>NC_135535.1:82131276-87528776 GCF_045843805.1 Urocitellus parryii
TTATCTCAAGAGTAGTTACTTTGATATGTTGTGATATTATCAGAGAGAAGCTTTAGTACAAAGCAAGAATGACTGATTTTAAATTCTTAGTCCAATGTCTGTAATATTTTGTCTCAGAATTCTTGAGCATCGATAGCTATCAGTTTAACTTAAACTGAATCCCTGTATAAAATTTTTATGAGCTATCTTTTTGCATTTGAGATTTTAAAGACAGCCCTTGACAATAGACTCAGCAGATTCTTTCTTCTTTGATTCATTTGACACGTGTCCTCTACAGCACTTAAAAACACAAAAAATGGATCCCTTCTCTCCCCCCTTCTCCCATTCAGCCTTGTTAATTTTCCTTGGAAAACTGGGGGAAATGAGGAATACTTTGAGAGTTTATTTTGTTCAGTGACACTAAAATCTAGACTAGGAAAATACGGGTCTGGAGAGCAAAGCCTGTCCTCTAGGAACTTTCTAACTACTTGGGAAGGAAAAAATATTGTGATGAAAGGTGAAGTGCAGATAGACCTGGATGAAAGGTGAAGCTGTAAGTGTGCTGAGAAGGAGAGGGTCTTGGCGTCTCAGAGGCCAGAAGGTTCACAGAAAATGGTACAAGGCACTGCAGAGCACAACTTCCTGGAACACAGTTTAGTCAAGGAAGCAAATGTTTAAGGCCCAAGATTCAAAGCAGCAAAACCTCACATTCCCTCCATCTGTCTGTCCCTCCTTTGTTGCTGTCCAAGGTTAGCCACCTAGTTGAAGGCTTGACGTGAGCTGTTTGTTGGCCCAGCTTCAGGCCAGCACTCCCTCAGACCAGGAGGACTCCCCGCTCACTTCATCTGCCTTTAGTGTCTTGCACACTGTCCACTGCCCTACCGCAGGGTCAGGTCCCTCCTGGTAGTGATTGTTCCACTTTGATCACCTGGAAGAGAAAGCTAAAAAGGTTAATGACCCCTGAACAAAGAATTAGTAACAGCAATAGAATTTTAAAGGGCAATGAAATTGGACAATAACAGTTAATTTCACTAATGAACATCAGAATGTGATAAGTAATTTATTTAAGTAACACGTTCTTAAGATCATCTTTCTAGGTTTTTCATCTCCTTTATGTTCTAATTGCCTATTTTATTCAAGCTCTTCTCTGAACCACCTCACGTAACTGACTATTTTAGAAATAGGATTAAATTTAGGCTTCTACAATCTTAAAAATCAAATTAATTGAATCTTTCATATTTTCAAACCATCAGATCAAATTGGTTTCTGCTTCCATGTTGTCTTTCAATCTTCTTAAAAGACATAATAGGCCACTGACTCTGAGCAAAGTTCTCCTCTACATTGGTTTTAAGTAGAAATCATAATGTGTAATTTTTTAAAGTCACATTATCACAATTTTCACTGAAATAATTGTTAGTAAAGGTATTCTTCTACCATCTATATATTTGGACTGGGGTCAATCTTTTTCAGAAGTGAGTCCAAGGTGTGTTAAAAAAAAAAAAGGGGCCTGAATTCTGTCCAAGGTGTGGATAGAAGACAGAGACAAGAGAGCGTGCATAGTTCTAATGATCTAGATAGGAAATGGAATTGGGGAAAATCATTAGAAGAAAGCAAATGCAATCATATCATATTCATAATTGAAATTTACTTCCATTTCTAAACTTTAAATGCCTCAATGGTTTTATATAGAGTGCTTCCAACAGTTAAAACCTGACATTTGCATCTCAATTTTGAGTAAATGAATTTTGAGTAAATGCCATTACTAAAAGCTGCATGTATTTGTACAGTGTTACTTTACTGTTACCTGGAACATCCTAGAAGAGATACCTAGGATATTCTAGAAGAGATAGGTGAAAACCATATTAGTCTCATATAATATAAATTTGACAGCCTCAGTGTGACTCATGATTTGAGAAAATTGTGTAAGTTTTGAATCTGAAGAACTCTGTTAAAGAACATATATTCAAAAATTTTATTAAAGACTGTTTATAATATGATGTCTAGATTATATCCATTAAGGACATGTTTTCCTAAATATAACTAATATAAATTGTATAGCTTCAGGATGAGATCTATACACTTTTGAAATGTTGTCCAGAAAATAATCCACTTCTTTTACATTTTCTTAAAGATTGTAAACCTCAGAGAATAGTATTATTTGGAGAGAGTGGGGAGATTCAATACCCCTATTCCAAAGAAGACAACTATTCTCATAATAGGTATGTATCTTAAGTATGAATGATTCTTGGGTTTTCCTCCTCACATAAAATAAGACAATTTTATTCTTTTTAGGTTTTTATTCTTTTTAGATATACATGGCAGTATAGTATATTTTGATATATTTATACAAACATGGAGTATATCTTATTCTAATTGGGAACCTCTTGTTGTACATGTCACAATTCATTAATTTAAATGACTATATTTTGGCAAGTTTGTCTAGCATCTCCAATTATTTATCTGATTATATTAAAAGTATACATTTCATCTATTGTTTTCTGGTTGGCAAATATCTACTAATTGGCATTTTAGAGTCATTAATATAAATTGTCACCCCAAATAGTGTTAAGACCAAAACTTGCCTGAACTGATGAGTTCAAACATCGAATATTAAAATCATCTGGTGTGAGATTGCTATGCAAACTTAGTGATTAATCCTGGCATGCCTATTTCTTTAATCATAGTAATATTTTAAGTATCACCTAGAAAATGGAACATAGTTTGGTATGTAAGTGGCAGTATATGTCAATTTTATTTTTCCCTACCTGTCTTGTTCGTCTATATGGATAAGGATGTCTTTAAACTTTAGAAATCAATTCTTTGCATGTATCTCATTTTCTTAAGTGACCTAAATTTATTTTTAAAATTGTATGATGTTTTGTAGAGTATACAAAGGTAGATGACAGTTCTATGCATTTATAATCTGGTAGGAAGAGAAAGCTTGACAAAAACTACACTACACTTAAAAAAAGGGATAAAATAAGCTTTTATACTTATTCATAGTGTGCCATAAATAAGTTGGTCCTATGAACAATGGAGGCTGATTTTTCAGGGTGTGTTTTGCAAGGAGTGTGTGTGCAGAGTGGGATGGGAAAGAATGCCTTAGTTGTAAGGGGTGGCATTGAAACTAGATGTTAAAGAATAGCTGTGGTTCTATAGCTGTGAGGTCCTTTGTAGATCTAAGACCTAAGACTTCAAGAGATGGACACAAGGAGTGAGGTCTTCTCAAGTAAAGAAAATTTTGTATAAGCAATGTCAAGGAGGTGGGAAAGGTCAGGGTTGTTTGGGTTATGATTATCCTAGTGTGACTGAGAGCCACATGAATGGGAACTGGGGTAGCAGGAGATGAGGATTGAAGTACTGGTCAGGATTTAATTATACAAGAACTTAAATTCTGTGCAAAGGAAGTTTAGACTTATGCCAGAGGCCATGGGAGATTAAAATGATGAAATGTGTCTTAATTTTTGAAAATTATACTCCTAAAAGTATTTACACATAGAATGGGTAAAATGTGGCTTAACTGCTGCCCACATTTAAAAGGCTTAAAGGTCTAAAATGACTTTTTCCTGAGTCATCCTTGAGATGAGAAGAGGCCAGTAAGTTTTTGCTATCTGTGCTTAAACTATTGGAAGAGTAATTTCTAAGAACAAGAGAGAGTTCTATTTTATTAGAATCTCAGACAAGGCTTCTAGGTACCCTCTTTAAACAGGGACATTAATAAGCTAGAATTCATCAGAAGGATAATAACTGATATGTAATATTTTGTGTCTGGTGTTGGAGATTGAACCCAAGGGCTTGTGCATGCTAGGCAAGTTTTCTACCACTGAGCTGTACCCCCAATCCCAAGGAAATAAATTTAAAGTGTTTTAAGAGTTATGGTTGAAGAAACTAGAGGTATTTTTGAATCAAAGAAGACAGGAGGAAAAAGGAACTTCCTGATTTATCTGAGAATCTTTAAAAAAAAATTGTACTGACTAACTGCAAAGGATTTCTGGGTAGAAGTCAGAAGATAGATTTTTAACCCAATATTAAGGAGTTTTTAATTTGAGAGAGTGAAGTTTGGTCTGCCTCAGGTGTAATGAATGTCCTTGATAAGCGGGGTATTTGAGCAAGCTATTTGTATATTGGGAAAGAGACACGCAGAGGACAGTCCACGTGCTCTCAAACACAGCAATTCAAGTATTTCAGAGTTCTCTGCAATGGAGTTTCAAGAAAATGTCAAAGTGAGTTCAAAGAAGTGTCATTACCTTGGAAATTTAAAATTTGAAAGCTGAGTCAGCTCTTGACTCGTAGGATCAGAAGGCATATTTTAAGAGATTATTAAAGATTTTCTATCTCAAATAACCATTAGGTTTTTATGAAATTTTACAGTGTACCAGACATTGTTCTAAGTGCTAGAAAGATAGCAGTGAATCAAACACAAACACTGTCTTTGTGTAGGGTAAGTTAGAAGGTGGTAATAGAGTCATAAAAAGAAAATTACCTGGGGCTGGGGTTGGTGGCTCAGAGGTAGACATTCACCTAGCATGCATGAAGCACTGGATTTGATCCTCAGCACCACATAAAAATAAAATAAAGGTACTGTGTCCACCTACAACTAAAAAAAAATACTTTAAAAAACAGTTACCTGTAATAGTAGAAGGTGGAAAATGCTGCACAGAAAAAAATTTATAAGCATGGTAGAGAGTGATGGAGTATGCAAAATTTGAGTGGTTGACCATAAAGATGATACTTGAAAACAGATTTAGAAAAGGGGAGGGAAGGAACACTCCAGGTAGGAGAAGTGGTAGGTGTGAGGCAAGAATACAAGTGGTATTTTTGTGGATCAGCAACAAGACCAGAGAGCTAGAGCTGAGTGAGAAAGGCAGTGGCCAGATTGTTTTGGCCTTATTGGACCTAAAAAGAACTTTGGGTTTTACTGAGATGGAGAACAATTGAAGGGTTTGAGCAGAGGAAAATAGTGTGACATATTTTAAAAGGATCACTTTGGTTATTGTGTTGAAAATGAACTGTAGACAGGAGAGATCAAAAACAATAGTAGTTACTACAGTAGTCCAGATAAGAGATGATGACTTTGACTAGATTTGTAGCAACAGAAGTGGAGACAAGTGATAGAGTCACAGGATTTGGTGAAGAGTTGACAGTTTGGGTTTGGGGAGAGGGAGAGAGTCCTGGTGAATGACTTGGTGTTTTAAACTGGCCTACTGAAATAATGGAACTTCCACTGTCTGGTGAAGAAGATAGGACAGTGATTTTTAGATAGTAGGGTCAAGAAAAGTGTTTTGTTTGGAGAGATAACTGTATTTATGGGCAGAAGAGAGAGTAAGAGTCAGAAAACATAGAAATGTGAAGCAAGTCTCATGAGAACACAGCAAATAAGTTTGGTTTAGAAAGGAGGAGGAATAAATCCTTTCCTGGTAAAGCAGCAGAAGTTAATCTACAGGAAAGATGAATTGATACCAGATGTCTTAGTAATCGTACAAAATTTCAGTTGCTTCAAGTTTAGAGAATGAAGTTGAGATCAAATAGTAAGGATTATATTTGAGAGTTTATAGGAGTTAGTCAATGTGAATTTGTACTGTAGTTTCAATAAATCTAAGGCAAAATTTTTTTTCAAAATACATTGTTTTATGTACCACCAATACAGAAAACACCATACCCAAGATAGGCCCATATAAATTGAGAAGATGAAAGGATATCCCTTCACTAAATAGCTATAAAAGTATAAACCCACCCATGTGGAAAGTTATGTGCCCCAACCTTGGCCCTGGAAAGGGAGGCGGAAAAATCTTCCCTGAGAATCTGTATCACTAGCTAATATTCATGAAGGTCACAGTTGAAATTACCACCAAAAGTATAGTTCAAGTCATATCAAGCAGAAAAACTTGGCAGTACAGAGTTGATAGACCCTCCAGGTGATTGACAGAAGTCAATGTAAGTCCTTCCTGGAAGAACTTTCAGTCCAACCCTAGGGAAATTCTAAGACTTTGTTGTACAGAAGCATTATGATTTCAAAATGTTAAAATATGAAAAGACGTGTCTTGAAAATAAGGTATAAGACCAATTTGCATAGTTAGTGACTTTTCTAGTATGCTAAGCAGGATTGAATTGTGAAATGGTCTTGTAAATTCCAAATGGCACTAATTAGGAAATGGTTAAAAAAAAAAAAAAAGAGGAGGAGGAGCAGTTGTATATTCCCTTCAAGCCTGTCTTTATTCTGATAGGAGATAGCTAGAATTTCAGAAATGGCAGAGAGATGGCACCCAGATTTTCCTCTTTCCTCCATACCCATGGCAGACTTTGCATTTCTCAGAGCCTAGGACACTGTCTATCTATCATAATTGATGATTGATAGATGATGTTTGAGTGAATATATTGATGATTTTGGCATTTCTCTCTTGCTTGACCTCAGAATCCTCCTAAATACAGCAGTTGCTGATAGTAAATCAAGGATGGCATGTTATTTGAACCCTATTTTCCATCTAAGACATTTTGAGGCAGAAAATAATTTGAAAACAGGAGAAAGTACTGGTCCTTTGAAGTCATGACACCTGAACTATAGCTCCTATTATATAAGAGATTCAATGAGTCTTTTAGTATCAATGCCAGTTTTCTCATTTGAAATAGGGATAGTAATTTCTCTCCTGTGTTCTCAGAGGGTTATAATGAGTCTCAAAAAGGATGATAGATGCCCAGTGCTTTTTCAATTGAAGAGCTTAGAAAAGCGAGCTTTATAATATTTTAGGTAGCTTATTGCTTTTTAAATGGAAGTTCTTAAAAAGTGATTTTAATACTATTTTAGGTTACCTATTTTTATATCTATATTCAGAATGATGGATTTGAATAGAAAGATTAATTTGAAGAGTTTCTGGTTAAGAGGAAGTTGTTTGGCAAGAAGAATTATCATTGTCTGGCTTTTAGAAATTGGGCATAAAAGAACTCGATTGCTCCTACAGTCCTGAACATTTATTACCTAGAGAGCAGTGGGCTATTAACGTCTAAGGTTGTTGATGAAGACTGCCACACTTCAGAAAGAAGTTCATTCTGACATGTTAGATTCCAAATAATTTTGCATTCAGATGAATGTGACATATGGAAGAAGTTGAGATTTGTGGTTCAATGGGATTTTTTTCTTAAATAGTATAAATTCATATGAGGAAAATAAAGGTGAAGTGTTATGTGATAGATTATGTAAGGCTACTTTGAAAATGTTTAGACATGTTTCTAAAGATGTTAGTGAAAGGTCACATCTGACCTGATTTGGGAATTAGATGACATTACAACCCTGGGGACTGACTTAGCATGACCTGATTTGGCTGGTTAGAGGTAACATGTGCTGCACAGTTAACCCATAATTCATGAGAATTCATTGTCCATAGTTCAACTTCTAGGTGAATATTATGAATTTTAACTAGACTAATGATGACCTGGAAAAATCTGAGAAGTTTTCTTCAGTTTATAGATGAAAATTCTAGCACTTTTTAACTAAATAAAATTTAAACATTGGTTTCTGGCCATTTCCTAATTAGTACTCATGTATTTGTTGGAGAAATGTTAGCAATTTGGTCATAAACATATTTCTGCCATATAAGGAATTTATTGTTTTTTTGCATTCTAATATTCTGCAAAATTTTACTATTGGTAAAGTGTAAACTAATGCGTGAAACTTAGATCTTATTTTCAAACTTGCATTAATTTTATTTTTTTTCCTGCTCTTACCCCAGTTTATGTGTCTGGAAAATAATGGTACCAGAAGATAAAATTATCCTGATAAAATTTACAAGCCTAGATATAGAAAATCGAGCTGGATGTGATCATGACTACATATATTTACAATCAAGTGATGGAGCAATTATTAGTATGTTACTTATAATTTTAGAGTACTTTAAAAAAGAGAAATGCTATAGCTCAAGTGAGATTTCTGCACCTGGGATAATTGTTTTATCTTACATACTGTGCTCTTCTAAAAGGGATGGGTACGGGAGGTTGCAAGAATATAAACAATAGCATATTATCTGATCATTTTCTTCATTGTTTTTCTAAATCAGACACCAAATATCTCATTCCTTTCTCAAGTTTAATAACAGTACTGAATAAAATTGATGTCACAATTGCCAGAAAACCTCCATTTCAAGGAAAGGTTAATATTTTCATTTTTAATCACAAAAGTGGGTATATGTTTAGTAAATTTGGTATATAAAGATGAGCATAAAGGAAAAAATATAACCCATTCACAAACGTACCACTAAGAGATGGCGGTGCTGGGGAGCAAACCCAGGGCCTTATACATGCTGGGCAAATGCTCTACCACTGAACAACAGTCCTGGCTCTTACTGTTAACATTTTTGTGGATATCTGTTTACATACACAAACTTTGAACTCTACTGTACAATTCTTTAATAATTTAAAGACACAATAGGTCATTTCAGCCACTTAACTTTGTTAGATTCCTCTTACAAGCTATAGAAACATAATTGACCTCTGATTGAAATGTGTTAAGCATAGAAGGGTCTCCCCAGCTGATACAGACCTTCATCTCTAGATCTCCTCCATGAGACCAATGACAAGACAAATGTCTCTTCACAAATTTTGACATAGAAAAGATAGTGTTCTAGGGGTTATAATATTTATTGACTAATCATTTTATATTTAAATCTATTTAGCAATCATTCTTGCTTAAAGTCGGGTATGTACGAGATATCACAAGCTGAACATATAGAGAATTAGTCTCAAGCTTGTGGCTTGAGGTCACTGAAGGTATCCCACACAGCAGGAAAAGCTGCAGAATACAGAATGTGCTAAAGTGATCCAGGGAAAGGTCCCTTGGTTTTCAGCGAGTGTACAGGAAAGTTTATAAGAGAACTGGACCTTGAATAAGGTCCTAAAGGGACTTGAGACTGGGAGCCAGAAGATAGGTGAAATAGAATCATTGAAGCAGAGACTGTGGCAAGATTAAAGAAGAACTCATGGGAGATATTACCAGAAAAATAACTGTGTATAACTTTGCACTACATTTCAGTAATATTCTTTCAATTTCTTTTCCTCTCAAGGTAAGGTCTGTGGAGATATCTTGCCCTCACCCTTGCTGATGGAGACCAACCAGGCCATAGTCACATTTGTTTCTGATGCAGAAAACAGTGGCAGTGGCTTTGAACTTTGCTTTTCTGCTGTACAGAACTCAGGAACAGGTAAGGATTTCAGGTGTCCATTCCCTGCTGTCTCTGAATGGAGATGACAAGCAGAAGTGCCTTTTGCCATTCATTGTGGATTCTCCCTACATCTGCATAGGTTCAGGTTGTGAGAGTGTGGCTGAATTGGTAGAGGAAGGGACAATTCAGTCTGCTAACTATCCTCGCTTGCCCAATAATGTCTAGTATTATTGGTTTATTCATGCTCCAAAGAAACACATCATAAAAGTAAGCAATTGAGGAATTGCTACTTTATAGAAAACTTAGCTACTATGCTAGGTAGGCAGAACTTACTTCGTATGGATTGTTAAGATATCGTTATGGCTAGAAGTTTCTTTTTGCCACTTTTTTTTTTTTTACTCTAAAAGGGTTCTGTATGTGACTTTAAAAATGCAGTAGTTTAAAAGTGTACACAATGCAAAATAAGGCTTTTTATCAGACTTTTTTCCTACATATGGAGTAAAACATCCATGTTATTGCAGATCTCAGGGGAGGTATTCTGAGCATAAGCATCTAAGTTACTTGGCAATGCTTTGTTCACTGAACAGTACCTCAAAGAACTTTTCAAATGAGCCTACAGAGTTCTTCTTAAAAACTACATAAAATATTGTGTAATGTTACCTGACTTATTAAATCAGTTTCCTATTAGCAGAGGTTTGAGTTTCCAGTTGTTGTCCATAGAAGCAATGCAGAGATCCTTTTAATGTGCAGAGAGAAACCTCTTAAACTTTTTTCTTTTTGACCACTTCTCTGGTTATGTTTATAATTTGTACAGTTGACATTTGAGGACTTTAAAGTTGAATTTAACCAAAATTGTATTTATGATTCCATTGTGATTTATGATGATCCTGAAGAAAAACACAAGTTAGGTAGTTAACATCCCATCCTCTAAATTCAATTTGAGAAGCATCAGACTCATCAGGGTGGCTGTGGCATTGACTGAAACTGAGAGGGAGTGTGGATTTCTTACACTTGAAGCTCCAGGACTCACATGCCAGAAAACTTTAGATTTAAGACCTGTGAACCAGCAGCTGACTCACTAGTAAAGATTTTTAATAGAAACATGAAAAATGTGAAAAATCTTTCAGAATATTTGGAAGGTGAAAAAGAAGTACTCAGAGAAAGGGGAAAATGGTACCAGTGAATAAATTTCTGGTATGTGCAGAAGGTAAAAAATTTAAGTTTTCTTCTTTTTGTATCAATTCCTTCTGTTGCTAATATTTTCATTTGTGTGTCCAAATAACCAAAAACTGGTAATTTCCACTTGGGTCTTAATTTTATTAGCAACTTCAAATATACTTTAAGTTATAACTTTATTTACTTCATATGAAGAATTAACTTTCATCCTATTTGTCCCTCAGTCAGGTGGTAGTGAGTTTGAGACCAGTAATATAAATGGGCTCAGAATATTTACTTGGAATTTAAGAGCAGGTGAGTTGGTAGCACAATCCTATGCTCCAACAGAGCAGTACATGTGTTGTGAGGGTTGGATAAAGCATATTTCTGGTATTGCCTGCTCACATAAAGAATGGCCATATCAGAAGATAATGCTAAGTGAAGTTAGCCAATCCCCCGAAAAAAACAAATGCTGAATGTTTCCTCTGATATAAGGAAGCTGACTCATAGTGGGGAGGGAGGGGGAGCATGGGAGGAATAGATGAATTCTAGAATAGGGCAGAGGGGTGGGAGGGAAAGGGAGGGCACATCGGATTAGCAAGGATGGTGGAATGTGATGGACATCATTATCCAAAGTACATGTATGGAGACACAAATTGGTATCAACATTCTTTATATACAACCAGAGATATGAAAAACTGTGTGTATACATGTAATAAGTATTATAATGCATTCCACTGTCATTTATTTTTTTATATCAATAATAAAAAAAGAATGACCATGTCCTTTGGAAAGAAGAAATGATTTGCTTGGGTGGTTTTATTGTTTATCCAGCTCCTATTGTTCTTTAATAATTGAGTTTTCTGTGTATATTAGAAATCAGATGTCTTCATCCCATATAGTTTTTTGAGATAAAAAATTTTTTGAGATAATAATTATGATACATTGTTACTTTGAAAACTAATTTTTAACTTTCTCTGTATATGTGGTTATGCCTACAAACTAAAGTTGGAGAAAACCAAAGTTGCTGACTTAAAAAAATTAGTTGGATGATATTTTGCCTCCTGTGTTCGGATTTTTAAATTTCTTATAACTATAAATCAAATTTCCTTATAACTTTTACAACTAAACTTTGTGGAATCTTGAAATCCATTTCAATATTCAGTTTTGGTAACATGATGGTCATGTATTTCAAAAGTGATGGTGAAAATAATTTCCAAGGCTTCAAGGTTAGAAACACCTTTTTGCTTTCAGGCAAGTATAATCACCTGTGTAATAGGAATTATTGCTTATGAAAATGCTTATAGGGAAGATAATTTAATTGTGATTATCCAAATGTAGGATGCTTGAATCATTTTGGTGGAAGAATAAAAATGCAGAGTCCTGGTTCCATTCCTAGAGATTTATATTGTATAGATCTGGGGTGGAGCCCAGAAATCTATGCCTTAGCAAGCATCTCCCATAATGCTCAAGAAACTGCATCCACTAGAACATTTCAAAAGATGCCAAGTACCATATGCAAAAAACAGAGAATTCAGATTAAAAAATGGAATTCAGAAGTGAGATTGGCTCTATTTTGAAATTTTAGAAGCTTCTGCAGGACTAATAATTTTCTCAATACTTTGGAAGATAAAGTTTACCTAGACAAAAGGAATATCTTATGCAAAAACTATAATAAAGGAGAATTGATGACTTACAAGAAAACTATATTGTGAAGGGATTATAGAAAAGGCATTAAACTATAAGTACCAGAGTGGTAGAATAGCTAGTGAAGATCTATTGATCACTTCATCGCAGGTATAAACAGTATTTCATACACATCACCAATTTATTCCTCCTTACAAACTTCAAAGATAATATACACTGTTCTCCTTGTACAGACTAGAGAACTGAGGCTTAGAGAAGTTAAATGACTTTTCCAAAGAACTATGAATAGGTGGAGCTGTTTTTCAAACCTTGGACTCCCTGGTTCCAGAGTAATTTGGAAAATTAAGAAGATGGATGAACTTACATGTAAGAAGTATGGTGGGAAAATCATTGCAAGAGATTTTTCTAATTGTATTGCTTGACCATACATGTTGTGGGGAGAGCATTTATGAAGAAGGAAAAGTCCAGCTTGATTTTTTTCAAGGTTCTAGCTCGAGTGGCTATGGATGGTAGAGCAATTAAATGATGCAGGGACATAAGAACAAGGCCCTATTGACTATTAAAATCAATTAGTTCCATTCATGACATGTAGATGTTTAGAAATTTGTAGGAAATTCTAATGGAGATATCTAGTTATTCTAATTCAAGAATTCAGGGAAGAGATTTATACTGAAGAGAGAAATTCAGAAATCATCTTTATGTAGATGAGTAAAAAATAGGGTATGGACAGACAGTACCTTGTAGAATATCTTTTCGGGCTGGAAAAAGATATTGAAAAAAAGACTAAAATTAAGAGATGACTTTAAATATTTCAAGAGTAAATATCATGGAGTAAAGGAAGGAAAAGTGCTTAAAAGAGCCACATGCAGGGATATTGAGAGATGAACAAGAAATCACATCTGTGCAACTTGGCATCTGGCATATAAATGGTAGTATTAGTGAGGTCTACAGCAGAGTGGTTTTTGTGATTGATCAGGGTAACAAGGAAGGTCAATTAGTGAAGCTACTCAAAATACTTTAAATTTTTTTCTCTATAGAGTCCTTAAACAAAAATGGACTGACAACACTTCTCAAAACCAATACTATATTTACTGGAAAAGCTATTCCATATGGTGAGTTGGCCATGCTACTATCTGTTTAATCTACTTCTTTGTTAACTAAATGTCTATTTTGGAAATCTTCATCTTTCATTTGATATGCCACAATGAAAAAAAAATCAAGTTTTATGTTTAAGTCCTTGAAACTTGTAGAATCCTATTTGAGTTTACATATAGACTCAGAGGGAAAACAAAATAAGATTTGTTTATATAGGGAGAAAGAGGTACAGAGAACAATTCATGGTCCTCATCTACTCCTATACAAACTTATTATTTAAAATGATTTCCTGAGCCAGGTGCAGTGGTGCATGCCTATAATTCCAGTGGCTGGGGAGGCTGAGGCAGGAGGATAACAAGTTCAAAGTGAGCCTCAGCAACTCACCAAAGCCCTAAGCAACTTAGTTAGATGGTGCCTGGCAGAGCAAGCACTGAATAGTTAGGTTTTAAATGAACGAATAATTACTTTCATGTCTAAAATCCTGACTGCCTGGCACAGTTGGCTAAGCAGACTTTTAAGATCAGACTTCTCAGAGATGGGTCTTGGGAGTAAGTATCTTTATAAATCTCATCTGGAGTTTGGGAATTACTGCTGTTAGCTATAGCAAGCCTTTGCAGGAGTGTGTTCATGATTGTTGTCTGGGATGAGCCATTGGTCTCCTCTTCTTTCCTGTAGATATCTGTGGCATCCCTCCATTTAGTCCCCAGTGGCTTTCCAGAAGAATCGCAGGGGGGGAAGAAGCCTGTCCCCACTGTTGGCCCTGGCAGGTGGGTTTGAGGTTTCTAGGTGATCACCAATGTGGAGGTGCCATCATCGATCCAGTTTGGATTCTTACTGCAGCCCACTGTGTACAACCGTGAGTGAAACTGGTGTTTTACTAATCTATTTAACACACGGGTTTATAGGATATGCCTAGGACACAAGTGTGATTGTCTAACTGCTAAGATTATCCAGACTAATTCTAAAGCAGGAATCTTCCTTTAAGTATTTTCTCTGCATAGCCTTCTAGCTTCTATTTAAACAATGTCAGTAAGGATAAAGTTAATCCAATCTTGAATTTTTTTTATCCAATTTATGTAGGTCTGATTATTCATGTTGAGCCAAAACCTGCTTCCCATCACAGAATCTATGGGTCTCAACTTACTGTAACTTCAGAAAACAAGAGTTCTTATTTCTTCCTTTGCATAATGATCCTTCCTGTATGTGAACTTTTCTCGTGTTCTACTTTAGTTTAATCTTTAAGCTAGGAACTCAATTTTATTATTGGTAATAATTCCAGATGCCTTCCCATGCAGTGCACTTTCCCCTGGGTTGGTTTAGGATTATTCCTCTTGAAATTGGTTCATGTCAGCAAGGGCATGATCACTGAATTACCAGAGAGTTATGAACTGTTCTGTGATATGAAAGAGTGAATATAATATATGTGTAGTTTAAATAATAGTTGTTAAATGGAATGGTGGGACCAAAACTGTACATTTCAGAAAGATCTTTGTACTTATCTCTCAAGACCCCTTAAATTTGCTAAATTTTGTATTCATAGTACCTATGTTCTTTTTAAATTTTTACTTAAATTTGTTTTTAACATGTCTGTTTCTAAAACAGTATAATTGTTTTTTGTTTTGATCTTATGTACCATAATTTTATTTATAATCTTTGCAACTTGCTTTTATACTTACCCTGTGTTATGTAGATCAAGCTCTAAGGCATGTGGATATACATAACTGGTTTGTTTTGGCTACTTAAACCAATCACTTGTGGTTAGGTTCTGAATAGCATTATTGAAAATCTTCCTATATGGTTCCACTGTGCAGCCAGGGTCTGGAATCTGTCTTTCTGTCCTGGTCTTAACCATTTCTCTGCTTGCTCACAGTGCACTATGCCCCCTTGATTTTTTGATGGTCAAACATGCTAATCTTGTCTGTTCTTCAATGTCTGGATAGTTGCTCTTCTCTCTGCCATTCAGGATATAACATTATGTTTGTCAGGAATCCTTATGTTTGCCTTGGCTTTAAGTTTCTCAGACTTCCCTTCTTCTTGACAACGTTGGCCATTTGAAGGAGTATTCATCTGGTACTTTGCATAATGTTTTTCAATTGAGTTTGATATTTTTATCATGGTTTTATTGGGAGTTCTGGGGTTTTGAGAGAAAGACTACAGAGTTATAGGCCATTCTTATTGTATCAAGGATACATACTATCAACAGAATTTATTATTAATTTTATTATTAATGTTAACTTCAATCATATAACTAAGGAAATATTCTTCACTGTAAAATTACATTTTCTCCCTTCCCATACTTACTAGTTGGAAGCAAGTCACTAAAAGTTGTCCAGCTCAGGGGGTGGACAGTAAGCTCCACCCCTTTGAGCAGGGAGTATTTAAATCATTTAAGATTCTGCATCAGAGTTATCTCTTTTTTCTCTACTTACTAAATCTTATTTAAATTGCTGTGGACTCAGGGATATCTATTTTATAAATACTACATATTTTGTTGCTCAAATTGTTCCAGATTTGGCCACTGTGAGCTCCTTCATGTTAGCTGTATCTCTTTGTCAGGCTCCTATCTTTATATAACACTATAAGGTGCTCCAGGCTAACCTTGTAAGTTCTCTACTCTGTCCTAAAATCAGCCATTTCTCCAAGGAGCCTTGCTTCATTTTATTGGAGAATGGTATAGGAAAACATGATTTGGGTGCTAGATATATTAGGTGCCACTGGAGTTTTGTTGCTTCTAGATTCTCTCAGTTGACAGAACTAGAAAATAGAAGGATATCTACTATCATGAGTTACAAACACATCTATCCATCTGCATTTATGTTATGCTAATCTGGAATAAGATAACTGTGAGTTTGTTTACAACTCCAACATCACATGGGATTTCTGCTAAGCCTACCCTGTTGGAAATGCCCATTTTATAGTAATTCTCTCAAAATGCATTTTGTGGTACTATGAAAAAGAATCTCCAATAGTAGCTGATTAATTAATTAATCTTAATATATTAGAAAATATAAGTACTAGTATAGAGGCCAGAGACATATAAGCATCTTTAAGTAGGTTCCCTTATCAAATAGAATGGTCTATTCTTGAATTTGTATGCAGGGACATCATATCTTATAGAAAAATAAAGTACATTGCCAAACTATTCTTCTCAAGGTGGACATTAAATCAATTGAGGTCAAATGAACATGGTCACCTGTAAAATTTTGAGCCATTTAAGCCAATCACAAAATGTAGAATGAAACTAGATTGCTATCTCTCATCCTGCACAAAATCAATTCAAAATGAACCTAATACTCAAGAATCACCCAGAAACTACACATCTACTAGAAGAAAACGGGGAAACACTCCAACATATAGACACAGGCAGTGACTTCCTCAATGGGATTCCTAAAGCTCAGGAAATAATAGCCAGAATTAATATATGGTGATGTATCAAATTTCAAAACTTCATGCTCAGCAAAGGAAATAATAATGTGAATGAATGGGAGAAAATCATTCCCATAAACTCTTCCAACAGAGGATTAATATCCATAATATATATAGAGGACTCAAAAAACTTATCAAAAACAAATAATCCAATGAATAAGTGGGCAAATAAACTATGCAGTCAAATGGCCAAATATATGGAAAAAAAATTCAACGTCTTTAGTAATCAGGGAAATGCAAATCAAAAGTACACTGAGATTTCATGTTATTCCAGTTAGCATGGCAATCAAGAATATGAATAACAAATGCTTGTGAAGATGCAGGAAAATAGGAACTCTTATACATTGTTTAAGAAAATGTATTAGTACAGCAACTATGGAAATAAGTATAAATATTCATTAAAAGACTAGGAATGGAGACACCATATAATCCAGTTATAAACTCTTGGTATTTATCCAAAAGAATTAAAGTCAGCATACTATAGTGACATATGCATACCCATATATATAGTAGTCAAATTTGCAATAGTTGAGTTATGGAACCAATCTAGGTGTCTGTCAATAGATGATTGACGATAGAAAATGGGGTATATACACACAATGAAATTTTTACCAGGCCCAAAAGAACAAAACTATGTCATTTGCAAGAAAATGGATAACTAGATGGCATCATGTTAGGCCAAAAACAAACAAACAAGAAAAGTTTGACTCAACAAGAGTCATATGTCTTCTCTCATGTGGAATCTAGAGGGGAAAATAGGATAAAAGAAATCTTGAGATAATAAAAAGGAAACTAATAGGGTAGAGAAAGTATATCCAGGGGAGGGAGATGGGAAAGACCAGGGGAGGTATGGAAATGAAATTGAATGAATTATATCATGTGCATGTATGAATGTGTCATAATCTCACTGATGAAATTAAATACAAACATTGTGTGATTGACTTAAAGGGCTCAAAAATTTACAGGTGACCATGATTATTTGACCTCAGTTGACTAAGTTGAATGTCCACCGTGAGAAGGATAGTTTTGCAATGTTCTTTATTTTGCTGCAAGGTATTATGTTTCATCAGGGACTTCTTGATTTCTTAACTTTCTCCACCCGCAAGATAATTTTATCAAGTAAAACCTAAAATATTCTTTCCATTTCACTAACCATTCATCCTCTGTAGAATTAATTTATATTAATAATATTTTATTTAATTTCCACTAATATTTAAGTATATGCATATGGTTTATTGTATATGCATATGCCACATTGTTTTATACTTTTGTCTACAAACATTATATTTTATTTTTATACTGATTTGAAAAATGTCTGCCAAAACTTTTCATAGATGCCTAGTTTATTTGACTAGGGAAATATTTTTTTAATTTTTAATTAAAAAATTGTATTGGTGCACAATTTTACGTAATAGTGGGATTATGACACATTCATACATCCACGTGATATAATTCATTCAATTTCATTCCCATAGCTCCACTGGCCTTCCCCATCTCCCTCTCCTCGATCTCCTTTCTCGACCCCATTTATTTAAAAAGTCTAACTTTTCTCCAATGTATGTTTTTCATGCCTTTGTCAAGTATCAGACAACTGTATCTGTGGGTTCTCTGTCTTCTTTTAATGTAATGGTCTATTTATGCCAATATAATGCTGTTTTTGTTACTATAACTCTATAGCATAATTTTGAAATTGTGTATTGCGATGCTTCTAGCATTGTTCTTTTTACTCAGGATTGCTTTGGCTTCTGGGCCTTTTGTTCCTCTCTATAAATTTTAGGACAGTTTTCTTTTTTTTTTTAAGAATGTCATTAGTGTTTTGATGTGGATTACATTAAATCTGTAGATTACTTTGGTAATATGACCATTTTAACAATATTAGTTCTGCCTATCCATGAAAATGGGAGGGTTTCTATTTTCTAGTGTCTTATATTTTTTTTTCTTATGTTCTGTAATTTTCATTATAGAAGTCTTTCACCTTTTTGGTTAGATTTATTCATAAATATTGAAGCTATTATAAATGGAATTGTTTTCCTGGTTACTTTTTCAGTGAATTTGTTATTGGTATATATATAAATACTACTGATTTCTATGTGATGATCTTGTATCCTGCTAATATTTTACTAAATTGTTTCTAGAAGCCTTCATATCTTCCAAAAACAAGTAATTTGACTTTTTCCTTTATTATTTGTATACTTTTTAAATTTTTTTATTTATATGACAGCAGAATGCATTATAATCCATATTACACATATAGAGCACAAATTTTCTTTTTTTTTTTTTGCTGGTAGAATTCTTGGTAGATTTTTTTTTTTTGAATATTTTTTTTTTATTGTTGGTCGTTCAAAACATTACATAGTTCCTCATACATCATATTTCACAGTTTGATTCAAATGAGTTATGAACTCCCAATTTTATCCCGTATACAGATTGCTGTATCACATCAGTTACCCTTCCATTGATTGACATATTGCCTTTCTAGTGTCTGATGTATTCTGCTGTCTGTATTATTCTCTACTATCCCCCATCCCCTCCCCTCCCCTCCCCTTTTCTTTCTCTACCCCTTCTACTGTAAATCACTTCTTCCATTTGAATTATCTTGTCTTACCCCTCCTTTCCTCTTATATGTCATTTTGTATAACCCTGAGGATCGCCTTCCATTTCCATGCGATTCCCCTTCTCGTTTCCTTTCCCTCCCACCTCTCAACCCTGTTAATGAAAATCTTCGTCTCAAGCTCTTCGTCCCTACCCTGTCCTTGTTTCCTCCCCTTATATCAGAGGAGTCATTTGGTATTTGTTTTTTAAAGATTGACTAGCTTCACTTAGCATAATCTGCTCTAATGCCATCCATTTCCCTCCAAATTCTATGATTTTGTCATTTTTAAATGCAGAGTAATACTCCATTGTGTATAAATGCCACATTTTTTTAATCCATTCATCTATTGAAGGGCATCTAGGCTGATTCCACAATCTTAGAGCACAAATTTTCATATCTCTGTTTGTATACAAAGTATATTCACACCAATTCGTGTCTTAATACATGTACTTCTGATAATAATGTCCATCACATTCCACCATCATTTCTAACCCCAGATCCTCTCCTTTGTCCTCCCACCCCTCTGCCCTATCTAGAGTTTGTCTATTCCTCCCATGCTCCCCCTCCCTACCCCACTATGAATCAGCCTCCTTATATCAGAGAAAACATTCGGCATTTGGTTTTTGTGGATTGGCCAACTTCACCTAGCCAATCTAACTTTACTTAGCATTATCTTCTCTAACTCCATCCATTTATCTGCAAATGCCATGATTTTTTTCTCTTTTATTGCTGAGTAATATTTCATTATGTATATATGCCACATTTTTTTATCCATTCATCTATTGAAGGGTATCTAGGATGGTTCTACAGTTTAGCTATTTGTGAATTGTGCTGCTATAAACATTGATGTGGCTGTGTCCCTGTAGTATGTTGTTTTTAAGTCCTTGGATATAGATCAAGGAGATCTTGGTAATTCCCAATTTTCCAAGAAATCTCCTTACTGCTTTCCATATTGGCTGCACCAATTTGCAGTCCCACCAGTAGTGTATGAGTGTACCTTTCTCCCCACATTCTTACTAACAAATATTGTTGTTTGTATGCATAGCTGCCATTCAGACTGGAGTGAGATGAAATCTTAGAGTGGTTTTGATTTGCATTTCCCTAATTGCTAGAGATGATGAACATTTTTTCATGTATTTGTTGATTGATTATACTTTATCTTCTGAGAAGTGTCTCTTCAGGTCCTTGGCCCATTTATTGATTGGGTTATTTGTTTTTTTGGGGGTTTTTTTTGGTGTGTGTGTGTGTTTAGCTTTTTGAGTTCTTATATACCCTAGAGATTAGTGCTCTATCTGATGTGTGAGGGGTAAAGATTTGCTCCCAAGATGTAGGCTCTCTATTTACCTCATAGATTGTTTCTTTTGCTGAGAAGAAACTTTTTAGTTTGAGTCCATCCCATTTATTGATTCTTGATTTTAATTCTTGTGCCACAGGAGTTCTTATTAAGGAAATTGGAGCCTAATCACACATGATGGAGATTAGGGCCTACTTTTTCTTCTAATAGACTCAGGGTCTCAAGTTGTATTCCTAAATCCTTGATCCATTTTGAGTTGAGGTTTGTGCATGGTGAGAGATAAGGGTTTAATTTCATTTTGTTGCATATGGATTTCCAGTTTTCCCAGCACCATTTGTTGAAGAGGTTATCTTTCCTCCAATGCATGTTCTTGGCAACTTTGTCTAATATAAGATAATTGTAGTTTTGTGGGTTAGTCTCTCTCTGTATCCTCTATTCTGTACCATTAGTCTACTAGTCTGTTTTGGTGCGAATACCAAGCTATTTTTGTTACTATTGCTCTGTAGTATAGTTTAAGGTCTGGTATAGTGATGCCACCTGCTTCACTCTTCCTGCTGATATTGCTTTAGCTATTCTGGATCTCTTATTTTTCCAGATGATTCATGTTTGTTTTTTCTATTTCTCTGAGGAATGTCATTGGAATTTTGATCAGAATTGCATTAAATCTGTATAGTGCTTTTGGTAGGATGGTCAATTTGATAATATTAATTCTGCCTACCCAAGAGCAAGGTAGATTTTTCCATCTTCTAAGGTCTTCTTTGATTTTTTTCTATAGGGTTCTGTAATTTTCATTATATACAGTTTTCACCTCTTTGGTAAAGTTGAATCCCAAGTATTTTTTTTTTGAGCTATTGTAAATGGGGTAATTTTCTTCATTTCCTTTTCTGAGGATTTGTCACTGATGTACAGAAATGCCTTTGATTTATGGGAGTTGATTTTATATCCTGCTACTTTGCTGAATTCATTTACTAGTTCTAGGAGTTTTCTGGTGGAACTTTTAGGGTCTTCCAGGTAAAGAATCATATCATCAGCAAATAGTGCTAATTTGAATTCTTGTTTTCTTATGTGTCTCCCTTTAATTTTTTTCGTGTAATTGCTCTTCCCAGTGTTTCAAGAACTATGTTAAATAGAAGTGGAGAAAGAGGGCATCCCTGTCTTGTTCTAGTTTTTACAGGGAATGCCTTCAATTTTTCTCCATTTAGAATTATGTTGGCCTGGGGCTTAGCATAGATAGCCTTTATGAGGTTGAGATATATTATTGTTGTCTCTGATTTTTCTAGTATTTTGAACATGAAGGGGTGCTGTATTTTGTCAAATGCTTTTTCTGAGTCTATTGACATGATCATATGATTCTTATATTTAATTCTCTTGATGTGAATTACATTTATTATTGATTATGAATTACATTTATTTATTTCTGTATGTTGAACCAACCTTGCAACCCTGGGATGAATCCCACTTGATCATAGTGCATGATCTTTTTGATATGTTTTTATATTTGATTTGCCAGAATTTTATTGAGAATTTTTGCGTCTAGGTTTAGTATAGATATTGGCTGAAGTTTTATTTTTTTGATGTCTTTGCCTGGTTTTAGAATTGGGGCAATATTGGCCTCATAGGATGAGTTTAGAAGTGCTACATCTTTTTTCTGTTTCCTGAAATAAATTGAAGAGTATTGGTCTTAGTTCTTCTTTAAAGTTCTTGTAGAACTCAGCTACGTATTCATCTGGTCAGGGCTTTTCTTGATTGGTAGACTTCTGATGGCATCTTCTATTTCGTTGCTTGAAATTGATCTGTTTAAATTGTGTATATCATCCTAATTCAATTTGGGCAAATAATATGATTCTAGAAATTTGTCAATGTCTTTGATATTTTCTATTTTATTGGAGTACAAGTTTTCAAAATACTTTCTAATTATCTTCTGTTTTTCTGTAGTGTCTGTCATGATATTTCCTTTTTCATGATGTATGTTAGTAATTTAAGTTTTCTCTATCCTTCTCTTTGTTAGCATGGCTAAGGGTCTGTCAATTTTATTTATTTTTTCAAAGAACCAACTTTTTGTTCTGTCAATTTTTTTTCAATTGTTTCTTTTGTTTTAATTTCATTGATTTCAACTCTGATTTTAATAATTTTCTGTCTTTTACTGCTTTTGGTGTTGATTTGTTCTTCTTTTTCTAGGGCTTTGAGATGTAATTTTAAGTCATTTATTTGTTAACTTTTTCTTCTTTTAAGGAATGAACTCCATGCAATGAATTTTCCTCTTAGAACTGCTTTCTTAGTGTCCCAGAGATTTCGATATGTTGTATCTGTGTTCTCATTCACCTCTAAAAAGTTTTTCTAATTTCCTCCTTGATGTCTCCTGCAACCCATTGTTCATTCAGTAGCATATTATTTAGTCTCCATGTGTTGTATTTTATTTCTTATTTTATTATTGATTTCTAATTCCATTCTATTATGATCTGATAGGATGCAGGGTAGTATCTCTACTTTTTTATATTTGTTGAGTTGCTTTGTAGCATAATATATGGTCTATTTTGGAGAAGGCTCAATGTGCTGTTGAGAAGAAAGTGTATTCTCTCACTGAAGGATGAAATATTCTATATGTCAGTTAAGTCTAAGATATTGATTGTATTATTGAGTTCTATAGTTTCTTTGTTCAGTTTTTGTTTAGAAGATCTATCTAGTGATGAAAGAGGTATGTTAAAGTCAACCAAAATTATTGTGTTGTGGTCTATTTAACTCTTGAACTTGAAGAGTTTGTTTATTTGAACATAGATGCTCCATTTGGGGGGCATATAATTTATAATTGTTAAATCTTATTGGTGTATGGTTCCTTTGTGCAGTGTTTAGTGTCCTTCTTTATCCCTTTTGATTGACTTTAGCTTGAAGTCTACTTTATTTGATATGAGGATGGAAACCTCTGCTTGCTTCTGTAGTCCATGTGAGTGGTATGATTTTTCCCAACCCTTCACCTTCAATCTGTGGATGTCTTTTCCTATGAGATGAGTCTCTTGGAGGCAGCATATTGTTTGGTCATCGTCATCTTCTTTTTCTTTTTTAATCCAATCTGCTAGCCTATGTCTTTGGATTGGTGAATTTAGGCCATTAACATTCAGGTTTATTATTGAGACATGATTTGTACTTCCAGCCATTTTTTGTTTATGTTTTGGTATTTAACATGACTTGATTTCTTCTCTGATTAGATTTTCCGTTAGTGTAATACCTCTCTCTGATGATTTTCATCATTGTTTTTCATTTCCTCATTGTAGAATATTTTCATTTCCTCTTCAAGGATGTTCTGTAGTATAGCCTTTCTAGTTGTATATTCTTTTAACCTTTATTTATCATGGAAGGCTTTTATTTCATCATCAAATCTAAAGTTAAATTTGTTGGATATAAGATTCTTGGTTGGCATCCATTTTCTTTCAGAGCTTAGTATATATTGTTCCATGATCTCCTGGCTTCTGGGTTGAAAAATATGCTGAGATACGAAGTGGTCTCCCCCAAATGTGATCTGATTCCTCTCTCTTGTGGCTTTTAAGATTCTATCCTTATTCTGTATGCTAGGCATTTTTGTTATAATGTGACTTTGTTGTAGATCTGTTGTAATTTTGTATATTTGTTGTCCTGTAAGCCTCTTGTATTTGGTTTTCCAATTCATTCTTCATGCTTGAGAAATTTTCTGATAATATCGCATTGGAGATACTGTGTATTCCTTTAATTTGAAACTCTGTGCCTTCCTTTATCCTAATAACTCCTAGATTTGGTCTTTTGTTGCTAGCCATGATTCTTGGATATTCTGTTCCTAGGTTCTTACTATCTTCACTGTGTAGTCAACTTTATTTTCCAGATTGTATACTTTGTCTTCATTATCTGATGTTCTTTCTTCCAAGTGATATAGTCTGTTGGTTAGGCTTTCTATTGAGTTTTTTATTTGGTTTATTGTATCCTTCATTTCAAGGATTTCTGACTTTTTTTTCAGACTATCTCTTTCTTGAAGTAATCTTTTGCTACTTGTGTTTGCTCTCTTACCTCTTTGTTGGAGTCATCATTTTTTGCCTATATTTGCTCATTTAGGTCATTCTTTAATTCACAGATCATTTTAATTATGAACCTGGTTTTTTGGGGGCACTTTCCTCCCTTGTTTTTTCATGTTGAATATGTGTCTTCCTTTCTCACAATGTGGATCTGAGATACTACAGTTTCTACCCTATATTCTTGTAGTACTTGTGCAGATTATCTGTACCACACCTTGATGTTGGGCTTCTAGACCCTGCTGGTGTCCCTCAATGTATGCTACTGCTACTAATAAGGTGGTGTGACAATAGGCAAGGTAACTTGAGATAGTATTTGAGGTACCCCAAGATGGATGCAATGTCTTATAGAGATGGGGTTGAAAGGGTGGGCCTCACACTCTCTTTGGGATGCTTGCTCTGAGATGCAGCTGCTTCTAGGCTCTGTCTGTTGTCAAAAAGCTAGGGGCTGCTGCATAGAGAAAGCTATGGCAATGACTGCAGTGTCCCAAAATGGAAGTGGGTTAGGCTTAGGCTCCCAGGTTGGGGTAGGGTGCAAACTGGAACCTACCCTGGATCTGGGTCCCACAAGTTGGTATAGGAGGATCTGGACTGGGCCTGACCTCCTGCATTAGTCTGCTGGTTGGAAGGAGTGGTCTTGTGCTGGAGGCTGGGCCCTGGCAGGTGTCTGAAGGTGGAAGGATGGACCCGGGCCAACTGTGAGCCTGGGTTCCATGCTAAGACATCTTTTATTTGTATACTTTTTATCTCTTTCTCTTGTCTAGTTGCTGTGGCTAAAATTCAAGCATTATTTTGAATAGCAGTAGTGAGAGTGGACATCCATATCTCCTTCCTGACTTTAAAGGAAATGTTTTCAGTTTTTCCGCATTCAATATGATATTGGCTTTGGGTTTGTCATATATAGCCTTTATGATGCTAAAGTTCTTTCTATCCTTAGTTTCTTCAGTGTTTTTAACACAATTGGATGTTGAGTTTTGTGGAAGGATTTTTCCGAATCAAAATGATCATGTGACTTTTGTTCTTGGTTCTAATTATGTGGGATATTTATTTGCATACATCAAACCATCCTTGCATCTCTGGAATGAAAGCAGCTTGATCATGATGTATAATCTTTGAAATGTGTTGTTGAGTTGAATTTGATAATGTTATTAAGGACTTTTGCATCAGTGTTCATCAAGGGTATAGGTTTGTAGTTTTCTTTCTGTTAGGTCCCTAGGCCAAAGTAATTCCATTTTGAAAATCAGAACCTTCCCACCTAGGTATTACCTTCTGGTAAGGCCCACCCCGAAAGAGTCACAACAGAAACCACAGCAAAGACATCAAGTAACAATCATCGGACCAGATGGGTTATTGTTAAACTACTCCATTGTATTTGACTATGTAGATAAGAAGTTTTTCCAGAAGCCTGCTGTGCCTTGCAAAAGGGCAGCCTGGCAGATATTCTCTGTCAATAAACCTTTGTTTAAACTCAGAGATGTGTCTTTTGTGGATATTGTGCCACCTACCGTAACACTTTTCTTGAGGAATCCTTATCTAGTTTTGATATTAAAGTGATATTGGCTTCATAGAATGAATTTGAAAGTGTTCCATTTTCTATTTCATGGAATAATTTGAGAAGCATTGGAATTCTTTAAAGGTCTGGTAGAATTTAGCTGAGAATCCATCAGTCCTGGGCATTTATATGTTGGAAAGCTTTTTTATTACTCCTTCAATCTTATTATTTGTTATTGATATATTTAGGTATTATATTTTCTCTTGGTTTAATTTTGGTAGGTTGTATCTAAAAATATCTCTATTCTATATTTTCCAATTTATTGGAATGTTTTCAAAATAGTCCATACTATTCCCCTGTATTTCAGTGATGTCTGTAGTAATATCTCCTTTTTCATGTCCAATTTTATTAATTTGGGTCTTTCCTTTGATAAAGGAGATTGATAGTTTAGCTAAAGGTTTATCTTTTTAAAGAACCCACTCTTCATTGTTCCTTTTTATTTTTTTTTTGTTGCCATTTCATTAACTTCAACTTTGATCTTTATTCATTCTTTTCTGGTTTGCGATTGGTTTATTATTTTTCAACATCTTGAGGTGCATTATTAGGTTATTTATTTGGGATAATTTTGCCTTTTTTTCCATGTGGGCATTCATACCTGTAAATTTTCCTCTTAGAACTGCCTCACTGTGTCAGAGATTCTGGTATGTTGTGTTTCTATTCTTGGGTGAGCAAATTTTAAAATTTTTAAATTCTCCCTGATTTCTTTGACATATTCACTCAAAAGTATATTGTTCCATCTCATGTGTTTATATAGTTTATGTAGTTTTTAAATTGCTGTTAATTTTTAATTTCATTCCATTATGATATTATAAGATGCAAGGAATTATAAATTTTTTCATACTTGCTAAGATTTTCTTCATGATATAAAATATGATCTTTTTTGGAGAAAGTTTCATGAGCAGATGAAAAGAAAGTGTGTTAATTCTGTAGATGTCTGTTAAGTCACCTATAGTATGTTTTAATTCTATATTATCTTAGGTGATTCATACAAAATAGTAATCTATTGGTAAGAGAAGTATATTGAAATCACCTAGTATTATTGTATTGGAATTTATATGAGCTTTTATGTTAAATAGTATTTGTTTTCATGTAGTTAGATGCACAGATATTTAGGAGTATAAATATTAAATACCATTTTATATTTATTTAATTCTCTTCAGTATGTAGTGACTTTCTTTGTTTCATCTAATTTTGGCTTGAAGTTTGTTGGATAAGAGTGCTACTCATGCTTGCTTTTGAGCTTCAGTTGTATGAAATATGATTTTCATCCTTTCACTTTTAGCATATAATATCTTTGCTTCTGAGATGTGTTTCTTACAGGCAACATATAGTTGGGTCTTATTTTTAATCCATTCTACCTGTCTTTTAATTGGAGAACTGAGACCATTTACATTTAGTGTAATTATAAAGAGATTTATTACTTCTTGATGTTTTTTGATCTATTTCTAATGTTTGATTTGATCCTAGTTATCACTTGCTTTTCTACACTTCCAATGGGATTTATTCTTTCCTGAACTCTATTGGTTGTTTTTTATTTTCTTTCATATGTAGGATTCCTTTACGTATACTCTGCAATGCTGACTTAGTAGTTACGCATTCCTTTAGTTTATGCTTATCTTGGAAGGTTTTCATTTTCTCACCAATTTCAAAGGATCTTGTTTGGCAGTTATTTTCTTTCAGGGATTGAAGTATGTCACTCTAATCCCTCTGGAACTTCAGGGTTTCTGTTGAGAAATGTGCTACTATTCTGATTGGTATTCCCCTGAATATAACCTGGCACTTCTCTCTCATAGCTTTTGAATTTTTTTCCTTGATATGGATTTTTGGTATTTTAATTATAATGTGTCATGGAGAGTTTCTTTTCTGGTCTTGTCTATTTGAGGGACTAAATGAAAAATATGGAACACTTCACAAATTTCCGTGTCATCCTTGTGCAGAGGCCATGCTAATCTTCTCTGTCATTCCAACTTTAGTACATGTGCTGCCAAAGAGAGCATGAAAATGACCTTTTAAAGCTAATCTTTGAAGTATATGGATTTTTACATCAAAAGTGTCTTAATATTCTGGTATAGCAAAGTGATAAGTCACACTCATACCCTGCCTTGTGGAAACTTGTCAGCTGATTCCTTCATGGATTTCTCTGACTCATCTTCATCAACTTTATGTACATTCTTGGTTCTACTCCCTATTGAAGGGGGCATCTAAGTATCCAAATACATTGAAAAGGGAAGTTTTCCAAAAGAGAGAAGGCTTTTGGGGAGATATGCAAAATCCAAGAGTGATATAGATGACAATTTTACTGACAGTTGCCTGGCACCAGGCTAGCTGACATTGTTGAGTAGTACTCCAAAGACACTGAGAACTGACAGCAACATTGAACCATTGCCCATGTAGCTTCCCTGCCATTGGCTACTGTTAGAATTAGTTCTCAAACTTGAGCATACACCAAAATCACCTGGAAGATTTTCTGATTAAGTCTTACGTGGAGCCTGAAAATATGTATTTCTAACATTCTCACCAATTATATTATTCCATGCTTTGGGAAAACTCATGTTCTCACCTTGCTAACTCCACATGAGTCTTTTTTGCCCATGTGGGTCTCTTAATATATTGTAGGGACTAAATTCACTTTGCACTTATATATTGGAATCTTTTTGTTTTAAAATCAGAAACTCTTTCAACTTCTGTGATTCAGTATGGTTCTTTTTTCAATTGACACATGTCCCATTGTTGGGTTGGGGATAAGACTCTAAGGACATAAGAGATGAAATTGGATTACATGAAAGTGAAAAGAGGATGGAGCAGTTCATCAATTGATACCTTGAGCTATTTATTATCTCATTATTGGAAAAATTTCAGGCTTTGTTGCCTAATAATGTGTACATTGCTGTGATACATGCTTTTTACATGGTATTCTTTACAAAAACTCAAGGATATTTGACTCTGCACATAAAATTTAACTAGAAATTGAGGTCTACATTATCATCTGTACCATGGTTTTAAAATTATTTTAAAAGAGAATACTATCTCCTATATGGAAAACTTCAGGAGTAACTTTAAGAACTAAGTTCTGGAATAGGGATGTAGCTCAATGGTATAGTGTATGCCTCGCATGTGCAAGACCCAGGATTTGATCCTCAGCAAACCCCACTACACCCACAAAAAATAAAAGCAAAATAAGTTTCTTCACTACCAAGTAATAATTTAGAGGGGTGACTTTGAAAATAAAGTTTAATCCTTCCATTAGAGTGCATGATAGATAATAACGATGATAATGGCTTCCATTATGAAGGCATTACCATCTGCAAGTTACTTGCCAAGCACTTTATTGGAGTCAGCTCCCTTAATAAAGGCATCTTGAAATACATGACTGAGTCAAACTCGTCATGCAGGGAATCAAAATGAGCATGGTTATGACTAGAGAGAAGATGCCTACATATATTAAGAAATATCTCCTTTGAATAAAGTGTGATGAAAGTTGATTTCAATAACTTTACTTTTCCTAAAGACAGTTTTGACACAATGGAAAAATTAATCTCAAGCACAAGCAACAATGTTTCTCGCAGTTAAGGGATTTTTTTCCTCAGATATTTCTTCAGCTGGAGATCTTGATATGGCCAATTAATGGATGTTGTTGAAGATTTTTGTGTGTCTTTTGGAAATCTATCAAAAAAGTGTGCCAACCTCAAGTTTACAGTTAAAGTAACTTTCACAAATTTGATGCCCATATCACCAGCACTCAGATCAGAAATCAAAATATCACCACTCCCTACCAGTCCTCCTATTGCTCCTCTTTATAGTCACTCTCCTAGAAATAATCAGTGCCCTGATTTCTGACACCACAGGGGAGTTTTGCCTATCTTGGAACTGATAATATTGTTGTGAAATTAAAATATTTTAATTTTTTTATTTTTCCTTAAGACTAAAAATAGTCTTTGGTGATATTTAATAAGGGCTCCAGTTTTATGGACAAAAGGAGGAGACAAGATACGCAATACCTCAGGTAGATCAGGAGTAGTGGAGTAGTTTGTGTGGCAGGGAGACCACACTGAGCACCTAGGGAGGGTTGGGTATTACCTGGCTAAAATGTGCAGTGCCTATTGATAGGACTGAAGGGGTTTAGAACAAAATACAAAAGTGTGTTTTCACATTAACTTTTGCTCTTTCTCCAGAAAAGGTAATCCACGCTCTTGGACTGTTGTTGCTGGGGACCATGATAGAACCCTAAAGGAATCAACTGAGCAGGTGGGTAGTTTTTTTTAAAGGTCATTCCATCCGCCTTCAAAAGGATGTCATTGTGCCATCAAAAACCTTTAGCTAAAATATGGTTATTTATGAATGTTCTAATGCCCCTTTACACTCATAATGTATACCTGTTTTTAAAGGTGCATTTTGAGATGAAATTTTAATTTGAGAATTGGGTGAGGCAGGTCAGGAAGCACAGATCCGGGTTGATTGATTGTGCACAGGTCTGCAGAGTTTTGTTTATCCAGGATCATCAATCCTCAGAATGTGGTTCATTGCCTCCCATAAATTATAAACCAAGATTACCCTTTTAGAATTAGTACAAAATCTTTTTCATTGCTGATGTATGGACATGAAGAGATTCAAGATTTATTTGGGACCATTATGCAAGGAAGTAGCTTGACTCTTTGATTTTCTTATCTTGTAATTGCTTACCCGCCCTTGAAACAGGTGAGAAGGGCCAAACACATCATAGTGCATGAAGACTTTGATATAGTAACCTATGACTCTGATATTGCTCTAATACAATTGAGCTCTCCTCTGGAATACAACTCAGTGGTGAGACCAGTATGTCTCCCACATAGCATGGAACCTCTGTTTTCCTCTGAGATCTGTACTGTGACTGGATGGGGAAGCACTAGTAAAGGTGGGTACTTAACATCTAGCAGCACTATTTATGAGAGTGTAATTTTTAAAAATATGTTATGCAAATATCAAGCAGTATTTGCTTTAGCCTCTCTTCCTTCTGAAAGGAAATAATGTTTTACTTACTTGTAATAGCTCAGTAAGTGATTAGAGAATGAGCAGTCTTAAATTTTTCCTTCTGAGTTATTTAAATAGATTAGATCAGGGGTCAGACCTCTGAAAAGGGCCAGATAAGTCTTTTAGGCTCTGCAGGCCATGTGGTCTCTGTCAGGACTACTCAATTCTACCAGTGTAAGCTGAAGACAATACATGCCACATTAGGAATGGCCATGTTCCAACAGCACTTCATTTATGAAATTTAAAACATGGTATGCATATATGATTGAGTATTTTTTAGATTTTTTTCCAACCATCTAAAAATGTGAAAAATATTCTTAATTCATGGATTATATAAAATATGCCCAGGGTCTGTTGGTATATGACCCAGAATTGATCCTTGGTTGGGTATGCTGACCCTTAGGCTAGATTATAAGGTTCTTAAAGCCATAGTAAACACAGAAAGCTCTGAATAGATTGATGTTTGCTTTCTGCTTCTTTTACTGTATGAGATTATTTTATTTTCATTCCATTTGTGTCATTTGCAATAGAGAAGAGTTATCTTTTATTCCTAATGGTATTCTTGTTCACAGCTTACTATGTTACCTATAGCCAAATTGCATTTCATAAAATCTTCACAACTATCATAGCAAATTTTATCATTCTCATTTTCCAAATGAGGCTGTGGCCCTATGTTTTAAGTAATTTTGTAAGATCCCAAGACTATTAAACATCAAAGCTAGGACTTAAGGTCAGCATGGCTCAGCTTATAATCATTCCTTGAATGGCTTCTCATTATATTTAGAAAAAAATCTAAACATTAGCTTAGTTTGGAAATCTCTGATTTGGTCTCCACTTAACTCTCCAACATCATTTCCTCCTTTTGTCCCCTTGTTTGTTAATCTTCTGATACCATGGCCTTCTGTCTTAAATGTCAAAATTGTCCTGCCTTCTAAAGATCTGCACTTTCTTTCTCTCCACTTGGAACACTCTATTGCAGTTTTTGCAGAGTTGCTCTTCATCATTCCATTCTCAAATGAAACGTCAGTCTCCTTCTTGGGCCACACTGCTGCAGCAAGACTACCCTTCCATCCTTCCTTGCTACCTAGTTTTATCATCTCAATGCTCTTGAACATTCTTGGCATTATTTTTTGTAATCATTTTCTACAACTCACCCATTAGTATCAGAGATACAGCTTGGAAGCAGATCTGTCATTCACCACTCTCTCCTCAGGGGCTAGAAGTTAACTGGGATATACTAAGCTTCAGTGTATATCTGTTGACTGGCTTCAAAGTCCTTAAATAAACATACCTAACTCATTTCAAACTTTTTCAATTCTATGACCACTGGACGAATGAGCCATTGTTAGTCTTATAAAATATAATTCATTCTTTGCATCCAAAAGGAGGGAATGAAGTTTTAATTTTGAAATAAGGCCAGCCACACTGATGAGAGGATAGTTCCTGAAAAGGAGTATTAGTGCATTCAAAGGGACATAAGATTTACAGTCGGACCTAGGATTGAGTCCTAATTCTGTTCTGTAAAAACTATATGATCACATTTTCAGATGTTGGGTTTTACAATTGTGAGATCAGTATGATTAACCTACCTCACAATGTTGTTGTATTATGGAGTTAGAGTTTAATATAAAGTTTTACATAAATGGGAAATTATTTTTGTTTTGCTTCAAAAGATACAGGATACATAGCACTAAACTTTTAAAAATAGCCATAAATCTAGAATAAGTCACATAGAATACACTAACATAGGGCTGGGGATGTGGCTCAAGCGGTAGCGCGCTCGCCTGGCATGCGTGCGGCCCGGGTTCGATCCTCAGCACCACATACCAACAAAGATGTTGTGTCCACCGAGAACTGAAAAGAATAAATATTAAAAAATTCTCTCTCTCTCTCTCTCTCTCTGTCTCTCTCTCTCTCTCTCTCTCTCTCTCTCTCACTCTCTCTTTAAAAAAAAAAATACACTAACATAGGTTTGCCCAAGTATGAGAAGAAACTTCTCATTAGTTCATCATTAGTGCCTTCTAACATTGAAGATGAGATTGGGCTTTAGCAATAGTAGAGGAAAAGAATCTGATTTTGATTTCCCTAGATCATCATATAAGCATATCTGTTCATATACTTATAAGTGTATATTTATATAATATAGTTATATTTATAAGTATATTTATGTAAATCATATATAGTACAATTCACATCTTCCTGAGTTTTTCTTTTTGATTTTGTTTTCTTTTTTTTGGTGTTAAGAATTGAACCCAGGGTTCTGCACATGCTGAGCACACACTTTATCACTGAACTACACCCCCAGTTCCTCTGAATTCTTATGCGGCACTATTTGATACGATAAAACTTAAACTGGAAATAAGCTAGGCAAAAAGTTATTCTCCCAGTGGCCTCCCCTTTACAAAGATGCCACATGGGGAAATGAAGACATGCTGCATGAAACACTTGTATTCTCCCACCCCCAATATTCTCTATCTGCTCAGGAAAAATAGAAAGGCTACAGTTATGTAGGTACAGAGCAAGTCTGAACTTAATATTTCTTTGGCGTCACTTTCTGCTTACTTCATCATCAAACCCTCTCTTTCTGAATCTGTTTCTTCGGTAGACAGTGGCCTAGCCAGTCGCTTACAGCAGATTCAAGTGCCTGTGTTAGAAAGAGCGGTCTGCGAACGCACTTATTATTCTGCTCATCCAGGAGGGATCACAGACAGGATGATCTGTGCTGGCTCTGCTGTATCTGGAAGGAAAGATTTCTGCCAGGTGAGAGCATTCTGACTTTGCACAGGAAGACAGAAAGTTTGGCACCTACTTGGAGTCTCCTTAGGCAGGAGGAAAACTGTTGAAGGCATAAGCATCCAACTTCTTACCACATCCCTGCACAAAGGCCAGGAGGGGTGCAGGAAGATCTGTTACTTAATCCTAACAGCCTGCAATGTCAGTGGTAGAAAGCAGCCATACAACCAGAATGGCCAGTACATGAGAAGGGAGAGTATGGCAGGACCACTAACCAGGCCTGAAAGTGGGGGAAATGTGTGCGTATACATTTAGGGTTTGGGGAACAGGTGATGAGTGAATAAGGTTTCAAATTAGTATATCCTACTTAGAACTTTAAAAGTTTTATTGTTTTATTATTAATCTTCTATATTTTAATTTTTTATATATGACAGCAGAATGCATTACAATTCGTATTACATATATAGAGCACAATTTTTCGTATCTCTGGTTGTATAAATAGTATATTCACACCAATTCGTGTCTTCATACCTGTACTTTGGATAATAATGATCATCACATTCCACCATCATTAATTACCCCAAGCCCCCTCCCTTCCCCTCCAGCCCTCTAAATTTTTAATTGTAGATTAAAATAATCACTAAGAGGAAAATAAGAACCTAATGGTAAAAATGGTTTTCATATTCAGTGAAAAATCACAAGTCTCTTTTCAGTGAGATTATAGAAGCACCAAGCTATACAGATCTATATATGCATGCCACTGGCAAGTTCAGGATCAGCTAAGAAAAAAGAAGCATATGGATGAATACTTTGAGGAATACCGGCTTCAATATTCATAAAGTGCCACAGTCTGGCTGGGCACAATCAGGAGCCACTTGTCAAAAGAAACTAACTTTATTTTTAGAACTACACACACCAAACAGAACAGCTCCTCAAGAAAAACCCTCAGAGCCCAACTGCCACCACCGGCTTCCCACAAGCCTCTCCCCCAACCACAAGCCTCTCCACCTCCCACAATCCTCCTACTCTTGAGGCCCATCGGCTGGATCGCATGGGCGGAGCCAAAAAAGTCCCCCAATGAGCAGCTCCGTGGTCTGAAAGGGCAGGGAAACAGCCCAATGAGCATCACCGCAGAGGAGCCAATCAGCTAGATGTTGCTGATGATAAAGTCAACTAATAAATGTGACTTTAGATACATCACCTCTGAAGAGTTGCTGATACTCGGCATGCCCACCTTTAAACCCTAGTCTGGATTTGGGGGGGTAGCCATGCTTGAAGGAAATTTTGTGTCTGTAGGTTAGGCAGATATTTCTCCAGATTTAACACTCATACTGGTCTATGGTAAAGAGGGAAGAAAAATGAATCTGTTCTTCTCTGCTTCTTTATAACCCTCCCCACTACTACCACCAGCAATCAGTCAAAATCATAAACAAATGAATGTCACTTCTATGGGGAGAAGCTACTGGGCATTCATCAAGGTGGAAGTCCTTCCATATGAAAATATGGAGAGAAAAGGAAGGAACACCCCCTCCCCGCACTTAACAGGTACTCTCATGGTGTTCATCACCACTTAAATTCTGTTTGTGTTGCTTATCTTAATTCTCAATACCCAGAAGCAGATCCTAAGATGAGTATTCAAGTCTAATGGTCTATTTCAGGAAGTGTAGACATCACAGGGAAGAAAGTAAGAAGGTACAAGGAAGGGAAGGCAGCCAATCAAGGATGAGCACTTACACCAGCTTACACAGGGAGGGACTAAGCCTTATCCTGCAGGGAAACTGTGCAGTGATGTAGACCATACATGGTATATTCATCTCATCTGAGGGGTGAGGAAACTGGGGGATTTACATACTACTTCCCCAAAGTCACAGTTTTAGGGCTGTCTGGAAGGAAGCCATTAATTCCTCATCATTTCCCATACTTCTGGGTGGCCTGAGCATTGAGGGTGGAGAGTGGGAAAGAGCCTCTGGCACAAAGCCAGGACTTGTGTGGGGAGATCTGAGGAACCTGGGAAGGGTACTCCCACTATAGCACATAACTGTTCACATTAAACAATAAAATAGAAAAGAACTCTGAATTAATGTGTTCATTCTTCTCCTTGGTGTATTGAGATATTTAGGAATGGACTGTCTGTTTGAATCAAGGAAATCCCAAATGGCTTTATTGTCTGTCATATGTGACAGCATCTAACATTAAGAGACATGCTTATTTTGTGTCAAGAAAGCAAAATAAAAAAAATGAGATAGGTTTAAAGTGGTCCATGTCACAGGTGACCCAAATATCATCATGTCATTTGGCACCTATTATTTAAGCTTCATTCAACTGTCACTTAGTCTGCAGCATGACCAAATTTACTGCCAACATGAAGAAAGAAAAATAGGAGTTGAGATTCTATTAAATATAGCCAGCTATCTTTACAGTAGACACTTGGCTACTGAAGGGTGACTTTAGAAACTCACTTTGATCAAATGGACTCTAATATTTCTATCATGAATGATTTTTACCCTCCTGTGTATGCTCAGAAGTAATGATCCTACTAATGTAATTTCTCATTTAGGAAGGTAAAACTAACAGTGTCAGAACATAGAGACTTGGGGCTTTCAGATATGCAATGCAGAATCCTGTTCTTTGCTCACTGGATTTCAAAATTTTTATTTCAAGTTGTTTTGACCTATAAAGCAATAGATGTGTATCTTCACAAAGTGATACATGTCCTGCTCCTGCTTTCTAAATTTGTTTCATATTTTTCCTTGATAACCGTTTAAGCCACACTGATTATCTTCTAACCTCCCAAATTCCCAAGTCTTGGTTATCTCAGGGCCTTAATCTAGACTTATCTTCTATATAAAATGCTATTTATTCCTCTAGTCTTTCTTTCTTTCTTTTTTAATTGGATATTGAACTCAGAAGGACTTAACCACTGAGCCACATTTAGAGACAGGGGTCTTGCTAAGTTGCTTAGGGCCTCAGTAAATTGCTGAGGCTGGCTTTGAACTTGTGATCCTCCTGCCTCAGCCTCCCGAGTCACAGGGATTACAGGTATGCTCCACCGTGCCCACCTCCTCCATTAATAATACCACTGTTTCTTCCAAATCTTCATTTTTGCTTATTTAATTTAAACAAAGCAAATATTTGGGGAAGATTGACTCTTTCATCTGAGTTTTTGATGCAGATTTCTCTTGTAAAATGTGTTCCCTCTAATCCTAAAACCAAAGTAGCAATATTTAACAGTAAATAAGAAAAATTCTGTTTTCAAATTCTGTTCCTTCCTGTATATATGCATATACATACATGTACATGTAAGGACACATATATACCTACCTTTATTCTCTACCATTCACTCTGAATATTTCCTTTATAGCTGCTGTTGCCATCTTATTTGTTCATATTCTATCTTGCTCAGTGTGCCTGGCTCACTGTAGGCACTGAATAATTTTTAAATAAAAAGTATCACTTGTTTATGGAATGTGCTAGGCCTTATGATAGATACTATCAGCGAAAGATAAATTAGATAAGTTCCCTAAATCATGGAATGTTTGTAGCTGCCTGAAAAATTAAAAGTGTTAGTGGTGAAGAATGAATGATTAAAAACAACACCTAACTGGACACATCAGACCATTTTGAAACTGGAAGGGTGTCGTAAGGCTTAATTTTTTTCATAAAGTAAAATTATACTAAGAAAATGTTAATTGTTCTACATTAAACTAGGGGCTCTCCTTATTTCTAATTTAGGGAAGTTTCCTTCTGGGAAGTTTTTCACATAAAATAAACAGATCTCAAATATGTACCTTCAGCTCAAATTCAATTAAATGCAAGAATCAGTTTGGCACTAAATATATTTGGTCCAGTCCCTTTCTGAAAAAGGACTGACTAAAAATATGAAAAAAAATGTGTTAAAATAAAAATCTCGTGTTTTAAGGCTTGTTTTTGATGCATCTAATAGAACTTCATCATAAGAAAACATTTATTATGAGACAGGCACTATACAATGTCCCCTGGAATACAAAGATGAATAAGGCTTGAAGGCTTGAATACTGTGTTTTTACTAACTGGTGATGTCATTTATAGAAGGCCCTGCTGAGGGGACTGGGAAGATTTAGAAACTGTGTTTTCTAACTTTTTGAACTAGGCTTTGTCTTGACCCTGGAATCAAATGATTTTTTAAAAATTTTCAATTTCTCATTCTTTGGGTTGTACATGATGTAGAATTACATTGATGTGCAATCATATATGCACATAGATAGTAATGCCTGATTCATTCTGCGATCTTTCCTATTCCCATTCACCTTTGTCTAATCCGAAGTACTTCTATTCTTCCCTAATCCGTGCTTATGTGAATTAACATCCACATATCACAGAAAACATTTGGCTTTTGGTTTTTAGGGATTGGCTTATTTCACTTAGCATGATATTCTCCAGTTTCATCCATTTGCCAATAAATGCCATAATTTCATTCTTGATTGCTGAGTAATATTAATATTCCATTGATTTTTATCTGTTCCCTTTTAAAATGGGAAAAATACAAATTTACAATTAAGGCATAAAAATTGAAAAGGAGCAAGTCATTTTAAAAAATCAAATACATTATGAACAAATTATTGGTCATTCCTGTTCTAAAATGTGAAAGCAGGAACTTCAGAATAAAGTGGTTTTCTGGAACATTTTTTCTTATTTCAGGGAGACTCTGGTGGGCCATTAGTGTGTAGACATGAAAATAGCCCCTTTGTCCTCTATGGCATTGTCAGTTGGGGAGCTGGCTGCATCCAGCCATGGAAGCCAGGTGTATTTGCCAGGGTAAGGGTCTTCTTGGACTGGATCCAATCCAAAATCAAGGGTAAGTTTTTTTAATGTAATTTTTTATTTATATATGACAGAAGAATGCATTACAATTCTTATTATATAGAGAGAGCACAATTTTTTATATCTCTGGTTGTATACATAGTATATTCACACCAATTTGTGTCTTCGTACATGTACTTTGGATAGTAATAATCATCACATGTCACCATCATTAATTACCCTATGCCCTCTCCCTTCCCCTCCAACCCCTCTTACATATTATAAAACAATGCCTCTTTCTTATAAGTACTGCATGCTAACCCATTGTGCCACTGGAGTTCTAAGCCTCTTTCTTTAGGGTAGGTTTGGGATTGTCAAGTATGGTATAAATGAGTATTAGAGAAAAGAATCATATTTCATTTAGTTTATAAACATATTAAAATGCAAGATTCTATAATAACTTCCCCCTTTGTCAAAATTGAGTAAAACTGACTTTTCCTAAGGCTGCTTTAATTCTAGATTTGCATTTTCTTTTAATAGTAGCTGCTTTGGGAATGAGTACATTTTGTCCTTAGGCTTTCATCTTTATTTTTAATGTATTATCCCCCAATGCAGGTATTACTTCACTTAAAAAAAATAAAAGCAAAACCTTAAGAAAACAATTGCCAATATCCACACTTCCAACAGACAGTGCCTCTGGGCCAGGTAATATGTGTATACATTATCTCATTAATATATCCAGAAAGAATTGAGCAAAAAGCATTATAAACCTGGATTCACTAATTTTTCTTTGGAATGCCACAAACTCTGTAGTTTCTTTCTAGTTGGTAGGAGCCACATTGTTTGGGGATGTTTTCCATCCCACTTTATAGTGGTTGCAGGTGATAAATCTTGTAGTTGTGAATAAGTGCTTGAATTTGGGGGAATTGCATAGGATTATTTTAAACTCTGAGACATTTACTCCTACCGTTTAAAGGTCCTTAGACTTCCAGATATCTTTCTTAGTAAAGACTGTATATAAGATTAACAAAATTGGCATCAGAATCTCTCTTGGGCTGTATATATGGCTCAGTGGTAGAGTACTTGCCTACTGTGTGTGAGGCCCTGGGTTTGATCTGAGCACTTCGAATAAAAATGATGATGATGATGATGATGATAATACTCTTAATGCTCCTACAATTGCCATTGTATGTTTGCTACTAGGATTTTTTGTTTTAATCAAAAGTTAACAGTAATCAGAGAATTAGAAGTCTGTAACAGACTTGCATGAAAGTTCTGGGATACTATAGTCTTTTTCACCACCTCTGCCCGACCTCCACATGCACTCCTCCCAAGATGACAACTAGTAGGAGTTGGAAGAAAGTTGAAGAGGATGCAAGACAGAGAAGGTAGAATTGTTAGAGGGCTGCCTTGAGTAGAAGAAAGGGGCTGGGACTTACTGCTTAAAAGGAAGGGTAGTATTGGATAGAAGCAAAGTTCATACAGAGTTGTTGGATGAAAGGCTGAATATTTAGGCAGTGATGCAGGTATGCTGGTGTATGGGTGCTTGCGGAAATTCTTTTCTGATTGCTTCTATTTTCTCAGCAGATGATAGAAGGATCTATGTAAGAGGGTTTGATTAATTTTAAGAGAAAACAGCAAGTATGAAGTTTTTCTTTAGAAAAATGATAGTGTTTGGGCTAGAAAGGCGTGGTAGGGTTGCTGAGCAGCAGGACCCTCCCCAAGGTGAATGATCATGAATTTAGGGAGAGACTTCCCAGTTAGCCTGGATGTATGTTTTCCTCTGAAGACACTGAGGTAGACTCAGAGTGGGTGGAGATTATATCATAATGAAGCTTCCCAAGTATATGAGAATGTAACGTGTGTGAAGAAGTGATTAAAATGATCATTGAAATTTTTAAAAAGTATTTTTAGTTGTAGACGGACACAATATCTTTTTATTTTTATGTGGCGCTGAGGATCGAACCCAGTGCCTCACATGTACTAGGAAAATGCTCTATCACTGAGCCACAACCTCAGCTCTGAAATTTAAGATGGGTAAAGAATGAAATATGGATGAGAGATGGGTTTAGGATAAACGAGAGATAAATTACAAATCTCAAAGGTAGAGTATTGGGTGTGGGAGCTGGAAAGATGGAAGATTTTGGTTCAAGAGAGTGATACTTTTTTTAAACTTATTTTTTGACCCAAAATGTTAAGATTTTATTTACAATGCATGTTTGTGGTACAGAAAGTAAAAATGCTGTTATAATTTTGGTATAACTGGTAGCCACGGATGGTTGACTCGCCAATCACAGCTATCCATGCTACAGCAAGTCTTACCCCCCCCAAAAAACCATAACAATGCTTACAATTTTGTTGGGGCAAAGTCCTTAGGCTTGGTGGATTACCAAGAGGCACTAAAAGGAGGAAGGCAGAATGTCACAGGAACTTCTTTGGCTCTTTGGATGGGTGGGTGTCCAGGGGTTTGTATCACAGCTACCATTTTTTGAAACATCTATCAAATCCATATGCAGTCCAATCTATACTGAACAGTTCTGGTTTTGCAGTTTATCTGGGGTCTTAATCATCTTCTCCTTCATCATCTGTTTCTCTTTTCACCTTTCTCACTTTCTTCCTCTTCATCCTCATCTTCATCTTTACCTACTACTCCCTCATGCCTAAATTCTTCCTCCCCACTGACTTCGTCTTTATTATCTTCCCCTTCTACATTTTCATCTTCATCAAGCTCTTCCTCCTCATCCTTCTCCTTTTCCTCATCTTCATCCTCCTTGTCTTCATCCACATCATCCACCTCCACATCTGAGTGGGGTCCTTCTCTGTCATCTTTGTTATAGCCTTCCAGGTAGGTGGACAGGGGCAAGAGCCTGAACGCACTTGTGGAAGGCTTGGAGTTATTGCTATTGACCAAGTCTCTAGAGGCTGACCATTGGGATGAATGGCCAACATCAGGTGGAAGATGAGTTCATTGTAGGAAAATTGAGGAATTGGGAAGCTTCACTGCTGGAACCATTGTCTACATAGCTATTGAAATCACCAAGAAGTATGACAAAAGTAATGTTGGAGCAAATAAGCACTAAATAATATAGGAATGAGGAGGAGTGACCCAGGAGCATTTGTCTGGCAATATAGGAGTCAAAGAATGAATGCTTGGAGGGACGCTGATTTGAATTAAAAGTAAATCTAGAATGAAGGCCGAGATGGAGAGAAGACACGGGTCCAAAGTCTTGAAATCTTTAGTTTCAATGATCTGAGTTAAATGAATGATGCCAATGACTACCTAAGTTAATACCTAGAAAATACTTAGAAAGGTGGGGAGGGGGATCTGACTCATGATAAAGGTCATTAAGCTGTGGTGATGGTTGGCCACAACACCAATGTATTATTTGAGTTCCATTCAGGCTATTAAAAAATGAACGTTAAAGTAAAGAAGGGGGCTGGGGTTGTGACTCAGTGGTAGAGTGCTTGCCTAGCACACGTGAGGCACTGGGTTCAATACTAAGCACCACATAAAAATGAAATAAAGATTGTGTGCCCACCTACAACTAAAAAATAAATATTAAAAAATGTAAAAAGATATTTCTATGTATGCACAGAAATGCTTATGCATGCCTACGAACTTTGAATTTTTATGATAGGGTGTTTCTTTGTTTTCTATGACTATTTTATGAGATAAATGTTAGGATTATGCCATGCAAACCTTCAACCACTACTACCACTTGCTTTTTATACTAGGGAATTAGCAAATTATAGCAATGGTTTTGAGATTGTTATTCTCATTTATAAAAAAGCAGTGACTGGCTGGGAACTCATGACTCTATGTGATTTTTGTACTAACTCACATTTCTAGGCAGATTTGTCATAGAGGGTCCAGAGAGAGAGGAAAAAAAAATATTGGACAGACCTATTGGATCCAGATTCTGAAACACCGTGAAAGCTGCACTACTTCAGTTGTTTTGCATAGGGAAGGAACTTAATTATTTTGTTTTACTCACCATGCTCAAATTAGAGAGCCTGGTGGAGAAATAATACAGACAGGGAGATCATTTAGTTTGCTCTTAAAATAGATCTGGAAAATATCTGTTTAATATTTAACAAATAAAAATAATTTACCAAGAAATAACAGGACTAAGCAATGGACTAGATTTCTTAAATTTTTTGCAGGGGAGTACTGGGGATTAAATCTAGGAGGGTCTCAACCACTGAGCCACATCCCCAGCCCTTTTTTGTATTTTATTTAGAGACAGGGTCTCACTGAGTTGCTTAGGGCCTTTCTAAGTTGCAGAAGCTGGCTTTGAACTTGCTATCCTCCTGCCTCAGCCTCCTGAGCCACTGGAATTACACATGTGCGCCATCTATCTTGGCTAGAACCCTGAATTCTTGCAGCACTTCATTACCCTTAGGCCACTTATCATATTTAATGTTCATAAAAGTATTTTTATGAATATGCTTCCTTTTACTAGATTAATTTCTGTAGGGCAGAACTTATGAGATAGTGTATGTATTCACTAATCCACATATTAGAATATAAATATATATAGGATATTTCATTTTGTAATTGCTTAGAAAATATTTGCCTGAGGAATAAACATAGGGGAAGAAGGAATAGTCAAGGATGAAGCCTAAATTGGACTATTGGGAGGAAAAGCTGATTGCAAAGTCAGTGAACCAGAGAGCTATTGGCACCAAAACTGCAGCAGGTACACTCACAGGTCCAAATGTGCCCTTGGACTTAGCAAGTTCTAGAGTGAGAGACCTCCCTTATGTTCAGCAAGTTCTCTTTTGCTTGACCTCAGTCACTAGTTCTATGAATGTAATCACTTGCCCCCAAAATACTAATAATTTTCTGAGAAATCTTTTAAAAATTCAGTTAAAATTAATTTAAAATCTACAATTTCATTTCAAGAAAATAGAACAAACTTAATGGAATGATCATTTTCTTTACAAGTTCTTGTCAACAGGTAACTGATGGGAATAAAGTTTTAATTTTCTTCTTGCAAGCCTGGGTCTTTCAAGTTTGTGATAGAACCTTGTTTCCCTTTGCTTTGTCTTTGTTGGTCCCTAACGTCCATGCGTTCTGAATTGCAGCTTCTGAAGTGAAGCTAGAAGAGCTCAGAGCCTTTTTTTCAACTCCAAGATATCCACTGCATTATAGAAGAAATCTGGAAAGTCCCTAGGTGCTCAGAGTGGCACCAAAGAGTATGATAAAGTTTCCTGTTGTGTGTCTATCATTCCTTGGATCTCATATGTAGAGATTCGGTTCTGATTATTTATGAAACCATGTTGAGAGAAAGATAGCAAGTAATCCTTCCTGGCATTCAAACTCTGTACAAGAAGCTTTTTCTGTTTAGGCAGCTTATGATCAAGAGTGAGTTTTGACTTGGGGAATAATACCACATCTACATTAATTCATGTAAAATAGGAGTACTTTTTTCTTCTAAATACCCTTATTTTTTTTCCAAAATGTGAATTTACAAAGAGGAGGGGGAGAGATAGAGACAGATGCCAAACTTCTTCAACACACCAGGACCCTGACAGAAGAGAATATATAGTGGAAGAGAAGTTCAAAAGACATTTAAAAAGAAAAAAGATTCAAAGGTAGGAGAGGTGAATGAATAAAAACATTAAAGCAAATGATGTTAAATATTTTTAAATAGAAGGATTAAAAACATTAGCTAATAATAAAACAGCTCTCATTTTTCATTTTATGTAGTGACAAATTTTTGTGTTTCAATAAAGCAAACGTTCTACCTCCTGTTTATATGCATGTTGTGAAAACTTTGGCTTTCAGTTAGGAGAGAAGTGGGAAGGCAGTTAAAATAATTTGGTTAATGAAGGAACATAGAATAAGTTTTCATATGTCATCAAAGAAAACTAGAAGACTTTTTGCTCCTCTCAATTCTTGACTTGGAGTGCTCTCTTAATAAGATCTACCTTGACAGATGTAAATGGTACCATCCCTGCATCCATAATTCTTGGTCCCTTATCTTAGCACTTACTGTCCTCTGATATGTCATGATTGTTTCTCATGGTTGTGATTTGCCTGTCTTGCCTAGTGAATACAAGCTTCATGAGTGCTAGAACTTCTGTCTCTTCACTTCCAGAAGCCTCAGTTCAGAGATCAATGCCTGAAACATAGAAAGCACTAATTATTCAGTGAAGGAATAGTCTCTCTTCAAAGAATCCTTTCTAATTCAAAGTAGCATCATCCATTCCTTCCCATAAGTCATTGTCTGTTATGCTGATTACTTAATCTGTGTCCTTAGTCTTTCTCTGAAATCATTTATCTGAGTAAAGTGAAAAATTTGTGAAAGTAATACTTTTCTCTTGATCTCTTTTGTATACCTCAAAGTGAATACAGTGCCTAAGGATTTAGGAACATTTTTTTTGTATGATTTTTTTTTTTGCCAGGTTTCCTTTTCTGTGCATTGCTTTTTGCTGAATTGCTCTTCAGAATGAAAAACAGTTTCACTGATATTAGCAATGCATGGGATTCATTTCAACATGCCTAGAACCTCATTATGCCAATTTAAAGGCAGTTTTATTTTTTTAATTAATAGGGATAAAGTTTTCTAAATGTTGGTTAGCTATTATAATTTTTATGACTTTCCATTACTCTTTGTCCATTTTAAAAATTTGAATATTGTTTATAAAGTTTTACAGGAACTTCAGATACAGAAGTAATTTTCCTTTGTCATAAGTTACAAGTGTTTAGCCTCATTGTTGCTATTTGTTTTTAAATTTTATATTGATATAAAAATTATTAAATTTACTTATTTAAATCTATTTACACATGTCTTGGATCTTCGATTTATCCCATCACCTTTAGGTTTGAAATTTTTCCATTTTATGTCAGGAGAATCTTTTTAATTAAAAAGAACTTGCCTCTTGCATCCTGCTGCAGTGTTTTCTCATGTGGTAGAGTGATTCTGTACTTATCTCTTTCTTAGAATTATTTTCTTCCTAATTTATAGCTCTGTCTCTATAATATATTCAATTCTTTATATAGAAATATATTTCCTGGGGAAGCATTATCACCTTTCAAAATCATTAGCCTTTGTTATAGGTTTTTGAGGAATCCCTGTAATTTTCCAACCAAGCATTTCTGTGATGTAGAATTGTCAGCTAGAATCTTCTGGAATTGTTCTTTCTCTTTAGATTATAGATGTCAAAGCCACAAGACTAATGAAAATATTACTCCTTCCTTGACTGAATGGTATTCTATACTGTCAAATGCTATGTTTCTCCTTGTGAAAGCTACCAATACATTCAAGAATTATATTCATCTCTCCTTGGTGCAAATAAATATGTGAACATTCCTTAGATATTTTAACATCATTTGCCCTAATATGCTAACTAATGTGTTTTCTTCTTTTTGCCTTAGAATATGATTCCCTTCCTCCCTGCAAATGTTTGTGGAGCACCTAATTGAACCAGGGACTAACTTCTCTTAGTCCTGGGGGATCTAGTAGTGACCCAAATAGATAAAAATCCCTACCCTCATTAAACTCATTCTAATACTGAGGGACACATAATAAGGTAAAATATATATTAGATGGAAAGTTTAAGGGAGGGGGGAATGAACATGGTAAGAGGGTAAAGAAGCATCTGGATTAAATGCCATATAGCTCAAAGTACTATAATCAGTGAATATTTTTCTGTTATCAGTGAATATCATTTCAAAATCTTTAGATAACACCTAAAGGTTTTGAAATGGTAAATCATTCCCAACAGTAGAGGCATGTGAGTCTAAATGACTCCCAAGTTTTTTCTATACCATCTTAAAAAGTACTTTGAATTGTTTTAGAATTATAACTTTCCCTCTCATCTCATAGTTTCACAAAGTAAAGCAACCAGTAGAAGATTGACAATAGGGAAAGGAAAACTTTCAGGTAGGAAAACCTTTGTTCCTTTTTGGATCTTTGTAATGACATTTTTAATAGTTAGGTTATTTTTCTGGGATAAAAATGACACATTTGTGTCATTTTAAAGATAAAATAATTTATAATTATCCTTCAAGGGGAACCTCGTAACATAATAGACTATGGAGTGTAGGGGAGTATTAGAATCATAGACCCAGGTTAAGATCCTGGCTCTCTACTCCACCAGTCTGACTTCTGAGTAAGTCACTTGAGTTCTACAGCTGTATTTCCTCATCTCACAGAATGGAGTACATTCCTGTCTGATTTAAATTAATTGCTCTACCTAAAGTATAGAAACTACTAAAAAAAAAATCCAACTTTCCTTGAATTGACTACTTAAAAAAAACAACAAAAAAAAAACAGGTGAACTACATCAAGGAAGACTTTACTTAATAATTTTCACATGCTCTGGATCATGGCAAGGGTGACATTCTGTTCCCTTTTAAACAAGGTGCTTTAGCATAAGCTATATTGTTTTCAGAATCCAAGATATGTTTGTTCATTTTAGCAGTAATTGTAGGGGATGAATTTGTTAGGAAAATCTACTTAAGCCATCTGAGATTTGGTCATGTCTAAATGAGAAACTGGTCAGTGAATCATGATTGACGTGTAAATCATCAAGAATGATAAATTCCTTTGGGTATTTAGTTTCATGCTTGCCTAGCATGTGCAAGGCCCTAGATTTGATACCTAGCACCCCCTGCTGCCAAAAGATATAAGTACATATAATACTGTGTGTGAGTATATATGTGTAAGTATAAATTTTCAAACATGGCTAAGATAGTTGATTGCAAGTTAATATTTTTGACCATGATTGTGATTTTTTTTAATACCACAGAGAGCTTTTTCTACAGCTATATTTCTAGTGGATTTAGAAATTTGGGTTCTAAATATTAGCTGTTTGATTAGCTCTGGACAATTTATTATCACTGTATCAGTTTTCTTTATAGTGTTATAAAAACAATAGTTTACAATAATGTTAACTATGTAATTCAGAGTTGTTATATTATACTGTAGAAGTTAACTAGTGAGACTTTTCCCTATATTTTTAAATTGGTGACTTAGTTTTAGATGACGGTGGGATTTGTTGCAAATTCATACATGAAAGCAATATATCAGTATAATTTGGCAAATATCCTATCCAAAATTTCTCCTTTTCCTCCCCTCAAGTGAGGCTTTTGATTCTGGGTGAATGCAAACAACTGAAAGCATTAGAGAATATATTTTTCTAGGCCTGAGTGTATTGCACATTTGGGAAAATTGTTAAATGAATAATAAAAGCATATCATATTAAAGCTTTCTCTTGAGCTATATTAAGAATGTGACTTTCAGATGGAATTGGGCAATCAATAGGCATTATTGACTTATTTCATATAATCCTCCATTGACTCTAGGCTATGTCAAAGTTAATTTTGATACGTTAAATGTTTAAAATCGGGAGGCTTTTCAGTGAAACCAACCTTTGCATAATTACTTTTTCCTGTAAGACAATTAAGGAAGAAAGTTGATTGCTTGATCTGAAAAGACATATAGCAAACCTGTTTAAAAAAACTAGTTTTATTCTAATTCCTTCTACTTCATTTTTATCTAGGTTCAAAGGGTAGTGAAATAACCAGAATTCAAACCAAGAGCCCACAGTCGCTTGTGAGGATATTCTTAAAAAGTTCTCAGGATACAGATCTTAAAAAGTTCTCAGGATACGGATCTTAAAAAGCTCTCAGGATACAGATCCTAAGATATTCTCACAGGATGATTATGAGGTAAAGAAAGGAATGTTTATTATAATGGAAGATGTATATGAACTGTACTTGACTAACATCAACAGTGGTATTTGCTTAAATCATTATTCTCCATCTTCTCAAACAACATACTCCTAGGAAACCCTGGATCAATTGTTTTTAACATGAAAACAACAACAAAAGACTGTTTCTGTAAATAAATTGTGCTTTCTCCACAAAAGAGACAACTTATTAGGCAAAATGGAAAGTCAAGTCTCGGTCAAAGTATTGTGGAGATGGAAATAGTGTGTAAAATATTCTGAATACAGTAGGTATTCAGTAAATTCCTAAATTCCCACAATATAAAGAAATTCCCTTGAATTAAGAAATAAAATACATTTAAAATGAGAAAATTTTTGTTAGGGAGTTGTAGGCAAATTCTGGCATACATAAATCCTTAAGCTCTTATAGATTGCCGATCAGAATTTGGAATAATACACAGAATCAACTGTTCACCTTCATATGTTAATTTTAACTTTTGACAAATTGGGTACTAGCAAGTAATTTTAGTTGGTCAAATTTAAAGTAGAAAATCTTTATCTCATCCAAGCACAAAGAAACAGAAAAGGCTCACTGAAAGTCAATAACATTGATGCATTAAATTCTGAACAAATAACAGTATATTCTGTTTGAAAATTGTTTTTCTTTCATCTATGCCATAGCTGCCTCTGAGGTTTAGTAGCCCCTTTAATTCACATCATTCGCCTTGAAATTATCAAGTTCCAGATGAAGCTAACACCCTTGATTTATCAGAGTCAACTGTGGGTTTATGAAAGATTTGTACCCGGCAAAAAAATAGGTAATTAATTTTCCATGATCAACTATGCTATTAATTTTATGATACAGTCCTAGATTGTTTTATGTTCCCTGGAGCTTACAGATGACCTAAACTAGTCCCTCTTATGTGATGTTGAAATAGCCTTACTGATATCATTTTCCCAGATTTATAATGGAGATTAACATAACATCTTTTCAGATTAAGTTAAAAACAAAACATGGGTCACACCTAGATTAAATTTGTTTAAAAAAAATCACTGAAAACACAGATACATAGGAAAAGGCATTCGATGGGTTTATTAATTAGGTAGTTGCTGTTAATTAGTTACAGTAACATTTATTTTCAAAGAAAGAGAAATCCAGAAGCACCTCTATTCAACAGTTGAACTCCACTAATACTGAAGTTCCTGTTATTCTTTTGCCCTTTCCCTAATGATTACATAATGGTTATTTTTATTCTCAGCCTCATATTGGAGAAATAAAGGACTGAGGTAAGGAATAGCCCTATTAAGAAGGGAAACATGTTTCTAAGTATCCTGTATCAAATTTAAATCTTTTCACCCAGAGCTGTTATATGGTCCTACTTGACTTGGGAGATAGATAGGAGAAACAAAATGGAAAAAGAGTTTGAGAGGTCAACCAACATTTCCTAACATGGGAGAACGTAGCAGTACACAGTTCTGGAATCTCATGATCCTGAGTCTGTATCTTAGTTCTATCTCTTACTAGTTCAGTGACTTTGGGAACAACCCCAAGGCTTACTAAAACTCAATTTTCTTATTTGTGAGAAAATACCCTCCGCCATCATGTACACATACACATGCACTATAAATTCCCAATGCACTTTATCAGGATAGGTTAACATCCCAGAGGAAAAGCTGTATGGACTTTTGTTGAACTTTGGCTCCCTAAGTAGCCAGATGCTAATGTCACTGTCCACTCAGGTATGCTTCCGCCAGTGTTGATGCAGTGGCTAGGTGCTAGAGCAATGTCCTTTTTATTCCTTGGATTTACATTACCATCCCAGAAGTAAGTACACTAACAATCTTTGGGTTTCCACTAAAGGGAATGTTAAGTACTGAATTTTCTTAGATCCTGAGCAAATTTACCTTGAAAGAGGTCTGAGTTTCTTGTGGGAAGAATGAAGTGTCCCTGTGTTTATACCTGTCTTGCCTTGGAGAACAGTTTTGTTGCATTGCCTCATGAGGTGGTTTTGAGAATAAAATGAGAGAATCCATGCTCATCAATATAAAGAAACCAAGCTGTGGGAATTAGAAATACCCATTCTGATTCATGTTCTTAAAATCGTGTTGTTTAGAAGAATATTAGACCATTGTTTTCCTGTTGCTCTCCTCCACAGTGCACACAGAGGCTGGAAGAACAAAGGAGAGAAAGAGGAATATATTAGTGATATAACTTATGTTGATAATGAACTACATATATGGTCTAGGAAAAAAATCAAGATGGAACAGCATTCTTTAGGGGCCCTTATGAAGGGCCATTGCAAATCAAATCTGCAGATATGTCAGCAGGTGAACTTTGAACTAGTCTATAGATAAACCTACCCAAGTATGTGAGTTGACCTTTCAAAAGGACTGTTAACCTCCACTGACCTTCTGTACAATGGACTCCTGCCCTCAAACTACTGAGATTGAAACCACACCCAGTCCCTTTCTTACAGGACAACTTTGGCTTTTGTCAGCACCAATCATAATTCCTGACCAACAAGTAATTGTCAACCCCCCTGTGATTTAATGTTAAAAATTCATTTTGTAAAACCTTTGGGAATAGGTTTTACAAAATGAATTTAATAATGGTTATTTTTATTCTCAGCCTCATAGGTTCCAAGACTGCTTGAATTTTTGTTTTCCTGGCGTGAAATCCGAATTAGCCCCAAATGAATGTAATTTTTTTTTTTGTTCTCTACTAGGTTGACTTTATTCTTGGTCAACACTATTTTTCTTAGACTTAATAAAACACATAAGATTTCCTTCTCAAAAGTTTCATAATTGTATTTCAATTTCTCTAAGGCTTACAGGCTCTGGGGTATAAGAGGAAATTCATATTCATGTTTCCTCTACCTATCTCTAATATTATCTTAGAAATATATATATATATCTTCATTTATATATCATATATATATATATATAATCTTTATATATATATAAAATCTTTATTCCTGGCCAGAGTTCCTAATATCTCCATAGTTCCCTAAGAGATAAGAATAGTTAAGGGAAAAGGAGTGCCTTTTATTATTAAGCCTCTTTCATCTATGCCTGAGTTTGTACTGAAGTGACTTTTGGAAAGTCCCTATTGTCAGAGGAACCGACCATGTGATTAGACAGTTGGAACTTATAACTCCACTCTGCAACTTCTGGGGAGGGGAGAGCTGTAAATTAAGTTAATCACCAATGAGATAATCTATCATACCTATGGGTCCAGATGTGTGACTCTGGTAAAACAATTCCTTACCATGTTCAAAGCCTAAATTTAATCCTCAGCAAAACAAAAGGTTAAAAAAACATATTTTACAAAATCATGCCTGTGTAACAAAACTTACATTAAAATCCCAAAGGATATATCTCAGCTTCCAGGTTTATGAACACATGAAGGTAGTGCCTGGAGGGTGGTGGGCCAGGAGAGAACATTGAAGCTGTGTCTCTTCTCCATCATATCTTCATGGTTCATCTTTTTCCATTTGACCATTCCTGAATTGAACCCTTGGTAATGATTTGGTAAATACCGAATGTTTCCCTAAATTCCTTAATCCATTCTAGTAAATTATCAAACCTGAGGAAGAAATCATGGGAACCCCCAATTTGCAGTTGGTCAGGTAAGAACACAAGTGATAACCTGGATTTCCAACTGGCACCTAAAGTGGGAAGAAATCCTGTGAGACACAGCCCTTATTTAGCCTAAGGGCTAAGCAGCAGCCCCAGTAAATGGTGTCAGAATTGAATTTAATTATAGGTCACCCAGTTGTGTGCTGGAAAATTAAATTGAATTTTTATGAGGAAAATATCCCACACATCTTCTTTCAAAAGTGAAGTATTGAAAGTTAGTATAGAGGAAGTAGTTTTGGTGTAGAGAAGTTTTATTTTTTTGTTCTTTTTCTCAAGAACATCTTAGGTTCATTGGCTTGGATTAGTCAAGTTTCCCAGAGGCCAGTTTCAACTGGCATGATAATTAAGTGCCTTTGGCTTTAATGTTTTCACAAAACAAGATAACACATAACCTGATGGTCACAATATTTTCAATTGTTCTCTTTTTATTTATTTTTTATTGGTTCTCTTCATGTCATGTATAAACATGGCAGTAGAATTCACTTTGATATAATTATATAAGCATGGAATATATCTTATTCTAATTAGGACCCCATTCTTACAGATGTACATGATGGTAGGATTCACATGTACATTCATATGTGTACATGGGAAAATTATTTTGAATTCATTCTATCTTATCCCCCTTCCCTTCATTCCCTTTTGTCTAACCTACTGAATATCTAATTCTTCCCCTCTCCCCCACTTATTGTGGGTTAGCTTCCACATATCAGCAAAAACATTTTGACATTTTAAATGATGGCTAACACTCCATGGAAGTTGTTTTTGTTTCAGAAAAAGTCCTCCAGGGAAACTTACAAGGAACTAGCTCAAATCATAAAGTCACTTTTGACCCACTGTTTAGGTAACCTAGAGTAACCTTTGCTCATTATAAAAATTCTCTACCCAGAGCTGTTCCTGGCCACCATTTTTTATTTTTATTTTTATTTTATTTTTTTAATTATTAATTGTTCAAAACATTACATAGCTCTTGACATATCACATTTCATACATTTGATTCAAGTGGGTTATGAACTCCCATTTTTTCCCTGTATACAGATTGCAGAATCACATCGGTTACACATCCACGTTTCATGCAACGTATGTCCATGACCTGAGCTTGCTCTACATATGATGATGAGTCTTTCCTATATGAATAAGTTTTGTAATAAAAGCCCCTTGATTTATTTGTTCAAGGAGGAATTGCTTTGAGAATTATCTCCATTGCACTTCTTACTGGCAAGTAATAAAACTTTATTCACTCTCATCTCCTGGTCGTGCTTATTGGCTTTTCATTCACCAATTGGCAAACACCCTGTGTTCAGTTACAACCTGACTGAGCAATGAACAGATGACCACACAGGAGAAAAATATTTGGCCTCTCAGAAGAAAAAAATTCTACCTCAAATTTAAAAAAAAATAAAAGGTTTTGGAACATGATTAAAGAGCAAATAAAATGTAACATACATATCCATGTTATGGGAGTTTATTTTCTGGAGAAATATTTTTCAAAATCCATAAATTTATGTTTTTCCCAGTGTCTCTTAACTAATTAAAAATATACACATGTGCAAAGATTACATAAAAGCCTTTCAGCAGTGGTCAAAACAATCTAAATTACAGAAAAAAATTAAGAAATTGTTATGGTTTAGTTGTGGTGTCTCCCCAAAACTCACACATGAGACAATAGAAGGTTTGGAGGAGAAATGATTGGGCTATAGCCTTGACCTAATCAGTGAATTAATCCCTGATGGGATTCACTGAGTGGTAACTGAAGACAGTTGGGGTGTGGCTGGAGGAAGTGGCTCATTGCGGGTGTGGCTTTGAAGTATATATTTGTATCTGGCAAGTGGAGTCTCTCTCTGCTTCCTGATCACCACTTGAGCTGCTTTCCGATCACCACTTGAGCTGCTTCCCTACACCACACTCTTCTGCCATGATGTTCAGCCTTACCTTGAGCCCCAAGGAGCCTGTCTATGGATGGAGACCTCAGAAAATGGGTCCCTAAATAAACTTTTCCTCCTCTAAAATTGTTCTGGCTAGGTCCTTTAGTGACAGCAATGAAAAAGCCAACTAAAACAGAAGTGTACACTAATTCATTTGATAAAATATTATATAGTCATTAAATGAAAGATTTTCACATAACATTTTTTTCTAAATAGGAATATCCTACAGGTAATAGAAAATCAGAATAAAGAAGTATATGTTTTCTAAAAAGTACTATATGTGAACAGAATAAGGATCTAAAGGAAAACACCTCAATGTTTAATTGGATGTTTCTAGATTGTGACATTATTTTTTTTTAATTCTCTAAATTTTCTTCATTGAACAAATAAGCATTTGGAATCTTAAGAATACAATAAGCAAAAAGGAAGTGTGGCTTGTTCTGGAAGCTGAACTGGAATAGCAATTTCAGGGAACTTCAAGACACTAAGTCCATCTATTTAGTAGTCTGCCTCAGAAGAGAGGAGGGTAAGTTCCGAAGGGTAAGTTAGAAATCCTCAAGTAACGAAAAATTGAACAAAATCAGTACAAATGTCCCTTTTAGTTCTAGGTTTGAGCCAAGAACTATAAAAAATTTCATTTTAATGGTTTAAGGTTAATGGTTTTGACTTTCATGTCAATTATTGAAATATTTTAATCATTTTTGTTATTTTCTATGCCGTGGATAAATTATTGAAATATTTTAATAATTATTGTTATTTTCTATGCTGTGGATAAATGAATGTTATATGTAGTTTAAACTCAAATATACTTTCTATATATGATTATTCTATTTCAGTCTGGTGTCAGGAATAACATTTTTAGTTCTCTGAGGACCTGGTCTTAAATCATATTTCCTTCTCTTATATAGCTTTAAGAACATGTACTTAAGTTGTTTTATATATCATTAGAACTAGGTATTGTGTTCCAGTTGGATAGAACTATTGCCTTAGAACTGTTAAGACTCAGGAATCTGGAATATCTTTTTCTCCATTCTAATTGGTTTTCACTTACTTATTTTCCCCATTTTTATATTATTGGAAGTAGACATGGCATAAATTTACAACTTAAAAATATTTTTTCTTTTGCTTTGCTCAGTAACCTTGATGAATTGTTTTTTGGCTTGAATAAATTTTTTAGCTAAGAAAATTATGTGAAGAAGATTTCCCTTAGCTAAAATCTCATGATCCACTTGTGTTAATTTTCATATATAGTGTCACTTTGGCCTGGGAAGAGTTTTCTTTGAGACACCGTTCCCATGTTTCTGGTAAGTTCATTGCTTCCCTCTGTCCCTGGCTTATTTTTTGCATGTTTCTGACCATTTTGTTGTGACTAATTGGGAAAAGTCTGTTATCAAATAAGTAAATAGCTGGTAATTCTTTGTTTCATTTGTCAACTTTAAAGGAGAAGAAAGGTACTTATGGTTTTGACTTCTGTAATAAGTGGAGGTCTCAGGTTAAACCTCTTTAAAGTATAATATTCATAATATTTTCGTTTTTATAGTATCTAAATGCATATTTCTGGTTTTCAGGATACTTGTTATATTGTTTAAATTTCAAGCCTGAGAATAAATCAACTTTGAAACAGGAAAAGTTTATTTTGGCTCACAATTTGGGGAGTGCATGGGAGAATTCCTTATCTTATAGTTGAAAGTAAAAGAGAAGAGGAAGAAGAGTCCTATCATCCCTTTAAAAGGCATGACCCCAGTGATCTAAGACTTCCTACTCTACCTTTTTCAAGGTTTGAACCACCTTTCAATAGTGGACTAAACTTTAATACATGGGTCTTTGGAGGTCATTCCAGATCTAAACTATAGCACTAGGAATATTATAAGTAGTAGACAATTTTTGTCCCGAGCATAAAAATAATTTTTATCTTTTGGAATTCCTTAATGTATTAACATTAAGAGTAATTTGTCCTTTTTTAAAAAAACTTGTTTGATGGTTAGTTCATATATATTAGGTATAACTGGATTTTTCAAAGACATGGTTTGTCCAGTGCTCTTGTGGTTAGAGCTGATAACATTATGGAAACTGAGAATCATTGCACATTATAGAAATTGGGCACCATATAGGAAACTTTGCCATCATTTTTAATTCTGAAAAGTTATTAGAATTGCTTCAATCATTAAATTTAATCCATTCTCATTTCCAAAAAAATTTGGCTTTCCCCCGTTCAATTTTTATTTAGCATCTATCTTTTGGTCTTTTGACTATGTTACTTGGAATACAACTGGAAAAGCATTTCTACTAAAAAATTTTACTTAATTAGTCTGATAATGAGAGAAGTGTTAGAAGAAAATAAGAAGACATTTACATCAAGTACAAGTTAAAGTATACATTAAAGAATGAAAAGCAATATAAATTTAGGCCTATAATTATTCAGATTATCAATAAATGGATTTGAACGTATGCAAAGCATTGTTCAAGGTACTAAGAATTTGCAATGAAGAAGACAATCTCTGCTCTAATACTTACCACTGAATGAGGAGGATAATCAATAATAAAAAAACTCATAAAAATGAAAGAAATATTATAAAGGGAAAATATAGCATTCAATGAAAGAATATAATGGAGGAATTTGACTGGATTGATGGTCAGCACAAATGGAAATCTAGGAAAACTTGGATATCTCTGTTCTCTTGTAGCAAAACTCCATGGAAGTTATTCTTATTCACTGTCTACCCTTTTCCTTCTCATTTTTTCGTCTTAAATGCATTCCCATAGGGATTTCTTGCCCAACATTCCATGGACATTGTTCTTGACAAAACTACCAATGATTTCCATAAGTCCAGTAGTCACTTTTCAGCACTAACACTGGCATTTGACAGAGTTGAACTCTCCTTCATTCTTAAATCTCGTCTTGGCTTCTAGGAAACCCCTTTTCTTGGCTCTCCTCATACTTCTCTAGACCCCTCCAAAGTTTCTTGTCTGTAGTTTTTCATTTTTTTCTATTATTGAAGTGTCTGAGGCTGAGGTGTCCCAGGACCCAGTCCTTAATTCTCTTTTCTTCTCTCCCTATACCTACTAAGTGATGTCACCTAACTCCTAACTGTAAATGCCAGCTATATTTCAGGTAGCTCCTGAATTTATCTCTGGCCTTAACTTTTTACTGAATCCTGGCACTGTATGTCCAATTGCATCCCGTTCTACACAGTTATCCACTAAGTATCTCAAACTTAACATCACTAAAATTAAATTCAATTTCCTACCTTTGCCTCCAAATTTTTCTTCCACTAATAGTTCTATCTCAGTAAATAACAACTCCATTTTAGTAATTAATTGCTCAAGCCATTAAATTTGGTCATCTCTGACTTCTCATAGTCCCTATTAAATGTAGTTAATGTGTGAGTCTTTCAGCAAAATAGATCTAGAACCCAACCACTTCTTAACAATTCCCTTACATCATTCTGGTACAAACCTTCCTTTAGTCAACAGACTAAAATATTCCTCATAATGTTCAATTTGATCATCTTAAATGGGAATAATTCAGATCATGTTACTTCTCTGTTTAGAATCCCCAATGTTTTCCCTACTGATTCACAGCTGAAGTTCTTATAATGCCTACCCGTGCTATATGATTTGGCTCTTGACTGCCTCTTTGACGACTTCTCCAAACATTTTTCCCCAAATTCTCACTCTATACCAGCCATGCCAAACTTGATTTCTGTTCAGCCACACCAAGCATGCCCTACTGTTGAATATCTGAAATCTCACCTATGCCTGGTAAATAGCCAGTGCTTGATATATAGTTGTTTGAATGAAGGAAATAATGTTTCAATTAGGAGTAGAGAATAAGGAGGTAGTTTCTTAGCTAAGAGAATCGGTGAGAAATGCATTTAGCTTATGTGAATCCCCTGACTGCTAAAGCATGAGTTAGGAGTTAACTCAGGAAAGAGATTGTTATTACATATATTAAAAAATTTTTTTTCAGATAAACATAGAAAATCTTCAGGGCAGGCAGGGTGTGGTGGTACCTGCCTATAATCTCAGATACTCAGGATGCTGAGACAAAAGGATCACAAGTTGAAAATCAGTCTCAGCAACTTAGTGAGACCACATCCAAAAATAAAAAGAGCTGGGGATGTAGTTCAGTGGTAGTGTTCCTGAGTTCAATCCCCAGAACTGGGAAAAAAAGAAAACCTTCAGTGCAGACATGTTTCTCATGACAGAAGAAATTATAATGGACTTAAACCCCATGTGTGAGGTTTATTAAAGATCTGAATTGTTCATATTTTTTAGAATTGCAGATTAAAATATGCATTAAAATTATGGTATATCTGTGTGAATAAGAAATAGATGGGCCTGGGGTTGTGGCACAGTGGTAGAGCGCTCACCTAGCACATGCGAGGCCCTGGGTTTGATCCTCAGCACCACATAAAAATTAATTAATTAATTAAAGGTAAGGTGTCCAAGTACAACTAAAAAATATTTAAAAAAATAGAGCCACTAAAATGTATATGTAATTTTAGTAGCATGGGAAAATAGTCATAATAAAGTAGGGGAAAAGGTTATAATAGTGAAAAATAGCATACAGTGTTTAAAAAATGTACATATAACATAGGAAAATGCCTTATAAGATTTATTTAAAAACACAAATATTCATTGTGTAAAGGATGGGACTACAGGAGACTTTTTATCTTCTTTGAAATCTATTTTCAAAATTTTTCTAATGAACATGTGTTAACTTTATAATCAGAATATATATAATGAATTTTATGTAAATAAATTAGATGAATTGTCTCTGAATAATCTTATTAAAGATTCCAAGAGAGTAAAAGTCAATGGTAATGATGAGGGAAGACAATAGAAAATAAGAAATCTGTGATACAGAATTTGACTTGGCTTTGGTTACCTGTTTTTATGGAAATATAGTTGGGACTATCCCTGCAGGTATACATCATCTAGTAAGTAGTGTGATCTGACTTTGATCAGAAACTTTCAAATGTTTATGGCCTGAAACTTGTTGCATTATAGTAAAATAGGAACTCATACTAATTTTCTTATCAACTTCGGGGGAATTGGAGACCTAAGGCAGATCAAGGAGTAGAGAATAACTACTAAGTACATAGCTCTTTTATCTAGTGAATAGGTAAAAAAGCTCCCATCATTTGGCCTATGGGAATCTTTCTATTTGAAGTCTGTTCATTGCCATGCTTTTCTTATCTATTATACCTTTCAGATATGCATACATTGTCTTTTTTATTTTTTGTTGGATCATTGCATTATGATAATTAAGATTTTAAGATTATAGTAAGTAAGTCAATGTTTCAATTGGGACTAGCCCAATATATCACTGAAGTATTCAATTATCTTTCCTGGTATGGTTGCCTCTTGGCACTGTGAACCTTAATATCCTAGTTTCAACTGTCTGTGAGTGATCTAAAATTCCATTACCTTATAAATGTTAGAAATTTGAATTCTACATGCTGTTTTAATGACCACATGCTGTGAGGCTGAACTTTACCAATGTGTGACTTAACCCAGGGAGTGAGTTCAACCAAACACTCAGATCTACTTCTAAGCCTTCTTTCCTTATTCTCTACTCATTTCTTGATATTGAAGTTAGCATTTATTGCATTTGTGGTATTTGCAAATTTAGGGAAATCCTAAAGGTATTAGGACACATCTGTTGAATGTCAAGTGTTCATTTATCTCTAGACTGAAGTTAATATATACTTCTCGTGATTATGAACATTAAATAATACAGTGTATTAAATATGAGCAATAAAACTACACTGAAATATAGATGTGGGGTGATTTATGAGGTGGGGCCACAGTCTATGAGTTAAAGTCAGAACTTGAGATTGTTTACTTTTGGGGCATGAGTGTGTCAGCTTTTCAATAAAATTCAAATCCTGTGTCAAAATACAGAAGGAACTGAATAATTGGAACAGTAATAGAAATTAATAAAAGAACACTATTGTTCTGGTTTTAATAACCTAGTTGTAGATATTAAAAATAGACACAAGAAGGATTTCAACTTGATCATGGGGTGTGTGTGTGTGTGTGTGTGTGTGTGTTTTCATTTTTGCCTCAAGGATGTCCAGTTTTGTTGAGATCATTGTCTCCCAATTATCCTAATGCTGTTTTCCAAACATGCTGATTGTATTTGGACATTTTATTCCATGTCAGGATATGAAATGAAGCCTTAATGATAGAAGAATCTTGGAACTGTGAATGGGATGTCAGTACTTATGATGGACCAGATCAATAATCAAGATTATTTGGTAAATTGATCTTCCTTAAATCTATATTGTGACACTAGTAATTTATAACTTATATGCATATAACTTATATGCACCTATATGGAAAATGTGACCTGTTTTCTTTGAAAACAATACCATTTATTGTCAGTGATTCCAACAATTAATCAGTTTCCTTCATTAGAACCCCAGAGCATCTTGAGCACAATGTGATAAGCATAAGCTCACATTTGCTGGATTTAGACCCCCTAATCCCAGCTTAAATTTTAGTCTATGTTATTTTATTATCAGTAGGCACTCTAATTTTGTTATTCTTAAGGTCATATGTTTAAAGAGGTTTCACTTCCTAAATTGCATTTTTAGGTAACACTTTGAAAATTTGTTTATTAAATGTTACCAGTATCCAGTATCATTCTCAAAGAAGAGATGGGACTTTTTAGACCCAAGGTAACTTAAAAAGAAAAAACAAATAGACTAATTGGTTGAATAATCTTTGGAAACTTACTGAATACATAGAGTCTATCATGCTTGGTTATCAGGCAGTATTGTGTTCTGAGACTGATTCACAGAAATTTTTCCAAAAATGTTGTAATCTAATGTTGTATCACCTTCTCCAGTTTCTTCCTGGTTCTGCCATTTAGGACATCATCTAAATGAGACAGTCTCTCTCACAAAGGGCAGGTTTTTGATGTTTTTTCCAAGGACCTTGATCCCTCTAATAGTATTCCAAGATTAGAACATCGATAGTTCAGCATTTTTTTGAAGTTCAATTCTTTTTAGGGATTCTAAAACAATTAGAGAATAAGGAAGAGGAAGATACAAATGTTCAAGCTATTAGTTTACCTTAAGGTCTCCTTAGCATCAGATTTCACATCCCCAGTTCTTGTCAGTGGTCAACTTGTGGTTTATTTATCACTTCTGGAAAGGAGGAGATCACACTCTGTGGAACACTATGGGGAATCTCAGTTAGAAGATGCCAGAACCCCTTATAGGATTTGGGCTTTGGAAAATTCTGGAGAGGATCTAAGGAAATGAACTTTGCACTAGTATTGGCTGTTATCAGGAAGTGGGTCAATTTTATGAGAGGCTATCTCTGTCATAGGGAGACCTGATTAGAATAAAGACAAATCTGTAGTTGCTAAAAAAGTAGTACTCCCTCATTTTAACCGAGAGGGAGATGTTTGGTATTTAAATGATTATATACAATCTTATTTTTTTTAAAGAGAGAGTGAGAGAGGAGAGAGAGAGAGAGAGAGAGAGAGAGAGAGAGAGAGAGAGAGAGAGAGAATTTTTTTTAATATTTATTTTTTAGTTCTCGGCAGACACAACATCTTTGTTGGTATGTGGTGCTGAGGATCGAACCCGGGTCGCACACATGCCAGGCGAGCGTGCTACCGCTTGAGCCACATCCCCAGCCCTACAATCTTATTTTTAATTTCACCTTATCATGGACCCACAATGTCCTATCTGATGTTGATGCTGTGTGAGATTATTTGTGTCCAACAGGAGAACAACATGGTCCAGCTGTAAACATCAGAATGATTTCTGTAAAAGCCAGAAGCTACTTTTCTTTCTTCTATTAAGATTCTCCAATCTGATAACATTATTCCACCTTAAAAGTTTTAATAAATCAAAATTTCATAGGTATTTACTTATTATAAATGAGACAAATTGCATTTCTATAATTATATAACTCCATGGATTTAGAATTTATTTGTGAGTTCATGTAATTTTAATTCAAGTATGTGAATTTCTATAATAATTTTTGAGTTATTGAATATTGAGCCTGGGGCTACCCTCCCAGCTAGTTAGAAAGTCTGTTATCTTATCAGTCTGTTCAGTCTACTATAACAAAATATTATGTACAAGGGGACTTTAAAAGAGCAAATGTTTAATTCTGACAGTTCTAAAGGCTTTCAGTCCAAGTCTAGGCAGTGGCAGATTATCTGGTGAGGGCCCGCATCCTGGTTCACAGGAATGCTACATTCTCTTGGGGTTTATATGGCAGAAGGGGCAAGGCAGCTCTCTGGGGCCTCTTTTATATATAGTTTCTCAGATTAATGAAGCACATTCATTTTCTGCCCCCAAGGAAACCACAAGTTTCAATTCCTAAATCATTTCAAGTGTCTTATTCAAATGTTTTCTTATCTAAATCCTCCCCTATCACATGGCCTAAATAGCTTTCCTCCTTCATCTTTTCTTGGCATTTAGCAAGGCCTGGAAAGCATACACAGATGATCCCCAATATATGATGGCTTGACTTATTTTTTTTTGACGGTTTAAAAATTATAGGCATTCAAAAGAAGACATGCTTTGAGTTTTGATTTTTTTGGCTAGTGATTTTTTTAATTGACACCTAATATCCCACGTTAAGACGATCTCTTGCAAGGCTATGCAGCAGCAGTAAGCTGCAGCTCACAGCCCTTTGATCAAGAAGAGGGTAAACCACCAATGCTCTATAGCGTCATTAGGCTGTGATGGTTGGTAAAGCACGTGTTTCAGATGTATTTGTCACCTATGATATTTTCAGTTTACCATGTCATGACCATGTGATATTTATGCAGTTTCCCCCATCGAGGGTGATGAGTCAGATTAGAAATATTAAAGATATGGGAAATTTAAGAAGTAAAAGACAAGACACAGAAATATGTGAAAAGCAGGAAATAAGTGAAAAGTGGGATATGATAGGGAGCAGCTCTGATGGAAACTAGGTCTAAAAAAGAACGACAGCCCATGTTTTGTAGGTAGGACCATCAAAGGGTTTCAGTGTGACAGGCTTCTTGACTAAGATGGGAAAAACAAATGTTTGGAGCTTGGCAGGTTCTGTCCACCTCCTTTCTGCCTCACCGAGGCTGCATTTGAACCTAGGGTTGTCGAAGCCAATGCAGGGTGTCTGCATAATCTGATCAGTAGAATTTCACCAAGAATTCCCAAAAAAGCAACCCCTCTGCCTTGTAATGGCTCAAACAAACCTATAATTTGTACACAGCCTCCGACATGACCATGCGTGGGCTTATCAGGACATGACCCATTTGCAAGTAGGAAACACCTGTATTTTGTTGACAATCTGTCTCCTCTACCAGAATGAACTTTCCTGAGCAGGATTTGATCTTTTTTTGTTGCTGAATCTCCAGTGTCTAGAGCACTGCCTACCAGTAAATATTAAACAAAAAAAAGAGAGAGTGAGTGAAAAAAAAGGCCTTGAATGTGGGAAGAACTTGGCAGCTTAGGGACTATCAGAGGTGATAGGTCTTGGAGATTGAGTGAGTAGAGACTAGGATGAGGTGAGATGCTGAAGGGAGGGTTTGCCATTTGTGCAGCTCTTACTAGGGTCATGCATTTGGATTTGATTCCATTTCAAGAGGTGGTCATTAGAGGTTTCAATGGCAGTAATTTGCTTTGTGGGGCAACAAAACAGAATGCATCCAGAGAGTATAATGACCAGAATGCTGAAGGGAATGGAAACTGAGAAGAGAAAAGACAAAAAAAAATCATAATTATTCTTTTAAAGTGTTTATGGAATTTCCATGTAGAGGCTTTCAGGTTTCATGTATGAAATAATTACTAATAGTTATTGAATATTAACCATTATTCAAGTATAGTCCAAAGAATTTAGAGCTTCTGATCCTTGTAATAATTCTACAGTCGCATTACCCACAATTTAAATAAGAAACCAAGACACAAAGAAATTGAATAACTTATCTCCAGTTACATAGCAAATAAGCAGAGAAAGTAGAATTAAAACCCATGTACTCTGTGTTCTTGGCCTCCATACCAATCATGTGGTATCATCATATTTAAGCCTTTAGACTCAATGTGAGGAAGAATTGTACAGCAATTGGAACAGTTTAAAAGGACAAAATGCACATAGATCCATGCCATATCTTCAAGCCTCATAATCATTTTGGGCATTATTTTAGGGGGACTTTGTTATATGTCAGTTTGAATCTGTATTTAAACTGGACCCTACCTTTTCACCTAGCCATCCATCTTAAACATATGTATTTTATAAATGTGTTATCTGTATTTATGTATAAGTCATTAGCAGAATATTGTATTTGGAAGAACCAAGGATAGAATCATTTCTATATCATTAAGATCTTCTCCTCAGTTAACATTTCTTGTATAGTTACTTAATCAGCTGTGGAACTTCTAATTATATAATTACTTACCATTTTCTGTTAACAGGGACATCATAAGATGCTTTATTAAGTGCTTCACTGAAGTCAAGATTCATTAAGTTTATCCTATTCCCCCTAGCCATCATCTAATTAGCTCTTTTAAAAATGAAATTAGGTTAATTTAATGTGGCATGTTAAGGATCCCATGTCAGCTTCTCATGATCACCAATTCATTCTCCAAGTGTTCAAAAGCCATCTGTCTAATAATTTGCTTTAAATTTTTTGAGATTTAGTTTTATTTAACAAATATATTACTTTGTAAATTCCAACTGATTTAATACCATAAGTGTCTCCATTTTACAGATGAAAAAACTGAGGCACAGAGAGAGGTTAAGTAAGTTGCCCAAGACCATAGATTTAATAAAAGGTGGAGTTTGTCCAAACCAGCAGTTTGGTTATATAAAATGTGCCTCTATGTACTAAGTTATGTTCCTTTACTGCTTTATTAATTTGGAAATCCCCTGTGTCTCCTTGTTTTCTGTTTTTCTGCTTTTGAGATACAGAATGAAAAGTCTCTAACTCCTACCATCACTTCTCTCTACCAGCAAGCAAGCAGTTCCATAGCAGATACCAGTTAGGCAATCATCCTCTAGTTCAACTCAATTCTGACACTATCAACCTGGAAATAGAAATAATCATTACTTTGAGGTAAGATGAAACATAAGCCTATTTTGCTTCATGTTCCATATCCCCCTAATGAGGATCTGTCATTGTTGCATCTGGACAAACCTATTGAACTAGGTCAGCGTGGGTAATGCTCTTTCATATTTTGAACTTTTCTCATATAATTTATGTATTTCATCTTGCTTAGAAGTACTGTATATATACTTTTGAAGTTAATTATTTCACAACTTTTTAAAATTTAAGCTGCTTTCTCTGAATTCTGAAATAACTTTCAGAAACACTTTTGTGTTTTTAATTGATGGAGGGCTATACAAGATTTCAAAGAAATTCATTTTTAACTGTATCCTGTTTATTCTTGAAATTCTTTGTCATTTTAAGGTTACTCCAAATACTTGGTACAGGAGTTTGTACATCAAGTGTTCAATTTTCTCTGTCTTCATAATTTAGCAAAATCTTACTTTTGTTTAGTGATTACTTAAATGTGAACTTTTTGTGAGGGATTAAAAATCCTGCCTCTGTTGCATAATAGTCATGCAATATTGGGCGGGTTATTTAACTTCTCTCTGCCACAGCTCTATCATTTGTAGAAAGGTAATAATAGTACCTTGTTTACCTACTTAGCACAGGGGAGCCTTTAGTGAGAAAGTGTATCTCGGGGAATGTAACAAAGCCTCCCCACTCTCCTAGTCATACTTTTCCACTGAATCATAAGGCTCTGGAACAGGCTTCTGCTGCCTTCTGCCAATAGCCTTGCCTCTTTATTTTTGTCTTAATACTTTCATCCTATTAACCCCTGTCATGGTACAGCCCATCATTTGCTTTCTGTGCTTTTTAACCAAATGAGTGAGAGCATCAAGAAAAATGCTTACTCATGGCTGCACATTATAATCCCAAGTTGCTTATTCTCACACACACACACACACACACACACACACACACACATCCTGCATTTTGGACCAATTAAATATGAATCTCAGGACTGGAAATCTGGCATCAACATTTCCCCACTTCTTAAATTATTCATGTATTTTAAACTTTTATGTTAATTATAGATTCATTCATGGTTTAAGAAATACTAAGAAACACCCAATGTACCCTTGCCCACTTTCCCCCATTGGTAACATCTTGAAGGCTATTGACATTGATGCAGTCAGGACACAGAATGCTTCTATCACCACAAGCATCCCTAGTGTTGCCTGTACCCATTTCCCTAGCACCTCCTTACTCCACCCTCCCTCCAATTGGAAACCACTAGTCTCTTCTCTATTCCTGTATCTGGTCATTGCAAGTGTTATGTAAATGGAATCATATAGTACACAACCTTTTGGGATTGACTTTTTCCACTTGGCATAATTCTCTGGAAATACCACAGTTTAACTATTCAACTGTTAAAGAATATTCATTGAATAATCATTCAAGTGTTGAAGAATGGACAACCTTTTGTCCATTATAAATAAAGCTTCTGTGTACATTTATGTATAAGTTTCTGGATAAACATGAATTTACCTTTCTGTGTAATAAATTCCCAAAAGTACAATTGCTACGTTATATGGTGGTTTCATATTTAGTTTTATAAAAACAACTGCGGAAGTGTTTTCCCAGACTTGTACTATTTCACATTCTCACCAGCAATGAATGAATGATTCATTTTTCTGCATGCACATTAGTATTTGCTATTGTCACTGTTTTTTTATTTCAGCCATCCTAAATATATAGTGATACTGTATTTCCCTGTTAGCTGCTGATATTGAATCTTTTCACATGCTTATTTGCCACTTTTAGAACCTCTTCTGAAATGACTCTTCATGTCTTAATCTTTTTTCTAATGAAATTCTTTACTTAATGTGGTTTCCTTAGCAAGAAGAATAAAGCTGGTGGCATTACTATACCAGACTTTAAACTATACTATAAAGCAATAGTAACAAAAACAGCATGGTATTGGCACCAAAATAGATTGGTAGACCAATGGTACAGAATAGAGGACACAGAGTCTAACCCACATAACTAGAGTTATATTAGACAACGTTGTCAAAAAAGTACATGGGAGAAGAGAGCCTGTTCAACAAGTGGTGCTGGGAAAACTGGAAATCCACATGTGACAAAATAAAATTAAACCTGTATCTCTCACCATGCACAAAACTCAACTCAAAGTAGACCAAGGACCTAGGAATTAAACCAGAGACCTTGCGCCTAATGGAAGAAAAAGTGGTTTGAGATATTTTAGATACTAGTCTTTGTCAAATGTATGGACTGCAAACATTTTTTCCTAGTCTAAAACTTGTCTTTTTCATCCACTTAATGGTATCTTTCCCAGACAAAAATTTTAATTTTGATGAAGTCTAGTTTCTCCCTTTTCTTCTTATGGAAATGTTTTGGTGTCAAGTCTGAGAATTCTTTGTACTTCAGATCCTTGTTATGTTATGGTCTCAGTCTTAAATAACCCTCAAAGGCATATGGATGCTAAAGACTTGGTCATCATCCTGTGTCACTGCTGAAAGGCAGTGTAACCTTTAGGAGGTAGAACCCAGTGGAAGGAAGTTAGGTCATTGGGGTATGCCTTTAAAGGGAATATTGAGACCCCAGAACCTCTTCTTTTGCTTCCTGGCCACCATGAGGTGAAGAGATTTCCTCTGCTCCATGCTCTCACAGTCATGATACACTGAGTAACCATAGACCCAAAGGAACAAAATAAAATTAAACCTGTAACAAGCAACCATCAACTGAAATTTCTGAAACCGGGAGGCACAATAAACTTTTGCACCATATAAGCTTTTTATCTCATGAATTTATCACAGTGACAGAAAGGTGACTAACATAGTCCTGAAGATTGTTTTCCTTTAATTTTTCTGAAAATTTTATAGTTTTAGGTTGAAGCATGCTTTTCCCCCCCACTGGCATTAGGCTATCCAAATGCTCCAGTACTGCATGTTGTAAAGCTGTCTTTCCTCCATCAAATTGCTGTTATGCCTCTGCCAGAAGTCAGTGGAGTCTATTTCTGGAGTCTATTTCTGGATCTCTGTTCTTTTGATCAATAGCACACTGTCTTGATTACTGCAGCTATGTAGTAGGTTTTGTATCAAGAAGTGATTCCTCCCAACTTATTTTTTGTGAAGATTGTTTTAGCTATCCTTAGGTTTGTGCCTTATGAATTTTAAAATGTTTGCTTATATCTACACAAAGCCTGTTGTAATTTTCACAGGAACTGTATTAAACCTGTAGCTCCATTTAGGAAAAGTTTGTCTTTATGATGAGTCTTCCAATCCATGAATATTATGATTTTCCCCTTAGATCTTTGATTTTGTTTCATCCTATATGCAATTCCTAGTATAGAAGTCCTATGTGTATGTATATTTCAGTATTGCATTTCTAATTTTGCATTCTATGTGAAATGTAATTGGCTTCTGTATTGACCTTGTATCTTATTTCCCTCCCTCCCTTTCCCTTTTCTTTTTGGAGTAGGGACTGAACTCCAGGGGCACTTTACCACTAAGCTATATCCTTATTTTATTTTTTTTATAGCAAGACAGAGTCTCGCTAAGTGCTGAGGTTGGCCTCAAACTTGCAATTCTCCAGCCTCAGTCTCCTGTGTCCCTGGGATTACAGGCATATGCCAACATGCTGGCTATTGTAGTCCTTCCTGAACCTGACATTGGCATTTTATAAACTCCTGGAAATTAAAACATGCAAACACAATTGAGAACCAATGGCTCTTGAGAAATAACAATGATGAAGTTTAGTGTCCTTAAAATTTCATGATTTGTATCTAGAATGTTTCCACAAAAGCTCATTTGTTGAAATCAAGATTCCCAAAGTGGCAAGGTTCAGAAGTGGGACTTTTAGGTAATGATTAAGGCTTTGACCTCATAACTGAAATGACTACTGGGAGGTGGGACCTAGTTGGAGAAAGTTGGTCACTGAGGACATGTTCTTGAAGGGTTTATCATTTACCGGGTCATCTTGTTTCACAGCTGCCATGAGCTGAGCAGCTTTCTTCTTCCACATCCTTCTGCCATGATGTTCTGCCTCACCTTAGGCACAGAGTAATGGAGTCAGCTGACTTCAGACAGAGACCTCTTAACCTGTGAGTCAAAATTAAACTTTTGTTCTCTAAGTTGTTGTTCTTAGGTATTTTGGTCAGTGACAAACAGCTGACTTACACAAGCATGCAACAATCCTTGTGTGCCTGCATTATTGTTTCTTCTAAAATTTGTAAATTATAAATGACTCTTTTTCTCTAGCCTGTCTGCCTTAGGCTCCATCTTGATCCCTTTTTCCTATTCTCCAAGGACCTTGCTTACTACTACTTGTCAAGAACACCACAAAACTTTCTATTCCCTTTCCCCTACGAATATTCAGTATCTTTATATCTGTACCCATAAATTTCAAAGTTAAGAGTGAAAGATATCCTTCTTCCCATTATAGACAATCAATTTCCCATTACAGATCTATAATTTCCATGCCTGTACCTACGATCTAGCCATATGTTTCATACAAACATTTGAGTATATTATCTTCATGTATTTTCTATACTATTCTGTAATGAAATTTTTGCAATAATAAATATTGTATATTTTCCTACTCTGGATTATTTGCATTGCTTTATATTATTAAAGGTTGCTTTAAAATACTATTTATTTTTCTGATGGTACTGGGAATCAAACCAGAACCTCATGCAAGTGTTCTGCCACTGAGCCATACCCCTAATGTATAATTTTAATGATCATATGGTAGACTTTCCATAATTCTCATAAAAATACTGTTTCCTTTTCTAAACTTAGTGTTGGATTCACTACCCTTATATATAAATATTTCCAGATTTTGGATTGCCTTCAGATAAATTTCCCAGGAGTAGAATCACTGGATTTAAGGCATGAATATTTTTAATATTCTTGACATATTTCTAAATCAACCACAGTAGGGTACAATGCAAGTTGTTGCAACCCTTTTTTCCAAAAATGAGGCAAGTTAGCAATATTATTCAATTAAATCATGCCTCATAGTCCAGCAATTTTACCTTCCAGGGAATACTGGCACAAATGCAGAGTTGTAAGCTGAGATGCTTAATGCAGTTTATAAGAAGAAAAAATAAAAATAGCCAAAATGTTAAACAGTGAGATTTAACTATGGTATATTCATTATTTGAATACTGTGCTACTAAAAAGAATGACATAGAGGATCTATATGCAGTGATAGTTTAGTAAATGAAAAAAAATCAGAATAAGAAAAGTGGCCAAAATATATAATATATTGACATCGGAAAAATTTTAGATCAAGGAGATTTGGCAGAAAATATGATAGAGCAATAATCATTTGTGAAAGCAGTACAAATCTTGCTACAGAGTTTTATACAATTTTTTAAAGATATAACAGTAAAAATAAAGAACAAATCATTGAAATAAGTGAACCAACATAGCAGATATGTTTAAACATTTAAATATGTAAACAGTCTGGCTAAAAATGAAGTGAAACTTTGTATGTTGTGTCTGGGTGTTGTACATACACGTTGAATACAAATAAAATTTTGGTGATAAGAAAAAAAGTGAATGTTTACACACATAACTATACCTATGTAGAATTAGACATACAAATATCTTAAAAATTTAATACAAATGTGTTTTCTTCTGCATTCCTCATGTAACAACTGTGAATAAGAAACATAATTATCTCCATTGCCACTTCAGATTCAACAATGTGATATCCTGGAGGCACATAGACAAAAAGACACATGCATTGTAAACGATGGTCATGAATGAGAAACATCTCCACATCTGAAGGTAGGTCATATGTTCCTATTGTCCCAGGATGGCATAGTAATATCTGGACCACCCTAACAATAGGTAAACTGGGAAGATCCCTTATGAATAGTAATAGATAACATCTTTTTGGAATACTTGTTAAATCAGATTTTAAAAAGGTACAATTTAGTCAAAGTAGATATTCCTAGAGCCATTAGAAGAACAAGCAATATAGACAATATTAATATCAATAAGGAATAAGTGCCTTTCTCTTTCAAATCCTTTAAATTAGGAGAGTTTGTATCCCTAATACATTTATCAGGGGAAGATTATAAAATAAAATTACTCTTCAAATGTATGACATGACTGCTGGATGAAGAACAAGTGAACTACCAAGTGAGCATACTCCCCACCTCCACCATTATTAGACTCTAAACAAATATGTGATGTCTAAGAGTATAGTGTTTACTGATTTTCAGTTTTCTCATTTTAGTAGGAATGATAGTAGCAAAAGTTTTTATAATAATGGGTCTAAAGGAGACTACTCAGTTTTTAGGCCATTATATTCAATAATACTAATTTAGTGGTATTGCGAAATCTTATGTATTAGGGAATATGTAATTTTATTACCTAATATTTATATATCTCATTTATATGTAGTACTTTCCAGCTCCATGGTAAACAAACACAGTTGTTTTCATATCAGTATAGATGCTACCACTGGGAAGACCCATACTGGAAGATATGAGCTTGTTCCCAGAGAACAAAGCATTTTTCTGAAATTATAAGATGGTGTAAATAGGTGAGAAGATTATGTGAAAATACCTAGCCCATACAAAGATCAAAGCATGACTTTGGTCTTGCTTCCACTGTACTCTACCACTGAGTGGACAAGTTACAAATAAACTATAAATGAAATTTCAATTGTCAGCCTTCAGATAGTACTTAAACATATAAAGTCTGTTCAGTAAAAGTCAAGTCAAAAGAATGAGAGTGAGCACCATGAAACTACTAGAATAAAGCACAATCATATATATGAGAGAGAGAGAGAACATAAACACACACACACATACATTTTATATATATATATATATATATATAAAATAAAACTGGGGATTTAACCCAGGGGCACTTTACCACTGAGCTATAATGTCTGCTCTTTATATTTTTAATTTTAAGATAGAGTCTCACAAAAGTTACATAGGCCTTTTCTAGACTGCTGAAGCTGGCCTCCATCTGGCAATCCTCCTGCCTCAACTTCTCAAATTGCTGGGGTTACAGACATGCGCCTTTGCATACAGCAGGACTTAAAATTTAAAAATAAAGTGTACTGGTTGTTTCATTTGTTTGTATCTAATTTGGGTATAAACTTGGTCTTTTCCTTCTATAAAATAGTGTTATTTTTCTATTTTAGGACTGTTGTAAAGATAAGAAATAACCCACATAAAATATTTTTTGTTTTTTGTGGTATAAGCCAAAATGGAATAAAATTAGTTCTTTACAAATAGCCTAATATCAGAGAACTGCTCAGAGATGGATGGGTGGGATTTACCTCTTCAACAGGGCATTTTTTTAAAAATTATCCTTTAATAGCATTTTTGTAAACTGGTATATAAAATGGCTGAATAGAGGTGCCTGGCAATCACCTGATCTTCCACAAAGAATCACCAGAGCAACAGATATACAGCAGCATTTTGAAGTAGGTGATTGTGGGAGAACACTGGAAATTAACAGAAAGATGGATCCTCCTAAGATTCAGAAACCTGGGATAATAACATGGTAAAAGAAACAAAATATCCTGATATCTGCTGGCCCAATTTCTTTGCTAGAAGAAGGGAGGTCTCCTCTCTGCAGGATAAGGGTGAAAGCAAATCCCAGCAAATGCTATTAGCACCAATGCTGGCAATCCTAGCTCTTGGAGTGTTTCAAGACCTTCACAGACTTGCAGCCTAATGAGATAAGTAATCTGAAATCTGCACAGTAATCTTGCTTTGGAAATGACTTCACATTATCTCCTAGTGAATCTCCAGGGTGCTATAGCCAGAAGTCATCTTAAGAAAGGACCTACTGTCTGAATTTGAATTACTTTATGGGTCAGAAATCCCTGCATATTCCCATCTCTGTGAATATTCCCCAGAACATTTCACTGCATTGGCTCAGCAAACCAAACCTGGCCCAGTTGAGTGACTCAGATCTGCTGACTGCCCTGAACTTTAGACAATGGCTGTTATGACACAGAGGGCACCACCCTCTGAGAGTTGCATGTGGATTCATGCCAGTGCTAGGACTTAAGGCAGTCATCCAGGAGGTTCCCACCACCCAGCCCTGCATACTAACAGGGTAGGGAAAGAACCTCAGGGGTTTCTACTATTGCTCCACCCACAGAGGTTTGTTGCAGGCCACTGGGGAGACTTGAGCCACCAGGTTCTCTGGCTGTCATCCTGTCCCTAGAACACATGAGCTGAGAGGGTTTACAGAGAACTTTTGCCCAGCACTGGCTCCCTTCCCTTCTCACTCACTCCTTAGTCACTTCACTTGAAGGAGCTGGGGAAAGAAAACCCCTGACTGTCAGTTACCCTGACCCGGTGTCCACAGAGCCAGTGGAGGCCTACAGGAATTTTGTCTGGCTCCAGCCATGACCTATTACTGCTTGTTCTCTACTGGGTACTACAGATGAACGATCTGGGGAGAAAAATCCTGGCTTTTGTGCTGTCCCCAGGCATGCCAAGACTTGGGGGATGAAATCCTGTTCCTGGGCAGGCACACCCAGAAAAGCAGCAAAGGAAAGCCACTACTCCTGCTGCCACCACACCTACACAGTTCCCACCACCAGCAGACTCTGCACATTACTTGATCAAGCAGTGCTGCCAGGATTTGGTTTGTCAGAGAGGGGGTACTGTGATTCCTTCCACCAACTCTCCCAGGGAAACACACACTGGAGGCATCAAAATGGCTCATTCAAGACATACTACAGAGCCATCACCAAAACAGCAATTATATGGGCATAAAAGCAGTATAGAGAGCCAACCCAAGAACAAATCCCAGTGTCTACAGCCAACTGATTCTCAAAAAAGAATTCCAAAAATATACATTCAAGAAAAACATCTTCAACAAAGGGTGCTAGGAAACACAGATATTTGCAAGTATAAGATTGAAACTTAACCCTTATATCTCATCCTGTACAAAAATAAACTCACAATGGACAAAGACCTTAATATAAGACCTGAAACTATGAAACTACTAGAGGAAATTATAGAGGAAGCACTTCAAGATATTGGTATAGGCAATGGTTTTCTGTATAGTAACTCGAAAGCACAGGAAACAAAATCAAAAGTTGACAAGTGGGATCAAAAAAGCTGTTATACTGCAAAAGGAACAATTAACAAAAAATACCTGCCAGCTGCTATTCAACTAATAGCGGGTTCATATCTAGAATAAACTTTTAAAAATTTAACTAAAAACCAAAGTGATTTAATTAAAATATGGGCAAATGATCTAGATAGTCACTTCTCAAAAGAAGAAATACAAATAGCCAACAAATTTATGAGAAGATGCTCAGCATCATTAACTGTCAGGGAAATACAAGTCAAAACTACAATAAGATAACATTCCAACCTGGTTAGAATAATTATTACAAAATCTAAAAATAACAAATGCTGGTATGTAGAGAAAAAAGAAATCTTATACATGGTTGGTGGGAATGTAAGTTAGAAAATTCAATGTGGAAAATGGTATGGAATTTCTTTAAACAAAAATCCAGCTATCCCACTTCTGAGTATATAGCTAAAGGAAATGCAGTTAGCATAAAACAAAACACTCATAGCTGTATACCCATGTTCACTGCAGCACTATTCACAAAAGCTGAGACAATGAATCACCATAGGTGCTCATCAACAGAAGAATGGAAAAAGAAATGTGCTGTAAATACACAATGTAGTTATTATCTGGTGAAAAAAAAGAATAAAAGAATATTCTGCTATTTGGAGCAAAATAGATGAAAATAGAGGACATTAGGTGAAATAAGCCTGACACAGGAAGACAAGTATCTCATGTTCTCTCATGTATGAAAACTAAAGAAAAAGTTAACCTCAAAGTGGAATAGTGATTACTGAAGTCTGGGAAAGATGTGGAGGAGAGGGGCTTGGATGTGATCAATACACACTGTATGCAAATAAAACACTGAATCACATTAATATGTACAATGATTTGTATTAATAAAGCATTTGCCTAGATCATGTCTTTTACTCTCTTTCTTCTGGAAGATGAATTGTCTAAAATTGTACACAAGCTAAGGTATTGCTGACAGTACATTTTGTTGAAACTACCAGGGACTATATTTTAAAAACATCAACATATTTGGGGAAGCTGCAGAATCATCCTTATGCATGGTAGTTCAAGGACTGCTTTGATGAATCCAAGAGTTTTCTTCTCGGCGTATCTCATCAATGGGTATTTGCTCAACATAATGAGGTATAATGAAAACATTTAACTATGTGAAATTATTGATAATCAACTGTTTTTGGCCCAAAATGATTTTTAATGACTAATGTTCATAGTTGAATTAGGTACTATTTATTTTTAGTAGATGCTTGAAATTTTCTGCATAGCAGTCTCCTGTCATTATTAAATGAAGCTGTACTAAATGTATCTTTCAGCCTCTCCTTGAAAGTATTGGATTATAATCCAATCCAACAATCCATAACATTAGTCAACTACCTGAGAGTCATCCCTCAGTATACATGGGAGACTGGTTCTAGAAACCCCTTCTACCAAAATCTGCAGATGCAAATGTCCCTTATACAAAATGGTGTGGCATCTGTTCTGCTGTACACAAAAAAACAGAAATCCGAGACATAGAGAGTTGATGTGTGTATAGTTTGGTCACTCTATGTAGTTAGGGTTAGTGTCTGCCATGAATCAGACAGCTGAGAGGATTCTCTGCTGGTTGCAGGGAAATTCTAGAGGATCCCTGTAGTATTCGCAGGATGGGCACACCAAGTTCATGAGCATTCTGAGCCAGAGAGCAATAACTGCCACTCCACTGCAGTCAATTTTCATGAGCATTTCTGCCTATGGGGACTGGATTACATCTGAAACTGTTCTGTGTCACCACCAAAAGAGCAGCACAATGCCCTTGTGTTTAGAAACAGGAAATGTATAACAGTATACCATAAAGAAAGTCTCTTGTCCCTGACAGTGAAAACATTTAGTGTCACTTCCAACCACCTTTGTCATTAAGGAGGCTGTATTCAGTATATGTGTATGTTTAAAAATATTAAATTCTTTTACAGAAGTTAAATGCTGTTCATGCCTCCAGGGAACTCACAATCTGAACTGTCATTCAATTTATATCTTGCATACCACATGTAAGTCATCACATTCATTTTTCTTCTTTGGCAAACACTGGAAGATAAAAAAGGCAGATTATTCAATACATAAAATTCTTAATTTACAGGGATAGAAAAGATCCCTATCAGTTTCACAATTTCATTGGGCAGTGTACATTAAAAAAATTATAAGGTAAATCACTTGATTTTGAGTTTTTTGATAAAATTTTACAATATTATAATGCTTATAAGTTATTAACCTATCTTTAACTTAGTTTTCCAACATCCTCATCTCTCCAAACTATAGCCACAAATCAGTGAGAAAGGAGTTAAGGAAGGCCCCTAAGCCAAAACCAAAAGACTAGATGCCAATGTACATTGTAGAAATGTTCAGTCTCTTTTCTTATTTAATACATTTTGACCAAAATTTGTCATTTGGTTTCCAAGATTACAGTATTCCAAAAGCATATGATCAGTAAGCAAATAGGTATGAGACAGCTACTCATGAGGAAGTAGGCAAAAAATTATATATATACATATGTGTGGAAGAATGCAGTGGAAGCATTCTAAAATTAGAACCTTTATTAAATAGGGCCTACTACTTTAGAGGTGTTTAACTTAAACTTCCTCTAGCTGAAAGCCATTTTAACCAAGAAGGGGCATAAAGCTTTATTTCTTTTTTTGACTTTCTTTCCAAGAATCACTCTCCATCTTACATTTCAATGTGGAAAATATGTTGGTTCAATATATGTATTAGACAGCAATATATTGTGCAAAATGATCTAAGAATCATGTAGCCAAATTTAAAGAAATAATTTTCAATCGTGTTTATTTTCAAAAGCCTTCTTGAGCATGTACTGTGAATAGATAGAGGCACCTAGATAGAGGGAGTTTCTCTCATCTTTAAAATCTAATTCCAGTCCAGAAGAACAATAAATAAGAATAATTATCATTCAACATGCTATGAGAGCTGGCAGCCTAGAAACAACCATCACTTTCTGCAGGGATGGGTGAAAGTTTTGCAGAAGTAATATCTGGGCTGAATTCAAATATCAGTTGATTTGGTTTTTGCGTTTTCTACACCATTTCTTGTTAAAGAAATCTGCAGTGAGCTCTTTCCCTATCAACGATTTCATATACTCTGAATATCCTGTCTTTTGGGTTATTGGAATTTTTTGTTTATTCTTATGTCATAAATTGCCTGACTTAATTTCTCCTAGTCCTCTACTTTATCTTTTAGTTATAATTGTCAGTGATGTAGTTCTGAAATGGGCTAAGTACAATCAATTTAAAGACATCAATTCCTTAAATAATAAAATTCTTTCAGGAAAAGTTTCCAGATTTTCCACTGATTCTCATGGGATAGGATGGGCTTTTCAAGAACAAATATGAGCAGAAAAAGCCAGCTCATCTGGTCAATGACATCACAGCTCATATTCTCCATGCAGAGGAGAAACATGCAACTCATAAATAGGTATGCCACCCAACCAGCAACTTTTCCCATCTTCTGTCCTGTGAACTCCCCCACCACCAACTGATCAGGAAGGCACATTTTAGCTCATGGCCTCCTTGCCAGCTGAACACACAGTAAAGCTCTTTTCTTGTAAAAACCCAGTGCCTTGGTATGGGCATCTAAGAGTGTCAAGGCAGTGATCCTGGCTCAGTAACAATTTATGGCAACCCAAATGTGAATCCGAGACCTTCAACTACCTGCCCTAGGCAATGTGGTTCCTCACTGGGGTAGATTTCTGTGTTTTGACCTTCAGTGGCCACCAGGACTGATGATCATCTGAAAGGCTCTGCCACCTGAACCTGCTCCTGCACTGTGAATACTACCAGCTCTTAGTGCTAACTTCATTTTAACTAGCAAAAACAAACTACTCCCAGAACAAGATGTGTCCTGGTGAGTAAACCTATTAAGGGCAACTGGGCCATGAATTAATTTTCTCTCTGGTTTAGAGGCATAAATTTTTCTTCTGGTTTTGACTTTTGGGAGTAAAATAATCCCTTTGGAAGTCCTGGTTTATTCTAGTCTATGGAATCCAGGTCTAAAGGGAGAATAATAAGGTTTCACTTGTGGACTGTCGTTGTTCACCTGATTTGGTCTGGTTTGGAAATATACTCTGGTTTAATGTGTTTTATGGGTTCTTTTGTTTATTAGTTTATTAGTCTGTGCTTTAGGTATCTAAAATCTTGATGAAGGTGTCAGGGGAACTTAGCTATGCCATGTAATGGTCTTACAGGGAGCCACCTCAGAAGAATATACTCCTCTCTTAGACTGGAATGAACCCTAACAGCTCATCTGGGAGGTACACATAGCAAATCCTAACTCCATACTTTGAGCTACCCTGCACCCCTTGGTGTTTGGGAGATTTCTGAGACACATAAAGGGGAACATCTGGCCTATAAGTGACTCTCTGTGAGGGAATTCCCATACCCAGCACATTACTGACCCCCAACATTTCCTCACCACTGACTTGCTCCAGATACCTTGCAAAATTGATCCTTGAGATAGCATTGGGCAGAATTTAATTCAAACCCACCAAGGTAAACTGATTCAGCATTCCTAGGAATAGTTTTGGTGGGAGTTCCCACTGCTGCTTCCCTCTTTTTAATAGAGTTTCTCCTGCATTTTTAACTAATTAATCTCATGGTAATAACTTATGGCCTTTTCCTGCTAAATTTGCTTATGGTTATATATATCTACTTTGATGTTTTATTTGATTGACATACTTAATTAAATTTTTTCTTATAAACACTCTTAAGATAATTCTTAAAACTGTAGTTATAGATGAATATGCAAAGGCTTTTAGTTTTCTGTCCAGTTTCTTTTCTCTACCTATTTTAAATCTGTTGGTTATTCCAGGTGGCTTAATAGAAGGTTATTTCAGCCAGTTCTAATTAAATAATAAACATTTAAGAGTTAACTCCTGGACTCATGTGAGACTGAGAAAAAGAAAAACAATAATAGTTTTTTGAAACAAAAGTCACACTGACTATAGAGTCCAACATATGGCAAAACTGGGTTCTGGTATGTGGTTGGTGTAATGATCCCCACAATAAAAAGAGCCTATTAAAGACCACAATGGAATCTCTGGCCCATGTATCTTTGATTAAGAGAATGGCTCTTGATTTCCTACTGTCCTCACAAGGGTGAATCTATGATATAATAAATATATCTGTTGCATATATAGTAACACATCTCAATATATAGAACTAAAAGTATCTAAAATTTTAAAGCTGGCCAAGTCATGAAAAATACCCTAACCCTTTGAGTTGGCCTCCCTTACCATTTTTCAGATACCTTCATTTGGTTTTCTGCTAGACTAGGTTCCTTTTTATGTTCTGTCCTTCAGTTTAAGGTAACACTTATTCTGTTTTTGATTGGTCACAAAATAGTGGTCTTCCACTAATGATTCTTATACTACCTGAGAGACTCATTCCTCCAGCCAAAACTTAGGCCTAACTATACCCTGGTTCAGCAAGTATATAGCCACAATAGAGGTTACCCCAGCCTCTCAAGATTAAAGAATGAAGAAACAAAGGGGGTACTGAAGCTGGCTGAGACATGTTCATGTCTGAACATAAAGTAATTAACAAAATTCTCAATTTGTTTTTCAGGAAAGCCTCCATACATCCCACTAATTATTCCTAGTATTTGGAACCAGCTTTTCATAGTGGACATGGGCAGAAAAAGCCAGCTCATCTGATCAATAACAACAAAAGCTCAAAATCCTCTATGTAAAACACACCCCCCCCACCCAAACATGCCATCCATCCAACAAGCAATTTCTCCCATCTCTCTTCCTATAAATTCCCCTGCTACAAATTGATTAAGGAGGTAGATTTAAGCTCCTTTTAAACTTTTGGCCTTCTTGCTGGTTGAAGATGCAATAAAGCCTTTTCTTTTTGCAAAAGCCTGGGGTCACAGTAGTGGTTTCTATGTGTACCAGGCAGCAAGCCCTTTCTTAATGATAGTTTCAACATTTAATGTTCTTTTGTCAGTTTAACATATATTCAACATCTGAAGGCTAATAAATATATAATTCTCACTGACGATAAACAGCTTTTAGCACATACCCTGATGTCTGTTTCAGCTTTATTAGCAATACCACTTTCATTTTTCTATTTCCCACAGATATTTATAGAAGTATATTTTAACCAAATTATCAAATAATGACAATGTAAACAACTGCTGAGCCCAAAAGAGAGACTCTTGAAAAGGCAAAATAAAGAAAAGGAACAAGACGGAGGAATAGAGGCTCCCAGTTCTCACCTGCTTCTCCACACACACACAAAAGAACCAAAGCAACAGGCATATAGCTGCATTTTGAGGTGAGTAATCATGGGGAAACTATTGGGAATCAATTGAAGAAATGAAAACCTTATAAGATCCAGAGACCTGAGACAAAAGCAGAGCTAAGAGAACCAAAATATCCTGGCACATGCTGCCCTGGCTCAAGGTGAGGTAGAACACCATGGCAGATGAGTGTTGACAGAGGGAAGCAGCTCACATCATGATTAGAAAGCAGAGAGAGACTACACTCTCCAGATACAAAATATATACCCCAATGAACCACTTCCTGCAGCCACACCCCACCTGCCTCTAACTACCATCCAATTAATCCCATCAGGGACTAATTCACTGATTTGGTTAAGATTCTCACAACCCAATCATTTCTCCTCTGAACTTTCTTGCATTGTTTCACACATGAGCTTCTGGGGGGATACCTCACATCCAAACCATAACAATAAGTTAAGGTGGATGTGGTTTTATAGATGTTTATTACCTTGCTCCACAACTTACATATATTTCTGTTTAGATCAGACAGTACACAAAATAAAACACTAAAATCCTTTTTAATAATGCTAGCTTCTCATAGCAGCATGTGCTCTCCTCCTATATGGGAAACTGGAAGTCCCACACACATTCAGAACATCAAACTCTTCCACTCTTTAGCCTTTCCCATTTCCTAGAATGTCCAAAGTGTCACTGTAACTCATTCTTGCTGATGCCACTTATAACATTGAGCCTGTTTACCAACTGCTTAGTGGACACTGGCAGTTATACTTTCTCCCATCCATTCTGGAGGGGAAATGGGTTTTATAAGTCTTTGTATACCTTCCAGGAGCTAGATATTGTCTGACATTTCCATTTAGCTAAGTTAATCATTAAAGCTAATCTCATTTAATATCCATATAATATCCATAACTTTGGTGCATGATTAGGGATCACAAATGTTGATTCTGAATTCAGACTTCTTGGGTTCAAATCCCAGTTCCACCATTAGCGAGTGTTAATTAAGACTTTGGAAAAATTGTTTAGCCTAATTGCACTTTCATTTCCTCATCATAAAGGGCAGGTAGTAATAATAATTTTAAAATAATCATAGTGATATTGTGAAGATAAAGGAGCTCAAACCACTGAAAACACCTACTAAGTTTCCAATACATGTTAGCTAGTATCCTGTGAATTTTCTTAGAATAAAGCTTTTAAATAAGCTTCCCCTTTCTCTGGATCCTTAAAATATTTTTGAACAAATGAGAATAGTTACAAAAATCTTTAAAAACATGGGTGAACCTCAAAATCATACTCACTGAAAGAAGCCATAAAAGGCTATACATGTTGATTTTTTAATCATATAAAATGTCTAAAAAAGACAAATTTATGAAAATAGAAGACAATAAAACACTTACCTAGGCTTCAGGTAAGAGAAGGTGAGTTTTCTCTTTCACACCATGACAACACAGAAGACTTCCATGAGGTTAAGGGTGTGGGGATTTCTCCAAGCCAGTCAGCAAACAATTCTGCAATGCACAAAGCTGCCTTAGCAAATTAGCAACACCCTGTCTCAAAATAAAAAATAATAACAAAAAGAAAGGATTAGGGATGTAGCCTAATGGTAAAAGCACTCCTGGGTTCAATGCCCAATACAAAAAAAAAAAAAGCCTCCCATGAATTCTATCAAACATTTAAAAATCTAATACCAATTCCCCTTATGGTATTATAAAAAATAGGGGAGGAAGGAATTCTTTCAAACACATCTTATGAGACCAGCATTACCCTAATACCCAAACCAGATAAGGACACACACACACACACACACACACACAAAAAAAAAAAAACTAGAGGATAACACTCTGAAGAACATACATGCAAAAATCTTCAGAAAATATCAGCCAACAGAATCCAATGCATATTATTAAGATCATTCATGGAGACTTCTGGATAAGATAATAGAATACAAGTATCCTTTGCAAGATACTTTCAGTGAAAAGTTAGGACAAGCTATATTTCAAGGAGAAAACGAGGAGCTCCTGAAATCAAGAAAGAGGTGATGGGAAAGCTAAAAGCATGAAGAAGCAGAAAGGCAACTCAGAGGAAAGTATGAAGCAGTCTGCAACTCCAACCCTGGCTTCCCAGGGGAAGAGGAACCAATGCCCCAAGCCCAAGCCCAGGGTAAGCCTGGACGGTGTAGGCAGCCTCAGCAATAAACAATGACTGGCATTACTAGCCTCAGGAGAAACCCATAGAGCTTGGAAGCTTTAAATCCAGTGTAGGAAGTTAGGCTGGAAACTACTCCATAATAGGTTAGCTCAGGAGAAAAATCTACTGCAGTACTTGCTGTAGGTATCTGGAAGTGCTTCAACCAGAAGCCATCCTGAGAGCGGGCTTATTGTTTGGAACTTATCTATGCTGGATCAGAAAACAGAACAATCACAATTCAGTATCCTAAGGACACCGTGCTACCCTGGTAAGATGGGAGATTGGCACAAAAGACAGTCATGAAGAGGGTGAGTGGCATACCCCCTGAACCCTTTAAACAGTAAGGAGATCAGACTGCAGAGGACACTATAACCTGTGACCAGTGACTGGTTGTACTGCCCTCTATGGTGAGGAGCAAGAGCCTAGCATGTGGTTTACTGAGGAGGATGGGTCCGAGAACTAGGACTAAGCTGGTGGATTGCTCTGTTTCCATGTTCCCATGCTTTGTTCTCTAGTGCAGTACTCAGTGAACTGTTTGCTTCCCTTACTCTCCAAAGCACTTGTGGAACTACCTCAGCCTAGTATTTGTGTATTTTCCTGGAATTTGCCATGACCAGGGACACACCTGGGGACCTCTTAAATAAGAAGGCACGTGACCAGTCTACATTATACAAGGATAGTTGGGACGGGTAGCAGCTCCAGGTGTGTGTAACCATAACAAGTTGTTGGGGGGGGGGAGCCTCTGGAGTGAATTAAGCCCTGCCCCAGAAAACATGCCATTAAACATGGCTGGGCTCAGCCCACATACAGCATGAACCTGTTTGGTGGAAACATAGGGGAATCACAATAGTCCTTATCTGTGACTCATTATCCCTCACATTTGATAGATTCCAATAATCAAGGACCCAAAAAGAGTATTCTTCAATCCAAGAACCTTGGATAGAAGGAATTTTTGGACTCAAAAAGATTAACACCAATCATCCACCTACCCACCCAATCAATAAATTGGCAAAGGAACTAAATAGACACTTCTCAAAAGAAAAAAATATGAACGGTTAATACATGAAAAAGTGCTCACCATCTCTAGCAATTAGAGACGCAAATTAAAACTACACTGAGATTTCACCTCACTCCAGTCAGAATGACAACTATCAGGAATACAATAAACAGTAAGTATTGATGAAGATGTGGGGAAAAGGGTACACTCATACATTGCTGGTGTAACTGCAAATGGGGGCAACCATTCTGGAATGCAGTATGGAGATTCCTCAAAAAACTAGGAATACAATTACCATTTGATCTGGTTATACCACTTCTCAGTATCTATCCAAAGGAATTAATATCAGCACACTACAGTGACACAGCCACATCAATATTTATTGCACCTCAATTCACAATAGTTAACAGATGAATAGATAAAGAAAATGTGGCATATATAAACAGTGGAATATTAGCCAAAAGAAGAATAACTTTATGACTTTTGCTAGTAAATGGATGCATTTGGAGAATATCATGCTAAGTGAAATAAGCCAGTCACAAAAAATTAAAGGTTGAATGTTCTCTCTGGTATGTGGTTGCTAACACATAACAAGGGGAGAGGGGAAGAACATAAACTCAGTGGATTAGACAAGGGGGAATGAAGGGAGATGGCATGGAAAGAGGAAAAACAGTGGAATGAATCTGACATAACTTCCTCATGTACATATATGAATATACCACAATGAATTTCCACATAATGTCTATTCACAAGATTGGGTTCATAATTGGAATAAGATATACTCCTTATTTGTAGAAATTTGTCAAAATTGACTCTACAGTCATGTATAACTAAAAAAGAACAAATGAAAAAAATTCAAATAAAGAAATACTGTCATTTGCAACCATACAGACAGAACTGGAGAGCATGTTAAATGAAAAAAGTCAGACACAGACAAGCACTGAGTGATCTCACTTATATATGGAATCTAAAAAGGTTGATATCATAAAAGGTGATAGTAGATTGGTGGTTACTAGAAGCAGTGAAGAATGAAGGGGCAGGGAGGGATGGAGAACAGTTATTAAATGGGAACTAAAATGCAATTGAAAGGGGAGCAAGCTCTGGTGTACTTTGTACAGCTTGAATTACTATGGATATCAGTAATGCACTATACATTTCAAATTCAAGAAGAAAGAATTTACCATAATGACACAATAATGTTTGGGAAGTAAACATGTTAAATACAATTTTAACATTATGCAACATATAGATGTAGCAAACATTATATGGTACACCATTAACATGTACAACTTTTATGTTCACATGTATCAGTTAAAAAATAATGAAAAAAGCCATGTGTGGCTGCACACATCTGAGACTGAGGAAGAAGGACTGCAGTTTAAGGCCAATCTGGGCAACTTAGTAAGACCATGTTCTCAAAATTAAAAAATAAAAAGAACTGGGATACAGCTCAGTGATAAGATGCCCCTTGATTCTATTTCTAGTACTGTAAAGACAAAATGAATGAAAAAAAATCTAGATTAAAAAAATGCTACAAAAGATTTAATTGAGGAGTGAGGATCCCATTTGGCTTCTGTAATAGTTTTCTGTGTCCATTGTTTCACATATGTTAATTCTAAACATAACTGAATGAGAAAAGTATTATCATTCTCATTTTACCAAAGCGCGTACTGAAGCTCAGAGATATCATTTGTTTTATGACAAACGATTCCTGTCAGAGAAGAATTAGCACACAGGTTTAACCAAATAAAGACTTTAATCACCATGCCATGCTGCTGACAGTGTGTTCAGAGGATAACACATGCCAAGTATGGATTTGGACTAGGGAGATGAGACTGAAAACATGAAGAGACTGGTATGGGCCGGCTTCATTCACACATGTGAATATGTGAATAAAAATTAAATGTGTGTGGAACTAAAAATAAGACTTGCACATAATAAAGGAGGCTCTGTTCTTAGAAAGCTTGAAAATAGTACAAATTTCCTTACTTCATTAGGAATTATGTCAGGCTGTTGGTCAGAGACCTGTGTAGTAGCTTGAAGGAATCAGGAGTTTATTCTCTTCCTAAATGAAGTCTGGCAGCAGGAAACACAGGGCTACCAAACAGCTCTACAGAGTCATAAAGGTCTGAGGACTCTTTCTTTTCCACTATCCTTTATGCACATGAGTTCATAAAATTGCTGCTAGGCTAAGGCTATCATACTCATTCCAAGAGAGGAGAGGAAGGGAAGGGAGAAAGGGGGTCAAATTGCTTTCACAGAAGCATTCAATGTACTCAATAATTTTTATTTACAATTCTGGCTATCCCATCTGCCAAGTCTGGGAATCTGAAGTTCTTAATTTGGGTTTACAGTCCAGGATTCTGGTGTTAAGAGAGAAAGGGATTTATATAAGTAGCCAGAAGTCTCTCCCAAATCCCTAATTATTATCCCTTTTTAACAATTTTATTTTTGTCACCCTTTTGAGAAATAAATACAAAAGAAGTAGTGCTAATTAAAAACAGCAACATAATTGTAAAAAGCAAGCGAAATATTTTTTACTGCACTCTGTTCTTTTCTCATGTCCTTTAGTTAACGTTTTTTAATAGTTCAAAAAGCCCCATATCACAATAACAGGATTTTCAATAATGAGAAAACAGGAAAAGGAAGGAGAAAATCATCAAGAAAATAAGCCAAGAAAGTTTCCTAGAGCCAAAGGACATAAGTTGCCAGAGAGTCAATGAATGCCCAGCAATGAATCACATTTGTATTGGCCATCATTGTGAATCTCAAAAACCCTAAAGAAAAAAAAAAAAAACTATACATGTTATACAGCTAACATGATGCTTTGAAAGTTGTAGATTTTGGAGCATTTAGGACTTTTGTATAGGGATGCTCATATTTCAAAATATGAAAAACTCTTGAAATCTGAAACACTTCTGGTCCCAAACATTTTGGACAAGGGATGCTCAACCTGTGTAAAATTCCATAGGGAAATAGATCTCATGCAATGGGTCAGGAATCTGAGTGTCTTTACACTCTTCATCAGGAGTATTTGAACAAAAAGATGCTTTGCCCCATGGGTTTTTCCATGGGGGCTTCTCAAGCATGATTATGACTAAACAGCTAGAATTCCTCAAGGGATGATCCAAAAGTAGCAAGGAAGAAGCCACAGTGTCCTCTATGGCTGCTGCTAAACCTTTAAAATTTTAACAGTCTTTTCAATTCTTTTTAAAACAAAACATACAGTTTAACTAAACCAATCCTACATGCATCTATGTGTGTGTGTGTGTGTGTGTATTATATATATATTTGGATATAAATGGTACTGATTTTTAGCCTCACATTATCACACTTATTGCCCCAGAATCGAAAATTCAAGAGATTTCTACACATGTCCCACCTTGTAAATGTGCACAGATGTATGTTAAAAAGCTTATCTTTAATATTCCTTAAGATTTCACTAATTCAGAGAAGATATTCTGGAGAGAACATTTGCACAGCAAGGGTACCTCCACTAATTAGCTAATGTCTCCAGACCAGTGAACTCTGTATCCCAGTAGCTTTAGCCTTTAATATCATCTTCTTGTCTGAGTTTCCCATGCCTAAGGTTTTCTATAGCACATGAATTCCCTTTGCAGTGCTGTTTTCCTAAATAAATAGCATTGTTCTTTGGAGAATTTCGCCCACTATTTAGATTGACAATGTGATACCAGAAGGTCCAATCTGTGGTCTGTAGCAAGGAGTCAGATTTTTAGCGGGGTTCCCGCATCCTAACAATCCTCCATTAGAAGAAAATAAATTTCTGACCAAGTCTACTCCTCCAAAGACCGGTTTATGAGAAAGTTTGTATAGATCAAGGAAAATGTCTATTGATTATTGGGTTTTTTTCCTCCCAAGACCCATAAAGGAGAGAGACCTCACTACTGTTAACTTGACTTTTACTTAGAAAAACAACTTGTTAAAAGAAATATTTGTCAAGTTAGTTCTTATAAAATAATAATGTTTATTCATCATCTTTCATCAAAGCATCTGAACTCTGATCACTAGGAAGGCCTTTATTTCTATTATTTAGCTGTTTGATGTATTTTTTACAATATACAAAATTTTGCCTTAAGAATATTCCTCAGATATAAAATGTAAATGTTTGGCCATTTTAGTCCAACACTGAAGTTAATTAATCATATCAGAAAACAGAAAAATATCTATTTTTCTATCAGCTGCAGACTGATTCTTATTATTCACTCATAGCATCTTGGATTTCTTTCTTGACAATTTGTCATTTACATAAAAGTCAAATATATGAAGACACACATAAAAATGTACTTGTCTTAGTCTCCTCCAAGATTAGCTGGGTTTCATTAATTTATAAATATTAGCATGAACAGGTGAAAATGAGGTAGTGATTGCTATAAAGAATATTATAAAGCCTGCTAGTCTGGGAGAACATGTTAGTATTTCTAGCTGACAGTACAATGTCTGAAAGAAGTTTGAATTTGAAAGGTTTGGGAAGAAAAATGTTACCTGGCTGATCACAAAGGTGTTTGAGTTTGGACAGGTGTTAAAAGATTTCTGAGCATTTGTATCATGTTACTGAAATTAAAATATGCCTACAGCATGTGAACTAAATATGTGTTGCTTCTTTTGAACTTTATAGTACATTAAAGTATTTATTATGCCTTAGGCACTTATTTAAAGATTCCCATCTGCATTTAGCTTAAAATTAGTTATGTATTTAAAACTTTTAAGAAATATCAAGAGTGAAAATTTATTTAAATATATAGAGATCATAGAAGATACTAAATAAATAAAATACATGAGATACAAAAATGAACAATGAAAGAATATTTGAAAAGCAAATGTTCTTTGAACATTCATTTGAATGTTATCATCATTATAGAGAACTGTTGGCATGGAATATGTATTTGTTGATTATTTTTGTGTTGAAAAATCATAGAGACTTATAGTAAAATATACTGAATACACATTATTAATAACTATCAAGGTAAATAATACCAACCACAGTCATATATTTTTGTGGGGTTACTTATTTGATGCCTATTTACCCCAATATAGAAAAAATTCCATGGGCAAGGGTATCCACATTGTCATTACTTCCTACTTAGCATATCTCTTGTCATATAGAAGGTATGCAATGAATATTTGTTTGAAGAGTGGTAAGGCTACAGGTTCAACTGATTGACCTATAGTCCCTCAGAACCTATTAACCATATTGAACTATTGTACATAAATGATTTACAGATATTAGTGGATGATTACTGAAACAGAGGTATTAGATGGCAGGTAGTGCCTCTGTGCATGGACCAAAAGTATCCATCAGTGGACATAAAACATATAAACTTCTTCTGTGAAAAAGTAATTTAAGACTTTCAATTCCCAAGTTGGCATATAGAAAAAATGATTCAGAAATGTAAACTACAATATTTGAAAATGTAAATACATAATTTGAATACAACCTGACAACCACCTATGGATAAAGAGGTAATGAGGTCCTGGTGTTTAGTATGAGGGTAGGAGAGTCTCAATGGATAAATGACTGGCCATTGGGATTGGCAGCTATAGAGAGGAAGGAGGAGATGTGGGATTCTAACCTGAACTTGAGATTTATGGTGATATTTTCTAGGCACAGAGGAGAAGACAAGATTTTGGGATAATTTATACAATCCACTTGGGAGATACTGACTTTGAGGTGTTTGTGGACATATGTTAGTTTTGCTTCTTACTTGCTAATACTTTTACTCAAACTATGGAGAAGGAAAAAAAAAGTCACGAAAACGTGGTTTTGGAATAGTCTAAAATCTATCTTCTGTAGGTAATACTTAATAAAAAAAATTGGGGGTGGGGCTAGCAAGGATTGAACTCAGGGGCAGTCAACCACTGAGCCACATCCCCAGCCCTATTTTGTATTTTATTTAGAGACAGGGTCTCACTGAGTTGCTTGGGATCTCACTTTTGCTGAAGCTGGCTTTGAACTCATGATCCTTTTGCTTCAGCCTCCTGAGCTGCTGGAATTACAGGCATGTGCCACCTTAGAATGTTTGTCTTTTAAAACAAAATTTTTTCCAAATATAATTTCACTGATAACCTCTCTTTAAAGTTGAGTTCTGTTCAAGTGAAGTTCAGTGGCAGAGCATGTGCTTCCACAGATCCTTGATTTGAGCCTCAGCACCAATAAAATAAAACAAAGTCCAGCAGGGTTTCAGTTTTCAGATAAAATAGTTTAGTCTTGTTAGATAAGATAATGGTGTTTTATTTTTTGTTTTGTTTTTTAAATAGAAGGGTCAAATTAGTTTTGCTATACTGGGAAACCCAAATTTCATGGGGTAGTTGTTATGCAAAAGTTGATTACTCTGAACTCCAGGGATCCGGAGGTATTTAAGTAAAAAAATTCCAGCATCCATCCAAGCAAGAGCCCATCCAGTCTTAGACCCACAAAAGGTGGGGGTGGGGGGCGCGGTGAGGAAGGACCTTTTATGGCTGACGTCTTTATAGCCAAGATAAAGCATTTTAGGTATATATTAACTCATTTAATCCTCATAATAACCCATTTTACAGAAGAGGAATTGGAGACAAAGAAGAAATAATATGCCCCACATAAAGTTAGTTGTTTTTATTTTTAATATTTATTTTTTAGATTTCGGCGGACTGAACATCTTTGTTTGTATGTGGTGCTGAGGATGGAACCCAGGCCAAAGGCATGCCAGGCGAGTGCGCTACCGCTTGAGCCACATCCCCAGCCCTAAAGTTAGTTTTTGAACTGGAATTTTAACTAGAAAATCCTTGCTTCAAATCTATGATCTTACCCTTTAAAAAATGTTTCTTCTTAAATGTGAAGGAAGTGGAAACTTTAAATCCTTTTACCTTGAAATTATTGAAATAGAAATGTCTCATTAGAAATTTTCATCTGCCCTTCTTTGGGGAAACTTTCAATGTAATAAGATTTCATAGTTCAGTAAAAGTTAATTCACTACATGAGACAGTTTTGAGAGAAGCAGAGAGCTGACTGTGAACTATGCCTGCTACTTCTTAACTCAAAGGCCTTATCATTAGCAAACAAGTAAATAAGGGTATTACTTTACAGGAGTGTTAGGATTAAATGAGAAGGCAAATAAAACATTTAAATAAAATAGTGCTGTGTATCAGTTGCAATTCGGCTTTCGATAGCCTTTTTTGGTCAATTAATCAGAAAATTAAAATTTCAAAGTTTGCTTGTAACATTTGATACAAGATGGGTAAAAAGGGGCCCGGGCCAGGCTTACTCTCCAGCAGTTCCTAATTACTCTTTCTCCCACCACCCGCCCCTTTCTTACTTACTGTACTATGAAGCGATAGGAAATGATGAATCATTAATTTTCTTTCTGAACAAATATTTAAGGGAAGAACAGATGTTGGCGAAGGCCGTGAGGAAGTCAGGCGTGCTTTTTCTTTTCTTTTTTTTTTTTTTTTACAGAATTTATATTGTAGAAAACTTTAAAAACACTGAACGAATTTAAAACATTAGCCATGCCTTGAAAGGTTCAAGTGTTCCTGATGGAGGGGGGGCGATAAGAACGCAAAGACAAGGGACACAGACCACGCAGAGAATGGAATCCTACGCGTTAATATTGCTAGGTATAATCTGCGTCCAAAATTCTCACCAGAACTGAGGTCTGTTGCGTTCAGTAGTGGAAAGCAACCTCTCTTTTCTGGCAGGAGATTCCGGATTGGTCAAGCGATTACACCAAAAACGCGTCTCCGTCTCTTTTCAGTTTAGGCACGCCCCTTGCACCGTGACCACACCTCTTGATTCACCAAACAATTCGTAAGCACAGGAATTATCGCGAGAACTCCAAATGGTCTCCCTTCTGACGTTTTCAGTGGTGATAGTCGCTTTTGTTCTCGCGATATTTCCGGGTACACGGGAGCCCCGGCGGCCCGGGCTTCTGTGAAACATGGCGGTCGACTGGGACCGTAACACAAGGTAAAATGTTGAAACCCCATTGCGTGGTGTTCCCTTGCTTGTTTCAGGGCCGCTTGGGCATGAATGCGGTTAAGGAGACTGAGAGCTTGGCGTTAGTTTAGGTGCCTGTCTTCTTCTCTTTCTGGAGAGCAGGCCAGATCGAAGAGCCTCTCCACTTCTCCCGGGGGCGTTACTGGCAGGACCCTGGGCAGCGCTGTGACTAGGAGCTCCGCTCTTTCTGTTCCTGGTGTCTCCGAGCTTTCTTGCAGTTAGAAGTAGTTGCGGTGCTTCCTTGATAGCTCCAACCCTGACTCCTTGCTTCTCACAGTGCCAGGTGACTTCTTGCGTCCCCAGGCAAATAGAGTCCCGCTTCCTCAAAACCAGCCTCATAGTGTCCCTAGTTTTATAGGGTTTCTGGTTCCCTACTCTCAAATAAATACTACATTCTTGGTAGCACGGTACTCTTTTTAAGAAAGAAGAGTGTTTTAGCCTCGCCTTCGCACGCATCTTTGGAAAATGAGAAAGGGGCAGGACAAGGCAAGATGCTAGGGGAGACAGGTCCCAGAGCGTCTACTTTTCTCAATTCAAGAAACCTGGGAAGGTAATTTGTCAACTCGTGTAGAGAAAAGCAGTGGTTATCGTAGTATAGAGTTGATCATTGTTTGAGATGAAAAAACACGTTTAAATAACTTTTACTTTTAGGATTTAGTGCCCTCAAAATTTAAGGTAAATTATGTTTGTTAAAATGTTGCAAGGCTGGCTTTCAGAAGCAATTAAAGATACAGTTAACAAAATTTTTCTTTTGTTTAAAATTATAGCCTAGTATTTCAATTAATTGCTTAACCTGTTGTATTGAATTTTAGTGTAATTATAAAGACATGGGTCTAACATGTTCACTGAAGGACTAATTTGCCTAATTTGTTTATTGATATCTTTAAGTTAATGCAATTACTCCAGTATTCTTAGAAGAATAACATGAGAAACAGAAATTCCATTTTTCCCCTTTTCTGTTTGATGCTAAACTTTAGAACATAACTGAGTATTGTCATAGCTTCATAGCACAAATTTTAAAAATATATCAAGTTTTCAAGATTTCTCGAAGGAAATCAATCTGGAACTAGGATAACAACGAATTAGTAAAAAACAAATTTTTCTGGGAGTTGATGACTGAAATGGAAGAAATGAAATTCACTTTTAATAGACATTACTTTTACCTTAGTCTGTGCCCATTGTAAATTTTATTTAACAATTTTCCAGTGTTTATTTTATTTCTGTCCTTTACAATCATAGTGAGCCATTATTTAACCTCTCTATGCCTTAGTTTCCTAAGTAAAATGGGAATGATAATATAGTCATACTTAATTTGTAAGGAGATTGTAGGATTAAATGTGTTAAAACAAAGTACTTAGACAATGCCTGCTATAGGGTTAACACCCGGAAAATGGTAACTCTTTGTTATTTTTTTATTTCCACTTTCTAACTTTTTTACTTGCAAATGTTACCTTGGTACTTAATCAAAATATAGACTGAGGAAGATACTTTTAAAAATTTCTTTCTGACTTCTCCAAATTGTCTAAACACTCTTCATTATATGTACATATATGACCTTAAACTTTTCCAGTTACTTTCTTGAACTGTTCTTCTCTCTTAATTTCTAAGGCACAGATTATTCCTTTCTACTTCTTCATGTAGTTTTATTGCAGTCTAGGTTCCTGCTCCTCTTCTTGGTCTTAAAAGCATGCTTTTGCTCTTAAGAACATTCATTTTATTGTGAATATACTTATTGCATTGTTGACCTTCTTTCCTCATTCTTAAGTTCCTTATACCTCCTTACTTTGATTTTGTATACTTTTTTAAAGTAGCTACTTTAGTCAAGCTGTTTTTTGTATTGATCTTCCTTTTATTGCCACTAGGTACTTCCATATTTCTGTTGCTGTGACTTTACAGTCACTTTTCCTCAACTTTTATTCTATTAGTTTATATAGTTCTCTATGAGATTATCTACTTACTTCATATATTGTCCTACTTTCCTCTGAGTTTAGCATCTAAATCTCAAATATCTTGTTTTTCCTTTTTTTCCAATTAGAAAACATTGACTAAATGCCTCATTTTATCCTAACTAAAAATTATGAGGTAACCTCCCTACCTTTTGAAATAATTGTGTGTGTGTGTGTGTGCGTGTGTGTGTGTGTGTGTGTGTGTGTGTGGTGCTGGGGATTGAACCTAGGGCCTTGTGCCTGCAAGGTAAGCACTCTACTAACTGAGCTATATCCCCAGCCCAGATGTAAAATTTTTGAGAGGATTCTGAAACATTGAGGCCTTTGCAAGTTTCTCACAGAACTAGTAAGTATGTAGATGACAATCTAGGTTTTTTTGGATTGAAACTTACATGTGTACCATCTTACTTGTCTTCCAAGTTAATCTTCTTATTACTGTGTACCATCTTGCTTGTCTCCCAAGTACATCTTTTTATTACTAAGAAAGTTACTAGATTATTTGAATTATTTTGAAGTAAATAACTTTAAAGCATAATATTTAACTGGCATATCCACTGTAAAGAGAGACTAAGCTATTTATTTTATAAAATTGTTCTTACTGTATTCTAATACAGTATAGTCTAGTAATAAAAATTTGTAGATAGATTGTACTTTTATTTCTGAAACTCAATGGTAGCCTGGATAATATATCTCCTTTCTCATTCCTATTAATAGCTCATATTAGTTTTGAGTAGTAGTCTTTACAAACTACCATAAACTGAGATGCTTAAAGAAATTTATTCTCACACAATTTTGGAGGCTAGACGTCTAAAATCAAGAAGTGGGTAGGGCCATATTCCCTCTGAAGATTCTTGGAGAGTTTTTAATTGCCTCTTCCTAATTTTAGGGGACTCCTTATAGACACCTTACTCTAATTTCTGTCTTTTTAATTTTAATTTTCTGTCTAATTTCTGTCTTCTTACATGGCATTCTCCCATGTGTATCTGTGTTTTTACATGTTCTTTTAAGGGCATCAGTCTTTAGATTTTGAGTTTCCCTAATCCAATATGATTCATTTTAACTAATTATATCTGCAAAGTCCCAATATCAAATTATGCACATTCACAGATAGCAGGGATTAGGATTTCAGCATCTTTTGGGGGGGACATAGTTCAACTCACATGATGGACATATGTATTAACTAATTAAATATTTATCATTGTCAAATATATATTATAAATAGACATTGCCTTATAAAACTTGGATAGCAGACTGTCTCCCGTTTTGTTTGGAGAGGTAATGAAACTTGAGCAAACTATAAAAAGTTTCATGAATGCTGTGTTTTAATTTCGGCAAAGCATCTGGTATTTTGATTCAAATGAATACAATGATAAATTATAGGCTATATGACACTGCTTAAATTGAGTGTTGATAAAGTCTATTCTCATGTGAAAGGAGGTTTCTTATTATGCAATTCTTCAAAGTATTATCTTTATCTCAATGTCAGTGACTTCCTAGAGTTTGTTTTTGTATTGCTTTTTAATATACAGGATAGTTTAGGCAAGACAGCAAAGAAAATAGATGAGATACTGGAGATGGTTAAGGTATAAATAACAGCACCAACCATTGGACAAAGAAGTCTAGTGTAATTACTCCTAAATTATTGGATTTTGATGACCAATACAAAAAAAAAAAGAAGAAAGAAAAAAAGCAGGGAGAAAGGCCTAGATTTGAGGACTGAGAATACATTTTACATTTTGCTAAATGAGGATATCAAAAAACAAAAAGACTCCTCTCCCTCTCTATATACTTATGTATATATTTTTATGATTTTAGTGTATATATATATATATAAATACACACACATACATACATATATGTGTGTATACACACACACACACACACACACACACACACCCACACCCCTCTGTTTACTTTTATCATTTCATAAAGGAAAAGGTATTTTGACACATAAAAAGGAAGACAATAATCCCAGATACCAAGGACAGATTTTAAAATTAAAAAAGTTTACCTTTTGAAAAATTTGCTATATTGTCCTTATGTTTTTCACTTAGGTAGAAATAACAAATTTTGTAACAGGATGGCGGCGACTTCTAAGAAGCATTTCTAAGTATATTTTTGAAAATGTCCAAACTGAATAAAAAGGCAAATAGAGTGGGTATGGGAGCAATGGGATTGGGTAACTGGGAGGGATTCAAGGGTTTGAGAACAGCAGTGAAAATGAAGAGCTTGAAGGATTATTTTTCATTCAGAGAGGAAAATGATGTTTTGAATTTTAGAGGTGAAGCAATTGTAAGAGTTGAGAGGAGCCAAACCATGATCTTGCTTATGAGTGACTTTGTATAAATTAAATGCACTGGAATAGAAGAACAATTGAGTTTACATAGTAAAAAGATGTTATTGTGAATGAATGGCATAAGATCATGAGTTCAAAGGATATGATGGAATGGGGAAGAAGAGAAGCATATTGAATGACCAAGGTGCTAAAGTCATAAAGGAAACTACATAAACACTTGCCAGTGGACCATGGCAGCATATAATGAAATAACAGCATATACTGTGGTTTGGAGCATAGATTTTGGGCCAAGCTGCTTGGGATCAAATCCATGTTATTACTGTCAGCATTATGGGCTTGGGAAAATTATTCTACTGTTCCTTGCCTTGGTTCCTCACGTCTAAATGAGAATGAGAATAGTATTATAGAAGATTAAATAAATGTAAACTACTTTTAATAATATCTAGCATGAAACATAAAAGTCATACTTTGTTGTATGGTGTTAACTTATCTTTTCAGCAGAAGGTAGACCTGAAAAGGGGAAAGAAAAGTGGTTGAGAAGTATGATAAGACACATTACTTCTTTAACCTGTGAGTCTATGAAATGAAGTAAAGGATTAGAAAGGATTTACCACCAGGAGAAAGTCAGGTTTTATAAAGAGAGTGGGTAAAAGGATTGGTTTTAGAAAAACTAGTTATTGAATAACTTGTTCATGTCAGAACAGTGACTTTATAGAGTGTTAAATACTAGAGGTAGAATGAATTTCTTGGAAGTAGGTTAGTGAATGAACATGAATGGGATGGGAAGATTTTCAGATTGGCAGGGCGCCTCATTCTAGAATGATAATAATGGAAAATGGTTTGGAGGAAGCCAGAGACTAGGTGGTAGCCAAATGGGGTATATAAGCTGAACTTTGAAGGGTAGAATACTGAATAGGTTGTGTGTGGTCTTAAAGGGTTTGTGAAATGAACCAGCTACTTGCCATATTTTTATACTCACATATAATTTAAAAGAAAGCATTTACAAAGCTTATAAAAATATAACATAGAAACTTTTGGAAGTAAAATTTACTGTTTTATTCATTTGCTCAACAATGCTTTACCAACTATGTGCCACCCACTGGTCTAGGTGCTAGGGATACTGCAGTGTACAAAATTGAAAAATCCTCCTCCTATTGATCTTAGGTATTTACTTATCTAAGTGTGACACTTGGTGATTTGAAATCTGTGCTAGTATTGGTGTTTCTCTGTTGAGAGCCACAGGTGAAACGGCCCCAGCAAACTTCCAGCTGATTGGCTCCTCTGCAGTGATGCTCATTGGGCTGTTTCCTCATACGGGCCACCAAATGCCACAGTCTGGCTGGGCACAATTCACGAGCCACTTGTCAAGCAGAAACTAACTTTATTTTTAGAGCGCGCACACACACACACACACACACACACACACACGCGCGTGCGGGCGCCACACCACACCACATGAGCTCTTCAGGAATTCCCTCAGAGCCCAACTGCCACCACCGGCTTCTGGCGGGCCTCTCAACCCCCACTCCTCCCCCTCTTGAGGCTGATTGGCTGGGTCGTGTGGGTGGAGCCAAAAGAGTCCCCCAATGAGCAGCTCCGTGGTCTGAAAGGGCGGGGAAACAGCCCAATGAGCATCACTGCAGAGGAGCCAATCAGCTGGAAGTTTGCTGGGGCCGCTGTGAGCCAATCAGCATTGGTGTTTCTCGGGAAGTTTCCTTCCTTCCCTCAAATATTTATTAAATAATTGCGTGCTAAGCATTAGAGATACAGAGATCAAGTTAGACATGATTTCTGCCCTAGAAAATAGAAAATGAAACCAGTAATTAGAAATACTGTGATAAAGGTATAGTGCTGTAAGTACTCATAAATTTTGAGGGTTGCAGAAAGCTTTTCCCCCTCAATACAGAAATTTATAATAGACTGGAACTTGAGGAGTAAACAGTCAAATGAGAGTTGGGGAGGGAATAGAAAATATTTAGGGGAGAGAGAACAGCATATTTGAAAAGTATAATGTGATTTTTCTTGAAGCTGAAACTTGAACTGCTAGGAATTGAGTTTGAAGAAAGGTAATCAGGACTTGGATTTTGGAGGGATTTGTAAACTGTGTTAGGATAGAGTACATAATCTAAGTGCAGTGGAACTTATCTAGGTATTTCAAGAGAAATATATGATCAAATTTATGTTTTAAAAGGGTAATTCATAGAATATGGAGAATGAATTGAGGGGTTGAAGGTTAGAATTTGTTGAAGCAATGCACTAGATTGTAACAGTTGGGACTAGGTTTCTACTTAGGAACTTCTCAGTGGACCCTCAAGAAGAGAGAATGGACCATTTTGAGAGAACTTTAGGAAAAGCCTAAGTCTAATGGTACCTGTTTCTAGCTTATGCAGTTGGATACATGGTGTTTATAATTAACTAGGAAGATATAGGAGAAACAGTTTTGATAGGATGAAATGATCATTTTTTTTTTGGACTTGCTGAGTCTGGGTTGTCTTTGGGATGTCTAAATGAAAGTGGAAGAGAAGACAAGAAGATATATCTGTGCAGAGAGATTTGGGCTGACTGGAAAGATTTGGAGGATTCAACATGTAAATGGAAACTGAAGGAATAGGAAATTACTTTAGGAAAACGTGGAGGTTGGGAGGAAGGCCTAGTGTAGAGAATGCGAGAGGAAAATAGATCTGCAAAATTAGCCAAAGAGGTAAAATGAAAATTAGGAGTGCAGTATGGGTTGAGTATCCATTATCTGAAGTGGTGGAACCCAGAAGTGTTTCGGATTTCATGGTTTTTCTAATTTTGAAATACTTGGATGGTCTTTACCAGTAGAGCATCCAAAATACTCCAAAATCTGAAACTTTTTGAGTTGGCATGTCTGTGCTCAGAAGTCTTGGATTTCAGAGCATTTTTGACTTTTGGATTGGGTTCTCAATCTGTATCACTTAGGCCAAGGTAACTATTTCAAAAAGAAAAGAAGTTTTTCCCAGGTGACATTAGGTAAGAACTGAGATGTGTTCTTGGGCTTAGTACTAAGGAAGTTCTTAATGACCTTGCTGAGAGCAAATTTAGTTAAGAGTGGTGACTACTTTTCTGAAAAAGGGGGTTATCAAAGAGTCCCACAATCCATGGGCCACAGTTTTATAGATTCTCAAATGAAAAAAGTACATATGTCCTATGACTCTTAATATATACTAAGTGAATCCCACCATTGTGTAAGGAAGTACTCATAATAGATGAATGGAGACAACTCATATGTTTGGTTAAAGATGTTGCCATAAATCTATAGAGTTGGACTTGAGTTTAAGAAAGGGTTTTATTCTAAAGATAAAGAGGCATGAACATATTTAACATTTAACTAATCAAAAAGGACAAGTAGAGATCGAAGAAAGGTTAACCTTGATGTGGTTTTTCCATACCACAAAGCAGGTATGGAAAATTTGATTACTTTCTCAGAATAGAGCAAACTCAGGGGCATGACTTATGCCCAACAAATACTCAAGAAGCTTAATTTACAAATAAATAAAAGTTTTATAATTGATATGGAGAAATTAACAAATGGGCCAAAGACCTGAACAGGCACTTCTCAGAGGAGGACATACAATCAATCAACAAGTACATGAAAAAATGCTCACCATCTCTAGCAGTCAGAGAAATGCAAATCAAAACCACCCTAAGATACCATCTCACTCCAGTAAGATTGGCAGCCATTATGAAGTCAAACAACAAGTGCTGGAGAGGATGTGGGGAAAAGGGTACTCTTGTACATTGCTGGTGGGACTGCAAATTGGTGCGGCCAATATGGAAAGCAGTATCGAGATTCCTGGGAAAGTTGGGAATGGAACCACCATTTGACCCAGCTATTGCCCTTCTCGGACTATTCCCTGAAGACCTTAAAAGAGCGTACTACAGGGATACTGCCACATCGATGTTCATAGCAGCACAGTTCACAATAGCTAGACTGTGGAACCAACTCCGATGCCCCTCAATAGATGAATGGATTAAAAAATGTGGCATTTATACACAATGGAGTACTACACAGCACTAAGAAACGACAAAATCATGGAATTTGCAGGGAAATGGATGGCATTAGAGCAGATTATGCTAAGTGAAGCTAGCCAATCCCTAAAAAACAAATGCCAAATGTCTTCTTTGATATAATGAGAGCAACTAAGAACAGAGCAGGGAGGAAGAGCAGGAGGAAAAGATTAACATTAAACAGAGTCATGAGGTGGGAGGGAAAGGGAGAGAAAAGGGAAATTGCATGGAAATGGAAGGAGACCCTCATTGTTATACAAAACTACATATAAGAGGTTGTGAGGGGAATGGGAAAAAATAAGGAGAGAAATGAATTACAGTAGATGGGGTAGAGAGAGAAGATGGGAGGGGAGTGGAGGGGGGATAGTAGAGGATAGGAAAGGTAGCAGAATACAACAGTTACTATTATGGCATTATGTAAAAATGTGGATGTGTAACCGATGTGATTCTGCAATCTTTGTAATGTTTTGAATAACCAATAAAAAAAATTGATATGGAGATTAGAAACTGCCATCTCTTGTCCACATCATCTATTTTACTAGATTTTGAAAAAAAATCATAATCTGAAGGTCACGTTGTAAGCAAGGAGTCAGCAATGGAAGTTGGATGTTTTTAAGAGTAAATGAAATTAAACTATTAATGCTTTCAACCCCACTTTACAGCAGTAACTCAGTGGTAGATTGGTCAAAAGTGTCCCTGGTTGGGGCTCTCTCTTTTGGGTGTCATTTGTGATAACTTCCAGTTTTTCTCCATGAATGCCCTTTCTGTGGCCTATTTATATATTAATTCTAGTCATTGGATTTCAGAACCAAAGTCTGTCTTCTAGAGATACTTTTTCTTACAGTAACTTCTGCAACCATCTAGAATTCATTCTGCTATTATGTGTTAATTTTACTAATACACCATTGATTTCTGGGAATTCTTTGTTATCACTTGTAGTATTTACACATGGATACAGTTGGCTGGGCATATCATGGGCTTCACATCCATGGATCAACAAACCTTGACTGAAAATATTCAGAGAAAAATAATATATTAACTGAAAATGTACAGACTTTTCTCCTTGTCAATGATCCTTAAGCAGTAATAGTACAACTATTTACCTAGCATATATATATTGTATTAGGTATTATTAATTATCTAGAGATTATTTAAGATATACAAGAGGAAGTGCTTGGGTTCTATGCAAGTACTACACTATTTTATATGAGGGACTTGAACATCTGAGGATTTCGTTATCTCCTGGGGACTCCTGGAACCAATCCCCCATGGATAGTGAGGGATGATGATATTATTAAAATTGCAGAATATCTAAGAATTAAGTTCTCATTTGTTTGACTTTATAACATTTTAGATGTAGTTGGCATATTGATCAAAAAGAATGGCAAGCAATCAAATTTTAAATAATATTTTAAAAGCAATTTTGAAACTTTGCAATTATGTAAAAAAAATGAAAATCCTCTAGTGATCTACTTTTAACGTTTTTATGTATGGACTTAAGTTTGTTTCTTGTATCTTTTCTTGTCTCTTAAAATTAGAACCCCTAAGGCCTTTGAATCTTCTTAATATATCATAAGTGTTTTCTTTTGTCATTAAATGTTTTCTTTTATGCTTTTTAGTAGTTATAGAGATTAAGACCAGTAATTTCACCATAATTTGTATAGTGGATACCCTGAGTTTAATTGTCTTGAATATTTAACAACAAAAAAAAAATAATATAATAGCTGGGTGCAGTGGTTCATGCCTATAATCTCAGTTAACAAGTTCCGGGCCGGCCTCAGCAACTTAGCAAGACCCCATCTAGAATTAAAATAAAAAGGGCTGCAAATATACCTCAATGGTTGACTGCCCATGGATTCAGTCCCCAGTACCAAACAAAACAAAACACTATAAGAAATATTTTTGTAATCAAATTTTTGTTCTTAACCCAGATTCTTGCCTTAGGATCCATTTCTAATGAGGAATTCATTTAGTGAAAAAGGAAGTGATGACATTTATGTCCTTGTTAGCAATGTATGTCTGTCTTATTTCATTTTTATCCATTGCTGGGAATGTTTTATTTTTATTTGTCAATTTAATAACAAAATCATTTTTATTTTGATTTGTATGTTTGAAGATTACAGTGTGACTGAATTGTTTTTGTGCTATGTATTGTTAGTATATATAAATTGCCCTTTATTAGTAGTTTTTTGTTAGGGCGGAGTGGGGAAAGGAATGGGTATGAGTATTATTTTCTCAAGGAAGGATAAGAACACTGAATTTCTAAGGACATCTTACCCTAAACTAAAAGAAACCTTTCATCATTTTATAGAATTCATTTAATTATTATTTATTTCTCAGCATGACTATATGAAGGAAGAGGAGGGTTTTCCTGAAGATGAGGCGACTGAATCGGAGAAAAACCTTAAATTTGGTGAAAGAGTTGGATGCCTTTCCAAAGGTTCCTGACAGCTATGTAGAGACTTCAGCCAGTGGGGGAACAGGTGAGTTTTAGTTCAAATAAAATTTCCTCGGTAAGTAGTTTCTGAGTGATTCAATCAAGAACATATAGAAATGTAGCCAAGAGGAAGAACTCATCAATGAATTGTGCAGTAACTTTGTAATTCGTTTGTCTGTCCTTGTGTCACTGTTGCCCTGTTTTATTCTTGTTTATATTCTGTATAACATTGAACCAAATTCCACTCATACATTTAACAGTGTCTATTAATCAATAAATTCATGCAATTTTACTATTTTGGTACTCTTCAGTTACGGTATTTACATTAACAAGATTTTGATATATAAATGGAAAAAAATTTCAAGAAATTATATGAGAATGTTGACACTGCCTCATTCCTATTTTGATTAAGTTAATATAAACGTAGAAATTTCTTAAATTTCACATTAGTGTTTGAGAGGCTGCATGAGGTAATGCTTAAGAATTTAAACTTTAAATCCAGACTTAAACTATCTGGATTAAGATCCCACCTCTGCTGCTTCCTATAAGGAAGTTACTCAAAACTAGTTTTATGAAGCAGGTATATCAGTATTTACTCACTAGGGTTAATGTATCGAATAACTTACTATGTATTATGCTTAGAGTAGTGGCTTACACAGATAGAAGGGTTTGTTAAATAAAATAGTAAGAACTGTAAGAATAATATGACTTTAATAATGTTACTATTTATTTTCCCATGAAGAGGTAATGAAATAACATATTTCACATGATTCTATTTTATTGAATAAAATGTGTAATAAATTGCTTAATATTTCTAATCTCTTATGATTTAAATTTTGTTAATGAAAGTAATACATTTTTGTTGTAAATTGGGCTATTTGCATAGATGCATTTTTTTTTAAACACTGAGGGGAATATTTTCAAATTTGGCCAGTAAGGATGCTTATTTTCATCATTTATTATATCTCACAGTGCTATATGTAACAAAATAGTTTATGTCTTGTAAAATTATAGCAAACCTATTTAGTGAGAGATGCCCTTAAAATTAGAGCAGAAAATTGCTTTCTCAGTATTCAGTTGTTTGTGTTCATATTTGTGCTTATTAAATTTTCATTTTAAATTGTTTTAGAAAAAATATATAGTAAACATTTGAATCAAAGTGTGAAATATGATATGTCAAGAACTATGTAATGTTTTAAACAACCAACAATAAAAAAATGTACAATAAAAAAAAACATTTTGAAGAAAAATTTTTTTATAGTATTTATTTAAATGGAAATCATATTAGACACATTTTTATATTGCTACTTTTAATCTCACTTAAAATAGTTTACTGTTGTGCATTTTTAATTTTTTTTTTAATTTGGTGGTATTATATTTCTCAGTTTCTCTAATAGCATTTACCACTATGGCTTTATTAACAATAATGGAATTCTCAGTGTATCAAGATACGTGGATGAAGTATGAATATGAAGTTGACAAGGATTTTTCTAGGTAACTGTTTTCTTTTTGAAATACTTTTAGATTCAAGTTATTTTAAAAGTGGATCTTTTGAAAAAATGTCTAACCTTTTATATTTGGTTTTAGTTTTGAAGAAATGGTCCTGAAAAATTCTTACTAATTACATGCATTAAATTGAAACATTTGGAATCATTTAGATACTGGTCTCTGATTAATTTGTACTTGTATACAAATTAGGAGAACATATGTTTTTCCTTAGATGTAAATAGCTGTGAGAATTGTTTGAAACTCTATTCTTTATACTTTGAAATATCTTACTGACATATATGGACTGAAACATAAATTGTGTATACTTATAACTTGACTTCTATGAATTATATCTAAGATAAATTTTGATATGTAGATTTACTTTTTAACCTTTGAAAATATAGTACTGTAGGAGATAAAATATACTTTTATCATTTATTCTTTTATTTGGATTTTTTTTGGATTGCATATAACATGTTTATAATATTAAGAGTACACTAGAGAAGAAGACACATTTAGTTCTCCATTTAAATTCCAGCTCTGTTATTCACGAGCTTTGTGACTTTAGGAAGTCACTAAATCTGTATCTGCATGTACTTCAGTTTTCTAATCGGTAAAAAAGAATAACATTTATTGTATCTTTCTCATGGGATTTATAATTAGGTCAACATATATAAATTGTTGTATAACCTTGAGCAATTCATACAATTGACTACTTTTGGACCTGTTTCTGCATCTGTAACATGAGTTACTATTCTAGATGCCATTAGTTTTCAGGACATTTTTTATTGTTATTTTGTTTGTTTATAGCATAAATTAAACCATTTTTATTTTCCAAATGTAGTCTAGATTAAGCATGTTATCAGTGTAGTAGGGGCACCCCAGAATCTGCTTATGTGGCCCCCTCCTCTGGTTCCTACAGTTTTTCCTGGAACTAAGCCTCAAACTTATTTTGAGCACAGTTTGAACTATAGACAACTTTAAGACACTATGAAGTTTTAAAATTTGTAATTCCTATTGAGATTAGATGAAAATTATTAGCGATAAAGTTTTTATAGGAAATGAAGGATTGAATTTGATGGTCTCATTCTACTATTTATATTGCTTAATTAATTTTTGTATTGTAAATTGATTCAAACTAATCATTTGAAAATAATCAAACCCTTTAAAAGGCCATACAAAACTTTAAGCATCAGATGTTTGTTTTCTGATAATTTGATTATATTTATCCTGAGTTATGCAGACCTAGTATGCCACTTTAGTAGTTATGTGATTTTATGCCAACATTAATTCTACTTTGAGTACTGGTGGTTTGTTAGAAAAAAGTTAATTGGAAGCCATTAACTTTATAGTTTCATGATATAGGATAAAAAAAGAGGGCTGAGGTTGTAGTCCAGTGGTAGAACGCCTGCCTAGCATACGTGAGGCACTGGGTTAGATTCTCAGCACTGCATATAAATAACTAAAATAAAGATCCATTGACAACTAAAAAATATTTTTTAAAAAGAAGAGAACATTTGTATATTACATTATACAAATATTATATTATATTATATTCGTAATGCATGATGTAGGTAGAGGAAAAAAAACAGTATACGTAATTCTTAATTTTTGGTGTTTATATTCTTAAAGGAATATTGTATCCAAAGTTTATATAAACAGAGGTTAAAACTTTGGATTACTTATTGTTATCTATTATGGTAGAGTTGCTATTATCATTATCTGAGCAATTGTGTTAAAAATCTGAACTCAAGTTTTTGGATTAATCAAAATAGAACTTTTATTTTTAAAGTGCCTTTGTTTTGGCCATAAGAAATGCAATCTAAGTTCTAATTGATATATTTTTCTCTGTTTGAAATCCAGGTTTTTCATAATTGATTTATACTTTTGATATTTTGTTGATTAACTAATAGATACTAACATTTACTTTTTTGTCTTTTAGCAAATTGAGAATCAACATAGATATTACTGTTGCCATGAAGTGTCAATGTAAGTACATCTTAACCTGATGAATCTCTATGTAGTTTATGGCTCCATCGATTGCCAGTAGAAATTAAAAGCTATTCATTGTATTGTAATCTTGTTTTTCCTTTATGAAATTAAACATTTTATTGTGATTTTATTTAATAATGAAAATAGTTTCACCTCGGTTTGTATTCATTATATTTCATCTTCATAAAGAGATTTAATTCACATAGTATAATTAAAATGAAGAAAATTGGAGGGAAGTTTTATCAGAATTCTAGAATAGACATTCTTTCTTGTTTGAAGTAACAGGTTTGGTACTCACATTCCACAAACATATCCTGTTTCACCATTTCAATTTGTCACATTTGCTATACTTTTATTCATATATTTTAAAATAGAAATTCAGTTCATTTAAGGGAATAGTGATATTTACGTTTTTTTCTATTTTCTGGCTTTCTGTATTGTCAGAAGTGGAAAAATACTAATATGTCAGATAATGTTTGAATTTGTAGTGCTCTCGAAAATGAGGCTGCTTTTATATGAAAATGGTCTTTTAAGTTATTGCTTAAAAATGTGGAAACCAAGAAATCATTAGTTTAGATAAAATTGTTTAGTGTGAAATAGTCTTATCCAATGTAACAGATTAGTTTCTGGAAGATTTTATCTCAGAACAACTTTAAATCTCTTTTCCAGGGCTGGGGTTGTGGCTCAGTGCTAGAGCGCTTGCCTAGCAAGTGTGAGACACTGGGTTCGATCCTCAGCACCACATAAAAATAAATAAATAAAATAAAGGTATTGTGTTCATCTCAATTAAAAGAAAAATAGTAAAAAAAAAATCTTTTTTCCGTTTATTTATTTTTCCTTATGTTAGTACTTTTAAGAAATAAGGAAATACTTTATATCCCCAATTTTGAGTTATATAGTAATCTTTTCAAAATAAGGTTTTCTATTTCTTGACTTTTTAAAGATTTCACAGCTTTAAGATTCCTTTTAATCTTGAAAATTAATTCTTAGTTAATATTTTGTTCAGCAGCCATTTATTACTTGTGATGAGGTTCTTGACGATTTTTGCAAAGCTTTTTTTTTTTTTTTTTTAAAGAATTTGGCTGGGCTTTTTTTGTTTGTTTGTTTGTTTGTTTTTTAAAGAGAGAGTGAGAGAGGAGAGAGGGAGAGAGAGAATTTTTATTATGTTTTAGTTCTCGGCGGACACAACATCTTTGTTGGTATGTGGTGCTGAGGATCGAACCCGGGCCGCATGCATGCCAGGCCGGCGCGCTACCGCTTGAGCCACATCCCCAGCCCCAGCAAAGCTTTTTAATTCAGTTAAGATTTATGTTATTTACCATGCACATCTTTGTCATCTATTTTTCTGAGCAAGAAATAAAAAAATCATTTTTCAGTTTTGGAATAATATCCACAAAAGCTACATTAATGGTACTATTTTAACTTTTGAACAAATAAACACTATAGGAAAGTGATAAGTGAGTTTTCTGTTAGTCATTTTAATTTGTTTATATCTGATGTCATTTGGCTCTGAGCATAGAATGTAAAAACTTCTAATTTTTTTCTTTTTAATGCAGATGTTGGAGCAGATGTATTGGATTTAGCAGAAACAATGGTTGCATCTGCAGATGGTCTAGTTTATGAACCAGTAAGTTTAATTCATGTAATTTTTGAAGTATACAGTTTGAGGAATTATACACTTGAAGACCAGTTTGACATTTGCTTTTAGTTTTCTCTGAGTTTTTAATGTAATTTTTCTTATTACATAGGTAATCCATATTTGTGCAAAATTTAGGTGGAGGGCAAGAGAGAAAAGTCTAATGTCAAAGACTTGGCATAGCCATTGTTAATATTTAGGAATGAGCCTCTAAAATCTGTTTTATGTTTAAACTTTTTTATATTTTTTGTTAATGCTTCCTAATAGTTTCCTTGTATCTTTGCTTTTAGTTGCCATAGTGATAAAATTTTCTGCTTTTTCTCTAATAATTTAGAAACTTTTATGTCCTATTCTACTTGTACAAAATTTTAGTCTTTACAAATACTTGAGCTGAATTTCTCTTATCATAATCAGGAATGAAGCATTATCTAAGAGAAATTTCATAGGCATGTATTAATTCATACCTCACTTTCACTTCTCAAGCCTTAGGAAATGCTAACATTCTCTTAATATCTTCAAAGCACAGTTGTGCAAAAATATAATTGGTTTATCAGCAGATACATTATGGGGATAGGTACAGTGATAACAAGACCTAATCAGGATTAGCCCTAAAGAAGCTTCTGAGAAAAGGGATGCAATTGTCAACTACTTTGTAGTTGCTGACTGCCTTTTGGTGTTGTGGTACTTGTGTTTACATATGTATTCTACTCTTGAGTTCTTTTTTGTTCACCACTGGCACTTGTGAACCCTTCTTTAAGGAAAATTGCAAAATGATAACTCAAAGTGGTAAGTAGAGGAAGACTTGAAGTAACTGAATGGAATTTTGATTGCTGAATTCATATTAGTTTTTTTTTTTTTACAGTAGCAAAACATGTACTTTTGGTGTACACTCTTTTAAGTAGAAATTTGTATAGAAAAGTGAATTTGTTATTGCTATTCTTTCCCTTTCTTCCTGACCTCTGTTTTCCTGCTGATACAATTGACTTTTTAGTAATTTTTACATGAAGCTATATACCTTTCAGTTCAGCGGATACTGTCACAACATATTGAGCTATCTGGAAATATTAATCCAAATGATTAGACACTTTAACATTTGCAAAAATGTTTTATACTATTGTAAGAATAGTTTTTCAAAAAAAAAATTTTTTTTTTTTTTTTGGTACTGGGGATTGAACTCAGGGTCCTCAACCTCTGAGCCACATCCCCAGCCCTAATTTATATTTTTATTTAGAGATGGAGTCTCACTGAGTTACTTAGTGCTTTGCTTTTGCTGAGACTGGCTTTGAACTCACAATCCTCCTGCCTTAGTCTCCTGAGCCTCTGAGATTATAGGCATTAGCCACCAGGCTGGCTAGTTTTTCAATTTTAATAATGTTTCATTGCTTTTAATTTTTACCATTCCTTTTTTATTTTTTTTTTTGTCTTTTATTTTTGTCTATCATTTTGTAGAGGGACTTGAGATTTCTTTTTTTGGCAGAAATATAGGGGATGATTTACAGACTAGCATGAATTTCTGTGCCAGTCATGGAGGAAGCTATTTGGCCTGCAAATGCAAATTTGGCTGAGGAGAGAATTCTTATTGCCTCCTAGCAAGAATATGGGCTTTGAATCCTCGAATTTTATACTTAAGCTATATGCCTTCCCACTCACCACCGTAGTTGTTAGTTTCATCCTGCTGTGATTTAAATGATTTAAGTCCTAAAATACCATTTTATATCCTGATAGATTGACTATATCTGTCAATAAAAACAGATAACTTTAACAGGAACCTATTTGTGATTAGTAAATTTTATTCTATTTTTGAATAGAATTACATTAAAATTTTATAATTTGACTTATAGAAGATTAAATATAAATCATGAATACCTGTTTTTAGTAACACTCTAAATTTATGTTTCTTACTCAGAGAATTTTTAAAAATTGTGCTAGAAAAACCAAGAATATTTGGCAGTGCCAGTAATTATGTTTTCTTTTATTTCAGGTAATATTTGATCTTTCACCACAGCAGAAAGAGTGGCAGAGGTAATAAGTGAAGAAAGAATTATTATTCATAGAAATCTATATCATGTTTTGGTATTGTAGAGTGCTCTGTATGCAGTTTTATCAGGATTTACTATATAATTGCTTCCAGAATTTTAGTATTAAAAATTATATTCACTAAACATGTGTGAACCTAATTCTTTATGTACTTGTGTTAGTTTGTGTGTGGAAAATTCCTAGATATCTTATTGAACATTTTCATAGGTGGTGGGACATATCCTCACAAAATATTTTGCTTATACTTCAAAGTTATATGAGAATATTTATTTCTGTACAATCTCATCGAAAATGGGTAATAGACTTTTTAAAAAATGTTTGCCAGTTTAATGGATCAAAATTGGTATTGTATTGGTTTTAATTAACATTTTTTTATGAATCAATTGAATATCTTTGTGATTTTTTTTTCCACCTAGTATTTCTTTTTTATGAAACTACTTGGTTATGGTTCATGCCTATTTTACTTGGTTGGTTTTTTTTTTTTTTTTTCCCTTAAAAAGGTGTTACATAGTTTAAGATTACTGCAAAGGAAGTTTTTAAGCCATTTTGTTTTCTAGTCTTCCAAAGTATGTTTCAAGGGTATTTCTTTTTTAATTTCTTATTTCATCATTTGGAGGAATTTTAATATGAAAATTGAAATTGAATGTGGTTGAACAAAAGCAATAACTATTAGATGTCTTAAGGTTTCTAGTGTTCTTAGTGAAAAGCTATCCAGAAATGAAATATTTCACTTTTATCCAGGCATATTAAAATGAGATGACTCCTTTCACCTGGAATTTTATTTATTTATTAAGATTAGTAATAAGTGGAAGAAGAGATTGTTTTTATAAAGATGATAGAGTTTTTTCTTCATGGTTTTCTACATACTTTTCTATGTAGAATATAGGCTTTATTGATTGGTATAATCCAGGCAAAATTTACTTGAACACACACTTTATTGTCATCACTGTCTTTAGTCACTGCCTAGCAACAAAAGTTGATGTAGATCCACAAAAATGTGAAGCTGTCGATTTCTGCTGGGCTTGGATCCAAAGTTATTAAGTCTTTAAATGTATGTATCTGAAGATGGGATTTTTTGAAGCTTTTTAGATGATCATGTTTTGCTTCTAAACATATATTCTTTACTCTTTTTTTATTATTATTGGTTGTTCAAAACATTACAAAGCTCTTGACATATCATATTTCATACATTTGATTCAAGTGGGTTATGAACTTCCATTTTTACCCCGTATACAGATCTTTACTTACTCTTGAATGGCCTAGAGATTTCCAAGACGTTATGTCTTCCAGAATAATGTACATATGAACTTGTTTTTTACCCTTATGTACCACATTTTATTTGTCCATTCATCTGTTGAAGGACACTTAGGTTAGTTCTATAGCTTAGCTGTTGTGAATTGGGCTGCTATAAACATTGATGTGCCAACTCTCTATATTATGCTTATTTTAAGTCCTTTGGTTATATGCTGAGGAGTGGGATAACTGGGTCAAATGGTGATTCCATTCCAAGTTTTCTGAGAAATCTCCTTACTGCTTTCTATAATGGTTGCACCAATTTGCAGTCCCACTACCTTTCCCCCCACATCCTCACCAACATTTATTGTTATTTGTATTCTTGGTAATTGCCATTCTGACTGGAGTGAGATGAAATTTCAGTGTAGTTTTAATCTGAATATTTCTCTAATTGCTAGAGATCTTGAGCATTTTTCATATATTTGTTGAACGATCATATTTCTTCTGTGAAGTATCTGTTCAGTTCTTCTCTAATTATTAGATTAGTTGTTTTTATAGTGTTAAGGTTTTTGAGTTCTTTGTATATCCTTCAGATTAATGTTCTATCTGAGGTGCAGGTGGCAAAGATCCTAAAATATTTAGGATCTCAATTATTCTTTTTTGTAAAAAAAAAAAAAAAATCAAACCCTGGTGATAGTCTTTCTGAATTTCTACTTTTTAAAGTCTGATTTAATATTTTTTTTTTAAAAAATCTATTTATTTATTTATTTTTGCATTACAGTTCTTAATACACCATTAATATCATAGTTTATCATATTTCTGATTATATATAAGGTATCTTGACACCAAATTCACTTCTTCATACATATATTTTATATAGTGATGAGAGTCTCCTGATTTAAGATTTATTGTAAACTAAATTTATAGTGTAAATATGAATTATTTTAAGTAGCCCTGTTATACCAGTATTTAGATGGGTGGTACATACATATTTTATCACCCACTTTCATTTCAAGAAAATGCTTATTTTATCATTTGGTGGAGGAGTGTGAATTATTATCAGATTTACATTTACATTTTTAAGTGCCTATGTTTATACATACCTTATTCAAGTTCAGTGATGCGTGTGTGTGTGTGTGTATGTGTGTATGAACAGACTTTTATCTTTTAGCATAGTTTTAAGTATACATTAGGGTTCACTCTTTATATTGTACATTCTGTAAGTTGACAAATGTATAATAAAACACATTGTGGAAGGAAAACTTCCACTGCCCTAAAAATTCCATTTTACTTAATCCCTTCCCCCCCCCCCATATTTAATTTTTATACTTGCTAAGTTTGAACTTTACTACAAATGACTTGGGATGTTAGTTATTTAAAGATGTTAAAGGAGATTAAAACCTAAGTATTTTTTTCTCCAATGTATGCTTTGCTTTCTATAATCCTATGCTTATATGTTGATATTACTTTTAAAATTATGTAGGAAGAAATATATTTTATTTAGAATGATCTTGTCATAGAATAAAGTTTAACTGTCTTGGGAAGGACACCAGGTAATATTTAAATGGTCTCATTATTTAGTTTGAAATGAAAAGTAGATGCTGGTGATGTGGGTTTATATCCTAGTAATCTATCATTTCCAATTCCATCAAGTCTATTGTATGCCCTTATTTGTCTTATTTTTTGTATCTGTGACACTTAATTCAATGCCTGACAAAAAGTTAAAATTTTGTAATTGTGGACATATGTATGAAAGATGAATTTAGATATTCAGGTAAGTAGAACTTTTTTGGTAATCCTGACTGCATGTTCATTATTGATGAAATCAGATGGATTTCTTAGTACTAGCTATTAGACCTCTAACTACCTCACCTCATTTTTCTTGGTTCCAAAGAAGTAAATAGAGGAAACTTTATATACTTTATTTTGGAATAAAATCTTGTATATTAAATATATATGGTTTAGCTAAGTCAACTAACCATTGCTATTTTTGAATAACTATTAACTATCTTTGTTTACCTTACTATATTTCTAAATTATTATTTGTGTTTAATTTAGGATGCTGCAGCTGATTCAGAGTAGGCTGCAAGAAGAGCATTCACTTCAAGATGTGATATTTAAAAGTGCTTTTAAAAGTGCATCAACAGCACTTCCACCAAGGTGAGATGTGCATTTTAAATCTGCAAATTTCCTATACTTACTGTGAATTTAATTTGACGGTTTTACTATTGGTTTAGTTTTCTAAATCTTATTTTTTTTCTCAGAATGGAATAATTTTTACTCTGAAAATTTTTATTACTGACTATCATTATGAACCATTAATAATTCTATCATGAATTATTAATTATTAAAGATACACTGTTAAATATTATTTTATTATTATGTATGCAGCCTGTAATTTTGATTAGGACTATTACAATATATTATTTCACTTTTACTTATTTACTTTATGTTATACCTTCATATAAAATTGTATTAGGGTCAGGCACAGTGGCACACACCTGTAATCCCAGCGACGCAGGAGAGTGATGAGAAGTTGAAGACAGTCTCAGCAACTTAGTGAGATCCTATCTGAAATAAAAAATAAAAAGGCTGGGGATGTGGCTCAGTGGTTAAACAGCCCTGGGTTCAATCCCTAGTACCTCCCCCTCGCCAAATTATTATTATTTATATACACACACACACACACATACATATATATATATATGTATGTATGTATATATTAAAATTAGGTTTTATGAACAAAATAATTGCAATTACTCTTATGAGGATGCATAAATTTTGGTTAGGAACTTTGTTTACTTCTCTTATTTTTCTTTTAAAGGTTAGAATAGCTGATATTAAGAAAAGTTATAATCATGAAAAGGATACTTTAAAAATATTCAGAGGTTTTACATTTTTTTAGGAAGAAATTGTTATTGTCTATTCAAAGTTAGAAAGGATTCCCTTTCCTTACCTTGGTTTTATTCCTGTTGTCCCCTTTCTCCCTCAGTGCCAGAAATAGATGAAGAAAGTATATCTTTGGTTGGACTGTTTCTTTTGTTTTAATCTTCTGTCATTGAATTTAGTCCTCTGGTTAGATTTAAAGAAACATGTAATTTCAGTTTTGTGTAAACAGTAGATATGTAATAATTATATATATATTTTTCTATTTTGTAGATGTATTGTTTTAACTTCGGAGACTTTAGGAAACTGCTATTTTTGACATTTAGGATATTATCTAGAAATTCATCTTTTTGGACTTTTATTCCTTCTATATGTAATTTTCTCACCTCAGAATGATTAGCAAATGTATTTTAAGTAATCTTAATATATCTTGTTTTAATAGGGAAGATGATTCATCACAGTCTCCAGATGCATGCAGAATTCGTGGTCATCTATATGTTAATAAAGTAGCAGGGAATTTTCACATAACTGTGGGCAAGTATGTTCTTTTCATTTACCAAAAATACTTTAGACAAGGTTGGAGCTTGGTTAAAAGTAAATTTTTTTCCCCTAATAAGATAATATATAGCTAGCTAGTAAAGGACTACTTAAAATGTTGTGTGCCTATTTTTAATGTCTTGAGATTGTTTTGCAGGGCTTTATTTTCAGGACATAGAAGAATATACTAACTTTAAAAACTACCTCAGGACAAAAGTAAAAGTCATGTCATATTTTATATAGTAGAATAAATGAACTATTGGTAAATACGAATTAAAACTTTCTGCTTGCTAAATTTTAGTACCCAGAGAACTCATATTTAGACATTTCATTAATTTGGTCATGTTGTTAAGGCTTTCATTTTGTTTAAAACCCTGTAGTATCCCTCACCAAAATTTAGTCCTTGACTAATTCTTTTTTTTTTTTTTTAAATTTTTTAGTTTTAGTTGGACACAATACCTTTATTTTATTTATTTATTTTTATTTGGTGCTGAGGCTCAAACCCAGGGCCTAGCATGTGCTAGGCAAGTGCTCTACTGCTGAGCCACAACCTCAACCCCATAGTCCTTGACTAATTCTTGACAAATATTTTGATATAGTTAGAAGCCAGCAGTATTCTGGAATAAAGTTAAATTAGGCAAAACTTAAGGAAAAATATCAGATCACAGCTCTTATGAACTGCATTTAGCATAGAAGTTGTAGAATAATAAATTTTACATAATTTCTGAATGAATAAATAAATTTCCTCCCTCAGATTTTGTTATTTGTTTGCTATGGCCAGAACCCATTCTACCCATTCCCAATCTGTTATTCAGAACCTTAGAACTTCTTAATATCATAGAAGCAATGACTATTAGTCATTGCCTAATAGTTGGCTCAAAGAAATTTAGAAGATTTTATTACACCTTTGCGTATATCCTAGTCCAATATGAAAACTTACACTCTCATGATGATAACGTATATTTTCAATGAGAGAGGCCCCATGGAAAAGCATTTGGTTTGTATCTTATCAACTCAGTGGTGTCTTTATGTGACCACATTCCTAACTTTTTGGTCTTGGATTTGTCAAGTACAGAACTGATCATTTTGAAAATTGTGTATTATCTCTCAAACATAGTGCCATTTCTAATTGTAATATAAGAGAGATTTTTATTATGTATAATATAATTTATAATATGTATTTCAGCATGCAAATGAATATACTAGAAAGTATAAGGAAGCAGGCAGATGTTTGCAACTTATACTATCAGATTGTGAAAGGTGTATTAGCATTTTTGTTGATGAGATGTTGTTCTGGAATAATGAACAACTCTCTTTAATGTTGTGAACAAAATAATATAATATTCACTCAGTTTCTTGGGAAATTTAGTGTATATTGAAATTCCTGCAAGTACTTTGTGAAACTAAATGGAATTAGGTTCTAGTCTAAGGTAATTATATATAGGTTTTTCACGTATGTGAATGTCTCTTAGAGCATTTTAAAGTTAGGTAAGATGAAGAACAAATTTTTTTTTAATTGATTTTCTTTGCAGTTTGTTTTGTTTTTCTGGCTGTTGTCCACAAATGCCAGTAGCAACCCCTTCCCAATAATTGTCACAATCAGAAATGCATCTCCCCAACCCCAATTTTCAGAATAACTTTTTCTCCACTGAAAGATCATTTGGGCTAGATTTCCTGTCTGATGGGGTAGAAATTACAGTGTCCAGGAAAGAAATAGGTAAATTGTTAGTTATCTAACTTCCCTAAGAAGAGCTTTAACAAGGGTCAGAGAACTGCTATCATGTACTAGGAATGATTTAATTTTATCTATCTATCTATCTATCTATCTATGTGTCTGTTTATTTATTTATTTATTTATTTATTGTAGCTGGACACAGTACCTTTATTTTAACATGGTGCTGAAGATCGAACCCAGTGCCTTGCACGTGCTTGGCGAGTGCTCTAGCACTATGCCACAACCCCAGTTCTTTAATTTGATTTTTACCTTTTAATTTTTTAAAGGGAGATGTATATTTATGCTATTACTTCATAAATTTTTAAGTGTGTCTTAACAAAAATTTAAGAAGGAAATAAAAAAGAGGCATAATTTAAAATTGTTCTCTATTCCTCTCAGAATAAAATACAGGTTTGTGAGACTGTGTGAGAGAGAGACCATTGAAGTCAGATATGATGTTATAATGTGATTATTCAGAAATTTTCCTGTCTAAAAATTTGTTTAGAATTTTAGTAGGAATACTGTTAGAATGATATGCTTTGTGGGGATAGGAATAGCCTACAACAATAGACTTTGTTTTAATAGTAAATCTGAGGTAATATACATTACCTTGAACACACAGCACTTTACCAGACTAAACTATTAGTTATTTCAGTGCATAGGGAGTTGCTTTGTTGCATAAAATTTTAATTTTATTGGATGTTAACCTAACTCATAGAAACACAATGGTCAGAAAAATTAGAAAATAGAATATCTAGAAATTCTTCATAAAAATAAAATATGAAAGTGAGGTTGCAATTAATGTAAGTTTCTGAGTGTCTCATCGGTTAGCCAAGGAAGGAAAGCTATGTACTGATAATTTAATGCAGCTGAAACAGTATATTCAGAGAAAATAAATTTGCTTTAGGTAATTAGCCTTCAGCAAGGAAAGTGCTATAGCAGTTGGACCTTAATAGCAGTAGCTAATAGTCAATTAAAAAAAAGACAAGTGATTTTGAGTGGTTTTACTAAACAATTGATGAGTAGGTAGGAGTTACCAGTAGTGTTTGTTTTTTTATTTGAGAAGTTAATGTTGAGTTTAAAACAATTTAAAATTAGAATCTTTGATTAGTCTATGTGGAATAACTTAGGGAAGAATATTTTTAAAGGAATCAAGAAAGCACAAATTCAGTACAACATAAAGTGAAATCTGCTAAGATGTGTTACAACTGATGATGTAAAAATAACGTAATAGCAGGAAAAGATTTGCTTGAGTACATTTTCAAATTGTGAAAATATAGACTTTTTTTTTTGAGAGAGAGAGAATGAATCTTTCTTGTAGATGGACACAACACAATGCCTTTATTTTTATGTGGTGCTGAGAATCAAACCTGGATCCCGCCCATACTAGGCAAGTGTTCTACCACCGCTGAGCCACAATCCCAGCCCAAAAATACAGACTTTTTTAAAAGCCTATAGTTATCCATTTTTTATCAGTATTTTACAGAAAATATTTAAATTTATCATGTATTTTTAACTGGTAGTGGTAAATTTAATTTGCTTTCATGGACTTAAATATTGTAATTTCCATGAATTTTTGTTAAAAATAAAAGCTGAATATTCTAACTTGCCCTACTACACAGGAATTTGATGGCTTTGCGAAGGTAAAATTTTATTGCTCTTTTTTTTTCTTAAGCTCACTACCAAGATGAAAATTTTTTTAGTGAGAAAATATCATCTACCACTATTACCAAACAGAGTAGCTTTGGAAATTTAGTTTTATGTGTGCTCAGTAAGGTTACTTGATGAATTTAACCTAAAGTCCTAAGGCAAAAACAGTTTATATATGAAGCTTATATTGTGGTAAAGGTTATTTTGATACAAATACTATTAAGTGATTTTTGAGTAATTTCTTTTGCTCTTAATGCTTTCACAGGTTGTGTTGTTAAAAGTTTAAATAGGAATTAGATTTCCATTCTTCTACTTGGATATATTTTCTTATCTCAAATTGTACTTCCAAAAGTGTTTTCAAGCACTTTTAAGTGCAAAGGAAATTTCTGTGTTTTAAAAATCCTTGTAACTATACAGTTGAGTAAATTCTGCCTTAAATTATTAAGCTGTTATGTAATGAATGACATGCTTAAAAGCAAATACCCAGAATCTAATAAGTATTGCTGAAATACCTTCCAAGTAATGAATATGCCCAATTCAAACAAGTCATGGATTTATATTTTCAAATTTGAAATATGTAAGATTTCATTATAGATCATCATTAACAGATAAACACTTGTAATCAGTTTTGAAAATAGGAACACTAAGGAAAAAGTAGCTTCCCTGTTAAACACTTACATTACAAAAAGTAGTATTAAGTTATTATTTTGAGTTTCAGCAATAAAAGTGTATGAGAATTTATATTCTATGTAATAGCTTTGATATTGTATCTTGGCCCACAGAGCCCAAAATATTTATTACCTGTTTCCTTACAGAAAAATGTTTGCCAACTCCAGTTCCTTATACTGCCAAGGTGATAAGACTTGTCTTCTTAATCATAAGCCACATACATTCTTCTATTTGTACTATAAACAATTACGTAACTTGGGAAAGATCCACTTTCTAGTTTTAGTTAGTTTTATGTGTATATATATATTTTTTTTTTAATTGTTTTTTTTAGTTGTAGATGGACAGGGTACCTTTATTTATTTATTTTATGTGGTGCTGAGGACTGAACCCAGTGCCTCACACATGCTAGGCAAGTGCTACACCAGTGTGCTGTTACCCCAGCCCCTTAATTAGCTATATTTTTTTAAGTGTTATTACTTTAATTTTTTTTCCTTCCTTTCAGGGCAATTCCACATCCTCGAGGTCATGCACATTTAGCAGCACTTGTCAACCATGACTGTAAGTAGTTTCTGAAATTTTTTCAGTGTAGATGTCTTTGAAGAAAAATATGGAGTTTTTATTTGGTGTATGTTTTTGTTTGTTTTATTGCAGGTGCAAAGTAGGGTTTTGAAAGTAAGCTTTTTAAAAACAGATGTTCTCCAGAGGAGAAAATTAATTATTGAATTTTTTTACTCTAATCCATTTTTTGTCTTTAATCTGCTTTTACTTCAGTTTGCTAATAGCTCAGATACTTCTAAGGTTGGGGATGAAGGCCTAGATGTACTTTGTATCACTTTGTATGCAGTTCCACTAATTTTTATAGACAAGAGAATATATTTGAAGTTTAGTTCAATTTTTGTATCTAAATGTGGCCATATTCATGTGTATGTATAAAGTTAGTTTGATATAATGATTGTGAGAAGAGTTACTTTTAAAGTCAGCTATAGACAACAAAATAAATTCCATAAAAATCTAAGTTTAGTTATAGCAATGATGTATGTGAAAACTATATATGATCAGCTTCATCATTTAGCCAGACGAACATCATCCCAATTCATGTAAAAACAGAATCTTGTAACTGTATAATTTATTGGATCAAGAAAGATCTAAATTTTTTTTGCTCTCAGGATTAAATGTAATACTGTTTCTTAGAATTTAATTTGCATGTAAATTATAAAACTTAAGACAGTTTTTTATCAGAATTTACTTTTACACATTTAATCCTGATGCATTTTCTCAACTTAATGTTGTTTTAAATAACGTATTATATTTGTAAAGTTTAGATATTTTCATTTGAGAATAGATAAAAATGTAAACCAATCTGTAACATGTATTTTTGAATAATATAACTTCTCTACTTAGTTTTTGTTTTGTCTTTTTTTTTTTTTTTGGTCTCTTAGCTTACAACTTTTCTCACAGAATAGATCATTTGTCTTTTGGAGAACTTATTCCAGGAATTATTAATCCTTTAGATGGAACTGAAAAAATTACTATAGATCGTAAGTATTTATTAATTATTCTTGTAATTTACATGTAGGAAATGGCTTTTATAACCTTACTATTAGTATGTTTTTAGTTATCCTCTTACCCCCTAGTAAAGATAATCTTTAAATGGCTGAATAATTATTTATGTAGAGAGAATTTGTCCTAGAATTGCACAAAATTTGAGTGCTAAAAAATAAGTTATAGTACAGAGCCAGGCTTGGTGGCACACACCTGTAATCTTATCTAAAGTCTGGGGTGTAGCTCACTGGTAGAGCATTTGTTTAGCATGCATGAGACCCTGGCTTCTATTCCCTGAATTGCAAAACAAATAATGTCATAGAACAGAATAAAGAAATTAGAGTTATGAGTAGGCAGGGGAAAGAGAATTTTAACAGTCAAAATATAGGAAAGGTTGATATGTTAATTGGGCATAAGTGCATTTTTCTATATTCACCAACAAAAAGACTTATTAATATAGTCAAAAGTACTACATTATAGGACAGATAACTTCTTTCAGTGTTTTTTTAAACATTGAATTTCAATAAAAATATTAGTTTATTTTCCATGTTTTTCTGAAAATGTTTGATTGCCTTTTCTTCTCTGGTCATAGTAAAAAATAAAGGTTGGGATATAGCTCATCAACTATACCTTTTAAGGACCTACCTTACACTTTTGGAGCACAGATAGTGTTATAATTGCACTAAATATTCCCATTCAAAACAGGCAAGGAAGGAGTGACACATGAGTCAGTGGTCTATAGCAGTTTTCTAATTCAACTGGACAAATGTAACATTTCCCTGCTCTAGGAATGGAGATGTGTGTTGATTTTGTCCTATTCTGCTTCTAGGCAGGTTTCCCTAATCCCCCATGCTTTCTTCATTTCTCTTTGCTTTGTCCTCTGAAAAGTATTCCTACTTTCCCATATCTTTTTTGGCCATATCTAAAGAGGGCACGGAGGATATCCCTTTCTTAGTAGCGAAACACCTCTCTCAGCCTACATCCAGTTTATATAAAAGTTGTGAATCCATAAGTTTTTAAATTTTTAGCTTAAACATGTATTTTCTTTTAATGCACACTCACAGACTTTGTTGGTCTTTAAGCGTATCATCTTTTCATTTAATTCTGTGTGCCAAAACTTACAGAATTCTTTATGAGATATGCCTCATTTTATAAACTTAATTCTACAGAATTCAGGCTATCAACCTTCCATGAAACATGCCTAAATTGCTCCAAATCAGTGAAGGGAAGTACATTCTGTTCTTGGTGAACTTGGGCAAAGGCAGGGAGAAAGAAGTGTACACAAACCAGTATACTGTCTTCCATGACTCATATTTGCCTTGCGGGTTTATTTTGTTTGTCGTATTTTAAAATATGTTTAATTTATTACTACATTTGATTTTCTAAAGATCACATATGTAGATACCGATTCTTGGATTCTTTTTTAAAATAGTGCTTCTGGTATTACATGGGGATGAATAGATGTCCATTTTAAGTAGGATATGCTCTGTCCAGTTTGTGTCGTACCCTTCTTGAAAATTAGAAATTGTGGTTAATTGACTTGTCTGAAACTGTAAACCTAGTAATTGGCAAAACACTGATTAAAACTCAGGTTACATTCCCACTAACTTTGCCTTATAGAAAGATTTGTTGAGGGTTCCTGTTACATAGTAATTTAACTCTTTATTTTTTACTACAATATGACCAGGTAAGTAAATATTTAGTTTTTTTTAAAGTATTCTTGGGCTGCTCTCTATCACAATTATTGAGGTCTTTGTGAAAAGTGCATATTCCTGGTCATCTTATCCATTTAAATTAGAGTCTCTGGGGAAATGGCCAAGGATTGTGTGTGTGTGGGGGGGGGGGGGTGTGTGTGCTGGGGAATGAACTTACGCCTTGTGCATATGAGGCAAGCACTCTATCAACTGAGCTATATCCCCAGCCCACAGGACTAGGATTTTTATTTTAAAGAAACTATTCATCTGGTTCTTTAAAATTAATTTTAAATTACTATATTTATACATAGTTAGTTTTTAGAAGAAAATTACTATGCTGAGTGAAGTACATCTGTTTTCTTTTGGACATAATGTGGCCTCATTGCTCATCTACAGACACACCTAATTTTTTAGAATATACCTAGAGAATGAAGATTACTTCATTACCAGTATTACCAATTACTAAGTATTACCAATTACTGACAATGATGGAGCAGAATTTTAGAACTGAAAAGTTTAATAGATTTCTTACCTACTTTGTTATTTGGTATTTTTTGCTTGTGTTAAACCTAGGCATGCCATAAAAATGACCCTCTTAATTTCATAGTAGTCATTTAGAAGTTTGTTAGTGTATCTTAAGATAAAAGGAGAAACTGAAAATTATGATGATTATACTATTGTAATTTTATTTTACTCATATTCCTGTACTACAAAGAAATGTTACCTTTATTTTTCCACATTTCATATGAGAATGATAATGATTATAAGGGCTACCTAACTAAATCACTAATTCATATTTTTTAACATTGTATGTTTGTATATTGTGTGTGTATGTGTAAGAGAAAAAGAAAGAGCAAGAGAAAGAAAGTGCAACCATGAGTATATTTTCATTTTATTAGACATTAAGTCAAATATAATATTAAATTTTAAGTTTAATGTATTTGCTAGAAGAAGGATATATCTGGTTCTATTGCTATTGGATTGATAAAAAAATAATTTGTTTTTATTTTAGACAACCAGATGTTCCAATATTTTATTACAGTTGTGCCAACAAAACTACATACATATAAAATTTCAGCAGATACCCATCAGTTCTCTGTGACAGAAAGGGTAAGTTGATTCTGATTGGTAAAATTATTTTTTAATTTTTTTGTTAGTGTTTTATAGCCCCCCAGGTACAAGGTTCAAATTTAGTTGGTTCCTTTTCTCATTTTAAAATTTGTAGGAATTTTGAAATGAATTAACATTTTATTTTAAGCTGAAAATTTATCAGAAGTATTAGTATATTCTAGAGTGAGAACAGAATTTTTTAAAAATCTGAAATGTTTCTATTCAATGAAAACTTTGAATCATTAAACTATGATGACATCACTTATTCATAATGTCTTTACTCTTTTTAACATGTTTACTTTTTATAATATTTTTTCCTCTATATTGTTCTTAATTGGCCAGCAGATTTTCTGATGTCTTTGCTGTTTATTTACTTTTAATATTTTCTTTTAGTTGTAGATGGACACAATATCTTTATTTTATTTATTTATTTATTTTTATGTGGTCTGAGGATCAAACCCAGTGCCTCATATGTACTAGGCAAGCACTCTACCACTGAGCCCCAACTCAGCCTTCTGTTATTTATTTTTTAGTAAATGTTCCTACCATGGAACATATGTGGTTCTTATACATCAGATAGCAAATTTAGAGGGCTTGCCTCCTCTAAGTTAGTGCTTTGTAGTTATCTGATAAAGTGTTGTGGAACCTCAGAATAGTGTGGTTTTATAAATAAAGACTGACAATGATGGAGCAGAATTTTAGAACTGAAAAGTTTAATAGATTTCTTACCTACTTTGTTATTTGTTTTTTGTGGAGCTGAATATAAAAATCAGGGCCTTGCACATGCTAAGCAAGTACTTTTACCATTGAGCTACATCTCCAGCCCTTATTTTCTTGTTTTTATGTTTAAGAATTGTAAACATTCAAATACTAACATCAAGAAGAATTGCAAGACGACAAAAAATAAGTGCTTTTTAAAATTTTCTTTTCTTCATTTGTAGTTTTCTTTTTGTATACTTGTAACTTATTATGACCAGGTTCTTAATAATTGTAGAATTTTCCATGTTCTGAAATTAGGTGGGTTTTTTTAGGGGTGAAATTTTGTGTCTAACTTTTCAAGTGGCTCAGGGAGAAAAACCAAGTATATATAATTGTGTGTATTTGTTTATTTTTGTGTGTATATACAAACTAGGTAAAATGTATATAAGTATATATTGTGCTTTTCAACATTTCTGTAAGAATAGGGAGATATTTTTCACCTTAAGATTAACAAACATCTGGAAGACACTATAAGCTTTGGAGAAAACAGACACATGTATTGCTATGAGAATGTAAAGTGTCATAGTCTCTGTAAAAAGAAGTTTAGCACTATCTGCACAATGATGTATGCATTTATCATTTGACCTAGCAAACCCTTTCCTAGTAATTCTTTTTGTAAAGAATTTAGAAGAATTCTTTTTCTAAAGAATTTACCTATTTATTGTATTGTAAAGGTTATTTATTGTATTGTTATTTATAATAATAAAGACTAGAAACAATCCAAGCTGTACATCTATATAATAGAAGAACACGTATCTTCAAAAGGGAAGAATGAAAAAGATCTCTATATACTGATATGAAATTATACCAGAATATATTTAAAAATAACAAATCCAAATAAAAAGTAAAAAAAATATAGCTGGGCACGGTAGTACCTGCTTATGATCCCAGCAGCTCCGGAGGCTGAGACAAGAGGATGGTGAGTTCAAACCCAGCCTCAGCAACAGCAAGGCACCACGTAACTCAGTGAGACCCTGTGTCTACGTAAAATACAAAATAGGGTGGGAAATTGGCTCAGTGGTTGAGTGCCCTGGGTTCAATCCCTAGTACCCCACCCCAAAAATAGGTATATATTAGAATCTCAGAGCATTTAATATTTAGAGGGATGTGAATACTGATATGATGACCAAATTAGTTGTGTTTCACTTGAGTAAAGAAGTGATGAGTTGGTAAAGTGCAGGATTGAGGGGTAGGGAAAGAGGCTGATCTTTGGTCTTGGAACCCAAAGTAAATCATTAGTCTTTTGTTACATGGACATCGCAGTCTCTAGCATATCCATATATGTGGTAACTTCAACATGATATTGAGCATATCAGAGCTTTAAGGTAAAGTCATTATTAAAAATTTGATCAGTACCTTGTAAGGTTCTGTTGTGCTAATAATAGGGGAAAGGGTTTTGTAATGCTCCACATAAAAATGTTTGAATTTATCTTGGTAAATAATTATATCACTTGTATTCCTAAAAGTATACAGTTTAGTTAAAACTTCTACAAACAGAATCTGGCACAAAAGTTATAACAATGCACTATGGTAGCATAGTGTTTGGAGCCATAATAGAAAATTATTAGTTTCCAAACTTGAGTTTTGAAGTATAAGCAGGATGGAATGAAATAGATTTTTTTTTCCTTAATGTTTACACTGGTAGATCTATGATTCTAGTGGCATTCGTGTTTGTTTGTTTGTTTGTTTGTTTAAATCCTTTTAAAACTGAAACAGTTGTTCAAATATTATCTTTCAACTTAGTGCATTGTCTTTTTTTCATGTTGTGTATGTAGTTCAAAATGAACAGCAGAAACTGAAATTATTTGCTTTTTTAAATTTGATGACATAAATGACAGGAAAGAAATATGATTATTTTGTAAATTCCTAGCAGATAAATACTACAAAACTATATCAGAATATAAACTTAGTTCTTATTGTTTTGGTCAATGAGGAACATGCTATTCAGTTGTAAGCTCTTGGACTTAGTATAAAACTCAAATGTAAGCTGACCTATTTGAGAAAATAGGAAAGAATGAGCCAGGTGTGGTGGCACATGCCCGTAATCCCAGCACCTCCAGAGGTTAAGACAGGAAGATCACAAATTTGAGGCCACCCTCAGCATTTTAGCAAGACCCTATCTTAAAACATAAAAGGCAGGGCTGGGGATATAGTTTGATGGTAAAACACCCCCACCCTCCACCCTAGGTTCAATCCCCAATACTGCAAAAAAAAGAAAAACTATAAGAAAGAATAATTTTGCTCTTTTGATAGTTTCAGAAGCTAACCACACAAAGAATACTGAATAACTGTGTCTGAAGAGTTTAATCTGGTAGGATAATTCATAAAGAATTTTGAATGTCTTGTATAGTAGAGTTGTACAACTTAATACTGCCGATATATGTTAACATTCAGATAACAAATTTTGTTTCTCTCTTCCTCCTTTTCCTCCCCTTCCTTTTAGGAACGTATCATTAACCATGCTGCAGGCAGCCATGGAGTCTCTGGGATATTTATGAAATATGATCTCAGTTCTCTTATGGTGACAGTTACTGAGGAGCATATGCCATTCTGGCAGTTTTTTGTAAGACTTTGTGGTATTGTTGGAGGAATCTTTTCAACAACAGGTTAACAGTCATTTCTCTGTCTTAATTTCTAAAAAGTGTCTATTAATTACACTTAAGATACTTCTCCTTAAAAGGGGCAATATACACATTCTTATGTTTTAATATTTGAAGAACTTTTTGTTTAATGTTAATTTCAAACCTCTAAAATTATATTGACTCACCATTAAGAGTAACTAATTTCACAGCATTCACTAATTGAAGGGATATTTGGTAAGCTACAAATATCCTGGGGGTTAACAGAAGACAGAACTAGAATTAAATCAGCCCATTTTCTTGGTGGTAGCCTTGAATGAGTCACCTACCTTTTCTGGAATTGTTTTCTCATCTGTGAAAATCACAATGAAAGATATAAGTTGTAAGTGTAGTATGGAGTTAAATGAGAAAATGCATAGAAATAGTCACTTAAGTTCAAATTTCCTTTTCATTTAAGCTTTATACTGTGTAAAATCATATCTTATGCTACTTTCAACTTTGTAGTATGTGGGATTTTTTTCAATCAATAGTGTTTTGATTTTTGGCCCCAAATTCTGAAATTCTTTTAAAGATCATTTGCAGAATTGTAATGATGAAAATTTGAGATTTAAGCATAATAGGTAAAGTAGAGAAAAAGTTCACTTCCTTTTTCATCTTTAGTTCCTGTTTGTATTACATGGAGTTGAATGGTTTATATACTTGAAATCTTTTTTTTTTTTTTTTTTGATACTTGGGATTGAACCTTTGGGTGCTCACCCACTGAGCCACATTCCCACCCCTTTTTATATTTCTCATTTTGAGACAGGGTCCGGCTAAGTTGTTTAGGACCTTGCTAAGTTACTGAGGATGGCCTCAACCTTGTGATCATCCTGCCTTAGATTTCCAAGTCATCATTTTTTTTTTTTTTTTTTTGATACCCAGGATTGAACTAAGGGGCACTCAACCACTGAGCCACATCCCCGGTCTTATTTTATATTTTATTTAGAGACAGGGCCTCACTGAGTTGCCTAGCGCCTCTCTTTTGCTGAGGCTGCCTTTGAACTCCTGATCCTTCTGCTCCAGCCTCCCGAGCCGCGGGGATTACAGGTGTGCACCATTGCTCCCAGCAAGGCATCATATTCTTAAGCATATTTTTTTTAAACAAATGAATAACTTTTCTATGTAATTCCTTGTTTTGTGCTTTATTTAAACATGTGTTAATAATTTATTTTCAAAATTATAGGGGAAAACCTTGAAAAGATTATGTCAAGGTCATGAATTATATGGCCTTGTGATTTTGAAAAAACATTAATTTGTTTTTAAATGTATAATTATCTTCTTATTTATTTATTGTTTTTCTTTTTTGGTACTGGGGATTGAAGCCAGGGGTACTTAACCACTGAGCCACATCTTCAGCCCTTTTTATATTTTTTTAGAGACAGGGTCTTGCTAAGTTGCTTAGAGCCTCACAAAGTTGCAACTGTTGGCTTTGAACTTGTGATCCTCCTGCCTCAGTGTCCTGAGCTGCTGGGGTTACAGGCATGCCCCACTGTGCCTTACTGTCTGTCTTAGTTTTTAACCATGAAAAAGAATAATACAAACAACTTTGTTTCCTTCCTTAATTTATTTCATTATAGTTGAGTTTTTTATTCATGTATAGCAATTTCAGAATAATTTAAAAACATCAACATTTTTTGTTACAGGCATGTTACATGGAATTGGAAAATTTATAGTTGAAATAATTTGCTGTCGTTTCAGACTTGGAGCCTATAAATCTGTCCATTCTGTAAGTGATATTATATACATGGTGTTGATCTCTGAATCATAATATCATTTCTAAATCTCAATAGTCACTTTTTGTGCCTAGAAAGAATTACCCAAAATACAGCTTTGTGTTTAGAGAAAATAGTATAAGGAATAAAACTAATGAGTTGGTCTTTTTTCTCCCTTTTCCCTTTAGGTTCCCTTTGAGGATGGCCACACAGACAACCACTTACCTCTTTTAGAAAATAATACACATTAGCAACTCCTGAGGGAAGGAGATAAACTTTTTGCCTGAGACATAAAACCTTTTTTAATAATAAAATATTGTGCAATACATTCAAAGAAAAGAAAATATGAGTGAGAACCTGGAAACACACTTATTTTAAAAAAGAAAAAAAAAAAAGGGAAAAAAAACAACCCAAACTGAAATCCTGTGTATGTTGTGTCTGTTACAAATGTCCTAGAAGAAATTATGCAGCTAATCAGTGAATAAGTCCATCTGGAGTATTGGTTTGAAGATGACTCCTTCTGATACTTTCACAACAAATGGACAGTGTTGAACTCAAACCTTACTTCTTGGTAACAAAGCCTGAAGGAAGGAAATGAAACTACATCTAAAGGAAAAGGCATTGATAACTGCAAATGTTTGCGTCCTTTTGTTTTTAAGAGATATGATGTGAGAATAAAAATATGTAAAACATATGGAAAACTAGTCTAAACTTTAAAAAATTGTGATCAGTTCACAATGTTAATAAAGAAAACAGGGACTAGTCCCTATGTTATAGCCATATTAATGTTAAGCCATATTGACAAGACCATTTTATCCAGTATTTTGGTCTTATGAAAGTAACTGCTTTTCTTTAATTCTTGACATTTATAACCATTCAAGGTAGAATCTTAGAAGACTAAGGTGAAATCTCCCAAGGGCAGATATGTAAGTGGTATGATATATAACAGAGATATCATTCACAAATTGTATAGTGGAGACTCTAGGGAAAAGAAAGCACATTCTTTTTTTAAGATGCTGTTTCTTAATCTGATCATTATTTATTGGTATATTTTGAGTGATGGGAGTGAGAAAGACAAAGATCCACTTCTGATGACAAAAATTATTAGTTTGTTAATAATAAGAGGAAACCCGGAATATTTTATACATGTGATAAATGGGGAGCAGGGTAAATTTAAATAAATTAGAAGTATGAAGCAAATTTTAAGTATGACAAGATAATGTCAGGTCTCAGAGGTGCCATATTGAACAATGTCCGTTAAACTAAAAGCTGGATTATGAAGGAAATATTTCATTCAGTATGTCCTGAATGTGATTGATTTGTGTTAGGTTAAGGGTTTGTTTTTTTTTTTTCATAACCTTTTAAGGGTTGGTTTTAAATTTCTAGAATATAAAAGATTAAAATAATGAAAGGGAGCTATCACGTAGGTGCCATTAAAACCTATATTTGGAATATGCATGTCAACATCAGTTTTCCTTTTATAATACTTAATAATAGTAGAAGAGTCATCAGTCATTTCCCAAAGTTTAAATCATTTAAGGAAATGGGGAAACAAGATTCCAGGTAGGTAATGAGATTAGCAGAAGATTTTAGTCCTTAACAAATAGACTTAAACGACTAGATTAAAAATGGTGGTTTAAGAGAGTGGTGGGTCACAAGTTATAGTTTTTCAAGTGAAAAAGTTTTAAAGATAAAAGCTGTTTTTCTTTTTTTAGAATCAGAATATTTTTTATTTTGGTTAGAAGTGGAATCAGTTAATAGGAAGATAGACTTCCTTAAAAAGAAGGTAAACCATAGAGAAATCCAGGTCAAAACTATTTTGCAGTAAGGCTTATGTAGAATGATATTTTGGATATTTTGCCTAAAATAACAGAAGCATCTTTGTTTAAAATATACAGGATCACAGAGACCTAATGTTAACTGATAAATAGCAAGTGACATGTTTTAAAAGATTTTTTAATTGAAAGTCCAAATAATGAACAAGCCTTCTTTGTGTTTTTTCTTCTAATATTATTTGTAACAAAGGTGGGCTAGAAACTAATACAACATTTCTCAAAAGGAGATTAATTGGAGAGAATTAGAATTTTTGCTACTGACTTTAGACTGGTTGTTGGTCTTCCTAACCTGCTTGTCAGAAAATTCAATCAACTTTTCAGGTTTTTTTTTTTTTTAATGGGAGGAAAGTGCTGATTTAGGGTTACTTTCAGGATTATAGCTGTTAAATATCTTTTTAAAAGATTTTTAAAAATTATTTTGTATTTATATGATTTTTAACTATTTCCATGTTTTCTAAATACCACATTAAAATTTTAATGAAATTAATCTGTCCCATTAAAACTGACTATAAAGGAATTTCATTAGTTCAAAATTCTGCTTTGCCATACATCTTCAGAGTTAAAATAGAGGCATATTTTTGGCATTGAAAGAATTAAAATTCTGTCCAGCTCTTTGAATGATGAAGTTTAACTATGTATTAAGATTCCTTAGGTGTTTTTGTCCTCTCCAAGTGTTTCACTTTCATCCTGGAAAGCATTTTCTGACCTACCAGTCATGCAACTTTCTCTATGTCTGTGGGTCCCTCTAGCCCTGATACTCAACTTTATTACTTAGTCCAATTCTCCTTTTCATTGTGTATTCATAATCTATTATATATATGTTCCAGCATACATATTTTAAAAATCAGGGACCTAAAATTATTTGAAATGTAATTTTTAAACTGTGTTTTCATATATAAGCTATGAGGAAGATTAAATATTTAGGTGAATAATTCACCTCTGCAGTATCTGTACACTTCAGAACTACCTCTTCAGAATAGCTTAGCTCAATATTAATCAGAATTATTATCTAATAATTCTGTAATTCATAAAATTACTTCTGATTCTCAGATGATTAATATACATTATTCTCCTGCACATTTTTGATAGAAAGCATTGTATTTTTATAATAATTTACTGCCACAAAATTTATAATCTATAGTTTTAACTTTGGAATTCATAAAGAAATGATTAATATTTTAATATTGGAAGTAAAGATATACCATGCTTTTTAATCTTACATAATTTAAGTACTGGATAGTAAATTTATATGTAACCCTTCTGCATCAAAATTCAGTTTATGCTTGAGATCAAGGTGTATTTTTTACCATTCGAAAATTACTTAAATCTGGGATCTTTACAATCTCAGCATGCCATTTAAACTAGTACTTTCCCTTCTCTCTTGAATTCTAGCAAACCAAATGGAGTCAACCTTTTTCACCACCATCAAAATAAAAATGGTGGTAAACAATATGTTTACTGCCTTATCCTATAATGCCTATATTAATACTCAAGTATTCCCTTATTGTGATGATATGCTCAAAATATCTACCCCCCCCCCTTTTGAAATATTTCTTAATGATGAAATCACCTTACATTATTGAAAAAAACTGCCTTGGATTTTTAAAAAATTTTATCCCAGGAACAGAACAGGAAACATTTAGTGTCTCAACTGCAAACATTTGACCCTAAATAAAATTACAAATAATAAAACATTTTCTTTGTTTTTTCAATCTTAGAAAATAAATAAACATCAATTCCTTATATTTAAACCTTTTTTTCTCATAGATAAACTACATGAATATTTAAATATCACTTGGTTATATTTGCTTTTACTCTAGATGGAGCTAAACTGCTATGTTAAAAGTGGAAGAGTGACCAAAGTTGAGCCAATTCATATAGGTCTATAAAAAATTGAGTACAGATAAGATTACAATTGATAAAATATAAAACATTTAAGTAATTTTGTTTTGCAGCTCCAAATATTATTGGATGTTTAGCCAAAAGAATTAAGTTAACTCTTCCAAATAGTATAACTAATGCAATTTATGTAGTAATTTTAAAACTCAGAAGGCATAAGGAAAACTTACACATTAATGAAAATTTTTTATGTCAGCAACAGTTTACATAAATATGTAATGAATGTATTGCATATTCTTTGTATTCTTTTTTCAGGTAGTTGTCACTTTAGTAACTACCTTTTTAGTTTTTAATTTTATTTATTTTGCAATGTTGGCAATCAAACCCAGGCCTTGGAATATGTTAGCCACTCCCTCTACCACTGAGTCATACCTGCCCCCAACCCCTACCTTTAATTTCTTAAAGGTATTTTTTATAATTCATCCAAGTTGCCATACCTCACATCTCTCCTCTGATATTCAATTCCAGATTAAAATAAGTGTTTTAGAATAGGGATTTACTAAAATGTGTATCAATAAAGATATTTCTGCTATTTAAACTCAATTTCAGTTAAGCTCCTTTGCTACAACAGTAGCTGTACTTCTAGGGGATTGCTGTCTCTCAAACCAATAACATCTTAAAACCAGCAAGTGCTACTCTTCATTTTGTTAGTTTCTGGAAAATATTTTTTCAAAGTAACCTAGGCAGTGAGATTTTTAAAACTTTGTAGGCATATGGGACAAACATTACTTCTTATCATAAACAGTTGCTTATATATTTCCAGGTATTAGAAGAACAGTTCTAGTAAAGTAGCCATTTAAAAATTTGCATATGATTCCCTTTAATTTAAAAATTGGTGTTTCTGGAAAGTTTAGTTGATCTAATTTTTATATTCTTTGTGAGATAACATGCTCTGGCTATGAGATTATTTACCTTGGAATTTATTTAAATGGGATGTTAACTAGAAATTAGGTTAGCATAAAATTTCTATGAAAAGTTAGTACTAAGTTGTGTACCCATTTTCAATTTTTTCTAGTATTAATTGCCTTAGGCAATTAATATTCACTACTATATTAAGTATCATGTGGGTGTAGAATATAGGGATTACCAAACTTCCTTTTAAACATAGGTACTTTTACTTTTTATTTGCTCCCCAAAGTAGAAGATTCTTTCCCATTGCTCCGAATATATTAGACATTCAAGTTATTGTTAATTGGTCCTGATATGAACTACTTATATAATAGGGATTCTCTGTCATGCAGGTACCTTTTACTGCTGAATCATCACAAGAGCACTCAATATTCCTGTCATTTATCTGATGCCACTGATAAAACATTCATGTAAATGTAATCCTACAAAGGGTATCAGAAAAAAAGTGAAGTATTGTGTACCTGTATTTTTATATTCATCCTATAGATATTCCTGTGGTTTTATTTGTACAGAGTTCTTTGGAAGGTTATTTCTTTTTTCTGGGGTGGGGTGCAGGGTGGTGTTATGTGATCTGCTATCATCTGCAGTTAAACAAATACACAACACTAGAAGAGGAAGTTTTTAATTCAAAGTTTTATTTAATCAAAAGTCAAAATGTGAGTACTTGATCAGTGGAGTTACTGAATTGATGCAACATACAATAATCAAAAGATAGTAAATGCTTAGAATTATTGTGTTTAAATCCAATCCATTGAAGTTTATCTTGATTTCATATTTTTACTGTATCCATAGTTTGTATTACTGTAATTCAAAAGTATCATATAGACATCTCAAACTGGTGTTTTGTTTCAGAGCTGAGTTGTCTGCCATAGAAAGTAGTCCCTAGATCTTATGTCAAATTGGTAAAAACATTGCCCAGAAGAGTTTCCCCAAAATGCCTTTTATGATACTGCTGTAAGGCCTTATATATTTCAACTACCAGAATGTGCCTTTTTGAATATTACTAATTAATTATTTCAGAAGGTGAGCATAAATGTAACTGCTATTCTTTATTAACTTTTTCAACTAGTTGTGTGGTGATGATTACTTTTTAGATCCCAAAAGTCATATTTGAATAATATTGTTTTTAGCATGAAGAAAAGTAATCAACATGCACTCTCAAATATGAGAAAAGTTGGGATAACAGTTATTACTATGGAATGTGAGAGCATATAAAGATTTTACTAATTTGTATTATATAAAACATTTTAGGCAAAAAAAACCCTCTAAATTTAATGAAATCCACTTTTCTGCTGTACATTGTACAGTCAACATTGTACAATTGAAATAATCAAGATACTAATAAATCCTCTGGTGAACACAAAGAGTAATCTTCCCCACTTTATATAAGAAAACAAACTAGATTTTAAATTTTCATTTGAAATTTTGCTTTCATCAATGGCAAAGATGAGGTGACTGGGTTTTTAAGATTCTGGTCTAGGAATTTCCTTCCACTTTAGCCACTCAAATAGATGCCTAATGAGTGAAATAAGCTTAAATATAAGGGCTTTGGCAATTTTAATCAATAAGCAGGAAACTCACAAGAAAAGATTATCCATAAAACTGGTGATTAAATAGTAGTTATCAAAATTTTATGAGATGTTATTATTAATGTTGACTTGAAAGCATAGTGAGACTCTCCAATGCAAATATGCTTAAGTCCTCACTCTATACACAATTGTTTACACTTCTTGATCTTTTTTTTTTTTTTTTAGTTTTAAGAAGTGGATATAGTTAAGAAAAATGGTAAATGTGAACTCAATTTCTGATTCTACTCCTTAACCAGGACTCTGTTACATCATAGAAAGGAAGGAGAGCCACTCCAGTGGGGAATCGTTTAACTTACAGCATTTGTGAGGGTGTTGAGATCACAATTCCTCTACTTGTTTTGTGTTCAGACCTTTCTCCCAGTTACCCCAGTATGTTTCCAGGGTTAGTACTGCCTTAGCTTATTTTGGCTTCTCCATATGTTCTTCCTTGCTTATTGAGTTGAAATTAATCCTCTCAAAGAGAAAAGCTAAATAAGAAAAGTGGGAGCATTTTCACATTGAGTATGCAAGAGCCTAGACTAGAGTGTTAGGAAATAATCTGGAAGTAATTTTTTCCTAAAATATGTATGGCTATAGTCTAGTTTGTGACTTTCCTCCTTTCATGGAAATAAAAATAGACAGTTAAGAAATAGTGATGAATACGTAACAGCATATTTGACATATGTCAGCTTGGACATGTTCCTTGTTACTTCCTAATCTTGAGAACCACAGTTTACTGTTTTGAGAGGTATCCGAGAGGTTCCAGATAAAAGGTGAATGTTGAATGTTCTTAGATCTTTAGCGTTCTGGATGCCCTAAAGTAGGAGAGGAACTTATAACAGAAGCTCACAATGAAGAACCACATATTCCGAGCCATTTGAGATCTTGCAATGAGAAGGCACCAGATGATAAGAAAGAGGGCAGTATTAAAGAGGTAGTGAATATTTCGGAGCCTGGGGAAGAGACAGACATAACCAAAGTTAACATAGTACAAATACTCAACTGTGTGATCTTAAGCATAAATGTCTTCCTGGTTGTAATCAGCAAATATTAAGTAGAGTATGTGGCATGATTTGATGGCTTTTTGGTTTCTGTATCTTATTTCCACAACATTCTGAATAATCATTTCTCTAGCTAGATTCTTTGCTCATCTCTCTCTATTTTTAAGCTATTTTACAAACATGACCAGTATAATCTTTTAAAAATATATTTGACTTTATTACCATATCATAAATCTTCACTGGTTCTTGTTTATCAGAGGATAAATTCTAAAGTTCTTGGCCTGCTTTTCAGATTTCCTTCCTGTTTATAATCTGCTTTTCCATTCTTATTATTTTCTGCATTGCTATTATTATTTGTACCTCCAGGATTATGGCTGAAAGAAATGTAAGGAAGTTGAAGGAACTGAAGAGTAGCTAAGTGATTTTTCTTGGATTACATATAATAATCAGGTCTCTTGCCTTTGGAATTTTTTTTATATCACATTATGATAGGGTGTGGTAAAAGAAATAGAAACTTGAGTTTAAATCTGGCTCCTGTACTAAGGAGGTGTTACCACAGATAAGTTATTTGCCTCTTTGATCTTAAATACTTTCGTGATAAAAATGGGATAACGAAAATAATACCTGCCTCATAGGGGTGTAGTGAAGTCTAAATGAAGCAGTGTATTATTATAGGGCATAGTATGGAACACAGGACTTGCAGAAAGTGCTCAAGAAAAATTAATTCCTCCCTTTCCCTTCTCAAATTCTATCTGGTACAAAGTGACATACACAATAGATGCTCCATAAATATTACCTGAGTAATTATGCTTACCTTTTTAAGTGTTGCTTCGCTTCTGGGATCCCAGCCATATCCTCTTTCAATATGTATTTCTTAATTCCCAAAACATAATTTTCAATGTATTCTAGCCAGTTCAACTGGCTCACATCAAAGTTGAATACCTGCAAGGCAAGAGAGATTATGCGTTGCCAGAATTGCACAGCTGAATAGGCACTTTGTCCACTTGATGAAATTTCTTTTACGTAAAGGAGTGACACTCAGTTATAAGAGACAGGTTGGACACCCCCTCCAAAAAAACCCTGTGATAATTTGGAGCTGTTAGTTCAGAAGAACTGATAATATAGATCACCATTTACATAAGACTATTTAAACAGGGACCAAGCCAAAACAGTTGACATTCAGGAAGTCTTGTGAGGAAAATTTAAAAGAACTGGTATTAAGTGTTATGGTTTTGAAATAAGATGTCCCTCCAGAGCTCCTGTGTTTCGGCAGGAATATTCAGGGGGGAAGTAATTGGATTGTGAAAGCTGTAACCTAACCAGTCCATCCTAGTTTGAACAAACCAGGTAGTAACTGTAGGCAAGAGAGACATAGTTGGGGGAGGTGGGACACTGTGACCCTGTCCCCTGCCCCCCTATGCTTCCTTTCTCTTTACCAGAAGCAGCTTCCCTTAGGAATGCCCTTCCCCCCATGAGACCTCTGAAAATTAGCTCCAAAAGTTATTGTTGCCAGGTATTTTGATCACAGCTAAACAAAGCTAATACAATCTGGTGAAAGCTTGTGATTGGCTTGGTATGCTTTTTCAAGTAAATGATGAATGATTATTATAAATATTAATGGGATGACATGTTAGTGACCGAAATATAACTTACATATCTTTCCCATACCTCTTAAATTTTAGCATTGTTCCCTTGGCCTACTATTCTTTCTTCCAATACTACTTCATTACATAGATGAGGTTAAGTAACCCATTCCTTAAAGCTTTTTATATTTAAGAAGTTAGTGGTAAAAGAAAAGAGATGAAGGAAGATGGAGGGCAAAAGGAAAAGGAAGAGATTTATTTAGGGAGAGAGTGCTGCTACATAGAGATAGACACTGTAAATAACAATAAGGAAAGTTTAAAAATGTTTTGCATCATTAAAGTGTATTTTCTATTTGGTTTGTTACTGAAAGCTAGTGTAAAGTTTTTAATTGCTTCCAACAGATTTTATCTCTGCTCCATTTTGAAAGTAATGCTGTGGTGTGGCAGGATCATGAGGACCAGCTTCCTACAGACAGCCCTAGGATGGGTTGAGAAGGAAAACATCAGGTCATCCATGAGCCATCCATACATCTTTTCAAAATCTCCATAAAACGAGCTTAACTAGAAAAATAGAGGAAAAGAGCTTCAAATATAATAGATAATTTTGATTGAATATAAAGAATTTGGGGCAATAAAACAACAGGAAGAGTGTCAGGAAGATTGTGGTAACTCTGGAAATATTTAAAGTGTTAGGTTCTTCTTGAGTGGTTTGAGTATGATCCTGTTGAAAAAAAAGATTGCGTTAGATAATCACTGGTCTTCACACTGGGTAGATTTAATTTTGAAGGTTTTTATTTAGTATATTTGAAAAGAATGGCATGAAAAATGAACTTATGCTAGCATTAAAGAAAGTTCAATATTTTATAAATCTTAGCAAGTGGAGTTTCTTTAAGCAGTCTAGTCTTCCCCATAAGGAGCTTTCTCTTCCTTGGATGTATAGCAGTCTCAGATCACTTTTTGCTTAATAAAATCCTATTAGTAAAGAATTTTCCTCTGGGCAATGAAGGTGAGTTGCCTGATTAGATTTAACTGATTAAACTCCCATTGAGGCCTCACTAGAAAGGACTTTAATCTTAACAGCAAAACATCTTAATTCAAATAAACAATGTTCCTGAAACAACAGCTGGCACAAGATGGGTATTCAGTAAGTACTGGCTGAATATATAAAAGAATTGCAGTTTAGTAAAATTAATGTTATTCTTTGTGTGTGTGTGTGTCACTGGGGAACAAACCTAGGGCTTTGTGCACTCTGCCACTGAATTACATCCCTAGCTCCTTAATATTAATTTTAAAAAACAAATGTTCGGGCTGGGGATGTGGCTCAAGCAGTACCGTGTTCACCTGGCATGCACGGAGCACTGGGTTCAATCCTCAACACCACATAAAAATAAAACAAAAGATATTGTGTCCACCTAAAAAAAACCCTAAAAAATAAAAAACCAAAAGTTTATTTTTGTTACATAGCATTTTTGTTTGTTATTTGATGTTTATATAAGGTTTATATGAATATTACCAAATTAAACTTAGTTTCCTTTTTATTTTTAGACAGCCTTCCTTTTTTTCAACAGCCTTTAATGGAGGCATAGATTGTTCTAAATAAAAGGCATAAATTGTCAAGATCAAAAAACCAATCACAACTAAAAGTTGAGTTTATTGACTTTAAAATGGCCACAGGGGAGGCTGAGGCAGGGGGATCATAAGTTAAAAGTCAGCCTGGCAATTTAGTAAGACTGCCTCAAAAACAAATAAATAAAAACTGCTGGGGATGTTGCTCAGTGGTACAGCACTTGCTTAGTGTGCACAAGGCATGCATAAATGAATGAATGAATGAATGAATGAATGAATGAATGAATGAATGAATGAATGCCAGCTACCAGTTTCTGAAAATCTCTTGGGCTTTATGATTAGTGGTTTCCCTATATCTAGGATATAATAAAATTCTAAAGAAAATTAGTTTGACATCTTAAGGATTTAGTAGTTCTCTAGGGCTACTTAATCCTCATCTTTTATATGCAAATAAAAATGTTATATATTAATCACAGAAAACCATCTTAGACCTGGGAGGGAGGTGAGTAAATATTAATATCCTTAGTTAACATTATGAGCATTCAATGAACATTTACTTAATGAATGAACTCTTTGCTGATTTATTATCCATATTGCTTTTTGTTAATATTCTCCACTTTCACAGAGGAACATGATCAGAAATAACCTTTTCCCGGAGCTGTTACTATGTTTACTTTAGAGATATTATCCATTATGTCTTAGAAAACCATGATAGGAAACCCTTTATAAACATTCGTTAGATATTAAATGTAAGAGAGCTTTGCTTTAAACATTAGTATATTTTCACCTTTGGGACAAGGAATTTCATGTTCAATTTGTCACCAGAAAGCTCAAGAACAAATTCCCTACCTCAAGAACAACTTCCCTAGCAACTTAGTAGGATCTAAAAACATTTTTGTTTTTTTCATTCTTAGCCATGACACTCTGACTTGTATTGGCTTGTATTTCAACTAGTTTGGTAGTTCATTTCATTTCTATTTTGTTCTTTTATTGTATGTATTAATTCAAGTTTTCACAAGCCTTTGTAAAATTTGAAGTGCTAACAAAGAGCACATGAGGTTAACAAGTTCCATAGCACTCCATAGACTTGTCCAGAAATTGAATTGCTTTGGGGCTGGGGTTGTACCCCAGTCAGTGGCAGAGAGCTTGCCTCACATGTGTGAGGCACTGGGTTCGATTCTCAGCACCACAAATAAATAAAAAATAAATAAAGGCCCATCAACAACTAAAACAATATTTTAAAAAGAAGTTGAATTGCTTTCAACAGTAGTTCCATTATCACTTTGTTGAGTATGTTTGTGGTTATCACTAAATATTTATTCATTTATATAAATAGAGGCTTTTATTTTTATACTGTTTCACACTACGGAGTTAGATTTCAGTGAAGTTCTAGTTCGGAATTTTTTATTCCATCAGCAAATCAAACTGAATTCCTAGCCACACTGGAATTCAGTAATTACATTTAGGATTATTACCTTTGCTAAAATATTTTGAGAGCATGGTCAAATCCACTGAAACTATTCCCATACACATTTTTAGTCATTTTAGGTTGAAACTTACTATTTCAATGCTGTCAAGTACAAAATAAATAGAAAACATTTTTAAAACAATTGTTTCTTAGGAGAAAATGCCAATCATTAGAGAGGAAGTAAAAACTTTTAAAAGTTTAGTTAAAACTTTAGTAATGTCATAAGGATATGCTCAGGGAAAATGAAACCTAGGACATGTACAAAGTACAAAAGACTTCGGCGTTTGTGAATTTTAGAATCTGCAGAGGTTTATCCTTTGTGGTTGTTAAGAAACTAAGGAAATAAGTGATGCTGATACCAAAAAGAGATGGCCTATCTTAAAAATTAGAATTGCATTGTGGAAGAAAAATATTGCAGGAAGGAACACTGAGTGTCAGAGATAGGGCCATACTGGTAGGGTGAAATTTAGATGAGATAGAATGCATAGTGTAGGGGTTAGCTTTAAAAAGATAAGAAGGGCTGGGCACCGTGGTGCCCATGTATAATCCTGGCAGCTCAGGAGGCTGAGGCAGGAGGATTGCAAATTCAAAGCCAGCCTCAACAACTTAGTGAGGCCCTAAGGAACTCAGCAAGACCTTGTCTCTAAATAAAATATAAAAAAGAGTTGAGGATGTGGCTCAGTGGCTGAATGCCCCTGCGTTTAATCCTCAGTACCAGGGAGGAAACAAAATAAAGAAAGGAACTGTAGCTGTGGAGATGCAGATCAATTTTAATTTGTCAAGTATAGTAGATGAAAGAGTTTATGAACAATAAAAATGAACAATAAAATCATTTTTTATTGACAGCATAGTACATAGGGGAAAGTCAGAGATAATGAGGGCTTGTGGTGAATATGACTACTGAGGGATGAAAAAAGAATTTCAGGATGGAAGTACAGTAGACAAAATACATCATTGCAGAGAAACAGAGAAACAGTGGAAATCTAAGTGAAGTCCAAGAACATAGGTTTCTTACCTCCATTAAACTCATTTCCTTTCACTGCGTCTGATTTTCTTAGGAAAAAATTATCTGTGTATATACCCAAAACTTCCTCCATTGACTTTATGAGTTGAATAATCCTAAATTCCAAATGAGTAAGATTCTCCTGTTGTCTGCACCAGTGCTGTACTTACTCTCTGGTCCTCAGGACTCAGCTCTGACATCAGCATTTCTGTATTGTATGTGCTCCATTCCCAACTCCGGTTGACGAAGTACTCCAGCATGGAAATAGTTCTTAAAAGCCGATTCATGAGCTTTGTCATCCTAAGGATGAGATCAATTAGAAGCAGATATCAGTACACCACAGATGGCTACTATATTGGGATGACACTATATTGGGATAGATGACAAATTTCATTGAAGAAAAATCTTATCCCTCTTCTTTTTCTCCAATTCCTCATTAAAATTCTTAATCTTTTTTTTCCTTCCATTTTAACTCTGTTGAATGAAGGAAAGGGAATGAATTTAAAGGAGATTCCTCTATCGGGCATTTTAATACCAAAGTCTTCTTTCTGCCATCTCTTTCCTAAGAGTAGCAAACTTACTTTTAAAACAGCCTGCTATACCCCCCTAAGGACACACTGTTCATTTTTTGAATTCTGAGGGAGACAATTGGAAAACTTATTTCTCTTTATTGTATGTTCTTGGATTTTTTTAAAATAAATAGTCTCTCAGATCTTAGTATATAACTCCTGGATAGAAGCATTGACCATATTAGCATCTGGAGAACTAAAGCATTTGCCAGTTGTAATGCAGACCTAAGGAGAAAAGAACCCACTCTTGATAACCTGAATTATGCACAGCACTGATACTTCTAAGAAATATTCTCTCTGCTAGTTTGCATAATATTATCTTTATAAATAAATATTTGCATTTTCATAAACAGGTAACATAGACTTAAGACTGTGTCAAAGCCAATATTACAACTTAGTTTTGAACAACCTCCAAAAATCTCTGTGCAATCTCATAACCTTGTATCTCATGACTTGAAGTAATTTTCCAATTCTGTGGTCAGAACTTGAAACAGCTCCTTTGTGTGAATCTTCCAAGTTAAATACAATTAGCAAGAAACTTTCATATGTGTTATTATTTGATCCTCACAATACAACTATGAGGTCATCAACATTGATATTACTTATATTCACTTCATAGAAAGATTATGTTCAAAGAGACATTGCTAATACTCCAACTTAGTTCTTTGGATTATAAAGCATTTGATTTTTATCTTAATTAAACCAATATTCATAATAGTGATTACTGTATTCAATGCAGTAATGAGTTATGTTGCTATTTTGGGGATTTGGTTTTATTTTTGGTTAAATTCTAAAGCCTGTGTACCCAATGACTCATGGGGTACTTCTCTCACTGTATTATGGAAAATTTCTTAAACAGAAGGTAGATATCAATGTTCTTTGACTCAAATACCATAATAGAGTTCCATTTAACTGTAATTATATAAATCTCTGTCCCAACTCTGATACAATTGATGTGATTTTAATAGTTGCACTTTAATTCTAAAAAATAATAGTCATACATACAGTATTATCCTTGTATATATAGGACTATATTGACCTAATGGTATTTATTTTTTTTTAGGAAAAAAAAGAATTTATCACTCGAAGGTAGAAAGTTTATCTTAATAGCTAAAATACAAAAATGGTAAAAGAAAAGAATGATTTATTTTACCTCATAAAAATTTAAAACATCTTCAGCAATAATAGAAATTATTATTCTAAACATTTTGATGTAAAGTCCTATAAAATAGATATGATCACTATCCTCTTTTTACAGAAGAGGAAGTTGGGACTTACAGAAATGAACTAATTTTAGGGCTTTTATGCCACAAAACAAAAGAACCCATTTCCCACCAAAATTACAGTTTGGTTTCTCGAAAACAAAACACCTAAGGATTTTTATTGTCTCTTCCTCCTGTGTTTTTATTTTTTACATACTGAACTTTCTGCTATTTATCTAAGCCTTTTAACCCTGACTATTTTGAACGTTTTAGCATTTCTGCTGTAATTTTTTTTACTTTTTATACTTAATAAGCCCCATTCAAGGGCTAAGGCTATAGCTCAGAGGCAGAGCATTTGCCTAGCATATGTGAGATACTGGGTTCAATCCCTACAACTGCATAAAAAAATAAACAAACAAAATAAAGGCATGCTGTCCGTTTTTATCCCCCTCTTCCAACAAAAAAAGCCCATTCAAATATTTCCCTTATAGTCACATGTCCTTATACTTCAGTAAAGAGCTGAGTTGTGAGCTCTAAATGGAGTCTCTGAAAATATGGTTAAGCTACAGTGGCTAAGTTTGAGTCATTTGCTCTGTTAAAAAGGATGAAAATTAAGCACAATGAGAACCCCCTAACCCTAATAAAGGATAGTAAAGAAGCCAATACAGTTCATGGTCTAATTCTTGATCACAGGCTTGACTTGGTAATTATAATAATGATGACTTCTCATTACTCCAGTGAGACAAAGAGATAAGGGATATGTCCTCTGTCACACTGCTCATGGCTTAGCTTCAGCACACTTTGTTCCCCCTAATTCCTTCACAATTCACAATACTGGCAGTTGAGACTCAGCGTTCTCTAAACCCTTCCTCTGACACTTCCTTTGAGACTATTCAAATTCTTCCCTTAGCTTCTCTTTCCTTGATTTTAAATTTGGGATGATAAGAATGTCTTCTCTGAGATGTGAGAGTGGAAATGGGATCATCATGATGCTGTCATCCTTCCCCCCAGAAGTGCCACACAGTAAGCTCTCAGAGATTGTCGTTACTGTGTATTTTAAAATGATTTACTTGAAACACTCCAGTGACAGAGTCTCCGTTGCTTTACTTTTAGTGTGGATGATGACTTGCTAAATTTATCAAGCAAGTTATCATTTATCTATCTATTTATTTATTTTATTAGTTCTAATCAGTTCTACATGACAGTAGAGAGCTCTTCAATTCATCGTATACAAATGGAGCAGAATTTTTCACTTTTTGGGTTGTATGTGAAATAGTCACACCATTCGTGCAATCATACATGTATCTAGGGTAATGATGTCCATTTCCATTCCACCATCTTTTCCACCTCCTTGCTCCCCACCCCATGCCCCTTTGTCCCATCCAAAGTTCCTCCACTCATCCCTTTTCCACCCACCCCTTTTCCACCCACCCCGCCCCCATTATGGATTAGCATCTACTTATCAGAGAAAACATTCAGGCCCTGGGTTTTTGGGATTGGCTTATTTCATCAAGCAAGTTCTTTAACTTCCTTCATTATGGCAGGCAGGAGATTTTTAGGTTAGCAGTAGTTTGTGGTTTCTCACTACTACTGCTGCCTTTTTGTCCCAAAAGTGTGTGTGTGTGTGTGTGTGTGTGTGTGTGTGTGTGTGTGAGAGAGAGAGAGAGAGAGAGAGAGAGAGAGAGAGAGATACATTCAGCATCCACTTTGATCCTCAGCTGAAGCTGGGCTAGAGACTTTCAGGCCCTAATTTCCAGCACAGTGACACTCTTAAAGCCATTTGTACAGCTGCTCACCTGGGCTCCCTTCCAGTGAGTCGCAGATAGAAGTCATAGATGATGGCAGGGGCCCGGTGGCTGACCGCATTCCAGCAGGAGGCTGTGAAGTAGTTGGTTGTGAAGTCAGCATGTGGCCTCCTGAATGCTCTCTCAAATGGGACTTTTTCAAAAGTTGCCAAGACTTGTGATCCTGGCAAAAAAGGAGAGTTAGGTACTAAGTTTCCAAATATATAAACCCATTAAAGTGAAAGATGTTTACAAAATAATAAAGACTACGGATTTGCTGCAAAGAATAAAGAATCAAATTCTAAAAAAGTGAAGACTTTTATGTTGGGCAGATGGCCATCTACAAACTTAAACAATATGAATGGGTCAAGAATTGGCTCCTTTTCTTGAAATATTTACTCAAAACAAATACTTGGGGAACTAGAACTAGTTTGAGTCAGTACAAGGAAGAGCTTCAATGTCAAGATTACCTCATCTCTTCTGAAAGAGAGCCTAGGGACCACATATTCCTTAGTTGAATTATTACTTGCAGAACCATCAGGAAAGTTTCTTCCTTTCTTTCTTCTTTCTTTGGTGCTGGGGATTGAACCCAGAGGCACTTCAACCCTGAGCTACACCCCAGCCCTTTTTATTTTTTATTTTGAGATAGGGTCTCACTAGGTTGTTTAGGGCCTCACTAAATTGCTGAGACTGGATTTGAACTTGCAATCCTCTTGCTTCCATCTCGTGAGTCACTAGGATTACAGATGTGTGCCACCACACTTGGCAGGAAAGTTTCTTAATGGGTTACAATTTCTCAAAGTTAAACTTTCTCAATAAAGAAAATATAAAGGTGGGATTCCCTTGCATTGGTTCACTTTAAATACTACAGTCTTACTTCTTTGGTATTCTACTTTGCTGGAAATATGTTAGATTTAATTTCCCACTATTGTCTCCAAGTTTCTTTTTAATAAAAATCTTTTCATTTTACCTTATTATTTAGATTATACTTAGTTGAAAAACTTTGATGCACATTTGTCAATTCAATAGTTCTTCTCAAAAATATTCACTTAAATCCAATTTGAATTTATGTAGAGTTTTTCAAAGAATGTACCTAAGCTCATTATTCAATGATAACGAAGCTATCATTTATTATGGTAATGTGATTATTGCCTTTCTTCAAAAGATACCACCTAGAAATCTATATGAAAAATATACACCCTATACAGAAGGGAAAATCCATAGGCTTATTTACTTGAAAAAGAAAAATAAATAAAAAGGTCATACACATGTAGGGTAATCTAATATTAACACCAACTTTCTAATCTACATATCCATATACATTTCCACTCAGATATATAATAAACATCCATAATTTTGTTTGTGTGTTTTGGTACCAGGTATTGAACCCAGGGGCACTCAATCACTGAGGCACATCCCCAGGTCCTTTTATTTTCTATTTTGAGACATTGTCTCACTAAGTTGCTTAGGGCCCCACTAAGTTGCTGAGGCTGGCCTCCAACCTGTGATCCTCCTGCCTCCTGCCTTGGAAGAATTTTGATTGCTCTTATTTGAAACACAAATAAGTTTCAATTTAAATGTAAAATCAAATTAATCGGTAATAGTGTCCAGATCTATTGTATTAAAAAGAATGCTAATACAGAGTCTTGGCACTGGGGCAAAAGGATGTTGTGACCAGCTGACATCTGCCATGGTGTGAGGGGATGAGAGAAGGCACACATGCCAAGTATGTGTCATTCTTGGGAAGGCATTCTTCAAGTCAAGCCTATCATACAATAAGCCACAGCGTCTGGCTACTCTACAGTAATAATCTGGGACCACTCAATGGAATGTGTAGAGATAATGTCACTGATGGAACAGGGAAAGGAGAGATGTATTAGTGAGGACTGAAGCATCCTTCAGGGTAGCTAAACCCACATTTCTTACCCTCTGCCATCATTAGATGTTTACATGTATTTCCGTGGATTTTATTCATTGAATAGATCCAATCCCTTACATGTAGACCAATCAATAAAGTTTATTATGGGGCTTCTCACAGTGGATTTCCACACAATCAATACTCATATGGATGCTATTAAAAATATAGGTACCATGGGCTGGGGCTATAGATAAGTGGTAGAACATTTGCTTTGCACATGTGAGGCACTGGGTTTGATTCTCAGCTCTGCATATAATAAAGGTCCATTAACAACTAAAAAAAGATCCCAACTGCAGCAGGACCAGGGAGATCCAGGCCAACTGATTTGCGCGGCCTGCCCTGCAGCTACAGAAGGCTTGGCGCCTCAGTGAAGCCATTAATTAGCAAGCAGGGAGGTTAGGGACTGCCATTAGGTGGAATCCCGCCAGCCAAGCCCACACGGACCCTTGGGCCAAGCACGGGATCTCAGAAGGGGAAGGAAGCGGTACAGTCCCATCCCCCACAGCGGACACTCCACCGAGGCAGTCAGCGGCCACCATCCGGTAAAGCTGAAGGATACACAGCCACTCTCCTTCAGAGTTCAACATCAAAACAGGTTGGTGTCATTCAGCTCACCCCCCAGACAGCGGGAATTCGCATAAAATCTCTCCTAGGCTTGCCGGGAGAGGGAGTATCAAGCTGAGCCTCCATAAAGACTAGGGGGAAACTAGAGACACCTGACCTCCAACCCCTCCTCCCAGTAGCAGCCAAAAGGAAACCTGGCTAGCCAGCGCTGGGGGAGGGGCAAGCAGAAAAAATCAAAGTGATAGAGTGCCAGGGATCCCAACAGCCTGCAGCAGGACCCGGAAGATCCAGGCCAACTGATTCGCTCGGCCTGCCCTGTGGCTACAGAAGGCGTGGTGCCTCAGTGAAGCCATTAATTAGCAAGCAGGGAGGTTAGGGACTGCCATTAGGTGGAATCCCGCCAGCCAAGCCCACACGGACCCTTGGGCCGAGCACGGGATCTCAGAAGGGGAAGGAAGCGGTACAGTCCCATCCCATCCCCCACAGCGGACACTCCATCCAGGCAGTCAGCGGCCACCATCCGGGAAAGCTGAAGGATACACCACCACTCTCCAACAGCTTGCAACATCAAAACAGCCAGCAGCAGGACCCCGGAGATCCAGGCCAACGGATTCGCGCGGCCTGCCCCGCAGCTACAGAAGGCGTAGCGCCTCAGAGAAGCCATTAATTAGCAAGCAGGGAGGTTAGGGACTGCCATTAGGTGGAATCCCGCCAGCCAGGCCCACCGCCCACGCCCGGAACAGGCCCAGCGACCTGCCAGCATGGTAGTCACGACACCCCAATTGGAATAGGGACAGAGCAGAGCCGCCTTCCACTCCCGGAACAGGCCCAGAGAGACGCCAGCGTGGTAGACATGTCACCCCAATTGGAGCAGGGGCACAGCCGCTGCCCGCACCTGCAAGGGAGACTTTTCAACCATACAAGAGCAACATAAATAAATAGGGGGTAAATTTCAAAAACACAACAGTTGCACCAAGCAGAAACAAACGCGAGCAGTATGAAAAGACAAGGAAAGAAAGGACCACAAGCAATGCAGGTCAACTCAACTTTAGAAGAGGTAATAGCTGCAACAGATGGAATATCAGATAAAGAGTTCAGGATATATATGCTTCAGATGATCTGGAGTCTCAAGGAAGACATGAGACAGCAAAATCAGACAATGAAAGATCACATTGACAAACAAATCCAGGAAGTAAAAGATCAATTTCACAGGGAGATAGAGGTAATAAAAAACAAACAAATAGAAATTCTAGAAATGCAGGAAACAATAAACCAACTTAAAAACTCAATTGAGAATACTACCAGCAGAGTAGATCACTTAGAAGAGAGAACATCAGACAATGAAGACAAAGTATTTCAACTGGAAAAGAACATAGACAGCTCAGCAAGTCTGCTAAGAAACCATGAGCAGAACATCCAAGAATTATGGGACAATATCAAAAGACCAAATTTAAGAGTCATTGGGATACAGGAAGGCACAGAGCTCCATTCCAAAGGAATAAACAGTCTATTCAGTGAAATAATATGAGAAAACTTCCCAGAATTGAAGAATGAGACAGAATCCCAAATCCTAGAAGCCTACAGGACGCCGAATGTGCAAAATCATAAGAGATCCACACCTAGACACATTATAATGAAGATGTCCAACATACAGAATAAGGAGAGAATTTTAAAAGCTGCAAGAGAAAGAAAGCAGATTACATTTAGGGGTAAACCAATCAGGATAACAGCTGATCTCTCAACACAGACTCTGAAAGCTAGAAGATCCTGGAATAACATATTTCAAACACTGAAAGACAATGGGCTCCAACCAAGAATCTTGTATCCGGCGAAATTAAGCTTCAGGTTAGAAGATGAAATTAAAACCTTCCACGATAAACAAAAGTTAAAAGAATTCGCAGCTAGAAAACCATCTCTTCAAAAAATCCTTGGCAAAATATTACAGGAAGAGGAAATGGAAAATAACATTGAAAACCAACAATGGGAGGTAGGACAGTAAAGGGGGGAAAGTAGTCAAAGAGGATAACAAATCAGGTTTAGTAACATCAATAAACAAATATGGATAGAAGAACAAACCATATCTCAATAATAACCCTAAATGTTAATGGCTTAAACTCACCAATTAAGAGACACAGGCTAGTAGAATGGATCAAAAAACAAGACCCAACAATATGCTGTCTACAGGAGACGCATTTGATAGGAAAAGATATACATAGACTGAAGGTGAAAGGTTGGGATAAATCATATCACTCATATGGACCTCGGAAACAAGCAGGAGTGTCCATACTCATATCTAATAAAATAGATTTCAAGCCAAAGCTAATCAAAAGGGATATAGAAGGACACTTCATACTGCTCAAGGGAACCATACACCAACAAGACATAACAATCATAAATATATATGCCCCAAATAATGGTGCAGCTGTGTTCATCAAGCAAACTCTTCTCAAGTTCAAGAGTCTAATAGACCACCATACAATAATCATGGGAGACTTCAACACACCTCTCTCACCACTGGACAGATCTTCCAAACAAAAGTTAAATAAGGAAACTATAGAACTCAATAACACAATTAACAACCTAGACTTAATTGACATATATAGACTATACCACCCAACATCAAGTAGCTACACTTTTTTCTCAGCAGCACATGGCACCTTCTCAAAAATAGACCATATACTATGTCACAGGGAAACTCTTAGACAATACAAAGGGGTAGAGATAATACCATGCATCTTATCTGATCATAATGGAATGAAACTGAAAATCAATGATAAAAGAAGAAAGGAAAAATCAAGCATCACCTGGAGAATGAACAATAGGTTGCTGAGTGATCAATGGGTTTTAGAAGACATCAAGGAGGAAATTAAAAAATTCCTAGAGTTAAATGAAAACACAGACACAACATATCGGAATCTATGGGACACATTGAAAGCAGTTCTAAGAGGAAAATTCATTGCTTGGAGTTCATTCCTCAAAAAAAGAAAAAACCAACAAATAAATGATCTCATACTTCATCTCAAAATCCTAGAAAAAGAAGAGCAAAACAACAGCAAAAGAAGTAGAAGGCAAGAAATAATTAAAATCAGAGCTGAAATTAATGAAATTGAAACAAAAGAAACAATTGAAAAAATTGACAAAACTAAAAGCTGGTTCTTTGAAAAAATAAATAAAATTGACAGACCCTTAGCCATGCTAATGAAGAGAAGAAGAGAGAGAACCCAAATTACTAGCATACGGGATGAAAAAGGCAATATCACAACAGACACTTCAGAAATACAGAAAATAATCAGAAATTACTTTGAATCCTTATACTCCAATAAAATAGAAGATAGTGAAGGCATAGATAAATTCCTTGAGTCCTATGATCTGCCCAGATTGAGCCAGGAGGATATAGACAACCTAAACAGACCAATAAAAATAGAGGAAATAGAAGAAACCATCAAAAGACTACCAACTAAGAAAAGCCCAGGACCAGATGGGTATACAGCAGAGTTTTACAAAACCTTTAAAGAGGAACTAACACCAATACTTTTCAAGCTATTTCAGGAAATAGAAAAAGAGGGAGAACTTCCAAATTCATTCTACGAGGCCAACATCACCCTGATTCCGAAACCAGACAAAGACACTTCAAAGAAGGAAAACTACAGACCAATATCTCTAATGAAACTTGATGCAAAAATCCTCAATAAAATTCTGGCGAATCGGATTCAAATACATATCAAAAATATTATACATCATGATCAAGTAGGATTCATCCCTGGGATGCAAGGCTGGTTTAATATATGGAAATCAATAAATGTTATTCACCACATCAATAGACTTAAAAATAAGAACCATATGATCATCTCAATAGATGCAGAAAAAGCATTCGACAAAGTACAGCATCCCTTTATGTTCAAAACGCTAGAAAAATTAGGGATAACAGGATCATACCTCAACATTGTAAAAGCAATCTATGATAAGCCACAGGCTAGCATCATTCTGAATGGAGAAAAATTGAAGGCATTCCCTCTAAGATCTGGTACAAGACAGGGATGCCCTCTCTCACCACTTCTGTTCAATATAGTCCTCGAAACACTGGCCAGAGCAATTAGACAGACAAAAGAAATTAAAGGCATAAAAATAGGAAAAGAAGAACTTAAATTATCACTATTTGCAGATGATATGATTCTATACCTAACAGACCCAAAAGGGTCTACAAAGAAGCTATTAGAACTAATAAATGAATTCAGCAAAGTGGCAGGATATAAGATCAACACGCATAAATCAAAGGCATTCCTGTATATCAGCGACAAATCCTCTGAAACAGAAATGAGGACAACTACTCCATTCACAATATCCCCCCAAAAAATAAAATACTTGGGAATCAACCTAACAAAAGAGGTGAAAGATTTATACAAGGAAAATTACAGAACCCTAAAGAAAGATATAGAAGAAGACCTTAGAAGATGGAAAAATATACCCTGCTCATGGATAGGCAGAACCAACATCATCAAGATGGCGATATTACCAAAAGTTCTCTATAAGTTTAATGCAATGCCAATCAAAATCCCAGCAGCATTTCTTGTAGAAATAGATAAAAGAATCATGAAATTCATATGGAATAATAAAAGACCCAGAATAGCAAAAACAATGCTAAGCAGGAAGTGTGAATCAGGCGGTATAGTGATACCAGACTTCAAACTATACTACAGAGCAATAGTAACTAAAACAGCATGGTACTGGTACCAAAACAGGCGGGTGGACCAATGGTACAGAATAGAGGACACAGTAACCAACCCACAAAACTACAACTATCTTATATTTGATAAAGGGTCTAAAAGCATGCAATGGAGGAAGGATAGCATCTTCAACAAATGGTGCTGGGAAAACTGGAAATCCATTTGCATCAAAATGAAGCTGAATCCCTATCTCTCGCCATGCACAAAAGTTAACTCAAAATGGATCAAGGAGCTTGACATTAAATCAGAGACACGGCATCTGATAGAAGAAAAAGTAGGGTATGATCTACATACTGTGGGATCGGGCTCCAAATTCCTCAATAGGACACCCATAGCGCAAAAGTTAACAACTAGAATCAACAAATGGGACTTACTCAAACTAAAAAGTTTTTTCTCAGCAAAAGAAACAATAAGAGAGATAAACAGGGAGCCTACATCCTGGGAACAAATCTTTACTCCACACACTTCAGATAGAGCCCTAATAACCAGAATATACAAAGAACTCAAAAAATTAGACAATAAGATAACAAATAATCCAATCAATAAATGGGCCAAGGACCTGAACAGACACTTCTCAGAGGAGGACATACAATCAATCAATAAGTACATGAAAAAATGCTCACCATCGCTAGCAGTCAGAGAAATGCAAATCAAAACTACCCTAAGATACCATCTCACCCCAGTAAGATTGGCAGCCATTAGAAAGTCAAACAATAAGTGCTGGAGAGGATGCGGGGAAAAGGGTACTCTTGTTCATTGCTGGTGGGACTGCAAATTGGTGCAGCCAATTTGGAAAGCAGTATGGAGATTTCTTGGAAAGCTGGGAATGGAACCACCATTTGACCCAGCTATTCCCCTTCTCGGTCTATTCCCCAAAGACCTAATAAGAGCATGCTACAGGGACACTGCTACATCGATGTTCATAGCAGCACAATTCACGATAGCAAGATTGTGGAATCAGCCTAGATGCCCTTCAATAGATGAATGGATAAAAAAATGTGGCATTTATACACAATGGAGTATTACTCTGCATTAAGAAATGACAAAATCATAGAATTTGGAGGGAAATGGATGGCATTAGAGCAGATTATGCTAAGTGAAGCTAGTCAATCTTTTAAAAATAAATACCAAATGACCCCTTTGATATAAGGGGAGTAAACAAGGACAGGGTAGGGACGAAAGTTTGAGAAGAAGATTTACATTAAACAGGGATGAGAGGTGGGAGGGAAAGGGAGTGAGAAGGGAAACCGCATGGAAATGGAAGGCGATCCTCAGGGTTATACAAAATGACATATAAGAGGAAAGGAGGGGTAAGACAAGATAATACAAATCGAAGAAATGATTTACAGTAGAAGGGGTAGAGAGAGAAAAGGGGAGGGGAGGGGAGGGGAGGGGGGATAGTAGAGAATAGGACAGACAGCAGAATGCATCAGACACTAGAAAGGCAATTTGTCAGTCAATGGAAGGGTAACTGATGTGATACAGCAATCTGTATACGGGGTAAAATTGGGAGTTCATAACCCACTTGAATCAAACTGTGAAATATGATGTATTAAGAACTATGTAATGTTTTGAACGACCAACAATTAAAAAAAAAAAAAAAAAAAAACTAAAAAAAATTTTTAAATATAGCTACCATGACATTGTGACATTTCCTACGATCTTGTCCCAGGATCCAAGAAAACTGACGTTTTTTTTAATCTCACAGAAATTCGTACCCATTTTTTTAAAATTAGTTTTTAGTTGTGGTTGGACACAATACCTTCATTTCATTTATTTTTTTGTGGTGCTAAGGATCGGAACCCAGGGCCTCCCAAATGCTAGGCCGGTGCTCTACCACTGGGTCACACCCCAGCCCTCATACTCATTTTTATGAGTTGCTAGTGGAGTGGTTATTCTCACTGAAAGGGGTAAGATATGTTATTTGCACTGAAAGGGGTAAAAATGATTTAGATATGTGTCTAAACAACTGTATATATGGTGTAAAGAGCTCTGATAATAGTAGGTAATTTTATTTTATTTTCACAGAAGTAATAACTTTGCAACTAGAATGGCACAACTGAGCACTCTGAATTAGAAATCATATTCTAACCAATGAAATACACTTGATTTTTGCTTTTACTTTGTCTAGTATCTAAACAACAGCTAGATAGATGATATAAACTTTCAGACTTTCTTCAACATTAAAATTGAATCAATTTCAAGATATTTTCAGGATTACAGTTGCTACACCCTCAAGAGAGGCAAGCTGCATAAACTAATGAGGAATATCACTGACTCAATAACAAAGGAATACTATTATTCGACTTTCCTATATTTTCTCAGTCACGGATTATTTTAAATTCCCAGCAATGCCCCAAGAGAGAAAGGCCTGCGTGGGTTTTTCTAGGAATTGCTTCAGCAGGAAAGAGTGTCTTATCCCTGACATTGTTTGTAATTGCCAACTTTTGCTAGGTTTTATTATTGTTTTTTAAATCTCTGTGGCCAACAGACCCCTTATTCCTTGGAATTGTGTTGGTGTTCCCACCGCTTACTTAGTACACCACAGGATGTTCCAGAGAATGATGACATATTTCAAAATTGCAATCATTTTCTCCCTTTATTAATTATTATTATTATTTTTCTTTCTTCTCCTCCCTGACACATTTCATTGGTCTTGATTTTTTTTCCCCCTCAAGCAAAGACTAGTAGTAATCATATAGTTACATCTAGAGGCACTTACCCATTTTGCCCCAATTACAGGGATTGGTAGTTCCCGATGTACAGTGGTAGATTAAGGTTGGCTTAGGTCTAGAAGATGAAATAAAAATTATATAACAACAAAATGCAGAACTGATGATACAAAGATAAGGGAAAAATCACATCAAGACAAGGTGCCTTAAAAATTCCCACGACTAAAGCAACCTATGCAATACTTTCATCTTTTGTTCTTTCTTTGGGTTAATACACAAAATGGAAGGTGACAAGGAAAATGTGTGTGTGTGTGTGTGTGTGTGTGTATGTGTGTGTGAGTGTGTAAACATGTGTTTATGTGTGTGAAAGAGAGAGAGTGGTGTCAAATAGTTATGATATATTGTGGAGTACATGTGTCTGAGTTTACATAAAAATTTAATTCTGTGTATCCTTTACTAACAATACCAAATGTACAAGCAATCTATTTTTTTCTCCTTTGTATTCAGAAATTTCCCCACATTCTGTGGTCTGGACTTTTGGCATTTACCAAGAAACTGAGCAGTTCAATGAAATATAAAATATGTTGTGATTTCATCAACATTTATATCTTTGCCATAAAAAAGGAAGCTATATTTTAGATGACTGAATATAAAGTAAACATTTTTGGTTATCAAGAATTTCAGGGCTAAGCTATTTAAAGTGCATATTACTTTATAATCAAAGGCACAAGTATTTGTGCCTTCTATAATAAGTGCTGTATTTTTCAAATGTGCCTAACATATTCACCCTCCTCATATCTTTGAGAGCCTGCTTAAGAGCCCATACCTGTGAACTGCAGTGTACCATCCTACCGCTAAGGTGAGATTGACAACTGTATCAACTGGAATTAAATCTGCCACAGCCATTGGGGTAGCTTTCATGGAACGAAGAAATCCTTTTCCAGTCTGCACAAGAAAACAAGTAAAATGATAACACAAATAAGACACATTAAGCCAGGACTTAAGTAGCAGATAGGACCAGCATATAAACACTAGTGCTGTTAGTCAAAATAGTTAACACTGATTCACTGCTTCTAAGTTATTGTTCTGTTTGACCTCCCAGCCTATCCAACCTTCCCAGCCAAATTCATCTCAAGTGCCCACATCTCTGTGTGAGTGGTCCTTGGATTCCTTTTGGGTATAAAATTCCTTAAATTCATGAGAAATTAATATACTTAGTTAATTAACAAACACCACAAATAGTTTTTCATATAAAAATTAATTTGTAAGACATTTTAAGAATTTAGGTTTCCCAGATTTTCCACTGATATTTGTTTACCATTACTTAAATGACTTTGGTTTCTGTTAGTCCTTATTCAATTACAAGCAAAAGCAGTAACTAAAAATTTAAAAAAACATTTATCTGAAAAAAAATGAAAATGAAATTTTACCACTTAACAGAACAATTTTTTTTGGCTTGGGAAAAGACACCACAATTATTTATTTTTTGTCCAATATTTTACTTCAACCCACAGATCATAGATGTTATATAGAAGCAATAATTAGAAATTTATTCATGTTTATAATTTATAGACTTCATGAAGTTGGTTTGCTTTACTTTGCACATTTCTAGCATTGATTTAAAATTATCAGCACTTTCTTATATTCCTAATTCTTTTTCTTTATCAATTTCTTTTTTTTTTTTTTTTGGTAACTAGTTCCCTTCCTTTAGATATAAGGAGGCAGGTGTTAGGAAAATTTTAGGAAATTTGAATAAATGTGCAGCTTTGCAATGTAATGAAACCCACTCTGGGCTCATGTTAAAATAATAATATTATGGGTGACCAAACATTCACCAACTAAATGGTAAGAAGGAAAGAGTTGAAGACAGATTGGGAACAGAAAGAGGAGCTGGTTGAAAATTTGGAACTCGGAAGGCAGTTCATTGTCACTATCTTTAAAAAGTCGTACTTGATTCACTGTCTCGTATTTATATTTTAATTCATGTTGGACTTAGTTTGAGGACTTGTTTGAAGCATGTGATCCCTAATAAGATTTAAACTCGTTTAGATAACTGAATTGCTATTTAGTGCTCTGAAGAGCAAAGATGTAGTTCTGGTTCTAAAGTGTTTCGCTGTGAGCAGGGGAACACTGCACCTCAGCTGGGTCACTGTGAACTGCTAGGAGATGGACACCTGGACTAGCTGTGTTTCTCCTCTCCCAGGGGTTTGTGATTGAAAAAGCATTTCCCATGTTTGCCAGTTTTTACATTTGAAACATCTGCCACACCTTTTTGTATTAAAAAAATAGTTATTGATACATATTTGTACATGTATATGCATAATATATTCTTTATATACACATACCCATAAAACTCTTGCATATTTTAAAGTCAATAATTCAATAATCTTTGAGGGTTAGGTTTTTACGGCATCCTCAATTTGCTGCACTAATTCAAGCCATTAATAAACAGCAGAGGAGGAAATATCCCCATCTGGTGGCAACTAAAGGAAAATTCTTGATGTTCAAAGGTTTTGCAAAATAAAACCCCTCAACAGTAATTGATGATGTCATATTACATGTTTTCCATATGATAAAATTCTCACGGAATGAAAGTGATTCCATATGGTCTCTAGTTTCCAATCAGCAAAACGGAGATACGTTGTTTCAATTATTAGTATAGTAAAATTTATGTTTTGGGATCAAAGAAGCTAAACCAGCACTAAGAATTTTGTTATTATTTCTCCACAACCTTTCAAGAAATTATACATAATTTCCCCTTCATTATACTTACCGCAACAATGAGTCCACTAGGTCCATTTAGGTTATCAACCCAGCCCTAAAAAAATAGAAGGTCTCTATTGGTTACATATTTCAGAAAATTTCTTTATCTTTGGAACATCTACAGTCTAATCTTAATACATATCAAAGAAGAACATCAAAACCCCAGCCAAAAGAATATTTTAATTTAGTATTTCTAAGATTCCCCAAAAGATCAAAGCACTGGCAAAGCATTGACTACTTTCTACACTTTTTCTGATTCTGCAAGGATTAAAATGTTGCAAGTATTGATTTTTCTTTTTCTAAATATTTATATTGGTGCTTATTAGTGGAATTTGTTGTGGCATATTTGCACATGCACATAATTTGGTCAATTTTGTTCCCCACTACCTCCCTTTCTCTCTCCTGCCTTCCATAATTCCCTTCCTCCACTCTATTAGACTCCCTTCTATTTTCATGAATTTCCTCTGCTTCTCCCCACTCCTCTCTCTCTAGCTCCGACATATAAGGGAGAATGCAACCCTGGTTTCCTGAGCCTGGTTTATATCACTTAAAATAATGCTTAAGTTCCATCCATTTTCTTGCAAATGACATAATTTGTTCTTTGTAGCTGAATAAAACTCTTTGTGTGTTTATACCACATTTGCTTTATCTATTCATCTGTTGATGGGCACTTAGACTGGTTCCATACTTTGCTATTGTGAACTGTGTTGCTGTGAACACAGGCATACATGTATTGCTACAGTATAACACTGATTTTCATAACAAGGAGGTATGGATGTTTTCCTGCAGTTTCACACTGTCTCATGAGCTAAACTGGACCTTGTCTTCAATATAGTGATCCGCCAACCAGTTCATCAAACACAACTTTTTTTTTTCCTCATCTGAGGTTGGATTCTAAGCTATGTGAAAACATTTCAAACATGAACTGTAGGGGAATGACCCATTTCTTGGAAAAGTTTTAACAGCTTTGGAGTCCATACCACATATATATTTTTATGTGTTGGCCTGGTTGGAGGTGTTACAGGAAAGATTGTGCCTGGGAAGTAAGGGAGAAATGTCATTTTCCCAAGCCCTAAGCAAGTCAGTTTGACCTTATTATGTCTCTTTCTTTATCTGTAAAAATCAAAATGTGTGTGTATAATGGAGAGGGAAGAGGAAGAATCTAATATTTATTGATCTTTTTCTAGGACCAGGCATTACACAAAACACTACTCAAGCATTGCCTCACTTAATCAACTCTCCAAAGTGAGTCAAATCAACCATGATTTATAGATGAGACAATTCAAAAGTTTGCATTGCTAGTAGGTAATGGAACACCCAGCTCTGAAGCTTCAAAGAGTTTCTCTGAAGAAGATGATATAGTTAAAAGTAACTTTTGAAAGGATATAGCAATAGAGAGAGGTTAAAAATATTATTCCTAAACTGAGAAACCGTGGGCTTTGTGACTCCTTTTTACCTTGGAAATTGCAATACTACCCATTTGGCCATAAAGAACATTCTGACATATTGAAACCATAGTGGGAAAGCCAAGTAATGAAACTATCTCCCTGGAATTTTGAGACTAGAGTTAGTGAGAAGCAATTTAAGATCTCTACCCAACTCTTGGACAGTCAGAGTTAACTCCCAAAGGAGCCTCATGCTGGGTAAATCCTGACGCTAACAAGGAATTTGCTGTAATAAAATGAACTTGTGTTTGATTTGCTGCACTCAGCTATATACACCCTGAGAAGGAGGAGGAGGGAAGGGTGGGGGAAAGGAGAATACAGGAAGGGGGAAGGGGAACATCAGAAAGAAATGGTGCTGTGGTTTGACAGCTGAACAGAGAATCCAGAGTGAGCTCACTGGGAAAGGCTCCTGCCAGGTGGCTCCCACGATGGAGGGCCGGATGATGGCCACGTTCAGGTTGCTGCCCTCTTCCTGCACTACCATCTCTCCCAAGGCCTTGGTGTAGGTGTAAGTATTAGGCCGACCGGCAATCAGCTTGGGAGTGATCTCATCAATGATAGCATCATCTAACCACCTGAAAGTAGAGAAAAAAAAAAAAACATCTAGGAACATATGTTGCACAATAGACCAAAAGGAAAATGTGAGATACAATAAAAAATACTTCCATCTTCTAGTTTGACTTGGGGAATTCAGAACAGTCACAGTATAGCAAGGATGAGTGTACCTGTTCCAGTCATGAATGACAGATGAGCTCTTCACTCTCTTCTAGCCTAGTCTTAGTGAAGTCCCACTTCCTCCCACCCAGATAGATAGATTAACAAATTAGACAGATATGCAATCTACATTTATTACATATAACCTCACATTATCCTCACTTCTCCAATAGGTTCACAAAGACGGTCATTGAACACGTTTTTGAGTACCATTCATGTGCTAGCTGCCATATTCCTGGACTCAAAGCCTCCCTGATCCAGTGAACTTCAGTGGCAGCTCCACTCATTCAGTGTGGTCCACTGAAAACCTAGTGAACCAGACCGGAAGGCTTTAACTTTTAATTTTTAAGATTTTGCTCAATGCCTCAACAAACAAAGCAACTACATTTGGCAGACTTCTCATATGTTTAAGCAAATGAATAAAATGTATTTTGAAAGTCTGTTTAGAGCCTAAGCAAATAATGTGATAATTATTTCTGGAGATCTCTGAACAGAACTCTGAGGTCTGTCAAGGGGAGTGATTATAGTACCCTGAAGCAGTGTCAGTAACAACTATTGAATATTCCTGCTTAAGAGGTGACAGGGGTTGTGAGTAACTGTGCCATATAACATCAGCCTAATCCTTTTGAAAACTATGGCAGAACCATTTTGATAATCCAAGTCTATCTACACTTCTCTACAAGATTAACAAAATTATTGTCAATTAAATATGTAATGTTTCTCTTAGCTAGATGATCTGTTACAGACCATAACCACACTAAAAAATCTTAACTGTTACTGCTTTGAGCACAGCACAAGTTCTTGAGTATTTAAAATCTGTTTGATGTTAAGACTGATTCACAATCACAGCTATGAATTTTAATCACTTTCATTTAACATTTTGGTGGAATGTAAAGATCATCTATAGTATTAATTGTCCTTGCTTTGCTTCTGTTAGTGCTCAGTGTTTTCTGTGTACTCAACTACCTTCTGATTTCAGTTGAATAGGGGAAGGTTGAGAAGTTCCTAGAACTAAAACAACTCCAAATACATACAGAAATAGAGATATTTCAACTATATGGACGCCTGGAATTTGGGAGAGAGTGGGGGATAATGCAGGTGCCTCTCTGTGTTTATAATGATACAGCCATCCTCTGGATGAGGGTGTGGCTCAGCAGCAGAGCACTTGCCTCACATATGTGAGGCACTGGGTTCGATCCTCAGCACCACATAAAAATAAATAAACAAAATAAAGATACTGTGTCCATGTATAACTAAAAATTAAAAAAAATATATACAGCCATCCTTTGGTATCTGAGGAGGATTTGTTCCAGGACCCCTGCAGATACCCCAATTCATGGATGATAAAGTCTCTTATATAAAATGGTGTAGAATCTATATATAAAATATACACATTCTTTTGTAGACTTCAAATCATCTTTAAATGGCTTATAATATATAGTACAATATGAATGCTATGTAAGTACTCGCTACACTATATTGTTCAGGGAATATTGTTTAGTGACAAGAAAATATTCTTTACATGTTCAGTACAGACACAGCTTTTTCCCCAGACATTCCTGATTGGCAGTTGGTTGAATCTGAGCTTGAGGAACCCTCATCACAGAGGACACAGTGTCTAATCTCATTTGCAAGTGAAGAGTGAGTCTACTGACCTAAGATCACTCTCTCTCCTCTGCAAAAACATGCAGATTACAAAAACCAAGTTCAGAAGAGCCTAATTTCAATAAGCCTGTAAAGAAAAAGATTCTAAGGAAACATTAGAATCCAGCAACCACTGGGAGTCTGTGTCACAGAGCTGCTGTCAGTGATGTAAGAGTACCTGGAAAAGAGGACACAGTGGGCTTTACAAAGTTTGATGAGTAGCTTTACTTAGAAATACTGGCTTCATAGATTTCTTAGGACACAAGTACAAAAGAGCTTGTAGCATCCTGTGGATGGCCCACCTCTACTACTCTTAGCTCCACCTGTGTTCTGTTGGAGTCCCTCCATATTTACTTGTGAAAAGAGGCAACAGTTCCATCTGTTCTAAATTCTCAAGTTATCACCAGGACAAACAGAAATCTTCACAACTGCACTTAAAGCTATTTGATGAAACAAAACAAGTCAAGGAAACTAAGGCATTCTTATTTTAAAAAATGAAACAAGCATATATCTACATAGGTAATAGTGGTTTTAAGGTAGGTTTTCTAATCCCACCCAATGAGCCATCTATGTCTAGTCTAGTTGCTTCCCAGGTTCAGAGAAGATTAAAATGACATGTAGCATGTGGTTGAGTGGAGGCTCTTGTCAGGACCTACACTCAGTTCAACTCTGCTGCTACTGTTCTCCATTTGTTCTTAAAGCAGCCAATAAATCATCATGGAAGAAAATACTATATAAATCAAAGTACATTTCTGAAAGTAACCAAATGCTCTTCACTATACTCAAGGCAGTATTTTAAACCCATGGGTCTCAATTCTAAACTTCTACTGCAAAAGAAGTGTGAAATTATTGAAAATTTTGGGAAGCAATATGTGTGTGTCTATATGCACATAAATACACAATCTCTTCTAAATTATACTATCATTTTTGCTTTGAAACAGTGCTTCAACATCGCGAAGACATTAATAATTTCATTACACACACACACACACACACACACACACACACACATACTAACTGAATGAAAAAAAACAAGAGAAATATATATTTCTCCCCTGATTTTCTAATGTAAATGCAGGGCAAATCTAGAAGAATTTCAGGAAAAGCTTCCAGCAAAATCCATGGATGCACTGCTTCATGATAATGTTTGCTTCCTCATCCTCTAGTCTGGGTTATGTTCTTTCCTTGATTATTACAATTATCATGCTGTGTGTTTGCTTACATGGATAGTGAGTCCAGGTGAGCAGGGTTACAGTGTGTTTGTGTCTAATTGCCTTTCTGCTCTAGATCTGGTAAATGGATGCTCTTCCATGTGGTGGTCTTGAGCAGCCAATTTATATACTGTATAAGGTTTTTGGAAACAGAGATGGATAAAGACAGGAGAGAGCAGCTGAACTCAGAAGGAGATCAGGTTGTAGGGAGAATGTGGGGGAACTGGCTTAAGAATAAGTGCAAATATTTTATTTAGAAGAAGGGCATTTTTTAAAAAATGTGAGATGGAACTCATTGAGCCACATCTCCAGCCCTTTCTTATATTTTATTTAGAGACAGGGTCTCTCTGAGTTGCTTAGGGCTGCACTAAATTGCAGAGGCTGACTTTGATCTCTGATCCTCCTGCCTCCACCTCCCAAGCCACTGGGAATACAGGCATGCACCATCACACCTGGCTGAAGAGGGAATTTCTGAGCCTAAAGCCTGAGGCCTCTTTATTTACCTCCAGATATTTATTGAGGACTTATCTTGGTCCAAACCTGGACAGACTTAAAATTATTCTTGTTTGGTAGGAAACAATTTAACTGTTCCTATTAGAATTTAAAGTCTAGCACTATTAAAGTGTGCAAGATTTGCCTTTTTTGGCATCTAGATGCTTGGATGCCACCTTGAGGCCATGTCTTCCTGAAAATAAATGCACAAGTGCTAGAATTCATTTTTTACACTTCCCCTGAATAGATCACATTTTTCAGTGTTAACAACAGGTCGTTTAACACAAAGGCAAAATCTACTTTCCAATATCTGACCTCCTTTCAGGCTTCCCAAGAGGCTGTTAAGAGGGTCATTGCTAGTGGCTGCAGGCAGCTTTATGTCCCTGCTTCTCACGAGCCACCCACCACACCTGTACACTGGCCCAGCTGACTGCCAGCAGCACTTGATCAAGAACTCCATTTCTTATTTATATGGATGATTAGCTGTGTCTTCTGGTGCCTGGGCAGCTTCAGAAATATGATTTTTAGCGGATGCAAATCTACCAGGAATTTTCATTCAATTTGAGCATGTAGAAATCAAAAGACAGCAGAGGTTGAGGAGAGCAGGCAAAAGAGGATCGTTAGAATACAAATGACCCCCATTTCAAACAAAAACTGCTCAGTGAAAAAGCTCTTTAAGGCCCTACTCCTCAAGCTTTCTAGCTCACAAATAAGAATTTCACAAGGCCACTGATAAGAATCTAGGTTCACAAATACTATCTTAGAACCACTAAGTCAATCTTCAAGGGCAAGAGTCTGATACTCTGTTTTTAGTAAACTCTGGAAATTCGTTTGTTAGGCAAAGTGGGGTACCACTGATTTAAAATTCCTTCACCACAAATATAAAGCATCAATTAATAATGATTTGAATACAGTAGGACTAATTCTCAAAAGCTATTGCTTCTTGGATTAAACATTTCAACAGAATTGGGCTTTAAAAAATTAAATCCCTCGTATTAGAATGTAAGATGTGACAATCCTGCCTTTTCTAATCTGGCTGCTCATTAGATATGTACCCCCATATGCAAAGCAGTGGCCGTGCCCTATGGGGTCTTCCTTGCAAACAAAATATACGTGTTTTTTATGTCTGTTGCTGGACCCTAGTTCTAGTCCGTCACACCGCTCCATCTTAATGATGGGTTTTCCTGCCTGTGGCTACTGCCTGTGCTAATCCACTGCCTTCCCTCCTCTCCCTAGACCATGATAATATTCTAAAGCCCACTTTAATCAAAGGCTTTTCTTGATTAAAACAAACAACAAACAAGTCGCGCGCACACAGCTTCCCTTCAATGGATGCCCACTGCCTAAGAATTAAATACAATGTTTCTGCTTGGTATTCAAAATCTCCTGAGGGTAGCCCCAGCCTACCTTCCAATTTGATCCCTAACTGCCTCACTACACATAGCACATGTGCAGCTATGATAGACTTCTACCATTTCCCAAACATGCTTGGGGGTTTCTTGCTCCAGTTGCTCTGCCTGGTGTAAGTCCCCCACTTACTCATCCACACGGGGGCTCTCCTCTTCCAGGCCTATGTCACATGCTTGTCCTCAGACACTCTTTCTACATCGCCTAAACTCCACCAGACCTGGTATGTCCCATTTCTCCCACCACACCACATATGTAATTCTACCCACGTTCTATGTGTTGGATGCATGCTCCTTGAGGGCACAGTCTGTATCTTACAAGATCACCTGTAAGTCTCTGGCACCACCAGAAAGACCGTGGCCTTCAGGATGATGTGGCCGTGGGTCAAAAATTACATCTTGGATTTACCGATTGAGAGACTTTCAAAGTATTACCTAGTCTGTCTGAGCTTTCTGCCCATTCCTTAGTATGGCAGTGAGGACAAGATCAACCTGGCAATGCTCCATTGAGGAATTAAATGTCCGTAGCTTGTTCATGAAGCTGCTTGGTAGTGGCTCATCTCCCTGCCTTCCCTTCCTAATGCATATTTACTAGTTTTATTTTGTACGTTAGCCAAAGCAGTCAGTATTTATGGATCCGTTATTAAGTTCCTAACTCTAGTTACTTCACGTTTTTACACAAGTGCAAAAGCCTTTTTTTTTTTTACTTCTTTGCTAGTTTCATTGAGATAGTTACCTTGACCTGAAAACTATGGAAAACACCAACCACAAAAGCCTATCTTTCCTAGTCAGTCATGTGCATTTTTAAAAAGAAACATTCTACTTAAACTGTTATTCTGGAAAGCTCAGATTTCCAGGGCAATTCCAGATCCTTTATACACACAAGTTTCTAAAGGTAAATATCACGAAATATCTAGAAGCTGGTATAAAGGTAGAGTTGAGCTAGAATGGTGATACACGGTCCCACGACAATGTCTGCAGGGATGAGGGGCAGCAGAAAACAGCAGGCAAGAGGGCAAAGAAAACCAGTTGCTGGTCACTGACTAATGGCCCTGCCTGTCATGCTAATTAAAAGTATTACTAACTCCTAGTTAAGTTTTATTAAAAGCATGTTTATACCAACATGCTGAAGTTCTTGTACTGACATGATCAAATTTCATTTTTCTGGAATGGTCCAGGACCAGAGTAATTCTGGAAGTTTCCAGAAAGGGGCTGAAGGAAGGGAACTGAGGCTTCGCAGTCCAACGCTGTTTTTTGGACAGTAAAAGGGGTGAATTTGAGTGAGGAGGGACCTGAGATGGTGAAGGGTGGGGCAGGGTTGTAGGTGTGGGGGTTAGGCTCCCACCCCACTTCTCTTTCTTAAAAACCCTGAGCTCTGTCACTCTGGCTTAAACAATTGGGAAAGCTGTCGGAGGGGGAGAAAAATACAAATTCTCTTTTAGTTCCCAGAACTGGAAATAGAAACCTAAAAATCTTGGAGAATAATTTTCTTTTAACAATTACTAAGTAGAGAAGAAATCAGAGAGAAATTTCTTAAATCTCACTGATTCTGAATTTAGATGAATTAATATAGGTTGCACATCCCTAGTCCAGAAGTCTGACTATGAAATGCTCCAAAATCCAAAACTTTTTGAGTGCCAACATGATGCTACAAGTAGAAAATTTCTCACCTGAATTCATGTGGTAGGTTACAGTCAAAATGAAGACACACTAAATGTATTGTATAAAATTACCTTCAGGCTCTGTGTATAAGATGTACATGAAACATAAATGAATGTTGTGTTTAGACTTGTGTCTGATCTCCAAGATAGCTCATAATGTAATTGTAAATATTCCAAAATCTGAAAAAATCTAAACTCCAAAAAACCTAGGATCCAAGTATTTTGGAGAAGAAATATTCCATCTATATTTACTCAGAATAACTTTGATGACATTTGTTATTCTAAAATTTCAAAATTTTCATGTAATATAGGAGTTGTTGAAATAGTCACACTGAAAGTTTCGTTGTTCAGGGGTTGCTAGGCTTCATTTAAAGTATTATTCAAAACTCACAGGTAGGTTTAATTAAAAGTGTAAGAAGAAAAAAAAAAGCAATCCAAAACAGGGTGAAGTATGGCAGTAGAGATATTTTACACATAAGCTCCACATCCCAAATATTAGCTTGTTATGCAATATTGTCAATTCTTGCTTCTTTCCAAAAAACAAGAATCAGCCAGAACAGTGGGAAGGATGATCATCTAATGCCATGGAAAGCTTTTCATTCATTCAGGAAATATTTGAGCCCCTACTATGTGATGGTACTGGATGTGCAAAGAGCAACAAGAGAAACTCTCTTCCTTTGAGAAGCTCATTGTCTAGTGGAGAATATAGACAAGCAACCAGATGTTTATAAATGACTGTGTTAATGGCAATGATAAGGAGGAACCCTGGGGCCTATGTGAAAGAAGCCTCCGCCAGGGGGCGTCGGGGGAGAGCACTGGGGTGCCAGTAGGACTCACCAGGGAGGCAGAGAGGGAGCAGGCTCTAGGGACAGAACCATTACAGAGATGCCTACCTATCTCTATCTATCTATCTATCTATCTATCTATCTATCTATCTATCTATCTACCTACCTATCTTGCTGCATTAACTTTGGGCATCAAACTACACCTGCCTTTCTCCAACTATCCTGATAAACTTTGGACTCTGAAATATCCCTTTGCACCAGTGAAGCAAATCACCATTTATTAGCAACTTAAAGTAACCTCCAGATCCTTTAGATGACTTTCACTTTTCTTTGTCCTGGATATTTTTAAGTTACAGGTAAAAATATCTGTTCTCAGACCTGAAAGAGATAAAAATGTTTGCCCTGAGGGAATAAACTTTTGATTTAGCTAAAGTTTTTAAATATATATGTATATATACATATATATATTTGAACATAAGTACTGTATTGTATGAAGTTATAATGTGACAAATTCACTGTAAAATAGTCATTTTTCCCTGCTTTAATATTTTTTATGTAGAGTTTTTTAAAAACTGAGTTAAAGATGATAAAAATGGAGAAGAATGAAGAAATGGAAAACAGAAATGGACTTATTTTGACACTGGGGCAGCATCCTAAGAAGAAAGTGGTTTCTATCAGTTGGCAAGAGAAATTATAGAGACTGCACAATACAGCAGTAAAGAGCCCATCTCAGATGAATATGTCAAGAGACTGTCACCTTCAGCCAGATCTTTGAGGAATTCCTATTCTTGATTAGTTCTTCTTTACTAAACATTTGGCTACACTCTAGCACTGTAATTATTACTTTATATAACTTAACACGTGATCACAACTATAAGATAGACCCGTGTTACAAAAGAAGGAACTTGGATTCAGAGAACCAAGGAATTTGCTCAAAGTCACACAGCTACTATGTTAAGTTGAACTCATACAAGTCTGATTACAAAAAATTTTCTCCTGAACTTTTTATACTGTACATTATATTTCCTTTAGCTAGTGACAATACTGGTGTTATTAAGAAGTGAGAAATCAAGTCTATGGTATTCCCAAGTATCTTATGCAGTGCTAAACTATTAAACAAAAGGTTTCTTTAAGAATTTTCTATCTCCCTTCCCCTTCAGCAATATAATCCCTACCAGGGAATAAAGGAACTAGCAAGGACAGGAGCATGTTTTTGTGTATGTGTGTGTGTGTGTGTGTGGGGGGATACCAGGGGTTGAACTCAGGGACACTCAACCACTGAGCCATATCCCCAGCCCTATTTTGTATTTTATTTATAGACAGGGTCTTGCTGAGTTGCTTAGTGCCTCTCTAAATTGCTAAGGCTGGCTTTGAACTCGTGATCCTCCTGTCTCAGCCTTCAGAGCCAATGGGATTACAGGCGTTCACCACCATGGCCAGCTGCAAGGATGTCCCACTTCATTCAATAATGAATGATGATAAAGAATCAAATAGATATATGCAACATTTTTTTATCCATTCATCTACTTAAGGGCATCTGGATTGCCTCCATAGTTTAGCTATTGTTCATTTTGTTGCTATAAACATTGATGTGGCTGTGTCCCTGTAGTATGCTGTTTTTAAGTACTTTGGGTATAGACTGAGGAGAGGGATAGATGGGTCAAATGGTGGTTCCATTCCCAGAATTCCAAGGAATCTCCATACTGCTTTCCATATTGGCTGCACCAATCTGCAGCCCCACCAGCAATATATGAATGTACCTTTTCCCCATATCCTTGCCAACACTTACTGTTGTTTGTCTTCCTAATAGCTGCCATTCTGACTGGAGTGAGATGATATCTTAGAGTAGTTTTGATTTGCATTTCTCTAATTGCTAGAGATGATGAACATTTTTTCATATATTTGTTGATTGATTGTATATTCTCTTCTGTGAAGTGTTAGGTCCTTGGCCCATTTATTGATTGGGTTATTTGTTTTTCTTGGTTGGAATTTTACTCAGCAATAAAAGAGAATAAAATCATGGCATTTGCAGACCTATCTACCCCTCTCCTCGATCTATACCCAAAGTACTTAAAAACAGCATACTACGGGGACACAGCCACATCAATGTTTATAGCAGCAAAATTCACATTTGCAGGTAAATGGATGATGCTGGAGAAGATAATGCTAAGTGAAGTTAGCCAATCCCCAAAAAACTAATGCCAAATGTTTTCTCTGATAAAAGGAGACTGATTCATAGTCTAGATGAATTCTAGATAGGGCAGTGCCGCAGTCTGGCTGGGCACAAAATCAAGAGCCACTCAAGCAGGATATTTTTGAAACTGCCGCCAATGCCCTGTACTTGCCCGGGAAGATTGCCGATCCACACACGCGGCGTTCTCCTGGAACCCCAGAGGAAGTTCCTCCCCCGAAATTCCCTCCTACTGCACTTCCCCAACCAATGGGAACTCTCCAGGAGTCCCTAGCAGGCTGAGGTGAACAGCAGGAGTCCAATATCCATAAGAATGCAAATCTTAACATAATCATATCATCTCCACGGCTAGCTGGCGTCACCTTCCAACCAAAAATGCCATGCATCATATTACTTGGCTGTGGCTCTTAGCAGGGCAGGGGAGTGGGAGGGAAAGGGAAGAGGCAGGGGGTTAGCAAGGATGATGGAATGTGATAGACATCATTATCCAAAGTACATGTATGAAAACACGAATTGGTGTCAAGATACAACCAGAGATAGGAAAAATTTGTGCTGTATTATGTGTAATAAGAATTGTAGTGCATTCGCTGTCATTTAATTTTTAAAAAATAAAATAAAAACAACCAGCCCACTCCTCAATCCCTTCCATTGACCCAACTTACTCCATGGATTGGATGATTTTTTTTGGCTCCACGGAGCATGGATAGATGACTTCGTCGATGTGCTTCAGGTTGCAGTTGGAATAGGCAGTAGAGATGTGTATGAAGGCTTCAAGCTTTGGCATCTGACTGGCGATATGCAAGAGCTGCTGGGTGGCAGTGACGTTAAGTTGCACAGCATGTCTGGAAAAAATTAAGCAGCAGGACACATGATGAATGACACAGCATCCCCCTGCTGTGATTGTGCCTACTCCAATAACTAGCATATCAACAAGGCAGCCATGGAGGACAAGGAGGGAAAGGATGGGTCATGGCTACAAGCTGAAGACACTGGTTGGTCCTGCTAATGCTGTGATTTGTGCACCTGAGTCCTGTTCCTTGAAGCACGGAACATGTTGTGCTTAGGGGTTACTTGGTTCTAATCAACCAGAAGGAAGATCATGATCCTCTGAATTCATAAATGGGCTTTTACAAGCAGCCATTAAAAGAACAAAAGTACATAAATTAAGATCTAATTCAAAAGGTTAGAAATTACAAATAAATTGTGGATTTTTTAATGAATAATGTAAGTTGCTACTGTAAAGATCCAGGTGAGACATGAAAATTGATGTCAAAACCATAAATTGTAGCTAATAGAACACAAAGCTCTATAAACACAGTATGTGGTGATAGTGACATAGTCACTATCATAAAAAATAAAAAATCACTATCAGAAGCACATGGTTTATCTAATATCAGGAAACCTATTACTCTAATTTAACTCAAAGAGAAAACAACTATATAATCATTTATATATATTCTGAAAAGTCTTAAATTGACATTTAATATCTATTCTCTAATTTAAAAAATTTACTAAAATGGAAATAAAATGATTAAACAATGTACATCTCAGTTTGCTGGTCAGTGTCCTGCTTAATGGTGAACAGGTGGGAACACTGCTTTAAGGGCTAGGAAGATGTCTATAATCACTCCTCGTACTTGATATTGTTGTGAAATCCCAGCCCTGCAGTTAGAGAGGAAAATAAAATCAATGAACAGATGTAAAGGTTTGAAAAGGCAGTCATAAAAAATCACTATCAGGTTATATAATGGCATATTTGGAAAACAAACAAAAAGAGCTTTTTTAGAAGATAATTCAATAAAATGTCCCCTTATAAAAATTATATAAAAAATCATTAGCTTTCCTATATATGAACAAAACTTAGAGACAACAATGTAAGAAAGGGACACATTCAAACTAGACATTTTTTATTAAATCAAATTAATCAGAAATAGATATATAAAGAAAATGTTAACATATCATTAATGGGCTTGATTGCCAAACTCCTGTAATCCCAGTGATTTGGAGGCTGAGTCAGGAGGATAGCAAGTGTGAGGTTAGTCTGGGCAACTCAAAATAAAATAAAAAGGGCTGGGGATGTAGCTCTGTGGCAGAGGGTCCCTGGGTTCAATCCCCAGTGCCACAAAACAAAACACAAAACTTAATTAATGAAGTAAATGAAAAGACTATTTTAAATAGGTGTTCTAAATTAATCTACATATTCAAGTTAGTGCTAATTAAACTCCCCCAAAATTTTTAAAACCTTGTAAAAATTATTTTAAATGTAAACATGAAGTACAGTCAATTGAAAATAGTCAGAAAATTTGATTTAAAAAGCTGTGCTCTGGAGTGCTGGGGATGTGGCTCAAGTGGTAGCCCACTCGCAGGGCACTGGGTTCGATCCTCGCACCACATAAAAAAATAAAATAAAGATGTTGTGTCTGCCAAGAACTAAAAAATAAATATTGAAAAATTCTCTCTTTCTCTCTCTCTCTCTTTGAGTAAAGTCTATCTTTAAAAAAAAAAAAAAGCTGTGCTCTGGAATACTTGCCCTAATATAATAAATATTACAGTAATTAAAACTGTGTGGTATTGGCAAAGAAAGCCTAAGAAAGAGTCTAAGGAATTGAGCACAAGAGTTTCATTTCAATAGAATGTAAATAAACCATTTAATAAACATTGTTTAAGAGCTAACCATCTGGAAGAAAAAAAATAGCAACTCTACCTTCACATCTACATCATTTTTCCATTTGTAGATTTTTTTCTATTACTGTATATAGTTAAATTTTAAATGGATCTAATATCTAAATGCAAAAATAAAACTAAAAATACAATAGAAGAAATTATAAAAATTGTACAAATAATAAAGATTTAAAAGACAAATGAAAAATTGCTAAAATATTATGCTGAATTTTCCAGGAAACCTCAAAATTAAAAAGAAAAATGTTTCAGTAGAAAGCAGGAAAAAGAACATGAACAGGCATGTCACAAAGGAATAAAATGTCAATAAGCCTATAAAAATTGTCGAACTTTCCAATCATCAAAGAAATAAAAATCAAAACATACAATACCATATCTACTATCATAGTTGCAACATTAAAAAAATTAAGAAATCATATTTTGAGTATAAGAAACAAGCATTCATGTACACAGGAACAATGTTAGGTTTACACTACCTTTTGACGAGGAATTAGTATTATATGTAAAAATGTAAACTTTTCATAACCTGGAGACATCTAATATGTATCTGAATATTCTACTTCTATAAATTTACTCCATAGAGAGTACACAAAGAGTTAAAAATAATCTATACACAAATATATAGACAAATATACATACTTATAAACAAAGATGTTCACTACAGAGTTGTTTATAATAATGAAAAATTAGAACAATTAGTTCATCAATACAGAACTGGTTGAGTATATTACATATACATACAATGGAATGTCATAATCATTACAAATTGTAACAACTTTTTTTGTGGTACTGGGAATTGAACCTAGAGGCAATTTACCATTGAGATACACCTCCAATCAAGGTCTCCTTAAATTGCCAGGTTGACCTTAAACTTGCAATACTCCTGCCTCAGTCTCCCAATTATAGAATATTTATTGAAAATGAAAGACATCCAAATTATAAGTAAATAGATTGTAAAATATCATTCTCAATAGGATGCCATATTTTTGTAAAGTTAAACATCATATAATAATAGATGTAAAAAGAAAAGTTGGACTGTATGTTCTCTACAATAGGTGGTTGTCTCTGGATGATGGGATTTTTGAGATTTGCTTATTTGTATATATAATTTTTTCATTGAACAGCTGGGTTTTTTGTTATTTTTTAAAATATTTCTTACAGAAACCATAAAGAAACTTACATGTACATGTGTACATGCATACACACATGCAAGCCATGAGGGGGAAATGGAAAGGTACCTCAGTGGGTCGTCAAAGCGTACAGTGGCCGCGCAGTGGAAGATGATATTGACAGAGGACAGGAGTTCCTTCATGTCCTCTTTGCTGATGGCTAAGTCCTTCTGAATGAGATCTGCATAAATAGGTTTAATCTTCTCATGCACTTTTGGACAAACTTCTTTGACTTTCTCAAATAGCTGAAACACAAACATAAGTCAATAGACAAAGATCATCATCATCTTCATCACATCATTCTTGTTTGCACTGACTTGTTTTACTATAGTTCTCAAAAACTGGTTTTAATCATAATGTTAACATCACCCAAGGAAGGTGTCTGCCTGCTCAAGAGCCATCTGTTTTCCTTCATGCAGTTCAGTTTAGCAAATTCCTGCTTCTCTTGAGAAATATTTGAAAAGTCAGTTCCATTACCAAGAAGGTGTGTACTTGGAGCTCTTCCTGGGGTGGAAGGAGTGACAGTAAGCAGTTATCATCCATGTCCTGCCTTGATCGTTCCCATTTCTGGCAGCTTCAAGTTTACATGTGGTAAAACTTTTAACCTTGGCTGGAAAAATAATTGTTTTCAGTGTAAAAATTACTAGCCTGTATCACAGCCTTTACAAATAACTAGAATAATTACCCGGGACTTGGTTAACTGGCTCAGATTAACAAGATGTCTTAGCAGCACAAACATGATTAGAATATAAGAAACCCACCAAATTTGTAATGAGTGAAACAAAAAATCTTATGTAATCTTTTTCTAAATATAAATAGCAGCTAATGTCTAGTAAGAGAATTACATGAGCTCAGGTACTTTGCGGGGGATTTTAACAATTTTTTTTAAAAAATTCTAGTTTCTTTATAAAGGGAAAAAAGTAGTAATTTTGGCTTTTATTACATTATTGAAATGTAATCTTCTACACAGATTCTTAGATTAAATTGGTATTTTCCACTTTCTCAGAAACACAATTTTAATAAAAATGATCTTTCTTCTGACTTATTTTGATAAATGGGATTTTACTGTAGTATCTGAATGGTAAATGTTTAGAACAGTTAAGAGTAGAGAAATTGGTCAGTGGTTTTTAAACATAATGTAGTAGTAACATACACAGTCCTCTTCTCCCCTTTAACTCCCAACCTATGCTTCTCCCCTCCATTACAGATAGCAGGCTTCTCCCCTCCATTACAGATCTATCCCAGGATGGGTAATAAAAAATTGAATCAGGTCGTTAAAGAAATCACGTCTCATTTGTATCAGGCAAGAGCAGGTTCAGAGACCATCCTGGGAACTCAGTGAGGATGACTAGGGAAAGGAGTCAAATCTGTATGCTGCCCTGGCTGGTTAACACACTTCTGTCTTTGAGCTAACATTTTTCTACACTGTAGAATCAGTCCTTTGGTGTTACTGCAATTCTGAAAATAATTTAAAAGTTAGGTCAATCCTCAGTGGGGTTTTCTGACATCCGGGATTGATAAGATTATTCAAGTATCCTAGGCACAATTTCAACAAAGACATCATTCTGGCTCTTCCAGAAAGATCTTTAATGGTTCCTTTAATCTTGATCAGCATACTAAATTTGTGCTTTCATGGTCAAATGTTGACTGTACGAAAAACACATGTTGGATATTTTTGGATAAGTGCATGTGAAATTTGTACAATTTCTCTTTTTTGAAAAATTTGTAGAAAGCTCCTTTTGAGCCGACGTCATAGATTTTATTCACTGGACATTTGTTTAAGGTTCTGTGAACTCCTTCAACTTTGGCTTGTGATGAATCCCTGCCCTGGAGAAGGATCAAGAACTGGGTGAGGGATGGAGGTATCATATTTCTATAATGCTTTTGAAATAATGTAGAGACCTCGAACTTGGATTCTTAGTCAAGTAGTTATCCACATGACCTCACGTAGGAAGAATCACAGGCATCTACTTTCTGGGGATCATTGAAGGTAATTATTCATTTTCTAATCATGAAAGTTTTTCATTTTACAGAATCCCAGTCTTCAAATGTAACTATACTAGTTAGTCCTAAAACACACCAAAAACTTTCTTAATATTTTTGATTTTTGAAAAAAGGATAAGATACTTTCAAATTAAAGCAATCTCCGTGAAATATCTGGTGTTGCAAAGTGAAAGAGACTGTAACAGAATTTTTAATGTGCCGAGTACCAGCAAGCAAATCAATGGACTCTGTAAATTGGCTCTAATTTGAGAACAATTAAACACAAATAAGTACATGTACATCAAAGCAAAACCCCATTATGCTCAGTGTACAGCAAAATTTCAAAATGTTGGGATTGTGCTAGTTTGCAATTAATTCCCATAAAATGTAAAGGATTAATCTGGAAGTTTTTATTGCTTCAGTGAGGACCATTTCTATAAGACTATAAAGCAGCATGATGTAGTATGTTATTGGCCTTTTCTTTGCAGGTGTTTAGTTCAAAGTGATTTTTTTTTTTTAGTTCAAAGTTAATTTGTTTAAATGAATTGGTGTACCTCTTAGGGATTAATTTTATGCCTTTTAGGAACTGCTTAACAGCGATAACCTTGAAAGAACTCAAACCATTTCATAAAATGTTATCTTCGATGGTCTGAAACTGAATCATGTTCTGTGAATGGAGGTCACAGTGTGTGACTCTGCACAAGTCATTGTCCGAAGCTCCCCACTGTATTTCATAGATGATTTACTTCAGGGGAAACCAAGGGCTTATTGAGCAATTCACATTTTTCCAGAAAAGATGATGTGAAGAGTCCAGTGCAACCTGCCAAGCTTTGCCTGCTTATATAAATCCACTTCCTGGTGACATCATTCAAAAAACTCCTCCTCTTCTCCCAAACCTTGAATTTTGTCTGGCATTCTCAGAATTTGCACTGCAAACATGGTACAATATAGTTGTAGACCTTCCCTTGTCTAAAGACTGTAGCTTAATGGGAAAGCCCAACTATTTCTGATATGCTCTCAATGAAAACTTTTTTTTTTTTAAGAATCTGATCTCACAATCATTCTTAATTAACTATTAAGAGTGATGTAGTTAATTAAGAGTGAAGTTTTATTTTCCAGGTATGGATATTGTCTTCTTGATGTTATCTCAAGGAGTTACTCAGAGTAGATTATTAGTGATTTAAGTGATTTATCCTAAATGAATAAATATGGGCCATCATTGTTGTAAAAAGAAACACCGTTAAGGCACTAAAAAACCTCAGAATTTCTTTGGACTTCACAGCTGAATGATTTACATATAACTTATTATCTGTTACAGTGGCAAAGAGCCACTGGGTCTTTTGAAGTCAAGCCATATTGAAGATAGCAATATAGAAAAATCATCAATCTTATTTAGATTTGTTTTTCTTTAAATATTTATTTTTAGTTGTAGTTGGACACATATATTTATTTTATTTATTTATTTTTATGTAGTACTGAGGATCAAACCTAGTGCCTCAAACATGCTAGGAGAGTGCGCTACCACTGAGCCACAACCCCAGCCCCCTAGATTTGTTTTTGATACAATGGAAAGCTGATTGGCTTATCATTAAGTGAGCACATTTTTCATAACTAAGACACTAAGCAGGCAGTGCCTACAAACCCTGAGTACCTACAAATTGAAGAGCACTGGTCTGTGGTGAGTGAGCATGTTCAAAGAAAACACATGAAATCTGCCATGGTTTCCTTAGAAGCTCTTTAGATTTTTTTAAAAAATATTTTTATTAGTTGCTGATGAACCTTTATTTTATTTATTTACTTACATGCAGTGCTGAGAATCGAACCCAGTGCCTCATATGTGCTAGATAAGAGCTCTACCACTGAACCACAACCCCAGCCTAGAAGCTCTTTAGATTTTGTGAAATATTAGAAGATAATTGGAAGATATTAGAAGATAACTGGAAGATATTAAAAGATAATTGGAGGATATTAGAAGATAATTAGAAGACAAATGCATGGAATCAAATTTCTAATAAAGTCAAATATTTAGCTCTGATAAACAATTTTGAAACTAAAAATGAACTGAACTTATCGGCTGTCATAATTTTGAAAAATTCATGACAGCTTTGTTGCCTTATTTACTTGCTTTTTAAAAAGATAGGTGTTTCATTTTCCCCACCATAACAGTATAATATGTTCATAGTAATTGTATTTGGAAAACTGGAAATAGATTACTGTTTTTATTTTTTCACTATTAAAGAGGGTTCTTTTTCCCTTACCATAAAAGTAATATGCTTATTATAACTGTAATTTGAAAATGCCAAAATATAAAATTAATCCAAGAGTAATCTGAGCATTTAGGGTAATTAGTTGAGATTATAGTGAATATGGATATGCATCCTTTTTTACACTGAACATATTGCAAGCATTTCCTCATGCCATTTACTATTTTATAAAACATGATTTTTAATTTAGGCCTACTAATCCAACACATGTATGTATTGTTGTTTGTTTAATCATTCCTCTGTTATAGAACATTCAGATTGGCTCCAGTTTTTGTTATTATAAATAATACTGAAATAAATATATTTGTATATTATTTGTGTGTTTCTGGTTGTTTTCTTAGAGTACCACCTTAATTATCTTTGATAAAGTCCTCAAGAATTTATCATTAATTCAGATACTTCTCCCTCTATTGATGTCTCTTTAAGTGCTCAGAAAATACTTCAGAAACTTAGTCATAAGTATGAAAATGAATTCTCTTTTATGATTCTTGAGTCTCACTTCTGTGTGGCAAATGGATTTTTTTTTTAAAGTTTGTTTCCAAAGTATCTCATTCTTAATTGTCTCTCTTTGAAAGCAAGGAAACAGGAAGTGAGAGGTGGTAGCTATGTATACCATGAAAGGAAAAGAATGAAGCAGATGTATGAATTTTGATAAATAGAACAGATGTCTTTTTGATCATATTTCCTGAGGACAAATTGGTAACATTTTTGTTTATTATATTTGAAAGAAAAATTTGCAAGCCTCCTATGCCTGACAACAGTATGTCTACCTACCTTTAGGAGCATTAGCGTACTTATGTTGAGTTAGAATTCACTCATTACTATGGATGACTAGGGAGAAATATTTTTTGAAAGCTATACTAAGGGGGCTGGGGCATGTGTGTGGCTCAGTAGTAGAGCACTTGCCTACCATGTTCAAGGCTTGGGTTCAGTCCAGGACCATGGGAGAAAAAGAAAGCACTACTCCAAGGACCTACTTAGAAATAAGTTATACTCAAATCACTGTGTTCATGTCAAAATAGTCAGTTAAATGGCATTTTATCTAAACCAGGCTTTAATTCATATTAAATACTCAATCAATATTTGCAGAGTCCAAAGCCTCCCCGGAGAAACTAACACAGATAGGAAAACTCTTCAGAGTTAGAATGAACAGGAATGAGAATGGTACACCAGAAATGTAGTTTGACTGGACCCAGACAAGACCTCTGAGTAACCTCCACAAATAATGTTGTGGAAGTAGATTTGTCTGAGACTAAAATCCGTAAGTGATGTGAAGGCAATGTCAGAGAAAATCTCTAACTCTTCTTAACTGCTTGACATGTTTCCAATCATCATGAGCTTCATTCTGGTGAGTATTGCAGAATGGTGGATTCTGTCTTATTTTATACTTTATTCGATTAGAGTTGGAGGAGGGGGCCAAAGTGCAGATTGGTTATTCCAAAAGTGGGCCGCTCCAATCAATTTTCCAATATAGGATTATTACTTAAGGGCATGTACACATAAAAATTTCATTTCCTAGTAATTCTGTTTTATGCTTTCTTAATTTAACACTTGGTGAAAGTAAGAGTTTTAAGTGTGGCAAACATGACAATGTTTTTTCAAATGGAAAACCAATAGCACACTAACTACACCATTTTCTCTTTTTAATTAGATATCTAAGAACTTTTCAGGGTCATTACTCTCATGCATTACTGTGATGGCCTCCACATTTGGCATAGTGATGACACTTAGTAAGTACTCAACCAATATTTGTTGAATGAACAAGCTTAATGAATTTCATTTTTTGCTAGTGTTTAGATGATTGTGTACCTAACACACACTCCTTCTTCCTTTCATCTCTTCATTAATCCATTCTCTCATGTCTTTCATGTGCAACAAGCTGTCATACTGTGTGCCTGAATCAGGAATTTCTTTTTACTTGGTTCTAGACCTAGGCTCAAGAAACAAATAACTTTAAACCTGAAAATTCCATTGGTTCCCACACTTACAGTTGCAGAATGAGTTGTGAAGGTGTGAAGACATGGAGACGAGTATATCCGACAGCCACTTCAGAGGTACAGTCAGTGGATAGGAGACAAGGAAAGGCCTTCCAAAAGGTGAAGCCGTTGGCCACAAAAAAGTGATGGAAAAGAGGGTTCCTTCCAGAGAATAGATTTGGAGGCTATTTAAGGACCCTACTAACCCACAGGGAAAGGGAGCCTTCTCAATTCATGCCAAATAGGATCTCCTAATAGTTATAATCACTCTCTTACATGTTATTGAACACATTCAACTCTTCTGAGCTTTGTTGACACCATCTCTGAGTCTTCTTCTAGACACATGATTTTGAAGCATGTCCTTGTTATTGATCTCTCTCTCTCTTCTTTTTCTTGTAAGGCTTTTCAAATTCCTTACATATATATTTATTTCTTACAAAACGTCTATTTCACTGGACTATCATTGAGGTCAATCACCAAGTCTGTTTTATTTATCACTTTATCCCCACTTTTCCTCTGGCACAGGGCAAAGTGCTTGGCATGTACTTGGCTCTTGAAATATATTGGCCAGATTCACATGCTTGTTTGACTGCTTCTAGAAACTTTCTTTTCATTTTGAACTTCTACGCATCTCCTTTGCCTCTAGCTCAGCCGTGCATTCAGATTATTTTATAAAAACACATTTTACCTAATATGTTTATTTGTTCTGCATCAGAAGGTATTTTTCTGATTCCCTATGCCAGGAGTTGGCAAACTTCCATAAAGGGCTGCACAGTAAATACTCTCATCTTTGTGAGCCATGATTTCAGTTTAATTTAACTAATTGAACTCACCACAGATCTCACATATATCTTTCCCATCCTCACCAGCATCACTTGAGTACATTATTATTATTATTATTATTATTATTATAAATCATCTCACTGGCAGAGGACTAAATAAATAAATAAATAAATAAATTGGCCCTTAGTTGGAGTGCCATGCTATAAAAGCAGAACAAAATTCTCCCCCACATTTGACTAAAAATATGGAAAGCTAAGTCCTTCCTAGGGTCCAGGCACAATTCTAAGTGCCTTTCCAATATTAATTCATTTACATCTTACCATAATTCAAAAGACAATGACTATTATTGTTTCAATGTGGAACCTGAGGTTAGGTTACATAAAGGCACATTGCTCAGTGGTAGAGAGTTGATGCCAACTCTGTCTGGCCTCAGGAACAATGTGCTTCTAGGGATATTTATCTCCTGACACTACTGAAGATATTTATCTCTCTTCCACCTCTCAGAAAGTCTCAATTATCATTATTATGCAGGTATTCTCCACTCTTCAGTAGCTACTGTGCTTTAGAAGATGATCTCACCTTCAGGGAAAGGCTGACTGACCTAGAGACACTCATCTCTGAACAGTGATTGTCTTACCTCAGAGGTTTCTGAACATATCAACCCATGGCATACCTCAGGTCACAGGGGTTGGCTAGAAATGGACATGCAACTCTGCCCTGACAGATGAGAGATGAGGGACAGTCACTGAGGTTTTCTAGAAAAGAAGCATCATCAATCTTGGGAGACCCAAGAGAAAGCCACCTCTTATCATTCAAAGATTGCCATATATGGATGTGTGAAGCCTGAAACCATGGCAACCATCTCATTCCTAAGGGCATCAAGCCACAACAAAATGGCAGAGCTGGAGAAACAGATGGAGGCAGCCAGAGCTCTGGTTAAGTCACAGTTGCTCCTAGTCTTGGACTTTTCATCATATGATCAATACTTTTGGTTTTTAGACCAATTTCAATTATTCAAGTCTTTCAGAATCTGGCCTCAGCATATTTCTTACATGTCTGCTCTGAGACTTCACTTAACTATGTAATTTTTGTCTTCAATTTTCTTTTTACCTCACCAACTAGTGGCACATGGTAAGCACTTCAATAAATTTCTGCATGCAAATCTGGATGACAATATAGTCTTACTCTACAAGATGCTTAATCATCTATAAAAATGCTATCTGATAAAACTAAGCCCTAAGAAGCTCAGTGGGACCCTGTCTCAAAATAAAAAAAAAATAACAAGAACTGGGATGTAGCTCAGTGGTAAAATATCCCTGGGTTCAATCCCAAGTACCAGAAAACAAACAAACAAACAAATAAAAAATCTATATAATTTAAGAAACCCAGTCTTAGCTTACTTGTCTTTATTTCAAATTTTCAGTTTCAAAGTAAATATGGGCAATAATACCTTGCATTTCACAGATGGCCAATAACTACTTGTTAGATAATTCCTTATTTTCACAGAGCTTTATCTACAGGCAGTTGGCAATAACATCCTTATATTCTGAAGCATAATGATTCATGTAGTGGACAGTGTTGGGATACCAAGAAATGAAATCAAGTACATAATTCTTTTCATGGAAACTTTTTATAGATTCCAGATAGTGCCAGGAAAGTGGTGCTTGCGTAACCAATAGCTTTTTTTTTTTTAATATTGTCAAGTGATAGATTCTGTTCTTGTTTCCATGCAGACATTAGTATTTGTGGTAAATCACTATGTCTACATGCCCATGTCACATAGCTAATTGATAGTGCTGAGATTCAAACCCAGGTCAGCCTGACTTTGAAGCCCATTGTCTTCAGCACTATCTGATGATTACTGACAGTTCCCAGATTATGTGATGCACCTGATCTTGGGGCCCCACTTTGAGGATCATTGTTTAGAAAAGGTAACAGCTGATAACAAATAGAGCAACAGTGGAAACAAGTGTGAGGATTTACAAGGCAGTTTCAAGATGTTGTACCTAGCATAGTCAAGATGTCCAGAATAACACTAATGTTGCTGGGTTATCAAATACAGTGCTTTGAAAGGAGCAGCAAGAAAAAGCTTGTGCTGACCACAAGACTGTCTGCCACAAGATTTCTCTAGAAATGCTTAGCTGGCAACAGAACTGAGTGAACTGATGAAGGGTATGTCCACTACGTGAGGAAAATAAAGTCCACTGGGGAGATATATATATCTGAGTAAAGCTGAGAAAAGAGATCGGGAGTTTAGTCTAGGTTTTGTTTTTATGGCGTATCACCTTTTTGGTCTATTCTTAAAAACCATTAGTTATGAAGGCAGTGTGGGTTAGGAGGCCTCATGGAGTCACGCTGGGGCTTTTAAAGTCTGACTTGCTTATATACTAGGTGAGTGAATTTTGGTAAATTAATACATTAAGCCTTAGTGACTCCATCTATAAAATGAGGATATTAATGGCTATTCATTCACAGAATTTTTGCAAAGATAAAGGAGGGATGGCATGAAAAACCCTTGGAACAGTATACACTAGATGTTAGCTATTATTATTTGCACCACAGTGGACTCAGACCATGAGATAAGGAGAGAACTTCCCAGTTCACTGGATAATGGTTTATACTGAAATCCTGTCCTGGTGCCAGCAAAGAAATTTGATCATCAGTGTTTCTGGGCCATCTATAATGTGCTGTGCTATTCAATATACAAATACATATATTGGTTAGATGTCAGTATTTGCACACACTGGAGATAATTTGAAAAACAAACCAAAAAAATTGTCAACAATTCTTTAAATCTTCCTTATGCATAACCCAGGTGATTCTGTAAATTCCAAAGGATACTATCAACCAGAGAGATATGTACATTTTCTCATTTGATTCCTTGGTACATAATTGTTGTCATTTCTATTTTAAACATTGCAAATCTGAAGTTTACCAGGTAATTACAACAAATTGATAAGTCAGAATTTGCACTCAGATGTGTTAAAGACCAAAACCTACACTGCCTTGAAATTTAATATACATAACATTTTTTGGGAGGAGAGTGAGGGTTTGTTACCTATATGCTCATTCATAGGAACACAATATTTCATTTCCAATGTTTTTGACTTAGAAGAATATATGAGATAATAGAAAATTTAAGTTTTCATAGATATAAGAGCTAAATCATTTATTGTTTGGATAATTGAAAGTACTATTGTCTGGCTACTTATTATCATATTTGCTTCATACATAAAAAAAGGGGACATCATTGAATATCCAACATTTGGGGAGTCGGGAAATCACCTCAAACTTAGATGAAAATCAGTGAAAGAGTTTAGATGAACTTGTGACTGACAGATTTCAAGCCAGGAACATCCACTCTAGGAGTTTTAGTGTTTTGCCTATCAGTAATTTTCAGAATAAGATGATATCCTCACCGTCCTGGATGGAATCTAGCACTCTCTTCCCTCTTTTGGGAAAATATCACAGTCGGTTGCTATCTTAGTGTCTCCTTGTCTCTGCCTGCACAGATATTCTAACCCCACATGCAGTTTGGGGCTAGAAAGGAACACGCAGGGAGTCACTGTGCCCTAAGGCATTGCCCACGCACAGGGATCTTCCCCTGAGGCATACCTTACTGTTGAGGATCTGGAAAACCCTTTGCTGCAGGGTTTGGCCAGCCTTGGGTCTCACAAGGATGTAGATGACTTTCAGGTCAGGGCTGGTTCGGAACAGCTTCTCCATGAGCACTTTGCCCAGGAAGCCTGTGGCCCCGGTGATGAGGATGGACTTGTTGTCATAGAAAGCTGCAATCATGGACATGATTCCTCTTTTTCTCTTTTAGAACACTGAAAAGGGGTTCCTAAAAAGGAAAAGAAATAGCAAAAGATTACTGTTTTAGAAGTTCTAAAACTCAAACATCACTTAAAATATTTCCTCTGGTAGAGGAGCCAGGGGCTGGGGTTGTAGCTCAGTGGAAGAGCGCTTGCCTAGCATTCGTGAGGCACTGGGTTCAATCCTCAGCATCACATAAAAAAGTAAATTAATAAAGTTATTAAAAAGTATTTTAAAAAGAAGAAAAAAAACAGAAAAAAAGTCAACAAACTGCTTTCTCAACTCTGGTCAAGATCCCTATATTAGTAACTACTTAAGAATAACGATTTTTCATAGCCATAATTTATATTTTGAAGATGTTGGGGGCTATGTTCTTAGGCAAAATTCTTCACATTCATGGGATTCGTTCATTCATGAATTTACACAAAAACTAATTTTGAGCACCAGTTATGCCTGATTCCATGCTAAATTCTGAAGATAAACAGAAAGAACACATAAGATTTGCTTTCATTCTTGCAAGGGAGGCCTGTGACACAAGACAAATAAATTCATAAACAAGATAATTACAGACTGATACAAATGGTCTGAAGTAAATAAAACAGGGATTAAAAAATCACCAATGCTATCCACTTAAGGAAATCTGCATTTCAAATCATATTACCTATATTCACAAAGTTCTTATTTAAGCCTCTCTTTTATTTGGTTGATGTGAGAAAAATTATTTTGTAAAACCCATATTGTGCCAACAGCAATTAATGATGTTTTTTGACATATCATAATCCACCCACTGATTTCTTAAGAATTTTGCACTTAGAAAAGATATTGAATGTTCTTGCCTTCCTGAAAGATATTGAATGTTCTTGCCTTCCTGGCTTGAAGCTCAGAAAAGTTGTGTCACCATGTTTGGAAGGCAGTATAGTATCCTGGATTAGCATGTAAATTTCAGCAGGACTCTGAGAAATCAAATCCCAATTCTAACAGCTGTGAGCCATGTGGCCTCAGGCAAATTATTAAATTCTCTAATGCTTCAGTTTCCTCATCAAGAATATGGGGATTTTACAAAAAACTTCTCTTAATAGTTCCATGGTAAGGATGAAAATAAGTTAACTCATGTAAAACCCTTAGAAACACAATTGCCTATATCATGTACTCAGGAATTGTCTAATAGTATAGTCACTGGTTTCAAAAATTTCTTCTTAATGGTTTCTGCCTTTCTTTTTGACACTTATTTCTTATGTATTTTATGTACAATCTTTTGGAAATAGATGACTTGTAATTCAATCACTCATAAGAATCAAGTAAAGTATTGTCACCAAATGTGACTTCCTCTTACCTCTTCCTTTATATATCAAATGTTTAGGTAGCTTGATCCTTTAACACGGTAATTGGCATAAATGGTCATGGGTGGCAGGGAAATGCAGGTAGAAAACCGAAAATATACTGTTATTATATTTTTCTCCAACACATAGTTTTGCAACACAGAATTTATAGTTTTAGAGAGAAAATAAGATATCTTTAATGAGACTACTTCTTTTTTCTTTCTTTCTTTCCTTCTTCTTCTTCTTCTTCTTCTTCTTCTTCTTCTTCTTCTTCTTCTTCTTCTTCTTCTTCTTCTTCTTCTTCTTCTTCTTCTTCTTCTTCTTCTTCTTCTTCTTCTTCTTCTTCTTCTTCTTCTTCTTCTTCTTCTTCTTCTTCTTCTTCTTCTTCTTCTTCTTTTAATGAGTCTATTTCTTTGGTAAGAAAGAATGGTTCAATATGTCCCCAAATAAAAGAATTTGCCTCTTCTGTCTATAGTCCAAATACTTCTTAAACACAATAAATCCATAGGAGAATACATTGAGGGCTTGAATAGGAAAAGAAAACATGATCCTAGCCCTCATCATCATGACGTGGTAGAGCAGTTGGGGCCATGATTCTAATCAATTCAAATGGTTCTGAAAAATGTATAAGAGAATTCATTCTTTTATTTCTTATTTCCAATCTGAATATATGGGTTGATTTCTCAGAAACTCCTATACAAAACTCTCTGTAGTCCCCTTCCCTACATTACAATTTTGCAACATTTAGGAATTGTTAATACTTAATATAATTTGTTAAAAGTGAAATTAATTATTTCTAAAATTGAAATAATTTCACACTCAGTAATGGAGTACATGCAATGCTAGGATTAGGACTGTGTTTAGAACAGCATACCATGCCTTTTACACCTTAGACTACCCAAGGCAGAGAACAAAGGATACTTTCTTATGCCTCATGCTCATGATATGGCTTGGGAAAAGGACAAATCAAGATATTATCCTTCCCAATCATCCTGAATAATTTAAGATATCTGATGTTTAAAAGAAAAAGAGAAGGGACTGATGGTATTCAGCCTGTGTATTTTTATTGAAGATCTACTATATGCCACACACTGTCTCAGCACTAGAATTAGCAATAAATGGGCCTTATATAACTTATCTTTGTTTTTTAAAATTTCTGTTTTAGTTGACATATCCAGCTGGGATCCTTCATTTCTATTCTGGAGCATTTCTTTTCTCCTTATGATCATTAGTTTTCATGATCAGAGTATAGAAAAATAATTTTTATTCTCCCTTTGGTAGTAAATCAGGACCAATCTCATTCCTAGAGAATAGATGTCAAAATATTGAACCATTATAGCTGTATCAAGTTACATATCTGTTGCAAGTTTCAATGTATGGAAACTTTTTTGGGGAAGGGTTCTTAAATTAAGAATTTTAATCCTAGGAATTTTAATCCTAGGAATCCTGCATAAGGCCTGTTTCCAGTTCTGAGACAGTGCCTGGCATATAGTAGACAGATAATGACAGATAATGAATCCCATCACTCCCTTCTCTTTCAAACACTAGATATCTTGCATCATTCAGGATGTTGAGGAAGGATAATATTCTGACTTAGGCATATCATAAGCCACTTGAGGAGACAAGTTTATCTAAATGTCTTGGTAATCCTTTGGGAAGAAAGTTTTTTTCTCCTTTAGTAAGTATTTACTGAAATTCTGCCATATATTAGGCCCTGTGTTAAATATTGGATTAATTCTACTGCATCTTAAATCCTCACACTCCAACATGAGTTATCTTGGATGTAAGATAATAGCACTTACATCCATCCCACATCCAAATCACAGAACACAGTCATCTTTGATACTTTCCTTTTTCATATTTTCCTAGAGCTAATCATGTCACTATGTTCCAAAAATTCTACCTCTTAATATGTATCAAGTTGTACCCTCCTCTCTATTTTTACAGGGTTATTACAGGCCTCCATGCTTTTTCAATTTCTTATTCAATTAAAATAAACTGAAATGGTTTCTTTCTCTTCAGACTTGACTTTTTCTAGTCTAGTGGCTTTTCAAGCCGTTAGTGCATAAAATTCGTCTGGACTACGTGTGAAAAATGAAGATCTCCAGTTATCATCTCAAACTGACTCTGAAAGTTAGTCTTTTTTTTTTTAAGCACAGGAAGTGATTTTCCTGTAGGGTATGAAGGTCCACATTTGAGAGAGTCTGTCTCATTACTGATAGGGTACTCCTTTCCAAAAGCAAATGTTACCCGTCATTATCTTCATTGTTAGGAGAGAAATATTTTTATAAGGAAACAGGGCACTTTGCCTCTTGGGTACCTTTCTCTTGGTTAGGGTTTTTCAACCTTGGTGCTGCTATTGATCAGATAAATCTTTATTGTGCAGGCTGACCAGTGCACTGTAGGAGGTTTAACAGCTTCGTTGTCCTCTAGGAAATAACTGCCACTCGGTTTCCCCTACCATCCAAGTGTAAAACCCAAAATGTACTCTAGACTTGGCTAAATGTGCCCTGGAGAGAAAATCGCCCCCTTTCAGAGAGTCATTGTTCTAGAACTTTAAAATTTTTATATTGTATAATATTCAGCACATCCTTTTAAAAAGTTCAAGTTTAACACTTAAATTTTTGCTTGGTAGGCTAAATACAAATATGATCCATCATCAATACTTATTTTTCCTGTACTGAATCATTCACAGCTAATTACATTTGCCCAAACAGATTACATGTGGGTGGAAAATCTTGATAGTGTTCAAAGTGGAGAAGGAAGAATTTTCCAGAGAGAAGTCTTTTAACTTTAACCAAATTTTTAATTTAATTTTTAAATTTTAACTGAATTTTAAACACAGAAATTACTTCAATAATTATGCTATATTAAGGAAAATAATATACAAAATCATATTCAAACCTGTATAAAAACAATGTCCATTACAAATCTCCAGTATTTCATCAGTGGCAGAATTTGGAGGGGAATGCAATAAATAATAGTAGTTGTATAGTAGTGTGATAAGATTAAAGTTGAAGAGTGTTGTTTCATGTCTGTGATATCTTGTCATGATTTTAAGAAAGGTAATTTAATAATATATACTTTAAAAAGAAGTGTTTGGAAATTAGTGACAGTAATGTATAGTCTCCTCTTTTGCTATAGGTTATAGAAATGTAGAGAAATTTGCAAAACAAATTCCTTGGAGTAAGGTCTTCTGACATTACCTACTGTTAGGGGCTGAACTGAGTCTCCTAAAATTGAAGTTAAAGTCCTAACCCCAATGTGTTGGTATTTGGAGACAGGGAATTTGGAAGGTGATTTAGGTCAAGTGAGGACATGAGGGTAGAGCCCCAATCTGATAGAAGATGTCCTTATAAGAAGAGGAAGAATGATCAGGAGCTCTTTCCAAGCAGGTGCACAGGAAAAGACATAGGAAAAAACAGTCTGCAAACCAGGAAGCTAGGCCTCAGAAGAATCTGATTGTTCCAATGCCTTGATCCTGGACATCTATCCCCTGTAACTGTGAGATAATAAATGTTTGTTGTTTAAGTTGCCTGTGTTGTCGTATTTTACTAGGGTAGCCTGAACTAACCAATGCATACAAAAATACACATCAACAGGAACTGTGTTAACTTTTGACTAGAGAGCAAAAATAACTCTTGACAATAATTCATATCAACTTTGAAATTCTGGAGTAAATATTTACAATGAATTAAATGCATTGGCCTCATTTTCCTATTTTATAACATAAAAGTACAATGTTGGTTCTGAGTTTTCAAACATTTGTGAAATGATAGACAGGTATTTTATGATGAACTACAGAGACCTCATTGATCTTAGGCCTTAAAAGTTTATGTCAGTCACATATCTGTTTGTCAAACAATGGGGGGAAAAAGGTTTTCATCAGAAAGATCTTTCTTTTTATTGCTTTAGTTTCCTGAGTACATCCTGAATTATGCAACTTAGCAGTAAACTTAGGTGCCTTTCACTGTGAGCTTAATTTTTAAAGTTTTTCTGGTAGGAAACTTGACAGAATATTAACCTCCAGGGTTACTTGTTGGCAGCTGTTGGGAATAGGCTTTACTAATTGGATTAGTGGTACTCCATAGTCAAGAAAAAAATTTGGAAACAGTCCCAGCTGGGGAAGGAAGGTCCAGGCTGGCTTCAAGAACACCAAATTTAGCAGTCACCTCAATACCTTCTTCCAATTTGTTTCTGTTAGCTCATTAGTAAGTCTTAAAAAAAAAACACGTATAACTGAAGTGAAAAAGACATGACCTAAATCCATCATTTCAATATAATTGATTAAACACATGTGTTGAGTATCTACGTGTGCTACATACTGTTAGGTGTGAAAAATGAATAGGCAAACATCCTTGTTAATTAATTGGTAAGGCATTATAAAAGATGCAAAGTATTATTGTTTCTAGGAAATGAGTTTAACATCAATCTGCATATAAAGATTATAAAAGGATATTAAGACAGCCACAGTCAAATGTAAATCTTGATATGTCCTATTTCCTCTTGCTGCTTTATAAATTGAGGCAGATTACAAATAAAAGAATAGTTGACATACTGACCCAATGAGAACAGAATAGAAACCCCACTGAGTGAATAGAAAGCCAATAGATTTTTTTCGACTTTGCTTAGAGTAAGACTCTTTAAAAGAGATGACATAGATTATTGTTGTATTATAGTTCTCCAGAAAAGAAACCAACAGGGTGTGTGTGTGTGTGTGTGTGTATGTGTGTGTGTGTGTGTGTGTGTGTGAGAGAGAGAGAGAGAGAGAGAGAGAGAGAGAGAGAGAGAGAGAGAGAGAGAGACTGAGTGTGTATAGGAATGGGAAAAGATAGAGAAAAAAGGAGATTTTTAAGGAAAGATTTTAAGGAATTGGCTCACACAATTATAGAGGCTTGGCAACGTCAAAATCTTCAGGGTAGGCCAGCAAACTGGAGATCCAGGAAATATCTTCCACAGGTAAGATTCAAAGGCTATCTGTTCTTCTTGCTCTAAGGACATATGTCTTTGTTCCTTTTCAATAGGCTAAATGAGATCTTCCCACATTGTGGGGTGTAGTCTGCTTTACTCAAAAACCCACCAATTTAAATAGTAATCCCACAAAAAGTACCTTCAAAACAACATCTGTGAATGTTTGACCAAATATCTGGGCACAATGGCTCAGTCAAGTTGACCCCAAAAATTAACCACAACAAGTCCACTCCTTGCCAAGTTGACAGCCAAATGCATCTCTTTTAACCATATATAAGCTCAAGTTAAAAGCAATAACAATGTCATAATCTTACATGGTACAAAGTCCTGAATCTAAATTGCAATCTTTTCCCAAAAGAAGGTGCAAATTTCTTGGTTGGTGTTTGCTTTTTTCCTTGATATTTCATGACATAAATACTAAGATGGAAATTAACAGTACTTAAATATTGCAATGGAAAGCCAATTCATTTATGTTACATATGGGTATGAGAGAGGGAAGAAAACAGACATCTGTTATGCGTACACATGTTCTTAATAAAAGAAGGAAGAAACGCTCATGAAAATCACAGTCCACATCTCTGTCACAGCTGGTATTTACACCTACCTACTGGTATTACCTATTCCCTGTTTCCTTTGTCTTCAACAGCCACCTCAGCTGGCCATGGTTCTTCATTTGGTGAGGTAATCTAAACCTTCCTGGAGGGTCTGGGCCACAGTGGTCCTGCCTTGTATTGGGTTTTGTTGTATTTTTCCATTGACCTGAATTGTAGGGTATGGGATCTCCTGTATTCCATGCTCTTTCTTACCTCTACTGTAGAGTGGCAATCCAATTTCCCTCTAGTAGTCAGTATCAACCACTCTACCGAGCACAATAATGCCCTTTTCTGCCTATTGATTTGGTCTTGAGGAATCTGAAGTTGGCAGGCAGCAGTCTTAGTTTCTAGGTCAGTGAATTTTTTATTTTCTCTCTTGCTGGAAGTTCCCTCTGGAAGGAACACTTCTAGTCCAGAAGACCATAAAGTCATAGGGAGAGGAAGCAAAAAGTTTGCTGGTGGCTCACTATGGGTAATAGTGAATTATGCCATTCTCATGTCTATCCCTTGACCCTACACACAGGAGTCCTGGCTATGGGAGAAACAGCATCATATAATAGACATGGATTTAGAGTACACTCGGCCTTCTGGAGAACCTTGCTCCAGTGCTGCAAGGTATCACCACCTCGCTGGTGCTAAAATTGTGTCTTTGATAGGCCATTCCACTGTTTTATCAAAGTAAATGCTTCAGGATGATAGGAGATATGGTAAGATCAGTGAATTTAATGTTAACTGGCCACCTGCTCACTTTGCTATGAAGGGAGTGATGGTAGTTAAGGTATCCCAGAAATCCATGGAGGTAGTCTTGGTAGGAGCATTCTGTGCAGGAAGAGCAAACTGGTACTGTGTATTCCAATAAGAACAAAACACTTCCCCTCTCATATAGAAGCAGTCCAGTGTAATCAACCTGCTGCCAAACAGCCAGCTGATCACATGTGGAATGGTGCCATCAGGGACACAGTGTTAGTTTCTGCTACTGGAAGATTGGGTTCTTGGCAGAGGCTATCAGCCAGAATGGCCTAAGTGAAAAATGTGTTCCAAATCCGAAGAGGCCCATAACATCTTGTGCCTCCTTTTTAATTTTAAAAGGGGCCAGATTTGACAACATATATTCTTTACCTTAGAAGGAATACCTTAACCTGCCCCACACTGTTCCTTAGCCCATGCAAATCTTCATCTCTGCCACCATGGTCGGTTTGTTCTTCAGCTACTGGGCAATGACAGGAGTAGCCGGGGAAAGAGATGGACTGATATCCATTGAACAGGTCATCCTATTCACCAGACTATTAACATTCTCTGCTGAAGTCACTTTGGTTAGTAGTCATATGGGACACAAATATATTCATGTTTTTCATTCAGAGAAGTCTATCCATATACATCTTTCCCAAATTTTCTTGTCCCTATATTCATTCATATTCCTTCCAAGTGCTTGACCATCCAGTCAAATCATTGGCCATTTCTGGCCATTTATACATCCAAGCAAAATGAACAACCAGGTCCCCAAAGTTTGGCCTATTGGGTGAAGGCGAATTTTCCTTCATCATGTCCTTGAGGGGTGTGTTAGAAAGGGGCTGTATTGCTGCAGCTGTTCACTTTTTGTGGTGTCTGCATATCATGTACCACTATCTATAACCAGGCCCACATATTTTATTCATGTCACCTAATCATAGGGTACTCCCCATGAAGCCATAGGTACAGACTGGAAGAGCGAATGCCACATAGTAGTAGTAGTAGTAGTAGTAGTAGTAGTAGGGTGGGGACCATGGGCATTTTTGTTACTTCTTTTTTATGTAAATTTTTTTATGTAACTTGTTCATGCCTTCAATTTCTGCTCCAGCTCAATCAAACATATACTACCTCCATTTAATAATGGAGCATTGTTACACAAACCCAACTTTATAGCTTGATGGGATAACACTCAGTTCATGATGGCCAGCTCAGGTCATAGTAACTTGGTGGCCCAGGGTTAAGTATTCAGTCTCTACTAAGGCTCATTAGCAGGCCAACATTTGTTGCTTAAAAAGTGAGTAGTTGTCTAAAGATGATAACAGGGCCTTGCTCCCAAATCCTAAGGATCTGCACTGTGTTTAACCTACAGTGGACTTCCAGAGGTGCCAACCAGCATTCCTGTCTGCTGTGGACACTTCAAACACTATTATATTTGTTGGATCCTATGGGCCAAGTGGCAGAGTGACCTGCATAGCAGCTTTGACTTGTTGCAGAGTTTTCTCTTATTCTGGATCCCATTTATAACTAGCAGCTTTTGGGGTCACTGTGTAAATGACCTGGAGGAACATACCCAAATGAAGACTGTAATCCAAATCTAAAGAGGCCCATTACATCTTGTGCCTCCTTTTTAGTTACAAGATGGGCTAAATTGACAATTTATAGCCTTTTCCTTAGAAGGCATATCTTGACCTGTCCCACACCACTGAACCCGTAGAAATTCCACTGAGGTACAAAAGGCCTGAATTTTTGTCAGATTTCCTATTCTCTGACAGGCAAATGTCTTACAATTAATCCAGAGTGGTTGCCACTTCTTGCTTTCTAGGCCCACTTGTCAAAATGTCATCAATATAGCTGACCAGTGTGATATCTTGTGGAAGGAAAAGACAATCAAGATCCATGAAAATTAAATTGTGATATATGGCTGGAGAATTGATACTGCTGAGGTAGGGCATTGAAGATGAATTGGTCTTACTAAATGAAAGCAAACTGCTTCTGGTGATCATTAATAATAGGAATAGAGAAAACAGCAATTGTCAATAGCTGCATACCAGGTACCAATAGCTGCATACCAGGTACCAGGAGATGTGTTAATTTGTTCAAGCACTAAAGGAGCATCTGGTACAGGAGAAATAGTTAGGGTCCCTACTTGGTTAAGTCCATGATAATCCACTGTTGTTTTCTAAAAATCCATCTCAAATGGGGATATGGTAGGGAACATAATGCCTGCATCCTTGATGGTGGCACTGATTTTCACAATCTCTCCAGATATGTGGTATTGATTTTTGTTTAATATTTTTATGAACAGAAGTTATTCTAGTGACTTCCACCTGGCCTTTCCCTCCATAATGGCTCTTACTTTACAGGCTAGGGAACTCATGTGAGGATTCAACCATTTGTTGAGACTATTTACTCTAATTATCCATTCTGAAACTGGGGAAATGACCACAGAATGGGTTTTGGGGTCCCACCTGACAAAATGTGAGTAGGGCCTCGAGAAAACTCCATTGTTATCTGACCTCTATAGCCTCCTACTCTGACTGGAGAGTCATAGTGATATTCAGCTCTCCTGGAACTAATGTTAGTTCAGAGCTAGTGACCAAAGTCTGATTATTTCCTTTCCCTAAATGCATAGTTTCCTGGGTAAAAGATTATAAGTGACAGGGAAGCTGGAAGAACGATTAAGAGTATAAATTTTTGGCAGGGTCCTTCCTCAAGGGGATCTGGCCTCCCTTCTTTCAAGGGATTCTGGGTCTTCAGGCTGGCTCAAGTCTAGGAATTGATTAAGGGGCGGTGACTCTCTGTTTTTATGGTTCAAACTAGATTTTTGCTCAGTTGATCAGGCACTTTTTTTTTGCTTATACAGATCAAATAAGATTTAGTAGACATCCCATCTATTTTGTTTATAGAAACATCATGATTAACTAGCCAATAGCATAGGTCTCTATAAGTCAGACTCTTCTGATTACTGCTTTGATTCTACTGTCCATTATGGTTAACTGCGTGTACCTTGCCTTTAGCAAGGTGTTTAAGTGACCCCTTGTTCTTGTTCTCCCATGGATCAACAGTCTTTTCAGTAGATTGAGTTCAAGATATACCAGGATCCAATTACTTCCACTGCATTTAGGTTGCCCAATTCAGTGGCAGCAATTGCCACTTTCAATTCTGTGCTACAGGAAGAGTGACTCTTCAAGGATGCTGAGGCTCCCTTCACAAATGTATCCCTGTGGCCCAGTCAAGTTTACATAAATTAATTGCATTTTTCTCCTACCAAATTCACCATATGTAGGATTCCTCTAACAGTTTTAATAAACAAAATTTTTGCTTGATCCTTGGTTGCTAAAGGTAAAATATTTATTGTAGGAAGAAATTTTATTAATTTGATTTGGAATTGTTTCTTTGGTTTGTTTTTCAATTGAATCGTTCATTACTGAAATAATTTTATCTTCTTTAAATTATTCTACTTTAAGACTGCCTCAGCTTACATAATGAAATGAATTGTATGAGGTATATTTCAGACATGAAGAACATTGATCTAGGAACTAGAAAACCCCAACAGTAAATCTGATCTGTTGCTAACTGGTCACTAACTCTGAATCTTGAATCCTGACAGCTCTGAGAGTCAAGTTTCCCTCCTTTTGAAGAACAACATTCTTCTTACTTTGCATAGTGGTTTTAATAATCAACCAGGACAGATGATTGCTCCACATAGTCATAGCAGTACATAAAGATGTCTTTTATATTCAGGATGTTACATGTTAAGACTATTAATTCTACTTTGACTCTGAATCCAAATACCTTGTGATTATGGGTTAGTATATTGAGGACACATCTTGTTAACTCTGAATAGCTCATATAACACTTGAAAGAGAGTCTATATTTTATACGTCAGTCCTCACATGCTGGCTATATAGCACAGTACCAAGCAATGAAAAGTGGTGCAATAAATATTGTCAAGCCAATGAACAAATTAGTCAGGACTGATGATACAAAGAGTCAATAGATGGTTCACAAATACTAGTGGGCATCTGAGTGATTTGAAGATCTTGTTTAAAATGCTCTTTACTAGACTCCATTTTCTGAGATTCTGATTTAGAAAGGCTGAGACTGGATCCAGACAGATGCATTTCAATGAGAATGCTCATTGATTCAGATGTAAATGGTAAGGGAAAAGCTGGCATAAGGAATTTGATTCTCTTTTAATCCTAGATCATACCTTGCACCTTAGACTATATCCTCAATATATAATGGTCACTATGATTCCCCTTTTTTCCTAAGTAATGCATAGAATAATTGGCTTACTTGAAAATTCACATTCTAATACTAGTAGAATATAGATACACAGGAAGCAGCAGAGCTTGGCTCCATTTTAGCCAGAGCATAAGTTTTTAATGATCTCATGTTGCACTAAGGTAATTTTCATGGATGATGGAACTTTCTATGTATTTCCTACAGGCATCAGAGCTCACATAAGTCCCCCAAAAATGCATGTATTGGAAGAGGTGAAATAGAGACTTGTCTTTTCACATAAATAAATAAAACTTCTAAAAATTATTTTCTCTGGGTTTCTGCTTTTCCATACTAAAACTTGAAACAAATAGTTTCTTAAAATATTTTAAAAATATAATGAAAATGCATGCAAAGATCATACGATAGCATAACTGTATTACTAAACATACTGTATTACTGTGGAATGAAAGGGATATATGTCAAAGCAGGCTAATTTCTTCTCACAAGATACAGTCATTTCCTTTGCTTCCCACACGGGATAAGAGATGTAGTCAGATTCATTCAAGTGGAATTTAGAAAATAAAGTTTGAGATTTCTATTTCCTAGTCATAGATCTGTGCCTCAACCTTTTTTCAACCAAAGAAACTAAAAACAAAATAGTTGGTATGTGTGAAGACCTTTAACAAGGCCTTGATTAAAAAGAGATTGATTTAACATCATGAACTCAATATACTGAAAAGACTATTGATCCATGAAAGAACAAGAACAATTGCTCTATCACTGAACAAATTATTGCTTGCATCCAAAGATTATACTGTTTATATATAAAAACACACTGTTCTTTTGCACTTACATGAGTTACCAGAATTTGTTAATGTCAATGATTAGACATAGTATTTAATAACTATATCCAGTGAAAGACAAAATATCAGTCTCCTCATCTAGTGAGATTCCAAGAACTTAGTCATTGCCATACATTAATCGCTGTTCTTGAACCATGTAGGAACTTTAATTTTTTAAAAGGCTGTTATAATATATGCAAATCATTTATAATACATGCAAATTATTTATAAGCAGATCAATATAATTTGGTAAACTGGAAATCCTTATTTCTTAATGTAAGTTATTGATCATAACCAATGTCAATAAATTGACAGTATCCCAAGAAACATCTGAATAAATATGAATATAGTATTTGGAAATATGCACTTAGGCCTTTAGGAAGAACTAAGTTCTGAATTAAAGCTGATATTTCCCCTATTGAAATTCTCTCACTAGGACCTTGTTCCATGTCAAAAGAACATAAGCCACAATCACATTTATTTTTCTTTGAAGAGGGACAATGAATTCTATTAAAAAATTAACAAAGATTTTAGACATTTGTCTTTAAGAGAAGGTACTTACAGATCAGAGAAAATTACTTCGTATTTATACTAAGCTGTGGGTGGGTAGTAGCTTTATAAAATGAAAAGAAAAATACAGGTTTTATACAACAAAGTACAAGCTGTCAGAAAGAAAGTCTATCAAAGCTACGTTTGGGACAACTTCTATGTCTAATGGTTTGATATTACTTGAACAAAGAACAAAAGCAATTGTTCTCTTTTTTGAGTTAGTATGTTATTTATATGTATATTAGCTCCATTTTAAACTCTCTTTTATAATGCTAATTAAGATAGACTATCCAGTCACATTTTTCATAGCATTACAAGTGAAATTGTAAAATCCATTTTCATTTTACCATGGACAGAGATAGACTATTTCTTACAATATTAAGCTTGACATTTTATAGTCTAACCTCTGCCATTTAGTTCTTAATCTGAACCCATCGATTCAGAATTTATAGTCCAATATAATTTATTATAACCTGTTTTGTATCTAGGGCAAACACGTACATTTACTCATCAATCAAAAATGAATTTTGGCTTCTTTTTGATTATTATGTATCCCACCTTAAACTATTAGAAGACTGTTAAGAGAAAGAGAAAGGATTCTCAAGATAGATGAGATTCCTGCCTGTCTTCTAAGGCCTGCCACCAATCAGGAAGAACATGAATGTATCATGACAATAAAAGGAAAAAGTTGGCAGATATGTGCATAAAGTTGTATAAAATATGATTTATATAAAGTAACATTACATATGTAGCAATCTAAATTATGAAAATATTAAATTAACTTCATTCTGGAGTTCTAATCATACTTCTTATTCTAGTTTTAGAATAAGAAGTATGATTAGAGATGCAAAAATTGAAGGCATCTGAGATGGCAGTAGTGGTTAAGCAAGGGGACAGGAGGAAGTGCAATGTGTATTCCAATTGCAAAGGATGACTTTAGAATAAGAAAATAACTCTTAAAAAGGAGGCAAGGAATCTCAACTAGAGGAATAGACGGAAACAGATTGTACAAGCTTCAATGTCTAAAGAGGTAGAGTTCATAGGGAATGAAGATTTCTGACCAAGGGAAAGAGAACAATCAGGAGAGGCTGAGAATGGAAGGGGAAAAATCCTTTTGGATTTTGTTCAATGGTCCAGGCCAGGGCTAAAGAAGAGCTAAGCCAGGGGCAATTCTAGTGGTTCTCACATTGTTGTGGGAATCAGAACTAGAGGTCTCCAACTTTCACCCCACTGTGATTCTGTAGATCCGGAGGGGCTTACTCATTGGTTATTTGTGGAAAACACTAATATAATAAGCACCGTAAGTCAGGGGACAGTTTTGATTCTCTCTCTGCCACTTACTAACAGTGATTTTAGGCAAATGACTTAGTCTTTGTCAGGTGCTGCTTCTTGTCTGTGAAATGGGAACAATATCACTGATAGGACTTATTTAAAAAGGGAAGGCAGAACCTGGCACATTTTACAATTGGGTCAATGAGGCTGGAATGGAAGGGAGGAAATAGGGGAAGAACATTTCAGTTTTTTCTCCTACACATCCACCATGTTCTTTCTTACATATTTGTGTACAGGACTTTCTGCTATACAAGTTCTTTAGATCCAGAGACTTTAGTCATCATTATGTGCTTCAGGTAGCATAACTGAATGAATATGTTCTGTCAGATCCCATCTCTTGCTGACTTTGTGTTTATCATTGATTTTGGATCACGCGCTTGAACTCTCGGAGGGCAGGACAGTAGATTTACTTTATATCTCTACTTCCTGGTAAACGCTCAGTGACCAATCAATTTTGTTTAACTGATTGACTAAATGAATAAATGGATGTATAAATGGATGTTTGGAGTTTGAAGACCACACCAGAAATGGATTATTGCTAAGCCAGTTCTTTTGCCTCTAACATCTTGGTTTCCAGCAACTCAAATAAACTGAATGCAAGAAGCTCTATCTGTCCCTGAGGTACCTGTTCTTGGGATGCTTATGTCTGAGAGGTTGTGTGAACTAAGTGACGTGGTACATATCTCTGTGAAATCATTTCAATAAGTTTAGCATTTGAAGTTCAAATTTGGCACCATTCACATTGATTCTTAATGAGATGGTACTTCATGTCATATTTTTTTTCCTGTTCACCAAGGAACTTTAAAATATCATTTAATGTGTTCATTAGCACTATCCAGAATTCAGCATTTTGGGCAGAGAAACTGACCAAAATAGTCATTCTTGACTATCATTATAAGTTTCACAATTTGATTATTTTTAACCTAATCAGACATTAGGCACACTAGAGAAAAAAGAACATGCAGAAATAGCCAAATGACATACCAGATAACAGCCAAGGTATACCTATTATCTTTATAAGAGCTAATAGGTATACCTTGGCTGTTATCTGTTAGTTGGGAAATATATTCCTTCATTCACTGAACTGCTGATTAAGTGTATACTGTATTGTAGGCACTATGCTAGATGCTGGGGCCACAGTGGAGAATGAGACACCCATGTGCTCATGATAAGGCATTTTGTCCCTCATCTTATCAATTCTTATTATCAAGCTTTTCAAAACTACTTAAGACTTTAAGCTTGCTGTTATCTCTCTAAAACATGCTTAACTCAAGATAACTTTAGAGAATTTTTAATAGACCTGGAAGTTTTCTGGGCTTAATTCCTAGAAGCGAAACTGAGGAAATGGGTCATTTAAGATTCTCTTAAGGAATTCAGAAGCATTTGGCCTACAACTGATAGGCCATTTTGACTTGCCCTAATTCTTCAGAAAATGGCCAAGTTATACCAGCCTAATCTGAGTTTCTTTACATCTTCCTTTTCTGTTCCAAACTCTATCACAGACATCAAGAAAAGTACACCAGAGAGTAGTGGGTTTAAACACTTGCAGAGTCTGTATTATTTCTCCTTATTAAGCACTTACTGCATGATCACACTGTGAATGCTTTCCATGAGTGCAGTGACAAAACTGAATATCCAAGCAGAGCAAAAGAATAACAATAAAAATAATATAGTAGAACTTTGACCCACACCTGCAGCAACCTGCCCAGGAAACCAAACCTTTATTTACAATAAACAACCCAGGAAGCCAACCTGCCATAAGTCAGATTTGTAGGAAGCCAGATTGCTATCTCTAGTGGTAATACAGGAAGATAAGCAATAATTTCTTTAATGGTGACTCTAAATAGTTTTAGGAGTTAATTATTGACAGCTTTCTTAATTTTTGCCCCTACTTCCAACTTAGCACCAACAGAAATCCAACAATGCACCCCCTAACCAATCACAGAGGCTTCCCTGATTCTGGTTTGTCTGCTTACAGCTTCCCCAGCCAGCAGCCTCCAATCAGGACACTCTGTAGGCTTCCTTACTGTCATTGCAAACCACTTTGTCACCTGAGATTTTTCTTTTTTCTTTTGTCTAGCATAAAAGAGTAGAATTCGTTCAAGTGAGAGAAAAGAAGTAGAGCTCTTGCCCAGTGAGAGGCTACCTGACAGCAAGTTGCTACTTTCATGTACTAGTCTAGGGCCTTATATAGCTACTGAGTAAGGGCATTGATCGATATCTATGGTAATCAGGAATTGGAAAAAGTACCAATTGAAGCTAACCAGGTATTAAAAAATTACCAATTCTATTGGCCAATATCTATGATCATCAGGTATTGGAAAAGTGCCATGGCTACTGGTTTGGCTCATGACCTTCTGATTGGTTGTGCCCTTTTAGCCTGGAAGTTGGTAGTCTTCACTCAGGTCCAATCTGCTTCTCTTTTCCCACAGCTCTGGGACAAAGGAAAGGAATTTGCTGGAATGTTTGGAATGCTTCTCCAGTTTAATCTCATGGAGTGGCCTTCACATTTAGTCTTTATGGGGCCTGTTGCCCTAAGTGCCTTCATTTTTTTAACATCTATCCTATTTAAAAAAAAAAAAAATATATATATATATATATATATATATATATATATATATATATATATCTGAAGAAATAACCCTAACTACCATTAGGGAAAGGAGCAACAGCCACTCTGGCTATTTCAAGATGGAAAGGGGCATTGGAAGGGGAACAGCAGTCAGGGTCCCCCTACTGAGGTTTATCAAGGGCCTCTGGTACATGGGGATTTTATTTTGGTTTCCATTTGTAGTGTGAGCATCTCATATCTCAGGGGAGTGCAGAGGTCCATGATACAGTGGGGACTGGACAAGGTGTTCACAGGACAGGGATCATGGCTTCTGAATGATCCCAGATGAGCCCTTGAAAAATGAAATGGATTTCCAGTGTTGCAACAGACTGCTGCCAGTGACTTTTTTTCCAGATCCTTGTGTCACAAGTTTGAAGAACAAAATCCATGGACAATAAAGAGTGAGCATAAAAGAGTATGATTTTTTCAAGTGAGAAGAAAAGAAGCAGAGCTCTAACTGGGTGAGAGGGAACCTGATAGCAACTGATAGCAGTTGCCCGCCCTGGTCTGCCCCCTGATTCCTCTGCTTAAACACAAGAGATGGTGGCTGACTTCCTTGCTATAAAAATTCAGAACCAAGAGTCCTTCCTTTTTTCATTTGGTTGGTTTTTGTAAATTTCCCCAATTTATAAAGGAATTTATAAAAATTAACTTTTTAAAGGGACCACATAGGAGGCAGAGCAAGGGTTTGGATCTGATCTCCAAACTCCAGAGTTATCCCATTACCCAGTGCCCGAAGATAGAAGAGAGACTTTTCCTTGCTGTCCTCTGCTAAACCTAAGGTGTAATTTTCAGGACTTTCCTCCTTCCTTAAAAGCAAGTGGCTCCAACTATAATGATATTAGTCTACAGGCCTGCAGACAAATTCAATTCAGATGCACTATTAAGAGTTTAGGGTGATAATGGCAACTCTAATTCTGTACTTCTTTACTACAAATTAAATGTATGAAGAGGTCTGGAGTCCAGTAAATCTTGAAACTCGGCTTGCTTGTGAGGAAATACTTCTCTAATTTCCCAATCTTCCCATTCTTATCTAACTTCTCTGCTGCATCTCAATGTCATGGCTCTCTAGGTAACTTTAAAGCATTTAAACATGACAAGCTAGAAGGAGGATGCATGGTTTTAGTATATGCATATTTACTGATTTAGAGAACTGGACAAAGTCCCTTGTATATTGAGTTGATCAAAGAAAATAAAATTTCAAAAGAGAGCTTTTTGTTTTTCTTCAGTTCCCCACCCCATTTTTTATCATTTTGGGTGATGCAATTCTATATGGAGTGAAAGTGCCAAAGGAAAGGCTCAAACTCAACTTTCCTCTGATTCCTAAAAAATCCTGAAGTTTTGTAAACAAACATCTGTGAATCTTCTGCATAAGAGGAAATGCTGTGCATTGAAGGGGATGCATGCAAACATCCAGAGGTGAGGTCTGGGTTTAGCATTCAGACTGGGCACTCCAGAGACCACGCTGCCCCCCACATTTGCCACCTGCAGCTGTCAGAGAATACATTCATTGCAGTGACTTCTCTTGTAGAGGCCACAGAGAGGAAAGGGGTATTTTCTCACAGCTCTGCTGCACACCCCAGGGTGCTGGTTACACCCATCAGCAATTCCCTCAGCAATCTGTCACTCCTTCCAGCAGCTGAGGCAGTTCCTCAGGAATGAAAGGCAGGAAAACCAGCAGGCTACACAAGTCCTGCTGCTGGAATGTGCAACAGGAAGAAGGAGCTGCTGGCTTTGAAGATTCTTGCCTCCCTTCCCCCTTTTTTATTTCAAATGTTGACACAAGAAAGGAAAGATTTTACATTTCATACATCAAAAAAAAAAAAAAAAACAAGTAGCTTAGACTACCACATCAAAGGAAACATTGTAAGGTTCCAATAGTCTCCAAGAAAACACCTAGTTTGTGAAAATAGAGAAAAGAAGAAACTGAACTGGAAAGCAAGAGGGAGGAGGAGAGCAAACTAAAAAGAAAGAGAGACATTTCCGGTTGTATACACAAAAACAAAAACTTTGATTTACAAAACATCCAGGTAAAATAAATCTATTATTTACAAAATTTCCTCCTTCATTCTCTTGAGAAAATCTTCTAGTTTCTGTCACATATAAAGTAAAAAGTCACATTTGGGGGCTGCAGGTGTAGCTCAGTAGTACAGTACTTGCCTAGCATGTGTGAGGCTTGTTCAATCCCTAGCACCATAGAATAAATAAATAAATAAATACATTAATTAAATAGAATATTTAATATTCTGTAATATTAGATGAAGAAAAAAGAGAATTAGAGTCGTGTATACATATGCACTTTACACATGTATACATACATACATACATACAAAAATACCTGTTATATATGTACCCACACATACTATTTAAATAGCATCTACATAAATTAACATTTCTTTATTAGAAGTTCACAGGAGCATTATAACAACTAGACTTTAAATATACAGTGAAATTTCTAGTGCTTTAAAAGAAATGTACATGGTTGTCCATGATTAATGATGTAGTTCAGTTACCCTTTTCAGTGATGTCATCTCTGGATATAATTAATAAATACTGTGTCTATGTTCTGTGAGGAGCAAGAGAGTCTGAGGATGAGGGTGGATGACATCTCTGAGAGACTAAGAATGCTGATGAAAAAATGTGGGCTGTGGATGAAGAGGCAGAACGGTGAGGTCAAATTTTTAACTAAACAAAAAAATCCCATTCTGTGGTGTAGATTCTTTGTTACCCTGCACCAGAAAGATCTGCTGTGCATTCATGTTAGTGGTACTCTTGGGAAATGGAGTAGTATTCATCACTGGAAGCAGAAAGGAAAGAGAAATTGTGTTAAGGGTGAGCACATTAGCAGGGAAAGAAGAATCCTGAGGAATTCAGAAGGAGAGTGAGGCTAGACACCTGCCAGGGATCCTTGGAAATGTGGTTATAAATTAATGGATTGGGCCAGAGCTATGCTATGCGCACATCAACAATAAGGTCATGTTAACCAGATACCTGGTATAAAAATATCTGAAATTATGCTTTGTTTATGCAGTGGTAAAAGTGAACCTCATGCAGTATACTGTTGGAAGCTGGAGTCAGGGAGATGTGAACAATTTGTCTTTTGTATAGAGGAAGAGTGATTTTGGAATCTCTTGAAATGATGGCAGAGGTGGAGTTGGGGCAATGGGACAGGAGATACTGTCACAAACACAAGACACAAGTAATACTGAAGACAACAACTAATGCCAAGGGAAAACAATACATAAATTATGTTTCCATTTGAAAACAACAATATAAAACTATTTGCATGTTTCAGAGTAATAATAAATGAAATATTCAAAATATAACAGTAAAATCATCCCATGTCATTAACAAATAAGTCAAAGGGGATGTGTGATAGTCATCTTTTTAGGAGAATTCTTAAAACCTGAGTTCACAAGTATAAAGAATTCACCAATTTTTTAAATTATAAGCATATACCATTGAAGTGTAATGCTTCTTCTGGCTTTTCACAATTGAAGAGTTATGATAGCTTTGTTATGATGACTTTGGTGGGCATTTGTTTTGGAGCTTCTCAGACTCTCTTCCTCCCTCTACTAGTTTTCACCTCCATTGCGGGCAGCACTTCTCTTGCTTTGTGGAGCTCTCTATGAATATCCTTTACACTTGGTGAAGGGATAGGATATTCCATTTTGATAAAGGTGCACAACAATACATATGGAGTTGATTCATCTAGCTGTGGCATGTTAGCCAGGTAACCTTGTCAATTAATGCTTGTCTTCTTGGTAGAAAAAGTAAGGCTTTGATAGCTCTTAGGACTTGGAAAAGCGTTTAAATGTTCATTCTGAGACTGGTCCTTCAGCCATTTCTTTGACTCTATGGCTACCCACTTTACTTGCAAGAAATTTCCTATTCATCTAAGTAGGTAGAGTTCTGAGATGACTACCAATGCCCCAAGCCCTGTATAATCCCCTCTTCTTAAGAATAGACAGGGCCTGCAATTTGGGAATCAATACAATATGGAGATTATGATGATATTTCTATGATTATTATCTCATTTGACAAAGGTGAGAGAATTTTACAGATATTATTAAGGTCCTTTATCAACTGACTTTATCTGTTTGGAAAAGGGGGACCTGATCTTATAAGTTGATCCCTTTAAAAAAGTGACTTTAAAACGTTTCCTGAAGAAAAATAGTTTTCTTTGAAAAAGTAAAGTTCCATGCATTCTACCACATGGAGTCTGTGAGATAATAATCACCTGATGTTTTAAGATAAAAAACTGTGGTTTATTTATTCTATACCAATAGAAAACTAGTAAAGTTGTCGTTGGTTTCTTTGGCTTTCAAAGAACTCTGATAAAATGCTGGTCTTTTAAAAAAAATTGTGTGCTAAAATCTGTGAATCCTATTTTAATCAATAAGCAGTTATATTTCTTTGGAATTAAATGTCACAAAATATGATGGTTTCTATTTACCTAAAGTTTAGCATGAGTGAAATGGTCCTCCCTTGCTGTGATCAGCTAAACTAGCTATTCTTGCCTATTTTTGTCCCTGATCTTGTGCCCTTAAAAATTACTGAATACCCCAAAGAGGTTTTATGTGGTTATATCCACTGATATTTAGTATATTAGAAAACAAAACTAAAACATTTAAAATTTCATTTGTCATTTAAAACCTACTAAATGTTAAAAGAAATAACATATTTTTTAAAAAGTGCATATTTTTCCAAACTAAAAAATACATATTTTTAGAAGAATTGGCACTGTTTTACATATTTTCAAATATCTTGCATGTCTGCTTTAGAGAAAACAAATAGATTTTCATATCTGTTTCTGTATGCAATCTGTCTCTCTATAATATTTTGGCTGAACATATAAGGAAAACCTGGCCTCCCATAGAGATTTAATTGGGAAAAGGGAGGAAATATTTAAAACCTTTTTAGATAATTGTGGATGTTTCCTTTTGATATTCTTTCCAAAAATTAGTAAATTGTAGTTTCTTGAAGTTTAGTCTAATGTTCAATCTAAACTAATGAACTTTTCATAGTTTGCTACATTAAAATCTACTGGTCTGTTTGCTGTTTATATGGTCTTTTATTCATCCATAATTTCATACCATGCATTGGTAAATTGGAAAATAATGGCTCCCTGAGTTATGCCAATCTTCCAACTGTTGACACATTTCATTATATAATATCATAAAAATCACATTTGGGAGGATCACCACGCATCTCACCAGAAGTCTTAAAATGATAGGATGCTGTCAAGCTCAATGGTGCCTGATACAAGTCTTCCAAAACTCTGATTTCCATTCAATAACTCAGTTTATCATTGACAAAATGCTTTCAGTTATTTTCCTTGGTGACAGATTCACCTAGTTTATTTTCAGAAAACATCTGCCAAATACCCAAGTCTGAATAATCACAGTTTGTCTGTCAGTCATTCTTTCAGGTAAACATGCTTTCTGTGCAAACCATCAGCTTGGTTCAGTTCCCCGCCGGGTCACACAACGTTTTTCTTCCACACCAGCATCCTACTGTTGTGTGCAGCAGGAGTGATTCCTGTGTACTTTGCATTTCACCACATAGGATACTAAAAATGTGTGCAAAAGTTGAAATATGCTATTGCTGATATTATTTCATTGAAAAGAGTGTGCATTCCTTTGATTTGTATCTCTACACCTTCATCTATCCCAATAAATTTTAAATTTATTTATTTTTCTTCATTTTATCCCATAATTCTTGGAAGTTCTGTTCATGATTTCTTAACATTTTTTCTCTGTGGTCAACTCTGTTTTCAAGATTATATATTTTGTCTTCATTGCCTGATGTTCTGTCTTCCAAGTGGTCTAGTCGGTTGGTGTTGCTTTCTATTGAATTTTTAATTTGGTTTATTGTTTCCTTCATTTCAAGGATTTCTGGTTTTTGTTTATTTTCATTTTTGTTGTTGTTATTGTTGTTGTTTTTATTTGTCTCTTCGTAAACAGTGAGGTACTAAAAACTTTCAGGGACACTATAAGTCCACAGGGTAGAAACTCTACTGCCTCTGATGCATACTGTTAGATGGGTAGACACACAAAGAACACGAAAAAGCAAGGGAACAAATCACCCCAAGCAAACCAAGACAGAATCCATCAACACCACAATAACAGAATCCATCTACACCACAGTGGAAGAAATGTCAGAGGAGGAGTTTAGAATGTACACGGTTAAACTGATCTGTGATGATGTAAGGGAGCAAATACAGGTAGCAAAAAAATCACTTTAATAAAGAGACAGCTTCTGAAACAACTTCTAACAACTTCTTAAAGGACATCCTTAACAAAACTGACTTTTTTCTTTCTTTCTTTTTTTTTTTTTTAGAAAAACTCAGCATTTGACAAGGAATACAATGACATTTTGGAGCCTCTGTGTCAATTCACATTTTGCCCCTTTGCCCCATTGCTTTTCATCATTAGTGCAAATATCAACCTAGTAAAAAAGGCAAATAACATATCAGCATTTTTATGAAAGTAGTTTTTGTCCAGTTGGCTCCTCAAAGGTCTGGAGACCTCCAGAGGTCCACAGAACAGCACTTGGGAACTGCTGATCCAAGCTGCTATATGGAGGGTCGATTCTAGCATTTAGCTCAAGGTAGGTTTAATAGTGTTTTAAATTTAATAGTGCTTTTCAACTTGGGCTTAGAACTCTTTAGGTATTTCCAAGACAAAAGGCACTGACAGTAGTGTTCAAGAGCATGGGAATCCTTGTCTCTAACTTATTACAAAAATATGCTAAAATAAGACAGGAAAGTTTTCTTCACATTTGAGACCAGAATAATGATCAGCAAGGATAAGAAATCTATCCTATCATGACAAATCTAACTAGTTTTAACTAAAGGTGACAATATCTTCAGTTTAATGTTTAATGTGGCTGGTGTTCTGTTGCTCTGATTTTCCTGTTTCAAAAGTTTTGGGGGCCTTTTTAGTTTGTTGTCCCCAACCCAGAAACTAAGGCCCAAAGTTATAAAAGGGAACCAGCATCCCTCCTTTTCTTAGCTGTGTCCTAGTTCTTCTTTGGTTCAGGTTATACTTTGGTGCTTCAAGAGGTTAATGGCAATTCTTTCTGAAGGTTGAAGTTTTTGTTATAAAAGCATATCTTTGGACTGGGGTTGTAGCTCAGTGGTAGAGCACTTGCCTAGAATGTGTTAGACATTGGGTTCAATTTTTAGCACCACATACAAATAAACAAAATAAATGGCCATCAACAACTAAAAAATATTTTTAAAAAAGAAAAGCATATCTGTTCTACTAGCCATGTCTTTCAACTGGCAGATTGATTCCATAAAAGAAGTTTTCCTATTTTTTAACTCAACCTAGAGTTTAGTGAAATTATTTGAAGAGCAACATGGTATTAACTAGCAGTATTTTATTTCCTGACCAAAAAAAAAAAGCATAACCTTTATCTCATTTACTGCCATCTCTTGCTACAGTTTTTCCCCAGAGCTGACCCTAATACAACACAATGCTTTGTGAATTGTAGATGTCCATTGTTGCCTGTGGAACTGATTGGGATGTGTGCCAGTGAAAAAATGATAACATGTGGTGAAAAGTTCAGGCATGGGTTACAAGTTTATTGCAAGAGAAAATAATCCAACCATTGGTCAATGTGCCTTTGCTATAGGTTTCTTTTCTTGCCATAGCTTGAACTTCTCAGTGTATCTCTTTATTGACCACATGCTTCAGGATTCATTAGAGGAAATGGCTGAGTAATAGCCAATTTTCAAATGAAGGGATTGTGGAAAAACACCAAGAGGTATGTAAAGGTACATTTCCACAGCACAAAGAGCTGCTAAATGGCATTCCCAGCATGTACTACAGTGAAATATGACGGGATTTTCTAATTGGCACTCAAAAAATGCCAACCATTGTTTGAAATGTCACTCTGATTTGAATCTTTGCTTTCATTCTGGTCTGTTAATATTATCTAGCTTCTTTATGAATATCTTTCCTATTTCCTAAATATAATACCACTCATTCACGCATTCATTCAAGAAGTATTTATGAAGTGTCCATTATGACGCAGGCACAGGGTAACAGCAGTGAAGAAGAAAGGTTGATTTCTGCCCTGCGGAAACAATGGTTACCGCAAGGGCTAAATGAATCAATGATTGCAAAAAATTTAGAACAATCCTTGGCACCTAGTGAACATATGTACAGGTTATTATTATTATTATTCAGTTCACATTCTGAGGGAGAAACATAAACTCAACAAGTTATTTTAATAAAATGTGAAAAGTGTATAATGAATAACTGAAGCACAGAAGATGAGTAATTTAAACAAGTGACAAATAATTGAAATACCTAGTAAGAGTTACAAAGACACCTTAGATGGAGGTTTAACAGATACTGAGGGTAGGTTCATGGAATAGTCCCCTGAGAAAAGAATATCTGAATTGCATCTGAAAGGATGAGGAAGCTTTGGGAAAAGAAGGGTGAGGTTATTGATAGATGCAGTCGGGATCATATCATGAAAGAATGGATCTTACCCTGAAGACAAAGAGTATCACGCAAGAATGTTGAAGAAAGTGACTTGAGCAGATCAGAAATTCAGAAAGTTGACCCAGGTGCAATGTAGAGAGTGAATTAGACAAATAGAGACTAGGGAAGGGAACTAGATAAAAGGTTTTGCAGAATGAGGTGACAATTAGTAAAAGTTTAATTGAAAACATAGGAGAGTGAAATGGTGGGGAAAAGGACGGATATTGAATGAAAAATTAAAACATTGGTATTTCATGACTGTTGGATGTAGAAGGTGAAGCAGGATAGGTCTGACTCCCTGGCTTCTGGCCAAGAGACTTAGATAGGTAATAGTGGTATTTAATGCAGGAAAACAAAAACAGAAATATTTAATCTGCTCACTATTTAGATGAGGACAGTTTTATGGAAACTCTCTGTTGTGCTTAGGCGTCTAAGTAGAATGACTGCATAGTCTGAGAAGTTTGGGTTAGAAACTCTATATAGGAAGACACCAGTGCACCAGAGATAACTTCAAACGTGGAATTAGAAGAGTTTATCCAGTGTTGTCCCACCAATCTTTTAGGGACAGGCAGAAGAAGAGTAAACAAAGAAGAGGATGCAGGACACTGGAGACAAAGGAGATTGACATCAATGTGAAATGGAGCAGAGGTGCCATGTAAAATAAGAATAGAGAAGTGTCCATCAGTTTCCCTAACTGGGACATAATTGACAATCCTTGAAAGAGGAGTTGCATTGAATCAGTGGGTATAGAAAAAAAAAATTGCAATCGGATGAGTGAAAGGAAGTGAAACTATGGGAATGGCATAAAAGTATAATTGGATAGCTTTTTTCAGAAGCTTGGCTCTGGAGGGAAGGAGAACTGGCAAAGTGGGTTTTATTTGTTTTTATTATTTTAAAATATGAGAAATTAATAACAAAATTAATAACATATAATAGGCTTGATATAGCAAAGAGGGAGGAACATTTATAATAAGATCTCAAAAAAAAAAACAAAAAAGAGAGAGAGAGAGAGAGAGATGTGTAAATGCAACCTAGAGCCAAGGTCAAGAATTTGACTTGGACAAAAAGAAAGATATAGCTGGGTGTGATGGCACATGCCTGTAATCCCAGTGGCTCAGGAGGCTGAAGCAGGAGGATTGCGAGTTCAAAGCCAGCCTCAGCAACAGTGAGGCACTAAGCAACTCAGTGAGACTCTGTCTCTAAATAAAATACAAAATAGAGCGGGGGATGTGGCTCAGTGGTCAAGTACTCCTGAGATCAATCCCTGTTACATGCCCCAGTGCCCCAAAAGAAAGATACATTCATTTGGCATAAATACTAATTTAGTATAAATACAGATAAGTGCATTACAGGTATGACACTAGCAGGGAAAGAAAGAAAGAAGTTGACAGACTGCAATTTGTCCATAAGAGGATAAACTGACAGAGTTTTTGTCTTAAGGCTCTTATTTTCTTCTGAAAGAGGAAGAGAAGCCCTGTGCTGAAAATGGCACAGGAATTGGAAGTTAGAGGGCTTCAGGAAGATGGTGAGGGAGTGAAGGATTGAAGGAAATGACCAGGACTGGGAGAAGAACTGCTCAACAAGATTGGGTATATTCAGAACTGGAAACCACTAGTGGCAACAATCTGCAGGAGTGTGCAATATTTCACAGCTGAACTTGGTGTTGCAGGTGGTGCTTGAACAGTTGCAGAGAAGCTGGACATTAGTGTTTTTTCAGGGTTTGGATTCTAGAGGCAGTTTTTCTAGGGAAAAACGTCAGGCAGAGACTGACAGATTGAGAGAAAATGGAGGGGTACTCCAGGAGACTGGAGTACTTTAAGAGGTCAGAATATGAGGGTGGTGATCGCAACACAGAAAGCCCAAGATTGCAGGTAGCATACTATTGTCAGAGAATAATAAGATGTTGGAATGCAGAATTCTAGAGTTGAAGCACCTCTGGAGGCCAAATTAATCTGGCCCAGGGAATAGTTTCTCCAATAAGGAAAAGATCTGAAGATCACTGGGTTTGAATAAGCCAAAGGGAGACGTGTATTTGCTGGGTCACCTACAACAATATGGCAGAATTGACAGTGAAGAGGAAGATGTTTCAGTGCCCCAAACTCTGATTTAGAAAAATGCAGAAATGATCATGATGTGGATGGATGGTAGCAAAGCTAGGTAGATTAATAATCAATTGGCATGATATACAAACAGAAATGACTGGAAGTATGTTTCGGTATGAGAGAACACCAAATACCTCCTGATATGGGAAGGAATGAACAATCTGTGTTTGAGGCAGTCATGGGGGGAGTTAGTGTCTTAATAGAATATTGACTTTCAGTTAAAGCAAGAAGAAAAAGATGGCGGGCTGGGGTGGTGTGGGGCTCCAAAAATAGGATGGAAACATTAGGAGGGAGGAGGTGATGGGAAGAAAGAACCACGAGGAAGGAAGGAAAGCAACAAAGGATGTAGGGATGAGAGTGTGGGGGAGGCCTGAGGAGGTCTGCAATTTGGATATTGGCGAGGGTGGAAAGGCTGTTTCAGGTCCTTGCAGACCTCAGGAGTTGCCGAATGATTGACAACAAGCACAAGTTGAGGCCTTTGCTCTAGTTTTCAAGGAAAAAGTTGTTGAGAAAATGTCTTTGAAGAAACTGATGCCTTAGGATGGCAAACAACTAGTTCATACCTGGCTTCCTCACCCGCTACCGGAAACTGCATTTGCTTCCACTGAGGGATAAGTGTACAACCTGAACTCTGTCCTTGACACTCTCCCAACCCCCTGGAGAGGTGTCTTTATTTTCTATTCATTATCACAGACCATTCTGTCATAGCCATGTTGCCTCTGGACTTTTGAAAATCTACATTCCAAAGTCTCCATGTGTGCATCTAGCCAGGCCCAGTGTTCCCATAGTTCTCATAAACTCTTTTCTATTGCTGCACTTGTAGAATGTGTCATATTTGTGAGCTTCTTAATGGTGAGGATTATTTTTTTACATTTCCATAAGCCCAGTATTTGAAGATGCATGCAGTGCATGGTAGATGCATGATAAGAGCTGTTGAATGAACGAATGGATAAATACAGGTAAGTCTCCTTGTACATGTATCAACCTTTTGAATAGAGGAAAAAACTGTCCCTCTTTGTATCTGAGGCTTACATCCACATTTACATTTGAATTTCATTCTACCCAGGCTTCTCAGAGAGCTACAGGATTGACCAACCATTTCATCACTTGCTTATAAATCTGCCCCTTTGAAAAGTCTATTTCCTTCCAGTTTTGGATTATCTCTCACAAATTAATCCCTGCTGCTCAGACCTCACCCTTGAGTTTCGGACCACAGTAGCTACACAATCACTTCCTTGATATTTCCCCTGGGATTTCACAAAGACATTTTAACCTTATAATTGATTCCCCTCAAGTCCTATTCTAGATTTTTCTGTCAAAGTGGATTAAATCACTGTATCATTCCTTGCTTACTAATCCTAAGAAAGGTAAAAGAGAATGCATATTACAGAGAAAATAAGAAGCCATCGGGTCAGGAATAGTGAATGGACCACTAGCCATTCACATGGACAAGGTCTTATTTCTTATTTAATATAATGTTTCTATTTCCTTTCATTTAAATCCCTTCTCAGAACTAATACCTTCTTTTAAACTTATCAATATAAATGCCTTCTAGTTCCATCCTACAAAGGAGACAAACTGTTGACAAACACCAGAATTGAGAAATAGAATAATGATGGGCCATAAGGTACCCTGCAGAGATCTGAGTACCAACCCACTCTAAGAAGTCTCTCATTTATCTAAAAGATAGAAAAAAGGGTCTCCTTATAAGAGCAGAAAGTGACATTTTCTTTTGAAAGATATTAGTACAATAAGTTTTCAAAATGCATTGAGTATGTCCTGTGTTCCCTGAAAGATTCCATCTCCTAGTATTTTGATAGACATGATAGATCCTCCAGCTGGATATCTCTACCATCTTCCCAATGGCACCTTTTTTCTCTAGAAGAATTCAGTAGTGTTCTATACCATTATACAAAATTCCTATTAAGAGGAATTTAGAGACTCCATATACATGCTACAAGCCAGGGTGGGATAGGGACTAAGGTGATTTCAAAGCAGAATAGAAAAAGCATGAAAAGTAGATACATATCTAAACTCTCTGATAGGAGAGACAGAGGGTTATAAAAATATCTGACCATTCCATAATATGAAATCAGAATTATTTTGGTTGGATTAGATTTTCATTTTGACAGTAATTCACCATCATAAATAGGATTACTTTCCAAAGTAATTTGGAATTGACTCCTGCCACTTAAAACTTTTTGTTCCCCAGAGTATGAATATGCATATGAAGTTTTTTCTAATTAACTCCTTAGAGGTACTTTAGTAATAAAGATCTTGCCCCAGGACTTTGTGAATCTTCACTGTTAGAAATGAAAAATACAACAGTTTAAATTCAAAGATAATTCCCAGATCCTGTTATTAAATTCATAAATAAATCAAGTACAGAGGTCTTAAATATGGGTTTGGGAACAAGACTTCTAATTCCCCTTTCTCCTGATTCCTTTACTGTAAGCCAAATAACTCAGGGAGGAAACTATATAATGAAACCACAGCAAATCTTCACCAAAAAGAATAATGAGAATCACTAACAACATTTATTGACACTTACTACAATGGCCTGTGTACTATACAATTATTTTTTCATATAATCTTTACAATAGCTCTTTGAGGTAACAAATGAAAATGTTCAGCTCAGAGAGTTGAACCTCTGAAGTCCTAAGTTTTTAATTCTGCAAACATAATTACTTCAAAATTACCACAGTAGCATATTTGTTGCTTAATTTTTTTAATAGGTGTTCCATATCTAGGATGATGGGACAAATGGGTTAAGTGCCTTGTGTAAGTAGGAGAAAGTATAGAAAGTTCAACTCAGGAACTCAATCTCTGGAGCCATAAGGTTTCCTTTTATATGAAGCTAGTGAGATGATCCTGGCTAAGCATTTCCTAGGGTGAACAACCTGCACTTTCACCTCCACACATTATTACTCAGTTTGGAAATAAGAGAAGCTGCAATCATTTTTGGAAATGAAACAATGTGAGGATTTGAGGTGACTGAAGGTGTACTAATGAGACTACTGTTGAGCAAATCTGTGATAGCCACAGTTAAAGGCGAGTACAATTGCCACCCTTAACCTTTGCTGCTTGTTTGTCTTGGAATATCCACACCAGTATTTGTCCTACTGTCTCACTGGGTAGTCAGAAAGGCCAGGGATCTATGAGTCTTGATCTTTCCTTGAGATATATATTCCTATAAGAAATAGCATTATAGAAAATTCCAGAGTCCCTTTAGCCGAGTTTCCCACTGGAAAAACGAGCATTACGTAAAAGTGCACTCCTGTGACTATCAAGTTTGATCGACAATCAAATAAACTGTAGCAACAGTAATAATAGCTTGCACATTTGTGCCAAGTCTTCTGCTGAGAACTTCACGTTTTATCCCATTTGATCTTTTTTTAGTATTTATTTTTTAGTTGTAGATGGACACTGTACCTTTATTTCACTTATTTATTTTTTTATGTGGTGCTGAGGACTGAACCCAGGGTGTTGCACATGTGAGGCAAGGACTCTATCGCTAAGCCACAACCCCAACTCCCCCATTTGATCTTTATAACAAAACTAGAAGGCAGGTAGCATTAATACAGATTAGAAAACTGAGGCTCCAAGAAGTTAAGCAACTTGTCCAAAAATCCTTGATTTACAAAATCAACTAATTGTTTGTTAGTTCACATTATTTTCACGTTCCTTTGCTTTAAAAAAAGGGGCATAAAGCAATTAATACTCACTTAGCAACTCTTCTATATAATCAAACATCTTTCAGAGTATTGCAATAATTCCACTCTGCAATTTAAATACACTATTAATGCCTTTAAAAAATTACTGCTAAATCTAATAAGTCACTATTTCAGTGTGTTAAGATTTGAGCATGTCCCATAGAGAAGCCAGATGAAGAGAAAAACAGATGAAATGTTCATGGAATGAAGGCCCTGTTCCAGTTCCACCATACTCAAAATATTTAGAATGATCAATCTTCTCAGTGCTTTGGAGTTAATTAACAAAAAAGAAAGAAAGAAAAGAATCCTATTGTCATGCACAAGCTGGAATGTATAATCTGAGCTCTGAGTATGAAAATTGTTTTTTAACTGATTTTTCTAGGCAAACTCAATAAAATGATCAAATGCAATTGAAATATCATATTCTTCCCGAGAGCGCTCAAGTTCCTTTCTACTTTAATCTATGTTTGAATCTCATATGAAAACTCTTAAGACTATAAATATGCACCAGCTGTGCCAAAGCAATACTTGATGATGCACATACAGCAGAATTGAATTTCAGAGACTGGAAACAACTATCCCCTCCGTGCCCTCCCTTTAGTCCCTCACCCCATAGGAAAGTTCAGCATTGCCTGTCGCAGTCTGAGTGAACTTTTTCATCTTTTTAAAAATTCAAATGCTTCAATCAGTTGCAACAATTATTTGGTTTGGATTTCACAGCACGAGGTGAAACCAAGTATTCTCTTTTAACCAATGTAGAACACTGCAGATTTCTTGATTATACTTCACAGGAAATTAGACATTGATTTCTTGATAAATGAGTTCTGCTGAGCTATGGTAGAGACCAAAGAAAAGTGTAAATGAGATGAAAAGACCAGTCTCTCACCCTGAGACTCATTCAGCTTGTTACTTCTATGAATACAGCTTTAGCAACATCTGAGTCTCTGCACATTGCTTGGTTTTTCTCTTACCTTTTCTTCTGATTTCTCTGACTGCGTATTTCTCTAAGACCAGAAGGTATGAATAACAGCTGAGCAGAAAGTATGGCAAAATTTAAATCAAGTCTAATTAGCAATGAGACTGGCTCTCACAGCATCCCAAGACCAGCAGCTTTTCACCAGGGAGTTCCAGAATCTTCAGAGGAAAGGTGCATGGTGCTGTTATATTCCCTGGCCTGAGGTCCAGCTCACCCTGAACTGAACCTGAAAAGCTCTGTGGGCTGGGCTTCCCATGGACAACTGCCATGGTCCTTGTATTATGACATACAGACAGTGCCTTCTGGTCCTAAAGTGTTGTCATTGCATATCAGCACACCGGAGTTTGAGAAACATTTATCTTTTTGGTCATCAGGAATTAAATAAGCAGTCATTTCGTCAATTCACTCAGTCGGTAATTTAGCTGAGGACAAAAATTGTCCATGCCCTGCTCTGTGTTAAGTACTAGACTAGATTTAGGAAGGAAGGAGGTCTAAATGCAAAGAATGTGCCTAAAGGTATGGACTTCCACAACTCTAAGTCATTCTACGTACCCTTCACCCACCTTCCAGTTCTATGTGTTTGTTCGGGGAGAACCAGAAGAAGAGATTTTATAGATGCAGGCAGGCACAGTGGTAGAGAACATCCTTTCAATAGTCACACTGCATAGGTTCTAATTGCAACCTTAACATATCTAACTTGGGTAACTTTGGACAAGCTTTGTAATGGCCATGTGCTTCTGTTTCTCTGTTGGCCCCAAGATGGATATAACAATAGCACTTCCACTAGAAGACTAGGTAGGATTGAAGGGATTAATTTAGGTAATTGATTAGGGCAGGGACTAGCAAATAGTAAGTACAATATAAGTATCACAAATATTTTCATCATCTTATGAGATTGATCAGATTTCCTGTATTTCATGGAACAGATTGTGTGTGTGTGTGTGTGTGGTTTTGCTAAAAGATTTCATTTGAATAAGACAGCTTGTGTCAGTCATTTATAATAGTATTATAAATAATGATGAAGTTTATTTTCCAGGCCTAAATAAAAACCAGCACAGAACCTCTAGCACTCTTTAAAAAAATTATATTTTAGGTGTAGATAGACACAACATAATGTCTTTATTTTTATGTGGTGCTGAGGATTGAACCAGGGCCCCGCCCGTGCTAGGCGAGTGCACTGCCCCTGAGCCACAATCCCAGCCCAGAACTGCTAGCACTCTTGATTGGCCCTTTTTAGTGGGTGAATCCAAGTTTAGAAAAATGAAAGATAAAAACTTTTTCTTTGAAAAACTTTAGTCAGCGTGATCTGAGACCTCTTCTGGACTAGGCTTTGACCTTGCCCTACTGAGACCAGTTTTAGCAAAGAATCCTTATTAGCCAGTTTATAGAAAATCTTCCACACCTTTGATATCTCACATCCTCCTTCTTGTTATCTTAATCAACTTCCTCTTAGTAATTTTCCATCTTCTCCCCACAGCCTCTAAATCCCCATTTTCCCTTTTTGGTATTTGAAGTTGAGTTCAATATCTTTCCCATATTTCAGTAGTCTTCAATAAAGTCTTCTATGCTCTTTTAAAAAATCTGAATAATTTCTCTTTAATAATAAAAATACTAAAATATTCTTAAGATTGAAATATGATTAATTCTTTACATAGGGCAATGGGGAAATTTTTTAAAGATTGGAAAAGTTTATGGTGCTCAGCGACAGATTTTCTTAGGACAGTAGGGTTCTGATTATGAAAACTGACGTATGAAAAAAAGCAACCACAGAAAATTTAAAGTACTTTGATCATCTGTAATTGTACTATGCATTAAAAATAAAATTCTTAAAGTCAACTCAGTTTGACCCTAAAGCAAAATTGGTGGTAATAATAATGATATATCACTCTTGCCCATACAGCATCATGCTTGGCTGCAGGATTAAATGGTGGAGAAAATTGGCTATGAGGTAGACCATTTAGCAGAAAAGGAAGCATCTAAAATAATATGACAAACTGGAAAGGCAAGAAATCAAATATGTGGCATACTTAAGTTAGTTAAATTTCAGCTCAGTTTAAATATGTATACTAGAATATGTATATTTATTAATTAAGAAGTAGCTATGATATTTGTGTTAATTAATAAGTAGCTATGATATTTGTATTGAAAAATACAAATTGAAAAATAACCCGCTAGTTTTCAGACTTTATCAATCAGATTCTAGAAACTGTAATTAGGAGGTGGGGGCTATTATAGAAAGAAAAAATTGATAAGTGGCAAAAATGTCCATTGGTATTAATGATCATAAATTTTTGTCACTTAATTTTTTACAGGCAAATCACTATAAATAGTCAAAAGTCCTTAGTTTTAAGTTCAAATTGCAGATTTCTCCATACTAATGTCAAATTCACCCACTAAATTAATAGAGCAATGTCTCAAATCATTTATGAGAAACTTCACTTTCTCTGTAGGACTACTATAAATTACAGTCTTTCGTATGATACTCATAGGATTTCTGAAGCTTTCAATTTTGAGGAGAAGATACTAGTGTGTGCCTTCCACTGTCTATTCCCAGAAAGAGTTTTGATGCTGCTTAAAATCTGCCTGACATCCATTAGCAGGGAAAACCTAATAGAGAACAGACATGGATACAGGAAGAAAAGAAGGTCCTTAAAGAAAAATTGACAAAGCCAGAGCCATTAAAAACAAATCTTGAATATCAAACAAATCTTGAATGGGTTTTAGCCTCAGTCTTACTTCTAATTAGCACTGTGACCTCTCTGGGATTAATTCAATCATTTGTAATTTGCAGGGATGGTGATCTCTAAGTACCCCTCTGGCCCTAAAACTCCCTCGATTTGTGATGTGTTGTAAGTTCATGATAAAAGGGAAACACTTCAGTCTTTTAGGCTTCTATATTTGACTTCAATGTTTCTCTTTTTTATCTAATTTTTCAGCCTTCTCCAAAAGGAAACATTTTCTGTAGCTCAGTGATAGGAAAGACTAAAGTTGAAGGATAAGAGAAAGAAATGATGTTATTGCTCTGCTCCTTGGGATCTTTTGAAAGTAAAAGAGCTGATGTCTGCACCACAGATATAAGTATTTGAAAAATTACTTTTTTCATATAAACAACCTTATTTCAGTTTTTAAGATTTAAATTGGTCCAAATTTTAATTGTTCTTCTTCTTTTTTCCCTTGTTACATATATTATAAATTACTATTGGAAAAAGATTTTCACATATCCATGTTGTGAGCTAATTTATAGATGATCCAGGCACTCTTCCAGGCACTGAGATAGAACAGTGACCTTAGCAAAGTCCCTGTTCTCCCGAAGCATATCTTTTATTAAGTTGTCCTGTTTTAATAATATCATGAGTTTGTGATTGTAGAAAAGTATGAAAAAGAAAATAACTACCATATACATTACACTGATATTGTTGCATTTGCTTTAAGAATTTTTTCCCAAGAAAAATTATAGCAATATTAACTCACTGAAGCCTCATAAACCTTGTGAGGTAGGTAATAATAGTATCTACTGTGGGTATAAAATATTAAGTTGACAGGTTTTTATTTTCAGCATTTTAAAGACGGCAACCCATTATCTTCTGTCATTGTTTCTAAGGGAAAGTCATTCATTATTCTTATTGTGATTTTCCTGAATATAACTTTTCTATTTTCTGGCTACTTAAATGATTTTCTCTTTGCTTTGTTTTATACCAAATTTAAAAAAAAATGTTTTTGTGAATTCATTATAGTTATACAAAATAGTGGGATGCACCCTGCCATACCCATGCATGGAATGCAATTAGCTCCACTTCAGTTCCCAGTATTTTCTCTTTCCCTCCCCCCTTTAGTTTTCATTTTCTTTTCATTCATCTTGCTTTGTACAACCTAAGGTCTTTAAATATTTAAATAGATATTTTTAAGTTCAATTTTGTAAATTCTTGGTGGTATTTGTTCAAATATTTCTTCTGCCCTGTTCTTTCCCCTGTTTTTCTTTTTCTGGGACTTCAATTACACAGGTGTTAGACTCTTTGGTATTGTCCCATTTGATTTTTTTATTCACTGTTTGTCATAGGGTCTTATAGTCAGAAAGTTTTTTGCTGAAAGTACCAGTTCCTCACTTGGGACTCAGATATCCAATGGGTAATTAACAGTAGGATAAAACCTTGGCATCTCTGCCTTCCTTTTCTCTCTCTCTCTTCTCTGCTGTAAACTTTGGGTCAGATTCCCTCTCAACTCTGCCTGAAAACATGTTAATCATCTAAGAAGTATCTGTCTAAAAACTGGTAATAGTATGTTGTTTAGTCCTAAATTTACCTAAACTATCTCAATTCCCTTTAAGACTGAAGGCACCAAGATAAGCGTAACTAAGGCATTTTCAGTATTTTCAGGGACATAGTAATCAACAGATTATCAATTGCTGGCTTTTAAAACATCCTGTTGTGGGCCCCTATGACAATGCTTAGAAGTACAGAGTCAGTGCTTCAAAACTGAAGAAACTTATCCTGCCTTTCTGACTTATCCTTTTCTCTAGCAATCACTTTAGATTCCAGAGCCCCATGATGAGGTGATCTAATTGGGACCAATTATCCCAAGATGGAAACTGAGGCTGCTCCTCTAAACAGGTGTAGTTATTGCATGATAGGAAATCAAATGCCTCCTCAAGCAATAACAAATTCTCTAGGACCTTGCAGAATCCAACTTGAGATAGCAGCCAAACAGACCACAGTTTGACGCAAGGTGCTTAATTACTCATACCTTTTGACTTTCCCTATTTATGAAATTCTTTCCCTATTTAAACCTGAAGCTCCTGTCTGTACCCCGAAGACAGGGCTAAAGACTCCAGTCTCAGAATGGCTATACTGAATATTAAATTTCTTTTCTACTTCACCATAACTTTTGCCATTTGATTCTGTTTTGCAGCGAGTGGCTGGACCTGGTATATTGGAACTCCCTGAGGTCAGGCACCACTGGCCTCGGGGGATTATTAACACAGTTACTATGTTCAGAGTCACCAAGTTCAGTTTTTATCTTTCATCTCTTTGCTTCTGTTTGAATAATTTCTATTAGTATGTCTTTGAGTTCACAGATCCTTTTTTTCCTTCGGTGAACAGTGTATCATTAAATCCATGTCCATTTTGGATATCTGTCATTCGGTTCTATAGTACCCATGTTTCTTTTCCTTCTCCTCTTCCTTCTTTTTTCCCAACTTTTCTTGATTCCATTTCTCTTATGCAGTTCTGCACCTCAAATCTATTTCATAGTCCTTTTCCATTAATTTATTTAACATATTTGTCACAGTTACTTTTAAAAGGCTTTCTTATAAATTCCAACCTCCTCTGAGTCTCATAGGAACTACTTCTATTGATCCATTAAAACCTAGCCTTGAATGTCAAACAAAACCCAGTTTTTTTTTCTCTTGATGATGGGAGGATCATATGATTTGTTTCATAAGTGTGTATGTATAAGTATATATGTACATGTATAAACATAATGTCCCAGCATTTATGTATGTATGTTACACACACATACACACACACACACACACACACACACACACACACACACATACACACACACGATTTTTTAAAATGCTGAGACATTGTGTTTAGAAGAATCAAAAAGACTGGAGTAAGATAGGGCATCTAATAGATGAAGGCTCTGTTAGATAGCTAGGGAGAGGTTAACCACTTTTAGACAATCAGGAATTGAGTTTGGTTGAGGATAAGTTGACATTTTGGTAAGTTACAGCTTACATCTGGTTTTGAATAACTTTAGGATTTCCTGTGTGTGTTATTGTCTTGTTCCTCTAGCATCGCTTCAGGCTGTAAACTCCATGAGTTAATGGAAGTCTTTCTCTGCCTTTCTCATTCCACCTCCAGCTTCCACTACAGCTTCCTCTGTGAATACAGCAAGTCTCATGAGGGGATCAGGGCAGCTCTGTGTCTAGGGTTCAACTCTTATGGGTTTCCATCTATCATATGACTAAGGTTGCTGTTTATTGTTCTACTTGTTTCCTCTGCTCTTCAGAAAAGTCTGCAAAAGTCCAGCCAGATTCTGTACTCTCCCATGCTTTCAGGAAAGTGGCCTTCAGAGGGTTCATCCCTCTCCAGATTTTAAATGTTTTAGACCACGCTCATCTTCTGTTTTCTGAAATTTTTTTAAAAAAAAGTATATATAATCTACCTATTTTTTCCTCTATTTAGCCAGAAAGTTTCAATCTCCTATACTTTAACCAAATGACTAGTAGAGGTCAGCTTTACTGAAGAGCACACATATTTTTAAAATGTGTCCTTGTTTTAATCTGTAAATGCTAAGCAGTGATTAGAGATTCTCATCTATGTCCTTTGCTTGGCCTGCAAACTGCTGTGGATACCTTAGAGAACATCCTGTATGGCATATGAAAGTACTTTGTGGCCCCTTTGATAGTTTATCCTAATATGATGTGGGAAGTTTAAGTAATTTGGAATTGCTAAAGGAAAAGATTGAATTTACATGTTGGTATATTTGGGGAAGTCTAAAATATTGAAATGTCTGGAATTAACTTGAAATGCTATCTGTTCTGAGATTTCAAAAAGAACATATAATCTCTGAAAGGCTAACATTTATTAGTCTTTTTTCCTGCTGTTTATTATCACCTGCAGGTTGTTATGACGTAATGGTGCAAAGTGCAGGTGATGCAATTAGGAAGAGATTTAAAAAAAAAATTACTGGGAACTTACATGTAAAGTTTTTGTAAAAGTTCTCCCCTTTGAATCAGACTTAAATAATAAAGATTGTGAGCTCATAGCAACATCTACTATTTACATGAGAACAATAAGAAATTTGCAATTTCCCAACAACATGGTAAACTGTGTATGACTAGAATCATAATGCGTGGCCACCAAATAGGATGAATTTTTTTATAATATAAAAACATAAATGCATCAGAAAGGATATTTAAAGAAATAGTAGTCATTGGGTAGAACATTCTGAATAAGACTGCTGAAGGAGAGGGATTTTAAAAAGACCTTCACCAAAAAAATTATTATATAGCCTGGAGATAAGCAGTATCAGAAGAGAAATGTTTCTAAACTAATTAACTTAAACTAGATCTGACACTCTGGAAATTGTCATGGTCCTATCAGAAAAGTTTCATTGACTTGTTCAAGATCTGAATAATATTTTGCTTATTCAGAAAGACAAAGAATTTGCAAATTGTAAATTGAGCTTATGTTATATATCATCGAAACAACCCAGCCCAGGGAATGGAATTGTGGTTCCCCAATCAACTGACAGCTTCTTGAAAGACAGACTGACAAAAAAAAGATGGGAATCTCTTTGATGATGAAATATGCTCAAATATACTTAAATGCAATGGCATTTGTGAAGGCAATTTAAGAGAAACTTTGAGCTAAGAACTTAAGAAATCATTACATGAAACTTCAGATTGTATCTGTTATTAATCCAAGGCTCTCTGATGTTTTCTTATTCAAATTATTGGTTCTAATCACTCTGCCAGTAACCGCCACTGAGTTTGCCACCTTGGGGTTATCTGAGTAGAGCTGGTAAATTCAGTTGATGGGAAGTTCATTCAATGGGGTCAAAGTGTAAATGATGGAGATGGTTTGGTTGATGGAAGCACAGATTGTCTGAAAGACAATGAGGGGGGATAACACAGGGAGGATGGGTGGAGACTGATTATAGACAGACTTATTTCATTGTGATCATTTATGGAAGGGCACTTTATGGCTCCTTGTTCATATGTTCCCTAATTTTATGTTGCTACTAAAGTTCTAGGGCCCCACTCGTTTCTGACATTGGATGTTACAGTCAATTGGTTCTACACATAGTAATTCTATTCCAGCAATGAGTATCACTAAAGTTCTATTCAACTGTTTGTTCATAGCTACAATAAGTCACATGCTAAGGGGTCTAGATTTTGTCACTTTGGGGTGAGGTAGGACACCAGATGCTTCTGAATGAAGGAATTAAGAAAAAGAGAGATGTTTCAGAGATGAAGTTGATGAAATATGCACTGTATCAGGAAGAGAGATTGAAAGACAAAGGACCAGTTAGTATATTATTGTAATTGTTAGGTAAGAGACAATGAAACCTAGATAACCTTTGTGTTCTCATGGGAGGAAGAGGGACAAATGAAAATGACATACAAAAGAAAAACAATAATTATTTATTTAGCACTTAATTTGTGTCAGTTAACTGTTTTTTACACATTCCTATTTTGATGATAGAGGCATATGATGTTAAGAAATGTGCCAAGAGCTTTCAGCTACTAGAAGCAGGACAGAATCCAAACCCTAGTTTGACTCCTGTAAAGACTATATTCTCTTAACCATGTAGCTATGCAGGGATTCAATTCTAAAGAAGGCAGAAGTAATTAAAGAAGTTTAAGCAATAAGAATTGGGAATGCAATTTGGGGGGGAAATGTGTTGTTTGGATATTCCAAGTTTGTAGTATTGGTTAGACAGAGAATTGCAGATTAGTCAGGTATGCAGGCAGGAAATTCAGGCCTGGGGATCTGGAATGAAGTTAGGAGGTAATGTGCATTTGGGAGAGAATACAAATGGATAATTTTGCGAAGTGACAGAAAAAGGGGAACATAAGAGAATCAGGTAAAATATAGCATTCTGAGCAACCCTAAGTATAGAAGATTAAAAATAGGACACAGAGAAAGCGGTTAGAGAAGTAAAAGAGAATCCAAGGGCAGAAGGCATAATCATAAAGTGGAACTATCAAGGATGATGATTAGGGTTAAATGGAACAGGTTGGTCAGCAAAAATAAAGACTAGAAATGGGTCATTAGATTTAGCAGGGTTTTTTTTTTCTTTTTCTCTGAGAGAATACATCATTTCTTTTAGTTTGAAGGCAGAGGTAGAAATAGAAGCCAGATTTTTTTTTTTTTTTTTTTGATACTAGGGACTAGACCCAGGGGGCACTTAACCACTAAGTCACATCCTCAGCCTTTTTAATTTTTTTTTTTTTTGAGACAAACTCTTGCTAAGTAGCTTAGGGCCTTTCTAAATTGCTGAGGCTGGCTTTGAATTTTCAATCTTCTTGCCTCAGCTTCCCAAACCACTGGGATTACAGGCCAGATTATGAAGTATTTGGCATTATGCTGTTTCAGCATCAGATTAATATATTTTTATTTGAAGTATATTCTCAAGTATGTATTTATTTTCAATAATTAGAATAAAATATTTCTGAATATACCTTGGGAATTTCAAGCTGTCATTTTCTAAACGGTTAACCAAAATATCACTAATACAAACAGAGGATATATCAATGATAGATTGGCATGTATTTTTTTACTCAGATCAAGTGAAGTCTTATTAACAGGTCTTTCATGTTTTTGTTAGAGCCAGGGCACCTTTGCCAACAAACAGAAGGATGATTCTGGGAAGGATTTAATGGCAGGTACAGTACATCTTTGATGTTCTCTCACTTCCCTCCTTGTACCCATTTTCTTTTTAAGTATCATATTCCTAAACCTGTCCCCAGAATCACTCAGATTTTTCCATTTTTTTAATCATTTTCCAGGATATGTGAAAGTTGTTCCTAGGTCCCATAATTTTCTGTTTTCCTTAAAATTTTGCTCTTGTTCATCATTGCATTGCTTACAATAGAGAAAAAACTGGAAATAAATATATTAACAAATAAATTTAGCCATGAAATGAAAACTTATGAGGCTATTAAAAATGGCTGGGATATAACTAAAAATAGAGAAAATGTCAATATATCAAATGAAACTGTACAAACTGTATTCTGCTTCCTAAACTAAGAGTAACTTATGGAAATAATAGAATAGAATTTATTTAAAATTGGATTTCCCTGAAAATAACACGTGTTAATAAGCACCATATTAAATAGCAAGGAGTCCCATAATATGTCAGAATATTCTACAATACAGGCAATGTCCTATAGGAAGATGCTGCCAAAGTACTATATAAGACTCACTTTTTATTTGTGTCATTTGAATAATTTATAGAGGATGTCATGTCTCAACACAAAATTTAGATTTTTCCATTGGGAGATATAAAAAACAATCAGGCTGGTTTCTTTCAGAAGAGTTGAGTAGAAAATTCAAAGCCAGCTTCAGCAATTTAGCAAGGCCCTAACAAAGACAATATGGAAGCCCTTCAATCAGGTTCAGTATCATTATATGGGCTGTATGGTTAGTTATATATATGGTTAGTTATGGTTAGTTATATATAACTATATATATATATATATATAACTATATATAGTTAGTTGATTATATGTCACTAAAAAAATTATATGTCACTAAAATAAAGTAAAATATGCTCTCAGAGCATATTTTTATACTTTGTTTTAGAATTTGTGATAGTTAAACAGAAAATTGAAGATTTACTTATGTTTCATTTAATAAGAAAAAGCTACCATGAAACATACTCCTTAAAATGATGATAATTAAATAAACTCAATAGTAAAGCAACTAATAAGAGAACAAATGCATGTCAAATCAAGAATTCAAGCTATCTGAAATATTTCTTGTGAAACAACTTATTTACAAAATAATCCAAAACAGTGATATTTCCTAGTACATACAACATTCAAGTTGTTGTTGTTAATGCAATTGTCTTTTAATTCATGTAGCATTTTATAAATACACTCCATCAGCCCTCTAATGTCCCTATGAGTCAAGGAGAAGGAAGAGTGTTTTTTAAAAAATTTTATATATAGGATATCTACACAAGATATCAACAACTATTTTAGGAGATTGAATAATTCATTGGGAAAATGGAAATAGAATGCAGCTCACACTCTTTCTTTACATTAAGTTAAAATTTGGGGTTGTTTTACGCATGAAGGCAGAAAACTGATCTCAAAAGCCACTATGATATTACTATAATTATTTTAAAAAGGGGACTAATTATAGCCTTTTCTCATTAGAGTTGAAATCCAAATGATATGACTGTGAAAATATGCATATACACGTGTATACAGAACTTGCTAACACATCTACACACACCACATAGTATGTTTGCACCATTATTCAGATGAAGAAAGTAGAGGATCTCAATACTTTTCTGGAATATAGAGCACATTTTTGTTAAACAAGTCTTAATATGACTATTTCCCTCATGCGGTTTCAGTTTTGGTTAGAAGCAGTTTGCAAACATAAGAAAAATCTTTTTTGTTTATAAGATATGTGATGAAAGGTAGAAATCTTAATTGGTAAGAAGGCACTTATACTCTGGCTAAATGTAAAAATAAAGTATAAGTTTCTCTTTTGGGGATTAAAAAAAAAACAACAAAACCGAAAATTTGGAGGGATGCATTAGTATCTGCAGACATGTGTTCATTCATTCATGCTGCGACTCACAGGCTCCTATTACATACAGGTCTCTATGGCACTTGGTGATCAAGTCAGAGCTTAGCTTCACACAACTTGTCTAGAGAAAAATATGATGAAAAGTTTTGAATTAATTTTAAATTAAATCTAGTAAAAATATTACTGCATACTCTAATGCCTTTCAAAACTAGGGTACAATTGTTGAGGGATAGTATAAAAATAATGTGTTTAATTGTCTTATTTAATTATAAGACAATTAAAAGACATTTAATAATAATGTACTTCTGTGACCATAACCAAGCTTTGGGTATTCCACGGGAAAAAAGATCTAATAAACTAGAACACATTTGATGGAAATGATCATCAAGGTTAAGAAACTCCAAACTATGTTATAAAAGTAGTAGTTCAAAGAACTTGAGGGCTAGTTTGGGGACTACATGACTCAGAAAGGATAAGATATCATGCAAATATTCAAAGGACTGATATGTGAAAAGAGAATTAGATCCATTCTTTCTTATTTTAAGAAACTGAACTATAATAAATGGGTGAAATCTACACATACAGTTCAGCTGAATAAAAAATCATATTTTAATCATCAGAGTTGCTAAAGATAGCACAGGTTACCTTGGAAATTAGCAGATATATCCAAGTAGAGTCTGAAAACTGATACAATGTTGAAGATATACTCAAGTATCTGATGGATATTTAAGCTATATGACCTGATCATTTCTTTCAAACATGAGTCACTGAATCTGTGATGCAAGTTAGGGCAATTTTAGGATCATACTAAATTTCTTTATCTTTATAAAGTGTTTGAGTCAAGAAAGAATTTGCTCTCTAGGTGATCTTAATTAACATGGCTATTTAGAGGAAAATGTTAAGCTCTTGGTGTCATAGTTATTTTGTCTTCTTGTACTTGTTGCTCCATTTCTTACTGTTAGTTGAGTTGCTGTAGCAAACTGTGTGGCTTATAGCAACAGATATTGTCTTGCAATTTTGTAGGTCAGAAACCCAAAACCATGGTGTTGGCATGGTCATATTCTCCTGAAAGTGCAAAGGAAAGATCGGTTCTAGGGCTTTCCCTTAGCTTCTGGTATTTCCTTGACTTGTGACAACAAAACCCAGAATGCACATGCTTTTCTCATGCATGCACATGTCTTTGTGTCCAGATTTCCCCCTTTGATAAGGAGAATACTCATACTGGATTAGGGGTCCATTGCATTCCAGTGTGGTCTCATTTTAACTATGTATATCTGTAACAACCATGTTTCCAAATAAGATCACATCCTGGGGTACTGGGTTTAGGGATTCCACATATGAATTTTGGCAGGATATGAACCAATTCTTAACACAGACGTAATACCAAGTTGTTTAATGCATTTTACAGCTATGATTAAGGAAGTTATAGGGGAATTGATTCTCACAGTTTACCATTACAGCTAGGTAAGTTCAAGGGGTCAACTGCTTGTTTTTGATGGCACAGCTCCTGCAATAGGAATAGAAAGCCTGGATTTCAATCCGGTGATCCAGTTATTAGCCATGTCACTTCACTTCTCTGAATATAGTTTTCTAAACTTGTAGATATACTTAATGATTATGAAATACTTGTGTGACAGTGTCATTATCCATAAATATAATCATGTGCATACATTACATAAAGTAAAGCACTCTGAAAAGTCCTTAGAAAGAGGATAGGCAGAGTTTCTCTATCCTTTTGACTGGGTTATTTGAGAACATTAACAAGATATTCTGAAGAAGAATGTGATTCAGTAGAACTCAGATTAGCTCACAAAGATCTAACCTGCTCTATGAAAACCTACACACACACACACACACACACACACACACAGATACACACACACACAGATACACACACACACATACACACACGATATAGGCAAGAAAGTAGTAAATGACTTTCCCTTCTTTTATGAATAATACATTTTTACAAGAATTTTTAAAAAGTCAGATTTGGGATTGCCATTTTAGTACTCTGCCACATTGGTATAAAATGAATATTTAAAAAGAAAACCTAACTAGCTGTAGGAAATCCAGCTATTCCTGTTATAGCCGATGTCCCCGGTGTCTATTTTTTATTTATATTTTTAAATTTATAAAGGCCAAGCCATTGCCAGCCACAGGGATGGCCACCTGTGGCATGGCTCTACCTGAACCTATGTACCACTGGTAGTTGTGAGTAGGCATGAAGAACTTCTACTTCCAGGTCAGTCTTGGAATAGACACTTGCCAATTCCCTGCACTGGACAGTGCTTTGGGTTTCTGTTTCCTTGATTACAGTATCTATCACATGGAAAACACTTATAAACCACTTATCATAACAATTGTTATGATACTGATGAGATGAAGTGAAACCTGTATAAGAAACAAGGAGAAGTCACAAGGTTTGTCAAACTCAAAAAAAATCTGTGTATGTGAGTTTGGTGGGGCAGGGTTGAAACTGAAATCAGCTCATTTAATTTTGAGTTCACCGATTTTGAGTTCTTTTACACTTTGCAGTGTGAGTGTGCCTATCTTTCTTTGTAGCAGAAGAGACAATACATTTTTTAAACTAGTGGAGAGGAAGCAGGCCCACACCATTCATTTCTACCTGGTTGTCCTAGCAACCTCAACTTCCAGTTTTCTGCCAGCAGAACTAGACTTTCTGGGGGTAGCAATGACTTCCTTCTTCTCAGAATCTTTGGTGGGGGTCACTATTCCCACTACTAACTCCACTGACCTGCATCGATTATTAAAAAGTATCCTCAAGGAAGGCATCACATCCTGAACTGAAAGGGTTCACTTCCAGATGACTTGGAACCCAAACTAGTCCAGACTCAAAATAAGTACAGTGATGATTGTCCTGTTCCACTTCATCTATGGAAGAAAGAAAAATGTAGTGAGAGAAGACAATAAGCATAAGAATGCACTTGTAAAGTCAAAACGCATTTCTAAAGATAAAAACTGCTGAAAATGCTGAAACCAGAGGAAAACATTTCGCTATACATGAAACTGCATGATCTCCTTTTTGATTAGAAACATTATGTGATCCTCAGAGCTTCCCAGTGAATCCCATTTGGTCTTCTCCTTTATCCTATGTTGTACTTTGACCTCAGCTCAGGTCCAAATTACCACCTGCCAAAATTTCTGCAATATCCTCTAAGCCTGGGCCTGACTTCTGGCTGGCCGTGTTCTCCCCTCCAGAAAATCAGTGTATTTTTCTGTTTTGCCACAGCAAGTTTGCATTTTGTCATTGGAACATTCTTCTATAATTTTGCTCATTTTCCCTCCCACTACCAAGAAATTAAATCCTACTCATTAGTCCAATCTGATGTTTCAGAGAAACACATCAGTACACATGATGGATACCTTTTTAGAACCCACACTGAAGCTGTTGTAAGTAGCCCTCCCTTCAGTGTTCGTTTGCTCTCTCTACCTAGTTCATGGTTTATAATTTTGTCTCTTCCGTGCTAGATGGGCCAAGACAGGACCTTTTTTCTTCTCCTCTCTTTCTTCTTTTCTAGAACTCAGCTCAAGATCAGAGGTCTCAATAAACTTCTTAATAGCTGAATCAGAGAGGATTACATTTCTTCTTCTGAAACCCACAGAAAGCCTTTTAGTAAAATCTGATAGTAGAAATGTAAAGGATGAATAAACAAGATAACAATTGTGATATTTTTGAAGTCACATGATGCATCTTGTCACAAAAGGCCACAGAGAAAAATCAAGAGATAACTGTCCCTTTCTTTCTGAGATGAATCTTCTCTTATTCCAATGAACCAGGTAGCAGGGCTGGAGGTCCTGCCTCACTGGAGTTCAGCGGAGAGCAGGAACTGAAGAATCCCACAGCGGTCACTGGGAAAGTCCATGGTTTTAAACTTCAGTACAGAGAAAGCAGCACAGGAAGAGAAATTCAGTTGCTATTAGCATTTTTTTTCCCCTTGCAGAAGAGCTACAATTGTGCTTGTGGGTCTTGCCCTGTCAGGAAGTGCTGAACTTATTGTCAGCTGTGAGGCAATATATTTCTTTTAATGCTAAAACACACACTTACTTGGAACAGTACTTTAAAAAAAATCTCACTTTTAAAATAAGCAGAAAATTATGATTCAGGTGCTGTGTTCAAGTTCCTAAATTAGTGCAGTGATGTGAAACATATTTTCTTTTAAAGTTTGCAGAATTTTATCTTCAGTCTTACAAAATGCCAGCCTATAATTGAGCTATTTCCTTCTAGATAAGGCAGCCCTCTTCAAAAAAAACCCTACCCATATCTATCTCTCTATTTGTGCATCCTTGAACACATCCAACTTGTTTCAGCCTGTTATTATCCATGATAATGATAAGAATTTTACCCAAGCTCACCCTTAAAGAGAAAAAGAGAAAAAAGCAGAGACATAAAGACAAAACAGGAAAGCAAGCCACAGTGACAGCACCTTAATTCTGGAGCTGTGAGCACCAGGTCCCTCATCCTGCTGAACTAGATGAGAGCTGAGGGTGGCTGCTTCACCTTGTGTGTGAGAGATGTGCTGCCTCCCTGGTGACCCCTCCTGGCTGTAACCCAGGGGAATCCCACATAGCAGTTGTACTACCGTTTGTGGATCATAGCCATATATAACAGCCGGGATCCTGTATCTGAGCGAATAAGGAACCTGTGAGGTATTAACATGTGTCTACACTTGCTTTCTGTCAAATTTAAGTTTCCAACCAATGGGTGAGAGTGGACAGGGGGAAGTTACGTACTATGGAGGAAATTCTAACATTTCTGCAGCGACAAGTCAGGTGTTGTGACTGAATATGCCTCATTGTTCTTGAGGAGAGGGAAGATGGCTAAATATGTTTCAAAAATTCTTGGCCTGTCCTGCAAGACGATATAAAAATCAGATGAAAGCTGACTTTTCTGTCTTTACTCTTTTTCTCCTGAGCCCAACTTTTGATCACTACCAAACAAGGTTTGGTTCTTTAATCTTCTTTCCCTCTTCTGGGACCCCCATGTCTTTACTGCCTGCTGGGGGTATCTCACCTTGAAGTTTTTAAACCTCCCCAGATGGCCCTCATGTCCAGGGAAGTTTGAGGACAACTGACCCCTCCCAGGTCCAAGTCAAATACTGTAACAGCAAATACTATAACACCCATGACGCCTGCCTAGGTTCCTCCAGGTGTGTCTCCTTCCAAACCCACTATGGTTACAGTTATGTCAATCCTTTGGATTTCCTTATGTAAGTTCATATGATTATCTTCTTTTATTCTTATTTAGCATGTTTGCTATTTTTTTCCTTCCTCAAATAGTCTTGTATCTCAATTCCTCGATTAGAGACAGAAACTGTGAGGGTTGAATTCCATTTGCACCCTCCATTTAACTAGGAACTGATAAATATTTTTGATTGCACAAAAGGGACTGAAGTTAAGGGACTGGCGATGTGGCTCAAGTGGTAGTGCGCTTGCCTGGCATGCGCGGGGCGCTGGGTTCGATCCTCAGCACCACATAAAAATGAAATAAAGATGTTGTGTCCACCGAGAACTAAAATAAATAAATAAATATTTTTTAAAAATTCTCTCTCTCTCTTTAAAAAAAAAAAAAAGGATTGAAGCTAAGCCAAACCATGACTTTACCCACGGCAGTCACAGATGAGCTTTGTGGGAAGGTTGCCTGTGCAGCACTGTGGGGCAGGACTCTTTGAGCCTGAGGCCTCGAACCAATGTTTAGGAAATCTCAGCAGTTTCTCAATTAATCTGAGTCTAGATGAACCAAGTATTTGTGCCAGGTAAACTTTGGTATTTCTTTTGGAATAGTATCTTAATTGCTCCTGGTGTCAAGTCTGGTTAGAAGCATTGCATGATATGAAAAGTTTCAAGTGAACTATAGAAATCAGTGTAAACCCCAAAGCCAGCTGCTCAGCTCAATTCAGCACAAGGGTGAGAACTGCTGGATCCCTAGGTGGTGGTTACCCAGATCATGGGAAACCAATTAGGCAAACAGGTGCAGCAGAAGTGTTCTCCTTGGCTGAGGACGCGCTCTCTCAGAACACGACTGGATATGCTGAGAATCCAACAGTAAATGAATGCAAAACACCATTTAGGAAACTCCATCTTCATTATATTTCTCCTCCCACGAGATGGCTTTCTGTAAGACAGAATGTCTAGCCTCTAATCAAAGTAGAGTGTATTAATTTTTTGCTTAAAAAAATAAGCTTTCGGCTGGACATGGTGGTGCACACCTGTAATCCCAGTGGAGACTGATGTGGGAGGATTGTAAATTTAAAGTCAGCTTCAGCAACTTAGTGAGACCCTGTCTCAAAATAAAAAAAAAAAAAAATAATAAGAAAGGCTGGGGATGTGGTTCAGTGGTTAAGTGCCCCTAGGTTCAATCCCTGGTACCAAAAAGGAAAAACAAAAATTTTACAGTGGACATCTGACAATATAGGATCCATAAAAATAAAACACAGAAATTATTTTTTAAAGACAAGTAAAGGCTTTTAAAGACAAAGAACAAGCTCTGGGCCACTGAACATTAAATAGCTGCAGCCTCCTTTTAACCTGTAGCCATTTGACACCCTTGCTATTTCCTAGAGTCTGAGACCTCTGACACTTTTGAATCCCCTAGACACTGAGACCCTCACAGAAGCTCTGTATTTTCCCTTCTACATGAGAATCTTTAAGTTTGTTTCCTACTATTATTTCATTCAGATTTAAACCATCATGTAAAGATTCTTCTCCATTTCATGGGCCTCTTTATCTTCAGAGCCTGCTCTGTAGCTTTAGGTAGCATTTAGCTGTACTTACCAAAACAGCAAGAGTTTAAAATATGGAATAGATTTTAGTTTCCACATTTCCTTCAATTTTTTTGTTTTATTTAATAACTCAACAAACACTATGAAATGGAAATTTTTGTTCCTTCAGATCAGCAGAATAGGTAGATAAAAAAAGCAAATGTTTGTGTATCTCCTCTGGAATACTGCAAATTGCCAGACCTGTTATTTGCTGAGAGCAGAAAGAATAGTATTTTATTCTGATTTGATAGACCTCTCTCCACAATCCCTGAAAATCTGTAATTCAGATCTGGTGGGGGACTGACAGAAATTTAGTGTACATAGTAAAATGTACAAACTTCTACTACAATACCCAATTGTAGGTACATGGGGTGATTTTCAGGGGCTGAAAGGAATGAATACTTCCAAAAGGAAGGTTTCATTGAAGAGTTCAGTAGAGAACCTCAGATTTCTCCATGAAACAACAGCAAGTCTTGGTGAATATTTAATGATAATGAAGGAACCATCAGAAAGTGTCAAGAAAAACAGACCCTTTAAAAACATGCAGCAGTTGAGAAGGTACAACTCAATCTCTCCTCAGGGCCTAGGCAAAGCTGCTCCCTTAGTCAAAAGCACTTCTCAAAGTTGTAATGGGTTGGATGGGCATGGTGGCGCATGCCTGTAAATCCCAGTGGCTCAGGAGGCTAAGACAGGAGGATCATGAATCTCAGTAGCAGTGGGTGGGGTACTAAGCAACTCAATGAGACCCTGTCTCTAAATAAACTATAAAAAAAAAAGAGTGCGGGGGAGGCTGGGGATGTGTGTGATGTGTATGGCTCAGTGCTTGAGTGCCCCAGAGTTCAATCCCTAGTCTCAAAAAAAAAAAAAAATTGTAATGGGTTGTACCCCATTTATGTATGTCAAAATTCACCCTACTCTTATGTATATCTAAAAACAATAAAAATAATTAATTATTTTTTAAAAAGACTTTTCAAAGCTAGTTTCTGCCTTACTCTTTAAGTCAGTTCAGATCCCACAGCCCCACAGAAGCCCTCCAGAACACCCTATGTTAGCAAAGGAGTCCTCATTTTCTCGTCAGGTTGGTGTTAATTTCCTTTATAAAACATATAGCAATTGGTCATGGTTTCATTTTGTATGGACACTTTGTCAGTTGCCCCATGAGGGCCCTGTCTTCATTGTCCTTCTGGGACCTGCCTTGTCCTGGCATTTTGGAGGTACTTAAGAAAAATACTGTGAAAAAGCTGACAATTTGCATCTCTATGGAGAACAAGTTTATTCTGTTCTGCACTCAGGCACATTTCTCATTTGCGGCTATACTCAGGTCAATCACTGTGAGGTGACTGTGCTATTTGCCAAGTTATTAATTACAAAGTCATGCTGGGTCTTAACCATTTTGAAACCTATGGAAAAACTACATTTTACCTCTGATATATTTTCAATCTAATTCAGAATCCCCTGCCATTTGTGAGGTGCTGGTGGTTATCAAAGGCCCCATACAATTACAATCTTTATTCCTACACTAAAATACAACAGTTTTTCACAAGGGTAAAATAATTCTGTGGGGAAAAAAAATGGCTTCAATGACCATGAAAACCTAATATAATGTTATGATTTTGAGATGTCCTTGGGCCCAAGTATAAGTACATGGACTCATCTCACTAATGAAGATTCACACCTTACTTCTGGGAGATTCTCCCGTATGAACCAAAAAACCTAGGAAACCTCTCATTTAGGTGATCATTTGCAAAGGAGGGTAGATATGCAGCACTTTTCCCTGAAAAAAAATGATGAAGAAAAAAGTTAAACTGTGATGGGGAGAGTTACTTTATTTTCTGTGTGTGTGTGTGTGTGTGTGTGTGTGTTTTCCTGGCTAGAATGTCACACAAACCAAGGACCACAACTTTAAACCAAAATATGAGCAAAATGGAATTTTGTAAGATGATTCTCTTCTCTGTAGAATATTAAACATCAAGTATCAGTTCTTTCTTCAGAAATCATCTTTATATTGAACTACAAAACCACTTGTACTATATTCTCAAATTCTCATGTATAATTTGTCCAAAAAAACATCAATCTTCTGGAAAAATATTACAGATTATTTCTTTTACAATTCTGGGATTTTTCATGAAGGTAAATTTGGAATGGATTTGGGACCACTGTTTGATTGGAATGTACTGATACTGTCTGTCAGACTTGGTTTTTGGATGGCAAGTAAATAAATGACAAATAAATTCATCTATTCATTTATATTGGTAGTGACAACTACCAACATGTCCATTAGTTAAATAAGTAAATTCATTTGAGAATACAGTCATTTGAGAAATCTAGAGGGTTCTGCCATCTCTGCTAAGTGCATCCTAATTATCATGCACCATACTTACATTAATTGGAGAAAAGACAATTTACCCATATGGTGATATTTTTTTGCAAAGTAGTACTGAATAATAGACTGTGGACTAGAGAGATATGAGTTTAGAGTCTGCCATTTGTCTTCTCCTTGCCCTCTTGTCCTCATTTGTAAATTGATGATGATGATATAGGATTAATGGAGACTAATTAAGATAAATTAAGTAAAGCACTAGGAACACTGTTGATGCTGATTGAAAAGTTAATTTTCCATTTTCTCAAGTTATCATATAAAATAAGCAAAAAGAAAACACAAAGATCCTCTATGTGGTATAATAGGAACTGTGCACTATTGGTGAGGGACTCACTGATTTTCTCAAAGTCATCAAGAGCCAAGAACTTCCAGGAATAGTCAACACTATTTTGGACCAGCAGGGTCCAATAAAACTTTGTGTGACAGTGGAAACATTCTATACCGGCATAGACTAATGTGGTAGCTATGTGTGGTACTGTGCACTTGAAATGTGGCCATTTGATAGGGCAACTAAACTTTTCTTTTTATTTCATTTTAATTAATTAGTTTTTGTTTTAAATAGCCATGTATGTTTAGTGGCTATCATACTGGATTGTTCAATTCCAGTGAAATAATGGACGAAGTTTGACCCAGGGATAGCAAAACCAGCATTGAAAATTTTAAGATAATACCATACACATGTAACTCATGACAAACCAATTCATCTTATTACAAATCTCACTATAAGAATGTTGAAAGTAAAGTTCTTTTCTTAATTAGTCTATTGCTTGAGTCGTTTTTATGTATCTAGCTCCATTCTCCATGTAGACTAAAAAAGCAGAAATACTATTTTTTTTGGTACTGGGGATTGAATTCAGGGGTGCTCAACTACTCGGCCACATTCCCAGCCCTTTTTATTTTTTATTTTAAGACAGAGACTTCCTAAGTTGCTTAGGGCCTCACTAAGCTGCTGAAGCTGGCTTTGAACTCGTGATCCCTCTGCCTCCCAAGCTGCTGGAATTACAAGTTATGAGCCTATCCAGAAATATCTTTGAAGTTAGGGGACCAGATAGTTTGAGATGATTTTCTGAACTTAGGCTAATAAAAATTTTCATATCCAAGATGACAGTGTATATGTGTGACCTCAAATTCCCTTTTATCCCTTGTTCAGAGGTATCTGTATCCAGATATTAATGTATGTTTATAAGTATATCTGGAATGCATGTCTATGAAAATTGTGGTTGAATAGAATGCCTTGTGAAGTCCTAAAAGAAAGACTGTAAACTTGATGCTCAGAGTCCAGTGGAGGTGATTGTAGATGTGAACAATAAGGGGAATGCAAAAAATAATACTAACAATAAATAAAACATATCAATATTCAAAATAGGAGCAGAGAAATCCCTTGAAAAAAAGACAAAGACAAAGGACATGAGGATAAATCCCAGTGCATCCAAATGGTTGAAGGGATGGAAGCAGGACAGTCAAAGCATCTTCAGGAGGCAGGAGAGAGGACATCCAAATGCAGGCTGGGTAAATGCCTTCAGACCACATGCACTTGACCTCTGGGTCACAGGTGGTGGTGTTGAGATTCCAGCCTCTTTATTTCTTGATTTCTTTTCATCTAAGCGGTGGCTGCTTCTTAGTCTCCTTCCCAGCTGACTGACCATGTCACATGGTTAAGGGAGGCTGTGTACTGTTCAGCTCTGTGGGTGTCATTCACATCATAGGTGTCATAAATTGTGATTTCAATATTGTGACTTTCTGGCTGATGGTAGTCAAGGTGTTTTTTTTAGATCACACAAAGGTATCTTATGGCCTAGAAGTCCCCCAGTTTAGCCTCTAAGAAGGTAAGCTGTTCCTTGAGAACCACCTAAGGCCCTTCTTTATCTTCATTTTTAATGTAACTACCAATGACCTCCTTCATACATAGGACTTCATCTACCTATATGTCACTTTCAACTCTTAAGTCATCATTTTATCCATAGACTACATTTGTTTTTCCTGAATCCTAAAGTCATATCTAATTGGGTTTTTCATAGCTCTACTCAGATTTCTCAGTGGCACCACTAACACAACATATTAAAAAAATGAAGTAATCTCTAGTCCAGATTAATGCCACCCACCTCATCACTCAAGCCAGAAACATGAGATTTATTGCCACCTTGCTCCCCCCTTACGCAAGATCAATCTATAAACTCTGGAACTTCTTCTGCCTCCACCAACTCTCTTGTGTGTGTCTCCTCCACACCCTTGCTGCAGGTGCTTGGGACCTCCCAATGCTCTAATTCCCAGATATCTTTTCTGTGAATCTTGTGCATTCTGCTTCCCATTGCGGCCAGAGGAGTCTTTCTAAAATGTGTGTGTTATTATGCCAGGCTCCTGCTAAAATTTCTTCCATTTGTATATCTTCTTAATGTGATTTAAGATAAAGTTTGTACTCCTAATCATGGCATTTAATATGGCCTATGTGAGTTAGTCCCTGTGTGCTTTTCCATTTTCAACTTTACCACTTCTCCTAGCATATGTCTGTGCTTTGGTGATGCATATTACCTTTGGCTTCCTTAAACGCCCCAATTCAACCACATAGACTGGGTTGATGGCCTTTACCTTACAAGGCATCTGCCAGAGACAATGCAATAGTTCCTAAATCTGTCTTCTCTTGTAGACTCCACCTTGAGAACAGGAATATGATTTTATCTTTGTATCTCTACCATCTGCCTCATACCTGGCACTCATTCGTAATAAACATTTGACAAGTACATGGATTCGTAGGTCAAAGAAAAAAAAAGGGAGAAAATTAACAAACTTCAAATGCCTCTGAGTGATCATTAAAGGTGAAAGTGTCAGCAGGTGGGATAGGAAAGAAATAGTGGCTGTGATGCAGAAAGTACTTTAAAGTCCAAAAAATCCCTCTTTCTCCTCCTTTGTAGGTAGAAAGGTAGAGTTGATTATATCATTATTTCAGAGAGATCTAAAATTTTATGCCTCCATTTTTATTTAAAAATCTACAAAAATAGAAATAATACTTCAGAACATTAATACTTTTTATCTATGGCAAATTATCTATGGCCTTTTTTATCTATGGCAAAGCTCTGGGTATTAGTGATAAACATTAAAAAAGTGGTGCCATTTAAATGCAGAGAATAATGGAGATAATATAAACATATTGCCTTTACACAGAACTATTTCAAAATAGCAAGCATAAAAAGAAATTCTTCAAGCATATTTTTCTCTCTTGTTATTTTTTTCTCTTTAAAAGTTTGTCATTTTGAAAGTCACAGCTGTTTACAACTATAAATAAAGAGACAGTAATGTCACATCTATTTGAAATAGAGTAGTCCCTCAGTGCATGCCTGAAACCGTGGACAATACCAAACCTATGTAAATTATGATTTTTCTTATACATACATACACCTATGATAAAGATAAAATTAAAAATTAGGTATATTAAGAGATTAGTAATAAGGAATAATAAAATGGAACAGTTATACTGTAATAAAAGTTACATGAATTTGGGGTTTCTCTCAATATATTGTACTCACCCTTTTTCTTCTTATGAAGGTGTGAGGTGAGGCAGTACCTATGTGATGAGATGAATCGAGGTGACACAGGCATGTGACACAGCATTAGGCTACCGTACACGAGTTGCTTGAACAAAGCACTGTAATAGTTGATCTGATAACTTTGGAAGCCACCTCAAAAATGGATGGGCAGTGTACGCAGCGTGGATATGCTGGATGAAGGGATGACCTGCTTCCCAGGTGGGACAGCGCAAGAGTTCATCATGCTAATCAGAATGGCATGGAATTTAAATTTTATGAATGATTTATTTCTGGAATTTTCCACCTAATATTTTCCACACTTCAGTTGGCAAACAGGTAACTGAAACAACAGAAAGTGAAAGAAGATAAGGGGGGACTGTTGCACATTTAATGCCACCCTTTAAGCTATGTTGATCATTTTCTATACGTACAAACCAGGAAGCTGAGTCTTCGGTTCACAGAAATTTTATTGAATCACATCTGCTATATATTTTTTTATTTTTAAGATCAAATATCTAAGGTGTGTCTGCTTGTTTGGTTGCCATGATCAACAGAGCTTATGATGAGATATTTCGTTTCTTAAATCATCACCCAGAGTTTTGGGAAAAGTCAACTCTGCTTATCATTGATTTGGAGTATAAATTAAACTAAGTCCAGAAACTGCATTTTGTATTTTTAACCTAGACAGTTAAGAATTTAGTTTTTTTTTTTTAAGTTTAGTTTGTAAACATTTATTGAGTCCATGTTTTACTTCAATTATCTTCCTCTAGTTGTGTCAGAAGGTGCTTATTAATTACTAAGGCAAATTATTTAACCTTTCTAAGTCTCAGTTTATTCATCAATGAACTGAGATAAATACCCATATTTTAAAATTGTTGGAAGACTAAGTTAGTTTGGGCTTTGTACTGTGCCTGACAAATGGGAAACTGCTCCGTTGAAGGCTATTATAGTTATTTGCATATCTGAGCTTTGAAAACCTTGCTTAAGAGGTCTTTTTATTCTCAATATTCACTTTGAAATATGGCTATGGATCTACTATTTCATTTAAAAAGATGGAGCATTTGTTGAGCAATAAAATATAGAGACAGATTAGAGACAACTTGGAAACTCTAAATGAGCATAGCTAGTCAGTAACAAGTACCACCTCTATTTAGTATTGAGCTTATGAAAAAAAATCCTGTCCTCTGGAATAACTTTCACTTGCCTACCAGCCTAAATTTAGTATTGAAAAGCCTAATGCATATTTTTAGGTCAAATGAAAGTATTGCTTCGTGTGAATTTTCTCTCCACCAAGGATTTTCATTTATTCTCACATAACTCTATGTCTCTAAATAGATTAAGAACCACTTTCCTAGACTGTTGGAATCACAGAATCACTTTGTTCTTCTACTTATAAGATTTTAAAATAAACAGTTTAAAAGACACCTTTGAAGAAGAGTTTTTTCTCTAGATCTTCCTTGCTTTTTTGCTGATGCTTTTCAAGTGGATTCTAAATATTTTCTGTTTCTCTTTGAGTATATTCTTTCTTTTCTCTCCCCAGCAGCAATACAGAACAGTTGGTCACAGCCATTCTGAATTGATTCAGCCTTGCTACTTTATTCTTCATGTATCAAATAGTTATTTATACAAAGGTTATCTGCTGTTACCTATATTTCACAATATATTCATTATTTTCTTTTTAAAAGACAATATGAGAGAATAGGGTCAGAGCCCTACAATATGCAGGATGAGACTTCACATGTAATACAAGGAAGATTCACCATCATTTAGTCAGTAAAAATTTGAAGTGGTTGTAGATGGTGGCAAGATCAGTTTCATTAGAGCACTATCCATCCAGATAGTCTAATTATATCTGAAAAGGATGGTTTTGGCTAACCAGAAGAAATCACCTAAAAAAGATGTGTTGATTCCCAGACTAAAGTTCAAGAAGGACTAGGAGAGAGGACATACTGACATGTCTAATGTTGAAGAATATTTTTGAAGAAGAAAATCTCATGAACAGAAGTCAAGAACTAGAAAATTAATATAATAATATTATTATTTTTCCCTAAGAGGGATTAAAAGGAGTGATACAAAATCCTGACATTCTGGAAGCCTGGGGAACATACATGATTCCATGAAAGAGATTCCACTTGGACTGTAATATACCTTGTTGAATCATTTCAAAAGTGTTCACTGAACTTCATTTCATTCCTCTGTAAACTAAATAATCTTTTTTTTTTTTTTTTTTTTTTACAAATTTGAAGACTCAGTGTAATAGAGTGTTTGAGGTTTGTTGTTGTTGTTGTTGTTGTTGCAGATACCTTTTAAGCCTCACCCCTTTCTCTTCCTCTTCTTCCCTATATCAGGGCAGGCTTATAAAAATGCCAGGTGCTCTCTCTGTTACCAGATGTAAGTTTGAATCATGTACTGCAACCTTCACCCCAGCCTTGTCTCTGACCACCATAAAAGAGACCCAGATCCCTTTCCTTTACTCCTTTCACAGCTCTGCCATGGCATCTCAGATCAGTTTGAGAGCCTGTCTCACTTGCAGAGAAAGATTTAGCATGGGAGTAACAAGCTGTTAACCCTCTCGGTATGCCATGGCACCCTTAGTATGGAAATCCAAATCAAATTTTGGATTTGAAGGTCTGCTCCAACTCTACAGACTAGCCACAAGACCCAATCAAAATGATACTAGAATGAGGGGCCCTTAACAAACTGGGATTCTAGTTTAAAAATAAGATTCCCCCTCCCCATGAGTTTTTCTTCCAGAAATCCATTCCATTGAATCTAATCAATGTCAAAGCAATGCCAATACTGAATTTCAGAACCTGAGAAGTTGAAGTTTGGAATTTGGTAACCCTCACAATGGACTATTAGTAGAGCATTCTCTTGTATTACAACCTAGAATTACCTGGCTCCATTACATTGTCCATTGAGAAACTATACTGTGTTTCAAAAGGCAGTGTTACCACTACACACCTATTAAATTGTTAACAAAGAAAGAAGAAATCTCTCTTTTTAAAAATTTACAAGCAACATAAATTTAACACTTAACAGTCCTAGAGACTCAGAAGTTCAAGAACAAGTTGCCAGCAGATTCAAGGTCTAGTGAGGCTTTACTGTCTACCTCAGAGAGATGTCAGAATCTATGTTCTCACATACAGAATATCTCTCGATATTACAATGTAGAATATAACTAACATATTTGTATGTAAGTACAAAAATAGTGTCATTGAAGGAACAAGGGCATTTGTTTGACTTTCTCTTGCTTTCTATTTCCTCTTTCCTTTTAATATATACCGACCAGAATGTTTCGCTTTATTAACTGTTATAAAAGCTAATGCTCAAATCACAGACCTCATCCCTTACAAAATATTTGGGCATACTAGTTGCTGTCGTGTACAAATGCAATATTTCATGGCTCCTTTGAGCTATTTGATAAACATACAACAAATATTATTTGCTTAACTAAAAATATGAAAATATACAGATGTTGCTTAAAGAATGCTGAAGTTCAGATTAATCCAAAAGTAGATTCAAATACTGTGTTTGCCAGTTTCTGTGTGACTTGGGAAGAGTTGGTTACTGTCACCTGTAGCAAGAAGACCCCTGAAGATAAAAGGAGATTGCATCAGGCATCCCTGATGGTTCCCAGCACAGCTGGAGTTTAATGAATGTTAATCCTTTTCTTTCCAAGTTAGTCTCCTTGACTCCCTCAAAGGCTTGTAGGGGCTTTCTGTGCCTGATAGTTCATTTTTACTCAGGATATCAAGTTTGCATAATCCAAAAGAATAATTTAATCAAAAAGCACACTTTAATCTGTGGAGTTACATTAACAAAACAATGAAGAAAATTATTCACTTTCGTGCATTCTTTTTAAAATTTTTAATCTGAGGTAATGGAGAAGGTAAGAGAATTAATGATGGTGATTTCCCACACATGGCTACTCCCTGGGCCATTACTATTTCTCTTCTTTTTCTTTCTTTAAGCCACGGGAAATCCATTTGCTTGGGGGCCCTAGCCAAAGCCGGAATAAATCAACACAAATAGTCAGGCAACTGACTTTCTGATAAATAAGGAGTCCACTATTTACTTTAAAGGAGTAGTAGTCACTATATGAGAATTTATTACTTAATCTTGAAAAGTACTGTTAGAAGCGAATTCCATGAAAATAAACTCTGATGTTAGGAGTAGATAATATTCTGAAAGGATCAAGTTTTCTGCTTTCTCCTTTCCAAGAATCTTTAGTTCAGGTTATTGTCCTTGAAAGCCTAAAACAAAGCTGCTTAGGTAAATGTACAAGGTAAACCCAATAGCCTGTTAATACGGTGTTACGGTGTTACCTTGGAACATGTAAAGGTATCAAAGGTTGAGTTTCATTACAGTTCCCATAGCAATTATAACTTGGCTACTTCACACTTCAACAGTAACCATCCACAGAGTATCCACAACCAGAGGAAGCATTCCTGCAGTAGCTCTTGACTCTTCTGTCATTCAAGTTTGGGTTATTACATTGTATTTGGGTTTGGTACATTTCTAAAAAATCCTATTTAACTTCTGCCACAGAAAGCTCTTCACGGTTTCAATGGTGATAGCTTCACCCATATGCAATCTTGCAATTATCCATTTTTTTGCTCATAGCATTATAAAAGCATGCTTATATTTTCATGAAGAAATGGTGAATTGGAAGGCTGTTTTTACACTATCGTGAAAGCTGGAAAGTATGAGAATGTTTACTACTCAGCAAATGAACACATATGGGAAATAGATACAAATTAAGGGCTGACAGCCAGAAGGCTATGGACCCAAAGTTGAGGGTGAGATTTTACAGAAACTACTAAAATAAAACAACAATATAAACATTGGATACATTTTGTTTTAAAAGCAGAGGTATAATCGCAGGGCCCAGTGGCGAAAGCCTGTAATCCCAGTGGCTTAGGAGGCTAAGGGGGTGGATCTTGAGTTCAAAGCCAGCCTCTCAGCAAACAGCAAGATGCTAAGCAACTCAGTGAGACCCTGTCTCTAATTAAAATACAAAATAGGGCTCAGAATGTGGCTCAGTGGTGGAGTGACCCTGAGTTCAATCCCTGTGCCAACAAAAAAGGAAATGAATATTTATTTTATTTATTAAATAAATAAAAAGCAGAGGTATGCACGATTTGCATAATGAACGCTGCAGGAGAACTAGAAGGTTAATAAATGTAGTTTCATAATCAGACAGGAAACATTAATCCCTGAATTTTTCTTCTTTGTATTCAAAAGTGAGTATAACAATTCAACATTATGCCAGAATCATGATGGGAGATGGAGTGGCTAATTGATACTGTCAAAGTAAAGAGAGTGATTCTGGAATATTTAGGACAAGGGCTGATAAACTGCAGCCCCTGGGCCAAATCCAGCAGACAGCCTGCTTTTATAAGTGAAGATTGAAACACTGCCAGGCTCATTAATTTACATACTGTCTTGCCGTTTTCATGTTACAATGACAGGCAGAGTTGAATAGTGGTGTCAGAGGCCACTGGGTTGGCAAAACCTAAAATATTTTCAATCTGGATCTTTACAGAAAATTCAGTCAGAAAGCTTAGACAATAGCAGACATACAGACTCGCTGTCCACAACTCTCCATTTTGGTTAGAAAGAAACATAGACAAACTAGAACACAACACCAGCAGAAACATAGACAAACTAGAAAAAAACTATTTCATTCGGGTTTCAGGGCAGAATGTTTCAAATCCCAGCTAAATTATCAATAAATAATTTCTTCAAAAATTTTGAGACAAGATGACATGATTTCCTCATTTTCATAATTAAAGTCACTGAAGTATAGGTTCAATCAGGGATATCTGAAAGTAAAATAAGAATCAAATGAAAAATAAGTATATAATACCCCAAGTAAAATATTACCACTTAAAAACCTAGCTCTAGAGAAATGAAATGGGCAAAATAGTTATATTCAATACAGCCTAAAAAAATGCCTGAAGGTGCTCAGTAATACATAAAATTGAACTTGCAAAACAGAATGGATAAGATATAAATACTTTTATTATCTGGAGGTATATGGGAATATATATGGAAGTTTCAGCAAAAAAAAAAATTAGGCAAATACAACAATAAAAAACCGAGCCTTAAGTACTAAACCATATAAGATTCTGAGATATATAGATATATCTATATATCTATATAGATATATATATATATATATATATATCTGACAAAAAAAGGATAGAAACTGTGTTAAGGTACAATTCTGTTTGAATAATGAAAGTAATTATGGCAAATGGCAAAGAGATTACATACTTTTCAGACGAAAAAAAGGCAAGCTTGAAATTATAAAATGGTCAATTTAGTTACATAACTAAAAAATACTCAAATGACTCATCTAGAATTCAATTTGCAACTACTTAGAAGACCAGAAGATACAAAATGATAATCACATGACTTTGGTCTTTTACAAAATAGTCTGACTAATCTCACTTCTGTTTGTAACACAGTGACAGGAATAGTAGATGGAGTCAACCAGGGTCTTTCACCCACCCTGCTGCTTATTACATGACTCTGTAAGAAAGATGTTACATTCCAAAACACTATAGGTACATTTCAAATCAAATTTGATCACATTAACTGTAGAACTTTCTGTCTTTAGTGGGTGATTTTTTGTACATGAACTTCAGGAAAACTATTCTCTCTCTCTTTATCAATTGTTTTATTTAAAAAATTGCAAACAATATGATAAAGAGTCGTTATTGAGTCAATCGGTATACAATTCTACATTTTGTAGATAAGCCCATAGTAATCAATGAAGATTTAAGGTTCTGATTATGAAAAATAGATACATTAGGGAAAGATAAAAGAAGGAGCTTTCTTCTTTCTTCTACACCAAACATGGAGAAAGAAGATAAACTACAAACCGATCCTCTTCCTGTACACAGAATTAATAAAAGAGAAAACCAAATGCTGTCTCAGAAAATTCAGAGGTTTATAGCCCTTTGTATTTTGTGAGTATAAATAGAGATCACAAGTGATTTAACAGTTAATGGATAGATGGATGGATGGATGGATAGACAGACTCATCAAATAATATATGTAATTCAGACCAAGTATCTCTCTCAAGAAGTTATTCTGGTGCCTGAAAATACTATTACAAAAGTCTGGGAAGTGTCACGTATCAGAAGGCTACAGAGCCTCTCCAACTGTTTTAAGAGATGAGTAGAATTGTGAGTGATTAGATAAATTTAGATGGGAAAACTCCTTAACATCAAGGATGTGGGGTGGAGGGCTTCGTTGGGAAAGGGCAGTTTGGAAGACCAGACTCTGAGCATTAAAGGGCACTGAATACTCATCTTAAAAGAAGCAAAGAACTCCAGAGGGATCTGAACATTCTTGAGTGTCTTTATGACCTACCCTAAAGTTGGTGGATCTATCACAGAAAAGCCTTCTTAAGACAATCAATCATTTAGTCATTGCTCTGCAGAATACTGAGGGTATAATGAGTCACATTTCCTGTATTGAGAGTGATTTATTTTTTATTTTGTTTTTGTTTTGATCTATAGCTTTGTGTAATCATTCTCCTATTATTTCACCAATAGTGACTTTGCCTTTTGTTGCTATACCTGGCACATCTACTGTTGGTAATATGACCCTTTGAAAAAAGTTTTGTTGAGTTTGGCTCTTCTGAAGCTAGCTGATTTCAGCTTTTCTTGATTGACCTGGTAACTACTTAATTGTCTCAAAGTTGTTCCTCAAGAGAATTTTCCATTTCAATATGAGATAAACACCAAAATCTTAAGTAGTAATACTCCTTAGCCCACCTACTTTGGAAGGCATGATTTTCTTCCCATCAGCCACTCTTCCTTTCCTGGTAGCAGTCATAGTGGAGTTTTAAATCATATATGGAAAATGACCTGTCCTTCCTGTCAACAATGGTTCCTGTTGCACACTGAGTGAGTGATTCAGACGCTGGGTGACTGAAGTAGAGGAGACAGATGGGGTCAGGCTTAGCTCGATTCTCTATGGGTCTCAGTTTTCCACTAGTAATAAGAAAAATGTCACTAAAATTAGATCTTATAAGCTAGAACAGCCATGGATTGACAGATGAGGATCTGAGTAGACAGGTGTCACTTTGGTGTTGTGGAAGGTTATCAAGAGTCTTACTCTGCAGAGAATGTGGAGAAAATGGAACACTTTTTATAATGTTAGTGGGATTATAAATTAGTACAGACACTATGGAAATCAGTATGAAGGTTTCTGAAAAGACTGGGCATGGAACCACCATATGACCCAGCTATCCCACTTTTCAGTATTTATCTTAAAGAATTAAAGTGAGCATATTATGGCTATACATTCACATCCATGTTTACAGCAGCACAATTCACAATAGCCAAACAATGGAACCAGTCTAAGTGTCCATCAACAGAAGAATGGATAAAGGAAATGTGACATTATATATACAGTGGAATTTTATTTAGTCATAAAGAAGAATAAAATTATGTAATTTGAAAGAAAATGGACAAAACTTGAGAATATTATGTTGAATGAAATAAGATAAACTCAGAAAGTCAAGGGTCATGTTTTCTCTCATATGTAGAAGCTAGAAAGGGAAAAGGAAATGAAAAGTAAGAACATCATGAAAATTGAAGGGAGATTAGAATAGAGGAAAGGAACCAGGAGAGGAAAAGAGAAAATGATATTGTCCAAAGTATATTGTTATATTTTGTGCAAATACAAATATGTAACAATAGGGCTGGGGTCGTGGCTCGGTGATAGAGTGCTCACCTAGCACTCGTGAAGAACTGGGTTCTATCCTCAGCACCACCTACAACTAAAAGATAAGTATTAAAAAATATGTAACAACAAATCCCACTATTATGTACAATTATAATGCACTAATAAAAAATATGAGGAATAAAAGAAGTAAAAGAAAGTCTTACTCTGATAGACTTGGGTATGAATGCCAGCTTAGAAAAGTATGAATCATCTCTGCACTTGTGTTCTGTCTTCTGTATGTGGGAATCATGCCTGGCTTGATGCTTCATTGAGAGGATTAAAGAAAATGCACATATGAATTGCTATGGGCTGCATTGTGTCCCCAGCTCCCCCATCCCCACTGACTCTACCCCATTCATATGTGGAAGTCCTAACCTTCAGAACCTCAGAAGGTGACAATATTTGGAGACAGGATCTTTACCTAGTATTACATTTAAATGAAGTCTCTATAAGCAGGCTCTAATCAGATCTGACTGGTGTCCTTATAAGAAAAGGAAACTTGGTCACAGACACATAAGGAAGGAAGATGGTGTAAAGACACAGAGAGAAGACAGCCATTTACAAGCCAAAAAAGAGAGACCTAGAACAGATCCTTCCCCAGAACCCTTAAAAGGAACCAACTTTACCAACATCGTGATCTCAGATATTTAGCGTCCAAAATGGAGAAAATGCATGCCTCCTGTTTAGATCACCCTTTCTGTGTAACCTTTTTACCGCAGTGCTAGTAAGTTCACTTCATGAATTAGTGTCTGCAAATTCAATAAACAGGCAAGTCAAACCATATTTTGTCAGTAAAGAAAGAGATCTTATCAATAAAGCCCTAGCATAGGGTTTCTCCAGTTTTCCTAGACTCTTAAAAAAAAATATCAAGGAGCCTGACCTCTCCACCCTAGAAAAGCTGTGCACTTTTTATTTCCCTAAGAAAAACATATTTTTATACTTTAAAAATATCATTTCATGTAAATTTTAAGAACACAGAAGAGGGGCAATATTAGATATATATTTTATTGGTAATTCTTTGTTATAATTACTTTATTATTATAATTGTTAAAACAGACCTACATCCATTTTAGACCACTATTTCTGAGGGCCATTAATTTTACACCATCAGATGAAAACTGTCAGTTTGCATGCAGCAGACCATAAGCACATGTCTCATAGGAGACACCATGGATTGCATCTGAAATTTGAGAGGCAAGATATAGGTTATCCACTGTTTCTATATTGTCATAGAAATCTTTTACATCAGATAAATGAAATATTTTCCTTATTTCTTTCTGCATAGTTGTTCACAATGGCAACCTGTCTTCTGGAAAGAATGTACAGTTGCTGAATATTTTAGACTTTAATCCAGTTACTGTGTTAGAGTGATGTCATTTCAAATAAATTCACATTTTTTTATCATTTGAAAATATCTTGTTACTATTGTATCTGTAATACAAAAACTCTAGAATAGCCTTTCTTATATCAGTCACAAGAAAATTGGTTATATCCCAATTTTAGGCTGGAAAAATGCCATTGGAATGGTTAAGTTATGCTGGCAGAGTTCCCAGTGACATCCTTCTTCTGTCCACATTTTCCCACAGAAGTATTTGTACAATAATATGTTCTAATAAAGATGGGAACAGAAGCAGAAAAGAGCATTCTTTTAAAAATCTCAAATGAAAACCTCAGTTATAGCCAGCCTTTACTTACTCTGTAAGATTATTTGAAATTTATGTAGCAGGTCTCCACCTGCATTTACTACCCTGGGTCCAATCCAGCTGGTATAGATGGGAACAAGACTGTTGAGATTTGGGTCAAGTGTCTAAATGCTTGGGTGTTGGATCCTAAGGCATTAAAATATCATCTCTCAAAGATTTGGCTCCATTCACTGTTGCATCATTCACAAACTTCCTTAGGCTCTTAAGCTGGGTTATTTGAATTGATTGCGCTTCAGAAGTCTTTTTGGTGCTAGATAAGACTGATCATTGCTTCATTTTGTGAGACAAACACTGGGCATCCTTCAGTCGTAACCCAGTTGGTGAAGATGAGAGGTCAGCATGGCTAAGTGAAATGTGCTGGTGGTTTATGAAAGAATTCTAATTTAATCTATATTTTCTGCCTTCTTCACAGATAAACCTATTATTTTTTCTCGGAAAAAGTATCTGCATGACTTATATAAAGCACACCTCTCTCCCTCTCTCTCTCTCTCCATTTCTCCACCACATTGTAATGACTACAAGCTTGAGTGAACTCACAGCAGCTGAGGCGGACTCAAACACTCAGGAGCACAGCCAAAATGATTACAGATATTGGTCAAGGGTAACACGTCTATGTTTTGTATATATGTATTCACAGTATAATTTCCTAAGCCTTGGTTGTAAGGCACTGTATTATTTTGATCTTTTGTTCAAATATCATGACAATTGTTAATATAAGCATGAAAGTTTTAGCTCTAGTTTCTATTTCATTTTCTTCTAAATGACCTTTCATCTAAATTCATCTAAATTTTATTTTCTCTAAGTGAAAATGAGTGTTTTTTCACTCCTCTTTTTTCTTTTCTAGGTTGAAAAAAATAATGCAAACTAAATAAAAATGTCCAAATGTTGTCTCTGCCACTGGTAAATTACCTGTTTTCACTGTTCTCATTCAAACTCAGTTGGAATTCCAATTACTGGCTATCACAGGGCTTAGTGGCAGGCTGGTGCCCCTAATGACAGTGAAACACACCAGATTCAGTAAATTAACTAAGAAAAACAAATGGACACCTTACTTTAGTACACATAATCGTCTTTGCAATTACTGAAAAACAAATATTTTTTATCTATTAGGAGTTAAACCATGCCTTTAAACCAAGATTGCTAAGCATTTCTTCAAAACTCCCATCAGAAGAAAGAGCAATCTTGTGGGTTTAAAATTAAAATTTGATAATGAAGAGCTTAAAAAAAACAACCTTTTATGTTCAGCAATTTTGAAAACTTATATAACAGGCATTATAAAACCATAGGAGGACAATATTTGAAATTTACATACTTTAAAGTTTCATAAGCTGACATCACCTGGATTTTAAATTTTGGTACATTGCTTTTTTTCCAATTTTTAGCATTTTAATAAGGCAAATACTAAATTACTATTATTTGCAATTGAATGTCTTTCTTCTGGTTTCTTCCTGAGCCTGTTCTTTAGAAACGAGCTTTGGAGACAGACAAGATATGCACTAAGACAGCTTAGACATGCACCAAGTCTGCTACCTCAAAAGGCCTGGTCCATCTGTAAACACACTGCCCTCCACCCTCAGAAACAAGTTGACCAGGAACACCATCAGGGCAAACTGACACGGTAACAGTAAAAGTCACCCAAGTATCTTCACAGTACCATAAATCTCAGTAATTTCTGCCAACAGAAGCAAGGGCTCATCTCATTAAACTCTTTCCTTTTACGGAGCAAGAACCAAAGTTCAGCAACTGCCAACTGGCCTCTGGTTTCATGCCAGAAAAAAATGAACAGGAAGGACCTCCCCTGGCATTTGTGAATCCTGCATAAGAAAATTATTAGTATTGAAGCTGTGAGAACATGCACGTTGATTTTGACAACACTTTTTATTTGTGATGCATCATCTAAGAATTTCTTATTAATAGCTGATAACAAGGATTCTTTTCATAATTTCCATCACTATGCCTAAAGTTCTTATTTCTCACATAAGATTTAACAGTGTTCTGATATCTCTAGTCTTTGGTCAAAGTATCAAGTTATGGTCACATATTCATTTAAAGCAAACTTCCTTACTGTGTAAGTCAATATATGTCAACATAGAAGAAAGTGACTAAGTAAAGCACCCAATTGTCAGAATAACTTAAGAACTGTGTTCCAATTGTAGTATTTATATAACAACAATGTGGGCAGATGACTAAATCAAAACAGTAAATTACCTCTAGGAGACATTAAAGCATAGAAGAGGGCTACGGGGTCATGTGGTAATAATAGAGGCTAGAAGGATGTCAAAATAAGAATGTGTATAGGGAGCTCATTTGTTAGTGAAATGAGATGTTTGAACATATCCATGATCTGAAAGGAACTGGCAGAAAAGAAGGGAGAATAAAAATAAGTGAACTGAGGTTCTGGGGAAGTTCAAAGTGAATATAATTTGTAGAAAAGATGAAGTGGTCAGCCTTGAACAGGGGAAGGTCATTTCATCCTCTAAAAATGAAGGGCAAGAGGTGAAGGTGGGAGGGAGGGAGACAGAGCTGTAGATTGGATCAGAACATGAGATACAGCTATGTTTACTTCTCTATTCTCTGTGGTGTATGAGGCAAGATTGCATGATGTCTGTTAAAGAGCATGAGTAAAGGAATGGGTTCTGGAAAGCAGTAAGTATTTGTAACAACTCCTCCAAAACCAACCAAACAAACAAAACTATATAGAAACCAGCAAAGAAACTGAATGTAGCAGAATATCCAGTTGAGGATAAAGATGGATTCGCAATGTCCCTGTTTAATTCAAATATTTCCCTGGTTTTCTCCAGTAATACTTGACTATCTGTGTGTGGCTGGAGCAGGGAAAATAGATTGTTGGCAAAATATGAATTTGGGAGTGGGGTAGAGCAGATGGAAGAGGGTAGGGAGTACAGGCTGCTGGCAAGGTAGTTAAGCTAAGCTGCACAGCAAAGGAGAAAAGGAACTTGGATCATGAGGAACCCACTGATGGCGGGGAGAAAGAAAGAGAAAGGGTTGGGGAGCCAGATGAATGAAGGTCTGGCTGACCTGGATTAGGAGGAGAAAGAAACAGAGAGGGATGGAAATAAAGAATGTCACTGTCAGATTTAGAGATTTCAGATATGGCAGTCGGGAGCAAAGTTGAAACTCAAGGGCTGGACTTAGAAGTAGATTTCTAAAAATAGGGTACTTTAGTGTTCAAAACGAAAGCTGACAAAGATGCAAGGTCAAGGCACTAGAACGCTGAATGCTCATCCACATGGACTTTGAAGTTAAGGCTGCTTGCAGAAGTTGGAAAGGAATGGTCCTATGTGAAACACATATTTGATAAACATCAAGGAATGATCTGGAGGTGACAGGTAACAGCAGAACAGGTTGGTAAGATATGCAGAGCAACACCCAGCCCACCTCTCAGGGTTATTCTGGGTTATACAAGGGGTTATAAAATATAATTTAAATGGAAATGATTATGATTTTATCTAAACTTACACAGTTAGGCATTAAACCTATGCACACACATGCACATGCTCACAAGACCTTATCAGTCTTGTGGGCTATCAGTATCACCTACTGTCAACATCAGCAACTCTCAACTTATACTTAATATCAACAGCTCTTAAAGCATTTCATAAGCACATTGCAGTCAGTGTGTTTTCACAAAAACCCTGGGAGGTAAACAGTATACATTCTATTAACCACAGATGAAGAAAGTGGGGAATAGAGACATTTTAGTGATTTGGTTAAAGCCAGTGTCAGACTTCAATTCTGAAGGAAGAAACTGAAGTCTTCTAAGTGCCAAACATAATGAAAACGCTTTCCACCAGGTGCTCATTTGCTTCCTGTTTTTCCTATATAACATCTAGGATGCTTGCACACCTGACAACTCGATTCTGTAGTTTTTCTTAACCATCACATATAAGAATATTAGAACACTGGAAACTTAAAAGTATTGACTTTGCAAGGAGATTCTAACCTCAGAGCTCATTTCTTCTTCAAGGCTCCCAATGTTTACTTATTAGTAAGATTATATTCCAAATTGTCTCTTAGTAGTACAAACAAACCCATGATTCTGTTTTTGAGAAATTCCTTCATTAAAAATAAATGTAGAATCATTGATTTTTCAGGAAATATGGTGCTGCTTTTAATACAATCATGTCTACTGTATACAAACAAAACGGGGGTGTTTTAATAACAAAAACATTCTTCAGGCTACCTCTCAAAGGATGTTTTGAGTTGCAAGTCCCTTCCAAGTTAAGCTTTAATAGGACTATATTTTAATGTTAGTGATTTCCTAGTGACTACTTTAAACTCCATGGGCCTCAGTTTCTGCATTTGTATAACATATGATCTCCAGGAGTCATGGGGTACAGTTTTTGTAAAATGCCTAACACAATACATTTCATTTGTCAAATATTTGCGAAGTAGTAAGGGTGATTTTAATCAGCTATAACCTGTTATCCCACGTTTCACTGTTAAACTACTTCCTTCCTTTGTGTGAAATGTGTCACTAGAGTGACACCGATGAGGGGAAATGGATTATTGCAACCTTCAGTTTGAAACCACAGTTTAACTTAGGAGATGTTCACAAACTAATGACTTAAGATGTGAAGCAGTTAGGAAATGATCTCTTTAATGTTTGGCAAAATCACCTACACTATGAGTAAAAAAAAAGCACACACACACACACACACACACAAGTGAAAAGACAAGTCACAAACCAGGACATATATCCTGACCCAGCAATGTGAATCAATGTTAATATATGTGTGACACTGAGCAGGAGCCAAGAAACAGTTTTGTAAGAACTGCAGAAAGTACTCTTTTTAACTCTGACTCAGAAGAGGAATATTTTTAGTTTTCTTTTTCACTACTTCTCTACGATATTTCCACATCTCAGTTCATGCACAATTGAATTCTCATCACACCAATACCTGCTGAAGATCATGCAGCTAGAATATGGTTCCTCAAATACTACAGATCCTCCTTGACTCGCTCCCCAGCTCATGGCTTAGAGCTGAAGTCCCTCTCACCTTTCTCTCAGTTGCCCTCTCTTCTGGGTCTCTATTCAAGACTCTTATATATCTTATAACAATGGATGGCCAGCATAGTACCAATATCACACCATGTGGAACACGGAAATCAGGCCCACCAATGCCATTGGCTAAGTGGGGGAGGGGAAACGGGGGAGGAAAAAAGCAAAAGGAGTAGTAGCTAGCTTCAACCTAGGATTTTGATGTTAAATTTTCCCTTAGAGCAGAAATTGATGCCTACCTAAATGAAGGTACTGGAAACCAGCAAAATGGCAGTGGATTCTAGCAATGAAAGTGAACTTGATTGTACCTTTATAAACTAATTGCCTAATCAAGATCTTATGCCTGCCTGAACTGAAGAATGAGAAAGAGGCCTAAACAGGCAATTCCTAATTGCACTCCCAAATTATACTTGGTACAATTTACTTTAAAACACTCAAATGGCCTTAATAATGAGGGAAACACTTCCATGGCCCTATATTATGTGTCAATGACTGTCCTAAGCAGGTGACATACATCAATGATCTCTTTAATGTTTGGCAAAATCACCTACACCTACTCATTAATTTCTCAGTACAACCCCATTTGAGAGTGTCTATTATTAGGTTGGACCATATGAAATTGCAAAACTTAACTATTTTTCCCTGTAAATGGTAACTGTGCCTGATTCAACCTGCATTTTTGTCTGCATGTTATAGATAAAAATTGGATGCAGAACACTTATGCAACTTGCTAGTAAGAGGCAAATTTGGGGTCAGGTAATTTGGTTTCTGTTTCTATTGTTATTATTAACTACTGAAATATCTGTCTCTCTACCACACTGAATTAAAATGACAGAAATAATGAAATTTTTTCTTTAAACCTTAAAATGACATGAAAATCTGTGTTGTATCATTCTCAGTCTACACTTATCACACTCTTCTTGACTCTCCTAATTCTTTTTTCTTTCTTTCTTTCTTTTAATACTGGGGATGGAACCCAGGGCTACTACCACTGAGTCACATCCCCAGCCCCCCCTTTTTTTCCCTCAAAGACAGCCAGTGATTTTTATTTATTTATTTAATTTTAATTTTAATTTGTTATATATGACAACAGAATGCATTACAATTCATATTACACACATAGAGCAGTTTTTCATATCTCTGGTTGTACACAAAGTAGAGTCATATCCTTCGTGTCTTCATACATGTACTTAGGAATGAAACAGGGTCTTGCTAAATTGTTTTGAGACTAGCTAAATTTCTGAGGCTGGCCTTGAACTAGCAATCTCCCTGCCTCAGTCTCCCAAGCTGGATTACAGATGTGTACCACCATGCGTGGCCAGACTTTCCTTTTGAAATGATATCACTGCTCATTCAGTCACTCAGCTGGAAAACTCCAAATTGACCTTGATTTCTTCTCTATTTCTCTGTGATGAGAATCCAAATAATATTCATCAAATCTTTCTCAGCAGGAGCTGTAGAAACAAAGTACTTGAGAAAAGAAACTTTCAATATAATGTACCAATGGTCTCTGATTTTTCAACTTTCCAGTGGTGTGAAAGTAATATGCATTCAGTAGAAACCATATTTCAGATTTTGAATTTTGAACTTTTCCTGGTCTAGCAATACATACACAATATTGGGCTTTCATGGTGAAAGTTCCCAGTCAGCCATTCGATCATAAGAGTAAACAACCCACACTCTGCAGTGCACAGTGTTGCTAAGCTACGACATTCATAGGTGAGGCGTATTAAATGCATATTTGTCTTACAGTATTTTATTGGGACATAACCCCATTGCGAGTCAAGGAGGATCTGTAGTTGTTTATCTCATGCAGATATAGTGACTGAGTAAGCTGGTAGCAAAAGCACAAGAGCTGTGCTGGTCATTGCTCTACATTCTCCTTCAATTATACAAGGCCTCTCTCATTGGATTAATACCATAGATAATAGCTCTCTCAAGAACTTCAGGACCAATTGTCATTCTCTAACTCTCATATATGGCAATAGCTCAATTCATTGAACACTTTACTCTGGACCAACCACTTTTTTTTTTTAAGTAAAAAAAGCCAGTCAATATAATACTTCTATGGTATTTACTATCATAAATCCCATTTTACAAATAGCAAACTAAGGCAAAGAGAAATTAAAGTGACTCACCTACAGTGCACATCCTCTAGACTAGCTTTAGAAGCCATGCCCTAGACCACTCTCTCATACGTCCTTTACCCCCCCTACCCTTCATTGGGCAAAGCTCAGACTTACATACTCTGGGAAGTGCTTGTTAATTCTCCTCTCACTCTGGGATAAGTTGAAAATCTTCTCCACCTGTGGCCCTTGTTCATATCACGTTTATATAGTTGACTACTTATTTGTCTATTTTCTCCACTGAATTGCACTTACTTTGGGAGCAATGACTATTCTGCTCTTTTTAATGTTCACAGGATTTGAAACAATACCTGATACTGGGATAACTAAACAAATACCCATTGAATGGTCTTTTCCATTAACCTTCCTCTTCATTCCATCTATTTTCCATCTTGAAGTGAGCTGGGAAAAAGCAGTTTTGTGTATGAGGTCATCCCTTCATTTGCCTTCATTAATAACTGAGATAAGTCTTTTTTAAATTTATTTTTTGGTTGTAGTTGGACACAATACCTCTATTTTATTTATTTATTTTTATGTGGTGCTGAGGATCGAACCCAGGGCCTTGTACATGCTAGGTGAGCGCTCTACCACTGAGCCACAACCCCAGCCCCTGAGATAAGTCTTTTTACTACAGTTCTTCAAATGTTTGGACATGAACTTTTCACACTATTAACAGAAATTTTTTCACCCACAGTCACTATATCTAGAATCAGATTTGTTTTAAATCTTATACTTTGATTTTTTTAGAGTGAAATAATTCCATGAAGATGCATTCATTTCTATTATTTTATTTAAGCTCATAGATCAGAAATTAAGTTTCTGCAAGGAGGTTAGAGAAGTATTTGGCCTTAACAGTGAATATACTAGAACATACATAGCTAAAATGGGCTTGAGAAGTTGTTATGGTGAGATATGATTTAAATGACTTTATGTTTAAATGTGCTGGTTTTAACGGAAGTGTCCAGACTGCTACTAAGTCCTCTGATGTAATGTCATATGCAGAGCTCTAATAAATGATGTTAAGTTAGATGGATATCCGATAGAAAAGTACACTTTCATATTTCACTTCATTTAAAAAAGTAATTCTGCATGAAGAGCAGATGTTAGTGTGAAAAGCAAAACAATATTTTTTTAAAAGAAAATATCTTTCTGATCTTTGAGTAGAAAAAAACAAAACCCCACTAACTATAAAGATTGATACTAAAAAATTGAACTGTATTGAAACTAAGAATTTGTGTTCGTTGAAAGAAAAAAGAATGAAAAGGCAAGCCATAGATTTGAGAAGACATTCATAAAACATATCCAGCAAAAGAATTAGATCCAGCATATATGTCCCACACATCTTTATGAAAAGGTAAATTATTCAATTATCTGAGAGGAGGGAGATACCCTATAGCCACAAGAAATCACTAAACACATGAATGGTGCCCCATTTTTCAGTGTCCAGAGAAACAAATAAATCCACTCTCATATAACTTACTCTCCCACCAACATAGCTAAAATCAAAATGACAGAAAATAAGAAGCACTGTCAAGAATGTAAAACAAGGGGAACTCTGGACTACTGTTACTGGGAGTATAAAATGAACAATCACTTTGGACATCTCTTTGGCAGGTTTTTATTAAAACTCTCTACCCAAAGTAATCCCGCACCTAGATATACCAAACAGAAATATGTACATATGTTCGACACAAGGTGTTCACAAGAATATTCTCAGCAGCATTATTCCTAAGAGCCCCGCCACGAACCTGTCCAAGACTTCCCTGAACAGATCAAGTGTGGTTTATCCACCCTATGGAATATGACAATGAGAATGAATAATCTACAAAAACCACAACAGTGTGGATGGATCTCACAGCACAATGTTAAGCAAAGAAATCAGACACAGAAGAATGCAACTATATGGTTTCATTACTAAAAACCTCCAAAAGCTAACAAAGCTACTCTGTATTTTTATCTGGTTAATCTGTGAGTTAGAAGTCAAGGTTGTGGTTACTTTGGGGGTAATGGTGACTGGCCCAGAGTGTGAAGGGGCTTCTAGGTGCTGATAATATTTTTGTTTTTGGAAGCTAGAACCTGAGAGGTGCTTAAATATGTTAACAGTCTGGCATTTATGATATATTCACTTTTCCACAGGTGTGTTGTACCTAATATAATAATAAAAATCACATAGCAATGAGTGCAGTCAATGGCCATTGCTTATGTTTATTATTAGCCCACACCTAAAATGTATGTCAGTTTTTGTTTCTTGAGTACACAGAAAGTACTTTGTTTCATCACAATGTTCTACTGTGATGAGAAGGAATCCAGTATTAGTTTCATGGGTTGAATTGTGTCTCCCCAAACCCATTCTTATTTTGAAGTTCTAAATTCCATGAACTTAGAAGTAATCTTCTTTGTAAATATGATAATTGCAGAAATAATTAGCAAAAATGAGATTATACTAGAATCAGGTGAGTCCCTCACCCAACATGACAGGTGTCCTTAAAAAATGAGGAAATTTGGGCACAGGTAAGCACAGAGGGAAGATAAAGTGAAAACCCAGGGAGAACACAGTCATCTGCAAGCCAAGAAAGAGTGGTCTGGAACAGACCCTTCCCTCGCAGCCCCCAGAAGGACATCTTGCTGACATCTTGATCTCAGACTCCCAGCCTCCAGAACTGTGACACACCATGTTTATGTGTTGAAACCACTCAGTTTGTGGTACTAGTTACAGCAGTCCTAGCAAATGAATATATTGGAAAAATGGAAAGATTACTAAGTTTCCTATGGACACTCTCCAGAAAGCAGGAAGGGAAGGCGGTGCTGATGGATCCTCTGCCCTGGGATGCTCAACCCCCATACTCTGCCTCCATTAGCATCTCACGTGCTTGGTAAGGCTACTGTAGGGAGTGGGGGGCCTGGAAGCTCACGCAGGGGAAATGTCATGCTCTGAATCATGCAATAGACTGAGACGGCACATAAAATTCTAAGCATCCCAAGTGGCCATAAGGTCCTCAGAGAGGAATCCTCAGAATTTCCTGAGCTGGCAGTGGCCAGGTCTGAAGTAATTAAAGGAACTAAAATGGTCCACTTGATCGTACCTGAAGCAGTGGTTCCCATCTTGTTTGGTCATGACCTCTGTGAGAATCTATTGAAAGTTACATATCTTCTTATGAGACAAATGTCTATGTCACCCTGATCTTTAAGGCAGAGAATTCATTTTGATCCTGCTTCCAGAAATAAAGAGGTATGGCTGAAGACAATGGGGTTCTCCTTGTCACCTCAGAGGAAGTTGGCTTCATTAGATCCCATGCCAAGACTCAAAGGTACCATTGTGGAAACTTTGTGACTTCCCCACATGGGTTATTTTTGCTCTTTCCCTCTCATGTTTTCCATAGTGATTAGCAGATAATTAGAACACAAGAGATTATGTGCCTATCTTTAGAGATAGAAAGGAAGGGGAAAGCCGAAGGATGCACATGTTACCCAGCCAGATTTGGGGAAAGAGGAGACAAGTGGGGAGAGTGAGTAACCAAGAGGAGAGGACACAGGCTTTTTGGTAAGTAAAAACAAAAACCATTGCTTTCTTAGAGAGAATACTCATTACCTTTCCTGTGGGATTCCCAGTATTTTATTTAAACTCCATTTTCCATCACACCATTATCAGTGTTAACTGCTAGGGGTATGAGCAGTATATCATTGATTAGGCCTGGTTAGTAAGGGAAAGATGAGTAAATAAAGATATATAGCACTTTATCTGTTTACACTGGAGTATGTTACTGAAAGATTTCATAAACTCTTGAATTGTAAGTTGCCAACATGCTCAAAAAGTATAGGGTGCTAATGCTTAAGGACAGGTAGTATAACTTATTCACCATTATATTTGCAAAACTAAATTGTCTCTCTGGCACATAGTAAATACTCAATAAATAGTATGAGTAAATAAATGAATAAGTGGGTTGGAATGATCATGGGATTTGTGTCATAAATTTGGATACAAGTCTAGATGTGACCATTAAATAGATGTGTGATGTGACAATGTCTTTAGGACTGACTTCTTATTCAACAAAATGAGGAAATTGGGCCAAATATAAATATGATACTGAAACATTCTACAATTTAGAGTATACTCAGTAAAACAAGCTCTTTGCAGTCACTGATATGTATTGTAGACAAGATGGTGTGATACATGCCAACATATAGGAAGTCCAGAAGTTAGGAAAGTCTAATTTGAAAAAAAAAATCTTTTTTTTTTTTTTTGGTTCTGTCCTTAAAGAAACTAAGACCTAAATTTGCCTAAAGTGAAATCCTGTGATCATCAATGCACTCAGCAGCACTTGCATAACCACTGCCTTGGGCAGGACTGGACCAAAATAGTAGGAGAGAAAGAAGGGAGAGACAGTGTCACAATCCTACAAAGGAGAGAGTTTTGACAAGTACAAGTTGCTGGAAAAGAAGCAAACTGCTCCTTTGGTTGAGAGAAATTAGCATTTTCAAGCCATCAGAGATTCCTGCAGCTTTGAGATCAGTCCTATTAGTGGATTTCAGTGCTCTGAAAGCTCTTTGGTAGGAGAACAAGTGTCCATCTTTGAGATTATGTGCTTATCTTCAGGAGACAGAGTATAAACAAAACCCAAGAGAACTAAGACTGAACTCACACTAAGGGAATAGAGTAGGATGGAAATAAAAATAGACTGACATAAACTCTATATATTATTAATAATAATATTGTTTTATTAACATTTAATAGTATTTACCAGGACAAAAATACTAATTTTGGGGGTGGGTACTGGGGATTGAACTCAGGAGCACTCCACCACTGAGCCACATCCCCAGCCCTATTTTGTATTTTATTTAGAGACAGGGTCTCACTGAGTTGCTTAGCACCTCACTTTTGCTGAGGCTGGCTTTGAACTCATGATCCTCCTGCCTCAGCCTCCTCAGCTGCTGGACAGCAGGCATGCACCACTATGCCCAGCAAAAGTATTAATTTAAGTGAACTGTTTCCTCTTTAACTTTTAGATGAATGGCTGTGTTTCATTAAATTAATGACTCATCTTTAAGATGTTTTTATTACTTGCTAAAACCATGCTGCTACCATCCACAAACCTTTTAGTATTAAATGTCCTTTTTTGAAACTCATAAGCAAAAATCTTAAATATATGTGCACACGGAATTATTACAGCTTCTTTTATTCAGTCTATCCACTTCTTCTGGCAGATTTTGATTTCTTGACAGTATTGTGCATCAGTGGATCTAATTCTGCTTGAAGTGCTTAAATGGTTTTAAATATATAGGGATCAGACACATAATAATGATCTTTCTAATTTCCAAGGATCCAGCCCTCAAGGATTCCTGGGGGTTTCTGCTGACTTTTGTGGACTGTGTCCTCTCAATGACCTGTGATTAAAAAGTGCACCATTTTTAAAAATGACCTAAAATGTGGGGCATTTTCACAATGACTTTCTCATTTTTTTGGCTCAGGCAATATTTCTCTTGCCTCCTGTTATTCACCAGTGAACGTTAGTGACCTAACAACTCCTCAGCTGAGGTGGAAGGATAGGAAAGAGGATTGGAGAGGCCCTATTTTTGGCTGTGCTACCTAAATTCCCAGGGAGGGCTTAGCTTTCCCTTTCTCCTTTCAAGAGTTGTGCTGCACTGTTTGGGAACCAGATCTGCAGAAACCTGGGAAGTTAAGTGCCTTGAAAACAAAATAATAGGACATCCAAAAGCCATAGGGGCACATTTTACTAACTGCAGCTTGAAAATACTTTTGCAGGACTGAAAAGGTTAAGGATGCAAACTTTTAAACATGACTGAAACAATGAACAAATGTTACTCTTATGGTCTGGCAATTACAGTGAGTCTATGTTTTTTTCTACACTTACTTAGTCACATTATTGGCTACACAAAGAAATACATAATTGTCTTTGATACAGGTGTAGAATAAATTTGGAAAAATGTCTATTAAATGAAGATTGCATTTGAAAGCAGTTCTCTATTTGAAGCCAAGTCTCATTATAAAGTAAATCTTCTAATCAATACCGCTGGTAATGAGTCCCATATTACATACTGCTTGATCTCACAAAACATCCTGATCTGGTAAGATTTCATGAGAACTGTGATAGAAGTAAGTACCAAGTCTCAAGTATCTATTTTTCTAAGACCCATGGAAGTACTTAGAATGGCTGTACCCAAATTTTGTACCTGTTCTATGCTGTAAAACAACTGAGGATCCTCATACCAAGGATTCTGATTCAGTAGATATGAGGTGTTGACATAAAGTGTATTTCTGTCAACCAAAATTAAGACTGTCACCTCTGAACATCACTCTTCACAAATGTGTTAATAAAAAAAAATAGATTTGCCTCATTATTGAAGTAAAAAAAGAGGTGAATACTCACAGGAAATCCATGCTCAGAGGAAGCAAATTTCAATAGCAGAGTAATATTAAGGTTAATTGCCTCCTCTACCTCGTAAGGCTTTGGTATATTTATCTGAATGCTCATTGTTTATAGATGAGTTCAAGTGTTTGAATAGTTTAAAAGCTCTCACTTTGAAGACTATTTCTGCTCTTATTATTGCATGTAACCATTAGCTATACTAGTCATCTGGGGGGAAAAAAAAAGCCTTTTCCAGACTCTAATACCAATAATATTTGAGGAGCTACTAGGAAATCAGCTCATTTATTTATATTTCTGCCACCTAATATATGAGACCAATGAAAAGCAAAACAATTAATAATACCTGTAGCTGGTGAGTTAACTGCCTAGAGTAGGGGTTGGTGACACATTTCCTTTAAAGGGCCAGATGGCAAATATATAGCCTGTGAGGGTCAGTTACTCATTGGTTAGAGCACTAAGGCAGCCACAGCCAATATGATTTAGCTGAAAGATGCTGGCTGATTTCCAATAAAACTTTACTTTAGATGCTGAAATCTGAATTTCATATAATTTGCCCTTGCCATAGAACAATAGTATTGTTTGCATTTTTTCAACCATTTAAAATATAAGAACCACCCTTAGTTCAAAGGATGCAGAAAAAGTCAGGTGCTAGATCTTACCCTCAGATGGTATTTGCCAGTCCCTGGGGCAGAGTGCTGAATAGGTTAAACCACATTTGGATCCACAGCTGTGTGAACCCATTTCTTCTGTTAAGCTCTGTTGCATCATTCTTTGGTCAAAGACTGGAGTACTAACTCCAGCCCACCACCAGACAAGTGCATGGGGAACAAGGAAAGTGAGTGTGTAAGATGCACTGTAGAATCATTGCTCCTACAAACTCCCTAAGGAGTCCCCTGTGTTGCCTTGCAGGAGATGGACTACATGCATGCAATAAGGCCCCAAACATGAGAGCATGAAAATGGAACACAAGAGGCCTCAGAACTCTCCACTGTTTATGCTTTGGGTTTCTCACCTCGTAAATCCAGGCTTGATAGAGTGCACCTCAGCAAGGTCCTGTAGAGACTTACCAGGAAAGTGAAACCAGTTTGGTTTTAATAAGACTACAGATCTTGCCTGGGAATCTCTCTTATCCATATAACAGACCTGTTTTCATCATCAAGTTAATGCCTATAAGCAGAGTCAATTTGATTCTCCTACTTTCTCCAACTAAGTAACACTAAGAGATAAGAGAAGCTTATAGCTAATAGAGAGCTGTGGATGTTAAAACGTTTAATCTATTAATATAGGACAGCATTTCCCAAAGGATGCCATGCTAAATGCCGACTCTGTTAGATGTTCTGCTAGAAAAAAAGCATTTCAAGGTCTAACAAGTTTAGGATACGTGACAAAATGTCCCTCCTTTTTTGATGATTCTTAATATGCATTAGTATATTAAAGGCTCTGAGGATTCCTGCAATAAAACTGCTTTTAGGTTAAATCAAGTGTTTTTCGAAATTAATTTTTCTTTTTCCTTTACTTAACAGTTATTAATATCCCAAGAAAATAAATGATCCACAAACTACATTCTGGGAAACATGGCTGTAGACAAGGAAGAAGGAGGGAGAGGTTTTAAGCAGGGGAGTGGATTATGTTTTAGAACAATCCTTTTGGGGAAGATCAGATTTTCTCCCCTAGTTTTTGCCAGTTTAGGAAACTATACTATATTGAACCCACAGCCTCAAGTCAGAAATACAGGAGCTCTATCTCTAGAGGTGACAATATTTTTTAAAAATTAAATAATGCAATCATGGTTTTAAAATGACTCAAACCTTACAGAGGACAACATGAAAAGCAAATGTTTTCTCACTCTTAGCCCAATAGCCAGTACACTTTCTAGAGGGATCACTTTCTGCTTCATTTTTCAGTTCTTCTTATGGCAAGTCTAAATTACATGCACGTGAGCCTATTGTTTCGGATTCAAAAGTTAAGTAGTATATACTGAAGGAACTCATATTTCTTCCAGACTTGCCCAGCCCCTATATTCAACCTGTCACTCACTGCATCAATCCTACTTTGAAGTTACATCTCAAGTCTCTGCACTTGTAGGGCCTTTCCTTTTCAGCAGGCTTGCCTGTAACCTGTTCCTAATTGTTCATCCTACTTCTGAGCCTTTTGCCCTCCAGTCCATTCTCCTTACTGTCTCCAAATAGACTTCCTTAAAATATCATTTAGGACAGTCTCTGGCTTAAAAGTCTTCAAGGCTTAACACTAAGATGAAATTCAAAATCTTGATGAAGACCTGTGGAGTTGAGTGGGATCCACATCCTCCCCACCTCCCCACACTCTCATGCAGCAGCTCAGATACCAGCTCACACACTCCAGCCACATGTGCTGTCTTTGTACCCTGAACACTTTGGCCTTTTTTTTCTCCCTTGGGCCTCCCCATCTGCAGTTTCCTCTGCCCAGATGCTTCTCTTTCTTTCTCTGTGTCTCTTGAGTCAACTCCTATGCTCCTTTCTAATATTTCTTTGTCAAAGAATCCTTCCCAGAGTGCTAATCAATACCAGTTTTCTGTCCTAGCACTCTATTCTTCTCCATACTACTTCCCACAATTTGTTACTATACATTTATTTTGTAAATGTCTGTAAATTCCAAAGGGGAACTTAACATCTGCTTTGTTTTCCACACTAAATGTGGGAAACTGCCATGGTGTCTGGTCACAGAATGGCTTTAATAAAAATGTATGACATGCATGAAGGCAGCTGGGAGGGATTTCAATTAGTTCTAGGTCCTGACTTCTCCTTACCTGCAACTCTGGCTCCATCTGACTTCCTCTTTTTTACAAACTTATCATACAAAAGTTTCATTTGTTCATCTCTGTGAGGACCAGAACTTTAACAGTCATCTCTTATACCTTTCCATTTAGGCCTTTCTCAGCATTTCAGTTTATATTTCATTCTCTTCTGGGAAATTCATTGCTCTTATTTTCTGCACCACTCATTTGGTGCCTAATGTTCTCTTTCCCTGCAATACTTTATTTGCTATTGTTAATTAATACCTTATATTTGCCTATATTGTCTTGCTAATGACGTCATAGGTTTATTGTATGCAGGACCTGGTAAGAACTGTCCTAATGTACAATGCATGCCCCTGCCTAGAGTGGGTGCATGAAAGAAGTCTCATCCACCACTCTTAGTTGTCTCTATTATTAGATCTTGTGATGGGAGTTTGATCCATTTTCTTCTACTGTGTTTTCTTCAAGAGTTCTGACTGCACTGCCATCATGTTGGAAAGGAAAGGTGGCATACAGAAAATTTCTGACATCACAGAGAAGGACTCAAGGGAGAAGAGAGAACACAGTGGACTGACCTGAGTTTTCTTGGTTCCTCCTTAGCAGGCACCAGAGATACAGAGATAAGAACAATTTGGTAAGGAACAGGTGCCCTTTATTGATTATATATGTCCTAGAATATTTACGATGGTGTCTTGATCAAGATTTTGAATGTGTTGGACTTTTAGAATTAAATGAAGCACGGAGAACTACCTCCTAAAGAAAACTTCAATTATTGACTCACTTTCTCATTGTTTAATTTGTGGATGATTTCGATGCAAACATTAATTTAATTCAGGAATTGTCTTTGGGATCCAAGAAGTTATTGTTTACCTTCAGTTGCCTGTTCCAATCTTGTACAAATAATAATATTAGGAATATTTAAAATACTGAATACTACTTAGATATTTTGTTTTATTCTATTTTTACCAAAATATAGGGTTATAAATGCTTTGAAATGCATGTGTGTGTGTGTGTGTGTGTGTGTGTGTGTAATTTATATTAGTCTTTAAAACAATCCTGTGTGGAATACTGAATAGCTAATATTATTACCATCTTATAATTGATAGCTCTGACACAGAAAATTTGTGACTTATTAAAGGTTATGAAAAGAATTAGTGATAGTCTCAGAACATGAGCTTGTGTATCTTGTAATATAAATTAAGAATGATTTCTGGTACACTGTACTCCAAAACCTTTATAAGGTACTTAACCTATCTTCCTAAAGCTGCTTCTGAAAAAAGGAGTAGAAAGGGTAAGCCTGTAATAATGCCATCTTTGTTAGCATGAAATTATTTGACATCAGTAAACATTTTTATAATTATTATCTTTTTACGTAAGATAACACAACCACCTCTAAGATAAACAGAATAGAGTATCATCTGTTGTCTTTATTTTGTCAGTGGGGAAACTGAGATAAAGACAAGCTTAATGACATGCCTGAGCGTATCTAAGCAAGCAGAGGTTAAATTCCAGGTTGTGGTGGTGAAGTCACCTTAAAAATGGAACTGCTGTAAGACGATGTTGTTATTTGGTAAGTTCTGGAATGAGATTGTCAGCCTGGGTTCATGGCATAATATGCAGGACCCAGTGCAAAGTGAAAATTTAGAGCCCCTTGTTTGAAAAATAAGGTAGCAGACAGTGGCAGCAAAATATTAAACAGATTACCCTCTTAAGTGTAGGGTTCCACGAAACTAGACAATTTGATAAGGAACAGGGCCCTTTATTGATTAAATATGTCCTGCCACAACGCTGGTCTTGCCTGGAGTCCCTGGATGTCTAGAATGTGGGTGTTTGAACGTTACAAGGTTGTGAACTCCTCAAAGTGTAAGCAGAATTCTGTGTTAATGTGCACATGTTTGTTTTTCATATTCCATTTTAACCCATACTCAAAAGAGGTCTGTTAATGAAAGTAGGCATTAAGACCATTTCTTCAAGAATGATGTATGATCCTACAGAGACTACAATGTCAGAATGTATTGGCAGGTACAAGCGTGTGGTGGTTCTAGGTATGATCCTCCATGAGAACGTATTTGTGAGTAAGTGAATTTTTGTGAACACTTGAATAGTTAATACAAAAACAAGCAATTTTAAGGCTAGAAGTTACACTCAAGAAGGCATCTTCAGAAAGGCAATGGAGAGATGGGATGGTTCAGATGACCATATTCTTGATATAACTCAGTGATACCCACAGATGAACTATTTATTTTTCAGCCCTTAAAGAAAGTTTCTTCATCTTCTTCTGAGGCTGGGTTATGTTTAGCTACCTTTAAGGGAAAGTAGATTATCACATTAATTTTTTCCACTGATGATAAGATTTACCAAATCATGGTGATTTATTAGAACCAAATATTAGAAATCAGAGTAAGGTAGGAATCTGTTGACAAAACAAGTGCAGAAGATGTCCTCAAAAAATGGGGAAAGACTGGGGCTGGAGTTGTGGCTCAGTTGTAGAGCCTTTGCCTAGCATATGCAAGGTACTGGATTCCATCCTAAGCACCACATGAAAATAAATAAATAAATAAATAAATAAATAAATAAATAAATAAATGTAAATTTTTAAAAAGCAATGGGAAAGACCTGAATTATTAGAAACACTACAAGTAAAAAAAAAAAAAAAAAAAAAAAAAAAAAAAAAAAAAAAAAAAAAAAAAAAACTGTCAGGACACTTGACTCTTTGCCAGTTAAAATTTCTTGGCCATCTCTAGAAACCTCAAATACAAATATCCCTAGAAGTTTGTTAAGATGTCACTCTTATACTTTGACAGCCTGCCTTACGTTTTTATTTAGTTCCTTTGTCCTACTTTATGGTTTTTGTACTAAATATGCACCTGAGTCAAATCTCCAACTCACTTTATATGGAAATATAGAGAAGGATAATTGAAACCACAGGGTAATTCTCAAATTTCCATTTGCACAGTGTCAAACTTCTCTGGACACAGCATCTAACCAGCAGAAAAACACCATCCACTTGGGTTTTCAGTCATTTTGCTATTCCCATTATGTCCTCCTTCATGCACATGACAGAACTAGTTGCCAAAGTCTTGCAGATTCAGCCATAACCTTGGATGCTCACACTAGGTAACTCATACATGGCAGGAAAAAAATGTTCATAATCCTACTTGCCAGGAGAAGTGACAAAGTAAAGATACTGGAAAGGCACATTCCTATAATTTCTAGAATAAGGCTGGACAGGAATTGTATCTAATTGACCCCAATTGCCCCGCGGGTACTTTTACTCGCTGCGAGCGAGGAGCTTTCCAGAAAGCCATCTACTTCAGTTGGAGTCTTCAGGAACCTGCTCCGTTGCTCTCCCCGCGCTGCCCCAAACACAGGAAGAGGTCAAAAACTTCCAACAGCCACAGACCTCACTTTACTGCCCCGGTGCTTTTCAGCCTCGGCTGAGCTACCCTGGCTGGTCCTGAGTGGGAGGGTCCGAACGTGCACAGCGAGGGGTGGGGCCAGGGGCGAACGAGGACGCGCTTCGGGCCGAGACAGCACGCCCAGGCTGTCCCGGGGTTGGAGGGGACCCGCTGCAGGCGCCGCTCGACACGTGGCCCCAGAATTTGCGCGCTCTCTCTAGGAATAGCGCCTGGGGTCAAGGAGGCCTATTTGGGACGCATTCCAACGCCTCTCTCCCTGGTCCCTAACCACCATAGCGAGGTCCTCCACATTAACCTTTTCTAGCCCTCCCAGGCTCACCGCGGTTTCACCCCTTGCGCACCCTACCTTGGCGCGCTCTGCCAAAGCCAAAGGTGCCTACGGGCGAGTGGCGACTGGGGTGCGGCTGGGGGCCGCCTTAGGGGTCAGAACCACTGCAAATGCCTCTCTCCTCCCACCCGGCTTCATGCCCACCCTCCTCGAGGTCCCGCAGGGATCCGCCCCTCCCTGCTCACCCAGCCGATCCCTCCCTCCCGGGGGAGGGCCACCCCCAGCCTGGTCTTTGCCTTCGGAGCGCGTGGGCTCAGCGAGCGGAAGGGCAGGGACCCTGGAATACCTGCTCCTCCAGCACGGGGGTGGGTTTCAACTAGTGGTCCGCTAAATCCCGGTCCTTCCCCGAGGCTACGGGAAGTACTCCAGCCACAAGGAAACTGCTCTGGTCTTTCGGCTCCCAAACGTGACACTGTATATATCCGGCTCGGAGACTGGGTGTGGGGCGGGAGGAAACCACCCTCCCTCGACCTTCCCTGTCGTCGTTGGGCGCAGAGCCGTCGGCAACCTCTGCCCGGGGCGGGAGGAGGGCTAGGGGCCGCGAGGGCCCTACAGGCCTCCGGGAGACAGCATCGTGGGCAGGGCAGCTGTGCACGCAGGCCCGCCCCGCAGCTTCCATTCATTGAGCACAAGCCGATCCACTCGCTATTACTCCAGGGTTTTTGTGTGGGTTTCCCCCCACCACTCATTTTTTTTTTTTTATTCGGTGGGTGAGGGGAAAGTTAGCTGGAAAGGCGCCCCTTCCTGGTCTGGAAAAGGGGAGTTCTCTTGCGTTGAAAGAGAAAGATTGGGGTAGGGGGGAGGGAGGCAGAGAAGAGAGGGTGGTTCTGGTCTGAAAGCTTGGAGGACAAACCATTCCCCACCCCCTTAGCAGAGAAGGCAGCCACAGATTCCAGTCTACCCAGCCTGTCTTCTTTGCACACCCCGTGGAAGGATGCTCTTGTACCTACTCCAGACACTGCGGAGGCGCCCTGCAATGACCGACAAGCTTTTTAAAAATCCAGGGGCGGGAGTGTAGGGAGGTGATGGGGAGGACGGGAGGCACGGTTTACTCATACTCTGGGTTTGAAGAGCAGATATCAGGCTCTGCTTGCTTGTGGTGCGGGTGGGATAGGTATGTGGGTAGGAGACTAGGAAGGATCACAATGGGAGCTGCAGGAACAGCAGCCGGCCAGCTGCGCCCAGCAGCACTTCTCCGGATTTAAAATGCTTTTTTAAAAATTACTATTAGCCTGATAGCTTTAAAAAAAAATTTGGTCATTGTGAAATTCTAATCAGAAAAGCTGGAGCTGTCGAGAAAGACTTGTAGAGGGAAGGACTAGCACCGGAGTGGAGCCCTTGCCCTCAACCAGGAAGTGCAGAAAAATGGCCAACGCCCATATTAATTCCCTAGACAATATGTAAGGTAAATCTCTAAATAAATATGCTGTGTTAAGAGAAACCAAAGAAATATTGCCCTATAAGTTGTTCTGATTCTCATTACAACACTTGGCTTTCAATTAAGTAAATTTTGATTCATGAAGGTTAGCATTATTGAAGCGAGCAACTTCATGCATTAAAAAAAAATCACAAGGATCTTGAATTCTCTGCTACTGTTAAATGATGTAACCTAAAGACACTGTGACTCTTTCCCTCTGGTGACTGCCTGAAAGCAAGAGAGAGAAAAAGTTGGGACCAAATAAATCTACTCATCATTGCTTCTTTGTCCCCTAAGAGTAAATCTGAAGGTGTCCTCAAAACATGTGACAGTCCTTGAAATGATACTGTCAAATGCTGGTGAGAAAACATAGAAATCACTCATCACACAGCACATGTAAGGTGATTGTTGGAACTCTTTGGAAAGCAATTTAGCAACACATTTTCTTTTTGTTGTTCTAGACCTTTGATAAAAGATTCCCCTTTCTTAGAATGTATCCAAAGGAAATGTACAAAATGAGAAATGACATATGGACAGAGTTAGATATTTGTTATTGTTATATATAATGTAGAAAGTAAAAGCCTACTGTCCGTGAATTATTCATAGGTAAAATGCAACATTATTATAAGTTGAGTATCACCATTTAAAATGACATTTATAAATGTATATGTCTCAGTGTAAGCCACACAAAATGTGTGGCTTACACAAAAGAAATTCATTATCTCACAGGTTTGGAGGGCTGAAAGTCTAAGATCAAGGTGTTCAGAGTTGGTTCCTTATGAGGACTGTGAGAGAGAATGTGTTTCATGCTTCTTACCTATGTCTGTTAAGCAGAACCCTGGTCTGTGCCTTCTCTTCACATGGCTTTTTTCCTGTTTTTATGTCTGTGTCCGAATTTCTTCTTTTCTCAAGAATACCAGTTGTATTGACTCAGTCAAATGACCTTATCTTAATTTAACTAGTTATTTTTGCAATAAATAAGATCACATTCTGTGCTAGTAGTGGTTAGGACTTCAAAATACGAAAACACAGGGGAGAAGGGGAAAATGATTCAACTCATGACAGACAATAATAAACGGAGACAAGTTGAATGGAGGCCCTGAAAAGATAAGTACAAATCTCTGCAATCCTTGAATGGGACTTTATTTGGAAAAAAATATGCATATGTAATTAAGTTACGGATCTTGAGATGGGATCATCTTGGGTCATACAGGAAGACCCTAAATCTAATGGCAAATACAATTATAGAAGAAAGATAGAAGGAAATCTGAGAAATACATACCTTGGAGAAGGTGATGTGAAGACAAGATAGAGACTGGAATGAAGTGGAACATTAAGAAAAGCTCCAGCCACCAGAAGCTGGAAGAGTCAAAGAAGGTTCTCCCCATGGCCTCTGAGGGTAGCATGGCCTTCACCTTCATTTCCTACTTCTAACCTCCTGAACTGTGAGATAGTGAATTTCTGTTGTTCAAGTCATTCCATTTCTGGGATTTTTTTAATGTCAGCCATAGGAAATGAATACAGGTAATTTGTCTGAGGTGGAATTCTGGTCCAAGACCATTTCAAGTTGTTATTTTAATAGGGTTCTCTTAAAATTCTTAATCTACTTTTGAAGGGATGAGCAGAAGCCATGCCAAAAATTTCATCATTTTACAAACCACATCCTCCAATGGGTGAAATACAGCGAAAGCACCCCAAAGATGCTGGTCCTATGCAACAAGTTCTATTGTTTGGAGTCCTCACACAGGGTGTATATGCAACTTCCACAAATTCAAACTCAACTTCACATTGATTAGATTAGAGGTCAGCTTCCAAGAATTTACCTTAAAACCTTGCTGCTCATGGTTAATGTGAAGAAATAGATTATTGCAATAATTTATACTTTCAAAGTCTGTCTTCCCTCACACCCTTGCTCAATAGCTAACCGTTCCATTCAACCCCATAACACAAACCTTTCTTTGTATATCTGCCTGGAATTTAAAATTTAACACATAATACAAACGATATGTGCCAGACCTAAAATAATCTGTCAGTTCATTCTAATAACACCCTCAAATTGCAGGTTGTGAATAAACAGTGTTCCAACGGAAGGCTGTCCTTCCCTAGTACTACATGCTTAAATAAGTGCTATCAATTCGTTAACTGATAGTATCACAGAAACAGAACTTTGATTTTTATCTATGATAGAATCATAAAAATAAAGTGTTTTATAACTAGAAAACCAGTAATTTGGGCTTACTATCTCATTTTATAGTGGAAAGACTGGACTTTATTTCTTGTTCAAGATCAATGTGTTTGTCTTCTGTTGTTGCATCATCAATTACCACAAACTTGGTGTTTTAAAACATGCTCATTTATCATCTGTAGGTTAAGTATTCAGGCATGGCACGCGGGTTCTTTCTCATAAGGAGGAAACCACAGTGTCAGTTCAGGCTGTGATCTCATCTGTGACTTGGGGTGCTTCTCAAGCTCCTCATTGGTTGTGGTTCCTTGCAGCTGTAGAACTGAGGTCCTCATTTCCTTGCTGGCTCCTGGCCAGGGTTGCTCCCAGTTCTGAGACCATCCTTAGGACCAAACACTGTGCCCTTTCACAATATGGGTTGTTTTCTCCTCTAAAATTGGCAGAATAAATTATTTTTATCTCTTCCAATCTCTGACTCCTTTTTAGACTGATACCCTATTAAGTGAGGCTTACTTAGGATACCTTCTCTTTTGATTAACTCAAAATCAGCTGGTGTGGAGCCTTCACCTGCATCATATAACACAATCACAGCAGTGAAATTCATCATATTCACAGTTTCACTCCACTTAAGGGGAAGGAATTCTACAGGGTATATAAACTATACCCTGTATATAAACTATACGTATAATATTGGAGCCCTCTTAAAATTCTTCCTGCCACGATCTCTTACTTAGATGGTGGGTGGTAGCAGTATAAGTAAAGTGCTGTTTTCTACCTTATTAAGGTATTTTTTTCTTTTGCATAAGGAAACTATTTTTCAGTATCTGGCCAATTTGTGAATCAGCTAATTTTGGATTTTTACACATTTTTTTCTTACCTTCTTTTCCCTATAGAGATATATAAGGTTTTGAAATTATAGAATTTGCTTACTGACAATTGTGAAAGTGTAACATGTGAATGTGAAGACTAAACCCAAGTTTCCTGATTCCAGGAATGATGCATGTTGAGCAGATAATTTTCTTAAATCCTGGATAATAACACCAACACTTTTTGACAATGTTAATGGAAATGTCTAGAGAACTTATTTTGAGAATACAGTAGGGTTTCAGCTTAATCAACTAAAGCTATATCCTCCCTATTGTCTATTATGCAGACATTAAGTGAATAAGTTAATGTCAGCTGAATTACACTAACTTTCAATATATTTGGTTGGGGAAGAAGGTAACATGCTGAAAAACATACATAATATGATCTTCCTATTAAACCATGTCAAATAACTTTGAACATATGTATGTAAAAACAGATATATAGGTCTGTGAAAGAAAAAAAATCATGGAAGGATGCATATTGAATTGTTAACGTTACCTGGGTTGTTGGTAGAGGGACACCAATGCATGTAGAGGAAGCAAGAGGGATCCAGGCAAAGAACAAAGAAAAAGAAAGACTGAAATATAAATCAAGACATCATATGGTACTTATGCATGTATGCATAACTGTTGCCCCCAAATTGGAGAAACAGACAGATACAGGGAAATCACAACTTACCAGAGTAGAAATTCATGAGCAGAAACCTCTGTGGAAATCAGTATCAAGGTAGAAATGTCTAAACTATAATTGATGAATTGCTGGAGGCTCAATATTGAGAAGTCAGAGAGTTATAAACTCCGGAGTCCAGGGTGCCCAGTCACAGGAGAGCTCTCAGCACTTTCTGAGAGTTTTACAAGCTTTATCAGCTTCTCACAGTGAATATCAAAGAAAAACCACTTGTACTTCCAGCAGAGGGAAGGAAAAAGGAACTATTTTGAATTATAGATAGAATGTTTGGTTCTTCTTAACAAGATCTGCTTTGGGTTGAGACTGTTTTACTAGAGCTAATTTGTTGGGTTTTTATCAGAACCTACCAAACTGGAAGAAGAGGAAATATACAATTCCGGCAAGTTCTAGTCACTGTCCCACCTTCAGAGAGGAAAAGAAACTGAGAAGCACTGGTGAAGGTCACAGTCTGGGGCATAGACTCAACAAAAGATGGAGACCTAAACACAGGACTGTGCATGCTTCCCTTTGCTGTGTACTTTACCACTACATGATTAAAGGGTCTATTTACTGAAGCTGCTTTTACTCAGTACATCATGTGCATCTTTCAATAAAAAAATACAAGACATATAAAAAGGCAAAAAAAAAAAAAACCACTGTGTGAAAGAATCATCAGGTGTCAGAACCAGAGTGAAATATGGCGACATACTGGAATTATCAGACCAGAAAAAATTAAAGCTGTGACTATAATACTAAAGGTTTTTAATGGAATAAGTAAATAGTGTGCAAGAACAGATAGATATTATAAGCAGAGAGATGGGAACATGTAAGAAAAAATCAAAAAGAAATGTTAGAGATCAAAAACACCATGATAGAAATGAAGAATGCCATTGATGGGTCACTAGAAGATTGGACACAGATGATGGAATGACTCTCTGAGTTTGAGACATAACAATAAAACCTGCCAAAACTGAAAAGGCAAAAAAGAATGAATAAAGAAAATAGAACAAAATATCAAAGAACTGTGACCACAACTACAAAAGGTATAATATACACATAATGGGACTATTAAAAGGAGAAGAAAGAGAAAGGAACAGAAACAATAATGGCAGAGAATATCTTCATATTAGTATCGGGATGTTAAATTACAGATCCACAAAGCTCAGAGCACATTAAGCAGAATAAATGACAAAAAAGAAAACTACATCTGTCATATTCAAACTTTAGAACATCAAAGATAAAAACCTTAAAAGGGGCTAGGAAGAACTAGGGGTAGTGTTGTGTCTCTATAACCATAGCTCCTGTACAGGCTGAGGCAGGAGAATCACTTGAGCCCAAGAGTTTGAGGCCAGACTGAGCAATACCTGTGTCAAAAGACAGCAAGACCGTGTCTCAAAAAACAATACAAAACAAACCAAAAATAAGTTAAAAGGGAACAAATACCTTAAAAAAATAAAAGAACAAAAATAAGAATTACATTTTACATTTCCTCGGAAACTCTGTAAGAAAAAAGAAGCTAAAGTCAAATACTTAATATATTGGTGGGAAAAAAATCCCACTAACTTTGAACACTGTGCACTGTGAAATAACTTTTCTAAAGAAGAGGAAAAGTAAAAATTTTCTCAGACTAAAAAATATTGAGGGGACTTTTTGTCAATACACCTGCCTTGCAGGAAATGTTAAAAGAAATTCTTCAGAAAGGGAAAACAGGCCAGAAATTTCAATCTACACAAAGAAAGGAAGAGCATCAGTAGTATGAAGTGAAGGTAGAATACAACTTTTACTTTTCTCACTCTTAATTGATTTATCGGATATTTTGTTTTAGATATTAGCAATACATACAAAACCTATGGATGGATGTGTATGCCTGTTTGTGTTCATGTATGTGTGAAATGAATGACAGCAGTGACGTAAGGGATGGAGGAGGAATTGAAAATATTTTGTTATTATAAACTTTTCACTACATGTGAAGTAGGATAGTGTTATTGGAATATGTTCTTGAATTATTTGTAGATGTATGTCACAAACTCTAGGGCAACCACTAGAAAAGTGGGGGGAAGGGAGAAGTAACTTTGGGAAAAGCCCAGTATGTTTTTCCTGTTCTCACACATTCAACAGTATACTTCTGACAGCAGATGTGAGGTTTGTTTGTTTGTTTGTTTGTTTGTTTTTCCCCAGCACATGAAGCAGTTCTCCAGCAGACGCCAACTGAGTGTTCGACAATTTCATTCTAACACCATCTTCCTGGTTTAGAGTCAGATCCCATATGTTAACAGATCAGTCCTACAAGAATACCCATCCACCCCCCAATGTTGGATGCCAATTTCAAGAAATTATTACCTTTACTCCTGATTGGCCAGCTATAAATTCAGAATTCTCATGATTCTCTCCTTGAGTTTCATTAATTTTTAGAGAAGTTCATGGACTCAGGGAAACATTTTACTTATATATATTATTTTACTAATAAATTATATAATAAAGGCTTCAGATGAATGGCCACATGAAAAGATACACAGAGTAAGGTCGGTAAAGGTCTCTAGCACAAGAGTTTCCGTCCCCATAGACCTGGGATTTACCACACTTACCACACAGGAATGTCTTTTGCCACCAGAAACTCTCCAACCTCAAAGGTCAGAGATTTTTAGGGAGGCTTCATGAGGTAGGTATGACTGATTATTAACTCAATTTCCAGACCTCTTTTTTATCCAGAGAATGGAGAAGGGGTGGGGCTGAAAGCTCTAAGCTTATTATCATGGCTTGGTCTTTCTAATGAACTCTCCTATCCAGAAGCCCACCAAGAGTCACTTCATTAGAACAATAGATGCTCCTATCACCCAAGAAATTCCGAAGGAGTTCTATGTTAGGCATCAGGTGAAATATCAACTGTTAGAATAAAAGATTCTCTGGAACACCTACTACTCAGGAAATTTCAAGGGCCTTTGGAGCTGGGGACAGAGACCAATATACATTTCATATTATTTCACAGAAAGTCTAATGGATAGATAGACTTCAAGAAAGGAGAGAAAATGGAATAAATGTGAACCCTAATGTAAATTATGCACTTCAGCTGATAACACTGTGTTAATCATCGTAGGTTCACTGACAGTAAGAAATATTCTGCTCTGGTGTATGATGTTGATAGTTGGGGAGATTGTGGGTGTTGGACAGGCAGTGGGTATAGGAAACTCTCTGTACTTTCTGCTCAAATTTCTGTGAACCTAAAATTACTCTAAAAATGATTTTACTAATAAAAACATAGAATGCAGCTGGAGAGTAGCAGATATGAAGAAGATGGATATGTTTTGTCAAGTGTGAAATGAAATCAAAGACGGTTTTGAAAATTCATGAGCTCTAGGAATGAACAACAACAACCAAAAATGAGAGTGCAGAATCCCTAAGGAAGAAAATTGGTGGCTCTTCTCTTATTTTATCCTCCCCAGATAAGAGTAATTGCTTTACTTTCTAAAAGAAAAGTGTTGTAATGCTAACTAGAATTAGAGTGTATGAGGTCATCAAAGAAATCTCCCTCACATGTCATGATGTCATGGGACAAAAGCATGTAAGAGCAACTGCATTCTAAAGAACAAATAAATATGCACATGATGCTTGTTATCTCTTTGTCTCTTTCCTTTTGTCTTTCCTTTCTTCCTTTCCATATTCTTTGCAGTAGTGGGAATTGAATCCAGGGCTTCACACATGCTAGGTAAGCCCTCTACCACTGAGGTACACTCCCAGCCTCTTTGTGTTCTTATAGTAACAATGTGTTAGTTTTTTCATCACTGTGACAAAATGCCTGAAATATGTAACTCAAAGAAAGAAAGATTTATTTTGTCTCATGGTTTTAGAGGTTTCAGTCCATGGTCAGCTGGCCCCATTGATTTTAGTCCTGTGGTAAGGCAGAAATATCTTGGCAGAAGAGTGTGATGGAAGAAAGTGGCTCACCTCAGAGCAATGAGAGAGAGAGAGAGAGAGAGAGAGAGAGAGAGAGAGAGAGAGAGAGAAAGATAGTACAGTTCGCATCCCAGGAAATACTATCCACATCACTTGCTACTTATCTTCAAAGCACACTATCACTGCATCTGAATGTCATGAGAATCTTGGAATGTGCCATTGCCAGAGTCAGAGAGAGATATGGCTTTATAGTGTAAGGAAGATTTGAATGGCAAAGCATTTAGGTAACATAAAAGATTTTTAAAAAAGAAAGAAAAATTAAACATCAAATCCTGCATGTGGTGTGTCATGAATATCATGAAATGAATAACATGAATCCTTTTTTTTTTTAATATTTATTTTTTAGGTGTAGATGGACACAACACAATGCCTTTATTTTTATGTGGTGCTGAGGATCCAACCCGGGTCCCGCCCCTGCTAGGTGAGCACTCTACCGCTGAGCCACAAGCCCAGCCCCATGAATGCTTTTTTCTTAAAGTTAAAAGTCAAATCTCTTAGTGTTCCAATTTATGGTTCCACATCTGTGTAGTTTTGCTTTTCCAGCTCAGGTAAATTCTGCCATATTCAACAATCCATTGGGTTGGGTGACTGCAGTTCATTCCACAGCACCAATTCTGCTATCAAATGACCCACTACACACTCTTGTTCTTCCAGGGTGGAGTATACCTGGGATTCTGGGAGCCCTCTGCTATTAGCCTCCAATTATTGCTTAGAATTTGAAAACAGGTGCTGAGGAGAAAGGGTGAAATAGGCTGGTCCTGCACCAAGGAATGCTATTCAAGCATTACAGTGAATATATTCTGATTTGGGCTCGAGTTTTTCCTTCTAGAATTCCAACAGACAATTGACTACCAATGTAAGTTGTTACCTTTTGTCTTCCATAATTTAGGTCTGGTTTGCTAATCCAAAGAACAAACATAGAAGAAATGTGAGTTGAGATGATAATGATTAGGATATTTCTTATTACCATTTTTGCTTTGTTAAACTAAGAGGCTTTGAAACTCTTCTACAAAGTGTACTAGGTAAAGGAGCAGCATCAGTCTATTGATACACTTACATTCTTAAAATACCAGAATAAACTCAACTGAAATCTGAATAGCTAAAAAGAGTTTAAAATATAGATACTTTTTCTTTCCTCCCTTTTTGTTGCTTAATAAAATTTTTGGTTGTTCCAGAACAAGAACATTATCCAAAGCCTTGAGTGCTTTTGAAGAAGGCACATATCCCACAAGGACTCTGTTAACCTTAAGTCAACTGGTTAGGATTAAGTCATCTTCAAATGAAGCACTAAATTTTTGCTCTTAAGCAATTCTGTGCTTCTTGGAAGAACTCGGGAGTTCAGTGGGAGGAAAAGATGTTACAAATCAAGCATTTAACCATGCTTAGGCAGAGTGAATTCTCCTTGAGAAATATGTGGAAGACAAGGGTCTGGAATCAAATGATAAATCTAAAGTTCAAGGCAAACACTGCATTATCTCAATTATTTCACTTTTAATGTGGAACTCATTGTTCATAAAAATGTGTCCCACAAAGTTTTTCTAATTTAATATGAACTGGCTATAATAGTCCAGGAGAAGTGAAAAGATCCTAGTGGATCTTCTTCTCTTTCTTTCCTGTTTGCTTGCTTTATTTTCTCACCCTTGTTCTCATTATCTTCTTTTTCTCATCAATAAAATAAGGACAAGAATGTTCACCCTGTAAACGGGCAGTGAAAATTAAATGAGAAAAATACATGTAACAATGGATATGCACAGTAGATAAACTATAATAACTTTTCAATGAATGTTTCTCTTTATTGCTGGCCAATTAAAAACCATAGCAAATAAATTGTGCATGAGTTTATGATATAATTAATTTCTAATCAGGAAATATATAGCTTAGATAAAGAATCAAAGCAGATGCTTCCTATCAAACACAAAATTGGCTTATGTTTTAAAAAAATAACAGACACATGTCAGTAGTTGTTTGCCTTGAAATATATTCTTTAATTTATGATTGATGTTCTTGGTAGGCACTATACCAGATTTGAATGATATTTATCTCCCTGCAATTGACTTTAAAACCAAAAATACAATGTGGGTACAACTTGTAGATTTTTTTAGGTCCACCAAACCTAAAATGTATGTAGTAGTTCCGAGGGCCAACACTATGCCAAACAGAAAGCTTAACTACTGGCTCAACAGAGAAATTTTCTAGTCTAGGTATAGATATAGCAATTGGTTACCTTTAGCTGTGATTTATGTCTGAAGCTAAAGAATGTCAATCTCAAGATTCCTCTGAGTGAATGGGTCAAAACAAGTCAATTTAAAAGAAAAAGCAAACAGCTTATTTTACACTTAATGGACATGTACATGATGTTTATTTTGTTTCTGGCTCTAAAGACAACATACATATTACTTCATATATTCTTTAAAACAACCTTATATAGAAGGTACTATGATTATCCCCACTTTGAAGAATAGTAAAGTGAGGCACAGAGAAATGAACTGTTTATGTCATCAATGACTGGATTTTGTTTCTGAGATGAGCTTGACTTAGACTTTCATCTTCCCACTTGCTTGTTAGGCAATGTGCTTAGAGTGACTTGTGGTGTTTCAGGTTGCAAAGAAGAGACCTGCCCATGCTGTAGGAAATCATGAGGGCTTGTGAGGATTACCAACAAGTGAGAAAGCACCAAAACCTATGTTAGCAGCTGTGGAGCTAGGCTGGGCCCCAGGGTTGGGGCCAGAAGGTACATACAGCAGATGCCAGGAAGACTTGAAACAATGATGACTCATTGCCGATCAAGATATAGCAGCTCCCCCAGTAATCCAGTCATTTTCTGTTCCCTCAGAACAGTTAATCCCATTAATTCATCTGCTTTCTCTGTATACAATTCAATTCCAGCAGATCTAACTAGGGGCATTTTAACACCTTCCCACGCAAAGGCATTTAGGATTGGGGTTTGGTACCACTGTGCCTCACTAATATCATGGCTGGTTTGGGTTTGGGCACCAACTCCTGGCACCTTTGGCCATGACTACAGTAGCAGTGTCATATTCTCTAAGGTTTTGCACTTCATAAATAGCGACTCAACAATGGCAAAGTTTCTTCAAAGGGAGCTCCAGGCAAGACAGACACTTGGAATGTTATAGGCTCCTGTACATTCACATTACAAAGTCTCACTTGACCTGACTGGCCAGACTGACTTCTTTAAGGGAAAAGATTGGGTTGGGTGCCTTGTTTTGTAGTTTCTGTATTTTTACACACTTTTGGACTCTCTCACCATGACAACACTTCTATTTTTCCAAACTTACAGTTGTCCTCCCCAGACCTGTTCTTCTTCCTCTATAATCCCTCCAGTGTGTGTGGTGGGGGGGAGTAAGATTTTTAGATTACTCATTTTCACTATTCATTGAGCTTTTCCTCCATTAGTTCAGATGCTTTGTTTCTGCTTCCCCTTTCTTTTCTTTAATTTATGTCACTATAATATCTAGCTTGTGGTTGCTGTAATTTTTTAAATCCCCCAGTCACAACTCTTTCTAGAATTATTTTTCTAAAACAAAAATGTTATCCCATTTATCTTCTAATGAAAACGTTAATGCGTTTCCAGAATTTTAGTTATTTTATGCTTGTACGTATAGTTCTTTGAGACCTGGCCTCAAGCTGCCCCTTTCACCACATTTCCTGTTATTTTTCCCTTCTGCACCATTTTGTGTAGCCCTCTGGAATCATCTTCACATTTATGATAAAAAAAGCATTACGTATTATGCAATGAGCCTTCACAAACACTGCTTTCCCTTTCCAGAACGTCTGCTCCAACTTCTGGGTCTTCTTCACCTTGCTAACCAAGAGTGAAGCACTCACTTCAGGTGCAAAATTTAAGGGGGTGCCTCCCCAAAACAAGCAATCAAGATAAACAGTATATGAATACACTAATTTTTAAAATATTCAAAAATCTTTGATAAACAAAATGTTTTAAAAATTGACCAAATTATGCTATGTCAATATATGTTAATGAATCCCATTTTAATGTATAATCATATGCATGAATTTTTTAAAAAAATAGAAGGAAGACCAATATAGTAGAGGAAGAGAGAGGAGAAGGAGAAGGAAGGAAAGGGAAGGGACTGGGGAACAAGATTGATAAAATTATGCTATGTATATGTATGGTTATGTCACAATGAATCCCACTTTTATGTGTAATTACAATGTGCCTATAAAAACCATTAAAAACGATTCACCCATATTGAAAAATAAACTTTTTAAAAATTATAAGACAGGATCTAACGGTACATTTCCATGACCCTGCCTCACTTACTTCACCTGAACATGGCCCTTGTTCCAACAAAACTTCACAAAAGCATGCAGTCCACCTGCAGACTACATTTTGCCATGACACTTTTAAAAAGCTTGCATTGGTGCATCACTTACATTGATTACTAAGGATTGGGTAACTCCTTACACTTTGTGTCTTAGCAAGGGCTTCCCTCAAGATTCAGCTCACACATGGCTTCACTTAGAAAAACCTGTCACTTCCCAATTTGATGTATGTGCCCTCCCTCCACATTTCTATAGCCTACCCACATCACAGGACTTTCCTATAATTGTTGGCTTACTTGTGTCGGCGTCCCTTCTAACTGGTGTATGTCCTTTAAGTACATGGGCAGCCATGTTAAATTATCCCCAATTTACTAGGAACAAGAGGTTCTGCATACTGTACTCTGAACTAAGAAATTACAATTTGATTTCCAACCCTCACAATTTGTAGGGTAATAATTTTACCCCCATTTTATAAGTTTGGAAATAGGGACACGTAGTGATTAAAGTAGTACCCAGCCAATAATGGATTGATGGAGACAATTTTCAAACTGAAATCTCTTTGCCTGTAGGTCTCAAGTGCTTTCCATTAAACAGTTCTTCTCAATTTTTCTCTTAGAGGGGCAACTGAGCAGCAGCCAGCTCAGATTCTACAGATGATGGGGAATGAAGGTCTTCATGAAGGTCTTAAGATTTTGCTCCAGGAAATTTTGTGCCCTAGTGGAGAAGATTGCCTAAGAGTCAGAATGTGCTGCTGTGTGAGGGCAGAACTTAATGGGCAAGCCCCTAAAGGAATTTGTCTAGGGTGGACACCACTGTTAACGTGAATGGAGGTAGAAGCTACAGTGTGTGGCCCAGGGAGTAGCTTTCTCAGCTACTTTCAGGTGTCTTCTGAGTTTGGTTGTTTTGGGAAAACTCTTTAAGTAAAACTATTAAAAAAAATCAAGCATGCTCACTGAAAAAGTTTTTAAAATGCAGTACATTGTGAAGTAAAAATAATGATTGACCACACCTCTTTGAGACAAGTTCTGACAGTTGGCTATAGGTCCATATCAACAACTCTTCATTTCTCAGGTTAGCATAGGTACCAGGAGTCTGGCTCCACTTTCATCTGGTCACCCTAACTGGTTAACTCTTTCCAATTCCTCTTCCTTATTCTTGTTCTACTCCATATCAGCTCCATATCCATTCCCCATCCTCCAGCTCTCTGTAGGCCTCTGATTGGCCTAATTAAATCCAGGTCACATATGGCCTTAGAATATCATCCGAAGAGTATACATATTCATTTTAAAAGTAATGCGAATAGATTTTGACTATTCCCAAAATACCTCCCACGCACATTGAAAGTTCAACATAGACAACTCTAACCTCACTACATAATTATCTTTTTATGGAGCAGAACTTCTTTTTTTATACTACTGGTACTCCTCTTAGTTATTGGCAAGATTGGTTTGATTTCCTACAGCCCCTGCTTTCATGTCATCTGAAATGTGGGAAAAAGTTACAGGTAATGTCTAGCTCCTGAAAATTTTTGAATAATAACTAACCCTTAAATAAGACTTGCTATGGACCATGTCATTGTAAGTACTATTCATATATTTCCTCATTAATTCTTACAACAGTCTTACAAAGTAGGTACTATTATAATTCCTACTTTAGAGCTGAAAAAAACTTTAAAAAATTAACTAGAGAAATTATATGTAGGAAAAAGGATTCATAATTGAAGGCAGTGGAGAATAGTAGTAGTATCTTAATTTAAAATAGTGTGTGTGTGTGTGTGTGTGTGAGAGAGAGAGAGAGAGAGAGAGAGAGAGAGAGAGAGAGAGAGAGAGAGAGATTGTGAGTGAATATGAGTGAAACTGCATTTCCATATTCATAGTTTTGAAATACCTGATCTCCTGGAAAACGATTTACAATTTTTCTTATTCCACAAACATGAAATGGAAGAGAAGGGTAATCTAATAGAGCAATTAAATTAAAAATCAATTCCTTTAAAACCAGATCCTTACATTGTTTCTTCTGCTGATGTCTGATTCTGACTGCATTGCCCACTTGGGATTTCACAGTAACAAACAATGAAAATGCTTAATCAACAGGCTGGGCTTCTGTTGCTATGAAACCTTTGGCATGAGATCAGGGAGACATGGGTTCCAAACGTCATACTTCAGGTCTTGAAGACAGCAGAGACTCTGTAGTCTTTATTGCCCATTTGAGTTCTATTCTTTTTTTGTTCTATTCTCCCCACTTCACTCTGGAGAATTATTTTTTTTTCTGATTGGCAAAAAGAAAGATGAGTAAACCCTTCAATTCTAAGAATTCTCTTTATTCATCATGAATCAGGAGTTATTCATGTCAACAAGGTTGGGAGATTCTTTGGCAAGTTCTTTGGCAACAAGCCTTTCAATAAATATTAAAGTAATATTATAAATGGAGGAACTCAATACTTGCTTGTTAAATGAATAAATAGAAATTAAAGTCAGCTGATTTGGCTTCAACGTCTGAAAAGAATCTAAAATAGCAGGTTTTTACTTTAAAACATTGCTTTCCTGTCCTTTATTTTTGAGTTATCAAAATAGTTTGATTACAGGCAGATTTTCACCTAAGAAAACTGACACATGAATAAGTGATTTGTTACAACCCCGAACTAAATGAATAGTGTTGGTTTGCAAAAAAGGGACAGAGTGGCATCCCTGACTTCATTGGAAAAAGAAATGGAGCAGTAACTATGTATCTTACAAAATGTAGTTGTTTTGTTCTTTACTGGACTGTTTTGAATTGAAACAAGAAGCCAGTTGTATCAAGATTTACAACTTGGCAGCTATGTGCTCGGTCATGATGTAAAATAAGACACAGGCATTTTCAGTTGAAATATTTTGGAAGAAGCCATCACACAATTTAGAGTTTTCATTAACATAGACTTAATGGCTGATCAATGTGTTTCCTAGTCCCTGATCCTATTTGGGGACAAGAAAACTCAACATGAATTCATTTCATGCCACTCTTTTTTGGGTCTGTCCTGTCGACAGCAAATTTCTCAGGAGCTGAATAATCAAAAGAGGCTTGGTGGTCTCTCAGGAATTGCAGGACTCAGACTAGACTCAGAAGAGAGTCAGAGCTGCTGGGCCTCCCTTTTTACTCCCTAAGTTTTCTTAGTAGCAATAACTCAAACAAAAAGCACCTGAACTAAGAAATGGTAATGGAGAATCATTCAAGGATAGTTTCAATTACTCATCATTCTTCCAACTTCCTGCACTAATCTCCATTCTTTATTATCCAGTGTGTACATACGATTCAAAGCCAGAGAGGTCTATTCGGCCTTCCATGAAACTATTAAAGTCCAGTGGAAGTGAATAGATTACAACTATAATTCAGGGTCATAAATAAAACACCAGGGAACATTCTGGTAGTGCAGAGAAGAGCACATCACCCAGTGAAGTGTGTGGGATGCAGGGGAATTTGTTTAAGAGAAGATAACCAGATAGGAATAGAATGTGTTTTCTTGAAGGAATGAGGCTTTCATGTAAGGTAGGAGGGAATCACCCAGAGAGAGAGAAAAAAAAAATAGCATATGTGCCTCAGAAACAAGAAAACTTGGAGTGTGTGTGAGGAGCCATAAATGACTGTATTGCTACTACATAAGTGTGGAAAGAGGGTAAAGAGGGACAAGATAGAAGGCAGCTGTGTAGAGAGGTTCTTGGATGCTATACTAGTAAGGACATAGATCTTACTCTACGGGAAGGGAGAAACTGATGGGTGTGTGGCAGACAATGACATAAATAGATTTCAGTTTTCATAAACCACAGTGGTAGCTGTGGATGGGATAAATTTGAAAAGACCAAGCCTTGAAGAAAAAACAGCTGGGATTTGGAGTAATCTGGAGATACTCACAAAAGACACCAAGTTTCAGTTTCTCATGAAAAAAACACTGCAATGAAGCAGTATAAGCAAGGGTTCAGAGGCTAGATAGTTTGGGTTTGAATTCTGGCCTGACCATTGTGTGACCTAGGCAAGTCAGCAATCCCCAAGCCTCATTTCATTTGTGTACAAATTGAAGTTACTATGAAAGATAATGAGACTTCAATGCAAATTGCAGAGAAGAGGCCCTGGTGTTACATAGTACTCAATAAATGTTAGCCATTATTATCCCATAATAAAGAGAAAAATAAAAAAATAGGTGATGTAGTGGGGATGTCAATGACATTCTTGGACAATCTAACCACCTGTTCCAAACTAATACTATCAGAATGATTGATTTTATTCCAGTAAGAATTTAGCAAACATCAACAACAAACCCCTATCAGAGTGAAAAAGGTAAAGGAAATTCAGTTGTTTTCCACAAAATAAATTCTGGTCTATTGACATCCAGCTTCATTTACAGTCTGAAAAGTTTTATAATGGATGTGGTCTTGTGAAAAGCTAGATAAAGGAAAAATACAAAAAAAATTGGCATCAATATTTCTGCAGTGTATTCATTGAGGATGAAAAACATGTGATGTGGTCAGTAACTATACATTCTATCAGCATTTGAAAGACTTTACTGCCCAGAAATGCCTAATAAATCCCACTTTTTCTGACTGGCATTAAAAAGATCTCACAGTATCTTTCCTTGTCTGGGTGATGACAATGGAAATATAGGTGTAAGCTAATTTATTTCATTCAATCTATTTGTAATATATTTAATCTTATTTTAAAACACTTTAATGTAATTCAAATTTGTAATTTTGTTTTTTATTGAGACATATGCTTGTCCATCTTTATGGAGCATAATGTGGTTTGATTCATGTACACAATGCATAATGACCAGATGAGGTCAGATGAAGGTCATAAGCACTTCTATCTTCTCAAACTTGAATTATTTCTGTGTTTTGGGATCTTTATCCTCTTCTAGTTAAAATATATCACAGGGCTGGGATTATAGCTCGGTGGAAGAGCTTTTGCCTAGCACCTGTGAGGCACTGGGTTTGATCCTCAACATCATATAAAAGTAAATAAGTAAAATAAAGGTATTGTGTCTATCTACAACTAAAAACATATTAAAAATACAAAACAGATTGCTATAGCCAATAGTTACCCCACTGTCCTGTAGAAAACCATAACTATTTCCATCTTTGTTTTGATGCCCATCATCTAACTTCTTTGACACTCCACCTCCCTAAGGCCTCAATTTCTAGTGACCATATCTAATGCATTCTTCTATGAGAATGACTTGTCTCCTAAGTGAGTGAGTACATGCAGTATTTGTCTTTCTGTGTTTGACTTATTTCACGTATAACAATCCCCAGTTCCATCATGTTGCTGCACATGACAGGGTTTAATTCTTTTTTGTGGCTGAATAATATTCCATTACAGATGTATGCCAAAAAAAGTTAGTTTTTTTGTTAATGTTTCAAAGTACAGAAAGTATTATTGGAAGTATAGAACACTATAAAGAGAAAATAGTCAGCTATATTTCCCAAAAGCCCAAATACTCTTATGATAACCTTGAAACTAGCCTGTCAGACTTTTATTCTTGACAGGTGATGTCCCCATTCACTTTCTGTACTCTAATATCCTCCTGCTCCAACTTGAACTGTCCTAGCTTTGAAAATGGGACCTCAGCAGTTATAGGCTCTTTGTTACAGTTGATCCTTTAGTTGTTCCAAAGATTATAGAAATCATAGGACACTTTTTACCCAGAAGAATGTCTATTACTATTATGAAGATAATAGTTCTCTATAATTTTAGTTCCCTCTAGTATATTTTAACTCATTCAATTAATTGAAAGGAAATAGAAATTGTTCCAAATAAAGATACTCATTTTTTATACATAAGTGGACTGAAATAATCAAAATTCATAGAAGAAAGCAGAAAACAATTGGTTAGAAAAGCTGGGCCAGAACACATTTTTAATTTCTCTTTTTTAAGCCAGGAATTTTCAAATGTCAGGACAGACATAATAGGAAATAGCACTATAAAAATGATGTGTTAAACACAAAACTATAAAACGTCTAGAAGATAACATAAAAAAAATCTAGGTGACTTTGGTTTGGCCATGGCTCCTCAGATACAACACCAAAAACACAATGTGTGAAAGAAAATAATGACATTTTAGACTTCATTAAAATAAAAAGAATTCTGTTCTTCAAAAGAGAGCATCAAGAGAATGAAAAGAAAAGCCACAGACTGAGAGAACACTTTTGCCAAACACATATCAGATGAAAAACTGATATCCAAAATATACAGAACTGGTAAGTCTCAACAATAAGAAAATAAACAACCTAATTTAAAAATGGACAAAAGATCTGAGCAGAAACCTCATCAAAGAAGATATCTAGATGGTAAAGAGGCTGTGAGGAGATGATCTGTATCATGTTATCAGGGATTTGAAAATTAAAACAACGAGATATCTTACATTCCACCAATCAGAATGGCCAAAATACAAAACAAATCCTGGAAATGATGTGGAGCAACAGGAATTCTCATTGTCAATGAAATTGCAAAATGGTATGACCTCTTTGGAAGACAATATGTCAGATTCTTACAAACTAAATATACTCCTTTTGTATGATCCAGCCATTATGCGTCTTGGTATTTACTTAAAGAATTTAACAACTCATGTCCACACACACACACACACACACACACACACACACACACACAATTGCACCTGAATGTTTACAGCCTCCTTATTCACAATCCCTAAAATTTGGATGCTACCAAGATTTCTTTCATTAGGACAACATGTAAATGAAAAATAAGTTGTGATACATCCAGACAATGAAATATTATTCAATGTTAAAAAGAAGTCAGCTTCAAAACCAAGAAAACACAAGAAGAAAACCTAAATGCATATCACAAAGACAAAGAAACCAATTTGAAAAATATGCATCCTCTGTGATTCCAAGTATATGACATTCTGGAAAAGGCAAAACTGTGGAAATAATAAAGAGATTAGTGGTTGCTGGGAGCTCTGGCTAGGTTGGAAAGATGAATTGGTGTAGAATGGGGCTATGAAGCGCACTGAAAAAATTATTCTGTAGGATACCTAATGGTAGATATATGTCATGCAGGAGGAGGACAAGGAGGAGGAGGAAAAAAAAGGAGTCAGGGGCAAGATATAGCACCACCAAAGCATGTGCCCAGTGATCTACTTCCTCCAGCCAGCCATGCCCCACTTGCCTACAGTTATCACTCAGTAATCAGATTATTAATACATTAAGTGGATTAATTCACTGATGAGTCTACAGCCCTCACAATTTAGTCATTTTCTAAAAGTTCCACCTCTGAACTTTGCTGCTTCGGGTACCATAAGTTCAACACATGAGCTTTTAGGGAGACATTTCAGATCCCAACTGTAACAAATTTCACATCTGTACACTTAGAGACTGTACAAAAATGGAGGAGAGAGTGTACCAGCTCTTAGGCAAAATACACACATACTTGATACTTTTATATTAACTGGTTTTTCCCCATAGAGAAAGCATAGAAACTTAATTTAAAAAACAAATCTGAAGACAAGGCAATGTTTCTATACTCCTTTACATACTAATGGTTTAACATTTTAAAATTTTAAATAAAAGAGGCCAACTAATACATTTGTATGCTCCTACACATAGGCATAACTTTTGAAATGTGTTAGAACAAAAGAAAAGGGTCCAGATTGAGGAAAATCAAAACAGAAGATATTGTCGGTAATTTAGTATAACCTTATCCCAGGTCTTATGAATAATATTGTGGACTCAATTCTCCCAGGACCAACTTGAATTCTATGGGTTCTTTTCTGAATTTTTCAGCCTTAAACTGTGAAGCATGTCAGGAGAATTAAGGATCATCCAGCAGTGGAAGATATTTTATGGAGAATTTTAGATCTCTAAATAGAGACTTGGAAAAAGAGAAAGTTCAGTTATTTTTCAAATCTTAAGTCAGATGGAGCCATAATTCTGGTGCCTAAAAAACATTAGTATAACAGTGTATAACTATGATTGTGAATTAATTTCTTTGGAATAACATGAAATATAAAAGAAGATTATCTTTTCATGGTTTTTCAAAAGTTGTATAAAATATCTACAACATAAACTTTACCATGGTAATCATTTTTAGGTACAACTCACTGGTAGTAAATACTTCTATATTGTTGAACAACCATAATTACCATCTACCTCTGGAAATTTTCTTCTCAACCTTATTTAAATAAATGATGTTTGATATATCTATATGTTGTGAAATGATTACTATAATCAAGCTAATCAATATTCCATTACCTTACGTATTTACCATTTTTGTGTGTGTATGGTAAGAAGACTTGAAATGTACTCCTTGGCAATTTTGAATATTCTATAGGTTATTATTAACTGTAGTAAATGTGCTGTAGATTTAGCTTCCAGTTCTTATTCATCTTATAACTGAAGGTTTGTACACTTTGACCAATATCTACCCTTTTTCGTCCCCCCCCCAGGCTATGGTAATGATAATTCTACTGTTACTATGGATTAAGCTGTTTTTTTTTAAAAAAAAGATTCCACTTACATGTGAAAACATACAGTATTGTCTTTTTCTGTCTGATCTATGTCACTTAGCATAACATTCTCCAAATTCATCACCATATTGTTGTAATGCAAATGGAAGGATTTCCATGTTTTTACAGGCTGAATATTCTATCACACACACACACACACACACACACATATCACATCACATCACATTTTATTTACCCATTCATCTGTCAACAGACACTTAGGTTGATTCCATATTTTTGCTATTGTGAATAATGAGGCAATGAACTTGGGAATGTAATATATCTTCCAGATTCTGATTTCATTTCTTTTGGGTAATTTCTCAGAAGTGGGATTGTTGGGTAATGTGGTAGTTCTATTTTTAAATTTTTAATAACTTGATTAATGTTCTCCATAATGGCTGTACTAATTTACATTCTCACCAGTAGTGTGTAAGAGTTCCTTTTTCCCCAAAATCTCATCAATACTTGTTATATTTTTAATTTTTGGTAATGGCGACTGAAGAGGTATTTGGTGATCATCTCATTGTGGTTTTCATTTGCATTTCTCTGCTGATCAGTGAAGTTGAATATTTTTTTCATATTAGCCATTTGTATATCTTCTTTGGAAAAAATTCTATTGATTTTTTTTGCTCATTAAAAATTGGATTATTTATCTTTTGCTACTGGGATATAATCTCCTTATACATTATGGGATATATGGTTTACATATGTTTTCTCCTATTCCATAGATTGCCGTTTTATTAATTGATTTTTTTTCTTTTGCGGTGCAGAAGTTTTTAGTTTGATAAACTCCATTTGTGTATTTTTGCTTCTGTTAACTGTGGTTCTGGTATAAAATTTGAAATATCATCGTCAAGAACAAATTAAAGTCATTTTCCCTCATTTCTTCAAGAAGTTTTATAAAGTTTTATGTGTAAGTTGTTAATCCTTTATGAATTGATTTTTTTGTATGTAGTGAAAAAGAAAGAGCCTCTTATTTTGTTGTTTCTTTGCATTTATTTAGATCTTTTTAATTTTTTTCATGATTGTTTTATGGTTTTCAGTGTATAGATCTTTCACCTTTTGGTTAAATTTATTCTTAACTATTTTGTTATTTTTGATACTTTTATAATGGATTGGATTCTTAATTTATTAATTGGACAGCTGACTGTGAGTATATAGAAAGGTAAATTATTTTTATTATAATTATTAAGTCATATTTGTTGTACAAACTAATGAGCTTCACTGTGACATTTCCATACATACACCATCATGTCTGATCATGTCCACCCTCACTTCAACCCTCTCTTGCCCTCCATTCTCTCCCTGCTCTCCACAGTTTCCTTCCATAATAGTCCCACTTCTTACTTCCAAGTCATTTTCTTTTATGTGTATTTGAGTTTACACATATAAGAAAAAACATACAATATTTATCTTCTTGTATCTGGCCCATTTTGCTTAACATATCCTTCAATTCCATCTGTCTTCCTGAAAATGACATAATTTCATTCCTATGGCTGAGTTATACTTTAATATATAAAGTATATCTTTTATATCTTATATATTATGTATATACATTAAAATATAGAATGTTTATAATATGTTTGTAAATTGTTAATATAAGATAGATAAATAGATAAAAGATATATATTGAATTAAATTTTCAAGATACATTCTATTGGCAGAGGGTGTTTCAAGATGGCAGAATAGAGAAGACAGCTTTCCTGGATGCTCTGTGGCATAAAACCAAGAAAGCAGACAGGTAGCTTCTCAGTAAGGGGGATGAACAAAATAAAAGGCTGGGGAAAGTTTACTGGAATTTAAAACTGGGCATTCAAAGCAGATCAGGGACTCAGGAGGATGGATATAATAAAATAAGGAAGAAATCCCCAGTGCCACAGCTGCTGCAGCCAGAGCAACCAGCCAGAGCCGTCCCTTTGTGAGCCAAGTGCAGGGTTAAGGGCATTAAAGGGACCCACATTTTTAGGAGGCCTGAGGTGTGTCTGAGTATGGAGAATTCAAGAACAATAACATTGCCCAACTAAACTGAAAGGCATGCCACACAATATCCTTGGGTGGGAAAGAAGCCTCCATATTTCCCTGTAGTGAGCAGAGGACAGAGGAAGGAACCATTTTGCAGCCATGGTGTTGGGGCTGGCAGTTGGGAGAGCTGATTCATAGCAAACCCCAGGTTGGCCTAAAATACAGGCTGGGCAAACCTACACTGCAAAATTTAGAGTGTGCCTAAGTGACCAGAAGAAACTCAAGCATACATATAGGTTTACACAGGGGACAACTAGTCATGGAAACCCACCTGGCTCTCCCCTGCCCCCTCCAACCTGGCCGTTTCCAGGAGTGGCTGGTAGAGATGTACCTGGCTTGGAATTTGAAAGAGTGAGGTTGAGAGAGATTAAGTTTGGAGACTGAACTTAAGACCAGGAAATATGGGGTTCATATGTGATATAATGAACTAAGAATTGGTTCCTCCACCATGTGAGTGGAATCCAGGGGAGATCCTTGGGGTGCAGGGATCTTCTAGCATGGACCATCAATTGCTGGGCCCTGGAGGTGCACTGATTTAAAATATCTGGTCCAATTGGCATTCAGTGGAGAGCCTAGAGCATACCTAAGCCTAAAACTTACCTCCAGGAGTTCTGCTACTCTCTCATTCCAGCAATCCAGTCAGAGGGTGGAGCATCACACTCCAGATGACCCCACCTAATACTGCTGAGAAGAGAAGCTGAGAATCTTTTGAACACCAAGGGAGACAATTCTTTAACTTTTCAATGAGATTTATTTTTTATCTTTTTCCTCCCTTTTTTTCTTTTCCTCTTCATAATTGTGACCTTAATGGTTTGTGGACAGTTATACATACTCATATTTGTTTTATTCCCATTTCTAGCATTTTTGAAGCCAGTTGTTTTTTATGAATCAGTTTTTTGAGGACTAGGAGGTTTTATTCCTATATTTCAGTTTTGTTTTGTATTCTTTTATTTTTATTTTAAATTGTTTTACTATATGTGTGTGTATGTATGTGTGTGTGTGTGTGTGTATTCTCACTTGTTTCTCTTGATTTTCTTTCTCTCTTTTTTTCACTAATAGCCAAACTCTATTGTTCTCTCATTCTTCTTTTATTTATTTACTTCTATCTTCTCTCCTCCATCTTCATAATCATCACATCCTACATCACTTCTGTTCTCTCCATGTCCATCATTCAAAATTGTAAACACTTTTGCAAACTTACTGTTTTTATTGTAGGCAATAACTGATCAGATCATTTCTGTTTATTGTGACAATTAACATTGTAGGTGACAGGGTAGGAACTATTTGGTTTAATGTTGTATATTGTTTTCATTGGTTGTTTCTATTATTCATCTCCCCCTAAATGGTGAGTGCTGGAAACCTTCAGGGACACCATAAGTCTATAGAGTAGAAATTCTACTGCTTCACATCCATACTGTTAGATGGGGAGACACAAAAACAACTTGAAAAAGCAAGGGAAAAAACCGCCTCAAACAAACAAATAATAATAAAATCCATTGACACCACAGTGAAAGAAATGTCAGAGAAGGAGTTTAGAATGTACATAGTTAAACTGAGTTTTAAGGTAAAGGATGATATAATGAGTAAAATTTAAAAATACAAAAAGTGAAATATCACTTCAATAAAGAGACTCCAAAAAAAATCAAGCATAAATCCTCAAAATGAAGGAATCAATAAACCAAATTAGAGATTCAATTGAAAGCATCACTAACAGACTAGATTACTGGAAGACAGAGTTTCAGGCAATGAAGACAAAATATATACTCTTAAAAACAAAGTTGACCATAGAGAAAAAGATGTGAAGAGTCCATAAATAGAAATTTCAAGAAATAAAGGATAGGGATGGGGATGTGGCTCAAGTGGTAAAGCACTTGCCTGGCATGCACAGGGCACTGGGTTCGATCCTCAGCACCACATTAAAAAAAAAAATGAAGATGTTGTGTCCACCAAAAACTAAAAAGTAAATATTAAAAATTCTCTCTCTCTCTCTCCTCTCTCTCTCAAAAAAAGAAAGAAAGGATAACCTGAAAAGATCAAATTTGAGATTTATTGGGATAGCTGAAGGCTCTGAAATACAAACTAAAGGAATGCATAATCTTTTCAATGATTGCTAGGAGCCACAAGCAAATAATATGATGCATGGCACTTTTGGTTGTAAGGTGACACCAGCTAGCCATTGAGATGATATGATTATGTTAAGATTTACATTCATATGGAAATTGGACTCCTGCTGTTCACCTTGGCCTGCTACAGGACTCATGTTACGGGACTCCTGGAGAGTTCCCATTGGTTGGGGAAGGATAGTAGGAGGGAATTCTGGGGGAGGTCCTAGGCCCCGGTTCTGGTAGACGCGACCGAGTGGGTGGACTGGCTTGCTTGCCGGATGCATATGGGGTATTGGCGGCATTTTCAAAAATAAAGTTTTGTTCCTGCTTGAGTGGCCCGTGATTCTGTGCCCAGCCAGACTGTGGCAAATGATATAATATCAGAAAATGTCCCACACCTAAAGAAGGAAATGGAAAATTAAATATGGGAGGCTTACAGAACCCCAAATATACAAAGCTACAACAGACTCACATCAACTCACATTATTATGAAAATGCCCAACAAACAGAATAAGGATAGAATTTTAAAGCCTATCAACAAGAAACAACAGATCACATTTAGAGGGAAACCTATCTGGATCTCAGCTGATTTCTCAATCCAGGCTATAAGGCCTAGGAGGTCTTAGAATAATGTATACTAAGCTCTGAAAGAAAATAGATGCCAGCCAAGAATACTATTTCCAGGAAAATTAACCTTCAGAATTTATGATGAAATAAAAACCTTCCATGATAAGCAAAAGGTAAAAGAATGCACAAATAGAAAGCCTACACCACAAAGCATGGTCAGTAAGATATTTCATGAAGAAGGAATAAAAAAATAAAAGTGAAAACCAGCAAAGGGAGAAACTGCATTAAAAGAATAGTCAATTAAAGAACAAATTAATTCAAATTAAAAACCAGATAAATAAAAATGACAGGGAATAAAAAATCATATATCAATAATAATAACATTGAATAAAAATGTCCGAAACTCATCAATCAAAAGACATAGACTGGCAGATTGGATTAAAAACAAAACCCAACCATGTGCTCTTTCCAAAAGACTCACCTTATAAGCAAAGACATCCAAAGTTTGAAGGTAAAAGGATGGGAAAAAACATATTATTCATAGATCTTGTAAAGAAGCAGGGATTTCTATTCTCATATAGAAAAGTGGATTTCAAAATGCTTCCTGATAAGATGCACTAGATGAACACACACAATTCTATGGTCTTCTTGCCAAAATCCCAGATTTAATTAAGGTGAAAACTCGGACAATCCTAAATTGAAAAAATGATTTCACCAAATAACTGTACTATACACTTCACCAATAACAAAGCCATGCAAATGAAGAATGACTGTGGAACTGTTTGGGTTTCGGAGACTGAAATGACATGGCAACTAAATGTATTGTGTGCTCCTAGATTGTATCCTGTACTAGAAAAAACAAAAATGCTGTTTTGCTTTTTTTTTTAATGTTTAAGATCTCAAGGACATTAATGGGACAATTAGAAAAATTTAAATAAAGTATTTGGATCAGAAAAAAAAGTGGATTTCAAGCCACAATTAATCAGAAGGGACAACAAAGAACATTTCATACTGTTTAAAGAAATTACACATCAAAAGGACATAACAATCATAGATATTTATGTCCCTCAAAATGGACCATTCACACATCAAATAAACCCTTCTCAATTTCAAGAATCAAATAGAACACAGCACAATAATACTGGGTGATTTTAACACACATCTCTCACCACTGGATAGATCTTCCAAACAAAAAGTAAACAAAAAGCTACAAAACTAAAAAAATACAACTAATAATTTAGAGTAAACAGGCATATATAGAATATTTCATCCATCAATGACTGAATACACTCTCTTCCTAGCAGCACATGGACAGTTCTCCAAAATAGACCATATCTTATGTCACAAAGCAACTCTTAGCAAATACAAAAAAATAGAGATAATACTTTAAATTCTATCAGATCATAATGGAATGAAATTAGAAATCACAGATAAAATAATAAATAGAAGCTATTCTAACTCCTGGAGCCTAAATAATATGCTCTTGAATGATCACTGGATAGCAGAAGAAATCAGGGATGAAATAAAAAAATACTTAGAGGTAAATGATAATAATGAAATAGTATCAAAATAATATCAAAATCTTGAGAATCATAGCCTCTGGAATGGAAGTCCCTGTGTTTCAAAGCAATGAAACTTCTTTTTCCTTTTTCTCAAAGCCATATTCATGTTATTGAATTGGCATCTGGGACAAGGACTGAGATTCCAGTAACAAATTGTTACCCCAGGTGGGACCTGAGAGCTGCCCCCACTTCAGCTTTGTTGGGCAGGCCTGGCTCTACAAGGAACCCAACTTCCATGCTGAGGATGCAAGGTGGCTGGTGAAATTGTTGAGATTCAGCTTCAGAAAAGTTAGGAGTTTACCTCAGATTGAACCATAGGATCTATTCCATTGAGTAAAGAGAGGTACTGAGGCACCATCCCAACAGCTGCTGAAGCTCCTTTTGGTTTGGAGAATACCCACCTTCTCTCCCTGATTGATATAGGTTGTTCCATTGTGATCCACTTTGAGGAAAAAAGAACTGAACTTGGTAAAGTCATGACAACATTGGCCACGTGGTAAGTCCCCCAGTTTGCATGCTGAGACCTTTAATTCCACCCATGTGGTTCCTTTTTATAGAAATATGTGGTCCTTCTTTATGGTGACATCAGTGGTGCCACTGGTGTAGGAGTCATGGTTAAGTGGCACTCAATATTATCTAGGGATATTTACTCCTTTCTGGTCTGTTTTAGCTTCTCATCTATTTATTGGCCTTGGGCTTGGGGATTCCCTTTGGTCATCTGACTGTGTGTTTTTGTTTTGTTTGTATCAGTTACTGCCCTTTTAAGACATGGCCAATACTGCATTGATCCTATAGGTAATCTCTTGGGAAAGATCTTGGCTGGTCAATTTAAAGGTTTCCATTTGTTGGCCATAGTTTTTGTTGTCTGTTTGTGCTTCTCTTCATACAGTCTTGCAATGGAGTTGGTCTATTAGAGTTAAAGTAAGTTTAAAAAAGGGCCACCTATAGGTACAAGCTTTTCTAAAAGAAAGACAGTTTACTGTAACACAATCTGGCCTCTGATTGGTTTTCCTGGATTATTATACAATCTTGAAGTTGACATTGGTTTGTCAGGTGTAAAGTATATGAAAGAGATTCTGTATGTATAGGCATTTATGCAGTTGCATGATATGGGATCTGAACAGTCAGGTACAAAATTGAAGATGCCAAAAGTCACTGCCTTTGGTGTACAAGGAGAGCAGGACACCAGAAGAAAGGGTTAAAAGATTTAAATCTTTAAAACTCAGTCCTGGAAGTCCTAGCACTGTTTCTCAGGCTGGCCCCAGGTTGGCACAGATTATCTCACTGTGGATCAAGGATACCAGACCTACACTGGGAAAATAAATCCCAGAAAAGCTTCCTGGGCTGTAGAAAAAATGGCCAAAGAGAACCTGTCCTCTGCCCTGCCCCCAGCTCCTTTTGCCCTGAGGTGTGGAGGCTGCTTGTCAAGAGCCATCCATGGGCTGTGTGTGTGAGCTATGCCCATTTGAGCAATATGAGGGGACTGGTATGGCAATGCGCTGCTGTGTGACATAAATGTGCCTTTCCTCTTGCTCTGCCTGTGATCCTATACAGCACCTGAGATGGGTGTGACTTGCCAAGATCTCAAACAATCTGATGACCACAAGACATCACAAAGCAAGACTCCACCTTTTGAAGCCCTATCTCTTGCTTTCCAGTGTGGAAGAGGACCCTTGAGGTCACAGAGCAGTTCCACACTCTACCTGAGAAACTCATGTCTGTGTGTTGTGTGGTTCCTTCACCATTTTCTTAGTTTAAGATGGCAGCCAGCTCTTTTGAACCCATCTCTTCTCCCCAGCCTGGCCAGCTGGTGGGAGCTGCTGGCCACAAAGGATGTGGCAATAGGTTTTAGCACTTTCAGTTTATGAACTGGGGACAGGAATAGTCTCCCCTTTTAAGATCTGACAAGAAACCCCATTTGGCCAGTGAATATCCATCACTTGGGCAAAGCAATTCTTGCTGTAACAGTATCCCATCACACTAAATGACTGGGGATACTGGCAGAATGAACAACTGCACCCAGAAAGGAACAAGACAGAAACTAAGGCCAACCTGTGTTTTGTTGGCAGCCTCTGCAAAGGGATCTTCAGGGAATCCTAAAGAAAAGGACAGAAAGGGCTCCCTCCATTGAATATCAATATGCTTAGTGGAAGAAAAAGGCCCAAAAGGAACCTTTGGGCAAAATTGACAGTGGGGAACTCACTTAAAGTTGATGGCATTGTAATAACAATAAGAGAGACAGCTCAGGCTCAGAAATATCCTGTGCTCCAACCTCTTGAATGTAACCTGGGATAGAAAAAAGATTAAGGCACACTTTTTGTATATGGCAGATTGTCCAATCCTCTCCTGGGATAGAATTTGTTGTGTAGATTAAATTTACAGATGACATCTATAAGAATTGTTTCAGAATATGAATTTAAGAAAAGTTCTGAAACTAGAAAAGATGAAAGTTATAGGTATGGAAATATATTTTAGTACCAAAAAATTAGAAAGTAAAAGAAATGTTTCCAGATGAAAAAAGTATTTTGTCTGGTAAAGTAATGTTGTTTTGCTAAAATCCAAGATGAAAGAGAGGATGAAACTAAGGATCAAATAATGTTGTAAATGTCTAAGTAAGCCTCAGAAGGTGTGTAGGATGTAAATCTCAAAAATTTTGCATTTGTGATTAAGTTGACTATAATTAGTCCAGTCAAAATTATTTTGAATTTTAATGTACTGATTTGAGACAAAGTCTAAAACATTAATTGGCTCTTATCTATCAAGATAATTTTCCTGTATCTGTTAAATTTTATTACTTAAGGAAACTAAGTCTTATGGGAATTAGGGTTTGCACCTATTTTAAAGTCTTTTAAATGATTACTTTGTAAATAGTTAGATAAACAACTACTATTTTAGGTTATAACAATATTGTTTGCACCCTAAGTATATATGACTAGATATAAGTATACATTTGAGAACTATATCTGTCTGAGCCTTTTCTGAGTGTTATGGAAAATTTTATAAAATGAAAGTTTATCTAGGTCTATTGGCAAGGTAATAGATAAGTGCTCTCTTTTATACATTGTGTCTGACATAGAAGTGCCATACTCTCATTTAAAGACCTGTTTTATATCTGTTTGTTCTTACTGTCTATTTCTGATCATTAGCACTGTTTCCTAAATGTAGAAGAGATTTAAGGCTATCCTTTGAATTTTGCTAGTACTGCTAACCCATTCAGACCTGTGATTATTGTTACCATATACTATGGATTCTAAATTGTACTTTAAAAGTTAAACTTAGTGGGCTGGGGTTGTGGCTCAGTGGTAGAGTGCTTGCCTAACAAGTGTGAGGCACTGGGTTTGATCCTTAGCATCACATAAAAATAAATAAATTAAATAAAGGTATTGTGTTCATTTACAACTACAAATTATTTTTTATAAAGTTAAACTTAGTTAAATGTAAACCTTAGGGGAGAGCATTTTCCTCTGTTTGTGTTTTCCAAACTAAAATTATCTGTAGAAATAATCTTAGATTTATATAGAAATAACAAATTTTGATTGGTATTCATGTCATTGATGTTTTATAGCTAGATAAAGTAACCTGTTGTCAATATATTATATATACAATTTTGCATTACTCTTCACACCAGAATTGGAATTTAAATGTATTTTTAGAAGGTAAAAAGGAAAGCTTGATCTGTTTAAAAATGACCTTGTAAAACATGGAAGCATTTTGTCACTTTTGCCACAAAAAGAAAGTTAAAAGCGCTCAGCCTTTGTTTGATTCAAATTTCAAAAGTAATGTTGTATTGTGTTATTTCTCATGAGCTCTACCTTACTTGAGATAAGGCTTTGCCTCCCACCTTACTCCATGTTAGAATTTTCCAACATTGGATAGACTTCAGCTTGTTTAAAATTATGTTTAAAAGATTGATTTTTGTTTTAAAGATCACTGCCATATAAGGGGTATAATATATAATGAAGTCAATGTTTAAGATTATAAAAATTGTTTTTTCTGGATTCACAGCTATTGCACCAATTGAATAATTTTCTGCTCTGTTAACTTCATTCCTTGTAAACTTTTTAACTGTTTCCTGTTAGTGTTTTTCAAAGATACTGCTTCTAATAAAACAACTTGAGTTAACTTGAGATAATAAGCCATAACCAATAAGACAGTATATAATGCTAACTTCCAGTAGTACTACTAACCCCAGTTAAATGGAAGGGGTATCTATAAAATTATAGACATTGAAGTTATCCCTGTTATTCCTTCTTTAAGACTGGTGAAATTGACTTGCTGGAAGTTTAAAACCAAAACTTGGAGACAAAAGAGAAGGAAGTAAAAGATCCAAGGAAAAATCAGCCAACATTTGGCCCTTGCCCTCTAAGGTCAGCCAGAATCCAGAGAATGATAGGACCCCTCTCTGAACACTTTAACTCTAGGGAGTCATCTGAGCTGATGATCAGGGAGATTGAGAGGGCCTAGAGAACAGGAAGCCAACCAGTGCACTTTATGCAAAAAGGAGGGTCATTGGAGAGTAAAACATTTGGATGCTTCAAAGAGAAGCCACATATGGTCAACAAGAACTTTAACCCATTCTGGCAAATGGCACCAATGGTAGACAAAAGCTGAAGTAGCCAAGAGGCTTTGCATATGTCCCCAAGAGTGATCTCTGAGGAATCTCAGCTGACTTTTAAGAGTAATAGGAACAAGATCAGTTTTGACTAACTTGATCTTAAAAACATGACAGTGTATAGCCTAAACACAGTCCTACATAAACATTTTAAAAAATAGTAATTGCTTTTAATGTAACTTAAGAAACAGCCCTACCAAAAGTAATAAAGCAGGAGATTATAAAGGAAGGGTTCTTGTATGGGTGTGCCTAATAATATTGATCACAAAATTGCAAATTTGTCCTGAGTTAATTTGAGCCTGATCTCATAGACCTATAACCTAACCTCTTACATTGATAAACTTGATTTGTTTTTCACTGATAAAGTTTATGAGTTACCATCTCCATGGTTTTCAGAGACTGGCTGAAATGCTAATTGCTTTTATGCTCATTATTTACAAAAAAGTAATGCTTTGCTATCTTATTTATTATTATCTTAGCATGATCCCCACCCTATGTATGCCTTGTCCAGTGAATTGCCATCTGTCACTGTGATGATGAATACCCTTAGCAGTCCATGCCCCACTTGATAGAGAACAAGGACTTTGGTTTACTTACCCCTCTTTCAGCAGGAAAGAGGTTGGAGATATGTCACAACTCCAGTTTTCCAGAGAACTGGAACATAGAAATTGACAGTTTGGAAATGTAACAGTGGTCTACTTTATGTTTTTAAATACAGCCCTTGCTGCTCTGCTACTTCAACTTATTTTTTAAATAGACAGTTTTTTTCTCTTCATCTCTCCCTGTTTCTCCCTAATCTCTTCCTCTCCATAATCTTAGTAGAAAGAGGAATATCTTTCTTCCCTATTTATCTGTCCTCCAATACACACTACTTTAGGAATGAGGTAATTCAGACTTTGGGGATGGTACCAGAAGATCTCAGAATTGACTATCTCCCAAATTAACAAGTGAATTACAACTCCAACATAAAACTCGTAGAATGTAGCCTTTGAATCTCCTCTTTAAACAACTCCCTGTTCATGCTAATAGGCAGGATAACACCCTCTCTGGAACAGGAGTCCCCTGTGTTTCTCCTTAGCTAGCAAAGCAATAAACTTTCTTCTTTCTTTTTCTAAAAGAAAAGAAAGAAAGAAGAAAATAAATCACTGGGATATTATGAAGGTAGTGCTAAGAGGAAAGTGCATTGCATTAGACTCATTTGTTAAAAAAATAGAAAGCCAACAAATAAATACCCTAACATTACTTCTTAAAGTCCTAGATAAAGAAGGACAAATTAACATCACATAATTATAGATGATAGGTAATAGTTAAAAATCAGAGCTGAAATCAATGAAATTGAAACAAAAGAAATAATCCAAAAAAAAACAACAACAGCGAAAAGTTGGTACTTTGAAAATATAAATAAAATTGATAATCCCTTAGCAAAGTTAATGCAGAGAAACAGAAAGAAAGCTCAAATTACTAAAATTCATGATGAAACAGGAAATATCACAATGGACACTACTGATTGATATACAGACAATAATCAGAAACAATTTTGAAAATTTTTATTCTAATAAAATGGAAAATCTTGAAGATATTGGTAATTGTCTAGATAAATATGACCTACCAAATTGAATCAGAAGGACATAAAAAATTTAAACAAATCAATTTCAAGCAATGAAATTGAAGAGGCCATCAAAAGACTATCAACCAAGAAAAGCCCAGGACCACACAAGTTCTCAGCCAAGTTCTGTTAGACATTCAAAGAAAAATTAATACCAATCCTCAAATTATTCCATGAAAAAATAAAAACCCATTATATGAAGCTAATATCACCCTGAAAACAAAACTAGACAAAGTTGCATCAAGAAAATTTCATATTAATATCCCTGATGTACATAGGTTCAAAAGTTATTAATAAAATACTGGAAAATCATGTACAAAAACGTATTTAAAAGATGTTGCACCATGATCAAGGAGGTTCATCCCAGGGATGCAAGGTTGGTTCAATGTTTGGAAATCAATAAATGCAATGCATCACATTAATAGATTTAAAGACAAGAATCATTCGAGTATATCAATATATGCTAAAAAGCATTTGAGAAAGTACAACATCCATTTATATTCAAAACACTAGATAAACTAGGGATAGCAGGAACATACCTCAACATTGTGAAAGCTATATGTGCTAAAGCCAAAGCCAACATCATTGTATATGGAGAAAAATTGAAAGCATTCCCTCTAAAAACTGGAAGAAGACAAGCATGCCCTCTTTCACCACTTCTATTCAACATAGTCCTGGGAACTCTAGCCAGAGAACTTAGGCAGAATAACAAAATTAAAGGGATATGGATAGGGAAAGAACTCAAACTATCGCTGTTTGCCAATGACATGATTCCATATTTTATAAGACCCATAAAACTCCACTAGAAAACATGTAGAACCCAGGAATTCAGGAAATCAGCACAATATAAAATTAAGACCCATAAATCAGTTGCATTCTTTTACATCAGTAATGAATCCACTGAGAGAAAAATTAGGAAAACTATCCCATTCATAATAGCCTCAAAATAAAATTGGGAATCAATCTAACAAAAGAGGTGAAAGACATCTACAATGAAAGTTACAGAACTCTAGAGAAAGAAATTGGAGAACACTTTGAATATGAAAAGATCTCTCATGTTCTTGATAGGCAGAATTAATATTGTCAAAATGGTCATACCAACAAAAGCACTATACATATTTAACACAATTTCTGTTAAGGTTCTGATGATGTTCTTCATAGAAATAGAAAAAGCAGTCATGAAATTCATTTGGAAAATAAGAGGCTCAGAATAGCCAAAGGAATCCTCAGCAAGAAAAATGAAGCAGGAGGCATCACAAGGCCTTAAATTATACTTCAGAGCTATAGTAACAAAATCGACATGGTATTGGCACCAAAACAGACATGAAGATCAATAGTATAGAATAGAAAACAAAGAGACAAACCCACATAAATATAGTTATCTCATACTAGACAAAGGTACTATAAACATATATTGGAGAAAAGATAGCCTCTTCAACAAATGATGCTGGGAAAACTGGAAATTCAAGTGTAACAAAATGAAATTAGACTTTCATCTCTCACCCTTAACAAAACTCAACTCAAAGTAGATCAAGGACCTACACATTAGACCAAAAAGACACTATGCCTACTAGAAGAAAGTAGGCCCAAATCTCCACCATGTCAGCTCACAAAATGAATTCCTAAACAAGACTTCTAAAGTGCAAGAATTAAAATCAAGAATCAACAAATGGGATGGAATCAAACTAAAAAGCTTCTTCATAGCAAAGGAAACTATCAAGAATATAAAGAGAGAGCCTACAGAATCAGAGAAAATCTTTGCCACCTGCATCTCAGAGGATTAATCTCTAGGATATAGAAAGAGCTCAAAAAACTTAACACCAAAAAAAACAAATAACCCAATCAATAAATGGGCAAAGGAACTGAACAGACACTTCACAGAGGAAGAAATGATTGGTCAAAAATATATGAAAAAATGTTGAACATCACTAGCAATTAGAGAAATGCAAATTAAATCTACACTGAGATTTCATTTCACTCCAGTCAGAATGGTAATTCTCAAGAATACAAGTAATAATAAATGTTGGCAAGGATGTGGGGGGAAAGGCACACTCACACATTGTTGGTGGGTCTGCAAATTGGTACAACCACTCTGGAAAGCAGCTATGGAGATTTCTCAGAAAACTTGGAATGGAACCACTGTTTTACCCACTCCTCACTATATACCCACTGGACTTAAAATCAGCATACTACAGTGATACAATCACATCAATGTTTATAGCAGCTCAATTCACAATAGCTAATCTATGATACCAATCTAGGTGCCTTTCAACAGATGAATGGATAAAGAAAATGTGGTACACATACACAGTGGAATATTACTCAGCCATAAAGAAGAATGAAATTATGACATTTGCTGGTAAATGGATGGAACTGGAGACTATCATGCTAAGTGAAATTAACCAAACCCAAAAAAACAAAATCCGAATATTCTCTCTGATATGTGGATGACTCACAGTAGGCAATGGAGGTGGGTTCACTGGATTGGACATGGTGGAGTGGGGGGAAACAAGGAAGGGTGGGAATGGGAAGGACAGTAGAATGAATTGGACATAACTTTCCCATGATCAAATATGAATATACAACCAGCGTAACCCCCACATAATGTACAGGGAAGTTATAATCCATGTATGCACGATATGTCAAAATGCATTCTACTGTCAGGTATAACTAACAAGAGCAAATAAAACACTCTTATTTTATTACATATATCTTTTATCCATTCATTTCTTGATAGGCACCTTGGCTGGTTTTATGTCTTGGTTATTGTGAATAGTGTCATAATTAAAAGTGGCTATTGTATGCTGACTTCATTTCCTTCAAATAAATATGCAGAAGTGGTATACCTGGATCTTATGGTAGTTCTAATTTTAATTTTTTGAGGAATCCCCATACTGTTTTCCACAATGGCTGTATTAATTTACATTCCCATCTATGGTGTATAAGTGTCTCTTTTTCAGCACATCACCACCAGCATTTTGTTGTTGTTATTTTCTTAAAAGTCATTCTGACTGGGAAAGATTTTATTGAATACAGTTTTGATTTGCATTTCCCTGATGGCTAAAGTAATTTTAGCCAAAGCAATTAGGTAAGAGAAATAAAAGGATGTAAAGAGAAAGAGGAAACAAATGATCTATGTGTGTAGATGATTTGATTCTATACCTAAAAATAGTGACATTAAAAATATATTTATTGTTCGCTTGTGCTGCTTCTTTGGAAAAGTGTCTAGTCAGATAATTTGCCCATTTTTTGATTGAGTTCCTTATTCTTTGGTTGTTTAGTTATTTTTTAGTATTTTATATATTTTATATATTTAATTTGATATAATCCCCTTTTACAAATTTTGCTTTTGTTTTCTGAGCTATTTGGAGTCCTATTCAGGAAGCTGTTGCTTGTGCCAATGTTTTGAAGTGTTTCTCCTAGGTTTTCTTCCAGGAGTTTAAAAGCTTCAGGTCTTATATGAAGGTCTTTGGTCCATTATATGTTGACTTTTGTATAGAATAAGATATAGGTGATTTTTGTATAGAATAAGATAAAGGGCATCTAAGTTGGTTCCACATTTTAGCTATTGTTTCAATCATCTATATGTGGATAACCAGTTTCCCTGGAACCATTTGTTGAACAAACAGTCTTTTCTCTAAGGTATTTTTGGGCACTTTTGCATTACAATTCATATTACACATATAGAGCACAATTTTCATATCTCTGATTGCATACAAAATATATTCACACAATTTATGTCTTCATACATGTACTCAGGCTAATGATGTCTATCTCATTCCACCATAATTTCTCCCCTCATGCCCCCTCCCTTTCTCTCCCACCCCTTTGCCCTATTTAGAGTTTGTTTAATCTTCCCATGCTCCCCCTCCCTACCCCACTATGACTCAGCCTCCTTATATCAGAGGCTGTTGTCAATGGATAGTTTTACTCATTTTCTTGTCAGAGGATTTGTCACTGATATACAGAAATGCCTTTTATTTATGGGTGTTGATTTCATATCCTGCTACTTTGCTGAAAACATTTGGCATTTGGTTTTTTGGGATTGGCTAACTTCACTTAGCATTATCTTCTCTAACTCCATGCATTTACCTGAAAATGCCATGATTTTATTCTCTTTTGCTGCTGAGTAATATTCCATTGTGTATATATACCACATTTTATTCATCCATTCATCTACTGAAGGGCATCTAGGTTGGTTCCACATTTTAGCTATTGTGAATTGTGCTGCTGTAAGCATTGATGTGGCTGTGTCCCTGTAGTATGCTGTTTTTAAGTCCTTTGGGTATATACCAAGGAATTGGATAGCTGGTTCCATTCCCAGTTTTCCAAGGAATGTCCATAAAGCTTTCCATATTGGCTTCACCAATTTGCAGTCCCACCAGCAATGTATGAGTGTGTCTTTTTCCCCACATCATCACCAACACTTATTGTTGTTCATATTCTTAATATAGCTGCCATTCTGACTGGAGTGAGAGGAAATCTTAGAGTAGTTTTGATTTGCATTTCTCCAATTGCTAGCGATGATGAACATTTTTTCATATATTCTTGAATGATTGTGTATCATCTTCTGAGAAGTGAATGTGCAATTCCTTGGCCCATTTATTGATTGGGTTATTTATTTATTTATTTATTTATTTGGTGTTTGGCTTTTTGAGTTCTTTATATGCCCTAGATATTAGTGCTCTATCTGATGTGTGAGGGGTAAAAATTTGCTCCTAAGACGTAGACTCTCTGTTCACCTCACTGATTGTTTCTTTTGCTGAGAAAAACTTTTTAGTTTGAATCCATTCCATTTATTGATTCTTGATTTTAATTCTTGCATTACAGGAGCCTTATTAAGGAATTTGGGGCCTAATTCAACATGCTGGAGATTAGGGCCTACTTTTTCTTCTATTAGACACAGGTTTTCTGGTTTAATTCCTAGGTCCTTAATCCACTCAGAGTTGAGTTTTGTGTATGATGAGAGATAGGGATTCAATTTTATTTTGTTACATATGGATTTCCGGTTTTCCCAGCACCATTTGTTAAAGATGCTATATTTTCTCCAATGTTCATTTTTTTGTGTGTTTGTCGAATATAACTGTAGTTATATGGATTAGACTCTGTGTCCTCTATTCTATACCATTGGTCTATCAATTTGTTTTGGTGCCAATACCATGCTGTATTTGTTACTACTGCTCTGTAGTATAGTTAAAGGTCTGGTATAGTGATGCCACCTGCTTTAATATTCATGCTAAGGATTACTTTGCTATTCTGAATCTTTTATTTTTTCCAGATGAATTTCATGATTGTCTTCTCTATTTATATGCGGAATGCCATTGGGATTTTGATTGGAATTGCATTAAATCTGTATAGTGCTTTTGGTAGGATGGTCATTTTGATAATATTAATTATGTCTATCCAAAAGCAAGGTAGATCTTTCCATCTTCTAAGGTCTTCTTTGATTTCTTTCTTTAGGGTTCTGTAGCTTTCATTGTATAGGTCTTTCACCTCTTTTGTTGACTCCCAAGTATTTTATTTTTGAGGCTGTTGTCAATGGGGTAGTTTTCCTCATATCCTTGTCAGAGGATTTGCCACTGATATACAGAAATGCCTTCGATTTATGGGTGTTGATTTTATATCCTGCTACTTTGCTGAATTCATTTACTAGTTCTAGAAATTTTCTGGTGGAACTTTTTGGATCTTCTAGGTATAGAATCATACCATTAGCAAGTAGTGCCAATTTGAGTTCTTCTTTTCCTATGTGTATCCCTTTAATTTCTTTCATCTGTCTAATTACTCTGGCCAGTGTTTCAAGAACTATGTTAAATAGAAGTGGTGAAAGAGAGCATCCCTGTCTTGTTCCAGTTTTTAGAGGAAATGCCTTCAATTTTTTTCCATTTAGAATGATGTTGGCCTGGGGCTTAGCATAGATAGCCTTTATGATGTTGAGATATGCTCCTGTTATCCCTAACTTTTCTAGCGTTTTGAACATGAAGGGGTGCTGCGTTTTGTCAAATGCTTTTTCGGCATCTATTGAGATGATCATGTGATTCTTCTCTTTAAGTCTGTTAATGTGATGAATTACATTTATTGATTTCTGTATGTTGAACCAAACTTGCATCCCTGGGATGAAACCCACTTGATCCTGGTGCATTATCTTTTTGATATGTTTTTGTATTCCATTTGCCAGAATTTTATTGAGAATTTTTACATCTATGTTCATTAGAGCTATTGGTCCAAAGTTTTTTTTTTTTTTTTTTTTTTTTTTTTGATGTGTCTTTGCCTGGTTTGGGGATCAGGGTGATATTGGCCTCATAGGATGAGCTTGGAACTGCTCCCTCTTTCTCTATTTCCTGAAATAAATTAAGAGTACTGGTATTAGTTCTTCTTTAAAGGTCTTGTAGAACTTGGCTGTGTATCTATCTGGTCCTGGGCTTTTCTTGGTTGGTAGGCTTCCAATGGTGTCTTCTATTTCATTACTTGATATTGGTCTATTTAAATTGTGTATATCATCTTGATTCAATTTGGGAAAATCATATGACTTAATAAATTTGTTGATGCCTTTGATATTTTCTATTTTATTGCATACAAGTTTTCAAAATAATTTCTAATTATCTTCTGTATTTCTGTAGTGTCTGTTGTGATATTATCTTTTTCATCACGTATATTAGTAATCTGAGTTTTCTCTCTCCTTCTCTTTGTTAATGTAGCTAAGGATCTGCCAATTTTATTTTTTTCTCAAAGAACCAGCTTTTGTTTTGTCATTTTAAAAATTGTTTCTTTTGTTTCAATTTCATTGATTTCAGTTATAATTTTAATTATTTTCTGTCTTCTGCTGCTTTGGTGTTGATTTGTTCTTGTTTTTCTAGGGCTTTGAGATGTAATATTAGGCCATTTATTTGTTGACTTTTTCTTCTTCTTCAAAGGAATGAACTCCATGCAATGAACTTTCCTGTTAGTACTGCCTTCATAGTGTCCCAGAGATTTTGATATGTTGTGCCATTTTTCTCATTAACCTGTAAGGATTTTTAAAATCTCCTCCTTGATGTCTTTTGCAACTCATTGTTCATTCAGTAGCATATTATTTTGTCTCTAGGTGTTGGAGTGACTTTTATTTCTTATTTTATCATTGATTTCTAATTTCATTCCATTATGATCTGATAGAATGCAGGGTAGTATCTCTAATTTTTCTATATTTGCTAAGAGTAGCTTTGTGGCATAATATATGGTCTATTTTAGAGAAGGATCCATGTGCTGCTGAGAGGAAAGTGTATTTTCTTGTTGAAGGATGAAATATTCTTTATATGTCAGTTAAGTCTAAGTTATTGATTGTATTATTGAGCTCTACAGTTTCTTTGTTCAGCTTTTGTTTGAAAGATCTATCTAGTGATGAAAGAGGTATGTTAAAGTCACCCAAATTATTGTGTTGTGGTCTATTTGACTCTTGAATTTGAGAAGAGTTTGTTTGAATTTATGCACTTTATTGTTTGGAACATATATATTTATAATTGTTAAGTCTTGTTGGTGTATGGTTCCCTTGAGCAGTATGTAGTGTTCTTCTTTATCCCTTTTGATTGACTTTAGACTTGATACGAGAATGAAAACCCCTGCTTGCTTCCACAGTCCATGTGAGTGGTATGATTTTTTCCAACCCTTCAACTTCAGTCTGTGGATGTCTTCCTATCAGATGAGTCTCTAGTAGGCAGCATATGTTGGGTCTTTTTTGTTTGTTTGTTTAATCCAGTCTGCTAGCCTATGTCTTTTGATTCTTAACTTCAGGCAATTAACATTCAGGGTTATTATTGAGACATGATTTGTATTCCCAGACATTTTTGTTTATTTTTGGTATTTAACTTGACTTGGTTTCTCCTTTGATTGGTTTTTCCTTTAGTGTAATACCTCCCCTTTGCTGATTTCCATTGTTGTTTTTTGTTTCCTCTTCATGGAATATTTTGCCAAGGATATTTTGTAGTGCTGGTTTTCTAGCTATAAATGCTTTTAACTTTTATCATGCAAGGCTTTTATTTCATCATCAAATCTAAAGCTTAATTTTGCTGGATACAAGATTCTTAGTCACCATCCATTTTCTTTCAGATCTTGATATATATTGTTACAGGATCTTCTAGCTTTCAGCATCTGGGTTGAAAAACTCTGCAGTTATCCTAATTGGTTTTCCCCTTTATGTAATCTGATTCCTTTCTCTTGTGGCTTTTAATAGTCTCTCCTTATTCTACATGTTGGGCATTTTCATTATAATGTGCCTTGGTGTGGATTTATTGTGATTTTGTACATCTGGTGTCCTGTAAGCTTCTTGAAATTTGGCTTTCCAATTAATTCTTCATGTTTGGAAAAATTTCTGGGCACCTGGAAGTGAGGTGTGACACCCGCCAGTCCCTGAAGGGAGACTGTGTCTCAAGGGTCATTTTTTGGATCCGCTTCTATGACTTGAGCGCCCAGTCCTATATCCCTATCTTTCCAGAAGATTTCCCAGATCCTGGTCTCTCTGTTACTCTCCAAACTGTTGCACCTTCTTCTTCTAGGAGCCTCTCTCACTGGGGCTCCTATGGGCCGTGCCCTGGTAGCACTGCACATCCATCCCACTGAGAGCTGTTTTGTGTTGGGTAGTTACTGTTCTGGGTTTATCGGCTGCTAGTGATAGGGGGGAATTGGAAACCAGTAGCACTGGAGGTCTGATCTGAGAGCTTCCCCCACCAAAGATGAGGAGGAAGGTGTCCCAAGAAGCAGGTGGGCCCTTCCTGTGCAGGGGTGTCAGGTAGGGTGGGGGGAGCTGGGAGATGGTGGTTGTGCAAAGTGGCATGCAGTGTTGGGACTTTTGGTCATCTTCAGAGCCTGTGGGATGTCCCCAGGTGCAGGCCGACTACTGCTCAAAGGGGATTATTGCAGGGTCGAAAGATGGAGGCAACAGGGTGAGCCCCATGTTGGTAGATGGAGGTCCACAGGGGAGTGGCAGCCAGAGTTCCTGAGGGTGGGTAATGGCTGATTGGCCTGCAGAGGGGCGTCTGGGAGGTCTGCAGCTGTGCTGATGTGGTGATCCTGCTAATGCACTCACAAACTCTATGTGGGCTAGTTGTCGGGAGTTGGGTGCGGGGAGTTGGGGTGGGGAGCCAGGAGTCCTCCTCCAATGCTGAGGCCCAGAGCCCTGTGCGCAGGCACAGTGCTGGTAATTTCTGTGTGAGAACAGCTGTGTAGAGGTCCTCCCTCTATCACTCTCAGAGAAGCAGTTATTCCCACTAGTTGAGACCCTGGTCAGGTGAGCATTACAGAATGCTGCCAGACTCTGGCCTGCCATCTTGGATTCATTCCTCAAGTGAGTTCTTAATCTGACTTATTGAGATTTTCATTTCCAATATTTCTGTTTGGTTCTTTTTCAAAATCTCTCTCTCTGTTGCTCATTCATATTCTCTATTGTCTTCCTTAATTTGTTCAGCTATTTATTTCTATTCCTTTGGAATCCATTGAGCTTTTCAAAAATTATTCTTTTGAATTCTTTGGCATTTCATTCTGTTCAATATTTTTGGAATCAATTACTAGACACTTATGGATTTTAAAAGTGTCACATTTCCATTTTTTTTCACACTTCTTAGGTTCTATTTTGAGATTTGTGCATCTGTTTGGATGGATATTTCTTCCATTTTTATGCGAGGGCCTTATAAGGCACCTTATCTTGAAGATGTGCCCCAGGATACAAGTTTGTTGTGTAGAGTTGAGTCTAATCGCAATTGGACTTCATAGTATGGTTTCTGTATGGATTCTTTGGATGTGATTAGTGGATTTTGACACAATAATTACTGTGTCAATACCTGGAGGACTCTTCTTTTGTAAGGAACTGTTTCCCTGCAAGATTAGGGTCCCTCTGATACTTCAGGGAGATGTGGTGTAGGCAGCAGTGGGGTGCACCCTCCATGGTTAATCTTACAGTTGGAATGGAAGCCCTGGACAGGTTATAGGGGTTTCCTTGCTTGTGTTGAAATTGGCTTTGTTATTTGAAAGTAGTTCTTCAATGGCTGTTACAACTGTGGTGACAGACCTGGAGCTTTTAACCCTGTTTAGATACTTTTGCATTTCTTCATGGGGAGAGACAGAGGCCAGGATCACAGCTCTATCTCTGTGGTACCTCCAGTCTTAGGAAATATGTGATCTGATAGGATATGGGAGTAACCAGTGTTGGGGGTCCTCAGGTCTGATAACCAAAAAACTTATGTTATTTCTCTCTGCTATTAACTATGATTGAGTGTCCAAGAGTGAGATGAGACTCTCCCGCTTTGGGATATGCCTACTTGGGAATGGGTTGTCTGCTGATTTTTTAAATCTCCCTAATATTTCAAGTTAAAGTATCCATCTATGTTTGAGCAGTTTTGGGTAATAGCTGAAACAAATTGCAATTCCTCTCAGTTGGACCAGGAGAAAATAAAGCTCAGGAGCATAACACCTAATCAATTTGTTCTACATTTCAGGCTCAATCTTCAGCACTGCAAGAAAAAGCAAACAAACAACAACAAATGAGATAAACAAACAAACAAAAAAGGCAAAAGCAACTATAAACAATAATAGCAAAACCATCAACAATTGAAAAGAGGAAAAAATAATATAGAATAAAGTTAAAAGTTTAAAATAATAAAAATAAATTTAATCAAATGAAAAATTAGCAAGAGGAAAGTCAAAAAGTGAGAAAAAGGAAAAAGAGAGGGAAAAAACAAGAAATAAAGAGAAAAGAAAAAAAAGTATTAACTAGAGGATAGACAAGAAAGAGAAACAAACAAGCATAGAACATCAAAACTTTTAAAAACCTAATAAAATATTTAAATTTCCTCTCCTGAGTTGTTTGAATGAGTGGACGATAGTGGAAACTCATAGGCTATGCCAATCAGAGCTTTTCTTCATGTCTTCCTAGGCTGTGTCCCCCTGGGACATAGCAAAAGCTGGGGATGATTCACTTGCCTCTTTTTTTCCTTTGTGGTGTTCATCAAGTGACAAGCAGGAGTGAATTGTGGCTAGGGAAAGTTGGAACTCTCAGCTGCTTGCACACTGAATGAGTTAGAGAGTAAAGTAAAGCTCCCTTGAGTGCATTTTATCCAGAGATTTTTATGTTGTGCATTTTGAAATCAGGGTAGACCCTGAGCCTGCAGTTGTCAGAACACAAATCTCTCCAAAGCTTCTTTCCTGAGCTGTGACACTCAGAAGGCCACAGCAGTTCTGCAGTGTGGTCCTGTGCACATGAGAGGGCATTGAGAGTCTATAGAGTCTCAAGGACCTGTGTTGAGAGGAATGGGTTCCATACATCCACAGCCCATGGTCCTCGTGTTCCCAGTCCTGGCTCCTGTGCATTGACACATGTTATGGCATACTTCCCAGACTCAATGGTTGACCTGACAAACCACTATTTTCAAAGACAAGTGCTTTTTGCTTCCTTACGTACTGATTCCCTAAGCAGTAATTTCAGACATCAGGGCCCTTCTTGAGATGGTATCCACACTGTACACATGTGCTGCAAAGTTCAGAGTTCTCCAGAGCCAGCTCATTGTGTAAATATTTGGACTATTGTTTGTCTAGACCATCTTTCTGTGGGGCACTGAATATTGTGCCTGTGGTGTTCACTGGGACTCTCCCATTTTCTCCTCTACTCAGGCCAAAGGGACAATGCCACTCCCTCTGCCACACATCCATGTGGTGGTTGCTAGGGTGTTTCACTCTCAATCCCACTATTCAACATCTCTGGGTTTCTCCAAGTCTCGGAATGTCCATTATTGAACTGTAATTTTTGATATCAGAGAAATTCTACCCTTGTAAAATATATTTGTGTGTTTGTTCCTTTTCAAGTTTTTTGGGAAAAATTCGAGAAGAGTTTGTATTAATTATACTGTGAATATTTGATAGAATTCACCAGGGCAGAGATGTGGTACTGGATTTTTTGTTGTTATTATTGGAAGATTTTCCATTGCTAATTCAATCTCTTTACTTTTCATTGGTGTGTTCTGATATTCTATTTATTCATGATTCACTCTTGGTACGTTGTCAAAGGATTTATTCATTTCTTCTATTTATCCATTTTTCAATTATATCAATTCAATGGCATATAATTACTTATAGTAGTTTTTATGATCCTTTGTATTTATGTGTTATCAGTAGTGATATTTCTTCTTTCATTTCTGATTTATGTGGGTCTTCTCTCTCTCTCTAGTTTAGCTAAAGTTTTGTTACCTTTTAAAAAATGATTCTTAATTTATTTGATGCATTGTTTTCTAAGCTCTACTTCATTTATTTCTTCTATGACCTTTGTTATTTCCTTCCTTCTATTAAATGTGGGTTTAGTTATTTTTATTCTAGTTCCTTAAGTATAAATTTAGGTTGTTTAGTTATTGACTTTCTTTGGTAAGTGTAAGTACTTATTGATATCCATTTCCTGCTTAGAACTCTTTTCCTATATCTCATAAGTTCTAGTAGGTTGTGATCATTTTTGTTCATTTTAAGATACTTTAAAAGTATTGTATTTTGACTCATAGGTTGTTCAGAAGAGTCTTGTTTAATTTCTACATATTTGAAATATTTTATGATTCCTCCTGTTATTGACTTCTAGTTTTATACTATTGTGACTAACAAAGATACTTGATATGAATGCAATTTTCTTAAATTTGTCAAAACTTGTCTTGGAACTTAACATATAATCTATTCTGGATAAGTTCTATGTGTATTTGAGAAGAATGTATATTCTTCTTTCATTAGATAAAATATCCTGTATATATCTGGTATGTTCATTTGGCCTAATGTGTACTTCAAATCTGATTTTTTTTTCATCTGGATGATCTGTTCATTGGGGGCATTTAAATCTCCTATTAATGTATTGCTATTTCCCCTTTTAGATATTTTAATATTGTTTCATATATTATTATGCACCAATGTTGGGTGTATATACTTTCCCCATTGCTTTTTGCTCTTTATAAATTGATCCTTAATTGCATATTTTAATTTATTCATTGCTATTTTTCAGCTTCAAAATCTGTGTTTGGTGCTTTTTCATATATTTAATATTTCTTTGTTGAAATTCTCATCTTCTAGTTTTTTCTGATTTAATTAAATGTTTTTATTAACTCATCTACTTTAGCACAATTATTATAAATTCTTTGTCAGTGAATTCATGTATCTATGTTTCTTTGCAGTCAAAGGAAGTTTATTGTGTCCCTTTGGTCATGTCACCTTTCTCTTATTTTTCATGGTTCTTATGACCTTACACAGGTGTCTGCATATTTTCAGAAGTAGTTACCTCCTAAAGGCTTTATGAACTTGCTTCTGTAAGGAAAGACTTCACCTGGAGAAAGAGGTAGACATGCTAGAGTGTGTTGTAGTACTGGGTCTAGTGTGTGGGGTGCCATGTGGGGCTTGACAGTTCCATGTCTGAGGGATTTGTTGACTCATCAGTTCAGGCATTCGGAGTCCATGATATTCACAACCTGTGGTCCTTGGCAGTAACAGTTGCAGGATATTTAGGGTAGTGGTAAGAGCTGTTGGGGTCCTTAGGTCTATGTCTATGGCAAGGAATGATAGAAGATAATCATGAGACCTGGAACCAGCAGTGTGCATGTATTTTGTTTCAGGGTCTGGATATAGGCACATGTATGGTGGTAGTGGGTGGCTGCAGACACATTGATGGTGATGAAGGCCGAGGCCAGGAACATAAGCTGGGGCTATCTTTAGATTCACATATGGAGGTCTGTGGTATATATGCACATATGTATAGAAGTTGAGGTTGGAAGTTTGCATGGGCATGACTATGGGGGGATCAATTATAGACTTGTATTAAGTAGTGGGGACCAATGGCAGAGGTCAGGTAGCAGGGATCAATTGCAGGTGCAAGCATAGTGATGGGTGTTGGGGATGGAGGGTAGGGCCAACTGAAAGTGCATTATGCAGCTGCAAGGGCCAAGGCTGGCAATAAGCATGCACATGGCTTCATAAGTTATCGGCATGTGCATACATGTCTGTAAGACTTGTTGAGAGTTAGGACCAGCTATGCACATACACATATACACACGATTGTGGGATAGGCCATGGTTGTACAAGCATTGGTGGCAGGGGTGAATCCTGCAACAAGGGTGCTGACTATTTTTTCTCTGTGCTATGTGGCTGCAGTAGGTCTCTTGGCGCCCCTGGTAGAAGCTGCTTAGATGGCTCCAGAGAGTGGGGGGAAAGAAATACAGCAACTTAGGAGACTGCAAAGGATAACCTGTGGGTTTCAATGAAAAAAGTGAAGGAAATTCTCCGTTGACTGTCTCTGCTATTGGTTTTCTCAATGGCAAAACTCTGCAGTCTTCTGCAGAGATGGGATTTGCACTGGTGAACTCTCCGGGGTCCTTAGCAGTAAAAGCTATAAGTGGTATATGTTCTCAAAAGCACAAGTGCTATTTGAGGTCCTCAGTAGAGAAATTCCTGGTGTCTCCACCACATGTCTGATTTTGATAGCTCCCACCTTCTTCTTGATTTCCAGCTGCAACCGGATATCCCACATATGTTGTTCTCTCCAGTAATTTGTGTGGGTTGAAATTGAGTAGAGTTATTCAGGCAGTGCCCATGAAGGCTGGAAAACTGATAGTCACTCCACTCTATTTTAGCCTCTCAGGAGAACACAAGAGCTGTGTTTGGCAGTGCTGCCTGGGATTGGGATAATGCAGGTAAAATGAAATGAAATTATTTTTCTCATCTTTTTTTGTGCAGTTATTTTTAGTTTTTTTTCAACTGAATTGTATTGCTGTACCTTTTAAAATAGAGTCCTGGGTTCTTCCAGAGCAGATTTTTTAATAGGTAGCTGTCCAATTGTTGTTCTTTGGGGAAGGGAGTACAAAGACCAGGATGTCTTCTTCTGTCATCTTGTTGACTTTCAGGACTCTTCCATCATCCAAAATTGAAGCCCCATTAAATAACAGTTCCTTATTATCTTCTGTTTCCAGACACTGGCAACCACTATTCTACTCTACTTTCATTCCTATGAATTTGACTATTCTATGTACCTTGTATGAGTGAAATCATATAACATTTGTCCTTTTGTATCTTACTTATTTCACTTAGCAAAATATTTTCAAGATTTATCCATGTCCTAGCATGTATCAATAATGATTTCTTTCTTTCTTTTCTCCTGGTACCAGGGATTGAACCCAGGGGTGCTTAACCACTGAGCCACATCCCCAGCCCTTTTTATTTTCTATTTTGAGACAGGGTCTTGCTTAGTTGCTTTGGGCCCTGATAAATTGCAGAGGCTGGCTTTGAACTTGAGATTCTCCTGCCTCAGCCTCCTGAGCCACTGGGATTAGAGGTGTGTGCCCCTGTGCCTGGCTATTTTTTTCTTTTTTAATTTTAATGGACTTTATGTTTGAGCAATTTCAATTCCACAGAAGAATTGAGTGGAACATACAGTTTCCATATATTTCTGCTTGCCCCCTCTATAATCTCCCTTTCTGTTAATTTTCTGCACCATAGAAGTAGCTGTGTTTCAGTTAGTGAACCTATGCTGACACATCATTACCCAGTACATAGTCACATTAGGGTTCACTCTTGGTGTTGTGCATTGCATGGCTTTGAACTAATGTATGGCATGTATCACTGTTACAGTGTCATACATAGTGTTTTTTTTTTTTTAGAGAGAGAGTGAGAGAGGAGAGAGAGAGAGAGAGAGAGAGAGAGAGAGAGAGAGAGAGAGAATTTTTTAATATTTATTTATTTTTTTTAGTTCTCGGCAGACACAACATCTTTGTTGGTATGTGGTGCTGAGGATCGAACCCGGGTCGCATGAATGCCAGGCGAGCGCGCTACCGCTTGAGCCACATCCCCAGCCCATACATAGTGTTTTCACTGCTATGAAATCCTCTGTTTTCCAACTATTCATCTCTCCCTTTTAGCCCATATCTTTTCACTGTCTCAATGATTTTGCCTTTTCTAGAACATCACATATTTGGAATCATATAGTATGTGGTCTTTTCAAATTGGCTTCTTTCACACAGTGATAGGCTTTTAAGCTTCTTCCATTTAGTTTTGTGGCTTGATAGCTCATTCTTTTTAATCATTGAGGAATAGTCCATTTTCTGAAATATCATGATTTATGTATTTATTTATTTACCTATTGGAGGATATTTTGATTGCTTCCAAAATGTGGCAATTATGAATAAAGACTCTATGAACAGTTGTGTGCAGATTTTTGTATGGATGTAAATTTTTTACACTTTTGGGTAAATATCTAAAAGCATAATTGCTAGATCACATAGTGAGAGAATATTGTTTAGTTTTATAAGAAACTGCCAGATTGTCTTCCAAAGAGGCTATGTGATTTCTCATTTCCATGGCAGTGAATGAGAAATGAAACTGGGATGTTGCTTCACATGCATGCCAGCATTAGGTGTTTTCAGTGTTTTGCGTTTAGATCATTCTAACAGGTATGTAGTGGTATCTCATTGTTTTAATTTCCTAGTCCCTAATGACATAGGATGTTAAGCATCTTCTCAGGTGCTTATTTGTCATTTGCATATATTCTTTGGCAAGGTGTCTGCTAGGACTTTTTTTGCCTAAGTTTTGTTGGTCATTTATTTTTAAAAATATTTTTTAATTATTTAGTGTCATTTTGTGTCCTTGTCCTATCAGATATGTATTTTATATTTTCCAAGGCTGTGACTTATCCTCTCATTCTGAAATGTCAGAAGTTCATTTCTTTAAAAGGTAGTTCAGTGTCTATATATACCACATTTTGTTTACCTGTTCATCTACTACTCTGAGCGTTTGGACTGTTTTCATGCTTTCGGTTCCTTTGGGTGCATACCGGAAGTGGAATTGCTTTTGAATATTCTTCAAAAGTGAAGTTAAGTAATTATTCTCAATTCTTACTTTGTAAGAAAAGTAATCATGTAGTATTCACAACAAGGCACCCAGTTTTGGTGTCTGTGCAGTTTTGCCAGATCTTGTTAGTAAGTGAAGAATGAATCAGCAGTTTGCCGGCCTCAGGAAAATAACTATGATCCTTGACTACAAATAGTTTTGGCCCAAGGAAAGTGAAATGAATGGAAGCAAATGGAAACTTACTCATTAAATATCTTTAAAAATAAAGAGATGCCCCATTGTTTTAGTCAGCTTTTGGTCTGCTGTGACCAAAAGACCTGACAAGAACAATTGAGGAGGAAAAGTTTATTTTGGGCTCATGGTTTCAGAGGTCTCAGTTATAGATGGCTGACTCCATTACCTGGGGCTTGAGGTGAGGCAGGACACCATGATGGAAGACAGTGTGGTGGAAAGAAGCTACTCAAGACATTATGCAAGGAAGGAGAGAGAGAGAGAGAGAGAGAGAGAGAGAGAAGATCACTTTTGTAACAAAGCTCCTCTTCAAGAATCTATTAAACTATGAATCCATTAATCCACCAATGAGATCAAAACCCTCCTCATTCAATCACCTCCCGAAGGCACCACCTCTGAACACTGCTGCACTGGGGACCAAGACTTCCAAACATGAGCTTGTAGGGGCCATTTGAGATCTAAAACTTAACACCAGGGATAGTGTAAAGTTATAATATTATTAATATCATGTCACTTTAATAGTTTGACAATAAGCAATCTTTTCAGTAGAAGCTAGAAAGGGCATATGATAAAATTCAGTATTTATTTCTTGTTTAAAAACATTCTTAGTAACTCAGAATTTCTGTTCTTTTTTTTTTTGGAAATACTGTTTTAAGAAGAAAAGCCTTGATTTGACTTATTAAGAAATTAAAATTTGCAGCAAAGTGTCCATTGCTTTCTGTGACTTGCATGAATATACTTCTCACTCAGAAATCCAGAACTTGTCTAAGGACAAATCAGTAAATCTCATTTTGATTGTAGCTCAAAAAATTCTCCTCTCTGCTTTTATCTTCTTTCAAAGCCGTGTTCTTAGACTAAGTAGAAGATTCAGAGAGAAGGCATTAAAAATATTCTCCAATTCTGATCTGTGGTTCTTCTGGCTGGTTTTCAACAAGAGTTTAAACTTGTCCTCTCTTATTCTCAAACCCAAGCAGCAGTGGAAACATTTAAGAATTTGATTTTGCAACATGATTCTCCCAAAGATTGAGTTTCCTTTTGGGTCCAAGAATCATGGCACATAAAGTCAAAACATTTTCCTCAGACTTTGCAGAGTCTTGTTTAACTACTTTATGTGATGAAAACATCCACCAAGGAAGCAATCTTCTATCTTCTTTTAAAAAAATCTTCAAGGCATGCAGAAAAATCAATGCTACTGCCTTCCTGAAATTGCTTTTGAAATTTATCTTCCAACTCAAACATCTTGTTGAGAAATATTTATCAGCTGAGCCCCCAGACTTGGGTGTGTAGCAGGAGATTCCTTTGTCTTTAATCTAAATCTCTGCATTTGTTTCCCTTGGTTAATGAAGTTAACCATTTAGCATTACCCAGAGTATTTTTAATTTCATTTTCAAGAGTATCCGACATCAGAAACCCTCCAAGAAGAAAGCAATATGTTATGATAAAGCCAGCTTTCATGTCTTTTAATGAGCTTATCTTCAGTTGAGACTAAACAGTTCACATGGTAACACAGAATTTTTGTTTCTACATGAAGACAAAACATTGAATATATCTTGGGCTTTTCTTGTTCCAGGCAGCTCTTACAGAATAATTTATTGAATTTCACCAGTGGCTACAATTTTTACAAATACTACACATCATGGCATTTATTGGCTAAATCTGTTGATATACCAAATTAGAGAGCGAAGCTACTGTTCTACAGTTTATTACAAAGTCTCTGGAGTTTCATGTGACATATGATCAATACGTTGACTTATTATCCAATCAGGGAGTAGAACCTTTTCAAGTTCCTCATTCTGTCTCTTGTTAGAACATTGTATTCATTATAATTTCTTAAATTGGTTTTATTTTCCTTCTAGAATTCAGTCCTTATTCTGCTCTCAGGCAGGAGCTCCCCTTGTGGCAGTAAAGCAGTTACTAGCAATTACCAGAATTCTTCATTCATATGGAAATAAAAGATTGAAAAGTTTCCTCTAACCCATGTGTTGCCTAGAAGTAACTGCCTCCTTCAAGTTGACTAACATAGGCCACATGATGTCCAGTACTGAACCAAGTGTTGTGGCTGCAACATTACCCATAGAGATGAGGGTGGGATAATTTTCTTCCAAAGCATTTTGATTGCATGAGGGCAAGAATTGTTGACCTCTTATTTTTTATTGCAAGAAGGGGAAATGGATGTCAGGCAGCCAAAATCAGCAAATGTCTATAAAAAAATCCTATCCTCTTCAGGTCTTAATAGAGATCACAGGTTCCTCTATCACACGGGGGACTACTCTTAATCTCTTTTATTGGGTAATTATTTCCTTCTGGCAAAGTGTGCTCTTTATTTGCCTTTTACTGATTGTGTTTTTTTCTTTTCTTTTTCTTTCCTTTTGGCACAGTTTTTACATATCAGTCCTATGCTGGCTTCTGTATAATTTTTATTAATCATCAAAGGGAAGCCGGACACTTGCAAATACATACATAAATGCACACGTAGGTCCATACTGTGGTGAAGAGTGACAGAATAACAGCAAAGTATTTTAAGTCACTAGCTCTATTTCACAACCTGTGTAAAACTTCTTTCTCTCCTTCCGCCACCCGACTTCACCTCCAGAGGTCTCTCTTCGCTAAAACACTGCATTATGAGTCTTCCAGATTTTCTTTCCTCTTCTCTCCCTTTTTTTCCTCTTCTCCTCTCCTCTTTCAGTCTCTGTTCCTGTCTCTGCCTCTCACACACACTCACACAACTTACCTTTTCCCCACTCCTCAAGCAGATATATTCCAATCAGCATGGTTTGTCCTTCTGTGGTATTTCCTGTGTGTTCTAGCATGTCCCTCTGCGTCTCCTAAAGGGAACATCCCTCCCTCCCTTCCCTGTGCCCATGGATTCCCTACTCACATGGAGCTCAATACTATAATCAAATGATTTTTAGGCTGTTGGTGACATGAACTTTTAGGGAAATTAGTAATCCTGGTCTAGATCCTAGGAGGCAGGGGTGGCTGTCCGGGCTCTTGTCTCTCATCTTCGTCTAGACTTCACATGGGTTGGCAGATCTGCCTCCTCATTTGTGGCTTGCGGCTGTGTCCTTTTCCATGTCTCACTGAAGATAGATTATTTTCCCTCTACTTTTTTTTTTGTGTTTGCTTTTGGTGGAGTTTGAGGGAGTAGAGAAGAGCAAAAAAAAATCTTCTACTTCCCCTTCTTAAACCAAAAATCTTCAGAACGATTTTAATGTGCTTGATATTTTCACTTGGATGTCCCCCAGACACATCAAAACTAACATGTTAAAAAGTGCAAACACATTTCTTCTTTTCCACCACCACAATCCCTTTCCCACTTCACTTTTTCCTATTTTAGGAGGATGATGCACCACCATGCCCAGTTGTCTTGACTATATCTTCTTCTTTTACTTATAATACCTGCTGGCTGTCAAAATCTTATATATTTTATCTCTTTTATACCTTTGAAATCCATCTTCCTTTCTCAGTGCCCACTTTCATTTCTAAGAAGCCCCTACTTGTAATTATCACTCCTTAATACTGTTTCAACCATTTTCCTGCAGGGATATAACGCTAGAGACGAGGAGGGAGGTAGCTGAGGTAAGTACAATTGTCTCTTCTGGGTCTATTCTTAAATAACTTTCAGATCAATTACAAACTAGTCCCTGGTTGTCATTCTATAATGTGATAAAGTCTCTAATTTTGTCAGGGCAAACATGATAATCCTTAACTGTGTTTTTAAAAGTAAAGGACAAATGGTTCTCATTTTTATAGTGACTTTGCCTGTATTTTAGCAACGATGGCAGGAGGGCAGAGTCTTTGTTCAACTTTTGACTAGCTCAGCTGTCACAGCGAAAGTATGTATGAACAGGCAGCAATATATGAACAAGAAAAATAGTTTCCCTCTGCCCTTGAACATCTGTTTGAAAATTATTAGTAGAGGACACCTAGTGGTGCTTTGCTGAAATTACCTTATACTAGCAAATAGTTCATTTGAATGTCAATAGCACTCATTATACCAGGATCTTGTAAACTGATACTGATGTAGCATAGGCATAATAAATCAAAAAAATTCAAAACAAATATGATGTCAAATCCAACAGCATCAGTCAGTTTAGGCTAACTGCCAAAAAAAAAAAAAACTTCCCAATTCTTAATGGCTTAATATAATAGAAATCTGTTTTGTATTGTGAAAACAGTATAGTTTCCATTTGGTGGTTTCCCATATAATAACACAAAGGGAGACTTAGCCATATGGAAAAAAACACACTTTATGGTTGAATAGGAAGATTAATATCGTAAGTACATCACTTCTCAAAACAAAATAGAATAAATAAAACAAAATACAACTTTGTATGTTGAAATGGGTGTTGGCACTATAAAATTGCCAAGATTCACCAGAAAACATTTAAAATACATTTTAAATCTATGCATACTTGAAATCTGTCTCTTTCATTATGTGAAAACCATATCTTAACTTAAAAAAAAAGAATTTTTAAAAACCTATTAGAAATCTGAAAAAGAATAGCTATAAAGATTGGGGACATACTAAAACTCATAAAATTTCAAAAATGCAAAGAGAGTGATACTAAAATTTAAGAAACAGTAATTTAAAAAGATGGCATATGTGAATAGACAGATTAACGAAATAGGATAGAAAACCCAGAAATATATCCAAGTATATACACAAATTTAATTAAAAAATCAAGTAGTCATAAGAAATCCAATCATATTTCCCATGGATGTTTCTGTGATAACTAAATATCTGTACTCTGTTTAAAGAAAGAAAGAAGAAAGACAATTTATGCTAAATCCCCTTGGGCATTTTATTAGTCAGGGTTCTTTAGAGAATAGAACCAACAGGATTTGTATGTACACACACACACACATGAATGGGGTTTATTATAATAAATCATGCAATTATGGAGGCTGACAAGTTTAAGATCTACAGGGTGAGTCAGTAAGCTGGAGGACTGACGATGTAGTTCCAGTGTGAAAGCCAGCAGTTTGTGACCCACCAAGAACTGATGCTTTAGTTCAAGTCTGAAGGCAGGAAAACCAGTGTCCCAGTTTGAAGGCAGTCAGACAAGTGAAATTTTCTCACTGGACAAGGGTCAGCCTTTTGGTTATATTTAGGCCTTCAGTTGATGGGATAAGGACAATTAGGGCTGGGAGGACAATTTTTTTTTACTCAGTATACCAATTTAAATGTTAATCTCAGGCAAAACACCCTTAAAGACACATCCAGAAAAATGTCTGACAAAAAATCTGGGCATCTCAAGGCCTGCTAAGGTTGGTGCATAAAATTAATCATCTAAGACATCATATCTATGACTGTTTATTCTCTTTCCTGAAATCTTGGTGTCACAAAAGATCATAATATTATCTTTGAGAAGGATCATAGAAGAGATATTTATTGCAGAGTCCCATAGTTGTATTTTTAATATGTGCACGAAATTTCTTACTGAATGAGAATGCCTTGAATTTGCAACATATTTGTTCAATGAACAAACACAGAGAAATGATTGCTCTTTCAGTATGATAGAAAGGCACTATATCATGTCACCTCTGGCTGCCACTTATCTAAAAAGGCCATTTGCTATTGATTTTTACATGGATATTATCACTATTCTTTAGCTGTTAAGTGTCCCTGGTAAAAAGGGTCACATGCTTTGAAAGGTTAATAAAATATCACTCCGTTTTTCTATATGCTTAACAAAACACTGTTGAAATCTTAAGAACTGTTTGCTAATCTTGTTCCCAGAATGTGCTGTCCCCAACTGTGAACTGTTTGTTAATCTTGTTCCCAGAATGAGCTGTCCCCAACTGCCAAACTACAAAATGTAACTTCTCTCCCTGCCCTCTCCAAGGAAAGTATATAAGCTCTGCTTAAGCTGTTCTCAGGGCTCTATCTCTCTTTGCTATAGTGAGCTCAGAGCCCCAGCATGCTGGTCTCCAAATAAACCCTCCCTTCTGCTGTTGCATAAGACAGTCTCTTGTGGTTTCTTCCTCCGACGTTTCGCCGGACCCTTACACTTCTAGTTCTCTAATTTTTCTTTAATGGGTTTGAATTTGGTCTGTGTTCTGGATAATCCCTGTAGTTAGTTTACTCTGATATGTACTTGATATCAATATTTATTTTACTCCAATATTTCAGTGAGTGCCATAGAAATTTCCCAAAGTCACCTGAAAGATTGGAATAGTAAAAGTATTGTTGAGCATAGCATAGCACACTTGTTGGATCCCACATGACCCGAAATTATCAGAGTTATCTCATAACTTGAAAGGCTCTTAGGCAGAATTTGGAGACAGGCCTTTCCAAGTGGAGTGTCCCAACCAGTATCATCTTTGATCATCAGGGCACCCTTCTGCAGAGCATTTCAGTTCTGGAGAAAGGAGAAACTGAACTGCTAACAAGGATCACCTTTGCATGGTGAGCTAATTTTCATCAATAACTCATGATTTTCTGTTTTCCCATGTTATTTTTTTCTTTGAAGCAATCCAAAACCATATTCTTAATTGAATCTAGCTACAAGAATACCTTTTTGGCTTTTGAAGAAAAAGATCAATAACTGTAAGTGCTGAGTTAAGGCAACATTTCATCCTTTATATCTCATAATGAGAAACTTCATCAAATAAAATGATCAAGAATGAGCCTTTAAAATGACAAATGGCCTTTTAATATTAAGTCTCAATTACCATGACTGGGACACATGCCCATTGTATCAGAAGCAATTTTTGTTCCTTCAGTTTTCCCACAGTCATGTGTATCTAAGTGTGTCACTGGAGGAATTTAACACTGCCTCCCTTCGCTTACAACTGTTCTCTCGCCCACCATGGAAGACTGAGAAGAAAATTGTCTGAGTTCTTATAATAGTTAAGCTGAAGTCCCTCTTGGGCTTACCAAGGAAGCAGCTGTTGAGAGATAATGTGGTTCCTCTGTTTTCTGGTAGGTCCCAGATGGAAGAGAACAAAACTAACTTTGGCTTTGCACAGTAATGGATCTTCATGTTTCCAGGGAGGGAAGATAATGAAGTAGTTGTGAGGCAATAAAGGAAAATTTCCTTCCTTAGTATAGGTTTACACTGTTCCATTTCTGAAAATTGATATCTCTGCTAGACAGGACATCATGTTCGCTTGTTTTGATTGGTTCAATGTTTAAAAGAAGTAGTAGTGTCAGCGTTCCTCTACTTTTCTCTAATGTTTATAGTTATAATTCAAGTTTCTAGAATACAATAGTGCCCAGCACATGAGGGATGTGAAGGGTTTCTTTGTTGTTGTTGTTTTTTTTTTTTTTTTTTTTTTGGTATGTGAATGAGCACTTAATTTTGTAGACCAAGATTTGTAACTCATACAAATTGCAAATGTATGTACATTCATTCTTAAATGCATTTATCTAAATGGTTCAATAAATGAAACAAAGGTAACTTCACACTGTAAATTTTGTTTTCCTTGACATTTTTACCCTGGAGATTTGGTTTGCCTCCAATAGAGTGGAGTCTGCTAATCACTGAGCTATCCATGAGGTAAATGAGTTCCTGGCTGTGATTAAAGAAAGTTTTCTATCTGCACACGATGGGGTTTACATAAGGATGTTGCTGTTATAGCATATTCACAAATGCTCTGAATTTTCTGTTAGGGCAGTGGCCAAAAAGGTGGATTTTGAGAATGGTCCAATTTATTTTTAAATTTTTATTTGTCCTTTATAAATATATATGACCATGCTTGGGTATTTTGACATATTATACATACATGGAGTATAACATTCTAATTAGGATCCCATTCTTGCTGTTGTTTATGAAGTAGAGTTTCATTGGTCATATATTCATATATGAACTTAGAAAAGTTATGTCTGATTAATTCTACTGTCTTTCCTATTGCCATCCCCCACTTTCATGCCCCTTTGTCTAATCCAATGGACTTCTGTTCTTCCCTCTCCTTGTTTACTGGTGTTAACATTCACATATCAGAGAGAACATTGTCTTTGGTTTTTTGGAGGGAACTAGCTTATTTCACTTAGCATAATAGTCTCCAGTTCCATCTATTTACCAGCAAATGCCATAGTTTCATTTTTATTTATGGCTGAGTAATATTTGATTGTGTATATTTACCACAGTTTCTTTTCCATTCATCTGTTGAAGGGCATATAGATTGGTTCCATAGCTTTGCTCTTGAGCATTGAGTTCCTATAAACATTGATGTGGCTATGTCACTGTAGTACACTGATTTTAAGTCCTTTGTGTATATACTGAGGAGTGGGATAACGGGGTCAAATAGTGGTTCCAAGAATGGCCCAATTTCAGTGGTCAAAATAATTACAGTAGTCTCCCCTTATCTGCTGGGGATATATTCTAAGAATCTTAGGGGATGCCCCAAACTATGGATATTACCAAACCTTATACATAATATATTTTTTCATGTACATTTGTATACATGATAAAGTTTAATTTACATTTGGGTACAGTAAGAAGTATAACATAACTAATAGTAAACTATAATAATTATAGTAATATACTATTGTAAAAGTTGTATGAATGTGATCTTACTTTGTCTTTCTGTCTCAAAATATCTTAATGAACTGTACTCACCCTTCTTTTTGTGATGATGTGAGGTGATCCAATGCCTATGTGATTACATGATGTGAGATGAATAGCCTAGGCATTATGACATAGTGTTTAGCTACTGCTGACCTATCAGAATTAAGATCATTTGCTTTGGGTGATCCTAGGTCATGGAGCCATGATGATGTTGATGCCTAGAGGTCAGGAGAAGACAATGTCAATCATTGGGGTTCTCTGCAGTTAAAGGTTTTATTTATTTATTTTTTTTGAGAAAAATCTTTGGAAGACAATTTTATGTAATAGGTTTTGTCTCTTTTTAATTAATCTTTAAATTAATAATTGAATTATTCATGCTGTAATAGTTGTAATACATTTGTGCCCATACTGATGACTATAATTCGGCAGTCCACCTAAGGATTGTGTTTTGTGATTTTACTCTTTAAGGTCTGTGCAATTCTAAACTCTGGAAAATTTCAGTAATGTCTGTCTTGCTGTTTGTGCTATAGTTTCTTCTCCATCATCATCTTTTTTCTCTGCAGAAGAACCCAAAGTTCTTTTAATTAACATTTATTAATACTTCTTTTAAATGTTTCCTCCACTTGTTTTTATTCTTTTATTTTATTTTTGATTTACACATAACTGTACATATTTATGGGGTATGATGTGATTTTTCAGTACATGTATGCAATGAGTAGTGATTAAGTCATTTATCAACTTAACTATGTATCATCTCATTGAAGACAAGCCCTTGTCCCAGAGTAGTGAATCAGTGGCCTAGGTAGGGTGGAATATGGGCAGAAAGTACTGGGATGTTACCTCACAGAGCCAGCTAGGCTGGTGGGGTCTTGAAGTGCATCAAGCAGGGCTGAGGCAAGTGAGGGTGCATTGACCTATTGCACTGTGAGCAGTCAGCCTGGGCAAGTCCAGACACCAGCTCCACACAGCATCACAGACCCAATCTAGTCTGCTTCCCTGTCCCCCAGCTCAAGCATCTACAATCGACCAAACTCAACCTCCTGCTTCCCTAGAGCAGCAGGGAAAAACAGAAGTGGTGAAGAACCAAATGGAAAGTAGCATCAATTTGAACCGATAGCATTGATATTTTTCCTAAGCCTGACTGGCAAAAATTTGCATCAATGGCATTAACCCAAGTGCTATATAAACCCCTAGACTAGCACACTCAAGCAGCAACCTCGACTGGGTCCCTTCTGGCCCTGCCAAAGCTCTCTTTTCTTCCCATATGAATAAGTCCTACTCTTTTGCACTCACTCTTCCTTATCTGTGGATTTCATTCTTCAAATTCCAGAGACAAGAATTCAGAAAGAAGAAATTGAGTGTGAATTTCTGGGGTCTGCTGCAACAATGGAGGTCATAGCTGCCATTAAGGTCATAATACAGTTCTCAATAGCAGTGGAAAAGAATTGGGCTTTGCCAGCTGTGACCCTCAGAGGCTATGTCAGCAGGCATCCCGGGCCTGGATTAGCTGCTAACACCATAACAGGCTTTCTTTGCTGGAAAATCCTATAGCTTATGCAGACACCACCACCCCCACCACCAGAAGTGGGGAAATCCTGGTTTCATCATTATGGTGAGTATATTATCTTCTCTTTAAGCTATTTTGAAATATGCAATACATTATTAACAATAATCACCTACTATGCAATAGAACACCCAAACTCATTCTTTCTAAAAGTAACATTGTACACATTGCTCAACCTTTCTGCTCAATACCACATCTGGTAACCACTACTATCCCAGTGCCTGGTTACCACTTGTCTCCTCTCAATTTCTATGACATTGACATTTTTAGATTCTTCATATGAGGTGAGGTCATATGGTATTTGTGTTTCTGTGTGTACCTTACTGCACTTAATGAAATACTCTTAGGTTCATCCATGTTGTTGTAAATGACAGGATTTCATCCCTTTTTATAGTGGAATAGTAGTTCATCATATGCATATACATTTTCATTACACATGTTTTCTTTATTCACTTATCAGTTGGTGGGCATTTAAATTGACTCAATTTTTGGCTATTATGACTGGTGCTGCAACATATAGATTTCCTTTCCTTTGTACATATACTCAGTAGTAGTATTGGTGGATCATATAGTAGTTCTATTTTTATTTTTCAAAGGAACCTCCATAATGTTTCCATAATGGCTATGCTAAATTACATTCCCACCAATAGTGTGTAAGGGGTCCAATTTCTATACATCCTTGCTAGCATATTACCTGTTGTATTTTTCAAAGCAGTCATTTTAACAGTATTACACTGTGATTTTGATTTGTATTTATCTGATGATTAGTGATGTTGACCATTTCTTTCATCTATCATTGGGGCTTTTATTTGATTTTGAGAAATGTTTACTCAGATCTTTTATACATTTTTCATTTAGGTTCATTGTAGGTTGTTTTTGTTATTGTTGTTTTTTTTGTTATTGAGTTGTTTGGATTCTTTATATATTTGGGGTATTAATCCTTTAACAGATGTATATATTGAAGATATATCCCCCCATTCTGTAGGTTTTTTCTTCACTCTGTTGTTTTGTTTTCTGGAGAGAAGGGTTTTTTTTAGTTTGATATAATTCCATATGTTTATTTTTGGCTTTTGTTGCCTGTATTTTTGAAGTTTCATTGTTTTAAAATATCTTATCTGAGATCATGGTTCTAAAAGGTCATTTTAAACTGCTATTAACAAACTTTGATTATAAAACAAAGACGAAAAAAGCAGTGTACCTTTTTATTCATTTATCCTGATGTTTTGAATTTTTATATCATTATTTGCTTTTTATACTGCTTATTCCTCAACAAATTATTATTTGTTTTTGATTATTTTTAATACTTTGTCTTTTAATCTTCCTACTAGATATAACAGTGTTTTATACATAAAATCTCAGTAATAGAAAAGTCTGAATTTGTTTGGATAATTATTTTTATCAGGGAGATTTATATCTTTAATGTTTTCATAGTATTCATTTCCATCCTTTTTTTTAATCTTGAAGAACAATTTTTAGCATTTCTTGTAATTTGGTTCTAATAGTGATAGATTCTCTCTGCTTCTATTTGTCTGGCAGAATCTTTTTCTTTATGTCTGAAAGATAGCTTTATTGGTTACAATATTCTTGTTTGGCATTTTTAGCATTTTGAATATATCATCCCACTTTCTTTTGTTTTAAGAAGTCTGCTGTCGGGTGTATTAAAATTTTCTTATATGGTATTTGCTTCTTTTCTCTTACCACTATCAGTGTCATTTCTTTGCCTTTAACTTCTGAGAGTTTGATTATATGTCTTGGGTTAGTCTTATTTGGATGTCTGATTGGTGATCTTTAACCTTCCTTGGATATGTATAAGTTTCTTTAGGTTTATTTTTGAACAATATTTTTATCCCTTTATCATCCTCTATTTTCTCTTTAATTGCAATGATACAAATATTTATTCTTTTGAACCTTTCTTATGTATCTCATAGGGTTCTATAGATACTTTCCTATAGATTTTTATTCCTTTTAAATTCTTTTCTCCTCTGTGTATTTTCAAATGATTTATTTCTAAGCTCACTGATTCTTTCTTCTACTTAGTCAGTTCTGCGATTGATGCTCTCTGTCACATTTTTTTAATTTCAATCACTGTACTTTTCAGCTCCAGAATCTTTTTTATTTATTTATTTATTTATTTTTAATTTTTAAAAATCAGATGGGATATAATTTCTCATTTTTCTGAGTGTGCAGGTTGCAGAATTACATTGGTCATGTAGTCATGTATCTACCCACAGCAATAGTAATGTCTATTTATTTATGTCTATTGATTTATTTTTATGATTTCAGTTTCTCTATTATCTGATAAAAACTTATGAATTTTTTCTCTGTTTCTTCAAGTTCACTGAGATTCCTTAAAACAATTGCTTTGATTCGTTGGTCTGACAAATCACACATCTCTATTTTTAGAGTCAGCCGTGGTGCCTTGTTTTATCCATTTTTGTGAGATCATATTTCCCTGCTCAGTTTTGAGGCTTACAGATAGATATTCCTTGACATCAGCTTGTTGAAGAATTGGGTATCTGTTTCATTCTTTACTTTCTGCCTTTGTTTGTGTCAGTCTTTCTGCAGAAGATCTGTGTAGAAATCCTATGTAGATTGCCTAATGTGCTCCCTAAACCTATGAGCTCTGTAGGTTTCAAAAAACCAGAGAATTCCCTAAGCCTAGGTTTTCCATGAGGGATCTGAATTTGATGCACCTTTTGATCCAAATGGGCCTAGAGAAGACCCAAAGAGGGTTCCCAGACAGCATGGGAAAATCAGGTAGAGACTCATGCCTGGATATCCCATGAACTGTGTTTCCTGAAGAATGGCATTACCAAACAGCATCTTTAATTTGCTGTCTACTCTGGTTGGTATGGAAAACATCTACCAATACTCATGTGCTGACTGCTATTGACCCCACTCTTTCTTCTTGTCTGCAGCTGTCTTCAGGTGTTGTGTCCTAGGGCATACCTGTGATGATTCCTGTTGGCTAAAAGGGGCAAGGTGTTTTCAAAGGGAATCAGGATGGCAAGGTAACTACTAGCCTGCCACCAACTTCTTTTTTTCCTGTGACTCCAGGAGATTTCTCTGTAGACAATATTTTGAAAGCTTAGGGGAGGGGCAGGAATAGTTAAAGAGAACCTTCCCCTTACCATTTTCTTTTGGCTTTTCTCAGCTCTGCAGCTCAACAAATTGTCACAGCCTGAACTTTGAGATTCTGGATGATAATCTTGGACTTCAATAATTGTTAGCTGAGTTTCTCTGGAGAATAATGATGACATAAAGATTCCATCCAAGTATGTTGCTGTCTTTCCTTTTATTTTATTCCATTTTTTAAAAATCTAGCATATTGGCAAATCCTTCTTTGTCAACTTGTCATGCTGCATGATTGGTTTTTCTAATTCCTTCATCAATCACTGAGAAGCCATTAAAATAATTCATGGTATCATTCCATAAATTCTTCTAGCTGGCATTTACACTCCCTGGTTTTAATTTATTCATTGCAGCTTTGATTAATATTATGGCTTCAGCACCGTGGAATAATTTCAAATGCTGCATTATGTGCAGGTTAGGGTCTTCGACAATTGTTGGTTAAATGCAATTAAATACCAGGGGAGTGTATGTGACCTTGACAAATTGAATAATGCCTTGGCCAAAGGTATTGAATCAATGAAGTTGTGTTTGGAGGTAAAAATGCAATCCTTATATTTTCATTCCCATAGCAAATAGGTTCAGGATGACTTGGTGCATTGTCTATTATTAATAGGACTTTGAATTCCAACACTTTCTCTTATAAGTATTTTTTTCTCTTTTTCATTTCTGGGGTGAAGGATTGATGGACCCACCCCATAGACAAGATGGTTGTTACCAGTGCTTTCTCATTATGTTCTTAGAAAATTGGTAAATAATTTCTGTTCTTGTTTCTTTGTGTTCATGGGTTTTTCAATCTACACACCACACTCAGACTAATCTGTTTTACATAATGTCACATAGTACCAGAGTTAATTTGTCTTTCCATGTTTTATGCCCCAGTGCCTCCTTTGTACTTTTATGCATATAGATTATCAAACATCTTCCTCCAGAAGAGTTCCAATTTATTGCAAATTAAGGCTCTCTATAGATGATATCTTTTCTCCTCAATCACCTTCTCCAACTTTGTCAGAAATGTGGCATCAGATTTTTCATTTGTAGATAGAGTCTATCCAATAATTTTAATACTTTTAGTTCAAACCTATTCCTGAATATTTATAACTGTTTCTTATTGTAAATGACCTGCTATTATTTGTTTCTAGGGTACTTTCACTGATGTCTTTATATGGGCTCAAAGGTTTCTGGTGCAACATGATGCTGTTAACCAGAACAATTTTTCTGTTTGTGTCTTTAAACCACAAATTTAATGTATTTCATTCTTAACTTTTACTTTTCATAATCTGTGGCCAAAATATTTTGGAGTATGAGATGTGACAAAGTGGTACAAATATCTTTTTCCTACTTCACAATTTCACAGATAGAAGATTAATTCTTACCATAGATCTTAGCAAGCTCAGCAATACAATGTTTTTCTTTCTTTATTAAGTTGAAAACTTTCACTTTTTTACTTAAAAGGAAGCACTTTACAAACTTCTCTTTGGCATCTGAGTTGCCAACATCACAGCCTTTGCATCTTGCAGCCATTATTAAGCAAAATAAAAGATTAGTTGAAAACAAGCCTGTAAGAGCATGATAGTTGATCTTACAGCAGAGTGACTAATGGAAGAGTAGTTTTTACAGTGTGGATATACTGGACGAAGGGATGATGATATCCTGGGAAGGATGGAGTAGGACAGCATATTTCATCTCATTTTTTTTGGAACAGTATGCAATTTAAAATATAATTTATTTCTAAAATTTTCCATTTAATGTTTTCAGATTGCAGTTAACTATGGGTAACTGAAGGCACAGAAAGAGAAACTTCAGATAAAGGAGGATTACAATATATTATCAATCTTATTTAGAATTCCATAAAACAGACCAATTTTTAAAAAGTTATATTACTGTTTTAGAATTATCTACAGACTATGCACCTCTATATTGTCAGTGTTCTGGCTGGATTAAATAGGATAAATATCAATTGGTAGAATATTTTCCTTAATTAATAATAACAGCCAAGGGCATAATTTATGTAAATTCAGTTACCTAGAATGGAATTATCAACAGATTGAGAAAAAGTGTCTTATACAATGTGCTTCTATTTTGAAGGAATTTTGCAGACGGTATGAATTATTCATAGAGTAGTTATGCAGTTTTCTTTTGAGAAACATAGGGAAAAGTAGAGAATATTTTACATAAGACCTTATACAAATTATGTTATTCATCATTCAGAATAATAACTCTTAGAAATATTTCTTTTTGATCATCAAAGAACTGGAAGATGGCATTACAGATTCAGTTTCAAAGTTCTTAGACATAAACAATAGAAACAGTCTGGGCAATTTAAGCAAAAAATATTTTATTAGCAGATGAATGTCAAATTTTGAGAAGATAATTATAGCAACTAAAATTGGCATAGAATTAATGTCAAGAGGGAACTCATAAATCAACAAAGAAAAGGTAAAAAAAAAAAACAAAGAAAAATGGCCTCAGGAGTGAAACCTAAAAGCCTAAAAAATATAACAAGGGAACAAATTGAACTTGTAGTCATGGAAATAAATGCACTTGACAAACATCAGTTTATAAAATGTAAGAAGGTAGAATGATACTAAGCATTGGTACTAGTATATGCACACATGGTAGAAGAATAGACTGATGTAGCCATTATGCATATTTCTGATAATCCATAATCTTCTTTTCAGTGTAAACTCCAGAGACACAAATATGTCCACGAAGGGATATGCATGAAGATGTTTATTGTAGCATGGTTAGAGGGAGTTAGATGCAACCCTATTATTAGGAGAAGGAACAATAAAATCTAATAAAGATTATCATTATTAAGATTATTATTGTGTAGTTGATACAATGAATTACAGGTGCATAAAAATATAAAAAACGCATATAGATATTATCAGTATGTTTAGTGAAAAGTATAAACCAAGTATATATACATATGTGTGTGTGTGTGTATATATATGCCAAATAAATAGCTTATATGTATTTATATATATATTATATGTATATATATTATATATGTGTGTGTGTATGCCAATTAAATAGCTTGGCACCATTTATGTAAACTTTAAAAATCCACAGAATACCTGAAAAAACGGCATAATAATATACAGGTAGATAGACAGATTCCCCACATGTACACCAAGGGTATTAAAGTAGTTAGTTATATTGATGGTGGTAGAAAGAAAGAATAAAATAATGAAATAACTAAATAAGACAGGAGAACATTCTATGATTATGGTATAAGAATTTAATTTTGTCAAATTTTGTTTGGATTTGAGATTAAAATTAATAATTTGAAATCAGTATATCCATTAATTTCTGAGGATAGAGAATCTTGCTTTACTAGTTTTGTGATCCCTCCAAAAATACCCAGAATCAGGTCAGAGGACTGCTCCAGTGAGGAAGCTACAGCAGCTTCAGCTGCAGTGCCAATCCTGCTGTACTGGATGCTACAGGCTGCCACTTGAACCTCTGCACTATTAGCCAAAGAATTTTATCTTTCTGTTTCAGAGAGAATCCTTTTCAGGCCTGGATTAGCCTTCAGTTCAAAAACGGGATTGATGTCATGTTCCATTAAGTAAATAGGAGATGTCCACCAAGGATTCCCAAACACTAAGGTCCAGAAGCAACCAGTTATTCAGCTATGAACCTGATCCCAATGGGTACAGAACTGGAACAAGGAAAGGAGGTGTTTTTTATTACCCTCTTTGCTGATGGAGTTCATATGAATGATGATGAACAGAACTTCCTCAGGAAATTGTTTCTTCAATTTTCAGAAATTTATATTGAAGTTTGGAATAAATGTGAGATGAAGAGGTGGACCTGTGTTATTACTAAGTTTTGTTAAACACCAAAACCATATGTTCAAATGCACATTCAGATGGTATATCCTAAAGTAAGAATATTTAAATTATTTATAAACTGATGTTTCAATGTTGCCATGCCATCTGTTGTGTTCATAAGTTCTGTCATATAGAGAAATATAAAGAGTCAGGGAAAATTGTACTAGGGACATGAACATGCAGTACAAATGGTGTTGAAAATCTTCATACAAAGATTTTCATGGAAGAAGGGAATTGAAAGAGAACAGTACTTAGGAATGAAAGCTTTTAAGTCTAATTAGAATTATCCAAGAGCATATTGTCTTCAACTATTTTCTACCCTTTTAATATTTTATGGTAATAGTATAATTTTTATTCTGTCTGCCAAAGATTCCTAGAAAAAAGAAAGTAGTAAAGCTCAAAATCATAAAATTTTTATTATAAAAATTTTAATGGAATGTAATTATCATTTAAAATGATTAGCAGCTTTTATTTTTATAAATTGTCCTATTGACTCATTATATATTTCCTCTTTTGTTCATATGAAATATTTAACTACTACTATTCTTCATAGATGAGTCATCTTCATTGAAATGTGAATGTTCTGTGTCATGGTGTGTGTGCACATGCATGCTTCTCTGTATGTGCATAATCAGCCTTGTGTGTAGAAGCGCGCATGTGTGTGTGTGTGTGTATGTGTGTGTGTGAACTTCGTGTTATGTGCACGAGTACTGAGTGAATTCCCACAGGTGACCTAAGCTGTGTATCAAAGAAAGCACAGGACAAGAAACAAAAGGCATGAGGTGAGGTGCTATCAGTTTGCACTTGCACAAAGCTAGTTCATGAGGTGTGGAAAGAGTTACAGCAGGAGAGGCTGGCGTAACAGGTAGGGCTGTGTGGAAAAACAGGTGACATAGGTCTATCTGATATATTGTATAATATTATGCAAGTCACCAGGTATGGAAGCAATGAAATAATAACTATCAGTGTTGAGGTATAATCTGGAAAATTATGAAAGAGGTGGTTAATCTGAATATAATTTTGAAATATAATTATCAAGTTTGGGGGCATGTTAGGAGAGTTATTATTTTTTTCCTCTGCAATGCTGGAGATTGAAACCAGGAATTCATGCATTTAGACAAGTATATCACAGAGATATACCTCCAACCTTTGAGGGGGAGCCTTTTAGAGGGACCAGCATATACAAGGCCCATGTAGTATGTGAGAATTTGAATTGAAGTGTTCATTTTCTCAATATCCTAGATCTTATCTATTCGTTTAGTGATCTTCCTGCTGTATTTTTAAAAAATAAGAATATCTTCAGACTATGTGACTTTGGACAAGCCTCTAAATACATTTTAGCTTCTGTCTGTCATCTATATAGAAAGCATATTGGATCAAGTAACCTCTAATCTCTTTTCTGACTCTGGAGTCTATGCTCTGCACATCATTTTGGATATATTGACAGCATCATACACAGGGAGGTAAATGGTCAGCTTCTGCTCATCAGCTCATGAATATGTATAAAGTCTTTCTACAAAATGAGAGCTACATATAGCATTGTCTAGAGATGGATCCTGGAGGAATGAATGTGCAAAACATGGATGCTATGTTATTCCTTTTGCTTGCTCTCTCTCATTATAATTAATTATTAAAGATTTCTCCCTTGTAATGTATAAACAGTCCTGATTGCTCACGCAGCATCACAAACACTAGCTGTATTAAAGTATTTTGTTTTAAAATTTATCCTTCTTAAAATATAGTTTTCTTAGTCAGAAAACTATATTATCTATAAGTGTATTATCCATATATCTATAACTATATATATATATATACTTTATAGTTATTTTCAATATTGTATTATTCTTTGTTAATAATTCTTTTCTCATGGAGCAAAGAGTGAGGAGATATAAGCTATCTTACCTATAGAAACCGAATCTTCTACATATTGAATGATAAAATTTTTATGTTTGTAAAGTTTTTAGGCTTAATAATAACAGAAGTTGTTTTAGATAGGGTGAGGAATGTAAACATAGGCATATACATAAATAAACTAACATTTAACAATAGATTTGATATAGTAGGTGAAAGATACCATTTTCCCTGAATTTTATAATACTTTGTAATCCACTTTGTTCTTTCTCACATTCATTATATTTATAGCATAAAACAATTTCATTGTAATTGGAAACACTTCTGAATCATTTCCAAATTTATCAGCTTTTTTTGTTCATGGTGATCTGAACATTGACAGACTATTATAATTCTTGTCAAAATATCTCATAAATTCATCACTAGAATTTTGTAAGCTCACAGTCTTTGGAAAGAAATATATAAAACCAGATTTTACTTATTAGACACACATAAAGCAAAGTCTGTCTATTGTGTTTTTCTGGATGCTACAGGGCAAATATCAGTGGTTATGCTAAGCAACATTAACAAAATATTTCAAAATATTATTGTAGCAGCAAGTGAAGTTCAAAATTAGAAATATCATCATTTGCATCATCTCCACCCATATGTTGTTTGGTATAGAACTAACAAGATATGTATAAGACCTATTTTAGGAAAACTATGAAACTTATGAAAGATGCCAAAAAAGACCTAAATAAATGGAGAGATGTTCCATGGTCATGGATGGAGAGATTCACCACAAATTTAGTGAGAAAGTAAGTTATTTATTTTCATGAATAAGACGTTAAGTTGATGAATAAGTGTTTCTCTTACTATAGCCCTAAATTAGCTTCAAGCAAGAGAGTAGGAGTTCAGTCTTTTAATAGGAAAGTGTATGGTACATACCAGGAGAAAAAAATGTGTTTAATTGGTATATATTTAGCTAAAAGCATCTTATCTTTATGCCTTCACTTCATTTGTAAACTTCTTAAGAGGAAAGCCCATGTGTAACATCTCCTTTACTTCTTTCAGATGTTGCTTTTGTAATGTGGTTATCTGATGATATCCTAAAGCATTTAGAAGGAACAATGAAGAGAACATAAACAGTACTTGAGACAACAAAGCAATGGTAGTTCCCAACAAATCAACATTAGATAGTCCAACCAGATGCCTTTTAGGTTAAGAAAATGACTATTAGAGATTTAAAGTAAGAGACTCATTGTCTCAAAATGATTCAAAATCAAAGCCAAGATCCAAGCTACCCTGCCAACTGGAACCAGGATGTACAGTCACCTAAGACAAAGGAATCTTGCACAGCTACTGATTGTGGTGGCAGAAGGGAGACCAATACCCACAGTGAGAAGAAGAGGTACTTCTGAAGCCAGGGAATTTCTTACTCATGAAAAATCACTAAACACAATCAACTCTAAAACATTCATTGTTAATTGTTAGTTTTTATTTAAATCATCGTCAAACTTAAGATTTCATAATTTGGGTTCCCTGCTAAAAGAATCCAACAAATAATTTGTCTTCATACAAAATTCATGAAAGAATACTGAAGTATTCTAGCATAAGAAAATATTTCAAAATTAGACATATGAGAGTTGTAATGAGTTACTTGATAAAGTAGGTGAAATTGGGAAAAATCACAACCAATTTATACATTTTATATCAACTTAAGACATAAATCGTTCCTCATACACAAGTTTTTTTCTTTCATAGAGTAAATATGGTCCACTTTTAAGAGTTCAGTGTTGTTTTTCTTCCATTAATCAAAGATATATAACTTTTGATCTCTAGGTTCTGTTCCTTTACCACAAAACAAGAACTTTAAAAGGATAAATAGTTTGAATGCAGAATCCCAGATTCCTATTGACATTTCTCCTTTATGTACATTGGTCTGCCTCCACTTAATCAACTGGGATTTTTGTTGTCATTTAAACATATTGAACTGGTAACTTTGAACACTCATGGTTCATATACAGTGGGAGAGTACAGGACTGGACAGGCCTAAGCATAAGCACCTGGTGAGAGGATTATCAGTCAATACATAGAATGGTGGGAAAGGAGAATTCAGATCCATATGGAAAACTGGTTAAGGGCAAGTCTGAGGGTGTTTCTCCCTTATAATGTTAGAAAAAAATATTTTATGTGAAGAAGATAGAAGCCTTTGGAAACCTATAATTTAAAGTTTTAAAAAGATCAACAAGAATAAGGAAGAAATGAAGCAATGTTTGATGGGCCCCATGTATCATTATGTAGAGCAAATAACATGATGTCATTCTTGAATCATATGCAGATAGCTTCAAAATAAGTTACGGAGAAGCTTCCTTTCACCAGCCCCATTTCAGTATTTTTTTTTCCTTCCAGAAAGTGAATAATGTCTCTACATTTGTATCTAAAGCATTGGTATCAGTCATTAGTCAATGTAATTGTGACTCATAGTCCAGTGACTCTATTTTACATTTAAGGAAGTTGAGGTTCAGAAAAATTAGGTCAATTTCCAAAAGTCAAACAGCTGGTAACTGTCTGGTGCCAAGGCCAGGCATGTTCCTTTCTGTGCAGCTTGCTCTCTTCCTAGCATACAGTGTCCATATGTGCAGGCCAGGAAGATAGAAATATGTTGAAACTGATTAGGCATCACCTTTGAATTTTGAGTTAACCCTCCTTTTATAGAGTCCCAACATGCTATGATTTGTGTAAGTTTTCAGAGCTATTAATAACACCAACAATGATAATCATCTTCTCCAAAGTGATTTCTAAATTTATGCATTGGTTTGGGGAACAAACCTTCTGAATCCTTGTTGTGCAAATAGGAAATCCCTATGTAAATAAATACAAGTTAATGAACTCAGTTAATTCCCAAGTTATGCCATGACTAGGTTATTCATTTATAAGGCTATTAATTATCTAGTTGAGTTACCTCTTTCCCCTCACACACACACCTGTGGTTTCATTTTGAACAATTTCAGTCAACCACTGTCACCTATGATCTGAAAATATTAAATGGAAAATTCTAGAAATAATTCTTAAGTTTTAAATTACACACCATTTTTGAAGAAATTTTACATTATCCCACACTGTCCTGCCTAGTGTGTGAATTATCTCTTTGTCCAGCATATCCATGCTAAGTATACTACTTGCCCATTAGTCACGAAGCATCTGTTACAATTATCGGATTGATCATCATGATGTCATAGTGCTGTGTTCAAGTGACCTTCATTTCCTTAAGTGCAAGAGTAGTGATGCTGGCAAAATGGATATACCAGAGAGAATCTGTATAGTGCTTCCTTTAGTACAACAGGAAAAGTTCTTGACTTAATAAGGAAAGAAAAAATTTTTAAGCTAAAGTTGCTAAAATCTTTTATCGTGCCTAATTCATAAATTAAACCTTACCATAGGTATGCATATATATTAAAATAAATTATATATAAAGAGTTCAGTACCACCTACAATTCAGGTATCTGTGGGGGCCTTGGAATGCACCCCCACAGATAAGGTGGGGAGCTCTTTTCTTACTTACGTTGTTTATAAAGTGAAACAAATGTGTTAATGCCTGGAAACAGAAGTTGCTTGAAAAAATCTCTGGAGATTATTTTGAAAATGCAGTTGTGGATAATGTTTTCCTCTTTATTAAAGAAATAAAACAAAGCATCTGGTTACTTCAGAGGGAATGTATGGAATTTAATTTGATTTCAGCAAGGAACAGGAAAACAAAACAAAGCTAGAGCTTCGGAGGACTGGCTTGCCTTGTATATTTGCTACTTCTAAAATATCACTGAAACTTAGCAAATATATATTAGTAAACCATGGCTCCTGAGAGATTTGGAGGCTAATATTACAAGTAGAAGAAAGCAGAACAATATGGGGACTTTCATCTTGTGCCAAAGTTGCCATTTCAAAAAAAATAATAAAGGCAGATTTTTAAAAACTGTTCTGTAGAAGCCCAAGGTAAGCTGACATGCTCTTTGATAATCTCCAATGTCAGAATTACTGATGCCCATCCTTCAAACTTCCTTCCTGTGTACCTTTGCCCATGCCATTTTTTCCACCCAGACTGTCTCCCTTACCCCACCATCCTTCATGGTCAAATCCTTATCAATCTCCTCCCTGAAGCCTTCCACAAGTGTCTTATTTAGAAATTCTCTCTCCATTCTCTAAACAAGGGAGTACATAATCTTTCAAAATTACATATCTATATCAGGATTGAATATATGTGTGAGTATATATACATATATATACACATATTATATATATTCATATATATATGCATATATATATTTTCCCCTATTTGTAAACACTTGGAGGGAAAGACATTTGACTTATTTCATTACATTCCTCATAGTTACTTACAAAAGGAAGATGTTTAAAGACAGAATATCAATAGTTACCATATGAATACTCTTTTGCCTATGTCTTTCCAATTTGTCTCTGATGCCTGAAATTCAACTATAAGTGATGCATGTCATGACTTAAGCCCTGTCTGTATATATTTTCATAATGGCAAACCACTTAATTTCAACTCTTTCTAATTACTTAGTGTGAATTAGTTTATATATACATATATAAACTCTGTCTGAGACTTTATGAGAAGATGAGGCTTTGGGTAGATGGGTTATTAAAAGAAAGGAAAAATACAGAGAGAGGGAGGCAAAAGTCTTCTATAGCCAGAGATAGACCTTGTCTATGCATTCTTTAAGCTTGGCTAGGAATTAGAATATTCTCAAGAAAGAGCTCTTCTAAGAAAACATTTTTAAATAGTTTTTTTTTTCTCAAACCTAATTTTAACATGAAATAGCTCAAATTTAAAGCCTTCCTGGAGCGTGGTAAGTACTGGCAAGTTTGATTCCTTCAAACCTTTTCAAACTGGCCAGATCATTTGTTCAGAAGCAGCTAGATTTGTCTTCACCACATTAAAACATTTGTCATTTTTCCGTCAATCTGTGGCAGGACGCAGTTGTTATGGCTACCTTGACAATTAAGCCCACTTGGGGCTAATTGAAGCTTCAAATAGTGGCATCTGTTCTTCATCATCTAAAACCGTGGTCATTTTCCTGAAAGGCCAAAGATGGCCAATTTATCCCAGCACTGAAAATCAATATGCCTCTAACCTCATGTGGCCCAGATTTTAGGAATAACATCCATGGTTTCATTCAGAAATGTTCCACCTTGCTTTAATTTTTGGAAAAATGGAGATCACTCAATATTCTGCTTTCCAGATGGTTCTGTCTTTAGCCAGCATTCAACAAGGAGCCAGAAGCCTGTTTATTATCATCGTCCTGGGGAGATGCGCTCACTGACAGTGCGCTGTCAGGGATCCTAATTTCCCATCAGATGCCACTGCAAATGGCCCTGTGCTCAAAGAAAGATTCTGACAGATTGAGCAATGACAGACATTTCCTGGGTTGCACAGCCTAGAATGATTTTTCACCCAAAGGTTTTGGAGACGAGTTAATTGCTGCTTTTTGATGCTCATTTATCTTCAGGTTAGACACATACGATGCTTTCAGCAAGTGTGTAAACTCAAGGAAGTGAAATCATGAAACTGTCTTCCCTTTGTGCTATTTGAATTGTGTAATGTGTATGACTCTTTCAGGTAGAAGGAGTATATTATACTGACAAATGACTATCATCAGGCACCTTAACTTTGCAGAAATGTCTTTTTCCCCACATCAAGCCTTTCCTATTGATAATCTCACTTAATCTCCTCAACAAACATATGAAGCACTGTTGTAAATCCTAAAAACAACTGAAATTATCATCAAGAAATGCAATTTCCTCTCTCAGATTAACAGGAAGTTGGGATAGTACAAATTTTATGTTGGATAACTAGTGGCTCAACCATATCAGGTTATAGTTTTTCTTTCTTTCCCCTTTGGCTTTGGACTCAAGGTTCCATGATAGTGGTAGCAGTTCCAAGCAACACAAATGTTCATCCTACAAATATTTGTTGAAAATCTAAAATTTTTCCTGGACCTGTTCTGGGTACTAGGAATATGACAGTAGATAAAATTTCTGTCTTTGCCTAATTTCTATTTTAGTGGGGGAAATTCACCCATGCCTAATTGAGGAACAGAAAAATCTACTCTGTAACTTTTGAAGAAACAAAATTAAAGAAAATCAAAGTTTAATTTAAAGGCAATGAAATGCAAAGATTATAAGATTTGAGCAGAACCAATAAATGTATACACATATAACACACACTGCTATCAAGATATAGGCTGTTTCCATCATCCCAGAATTCCCTTGTACTCTATTGCTTGTCCATTTTTCACCCTCTCTATTAAATAGTTACTGTTCCTATTTTTATCAACATAGAAGTTTTCCTCTTCTGGAATTTACATAAATGAAATATTTGGGGCATTTATTCATGTTGTTGCATGAATCAGTATTTTTTTCATTGTAGAATAGCATTTACATTGTATGAATATGCCAGTTTATAATTTTGCTGCTCCTGGACACTGGGACTTCCAGTTTGGGGCTACAATGATTAAAGCTGCTGTCAACACTCACACAAGTCTTTGATTCTTAGCTATTAGCTATTTTGAAAAAAAATCATTTTTCTAGTGACTGATGATGTAGAAGAGTTGCCATGCATTTATTGAACATGTTTATATCTCTGTAGAGTGCTTATTCAAAACATTTGCTCATTTAAAAAAAATTGAATTCTCTTTCTTGTTGTGTTATAGAAATTCTTTACATTTTAATTATAACTCCTTTTGTCAGGAAAATATGCTTTTGGTTTGCCTAATTGTCTTAATAAAGTCTTTTTTCTGACTTCATAAATTATTTTATTTTTATTGGTGCATTGTATTATACATAATAGTGGGATTCATTGTTACATATTTATGCATGCACATAATATAGCAATATAATTTAGTCAATTTCATTCCCCAGTTAATAATATCTTTTGATGAGAAGTTTGAATTTTGATGAAGTCTAACACATTGCATTTCAAAGATCATTGTTAGGTAGGCCTAAGAAGTCTTTACCTACTTCAGAAGTTTCAAAGATATTCTCTTATGTTCCTTCTAGGAACTTTAAAGTTAGAGAGTATAATTTGTACACAGTGAAATTCACCATTTTTAGTCCACATCTCTTGTCAGTTCTGATAAATTCATACAATTGTGTAAAGACTACCAAAATCACAATAAAGAACCATTTCCTTATCAAAAAATTTCCCCAGTATCCTATTGAGGTCTACTCTTCCTCCTCTACAAGTCCCTGGATAGCTACTCTTTTGTTTTCTGACCCTAAATTTTTGCCTTTTCTAGAGGTTCATATAAATTGAGTCACACTATATCTATATGCAGCCTTTTGATTCTGGCTTATTTCAAAAAGTATAATGCATGTGGGCTTCTCCCATCTTGTATGCGAATCAATACTCTGTTCTCTTTTATCCCCAAGGAATATTTTATTGTTTGAATGAAGAGTTTCTCAATCCATTCACTACATGAAGGGCATTTGGATTGTGGCTAGCTTTTAGGGGTTGTGAATAGAACTTTTATAAACACATGAGTGCAGGTTTTGTGTGAACATAAGTTTTGTTTTACTTAAGAATCTTAGTTACATATAATAAATGTAATTTACTTTTACAAGAAACTGGGAACTGGAGGATGTCAGCAATATGGCAGAACAGAGGCCTCCTGACTGCCTCCAGCCACAGACACACTGGATAAACGTCTACACACGAACCAATTCCCTCTGAAAGTCAGAAACAAATTGAGAGACTCCAACACACTGGGCAACTGAGAAAATACCACATTGAACAGGTAGAAAAAGCTGAGGCACAAATTCCATCCTGGGCACTACACCGTTCAATGGGAAGGAATCCCTAACACCCAGCTTCTCTCTGCAGTGAGAAGTATGTGAACCACACACGAACACCCTCAGGTTCTGCATGCTTTAGTTTTAGTTTACCTAGCTCTAGGAGCAGAGTGGAATAGGCACAAATGAGTATCTCTAGATCACAGTACAGTTTTATGTAGCTGTGCAATATCTTCCAGGGGCTTAATCCCCTGAAATCAGAGCACAAAGGAGAAAACACTCAAATCTTCCAGTTTCTGTATGAGAAGAATTCACCATATACTCTGTCAATTGCTGCTACTGACTGCTGAGTTTTAAACTTGCCTGCATCAGGGAATTAACTAGGCCGACAGACTATAGGCTTCTTGAGGCAGAGTGGGAGCTATGCACTTCCTGAACCTTCTTTATTACTGGTTCACTCCAGTAATAAATCCAGGTCTATCAATCTATCAATTCTTTTTGGAAGGGGTTTGGCTCACATCAAGAGCCTCCACTTTTATAGCTCCCAGCTTTGGGAACAGAAAGGACTAGACCTATGGTGGTTTCCCTAGATTACAGAACAAAAATGGGTAAAAGCACTTCCTGGGACTACAATCCTGGAATGCAGGGAAGGAGCTAAAATGCACAGCTTCCAATTTCTCCCAACAAGAGTTTTCTTGCATGTTTTTTTTCCAGCAGGCCGATCAAGGGTCTGGCTTCTAAACAACCTATATTGGGGACTTAATGGGGGCAGACAAATAATAGACCTATGGAAATCTAAACAGGAATTCAGCGCTTCCTGAACCTTCTCCCCTAGCTCACTCCAGTGATTTTTTTTCAAACACCCCAACTTTTATAGCTCCCACCTAAGGTGATGTATCTGTAACCTCTTTACTAGATAGAATTAGGCATACCTGAGACCTCAGTACAGAGTTGGTTTTAAAAGGTCAAAAAAACAAAAAACAAAAAACAAACAAAAAAACTCTTCAAGGGTCTACACACCCTGGGAACAGTACATACAAGGGGCTAAAGAGCATAGTTCCCGGATTCTCACTGGGAGGGGTTTTTCCGTATACTCTGCCCACTGTTGCTGCTGACAAATGAGCTTCTAACCACTTACATCAGGGAGTTAATGGAGCCAACAACTCCAGAGCTCTTGAGGCCTGAATGGAAGCTCAGCACTTCCTGAGCTTTCCACTCTAACTCACCGGAATGATATATATAGACATACAGATTATTCCTGGAAGGAGTTGTCCATGCAAGGAGCACCCCAACTTTATAGCTCCCATTAGTGGCACTGCATTTAACTCTGGGGGCAGAAGATACCCGATTATAAGTGAGTCTCCCTGGAGTGTAGTATTCAGAAGTGATTTTAAAGGAACTCACAAGAACTTCCTGGGGTGATACCCCAGGGAGCAGTGCAGAAAGGTGGCTGAAATGCACAGCTCCCAGTGTCTTCTGAGAGGGGTTTCTCTGCATACTCTCTCGGTGGCTGCTTGATGATGATGGTCTTGCTTTTAACTAACCAGCACTGGGAATCAATGGGGCAGATCCCATGGTAGACCCCTGGGATCCTGAGCAGGAGCTCTGCACTTCCCAAGCCTTCAACATTCACTTACCTTAGCAATAAATCTAGGCCTAGTAGATTTCTAAAAGGAGTGTGTCAAGCACTGCAACAAGGGATTGCCTCCTTAACCACCTAGCTCAGGGAGTTGAGGGGATCTGCATTCCAGAGTCACCCTCAACCACTGAAAACAAAGAGGTGGACATTTCGTGGGCCCATTTACAGCTGAACCCCTACACAGCATCAGAGTGTCCAGTCTGAATGAGAGTGCAGATATTTGCTACATATCTTCTCCCCAGATTAATGCATCAAGAAATGGGGATGAGCACCTGCTCTTAGCTTTTCCTTAAGGATAGAAGGCAATTAAATGCACGTCTAACACCTCAACCTTTCTAGTTACATCTAGAAGATCTGGCTTCTACTATACCTCTCTTGGCATACTAATAGAACCTAATACATCCTAATTTATTGGGGACCACTAAAAGCAGACATAGTAGTATGGAAAAACACAAAGATTTGAGAGGCACCTTAGAATCTCTTGGAGTTATTAGTGAGGTCCTTCTCCTACATGGAAACAGTCTGATAGGATTAAAGAGAATGTTTCTTTATGTAATGCACAGAAACCAATATACAGAGTCAAGGAAAATGAAGAAACAGGAACATATATTACAAATAAAAATGGATAAAAATTCCAAAATTAACCCTAGTGAAATGGAGATGTTTATTTTCCCAACATGGGAATTCAAATCATGGTCACCAAGATACTCCCCAAGGTCAAGAGAGCAATACAAGAATACACTGAAAATTTCAACAAAGAGAGAGCATGAACAAGTATTAAAAAAGAAATCATAGCACTGAGGAATACTATAACTGAAGAGAAAAATTCAACAGAGGGATTCAACAGCAGTCTAGGTCAACTAGAAGGAAAAAAAATCAGTGAACTAGAAGACAGATCAATTTATCACAATGTGTGGGTTTGCTTTTGGGCTATCTGTTCTAGTTCATCAGTTGGTATGTCTTTTTTTTAGGCTAGTACCTTGCTGGTTTGATTATTATAGCCTCAGATTAATCCAGAGAAAAGAATTTGAGTGCAGTATCATCATAGTTTTGTATAAGTACCTCCTTCCCATTCCTTCCTGATCTCAACCTTGAGACAAACATATATAAAGAAAGGTTTTCAATTAATTCTGATATCTGCTTTTTATTCTTAGGACTTTCCACTGCAAGTAACAGAAAAATTGAAGTATCTAAAGAGGTAACTTAGATAAAAAGGTTTCTTCTCTCTGATCACAGGAAGTGAGTGGCAGTTGGTGTTGGTTCAGCAGTGTGCAGATAGTAGATCTTGTGTTGGCAATTCTCTTTCTTTTGCCCTGATCTTTATTTTCATGGTACTGCTACCAGTGTTCCAGGCATCAGGTGTACGTTCAAGTCATGAAGTAGCAATACCAACTATGTGTCCCTTTTATTAGTGAAGCAAATATTTCTCAGAAGTTCTCTAGCTGACTTCTGCTTCAGTTACTTTGACCAAAAGGATGAGACATAGTCATCAGCAACTGCAAGGGAGGCTAGATGAAACAGGGTAGTAACACCAACTTCTGTGAAAGAGAAGGAGAGGGTTAATTCATAATGGATGTGGCCTAACCAACCCGCAGGGAACACTCTAGTCCCAGTTGGAAGGTGTTCAGAACTGCTTTAATGGGATTTTTCATCTTTTGCACAGTTAGAAATTTTACCTTAGGATTTACATAGCAGTGGAAGAAAAATAAACTCTACCTGAAAGTTTAAGATTTAAGGTAATAGTTACATTTAACTCCATATGCAATAGCTGACATTCAGGCCTGAGAAGCCTAATAACTTCTTCAGTTCTTCTTCAACTACTGATTTATGTTTGAACTTATGATTCACTCTTTTTAAGCTTGCATTTCTAATTACTATTATTTCTAATGAAAACATATAGAATATCTCTAAGATGAGAATTTTTCTTTGAATTTTTCGTATGAAGTAGATGTTGCAAGTATATTTTTTTAAAGATTAAGGAATGTATTAGGGCACTGAAGGTATTTTTTTTTTTTGGAATGTGAGAAGCAAAGACAATTATCATCCTTTTCACAACTAATTCTTACACAAAATAAATCACAATGGTTTATACATTATCTATTCCTGTGATAGTAGTAGTTGAATTGGAGTCTTTACTTCAGTTATGGTTTGAATATGAGATATGTCCCCAACCTTCTGTTAACACAAGAATATTCAGGGGTGAAATGATTGAATTATGAGAACTAGAACCTAATCAGCCCATCCTAGTTTGAATGAATTGACTGCGTGGTAACTGGAGGCAGGTGGATGTAGCTGGAGGAGGTAGATCACTGGGGGGGGGGGTGGTCTGGAAGGGTTGTTCTTCCTCCTACCTCTCTGTTCTCTGACCTTACCAGTAGTTGAGTAGCTTTTCTCTGCTGGGCCCTTCCTCCATGAAGTGTCACCTGACCTAGGCCCAGAACAATGGAGTCTGCTGTCAAAGGACTGAGACCTCTGAAACTGTGAGCCCCAAATAAACTTTTCCTCCTCTAAGTTGCTCTTGTCAGGTATTTTGGTCACAGTGACAAAAAGCAGACTAAAACAGCCTCCATTTTCAAGAAAGTGGATACCAACCAATCTATGTCCCTCATTTATCTCCTGTTACTTTCCTGAACAAAGCAAGTGGCCTTCCTTGCTGGTCTCACAATAAGCTGTACACTGTCCTAGTTCTACATCGCTGCTCAGAGTGCCACCTACCCCAACACCCAGGTCCTCTGAAATCATGCTCATTTTCCAGTGCCATTTTCAGATACCCCCTCCTCTGTTCATTCCTCTCAGAGCATGTTACTAGAGTTTCTCCTTATGATACTAATCGTATGCTACCTGGTATGGCACATATTGTGTCGCATCCCAATTCATCCATAATGTCCCTTATCTTAGAGAATGAGAGTCTCTGTAGTGGCTAACATGTCAACTTTCATACTATAGGCATTTAACTTTCATTATATTTGTTGAATGTTTATTCTATTTATAGAATAAATACAAGACTACTTAATAGACTAAATTAATAAATGGAGTCATATAGTGGCTTGAAAAATCATTGACCTGAAGGAACTTTTAAAATCTTCTAAATCCCATCCAACATCAGCACCAAAATGGTATATTTTTAAATGAAGAGCTCACTTTTGCCATTTTGTGTTCGAGTTTTTGGTGGTGTTATATTTTAGAGATATCATTGAAAAGAATAAAGGAAGAAGCACAGTATTCCCTGAAATAGATAGAAAACAAGAATTCTGAACTTTTCACACAAAAGTGTATGATGCCCAGTAATTTATTTAGATGACTTTTCAGAGAGCTCAGGGGCTCATGTTGTACTTGCAGTGACTGGTGTTTGTTCCTTTTGTTGTAGCAACCACTCCATCTGGTGATAGCCAGCACTAGGTTCTTCTTTCTTTGCCAAGAGAGTAGATGACTTAATAAAATGCGGTGTTTTTACATAATATTAATAATATGCCATTTTTTTTTCTGGTAAGTCATTTGCTCCAGGCAAGAAGATTCCTAGTTAAAGTTGCCTACCCATCACTGAAAATTAACTCAAAACAGATCCACAGTAAATAGAAGAGCCATTTTGTTGAAAGATGAGCAGTGACCATTGGCCAGAGAAAAAGGTTGTTCAAAGGTTTGTGGCTAGCACAAGGACTTAATACTCCTGGACCTTGCTGATGACCTGAAGAAGTTTCTGGTATGTTAAATAGACTGTTCTGATCCAATAATTATGAACAAAATGTCACTGGGAGAATATAGGTTTTTTAAAAACTTAATATAAATAAATGGAAATTTCCACTCTTCTTTCCTTTCAGAATATGTCTATCCTGGACACTTGGGAAGTTTCAAGCGACCTAGGCTTTGCTTGTAAGATAATTGATAAATATTCTATCAAACTCCAAAACTGATTTTTAATTAAAGGGATGCTAGGCATTGCTAAAGTCAAAGATAATGTCCTTTCTATAATTTCAGAGGTGTGGGCTGCTAATTTACTTTTTTGGTTACTGCGGAGGCTCCTGAAATTGTGTGGTAGCTCTTAAGCAGAAACCTGGCCAAAGAAAAATTCAGGGGGAGACATTTTAGATCTCTACAGGAATTAAAAATGAGATTGGATATTGCTTGCCCAAATCCCACTCTAGCAATGAGGATATTCCAATTACAAAACTTCTATGCAATCTCTTTTCGAAATTCTATCCTACTAATGGTAAGTTGTCCCATTATTCCTCTTGTTCTAGCTTGGGTCCCTTCAGATCTGTGATGCTATCCTTATTTCATGAACTCAGGATTCCTTACTTTTTGGAAATTGACTTACTGATTTGGGAAACGATCATTCTTTTGTTAGGGACAATTAACACATTGTCCAAGATCATGTTCCTAAAATAGCCTGAAATCATTTTAAAGCCAAACACCATAGACATTATATTTTATTATCCTAGAAAGAACCACAGACATTAGTCACTGCTAGTTGCATTCCTATGTTATGAAAGACTTTTATTACCTCTGTTTCTATATTTAGAAGAGTTTTGCAGTTTTCCCATCATAATTTAGAACAAAAAGCCGCCATACTCCTATATCCTCATCCACTATACACCATGAAGACTCTGCTAAACTCAGTGGGCACTTCAGAAATGCCTGTGTTGGAGTCATCTAAGGCTTTGTGCATCCTTTACCTCTATTTGTGGTCATGGCCAGGACTGAATATTTAAGTTTTCCAAAGTTGGAAACATATGAGTCTGGGAATCCACTGGTGAAGAGCCCTGTGCTCAACTTTCTGTGAGTGATCATTCCTGTGAACAATCTCCTTATACTTCATTATGGTGTTCTTGGATGTCCTTCAACAAGAAGGTCCAGCCTGTAGTGAAAGTAGATCTATATCCTTACTCATCTAAAATGGGGGCTCAGTAATAGTAGTATAGACAATTTTATATCCTACATTTTTTTTACATTTGACTTTATCATGTGGTAATTTTAATACTCTAAAATAATTTTAAACCATAAGGTGATTAGCACATAATATTTTAAAATATGGATGTATAAGAATTTACTTGATGATTAACTTGATTTTTGGTATTTTAGGGTTTTGTTTTGGTACTGGGGATTTAATCTAGGAGGGCTCTGTCAATGAGCTACATCCCCAGGCCTTTTTATTTTTTATTTTGAGACAGAGTCTTGTTAAGTTGCTTAAGGCCTCACTAAGTGAACTCAAAGTTGCTAGGATTATAGGCTTTAACTACCACCCAGCCTCAGTTTTGTGGGGTTTTTGTTTTTGTTTTAATTTTTGTAGTTGTAGAGGGACAACATGCCTTTATTTTATTGTATTTTCATGTGGTGCTGAGGAATGAAACAGTGCCTCACACATGTGAGGAAAGCACTCAGGCCCCAGTCTCAGTTTTAAATATATGTATTTCATTTTTAAACTAGAATTGCTCTAAACACCTTATTTGTGTGTGTGTGTGTGTGTGTGTGTGTGTGTGTGTGTGTGTGTTGGGATTGAACCTAGGATGCTTTACCACTGGGCTATATCCCAGTCCTTTTTATTTTTTATTTCAAGACAGTGTCTCACTAAGTCACAGAGGATGGCCTCAAACTTGCAATCCTCCTGCCTCAACCTCTTTGGTCTCCCAGTGTGTTCCATGCCCAATTAAACAACTTTCCTTTTTTTTAAGGTTTATTCTTTTATTTGTCTTTATATCCTGACTATTCAAAGCATTGGATTTAATTTTTATAAATTTAGCATTCTCAATCTTTATTAAAAATAAATTTTATCATATTTGTTGGTGTTTACAACATGATGTTATAGGATACATCATCAGATAGTAAAATAATTATCTTGGTGAAACTGACATAATCTCACAGTTATTATTTTTTTATGAAATGATCATGTCTTGTATTGATGGATATATTTAATTTTGTTTATCCATTCAGTAATTTAAAGATATAAAGTTGTTTCCAATTTTTGATCAATAATGCTGTTATAAACTTTCATGTTCACATTTTTGTTCTAATGCTTATTTTCAGAGGGGCTAGGTCTATCCCTGAGAGTTCAATGCTGGGTCTTATGCTCATTGTGTAAACACTTTATTCTTAATGATATTTTTGGCCTTAACTTAGATTTGAATGTCAAAGTGCTAATAGAATTGTCTTAACATTCCCTTTACCTCCTTCCATATTTGTCCTATAAGTTTAATTCTACTCTTTAAGAGCTTCTGGATTTAAAGTGTAGTATCCAGAGCTTCTAGATTTTTAAGTAGCAGCTTATTGGTTCCAGGGAATTAAACAGGGGAAAGCTTTTTGGTACTAACTCAGAGCTGGCTCACAGGGTGCTGCTGTAGGTGACAAGTCCCTGTGGGTTGTAGTCAGGCCTGATGGAATAGCAGGGAGGATTAGCTTTGTGTTAAAGTGGCCTCTGACTTACATGATTGGATATAATGACACGGAGGTGAAAGCCAGGAGCTTGGATGGTCGGTCTTAGTATTGACCCCTGTCCAGTGTGCAATGTCTTTTCACTCTTCTTGTTTTTGAGGCCCTCCTGCTCCTCTCCTCAGTACTCTAAAGCTTCAGTTTATTTAGATGTTTCTTTCTTACACTAAAAATGCATTTCCCCTTATATCTATCTCTTCCTTGAGCCACACAACCTCCCCTGGCCCACTTCTGGTTTTAGCCATAGCTGTGATGATAGTTTAACACAACCTTAGAGTCACCTTGTCCTGACAGTATCCCACTTTTAAAAGTGCATCATGTGTCTTTTTCACTTTCTGTTCCAGGGCTTTTTCGCATTCTGCAGAAGCCTTCAAGATTCTCTTGCTCCCCTGCAAACTCATTCTGGAAATTCAGGGTATTTCATTTCTGTCTATAAATGGGGCAAGAGGAAGCATGGAATGTGACTTTATGTTTTCTTCTCCTACTTCCTTGTCATCGCTCTTCATTGTTTCACTCTTTTGTCCTGGGATCATACCCTAAATAAACATATCCCTACCCATGTTCTTGTCAGCTTCTGCTTTCAGAGAACCCAAACTAAGTTGGTGTAGAAGTGGTTGGTAGAGATCAATTCTCAGAACTGGATTTTAGAACTGGTTTATTCACCCATGAGGAGCAGAAAGGATGACATTGCTGGTGGTGTGAAGAAAAGTGTAAAACTCACTGTGGGCACACTATAGCATGACAATTCCTAAGATGCTTTCCAGTGTTGGATTCAAAGGAGGTACAGATACAAGGAGAATCAATGATGTGTAACAGAAATTAGCTTGCTATAAACTATTTATCAAATATGTTCCACTGCTCAATTTTGTACATAATGTTTTATTGAAACACAGTCATGCTCATTCATTTATGCATTGTGTGTAGACACTTTCATGCTGTGAAATCAGAAGTTAGTATTTGTAACAGTGACCAGATGACCCCAAAAGTCAAATATTTACTATCTGCTCCCTTACAGACAAACTTACCAATGCCTGACATAGCCTAGGTTAAACTCAGCCAGAGTGGAATTTATTGATCACATGTTAATCTACCGAGCTTTCAGAAGCACAGTAATGACCCTTGACTAAAACAACAAAAAGTAGTAACTGAGATAAATGATGTTTTGCAATTTATGGTCTGTAAGTTGTTTGGGGAAAGAAGGTAATTAGCAGTTAGCATTGCTTAAGAATGTAACATGTGTTTATGCATTCTGTTGATGTCTTGGAGCTGGTTTCAACATAACCTGTGAATTTAATGCTTGAGGCTGGTCACATGGCTGGAATGTGCTTACATAAACAATTCACTATTAAAAAAAATACAAGTCATGAGGTTAAATCAGCGCTGCTGCTGTCAGTAGTAGAATTGCTAAAACAAAACAAAACAAAACAAAAACCTCCTCACTACTGAGAAATGGCTAAGACCTCTTTTGGGGTGGAGAGGAAGAGGAAAGACAAGTGAAGAAATTGAAATTAATTTTTCACATCTGAAATGATTACCAAGTCATCTTTGGTTTCAAGTGGCAAAAAAATTATGTTCTGCAGTGAAGAAAACTTATTAATGGTGTTTAGAAATGATAGGTACAGAACTCAGAGAAATAGAAAAGGGATTGAGGAATATGTAAGTTGGTAGCAAAATGGAAAGAATTTTGTTGTTAACTTAGTTGCTGTTGAATATTTTAGCAAAATAAAATTAAAGAAAAAACAAATCAGAGGACAACTAAAATTAATTTTGTGTTGTTTGTTTGTTTTGCACTTCAGCCAGCAAGTTCCAAACAAAGGAATTTGAATGAATATAGTATTTGAGGGGAAAAAAGAGTTCTGTTTGATCTTTAATTGTAAAAAGCATTAGTAATTGAAAAATGCTTCAGAACAAGAGAACTGGAACTAATATTCATCTAAAAAGTTGAGCTATTTTATTGATGGGTAGAAGAAGTGCCTTTGAGAGCAATTATTAACATTGTTACTTAGAATTATCTGTTCCTGAGTCTTTTACATGGCTCTGGATATGGCCAAATGGACTGAGAAAAAGAATGTATTTGGATTAATCCAGGAGCTACAATATGCCACCTTTTGCATAGGTGAAATCCTTTCACAGGTGGGACAAACATTCAACCTGCAACACATCATCAAGAGGGATGCTTATAAGGCCATTACTTCCAGCAATAACAGTCAGCTAATGTATTTACTTGGAGGTGCAAATGTTTGATAGAAAATAAATTACAGTTAGAACGAAGGTAAAATACTTACAGTCAGTAAGCTTTCAGGTATTTTGTTATGCAGCAGTATGCAGCAATTAAATAAAATACTCCATGGTGTATAAAATTGTAGGATCTTTGCCAAGCCCCCGTAAGAGACTTATTTATACCTTTAAAGGAATAGAGGAAAAGCATGCTTTCTGTGGCACAGAATGCTCCATTATTTGAGAAGCAACTTCTGGAGTCTTACAGGGACCTAGAGAAGACCAAGTTTCATGTCATGGGGCACCAAGTGTGTTACTCAAAGTCTGAGTTGCTCATTACCAGATGGATAGTATCAGATCCACAAAGTCACACAATTGCCTAGGCAAAACAGCAATGTCTTTTACATACCTGAAGGTGGACCTGAGCAGGTCCAAAGGCACAAGAAATGTCTTTGAATTGGTATTCCAGATTTCCACATCTCTCCTGTTATTGCATAAATACTTGTTCAGTTCACCCAATAGTATACTTCATCAGGTGGCTTCCTAAGGTCAATTTATGGAAGAGAGATAAACTTGGAACTGGTTTTTTACAAATCCATCTGGGATATCTGGGAAAGTGGCTTGAAGGTGGAATTTTGTAAATAGCATGCTGCTGTAGAACTATATTCCTACTCGTAAATGTCTGAAAGATGGTGGGGAGGGACAGCCACCAAATGGAAAACATTTAGGGTGGTACACCTGGCATCTCTTTTATGTGAGAATAAAATTAGTTCATGGTAAATGTATTCATATCTTTCAACTTCAAATATTTTTTATTATGTTTAGTTATTTCATGGTCAAGGTGTACCTGTCTTTCAATTTTAAATTTTTGTTATGTTTAGTTATTTCCTGAGTGAGAACACATTATGGCAGATAGTCCTCAGATATCCTATCTTTTCTTGGCCTGCCTATCTATCAGTCCAGTAAGGAGGCAGGTTTGTGTTAAGTGGCTTAGAAAGAGCAAGATAGAGAGAAAGAATATCTGGGAAAGTGGCATGAGGGTGGAATTTGGGGGAGTAGGCACAAAGTGTGAGGATTTTGTATTAACATTAATCCCCATAGAGAGTATACACTGCAAAGAAGATAATCAACAATCAGGCAGACTAATTCAGCAGATGTCTGCCAGCCTCTAGCCTCAGTTCCTCCAATGTTTGCTCAGAGGGTCCATGAATGTAGATATGGTGGCAGTAATGGGGAATACACATAGATTTAAAATATAGACTCTTCTAAATAAACTTTACTTAGTTATTGCTGCGGCTCCATGTCTGGTCTTCCAACAAAGAGTCCAACACTAGATACTTAATATGGTACAGTTGAACTTCCACTTGAAAGTAGATTAATTATATCAGCACCCCCCCCACACACACACCTTCTTTAAAGGCCAGTGATTTATCCTTAACAGAATTCTTATTTGTTAGTCTGGATTTGGGCTTGCCTTCCTGCCTATAGTGCTTGGGCAAGGATACTATCTGAGAGCTTATAGAATAACTCATCGATTAGCAAGATACCCACACAAGTTGTTTCAGACCAAGTGATCTGCTTTAAGGTAAGATAAATACAATACTGGTACATGGCAAGAAACTCTATTTGTCTTAGCACATACATCATCATCTTGAATTAAATGGCATGCAAGAATGGTAAAATGACCAGATAAAAGCTCCACCAAGATGCCAGCTTCAGATCATCTCAATGATATTGAGTTGGAGTGGTCTCCTTCAGAATACAGTGTACATGCTGAACCCATAGCAAATATATGATGTTATATTCCTAAAAGGGAGACAAGATGGGTCACGAAAACAAAGAATGGGAGTAGATCAGCCCTTCTCACCCATTATTCTCAGATACCCATTTGTGGAATGTGTGCTATCTTGACAACAATAACCTCTGTTGGATCAGAGGCCCTAGTTCCCCAGAAGAATGGCTTTTCCTGAGGACAAAATAAGAATATAATTGTGTCTATATGCTATCAGGCCAGCATGCAAATAATGAATTGACTAGAAAATGGGAATGGGTAATTCAGTTTCTACAAAAATCTAGTATTGCTACTACACAGTGCATGTAGGCAGAGATGTAACTGGAAGACAGGGATTCTCTGGTTTATCTCATGCTGTTCCCAGGGTTAGTAATAAATAGGCAATTATAACAACCATTTCCTGAAAAGAGAGAGACAGATAAAGTCTTAGATAGTTCAGGGATGAAGGTCTACATCAACTTTTCAGTAAATATAGATAAGCTGAGAATAAATATAAAATGAATAGTGAGGGAGGGAGATAATGAATATCAATTATTGCCTTGGGACCAGTTATAACCACAAGGAGTCGAGTTTATTTACCTGATCTCCTTGTATTATATCTTTTAAGATATTATGGATGACCACCACCTTGAAGGAGAAACTGTGGCAGGCTGGATTTAATAAGAACTTGAGCAGCAGATCAGAAGAATGTAAAAAGTGGGTGGTATTAGATAATCTTGTGCAGTTTCATATATTCTAAGCCCAGTGTCTTAAACAAACCATTGTAGTTGCATCCAGGTCTACTTAAATTTAGACCAGCTTCAATGAATTATAACTTGACAGTGTCTCATCCTGGGCTTGATGACTTGTATCTTTTCTTTTATGCTGCATGGATTTTATGATGCCCAATTGTGAAATAGGTATGGATATTAGTTAAACACCCATAGAATGCCATTAGTAAGTATAGAAGAATGACAATTGGTAGGACCACACTTGAACCTTTAGAAGATAAGAGCTAAAGCACAAATTCATCCTTCTTTGTCTATGGAACAAATAGCTCTGATATATATTTTGTTGGGAAGTCCCATAAAATCAAGCTTCAGTTGCTTGAAGCAGTGGCCAACATATCCTTCAGATGTTTTTCTCTTTTACCCTATTCAGTTTTCAGTTTCCCTTTCCTTCATACCTGCTTTCTTGTTCACTTCTCAAAAAAAAAAAAATACCCACCACCTGCAAGGGTTATCTCAAACTCAGCTTAAGAGGAAAACACTGTTTTGGAATTATTTGTCAATATGCCTTTCTCTATATTGTACTGTAAATTCCTTGAAGGCAAGTACCTACTGGTGTCCAGTGGATATTTACTAGATAAATTTAATCAACAGACATTTGACATGCATATGCATTTTCCAAGTGTGACCTTGTTGTGATATATTCCCATGACACAGGAAAACACAAATTTTTAGGAAATTGAATTTATTTTAGAAATGAAGTCAGCTGTCTTCACTATTGTGAGCTGTTGTAAAGTAAGGGACAATTAGACCAATAGAAGTACTATCTGAGAACTAGCTACCATGATGGGGCCTCACTCAGGAAATATAATTAAATACAATAAAAATGAAAGGGAAGCTGTCCAGTGCTACAGTAAGGCGAGTTTGTCACACATGAGGGAAAGAGCTACTCTAATATAACTATGACAATTATAATAATAGCTGCCATTTTTTGAAAACCAAATATGTGAATGCTTTCTGTGCATTCTTTCAGTTAATCCTGACAATCCGTACACAGTAATTTTTATGATTTTTTATACATTGGAAACTGAAATATAATGATATTAAGTAACTTGCCTAAGTTTACATACACACATACACAAATGTGTCAGGATGTGACCTCAGAATCCATTACACATGTTTTCTGTCACTATTGTCAACCTTAAAAGGTACCGATGAGTGTTCTATTCATTCTGCACATGATCTAAAAACCTGAACTAAAAACTATCACTTTTAAATTTCTGACTCTGTATTCCAGAAGAAGCAAAATGAAGATTTCATACAAATTAAAAGGTGACAGGCATGAACCCAGACATAGGGCATGGATAAAGCCCAGAGCATGCCGTATTTAGTATTTAGTAGGACATCCAACATTAAAAGTGCAAATGAATAGTCATCAGAAAAGTTTTGTACCTCCACCTATCTGATTTCCAAACCTGTGCTTTTGTTGATTCTACCATGTGAATACAATTTAATGGGAAGGACAGAGCCTGGAGCTTAGAGACCTGGATTCTAATTCCAGTACAGACATCAATAATTTTTTTAAAAAATTATTTAGCTTCTGTGCTTTAGTTTTCTTCATTTGTCGCATGGATACCTGATCTCCATTTAACCACAGAATTCTCGAAAGGTTAAAATGAATGTGGTTTGAGAAATATAAGTCTTATTTAAGTGTTTAGCACTATTAATCATTTTTTTCCATCATTGAATTTATTATGCATCTGCTATAAGACCCATCTCTATTCACAGTATAAGATCATTTTTCCTTTATTCAAAATAATCCTTAAATCAAAAATGTTATTAATACCCTTGGGGTTAATGCAATATTTTTAAAGATGACACAGTGAATGAATGCTTAAACCTCTGAGAATGCATAAATGTTTTCTTTTCCTCTCTTTTAATATTAAAGAAGCCATTAAGTGTTCTGGACAAACGCTCCTTTGGGGTAAGGTTCATAGCTTCATTGGTTCAATTTCTCTTCTCTTGGAAACTTTGTGATGGTGTGTGTAACCAGAATCCTTCGAACACTTGTTCATGATGTAGGAGCAACGTCAAGTACAGCTGCTGGTCAAATTCCTACTTGTCTTCCAACTCAATTTAGCTGCCACAAGAATGATCAGGCTTCACAGAAATTGAAACATGGGCAATTTCCATGCAAATGGCAAAGAAGGATTCCTTGCCTCTCTGTGTTCTTCACACAAGGGAAGAACTGGGAAAGGAAGAAAGCACCTCAGTGACAGAGAAGTGGATGCTTAGGGAAATCAAATCAAGCTAACTCAAGACTGATTCTACATCACGTACAATCAGAAGAATGAGAAGTTAGATTCCATTTATGTATGATGTGTTAAAAGTGCATTCTACTGTCATGTCTAACCAATTAGAACCAATTTTTTAAAAGACTGTAATCTCTTAAGAAGACAGGTAAATCTTCTTTATTCTCACAACCAAACAAAGCACACTGTAAGCATTTTAGTGACCGATTTTAAGGAAATAATAAACAGATACTTAGCCTAAGAAAATTTATTCATTTCACTGAGTAAGGAGAATTATTATGAAGTGTAAGTTAGGAAATCAGGATTCTGGCTTCTTCCTCTTATAATCTGTGTATTTATTCAATTTCCTAAGCCTAAAATTTCTCATCTATAAAATGGGGATTAAACTATGTTGTATATGACTGACAGATCTATCTGTAATGCAAATTCAACCAATATACTCTTGCTTAAAACCAGGATAAAGTACATGTTCCTAGGGAACATACACACACACAGAGACAACCTTCCCATTATCTGTTTTCTGATTTTCTCTTCAGAAGAGTTTACTGGTTAGATAAACTCCTAAGCAGCAAAGCAAAGAGACTGGAGGATTTACAAACCATAAGAGTTGGCTGAGAGAAAAGTCATATCAAGTCAGCAATGGAGTTCTAGAAGTTAGAAATGCCTCTACCGTAAATTGTAGCCAATTGATTAAAATAGATAAGAGGGAATATCAAATACCAAATTCCTGAAGAGGGAAATAGGTTGGAATGTCCTAGAAAGAAAGTGACAACTGAGGCATAGGATTCAAAGATGGAGAAGAAGGCAAAGGTCAGATCAAATCACACAAAGTACTGCATGCCCATATTAAGCAGTTTTAATTTTTTAATTTTTTAAATTTGTTTTAATTAGTTACACATGACGGTACAATGATCTTGACAATACATTTGAATCAGATGGGATATAATTTCTCATTTTTCTGAGTGTACAGGTTGCAGAATTACATTGGTCATGCAATCAAGTATATACCCACAGCAATAATAATATCTATTTTATTCTGCTGTTTTAATTTTATGTTGAATAAAATGAAAAGGATTTTAAGCAGGCCAGAATAAATATGAGGTGAGAGATAAGAAGGAGTCAAGGGTTTGGCCTCATAACAAAGTGAAAATAGGGGATATTTATACCCATCAGAGAGAACTGGATTTGTAGGTTATAGGATCAGAGGGGAAGAAATCAAGAGGTTTTTTTTTTTAAGTAGATATGTCAGTTGATGGATGTCTATTGGACAGGCATTGCTATAAACAGGTTAAGAAATTACTAAATATTGGAATCTGGATCTCAGAAGAAAGACTTAGGCTGGAGAAAGTCCTTCTTTAACTAAAGGAAAGAAGGTAGAGGTAGAAGCTTCCTTCCAGTGTGTGCCAAAGAGGCTTACAAACTCTCCTCCTAGAGTCCCTGGAAATACACAGGGCAACTCAAGAAGTGGGAGGGACAATCAAAGCATGGTACCTCTTTAACAAAGCAACTCTCATTTACTTGTTTGCTTTTTCAATTGATTTCCTGCATGTGGAGTTCCCATAAGCTATCATTTAAAAAAAAAGTGTTTGACTAAAAGTTTTTTCTCATCAAAGGAAATAATCAATAGTGTGAAAAGAGAGCCTACACAAGGTGAGAAACTCTTTACTCCACCTCAGATAGAGCCCTAACTTCCAGGATATATAAAGAACTCAAAAAAGTTAGCACCAGAAAAACCAACAACCCAATCAATAAATGGGCTAAGGACCGAACAGACACTTCACAGAGGAAGAAATACAATTGATCAACAAACATATGAAAAAATGTTCAACATGTCCAGCAAGTCAAAACTCTCTAAGACTTCATCTCACTCTAGTCAGAATGGCAATTTTCAAGAACAAAAACAACTATAAGTGTTGGCAAGGATGTGGGGGGGGAAGGTACACTCAAACATTGCTTGTGAGACTGCAAATTGGTGCAAAATGGAATTCTCCCTTTTTATGTTCTGTCAGTGCTCAAAAATTTGGGGATTTTGGAGCATTTGGATTTTTTTATTTTCAGATTACCAATGCTCAACTTGTAGAAACTAATTTAAACATCACAACAACCTTGAATAGTGGATACCATGATTAGCCCTATTTTATGATGGGAAAGTGAGGCAGAGAGGTTAACTGGCTAATCTAAAATTGCAAAGCCATAAAAAAGTAGAGCTAGATTGTCACTCCTAAACTACTACCATGGAATAACACTGAAAATTCCTAACAGGTTACATAAGACTTCCATCTACTACTTTGCTGCCCAAGCAGTCTATGCTCCAACTTGCCTGGATTGTAGACTATTCCCCTAAGTCATTCATACTCATGCCTCTATGTCTTTGTTCATTTTATCCTTCCAAAACCCAGACAAACATAAACAATCTCATGAAGATTTGCTTGACTACTCATGTTCTGAAAGCAAAATGTATCATGAGCTCCTCTGGACTTGCAGAATGCTCTGTTAACAGTTCATTTATACTAATTATGATATTTTTGTGTGTATGTCTAAATGGGTCTATCCTCTCCCTCTCCCACATCCATATAGATGTGAAAGCCTTATGGGCAACAGCATTCCCCCCTCATTTAATTAAGTCCCAACTTTTCAGTTCTTCAAAAATGTCAATGAAATCGACACAGATACATTAAAATAGGTTGGAAATCATAATCTAGATCTTATATATTATTGTAGTGATTAATATTACAATTGTTATTTTATAAAGTTTGTTTTCTTATATATAATCATGTGTATATATACACATGATTATATATAATATGTATATGATATATAAATATATATGACATATATATTTATTGCATATATTTATATATGCAATATATAAATAACATGTAATATATTATATACATACATCATGCATATATATAATATATAATAAACATATATATAACATATATATATTTTGGTAGTAGAGATTGAACCCATTGGTGCTCAGCCACTGAACCACATCCCCACATTCCCAGCTTTTTTTGTTTTTTTGGTACCAGGGTTGAACTCAAGGGCACTCAACCACTGAGCCATATCTCTAGCCCTATTTTGTATTTTATTTAGAGACGGGATCTCACTGAGTTGCTTAGTGCCTTGCTGTTGCTGTGGCTGGCTTTGAACTTTCAATCTCCTGTCTCAGCCTCCTGAGTTGCTGGGATTACAGGCATGTGCCACTGTGCCCACTTATATATATATATTTAAGCTTTTATAGGTGTTCCACATCTGGAATGATGGTACAAAATGGGTTAACTGAGCTCCATGAGTTATCTACACTTCTGAAACTGGAAGTCTTAAAATAAACACAGGCTCAGAAGCACCCATAGGATGATAAAACAATTACTATAAATAAGTGGTACTTCACAGATTCTCAAATTAGACTGCTTAGGTTCAAATCATGATCCTTCAACCTACTTCCTAAACCTAGACAAGTTACTTAGTCTCCCTTTGCTTCAGTTTGTGTGTTTGTAATATGAAGATAATAACACCTATTTCATTGTTTTGTTATAAAGGTAAGGATTATGTAACATGCAAAACACTTGTAACACTGATTGGCACATGGTATGTTTTTGATAAAGGTTTGTTGTTATTATTTTATTACCTTTATTATAGAAATATTCAACTGCATCCCAGACAACTAAAATTTATATTACTAACCTTTAAGAATAAATGTCAGTATGTTTTATGAAAGAATGATTCAATTATTGGATAGACTATATCCATTGCTTCATTAATAAATACAAATATTGTAAATCTGTCATGTTCTATTGCTATGCTAATTTATGAGGTTTTATTCGTAAACCACATAGGTTATATCTCAGTGATTATAATCTCAGAGAGTAAGGTAGGGTGAGCCTGTGCTTGTGGGGCAAATACATCAACAGGTAAATAAAGACGGTGATAAGACATATGATAAAGAAGCACAAAGTGGATTGTGAATGAGAACAAAGGAGAGATACTTTCACAGTTGTGGGAGGTCAAAATGTCACCTAAATTAAGGCCAGCAGTTTCCCAGGTTAGTAGATTGGTGGTAAAGAACATATGACTGGTTGTCTTATGTTTAAACAGAGTATACACAAAATTTTTGAAAACCAGGGAGATCAGGACCGATGTGAGGAGCTTAAAAGGCTCAGTGGCACTAGACGCAAGGCAACAGAAAGGGGCAGCTCACTTCATGAAAGATTTTATGGTGGGGGATGCAACATGGCGGCCGGCGAGGAAGCAGCGATTCCAACGTCTCCACTTTAACGGGATAAGAAAGACCCACCTGAACAGCTGCAGCCTATCTATGGAGGAACTTCTAGCATAATCCCCTTAAGAGGAGAGCAGCCGTGAACTGGTAGGTTTATTGGAAGTGACAGTTCATCCCAGAGAAGTGGATCTTGGACAGCCACTCGGGCACAGAGGTCTAGTCCCTCAGCCATCAGCCGCTCTGCAAGCAGCTCCCCCGGGAGGCCTAGAGCTCGCTCTGGGAGCAGCCATTTCACCTGCCCGGTTCCTAACCACGCGACCACAGCTACCTGGCTCCACGGGTGGCCCCGCGGCGGGTGCAGAAGTCGAGTCAGGAAACCAGAGGCCACTTTTGCAAGCAGCTAACACCCGAGCGGCTTGGCCCGCCCCGCCCGAACCGGCAGCAGGCACCCGCCATCAGGGCTCTCCTGGGATCTCAGCTCATTAAGCTCATTCAGGCCTCCGCCATCAGGGCTCCCCCTGGGAGGCACAGAGCTCGCTCTGGGAGCAGCAGCCTCACCCGCCCGGTCCCAAACCACGAGGCCTGTTCCTAACCACGCGGCCGGTTCCTAACCACGGACCACAGCTACCTGGCTCCACGGGTGGCCCCGCAGCGGGTGCAGAAGTCGAGTCCTGAAACCAGCGGCCACTTTTGCAAGCGGCTGACACCCGAGCGGTTTGGCCCGCCCCACCCGAACCGGCAGTCAGCCTCCGCCATCAGGGCTCCCCTGGGAGGCCTAGAGCTCGCTCTGGGAGCAGCCACTTCACCTGCCCTGGTCCTAACCACGCGGCCACAGCTACCCGGCTCCACAGGTGGCCCAGTGGCGGGTGCAGAAGTCAAGTCCTGAGGCCAGCGGCCACTTTTGCAAGCGGCTGACACCTGAGCGGTTTGGCCCGCCCCGCTGACACCTGAGCGGTTTGGCCCGCCCCTCCCAGGGGAGCATCAGGGCTCCCCTGGGAGGCATAGAGCTCGCTCTGGGAGCAGCAGCCTCACCCGCCCGGTTCCTAACCACACGGCCGGTACCTAACCACGCGGCCACAGCTACCCAGCTTCACAGGTGGCCCCTCGGCGGGTGCAGAAGTCGAGTCCGGAAACCAGCGGCCACTTTTGCAAGCGGCTAACACCCGAGCGGCTTGGCCCGCCCCGCCCGAACCGGCAGCCGGCACCCGCCATCAGGGCTCTCCTGGGATCTCAGCTCATTAAGCTCATTCAGGCTGGTATTGGCCTGCATCTAGCAGACAGATTTCTTGCTCAGGCTAGGGACTGGGGATCTTGTGGAGAATACTCCTAGAGGCTCGTGCCTGGCAAGGCGTGCGCCGGGCACTGAGCAGCTGGATTCTGGTTCCCGGGGCTAACCTGGCCCAGGTCTGAGGAAACTGCGGAGACTGCCGGTGGAGGCCAGCTCCAAGTGGAGCGTGCGCTGAGCTTGGGGCGACTGGGTTCGGACTCCCGGAACAGTTTTGGCCTGGGGGCAGGGGAACCCATGGGGGTCGCTCGCTGGAGCCAGCTCCCAGTGGTGAGTGTATCGGGATCCGAGAGGCGGGGTTCTGGCTACCGAAGTTGCTTTGGCCCAAGGATAGGGAACCAGTGGTGACTGTTTCTCAGTCAGGCTCCTGCTGGGTGCTGAGGGGCAGAGTGGAGCTTCCTCCTGCGCCCAGAGCAGGCCAAGTGACCCGCCGGCATAGTATCATGACACACCAAACGCAGCTGGGGCTGAAGAGAGTAGCCGCCCACGCTTAGAATAGGACCAGCGACCCCGAGGCGCGGTAGCCAAGCAACCTCATTTGGAGTAGGGGCTGTGCAGAGCTGCCATCTGAGCAAGCAGGGCAGGCAGACCTGCTGCCCACTGGAAAGACAGGCCAGGTAGCTTGCCAGCACGGTGGACACGCAACACCGAGGCAGTCGCGTCTCACTGGTTGGAGTGGGGGTGGAGCAGGGTCGCCGCCAGGGTCCGGAGGGGGCTCAGCGACCCGCTGGAGAGGTAGTCAGGTACCCCCATTGGGAGTGGGGGCTGTGCAGAACTGCGACCCACCGGCCTAGAGGCCTGCCAGCGCGGTAGACACGTCACACCAATTGGAGTGGGGACCCAGCAGAGCTGCCACCCACATCCAAATCAGGACCAACGACCCAGGGTGTGGTAGTTACGTTACCACAATTGGAAAGGGGGCAGAGCAGAGCCACCACCCGTGCCCGCAGGGGGGGCAGACCTGTGACCGATCAGCGGGGTAGACAGATCACCCTAATTAGAGGAGGAGCAGAGCCACTACCCGCCCTGCAAGGGAGACTGCCCAACTATACAAGAGCAATATAAATAAATAGGGGGTAAATTTCAAAAACACAACAGTTGCACCAAGCAGAAAGAAACGCGAGCAGTATGAAAAGACAAGGAAAGAAAGGACCTCAAGCAATGCAGGTCAACTCAACTTTAGAAGAGGTAATAGCTGAAACAGATGGAATGTCAGATAAAGAGTTGAGGATATATATGCTTCAGATGATCTGGAGTCTCAAGGAAGACATGAGACAGCAAAATCAGACAATGAAAGATCACATTGACAAACAAATCCAGGAAGTAAAAGATCAATTTCACAGGGAGATAGAGGTAATAAAAAACAAACAAATAGAAATCCTAGAAATGCAGGAAACAGTAAACCAACTTAAAAACTCAGTTGAGAATACTACCAGCAGAGTAGACCACGTAGAAGAGAGAACTTCAGACAATGAAGACAAAGTATTTCAACTGGAAAAGAACATAGACAGCTCAGCAAGACTGCTAAGAAACCATGAGCAGAACATTCAAGAATTATGGGACAATATCAAAAGGCCAAATTTAAGAGTCATTGGGATACAGGAAGGCACAGAGCTCCTTACCAAAGGAATAAACAGTCTATTCAGTGAAATAATACAAGAAAACTTCCCAGACTTGAAGAATGAGACAGAATCCCAAATCCTAGAAGCCTACAGGACGCCAAATGTGCAAAATCATAAGAGATCCACACCTAGACACATTATAATGAAGATGTCCAACATACAGAATAAGGAGAGAATTTTAAAAGCTGCAAGAGAAAGAAAGCAGATTACATTTAGGGGTAAACCAATCAGGATAACAGCTGATCTCTCAACACAGACTCTGAAAGCTAGAAGATCCTGGAACAACATATTTCAAACTCTGAAAGAAAATGGGTTCCAACCAAGAATCGTGTATCTGGCGAAATTAAGCTTCAGGATAGAAGATGAAATTAAAATCTTCCATGATAAACAAAAGTTAAAAGAATTCACAGCTAGAAAACCATCTCTTCAAAAAATCCTTGGCAAAACATTTCAGGAAGAGGAAATGGAAAATAACATTGAAAACCAACAATGGGAGGTAGGACAGTAAAGGGGGGAAAGTAGTCAAAGTGGATAACAAATCAGGTTTAGTAACATCAATAAACAAATATGGATAGAAGAACAAACCATATCTCAATAATAACCCTAAATGTTAATGGCTTAAACTCACCAATCAAGAGACATAGGCTAGTAGAATGGATCACAAAACAAGACCCAACAATATGCTCCCTACAGGAGATGCATCTGATAGGAAAAGATATTCATAGACTGAAGGTGAAAGGTTGGGAAAAATCATACCACTCATATGGACTGCGGAAACGAGCAGGAGTGGCCATACTCATATCTAATAAAATAGATTTCAAGCCAAAGTTAATCAAAAGGGATAAAGAAGGAAACTTCATACTGCTCAAGGGAACCATACACCAACAAGACATAACAATCATAAATATATATGCCCCAAATAATGGTGCGGCTTTGTTCATCAAGCAAACTCTTCTCAAGTTCAAGAGTCTAATAGACCACCATACAATAATCATGGGAGACTTCAACACACCTCTCTCACCACTGGACAGATCTTCCAAACAAAAGTTAAATAAGGAAACTATAGAACTCAATAACACAATTAACAACCTAGACCTAATTGACATATATAGACTATACCACCCAACATCAAGTAGTTACACTTTTTACTCAGCAGCACATGGAACCTTCTCAAAAATAGACCATATATTATGTCACAGGGCAACTCTTAGACAATTTAAGGGGTAGAGATAATACCATGCATCTTATCTGACCACAATGGAATGAAACTGAAAATCAATGATAAAAGAAGGGTGGAAAAATCAAGCATCACTTAGAGAATGAACAATAGGTTGCTGAATGATCAATGGGTTTTAGAAGACATCAAGGAGGAAATTAAAAACTTCCTAGAGTTAAATGAAAACACAGACACAACATATCGGAATCTATGGGACACATTGAAAGCAGTTCTAAGAGGAAAATTCATTGCTTGGAGTTCATTCCTCAAAAAAAGAAAAAACCAACAAATAAATGATCTCATACTTCATCTCAAAATCCTAGAAAAAGAAGAGCAAAACAACAGCAAAAGAAGTAGAAGGCAAGAAATAATTAAAATCAGAGCTGAAATTAATGAAATTGAAACAAAAGAAACAATTGAAAAAATTGACAAAACTAAAAGTTGGTTCTTTGAAAAAATAAATAAAATTGACAGACCCTTAGCCATGCTAACGAAGAGAAGAAGAGAGAGAACCCAAATTACTAGCATACGGGATGAAAAAGGCAATATCACAACAGACTCTTCAGAAATACAGAAGATAATCAGAAACTATTTTGAATCCTTATACTCCAATAAAATAGAAGATAGTGAAGGCATCGATAAATTTCTTAAGTCATACAATCTGCCCAGATTGAGGCAAGAGGATATAGACTATCTAAACAGACCAATAACAATAGAGGAAATAGAAGAAACCATCAAAAGATTACCAACTAAGAAAAGCCCAGGACTGGATGGGTATACAGCAGAGTTTTACAAAACCTTTAAAGAGGAACTAACACCAATACTTTTCAAGCTATTTCAGGAAATAGAAAAAGACGAGAACTTCCAAATTCATTCTATGAGGCCAACATCACCCTGATTCCGAAACCAGACAAAGACACTTCAAAGAAAGAAAACTACAGACCAATATCTCTAATGAACATTAATGCAAAAATCCTCAATAAAATTCTGGCAAATCGGATTCAAATACATATCAAAAAAATTATACACCATGATCAAGTAGGATTCATCCCTGGGATGCAAGGCTGGTTCAATATACGGAAATCAATAAATGTTATTCACCACATCAATAGACTTAAAAATAAGAACCATATGATCATCTCCATAGATGCAGAAAAAGCATTCGACAAAGTACAGCATCCCTTTATGTTCAAAACTCTAGAAAAATTAGGGATAACTGGATCATACCTCAACAATGTAAAAGCAATCTATGATAAGCCACAGGCCAGCATCATTCTGAATGGAGAAAAATTGAAGGCATTCCCTCTAAGATCTGGTACAAGACAGGGATGCCCTCTCTCACCACTTCTGTTCAACATAGTCCTCGAAACACTGGCCAGAGCAATTAGGCAGACGAAAGAAATTAAAGGTATAAAAATAGGAAAAGAAGATCTTAAACTATCACTATTTGCAGATGATATGATCCTATACCTAGCAGACCCAAAAGGGTCTACAAAGAAGCTATTAGAGCTAATAAATGAATTCAGCAAAGTGGCAGGATATAAGATCAACACGCATAAATCAAAGGCATTCCTGTATATCAGCGACAAATCCTCTGAAACAGAAATGAGGACAACTACTCCATTCACAATATCCCCCCAAAAAATAAAATACTTGGGAATCAACCTAACAAAAGAGGTGAAAGATTTATACAATGAAAATTACAGAACCCTAAAGAAAGATATAGAAGAAGACCTTAGAAGATGGAAAAATATACCCTGCTCATGGATAGGCAGAACTAACATCATCAAAATGGCGATATTACCAAAAGTTCTCTATAAGTTCAATGCAATGCCAATCAAAATCCCAACAGCATATCTTGTAGAAATTGATAAAAGAATCATGAAATTCATATGGAATAATAAAAGACCCAGAATAGCAAAAACAATGCTAAGCAGGAAGTGTGAATCACGTGGTATAGCGATACCAGACTTCAAACTATACTACAGAGCAATAGTAACAAAAACAGCATGGTACTGGTACCAAAACAGGCGGGTGGACCAATGGTACAGAATAGAGGACACAGTAACCAATCCACAAAACTACAACTATCTTATATTTGATAAAGGGGCTAAAAGCATGCAATGGAGGAAGGATAGCATCTTCAACAAATGGTGCTGGGAAAACTGGAAATCCATTTGCATCAAAATGAATCTGAATCCCTATCTCTCGCATGCACAAAAGTTAACTCAAAATGGATCAAGGAGCTTGATATTAAATCAGAGACAGGGCATCTGATAGAAGAAAAAGTTGGTTATGATCTACATACTGTGGGATCAGGCTCCAAATTCCTCAATAGGACACCCATAGCGCAAGAGTTAACAAGTAGAATCAACAAATGGGACTTACTCAAACTAAAAAGTTTTTTCTCAGCAAAAGAAACAATAAGAGAGATAAACAGGGAGCCTACATCCTGGGAACAAATCTTTACTCCACACACTTCAGATAGAGCCCTAATAACCAGAATATACAAAGAACTCAAAAAATTAGACAATAAGATAACAAATAACCTAATCAATAAATGGGCCAAGGACCTCAATAGACACTTCTCAGAGGAGGACATACAATCAATCTATAAATACATGAAAAAATGCTCACCATCGCTAGCAGTCAGAGAAATGCAAATCAAAACCACCCTAAGATACCATCTCACTCCAGTAAGATTGGCAGCCATTAGGAAGTCAAACAATAATAAGTGCTGGAGAGGATGCGGGGAAAAGGGCACTCTTGTTCATTGCTGGTGGGACTGCAAACTGGTGCAGCCAATTTGGAAAGCAGTATGGAGATTTCTTGGAAAGCTGGGAATGGAACCACCATTTGACCCAGCTATTCCCCTTCTCGGTCTATTCCCTAAAGACCTAATAAGAGCATGCTACAGGGACACTGCTACATCGATGTTCATAGCAGCTCAATTCATGATAGCAAGACTGTGGAATCAGCCTAGATGCCCTTCAATAGATGAATGGATTAAAAAAATGTGGCATTTATACACTATGGAGTATTACTCTGCATTAAAAAATGACAAAATCATAGAATTTGGTGGGAAATGGATGGCATTAGAGCAGATTATGCTAAGTGAAGCTAGTCAATCTTTAAAAAACAAATACCAAATGACTCCTTTGATATAAGGGGAGTAAACAAGGACAGGGTAGGGACGAAGAGCTTGAGAAGAAGATTTACATTAAACAGGGATGAGAGGTGGGAGGGAAAGGGAGTGAGAAGGGGAATCACATGGAAATGGAAGGCGATCCTCAGGGTTATACAAAATGTCATATAAGAGGAAAGGAGGGGTAAGACAAGATAATACAAATGGAAGAAAGGATTTACAGTAGAAGGGGTAGAGAGAGAAAAGGGGAGGGGAGGGGAGGGGAGGGGGGATAGTAGAGAATAGGACAGACAGCAGAATACATCAGACACTAGAAAGGCAATAGGTCAATCAATGGAAGGGTAACTGATGTGATTCAGCAATCTGTATACGGGGTAAAATTGGGAGTTCATAACCCACTTGAATCAAACCGTGTAATATGATATATTAAGAACTATGTAATATTTTGAAAGACCAACAATAATAAAAAAAAAAACTACACTGAGATTTCATCTCATTCCAGTCAGAATAGCAATTATGAAGAATACAAGTAACAATAAACGTTGGCAAGGATGTGGGGGAAAAGATACACTCATATCTTGCTAATGGAAATGCAAATTGGTGCAACCACTTTGGAAAGCAGTATGGAGATTCCTATTTTTGAATAGGAAAATTTTCCATTGACCCAATTTTTCCACTCCTTGGTATATATCCCAAGGACTTAAAATCAGCATATCATAGTGACCAGCCATATCAACAATTATAGCAGCTCAATTCACAATAGTTAAACAATGGAACTAGCCTAGGTGCCCTACCACAGATGAATGGATAAAGAAAATATGGTATATATATACAATAGAATATTACTCAGCCCTAAAGAAAGATGAAAGTATGGCATTTGCTGGTAAATGGATGGAACTGTAGACTATTGTGCTAAGGGAAATAAACCAATCCCCAAAACCCAAAGGCTAATTTTTCTCTCTGATATGTGGATGCTAACACATAATAAGGGGAAGAGGTAGGGAAGAATAAAAGTACTTTGAATTAGACTGAGGGGAATGAAGGGAAGGGAGGGGGATGAGAATAGGAATGACAGAATGAATGGACATAACTTTCCTATGTTCAGATATGAATTCACAACCAGTTTAATTTCACATGCACAACCACAAGAATGGGAAGTTATACTCCGTGTATGTATGATATGTCAAAATACATCCTACTGTCATGTATTAATAAAAAGAACAAAAAAAAATTTTTAAAGATTAATCTTTTAAAAATATTGCTCCTTCAGGTCACTTTTCTGCCCATTAAAATGTTGGCCATTTCTACAGGGTCTACTTCCATACTTGAATATTCAAGGCTGTCTATAATCTGTTCCAATTTTCCTTTCAATTGTATTTCCCAATAATAACTTGTCCACACTCTGCTGACTCCCGAGCAACCTGTCACTTGGCTTTGTTCTGGCTCCACACAGAGTTTGATTAAATTTAATTCAACAAAAAAAAGAAAGATTTTATGGTTAATTTAATTATTTTGGACTCTATTATATTAGAACTGCTCAGTCTTTGAAGGTCTTAATTAGAAGAGCAACTTGATCAGAACTATATTTTAAGAATGTCATTCTGGTGGCAGTGTACCCAGTAAATTGGACAAGTCCAAGACTGAGTGCAAAGAGACACATTTAGAGATGATTGCAGGAATGTAGGAAAATAAGGGAGATGGAATTAAGAAAGCATAAGTGAGCATGAAACAATGAGGACTGGAGTTATATCATCAATGCCTGGGGATACATTGGATATGAGGACTGGCGAGGGAAGTGAACAAATCTAGGGTGATGTTTTGCTTCTGAAACAATGGAACAGACAGTGGTACTGGGTGTGGAGATAGAACATATAGTAGGCTAGAGTTGGTGAAAGAATATGAGTTCAGTTTGGATGCACTTAATTTCAGTTGCTTATAACATCTAAAAAGAGAAAGCAGCTAGTATATTAATCCAGGGCTTGGCTTTGCTAGCCAGTGTTTGAATAAATATGTGGCACATGGTTCATGCAATCTATTTAGATAGAGAAGGAGCAGGAAAGAGAAAGTCTGGATAAACAAAGGGGAAAATAGGTGAAAAACAAAGAGGTACCATCAAAGAGCAAGCACAAGGATGATAAGTAGGAAAATGAAAGGAAAGGAGTTATAGTTAAATTATCAGAATTCATGATTTCAGGGATGCACCCCTCCAGAGTGATGACAATGACCACATTATAGTTACAAAAATGGGAAAGAGAAATGAGGTCAAGGCAAAAAATCAACAGAGACAAAGAAATCAAAACAATGGTGGCTGGTGTGTGAAGTGTTGCACCCATCACACAGTGTGTTTCGCCTCACTCAAGACGGTGGTCAAACTTGGGAAAGAGGAAGACTTCAAAATGCAGTGCAATTTGTGGCCAGTGCAGGACTACTCTTGCAATGCTGGTAGGTGACACAGGGAGGGCATATTGAGAGCAAGAATAACAAGAGGCTGTCTGGGTTCAGACTCAGGGAGTATCTAGGGAAACCTAAATTCACCCTAAATGCACTTTTTGAAAGAACATGGGCATAGAAATAATGAAGCCGCACAACAGAACTCACCAGTGGGCAGCATTCCCAGGTACAAAACGAAAGCAGGCTTTGTTATCAGCCTGAGCAGGTTGCATCCGCCTGGGAAACTCAATCACCTTATGCAATAATTTCTCCCTAGCTCTGGAAAAATTGGCACAGAAGGTACAGAACAGTGAATGTAATAAACAAGAAAGGAAAGAATAAAGGAAGGAAGGAAGGAAGGAAGGAAGGAAGGAAGGAAGGAAGGAAGGAAGGAAGGAAGGGTAGAAGACCCCAAGAAAGAAACTCCTAATAAAAATCTATTCTTTCTGAGAGGCTATTTTTAATACTAAATTTTTTATTTTTTAAGAAAAAAAAATGGTTCAAAGCATTTCCCCCTCTTTAGAATTTAGGTGGAAGGAAATGCAAAAACAAATCAGTTAAAAGAACTGGAAATTCTCCACTCTCTTGGAGTGTTCCAGTACAAACATCATGGGAGGTGTGGAAAACTCCACAAGACATTTCCTAGGATCACAGGATTTTTGAGTTGGAAGGGACTCTGGATCAAATGGATCAGTGCTTAATTTTAAATGAGGTGCCCTGCAGAGGCCCGCAAAAGGGAAGGTAGTCAGGGTAGAATATTGCTGATTGGAAAATCACTGCACATTTCTCAAAAGATAACCTTTTATAATTGTACTAAAAGCAAAAATTCTAATAACTTCCATAAGAAACTCTTATATAAATTTCATGATGGCAATATAATCAAAATTTTAACAATAATTTCACTGATAATAAGGCCTTCTTTGCTTGGTAGTTCATGTAAATTTCTTATGTAATTTTAACTTTGAAACTTTAAAATAACACTATAAATCTGTGGAATGACAAATATCTTTAAATGTGAACCCATTTCCCTGTTAATGCCACTTGCAAATGAGAAATAATGCTAATTAGTAAGCTCAAAATTATTTTTCACTAAAACGGTAGGTTACTGTTTTTCTTCCTGTAACTAGATGCTTCATGCATACATGCTTACTGTATATTAATACTATAATTTAGAGAGAAGAAGGGAACACTTCCTGTTATGGCAGTGCCTACAGAAAGGCAGGCTAAAGCCCAGCTTCACACCCTCATTTCTTCGCCGTCTGGTAACAGGGCATGACTTGCTTATTCCTATCTCTAGGCCATTCTTCCTTTGGCTTTCTTCTGGTATCCTAAGACATTTTCAGGGTTTTTACTTATGAGGCAGGAATCTTTATTCAAGTGAAATCTCACCAAGTATGCAAAACAGATTAATCCAAAGTTCCAAAGTTCGGGTTGGTGTAATGATGGCAGTTGGTCCACGGCTCAGCCCACATGCATTTCCACTTCCCAAATCTCCATTCCTCATAGATTTAAAAGCCTTTGTGGAGCTAAGGGTTGAAAACCAGTCCCACAACTGTCCCAGACAAATAAATATTCTTACACTAGTTTATTTATTTATTTGTACACATCTACCCCGCTATACACATGTATAACCACAAGCTGTATATATAAAAACGGTGGATAAAAGAGACCTGAATATTTAGTGAAAGTTAGCACTGTAGAAACCAAACAGAAAATATTGTTTCTGATGTATTTGGAAACATTAATGGAGAATGGATTTCAATGGTTTACAAGGGTTTATGGTACATAGCATGGTCTGGTTTATACCAATTGACACTGGCTTCTTTTGACCAAGTACAGGATTTTATTTATATTCTGGTTGGAATTTTTGACTCATATGATCAGACGCCCACACAACCCCTTTAGCTTAAATAAAATCCAAACCACTTGGATATACAAGAGTGAAGAAGGTAGCATGTTGCAGTCTCCTTTGTGGATTGTGGTTATTGTAACAGGATCATGAACAAAAGGGTCACAAAACCACTCAGTTTGGGCAGGGAACCTTCAAAGGAGCAGCTGCCTTCAAACTGAGAAGGCTTATACAGACAAATTGAGCATATGGTTAGTTAGTGTCCTAAAATGACTTGAGAGAAGCTCAAGGGGAAGGGCAAGGTATTCAAAGGAAGATGTGATCTTTGGTTGAGCACCTACTATGCTCTAGATTCACATACATAGTATCCTTTTATTTATAGTAGAATCCTACTAAGTTTATCTCCTGTTTATAAAAGAGGACACTATAGTTAGGTCATCTTTATAAAATTATACAACTGGTATTTGTTTTATCATATCATTTATTTGTTATATCATATCACTCTCTTCTAGCTCTTCCACAAACTTGCCAAATTTTTTTTTTCTACTTCAAGGCCATCTGCATACAATTCCCTTTCAAACATATATCCTCATATCTTCTCTTAAATTTCACAGGACTCTGCTTATCTGCCTTAGGGGAGCCTTCTGGGACCATCTTTCATAATATGTCACTCCTTTATTCTCTGTTTACTCACTTTACCTTACTTTCTTTATAAATTTATTGCTACATGATACTTTATCCCACAAACACTTATTCATTGGTTTATCATTTGTCTTTCACATTAGAATATAAACTTCACTGGGACAGGGACCTTGTTTGTATAGTTTACTGCTTCTTTCTAGGCACAACATGTATCTGGCACTTAAAAGATGATTAATAAATATTTGCTAATAATCAAAAGAATGAATGTGCACTAAGAAATTAAACAATAGACAAAAGCATTGGACATTTTGTTCCAGTTTTAGCTTTTTAGTAACTTAACATTTTAATCCTTTGCTTATGCTTCATCTTCCTAGACTTAACTGCCACTTGCAATTTTTTATCCTAAAGATTGGTGGGTGTTACACTGGTTGTGTATTCATATAAGAACAAAAGTTAGGTCCAATTCACGTCATGTACAACCACAAAAATGGGAAGTTATACTCCATGTATGTATGCTATGTCAAAATATATCCTATTGTCATTATAACTGAAAAGAACAAATTTAAAACATTTTTAAAAAAGAGTAGGTGGTATCACGGAGAGCTGTTGAGGATACTACATATATGTCTTCTCTTATGCTAATCGCCTCAAAATATTCCTTGGGGAAGATTCCTCTTTCATATTGCATTCGTTTGTTTTCCTTTGCTATAACAAGACCCAAGGTGGGAAGATATGTGTGTGTGTGTGTGTGTGTGTGTGTGTGTGTGTGTGTGTGTATAAAACAGATTTATTGAACTTGATGTTTCGGAATTTTGAAGCCATGGCATTGCACCGGCTGGACTCTGGTGAGAACCTCATGGAGATGGAGTCATGTTGTGGGAGTGTTTGTGAGAGAGATCACACAATGAGATAGGAAGCCAGAGCACAGAGTGGAGCCAGTCTTACTCTTTGATAACCACCCTCTCCTGAGAACTAATCAAGGTCCCAAGAAAAACTACTTGAATCTCTTCCAGCGACAGTGCTCTCTGCTCTCAATAACCCAGTGACCTCCGGTAGGCTTCACCTCTTAAAGGTCCATCCACCTTCCTATTTGAACATATGGGGAACCTTTCTGTGAACATGTGAACCCTGTAGAACACACTTAAACTACATCCACACCACAACACCCATTCTTAGCAAATGGATTTGAGTGGGTTCCTCTTAGTCCCAGATGCATGGATGAGTTTGATTGGCTTAAATCAATCAGTGACACCATAATATGAGTCAGTGTAATTGGCGCAGAGTGGTCATATATCTATACACACCAGGGAGATCAAAGAGGCATTTTCTTCATGTTTTCTGGGAAAATATTTTCTGATAAAGTGACTAACAGTGGTAATCTTTTTTTTTTTCTTCTGGAGCAAGAACAGCAATTGGGAAGAGGTAAAGTAGAAAACTCTGAGGGATGACTAGGGTTTCCAAAAGTAATACTGAATCTCTAATGTGTGCTAGAGGTCAGGTACAATTTTAAGAAGGGAGAATATAGTCAACAATAGAGGCGAGGTATTTGTTCTGACAGAGTGTATTTTATGGGGAAGACATAAAAAATGTAATTAAATACAAAATAAGTAAACAAACAGATGTGATAGCTTTAGTGATACATGGTATGAAGAAAATTAAACTGCATTACACAATGGAAAACAAATGAAGGGATTTTATCTTGTGTTAACAGGTAAGGCCTTTCTAGAAATCCAGTTATCTATATACATATCCTTTTGTCCAAAGAAAATAAATATTATATTTTTGTAATAAATCAGTTATACCATTTTGAGTGATTTTGAAATAAGCCCCCAAATTAATGTAAAATTATAAAAAAGTTGTAATATATTGTAGACTATAATATCAACATACAACTATCCTGCATCTTTTAAATTTTGTCAAATATATTATTTAAAATGCCTTCTCCCACCACCATATTGCCCAGTGTTATGGATCTCACTAATTGTTTCAAATCTACCCATGGAGCGAGCAAGGGTCAGTCCTACCAAACTGTCAATCCTATTGACTACAGGAAAGGAGATAAGTGACATTATAGAGGAAGCATCATGAGAGCAGCCAGGAAAATGGAGAGGAGGCTAAAATACAATAGACCATAGAATGTATAATCTCTTCTCCCCCTCCATGCTACACATCTGGATAGTTTCTTATAACTAAGTTTAACTTAGTTTCTTATAACTAAGAAAAAAAATAACAACATTATATCCAAAGGTGTCAGAATTCAAAGGAAACACAAGGCAAATGAATAATGAGACAGTGATAAAACAGCTGTGAAATGAGCAGAAATCCCAAACACGAGGTATGGGAAAGTAAATTTGTCTTCAATTGATGGAAGAAGGGATGCCGGAACAAAGCTCCTGTGTAGATCTGGAGGCCTTTAGTCTCACCTATTTATGGAAAAAGGGTTAGAAAAACACTCCACCTCCAGTCATACAGATAGGAATCAATAACCAAACCAAAATGCATATTATCCAGTAAGAATATGCATGGATGAAAAAAATATATACTCTAGTTGTCAATAATTTAAGCTGGTGTATTAACATTACAATAAGTCAGAAATTGTTAAAATCTTGGAGGTATTTTTTAAGAAGAAAATTCAGAATCATTCTGAAGGAAACACTACTTTTTACAACCCAGAGCATGTAAGATCTTTGCAAGAGAAGGGAAAACAGTGAAGATGAGCAGACAATCCAAATATAACTAATATACAAGAAATAAACCACTTCAGGGAACATCATCAAAGTCAGCAGTCACTTCAGAATGACAGTAACAAAAACAAGTCTGGGTTTTCTAGGGGGCAGGGCCTGGGTTCTTACAGCCAGAAGTTGAGGTGGGAATACTTAGAAGCAGGGCCAGTATGGAATTAAGTCAAATCCCTAGAGGCTTGGAGCAATGGCCGGAGCAGCTAAGAGTGAGGATAACTAAACCAGAGTGACAAGGACTCTGTCTGGGCCAAGATGCAGTGGGAATTTCCCTAAAGCCAGCCAGATTCCTATAACACCAGGGTGTGGGGATATTGATTTTCAAAATAGCAAAGAGTGAGCAAGCTGAGTCTGAGATACTATTCACAGCCAAAATAATTGAAGAGTGTGAGATTCTCCCTGTATAGGGGAACACATGACTGACAGTAATGTGGAAACTTGTTCAGAATTGGCTCAGAATAGGACTCTCAAAGATTAAAATAAGCACGACTTCAGAAAGAAGACGACTAAAAACAAGAAGTCAAGCAAGCCTAGTGTGTACTTGTTAACTGAAACAAGAGAAAAAATGTTGAAAGAAAACATGACAATATAAGAACTCACAGATCCCCAATGAAGATAAAATAGTGGGAAATTCTTTTTTAAAAATATACAATTGCAATGATGCATATAATAAGAATAAACTCACTTTTTTCTTTAATTCTAAAGATTTATTAAGACATAACTAGCAAATTAATATTGAGTACACTTAAGGTGCATGACTTGATGTTTGTTATATGTCTTTATTGTGAAATCATCACCATAATCAAGGTAGTCAATATATCCATCATCTCACATAGTTACCATTTTCTTTTTTGTGGTGAGAATATTTAAAATGTACCCTTTTAGTAAATGTAAAGATACAGTACAATATTGTTAACTGTATACATATTGCTAGACATTAGCTGTCAAGGACTGAAATAATTTTGCATGGCTTAAACTTTGTACCCTTTGATCAACATCTTACTATATCCTTCTACTTTGCTTGTGAAGTTTTGGGGTGCCTATGGGCAAGAAAGACTGGCATTATGTTTCCTAGCAAGATGACTGCAGAGAAAAAAGGACATGCCACACCAAAGGGGAAGACCTTGTGGAGAGTGAACGGAGTAGCCCTATCATCCAGACCAAGTCTCCCCAGGAAGCTGGTTTCACCCTGGGTCCACAGGTTCCAATTTAAGGGTAAAGCTGATAGATGAAAACAGCGCTCTGCAGGCCTGCCAGAATTGCTGGAGCATGAGAGAAAAAAAAAAAAAAACTTGACACACAGGGGGATATGGTCATGATGCTTCCACCCAGTGGCCAGAAAGAGCCTCTAACTAATTCTTTCAAGAGGATCATACATAACAATAAATCAGCCAACCAGACACATTATCCACCTGCCTATTACGTATTACACCATATTACACCCACAGACTGAGCTAGATAAGTATCGATTTATTCACTGAACAAACTTAGTTACTGAATACCTATTATTTGTCAAGAACTGTTATCAGTAAAAGGATGGAGTAGTAAATATGATAGACAAATGTTGGCAGAGGCTTTCTGTTCATTGAGAAATACAGATAATAAACAAATGAGCAAATCTATACATCCTGTGAGAGAAAATATTTTAAATAGGAAAGCAAACTTATCTTAACTGGGAATTATATAACACAATGGTCATCCCTCAGTGGTGCCCTCCCAAGGAAGCACAGAGAATAGGCAGAAGAGACAAAGTTCAGAAGGAAAGCCATCAGCCAAAGCAGAAATTCTGTGCTCAGTGTAGCCTGGGCTAGAGTAGGAGAAAAGGAGCCATAGGGGTGGGATGGTGGAAGAGCATGCGGAACTCAAATGTGAGCGAGATATAAATAACAGGATTATTTAAAAAGTCATTGAAACAATGTTGGAGAGCTTAAGTAGCCTCATTACCTAGCAGAGTAAGAGTTCTACAAATCAAAGATGGTGTAGATTATTGAAAATATACAAAACCATTCTATGTTTGCAGATTGATGAGTTTAAGCTGCTTGATCAAAGCCGAATCCTTAATTCTCTGCTGCAGTGTTTGACTGACATCCTCATGTGGTTAAAGACTTTGCTAGAATAGGCACTTTTTATGCTTTTTAGATTTTCTTGGTATAGGGATGATGCTTCTAGATTCTTATGCAATTTTTTAATCTTTAATTTAAGTTTGAGGGTTTGATTAATATAACTTTATAGAGACTGAAAAAATCACCAACTTTAGCAAAATACCCTAGGCTACAGCTATGGAAGAACTCCAATTCTAAGAGGAGGAATGAGATTTAATATATGGCCCTTTTTTTTTCTTTCAAGAAATTTATTTTTAGTAGGGTGTTCATATTCAAATTTGGTAGCATTTTATTATTGCTGGCACTTTACTATTAGGGGTAATTTATATAATCCTGTGGGCTTATTATATAACTTCTACTGAGCTATAATAATGGAGAATGTGGCTGAATATAATTTGTTATGGGAGAGAGATCAAAGACTTTGGGCCTCTGGTGCTGAGGGGCTTTGTAGGTATATAATATATGCCCAGTTCTGATTCATTTCATAGAAAATTGATATGGCCTACATTGGGCCTCAGTATAGTCAAAGGAACAGTCATTGGAATTGAAACAATGGCCACAGAAAGGAAGGTAGACGATTACTTGATAAACCATGGGGCCTCTCCCCTAGGGGCCATAGAAGGCAGGCTTGAATGGCCAAGCATATTAAGTTAAAGAGCAAGAATTACAGGAGGAAAAAGAGAGGCATATTCTCTCTCTCTCTCTCTCTCTCTCTCTCTCTCTCTCTCTCTCTCTCTCTCTCTCCCCCTCCCTCCCTCCCCTTAAAATAGGAATTTCTGCCTTCATGAAAGTATTGGGAGAAGCTTTTGTGTTGTTTTCCATCAATCTCTCCCCACTGAGTCCCCCAAGGCTCACTGCCCAGACATGGCCCATAGCCACCATAGCTGCTTCTGGATCTGTGGGACACAGGAAGCCTACAATCCCTTTTTTCCATGTCGAAAGTCATTTGTGGAAGGTCTGATAAGGAGAGTCTGCAGCTGACCAAAGACTATACCTAAGAAAGGACAGGATAGTCCAATTCAGGGCAGAAGACTGTGAAGCCTGTTATTGTTTGGAGATGAAGGTTCCCTCCAAAGCTCCTGTGTTAATATGGGAATATTCAGAGATGAAATGAAAGCTGGAACCTAATCAGTGCATCCTAGTGTGAATGGTCAGTCTGGGTGGTAACTGTAGGCAAATAGGGTGTGGCTGGAGAAGGTAGGTCCCTGGAGCTGTGCTCTGGAAGGGTTCATCTTCCTTGTGATCCTCCTCCTCACTCCCCATTCTGCTTCATGACCCTGCCATCAGCTGAACAGCTTTCCTCTACTCGACCCTTTCCTCACTATGAGCTGCCTGACCTTGGGCCCAGGCCAACGAAGCTGGCCATCTATGGATGAAGACCTCTGAAACCCTGAGCTCCAAATTAACTTTGCCTCCTCTAAGTTGTACTTGTTGGGTATTTGGGTTACAGCAATAAAACAAAGTCCAGTCAAGTCTTGGTTACATGCATGGATCTCCAATTCAGCTGATGATAGTATTTTGATTTTCTTGTGGCTCTTGTGTCTATTTGCTCAATTGCCTCAGAATTCAGAGAGGAGAGGAACTCATCAGCCATTGCTAATGGCACTAATGCTGAGAGAGAGCGTGTGTGTGCAGGACAGAGACACAGGCTTAGGCTGTGGAATGGGTTGGAGCACTGTTGGTGTGTGGAGGGAAGAGCTGTGCCCAGCTGTGATACCTGACAGCCAGTGGGGTTGGGCTAGGAGTCAGAGGCTCAGGGCTTTACAACTATTGTCCTACCTAACACTCAGAAATCTGGCACAATTGACATTCTAATTATCTTAAGGAGAATAGTTGGGCTCTTGCAGAGGTTAAGGAAGAGGTATGTGGAATAAAGTCTTTTGAGATATGGGCATTAAAAGGTTTTTGACCGTTGCTCACAATACGACATATACTTTTCATTGTGACTTTACACTAATGCTTATGTATTTGAATGAAACCAGTGTAAAAAAAGAAAAAACAACCTTAAACTTGTAGTTACCATTATTATTTGCAATACCTGTTATTTTTAAATTTTATTTTAAAACATCTGGTTGAAACTACTGAAGTATTTTCCAGATATATTATACACACACACACACACACACACACACACACACACACACACCGGGGGGGGGGAGAGAGAGAGAGAGAGAGAGAGAGAGAGAGAGAGAGAGAGAGAGAGAGAGCGTGCTAACAACTGTTCTAAGTAATGCCATATCATGTAGATCTAGGTTCAAATACTGCTTTGATCATTTATGAGCTGAATGATCTTGAAAGTCACTTCTTAGGACCCCAGATTCCTCATCTGTAAAAGAGGATTAATCCCAATCTCTGAGTTTTCCCAGTAATAAAGAAGTAATGTGTCAGGAGCCCAGCCAAGCCACAGAGACTAAGCCCTCAGGTGTCAGTGACCAATAAAAACAAGAAGCCAGGATGACAGGAACAGTCAAGCCTGTGGTTTCCTACTGCAGTGGTAATGTCTCCAACCAAAGAAAGCACCAACTTCCCCAGTGCATTTTCCCTATGGAGTCCTAGTTGAAGATCAGGTACACCAGCACAAAGGTAGGGGTTGTCTCACTGCTGAGGGACACCAGACAAAAAGCTTCTTCAGTTTTATGGACCCAGGGGCTGAGGGAGAGTATAGAAGGACTGTGTACTGGTGGAGAATAGAGAAAAATGTGTTTCCTCCCTTCTTCTGATAAGGTGTCAGCAGAGATTGCCCAAAGAAGGCCTAAGCTGAGAGCCCCAAATAAAGCAATGCTATGGTTGGAATGTGTCCCCAGAAGTTTGTGAGTTGGAAAGTTAATTCCCAATATAGTGGCTTTCAGTGTTGGGGCATGAGGGCTCCACCCTCAGGAATGGATTAACCCTTCTTGGGAGAGTGGGCTAGTTCTCACAGGAGTTGTTCTAAAACAAAAGCACATGCTTTGCATATGCTCTCTTGCTGTCTCACCACATTTTGCCCTCCACCATGTAGCATGAAATCCCTCTCCAGGCATTGTCACTGTGCCCTTGAACTTCCCAGCCTCCAAAATCTTGAACCAGATAAACTTTTATTTCTTTACAAATTATCCAATCTGTGGTACAACTCCTGTAACAGCAACAAGAAACAGACTAAGAGGTCTCCAAAGGAAGGTACCTAGCTAGAAATGCAAACATGTGTAAGAGGAGAGGGGCCTGAGTCTTTGCCACTTCATTCAAAGACTGCAATGCACCAGCTATGAACAAGTCTAATGAAGACAGCAGCTTTTCCCATGTCTTCCAGGTGAGACCTTTGTCATTGCCCAAGGTTAGGCTTGAAAAATCATACAGAGGATTTTGATCAAGAGCCAGAGTCATAAATATGTAACAAGAAATGAGTTCTGTATTGGCAAAACTACCTCCACTCAGTCACAGTGATATTAAATGAATTAAAATTAACATAGTGCTTCTAATAGTGGCTGGCCCATAGTTAATGCTCTATATGTTTTAATTAAGCAAATAAAAAGTGAAGTGCTCAAATATATTAGCTAATTCCAATTATCCAGAATCTGACCAACTCTCTATACCTCTTCCACTCGGGTTCAAGCCATTCCTAAAAAGAAAGGTGGGAAATATGCATGAATATTCACCAAGAGATTCAAGAACTTAAAAGAAAAAGGTGATCTTCTTCCTCTTGAAATTCAACAATTTTCTTAATAAAAAAAAGAATAATGGAATTAAAATGTTTCCATTTTTCAGCTCCTAGTAATTAATGGAAACTAGTCATTGATCCTTAACATTTGCTAACATCATAAAAAGAAAGGAAAACAAATTATGTAACTCCTGAAGGAAAAATACATCTCCTTTGTTGCCAAAGAAATTGAATCTACCTCTGATCAAGCATCTGGAACTAACAGTCAATTTACATGGAATTTGGAGAAGAGATGAATATATTAATTGACATCTAGAGCGAGAAATATATTAATTGACATGCAGATGAAATCAGCAAAATCTAGACTGGAAAAAAATCAAAAAGACAGTCTACTTCATTCAACACAAAATTTCAAGGTCAATGATGGAATGGGAACGTACAAATTAAAAGAGGTGTAAGAGACAACTAATTACATTATATAGTTCATATTTGGATAATTATAAAAGTAAACCACAATTTATGGTTGTACACACACATGCATGTGCACACATGCATGCACACATACACACACACAAAATCAGCAACCTAGACAGGGAACATTACCTCATCCAGTCAACAGCCCCCCAATATAACCACTATCCTATCATCAATCATCATAGGCTAATTTAGCCTCCTGTTGACCTTTTTATAAGTGGAATGATATAATACATGTATAGTTTCTTTTGTTCAACATTATGTCTTGGGGATTCAGCCATATTATTTCTGTTTAGTAGTCATTCAGTTAAGACAGTACATTTGAAAAGGTGCACAAGTATAAGGTGTTGTCTTTTTTTTTTTTGGTACCAGTGATTGAACTCAAGGGCACTTTACCATTAAGCAGCATCCCAGCTCTTTTATTTATATATATTCAAATAAGTACATATAATATTAAATAGTGTATACATTATATATCATATACATCTTTGAATATACATATTTATTTATTTAAATATAAATATTTGTAAAATATAAATATTTATATTTAGAGACAGGGTGCTGTTGAGTTGCTTAGGGCCTTGCTAAATTTCTTAGGCTGGCTTTGAACTCATAAGCCTGCTGCCTCAGCATCCTGAGCTGCTGGAAAGTGTTGTCTATTATGGGAATGGCTTATTTGACATTTTGAAAATCACTCAGGACATATACCATGACAACTTACAAGACTTGGTCCTTACACCAATTGTAAAATGTAATGATATTGAGCTCCTCCTTTATGTAAAGCATTTTGCTAGGTGCTATAATAAATGCAGAGTAAAAAGTTGTGATCCTAAATCCCAAGAGATTTATAATCTGACTGGAGAGACAAAGTCTAAGGTGAGAAAAACTTAAAAAAATTATTATTATTTATTATTCAAGGAATCTGCAGAAGAGCATTGGGGTAATACGTGATTGTCAGGCACACTCTACATTTCATCCTATCATAGAGTTAATGCAAGGAATCAATTAATGTAGCAGTCCTGGGCAGAGCTTAGGAAAACAAATGAATTTGAGCAGGATTTTGGACAAAGAATAAAAGGAGAGAAGCCCAAAAGAATAGTCCAAATGGGAGAATGTTGAACAAGAACTTTGTGGAATTTTGAAGAAAGCAGTTAAATCAATATGCCTGGGCAGGGTTGTGAAGTATTTATTTTTTCCAACTTTGTTGAGGTTTAATTGATATAAACTAAACTGTACATGTTTTAAATGGTACAATTTAATTTTAAAATAATGCCACAATCAAGATGATGTAAGTATCTAGAATCCTCAAAAGCTTTCTCATACCCTATTACAATCCCTCACTCCTACTCTTTTCCCATCTTGCATCTTTGCTAAAAATAATTATTTTAGGTCACATGCATGTTACTGCACATAATGATTGTTTAGTTCATTTTTACTGCTAATTACTATTACAATAGTAGTTCATCCATTCACCTGTTGATAAACATTATACTTATTTTTAATTTGGGGGATATTACAAATAGAATTATTACAAACATTTATGTGCAAATCTTTGTATGGAAATCTCTCTCAGATAATTATGGAGTGGAATGGTTGGACCCTATGTACTTACTAATGTATTCATTTTAAGAAGCTGTCAGGTGGGTTTTGGAAGCAGTTGCACTGCTTTATTTTGTTTTAATATTCACGCCAGCAGTTCTTTCACATCCTGGCCCACATTTGGTATAGTCAATTCATAATTTAACCTTTTTAGTAGGTGTGTAATAGTATCTCATTATACTTTTAACTTGCTTTTCCATAATGAGTAAGAATGTTAAACATCTTCTCATGTACTTACTTGTCATCCATAGGTCTTCTATGGTAAAATATCTGCTCACATCTTTTGCCCCCTTAAAAAATTGTGTTGTCTTCTTACTGAGGCTCTAAAAATACTGTAGATACAATTTTTTGTTTGTTTTTTATATGTTTTGAGAATAGTTTCTCTCTAGCTCACTGTTTCATTTTCTTTATGGTGTTTTTTGAAGAGCAAAATATATGAACTTGTCGATTAGTTATTTTATAGTCTTGTGTTTTCTGACATACTTAGGAAATATATGTCAAACCCTAGGTCACTAAAATTTTCTCCTATGATGACTTTTATGATTATGGTTTTAGTTCCTACATGTAGGTCTAGGATGGATTTCAAGTTAATTTTTGTATATTGAGAAGTAAGGGTCAAATTTCTATCTTTTTGCATATGGCTATCTAATGTTCCAGAACAATTTGCTGAGAAGATTGCTTTAGACTCAATGAATTATCTTGTAGTATTTGTCCCAAATCAATTAACCATATGAGCATCATTCCCTTTTTGAGTTATTTTTGTTTATTTACTTGCCTATTTTTATGACAATACTACATTATCTTGATTTAAATACCTTTGACATAAGTCTTGAAATTAAGAAGCATAAATCTTCCCAAATTGTCTTTCTTGTTAAAGTTATTTGGATTATTGTATGCCTTTTGCATTTTCATATAACTTTAAGAATCAATTTGCAAATTACTATAAAAAAGTTCTGCTTGGATTTTATGAAAAGAATATTTTTGTCCACTAATTTAGGTCTTTTAAAAAATTTGCTCAGAAATATTTTGTGGTTTCCAACTTAGAAGTCTTGTACAGATTATGTTAAACCTACCCCATAATATTTCATATTTGTATGACATTTGAAATTTTTTTAAAATTTCAGTTTCCAAATGTTTCTTGCAACTATGTAGAAGCACATGTTGTTCTTACATCCTGCAGCCTTGAAAAAAATCACTTATTATTTTTAATGCACATTTCTTGATGGTTGAAGATTTTCTACATACATAATTATTTATCTAGTATGGGACTATAGCTCAGTAGTAGAGTGATTGCCTAGCATGTGCATGATCCTGAATTCAGTCTCCTTCACTGTAAATAATAATAATAGTAATAACAATCATACAACTACTAATAATATCATAATTTATTACAAATGAATTTTCAAGAGTATGGTCCAATTTGTGGACAGATGCACAGATGGTACAGTTTCGATGGTACAGTAATCCCTCTCTCCCCTGCACAGTTATCTTTATTATTAACTTCTTTAGTGTGATACATTCATTACAACTGATGAACCAATACCAGTATATAATTTTTAATTGAAGACCATTTAGTTTATATTAGGGTTTACTCTTAGTATTTTACAATTTGACAGATGTATCACGTCTTCTATCTACCATCATATTTCATTCAGAATAGTTTTCTTTTGGCCTAAAAATGTTCTGTGCTCCAGTTAATCCTTGCTTCCCCAAACAACCACTGATCTGATTGTGGTCTTTAAAGTTTTGACTTTTACAGGGTATCATTTAGGTGAAATCTTTCAGATTGATTTCTTTCAATCTAAGATTCCTCTGTGTCTTTTCATTGCAAGATAGCTAATTTCTTTTTGACTCTGAATAATGTATTATGTGGATATACCACAGTTTATTTATCTACTCGCTTATTGAAGGAGATTTTGATTGTGTACAAAGTTTGGCAATTATGAGTGGATCTGTGTAGAGGTTTTTAAGTTAGCTTAAGTTTCCAACTCATTTGGACAAGAACCTAGAAATACAATTGCTAAACCATATGATAAAAGTATGTTTCATTTTATATGAAACTACTAAAGTGTCCTCCAAAATGGTTATGTCATTTCGCATTCTCACCAGCAATAAGTGACAGTTCCTGTCATTCCTCATACTCTGGATATCTGCCATTCTAGTAGGGATGCTGTGTTATGTAGTTGTTTTTGTAAATTTACAATTCTTTCAGAGGGGAGATCCAACATGGCGGTGGGCACAGAGGTATCAAGTCTCTGACCTCTCCAGCTGTGCGGGCATAGGGAGTCTTAAATGGTCTAAATGCTATTTGCTCAAGATCACTAGGCATTGCTGAGCTAACGTGGGATCTGGGGCGAACAGTCTGGGCCTCTCAGAACACACACTGAGCCCGTAGGGGCCGAATTCAGGCTGCCGTTCGCCTGTGTCTTGCAGACAAACTGCTCTAGCTCAGGGCTAAAGAACCCACGGAAACTGCTTCTCGGTCCAGGTCCCGCCGAATACTGTGGAGGTAAATACCAACCGAGCCTTCATAGGCAGTGACAACAGGATTGAGACGGGGCTTGGGAGGGCCGGTCAGGACCCACCCGTTGCTTTGGTCACCTCGCAAAGGGAACGACAGGCTGCCATTCGCCTGACGTCACCAGAAAGCAGCAGAGGAGATAACTTCATTGATACCAGCGGTGACAGGTGTGTAATCCCCTAGCCCCCCCCTCCACACAGTGGGGAAACCTCAAGGGCCCCTCCCAGCCCCCCCCTCCACACAGTGGGGAAACCTCAAGGGCCCCTCCCAGCTCTCCCATGAGCGCGATAGTCAGACTGAGGGATTCAGGAGTGGTGCGGGACCTGCAGCGCGGATCCCCCGGCTACGGATCCCACCAGGGCAGACAACTGAGGTCTCTTGCACCAGCTCCTAGGGGTGTGGCTACCGGAGGGCAAGCAAAATACTCTGAGGGCTCTCAGCCCTAAGCTCCACAACCTTAGGGGCTGAGGGACTGGCAAGCAGGGAGAGTGTGCCCAGTTGTTCAAGAAGATAGGGCTCCCGTGAGCAGCAGACCTGGTGCGTAACCAGTACTGTGGTGAGCGTCACCTGTGAACAGGGCCAGTGGCGAGGTGACTAGACACAAGAAATGACCCAAGACACTCGGGAGTGGAGACCCGCCCAAACCGGGAGGAGGAGCTCCTGCACAGAGATTGGTTCCCGTGGTGGGCACAGCTCCATCTACTGGAAGAGAAGTTAATCGAACTCTAAGACTGTATTTTTTAATTTATTTTTCTTTAATTTTTAATTTTAATTTTTTTCTTTTTTAATTTTTTAAAATATTTTTTGTATTTTTGTATTTTTTATTTTCACTTTTATTGATTATTTTTTTAAAATTTTTTCTTTTTTCATTTTCTATTTTTTCTTTTGTCTTTTCATTTCTTTTCAATTTACTTATTCCCTTTTCCTTGAATTCTATCTGTTTACTCTCATTCTCTTTAGTGACTTCTTCCTTTCCCTTTTAATACCTTTTCTCCCAAGCAATACGACACTGTTTATGTGTAATTTACTAAATATGTATAGGTCAATGTTCCGGGACGTTATATAGTGCTACCAAGACCTTAACTTCCCCCAAATACTCCAGACCATTCTCCTGTTAATATCCCTCGTCAGTAGAGCAACCTTCCAAGGTTGCCAAGAGATATCAACCTCAATACCATCACATCATTCGACCTAAATATAAGTCCCAAGACCAAACTGCAGACCGTTATATTCCTTCAGAATCTGTACACAGTTTAGGAAACGAATGAATCTACACTAAAGTGCAACAAAACTCATCATCTCTAGTCATAGTCTCCCACCACAAAAGAGAGACCCCAGAGACACACAAAACCAAATAAATTTATAGGAGTAATCAGTAACTTAGCAGTCAAACAAAGCAAGAAGTAACATAAGCAGCATGAAAAAGCAAGGAAGAAAAGGAGTACAAACAATGCAGGACAGCCTAAATATACAGGAGGACCTAGAGGCATCAGAAAAATGGCCAAATAAAGAACTCAAAGAATACCTTAGACAGATGGAATGGAATCTTAAAGAGGATATGAGACAGCAAATTCAAACAATGAAAGAACTCATTGAAAATGAAATGCACAAGCAAATAAAAGAAGCAAATAAGCATCTTTATCAGGAGATAGAGATTATTTTAAAAAATCAAACAATAATTTTAGAAATGAAGGAAACTATAACCCAAATTAAAAACTCAAATGAGAGTATCACCAACAGAGTGGAGCAAGTAGAAGCCAGAATGTCAGTTAATGAAGACAAAATATATCATCTTGAAAAGAGTCTAGCCAACTCAGAAAGGCTGATTAAAAAAATCACGAAAAATAAATCCAAGAGATATGGGATAACATAAAAAAACTAAACTTAAGAGTCATTGGGATAGAGGAAGGTATAGAGGTTCAAACCAAGGGAATGAGCAACCTGCTGAATGAAATAATTATAAAAAACTTTCCAGACATAAAAAAGGAAATGGATGTACAAATTGTAGATGCATACAGGACACCGAGCATACAAAATCACAGTAGACCAATGCCAAGACACATTGTTATGAAGATATTCAATATATAGAACAAGGAGAAAATATTAAAAGCTACAAGAGAAAGGAGGCAGATTACATTCAGTGGTAAACCAATAAGGTTAACAACGGATTTTTCATCACAGACGCTGAAAGCGAGATGATCCTGGAACAACATATTTCAAACTCTGAAAGACAATGGATGCCAACCAAGAATTTTGTACCCAGAAAAATTAAGCTTCAGGTATGAGAACAAAATAAAAATCTTTCATGATAAACAAAAGGTAAAAGACTTTGCAGCCAGAAAACCAGCATTGCAAAGCATTTTGAGCAAAACACTACACGAGGAAGAAATGAAAAACAATAACCAAAACCAACAGTGGGAAGAACCTCAGTAAAGACAGAGGGAGGGGGGGAAAGCTAATCATGGAGAAACAAACCAAATTTTTAAAAAAAGATAAATAATCAAACATGGCTGGAAGTACAAATCATATATCAATAGTAACTCTAAACGTAAATGGCTTAAACTCACCAATAAAGTGACATAGGCAGGTAACATGGATTAAAAAAACAAATCCAACAATATGCTGCCTCCAGGAGACACATTTGATTGGAAAAGACATACACAGACTGAAGGTGAAAGGTTGGGAAAAAACATACCACGCACACGGTCCTCGTAAACAAGCAGAGGTGGCCATCCTCATATTGAATAAAATCGACTTCAAGATTAAGTTAATTAAAAGGGATAAGGAAGGACATTATATACTGTTAAAAGGAACCATTCACCAACAAGACATAACAACTATCAATATTTATGCACCAAACAATGGTGCTGCGACATTCATAAAACAAATGCTCCTCAAGTTCAAGAATCAAATAGACCACAACACAATAATTATGGGTGACTTCAACACTCCTCTCTCACCATTGGACAGATCTTCCAAACAAAAGTTGAATAAAGAAACTATAGAACTCAATATCACAATCAATAACCTAGACTTAACTGACATATATAGAATATATCAACCATCATCAAGTAGATATACTTTTTTCTCAGTAGCACATGGATCCTTCTCAAAAATAGACCATATATTATGCCATAGGGCAACCATCAGTAAATATTAAGGGGTGGAGATAATATCATGCATTTTATCTGATCATAATGGAATGAAACTGGAAATCAACAATAAAAGAAGGAAGGAAAAATCATACATCTCATGGAAAATGAACAATATGTTACTGAATGATCAATGAGTTACAGAAGACATAAAGGAGGAAATCAAAAAATTCTTAGAGACAAATGTAAATACAGACACAACATATCAGAATCTATGGGACACAATGAAAGCAGTTTTAAGAGGGAAATTCATTGCCTGGAGGTCATTCCTCAAAAAAAGAAAAAACCAACAAAAAAATGAGCTCACACTTCATCTCAAAGCCCTAGAAAAGGAAGAACAAAATAACAGCAAATATAGCAGAAGGCAAGAAATAATTAAAATCAGAGTGGAAATCAACGAAATTTAAACAAAAGAAATTATTGAAAAAATTGACAAAACTAAAAGTTGGTTCTTTGAAAAAATAAATAAGATCGACAGACCCTTAGCCATGCTAATGAAGAGAAGAAGAGAGAGAACTCAAATTACTAACATACGAGATGAAAAAGGAAATATCACAACAGATGCTACAGAAATACAGAAGATAATTAGAAATTATTTTGAAACCCTATATTTCAATAAAATAGAAGATAGTGAAGACATCGATAAATTTCTTAAGTCATATGATTTGCCTAGACTGAATCAGGAGGATACACACAATTTGAACAGACCAATATCAATGGATAAAATAGAAGAAGCAATCAAAGCCCAGGATCCTATGGGTATACAGCGGAGTTTTACAAAACCTTTAAAGAAGAATTAAAACCAATACTTTTCAAGTTATTTCAGGAAATAGAAAAAGAGGGAGCCCTTCCAAATTCATTCTATGAGGCCAACATCACCCTGATTCTGAAACCAGACAAAGACACCTCAAAGAAAGAAAACTACAGAACAATATCTCTAATGAACCTTGATGCAAAAATTCTCAATAAAATTCTGGTGAATCGGATACAAAAACACATCAAAAAAATTGTGCACCATGATCAAGTAGGATTCATCCCTGGGATGCAAGGCTGGTTCAATATACGGAAATCAATAAATGTTATTCACCACATCAATAGACTTAAAGATAAGAACCATATGATCATCTCAATAGACGCAGAAAAAGCATTCAACAAAGTACAGCATCCCTTTATGTTCAAAACACTAGAAAAACTAGGGATAACAGGAACTTACCTCAACATTGTAAACGCTATCTATGCTGAGCCTCAGGCTAGCATCATTCTGAATGGAGAAAAATTGAAGGCATTCCCTCTAAAATCTGGAACAAGACAGGGATGCCCTCTATCACCACTTCTATTCAATATAGTCCTCGAAACACTGGCCAGAGCAATTAGACAGACGAAATAAATTAAAGGCGTAAAAATAGGAAAAGAAGAACTTAAATTATCACTATTTGCGGAAGACATGATTCTATACCTAGAAGACCCAAAAGGGTCTACAAAGAAACTACTAGAATTAATAAATGAATTCAGGATATAAAATCAACACGCGTAAATCAAAGGCATTTCTGTATATCAGCAACAAAACTTCTGAAATGGAAATGAGGAAAAACACCCCATTCACAATATCCTCAAAAAAAATAAAATACTTGGGAATCAACCTAACAAAAGAGGTGAAACACTTATACAATGAAAACTACAAAACCCTAAAGAGAGAAATAGAAGAAGATCTTAGAAGATGGAAAAATATACCCTGTTCATGGACAGGCAGAACTAACATCATCAAAACGGCGATATTACCAAAAGTTCTCTATAGGTTCAATGCAAGGCCAATCAAAATCCCAATGACATCTCTTGTAGAAATAGATAAAGCAATCATGAAATTCATATGGAAAAATAAAAGACCCAGAATAGCAAAAGCAACTCTAAGCAGGAAGTGTGAATCAGGTGGTATAACGATACCAGATTTCAAATTATACTCAGAGCAATAGTAACAAAAACAGCATGGTACTGGTACCAAAACAGGCAGGTGGACCAATGGTACAGAATAGAGGACTCAGAGACTAATCCACAAAGTTACAACTATCTTATATTTGATAAAGGGGCTAAAAGCATGCAATGGAGGAAGGATAGCATCTTCAACAAATGGTGCTGGGAAAACTGGAAATCCATATGCAACAAAATGAAACTGAATCCCTTTCTCTCGCCATACACAAAAGTTAACTCAAAATGGATCAAGGAGCTTGACATCAAATCAGAGACTCTGCATCTGATAGAAGAAAAAGTTGGCTCCGATCTACATATTGTGGGGTCGGGCTCCAAATTTTTTAATAGGACACCCATAGCACAAGAGTTAATAACAAGAATCAACAAATGGGACTTACTTAAACTAAAAAGTTTTTTTTCAGCAAGAGAAACAATAAGAGAGGTAAACAGGGGGCCTACATCATGGGAACAAATTTTTACTCCTCACACTTCAGATAGAGCCCTAATATCCAGAGTAAGCAAAGAACTCAAAAAATTAAACAATAAGATAACAAATAACCCAATCAACAAATGGGCCAAAGACCTGAACAGACACTTCTCAGAGGAGGACATACAATCAATCAACGAGTACATGCTCACCATCTCTAGCAGTCAGAGAAATGCAAATCAAAACCACCCTAAGATACCATCTCACTCCAGTGAGATTGGCAGCCATTATGAAGTCAAACAACAAGTGCTGGTGAGGATGTGGGGAAAAGGGTACAATTGTACATTGCTGGTGGGACTGTAAATTGGTGCGGCCAATTTGGAAAGCAGTATGGAGATTCCTTGGAAAGCTGGGAATGGAACCACCATTTGACCCAGCTATTCCCCTTCTTGGACTATTCCCTAAAGACCTTAAAAGAGCATGCTATAGGGACACTGCTACTTCGATGTTCATAGCAGCACAATTCACAATAGCTAGACTGTGGAACCAACCCAGATGCCCTTCAATAGATGAATGGATAAAAAAGAAATGTGGCATTTATACACAATGGAGTATTACTATGCACCAAAAAATGACAAAATCATGGATTTTGCAGGGAAATGGATGGCACTAGAGCAGATTATGCTAAGTGAAGCTAGCAAATCTCTAAAAATGCCAAATGTCTTCTTTGTTATAAGGAGAGCAACTAAGAACAGAATAGAGAGGAAGAGCATGAGAAGAAGATTACCACTAAACAGGGATGAGAGGCGGGAGGGAAAGAGAGAGAGAAGGGAAATTGCATGGTAAAGGAAGGAGACCCTCATTGTTATACAAAATTACATATAAGAGGAAGTTAGGGGAAAGGGAAAAAAGCAAGAGAGAGAAATGAATTACAGTAGATGGGGTAGGGAGAGAAGGGAGGAGAGGGGAGGGAAGGGAAGGGGAGGGGAGGGGGGATAGTAGAGGATAGGAAAGGCAGCAGAATACAACATACACTAGTATGGCAGTAGGTAAAAAAGTGGATGTGTAACCTATGTGAATCTACAATATGTATATAGGGTAAAAATGGGAGTTCATAATCCCCTCAAATCAAATGTATTAAATATGATATGTCAAGAACTTTATAATGTTTTGAACAACTAATAAAAAAATAAAACATAAAAAAATCAATTATTTCAGAGATAAGATACTGAACATCTTTTCATGTGCTTATTTGCCATTTATATGTCTTGTTTGGAGAGACTTATATTTAAACCATTGTCCACTCTTTTGCAATTGTGCTATATTTTAGTTGTTCTTTTTTGTGGCTGTGACCAATGTGACCAAAAGACCTGACAAGAACAAATAGAGGAGGAAAAATTTATTTTGGAGCTCATCATTTCAGAGGTCTTAGTCCTTAGATGGTTGGTGCTAAAGATGAGGTCCCTTGGTGCCTAAGATGAGGTAGAACATCATGGCAGAAATGTATGATGGAGAAAAGCAGCTAGGGACAGCACCAGGAAGGGGAGAAAGAGAGAGAGAGAGAGCTCGAGAGAGCGCATGAGCGCTGTTTTCACCAGGACTAAATGTAAACCCCAGGAGCATACCTCCAGGGACCCACTTCTTCCAGCCACACCCTACCTGCCTACAGTTACCACCCAGTTAATCCATATCAGGGGATTACAGCATCAGTTAGGTTAAGGCTCTCATTGCACCTCAAAACTTGCTTGCATTGTCTCATATATAAGTTTTGGGGGGATATCTCATATCTAAACAATAACAGGCTGTTTGCTTTATTATTGTGTTTTAAGTGTTCTTTGTATATTTAGGATACCAATTTTTTACAAGACGTTCTTTTTTTGCAAGTATTTTCTTCCCATGTGTCTCTTTTAGTCTCTTAATGTTTTCTTGTAAATACTGTTGCACTTTCTTTTTTGCTTGTCTAGTTAGTTTTCAATGTCAGATATCATCATTTTACCTGTTCAAATGGTGATTAGTTTATATTCTTGAACTTCATTCTGGCACACAATTAATTTACATGAAAGCAATTTTACTTTTTAAAGCTTCCACTTAAACTTTGCTTATTATACAGAACCACACAGGTTTCAATTTAGGTCTATTTTTGCTGCAGTACTATCCTTCCGAATACTCTACCTGATGCCCCTTTAATGGTGAGATGTTCCTTGTCACAGCAGAATCATGTACTCTTCCTGACTGTGGGTGAACCCTGAGGTCAATTCCTCTGTTTACTTCAGGAAGTTCTTTCCCTCGCCTTGGGTACTTTCTTCACATGTGTGTCCAGCCCAGTACTCACCTGAATGAAGCTATTATAGGTGTGAAATAAGGAAGAGCCTCTGTTGTCCTGTGGACCTTTCTCACTGTACAGCCCTCTTCTTTCTGGCACCTAGCTTGAGAACTCCAGCCCCTGGCTTCCCTAGATGCCCCACTCTGTCTGTTCTGCTCAGGAGATCACTAGGATCTTCCTGAATTCTCCTTTCCCTGGGAGGGTCCTAGCTGGGGCAGCTCTAAGGTCATCAAATTGTCTATCCTCTGTCAAAGATCACTGCACTTATTATGCCCAAGGTCTGAAAAGTATGTGCTATATTTTATTTTTTTAAAGCATCATGTAAGGTAGGTAGATAAATATGATCCTTGTTTCTACATATTTGCAAAAATGGAAATACTGTTAATGTTCAATTTAGAATAAGATTCTTCAGCTTTGATAACTGAAGAATTACTTGTGGGGTTTTTAAAATGCTAATTCCTTTTTACCCTGTAGAGATCTAGCTCTTTGGCAAAATGAGAATAATTGTGTTTTTCATAATTTTCTGAAGATTCTGCTGCAGATTGTCAAAGGATTTAAAATTTGAGAAATACCTAAATAAGAAATTTGAAAGAATGTGGGGCTGAAAAGTCAGAACCACTTTGTGGAAGTTTCTATATAAATAATGTGAATGCGTATCAGGTTTTCATGGTACACAAGAGAAGTTTTATAAAGTTACTCTGTCAGCTTTTCAAATTAAGGCAGTATTACCCAAGTGTATACTCTGTAACTATAGATGACAAGAAATTTCTACATAAATAAATGGTCCAATGAAACTGCTCATTTTAATTAAGAACATTATTAATGGCACTTTGATTACAGGAGGTACTTAGTCAAGATGGGGAACCACTTTTGTTGGGCTTCATCTTTTAAAATACCAGGACAAATAGAGGTGGCTTTAATTGCTCTTTTTTTTGACATATTTTTATGTATTTAATTCTAACACCAGTGCTATTCTATTACAAGTGCTTATGAGGAAAAGGGAAAAAATTTAAAATCTTTCTGATGAAAATATCAAAGATAAAACATTTTGGTATTTTTTAATAGTCAATTATAAAAATTATTATCATGAGCCCAAACAGTTATGAAATAATTAAAATACGCAGATCATGCTTTGCCTTGTGGCTCATGTGAGTGAAGACCATACAGACAAGGATGCTGAGAACTTGAACAGAGGCTCTGTTGGCACTCATTAATCAAATCAGTTTCTTTGCTTCACCTTGGTCATTCAACACTTTCCTCTCGCTGTCAGAGTGCTTCTTTCAAAATAACTCTTATGAGAGTTGAGAGATTCTAAAAAAAACTTAGAACACTTCAAAATTTTCCCATAATTAAAAAAAATTTCTTAGTTGTCAATGAGCCCTTATTTTATTTATATGCCATGCTGAGAATCAAACCCAGTGCCTCACACATGCTAGGCAAGCACTCTACCACTGAGCCCCAACCTAGCCCCTCCTATAATCTTAAATTTGACTTCCAGCTCAGTCTCGAAACAAAAATCTTTTCTGGACTGGGCACAATGGCACACACCTGTAATCACAAAGACTTGGGACACGGAGGTAGGAGGATCACGAGTTCAAAGCCAGCCTCAGCAAAAGCAGGGCGCTAAGCAACTCAGTGAGACCCTTTTTCTAAATAAAAATACAAAATACAAAATAGGGCTGCAGATGTGGCTCAGTAGTCAAATGCCCCTGAGTTCAATCCTTGGTACCCCCCGAAAATGGTTTTTGATTTATTTGGTTTTTTAAATGAAGATCACCATCACCATTTTATAAGGTATTTCAATGAAGTTTTGTAGTTATATAGTGTTAAGGTCTGTAAACAAGTCAAAATAACACCTGGCATTTTGCCAGGGGAATGTTAGAGTTCATAAACAAGTCTGGATGGTGCCTGGCAAAATGCCAGAGGGAGTGGTTTGAAAAGTAACAAAAGTGAGCCATTAAGTGTGGAGATTCCTTATTGGTTGACTGATGTATCTAGTTTATGCTAATTAAGATAAGCTGTGCAAAATGTATAAATAGCTCTGTTGTCCTACAATAAATAGCTCCCATTCCTGCTGTATCAACATACACAAGTTATTCGTCACCCCCCCCCAGCTATTTTGCTGCAGCCGGACTGCGGCAATATAGAAGACAGAAATAAAGATACTTTGTGACATCAAGCCTATAATTTGTGACACAAGTAATGTTCCAAATAACTCTGCAGTTTTTCTTCTGCTCAAAGGAAACAGAATCTCTCATCTTGCTCCTCAAAATGTGTCTACTAATCAGTTTGTCCTTCCTTGACAACTAAAAAGAAATGACCAAGTGGTATAAATTCTCCAGAGGTATCAGATTTTATATGGGCTGAATTTTTGGCTCATTTCATCGTCTTGATTTAAAAATTGCAATCAATATAATTTGTCAAATGCTTGTCATTTATGTTTTTGAAGATATTTCATTAAATTTGATATATGAGGGGAGCGACTAACTTATAAAAATGAATATCATCAAGGAAAATATCATCAACTGGCAATATTAATGATTACATATGCTGGCTCTAGGCAAAATATCATTGCTAATGAACAGCATGAAACAATTTATTATTCCTCAGAAGACTTCTGTGAAGCAGATTAAAGTCTTGGCATCACAGGAGTTTCAGACTCAAAAGAGGACTTTGTAAAATCATGTATCTGATCTTTGAATTCCATGCACTGCATCTTTGACAAACCCAGCTTGGATTTGGAGAACTTCAATGATCTGGGGTTCACTTCTTTTGAAGCAGTCTATTCTATCTTTAGCTAGCTTTGGACTAACATTGATCTCAAATCAATCCCTCTGTAACATTCATACATTGATCCCACTTCTCCATTAGGGTCACAAAGAACTTGTCTAATCCCTGTTCTACATGAAAGTCTTTCTCAAGTCTGTAGAAAGCACTATACCCCCTGTGGATTCTTTTTGCAAGAGAAAATGTTCCCATTTCTTTCAACTGTTTCCACTTATCATACTTTTCCCACTCAGCTCATTCCCTTTTAAACTGGCAAAATTGAAATAAGAAATATTTACTATGTAAGTGTTACAAATAATATTGAATATTTTATTGAATAAGTGAATAGGTAAATAAAATTTATTTCTGAAGAAAGATGAAATGTAAAATAAAACAAATAACTTGGTTTATACACTGAATATTAATATTAATTTTAGAAAAAGCAATTATTACCTTTTTACTTGTCTGGGCAGATTTAGGGAAAACCATAGGCAAATATGTATCTTATATAACATGTGATACAAAGTTATGATCTTTAAATCTCCCCAAATTCCAAGCTGTCTTCTTGATTTAACAACTTTATTTAGATATGAATTCAAAAGCTAAACATTTATGAAAATTTTCACATTGAATACAAGTGTATAGTCATATTTCAAACTTATTAACTCTTCTTACAAAATTAATAAACAAGTGAGAACTTTTCATTGCAGCATCAGTGTGTTTTCCAATACATGTATACTGCTTTGAGACCTGGAATTAGAGCCCTTCAATTTCAAGCCATTTCCATACTTTTGTCTGAAGTTTGTCCAAGAGTCATAGCTAAATCCCTACTGTCCTGTGGAACTTTCTAAGATGGTGGAAATGCTTGATACTGCCTTAAATATTATGGTAGCCATGTGCGACTGTGGAGCATTTGAAGTGGACTAGTGGAACTGAAGAACTGGATTTTGAATTTAATTAAATTTAAATTTAAGTAATAACCATATGTGACCAGTGGTTGCCACATTGGACAGAGCAGCTTTCATTGGTAGATCCTCATATTCTTGCCTTTTAGGTGATGTGTTCCAACACCAATCAGTCATGTTTAGATTTTGTGCTTTTCTGTTAAATGTGTTTTCTCTCAAGATACTGTCAAAGTGCCCTAAAACAACTTCAGTTATGGTATAACCACTGTAGGCCATAGTACAATGTATAAGTAGGTTTTTAAAATTAATAATCTTTGCTTATTTTTCATGCATTTTACAATTTTGTTTTAAAATATTTCTTTTGAAACTTTAAAAATAAGATGTTTCCTTGAGTATCTTAGATCATGAATATGGTTATAAATTGGTGAGTAATAAAAGTGGGTATTTTCAAGATGGGGAAGAAAAAACAATTTCTTATTTTTGAAAGTTAAAAGTTTGCATCCACAGTACAGATTGCCTTGAAACTGTAAAGCTTTATCTTAAAACAAAAACAAAACAACAGTTGGGATATCTTGGTATCAAGTCCTAAGATATGAATAATATTTACCCTTAATTCAAGGTTGATTTATGCTACTTTGTTAATAAACATTTTGCCCATAAAACACTAAACAAAAAAGAGGGACAGACATTTTTAGCTATTTATTGAGTATTCAAAGAGAATTGTAAAGACTTTTCATAGAGTTCAACCTGCAGATTTTAAAAAAACCCTGGAAATCTCAACTGTGGGGATGAGATGTTGCAAGAACAGCCATCCTTCAGCATCAAAGGCCATTGCTTTTCCTGGTAGAATTGTTCAGCTGGCTTGCTGATGATTAAATTTAGGTGCAGTGGAAAGTCCAGAAGCTAGTCTTCAATTGTTTAAAGACATCACTGACACAAAACACCTCTCATTCTCTCCTCTGGTGTTTTGTTTATGGTATTTCTTCTTCAAAATGAAGTCCTTCCTGCCAGGCGTGGTGGCGCACCCCTATAATCCCAGTGGCTTGGGAGGCTCAGGCAGGATGATCATGAGTTCAAAGCCAGCTTCAGCAACAGTGAGGTGCTAAGCAACTCAGTGAGACCCTGCCTCTAAATAAAACACAAAAAAGGGCTGGGGATGTGGCTCAGTGGTCCAGTTTCCCTGAGTTCAATCCCTGTTTCCAAAAATAAAATAAAGTCCTTCCTATTGATCAAAGTGAAGCTTAATGTCCCCACTGCTAAGAAGACTTCTCTAGTCTTATAAATTAAGGCCATTTCTTTTTCCTCTTTCCTATAGTACTTTTGAGGTAGGAGAGAAGAAGACATAGGATAGGTAGAAAGGAGACACATGGGACAAAACAAGTGTGGCCATGATTTAAAGTCCTCTTTCATATACTTTGATCAAAAACTGCACTATTAAATCAATTATTAGACCTTACCTTCAGGTCCATAAATAACTTTTTTCCTGACCTGAACATAAAAGGATAATAAGACTGAGAATGACTTTGCTGAACAAGTAGATATTTTTGTGATTTATATTTCAGGATCTCATTCTGTTATCTATACATCATACTCTGGATCCAACCCTCAATGTTAAACCAGTGTAGTACTGTTTAAAATTCATAAAGCAGAATGATTTAAAAAAAACTGGTAGGGAAATTATTATTAAATAGTTTTTTTTTAACTAACAAAGAAGGAAAGAATCCTTAGTAGGTAATGATTAACACATCTAGTCTCCTACACAAAGGAGGACTAAACACACCCTCTTAGACCATGTCCCTATATTATAGCTTTAATATATAAAAAATATGCCTAGCTAAGGTATAGCAGTCTGGTAGGTCCTTAAGGGGCAGGGCTTGCATCTCAAGTATCTCTGTGTCAATCTCTGGTACTTAGCCTACTTAATGATCTGAAGCCAATTTCACCTTTAAAGTGGGAATGATAAGCTAGTTCCTTCACATATTATATTCTTATTACTATTGCTGCAGAAAAATTACTCCGAAACTCAGTTATTGACAACAAACATTTTGTTGTGCTCCTGATTAGCGGTTTGGGAATCAGGCAGAGTGCATCTGCGTAGTTCTTGCTGAGTGTCACCCAAGCAGATGTAGTCAGATGTTGGCTGGAGCTGCCATTCATTGTCTGAAGGCTCAGCTAGGCTTGTTTTTTAAGCTGACTTAATCTCCTGGCTGACAGTTCACCTGAGCACTGACTTCCAGGTGGCAATGAAAAGGGAAGCAGACTCAGAACCTCAAGTGTAAGGATTCTAGCAAACAAAGTGGATGCTGCATTGCCTTGGACTTGGCCTTGGAAATGCAGAATCACTTTCAAAGCACTTTGTTCCTGGAAGTGGTCATAAGTCCACCCAGATTCAAGGGGAGGGGATATGAGATGGCAAGATCACATTGCAGAAGAGCAAATAAGATGGGAGAGAACTGTTGTGAACATCTTTGGCAAATATAATCCACCACATATAAATTAGGTGGAAACAATTTGGACCCTATAGTATTCTAGTGATGTTTACTAAAATATTTTCTTCTTTTCCATCAGATAGCCTTTGAGCTTTGACCTGTTTAGTTCTATGCTAGGCCTGATACTTACCTAATGAGTTTAACTTAAGATCTGCAACATAAAATGCTCACATGTAAGGACTGAACAACAGTCCTCAGAGTTTTCTTTCTTGCCGTTCGACTCTTCTTTCATACCTCTTTAAATTTTTTTCACTTCTTTTACCTGTTTAGTTGACCTTTCATAGAGATGGTTCTATGGGCTCTATTTCTCTTCATTAGTATTCTCAAAGAATCCTGATCTTCTCACCTTATACCACTAGGTTTAAGAAAATCCCAATATACATTCACAGTATCTAGTGATAAATATGAAGCAAAGAATTTTTCATGAAAAGAAATACTTCACCTTTCATGGCAGAAGTTTACTTTTAATCCTTCTCTATACACCACTTCTCTAGATGAAATTATTTCATTTAGATTGGTTGGGGGGGGATATGAGGGAGGGACAAAGAAAAAAAGAAAGGAGAGAGAGAGAGAGAGAGAAACTCATTTTGCTGGGGATGCAGGTGAATAAGAATCAAAGTACTTCAGGAAGATACCTGGTACATAGTAGGTCCTATAGAAATATTTTTTTATAAAAATAGTTGAATATAATCCACATTTAGCTAGGGCTGACTGTGCACCAAATAGAGATCACTAGTCAGTGGGTTCAAAGAAACATAAAGCAGTCATCAAACAAATGGGTAAACAATCACTAAAGTAAATAACCAATAAAACATTTCTGCTCTTTGTAAGGTCTAATAGTGGTGATGTTATAGTTAAAGCTTCATCCCAAGGTTTCATAAACTGACTTCCAGCCCACTCACGTATAATCGAATCAAGCCTTTATTGAAGCACATTAGTGGCAACTGACCAGAACATAAAGCTGTTCCCCTGATCAGCCCTGAACAATTGCAAGGGCGCTCCTTATAAGCCTGAAAACTGCACAAGGGATGTTTTGGGGTCTAGCCAATGCAAGCAAGCCAGGTGACAGAAGCGGGAGAGTGCAGTCAAGTGGCGGGAAGCCTAACCAATCACAGTTAGCCCAGTCACCCCAATTACAGAAACAGAGCCTCCTTAACCTAGTTACAGAAACAATACCCCATTAGGTAGTTCCGTGTTCTTAAAGGTTTCTATAGTAAAAGAAAAAAGAACATTTTGCCCTGGTCATGACCCTTCTACTTGGCATGGTTGTTTCACAGGATGAAGTCATAAAACAAAATGGAGTCACATTTGCTTCTACTATCACAGTGATACAACTGATGATTATAAGAAAGGTGGACAGGTATCTGAGGATGCCTTCTGTGTGACCTGGTCACCTCCCACATCTCACTGAATCCTTATGGCAGTGCTACAGGAGTGCAGCAGAGAAGGGAATGGTAGAGAGGGTTCTAAAGGCCCAGGGGGCTGCATTTTGCAAGAAGCAGAAGCAGAACAAATCCGATGTCCCATGGCAGTGACAGCTTGCTTTCCTCAGCTTGACAAGCATCCTTGGAATAGCAAGACTCCATACCCCTTCCCCTTTTTTGAGATACTTTTGTAGCTTAATCTTAGATGCTATTACATGACTGGGGATAATTAATAGTAATTCTATGATGTCGACTGTGCCTTTTCCAAGAGACTATCTGGTGCCCAAAGTGACCACAGTTCAGTTTTTCTGGCAGCCACAGGAGGGCTCCCAACAGTAAGCTTTACAATCACCAGGTATTACTTCAACAAATTGTTTTTTTGGCTTTCTGTGAAGTTTGATTAATTCCAGGCCTTTGGGGGTTGGTGAGCGACTGTGTCACTCTTTAAAATGAAGGATGAATAACATTTAGCTGGAACGGATTGAGTCGACTGGGCAGAGGTCATGTAAGGATCTTGCCACACAGTTCCTTATGTACCCCTGAGGCCAGGCCGCCCACACTCTGCTTTGTGGGCATGTCCAGAGCCCACACACAATTCAGTGGATCCACCTGCACTTCTGACCTACAGCACTGCATCTGCCTTGTGCCTCCTTTGCTGAAGACCAACTTCTCATTGCCCTCGACCTTGGACTCTGCTCCAGGCCTGAGGCCTCATCCAGAGCAAAACCTAATTTGTTCAATGTCCTTCCAAGTGGGCCTCTTAGCTCTTTACCTTGTGCTGTGTTAAAGCAGAGCGAGCCCATAAGACAGATGAAGGGGGTTCTGGTCTGACTTTAGCCAAAACAGATTCTCTATATTCTATAATTGTTTCTTTCTGGTTAATATGTTACCCTGCCTGGTGAACTTACAGTATAAAACACAGAAAGAATGCACTGTTGAACACATTGTAAAGGGAAGAATTTCATATCTCACCAAGATGGGATTCTTGGGCAAAGACTCAGAGCCTTCCAAAATGTACCAAAAGAATGACAGAATGTGTTGGGTCAGTCATAGCTTCTTCAACAATTTGAATAACAATTTGAGTAACAAGAGGATCTATCTTGCTAGTTGTTTGGAAATTAAAGTGGGATTTTAAATAGCGTGTCCTCAATGAAAAATCACGTCAAAGTTTAAATAAGACTCACTTCAAAGAATTATGCTCCATTTGTATACAGTGAATTGAAGAGGACTCTGCTGTCATGTATAACTGATTAGAACATATTTTTAAAGAAAAGGACTCACTTCATTAAAAAGTAAATCACCCCAATCCCAGAATTATCTTTAATAGGATATTGATTTCCATCTGAAAAATTTCAGGGGAGGGTACCATCTTTTATGAAAAAATCCATTGGATACAAGAAATAGATGGCTGCTATTGTGTAAAATCAGCAACAATATATAAAAAATTGAGAATGCTTGAATTTATTTTTATTTTTTAATTTGTTTTAATTAGTTATACATGACAGTAGAATGCATTTTGAGACACTGTATACAAATGGAGCACAACTTCTCATTCCTCTGTACATGGTGCAGAGTCACATCTACATAGGGAATCATACAACTAGATACGGTAACCATGTCCATCTCATTCCACTGTCCTTCCCTTCTCCTCACCTCCTCCTCTCTCCTTCTTCCCCTCAGTCCAATCCTTCTTTCTTCCCTACTACCCTCCCCATTATGGATCAGCATCAGCTTATCAGAGAAAACATTCAGTCTTTGGTTTTTGTGAGTTTGGCTTATTTCGCTTAACATGAGAATGCTTGAATGTTGAATATCAGACTTAACACTATGTATTCAAGAACAGAGCTTAACGCAGATCAAGTGTAACAACCAAATGCAAATAATATATTCACTAGGAGGTTCTTAGTCTATTTAACTGTTTAATATTCCTACAAGTTTAAGTAGTTGTTCTACTACATAGATGAATGGACAGAAGCATAGGGATGCAAAGAATTCACTTAGATTGGCAATTCAGTGGTTGATGGTAATGAAATTCAATCACTTCTTGTTTTTTGCTTATGTCTATTTAATGTATACATAGAATTCCTGGGTCCCATTGATATTATTTAGTTTTTTTTCAGTATCTATAAGAGATTGCTTCTAGGACTCCTCCAACCTCAGGTATCAAAGTCCCTAAGTATTCTAGTCCTTAATATTAAATGATGTGCTATGAATATAACCTACATACATCTTCTCATATACTCTCATTCATCTCTAGATTATTTATAATACATAATGCAATATAAATGTTATGTAAATAGTTATTATACTGTATAGCTTGTGGAATAATAAAAATACTTATATTTTATTACAAACAATTTTTTATGAATAATTTGATTTACATTTGTTTGAATCCATGAGTTCAGAGCATGTAGATACGGAGGGATGACTGCCATTTTTGTCTTTAATTAGTGCATTACTGGCTTTAGATACTTGGAGCCTTTGAGCAAAAGACTTGCCTGGTAGATATCAAACTTTCCAAAGAATTCTGTCCCCTCACTAGTGGCTTAATATTATGAATCGCAGAGTCAGGGATAAAACCCAGGAGCATTCCTTCTGGCTCAGGTTTGATCCATCCATTCAGAATTCAACCTATAGGCCTGACAGCAATTTTCCACCATAGTATAGGAGAAGTAAGCAGCAGTGTCTATCTATGTGGTTTGGTTCTAATGACATTAAATTGCCAACACCAATCTCTACAGCTTTTATCTCAGAAAACCCCACCCTTGGAATTCCATGGTTTGAAGTTCCATCCAAGGTTTGGATTCTGAGATTCTGCTTGGGTGGTATGTAGAGTAAGTCCTGCTCTGGCTAGATCCCATCTACTACATGAGCCATCATCATGGCCAAATAACTAGGTGGAAAGGCCTTCAAGAAAGGGCTACTAAGTGCCCAGGCATCCGCCTCTGCACCACTCAGTATTAATGACTTAATTGACTAGCAGAGGAAATAGATACGTAATACCCAGAGAGCTTAGCCTCATCCTAGGTTCAATTTAAGCTAATGATCGGTATTTCTGGAAAATGCCTTATGTGGCTTTTTCCTCAGTAAGTGCAGTCAGCAAGTCTGAACAGAACCCTCCGATGCCGGCTGACACAGCTATGTTTGGACTCCTGCTCTGCGACATTGCATCACCAAGAGGGCTTCGGTGGTGCTCTGTGCCAAGTGAAATTGGCTAAATGGCAAACACATGCCTTTAGGAAAGAAAATAGAAACTTCTCAGATGAAAATAAGCCTGAAAGATTTGGCTACTCCATCTTTAAACTTGAAAGAAATTAAGCACAGAAAACTCACACTTCTCAACCATAAGGATGGGAAACATTTTAAAATAACACTATAAGGGGTGGCAGTTAGAGGAATCCTCTCCACCAGAGGCTGATACACATTCCGACAAATCAAAGATTTTCTGTTGATTCATGGTACTGTTTTATCAGCGCTTGGTTGGGGAGTTTACCAGGTACAGAAGCGGAGTTCATCAAAGACGAGAATAACTGAAGGATCTTGCAGCACAACTGACAAGACCCAGGCATGAGATATAGAGGTAACAATCATGTAATTTCAAATTACATGCAAAATAAATGTGAACTCTGTATCCCGGTTCTAAAATCTGGAGCAGAGTTGTTGCCAATTAAATTAAACTAAGGCACCAGGTAGGATGAGCATATCTGTAAATTGCATGGTGTCCTTTGCATTTCCATTAGAGGGCATTCTTGCTTCACAGATTTCTGGATTTTCTCATCATTAGAGAGCCTTTTCTTCCAAGGCAGGTCTGCATTATAGGTGGTCTAAACTGGCAGACTGTATGCCAAGCAAGGTAAGAGAAGTTGAGAGGAAACAATATGGCATTTCTTTTTTCCTGCTTTCAAATCAGAAGTGCATACCCAAGGTTAACAGAAATCAGCTTGGGCCAAACTGTGTTCCTGGGAATTTTTTCATTTCACAGACCTTGTACACAGTACTTCCATGGACTGCCAGAGCTTTCCCCGGGGGAGACTGAAAGGGGAGACAGTTGATTTTTCAGAGAGATTGTGCAAATGCAGCCAAGCAAACAGGAAGGTGCCTTGAGTCCTAGACGGGGGCCTTTCCTCTCCATGTGCAGTCACTGGGGCCCTGTATATGGGGAATGAAGCCAAGACAGCAAACCAAGCCCCGTCTTCAGAATTCCCGTTACCAGCACTGCCTCCCGGCCTGCGGCTTTTTCAATCTTAATCTAGTCATAGCTGTCTATATGGTGTGTGTGTGTAGAGTTATAAACACACACACACACGCACACACACACACACATCTCTAAATGAGCACTGAGAGCCTTCATGTGGTACTGGAGTTACCTGAATGTGCATAGCCTTGTGATCAAGTTTCAGAGTACGGGACATGAGGAATAATGTTGAAAAAGAGATTGATACTTCCCCTGGCCCTGAGTGAAGGAGCTCACCACCCATGCTCTGAATGTGGAGACGCACATGGAAAGTTACAGGTTCTGGTGGATGGCGAGGTTCCCAAGGGACAATGCAAGTTTTGAGTGTACATGTGTTGAAGATGAGAAACAGATAAAGGAGTTGCTTTCTGTCATAGCAACTTGCATTTACACTTAATTGTCAAGCAACCAGAGGCAGCTTGAATCCTGAAAACAGAGGCCAGTCTCTTGCTGCCTGGGAATTCTGCCTCTAATGTAATAGGAGAGCCCCATGGGTGATGAGCTCCTAGGAACTTTGAAGTTCTCACTACCAGCACTTTGGTGGCTCAATCCAGGACTGTGCACCACTCATGGCTTCCTCATGGACAGGAAGATGGAAGTGGATAGTGCTGAGGAGCCCGTATCAAGGCCTTGGTGGAGAAGCCAGTCTAGGAGTAGAGGTACAAACATGGCATGGAAGGCTCTTCTTCACTTTGAACCTAAGAGGATAGGAGCTAGGATTTCCCCAGCCTTGGAAAGGAAAACATAGTAGTATTATTCCATTATGAAAAGAATTTAATTTTGAGTGGCTGTAGAAAATCATGTCAAGACAGTAATAGGAAGGTAGCATTTATGAGATTCTTAAAGTACAATGCTGGCAGAGAATTGATGAATGTTGGGAGAAATCAGATGACTCGACTTGTTCCTGATGGGCTTAAGTTAGAGACCCTGGGCAGGAAAACAAATCCTTTGCCAACAGCTCAAGAGGGCAGGGCATGGGAGCAGTACCTTTGGCATGACCCTGATGTAAAGTAACAGTAATTATGGTTCTGGGAGGGAAAAAGTCTTGTTCTTCCCTATGCAACTGTAAACAACTGAATCTCCTGGCCCTGATTTTCATTTTGGGCTCTGCAGCAACAAAGCACCTTTGGCCCAAACCTCTCACTTTCTATTTTTAAAAAGTAAAGGACTTAGGAGTACCGGGGAGCCTATAATTTACCCAGCACTTGAAACAGACAAATCTACCCCAAGGCATGGATGGAGCTCAGATCCTCCTGTACAGGTTTTGATGGTTCTACCAAAGCACTTAAGGTTTTCTTTTATGTGTGGCATAATCACCATAGTTCTCTTGCTGAGTGCATTTTATGTCTCAAATAATGTAGGGTAGAAGTGGGTGTGTTCATGGGTTGAATGTGGAGCCCAATACTTGGTTCTCTTTATAAGACTTCTGCTTGCAAAACATGGGATGGTTCGCCAAGTTTAGAACCCCTTGGAAACCTGTGGATTTGGAACTTGAGATAGAATGCCAACTTTTTTTTTTTTTTGAGGTTCCAGTTCTTTTTAAATTTTGGCACAAATTAGACTTCCTGTTTCTAAGAAAAAAAAGCTTTAAAAAAGCTCCATTAAAAGAACTCCTAAAGAGCCCTGGACATCCAGTGGTTTTCACAAAACAATATTTTGATGAGTTAAGTGTAAATGTATCAGAAACATATGGATTAAATTTCCCTTGAAACACGCAGGGGTTTGAAAAAGGAGGGGAGAAAGCAGGCCAAACACATTTTAGGGTTTTGCCGAACCCAAAACATTTGAAAAGTACTTTGAGGTGTTTGAGTAAGTCCAAACCTACAGTGCTGGCCCACCCGGAATGGCAAGAATAAGCTCACAGCCAGGCAGACACCCATTTCCCAAACTGCGGTGGTGTTTGCACAGGCAGGGAAACACGCAGCTCAAGGCGCAGCATCGCAGCCTGGAACCAGAGGAGGGGCTGTGCAAACCCTGCCCAGGGCGTATGCCTCACCTCCTTGCTCAAGTATTTCAGCTTTGAGCAGTGCATAAGAAAGCAGTTAGCTAGACATTTGTGGGCCTTATTTCAAAGTATGATTCTTTATAGATAATATTGCAACAAAATGGATTCAAAGTAGACCAGAAACAAGTCTCAGCCCTAAACTCCAACAGGGCCAGTTGCTAGAAATGGGCATGTTCCCTCAATGCTATTCCTCTTCCTTTCTCTCCAGTCCAGCTCCTACTTTTGTCTCATCTGGTCTTGGCTGGGACCAGAAACAAGCAATTTCAGAACAAAACAAAACAAACAAAACAAAACAACCTTTCCAGGAAGCATGTTCTCACAAGATTTCCAGTTCCATTCATTAAGACAGAAGTTTGAACACAGTTCATAGAATCCCCACACTTTTGAGGGGCGCAGGGGATCAATATCCTTTTTTGGGAATCACCCACTTGCTGGGGTTGACTTTGGGGCGTGTGGATCATGCTGCAGAAAACAATGACCTTGGAAAGGGAACAAGAAGCCCAAAGCAGCGTGGCAGACTAGGAATTCAGTTTTTCCAGTAAACTAAGACTCTCCAGAGAGATTAAAGATTTTTTTTCCCTCTCTTTTTCTACCCTGTATGCTTTCTTAGAAGATGATGTAGATCTTCTCCGTTTGCTTCTCAAGGATTCTTTTTTTCAGCTGTATACCATACTCCCAGTTACCTGAGCCTTGGCCACCTTTGTGTGTGTGTGTGTGAATAGTGAAATTAAAAGACAGAGAATGCTTCCGATTTCTATAGTGTGGATTGGTTTAGCTCAACTCTCTAAGTCACATAAGCCTCCATCATCTCTTTTAAAATACTTTAGGGAATTCCCAGCAGTGGGACTATTTATAGTGGGCAAGCTTAAATAGTAGAAAAATTGGGCCCGGGACAGTGGCGCACGCCTATAATTCCAGCCACTTGGTAAGCTGAGGCAGGAGGATGACAAGTTTGAGGCCAGCCTGGGCAACTTATCAAGACACTGTGTCAAAGCAACAATTTATGAAAGGGCTGGATATGTAATTCAGTGGTTGAGTTCCCCTGGGTTCAATCCCCAGTAAATCAGAGGTTCTAAGACCTTCCAAGGTCAATATAACCTTGAACTAGCTTGAAAGAAGAAGTACACTTTAGTTGAAAGGACATCTGGCTGGGCATCAAAAGAGGTGGGTAGAAGACTTGGCTTTTTTCCTCATAATGAAATTAGTTTTGCTATTAGTTCCTCAGTTTCCCCATGTTCCGGAAAGGATACATTTTATTTATTACCTGAATAACTCCCAAAAGGATAATGTGAAATGCCTCAAACTCCTTTAGGGCAAAGATGTCAGATTAAAAATAATAATAATAAACTACATTATAGAATTATGGTGAAGTGGCACTGGGCATGTTGGGGAAATTGCTTCATTCTTCCTTCCTGGTAGCCTACAACTAATAATAGTAATTATTGATGTGGTGCTTGCTATATGCCAGATATTTCTGGGTGTTTTATGCATATTAACTTATTTAATCCTCACAAATGCCTAATTATTATCCTGATGGGGAAACCAAGGAACAGATAAGTAATTTTCCCAGTTTGCTAACATACTTTTGGCAGAGCCAGACTTTGAAGACCCTACAGAGGGTAAGATTTCTTCCCTTTAGGCTACATGATCCCAATCCTAATTCTGGGTTAGTTCTCTGATCCTGGAAATATCCTCATGAGTTTCTCTTCCTCTCATGTATTTCACAAGCAAATAATTATGTTGAAATAATGTAAAAAGCATACAAAAAACGTTTCCCTGTAATTTGCTATCTCATTGCACACCGCCAACAGAGACGTCTTCAAACAAACACGCCTTGTCTTCATGTGGAAAAACTACTGTGTAGGTTGAAATATAAAAACCAAACTGTTCATAAGGGGGAAAATGGTCTGTCTCCTTTCATTAAAAGCAAATCTCTGAAGTCTCTGGGAAAGCAAGGGAAGTTTACAGATACTTATTGAAGTCAGTATAGAAATCGATTCTGAGAAAAATCTCAATGTCAGTCTTGCAAGAAAGAAAAGTGCCAGAATGTTCAGCTTTATCAGAAGAATCTTGCATGCTGGACGGGTGAATGTGGAGATGGGGCTTTCTTGTGTGATATGGGCTGTCTCAGGATCAAGGGCCCAGCAGAAGCCGGAGGCAAGGCAGGAGTCCCCGGGATGGTTCACACATAGGTGTTGCCTGCAAGTGAAATCGGTCTGCCAAACTGAGCTTAAGCTTCAAAGTACTGATGAGGCTGTGTGTCCCTGGAAGGCTATTCTGACTTTAAGGAAAGGCTCGTGGTAAGTTTTGTTTCTATGGAAATAAAGCAATTAGGTTAAACAGCAATTGAAGACTATTTTGTGAAAAAGATACCAAACGGCATTTCTTTTCATTTTATGCTAAATTGTGCGTTATTATTCCAATTAGCAACTAGAGGACAACGTGTATTTATGCTTATGTTTATTTATAATGAAAGTTTATTTTATTTTTGGAAAAGCAGTGTTGATTGGACTGGGTACCAGAATGTGAGACCCAGTTACAGTGCCTGAGGAAAACCTCCCTGGGTGATTTTTGCAGTTGTATAAAAAACATCATGGCTCTGCTAGAGGCAGTTATAGCTTTTCTAGGATGGTAAGAACATCTTCAGACTTGCCTTAAGAACTACCAAGTGCAAAGCATGTTGGTTACTGTCCTACTTGAGTTTTGATACTAGCTGAAACTATGGCTAGGAACACACTCTTGTAAGTCCATGGAAAGAGACACCTGATGATGAGGTTTCTGGACATATGGGACAAGAAGGGTTCCTGGGGTTGCTACTACAGGGCCATCCAAGGGACTAGTCAAGGGTCACCTGGGGTCATATGGAGGTCACAGCAGAGGTGTAGGCCTCTCCTTACAGTTCATCACCTGAGCAAAAATTCAACCTGTGCATATGGTCAGGGCCATTCTCTGGGCCATCCCTGTGAGTCTGCTTGGGCCCTGAGAGCTGACTGAGATCTTTGAGGAAGGAGCACAGCCCCAGACCCCAGGCTCACTCCCAGTCAGTCCCTCCTCTGTTTGTCCACAGAGCCAGTACACAGCCCCGATCCCAGCACCATGACCACAAAACACAGGGACCTGTACTCCTGACTTGTCTCAGAAATGAGAGAAGAACCAGCATCTGGCAGACATTTGATGACCAGAGTCTGCAGTTCACCATCAGATGGAGCTGTCCTAAGATCCCAGCACTCTCTTTGGACTCCTCTAGGAGGCAGATGCTGGGAGCATCCATGTGAGGACTCCAACCCACTCAGTTCCAGTCAAAGTGACTACCACCCCACCTCCAGACTGGCTGGGAACCAGGAGTGGTCCTCATCTTCTCCAATGGTAAGAACATCTTTAAACCCTAAATCAAATTTACTTCCTCATTAAAACAGTAGTCATGATTTACTTATTCTATTGAACTATTATGAATAGTCAATGAAATAGGTGGAAATTTCTTTTATTAAATTGCACAATATAATGGAACATTATGTTTAATGTACATCTGTAAAACTGATTTTTAAGACTTTTGCCCCTTATTTTTTATATTTAAAAATATGCAAAATGTAATAAAGTTTCTATTTTATTATTCAATCTGAAAAAGCTTATATTGAGTCAATAAATGTGAAAAGGATTCAGGATTCACCATTCTTTTCCATTTGCATGTCTCCCTTCTATCCTAATAGAGTGTGCTCCTTCTGCCCTTTTTTAGTATGGCGGCTATAGGTAGTGCATCTCAAACCACTCACCTGGCTTTCTCCACAGATGCTGAGCCGTAGGCCTGGGGGTTCAAGAGTCCACATTTCTAATAAGTAGCCAAGGGAGTTCCACATTTCCGGTCATTTGAATGGCAAGCAAAGCATGACTAACTTTGTGTGCGTGTGTGTGTGTGTGTGTGTGTGTGTGTATGTGTGTGTGTGTGTGTGTGTGTGTGTGTGTGTGTGAATGATTAGGAATTGTAATACATGTCTGAACTTTCCTCGGCTTTTCAAATACAGTCATGCATCACTTAACAACAGAAATGCATTCTGAGGAATGCATCATTAGATGATCTCATCATTGTGCAAACATCATAGACATGAACTTACACTAAGAAGGCTATGACATCACTAGGTGATATAATCTATAGGACCACCCTTGTATACGCTGTCCACTATTAACAGCAATGTCCTTATGAAGTACATAACTGTACTCAATCTAATAGTGGATATTTAACATAAAATAAACACAATACCTACAGCCTCATTTCTCAGTCCACTAGATTAAAACAGTCAACCCTTACAGCAAATAAGGAAGAGGATTGTAAGAGAATCAGAGCTACCTTTGTATTGCCACTGATGACAGTGTTTACGAATGGTGCTTAGAAGGTAACAAACCTACCAGGTACTGAGGGCATTTGCAACATAAAACCCAAATGCTTTCTTGATGTTTTTTTTCTTCCCACACTGTCATTAACTGAGCGGCTCTCACTTCCTCTAATCCTCCCAACACATCTGTCAGTAAATTTGGGGCTTGAGAAAAGTAAGCATCTTTGTTCCCAGAGTTTTCATGTCCCAACTATGTCCTCATAGAGGACACTGCTGCCCCAATTCATTCTCACCCAACTGTGTTAGAGCTTTTTATACCTGAATAAATTCAGGGCTTCAGGTAAAGGCCAAGTTTTTCTTTGATTGTTTGAAGGGCAAGCAAAGCATGACTAACTGTGTGTATGTGTGTGTGGTTGGTTTCTCTTAATTTGCTCTAAAATGAACTGAGAAACATCTACTGATTTTAATATCATCTCCTTCTTTCTCTTATTCTCAGTTCATTGTTCCTCCTTTCCATGAATAAAGCAATCAATAATATAAAAATAATCTGTATAGAAGGAAGACCATCAGGGTATTTGAAGAAGACCCAGAAAGGGAGAAGGAGATATTGAAGGGTGAAATCAAGTAAATTATGTTACGTGCAAGAATGAATATTCCATATGAAACTTATTCTTAATTATTAATACACACCAGTAAAAAATAATCCAGGTAAGCCAGGTGCAGTGGGTGCATACCTGTAATCCCAGGCACTCGGGAGGCTGAGGCAGGAGGAGGGTTTGATCGCAAGTTCAAACCCAGCCTCACAACTTAGTGAGGCCTTAAGCAATTCAGGAGACCCTGTCTCTAAATAAAATTTTAAAAAAGGGCTAGGGATGTGGTTTGGTGGTTAAGTGACCTGGATTCAATCCCTGGTACCCCCCCCCCAAAAAAAAAAGTATGTGCAGGTGAAGATATTATTTTAAACTAATGAGTGAAGAAAGAGGCAGACCAACTCTATACCTGATGATTCAGGAGTAGAGAATTAGGCCCCTAAGAGTTTGAATCTTACCTAAAATTCCTAAGCCCTGAGGTATACTGGAAGTTTACTTACGATCTCTCCTTTTGACAAATGGTGACAGCACAGTAGAGCCACAGAAATGGTTTGAGCAGGAGGACACAGAGGGAGATGAGGTGCTGTATCCTGGGAAGGGAGTGGAGGCTTGTCCTTGGGGAGTTCTAGAGTAAGACACAGAGAGGGAAAGATGACCTGGACAGGGGCAAAGGAAGGACAGGAAAGAGGGACAAGCAAGAAGAAGGAAGAACTACAACTTGTCCCTCAGATGAAGTCGAGTTTAAATACATAATTTGGGCCAGGAAACAATTACACAAAGAAATAAGTCTTTATTATCACTGAGGCCACAATTAAAGTCATACATTTTTTAAAAAAAAGGAGTATGGACTAAGAGTTCCTTAGGTGGCCCTGGGAGGTAAAGGGGGACAGTTTTCTTCAGTAGGAAATGCAAAACTGACTTGCTGGTGGCCTGGAAAAGAAGGGAGAGTAAGCAGAGAGGGAGGGGGGATGCTGGTTTGGGGAAGCTAGCTTCGACCCAGAGCTTCTGTTGGACTCAGACTTATAAGGGCCACCCTTCTTTTCTCCACATTGTTGGGGTGCAGACTCTCTCCACAAATGACACCAACGTAACTGAGCTTGGAAAGCCAAACATCAAAGGAAAGCCCATTCTCTTCAAAGTCCAAGTTTCTCTTCCTAGGTCAGGCTGAGCACATCTTGGCAGATGAGAAAAATAAAATCATTTTTCCACAGGCTTTGCTTAAAATAAATAGTTATTTTAAACTCTTTAATAATTTTGAGAACCAAAAGATCTTAGAGCAATATGGTTTTACGCTCTGATTTCATAGAAGAGAGAGAGAGAGACCTTGGTCACATAGCTGGTGAATGATTTGATTAGAACTTGGGTTTATTCTCTTTCTAAAACCTCTCATCATAATATTCTTCTCCTTAGGTATTAAAAGCATGTAGCAGCTACTTTCAGTAATATTTTCATTAAGCATCGAATGAGGTCTTCTTTCGCATAAGAGCAGAGGTAAAGAATGAAGGTTCACAACAAAGAAAGTTTCAACATGTTAATGCTTCTCTTTAAATAGTGACACTCTTAGGGACACGGAGGAACCTCCAGAACCTTTCAGCACTTCAGCTGGCTGACCGTTAGTTCTGCCTCAGGGATTAATTAGGAAATCATAAAGAACCATGGCAGTGGGTTTGGCATGGTTTCTGGTCACTCAAACTCTCTGCATTTATTATGACATTCCTATCGGCCACTTCAGACCTCAGAAAGGGTTTGAGCTTAGGTGCTTATTAGATTGGATTTTCATTCTTAGCCAGTTACCTGTGAAAGTGTCTGTGGGAATTATTCCTGATCAGGACAATATCCATCAGGGGAGAACCGGACAAGTACAGTCACAGGGTCCTCTGCACAGAATAATGCAGCCTATGGGGTCTCAGTTAAAGTTCTGATTTTGAGATCAATTTGCCATGTGAAAGCAGATCCCAGCAGATACAATCTTTAAAGTCTCAAAAGTCAGGGCTGGAAAATAAATGACAACTTGGCTGTCAGGATTCTGGACTTGAACCTGCTTTGGCACTGGGGCGGATAAGATGACTTCATAGGTCTTTTCCATCTCCAATTTCTGTGAACCATTGTTCTTGGGAATAGATGATTTAATAGGCTAATACATATTTGTGTTTGCCTACTCTGCTGTTCCTTGTATTTGTTATATTTTACTTGGTTACCCTGGGAAGAACAAATAGATTATGTAAGTCCAAAGACACTCAGAGGTCAAAATCTGCAAAGGGCAGAGTTTGAAGGGATGTGGTCAAAAAAGAGAGATGGGGGGGAATAGGAAACCTGAGCTCACAAGGGCTTTCTAGATGTTTCCAGAGCAAAGTTTGAGGAAAAGTACCAGGATGTAATGTTGTTCTGGTACAGTGGAAAAAATGCAGACAAGAGACCTAGTTTGAACTCTGACTTATTGGCTCCTAACAATCCTAGCTTCTACATAGATAGTGGATTCAACAACAATTATCTTGCTTATTTTAAGAGGTCGGTTTGAGAATCACATGAGGGAATATGCGTTTGTGTATTAGAGTGTAAAGTGATATGTAAATTATGGATAGTATTATTATTTAATGAAGTGATTCTTGTATTTAACTGAATAGAAAGTACTATGTACAAAGAGCCATGCCAAAACCAACTATGTTTCCTTAAAGTAATTATGGGAGAAAAGACAAGAAACTGACAATAGTATATTCAAGTTAATCAGTGCACAGGAAGAACAAGTAGTAAAACCTCAAATGTCCTTGTCTTCTGGTTTGCTCAGCATGGAATCCAAGACACATTTCAAAGTCAGAGAAATATTCAAAATCACCATTGATCTTTTTCTTATTATGGATGAATCCTAGAAGTTGAAAGTAATATTCTAAAAATCTAATATTTGCAAAGCTACTTGAAATAATGTAATCCAGTAGAGATTTTTCTGGGCAGCTTCTACATGCAATGTGAAGATTTAGAGAGGAAAAAGCATTAGTAAAATATGAGTCTTGGCTTTAAAGAGTTGCAGTTTAAAGAGGAAAAACAAGTACACAAATACATAAAACGACTTCCAGGGATTAAAATAGACTCAAAATGATTCTCACAAAAGAGCTTTTCTTTGGCTGTATTTGCTCCCATATTTCTCACTGGTACTCAGGCACTAGTAACTTGCCCAATGATCATTGCACGCCATGTTGCAAACACCTTTTGCCGTTTTCCTTCTATCCTATTTCAGTTAATTGTGTTAATGCCTCATTGTCAAAATCCACCAAAAACTCTGCCATTGCTGGTCCTCAAAGGTGCCCTGTCTACTGGCTCCTGCCAGAGGAGCCACTGCTGCCAGTAAGTGCCCCTTGTGCATTAAATACATGTCAAGGAGGTATATAAACCAAGCACAAGAGGATTGCCCCAAAGGAAATTATCAATTCTGCTCAGCTAGAAAAAAGTGGAGGAATCACAAAATGCTCTCTCTGAAAGAGCATGCTTATTTTTTAGGATGAATAGCATGTCAGTAGATGGAAAGGAAAGAAAGGTATCCCAGGATTATGAACATGTATGGACAAAGGTACAGAGATGTAACAGTTCATAGCATGGCATAGGAAGAGAAAGTAAAGCCTTCTCTCAAAGATAGTATGATTGAGGGTTAAAAAGAACAAAAGGATATTAGAACAAGGGTCATTATTGTCTAGGAAAGATGAGGTATACATTTCCACTTTTCCCTTTTTCTATCTATCTTCCTATAGTAGAATGACAGGTAGAGTTGATAGCATTTTTCTTCTTATGAAATAATAAAGCAAAATTTGAATTAAAGTCCCCTTTACCTTAAAAAAACAGAATTTGAATTAAAATCCCTCTGAGTGAAGTCCTGGAGTATAGATGGGTGTATGGGTGAATCTGGACTGTAATGGGGCACACTGTCAAAGTACCTGGACACCTAATGTCTAAGAGCTCAGAAATAGCAACTGTAACCAAGAAATGTCATCTGGGGATAGCAAATATAAACTAAGTTCAGTTGCTGGTGACTTTAGATTGAAGAGCCTCTTTGTAATGACTCAGAAATGTCATTTGGTAATGAATAATTTGTTCAGTTGTTTTCCAAATACCACCACCTTTTAGTAGTTTCTATCAGAGAATCTGATTAATCCACAGAAAACACTCAGGTTTCGTTCTAAGGGATAACGATTTTTGCTGACACTCACAATCCTGTACACACAGACAGCCTTTACCCAATGTAAACAATGCGACTTCCTGGCACCAAATGTCACAGTCACACAAAGCAAAGGTGAACATTTAATGATAAGGAAATTGTTGCTGACACAGGAGGATCATAGGTTCAAAGTCAGCCTCAGCAATTTAGTGAGACTCTGTCTAAATAAATAAATAGGACTGGGGTTGTAGCTCAGCCATAAAGCGTTCCCTTATTTAATCCCCAACACCAATAAAAGAAGATTATTTCCTAATAATAATAAAAAAAATTATTATAAATAATAAATTAAAAAATTATTTCCTAATTTGAATCACAAATTTCTATGGATTTCTCGTGTTTATATTCCCTCCCTCACTTCCCCAAAGTACTCAATAGGAGCATGTTTGTTGGTTTATAATCTCTATCAGCTACTTCAGCAATGCCATCCTGATTTGAGTTTTTTCTTTTACTTTTTAGTATGTGTGATGTCTGTTGTGATTTATATTAAGTTATGAACTCTTCTAAGGTATCATACAATATGGCACTGTTTGAACATAGACTGTGAATTAGTGCTTTGTAATCATAACAAGGCTATTCTATGTTCTACATTATCCACTTTGGTTAGTTGGTGTCTGAAAAAAAAAATGCACTTTTTGGAACACTAAAGGATTTGAAAATCTCTCCAAAGTTTCAGAGACAATCAGACTTCTCATTGCCATGTATCTTATTGAATAAAAGTGTTCTCTCTCTCTCTTTAGGATGAAGATCAATGTGGAGAAAAACCCACTCTGGAGACACACTGGGAATTGCTGGTTTGACCAGCAAAAAGCCTTATGCCTACTACTTGCATTTTCTTTCAGTCTTTCCCATCTCCATCTGTCTTCTCTGACAGACTTACACGTTCTCACAACACAACATATTATACACAGGTAAAAGGGAGATAATAATAAAAAACAGTGTTTGAAGGCACATGTATTAAGGTATGCACTAAGTAGTTTCCCTGGGGGTGGTATTTATTCATTATGGTAACTCACTGATCTCATGTTAAAGATGTAGAAACTAAGTCTCAGGATAGGTTAGGTAAATTTCTCACCATCACAAGGTGAGCCTGTAGCAGGGCTGGGACTCAAATGCAGGTTCCTTGGATCCCCGAATCCACTCTTCTCAGCCCAACATTCTTGGTCTCCTTCAATCAAACAGCTACCAGACTGATCTGTGCTGGGGAGCTTGGGGATAGGGCTTTGTCTCTGTGGCTCTGGTGGCAGCAATCACTCCATCTCCCTTCCACTGACACAGATGATGAACATGGAAATTCACTTAAAAGTCATCTGGATAATGTTATGTTAAGACATTCATTATAATATCTTGGAAAAATTATTCTTTTTAAAATGAGAATTACATGGTTAATATTGGAATGATAGTAGGAAAAATGTAAGGATTTAATTCAAGTAAAAAAATATAAAATGAAGGACTAATTGGCACAAACTAATCTGAAGATGATCTGAAGAGCAAAATATATGTTGTATTATCTTTTTTAAAGAGACAGGAAAAGAGAAAGATTGAGACAATCTATGGAACAGGATTGAACAGAAAGAGTTCAGGAAAATGAGCTTTTTTTATACACTCAGAAGTAGTCAAATTCTATGGTGAACACTCTAGAGAAATAAAGACTTTTGTGAAATGAACAATGATCCACTGATGTTTTTGGTTTGAAAGTGTCTGTTTAGGGGCTCTGGTTTGTTTGAACCACTTGACTCTCTACCATCTTTGACTATGGTGTGAGGCAAAGCTAGGCAGAGCTAATAGTTATTTGGTCCTTAGCACCTACTAAAGTATTAGGTCTTCAAACTTTTCTAATATATTAGGTGCAAATATGATTTTCACTTAAAGAAAGATAAAAAGTAAAGAATGATTTGGAGAAAATTGTCAAAAAATAGAAGAAATCAAAGGTAGAAATTGTGGGTAGACATTTCAGGCATTTCCATTTAAAGAAAGAATCAAGAGAATCACTTATCACTATGGAAATTTCATTTTCTTGTTGGCTTCTACTCTTTAGAGGGCAGTGAAATCAATTTGCTTTTCCGATTTACCTCAATTTAGGCAAAGAATTTTTTTTCTATGAAAAATTACATTTAAATCAAGCATTTTTGCCAGAATCAAATCATAACCTGAAGAACAGGAGGAATTCCATTAACAGACTCAAGCCCAGATGAAATTAAACCCTTGAATTATCCTTTCTTATGACACTGTGAACAAACCACAGGTCTTCCTTAGTCTCCACTTCCCTCCTTCCAAAAAGCCTTTGTGAGTCAGTGTGAGCTATGACTGACATTATAAATTTTGGTAAAGCAATTGAAATGAAGAACATTAAAATACTCTCCAAACCCATCCTGACCTAACCTGATATTTCACTTGGTTTGAATCCCTGGTATAGAAAAAAAAATAGGAAATAAAAGAAACAAAAAGAAAAAATATTGAGTCGTACTTTCTTTTTTCTTTTTTTTTATTGGTTGTTCAAAACATTACAAAGCTCTTGACATACCATATTTCATACATTAGATTCAAGTAGGTTATGAACTCCCATTTTTACCCCAAATACAGATTGCAGAATCACATCGATTACACATCCACATTTTTACATAATGCCCTATTAGTAACTGTTGGAAACGTACTTTAAATATACCAGAAAACTCTGTTATTTCAAAAAGAAATTCTATGGTGAGCACTCTAGAAAAAATGAAGACTTTTGTGAAATGAACAATCATCCACTAATGCATTTGTTTTGAAAGTGTCTATTTTGGGATTTTGATTTGCTTAAACTACTTGAATTTCTACAGGCTTCGACTATGGAGATGAGGCAAAGCTAGGTATAGCTAATTGTTGTTTGGTCCTCAGCACCTACAACTGTACCGACAAGACAACTTTGCTGATTATTTAAAAATTAAAGATTAATTATGAAGTTTGGATGATAAATGGAGTGATTTAACTTTTTTTTTACAGAATATTCAGGCTGGAGAAATTGCTATCATATGCTTTCCACTCTTAGAATAAATTTTAAGAACTTTAAGAAACCAAAATTTGCCCATTCATTTTTATAGTCCTGGGTCAGTGTCCCTGAGGGTTATGCTTGTAAGATACAAGTGCTTGCTCCTGCTTTCTGTTTTTCCACAAGAAGACTGGAAAGCCCTTCTGGGGGGCAACCTCATCCAAGGTGCAGACACCATGACTGATTTCCCCTTAGACCACCACTGGGAACATTTTGTGGACTTCATAGAAATTTTATTCTGAAATTATCTATCTGACCCTGGGAAAATTACTTAACTTCTCCCATACTATCACATGTTTCTCTAATGTGATAAATTAGGAATTATCTTTTATTGACAGTATGCAGAAATTGATTGACAGTACCTAAAGCATGACAGCCTCAGACAATACTCATTCTCTTCCTTTCACAAACTTTAAACACACAAGTATATGTGAAAGTTATATGACACTTCTTGAGAGTCTGTTTAAGACAACTTGTGTTTGATAGATTTTGCACACATTGTATCCTTTATTTCACTGCACAAATTAATTCATCTTTGTCTTATCCTGTCAGGTCAAGGTTATCCTCCCCTTTTACAGAGGGATTATTTGAGACACAAAAAGACAAGTAACTTGCCTAAAATATCACAGCTGGTAAATAGCAAAATAAAGATTTGAACCCGTGCACTAAACATTAGTCTTTTGTTGCTGTGACCAAAATATCTGACAGTAGCAACATAAATGAGGATTTTGTCACCAGAGTCAGGGGTTTCAGTTCATGGTCAGCTGGCTCCATTGCTTTGGGCCTGAAGTAAGGCAGAACATCATGGCTGAAGGGGATCACAGAGGAAAGCTGCTCAGCTCATGACAGCGGGAAGCAGAAAGAGAGAGCAAGGGGCCAGGCATAAGATAGAGTAGCCAAGGGCTTACCCCCAGTGACCTACTTCCTTCAGCCAAGGTCCCACCTCCTGCATTCCCCATAGTGACCTCAATTTATGAATCCATTGATGAAGTCAGAGCCCTCAAGATCCAATCACCTCCCAAAAGCTCACCTCTGAACAGCCCTGCATTGGAGAACAAGCTTTCTTTTTTTTTTATTGGTTGTTCACAACATTACAAAGCTCTTGACATATCATATTTCATACATTAGATTCAAGTGGGTTATGAACTCCAAATTTTTACTCCAAATGCAGATTGCAGAATCACGTCCGTTACACATCCACAATTTTACATGATGCCCTATTAGTAACTGTTGTATTCTGCTACCTTTCCTATCCTCTACTATCCCCCCTCCCCTCCCCTCCCATCTTCTCTCTCTACCCCATCTACTGTAATTTATTACTCTCATTGTTTATTTTCCATTCCCCTCACAACCTCTTATATCTAATTTTGTATAGCAATGAGGGTCTCCCTTCATTTCCATGCAATTTCCGGAAATTGCATGGAGAACAAGCTTTCTACACATGAGTCTTTGGAGCACACATCATATCCAAACAATAACACCCTATGACACAAAAATATTATTACACTCTTTTCCTAAGTCTGCTAACCAAGCATGAACAATTCCTTCTAAGGGAAAGATCTATGGGTTCCCTTTAGATTTTATCAAAATGAATGAGTAAACATTACTCAGTGATCAAGAAGACTGTTTTATTTTCTGAGGCACTTCAAGAAACCTTGAGATATCTGATAATCTAAAAAGTGTATGGTCATTTCCTTTCTAAGTGGCCTGACTGCTAATACTATACCACATATACACACATACACTATGTGACTTAGTATATATTTGTTTGTGTGACTTTTCTCTTCAACAACAGATTTGTGGAGTTCACTATCTTGCGTGTGTAATTGTAGCTCATTTGTTTTCTGTGATAGGCTTGGACATTCAGAAAGTTTTCAGTTGGGGGCCATCTTGTAAAATGCTGAAATCAATATCTTTACCTATCTTTTAGTTCACATTTCTATGAGTTGGAATAGAACTGCCAGATTATAAGGTATGCGTATGTTCAACGTTAGTAGGTACAGCCATTTTTCCAAAATTGTTACGTGCCTTATGTTTTTTTAGAGTTCTACTTGTTCTACATCCTCATCAGCAATTTTTAATGATCCATCTGACAAGTGTTCTGCTTTCCTATTTCATTGTGATTTCAACTTGTATTTCCCCAATGACAATGAAATTGAGCATGTTTTCAAAATGTTGATTAGCTATTTGAATACCTTCTTTTATGAAGTATGATTTTGGTTATTCTTCCATCAAATGGACCATCATTGATTTGTCAGACTTCTATAGTCTGAATATGAGCCCTTTGTCAGTTTTGAGGACTGCAAATGTCTCTCCATCTCTGGGGCTTACCTTTCTCATTCTCTGTTTTTATTTTTTTATTAATTTTTTAAATAAATAAAAAAATGACAGCAGAATAGTGACCTCAATTTATGAATCCATTGATGAGGTCAGAGCCCTCAAGATCCAATCACCTCCCAAAAGCTCACCTCTGAACAGCCCTGCAATTCTTAATACACCTTTACAGCACAATTTTTAATATCTCCGGTTGTATATAAAGTATGTTGGAACCAATTCGTGCCTTTGGATAATGATGTCTATCACATTCCACCATCCTTGCTAATCCCCTGCCCCCTTCCTTTCCCTCCCACCTCTCTGCCTTATCTAGAATTCATTTATTCTTCCCATGCTCCCCCTCCCTACCCCACTATGAGTCAGCCTCCTTATATCAGAGAAAACATTGGGCATTTGTTTTGGGGGGCTTAGCTAACTTCACTTAGCATTATCTTCTCCAATGCCATTCATTTACCTACAAATGCCATAATTTTATTCTCTTTTATTGCTGAGTAAAATTCCATTGACATATTAGCAATATTCATTCTTTAATTTCCACATTTTTTATCCATTCATCCACTGAAGGGCATATAGTTTGGTTCCACAGTTTAGCTATTGTGAATTGTGCTGCTGTAAACATTGATGTGGCCGTGTTCTGGTAGTATGCTGGTTTTAAATCCTGGGTATAGCTCGAGGAGAGGGATAGCTGGGTCAAATGGTGGTTCCATTCCCAGATTTCCAAGGAATCTCCATATTGCTTTCATTATTGGCTGCACTAATTTGCAGTCCCATCAGCAATGTATGAGTGTAAATTTTTCCCCACATCCTTGCCTACACTTAATTGTGTTGAATAGTAGAATTTTCCATTTAATACTGTATAATATATTAATAATTTCCTTCAAGAATAATGTGTTTTATGTTTTGGTTAAAAAGTCTTTCCCTATCTTACGTAATGAATACACTCTTCATTATTATGTTTTAGGAAGTTTTATTATTTTGCCTTTCACAAAGACCTACAATCTACCTGAAATAGATATTTGCATGTAATTTAGGTAGAGGGTGTCTCATTTATTTCACCTGTGTATGCAATTGTCCCAACACAACTTATTGAAAAGATTATCAATTTTTCATTATTGTGGAATGCCCCTTTGTCTGAAATCTGGAGCTATCATATATAGACTCCTTACCCCCCCCATTAGTCTATCTGTCAATTCTTGAGACATCACATGGCCTGAATTACTTTATCATATCTGGATATCTGATAAGTGGGAAATGTTTTTGTCCAGTTATTCTTCAAGTGGGTCCTAAATAGCTTTCTTAAACTTTTGATAGAAATTTTGAATCGTCTTGTTAAGATTCACTAAAATTATCGGAAAATCTCCTTTAGGATTTTGGGAGAAATTGAACTAATTCAGTAAGATCAATTTGGAGAGAATTGACATATTAGCAATATTCATTCTTTAATTTCCATCTATTTATTTAGGTTTGTTTCCATTTTTGTGCTCATTACCTTCATAAAGTCATATGTAGAGGTCTTACAAGGTTTTCCTTTAGATTTATCCCTAGAAACATGGTATTTGGAAGTGACAAATTGTATTTTTAAAATTTAATCTCCACTTTTGTCTCTTGCAATTGAATGCAATTCAATTGATTTTTTTGTATATTGATCTTTATCCAACAATTTCAATAAAATAATTGTTATTTCGAATTTTCCATGTAATCATATAATTTGTGAATGGTATGAATTTAGTTTCCTTTAAACACATTCTCACCAATTGGACTTTCACTTCTTGTTGAGAGCCACAGTTTAGTCGGAATGACGCCTGGCATTTTGCTAGAGGGAGGTGACCCTGCTCTGGAATAGGGTGGCTCTGGGATTAGGGCGGATCCTGCTGCCCAGGCCCTTTGAGTTCTCTAGGGGGAGGGGGGGGGAGGTCAGGGAGAATTGGCTCCGGTAGCCCGGTGGAGGGTATTCCCCGGAAGTGTGTGTAGAGTGCTGGTGAGAGTTCGGGAATAAAGAATTGCTGTTTGAACCTACAAGGCTTTGTGCGGCTGGGTTATTTGGTGCCCAGCCAGACTGCCGCAACTTCTTACTTTTTTTTTTCTTGCATAGATGCAGTGATAGTGGGCCTCTTATTATTCTTCCTGATCTCAAAGAGAATGTGTTCAAAGTTTGTTACCAGTAAGTAGAGTGTTTCCAAAAGGTTTTCTGTAGACACACTTCATCAGATTCTATGTTTCTTTATGTTCCTAGTAAGCTAGGATTTTTAAAATATGAATATAATTGAATTTTTTCAAATATTTTCTACAAATATTGAGGTAAATATTTTCTCCAAAATTGTTTCATGTGATCAAGTTTATTTATTAATTTTCTAATGTTAAACCACTTTATCTTCCTGGTGTAAATACAAATTGGTCTTATTGACCTTGGTGTGGCTGGCTAACATGTTGTATAAAGATTTTTACAATCTGTTCATGAGTCAGATTTCCTTGTATTTTTTTTCTTGGAACAACCTTGTCAAGTTTTGTTATCCAGGTTAACCAGGTCTCATAAATTCAAGATGGGAAGTTTTTCAAATTTCCTGTTCTCAGGAAGTGTTTGTATAAAAATGACATTATTTTTTCCTGAATATTTGCTAAAATTCACTGGTAACCTCTCTTGGTCTGGAATCTTCTTTGGGTGAAGATGTTTATTTATTTACTTGTTATAATTATTCACATTTCCTATTTCTTATTTCCTCACTGGTAATTTTATATCATTAGTTAATTTTTTTGCTAATTTGTTTATGAAAATTTGAAGTTTGTGTTCTTTAAGTTGTTCCTAATTTTAGTGACTGTATAATTTATAATCCCCATGGGACACTTTTGAAAGTGAGAGCAATATTACAAATAATTGAAATGTGCACTCTTTGACTTATTTATTTATTGACCAAAAATTGAGTTTATTATGTTGTGGTTCTTATAAAATTATTTTATTGAAAGTCTATTTTCCAAAATAGAATCATTTTTTAAATTATTAAATAGCATACTCATTTTTCAAAAACACAAAAGAATTTATTTATGTTGAGTACCTAAGCAAAAAATAACCTAAAAATTATTCTTAGTAATTATCCATTTAATTAGTTTCTTGGCTGTATTTGTCACCAGTGTTACTGTATCATAAATATTTTTCTGGAGAACATTTTTTCTCAAAATGTCTCATTTTAAATTTTTCATATAATTGCTTGCAGTGTTCTTCAAAATTAAATTTAGTTTTACTAAATTTAAAATGGTTTTCACTTCCAATTTACTTTTCTCTATAGATTAAAATATTTTTAATTGAAAGCATACTCTTTCTTCAAGTCATTGAGGTACCTAAAGCACATAGTAAGTTATTGGAATTGTTTTTATTTTTTTCATAAAAATATATAAATAATGCAGACTAAACATTTTGTAGGTTTTGTCTTTTTACTTCAATTCAGAGTACATTTGTTTGAAAAATTATTTTTTCAAGGCAAAATTCATGAAACACATTGTTATGATTCTTTTGAACATCCACTAAATTTGTATGCCACAAAATTGTAGTCCTTTTAAATATCATTCCACCCTAGTTCAAAATATAAATTTACCCAATTAAAAGTGGGAGCTCCATTAAAAGATTCTTTTGACAAGCTAAAACTATCATAAAGCTCAATTATGATGTTTTTTAAAGTTAAATCTTGAACCCTTTTTGACTTCTCATAGTTTATTTCATCTTTGTTTTCAAAGAAATAAATATATATTTGTTTGAAAGCATTGTTGTCTGATTATAATTAGTAAATCTGAGAGCTAGTTTTATGTTGTTCCTTTTGTTTTTTACTTAACTTTTCTACCAATTTTGAGAAAAACCTTGTATTAGAGGTTGTTATGGTTTGACTGTAAGGTGTCCCTCAAAAGCTCATGTGTGAGATAATGCATGAAGTTTTACAGGAGAAATTATTGGGTTATAGCCTTAACTTAATAATTGAATTATTCCCATCAGGTATGTAGTAACTGGAGGCAGGTGGGGTGTGGCTGAAGGAAGTGGTTCATTGGGGGCATGACTATGGGGTATATATTTTATATTTCTCTCTCTCTGCTTCCTGATTACCAAGTAAGCTTCTCCTCTCTGCAACACTCTTCAACCATCATGTTCAGCCTCTCCTTGAGCCCCAAGAAACGGAGTTGGCCTTTATGGACTAAAACCTCTGAAACTGTGAGCCTTCAAATAACTTTTCCTCCCCTAAAACTGTTTTGGTCAGATCCTTTAGTCACAGCAGAAAAAAAAAAAAAAGACTAAAGCTGAGGTCTTATTCACAAAGACCTTCAAAAACATTATTGGACACTGAGACAGATTTACGTAGGTGTTCTTCAAAGGCTCAAATGTTTCTGAAATTTGATTGATGGAGAGGTGCAGAGGCAGTATGTGTGCCCTGCCATGCTGCAGTTTGTTTTATTATTCAATATCAGATTTCTTGCCAACTTTTTATAGTTCATTGTCAAAAATGACATATATCTATAAATACTGACAACTACTGCTTTTGTTTCAGTTAATAGAATATAGCAACTTCTTTGGATATAATTATGAATTATGTGTCTCAGCTAATGATTAAGATGTAAATTTCAAATTTACTAAGAATATTGCCTTACATTGGTGCCATCTTGCCTTAAAATTTGTATTTTTACCACAGAATTTTTTTTTCTTTAGAGTTGAACTTTTAAACCCAACTTACTGAGGTTAGGGTAGTAGCTCAGTGGCAGAGTGCTTGCCTCACACCAAATAAAAATAAATAAATAAAGTAAATTTACAATAACATTAACTAAAAGAATTGATTGTCAACAGGATGAAGTCCCAAACATTTGGCTTTTCCTGAGTGGATTGGATATAAACAACTAAAACATTATTGAATTACTTGATTTTCTATTTGAAGCATCTGCTGATTGCTAGTATAAAACCATAACCTTATTACAATGATTGTATTGCAGATATGAATCAGAAGCTTCCTGAGAAAGAACTTCAAATGGAAGAGGTCTGCTGGGCTGGTGGAATAAGGGAGTTGTGGTGGTGAGGGTGGTAATGGTAGTGGTGGTCTGTTTATGGGCTTAGGGTTGCATTCAGTGCACTGAGACACTTTAGGTAAATACCTAAGCACCATTTTAATTGAAATAGCTGCATAACATTGAGAGATTACCCAGGATTGTGTTGGAATCCATTTCAGATTTAATCTAAAAAGGAAAAGGAGGTGTTCAGTCTCTTTTGACATGGAAACATGGTACTGCTTTGAAGAAGTTAGTGACCAAAGACAAAAAAACAAAGCAAAATAAAAAATACTGAGGTCATCACTACATCCAAGATGGGTAGCTGCATTAACTATTTCCATTAAGACATTGGTAACTAGCAAGGGTAGCTGTACTCAGCACCTGTGATTTTAGGGACTGTGGAGTCTTCAAAAATACTAGCTATGAAGAATCTGAAGTTGATGAGAAAAGTGATGAATGCCCTATTTTAACTTTAACCATGGTCCTTAAATGCCTCCATGACACTTGGAAAATAAGAGTAAAGCAGATTTTGAAGCTCCACTGATGACATTCTAGTTTAGAAAACCAGGCTTGTAAGTAAGCTCAAATGTTTTTTCATGACAGGTTATAAAAATAATGGAATTATTATTTCTGATGCTTAGTATATTATGATGACTAGATATGTTTTTCCACAAACCAGGTAGTGTAGGGAGTGGATATTATTTGGAAACATACTTTGTGTGCACAGAGGAATGGATAAAATAAAATATGGTACATATACACAATGGAATATTACTTGAAAGAAATGAAATTATGGCATGTGCTGGTAAATGGATGAAACTGGAGACTATATGCTAAGTGAAATAAGCCAATCCTCAAAAAACAAAGAATGAATGTTCTTTCTGATATGTGAGTGCCAATTCACAATAATCGGGTGGGTGAGTAGGGAAGAATAGAAGTACTTTGATTAGATAAAGGGGAATGAAAAAAGGGAGGGGAAATGGGAATAGGAAAGATAGTAGAATTAATTGGACATTACTTTCCTATGTTCATATATAAATACAAGGTAATTCCACATCATGTACAACCACAAGAATGGAAAGTTGTACTCCATTTATACATAATATGTCAAAATACATTATACCGTTATGTATAACCAAAAAGAACAAATAAAAAATGTACAGAATAAAGTAGAAGACCTTCCAAAATGAGAGTGTATAATAAATTAATTTAGCTACAATTCAAAGATTCAATTCAAGATCCTATGTCTATGAAAAACAATTACCTGTATTGAAGTTATCCTGTAGAAATAATCAACCTTTCTCCTATGCTATTTCAGTTAATGTGACTATGTGATATGGCTATTTTGATATGGCTCTTTATTACCTATGAAAAATATTTACCCACCCTATTAAAGCCCCATGAGGTAAATACTATGTGTCAGGCATTGGATTAACACTATGCACATAATTTCTCATTGATTTTCACCATAACATTATGGAGGAGGCATGGTAAGGAAACTGAGGCAACAAAATGTTAGCTCAACTGGGATTACAAATTTGGTAAGTGATAATACAATGTTTGAAGTCAGGTTTGTTTTTTCCAGAAGGTGTTGTTGCTCCAACCCTTAACACTGCCTCCTGGAATGGTAAGACTTTATGAGCATGTTGGAAAGGAAACATTGCAGTATAGAATTTCTTTACAGACTAAACTGAGTATATTCACTTCTATTTTTCCAGGCCCATATGATCATTAAAGGCTTAAATGTGGCTTTTAGGATATTTGGCTTTAGGATGAACAGGATTTCACAGTGAAAGCACTGGAGATATTTTTGAGGAATTCCAAGGTTTTGAATGCTCTGAACATTTCTTTGAAACTATTGGATATATAAATTAAGCAGATTTCTTGCCTATAAAAGTGAATTCATTTTAAGATTACAAAGAGAGCTCTGCATGCATCTCAAGAATATAATTCTACATGGAGACAAGAGAGCATTGTTATTGAGGGAAAACAATAGAAGCAAATGAAATGATGCCCTAGAATCAAAGACATGAAATTACGGGAGTATGGGAAAAGAACAAGGAAAGGAGGGAGAAAAATATAGAGGAAAAGAGTAAGCAAGAAGAAAAAGTGGAAAGAAGAAAGGACTTTAATCCAGCTTATGTCAATGGAAGAACTTCAGGATTTAAATATTTACTACTCCCTTTGTAGGAAGTTTCTTACATTTAAATATTGAGTTTTCCCATTTACAAGATGGAGGGGAACTCTTAACTATCCTCCAGGTAATTTCAATGAGTTTTTTGTGTTTGTTCTAAAGATATGTCCCTACATAATTACTGCTATATATCAGCCTTTACTTTTTGTATTCTTTTGAGCATAGCACTTTCCAGTTCTTAGCAGATTTATGAGGTTCAGGGGCATAATTAGAACTGGACTTCACACTGTGCAGAAAATCTGGAGTCTTTCTTCCTTACATCAACCAATTCTTTTAAGAAGGAAAGGAACAACAACAAAAAGATTAAAATTGTAAGTGAAAACAAGAGTCACCAGATAATGAGCTTGATTAAAAAATGAGTAGATACTTTCCTCATTTTTTTCCTAGTCTTATAGCATATGTATTTGTTGTCCCCCCCACCCCCCGGTGCTGGGGATTGAACCCAGGGCCTTGTACAGTGAGGCAAGCACTCTACCAACTGAGCTATCTCCCCAGCCAATAGTATGTGTTAAAACAACAACTAGAATCTCCATGTCCCACGAATCCTCCTATTTATGCTGAGTTATGATGTAATAGTGAGACCATAAATCAGGCTGGGAATTTAACTTGGTGTAGCTAAAGTTCACCATGGAGGGTACTTCAGGTGAGGTAGGCGGCCTGTTTCCAGAAGTTATAGGATAAAAGGAAAGGGACCAGGTGAAGGATGAGAAGTGGTAGTTCTTGGGCCAACTAGAGGCCACTGGTCTGGTCTACTCTTGTGTTTTTCTCATATTCAAGAAGCACCCATTGTTTATTTCTTCATATGGTCCAAGCTGCTCACCCCACTGAAACTGGATGAAGTTAAAGCTGTCAGGTTTCTCTTGGAGACCTCAGGAAACAGTGCCTCACAGCTTTTCATCAGTGTCTCAGACAGGACTGCCAACGGTGAAGATCTCTCAGGGAGAAACATGTCATCAAAAACTGCTAGTTCTCAGTCACACCTTTTAATGAAAAAAGAAGTTCCTCTCCTTCCACCCTCTGCTCTTACAGGGAATGCTAAACAAAACAAACAAGTTCTAAAACCTCTCCAGGGTCCTTCTTACCCCTGTCAGGACTGTGTTGCCCACTTTTGGCTCCGAGACCTGGTTTTCTTCCCAGTAACCTGGTGGTCTTGGCAAAACCTCACGCAGGTTCCCATGCCACACATACAGAGATTGTAGGGTTTGGTGGTTACAGGGAATGAGCCAGAGAATCTTGAGTTTTAGTCTCTGCTGAGCAACTCAACTCTCTGACCTTGTAGATGAGTCATTTGGATGTCATTGACCAAAAGGGAGAATTGGGGGCAAATATAGGAACCTCTGAAATCCAGATGCTGTTTGTGAGCTGTGTTTTCCCAGATCAAATAAACAAGCACAAAAAAACAGTCATCCTGGCCCCACAGAAAAATATTATGTGCCCCAGATGCTTTTGTGGCTGGTGGGTAGCTAAATTAGGTTCTTGTTTTGTCTAAAAGCATTTGAGTATGTATAAAAAATTATATAGCAAAAAAATCTGGTGTCCTGAATCTCCAATTATGAAAACTACCAGTCTTATAATATGTCAGCTGCAAAGCATAAACATAAATTAAAAAACAATTTACCAGTAAAACTTGTTGCTTATGTATTGCAGAAAAACTTAAAGCATCAAGTCAAAACATTTAGATGTCCTAGACCATTGCTCACAGTTATGCTGTTCTGGAGTTATATCACAATCATCATTACCTATTAAAATTAAAACTAGAAAGAAGACTCTCAGGGGTCTGAAAACAAAACTTACACATGAGGGGAGTTTTTCTTATAATATTTACTGAAGAAAAAAATTTCCACTGTTCCTATTTCTGTCCAGAAGGTTGCTAACATTTAAACTCTTTATCTAGGGCTGTTTTCTTTAGAACACTTGTAGGGTTTGGGTGTTTACTTCTCTCTGTCTGTGAAGTTCTAGAATAGATGGTCTGGAAATCACCAAAAAAAAAAAAAAAAGCCAGATTCAGCCATCCTAACTTTCCTAATTCCTGTTTTATCCTTTGAACCAAATCCCCAAGGACTACAGTGATGATCTCCATCTGGCACCTCTTACACTTCTACATGTTGAAAACAACCTTTTGAGCTAGGCAAATCCTACCCTCCTCCTGGTCCTTCCCATCCTTGTCTTCATTGTCATAGATGTTCCTTGGTTAAAAATGTTTTTGCTGCCCCTTAGATGCCAGCTAGGGTAGTCCCTAGTTTTCCCCTAGCTGTCTATCATCTTCTTGAAGGCTTTTGAGCACTCATCCAATCAGTGTGCTATGATCTTAGAGTTGTATTTAAGGAAGATGATTTGATGTAGAGGTAAAACAATTGAAAAGGAGAGTAAATAGAAACACAGAATTATATACTCTGGATATTAGGGCTCTATCTGAAGTGTGAGGAGTAAAAATTTGTTCCCAGGATGTAGGCTCCCTATTTACCTCTCTTATTGTTTCTTTTGCTGAGAAAAAACTTTTTAGTTTGAGTAAGTCCCATTTGTTAATTCTAGTTGTTAACTCTTGCGCTATGGGTGTCCTATTGAGGAATTTGGAGCCCGACCCCACGGTATGTAGATCGTAGCCAACTTTTTCTTCTATCAGACGCTGTGTCTCTGTTTTGATATCAAGCTCCTTGATCCATTTTGAGTTAACTTTTGTGCATGGCGAGAGAAAGAGATTCAGTTTCATTTTGATGCAAATGGATTTCCAGTTTTCCCAGCACCATTTGTTGAAGATGCTATCTTTCCTCCATTGCATGCTTTTAGCCCCTTTATCAAATATAAGATAGTTGTAGTTTTGTGGATTGGTTTCTGTGTCCTCTATTCTGTACCATTGGTCCACCTGCCTGTTTTTGTACCAGTACCAAAAAAATTAGACAAAAAGACAACAAATAACCCGATCAACAAATGGGCCAAGGACCTGAACAGACACTTCTCAGAGGAGGACATACAATCAATCAATAAGTACATGAAAAAATGCTCAACATCGCTAGCAGTCAGAGAAATGCAAATCAAAACCACCCTAAGATACCATCTCACTCCAGTAAGAATGGCAGCCATTATGAAGTCAAATAACAACAAGTGTTGGCGAGGATGTGGGGAAAAGGGTACACTGGTTCATTGTTGGTGGGACTGCAAATTGGTACAGCCAATTTGGAAAGCAGTATGGAGATTTCTTGGAAAGCTGGGAATGGAACCACCATTTGACCCAGCTATTCCCCTTCTCGGTCTATTCCCCAAAGACCTAATAAGAGCATGCTACAGGGACACTTCTACATCGATGTTCATAGCAGCACAATTCATGATAGCAAGATTGTGGAACCAACCTAGATGCCCTTCAATAGATGAATGGATAAAAAAAATGTGGCATTTATACACAATGGAGTATCACTCTGCATTAAGAAACGACAAGATCATAGAATTCGGAGGGAAATGGATGGCATTAGAGCAGATTATGCTAAGTGAAGCTAGCCAATCCTTAAAAAACAAATGCCAAATGACTTCTTTGATATAAGGGAAGTAACTAAGGACAGAGTAGGGACGAAGAACAGGAGAAGAAGATCAACATTAATATAGATGAGAGGGGGGAGGGAAAGGGAGAGAGAAGGGAAATTGCATGGAAAGGGATGGTGATCCTCAGGGTTATACAAAATTACATACAAGAGGAAGTGAGGGGTAAGGAAAGAATAATACAAGTGGAAGAAGTGTTTTACAGTAAAGGGGGTTGAGAGAGAAGAGGGGAGGGGAGGGGAGGGGAGGGGGGATAGTAGAGAATAGGATAGAGAGCAGAATTCATCAGACACTAGAATGGCAATATGTAAATCAATGGAAATGTAATTGATGTAACTGATGTGATTCAGCAATCTGTATACGGGGTAAAAATGGGAGTTCATAACCCTTTTGAATCAAACTGTGAAATATATCAAAATAGATGTAATGTTTTGAACTACCAACAATAAAAAAAATAAAATAAAATAAAGTAAATTATTTGTAAGTGTTCAAGCATTTAAAAAAACAAAAAAAAAATAAAAATAAAGAAACACAGAATTATAATCTTGGGTCTACACAAAGGTGTGAGAGGTTACTGTCTCTCTCTGGACCCTACTTTCCTCATTGCCAGTGCAGCTAGCTAAGATGCTTACAGACTTTTCTGAGAATACCATTTAATCATTGAATGCTTTTATACCCTCTTCACATAATTTTAAGAGAGGCTGTCTTGAAAAACGTCTTTAAAGCACTTCTTTATGGAGAGAATTTCAAGTCAGATAGGAGCTAAAGCTAATGCATGGAAGAGATTTATAGTTTGATAAGGCCATTTAAACTTCTATAAACCAAGTAATAAAACAGCAAGTTAGCATTTATTAAGTACTTCATATGTATAAATGTTATTCTGTGATTATAAAGTGCATTAACTTATTTCATCCTGTGATAACACTTTAAAATAAATAGAATTATCACTATTTTAAAGATCAGGAGATGAATAACAGTAAGTTAGTCATCTTTCTGCCACTGTGATAAAGTAGCTGAGGAAAAAAAAAAACAACTTAAGTGAGAAATGGTTTATTTTGTCTCATGATTTCAAAGGTTTCAATTCATTACAGCTGGTTCCATTGTTTTTGGACCCATAATATGACCGAACAATAGGGCAGGGAGCACATATTGAAGCAAAACTGCTCATATCATGGTGGCCAGGAAATAAAGAAGAGAGGAAGGCGTTAGTGGTCCAATATCACCTCAAGGACATACCCCTAGGGACCTTAATTCCACTTGGTCCCACATCCTAAAGGTTTCATCTCTTCCCAGTAATGCCACAGCTGGCAATCGAGTCTTTAACATATGGCATTTGGAGGTCATTTATAACCCAAACAATAATAGAGAGCTTGCATGCATGATCCTAGGGTACACAGCTGGTAAATGACAGAACAGTCTAAATAAAAAATCATATCCTTTAAAAATGTTATGCTAAGAGAGTTCTCACAGAGGGCTTCTACTTTTTCCTGGCTTCTCCTACATAATTTAAATTTTTTTGAAATTTGGTTTTAGCTTCATGAATCTTAGCAGCACTGGTTCTCCAAATCTTACCATATAATTGACTCATACAAAGCTTGTTTTTCAGATCTTGAAAACATCTCATATCTAAAGGCTGTACCCCTTTAGTGCTTCTACCATTCCTTTCTTTTCATTTCTCTATAGGTTAACTCATTCTTCAACTCATTCTTCAAGTCGTGTGCTTTCTGCACATCTGGTCTACCTCCGGTTCTTCTCTATAGCACCCTATGACAGCACTCTGATTACTCATCAGTCTCTCCCAATAGACCATGGGTCCCACCACCTGCCAGTGTCACCAGGGATGAGTATGATTCAATTCCTTGGCACAGTGCTGGCTGAGAGCAAGTGCTCGTATGTAAGTATAAATGAATGAATGTAATATATATTCCTTTTGAGCTCTCTTTAGGAAAGGAGGAAAGATTCCTAGAAAGAGCCTAAGTGGAAGACAGTGTATCCCAGATAGTACTACCTCTTAATGGTAGCCTTTCAAGGAAACTAAACAAACTTTAGCAACTATTGGGAGAAAAGGTAGTATATTTTCCTCGCAAGGGTCATGGCCGACACCCCTAGGACAAAGGACAGATTATAAGAGGTAAGCATAACACATTTATTTAACTAAAGTTTTCCTTGACACAAGAGACTTCTGGAATGAAAATGCAAAGACTCAAGAAAAACTGTACTTTTAAACTTAGGTTTAATGAAGAATGGACAGTCATATAGAACAGTGATTAAACAAAAAGAAGCTATGTCTTAATGATAATAAACTGGGGTGGGAGGAGGGGAAATTTGGCCAAGTCTATTTGTTTGGATTCCTTTATGTATAATATGCCTTTTCTCTAGGCATAGGGCGGGACACCTGCCACATGAAGGTCTCAAAACAAGGGTAGGAGAAGGTCAGAAAGACATTTATACTTCTGCAGTTTTATCAATTTCCTTAAACTAAAAATTCTCAGTACTCCAAGATTGCATTTCCTGCATCCCATCTCAAATTCCCAGAGTTGTTTTTTTTAAATGAGTAGCACCCATGTCTTTGTGTCTTTATTATCTAGTACAGAATCTTGTCAATCGTAAGTTATTGGATAACAAGTTTCAACATCAGGCTTTTACCATAAAGAGAAAAGGGCTCATTTGGAGAATTGACTGGGAAAAGAGATCCCCCGACAAATGTTGGGAAGGGAATTGAGGTATCTGAAGAGGAGCACTGACATGATGTCATCAAGGGCTGAGCTGAACTATCTTGCCTATGCTTGGGAATAAGAGTTTGAAAAATATCTTTGAGGTTACCCAAAGTCTAACGAAAGTTCCTTATGCTTTTCCAATACCAAGCATTCAAGTTATTTTTCTCTCTCTCAGATTCAGGCAGTTCTGGGGTCTAGAAGCTGGGTTAGGCATATCTCTTTTGTACACTGTCTCTGTATTTGTCCATGTTTGCTAATCAGCTTCTTCTGAGGGAAAATGAGCTGCCAAGAGCCCAGTGAGTGCCTGGCACATGGAAGGGACAGTGGATAAATCCTTGAACAAATGAACGAAATGAATAATGGCTGAAGAGTTTTAAGCTGCAGATATGGCATATTTTAAGTCCAGTTGGGTCTCAAAGCTGAGGAAAGATCTAGATAACCTAAGTATCAGCCAGTCCTGTTCCTTATCTTTCATCCTATAAACATGTACTAATTAATCACTCTTCATACAGCACTCAAATAAGACACTGAAAACACACATATTTGTAAGGAAAAAAAAAAACTGCCTATAAGGAGTTTATGATAGAGGTGGGGGTGATTGCCCCAGGAGATCAAATATTGCTTAATATCAGCAAATAGTGATAGATCATCTTACTTTTTTGAATCTCTAAACTCAAGAAAGTGGCTTTGTTTACTGAACAGAGAATGAGCTAAACATGAGAGTTTGAGCACAGGACTTCCTACTGGAGGACTGAAGGAATAGTCTGAATGTGTGCTTGTTTAGCTGCTATGAAATTTAGTATAAAATCAAGTATAGAAGACTTATCTCAATGCAATTATTTAGCTGCCAGGAAATTCCACGTTTTGGTTGCTTCCCATTTCAAGTTTTAGCTAAGGTATATAATTTCTTATCTTTCTAAATCTATCAAGAAGTGTCTTTTCCTCATTTCAAGAAGTACTTATGATGGGACAAGATGGAAAATTCACAAGCAGAGGTGGAAATGTCAGTCATGTCCTAGGACTGAAGATAAGTCAGTGTATCCACCCCAGTAGGCATTTCCTCTATTTCATGGTGAAAGGGAGAACTGCATTGATTCCAGTCCTATTAATTTGGTTTGATGTTAAATGACGGTAGGAGATGAGAAGAACTATAAAATTCTGAGCATCAGTTCCACAGGTCACCAGCTGAGTGTGCTCAGGTGAGTCCCAGAGAATTCAGCTTCTCTGTCTGGCACATGCGTGAGGCAAGCTCTTGGTTCTGACGGTTCAGGCACAGACCTACCCAAGTCACTCCAGCATCGTTAGTCTCTAATTTGAGGAGAAACACAAAGAGTGATCAAGTTAAAATCTCAATTCCCAGGGCCTTGTGAGGCAGCCCAGAGGCAGGAATCTAGGCTTTGGAGTGAGAGTGAATCCTCTGCTTAGAACTTCTGAAGCTAGCTGTCATGAGGGACTTTATTTACATAGAATCTCTCATTGCACTCGTAAAATGAAAATGCTATTTGTACCTCACAAAGTTGTCATAAGAATTAAAAAACAATTGAGCAAAGGTCTTAGTTCTCAGTGAATGGCTGTGTATCCCTCACCCCTGTGCCACTTCACACACACATAGAGCACACATGCAAACACACCCCTCAGCCAGTGCCTAGCAGTTATGATGGGGTGTGGCAGGCCCAGAGAGATGTTCACAGGAGACTCACAGATCTCGTGTGTCCTGGATTAGCAGAAAGCACCCACATGCAGAAAAATGTATCCCCTTGGACTCTGGCAAATCAAAGGTAGGCTTCCCTGAAGCAGGAGTAGAAGAAAAAAAAAAAGTCCCAGACAAAAGGACTTTGGTTGGAATACCCATTTCTAGGCATTTGTGATGCCAGTCACAGCTGGCAAGACTCCCTTTTCCAAGAGGGGAACTCCCTCCATGATGGCTTAGGGAAAAAATCCAGACTTCACCCCGTCCCTTTCCAGAAAACAAGAATCTCTCAGTTAGTGTTTACGAGAAGATTCTCCGTTTTGCTCCAGCTGGAGGTGAAAAGAATGTCACCCTCCTCTCAGCCGAGTGGAGCCCACAGAATTTGATGAGGGTGTGGGGTTGTTTCTCTCAGCATGTGTGTGTGTGGGGGAGCGAGGCAGGAGAAGTATGGGGATAACCGCCTCAGAGCTGGATTCTCCTCACATTTGTACACTGTCTGTGTTGTGCATGAGGGGCTGAAGATGAGCCAGAAATAATTCCCTCTTGAGACAGAGCAGGGCAGTTCCTACTGGCTCCGTCAGGGGAGGCCCCCCCTCATCTCTTCTGGAGGAACTGCTGTTGACAGATTGCTGGTCCTTTCAGTCCTTTCAGTTCAAACCTCCACGTTGAGAATGTGGAGGGAACACTGGGGAGGGAGAAGGTTGCTTCCATGTGAGGCAATATGCTGTGGTAGGTGACACAGGCTTGCTACTGCTTGGGGCCTGACCCCTGCCCAGGACCATGGAGCTGGGGTGATGTTGGCATAATCTCAGGTTCTGAGTTAAGACACAAAGGACCACTTCTTGCATGTGCACTGGACTGTGGCCCACAGGTGTTAGATCTGACCAATTTCTTGTGTTTTTTATCCCAACGGGAATATGGCTGAGCGACCCAGTTGTGGAGACTGGAAGTGAGACTGTCGGTAGCTTCCATTACTAAGTCTTGGCAAAGTAGATCAAGGAAGTCACAGAAAAGAGTCAGCCCAAGTGAAAACTTATGCACTCTCTGGGGGAAAGTATTTTGGCTCTCTGGACGTAACTCGAATGTTCTGGGACAAATAGTGTGGACCTCATGTTCTACATTCAGCTTTGTCCACTGTCTTCCAGCAATTGCAGGGCAGGGGTATTAGCATCTGTATTCCCTACTCCTCCATCTCCCAACCCCCTGGATTTCTAGGCAGTCTTGCTGGGCCAATCTGAATCTAAAAAGCAAACAAATCTCTGTGGTCATGTTTAATCGTCACTTATTTTACTGAACTTGAAAGGAGTAAACATCTCATTTGGGGGAAGAGGCAGTGGAAATGTATTTTAGAAGAAACCAGTTTCAATGATGATAATGAGGATACCCCTCAGATGAGTGGGGCCCTTGCTTCTCACTTGTGTGCTCCCGTAGCTCTCCTTTGGCTGGCCTCCTTGGCTTGGCATGCTTGACCCACTTCATCTCCTGCTTCTCCTGTTGGCTCAGCTCCCATCCTCCTCTTGGCTCCTGTAGCTCAGTTCCTGGCTGGCTACACTAATCCCACATAATATTTTACGCAAATTTATATGAACCCTGATACAAAGCTTAGCAAGGAGGCACTGTTTCTTTTCTTTGATAGAATTAATAATTTATAACTTGGCTCTCTAAGAAGCCAGTCCAACTTGTGGGTCCTTAGTTTCGGCTCATAAGAAACATTCTCAGACCAACCCCCAAAGAAAAAAAGATTTCCTATTCCTCTGCCCCTGTCCTGGCCCCTCAAAGTGCCGTCTACTTTGGAAATTCCCACCAGTCTCATTTAGAACCACACTTAAACAAGTTGCCTGGGAATTTCTCCCCGAAAGCTCCCATCGGCCCCACCCCTTGGGGCTTGATTTCCCACAGACCCTTGGGTGGTTTAGATTGTTGTCTACATCAACAACATGATAAACTTATTGTGGCTGCCCAGGCTTCTCCAAAGAGTTGTGGGAATCATTTGTGAATTACTTCTTTGATTTTTCTTAAACAAAATTCGGTTTCCCCTCATGTTAAATAACTGTTCCCAGAGTGGTTTCTCTAGTGGCATTGTAACACTAAAGAAGAAGATGTGACCCCTTGTTCTAAATGAAATCAATGAAGTCACTGACTCTGGATTTTTCAATTAGGATAATTCAAGTTCAGCCCAAACAAGCATCTTTCTCTGCCCCTGATGCCTCAGGAATAAGAAAGCCTTTTCCCACTGTAAGTTTTCAACACTGTAGAGAACATCTAAGTTATGAGGGTATATATTTCTACACGTATATACAGTCTACACACATAGACTGCTCTGGGAAAACAGAATAGAATTTCTCTGCTCTTATTTTCTTTATGCAAGACTAAGAGTACATTGTAGCATCTAGTGCCTCACACTTTTCAACAAGTGACAACCTGTGGAAAAATGCTTCGTGTCATTTTTCTCAAGCAGCATGGGTGGTGGGCTCCCTCCACCCAATCTGGTGCTCGTGAAAGTTGGCTTTCTGTGCTTCTAGCTCCAGCTCTGGGAATAAAATTTCTGCCTTCTATTTAAATGTCTCATTCCTCATTTTTGTTACAAGGAGTCATGGCAAAATATCCATGCAGGGATGCCTACTCAAGTGTCAGTAAAGATAATTGAGATGAACAAGAGGAGTATTTCTTCCCAGGTGCATGATCAAAATTCCAAAGTCTCATTTTTAAATAAAGCATCTAAAGCTCAGACATGTGGCCATATTTTTTCAAGTCATACATCAATTGAGTAATAGAGATAGGACTAAAGTGTGATTCTTCATATTCTTCTAGTGTTTCTTTCTTTTTTAAAATTTTATTTATTATCATTCTATGTCCAAAGTGCTTCTAGCAGTGTTCTGGGCACTAGAGCTATTATTAGAATCCTTTCCCAGGAGAACTCCATGTCATATTATTCTCAGTGTATTCATAGTCACTAATTAATAATGAGGTAAATATATGCAAATGGGCATCTGCAGAACAGGCTTGTATATATAATGTATATAAGGCTCAGTAACTACTCTACACATGACCAGTTTAACACACACACACACAAACACACACCCTCTCACCTAGTGATCAGAACTTAGGACTCAGTAACCAAAACAAAAAGGTCTATGAGGCCAGGTCCTACAAATGTAGAAGGTAAAGCAAAGTGAGAGTAAAATTCTGTAAAATTTACTTGAAAGATCATGCTCTTGCTCTTTTTAAACGAATTTTTAATTTTCTAATAGGTTTTGATTTACAAAAGGTTAGTAAATGTACAGAGAGCTCTCATCTACACAGCATTCAGTCTGCTCTACTAAGATCTTACACCAGTGGACTGAACTTGTCATGACTAATAAGAGAAAGTGATACAAGAGTATTCACTGAAGTCCATACTTTATTCAGATTTAATTCAGTTTTACACATTGTTTCTGTTTTTCTCCCAACTCCCATCCTGGATACCACATTACATTTCCTAGTCATATCTCCTCTGCACTGTGACTGTCCCAGGCTGTCATTTTCTTGAAGACCTTAACTGTTTATGAGGGAATGGTTAGGTGTTCTATAGAATAACTTTCAGCCTGGGGTGTCTGCTGGTTTTCTGAAGAACAGAGTGGGGTTGTGGGTTTTATGGTGAGAAGACTGTCTTGCATGGGATTGAGATTACACACCACTAGCATGTTTGACCACTCTGATGCCAACCTTGATTATCTCGATGAGGTAGTACTGCCAGATTTCTCCCACTGTAAAATCACTCTTTTGCCATTTTCCATAATGTACTCTTTGGAAGAAAGCCACTATTCAGAGCCACACTTGAAATATGCTGTTCATCTCTGAGGGGGCACTTGCTCTAGAAATTATTTAGAATTTGCCTTTGCTTTTAAAATAAGAATGTATATGCTATTAGAGTATAAGTGTAATCACAAAAATAGTAATAACAGCATTAGAACATGAAAAGGATAAAAATGCAAAAAGTTCTTTTTACCTAGCTCTATTTTCCTGATTAGATGAGAACTATGTTTGATAATTTGCACACCCACATGTAATCAGGTGGAATTGTCGACATTATTCACACAGGAAAATTTTTTGGTGTCTATTGTTTATTAAACCCTGTTTTTCATTGTTTGATCTCCAAAACCAAACTGTGAAAGGTAAGGAAAGTTCCACCACTCTCACTCAGTTTTCAGATGAGAACACCATGGCAGAAAGTTGATTGAGTTGCAATGAATACCCAGGTTTCTGGAGAACAAGTGCAATGCTTGACTCTATTAAAAAATGTGGACACTCTGACACCACTGTAAAGAAGAACAGAACAGGCTGCTTTTATTAAATATGTCCCAAGCTAATCCTTATTTGCTGAGCCATACCTGCCACAGTCAAGGATTCGGTTTGAGGTTTTGTTGGCTCATCTTAAAAGTCCAACTCATCCAAACATAACCCCTTGCCTACCCACTGCTCCCTTCCATTCTGTAAACTAGTATAGTCACTATGTCTGCATTCCTGCTATTGAAAACAAGTAGTATAGGGACTTGTCTCAAGTGTTTGCATTTTAAAGGTATTGCCGATGTGTCTACATGGACTTTTTGCTGTAGAGCTTTAGTGTCTCTTAAGAATTCGATTTATTCTAGCAATTTGTAAATCAGCCCAGTACTCTTTTTTAAAATAATGAGAAGCCAGTACACAGGGAGCATTTTAATTAGATATCACAGCAAATGTCCTCAAAAGGAATAGGGTGCAGCAGGATAATTGGGACTGGAAGGTTTATGATCTAAAATTCATAAAGAAAAGGATAGAGTAAGGATTGGGGATGGAGACTGAGATAAACAGGAAAGGTTGGACTGACATGAGATGGGAAATGGTTAGAGAGAAGTAGGGGAGAGGAAATGTAGAGAAAGGGCTGTAGAGATTATAATATGCTTCTTCTTGTTTAATCTTTCCTCTGAATTTGGTATTTATCCACCATTTTAAAGATGAAGAGACTGACAGGTTACAAAGCTTGCTCAAGTTTACAAGACATGAAAGTGGCAGAAGAAAGAGTTGAACAATTGCCTTTTGACTCAATGGCAAGGTTCTTCCAATGACATTAATAAACAGCTCTCTTAGCAAAGTGTCATAAAAATAGACCACTAAATGAATATAAATGAGTCAATTATATCATTTAAAAATAATATAAGTCATAGATAAAATATATGGTGTTTATTTCAATCTATATTATATCTGAGGGGTTTTCAGAGTTTGCAGAAATCAGAGAAAGTTTCATATATGAAAGAGCTTGACCTGGGATTTTTAAAGATTAAGGGAAGAAAGGGGCACAAAAAAGAAGAAAAGAGGCAGGGAAAAAGCATTAAGTCTAATTAGAACAGAAGACATAATTCAAGGTAAAAAATGGAGTTTGAAGTTAGTATATTGGTCAATTTTGTTACGATGTGGCTGTGCTCAAAAAGCTCCAGATTCAAGTAGCCTTGCCAACAGTCATTATTTCTTGCTCATGAGTGTGCATGTTACTATGCCTCTGTTATATTTGATTAAATTTCTTGGGTTCAACAGAATTTGACTCTTGAATACAGGTCAGATCACATTTTTTCATCATAGAACCCAAGTTGCAGGATATATGGTGCCAAAAGCATGCTTGCTAAAAGATGTCACACACTCAGGAGGGCAGGTGGAATCTTGCCATGACTTTAAAAGCCTTTGCTCAGAACTAACACTTTGTTACTTCCATTTGCTACATTTGGCAAGAGCAAGTGGCATGTCCAAGCCTGATACCAGTATTGTGCCCAGAGGGAAGTCATGGTGAAGATGGGAATAAATGAAAGAACTGTGAATAAATCAAACTATATGTCAAAGTTTGAATAAACATTGGAAAGAAGTGTAGGCATGTGATGGAAGACCATAAAAATTAGACAGGGCTTCACATGATTGTAAGGACCCATGCATTTTCTTAAGCTAGAAAATGGCAGAATGATGTTAATGTTTCAGGAAGTTCAAAATTAAAGCAGACTATACAAGGTGGGACAAAGATGGAAAAAATTAATTACCCAAAAGAACAGAGCAGTGCCTACTATGGTAGCAGAGAACTAAGGCTTACCCAATAGGACAAGCAGAATAAAAGGAAATGACAACTTAAGGGTTCACTTAGAAGCCACTAATGACCAAAAACTTTTCAAAAAGTCAACACAATACTTTAAACTTTTATCTTGGAAGAACCAGCTTATCACTAAGAGAGGGAAAAAAGGAATAGCATGATGGAGTCCCTTTAGGAAATGCTGATTTGAGGTGATTGAGTTTCTAACTGGATACACATGGCAAACAGCAATCACATAGAAAAAGAGTCCAGATAAGAAGTCAAAGCTAAAAAAAAAATAGATCTTGCAATCATCTGCTAATTGATTTTAGACTCATCTGTATAAAAATAGATTTAGATCAACAATGTGGATTAAATCACTTAAAAAATTAAAAGAGTGAGAGAAGAGTTAATTTATGAAGAAAAGATTTCAAGTCATGGGAATTGTATGGATAATATATCTTACATATTGTTAACCATATTTATGGTTAAAAAATACAGAGATAAGCTAGACTGCCATTGCTATTTTGAGTACTCCTAGGTTTATTAAGCAAAATACAATATTTTTCTTTGGCCTTAAAATTATTCTAGTGTGAGTAGATGCAAAACTTCCAGCACCAGGTCCTTTCTGGCATCCACTGAAAACATGGTAATTACTAAACCCTCTAGATCAGCTAAGGGAGAAGGAAGACCTTTGAGAAAAGGTTACTAGGACACCAGTCTATGTGTCAAAGTTCTGATGGTCACACCACTGACCAGTATCATGGAATGAAATTCCTTCTAAATTAGGATTCTAGGATTGGAAAGTTCTTCTGGCTTAGCCATGAAAGCTTGAGGAATTGTTCAGGACCTTATTCAAATTAGGAGTCTCTTTTAGTAGTGAAATACAAGTTTCTATGTACCAAGAAACCAAAGTTTTGTTTTTGAACCTTTATTCTCTATGCAAAATACTGTTAAATCCAGTTTAAATATCATCCATGCAGGATTTATCTCTCTGCTATTAAGATTTTCATCTGAAGTCTATGCATTTCTAGAACTTTCACCATTCCTTTTTTTTTTTTTCCTGTGATGGTGGGTCAAATAGAGACACCTGGATAGCCTCTTCAAAAAGGCAGCAGGCCTTCAAGCATGTTGTAAAGTCTGATTCCTCCCCTTGAAGGCAATGGAGGGCCATGGTAGCATCCACTCATGAGTTTATTCCTTATTTGAGGTTAATTCCATGGGCCAATTATTCTCTTCTAATAGCAGCATTAAAAGCACGTAAGAAGCATTACACTTTAATATGTTACAATAGACAGAACTTTTCTTTTTGAGAAAACGGCACATAGACACCGCAGTACTGTGCTTGCTGGGTGGCAGTAAGATGTGTTTCAGACCTAAATAAGATAATTTTTTCAAGATTCTCCTAAAACAGTTTTCATATCAGTAGTTTCAACATGTCCCATAGGCCAGGGCCACCCACTATCAAGTTTTTTTTTCTGTTACATAATAAAAAGTTAAAGAGTACAATATACCATATATGTAAATGTGTATATAAACATACATGTTTGTATGTATACATATATATTAAGTAAGTAAAATATACAGTTATGCCTTTGTATAATTTCAAGCTGTCTTTCCTTTAGAAGGGCTGTTCTTTATTCTAACACTATAATATTTGATTTCAGGGTAAAAAATGTCCTCTCCCTTTTTAAATCAAATTGAGAGAGGCAAGTGTTATATGGCCCATAAGTCTGTGGCCTCTAGAGCTACATTTTCTTGGTTAAAGCATCATCTTTCCATCAGTTAGCTATGTGGCTTTGGGCAAGTTGGTTAACCTTGCTACCCAATTCTTGGGGTTGCTATAAGGATTAAACAGGGTTATGTATTTATTTCAAAATGGCTATAGTGCTTATAGTGCTTATTCTGAGTCAGTCATTGCTGCAGGCACTTGACAAATGTTGATTTCCTTAAAGCTCACAGCAAAATTTATGAGACAACACATGATTACTTTTATTTTATGTGAGAGGAAACTGATGCACCAAGAACCTAATGGCTTGCCCAGCCACATGCTTGCTAAGAGGAGAATTGATATTCTCACTAAGGAAGTGTGGCTTTAGAGCCTCTGGGAAAGTGCATGGCATAGCTTGTGGTGTTGATCATCGTCATTACTATTGATAGGAATTTTTTGTCGTTGTTTTTATCCTCATTTGTTAAAACACTAAAACTGGTATTCTAAATGGCTTCTTGGATCTTAAAATCCCCCAAAGTCTCATCCGCTAAATGTATGGTCACCAGCCTATAACATTATTGGAAGGTGTGGAACATTTAGGAGATGGGGTCTAGTGAGAGGAAGTTAGGTCATTGGAGGATTGTGTTGAAGGGGATTTGGGAGCCCCCTTTTCTCTTTCTCTGTGCTCCCCACTTGCCATGAAGGGAACAGGCCTCCTGAACCACATGCTCCCACCATGATGCACTATCTTCATAGGAACAAAGAACAGGAACAGGTCACCATGGACTGAAACCTTGGAAACTGTTGACCAAAATAAATCTTTCCCCCTTAAAAGTGTTTAATCTCAGATATTTATCACAGCAAAGAAAAGCTCACTAAAAGTCCCCTTAGTTTTTAAAATTTTCTTTATGAAATTGAAAAATCCAGAAATTTACTCAATTTTACAATGTTTCTAAGTCTCTAAGGTTAAATCATATTTTCTGGCTTCCCCACTGCTCTGAATTTAAGTAAAGATTCAAGGAGATAACGTAAGTGAAAACAATTTTGAAAAATCATGATTCAAGCATGAGTTGTTTTTGTCAACATTAAGAAATAGTTTTCATTTTTTTATGATGTTATGATGTAGAGTGACTCGAAATGGCAGTAGGGTGAGGGAGAGGAAGGTTTCTCTGCTTATCCTTGCACACATACACACACACACACACACACACACACATACACACAAAAAATGATGAAAACCCCTTCAGTGTGGTGGTTTCATAACAGCTAGTTTCATGCTGTTTTTAAAAACAGCATGAGGTTTGAAAACCTTGGGACATCAGAAGGTACATGACTACCACATTTTTAACTGGGTTTTTAAAAATGGGCTGGGGAACCAAGGAATCTCAAGTCACTGTATGCAAGACAGTGAAGCTCTAGTTGAGCAAAGCATCCAGGCTGTAGATATTTGCACAATTTTACTAGTACAAACACCCGAGGTACCAAAGCTTTCATGGAAATTCTGGCTGTGAACTGGTGTTAACTTTGGCATAGGCTTGAAGCTATTTTCAGAACCCTTCACAAACTTACAGGAAGTACCTTCCCTTTTTATTTACATTTGGTATTGTTATTTTTAAGTACACATTACACACATAGAAAGGCTTCTTTCCTTTGCCTCTCCTAATAGTCATGTTTTTAAAATCACACATATATGAACAACCATGAAAACGTAAACACACTCTTTAGGCTGAGCTCATCTCACACACACACACAAAAAATAATAGAAAATAAAATAAAACACCTCAACTCTTGCCTCAGATGCTAGACTTGACGGCTCTTTCTAGCAAAGCTTACGGGCTCACAGACTTGGTTAAGACGACTGAATCTCCCTGGGCTCCAGTGTGAGCTGCGGCAAAATCAATAAACAAATAAATAAAGTAAAGTAAAGACCAGAGGCTCCGTGGAGAGTTGGGGCTCCCTGTCTCTTTCATGAGTAATGAATGTGGCAACCACAGAGACTTGGAAAGGACCAGTATTCTCAAATCTCAAGCTGACTTTCAAGTAGGTCAGTGTACAATTATGGGGACTTTTGTGGGGGGAGGGGGGGCAAGGAAAAACTAAGAAAGGAGGTTCAGGTGTTTTTATTTGTTTATGAACTTGACAATAGGGCTAGGGAAGGAGGGTATGAAAAGAATTGCTGGAAATCAACTCTCCCTTCCTCCTGAAATTTGTGTGTTCAAGTTTGAATGTCTAGCACCAGTTGTGCAATGTGACTAAATTTCCCAGCCAGTCTCTAGAGAAGTAAGACAACTTGTGCCCAAAGAGGCCTACCTGAGGAGGCCATCTGTCTCAAGTCTGTTTCAGTGTCCTGGGTGGTCTCAGGCTCTTGAAAGGGAACATCTTTCTCTTGAGAAATACACATGAAGTAAACGGAACAGAAGCTGGCTCCTACACAATGGCCTCTCCGTTCCATCCCAAACCCTCATGTTTTCTCCAATACTGGGGGCAGGGGGTTCCTGTGTCAGCTGCTTTTATGCCTGCTTCTAAACACCAGTTAAGAGAAGTAGAGAGAGAGAGAGAGGGAAGAGAGCGAGGCACCCAGAGAATACTTGCAGATCCAGAAGAGTGCTCAACTGTGGCCATCTTGGTGATGGTGACTTCTTTCTTCAACAACTCAATGGTCTTTTTCAAGGTCATAGAAGGCCAGAAAAATAGAAATGTTGTCCCTTGTACCATGCAAAATAGCTGCTATACCACAGAACAGATTTGTTCTATTTTTACAAGGAAAATATATTTGGAACACTAATATGGACTTCAATTTGTACAGAAATTGCATTTCACTATCCTATGCATAGGAAGCAGGAAAAATAAGGTAATTTAAATTCTTCAACTTTATGAATAGATATTCCTGCTCACTTCTATGCAGTATGTATGAATGACTACTTAACACGTTGTTCATAACCTATTTTTCACAAATTTAAAGTGTTTTATGATTCAAAGGTGATGTTAATAATTCTCCAAAGAACAGAGCAATGTGGTTCAGACAGCTGCTTCTTTAAGAGAAAGCTAGAAGCCTCAAACTGCATTGAGAACAAACCATGTCTGGAACAACCAAGACTAACCAGGTCTTTGCTGAGAGTCTGGGGAAAGAAGGAATCTGTTTGGCTGCACTAGTCATAAAAATATTTATCACTTACTCATCTAATAAGCAGAGCTCTGGGAGTGAAGAGGAAAAAAAGGAAGATAGAAAAGGAAAGAGACTTTTTTAAACTTCACAATTATGAGATTAGAGAGGACAGATGAATACCAAAAACTAAAGACAAAAAAAAAAATCATGATAGTCTCATTGGCTTTTTAATTTTTTTTTCATTTAAAGCCATTAGGATAAAAAGAAATTCCAACCTCTGTCCCATCAATGAGTGCCTCTGTTTTGACAATTAGTTTCATTCCTAGAACACTGATATTTTCAATATATAAAAAAGTGAAATCCACTTTTAAAAATAAAGGTATTCCCATGCTATATTCAGGACAGTGTTCCCTTCGTTCTTTGGGGGTGGCTGAGGGGAAAAACAATGCTTGATGTAAGAAGTAAACTAGGGAGCACATTTCCCATCAAAGGGCCATGCAACCTCAGGGCCCACATAGGAAAGAATGATCTTCAAAAGAGAAAAAGAGTAGGCATCTGTTACAGTTCTGAAGAAGACACTCTTGGAGAAGTCTGAAGTACAGAGTTGGGAAGGATTGTAAGACTTAATTTTATGAAAGATTAATGGTGTCTGTTGTGGCACCAGAGAGTAATAGGGAAGCACAGATGCTCTTTATTTCCTAGCCCTAGACTTAATGATATGGTTTGGAGGCACCTGTAAAAGGTGTAACTCACATAAAAACTTTATGTACTAAAGGGTGACTGGTGGAGAGGAGGTGATGAATACCAGATCCTCTCTTTTTGATGGTTGAGTTTGTGTGGGGGGAGAAAAAAGCAGAGATGCCCAATTATAATCAAAAAATAAAAATTGAAAAAGTAAAATAAAAAGATTAAGAAAGAAAATCTTCTAAAACCCCCACTTCAATTAACCATCATCTTTCAGACTTGAAATGACTCAGAAATCTGCTTCAGTGAATTCCGCAGCAGAGGAAGAAGTTTGTTTCTAACGAAGTGGTTCATACAGAAATCCATCAGAGGTTAGGAAAATTGAGACATTGAATTATGTATTGGTTTGCAAGCCCTGCCGTCCACAATGATAATGGTGGAATTAAATGGGCACACACCATAATTAGGATACAAATGAGATACAGGAAAATATTCTATTATTAATGAGAGTAAGTATATCATAGTGTTTAAGATTACAGCTTCTGCTTCATTAACATGAAAATGTATTTATAAAACCCCTACAGCAAACATCTTACTTGGGTAAATACTGTAAGATTACTCACAATATTGAAAAGAAGATAATGTACAACTTCTTTACAATATACTACTAGAAGTCTTCCCCAGTTCAATAAAACAAACAAACGAAAAAGATAACAGGAGATAAGAAAGTTCTCAAGATTTGGGAAATGAAAAAATATAAATTTATAAGTAATCCACTGTCAAAGAACTCACACAGGAAATCAGAATATGTTTTACGCTCAATACAAAAAAATAACAAAATAAAAATTCAAACTTTTCCCAGTGGTAATTCCAGGCTCACTCAAACGGCTTCATCATTGAATTCTACCAAGTATTTAAGAATGAACTAATATTAATCTTACAGAAATTCTTCTGGAGATTTCAAAACATGAGAATACTTTAGATTTCATTTCATGGGATCAACATAAGCTTGATTCCAACATGAGACAAAAATGTTATAAGAGAGAAAAAGTATAGATCAATCTCTCAAGAACCTAGATGCAATCATTCTAAATAAATTATAAGCGAAGAAACATAAAACAATGATACATTATATCCTGATTGTGCTTAGTCAGAAAATTCAAGTTTATTTAATATTGATAATAAACATATTTTTTAAAGAGAGAGAGAATTTTTTAATATTTATTTTTCAGTTTTTGGTGGATACAACATCTTTATTTTAATTTTATGTGGTACTGAGGATCGAACCCAGCACCCTGAGCATGCCAGGCGAGTGCGTTACTGCTTGAGCCACATCTCCAGCCCCAATAAACATATTTTATTGCATTAAGAGAACAAAAAAGAAAAATCATTTAATCACCCTTAAAATGCAGAAAGTGCAATTGCTATAATTAAACAACAGTTCAAATTTTGCTCAGGAAAACAAAAATCAATGGGAACTTGTTAATTATGTAAAGGTTAACTATAAAACTTTTATTGTAGATATATTTAATGATGAAAGTTGGACCCGGAGATTAAAAATGCAACATGGATGTGCACTAGCATCACTTCTATTCAGTATTGTACGGAATACAGGCCTTCACAGTTGAGTAAGCTAGAGCAAAATATTAAAACTGTGAGGAAATAAGAAAAATAAGTATTCAAAGATGACAAAATTGTGTGGATAAAAACATCCAAAAGTATCTATAGAGGAGTAAATTTGTCCAAACTTCTAGAAACAAGGTCAACTTTCAGAATCTAACTGGACCTCATATATCAGTAACAAGCAGAAGACTAATGTAGCACTTTTATACTGAAAATTATAAACATTATTGAGAGAAATTGATGAAGACCCAGACAACTGGAGAGATAAAATGTTCATGAATTGCAAGAGTCAATGCTCAAGAGATGTGAATGTTAGTCTATAACTTTAACAAATTCAGAATCAAAACAACAGCACATTTTGCTATGAAAACTAATAAGTGGATTTTAAAATTAGTATAGAAATGCCAAGAACCAAGATGGGCTACAACAAGGTTGAAGAAGGAGAAGAATAGATTTGAAGGAATTTTACTACTAGATGACTATAATAATTAAGACAGTGTGATATTAGCACAAAGATAATATACTGATCAATGGAATAGACTACAGTCCAGGAAAAAATCTGTAACTGACATTAATGGCAGATGTGATAATTCATTGTGATGAGGGAATAACTTTTTCAATATCTATGCAAATATATCTTAACCTTTATCTGTTGACAAAACATGCAACAGTTCCAGAGGGTTTCTGTTCTAAATTTTTAAAAAAAATGAAGCATAATTATTTTTAGAGGAAAGTATATGTAAAAACCTCAAAAGTACTAAACAAAATGAAAAAAGATAAAATATTACTATTTTAATATCTAAAATTTTCATTTACCAAAATATAACATAAAGAATATAAAGGTAATACATATATTGGGTAAAAATATTATATATATATATATACATATATATATAATAGGAGAATTTCATGTACATAAATAAATTTAATGAATATATATGAACATGTAAAACTCTTACAAATAAATAAAATCATTAACCCAGTAAAAATGGTCAAAAGATATGAACAAGCATTTCACAAAGGAGGATATCCAAAATATCCAAATTTAATAGTCATGATGGAGATATAAATGAGCACGATCATGGTTAAACAAAAAATACAGAAAATATCAAGGACTGACAAGGATGTAGAGAAGTTGGCTTTTTCATACACTGTAGATCACAGTTTAAATTAGCATATCAATTTGAAGATTTGTTACAATATCTATTAAAGTTGAACATACACATACTACATAACCCAGAAATCTGGTTCTCATGCATATGCCCACCAGAAATGGAAATACACCAAAACTAGATCTATTAGAATGCTGGTGGCAGCTCTGTCAGTAATAACTCAAAGTTGGAAACTACTCAAATGTCCATCAAAAAAAATTATTAAATTATAATATTTTTGCACAATGGATTTGTAGTATATAATTTGCACAAATGTAGTGTATTTGCACATTATCTATGTGGTAATGAGGATGAAAAATCTAGAATTTCACAAAACAGGAATTTATCTCAGAAAAATAATGATAACCAAAAGAAGCCAGGCATGAAAGAGTACTCTATTATTCCATTTATATTTATTTTGTTTTTATAAAGCTCAAAACAGGCAAAATTGATCAGTGAAGGTCAAGGTCAGGGAAGTGGTTACTTTTGGGGACGGGGCAGATAGTAACAGGGAAGGAGTAGGACAGGGTTTGCCTTTTCAAGTTCTGCTAATGTTTTCTTTCTGCTTTTGGATAGAGGATATGAGGGTGTGTTCAGTTATGAATATTCACTGAGCTCTGTGCTTATGATTTCTGCACTTTTCTGTATGTGTATTATACATCATTAAATTAGTGAGTGATTTATAGTGCATTCTAAACTCCAACAAGGATTTTTATTTTCATAGAAGTGTTTTTGAATAAGCTAATTAAAAATAAAAGTTGGCTGATTTATGTGTTAATTTACAAAACCTTTTTGTTGCACCTTTAACGATGAAACCTATTTCTTCTTTTCTGCCAAAACAGGATTTTCCATTACTGCCTGCTGCTATTGCATTAGAGAGTTGCCATTTCAAACACCACTGGAAGGTTCCGTTTCTGCTTGGAGTCTATTTAAACTACACATTTAGAACTTTTTAATTACCAAAAAGTCCCCTTGTGCCCTTTGGAGGCATTTTCCAGTCCTCACCATCTTTAGATGGAGGTAAAGTTGCATCCTGAAGCTATTTCATTGGTAAGTTCGTTAGAAGTTTTGCGCACAGTCATATGCCTGATACTCCCTAAAAGAAATTGCTCCAAAGAATCACATACTTCTAAGCAAATCAGGAAAGCTGAGAAAAACAGGCTGGAGAAATGCAAATCAGTTTTCTGAGCCACCCACTCATGTGTACCCAAAGATTCACAGTGAAAAACTGACGCTCTCTAGAAGTTGAATTTTATGAAAGAAATAGTGTTTACAAACACACTGGGAGCATCTTCTGACCTTTGGAAAGAGGCTCCACCCAGTCTGTTCCTGTGGGAGGGCTGTCATCTCAAGAGGAAAGAAAGACCTAGTGTGGCTGAAAAACCACTGCTTTGATGAAGCACTTCCAGATTTCTCTACTCATAAGTACCTTCTCCTTTAATTCACTATATTTGTCTATTTTCATTCTTAACTTTATACTCAACAAAATAATATTCCTCCCCCTGAAGCCAAAATGGTCTCATTTTCCCTTTTCATAAATACTGGGTAGAGTGTTTTAAGGATCACAATAGTATCAACTATTGCACTTTGTCTAATGTTACTCAAATCTTCTCTAACCAGCATATTATTTCAATTTCATCCTTATAGTGATGATGAAAGAATGTCTTAGGCTAGAACAGATATTGAGCTTTTGGGACAATGGGCAGACTATGCTGAAACAAAGAAATAATGGCGCTAGTATTGTGGCTGGAATCAGAAGATGCCACACAGCCCCAGTTTTTAAGGAACACATATATCTTATGAAATTAAAATGTCTCTTGGAGATGCTTCTTAATTTAAAAAATATCTAATTCAAGTTTAAAGGTAAAAGTAATGCTTTCTACTGATTATTGTGATTTCCAGTTTATGTTTCTGTTAGAAAGCAGGCACCCTCTAACTTTTCCTATCCAATAGCTTACTCCACTCTGGATTGTTTCTTCCTCTTGCTCTCTCCTTTTTATACTCATTAAAGCTTACAGAATAAAATCCAGAATCTTTATCATAGAACACAGAGTTTTTCACAGTCTGGCCTCAGGTGGTTTTTGGTTTTGGTTTTTGTTTGTTGTGTGATTGGCCTAGCACACTTGCCTTTACACATAACGTCTTTAGTTCAGAATGACTCCACCTTTCTCCATGCGACAGATTTCTATTTGTCTTTGAAACTATAACCTTCTCTTTGAAGCTTGCTGTGCTTACTTTCCCTCCCTTGTTCATTTACAGATCTACCCCTCTGTTGATCCCTGTGATTCAAGGATTTCATGCATGGTTTATGGTAGTCATTGCACGAGAGACATTTTTCTCTATGTGCTTCAGCTTTAAGACTAAATAAAAGACTCTTCAGAGTGTCTCATAATTGTAGCCCAGCACCTGGCCCAGTGCCTTGAGCAGACTCTTAGAACCTTGTTTGGATATATGAATGAATAATAAGCAGAGGAATAAACAAAACTAACACCTAAGCTTTCATTATTATGGATTTCACTGATAAGGCACAGAGACTTGTGTGCTCAGGGACAAGGATGAAGGTAAAGATTATTTCTAACAGAGATGGTTACAGTTTTTGTAGTTAACTAGTTGAATTTCAACTTCAATTAAAACTTAATATCGGGCTGGGGATATGGCTCAAGCGGTAGCGCCCTCGCCTGGCATGCATGCGGCCCGGGTTCGATCCTCAGCACCACATACCAACAAAGATGTTGTGTCTGCCGAAAACTAAAAAATAAATATTAAAATTCTCTCTCTCTCTCTCTCTCTCTCTCTCTCTCTCTCTCTCTCTCTCTCCTCTCCCTCTCTCTTAAAAAAAAAAAAACTTAATATCACCTACTCTGCTTTGTATCCATAGAGCAGGGTTTACAATGTTACCAACATGAGTTTTGTGGAAATCATTCACATTAGTTAACTACTTTAAAGTTGAAAAGCAATAAATTATTTTCAGTATATAAAATAATATTCTCTCACATTTTTATATAATAAAGAATCCCTCTCTACACAGAAAATGTGTGATAGGAAAGTAAATAGAATTGTTTCCATGTACAATGCTTTTAAGTTATAGCCCTGGAGCCATTTGGCCTGGATATAAAGGTAGAAACTTAGTTTTATGCACATGCACGCTCTCACACAGTACGCTCTTATGTAAACCAGGCAGTGACAAGTTACTTGGATGGCTAAATCAAAACTGGTTCACCAAACAAAATTGTGCACTGTGTTAAAGATCATCAGGGCTCCTGGGTTTTAAGGTTTGCCTTGGCTTGAATTCATTGTAACGCCACCCACCTCTCTCCAGTTGCAATATTCTAACCAGGTCACCTAGATGCTGTGAAACAGATGTGCATTGAAGAGAAAAGGAAATAGGTGGTGTCCATTGAAAAGTGATAGCTACGGCAGAGGTGAAAGTATATTTTTTACCTACAACACAAGCTGAATTTTATAGAGGATTTTTGGTAGCACAGGGATGCCTAGCTCTCCAGGAATCTCCAGCATTTTGTAAGCAATTCAGTATACAGAGAGGCACAGGAGCAGAGTGATGAATTGCTCAGGTTCTGGGGTCACATTGTTTAGCTTTGACTTTCAGCTCTGCACTTACCAGCCATGTGACCTTGGGCAGATCACAATCTTTCTTTTCAACTTTTTAATCTCTAAAATTGGTACTATAATAATAACTCTGCGTATGATCTGTGTGATGACTTCAGGAGTTGACACGGTAAAGTATTTGAAATAGTGCACAACAGTGTTTCCTCTTGTTATGATGACTGACTCTGTTAGTGGGGCACTGATGCTCATTTGGTGATGGATTTAACCCAGCATCTAACAAAGAAGGAACAGTGATGAAATCTTCATCAAAGGGTTAAAAAACCCAGTTAGTCCTCAGCGCTAAGGCTTACAAAAGCCAAGAAAGGAGTCGGCAAAAGCAACCAACAAAAGAGCCTCAAACCACCTTTGACATCCCTGAAAATGCACTTTACCAAGAGCACCACAGGCAGTGAACTGATGTAAAAGCATAGATTAGAAATCCATCACTTGGCTTAGAGCTACTACTCAGCAATGTGTGACTTCAACTTTGGGGCTCCAAATTCCTTCCTTGAGTATTTCTCTTCTGCACCTTCATAATCTTTCCAAATCTTCACTCAGCACTTATTTGCCAAGGAAATAATTTCTGATAGTGAGGATTTCTTACCTGAGTCAGTCATCTGTTTTGAGATTCGAGGTATATGTATGGTATAAATAGATCTCTGACATCACTTTACAATATCAACTAAACTAAATCAATAATTGGCAGGAGTAGGGATTAGGAACTTGAATCCAGAAGATTCTCTGTTTATGAACTTTTTTAAAATTAATTTTTCACTACTGCAATCAAAGATACATGACAGAGCATGGCTTTTACAAACTGTCTGTCAGAACTGATAGCTACATGTCTCCATCATGTTGGTTTATGTTTGTGCATATTCTTACATGTCTTATGCATAATATTTACTCTGCATAACCAACAAAGTACTTATGGGAAAAGGAAGTCAGTTTTCAAATAAAAAACAAGTAATCTCTTCTGCTTCTCGATAGAGTAACTAGTGCCACACTAACTCTCCTGTCAACAGCCATAGAATAGACATCTCACCCCTCAGAGCAAGGTTATATTCCAGCCTTGGTCAACAGACAGTGCAAGTTATAATTTCAAAGGAAAAGAAACGCAGAATGTAAAGCTTGGAATTGTCTCAATCCTGTATCAGTATTCAGTTTCCTGCATGCAATATGAGGAGATAAAATCCAAGCAGACACTGTGTACCCTCTGGGCTGATCAGGAACAGATCAGAGCCAGGGGTTGTGGCAGAATCTGAAGGGTAACTCAATCAAAAGGGAAACCCTAGGAGTCATGGATTCTCAGTGGGTCTTTGGCTGGGGAGAGGGGCACTTGACAACCACCAGGCAAGTATCTTGGATATTTTACATGTCTGCCAGTTCATTGTCTTACTAACTTATTTGAAAACCTAGAAAATGGTTTCTCTGGAATATTCTCTCACTATCCCAGGTAACATTCCTGAAGTATACTCATCTGCTGTTGCTTAATTTTGTTGTGCTGTCATTTTATTGAACGTGTAACTAGGTTGCACATTAAATCATTTATATTCATTGCTTATGTTTTATTGTGTAATATCCTATCCAGATCATTATTTGCTCAAGAATAAGGTTGGAAGATAGAGAAAGCGATTCCAGTCAGCATTAGAGTCTAGCATGTTGGAACATTGTCTCAGCACTTTTGCTATCTTTCTTTGGGAAAAGTCTGTGTTCATCTTTCTGAAATTTCTTCCACATTCTTCTTAAACATACCTCAGAGACAGAACCTGCTCAACAGGAAGACAAAATGACTCCCCCTGAAGCTTGGTGCCCGTCCTTCACTTTATGACTTAGCTTTTATTTTCCCCATGGTAGAAGACGCATATACAACTACTTGGTTATAGCTATCCCCCTCTGGTCAACTTAGTTTGGGGCTAGAAATTTAATAAGAAAATAAATAAAAACACAATGTGACTTCATCATACCCTGTCTAGACTCTTCCTACCTGATGCTCTCTGTTTTAGAATTCAGTACTCATTAAGGTTATGTCAAATTGTTCCTTCACATCCAAAATCTTAGTTTCTACCAGAAAAAAAAAATTATTTGTTAAATACAACAGAAAATAAGTAACATGCAGGGATGTACATATCTTCTCTTTCAATTCGATCTTGATTTTCATATTTGACAAATTTTTTAATCTGTCGTTTGGTGCCATGTTCATCTTCTACTTGCATTGATGAAACAACTTTTCCATTTGTTTCTTATTTTTAAGTGTGAGTCATTATGTAATATTTAAAATTGGGAACAAAAAATTTAAAAAGATAGAAAAAGAAATATGAGTTTTAAGTATGTTATTTAAAATTATAGAGGTAAACAATAACATCTGCTTATTAGGAGAATAAAAAATACACAAAAACTTGAATATATAAAATTTAGATAAATGATGAAAAGGGGAAAATATAAGATGAAAACTCTAATATATAATTTAATGATATGACATAAAATTATCAAATATATCTACTTTAATAAACATCAACTGGATAAAATTTAAAAATCAAGATTCTTGTCTCTGGTTCAAAACCAAATCCAAAATATATTGGAAAATACTTAATTAGTTTGGTTTATGACAAATAAATAATGTTACATCTTTACTATGAAATAGGCAGATATTCAAAATTCCTATATATGCACACATATGCAGATGATTAATTTATGTATGTGAATATAAATATAAAGATATCTAGAGCCTATGAGCAACTTCTAAAACATGATGAAATTATGGCTTCATTCAAGAAAAAAATTCCAAGTATTCTAAATATTTTTATAGGCATAGAAAACATCAGAAGAGATATATAACATCTCCTTTGAGGAGTGGAATTTGTGAAATTGTAGAAGGAAGAAGAGATTTTATGATTCTGAACTGTTTGAAATTTTATAACAAACATGTATTATTTATAAAAAAGTTTAAAATTGCTATCACATACATCATAACCAAAGATAAATTGTCAAATACTTGATATACAAAAATTCTTTGTCTGTGCCCCAAATCATTATTTTTTGAATTTTGTTCAGAAGGCATTTTCAAAATTTTCTATAGAGTAAAAGTAATAACCTGCCAAGGCTGTGTAAAATAATAAGAAAATAATGAGGTTCTATATCAGAACTTTTATGAGAGAACACAATTGGGAAAATGATGAGAAATGAAGCTGTAGAGGAAAGCAATAGCTAATAGATGGTGCACTAGGCATTAGACATCAAAACAGATAGCAGCTGAAATTCCTTATTCCAGTAGAGAATTACCATCAAAGTTGCACTTCCAACAGATTACTGATCGGAGTTTGGAGAAAGAAGCTGGAGTGGGAGGAGGGAACAACAAATTTTAGATTTAGGTCTGATAATCTTAAATTTTCTGACTTTATTGAGAAAAAAGAAGTCAGACAACTGGAAGATAAAATATTAACTTTTTCCTGATTATATTTAATTAGATACATCACCCTGACTTGTCTTTCTTATTTCTTTTTCCTCCCATTCTAAGCTAAGATCTTGGACTAACCCACCCAAGTGACAGTTTCAGTCTTCATAGCTAGGCATCTGTTCATCATAATTCCTGAGGACTGAGGGGGGAAGAGGCACAGCCCTTCAGACATTCTTTGGAAGGCAGCATGGATCAAGACCAAAATCTATTTACCTTGCTCTGAGGAGAAGAACAGAACTTGTCTTTTCTTTGGGAAGGCAGATAGATACCTAAGGACAAAAGCCTAGAAAAAAATGAGCCATGAATGCTTACTCCTCTTCTTTGCAGGTGAAGTCATAGTGGGGAACAGAATTGCTCCTTGAATACTTTCCCCTCCTTTTCCAAAAATGTGATAAGTAGAGAATAACTGTGACCTGGAGTATAGGGTCCAGTCACAGTGAGCTTTGATCACTTTAGAAATTATAAAGTCCTCAGATTAGGACAGACCTCTCTGGGGTGGAGTAGAGCATCATCAACTAAAGATAGAGGAGCAACGGTTCCTATGGAACAATGAGAAATAGCCTCAGAAAAATGGGAGCATACTGATAAAGCTAAGACCTGATTTTTAAAATGAAATTAAATTCTATTACCTATTTTACTTTTAGAGGAAGGAGCTAATGACTTAAGAAATGCATTCGCAAGATTTACTGTCTGGGATTGAAAGTTTGCCATTCAGAAGAGGTATTCAAACCATATTCTGGTATTATTTTTTCTTTTTTTCTCTCTAAAGGTATATAGTAGTACTTCATTCTAAGCTTTGAATTAGATACCATATCATGGGTAGGCTCAAAAGAAGAACATATAGAAACTACAGAAAATGCTGTAAAGACCTATTCAGAATTCATTGGATTAGTCAAAGGGGAACGAAGGGAAAAGAGAGGAGTTAGGAATAGGAAAGACAGTAGAATGAATCTGATATCACTTTCCTATGTTCATATATAATTATAAGACCAGTGTAACGCCACATCATGTACAATCATAAGAAAGGAGAGTTATATTCCATGTATGTATAATACATCAAAATACACTCTGTCATATATATCTAAAAAATAACAGTTTTTTTAAAAAAGATTTTTTAAAAAGACTTTTACTGTTCAAAAACATCAAAGAGAAATTATTGGTATTTTATTAATAAAGGAGATTAATAGTTATCATTTTACACACTATTGTATATTCTTCTTCAATTTCTCACAGTCCATCCTCTCCTCCTCTTCTTCTAGTACTATCAACTATGAAGATACAACTGAAGAATTTCTGAATTTAACAATATTAAGGATCAGATAACTTGAATACCAACTTACTACAAACACCAAAAACTGCTGGATCAGTTACCAGCCAACCATTTCATCACTTGGGGCATCATCAATAGAGACCCTAGATAGAGTCACTGTGTTAGTGGGACCAACTAATCCCTACATTAAAGGTTATTTTAGGCCTTCTCTAACAAAATTTATAACAAGTTTCAGAAAGTTAATCTATCTATAAAAACAAAACTCAATGGTCAACAAAAGATAGACTTTCAAACAATGTATAATTCACAATGTCCAGATTCCAATAAAAATATTTAACCTTTGAAGAAGCAGAAAATATGAGGAGAAAAATCCAACAATTAAAAATAGACCAGATAGAACTTACAGAATTTGCAGATAAGAATGTTAAAAATCTATTACAAATACAAAAGAAACATGAAAGTGAGAGTAATGGAGATATAAAAAAGAACTGAATGAAATTACAAGACATGAAAAATATAATCTCTGAAATTAGAAATTAACTGAGTTGGATTAAACAAATTACACCTGAAGAAGAAAACATAACAATAGAAACTAACTCAACTGAAGTACAGAGTAAATACTTTAGCACATTGAATCAAGCAGTACATAAAAGCGAAAAGAGGTAATCATTTATTACCTCACAGTGTTTATTTTATCAGTATATTTCATTTGAATGTCAATAAATGAATTTCATCATTTTAATAGAAGAATGAATAGAAGTCACAATATCACTTAAATAGATGCAAAAATGTAATTTTAAAAATTCAACAGGCTATCATAACTTTAAAACACATTTAGCAAAATAGGAATTGATGACTTTCTCAACCTAATAAAGGGCATATATAAAATCAAAGGTTAACTTCAAATTAATGATAAAGAACTTAAATCTTTCCTCTTAAGTTCAGAAATAAGGAAAGCATATTAGCTCTCAACACTATTGTTCAATGATGTATTAGCCTAGCCACAGCAATAAGATATGAAAATCAATTAAGACTAGAAATTGGAGGGAAAAAAGATAAACTGATTTCATTTGTAATTAACATACACTTCTATGTAAAAATAATTTAAAAAGTTGCAAAAAAGTTATTAGAAGTAAAAACGACTTTAGCAAGTTTAAAGCAAATAAGATCAATATAGAATCCAATTGCAGGGCTGGGGATGTGGCTCAAGTGGTAGCTCGCTCGCCTGGTATGCGTTCGGCCCGGGTTCGATCCTCAGCACCACATACCAACAGAGATGTTGTGTCGGCAGAGAACTAAAAATGAATATTAAAAATTCTCTCTCTCTCTCTCTCTCTCTCTCTCTCTCCCTCCCTCCTCTCTCACTCTCTCTTTAAAAAAAAAAAGAATCCAATTGCATTTTATATTAGCAACAAACAATTGGAATTTGAAATTAGAAAATCACTACAATTTACAATATCATTAAAATAGGAAATATGACTCAACAAACAAAAGCAAAAATTAACCAAACATGCAATTCTGACAAAACCTAGGAAAAAAATCTTTGCAAAATTTGGACTTTATTATAGATAAGGTGCAAAAAGCATAAATTATAAAAGAAAAAAATGATAACATGGGATTCATCAAAATTTCAAATTTTTGTACCTTGAAAACCACCATTTAAAACTTTAAAAAGAAAATTGAAGAAGAAAATATTTGCATCCTATTAAAATAAATAAAAAGAATGTTAATATATCTAGAATTTTTATAGATTTTGCACCACATAAGAAGACAAGCAACTCATTTGCGAAACATTTGAAGAATTATATTATAAAATAATATACAAAAGTCCAACAGCAAATGAAAAGATACCCAATATCTATAATAACCAGTGAAATGTAAATTAAGCCAACAATAAAATTCTACTATACATCCAATTAGTAGTAAAATTTAAGTGACTAACAAGTATGGAGAATACGTGGAGAAAGTGAAATTCCTGTAAATTGCTTGTGGGTATATAAAATGGCACCACCACTTTGGAAAACATTTTGACAATGTCTTATAATGTTAAATATATACTTTCTATATCACCAAGTAATTCTGATGTATACTCAACCAAAAGAAATGAAAACATCCACAGAAAGGATTTGTTCATGAACATTCACAATGGCTTTATTTGTAGTGCCCATTAACTGGAACAAAATAAATATTCATCAACAGGTGAATGAACAAATTGTGGTATATTCATTCAATGTAGCACTAGTAAGTAACATGAATAAATAATCTATTAACACATTCAAAAGCAACTAATGAGCCACAAAAAATTAGACTGAGTAAAAGAAGCCTAGAGTATTTATTGTAGGTTTTCATTTATGTGAAGCTCTCAGAAAGATAAACCTAATACATATCAATAAAGAGATCAGGATAGATCCTAAATCCAGAAATGTTGTGGCAATTTACTAAAAAGGGTACAAAAGAACCACTTAGAAGTGATAGAAGTATTTCATAAATTGATTTTATTGTTTTTGCAAGGATGCATGATTCTGTCAAATTTTTAAATGGGTGCATTTTATTGTTTGTAAATTGTGACTCAATAAAACTTAATTTTTTTAAAAAAGTCTTGATAAAATCAAGGGGAGGATGTGAATCAATGGGAACTCTCATGCACTATTCTTAGAAGAATATGTAGTCCCAACTATGCTGGAAAACAACTTGACAGTATCTTATACATTGAAAGATGTGCACATCTTATACCCAACAATTCACTCCGGAATATAACGTAAAGAAATATTGTCCTGACTTTCATAAGGAAGAATCAAGAACCAAGAAAAATCAAGGTGATTTTGATGGAGATATAATAGGGAAATTTGCCTTATCAAATGTCAAGGCATAGTATAAATGATTACATATAACATATATGTTAAAATATTGTAATATTTATACAGAGTAGAGAGGTTAGAAACAGTTTCCTGTTTATATGGGAAATAAAATATGACCATGGATAATTCATATTTTGTGGAGAAATTATATATATGTACATATACATATACACACACAAAAACCACATACATGTAATGCATGTGTGTATGTTTGTGATGCACTGACATAGATCCCCTGCTGTGTCAGGCACAGTTATAAGCACTTTGTTATATTAAGAGGTCCTTATCACTGGCCTGTGAAAAGAGACTACTCAAAAAGTAGTAACTTTGGGAGTCTTTTGAGAGAGTCAAGATAATTGATCAGGTTATTTAAGTAATATGTTGAACATTTGTGGTCATGAAAAAGCTTAGAGTAAAATATTATTTTTAGGATGCCCTCAAAAAAGGAAAAATTGACTTAAAGACATCTTTGAACCATTATTTCCCCCCATTAAAATGATTGCTTCCTAGAAGAAACACAGTTTAGTAATTAGTAAACTTGTGTTAAGAATTTTAATATAATAGGTGAGGAAATAGAAGAGAAAGGAGAGTATTCTTGCAAGAAGATAAAAATCCCAAGAATATTAAAGCTACTTTCACTGAACATTTCTTTCTCTATGCCAAGTATTTCCTATGGGTTATCTCAATGTCTGTTAATATGATCTTTAATATGTGATACTTGAAATTCACAAATTTGGTGGGTAGGCTCTCTGTCATCAGCAATTCATAATCTGTTAAAAATAAAATAGCACATATCATGAAAATTAGTTAAATATGTATGTTTTATCCTTAAATGTAAGAGTCAGAGACATGTTTGAATGCCAAGGAAAGTATAGTTTGAGTAGTTATAAATCAGTCAAAGAGGATGTCCTGAACAAGATGAACTTTAATTTCTTAAGTGCTGTTAGGAATGATCCATTTGTTTTACACATACATTAATGTTTTAGTGTGGGATTGGATATGGAGAAGTGTCTTTCTTGCTATGTTGGATATGTGAACAAGATTGACTAGAAGGTAACTATAGTTAGATAGTTAATAAGTAGAGCATAAAATAATAGGGTTTTTTAAATAAAATTTAATGAGCCCAAATTAAAATTTTGGATTTCAGCCAATGGACAAATATGGAGTGCATTCTTAAGAATCAGAAGAGGATTACATTGTTGCAGCCAGGTAGAAGCAGAATCGAAATCTTGAAAGTAGTAACTGACCTTGGGAAAAGAGAATAGCAGAGAGATCATAAGAACACAGACCCTGGAGACCAACACTGAACTCACATCCTGACACTGCCATCACTTAGGTGTATGACTGTGGGCAACATTCTTGACCTCTTTGTATGTAAATTTATTCAGCAGAAAAAAGGAGTATAATACACATCTCATATACTGTTTAACAGAGAACATCTATTAAACAATTACAACAATGCTTAGCAAATAGTATGCACTCCATAAATGTTTGTATTTATCATTATTCCAACAAGTAGTGTTGATAAGAATAAAGATAAAATTAATTCTTTTAAATTGTGATTATAATATAACCAAAATTCTGGTAAAATACCAACTGTAATGTACATACACATGTACACACACATAAATGCAAGCCAACAAGAGGTGACAATTATAATCATGCATGTGTGAGAACTTAGACAAGATTGATAAAAGAAAAAATTTAAGCACATTTACATTTTTAAAAGTTTATTTGCACATTCAGCAATTCATGAATCAGAATCACACTACACTGCAAGTGGTTAGCACTCCCCAAGGAGGCAAAGAAGGGAGACTTTTATGAAGTGGTTACAGAAGCAAAACAAAGAAAACAATTTTGATTGGTTAGAATGGAAAGTTCCCAGTTAGAGATCAGTTGGAGGTTTCTGATTTGTACAGTTTCTAGTTTGCTATTTCTGTCGGGCTTTGTTTTGTTCACACAGGAATTTAAAGATCCCCGTCTAATGGCTTCCTAATTAGAAATTTTAAAATAATTTATTTATTTTTTTTAAAAGAGAGAGGGAGAGAGGGAGAGAGAGAAGAGAGAGAGAGAATTTCAATATTTATTTTTCAGTTATCGGCGGACACAACATCTTTTGTTTTTTTTGTATGTGGTGCTGAGGATTGAACCCGGGCCGCACGCACACCAGGCGAGCGCGCTACCACTTGAGCCACATCCCTAGCCCATAAAATAATTTATTGACACATAATAATTATACATATTTAAGAAGTACAATGTCATGATTTGATACAAGTACATATTACTTAATGGACAGATCAGAATAATTAGCATATCTGTCATCTTATACATTTATCATTTCTTTGTAGAGAGAATATTCATAAACCTCTTTTCTCACTTATATGAGGAAACCAGAGAAGTTTACTGCATAAAAGTAGAGCACAGCAGTGGTTACCAGAGACTGGGGAAGGAAGAATGGAGAAAGGTTGGCTTACAGGTAAAGTTACAAGTGGACCAGGGGAATAAGAGCTACTGTGTTCTAATTGCACAATGGTATGATTATAGTTAACGATAATGTATACTATCCCCACAAATGAACAAGTTCTTGTCAGTAGAAAGAGTGGTAAGAACCAGTTAGAGAGGCATTATTAGTCAAGGAAAGTGTTGGGGCTTGCCAATACACCAGAATTACTTTGAATGATAAGAATTTGGAAGAGAATATTATGAGTATTGTTTAAATGTAAAAATTCCTGAATTACAATCCCAGTGAGTCATACTGCACTTATTGCACTGGGGAGTGTCAGGTGTAACGCCCATTCACATTTTTGCACAGACCAGCCTGTTCGCTCACAGGGGATCTGGTGTTTATGGACTTAGCCTCCCTCAATCTGTCCTACTTCTTACAGAGTTACAAACATTACGCAAATGGCCTTTGATTTGCCTCAAACCTTCACGTGGTTTCGAACACTTACTTCATCATAATCTCATATTGAACTTGTAGTCAGTTTTCCCAACTTTCTCATACAGCCTATGTAGTCACATCTTATTTATCCTCAAATTATGATTTGTAGGCTTTAGCCAAGGACCTGAACAGAAGACGATAAATAATCTATCAGCAAATATATGAAAAAATGCTCATCAGCTCTAGCAATTAGAGAAATAAAAATCAAACTACTCTAAGATATCATCTCACTCCAGTTAGAATGGCAGCTATTATGATGACAAACAACAATAAGTGTTGGTGAGGATGTGGGGGGAAAAAGGTACACTCATACATTGCTGGTGGGACTGCAAATTGGTGCAGCCAATATGGAAAGCAGTATGGAGATTCCTTGGAAATCTGGTAATGGAACCACCATTTGACCCAGCTATCCTTCTCCTCAGATTATATACCCATACTACAGGGACATAGCCACATCAATTATAGCAGCACAATTCACAATAGCTAAATGTGGAGCCAACCTAAATGTCCTTCAGTGGATGAATAGATTAAAAAAATGTGGCATATATACACAATGGAATTTTACTCAGCAATAAATGAGAATAAAATCATGGCATTTGCAGGTAAATGGATAGCACTGGAGAAGATAAAGCTAAGTAAAGTTAGCCAAGCCCCCCCAAAACAAATGCAGAATGTTTTCTCTGATATAAGGAGGCTGACTCATAGTGACGTAGGAATGGGGAGCATGGGAGAAATAGATGAATTCTAGATAGGGCAGAGGGGTGGGAGGAAAAGGGAGGGGGCAGGGGATTAGCAAGGATGGTGGAATGTGATAGACATCATTATCCAAAGTACATCTATAAAGATATGAATTGGCATCAACATACTTTATATAGAATCAGAGATATGAAAAGTTATGCTGTATATGTGTAATAAGAATTGTAATGCACTCTGCTGTCATGTATTTTTTAAAAAAATCAGTAAAAAAATAATAAAAAAACTGAAAAGAATTAAGGTAAAAAAAACCTTTAAATTTCCCCTTAGTGTATTTTAGCTTGTTGTAGTTAGTCTATCAGTCCTTTCTATCTGTTGAGACCATACTCTGTCATCCAGAAAATTTGTTATTTACCCTATTTTTGGGGCCCTCAGTATGCCTGGTTAGCATGCATTCCATGATTTCATCTAAGCCATGGATAAAAATGTTGAGATGGGTGTGGTGGCACACACCTATAATCCCAGCAGCTCCAGGATGTGGCTCAGTGGTTAAGTTCCCCTACGTTCAATCCCTGCTACCAAAAAAAATATTATAAAGAATAAGATCAAAGACAGAGCCCTGAAGCAAGTCACTATGAAGATCTTCCCAACTTGGCATTAATTTTACAGTTAGCATGCATCAGGTATATATACTCTAAGCAGATAGTGAATTATATTATTTATCCAAGCCAAACAAGTGTGTAATTGTGCAACCACTTGTAGTCAAGGAGTTCAAGGGAAACTGAAATCTGATGATGTGACTCCAATATTTTAAATTCAGTAATAGTTCAAATTCATATAATCCAATAACTGTAGGGCTATTCTTCCTCTGAATGATAAACCTGTGTTTAAAAAAGAATACATCGGAGCAGTAATAAATTCTCTCTCTGTATATTTCTCCCACCTCTAGTACTGTGAGATTTTTGGCTAAAACAACAATAACAACAACAGGGTTTCATAGTCAAAGGTGGGTGGAAATGCTCCCTACTATAAAAATCTCTCAGTTCTTGAATTACATATTAGATTTACAAAGGTTTAGAAATGCCACTTAGTGAAGAAGGACTTCTTGACTAAGAAGTAATTGTTTGTGAGACACCACTTAACATTTCCGTTGTAATGAAATTGTAGGTGTAAAGCATGGAGAAGAGAGCCTTGAAGTCTTAGATATAAGATTCAGGATCTAAGATCTAGATCAAGATCTCAGATACAGGAAAAAGGCCCTCAGCATAAGGAGATTGGAAAGTCACCATGTACAGGGGCCTAAATCACGTGGGAGAAGAAAGAGACGTTCAGATTCCTGTGATTGGTCTCTCTGTTGATGCTGTTCCACTGAGCTCAGAGTCTACCCAGCCCTGCATTCTTCTCCCAGTCCCTTAAGAAGAATATAGGGACAAGGGATGGTAACCATGATTCTATAAAGACAGCGAAGGACCTGTACTCATTACTGGTCCAAACTGGAATCTTCCTAATTGGAGCTTTCTAATGACAGAGGACAGCAATTTGCTGAGAAACACAATGTTTCTGAAGGATACATTCATGTATCATGCTTCTCATTCCTGTGGCTGGCTGTGGGTCATTGGGTAAGGTTGTAGCTGAGAAGGCAAGAGTTCATTCCTTGGAATGAAATGGAAGAAATATATCATTCTTAATTTCTTTACTTCCCCCCATTCTCTCAATACCCATTTTTCTATTGGAGTGTCAGAGAAAAGGAGAAAGAGAAGAATAGTTCAGTTTTAGTTGTTGGCTTTGTGGGTGGAGAGGGACTGGGGGAAAGAGAGCCCGTGTGAACAGAGGACCAAGACTAGCTCTGCGGTACATAAGCCCAGACTGACAACTGCATCTTCGTTCCCTTCTCCCTGTTATGCTGAGGCTGTGGGATCATGAGAATGTCAAGGCATGACTTCAGTTGTCTGATTATCCAGGGGTTATGTCATCCAGCCAAACTACTTGCTTCTGTCCCTGCCTCTCTGCCCGAGAGCTGACCCTATCTAAACAAGACCACCCTCCTTCCAGCATCAACTCAAATGCTCCTATTTGCTCATCCATGACTTCTCCCACACACTAAAGAGGTCAAATATGTTTAATTACCAGAGATTATTTTGTAATTCAATGGGCTACCACCCTACAGAGACTCCCGCTGAGGTCACTGTGTTCATTTCACCGTCCAAAGTCTGTGCTGATGTTAATCCACGTTGTCTCAGAAGTGAGGAGTTCAAGATTTTCCCCTTACTCAGATATTAGATCTTGTGCTGCTGAAGGGATGCTTTTGGCAATAGCAGGAATCATGTTTCCAGCCTCTCCTAAATAACCACTTTTTAAAAAAGCTCTTTCCATCTCTAAACACCTTTTACCCCCTACCCATTCCACCTTATTTGCCTTTCTGCTTTTCCCTGTTTTCCTTGGCAAGTTTTGGTGTTGGGTAAACACCCCTTTCATGGAGGTGCTTGTTTGCAAGTAAAGAAAGTGGTGAGTGGGTGAAGTCAGGATTGTGACTCGCAGAAGGATCCAGTCCCAGGGGGGTTCATCTGGCAGCAGGGTGGAACAAAACAAGAGGTGACAATGGCGTGAAAACAGAAAATTCCAGAAGCTGAAGTTTAAACAAAATGGAATAAACATCCTGCATGTAAATGTCCCTAACACCAAGAGCAAGAGAAGGAAACAGAGGAAGGAGGGCCAGAGAAGAACAATGACAAAACAGCCAAGGACAACTTTTTAAATATGAAAAAAAAAAAAAAGCAGCACCAAGAGGTTTTCAGAATGAGATTGGTCCAAAAATGTAAAGAAGTGATTTTAGGACCTTGCATTCCAAGTGTTGATTGATGAAGGCAGCAGTAATGAACTGCCAGGAGTAACTTCCCCAGGCTGTCAGAGGGGTCCTGGGCCAGTCCTCCCTTGAGTATCTCATTTTCTGGAGCATCATGGCCTCTTTAAAGGGCATGCAGAGTTATTCATTCTATTATTGGATCATTTCAGTAGGTTTGGAGAATTAATATTTTCCAAGCATTTCATGTTTTATTTTATTTTATTTTAATACTGAGGACTGAATTCAAGATGGCTTAATAACTTAGGCACATCCCCAGTCCTTCTAACTTTTTATTTTGAGACAAGGTCTTGCTAAGTTGCTGAGGCTGGCCTTAACTTTTCAATATCTGCCTCAGTCTCCTGAGTCAGCTGGGTTTACAGACATGCACAAACATGCCCAGCTCATTTCATGTAGTTTAAAATTAAATGGTGAGCAGTGCCTTTGGGCACAATACCCACTTTAAAAAAAAAAAAAAAAACTTTTTACACAAATGAAGTACAACTTTTCATGTAGAGTCACACCATTCATGCAATCATACCCATACAAAGGGGATAATAATGTCCATTTCATCACACCATCTTCCTCCCCACACCCTCCCCCTCCTCCTCTGCTCAATCCAAAGTTCCTCTATTCTTGCCTTGCCCCCCTCCCCCCATAAAGGATCCACTTATCAGAGAAAACATTTGGCCTTTGGTTTTTGTTTTTTTGGGGATTGGCTTACTTTGCTTAGCATGATATTCTCCAACTCTGTCCATTGTTCATAAATGCCATAATTTCATTCTTCTTTAAGGCTGAGTAATATTCCATTGTGTATACACACCACAATTTCTTATCTAATCATCTATCAAAGGGCATCTAGGCTGTTTCCACAGTTTAACCATTGTGAAATGAGCTGGGATAAACATTGAGGTGGCTGCCTCACTGTAGAATGTTGATCAAATGGTGGTTCGTTCCATTCCAACTTTTCTAAGGAATCTCCATAAAGGGGTTGCACCATTTTGGAATCCCACCAGCATAATCAGTATACCTTTTCTCCCACATTCTTGCCAGCATTAATACCCATTTATTTAATGAGGAGAAGAAGCAGGGACCTATTTTATGTTTGTATGAAAGCAGGATATATTATGCACAACAGAAAACAACAGCCCTTTGAATAAGAAAATGAAGATTTATTTGAATAAGACACTTTAGATTTTAAACAAAAGATGTGATAACTAAAGAGGGGAGCAAATTCTTAAAGAAAAGCCTAGTGATAATGGGATATACATATCAAAGATTTATATAAAATGATAAATATCATCCAGATAGAACAAGCAGAAGGTTCATTTTGAAATTTAAGAAGAGTAAAGTCAGTGTTCCATTTAGCAAAAAATCTTCCCTTTGAAAAACAAAAACGTTCTTTCTGAGCCTCTGAGCACCTTCGTGGGATGACATCTTGGTCTCATAAAACAGAAGAACACTATTTTCAATGCTAACTCTTCAGGCAAACAAATCTGAAAATGCGGTTGGTAGAAATGAGAACCATTTTTTCTTCTGTACTTCTACAAAGTGGTAGAGGCTTTAGTTTGTTTAAGCCATTAACAAGAGGTCTGTCTTTGCCAAAAGCAAAACAACAGTAGCAAAAGGTACAGATGGACACAGATCCTCAGTGGTCCAATTCACCTCAAGGAGTCCCTGCACCCATCACACACCTCCTCATCCCTGACTTCTCAGCTCTCACTGGCACACGTTCCTCACCAGATTTAGTTAAGGACAGAGTCACCTTCCTCAGTAAATGCCTGCTTCATCAACCAACAATAACAGAATGCAATGCAAATATAAATGAAAGCATTCCCCTTCCTTCAGGACTTTAGGGTAAAGAGACTAAAGGCAAGATGTCCAGGAGAAGAACATTTGGCAATGTGGTTAACAGTTCAGGAAGCATCAGGACATGGTTTTCCAAAATGTTAGAGGAAGTCCTACAGAGAACACAGGAGAAGCCCTAGAAGCCACAAGGGACTGAGTCACCAGTCCAGAGGCCAAGACTGCTAAGGCCACAGTAGATAGGATCACGAGTTCCAAAAAGCGCTTCAGGTAAGGATGCCAAAGTCTGAGCATATGCTCCTGCATATAGAGGGTGGGAAAAAACTTCCAGAAGTCTTCTTACAAAGGATACCTAGGATATGCAGGGGAGAAACCTGATCCTAAGGACAGAGGGGAACTCTTTGGGAAGCATTATTTCCAAAACAGCAGGTGGAATTAAAAAGAGAATTTTGGGAACAGTAGAATATCCGCTACTTTCTTCTTCCAAAGCCTTGGAACTCTAATCCAAGGTCCTGAACCAGTTAGTTACGTGGAAGGTCCCTATAACAGGTGGGACTGTATGGGTGAAATTTCTTTAAAACATTTAAGCATAAAGTGATGCTCTTTATGTACTATTGTAACAAAGTAAGTGTAAAGGATTTCATTGAAAGAAATTAAATCCTCTAGTAGATTCCCACTGTGTTCCAAATGAAGCTGAAATTTCTTGCCACAATGCACAAGTCCTATGCAATGACCCTTCCCTTCCTTGCCAATTACATCTTCTCCCACTCTCCCTGCTCAGTCATTCTGACCTTGCTTGCTTCCTACTAGAATGTGATATACACAAGAATATGTTTAAGTGTTTTTCTTTTATATCCTACTTTTTATTTTATTTTTCTGAATATTCAGCCCTCAGAACAATGGCTCACTCAACATAGACTCTCAATAAATATTTGTTGAATGAATGAATCAAAAAATAAGACCTATTTAGACAATCTTGAAACTAAGCTCTGAATCCCAGAGCCAATGCCAACAACCAAAAAGAATGGTGACAAAACAAACTGGGAAAGTGTAAGGAAAAGGGGTTTCTGCAGTGGGGTGGACTCTGGGCATGTAACCATCCCAGAAGTTGCAAAAGAAGGTCTGATACAGGAAAGGAAATCAAGGTTATGAGAGTGGAAAGCTACGTGACTCATTTCAAGAGTGGACAAAAGAAGGGCACAATTTGGTGGTCATGAGATCAATATTAGGACGACAAGCAACTGTTTGGTGAGTTCTGGGGCCCATAAGGAAGAATTAGGGTTGGACTAGGGCTTCCATATTCTGAAGGTGGAGGTTGAATCAGGATTATACTGATTGGTTAACAAAGGTCTCCTTCTGTGCTCAGACCAATGTGGCAGGGGAAACATGGTCATCAAAGATCGATCTCAGGTTCTGTCTGTGACATTTTTGTATGACAATGCAGCTCAGCCCCATGATTTTTTTAATATTTATTTTTTTAGTTTTAGGTGGACACAATATCTTTATTTTACACTTATGTGGTGCTGAGAATTAAACCCAGTGCCTCATGCATGCTAGGCAAGCATTCCACCACTGAGCCACAACCCCAGCCCCACTACCCCATGATTTTTGATTCTATGTCAAGCCTGGTGTGGAAGGTACTCTACTAAAACTCTTACTACCCATAAGCAAAACATTAAAACATGGTAACCAGATCTTTTCTGAAAAAATTAGGACCTCTGTCAAGCCATATAAGAATATCTGATAGTCTGTCTAGTTTGTGGAATTACCTTTGCAAATATATTCCAAGATAACAGAGTAAGGATGGGTTTTCTTGATGTTAATTATCTTCATCAACACAGAAGACTGGAATATAGCAAAGATTCCAAAAATAAGTCATCTGACACCCAAAGTTCTAGAAACAAGCAACCATGACTAAATCTCTTTTTTCTATAAAACAGTGTAATTATAAAATTAACAAAAATAGGGAACAGAAGCATGCACAGTAGCACATGCTCATAATCCCAGCAGCTTATGAGACTAAGGTAGGAGGATCACCAGTTCAAAGCCAGACTCAGCAAAAGTGAGGCACTAAGCAACTCAGTAAGACCCTGTCTCTAAATAAAATACAAAATAGGGCTGAGGATGTGGCTCAGTGGTTAAGCGCCCCTGGGTTCAACCCCTGGTACCAGAAAGAGAGAGAGAAAGAGAGGGAAAACTGAGATTTAATACTCTTAAATTCCATATTTTCAAATACACTGAATGAGTATTTGCTAAGAAAAGACTGAATACACATAGACAGCAGCATCTCATTATAAAATTTTAGTCTTAAAACCATGATTGTAACTTTGAAATGTTTATAGACAAGTTTGTTTATCGAAAGGAAATCACACCCCAGTAAATTTCTTAAAGTTACTACAATGCTAACTCATTTAGTACCAGGCATGACTAATGCGTATCAGTTTAATAAGACTTGGCAGTGTGCAAGTAGAAGAGATGGAAAGAGATACTATCACAGTTTATGAACAAAGAGGGGAACGACTAATGTTACGTGAATCCATTCACACTTGAGAGTGCCAAGATTTTTTTTAAAGTTACAGTACTGATCTCCATGATAATTAAGTAACAGACTCAAATTGCCCTGGGTTTCATTCATCAGTACAAATGAGGTGGGTTTTCTGCAAGTGCAGGTGTGCATGGCAGAAATGTACACACGCCTAAAATGTCAGATTCTCACTCTGCACATGCAGCTGAGGTATATAAGAGGAGAAATACTTTGGATGATCTCCACAAATTTATAGAAGATAGGCCCAGAGAAAGACCTCCATCACCATAATGCAAACATTCCAGGTAAAGGCCATGAAATGAGATGGACCTCAGAAGTGGATTCAAAGTAAACGTTAGTGGTTCAGCAAGAGTATAATTTCTAATTTAGGAGAAACACAAAAGCTTGGGTTTGTGTCAGATTTCTCTCCTGGAGTTTTTAGCTAGGCACTGCTGATTCATTTTACTGTTTTATGCCCTGGAATATTCTTCTTTAAAATATAAATTACTTGGAGGAGAGGCTGATTTTGTAACTGGGACAGGGAAAACCCAAAATGAGTCCACAAGAACTCTTATAGCTCAAGAAAGGAAGGAAGTACTCAAAAAACAAAAGGACAGCTGGATATTGAATATCATTTAAAAACAATTCTTACTCTTAGTATCTCAGGTGATGCTAAGATCATCAATTCTGAACCATGTTTTGAAAGCATTGCCTTAGAACCACAACCACAATTTCTCTTTTAGTAAATAGATGCCTAGGAAATGGCATTCTAAGTCAATATCAGATTGTCTGCACTACCAACAGCTTCTGAGGAAAATGTTTCCTTGAATTGAAGAGATTTGCATTATTTTTAGAGCATTTATGCATAAATAATACTTCTTTTAGTTTATCAGACTACAAAATGCTACTCTAGACAAAGAATGTGCTACCAAGACAAACACTGGAGGCCACAGGGCAATGGCTGTGTTCCAGTAACTTTTAAAGGACTTAACCCAATTTGTCCAACATCTGTTACCCTACCCTAAAAGCAAAGAACATAAGGGAGCTTATCCAGCTTTTGCTTTCTTCCCTTATTGAATTTTCCCTTTTACTAGTTTTGGTATTTTCCTTTTTTATGCTTTCTCTCATTTTAGTGTAGCAGGTCCACTAGACATTTCTTGAGAAAGAATGAATGGAGGCCAAATAATTCATAAACCTCCACACCTCAGAATGATTTTTTTCCTCATATCCACATATTGGTTTGATATTTCAAATGTCAAATATTTTAAGCTTAAATTACTTAGTTATAAACTTAAGAACACTACTCACAATTTTTAATGTCTTGCCTTACTGAATTCCATCTATCAATTTTGTTAGATAATAAGCCATGCTTATTATTTCTCCTTTCTTCAATAATTTTGATATAATCTTTTAGGATCTTCTTTTCTATGCCAGTTATTCTATTCTACAACTCATGTTGTTATTGTGCCTCAGTATTGATCATCTTTACTCATTTAGCTGGAATCTTTTGTTCTGAGAAGTTTTTTCCTATTACTTCTTTAATAATTTAATCTCCTTTATTTTCTTTGTTCTTCCAGGATTCCTCTGTTGGCCCTCTTGAGTGGATGATGTCTGGAATTCTCATAGTTAATCCAAAGTGACTTATATGGTTCTTTGTCTATATGTTCACATGTTTACATGTTCAGTGTTTCCTATCTCATTACATTTCTAGTGTTTCTTAGAAATTCATACCCTGAGTAATTGTCCGTTACCCTTAATTAAACTTTACTCAATGTTCATCTACATTGAACTCTTCATTCTGTTGGCTGGGAAACTGATGTTGGAAAGAAAGAGAAAGACTTTTATCTTTATGATCTTGGTGGGATCATCTTTTTAGCAATTCTATTGTGACAGCTCATCTGGGTGCAATCTCAGTCTTAAATCAATTTTCAGTTTTATAGGCTGGAGATTAATTCAGTGTCAAGACCATGCGCTCAATGATCCTAATGGTATTATTCAAGTTTTTGTGTCTTTGAGTTGGTGACACTTAGCAGAAGCAATCCTTGGCTTATCAAATGACGTTTCTTTGGACTAGAACAGTGGTCAGAAATAAGACACAGTGAACTCATCTAGGCAGCAGATTTTAAAGAGTGGCTTCAAAGCAGATAGCTATACTTGTTCTTTGAATGGTAGATAACTTTGAAGTTAGGGAATTGAAACGTGGAATGTATAATATGTCTAAGTGTTGACTTCCTATCATAATGCAAAACATGGTGTTATGGTGTATTTGTCTTACACAAAAACTCATGTGTGAAACAATGCAAGAAAGTTTAGAGAAGAAATGACTGGGTTATGAGAACCTTAACCTAATCAGTGTATTAATCCACTTGAATGGAAAGTAGGTGGTAACTGTAGGCAGGTAGGGTGTGGCTGAAGGAGGCAGGTCTTAGGGGCCTGCCTTTGAGGTTTATATTTTGTCTGTAGTGAGCAGAGCTCTCTCTGTTTTCTGATTGCTGTGTCCTGAGCTGCTTTCCTCCTCCACACTCTCTGCCATGAAGTTCTGCCTCACATCAGGCCCAAAGCAACAGGGTCAACCATCTATGGAACTAAACCTCTAAATCCATGAGTGCTGAATAAACTGTTCTTTCTCTAAAATTATTCTTGTAAGGTCTTTTGATCACAACCATGAAAAATCTGAGTAAAACACATGGCTTCATTTCACTTTCTTGATAGTCTCTGGTCCAGTTGACTGCACTATTTCAATGTCTTTTTGGTTAATTAAGGGATAGTATACTACTTCAGAAGGGCTTGACTGTGTTTATGTATCAGAAGGTGCTCTTACCTATTATTCTTTTTTTTAACCTATTATTCTTGATTACCGTATCTACAAACCACTTTCTCAGGATATCTTGTTTGCTTTTTATTTTCTCCCTTCTTCCTAAATATTGATCATTTTTTGACTTCCTGAACATAAGTTACAATAAAACACTCTGGAAGACATAAATATTCTAAAAGGCTGAAAATGCCTTTATTATTGCTGCAATGCTAATTAGTAATATCTGTTTTATCATTAACTTTTCATTCCATCTCATTAATTTTTTTTCTTGTACCATATTATTTTGTCATCTTGCATTATAGCTTTGTGGAACTAGCATGACTTGAGAGTCAGCAAGACTTGGATTCAATTCCTAAATCTACCATTTGTCCTGGCTCTGTGACCTTCGTTGAGCTAATTAGCTTTCCCAAGCTTAAATCTAAGCAATGACTAAATGTATTGTTTTCACCTCACTAATATAAAAATTAATATATGTATGTGTAATTTTGAATAATATGATTCTATTCATCAGGTTAAATAAATGTTTTTCAGACTCGTGCACCAAAATCACCTGGGGTACTTAAAAATAAATACAAGTGTCTGAGCCTCAGAGGTTATGATTCAACCCACCTTAGGTAGGTCTTGGACAGTGGTATTTTTTAGAGCTTCCCAGGTGATTTTTATGTGCAGCAAGTGATGGAAACTACCAGGTGAGGGCTCAGTGGATGTTAGCCATCATCACTCTAGAGTGGTAATAAATCACTTCTTTTCAGAAAACATAAAATGGTAATAACACTTCAGTCTCCATGGGAAAGACAAGAATCTATGGGTTAAAAAAACAGTTCATTCGCACCTACCCTTGCTTCACAGTGCTGGAGGAAAGGGACCATCCCAAGCAGCTTGTCTTCTTTCCTTCGTCTGGACCTATGAAGGCCCTTAAATGTGATTTTATAGGTTCTGTGAAGACAAAAGAAGCCAGAATTTTTAATTCTAGCAAGATTTTTTTTAATTTAGGAATTATTACTCAAATATACTCAAGTTGCACACAAAATTTGATGCAAAAATAAGGGGAAAATCAATTAGTAATCAGTCAAAATAATTATATTTAAATTACAGAATTTATGCAGGATTTTTTAAATTGATATTTATTTCTTTATAATACTTTAAAAGGAAAATAAGAGGAAAGCTTTAATATGTGTACCAAAAAAATTTTAAGCTATTTTGGGATAAACATTAAGTCAAAAGTTTTCTATAATCTTATTTGGAAGAATATGTACTATGATGGTTTTTGCTTTCAATCTACAAAATCTCCCATAAATCTCATAGCAGTTTGTTACTAGTATTGCGGGATCTGTAGTTAAGTTATTCCATACTTAAAAGGTAATTCTAGAAAGTAAGTCAGAACAAACATTTAACATGCTAACAACACCAGAACAGGGGCAAGGCCACCAGGGAAGAATAAAGTTCTGATTTCTTTTGTAGCTCGTCCAGAGGTCTGGATACAAAGAGAATTAATATACAGTACTATGTCAAAAGTAAATACATTATTATTTTTATTATTAACAATAATAATAAATGTATTCACTGCACTGGATAACTGTATAAACAACCAAAAATAGCTACTTAAAAGAACTACTACAACGTTTGGAAATGTAAAGCAGAAAATGTGCAATAGGCTATTTGTTCTAGGACACATGTACAAATTCACATCAAAGCCACATGGTACAAACCTTTATGGGTTTTCCCATAAAATGCAACTAACATGTAGTACTAAACCATTTTATGTTATTATAGAACAACTACCAGTTTCTAGGCATGGTTCTAAATGTATCATGTCATTCAATCCTTACAATAACCTAATTGTTATTATCTCTGCTTCACAGATCAGGGAACTGAGGCTCAGAGAGTTTAGGTCTTGAGAATTTAAGATGTCGTCCAGGAACAGCAGCAGCAACAACACTAGCCTGTAATAGACTTTTCCCCAGAACCATGAAATCAGCATTGGCAGTTTAAGGGGTCTCCAAGTGATTCTTATTTGAAAGTAGGACTGATTTAAGTAAATTACCCAAGGTCATACACACTAGCATAGGCAAAATTTAACTTAGTCACTGTTGCTATAAAGTGGGCTGAAGTGTGTATCTTAGGAAGTAAATGGTAATTATTTCTTGTTATGAATGAAACTAAGAGAGGTAAGATTGTGAAAATGGTCATTGTGCAGGGCACATGTAGGTAGTCAGAATGTAGGATAACTAGGACTATGTATCCTACAAGTGTGAGTGTGTACCTTACAGGTGTGAAGCCCTCTGCATCCACGAAATTGTGGCCCTTTGCCCAGAGGAACAATTCCATTGGTTTCATCCTCTGTCCAAAGTACCCACTGTTCAAAATGTCTATCACTTCCCCATTGGTAAGAAGGCATTATCTTTGATGGGATCAGAGAAGGAAATGCACCATTTCCCCTTGCCATGGCTGTCATTGCCATCTCTGATTGTCCTCTGTGCCTGAGGGATAGTTCATGTTCCTATAATGAGTCGCCACAGAACAGTGCCACCAGTGGGATTCCCTCTAATTCAAGTAGGTGTAGTTCTCCAACCTCTAGCAAAGGCAAAGTCCCCTCATTTGGGTCTGGGAATCCCTGTGTATTCACAGGTTAAGTCCTGTCACCTACAACTTGGTGCCCTCTGTTTTTCTCCCCACTCCTCCAATTTTCTTATTTCTGACCCTTTTGTTTATATCCACAGACTGTGGCTTCTCTCAAAAACCTCTCTGTACCAGGCAGTAGCCAACACAGTCTTTCTGGAAGTGCTTTTGAGCTAAAGTGCTATAACTTTCCAGGGAGAAAGGCATTGTCCCTTCAGGGTCCTATGTGTCACACCTCTGGAGACTCATATCAAAGTCCAATTCTTAGGACCAACTCATCACCTCTTACCCCTCAGCTAAGTCTTTGCTCCTGGGTTCCCTCCTCTGCCTGATTCTCTCTTGCTGTTCTATACAGTTTTTCTGTATCACTGTATATGGGAGCTTTGTACAACACCTGGAACATGAATATTTCAGTAATTATTGATTGTTTTGAATGGTTGATTCATTTCTCTCCTTAGTTCTTCATGCAAATTCTGCTAGGCCTGGCCACCAAGCTACCAGACATGGTCAGACATGTCTAGCCACTTTAAGTAGAAATAGCTGAGACTCTTTCCAAAGTTCCCTTTCATTAACAAAGAGAATGGATTCTGAAAAGATGGATGCATGGGCATGTCAAACCCATGTCAGGAAAATCAGGTCCACGAGCTTATCAACCACAGCAGACACTGAATGACGCAACCCCTTCCCCTGAAACACATTAAGGGAATGGCACCTAAGACTGTGGTATGGTGGCACTAACTGATCTTTCAACTATCAGACCACCTGTGAATATGTTAGGAGGTCAACAGGCAATGAATTCCCAACTCTTTTTCCAGAGCTTCAGCTCAGATCAGTCTCCCTGGCCCACTTGAAACTGCCTGCCCTGGGGATCCTTGCCTTGAAAAAAGTCTGCAACCTGAACAGCTGGGCGCCCTAAACAAGTTCCTCAGCTGATTTCTAATCATATCTGACCACCCGTAGTGATTCTTTGGGGTCTGTATCAGTTTTCTGCCTTTGCTTTGGGTTCTGTTTCTTGAAACCCTGTGGCCACCATTAACCCTACCTTACCCATTCTGTAACTCCTATACCATTGTGTAAAGTGTGATGTTTGTGTTCAATGTTATAAAGATTAGTAAGGGGAGAGGGGAAGAATAGCAGTTCAGTGGATTAGATAAAAGGGAAGGAAGGGAAGTGAGAGGGAATGTGAATAGGAAAAACAGTGGAATGAATCTAAGATGACTTTCCTATGTACATATATGGATACACCACAGTGAATTGTCACATCATGTACATACAGAAGACTGGGAGCCTAATTGGGATAACACATACTTTGTGTTTATATAAATACGTCAAAATATAGTCTACTGTAATGTATAATTAAAAAGAACAAATAAAATAAGCATGAAAAAGATTGAGATGGAATAAAAGAACCTGCCACTTCCCTGTTCATGGCTTCTAAGACAGCCATAAAAATTCTGTGATATAATGCTGATGAAAATGATATAGTTTGTGAATTTTTATTTTAGTTTTTGTATCACTGTGACAAAAATACTTGACAAGAACCACTTAGAGGACAAAAGGTTTATTTAGGGCTCATGGCTTCATAGGTCTTAGTACATAGATGGCTGACTCATTTGTTCCGAGTCCAAGGTGAGGTAGCACCTCATGAGGGAAAGGCCCAGTGGAGGAGAGATGCCCAGCTCATGGTGGGGTCAAGAAGCAGGAGGAGAGAAGGAAGAAGGGGCCACAGGGAAGATGAACCTTCCAGGGCCTCAGTGACCCACCTCCTCTAGCCATGCTCCACCCACTTACAGTTACCACCCTGTCATTCAAGTGAGAATGGACTGATCAGATTATAGCTCTCGTAAACTTATCATGTCAACTCAGAATATTCTTGCATTAAAGGAGTTTTAAGAGACACCTCACATCAAAACTATAACATTATTCGATAAAGTCTGACATTGTGGAAAGACATAAATATGTTCCGTCTATGCAAATTGCATAGAACACTCAAACACTGGCCCAGAAACAAGAAGATAAGACTTCCCAAGTGATGCTCATCACATTGTATCAACTTTGTCCAGAAATTTCCAGTCTCATTGAATATGTGAATTCAGATATCAGTGATTCTTATCTGTTTTGGTTCATTTCTTTCTATTAGGAAAAGGAATATATAACCAGAAACTAAACTGCTGTAAAATTAGTTATGACATTTAATTTAATTCTTATCATCACTTTATGAAATAAACATTTTTTTAGGTTTGGTAACTAAGGCTGAGTAGGGTTGGTGAATAAGTTAGGTAACTAAAAAGTAACACAACTAATCTGTGGTGTAGGGTGAATTAAAATTCACATTTACTGCTTCCACATTGAGTCAGGCTTCTGGCAAATGTGAACACTGGCCCAAGGGAGTGATGGGCTCTATCCCCTGATGGAACATCCTTGCGAGTGGATGTACTTCTCCTAAGTCAAGAAAGAATCAGTGGCTCTAAGCCTAAATGGGCCTTAAATGAGGAAAATGTTGTATGTGGTGTTATTTATTTTTGTCCTTTGTGGCCACCTATAGAGACTTTTCAACAAGGTCAGTTACAGACTGGCGTGGAATAACCCCTACCAAAATGTCATGGGCAGCAGTTCACAGTGACACTTAACTGTCCCTACCAAACTGTCAGCAAAAGTCTGACATAAAAGAGAAAATAGCGTGGGCCCTGTGAAGGGTGCTGACAGAAGAATGTACTGCCACTGCCAAGGGCAAGCTATCCAACAAGAGCCACCATGGTTGGGAGTTGTTGGCGAGACATGCCCAGGAATCCATCCCCTACAAGAGCTGCCTCCACTGAGATCCAATTCCACTAGAGGTTGTGTGGAGGCTGCCCACTGTCCCCACCCCTGGAGATAGTCCAAGGCCACCATTGGGAGCCCTAGATAACATGTTGCCTGGGGAGACCTGGCTCCCCTCATCATTCCCAGGGTGAGTCATATTTGTGAGGATAGAGTTTGTTGATCTTTCAGGAAACTCCTCATGAGAATGAATAACAAATTCCCAAATGAAAAACTGGCAGGAATCAAAGCCCTGAAACTTGAGGTTTGGGAGCCTTCAATGGGGAATTTCAGTTCTGACTGGGTTCCATGGTGGGGGAGAGTCTGGAGAAGAAAGATTGTGTGTTATCATTTGCCATTTGCTTTGGGCAACATGTGGCCAGCAGCTGTTTAGAGAAAAAAATCTCTTTTAACCTGTGGGGGTCATCATCACCACTGAGCAATGGATTTTTTCCCCTTTGGAGCTGATTTTATCCTTCTGCCACCTTCACCTTTCTGACATCTATTTTTGGGGTATAACCTAATTCCTCCCTGAAATGTCTGGATGTTTCTGAGACTCTTGCCTCGCTCTTTATTACCAAATGCTTTTCTGGGAGTTCTATTTACATGCCTTTGCTTAAGGGTCCCCAGACTCCTCTCAATCAACTGCCTCGGCCTGCCAATGCAGCCTGTTCTTTCATCATTCCGTGCCTGTTTGAGGCTTGTCTTGCAGTTCCCTCAATGTTCCCTTCATGTCCCCACCACCCAAACACTTCACTCTTCACTCTCACACAAAAACACCCTTGGCAATGTTTACATATAATAAGCTACCTTTTTCCAGTGCTTGAGAAATTCTCTAGGAAAAACTTAGTCATTTGTGGAGGCTTCTTTAAACTCTATCGTTCTGCTGAGTTTCCAGGTAATTACTGCTAACTGCAACGCTTGTGGCCTAAAAGAAGCCTCGGATTACCTTCTCCAAGCAAGCCAAGAACATTCCCATGGCACCAGACAGAGTTTCCAAGGGTGGGAGGTCACTGCAAATCCCTCCCTCACTGAACATGTGCCACAAAGTGCTTCTTGTCCCACAGGCTTGATGTGGAGGCTGAATGACATAATGTATCAGTGTGTGTCAATAAACACAATGTTTCTACTCGTCCCAGCACAATGGCTGGCCTCCCCTCCCGGAGCTCCATAGGATTTAGATGTCATTGATGGAAGTCATCACTTGCATTCTCACCTACACTCCCTTGTGAGCAGGTGGCCTTATGGAGATGACCTACATGAAACTTGTGAGTTTGGGCAAGACTGCCTTGTATAAAAATTTTTTCCTAACAAATTGCATTTCTTTGCATTACTAGTAACCAGAGTGTTAAAAATTCTGAAGTTTTATTTCCCTCATCTACTTTTCCTCATCTTACAAACCAAAAAATTATTGGAAATAATGTAATAAATTCTTATTATAGGGAATAATCCTATAGCGTACATTCTCAGATGAATTAATTACTTTATTTTCAGTAAAATAATTTCATTGATTTTTTCTAACCTCAAAGTCTTTTCTCATTATAGTTGATGAAATTTTGTGAATAGTGTCATTTCTTGTCTTGTTCAGACTCACCTTTGTGGTGAACAATAAAAAAAAAATTGAACATTAGTGTTTTGCCACACTTGAATTTTTTTCCTGTATTTTTAATTTTTAATTTTTTTAAATTTTTGCATTTCAATTCTTAATACACCATTATATCATAATTTATCATATCTCTGATTATATATAAGGTATGTTGACCCCAACTCACATCTTTATACATGTATTTTGTATAGTGATGAGGGTCTTCTTTCACCATCCATGCTATTCCCCTTCTCCTTCACTTGAATTTTGAAAATGGGAAAATATGCTCTGAACTCAATCAGCACTCAGATATAGTCCACAAAAAAAGGCATGTAAGAACACCAAAAATCCCACAAGATATAGAGTAACCATTATTTAATTAGCTTAATCATTTAATTATTAAGCTGTAGCAATACACATAAAACAATGGTTAATTTAATCAATTAATCATTTAGTAATAGTAAATAGGCATAAAACAATATATTTACAGATTAATTCATTTCCCTTAAATCAGGCCTATTGATTTGTGTACTAAGAAACGGGTTTTTATAACTCATTGGATTTTTTTTAATCATTAAATAACAGAGTACCTGATAGCTCTGGTTGAACAAGAGTCAAAGTAAGGTTAAAAATGAAGGTGCAGAGTTCAAAGCCAGCCTCAGCAACTTAGCGAGGTCCTAAACAACTCAGCAAGACCCTGTCTCTCATATAAAAAATGGCTGGAGATGTTGCTCAGTGGTTAAGTACCTCTGGGTTCAATCCCTGGCACCAAAAATGAACAAACAAAAAATGAAAGTGCAGTGTGGAGTTTTATTTATTGAACTTTCATAAGGTGGGCAATCTTCTCTAAATGCACACAAAAGGAAAAACTGAAAGAGCAAAATTGGCAAAACAGCCATTTCTTGTTGATTACAGGCAGGCAATAAACTAAGAGGTATTTGTTGAAAAATTCCTAGAGGGCCAGGTAAGAATGTCTGAGTGTGTGGCCTGTTCACTGGGGGTTTCCCACCCTCTGTCCCTACCCCCTTCAGCTTAGTAGGTAATAACTGCCACGTTAGTAGTTTGTAACTCTACTTAAAACCTTCAGTTTTGCCACCAAGGGAGGTAGATTTAGTTTTAGGCAGGGAACAAAAACTTGCAGCTTTACAACATTACTATGTTTACTGAAATTAAGTCAATAGTAACATGAAGTTAATTATGGTAAAATTGCAATAAAATAAAGATTCATGTAATAATCTACAGAGCAAAGGAACCTCAAAAATGTAGTTAATGAAATAGATAGGAATTAAAATTATACACTAAAAAGTATCTGTTAACCAAAAGAAGGCAGTAAAGGAAGGGCCCAGGAATGAGAGAGATATGAGGCACATAGAATACAAATGCCAAAATGTAGACAGACTAAACACTCCAGTTAAAAGGCATAGAGTGTCTGGGTTAAAATGATAGATTATATGCTCTCTCCAAAAGATATACTTGAGATCCAAAGACACACATCATCTCAAATTTAAAAAACTGGCAAAACTATACCATGGAAACAAAATTTGAACAACCAACTTAGGAGGGCTACAGGTGCTAGATTAACATTCTATGCATGTGTTTTAATTGCTGTGGGTCAAGAATCCTCATGTCCCTCCTGAGTTTTCTGCTGAGGACCTCACAAGGGTGCAGTCCTGGTGAAAGAGTTGCAGTCTCAAATAAGCTCACTGACTGCAGGATTTACTCCAGGTGTTGCACTAAGAGCTCAGTTTCTTACAAATCATTGACCAAAGGCCACCCTCAAGTCCCTCAGTTAGCTCTCTCAAAACCAGCAGAGAAGAGAGAACGAGAACTCTGGTATAACTATGGGTCATTATAACTATCTGACAGTATACAAAACCCCACTCAACAACAGAATCTTTATTCTTTTTCATGAGCACATTGAAAACTCTTCATGTAATAAATGTATATTGCCTTAAGGTGCTAAGGTTTGGGAAATTTGTTATGAAGCAACAGATAACACAGAGGGATAACTAGTCGAAGTTATCTGATATTAAATGTTACTAACCTATCAGCTATAAGGTTTTTGTTAATATTATCAGGCAAATATTAAAAACCTTACAGGTGATAGGTTAGTAATATCTCCATCACTGAAGGGGATATCTGAGAAAATTAACTAAAGGAGGCAAGATTTATTTGGAGCTCATTGTTTCAGAGGTTGCAAACCATGGTTGGTTGGCTCTATCAATTCTGGGCCTGTGGTGAATGGAACATCATGGCAGGGAGGATGTGGTGGAGCAAATCTGCTCACTTCACAGTGGCCAGGAAGCAAAGACGGGGAGGAGGGAACCTGGAATGAGATAGACCCTTCAAAACTATAATAGCTAACATCACATTTAGTGGTCAAAGCCTGAATGTTTTCCCTCAAGACTGGGAATAAGGCAAGGATGTTCACTCTCACCACTTGTATGCAACATTGTACTGGAGGTCCAGTCAGGGCAGAAAGGCAAGGAAAAGAAATCAGAGAATAGAGATATGATTATCTATAAAGAAAATCCTAAGAATTCTATAAAAATGTTATTTGAATTAATAAGCAATTTCAGTTGGGTTACTGGATAGAGAATCAATTATCAATATGCAATTCAACTGCTTTTGCATACTAACGATGAGTAATCCAACAATGAAATTAGGAAAAATATTCCATTTAAAAGAATATTACTGGAATACTTCTGTTAGAGAGAGGTTAATTGTAAGTCAGAATGTTTTTCTAGGAGCTGAAAGAAGTTGGAGAATGGTTTAAAATACATTTATAGAGGGCATAGGAAGTGTGGGACATATAAGGGGTAAAAAAGATGTAACATATTTCATCACCCATCATGAGGATCACGACTCACATGCCTATAAGAAAAAAAGAAAGAGAAAAAAGAAAAGAAAGGGGGGAAGAAAGAAAGAAAAAGGTTAACAAGAGGAAAATATAACAAATACTTTTGCTAATTGAATCACAGTTTTGAATGAAAACCTTCAAAATGAAGACTTAAAGAACCAGGAAAAACTGTCTATTTCCATGTTTGATGAAGAATGGAGAGGATTCTGTAGAAAGGTGATTGGATAAAAGGGTGAAATCAAATGGAATAAAATGAAATGAACAGACTAGGGAGGCAATGAGGTCTGTCTGTTCAGATTCTTCTTGGCCACCCTGGGTACTTTACCTTCTCCTATATAGAGAGAGCAGGATCCCTCCTGAAAGAGAGTTTTCAAGGAACAGAATAACCTTTCTATGTTTTAATGGCTTGCTTTGCACATAAGGGATTTATGTTCATATAACTCATCCTGGAGAAAAATAATTCAGGTTTGTATGAATCACATCGGGGGCCCAGTCAGGACACAGGACAGCAATCATAGGGTCAGAGAGAGAGAGACTTTCTGAGGCCCTTCCAATATCCTTTAGCTTAAGTTTTCAGCATATCAAAGTGCCTTACTTTGGAGTATCATTTTCTGCTCCTCAGCAAGATCCTGCAAACCATATTCAGAAATTTGCACTTTACCTTAAAAACTAGTACAAAAAATTAAGGATTTTGTAGTTTTAAAGAAGCTAGATAGCACAGCATTTCTTTTTTGGAAAGATCATTCTGGCTGCCATGTAGACTGGTGAAGGCAAAAACTGAATATAGGGAGATAGGATGTTATTTTAGTAAATCTAGGCAAAGAAAGAGCTGGCAAAACAAAAAAAGAAGTAGTCAGATTTGGGGGATATTTTGAAAGTAAGTTATCCGAAATGATTAGGTATATAAAACAAAAGCATGACTCAATAAGCATTCTCAGTGTTGTTGTTGTTGTTTTCATGAATATAGGTTTTTTCCAAGAAAGCTGCCTTGAGAGCTATGAAAGCACATTCTAGGCAAAGTCAAACCTGCTCATGGAAATTTCCTCAGTCTACTTTGCCTGGTGGCTTACTAGGAGGTCCTGAGCTGGGATACCCAGATTAAATCAACTACAAGGACTCTTTGGATGCTGAGAACCTTTGGGCAATAAAACTGGACAAAATGCTGAGAATAACTGAAGTCAAGAAAAAGGGAGCATCTTAGAAATGGGCAATGGATGAAGTTCTTCCACCAGAGTGCAAAATACTCTAGATCAAGATAGGTAGTAACTGGGCCATGGCCTATATTTTATTTTTTAAAGAATATCGCTTATTTACTTAATTATTTGTTCAAAAAATATTCTTTGCACATTTAATTGCACATTTACTATGAGTCAGGAGTTATTTCAGGCATTTAGGACACGAGAATGATCAGGGCAACAGGATACATTTACCCCAATGAAACTTACATTCTAGGGGGAAGAGAAGCACAATCAAAAGGTAAAGAAATGAGCAGGATGATTTCTGAGATTCTGAAGCGTTTTGAAAGACACAAGCTTAGAGATGTAGAAGAGAGAGGATATGGTGAGTCGAGCCCTTAAGCAGGGTAACCAAAAAGATTCCTCTGAGAAAATAGAACTTACACTGAGACAAAGAACCTCCCGAGACATTATTATATATTATGGTTGTAAATATCATGGATAGAATCAGTGAGTTATATAATAAATTGAAGTAAGCAAGCTGAGACAATTATTGTCTTGAAATGTTTTCTCCTAAAATCCTAAAACTGGGAATAATAGGAAATAAGTACAAAAAAATTCTGAAGACGGGCGCTTGTCATGTCTGACTTGTGATTCATCCCCATCACTAGGCTCCAGCTTGTGTGAGAAGACCACGTGTTAGAAGAATGACACTGGCAGAGCGTTTCAGGATGTGAGGAGAGTAACCCTGTCCTACTCATGGACTCAACCAGACACCCCATGGCTCTTGTCACCAAAAGGATAATGTCGAGTTTCCTTCAAGTTATTCTTCAGAAGCAACATTATGATATTTTGTGAATCTTTATGATGTCAAATATATTTGACTACTTTTTTGTCCATTTCTTGTTTTGAGAAACATCATGTGTGTTAACTTTGGATTAATGTGACAAAATATTGAGATAATCAAATTTTAAGAAAGAAAGCTTTATTTTGATTTATAGGTTTATAGTCTATAGGTTTCAGACCCAACATGAGTATGTTGTTTTGGGGTCTGTGGGAGGCAGCATATCATGGTGGGGGAATGTGGCTGAGGAAACCCCTCAACTCAAGGCAGCCAGCAGGATAAGGGAGAGGCAAAGGAGCAGGGGTCTCAAGACTCCCTTCAAGGAAATACTGACCTAACTTTCCCCCGTTAGGGCCCACCACCTCCAAATGATACCACAGACTGGTAATCAAGTCTAAAACCTGCAATTCTGCCTTGGTTTTAACTTTCTACTTTAACAAAACCTCAATAGTAGCCAGAGACAAGGCTTAGGGTCTTCTCTCCTTGTTAGCATGCATCTTGTTTTGAAGGTGGGTATAGCCTTATACATGTGTGTGTCCTTCTAGATCTCCAGAAATATTCCAGAGCCTTTCAAAGTTCTCTATGGATATCTTATGCTTCCATTTTAATTTTAAATGTTTTTGACCTCTCATTTCTTCTAAATTTTATCTACCTCTTAAGGGATCCACCCTATTAGACAATTGCATCATCTGTGTGTTTTTGTTTTGTTTTGTTTTTGACAACCATCCCAGAAATAAAGGCTGAGTGAGCTCATATTTAGATAAAATAAAGGCAAATTTGCAAGTGGGGTCTTGTAGGAAATCACCAGAGAGGTGAAATAATAAAAATTCTAGAGGAATGAGGTTTTGAAACAGCTCCAACCCCATTCTCTCCCATCTGGTGATTGCCAGATTGCTGGTTTTCAGTCTGATTGTGGGGCTGTCAATCTTCAAAGACCTCAATGTAGGGGAAGGTAAAAGTGCAAGAGAACAAGTTAAAATGTCACACATCTCATTGTTCTTTCAGCTATTTTATCTTGAATAAGTGCTCTCTTTATTTTTATAAGTCTTTGATTATTTTCCAGAGTTCATTAAAGTTGGTTCAGTTGGCTCTTACTTTTTTTTAAGCCAGTTTTCTAATTTCTTCATGGAGCAAAAGAGTTTTTGGCTATGTACTCCCACTATTTTCAATGATGTAATTATGTAATCTGATTTCTTAAAATGATGTGTCACTCAAAGATGTTGAGATGTTTATAAATGTTTATCAAATACAATACTATAAAGGCATAAATAATAATTGTAATCCCTGTGTGCATGTTTTATGAAGACTACAGTATTTAATTTTTTGGGTTAGTGGCTCAGAGTTGTTTTTAGAGCAAAGAATACCTTCTTGGTCTATAAGAAGATATGGGATTATTTCTATATTTTAATAGTTTAATACAGACATAAGCTCTTTTAGTTCCTGTGGACATGCAATTATTCTCTATATTGAGCTCTGAATATGCAGTTCTCATTTTTAAAATGATATCCCTCCTTAATGTGCTTGACTATCCCCACTTTGTTTTTTCAGGTCTCAGATTAGATTTTTGTTCCTTTGGGACATAGTCCCTGACAACCAAGTCTAACAAGTCAAGTGATCCTTCTATATGCTTCTATGGCATCCTGAATTTATATAGTTATGACATCTGGCACATTAATTTGTAATTGTCTCTTAATTGTTTACATTCCCTAGTAGAATTCCCTACAATCACAAGGACCCAGAAACAATGTAGTATGTGAGGGAAAGTGTTGGATCCAAGAGGAAACAGAAGAAGCATCTAAGTTGCTAGATGCAGGTCTCTAAGCTTGACATCAGGGATGGGAAAAGTTATAGGTTGAATTAGAGATTGAACTTTCATACAGATTGGATTTGAATTTTGTAGATCTGAAACTTGAGAATATTTGTTGACGTAAGAAGGTCTGGTCAGCAAAATATTTTACTTAAGTATATTTAAGAGCAACTCAAAAGAATGGGCTCAAAAAGGAATAAATGCACTTTCTGGTTGTAATTTACTCAGTGTCTTTAATTGGCTAGATATAGCAAAACAGGAGGGCTTGTTATGCATGGGAAATGCAAATAATTTTGCAAACATTATTGAAACCTCATATCAAAATCACCTTTGTGGCAGTACTAAGAGGAGGGTCCTTTAAGAGATGATTAAGTCATAAGGACTCTGCCCTCATGAATGTATTAGTGCCATTATTAAGGAGTGAGTTATCATGAAGGTGGGATCTATTGACAACACTAGAAAGACAATGGCATACAAACTGGAATAGGGGAGCAGAAAGTTGAAAGGATCCCTATAGGATCATTAAAATACCCTGGAATGACTATCTCTGTATTTATTCTTACATGATATGAATAAAGCCATGAGTATAATATTATAATAGTATAATACACTATTTATCAGATTTTATACCATGAAGAGCTGAATACAGTCAGAACTGATACTGGAGTAATTAGTTCTTAAATGGTAATTTAATAAGTTCATTACTATAAATGCTCAAGGCACTGAACTAAGTGTTTGGAAGATGTTAACTTATTTATGACATTCTGCATGTGTTGAGATGCCATGCAAGCAAAAAAAAAATCAGTTTTGTCACAAAGGAATAAATGAACAGTCGAAGGAAGTAGGCCTGAGAGGTGAAGAGTCCCTGTACTTTGTTCCTTTCCTAAAGTCACCCTCCAGCAATGTGCCAGACACAGCTCAATGAATGGCCTCTTTTCGGGGCCACTGCAAATGTTGGACATTCTCTGACATGGGTTTTCTTAGTCCTTGCAGTTGTCATCTTGGTTATCTTTTAAAAATCCACTCTTACTCTCTACCACTTCTGGTAGAGAAGTTGAACTAAATTCTTACTGTCCTGTGTGCTTCAAAATCACACAGCATGAACTCTGTATAAAAAAGGATTCTGTTATGGGTTGAATTGTGTCCACTCGAAATTATTATGTTGACATCTTAACTGCTTTATTATAATGTGATTTTATTAAGAATAGGGTCATTACAAATGTGAATACATTCATATGAGCTATACTGCAGTCAGGTGGGCCTCTAATAAAATATTAATGAGGTCCTTATAGAACAAATAAGTTTGAACACACAAACACACACACACACACACACACACACAGAGGTGGGGTGTGCATGTGGGGAATACCCTTTGAAGATAAAGGCAGAGGTTAGGATGACGTTTATACATGCCAGGGAATGCCAAAGACTGACAGAAAACCATCAGAAGCTAGAGAAGAGGCATGGAACAAATTCTTTATCACAGCCATCCACAGAAGGAATCCATGTTTTCCATCTTGATCTTAGAATTTCTAGCCTCCAGGACAATGAGACTAAGTTTAAGCCACTCAGGTTGTGATACTTTGCCATGGCAACCCTGGAAAACTAATACAGAGGTTCTAGTTTCTTTCCACTGGTTTTGCAATATTCTTTGTATTCTTTTTATTTTTCTAAATGTTCTTTGTGCCTGTTTTATTTAGTTTAGTTTTGTTTTGTTTTTTAATGTGGTGCTAGGGATCAAACCCAGTGTCTCATGCATGCTAGGCCAGTACTCTACCACTGAGCCACAATCCCAGCCCTCTTTATATTCTTTTCTTTATTCCCCTTATTTCCCCAAAGAGTCACTTAAAAACCTCTTAAGACATTCCTTTTTAAATAATTTTCCAAGATACATTCATTATGATACATTCTTGATGTGGTCTGTGTTTCATTTCTGTTTCAAAACCAAAAGGTTATTTTTCCTTTTGGAATTGTGTTGCAGAGGTTGACTGGATTCCTTCTTTAGGTGTGATTAATTCATTTATCTCCTTACTTAATCTTCTTGATTGGCAAAGAGGATGTGAAAATGAACTGTCGTGGAGATTTTATGGTTTTGATGAAACATTTACATTCAGAATTAAAAATAAAAGTGTGTTGTTTCAATGTCATGCCTTTCCTAAAGTGAGCTATAGGGTTTAGTTACCCTCAACTTAAACTGAACTAAGGGCATGTTCTAGAAGAGGACTTGTAGAGAGTAAGTTTGTGCTACATTCTGAAGAGTTTATGATTGAAACTGTTTTTGATCATAGAGAGCTAGATGCAATTTGGAAAAGATGAGAAAAGAAGTTAAAGTTGGAAATCCCATATTTCATTCCAACAGAGGATATTTTATTCTCTCAACAGAGCAGTATGCTTGAAAGAGGAGTTCAGCTGGTGGTCATCTGCAGTAAAGCAATACCAAAACAACCTGGACCTCTACACCCATACAGGACCCTGCCAGGCCACAGAACCATGTTGGCATGTTTTCATACTATGCATATAGTATTAAAGAAGAGTAAACAAAAATCCATCTTTGCTCTAATTCAACTCAATTCAAGCCACATTTATCAACGCTTCTACTTGGCAGGTAGTGTGCTATTAGTGCAAAGATGAAGAAGGCTGGAGCCATGACTTATTCAATTCACATTCTGGTGAGAGGGATCAAGAAATATTCATGCAATATGTCCAATCAAATCATAATTGTCTTTTTATCTCTAATGGCTATTACAGTGCCTCACATATAGTAGATCTTTAGTAAAAGACAAATAACACATTTGTAAGTTGGCTATAGGGACCCAGACAAAAACAATTAACTCTGCCAGGATATGAAAAGGTTAAGAAAAGGTTTATAAAGGAAGCTGAAATTAGGTTGAGGTTTAAAAGGTATTGGCTTAAAAGAAGTTTAGTTGGTAAAAAGTAGGAAAGAGGCATTCCTGGTTGAGAAGCTGAAATTAGTAAAGACAAGAAAGCAAGCAAGCTTAACTTGATTAAAGCAAAAGTAATATTTTGACTAATGTATAATTCATAGTGGATGTTTTTCACATAGCAGTACATTTTAAAGTGGTACTTGCAGGAGTAGAGTGGGAAAAGTAATCACACACCCAGTACCTAGATAAAAACAGGATAGCTACACAGCCACCGAGTGTCAGAGCCAGGATTTGAACCATTAGCCCTTCACTATATAGTCTTCCTTCAAAACACAAGGAAGAAAGAAGCATAGTCTGAAGGGTTTTAATCAAGAAAATGTCAGATTCTGGCTTGCTTTAGCTAGGTAAATAATGCTAAGTGAAGTTAGCAAATCCCAAAAACTAAATGCCAAATGTTTTCTCTGATACAAGGAGGCTGATTCATAGTGGGATAGGAAGTGAGAGCATGGGAGAAATAGAGGAACTCTAGATAGGGCAGAGAGGTGGGAGAGGAAGGGAGGGGGCAGGTGGTTAACAATGATGGTGGAATGTGTTAAACATCAACATACAAAGTACACGTATGAAGACAGGAATTGGTGTCAACATACTTTATATACAACCAAAGATATGAAAAACTTGTGCTCTACATGTGTAATAAGAATTGTAATGCATTCCACTGTCATATATTAAATAAATAAATAAAATACAAGTATTAAGAAAAAAAAAAGAAAGAGTGGAAGGTAACTTCCTTTTATTGAGACTGAATAAATCAAATTCAACAATCAAGTTAGTCTTAATTCTATTTAACTGGTTTGATAAAAGACACTTTATACATTCTGAATATATAAACTTTTAGTACCATTGAATGTAAAAATAATCCACAGTAAATTTAATGTACTTGTGTTTTAAATCAACATTGAGCCTTACACACATACTCCTAAGGATTTTTAATATTGTCTACTTTGTTTTGTTGCTTTGACTTATAAGACCTAATTCCAAAGTCAATAAACCAATTAAGCACATAAGGATTTAAATGATATTTTTGAAAGTTTTAAAAAATTTTAATTTTAGTTAAATAATTATTGTGTTTATTTCTGAGATAAAATGTCATATTTGGATCTATATATACTTACAGAAAAATTCAATCAAAATAATCTACATATCTATCACCTCAACAATTATATTTTCTGTGAGAATGTTAGAAGCCTATTTTAACAATTTTGATATATATAATACATTATTATTAACTGCAGCCATCATGCAGTGGAATAGATCACTAAAATTTTTTTCTCTATCCTAAATGAAACTTTCTACCCTTTGATCAACATTTTTTCCTCTCTCCATCTCTCCTTCTCCTCATTAGCTTTTGGTTCCTATCTTTTTACTTTTTATTTCTTTGGGTTCAATATTTTTAAAATTTCATATATCAGTGAGATAATACAGTAATTGTCTTTTTATGCATGATATTTCACTTAGCATAATGTTTTCCAATTTCATTTTTGCTGTCACAAATGACAGATATCTTCCTCCTTCTCCTCCTCCTCCTTTCAGCATTAGGGATTAAACCACAAAGCCTCATGCATGCTAGGCAAGTGCTCTACCACTGAATTACATTCCCAGCTCTTTTTATTTTTTTTATTTTGAGACAGGGTCTCACTAAGTTGCCCAGAGTGGTCTCAAACTTGTGATCCTCCTGCCTCAGCCTCCACATAGTTAGAATTAACAGTGTGTGCCACTATGTCCAGCAAGGACTCCTTCTTTTATTAACAGTTGTGTTATGTACAATTTTGTGTATGTGCAGATAGAGAGATCAATCATATTCTCTTAATCCATTCATTCTCTGATAGAAACGTAGTTGTTTCCATATCTTAGTTAATGTCAATGATGCTGAAATGAACATGGCAGTGTAGATGTCTTTGACATACTAATTTCAGTTCCCTTAGATGTAGACCCAAAAATGGGGTTGTTGAACTATGTGGTAATCTATTTTCAGTTGTCTGAGGAACTTCCATACTATTTTCCAAAATGGCTGTACTAATTTATATTCCCATCAATAGTGTACAAGAGTTCCCTTTTCTCCACATCCTCACCAACACTTGTTATCACTTCTGTTTATTACAAAATCTATTCTACAGGAATGCAGTGATATCTTGTGATTTTTTTGCATTTGCTTGAAAATTGGAGATATTGAGCATTATTTTCATATATTTTTGGCCATTCATATATCTTTTTTGAGAAATGTCTATTCAGATTCTTTGTTCACTTTATTTTTTTGTTTGTGTATGTTAAAATGCTTATTTTGTTTTTGAAGTTCCTTACATATTTTGGATACTAGCCCCGATATCAGATGTATGGTTTATAAATAGTCATATATGACAAACAACATTTCTGTCAACAACCAACTTCATATGGTGGTGCTTGATAAAATTATAATGAAGCTAAAAATTTCCTATGGCCTAGTGACAGCATAGTCCTCATAATAATACTAGTGCAATGTGTTTTGTATTTGTAGCAACATTAGTATAAAAAAACTCACTATGCTGCCAATCATGTAAAAGTATCCTATATATAATCATGTACAGTACATAGTACTCAATGATGATAATAACAAACTACATTGTTAGTTTATGTATGTACTATATTTATCATGACTTTAGAATGTACGTCTTATAAGAAAAATTTAACTGCAAAGCTATCTCAGAAGGTCCTACAAAGCTGTTCAGAAGAAGCCACAGTTGTCATAGAAGGTGACAGCTCCAAGCATATTGTTGTCCCTGAAAACTGTTTAGTGGAATGAGGTAGTGAAGGAGGTAGAAGACAATGATATTGATGATGCTAGGCTAATTTGTGTGTTTGTATCTTAATTTTTCACAAAAGTTTTAAAAGCAAAAAAATAAAATTTATAAATTAGAAAAGGCCTATACAATAAGAATATGAAAAGCATATTTTGTAGAAGAGTATGTTTGTGTTTTCAGATCTTTAAAAATTAAAATGTCTATAAAGTTAAAAATTACAGTAAGCTAAGGTTAATTTATTATTAAAAATAATTTCTTTTATAATGTGGTATAAAATGGTGTATAATGTTTATCAAGCCTATCATGGTATATAGTAAGGTCCTAGGCCTTCACAGTCACTCACCACTCACCCACTGACTCACCCAGAGAAACTTCTAGTCCAGCAAGCCCCATACATGGCGAGTGCTCAAGAGGTACCACTTTCTATCTTTTATATCATATTTTTACTGTACCTTTCTCTGTATTTCAATATGTCTCAATGCACAGATACTTATCATCATGCTACAATTGCCTAGAGTATTCGGTAAAGTAGCACTGCCCAGGTGTACAACCTGGGAGCCACACCATGTAACCCAGGTATGTAGTAGGATTTACCATCTGCTTGAAGTACCCTCAGTGATGTTTGCTGTTAAGTGATTTTTGCTGTTAAGTGATGTTTCCTGTTAAGTGATTCTTGATGATTTTTCTCTCAGTCCATGGGCTATCTCTTACTCTGATATTGTTTCTTTGTTAGGCAGAAGCTTTTTAGTTTGAAGCAATCACATTCCTTGATTTCAAAATGCATTATAAAGCTATCATAGTTAAAGCAGCATGGCATTGATATAAAAAATATAGACTAATGTAAAATTATAGAAAGCCTAGAAATCAAACCAATAAACCCAATTTTTCAATTGTTTTTGACAAAGGTGCCCAAAACACACAATGGGGAAAGGACAGTCTCTTCATTAAATGGTATTAGGAAAACTGGATATCCACAAGCAGAAGAATGAGAGTGGATTCCTGTCTCAGAACATATAAAAATCAACTCAAAATGGAATAAAGACTTAAATGTAAGATCTGAAACTCTGAAACTACTAGAAGAAAACAAAAAGGAAAAGCTCCACCACATTGGCCTGGGCAGTAATTTCTTGGGCAAGACTAAAAGCACAAGCAACAAATGTAAAAATAAATGTGCCCTTTTTTAAAAAAAATGAAAGGTTTAATAAACAGCAGAATGCTTAAAGTCAAACACAGAATTTCACCCTCTACAAGAGATCTAGACTTTAATGCCCTAAATGTTATTTTAAAATAATTACCGTACACTGCTTATGTTTAAAGATCTGAACACTCCTAAGTATTAGTGGTAATTTCAGCTGACATTTGTCTTCTGGTTGTCAAAAGCTTCAGAAGGAACATATTTTGGATTACTTTCACAATTTTGGTAATTAAGTAAATATTATCACTTCCTTCCCTGCCTTTTGCCTTCAGCTCACCATGAAGTCAATTTTATTATTCCAGCTGAGCAGCTTCCTAAAACTTATTATGGCTCATCCAGACCCTCAGAACACAAGAGGAACTAGAAGGAAAAGGGGTGAGGAAAATGAGAAGTCTTTAGAAATAGACTCTTAGTAACACAATAATCCAAGTGGTGTCTAGACTTTTCCTACAGGTAAACTTTATTGTTTTATTTACTTCTCAAACTATTTGCCTTCTTGCAGAAATTACCTTCGTGCTTTGTCTATATTCTTTTAAGAGAAAAGAACACCTTTTGTCACCTATATTGTATTCCTCTTAACATCAATTAGTATTCTAGTTGTATCACTAATTGTCATATTGTTGCTGCTCTATTGTTGGTAATGAAACTCACCATTAATCTGATGCCCTTTAAAATCACAGAGATCTACAGACATACATGGGAGGACAGAATGGGGCAAAAGTTCTAAGAATGAAGTAATGAACTCTAGCAATCCTTAATGAGAGGATTTCTGGGACAATGGCTAATAACTTAAAATGAACTCTGGGTTATCTGGGTTTTGTTTGTTGGTTGGTGAAAGAGGTGATTTAAGTTCATGTAAAGAACAGCAGTAATATGTTATTATTTTGTGCAAGTTTAGTAGTATTCCAACCATATAAGGAAAACTGTTGCTACTTACTTTCCATTTTCACAAAGGTAAAGACAGCTTTATCTGGGAGATGATTTGTAGAAAAAAATAGTTCATTGGGACAATAGTAGGTATTATAAGAAGAAAAGGTAAGCTACTTTTTAAAAAATTCATGTATTCATTCATGCATTTATTCATTCATTCATGGATACTGGGGATTGAACTCAGGGGCACTCAACCACTGAGCCACATCCCAGCCCTGTTTTGTATTTTATTTAGGGACAGGATCTCACTGAGTTACTAAGCATCTCGCTATTGCTGAGGCTGGCTTTGAACTCACAATCCTCCTGCCTCAGTCTCCCTAGCTGCTGGAATTTCAGGCGTGTGCCACTGCACCCAGCTTTTAAGATACCTTTTTTTTTTTTTTTTTGGAAGGTTTCAGCAAACTTAATGGTTCTCTTCAGGACAGATCTTAGAGTTTTTAATATGCTAACATTCATTTTGATGCAAAAAGAAGAGGATTACACTTGTAGCATTTCTAAAATTGATCTTACTTTTTTGAGGAGGAAATTTTAAAACAAGATAGTGCTTATAGCAAAAGATATTTCATATATACCTAATAAGTAAATAAATAAATTTAACTAAAAGTATATTTAACTTTGGTGTAAGAAACAACTTCACATTCTCTCAAGAACCAAGGTGTTGGTATTATTTAGAAAAATTACTCTGGTTCTTAGCATTCTTTTCAGAATCATGGACTAACTTCTCTATCAGATTCAGAGGTAGAAGACATGGCAGCTGGTAGGCTCTTTATTTAGCTAACTGCTCCACAAGTTTCATTGTATCTACAAACATAGTTTATAAATATCTAAAAGGTTGCTATGGGCTTTTGCTAGCAATGGCCCCTGAGGGAAGGACAAGAAATAATTAAAGCAGGGGGTTTAGGAAAAATCATTTTAATAAAAAGGCAGATCGGTTTACTAAAGGACTGTGTGTATTCTGCCAGTAAAGGACGGTTGTAATTCAATTTAATTTACTCTTATTGAGATTTCACAAGTGATCTAACACTATATTTTCAAGTGGGAGTTTTGTGTTGGATGGTTTGCTTAAATGAAAAAATAAAGGGCAAGTGACATTTGCTAAAAATCTGTAAGCAGAAAGGCTGATGTTCTTAAAGAAGTCTTACCGTTAAAGCAGAGCCCAGCTATTTAAAAGGCAGAAAGCCTTGTGGCCAAATAAATGGGAAGATTTGTAATTTGATGACCTTTTCTTGTAGAATTTCAATAAAAATGTATCTTAATCTTTTAGCTTTCAAGGATCTGATATATTACATATGCTATCAAAAACATTATCAATTCAGAAGTTCATCTATTCCCAAGTAGAAACTGAATTTCCTGGCGAAATAGTCCCAGAGTAAACATCCCACTGCCCAGTGAATTCTACAAAACATCTTCAAAGTCTTTTAAAACCTTATCCCAAGGTCCTTGATGAAATAATTGCACATAGTGGTAAAATCAGTTTAATACGGTGAAAGCCTGAAGAATAATCCTATCTCAGAATCCACAACTCCTGGGCATGACTATTTCCATGATAAAGTCTTCATTCTTCTAGGGGCAGGGGGCTCATTACTCTTAATATACCTTTGAAAGTAAGTGGTATATTACTTACCACAATAGACTAATCTTTTTTTATAGTACATGCATTTGAGGAAAAAAAAAATCAGTATTCTTTTTCAGCTTTTCTTTCATGTTTGGCTCATTTCAGAAGCTCTAAATGTGTCCTCTTCACAGACAGATCTGCTTAACATCTTACATTCAACAATATACAGTCCTGGGCTCCCACCCAGTAATTTCCCAATTCCAGTAGTATTACTATTACTCCACCATCCCTGAGACTTAATGGGACATCTATTTTTATTCCTTCCCAGTTTTTGCTTACACATATTTTTTGATGGTTTGAATCAGCTATAAAATTACAAACTCCAATTTAACTCAATAAGCTATAGTCATTAAACATATGAAAAACAATCCAGGCTTTAGAACACCCTGTAGCTAACCATTCTATCCATGGACAAATGCAAAAGAATTACAAAAATGTATCGTGGGAGAAATATTTACTGGGAGAAATAACAGTAAATCACAACAATAGTGACAAAAATCAGGCTTAGAGTTTTAGAATGTTAGAGCTGAAAGGAAAGTTAGATATTTTGTAGTTCATTCATCATTTTACAATTAAAAAAACAAGACTTTCTGAGATTAAATGACTATAGCAAGAGTTACATAGGTCTCCTGTTTATCAATCTTGTGGAATTTGGTATGTCATTTGACTTGCTTTCATGTCTTAGATCTTAAATATCTTCCAAAGGGATAGTTGGATCTTAAATATCCCCCATGTGTTAAAGGATCGGCTACAAGTCTTTGGTGCTGTTGGGAGGTAGTGGAACCCTTAGGAATGAGGTTTAGTAGAATGAAGTAAGGTCACTGGTGGTGTGCCCTTAGAGGGAATATTGAGAACTCAGCCCTTTCCTTACCTTCTCTCTCCTCTCTCCCTCTCTTTCTTTCTCCCTCTCCCTACCATCATGAGATGAGCAACTTTGTTCTACCACACACCTCCAACCATGATGCTATGCCTCAACACAGACCCAAAGCAATATGGCCAAGTGACCATGGACTAAAACTTCATAAACTGTAAAGCAAAATAAATATTTTTGCCCTTTAAGTTGATTTATCTTGGATATGTATTGCAGCAATGAAAAGTTGACTGACATAGCTGCTATAATGCATTTAATTTAGAACTACTCTACTTAGGTTTCTCCACCCCACTCCCAAATTCCTAGGAGTCATCAAAGAAAAAAATTTTTTAATTATTTCATTAACACTACACCATAGGGTTTACTGGCATAAATCTGTGTTCTGTTTGTAGTTTCCTGATTAAGCCTGGAGAGATCAACTTGTCCTATATATCCACACAGAGATTATTTTTACAAATCATTGTAAAAAAAGAGTTTTTCCTACTCTGCCTCCATATTCTGCCAGTAGAATCCCAGGAAAAGTGTTATTTGACCCACTCAAGTACAGATACTATTGACTAAAAATAAGTGTGGTTGGACTTTTAAGACTCTGTGAATATAAAAAGAACTAAAGCACTTTTATGTAATATCCTACTCGTTGACTTATGATGGAGTTTTACCATGATACAAATACTTTAAGACAAAATATCCTAAGTTGAAAATGTATTTAATATACCCAAACTTACTGATGTACTACATATCTCCAGACTGGGAAAAGATTAAAATTAAAAGTACAATTTCTACTGATGTATAGTGTTTCACGCCATTATAAAGTCAAAATTTATAAGTCAAACCATTGTAAGTCAGAGACCACCTGAATAAATATCACTGACATACAAGTTTTATTAATCACTATCAATTCCATACCACTAGAAAAAATGAGATACTTAACTAGCAGAAGGTAGACATCTCTCTAGGTTTGAGTCTGAGCCTTCCCAATTATCTTTTGTTAATTCTCTATTACTTACTATTCTCCTTTTGTTGCCACATGTTAGTCCAAGACTCATACTGAGCCACAGTGTTAGATTATCTTCATTCTCAATAAAGATTTCATGGGGGCCTCTATTTTCTCATATTGAACTAGATGGTAGGATAATGTGGTAAACAAGTTAGAATCCTTACTATCAAACCACTCATTCTTCCAGTGTTAATATTATTTTATTAAAAATCTCAACCATTTTGATAGGTTGTAGAGAATTATTGGTCTTACCTCTGTAGGTGCTCAATGTTTGGTTATCATCAATTCTTTATCGTTGTTTCAATTATTTCTGTTTTTGCTTTGTACTGCATGGACAAGTGCAATATTGAACTATCGAGTGGGGTGTAGCTTCCTTTACTAGATTAATGAGATGGACGTTGTTTTTAAAATCTTCCCAACTTTTAGCAGAAGTTGATGCTCTTAAAGCCATTTCCTTCCTCACTCAATGTAAGCCGTTAGTACTATAAGTTATCTTGTTTCCTAACTGCTCTCTTGTTAGATTTGTTGTTCACAAATATTATTCTTCATAGGTAGCACTTCTATTTGCATATAGTCAATATCCAACCTAATCTGCCACTCACCAAAAACAAATATCAAAGATCTCATTCAGTTATGTCTTTGAGAGGTTGTTGTTCCAGAGTAACATCAAAGCAAACTGAAGTTTTGTCTAGACACATAAATCAGAATCATAATTTTCCTTTATCTAAACATAATTCAAAAGTTATATTTGGTTTTTGGTGCCTCTCCTTAATATTATCTATGCAGCATGTTTAACATTAAACAGGGAAATAGGAAAAGAAAAACAAAACAAAATAGAATACTGCCAGTATATTATTTCAAAATGATGACTAAAATTCTAAAGATGCCATTTTTGCAAAATAGTAGAGCAGGGACAAAGCTTATCCATGCTGCAGTTTTTATAAGTAGTGAAAGCAAGCAAATTATTTTTATTAATCATGTAAATGAGTACAAAGTTTGCTTATGCTTACACACAGTTCAAAATTTTATATAAATTCATGTGCAAATTAAATATGGGCCCCAGGCTTCTGGCTAGTTTCCAATTTAGGCCTTGGAAGTATAGAATTTAGACAGCTCAAAATTTATAGCTTTTTCCACAGAGATCTGTTTCATTGACTTCTGCTTTTTTTGTGGTCTGCTGGGGATTGAAATGTACATTTATGATTTTATCTCTCTGCTTGGGAGATCCAATGAATAAAATTAAAAAACAAAACTGAGTTACATTAAGTGAGTTTGGAGAAAATATTTTGAACTTATTTGTCCAATATCAAGACTTTCTGTTAAGCTCATTGAAAGTCTTCATTTACTAATAATTATGTAAATATATGCAAAAGGGGTGGACAAATTTTCTCACATTTCAAGTAGTTCCTATTAAAATTTACTTTTCAAATTGGTTGAAAATAGAGACGTAAAATTGAGTCTCATTTATTCAAAGATCACTTACTCGGCAAACTCTTCTAGCTGGTTTACAAGTACCTGGAAAAATGCCTACACAAACAGTCAAATTGATTTTGCAGTCTCTGTACCAAAGGTCATGTGCCGTATCCATATAAGAGACTCTGACAATCAATCAAAATGCACTGGACTCTTATGTTCCCCTTTATTCTAATAATTGAGTTAATTTGTTTGTTTCCCAGTCCATGCCAATTTAAAGTATAAGTCCTTAGTACTATAAGTTATCTTGTTTCCTAACTACTCTGTGACAATTTAAGAGAAGTAATTTTATGGCCAGGTTCTCAAGAAGCTCATTTGACAACCCAATTTAAAAAGAAGGGAGGAGGTGCAGAACAAACAAACAAAGAAAACCTTATTTAAGAGCATCAATTTGAGGACATTTGTTGTCATGTGGTTAAAATCTCTATTCTCTAACATAGCCCGAGGTAACTGCATATTAAAGAGATGAATTCATTGAACATGCATTTTAAAGCACCTAACACATGCCTGGTGCTGTGTTTTAGTCAAGTTTTTTCACTGCTGTGAGTAAATGATCTGACTAGAACAATGTAGACAAGGAAAAGTTTATTTGAGGGCTCACATTTTCAGAGGTCTTAGTCCTGGCTGGTTCCATTCCTTGAGGCTCAAGGTGAGGCAGAATATCATGGCGGAAGAGTTTGGCAGAGGGAAGCAGCTCACATTGCAATCAGAAAGCAGAAAGAGAGTTCTCCACTTACCAGATACAAATATATACCCCAAAGCCACACCCCACCTACCTTCAATTACTACTCAATTAATCCAATCAGGTGATTAATTCACTGGGTTAAGCTGCTTACAACCCAATCATTTCCCCTCTGAACCCTCTCGCATTGTCTCACATGTGAGCTTTTGGGGGGCACCTCACATCCAAACTATAAAGGCTGGGCATGCAGACAAGTAAGAAGGTAGCTAATGCCCTTGAAAATTTTACACTTCGGTTAGGAAAGTACAAATGCAAGTCAGAATAAAGAGATACAAAGTCCAATGGGAATACAACAAAGGAGAAACTGATTTGCCATGAAGGCTTAGTGGATAGTATTTGAAGTTGCTCCTAAAAGACAATCAGGAGCTTTCCAAATCAATAATGAATGGATAAAACAGAAAGAAGCTTATTTTGAACTGGTGTCACCTAATCATATGATCCTTAACCTTAAAATATGTCATGATTCAAAGAGAAAGAAATGTTCCAATTGGTGTTTAAAGCAAAATGCTGCTTTTTCACATTGTGTGAAACCCACATTCTCTGCATTGTGGCAGGGGACTGAGCTGCCCCTAGGAGCTCAGAAAGGCCCTGCTATATGGTGGATTTGGAATGTTCCCCAAAATCTCGTGTGTTAATGGCTTGAATGCAGCTAACTGCAATTAGGGGGTGGTAGAACTTTAAGAGGTGGGGCCCAGTGAGAGGTCTTTAGGTCACTGAGAACATGCCCTTGAAGGGGACCCTAGAACCCCAGACCCTTTCTCTTTCTGTTTTGCTTCCTGACCGGGAAGCAAGCAATTCTGCTCTACTATGTACTCCCTCCATGAGGTGCCACCACAGGTCTAAGACAACAGAGCCAATTAAACATGGATGGAGACCTCTAAAACTGTGAGCCAAAATAAAGCCTTTCTCTTTTTTTAGTTGACTATTTCAGGTATTTGTTATAATGACAGAAAGCAGACTAACATAGGCCCCCAAGTCAACAACTAGCAATGAAAATTACCTTAATCATACGCCTACAAAAAAATAAATTCAACCTGAAGGAGTTTGGAAGTGCATCTTTCCCAAGTTGTATTTCTGCATGAGGATACAGCTGGCCAACAATTTGATTTCACCTTAATGAGCTCCCAAATGGAGGACCCACTTAAAATGTGCCAAATTCTTGATTTCCAGAAATTGTGATACTGTATAAATATGTGTGACATTCAGAGGCTACATTTATGTTAATTCATTACACATCAATTGAAAAATGAATACAAATTTTTGAGGAATAGGGAAGAGTTTAAAATTTCTTGATCATGGGTGAGATAGATAAGACAATGGGAGAAAGGCAGGCTGAAAAAACAAATTAAGAATCTGAGGGCTGGGATTGTGGCTCAGCGGTAGAGCGCTTGCCTAGCATGGGCGGGACCCGGGTTGGATCCTCAGCACCACATTAAAAATAAATAAATAAATAAAGATGTTGTGTCCATCTATACCTAAAAAAATAAATACTTAAAAAAAAGAATCTGAGACACACTGGAAAGAAAGCTGAATTTATCCTGTTGGTCACAGGGAGTTGTTAAAAAGAGTTCATGCAAAAGGTGCCAATAGCAGGTTTGTGCTTCAGAAAACTAATGCTGGCCAAAACAACAAAGAGTAGGAGACATGACAGAAAAGGGGAATTAAATTTTCCAACTTCATCCATTTACCTGCAAATGCCATGATTTTATTCTCTTTTAATGCTGAGTAATATTCCCTTGTGTATATATGCCACATTTTCTTTAACCATTCATCTACTGAAGGGCATCTAGGTTGGTTCCACACTTTAGCTATTGTGAATTATGCTGCTATAAACATTAATGTGGCTGTGTCCCTTTAGTATGCTGTTTTTAAGCCCTTTGGATATAAACAAGGAGTGGAATAGCTGGGTCAAATGGTGGTTCCATTCTAAATTTTCCAAGGAATCTCCATACAACTGCTTTCCAGATTGGCTGTACCAATTTGCAGTCCCACCAGCAACTTATAAGTGTGTGTTTTTCCCCACATCCTCGCCAACACTTATTGTTGTTTATATTCTTGATAGCTGCCATTCTGACTGGAGTGAGATGAAAATCTTAGAGTAGTTTTGATTTGCATTTCTCTAATTCCTAGAAATGTTGAACATTTTTTCATATGTTTGTTGATTGATTGTATATCTTCTTCTGAGAAGTGTCTGTTCAGTTCCTTGGCCCATTTATTGATTGGGTTATTTATTTATTTTTTTGCTGTTAAGTTTTTTGAGCACTTTCTATATCCTAGAGATTAGTGCTCTATCCAATGTGCTTATAGTAAAGATTTGCTCCCATTCTGCAGGCTCTCTATTCACCTCACTGATCCACCCATTATTGATTCTTGGTTTTAATTCTTGTGCTACTGCAGTTTTATTAAGAGATTTGAGGCCTAATTCAACATGATGGAGATTTGGGCCTACTTTATCTTCCATTAGGTGCAAGGTCTCTGGTTTAATTCCTAGGTCCTTGATCCACTTTGAGTTGAGTTTTGAAGGTCAAATGTTTTCTTTGATATGAGGATGCTGACTCATAATGGCGATTGGTGGGGGGCATGCGAGGAATGGAGGAACTTTAGATAGGGCAAAGGGGAGGAAGGGGAAAGGAGTTTTGATTTGCATTTACCTGCAAATGCCATGATTTTATTCTCTTTTAATGCTGAGTAATATTTCCTTGTGTATATATGCCACATTTTCTTTATCCATTCATCTACTGAAGGGCATCTAGGTTGGTTCCACACTTTAGCTATTGTGAATTATGCTGCTATAAATATTAATGTGGCTGTGTCCCTTTAGTATGCTGTTTTAAGGAGGTAGGAATGATGGTGGAATGAGTTAGACATCATTACCCTAAGTACATGCATAAGACACAAATGGTGTGAAAATACTTTGTGTATAATCAGTGTCCTGAAAAATTGTTCTCTATATGTGTATTATTAAATGAATTGCATTCTGCCATCATGTATGACAAATCAGAATAAATTTTTAAAAAGAACAGGGGAATTAAGAAAAGACTGTATTGAAATAATTCTAACAGGTGGTTACAAACATTTATTGAAAGGCAGGGATGATCAAGAGTAAGTGAAAATGATGATTAGAAAGATAACTAGAAGGTAAGATCAACCTGATGACCAGTGTGAAAGAAAAAGAGGTATGGAGAATGATTACAAGTTTTGCCTCAATTGTAGGAGAATAAGGAAGTTAAATAGTCAGCCAGAGAAGTTATTTTTGAATTTTGAAAATGCCATGTTTTAACTCAGCTGGAAATCCTACAGTATTTCCAAGTGATTAGGAGAGAGCTACTCATAGGCAGTTAAAATATAGTCCTGGGCTTTGGAACAAGGTGGAGGATGGAGATTTATTTGGGGAGTCATCAATAGAGTTGAAGGCATGGGAATATATGAGATAATTCAAGAAGAATATGTACTCTGAAATCATGATGACAGATTAAACTCTGGGGACATCAACATTTAAGTGTTAGAATAAAAGAAGCAGGGAAGGAAACTCAGGAATTATAATAAGATCAAATCATATCATGGAAGATAGGGGAGGAAAAATTTTCAAAGAACTAAAGATTGAACATTGCCAAAAGTCAATTGGAAAGTGAGTGGACATTAAAGAAAATCCTTTGGATTTAACAATACTGAGTCTTTATTGACCCTAATAAGATGTTTGGCTTTAGGAAGAAAGTTCCAAAGAAATGGTGGGTGTTAAACCCTGTTGCAATAGGTTTTAAGAATGGGAAAAGAGACACAGCAGACTACAAGGACTACAAAGATCAGGTTTTAAATTGCTGGGCAACAGAAGAAGGAAATTCAAGGAAGAGGCAGACTTTCGAATGAATGAAAATATCCCACAGGAGAAACTATTTGCAAATCATATACACTATAATAAATCTATTTAGATTATATAAGTAACTCTTATAATCAATAATAAAAAGTAAATGCGTTCATCACATTTGCTATAATCAAAATGCCTGACAAGAACAACTTAAAGGAAGAAAAGTTTATTTCTGATTTGTATTTTCAGAGTTTCAGTGTATGGTCAGCTGACTCTATTGTTCCTGGCCCAAGATGAGGCACCACATCATGGTGGAAGAGTGTGGTGGAGAAAAACTACTCAAATCATAATGACTAGGAAGTAGAGAGAGCAAGGAGAAGGTTCCTCAAGGAAGATGAAACCTGCCAGGAAATGTCCCCACAGCCCTGCCTCCTCCAGCCACATCCCTCCTGCCTAAGGTAACCACTGAGTCTATTCAAATGAGGATGGAGATTTATTTGGGGAGTCATCAATGGAGTTGAAGGCATGGGAATATTTGAGATAATTCAAGAAGAATATGTACTCTGAAATCGTGATGACAGATTAAACTCTAGGGAACATCAACATTTAAGTGTTAGAATAAGAGAAGTGTTAGAATAAGAGAAGCAGGTTAGAGATCTCATAACATAATCATTTTACCTCTGAATATTTCTGCATTAACACAGAAGCTTCTGGGGCACCTCATATCCAACCATACTAGCAAATAACCCAATTGAAACTAGGCAAATAATCTGAATAGACAGTTCTCCAAATAAGATACATAAATAGCCAATAAGAAAACAAAACATGCTCAACACTATTAGTCATCAGTGAAATGCAAATCAAATTACACTGAGATACTACTTTGTATGCAGTGGGATGAATAGAAACAAAGAAGGCAGATAACAAATGTTAGCAATGAGGTAGGAAAAGATGAATTCTCATTTTCTGCTAGTGGGATGTAAAATGGTTCAGTCAATTTGGAAAATAGTCTGGCAATTCCTTAAATGACATTGCACAGAATTACCAAATGATTCAGGAGGAGTGTTATTACTAGGTATATATTCAGAGAAATGAAAACTTATGTCTACAAAATTATGTACTGAGTGTTTATAGCATCAATTCAAAAGTGTCAAAAGTAGAAACAAACCAAATATCCATCAGTGGACAAAAGAATTTTTAAAATAAAGTATGTTGATACATTGGAATATTCTTGGACATAAATAGTAATGAAGTTCTGATATATGGAAAAACCTGGATGAATCTGGAAAACATGAAGCAAAAGAAGTCACACAACAAAGAGATCACATACTATAGATTCTCTTCATAAGAAAATCAGCTAAGTGGTACATATTTCTTTTAGAAAATGTTCTAAAGTAGATTCTAGTAACAATTGCACATATATATGCATATATTAAAAACCATAAAATTGTATGCATTATATGTGTGAATTGTTTGGGATATGAATTATATCTCAGTAAAGCTCTGTTTTAAAACAGAAAGTTGAGAGACTCAAGGTAGACAGGGTCACAAGAAATAGATATTTTAGCTTGTTAGAGATTCCAGTATATTTGTACTCTGAGAGGAAGGAGTTGGTAGCTATTCATAGTGATTGATGGTCATGATGATAACTCTGACTCATCAGAAAAGGTCAAATTCTGTTCAAAATGTAATATCTTTACAAAGAGTTCCAGCAAAAATATCAACATGAAATTGACTTCTTTGAACACTGAACTGGTTTTCTTTGATTGGAAAATTAATTTTTGAGGACCATGCATTCCCTCAATGACAGTCACAAATGAGGTGTTGCTCTAAGTAGAGAAATAATGGTTACTAAAAAAAAAGAGTGTATTTTTACAAAATTATTTTTTATTTCTAAAGTTTTGAGGAAATTTTCTGGGCTGTGGGAAAGAAATGGGAAAAATGTCAAATCTCATGATTCCCATACAACTGTTAGTAAGATCTGGATTAACCTTTAGCTATCTGGCTCTTAAGTCATAAAGGCTATATAGTTAGACTGAAATCTAGCCTCACTGATAGATTAGGAATGGAAGGCCCAGCATTCTTAGTTACTCAGATGATAAACCAGTAATAATACCCAGTATTAAACTACTTCAGTGCTCAACAACCAACAGAGATAGACTAACTATAACTTCTGGTACTCCTGTGTTTCAACCAAAATATTTTTTTGTCACCATTTTGTTTCTCTTTTGAAATTGTGTTCAGCATTATTATTGCTTTTATTTATTTTTTACAAAGTACTTCATTACACTTCAGTGCCTGCAGTTGTAGCATATTGCCTAGCTATTAAAACCAGATTGTTAAACTTGTTAAACACTTGCTGGCAAAATCCCACAGGATCTGTGTGGATTTATTTGTTTTAAAATTTATTAAAATTCTCTGGATACAGATTAACTTTGCTTGCTCAATATTTTTTATTGTTTCACCTGCTATTGAGTAGAAACTACAACTGGGAAGGCTTTTGTTTTGTTTAAGTTACCAAGTTCTATCAAAATTGTTTGAAAGTGCCTAAACATTTTTTTTTTTTTTTTACTGGAATGATCCAATTTCAAATAACTCACCCTCAGGAGGGGGGTCTCTCACACAAGGTATCCAGATGGCTTGGGTAACAAGCAAATATTCAGCATCTTTAAGCAAGGGCAAGAGCACTTTGAAACTTGGCAGGCACTCGGCCCATTAAGTGAAGCTACTCTTCGCTCCTCTGTTGATGACCAAGGAAAACTGTCTTCTGGATTCCGAGTGTGAGAAAAGGCAACTGAGCCTTTTATTTGATGGAATAAGCCAGGCAAAACAACTTGCCTAGTTCTGCAAATGCGAGCCAGATCAGAGCATCCTGTGAAAGGAAGTCCGAGAGGGACAAGGATTCATTTCTGGGAAGAGCATCATTAGAGAAAGCTGCATAACAAATAAGAACTGTTTTTTCTTGATTTGGATTGAGCTTCATGTAGAGATCAAGTAGTTACACAAAAAAAGAAATAAGGGGATCTGGTTTAAATAAAAGTGATGCATTTCAATTTTATACCTACTCAAGAAGAAGGCTTCAATAGTGAAGAAAGAAGTTCTTTGAGCTTTTCTGTTATTTCCTCATGCAAAGTATGAAAGTTGAGCCTGTTCTGATATTCCTCTAAGACTTACCATGTATATTATTTTGTCAATTCTGAGGCCAGAAACTCCAATAAGCTCTTCCTGTGTCACCCGAATAAGGAATAAAAGAAGACTGAATTCTAGAATTTTGTCACTCAAAGGTATAGATTCATTGGTTTGATCTATATGCCATCAATATTTATATGAGACTAGAAAAGACGTGATCTTGGCCCTACAAAAAACTTAGTTTGAATTCATGTTCCTCCATTTAGTAGCTAAGTGACCCTTAGCCTCTTGAAGCCTCAACCACTCCCTCATCTATGAATCAGGGATAATAACACCATCCGACAGTGATCAACAACCAACTGGGATAGACATGAAAACTCTTTGTAGTCGGAAAACATAAAATACTATGTTAATTTGAAAATGTCCTTGAATAGCTTTCATTCAAATTGACAAAGCCAGGACTTGAACATAGGGCTATATTATTCCAAAGTATGATCTTTTCCCCAAGCCCAAAATTGTCTAGGTAGTTAATCAACTGTCAAAGAACATTACCACACACAGTATTTTTTTTTTCTTTGAGCAATTCCAAATGGAATAAGAGGCAGTTTTCAAAAAGCTAATAATTTTTATGGAAGATAAGACATAGATACACATATCTACCCCCATGAGTTAGAATATTGTTTTAAAAGACATTTATTCAACTAATTGATGATTACCTACTAAATATCTACAACATGGCAAGTATTGTGATAAACCCTGGGAAAAAATGGTGGGCAAAAATCGATATGGTTCCTACCCTTTTTTGAGCTTATAGTCTGGAGGAAGAAGACAGATGTTGATCAAATAAATGCAGAATCACAACATTCCTAAGGGCTACAAAGTAAAGGCAGTTATAAAGTAGAGGAAAGACTTCTTCTAATGGAGGGGACAGAGCAATATTGAATAAAAAAGGGCTCATCAGAGCTCAGCTTATAAAAACAGGTAAGATTTGGATGTACAGCACAGAAGGGAAAGTGGTCTCCAATAGAGGATACATACAGGGTGAGCTAAGGAACAAAGCTAGTTAAGGAATGACTATTCAAAAGTGTTTGAAAGAATTGAAAGTAAATTAATTTGCCTAAGATGACCTAAAAATAAAAAATCGACATGTATGTTGGGGTGGGAGTGTGAGGATTTGGAATGCTAGATTAGAGTTCTGTGTTTGTAAAGAATCTCTGGACCTTTATGAATAGTGTGGACATGATCAGGTGTGTGCCCAATAAAATAAAAATAATCTGATAATACTATGGAGGATGAATTATGGGCCAGGAGGAGGTTAGAGAGAAGATATCACTTAAAAAACTACTTCCACAATACTTCTGGATACTGCAGGAACAGGACAAAAAAGTCTAAACCAGGCAGTTAACACTGAAATGAAAAAGAGGGGAAATGATAAGGCTACTGATGTCCAAAAATTGAACTATCTTGGTTATGGAAGATAAGGACAATAAAAAAGTTAATAAATATGTGGAAAAGAAAAAAAATCTGTGGAAAATTATCATAACATTTATTTTCCTAAATGAAACTTTTAGGCTAGCATTGAATCTATTCTAACTTCATATATTTGGACTTCAGTTTACTTATCTATAAAACAAGGTCAAGAATATTAACCCATGGAATATTAATAATAAATGATTTATTTTAAAGAAACAAATTAATGTAGTAAAGTCTTTTGTGGGAAATGGATAACCTAGATTCAACTATCCAAGTATAGAATGTGAAGGTAAGGTAGAATCTTAGTGATCATAATGAGCAGTGGGTTTCACAAGTTTGAGGAAGCTGGAGTCCAGAGGGTTTAAAGGACTATTTTAGGCCAAACGACTAATAAGACACATAGTCCAGATGTCCTGCTTTCCAGGCCAGAGCTTTTCCACCACTTTATGGAGCCTTTTACTTTTCACACTGATGTTTACTTAGGAAAGTGATACTCTCATTGCAGCTGGGCTTGCCCAACCCATAATGGCCTTCCCTGGTTTAACAGCATGCACTGAAGGAGAAGGCCATTCTTGCTCTGGATGAGAACAGCTGGGTGTAGACAATCAGAGCCAGGACTCTAAACAGATCTTCCACTGTGTCCCTCCTAAGATTTTTGTCCCATGTGTGAGAGAATTAAATAACTGACAGGAAAAGATCACAGAGAATGGAGAAGATACTCAGGAAAAACTTCATTCCAACAAGTAAAAAAAAAAAAAAAAAAAAAGAGGCCAAGATGCACTCACATGGATCAAATTGCGTAAGATAGGTCTGGGAAAGAGAACGTGGTCTATGGCTTTCTCACTGTTGTCTTCCATCCATGTGAGAACCTGAGTGAAGGGTCTGTACCCAAGAATGAATAAAACCTGGAAATTTTCTCTGCCATCTCTGTGGAACGCCCAGAATGTGAGGGGAAAGTGACAGAGATGTCAGCAGCACTGGGAGGTCAGCAGCCTCCAGGTCAGTGGGTAGCCACAATGACAGTATGTATTGTGTTGACCATAGGATCAACTCCTGATTACAAACAGCTGCTCTGACTCAAAACACTGACATGGTCAATACAGTTGGTAGCAGCATCAACATCAGCAAATAAGGTTTTCTTTGCATTGGGTAGTTTAGTTGTCACCTTTACCTTGGTACCATGCTGGGGAAGAAATGATGATACATTTTTGAGGGAATCATCTGGGAGACCCTCAGAATCACTAGTCTAGAAATTAAGGGTAATGAATCTCCTACACAACAAGGTGAAAGTGAGCTACTAACCTCTTTTGTTATCTGATCTCTTCTAAAGAGAAAAAACAAAAACAAATTTAAACCTATTGTTAACAAAATTATGTTTATGCTTTTTTTGCCAACAATATTTTTTCTTTTTTAAAGTTCGTTTTTATTGGAGCATTTTATAATTGTAAATGACAGTTGACTTCATAGTTACCTATTTGTACATACACATAACATAATTTGGTCCAATTTATTCCCCAACACTTCCCATTCCCTCCCCCTCCTTCTTTTTCTTGTTCTCCCTCCTCTTAGTCTACAGTTCTCCCTTCTATTTTTATGTTTATGTTTTTGGAATGTCTCAGTATCTGGAACAATGTTGGGAATGTGTCTACTGGTGAGCTATGGCACCAAGTAATCATAGTTTCTTCAGAAGTAGATCTCTGAAGAGCTGATTCTTTGTTTCATAAAATTTCCCGGTAAAAGATACTGTGGAAAAAGGTAAAAAAGGATTATTTGGATTGACTATTTTTCTTTTGCTACATCTTGAGCAAGTTCTTTTTCCATATGTTGACCAGTAGAAAGGGTACCAAACTAAGAGTTAAAGACCTGAATCTTAGGCTTATTGTGAATATGAACTTAGGGAATATGTTTACTTTTTCTATCCAACAGTTTTATCTTTAAAAATAGAGACTCAGTTCTACCTTAACTCATCTTTCTGGAAGTCTGATCACATTCTGCTCAGTAAAATAGTATTTGTTTTATATTCATCTAGTATTAGGGAATCTACCCTTCCATGCACATATGGGATTATTTCATAGCCTTTGAAGTAGTATTTTTCCAAATTGAGATATACTCATGAGATAGTCTTTATAAAATCAGTTAGCAAAATGCTGGATTAAACAAAGCTAAATAAGTCTCAATAATGAAGGATCTCTCATAACCTTTATAACACAGGTATGATTTGCCAGTACCCAAAACAGGGATTTATTCTGTAGAATTTCTCAACAATTGACTAAGTCAAGTGTTTCTCAAAATAGACATTTGAGTAAATAGTTTTATAATGTTATTTGGATTTTTTTAAACATGTTAATGGGGGGGGTGGCTGGGATTGTGGTTTTGCTGTAGATCACTCGCCTAGCACATATGAGGCACTGGGTTCCATCCTCAGCACCACATAAAAAATAAATAAATAAAATAATTGTGTCCATCTACAACTAAAAAATAAATTCTTAAAAAATACTATGTTAATGGACTCTTTATTTAAATTTTTTAATAAAAAATAAATAAGTATTAGCTTGAGTCATGACTACAGATAAATATATTTCAGTGAGGAGAATTTTCAATCTTTACTTGTAATGGCCTTCTGAAATATACTGAGATTTTAAAACTGTAATTACTTTTTCAAGGGTTGATTCAAGAATTTGGGGGACACATTTAGAAGGGAAGTGGCTTCTCTATCAGTTATGGCAAAACTTGGCTGAAAGCTTAAAATAAGACAATAAACAGATAAATTACTCTTTCCATATTCCTCAGTTTTGAACATTTTAATCCTATGGTGAAAGCATTTTGAGCTTCTTAGAAACTGAGTTGACCCCTTACCATCCACCAATGTTTGCTCAACTCTTAACAAATGCACAATATATATCTACCACAGGAATGCAGTGGATATCCTAATAGTATCAAAAAAAAAAAACAGATATAATGGCAGTGAACCTTGGGAGCATCCATTTACATAACATGAGCTTGGCCTCTGAGACATAGTTGATTGGTCAGGAATATGGGTCCATGTCTCAAGTTGAACCAATGGGAATCCTTCTTTTAGAAATTTTGAATTACAATGATAAGATTTAGGATTTAGTTTTTGTTTGCCTCTTAATTACTGTCATCCAAGCATAGTAAGCAGGTCTGTTTACCACCAAATGTACTGGCAAGCTGAAGAAATGTCTACAGAGCATAGAAGGAAGAAATTTAAGAGAGGAAGAACTGAGAAGTAGAGCGAGGCCCCAGTTTTCCATTTCAAGGTTCTCTTTTCTGGGTCCCAACACCTTTTGATCCCACAACATCTTTAAAATCTATCATTTCCCTCACCTCCAAAAAAAAAAAAAAAGAAAGAAAGAAAGAAAATAAAAGCTTGTATTTATTTCTGGTTTTCCCAATAAGAAGTCATAAAGAAACAGAAAAAATGATATTTTTTTCCAAATGCTGGAAGTATTGTTGGTAAAACAGAAGGTCAAAGGGTAACAGTGGGGAAAGCATAGCCTTAGATAATAGATAAGTCTTGGTTTGAATCTTGGCTCTTCAAATTGCAATAGCCTACTATTAAGTGGGTAATATTATCCCCCTTCTGAGCCTCAATTTCCTCATCTGTAAAATAGGCATAATAAAAGCAACTACCCCAGAGGATTTTCATGAAGATTCAATGAAATGGTACATAAATTGCTGACAACCCCATGGCAAATAATGACAATTCAATATATTTCATGCTATTATTATTTATTCTCTCTTGGAAATAAGTTTATCCAGCCCATTTATCTTCCTGATTGCTAAGTTTATAATTTTTATAATTATGAACTTTGTTATGCTTGTTTTGTTTCATTTGTTTTGCTTTTGAGGTTAGTGACACTGAAGACTGTTAAGCAGGCAGGCCTAGGCTGGGGCTCTGCAGGGGCTCTGGGAAGGCAAAAAGCAGTCAAAAGGTAGACACAGACGGTTGTGGATATGAACACAGAGAGTATATTGGTGGGAAAGGAATTAAGAAGGGAGGGAGCTGGGCACCGTGGCTCAAACCTATAATCCCAGCAGCTTAGGGAATTGAGGCAGGAGGATAGTGAATTCAAAGCCAATCTCAGCAAAATGGAGATGCTAAGCAACTCAGTGAGACCCTGTCTCTAAATAAAATACTAAAATAGGGCTGGGGATGTGGCTCAGTGTTTGAGTGCCCCTGAGTTCAATCCCAGTAACCACACCCATCACCACCACCCCCAAAAAAGGAAGGGAAATCATCAAGACCAGACCTAGAAAAGATATACAGATATGTTTAATATCCCTAAAAGTCACTGCAGTGTTCTTCTGGGTTAGGAGCAAGGTCTATAGATCTGGACTAAGAAATCAAGTCATGGTTTTCACTCCAGCCTCCAGCTAAGTAAGTTCTGTCTTCATCAGCATTGTATAGCCTTCAGAAGGGCAAGATGCCTATGGATTATGCTAAAATAAACCAGCCTGATGGAAACGAAGCCAGCAACCTCCCTGCAAACAAATTCCCAGAGCTTATGAAGACAGCAAGGAAAGCCTTAGGTTCCATTCCAGATGCTTACTGTCCTGAGAGTGGAACAGGTTGTTGCCAAGGATTCTCCACCTTCCACACTTCTACAGTAAGTGATATGATATAAAGGGAATTATAGAGGGGAAAATGTCTTTATTTCTGCAGGAGTAAAAGAACTTACATGAACCTGCTTGGAGGAGGTGCTTACATTGCAAAAAATTCTCTAGATTAAAATAGCCAGAGGAAGCGGAAAGAGAAACCAGCAGAGGCTCCAAATTGAATAAACGCCTGCCGGGTTGTTTCAGATGAGCAGGAAGAGGCCTATGGACTGACCTGTGCTTCTGCTTCTCTCAGAGATGGAGTGAATAAAGACTGAGGCATAGCAAATTCTTTAATTGAATTCTGCTATGTCTGGATTGGCACAGAAAAATGTGTTCTGGTTTTCAAGATCCTTCTTTTCTTTCCAGAAACTCCTTTTAGAGGTGCCAAAGGTACTTTCTCTGACTCAGTATTACTTCCTGTCAAGTCCCAACTCTTGATTTAAAGCCTCCATTATTTTTGATAACATATTTAAATCCATCCTCATATCTTTTGTGGCTCATTCTCTAAGTTTATACACCAGTCTCAGGAGGTTTCCTCTCCAAAACTCTTACCTACCATTTCTTTTGAAGGTTAATTAAATATATTAGTTTTTTTTCAATTCCCAAGACCATTTAAAGATGCTAGTAAAGACTGCTCAATAATTTAGATCCAGCTCTTTCCAATTTCTTTCCCTGCTGTGTTTTATAGAGCCAAATGGAATTCAGTAGAATCCCTAAGCTGTGTAGCTGCTTTAATGATGACATAGAATTTCATTCAGAAGATTTGAGGGAAAATCAAAAAATAAAATTAAAGGAAATTCTCCTCTCCCCCAACTCATTTTGATTGGTAAACCTATGTTTCTCAATCGGTAGGCAAAAACTATCATATATAAAAGTGAGCTTTGGAAATACTAATATAATGATTGATTAATAAGTGACTTTATTGATGAAGTTAGTAAACTTACTTGCAAATGAGTTCAAGAAGATGAGGGGAAAAATGTGTTCTAAAGAATTTGGGCTCCTAAAGATTGCTGAGAAAACTTGGAATGGAACCACCATTTGATCCTGTTATCCCACTCCTCAGTTTATATCCAAAGGACTTAAAATCAGCATTACAGTGATGCAGCCACATCAATGTTTATAGTAGCTCAATTCATAATAGCCAAACTATGAAACTGAACTAGGTACCCTACAATAGATAAATGGATAAATAAAATGTGGTGTATATACACAATGGAATATTCCCCAGCCATAAAGAAGAATGAAATTATGGCATTTGCCAGTAAATGGATGGAACTGTAGACTATCATGCTAAGTGAAATAAGCCAGTCCCAAAAAACCAAAGGCCAAATGTTCTCTCTGATATGTGGATGCTAACCCACAAGAAAGAGGGGAAGAACAGAAGTTCACTGGATTAGACAAAGGGGAATGAGGGAACAGTGGGGAATGAGAGTAGGAAAGACAGCAGAAGAATTGGACATAACTTTCCTATCCTTTTATGCGAACACACAACCAGTGTAACTCCACATCATGTACAACCACAAAATGAGATCCCAATTAAAATAAGTTATACTTCTTATATGAATAATAAGTCAAAATACACTCTACTGTCATGTATATGTAAAAAGAACAAATAAAAAAAATTTTGACTCCTGAAAGAAAAATTGCTGAGAAAACTTGAAATGGAACCACCATTTGATCCAGTTATCCCACTCCTCTTTGGAAGAAGGATATCTTTGAGAAGGGCAGTGGCAGAATGCATACAGGCTTCCATTGCCTCTCTTGGCATAATAATGGGTGCTGGGCCTGGAACACTTCCTTACTAAGAGACAGAGTCCTCAAAGACTGAGCAAGGCCTGTCCCCTTACATGGGAATAGCTTTCTCTGCTTCAGATTCAACATGTACTCCTTTGCTTTGCATAAGTGTGTGTATCCTCTGTCATCTGGCCAGCCTTACCCCTTATCTGCCTTCTGCAGGATGGGAACCTTCAGCAGCAGCTGTAGAGATGTGTGTGCAGCTCAATTTCCTTGTGTTAGCTGCCTGCAGGGATCCACTGGCCATGTGGAACAGATGTGTGCTCACAAAGCTGGTTTTGTTCTGTTGTTCCTTCCAGTACTTGACCGAGCTGTGTTTTTCTTGGTGACTCCAATACGAGGACACAGTGAGCAGAAAAGTCCAGACTTCTACTGCAGATAATAGCTGACAGACGCTTTTACTTGACAGATAGAAAACTTTTCAGCTATAGAGGCGCCACTGTGGGAAATGTATCACAAACAACAATAAAGGCTGAGGCAGCTTAATTCCACCTCCTTGTGGAACATTCTCCAGTAACTGTCTCTTTTCACTGTACAATAATATTTCCCATTATACTCTCCTGGAATTGTAGAATGCAGGGCTCTGATCTACTATCTAAATAAAGCCAAATGAATAGATTAAATAAAAGAACCACAACATAGTAATCTGCATAATTAGATAATGAAAAAGCCACTGGAGAAGACCATTCCAACAGGGACAGAATGAAGAACTATGAATTAGAACACTAGAAAAGTATTGGTTTTCTTTCTTTCTTTCTTTCTTTCTTTAAATAAACCTAACCAAAGATTATAAGTGTTGCAATTTTATGGAATGTATCATTCATTCATTCCACAGACTCACAAACTCCCAGATGGCAAGAATTGTGGTAAGTGCTAGAGATATAAAATACCAGACATATGTCCTCATTTTAAAGATTTAATGGCTTTAGGTGGGCAATTTATATGTAAGCAATTTAATACAAGAACCATATGCTAGGATGGATAGTAGCAATAGTATAGAAAATTGCAATGGAAATTCAAAGGGAGTTGCCACCACTTTGGCCCAGGGGTATCTGCTTCATTTCATGGAATAGTTGGATAGAATTTGGGAGATAAGTAGGAGTTCACCAGGTGAAAAGGGGGCTCTTCTAGTAAGGGAAGAACTTAAAAGAAGACAAATAGATGATGGATGAATTCAATGCGACATGGGGAAGGTATGGCTAAAGCCAGTAGTATGTGGAGACGTGAATGGAGGATGGTAAAGGAGTGGCCAGCATAAGGGAAAGCCAGATTGTGAGGGGATTTTTCTGCTGTCTTCCCTAGATTAAAGCCAATGGATTCCACATCTTAGGCATTAAATATCTATTGTCTGATTTTTATTTGTATACTTTTTGTAACAGAGAAACATGGGGAAAATGTGGCTTAAAGGCTTAACTTAGATAGTGTAGAGAATGAACTAAAGAAAGGGTAGGAAAAGAACATTTCACCTACTTAAGAAATAATCTGAGCTTGACCTAACGTTGTGGCAGAATAGATAAAAGAGGAAGATTCAAGGCATGTTAATGAGATACAATTTATAGAAAGTGGTTATTGATTAGATTATAATGTTGAGGATGGAAAAAATTTCATAAACAGCCCAAAGATTTCTTATTTAAGCAACCAGATAGTGTCGTTCATTGCTCTGGCATATGGAGGAGAGGAAGTTTGTGAGAGGACACAGTAAGTTTGGTTTTGAATGTGTTGAGCTGGTGCTTCCTATAAGACAGTCAGGATGATGTATATTCTAAGCAAGTGGAAACAGGGTCTCAGGCTTTAGATAGCCAATTGTATAGATTCATTGTCTTGGTGACCATTGGAATAAAAGGGAAATTGAAGTCATGACTATGGATAAGATTATCTTGAAAGATCTGGAGAGAATTGGAAAACTGCATTCTGCAGTTGTGGGAGGGAAGCCAGGAAAGGAGAAGGAAGATCAGTCATATGATAAAAGAACCAGAAAAGGACTGAGAGAGAAATAATTTCAAGTTGAGGGTGTGATCAATAGTACCAAATTTTTCAGAGAAGTCATATAAAGATGGGAAGTTTCTTTTGACCTTGGTAGTTACTGATGACCTCAGTTAATTCAGCAGCACTGCAGTTCTGTTGGGGAACAGAAGCCAGATGGTGGTTGATTGAAGAGTGAAGGGCAGGTGGAAGAAAACAAGAATCTGTGATGGCAGGTGGAAGAAAACATAAATTCGTGATTTGGAAATTATTGGAAGGACTATATTTAAAAGGAGCAATAGACATATTTATAGACTTGAAAGAAGGGTCAGAAAAGATGCTCATTGAAGATTGAGCAGAAATCAGCAATCACTGAGAAAGCAGAGTCCCCTCTGTATACTCTCATGCTTTATAAGTGTATGTCCAAGCCTGCAGCCATGTGGAGTACTGAGGAGTAGTCAATTAAAAGTGAAATTCGTCTATAGCAAGATCTACCTGGGTGGGGATAGTGTATTTTGTTTTTAAAATCAAAACAAAAATAATTGCGAACTTATGAACCATTTATAGTTCTTTTTTCCCCTCCATAAACTATTCAAGTTAACAGGGGAAAAATAAAGTTTCTAAATAAAGTCTTCCCCTAGGATTGCATTTTTGACTTGCCAAGCCAAACGAACCAAATCTTTTGTTTCTCTAGCAATCTTGCTTCCCAAGAAAAATACACCTGCAAGTATCAGGGGCCAGGTTTTCCCCACCCTTGGCCATTTTTTCCCTTTTGCCCCTAAAGCAACATTAGAGGGCACTTCCACATTGTGCTATATTATCCTTTATCCAAGAAGTTAGCAAGTATAAGTTAAAACAATCAAATAACTCTTTTTATTTCAGAGGTAAAGTAATTGCCCCCTCATTTGCTCTTGCAGATGCTCAGGCTATAAAGTGATTCCTTCAATGTATTCCAGAGTATATATAGTTTGAGGATTCTTGACAGTTTTGGCACAGTAGCATGCAAGCTACCATGTGTTAGTGCTTGTGATAATAGCTATTGTCTGTACCATCTAATTATCTTGTCTGGCATTCCACAATCAGTCATTCTTCCATGGTTTGATGAGAAGCAAACTTTTCATATTTTATGTGCATCATGGAGACACTGATTCCCTAAGTGCAAAATCCAGACACTTTATGTGAAGTTCTGGCATGTAGGCAGCCTTTGTAAAATTCCAAACTATGCAAACTTTGCCCAGTGTATTTTATTCTGGAAGGTTTTGGTTCTTAAAAACTACAGCTAAAGGGGGGTAATGCCTTACATTACTCTGGTTTCTTGTGCACCTAGATGTGGTTAGTTGGTGGTTAGTTCCTCTACTTATTAAAGGAAAACAAAGGCAGTAACAATTTTTGAATGTTGATTCTCATGCTAGGCACCATGAGAAGTGCATTATTTGCCTTATTTCTTTACTTCTCACAACAATCCTGAGAGAGATATGAGTTTTCCCTGTTGGGTACATCTAGAAACATATTTAGAAGTTAATAGTTTGTTCTAGTTATCACAACTGGTGAATGGTAGAGCTAAGAACTGGTTCCATGTCTGTTTCATGATTTCTAATAGCCTCTTCCGGTATCATTTGAAGGTACTTCTTTATTTAATTATCAAAAAGAAAAAAGAAAAGAAAAGAAAAATCCCCACCAAAATACTGGATCTACCTGGATGTACAGAGTAGTACAAGGAATGGACCACCAATGGGTCTCACTGCATAGAGGAAAAATGCCTCACAGGGCTATTTATATTCTCGTCAACACAAATTTCAACTTTCTATTTCCTTTTACACTAGCTTCAGTTCCAACATGGCATCCCCCATCACTGACTCTGCCACAAGCATATCTATGGACACATCTGGAAAGCCCCCTCTTCTTCACCTCTATTGAACTCCTTCCTTCTAAATCTATTTCATATTCTCCCTTTTTTCTATGAAGTCAGCTAAAGTGCACAAACCTTCATGAACTTTTCCTTCTCTGGTTTCCAGTTTCACTTGGACACTTTATTAAACTAATACTGCTATACATTTTTGCCCAGCTTCTTTCTATTTGCCTTTTCTCTCTTCTGTTTTTACTATAACATTTTGTAATACTTGACATTGAATTGAGCAAGGAGGAAAGTGCTCAGTAATACTTTTGGATAAGCAGAAGTCTACTTGATTTTGCTGAAGAACTTAGTATGGGGGAAGAGGGAGAGAGAAACTATGCAAGAAAATTTTTAAATGCTTGATTTGTTAAGTCAAGGCAAGTCCCTCCCCATAAAAAATGTTGCTTAGGTATAGTCCACTGAGAGCAATAGCTGGATAAAATGGTGGTTCCATTCCCAGATTTCCAAGGAATCTCCATGCTGTTTTCCATATTGACTGCACCAATTTGCAGTCCCACCAGCAATGTATCAGTGTACCTTTCCCCCCACATCCTTGCCAACACTTATTGTTGTTTGTCTTCATAATAGCTGCCATACTGACTGGAGTAAGATGATATCTTAGAGTAGTTTTGATTTTCATTTCTCTGATTGCTACAGATGTTGAGCATTTTTTCATATATTTGTTGATTGATTGTATATCCTCTTCTGAGAAGTGTCTGTTCAGGACCTTGGCCCATTTGTTGATTTAGTTATTTGTTTTTTTGGTGTTTAGCTTTTTGAGTTCTTTATATACACTAGAGATTAGTGCTCTATCTGATGTGTGAGGGGTAAAACAGCATACTACAGGGACACAGCCACATCAATGTTTATAGCAGCACAATTTACAATAGCTAAACTGTGGAGCCAACCTAGATGTCCTCCAGTGGATAAATGGATAAAAAACAATATGGCATATATACACAATGGAATTTTACTCAGCATTAAAAAAGAACAAAATCATGGCATTTGCAGGTAAATGGATGACATTGGAGAAGATAATGCTAAGTTAGCCAATCCCAAAAAAAACCAAATGCCGAATGCAACTTGCCTTGACTTAACAAATCAAGCATTTAAAAATTTTCATGCATAGTTTCTCTCTCCCTCTTCCCCCATACTAAGCTCTTCAGCAAAATCAAGTTTTCTCTGATATAAGAAGGCTGATTCATAGTTGGGTAGGGAGGGGGAGCATGGGAGGATTAGATGAATTCTAGAGAGGAAAGAGGGACAGGAGGGAAAGGGAGGGGGCAGAGGATTAGCAAGGACTGTGGAATGTGATGGACATCATTATACAAAGTACATGTATGAAGACTTGAATTGGGTGTCAATGTACTTTATATACAAACAGAAATATGAAAAATTGTGACATATATGTGTTTTAAGAATTATAATGCAAAAAAACAAAGTACATACATAAAGGCATGAATTGGCGTGAACATACTTTATATACAGAGATATGAAAAATTGTGCTCTATATGTGTAATAAGAATTGTAATTCATTCCACTGCTGTTATGTACTTAAAAAAATAAAATCAATAAAAAAATGTTGTTTAATGTGAATACAAATATACATTTTTATAAGATGCTACTTCTCCTATCCACAGGAAACTATGGAGGCTCACCTGCTCCCCTGGCTTGTGTGGAAAGCCCAAGAGAGGCAAATACACCAATAACTATAAGTGATTGCACGATAGGCTATCCCAACCCCAGACAAGGGTGTGGTATTATTATCTGTTGCCATTCAGCTCTCATTCTCACCATGTTCTATATTCTCTCACATCAAAGGAACTGGAAGTTTTCCAAATAAATTTCCCAACACTTCCTTGTCTACAGATTTTTGTTACCAGCTGGCACTAACAAACCTAGCTAGATATGGGGGTGACCCTGAACCAGCAGGAGTCTCCTTCCCTCTGGGATAGCAGCACTTTCTGGAGGCTTCACACTTAACAGGAAAGAAAAGGCAATTTTTTTCTAAGCTTATTTCCCTTGATTAGGTCCCTTTTTGGTCTGAAATGCTTAGAATGGCTTCTATATTCTTGATTTATAAAAAAATAAGGCTTGTACTAGGACCAGATTCCAAACTCCAACTCCACAGAGAAAAGTTAGAGAACAGGAAATGGTGATGACTAAGTGTCTGGTTTTGCTAATAAGTCAAACCCTTCTTTCCTTGCTGACTTCATGCTATGCCTTAATCTCTGCAATACCGAGACTCCAATTTGGAATGGACTATACTTGCTTCCCTGTGCTCATTCTTTTAACATCTTCTATCATATCTTTTGACATCTGTCTTCACTCCTTACCAGCTGGACCAGAACAGTCACTGGGAGTGGTCCTGGCTTCTGTCGGGCATGAATTTGAGCTCAGTTACCATTCAGTGATCTGATCATCTGAATCTGACCCAGTTGGGGTCATCACGTCTGTATTAGATGATTGGAAAGATTGCATGGGGCTTGACAATAAGAATAACCAAAAATATACCTTCAATCATTATTATTCTGCCCAGCCTCTAATTCTTCTAGACATTGGGCCAAGGGTGGACATCACTCCTATGGATTTCATGGAGAATAATACCTCCTGCAAATATTCTTAGCAAAACTAGAAAGGAATGACCTGTGCTCTGGAAGTGGAGTGACCTATGACTGCTAGCCCTTCTATGGAATTTGAGTTGAGGTTAAACCTGGGATTTACAAGAAAGGTCAAAGTCCTGAAAGAGACCCATGTTTTCATACTCAAACTCTTTCTCCTCACCCCCTCAGATTTTCCACTTAAGCTCCAGGGAAAATACGGCATAGATTTACTTCCTATAGCCACCTAAAACTTGGAGAATCAAGAAGAGAGTTCCGTCACCCTAGTGATCCAAAATTTCTGTGGAGGAGAAAAGTGGACTTTTCCTTTGGAAAATATTGGGAAAGCTAATTGATAGAATGTTGGAACGAAAATCAGGAGTGTTATACTCATCTGCAGCTCTGAAAATAAAATCCTCCCTCCTGATGGGGATAAGTTTGTGGTAGTGCCTGGCATATGACTGGTATTAAAAGTTGAGTGAACCAGTCAATGAAATGCAAACAGGCTAAAGGGTAATGGAGGCCACACTGTACGTTGATCTTTCCAGAAGCAAAAACTATAGAAAATGTAAATAATTGATTTTAAGACTATATAATTCTTTTGTGGGAGTCTCTATTGCTTAAAATAGTAGATGTCAATTGTTATACTGTGTACTTAATTGGGGTGAATGCATATTACTCAATAGCCTTAACCACTTCCACAGAGATCCCTAATATAGCTCTACAATTGATGAATAAGGCTTTGGCCATAAATCCCTATTTGGACAATTTGTACTAGATCACAAGTACATGTTTATACCTCACAACTCCTTTTCATGAAATAGCTTTGAGAGGGGGTTGAGGAGGAGGTTTGGAGCTAGAACTGCTAACACATAGGACAAACTCACAGGAATTCTGTTCTGATAAAAGACTAAGCAAGACCTATTGGACACTCTGGATACCAACTCTGCCTTGCCAGTAGGGGTAGCTGCAGAGCTGCCAAAAAATGACCTGCTAGCAGAGAGGTTCCTTCAGCCCTGGTGAGAGCCTCGAGACCTCAACCAGTACATTTTCTTGTTTATTTCTGGTCACCAAACCTAAAATATTCTGTCTACCAACCACGAAGAGCCACTTGCCATTATTTTACCACACCCAATTTGCTATTGTTCACACTGTTCTCTCTCTGCCAGCAAAGTTATCTCCATTCTATTTATCAAAGCCCAGATTAAACATGACCTTTTCTGACCAACCATTCTGGAAATCCTAGATGGGACAAATTTTCCCCTAGAAAATATGTCTCTTCTACCTACCTACCTGCACCTATAGTTCAATTTTTTTAAATCTATCTAATCTCCATGTGGAATGTCAGGTTTCTGAGAGCAAATTCATGTGATACTTCTGTTGTGTAGATGCTTCTTTGGACAAGGAAGTAGACACTATCAAGAACTCATATAAGGATGGCTCAAAAAGTCAATATTCCAAAAGATACTATGACAGTTGTCTTTTGATACTGACAAATTTTATAATAAGTATCCATCCAATAAGCCAGAAACACATTTCTCACTGGACTCCACAAACAATCATATTGATAAGTGTGAGTTGGCTGATTTCCATTTGGGGCAGCTTCCCACTTTGAAAGGCTGATTGTTCACATGATAGGAGAGGCAAGGAAATGGGACAGTTAGCATTATTAGAAACATGCAGAGAAGAGGTACATGGAGACACACCACATGCCTTGGAGGGACTCTCTAAAGCTTGCATGTCTAGAGCCAGTAAGAGTGGTCATCCCAGGTAAAGGAGGCCTGATCCCTTACTCTAAGTCATCAGTCCAAAAACAGAGCTAATTTATGGCAGGCAAATCACAAGGATGTTGAAGGAATCATTCCCAATGACTTCTTTTATAACCAGGTAGTTTTAGCAGGAGAGAGCAAAAAATGAGAGAAAGAAGAGCATTTAAAGACTCAGAATTCTTATAACAAGGAAGAATTTCCACATCAAAACTTAGATTTGTAGATCTGTTTTATGCCAAGTGTGAAAAGGCATGAAATAGCTAGGCATGAACTATTCCCCAAAGACTTGTCTTTTACTCGAAAGAACTTTGTAAATGTTAATAGGTACTAGAAAAGCTGGAAGCAGATTTGCTCTGGGCCCAGAGACATAAAATAATCATCACTTTGTTTGTCTGATTCTAAATGGGCTTAGTATTGATTTGCATTATAAGAATTCCAAATTCCCACTACTATGAGAAAGCAATCCAAACCCACTACTTTTCATTCCTGGTAGTTTCCTGCACATGAAACTTCCTTTGCAATTCTGCACCAAGTGTAGAGAAGAAAACACATGAGTACCGTCTGACCAAACATTGCATCTTCTTCCCTTCCCTGGTTTCACTCCAAACACTTGAGAATGGGTTCTATTTCAACTGGTTCTCCAGGGTGTGGCTCAAGTTCAGATCATGTACAAAGGGAAGAGTTCAGAGTAATAGCAGTCCTAAGAAAACTTGAGAATAAAAAGTAGGTATAGCATGTACCAGAAAGCTCACCTCTGCTACTTGGAACAAACACATATTAAAACTTCATTGCATGCCATAAAAAGATTGATCTTAGAATTTTAGAGTGCAAAATACCTTAGGAGGTATCTTCCCCCTACTGTCTCCTAATGTTTTTTTTTTTTCCACTCTAAATTTTACAATGAAGGCTAGGTCCAACTATGAATGAGCAGTGCTGAGACTGGACCCTTTTCTCCTAATTTTCACAGTCACACTTCCCTTCTAACACAAACTCTCTCCAATACAGACTATTCAAACATGTCCATCTCTGAATGTATAATATAATCTTTAAAAATTATTTTTAAATTTTTACTTATTTATATTTTATGGTGCTGGAGATCAAACCCAGAGCCTCATAGATGCTAGGCAAGCATTTACCACTGAGCCGCATCCCTAGCCCCACATAATATCATCTTACTACACATAACGAGCCTGTTCATTCATTCATGGATTCAATAATGCTATTAAGTGCCTGGATAGTTCTCGCTGCTGCTTGTGATATTTCCACAAACAAAAAGTACCACATTCCTACACTTGCATAGTTCATATATTCTAGTGAGAGAATCAGGGCACATGCACTAATGCCCGTTCTATGACTTAGAGTTCTTACTCCAGATCTTTCCTAGAATGAGAACAAATTCATAGTTCTATCTCAAAATGTATTCAGAGCCTCAGCAATTAGAAAATTATGTTCAAACAGTCTGTCATTATTTCAGTCAAGCTGAAGTCAGCTGAAGACAAAAGCTAAACCAGAAGGAAGAGTCAGAGGGTTACATCTAAAGAATACAGATTTATTCGGTTTGCTTCTAAGACTGCATGTCATTTTATCTTACTGATAATTGCTGTGTTGAACTATTTTCCCCTAAGAAAAGATCCATTGAAGTCCCCAGTACCTCAGAATGTGACCTAATGTGGACATAAGGTCTTTTCAGAGATAATCAAGTTAAAAAAAGATCATTAGACTGGTTCCCAAATCCAGGATGGCTGGTGTCTTTGTAAACAGGAGAAATTTGGATGCTGAGACAGACGTGTATAGAAGGAAGACAATGTGGGACAACAGAAGGAGAATGCTGTCTACAAACTAAGGCGCACCCAGTAGTGTGAGAAGCCAGGAGAGACGTGTGGAGCATTTGTCTTCTTCAGTGCCTTCACAAGAAATCGACCTTGATGACATTTCTGTTTTGGACTTTCAGACTCCAAAACCATGAGACAATGAATTTCTGTTGCTTAAGCCACCCAGGATGTGGTACTGTGAATGGCAGCCTCAGGAAACTAATGTGAAACTGGTTGACTAGCATGTTCTCATAAAATTAAGTCACCTTTTGTTTTTTGTGAGGAAAATCTTTCTGTGTCATCTCCCCTTGAATTCTCTCATGTTTCCCATGTCAAAAGACACAGCAATGTTAAAGTGAGAGCTGGAAGATAAAAAGGTCTCAGACAAGAATTATACTGATAAAGACGGAATGAAAGACTGCTGTACCCCTCCTCCCACCCCATCAGTCACTCCCACTCAGCCTTTCATAGCTCTGGGCAACTGTCTGTGAATGATGGGAGACCCAGCCCCAGAGATAAAGGAGATCTGTTCTCTTACTGTTTATTGTTAGTTCAAAATTTTCAAGAGTCTGAACCATATGACTCATGCAGTTAGCAAACCCACCCAATGTGAGGAGATAAAAAGGAAGGAAATATTCCAATTCCATTTGTACTCCTCCAATCTTCAAATAGATAATGAATTATAGGAGAAAAAATAGATGAACTTTCCTTTCTAGTGAACTACCTTTGAATTTCACAAAGACCTTTTCTTCTATTTGCTCAAAAACCACAAGTCAAAGTACAACATGAAATTAGGGAAAGTTGTAATAGTTTTAATTTCATCAACTCTATTGAATATCTGTATCAATTTATTAGTTATAGATCAGTATCAAATTTAAGAATGGCCAAGTGTGACCACTAAAAGGATGAAAAATATATCAGCCTATTGGGTTGAGTAAACTTATAGACAATAAGAAATCCTAGTAAATAATACAAGTTCATCCAATGTTTGTGAAATTAGAGTTAATTAAGGGCAAATAAAGACAGAAACAGAGACTGTTGTTATAAATCAGAAAGAGACACAGGAGGTGAATGGGAAAGATAAGATGGATTAAACTCTATTTCATGATAATTAATGTCTAGATTACAATGAATTCCAGGGCACAGCATTGTTTGCAATCATCTCAAAGATGTAACTGTCTGCAATGACCATGCTGAGATGACCCCAGGAAAGCACATGAAAACTTCCAGATACATGGTGGTATCTGGTACCAGTTCAGTTTCAAAACTTTCATGAGACTGTATTTGTTGAACGTGCACATTCCCATTCGTCTCATGTATCTCACAATTGCCACAAAACTGGCTTTGATATCTGCAACACAGAATCAGTTTCTTCTATTACTTAGGCTGGTTGTGGGTTCACTAATCCAACACTTCTTTATTAAGCATCTGCTTGGTGAATAGTAATTCTGTAGGTGCAATAAGAAAAAGAAAATTAAAATTAGGAAATAGATACTTTTTATTCTGAACCTACTTGTTCCTGTTGTACTCACCTAGGGAGAACTAGCAGTCTATTCAAAAGTGTTCTGTCTTGGTGCTATCACTTTGAACCATCTTTTTTTTTTTTAAGTTCCATCTTCTTTCTTTCTCAGAAGAATATGATAGCCAAGAGAACAAACTAGTCTTCCCAAGTTCAAATCCAAGCTCTTCCACTTTTTAGCTCTGTGACCTGGAAAAAAATATTTAACTTTTCCGTAATTGATTTCTTTCTGTGTTTAACAAGGATAATATCAGGACCTGTGTCATGAGGTATTTGAAGTATTAAGTATGCTAATATATCAAAAGTGCTTAGAGTAGATTATGGTAAACTCTAAACACTTGATCAGAATTTGCTATTGTTTTTACTCTGCTGGGCTGCTGGATAATGTACAAAAGTGGAGGAAGAAGATCAGTAACATAGAACAACATTAAGAGTTGTAAAAGACTTGCCAGTGTCAATTAAAAGGGGAAAAATTGACAGCTGTTGACACATCTGTTCTCATATTGGAAACTTCAGAAAGGAAGGTGTTTTGTGGTGGCACTCTTCTTCACCAAGGAGAAGGGGTAAGTATTGGCATGGTTTTGAATAGCAGGCTCTCAGGGCGGCACTTGAGGCAGACGGTTAAAAGCCACACACTTGTGGATTCTCCCACTTTTTCCACACTCGCAGATCACAACCACTTCTGGTGCCCGTGGTTTAACCTCTGTTTCCCTAACTCCCATTTATGAGTCAAGCGGTTTCGTGTCATCAGATTGATGGGGAAAGTGTGAACAGGGATAAGGATGTGGAAGTCGTTTCTATACTGGGAAGTACCACACTGTGCCAACCCTAAGAAGGAAAAAAAGAAATCCAAAGCATTTGGGCTTTGCAGGATTTTGTTTAAATTACTTTGAAAGTTTGAATTCAATCAAAGTAGCTATCTGAATATTTACATGGCATTATTTATTGAAATATAAATAAAATCCTCAGTGTTGAAAAAGGCCAAAGTGATATGATAGCCAAGCAGGCTGGAATTGCAGTCAAAGAAAAGTAGCCTGATTCTTGGTAATTTCTCTCTTTTCTACTGAGAAAGGGCAGAGGTCAAAGTTTACTAGGATGCCAGCATTCTGTCTGACAATGACAAAGCTCAGTCTTGAGGGCAGCAAGGACACCATGAACCCTCCAAAGCTGTGTATTTTTGTGGACATGCTTATGCATGATGAAAGCATCTAAAGAAAAACCCTATTCCTTATTCTTTGCTCTGTTCGACCCCAGCATTCTCAATCTCAGAAATCCATAGAATCTTAGATGGTTGGAACACTGAAAGCCCTCAGAGATTTCCCTCCACTCCCAACTCATTTTAGAGACAAACAGAGTTGAAAGAGGTTGAGTGAGGAGCCAGCAGCCAGTGAAAATGCTGGGACTGGTACCCAGATTTTCTGCCTAATGAAGGGACTCCTTTCCACGGTCCCATCCACACCTCCCTGAGCTCCACAGGGCATCTGCTGGGGATTTCTGGGAAAACCGAATATTTTTAGTCTCTAAATTATCAACAAAGACTGTGGGCAGCAATTCCAGAGTCAAAAACACAGTTCCTCCATAATGAAGTGAGTATGTTCTTCCTCATGGACCCTATTATTGCTGTTATTACTAAAGAAAACTGGGCGAGCTTTCTTTGTTGGGCAGACTGAAGAGCAAAGCAGTACTGAGGGAAAAGTTGGTTTATGAGAAACCTCCATTGAGAAAACATTTCCAAACCTTTTTGTCTGATACTCTTCATATTTAAGTAAAATTATTAGTAGATCTTTCAAAAATTCTAGCCTTTCTCTGCTATAGTTAAACATTTTTCCCCTGATTTATTTCACTGCATCTTCTTCTTAACTTAGATCAATTTCCCCTAATTTTTCTTTCCATTTTCTTTTACGGACCATAGTTTTCAGATTTCCAATCATTTTAACTAGTTTCCATCATAACCTCTCCAGGATATACACATCTTTCTTCAATTGTGCTACTCATAACCAGACATAAAATTCCACTTGAAGAGTTCCCAGGAAGGAAATTAGACAGTGATTCATGTACATTACAAAGCATACAAATACAAATAAAATACATTTGGCAATTTCCTGCATACATGGCAGGGCTATATTGGGACTTCTGCTGAAATCAGAACTTAAATATTTTACATTTCCCCAATTCACAATTCAAATACTATAATTCATTTATTCAATCATCCACTTGTTAATATTTTAATATCAAAATATTTTAATATCAAAAATAATTTGAGGTACCTCATAATAAAGATAATGTTTGAAGAAAAGAATTAGATATCAATAGTGATAGATTGAGATAATTTTAATATAAACCTTAGATAATAAAATTAAGCATAAAATTTAATTTTCTGGAAAGAGCAATAAGAGAAGAAAATTTCCATTTTTAATAATTTTAAAGATTACTTTGCTCCAGAAGAACAAACAAAATAAAAGTGTTTCTGCTCAGCTCATTGTTCAATTTTTTTCAGCCAACAATCCAACCCTTCAATAAGCTCTTGACTTCAACAGCTATAGGCTTCTTGAAGATAGGTACCATTTCTAATATAGTTGTTACTTAATGAATGTTTGCTGAATGAATTAATGTTACTTTCTGATTCCCTAGAAACTCTTTATCAGGTCCTTGGATTGCTCTAAAATATAAATACAGCAATGGTTGCACTGTTTGACTTCTGAATAATTTAAGTGTTAGGTATTTTTGTTTCATCAAGCGGGCTTTGACTATATTTATGTGTTTTTAAGTTTAATTTATAAATTAGAAGAAGTTTAATTTATAAATTAAAAGAAACTATACAAAGCAAGAGTTGTGAAGAACTCTTGCTTTGTATAGTTTCCTGCAGATTGTGTGGAACACTACCTAGTAGCACCACATCTGCCCTAGTAAGTAAAGACCAGAATGGAGTGAAACAGGGCAACAGACCAGTTCCAGAGCTGTTCATGGTCTTGAATATTATTTGGATGACTTAGAACATTCCTGATTGTCCTAACATTAAGAAGCATAGAATCAGCATGCTCAATTTAAACAATCTCATTTTTATTACAAATTGACTGTAAGTCTTCCAAGTCCCACGTTGTGATAGACCAACTAAAAATTGGGTTTCTCTTTGGTTTGATTACTTGGTTAGAGTGGCTCACTGAGTTCAGGGAAATATTTATGTTTAGTCATTTATTACAAAGGATATTGCAAATGAAGAAATGTCTAAGACAAAGTATGGAAGAGAGGCATGGAACCTCTACACCCTCCTTCCAGGAACCATCTGTGTTCGGCTGTTCAGGAGCTCTCTAAATCCAGTTCTTTGGGGGCGGGCATTGATGGCATGTTCATTAAATAGACATGATTGATAAAATCATTGGTCACTGGTGACAAACTCAACCTTCATCACCTCTCACCTACCTAGAGGTAGTGGTGATGGGGGGTGTTGAAAGTTCCAATCTAATCATGAGATTGATTTCCCTGGCACCCAAGCCAAGTCATGATGCTCTCCTGAAGTCCTAAGCCACTAGTAATCTCATTGGCATACAAAAAGACACAAACTACTTTTAAGAGAAGCCAAAAAAAGCTTATAATAGAATTGTTAATTTTTTTAACTCTTAGTTTCAATCCTTCTTATTTTTATTTATTTATATTTATGTGGTGCTGAGGATCAAACTCAGGGCTTCATACCTGTAAGGCAAGCACTCTACCACTGAGCTACAGCCCCAACCCTCAAAACATTAATTTTAGCAATAAATAATACCAGACATATGGGCTCACCAAAAACTAAAAATAAAAGAAAGAAAGAAAGAAAGAAAATACCTATACCACCAAAAATTCCTATCCATAATAAATAGAAATACATTTCCAATAAATTATACCTTGATATTTAATAATCTATTTTCACAACTTATAATATACTCATGGTCTGATCACTTGTATAGTAATAATAATAAAAACTCAATCCAATAGAAAATATTTTCAATTTAGAATTTTATATCAAAGAAAAATAATTTTATATACTTTTCTGCATTTTTTTGTTGCAGAGAAATGTGATAGAGTGAGAAATAAAGATTTCAAACCCAGAACTATATTACATTAAAAAAACAAAAATTGTGGGGAAATCAGAAGAAAAAATTCCCACTGTTAAGAAGCAGTTGGTTAATTAAAAATGTAAAAACAATACTGTGTGATAGTGTTTATTAACCTACTTTGGTATTTGGATTCCATTTGATTTATTCAAAATATATCTAACATGTCAATGTTATGAACTATCATAAGTTCATCCTTTGCAACTAAACCAAAGTTGAATTTTTTAGATGTCAGCTTGAAAATGTGTGAAAGCGAATACAATTTTTCAAGTATTCTGAAGTGTTTCAGGAAGTACATGAGAAAAATACTTTGAGAACCACTGCCTTACTTCTCAAGTCGAACTTACCTTGGTATTTCTAGCCTTTCAATGAATTTTTAGTAGTTACAAATCCATGGTACTAAGGTTTCTAACATTAAAATTGTAAATTATTTTCTATACAGATTTAAACTATTATCTTTAAGTCAATAGAAATATGTACACGCCTTACAATTAATTCTAGCTTCCTACATTTTATTACCCTTTCTTGTAAATTTTCAGATTTAAAACTATAACACTGCCTATTTATAAAAGAGAAGTATCTCCATCAAAACATATCTTTTATAATGAACTATAATAGAAGATGTAGAAACAAATCCACATATAGTCACTTGATATTCAGCAAGGTTCCAAAAACATGTTGAAGAAAAGACAGCCTTTTTAACAAATGATGCTGAAAAAACTGGATATCCATATATAGAAGAATAAAACTAGATCATTATCTTTTATCCTGCACAAAAGTCAATTCAATGTGGATCAAAGACCTAGCAATTACACCAGAAACTATGCAAATGCTAGAAGAAAACATAGGCTCAAAACTCTAACATATTGGTACAGGCATTGATTTCCTTAACAAGACTCCTTAAAGCTCAAGAAATAAAACCAAGAGTTAATGAATAGGACAGTATCAAATTAAAAAGCTTCTGAATAATAAAAGAAATAAGAGAGTAAAGAGAGAACCTACAGAATGGGAGGGAAATCATTATCATCTGCTCTTCTGACAGGTTATATAAAGAACTCAAAAAACTTATCACCAACCAACCAACAAATAACTCAATTAATAAGTGGGCAAAACAATAAACAGACACTTCTCAAAAGAAGAAATATAAATTCCCAAGAAATATATGAAAAAATGTTCAACATTATTAGTAATTAGGGAAATGCAAATCAAAACTACATTGAGATTTCATCTCATGCTAATTAGAATAACAATCATCAAGAAAACAAAAAAATAAATAAATGCTTGTGAGGGTGTGGGGGGGAAGTACATTGATGGTCAGACTGCAAGTCAGTGCAACCACTTTTCTTTTTGACTTTTAATATACCAGAAATTAACAACTAGAATTTGGAGTTAAAAATATAATTCCATTTACATTAGCATCCAAAAATGAAATACTAACAAAACACATAGAGATCTATATTAGAAAAACTACAAAATTATGATGAAATTAAAGAACTATGTAATTGGGAGATTTTCCATGAATTTAGAGAGGAAGACTCAACATTATCAGAATGTAACCTCTTTACAACTAAACTATAGAGTCAATTCAATCCTGGTCAAAATCCCAGCAAGATATTTAGTACAACCACTTTGGAAAGCAGTATGGAGATTCCTCAAAAGACTAGGAATGGAATCACCATATGTCCCAGCTATCCCACTCTTCAATATTTATCCTAAAGAGCTAAATTAGCATAATATAAAAATACAGGCATATCAGTATTTATAGCAGTGCAACTCACAATAGCCAAGTTATGGAACTAACCTAGGTGCCCATCAACAGATGAATGAATGGATAAAGAAAATGTGGTATATATACACATGGAGTTTTACTCAGCCATAAAAAAGAATGAAATTATGGCACTTGCTGGTAAATGGATGAAACTGGAGAATATCATGCTAAATGAAATAAGCCAGATTCAGTCAAGAATCAAATGTTTTGTCTTATATGTGGAAGCCAGATCAAAATAAGAAAAGAAATGGAGAGGATAGAATCCCAAGAAAACAGAAAGAAGATCAATGGAACAGAGAAGAAGGGAGAGGGATGGGAGAGAATGAAATTACCAAATTATGCTATGTACATATTTGAATACACTAGAATGAATTTCATCCTTACATACACCTATAAAGCATCATTAGGAAAAAAAAAAACAATAAATAAACAGAAGGAATACCAGTAGAACAGAGAAAGGGGAACAGGGGAGGGAGAGGGGAGGAAAATAAGAAGTACTAGAGACTGAAGTAGAGCACATTATATTCCAGGCCCATATAATTATGTCAAAATGAATCCCACTATTATGTATGACTATAATGCACTAATAAAAATCATCTTAAAGCATACCTTTTAAAGGGACTATTCATAATGGCATATACTTGTCCACCATGCCCACCACCTATGGTATCTTAACTTCTGGTTTCTCCAGCCTCAGTTATAAGTTCTTCCCCTTCCCCCTGACCCACCCACCAAAGCCTTTTCTTGCTCTCGCAAGCAGACTTGGCCACTTCCTGCAGACTTGGTCACTTCCCATAGTATATGACACTCTGTCCCCAAGCCCAGATCAGTAGGTCAAAATCACATCAGCTATGAATTCAAAGCGTCAAGTTGGAAACCCAAATTGGAGGAAAAACCCTGGGGAGCAAAGACCACACTGCTGGACACAACACCACAAAGACATAGTAGCTATAAAGTAGGATCAGTATAGAAGGCCCTGCAATTGTCACATCAGATAACTTTTCCTATGTGATTACACAGAATCATATAGATCATACACAGAAGAGTTGAAATTAAGAGAGCTTAGGTAAAGGGAATAGAAGCGGACAATAAAGGGTCAGTCATTTTCCATCCTGAGCAACCCCACAGATGCTAGAGAAGTCCTTAGCAAACTTCATCCTGGAAAGGTCTGTTTATTCAGAGCTGGCGCCTTTCAACTCCTGCCCAGGCCTGGTTTAGAAATACAAACACACAGAGAAGCTTTGCCTCTTGTTATACTTCCTATCATAAGATGGACATTTTCTGTTTTGCTTGCTATGGGTTGGTGGGCAGCTTTAATTTGGTTTTCCCTCTAGTCCCCAAGTCCAACCTTTGCTAAATCAAGAAGCGGGCAGGGAGGGGAAGAAAGGGGAAAACACATATGTGCTTGAATTCACTGAGTGATCTGAGAAGTAACTTAACACTGGTTCAGGTCGTCCATGTCTTACCAATCAGTTTCATTCTGTGGATTGTTTACACACCACTTCTAGTATGTCTCTAATAAATTAAAATCTGCTGAAGTGGTAAAATATACCGAAGATATAGTGAACGGTCTACAAGCTACACAGAGAGGCCATTATTCGAAGAGGAAGTAGGAAAAGCAATCATAAAATTTTGAAAAATTATGCAATAACTTTGTACTTATTGCCCATCTGTATTCATTACAATGATGTACTTCATAGACATAAATAGAATGGGAAAGTAACAGGCCTGCTGTGTGCTCTAGGCTTCAGTCAATGAAAGTCAATTAGAGCTTTTAATAAAGAAGCCCAACAAATGCCAAGCATTTGTCCATGTATTTCTTTATATTCCTTAAGTTAGTTAATCACTTAGTTTCTTTCCAATTCTTTCCCTCTTTCTCTTCATTTGTGGAGAGATGAGAAAACACAATTGCTGGGGTTTGCTGTGACATATGGGTGCATTGGTGGCATCATTTTTGATGGGCATTAAACTCTGTGTATCACACCTTCCACATGCACTTTGCTGAGCTCCACCAGGACATCATGCCAAATGTTTTCTAGAGAAAAGGACCACACAGATAAGACCGTAAAATTGCCAGGAACTCAGTACAGGTTTTATGACACGCACACTGATCAAAAGGGCTTAACCAAGATGGTTTTTAATCATATTTGGGCATTGGAGAGTTCTCAGGTTCAAAGAAATGTTTCTGTGTCTTGTTTAGTTTTGGCAACGCTCTCTTTTCTTCAATAACCTCAGAAAAACAAAGCTGACACAGTGAAGCCATGATCAATTTTGTTTCTGTGTTCAAACAAAATATACCACCTTGAGGAGGTCCATTTCTTACAATCAGATCTGTATATTTTTCAGAATATTTTAAATTGGACATGCTCATTTGAACATTTATCCCTTTGAAACTAAGCCACTTTAAATTGTGCTGGGAATCATACAAATGAACTATTCTAAAAAGAAAACAAAAAAGTTCTAGCTGTGTCTTTTATTTTTAGATATTTTGTTTTGTAATTCAATAGAAAAATATTTAGCATCATTTTTATTGCAAATGCAGAAGTACTAAATGTGAAGTTACATTGTAGCCTGCAGTTATAGAAAATTAACCACCTTTGCAACCCAAGGACCCAAATGCCAGGTGAGACTACCTCAGCCTTGCTTTATACACAACTATTCCTTATGTCTTCCTCCTCCCCTGCCCCTTTTCCTCTATTTCTCTTCCTTTTTCTCTCTCCCTCCCAGCCCCCATATTCCTTCTTTCCCCTTTCTTACAGGTCAGTAAGCACATGTAAGCCAGAAAACTCTGCCTAATTCCCTAGAAGAGTGGACATAAGATGATTTTGCTATAAAAAAGATAGTTTCCCTTTGCTTACATACAGAGGTACTGGTATCTCAGAACAATATCTTGCTTAGTATTTGTTCTAAGTATTTGCCAAATCTTAAAGGAAGACGAAAAGGAGAATATCTTCTTATTGAATATTCCTTCCCCTTTTTTGCAGAAAAAAATAACAGATATATGTTAAAAAATGTAAGGAAGTTGAAGTTGCATGAAAATCATATGGTACATCACTTAATCAACAATGCAAGGAGAAAAGTCTCTAACCCAAATATGCAACTTAATATTTTAATAATTGCTGGGGTTCAGAAAGAAACCACAAGCATCCTGGAAGCTATGTCATTAGTGTACCTCAGATTTGGAGGGGTTAAGGAGATAGCAGGAGAGGAAGTATAGGATGTATTCCTAATTACTATTTAGAGATTTCTGAACAGCACTTAGACATGAAGCAGAATTAAGGAGGGAAATGGAGACCTTTTTCCTACTTTGATAGATTTTCAGTAGGACCTGGAATGACTGTTTTTTTATTAAGCTTTGTTTTGCTTTATTAATTAATCTTGGGAAGAGAGAAATCTACAGAGAAATTTTGAACAAAGGGAAGAAGTGAGGAATTTCAGAATAGGGTCCAATATCATGTGGTAGAGTGGGAGTGGGAGGGTGAGTGAGGAGGGCAGGCAGTAGAGGCTGCAGGAAGCTGGTACTAAAAGCAGCACATAAAATCCCTTTAGTCTCAAGTAAGTCTTGATAATAGTGGGGGAAGGCTGAGCAGGATCTGTGAAAATCAGAGATAAAGAAGCAGAAGCCAGGGGACAAATCAGCAAACGGAACCAAGAAGGTGGCAGAGTTTGGATGGGCTAATGAGCTCTAGCTCAGGTATATGAAGTTTTAGGTGGCAATAAGACACTCAGGTGAAGATGTTAGTAGGCTTCATGCCATAATATATGTTTAATGTACTCAAGTCAAAATTCAGAAGTCTCTAGGTCTATCACAGAAAAGCAAAACATTCGAGGAAAATATTAAAACATTTATATGTTGATTCATGTTTTAGTTTGACTCTTTGCAGTCATTTTCACATGAATATGTTTGTATACATGAGCATGTAGTGAGCCCTGTTCTATTACTTTAGGGATCCCACACAGTGACTCCAATGGCCTCGTTCAAATAAGCATCACTTTTTTCCTCCTCTGAATCTACTTTCTACCTCTTAAACACTAGGGAATGGAAATGTGATATTTTTAGAGTGTTGTGCTGATGTTCCACAAACAGGGTTGCCATTTTACTGAAAAACAACTTGTGTTGTATCTATTAAATTTTATCTGTACAGTATTCTTCACAAAGCAATTAACCCATCAAGGTCAGCATCATAGAATAATGAAACATATTCAAGCCAGTAAAATAAAGATTGCATTGTAAGTATTATTTCTTCTTTAAGTATTGTCCAAGACATTCTTGATGCCAAGGGCATTGTCTTACTCATCTTTGAGGAATATAATTATGGGGACTGAGTAAATGACAATATCTAGTATAGTGCATTACAACATAAACAGGTTATCATTAGTGGAAGGATAAAACTTATTTGGTTCCTGGATCTAAGTATCAGGAATCAAAAGTATGGCAGTGGGAAATTCAGAGAAGGAACGATTGATTAGGCTCAAGTAACATTTTTCTTTCCAAAAAGAAAGCATAAAATGGAGAACTCCAATCTCAGCCTCTGGCACTTGAATTTCTGGAGTTCTCTGGTACAAAACCATCACCATTATTCTGAAAGTCAATTAACATCCTCATAAAAGCAAGTACAGATTCATGGTCATCCTTTACCTAAATGTTCATCACACAGATCCTCAACCATCATATTCAGGCTTTTCTCAGGAAGAAGTCAAGTGGAAAAACAAGTGTATGATGTTGTAGCACAAGTTTCTTTGTCATATTAACTATTAATCTTTCTTTTATCATGCACCTATTTCTATATTCTATATTTTTGTGATAAACAGATCTTCAGTACGATTTTGAGAAGTTTATTGGTCTTATTCCTATGGTTTATATCTTTAGTGCTCTGTTTAAAGATAACAAGTGCCATAAGTACATATATAGACTAATTATGTGCCTTCTATTGTTTTTGTTATATTTTATAATTCAATTTGTTTGGATGAATGTATTTTGAAAAATATAATTTTATGAGTTTTCCCCAAATTACTAGCTAATAGTCCTAAAAATACATGTTAAATAATCTAATCTTTATTATTTATTAAATTATTTTTCTACATTTGAGTCTACTTCTGGAATTTGTATTGTATTATAAGAAGTTTCTATAGGAACAAACACACTGTCTTAATCTTTTGCATTTCTAGGACCTACATCAATTCCTAGTACTTAAGCATTGACTCAGTGGATAAATTCTCCACTTCATTTAATCAAATTCAAAGACTTCAATAAATATCTCTGTAAATAAATTTCTCTTGCTTTTGTAACCACATTGCCAGCCCTCATTGAAGCCCTATTATACTTTTTTTCCAATCCATTTTATTGCATTTCACAACTGAAGTAAGGTTCTAAAATGCAAATCTGATCAAGTAACTTCTCCAGTTAAAACTTATAAATGACTACCCATTTCATCTTCCATGCTTTATTGGTTATCGTTCCATATGTGACAAAATACTTAAAATAATCAAGTTATAAGGAGGAAAGGTTTATTTTGGTCAGTGGTTTTGCAGGTTTCAATCATTGTCTTATAAACTATTGCTTTGGGGCTGTAGTCATAGAGTACTTCATGGCAGGAGAACATGAAGGAGGAAGTCACTTGCCTCTTGGAGTGCAGGAAGCAAAAGAGACTGAGGAAGGAACTAGGTCCTGAAATCTCCTTTAAGGTATGCCACCAATGACCTAACTTCCTCCCACTAGGCCCCACCTCCTAATAGTTCTACCACTTTCCAATAACACCACCCTGAGGACCAAACGTTCAAAACATGGACCTTGGAAAATGTTCAAGATCAAAACAATAGCATATGCCTTTGAGGGCCACCAATATCCTCAGTTCAGCCAAATGAAATTGTTACTTTTCCAAATATGCCTTACTGGTTAATTGTTTGTTTATTTTTTAATTATTGCCTTTATAAAAGTTGCACAGCTTGGTAAGTGCTACAATAGAGTATGGACAAGGTAGATTAGGATGAAAGGAGAAGGTTCTTGAGTGAATTCAGGGAAATGAACTTACTCAAGTATGAATAAAGGCACAGAGGTAAGGACCATCATTCATGCTGTCCCAGAACCACAAATGGTTGACAGTGACTAGAATGAAGGGAAAAGTGAAGATATGAAGAATATCCAGACCATGAAGTGTCTTGCATATCATGTTAAGGACTTCAAGTCTCTCCTACAATAAAGTGAAGCCAATGAAGTATTTAAAATAAAGAAGTAGGTTGATTGCATTCGTGGAGGTAACACAAATAGATTGACAGTAAATCCAAAGTCAAGAGCCTGCTAGAATATATTCTTCGAGAGAATAGGTAATATATAAGGTCTTGATCCCAGATAATGATGTTAGAACCAAAGAAAGGAACACATATGAGGTTAATAAAGAAAATTCTACAAGATTTTCTGACTGAGTAAACATAAACATGAATAAATGGAAGAACTTGTGATTAAACCCCTTGAGGAAAGACTCATCAGATGCACACTAAAATGAGCCTATTTGGACTTAATATTAGAAAGTTTGAACCCTCTTCCAAGAAGCTGGGAAGTAAGAAAGTAGAGACTATCAGCGCAAATGCCACTGTAACAAGCTTAGCTGTAAAGAGAAATAGACAGGTAAAGAACAGTGGCTAAAGAAGACACCTGCCCTCCCCCTTTAATTTGCCATGAGATTTGCGGGGGTTAATAATGTCTCCTAAACCAAGTGTAACCTCTTTGAGGGCAGATACTATGTCGTGGTTTCCTGGATGACCACTTGATTTTCAAAGCTCTAAAATTTTACAAGTTTCTAATCCTCCACAGGGTGTATAATTATACTGGTAGTAAGGCAGTAGCATTCAATTAAATTTTCTTTTTTGAATTGAATACTGTGGATGGGTGATTCAACACTGAACTGGATTATTCAAAATGTCAGTGCCTCAATTTCCTCCTCATCAACAGCAATTACTATGGAAGTTCTTTTAAGAGTAAATCGAACATGGAAACATTGTCCTTGCTGTCAAGAAACATTCCCATTCATCTTTTTAATGAAAAGGCCAGTCTTCCTTCCTTCCTAGAAATATTATGAGGAGAAGCTTATATATGTGGGCTAGTGCATGCACAGGGCACGCACTAGAGGCAGCCAATATATAAAAATCTCCCTTCGTATATTATGTGCTCTGGGTAGGTATGACCACAAGTCAGCTAACCACATGAGATGTTTTCAGGTCTGGCAAGAGGGATGGAAAGCTCACTGCATCAGTCTCTTCTGTGAGTGCCTGCACGCTTTTTGGTTTCAGGCTGGAAACGTCCTGTGGTGTATCTGGCCTGGCCAAACCCAGGAAGTACTGAACTTATTAAAATTTAAAAACAAACCGAAGTTGTTTGGAACCTCCCAAAACATTTGTGTTGTGTCTGAGGGTAAAGGCTTGGATTCATTTCTGATTTGATGTGAACACCATACATCAGAAAAACACAGTGTAGGGTAATTTCATGAAAGGGCTACACCCTTGCATTAGGTCTTATGATAGTCTCACAAAGTAGCCCCTGTGGGGAGCCTAGAGGAATTTTGTGAAGTTTTCCCTCTTCCTTCAATTCCTTTTTATTAGGTTGCCATAGGAATTTGTGTTTATGAACAAACTGTTAAGCAGTGTGACAAGAACATTCTGAAGAGGAGCGGGGGTACCTTGCCTTGGTGGAGTCCACCAACCTGTGAGGGTTAGTTTAGTTTTGGCTCTCTATTGGAATAAATATGGCCTATGGTGGGCTCTGTGGAAGCCCCCTGTCCAAACAATTGCTTACGAAGATCTGGACCACCTATCAGGGATCCACAAGTATCTGAGAGTGGTAATCCAGAGTTGGCTAAATGAAGCTGATGACCAAAAATGAACCTAATAGTCAGGAATGAAGCTTCCGGAACAACCCACAAGGGTGTAATTGCCTACAAATTAAATTTAAATCATAGAAAAGAATTATAGAATTATCTAGACCTGAAAGCAACTGGGAAACTATGTAGCTCCACCCCTCCCTTTTTTTACATGAGGGAAGTGAGGCACAGGGATTTTTATGTGAGTTATCCAAAGTCAACAGCATTTAGTGATGCAGCCAGAACAAGCACCCAGAGCTGAACTTCTTGCTCCTTTTGAGCACTAAATTTAACACACACATGCATGCGCGTGTGGGGCAGGGTGGGATACACACACACACACACACACACACACACTCACACAAAAAATTTCTAAAGAAAAAGTTATCTTTGAAAGAACTTAGAGCTCACTAGAGATCAAAAGAAATAAGCTCTTTAATGCATAAAAGGACACTTAAGTGAATGATCTCTCTACCCTTATTCTGACACATCTACTTTATATAGTGTTTGAAAGTTATGAGGGGTAGGTAAGTTAATTTACTAAGACGATAGAAGCATTCTAAGGAGGAAAAAAACTGAAACTTCTTCCTTTGAAGTTCAAAGTAGTTAAAATATATTAGTTGACCTGAGATGGTCCTGAATAAAGTCAAGCAGAAAGAGAGAAGAAGTTACTGATATTTGCCTGCCACAGAATCCACCCTACCCTCATGGCCACTCCACAATTAGGCCCAGCATCCACAGACTGGGAAGAAACAGTGTCCTTTGGTCAGCCATTTTGGCTTCTCTAAAAATCACTTCCCACTTGGAATGATCTGTCTCCCCCACGATTGTGCCATAGTATTTTATCCTTGCCATAAATGCACTAACAGTACAGATGCACCTCTTTTCCATCCCACAGAATCCATTTCTTAAAAGCAGGCATCATATTTTTTTTCTGTTTTTATTTCTCCAGTGTCTTTCATCTGGTAAAGTCTCCAAAAAGAATTTTACTAGATTTAATTGAACTTATATCATATTTCAAACACATAAAATTAGTTTTAAATTTCAAGGATCACTCAACTAGTTAGAAGTATCCGTCTTGCAGAACCATTAAATCACATAGGATATAAACATTTGGGGAATGTGGAGCCATAAAATACACAAAAGCTAAAGGTCAAAAGAGAGATTAGAATTTATATTACATAATATATAATATATATACATATATACACATACACACACACACACACACATATATATATATATATATATATATATATATATAACCCATTCAATGCTGATAATTATTCTCTTTGTAAAAAGTGTTTAAATTAAAATAACAACAAAAATTATTAATAAGATGGGTTATAATCTGCTGGCAATATTTCATAGCTTTAGTCATAGCTCAGCTGTTGTCAGTTGCCACATGGAAATTTATTCTTTTCTACTAGTAATGTTACAGAATAATAAAATCAGAAACTTTGAAATTTCATCCAAACTCAGTCTTCTGCATAGAGCTACATGTTCATGATAGGGTGGTTTATTCTATTATTTTAAAAATCTCCAAGAGAAGATTTTATGGTCTTACTCATAGAATTTAGTATTTTCTCCAACTCTTGGAGTTAGTTCTTCATTTGCAGTCTAGAAGTTTATTTCTTCTTTCTCTAAACATGGTTGAGATGCCAGGGAGCTGCTTACTTATTCTGTCTTAAATTGTCTTTCATGTACTAAAAGCGTTAGATAATTGACCCAAACTTAATAATCTAAAATTTAGAAGAAATAATTTGATCCTTTTAAATTATACCTTTATAGATTGCTTTTTATTTGCTTCATTCTGAATTTCTTTTGGAACTGTTCAGAAAATATAGAGTTTGAAATGGGACATAATGCAATTAAAATCATCCTACTATGTTTCACTGAAATGAAAATAGCTATGGAAAAGGAAAACAGCCTCCCAGTCTCACCTCTGCTCCGAATTGGCTGTTTTTCCCTGGGAAAAAAAAGTCTTACTTCTTTGTTGCTCAGTTTGTCTAAATGTGAAAGATGTTACTATATAGGGTTCTTCCTCTATTGTTTAGTGATGTCCTGAGAGTATATAGGTAGTCATTTAAAATTTTTTCAAGCTGACATCCTTCCTCAAGCAACCAGATTATTCTAGATGAATTATTTCCCCTATAAAAGAATGTCTGAATTAATAAATATGTAGGTAGGTAGGTAGGTAGATAGACAGATAGGATGACAGGCAGACAGAGAATGTTTCCAAGACACAAAAAGGAGAGGAGAAAAGGATCCCTGTATGTATAGTATATCCTAGCAACTGTAAACAATTTATGACTCCAGAAGCATTACTTTCAAAATAATGTTTCATAGACAAACAGCAGTATTTTAATGATGAGTTTGAGGTTACAGGGATATTCTTGTGAAAGAAGGTGTGAATTCGTAAGGAACCACTGGAAATTAAGTTCTGAAATCATATGCATCTGTGGAAAAGTTGGTGTTCGGGGAAAAAAAGAAGAAAAACAGATATGTTCTGCTCCACATCTACTTCTTGTTTATAGGACTCAACTGACAATGAGAAGTGATGTCTATTTGTACCACAACTGAAATAATATATTTTTGGAATAGTAACCCTCTGCTTCAGGAATTTTATGGTTAGTAAATCTTGGTTGGTATAATAAGCAAATAATAGCTTTCAAAGAAAGGAATGGTTTTAGTGATTAGGGTATAAGATAGTAGAACTCTCCAGGAAATGTTTAGAGGAGCTGAGAAAGTTTCAGATGCAATTCTTTGAGACAAGTCTCCACTGCTTCTAGAATAGAGTTCAAAACCTCAGTATGGCACACTTCACAATGCTGTAATTCATTTCCTTTCCATCATCAATTTTCTAAATTTTTGGTTTCTACAATATTCCATGAGTTTTATTTCTTTGGGCTTTTGTACTGTTTCTTTCCTCAGACTTAAAATGTTTCCCTCCCAACTCTCCATACTACTCACTGGTTCAAAAAGACTGCAGTCTAGCAATACCATGTTCATTTGTCCATTCACCCATTCACACATGCATTTCAGATGATAATGCAATGGCAATATAGAAGAAATTTAGAGACATGCTAATTAATATATCCAATAAAGTGTTATAGGGTCTGAGATGAGGTTAAAGTAACACATGGGCTGAAATAAGGAGGCAATGCAATTAACCCCATCAGAGAGATTGGAAAATAAAAGATTTTTTTTTAAATGAGGAGGAGTTGCATCCAAAACTGAATGTGTTTATCAAATGGACTTTGGGGAAGATAGAACAAGAAAAATTTAGGCAAAAATACATTAGGAGCAGTAAGAACAAAGACACTGAAATAGGAAACAGCTCAGTATGAAGATTGATGTCTTGAGAGTATTTATGATAATGGAATAAGGCAGTTAAGATAAATGACTGGAGGATGTAGAAGAACCAAAGGAAATAGTTAAATATTTGTCCCATGGTTGTAAGATCAATAATTTGAAAGATTTGTGTTGTAGAAAGAGCAATATGGCTGCAGGTTGTTTAATGAATCGAAGTCACAGGAAACCTGACGCAAAAAGATTAATACACTATTGATTACATTCATGTGACTGTGATGAAGGTTTGTATGGAAACCAAAACAGTGGAGATAAATGGAAGAGACAAAATTTGAGAAACGGAGAAGTATTGTTTTTAGGTCTTGATCACTGGATGACTTGGGAAGTGATACAAAACTTGGATTTGTGGCTTGGATACTTAGATTAATGTTTACACATTCACTGAATTCAGTAACACAGACATAACAAGTTTAGCATGAGGAGATGTAGATATCTTTAACTTGGAACATGTTGGGGTAAATTTGGCACATTAAGATGGAGATTCCAAGTACAGGAATTATCTCGAGCTGAGAAGTAAGATTCAGAAATGAAGCATTGAGAGTTGTTCATATACATGTATTATTTTACATCATGGCAGCAGATACTGAGATGGGAAGGCTGTAAGAATGAGAACAGAAAAGAGTCTAGCCAGAGTCCAAGACAATTATTTGAAAGCATAAAAAAGTCACCAAAATATACTTACAAGAAATGAACAAAAATAGGAGAACTAAGAGAGTATCTCATGAGTTAAAAAAGGAAAACCATTTGAGAAAACTCAAGGTTACTAAAATCATGATTCTAAGAGGGACATGACTTTCTCTTGACTCTAGAAACATAAAGTACAAATGAACCACTGTATGCCCAGAAATTAGATAACAATGGTGAAATGAACAAAGTCGTAGAAAGGTAAAACTATCAAAAAGAATTCTAAAAGAAATAGAAAATCAGAATAGCCCTATAACAAGCAAATGGATTGACTTAGCAATAAAAGAAATTTCCCACAAAGAAAATCTTGGGATTAAACAACTTCACCAGTGAATTCTACCTAATACTTTAAGAAGAATAATGTCAATACTTCACAAACTTTTCCAAAAGAGAAAAGAGGAAAATGCTTCTTAACTTACTCTATGAAGTCAGTTTTACTCTGGTAATATTGTTGAGGATGCACAGAATTGGTACCCTCATTCACTGTTGATAGAAATACTAATAAATGATGCAACTACTGTAGAAAAGAATTTTTGTCAGTTTCTCAAAAAGATAAACCTATAATTATAATGTGATCCAACGAATATTCCACTCCTGGGCATACACTGAAAACATATTCATACACAAATTTGCACATGCATATTTTAGCAGCATTATTCAAAACAGCTGAAAAGCAGAAACAGAATAAATGTCCATCAACTGATACATGAATAAAAAATGTAGTATATACACAGAATAGATATTATTCAGCTCCAAGGAGGAATAAAACAATATATCCTGCTAAATGAATGGAACTTGAAAACATTATGCTAATCAGAAAAAAAAGCCAATCACAAAAAGCCATATGATTCCATTTCTATTAAATACTCATTTGGATTTTTTCTATTTATTATGATCATTTTTTTAATGTTCCTGAGCATATTTTTCAAAAGTACTTTGATGCTAATTACATCCTGTCTTTTCTGGGTAAGTTTCTGTTGATTGGTCATGTGATATATTGTATCTATTTTTTTAATGTGTGACATTTTCCTGCTTATTTGTATATGTGGAAATCTTTTATTAGATTGTGAGTTTTATATTTTAAGTGCTGGATTTTATATTATTCCTTTAGAGAGCAGTGTTTTTTTTGTTTTTGCTGGTAATTAAGTTATTTGTAGCCAACTTTATCCTTTTGAGCCTATTTTCAAACTTTCAAAAAATTTATATTTATTGGTGCTTATAATTATACACAATAGTGGGATTCATTATGCCATATTCACACATGCACATAACATAATTTGATGAAACTTGTTCCCCAGTACCTTCCCTTTCTCTCCCCCAACCATCCCATTGATCTGTTTGCTCTACTCTACTGATCTTCTATTATTATTATTACTATTTTAATAAAAATATTATTTAACTTTAATAATTTAATTATTATTATTAATTACTCTTATAATTATATATACAAGCAGGATTCATAGGATTCATTGGATTCATACATGGACACAGCACAATTTGGTAGATTTCATTCCTCAGTACTTCTCCAGGCCCATCCTTCCTTCCTCCCTTTCAATCAAAAGAAGAGAAAGAATAAAGACTGCTTAGCTCTGGTACTAAGGCATGATTTATCTGGGGTTTCCACTGATGGCTCAGGTACTACACAAGATCTCTTAACTCAAGGTATTTAGAAGTTAAGTGTTTCCCTGTGTGAACTCCAGTGACTTGTTTTATTTCAGTTTACTACTAATAGGCTCACTTTATTCCATTTCCCTCTCTCAGGAATCAAAGTCCTCTGTTATTTGTTGTCCAATATATGAAAATCATTGTCACATGTATTTTTCCAGTTATTTAGTTACTATAAAATAATAAGCCCAATCCCAGTTGTTTTGTTATGGGCAACACTCATTAATTATACCTTAACATTGTTTTTTGATTATATTGCATAAATCATAGTGCCGGAAGCCAATTTTCCATATGTTTCTTACACTTCTGCATGTCTTGTAAGCAAAACACTGCTTGCCTTTGTTCCCCTCTACCTCTTCATGTTTGTATTGTAAATAGTTTTGAAAGATAGCAACAGTGTTCCTCAGAACAAAAAGAAGGTTTTCTTATAGCCTTGAAAGATTGAGAAAGCATTTATTTCTCTCCGGAGCAGTGGCAGGCATAATTCTCTTTTAGAAGATTTGTGTTCCTGAAACTCAGGGCTCCTGTTCTATGAAACAACTCACTCTATTTAGACTTCTTATAGCCCTTTAACTGTTGAAATTGGGGCTGAAGATCTGGGGCAAAAATGGTAGTATTCTATTGTCTTTGATGTCAGTAATAAATTTTCTTTTGTCTTTGATCCAGGAGTGCTGTATCTCCTAATTGTATCCATGAAAAAAGTGATAAACTAAATTTGTTGGCTGACAAGAGGGATGTAATCTCAGAACCTTCACAATTTTTGATTCATACTTGCTGAATGTACTATTTACATTTATGTAAGAGGAGATGAAAATAAAATGTACAGTAACTTATATAATAGTTAATATTTGTTCAGGGAATATTCTACAAAAAGTACTTTTACAAAAAATCATTCCAAAAGCCATCAAAATAGTTATAAATAAGTCTCATTTTTTGTTTTGTTTTGTTCTGTTCTGTTTTTTCCAATGTTGGGCATAGAACCCACGGCCCCATGCATGCTAGGCAACCATTCTACCATTGAGTCATATCCCTAGACCATTGTTCCCATTTTTCACATGAGAAACAGATTCAGACAGAATGTAAATTAGGCAAAGCCTCAACATTCAAACATAAGCTTTTCTGTTCACTGTCATGAAAACTCAGAACACTGTATAATTACAATAATGTTAACATGAAAAGGCATATAATTGAGATTTAAATTATGTGATAGACTAAAATAATTATAGAATTTCAGAAAAAAAATATGAATCTGGTGCCAGCTAAGTTTCTCAGAAAAGACTTGAGGAAGAAGGATAAAGTAACCTGAGCTATTGCCAAGGGTTTGACACTCAAAGACCTTCCTGGGAAGGCTTCTGTAAGCCTTCAGTATGCAATGGAATTGTGCTATTCCTGGCTGGAAAGCAAGGTTAAAAATGAGCACATATTCATGAAACACGCTGAGTGGTAATTCCTTAGCCTTTACTTGAATAGCTTTGGCGTACCACTGTGTTATTCATGATCTGAGTACTGGCTGACCAAGCAGGTTTCAGTGACAATGGCCAGGATGGAATAAACACTAGCCATCAAAGGTACCATATGGAGTTTGGTTGGCAAAGGACTTGACAAAACTCTTTCTCATTTAGTACTTACCCTGAAAAGAAAATAAGTGAATGACATCCATTACCAATTAAGTACTTAATATAAGTAACCCATTTGTAAAATCTTAATAAGGACACTTAAAAATCTGGCAAACACTAGAACATTGAAAATAAAAATCTACCCTCTAAAATTCTCTGGTTTTTAAAAACCTAAATATAAAATGTCAAAAACCAAGAAGGAACACAGGAGCCCATGGTCCTACAGATCACTGAGGGGAGGGTGGGCCTGAATGTTTCCTCCTGTGTGTCAAGTGTAACATAGAAGAAACACCTGTACTATTTATATAAACATCTAAATTTGACTAAAAGGGAAAAAAGGATAATAGCAAGAATAGGATTCTGTAAGTATTGTAGTGAATTTTAGATATCAACCTGACTAGATGGAGGGATGCCCACATGGCAGATGAAGCACTGTTTCTACCTATGTCTGTGCAGTCATTTCCAGAAGACATTGGTATTTGAGCAGAGAAGATCTTCTCTCAGTGGAAAGGTATCCTCCTGTTGGCTAGGGGCCCAGAGGGAACAAAAAAAGTAGAAAGTGAGTTCTTTATTATTTCTGGAGCAAACATCTTTTTCTTCTACACTGGACATAAAAACTCCACGTTCTTCAGCATTTGGACTCTGGATCTTGGACCAGCCAAACCCTGGGCTCTCGGACTTACAACTTAAAATTATACCACTGTCTTCCTTGGATCTCAGGTCTTTCAACTGGGACTGAGTGACACTATCAACTTCTCTGGTTCTCTGACTTGCAGAAAGTCAGTTGTGGGACTTCATCTCCAAATTGTGTGAACAAATTCCCCTAATAAACCCCCACTTATCTATCATGAATCTATCTATCTCCTTGGTTCTTTGTTTCTAGAGAACTCTAATATAATCAAAAGATCTCTGTATCTGGCCTTGAATTCTCAGAACTTTGCTAGTATTAAAAAAAAAACTGGATTCTTCCATGTGTTGAAGAATGGATACTTTAAGCATATGTTTTTAAATATTTTTTTAGTTGCAGATGGACACAATACCTTAATTTTATTTTATTCTATTTTTTTTGTGATGCTGAGGATTGAACCCAGTGCCTTCCACATTCCAGGATAGTAATCTACCACTGAGCTACGACCCCAACCCTTTAAGCATATTTTTTAAACAACTAGAACTTCTTATATTCTTCTTAATATAACATATTTATTGAAGAGTATTTTGTACTGGAGGCTAAAAGGGACATGGAAGCATGATGTAGAATATATCTCCAAAATGATTAAAGGAGCAGGGAATTTTGTGGTGGTAACATCTGCATTCAAATAGGGTATGGAGTCCAAATTTAGTAAGAAAATAAGTGACATGGGCATAATAAAATGGAAAAAAGGGGGGGGTTAGAAAGTAGTAATCAGCTATTGTATAAAGAGCAATTCTTGGGGACATGAGACATGTGAGAAGTCTCATGCTAGAGTTGTAAGGTCAGGATCTTGAAAATCATCTATTATTCTCATGGAAGTGATTCTTTCAGGAGTGCAGATTGTAGAAGGAGATAAGACGGGTATTATCATATTTGGAGAAAAGGCAAAAATAATGAGACAGTGCAATAACAGCTTGAGATTTGAATATACTAAATTGGGTCCCAGCCTAATTTTTTTTTGATGTTAGAACATCATAACATTTTCCTAAACCTTAAGCTATGAAGTTGTAAACCAAAAAAGTAACTACTTAACCACAAAATAGGAGAGATTCAATTTCATTTCCCCTGTGAGAATAGCTGATGGGTCCAAATGTAGTCAGAAGGCACCAGAGTTCATTTTAGGGAAACAATGGTCATTTTTAGGAAAATAAAATGATTAAATGTTTAGGGAAGGAAAGTGTGACCCTGAGGACATGAACCAGATACTCCCAACAATGAAAAACTAAACTTTGTCCAAGAAATTAAGTTTAAGTCATGTTGGGGAGAACAAAGAAAAGAAGGAAGCAGAGGCCTGAGAAAGTGGTGGATGGTTGGAACCCATGTTAGTGAAAATGGCCAAAAGGCTTTTGAAGAACAGAGAAGTCTGATACAGTTTGAAATCAAGAACTGGATTTCCCCACACCCTTTTACCATTTCCACTGAATCTCCAATCAGCATTCAGAAATGTCACATGAAAATTATGTTTGGAGGGACAAAATCAAAGAGGGGGAATTACACAGGGAAGAGATAACAACCAGCTGCAAGTTGTAGATTGGACAACATATACAGATGCCAAAAATTAGCACCAGATGTAACCTCAAGAAAAATAAACACCTTGGATTTGAGAGAAATCTTGTGAAGGCATCAGACATCTCAGGGGCAAGGTGACCCAAACTGACATCTGTGTAATATGGATAAGCATGTTCCTTTTTCAGTGTTGTTTAATTTTTGCCTTAAAATGGTGAGGCAGTGATCTTTCTGAATAAATTTAGATATACTGAATTTGGCAAAATTTAAAGAAAAGTGCACCATGTAACTTTAGTGTAGACTTTTAAGAGTTTTACTAGACTAAGTGTTGTAGGAATTTTAAGTAGCTATATATTTTCAATTAAACTTTATTCTTGTTTTTAAGTATTATTTGACAAGTAAATATGCTGATTATTGTGCATTTCACTAGTATTTTAATAATAATAATAATAGTGAGTGCTTAATATATGTCAGCTCCTTTTCTAGTGATAGATTTTATTATGTGATTATTGGGCTGATTGGAGTTAGGACCCCTAATAACATGGCTTGAAAAAGATTTGTATTTAATTCTCTTTCCATATATAAATCCAGACAGATTAAAAAATTCTATTTGGTAATTTTTTCAGGATCCATGATTCTTTGAGCTTCTTGTTCCATTATTCCTGGGATATTTCCCTCTCTGCACAGTCCAAATGGCTCCCCACCAAATCATCATTATGCCAGTGGGCAGGGGAGAAATGAAGCAAAAGAGGGAGGTGTCAATAAGGACAGATGTTGCATACACTTAATGTTCTCATGTTTTATGCCTAGAACTTATGCACAAGGCCACAACTAACTGCAAATGAAGTACTGATAAAAAGACTGATCATTACAGGTGATGATGTGTCTAGCTAAAAGTGGAACTTGTATTATTATAGAAAAGAAGATGTAATATCAGAATCATCTAACACCCTCTGACTCTAACTAAACTGTGGGATTCTGCAAGAGGATCTCTGTATCCTCCCTATCTAAATAAGAGTCTAATCTTTTGAAATAAGTGAAAGGTACGACCACTTATGGATGGATTTTAATATCAAATATGAAACTCACTACAAAATTCTTCCCAGGAAAATCAATCAAAATTCTATTCCTCCAACTCTATTTTCTTACACAATTGGAAAGATGAGGATATACTATGAAAAATCTAACTTATCCCAGAAATTTCTAAAATGATCTCCTTCAGATCACAGTATCTGTTGAGATTTCCATAGGGCATGGCCTTAGTTCCTGATTTGCAGGTGATCTGACTATGGCCAAGGAAAAACACATTCTCAGAAATCTGTATAGTAAATATGGAAGGTAAAATGCCATTTAAAATGCCAGTTACAATTAAAAAGGTAATCTGAAAGGTGAACTCTAAGTGCTACTCAAATATCTCCCACATCACTGCAAGCTTTCTTGTAACTGAGTCTCAGACTATTGTAGTATCTTAGCTCTCTCTTTAAGACTGACATGCATCCCTCACATTTTTCACGAAAACACAGGACACATTGGGTGATTGTGTTGGTCAGTTTCACTCATTAACATGTTACTTTTACAATGACATGAAGAAATCACAGTAGGGAAGAGGAAACTAAACATTGGTGAATAGCCATCACTTCTCCCACCAGCCATAATTATCCCCAAGAATTTGTATAATTGCTTCTCTCTTCAGCACCTTCCATGTTGTCATCATAGAGTATGGCTATATAGCTCCTATGTCAAGAATTCTTTTGATCTCCTTTCTCAGTCTAGATCCTTAATCTCTTGGCTAGTATTCAGCTTCCCATACTAGGGAACAAAAAAATCTGTAGATGTTTTGATAATCTTGGCAGTGATACACTTAAACATGGATCTTGTGCTACAGAAAATAAAAATGGATTCTTAGTCTAAGGCTGTATAATTATAAAGTTTCCTAAAATGATCCTTTTCAGAATTCAGGAACTTCCCACCCACCTTGCTCCCACACAAGCTGCTTTCTACTTCCATCCTAGAATTCAGGAAGTCCTACAGCTTTTATTTTTAACAGAGGTTTCTTTCTTGTACAGACCCATCAGTCTTATACAGCTCCATCATTATTAGCCTTGTATACTGTGTGTAGCAATAAATATTGAGCCCTTATCTACTGTGTGTGTTGTCATCAATTATGAGCATGTTTGAGCTCTCCTCCTGGTAACCTTGAGGTCTCTTAAGGGCAGAAAAAATTTACCTTTGTGTTCCCTCTGAATGTAACACAGTGCTTTATGATCAGTGAGTATTTTATGAAAAAAAGTAAAGCAAGAGAAGTGTATGTAGTCCACTCTGGAGCACACAGCTTGAATAGCACTGCCCAGTAAGTTCCTGTGATGATGGAAATGTTCTACATCTGCACTCATTTGGGTAGGCACTAAGACACAAGTGGCCTACTGAGCACTTGACATGTGACTGAGAAATGTTTTTAACTAGTTTTAATTTAATTTAAATTTAAATACACATAGCCACGTGTGGCTAGTGGCTACATTATTAGAGAGGGCAAAAAGAATATACAGCACAAATTTTTGCCTCCTTTGTTTAGTTTTTTTTTCAATTATATTTTCCTTTCTTTTCCCAAATAAACAGAATTCTCCAGAGTGATCATCTTCTGAATGACTAGGAAATTGGAAGGAAGAGTCAATTTCTCCAGTGACGAAAACACATCTGCTCACAGGCTCTACGCAGCCCTGGGTGCTAGGTTCTGTGCTGAAAGCTCCACAATTATTATTCATACCTCATTACAGCTGTGTAAAGTGGACAGTATTATTATCTCCATTTAATTGAGACAGGGAGATACTAAGTCTATTGCCCAGTCATAGGTTAGCTGGAGCTTCTTTTTAAGAAATGAGTGAGTGAGCAAGTAAATGAATGAAAGAGTGAAGACCAGTGTCTCAGAGGTTGTCTAAGTGCACACTCTTTCCTCTAGTGAGCATCCATAGCTCTGGGTAGGAGGATGAATTCTGTGCTCCCACATTCCCAAAAGGAGAAAGTAAGAAATCACTCCTCACTGCCATGTTCCAGACTTTTTCCAAGTTGTTGGTCCCCATCCCCTTACATTGCACACAATGTGCTTTATGAATACTCAGGGAGGAGAAAGCTAGAGCAGGGATTTTCCCACATTCGAGCCCTGAAGGAGAACAACTGGGAAACAACCTTTTTTCAGGGAACTGAACTGACTAAAAAAAATTTAAAAATAATAATTAAATGTTTGCTCAGGAAAATTTCTTCCACAGAAAATGAAAGATACATTTTTTTCATGATAGGGGTGTCTGGGCCAGTATGTAGGAGGCTCATAGGAACTTTTAGTCTTTAGAATGTTGTTGTGGGTATTGTTGGGGCTTTGTTTGTGCATGTGTTCATTTGCGTTTTGTTTCCAAAAGGCAGAACCCAGTGTCTAAGACCTGACAGACTCCAACTTAGTAAATGCCAGAAAGGGGCATTCTTTCCTCCTGCTCTCAGTCAGGGTTGCTAAGGTTAGGGCCTAAAGGAGACATGAAATCATACTGGGTAGGAGGATTGGATGAGACATTCATGACACAAATGGCTCATTATGTAGAATATGCAATGGAGCAAAATAGCCACCCCCAAACTGGATCATGCTTGATTTTTGAGGTTAACAAAGGGGATGCCATGGTAGAAGTGATGGAAATCTGCAAGAATGAAGTCCTCAGAGCCAATCTTGTCATTCTCTCTGCTTTCATCTCCCCTAAAATTGGCTCATTATACTACTAGAAAAATACACCACAAAATGAAGTTATGTTCCAAAAAAAAAAAGAAAGAAAGAAAGAAAGAAAGAAAGAAAGGAAGGAAGGAAGGAAGGAAGGAAGGAAGGAAGGAAGGAAGGAAGGAAGGAAGAAAGAAAGAAAGAAAGAAAGAAAGAAAGAAAGAAAGAAAGAAAGAAAGAAAGAAAGAAAGAAAAAGAAAAAAGTATTGCCTGGAGCACTCTATATACAGGAATATTATTTTCCTTTATGGTTTTATACATATATGTAGTTAAGTCAGCCTAGCAATTAGTTGGATGGATGCAAGCATTTGCCCTGTCTTTGTTGAAAGAAAATTCTGTAATCTGATTTAAATATGCTCATGTACAAATATGTTTTCATCTTTAACTGTTTATATCTATTTAGATGGGCTGCTGTAAGCACACACTACACTCTGTGACTTCCATTGTGATGGCGTTTATTATTACATATTGCGCAACAAGCAGGTGTTGGTGATAATAATATACCTGAAAGAACACTTATGCTCTCACGGCAGTAATTTGCAATAGTGCTGTAGGGATAAACAAGGGAGCCAAGATGGGATTACTGTAAACACTTCGTTTGCACACCTGTATTAATGACACCCACCTACAGTGAGAGGAAAAAAAGTGAGGCTCACTTCTGCAGGTAAGTGCAGAAGTACAAAAACATGAGTGCAATAGCTCCTCATTGAGACCCTACTATGTGCATATGGGCACGATAATACACTAGGCTCTCAGACAGGTACAGATATGGCATGATGTCTACTACAGTGAACAACTGCTATTATTGCCCAGAATCCAGTCTCCTTCTTCTGACTATAACATCTTGTTTTTGCTTTCAGTGGCCAACGTCTCCCACACTCTCAGGGCTTGGGTGTTAGAATTTTTCACCCTAAATTAAAACACCAAAACAACAACAAATCAGAGAGGTGGACTCACCAACAAATGCTGATGTTTGAGAATAGCAGAGCATTGCAATGGAAATACAAATGTCATAGAAAATTATGGGCATGTTTGAAGAGGTTGAGGCAAATGGGAAGTTTTTGGGGAAAAATGAGGATTATATCAGCTATTTTGAAATAATAATTCTTTGTCACAATGATTAATAATAAAAGTGCCATAATTCTGAGGTTGAATAAACAGTTGCTGGGCAGAGGTTCTTGCACAAGTACCTTTTTTGCATAACATTGCAGTGGTCTCTATGCAAGCCTATGATTCTGGTAGTCTTCTGTGGTAGTTACCATTAGACAATCATGTGTAAGAACCCTGCCTTCTTCATAATATACCAGCTTTACTCACTTCTTTTTGACAGGGTGGAGGCAGTGATTCTACTTTTGATTCTGATATTTCTTTCACAGACCCCTGAATCTAGGTTTGGTTTTCTAATCCAAGGCTGACCAACCTAAGTGGACCTGACTGGTTAAGGGTAAGTATGTGACCAAATGCTGAGCCAATTTAGAGTCATATCTAGGATTTTTGTAGAAACACTGAAGAAGAGGCAGTAGATTTCATAGGAGATTGCATAACTGGTAGGATATCTTTCCACAGTGTGGTAAGTCCTCCCTGAAAATGAAGCCAACAGAAAGAAACAGAGTTGAGAGAGAAACTGTGTTGCTTGAAGGTCTGAATTCAGCCACATTTGAAATCTGAAGAGTTCTGACTAATGTACCTCTCTCCAGGAGGGTGTGTACTAGGAGCGTGTGTACTTAAGGAAGAAAACCTAATACTTACTGACACTACCATCTGCCAAGTTATACAGGCACAACGTGCTCATGGAACCTTACAGCTTCAGGGCATAGTATTCCCAGGTTACATACAAGGAGTGTTCATTGGTGGTTGGACTATAACTTGATTAATGTTTTCATCTATTTTTGGTACTTATATTGTTTCTAAGTTTTGAACATTTTAAACCAGCATGGAAAACTGATGCTTAGTTTGGTCCTTAATGGTGATTTTAAATCTGAATATCTTTAGATACAGTTGTTTGCTGTTGTCCCCACTATTTGCTATGCCAAATTTTTTTCCCCTTCTGTGTCTTCACTAATCTCTGTGATCTTTCTGCCCTAGTAAGTAATTGAATTTTTGATTCCTATGTCAAGACAAACATTCCAATACATACAACTTTGTCTACATCTTCAGTTCTTTGTCTTAGAATTGTGATTTCTAGGTGAAATATTCATACTTATGCAGTAATTTTGTCATATATTGCCAACCTGCCTTCTAGACAGCAGTATCAATTTACTCTCAGCAGTGTGAGTTTATGCCTATTTACTCACATTCATACCAACCCTGAGTGTTACCATTCTTTTTAGTCTTGAACAGCTGATATGTAAAATTATTATCTCCTTATTAGGAGAACATGGTACTTCTCTTCTATTAGTTAAACTCCCAAATGATGTTGATGCTGATGCTGAAACCACATTTTGAAAAGATACGTCCTAGACCTTGAACACATCTTCCTCCTGGGAGCTTGTTACCTGTAGGAAAGCTGCACTGAGTTCTATTCCTCCACACTGGTAGAAAGACCTATGATTCTCCAAGATGGGCTGAGTCTGGATGACTAATTTTGACTTTTTGGAGCTGAGTAATAAAAGTTTACTTCCTTATGGAGAAAAGCTCAATTTTCCAGTATCACCTTTACAAAAAAATCAATGCAATATATATGGTTTCCAATTGATGGATTGGTTCTCAACTAGTTTAGAAGAACAGAGAATTATCATTTCATGATCCCCTCCATCCCAATGTTATGAACACCTCAAAAGCTGAAACCCATGAAATAGCATTACTGCTCACAAAACACAGGTATATTAAAAAACAGAATGAATTCTTATAAGCATTTTAGTGGTGACTTCTCTCCCTACCCCCAAAAAATAATGGGTCTGGAATACTACATCAAAATAAATACATTGACAACTGTAAAAAAGCAAACCCAAGGGATGGCCAAAAGAGACAAAGGAATAATTCTAGGTATTAATTGAGACAAATTTTTGCCTGTTTATAATATTTTGAATCATCATGTATGATTAAATGATGGGATGCATTCAGAGAAATTCATTGCTAGGCAATCCCGTCTTTGTTCAAACATCGTAGAGGGTTCTTACACAAATACAACTATGATATCAAAGTGATGTAAACTTATGAAACAAGCCCATTGTACATACAGTCTATTGTTAACTGAAGCATCTTTATGTGCTACATTACTATATATCTAAAATTAATAATAAAGTTCTATTTTAGTGGCAAACACAAAGGGATATTTAAATCTCCTTTAAATGAGACTATGAAAAAGAAGTGCCTTTAAAAAAGAAAGGTAACAGCTTGCAGGTGACATTTGCCTCCAAAAAAGGAGACAACTGTAGCTCCCTAGGGCTGAAATCTACTAGATTTTGTATGTAATATCTAATAAATATGGTTTGCTTTTAGTCCTTTTATATCAAAGTTTCAATAAAGAAGTTTACTCTAAAATTTAATTCTACTAAAAGACATGTGGTGGCGAAGGAAACCAAAATTACACATCTTGCCATTAAGCCTAGTTACCACATCAAATCTATGGATTACTCTGTAAATATATATTTCTACTTTTACTGGAAATTTCATATTGCTTAAACAAGAGAAAAATGAAATCATTCTGTTATATGTTATAGAAGTTCTAATAATTTAGCAAAATGGGTTGGGAAAACTGCATATTTTACTATCTTATTAGATTTATTTATATATATAAATGAGATTTTTTTAATTTCATAAGATTTTCATAAAAGTTGTGGAATTCTGTGATACCCTGCCAGGATAGAAATTGTTTTCCTGTGATCTTAGAAGCAGCAGACCTGTTGATAAGATCATCAATATATCCACCAAAAATGCTGAATACAAAGAAATATATATAAAGGTTCTGGAGAACTAGATTATATATATTTCTAAATTGATTTGTGATTTTATTAGATGAGAAAATACTTTATATTTACAAAATATTTTATACAAATGAGACATTAAATTAATTACCAATTTATTCAAGCAAAATGCTGGTAATTTTAGTCCCTAACAGGATTTCTAAGAAACCTGATCACTCTTAAGAGGAAATTAATAATGACTAAATTCTTTATAGGCTTATTTATTTTGAAGTTGAAAATATCCTCTGCCTTAGTCCATTGTCTGCTGCTAAAAAAGCATATCTGAGACTGAGTAATTTAGGAAACCAAACAGAAGTTTATTGGGATCCCAGTTCTGGAGGCTGGGGAGTTCAGGACCTTTGAACTGCATCATCTCATGGCAGAGGAAGAAGGGCAAAAAAGCACAAGAACAACTGACAGCAAGAAGGGGCTGGACTTTGTTTCACACAAGTGTACTCTTCTTATGCTAACTTATTCCCAGGGTAACAGGTGTTCCGTTCATGAAGTCAGAACCCCTCATGCCCTAACCACTTCCTGAGGCCCTACCTCCCAAGATGTTGCACTGGGAATAAAGTTTCCTACCCATGGAATTTGGAGGATATTTTCAAGTCATAGCACCATCATTTTGAAGATACTATGTCAGAACTTTCCTTCCAGATCTTACAGTGTTATCAATCTCTTTTGTGGGGTTACCTTCAAATAACAATACAATATCAGAATGGGAAGTCTACAAGAAATGGTAATTTTACACCTAACTTAATAAGAGAAAAAATAATTTTGAAACTTATGGAAAAGAATAAGGATAAATATTCCAATGATATATAAACAACAACTTGATCATTATCATTTGTAGACTGTGGTTTATAAACTATCTTCTTGATCCAGTTTTAAAATTTGAGAGAATATCTTGATTGTCTTTATCAGTTATTCTAAAATCCATAAGGGAATAATAAAAGATTAAGTGGGAAACTCTTGGGAAAAAGTGGAAATTTTTAAGTGAACTTTTCATTATTTTTCTGCATTTATCTTGGAAATAAATTTGTATTCACAGCTTTATTTTTATCTTTTCACTGCTTTATTAATTACTTGCTTAAAATGACTGAAAAGAAAGTGTATGTAAATCAAAAGTACTTGAATGTATCTTAATGTTTTTTTCTGTTTGTGCAAGAACACTAAAATGTTCATTTCTTCTATTTTGAGTTCTTATCACATGAATAATCATAACTTAGAGATTATATTATTTAAGGCATTCTCTTAGCTGTAATATAATAGGGATCTGAGAATTCTTCTAATGATACTGGGGATAATGAAAATAAAAATAAACACAATAATACATTAACAAAAATCTTCTTGCAATTTAGCTGTTTTGGATTTTTAGGTAAAGTGTTAAGAACATGGTAGAAGCACTGATTAGTGCTGATTGCTAATATGAAAAGATACCACTCCTGCCGCAAACTGCCGGCTGAGTCCCACTCCTGCTGCCGAACACTGCCTGCGGCACCCCTGCTGAGCGCTTCCCTGCTGAGCTGTCAGTGCACGCGGGCTTGCAATCTTGCAACCCGGTTGGACACAAGAACACAAGCCAGTCAAACTGAGACAAAGTTTTATTTAGAGAGAGGCCGTGTGCGTCCCCTAACAGGTGGGTCCGCCACGTGTGTGTTCTACCTGAGGGGGGGGGGGGGGGGTTCCCCTTCCCCCGGAACACCCTCCTACCATCCTTTCCCAACCAATGGGAACTCTCCCATTACAAGAGTGACATGAGTAACCTGAGTCCTGAAAATGGGCCCAGCTAGACAGCATGAGTCCAATTACCATATGAATGTGAATTGCTGGCTGGCGGTCATAAAATCCAAAGGTGCCTGTATCAATATTTTTGCTGTGGCTCCTAACATCTGCCCCCTACTGTTTAAATAAACAACAGGCAAATGTGGCTAGGGACCGTGCCTGTTAGGTATGTCCAATTCACATATGGTTCTTACCCGTCATGGGAAAACTGACCTTATTGCGTCAGTCTCCTGGCTTAGGTTGATACCACTGTAACCGAATCATACCCGTCACTGACTACCGGTCCAGTATATAGCCATACCTGTGTAATAGGCCTATGCACCAGTGGGGGGGTGAGGTTCTTGCCTCACCTCTGTTGGCCCCCAAATTTAACCTTGGTGCCAGTGGGGGGGTGAGGTTCTTGCCTCACCTCTGTTGGCCCCCAAAATCAGACCATCACTAGCAGAAGGGAGAAAGACGCAGAATTGCCACGACACCAAGCCAATTGACGGCTCCTTTGGAAACACTGGTGACACATCGGCTAAGATATTTAGCACTACCAGTTCGCTGTATCAACAAATAGAGCACAATGCATACAGGTGATACATAGTCCAGGCAAGTTGTGTAAGCAGTTCAAAGTGGAGGAGTCTATCAATATGTCCATTTCCTCCCAAGGTAAATTAAGTCCTTGATTGAGCAGTTCAAATTGGAGGAGTCTATCAATATGTCCATTTCCTCCCAAAGTAAATTAAGTCCTTGATTGAGCAGTCTTATTGAGTTATTTTGATTGATGTATCAATTTATACAGTTTATAGTGATAGCTATCATAAAAAGGAAAGGTGAAAGTAAACAAACATATCTGTTAACCACCTTTAAAAACAAAATTTAATAACAGCTGTTTACCTAAAGTAAATTAAACCATATAAGTCACGTGACTAAATTTTTTTTTTTTGAATACTTGTATCTATATATACATGAGCGCTCCTTATAAATGAAATATGGACATACACACATACAGACATACAACACAAAACAGCATACATAACATAGAACATATAAGACAATAGTAAATAAAGGCCTTGTAGCTATAGCTAGGTGAAATCTCCATTGCAATGTTTAAAAACTTTACAGTTAAAAAAAATAAATAAATAAAACACAGTCAAAAAAAAAAATAAAACTGATCAGAAAAACATTAACCTAGGTTTGTATGAGCTTAAAAAATAAGGTAAAATAAAATAAAATAAAATAAAATAAAATAGAACTTTATGATGTGGGAAAAATGCAAATAATAAAATAGATATTGAAAAAGGCACCGTGGTAAATCACTGTCACAGATGCAAGAATAGCCAGGCTGGAACTCTGGATATCAGCTGTTATGGATTTGAGTCAAATCATCTTCTTTTTCTGTAGAAATTGTTTTAGTTAATCTCTCTGGAATCCAAATTGGTTGCTGTTCCTCCTGTGGAAAAACACAGACGGAGCCCCGACTCCAGACTATTACTGGGTCCGGACCTTTCCATTGTCCTGTTAGAATATCTTTCCAAAGTACCTTAGGCTTATGTACATTTTTCGGATACATATGTCTTTCCGCAGCACTAAGTCCTGATGAATCCAAATTTAGAAAGTTTAGAGTAAAAAGGGTTATTTTAAGTTTATCTTTGGGGGATATATACCCCTTACTAATTCCCTCCCTTTGCTTTAATAAGTACATTTTTATAGTTTGATGAGCTCTTTCAACTATGCCTTGTCCCTGTGGGTTGTATGGGATTCCTGTTATATGAGTAATGCCAAATGATGAGCAAAATTGTTTAAAAGACTTGGAGATGTAACCAGGACCGTTATCGGTTTTTAACTGTTTAGGAACACCCACAGTGGCAAAATTTTGTAAGCAATGAGTTATAACATCTTTAGTTTTTTCTCCGGGATGAAGGGAGCCCATCAAAAATCCAGAAGAAGTATCAACTGTAACATGTAAATATTTTAATTTTCCAAATTCTGGCAAGTGTGTGACGTCCATCTGCCAAATATGGTTAGGTATCAGTCCTCTAGGATTGACTCCAAGATTAACTTGTGGCAAAAATGTCACACAATTTTGACATTGTTTTATTATATGTCTGGCTTGTTCTTTAGTTATTTTAAAACGTTTTTGTAAAGTATTAGCATTGACATGGAACCTTTTATGAAAATTTATAGCTTCTTCTATTGTGGAGAAAATATGTATGTCATGTGTAGATTTATCTGCTAGTTCATTACCCAAACTAAGGGCTCCAGGCAATCCTGTATGTGCTCTGATATGTCCTATAAAGAATGGATCCTTTCTATCCCAGATTAGACTTTGTATAGCAGAAAACAAAGAGAAAACAGTAGAGGAAGGAGAAATCCTACCAGCATCTTCAAGAGATACGATAGCATTAACTACATACTGACTATCAGAAAATAAATTAAATGTAGAATCTTTGAACATCATAAAAGCTTGCAATACTGCATTGAGCTCTACCTTTTGAGCTGATTGTTTGGGTACTAAAAATGTAAAAGTTTGATCAGGAGTAACTACTGCTGCTGTACCATTATTTGACCCATCAGTGAATATATTTGGAGCATTTATGATAGGGGTTTTTCTTGTCATTTTTGGAAAAACTACAGGATGCTTAGACCAAAAGGACAACAAAGGATTAGATGGCAAGTGATTATCAAATGCAACACTAGATTTACACATGATTATTGCCCAAGTATTTAACTCATTAGCTAACTCATCAATTTGATCCATAGTATATGGAGTAATAATTTTATTGGGAGAAATCCCAAACACTCCTTTTGCTGCTTTTATTCCTTTGAGTATTAATTGCCCTACAGCCTCAGGATATCTAGTAAGAATAGTATTAGGAGAATAAGATAAATGTATCCATAATAATGGACCTTCTTGCCAAAATACCCCTGTAGGAATATTTTTTGTCGGTAATACAATAAATAATAAAGGCAAACTTATATCAATTCTATCCAAATGCATATTTTCCATATATGTTTCAATGATTTTTAATGCCTTTCTAGCTTCAGGCGTTAACATGCGGGGTGAATTTGGATCTGATGGACCTTTTAAAATATCAAATAAAGGTCCTAATTCTCCTGTTGGTATGCCTAGATAAGGCCTTATCCAATTTATATCTCCCAATAACTTTTGAAAGTCATTAAGTGATTTGAGTTGATCTACTCGTATTTGAATTTTTGGTGGACGGACCATGGTTGAGGATAATAGAACTCCTAAATAATTAATTGGAAGATTTAATTGTACTTTATCTATTGCTATCTCTAGATTATAATTTTTTAATAAGTTTGTAAGCGTGGCATAACATTCTAGCAATGTGTTTTTATCTTTATGTGCCATTAACACATCATCCATATAGTGAAATATCTGTAGTTCAGGGTTTTGATTTCTAAGTGGCTGGATTGCTTTATCAACATAAATTTGGCACAAAGTTGGGCTGTTAGCCATCCCTTGAGGGAGTACTTTCCATTCATATCTCTGATCAGGACCTTCATGATTCAGTGCAGGGATAGTAAATGCAAAATGTGGACTATCCTCGGGGTGAATTGGAATTGAGAAGAAACAATCTTTAATATCTATAGCTAGAACATGCCACGTTTTTGGTAGAGCAGACAGTTGGGGAATCCCTGATTGAGCAGGTCCCATAATAACCATCTCATTATTAATGGCTCTTAAATCTTGTAATAATCTCCATTTACCAGATTTCTTTTTAATAACAAAAATGGGAGTATTATGGGGAGATACGGAAGGTTGTATATGTCCTTCCGCTAATTGCTGTTTGACCAGATCATGGGCTACTTGTATCTTTTCTTTAGTTAGGGGCCACTGAGGAACCCACACTGGTCTTTCTGATTTCCAAGTAATTTTGATTGTCTCAGTGGCCCTTTTTGAAAACCCAATCCATGTTTATCTATCTCTTGATCTACTTGAATTGGTGCTGTTATATCTTGTTCTTGATCTCTTAATCTCTTTTCTTTTTTAAAGCCTTGTTTTGCCCTAGTAGTGGGCGCGTTAGGATTGACGTTATTTGTTAATGTCAATCCTAATTGATCTAGGACGTCTCGTCCCCATAAATTTATGGGGAGATGGTCCAATACATAGGGCTGTATAGTTCCTTCACATCCTTCAGGATCCCTCCAATCTAATACCATTGCACTTCTATGGGGATTAGTTGCCACTCCTAGGCCTCTAAGCGTTTGGGTCGCTTGCTGTAATGGCCAATGTTTAGGCCATTCCTGGCGAGATATGATGCTGAGGTCAGCGCCTGTGTCCAGCAGTCCATTAAAATCATGCCCTTGAGTATTTAATTTTAGCATAGGGCGAGAATCTAAATTTAAAGATAGCATAGCCCAATCTACACCTGTGGAGCCTAATCCCTTGGAACCTCTTTCTACATTACAACTGGAAAATTTATCATGTAGGCTTGGTATTATTAATAACTGTGCTATTCTATCTCCTGATGAAATTACTGATATACCTCTTGGAGAACTAGCTATGATTTTTATTTCACCCTCATAATCGGGATCAATTACCCCAGGACTTATCATAAGTCCTTTAAGTGTAGAAGAACTGCGTCCTAATAATAAGCCTACTGTTCCCTGGGGAAGAGGTCCTTTTACTCCTGTGGGAATGATTTGAACTCCCATCTCTGGAGTTAATACTGCTCTGGCAGAGGCACAGATGTCCAACCATGCGCTCCCTCTAGTCTGTCTGATGAGGGATCTGATGGATAATGCGTCCTGGGCACCACCTTGATGGTGCTGCTGGGTTCCTCCATTGCCCCGTATATTTGTGGTTTTGGGCCCCGGGGCATTGGGCCCTCCAATTCGTTTTTTGACAACGGGGCCTGATGCCTTTCTCCACGATATCGTGGGTAGACACTTGGTCTTTGTCCATTTTTTGATAATGGAATACCCTCTATGGTGGTTTGAGAATGGCATTCATTAGCCCAATGTCTCCCTCTATGGCATCGTGGGCAAATACCCGGGATTCTACTCTTTTGATACTTAGCTTTGTTAAACCCTCCTCCTATGGGGCAATTTCTTTTAAAATGCCCTTCTTGATTGCAATTATAGCATGTTTTTGGCTTGGTACTTAAAGCCTGTTTTACTTCAGCTGCCATGACTTGTCCTTGTTCATTAATGTCTCTACATAATTTAATATATGTGTTTAAATCTTCCTGTTTCCACGGTCTAATGACCTCTTTGCAGCAACGATTTGCTTGATCGTAAGCCAGCTGTTTTATAAATGGCATTGCCTGTTCTGTATTTTCAAATGTCTCAGAGGCTGCTTCAATAAGTCTAGCTACAAAGTCAGCGTAGGGCTCATTAACTCCTTGTATTATCTTAGATAGTTGACCTTGAAAATCCCCTTGTCCCTTCAAAGTTTTCCATGCCTTAATTGCATTTATAGCGATCTGAGCGTATACGCCAGGATCATATCTGAGCTGTTGCATTTGCTCTTGAAATTCCTCTTTTCCCAGTAACATTTTGAGGTCTCGTTCAGGGTAACCTGCTTCTGCATTTCGCCTAGCTGTCTCCTTGCAAAATTCCTCATTGGCAATTTTCCATAATAAATACTGTCCTCTATTTAGCACAGAATTACACACGTTAGCCCAATCTGCTGGTGTTAAGTTCCAGCCGGTAATAGATTCGACCATACTGACTGTGAAGGGAGCGGCCGGGCCGTAGGCTGCTACAGCTTCCTTTAATTGCTTTATTATTTTGAAATCTAAGGCACGGTAAACTCGTTCTTTTTCTTCTCCCTGCTCAACTACAGGGCATGCTAGTTTTTGGGGTCCCGCCTCAGGATTCCGTTCATCATCTATGGAGGCAGGTAAAGCTGTTGGTTGAACTATGCCCTCTGGTGGTGGAACGGAGTTAGTAGCAGCCTCCCTATCTGACGACCGTTTTTTCCCTGAGCTTGCCTTGTTCAAATTTTCTTCTATCTGACTAGCTTGAGAGACCTTTTGTTTTGCTTGACCTAATATGTTTTCTGCCATGGCCTGGACCTCTAACAATTTACTTAACAGTTTTTCGGTTTGTTTTTTACTAGATTCTAATCTACTATAAAGGTAACGTAACCCAATAAGATAGGATAGAAGAAAGCCAAAACAGAATGAAACAGAAACGGAGAGGAGGAAAATGATTATGTCAATTTTCTCTCTCTCAGGGCCGAATAACTTCAAACCTTGAGTTAACCATTTATCCCAACTCGTCTGGAAAAATTGTAAGGCTAGAGAGCCTGAAATAAGAGCAGAATAAATCAAAACAGAAATACCCATTCTGTCGCCTTTCCTTAGGGGCGAGCGATATTACTCACCTTTAAATTTTGGGCGTTCCCGGTACAGGGCCACCAAAATGCCGCAAACTGCCCGGTCCCGGGCCGGCTGAGTCCCGCTCCTGCTGCCGAACACTGCCTGCGGCACCCCTGCTGAGCGCTTCCCTGCTGAGCTGTCAGTGCACGCGGGCTTGCAATCTTGCAACCCGGTTGGACACAAGAACACAAGCCAGTCAAACTGAGACAAAGTTTTATTTAGAGAGAGGCCGTGTGCGTCCCCTAACAGGTGGGTCCGCCACGTGTGTGTTCTACCTGAGCCGGGGGGGGGGGTTTCCCCTTCCCCCGGAACACCCTCCTACCATCCTTTCCCAACCAATGGGAACTCTCCCATTACAAGAGTGACATGAGTAACCTGAGTCCTGAAAATGGGCCCAGCTAGACAGCATGAGTCCAATTACCATATGAATGTGAATTGCTGGCTGGCGGTCATAAAATCCAAAGGTGCCTGTATCAATATTTTTGCTGTGGCTCCTAACATCTGCCCCCTACTGTTTAAATAAACAACAGGCAAATGTGGCTAGGGACCGTGCCTGTTAGGTATGTCCAATTCACATATGGTTCTTACCCGTCATGGGAAAACTGACCTTATTGCGTCAGTCTCCTGGCTTAGGTTGATACCACTGTAACCGAATCATACCCGTCACTGACTACCGGTCCAGTATATAGCCATACCTGTGTAATAGGCCTATGCACCAGTGGGGGGGTGAGGTTCTTGCCTCACCTCTGTTGGCCCCCAAATTTAACCTTGGTGCCAGTGGGGGGGTGAGGTTCTTGCCTCACCTCTGTTGGCCCCCAAAATCAGACCATCACTAGCAGAAGGGAGAAAGACGCAGAATTGCCACGACACCAAGCCAATTGACGGCTCCTTTGGAAACACTGGTGACACATCGGCTAAGATATTTAGCACTACCAGTTCGCTGTATCAACAAATAGAGCACAATGCATACAGGTGATACATAGTCCAGGCAAGTTGTGTAAGCAGTTCAAAGTGGAGGAGTCTATCAATATGTCCATTTCCTCCCAAGGTAAATTAAGTCCTTGATTGAGCAGTTCAAATTGGAGGAGTCTATCAATATGTCCATTTCCTCCCAAAGTAAATTAAGTCCTTGATTGAGCAGTCTTATTGAGTTATTTTGATTGATGTATCAATTTATACAGTTTATAGTGATAGCTATCATAAAAAGGAAAGGTGAAAGTAAACAAACATATCTGTTAACCACCTTTAAAAACAAAATTTAATAACAGCTGTTTACCTAAAGTAAATTAAACCATATAAGTCACGTGACTAAATTTTTTTTTTTTGAATACTTGTATCTATATATACATGAGCGCTCCTTATAAATGAAATATGGACATACACACATACAGACATACAACACAAAACAGCATACATAACATAGAACATATAAGACAATAGTAAATAAAGGCCTTGTAGCTATAGCTAGGTGAAATCTCCATTGCAATGTTTAAAAACTTTACAGTTAAAAAAAATAAATAAATAAAACACAGTCAAAAAAAAAAATAAAACTGATCAGAAAAACATTAACCTAGGTTTGTATGAGCTTAAAAAATAAGGTAAAATAAAATAAAATAAAATAAAATAAAATAGAACTTTATGATGTGGGAAAAATGCAAATAATAAAATAGATATTGAAAAAGGCACCGTGGTAAATCACTGTCACAGATGCAAGAATAGCCAGGCTGGAACTCTGGATATCAGCTGTTATGGATTTGAGTCAAATCATCTTCTTTTTCTGTAGAAATTGTTTTAGTTAATCTCTCTGGAATCCAAATTGGTTGCTGTTCCTCCTGTGGAAAAACACAGACGGAGCCCCGACTCCAGACTATTACTGGGTCCGGACCTTTCCATTGTCCTGTTAGAATATCTTTCCAAAGTACCTTAGGCTTATGTACATTTTTCGGATACATATGTCTTTCCGCAGCACTAAGTCCTGATGAATCCAAATTTAGAAAGTTTAGAGTAAAAAGGGTTATTTTAAGTTTATCTTTGGGGGATATATACCCCTTACTAATTCCCTCCCTTTGCTTTAATAAGTACATTTTTATAGTTTGATGAGCTCTTTCAACTATGCCTTGTCCCTGTGGGTTGTATGGGATTCCTGTTATATGAGTAATGCCAAATGATGAGCAAAATTGTTTAAAAGACTTGGAGATGTAACCAGGACCGTTATCGGTTTTTAACTGTTTAGGAACACCCACAGTGGCAAAATTTTGTAAGCAATGAGCTATAACATCTTTAGTTTTTTCTCCGGGATGAAGGGAGCCCATCAAAAATCCAGAAGAAGTATCAACTGTAACATGTAAATATTTTAATTTTCCAAATTCTGGCAAGTGTGTGACGTCCATCTGCCAAATATGGTTAGGTATCAGTCCTCTAGGATTGACTCCAAGATTAACTTGTGGCAAAAATGTCACACAATTTTGACATTGTTTTATTATATGTCTGGCTTGTTCTTTAGTTATTTTAAAACGTTTTTGTAAAGTATTAGCATTGACATGGAACCTTTTATGAAAATTTATAGCTTCTTCTATTGTGGAGAAAATATGTATGTCATGTGTAGATTTATCTGCTAGTTCATTACCCAAACTAAGGGCTCCAGGCAATCCTGTATGTGCTCTGATATGTCCTATAAAGAATGGATCCTTTCTATCCCAGATTAGACTTTGTATAGCAGAAAACAAAGAGAAAACAGTAGAGGAAGGAGAAATCCTACCAGCATCTTCAAGAGATACGATAGCATTAACTACATACTGACTATCAGAAAATAAATTAAATGTAGAATCTTTGAACATCATAAAAGCTTGCAATACTGCATTGAGCTCTACCTTTTGAGCTGATTGTTTGGGTACTAAAAATGTAAAAGTTTGATCAGGAGTAACTACTGCTGCTGTACCATTATTTGACCCATCAGTGAATATATTTGGAGCATTTATGATAGGGGTTTTTCTTGTCATTTTTGGAAAAACTACAGGATGCTTAGACCAAAAGGACAACAAAGGATTAGATGGCAAGTGATTATCAAATGCAACACTAGATTTACACATGATTATTGCCCAAGTATTTAACTCATTAGCTAACTCATCAATTTGATCCATAGTATATGGAGTAATAATTTTATTGGGAGAAATCCCAAACACTCCTTTTGCTGCTTTTATTCCTTTGAGTATTAATTGCCCTACAGCCTCAGGATATCTAGTAAGAATAGTATTAGGAGAATAAGATAAATGTATCCATAATAATGGACCTTCTTGCCAAAATACCCCTGTAGGAATATTTTTTGTCGGTAATACAATAAATAATAAAGGCAAACTTATATCAATTCTATCCAAATGCATATTTTCCATATATGTTTCAATGATTTTTAATGCCTTTCTAGCTTCAGGCGTTAACATGCGGGGTGAATTTGGATCTGATGGACCTTTTAAAATATCAAATAAAGGTCCTAATTCTCCTGTTGGTATGCCTAGATAAGGCCTTATCCAATTTATATCTCCCAATAACTTTTGAAAGTCATTAAGTGATTTGAGTTGATCTACTCGTATTTGAATTTTTGGTGGACGGACCATGGTTGAGGATAATAGAACTCCTAAATAATTAATTGGAAGATTTAATTGTACTTTATCTATTGCTATCTCTAGATTATAATTTTTTAATAAGTTTGTAAGCGTGGCATAACATTCTAGCAATGTGTTTTTATCTTTATGTGCCATTAACACATCATCCATATAGTGAAATATCTGTAGTTCAGGGTTTTGATTTCTAAGTGGCTGGATTGCTTTATCAACATAAATTTGGCACAAAGTTGGGCTGTTAGCCATCCCTTGAGGGAGTACTTTCCATTCATATCTCTGATCAGGACCTTCATGATTCAGTGCAGGGATAGTAAATGCAAAATGTGGACTATCCTCGGGGTGAATTGGAATTGAGAAGAAACAATCTTTAATATCTATAGCTAGAACATGCCACGTTTTTGGTAGAGCAGACAGTTGGGGAATCCCTGATTGAGCAGGTCCCATAATAACCATCTCATTATTAATGGCTCTTAAATCTTGTAATAATCTCCATTTACCAGATTTCTTTTTAATAACAAAAATGGGAGTATTATGGGGAGATACGGAAGGTTGTATATGTCCTTCCGCTAATTGCTGTTTGACCAGATCATGGGCTACTTGTATCTTTTCTTTAGTTAGGGGCCACTGAGGAACCCACACTGGTCTTTCTGATTTCCAAGTAATTTTGATTGTCTCAGTGGCCCTTTTTGAAAACCCAATCCATGTTTATCTATCTCTTGATCTACTTGAATTGGTGCTGTTATATCTTGTTCTTGATCTCTTAATCTCTTTTCTTTTTTAAAGCCTTGTTTTGCCCTAGTAGTGGGCGCGTTAGGATTGACGTTATTTGTTAATGTCAATCCTAATTGATCTAGGACGTCTCGTCCCCATAAATTTATGGGGAGATGGTCCAATACATAGGGCTGTATAGTTCCTTCACATCCTTCAGGATCCCTCCAATCTAATACCATTGCACTTCTATGGGGATTAGTTGCCACTCCTAGGCCTCTAAGCGTTTGGGTCGCTTGCTGTAATGGCCAATGTTTAGGCCATTCCTGGCGAGATATGATGCTGAGGTCAGCGCCTGTGTCCAGCAGTCCATTAAAATCATGCCCTTGAGTATTTAATTTTAGCATAGGGCGAGAATCTAAATTTAAAGATAGCATAGCCCAATCTACACCTGTGGAGCCTAATCCCTTGGAACCTCTTTCTACATTACAACTGGAAAATTTATCATGTAGGCTTGGTATTATTAATAACTGTGCTATTCTATCTCCTGATGAAATTACTGATATACCTCTTGGAGAACTAGCTATGATTTTTATTTCACCCTCATAATCGGGATCAATTACCCCAGGACTTATCATAAGTCCTTTAAGTGTAGAAGAACTGCGTCCTAATAATAAGCCTACTGTTCCCTGGGGAAGAGGTCCTTTTACTCCTGTGGGAATGATTTGAACTCCCATCTCTGGAGTTAATACTGCTCTGGCAGAGGCACAGATGTCCAACCATGCGCTCCCTCTAGTCTGTCTGATGAGGGATCTGATGGATAATGCGTCCTGGGCACCACCTTGATGGTGCTGCTGGGTTCCTCCATTGCCCCGTATATTTGTGGTTTTGGGCCCCGGGGCATTGGGCCCTCCAATTCGTTTTTTGACAACGGGGCCTGATGCCTTTCTCCACGATATCGTGGGTAGACACTTGGTCTTTGTCCATTTTTTGATAATGGAATACCCTCTATGGTGGTTTGAGAATGGCATTCATTAGCCCAATGTCTCCCTCTATGGCATCGTGGGCAAATACCCGGGATTCTACTCTTTTGATACTTAGCTTTGTTAAACCCTCCTCCTATGGGGCAATTTCTTTTAAAATGCCCTTCTTGATTGCAATTATAGCATGTTTTTGGCTTGGTACTTAAAGCCTGTTTTACTTCAGCTGCCATGACTTGTCCTTGTTCATTAATGTCTCTACATAATTTAATATATGTGTTTAAATCTTCCTGTTTCCACGGTCTAATGACCTCTTTGCAGCAACGATTTGCTTGATCGTAAGCCAGCTGTTTTATAAATGGCATTGCCTGTTCTGTATTTTCAAATGTCTCAGAGGCTGCTTCAATAAGTCTAGCTACAAAGTCAGCGTAGGGCTCATTAACTCCTTGTATTATCTTAGATAGTTGACCTTGAAAATCCCCTTGTCCCTTCAAAGTTTTCCATGCCTTAATTGCATTTATAGCGATCTGAGCGTATACGCCAGGATCATATCTGAGCTGTTGCATTTGCTCTTGAAATTCCTCTTTTCCCAGTAACATTTTGAGGTCTCGTTCAGGGTAACCTGCTTCTGCATTTCGCCTAGCTGTCTCCTTGCAAAATTCCTCATTGGCAATTTTCCATAATAAATACTGTCCTCTATTTAGCACAGAATTACACACGTTAGCCCAATCTGCTGGTGTTAAGTTCCAGCCGGTAATAGATTCGACCATACTGACTGTGAAGGGAGCGGCCGGGCCGTAGGCTGCTACAGCTTCCTTTAATTGCTTTATTATTTTGAAATCTAAGGCACGGTAAACTCGTTCTTTTTCTTCTCCCTGCTCAACTACAGGGCATGCTAGTTTTTGGGGTCCCGCCTCAGGATTCCGTTCATCATCTATGGAGGCAGGTAAAGCTGTTGGTTGAACTATGCCCTCTGGTGGTGGAACGGAGTTAGTAGCAGCCTCCCTATCTGACGACCGTTTTTTCCCTGAGCTTGCCTTGTTCAAATTTTCTTCTATCTGACTAGCTTGAGAGACCTTTTGTTTTGCTTGACCTAATATGTTTTCTGCCATGGCCTGGACCTCTAACAATTTACTTAACAGTTTTTCGGTTTGTTTTTTACTAGATTCTAATCTACTATAAAGGTAACGTAACCCAATAAGATAGGATAGAAGAAAGCCAAAACAGAATGAAACAGAAACGGAGAGGAGGAAAATGATTATGTCAATTTTCTCTCTCTCAGGGCCGAATAACTTCAAACCTTGAGTTAACCATTTATCCCAACTCGTCTGGAAAAATTGTAAGGCTAGAGAGCCTGAAATAAGAGCAGAATAAATCAAAACAGAAATACCCATTCTGTCGCCTTTCCTTAGGGGCGAGCGATATTACTCACCTTTAAATTTTGGGCGTTCCCGGTACAGGGCCACCAAAATGCCGCAAACTGCCCGGTCCCGGGCCGGCTGAGTCCCGCTCCTGCTGCCGAACACTGCCTGCGGCACCCCTGCTGAGCGCTTCCCTGCTGAGCTGTCAGTGCACGCGGGCTTGCAATCTTGCAACCCGGTTGGACACAAGAACACAAGCCAGTCAAACTGAGACAAAGTTTTATTTAGAGAGAGGCCGTGTGCGTCCCCTAACAGGTGGGTCCGCCACGTGTGTGTTCTACCTGAGCCGGGGGGGGGGGTTTCCCCTTCCCCCGGAACACCCTCCTACCATCCTTTCCCAACCAATGGGAACTCTCCCATTACAAGAGTGACATGAGTAACCTGAGTCCTGAAAATGGGCCCAGCTAGACAGCATGAGTCCAATTACCATATGAATGTGAATTGCTGGCTGGCGGTCATAAAATCCAAAGGTGCCTGTATCAATATTTTTGCTGTGGCTCCTAACATCTGCCCCCTACTGTTTAAATAAACAACAGGCAAATGTGGCTAGGGACCGTGCCTGTTAGGTATGTCCAATTCACATATGGTTCTTACCCGTCATGGGAAAACTGACCTTATTGCGTCAGTCTCCTGGCTTAGGTTGATACCACTGTAACCGAATCATACCCGTCACTGACTACCGGTCCAGTATATAGCCATACCTGTGTAATAGGCCTATGCACCAGTGGGGGGGTGAGGTTCTTGCCTCACCTCTGTTGGCCCCCAAATTTAACCTTGGTGCCAGTGGGGGGGTGAGGTTCTTGCCTCACCTCTGTTGGCCCCCAAAATCAGACCATCACTAGCAGAAGGGAGAAAGACGCAGAATTGCCACGACACCAAGCCAATTGACGGCTCCTTTGGAAACACTGGTGACACATCGGCTAAGATATTTAGCACTACCAGTTCGCTGTATCAACAAATAGAGCACAATGCATACAGGTGATACATAGTCCAGGCAAGTTGTGTAAGCAGTTCAAAGTGGAGGAGTCTATCAATATGTCCATTTCCTCCCAAGGTAAATTAAGTCCTTGATTGAGCAGTTCAAATTGGAGGAGTCTATCAATATGTCCATTTCCTCCCAAAGTAAATTAAGTCCTTGATTGAGCAGTCTTATTGAGTTATTTTGATTGATGTATCAATTTATACAGTTTATAGTGATAGCTATCATAAAAAGGAAAGGTGAAAGTAAACAAACATATCTGTTAACCACCTTTAAAAACAAAATTTAATAACAGCTGTTTACCTAAAGTAAATTAAACCATATAAGTCACGTGACTAAATTTTTTTTTTTTGAATACTTGTATCTATATATACATGAGCGCTCCTTATAAATGAAATATGGACATACACACATACAGACATACAACACAAAACAGCATACATAACATAGAACATATAAGACAATAGTAAATAAAGGCCTTGTAGCTATAGCTAGGTGAAATCTCCATTGCAATGTTTAAAAACTTTACAGTTAAAAAAAATAAATAAATAAAACACAGTCAAAAAAAAAAATAAAACTGATCAGAAAAACATTAACCTAGGTTTGTATGAGCTTAAAAAATAAGGTAAAATAAAATAAAATAAAATAAAATAAAATAGAACTTTATGATGTGGGAAAAATGCAAATAATAAAATAGATATTGAAAAAGGCACCGTGGTAAATCACTGTCACAGATGCAAGAATAGCCAGGCTGGAACTCTGGATATCAGCTGTTATGGATTTGAGTCAAATCATCTTCTTTTTCTGTAGAAATTGTTTTAGTTAATCTCTCTGGAATCCAAATTGGTTGCTGTTCCTCCTGTGGAAAAACACAGACGGAGCCCCGACTCCAGACTATTACTGGGTCCGGACCTTTCCATTGTCCTGTTAGAATATCTTTCCAAAGTACCTTAGGCTTATGTACATTTTTCGGATACATATGTCTTTCCGCAGCACTAAGTCCTGATGAATCCAAATTTAGAAAGTTTAGAGTAAAAAGGGTTATTTTAAGTTTATCTTTGGGGGATATATACCCCTTACTAATTCCCTCCCTTTGCTTTAATAAGTACATTTTTATAGTTTGATGAGCTCTTTCAACTATGCCTTGTCCCTGTGGGTTGTATGGGATTCCTGTTATATGAGTAATGCCAAATGATGAGCAAAATTGTTTAAAAGACTTGGAGATGTAACCAGGACCGTTATCGGTTTTTAACTGTTTAGGAACACCCACAGTGGCAAAATTTTGTAAGCAATGAGCTATAACATCTTTAGTTTTTTCTCCGGGATGAAGGGAGCCCATCAAAAATCCAGAAGAAGTATCAACTGTAACATGTAAATATTTTAATTTTCCAAATTCTGGCAAGTGTGTGACGTCCATCTGCCAAATATGGTTAGGTATCAGTCCTCTAGGATTGACTCCAAGATTAACTTGTGGCAAAAATGTCACACAATTTTGACATTGTTTTATTATATGTCTGGCTTGTTCTTTAGTTATTTTAAAACGTTTTTGTAAAGTATTAGCATTGACATGGAACCTTTTATGAAAATTTATAGCTTCTTCTATTGTGGAGAAAATATGTATGTCATGTGTAGATTTATCTGCTAGTTCATTACCCAAACTAAGGGCTCCAGGCAATCCTGTATGTGCTCTGATATGTCCTATAAAGAATGGATCCTTTCTATCCCAGATTAGACTTTGTATAGCAGAAAACAAAGAGAAAACAGTAGAGGAAGGAGAAATCCTACCAGCATCTTCAAGAGATACGATAGCATTAACTACATACTGACTATCAGAAAATAAATTAAATGTAGAATCTTTGAACATCATAAAAGCTTGCAATACTGCATTGAGCTCTACCTTTTGAGCTGATTGTTTGGGTACTAAAAATGTAAAAGTTTGATCAGGAGTAACTACTGCTGCTGTACCATTATTTGACCCATCAGTGAATATATTTGGAGCATTTATGATAGGGGTTTTTCTTGTCATTTTTGGAAAAACTACAGGATGCTTAGACCAAAAGGACAACAAAGGATTAGATGGCAAGTGATTATCAAATGCAACACTAGATTTACACATGATTATTGCCCAAGTATTTAACTCATTAGCTAACTCATCAATTTGATCCATAGTATATGGAGTAATAATTTTATTGGGAGAAATCCCAAACACTCCTTTTGCTGCTTTTATTCCTTTGAGTATTAATTGCCCTACAGCCTCAGGATATCTAGTAAGAATAGTATTAGGAGAATAAGATAAATGTATCCATAATAATGGACCTTCTTGCCAAAATACCCCTGTAGGAATATTTTTTGTCGGTAATACAATAAATAATAAAGGCAAACTTATATCAATTCTATCCAAATGCATATTTTCCATATATGTTTCAATGATTTTTAATGCCTTTCTAGCTTCAGGCGTTAACATGCGGGGTGAATTTGGATCTGATGGACCTTTTAAAATATCAAATAAAGGTCCTAATTCTCCTGTTGGTATGCCTAGATAAGGCCTTATCCAATTTATATCTCCCAATAACTTTTGAAAGTCATTAAGTGATTTGAGTTGATCTACTCGTATTTGAATTTTTGGTGGACGGACCATGGTTGAGGATAATAGAACTCCTAAATAATTAATTGGAAGATTTAATTGTACTTTATCTATTGCTATCTCTAGATTATAATTTTTTAATAAGTTTGTAAGCGTGGCATAACATTCTAGCAATGTGTTTTTATCTTTATGTGCCATTAACACATCATCCATATAGTGAAATATCTGTAGTTCAGGGTTTTGATTTCTAAGTGGCTGGATTGCTTTATCAACATAAATTTGGCACAAAGTTGGGCTGTTAGCCATCCCTTGAGGGAGTACTTTCCATTCATATCTCTGATCAGGACCTTCATGATTCAGTGCAGGGATAGTAAATGCAAAATGTGGACTATCCTCGGGGTGAATTGGAATTGAGAAGAAACAATCTTTAATATCTATAGCTAGAACATGCCACGTTTTTGGTAGAGCAGACAGTTGGGGAATCCCTGATTGAGCAGGTCCCATAATAACCATCTCATTATTAATGGCTCTTAAATCTTGTAATAATCTCCATTTACCAGATTTCTTTTTAATAACAAAAATGGGAGTATTATGGGGAGATACGGAAGGTTGTATATGTCCTTCCGCTAATTGCTGTTTGACCAGATCATGGGCTACTTGTATCTTTTCTTTAGTTAGGGGCCACTGAGGAACCCACACTGGTCTTTCTGATTTCCAAGTAATTTTGATTGTCTCAGTGGCCCTTTTTGAAAACCCAATCCATGTTTATCTATCTCTTGATCTACTTGAATTGGTGCTGTTATATCTTGTTCTTGATCTCTTAATCTCTTTTCTTTTTTAAAGCCTTGTTTTGCCCTAGTAGTGGGCGCGTTAGGATTGACGTTATTTGTTAATGTCAATCCTAATTGATCTAGGACGTCTCGTCCCCATAAATTTATGGGGAGATGGTCCAATACATAGGGCTGTATAGTTCCTTCACATCCTTCAGGATCCCTCCAATCTAATACCATTGCACTTCTATGGGGATTAGTTGCCACTCCTAGGCCTCTAAGCGTTTGGGTCGCTTGCTGTAATGGCCAATGTTTAGGCCATTCCTGGCGAGATATGATGCTGAGGTCAGCGCCTGTGTCCAGCAGTCCATTAAAATCATGCCCTTGAGTATTTAATTTTAGCATAGGGCGAGAATCTAAATTTAAAGATAGCATAGCCCAATCTACACCTGTGGAGCCTAATCCCTTGGAACCTCTTTCTACATTACAACTGGAAAATTTATCATGTAGGCTTGGTATTATTAATAACTGTGCTATTCTATCTCCTGATGAAATTACTGATATACCTCTTGGAGAACTAGCTATGATTTTTATTTCACCCTCATAATCGGGATCAATTACCCCAGGACTTATCATAAGTCCTTTAAGTGTAGAAGAACTGCGTCCTAATAATAAGCCTACTGTTCCCTGGGGAAGAGGTCCTTTTACTCCTGTGGGAATGATTTGAACTCCCATCTCTGGAGTTAATACTGCTCTGGCAGAGGCACAGATGTCCAACCATGCGCTCCCTCTAGTCTGTCTGATGAGGGATCTGATGGATAATGCGTCCTGGGCACCACCTTGATGGTGCTGCTGGGTTCCTCCATTGCCCCGTATATTTGTGGTTTTGGGCCCCGGGGCATTGGGCCCTCCAATTCGTTTTTTGACAACGGGGCCTGATGCCTTTCTCCACGATATCGTGGGTAGACACTTGGTCTTTGTCCATTTTTTGATAATGGAATACCCTCTATGGTGGTTTGAGAATGGCATTCATTAGCCCAATGTCTCCCTCTATGGCATCGTGGGCAAATACCCGGGATTCTACTCTTTTGATACTTAGCTTTGTTAAACCCTCCTCCTATGGGGCAATTTCTTTTAAAATGCCCTTCTTGATTGCAATTATAGCATGTTTTTGGCTTGGTACTTAAAGCCTGTTTTACTTCAGCTGCCATGACTTGTCCTTGTTCATTAATGTCTCTACATAATTTAATATATGTGTTTAAATCTTCCTGTTTCCACGGTCTAATGACCTCTTTGCAGCAACGATTTGCTTGATCGTAAGCCAGCTGTTTTATAAATGGCATTGCCTGTTCTGTATTTTCAAATGTCTCAGAGGCTGCTTCAATAAGTCTAGCTACAAAGTCAGCGTAGGGCTCATTAACTCCTTGTATTATCTTAGATAGTTGACCTTGAAAATCCCCTTGTCCCTTCAAAGTTTTCCATGCCTTAATTGCATTTATAGCGATCTGAGCGTATACGCCAGGATCATATCTGAGCTGTTGCATTTGCTCTTGAAATTCCTCTTTTCCCAGTAACATTTTGAGGTCTCGTTCAGGGTAACCTGCTTCTGCATTTCGCCTAGCTGTCTCCTTGCAAAATTCCTCATTGGCAATTTTCCATAATAAATACTGTCCTCTATTTAGCACAGAATTACACACGTTAGCCCAATCTGCTGGTGTTAAGTTCCAGCCGGTAATAGATTCGACCATACTGACTGTGAAGGGAGCGGCCGGGCCGTAGGCTGCTACAGCTTCCTTTAATTGCTTTATTATTTTGAAATCTAAGGCACGGTAAACTCGTTCTTTTTCTTCTCCCTGCTCAACTACAGGGCATGCTAGTTTTTGGGGTCCCGCCTCAGGATTCCGTTCATCATCTATGGAGGCAGGTAAAGCTGTTGGTTGAACTATGCCCTCTGGTGGTGGAACGGAGTTAGTAGCAGCCTCCCTATCTGACGACCGTTTTTTCCCTGAGCTTGCCTTGTTCAAATTTTCTTCTATCTGACTAGCTTGAGAGACCTTTTGTTTTGCTTGACCTAATATGTTTTCTGCCATGGCCTGGACCTCTAACAATTTACTTAACAGTTTTTCGGTTTGTTTTTTACTAGATTCTAATCTACTATAAAGGTAACGTAACCCAATAAGATAGGATAGAAGAAAGCCAAAACAGAATGAAACAGAAACGGAGAGGAGGAAAATGATTATGTCAATTTTCTCTCTCTCAGGGCCGAATAACTTCAAACCTTGAGTTAACCATTTATCCCAACTCGTCTGGAAAAATTGTAAGGCTAGAGAGCCTGAAATAAGAGCAGAATAAATCAAAACAGAAATACCCATTCTGTCGCCTTTCCTTAGGGGCGAGCGATATTACTCACCTTTAAATTTTGGGCGTTCCCGGTACAGGGCCACCAAAATGCCGCAAACTGCCCGGTCCCGGGCCGGCTGAGTCCCGCTCCTGCTGCCGAACACTGCCTGCGGCACCCCTGCTGAGCGCTTCCCTGCTGAGCTGTCAGTGCACGCGGGCTTGCAATCTTGCAACCCGGTTGGACACAAGAACACAAGCCAGTCAAACTGAGACAAAGTTTTATTTAGAGAGAGGCCGTGTGCGTCCCCTAACAGGTGGGTCCGCCACGTGTGTGTTCTACCTGAGCCGGGGGGGGGGGTTTCCCCTTCCCCCGGAACACCCTCCTACCATCCTTTCCCAACCAATGGGAACTCTCCCATTACAAGAGTGACATGAGTAACCTGAGTCCTGAAAATGGGCCCAGCTAGACAGCATGAGTCCAATTACCATATGAATGTGAATTGCTGGCTGGCGGTCATAAAATCCAAAGGTGCCTGTATCAATATTTTTGCTGTGGCTCCTAACACACTCCTATAGGTAGAAAGGCTATAATCAGAGCCTGATTTTGCTCAGAGTAAAAGCAACAGCTTTTCTAATTATTTACTTGGGGTTTAAGAAAATTTTATTAAACTTCCTAAATAAAAAAATTATAATTTTACTGTGAATCTGAAGGTCTTAACCCCATTGTACTACATAGAAACAATGACTTTTGTTTTGCTTTGTTTTTTAGAAAAACAAAGTTTATTAGGAAATCAAATATTAATTTAGAGTAAAAAAGACTATTTTCAAAACTAAAAAATGTTTTAAATTAAGCCTTGATTGCCAGTATTATGATCGTTTTCAATGATTTATAATTTGTGGGGATGAGAAAAGTCATTTGATAACCGTTGAAACTCTTATGCCTCTTATTAATCCAAAAGAATTAGTCAGACTGTTGCCTTGAGACATTTGAAGAAAATTAAGAATAACTACTCTTGAGTTTGTTAAATTCTTTAAACAAGTCTAAAGGGAACAATATTCTATCAACGTCGGCAGTAGATGAGTAGAGAAATCAAATAACTATTAAGTATTGTATGAACTGTTGAGAGAGGACATGTGCAGTGGCAGAGTTCCTCCTTTGAAGCCAAGCACCTGGGAACAATCCCAGCCCTGCTCCCCACCATGAAGGTCCCTGGGCAAGTTTCTTCTCTTCCCAGGCCTCAGTTTCCTCATTTGTTTGAAATGACAGAATTGCTATGGAATAAAGGTAAAGATTTAAATAGTGGGGATCTCTGAGGCTCTCAGTTAAGTGCTGACATTAAAACTGTTTTCATAACAATTCTAAGATATTGTTTGTTTTGTTCACTCTCATTTTCTCATGAGGGTCCAGTGGAGTCTGTCAGAGGCTACATCATGTGAGATATCACAGAGCAGACATGAAAATCCAGCTGTCTCCAATTAAGTCAGACACTAAAGAGATTTACAAGAATGTGAAAGTGCCTCTCCTCTCACTGAATTGTTTTGTTTTTGAAAATAGAGTTGTTTCTTAGTGTCCATGAGGGATTTTTCTAGAACCCACTCAGATACCAAAATCTGAGGCAGTTCCATTCCAGTCCCTTATATAAAATGGCACTATATTTCTTTATAACATATGTACACCTTCTCATACTTTAAATTATTTCTAGATTATTTCTAATATCTAATACAACATAAATGCTATGTAAATAGTTATTATAATGTACAAGTTAGGGAATAATGACATATTCAGTACAGATGTAAGTTTTTTCCCAAATATTTTCTATCTTTGAAACTCATGGATATAGAGGACTGATTATATAGCTACTATGCATAAAACCATGCAGTTGAGGTTAACATGTAAATGTGATTTCTGGTGCTATTTTTAACTAAATGAATATTTTAAAATTTCACTTACTCCATTTTTATTTCTAATATAGAAAATACAATAATGTAATAAATATCCATAGATACAAAAGCAGATATAAAAGCAGCTCTGTGGATCCTCAATAATATTTAGGAATATAATAGAATCTGAGTCCAAAAAGGCTGAGTGAGAACTATTGACTTAAATCAATTCCCTGGCAATTCTTTTCTTTCTTTATTTTGTTTATTTATTTGGTACCATGAATTGAACCCAGGGGTTGCTTAACCACTAAGCTACATGCCCAACCCTTTTTATTTTTTCATTTTGAGACAGGGTTGCCTTGGGCCTCACTAAATTACTGAGGCTGGCTATGAACTTGCAATCTCCTGCCTCAGCTTCCTGAGCCTCTGGAATTACAGGCATGCCAAGTACTTTTTTTTTTAAATAAATAAAAGCACAAATCAGAAAGCAATTTGTTGCTAAACCACGTAGCCCAAATTTGCTTTCAGAACATATAGTGATTATAGCTGTATTATTCTTCCACTTTTAAATATGTTAAAAGCATGTCTTTTCAATTCAAGTTGCATATTAAAACAACTGTAAAGATTTTGTAAAATTCTATCATCTGGGACCTCACATTCTGTCATGGATACTTTATAGAAGCTCTCTCTTTATGTCATTTTGTTATTTAAATGAGAGCTTTAATGATTACTTTATCTAAATTGGTTCTATTGTTTGGATCTTAAATGTCTCCCAAAGACCCAGGTGTGAAAAGCTTAGTTCCCAATTGGCACTTGGGAGTTGGTGGAAACTTTGAGAGAGTGTTCCTAGTGGGAAGACATGGAGTCACTGAGGCATGCCCTTAAAAGGGATAGTGGGACCACATTCCACTTCTTCTTCTTCTCTCTTTTGTGTCACACATTACCATTGTGATATACCACCTCACCACAGGCCTAAAAGCAGTGGGGTCAACAGATCATGGACAGACACTCCAAAACTGTGAGATAATATAACTTGTCTCTTTATCCTTCAACCAAAATGCACCAGATTCCACCTTGCACTGTAAACATTTACATGCATTCCTAACCAGAGTGGCCTTGATATGTGAAGCATCTTTTCTTTCTGACCCCTTGAGAATCCAATAGAATATGTTAAGTGTTCAATTAATGTTAACTAGACAAATGACTGAATATGAGGATGCTGAGCTGGAGACTTCCTTCCTCTACTTTATAGTATAAACAGAATGCTCCAAGTAGCCCCCAGAGTGCAGGGCTCAACACCCCCCATTCCAGTAAGAACAACCATGTCCACAGTCCAGCTATCATCTTTCAAGTATCCCTCTTTGTCCAGCTTGGGAGCTCTGAGTAGTTTATGAGTGTTCAGAAAGGAAGACCACCAGATCCCATCCTTTTGCCCAGGGTACTGACCAGTAGAAATTGTTCTAATGAGTTATGTTGGATAGTGAAATGTGACCAGATAAAGGCCACAGTGTTAAGGGAACTTTGGCCTTATTGTGTCCTTTCTTCAAGAACAAAAGTCCTAGTGTCACTGAACTCAGTAGGAATTTTGTGTGTCTCCAAGGCACACAAATCTGCTTAGGAACACGGTGGGGGAGATGCCTCTGTGGCAGAGGCAAGGTGAAACCAGCTGTTCCAAGCTAGCATGGGAAGCTGCTGACCCACCTGCCCAGCTGTGTTTTCTGTGGGGCCCCAGTAGAGCTTCTCTAGGCAGGGTACCCCTCCATATTATTTTTGGTGATACAGTTTCACTGTCAGATGAACTTGATCCCTAAAGGTTACCACTCTCAGAACTCCTAGAATTTACATCTGCTGCTACTTAATGAAATGCAAACAGACCACAGTGGGCAATTGTGCAGCCCCAAACTCATAACCCTGAAATACCAACACTTTCCTCCCCAGCAGTCAACCTTTTGTTGAAGGGCTAGAGATTTTTTAAATAAACAATTCAATGAGCTTTAGCTTATTCACAATTACACAACTATAATCAACATAATGAATTTTAGAACCTCTTCATCACTTCAAAGCCCACTGAATACATTAGCAGTCAACTCCCCCAACCCCTATGAAACCCCAGTCCTAGATAACAGGGTTCAGGACATGTTGTGCCACAAATGGTGTCTTGGTGTACTGAATAGTTTAAGCTCAAGGAATTTGAGAAATGACAGATGCAGGAAGGACTCTGTGACCCTACCTTGTAGCAGGTCACAAGACCTTCATGTGCAAGGAGTCCTCCCTATACTGGAGTACCTCTCCTTGGCATCCTTATCTCCAAAGAAGAAGGGACCCAAGAGGAATCTGAACAAACAGGCCCTGCCAAGCTTGCCCCAGTTTACAACCCTAAGCTTGTACTGATTTATCCCATCACATCTTGCCATCATTTTCCACATTCATCAAATCCAGTTATAAAAACACTCAAGTTTATGGGTTCTTCCACATTTTATTTTCTTACAAAGGCTCCTATGTCATGTAAAACTTATATGAAGTAAATCTGTATGTTTTCCTCTCCATAATCTGTCTTTGTACCATAGCTCCAGCTATGGTACAAAGACTTTTTTTTTCCCTTTCCTATATAGGCAACCACTAATCTACTTTGGTCCCTATGGATTTGCCTAGTCTGAACATTTTGTGTAAATGGAATCATACAACATGTGGTCTGCTGTGACTGATCTGCTATTCTTTCATTTAGGATGTTTTACACATTCATGGTAATTGTAGAATGCATCACTCTCTGTTTCTTTTTATTACTAAATACTGTTACACTGCATGAGTATACTAGTTATTAATTTATTCATCCATAAGTTCATAGACATTTAGGTTGTTGCACTTCTGGCTCTGTAATGTGAATATTTATTTTTAAGTAAAAAACACACAAAATGATTTATTTGTATCCATCTCCCAGACCTATATGTGTATGTAATCAAGGAATTTTTCTTTGGGGAGGGAGAGTGAATGATAGGAGTTGAATTTTTACTTTGGCTTAAAACTTGAAATTGTTAGCAATGTCTCTCATTAGAGATAAAATTGTAAATAATACAAAGAAAATAAAATGGATTTACGAATTAATAGAATCAAAGAATGTTAAATGAAAAGAGCCTTAGAAAAGAGCAAAACAATTTTATAGCTAAACAAATTTGTGTTCCAGAGAGCTTGTTCAAGAGACTTCTGGTGTTGATGGGGTTAATATGTTATGCTCTTATGCTACACAAAATTTTAAAAAAATAATAAAATCTCAAAAGCCTAACCAAAAAAATTATTAAATTTATTGAAATTTTAAAATGAAACACTTGAAAGCTATTATTGTGTTCCTTGCCAACTTCAGGAGACACACCCTTGTGGTGATAAAAAAGCTGTAGCTTACATAATCCTGGCCCTGATGGAGGAGAGTCTGCACCTTCCCCTCCCAGGCCACACTCTCCCTACAGTGAATACCAGAGAGAGAAGAGTTCCCTAGTGACTGGTTCCTGAGTTCAAACCCCAGACTGGGATGTGGAATAGGAGAAGCTTAGTGCAGGCAGCCTCCTCCACCCCCAGACCCATAGCTCTATGAAGACAGGGATGACTTCACCTGCCACACCCAGCCAGTCCAGCACTGGGACCAGGACTGTACCAGATGGCCCTCCACTGTGAACGGTGAAATAAAACATGAGTGTTCTGAAGCCCAAACCTTTTTTGTTCTTAGGGGGAAAAATAGTTTATGCTTTTATGTTCTCTAATTAATGGCTACAAATTCTCTTTAACTTTGGTATTTCCCTTCTGAAAAAGAAAAATGCAATTTAGCACTGAAGTGACTTTTTCTCCTCCAAAAGAAAGCTCATTTATATCTAACCATTGCTGTCATCTAGCTCTCCTATCTCCTCATCGCCCCACCCCCTCCATTATACCCCCTACCAGACTATAGGATCAAGAGAGGCTGACAGATAGCCTGGACACTACTCATTTTTTCATGTAACACTGGGGCCACATAGATTTTCCAACATCTTTACCCCCCGCCCTACTTTTATTCCCTCCCCTATCTTTACCTGTCTAGGTCTCAACTTCCTGATCAAAGAATGCACTATGAATCTTCCCTATTCTTCACAATTCTCATGAGTTCATTTGGATAGGAACATTTCTGCTCAAAAAAAATGGCACAATTTAGTATTTTTAGAATTCCTATAGGAATGACATAAATTTATTCTAGAATTTTCAATATTATTTTTCATTCTAATTCTATCCCTATTAATTCCTTTTACTTTTATTTAATTCTCTTTTATATGTTTTAACTGCATTCATTTACTTCTCTACAAATTGGATTTATTCAACAAACATTTATTGATCCATTAATAAATGCATATATATCTCCATTCTTTAACTCTGAAAGCATTTTTTTTAATTATGGGAAGGATACATGGAGGGTTAGTTTAAGCAATAAAGGCTGAACTTGAGTTTAACTGTAAATCCTTATCAAGTGTTTGTTTTTATGAAGTTGACATTCTATTATCAAACCTCCATATGCTTTTTCTCCAGGTGGATAAGATTGGTCAAAGGTCAACTGGTGCTTAAATTCCTCAAAGAGTTCATTTGCCTTTAAGAACAGGGCTGCAGAGAGGAATCACTTGATGGTTCCTAAGTCTAACTCTCTAGGTAGTAGTCTCACAAATAGAACCTCATGACATAATTAAGTTCATATTCTTGATATTATTATTAGATATAAAGTACTACTTCCTTACACTCATTTTTCCACTCAGTAAATAATTATCTAGTTGTATCTTCTGCAATTTAGGATGTTAGGGATAAAAATGTATGATAAAATCAGCAAAGAGTCATAGAATTTTACTTTTTCAGGAGTATTATTAATCTCAAAGTTGTTTTCTTGTCATTCATTCATTATACACAACCAAAATTTACTTTAAATTTTCTTTTTGAACTGAAGCATTTTTCTTTCTCAGTAATATTTATATATGGTAATAAATTCACCATGTTGGAGAAAGACTGCTAGTGAAAATCAACACTTTTCCTAATTTCTCCTATCATTCTCCAAGTCTCACTTCCCCTAAAACAACCACTTTTACTTTTTATCTTATATAATTTGAATGATTATCCCTATATGCCTAAATAATACTTGTAACACTTTTTAAATGTATCATCTAGAGAAAAATTTCATTGATTCCTATTACGATAGATGAAAATTTAGCTCCTTTAAACCAATACTTACTTTGTCTTCCCAACCTTTAATGGACATCTGTCTGCTTTGTTTGTATGTTTGTTTTTTCTTTTTTCATTTCTTTTTTTTTAAATTTCCCAACATTTGAACATTATTACTATTTGGGAAATGCCTCTTTTGATGAGATGAGATGCAAAGGTAGCTTCTTGCCAAAGCAACTGAAAACACCAGATAGTCCCTTTATCAAGACTTCTTTGCACCTGGGTTCATGCATGTGAAGTAGGCTCTACAGAGCCAACTTTCCACCCCAGACATGGAATCAGTAGATAGTAGAGTGAAGACCCAGAGGCACAATTGTGGTAAAATTGTGTTTTTGAGTAGTGGTGGCAGCAATGCTAACTGAAGAATCCAGCCTCCTGGGCAAGCTACATGTATAATATAATCTGTACTGCCTTATGCATAATGATAAAGTGAATTCTGCTATTAGGCTAATTATGCTGTATTTTAAATTTACTCCTGACTACAAAGCCACAGATTCCCCAGTACTCCATGTCATTTGCTTTTACTTAAATATATATACTCACACACATACACACACACACACACACACACACATATATATATACACACACACATATACATATAATACAAATACATACACACACACACACACACATATATTAGTTGTAGGTGGACACAATACCTTTATTTTTATGTGGTGCTGAGGATCAAATAGAATGCCTCACGCATGCTAGGCAAGTGTTCTACCAGTGATTGATAATCCCAGCCCCTACTTTTACTTCTTAAATGAGCCAGAATTGGTTTCTGTTGCTTACAATCAGGAATTCTGACTAACATACTGCCTAATATTGATACAATATGCTGTTGCTGTCCAATTCTCCACTGGTCATGTTACAAATTTAAACCACACTCTTGAAGGTTGCCTGCTTCTATCAAGAACAAAGTGTATTTCAACTTCCAACTTTGTAAAATGACAACATTAGCACATCAATACTTGCTTCCATATCTCCTCCCTTCTTCAAAGATAAAAATATTTATATTCTATTCTAGAATGATAATTATCTTCTGTGCTTTATGATTTAATTAGAAGATGAAAACAAATAATCTTTACATTGTGCCTATGTAAAAATTATTCAATAGTATGCTATATTTACATTTTTTGTTACATGTCATATAGGTGTCATAATCCAATATCATAACTCCTACAATAATTAAAGAAAAATGATCCCACAGTCAAGTTGGAATAGATTTTCTTTGTTCTTACAATTTGTATTTTGTCTCCATCATAACTTCAAATTTTTCTAACTCAGAGCTGGAGGGCTCCATTCCTCTGTTCCCAAATCTGGATTTTCTAGGACTATAGCAAGTTAATGACTCTAGGACAAGATGCCAGTGTTTTCCTTCTTAATCCAATAGTTCCTAAAAACTATGTTTTTCTTTTCTTGATTACTCTCTTGTTTTACTGGGGACATACCAAAGTAATTTTCTAAGAAAGGGTCTAGGTAGTTAAATATCCAGTGTCCTTGATTTGCCTTTGTGAAGAAAATTTTCATTATGGCCTTCCATTTGAGTAATACATTGGTTAAATGTGGTCTTCTGAGTTGAAATTAAGTTTCTATAGAAGTCTGAATATCTTTCTTTATTGGTGCTCATGAGAAGTCTGGAACTCAATGAAACACTGTTTATAGCTCTTTGACAAATGTTTCTAAAAGAATAAATAATACAGTTGAATGAAGAAGGTGAGGAGATAGCAGATATCAAGAAGATCCAGAGCAAGAGGTATTGTGTAACAAACCTGACAGGGTATTGTACTGGAGTAGATATTAGGGTATTGTGTTTGGCACCTAGGGTAGGAGGAGAGAAGTTCCTAAAAGAACATTGGATAAGAACTGCAGAGAAAAATCTTCTTGGCAATTTGGCTTAACCAATCTGTATTTCCCCACTATGTTGAACTCCATAAAGTTGACTTTTCTTCTAGAAATTATTCTCACAGATAAATTGCTGATTTTAAAAATCAAGAAATCACTCTTTTTACCCCCCCAAACACATACATATATGATAGTGCTGAGATTATTCCTCTTCTGCAGGAAGGGGATAGCCTATCATAGCATAGTGTGAATATCTTGCATCTTTAATAGTACAGTGAAAAGAAAACTTACTGAATTACCAATGACTTGTATTGCAATTGGAATATTTTCTTCTACTGAAAACATATTCATACACTAATTATAATCCACACTATTGGTTATTCAAGATTTATTTTGCTTTATGAACCACGTAGAATGAAAAGCAATCACACTGTAATGCAGTACAATGTGACATGATTACGCCTACTACAATTACAAGTTCAACAAACTTGAACTAAGATTCAAATGACTCTAAGGGAAATGGTTTCATAATGGTATCCAGTGTTCTCAATTAACACAGGAAAGATTAATGGCTTTTTTCCCCCTTTGGTGGTCTCTGTTGAGAAGGAAAAAACATGAACTGCCATTTGATTTTCCACTCAATTGCATCCGCAAACTGGCAAACAGACCAACTGGGAAAGTTCCTCCATCCAGTAGCTGGATTTGCCCATGGTGATGGGTGTGGCCTGAACATGTTACCAAGGCTGATTCTCCATGATTTGAATACTCCACCAGCAGTACCTCTCTGAGGGAGAGTCGAAGACTGAAGTAGTAAGAAGTACATGAGATGAAAATAATTATTACAAAATTTCCTCTTCTCTTCATTTACCTTAACCTCTAATTAGCTACATTTTCATGCTCTGAGAACATCTCAAGTCTATGTCTGATCAGCTACTTCCCAGAAGGAAATGAATTACATATCAAAATGGACTTGATGCTTCTCAGTAAACAGGCAAATCAGTTAAGCAGTGAGCAAAATGAAAATTTTAGTACCATCACTCTGCAAAAAAAAAAAAAAAAAAGGTGATGACTGGTACAGGTCGAGAGAGTTATGACCTGTGAGAATCCTCTGCTGCAAGGAACAGCTCAGCTGTACAGCAAGTCTCCATGGCTGCTGCAGTCAAGAATCTGAACACGGCCTTCAATTCTCTGAGGATGTTATTCATAAAGGCACAGTTAATCAAACTCAGACCTCTCTTCAAAATCTCACTGTAAAAGCCATGCTTATTGCCAGCAGTAGAAAGGTGCCAGACCAGAGAAGGTAAGCTAGAATCTGTGTGCCCTGGCTTCAGAACCATGAAGTCTCAACCCATCTTAAAGAGTAAAAAAAGATTGTGTTTTTTTACATTTACCAAATAGTTGGCTTTCGATGCATACAATCAGAGCTTTTTACTTATCCAAGGGTTTTTAATCTACAAAAGTAGATATTTTTATTTATTTTAATTTACCAAAAAGAAAAAAAAAAAAACCTCTCCTTCTTTCCCTCCCTTACTCTTTAGAGGAATTCAGAAAGGACGAATATGGGCCAAAATCACTCTGGCTAGTGTCCATAGTTACCAGGCTGAAAGAGAAGGCAGTTTTCTGGAGACATGGTCTTGCTTCAGATGCCAGATGCCTGCTAAAAGTATTACAGGCTCTCAGATTATTTTCCTGCCTCCTGAGCCATCACACAAAGGAATGGTGACTTTTTTGATGGAGCTGCTGGAGTCTTTCCTAGGTCTGAGAAGAATGGTTTTCTTTATTCTTCCCACAGGGAAATCTCCACATACAAAAGTAGAGCCACTTAGGTTCAGTTGTTTAGTACTAACTTGGAGTGCTGAGAGACGATAAACCATTGTTATGCTCTCATGATTGAAGAGAAAAATAAAGACAAGAAGATTTGAGTTCTCTCAGTTTGTACAATTCCTCTGCTGACTCTTTGCTGAAACTTGTTGCTTTTTTTCTTCCTAACTCGGGGACAAATTTGTCCAAAGCCCTTGAAGATGAATGTGAAGCAAATAAGCCAGCTTAGGATTCTCCTTCTGTAAGGACAGAAAAGAACAGTAGAGATCATAAATCATCACAGTCTACATTCAGCTTTGCTCTGAGGCTCTGATTTTTCCTTTACAAAATGAAAATGCCAACCTCATAGAGTTGTTGAACTTTTAAAAAGTAATAGAATTTGTATTTAGGGCAATTTTACATTTATAGAAAAATCAAATAGAAACTAGACAGAGTTCTTATACACTTCTTTTCCCATTTCCCTCAGTTTCCCCCAGTTTCCCCATTATTAATGTCTTGTATTAGTGTTGTGGGTTTGTTATGATTTAAATATGAAGTGTCTCCCAAATACTCATATGTTACAGATTTGGTCCTCAATGCAATAATACTCACAGGTGAGGCTTTAGGGAAGCGATTGGATCAATGGAATAATATACTGATGGATTAATAATTTGATGACATTATGAGGAGGTGATAAAAATTTAGAAGTAGGGCCTTGTAGGAGCTAGTAGGTCACTGGGGGCAAGTCCTTGGGGATTTTATCTTTTTCCTTGTCCCTGCCTTATGCATCTACCCCCACCCCACTTCCCTATTGCCATGAGCTGAAGAGTAGCTTTCCTCCAACATGCCCTTCCCCCATAATGGTCTGCCTCACCTCAGGCCCAGAGCAGTGGAGCTTGTCAACCATCAACTAAAACCATGAGCCAAATAAACCCTTTCTTTTTTAAGTTGTTTGTGTCAGGTATTTTAGTCACAGCAACAGAAAGCTAAAACAGAGTTGTTAAATTGTAAATTTCATACCACATAAAAAGAACAAGTCTTTTAAGTATTAGAAGGTAGCTATAAACATGAACTTTTATCTATAATTCAAGAGTTCCATTTTAATTAATGTATCAAGTTTTCATTTCTTTGATTACATTTCACAAGTTAGCCTGACCAATGTCTTCAAAATTCCCTACCAGAATAGAACCCCATTTGCAAAATACCATCTGTGAAAATTTGTTTCTTTAGGTTTAAGATCTATTTCTTAGTAACCTTTCACTTAAAAGCAAAATAATCCTACCCCGAGAAAGTGAATAACTATTATTTTCATCAATATTTATTGTTGAATAGCAAAAGTCACAATACCAACCCAGACTCTAGAAGGTTACTGTCCATGAGTTGCTTTAATAAGAATGATAAAGAGAAGGGTCCAGAGGTTCTTAGGAATGACAGTGATCAAAAGAGGGTCTGGAGTAGTTTCATATGGTTCAATGATCTCAGAAGAGAAAATCACAGGAAAGAGGATAAGCAAACCAGTTCTTGAAAGAAGACCAACTCAGAGCCTTTCTTCAAGGCAGAAGGATTCAGCCTCTAGGTGAGGGCTTGGGAGGAGGAGTGTGGGCCCACAGACATTTAGATAGAGGATATTTTTCCCTTTCCTGACACTGGACCATCAATAGACCAATTGAAATAGCATAAAAATACTACCAAAAGCATGATTATGGGAGGACCCAGAAGAACAAACATGACTGACACAAAAGTGAACATAAGATGGAAAACAGACAAAATCCATTTGGGGGGGGGGGGTTCACTGAAGAATACATGTTTTTTTCCTAGCTGGTTGTACTTGGGAGAAGAATTTAAGAATGCATAGTGTTCAGCCTTCAAAAGTATATGTGAGGCTCTCAAGTGGTGGGCAGCCATGAATGACCACTGAAATTCCTATGAAAGTCTTATAGAGACCTGAGCCTCATTAGGGAGATTCTGATGGTGGGAGGGGCAGATAAGCATACTTGCTTAAATCACTTCTCTGCACTTTAATCATCCTCACTATCTGAAGTGCTGTCACAAGGCTAGAGAATGCAACATTGCTCAAGTGGCCCAGATACTCCCAGGTACTGTTGGCCAGAGCATGAACCAGACCAAGTAATTCTCTAAGAATCTACCCCAAGAAAATAATTAGAAATCAGGACAAACCTGACATTCAAAAATGTTAATAGCAGCTTTATGTATGTCAGCAAAAAGACCTGAAAATAACCAGAAGTCCATTAATAAGGAAATAGCATATCCATATTATAAACTATTACCCAACATTTCAAAATTGTTTACCAACAACTCTATTATATAGAAAAAAACATGATGTAATACATTAAAGTGAAAACAAAACATGGAGAGAAATATGTATGTATGATTGTGTGTGTGTGTGTGTATATATATATATATATATTATGATATTTAAAATCCCAAGTCACTACCATTACTCACACACTAGGCATAATAATCCAAGAAACAGCAAAACATTAACCATGGAGTTCTCCAGAGAAACAGAACCAATGGAGATTATACATATATAAGTGTTTTTCTTAGAAGGTTCTGTTTATAGGGAATAACTCTTGGTGTGTGTTGGTGGAAATTGTGGTGGTTAGAAGGATCAGAATGAATATGAGAAAGGAATAGAGATGACAAACATTAACTTCCTAGAAAACAAGTGAGGTCCCAAGTGGGCAACAACCTCAGGTCACAAAACCTACTTGCACATGCTAAACATGTGCTCTAACAACTGAGTTACATCCCCAGTCTTTAAATATTCTTTAATAATTTTCATCAATATTTTATTACAATTTTCTAAGCGGTAGTTCACTGTGCTGTTTGCCTCAGATCTCTTCCTACATTCCAGACATTTAACATCAATTCACAATCTTCTATGGTCCTGTAATATCTTCAATATCACAATGTACTTTTTTGATAAATTAACATTGGAAGAGGAATTTTCAAATACAGAGGAATGATCTTACCATGGGACTTGATACTGTCCCTCCAAATTTCACCTTCAATTCACCATCTGAATTACAAGGATAATTTCTGTCACCATCTTGTTAATCCTAGTGGGTTACAGATCCCCTGCCCTATGAGCAATAGTCTAACAATGTCTGTTATTAGCTGGTGTGGTGTAGTGAGTTTGTAATCCCGGTCCCAACTACTCAGAAGGTTGAGGCAGGAGGATCACAAGTTCAAGGCCAGCCTCAGTAACTTAGCAAGCTTTGTCTCAAAATGAAAAATAAGAAGGATTGGTGATGTAGCTCAGTGGTAGAGTATCCTGAGTTCAAACGACAACAATAACAAAAAGAAAACACAAAGATATCTGCCATTGCTTGTCCCACACTCAGCCTTTTCTACAGGAGGTTTCCCTCCCTACTCACTGCCCTCTTAAGAAGGTGAGTGGATTGTTTAATATCAGTGCTGAAGCCTGAGGGCAAAAGGAAGACTGTGTCCTTAAATATTCTTACCAAAATACCTTTCCATATTTTAAGCCAAGTTAGAAAAGATAATACAAACTTCGAAGTGAAAAAACATGACTTCATATGAAGCTCTGCTTTGTACCATCTGTTCCCACCTCATTGTCAACTGCATAAATTTACCAGTGAGGACACAGTGAGGGACACAAAAGCTAAGGGTCCAAAATGGCTCTTTTTCATTGCTTGAAAACACAGGCCATAAAACAAACAACACCATCCTCTCTTTACTTAAAATGTTACCATCTTGTGCCTCATGAATTTCTGCATTTTGTTTTTTAAATATTGTATTACATTTTTAAATGTTAGTTATCTTAATTGCAGAATTTTCTGGCACCCCATTTAGTTTGCACCCAAGAACAGTGCTTTAATCTTTTCATTCTAAATCTGGTTCAGTATCAACTGCTCAGTCTTAGCTGACTGAACCTACTGTGGCCATATAATGCAAGGACAGTCTATAAGTAAAACTTGTATCTTAACTGTCTTCTGACATTAAGGAAACTGCTGTGGAAAATACAGTCCAGAAAATACTATAGCAATCACATAAATTTTCACACATGTGATGATATCACCTTTCCCCCCACCTCTCTCCCATTCTTTCTAGTGACCAAGAGGACTCCAGTGGATGGGAGGGGAAGAGGAAGAAATGAGGCCAGAGAGTTCCCAGGCTGAATCTGGAACTTAAAAGGACCTGGAAACTTGATAAGAATGTTAGCTGTGGTAAGATAATAAGAAAATCTAGACCTTGTAATGTGAAGTTTTAAGCAACATATTTGGTTTTTGTTTGTTTCCCTTTGATTTTATACAAAATTTATTTAATTATAAAGCATAATGCCATCTTCTAAGGCCTGAATCTTTGCCTACCTACCATTGTGCTCAACAATTCACTGTCTATTCCAATAATAGACTGCCTCTTTACATCTATTTACATACATTGTTTTAGCCAATTTGGGTGGCTCATGAGCTTCCAGCACAATAGAATCACTTCTTGGAATCAGTCTCAGCAGTCAGGAATTCAAAACGAATTCAGTGACCTTCTCCACTAAAAAGCATTAACCACATTGGCCATCTAGAAATTATAAGGAAAAGCCATTTACTTTGATAAATTATAAATTTTAATGTATGACAACTTTAATAAATGATAATTGATATCATCAATTTAAGACCAGTCATCTCTGGTGCTTTATATAGCTCCAGTGGCACTAATAAGAATATCTTTGTTTCTCAATCTTCACTCCTCTGGTGCCAGGAAGACTGGCTACATTCACTCCCTTCCTTATGATCATAAACTCAGCTTATCTCCTGGGAACCAGAACTTCTCCTGGGCTGGACCTGAATCTCCCATAGCCATAAACATGTAAACAAGTTTTAGTGCCATGGGTGGAGATATTCCCCCCTACCAAGCTAGTGGAAAATTCATAAGGCCAGTTTTTGGAACCTGGCCTATGAAATTCAGAAACATATTTATTATTGCAACATGTTTTTCAATTGCATGTCTGACTTTCCTAAATAAGTTTTAAGTTCCTTATTGGAAGAATCATGTCTTAAATGGTTTCTAGGTCTCGAGAATACCCAGAATAAGTTTGTCTTTAAGGTAGAATAAACCAGTCTATTTTGAACATCTTTGTCTTAGTTAAGATTTATTGCATCTTTGTTTGGATAAGGCAAAGTCCCTCCTAGTTCTCAGGGTCTTGGAAGAAAGAGATAGAAACAGTATGTTGAGGCTGGTACCTGTCCAATCAGGACTACCCTGCAGCAGTGCATGAAAATGTGTGACTTGTCTGAGCTGTGGCAAACAGGTCCATTTTATCAAGACACCCATTCAAGATATTCTGTCAGAGAGAAGGACAAAAATTTAGTTGCTGCCCAGGGAAATAACACTGGAGGGCTGGAATTCAGTTGGGCAGTTCTGCATTACATATAACACACACGATCCAGACCCACAAGAAGAAGAAGCTGCTTTATGTGTGATAAGTTGGATGGATGGAATGGAAAGAACCAGGAAAATGAAGCAAGGGTAAAAACTAGAGACCAAGAAGCATGAGGAGGCTCTGATGAATGTGAAACTGGTTCAGGGATGTGTATTAGCTCTTGTTGCCATAACAAAATATCACTACTGCATGCTACAACAACAAACATGTACTTTCACAGTTCTGGAGGCTGCAAGTCCAAGATCAAGATGCTATTAGGTTTGTTGATACCCAAAGAGGTCTCTTCCTGACTTGTAGATGGCCACCTACCCACTTTGTCCTTAGAGGTGTCTTCATTGTGTGCACAGAAATGAAACAATGGAGGTGGCAGAGAGGGGGAACTGGGGTGGGAGGGACTTGGTGCTCGTTCCTCTTCTCATAAGGGCACTAATTCCACTGGATTAGAGTTCTTCATTTATGACCTCAATCAACTGTAATTACTCCATAACATCCCTAACTCCAAATACAGTCACACGGGGGTTAGGACTTCAATATACAAATTTTTATGAAAGACACATTTCAGTCCCTAGCAGAATTATTTCACAAGAATGGCCATTGGCAGTGGCATTCTTTTTATAAGGGCTACTCTAGACTTGCCTCAGGGAGGCTAATTGAATTCCTCAAAGTCACATATTTAGAAAACTGTAGAACAGACTTTTGGAATATCTAGGCAATAGGCTGGCTTTGAAGCCTTCCCTCTTAATCACTATGCATACTGCCTCCAAGTAGGAAATTTTTCATCATTTCCTCCACCAAATAACTATATTTAATTATTTTTATGTTTTTCTTATGCTCCAGAGTCCTGGCAGTTCTCTTGTTATTTTTGTCACTATTTTAATTTCCCTTACCTTACAAAAGACTCTTACTTTAGTAGATCATAGCACAAGGGAATTATTTTCTCCTCTTAAACCTGACAGATCAAACACATTTCAACTTGTCAGAGAAGTAAATCAAATCATTGCAACAACCATACAGTTCGGAAAGCAAATATTTTAAGCATTTTTTTAACCTAGAAGTGTCAATACACGATGCATTTGGGGACATCTGATATTTACAATATGCAATATTGATGACCAAGTGCTCTCATTAGACCTCCTAGTTTGATAGTGTTTATTTCATCATTATATTTGACATAAAAATTTAGTTTCTTGGAACCCGCCATGAATAGAAATAGTAAGCTCGATTTGAAAACCCTTAAAATGCCTCATGTTTAAATACAATGATTATTTTTTACTAGAAGGGAAAATGAAAATGATGAATTTTCATTTCATCTTATAGTGTTTCCAATCAAGTATTGTACCAAGTTTCTCCTCAGAAATATGACACAATGAAAGTGTGCCTGTTTGTTTTTGTGAGACAGAAATATTGATATGAACCAGAAAAGTCCTGCACACATGAATACACCTCACAAGCAAATGGTATGGAGGTTGTAACACAGAGACAGAAACCAGGACTTTCTCAGGGATGGATTTTTCAGGCTACCACTAACTCTGAAAAACATTCAGAATGGCCTAGTCAGAGAATGAACATAATGAAACCTCACTTCCTGATGGTAGAGAAGGTCAGTCTAATAGAACTTTCCACCATGATGGAAATGTTGTATTTCCTGTGATGCCAGTAGGGTCACCACTAGCCAAATATAGCTACTGAGCATTTGAAATGTGACAAAATGTGACAGAGGGACTGAATTTATAATTTTTTAAAATTTAGATTTAAATAATTTCATATGACTGGTGGCAACTGAATTGGATAGTACGGCTTTGGAGTATAGCTAAAATGTTCATGTATAACTAACTTACAAACTTTCTTTTCTCTCTTTAATTAATTAATTTTAATTCTTATAAAAAGAAAAAAAATTGACAGGAACTGATTGAGTAAAGAATAAGAAGCCCACATTCCTAGTCCATATTTCTAGTAATATCCATTATATACCTCTCAATTTCAGTTTGCAGATCAATAAAATCCCATACAAATTGCGCTATGATTTAACCTAAATGCCCTTCAACAGATGAATGGATAAACAAAATGTAGTATAAAAAGGGTATGAAAAGAATGTAGTATATATATATATACAATGGAATATTACTTAGCAATAAAAGAGAATAAAATCATGGCATTTGCAGGTAAATGAATGGAGTTGGAGAATGTAATGCTAAGTGAAGTTAGCCGATCCCCAAAAACCAAATGCCAAATGTTTTCTCTGATATAAAGAAGCTGATTTATAGTGGAATTGGGAGGGGAAGCATGGGAGGATTAGATGAACTCTATATAAGGCAAAGGGGTGGAAGGGGAAAGGCGGGGGAATGGGGGTAAAAAAGATGGTGGAATGAGATGGAAATCATTACCCTAAGTACATGTATGAAGATGCAAATGGTGTGAATATACTTTATATACAACCAGAGATATGAAAAAATGTGCTTTATATGTGTAATATGAATTGTTAATACATTCTGCTGACATATCTAACGAATTAGAATAAAAAATAAAAAATAAATTGCACTATGGTTTTACTGCAAGAGGCAGTCCTGGAGAGTGAGTAGAGCACTTGACAGGGTTGCTGATCTATAATTTAGCCTGGCTGCTTTGTTACCTGAACAGACCCTGGATTTTCTGAATTTTACTTTTTTTGGCTGCAAACTGAAACTGCTGAACTGAACAGATTATTGAACCTTACTGGTCATAATGTTTTACACTGTCTTCCTAATAATAAGACGTTATTAAAACATTTTTAAAGTATTCTTATTTCACAGAGATAGAAATAAAAATTCTTCAAATCTACTGATTTAAGATAAAACTTGAAGGAAGTGCCAAAAATGCTTTTGATGTTCTGCAAGAATGGTTTTATAATCCTGGCAACTCAGAAGGCTGGAGTAGGAGACTAATAATTTCAAGGCCAGCCTCAGCAATTTGGTGAGGCCCTATGCAACAAAATAAAAGATAAAAAGAGCTAGAGATGTGGATCAGTGGTAAAATACCCCTGGCTTAAATCCCCAGTACAAATAAATAAATAAATAAATGGTTCTATAACAGATTAGAACTATAATAATGGCTCAAATGCATGCTTTCCTAGTATAGAAGTGGGCAATAGGAGTTATTTGTATGCTTTTGGATGCATCATTTATTCCCAGAAGTCATTTTTTTCTATACATGTATGATCATAGCAGATTTTCAAACCTGATCTCAGCATTGAATTTTGTGTAATAGAAGCAGTGTTTATAACAAAGTAGTTAGCTATCCGAGATGAGAAGCCTCTAAACCAAATTTGCACATTATGAGCAAGAGTTTGTCAGGACTAATCAGATAATTATACCCCAGGCAACCAGTTTGTGGGGGCAAGTAGAGCAGTTTTATTATATTTGTTTTACATTTCAGCCTCAGTAAAATGAGGTACCAAGTAAAATCTCAACCTGTGTGGTGTTTTGTTTGTAATTACTCATTCGCTAAAATAGGTTATGAGTTTATAAAGATCATGTTATGCTCTATGACACAGTGAAAAATGATCTCACACTGTAGTAACTAGCTGGGTCCCTGTGCCATCTAGAACTATTTTCTCCCCCTCCTCCAACATAAAACATCCAGGTTTCTTTGAAAAGTAGACAGGGAAGCTACATTTCTGGTCTAAGGAGGTATTATTCTATCATCAGGTGTATGGTTTGTAACATAAAAATGTATGTAAGCCAGTCTACACCTAATATTTTAATAGAGAGATGACCAGTTGAAATTTTAAATGTCTGACACTCTTCTCCCTGCTTTTTAGAAAACTCTATATAGTTCTAATGGGCTCTTAAAATATGAGGTAACCACCAGAAATAGTTGCTTTATTTAAAAAGCTTACTGTTAAGGTGCTTTTGCTAATCTGACATCAGGGAAAACTCAAGTTCAAATTTCATGCTTTTGGAAAGCAATAAAAATCACCACCTGGAAATCCAGCGGCACGGGTAGATTGTTATTCAAAGCAGGTGTGTCAGCCACATAGCAATGTGGCAGAAGTTGTTCAGTGCTTTTGGAAAGGTTAGGGTCTTGACAGACCCACAACTTTTAGGAGGGCCTTTGGCTGTTGGAGAATCAGGTTGGCATATCATAGGCAGCCACTATCTTGAAAGAAAAATCTATTAATTATGTCTGGAATGAAAAATAGGCAAGTTAAACCAACTGGTTCAAACCATTCATCTTAAATGAAGAACCAAAACAACAGACTCCATCTGTTTACGAGCGAAATACTAGGAGGTATTTCTGTAAATCTTCCATTTTGAATTTGTTTTCTTTCTTCTTGACTCAGGTATGGATCATGAAAAGAAATGCTATTACTACCAAAAGAATACTTTTAGAGCTTCTAAATCCATTTTGCTAAATCTCTCTGGTGAAGGTAACATGGAATAATTTCTAGGCTTAAATTATTTAGTATGTACCAACCACTAATAATATTATAAAAAGATAACCACAGCATTCAATGTCATCTTAAGTCAAGAACTTGAAATGGCATGAGAGACAGGGTGGGTACATGAACTCTTTAATTGTATAAGCCTTCATTGAGTAACTCTCATGATAGACTGCATTATTATATTTTTACTCTAAATGCATGATTTTTGCCATGTGGTTTTGCAATGCTTTTACTATGCATGGAATATATTTCCCCACCCTATTACTTTTGATTCTGTTCATGTGATTCGCTTTGGCCAATAAAATACCAATGTTCCTGCCTTGAGAAAAATTCTAATTAGCTGCTTTCCCTTCATCCTGGGTCCTACGAACAGAGCTGAGCCGAGCCTCCAACAAAAAGCCAAGCCAATTACATAACATAACTGCATAACATTCTGCATAGCCTGAAGGATAACTTCCCAACTGAGACCAGACTACATCTGCTGATCCAGTCATCTACTAAAAGTATGCTCTGCCATATAGATGCCAACTTTTTTTATATGACACTGAGTTTTGGTGTGGTTTGTTATGGAACATTTTCATAATAATTGTTGATATTGTGTTAGACATTGTGCTGGACCCTGGGGATATTCAAATGAATTAGAAACAGGTCCTGCCCTTCAGAAACTGGGTCTTATTAGAGGAAATATGCACATAAATAATTCAATATAGTTAATATAAATAAAGAGTTCTGAACCAGGTACTCTGGGGGGAGAAAAACGAGAGAAAGATAGAGAAATAAATTGAAGAAAAAGATGGATGACCACCAAAACAAAGTTCTAATATATTTAGTTTACATAAGTCATATTTTTTAGCCTTGTAAGTATTATCTGGGGAAAAAAAAAACCTGAACATTTTATGTAACTAATTGAATCTCAGCTCTTGTTGGCCAATAGTTGTGATTTTCTTTTTGCAAATGTGTGTCTAAAATACATTCATGTTCTCCATATATATTTACATGTATGCCAAAATGACAGCAGATCCAAGATTAAATTTAGACTTAATCTCTACCATGATTCAAGTTCTGTTCTATTTATGGACAATGTAAGAAGTGTATCCTTCTACCAGCCAAGAAAATATCCAAACCAACTTGGGATAGTCAAGATATATTCTTTCTCCATATGTAAATCTAAATCATGTGGAACTACAAAGAAGCTACAATGTCCAAGAGACACTTCCATGACTCCAAATTCCTTTCTACCACTTGGGAAAATCTAACCTGAATCCCACTGTTCACTTGCATTGGCCATTCTTTTTCTACAGAGGAATTACTTTGTGTTGCCCCTCAAAGATTTATGAAATTCTAGAGACATAAACAAAATAAATGAAAGTGGAAGAGTATATATTGAAGTTATTGATCTTAGGGAGAGGCATATATAACCTGCCACAGTCTTTTCGATGAGAAACATGATTGCTTCTGACCCCCAGTCTGTCCAATATCAACTATTTCATAAGTTTGTCTTTAAGAATAAAATGAGAAAATACATGTGAATTTCTTAGGAAAGGTTCTTACACATGATTGGTAGATAGCTGTTTCTACTATTCATCATCTACCAGACTAAGCACGCTAAACTATCTATCGTACCATCTTTGCATCAGGACATCATCATCAGGAATGTGTGAACTAAAAAGAAGCTAAAAGACTTAGTCTACTCAGTCACCCAGTCCCCTACTTTGGTGCGGGGACACACACACACACACACACACACACACACACACACACACACTTTACTGAGAAACTAAGGCTTAGATCCAAGGTTAAGTGATTTTCTCCGAGTTAGTTTCAGAGTCAGGACTAGAACTGGATTATCTCAGTTCCTGAAACAGAGCTATTTTCATTAAACTAAACTTCCACAAGACACTTTATCATGGGACTAGTAGGAAGAAAGGTTGATCCAAATTGCCCAAACTCAGATAGAGGTTTTTGTATATCCCATCATGGAAATAACCACCAAGGTGCACACTGAAGAGTCAGACAATCTAGGATTATTATTATGACTTGCCAACAGTATTATCCTTTCTTTCAGTGTACTGGTAGAAGGACTTTGACAAGTACAATAGAACCACTGCAGCCCTCTCATTCTTGCAGTTTAATCTCTCTTTTGCAGAGAATCTGTGGGGTTAGACCCTCAGCTATTGCTACGATGATGTTGCCAAAGAATTCAATGCTTCTCCCTCTTCAGATGACAAAAGATAGATTTTACCAGTGGCATTGGTTCAGATCTGCCAAGGGTGTGGTATATCTTTCCAATTCAACTAAAACTTTTTGCACAATGCAAAAAGTACCTTTCCATTCCCAATACACATCACATGCGGGGGTGGGGGTGGGGGTGCTGAAAATAAACAAAAACAAGAAGCACTGTTCATTATAGCAAATCTGTTCTGCAGCCAAAGATTATACTTCTTTCATCAGTGAGATAACTAAAATTTGGAGAACTTCTGAGGCTTCCTGAAGATCAGAACAGCAGAATGAATATGCCATCCAAAGTCTCTGTCTTCACATTTTGTTTTTGAGTGATGATGGATGCATTAGCCATTCTGGTTTGGGGTGTCCTTTTTCCATGTTCATGGCTACTACTCAGTGCCAAGTCAAGGAAGCTCATGCCAAAGGCTTTTCTATATTTTTTTTCTCCCATAGGAAAAAAAAAAGAAAACACAAGGAAAACTCATTTTTGACAAGTGATTTAAAATAGATAATATAGATTTTCTTTTCTAAACTCCAGGCTGGTGTGCTGTTATCCCTCAGCCTCTGTGCTCAGATGTGAGTGCTCTCAGGAGAGTCAAAGTGTTGACATTTAGTTCTGTATTTCTAAGTATTAACACACATGGTGGAGAGCCTTTTACAATTACTCACTCATGCTGAGGTCTTGGGCGGCCTGTTTGAGTCCTCCTCTCCCCGATGCCCCATCAAGCTGCCGTGAGCCAGCATGGTTATTGTTGTCAAGTGTTGGCAGGAAAGCTGCCCCACTGGAACCCTCACAGCAGAGTGAAAAAATGTGAAGAGGTGCAAATAAAATGGCAATATAAATGATTTTTATAGAATTGCTTTTAATGCATATAAAGAGGCCTAAATAACCGGGAGTCTACCTCTACACCCCTAAGGTGGCATCAGGGGGCTGGGCAACATTCTCCTCTCTTCTCATCTCTTCACTCCATCTCTCTATTTTCCCCCTTAGCTCAAACCCCACACATAGGAGGGAAAACCCCCACTATTTCCGTGTAACCTGAAGGAATGAATCTGTCAAGTTAGTTCCATTTTCCTAATATGAGTTGTTATAATAAGTTTAAGAGGCCACCAGAGCCTTTTGAGTTAGGAACAAATCACAAATCATCATAACGCTACACCTATTCCCCTTTTATGACAGCAATAAATCAAAAGCAGCCTCACAGTGTGAAAACTAGCTACAGCAGTCACAAGTGCCAGGTTCTTAGAGATGCCAATGCCCAAACGTCTTTAGCTTTGCAGTGTATGTTTTGGCTGCTAGAGGCTCAATTTTTCAATTAAGGATTTTAAAAAAAAAAGTGTGTGTATGTGAAAGAGAGAACAGCTTCAGGTAAATTTGCCAAGCCAGACAATGACGCTCTTGTTCTTTATAAATTTTATTTATTTATTTTAACTTGGCTTTTGTGTTCATTTGACTTTTGAAAAGAGCATTGGATATGGAACCCAGCCAAAGAGTGTTTACATGAAATTCAGTGTGACCTTGATTGTAAACGAAATGGAAGTCTCCCAAAGATGCTACATAGTTTAGTACCAACGAGGGCACTAGAAACCTGTTGAGATTTCACCTACAGGTCATGTTTCCCAGGGATTTGTTCAGATTCCAGGTGGTTTTGCCAAATGTTTCTTGCATGATTACAGGCAGAATAATTTAGGAAGATACTTGGATATGTACCCCTCATCTAAAGTTGGTCTTTTCCTACATGTTATTGAATTGTTTTAAATAACATTATTATTTCCTACTAATTTGTGTATCATATTTGAGAGACTATTTTTGGCATGATACTTGCTTCTCAAAGTAATTTATCAGCTACTACTAATTAATGAAAAAGCAGATGAGAGTTTAGGTATGAAAACAGTGAAAATAAGTGATCACAGTTCACAAGCCTGCCTGGATATTAATTAATCTTTGACATGAGTTGATGTTGTTGACTTATTTTCATTTTCAAAAAGGAAAATCACGTTGAAATTATTTCACAACATTAATTCAGGGCCTACTAACAGCTTTATTAAATTTTCAAGTAAGTATAGATTATGTCAGATTAGTCTCATTCTGGTGTCTATAATCAAAATCCAAGAATTGTTTTAGACTGTTGATTCTCCTCATATCGTTTTTTATAACAGTTTCTTCGTATGTAATGTCTTGACATCATTCCCTCTCTGCCTAGCCCTCTCCCACCTGGGCAGCATTTTCATAGCCTTCTTACTAATTACATATTATCTTTCACAACTCTTTAATCCTTTGTGTACTGCAATATCTGAATAATCTCTCTATAGCTCCACTTGCATCATCTTACTTCCCTAGGACTTTAGAAATTAAATGGCTACCCACTGCCTGCCAAATGAAAGCACCTAATAGCTAAGTGGTGTAACAATGCTATTCAAACAATTAACCATCACAGTAGCACATGCAGAGTCATAAGTACAGTAGATCTCAGAAAGAGTGGGCTCAGTGTGATCAAAAAACTGGCCTTTGACTCCATGTTTTTAAGTACATTCTCTTTATTGGACTGCCCAGGAGAGTAGACTCTGGGAAACTGATTCATTCTAATAACATATAAAGATAGTGATAAACCAGGGTGCAGATTTATTAATTTTTAGTAGGCCAACCACCACCAGGCCTGGGAACAGAACTGGTCAGATCTGAGACAGGCACTCCCTTCCTGGTGAGTGGTTTTCCTCAGGAGACCAGACTATTTATCAGAGGGTGTGTAGGAGAAAAGAATCGGAAAAAGGAAATCAATTGTTGCCTGAAGGAAATATGAGTCATACTCATACAGCTAGTGTTGACCTTCTCCACCCAAGGGATAGCTCAAAACTAAGAAGGATATAGAGCTATCCTTATCATCTGAATCAAGCACCAACATCCCTGGAGAATGATGGATAAACAGGGACACTCCTTTACCTATTCATTTGTTTTAATTTCCTACACTTAAACACACACACACACAACCACTTATTGGGTTTTAGACTTTGTGTACTTACGACCTCTCATATGACATGTTATTATATTCAGCCTTCTTTCCATTTTAGGCTCTCTTTCTAAAGATATAAGATTTTATAAATAAGCTATTTCTAAATTGCTGGAAAATCTGAAAAAAATATGTAAATTCCAGCCATTACCTGTTATTAGCTGCTTGTGCCCATTTGATTGAAAGTGACTTCTGAACCTGTCTATAAATACAGGGATTTATCAGACTTTCATTTATATACCCCATCCTATGACCAATTTGCCCTGAAGTTCACTAACCCATTATAAATCCTTGTATCCTATCTACCTCCTCAATTTGTTAGTTCAATCTTTTTTTAAGTTAAAAGCTTGTTATTTCCCAGATACTTTGATGAAATTTAAAGCAAATAGGGGGAGAAGAGTGAAGACAAGAATAAATAAGACAAGGTGTGGTTCCCAACAACATAGTATAAAACTGTTATACTACTACACAATGATTGTGGCACAATTTTCTAAGAGCTGAAATAAAGGGAAGCCACTATATGTGGAAGAAATGCTTCAAAGAACATGCTTTACTTTATCTTGGGGATTCATCATATGCTTCACAGAAGAGGTAACACCTGTGAGTCTTACAGGTGTGGTAAATGGAATAATGGCCTCCCTAAAATGTCACACCTTAATCTCCAGAACTTGTAAATATGCTATGTCACTTGGAAAAGGAAAATTAAAGCTGAAGATAAAATTAAGATTGCTTATCAGTTGGCCTTGAGATGGGGAGAGTATACTGGGTTATCTGAGTGGGTTCACATGTAATCACAAGGATCCTTGAAAGTGGAAGGAAGCAGAAGAATGATTGTCATTGTGATTCCATGTGAGAAAAACTCCAGCTGCTGACTTTAAAGATGAAAAAGAACCAAAAGCCAAGAAACACAGAAAGCTGCTAGAAGCTGTAATGCAAGAAAACAAATTCTTTTCTCCAGAAAGGAACATAAGTCTGGTATTAACGGACCCTTTGATTTTGTTCCAGTGAGACCATTTCAGATTTCTGACTTTTAGAACTATAAGAGAATAAATCAGTGTTGTTTAAAGCCACCAAATTTGTAGCAATTTGTGACAGAAGCAAAAGGGAACTAAAAAGAAGGTAGGTAGAATTTCACCAGCAAAAGAGGCTAGTTAGGGTCTTAAAATCAGGGGACATTTGTTTGATCAAGTGTGGTCTACGCATGGTGTCAAGTGCTTTTCATGCATTATGCCATAAGACAAGAGGTCATAAATGACTACGATAGGAACTACCAAAAAGGTCTATTAGTGATATAGGCTAGAAAAGGTGTTTCAGAATTGGTTGATAAACACTAGCAACAAGAAAGATGCTACAATATGAATGAAAGAGTGTGTACTTCAAATCCGAGGATATGGTGAAACAGATGGTATGATATCAATTCTCTGCCTACAAGTCTCATCCTGGCATCCACTCCAGGAGGTTCCATCTGCATCTCATATTCATCTCATATTCAATAGTTTAACATCAACTGTTTCTTTCAACTGTCCTATTTCTGTTCATGGCATTTCAGGTATTCCTAATCACTTAAGCTTGAAATTTTAAAACCATCCACCTCCAACCTGCCTACATTGAATAGTTATTATGTTGTATTGCTTCTAATTCCATGAGTTTCTAATATCCTTCCCCTCCTTGACTTTCCTGATTGTTATGTCTATATGTGCTATTTAAACTATGATTTATGCTTTTCCCCCAATGAGTCATGAATTACCCTTCTTCTCACCACACCTTCCCCATGTAGTTTCCTGTTCTTTCCCTTTCAAAGTGTTCTTTGAAACACTTAAAACTTCCCAAAAGAATGACTTTTCTCATATCTCCCTAGGCCTGCTCTTTGATCTATCCATCTATTTCAAGTGACCCTCAACCTGACATCTCTGGGACACCAACATCACTGGCTATCTATCTGTTCTTTCTGAAACACTCTACTTCCTTGGACTCTAAACTGCTCTTTTTCTACTCTCTTTTATGCTCTTTTATGCTCAGTCTCCTCCTCTAATAACTATCAGACCTCTTCTATTCATTAGGATGCTTCCTACAACCCTGACCTAAGTCTTCATAATTTTCACCATATACTATACTTCTCTTCTCTAGTTACTAGAGCCTACATGCAATTTGAAAAATAGAAAAGAACACTTTAATTTTTTAACTCTCTAATTATTGAAAGTATATATTTCTCAGTAGCATGCTAAATGTAGAAACAAATTGAAAAATAATTCACAAATAATAATTTTATATATCTGTGTTCTTCAGTGCAATAAAGTATACATTATGGAACTTGAATCAAGCTAATTAACACATCTTTCTCCTCACATACTTATGATTTATGGAGGGTATTATGCTCTAAGATGTGGTTTCTATCTTTGAAAACTGAAAATCAATTTAGAGAGATGCAACATACAAAGTTGTGAGATGTGATCTTACACAGGGTAACCCTTATACAGGTTTATTCATTCATCATTGACAATGACAATTAAACACCAACCGAGTATATGGCAACAAAGAAAATGTCTCTTCTTTTATGAATAAAAAGGACACTGAGCAAGTAGATTAATACCCTAGCCTTGCCCTCTCTTTCCCTGAAAGAGGCACAAAGAGAAAATTAAGTGAAGAAAATGCCCTTAATCATATTCTAAGTTGTATTCAGCCTTGAACAAAGGCTCTTTCTGTGCCTCTTTTTCATAGGTTGCACAGTTCGTCACCTGCAACAGAAGCAATTTAAATTAAATCTGTCTTTCTGCATTTGTTGAAGTATTTTAAAACATATCATTCTCATAGTTAAAAAAAATAACAGAGGAAACCTATCCAAAGAATATTAGCAAGGAAAACATTTCACAGATGAATGAGACTGCTGCAGACTGTCTCAATTCTTCCTGCTGAAATATTTATTTACTCTTTTGCAGTTATAAGTCAGCCACCTGCATTTTCAAGCATTCTTTCACAAATAAAATAGCCTCAAGTAGCTGGTCAGATTTTAAAAATGGCTTTATTCTATATTTATGTTATATCATCTCTGTTCAATAGCCATTTCTGGCACACAACATTAAGTAACTAAACCTTTTATATTCTGATCTGAATGGGAATAAGATTAACTCAGGCATATCATGATGAAAACTTTTCTTTCTGGTCCATTTGGCTATAATTCAAAATGGTCTGAAAAACTTGAAGTGCCATTCTCTCTCCCTAGTTGCCATCTGGAATTTTAGAGACCACATTTGTTAGTACTCTATAAATCAGAAAGTGTCTACTTTTTACAAAATAGTAATTATCCTATTATGTAATTCTTCTTGGGCAGAATAAAAGCAACTGATTTTTTAATGCTGGTATCTACCTAAGTCCTGATATTAAAATGATCAAAATGATCAAAATAGATAATAGACATAAGATATGACTCTAGGAATAGCTGTAATAACTAACTAAATCTTTGTGAATTCAACTGAAAGCAAAAGTTTGATCTATAAATACTTCAAAAATAGTTTGCCCAAAATACTGAACAAGAAAAAAAGGTTTACTCATGATATATCTATTTTAATCCTTAGTCAGTCAATAAGTAGCATGAAATAAACTTTTGTGAGATTTCAAATTCAGTTTACAAATAAAAATTCACTTCAGGTGAGACTCTGCCTGTCCATCCAACTTAATCTTTAGCCCATTTCTCCATGTATAGATGTGGGTCTGCATATCACCTTCCAAGGACAGCAAAAAATAGGTTATAACATTTATTATGGATTGTTCAAAGAGATTCACACATATGTGCCAACTTATTTATTACAAAAGTGACACTGTAATGTAGTAGGGAAAGTGTGATCTTTTCAATAAACACTACTTGGTTTGTTGGATAATCATAAAGAAAATGGTTTGCCTCCTATGTCAACCATTCAAAAATATCAAGTCTAAAGAAACCATGATCTACCTATGAAGACAAAATGATACAGATTTTTAAAGACAAGATATAAATAGAGATCTTTATGACTTTGGAGTAGACAAGAATTTTACAGAGACATAAAAAGTAGTAAGCATTAGGAAAATTAGATAAATTGGTTTTATTAAAATTAAAGTTTTTTTCAAAAGTCATCATTGAGAAATAAATAGGCAGCCCACAGAGGGGAGAATCATAGATAGATAGATAGATAGATAGATAGATAGATAGATAGATAGACAGACAGACAGATAGACAGACAGACAGAAAGACAGATGGACCGATCTCCAAGGAAGACTCTTCTCTAACTATTAAGATCAGTGAATATTGTTTTGGTGTCAGTATGATGTTGTTTTTGTTACTATAGTATAATCTGAAGTCAAGTATTGATAATTTGATGATTTGAAGTCCTGTTTTACTTTTCTTGCTAAAAATTGCTTTGGCTAGCCAGATATGGTGCTACAATCCCAGAGGCTTGGGCAGCTGAGGCAGGAGGATTTCAAGTTCATAAGCTCAGAAACTTAGAGAGGCCCTAGGCAACTTAGCTGAATCCTATCTCTAAATAAAATACAAAAAAGGGCTGGAGATGTGGCTCAGTGGTTGATCATCCCTGGGTACAATCCCCAGCATCAAGGAAAAAAAAAAAAGCAAAACCAGATTGCTTTGGCTTTTCTGGGTCTCTTACTCTTCCAAATGAATGTCATAACAGTTTTTTCTAGTTCGATGAAGAATTTCATTGGAATTTTGATGGGAATTGTGTTGAATCTATATAGTGCTTTTGGTAGTATGGCCATTTTGACAATATTAATTCTGCCTAAAAATATTGTCAAAATGGCCATATAATTTCTATCCGAGAACATGGGAGGTCTTTCTATCTTTTAAGGTTTTCTTCAATCTCTCTCTTTTTTTAGTGTTCTGTAGTTTTCATCATCTTTTGTAGATTGATTCCCAAGTATTACTACTTTTTTTCTTTCTTTTTTCATTTTTTTTGAGGCTATTGTGAATGGGATAGTTTTTCTAATTTCTTTTTCAGCAGATTCATCATTTGAGTTTTGGAATGCTATTGATTTATGAGTATTGATTGACGTTGTATCCTGCTACTTTGCTGAATTCATTTATGAGCTCTAGATGTCATCTGGTAAGTTTTTCCAGTCTTCTTTAACTAAAACAAATAACCCAATCAGTAAATGGGCAAAATAACTAAATAGACACTTGTCAAAAGAAGATATACAAATGGTCAACATATATAAAAAAATCTTCAACATCTCTAGCAATTAGGAAATGCAAATTAAAACTACATTGAGATTTCATCTCACTCCAGGCAGAGTGGCAATTATCAATAATGCAAATAACGATAAATATTGGGAAGATATGGGGGGAAAGGTGCTATCATACATTGTTGGTGGAACTGCAAATTAGTACAACCACACTGGATAGCAGTATGGAGATTCCTCAGAAAATCTGGAATAGAACTACCATATAACCTAGCTATCCCATTTCTCAGTATATATCCAAAAGATTTAAAATCAGCATACTACAGTTTTGCAGCCCCATCAGTGTTTATAGAAGCACAATTCACAATATTCAATCTATGGAACAAACCTACTGCCCTTCAACAGATGAATGGACAAAGAAAATATGGTATATACACACAATGGAGTGTTACTCAGCCACAAAGAACAACAATATTATGGCATTATCCAGTAAATGGATGGAACTAGAGACTACAATGCTAAGTGAAATAAGCCAGTCCCCCCAAATCAAAGGTCAAACATTTTCTCTCATATAAGAAAGCTAATACAAAATAGGGCATGGGGGGTTGAAAAAAAGCAAGAAAGAAAAATGAAGAAAAAAAAGAAAAAATAAGGGAGAGGGAATTTAATCAAAATAGAAGAAAGAAAGGTAGAGTAGATGAGGAGAAAAAAGAAGAGATGGGAAAAAGGAAGAGCAGTGGAATGAATTTGACTGAAATTTCCTATGTGTATGCATGGATGTGGCAATGGCGGGTCCTGCATTAGGTATACAACAGGACAATAATAAAAAAAGAAATAAAGAAAAGAAAAAGTAAACTGTAAATGGACTGAAGAAGTTTATCTGTGGAATGGGAGCAGGGTGGGGTTAGAGTGATGGCAACTGGATGGGAACCAGCTAGATTCCAAGATTTGTGATTACATCAAGGTGTATCCTAGTTTTATCATACCCCAAAAGAATAAAAATATATTAAAAAAAAGATGAATTCATAGGAAAAAATGACACTCCAAGAAGAAAATAAGAAAGACTTGAGAAGTCTTCACAGAAGACGATATCTAAATGGCAATAAACCTCTAAAAGGTATTTAACTTCATTAGCACCTTGGATCGCAAAATGTCTCACTACTTCCATCCCTGTCTTCACACCCTTTGCTGTGTAACTTTGTACAACTGATTCTCAATCTTAGTTAGGTTGTATGACTCACTTTAACCAAAGGGATGTTAACAAATGTCATGCAAACAAGATTTGCAAAGCACTTTCACTGTGGGTTTGTTTGCTTTTGCACCTGTGCCATTTATGAGAATGCTAAGGGAAGAGACTTTTAGAACAAAAATGAGTAACCTCAGTCACTCCAAGTGCAGCTAGCCTGGATCATCTGACATTGAGTAGACACCCTCAGTCATCTGAGAAATCTCTGTTAATAACAACAGAGCTTCCAAATCGCTGCAGTTCACACCCTACTTGAGATCAATACATGCTCACTGTATAATGCCACAGATTATTATGCAGCACTATTGTAGCAATAAATAACTGATACAATTAGTCATGAAGAAGTGGCAAATATAAACTTAATGCAACACCAGTACATATAACATTAACATTACTGAAAATCCCAGATGTAAACATGAATTTAGAGTAATCAAAACTTCCATACATTGCTGGTTTAGTCACTTTGAAAACTGTTTTTAGTACCTATTACAGGTGAACCTATGTACACCCTATGACTAGCAGTTCCACTTAGATATATAACAAACAGAACTGTGTGTATGTGTTCACCCCAGGAATGTACTAAAACGTTTATAGTAGAACTATTTGTTATAGTCAAAGGGTTGGGAGGTCCTCAAATGTCCATTAAGAGTGGAATGGATAATTTCTGATAGATTCACACTATGGATTATTATATGGTGGTAGAAGTACTATCATAAAAATATTTTCCAGTATGGATAAAATTAACATAAAATGTTGAACAAAAGAAACAAACATAAAGAAGCACATGCTCTATAATTCTATTTGTATGAAAAGCAAAATGGGGAGAAGGTAATCAGTATTATTAGGAGTCAGAACAGTAGTTATCTTGAGTTGGGGGTAGCTGTTGGAAGAGACTGGGACATTTTGGAGTATTAGTAATATTCTTTTTCTTCTTTGGCTACTGGTTGTGCTGCTGTGTTCAATTTGTAAAAAATCATTTAACTACATGTGTATGGCCCATGAATTTCTCTACATATGTATTACACTTAAAAAAAGGTTGTTACAAGTATAAAAGGTTTACCCCAAATAAGGGGAGCAAAAATAGATATTAGGAATGCTTATAGGGTTCAGTTGCATTTAACAGCAAAGGCAATAGAAACAGTTTCACCACAAAAAGTAAATTTCTCCTTTATGTAGATGAAATTCAAAAAAGACAATTCCTATGTTCCTCTTGCTGTTTTTCTATCCCAGCACGTTATGTCCCAAGCTCTACTACAACCACCTAGAATAAGAAAGGGGTCCTGAACAAGGGCTCATCCACTCCTTTATGGAAACTTACAGATAGATGCACATAATACTTAGGCTTAAATTCTATTAGTAAAAAAAGTGGGAAATGTAGACTATATTCCCAATTTAAAATTAGGTCTTTTTTCTAAGAAATAAGGGCAGAATAGATATCAGGTCCAACTGATATGTCCTTTGACATGTCCTTCTACAGAAATCCTTCACTGGCTATCTGTGTCTAGCTCTGTTTATCATAGGAACTAGTGTTCCTTCCTGAGCAGCAGTTGGCAAGACTTTTGGGAAGGACCACGTGATAAATACATTAAGCCTTTCTGGCCCAACAGTCTCAATTCTTCTATTATAGCACAGAGGCAGTAGACGATCTATAAAAAAAAATGAATGTGAATCAGGTGACAGGACAAGTTTGCCCATGGACTTCAGTGTGCTGATTCCTACTCTAGCTCTTCCAGAAAATAAGCCCCATGGGAAAAGAGACTGTGTCTAGCTTAGTCTCCACTATGTCTCCAGGATCTGGTATATAGTCACTAATCAAAAAATGTTGACTAAAAAGCTGCTCTTCACAATGTTATGATTTTCATACTAAAATTTGTTCAAGGGGAGAAAATGAGTTAAACTGAATTTAAGCAAGAGATGATACAATGTTCAAGGTAAATAGAAATAAAGAAAGGGAAGTTGTGTGTGTGTGTGTGTGTGTGTGTGTGTGTGAGAGAGAGAGAGAGAGAGAGAGAGAGAGAGAGAGAGAGAGAGAGAGAGAGAGAGAGAGAGAAGAGAGAGAAAAGGTGGGGAAGAACCAAAGAACAATCAAAAAATTTACAAGTATGGTATGGTCATGGGGTCTTTACAGTTAGTAAACAAATCTTTTCCGTTATCTACATTCTTTTGGCTCCTTTTCATTTAAAAAAGCTGGTATCAGAGGTTCAGGAAAGGTGTTATTTCTCAAAATGAATGCTCCAATGTTTGCCAAGCCTAGGAGAAGCATTATTCTTCATGTTAAGTGATTCCTTTCTTTTGGGGTCAACTCCCTCATCCCACTCATCCTTCCCTCTCTGAACAGGATCCAGGGAAACTCTTCATGCTTCTTCTCTTGGCATTCCACTAATAGAACAGAGCAAGACATTAATGAAGAGAGAAAACAGTTTTCCATTTATTTTGCTTTCAGAAATACACTTGGAACAGCCTGTGCCAGAGTTGTACTATATCAAAGAAACCATAATCCAAAAGACTAACCCTTTTTAAATGATAACCAACTGCATTTTTTATTTTCATTGAATTACTTTATTTCCGTAAAAAACATAATTTCCATTTTTCCAATCAAGGAGCTGAGGTTCTAAAGCTTCCTGTGGTCTATTTACATTTCCTACAGTAACCTTCTTAGGCAAGAGACCAAGGAAAATATGAAACTTATTTTTTCTATTTCATTTTTCCTTTTTAAAGGAGACTTTATATTTCCTGACCTTGTTAAGGCCTCAAAAACAACACTTTCAAATAAAAATTAGCAACAAATTAGCAGATGGCTCTTTATTACAATAGTTATTGTCATTTTTAAGTTATGCCATCACATCTGGCTATATATGCTATGCTTTGGATATTGGTATTTGCTATTTTTTCCTCAACAGCAATAAATTTAAGAAGAAAGATTGTGTGATGAATCCAAATGTCCATGAGTTAAAGAGTAGGGCCCTGGAAGAAACTGGAAGATACTGTGCAGAGGGACTTATTGCTAACTACTTAGACATGTTGGTGAGGATTGAAAATCAAGACCTTGGAAAGGCTGTGTTTATTCATTTGTCTACACAATATGGAGGAATTCTAGTTGACTATTACTATATTAGGAGCTGGCCAAGAGAAAAAAAGAAAGATTTGTTAGTCCTGATGCTGCAGACCCATAAGAATTGCTATCAAGGTTTTGGTTGTTGTATCAGAAATTATTATAAAGATAAAAACCCTGGAACTTCATTGAATTATTTTGAGACTGTTCTTGACTTTTTCACATCCTCTGGAGAGCAACAAAGCAGGATCACTAGAGATTTTAACTACTATCATGGATTCAGCCTAGAAACCCTGCAGGCCTCTTCCATCTGTTATAGTATTCTCAGTTGCCTTATTCACCTCTACACAAAATGGTCCTTTCAAACTCATGGCTTGAGTTGACATTGTACATGGAGTGTAATTCTTTCTCCTTTGAAGAAAATTCCAACTGGCATAGGTTTCCTGGACATTCTTGGCTTCTTCCTTCACTCCTGTCCAAACTAGGTGTTACTACTAACCTGGAAAGTGAATGTGGACAGAAAAAGTAAGTAGAACCCTGTCTTCTTTGGGTCTCTTGAATGCAAACTTCCTGAAGGGATCCTGAGATTTATTGATAAGTATGCCTAATTTGGGACTCAGTATTGAGAAGCCTACTTGCCTACAGTTATATGCCACAGTCTCCAATATGACTTTTCATAGTAATAAGAGTAAAATGTTGGTTTCCACATGCCAACTTTGTTTGATTTTCAATTGGATTAGACTTTGGACCCATCCAAAAAAATAGATGTTATCAGTAGTTCCTCCTCCTTTGATCTCCATATCCAGTGTAATGGACTATGAATTTCTAGAAAAAGGAGATGGGATTTGTATAAGAAAACTAAAAAAAACTATGTGTAGGGGCATTTGATAGGGCCAGCTTGCATAGTATGAACCTTGGGCTTTAATGTAGGGCACACAAATCTTTGACCTTGGCTATCTGCTTTAGTTCTTAGGCCCACTAAGGAACAGCACCCATGTTCTAAGTGTCCAGGCATTAGTACAAGGTGCAGGGTTTGGTAACCATGCCATATGAGTCAAATATGGTCTGCAGTCTGTTGTTGTTGTTTTTTTTTAAAAAAAAAGATTTATTAAAACACAGCTGCTAAAGGTAAACTGAGGCACAATAAAATTTTTAAAGAGTTTATTTGAACAAAGAATGATTCATGAATTGGGCAACTCCAACTTTAAGTGGTTTGGGGACTCCACTGAAGAAGCATAAGGAGCAAATTTTTTATAAAGTGAATGTGGAAGTAATACAAAGAAAATATCTGGTTACAGTTATAAAGTTGCTTTATTTGGTCTATCCCACTATAAAGTTGCTAGTTACATAACTATAAGTTTGTTGGCTGCTTCCAATTGGTTGAGCTTGATTCTGTTTTTCTTTAATATAGGCATTTACAAGCTCAAGTTAAGTTTCACTCATGCTTGCTAATTCAGCAAGGTTAAGGTCACTTATGAGGCCTAACTGGCTTTGTCTGCTCAGGGACTTTTCAAGTCCTGTCTCCACTTTAATCACAGTGGAGTCTATTTATTTATGTGTATATAGTGTACAATGTCTCCATGATATTGCAGCAGAGCTGATTACTTGTGTCAGAGACCACATGTTCCACCAGCCCAAAATATTTACTATCTGGCCCTTTATAAGAATATTTTACCAATTCACGCATTAATTAATGCATTAATACTTTGACTAGTCTAATGCCCTGTTTCACAGTTAAACCTTTAGGACACTGGGAAGTTTTAGCCTTGGAATTTGTAGTGTTGACCTTATTCTGGGACAAGGCAGCATTGATCCAGAAATTGATGCCTTGGATCCTCCAGATGATAATAACATGTGTGAGTTTGGGAGATCTATACTGAAGCTTTCTTCAGAAAACTAGACAACTTTTTAATGAAACAAATAACATGAAATGAAGGGGCCTGCCATATATTCTGAAGATAGAACCTGTACTGGATAGGAGTAGAGGGAAAGCTTACTGAAATCCTCCTGAAAATAAAGGCCCCCAAACTGTGAAAGTTGATACATGAGATGCCTCTGCCTTAGAAGACAGAGATATACAGGAGGGGTTAAATATTAGATTTTGGTATTTTAAGAATTTTTTTTCCTCTAAAAATGGCAGTCAATAAATAGCTAAGGTCGTTCAATGTAAATACTTTTTAAAATGTGGCTGGAAAAGGAGGGGAAGGTTTTAATAATTCCTGGTAAGGAAAGTGGCCCAAAGAAACCTAAAAGAGAAAAAAGAGAAACTTTTTAAAGGAGAAAAATATGAAAATCCTGAAGGACTCCAGGTTGGAGTCTCAGAAGGTAAAGCAGTTATGGCTAAGAAGAGGTGGTAGGGCAAATGAAAGCAGAAACACACATGCTGCAAAGGGAGGAAGCGGAGCCCTTTCAGACATGGGAGGGTAAGTAGGATGCCTCCAACTGATCAAGCCAAGCTGTTCTTAATATGCCAAACTATATCTACACCAAGATAGATAACTTGGCCAACAGCTTTCTGTGTCCAAATGGAGGAGGAACCATAGGCCACTCTCCAGGTTACAGGGAGCTCATTTATGTGCTGCCATTCTGATCCAGAGATGTGGTTCTGCAGCTCTGTTAAGCCCACTCCATTTGTAAAATCACAGTTCAACGATCTAGAGACTCAGGAGCCCTACTCAATGGAGGATAAGATTATAACTCTACCTGATCTATATGAGAGCATATGAAATAACTCAGGGTTGTCCACAGAACTAGGGCATTAGCTTTCCTGACTATGACACTTGAAGCTAAAAGAGTATGATTTAAAATGCAGATTTAAACACACACACATATATGAAAGAAGTTTTATATTGTCTTAAACTTAATTTCTTCGTTTAAATGAGAAAATACCTACTCACAGGCTTTTTGTCAAGATTGACTACAAAACTGTGTGAAAATACCTTGTGCTATATCTAGTGTATACAAGATACTCAGAATCCACTAAATGCTATTTCCTTCACATCTTTCTTATAATAAAATATCGATAGACACAAATATGAATTATGTGCAGAATGTGTCCAAAAGGTCAGTGTCCTTTCCCAATCCCACAGTCTTTTATTAAAACCAGAAAAAGAGACTAAGATTTACAAGTTACAACTGTAGCAGGTACCAAATATAATACAGCTTTTCTAAATTCCCTAATAAATTAAAATATCTATGAACCAAAATTTTTAAAAAAGCAAAATAATGATAGTACTGTAAATAAAAAATAAGAAAATACCATAGGCCAAAGTACAGGGAGAATTTCCACTGAATGAATCATTCTTGAGAATGGAATGAAATGCATGTTCTTGTATTACACAACATATGCTCCACCCTCTGAATCACAACTGGACAGACGGTCCCAAAGAAGGTAAGAAAAACTTTGCCTCAACCCAAGGGTCAGGGGTGTGTGGTTGCTACTCAGGAAGACAGAAGCCCATTCAACAATCCTTAAATAACAATCCCATGTGTCAGGCAAAGTCTTCACTGTTCTCTGCTCTCCCATCCCATTCAACTTTCTTCCAAATCAACAAGCTTTTTCTCTTACTTCCATTTAGAAACTAAAACCCCTGGATATTATTCTACAAGTACAGTGGAGTCCACAAGTATAGAATGTTGGTATCTTAGGATAGTTTAATCATCTAAGGAAAAGTATTGCAAGAAGGAGAATAAATGGAATGCATAGCAGGTAGCAACTACTAGGGGTAGAGTTTTTCATGTGTATTATTATTTAAAGGAGCACTGTCAACTGCATCTGAATCTCTGGTTTAGCCACAGACAATTGGAGCAAGAGAAGACTTCTGTCTAATACCTGCAAAATCATAGTACATGAAAACTCACTGGGCATCACACTGAGCAGGTGGCAAAAGCCAATCTTAAAAATCAGGAGATAAGCAGGCATGGGAATGATAGGAACAGAGAACTTGTTTAAAGCATCAGTCTACTCTGATTTTCCTTAACAAAATTTGACCTTAACAATGTTCATGCCTTTGTGCAATTCCTCCCTTGAATGACAGAAACCATAACTTGTTTCTAACAAGTTATGGTAAAGGTTAACATTAATTTGACCTTAACAAAAATTAAGGTCAACAAAATTTTAAAAATAAGTAAAGCATATGAAAAGATAATAATATAAGGTAGAAGAAAATCCTTAAAACTAAGGGAAAATATTTTTAAAACATTTTACTATAAATATTTCAAAATAAATAAAAGTTCAAAGTGTACCAGTTATTTATAGGTTTGTAACTATATTACCTAAAATTTAAAGGATTAAACCAACACATATTTTTATCTTACAATATCTGTGGATCAAAAGTCCAGGTACATCTTAGGTGGGCCCTTCTGTTATACCCTGCAAAGCTACCATAAAGATATCAGTCAGAGATTGCAATACAATTATCAATTAAGGTTGTGCTCTCATCTACAGCTCATCTGGGGAAGGATTCATTTCTGCACTCACTCAAGTCAGTGGCAGAATTAATTTCTCTGCAGTCATAACTCTTAGGGTTTCACATTTTTGCTCTCTTGGCCAAAGGCCACCTTAGCTTTTAACAGCTATGATCTTATGTAACATTATCATGTACACATAGTCAAATGCATCATTAACCTTTACCATAACTTTTTAGAAATAAGTTATAGTTTCTGTCATTCAAGGGATGAACTGCACAAAGGCATGAACATTAGAGGTAAAGATGATGGAGAAACCCCTGTTGTAATCTGCTCTCTGGCCCTCACTGGTTCATACGATTGTCACCTGCAAAGTTTCACCTTTTTCCAATATCTCCAAAGTCTGATCTCATATAACATCTGCTCAAATTCCAGAATCTCAGATTCTAAATCATGTTCAAGTATGAATAACATTGCTTGGTATAATGCTTCCTGATATGGATCTATAAAATGCAACAGATAAATTACCTATGGCCCAAACCCTCAACATTTAAGGGCTGAACAGGATTAAAGTAAGGTTTATAGACATTCTCATTCAATAGGGTGAAAAGAAGAAATAAAGGAGTCACTGCTCCATAGCAATTCTGAAATCAGCCAGGCAACTATTGAGTTTATTGATTAAGTTTTAAGGCCTAGGTCTCCTTCTTCTGATGTTCCTTGGCTTGATTACTTCTTGGCTCCTTCCTCTGGGCTCTTTATGCCTTCTGAGTCATCCTTGCTTTTCCATTAAAGGTAGTGTAGAGCCATAAAATTAGTTTTATTAGCCTACTTCCTGTCAAGAAAATTCATGGGGCCAAGAGCCTCCTCTTATTCTCAATCCCCTCCTTTCTCTCTTTCTCCCTCTCACCCCATGCCATGCTCCTTCCCTCACTTCCTCCTCCTCTCCCTGAAAACAGAGAGGAACTGTGTGTACATAGCAAATAAAACTAATGGTGCTCCCTAGCTAACAATTAGCAAGAAACTGAAGCCCTTAATCCTACAATCACAAGGAACAGAATTTTGCCAATGGCTTGAATAAGCATGGAAGCAAACCTTCCCTTAGCTGAGTCTCAAATGAAAGCACAAACTTTGGTGACATTTTGATTGCAGCCTCATAAGAGACAAAAAGAGGAATTCATCTTAACTATACTTACTCCCCTGACACATGAAAAAATGTGTGTTGTTCTAAGCCATTAAAGTTGTAGTAACATTGCTATAGAGCAGTAGAAAACTATTACAGATAATATTATTAAATCAGATTTGACCACAATGCATGAATAACTCTGCTTTAACTATACCACATACTCATTTTCTGCATGCCCACTAGATTATTTAGAAGGAAATTTTAGATATAAATTTATTTCATCCATTAACATTTCAGTGTCTCTAAAATATAAGTGCTCTTTTGTGAAACATAATTACATGCTATAATTATACCTAAATAATAAAAAACTTTAATATCATCAAATATTCAGTGTTCTAGTTTCCCTAATTGTCTGCAAATGCTTTTGTATAATGTGTTATTTCAAATCAGGATCCAAATGAGGCATATGCATTGAACATTGATATGTCTGTTAAGTTTCTATAGATGCAGTATCCCTCTCTAACTCCTTACTTTCTTCTCTTCCCTTGTTTCTTTTTTCTTGCAATTTATTTGCTTTAGCTGTTGAGTTTACCATTTTTCTGGATTTTTCTAACTATTTCTACAGTCATTTAATTTATTCCCCCCCCCAAAAAAAAATCTCCCCTGTATTACCTAGAACTGAATTTCTAAACCTTGACACTATTGACATTTTAGACTAGAAAATTGTTTGATATAGGGGAGCTACCCTGTGCATTATAGGATGTTGAAAAGCATCCCAGGCTCCTACTCACAAGATGCCAATATATCTCATTCAAGGTATGATAATAAAAATTGTATTTGGATATTGCCAAGTACCTCAAACACTGGAGGAGACCACCTTTGGTTAAGAACAATGACCTAGAAGAGAACACACCTGAAAATAACCTTCTAGGAGAAACAAACAAAAATGACAGGACATCTTCATTGTGACATAAAATTACATACTAAGAATCTGGATCAGAATCCATAAAGAATAACTATGTAAATAACACTTGCATCAGAAGCACCTGCCTGATGGTCTAAAAAACTCTGAATAGAATAGGATGAAACACCAATTTCTATAACAAATGAAAATCTGTATCTGATTAGTAAACTAGTACATAAATTTAAGAGATTTCCAGAATACTGAGTTAATTATTAAAGAACATATTGTATTAATACTAAATAAATTTTAGTTATTAGGCATCTATTACATGTCAGACACTCTAATAGATATTGAAGAAATAAGAATAAATAACATGTTTGATTCCAACTAATCTGTGCTTTATTCTAATGAGAGAGCAGACACTATCAAGTAAATAATAATATAGGCAAAAAATTATTAATGTTTAAAAGTAAAATGAGGAAAATAAATTAAATGCATAATATTTGGGCAGAGGAGAAGTTACTAAATGTGAAACAAGAAAGGCCTCTTTGAATATGGCCTCTATGGTAAGGATAAGACCAAACTTCCATGTAAATAATAAGAGTTTTTATTTTATTAAATAATTTGAGGAGTATTGGTATTAGTTTTTCTTTGAAGGTCTTGTATAACTCAGCTGTGTATCCATGTGGTCCCGGGCTTTTCTTGGTTTATAGGCTTCTGATGGCATCTTCTATTTCACTGCTTGAAATTGATTTGTTAATAACTTCTGTATATCATCCTGATTCAGTTTGGGCAAATCATACGAGTCTAGAAATTTTTTTCTGCCTTGGATATTTTCTATTTTACTGGAGTACAAATTTTCAAAATTGTTTCTAATTATCTTCTGTATTTCTGTAGTGTCTGTTGTGATATTTCCTTTTTTATCACAAATGTTAGTAATTTGAGTTTTCTCTCTCCTTCTCTTTGTTAGCATGGATGGCTAAGGGTTTATCTATTTTATTTATTTTTTTCAAAGAACCAACTTTTGTTTTGTCAATTTTTTCAATTGTTTCTTTTGTTTCAATTTTATTGAATTCAGCTCAAATTTTAATTATTTCCTGTCTTCTGCTGCTTTTGGTGTTGATTTGCTCTTCTTGAGTTTTGAAACATACTGTTAGGTCATTTATTTGTTTATTTTTTCTTCTTTTTTTTTTTTAAAGAGAGAGAGAGAGGGAGGGAGGGAGAAGAGAAGAAAGAGAGAATTTCTTTAATATTTATTTTTCAGTTTTTGGTGGACACAACATCTTTATTTTATTTTTATGTGGTGCTGAGGATCAAACCTAGTGCCCTGAGCATGCCAGGTGAGTGTGTTACCGCTCATCCCCAGCCCAACTTTTTCTTCTTTTAAGGAATGAACTCCATGCAATGAACTTTCTTCTTAGTACTGCCTTCATAGTGTCAGATTTCAATATATTGTATCAGTGTTCTCATTTACCTCTAAGAATTTTTTAATCTCCTCTTTGATGTCTTTTGTGACCCATTGTTCATTCAACAGCATATTACTTAGTCTCCAGGTGTTGGAGTAGCTTCTAATTTTTTAAATTTTATCATTGGTTTCTAATTTCATTCCATTATAATCTGATAGAATGCAGGGTAGTAATATCTACATTTTTGTATTTGCTGAGAATTACTTTGTGGCATGATATATGGTCTATTTTAGAGAAGGATTTATGTGCTGCTGAGAAGAAAGTGTATTCATTCACTCATTGATGAATTAAATATTCTATATATGTCTGTTAAGTCTAACTTATTGATTTTATTATTGAGTTCTATAGTTTCTTTGTTTAACTTTTGTTTGCAAGATCTATCCAGTGGTGAAAGAGGTATGTTAAAGTCACCCAGAATTATTGTGTTGTGGTCTATTTGACTCTTGAACATGAGAAGAGTTTGGTGAACATAGATTCTCCATTGTTTAGGCCTATATATTTATAATTATTATGTCTTGTTGATGTATGTATAGTTCCCTTAAGAAGTATAAAATGCCCTTCTTAATCCCTTTTTATTAGCTTTGGCTTGAAGTCTACTTTATTTGATATGAGGATGGAAACCTCTGTTTGTTTCTGCAGTCCATGTGAGTGGTATGTTTTTTCCCAACCTTTCACCTTCAGTCTGTGAATGTCTTTTCCTATGAGATGACTCTCTTGATGGCAACATATTGTTGGGTCTTTTTTTCAAATCGAATCTGCCTGTCTATGTCTTTTGATTGGTGAGTTTAGGCCATTAACATTCAGGGTTATTATTGAGACATAATTTGTATTCCTGGAGATTTTTGTTTATTTTTGGTATTTAACTTGACTTGGTTTCTCTTTTGATTGATTTTTCCTGCAGTGTAATACCTCCCTTTGCTGATTTTCATTGTTGTTTTTCATTTCCTCCTCATGGAATATTTTTCTGAGAATGTTCTGTAGTGCTGACTTTCTATTTGTAAATTATTTTAACTTTTTGTTATCATGGAAGGCTTTTATTTCATCATCAAATCTAAAGCTTAACTTTGCTGGATAAAAAATTCTTGATTGGTATTCATTTTCTTTCAGAGCTTGGTATATGTTGTTCCAGGATCTTCTAGCTTTCAGTGTCTGGGTTGAAAAATCTACAAAGATCCTAAGTGGTTCCCCCTATATGTGATCTGATTCCTTTCTCTTGTGGCTTTTAAAATTCTATCCTTATTCTGTATGCTAGGCATTTTCATTGTAATGTGTCTTGGTATAGCTCTGTTGTAATTTTGTACATTTGGTGTCTGGTAAGCTTCTTATATTTGATTCAATCTTCATGCTTGGGAAATTTTCTGATATTATTTCATTGAAGAGATTGTATATTCCTTTGGTTTGAATCTCTGTACCTTCCTCTATCCCACTAAACCTTAGATTTAGTCTTTTAATGTTATCCCATAATTCTTGGATGTTTTGTTCATGGTTTCTTACCATTTTCACTGTGTAGTCAACTTTATTTTCAAGATTGTATATTTTGTCTTCATTATCTGATTTTCTGTCTTCCAAGTGATCTAATCTTTTGGTGATGCTTTCAATTGAGTTTTATATTTGGTTTATTGTTTCCTTCATTTCAAGGATTTCTGATTTTCTTTTGTTGTTGTTGTTGCTATTTCATTATGTTTTATTTTTAAGAATATCTCTTTCTGGAAGTAGTCTTTTGCTACTTGTATTTGTTCCCTTATCTCTTTTTTGGTGTAATCAATGGTTGCCTGTATTTGTTCCATCATCTCTTTGTTGGAGTGATAATTTTTTTCCTGTATTTGCTCACTTAAGTCATTTTTAATTCATCGATCATTTTAATCATGCACATTCTGAACTCCTTCTCTAACATTTCATCAACTGTGCTGTCCATGGATTCTATTACTGTAGTATCTTGGTTTGTTTGGGGCAACTTTCCTCCCTTGATTTTTCATTGTGTCTATGTCTTCCTTTCTTGCGGTGAGAATCTGTGGTATTATAGTTTCTATGTATAATCTTACAGTGTCCCTGCAGATTACCTGTACCTCACCTTGGTGTTGGGCTTCTAGACTCCATCAGTGTCCTACAATAAATGCAATTGCAATTAAAGGTAGTGGTGGAAATAGTAGAGATAACTCAAAATAGCAATGGGGATTTCCTAAGATGGATGCAACCACTTTCAGAGATGGGGCTGGAAGGGTGGGCCTCACAATGGTTTTAGGCTGCCTGTTCCAACATGCACTGGTCTCCAGCCTATATGTTGTCCCAAGGTGGAGGCTCCTGCAGAGAGAGAAGTATGGCGATGGCTGCAAGGTCCCAAAATGAAAGCGGAGTAGGTCTGGGTTCTGGCGTGGGTCTGCTGGTTATCTCATACTAGACAAAGGCACCAAAAATATATATTAGAGAAAATATAGCCTCTTCAACAAATGATGCTGGGAAAACTGGAAATCCATATGCAACAAAATGAAATTAAGCCCCTATCTCTTACCATGCACAAAACTCAACTCAAAGTGCATCATGAACCTAGGAATTAAACCCGTATTACTGCACCTAATAGAAGAAAAAGTAAGCCCAAATCTTCATCATGTCAGATTAGGCCCTGACTTCCTTAGCAAGACTCCTAATGTGTAAGAAATAAAATCAAGAATCAATAGATGGGATGGATTCAATCTGAGGAGTTTCTTCTCAGCAAAAGAAACAATCAGTGAGGTGAATAGAGATCCTACAGAATGGGACCAAATTTTTACTACCTGCACATCAGATAGAGCACTAATCTCTAAGGTATAAAAAGAACTCAAAAATCTTTTTTAAAATTGATTTTTAAAAATAAATGACAGTGGAATGCATTACAATTCTTATTACATGTATACAGCACAATTTTTCATATCTGTGGTTGTATATAAAGTATGTTGACACCAATTCGTGTCTTCAAACATGTACTTTGGATAATGATGTCTATCACATTCCCCATCCTTGCTAATCCCCTGCCCTCTCCCTTTCCCTCCCAACCCTCTGCCCTATCTAGAGTTCATCTATTCCTTCCATGCTCCCTCTCCCTACCCGACTATGAATCAGCCTCCTTATATCAGAGAAAACATGCAGAATTTGTTTTGTGGGGATTGGTGTTCGCAGTCTGGCTGGGCACAAATAACCAAGCCACCACAAAGCCTTGTAGATTCAAACAGCAACTCTTTATTCCCCAACTCTAACCGGCACTGCACACACCACAAGGGAACACACTCCCTCCACCGGGCTCCGTCCCCTCTCCCTGAACCCCCTCGAGAGCTCATGGGAACTTCACTCCCAAGTAGCAGGTGCCCAAGGCAGCAAGAGCTGCCCTATTGCCCAACAGGTCAAATATACAATCAATCCAGCATCACAGCAATTATATATAGCTTAACTCAAATCATCATCTCAATGGTTCGCTGACGTCACCTTTCAACCATTCCCTCTGGCAAATGCCAGGCATCATTCTGACTGGGCTGTGGCTCTCAACAGATTGGCAAACTTCACTTAGCATTATCTTCTCCAACGCCATCTTATTTACCTGCAAATGACATAGAGACTGAAGATAGAAGGTTGGGAAAAATCATACCACTTATATGGACTGCGGAAGCAAGCAGGGGTTTCCATCCTTTTATCAAAGTAGATTTCAAGCCAAAGTTAATCAAAAGGGATAAAGATGGACATTACATACTGATCAAGGGAACCATGCACCAACAAGACATAACAATCATAAATATATATGTCCCAAACAATGGTGCAGTTATGTTCATCAAACAAATTCTTCTCAAGGTCCAGAGTCAAATTGACCACAACGCAATAATCTTGGGTGACTTTAACACACCTCTGTCACCACTGGATAGATATTCCAAACAAAAGTTGAATAAACAAACTATAGAACTCAATAATACAATCAATAACTTAGACTTAACTAACATATATAGAATATTTCAACCTGCATCAAGTGGATACACTTTCTTAGCAGCACATGGATCCTTCTCTAAAATAGACCATATAATATGCCACAAAGAAACTCTTAGCAAATACAAAAAAAGTAGAGACACTGAAAAACCAGCCTCTATCTCAGAGCAAAGCCTGTCCAAGAAAGGGACATGACCTTTGTCCTTGGAAAAACCCACAGAGCACTCCTAAGCACATTCCCACCCTGCTAAGTTATTTATCTACAAATAACGGGAGAGATCTGCTGCCCCAGGTGTCCCTGACTCAGGCTAGGTGGAGATCCATAGCAACCCCCTAGCAGCCACCAATCAGCATGAGACAGGGAAATACCTGGAATGCCAGATGACCCTCCCAATTTATGGTGGTTGATAACATGTTGGGAAACCATGTAGTTCAGCACATACACCCCTCTTGGCTTAAACCAATCAGTACTGACCAATCACCCCTATCCAACTTGTTCCCGTCAGTGAATGTGCTAATCATGTTTTAGAGTTGTTATTTGATTTTCCTGCAGTGTGTGATGATTTGCTATGATGTATGTGAAGTCCCTGCCCTCTCCAAAGAATGTATAAAAATGCTGCAAACCCTGCACTCGGGGCCTCTGAGCATCACCAGTTTCTGTGTGTGCACGCGGAGGACCGACCTAGCTTGCAATAAACACCTCTTTGCTGCTTACATCGATCTTGGGTCTCTGGTGGTCTTTGGGGGTCCTGAATTCGAGCACAACACACTACCATGTATTTTATCAGATCATAATGGGTTGAAATTGGAAATCAATGACAAAATAAAAAATATAAATTTCTCCAACACCTAGAGAATAAACAATATGTTACTGAATGAACAATGGATTGCAGAAGATATCAAGAAGGAGATTAAAAAATTCTTAGAGGTAAATGAGAACACAGACACAAAATATCAAAATCTCTGGGACACTAGGAAAGCAGTATTAAGAGGAAAGTTCATTTGTATAGAGTTCATTTTTAAAAGAAGAAAAAGTCAACAAATAAATGACATCATATCACATCTCAAAGCCCTAGAAAAAAGAAGAACAAATCAGCATCAAAAGCAGTAGAAGGCAAGAAATAATTAAAATTAGAGCTGAAATCAATAAAATTGAAACAAAAGAAACAACTGAAAAAATTGACAGAACAAAAAGTTGGTTCTTTGAAAAAATAAATAAAATTGACAAAGCCTTAGCTACACTAACAAAGAGAAGGAGAGAGAACACTCAAATTACCAGCATAAGTGATGAAAAAGGTAATATCACAACAGACACTATAGAAATACAAAGGATAATTAGAAATTATTTTGAAAACTTATACTCCAATAAAATAGAAGACATTGAAGGCACTGACAAATTTCTTAAGTCATACAATTTGGCCAGATTGAATCAGGAAGACATACACAATTTAAACAAACCAATATCAAGTGATGATTCTATACCTAGAAGACGCCATCAGAAGCTTACCAACTAAGAAAAGCCTAGGACTGGATGGTTACACAGTCGAGTTTTACAAGACCTTTAAAGAAGGACTAATACCAATACTCTACAATTTATTTCAGGAAAGAGAAAAAGAGGTAGCACTTCCAAACTCATTCTATGAGGCCAATATCACCCAGATCCCCCAAACCAGGCAAAGACACATCAAAGAAAGAAAACTTTAGGCCAATATCTCTAATGAACATAGATGCAAAAATTCTCAATAAAATTCTGGCAAATCAAATACAAAGATATATCAAAAAGACCTTGCACCATGATCAAGTGGGATTCAACACAGGGATGCAAGGTTGGTTCAACATATGAAAATCAATAAACGTAATTCATCACATCAATAGACTCAAAAATAAGAATCATATGATCATCTCAATACATGCAAAAAAAGCATTTGACAAAATACAGCACCTATACATGTTCGAAACTCTGGAAAAACTAGAGATAACAGGAACATATCTCAACATATCTCAAAAGGCTATCTATACTATACCTCAGGCCAACATCATTCTAAATGGAGAAAAATTAAAGACATTCCCTCTAAAAACTGGAACAAGACAGGGATGCCCACTTTCACCACTTTTATTCATCATAGTTCTTGAAACACTTTCCAGAGCAATTAGACAGACAAAAGAAATTAAAGGGATATGTATAGGAAAATAAGAATTTAAATTAGCACTATTTGCTGACGATATGATTCTATACCTAGAAGACCCCAAAAGCTCCACCAGAAAACTTCTAGAACTTCTAGAACTTCTAGCAGGATATAAAATCAACACCAATAAATCAAAGGCATTTCTGTATATCAGTGACAAATCCTCTGAGAAGGAAATGAGGAAAACTACCCCATTTATAATAACCTCAAAAAAAATAATTGGGAATCAACTTAATAAAATAGATGAAAGATCTACATAATGAAAACTACAGAACTCTAAAGAAAGAAATCAAAGAAGAATAAGCAGAATTAATATTATCAAAATGACCATACTACCAAAATCACTATACAGATTTAATGCAATTCTGATCAAAATCCCAATGGCATTTCTTATAGAAATAGATAAAGCAATCATGAAATTCATCTGAAAAAAATAAGAGACCCAGAATAGCTAAAGTAATCCTTAGCAGGAAGAGTGAAGCAGGTACCAAACCTTAAACTATACTACAGATAAAGAGTAACAAAAACAGCATAGTATTGGCACCAAAACAGACTGATAGACTGTTGAGAGCCACAGCCAAAGGGGCCCCAGCAAACTTCCAGCTGCCAGCAAACTTCCAGCTGCCGGCTGATGATTGGCTTACAGTGGCCCCAGCAACATCTAGCTGATTGGCTCCTCTGCGGTGATGTTCATTGGGCTGTTTCCCTGCCCTTCAGACTGCCAGCTGATGATTGGCTCACAGTGGCCCCAGCAACATCTAGCTGATTGGCTCCTCTGCGGTGATGTTCATTGGGCTGTTTCCCTGCCCTTCAGACTACGGAACTGCTCATTGGGGGACTTCTTTGGCTCCGCCCACGCGACCCAGCCAATCGGCCTCAAGAGCAGGAGGATTGTGGGAGGTGGTTTGGTGTGTGTGGGGAGAGGCTTGTGGAAGCCGGTGGTGGCAGTTGGGCTCTGAGGGTTTTTTTCCTGAGGAGCTGTTTTGTTTGGCGTTTGTAGTTCTAAAAATAAAGTTAGTTTCTTTTGACAAGTGGCTCCTGAATTGTGCCCAGCCAGACTGCGGCAGTAGACCAATAGTACAGAATAGAGGACACAGAGACTAACCCACAAAATTACAATTATCTTACATTAGACAAAGGTGCCAAAAACATGCATTGGTGAAAAGATAGCATCTTCAATAAATGGTGTTGGGAAAACTGGAAATCCATATGCAACAAAATGCAACTAACCCCTATCTCTCACCATGCACAAAACTCAACTCAAAGTGGATCAAGGACCTAGGAATTAAACCAGAGACTCTGCGTCTCACAGAAGAAAAAACAGGCCCTAATCTTCATCATGTGGGATTAGGCCCCAACTTCCTTAATAAGACTCCTACAGCACAAGAATTAAAACCAAGAATCAATAAATGGGATGGATTCAAACTAAAAAGTTTCTTTTCAGAAAAAGAAACAATCTGTGAGGTGAACAGAGAACCTACATCCTGGGAGCAACACATCAGATAGAGCACTAATCTCTAGTGTATATAAAGAACTCAAAAAGCTAAGCACCAAAACAACAAATAACCCAACCAACAAATGGGCCAAGGACCTGAACAGACACTTCTCAGAAGAGGCTATACAATCAATCAACAAATATATGAAAAAATGTTCATCATCTCTAGCAATTAGAGAAATGCAAATCAAAACTACTCTAAGATATCATCTCACTCCAGTCAGAATGGCAGCTATTATGAAGGCAAACAACAATAAGCACTGGCAAGAATGTGGGGAAAAAGGTACACTGATGCATTGCTGGTGGGACTGCAAATTGGTACAGCCAATATGGGAAGCAGTATGGAGATTCCTTGGAAATCTGGGAATGGAATCATCATTTGACCCTCTCCTCATTTTATACCCAAAAGACTTAAAAACAGCATACTACAGGGACACAGCCACATCCATGCTTATAGTAGCACAATTCACAATAGCTAAACTGTGGAAGCAACCTAGATGCCCTTCAGTAGATGAATGGATAAAAAAAAATGTGGTGTATATATACACAATGGAATTTTATTCAGCAATAAAAGAGAATAGAATCATGACTTTTGCAGGTAAATAGATGGCCTTGGAGAAGATAATGGTAAGAGAAGTTAGCCAATTCGAAAAAAACAAATGCCGAATGTTTTTTTCTGATATAAGACTGATTCATAGTGGGGTAGGGAGGGGCGCATGGGAGGAATAGATGAACTCTAGATAGGGCAGAGGGGTGGGAGGGGAAGGGAGGGGACAGGGGGTTAACAAGAATGATGGAATGTGATGGACATCATTATCCAAAGTACATGTATGAAGACATGAATTGGTGTCTACATACTTTATATACAACCAGAGATGAAAAACTGTGTTGTATACATGTAATAAGAATTGTAATGTATTCCGCTGTCATTTATTTCTTTTAAAGTCAACTTAAAAATTTAAAAATAAAAATAAAAAAAGAAAATATTTTATATATATATAAAACATTACTCAGCTTTAAAGGAGAATGAAATATGGCATTTGCAGATAAATGGATATTTATATCCCAGTTACATTAAGTCTAATCGAGTATTATTAACTATGCAAACATATTTCAGGGACAGGTCCTCTGCCATCTTATGGGCTTTCCATTCTCTAAAGCCTCAGAGTTCTCTGCTGACCCTCTGCATTCAGCAGGAGGAAGATGAAAGAAAGAACATGAAGGATCTGATAGGAGGTTTCTTTATAGGCCAATCTTAGAAGTGACTATATTTCCTGCCCACATTTCCTGGTCTTGGGCCACACTTAAGGGAATGGAAACAGGAAGCTATGAAAACATCTGAGTGCCAGGGAGAGAAGGGAAGGTTGGAGTGAACAATTAGCAAATATTTGCCACAACATTCTAATGTCCTAATTTATCCCAATAAGGAAAATGTTTGACATGACAACTCCTTATCATTAAAGGATCATCCCAGTGGTGGCTGGAACTTCTTATCACCCATGGATGACAGCTGTCCTTAATTTTAGAATTACATAAGGGAATATTTATGGATAAAATAATATAATATCGGAGGTTAGCTTCAAAGTTATAATGGGGTTTTGGGAGCAGCAACCTTACTATCTAATTATCAGAAGCATAAACAAATAGTACATTAATGAGTCCAAACAACACTCATATCTGCAATCCCTTGCTTATGCAGTCCCTCCCTTACCTATCTTGAAAATTCTACTTATCCTCAAAAATCCCCTATAAATAATGCTTCCTCCACTTTCTTCCCTAATCCTATGTAGAGAAGCAGAAATAGTGGAAATATTGTTTTTATATTTCCCTAGCTGTCCTTCCCTTCATATTCTGTGTATTTTCACACTTGTGCTGTCCATAAAATTCCAAGGTATCCAACTCCAGGCATGCAGAATACCTTTGCAAACAAATAAAATAGGTAGGAATAAGACTTCTTAATGCACTGACTTAAAAAAAAAGAACAAGGGAAAGCTGGGTACAGTGGAGCACAACTTGGGACAGGAGGGTTTCAAGTTCAAAGCCAACGTCAGCAATTTAATGAGATCCTAAGAAATTTAGAGACCCTTTGTCAAAACAAAAAATAAAAAAGCACTGGGGAAGCAGTTCAGTGGTTAAGCACCCCTAGGTTTAATACCTGGTACCCTCCCCAACAAAAAACAGTTGTGGGGAGGCTTCACCATGTCTTTATCAGTTCCACCACTGAAAAACAATTTGGCGGTATATTAAATATTTAAACATAAGGTACTCAAACAAATCACGACATGCACTTGAAGAGCAGCACTATCTATAATAGTCAAAGATGGCAACAGCCCAAATGTCTATCAACAGATTGATGGATAAACAGACAGATGAACACTTTAAAAGAACAGAGAAGTAACATCTTCTAGGGCTCTTCAGTATGTTGTATGAAAGAGTATTATTACTTTGTGTTTGCCATATTGCCATGTTTTATCTTTGTTTTTCCCTAAAGATTGTCTCTGTTCTTGAATTTTACATTGGCAAACATTATTTGAATATAAGAAAATCATAAGTATTCAAAAGTTGAGACCTCTGTAAGAAAAATGCTGCTAAAGATCAAATGAATAAAGTCTTTAAATAGTCAATTAATAGTCATTATGTTTGATAGAGGGTCACCTGACTCCATGTTGTCTTCCAGAGAGCAGCTCCTCATATTCCTCCCTCCCGGTCATCAAGTTGGATCTAGCCTTTTCTTCTTACTTTGGAAAGGACAACAAATCTTTATAACATTACCTTTTATATCTGAACTTTATTTTTGAGCTTTCAAAGTTTTACTATTCATACAAAATTATAGAAAGAACAACAAATCTTCATATTACATTTCATACATAAACTTATTTTGTTCAACTAAGTTTTATTACTTATATAAAATTGCTTAAATTGTTCAACTGGTATGTTTTTATGTGAAAATTATGTGCTTTGAATTAAAATGGAACAAATCATAACTTTTTCATTAAAATACATGGAAATCATTTCTTCATTTCCAGTTTTGTACCTAATGGCAAAGTTTTGGGGAATGAATTAGTCACAAAGTAATGGCTAGGTGTCTTGGTTTATTTCTCCCACTAGACTATAAACTCCATGCCTGACTTACAGTTGGCACCTGTAGAGTTCTTGAATAAAATAAAATTTTAAAGAATTAGTTAAAAGTAACAAGTTCAGTTACTTAGCTCTTAGCTTCTTATGGAAATAAGTAAAGATTGTAAGACTAAAGGCAAAAAAAAATTGTGCATAAGCAAGCATACTTTTGTTAGTAAAGTTGTTTCCTCTGGGAGAATGGTTTAATTATTCTAAAACCATTCTACCTATATGCCAGTATTGAATAATAGATGGTGGATTACTTTGTGTTCAACCAGTGATGACTCTCTTTTTATATCTGTAGAAGGAGATACCATCTTGGTAGTATATCAATCAAATACTGAAAGGAAATAGATGGTACATTCAGAAAGTGCTTCTTGGGCAGAGTTTACTTAAAGGGCCATTTAGAGGGATGAGGTCAGGACTGCAGAAAAGAATGAGAAAGAGAAACACTGAGAGGCTAGCAATTGCAAGTGTTTGTAACCCTGAAAGTATAAGGAAATTCCAGATAGACCTGTGTCTATAGTTAAGGCTATAGAAGAGGGCACTGACAGAAACAGTGCCTTCATTAGAGGAACACAGCCACTACTAACCCCTGGCCAGGATGGAAGTTGGCCGCAGAGAAAATACTCCCGATCTCCTCCTAGATCTAACCTCTTGCCAATGCTCTCAATGGCCAAATGCAAGTAAAAGTCAGAGAGCAAGGAAGTAGTCTAGTTGATGAAATCCAGATAGATCAAGAACCCAGGTATAGAGAAATATGGAAAAGGATGGAACACAGATCTAGTTGGATAACTGGAGAGTTTTTAAGCACACAGAGCAGTTGGATACAAAAAACTTAGTTAACCATACCAAAGACCAGTCTCATTTTTTCTAAATACTTAGCCCTATTTTATCTTTGTGTCTGGATGAATATAGGCTTTCAAGAGGTATTTTTATGTTGAGTGGTCATGATTGTATATACGGTTAACTATATAATATATAATTGTATGATATGGAAGGTCAAAGGAAATTTCTACCCACTACATTTTTCCCCTGACAGATTCTGAATATCATTCTATATTTTAATTTCTTAAGGTATTAACAAAAAGGCAAATATTTTTCAAGATCTTGATAAACAGAACAGAATCTAAGCTTTTATAAAAACCTTTCAAACCTGTTTGAACTTTTATTTGCCATAAAGATCTAACACAACTTTCCTTTTTTTTTTTTTTTTTGTCCCCAACCCTTGCTTTTGCCTAGGGATAGAATGAAGTAAACAGAGTTGAACTCAAACTTTTCTCTTTTGGTAAAGACTGGAGACATTGATCAGGTTTCTAATATATCCAAATTGTCTCACAGCCTAAGTTTGGTCTCCAAAGAGTTGAAGTTGAATTCTGTTCAGAATTTAAACTGAATCACCACTTGTTTTTAACCAAAGTTGTTTTTATGTTCATCCATTGCCCTTTAAACACTAACTCTAAGGGAGAGTTTGAATTTCAAAAGTAACAACTGCACTGTCTGTGGGAAGCCAGACTGTGGTCCTCCTCTCCCAGGTTGGCTAGCCTTTCAGTTTTCTCCTTCCCTTCCAAGAAAGAAGACATCTTTTAATTGTATAAAATAATCCCCATCTCTTCTCACTTGAAGACCTACCTTGCCACATGTGTTTACCTGCTTGTTTTATTTCTCTAATCAACCAGATAAGAGTAATGGTCACTGTATATTCAAATGGATGGGTATATTATCACACTCCTAAGGATGTTTTCTCTTAAATGTAGAACTCTTCTGCTGTTTGTTCTTAAAATTGAATGAAATTCTAGTCATTTATTGATTCCATTTTTCACTCAAAAAAATAGGAATCAAACTACCCTACCTGTATGAAACTAAATATTAGAGTAACTAGCAGCCATATCACCCTGTTCAGGGTTTTTTAAAGGGAAAACAAAAAGGAATCCATGAGTCATTCAAAATTTTGTAAAAAATATAAATGATCTAAAAATATTGATAAGGCTGTGTGGCATTATTGCAGTAATATCAACTCCAGTCTATCACGTCACCAGTTAACAGTGGAACCAGAGGCAACTAATGCTCAGAGGTTAAATGATTAGAAATAAAAGCTATAACTTAATCAGAGATTAACCTATTTGATGGAATACTAATTTTAATGGATTCCTGAGTGGTAACTCTAGGCAGGTGGGACATGGCTGGAGGAAGTAGGTCACTGGGGTTGTGCCCTTGGGGATTATTTATCTCTGGCTTATTTCTCTTTCCTTCTCTCCCTCTCCCCCTCACCATGCCCTTTCACCATGATGTTCTGCCTTATCTCAGGCCCAGAATAATGGAGTATACTGACCAAAGACTAAACTTCTGAAACTGTGAACCTAAAATCACCTTTTCCTCCTCTAAGTTGTTATTGTCACGTATTTTGGTCATAGTGACAAAAAGCTGATGGACATACAACCCACCTTTTTTTTAATCTTTCCATATTTTTATTGGTATATTAAAATGATACATAATAATGATATTCATTTTTACTTATTCATACATGCACATGATATAGCAACAAAATTTGGTCAATATCATTCCCTGGTATTTCTCCTTTCCCTCCTCTCTTCTCTCTCAAAGGTCTCTTTCCTCTATTAGTTTCCCTTATATTTTCATGAGAACCCAACCTCCCACCTTTCTTTTCCTTTTTCCTCTCTAGCTTCCACATACAAGATAAAACATTGACTTGACTTTCTGAATCTGGCTTACTTCATTTTAATAACTTAGAGCTCTCAAATGCCATTCATTTTCCTGCAAATGACAATTGCATTCTTCTTTATAACTCCATTGTGTATGCTTACCACATTTTCTTTATCCATTCATCTTTTGATAGACACCTAGGATAGTTCCATTTGGCAACTGTGAATTATGTTGCTATAAACATGGGTATGCATGTGTCACTATAATATGCTGATTTTAATTCTTTAGGATAAATAAGGAGTAGAATACCTGGGTCATATGGTGGTTGCATTCCTAGTCTTTTGAGAAAACTCCATACTGATTTCCATAGTGGTTGCATTAATTTACAACTCCAACAATAGTGTAAAAGTGTTCCTTTTTCCCCACAGCATCTCCAGCATTTACTATTGTTTGTATTCTTGATGACTGGCATTCTAACTGGAGTGCGATAAAATCTATTTTGATTTGTATTTTCCTAATTGCTAAAGATGTTGAACATTTTTTCATAAATTTGTTAGCCATTTGTATGTATTCTTTTGAGAAGTGTCTGTTTAGTTCATTTGCCTATTTATTGATTCAATTATTTTTTGATGGCAAGTTTTTTGAGTTACTTATATATTCTGAATATTTGCCTTCCATTAGAAGAATAGATAGCAAAGATTTTCTCCCATTCTATAGGCTCTCTCTTCATATTTTTAATTGCTTCCTTTACTGTGTAGTTTTTTTAAATTTTATGTATTTACCAATTCTTGGTATTATTTCCTGAACTTTAGGAAGTTATTGCCTGAACCTATATATTGGAGTGTTAACCCTTCATTTATTTCAAGAAGTTTCCAAGTCTCTGGTCTAATTCCTAGATATTTGACCCATTTTAAATTAGTTAACTTTTGTGCAGTGAGAAATACGGATCTAGATTCATTCTTCTATATATGGATAACTAGTTTCCCCAGAACTATTTGTTGAAAATGTTGTCTTTTCTCCAACATGTTTTTGGCACATTTTTCAAGGAACAGATAACTATATCTGTGTGAGTCTATACCTCGGTCTTCTATCCTGTTCAGTTTGTCTATCTGTCTATTTTTTTAAAGGGGGGGAGGGAGGGAGGGAGGGGAGAGAGAGAGAGAGAATCTTTTAATATTTATTTTTCAGTTTTCAGTGGACACAACATCTTTATTTATTTTTACATGGCGCTGAGGATCGAACCCAGCGCCCCACGCATACCAGGTGAGTGTGTTACCGCTTGAGCCACATCCTCAGCCCTATAAATCTATTTTTATGCCAGTATCATCTCTGTAGTATAATTTGAGGTTAAATATTGTGATGCTACCAGCATTACTTTTTTGGCTTCTACAATTGCTTTAGCTATTCTGGGTTTTTTACTCTTTCACATGAATTTTAGGTCTGTTTCTCCTAGTTCTGTGAAGAATGTCATTGGTGTATTGATGGTGATTGTATTAAATCTGTATATTGCTTTTGGTAATAAGGCCATTTTAACTATATTATTTCTATCTATCCAAGAACAAGGATGTCTTTCCATACTCTACTTTCTTCTTTAATTTCTTCATCAGTGTTCTATAATTTTCATTGTAGAGATCTTTTACCTCCTTGACAACCCACTTAATCTCTAAGAGTCATACATCTTTCAGTTGAAATACAAGAACAATTCATGATTTACAGATATATATGAGAATCAGATGAAATTATGTATGTGGAAGTAATTCATATAGTGCACATGAGCATGCTATATAAATGTAAAGGGCAATAGATCAAGCCTATGCCTAGCTACTCCCCCATCTTTAATCTCTAGAAAGAGCACAGAAGTATTTCAACTTAGTGCATGGTACCCCATTAATATATATAAATATTATATGTCTATAAATATTAAATTCATTAAAAAAGAAAGCACAGAGATACTTTATAAAATTCATAAATTCATAACTGTTCTAGAAAACAAGAAGTTTTAATAAGCTACAAGTAAATAGGATGATTAGAATAAAAACATAATAATAAATATCTTTTTAAAAGTTCTCAGGTTATTAACATTTATGTGGTTAGGACTGTTTATCATCCTACCTTCAGCTCAGTTTGACAGGAGCTGTACTCTACCCAGGTAAAATCAAGAATACAGGGTACCTCTTCTAGATCTTAGTCTAGAGATACAGTTATCCTAAAGAGAAGCATGCTGCCAGTATTTCTAATCTGTTCTACCTCTGATAACTTTCAGAGGCTCTGATAACTATGCAGAAGCTCCATTCCGACAAGTGCAGATAAGAAATCTATGGCTTTCTTCTCCCACCCAAACGCCATTTGTATGGTGGAAATTCTATCCCAAGTGCAATAATGGACCCTAATTGTTGTTGCCCCACCTCAATTGTCGAGAAGAGATTGCTTAGTAAGACAGGTGAACCAAAAAGACCAGAGACTATCAACTGACATATCCCTCAGCTTATAGAAATGGTAAAGACACACCAATAAAAGAAGTGAGCCACTGTTCCCACCAACAACTCAGAAGAGTGGGACAAATATTCATCTGCAAGGGAGAGGCAGATCATCAGAACAGAATACTCTATATCTGTGATTAAAGGAATTGATGTTACCTGGAAAAGAATATAGAAAGAAAGTGCTATTTAAAAGATGGAAATTTTGGTGTTAAACAATTGAGAAAAGACTCGTATCTCCATGGCAACAACAAATAAAACAGTTGATCACTTTGTTTAATCAAGAAAAACAAGATTGAAAGGCAGCTAAGAAGAAAGCTGTTGTTGGGGCCAATGTTGTGACTCAGTGGTAGAGTGCTTGCCTAGCATGTGTGAGGCATTGGGTTCAATCCCCGGCACCACATACAAAATAAACAAATAAAATAACAGTATTGTGTCCATCTATAGCTAAAAAAAAATTAAAAAGAAAGAAAGAAAGCTCTTGTGATAAGAGCAAACTTCAAAGACTCCCTTCCAGGACCACACCTACAAAGGGGCCAGAATTTGCTTGGAGACCAATTTGTGCCCAAGGGTTTGTCAAAAACAATAGAGCAATTATCTAGAAATTAGGGGAGTATTATAGCTGGGTGTGATGTCAACAGATGTAGAATATCTAGAAACCTTAGAGAAAGAAAGAGTAAAAGATAGCCTTGTGAAAACCACCATCAACTCAGGGGAGAATGATTAAACATGCATGTGTCCAAGACTATGCTCTCTGATGAGCATTATCTGGGGGTACAAATTATTATGAAAATAGACTACACTGAAATAATCCACCCAAGATATTGAACAAAATTAAATTGAGTTAAAAACAAGTCAAGGCCCAGTGGGGGCAGGGGTACAGAAATTGGCTTCTAGAGTTACTACAAAATATTACCTAGACAGTTCAGAATTAGCAGTAGCTTTTGTAAACATGTTCAAAGAAGTAATTGAAGATATTCTAAAAGAAGTAAAATAAGGTATGATATGAAAATGTCTCAAAGGACACAGCAATACAAAGAAAGAAAACACTTTTAAAAAGGGAATTTGGTAGTGGAAAAATGTAAAACTAAAATAAGAAATTCCCTAGAAATTTGTGCCACACAAAAATGTCACCAGTGTACTTGAAGGAAACAGACTGAATGATTATGCAATCTGAAGAAAAGAGATGAAGAAACATGAAGATAATCTCAAAGAAATATGGAGCATCATTAAGTGGACCAGTATATTTGTAATGAAAGTACCAGAAAGAGAGGAGAGTGAAAAAGAAAAAGAAAAATATTCAGAGAAATGATGGTTAAAGTGGGAAAGATGTTGGTTTCGAAGAATCCACAGTGTTGTAGCAGCTCCTAAGAATGAATAAAATTACTTTTGCATTGGCAAGCTGAAATAGGGAAACCAGGGCAGGGAGGGAACCGGGAGGCAATTCAGTGAGTCAGTATCCAGGAAAAAAAACCAGAAATATTAGTTTCTAGATTAGAAATAAAATTAATAAAGACAACAGATGGTAACAGTGTCAGGCATGTTCTGGCTTAGTGAGAGAGGAAAAGCACTCTTCCAACAAGATATCCTCCCATTGAACTGAAGAAAGATGATAATCAGAATTCCTGTATTGGATCAGAAAATAAACTTAGAAAATATGGGGTGTGGAAGAAAGTCCTGGTGCTCTCCAGTTGTAGAGAAAACTAGTCATTTCAACAGGGTATTAGAATCTCCCTGGAAGAAGAGGTTAATGTTGGGGGGAATGGAACCAACAACTTGAAGGGACTTCCCATCAGACTTCCCAAGTGAGCAGACTTGGAATTCCTGCAGCTTACCTCTGTTTCACAGAAATCACTTCTTTCTTTTTTTCTTCATTTATCCCCCCTGCACTTGGTATATTTCCTTTATGAATATCTAAACCCAAACAGCCATTTAGGCTCTACTTTTCACTACATTGGTGGATTCCCTTACTGAGAGCTACTCCAAGTATTGAAGAAAGATTGTAATCCTGCTGGGATTCAGCAGAGTGAAGAACAAGAATATTTTCATTTCAAATTGACACCAAATACACAATGCACTATTCCAAAATCTTAAGTTAAAAGTAATCTGAACCTCAGGGCTAGGGTTGTGGCTCAGCAGTAGAGTGCTCACCTTGCACATGCGAGGTCCTGGGTTCAAACCTCAGCACCACATAAAATAAATAAATAAAATAATAGTATTGTGTCCATCTATCACTAAAAAAAAGTTATCTGAAACTCTATTGGATAAGATGCACTGACTGATTGATAATAACTAATATACTATGTCTCCTATATACAATTTAACTTCAGCTTCCTCGTGGGCACCTACTTCACTCTTCTCATTTTAACCTCTGTCTCCCCTCCCTCTTTCCATCTTTATTTTTTCTTTTCTCTATATATTTTCATCCCATCTTAAAATGCAGTTGAAAGCATATTCCATATTACTTCTTACCCACATTCCTCCTGGGTTAATAGAGCTTACGAGATCATTAGTAATTACATTCAAAGTATGTTGTGATATATGGTTTACTTTTAAATTACCTCTGTTACTTGTAACATTCTGTCCTTTCAAAGAGGCACTGGAAGTTTAAAATTAATAGTTAAATATAAGTGAGCCTATGTATTGAAGTTAATATTTAGTGAGATCACAGGACTAACTATAAAGAGATAACTATTTGCCAAAGGACCCCAACATAAAAGAAGAGGAAGAATCCATCTCAACAGATGTGCAAATCTTGGACCTCTGAAGACACGGGGAAACAGTCCAACAAGATACCCTCCAGAACTTACAAGCCCCACCCCCAATAAAGGAACCTATAGAAATGAGAAGATAAAATTACAGAGAAAGATTACAAAAACTTGATTATTAAATTGATTAATGAACTAAAAGAAGATCTCAGGAACAAATTAAGAGAGAAAATTCAAGAGGTAAAAGATCATTTCAATAACAAGATAGAGATTCTGAAAAGAACCAAGCAAAACTCCTAGAAATGAAAGACATAGTAAAACAAATAAAAATTAATTTGAAAGTCTCACCAACAGAATAAGATTACATAGAAAACAGAACTCCAGACTTCACAGACATGGTAAGATAACTTGAACACTCAATAACAAATAAAGAAACAAATAAAGAAAAAGAGAGATACAAGAATAATGATAATCATAAACTTTTCAGTGAAATAAGAGAAAAAAATTTCCTTAGAACGATATGGATATCCATGTACAAAATTCATAAAGAATCCCAAATAAAAGATAATAAAATAATCTCTCCAAGACACATCATAATCAAAATGCCTAACATAGAGACTAAAAATAGAATATTAAAAGACTCAAGAAAAAACATCAGGTCACATATAGGGGTAAACCAATAAGAATTAATTCTAAACTTCTCAGATTTAAAATATAGGAGGGCTTAGAATGAGATAATCCAAGCTCTAAAAGAAAATAATTGCCAACCAAAATTTTTATGTCCAGGAAAGATATTCTTCAGAACCAAAGAAAAAAATAAAAACTTCCTAAGATAAGAATAAAATTAAACTACCATTACAGAAAATACACTACATGCAGAACTTAAAAACAAACCCCAGAGCTTGCAAACGGATGATGCTCAGGAGAAGAGTAGTTAAGTAGTTAAGTAAATATAGATACTAGAGAATTAAGATCAAATTAAATAAAAAAAAACAAAATAGCAGGAGATAAAGAACATCTCTCCATAATAACTCAGTATGTAAATGGTCTCAACTCTCCAATTAAAAGACACAGACTGGTGGAGTGGATTAAAAATCAAGATCAAATTATGTTTCTTTAAAGACCCTTATAGGCAAAGACATCCACAGGCAGAAAGTAAAAGAATGGAAAAAGATATTCCATGCAAATTGAGTCTGAAAACAAGCAGAAGTAGCTATTCTCATATCAAACAAAGCAGATTTCAAGCAAAAATAATCAGAAGAGAAAAAGAATGTCACTTCATACTAGTAAAGGGAACAATTACAAAATAAATTTAAGAATGGCAGATATTTATACCCCAAATGTTGGTGTACTTAGTTATATAAAACAAACTCTCTGGACATATAGATTCAGATAGACTCCAATACAATACAGTGTAATTTAAACATATCTCTATCACCAATATAAAGGTCTTCAACATAAAATCAACAAAGATACTTTGTACCTAAAAATTACTATAAGATGAACCTGAGACATATTTATCTAAAAATAGCTAAATCACTTTCTTCACAACTATTTATTGAACATTTTCCAAAACAGACCATATTTCACCAATTCTTACCAAATACAAAAAAAATCAATATAACCTAGAAATAAATATAACCAAGGAGGTGAAAGACCTGTAAAATGAAAACTATAGAACACTGAAGAAAAAAATTAAAGAACTTAGAAGATGGAAAGACCACCAATGTTCTTCAATAGGCAAAATTAATTAATTTTGTCAAAATGGCCATATTGCAAAAAAAAGACATACAGCAATGTCCATCAAAATATCAATGACTTTCTTCACAGAACTAGAAAAAAAAACAGTACTAAAATTCACATGGAAAAATAAAAGACCCAGAATATTCAGAGTAATAAAGGCAATGCTGGAGGCATCACAACACACTATCTCAAATTATACTATAGAGATACAGTAACAAAAACAGCATAGTATTGGCATAAAGAGAGACATAAATATCAATGGAACAGAATAGAAGACTCAGACAAATCCACATAGATGAAGGCATCTGATCCTTGATAAATATCTGATAATGGAATAAAATTAGAAATCTACAGCAAGAAAAATTATAAGATGCACACAAACCCATAAATATTGAAAGATATATTTTTGAATGAGAAATGGATCATGAAAGAAATGATGGAAGAAATTAAAAATTCCTACAATCAAATGAGAATAGTGATACCATGTACATAAATCTCTGGGACACTATGAAGACAGTTCTAAGGGGAAAGTGTACAGCATTAAGTGTCTACAAAAGAAAGGAAAGAAAGGGGAGAAAAGAAGGAAGGAAGGAAGGAAGGAAGGAAGGAAGGAAGGAAGGAAGGAAGGAAGGAAGGAAAGACAGAGGGAGGGAGGGAGGGAAGGAAGGAAGGAAAAGAAAAGAAAGAAATCCAATAAACTGTTTAAGGTACATCTTAAGGCCCTAAAAAAGCAGGAATGTATTAATTCCAAAGCAAATAGAACAAATGAAATAATTAAGATCAGAGCCAACATTAATGAAACATAATTAAAAATACAAAAAAATCAGTGTAAAGAAAAATTTGGTTCTTTGAAAAGATAAACAAGATTAACAAACCCTTAGCCAAAGTAATTAAAAGAGAGAGAAGACTAAAATCAAAAAAGACAAAGGATCATTGGGATCTATTTATATTCCAATGAATTTGAAAATCTAGAAAATACTGACAAATTTCTAGACAAATATGACTTACTCAAATTGGGCCAATAGGATATAGAAAACCTAAACAGAACAATATCAAATAATTACTTTAAAGCAGTAATAAAAAGCCTTCTAACAAAGAAAGCCCAGAATCAGATGAATTCTCAGCTGTATGCTACCAGTCCTTTAAAAAAGACCTAATACCAATGCTCCTCAAATTATTCCATGAAATATAAAAAAGGAGGGAACATTCCTAAATTTATTCTATGAAGCCAATATTATCCAATACCAAAAGCAGATAAGAATAACATCAAGGAAACAAAATTACAGACAATGTCCCTTATGAACACAGACGCAAAATTTTTTTGAAAGAAATCTGCATTCAAAAACACAAGTTCGGGGCTGGGGATGTGGCTCAAGTGGTAGCGCACTCGCCTGGTGTGCGTGCGGCCCGGTTCGATCCTCAGCACCACATACCAACAGGAATGTTGTGTCCGCCGAGAACTAAAAAAAAATAAATATTAAAAAATTCTCTCTCTCTCTCTCTCTCTCTCTCCTCTCACTCTCTCTTTAAAAAAAAAAAGAACAAAAGCACAAGTTCATAACCCACTTGAATCAAATGTATGAAATATGATATGTCAAGAACTATGTAATGCTTTGAACAACCAATAATAAAAATTAAAAAAAGAAGATTGTACATCATGATCAAGAATACAAGTAATAATATTTGCTCATGAGGATGTGAGAGGAAAGGTACACTTACACATTATCAGTGGGGCTGCAAATTAGTACAACTTTGGAAAGCAATATAGAGATCCTCAAAGACTAGAAAAGAATCACTGTAGGACCCATTTATCTCACCTCTTGGTATTTATCCAAAATAAAAATAAAAGCAACATATTGTAGTGATATATGCATACCAATGTTTACAGCAGCACAATTCACAATAGTCAAATTATGGAGTTAGCCTAGTTGTTTGTCAACAAATGAATGAATAAAGAAAATGTGGTGTATACACAAAATGGAGTTTTACACAGTTGTAAAGAAGAATGAACATGTGTCATTGGTTGTAAATGGATGGAACTGGAGTACATCATACTAAGTAATATAAAACTGACTTAGAAAGTCAAGGGTTGCATGTGTTCTCACATATGTAGAAACTAGAGAGAAAAGGGAAATAAAAAAGGAACCTCAAAAACAGAAGAGAAACTAACAAAGTAAAAGGACTGAGGTTGAGAGTGAGAGTCTAGTGAAGGGTATAGGGAAGTACTGGAGAATGAGAGCTACCAAATTATGCTATTTGTCCATGTACAAATATACCAAAATGAATTGCAATTTTATGTATAATTACATATAATGAACTAACTTAAAAACAATAATAATAATAGAAGGGAGACCAGTAGAATAGAATAGAGCAAGGGGTTAGGGGAGGGAGATGGAAGGAAAAGGCACATACTAGGGGATGAGACTGATCAATTATGTGCCTATGTGAATGTGGCATAATGAATTGCATTATTATGTACAATTATAATGCACCAACTTAAAAAACATTTCAAATTAATAAGTATTATGTGAATAAAAAAATATACTATTAACTTTATATATGCTAAAATGAATAATTTAAATGAGTCATGTCAAATTTTAAAATTGAATTAAACAGCATTATAGAATGATTCTTTTTTAATAAAATATTTGAAACACAAAGGACACGATGACTAAAAAATTTCCATATTTAATTAAAAATCTAAATGTTCAAAAAGTTCAACAATCTCTAAATAGAATAAATACAAAAAGAACCATGTCCATATACATTATAATCAAAATATTGGAAGACAAAGAGAAAACCTTGAAAGCAGCAAGAAAGAAAAAACTGATCACATAGTAGTAAATTGTATTACTATTAACAGTTGAGTTCTCATTAGAAATAGTGGATACAAGAAGACAGTGACATAATATGTTTAAAGTGCTGAAACAAAACTGTCAACTAAAAATTTAATATCGAATGAACTTATCTTTCAAAGATGAAGGTGAACTAGAGACATTCCAAGAAAATGAATAACTGAGATAATTGGTTACCAGCAAAAGCTGATGTAGAAGAAATCCTAAAGAAAGGTTTTCAAACTATAAGTACCTGACAGCAGACAATAATTAAAATCTACATGAAGAAATAAATCATGCTGGTAAATAAATTATGAGGAAAATTTTATAAGAGTAAAGTTGCATATTTCTTCTTTCCTCTAATTTAAAAGTAACTGTTTCAAACAATATGTATATAATTACACTGTTGTGACTATAATATATAGAAATGTAACATGCTTGACAATAAGAGTATAAAGGAGTAGAATGAAAGCAAAGGAGTTGGAGTAAAGCAATGACATCAGAGACATGAATCCATCTGATCCATTGAAGGTAACTAGTAGTAGTGAAAAATAAGGCTAATACAACAAATTATAAACATGCATTTGCACTCCTTTCTTCTCACCTCTTTTAAAGATATAAAATAATTCCATAAAGTAATAATTGTAATAATGTGGTGTTAAGTATTTAGCATAGAAACATAGTTAGGATAGAATTAATAGCACAAGAATGGTAAGGGAACAGAGTACTAAGATAGTAACATTTGTACATCAAATTGAAATTAAGTTGGCATAAATTTTAAGAAGATACTGAGTAGATATTTATATCTATGTATTGCAAGTCTTAGAGCAACAACAAAAAATTCATTAAAAAACAATATAATGTGGTAAATATTACTTTAGAAATTTTTAATTCCAAAAAAAAAAAGAAATCTGTGAGTGACAGTGGAACCAAAAGGACATGTGACATGTAGAATATAAACAGTAAATAACAGATGTAAATGTAACTATGTCAATATCAACAGTAAACATAATTGAATCAAAAGACAGCAAGCATCTTCTCCATGTCTTCACATGGCCTTCTCCCTATGCATATCTCTGGGCCCCAGTTTCCCAAGGTACAAGACATATGGGATTAGGGACCACCCTAATGACCTCTTTCAATTTGATTATTTCTATAAATACCCCATCTCCAAAAAGATCACACTTTAAGGGACTAGAGTTTAAGAATTCAACATATTTGGGGGTAGGAGGATATAATTCAATGAACAACTGGTGCCTTTCATTATTATTCTATCTAAATATTACCATTGAAGTCAGGTCAAAATAGATAACTGTGATATGAGAAAAGAATACAGAGATCTGAGACGTCTGCATAAGAACAGCAATTTCCTCTCCTCTTTCATAATTTCCCTTTTTTCCACAAAATACTCTGCTTGAGACACCACAAAACCAAGAAAGTCCAGTGTAGATGAGAGTCCCTGCCCAAAGCAGAACTTAGGGCACTTCTCTTGAGTCATCTTGGTAAAGGCTGGCCCTAATTCTATTTGTATATGGCTCAACCTCAAACACCAGCTATAGATGAGTACTTTAATTTAGGCCAGTGAGTGGCATTTGTGGTCATCCTCCCCTGGAGAAACCTAAAACTACAGTTTCTGGCAAACAGACAACTACAAGTATGTCTTTACTTAAAGGTTTTCCTTAGGAAGAGTGAATGACTTCTTTCATAGGAGAAAGGGCATTTAAAAGTTCTAGGCAATCCTAATATATAGAGAAAACCAAAGTTATATGTCATACCATAAGTTTATGAATATGTCTGTCTATTGTGACAATCTCTTAGTCATACAATCATAGAGAATTAAAATGTTGATCCTTAGACAAAGCACCCACCACTGTGAAAGGAAAATGGCAAAATCCTGGTGCTATTGATGATAAATAGCCTCCTTCTGTATAAAAGAGCTGAGAAATCCAGGGTAAAAGCTGCAAATTCATGCAATGAATTCAGACAGATTTAAATTTCACATCTGCCCTGGTGGTCAACATATGAGCTGTCTGTATTCAGGGTAAAGGCTTTTTTTTCCTTCTTTTTTTTGGCAAGAATACTGACTGTTGAATTATTTGCCTTGCATATTTTTAATACTTGAACCAGTTTATATAGAATATCTTTAAACAGATATGCATTTATTTATCTTCAGAGAAAGAAGTACTCACTTGACCGGATAAAAGAGTAGAGGACAGCTTCTCTTTCAACCCCTCCCAGTTGTTAGTGAAGATTATGAAGATTTTCTTTATCCTGTTTTCAATTCATTGGTAGAATAAGAAAATGTATACAAACCTCTCCCAAACTGGAACCTCTCAATGTGAATGTTTCTGGAAACTGCTTTGCTGTACAGACTCCAAACTACAAAATCAGTTTCCCAGAAGGTGTTCCTCTTATATGTTATTCAGCATAGGGTGTGCATGACTGGAAAGAAAACAAAATTTGGATTTACAGAGGCTCAGATTCAAATCAAAAGGCATCATTTATCAGTTGTACCCTTAGACAAATTCTTTCACCTGTCTGATCCAGTTTTTTTATTTCTAAAATAAGATGACTACCATCCATATTTGGGGAAATAACAACTACAAAACCCCAAGAGCTGTGGTGTGGAAGGAAAATGCTATTCTTTTTTTTTTTTAAAGAGAGAGTGAGAGAGGAGAGAGAGAGAGAGAGAGAATTTTTTTAATATTTATTTTTTAGTTCTCGGCAGACACAACATTTTTGTTTGTATGTGGTGCTGAGGATCGAACCCGGGCCGCACGCATGCCAGGCGAGCCCGCTACCGCTTGAGCCACATCCCCAGCCCCCGAAAATGCTATTCTTAAGACAGCTGGAGAGTAGGTAGTGTGGGCATTCTGCTGCTCTGAGGGAAATTTTGTCTAGGAGGTAAAATGGCAGTATTCAAAGCTAGAGGAAGGAAAGTACCTTTTACTGAGCATCTCTATGTACCAGGAATATGATAGGCATACTTGCATAACAGAACTCATTTGATTCTCACATAAACCCTACTGTAGGGATACAATTCTATTGTTTAGATCCTAAGTAAAGTTAAATAATCCAAAGACATAGAATTTATAAGATGTGGAACCAGGAATTAAAATTCCATTTGGCTAACTTTAAAGACTATGTTTTTTTTTTAAATATCATACTGCATTAAATGATAATATCAATAAAAATAAAATCTTGACTCTCAAGTGTTCAAAGGGAGGCTGGACCTATGTTCCTAAAACCTGGTTTCTGTGGGTCAGTCTTCTTTCACCCAGACCCCACTTTTCTCCTTCATTTGCCCTACTGCACATTTGGCTACTATTCATCAAGTGATCCTAACTCTGTGCTTCTTGACCCTTGCCTTCGCAATCTCCTGTCTGCAGTTTTGTGTAATCCTTTTGCCTACATAGTCTCTTCATTCCCATTTGAACTCTTCTGTTGTAAAGTCTTAATCCTTTCAAGTTACCTTTGAAAAACGAAGACAACAAGAAAAGGTTTTGACCCAGAAAAGGGGCTTTACATCTTGCTCACTTTTATTCCTCTCTGAGACCATTGCACTTTCAGGAGATCTTATTTGAGTATCCAAGCTGGCTTAGGGACCTCCTTACTTGTTCCTTAATCCTCCTGGCCTGACCCTGTTATGGCTCTTAGCAAACTCTGTTAGATTCCACTCATTGACTTGACTGTCCCCTCCTCCAGAGTATAAGGCTTGAGGGAGAGTACTATTGCTGGCTCCCTAGCTTTTTATGCTGTACTTCACATATCAAATAATAAGCACTTGTTGAATAAACAACTTGCTTTTTGTGCAGCATTAAACAACCTACTGCTTGGTACTGAATGCTCATTTTTAGATCAGCTGCATGGGTGTCACTTACATACCATCACACCAATGGACAGTTACTTAAGCTTAAGAAACAACACCATTATACCCATAAGGATTTATTACCACAGTTCCCTAACTTGATAACAAGTGAAGTTATTTTAAAATGGAATTTGGCTTCGTGGCATGGTGATGTATGCCTGCAATCCCAGCAATTCAAGAGGCTGAGGCAGGAGGATCACAGGTTCAAAACCAGCCTTAGCATCTTAGCAAAGCTCTAGGTAACTTTATCAAGACCTAAGTGCCCTGGGGTTCAATCCCTAGTACCAGAAAAAAAAGAAGAATAGTAAAAGACACATAAAATGGCTTTTGGTGATCATATAAAATTAATAATCAAAATATGAAGAATATTTCATAAATTGCAACACTTCAGAAGTTAAAAGCTGAGTTCAAAGCTCTCATCCAAAATTTTTATGTTAGCTTTTTTGCATGAAGCAAACACCTGGTTTGATTATGATAGTGTCCTTAGTTTAATTTGCAGAAATGTCCAATTTGTTATTATTTACTTCCTTCCCTCTATTCCTTTTTTTAAACCACTACCTATCTTAGATATTCTCCAAGTAATAGATGCAACATTATCCAAAGTTTATTCAAACTTATCTGAACCTTTCGGGGCTAGAAATTAGGTGGGAACTGTTTTCTTCATGAGATTTCTAGTGCTTTTTGGCTTTGAAGAGCTGGAAATGCAACAAGAATAGCTTTTCTTGCGGTATTTTGGTTTCTACTACCAACCAAAACCAGGAAGCGCAGAGATGCACAAAAATTAAAAGAAAGGGGAAAAAGTTAACTCAACTTTTTGAACTTCAAACATGATTTAGGTTCAATTTCAGTTTAAGGCAAAAGTTCAACTAAGATCTTGTTTTATCCAAACCACTTGGCCTTTCCATTGAAATAACTGGTCAGCTTACATATGGAATTCTTCTCTAATGTAAGGAGAAAGGGAATTACTGGTTTGTAGAATCATTATGTCAAGAGAATATTCTATAGCATTATTGCTGTGATTACAGTTTGCAGGACATGACAGTAGTAAAAGTGAAAGAGGCCTCTGAATTAAAATACTGTATTTTCCAGGATAAAATACAAAGATGTTTGATTGGTTAGCTACATATCCTAATATATAAAATATATATTGCATTATATATATATATTGCATTATCTATATTGCATAATAAGTATTATGCAATATATATAATGTAGGGGTAGGAGGACATAATTCAACGAACAACTGGTGCCTTTCATTATTATTCTATCTAAATATTACCATGAAATGGGAAAATCACTGTTTGAAGTCAGGTTAAAATAGATAATTGTGCTATGAGAAAAGAATACAGAGATCTGAGACGTCTGCATAATAACAGCAATTTCCTCTCCTAACTCTTTCACAATTTCCCTTCTTTCCACAAAATACTCTGCTTGAGACACCACAAAACCAAGAAATTCCAGTGTAGATGAGAGTGTCTAATATATAATAATATATATATTAGACACACACACACACACACAATATGACTCTAATGAGATGAATTTGGTCCAGTCTGAATTTGCCAATTTGTTCTTTGGGAACATCAAGATAAAAGACAGATTACTCTGCTAACACTATTGTTAAGAGCCAAAAGTTTGCTGCTTCATTGATCTGACTGGTTAATGAGTAGATCAGGAAGATGAGGAGAATTTTACCTATACCATGAAGGAGAGCAAATGAGATTTTAAAAGCAACTGATAAAACCATCAGGATAATGAGTTTTCAAATTCTTAACATTCTATTCTAAGTTTTGAGACAAAAGGTGAGCACCAAATTCTATCCATATACAGCCAAGATCAGAAAGAGTAGGAATTTATGGATGGTAGAAAAGCCAAGTTTTATATAAACTGTGAGTGAACACAAACAAGATTCCAATATTCAGGAATAATTGGTAGCCTGAGAAGAGTTTTCAGGCTAGATTTATTAGCTGTTCTATAACTGGAGAATAACTTGACTACAGGAACCTATTTGCCTAACAAACGCCAAAGGAAATAAATGGAGCTATTTTTCTCTTAGCCTGTGTCTACACAAAAAAGAAGCTAGCCAAACAACAAGCAAAGTGAGTCCATTCAGTTAAAGAATGTCCATCAAACCTGTTGCTTGGTTCTGAATGCTCATTTTTTCAACCAGTTGCATGGATGTCACTTAGACACTATCACACCAAAACATCTACACATTATGAATTTTTAAATATAATAAACCATGTAAAATTTGAATCTTGAGTTTTAATACTTGGTAAAAGGATGCAAATAAGAATGATTGTATCAGTTATCCAACAAATATTAGCTTCTCAGTATAAAAGCCCACTGAATTTATTTTGTTCTTTACATTTTGGATACTTCAACCTTGGTTTTAGTCCCAAAATATTGAAGTGCTGGATATTTATGTATGTTTTGGTATTAATATTTTAGTTTTTATGTCTTCAAGTGGGGGATCCCTTTGCACATTATTTTGTAACATATATAATAACTTGTTTGAAATACAACTTTTTTTGTATCTCAAAATATTTGATTGAATAGCTATGGAGTTTATTTTTACCAACTATTGCCAACATTTTCAGTGTAGCTGCTGATAAAATTTTAGTTATGTTCTGAGATATTTCTTATGATTTAATATATGAGAATATTTCAATAATCTTTGATGTACTAAAAATGTAAGGTAGATTATTAGCATCTATGATCATGTTTTTTAGTATATTATAATAATATACTAAATTAAGTTTGGGAAAACCCATGGCAGTTTCATGCTGAATAATAGTAAGGGGTATAATTTTCTAGAGTTGGGGGAATGTTGATGTGAGTAAGCAGGATTATCAGCCAATTGTCTCTGGTTATTATGCCAAGAAAAAAGGCCTCTAGTATGTTTTGGAGTTGTTTCAGAAATATATGGTATCTTAGTATCACATAAAACACAAGAGGGAAGGATTACATAAGCAGAGAAATTTCCTAAAGACAACTGAGCAGTAGATGAGTTGGATATAGACTCTTCACTTCATTAAGGCCTCAGCTCCATTCTGTACAATGTGACTCTGAATTAGCTTTACAATTTCTCTGCCTCTGTGTGGAAATGGAAAGCAGACCTCTTGTAGAACCGCCTTAAATGCCAGGTTAAAAAGATGCCAGACTTTTCAAGGAAAGTGGATTTCCCTTGTGTGTTCTGGCTTACAAAATCTGTCTCTTTCATTTTAGGAATAAAATTGTCGCACCTTCTAAATAGTAGAATAAGCCAAACTCAACAATCAAAGTCTTGTTTTTCTATGAATGATCCTTACCAGTCCCTTGAGAAAGGAAGTTGTGTAGAGAATATCAATGTGTAAATAAAGAACAAAAAGATTGTCTCATCTTATTGCAGTCCACTGGCTGCCTCTATTGTGAAAATATATGTATATTTTTTTATTTAGGACACTTAGTGCTGGTAGAGTAACAGAATCTTAAAAGCCTCCTGTTCAGAATGGAAAGCAGATATGAAACAACAAAGGGAATGCTTCTACCCATGTATAACTCAAAACTAACCAGATACAAAACATTAGAGGTGAAGGACACTTGAGCCTCTTAAACAACTGACTTCCTTGAGGAATTTGGCTGTAACATAACTCAGTTATATTGATGAGTTTATGAAACTGACAACTTCCTCCTTAAAAATCAGACAAAGTATTAATATCTTATGCTTCACATTGTAATTGCCCAAATAATTTTCATTCAAATGCATGTGCATGTGTGTGTGTGTATGTGTACATATATCTTTGTGTAGCTGTGTGGTGTGTGTTTGTGTATGTATGCAGGAAGTTTATCAGAATTGATCCACAGTAGTTTCTAAATATTCCTGCATTTACATGGAAGGTGTCAAAATGAAAGTTAATAAAGAAACAAACCTGAGAATTATATAAAACCAAATGTTTTGATATTAATGTTTTGGTAAGCATCTCAAATAAATAATCACAACTTGAAATAAAGATTTTTCTGACAGAAAAATAGTTTATCTTTTGACAGATAAAATCAATATGTTTTACATTTTTATTAAAAAATTGGAATAGGAAGAATCAAATGATGACCTCTTTTTGTTATTGTTAATAACTGTCTCATAGCCCCACAGCTATTCAGTGGTACTACAAGAACACAGAAACAGAAATGTTTTCTAAAAGTATTGTGTTGAAAGGTTGTAATGGAATTTAATACAGTTCTGGAAGCTCAATTGCACTTATTTTGTCTGATGCATGTATATGCATAAGATTAGGTTACTGAGAAAGGAAGAAATACATTAATCTTTTCATTGCTGAGACAAAGAATGAATTACACCTAAAACAGAGGTTGGAGTGAGGCAAGGGAGGGGATGCAATGCGGAGAGCCAGGAGAGATAATTTAAGACATTCTGGTACAGTATGTGGTTGGCAGAGGCAGCCTTCTTTCCTCTGGGAAGAACCTTTTCTAGAAAGATCAGTCACTCCAGACATCACTAAGAATTTCTCCCCTGAAGGTGCAGGCATGTGGTATGGGGCCCTTTTAAGACTTATTTGTTGGAGCTAATTACCACATCACCAAAATTGTAAGTATCTCAAAAACTGCATTAACTAAATATTTGTGTTCTCATTTTGTTTCACTGAATATAATTTCATTTAGTCAAAAAATACTGTTTAAGATAATTAAGATGCTTTTAAAGTAATGTGACTCTAAATTAGAACATAGCTCAACAGAAAGAACTTCGTGCATGTTAGGCAGGTACTTTACCACTGAGCTACAAACCTCAGCACCCAGAAAAACGTCTTAAGTGGCAAGTTCCTTGAAGACCAAGAGAACCTGTCACATAAAAGAAAGTTTTGTTTCCAATGAACTTTTTAAAAAATATTTTTTAGTTGTTGATGGACCTTTATTTTATTTATTTGTATGTAGTTCTGAGAATCAAACCCAGTGCCTCACGCATGCTAGGCAAGCGCCCTACCACTGAGCCACAACCCCAGCCCCTGTTTAAGATAATTAAGATGCTTTTAAAGTAATATGGCTCAACAGAAAGAACTTCATGCTCACTGGCAGGTACTTTACCACTAAGCTACAAACCTCAGTACCCAGAAAAACTTCTTAAGGGGCAAGTTCCTTGAAGACCAAAAGAACCAGTCACAAAAAGAAATTTTCTTGCCAATGAACTTTTTTCTAGCAATGATACCTTAACATCTCCCCCATATTTGACTATTTTTCTAATAGAGTAGGTGAAGTTATTAAAAAAATATGAGTTTTTAAACTATGAAATAAAATGTATCAATATTTGGAAGATCAATATAACTCAGTCTTTTCCAAAAGTCCAGTAATGATGATACAAAATCATGAATATGTTAAAAAAAATCCAAGATTTACCAGCTGATTTTGATATTACAGAGTGTGACAGTTCATTGATTTGGTTCCAGATTCTACCTTGTGACTAAAATTCAAGAAACTATCATTTGATGAGTATAGTATAAAACTATATCCATAATCAACACAAGCTGAAAAGCTTAAAAATGCTCCTCACTTTACAGATTTTATATAATTCAACTCAAAAATGCTCCTCACTTTACAAATTTCATATAATTCAACTCAAAAAAGCACAACAGATTAAACATAAATGCCAATATGAGAATCTAGGTGTCCTCTATCAAGCCAGGATTTTAAAAAATTTGTCACCCAGTAAAAATGCCAAACTTTGCACTGCTGGTTTTTGGTTTGAAAAAAAGTTTTTTATTCTAAGTCATGTTATATTAATATGTAATGGACTTATTTCTATTTAAAGATATTAATAAATGAATGTATTAACTTTCTCAATTTTAGTTTTCAATATGTTAAATAGTCATCGATATAGCCCAGATAAATAAAAAATATTTGGGGGTCCTCAAAAATTTTAAGAGTGTAAAACAGGTCCTGAAATAAAAAGAGATAGAGAACCTTTACTGTAGAGAAATGAGGAGACAGTTTCAACTTCTCATGGAACCTGCAATTGGGAATTATTAGCTTATAGATTATTGGTCAAAAACAGTAAACAACTTCAAAAGTTGAAAGGTACAATAAGAATGTAATTGCAATGCATCAAATGCTGTTCACTATCTCATTTTGAATTCAAGATCTTATTACTAATGTTTTAAAATATCGAATACACATGACATAAGACACCCACATTTAAGGAAAAGTAATATGGTGTTCCAGGAAAGTTCATGAACCCTTCCTTACCTCTCTACTCTTATGAAAAGGGTTTACAGCCAGGCAAGGTGGCACCTGCCTGAAAACCCAGTGGCTCAACAGGCTGATGCTAGAGTATCGCAAGTTCAAAGACAGCCTCAGCAAAAGTGAGGTACTAAGCAACTCAGTGAGACCCCTGTGTCTAAATGAAATACAAAATAGGATAGGGATGTGGCTTAGTAATGGAGTGCCCCTGAGTTCAATTCCCAGTACCACCCCAAAAGAAAGGGTTTAGAGATCACTTCCCCTTTTTTGACATTTCATGAATTTTGCAAGTAAGTTTTGGCTTTCAACCATGATTTGTAAATTAGAAAAACTTGAGCTATTGAGTTTCAGACTATAAGTCTCTTACCATAAATAATGCTGTTTATTTGGACTTTCTCATTTCCTCCCTTTCTTTGTTCATTCCAAAACTATTTATTGAGCAACTATTCTCAACTGAGCAACATGTTAAAAGTTATAGAGGCAGAAACCACAAGATTGCAAGACTGTACAATGGGTAGTAGAGAGTATTTATGGAGATGATCTTTACACTTGAACTTTTTCCTGATCAGGATTTGAATATAAATTCATTTGACTATTACATTACAATTTTCCAAAATGATTGTTCCACACTTGAAACCTTCAGTTTGAAGTGAGGGAAAACCTCAGAGGGAGTAATTCATAAAGGAACACAGGGTTCCTTCCATGTCATTGACAAGCCTGCATGACTCCCTTCTTCTCTTCCTGTATTTGGTCACCTACACTGGTTCTTTACCCATGTTGGAGACAGTGAGGTATCTACCATGATTATGAACAGGAAATATATGGATCGTATATTTACATCCAAAATTACTACTTATTTGAAAAATCAAAACATAGCATTAGTGACCTTAGTTAAAACTACACAGAATTATTTGTTAGCAACACTCATATCTGAGAAATGATGCCCAAAAGCCAAAATGCTGCAAAAGTCATAAGGCACTTCAATCACACTCTCCTTTGTATGGCACCAGTAACAAATAGTGTTGGAATGCATTTTCAAAGAATTCCAGGTCTAATTTCCAGATAGCTGGAAAGTCTAGAAACATTTAAGAATATTCTCTTATGACACAGTAATTACCGTAATTATGGACTAATTCCATGGGGTCTTTTGTTTTTGTACTTGGAAAATGCACATGCAAACTACTAAATATTTTGGTCAGCAAAAAACTTATGTGAGATAAGTTATTCCATTTGCATTCCATTTTCCCCCCAAATACAGCTCGTGACAAGGAGAGGCAACTATTTCTATTACAGTGGAATCTTGTGCATAATCTGCTTACATCTACATCATCTATTTCTCCCTAACCATTTCATCCTACCAAATCCACCAAGAAACTTCAGTCCTCCAGATAAAGCCGGCTTCACAACCCCTGCCTCCACTGTCACCACTGAGGAATGCCATTATTCACTACAACCAAGAAGCAGCACTTGTATCCCAGAAAACACACAGAAAAGCGCAATAGTCAACTGGATTTGAGCTACATGCCACTCTGACTCTCAAGAAATTCCTATGAGTCAATCACAAATCATCAATATATGGAGAGAAGTCAACAGGATTCTTCTTGAATTATTGGCAGATATCATTAGTTCTGTCTCTTACCAGTCTTTCTGAAGGTGACTTGGTCAATGGCATTTTGAAGTAAATTGTAGTTTCATGAATATGATATTCTTCTTCTTTTTTTTTAAGGCTTTATGTCTTTATAGATGCATTTGTGGTCATATTATAATGCTGGCTTAGAGGGAACAGATTGAGGAATTTAACCCTGAGCCAATATGGAGCAGCTCCAGGTAACCCAAATAAAGACCCAAGTCCCACTTCCAGATCATAAGCAGGAGAAGTCGCTGATGACTCCAACTCTCACAGGCCTTTTCTTCTTTGATCCAACAGTATTGGCTTTGTGCCCCAGACGGTGCTGTGTCATTGTGCGAAAGACATTGTACTCTGAAGGCTCATCCAGCTATAAATTTAGGGATAATCAGGTGTGAATCCTGGTTTTCAGTTTCAGAGGTCTTAGTCCATAGAAGGCCAGCTCCATTCCTGGTGCATGAGGTGAGACAGAACATCACGGTAGAAGAGTGTGGCAGAGGGAAGCAGCTTACAAGATGATCAGGAAGTAGAGAGTGATATTCTTATTTAGAAGACAGGACATGTGGGAGAAAAATCTAAGGACTGGGACTTAGAGTAGGGTGACATTCTAGCTGCATTAACTTGGGAAATGTGGTATTTAGTACTTCTAAATGTCAGTTTCTTCATGTGTAAAATTAAAAGAAAGTATCTACCTATGAGATTGTTGTGAGGAATAAATGAGTGAACTGGTAATAATCACTTTTGATGAGGTGATTCTCTTCAGGTGAGTTCCCTGTCACTTCTGTCAAAATACTCCAAACGCACATTATATTGCCTGACACCTCTTTTTTGCCACAATTGACAGATCACTCTGCCATTGTAAGATTCCAATAAGATGTTATTAATGACTTTAATATTATTTCATGCCACAGGTTTTGCCTTGTTTTAGATATTGAGAGCAAGAGCCAGAAATATAATAAGCTAGACAGGGCAGAGACTTCAGTTGCAGCAATTCCATGTTTCTTATGCATGCCCAACTTCATAGTACAAAGAATCTGGTGAGTCAGACAGCACTTGATCAACAATTAAACAGGGATCACCAAGTGTCTCACTCTGAGTGGATGCAAAAACTAGGTTCCCTAAAAGCATTAGCCAATAGCTTTAAAGATCAGAAACATCACATAACACCTAGACATTAGCAACTCAGCAGTGACTCTCTCTTGGGAGCTCCACTTTGTTTGTTTCAAAACATAAATTCAGTTACTTTGCTCTAACCCTCCATTGTTCATACATCTCATTCTTCAGATCTACAAGTCCAAAAACCTACACCTCAACATTTCTCAAAATTATCCCACTCCTGTTCAATTTAAATCCACAAATAGTGATTGAAGACCTGCCAGGGACAAGATACTCAGCTTGAGCCAAATGAGGAAACATACTACTTGCCCTTTTGAAACATACAAAATGGGAGAGATGTTCAATTTGTACACAACCACAGTGATATGTTACAGGGCAAGGAAGTGAAAAACAAGACATTATAAAGTTTATCTTCACACAACTCTTCAACTATGAGTGTCTCTGAAGAGTTTCCATCTGTCACAAACACACATGTAGCACTTTCTGTCTCTCCATAAAATACTTCATTCAAAGTTGGGCTCTGCAGGTTGGCAAATGTAGAATTCCCCCTTCTCCCACACTGTCAGCACTCATGGTATATGACAAGCCTGAGTTCAAATATAATACATGTTAACACAATGCTGCAGAACCTTTATTGATTCCTGGAGTCAAAACAGTTGTCTTCCATAGAATTTAGAGGAAAAAAATGGTAAGTCTATATTGCTCCATAAACAGTACAGCACAAAGTCAGTTGCAATTCTGCACAATTTTCTATAATCATGTATACTTAAGTGAAATTTACATTATCATTATAAGCTGCACTATGGAAATAATTCTTTTAGCCTACAGCTATTAGAACTACCCCAGTGCCAGGACTAAGCTGTCAGCACCAGGGGAAGCAATTTCATCAGGTTTCTTTTTACATGGACACACGGCTCCTATTAGTGCTTATGCCTCCTATTTTATTTTTTCCCCCGACTCATGCAGTTTGCCTCTTTGAGTGGAAATGAAAACAATTTCAAGAATGAGAAGTTTTAGCTTGTTGCTAAAAATATCCCCAATCATCAGCAGGGGAGGCAATTCCTCAACCACTTGCAACAAAGATGACCTCTTTGCCAGTCTTGGCCTACAGCAGGAGGTATCTGCTCAGCAGCTCCTTTTACATGGGCTCAAAAATAAACAACCAATTCCTCTGGCTGGCCCCCCTCTTTGAATGGAGGCAGAGAAAATTCTGTACAAGGAAACTTTCTTCCCATCAAGCTAGGGGCCAGTCCTAACCAAGTCAATGAAAGCATATGATGTATGTTGAACATCAATAGCATTTAATTACAGATGCCCAAGTGGCCTAATTTTAGTGTCTTTAAGCTCAAAGAACTCAAGACCTCAAGGTTATTCATATTACCAAGGTGAGACAATGTATCATATTACATTTTACAAAATAAAATCAGACTTTTTTCACATTAGCCTTTACCTTGAATATACATCTATCTCAAGATCACAGGAATACATTTCCAAGTAAGCAAAACCTTGAGTAATAAATGCCAAGTCCAGGAATAGTCAAACAAAAAATTTCCTCCTATCTTTAAAGCTAATGGTGAAACTTACACGACTAAGCCAGCACTCTGAAAAATTGAAACCACATGTTGCTCTTACCCCAGGTATCATTAGTGAATGAGAAGAAACATGCCAAATTTACTCTCATAAATAAGAAAATGAGGCAAAACACCATAAGGTACTGATAGGAAAATTAGAATTATGACCTATGGATCTTTCTTCTTAATTTCTTCAAACTGATAGTTAAATTGCCTTCCAACAGAATTCACAAAATATCAAGACATATATTTAGATGTGCAAAATTATACTATTTTCCTTCAGAAAAGTTTTGAGAGCAAGAGCCAGGGAGAGAGGGAAGGGGCTTTGAAACAATTCTGTCTTCCTTATCCCTAAACTATTTATGTAGATATTCCACCTCCAAGGAGGGGGAGAACAGTTTATACATGAACTGTGCATAGTGACTTTTTTTTCAAAAAGAACAGTGTTGAAAGGTGGAGATAACCTTACAGTGATCTGATAGACACTTCTCAGCCAGGTGATCAAAGTTAACATCAGGAGTAACAAATCATGTTAATATCTATCCTTGATATGATAAGGAAACTTTTCCTCTCAAAACACATAACCTCAGCTTAATCATGATAAAAATATCAATCAAGGTACAGTCTACAAAATATCTTACCAGTAGTTCTCAAAACTGTAGGTCATCAGAAACAGAAGTCTAACTGTGTCATAAGGTTTGTCTGCTGAATGTAATGTAGAGTTCTGGATGGAATCCTGGAACAAATACATTAGATAAAAACTAAGTAAATCTGAAAAAATTATGGAATTTGACTAGTAATAATGTATCAATACTGGTTCATTTATAGTAATATACTAAACCAATGTAAGATGCCAATAATAGGACAAATGTGTGGTGAGGTTTGTTAACTCTGTACTATCATCAGAATTTTTCTGCAAATCTCGAACTTTCATAGAATTTCCTAGATAGTTTATGTAAAACAAAATAAAACTGTAAATAGACGAACTCTAGATAGGGAAGAGGGATGGGAGGGGAAGAGAGGAGTTATGGGGTTAGAAATGATGGTGGAATGTGATTGACATCATTATCCAAAGTACATGTATAAAGACACAAATTGTTGTGAATATACTTTGTATACAACCAGAGATATGAAAAATTGTGCTGTATATGTGTAATAAGAATTGTAATGCATTCTGCTATCATATAAATTAAAAAATTAATAAAAAATAAAATAAAATTGTAAAAATTTACCAGACAGTTGAATAAGTAGGGAAATAACTAAACAGAAAAAAAATCAATTACCAGTGATCCAGAATGGACACAGATGTTATAAGTAACAAGCAAGAACATAAAAATGGTTATAATTGAATTTAACATGTTGATAAAATTAAGTAGAAATGGAAGATAAAAAGATCCTTAAACTTCCACAGTCAAAACCAACCATGTCTGAGATGAAATATATAGTGGATAGGGTTAATGAAGATGAGGATTGCCAAAGAAAATATATAAAAACAGAATATATATTGAATATATAACAACAAAAACTTCCCTTTTCAAAAGCAGAGGGAGAAGAGAACTTTTAAAAGTGAATAAGTATAAGTGAGCTGCAGGATAATTTCAGGTAGCCTAAAATACATGCAATTGGAATCCCCCTAAAAGGGGGATAGAAGAAACATTTGAGAAAAATAATGGCTGAAATTTAGAGGATAACACAAGGCAAAACACTGAAAAACCTGCTGTCCTTTGATAGATATGTTGAAAAATAAAACAAGATGAAATAAAAATTATAAGGTGTTTATCTGAGCCAACAGCAATTCATGAATTAGGAACCATGCAACTGAAAAAAGGCTGCAGGCTCCATTGAAGCACAGACTTTCATAGGGGGAATGTGGATATAAAGCAAAGATGGCATTTAACTGGTGACAGCTGTACATAGCTTTATTTGGTCTGTCCTTCTGGAAAGTCCCTAATTATCTAAGTTAGTTGGCAGCTTCTGATTGATGGAGCTTAAATGTTGCTTTTCTTTAATACACAAGTTTTGTTTATGTTCGCAAATTCAAAAGAGGTGAAGTTTACTTTCAAGGCCTAACTAGTTTGATCTGCTTGGGGATTTTCCATGCCTGATCTCCATTTTAAGTAACTTTCACTAGATTTTCCAACCCCCTGAACTTCAGAAAGGGTTTATAACCTAGTTGCCCAGTGAGGTGTCAGGAAATCTCCTTGGTGTGGGCAGGTTATACGAATGCTTTTGCTTTCCTTAAAGAAGACAGACAAGGCTAGTCTTGCTCATAGCCCCATCTATGAGCTTTGAGTACAGATATGATTGATACCTGTGACAATGAAAAAAAGATCAGTGAATGGGGAGATTCAATCTTAGAGGACTAGCCTTGTTGTCACTGAAACAGCCTACCATTAGGTGCCTTTCAAAGGTAAAAAATACACAGTTTCAGATCCTGTCTGTTATGTTTTCTATCATTCACAGCTAAAAGCACTCCTGGCAAATACAACATAGAAACCCTGCTCTAAGTTGTGAAATCTATAGGCATAGATTTATTCATATAATTTTAATGTCTGTAGGTCCTGGAGTTTTATTTTTGGAAATTTGCAATTCATATCATCTCACCTTTTTCTTTTTGATCAAACTGACTACAGATTTATATATATTTATTTAATTTTTTCAAATAATTAGCTTTTGGTCCTATTGACTTCTATTTTGTTTTTAATTTTATTAAAAATTATAACTTTTTTCTTCATTCCTAATGTGTACTTTAGGTTTAATTTTTTGTTCATCTTTTTTTTAACGTTCCATTTATAGTAATGGAGACTTGAACCACTTTATGATCTGAGACTTTACTTCTCTCTACTACAAGCAGTATTTCCTGTTACAGACTGATTGATTGTGTTCATCAAAAATTCATATGTTGAAATCCTAACCCCTAATGTAAAGGTATTAAGAAATGTGGGAATGGTATTCGGGGATTCCTCATGTATGGGATTGGTGAATTTATAAGAATCATCATGAGAGCACTCTGTTCCCCTTTTCCTCTCCCTCCTCATCTCACTCCTGCCATATGCAGATATAACAAGATGACACTCTGTAAACCAGTTAGAGGAGCTGTACCAGACACCAAATTTGCTGATACCTTAACCTTGGATTTCCCAGCACTCTGTGATTTATCAGAAATAGATGTTGTCATTTAAGTTTCCAGTCTATGATATCCTTGTTAGAGCAGCCCAAACTGACTGAAAAATTTACCTGTAAGCACTGCTTTGGCTATATCCTATAAAATTTGACTTAGGATTGTCCATGTATTTTTCTAATACAGATTTCCAGTTTACCTCCATTGTTAACAGTATGATTTCAATCATCCTAAATTTATTAAAGTGAATGTTATACCATAAAATAGAGTCTATGTGTATTTATAAACAATTTTTATTCTGTAGCTTCTGTGTCCAGTATTATTGATACTGCTCCTTAAATCTTCTATACACATAGTTTTCTGTCTGCTTGGTATAGGAATTATTGAGAGAATGTTACAATCTTCAACTATCAATGTGAATTTGCTTCATGTATTTTGCAATTATTAGTAGCATGAATCTTTATGATTAGTATGTATATATGGTAAATTTATTGATTTATCACTGTGAAGTATTTCTGTTCATTTGTGATAATACTCCTTATTTGAAGTCTACATTGACATCCATTAATACAACCATCCCAAGCTCTCATTGGATTCCTTTGTGCATGGACTATATTTGCTTATTCCTTGAAGTGTGTCTTCCTACTTACAGTATGCTTATTACAGACAGCACATAGCATTCATATATACACACACACACATATATATATGAGTTAAAGAGATATATGTCTATATATCCATAGATATATTTATGATAGATAAGTTAAAAAGATATCTATATCCATAGATATCATGATAGATTTATCATGATGTAAGTTAAAGATATATATATGTGTGTGTATATTTATGTATATAGATTAACCAATATATTTACTCATATATAAATATTTAACCATATATATGGTTTGTTTATATATATATATATATATATATATATATATATATATGTTTGTGTGTGTGTATATTTAATTCACCTTATTTAACTTACCTAATTTGAAAAATATCATGCCCCTTTACACAGAGTATAGAAATTTTTACAACATTATACTTAAATTTTCCCTCCTGGACTTCCTGTTGTTGTTGCCATCCATTTTACTTTTATATATGCTACCTCAATATATTGTTACTACTTTTACTTTAAACCATAAAATATGCTTTAAAGTGAAAAAAATATTTACCTATATATTTACCATTTTTGAACTATCCATGCTATCTTTAGGTCTAAGTATCTATATATTACTATTTTACTTCCTAAAAACCTTCCATTAAGATTACCCATAGCTGGGGCTGGAGTTGTGGCTCAGTGGTAGAGTGCTCACCTAGTATGCATGAGGCACTGGGTTCACTCCTCAGCACCACATAAATATAAAGATACTGTGTCCACCTAAAAAAAGAAAAAAAATATTACCCATGGCAATGCATTCTCTCAACATTTGCTTTCTGAAGGGTCTTTTACTAGTATTTTAGATGAAATTAACATTTAAACCAGTGAACTCTGAATAAAGCAATTGGCCTTCCATAATGTGGATGTCTGTCATCCAATCGGATGGTTGATGGTCTGAATACAACAAAGAGACTAATTTCCCTGAGCCACAGGGATTTCTCCAGCAGACAGACTTTGGACTTCATCTTCACAATCAGCTGTCCTGATTCTCCAGGCTGCTGGTCCAAACCACAGATTTTGACCTTCCATTCCCATAACTGTGTGAACTAATTCCTTATAATAAACTTCTTTCTATATATGTAATCCTATAACACTGGTGGTCTGTTTCATAAATAAATACTTTCTCAACATCTATTAACAGTGCCTGGCACAATACTAAGTGCTCAATAAATATTTGTTAAATAAATTTTCAAACATTTTTGGCATGTACTTTATGGCATACACTCATAGGGCAACAGTATAAAACTAGATAAATTGGTACCAAAATTCCAAAAATACAAAATAATTCAGGCAGTAAACATTAAAAAATACTGAGTAATAAAACAATAATATTATCTACACCAAAGTGGTTCTGTGCAGGTAAATGCGAATATCCATATAGTGCCTAATAAACAATCACTCAATAAATATTAATCAATTATAATAAAATTATATACTAACCAGCTGAGCAAGACCAGAGTTGTCTTGATTTCTGATGCACAAAACAGAAGGATTGTAATTCCATCACCTTTCCAACAGTTCGTTGAGAGGATAAAATAAAATGTTTATGAAAGAACTATCAGGATGATATCAGTGTTGAGAATTAGGTTTGAGTCACATTTCCCTGGTGCTGAAGATTGAACACCCTACGAACACTGAGGCAAGTGTGAAAAGTTTTGTTTAAAGGATAGAACAGAGAGAGAGTCAGACTCCTCCACAAAGAAGGGGGTCCAAGTTGGTGCCCGAGGAAGTAGGGGTAGTGTCCTGCCCCTTCTATAGATTTCAGACTTCTATGTTTCATACTCCCTCCTCCCCTTATCTTGCCTATGTGGCCAAAAGGTGAGAAAGGAACCTTCCAGGGACACAGGCAGGAAGGTAGTGGCCCAGAGGGCTTTCATTAACAACTCCTTGCAGGGGGGAATAAGTCCCTGGAAGCAGGTAACCTTGGCAACATCTTGTAGAAGGAAGCATTTTATTTCTTTTTGAATGGCCCCCATCTTCCTGACCCAATCATTCATTACCTACACTGACCATCCTTTTGCCCCCCCACCCCCAGCCTCAATCCCGCCTCTGAGAAGGGAACCCTTACTGCTGTAAGGGGAAATGGACGATGACCGCTCTGGCTGCTTCAAGCTGAAAGGGGGCGATGTGGGGTAAGCAGTTTGGGTTTCCCTTTTAGGAATGTTTTGGGTCAGTTGAGAGGTCCGTGGTAAAAGTCTGGTTTGGAAGCATGAGGTTGTAAAATCATCTGGTAGGCAGGTGCTTCTATGAGAAAAACAAAAAGACATGACTACTAGAATGAGATTAATACAAAATAAATGTTGTTGCATTTAGAACATGTCATGAATATCACAATGATGATAGAAACCAGTAATCTCTTACCAGGAGGTATAAGAGCTAAGAAGTTGTTCTCATGACAAGGCCAGTGAGGACATGGCCTCTATTTGGGGATGTAAATTTTTAAGGATATTAATTACATTGCTAGAGTTAAAGAATGTAAACACAACACTTAGTTTTAATAATGTCACAGATGCCCCCATAAAATGTAATTATCTGATGTCATCTGATTTTCATAAAATACTTTTTTATTGGCATAATATCTGTGTTTAATAGAGATCTTTTTATTTCTGTTAATTAGGGCTAAAAAATCCTACTAGCAAATACAGACAAAGCCTACCTGTGTAACGGTTAAGAAGATTTATAGTCCTTAAATTGACTACTGACTAATAGTCTCTTTTGATAGTTAGCAGGCACTCCTATATAAGAATCCCTTTTTTTGTAGCCTGCAGTCTTACTTACTCTTGGTGAGACTAACACAAGTATATATCTTAAGTTATATTAAAAGAACTATTATCTTTCCTTTAAAATGTCCAGGTATGGCTGTTTTGATAATAACTTGTTTTGCTAGGTGTTTAAGACCAAGTTGGTCGAATTGACCTTATTCCTATATATTATTAAGAGTCAACTGAGTTTCCTTAGTGGGTCACTCTTGGAAACTTGAGAGCAAACTCTTAGTTCCTTTAGTGCTATCTTCCAGGATGGGTCAAGTTCTCACTGACCACATGGCTTCCCTTGGATGCATCAGGGATGGCTCCTTCTCCAATGACCCTCCTCTTTATAGCATATGCACTGGCTCGCTTTCTGTTCTTCAGGGTCTCATAGATCCCCATGATGGGAACGTCATGTGGTCCATTGTTGCAAAGCCCTTATACAACTCCCCTATTCCCTTGGTTCAAGCTGACTGACAGGGTAAGAGCCAAATATTGGCTCTTTTCTTTCTTGGTCCTTTTACTTCCTTAACTTTAGACTCCATGTGTTGGTCTTAAACATTCAGCAAGCCAGTTTTACCATCTTAAAGTAATATTACAGAGTCTCACTTACTTTTAATGTCTATAACTTTATTTAATTGGGTTCAATATTAGTTCTGAAAATCAGCCTTATATCTCATCTATCCTACAGGTATTGGCCTATGATGTCAAATTAACTCAGGTTGTTTTATTAGAAGTTATACTTTTGTAAGTCACTAACAAATAATAGTTATAAAGTATACAAGGAAAATACAAAATGAATTAAGAAGAATAAAAACATATTTAGTTTTTATAATAGCTATGAACTAAGAAACATAATTTTTTATAATCCCAAATCTTTACTTTAAACTTTAGTTCAAAGAGTATCATCATGGTAAAATGTTCTTTTAAAACCTATATTTTAAAGATTTATACAAGTGGAAAATATGACAAATAAGTCAGTAACAGTATCATGATTACACTGGTGTTCTTATATTAATCAAGTTTGGCTTTTAAAGAAAAATTTAGGCTCTGTAATGTAGTATAATACTCTAAAATATTCTGATTGATTATTATTCAATCAGAGTTGTATAAACCATAATTCCTTTAAGACTAGTTTCTCTAAATGAAAAAAAAAGATACAAGAGATTATCTTAATATATGGGAGCAGATTAATGTTTTAAGAAATCTTTGTTACTTCAACCCACAGGTGATTAAACTTTACTTTATATCAGTACATTAACATTTGACTTAAGGAAAAACCTTAAATTATTTTAACTGATTATGCTAATTATATATAACCAATTTAATTACACACACACTTTTTGAAATTTACCCTCCACAATCCTTTTGCAATTTACCTAAATATTTTACAACCTTTTTCTTTACCACATAACAAACTTTATAATCCAGAAACATTTCTCTTTCATTCTACTTTCCATATTAAGATATATTTCCATAACTATCACCCTCTTATATCTCTTTCTTAGCTGTTAACCTCTTTTTAAAATTTATATTCTGAAACTATCCTTATGAAATTTCTGAATTTAGACAAATTATTCCACTTTAATAAAAGGATGAAATACTTTGTTTTTATGGTACTTTAATTGAAACCTAATTGAAACATTTTATAGAATTACATCTGATATAATCTCTCTCTCTCTCTCTCTTTTTTGGTTGGGGGGTCCCAGAGATTGAACTCAGCAGCACTCAACCACTGAGCCATACCCTCAGCCTTATTTTGTATCTTATTTAGAGACAGATTCTCACTGACTTGCTTAGCACCTCCTTGTTGAGGCTGGCTTTGAACTTGAAATCCTTCAGCCTCCTGCTGTGCTGCTGGTATTACAGGCATGCACACCTGCACTTGGTTTACTTGATAGAATTTTAATTCTTAGTAACCTTGTTTTTAGTGAAGACACAAACAAATCAATCTCAAACCTTTTTTAATTTACCCATTTATGAAAACACACATAATGTTTAAATATTATTCCATATTACCTCATGGAATTTAAGAAGTTAAGAGTACTTGATTTTATATTTAGTAGTTGATGTTTTAGCACTTTAATTTTGTAAATTAATCAGATGTCACTAATAAATGTATTTATTATCAATCTCATTAATGTTAAAACTAATTTATGATTTTTAACTGTAAAAACCAAGATACCAGACAAATGTTAATAATATTAGCCATCTCTTCCCCATTGAAGAAAAATCTTAGAAACAATGGATAATTACATTCTAGACATTTTATAGAAACTAACACTCTGTTAATTATATGACCACCTTGAAGAACTTGTCAGTAATTTTAAAGATATCTTTACTCTCATCTCTTTACCTAATTTAAGTTGAACCTTTTTTTTTCTTTTTTTTTTATTATTATTATTTTTATTGGTTGTTCACAACATTACAAAGCTCATGACATATCATATTTCATACATTAGATTGAAGTGGGTTATGAACTCCTAATTTTACCCCAAATGCAGATTGCAGAATCACGTCAGTTACACATCCACAATTTTACATAATGCCCAATTAGTAATTGTTGTATTCTGCTACTTTTCCTATCCCCTACTATCCCCCCTCCCCTCCCCTCCCATCTTCTCTCTCTACCCCATCTATTGTAATTCATTTCTCTCCTTGTTAATTTTCCCATTCCCCTCACAACCTCTTATATGTAATATTGTATAGCAATGAGGGTCTCCCTTCATTTCCATGCAATTTCCCTTTTCTCTCCCTTTCCCTCCCATCTCATGTCTCTGTTTAATGTTAATCTTTTCTTCCTGCTCTTCCTCCCTGCTCTGTTCATAGTTGCTCTCATTATATCAAAGAAGACATTTGGTATTTGTTTTTTAGGGATTGACTAGCTTCACTAAGCATAATCTGCTCTAGTGCCATCCATTTCCCTGCAAATTCTATGATTTTGTCATTTTTTATTGCTGCATAGTACTCCATTGTGTATAGATGCCACATTTTTTTTATCCATTCATCTATTGAAGGGCATCTGGGTTGGTTCCACAGTCTAGCTATTGTGAATTGTGCTGCTATGAACATCGATGTGGCAGCATCCCTGTAGCATGCTCTTTTAAGGTCTTCAGGGAATAGTCCGAGAAGGGCAATAGCAGGGTCAAATGGTGGTTCCATTCCCAGCTTTCCCAGGAATCTCCAAACTGCTTTCCAAATTGGCCGCACCAATTTGCAGTCCCACCAGCAATGTACAAGAGTACCCTTTTCTCCACATCCTCGCCAGCACTTGTTGTTGTTTGACTTCATAGTGGCTGCCAATCTTACTGGAGTGAGATGGTATCTTAGGGTGGTTTTGATTTGCATTTCTCTGACTGATAGAGATGGTGAGCATTTTTTCATGTACTTGTTGATTGATTGTATATCCTCCTCTGAGAAGTGTCTGTTCAGGTCTTTGGCCCATTTGTTGATTGGGTTATTTGTTATCTTATTGTCTAATTTTTTGAGTTCTTTGTATACTCTGGACATTAGGGCTCTATCTGAAGTGTGAGGAGTAAAAATTTGTTCCCAGGATGTAGGCTCCCTATTTGTTTCTCTTGCTGAGAAAAAACTTTTTAGTTTAAGTAAGTCCCATTTGTTGATTCTTGTTATTAACTCTTGTGCTATGGGTGTCCTATTAAGGAATTTGGAGCCCGACCCCACAATATGTAAATCATAGCCAACTTTTTCTTCTATCAGGCAAAGAGTCTCTGATTTGATATCAAGCTCCTTGATCCATTTTGAGTTAACTTTTGTGCATGGCGAGAGAAAGGGATTCAGTTTCATTTTGTTGCATATGGATTTCCAGTTTTCCCAACACCATTTGTTGAAGATGCTATCCTTCCTCCATTGCATGCTTTTAGCCCCTTTATCAAATATAAGATAGTTGTAACTTTGTGGATTAGTCTCTGTGTCCTCTATTCTATACCATTGGTCCACCCGCCTGTTTTGGTACCAGTACCATGCTGTTTTGGTCACTATTGCTCTGTAATATAATTTGAAATCTGGTATCGCTATACCGCCTGATTCACACTTCCTGCTTAGAATTGCTTTTGCTATTCTGGGTCTTTTATTTTTCCATATGAATTTCATGATTGCTTTATCTATTTCTTCAAGAAATGCCTTTGGGATTTTGATTGGCATTGCATTAAACCTATAGAGAACTTTTGGTAATATCGCCATTTTGATAATGTTAGTTCGGCCTATCCATGAACAGGGTATATTTTTCCATCTTCTAAGGTCTTCTTCTACTTCTCTCTTTAGGATTCTGTAGTTTTCATTGTATAAATCTTTCACCTCTTTTGTTAGGTTGATTCCCAAGTATTTTATTTTTTTTGAGGATATTGTGAATGGAGTGTTTTTCCTCATTTCCGTTTCAGAAGTTTTGTCGCTGATATACAGAAATGCCTTTGATTTGTGCGTGTTGATTTTATATCCTGCCACTTTGCTGAATTCATTTATTAGTTCTAGTAGTTTCTTTGTAGATCCTTTTGGGTCTTCTAGGTAAAGAATCATGTCATCTGCAAATAGTGATAATTTAAGTTCTTCTTTTCCTATTGTTATGCCTTTAATTTCCTTTGTCTGTCTAATTGCTCTGGCCAGTGTTTCGAGAACTATATTGAATAGAAGTGGTAATAGAGGGCATCCCTGTCTTGTTCCAGATTTTAGAGGGAATGCCTTTAACTTTTGTCCATTCAGAATGATGCTAGCCTGAGGCTTAGCATAGATAGCTTTTACAATGTCAAGGTAAGTTCCTATTATCCCTAGTTTTTCTAATGTTTTGAACATAAAGGGGTGCTGTACTTTGTCAAATGCTTTCTCTGCGTCTATCGAGACGATCATATGGTTCTTATCTTTAAGTCTATTGATGTGGTGAATAATATTTATTGATTTACGTATATTGAACCATCCTTGCATCCCAGGGATGAATCCTACTTGATCATGGTGCACAATTTTTTGATGTGTTTTTGTATTCGATTTACCAGAATTTTATTGAGGATTTTTGCATCTAGGTTCATTAGAGATATTGTTCTGTAGTTTTCTTTCTTTGAGGTGTCTTTGTCTGGTTTCAGAATCAGGGTGATGTTGGCCTCATAGAATGAATTTGGAAGAGCTCCCTCTTTTTCTATTTCCTGAAATAACTTGAAAAGTATTGGTATTAATTCTTCTTTAAAGGTTTTGTAAAACTCGGCTGTATACCCATCTGGTCCTGGGCTTTTCTTGGTTGGTAGTCTTTTGATGGCTTCTTCAATTTCATCCATTGATATTGGTCTGTTCAAATTGTGTGTATCCTCCTGACTCAGTCTGGGCAAATCATATGACTTAAGAAATTTATCGATGTCTTCACTATCTTCTGTTTTATTGGAATATAGGTTTTCAAAATAATTTCTAATTGTCTTCTGTATTTCTGTAGCATCTGTTGTGATATTGCCTTTTTCATCCCGTATGTTAGTAATTTGAGTTTTCTCTCTTCTTCTCTTCGTTAGCATGGCTAAAGGTCTGTCGATCTTATTTATTTTTTCGAAGAACCAACTTTTAGTTTTGTTAATTTTTTCAATAGTTTCTTTTGTGTCAATTTCATTGATTTCCGCTCTGATTTTAATTATTTCTTGCCTTCTTCTACATTTGCTGTTGTTTTGCTCTTCCTTTTCTAGGGCTTTGAGATGAAGTGTGAGCTCATTTATTTGTTGGTTTTTTCTTTTTTTGAGGAATGACCACCAGGTGATGAATTTTCCTCTTAAAACTGCTTTCATTGTGTCCCATAGATTCCGATATGTTGTGTCTGTATTTTCATTTATCTCTAAGAATTTTTTGATTTCCTCCTTTATGTCTTCTATAACCCATTGATCATTCAGTAACATATTGTTCATTTTCCATGTGATGCAGGATTTTTCCTTCCTTCTTTTATCATTGATTTCCAGTTTCATTCCATTATGATCAGATAAAATGCATGGTATTATCTCCACCCCTTTATATTTACTGAGGGTTGCCCTATGGCATAATATATGGTCTATCTTTGAGAAGGATCCATGTGCTGCTGAGAAAAAAGTATATCCATTTGATGATGGTTGATATATTCTATATATGTCAGTTAAGTTTAGGTTATTGATTGTGGTATTGAGTTCTATAGTTTCTTTATTCAACTTTTGTTTGGAGGATCTGTCCAATGGTGAGAGAGGTGTGTTGAAGTCACCCATAATTATTGTGTTTTCGTCTATTTGATTCCTGAACTTGAGGAGAATTTGTTTTATGAATATCGCAGCGCCATTATTTGGTGCATAAATATTGATAATTGTTATGTCTTGTTGGTTAATGGTTCCTTTTAATAGTATATAGTGTACTTCTTTATCCCTTTTGATTAGCTTAGTCTTGAAGTCGATTTTATTCGATATGAGGATGGCCACCCCTGCTTGCTTACGAGGACCGTGTGCGTGGTATATTTTTTCCCATCCTTTCACCTTCAGCCTGTGTATGTCTTTTCCAATCAGATGTGTCTCCTGGAGGCAGCATATTGTTGGATTTGTTTTTTTTAATCCATGATACCAGCCTATGTCGCTTTATTGGAGAGTTTAAGCCATTAACATTCAGAGTTACTATTGATATATGGTTTGTACTTCCATCCATGTTTGATTATTTATCCTTTTTTTTAAAAAAATTTAGTTTGTTTCTCCATGATTATCTTTCCCCTCACCCTCTGTCTTTACCGAGGCACTTCCCTCTGATGGTTTTGGTTATTGTTTTTCATTTCTTCCTCGTGTAGTGTTTTGCTCAAAATGCTTTGCAATGCTGGTTTTCTGGCTGCAAATTCTTTTAACTTTTGTTTATCATGAAAGATTTTTATTTCGTTGTCATACCTGAAGCTTAATTTTGCTGGATACAGAATTCTTGGTTGGCATCCATTGTCTTTCAGTGTTTGAAATACATTGTTCCATGACCTTCTTGCTTTCAGTGTCTGTGATGAAAAATCTGTTGTTAATCTTATTGGTTTACCCCTGAATGTAATCTGACTCTTTTCTCTTGTAGCTTTTAATATTTTCTCTTTGTTCTGTATATTGGATATCTTCATAACAATGTGTCTTGGCGTTGGTCTACTGTGATTTTGTGTGCTCGGTGTCCTGAATGCATCTTCAATTTGTATATCTGTTTCCTTTTTATTTCTGGAAAGTTTTCTGTAATTATTTCATTCAGCAGGTTACTCATTCCCTTGGTTTGAATCTCTGTACCTTCTTCTATCCCGATGACTCGTAAATTTGGTTTTTTTATGTTATCCCATAACTCTTGGATGTTTTTCTCGTGATTTTTTACCAGCCTTTCTGAGTTGGCTAGACTCTTTTCAAGATGATATATTTTGTCTTCAGTATCTGACGTTCTGGCTTCTACTTGCTCCACTCTGTTAGTGATACTCTCAATTGAGTTTTTAATTTGGTTTATCGTTTCCTTCATTTCTAGAATTATTGTTTGATTATTTTTTATAATCTCTATCTCCTGATAAAGATACTTAACTTCTTCTTTTATCTGTTTATGTAACTCATTCTCAATGTGTTCTTTTGCTGCTTGAATTTGCTGTCTCGTATCCTCTTTAAGGTTCCATTCCATCTGTCTAAGGTGTTCCTTGAGTTCTTTATATGAACATTTTTCCGATGACTCTAGGTCCTCCTGAATATTTAGGCTGGCCTGCATTGTTTGTACTCCTTTTCTTCCTTGCTTTTTGAAGCTGCTCATGTTACTTCTTGTTCTGTTTGACTGCTGAGTTACTGTTTACTCCTATAAATTTATTTGATGCTTGGGAGGAAAGGTATTAGAAGGGAAGGGAAGAAGTCACTAAAGAGAATGAGAGTAAGCAGGTAGAATTCAAGGAAGGGGGGATAAGATAATTGAAAAGAAATGAAAAGACAAAAGAAGAAAAAAAATAGGAAATAAAAAAAAGAAAAAGAAAAAAAAATTATAAAAAAAAAGAATAAAACAAAAATTAAAATTAAAATTGGAAGAAAAAAATTTTTTTAAATTGTAAAAAAAAAATTTAAAAAACAAGAAAGAAAAATGAAAATGAAAGAAAACCCCAAATCAAAATCAAAAAAAAAAGAGAAAAGAAAAAAGAGAAAAAAAAAAAACACTAATAAATGCAGTCTTAGAGTTTGATTAACTTCTCTTCCAGTAGGTGGCGCTGTGCCCACCAGGCCAAGTTTCTCCTGTCAATACACGGGAACCAATCACTGTGCAGCAGCTCCTCCTCCCAGACTGGGCGAGTCTCCAATCCTGAGTGCCTAGGGCCTCCTCTTGTGTCTAGTCACTTCCCCACTTTTCCTCTAGCCAGGCCCCTCTCACGGGTGCCGCTCACCACAATACTGGGTACACGCCAGGTCTGCTGCTCCCGGGAGCCCTGTTTTCACGGACGATTGGGCACACTCTCCCAGATTGCCTGTCCCTCGGACCCTAAGTTTGTGGAGCTTAGGGCTGAGAATCCTCAGCAAATTTTACTTGCCCTCCGGTAGCCACGCCCCCGGTAGCTGGTGCACGAGACCTTAGCTGTCAGCTCTGGTGGGAGTGGTAGTTCCGAGCCGCGGGTCCCTCGCCACCTCTAATTCCCTCGGTCTGGCTACCGCGCTCTCGGGAGAGCTGGGAGGGGCCCTTAAGGTTTCCCCGATGTGTGGAGAGGGAAGGCTAGGGGATTACACACCTGTAGTCGCAGGATTCAATGAAGTTATCTCCTCTGCCGCAGTCTGATGACGTCAGTTCTCTGCCATGGTGGTATCTCTTGCAAATGGCGACAGTTCGTTTCCCTTTGCCGGGTGACCAATGCAATGGGTGGGTCCTTACTGTCTCTCCCAAGCCCCGTTTGAAACCTGTGGCCACCACCTATGAAGGCTCGGTTGCCATTACCTCCGTAGGATCAGAAGGGCTGACCAGTTGTTTCAGCCGGATGGATTAGTGCTGAGTCACAGCTGTTTGTCTGCGGGAATCAGGCGAATGGGAGCTTGAATTCAGCCGATCCGGGCTCAGTGTGTGTTCTGAGAGGTCCAGATTGATCACCCCAGATCCACGTCAGCTCAGCATTGCTTAGTGATCCTGAGCAAACAGATTTAGGCTGTTTACGACTCCCTATGCCTGCACAGCTGAAGAGGTCAGAGACTTGATCTCTCCGCGCCCGCCGCCATGTTGGAATCCCTTGAACCTTTTTAAGTCACCTGAACTAAAAGTTATTTGGATCCATTTTTTACAAATTTGATTTATGAGTACTCATTTATTTATAGGTCAATTTTAATACCATGTACATGATATATGGACATAAGCACATATGTAGACACAACAATACAGTACACAGGTGTGCACACATACACAAAACAGACAAGAAACAAAGATTTTATAGCTTTTTGTGTTGCCTTCTCCTCCACAAGGAGGCAACACTATAGATATTTATTAAAGCTTCTTAGATCTAACCTGTTAGAAATTATAATAGGCCTATCTGACTTTTACATTATGATTTAAACACAGGGAACGCCTGTATATTTGGAAATGCTAGGTATAAAGTATAATAGCCAAAGTAGACATTGAAATCAAAGGTTCAGTAGCCACTTGTCCTCAATGGCTATCAGATTTATTCCTAACATCATCATGTCTTTGAGTTTTGTAAAAGAATTTTTTTTCCAAGGTATTTGAGAGGTAACCCTTGAAAAGTCAGCCTCTGAACAAAAACACAGTGTAAAAACCTGAATAGTCAGATAAAAATAAGACTGATAAGAAAAATATTTTAATTTAGCCATGCAGGATCAGATGTGAATTCACCCTAAAACCATGAGCTCAAAAATATAGAATTTTAAAAAACAAAGAGTCTAAAAACATGACATGGCAGTATTAACTCTAGTAAAGGAATATGCAGAACATTATCAGATCAGAGTACACTTTGGGCTCATATTAGAGGCAAAAAATATCAAAGTCCTTAAATCCTCAGATAAAGATTCTCAAGGTAAAGAAGAGTGTATATATTTTCCCTACCTGTGCATTTACTGAGAAACTTGTTAAGAAAGCAGGGTGGTAAGATAGCTAGTCATTGGGTCCCACAGTGGTTTGAATTTAAAAGTGACACTTTTTTTTCATAAGTCCCAAGTAGGTTCTCTGCAAGCCTTGCAAGCCCTACAAGCTCCATAAGCCTCTGCATGTAAGCCTTTGAAATTACATTTCAAATGCAAGCTTTGAAGAGACAGAGATTTGGTAGAAGCTAAGTAAGTAAAGCTGCTGTTTTAAACAAAAACTCATGCATAGGACATTTTAACCATTTTTTTCAATTCCCCAATTGGTAATTATGCCAAATTTAGATGCAGAAAATTATGAGACACCATTTCCCATCAAAATTTTTGAGGATGAGGCTCCCCTTTGAACAACACCAGGAAAATAAACAACATGAAGAGGACAGAAGCACTGAGGAACTATCTCTAGCTAAGGTACATCTCCCCAAATATTGGAGCCTCTAACTCCTGGAGTCTCTAGTGGTCTACAGTTTCTGCTCCTCCTTCTATGCATGACCTCTGGATTTAACTGCTGCCATACCAGTCTGAACACAACCCATGTGCTTTTTCATGGGTGGCCATGATAAAGATGCAAGCCTCCAGATTATGGACACTTACCGTGTAGTTTGTAATTTCCTAGGAGAACATGGGATCACTTTTTAAAATGAATCTTGATCTGTGTTAAGCTTCACATTAGTTAATGAACTTTGCAGGTGGCGGGTTGGCCTAAGAATGGAGGATGATAGCTGTGTCTAATTTACATTTTTGGCACAATTTGGATTTTTTAAATAAAGTCTGAGAAGTTCTTAGGCCTTCACACAGGAACCTTGGACTATTTCATTCCTTTTTACAAAACAGGCTGAGCTGTAGAATGGTATTAAAATTTATACCTCTCTCTGATGGCCATGATTCTCTATGAAATAGTTGGTATTGAGACCATGTTTGGCAGCAGAAGAACACTAGAGGTAAAGAATTTACAGTTGGTGTGGGCCAAAGGAATCTTCAGAGGGCTGTGGGTATAAATCTCCCTTTTTGTAGTCAAAGAAGAAAGCAGAGCACACAGGAACACAGAAACAACAATGGGAATCCATTGTATGGCTGGTAAAGGCTTACTATGTGAATAAAGGGAACCCAGACATTTCCATAGGAACCACTTCTTGTCCCCATCTCAACCCTAGAGTCTGAAAAGCTAGAGTCAGATTGCCAAAGGGAGGGGAGTGCTTGGGTGAAGTGAGTGTGGTAAAGTGCAGTATGGTTCATTTGGAGGTACATGTGTTCTCGGGGCTTTTCCAGTACTGCTTGATCAATCAGTTGCCCCAGGATACTGATTTTTCAGTTGGAAAAAAGAGTCAAAAGAGAAACCTTTAAGGTTCACTGGGGTGTGGCTCCAGCCAGAACCTTGAAATTGTTCTAACCCTTTGTCTGTCTCCACACATTCAAAGGCAAACTGGGATTACAGACACTGCATACTCATGCCAAATGCACTCTGAGCCTGGAAAGGATAGTGAGAAATGACTTTGGCAGAACCCAATATGTCTGACACACAGGACAGGTGATTAGGAGCCACCTACGCCATGAATCCTGTCACCCAAGTATTATAAAATGGTGGTTTGCACTAACTGCATTAGCCTACAGATGCCCATTATTGTCCTCCAGAAAGAAAGAGAAAGATGTACTTCAAAAAGATGTGGGGTACATGCAAAGGAGCTTATATTACCTTCCTGACAATCTTGGTGGAACCTCCATATTAGTGTTGAGATCAAGTTCCAGTCCTATTCCCCTGGTGCTGAAGGTACAACACCCAAGAAACACTGAGGTAAGCACAAAAAGTTTTATTTAAAGGATGAAACACACGCACGCACGCATGCACGCACGCACACAGAGAGAGAGAGAGAGAGAGAGAGAGAAACTCCTCCACAGAGGGGGTCCAAGGGAGTGAGAGTGTCGAGCCTCTTCCATAGATTTCAGATTTCCTTTGTTCTCATGCCCCTCCTCCCCTTATCTTGCCTGTGTAGCCAAAATGTGGGAAGGAACCTTCCAGGGGTATAAGCAGGAAGGAAGCATCCCAAGGGGCATTTATTAAAAACTCCTTGCAAGGTGGAAAAAATCCCCAGAATTTTACCAGAGGCAGGTAACCTTAGCAACAGGTTGGGCAAGGGGAGTACTCTGTATTAGCATTTTACCTCCTTTTGAATTGGCCCCATCTTCCTGACCCAATCATTCATTCCTACACTGAGTGTCCTTTTGCACCCTGGCCTCAAGGATATATGATACCCACTTCAATCATTTTTTTCAGACTCCCACTGCTCCTCATTTACTGATGGCCCTAATAAAGATGTAGACACTAGGGCTCTTTGTGGTAAGATAGATGTTTTCTAGGTTAAGGGGTTTTTCTAAGCCAAACTGCCAAGCTGCTGACAGTTATTTTAGTGTGCTTCTTAACTAGACTGTCAGCATTTCTCTTCTCCATTGGGTATGGGCAGGGGTGTCCATTGGGTGGTCTGTGTGCTGCTCTTCAGACTATTGCTCCTATCATGTCTTAAGTAACTATCTCCTGTCTTTTCTAGGATATTAACTTCCTTTGTGCTTGACTTCTTATAGATCATACAATTATTAAACTAAAATATATTAGCTGCAATTACAATAGTCAAATAATGGTAAAGACAGAAAAACTATTTACCAAGCGGTACTTTCCCTAATTAGGCAGGTATACACACTGAGGGCAAAACATTTAAATTATTATGAGCATGTGAAAGGAAAGAATGTTATCTCAGTACAATGAATTGCTTGATCAAATGTGCATTCAAAACAACTCTGTGACCAAATGATATACATAAGTAGACTGAAAATTGCAGCATATTATAAGTATTATACCTTTGAGAATAATTCCTTTCAACATGAATCATCCTAGTCTGAAGTAACTGCTCTATTTACTTAGAATTACCCCATCTCTGCTTATGACAACTCTACTGTCCACAGTCTCATCATGTATTGAGTTACAAATATTAGAACCAGGAAGAAGGTAAGACGTATTAACAGAGGCTTTGGATGCAATAACATTCTTCAGTTGCATGTGACTTAAAAATGTCTGCCTTAATCTAAGTTTTCCTGGTTAGCAGTTCCTATACCCAACATCTCACATTAGCTTACGAGAAAAATACACATGGATTAGAAAAATACACTCACAATTTGTCTGGGACTGAAGGGATTCACAGAATGCAAAAGTTTTAGTGCTAAAACTAAACAGTTACAGACAAGGAGAGATCATCAATCACTGGGGTGTTCCTGAGGTAGGCTATAATTGGAAAGATATTTGGATTATCTATAGAATTCAAGGGCAAAAAATAAGAACTAGTTTCTTAAATTATGACAAGAAACTAGAAACCTTTTAGAGTCAACTGCCTATTTTTTCTTTCTCTAACTTTGAATTATCTAGTTCTCTCCAAATTTACATTTATTTTCTTTCTCTTCCTGTGTCTTGCTATCTTCCTCTGATCCCTTACATACACATTAACTCACTATTTTATCTTTAATTAAAGGTGGAATTGAAGAGTTCACATCTTTATAACATATAATCTCCAAAGTTCTCAAACAAAAATTCAAAGTTGTCAATGTGTCCAAATATGTTCTAATTTTAATGAAATGTTCAATTTACTTATTACAGTGTTATGTACATACAGTCAAATATGATTCTGTAAGCCTTATGAGAACAAACGAAAATTAACCTTGTATCTATCTCTCATCACTCCAAAAAAACCACCTCAAATTTTTAAGCTGTTTCCTTGCATGTACATGCTGAAGTACAAATTAAATGATTATACTACCATTTTTTATAAAATTCACTTTTAAATATTATACGTGGATTTCAGTTATGGAACATAAGGATTTAGGAGTCTTAAACCTTGCTTTCTACCTCATTCCCCATGCAAATATCCTCCTCCCTCCATTCATTCAATGTAGCTATGCTCTGTGGTTGCATTAATATGTCAGATATTTTATGGTGATTATGTAACTATTATTCAGTGATGAGCTTTGTGAAATCCTATGATTATATCTTTTTTCTTCTATAATAGTTTTCTCTGGGGCTGGGGGCTAGGGTTGTGGCTCAATGGTAGAGCTCTTGCCTTGCACACGTGAGGCACTGGGTTCGATCCTCAGCACCACATAAAATAAATAAATTAGTAAAACAAAGGTATTATGTCCATGCTCAACTAAAAAAAGGTTTCCTCTCCTGATGTTAATAGTTATTTTTATGGTTTGGATGTAAGGTATCCCCCCAAAAGCTCCTGTTAATTCAAGAATACTCAGAGGCAACATGATTAGATTATGAGAACTGTAACCTCAGTCCATTCTAGTCTGAATGGATTGCCTATAGGCAGATGGGACATGGCTAAAGGAAATATTATCCTGTGGTCCCTTTCTCCTTTTCTCCTTTCTCACCTGTCACAGCTGAGCAGTTTTCCTATACTGTGCCCTTCCTCTATGATATGCTGCCTCATTTTGGTCCCCAGTTGGCCTTCTATGCACTCACATCCATGAAAACATGAATCCTAAATAAACTTTCCCTCTTCTAAGTTGTTCTTGTTGTGTATTTTGGTCAGAGTGACACAAAAATGACTAAAACAAACGAGATGGGTCCTTTGGTTTTCTATCCCCTTTTACTCCTTCCAAACTTATGGCTATAATTTGGTTCCTCTGTTGCCATGGTACCCAAGAGTCTCAGAACACAGACTTCTGACAGTTGGAGTTTTCAGCCACTGGGACAAAGGATCTGAAAGACTTCAGATGCCCCCTTTATCCTGCAGGAGCTGGCAGCATTTCTTTTATGTGGGCAGCTATCAGAGTTCGGCATAACAGAGTATGCAGAGTGTGTGTATCCATATGCATGTGTGTGTTAGACAGAGAGAGAGATTGGGTGCATGTGTTTTCCCCACTTATTTGTTATTTGCCAGGACATAATGGAAAAAGCTGGACTAAAGATGCCATCAAATGATGGGAAGGTAGGCATTTAAGGAGCTATGCTTCTTCCAGAAAGAAATTTAGTATCTTTTTTTAATATTTATATATTTTTTAGTTGTAGCTAGCCACAATACCTTATTTTATTTATTTTTATGTTGTGCTGAGAATGGAACCCAGGGCATAGCATGTGCTAGGTGAGCACTCTTCCACTGAGCCACAACCCCTAGTATCAATTTTTATGAGACCTTAATGTATTTGTAATTTTTGGTCAAATGATCTAAACTATACAACTGTGAATAACAAGACAGCCAGAGACTGGTTCACAAAGGGAATTTACTGTCATTAATAAGATCATGTTCACAGTTTTGATAATCTCAGGGTCATTAATTATCTAAACTAAGGTTCAATAATAGGTGATAACCAAAGAGTCATTAACAAGAAAGTGGTTAATAATTACAGAATAGCCTTATATGTGTTTCTTGAAGGCTGTGCTATAAAATTTAATATCACTTTCTGTAGATGTGACTCCACATATATATGAATGTAAGCATATGAACAATACATATTCATACATATGTGTATATGTAAAGAAAAAATATTAAAAGGAAATTCACCAAAATTTTTAATGATGGTTATTTTTTCTAGATGGTAGCATTATAAAAAAATATTCTCAACTTTATACTTTCATATATTTTTGTAAATTTTATTCAACTATATTTTTGTAATACCAGTTCTTTCAACTGTCATAAGACAAAGTATAAGAGATATCAGGTGCAGATGCTCAGTATAGAGGTTTATTATATAATAAATTAAGTTTAGAAAGAGAAAGTACTGCCTCTTCTGCCTTTGACTACAGAGTGCAAACGCAGGATGTGCTTTTAACAAAATGAAATATTAGAAATGGAAATTATTGCCAAAGTACATGACTCTATTTCCAATATCTTATATCAGGTTTTTCTTTTGAAGTTTCCTAAGTTGAGGGAGAACTGGTATTTGAGAACTTTGACACCATGGAAGACTCATTCTCCAGCAGCAGCAACTGCACTGACAAAGAAGACTGCATTTCCAAATTTCAGTCCAACCTGAGCCTCTCTATAGGCTACTTCCCCTGTGAGAACAGCATTGCCTGGAAGTACACTAACAACTCTGAAGAGAAGACTTCTGAGGGTTCTTCCTGCCACTTCCTCCTTCCTGTCAAAGAGTCATGGGCGACTGAAAGTGGAAGGATGCCCATGAGGAAACATAAACAAATTCAGGATGACCCAGAGAAGCTTTGTGAATTACCCATCACCCGGGTCTTGGATGCCTGTCTAGGCTCTTAAAATGAAGACTTACTAGCTACTTTGGATCTAACAGGAGACAACCAGAGAATGGATAAGTTCCCACAGGAAAGGACAAATCAGACTCTCTGGGAACTGGATGATCTAATGAAAAACCTTAAGGCATTTCTAAACCATCAGGAAGATGACAATGACTCTGTGTTCTCTGATTCTCCTCTGGATGAGGATCTTCAGCTGTCCAGCACCATCTCTCCCCACATGTATCAGGTCAACAATCAAAAACATGAAACTTGTCAGGCCTTGCCCAACTGTGAACCACCAGAAATTGAAGACATCAGCCAGTTTCTAGAAATGTCACCATGGCTAGAAGAAGATGAACTTGCTGAGGTGAGCAAAGAGGTGCCTCAGTACAGAGCAAGGGATAGGCCTAGTGGGGGTGCCAGGTTGGACAGCATGGATCCTAACTTCCTGCTGTGAAGCAGGGGTGGACCCTGGTGTCAGAGGAGATGATTATTGGGAGAAGGACCACAGAAAGGAAAGGATTTGGGGTTGGGGAGGGGTTATAAGGAAAATGCCAAGGAGCAATGACAGAGACAAGAGGGAAGAGCAAAGAGAAGGACTAATGATTAAAAAGACAAAAACCAACAAACAAAAAACAGTGTTTGTGTGTGTGTGTGTTTAAATGTTAATGAGTCTTAAAAATTTACATTTAGAGTTGATCTATTTATGGTAATAAAAAAATTAGATTTCCATAAATGAGCAAATATTGACTTCATTGCTGCTGACATTACACATATCTAATTCATCCTCGTTTTCTTGGCAGATGATAAGCCAGGTGACTGGCACAGCAGAGACCTCCTCAGTCTCAGCAAGGCAGCCAAAGGAGGGGGACACACATTCCCACTCAGAAACCACATCCTGTCTGAACATGGGGTTCATCTTCCACTGGTTCAGGAAGTGGTTCTTCTCCTCCCTACGAGGGAGAAAGCCAATAAAAGCCCCGATGAGCAGGAATATCAGAAAAGCCATTTTCTTGGAGGCAAGAGAATCCAACCTGAGGAATCTCTGGAGTCAGAACACCCTATGTATCCAGATTTTTAAACTTTTTGATAGGTCCAATTGTAGAGTCCCATGGTTTTAAAATTTCCCAATTTTAAAAAAAACACAAATGTTCTTGTCATCCACATCTTCCTCCTCTTCCACTGTAACACCTGGGCTCAGACAAAAATTATGTATGTTGTCTAGAAGGCAGAAATTCATTCTCAGAAAATTTTAGGTAGTTTTGCACTTCCTAAATAGAAGGTATTTTTTCTCTCCCCTTAAATCAGCTTACTGTATTTTATCCCATTTTATTATTTCCTCTTTTATCATTAGCTTATCTCCCTACTGCCAGAAGGCAGCAGGACAACTGTCAAGACTCCAGTAGGATGGTTTTGGTGGAACTTCTGGGCCTTAAGCAAGTGGCAACAGACAGTGACCAAGGATACATAAAGAGGTCAGCTGAGGCCAGCTCTCTTGAGTAGCAGCAAATGACCTTAGAGAGCCTCCAGGTTCTGGGTTCTTCTAGTTTTACAACTTAATTTTTTCATGAAATTAAATGAACAAACATGGGAAATCATGTAGCAGAGTGTGTAGCATTTAGTACAGGCTTGGTAACATTCAACTGTGCCTATACCAAAAGGCTTTATTTAAGCCCCCCTCCTGTCTATTTGGGAGTGAACACATAAATAGAGCCTAGGAAACTGCACATTTCTTTTCCCACCCCACCCCCAAAATATACACTACAAATATTGCATTAAAGAATTTGGTTTGGAAGGTCATTGGCACAATAATTCTTAAACAACAAAATAAACATTGGGAATAAGGAGACTTTGCTTTTTCTAAAAAGCATGACGTATAGTCCACTTACATATATTCTTTTTTCCTGCATTTTTTATCTTGGTGAAATATACAAAAATCAAACACATTCCCCATTTTTAAGGTCACAAATCAGAACTATTAAGGAAATCTATATTTACATTGGTTATGTCCCTATAGGTAAAGCACTACATTAAAATGAAACAGCCTTGCCAAGCATGGTGGTGCATGCCTGTAATCCCAGTGGCTCAAGAGGCTGAGAAAGGAAGATAGTGAGTTCAAAGCCAGCCTCAGAAATGGCAAGGAGTTTAGCAACTCAATGAGACCCTGTCTCTAAATAAAATACAAAATAGGGCTGGGGATGTGGTTCAGTGGTCAAGTGCCCCTGAGTTCAATCCTTGGTACTCCCCCCCAAAAAAAAAACATGTAATAGTCTTAAAACCTATATAAAGGAAATATCAAATTGAGAATAGTACTCATGGGGGAAGTGGGAAATGTGGGGACCGGCAAAGGGGCGAAATGGCAAAGGGAAGCTAAGTTTTATCTGCAATATTTTCCTTTTTAAAAAAATAATGAATCAAATATGGAAAAATGTTAAGACCTGACAAACTGAGTTTTAATACATAAGTGTTTGTTGTATCATTTTTCCATACTTTGACGTATTTTTCTTTTACCTTTTTATCTTGACCTCAGTTTGCACTTCCAGAGGAGTTGAAAGCATACTGACAGACATCCATATATCCCTAAGTACACTGCTCCAAAGCACAATGAGCAGACAAGGATGTGAACTTTGGTGCAATACCATTATCTAACACAAAGGCAGTACTGGAACTGCCCCAGTTCTTCCACTAAGGTCCTTTTCCTACTCTACAGTCTCATCAGAAACACAGGTGCACTTAATTTTACTTTCTCCTTACTCACCAGCAGTCTGGGATAGGTCCTCAGTCTTCCCTTACTTTTTGTGACCTGACAATTATCACTTATTTTTGTCAAATGTCCTACATTTGAAGTTGTCTGACATTATCCCATAATTGAAGTAAGATGATGCACATTGGCAAGAATGTCCAGAAGCTTTGTTCTTCCTTCATGCATCATATTACAGATTCAGGATATCTTTTTTATACTTTTAAAATATTTCACAATTTCAAAAGAGCAAGCCATGTTCTATGATCCATGCCTGTAATCACAACTAATTCGTGAGGTTAAAGGCAAGAGGATAACAACTTTAAGGCTAGCTTGGACAACTTATGAGAACTGTATCAAATGAAATGTTAAAAGGGCTAGGGATGCATCTCTGTGGTAAAGCACTTACTTAGCATGTACAAGGCCCTAGATTTGATCCACAGCACTGTAAAGGAAGATAGGCAGGGGGGTAGGGAAGGAAGTGAAAAATAAAGGAGGCAGTTAGATTAAAGTAAGTAATCTTGAATCTCTACAGAAATAAAATCAATAGGAGAATTTACACATAAAAATAAAGAGGTATTATGAAAAATCGGCTCATTCAGTTATGGAAGTTGAAAAGTCTTGAAACCAGTCAATGCCAACTGAAGACCCAAGAGAGCCAATGCTATGTTCCAGTTTGAGTCTGAAGGCTCAAGAAGCAGGAGAGCTGATGGACAAGTTCAAGTCCAAGTCCAAGAGTAGAAGCCTGATATCCCAGCTCCAAGACAGTTGGGAAGAGCAGTATTCTGTTATATTCAGACTTCCAATGAATATGGATGAGGCCCACCAACACTAAGGAAGGCAATTGCTTTATTGGGCTTCTGGGACAAATATTAATCATATAATCCTCTGGGAATATGAGCCAGTTACCTATCTGCTCATGTCATATGTTCTTCTGTTAAATGGGGCAAGCAGAAAGAAACTAACATGTGGAAAGTGGGCATGTGGAAATGAGCACAAGACCCTGCATATACTACAGGAGATAGGTGATCACTCATGGCAGCTGGAGCAGCCTGCGGGCACTTGCTAAGCAGATCTCTTAGATAATAGAAAGCAATTTTCCCCAACTCAAACTCTGATCATTCCTTGCATCATGCCACCAAAACTCTGGAATAGATTTACTTTATCTACAAAAATCTTATTGAACAGAAGCTAAAAATTAAAGCCAGATCAACTGGGAAAAATCTGAGAGTGTAACGTAAATCTTTAAGTATAGTGTTATAGAATTTAAATGCAAAAAAAAATATTTGGAGATTTTAAGAAACTGACAGATTGCAATGAACTGAGATTCTTGTAGGTGAGTTTATTATTTCATGACTTTGTTCTATGTGTGTGTGTATATGTGGGTGTGTGCATGCACATGTACATTTGCTAAGATATGTATAAACCCATGCCTTTTTTTTTGATAATATAAGAATTGTATTCTTTTAGAGCTACCTGAAATTTAAAATATAAACAAGTAGGAAAAAGCACCAAATTAAGGGCTAGGGTGTAGCTCAGTGGGGTAATGACTACATACCATGCTCAAAGCCCTGGGTTAAAACCAAGGCAACACACACACACACACACACACACACACATAGATAAATGAATGAATAAACAGATAAATTAATAAACTAAATTTTTAAAAGCTATTTAAACAATGTAAGTTTGGAATAATGCATTCTCAAACTACACTTAAGCCAAACTAGATCTGAAGTGATTCCCTGAACTTCAATCCTGAGAAAAGCTGATTGGACCTAGAAACAATATTCCATGCAATAGTATAAATTGGACCAGAGTTCTATAACTATATTTTGAAATATTTTTTTTAGTTGTGGATAGCCACAATGCCATTATTTTATTTATTTTTATATGATGCTCAGGATCAAACACAGTGCCTCACATGTGATAGGCAATAATTCTAACACCAAGGCAAAAGCCAACCCTATAAGTACATTTGCCAAAGAAAATGATTAGTTCCTTGGAAAAGATCATTGTTTTTGTTATATTTTTCCATTTTTTCTGGTTTATGCCTGGAAAAAATGAAAGTACAAATTTAATAAGATCTAATCTGTACTCTAAATTTAACATTTCAAACAGTTAACAGATTTACTAACTACATGAAGGAAGAACACGATGAATGTACTGGAGCAGGGAAGGCAACAGGCCACACCAGGGTACTGGAGACCTATGAGTCAGTCAATCTCAATATCATCCTGTGATGCAATCAGGAAGGGAAACTGGAGTGGTTAGGACCAACAGCCTATAATATAAGACAAAGGAACTGAACAGATTTCCAAAGAAGTATGCAAAGTCAAAACTGATTCCACAAGGACCTGGACACCACAAGGAACTGAAACCTCTGTCAAGAGGCAACATATAGGCACAAGGGAATAAGGACAACAAGGGAAGATACTAGGTAAACACAAATGGTCTAAAAAACATGGATGCAAACTCAAAATTACAAGAGAAGCCCACCCAGGAAACACACAGAAGGAGTAAAAGGTCTTGAACAGCACACCCCTCCAAACATTTCATAGCCAACACCACTTTGTTCCCTCTGAAATGAAGGAATGATATGCTTCATTTACTACAACACACTTTCCCACTTTTGCCATGGGTCCCATCCTCATATTCAACCCCCTCAACAGGCCACACTCACCATCCCATTTTGAACTTCTTCCCCCTCTACTAATTAAAAAATTCCTTCATTTCAAAGAGGAGGTAGGGAAACTCATTCCTCAGCAGCACACTGACTGCTGCTAGTTGCTTTCCTCCATTGGTTCTACAACCCCCTGCAGCCTGGCTCCTCTATTTCTATTTGCATTAAAACAACCATGAACATTCATACAAATAATTGAAGTCATCTTTTAAAGCATGTCCAACTGGAAACTCCAATATATTTTCAATACCTTGGGAGGATACATGATAACTGAGTTCCACCTCCTTACAGACTGAGAGAACAAATCAAGGCTGCTTGGTTGTGGAGGAAGGCCTTCATGTCCTCAATGATGCCCATCCACATACCACATTGCATGTGGTCTCCCCAAACAGGAGGTCATTTCTCATCTCCTCATCCTTGCTACCCTGTGCATTCTCCCCACATCCCTACCTCAGTAACTTAAAACTTATAAAAATTCTCAGGTTGGAAACCATCTAACCTTGTCACCTTTCCTGATGCCCCACCATACTCTCAGCATGATAACATGAGAGGCCATTCTTTGACCTTCCATGGCAGTACATTAAAGTTCTTTTCTTAAGCAGGTCACCTGTCCAATACTAAGTGGTGCTCTTGCTCTTACCAAACAGGCTCTCACTTCCCTAAGGACAGAAACCATCTTAGACACAGGCAGGACAAGACAGAAGTACTACATCATGACATTTCTTCTTCTCTCCTTAAGGGAGGCGGTGTCTTCTGCCTCCATGGTATGATTACAGCACATTAATGGAGCAAAATGGTATGTTTGAATAGGAGAGGTCTCCCCAAAACTCCTGTTAACACAAGAATGTTCACAGGTGAAAGCTGTAGACTTTGAGGACTCCAACATAATCAGCAGGGAGTGATTGGGATAACTGCATAAAACTGAAACAAGGCTAAACATAGAAGATCACAGTGGGTAAGGGGGGTGGCCTGGAAGACTTTTTTCTTCCTACTGATCTTTCCTCTCTCTGTGCTTCCTGATCCCACCATCACTTGCACAGCTCTCCTCCACTGGCCCAACCCCATCTACTGCCTCGCTTTGGGGACAGAGGGACAAATTCAGCCATCTACATACTATGACCTCCCAAACCCTGAACCAGGAATTACTCCTCTCCCTCAAAGGTGTTTTCCAGGTATTTTGGTCATGGCACACAAAAGGTGACTGAAACTGAAATTAGTGACAACACGTAAGATTACTTCTATGACTGACTTGACCATGTGCTTCAGAAGCCTGTGGAAGTGGTTTGTGGGAGCAAGTTTGAAAAGCTGAGAGAGGAAACTTGAAAAAGCTTCAGAACACTGTACATGAAGCTTCATGAGTGATTCTAGTGAGCTCAGAAGACCAGAATGCCAATAGGAACAGGTACTGTGCTCGCGAGGTTTCAGAAAGAAATGAGGGCTTGCTTGGGAATTGAAATACAGGCCACCTGTGGTACATTCTGTCAGAAAGCTTAGGTATTTCGCCCATGTCCTAAGAACTCTGGGAGGCTGATTTCACTAGAAATGGACTAATCTGTCAAAGAGAATTTCAAGACAGCATGACATTCAGTTGGTGGCATGGACAGTGCAGGCAGTTTCCAGCCTGGTATACTGTGAGAGTCAGGAGCAGAAAGCACATACTTTAAAACTGACATTTGGCCAAACCCTTGTGTATAACACTGAGGATAAGGAGGTGTGTTTACTGAAGAGAAAATAGCTCTTGAAGAGATGCTAAATACTACATAGAGGAACAATGGGAAGGAAGCTTGCAGGCCATTGCAGGAATGTGCAAGACCACTCCTACCACAGATCCACAGTATAGGACAGCAAATTCCTTAGAGTCCAGCCTACATGAGGGACCTGCCTCAAATTGGGGTGGGGGAAATCTGAAGTTGTTTTCACCATGTTTAGCTGCCCAAGACTTCAGAGCATGCAATGGCCCTTATCCCAGGTACCTGAGGTATTGTATAAGCTGGCAGCAGAACGTGGCATCATCCAAGAGGAGAAGGTTCTACTGCAAGGCAGAATGCTGGAGTTAGGAGGCAATGGACATTCTATCAGGATTTCAAATGAAAGGTCTGGGAGGGTAGACAAAGCAGAGCAGAACCAAGGCCCTGAATATTGCATCCAAGCAGCCCAGGTATGAAGCTGAAAGGGTGAGGCTCATGCTAGGAAGGAGACTCCAGGAAGTAAGAGATGCCAATCACATGACTGTCTGCTGAGAAAACCTGGAGGCTGCATAGAGATGCAGTATAACTAGAGCCCAGGTACATGCACCCAGCCAGGTTAAAGGGGCAGGGCTGACAAAGCCCTTTGGAAATAACATCTCACAACCATGTGTCCAAGATGATTGTCTCAGAAACAGGGGACAAGTTTTAAACACCAGGTTTGGGTATTCATTTTGCCACAACCATATTCCTCCCTATTTGAAAGGGAATATTTATTTTCTGCCACTCACTATTGCATATAGGAAAACTGCTTTTGATTTTACAGGTGCTCACTATCAAGACCTTGCCTGGAGTCTCAGAGGAGACTCTGGATTTGAACAGGATTTGGGGACAGTGCTGGATCTGCTAAGACTTTGGGACTCTTGAGAAGGAAATAATGTTTCTTCTACTGTGAGATGGACAGTAGCTAATAGGGACCAAGGGCAGGATGTTAGGGTTTGGATATGAAGTGTTCCCTGGAAGCTCAAGCTAAGGCAATACTATTCACAGGAAAAGGAGAAGAATATGAGAGCTATAACCTCATCCCAACTGAGTGGTTACTCTAGGCAAGGTGGAACGTAACTGAAGGTGGTGGGTCACTGAAGGTGTGTCCTAAAAGTGCTATTCTTTCTGTGGCCCCTTCCTCTCCGTCAGCTTCCTAACTCCACCATTGGTAGAATACCTCTCCCACTCAGGGTCCTATTCCCATGATGTGCTGCTTCAATATGAACGTAGAGCAAAGAAGTTGGCATACACTGAGACCTCTGAATACATGAGTACCAAATAAACTGTCCCATGTCTAACTTGTTCTCATCATGCGCTTAATTCACAGCAAAGCAAAAACTGACTGAAAATAAAGGTGTAGGTCCCTTGGGTTTCTATACCTTTAACTCCTAATACACTTAGGCCTATATGTTCCTCTGTTGCTATGGTAGCCAACAGTCTCAGAACACAGACTTCTAACAGTTGCATGTTTTAGCTGCTGCGATGGAGGAGCTGAAGGACTTCGCATTTACCGCTTATGCCACTGGCTTTAACAGCATCTCTTCGTATGGACAGCAGTCAGAGCTCAGCATGACTAATCCTCAAAGTGTGAGTGTCTGTTTCTGTGCATTGCTCTCTATTTCTGTATGTGTGCCTGTGTGCTTACATGTGTTTCTGTGTGGGTGTGTACATGTACGTGAGAGAGAGCGAGAGCAAGAGACAGACAGGGAGAGAGGGAAGGAGGAAGAGGGAGATAGTGTGCCTATGTTTTTCCCCATTCACTTGCAAGGGCATAATGGAAAACACTGGAATAAAAATGCCGTCAGATGATGGGAGAATGGGCGTCATCTCAAAGCTACACTTTATCTATAAAGAATTTGAGTAGCAACTATCCTCAGGCTTTAACATATGGATGACCTTTGGTCCAATGATCCAGCAAATAGGAACATGAAGGGCAAGACAGAGAAAAATAAAGAGGTATTGACTGATACTAATAAGACAACCGTTAGGGGCTAGGACTGTAGCTCAGCAGCAGAGCACTTGCGAAGCACCTTTGAGGCACTGGTTCCTCAGCACCACAGAAAAGCAAATAAATAAATGAAATAAAGAAATTGTGTCAATCTATAACTGAAAAAAATATGTTTAAAACAATAATACCAGTGTTAAAGTCGTAGGAAACTCAGGGTCATGAGTACTTACCCTTGTGGTCATTAAGAAGTGATCCCTGAAGTATCCTTAGTAAGAATAGGGTTAAGAATTACAGAATAGTCACACATATGTTTCTTGCTGGCTCTCCTATCCTATATCATGGTCTCTCTATTTGATATGACAACCTTTAACTCCTAATACACTTACATGGGTGTGTGTATATATGTACATTATACATTCATACAACTATTTCTGTACGTATGACTAAAACGGAAAGGTAATGAGGAAATCAACCAAATCCTTTCTGGAATGGTACTCATTTCCTCTGGATCGTGGCATCAGGGCAGCATTCAATGTCAACTTCACCCTCTCCTACACTTTTCAAATTTGCTTCCACTCTCTTGAACAACAGGTCGTTCTTTCGCCAAAATAAGACATAGCACGAGAGGTACCATGATTCAGTCACAGGGTTATTAGGCACTATAATAGAGAAAGGTCTGCCTATTCTGCCTTTGACTGGGGAATGCAAACTGGGGGAAGACAGTGTGCTTCTGACAGAGCGCAGGAGTTGTGAAAGGGAAAAGGGATGGGAATTATGGCTAAAGTGCACAACTCTCATGCCAATACCTTACATCAAGGTTCTTTTCTTTTGAAGATTCCTGACTTGAGGACAAACTGGGATTGGAGCACCATGAAAGAGTCAGTCCACAGCAGCACTGTACTGACAAAGAGGACTGCATTTCCAAATCTCAATCAAACCTGAGCCTCTCTATAGGCTATTTCCCCTATGAGGATACCATTGACAGGAAGGACATTACATCTTCTGAAGACTCAACTTCTGAATGTTCTTCCTGCCACTTCCTTCCTCCTGACCAAGAGTCATGGGTGACTCAAAGTGGAAGGATGCCCACTGGGAGACAAGAACAAATTCAGGACGACCCAGAGCAGCTTTGTAAACCCATCATCCAGGCAGTGGATATTGATCCGGGCTCCCACTATGAAGACTCAAGAGCTACTCTGGATCTAAATAGAGACTACCAGAGAACGGAGAGGATAAACCAGAATCTCGGGAAACTACATGATCTAGCGAAACACCTTAAGGAACTTCTAGACAATCAGAAAGATGACAAAGACGATGATCTCGTGTTCTCTGGTTCACCTCAGGATGAGGATCTCCAGCAGTCCGGTAGCACCTCTCCCGACATGTATCAGGTCTGTTATCAAGAACGTGAAGTTTGTCAGGCCCTGCTCAAGTGCAATCCATCAGAAAATGAAGACATCAGCTTATTTCCAGAAATTTCACCCAGCCTGGAAGAAGATGAACTTGTTGAGATGAGCATGCAGCTGCTTGATTTCAGAGCAAGCCACAGGCCCAATGGGGGAGGCAGGTTACACAGCATGGAGTCACTCATTCTCCCTGCTGTGAAACAGGGGTAGAGACCCCAGGTAGACACCGAGATGAGCAATGCGAGAACAATGACAGCATGAAAGGAGCTGGAGAAGAGGTATAAGGAAAGTGCCAAGGAACACTCAGAGACCCAAGAAAGGTGGAGAACAAAGAGAAGGACTAATGATCATAAAAAAAAAGGGCAGCAGCGGGGGTGAATGTTGTTTCTGTGTGTATCTCTATGGGTGTGTTTAATGTTTAATGAGCACACAGTTGGGCTCTTTTTGGTAAGAAAAGAAAATTTAATTTGTTAATAAATGAACAAATATTGACTTCATTGCTGCTGCTGCTATTACATGTATCTTACTCATTCTCTTTCTCTTGCCAGTGATAAGCCAGGAGACTGGCACTGCAGACAGCCTCTCAGTCTCAGCAGGGCAGCCAAAGGAGGAGGACTCCCCTTCCCATTCGGGAACCACATCCTGTCTGAACATCAGGTTCATCATCCACTGGCTCAGGAAGCGAGTAGTTTTCTCCCTGCCACAAAGAAAGCGCCCTGACATGGCCCACAAGGACCCCAGTCTTCTGGAACCAAAGAAACAAGGTTTGCTTAGAGGCAAGAGAACCCAACCTCATAATCCCACAAGTTAGGAAACCCTATATCCCCCCAATTTTAAATTTTTTCACAACCTCTACTCAATAGTACTCATGGTTTTGTTTTTTCCCCAATAAAAAATGTTGTTACTCACGTCTTCCTCCTCTTCCACCCTATAATGTGAGCCCAGGTTGAAATTATACATTCATCTTGTCCAGAAGAGTTCTAGGCATTCTCAGAATATCTTAGGCAGTAGTATGCTTCCTACACCAAAGGCACTGTGTTTCTCTCCCACACCATCCCTTCTTACAATATCCCCCCCTGCCCCCGCCCATCTTATGTAGTTTCTTATTGCATGTGTTTTGTCCTCTTTTATCATTAACAAATATCTCCACTGCCAAAAGGAAGCAGGACACCTGTCGAGACTCCCACATGCCAGGATGGTTTGGGAGGAACTTCTGGATCCTGAGAAAATGGCGGCAGACAGTGAGGCACAGGGAATGCTCAGTCCAATTCACAGTGTTTTGGACACACAGAAAGTACTTCTGATGATCCTGGTCAACCAGACTGGTTCTGGCAAGTGGTTTTGACACATTCTGGCATGTTGGCTGGTTCTAGCAACGTGGCCAGCATGTATGACCCATGGAAGACAAAGGTGAGGGCTGGGAATGCTGCTTAACCACCTTAAAGCTTGGCTTTCTTCATTCATGAGATGAGGGAGATGGTACCACAGACTTTATAGGGTTCTTGGGACAATGAATGAGATAAAGCAAGCACTCCAGATATACTCTTGTTGGTAGTGGTGGTCATGTACCTGAAGATCTCTTCAGAAGATTTGATTCACAGAGTATCAAAAGGAGAGTGGGAGTCTCGACAGGTGTCCTGCTTCCTTCTGGCAGGAAGAGTATCGAAGGGAGAGATTGGAGTCCACTCTCCTTGAGCTATTTTTCTCACTGAAGCCATTTTACCAAAGGTTAGGTTTCTTTCAGCAGAACTTGATTTAAACCAAGTCCTCTCTCAACCCACTGCAAGGTTCTCTCCAAAATCCCTTTGCATGTGTCATGCATATTGCTCTTCTTGTTCACTCTCCCTGTGTTACTAATTCACCTCCTGTGGCCCCTGTCATCTGCCTCGCTCACCACAGTTTCCTCAAAGGTCCTCCTCCTCCAGCTTCTGCTACCACTCTGCGTGACCCTTCATGTAAAAAGCACAAAAGTGTTCACTCTCAAAGGCCTGCCTTCCCTCAATTACAACTTCCTTAGCTCTTTCCTCCCTTCCTTCCTTCCTTACTTCCACAAACCCTGGGCACACTGGAATGCCAGATACCTCACGAGCTTAACATACCAAAACAAGAAGTCTGGGGCTGGGATTTGGTTCAGTGGTAGAACACTTGCCTAGCATGTATGAGGCCCTGGTTCGATTCTCAGCACCACATATAAATAAATATAATAAAAGTCCATTGACAATTAAAAAATATATTAAAAAAACAAGATGTCTGGGTCTTTGGGGGTTTTGTTTTTGTTTGTTTAAGACTTAAAAGCATGTAAATGTGTGACTATAAAAGATTGCGAGTCTGAGTACCCTGCGGTAGAAAAGAATAACACAGCACAAGGAAGATTGATTTTCAAAGTTTAAAAGAAATAAAAGAACAGGGGCCTTTGACTTCTCCAATTTTCTAAGAACTCCATCCCATTTCACAGGTTCACTAGACCACCCTCCTCCCTGCCTGTTTGCTTCATGACTTCACCAACATCTGGAGTCAGCAAACACTCTGCAAGGAAGACTCCATTATCTCTATTGCACACACGAAGCAAACTCGGGTTAGAAATGTATTTATTGTTGCTAGAAGTAGCATGATTAAGGGGTCTGGAACTTAACAGGCGCTCACTCCATAGCTACAGTCATGCAATTTTTCTTCAACTGGTTTTGAAAGATGCAGAAAATACATGAAATGGAAGAGTACAAAAGGTTGCCTGGATTTGGTATTATGAGAGTTACTATGACAAGTGGTATTCTTGTTGAGCCTGAACTCAAATAAGAAAGGCTACATATTGTACATGTTTGGCAACTATTTAAATGATTGGCATTTAATTCTCATCAAAGAAATAATGGAGGAACTGCCTCCATCCTGCACTAGCTTGGCCACAGAACTTGGGGAATTCAACAAAGCTAAAATGAGGTTGATACCAGCAATGCCTAGAAGAAATAGTTGCTTTAAAGTCTGAATGGTGGGGAAAATCTATTCAGAGATAGTTTTTAAAAGGACTTCACTGTGATTAGTTGTGAGATAGGATTGATAATTGTTTTGAACCCTTACCCTGGTATAGTAAGCAGCACATGAAGGATCAATCAAAATCTCACATAATAAGAAAATCAAATCAACAACAGTATGTTCATCTACCAGGAACACCAAAGTGACATCATTTAGCATAATACCTGGTATGGATGAGTTTTTATTGACAAAGTGGTACTCACAAAGAGATGTGAGTAGTGTGTATGGATAGTTCCACTCCCGAGGGGAGCTCCTGCTCAGTTCTCTGAAATCTTCCAAATGGTACCCTTGGGCACTATGTTCGGGAGAGCTGGCATAGAGTATAGTGACCATCCTTCTCAATGTCACATGTTATCATCATGCTAGGAAAGTAGATCGTATGGGTTTACACTATGCACACAGGATTCACACAGAAAATGTAACCATGCAAGGTGGTGGATGTTTTAATTATCTCAATTGTGTTGAATGATTCAAACAGTGTCAAGGGGCCAGATGGCAAAGGGTTGGCAAAGGGGCCAGAATGGGACACTGGGGAGCCGTGAGTCAGTCGGTCATATATCATATCATTCTGTAATGCCATCAACAAGGGAAGTGAGCAGGACAATAGTCAAATAATCAGCAGCCCCTGATGTAGAACCGAGGAAGTGGGCAGACAGCCCTGGTGCACCCAAGCAAAAGCAAAGCTCTGCTTACACAAGGATCTGCACACCTCAAAGGACTTATGCCACTCTCAAGACAGGCAACCCATGGGTACAATGCAACAAGGACAATAAGGGCAGAGACCGGGTGAACACAAACAGCCTAAAAAACATGGCTACAACCTCAAAACTAAGGCAGAAGCTTAGCTAGAAAACACACAGACAGAGCAAGAGGTCTTGTACAGCACACTCCTCCAAATATTTCACACCCAATGCCACTTTGTTCCCTCTGACATTAAGGGATGACATGCTTCTTCTATTACAACACACCTTCCCATGTTTGCCATGGGCCCCACCCTTACATTAACCCCTTCCACAGGCCATACTCAAAATCCCATTTTAAACTTCTTCCCCCACTACTATTTCCAAAGCTCTCCTTCATTTGGAGGAGGAGGTAGGGACACTCATTCTCCACAGCTTCTTCCTCCCCTCTTTCTCACCTTGACATTCCTCAACAGCTCATGGACTGTTACCACTTGCTTTTCTCCATTGGTTCTTCAACCCTGGGAAGTCTACTTCCTGTCTATTTTATTCAGCTTTGTCATTGCTATGCACAACATTCCTGAGAAGAATGATTTTTAGAAGAGGAAAAGTTTATTTGGTACTCAGAGGTCTCACTCAGTCCATAGACAGCCAGTTCCATTGCTGTGCCCTAGGTAAGCAGCAAATCATATTGGAAAAGTTATATTGGAGGAAAGCAGCTCTGGACATGGCTCAAGGAAGCAGAGAGAGAAAGTTCTGCTCAACAAAAACAAAAAATTACCCCAAATGCACACCCCCATGAACCCACCCCTCCTCTAGCTATACCCTACCTGCCTATAATTACCACCCACTTAATCCCTATCAGACAATTAATGCACTGATTAAGTTAAGGTTTTCAAAACTCAATAATTTTACCTCAAAGCTTTCTTGCATTTCTTACACATGAGCTTTTGGGAAACACCTAATATTTAAGCCATAAATCTGTCCTACAAATCCTCTGATTCCATTTTCATTAAACCAACCATTAACATTCATGCAATTAACTCAACTGAAGTATTGTTTTAAAGCATGTCAAATATATCAATATATTTTTAATACATTAGAAGGATACATGACAAATGAATATCACCATCCCTACTGACTGAGTGGATAAAGTCCAGGTGACTCAGCTGGACCCCATCATCAGCTGAGTCACCCGCTTAGCAGAGGTGGAAAGCCTTCATGTCTGCACTGACACCCATATTCCTCATTGTACATGGTTTCCTCAAACAGGCTATTTCTTATCTGCTCACCCTTGCTTACCCTGTGCACTCTTTCCACATCCATAACTCTTTTTTACCTTAGTAATTTCCACTCCTCCAGAACTTGTCATGTCAGAAACCATCTGTCTTTGGAGGATTTTCCTAGTATAGCCACCCACATTCTAAGAATGGCTTTGTGAAGTGCCCTTCTGTGTGCTCCCATGAAATTACTTTTTAAGTTCTTTTGTGGAATACACCACCCTGTCCTATAATAGGTGCTTGCTTTCCATTTACCAAATAGGCTCTCAATTCTCTAAGAACAGGAACTATCTTAGACACACACATGACCAGGGGGAAGTAATCCATCATGGTATAAATCCTTCCCTCCACTATGATTATACTCTCCAGGCCTCAATGATATGTATACCTAATACTCTGGAAGGAAGGGTGATAAAGTTTGATTATAAAGTGTCTCCCAAAAAAAGATACCATACTAAACAGAATGGGATATGTAAAAATGTGGGGAGAAGAAAATAGTCAAGGACTAGTTTACATACCTCCTCCCCCAAATTCTGTTAATGTAAGGATATTTAGAGTTTAAAGGAATAGATTATGAGACCTGTAATCTAATCAGTCCATCCTAGTTTGAACGGACTGACAGTGATAACTGCAGGAAGGTAGAATGAGGCTAGAGGAGGTAGGTCCCTGGGAGTATACACTGAATGGGTTCTTCCTCCAGTGTCCCCTTCCTCTCTCTGCTTCTGGACCCCATCATCAGCTGAGTCACTCTCTGCTGGGCCCTTCCCTCGTGATGTGCAAGACCACACCACCACAGGCTCCAAGGATATTCCAGAAGAGGACATTCTTTTGAGAAGAGATCTTGGTGGTGCCCTGCTTGCACTGGGGAGCCTAAGAAGTTACTTCACCATGCTGAGCCACACAGGCATTGAGAAGCCACTGCAATTGTGTTCTACATGACGAGTTATTGCACAACCTGGCAGCAGATCTTGGTGTCATCCACATGGTCCTGGTTCTGTAAAAAAGAAGGATGCTTGGGTTAAATGACCATGGAGGCTTCCACCAATATTTCAAAGAAAGGCCTGAGAGGTCAAGAAAAGTTTAGCAGAGTCAGTCCCCATGGGCTATTGCTGAGAGGATGATGCATGGTTGACTAGATTATAAGTGTAGACAGGTAGGGCATGGTTGGAGGATGTGACCTGGAAGGGTACATCTTCCCTGTGGCTCCTGCCCCCAACCCTCTTTTCTTCCTGACCCTGCCATTAGCTGAGCAACCTCCCTTACTAGGCTCTTTTCCCATGTTGTACTGCCTCACCTTGGGCCAGAGCAATGGCTAATTATAGACTGAGACCTTGAAACTGTGAGCCCCAAATAATCTTTAAGTTGTTCTAGTCAAATATTTTGGTCACAGCAATGAAAAGCTGACTAAAACAGTTATCTAGGATATTTTTTCTTTATCTGCTTTTTTAACTTGTATATTGGATGTTCTATTATTAACTTGGTTATACCTATGTTGGATTGCTTTATTTTAACTTGGTTAATCTGTGAACTGTTTCCCAGAATTCATTTTTTCTCTATAGTTCCAGGTTGGCAAAAAGAACAACTTGGACAAGATTTTGTAGGTAGAAGTGAAGCCTTAACTGCTAGCTCTCAAAGATCTTTTTGTGGACAAAATTGTGACAAACACAGATACCTGACAGGCACAGATGCTGGACTCCTTTTTACTTTGAACCTCTCTCTAACTCTTATATTTGGTTGGAATTCAAGGCATATAAATTTCCTTTAAGAGAACAATTCATGAAATTCAGTGTTTGTAAAAAACTCTAAAAGAAAAGTTCTTTCCCAGTTTTATTTTAAACTCAGGCAGGAGTAGCATATATAATAAAGAAAAATTTTATGTTTTTTTAACAAAAAAGTATTCTTTATTTCCACTGCTAGAAATATTTTCAAATACTATTTGGTATTTTCCAAATGTTTTTGGTGATTTTTATTAATTTTTTTTAATTTGTAAATAATTAACAAACACTATGTCCCAGGCTAAGTCCCAGACTTGGGACATAAAATGAGAAAAATAAAATTCTTCCTTGCTCTCAGGACCCTTATAGCACAATAAAAGGAGACAGACAATTTTACAATGTGTTAACTTTCCATCACTATAGCAAGTACCTGAGACAATTAACTTATAAAGAAAAAAGATTTTCTTGAGGCTCACAGTTTTAGATGTTTTAGTCTATGTCTGCTTGGCTCTATTGCTTTTTTGACCTGCAGTGAGGCACACATCAAGGTAGGAGCATGTGACCGAATAAAACTACTCACCTCCTGGACAGGAAGTGAAAGAGAAGAGGCAGGGAAGGGTTAGGGTCCCATAATTCCCTGAGGGTCATACCCTCAGTGACATAAAGAATTTCAGTAGACTGGCCACACCTCCTAAAGTTTCCACCACTTTCCTATAGCACCAAGTAGGGGATCATGAGTCTTTGGGGGATATTCAACTACAAACTACAGCACTGTCTTCATAGTTTGTGACATTATAGTGAGATACATACTGAGATACAGATTAAGTAAGGTTGTTTAGAACAATGAGTGGGAAAACATATCAAATCTTGGAATTGAGAGTAAAAAAGAACTGGTCAGGGGAACTGAAATTGAAAAGAAATTTTTAAAATGTAAGTGATGATAGGAGAGAGGTTAGGAAAGCTGTCCTAGGCAGAGGAAGCAGCCTTGCAAAGGTCCAGAAATGAAAAAGGGCACAATACCTTGAGACATGAAATGATTCCTAGTAAAATGTGGAAGATGAGTGATGGAAGATGTGGCCTTGGAGATAAGCCAATGATACAACAGGAAGTCTCTTATAAGCCATGGTACAGATTGGAGATTTTGAACATGGAAATGACCTGATCAGATGTGGGCTTTAGAAAGATTATTCTGGTTGAAGACATGGTTGGAGACAGGACTTAGGTGAATCCTACCAAAGGCAAGGAAAGCAAATGGACTATTGCCACAATGTGGGAAAGAGAAGAAAATGGCCTAAATCAATGTGATACTAGTAGGGATAGAGAGAAGGGCCAGATTCAAGAGGTAGTAAAAACAAAGATCACTAGAACTTGATTTAAACAGGGAATTGATTATCAAAAGGGTCAAGGTTGCCAAGAAAGCTCTTGGCTTTAACATCTGAGCAAATAGAGAAGGAGGAATAATGACTCCTGCTTTGTATACCTGTCAAACATCCAAGAGTGTCCAGTGAGCATTTGGTCATGCTGGTCTACAGGTCAGAGAGCAATCCAGACTGGAGAATTAATTTGGGACACTTTGTAAAATACTTGGTAATTGAATTTTAGGAATAGAAAGTATCACCTATGAAGAGAAAATAGAATGGGAAGAGAAAAATTATGTGAGGTAGATAGATGAGTGTTGTATCTAGGACAAAAGTCATTTTATAGGAGATAAAACTGTTAAACAGAAATTTTGGACTAAGATGATAAAAATTTTTTCTAGTTCAGAATTAATGGATCGTATTTCTGGCCCATTGATTCAAAGACAGAAGGGCTTACTTTCACAACTATAAGTCAAGAAGATTGAGAGTCAGTTTCAGGAGAAAACTCACACAAATAATATTAAGGTTTAAAAACAGCTTTGACATAGAGTAGAACTACTTACCTGAGAGATAAAAATATATTTCAAACCCACAGTATCATTTATTTATCAGAAGTCAAGTATCTAGAGTAGGGTCTTACGCTAGGATATACAGGACTCATAAAAAGATTGGAATAGCTCATTTCAACAGACTCTGACAGGCAGCAACAGACTCTGACAGGCACCATCTCATTTCATCTTCACAGCTACCTTCACTGTTTTACATGCAAGGCTTCATATGTTGAGGTTTTACACCAAAGGACTGGGAGAGCTAGGACTCCACTGGGGTCTTGAGAGAACAAAAACCTTATGCTCATGACAACTATCATGTGTCTCAGAGGGGAGAAAATTAAATAAGCTCAATTACACTCAATTTAAATTTTAAAAATACTACTGCCTTTTATGCTTACACTGGTCTAAGTCTAGAAATGCAAGAAAGAATAAGTATCTATGTGTCTAGCAAATTGCCAGTATGGTAAGGAAATTCCATATATCCCTGGACAGAAAAGAAAAAGGTGTTTATTGTAATAAGTACCTTAAAAGAGTTACAAACTACATGCAATTGGAACACAAAGAAGAATACCCTCTGCATGGAAGCAGAGGGCAAGGGCAAGTCTGATATTTCATTCAGAAACAGACATTCAGGCCCTGAAGGATGAGTGAGATTTCTTTTGAAAACTCTCCCTCCATCTTCAGACTGGGTTAGGGATACCTTTTAAGTTCTAATTGCATCATACTAGTAGCACTTCATCGTAACCACATTCTAATTGCCCACATCTGCAAATAGAGTTCCCAAATGTTGAGTTCCCATTGAGTTCCCAACTGTTTCCTAAGGATATAATAGACAACCTAACATGTAGAATTTATTCTATAAATGTTTGCTATATTGAATTCATAAAAATTAATTTATGAAAATGAAATAACCAAGCAGATAAGAGTTGGGAAGACATTTCAGGCAGAAGGATGATTCAAAGCACAAAGGCATGGAAAACACAAAAGTTCCACAAAAAGGTCTACATGTGAATCTTAGAAAAGCTTTCTACATAGTTGCCTAAACAATATTTATTTATTATTTAGAAGCAATCTAAATATCCTCCAACATATGAATGAATAAACAAAGTCTGGTTTATCCATAAAGTTGGACATTATTCAGTAAAAAGGAAATGTGCTTTCAAACCATGAAAAGACATGGAGGATCTAAATGTATAATATTAAGTAAAAGAGACCAATCAGAGAAGATTACAAACTGTATAATTTTTTATATGACATTCCAAAAATCTAAAAATATAGAGAGTAAAAAGATCAGGGACTAACAGAGATTTAGAGAGAGAAAGAGAAGAGGAATAGTACAGTGAATTTTAAGGTAATGAAACAACTTTATATGCTATTATAATGGTGGACACATATCACTATCCACTTATCAAAACCCCTTATTGGGTGAACCCTAATGTGGACTCTTCAATCAATAATAACTTATCAACATTGGTTCATCAACTGTAATTAATATATTACATTAGTGCAAGATAGTAGGAGAAATGTGAGAGAGATAAGAGTGCAAACGGAAATTCTGCACCTTCTGAAAATTGTTTTTGTTAACTTAAAATTGCTCAAATTTGCTCAAAAATTGAAAAATAAGACATGAAATTTATTTGGAAAAATTAAGAGGCCCAGAATATCCAAAGCAATATTAGAGAGAAAAGTGACGCACGTGACAGCACAATTCCAGACTTTAAATTACACTACAGAGCTATAGTAACAAAAATAGCATGGTGTTGGCACAAAAACAGACATGAAAACCAATGGAACAGAATAGAAGACATGAGAGACATACCCACATAAATAGTTATCTCATACTAGTCAAAGGAGCCACACACATACATTGGTGAAAAGATAGCCTCTTTAACAAATGGTGCTGGGAAAACTAGAAATCTGAGAAAAGTAGAATGAAATTGGACACCTATCTCTCACCTTGCACAAAACTCAACTCAAAGTGGATCAAGGACCTAAGCATTAAGCCAGAGACATTGCACCTACTAGAAGAAAAAGTAGGCCCAGCTCTCTACCATTCTACTTAGGAACCAACTTCCTCAATGAGATTCCTAAAGCTCAAGGAATAAAATCAAAAATCAATAAATGGGATGGAATCAAACTAAGAAGCTTCTTCACAGCAAAGGAAACAATCAAGAACATGAACAAAGAATCTACAGAATGGGAAAAAATCTTTACCACCTGCACCTCAGATAGAGTATTAATCTCCAGAGTATACAGAGAACTCAAGAAACTTAACATAAAAAAAACCCAACCAATTAAATGGGCAAATGAACTGAACAGGCCACTTGACAGAAGAAGAAATAAGAATAGTCAAAAAATACATGAAAAAATGTTCAACATCTCTAGCAAATAGAGAAATACAAATTAAAACTACACTGAGATTCCATCTCACTCCAGTCAGAATGGCAAATAAAAAGAATAGGAGTAACAATAATTGTTGATGAGGATGTGGGGAAAAAGGCAGAGAGCAATGGCAAGAGATCCCTCAGAAAGGGATCAGATTATCGGAAGTTTTACATGCAAAGGAGAGGAAAGCGGGAGCCCATGATATGATACCAGTTATACACTAGGTGCTCAATATTGCTGAATAAAGGTACAAATGCCTTTAATATGGAAATAATGGAGCAACCCAAAAGCTTTATGCAGATGGCCTGATTAGTTCTATAGACTTAGTTAGATAGCATGAGGATGCTAGCAGCTGTAAAGATAAATGTAAGGGGTAACTCAGGGACGTCATGTAAGAGCTTTGGCAGCAGATCCAGTGAGAAGTGAGGCATCTGACATCACCTGATGGTGAAGTAGTTGAAGAGGTGGAATGTCTTTCACTTAAATGGTGATTCCAATGGAGATTTGAAAATCTTAGCTGCAACTTTGTAGCGAGATTGGTGCAAGAAGAATAGTATGGGAAATCATCACTATTAAAGATGGTAGTGAAAAATACAGGATTAATTGAGTTTACCATAAAAAATGTACAGAAAGATATTGTTGCCAGTTTATATCAATCAGTCAAGAATGCTGGGTTTTGTTCTTTGAAAAGCAAGTCAAAGCATGAAAAGGTAAGGGGCTGGCACAATAAATAATAAACAGTGAAAGAAATGCTTGAACCCTGAGTCCCCTGCCTACATATTCCATTGTTTCTACCAACAATACCAAATGATTTCAACATTAATAACGTCTACAACAGATTGGTAGCCTAGAGGTCATGTGAGCAATTAAAATGCAGAAACAATTCTAATGGAACTGTTAAATTAAGCAGTCCGTATTTCAACTATCACTAACACTTTCATTCAACTGCTATTTTAAAAACCTAACATAAAAAGAAAACTTCTTGAAACCTTTAGGCATAAACACTCATTGAATCCATTTCAACAATAAGAAAATTGTCTCTTGGATAAAGAAAGCTTGGAGCCACACAAGTAGAGTCTCATTATCAAGAGAATGATCTCAAAACCATGTCTTTCATTATGAAGAAATAAGTTCCATCAAGACAAACATTTCAGAAATCCAGCCAGCAGCATTCCTGGAAATTGTTTTCTTTACCAGCTGTAATTTTATTTTTTTCCAAACAAAAGCATCCCATTCAATTCAATATCATGAAGCAGTCTAGTATTTAAAATAGAACAAATAATAAAGAAAATTCAAAAGGCAAAGATAAAACTTTCACTATTTGGAGACAATATACATAAAAGATTACAATATAAACAAAAAATTATCTGTCATATAAGCTGTTATATTTTCTTATTGGTCATTAAAAATATGTAAGAAGATGATTTCTTTGGGTGAGATAATCTGAATTCTAATTACTTTACCAAACTCTTATGAGTTTGAATACTCTTTCAGCTGATTCTCTTGGAATTTATATTAGGTAGGGAAGACAATTTTATGAGCTCACCAAAATCATTCTATTTTCCTCCTAGACTACTATGAAAACTATCTTCCTTGCTTCACTTCCAGCAACACGAGGCAAGTTCTGAAAGTGGATAACAGTCACATATTTCACATCCAAGCCTGGTCACAAAATCTCCTGAATTATTCTTATGCTCTGTCTTTTCTACTAGTTTGTGGATGACAAGACCCAGAGCCTCCTATTGATATCAGAAAATCTGTCAAAGTTCCCAGAATGACTGAGCAAAGCAGAACAGCACTCAACCTAACCCACACTGTTCTATGATGTGAGAAAACACATTGTAGCTGTTACAGTAGCTAGCATAACTTACCTTGACCAGTACTAACCTGAAATTGACAAAAACTGACAAAAGATTAAGATAAAATTAAAACCTTACTAAAGACATAGCAGAACTCTACTACATTACAGATAAAATGTTATAGATATAGAGAAGATTAATCTATAAATTCACATAATCCCAATCAAAATTCTAAAATATTATATGATAAAATACTAAGGTAAAATTGAGAATTCAAAAGAAACCATAAAATAGCTAATATAATGCTGAAAAGACTAAGAGGGGGAAACACTGCCCCTCAAGAGATGAAAATATATTTTAAAGCTACCCAAATTAATACAAGTCTGTGATTTTGCAGGAGTATTTATTGGAATAAAAGAATATATATATATATATATATATATATATATATACATATAATATATAATATATATGTATGTATATATATATATAAAAGTTAAATTACAAGAAAATTTAAAATCAGAATAGAGCATTCAATAAATTATATTGAAGCAAAAAGCTAATTATTTTAATAAAGAAAGAAAGTTATATCATCATACTCAAATACTCAACATTATATCTCAAAAAATAACACCTGATGAATCAGGAAGACATACACAATTTAAACAAATCTATTTCAAGCAATGAAATAGAAGACTCCATCAAAAGCCTATCAAGCAAGAGAAGCCCAAGACCAGACGCATTCTCAGTCAAGTTCTATACAAGACCTACAAAGAAGATTAATGCCAATAATCCTCAAATTATTCCATGAAATAGAAAAGGAGGCAACCCTTCCAAACTCATTCTATGAGACTAGTGTCACTCTGATGCCTAAGCCAGAAAAGGAAAGAAAACTTCAGACCAATATCCCTGATGAACACAGATGCAAAAATTCGCAATAAAATTCTGACAAATTGCATACAGAAACATATTAAAAAGACAGTGTGTGGCTGGGGATGTGGCTCAAGCGGTAACGTGCTTGCCTGGCATGTGTGGGGCACTGGGTTCGATCCTCAGCACCACATAAAAATAAAATAAAGATGTTTTGTCCATCAAAAACTGAAAAATAAATATTAAAAAGTTCTCTCTCTCTCTCTCTCAAAAAAAATAATAAAATAAAATAAAATAAAAAGATAGTGCACCATGATCAAGTGGGTTTCATCCCAGGGATGCAAGGTTGGTTCAAAATATAGAAATCAATAAATATAATTCATTACATCAATGGACTTAAAGACAAAAATCATATGATCATGTCAATAGACCCAAAAAAGCATTTGATAAAATACAACACCCTTTCATATTCAGAACACTTGAAAAACTAGGGACAGCAGGAATATACCTCAACACCGTAAACGCTATCTACGCTAAGCCCAAGGCCAACATTATTCTAAATGGAGAAAAACTGGAGACATTCTGAGAACTGGAACTAGTAAGAGATGCCGTTTCTCACTACTCCTATTCAACATAGTTCTTGAAACTCTAGCCAGAGCAATTAGACAAAAAAAATTAAAGGAATATGAAAAGGAAAAGAAGAACTCAAACTATTACTGTTTGACTATGACATGATTTTGTACTTAGAAGATCCAAAAAACTCTACCAGAAAACTTCTAGAATTAATAAATGAATTCAGCAAAGTAGCAGGATATAACAACACCCATAAATGAAGTGCATATATATACATCAGTGATGAACCCTCATAGAAATTAGAAAAATTACCCCATTCATAATAGCCTCAAAAAATAACATACTTAGGAATCAATCTAACAAAAGAGGTGAAATATCTATACAAAAAAACTATAAAACACTACAGAAAGACATTGAAGAAGACTTAAGAAGACGGAATGATCTCCCATGTTCTTAGATACAAAGAATTAATATTGTCAAAATGGCCAAACTACCAAAAGCATTGTACAGTTTTTTTTAAAAGAGAGAGAGAGAGAGAGAGAGAGAGAGAGAGAATTTTTTTAATATTTATTTTTTAGTTATCGGTGGACACAACATCTTTGTTTGTATGTGGTGCTGAGGATCGAACCCGGGCCGCACGCACGCACGCCAGGCAAGCGAGCTACCGCTTGAGCCACATCCCCAGTCCCATTGTACAGTTTTAATGCAATTAAAATCTCAACAACATTCCTCATAAAAATAGAAAAAGCAACCATGAAATTCATTTGGAAAAATAAGAGACCCAGAATAGCCAAAGCAATCCTTAGCAAGAAGAGTGAAGCAGGAGGCATCACAATACTAGACCTTAAACTATACCACAGAGCTATAGTAACAAAAACAGCATGGTAGTGGCACCAAAATAGACTTGTAGACCAATGGCACAAAATAGAAGACACAGAGACAAACCTACATACAAATAGTTATCTCATACTAGAAAAAGGCGCTGAAAACATTGGTGAAAAGATAGCCTCTTCAACAAATGGTGCTGGAAAAACTGGAAATCCATATGCAGCAAAATCTCTCACCATGCACAAAACTCAACTCAAAGTGGATCAAGGACCTAGGAATTAGATCAGAGACTCTGCACATAATAGAGGGAAGAGTAGGCCCAAATCTTCATTATGTCAGATTAGGTCCTGACTTTCTTAACCAGACTCCTAAAGCACAAGAAATAAAATTAATAAATGGGATGGATTCAAACTAAAAAGCTTCTTTTCAGCAGAGGAAACAATCAAGAACATGAAGAAAATGCCCACAGAGTGGGAGAATATCTTTACTACACGCACATCAGATAGAGCAGGATTTATAAAGAACTCAAAAATCTTAACACCAAAAAAATAAATAACCCAATCAATGAATGGGATAAGGAACTGAACAGACACTTCTCAGAAGAAGACACACAATAAATCAACAAATATATGAAAAAAATGTTCAATTTCTCTAGAGAAATACAAATCAAAACTACTCTAAGATTTCATCTCACTCCAGTCAGAATGGCAATCATCAAGAATAAAAACAATAATAAGTGTTGGTGAGGATGTGGAGAAAAAGGCACACTCACACACTGCTGGTGGCACTGCAAATTGGTGCAACTACTATGGAAAGCAGTATGGAGATTCCTTAGCAAACTGGGAATGGAACCACCATTTGCCCCAGCTATCCCACTCCACAGTCTACACCTGAAGGACTTAAAATCAGCATACTATAGTGATACAGCCACATCAATGATCATAGCAGTTCAGTTCACAATAGCTAAACTGTGGAACCAACCTAGAACCCTTCAACAGATGAATGGATAAAGAAACTGTGGTAAATATATACAATGGAATATTACTCAGCATTAAAAAAAAGAATAAAATCATAGCATTTACAGGTAAATGGATGGAGTTGGAGAATATCATGCTAAGCAAAGTAAGCCAATCCCAAAAAACCAATGGCTAAATGTTCTGATAAGTGAATGCTGACCCATAATCGGGGGGCGGGGGCATGGGGAGAATGGAAGAACTTTGGGCAAAGAAAGAGGAAAGAAGAGGGTGCACAGGTCTAGGAAAGATGGTGGAATGAGATGAACATCATTCCCCTAGGTACATGTATGACTGCACATATGGTTTGACTCTATATCATATACAACCAGAGAAATGAAAAGTTGTGTTGTTGTGTTCCATTTGTGTGTAATGAATCAAAATGCATTCTGGTATCATGTTTGACTAATTAGAACAAATGAAGAAAAATTCTTTAAAAATTTTTTTAAAAATCAAAACTTAAAAAACAAAGCTATAAATGTATAGTAAGGAAATACAGAAGAATTAGTTTATGGCCTGCTAAACAAGTCATAAAAAGTAAAAGACATAAATAATTATAGTGTCCAGACAATTTAATGCCAAACCAAATCAAAGTGGAAAATGAAAAACAGCTAAATTAAAAATAAGGACCAAAGAATGTAAATTGATAATTCAGAGATGAAATAAAAATGTTAAATAAACAAAAAGATATACAGTCTCTTATAATCAGATGAATGCAAATTAAAATAGTAAGATATAACATTTCATCCAGAATTAGAAAATTTTTAAAGTTTGATTATATCAAATATTTGCAAAATTTTGTAAAAATAAATATTATTAAGCATTATGTGTGAAACAGCCATATAGAAATAATCCAATGATCCAATATTACCTATTAAAATTCAAGATAAGCCTGTGTGCTAATTTAGAAATTCTAACTTTTCAGTGCTGGCTAAAAACTCTCAAATGTATGCCTAAGAAGGCTGTATAATGATGTTAATTTCAGCATTATTTATATACATGAAAAATACAAAATACCTAAGTGTCCATCCCTATAGAAGTGCTTAAATAAGATTGATTTTAACAACCAAAGAAAAGCAATAAATCTAATCTGTAGGCCTAAATGTACTAACAAAGACACAAGCTTAAGATGCATTATTGGAAGTTAAGAAGTGGAAGGCAAGTGCAGGCCACACTTCTGCTCCTCCTGCCTACAAGCACAATCATGGAAATGTTTGCTTTTTCAGCCCACTGCCAGTTGCCTGACTTCATGTATATTTAGAAGCAGGTCCTGAGGTAGCAATGTCCTGTCCTGCATCATTATTGCAGCAGTAAGATTCTAAAGTAACAGTTGTAGGAGCAGGTTGCTGATATCCCAACTTATTAACCACAGTGGAGGTAAAAGCACCCTTGGCAGACCAATACGGCAGTATTTTTTCTTCATGGAGTCCTCCCCTAGAAGCCCAGCTCAGAGTTTAGCTTTCTAGTTCTTTCAATTCAATTACTGTGGAAGCATCAAATTTCCTGTACTGTATATATTATTTTTCCATAAACTATCCGTAGAGATTTCTGCTATATGCAATAGAACCTAAACAGCCATTGAATTGGTGTGGGTGGGCAAGATTTTCAAATTTGAACATTTGAGATTGTTAATTTCTAACATGGATGATTTGGGGCAGTGACAATCTGGGTAGCATTAAAGGATATGATACTTGTTAGGTCAGTTTGAGGTGGCTAAGGGAACAAAGCATCAGGCCACTCACAGAGCAACCAATCAGGCCCCAACAGACAAGCAGTGATGGTGCCTCAAAACCATCTGTCAATCAGCGGGGTCTTCTGACCAATACGGAAAGGACAAGGATCTCTGCAAGATCCCCCAACCAACCCTAGGAGGACAAGGGACTCTAAAAACCTCTCTTTCCTGTCCCAAGCCCTCCCTTCCTGTCCTAAACCCAATAAAATTCCAATCTGAATGAGCCTGGGCACAACTTCCCTGGACAGCTCTGTTGGACTGAGGGTCTCACTGGGAGCGAATCTCAATAAAGCCTTGTTCAGCTGCTTTTAATCTGCCTCCTTTTGATCACCGGCACCTGACCTTACAATACTGATAATCTAAGAACACTTGAATTATTACCTGTGTTCTTCTGGAATAAAATGCCAATTGGAAATGTAGCATTGACAGATCAAGGGGTGACTACCTTTGCATAATATGTATGATATGTAAAACATAAGGATTATGGGATGGGGTGGTCACTTTGAAAAATTCCACTCAACTTTGAAATGAAAATACAGAATCATGGTTTTAAACTGAAAATCCAAAACTGATTAGAGAATTATGAAGTTTATATAACTGTCCTCAGAAATCTTTACTTCTACAATGTTGGTGTGGTCAAAAAGCACAGGTGGAGACCAGTTTTCACATATATTAACTGAAATGAAGGTTTGATTCTCAATCTCAGTCAATCTCTTATTTGAAGGTTGTGAAAGCACTGACTAGGAAAAATTAGAATCTTGAGAAACAATACAAAATGTCAGATAGAAAACTAAAAATATCTGAAAAACTGAAAAAGCGGACTGAAGAGATGGATCCTCTCAGCTTGAAAATGTGAACTTATCTCACTGGAGGTGGTTATTGGCAAGGAAATGTCAACTTTCCAGGGCCTTCAGTTTTCTACCCATATAGCCTCCAAAAATAAACTGAGAATCAGATCCCAGCATTTCTCAGAGGGCAAATCAGAAAGTCAAACTGGGGAGGAAAGGCTCAATTTCTAAGGGGAATTTCAAGGATTTATTTATATCAAGAATAAAAGAATATATACAGAAATTAATCCTAAATGTTTTAGAATAGGGGTAGAAATATATAATTTTGGTTCAGAATGAATGTATCAAGGGTGTGTTCACATGAGGGATTCTCAATTTACTGTGCTAACTATAAAACCTTGAAATGGCTCTGTTTACACAGAGAATCAATTAAAACCTAGGCTCAATGGCAAATATATGCTTTACACAAGCTAATTTATTTGTTCTTCTCAATGACCCTATGAGATAACTACTTATCCCATAAGATAGAGTGGTTAAATAATTTCAACCATATTATACAGCAAACTACTGCCTAATTTTGAGGAGTTATTTTCTATTTTCACCCAACTATATTTTATAGAAATTGTCTAGGAAGACATGTCTTCCAAGCCATAGTAAAAACAATTAATGCTTTTCATGTTCTTTCCAAAAGAACTCACTTAAATGAAAATAAAAATAAAAACAATAATGAGAAAGGCATCAAAATGGGAACAAAAATAAAATTAAATTAAAAATTAAAAAATAAAATAAAATGAAGAAGAGAAGCCAAAATCATGGGAATGTATAGATAAAGGTAAAGCAGAAGAACAAAAAAAAATTCTTAAATATACTTTCCTTTGAAATAATAAACAAAAATGTTATAAAAGCTCTGCCATCATCCAGGATAATAAAGTCAAAATACTATGTTAGTCAGCTTTTCTATTACTGTAACAAAATACCTGAGATAATCAACTCATAAGGAAGAAAGGTTTATTTTGCTTATAGTAGAATTTCAGCCATTAGTAATAAGGCTGTTGCTGTGGGGCCTTTGGTGGGTCAGTATATCATGATGAAAAAATGTGGTAGAGAAAGCCACTCATTTCATGGTGGCCAGGAAGCAAATAAAGTAAAGAAAAGGCCTAAGGTCCCAATATCCTCTTCAAGGCACATCCCCAGGGACCCTTGATTTCTCCCATGAAGTCCCACCTCTTGAATACTCCACCACCTCCAAATACCACCAGACTGGCAACCAAGTCTTTAACAAATGGGCCTTTGGGGACACTTACCTAACCATAGCAGATGTCTCATATTCTTTCCTTTTTAAAGTAAATTAGAATCATAAAAGCATGTAGTAGAGTTGGAAAGATGAAAACCAGAATTCATCTTTTCCAAACCTTGCCTTTGCCTTGAAGATTCATATCACAAAATGTGATATAAGGAGTTCTCTAGTTCATTTTCCCTAGCCTGATTTCATGTGCTATCAAATAATACGTGGGCAATTCAAGTAATTCCCAGAAATTAAAAGGAAATCAACATGATGTATTCCTTGTTGATATAATAGTCAAAATAATTAATGCTATTTTTAAGAATAGGAATTTCATTAAATTCAGTGTTATAATTTTAAAATAAATAAATTACCTTGCTTGCAATCTGACAAACAGCCTAGAAATTTTTTTCCAAATAATGTGAAGCACAATATAAAATTTCTAAAAAAAAAATAGGCAATTCATATTATAGAGACATTTGAACCATTAGTATTTGGGGGATCAGAGAAAAGAAAACAGCACCCTTTTTGTCAAGGAACAAATTGTTTAAATGTCTGCTAACTTAGCAGTATTCATTTCTAGTATTTTTTCATCAAAACAGATTCCAGAGTTAATTTTGACATGCTATGTCTGGTAACGAAATATTGATCAAAAAGATGTCACTTTTTTTTTTTTTTTTGAGAGAGAGAGAGAGAGAGAGAGAGAATTTTTTATTATTTATTTTTTAGTTTTCGGCAGACACAACATCTTTGTTTGTATGTGGTGCTGAGGATTGAACCCAGGCCGCCCGCATGCCAGGAGAGCGTGCTACCGCTTGAGCCACATCCCCAGCCCAAGATGTCACTTTTCTTAAAATTTCATTTTGTTTAATATCTACCTGGCACTTACCACTCTCATCTTTCACTTTCCAGACCTTCCCTCATTTCTATATCTTTTATAATCCAATTAATTATTATGAACCAATTGCCTAGAAATTGTTTTATGAAAATGTTATTACATGGTGACTCACATACTCTCTAAATCTGACAAAAATATACTATTCTGGTGAAGAAATCATGTATTTATGTAACAATGCAAAATTACTGAAAAACCATGCTTAGTATTAAATTTTTAAAACTCAACAAATTGGATTCAGTCTTTCTTGTAAAGAAACTAGAAGATAACATGATTGATAAGGGTTTTTACCTAGATTGCAGTATAGTGAAGAAGTGGTTGTACTAGGTGATGTATACTTGGGGTCTACATGTCTTCCTGTTTTAAAAATAGAAATAAAATGCATTTTGATATACAGTCTAAAAGATAATAGAGAATTCAAAATCATAAGAGTTACTATGAACAAAACCTATCAAAATTCAGATGAAAAGAATAGTTCTCCCTGACTCAAGAAGATAAAACCTAATAAAAAAGAAAACCATTCAAGAAATTTTTAAAAAGTCACTTTATCTCAAAGGAACAAATCCCAAGTAACTTTAAAGATAACTTTAACCAAACTTCCCCAAATTGGGCAATTCCCATCTCATAAACTAGTTTTAAGTAATAGAAAAGTTGGAATAATCATCTAATTCACTTTATGAGTTTACTATAAATTCTATGCCTAAACCATGCAAGTATAGCCCAATAAAACAGAGTTCAAGAAAAGGGACCAATTTATCTTTAAACATATATGCAAAGATACTAAATTAAATACTAAGAAATAAAAGTCGGAGTACATACAAAACCAAATAGGTTTTGTCCCAAGAATTCTTAGATAACTCAAAATCAGAATATTCAATTTTGTTCACTATATTAGCAAAATGAATAAGACATATGTATGATCTCTTGAAATTCATCAGTAGATGGAGAAAAATACTCATTTAAGTTAACACGCATAACAAAGGAATTATTTCATAATAAAAGCACATAACAAATAAAAGATTTTATTTATCATAAAATACTTTGCATAATAAGAATGCACTAAAGATAGAATGGAACTTCCTCCAGCTTACTTCTTCCTTCATGTGAAATGATGAAACTTTAGAATTATTTGCATTATATCAGCAATGAGATAAGCTTCCTTTTCTGATTTTTCTTCAATACAAAATTATTCCTTTTTGGTGCTGGTATCTCCATTATATCAGCAATGAGATAATTTTTTGGAAAATTCCACAGAATGTCCAAAAAACTTATTAAACTTGTACAAGGCTTTTGCAAAATTTCTGGATACATTACCAACAAATAAAATTAATAACTTGAATATATACTACTATGAATTAAAATGGAAAAAGGAGCAAATATTTCACCTTTATAATAGGAATAAATTTATATACTATTCCTAGTAATTAATCTAATACAAATATTCCACACTTTTTCGAGAAAAGTTGAAACAAAATTATAGATGAACATTACTAATCTGAATAAACAGAGTAACCTAGGTAATAGTCCTACAGGAGAAAATTTAAGGATAGCAATTTTCTTTAGAACTAATCTATAAAATCAGTTTTATTCCACAATATTCTGTTTTATGTTAAAATTGACAAGATACTAAAAATTCATGTAGAATGCCAGAAAGTCAAAAAAAGGACAAAAATCAAATTTTGAAAAACAAAGATTTTTCTCCACAAAATATTAAAAATTATCATTAAGACAGTAGATAAATAGACCAGTACAATAAGAAATCCACAAATAGACTTGTGTATAAAAGGATAAAAAGTAAGACACATAATCATGGGGGCTAGAGTTGTGGCTCAACGGTAGAGTGCTCGCCTAGCAGGGGCAAGGCCCTGGGTTGGCTCCTCAGCACCACATAAAAATAAGTTAACTAATTAAAGATATTGTATCCAACTACAACTAAAATATATACATTTTTTTTAAAAAAAGAGATCTAGTCATAATAAATTAAAAATATGAAAAGTTGTTTATCAAGTTAAAAAAAAAAGTCATACTAACCTCATAGTATGAGTTCGTACTTTCATTATATTATGACAAAATTCCTGAGATAATTAACTTATAAGAGAAAAGTTTTATTTAGTCACAGCTCTGTAGGTTCCCGTCTAAAATCAAGGAGACCCTTTGCCTTGGACCTTAGGTGGTGTTGTCAGATGACGGTGGTGGCGAGCGAGCGAGCGAGTAACAGAGCAAACCGCTCACTTCAGGAACTTCCATAGAGTGTGACCGGAAGAAGAAGGGGGGGGGGGGAGAATTTCCTTCAGTGACCCAAGGACCTCCCACTAGGACCCACTTCCTAAAGGTTCCGCCATCTCCCAAGAGCACCACCCTGGGGACTAAGCATTCAATACGTGGTCCTTTAGGGGACACATGTCCAAACCATAAGCACACAATTTATAATCATTAAATTTGATTTTAGATAATATAAAAAATAAACTTTAGAAAAAAATATAATGACATCATTATGATTTAGAATTAAGGAACCGTTTTCTAAACAAGACACAGAAGACACAAACCATGTAGGTAAATCTAAATGATTGAAGTTCAGAATTTTTTATCTCATTAAAAGACAAAATAAGAAAAAAATGAACTACAATTTAGAAACAGCTATTTTATCACACAAATGAATGTTAAAAGAGCACTTCCGGTGCACAACACAAACTACACTTTATGAACTATTCTTTATTTTTTTAAAAAAAATTATACGTATCAGTTAACTACCCAATAGAGAATGAGTAAGGAATATACACAAGCAGTTTCCGGGACAGAAAATCTGAATAACTGATAAATTGAGGCAACGATGCTCCCTCTCGCTAGTACAAAACACAGGGACCAGCGGAGGCGGCTGGGCCAGTACTCCTGGGCCCTGCTGACTGGGCATGGGTGAGTGCCGCAGGGAAGGCAGCGGCAGGCAGGCTCCGAGCTCACAGGCCTGCTGAAGGACTGAGGATAAACCTGTAGTTTATACTATAGTAGTTGGAACTGGTGCCATCCACAAGAGTGCCTTGACAATACAGCTAATTCAGAATCACTTTGTGGGTGAATATGATCCTACAATAGAAGATTCTTACAGGAAACAAGTAGGAATTGACAGAGAAACCTCTCTTGAATATTCTCAACACAGCAAGACGAGTATGGTGCGATGAGGGGCTGCGAAGAGCTCTCTCTGTGTATGTGCCATAAAATGGAAGTTAAACCCACAATGAATTACACTTCATACCCATCCGATTAATAAAAATTAAAACTTCTGCTATAGTTTGGATCTTGAATGTCCCCTACGGGCCCAAGTGTTGAGAGCTTTGGTCCCCAGCAAATTCTGCTGCTGGGAGGTGGTGGAACAGTGAGGAGATGAAGCCTACTGGAAGGAAGTTAGACCACGGTGGCATGCCCTTAAGGGGATATTGGCATCACTTTATGTCTCTCCCTTTGCTTCCCAGACACCTTGAGTTGAACAGGCCTCTCTGTCTCACACTCCTGCCATGATGTACTGGGGCCACCACAAACTTAAAGCAAGGGCCAAGTGCCCATGAGCTTTAACTTTAGAAAACTATGAGCCAAAATAAATCTTCCCTCTTTTTAGGTTGGCATCCTAGGTGTACAGTCACAGTGACACAAAGGTAAGTAATACAACTTCTGATAAATAAAAATGTGAAATGTAGGGCAGCAAAAATGCTCATGTGCTTCTGAGTGGGCTGTAAACTGATATAAATACTTGAGAAAGCATTTTGGCAATATCTAAGTTGAAGACAACCCACCTGCCCCTATCTAGATATATACCCCAGGGAAATTCTCCTGCATGGAAAAAAGAAATATATTAGCAATCTATTTAAAACAGCAAAAATATATGCATGTCGATGTATATATGTGTTATCTATGGACACATAGATACTATAACATACAAATGCAATAAATACTCAGTGATTACAATCTCTGGAAAGTAAAGAGAATGTGAGATCTAGAAGGTTCACACAGAAATCAAGTGTATCTGAAATATTTTATTGCCCTAAAGCTATTTGAAGCATATATCTAAAAATGTTACAATTTGATACATCTAGGAGCTAGATATGAGTCTCATTTTGTTATTCTCTATAATGTCCGTGTGTGTTTAAATATTTCACAACAATATTTTTAAGATAAATCCAACTATGCTTCTGAGGAAAACTGAAACTTACAGAATAAAGTCATATCAACACTAGGGGCAATCAAACAAATCCCCTTTTTTAAAAGTCAATGATTTCTGGTTTACCACTCGTTGTCTAAATGATCAAAACAGATTGTCATGCAGTGTTTATAATCACTGCATTAAACAAGCAGAAGCAAATTAGAAATAATGGGTTTTGATGAGTTTGCCAGTCATTCCCTTGGGTAAACCAAAATCCGAACAAAACAGAAAAGAAATTGAAAGTGTGTCCACATGTCTCAAGTCCTAAAGAAAATATTTGACTTCTTTTCACATACTCAAAAAAAAAAAAAAAAAGCAAAACTAAACAAACCCTTTTCTCCCTTGATTTGTTCCTTTGGCTGTGTGTTTGTGTTGCTCTTACTTCTTGCAGTGACTCACCAACAATATTTTAGGATTTGGGAAATATTTTTGACATACAATTACTCCTAGAAAGCAACTTTCCGAAAGGCCAGAACCATGATAAAGAGTTTTGTAGTTTGAAGAAGGCACTCATGCTTCTGGTTTCTACTAACAGCATGAAAGTTGCCACGCTTAACAAGCATAAAGATGAACAAATTAAAAGATCCATAAGAAAAGTGGGAGTAAAGGGCAAATCACTGTCCCCAAATTGGAGAAACAGGAGGAGAGGAGAGCTCCTAATTACTGCCTAAGAGATGGTTTTGTAATGGAGGTGACACTTGAATAGACAAGGACAGGGAAGATTCCACTGCCTCCTAACAGTGGCACACTGGAACCAAGCCTTCCATCTTCTTCCTGCTGAAAAATAAAGGAGTTTTTCTTTACTCTTAACTGTGAGAATGTGATAAAACTCTAAGAAGTAAAACTCACAAAATTATGTAGTATCTGAAGACTAATTCTGTATAGTTTTTTACCTCTGACACTTGTCTATACCATGCCCAGGCAATTGTCAAATACAGTTCTGGTTTCCCTGGCTTAGCATTGGTTTGCAGAGAAGTTTCAGCTCAAGTAAGTTGATTCTTTCTATTCATATGTGGGCTTTTGGAGCACATCCAACATCCAAACCATTCAGAGCACTCCCCAGTACACCTACTACAATGTCCTTTATATTCTGTGATGGCCTATGAAGGCCCTGTAGGATTTGGCTCCTCTCTGTATTTTCAGCTTCATCTCTGTTACTCTGTCTCCCACACACATTACACTCCAAAAACACTGACTCAGAATTACTCAAAAAAACAATTATGAGGAGTACTTGCCTAATAATTTTTGAAGTTACTATTATCTGTGCTTTAAATATTCTTGTTATTTACATGATCTTGTTCTTATCATGAAGAACATAGAGAGGCCTCCCCTGACGGTTTTATATATAGTAGCTTCTCCTCTGGCCAAATATGCTTTATTATACATCCAATTTATTTTCCTCATTTCAATATTTAGAAACAGCTATTTTATCACACAAATGAATGTTAAAAGAGCACTTCCGGTGCACAACAAAACTACACTCAATCATTAACTCAGTATTCTGGAAGTCTCTACATTTTAAATTCATGTTTATTGGTTCAATGCAGAGTTTTGTTCTGCTATGAGATTGGTATTTTATTCCATTCTATTCATAAAGGTTTTTAGACTCTCATGCAGGTGGGTACTGTAGATACTATTATTTCAATATGGTTGCTTCTTATGAATCCTGACCAGCTTCATAATATATAATTGTAGTTCATAAAGGAAATGCCTTCCTATAATCCCAGTGGCTCGGGAGGCAGGAGGATCATGAGTTCAAGGCTAGACTCAGCAACTAAGACCCTAAGAAATTTAGTGAGACCCTGTCTCAAAAATATAAAAGGTTGAGGATGTGGCTCAGTGGTTAAGAACACTTGGGTTCAATCCCCAGTATACCCCCCCCCAAAAAAAAAGAAAAGAAAAAGAAAGTTCCCCATAATTTTCCCTATCAAGTTATTTTTTAAAAATTTTATTGTTCTTTTTAGTTATACATGATAAAAGAATCAATCTTGATATAATCATAAAAGCATACTGGAGTCTGATTCAGACCTCAGTAGCTATCCTTCCTCTTTCCGTTCTCTACCCATTCTTCCTTCCCTCTGTTGATCTTTCTGCCATTAACCTAGTCAGTTTTTTGTTATTAATTTCTTGTGGCTGTACAATGGTGACATTCACTGTGATAAATTGAGATATGTACACAGGAAAGTTGTGTCAAATTCATCCCACTGTCTTCCTATTCCTGGACCCCCTCCCTTCCCTTTTTTCTCCTTGTCTATTTCATCAAACTTCTATTCTCTCCCACCACTCCACTTATTTGGGTTAGCTTCCACATATCAAAGAAAACAATCGACCTTTGGGTTTTTGATTTCTTCAAAGACATCATTCTCAACCATGGAAGGTCTCCCTCAACAGAAGGGGCATCTGGCAAAGTCTGGAGACGTTTTTTTATTATTATAATAACTGGTATGAGGTATTTCTGGTACCTAGTGAATATGGGCCAGGGATGCTTCAATATTCTATAATGCAAAGGGCAGCATCCCTTTAACAAATAATTATCTGGTCTGAGATGTGATTAATGCAAGGTTTAGAAATTCAGTTCTTGAAAGAGCAAAAAAATAACAAAAAGGATACAAGAAGCAGATGTTGCATATGGAAAACAAATAAACACCTTTTTTAGCATTCAAATAAACACCTTTTTTACCATTCAGATTGATTTGGAGACTGGCAAGATTACTGACTTCATCAAGTTTGACACTGGTAACCTGTGTATGGTGACCGGAGGTGCTAACTTGGGAAGAATTGGTGTGATTACCAACAGAGAGAGACATCCTGGCTCTTTTGACGTGGTTCATGTGAAAGATGCCAATGGCAACAGCTTTGCCACCCGGCTCTCCAACATTTTTGTTATTGGCAAAGGCAACAAACCATGGATTTCTCTTCGCCGAGGAAAAGGAATCCGACTCACCATTGCTGAAGAGAGAGACAAGAGACTGGCTGCCAAACAGAGCAGTGGGTGAAATAAATGATCTATAGGTGATATGCCTAGAGAGTAGAGGTCTTTGTACTTAATTAAAGAAAATATAACAGGATGAATTGAAAAAAAAAAAGACATGGTATCTACCTACAACTAAAAAATAAATATTAAAAAAAGACAATCCATAATTACAATTAAAGATTTAAACACAACTTTCTATTAAGAGAAAATTCTCTGTGGGAAATACCAGCTACATAATTTGTGGGGTCCAGTACACAATGAAAATGAGGGCCCTGTTTTTATAAATTATTAAAAATTTCAAACCAGTAATAAAAGCACATAGGCATTTTCTTAGCACAGCACACTCAGGTAGCCAGTCCAATACTTGGATCATCTGTGCTTCTGAGAAGAGTCAATGATGGGTTTTTATTCCAGGTTCTCTTTCAAGGATTCTTATAGTGTAGAAAGGTAATTACTTCTTTTAGGTACAATATGATAAAGATAATATCTGCCTCCAGGGCAAAGTTTTGCAGGTTTTCTTGTAGCCCATTATAAAATATTAGGAGTTTCTAAGATTAAGCTTACTTGGTTATGAAACAAACCCATTACATATATAGGATTCACCTAAGTACACCTGTGACCTGTCTCCCCTTTGGGACTTTAGGGACTTGAGAATCATTTATATGCTGTTTCATGAGTAATAAAGTCCTTTGCCTCTAATACAGATGTCTTCTGCAACATCTTTTATGGACTAAATTGTGTCCCTTTCCCCTCAACTATATATATGTTGAAGCCCTAACCCCTGATGTGCCTATATTTGGATATAGGGCCTTTAAGGCAGCATTTGTAATTCAATAAGGTCATAGGATAGAGCTTTAACCAGGAGAGCACAAGCACATGTGAAGAAGAGTCTTTGAGGACATGACAAGAAGGGGGCCACCAATAAGCCAGGAGAGGCCTCACCAGAATCTAACCCTTCCAGCACCTTAATCTAAGAATTCTAGCCTCCATAACTATAGAAAATAATTTTCTATTATTTAAGATACTTAATCAGTGGTATACAGTATCAATGAAATGGTGGCAAAACACCTTGCTATTGCAAGTAGAATAAAATTTCAGACCCTTCAGAGTTTTTTTAAATTATCTCAACTAAAAACACAGGCAAAAAAAGTATATAAAATATTTGAACAAAATAATTAACCAAATTGACTTAATTGACAAAAAAAGAACATTACACACAACTGAAGAAATACAAAAAATATGCTATTTTAGGGTTTATTCTGAGCCATAAAGAAAGTCTTAATGAATTTCAAATGACTAAAACCATGAAATATATGTCCTACAACCAACTTAAATTTAAATTATGGAATGAGAATTAAAAATAACTAGAAAGATCTCCAAACATTTGGAAATCAGGCAACATATTTCCATATAACCCATGGGTCAAAGAAAAAAATCACAAGCTATATTAGAAAACATATAAAACTGAATAAAAATAAAAGCACAGCATGGCAAACTTTCTAGGAAATAGCCCAATCAGTAATTAGAGGAACATATTACTTTAAATTTAAATACTAGAAAAGAAAAAGGATTTATAATTAATAATCTACATTTCTAACTAGAGAATCTAAAAATAAGCAAATTAGATTTAAAGAAAGTAGGATAAAAGTAATAAAAATAAGTTGTAAAATCAATAAAAGAAAAATCAACAAAGCTTTGATTTTGATTCTTTAAAAACATCAACAAAATGATAATTTAGCAATACAGAGAGAACAAAAATGACTAGTATGAGGAATGAAAAGGAGGCATCCCTACAGATCCCATGTCTCAAGGATAATAATAAAAACTGTATGCCAGCACATTTAACCACTTAGAGGCAATGCACAAATTACCAAAACTGTCTTAGAAGAAATGAAATGTCTATGCAGTCCTATACCTATTTAATAAATCAAAAACATTATAAAACATAATCTCACAGACACTCCAGATACTGATGAATACACTGGTAAATTCTTTCTACTATTTAAAGAAGAAATAATATTAATTTCATTTACATTCTTCCAAAGAACAGAAAAATAGACAACTTACCAATTTCCAACTTGCTTTATGAGGTCAGATATAAAAACCTGAAAAGGATTTATACATTAAGAAAATAAGGGCCAATATTTCATATTAATATAGAAATGAATTAAATAAGCCTGAACTAACAGGGTCTAGTTTTATATAAAAAGGATAATACAGCAAAATTAAGTAAGATTCATTTGAAAATTAACCAATATAATTCACCTAGTAAGTAACCAAACGAGATAAGACATGTCATAGCTTCAATAAATACAGGGGAAAATGATAAAATTCAAAACCATGTGTTGTTCAAAAGAAAAGTCCTCAGCATACTAGAAATAGCTCAGAATTTTTTAATCTGATGAAGGGTACCTACATAACATCAGTAAAATGTTGACAATTTTCCTGCTGAGAATGACAAGACAAGATGTCTATAACCATCATTTATTCAAAACTGGAGTCCCAACTAGATCAATAATGCATCAGAAAATATTTTAAAATTGAAATATAAGTAAATTTTTTATGATTCACAGATCATATAATTGTATACATAGAAATTTCAAACAAATTCACAAACTATTAGATATAGGAAGTGAATTTAGCAAAGTTGCTGGATATAATACCCTATTTTGTGTTTCCCCTTGTTTTAGCCAGACCTGAGATAAACAACTTGAAAGGATTGTTTTGGCTCATTCAGTCTACGGTTGTTTCACCCTGTTGTCTTTGAGCCTATGGTGAGGTATTATATAATGATGGAAACATGTAGCAGGAAAAATTGCTACTAGGAAGCCTAGGGAAAGGAGAAGGTGGCTGGGGTTCCAACATATCCTTTTAAGGACACACTCCCATGACTTACTTCCTACAAGTAAGCCTCATCTCCTAGTAACACTCCCAGAAAGGCAGAATGTAACCCTTCCCAATTAACAGGTAGGGTGTTAAGATGGGTGACTCTTCATCTAGCTAGAGAACTTAATATAAAATGTATTAGGCACACAAAGGATTTTGGGGAGACCAGAGAGGGAACAGGCAGCTCTGTGAAGGCAGAGAGAGTAGGTTGTACCTTTATAGGGGGTAGGATATGGTACTGGGGAAACATTTGTGAGCCAGAGCTGGGAATTTTCAGGATTTGAATTTTCTACATGTACCAAAGGAGGGAATTCACTGGGGTTTCCTCATCAGTACTGTCCAGATATGGAGCAAGGGGAAAAGAGGAAGGCAGGGCAGGGCTTATATGAAAACACGGAGTAGCACTCGTTACAAGATCCAAATAAAGTATATTTCTATATATCATCGAAATCACTTAGAAAATAAAATTTAAAAGGATACAATTCATAAGATGATCAAAGCATATCAAATACCTAGGAGTAAATCTAACATAGGATCTAAAGATCTTTATATTAAGAAAACTTAGCAATACTGAGGAAAATTTTTAAAGGATTTAAAACTTAACATAGAATTTAAAACATAGAGAATTATGTTATGTTACTCAATTAAAAGTTTCCATGTTGTTAAGATGTGAATTCTCTCCAAATTAATCTATAGATGTAGTGCAATTCCAATAAAAATACCAACAGGCCTTTTCCGAACATAGACTAAGCTAATGATGAGTAAGGAGACTGAGCCAGAGAATTTAACTGGATGATCATAAAGGTAGGTATTATTACACTGAAATTGCCTGATGAATTTACCCCATGGTGGGAAACAGAATTTCCAGAAGGAACAAATGCTCCATGGTCAGGACCAGCTTTATAATTTGGGGAACTCAATACAAAATTAAAAAGAGAGCTCTTTTGTTTACAAATTATTAAGAATTTCAAACCAGTAACAGAAGATCAGTATAGCAAGCATAGGCACCTCCTAAACATGCAACACCCATCAAGCAACCCTGTCTGTGAGTAGACTGTGCTTCTGCACTGTTGTTCGTGGATTAGTGCACACTTCCTCCTGCATACACTGCTGTGCTAACATTTGCCACTCTCTTTTCTCTCCTACCGTGACAGCTGATCTGGCATGTTGATTCCTTTTAAGACAATCACATTATTCTCCACAAAGTCAGGATACAAATGGAGTTCCAGTGCATTCCAACTAATAGCTGAAATTCTAATTCTTCCCCATCCTTAATAGTCTGATCAGAAGAGAGAGAGAGAATCTCTTTTAAGCCTTTTCCTCCTTCCACTAAGAACTTTTGGGCTCATTCTATGTAAATTTCTCTCCTTTTCCAGACACAATGCAAGGCATGCCTCCATGCAAACAGGAGTCTTCATTGCTGCTGCTTCTGGCAACCACACAGTGCACTAGTCCATAGGGATCTTACAGTCAATGTGCTGGTTATTGCTGGGATGTCTTGACAAAGTTCCCACTCAGGCTGCAGTAGAGTCCCTAAGAGTGCAGTCTATTCAATTTCATCATCCGGTGCTGAGTTAGCATTCCCCATTCACAGTCACTGGGTAGGACATTTGGTTTAGACAATCTTTCAGCATACCACACAGGTTGTGTTCAATTCAGTCTCCTCTCTTGTATCTTGACACAATTCAAGTCCAAATTACCTACCTAAATAACTACATACCTAACCCCCACTGCTGACTTACTGCCACAGTGCCTTACCGACTCCTTCTATTTCCTTGAACAAAAGCAAGATTTGTAAGGACATGTTATTTGGGATGTGGTCCAGGAACCCACAACATCAATTTGTTACATCTGGAAGCTTGTGGAAAAAGCAAATGCTCACGTCCAGCCTTCTAAATAAGAAACTTAAAGGGTGAAAACTAGGAATCTGCATGTAGCATGTTTTCCATGTGATTTATATTCATAATTAAGCTTGAAAAATGGTTTTAGGGTGATCTAACATTTCTGTCTATGTGAGGTACATGTTAATAGGCTCCAGTTCTTTCCTGATCAACCCTTCTATTTTTTTTCAAGTACCTATTTCTACTCTATATAACTCCTCAGTTATGTTCTTTATCATTGGAAAATTTGAAAAGTGAAACCACTTTCTGAAAGAAAATATTATCCTTAAACAAATACATGGATAGCCAAGGGATTGTGCAAAAGAAATTTTCACTTTTCTCAAGAGTCACCTACTGAATGATTCTGGTATAAGGGAAGGAGGGCATTGTTCTTGCTTCAACTGCTATCTTCTGCTCTCTGTGGCAATTATCTTGGTATTTTTTTACTTTTTTTTTTTTTTAAAAAGTCTCCCTTTCCTCTGCCATCTTCTGCCTCCTACTTGTCTCCTCATATTCATTCAAAATAATATCACATGTAACAAAATCTGTCCCAAAAGAATTCAGGAGTACTTAATAAACCATAATGCTGACATTTCTAATGCTATCATTATTCTCCTCTTGGTTTTCAAACATAAAATTTTTGACAGCAATATGCCCTTTAAATGAGATAGAAAAGGAAAATAAGCACAGATATGAAGATGCTCACTTTTTGGAAGTGTAATTTAATGACAATATAAAAATGAACAGGCTGCTAAGTAAACTGAAGAGAGGGTGTAAGGAAAAAGACACTGGCAGGAAAGGTGACTCTTCAGCCCCTTTACTTTAACAGAAAAAGTTAATGTTTTAGTCAGGTTTTCTTGGTTTTGTTTTGTTTTGTTTTTTGCTGCTGTGATTAAGAGGACCCAACCAGAACAACTGTAGAGGAGGAAAAGTTTATTTGGGGGCTCACAGTTTCAGAGGTCTCAATCCACAGATAGCAGACTCCATTCCTTGGGGCTCAAAGTGAGGCTGAACATCATGGCAGAAGAGTATGGCAGAGGGAAGCAGCTCACATGATGATCAGAGAGCAGAGAGACTTCACTCTCCACTTGCAAAAGATATACCCCATAGCCATGCCCCCAATGAACCACTTCCTCCAACTGCACCCCATCTGCCTCCAGTTACCACTCAGTTAATCCTATTAGGGATTAATTCATTGATTAGGTTAAGGTTATAACCCAGTCATTTCTCCTCCAAACCTCCTTGCATTGTCTCACATGGGAGCTTTGAGGGGACACCATATCTAAACCATAACAGCTAACAAAAGGAATGTGCTCTCTAAGATCTTGGAAAAGATTTCCTTGAACCATGTATTCTGGTTTGATTTTGTTTGGTTTTATTTCTGATGCAAGTTAGTACGCAGAAAAGTCCTAAAATCCAGACACAAAGAAGTATTCCAAATGCACCCACATAAAGTTAAACACAGATTATATTTTCCTGCTTAGGTTATTCCAACCCTGTAGTTTAAGAACCTAGAGGAGCACTTTTCACTGACTTAAAAGATGTTTGTAAAATTTTCTTCATTTATCAACTAATCACAGGCATAGATGCTATGTTAAGCTTTGCATTTCTTAATAGAGTGACGCTTCCTCCTCAGTAAAGCCCCCTCCACACCCCTCCCCACACCCAGCCTTCCATCCTAGTCTGCTCTCCACCAGAAGGCTGTTTGGCAAATTACAAAGAATAATGTGGTCTTTTCTGACAGTTTGGCTTGGGAGTCCCAAATGTAAACTCAAATCACTGCTACCAATGAATGATTTTATTCATTTTAAGTACTCATTTTCTTTTATTCAAATACACTTTTTAAGACATGTAATACACGAGAAGGAAATGGAATACGTTTATTTCAGAAAAGACATTTACGTGACTACCTCTACATTACAAATATTAAAAATTACTCTCTCTAAAATCCCCATTTAAAACTGTATTCTTTTTTTGCATATTTAACTCCCGAAACATCAAGGTGCACACGGGTGTGTGTGTGTTTATGGTTGTGTGGGTCTGGTTTGTTTAGGAAGAGGTTCTACTTCACCACTGCCACCCACTCTGTCTCAAAGCTGAAGGTATTCTGAGGTGCCCCTGGTTACCTGGAAGGGAATTCACCATACTTCAGTACCAGCACGTCTCTCTTCAAAATGTGGCTCAGGAGTCACTAAAGGAAACCACACAGTGCTAAGACTAAACATTCTTGAGTAAGCCTCAGTTATGGCAAGTTCAACAGCCCAGCCGTTGAGAGAGCAGTTACCGAAATTTTCCAAATAAATAAAGCAAACAAGTTACTTCAGGAAGAAGTTCACATCTATATGATTTATAATACTGTGAGTTGGCCCATTGAGGCAGGAGGAACCCAGTGAACCAGCAGTAAACCAGAGGCCACCCAAGCACTCAGAGCTTCCTCCAAGGTTTTAGTTCATGTTCAGTCATCTACTGAATCCTCACTGGGAGCTGTTCTTTTGGGAGAACTTATAACATCCTGCAAGTCTTACGTGGCTTAAACTCTATCATTGAGCCTCTAAATGGGTTAATATTAACAGGAAAAAAAAAATAGGGATCCTATTTAGAGGCTCCTGGCAGCAAGCAAATAGAAAAAAACACCCCTCCAAAATCAATGTTTGCTTTGCTGAGGGCCTCCTTAGGTGTACATTGGAAACAATTCTGTCTGTCTACCACAGTTAAGTCACCCTGCAGCCTCGTATGCCAGCCAGGAGAACTTAGCAGTCCAGAATCAACAGGTTGCTGCTGTTGAGCACAACCAGAACACAGGGGCAAAAAAGAATGGAAAATGCTAAATGTGACACCACAGCCTTGATGAATGTTGATGATAAAAGAGGAGAATCACCCTGGAAAGTCCTGTCTCTCTTGTCCCAGTCTCTAGCCTCATCTGGACACCACCTCCAGGGATCATTCAAGCCACTAGAGCAGGAATCACTCTTCTGTAGCTGGTCTCCATACACCATTCTCTGGTACTTCCAAATTAAAACACACCCTCCTGTGCACGCGTGCGCGCACACACACGTGTGTGCACTTGAGCGCATTTACCCCCCGACACACACACACATACCTATACTATTATATATTGTTTGGAGGCTTTTATGTATTGATGGAGAAATTGGAAAACATTTAACATTCTTGCAATCACACCCATCTATCTCTCTGCCTGAGTACTTATTATGCATATATAGATAAAGCACATAAAGAGCATAAATTACATTTGATAAAATTATCCCATACTATATATATTCTTAAGCAGAAAGCCTAAATTTCTGAAAATGAATTAGTAATAAAACCTAATTTTTAAGCTTCAGTATTTTATTTATATTATAAAGTTGTTATTAAATAGCAAAATAGTTTGCATATGTATCCAAAGCAGCCAAGTGAACTCTATTAATCTAATACCATACAGATTTTTAATAACTAAATTTCATTAGCAACTTATCTTCATTTTAGTGACTTTGGGTCAGAATTTCTAAGCTCCCAGGCAGGAGTATTCTGTCTATGGTTCACCATTAATACATTTATTCAATTTATATAAAAGCTACGTCCAACCAAATAAGTTCTACCTCACATAGAAGTAAAGACATAATTAAGACAACAACTAATAAGAGTATTTTTAAACATTTTAAACAACACTCCAAATATTCATCACAATGAAGCACTATTTGAATACAACAGATACACACACACTCACTTTATTATATATAAAATACATTATTTGTCAACATCATTTTTGACACTATGATTACATGACATCTCACAGGTAAGAATACACAATAAAAGCTATATAGATGGAAGAAATTATTTTTGAAACAGAATTAATGATCATAATGAAAGAACCAATCACCAATCACAATATAAACTGCAAATGGAAGCCATTTATGAAAAGGTAGCCTAACTATCAAAATTATTTTAGAGAATTGGAACATTCAATGGTACAGTATATAAGACACAGAAAAATTTATTCAAACAGGGGAAACCTCAAAATGTGGAAAAAACTAAAAGTGAAATCTGTCTCTTCATGAAGGCATAAATAATGAGAAAGCATTTGTTCATAATAAAGACCAGCAAAAATATAAAATGTGACAATGCACAATCTTTTGTAAATTTTAATGAACCCAAAAGAGAAGAATATAGAAAACAGAAAGGCTTATATTGACAGAGGGAAATTCTTAAATCAGACTCCAGGGAAGCAAGAGTAGAGCATTTTATTTTCTCTTAAGCTGAACTTATTTTATAAAGGGTTACTTTAGTTCACTGACATAGAGAACCCCAAAAGATAGAAAGGAAGGAAATAACTTTGGAATAGGTGAGATTACGTAAACTAATTTCAAGTTTCAAATAAAAACAAGAATTCCCACAATGGTGCAGACTTTATACCTTTTAGATAAAGTGCTCATAATTTAAGTGTTGTGAGACCTGGTTGATAATAGGACAATTTGATGATGCTTGATAAATAAATAGCATGAACAAGAAATGAACCTTTGTTGTGATAAGCCCCTGAGATTTGGGTCTGTTTGTAACTACAGCAGAATCTGGCCTGCCATCACTGAGTCAGGAAGAGTGAAGAATTAATCTCCTTCCTATAAAATCTTCTCATGTAATCATTGTACAACCAAGATCAGATTGAATCATGCTGATCATGCAATCTATCTCTCTCTCCCTCTCTCTCCCTCTCTCTCCCTCTCTCTCTCTTTCTCCTCTCTCTCTCTCTCTCTCTCTCTCTCTCTCTCTCTCTCACACACACACACACACACACACACACACACACACAATCCAGCCACAAATTCTCAGTGCTGTTTGTAGGTAAAGTGAAGAATTGGTTTTATTCCTTCCAAAGATAAGGAAATGACCATGTTTTGAGGTGATAACCAGCAAATCATCTCTGTGTGAAGACACCACTGGTTGTGGCTACATATTAAAACTTGGACTCCCTGATAAAGAAAGGCAAGGGTGAAGTCCATGTAACAAGGGAAATGGGAGCAGTGAAAATACAATCAAGACTGGGTGTGAATAATGAGCAAAATCTATAGAGGAGGGCTCAAAACAAAAAGATAAAAGGAACACGAAGGTGCCGTAGTAAAGGTGAGAATAAAGGCAGGTAACAATTTTCTAATAAAGTCTCTTTTCATTCTGTTTGAATTGGGGTGGGGGACTCCTTTCAAGGACTTGCTGCATCCTCCAAGTGCTGGCGAGGATGTGGGGAAAAGGGTACACGTACATTGCTGGTGGGACTGCAAATTGGTGCGGCCAATTTGGAAAGCAGTATGGAGATTTCTTGGAAAGCTGGGAATGGAACCACCATTTGACCCAGTTATTCCCCTTCTCGGTCTATTCCCTAAAGACCTAAAAAGCATACTACATCGATGTTCATAACAGCACAATTCACAATAGCTAGACTATGGAACCAACCTAGATTCCCTTCAATAGACGAATGGATAAAAAAAAAAATGTGGCATTTATACACAATGGAGTATTACTCTGCACTAAAAAATGACAAAATCATGGAATTTGCAGGGAAATGGATGGCATTAGAGCAGATTATGCTAAGTGAAGCTAGTCAATCCCTAAAAAACAAATGCCAAATGTCTTCTTTGATATAAGGAGAGCAACTAAGAACAGAGTAGGGAGGAAGAGCATGAGAAGAAGATTAACATTAAACAGGGAGGAGAGGTGGGAGGGAAAGGGAGAGAGAAGGGTAATTGCTTGGAAATGGAAAGAGACCCTCATTGTTATACAAAATTATATACAAGAGAAAGTGAGGAGAAAGGGGGAAATAAAACCAAGGGCGAGAAATTAATTACAGTAGATGGGGTAGAGAGAGAAGATGGGAGGGGAGGGGAGGAGAGGGGGGATAGTAGAGGATAGGAAAGGCAGCAGAGTACAACAGACACTAGTATGGCAATATGTAAATCAATGGAAGTGTAACTGATGTGATTCTGCAATCTGTATACGGGGTAAAAATGGGAGTTCATAACCCACTTGAATCAAATGTGTGAAATATGATATGTCAAGAACTATGTAATGTTTTGAACAACCAATAATAAATTTTTTTTTTTAAAAAGGACTTGCTGCAATAGTCTGGAAGGTATAGGTCTTCAACTCCAACATCCATCCCACAGACACTGGTGATCTGTGGTAGGAGAGGATAAGAAAAATAACCAAGGGATGAGCTGCAGAAAGATGTGTCCATGATTTTATATACACACACACACAAAAAAAAGAAGCAAAAGTAGATTTTTTTTCCAATCAAAATTAAAGAAGCTCAGCTAGTGCTCAAAGATGATTCCTCGTTTAATAAGTGAGTTAAATAGCTCTGAAGTCCCCTTAAATCCTTTATGGTTAGTTTTGGCTAGAAAGTTGAAACGAAGTATTTGTTGTTTGTATATTTCCTACTTGCTTCAACAAATAATTTAAGTACATAGAAAAAAAGTGATACCTACCAAACTATGCTGGTTAAAGAGAATATATGTTTACCTTCTAGTTACTTTAGAATTGTTTGACACTCGTGCAAAAGGTATGTACTTGTACATGCTCTGGAGCCTAAATGCTTAAGGGCTTTAAATAGCTGTGAAACAGACTACCCTCCCTATATTTTGTACTTCTATCCCTTCTCACTTGAGAGAATAGTACAAAAGCATATCCTGAAGATGGGCTGGTTAGATGTGAATCCTACTTCAATATATATTAGCCATCATTCTTGGGTAAGCATTTAGACCATTTTGAATCTATTCCTCAACTCCAAAATAGAAATACTAATAAATATCTTGTGGGTCTGTGGTAAGGAATAAATGAACTGATAAATAGAGTTGGCTATTTATGTCAGGTGGGTTCCCTATATGTGGATTTAACCAACCTGAGATAAAAAATATTCAGAAAAAAATTTGCATCTGTACTGAATATGTGTAGATTTTTTTCTTATCATCATTCTCTAAACAACATAGTATAACAACCATTTACATAGCATTTACATTGTATTCAGTATTATAAGTAACCTAGAGACAACATGAGAAGGATACTAGAGGAAGTACATAGGTTATGTGTTAATACTACACCATTTTACATGGTGACTGACTTGAGCATCTTGGAATTTTGCATCTGTGGAGACTTGAAATCAATCCCCAAGGGACACTGATAAAATGTGGAGAAGAAATCAATAAATTGTCATAGTCCCTGTTAAGAGTCTCTTCGAAAATGAATGATGAACAAGAAATCAAAAGAGAATATAAGAAAGTGTATAACTAGCATTTCACATCTGCCTGCATTATCCAAAAGTACAATGTATAGATCGAAGTAAGAAATAAAAGGAAAAAAATAAAATGGAATTTTTTGATGTTTTTATTTGTTTGTTTTTGTGGTGCTCAGGATCAAACCCAGGGCCTCAGGCATGCTAGGCAAGCACTCTACTACTGAGACACATTCCCAATCTAAAATGAAACCATTAAATATATAGAGAAAAGAAGGGTAATGAAAAGTGCTAATTACTCTCAAAATGAATTAAAAAGGTGGGAAAGAGAGATGAAAAGTCATTTTCTTAGTCCATCTGCAGACATAAAGTTAAGCTTAGAAATATAGAAGAAGAGTTTCTGAGCATGAGAATTTGAGTCATATTAATGAGTGATATCATGGAAGCTTTGTCTCAGGATTTTCTGAAATAGACTGACAGTCTACACTCAGCAGAGTGGATGCTGCAGAGCCATGTGTTAAAATACATTACGTTTCAATATAGTAACGTAATCCAATATGGGTGACTGCACAACTTATGAAGTAAAAAGAGAAAGAAAAATTTAGATCAGGAAACCACTAAAGGCATTCAAAGTGGAATGAAAGGTGTCACAAAACAAAAAGGACAATGGAAATGATGTCACACACATCTGGACATTTTAATAGTTATAAAGCATATTGATAGGTAGAGACTGAGATGGAAAGAGCTTTGAAAATGGGGTTTAAGGCACAAACAAGGTGTTGACAGTGTGACTCCTGATGGGGTGTTTCTAGCAAGGTGACCAAGTCCCCAAGGGCCTTTCAGACATATGGAAGGGGTAGGAGAGAGTGGATAATGTCAGTTGTCCACTCAAATTCCCTTTTGAAAAGATCTGTATCTCCCCTCCCCCTCTCCTTGAGCCAGAATATCATATATTTTTTTTTCTTTTTAGTTATTTTTAATTGACCTCCATCAGTGCACTTCACAGCAGAAGGATGTCAAGATCATAATTCAACTTGAGAACCGTGTGAAGCAAGGTGAAAGTTTTTTCAACCCTGGAAAATCTAAGAATTTGTCTCAAACACACAGCTTCGAGTGCCCGACTTCATGAAGAAATTGACGTTTTTACCTAAAATAACTGTTCAAACTGTACATTTGCTACGTTTTATAAACATCAGAAGGGCACCACTGACACCCAAGTGAAAAATCCCCACCTTGGCCAAAATGGTTTCGCATGAAAACAACTTACCTACCAAGGAAAACTTTCTGCACTCCTGGTGCCCAGGGGAATTTGGGGCAGGGGAGTTTGTGCCTAAGTCTGTAGAGAAGCAAAGCCTTTAACCCCAGCGTGGAAAGGGAACTTTTAGGCTGCAAGACTGCTGGCTTGAGCATCTCTGTTTTCCTCTTGGGGGTGGAACAGGTACCTCCCAAATCCACCCTTCAAGCAGCCCCATGCCTGTTATTTGTGCGTTGTCCCCCTTTTAACTTGCTCTGTATAAACATTTCCCCCTCTGCCTGCCCGCAGACAGCCCACCTCCGCCTGCCCGCCTGCCCGCCTGCCTCCCTGCTCGCTGGCCTCCCCTCCCCAGGCTTCAGCTGGAGAAACTCCTTGCAAACAACATGCGCTTTGGGGCTCAGTGTTCTTGGAGCCTGCCAGTTCTTTCAGGAGGTCGTTTACACGCTTGGCTCTTACTTCAATGAGCTACTCTGGAGCAGCCAGTGAAAAGTGCTTTTGCTCCTGAAAAATATTGGAGCGCTTTGTTGTAAGTGGTGACTCCATGGCTCCGGATCCTTAAAGATAATAGCCCAAGCAGTTGAACTGGTCCCTTCTTAGGGGGGGCACTTGCATTATTTTAAAGAGTGATATGACAATTCCAGCTCCCAGATTGTGTTTGGTAAATAATTTTCCATTTTCCTGTGAATCGTCAAACTTCTTTTGGCCCTACCTACCTGGTCACCCTCTTGTTTGTAGATTGCTGTGGTGCATAACTTTTAATGGGCCAAAAAAGACACAAAGCTAACATTTACTCATTACATCCACATAGAGTGTACGAAGAAAAACACCCCCCTTGCTCACACCCTTTAGAAAAGACATAAATTTTGACAGGAAAAATATTTCAAGGGGAGCTGCATGTATTTCTTTACTCGGTTGTAATGGCAATATTATCAAATTAGTTTGTGTTACCTCCAACTTTAATATTTTCATTTGGTTCTTTTTCCCCTTAAGTGTACTATATAAAGATGATTAATCAAAAAAGGAGGGTTACCTTTGATTAAGGAAGTTAATTATGAGTGGCTGACGATGTAGGTGGGAGGTTTCACTCAGCCATTTTATTTTCTTCTCCACGGGAGAACTAGAGAAATGGAGCATAGTGGACTACTAAACACTTTAAAAGAAACTCCAACTTCCACTGCCATCATCAATAAGCAAAAGCAAAAATGTTTCTTTGTCTACATTTTATTACACATTTAATGGGCCTCCAAGTGCTATACAAACATTAAGTATGTTTTCCAAATCCCATGATGGATTATATAAATAATCAACATAATATTATACCCATTTTACATAGGGGAAGCTGAGTCAAAGAGACATTATAAGACAGGAAATTGTTGTCATTCTTGCCAAGTTTACTTCTGGAATCTCACAAAAAGTATTTAAAGAGAGGCAATATTAAGAGCAGGCACTTTGGAGCCAGAATGCCTAGGTTATATCCCTGGTCCAGTCTCCTTGCTGGCTGTGTGAACAATGGGAAAGAGTTTCACCTCCCTACAGCCTCAGTTTTCTCATCTGTAAAATGGGGATAATGGGTTTGTTTTGAAGATCAATCATGTTTGTGAAAACTACTGAGAGCTTGCTTTACATAGTAAATGCTGTATAAGTGGTACCCTTTTTACTGGTAGTATCATGACACATAATAATGTATAAATGTGAAATGGAGGAAGCATGTTGACTGGGGTAGTCAAGCAGATGGAAGCTAGTTAGCCTCTTCAGCTCTGTTTCTATCCTGACTAATCTAAAAACCTTTCAGAGTGTTTCCCTAGCCAAAGTCGAGTGTGCCCAAATTGGAAGTATTTCTTTAGTCTTCTCCAGAGACCCTTGTCTCCTGGGTGTGATTTTTTTGGTGTGCTGGAGAAAAGCTTTGGTAACACCAAGTCTCTGTCCCTCCTAAACAGAGGAGGTAGTTGTTCTTTTACAAAGAGGCCAATCTAAAGAAAGTTTTCTCAGTTAGAATCTCTCTCTTTGCTACAACTGTTTCTGCCCTGGTTATGATTGAGGGGAAAACCCAGTATTATAATTTGTTCACTGCATTGTGCACTAAACTTAAAAACCTGAAGCACATTTCTGTTTCTAAAGTTTTGGTCTTTGCTCCCAAGCCAGGACTGTGTCCTTCACACTCAGTGGCTTCTCTTCGTGGTCTGGCTAGCAAGGGCACAAATGAGCTTGGCACATACAAGGTGGACACATTTTCCTTGCAAAAGTTACCCGGAGCTGTCCAGTCAGCAACTCATGGGCCCCAGAAGTTCTCCATCTGGCTACATTCTTTGAAGCATGGTCTGAATGTCAAATAAATCAAAATGCTCTCCCAATGCTAACAATTTCACTAGCTCACGTGGGCCTGATGCTTTGAGGTAGCTTTAGCATTTACCACCCTTGTGATGATGAAAGTGATTTAATCTCTCTAGCCTCAGTTTTCCTATTTGTGAAATAAAACAAATAAAAACGGCATCCACCTCCATTGTCACAGAGATGAAAGAAGATATCACATGTTCTGTACACAGAACCCTAAGGCCCACTAGGTTTTGAGCACTTTGGAGCCCAAAGCTGAGTCTCTTTCATCTTTTCCTCATTAAATATTTTTATTACTACTGTAATTATGTAGTTTATAGTATACAGTGTGATAATTCAATATATGTATATAGTGTATAATGATCAAATCAGGGTAGTTAACATTTTCTATTTCCTTAAACATAAAAATTTGTTTAATTAACACATAATAATTATGCACATTTATGGGGCACAACATATTTCAATACATGTATACAATGTGCACTGATCCAATAGGGGTAATTAATGTTTCCAACTCTTCATTATTTTGTTTGGAGCCTTGGAGCTCTTCTCATTTAGCCATTCATAAAATATATAATAGGTTATTGTGAACTGTAAAGTCCTAGAAATCACTACTTCTGTACAACTGTGTCTTAGTAGCTGTGTTAAAGGCTTGCTAAATGTTTAATGAACATTACTTACTATTGGATGTGTAATAAAGTCTTGCTTGGATTGGATTTTTTGTTTTGTTTTGTTTTGTTTTGTTTTGTTGTTGTTATTGCATTACTGTGGCGAGAACCCAAGGCCTTGTGAATGCTAGGCAGGTGCTCTACCACTGAGCGACATCCCCAGCCTTAGTTTTTTTTCTTGTTTTTTTGTTTGTTTGTTTGTTTGTTTTTCCTGTGTATCTGTTTTGTATTCTCAAGTTGAATTATATATTGGTAAGGGCAGAAGTTGTAGATTCTAGGTTCTTTGTTTTCAACCCAAGTGGTTTATACTATGTCCTTGTAAGGAAATTGTATTCATTTTGTTATGTATCTCTTAATAAGAAGAAGCAGTTTTGTGGGGGCTGGGATTGTGGCTCAGTGGTCGAGTGCTTGCCTAGCATGTGTGAGGCACTGGGTTTAATTCTTAGCACCACATAAAAATAAAATAAAGGTTCATTGATGACTAAAAAATATTTTTTTAAAAAAGAAGCAGCAGCACTTTTCACTAACTGCAATGAACTTCCATTGTTGATTGTTTGTCTGTCTCTTTAAACCCTACTCATTCTTCCATTCAATTTTTCCACAGTGCTCAATTTGGTATCCTTTCTTCAGGCATTCATTATGCAGTTATTTTTATTGTAGTTCTCGTGGCAGGATAGGAATGGCCAACTTTTTTTTAAATATAAAAAGTTTTTTTTTGCTTTTGTTTAATATCTCTGCTACTTTAGAAAGATGATATACACATGTTTCCTCTATGCCTTGAAATGATTTGAAAAATAAGCCTTCCCTGCCTTAGTATAAAGGGAAACAGGTTTTCCATGCCTCAAGATTTGGCTCAGGATTTATGGGATCTTCAAAGTCTCTTATCCAAAAGATAATGGATATACAAGGAGGAAATGGTGGAAGAATTGATTTTTCCAAAATAGCAAAATAACAGGGAAGATCTGAAGGGCTAACCAGACGGAGTGGATCCCAGGAGATTGCTTAAGAGGAAAAGATATCTTGTACAGAGGAAAGGAAACGTGAGTGCCTACTCTTTCCCTAATCAAAATTATTTCACTTCCTGCCTCTGCCAAAGAGGCAATTCTCTGCAGCCATGTTTTATGGCCACATGACCCTGCCCATTGATCATGTTTGTATCAACACCCGCACAAGGATTTACTGTACGTGCAGAATGGATACTAATATAGGATCTGTATATGTTTCTACTTGGGAAACTCCATGTAATGTCTTTTTCTTTTATTGCTTCACCTGAAACTTTATAACTTCTCACACCTAGTATTACCTTAAGTGAGTCTATGAGCTAGGAAGTGTTCCAGGCACTGTGAACGCACAGATGGTAGTGAGGGATATGTGAAAGAGAAGACTATGCCCTTTCCCATCTCACTCCACCAACATGTTTACAAGTAAGTGAGTAAAGTGGTGACAGGTGGTGTTATGGTTTAAACATAACCATTATATACCTAGATAAGAGCTTCCTGCTGTCTTTTTCATAGATATGAAACACAAAAGGAATGAATAAGGAGATACAAGAAATATAGATATTAAAATACATATCATATATGGAAATGTTATATGTATTTAATATAATAGATTTAAGGTTGATAGTTATTATAGTTATTGTGACAGAATATGAATGGGTCAACTTTGTTACTATAAAAAGATTTAAGAAGGAAACAAATTTTTTGAATTGCAGATGAAGACATAGACCTTAAGTATTTCTTAATAGCTGAACCAAAAAAAAAAAATGCAACTAGAAAGAACTGTTCTTAGTTTACCCAAAGGATTTATGTTGATCAAATAAAAAGTAGGATATTCTTTTAAAATGGATTTTGCATCTACTCTGTATTAGTCAGTGTTCTGTAGAGAAATAGAACCAAAAAAGGAGGGATTTATTGTACTGGCTTATATGATCAGAAGATGGATAGTTCCACAATGGCCATCTGCAGGCTGGAGAACTGGAGGAACAAGTAGCTGCTCAGTCCAAGAAGCTGCAGCCTCATAACAAGAGGGATCAATGCCCTAATTCTGGACCCAAAGGCCTGGAAACTCCCTGAAGAGTCACTGGTTAAGAATCTGATATCCACAGGCACTTGCCCTAGCAATCAAAGAACTCACTCAAAGAATCAAGCTTTCATTTGCTGCTGCTTCCTTGTTATTCCACCATTTTTCCATCTAAATCTTTTATCTATTAGACTGTGCCCACACTTAAGGTGGGTCTCTGCCTTGGTTTGCTGTCCCACAGGCCAATCATTCCTAGAAACACCCTCACTGAAACACCCAGAAACCTCATAATCTTTGGTTTCTCTTAATCCAATCAAGTCAGCAATTCAGATTAACCATCACATACTCTATGAGGGGACAGTCCAGAAAAGAGAGAAGTTGGTCTTCAATTGGCTGCCTTTGTCAGTTTTCATTTCTTACCTGTCCTGGAGTTACCAGTTCCTTCCTTTCACAAATATGTGCTGGGTGCTTCGTATGTGCTGTCACTGCGCTAAAAGAGTAAGGCCAAACACACCTTCTTAAGATGTCATAGATTCTTCTGAGTTCCAAAGTAATGTCTTTTAATTGTTACTGTCCTTAGTCTCCCAGGGCATGTGGACTTCTCCCCATCTGAATAAAAGATGGACTCTTACAATTCATGACAAGGAGTTTACAACACACACACACACACACACACACACACACACACAAACACACACACCATAACTAAATGCAGATATCTGAACTATTTTTTTTCTTGTGCCAAAGCACAAAGGGAAAGTTAACTACCTTAATGAATTTGTAGGATTTCTAATAGCCACATATTTCCCCCAAGTTCAACATTTTCTTAGAGTGGATCATAAGTAAATACAGTTCACAATAATTCACAAGATAAGCTCAAAGTCAAGTGAGTCACACTCATTCCCACCTGGGTATATTATCTTCCTAGGGATACAGTAACAAATCACTAGAAGGTGGGTGGCATAAAACAGAAATCTATACTCTCATAGTTCTGAAGATTAGAGATATGTCTGAAATCAAGTTGTCTGCAAGGTCTTGGTCTCTCTGAAATTTTGGGGATGATCTATCCCATATCTTTCTAACATCTGGTGTTATTGATAATCTTTGCTGCTTCTTGATTTGTAGATACATTACTCCAACCTCTACTTCCATTATCCCATGGCATTTACCCTATGTGTTTCCATGTTTCTTCCCCTCTTCTTATAAGGACACACTGTTCTTATGATGTCATACTGAAATAGGGTACACTGTACTCCAGTAGGACCACATTTTAACTAAGTACATTGATCTGAAATGACACAATTTACAGATAAGATCAACGCAGGGTTTTGGTTTTATCCCTAGATGGAGTTCCTACATGTATCCCTTGGTCCTTAATAATTGTTCCAGTTTCTTTAGATCTTCCTGTTTCCCAAATGAAGAAGGTGCTTACTCACCTGATTCCAAAGATTTTGGGGAGCTTTAGATCTTTTTAACCTACACTTCTTTTATCTCTTTCCAAGAAGCTCAGAATCTTGAACTGTGTGTTTTCATTCTCACACCTGACTGTTCTGATTTCCTCAGACACATTCAATGGCCTGCACAGCTTATCAATTTTACCAGCTGGTCAACTTCACCAGCTGTGAGCATTAGCTTATGTTCCCAATTCTTAGCCTTATCTGAACTTAGTTTTGAAAACTGGGATAAGGCCCTATTCACTGCTATGCTCCTGTTTAAAGTGAACTATATTGTATTTCTTGTCTAAGATATTACATTTGCTCTTTGTTCATGGGGTATTCCATGAGACTCAAGACTGATCAGCTCAAATCATCTAGCCACAAATATGCTCCCAGATTCTCTTTAAAGACTTATCACTTATGCAGATAATAGAGGTTTTCCAAAATTATATCATTAGAGTTTTAAAATTGCAAAATGTCTTTAGGATGCAACTGAAATCAGCAAAATGAATAACTTCCTACGTAGGAGAAAATGTGTCACTATTTTAAATAACTCATGGATGGTTCAGCCTTAAGTAGTTTATGTTATTTTCAGTCTTGAAAGTGGGTAGAGTCTTAGCTGACTATCTGATTTAAGTATGAAAAAAAGCTTATTGCTAGGGTATCAGGTTGTTCATAGAATTATTTGCAAGATTGGGAAACTGGCCTCAGCGAATGGGAAGAGACAAAGAATCAAGATCAAAATTATAATACAGGATCTGTCCAGTGAGGAAACTACAACAAACACCAGATGACACAGCTCATGCCATTGATACTATTGGCATCCAGGAATGATCAGGAAGAAATTTATAAAAAGCATTCCCTGGCATTTGATCATTGATTTGATGCTCATGGCTTGGTCTCAAGGATATTAAAAACTGACCTGATATCCACAGCTAAGCCATATTGTTCTCCAGCTGGACAAAACCTCACAAAACATTCTTTTAAACTTAACACAAAATACCAAAGATCCTTCCTCTTGATAAATGGGTGACTGTTACTGTCTTATCTAATACAACTTTATACATGCTATAGATTTCCTTCCCTATAAAATTTAGATACTTAAGCATAGGATTTCCCATCTTAAAACAAAATTCCCATCTTCTCACAACATCCTGTCTACAGTAAGACCTGCTTCTTTGATTCTCCCTCAAATCATCCAGCCAGAGACCAAAGACTTCAATTACAGTTCTTTCTAACACCCTCTTACTTAGACACCCCATAGGTCTTTCTCTGTGGTTTGCATACCACCTCATCGCGTGTGTTCCTTTAAGATGTTGACTAAGGGCATTGACATTTGTCATAGCTGGCTCTTTGCCATCAGCCTGTTTTAGTCAGCTTTTTCACTGCTATGACTAAAATATATGATCAGAACAATTTTAGGAGAGGAAAAGTTTATTTAGCGGCTCACATTTTCAGAGATGTCAATCCATGGATCGAAGACTCCATTCCTCTAGGCTCCAGAGAGGCAGGACGTCATGGTGGAAGAGTATGGCAGAGGAAAGCAGCTTGTGACGATGAGGAGTCAGGGGGAGAGAGACTCCACTCTCCAGAAACAAAATATATACCCCAAAGCCACACCCCCAATGAACCACCTCCTCCATCTACACCCCACCTGCCTCCAGTTACAACTCAATTAGTCCCACTAGGGATTAATTCGCTGATTAGGTAAGGCTATAATCCAGTCATTTCTCCTCTAAATCTTCTTGCATTATCTCACACGTGAGCTTTTGGGGGACACCTTACATCCAAACCATAACACTGCCCTTAAAGGATGCTGCCAACATTAAAATTGTCTCAAGAAAGAATTCTTCCATCCCTACTTCACTACTCCTAAATCAAAACCCCAGGTGAGCACATCTGATTGATGCCTATAAGAGCTGGGGAAGTAAGAAACTGGTATTTTTGGGAATTCTTTGCCTCCCACTAAGATTCATAGAAAGAAAAGAGAAAGAGAGAGGAGAGAGAAGGAGGGGAAAGGAAGGGAAGGGATCACATTGTATTTTTAAACTCATGGCTCACGAGAGACATCCCTCTCTCCAGTCTTCAGATACTTGGTAGCAGAACAGGCAGGAAATCAGGATAAAGACAAGCTATTCTGCTTATGTTCCCTAGAGATGTACTGGATGTCTATTGTCTTCCCTTCTGTGCTCAGCAAGATTATGTCTGACTGAATAAATCAGGAAAACACAAATGACAGAAGTTTAAACAAGGTAAAAGTTTCTCTGTCACTTAGTGGCAGTTTCACCAGGGCTCGCCTCCTTTCTTGCTTGCTGATTCACCCTTAGCATAGATTCTTGTGTTTCTCATTTTTAAAATTTTACGCCTGTGGGGCTGGGGATGTGGCTCAAGTGGTAGCGCGCTCCCAGGTTCGATCCTCAGCACCACATACAAACAAAGATGTTGTGTCCGCCGAAAATAAAAAAATAAAAGTATTTTTTTAAAAAAATTTACACCTATATTTCAGGGTAAAGGAAGGAGAAAATGACCAAAGATGTTCTCAGGATTCCCATCCCCTTTCAAGAAGTCTTCCTGGGAACTCCTCATACCATGTCCTTACATATCCATTGGTCATACCTGAATCAATGCCTGCACCTTTATGTAAGTGCAAGAGAGAAAGAGTGCTGGGAAATCTAGACATTTGTTTAGGCAAAATATCAAAAAGAATGTCAGAATGAATGTTAGAGCAGAACTGAAGACCTAGCTACAATTCATTTCAAATTTTTAACTCTGCCTAAATGAGTTAATCTATGATAACTGCAATTAACACACCTACTGGAGATAAATTAATCACATTCAAAGGCATATAACCAGTAAACTCAGCCCTAAGTCACTAGTAGCAGGTTCATCACTATGCAATAAATGAAGCCTTAGGCTATTGCTAACTTTGCTCTTTTTCTCTGGTTTGTTTTCATAGAACAGGAGAAGGTAGAAATAATAACACAGATCCTTTGCAGTCCAATCAAAAAGGATAAGAAAAACAAGTTGTTTAAAAAAAAAGATGAAACCTACTTAACAAATAAAAGCCATGTTTATTTCATTTCATTCTTTGCCAGAATGTGCATTTGCTGTGGTATGGATAAATGGTCTCAAATTTTGATGTCAGACTATTGGTGGTCTCATATGTAATAGATGGTCCTTTAGGACAATTATAAATACATTCTCAAAAGTCAGTCTAAATGTGTGTTTTAGATTTATTTTAATTTACTTATTGAATTTAAATCAAAATAAGGGAATCAATATTTTTATGTTGTAACCTCAGCAATAATCATTAATTTGGGGAAAAGATTGCTAAAGATTTTGTATATTTGTGTGATGGAAGGGTAGGTGGTCCAGTGGGCCTTTACTGAGGATTCAGGATGCATTATTTTAAAAGGCTGAAAGGACAGAGTCTATCCTCTTCAGCAGAAGTGATCCATTGGGCTCTGAGACTCAAAGCCATTACAAAGGACTCAACAGAAAGCTTTCTCTCAAAATTTGAAGTAAGATATAAGAACCAAGGCTCATTCTAAGGCTATGGAATGAGTTTTATTCGGGATGAACCCACAATAGCCCATCTTGTATTGTGAGTTAGAGTCATTTTATTGATGATATAAAAAGACTAACAGTGATAACCTTAAAATATAACCAAGGCTAAGTGAAATAAATTATAAGCTTGAAAATTGTGGTATGACTACCACATAAGGAGTAAAAACATGAGGTACATTGGTGAAATTTAAAAAAAAGCATTTGAGAGTAAGTAAATTCTAGATTTATATACTTTATCCAGAGAACAGGAATAGGTTACATAGTCAACTGATGCTTAATGACATGTTTTTCTTATTACCCAACTCTCTTCTAAGTCAGGATATACCAAATAATTATCTGATTCTAATTTACTTTACAAATGGATACCAATCTCTGACTGAGACATCTGTATTAATATAAGCTTAGCACTTGGGCTTCAAAATTGTCTACTTTTAATTTGTTCTTTTATTTATTCATGAAGCTTTATTGAGCACCCAATTGGCACCAGACATTGTGATGGGGTCTAAATATCATGGCAGTCATATGGAAGATAAATTCTTATGGATCAAATTTATAATACATGAATAAAATGAAACTATGGTTATCTGAACCATGGATGACCAACCTAGGGAGTGGTATTACATAAAGCCTTTCTTGAAATACCTTTCCTGTCTTGTTTGTCTTGTTTTCTTAAAAGCAGAACCAAAAAGAAAGCTTTATGATTAGGCACTCAATTTGGAATCCGATTCTAAGATGTAACAATAAAGGGCTATAAAGGAGAAGAAGTTGGTTACAATTAAGGGGAAAGGGAGTTCAATCTTGGGTCTCTGTAGGAGATTTATTTTATATATATGGATGATTTGCCCAAGGAATAAAATTGGAAAGTATTTATGCATCAGCTCACATTCCACATTTATTAAGGATAGCTCCATGGTCATTAACACCCCTGCATTTCCAGAGTCTGTATGCACAAGTGCTGAACCTTGGTACATGAGTGTCTTATGCCACAGCATCAGAGAAGCCCCAGCACAAGAAGTAGGAAGTATCTATCAAGGATCCAATGCAAAGCACTCCCAAGTTATATGTGTCAAAGTGTTGAAGGCTATAAGTAACTTGTAGTTATAATAATAGCTGGTTTCTGTAAGAAGTGACTCTGTAAGAATTCAGAAAAAGTACTAAGAAGTAGCCTATAGATGATTCTGTGACATTAATAGTGATCAGTAACATGATAATCATATTATTTCCTATAATCTGAGCATCCCCACCATCTCCAGCAACCACCTCAATTACTACCAATTCCACAACCTCCCTTACTACCACCTTTACTACCTCACCACCTCCACCTCCACCACCTCTACCACCATCACCATCTTAACCACCTCCACCACTCATTCCATCAACATCACCACCACTACATCTACCATCACCTCTATCACTACTACAGCATCCACCTCCACCACAACACTTCTACCACATCCCCATTTCCACTACCACCTCCACAATACCTTCACCACCAGTTCCAACCACACCAGTACTGATGCTGTCTCTGTCAATATCACCACTTCCATCTCTACCACACATACTACCAATACCATCTCTACCACAACAACACCTCTATCTCCACCATGCATACCACTGCCACCACTTTCATCTTCACCACCACCTCTACCATCATCACCACCTCCACCTCCACTACCACTTCTACCATCATCACCCCCTCCACCTCCACCTCCATTACCATCACTTCTACCATCATCACCCCTTCCACCTCCACCTCCATTACCATCACCTACCACCTCCACCTCCACCACCACCTTTGCCACCACCACCACATCCACCTCCACTCTTAACTGCCATCTTCACCTCACCATCATCACCATCACTACCAGCATTCCTGTCACCACTACATTTCCCTTTAGCACCAGTGCTGCCACCATACTGTTAGAGTACAATGTTGCCTTCATTAATCACTATCCTTATGTGAGTCATACAGTCACCAAGAGTCTCAAAACTCTATTACTCTTTCAAATGTTGCCTCCGTATATTTATGCTTCTTAAAAAATGAAGTTTCTAGTGCTGGACTAAAAAATCATATGGTAAATTAAATGAGAAAATATTTTTTCAGGTCCCAAGTAACTGGTAAGTTTTTGAAAGAAGATTTTTAGTTTTGCTATATGATAACTCAGAACTAAAAAAACAATCTTGAACTATTCATAAACTTTGTATCATTAGCTCCCAAAGAAACTGAAACAACAATCAGAAATGAGACAAATTTTTTAAGGATATTAATTGTAGTGTTAAATAAGAAGCTATCTAAATGTTCAATAATTGGAGGATAGTGCAATAAATTATAGTGCATATCTGCAAGGAAAAAAGTAATTACATAGGACAACATTGATACTATCCTACCAATGAAAGAGCATGATACAAGAATTAGTTGTACATCCAATCTGTGTTATCTCCTATTCTCCCCTTGCTGCGTATCAACAACATCACAACTTTATCAGGAGTGGCAAAGTGCCCAACTAAAAGATATTTGTATCATCTCTTCAAGCTGCCTACAGGGATGATGATCTAATACATGAAGACGGAATATCTATCTTGCAACAGTGAAGAGAAGAGCTGTATGTTATGAACGGCTGAGCCGGAAGCTGCAAAGAGCCTAAATTCTGCTAGATTGACTGCTCCCCAACTTTTCTTGTTATATATGAAAACTAAAAACCTCTTCTAGTTAGGTCACTATAATTGAGTTTTTGTTATGGAGTCAAGTCCAATATTAAGCAATATCCACATATTCTGCACCCTTATAAAAATTTCTATTGACATATGATTTACATGCCATAAAATCCACATATTGTAAGTATACAATTCAATGAAAGCTAGTATATCTACAGAATCTACAAATTCTTCCTAATTTCTATTTTTCACTTAACTTACGTTGTATGTAATTTTACAGAAAGTGCATACGGATCAGACTTATTCTTATTAAATAATGTATAGTATCTGTAAGAGTCATTGGTATTTTTACTACTTACTTCAACTTTTTAATGCTTTCACATCCATTTTAAGAACCCTTTGCCTAATGTCAGCTCACACATATATTATGCTTTTTAAAGTTTTATAGTTTAATTAGTTTTTATATCTATGATGATCTATTCACTCCATATCAGAACTGAATTCCTCTGCCCCATGGAATTAAGTGTGGTCATCTAATGATATGAAATTAAAAGTGACCATAGTGATGTATGATTTTTCTAAGTAGAAACTCCGAAGATTCAGGTCTGTACTAAAAGATAGTTCTTTCTACCTTTCCTTCTGTCATAGTGATTGGCAATATTCCAGATTGTGACAGCTAAATCAGCCTAAATCCCAGGGTGAAGATGAGACAGAGCATAGCTCCTAGCTAAGCCAGATTACAGGGCAGAGATGAAGTCATTAGACTCAGGCAATTGCTCTAGTTCAGTCACTCTGGTTTCACTCTGGTATTTAATGTTAAGAAAACATCTACTTATTTCTTCCTCTCTACTCAAGCAAAGCATTATCTTTCAGTTATGACTGTTTGGAACAATTTGTTGCATTTGACCTGCACATTTCCTTTCATCTGACCCATATTTATGTTCCGCTGCACGAATGATGACAGGGTAGTTGATCCCAATTGGCTCAGATCTCATCGGCCAAATGGTTCTTGAATTCTTATGCTGTTTTAAATAATGGCTCCCTCTGAGAATGTTAGCTATTAAATCATAGTGGAATTCTTCTTGCACAACATGATGTTACATTTATACTAAACCCATGAGGGCAACAATGTAGTACATATTGTACACATGGGTCTGCAGGAAGAACTTATTGCCTAACATGGACAATACAGGAAAAAATGGAGGGTCAGTTTCCTCTTGGAAGGGAGACAATGGTATCGTTTTCTAAGAGTGAACAAGAATGTGGTAATAATGATACTTTAACTCCTGGGTTTTAACAAACTGAAAATTCTAATCTTACTTTGAATTCTATTTTATAACAGTATGTTTTTGAAATGTTTGCAGTGGTTTTTATTAAAGAGCTTTTCCTTTTTCCACGTTCTAGATGTGCCTCCGACTTTGTAAATCTAACTAGCAAATTAAACTTTAAGCTGATCACTATCTGTGAAATCAAGAAGGTGTTTTGGAAGTTCCCATCTCTCTTACTTTCCACCCATTTCCCCCCTTTCTTTCCATGATTATTTTATTGTTTCCTCATGTCACAATACAGCTACAAGGCAAAGAACATGGTTTGTAGTCAGTTTTCAAGTATAAATGATAATAGGCAAATTGGTTTATCAACAGCTCACTGGAGGCTAGAATAACTTCAGTCTTTACATTCAAATTGAGGCAGGTTGAATAGAAATGTGAGTTTTCTTAACTGTCCGTTATGACACAACTTCCCAGAGGCTCCTTAGTTCGCCAGTGACCTTCTGTTTGGCTGAATTCTATTCCCCCAAAAGATATGTTGAAGTCCTAGCCCCGCCCCCAGTACCTCAGAATGTAATCTTATTTGGAAATAAAGATATAACAGATAGAATTAGTTAAGATGAGTCTATAATGGAGCAGGGTCAGCCCCAAATCCAATGTGACCGGTGTCCATGTGAAAAGACCTCCCTATGAAGACACAAAGTCAGGCACACACCCTGTGAAGGGGGAGGAAGACCATGTAGTCATGATGCATCTCCAAGTCAGGAAGGATTGACAGCTGTTCCCAGAGACTGACAGAGCGCTCCCTCAAAGCTTCAGACAGAACCAACCCTGTCAACACCTGACTTTTAACCTCCAGAACTGTGAGAGAATTAAATTTGGTTGGTTTTAAGTGACCCCTCTTTGTGGTAGTTGTTATGGCAGCTCTAAGGAAGTAATAATCCATCCTGCTCACAAAAACTGTTCTCTCTGGTGTGGAAATTTGAAACCCAACTTTAGTTATTCTCTTCTCTGCATCCTGCCTCCCCAGAGACACTAATAAGCATATTCTAGAACTAGGTATTCTGGATACGCACAATGTAATTTACCACAGTAGGGAGCATTTAAATATAGAAAATAAATACTAATACAACACTTTGCTATAAGTCTATCTTGACACATAGTATTTGCTTTTATGAGCCAAACCTGCTTTATTTTCCAACAGTGGTTACTTTGGGGAAAGAATTCAGTCCTTCTGATTTCCTAAAAGCCACATCTTACTCCAAACTGAATTACCCTGTTCACACCTACATGACCCACCGACTGGATCGCTTCAATCCTAGGCTTAGAACTCTGTGATGAGTCTCTCTGTCATTAGATAGCGATGGCACAAACAGAAATTCATTAGCCAGGGTCCACATCTCAGATCACCTAGCAAAATCCTTTCGTTTATTGTGCCCAGCCCTGGTCTGGTGACTGTAATCTTTCCCACCTGCTGGCCTCTTGCTTCTATTATTTACCTCCTTTTATTTTGTCTGTTTCTAATCAAATCTACATGTACGTCTACATACATACACACATGTTGTTGTACATACTGCATATTGTTGTATGTATGGGTATTAGAATAGGTTGTGTTTGGGCAGTGGGATAAGTTGTTGAGAGATCAAAGAAAATACCTGCAGACAAGGTCCTAGACATAAGGTTTACTGAAAAATCCTTATGGGAATGGTCCAGGGATGACAGACTGGACAGATAGCACCTCTGTCCCTCATAGAGCTACACCAAATAGCACCTCAGCTCCTCATGAAACTTTGGCCTGTGGCAGTCTACCGGATGAGTAGCATTCACCCTCTCCATGGTGCTCTCAATTCTGTGCCATTATCACAGGAAGAGGGGCTTTTTAAGTTTTGCCATGGAAGCAGTGACATGACTGGTTTTCTTAGTTTGCTTTTCCTCCTTGTATAACCAGCATTCCAAGGAGCAGCTGTCCTGGCATGCATGCGAGAAAGTAGCTCCTACAGACAACACTAGACTGCCCCTATTTGCAACACACATGAGAAAGAAAAACATGCCTTTCAAGATGGTACTTATGTGGACATTCTAGTCTGGGCCTGTTCTTATTCTTCCTTTAACTTGGCTAGGTTCTTGGAAACAGAAAGTGGCGTTTCAAGGACATAGTCTTATGGTATTTTACTGTCCTCCTTTTTTAAAGGCATATATATATATATTTTTTTTTCCCCTTTTTTCACCTGTTTAAGTTCAATCCTGCCCCACACACCCCATGTTTCTCCTTGGAATCTTTTTACTAGCCTCACAGGCCTACAAGCATATCTCTCATTGCAGTACTATTCACAATAGTCAAAATTGGAAACAACCTAAGTGTCCATCGACTTACAAATGGATAAAGAAAATGTGGTATGTATGCATGATGGAATACTATTCAGCCATAAAAAATGAATCCTGTCATTTTCAACAACACGGATGGAAACAAAGGTCATCAGGTTAAGTGAAATAAGCCAGGCACAGAGAGACAAGCACCACATTACCTCACTCATGTGAAATCTAAAACCTCATCCAGGTTAAGGGTACAATGATTGTTACTAGAGGCCAAGGATGCTCAGGGAGGGCAGGGGCAACAGGGGAATTTTGATGAATATTACAGATAGAGAGGCACAAGAAACTCTGAGATCTGATTGAACAGTATGGTGATCCCAGATGACAACTATAACTGTATATTTTAAGGCTAGTAAAAAGGATTTTGAAAGTTTTCACCATAATAAATTGACTAATGTTTGTGGAAATAAATACATTTACTCTGATTTAAATTATAAAATGTATACATGTATTGAACCATTCATGATATCCCATTAATATGTAAGACTGTTATTTTTTTTTACAGTTAAAATTTTTTTAAAAGCATATCCCTTCTGGCTTACTTGAACATTGGTATTTTTGAACCCCTTGGTTTATCCAGCAGACATATATTTTTGTAGGAGAGATGAAAATGCTGCTGTTCTCTCCCATACACAGAGTTGGCAAGATCTTCATCATTGGGACATTTAAATATTTTGCATAGAACTTTCCATGGAAAAAATATTTTATAATATGTATATCATAAAACCCTATGGGGCACTGTGTAATCTAAGACAAAATGCCGGATTTTTTGTGACGTGAGTGAAAATCTACATCAGTATCCTGAAGGAAGGAATTAAATTAAGATAGGGTGAGGTAATTTCACCAGATGCTATATGTTTCCTATGGAAAAGCTACAATTCTAAAAATGAAAAAGCTAGCAAAAGGGGAGACTGCTTGCATTATCTGGCACACTTCACTAGGAGCCGTTCGAGGATAAGCAATAAGCTTTGGGGTCAGTAGAGTGACAAAATTGAAGACATTTAGCATGCATTAGAATTATTTAGAGGTTGTTTTATAGAAGTATGTTTCCTATCTCCAAGAATTCAGACCACCAGACTTTTTTTACCCCCACAAATCTTGCAGAATACTTCATGGGACAAAGCAGGGAAAGCTACCAACAAGAAACAACTATACTGGAATAGAATTCTAGAATTTGCCCTCAAGCATAATGTCCCTACACCCTAGGACCAAGTGCATTATTTCATTCTTATAGGGTAACTGACCGATGAGAGGGCTCCCAGACCTGAGGTGTAGCCTTGGGGCAGCCTGAGAGAGAGAAGCCAGGGTCTGTGCCCACTGCCTTAGGTACAGGGAATGATGGTGCTGATAAAAAATTTCCACATCGCTGTGCATCTGGATGATTCTTCATGCTTCCTTGGCCTCTCACCTCCCCCAAATCAGCTGGCTTCAGGCCCCAAGGAACTACCTGTGAGACCAATCCTCAGCACCAATGCAAGGAAATGTTCCTTCCCAACAGAGCTTTGCTGCTGCATGCCCTGACCACCCTCTTCTATGATGGTTGATGGGGAGAAAGCTTCTGTTTGATTTTTTTTTTTTTTTTATCCTGCTGGGTGAAATAATCTGGAGATAGCAGGTCACATGAGCTCCAATCCTTCATCTTGTCTAAGCTTAATGTGGAAAGAGCTGGACTCTCAACTTTTAGATAAAACAGAGCCAATTTAAAATTAATTCCAATATAAAGGGGGTTATTGTTGGAAAATAGAGGACTGTAACTGCAATTTTATTTTAAATATATAATAAAGTTATTATATAAATTTAAGTAAGCATTGCCCTCAGGAAGAGATCCAAACTCATTAGCTAGGCCATAAAAGGTCCTGCCTGCTTTCCCAGCTCAGACCTGGCTTCTCAGGCCACTCCCATGCTTCTCTCTAGCCAAACTAAACCACTGGCTGTTGGCCAAGAATGTAGCTTCAGCCCTTCCGTTTTCCAGTGAATGCTCATCTCATACCTCACCATAGTAATTCTCATACTCCTTCAGCTTTAGAGTCCTTCTATTCTAGAATGTCCTCCCTGAACCCCCAAAGCTTAGAGGGATGCTTACTATTTGGGTTAACTCCTAATCAAGCCCTTGCTTCTTTGTGATTTTGTACTCAACTTCCCGCTGCTCCTACTAATCTGAAACCCCCAAGCATAAGCACCCAGTCCTCATCACATCCCAGCACCCTGCACAGCATCCATAATAGTCAATGTCAATCAGCGTATTTTGAATAAAGAATGCCTTCCTCTTCCCCTCAGAGCATTCTTACGAACTACATCATTGGGGAAATTTTCTCCCTATATTATATCTTTCCAGTTGAGGAGTGTTGCAACTGACTAGAGTCTGTGAGTCACCATGTTTAAGACCACAAGACCTCGACTGGAAGCAACAGGGGTAAGGACAAGGTCAAGTTCAAAAGCAAAACAAAACAAAACTCTCAACTGTGATTTCATTGTCTGTTGAGTGGAAATACTGTATATAATAATATTTCTTTTCCTCAGAGTCTTGGTGAGGTTAAATGAGATAACCCACATTAAGCACTCTGGTGAAGTACCTGGTACAAAGTAAACAGAAAATGTTAGTTTAAGGAACAATATTATAATAGAGTCTTAGAGGTCATTTAACATAGCCTCCTCCCACCCATGCAGGAAGGGCCTTGGCTGAGGTTGGGCACTTAGCCTATGTTGGACCACCCAGTGGGCTCAAGGCAGCCCACTCCCTGTGTGGACAGTCCTTGTCAGAATTTCTTCTTCCAACTGAAGTGAAATCAGCCTCCTGTACACATTGAGCCTATTATTATCTATGTAAAAAAATTAAACTTATTTTCTATTTTTTAATTCATTTGAACTGCCTACATAACATAAAATGTGTTTTTTTTCTTAAAACAAATGAAACTACAGTTGAATCTCATTTCTCCCTTTGCTTTTATCCTAGAGCTCACTTCCTTTGTAGGTGTCAACTTTCTACAAGCTAGACGTCAGTTCCCTTCCCTTTCACTGCCCCTGCTGTTCCAATGCTTCTTGTCTTTAGGCTCAAACCCTTTTCTTTTTTTATGTTCTAAGTTTTCTGTTATGAAATCCTTCACTATCCTAGTGGACTTTCTCTGATGGAATCCAAATCCAAACTGTCAAAGTTAGTCTTTGTAATATGTTGTCATTTCTTAAGGATTTTGCTGAAGAGTTTTCTCATCCCTGAACCTGGATAGGGAAGAAATAAAATTACCTTTTCACACAATCTGATAATACTAATCAAAATCTATGAGGCATAAATCCTGTGACCCAGCTATTTGGCTCACATAGTTACGCTAAAATATGTACATACCATGCACCCACATTCCCACAGACAGATGTTCACATTTTTATTTAAGTACTTACTCTAATATATATCCAAATGTTGGAATAATAAGGTAAAAATACTGACATTGATATAATTGAGTTAATTTGGAAAGATGGCCAAGAGATATTGTTAAAAGGAAGAAAGCAATTTGCAGAAAGTATGTATAGACTACTCCCACTTATGTTAAAATTTTTAAGGTAGGCAAAGAAAAATCAGTATTTACTTCTATTTAAAGAAAAATTGCCTAGAAAACTACATGAAAGGGCTGGAGTTGTGGCTCAATGGTAGAATACTTGCTGGGCATGTGTGAGGCCCTGGGTTCATTTCCCAGCACCACAAATAAATAAATAAATAAATAGATAGATAGATAGATAGATAGATAGATAAAACAAAAAAGATCAATTGTCAACTTAAAAAAACTACATGGGAAATTGTTGTTATAGTTGGGAGAAAGGAATGAGATATAGTGAAGAGGTAAGAAAACATGAATACTTTTATTCATTTAAAATACCCCCCACACTTTTTTTTTTTTTGCTGTGGAAATATATTCCCTTTATAATTTAACCAAAAAAATTCTCAACTCATAAGAGATATATGAACAACCCCCCCCCGTTTTGTAATATGCATATAATCTCATTAAATAAATTAACATTTTTTAAAGGAGTGTCTCTCAGAAAGGGGAGGAAAAAGGTCAAACAGAGAAACTAAAAAAAAAAAAAATCATCAGCGAGATAAATGATTGTAGTGACTATCCAAGTATGGTCAAAAGGAAATTAAGCTTAGCCAGTGGACTTCAAATAGTCCCATCCCATTGGCAAGGCCACCCCATGGTGGTGATGACAAGTGGTATATTTGGGTCCAATATTAAGACCTTCTCAAGTGTGAGGTAATTGCATTAGACTATTTTTGACTGATGCCAGAAAATTCAATGATTATGGAGCAATAGCAACCAAGAATGGAGAATAAAAGTACTGGACTTGGACAAGTGGAGAATTGAAATATGAAGCATCCAGAAAGATGACTAACCTGTCACATACACTTTAGTTTTGAATTTAGCTTTCATTTCATCTCTCTAGGCATAGTGTGTGCTTCTTAAAAGAAGAAAGAGATTGCATGTCATGAGTGTTAGCAGATAACTCATGCAATTACATAACAATTACATTAAAGACATTCCAGCCATTAAGTTTCAGAAGTACTTTCTGTCATGGTCTAAGGAGCCTGACATTTTACTGTACCAGGAAGCTAACAACTTCTCTTGTTACTGTTTCATGAAAGCTAGCAGAATACATGAAATTCTGGGGTCAGAGACAAAAGACTTTATTACTTGCTGCACGGTAAACAGCATAAACTTCTTATTGGTTTGAATTGATTCACTATGTACCAAAGTCCCATGGGTGACACATGGTGGGAGTAGATAGACTTCTGCACCTGCCTTTTATTGCATTAGAAAAGAGGAATATTGAGCTTGGGGTATTTACTCTTTTTATAGGGTGTGGTGGTTTAGTGTACTCTGTTGGAAGGGAGACTCTCTCTCACCTCTTAAGGTTCCCACAGCAAATGCAATTCCAAAACTACACTCACTGTAAATGCAACCACAACACTAGACTAAGACATATATGAGAAGTGGACCAGGCAAACAGTGGACAGTGGCCTTGCATTCTTGGCACATCCAACAGGAATGTTCAACTTTCTTGACACTCAGTGGTTGGAAGGAGGGTAAGGAGATGAAGGGGTGACCTCTAAGTCTTTGCTTACAATTCAGTATCTTGTAAAATGTTTACATAATTAAAACAAAATAAAAAACACTTCTAAAAGTACCAGATATACTGTTTGTATGTCATGATGACAGTTCAACCATGCTTTAAGTCTCTGGAGTATCTCCTGTAGTACCCCCCCCCCCCGCCCCTCATTCCAGGTGTTCAGAATCATAGGGAGAGAGGGAACTCAGGCTGGCTTCAGTCTGCAAAACCTATCCCTAGTCTCTTTCTGTACTCTGAACTCAAGGGTCCTGTTACCTGGACACCTCTGTCAGTTTCTGCTGCTGTCCTTCCCTTAGGTTTATGTTCTCTTGGGGCCGTTAACACAACTAAATAAATAGCCATTAACACAAATAAATAACTAAATATTATGCAGCAAAATTACAAATAGAACCATTCCTTAGTCACAACTAATCTAAGGCTAGATTTTTATGTTTCTCTCCACTGTGCACCCACTAAAACATCTTAAAAATATTTCTAGTATAATTTCTTTACTACCGATATTTTGATTAATGAATGATTCTCAAAAATGTCCTTAGCTTCTCAGAATAAAAATAATTATTTTTATGTGCATAGATATTACTTTTTCAAATGACTTAGGACTCTTATTAATAAAATAACCATAAAATAGATACTTATGTGATCCCATCTCTGTACAAGGCACTTTTCTATAAACTTTAATTCTCTCAGCAACCCAATGACAAGTATTGTTAACATTTCTGTGTTACAGATGAATGAATCAAAGCACTAAGAGTTGAAATAACTCAAAAAGACAAACACAGGAGTCAAACTTATGTAGTTAGGCTCAAGGGTCCAGCTTATTCATTAAGCAAAATTGCCTCTTTGAGATATTAAAATTTAATACACTTATTTCCACTTTTTTCATCTTTCACTGAAAAATAGGACGAGTTTAATAATAAAGTTGGTGATCTTTTGCATTTTCTTTGAAAACCTTTTGGAAAACTACAGTGGATGATCAGGTATTTTTAAAGAGTATATGTCCCCAGTCCTTATCTCCCAGTGCCTGGTAGAGTGCCTTTCCCGTGGGAGAAGATCAAAAGAGGAAGAGAAATGGGGATATGGAAGAAAAGGGTCCAAGAACAGAGATGGGGAGAAGAGGGAAAGGGCAGCCATGTGGGAAAAAGAAAGGAAAGAAAGAATCCTTTTGCTGCACAGGCCAATATTAGCTGATTGATTCAATATCAATATCAAAATGACAAGATAGGCAATCATCACCCCCAAAGTAGGTCCTTGATGCTTAAAAGCTGTTGGGCCATGGACCCAAGATCCTCTAATTTAACTTGGATGTCTTTAACCACCTTTTCATTGCCTTTTCAACATTTTGTTACTGTTGTTCCAATACACACAAACGAAAGGAATATAACAGAAAGCAAGATGCTATCCTATAAGATTCCATGCCTTGAAGTCAGAATATTTTTAATGAAGTCATAAATAAATAATTAAATATTATGCAGCAAAATTACAAATAGAACCATTCCTAGCACTGTGCTAGCAAACATGGCCAAATTTTAATTATGCAAAATAGCAAACCAATCTCATTCTCTACATATTAAAAATAAAATGAATCAATGTTTCCTGAAAAACAAACAGCATACAATGTCTTCAACTCAGCATTGATGAACAGCACTATAATAATAAACCTAACAGGATAGATGTTTTTTAAAAAGCATTTGCAAGGAAACTAATTCATTCCCAGAGTTTCCAAGGGCTTAGAATTAAAAACAGTGACAACATGTTTGTTAAAACAAGAAGAAAAATAACCTTTAGAGTGTTAATAACTATTTTCAAAAGGAAGTTGCATGACCTAATGAACTAGAGCTAAGATTGGGAGTCAGGAACTTCAAATTTTACTCTTCCTCAAACACTGTCTCACTGTGTGGCCTTGGGTAATTTACTTACCCTCTCTGTGTTTCTTCATTTTACAAAATGAGGGTTATACTGACTGCATAGTAGTGGCACTACATTTACCCGTGAATTGGTGATTAGAAAGAATCATTCAAGTATAAATAAAGAAGGGCTATGTCTAACCTGAAACACGCTTTTTAAAGTATTCAGGTATGGTAACCTCATTAGTAAATAAGACAGTTCAACAGTTGGCTTTTTAAAATGTCTTCCAATTAGTCTAAAGGTATTATCTTAAAGATTTCCACAAAAATTCACAGTTCAATTGTCGATATTGAAACTGTCGACCCTTTTGCAAAGTTTTCAAATGAGAATGGCCTATTATTTTAAAATATATTTCACTATGAAGGAGGATGAGAGAGAGAATACTGCCATGTCTGTGCCCTCATCTACCCTGAGCAAACCTTATTAACATTTAGAACTCTGACCTGGACGTATTAATGACCCACAGTAAATAGCCAAGTATGAAAAAAACCTAAGAATCAACTCATGGCACCAGCGAAAGCCCCAAGGTGAGCCCATGGTGTTTTGCACATGTTTTCTGAGTTTGTCTGCACAGATGTCTCTTGCTCCTTTCCAGGGTGGAGACCCTGCCTTACCCATCTTTGCACATGCAACACCTATAATGATGCATGGCACATGGAAAATCTTAAATAAATATCTGTCACACAAAACTGAAACTGGAGTAGTTAAGTTGGTTTCTCCAGGAGAATTGGTTTAGGAATAAATTTCTTGAATTGACAGTTTTCTAACTAACAGAACCAAGAATCACAGAGAACAGCTTCAGAAGCTTCTTCTATCAAATTGCTGGATAAGGGAATGTAATGAGGCATGACTAACTTAATAATTCCAGTAACCTCCAATAATTTTCCATTGCTCACAGATTGTCTAAACTCAGCGTGGCACACAGAGCTTGTGTGGCTCTATCACCATCCTCATTGGATAACCGACTCTCCATCCTCACCTGAACAATGGCACCTCTGTTCAAGGTTCACTTCTGTCTGGCTCATTGAACTTTGCACTAACTTACAAACACATCAAGCCTTTGTTCGTCCTAGCAACTTTCACAAGTCTTTTGAAAGGAAAATGCCTTTATATATGTTATTCTTTAAAACTAGATATCTTTTTTTTTTTAATTTTCCCCATCTGTAATCCCATGCTCTGGGAAGTCTATTAAAACTCTCCTACCCTAATTCTCTGTATACAATGGCAAGTAGTTTTATCATTCGTTTATGTATCTGATCAAAGAGAAAATTGGATCTTATTCTTTTTTATGATTCATTTTTATGATTTTAATACTAGCATGATGTGTACAGCACCATAGGTTTAATCTTCAGGTTTTTTTTTTTTTTAAAAGCCTTGAGAAACTAGGTTTTCAAAGACAAAACTAGGTGTTACACAGTTTTTTTTTTTTTTTTTTTTTAAAGTCTGGCATCCTTGATTCAAAATACAAAAGTAATTCCCTCTGCTCTCTCCCTAGTGCAGAAGTAATGGATTCCTGCTTAGTATTCTCACAGATTTCTTCTTAATCCTTGAATTACACAGGTTTGTATAACAAATGGACAAAATTGTTTTATAAAATACAGTGATTTTGTATCTTTGATTGCATAAACAAATGCCTTTTTCTATAATGGGATCGCAAATTATAGCAGTTACTGTTTCCAGGAAGAAATTTCTTCCCAGCATTTCTTGGGAAACACACATGCCTTACCAAATCTCAATCTTCAGAATAATCAGCTCAGTAAATTGAAAAAAATAATGCACAAAATTGTCATATCTCTACTGTGAAAATTAAAATAGCACAGAGATATGTGTTTGAAGAAATTCATTAATGTCAAGTTGTATACACAAGTGAAAAGAGATGTCATATCATGTAGAAGATTAAAACTCCCATGTCTAAGAACTGGAACCGGGCTTGATAAGAGGGAGGGAAGTTAGGTTGGACCTGAAATGAATTCTATGTTAGCACTTATGATGGAAATGCACTAGTGCTCTGACAGTAAGCTGTGCTCCAGCACCAACACTGTGACCCTGGAGGTCCCTGATAATGAGTTCACTACGAATAGCACTCTAATATAGTATTAGATTCCCCCTCCAAAAATAGGAATGGAATGCAAATTTGCCAAAGAGAATGAATAAAGCTCAGGATTCATGCTTTGGGGGAGAAAACTCTTGGTCTTTTGTATCCTATAGTAGTTTCAGCAAAGGAAGGTTATGCATAGCTGTAAGATATCTTTACTAAAAAAGAACAACCTGCTTCACATCCATATAGCAAATTTCCTCCAACTGTGGCTTCCTACTGTCTACAAATCATCTATTTTCCTTGTTCCTTCTACTTGTGATTATGTTAATTCACCAGGTAATGGTTTCCCCAATTTTTATGGTTAACATACTTATTATATCTGCTTTTATGCAGATGAGCAAAGCTGAGCTTTGGAAACTTACTAATTCCAAGTAGTAGCTTACATTCACTAAACATTTACTACATGCCAGATACTGGTTTTAGTTTATGTGCAGTATCTTATTTAATGCTTACAACAATTTTATGAAGTACATACTCTAACCTCCATTTTTCAGAATAGGACATTGAACTCAAAACTAATCAGCTAGGAACCTTCAGAGACATGATTCAAACCCAGGTTTATATGATGTCTCAACACTATCTTATCCACTCCACATTGCTTCTCATTACCACTGCTCATGGTTGATAATCTTGTCTTTTTACAGTAAAATCAGACATATCTGGCAATGCTCTTTAAATTATTGGAGAACCCAGATGCAACAATATCTATGTCGGGTTCAAGTCTCATGTATGACACAGCCATGCCAACAAACCCTCAATGAAAAATCCCTCTACTTTTCTGCTTCAAAATGACATATCAATCTAGAGCTCAAGCAGAACTTATAGATGGTTCAATATAGCACTTCCTGGATTTTAGCTGCCTGAGTCACTAGAGAGTCATTCAAACACAGATGGATGGGTCCCAATTTCAGAGCTTCTGATTCAGTATCTCTGAGTGGGAGCCTAAATTGTGCATGTCTATTAAGTTCTAGGTGATGCTGCTGATATAAAGACTATGTTTCCAAAGCCAATGATCTAATTTTAATTAATTTTCAGGTGCAGAAATTGAGGCCTGGGAGATGAGTGGGCTTAACAACTAAAAAGCAGGGGTAGAATAGAACCCGGTATTATTTTTCTCTCCTTACACAGCCACTGAAAATAATGGACAATACAAATAGCCTTTCTTGGAGGAAGAAAGCTTATATACTACCGGTGGAGGTGGAAGTTGGCACAAGTTTATTGGAAATGATTAGGCATAACATATAAGGCACTTTTAAATATTCAAACCACTTGACACTCAATTTTAGCAGACTGGTCTTGGAAATAACCAAACTTATATAAATATTTTTATGATTTGGGTAAATACATATATCATACCTAGATTATACAGAGAGATATAAAATAGGTTTGTTGAAGAGTGTGGGGAGATTTGTCACTAAGACTCAGCATTATCTCCTCCAGAGGCTTTTAGTAAAAATTACACTGTTCATGATGAGGACAGCAGACTTTGCCACTCTCCTGCCTCCATCTATATGAACTTTGGAGAAGAGCCAACTGAAGCCTCTGTCTACACTTAATTTCATCAGGGGCAAGGGCTACCCCTCATGCTATCACATCCTGCTGAATATTCAATTAATCCCCTCTCTTCCAGGTGCCTGCAACTGTCCTTGGCCATTAGACCAAGAATTGGAAGGGGTCAGACAGACTGCCTGGATGTAGACGATTGAGAATGGATGATTGGTGGGTCATCACCCACACCAAGAACAAATAAATACTAATTTAACCTTCAGTGGAAATGACAATGGAGCTATGCATTTGAGGTTCTCCTCTCAGGTTCCCTTGTACCATGGTTCCTGACCTACCCCTATTGATTCTTCATAGTGCCTGGATATTTTCAAATCTGTTCTTTAGAGATAAACACACAAACAAAAGACCCAGCTCTGTCAATAGCACCATAATTATCTATACTTTGAATAATGTCTATTAAAATTAATAAAGGATATTTTTTGCTGTTTTCCAGGTGGTGACTTTATGCCTAGATATTTAGGAAGGTGAATGGAGGATTTTAGGGAAGGTGATTGTCAATGGGGAAATGGAGGAGCAATGGATCTGACAATATGATGAAGAAATACAGGCCCAGAAAGGGAGAGAGCAGTCTAATTAATACTTCAAAATAAATAATACCACCAAACAATTAATACACATTTCCATGTTCAAGAGTTTTAAGTCAAGTTGAAGAACAGAAGTTTCTCACAATTCCATCTTTCCCCAACAGTGAATTATTCAACCTCCTCAATCTCTTCAGCTCATCATCTCCAGGACCAGATATAAGTATTGTGGAGCCTGAAAAGTATGTATAACAATGAGCACAATATATACATGTCCAGGCTTGAAGGGGCCTGGACCAGCAAGGAGCCCTAATATCAGCAGCTGCTCAGTAAATTCTTGGTTGATTGGCTCAAATAGATTGTCCAATAGAATATAATAGCTTTGTGACTGCATATAAAAAGGACAATGTGGAAAGTTCTTGCACTGTTGGACAATAATCATCTAAAGCCTTTGGTGAAATCTCTGGGTAATGCTTTTCCCTAAGTAGAGTTGGGTAATGAGTTCAAAGGCAACAGAGTATTTCACTCATGAGTTAGAACACAGCAGTGCGCTTCTAACATTGAAAATGGGAACAGCTATAACCACTTTCTCAGTTTTACTTATTCACACGGTCATGAAAACTTATGCAGAGTTTATTGCAAATATATCTTGTAAGTAAAGTTACATGAAGCAATAAAATGTAGCAGTGCTTGCTTTACTAGGCCACTCTGGACTTTTCCAAAACTCTCTTGTTCTTATGCAGCGGCCATTAAGCTAGGAGCCATGATTTTTTGTAATGTAATTAAATGGAAAAGGACTTTTAACATTTTTAATAGGCTTATGAAATATTATTCCCCTGGTTCTTTGAAATATGAAAACAGCAGCACATTGGAAACTTGAAACATTGAAGATTTCTTTTAATTAATCACATGGCTTTGAACAGAGACCATTAAAAAATTTTAAACAACCAAATTTGGGGCTATTTTACCAAGAACAGTAAGCACTGATTGCTTTAGACAAGCCATGATGTAGAAGGTTGGAAAAGTTGGCTTCTGTGACCAACTGTGCATCTTCCAAGGTCTTCTTGACTTTCTAGGCTCAAGTTACTGTGCTTCACCTATTTTGTAATCATAAAATATTGCTGGACAGGTCATCTACTTCTCTCATTTTCTCCCTTTTCTTTTATTCTTTCCTCCTTTTCCTCTTTCTTTATTTCTGGAAACTTAAAAAAGACAGAAAATTACAAAGATTTAAAGGGCAAAAGTCCTCACTCTCACTATTGACAATTGAATCCTATTAGTATTTTGCTTTATTTGCTTTCAGTTTTTTTCTCCATGAACATATGTTAAAAAATCATGAGTATCCTATGATGCCATTGTCTTATTAAAAGAAAAAAAAAAAGAAATAAAAAACCCCAGAGATCAAGTAGAAGTCCTCTTTACTCAGTATCTATTTTTTAAAATATAACCCATATTTTCCTTTCCCTGCCTCTGATGCTTGTGATTAAACCCAAAAACTCATGCATACTAGGCAAGTTCTCTATCACTGGCTTCATCCCAGCCCAATATTCCCAACTTCTGGGAGTATTTATTACTATTAAGAATTAATGTATTACCCTTCAAGTCTTTAGACAAATTGTTTGCATACACAGAATAGCTATACTATTGCTTTCAGTATATTTTAAAATTATACACAAATCAAAACATATTGTTCATTTATTATGTAACTTATTTAATGCACTAAGTATTATTTTTAGGCTCTATCCTTATTGCTACAGACAGCTATAATTCATTTGTTTAGATAGCTGAATAACAATAGCCCAACACTAAATTCCACTTTGATGGGTGCAGATATTGCTAATATAAGGTTTGGGATTGGGTTTGTTTGTTTCTTTTTGCGGTTGGTGGGTCAGTATATTTGTTATATCCTTATCTCTTCTCTTATTACCCCTTAGTTTATATTTTCTTAGCAAAGTTTGTCACTATCACTATCTTCTACTTACCTAAGACCTGATTTTAGTTTTACCTGCTTCATTTAATCCAACTATTGTGCTGTTTGCTGAAATGTTAGTTTATTCTTTTCATAGCTAATATGTATTTCTTCCTGCTGCTTTGTGTTCTGAGCTAGAAGCCACTTGCATTTTCTATGTGCAGGTCTATGAAGAGTGAAGGGACCTCTCCTTCTCACTGGTCTGGCCAATGAACAAGTTTCCCTACTGATCTGGGCTTGGATCCAGATATTCCAGGACAATACAAGAGATCTTACATTGAGACTATAATGCTTCAGAGAACTCCACATTAGGGATCGCATGCACTCACCTGGACCAATAAAACTAGCACTTGTTCCTTAGTTTGATTTTGGATAGTGGAAAAGTACTCAATTAAAATATTATTATCCAAAGAACTATATTGTAATAAAAAAATAAATAGACAGTAAACAAACTAGAAATGTCTAGGCTGATAGAGATTTATCTTTCTCAATGGGATCATAGATGGCTTCTCATTCAGGTACATTTTGATTTGGCCCTTTAGAACTGATAGAGCATGGAAAAGGCAGGTGGGGCATTATGAAAGCAGAAGGAACAGCAAGTGCAAAGTCATGGGGATATGAAAGAGCAAGGCCAATTCAGAAAATGGCACAAAATTCCAGATGACTAGAGAGAAGGGAGTAAGGAGAAGAGTGGCAGGAGCTGAGATGGGAGAAGCAGATAAGGCTGAACTGGACTTGGATGTTTACTGTCATGGAACACTATGTACAAAGACTGGAGGAATTGTGTAACTACGGTTGACACATACCTAGCACATGGGCTCACCTCCCTTTCCTCACCCCTAGGAACATTGATTAGCCATCACACTTCTTCTCAGTGAGCTCTAGCATGGCCTTAGAAACCTTTCACCATGACACTGCCAGGAAATGGTTTCCAGTTTAGAAGAGCCATCATTATTTTTTTTCATCTCGGATAGTAACAATGGGGAGCCTCTGAAAAAACCCATTAGTACTTCACAAAAATAACTTTGGTAAAGCGATGGGCAAAAAGATGGAGCAAAAAGAAACTGAGAAGATGAAATAGGGCAATTGATATGGAAAGAAAGTAATAAATTTGAGAACAGCAGGTGGGCTCAATCCAGATTTGGCAACTAAGAAGAATAGAGAAGAGGATAGTAATCAAAGGAAGCATGGAGAACATTTATGATTTATACAGCTGGCTGGGTGGGTAGCACCTGATTCCATATCCCCTTAAACCTTCCCCATCCACACAGGATTTCCACTGAAGCTTCAGTGGACAATTCATGTGCATGCTTTCAGCATCCTACTCCAAGTACCAGCAAAGTTCTACTACTTTCTCCAGAGTGTTAGAAAACTCTAACTATATTAGTAGGCCAAAAATGTGGTAAAATCTATGACTTTGGGAGTGTGAGCAATGAGAGCTAGTAGATAAATGTCCCAGCCTCCTGCTATTCAGAGGGTCAACTCTGAAGCACATTCTACATGGTTATGATTAGATCGATAGCACACATTTATTTATTTTTATGTGGTGCTCAGGATTGAACCCAAGGCTTTGCACGTGCTAGGCAAGCACTCTACCACTGAGCCACAACCCCAACCCCATGTTTCATTCTTTTATATGCCCTTATGTTACTGATTAGTGTCCTTTCTTTTCAACTTAAAGACCTCCACTTAGTATTTCTTTATTATTCTTTTTTTATTTGAAGCTTATTTTTATTTTTTAAAATTTTATTGTTTTTTTTTTAGATGTCCCATAAGTTCCTTCATTCTTCACTCTTGTTCATTCCTTTTTCTTTTTGATCATCTGACTGGATAATTTTAAATGACCTGTCTGTGATTTCTTATGAAGTAGATCTAGTGATAATATTCTCCTCAAATTTCCTTTGTCTAGGTAAGTCTCTATTTCTCTTTCATTTATTAAGGATTGCTTTTATAGTTCACTTGCTTGGAAGTTTTCTTAGTTTGTTTGTTTGTTTCTTTCTTTCTTTCTCTCACACAGAGGCAAATACCCAGCCTTTTTTTAATATTTATTTTTTAGTTGTAGGTGGACACACATATCTTTATTTCATTTTTACATGGTGCTGAGGATCGAACCCAGTGCCTCACATGTGCTAGGTGAGCACTCTACTGCTGAGCCACCACCCCAGCCCAAGTTTTTGTTTTCTTTTACCATTTTGAATATATTCTCCTATTTGCTTCTGGAGGGAAAAATTTCTTCTAAGAAATCCAAAACTATCAAATCTTATGGGTCTCCCTTATACATAATGAGTTACTTTTCTCTTGCTGCTTTCAAAATTCTCTTTGTCTTTTGACAGGTTAGACCTCTTTGGATTCATCATGTCTGTGTCTGTTGGGTTTCATGAATCTAGATGTCAAATTATCTCCCTAACTTTGGGGAAATTTCAGCTATTATATCTTTAAATAAGCTTTCTGCTCCTTTTCTTTTCCCTTATCCTTCTGAGATTTCTGTAATATGTATATCGTTTCATTTGACGATGTCTCATTCATTCTTCACTCTTGTTCATTCCTTTTTCTTTTGATCATCTGACTGGATAATTTTAAATGACCTGTGATTTCACTGATCCTTTTTTCTACTTGATTGAATATGCTGTAGAACTCTTCTAGTGAATTTTTTAGTTCAGTTAATTGCATTTCTTAGCTCTAGAATTTATTTAATTCTAATTGGTTTCTCTTTGTTTAATTTTTCATTTTATTCATGTATCTATTTCCTGACTTTATTTAAGGTCTGAGTTCTCTTGTAATCAAGTATCTTTAAGACAAATATTTAAAATGAAAGAAATATGACCCACTCACTCTATGTATTTATTTACTTTTTCTTGAGTGGGTCATAGTTCCCTCAGTCTTCATTGTAGTTGCTTGTAGCTTTGTGTTGATGCCTGTTAATGAGAAGAAATAGCTCCTTCTCCTAATCTTGATGGACTGGATTCAATGGGAAAAGACATTCATCCATCAGACTGGCTGAAGAATCTGAGAGGCTCTCAGAAATTTTCAGTGGATATGTCTTCACTAGACTTGTGCACACGATTGATTCCTAATTAGATAGCTTTACTTCTGCCATTATTTCTTTGTTTAAGAACCACTGGTTTCTTGTACCCTGTGGTGTCTGGCTACTGGATAACTGACTGGAACATTGCAGGTACATTTACTCTTTGCCTTCCCTTCTTGGGAAACCAGTATTATGATGGAAAAAGAAGTCCTGGCCCTTGATTTCTTGTTTTTTTTTTTTTTTTTTCCCTCGGTTTTCTCCCTTCATGGAAAAACCAAGGGCCAGGACTTTTTATTCCATCATAATACTTTGAGTTGTGCACCTTCTCCCAATCTTGTAAGCTGTGCAAATGACAAAAAGATCCTTATTTCTTTTGTTCTAAATTGCCCTCAGGTGTTGAAACTGTGCTGGTTCTACCAGTGCTCCAGATGAGATGAGTCAAAAGGTGGTCCCTTGCTTAACACACTAAAAGGCTGAGACATTTCAGGCATTTTTCACTCTTCTGTCATCCCTCTTGGGGGAGAGGCTTCCTAGGCATCTGAAGTATGCTGATTCTATCAGAGATAGGAACCAGGCCTTTGGGCAGCACCACAGGAGGCTAAGGCTGGGGACATTGAATCCTGCTTCACTTTTCCTCCCCTGAGGGAGAGATCACAGCCTTAGGTAATCTGGTGCTGAACTGGGTGAGCTTGTGGGAACGGAAGTGAAACTATTCTTCTTACCTGTTTCCATGTGGCTATTCTTAGATTTGTGCTCATATGAAGTACTCTAATTTTTAAGTGGGTTCTGGATTTCTCATAAAGATATTTTGGTTCATGTACTGTTAAATCTGTGGGTTTTTTATGGAGAAATAAAGGACCAGGACTTCTTATTCCATCATAATACTGACATCATTAATTTAGTAAGACTGTATTACAATTGGCTGAAAAATTATCATCTGATTGATATTTGTAATATTAAGTAGAAAAATAATGTGAAATATCTTTTTACATTATGTAAGCATTTTGCAATGAGGATATTTGGGTTAAATAAAATGCATCTTTTAAAATAATTTCACTTTCTTTTTACTTTCACTTTTTAAAAAGCAATTATTAGAAAACAAAATTATTTATGTGACTAACATTGTATTTCCATTGGTAGTACTGGTATAAAGTGTCCTAAGTCATAAGTTACAGATCCCTAGCTAATGAAGGCCTCTTCTAGGTGTAGGAATTATGATTGGGAAAACCTCTTAGCAACCCTTCTTTGGCTTTGTGCTTATTGTGTGTCTACTGCACTGATATCCTTTAACTTTAGGGGCTGGAGAAAAGTACAAGTCTTATTTTTTAAAAAAGCAAAAGCTTTGTTAGGTTTTAGTTTAGTTTTGTTTCCATTTTTGACCCAGATTTTGGCTTTTTAAATTATCTGTCAGTTTGTTTTATTGAGTTCTTGAACACTGGATTTTCTTTCAAAATGGCAGGAAGAGGGTGCGGGTGGGGCCTGAAGAAGGAATAAACAAAAGGAAGCAAAACAAAATGAAACAAAACAAAAATCCCTTGGCTCTGTTGAGAACTGAGTGAGGGTGTGGCTGGAACTAAACTGGCACCTACTCCTGGAGTCCAGATGTAAGGGATCAGGTGGAGGGCAGCCTGGGGTGGAGCTGAGACAGTCACAGAGGAGAAAATGCTAAGCCAGGGGAGTGAATGTTGTTCTTGAGACGGGGTCCAAGAGAGAAGATGCCAAAGGCAGTTGGTGCCAGGGACGAATCACAATGGTGAAAGCATTGCAAATGAGCTGCTAGAGAAAACACAAGCGTGAGGGGCAAGCCAGGTGGAAGTCAGGGAAGATGGGGCAGGAGGACAGGTAGATGTGTCTTCCCAGAGTCCACATCGTTCTTGCCAGGTGACATGGCTTCACTACCTCTCTTATCTGGCTCAGCAGCTCTGCTGATGACATTTGTTTTCTTCTCTGCCCTAGCAGTCAGAGCAGACTCAACTGGGCTCTCTTAAAATTGATTGGTAGTGCTTAGTTTCTCTCTCTCTCTCTCTCTCTCTCTCTCTCTCTGTCTCTCTCTCTCTCTCTCTCTCTCTCTCTCTCTCTCTCTATATATATATATATATATATATATATATATATATATATATATATAAAATTTATTTATCTCCCTCACTGAGTCAGAATTACCTTCATTTTCTCTCCATTGCCAGTGCCCAGCACAGTTACAAACTATAACCAAGTAGTAGGAGCAGTGGTCAGAAAAAGTGGAATGGAAATTAGGAAATTATGTCATTCAAGGATATGTAAATCCAACTATTTCTTAAAATGTTCTTGCAAATTCCTTTTTGAACAATGCAGATATTTAAATATTCATATATACACATATTAAAATGCAGCGTGTAATAGAAAACTTCCATTTTGGTGTCAATCTAGGCAATGGAGCCCTGCTTTAAATATGAGTTGGGGAGGCTGTTTTTGAGAGCAGTGCTTTGTAACTGCATTGTTCACTAACTTGAAGCAACTAAAACTCTCCCAGAGAAGTGAACTGTCCTCATGAAAATAACTGAAAGAAACACACCAAGTTTCTTGGCATGATGCAGCAAGGCAGGCTGCAATAGATTAGCTCTGCCCTTAACAACAAGTTTCACTGGGCTGATGAGAGATGTTATGGAAACGTATCAAGGGAAAGAGCACTCCAGCTTCAGCTGGCCAACAGACCATCGGGTAATCACTGCAATGAAAACACTGAACCAGCACCAAGACTCACAAAGCAGCTTATTATAAGGATTTAATATACAGTATTATGGAGAATCTTGATAGCTCTTGTAATAGGATATGGAGCCTTGCTCTTCTCAGTCCCCAGTTCAAATTTGGATTGAGTCCATTTTGACTAAAATTAGTTGGCATTTGAGACAATTTGGAGATCCTGGCAAAACAAGTTGGTCATCTCATCCCAGCTACCAGAGAGCTGACCTCACACACGGGGGCCACCTCCAAAAAGTCCTGACTGATGCACACAGTCATGCTACAGGTTTCCTGGTATAGAAATAGCAATAGTGTTCTCACTAACATTATTTGAAGGATGCTCCAATCACAAATTCCAGTTCTGTGATCAGAAGGACCTTCAGTTCTGGAAAGTGGAGGTTTCAAAAGTTGTTATTTGTTTGTTTTAAAAATAAATACCATCTTTCAAGACAAGTTAAGTTCTTGTAATCAAACTTCTTTTAAGTAAGAAACATGGCTTTTCAAATCATCAGCAGCTCAGGTAGTTTATGTGGAGGCTACTTGCCAAGGACCACGTCTGCTCTGCATTGAAGTACAGTTGAAGGTTTCAGAAGAAGTTTTCTCCTGCTTGCATAATACTGGCTTTCCCTGGATCCTCATCTATCATTGTTTATCAAACTCTAACCTATCAAATGGTTGAATCTGCAGAACAAAAATATAAATAAAATGAAGTTAGCAAAGGCTTGCTACCTGTCTTCATCTAATGGGAAGATAGTGTCTGCCATCTGCCCCACATTGCTACCTCCTTTTTTCTCAAAAGGTTGGGAAATAAAAGGTTATCAGAAAAATGCCAGTGAACATCAAGTTAATTGAGGGAGTTGAATGGCCAGGATTTTCTGAGACACTAAAGCCTTGGGAGCATTGTTATGTCCTCAGTTCAGTACCTACATACATCGTCTATCAGACTGCCTCCTACATTGCCTCAGCCAGAAGAATGGAGTAGCAGGGAGAGCTAGGGAAAAGACGAGTAGTACTATGGGCTTCTCCTGCCCACACTCCTGAGTTTCCCTGCACACTGCCACCTTGGGGCTCTTCCTTGTGACTCCAGCATATCTTTTTTATACTAGTCATAAAAATCTTCATTTGAGTGCAGTCTTCCAGTTATCCAAAATCTAGATTGATACATGCTTTCAGGATTGTGCAGTTTGAAGATGACATAGTAGTGAACAGTCACTGCAAGTATCTGGTTTTCTTTTCAAACTGTCATCTTCTCAATCCAGGGTCATTAAAACCAAAGAGGAGATTTGGAAGTATCTCACTCTACCTAAACAATACCCTTTTAACAGGCAGAGCTGTGAAGATTGTCAGTTGAGTGACATCACCAAAGGCATTTTTAAACACTAGAGAGGAGAAACAGCACAGTTCTCTGTCTGGTGTTTATTTTGTTCACTTTCCTTCAAAAATCAAACCAGAAATGATATTTCACAGATAAAATAACCTACCTTTTTCATAGATTGAAAAAACCCAACAAAATGTGCCTAATATAAAAGTAATAAAAGGAAAGTAATTTATATTTCAAAATGTATTTCAATGCGTCTATAGGCTCAATAATCATGGCAGAGAGATCTAAATGTAGCCTCAAAAAGCTGTGTTTTATTGGCAACATTGCCAATAGTGACATGCATTTAATGGAATTATGGACTGAGCTTTTTAGCTTTGAATAAAAAAAAGGACAATCCTCTACATGAGTTGTTCTCCTTAAACATTCAGTATATGTCAAAGCTGAGGAAAAGATACTTTATATAGATCTGCAAACAGAGTAGGGGTTAGGCTGGGGTAATCATAAACAGGTTTTTCACCTTTGTGAATGCCAAGTCATGAGAGATGCTAGGCAATTCTGTATATCTCAGGTCAGATGGCACAGTACAGGATGTCTAGCAACCCTGCTTCCTGATACTTAGAGGTCAATAGCAACCCTCCAGTACTGTAGCAACCAAAAATACACCACCACTTCCTGAAGTACCTTCACCAAGGACCACTGAGCTAGAACATAAGTCTTGGGATTTTGTTCCTGGTGAAGCTCTGTGGTGTGTTACCCCAGAATTTATTGTAAATTACTTGTTCAGTGTCCACTAAATTATAAGTTCTGGGTGGGCCCAGGCTATTTCTATTCTGGCTCATCACTGCATAACCTAACTAGATTGGACTAGACTGCATAACCTAACTGTACTAGACACTCAATAATTATTTGTTGGATGCATCAATAAGAAAATGAATGAGTGGATAAATACATATATTGCCATTAGACCCACATTAATTTATAAATACAGGGTAAGTCTGTGTTGCAGTACTTAAAGCATCCTTCCCTTTAAAAATGATTTTACTTAAGGATAATTATAAACTGACATCCTATTTAATTCTAATTACTTCTATGGCATCTCATATGAATATAAGAAAACTCCTACCTGGATATCTGAAGCATCATAGCCTTCCTTTTCTTAGATCAGAACAATAGAGCTTTGTCCCAGAGAGTCAATATTTTGAGAAAGCAAGTAAGGCTGGCCTCAAAAATCCCAAATCTTTCTCTTTTCCTGCCTTCTCCTTTTTCTTTGGGGCTGTGAGGAAGATGTAACTTTTGGAACCCAGCTCTTTGGACTAGGAGTCAGAAGTATGAATTTTCATGCCAGTTTTACCATTAAACAGCTGTGTCACCTTAAGAAAGTGACTTCACCTCTCTAAGACTCTGTTTCCTTATTTATAAAATGAAATGGTAAGATTACGAGTTTCTAACTGTTCCTTTCAGCTGTTACACTTAACATTTCAGTGACATTTTATAAAAACCAGGGACAGGTAGACCCAGTTGTAAAAAAGGTAGAAACATTCTTTTTTTTTTTTTTTTTAAACACAATGGTTAGAAACTGAGCTTTGCCTTGCTGAATGACAGAATATTCTTGGAACTTCACAGAAGAAAAGAAAAACATGTTTATAAGGATTGTATGTTTTTTTGTAAAGTCAACATAACTAATTTCTCTTTCTCTCAAGAATGTATTTCCTTTATTTATACTTATATATTTATGTGTAATTGATATTATTATATGTTTATATTTCCTTCTGTGTTAGCTGGTCAATCTTTTGCCTGATACAGTTTTATTTTTCTTTACTTCCAATGTTCAAAAGGCCTTAACCAAGCCATCCAAAGTAGATATGACTTTCTGATAATGACTCCCCTCTATCAGAAATGGGATCTGGATATTTCAATATCCATAACAGCAAATAAGTAGTTTTCTCCATTGTAGTTTCCTCAAAACTCTGTGCTTTTGAGTTAAAGTTTAATTACCTGAGAACTTTCTTGTTTAGGCCTAACGACATGTAAGTTTAATATTGAGATTTCAAAGAGATACAATCTGGAATTCTAAGATCTTCTATTGTTAGCCCATGAAATCAGGGTATTGTTTTTTCCTGGGGAAAAATGAATTAAGATGCATCCATGTGGCCATTGGATTTTATTTCAGCAGTGAGCCTCCTGCCAACATTGCTCTCAGAGGGGTTGTCACCTATGCTGAGGTACAGAGCTACGTGATTTAAGCATGAGGTACATCCTAGCTCACTGGAAAACAGGAGCATTTTGAGGGCCACCCTCAAACACCAGGCTAGGCTCCTCCTTAAAGAATCCACAGGTAGATACTGATCCACTTTCTTTCCAGACACAGAGGAATACTGGGTTTATCAGTGGTGGAGAGGAAATTTTAGCAGTCATTAACAATCCTATACTACACCAACTACATTCTTACTTCTTGTATTGAAGGAATCAAAGAAAGAAGAGGGAATGTTGATTGTTCAGTTTCCCATATCCATTTGCCCTAGGATCCTGATGATTAAAAAGGCAGAGAATTCTATTCAGAAGTTTATCATTCTTCAGTGGCTTGAAATTTGGTATGATGGTGGGAAGTTATCACAGGGGGGGGAGGAGAGGGGGGGGAGGGGGGAGATATCCTCAGGGAAGGATCTGGCATTTTGGATGACTTGGATGACAACACTCAGTCCTTAAACTCCAACAGTAAGATGGCAAATTGTGACAATTTTAATACCAACCAATATAGAGAATCCCTGGATGCAATTTAGAAGCCCCAGGCTAGATTCTTCTTCATCTTTCATGCAGAACATGCATGTTTGTTTGGTCTCAGTGATTACCAGAGAGTTAGGCCACTTCCACCCCAGCTTATAAGTAGTTAGAGGAGAAAGACATGGCAGGAATCATATGGAAGATATATCAAATAGGGTTTGTGCCAAGTGCTCAAAAAAAAAAAAAAAAAAAAAAAAAGAATGGACTGATAGCCAAGCCCACTGAAGGGTTAAAGCAATAGACTTTTCTCTCCTCATTAAAGCATTTTAAAGCTTAACATAGTTTTCATTTTTTTAGCATTAATTCAAATCTAAAATCCTCTCCTCTGCCCAACTCCTCACCCTGCCTTGTACTGACTGCTCCAGGAGCATCTTCCCTGTTATTATTAGTGGATAATTGCTTAACATTTTCTAAAGGTAATTAACCTTGCCTTTGAAATGAAAGAAATCCCTAAATTGAGCAATATGATGAAAGCCATTCTTTAGTGTAATTTAGTCCCATCAGCCAATACCAGCCATTAAGTACATCAATTTCTAGCTCAAAGGCAGTACTGCAGAATAAGCAGTGGCAATATTTTAAAGAAAAAACTCAAGGTCTTAATATTGTCAATCTCAATTTCTTCAGAAAAGAATTTCTTCTTCTCTTTTCGCAAGAAGCCAGAGGTTCTGTGGAAACTCCACAGAGTGACCTTGATGGAGGGCATTTGTTAGAAGGAGTCATGTCAAGCTGACAGCATGCCGGAGGTTGCCTGCATACTTGTGGACTCTGAAAGATCACCAAGAACTTATAATTCTGTGTTAAAATTTAATGTCTTGTAACGTTTTTTGGAGAAATAAATCTGTCACATTACAAAGAGCTCTGATATTTTGCTACGGTTCTTCCATCTCCACTAGCATATTTTCTGCAGGTCTGTTTTGTAATTAACTGGTTAAGCATCTCCTCTCTGATCATAGGTTTCGCTGTGGTGAAGATTCCACAGACAACACATTCAGCCTCCTGCCTCCATGTAAGGTTGTGCCCAAATGATTTTAGACTGATGGATATCAGAATTTTCCTCTTGCTAAAAGAAAGATTTCCAAGATGGAGACTAAACAACATCCCCTGGTATCTTGTTCCAAGAGTTGGGAAAGTTCTGTGCCAGCAAACCACTTTGTGGTTGCATTAGATGCTCTCTGCCGCCCTGTGGTTAGCTGGAAGTCAGTTTACCACAGGGCTTTTATCACCCAGCGGCTGCATTTAGCTTTCTGGGTGACCCTGGCCCACTCTCCAAACCAGAGGAAGGCCCCAAGGGCCTTTTAAAGGACCATCCAGAAACCTTCAGAGATGCAGGGAATCCTTGCCAGATCTAGAGATTAATTTAAAAAAAAAAAAAAAGTGCAATGATCACTTTGGCGCCCTCTAGGGGCAATTTTCTGCCATCTTGTAGATTGTGAAATAGTACATTTGGGGAATTTCATGTCAGTGTAGACACAAACATCTTGTTAGCAATTTCCTCATATGGCTTACCAGTACCCTTTCCTACATTCTTTTTGTTGATTATTTTACATGACCACAGGATCCCTTTTCTCATGGAAACTTCATCATAAAATCCTGTACCAAGGGGAAGAAACCAACAACAACAAAATTAAAGCCAGAGATTATGATTGTGTCTATCAGATCTGTTTATTTTGATGCAAGCAGTAAAGGCAGCTCTTCAGCAATCCCTTTTAAATGCTTCCTATTCACAAACAAATATGTGATTTGAGTAGGTTTTATCCCCTTTTAACAAAGGGGGGAACTCTGCTGTGATGCTTTGTATTTAAGAATATGACATTTAGAATCTGTGTGCCTATACCTCAGTTGCACTCTTCACTGCCTTTGAGTAAGTTAGCTACTCTGTGGCTTGGTTTCTTCAAGTATAAATGGGTAAAATAAGAGCAACTTCCTCATAAGGTTTCTGCTAGGATTAACTGAAATAATGCCCATCAAGCACATTGTCACCCTACATGTTTATTGAGTGTTTTCAGATACTCAAGAGAGTAGAGAGGAAAAGACTAAGAAGTCATATAAGAAAGAAACCCACCTTATAGGGTTGTTGAAAGCATTATGTTAGTTAATGAAAGCAAAACGCTAGAAAAAGGCTTGGCTCCTAGTAAACACTACACTGTTTGCTGTTATTGTTATCTTCATTTTACACTGGAGCAAACTGAAATATGCAGAGAGAGAGGTTAAGCAACTTACCCAGAAAACAGATGCCAGTAAGCATTTGAGTCAGGAAATAAAAGCAGACATCTAATTCAATGGCTCATGCATTTTAACTTTTTGCTCTTAATAACTAGTTCTGGTAGTATTACTTCGACTATAGAGCTAATTTTCAAGTAGATTTGCTGTCATCTTACTGAAGAGAATCTTCTTCATCAGCCTGAGACATGTACCCTCCAGAACATGAGCCTGCTACCCTAAGACACTAACAATTTAACACCCCATTAACCAGTCTACTTGGGGGTAGAGAACAAAAATCTTCAGCCGCTTTTCAGGAAGATATTATTTTCCTCCTACTAAATCTTTGAGTTGGTCAGAGAGTAAGGAGACAGTTGAGAGGGGTTTAGAGGGAAGAGTTCTCAGGAAGCTTCCTGTGGAGGTGAACTGAGTCACATGCATGGGATGGCACTCTCTGACCTTTTTCAAAGTCCCCAGGCCACTTCACTTTCTAATGGAATGATGAGGATTGTCTGGCATAGAGAATGATGTGAGTTCTCTGAATAGGGTCCTGAGAGTGTTCACAATTGCATGAACTTGCCTAGAGCTGTACTGTACTTCAACTGTTAAAACATTCCTAATGCAATCCTAACAAATGTGTTCCCTGACTGTATGATTTTTTTCCAGCCATCTTTGTTAGCATATTACCAGCTCTGCTATCTAAGCTGCGAAACCTCAGTCTTCCCAAGTTAAGGATTTCCCATTGATTTTTAGTTTCCAAAAACAAATTTCCAGGGAGGCCATGAAGCACTTATCACCAGATCATTTCCGTTGGTGAAAAGTCTGTTGCTCTTCAGTTTATGGTCTACAATTGCTGAGGCTGTGGAAACTCAAATCTCTGAGGTTGTCTTATTTTCTCTGAGGGCAGAGAGCTAGAAGAAGATAGTTTGTTGTTTTAGGGAAGACACTCTCTCCTTAGACTTTTCTAGCTTCAGGCAGGGGGAAATTGCTAAACTGGAAAATATTGAATTTTTCTGTTGGTGAGGTGCTCACAAATATGTATTAAAACAAATGCTTTCCTTAGAAGAAGGGATGCCCAGATGCATGCCCACCTTGAGTTCAATTTGACTATGAGACATCCTAGTACATTTTCCTGTCCTTTATTTAGCCCAGATGATAAAACTCTTCATGTGTTAGCTCACTCTTCTATTCCTTTATGTTATTTAAAGCAGAGACCCATCAGTACTGATGCAAAATCACCTGAACTTTTTTCTTTGAAGAAAAAGAAAAGTTCTTTTTTTTTATCTGAAGGAAAAAGTCTTAAGTCTGAATATTAGTTTGGAAGACTAATATTTCTAGTAAAATCAGTGAAACAACTGACAATGCCACTTTGTTTTTGCAGTGTGAAACCTAAGAAGTTCTCTGTGTCAAGTCTTAGACAGTCTCTCAGGTATGTAACTGCTCACAATAAGTTTGCAAACATATATGTCTCACTACAAGACAAGGAACAAAATAATTCAACAGAGACAAAAGAAAACACACATTTCTTTCAGTATGCAAAACTGTGCCTTTAAATATGTAGCATAATTTCCAGTATAGGCTTGGTAAGTATGGCTAAAATTAAATGAAGTTAGCCTTAAAGAACGGGAATGCATAATATAGTCATTCATTAATTAAATTGTCAATGAGTACTCACTATTTGCCAGGTATTGCTCCAGGGAGAAGGGAATACAGTCCTTAATCTCATGGTAGAGTTTATACTCTGGTGGGGAAGTTAAGAAGTAAATCAAAATGCCACACCACACACAGATTCACACATTCACATGGACCTTACTGTGAAGTGTGTTGTAAGTTCATAGCTGGGGGTGACCTGAAGAAGTTGAAGAAGCTACACAATTTACATTGGAAAAAAATTGGAAACTCTGGTTGTGTTTTAGTCACTTATTTTGCCGCTGTGACTAAAAGACCCAATCAGCACAATTATAGAGGAGGAACAGTTTATTTGGAGGCTTGCAGTTTCAGAGGTCTTAGTCCATAGAAGGCTGGCTCCATTCCTTGGGGTTGGAGGTGAGGCAGGACATCATGGCAGAAAGCAGCTCACATGATGACCAGGAAGAAGAGAGGGAGAGAGAGAGGGAGAGGGAGGGAGAAAGAAAGAGAGGGAGAGGGAGAGGGAGAGGGAGGGAGAAAGAAAGAGAGGGAGAGGGAGAGGGAGGGAGAGGGAGAGAGAGAGAAACAGAGAGAGAGAGGGAGAGGGAGAGAGAGAGAAAGAGGGAGGGGGAGAGAGAGATGGAGAGGGAGAGAGAGATGGAGAGGGAGAGAGAGAGGGAGAGGGAGGGAGGGGAGGGAGGGTGAGGGAGAGAGGGAGAGGGAGAGGGAGAGGGAGAGGGAGAGAGGGAGAGGGAGAGGGAGAGTGGGAGAGTGGGAGAGAGGGAGAGGGAGAGAGGGAGGAGAGAGGGAGGAGAGAGGGAGGAGAGAGGGAGGAGAGAGGGAGGAGAGAGGGAGGAGAGAGGGAGGAGAGAGGGAGGAGAGAGGGAGGAGAGAGGGAGGAGAGAGGGAGGAGAGAGGGGGAGAGGGGGAGAGGGGGAGAGGGGGAGAGGGGGAGAGACTGACTCTACCCTCCAGATACAAATATATACCCCAAAGCCACACCCCAATGCCCCACCTCCTTCAGCTGCATCCCACCTGCCTCCAGTTACCACTCAGTTAATCCCATCAGGGATTAATTCACTAATTGGGTTAAGGCTCTCACAGCCCAATCATTTCCCCTCTGAACCCTCTCACATTGTCTCACACATTAGCTCTTGGGGGACACCACACATATAAATCATCACAGGTTGGAAGGTGAAAGTGGAGAAAAGTTTCAGAAGATAGCAGAGTGGTAGACTTAAAAAGTGGTGGTGAAGAGAGGGGAGAATGGATTTGTACCGTGTTTCTCTGCTTTTCTATGTCATAAAAATGTATTACCTCTACCCCAGTCTCCACCTTTGTCTCTTTCCTGAGGAGGCTGAGTAAAGATATAAATCAATTCAAATTACTTTTCTGGTTGCTGATTGAACTGTGTTCTCTGTGAAAGAGAATCATAACGATTCCTGACCCACATCTGGCACAACCTTGTTCTGTCTCTGAAATAATCCCCTGCATTAGCGTGTTTTAGAATGAAAACATTCTCACTGGAAGCTGAGGGAAAAGGGAAACAGGAATATTTCTCATGACTGGAGGGTTGAAGGGGTGTCCTGCCAAAGGAAGAAGCACAGGTTGTCCCTCCACCCACACACTTACCAGTTATTGGCAAGATGAAAGTCTGGAGCTCCTTCTATTCCCTCCACCTCCTTTCACCATCCTCCATCCTCTGCTCTAGCCTCCGGGTTCGGATTCACATTTGACTCTGTCCACATGAAGTCTGCACTTCAGTCGCTTTCCCTTTTGCATGCTCCAGACTGCGCATTAACCCATCTTTCAAAATGTTTCCTTTTGGGGTTGGGGATATAGCTCAGTTGGTAGAGTGCTTGCCTTGCCTCACATGCACATGGCCCTGGGTTCAGTCCCCAGCACCACAAACAAAAAATCTCCTCCCACTTGTTATGTTTCTTGAAAATGCTCCTGCCCTCATGATATCTTAATTGCCTCCCAGAACATCAAGTATTTCTAAATTTCTCTATAACCAACTAAGTGATGATACCCAAACTAACCGAGGTCCTTCAGAATGAGGAATGGGGGAAGGGTATAGGGAGTGCACTTTGCCTGTGTGTTACTTTAGCTCCTCTAGGACATCTGAGCAGGTGTTCAGTGGGCAATTCCTCTTTGCTCCCATGACAGTCTTTGACTAAAGGGTGAAGTTCAGATATTAGACAAGAATATGATGGAACAGAATGACAGCAGTATCAGTTGATGCTCCTTGTCCCCCAGCCAAGAAGGTTAATATGTGGAAGGGATGGTGTGGTAGTGAGAAAAAAAAAAAAAAGCTTGTGATCCTAGCCTGTCTGCTCTAAGAGGCCCTTGCTCCCAACATTGTCTCCATACTGTCTGAAGTCTACCAATTAGAAGTGCATTTAATCAAATATCCCAGAATGATTGAGAAGAGAGACCTTCATTCTCTCATTGGGTTAATATATATCTGTTTCCTTTTTTTGTTTCATCAAAGTTTCTGAGATAGGGAGAACAGAATTGCAGAATCACAGAGTGGGTTAGGGACCCTGGATTATCAGGACCAGCAGGAAGGAGTTGGGATGAACACAAACTGAAAAGAGCAAAATGGTGACCACTTTTGTTCTGATCTCAACCCAGACTCATGATGTGAAAGGTAGGTCAGGCCAATGAGGAGAAGATTGCATCTGAGCCCTGTCCTCAGCCAGTATCTTCAGGTTTCCAGAAGGTCCAGACTCAGTGTTCTTATTCTAGTTCCTGCCCTCATGATATCTCAACTTACTTGTCCTTGATGTTGCAAAAACAAAAAACAAAAAACAAACAAACAATTGAAATACCTAAGTCTATTCTTGTTTATCCTGGCCAATGATTTCAAGTTTCATCCAGTCCATGGTGGTACCAGGAAGCATGATTATGTTCTCCGTCCCATCATTAAGTTAAGAATTTGATTTCCAGTTGCTGAGAGGCTTGGATTCTCCTTGGAAGAAAATACCTTTGCCAGAAAAGTCTGTATCAGATTATTTCATCTGTTAGCAGCAGAACCAGAAGATAATGAGGACTATTTGACAGAGACTAGCATTGACAAATGGTACACATTTTTGAACTCATTTCAAAGTACAAATTCCCATTGCATTTCATTTTCTAAGGCTCTGAGTAACTTATAGTCAATTTAATTGCCTGTATTTGGAATAAGGAATTCTTAAAATTCTGAGTATAATATTTGGATTTAAAGAAAAAGACACCATAATAGAGGCCATTGTTCTAGTAAGTAGAGACAGGTTCATGTATTTCAAACCTTGGGTAGAATATAAAGAAGATCATTGAGCTTTAATTTGAAAGAATTCTGCTGAAAGATTCAGAAAACAATCCACTGTGAGAATATGAGACAGAATTAGAATATTTAATAGACAATTGTTTACTAAAGACACATTTATTTTATATCATTTTTGACAAGACCATATTGTCAAACTATTTAAAATTTCATTAGAAACATTTGGATGACCATGAAAGTGTTTACTCTTTCATCCTTCCATGTATATTGGATTACTCAAGGAAGACAATGGAAAGAATTTAAGAAATGCTAGTTTAGCAGCAACTCAGACTGCATTTCAGAAATATTATAGACTATGTAAACAGATACAACTTTTGGACATGTATTATCAGAGCTTCAATATTATTGGTGCAAAGTAGGCACAAAGAAATGAAAAATTCCATCACTATCAACAGAGATGATCCTTTGGACAATGATGGTACAAATAAAACTTCCTTCCCATATAATAACTATGCTTGTCTAGGAAAAAAAGAATCATCTTTATTTTGTTTTGCTAAATACCACTGTTAACTGCAGAAGCTATGATTCATAACCTGTGCAATAATATATGCCCTTTTAAAGTCATTCTGGAGCTATGGCATATGAAGATCTTGCCATCATGAAAGCCCCAGACCATTTGCTGAGTGAACAGCATGTTTGGAATAAGATTAAACTTCTTCTTGACATTAAAGTCACCTTTGGTTATTCATTCTAATACCAAATGGACATTTCTGACTTTTTCTTGTACTATCTGAGTTCTAGGGGCATAATTTACAATGAGGAAGCAATTCTTGGTCATCTGAGGATCAACCAGAGGGCTTGCAACTACAAATTGTTGGGTTCAAGATCCAGAGTTTCTGATTCAGTACTATTGAAGTGGAGCAGAGAATGCATTTCTAATAAATTCCAGGTGATGTGGATGGTGCTTTTAGGGGGGACCACACTTTGAGAACCACTGCAATTAGACAAATGGGCAGGGGTAGACAGTTATGCCAAGATGCAATCTTTTGAAAAAGTTTTCATGTGTGGATCAGGCTGGACCAGTACAAAATGAAGACTAAGTTTCCCCTAAAGTCCAACTTCCTTATGGAGTCCCCACCTGTGCATAGAAACTTTTTTATTTATTAAATTATTTACTTATTCTAATTTGATATACATGATGGCAGAATGCAATTCATATCATAGCACACATGTAGAACACAATGTTTCAAGTCACTCATTGTACACAAAGTATTTTCATACCATTCATGTCTTCATACATGTACTTAGGTTAATGATGTCTAACTCATTCCACCATCACTCCTACCCCCATTGTCCCCTCCCTTCTCCTCCCTCCCCTTTGCCCTATCTAAGGTTCCTCCATTCCTCCCATGCTACCCACTTCCCACCGTTGCCATTATGAGTCAGCATCCTCATATAATAGAAAACATTTGGCCTTTGGTTTTTGGGGATTTGCTTGCTTCACTTAGCATTATATTCTCCAGCTCCCATCCATTTACCTGCAAATGCCATGATTTTATTCTCTTTTAATGCAGAATAATGTTCCATTGTGTATGTATACCAAAGTTTCCCTATCCATTCATCTACTGAAGGGCATCTGGGTTGGTTCCACAATTTAGCTATTGTGAATTGTGCTGCTATAAACATTGATATGGCTTTGTCCCTGTAGTATGCTGTTTTTAAGTCCTCTGGGTATAAACCAAGGAATGGGATAGCTGGGTCAAATGGTGGTTCCATTCCCAGTTTTCCAAGGAATCTCCATACTGCTTTCCATACAGGCTGCACCAATTTGCAGTCCCACCAGCAATGTATGAGTTTGCCTTTCCCCCCACATCTTCCAACACTTATTGTTGTTTGTACTCTTGATAGCTGCTGCATGTGGAAACTTTTGCCTCCTGTTTTTCTACTTTTTTCCATCCAGTTCTAAAAAGAGTTCATAGATCTTGTTATTTTAATTTACCCTAAATTGTAAATTAGTTGTGGTTAGTTAATCTTCTAAAAGACTATTGTGTCTTAACATAAATCAAAACTTTACACTCAATAAATGAAATTCAAACAATGAGAAGTCATTCATTTTAAATGGGAAATGCTTTGTTACACTTCCACTCTCTGGCCTACATTAAAGCAGAGTGATCTAAAGGTCACATCTCTTCATTCTACTTCATTGATTAAGTTCTTTAATGACTATCTTTCTCCTACAGGTTAATTGAAAATTAGCAAGATTTCCAGGCTTTTCAATATATGCCACTGTGATCTGTCCAACTGCACCCACCACTTCTCCCTATTACACTTTAAATAAAACAGTGCTGAAATTATTTCAAATCCTCTGAAAATGTCCTATTATTAACATCAGCTACATTATTTTCAGGACTTAGTTCAAGATGAGAATGCACAGCCCTCTGTTTAAATTTTGCTAAAGATTTTCAAGAGGGCAGATCACTCATTCATATGCAGAGGCTTCTCAGCATGGGTCCTGCATGACTGCAGGTCACAAACTCAGAAAGTATCCTTAACTGTCCTAGAGACAATAACTGCCTTGGCACCTGTATTGGGATATCACAAAGAAACCATTCAAAAATTTTTATTTCCTTTTGATCTGAGTTACTATCTCGAGATTCAAATGAAGGAATGCTCTTGAATCTCACAACCATGCTTTTGCTCCTCTTCCAGGAAAATTCTTGCAGAGCTAGAGCTCTTAGCATACTACCTTGACCCTAGCACCACTTGTGTCCTAAGCCATTGTCATATTCTCACCTCTTTTAGTTCCTTTACAACATATCATTCCCTCCTTTTGAAAAGCCATCCTCCTGTCTCTCATCTGATTAACTTCCACCCAACTAGCAGCCTCTCAACTCAAACTTCTCCTTTGCCATGAGACCTGCACCAACACCAGAGCAGGCCCGTGCACATGTTTCGCACCTGTACTTTAGTGGCTAATTTATTTTTAACTTGTTTGCATGAACATCTTGTTCACCAGACTCTATTCTGGGGTGTGGATAGTGCCTTTATTTTGTGACTGCAGTATCTGCACAATGCCTGGCCTCTGGGGTGACTCAAAAATATTCGTTAAATAAAAGGATAGATGATCATACACCTTAACATTTTTTTTTATTAATTCAAAAACACTTACTCTGAAGAAAATCATTTTTAAAGCCAACAGGTAGCCTTAATATGATCCAGTTTTCTGGAATTATTAGGTGGAGTTGTAAATTTGCTTCTAGTTTCCACAAAGATGGAACATGCTGGAACAATAATTGAACTTTCAGTCTTTCAAACCTAATATAGATGGGTTTGGCCCCAAAGATGTGTCAGTTCTGTTCAGTGCAAGACTCTAACACTTGGGATTATTTGAGAGTCATCAAGAACGCCTTCCTAGACTGGTTGCAAATGGAAAATTTTATTATTAATTCAAATATCCGAAACCATTTGTGGTCTACAGTCAGTTTTCCAGGGCTGGTGATCTAGTCTGTGGTTGCTTTAGGTCCTTTGCTCCTCCCTCTCCTTGGTGACTTCTGACTATTCTCACTGTTGCCCCACCACAGGTGGGTGGGGATACATGAGTGTGCCAAGTCAGACCAATAATATCTGCTTTCTGTATATTTATGGTTCACCTATGAATTACATGTACCCAAGCTATGTTCACCCCTGGCTGACACATAAAATTTGAGCATTGGCAGGATATTATATTTACTTAGGTATTTTTCATACATATATGAAATATAGATACACATGAGAAATATATATGATAAAAATACATATATGAGAAAAATGCACACACACATACATATATACACCCCCTCCCCCCCACACACACATACACACTATTTGGGGCACATTTTTGGAGAAAAGTCAGAAAAAAAAATTACTACAATATTTTATACTTGTGTTTTTAGCAATTATTGTGTTTTGTCCTTATAAACAGTCTAGGATTTGTATTAGTCAGCTTTTCGTTAATATGATGAACTACCTGAGGCAGGAAGTACATTAAAAAATGAGGTTTATTTAGTTCAGTCAGGATGCTAAAAGTCAAAATAGCTATGGCATAGGCTCTGACAATTCCCCCTATCCTGGGCTGTGTCATTTCATGGTAATGGCTACAATGCAAACATGTGGGAGTAGAGATTATATTTTAGAATGGGAAGCCAGCAAGTCTGCAGTCTCATAATCTCTTCTAAGGACAGATCCACAATTGATCCAAAGATCTCTCACTAGACCCCACCTCTTTAAAGTTCCATGCCATCATTGCCACATGATTACAACACATGATTTGAGGGCATACTTAAAACACATCTACAACGCTAGTAGTGTTGGAGCAGTACCTGGTTTATTATTATTCCTGTTTGTTTTTCTAGCCAGTACATGGAGAAAGAAGAGCTTGTTGGTGCTAATGGTCTACCTAAATTTCTGCTTCTTGGTTTTTCTCCCTTCCTTCCTTCCTTCCTTCCTTCCTTCCTTTCTCTTCCTTCCTCCCTCCCTCCCTCCCTCCCTTCCTTCTTTTTTTCTTTCTTTTCTTTCTATCAGAGATTGAACCCAAGGGGTGCTTAACCACTAAGTCACATCCCAGCAATTGTTTATTTTTTATTTTGAGACGGGTCTTGCTAAGTTGTTTAAGGCCTTGCAAAGTTGCTGAGGTGGCTTTGAACTTAAGATATTACCGCTTCAGTCTCCTGAGCTGCTGGGATTAAAAGTGTGAGCCAGCACATGGAACTTGTTTTCTTCTCTCTTGAAGCAGATGGACTTTCATTCTCCCAAGGCACTTCTAGTCCTGTGAACATTACTAATGAGCTGTGACAAAGGATGACTAGGCCCAGACATAAATCTCAAGGCAAGATAATCCTGAACAGTTCAATCTATTTTCAAAGGACATCCATACAGACAGGTGCATTTGTCCACCTGCTGTGAAAGTAAATCCTAGGCTTCGAAAACCAAGCAACTGATTATGAGTAACAGGACATGTAGAAGAAAGTTTGAATTGAACCAAAAACTTGTCTAAAGGGTAAGGCAACTTTATCCTTGCCTTCGATGCTAATGGTTCAGTTTTGCTTTTAACCTGTTTGGCTGGATTTCTTACTTACTCTTCACTCTGACTTCTATTGATTGTGCATTCCCAAATCCACATAATGTTTTCCTGGATATGTCATTCATTTAGGGCTCCCCCAACTTTCTTTCCTCAATTTTGAGTCTGGACTTTCAGGGTTGGGAGGAAGTATGACAGGTTTTGTAGTGTATCTTCATGTGGCAACTGAATCCTCTCCACCACCTCCTTGCCTGTTTTGTGTGTTCTTTGCCTAACCACAACCAGGAGAGAAAATTAACTGCTGACCAAAGTCCCATATCTAATCCTTGAGCAGCTCTATCTGAAATGTCTTTTTTTTTCATAAGCCAGATGTCAGCTAAGGTCAATTTGCCATATTAAGATTTAGATGAAATTATTCTGAGATTCATTCCTTATGTGATAAGTCATTTAACAACTCTTTCAGATTCTATGATCAGAGGACATGTGGTCAGGTTGTTTATAGCTTTCCTGTTACCTCTTGCTAAGGTTTGATCACTCCATTTATGGGCCCCTGTCTTCTCTGTACCTCTTCTTCCTCTGTGTGTCCTGTGACTCCTAGTGAACATTCTTTTTCTTCCTGTTTAGACATTCAACTTGAGCCTGTCTCAAACACAAGGCTCTGTGAGTATGTAGGACATATTTTTATAGCAGAATTAAAGCAACTGCTGAAGTTTATAGTGCAATAATGAAACAACCTATGATTACATATTAGACATTCCTATTTTGCAAAATCATTCAACCACCCCATCACCAGGAACCTCTCTCTCACTGGCCACTTTTCTTGGCAGCTTCAGCCTCCCACATGGCCCTTGGCACACTCTCTTATCCTCTCCCCTCTTTTGCTTCTTTATATTTTTATCCCAAATTTCAGTTAACTTCTTCTACATAGAAATTAGCTTTTGCTTTTGTCTTCTTCTGGGCTTTGACCTTGGGACCTCATACCCTACAACCTGGGCACTATGTCTAAATGTCCTCCTAAACATAGTTCATTTCCTGAAGGCCTTGTTCCAGCTGTTACCCAGCCTCCTCCTGGTTACAGAAAGCCCAAGACTGACTTTCTGCAGCTTCTATTTAACTCATTAAAACCTGACCTCTCTTGGCTGATCTCTTGCTCTGGAGTCGATGCAAGGATGGAGAGAACACAAGCTCTGGAACTAGACTTGAACTTGAATCCTAGATCCACTCATGTTCTTCACCTGTGAAATTGTGGTCATTATATCCTCTAAGAGATTGGTAAATTCTTTAGGTAATGCAGTGTCTGGCACACAGTAAATATTTTCACATTTTTAAATTTCCAATTTCCTTTCCTTCTTTTCTTTCACCCTCACACTTGAGGATCAGTATAGGTAAATCATCCTCAACCTGAACTTTGAACTTCTTACCCTGAGCTACTTGATATATTCAATCTCATGGATACTTAATTTGGTTCCTGCTTTTATCCTGGGTTTGGATTTCATTACTCAGCTACTCCCACTCTATGGAACAACTTAGTGGTCCCAAACTTACTCTCATCTCTGGAATCTTGCATGTGCAGCCTCTCCTGAGATTTCACTTAAATACCACCTTCCCTTCCAGAAAGCTTTCCCTGGTTCTCCCAAGACCAAACTGGGCATGACGACTATCTGTTCCTCTCACACTCTGGGGCTATTTATCTCTATGACAGTACCCAGCAAAGTTTTGAAAACATTCATTACATGACTATTCCATAGATTATCAGCTTCCTGAGGCAGAGGAAGATTCTTCATCAAAAGTTTATCTAGTGTTGGCACACCAGTAATACTTCAAGAATGTCAACATATCCTGCCCTGCTTCCACAGTTCTGCCCTGGCAGATGGTTTTCCACAACCACCCCACCCTGACAGATGATAAACATCACCTTTAACCACTAACCTCTTCTTTCTCCCTTACCATCCTGATACCCCCATAACAAATATATTATAAGAATATGTTTTTCTGAGTTGTAAAAGTAGAAAACAGATAAAACTTAAGATTTATAATTCATTTAACCTTGATAAAAGAAGTTGTGTAACAAAGGCGAGACACCTAGAGGTTAGTCAACACAGGTAAGAATAATAAACTTCAAAAACGCTAGTGAATGACAACTCAGATGCTCTCGTTAAATGACATTTAACAATTGATAGCTAACTATGCAAAGAAACATATGTGGAAAAGACAAAGATAACATATAAAGTTCTGAACATAGTGGTGATACAAGGGCTTTCACATATACACATAAAACATGATATCTTTTTATTATACTCTACAGTTAATATAACAAATATGCAGAAGGGAAAGAAACTTCTTCTGCTTTTCCTGCTTACTCATATGCTCCTACCTTGGAAACTGCTTCAGAGATGACTGGCATTAAGTTATGGCTCACAGATATAACCAAGCTGTGTTGCTTGAGTAGTTCTTAAATCTAGAAATTTGCAAATGATATTAGAAGTATGGGAAGCATTGTGAAGTAATGGACATTTTATGTGTGAAGATGTAGAGAGGTTGTTTGGGATGACTCAGGAAAATTCTGGTTGCCCTGTCTCTTTAGGCATGTTCACAAGTAGTTCAGTACCCCTGAAACATACCCAGCCAGATGCCATGATCACTCTCAAAATCCAATATGCATTACTTAAAATTTTTATGTGAACATACAAAATACCTTGGAACATATTCTTTGTTTTGGTGTTAAACAATTTTGTTTCAAATATATAAAATTCAAACATAGTATCTTAAATACTAGTAGTAAAATTAAGGAAAGATGATAATTTTTATGATGTATTGACCTACCACATGGTTTACCTTAATCTCAGAACCGATTCAGCTTTGGCTGCGGGTAGAGTCTTGGCAAATGGAGGTTCACCAAGAGTACGTCCCTGCCCACTCTGACATGTGCTCACAACCAAGAAAACCCCATCAGGCAGATGTTCCAGAATACACATGGCACTTAGCACTAGGAATTCTTGTGGAATGGAGGAGGAGCTGTATGATTTCACAGGTATTTCCATATTAGAGATAGATATGAGGGGACAGTTTCAGAAGCAGTATATTATCTCTTTTGATAGTCAGATGCTCATATGCACAAAATATAAATGTAAATACTAGTAACAGTTAAGAAGCGGGTCTGGCCATTATAACAAAAGTCAAAATGATTATGGCTGAAAAGAAGCAGAAATTTATTTCTCAGGGTACAAACTGAACACAGTGGTCTAGAGCTGAAAAGGCAACTCTACAGTTTCTGGACCAGGCTGCTCCCATGCTGTTTGAAGTCTTCTCTACTCAGTTTACATCTCAAGGCTAACCTGTTGATTCCCAACTCTTGCCTTCAATTATAGTCAGAGTGGGAAAGGAGGGGAAAGAGAGGGCTCAATCATTCTCTTTTTAACGACAGGAATCACAAGTTGTTTGCACTTTTTCTGTTCACATGCCACTGAGGAGTTCTTGGTCATGTAACCACGTCAATTTGCAGGACAAGCTGAAAGGTGGAATCTTTAGCTGGGATGCCTTGGCCCAGCTGAACTCAGGACTTACCTTGCTAACAAAGAAAGGGAGAATATGTACTTAAAGAACAGCTGGCAATTACTCTTAAGTTTCCTTCCAATATTTTGTTAAACTAATACAGGCAGAATGTTTGACATAATGTTAATGTTTAATTGGTATTACTTTGTATGTTTTTAGAGGCAAAAATTTAAATCCATCAATTTGATAATCAGACAAAAGAAAAAGGCATGTAGTATCTCTATATAGAGATTAACAATGAGCATCAGATGAATAAGGTTTGGAGATAAAGTGAATTGTGTTGGTCTCCTGGCCCTGCTCAGTTCTGGGCACTGAAGATTTTAACTGTGAGTCTAGCATTGACTGGTGCCTCAATCAATCATGATCAAAATGTCTAGTGGAAAATTCTTACAGATCTGTTTCAGGATCTGGTGACTTAGGTAGTCTAAGTTGCAGCCCTCTCACGCAATTAATTTCTCTAAATTCACACATCTGAGTTTCTGTTGCACTTGTTCTCCTTCTCCATTTGTCTGAGCACACCATATGACATAAACATGATGCAAAGGAATATGACACATAATGCGTATATATACTGCTATGCTATTATATTTATACCCATCTGCCTTTCATGCTGGAATTTTCTCCCTACCCTCCAGGTTCAATGGAAGAGATGATTAGAAGCTGAATGGTAGGACACTGTTATAATCTGAATCTGGAATGTCCTTGAAAGGTGAAGATTTGGTCCTCAGTGTGGCAATGTTCAAATGTAGAACTTCAGGGAAGTGATTGGATCATGGGAGCTCTGATCTCATCAATGGATTAATCCATTATAGGTTCATGATTGAAGGGACCATTGGTAGGTGGTGGAAACTGTAGGAGGAGGTCGGGTCTAAATAGAGAAAGTAAATCACAGGAGGCATGCCCTGGAAGGTCAGATCTTATCCCTGGCCTCTTCCTCTCTCTTTCATTCTCTCTCTCTCTCTCTCTCTCTCTCTCTCTCTCTCTCTGTTTGCAGGCCACCCAGGGGTGAGCAGCTCTTCTGAACAATGCACTCCCTACCCACCGTGAGGCATGATGTTCTCCATCACCACAAGCTCAGAGAAAGGAGCCAAGCAAATGTGGACTGAAACCTCTAAAACCATGAGCCAAAATAAATCTTTCCTCCTTTAAGTTGTTTTTCTCAAGTAAATGTCACAGTGACAGAAAGCTGACTAACAAACACTATGCTTGAAGTGATGTATTCCAGAAGAGAAGCCAGAAAAATAAGAACACATATATGGCTGCAGGACTTTGCAATAGCAAGTGGTAATACAAAGTGCTCCATAGACCCTTTATCACAGTACATGAAAAGTCTTACTACATTGAAGGAATGAATGAAGTTGGTAGAAGGTACCAGGAGGGCAAGACCAATAACTTTACATTCTCAAATAAAACTAACACACAGCAGGACAACCACAAAGGCTACACTCACGGCAAAAGGAAAAACATTTTACCATCTGGCTAAGCTACTTTCTAAGATATTTTACTGATGACTAGAAAAATTTCCAATTAACCTATAGTCTGGTTCCCCTGGATCTGTGTAAACATGGAATAACAAATAGGTGTTTCTGGGGCTTTTTTTTCCACTCATTTTATTTTGTTTTGTCAAAAACACAATAATCAGACCAATTAGATCATGATTAAATAATTAAAGAAAGATTTAAAAAAAGAACTCTTAGACTAACAGCTGAAACAGTAATATGAATCAATAAGAGAGCTTCAAGGTATCTTAGTGGCTACTCAAACACAGTATTTTGTAGTTGAAAGAGCTATGATTCTGATAATGATCCTAGCTTTTATCCTAGATAATGGCAGACTCCAAACTCAAACCTAAGGATTGGAGGCCATTGGTCTAGCCAATCTGATAAAGTCCTTTCCAACATAAGAAGAATATATTACTATAAAAAGAAAACATCTCTCATGCAAACTCATTTATACATTCCTAAAACTGTATTTACCAAAAAGGATAAAACAAGTTCTTAGTGTATAAATAATATCATCCAACTGCTATATAATGACCACATTCCTGGGGCATTTGCAGAGTGACAAGTGACGTCAAACGAACATTTGTTTTTGGATGTACATTTTGTACGAGGCTTTAGAGAAAATGTTGATTCAAGAGTGCTGGAGGCCAGTGATCTAAATCCGCTGGGAATGAGGAATATTCTACATTAAAGACTGGTACAGAGAACAAGGCAAATATTTAGGAAACACCCCTTCCTATTTGAGTGGAATAGAATGAGCTGCAGGCACTCAGATATTGCCTTTAAGGGTAAAGCTGTTGTTTGACTCTGGGGATGACTCACCTCATTAGCACGAAAGGGGAGCAGAGGTCAGACCTTCCAGATCAGTAGTTAGAGTGGGCAGGGATTGGCCTGGGAGGCGGTGGACTGGGGTGGAAAATACACTGTGCAAGGCTTCAGAGGACCTAGGTTCCAGTCCCAGGCCTGTTACTAGTTGTTCTAGTTGTGTCATCTTGGTCAAGTTATTTCTGTTTGAGCTTCAGTTTCCTCCTTTGTAAAATGAGAGGGCTGGACTATATACTTTCCAGCTCTAACACTCTGTTTTCCAGAGAATATTATTCAATGCTTTCCACTATGGTTCTCAACCCAAGGTGATTTTGGACCACTCCAGGAACCGTTTGGCAATGCCACAACTGATTGTCACAACATATGAAAGGTGCTACTGGCATCTGATGAGTATAAGCCAAAGATGCTATGAAACACCCTAAAATATGCAGGATGACCTCCTTTACCACAAGGAATTATCCAGTACCAGATGTTAATAATAAAGAGGTTGAAAAACACTAACAAAGAAAAATATAAGGATGAATTCATTTTAGCCAATTACAGTCATGTTGGGAGATCTGGATTTTTAAAAGAATTCAAAAATTTGGACTTCTTAATGTAAAAATATCCCACATTTAAAATATACTAACACATCAATTTCTTTTTTTTAATAAACACTTCAGGAGCCAAATAAAATAGGGCTTCAAGATAAATCCTGTCTGCAGGCTGTCAATTTTTGAAATCTAATTTAGCCACATACTATCTAATTAGTTCATTTTAGCTGAAAGTGTGAATTCCTTTATCTGCATCTGGTTATCTGAGCCAGAGCTAAGCAGGTCAAGGTTAATCTATGTTGTGCTCACACATGTGTACGGCATGGTGGGAAAAGCACTAAATGAAACATCCAGAGATGTTACTGCTCACCATCTGGGTAGCCTTGGGAGAGGAATCATTAAATTCTCTGAATAACAAGGTCTCCATTGGATATCAATATCTGCCTTCTTCAGATTGTCACAGAATAACAGTGTCTTGGAGCAGGGAAGAGCTTCAGCGTTCATCTAATATACAGCTGTACCCAGGGAAGTGAAGAGACTTTTCTCAGGAACTCAGGTAGGAGTAAGAGCTCGGCTTAGAAGCCAGGTGTCTTGTCTCCATGTCCCAAGCTCTCTGAAGGGAGGAAGGTGCAGGGGGCGGAGGTGGGGGGATAATGCCAGATGTGGTCCACCAACAGTTGGGCATCCAGATGTGTCTGAGTAGCACCAGATGTGATCTGAGAATTAAATGGGAAAGCATGTGAAAGTGCTCTGGAGCCTGTAAATGGTTACCCCGTCTCCCAAATGTAAGGTTGGTATTAGTATTAATTTGTCTCTGATGTACGACCACAGTCAGCTCTTGCCAACAGCAGTGTGAATGCCCAATATTGGTCACAAGAAGGGCTGGCCCAGAGTGTGCGGCTGGCTCAGTTCAGGCGCTTTACTCCTAGAAAAACTGCATAAAAGCAGACTAGTAACATTACTGAGGCTGCTGAAAGGCAGTGGTGTTACAATGCCGGAAGGACAGAAAGTGAGGCTGCCATTATTTATTAACGTGAAGTAATGGCACTAAAAGATCAACCTCCAGGGTACCCTTGGTTGCAGACACCAAAACTCAACATTCCCACCACCTCTTCTCGAACCACCTCCCTTGCTTTCCACTATGAGACTTCGGTTCCCTTTCCTCCGCCTACTGCATGTTTTGCCCCATTCTCTCTCCTGTAAGGGCCTTCATCTCTCATGACAAGAGTGGAAGGCTCTCTTTGAGATTTTACCTGCATGAAGTGTGGGCTTGAGTCCACAATTTTGCCACATGGCAGACTTGCTTCTCAAGTCAGATCATGTCTGCTATGGTGCGGGCAAAGCCAGCTCCGTCTACCGACTTTAAGTTCGTACAATCAGCTCTATCTTTGTTTAGTGTGCTGATGGTGGTTACTGTAGAGAGGCCTGAGTTTGGCAGCTACTTTCATTTTTTTTTCTTCCTTATATGTGCTCATTTAGTGCCAAAATTTCTCCTGAGTCCATGTGAGCATTACAACCAGTTGTGCTGCCTGTGTAATGGGGGAGTCAGGAGAGGCAGATGCTGTAGGGCTGCCATGGTGGGCTGGACCAGCAGGTTTTACATTTTTTAGTGTTAACGACAGAGTTTTCAGTTACTTACAGGATGTAATTATAAATACTTATTTGCAATAGAACCAACTTGATGTGCTTATTTTTCCATTAATAGAACACTGCACTTTGAAATGCATGTACCACCCTTTCCTTGAAGCTCAGCTGAAATCTTACCTCCACATTAGGCTCACCAGTCCATATCTTTCTCCTTTAATGTTCCCTAGTTCTTGTATCTGTACCACTCACTGGGGCTCACAGCCTTTCTGTTATAGTTCTCTATCCTTTCATGTGATATCACAAGCTCCTTTAACAAGATTTGCCCATTTCAGTCTTCTTTAACCTAAAATAAATTACTAACTGCAAAACAATACTTCTTGTATTTTTAAATTCCTATTGTTTTAGTTTAGTGTCCTCTGTTTATTAGATGCCTCGTAAATGTTCATTGCTAATGAAGTCTATGAGGGTCAGAGGCCTAATAAAAGTTATCTCTTTTCCCTGTTAGAGCAACAAACATTTTAAAAAATAAGACATAGGCATAACAGAAATAAAAGCTCAATTAATAAAGATTAAGTTGGAAGACAGGTCAATATGAGAGGCAACTGAGTCTCTTCCTGCTGAATCAGGTGGTGGTGGTGCTGGGCCAGGGAAATCTCCCACAGTGGGGAGGAGTCTGCCTCTAGTGAGTAGTGGAGAATGAGGCACCATATTGACAGTTCACTCTTATAGGATGAAGGACAGTAATTAATCTTAATTATATTCATCTCAAATTGGGCAATCTGAAAATTAGTCTAGCTGCACTGAGGAAGAATGGATAAAGGTACAGATAGAATCCAGGAGCTACACCAAGTTCCGTCCTTTTGGAAGGCTAAAGTAGGGAAGAATTGCTCCTCCTGAACAATCATTTCTAAATGATGGTGACATTCAAAATCTGCCCAGATCTCAATATAACCTTCTGATTTTACCTATCCCTCATGGAAAAATAAAAGCAAAGAAGAATGATTTTATAACGTCATGAAATGCTCAAATTATTAAGGATTAAGATGCTAACAATTCAGTCTTATGAACTAGACCAAATCATGTCTATACATGACTGTATAAGCATGAGGTACCTTACAATTCACCTTTATCTATCCAGACACTTCAGAGAACATGGAGGAAAATTAGATTAGTTAGGAAGTTTGTCCACCCACAGAGACTGGTGAAAAGAATGATGTCAATCTGAAAACTTATTTAGGTCAATTCAGGGAATAAATTCAAAGCTGCTCCCAGAACTTTTTGAGGCAAAGGGAGCAGCATTTTAAGGTTTCTAGCTTAGTACTTTGTTATTCTTAATAGTCCCAGTAATAAGCTTAGACTTTGGAAAATGTCATGATGGGAGGATGAGTCCAGAAATGATCGCTCTTGTGGACAAAGACTGGAATTCCCCATGGAGTTTTTATTGGAATAAAGGGTAGAGGAATAATGAGAGACATGGTATCTTGAAGAGAAAAGGAGAACTTGGGGCAAGAAATAAGGTTAGGCACTGGGATGGCTATAGGTCAGTGCTTGGAAAAACATAACTTTGTGGATTTATATTTTTATTATTACTATGGAAATATTAAGTGAAGAGTCAATATTTCCCCCACAATATATCATAATTTTTGTTTCTCCTAGTGTTTAAGACTAGCTGGCTACATATTTATTACTTTGTGAGATAGCAGTAAAGACAGTAATAACAGCTATCAATGAAAGTGAGGCCCATTCCATGTTCAGCCACCATTTCCCTGTTCTAAGTAAGCCTTAAAAGAGATGGCAGTGCTGCACCAAGAAGAGCCAAGGGGACTATACAACTTAGGTGAGTCCTCCCTCAGGCAACCAGATAGGATCATAGAAGAATCTTCCTATTATATCTACATAATTTTTATAAAAAGATAGTGATCATCTTCCAAGTAAGGGACATATTGCAGGGCTGCTTCCCTTCCTAACTGGTTTCTATGAATAATCTACAGAGTTGTGCAACACACAGATGACACATGGAAATCGGAATTATGAATTTTTTTATGTTTCCCACATTGGTTTTTGCCAGTAAATTGTCTCCAAATGGCTTGGAAAGGAATATTGTTTAATAATGCCTTCAACCAAGAAGAGCTACCTGAAAGCATCTGCACTGATATTCAGTAGATCCTATTCCTGTGATTCCCCCCATCATGCCACTCAGGGAGGATGAGCCAGTGAGAGTTTCTTCCTAAGAAACACCCCTCTGGGTTTAAGAGTTTACAGTGCTGGTGCTGAAAAGGTAGAGGAATAAAATATAAAAAGAAATCTGGAGCATCCTAAAAGTCACTGTAATTAAGACACACAGCAGTTTGTGATTATTCTGAAGGAAAACAACATGGAAAGAGAGGCATGAAAATACTAATGTGGTTACCCAAGGCCCTGCTACATTAATTTAAATTGACTTGGGCAGATACGAAATCCTCAGATGCACTGAAAACTAGTTGGAAGGCTTAAAACAAAAGAAAATGCAATATAATTAGGTGGAAAAAACATTGGATTTGGAGTCACCAGCACATGGTTGGTTCTACCATTGACTAACCGATTGACCTTTGGCAATTCATGGAACTTCTCTGTGACTCAAAGTTTTAAACATCAAAACAGGATTCTATTACTTAACCTTGGGTTAAAAGAATGTGTGCAAAGGTTATTTTCTATTTTCAAATGCTGTTCCCCTCCACACCCCTTTACTGGTCTTGGCTTCTTTTCCTTCTACACAGTGACTGACAGCCTCCTGGCTGATCTCTCCACCAGGCACCTGCTTCATTTTCCTTTTGATGTTTTACTTCTTCCTTAGTACAAACTCTTAATTCATAATTTTTTTCTTTCCTAAAACCAGCATTGAGCATCATATTTCATTTTATTTTTTAACTATAAAATAAGTATTTTATTTGAGTGATTTTTTTCTTTAACATTTTTAGTTATCTTAATTTAAGATTTTTTATTTTTTATTTTGAATTGAAAAAATAATTATATGTATTTTATATTTATAGGGTATAGTGTAAAGTTATGATATATACTCACATCATGGAATAATTAAGTCAAGCTAATTAACAAAACTCTTTTAATAATTTGAAATATATAATGAATTATTATTTATTATAGTCCCATTCTGTGCAACAAGCCACTGAAGCCTATTCCTAGGAACTGAAATTTTGTAGCATTTGATCAACATCTCACCTTTTCCCACCTCTCCCTCACCTCTAGAAACTACCATTCTACTCTGTACTCCTTCTACCTAACGTTTTAAAATTAAGTTATTTATATATTTAGTGTTTCTTCAAGTTACACTTCAAATAAGAACAAAAGTTTTCCTTTCATTGCCTCTTATAACATTGCATCTTCTTGGCTTCCACTGTTATCTAAATTTATTATACTGTTCAGTTTGATGTAGGTGAAGTAGTCAAATTAAGAAGGGCTTGTTGAAGTATTCTTTTGAGAAAAGTCAGAGTCACTTCTGTGATGGCTTAGAGAGATTACCCCACTGGTAATAATGTTTATATTTATGATCAAGCTGAAGTTCTTTGTCAAACTTCACTGTGTATTATATTAGAATCATCTGTAAAGTAAGTTAAAACTGGAGTATTCTGATGTCTTCTTCAAAAGTTTTTGATCTGGAAGGTAAGGTAAAAGAACAGGAATCTCCACTTTAAACCAGCAGGCTAGTAATTCTAACACAAGAGTGATCCATAGTCTATACTTCCAGAAACTTTGTTGGAGGTTAGTTAGGCAATTCAAAAATTAATCTGGTGCTTTGAATCCTTGTGATTTTAAAAGAAATATTTCATCAAAAGGAATATTAGCAAAAAAAAAATTATGTTAAAAATGCAATCCTGTGTGGGGAGCATAGCCTTGAATGTGTTCACTTGATGTGTGTGTCTTTGGAAGTTAAATAGTCTTATTTGCCTAAAGCGTAACAAGTCATCATCAGCCACTCAGGGAGATGTTTTTATGAATGACATTATATGTATTAAAAACAAATGAACAACAACAAAAAAACCTAATCAAGAAAAGTAGAATAGGAACGTCGATAATTACCTCTGTGGTTATGATAATTTTAAAAACTAGGTTATTCAACTAAATGAAGAAAAGCTAAGAACAGATTCCACAAATTCCTTTTCCATGTATTAATGTTTTCACTCAGATGAAGCATGAAGGATGTACTTCTCAACACCCAGTGGTATACTTAGACCAGCAGCTAAGGTGCAACCATGAAACAGCACAGGTGGTTGAAAAGCAATTATCTGGAATCAAAAGTAATGTGATAAAATGTGTATTTGATTTAGCACAAAGCACTGCTACTAAATAAATACAATGTAATAGGAAAAACAGTTTTCAATGGCAGTTTTAGACAATCCTGAACCATTCTTCAAAAGAAAACTATTTGTTACAAACTGGCTGTAAATTATTCCTATTGTCTGGAAACCATTTTTTATCTCGTGTAAGATGGTATCAGATGGACTACAATTATAAAGTGCAAATATATTGTCTGGACTTTAGAATTTAATGAGACAAACAGAGTGCCTTATATCTTTTTCTCCACCCCCACCCCCGCCTCCTTTTTTTTGTGGTGCTGGGGATTACACCTAGGTCTTGTACATGCTAGGCAAGAACTCTACCATTTGAGCTATATTCACCAGCCCTCTCCCCTACTTCTTCATACATTTATAACATTTACACAGATGGAATGCCTAATAATGTGTAACATACACTGTGTGTGTGTGTGTGTGTGTGTGTGCGCGCGCGTATGTGTATGCATGTATATGATTTACAAATTAAAAAATTTTTTGCTAAGAGAAAAATTTTTCACTAAAATTTTCTAACAGAGAGTAACTCTTTGGGGAGTATTTTCTAGCAACAGGAAGGAAAAAAGACCTATCTTCATCCTCTTCCTCTCCCTTGTGTCTTGGATAGTGCCTGCAAACTGTAGATATCAAATATTCAGTGTGGTTGAAGTTGATGTGATCTTCTTCAGAACAAGATTTAGGTAGGTTTCAGTGAGTTTCTGAAGGGAGTGGTTACATGAAGAGAACAGATTTCCTCCTAAGTTTTGCTTTTTCCTATTTAGATTATGCCATAGTAATAGAAAACCTCAGGGTCAGAGATTTAACAGAAAGGGGGCTATTTTTCACTTAGTTAAAAACCACTCTTAGTTATAGGAGACCCTTCAAATCAATTATCCTGTATGTGGCAATTTAATGATGCTGTTTTGATCTTGTTTCTCCAGAATCTCAACACAAAGTCTCTTCCACTTTCACTTAGAAGGAGGAGATAGCTTTGGGTGGGAAGGTCTTACAACAGTAATTAAATGTTTTGGCATGGGCATGATCTATATTACTTCTGTTATATCCTATAAGTACTAGCAGCATTAACTGCTGTGGCACAAGGAAATGGAATCCATTCCATGTCCTTGAAGCAGAGAAAAATGGGAAGGAATGAGAATAGGGGATCTCTACTGTACTATTTCAAATGGTTTACAAAGAAATTCATAACAGTGTAATCAACTTCTTTTAAGAGGAGGGAGAAATCATAAAAGATAAATCAATAAACTATTTAATAATAAATGTAATGAACAGGTCTAAGACACTGATTATAAAGGGAATTTCTGTGATTTGAATATATTCTTAAGCCTAACTAAAGTTAACTTTAAAATCAACATGAATTTATTTAAAATAATTTTTAAATACCATGTATTTAATATCTATCTTTTCTTAGTAAGTTTTAGCTGAATATAGAATTTAAATACTAGAACTGTGATGATGGCAGGCCTTATGGAAAGCTGAATCAAATATTTTGTTCTGAGGCAAATCTTCATTCTGTCACTATACAGTATTCAATTATTGGGAGTTTGATTAAAAGCAGTTTTTCCTTCCTTTGACCATATACATTTTTTCTTGTGGAATTCTTTAAAAAATACTATAATGTAGTGATACCTTAAATTCATGATAGGCCAAAGTTTAAAAACACATGGATTGAGCTGATTTCCTGAGGGTTCTTTACCATAGCTTTTCTCCTGGACTTTTTCAACACTGGATCCTGGATGGGTTCTTAAACCTGACACATAAAGCTGACACAAAGAATTTGTAACTAACTTGTTAACATAATTTACCATATTTAGTTTCCTCTTCAGTTATAGAGGTGTGATTAAACTCACTGGGTTAGCCATTGGAATTCGCTAGAGATCCTTGCACAAGAAGCAAACATTGTATGAACTTATAAAAAATAGAAGCCAAGCTTAATTTTAACCTTTGTGTAAAACAGTCTTTAATCATATAATTAATCTTGTTTGGATGTCATGTAGGATAGTTTGAAATACCATCTGCTGTGGAAAGCTCAAATGTAGTACTTTTGGGATGTGCTGGACTAGGTAAAGTCTGCAATTCCCCTCCAGACCTAGGATTTGATGTGTAGACAGAACGTGCAATTTTGCAATCTGCTGAGCCAGAAGAGGATTTAATATTACATTCAGAACTGTACTCAAATTGTCAAAAAATATTCAATAAAATAACATAGCAAATCAGACTCAGTTAAACTAGCTGGCAAAGGTAGCATGACAAAATTGAGAAATAAAGCATATGGGACATAGTGCTATTTACATGTTTTCAGGGCTTACACCCTGGGTGGCTTGCTATTTACAAGTGAGCCAGTTTCTACCCTACCCCTATGCTTTAGATTTGATACAAGGCCAAATCCTCAATCTGACTTCATTTGACTGTGGTCTAGTTCAGATTAGTTTTTGTCACCACTCTTCACAACAGACAGGAATTCAGACTGGAGAAGGAGGAAAAGGAGGAAGAGGAAAAGATTAAGGGATTAAGTCCATTGAAGGTAAACATACCTGGGATCAGCTGCCTGTGATAATGACAACAGTGAAACACAGAAGGGTGCAGGAGAGCCAGTGCTCACAAGACAACAATTTTTTAGATAACAACTGAAGGAAAGAACATCTGAGAATTCTCAAAATATTTGCTGCCACCAGATGGAAAAAATAAAAGGTCATGCAATAAACCACTATTATTATGCACCCTCTCTGAAAATATTTAACAATTCTAAGCTTCTTACTTAGAAGCTAATGGGACATCTGGCTGAAAGAGGACAGACTGTAAATGTTCAAGTAAACTGGTTTAACAGAAAAGAAAACTGTCGACCAGAACCACTGAAGCAATATTAAAAAAGTATTTAAAAAGTCAAAAAAGTAGCATTTCATATGTACTGAAAATATTACAAAAATGAGAATGACAAATTTAAAAGTAAAGATGATGTAAATAGCATTTTTTTTTTCTTCATGAATACAGAATACAAACTTTTAACTATGGGCCTAACACCACTGTAATTGTTCTTCATGTATTAACATTCAAACAACTGTAGGAAATAAATTCTAGTGTCTTCTTTGTAAATTGAGGAAACTGAGGTAATGGGGAGTTTATTTATTAAGCTGATAGATGGCAGACTTGAACCCAGGCAGTCTGGCAGAAACTGTAATAAATTATGGAAGAAAAGAACACAAATCTCTTGTTTTGCAATGGGATCAGTACTCATTAATGTATTTCCAAATTTCTTAATATGTAATGTGACTTCTGATGATATCACTAATGGGCTGTATTAATATGAATTAATTAAGTAAAATCTAAAGAAACAAGCTCTTTATTTTTTTTTTTTTAAACATAGTGTTGTTTTTCATGGTTTGGAACAGAGTGAAATTATTGTATTCAGTCCTTCCTGTTTTCCTCTCTAAAAACATAAGGCCATACTGTTCAATGTGTCATCAAGTTATTGATTTTGGACTGATGTTTTCCCTTAGGAAATGATTAGAGACTGGGAGATTAGAATTCTGGAAGACTCTTTTTCTTTTTGGTACCTGGGATTGAACTCAGGGGCACTCGACGAAAACTGAGCCACATCCCCAGCCCTATTTTTATTTTATTTAGAGACAGGGTCTCACTAAGTTGCCTAGGGCCTCGCCATTGCTGAGGCTGGCTTTGAACTTGCAATCCTCCTGCTTCAGCCTCCTGATCCTCCTGCTTCAGCCTCCCATGCTGCTGGGATTACAGGCATGTGCCACTGTGCCCAGCTGGAAGACTCTTTATTGTTACATTCTATTAGTTAATGTAGTAGTAACTGGTTTCTTGACTTTACGGTCTTGCCAGTCCTTCTCTTCATTTAGGTAATGGTAATTTCAAGTCACTGAATTCAAGCAGTATTGATTTGCTTAAGCTTCACAACAAAAATCTTTTCCCACCAGGTAAACAATATTAATTAAATGGAGTTTGACTTATAAAAGGAATGATTTTCCCACAATGTTGCCCTGTCAGCATAAACCCTGACACTCCATAAACCAGGGACTTAGTATAGACTTTAATGATAAGCCACTCAGGATAATCTGATTGCCAAGAGACTGTGCTTGTGCTGAGAAAGATTACTGGTATCCTTCCGTGGGAGACAGTATTATAAAAGTAAATCCAAACAGAATGTTTTACAGGAAATCACCTGGTACTGCTTCTCTCCAGAAAAGGAAACAGGTGAATGTGGCTGGTGAAAGGCAACATTTGTCATCTGAAAAGCATGGTTTTAGCATTAGGCAGGCTTGGGTTGGAAATCAGATTCATACCTTACCAGCACTGATCACTGGTGAGTAACTTAACTTCTAAGCCTTAGCTTTCTCTTCTTAAAAAAAGGTGATACTTACCTCATTGAACTGTTAAAAGCATTAACTAGTTGTAATATCTACAGCAAAATACATGACATAATAGAAGCTCTATTTCTCTCATTTTAATGAAAAGTTACTTCTCAAAAAGTTATATTATTAGAGAGTAAAATAATTTCGAAGACTCTTACACATTATTTTCTAATCACCCAAAATGCACTTTGCAAGTTCAAATCCTTATGTGGGGTTATTCAATTTCTGCTTCATTTAAAAAGCTAAGATCATTATGATTCTCCAGGATACTCTGAAAAGCAAATCAAGGCTGAATTCATAGTATTTCTTCAAACTTGACGAATCAGTTTTTTATGATCAGAGAAATCCTTTCTTGCTAGTACTAAACTAGCAATGTTCATAGCCCCAAGAGCCAAACACAAGAAGAGTCTTTTCAATATGGTCTTTTATTCTTACACACGATAAAATTAAGTGATGTGTCAGCAGCACTGGTTTTTCACCCTTCCACTGGTGAGGTGCCTTTCCTTGAATTCCTCACCTGCTCTTGAACTCCTGACATGCCTATTTTCTAAACTAATCTTAACAGGGTAGAAAGAAAGAAATTTGAGAAATTTAAAGATTACAGAAAATCACCTGGTTACTGCTTTTCTCCAGGCAAGGAATCTTTAGACTGGCATTCTCCAATATAGTTGCCACTAGTAATATGTGAGTATATGGTAGTAATGGCCACTTTCCAAGTGTTCAATAGCTAAGGGCTATCAAGTTGGACTTGCCATCATCTCAGAAGTAATCTATTAAGAAACATGACAAATGATTGACAGTGAAATGTGCAACTATAAATTTTCTTTCTCATTGAGCATCCCAATAGGCAGAATTTCTTTATTCTTTAAGAAGTAAGCAAAAATACTTAACAGTACAAAATGTAAATGTAAGATTGAATATCGATTCATATATTTAGCCCATCCCTTGTTTTTACTTCCTTAAATTACATCAGAAGAGTAAAATGGCTTCAACTCTGTGGTTCCATGTTCTACTGGTGATAGTATCAAATTTACGCCAGAGAGAAACACGAAATGGCCACCTGACAGTGACCACAGTTTTGTGGAGGTTTTGTTTCCCAAGGGTTAGTGGTATAGTCCATCTCTTAAGTATTTCTATTAGTCAGCTAAATATATAAAAATTAAAATAGCTATGCAAAAAAGGACAGGCTAGAATTGCTACCTAAGTCAGGGGGTTTTAGTGAATGAAATAGCTCTTTTCTATCCTGCTTTTCCTATTTGAGATCTCTTGGATTTTGTAACTTCCCTTACAATCCCACCTCCATTTCATTTACACTTTATATGTTGGCCTTCTCCCTTTATCAACTCAGATGTATTTTTACCGTCTTGCAGACTTGTTAGTATCCTTACCTCAGTGACATAAACTACCACCAATGGCTTGAATCTATTCCTACTATGTGGTCTATGTTCCTAGAATCCAAAAGGAAATAATGAATGCATTTTACAGAAAGATGTAAGTTAAATGAATACATTTGGATTTTAGGAGATCATTAGCTTTTATGTGGAGAACTATCGGGGGCAACTATGGAAGCAAGTGCTGAAGTGGCTATTTCCAAAGTCTAGGCAAGAGATCATAAAGACTTGTGAGGGAGGTAATGGTGAGAATGAATGGAAAGGGTAGGAGGAGTCAGGATACATTTTGGACTAAAGTTGACAGAACTGAGTTTGAAGTAGGGAGTGGAGGAGGGAAGGTAAACAGGGAGGGATAATTTTGCTGTTCACTGAGATGAATATTTATTAAAAAAGACAGATGAGAAAAGATATTCGGTGACAGAGGTGGAGTGGGGATGAAGAGTACTGGTTTTGATATCTTCAGTACCACATCTAAAAGGAAATATTAAGTAGGCAGCTAAACATAGAATTCTGGACTTAAGAAAAAAGAACTGGGCTAGAGATACAAATTTGGTGGTCTTCAGCATATGGACAGTATTTAAAGCCATAGAGCCAGTTGAGATCACATGAATAGGGAAAATAAAAAATTAATGAGGGTAGTAGTCCTGTTACATTTGAGGCTTTAGAGTCTACGTAACAGTGCATTATGGGTTGTAAACAACTTTTAGGCTTCTTTGTGAGCTAATTATTATGTATAATTGAAAATACACATCTACAATTCTAAAGAAAACACACTTCTGAACACAAGTATCATGCATGTGGGGAACTGACATCATAACAAAAGGTTTATATTAGAATCACTGTGGCACTTTGAAAAAAATTCATTAATTTAAAAGTGAACAAATCCTAACTCATCAATGACTGTGGCTGTTTATTTATAATCGATTGCTGAGAATCACACAAACCAGAGTTTTCTAAAACTTCAGACTTTATGTTTCTACCAGTTTACCTAATTCTCTGTAACTGCTAGTTACATGCCAGTTTTAATTTGATAAAGAATGTAAAAATCTTTCCTGTTTTATGATAGAAGAGGAAATTATAAGAAAAATAAAATGTTGTTGTTGCTTCTTTATAGTTACCTGAAAGCATTATTTGTTTGCATATAAAATCGTAACTATGAAGTTTAAGGTCCAAATTATTAAGACAGTAACTATATATTTATTAATTAAATCACTGTTTAAAATTTATATAGTTTAAATTAAACATTTAGATTTTTGGCAAAGATGGAAAACAGGCAAAAGACTAAAAAATATAACCAGAAAAATACATATCTTAAAATGTAGTGCTGTCCATAATAGTGTCTTGTGGGTGCTAGCAGTTTCAGAAAAGAGTACTTCAACAAAAGGGGTAAAATCTCAAATTCATTACATACATATCTTGCCACAAGGAATTTTCTATAATCTGTTTCAGTATCTGAGCTGTGTTGAAGTCAGCAATTTGTACATTCTGTGGCTTCATTTTTTTTTCCTTTGTAAGTCAGCTTCCAGACTTCCGAGAACTGAATGTTTGCCAGAACTGAGTCAAATTTTCCTACCTTTTGAATGAGTTTGTCCCTTGATGAGATGGGTCTAAAAAAACTACCAGACAGTCTTGGTTTTCATTATCATCAGGACTCTCACATAATTTGCTCTGGATAGTCCCTGTTTGAGTCAGTTTTCCATCTCTATGACAAAATACCTGACATAAACAATCTAATAGGAGGAGAAATTTATTCGGGTCATGGTTTCAGTATGTGGTTGCTTTATTCTTGGGCTTGTGGTGAGGCAGAACATTATGGCGGGGAGCACCTGGTGGAGCAAAGTTGTTTACTCATGGTGTCCAGGAAGCAAAGAGTGAGAGAGAAAGGGGCTGGAGTCCCAATACCTCATTAAAGGGCACACCACCCCCAATGACCTAACTTCCTTATCCCAAGCCATACCTCCTAAAGGTTCCACCATATTCCAGTTGTACCCTCAGATGCAGACCAAGGCTTCAACTCATGAGCCTTGGTTGGAGGCTGAAGATATTTGCAATCCAAACCAGAACATTCCCTGATCTACCATCTCTTTTCAACCACAACTCCTACTATTATAGGGTCTTCTGCATCTCCTACTCTTGAATAAAACCCTATGCATTCAACCCCTATTTCAAACTTTTTTGCTCTATCCTTGCTATAATTGAAACCAATGAGTCTAATACTGCTGTATAGCTCTCTCAATGGGAGGCTGTTTCTTACTTATAACCAGGCACTTCTCAGCAGCATAAGAAATGATTTCACATGTAATTTCTCATGTGTTCATCCCTACTTACATTCATAGAGGCTCTTATAAATTTGAGTCGCTCATTTCTATTATTACTATTTTGTCATTCCAGTAGTATTTGAAAATGCAAAGTTGATTTTAGAGTTTTCAGAAAATTTGATGATTTATAGAGGGCTAGCTATTGTTTTATGAGGGTTGTTTACATTTAGAATAGGACTTTCATTTAGAAATATAACAATTTTAACTAAATCTTTTGTGTTAGTCGTCGGAATCTATCAGTTGTATATTAGGTAATTAATTACACTGCAGGTACAGTAATTCTTTTATCAATTGATTCAATTGTTGATAAACTCCATTATATACTAAGTCCTTATTACAGGTAGGCACTGTGAAATGCCTTCAGGATACAACGAACAAAATGTATATAGGTTCTCTCTTCAGGAAGAAGAAAACATAAACAAGAACATGAATTATTAATTATAATAATCAACACAATATATTATTTAATCATGTCAGCACTCCATAGGAAAAGTTCAGTATGTAATGTTGGTGGGTGGATAATTTAAGGGGAGGTCAGCTTGTTGGAAATGGATGCTTTAGGGGAAAGAAAACAGAAAACCAGATGAAAGCCAAGAAAATTTTACCAGCTCCCTTCCTTCTATTTATATATGCCAATAACTGATGACCAAAACTGCATTATGGGGAGGGAGTGTGTGAAAAATATGTATATTTTAAAAATAAACATAGTTTTAATTTTGTCTAGCCTAAAAAAGAAGTCTGGTAGTCACAGCTGTGGGCTCTTAGATACTGCTTCTACCCACTTTCGAAGATGCTAGTGAGGATGCCTAGGTGTAAGAGCCTCCACTGTGGATTCAGAGCACACTGCCTTTCTGCTTCTTGTTAGTGGAGTCTTAGGAGACACAGTAGAGCTGTTTACTGGTATGTAAACAGAACACTAAAGGGTATGTGCCTTGATCCAAGTCTCCTTCTCTAGGAGTTTATAAATGTTATCCAGGTTTTTACATATGTTTTTTCTTAAAACAGAATTTATTATGCAAAGCCTATCTATTTTCCAGTAGATAATGCTTTTGTTTTTATTGTTGTTTAAAACACAGATTGCATGTCTAATTCCATTCAGTTTAACTGTCAAGTTAAAATAAAAAGACGCTATAATTACAGATACCTGACTCAGTTCAGAATAACACCAATCATGGGGACAATGTTCTGCTTTTGATTTCAAAGCAATCACTGAGTGAGCTGCCTTTGATTTGGAACATGAGTCAGCATTTAGCAAAGCTAAATTAAACCACTACTGCAGATTTTGAGTGACAGAAAAACTTTAAATAGGGCACTGCTTGTCCTTAGTTTCGGGTATCTGTGATTTACTTGGCTTTATTAGGCAAAAGAGGCATTGGTTCAGTTATATTTTTAACATTCCTTAAAATAAATCAAAGAGTGTTCCCATTTGGATGTGGATTAGTATGATGGAGGAAATGAAGAACTAACAAGTGCTCAGTATCCAGGGATTATGTGCTGGGCTCTGTGCTGGATTGTGTTCGTTAATGTTTTTTTGGTTGCACATAACAGAAACTGGATCTTGGATAGCTTAAGGGAAAAAGTGTTATGAGCATAGTGGAAGAATGTTTGGGTATCTCCTGGCATCCAAGATTCAGGAAAAGCAGGGGAGAGGGGTTCTCTTATCTCAGAACTGGGGGTACCTATTTGTCTCTCTAGTATAAAGTATTTGAAGTGATTTTTCATGGGATCTCTAGTTCAAGCCAGATTTGTACCTGTGGATCAATCAAGGTTGGAGAATGACATAGGTTAGCTATTGGTCCATGGGCAACCACACCTGCATTTCATGGATAGGTATCAGAGAAGGGGAGATTATTGTGAAATGGTGGACACACCACCAAGGTCTACTCTACTGGCACTCACCAGGTTATTTTCACAGAAAATTTATAAAAATTACTATTTCTACATCACAAATTAGAAAACTAAGTCTCAAGTTGGTTAGGCAACTTGTTTAAGGTTTTGAAATTAGAATGTGGCAGAGCTAGAATATCAAATGTCTATAAGGAAGGTTTTTCCTTCTTGGAACATTGACAGTGTGATAAGGCTATTTGGTTAGACACTTTAAAATATTTTCTCATAGAGATGCCATTAGGACCTACAGGGTACTGGGAAGAGTACACCTACATATTAAAAGCCCTTCTGTTGAATCCTAATTACATTCTGTCAGGATGAGCAGAAAGAAACTCAATCTACTCCATTCATAAATGTGGATATATCATCTCCTTCACAGAGTTGTAGAGAAAACACGGGGAAATGCTTGCAGATTCTCATTTTGGTGGTAAGAAAGAACTTTTCTATTAATGAAAATGAGGATTGTTCAACTATTTAAGCAAAATATGACACTGGTCATAGTCTGAAAGTGGTTTCATCATTCAAAATTACTTCACCCTTCAACTTCCAGCCTTTTAGAATAGTGCCTTATTCATCTAGACATAAAGGTAGAAAATGCTATGTAAAAAGGGTTGAGGAAATCCTATACCAAGCAAAGAAAGTTTTAGATACAAAACATTTAACTATTTCTCTTTGAGACTTGACAGGGAGGTGGGTTCCACATTTCAGGGAAGAACACTTAACATTTCGTAGCACAATGCTTGATCCTCAAATTCTCCTAGTGATTACCACTCTAAGATGAGCTAAGTCCTTTTGATAACCACAACAAAAACAGAATATGATTCTTAATGTGGAAATCTGTAACTTGAACATCACCAAAACAGATTATTAGCTAATTCAGTTTGGAAGAATTCATGCACATAATTCATCAGAATTCTATACCCAGATTACACCAGTTATTTTTAAGGACGTCTTTGTGAAAAAAATCACTGTAATCCAAAACAGTGTATTACTGTACATGGTGAGTATTCGGCAAATACTCATAGATTGATAGGTCATAATTTAATTTGACCTAACAATTTTTAAGTCAACAGCAAAGTTGAAACCCCAAATGGAAACTAAACAAAACAATACTTTGCGGTGGTCAGAGATAAAGGAGAGGAATAGACTACTATGTTGTCTTGACATTTTCAATATCTTTGGATCTTAGACTCTCTTGGTCTTAGCTTCAGTGATCTTCTATGCTTCATACTAAGTCATACCTGACTAGCTTGTAAAATTGTCCTATCGTTTAATTTCATGCTAAAGAGAGTCAAGAGGTTTTAAATAATGAACTATATCACTGTGTTACCTGCTGGCTCCTAAATTAATAACTCTCTTGCTTTTTTTTTTTACTATATTGAATTCAAGTCAATGTCATACTTTATTTAATTTTTACTTGAATTATAAGAGAAAACTGAATGCTAATTGTTAAGACTCTCAGTAACGATCATAAATATTTAAAGGAGAATATTTATAAAACATCATCATACTTAGATACAGAAGTTTAAGAAAGAAAATGTTCTAAAAAGAATTAAGAAAGAATTGAGGAAAAAAGAATTAAACAAGAAAAAAAAATAACCAGTAAGTTTTGGAGCTCCTTTTATTACACTGAGAAATCCCATAAAAGTACTAAGCCCATGAAAGTAGAAGCATTTCAGAAAATAAGACAAAATGTTTGCATCCATACATTTTATTGACATTTTGGTTTTGATGTTAAAATGCTTGTGATTTTGCACTGAAGCACACTGTTCATGAATTAACATTCCAAAGTACTGAGAAAAGATATATATCATATATTACATATCCTACGTTTGAACCTGAATTCCTATAAGTGGCTGAGTTATGTTCTCTGTCTAGAGAGTGAGTTCATGATTCAATTCATAGGATAAATGACCTCATTGATCTACACTGCCTTTAAAGAGCAGAAATGGGAAATAAGCATGTATCACACATACTCCTTGAGTTTAAGTGGGATATCAGATCAAAGTGGAATTAATATCATTATCCTTAGTGTTTTTATTTCTATTTTGTTATTCAGTAGACCAATCAAAGTATATAGATCCAACTTCAGAAAAGAGGTTTAGTAATATCAGAATAATTCTCTATCATATCCAGCATTTCATCCAAATTACATAGGTAAATAGTTGATGAAATTTATGTTATTTCTATCCTTGAAATCAAATAAATCCTTGATTACATTCTAGCATCTTATCAAAAATTATCATGAAGCAATCATAAAGATATTTATTTCTTTTGCCAAAGGCAGTATAACAGGCTATCAGAGGATATGAAATTTACTTAATTGCCTTTTGATAATATGGCACTTTTCAATGGCTTTTGGGTCATATTATACTTTGTTGCTGTTACTACTACAAATAAAATAATAAATGTAAGGGAGAAAATAAGAGAAAATAAATTAAATTCCCTGGTAGTTCTTCTAAATATTGTTTTGCCTTATCCTTGAACTAGAAATCATTTTTCCAAGGCTTGGAAAAAAAATAAACCAAAAGCATCTTTATAATTCATGGCATGTATTTTAGAGGTCTAATGATTTATGCAATACCAGTGTGGGTTAGCTTGTCATGTTCTTTATTCAATGTCAACTGGTTCCGTAGCTATTAAAGCACTTAACTGTTTCTGTGCACAGGAGAGGAACAGCTCCAAACTGGACAGGCTTCTTTGGCGGATGACTTGGTCAAGCTGTTGATTTTTTTTTAAGAGAAAGAAGAGAGAAAACGACTTAGTGAAAGGATAAAGAATATTATATATCAGTGAAACCCACTAGAAAAGCTGTTGTAAATGAGATGATTTAGGAAACCAAACAGTACTTTAAACTGAGTGACAGTGGAGTTACTGCCATATGACCTAAGATGAGATGATGATCATTATAATTTTAGAATTATTTAGTATTTAGTTACTGTAGAAATATCATAAATTTATCTGAAAGTGCCATGATTTTATTATCTTTTAATGATGAGTAATTATTCCATTGTGTATATATATCACATTTTCTTTATATATTCATTACTGAAGGGTTCTAGGTTGGTTCCACAATTTAGCTATTGTGAATTGTGCTGCTATAAACTTTGATGTGGCTGCATCACTGCAGTATGCTGTTTTTAAGTCCTTTGGTAATAAACCAAGGAGTAGATAGGGCAAAGGGGATGGAGAAGAAGGGAGGAGATATGGGGGTAGAAAAGATGGTGAAATGAGGCAGACATTATTACTCTAAGTACATGTATGAAAACACAAATGGTGTGACTTTACTTTGTATACAACCAGGGACATAAAAAATTGTTCTCTATTTGTGTAACATGAATTGAACTGAATTCTGCTGTCATATATAACAAATTAGAATTAAAAGAGAAAAAGAAATATCATATTTTCTCAGAGTGACTTTAGAAAATAAAAAAATACTAAAACATACTGCTTATTAATAAATGTACAGACTACACATCCACAAAGAGTATATAAATATCATAGATCATATAATGAAAGAAATGTATTACAGAAAAGCAGCATAACCACATCATGCATAGGATTAAATAGAATAAATCACAAGTAAGTAGATAATATCCTAAAATTAGAGTAAGTTTTTAGGAAGATATACTTTGAAACAATTTTTGGTAATAGTTGAAATCTATTTGACCTAGTTCTCCTATTTCAGCAGATATTTTTAAATTAGGATTATTTCAGTATACACACAGCAAATTAATGCCATGAACAAAATAAGAGATTTAGTAAGCAAAATTATTTGAGTTATATATAAGAAGAACTTTCTTACATATAAGAGCTTTCTTATGTATACGAAAGAACTTTCTGGATGAAAAAGATTACTTAATACACAAAGAAAAGTTTCCAGTTCTTATGCCCTACACAATTTGCCTATGGTATAAATATAAAAGCAAATGGTGATAACACATTGCCTACCAATTACAGAACAATGGAAGAATTCAAAAGAAAGCCAAAGAAATTCAATTTCACAATATATACCTGTCATATTTATAAGGAAAATTGACATCTTCTTCCTGCAAGCCTCTTTCCAAAAAAAATGAAAAAAAGAGACAAATTCCAACAAGAGCTTTCTATTAAATTATACTTTGATAGTTCACTGATATTCAGAACAACTAATAAACTGGATGATTAAAATTTTGAAGTATTCTAAGAGTTAATGACAAAAAGAGTGCAAATTAGCAAAATCTCAAGAAATAGAACAGAACTCTTAACACTCCAATTCTAGTATTCTGAGACTTTACTATATGTAGAGAAATAGCATTTTGGCTTATCCTTGTTCCTCCTTGTCCCTTTCTCCTTTCTGTATCAGATGATACCTTCAGACAAACATATTCCTTCTGCTTACCAGAATCTATTGTAACAAGAGACTCTAACAATTTAAATCCCAAAGAGCCCATATCTTGTGTATCTTGTTAACTACTTATCCCCATATCATTTAGAAGAGGGACTGGCACATGTTAGACACTTAAAGCAATGTACTAGGATATTACAGAGGCACTTTAAAATTTTTTTTTAGTTGTAGTTGGACACAATATCTTTATTTTATTTATTTATTTTTATGTGGTGCTGAGGATCAAACCCAGGGCCCTGCATGTGCTAGGCAAGTGTTCTACCGCTGATCCACAACCCCAGTCCTGACAGATGCACTTTTAATGCATGTTCAACATAACTTCAAGGACATGTAGGAGATTAGAAGGGATTTTTAAAAAGTGATTTTAATATACATAAAATAGATTGAAAGTTAAATACCTGAAGCTTTTAAATTATTCCATACTTGGTCAAAATTCAAACAGCACAGAAGAGTATCCCACTACTCACTTCCAGTCCATTCCCCAGTGACTTCTGTCTACTTATGGATCCTTTCAAGCATTTAAAGTAGGCTTTAAAATTTTTTTGAAATATTGTAAAAAATATTGTAATTGTTATGTGAAATAGGAGGGTTCATATCATTACACTATTCCACTGCCATTACTGGAAGGTTTTTCCCCATTTCATTTAAAATAATGACTTATTTGATAATATCCCACAATTTATTGTTGAGTCACTCATTGTTATATAAGTTTATTTTAGCTTTTTTGTTTTGAAGCAATAAGGAAATTTACAACCTGAATGCAAGATGTTCAAGGATTTCTCCTGGACAAGATTTCAATATGTGGAATTTCTATGGCATAAAAGTTGTATACTGTAAATTGTAATAGATATTACTGTTTTGCAGGGTGATTATATCAAGATATCAGTCCCAAGTGAATTCAAGATATAACTCCTAGTCTTATAGTGTATAAAAGTGCCAGTTTTCCCCATTTTATTCTTATTGAATACTAGCATTTTTACAATTTAACATATATAAATGATATTTAAAAGTATAACAAACTTATACTATTTTTCATAAAGTACATGTACGCATGCACACACATACACACAAATAAAGCTCAGAAGTATATAATTTTGGGGTACATACATTGGCAAGAAAACATTTCTTTTTAAGGCAAGGAAACAAGAGAATCAAAACTGAAGAGAGTGCAGTCAGGCAGGGTAAAATTTTAAGATTAGTGATAGCTTCATGGGTGTTTGTCTTATTATGCTCAATAAAAGTGCATATATCATTTGTGCTTGTTTTAACAACTCAAAAGCTTCCAGAAATCCCACAATATAATCAGGAGTTTCACTAAAAACAAATCTGACTTCATCTCATAGAACTTATGGGTATTAGATAAAAGAGAAACAAATCCTCTTTTTGAGGACATAGAGCAAAAATTCAGAGTCTAACTAGTATTCAATTTCTGATTCTTGCATAAATAATATAGATTTATGAATTCAGAATTCTAGAATTTAAAATACCAAGGATATACATATAAGGAGAAAAATTTAATAGATTTCTATTACATGCCAATTTCTTCTTTCCTTTTGCTTGTGTTAAAAGTCACACTGGAATTACTAAGTATATAATGATGTACATGCTAGTTTTGGTTTGAGGGAACTGCCAAGGTTCATTTCAGATCTTTCCCCAACACCTTCCCAGAACTCTCTTGAAGTTAAAAATCCATTAAATAAATAGGACCAAGGAGCAATAAGGTGATACTGACACTCTGTTGGGAGAAAGCTAGTAATTGGACCACCATGCTTCCAATTTAGTCTGTTCTTCCTGGCCTGGTGAGATCACCCCTGTGAGAGGGGACACTTTCTATTATAAGGAATTCCCCTCTCCAAAACAAGTCTTTCAAATTGATGTTCTTGGTTAATTTCTGAATTTCAAAACTTTCTGTTGATAAGGCATGACCTTATTATCCTTTATTAATGAAAGAAGAATTTCAGCAAGATATCCAATGTCTTTAGCTCTTTAAACAATGGGACTCAGTTGTTATTTGTAGTTTTTATTTCGAAGTAAAACAAAGACTTGTATTCTGTGACATATAAGTATAATAAATATTATATCCATAGTAGTGATGGGTAAATATTTTTAGATACGGGTTTGTAATTTCTTCATAACAGTTGTTATGGTTTGGATTTTAAACTCCCCTGTCCCCTTCAAAAGCACATGAGTTAGAAGGCTTGGCCCAGCATAGCAGTGCATGGAGCTAGGAGGCCTTTGGTTCTCCAGGGCTCTGACCTTATTAATGGATAATCCATTTATGGATTCATGATGCAATGTTTGAGGGAGGGGCTTTGTTATAACAGGAAGCTTTCTTTTTGTTTCCAGATTGCCCTGAGGTTAGCTCTGTGCTCCACCACGTGCTTCCTGCTATGATGTGCTGTCTAACCACAGTCCCAAAATGATTGGACCAAATGACCCTGAACCCCTGAAACTGAGCCAAAATAAATCTTTCCTTTTTTTAAGTTGTTTATCTCAGGTATTCTGTCACTGCAATGGAAAGCACAATAGTATAGCTCTAACTGCTCTGTTTTTGCTCCAATTTTTTGTGCTTCAGTTTCTATTCAGCTCTTATAGATTCCTGAGAAAAACTTGGGAGCTCTGAGACCTCTGAAATAGATAACCATATTTTACCAAAAAAGTTATAAAATATTTCCCTGTATTATCTCTGGTTTGCTAACTTTCTGCTGAAACCCATTTAGAAGTTCAGTACTACCTATTCAAAGTTAATTTTAATAAACTTAGAATGGGGTAAAGAACATATGACTGGCCAATAATTCCATGTACCTATCTATTAGTGTTTCATACCATAGCAAGAGAAAAATAAAAAGCATTTATTGACCTTAGCTTTTATTTCCTTGCCATTAAAATGCAATATGACTTTAAACCAGTGTTTAAAGTCAATTACATGCAAAATCAATTAAAGAAAAATATGGCTTATTTGAATGTGACTGTTTATTAAGAACCTGGTTCATATACTAAAACACCTAATACATTGTTTTTGAAAAACAAAATATTGAAAAACAAAATATATATCCATACATAACATATTTAGTACCAACTGTGCTTTAAGTATCTTTTAGGCCTCTTCCAACAAAATATACCAAGAAATGTGAAAATATTAGGACTACCTTTAACATCATTACACTTCCAACCAATGTGACTGCATATTTTAAATTTGGGCTTAAGAAATGATTTAATTTTTCAAAATGCTAGAAAGATATCTGGCAAATCACTGATGGAAAGTGACTCACACACAAATGTTATCAGTTTAGTAGCATTTTATGGACTCAGTTTTAACACTGATTAAGAAGCTCTTTCATGGGTATTAAAGAAAGGTCAGATATGATGATTTGGGACTGAAAGTACAGAGGCAAATTTTCCAGTTAACATCATATTGGGTAAAAAGGGTTATTTACCTTCTAATGACAGTCTCTCACTTATTACAAAACTGCCTTTTTAATGCTGTTATTTGAAAATGAATGTCTCTTTCTCTAAAGTTATTATATATTCCTCTTGCTTATCATACTCATCTGCCATTTTATTTACATACTTTGAAGTTGAGCCAATCAATTATTAAACAGGACAATGAGCTGATCAATAAAAAAGGCTGCCCACTATTTGTGCATTACCACTATAAAGCCTGGGTAAAAATGTCGACAATACTCTCCCTGTACTTAAGAGATTTATGATCTTTTTGGAGAGACACGCATGTAACAGTTAAAGACCAATTATGCACTAATATGTGTAGTAAAGAATGAATCCAGTGGAAGATGAGATACAGAGGATGTTATAGTGAAGAGTGTAGCAGGGTCTTGGAGGGTCAAAAACATTCCCTTAAGACAAAGAAAAATATATGGAGAAAATTTCAGAAAAGGTAAATTAATGAAATGAAAGATATGGAACTTTTAGAGACACTGAAGTGTAGTAAAGCCAGTGGAAAAAACCTAATTACATAATTCTTTCAGTTACCCATTTGTTTGCTACAATGTGCCAGGCAATGTTCATGCATTAGAGATATAGTAGTGAATGAGAGGCCATTATACATCTGCCTTCATAGAATTTTCTGGTCTTATCATATATTTAGGATGAAGAGACAAATTAACACTCTCCAGGTGGAGGTCAATGGTATTTAAAAAATGATAAAGGAGAGATATAATGGGTAGGCTGATTAGAGAAGACTATTGGAGGAGGTGTGTACAGATTTGAAGAAAATGAAGGAAGAAGGGAGACATGCTAGAAACGTAAGAGAAGAATTTCAAGGCAGTTAAAACTGCAAGGGAAAAGTCTAAAAATCGTTCAGACTATTTGGAACGAAGATTAAGCAGAAATCAAGTTTGAGTTTTGATGGGAAAACATTGGAGATATTTGAGCACAATTGCTCCACTTTTAAATAACATCACACTTGTTATTATGTGGACAACAGTGTATAAAGTGGAAGAGTGGAAGAAGAAAACACACTGAGAAGACTTTTGGTATAGGGAAGATGTAAATTTGATGTCTGCTGGCAGAAGGTGTAAGAGCAGGCCAGGTTTAGAATGTTCTGAGACAGGGCTGACCTGAATGGCCAATGGATTACAAGTGTAGAAGAAAGGAAAGGAAAAATATAAAGTGTTCCTTAAAATGATGGGGCTATTTCTTGAGATAGGATAGATTGGAGCAGGAGTGAGTTGGCTAGAGGAAAATATGGGTCTTGTTTTGGGATGATAAATTTTTCTAATCCCATCAGATGTGTCACAGCTATCAGATCTAAGAGTCTGTAACTCAGGGGAAAGCTCATCTGCATATAGGAGGCATTTAAAACATACATAAAAATTCCTAGGGAATAAAGGTAGATAAAAGAGAAAAGACAAGAGGACTAAGTCCTGGGGCACACTAACACATGGATCATTATTATAATCGGTTAAACTGTGTTTTAAATCCCAGCCTTCATACATGTGGGTGTGATCTTACTTGGAAATAGAGTCTTTGCTGATGTTAAGATGCAAGTTAAATGAGTTCATACATGACTAGGAGGGACCCCAAATCTAATCACTGTCCTTATAAGAAGACACATGGATATGTGGACTGGGATAAGAGGCCACGTGAAGAAGGCAAAGATTGGCAAGATTGGAGTGATGTAGCTATGTGTTAAGAAATGACAAAGATTTTGCCAGTTGTCACTGGAAGCAAGATAGCAGTGTGAAGCACATTGTCCCCCAAGTCTCAGAGAGATTATGGCCCTGCTCACACTTTGATTCTGGGCTTATTGCCTCCAGAACCATGACAGAATATATTTCTCTTGTTTTAAGTTATCCAGTTTGTTGAAAATTATTATAACAGTCTGAGGAAACAATTATTTTCCACACTGGTCCTTACATTAGAGAAGTATTTCTTATGATATGTTCCACAAAATACTATTTCTATGCATGATCCTTTTTTTTCTTTTGTTTTGTTTTTTAAAAGGGTCATTTTGTCAAGTAAATTTGAGAAATGCAGGATTAGAATTGTTCCAATCACATAAGACTTATCAGACCTTTATGCTAATATGCATTGTGAATTGCCAAAATGCTACTCTACAGGTAGTGTTGCCCAAACTTCTTAAACCTTAGAATCACATGTGGGTATGTATATAAGGCATATTTTGGAAAATACCCTATGAATCAATTTCTTTTGAGAACTTCTCTAGACGCCAAACTACAAATAAAAGGAGAAGAAAAGTTTTCCCTTTAATAATAAGTAATCATGGAATTTTGTGAGATTTTGAGACTTCTTGGTCTAACATCTATGTTACAGTTATGGAAAATGGATTCTTTAATTAAGGACCAATTTTACATTCTTAACATAATCTGCTCTACTTCTTTAAAAATTTTACTTCTTTAAAATATATTTAAAGGTATTATTTATTTATTTTTGATACTTGGGATTGAACCCAGGAGCACTCTACCACTGAGCTACATCCCTAGCCCTTTTTAAATTATTTATTTATTTATTTATTTATTTATTTTGAGACAAGGTCTCAAAAGTTGCCAAGGCTGGCAGGGGTGATAGCTATGCACCACCTAACCTGGTTACTTAAAGGTATTTGACTGAGTTTAATCTCTGCTTAAGAATTCTACTATGTACTGAGGAGATTCTATGGGCTCACCCAGTCTTTGACAGTGGATAGATAAGAGACTCATCCTGGAGTATCAAGAATCAGGACCATGTCCAGAAAGGTGCTGACAACTGCTCCAAATGAGATGATATGACCACTCTTAACTTGAGATAGCCACTAAGAAAGCAGACTATGGATTTATTTTAAAGCTTAATATGCACACACAATTGTAATGGCCTAGCTTACTTTATAAAGTCATCATATATGGTCTCATAAACTTGAAGATCAAGTTTTTTCATGAGTAACAATTATTTTTATTGTGATATTTCATCACTTTTGTGTTCAGTACCATCTATCTTTCCCTTTCTCTTGAACCCTTGAATTCTGTTTCTCATCACTAGAGTTTAAAAAAATTCAGATTTATCTGTAACATTACTGGTTACATTAATGGAGATTCTCTAGTACCTATTTTACTACTGGTATACTCATCAAAAAAATCCTTCTCTTTTAAAATACTCTTTTCTTTATATTTTCAGATAATTAAATTTGATATGAGAGGACTATGTTGTATGTAAAGCTGAAGATTAGACATGAAATTCCCTCCCTGGGAATATAGCTATGCTATTACTGTAAGTCATGCTGAAAAACTTTGAGTCAACTTTAGGATGATACTGTTATATAAAATAAATGTTTCACATAACTCAGACTCTAAAATAAAGATTCAGTATAGTCTTGGTAGTTTTTTTGAACTAAGTCAGTGCCAGTTGCTTCAGTCTTGAACTTCAGAAAATTTAGGCTTACCCTCTCTTCACTAGGACATCCACAGGCCATCATCCATGCTCTATGAAGATTTTCAACTCAGTTCACACCTCCTATTCTCTTTGAGAATACTTTTGAATGTAAAAGTATAAAAGTATATTTTGCATCTATTTAGATAGTTCAAAAATGTCAAAATATGAGAAAGGGGTGTAACTTTCCAGTGTTCACAAGATGAATTACAGATGCTCTTTTAGAGCAAATGAAAAACTGGTATAAAGATTCTTAAACCCCATTGGCCACAACAAAAAAAAAACTTTTTTTTTTTTTTTGGTTTTGTTTTGTTTTAAGATGTCTTAGGGTAAGTAAATTCTCTGCTTTTGAATCATCTAAAGTAAGTTCTACATATTTGGGCTATTCTGCCTTTTGATCCCAAACTATCCTAGAATCCACTAGGAAACAGGATACTCAAATACTCATTTTTTTCTTTACTAAATCATACAGACACAATAAACGAATATGTATTCCAGACTGTAATGTGTGGGCGCACCACCTTGGAACACATCCTTATTTGATCTTGCAAGTTAAACAGCAGCAGTTGGCCAGAGAAGGATGAACTGTGGCGAATGAAGACAGCAGGCATTAAACTACACTTTCCTATGTGAAGTTTAGTGAATTTGAAAAGAGAAGTTTTCTTATTACAACTGTTTTACTTCTTTTGAGCGGGGTTACTAGGGATTGAACCCAGGGATGCTTAGCCACTGAACCACATCCCCAGCCCTTTTCGTATTTTATTAGAGACAGAGTCTCACTGAGTTGCTTAGGACCTCACTAAATTGCTGAGGCTGGTTTTGAACTCATGATCCTCCTGCCTCAGCCTCCCAAGCCACTGGGATCACAGGCATACACCACTGCACCCAGCTTGTTTTACTTCTCATTCTGACAACCTCCAAAGAGGATCTAAAAATGTGCAAAACAACTAAAAAAATAAATACTGTAGATTTAGGAGAACTTTGAGAAAAAGTATACATGGATGAAGTTGCACAACAGGTGTACCAAAATCCTAACTCAGTCTATACTTACCTATTAATAAATAAGTTCTGTGTTCTACCTTCTAGAGGTCAATGACAGGTAAAGAATTTATTTCAAATAAACCCATAGTTTGAGTCTGTCAAGGAATATTTTAATATGACATTCCACATAAAGTTTTTAATACTATTTGTTACATGCTTCCAAGCCATGTAACATTATTGTACAAGATCAGGCAAATATTGTGTAGGATGTCCTTTTGTAAATTAAATATAGGTAAATATTTAAATATTATTTATATTGTTCTAAATATATCTTGCTCCAAACAAAATTCTTGTATTTTTTTCAACTCAACTTTTATTTTAGCAACCCCACTGTGCTAACATAAAGAACAGTATCTGCCAATCACTACTTCCCCTTTTGTTTTGACCTTTAGCCTTTTAAACTTTTGAAGTAGAAGAATTACATGAGCTCTTTGATTCTTGACTCCTCATATTAACTTTAAATCTCCCATTACTGATACTTTGCCATATATGTTTCAATCTACAAAAACAAGCCAAGGGTTGCCCACAAGTTTTATTCTTGAGCTCTTTGTACACATGTATTGAAAATGATTTTATAGTGCCTGGGGAATAATAATCCTGTAATACTAGATTAAGTCTGATCTTTTCTTGTTTTTCAAATAGCTTTAATACTTCTTGATTGGTAGTGCTTACTACCTGTTATGCACAGGTGAAACCTTTTTATGTGTTATATCAGTTATCTACTGCTGTGTAACAAATCACCTAAGTTTAATGTCTTAATAGAAACAATAAATAGTTATCATTTCAGTTTCTGTAATTCAGGAAATTGAAAAGTGAACATGGCTTACCAAAGTGCCTCTGGCTCACGTTCTCTGGTGAGACTGCAATCAAGTTGTAGGCTGGGGCTCTAATTAATCTCAAAGTTCAACTGGGGAGGGATTTGCTTCCAAGCCCAATCAGTAACTGTTGCCAGGCCTCAAAATATTAACTTCCAATTAAGCCCAGGTGAGCTGCCTAATGATATGGAAGTTGCCTAATGCTATGGAAGCTGGCTTCTTCCTAAGCAAGCAATCCAATACAAAATAAGAAAGCAAGGGTATACCCAGAAAGTGAGAGAACACCCAAGACAGAAGTCACAATCTCCAATTCCAGAGCAAGGCATCTCTGGGAAACACCTACTATGCATTATCACAATTTTTCCTCTCTCAATTACCGTATGAATGAGGCCACTGAGACTTAGAGAGGTTATGACTTGCCCAAGTGGCAGGGCTAGGGCTTAAATTCAGGTGTGTATGACACTAAAACCTATTCTCTAAAGCAAAATAATTCACAGCCTTCTTAGATAAGAACTTCAGTTATGTCTGTAGGCCTTGGCACAATATCTGTTTTGATATAAATAGGTAGGAATTTCTTCCATTGTATTACACTAGTGCAAAAACTTGTCAAGGTGCCAAAAGCCCTATAGATACAATAATTAAACCATGTAATTATCTTCTCTTCATAAACAGTAGATTCAATAGAAGATTTCTTTATATGAACATACAAATGGCTCAATACATTTAAAGAAAACCAGCACATTAAATACATCATAAAAGAAATCACTGCCTTAAAGAATCTGTAAACCTCATGTGGCTATATATAAAAACATTATAATACTTCCCCATAGGTGCATAATGAAAGAAAGGCAAAACATTCATAACAGGCTATGTGCAGTACTAATCTCACTTTTTGGTATGGTACTTTGTAGGCTTGGGCAATCTTTGCTTGCTTACCTTCACATTTCCACTACTAGTAAAACTGATAAGTATTCAAAGTACAACCTGCTCCACATCTGGGATGCATACATGATTCCCATTAAGAATTCTAATTCCTTTGTATTCAAAATGGAGCTAATGGAACAAAGTACTATTCAATCAAAAGGAAGGTAATTGTGAATAGACTCCCCCCCTCCCTTTTTAAATGAACAGGGTGCCCTTTCTCATTCAGGATTTTATGGTGAGTATTTGATCATTGATGCCTTAAGAAAACAAAACCATCTATCTGGAATATTTTAAAACAGATTTATCCTGCTGAGGAGAACAAGTGGGAAAATACCCTCCTTATCAGTCCTCTTAAAATCCTTGCTGCCTCCCAGCTGGATCTAGGAATGTAATGAAATCCTAACATTCCTCCTTCTGGTACACAAGTAAAGGAGGGCTGTTTTCACTTAAGAAAGCTAATGCTGGATGCTACTACCTAAAACTGCCAATGACACCTGCTCAAGTAGCAGATGCTGAGTAATAATTAACACTGAAATCAAGGATCATGGCAAAGCTTGGTATTTGCCTCTCTAATATGCATTCTTTTTCTTCCTAACCAACAAGGTTCCAGATTCATTTTAAGAACAATGTGAACATCATTCTCAAGTCTCCCTTGCAAGGAGTAGCCGAAGAAATCTGAGGAGTCAGTGCATGGGATCTCCAGGATAGCATCTTACAAGCATGATAGACAATTATGCCTTTTCTTTTTTTGTTCTATGCATTTTTTCCTCCCTCCACTTTCACAAATGTGAAAGTTTGATGGGGCTCCAGGAGCCACTCTAATGACGTAAGTTAATGTTAAGGATAGAAAAAGAACCAAGACAGAAGGATCCTGAATTCTTTGTGACTTCCTTTAGCTTCTATGCTAGCTCTGAACTGCTTGTTTCTGAGTTTGCTTATGTCATTGTTATTCATACTTTCTTTTACAAGAAACAAATGTAAAAGTCAAGGGATAAAGGTAACAACTTTACATTGTACATATCTACTGTTACAGCAGAAACAAAAATTTAGTTTTCAGATTATTATTTCAAGATTTTGGGAACAAGCTCAAAATGCTAAGTAAGATTGGAATTCCATAAGAACTAGAAATTGTAACTAAAGGGATAAAATAAAACTGATAAACTAGTTTAAGAGTCTATAAGCGGTAAAAAAGTAAATATAAAATAATTATAATAGAGTCATTATGGTGATTGCCTGAACATAAATGTATGAGAGAAAATTATGTTCCTCTTGCATTGGCAAGTACTTCTTTTTTTTTTTTTTTCCCTTTTCTTTTTTCTGCTACAGAGCCTTTGAGCTACAGGCTACAAGAGTGAAATATACTTAAGATGTTGAAAAATATAAAGTGGAGATAGATTTAAAAGTATAGCAATAAAATATTGCCTAAACAAACAAGTTTAACTGATGGTGTCTGGAAAGAAATTTAAGGATCCTGATCAAATTTAAATTATGAATATCATGGAAAAAATACAAATTTTGTCCCAGGAAACTCCAAGCTGTTTCAGCAGAACAGTTATGATAAGAAGACAGAAGCTTATAGCACATATATGTTTATACTGAATCTTTATAAGTTTCACCCTCATTTTTGATGCTTGTTTTCAATTCATCATGATTTTTAATAGTATATATATTTTGATTTGCTATAAATCTCTCTGGAACAAAGAGGTATTTAAATTAATAATTAACAGAATATGTGGAACCAAAGACATTCTGGTCAAACAATTCAAACAGGAAAACCATCCCAATCATTAACAGCAGTATTAGCAGCAAATTCTGAAAGTGAACTTGTTATATCCCAGGCAATGTTCTAAACACCTCCTATGTGCTAACTCATTTAGTTCTCACAATAATCCTATAAAATGGGTAGTATTTTCATCTTCATTCTATTGATGAACAAACTGTGGTCAATTTGAGGCTTGCCAAGTTAAGAACAGCAGTAGGAAGATGAGGCCTCAGAATGATTTTTAAATCCTGTTCATAGGAAAACAAAATCACAAACTCTCAATTTGATTGAGGAACTGAACCATTTGAAGTGATCATTAGTGGGATGAAGTTCCAGAAAGTAAGTTTATACCTCTAATAAATAGTGAAGTGTGGTTTTAAAACTTAATCCTAAACTGCTCTTAATCATATATTAAAATTTTCTAAGATGAAAAGTGTTTCTATATCATGCTCCAGGTAAAGCTAAAAGTCTTTTCCAAAACTGGGACAATGCAGTAATGTTAACAAATGAAGTCTATGAAATATTAATGATCTTTCTGTTCTTTTCTTTTAAAATCTGTGGGGTATTACAACATAGAGCTAGTGGCATTTTAGGCGAAATTTTATAAGTCCACACCTCGCAGGCATTTGTAAGGCTGAAAGAAGCTATTATACATGACTTTTGTTACTACTTAGTTATTCTCTTTCCTTGTCAACTAAGTGTATTAAACTATCATATTTGTTTTTTTTACATCTCAAATAAACAAATGTTTTAAAATAGAATTTTCACAGAAATGGGCCTTTGCCATTATTTACATACTAAGATGGTATCTCAATTGGTAATATGTCCCATTTCCCATTTTTATTTTCTAGGTGAGAAAGATTCAGAAGAAACACTGGCAAACGTTACTTAAAATTTTTATGTAACCAATCTTAATTTCAAATGCATTGGAGCTAGGAGTTAAAATTTATAAGGAAGAGGGTGAGAATAATTTTCTTTAAAAAAAATCACCTATAAGTGCACACTACAATTGGAATGACACTGAAATAACATAAATTAGCCATATCATCCCAAGAGATTTGCTTTTTTTCCAGTGTACAGTATAGTTATTGAGGACTCAGCAAATCAAGGCAATACAGCAATTGCATTAAAACTTTTTCTTCTTCTGTGTTTTAATGTAAACAAATGACATCATGCAAGGGAATGGAAGGATCAAGTAATCTAAATGGTGTGTGGTGAAGCTGATGCAGACAATTATCACACAGAGATTCCATGGGTATGAGTTATCCAAATGACTTGTTGCTTCATTTACTATATAGGTATCATCACTGTGCTTGGAAGAATAAAGATAGTTTTGTTGATGTATTTCCAGATTTCTCTAAGGAGATTAAAGCTTTTAGATAATATAGAGGGAGCCATACTGAATAGAACTGTATACATTAAAATCTGTTAAATGTAAGCATGCCAAACTGCAAATCTAATCATATTCTCTGAATATGTCTGACCTAGTTTTTTATGAAAATCTACCAGTCAAAAGCTATATGAAGATATCATTTTACCCTTCTTTATTTTCTCAAGAAAACCACAAACTATAAAGTATATTTATATTTATGGTCAGCATATATATACACAGGCTTGTCTGTGTTATTCAGGTAAAAAAGAAGCAGGGGAAAGAAGGGTTAATGTGTGGAAGGGAAGATGACTCTGTGAGTGCCAGCCTCAGAGACCTCTGTAGTACTTTTCTTCAAATGCAGCATTAAAACTAGGATTACCAGAACTATGTCCATTCACAGATTACACTGAAAAGCACCAATCTGGTATTCATTTTTAAAGGAGTCTGGAACCACAGTTAAGAAAGACATGTTTGAGGCTTGCCTAGTTAAGAACAGCAGTAGGAAGATGAGGCCTCAGAATGATTTTTAAATCCTGTTCATAGGAAAACAAAATCACAAGCGCTCAATTTGATTGAGGAACTGAACCATTTGAAGTGATCATCAAATAGTGGGATGAAGTTCCAGAAAGTAAAAAAAGTTGAATGGCATTTCCTTGCCTGAGTGACTTCATACTACTCTTTGATGATTAGTCCACAAGTTTCCTTGTACTGAAAAAGCCAAGGACCTGTAATGTTCATTGATACACAACTCTTCATAAAACTTGTATAAAATACTGATATTAGGACTCAGCATTCCTTCCTTTCTTAATTTCACTAGATTCATTTACTATTTTCAAAGGAAATCTCAAAAGTACAATGGAAAGCATTAACTTTATGATCATTACTCCTATTTTACAGATGAGTAAATTAAAATATCAAAAAGTCTATGCCAGGGCTGGGGTTGTGGCTCAGTGGTAGAGTGCTTACCTAACATGTGTGAGGCCCTGGGTTCAATCTTCAGCATTACATAAAAAACAAAAGCAAATAAAGAACAACAAACAAATATATAAAGGTTAAATTCTTAAAAAAAAAAAAAAAGTCCATCAACATCTAAAAAAAAAAAAGAAAAAAAAGTCTATGCCCAAAACAGAACAAAGCACAGTCCTATGCCTGAGGATCACTAGTAAAGTCATATAAAATATGCAAATTTCTTGTTCCAAAGTCTAAATTCATACTGCCACACTGGATTAATGCACATGCTGCATTAATGCATTAATGAAGACTGAATGAAAATAACATTCATGAGGAGGTAAGCATTTAAATAAACTTTATTAAGTTGTGTAAGAAGAGTAAACAATATAGTAAAAGATCCTAAAGTATATAAAAAAGTACTAACAAACATTGTGAATAAAAACATTTGATTAGAAAAGTATTCCAAAGTATTAACACATGGTAAAAGACTACAAAGTACTTTTGTTGCCCAAATCAAATAGTAAAGCTATTGGCCACAATAAAGCCATTGGAAAGGCTAAGGGAATACCTTTCAATTGAAAAAATTGTGGCAAAGCAATATTTTCAAATCCAGTTCTCATTATTCTGCAATATTTTTCAAAATAAGTTTGAGGAAGGTGGAACACAATAAGGATCATTTTAGTGGTTATACTTTCTATATTTTTGAATTCTTACTGGGGGACCATGTTTAAATTATACATACATCAAAATAACTGTTGGTAATGCAGGAGGAACAGTAAGGTTGAGAAATATAATTAAAATATCAAAACTGAAGTTATTAGTAACAATTTAAGTGTGACTTATTGGTGAAACTAACTGATGAAGAGACAAAACCATAAATATCACTCTGTAAGCAAATTTTCCAAAGATATCATGTCACTGGCAAGCAAGCCAGTGACAGAAAATAAAATGAGCAAAGTAATGTAAAAATAAGAATTGCTGTAGAAATGTTCTCCTAATTACGCCTTCAGGAGTTTGATTTTTGACTCTGAATAAGCTAGGTATGATTCCACCAATCTCAAAAATCTGGAAAAGGGATTGAATGAAAACATTTTTATAATAAAACCATTATATAACTAAAAGCCAAGTAACTTGATTAACGTTTCATATAGACATGTGTTGTTATTATAAATGAAATAAAATTTATTAATATTGAAGAAATGCAATGGTGTAATTATCAGATCAAATATGGCACTGGGGCTACTGAAACCAATCAACAAAGTTAAAATATGGAATATTGCAAGGAAATAATAATGATAGTACTTTCCTGATGGTTATTTAATAAAAATATGTTGAATGAATCACTGCTACCAATCCAGGTGCTTTGAGAAGTTCTTTGAACACAAGTTTTAATGACCCATCCTAATATTATTTTTCTAGACTAACACCTGTCATTTTATTCACTTCTGACCAAGGGTGAAGATAGGTACACTATGTCATAAAGTACAGAGAAAAAATATATTACAAATTCATAATGCAGTTCTCAAATTGGTTTAATTTAGTTATCTTCAAATAATAGGTCATGAATACCTCTCCTCACACATTCTTAAGTTCACACCTAAAATTTTCTTATCATTAGGTTTCATAGTTTAAAAAATAAAATTTTCAGTATATTAAACTTGACGTAATAGCTAGAATGTTACTCTTTGAAATGTATTATATGCATACCCTACCATCACCCATTAAAAAACAGACATTCTTGTTTTAAATCTAGAAATTTTGTCATTTCCTTCTCTCCTTAAACTTTGTATTCCTCCCTCTGCCCCTCACATTTTATACATGTATTGCATCTTATGCATAAAACTCATACTGATTATTCTATATATTTGAAATGTATACATATTCAAAAATTAAAATAGCTATGATCATAAATCTTCTAGCAATTAAAACAATTTTAGTACCTCTAATGTAAGATCATTAGATATTACATTTATTAAAGATTGCTCAATTGTAAGTTCACATTTCAGTAAAACACACTAGCAATATTTGATATTCCCTACCATCATCTAAATCACTTTTTTCATTTTCCTCTTTGGCTTTTTTTTTTTTTTTTTTTTTTTTACTTTTAGAGCCTAAGCTCAATTTGCTCAGCCATCCTGTCTTCCTCTCCGCTTCTCAAAGGCTCCTTTCTATACCATACCTTTTTCCCTCCATCTGGATCGTCCTTCTATATAGCTGCATGACTTGATCACTCTCTACATTCAAGTCTCTTCTTAAAGGCCAACTCAGTTCATCTCTGAGCCCTGCCATCACTTCTAAAACAGTATTTAAGCTCTTCAATCTGAATCACTAACTCATTATACCAAAACTACAGGCACCAATAATAAACATTTAAATGTGTCTTAATTGATAAAATTACTTGATGGAGAAAACATAACAATCAATCTGGAAGCAAATATCCACAAGAGTGTATTTTTTATAGGCAAACAAAACACTGATAGAAAATGAATAAATTTAAGTAAAAATAAAGACTCCTTCTCATAGCATTTGCCATCCCAAATGTTATATTTTGCGTGCTGTCAATCTCATGTCCCAGTATAATACATGCTCCCTAGAAAATTTTAAGAAAACAGGGATTCTGATGTATTTACTTCTGTAATCTAAGATCTTAAGTGAGGCACATGTGGACTGACTAAATGTTGAATTTATTGAATAAAGAACAAAAATAGAAGAGATGATTACTAACTTTACACTAGCAATTATTTTTACAAAAAATATTAAAATACAAAAAATTTCAGAAGTCAAACAGTATCTTTGCTTTCCAAAAATTATGTATACAAAGGAGACAAGATAATAAAAAGAAACTAAAAAAATATTTTATAAAGTATTCTGAACTTAAATGGTATTCTTTACATTTTACATTATTTGTTAATGAAATACAATACCATATTAAATGGTGGGAAGTTTGCAATGCTAAATAACAGATAGCAGGCTGCCTTTATTTTTATGGTACACAGGTATAATAATCCTGAGTGGAGGAATCTAAGAGAATTAGTAAATTAATAATTGATATAAATATTTAAAAATTATATTATTTTGAAATTTATGAATTATGTACAAATGAGAAAATTTGTCAAAGTTTTTAACTACCAGTACCTAAAAACCTGATTTATTAAGGTTCATTCATTTCCCAAATTATGTTTGACTTATTTAAGGCACTGAACACTCTAGATTTATTTCTTTAAGGCTTTGCTAATTACGTGCTTGTGCAACTGGAAGAAATAGTTTATGGCATATTGAAATCTCTCTGAAAAACATGGAAGTATTTGCTTTTTAAATAAATAGTCCTTTGGTCACTTTTCTCTATGTATTATTTTGGGAGGGGGGTTATTGAGGATTGAACCTAGGAGTGCTTTACCAACGAACTACATTCCCAGCCCTTTTAATTTTCTATCGAGACAGGGCCTTGAAAGAAAGATGCTTAGGGCCTTGCTAAGTTGCTGAGGCTGACCTCAAACTTGAGATTCTTTTGTCTCAGTCTCCTGAGTTGCTGGAATCATGAGCATGTGTCACCATGCCTAACTTCTCTGTGCATGTTTAAAAAAGTATCCTAGAGGTTAACGCTCTATCTGAGGTGCATGTGGTAAAAATTTCCTCCCATTCTGTAGGCTCTCTCTTTACATTATTGATCTCTGGGATATATAAAAAACTCAAAACCAAAAAAATAAATAACCCAATCAATAAGTGGGCAAATGAAATGAACAGATACTTCAAGGAAGAAATATGATCAAGCAACAAATATACGAAAAAGTGTTCAACATCTCTAGTAATTAGAGAAATGCAAATCAAAACTACTCTAAGATTTCATCTCACTCCAGTCAGAATGACAAATATCACGAATACAAGCAACAACAAATGTTGGTGAGGATGTGGGGATAAAGGTACATTCCTATGTTGCTGGTGGGACTGCAAATTGGTGCAACCATTATGGAAAGCAGTATAGAGATTCATCAGAAAACTTAAAATGGAACCACCATTTGACCCAGCTATCCCACTCTTTGTTTTATACCCAAAGGACTTAAAATTAGCATACAACAGTGATGAATGGCCACATCAATGTTTATAGAGCATCTCAATTCACAATAGCCAAACTATGGAAGCAACCTAGATGCCCTTCAACAGATGAATGGATACAGAAAATGTAGTATATATACTAATAATATACGAATATTACGAATATTACTCAGCTTTAAAGAAGAATGAAATTATGGCATTTGCCAATAAATGGATGGAGTTGGATAATATCATGCTAAGCAAAATAAGCCAATCCTCCCAAACCAAAGGCCCAATGCTTTTTCTGATATGTGAATGCTAATTTACAATAAGGGATAGGCTAGGGAAGAATAGAGATACTTTGGATTAGGCAGAGGAGAGTAAAGGAAGGGGTGGGGCTTTGGGGATAAGAAGGATAGTAGAATGAATTGGACATTATCACCCTATGTACTATATGATTACACAACCAGTGTAATTCTACTGCATATCCAACAAGAAGAATGAGAAGTTATACTCCGGTTATGTATGATGTGTCAAAATGCATTCTATTGTTATGTATAACTAATTAGAGCAAATAAAAACATTAAAAAATTAAAAAGTATTACGTACATATACCTTTTAAAATTACTTTTTGGATCCAAGTCCCACCATGAAGACAGAAAATTATCTCCAAAAGACAATCTTGTCCTTTTCTGCACATATTTCTTCATCCATCTCTGAATTAAGAAGAGGTCCTGTACCCACTATGGCTACAATACTACTCCATAATTCAGTTCTATAAAGCCACCGTTTATTATGTTCATGAATTCTGTGGTTAAAAATTTGAAAATGGTATGTCTGGTATTGGAAGCTTGGGCCCTCACTTACTCTGCACGTGGGCTTCCTCAAGTTGCACCCCTGTTGTTCCCCCACATAGGATACTTTGAATTTTCTCACAGCATGGTGGCTGGCTCCAAAGTGAGTGTTTCAAGAGAGAAAAGAAATAGGTGGAAGTCTTATGCCTTTTGTGATCTAGCCTTGAGGTCATTTTTGTCATGTCCATCCCATTCTATTTTTGAGGTAGTCATAAAGTGAACCTCAGATTCAAAGAAAAGAGAAACACCTTTGTGGCCATTTTTGGAAAATACAATCTGCCACAGTTCCTATTTAAGTACTATTTCTTTGCACTGTCAATTTTCCAAGGGTGTTTATCCTATCTCCATTTCAGAGGACTGTGGAATCAATCAATATTCATTTTAATTAAAGGGGTTATATTGCTATCTCTGATTTATATCCAAGAAGAATAACTTCAATCTTTATGTGACTCCAAATGCAGGAAAAAAATAATGGTTGAGAAATAACATATATGGAAGATTAAATAAATGATGGTGGAGATAATATATGTAAAAGACTAATTAGTTTCCATACTAGCTTTATTTTTTTAGTTTTCAACTAGCTTTATTATTATGACTTGATTGGCTTTTCTTCTTATATTGATTCAGCTTAGGAATATATCACATCATGTCTCTGAAAAACATGCCCTTACTTACACATACATTTCTGTTTCTATTGTCTCAAAATGCCTTCTTCAGCAAGAAGAAAACAAGAACCAGGTGCATGCAGTCTTCTTACTCCACTGACTTTACATAATCCCTTTCTTAAATCTATGGATTTATATTTCTGTGGGTTGAACTGTGTGAAAAGGTTCCTTAATCTTCAGTGTAAATGTTTCTCTAATCTTAATAAAGCCACAAAACAGACCCAGATGAATGAGTAGGAAACTGAGCTAAAAAACTCTCCTTGACCCTGATATCACTGTCAGTGTTGGCATAAACTTCACTGGTCAGCATTTCCTTCTAAACAGAGTATGACTCAAATGGGAAACTGAAACTCCAACATGTACCTGTCTGGTAAACTCACGTCAAAATGTGTGCTATTCTAGCCACAGCTCTGGAGAGAATTTGAAACATACTTTTAAAAGCTAAAGAGAAAATGTTAAAATTCTGGACAGATAAAAAAATACACCCAACACAACAATATTTTTAAGTTGACTTTCTCTTTTGAAAAGCTAAGACACAATATATCATATATTTAGAAAAAGAAGTATAAAGCAAGAAGCATAATCTCTCCTAATTTCATTTCCCAGAAAAGATGTCAGCCATCTTTGTCTTTTGCTTAAATATATTTTGCAATACACACATACACAGAAAGTATATAAAAATATAGAGAAAACTATATTTATATAGACAGGTTCTTAGGATTCTGGTGATTTTGCAACCTTGCTAACAAATATAGAAAAATATCATTCCTTTACATTAATGATACATGAATGATACACAAACTCAGATTTGAGAACTTGTCTTCAAGAGCTTAAAGGGCAGTTGAAAGGAAAGAGGAAGTTATTGAAAGATGTACCCACAAAAGATGATATACTACTTAAAGAAAGTGAAAAAGGCAATTTGTTAAAATGTGTTTGTTGGTAGTGGAATTTAGGCCTTGGACTCTCATTAATGAGGTCTTGGGGAAAACATAAAACTCCTTTTGAATTCAAATCTCAAGCTTGCCCACCACATTCTTGTTTTCTCATTTGAGTTTCTGGCACTTCAGCCTACACAACTGAAGCCTTAGATCAAGCTGGGACTGTAGCTCAGTGTTGTAAGGGCTTGCCTAGCACATGTGAGGTAGTGGGTTTGATCCTTAGCACCACATAAAAATAAAACACAAGCCAGCCATGATGATGCATGCCTGCAGCATCCCAGCAGCCCAGGAGGCTGAGGCAGGAGGATCTTGAGTTCAAAGCCAGCCTCAGCAACTTAGCAAGGCTCTAAGCAACTCAGAAAGAACCTCTCTTTAAATAAAATACAAAAATGGGCTGGGGATGTAGATTGGTGGTTAAGCATCCCCGAGTTCAATCCCTGGTACAAAAAAAAAAAAAAAAAAGTATGATGTCCATCTACAACTACAAAAAAAAAAAAAGCCAAAATAAACAATTTCATTCTTTTTTGTTTACTGGTTTGAAGTAATTTAAAAATATATTACATGAAATAAAACAATAAAAAATTAGGATGGGGAAAATAACTCCAAGAATTAGGAATGGTATCTTTCAAAGCATTTTCTTGGATATTCATACATTATTTAAAGAAAAAAGACATATGTAATTGTGAAAGTAGAATAACACAGCCTTTGCAGCTGAAAAGAGAGGGAGAGGAGTCATATGAATTCTATCATAGACATTACTGAGAATGCAAAAATAAGATTACCTGAATGCACAGGGTAGACACACACCAAAAATTTGTTGATATTCACTTTTCACATTTTCATATCCAGCTAAGTGTATAGAATTGATGGACATCATAGCGAAATCTCAGCAGACTAACATCTTTTTTTAAAAAATAATGAACTTTTTCAGGTACTTACACTCTGTATTACTCTTTTAAAGAGACGACCACTGAAGGCTTTCATACCACACATATCTAAACATATTACTGATGAAACTGAAAATACTTTGACATGCTTAGCATGAAGCACACTTCAATGTCAGAAGACTATTCTCTTCTTAAAAAGCCAGACTGTCCTCAAAAGACATATGTGGACTTATTAAAAGAATATGCTATTATATTAGTCTTTTTGATTAGTCTTTATAATATATGCTCCTTAGGGCAAGAGAGTAGTTCCCTTGGGAAGTGGTTTTGAGTGGAAAGAGGAAGTGGTTTTGTGGAGGAAGGCCCGGGATGTGGGAATAATCTGCTTCTTGACCTGGGTGCTGGTTACACAGGTTGTGTAGCCTTTGTGAAAATTCCTTGGGTGATATTTTTAGAATTTATGTTAAACTAAAATAAATTTTTATAAAGGTGAGCTTCTGATTGGTGTAGCTTCATATACTATAATTTCTGTTATCAAAAAGACATTAATGGGTTACTATTGATAATCAAATAAGATAATCAAATAACCAAATAAAAAGAATGTTTCTATATTGACAAAACAATTGCTAATTTAAAATCTATCTTGTAAATATAAATGTCTTCTTTTTTATTTCATTTTCAAGAAAATTTTATTGTTGCAACTAATGTTGCCTTCTTCCATCTACTGGCATAATCCATGGGGAAAATACTAGGATCAGGTCCATTTAAGTATGAATTATTATTAAAAAAATTATTTAAATCCAGAAGTAATCAAATTTTAATTGTAATCCAATCTTTATTCCTTATGTTTTGATTAATCCAATCTTTATTGCCCTTATGTTTTTTCCCATTTTTTATTAGTGCATTATAGTTGTTCATAAGAATAGGATTTGATGTTACATATTTGCACATGCACACAATATAACAATATTTTGACTAATACAGTATTAATAACTAGTATCTAATACCCTAATATGTCTCATCCTCACCACCTTCCCCTTGGTCCCTTTCCTCTACTCAAATATCTTAACATGTACTCCAAAGAGTGATATAAACAAATTTATCTGCTTTTCTACAGAAAAGAGAATTAGCACTATCTCTGGAGAACAATTCAATTTCCAATAAATAATGACAGTAAAAACTTATATAAAGCACCTATAATTTTAGGCACTGAGCAGAGTTCTTTACATGCATAGTACTGTTTAATCTTTTAACATCTCAGGATGTTTTTCACTGTTTTTACAATAGTACACTGTATTATTTATTTTTTATTTATTCTTTTTATTTATACATGACATTAGAATGTATTTTGACATATTATAAACACATGGAGGGGGATCCAACATGGCGGCCGGCAAGGAAGCAGCGATTCCAATGTCTCCACTTTAATGGGATCAGAAAGACCCATTGGAACAGCTGCAGTCTACCTACTGAGGAACTTCTAGCAAAATTCAGTTAAGAGGAGACCTGCCGAGAACTGGTAGGTTTATTGAAAGTGACAGTTTGTCCCAGAGAAGTGGATCTTGGCTGGCCACGCGGGCACAGAGATCCAGTCCCGCAGCCATAAGCCGCTCCTGCAAGCGGCTCTCCGGGGAGGCCCCGCTCTAGCTCTGCGAGCGGCAGCGCGAGCGGCAGCCCCACCCGCCCGGCTCTTAACCACGCAGCCGCAGGTGCCCGGCTCTACAGGCTGCCCCACGGCGGGTGCAGAAGTCCAATCCCGCGGCCACCAGCCGCTTCTGCAAGTGGCCCGCGTCTGCAGATGCCCCCGCCATCCCGGCTCTCCCGGGAGGCCCTGCTCTCGCTCTGCGAACAGCCACACCGCCCGCCCGGATCTTAGCCACACAGCCGCAGCTGCCCAGCTCTTCAGGCGGCCCCGGCAGCCCAACTCAGCTAGAAGTGTCCCCGCCTGGCCCAGCAGACGGCCGTGCCCTCCGGGCTCTGCTAACAGCCCCGCCCACCTGGCGAACGGCTCCCCACCCCCCAGACGACGTGAAGGGAATATAACCAAGCCTTTACGAAATAGCGAACTGGGAACCAAAACCAAAGATCGTGTTAGACTAGAGACAAACCAGTTCCACCCCTCCCTTCGGACACTCCGGGAAGGAGCCAGGGGCCCACCATAACAAAGAGGGGAAGTCACCAAAGCTCGGCCAAAGAGATTCCTTCCCAGCGGAATCTACTTTAGCAGGTGTGTGACTCCCACCCACATCAGATACAAACAACCGGGAAACTTCAAAACCTCTCCGTGGGCGTGACCGTAAGGGCCAAAGGACTCTCGACACCCAACTCCCCCTACTGACAGTGACAGGCAGACCTGCGACCCACTGGCGGAACAGGCCTAGAGGCCTGCCAGCATGGTAGACACGTCACAAAAATTGGAGTAGTGGCAGAGCAGAGCCACAGCCCGCATCCGGATCAGGCCCAACGACCTGAGGGCATGGTAGTCACGTCACCACAATTGGAGTGGGGGCAGAGCAGAGCCGCCACCTGCGTCCGCAGGGTGGGCAGACCTGCTACCGACCAGCAGAACAGGCCTAGCGGCCCGCCAGCGTGGTAGACAGATCACCCCAATTAGAGGAGGAGCAGAGCCACTACCCGCCCTGCAAGGGAGATTGTTCAACTATACAAGAGCAATATAAATAATTAGGATGAAAATTTCAAAACACAACAGTTTCACCAAGCAGAAAAAAACTTGAGCAGTATGAAAAGACAAGGAAAGAAAGGACCACAAGCAATGCAGGTCAAATCAAATTTAGAAGAGGTAATAGCTGCAACAGATGGAATGTCAGATAAAGAGTTCAGGATATACATGCTTCAGATGATCTGGAGTCTCAAGGAAGACATGAAACAGCAAAATCAGACAATGAAAGATCACATTGACAAACAAATCCAGGAAGTAAAAGATCAATTACACAAGGAGATAGAGGTAATAAAAAACAAACAATTAGAAATCCTAGAAATGCAGGAAGCAATAAACCAACTAAAAAACTCAATTGAGAATACTACCAGCAGAGTAGATCACATAGAAGATAGAACATCAGACAATGAAGACAAAGTATTTCAACGGGAAAAGAACATAGACAGCTCAGCAAGACTGCTAAGAAACCATGAGCAGAACATCCAAGAATTATGGGATAACATAAAGAGACCAAACTTAAGAGTCATTGGGATACAGGAAGGCATAGAGCTCCAAACCAAAGGAATAAACAATCTATTCAATGAAATAATACGAGAAAACTTCCCAGACTTGAAGAATGAGACAGAATCCCAAATCCTAGAAGCCTACAGGACACCGAATGTGCAAAATCATAAGAGATCCACACCTAGACACATTATAATAAAGATGCCCAACATACAGAATAAGGAGAGAATTTTAAAAGCTACAAGAGAAAGGAAGCAGATTACATTTAGGGGTAAACCAATCAGGATAACAGCTGATCTTTCAACACAGACTCTGAAAGCTAGAAGATCCTGGAATAACATATTTCAAACACTGAAAGAAAATGGGTTCCAACCAAGAATCGTGTATCCAGCGAAATTAAGCTTCAGGATGGAAGATGAAATTAAAACCTTCCACGATAAACAAAAGTTAAAAGAATTTGCAGCTAGAAAACCATCTCTTCAAAAAATCCTCGGCAAAACATTACAGGAAGAGGAAATGGAAAACAACAATGAAAACCAACAGAGGGAGGTAGGACAGTAAAGGGGGGAGAGTAATCAAAGAGGAAAACAAATCAGGTTTAGTAACATTAATAAACAAATATAGCTGGAAGAACAAACCATATCTCAATAATAACCCTAAATGTTAATGGCTTAAACTCACCAATTAAGAGACACAGGCTAGTTGAATGGATCACTAAACAAGACCCAACAATATGCTGTCTACAGGAGACTCATTTGATAGGAAAAGATATACATAGACTGAAGGTGAAAGGTTGGGAAAAATCATATCACTCATATGGACTGCGGAAACAAGCAGGAGTGTCCATACTCATATCAAATAAAATAGATTTCAAGATAAGTTAATCAAAAGGGATAAAGAGGGACACTACATACTGCTCAAGGGAACCATACACCAACAAGACATAACAATCATAAATATATATGCCCCAAACAATGGTGCTGCTATGTTCATCAAGCAAACTCTTCTCAAGTTCAAGAGTCTAATAGACCACCATACAATAATCATGGGAGACTTCAACACACCTCTCTCACCACTGGACAGATCTTCCAAACAAAAGTTAAACAAGGAAACTATAGAACTCCATAACACAATTAACAACCTAGACTTAATTGACATATATAGAATTTACCACCCAACATCAAGCAGCTACACTTTTTTCTCAGCAGCACATGGATCCTTCTCAAAAATAGATCATATATAATGTCACAGGGCAACTCTTAGACAATATAAAGGAGTAGAGATAATACCATGCATCTTATCTGATCATAATGGAATGAAACTGAAAATCAACGATAAAAGAAGGAAGGAAAAATCATGCATCACTTGGAGAATGAACAATAGGTTACTGAATGATCAATGGGTTTTAGAAGACATCAAGGAGGAAATTAAAAACTTCTTAGAGTTAAATGAAAACACAGACACAACATATCGGAATCTATGGGACACACTGAAAGCAGTTCTAAGAGGAAAATTCATTGCTTGGAGTTCATTCCTTAAAAAAAGAAAAAACCAACAAATAAACGATCTCATACTTCATCTCAAAATCCTAGAAAAAGAAGAGCAAAACAACAGCAAAAGAAGTAGAAGGCAAGAAATAATTAAAATCAGAGCTGAAATTAATGAAGTCGAAACAAAAGAAACAATTGAAAAAATTGATAAAACTAAAAGTTGGTTCTCTGAAAAAATAAATAAAATCGACAGACCCTTAGCCATGCTAATGAAGAGAAGAAGAGAGAGAACTCAAATTACTAGCATACAGGATGAAAATGGCAATATCACAACAGACACTTCAGAAATACAGAAGATAATCAGAAATTATTTTGAATCCTTATACTCCAATAAAATAGAAGATAGTGAAGGCATGGATAAATTTCTTAAGTCATATGATCTGCCCAGATTTGAGTCAGGAGGATATAGACAACCTAAACAGACCGATATCAATTGAGGAAATAGAAGAAACCATCAAAATACTACCAACTAAGAAAAGCCCAGGACCGGATGGGTATACAGCAGAGTTTTACAAAACCTTTAAAGAGGAACTAACACCAATACTTTTCAAGCTATTTCAGGAAATAGAAAAAGAGGGTGAACTTCCAAATACATTCTATGAGGCCAACATCACCCTGATGCCGAAACCAGACAAAGACACTTCAAAGAAAGAAAACTACAGACCAATATCTCTAATGAACCTAGATGCAAAAATCCTCAATAAAATTCTGGCTAATCGGATACAAAAACATATCAAAAAAATTGTACACCATGATGAAGTAGGATTCATCCCTGGGATGCAAGGCTGGTTCAATATACGGAAATCAATAAATGTTATTCACCACATCAATAGACTTAAAAATAAGAACCTTATGATCATCTCGATAGATGCAGAAAAAGCATTCGACAAAGTACAGCATCCCTTTATGTTCCAAACTCTAGAAAAATTAGGGATAACAGGATCATACCTCAACATTTTAAAAGCAATCTATGATAAGCCACAGGGCAGCATCATTCTGAATGGAGAAAAATTGAAGGCATTCCCTCTAAAATCTGGAACAAGACAGGGATGCCCTCTCTCACCACTTCTGTTCAACATAGTCCTCGAAACACTCTCCAGAGCAACTAGACAGACGAAAGAAATTAAAGGCATAAAAATAGGAAGAAAAAAAACTTAAATTATCACTATTTGCAGATGATATGATTCTATACCTAGCAGACCCAAAAGGGTCTACAAAGAAACTATTAGAGCTAATAAATGAATTCAGCAAAGTGGCAGGATATAAAATCAACACCCGTAAATCAAAGGCATTCCTGTATATCAGCGACAAATCCTCTGAAATGGAAATGAGGACAACTACTCCATTCACAATATCTTCAAAAAAAATAAAATACTTGGGAATCAACCTAACAAAAGAGGTGAAAGACTTATACAATGAAAACTACAGAACCCTAAAGAGAGAAATTGAAGAAGATCTTAGAAGATGGAAAAATATACCCTGTTCATGGATAGGCAGAACTAACATCATCAAAATGGCGATATTACCAAAAGTTCTCTACAAGTTCAATGCAATGCCAATCAAAATCCCAGCAGCATTTCTTGTAGAAATAGATAAAACAATCATGAAATTCATATGGAAAAATAAAAGACCCAGAATAGGAAAAACAATGCTAAGCAGGAAGTGTGAATCAGGCGGTATAGGGATACCAGACTTCAAACTATATTACAGAGCAATAGTAACAAAAACAGCATGGTACTGGGACCAAAACAGGCGGGTGGACCAATGGTACAGAATAGAGGACACAGTAACCAATCCACAAAACTACAACTATCTTATATTTGATAAAGGGGCTAAAAGCATGCAATGGAGGAAGGATAGCATCTTCAACAAATGGTGCTGGGAAAACTAGAAATCCATTTGCATCAAAATGAAACTGAATCCCTTTCTCTCGCCATGCACAAAAGTTAACTCAAAATGGATCAAGGAGCTTGATATCAAATCAGAGACATGGCGTCTGATAGAAGAAAAAGTTGGCTATGATCTACATACTGTGGGGTTGGGCTCCAAATTCCTCAATAGGACACCTAGAGTGCAAGAGTTAACATCTAGAATTAACAAATGGGACTTACTCAAACTAAAAAGTTTTTTCTCAGCAAAAGAAACAATAAGAGAGGTAAACAGGGAGCCTACATCCTGGGAACAAATCTTTACTCCACACACTTCAGATAGAGCCCTAATATCCAGAGTATACAAAGAACTCAAAAAATTAGACAATAACCCAATCAACAAATTGGCCAAGGAACTGAACAGACACTTCTCAGAGGAGGACATACAATCAATCAATAAGTACATGAAAAAATGCTCACCATCTCTAGAAGTCAGAGAAATGCAAATCAAAACCACCCTAAGATACCATCTCACTCCAGTAAGATTGGCAGCCATTATGAAGTCAAACAACAACAAGTGCTGGCGAGGATGTGGGGAAAAGGGTACACTTGTTCATTGTTGGTGGGACTGCAAATTGGTGCAGCCAATTTGGAAAGCAGTATGGAGATTTCTTGGAAAGCTGGGAATGGAACCACCATTTGACCTAGCTATTCCCCTTCTCGGTCTATTCCCCAAAGACCTAATAAGAGCATGCTACAGGGACACTGCTACATTGATGTTCATAGCAGCACAATTCATGATAGCAAGATTGTGGAACCAACCTAGATGCCCTTCAATAGATGAATGGATAAAAAAAATGTGGCATTTATACATAATGGAGTATTACTCTGCATTAAAAAATGACAAAATCATAGAATTTGCAGGGAAATGGATGGCATTAGAGCAGATTATGCTAAGTGAAGCTAGCCAATCCTTAAAAAACAAATGCCAAATGACTTCTTTGATTTAAGGGGAGTAACTAAGGACAGAGTAGGGACGAAGAGCATGAGAAGAAGATTAACGTTAAACAGGGATGAGAGGTGGGAGGGAAAGGGAGAGAGAAGGGAAATTGCATGGAAATGGAAGGAGACCCTCAGGGTTATACAAAATTACATACAAGAGTAAGTGAGGGGTAAGGGAAGAATAATACAAGTGGAAGAAATGTTTTACAGTAGAGGGGGTAGAGAGAGAAGAGGGGAGGGGAGGGGAGGGGAGGAGGATAGTAGAGGATAGGATAGAGAGCAGAATACATCAGACACTAGAATGGCAATATGTAAATCAATGGAAGGGTAACTGATGTGATTCAGCAATCTGTATAAGGAGTAAAAATGGGAGTTCATAACCCTTTTCAAACAAACTGTGAAATATGATATATCAAGAAATATGTAATGTTTTGAACGACCAACAATAAAAAAGAGAAAAAAAATAAACACATGGAGCATTACTTCCCATTTTTGTGGTTGTACATGATGTGGAGTTACACTGGTCGTGTATTCATATATGAACAGAGGAAAGTTATGTCTGATTCATTCTACTGTCTTTCCTATTCTCACCCCCATCCACCTATCCCTTTCCTTCATTCTTTTTTGTCTAATGCAATGAACTTTTTTTTTTTTTACCCCCACCTCTTATTGTGTATTAACAATCACATATCAGAGAGAACATTTGGTTTTTTGGGACTGTTTTTTTTCATTTAGCATATTTTCCATTTCGGTCCACTTACTGTAAATGCCATACTTTCATTCTTCTTTAAGGCCCAGTACTATTCCATTGTGCATATGTACCACATTTTATTTATCCACTCATCTGTTGTAGGGCACCTAGGTTGGTTCTATAGCTTAGCTATTTGTGAATTAAACTAGTGTGGTACATTATGAAAATTCAATAACATTAGCTATTACTCTGCACAGGATTTCCTTACCTTTATGATTTGTAGGGATTTTTTATTTATTTAAACAATAACTGAGAGTCTATGATATGCTAGGCATTACTCTAGACAATATGTTAATCTAAGGAATCTTGTCCTATTTTCCCAGGAATTCGGGAAACCATACATCTGGGAAAAGCTTAACTAACAAAGTTTTTAACGTTTCTTAATTTTAAAGCCTAGTTGAGACTTATAAAGCAATGCAAAACAAAACCATAGAATGAGGGAAGAAAGGCAGCTTAAGAAATCTTTCTGCCCTTCAACATTCTCATCAGCTCCTCTATAAATGAGGTTTTTTAACCAATAACTTTTTTGTGGTATCTATCTCTGTGGTATCAGACAATTTGGCCTTTATTGATTCAATAATTGTTTCATGTTTTAACAATCAATCCACTTAGTTCATAAGCTGTATGGGAATGGAGGTGATGGTTTATATGCCTGGGGTTGGCAAACTTTTGTAGAAGGCCTGAGAATATATTTTAGCCTTTGGGAACCATAGGGTCACTGTCACAGTGGCTCAAATCTGCTTTTTAGCACACGAGCAGCCATTGATCATATGTTTACAAACGAATGTGGTGATGTATCAATGAAATTTTAAAAACACTAAGTAAGAACTGATTTGCTAGCCATATTTGCTGACCTGTGCTTATTCCACAAGTCTTACACCCCTAGAAAGATAGCTGGCCTGAGCAAATACATCTTGTTTGAAAGAGTTAAAGGCACTGAAGAAGGAAATGCAGGAAACAGGAAAGTGGAAGTGACTGAAGTCTCTAAAAGGATGTATTCATGCTCTCTCTGCTTCCAACCTAGAACAAAACACTCTTTCCACTGATTTAGGGAGTTATTCCCTTAGAGAAAACCTAACACGATATTAATATTGTTGAAGCATAAAATTTGGTACTTAGTATGGTACGTTTTTCCCTATAAATACAGACACAGACATTGTACACAAGGGAAGAAAATAACTGGAAAAAAGAACCTATCCATAAAGCAATGCACCAGAGAAACCCAAAGATGGGTGGTCCAACCGGGCAAAAGTGGTTGACAATGGGATTTAAAAAAAATAAAAACAAGATTAACACAAGATGCTAAATACTGACATACAGTCCCACACATTTATGTTTTTAATGACATTCAAAGTCATTTTTATAAAGTGAAAGAAGTTAAATTATTTCATTGAAAACATTATGAAAAATCCTAGAGTACCCTAGAACTGAGAACCTTTTAATATTTTCTTACGGTCAAAAGTCATATTTATCTGCCGGTGACAAGCAACACTCAACATGGGAGACAGAAGACTGCTGGCAGCATAGGAACAGCAGAAGACCACACCAACAGATTTTTTTTTTCAAAATAAAATTGACATATGAGATGCAGACATGGTGCAGGGGGTCCTGTATAAACTAAAGTAACAGAACAAGTACAGCTTTTTGTTAGATGATACTGCAAAGAATTATTTCAATAAGAAGAATCATTCAAGGCTCAGTCCTTACTATGACCTCCATTCTCATTTGTCCTGCAAATATTTACTGAGTGCCTAGAAAATATCAGGCACTGTTGTTAAGTACTGGAAACACATGTTTTTTTTTTTTTTTTTTTTCTTCTAAGGCACTTCATTCTCTTCTGGGCAAACAAGCCAACTATCACTTGAACAGTAAATAAGATGATTCCAGTTACTGGTAAACGCTAGGACAAAAATAAGACACTGGTGGATAGAACATGACAGGTTGCGGAGGATATTATGGAGGTATTTGACCTAAGTTATGGTGGCTTTTCTTAAGAGGTAACATTTGGAAAATGTATGGAAGATTCTCAAATATAATAATGTGATGATTTCATTTATGCTTGGAAAAGATAACCAGCTGCTGTAAGAAAAATGTCCTGCAGTGGGCATGGGAGTGGGTGCAAGAATGGAAGCAAGTAGTCCAGGAAAAGATGATGGTGGCTCCCTCTTGTGACATAGTAGTGGAAATAATGACAAATGACACACTCAGGAGATATTCTGAAGGCATCTTTGACCTGGTGAAAGACCACAGGGTTTGGGCTAGAGAGGATGTAATGGAGAGATAACAATAAGTTGATGAATTTAATAATATTTGGAGTGTATTTGTCAATCTTTCAGAAGACTATATATTAGTTTTAGAAAGAGGATAACTAGGTTTTGGGTTTGTGTAACCAGTGCCATTTATTGGGAAAGACTTGTGAAAGATCAAATTTGGAATAGGTGGTAGAAATCAAGAATTCTGTTTTGGATATATCATGCTTCTCCTTAGCCCAAGTCCTAATGTACACTGAGGGAGAAGTATGGATTTCATGTTCCCAGGGGGAAAAGAATTGTCTCTTAATTCTTAATATCAGCTAAGGTATTAAACACATGACAGAGATTCAACAAATACATGATAAACAAATTTATGCAACATGATAAAAAATTTATATAAATTTATTCATTATATAATCATGGTTAATTTTATTTATCATCTTGACTGGGAATGGGATACCAACATTTGGCTAAAGATTATTATGGAAGTGCAAGAGTGTATCTGGATGAGATTAACATGTAAATGAATAAAGTAGATTGCTCTCTCTAATGTGTGTATACCTATTCCAGTAAATTGAAGATATAACAAGAGCAAAAATGCAGAATAGAAGGTAATTCTTCACTCTGGAATGCTTGAGCTGGGACATGGTTTTTCCTGGCCTTGGGACTTGTACTAACATAGTAACTTGTCTTGGGTTTTGAGCCTGCAGGCTTTTGTTCTGGAATTTATAACATTGGCTCTCCTGGATTTCTAGCTTGTTGACTTCAGATCTTGGGACTTCTTAGCTTTTATACCTGTGTAAGCCAATCTCAAATAATAAGTCTCTTTATTAACATACCCTATTGGTTCTGTTCCTCTAGAGAACCCTAATATACCAACTACTTATCCAAAGTCTAATTATTTGAAAACAACTTGCATGTTAGGCAAGGAACATGAAAAATTTCAGGGAAACCATGTCATTCATTTCCATTTATTCCTTAAAGATCAGCTTCCCCACCCATTTCAATTTTAAGATTTAGCTCTTGAAAGCTCTACTCCATTCTTCACTGATACCCCACATTTTGGTATGACCATATTCTCAAAATGAAGGTTGCAGGATGACAACAGATGCACCAGTAGAAACTGCAACACTTTTATCAATCCAGGGAAAGGAGAAGAGTCCTTGGATAAGATGCAAACTTTGCATTTATGTAAAAATAATACTTCTTCACCCAACATTTTAGACTAGAAAGTCTTGAGACATTAGACTACCATATTAAAACCTACTTGGAAAGAAATATAAATTCTATAATCCTTTCCCTTTTCCCATAATTATCAGCCTTAAAGAATAATCCAATCCAGGGCTGGGGTTGTGGCTCAGCAGTAAAGCACTTGCCTAACATGTGCGAGGCCCTGGGTTTGAGCCTCAGCACCACATAAAAATAAATAAAATAAAGGTATTGTGTCCAACTACATCTAAAAAATATTAGAAAAAAGAACAATCCAATCCAAATATTTTCAATTTGATAGTACCTACTTAGTTCACACATGTTTTTCTATATATAGATCTTTTAATAGCACATAAATTTAATTATATAATGATTACAAGGAATTATTTTTAAAGACAACTTAAATAAAATAATATAAACAAACACTTTAAGTCATTCATATGATTATCTAGCAATAAACTCTATTAAAATCTGACGTACATCATACTCCTATCTAGAGAATAGTATTCCTTTGTTGCTTTAAGATAATAAACAACCCTCTGCCTTGTAATATGATACAAACACTCCCATTACCCACAACAAGATCTGTCCCCACCTTCTCACCGGGGTCTTAGATCAATATCATGGATTAAATTACATCACAATCCAGTGCTGTGTCTGCTAAAAGAAGTAAGGGACTGCATGTTAAAGGATCTATAGGACTTAGTCAACATGTAGCAACAGGAGGCAGGAGAGTATGTATGAGAGTGTGCTGGATTAGGGGAAAACAGAATCTAAGTTTGGATAATATGGAGTTTATTGATATGGTTGCATTCTCTCAGAGGATTTAACACCTTCACAGGATGATTTGAGATGATGCTAAGACATTGCTGGGGGATCAGCAGAAGCCCTCGTGAAACTGTATTGCAATGTTTCCCGTTGTCCAATCTTCCTTCTCCAATTGGTGTTGATTTTCCAGGTATGCACTAATGAGTTTCCTGCACATGAATCTCCATTTTAAAGGAGTGTCTGACCTAAGACAATTGGATAAGGCTGTACTAGTACCAAGTAATTATTAGAATGGCTATGGAATAGTAAAAGGCATTAATCAACTCCTAGAGATGAAAAGGACTAGGAAAAAATATTCTATTTAATGGTAAGACCCTTTTCTCTAGAAGACTAGTTCAGAAAAAGGTGTGGGTGAAGGGGTATGGGTGGGAAGGGAAGGGAACAGTTGAAAAACATTCAGAATAATTTATATAGATGCCCTGGAAAAACTAATGTAGAACATTTACCTTAGTGATAAGAGGCAAGTTATTGAGAAAACTGGCAGTGGTTCTGGAGTCAGTCATTTTGGTTGTTGCTACTAGCAGGACGTTGCTACCGACAGTTACTGGGTAGAGGTCATTGAATGCTGCTGAACATCTGACAATGACTGCACAGCTCCCCACAGCAAAGAATCCCCTGGTCTTAAATACCAATTATGCCAAGGTTAAGAAGCCCTGGTGTCAAGACTACCAGGCACATTACACTCATCCTTTTTGGAATTGGGAATATCAGTATCTCCAGATGGCAGTCAGTAAGTGACCAGAGAATGAGGAAGCTCTGTGCCCACTTAATCTATTCCCTGCAAACCAAGAGGGTAAAAATCTGCTTAGAAAGCTTGATCTGCAGGCTGAAGACTCATGGACAAATTTAAATCCTTTATTATGTTAAGAAACTAAACAATGAATTTGTATCAGAGAAAAATTATTTGAATGTATATGAAATATACATGTGTATAAGATGTATTCCCAAAGTTTGATTCTAATAAAGAACTTGTATGTGACACAGTAGTCCACTAGGACTACTAGTGAATTTAATGTATATATACATATTACGTTTTTTGAATCTTTTTTGTCTTCTTAACTCCTGAGAGACAGGCTCAGGAAATACTACCAGCAATGACAATATACAGATCTACCAAGAGGAGTCTGGAGTCAAGATGTTAGCAGTGTTCTCTCATCAGTCCCAATTTTGCCATTTTCTAGTGGTATGGCGTTAGACAAGTTATCTAACCTTTCTCAAAGCTTTAATTTTCTAAACCGTAAAATGAGGAATTTGAAAGTATTTGAGTACTAGGTCTATACTACGAATTAAACAAGATAATACATGTGAAACACAATGACTGGTAAACCATACAAACTGAATAAAAAGCAGTATTCAACGTTCATTGCTTTTCAGCTTCCATTATTTATTTCTCCTTTCTAATAGCAACTTAAATTTCAGTTATTTCTTATTCTTTGGACTGCAATTAAGAATCCTACCTTTCCCTATCTACAGAGCAGGCTGTAACTCAAAAAAATCCAATTAGATGCCCCTTCCCTGGAATTTATATGCTCAGTGGAGAAACAAAGAGACAGGAATGGTTAGTTTTGTGCATTCCTGGTAACAGTATCTTGAACAGTCTATTCTTCATTATGAGACCATTAATTCTTAATTAAATGCAAATAAGATTTGATGACTTCTCTACTTTCAGAAATATGTCGAATCATTAATTTGTCTTTTGATTTAAGCCTATTTCATACCTACACACAGTGAAATCTACATAGGAATTGAATACTGTTTACTTAAAAGAAAATGTTCCTGTGGAGCAAAGATGCTGTTTAAGCAGTCATCTCTGTTTGCTCTCTGTTGGAGAACTTCTTGGTACAACTTCAAGAAATACAAGGCAAATGAAAAGGAACTGAATGTCTGATTGATGTCTGATTGCATGAGTCTACAATTCTATAGGCTCACCTGAGATCTTAAATAAGAATCTTTTCAGATACAGAGCCTTTCATTATTTTTGGCTTTACTCCTGTGTCTTGGATGTGGTTGCTCTTTGGGTATAGCTATGGGTCAAGACGCTATGTGGTAAATCTGAATCTGCAATTACTGGCATCAGGTTTGGAGGAAAAGAGTGTAGCAGTGGTTTAACTGTGAGTTTCTAAAGCAAAGAAATGAATAATCATTTTGGTTTTTTGCTTTATAGATGCAAATTTTTACCACTTGCACATCAGATAGAGCACTAATCTCTAGGGTACATAAAGAACTCAAAAAGCTAAATACGAAAAAAAACCAAATAATGCAATCATTTAAACGGGCCAAGGAATTGAACAGACACTTCTCAGAAGGTGATATACAATCAATCAACAAATATTTGAAAAAATGTTCAACATCTCTAGCAATTAGAGAAATGCAAATCAAAACTACTCTAAGATTTCATTTCACTCCAATCAGAATGTCGAGGATGTGGGGGAAAAGGCACACTCATACATTGCTAGTAGGATTGCAAAATGGTGCAGCCAATATGAAGAGCAATATGGAGAGTTCCTTGGAAAACTGGGAATGGAACCACTTTTTTTTTAAATCAATATGGTCTCCATTTTCTTTTTTTTAAAATTTTTTATTAGTTGCTCAAAACATTACAATGATATTGACATATCATACATTTGATTCAAATGGGGTACATAATCTTATTTTTCCACGTGTACAGATTGCAGGATCACATTGGTTATACAGCCACGTTTATACATAGGGCCATACTAGTGTCTATTGTATTGTGCTGCCCTTCTTATCCCCCCCTCCCCTCCCCTCCCCACCCCTCCCATCACCTTTTTCTACCCAATCTACTATGACACATTTCTCTCTCTTTTTTTCTTCCCCCTCACACCATCTTATATGTAATTTTGCATAACCACGAGGGTCTCCTACCATCTTCCGTGCAATTCCCCTTCTCTCTCCCATTCCCCCACACCTCTCATCCCTATTTAATGGTAATCTTCTTCTCATGCTCTTCCTCCCTGCTCTGTTTTGAGTCGCCCCCCTTATATCAAAGAAGACATTCTGCATTTGTTTTTTAGGGATTGGCTAGCTTCACTTAGCATAATCTGCTCTAATGCCATCCATTTCCCTGCAAATGCCATGATTTTGTTATTTTTTAGTGCTGAGTATTATTCCATTGTGTATAAATGCCACATTTTTTTTATCATTTATCTATTGAAGGGCATCTGGGTTGGTTCCACAGTCTAGCTATTGTGAATTGTGCTGCTATGAACATTGATGTAGCTGTGTCCCTGTTGTATGCTCTTTTTAGGTAACCCTCAGTCTATACCCAAAGAACTTTATAGATGCTGTGATGCTTTGAATCAATTCAGTTTTTACAGTGGGAAAAGAGAATGACAATTTTCTGGGTTATTTTAGCATTCACATCCCAGAATAACTATTTCAAGGCCTTGGGATATTATGTTTCTATTATCTAAGTTGCAATATGAAGATGCACTAAGCCAGGTACAGTGGCGCACACCTGTAATTCCAGCAGCTTGAGAGGCTGAGACAGGAGGATTGTGAGTTCAAAGCCAGCCTCAGCCAGCGGTGAGGTGCTAAGCAACTCAATGAGACCCTGTCTGTAAATAAAATACAAAGCAGAGTTGAGGATGTGGCTCAGTGGTTTAGTGTCCCTGAGTTCAATAGGAAAGAAAGAAAGAAAGAAAGAAAGAAAGAAAGAAAGAAAGAAAGAAAGAAAGAAAGAGAGAAAGAGACAAAGAGAGAAAGAAAGAAAGACATTTTAGAGCAGGTTACAAAATCTGCTCTTTACCATCACTTGCTATACAAAATTCAGTGTTTCATTTCTTTTCTTATATTTCAGGTTATATTATTCTGAAGGCAAAAAGCAATAATTCTTTGAGAAGGGACTTAAAAAAGGTCAAAGATAACTTAAAAGTCACAAGATAGAAAGTTATCATTGTATAGATAACAAACAGGCCAAAGATTCCCTGGTTCTTAAATTCTTCCACTGACCACCTGATTTCTATTAAAAAGTATAAAAAGAAAAAAATTAATTCAGCAGATACTGTAATTGATAATAAATTTTATTCTCAGTACTATGGAACCTGCTTTTACTAGTTAGAATGTGTACAGTTTAGGTTGTTATATAGCACAAATGTATGTGTATAGTTTAGGTTGTTATGTCTTTTTGTAGCTCATTTCTAAAACTGAAATGGTAACTCCAAAAGGATCTCTACAGATTAGTTAAAATCTATAGAGAAGCTGTTCAGCTAAACTTCATTTAAGTCAGTTAGCTGCCATACAGGTTATTTTTTTTTCTGGACCTATACATGATGAGTAAAACACATATGAAAGAATATTTTAAGTGGCAATATATGACCTCCCCTGGTGATGAGGAAGCCATCGATTCAAGTAGGTCCTTTGTTCATTCTTCCTAGTTATGTACTCTCTTCTTTTAAGCAATTCTATATTTTATGAGAAGTTGCTAGGGATTTCATGGTATTATGGATAATGCTGCAATAAACACAAAACAGAACTCATCAATTAGAGATCTTTTGGATTCCTGGAATGGCATTTTCAACATCATGTCTTAGGAGAATAACAAGTATAATAAAAATCCCAGTGTCATCAATTACTTTGGTAGGTACATTTTAAACCCATAATATGACTTTGCAAGCAAATGTAGCCTAGTTAAAAATATGCTGTGAGATTTAGAACACACTAATTTCAACCATGAAAGCAGATCAAATGATCTTCAGAATGTAGATACATAAAACATTCATTCTTTAACATCCTGAGGAACAAAAGAATGAAGTATATCTCAGTGGATTCCCACTATTTCTTCCATGAAAGCTCTACTTATCCCTTTTTCTCTCCAGAGGCAAGTTCAGTGCTTAACTACTTTTATTAAACTACATCATTTTGGGTTTTATCATTTTGTGATACTGACATATTTTCCATTTTAATTGAATATAAACTAACATACTCACTACTTCATATATCTAATTACTTCTGAGGATATTCTCTGAACTTAAATCAGGGACTACTATAATGTAGCTAAGAAAACTGTAAGATGGTTATACTTTATTTTTGTTATAGGGCATTAAATCCAGAGGTGTTTTACCACTAAGCTACATCTCTAGCCTTTTTCTTTTTGGAGACCAAATCTTGCTAAGTTGTTAAGGCTTGCTTCAAATTTGATATCCTGATTCAGCATCCCAAGTTGTTGGAATTATAGTCATGTGTCACCTCACTTCATGTGCAAGAAGATTATACTTAAAAAAAAGATTCCTTTGGGAAAATGCTAGATGTCAATATATATATATATATATATATATATATATATATATATATACACACACACACACACACACACACACACACACACACACATACATACCCTTGGTCAAAATGCATCTGACAAACTACATCCAGTTCAGGTGACTCTTTCTTATCTGAATACAGCATTTCTGTGGTGTAAACTTCTTCAAAAGAGATATAAACTTACTGTAATAGATTATCTTTGATGGCAAGTAGGCACTTTTAATAACAGAAGTAGATTGCAGAAGTCTACAACTGACTGATGGACTAACTAAAGATATTTCAAAACATGGATTATGAAATTCTTCTTTCATTAATAAAAAAGGAATAGAAGAATGCCATGTTCTTTCAAATACATTCATAGAAAATGACAAAGAAAATACTTTGAAATATTTTCCCAAATTAAATGAGGACAACATACATTTAGAACTAGCTGAGCTGAAACAAATTTCACTCAGGGCCTTAGTCCTACCATGGATTCAGACAAGTAACATTCATTCTGATTGTGAACTCCGTGTCCATATTGTTGATATCACTTCTGACTTAATGCTTGTTTCTCCCCTTCATTTTTTTACTTATCAAAATTCCAACTATTTTTTATCAGTCACAAGTACATTTAGTTATGTGTAACAAATCTGATACATGGCAGTTTAAAAAAGAGTTTATTATTTAATATATTATGCTCCTGGAGATAAGCAGTTCAGAGCTGCTCAGTCAAGGGAACTAGCCCATCTATCCCACAGGGGTATTGTTAGCATATGTATATATATATTTCTTTTTTTTCCTGGTCATAAAATAGCTGTTGCACCTTCAGGCATCCATCTATGATCCAGAAAGGAAAGCAGGTGGGGCGGGGATAGGTAAGGCATATTACCAAAATTATCCATCCCTTTTTTACCAGGAAAACAATAGCTTTCATGGATGCCTTACTTACAGTGGAACCTCAGAGGCCAGAGCCAGGTGACACCCAGGCTTCAGAGGTGTTAAGGAATATGTGTGCAACAGCACAGTGCAACCTTTAATAATCCTGAGGCTCTATGAGGAGGCCAAAGAGGGAGTGTCACATATGTAGGTACTTAGTGATGTCTGTCATTTCAGTGCTAAAGAAGAACCATGGTCTTTACATAGTCTGGCCTGTTAAATTTCAGTCTTCCTCAATGTTTCTCTGAATACTTATAGCAAGATAAGTTCAGTCACAATTATGTATTAAACAATTAGGTATATATTGACTTATACAATGTAGTAATTTTAACATATATTTAGACTTACAAGTCCTTGAAAATGTGGGTCAATCTTTATATTACTTCTGCATCATATAAATATAATAAATTTTTGACTTATTAATTTATTTCTATTTACTTTCATCTCAATCATGTTCTCTGGAAAAGTGAATAACAGTCTACCATTTGTTCCTTTAAAAGTATATTTCATTCCTTACTGCTATTTAAGCAACCTAGCCTGAGCTGCTAGAAACCTTGTCTGAACTCTTTAAAGTCCTAATGGCTAACTATTATGCTCTTTCAAGGTTATAGTTTTCCTATCAACATTATAACAATTAAACAAAACAAAAAACAAACACTATCCTGTATTATTTCAAAAATTAAGGGATTGAGATAACTTTACACCTAGTATTGAAATTACAGTAGTACAAATCAATGATGACAACCATTTTTTTATTCTTTTTCATCTTGATTTTCATTTTAATCATGTCTTCCAGCTAAGAGAAATAGGTAAGCAAATTGAATAGTAATAGTCTTCAAAAAGAAAGTAAAATTTTCTCAGTAAATATCTAAAAGTGATCCCCTTTATGTTATTCCTTTTTAGATCTTTAGGAATATTTCTTAGATAAGATGTGGAAGAATCTATCATTCTAAAAACAGGAACTTAGAACCCCAAAGAAATGCTTATTATTTTATGAATACATATTATTTTATTCACATATTATGCACATTATAAAATATGATTTTCCTAAAAATGAGACTAATACAATTAAACTGTATTTGAAGATCTTGGTTTAGTACTTTGTGATACAGCAATTCCAAAGTTTGGCTCTTGATGTAGTTTAATTCTGGGTTTTAATGGCTGTCATAGCTGAGTAAGACACAAAATGATATATAGGTCAAATGCAAAATGACATATAGGTCAAATATGAAAAAAGTATAATCTGTATGTAATTGTGCTTATTAAATCATGAGCTTATTTTTCAATTTCACCAACAGATTAAGTTTAGTGAAATTTTGAAAGCACTGAAGTGAATATTATGTGAGTTTAAAAACCACTGACAATGTTGTAGTACTTTATATTATGTCCTGCCCACATGCCGCATGGGTGGTGGGAATGGGGTTCCCCTCGATGGAATGGGCTGGCTGAGAAATAAAAGCTAGGAAAAACAGAATGGTGAAAAAAATCACAGAACACAGAAAGTAGGTTTCAAAGCAGGGGCAGGACAGACAAGCTGACCACATGGCTCTAACTTCTGACACAAAGGAGCCCACACCTGCTTTATTCTTTTTAATCAAACAAATTCTCTAGAATGTTCTCCACCAAAATAGGAGAAAAGTGGGCTGTTCAGTTCCTAATGGGTGCCCATCTCCAGTGCTATTATGAGGAACTTTTCTAGCAGAGAGGAGAAGGTCACATGCATTGGGCAGTCTGTCATTGGGGAGAGCCACTGGGAAGTTCCCAATGCCAGGCCTATCCCTCCCTTGCTTCCATGATGAAAAGAAGGTCCTCATGTATTTCACAGATGGCTTCCCGCAATTATGTATGGCTTATTCAGGAGGTCGAGAGAAGAAATGAGAGTCCAGGTCACTTAGGGACCAGCAGGCCAATGCGATGACTGGCTTTCACCCTGATTGGCTTTACCACTTCAAGATTCCAGCAGTGAATTGGCATAATGTGATTTAAGCTTCAAAAATTAGTTGCTTGAACTGATATAGATTTCCATGCATGTATGAATTTGTCGGGATGAACCCAACTACTACATATAACTATAAAGCTCTAATGAAAAAGTGACTTATTATGTTACGAATAGAATTTGGAGTGCAAAGACAGAAGTAAATATATGAGCTAGGAGGTTTTTGCAGAACTCCAGGCAAAAGGGCAGTGGCTTAGACAGTGGTGATAGCAGTGTAGGTGGTCAAATTCTGGATATATTTTCAAGATAGATTTCCCCATGTTTTGGATTAGGATAGGAGACAGGCATCGTTTTTGAAATTTTATCTTAAACAATATTATGCTGAAAAGGGTTCTGTGATCCATTAAGACTTGGCTAATCTTCATTCCATGTGGTTCTATTGTACCCTGTCACCCTTTTCTCTTAGCACTATGTATGGCAATTTCCTGTTTGTTTTTTCATCTCTTACTAGATTATAAGCCTTAAATGAGTAGGAATCATGTTCATCTTGCTTACTGTGCATAATTCAAATAAAAATATTTCATAAATGGTTGTTAATGAATGAGTGAAATAAGTAAAATCTATGTAACAAAAACGGAACACTCAGTTGGTAATGAAAATACTGGGAAAAAAGTGTCTTTGTGTAGAATTATCCAAAACCTTTCTTCTTATTTTGCAATGGTACTATATCACAAAGTTTATAAATGAGTTCATAACAATTTTGTTGTGAACCACTGTAGTTAAATAATAGCATATTCTTCCACAAATAGTGTTAGCTCTTAATGACCAGATCAAAAACATCTAGTAGTATGCATAGCTTAATTCAGGAAAAAAATTTAAGAATCTGAAGTATATATAAACATTTCTATGACTTGTTTTATTTGAAATGTGAGATTTTCCCAAGCCATATACTATCAGACACTAATGTGCTGAGTATAAAAATATAACAACTACTGTTCCAGAAGTGGGAGCTGGTAAATTTCCTGGGTTGACTGCTGATAATGTAGTTCACATCTCTATGGAACACATCTATTCTGAGAATCTTTTGTCATGTCCATGCTTGGTTCTGTATGGTAAACACATACTCTGAGACAAAGTTCTTGAAACAGAGATAAAATGTTCAATGATTAAGCATGGCTTTTCACTAGACTCAAACCTCAGTGATGATATTTAACCATTTACCAAATCCTGTGTGGTTGCTATGTATGAGCATAATGAAAAAAGAATAATACCTCACCATAAAAATATGTATTTTTTGTAGAATCCTTGAAGCATAGATGATAATTTATTTAAACTAAGCATAACCCTCATGAAACATGATGTGTCATGTGGTGTGTGTCTGTTTATAAGGGAATTAGAAGTACATTTAACCAATGGTGATCATCTCTTTAAGAAATCGCTCAAGAGGGTTTTTACCTTGTTGAGTTTACTATATTCAAGAACTGATTTTCAGCTGTACAAGTTCACACTCATCAAAAGACCAATCATGGAACCTTTTCTCAAGAGAAGACTTAGACTAACACAAAATCACAAAACTTTCTGTAAAAACATCTATGTTGCAAACAAATCATAATCAGATGCTGCCTGGTAAGAATGGAATTTGAGAAAATGTGGTTATATTAATGTTTAATGGCATTTCTTCATTCACTAAATAAAATTTTATTCAGTATCTGTAATGTTTCAGGTTTATTCTAAATACAATGAATAAAATAGTGTTTACACTTTGGTATCGGAAAAAGACAATTAAAAATTTTTAAAAATTTACTGATGGTGTACTTCTTTGCACACATTAAATATCTGATATTTGTTCAATGAATGAAGAATAGAATTAAAAACTAACACAATTTCAGATGGTGAAATGTGCTAAGAGGAAAATGGAAGGGGGCATTCATATGACAAAGGTTGGAAAGGAGGGTGGCTAATCTAGATTGTATAGTGTGTAGATTATTGTTTGTCTAATATTCACCCATTCTTTCTGCCTACCTTCATGGAAGGAGTGGATTTTTCCACTCCATTGATATTGAGCTAAACTGTTCGACATGCTTTAGCTTCACGCTGAATGGAATATACTTCCCAGCCCCTGGACCTTATGCTCAGTCACATGACTTGCTTTGGAGATGTCAGCAGATATGTCACAATTAGAAGCTTGCAGGGTTGTGTTTTGGGCTTTCTCTTTTGCACTTTACCACTGCCATGGAAAAACGTGCCTTCAGTAGTGCATCAGTTCCTTCTGAGCTTTGGACACTGTTCAAGTGGTTTAATTTACTTCACTAAATTCAAGGTCTTTGATTCCTAAAGGTGTATGCTATTTTCACTCATCTCTTGACTAACAATGTGGGAGTCTTAAGTACAGAAGTGAGTAAACCAGACTGTATTCTGGTTAGAGAGGTAAGAAGAAGTGATTTTTACAAACTATGAAAGTATATAATAAAAACAAGGTAGATGTAAAACTTTTTTTTTTTTTTTGACTTGACTGTTAAATAACCAGGAAAACCAACTAAGAGCAGGAGGGCATGTTTGTTTAGTCCAGTGGCTACACTCCACCCCAGACAAGATATATTCATTTTCAACATACGATACATATAAAAAGGAAAATGTGAACCACAGGAATGGAATACATACTGAGGACAAAAGCAAAGTGTTGAATATATTATAGTCAACCTAGTAGATCTTAAAATGAATAAGTGGTCTAAACTATAAGGGAAAAACTCAGCAACAAAGTAATTTTAAATGCCACATATCTCCACATCTGAATCAAAAGCAGACATTAAAATTCTCAGTAAATGGTAAAAAGTTACTATGATTAATGTGTTTCTACTACAAGGTATTAATGACATAATATCTACAAAAATAATGAAAAACCATGGTGACAAAAATACTGGGATTATTTCTTGAATCAACCTCAATGTACATAGAATGCTGAATATAGGATTTATCCTAAAATATTTTACTTGAAATAAAATGTTTATGAAATAATCTCTATTAGAAAACAACATCTGGACAAGACTCAGATAGATTGGAAGGATCTATCTTTGAAACTTACTGGTGTATCACCTTGACTGGCAGCCAGGTTTTGAACCAATAACCTTCTGTAACCACCCAGATGTGATGAGGCCAGTGAAAACAGACACCTAGGAGCCTATACACTTCTCAGATAGATAAGTGTTCAAGGCTTCTTTTTCAAGCTGTAACATATATGACTTATTTTGATAAACCATCCTTTGCTACCTAGTTTCTCATCTTTAGTTTTATCCCTATACCCAAAGTTGAAACAGTAGCAGAGGCCAAAAATAATAGGTTTAGTAGCAAGGAAATGCAGAGGAAGGTAGAAGAAACAGACTCTCACTGATGAGAGTGAGATGCAAACACAAGAAGCAGAGGTGATGCCAAGGATGTAAGAAACAATTAAATTTAATCTGCTGAATTCAGTAGAAAGTCAACTTAATCAAGCTTTTTGATTTTAATCAATTTATTGTCATAATTTTATGAAAGTAACTTTAATGTATATAAAATATCCCTGAAATAACTAAGGGTCCAGGGGGAACTGTTGATTAACATATGCATAGGTATAATTTAAAAAAATGCCTACCTATAAACAAAACCCTTTACCTATTCAAAATATTGCAATCCCTTTGAAGACTGTCACAAAATTTAGGGATTAACAGTAGAAATGTTCAGATTACTTGAAAGAGAATGATACTGTCTATGCAAGCAAAGTGGCAAAGTTTCTCCAGGATGTCTGATGGACCTGGCAATTGCTAAAGCTCTGTTTTAATAAGAATGAAACCCACCTCGTTTAACTTCAAAGGATATTTTAGAATTAATCAAGAAACCCAAAAACTAGAAAAATATTTATGTAGTAACCATAGAAACTTGGAAGAAATTTCCAAAGTATGTAGTGGCCATTTGTAATGTTTCCTTATTTTTTGATATCCTTTGTATATTTGATGAATTTCCAACATTATGATGCATACTTCCCCTAGGTAAGACCTGGCAACACAGTTATTTAGAGCCTTCCACTCCTCAGTCAGTTATGCAAGACTTAGATTCAGAAGTGAACAGTTAAACATGTCTGCACAGCACCTATTTTGCTCATAAGGATGGTAATAGAAGCATCCAAATGTTGCCCATGGAAATAACTGAATTGAGCAATAGTTTATCTCAGTGCTTGATGTGAATGTTAAAGCAAAAGGGAGTTTATCTTTTAGTTAGTTTTGTGGTACAGTTTTTGGTTTTCTTCAGGGAAGTTGAAACTTGATCCTGGTTTTCCAGTCCTCTAATAACCTTGGTGATACGCTCAATATTCCTTTAATAAACTCTTCTGTAGTTTACCCAGATGAATCCTGGTTGATATATAAATTGGTACTAGAATCAGTTAAAATTAATATAACATCAGGAAAATCAGAAAGGTATGTGATTAGTTATCTGGCTCTCTAAGGACTGATGACTAAAAATCTAGGTGACATTCTGGAGGAAGAAAAAAGAAGTAAAATATGGCAGTCCATAACCTGCAGTAGCAAATTATTAACTATAGTGACTTGAAATAAAGTGATCACTGAAAACAAAAGTTTGGAAGGTCCAGTGTCTACTGACATGGAAGTGAAAAGCATGAAGAATTCAAAGACAAAATTAGTTGCTGCTAATTTCACAGCACAGCTTTAAAAATTAACAAAATGCTCACAATCCTAAATTCTCAATTCAAGGCAAGAGGCACAGCCACTGGCTAATCACACTGTTTCTTGAAAGGTAAAAACCAGTTATCTGTAAATGGCCATACCTATCTTCTGCTGTTCAGGAGGTTTAGAGGGTTACACTGCTTTCAATATGGATAGTGGGATGCTAAGGTGGCAGGACTCAAGTAGAAGTACTTTGTCATAAGAGACAGGAGGAAATGGTTACTATTATTTCTAATTAGAATTCTCTGACCTGCAGGAACTACTGGTTTTGGGTACTTAATGATCAAACAACCCATATGTACAAAATGGATGGTTTCCAAAAAAGGTCAACTTAAAAAAAAAACACACAAAATATTCAGGTTTAATGAACAGAGGCCTGCCTCAAGTGATTGCAACAAAATTTTGTATGTCATCCCCAATTTCTAGTCTTGAGTCAAATGACAGACTGGGAATTTTCTGAGTGAAAGGGAGACTATATCTTGGGAGATGTCTACTACAATAATATCACAGAGATTAACTGTAAACTTTCAGCTTGTCCTTCCCTGTCAAGGGTTAACTATATAGGAGATGGGGAAATACCACGTATGTTAGTATTGTTGTATAACAGCTCTGAACTAACACTAAAACTGGGGGCCTAGAATACCACTGTGGACTATGGTCAGAAAGGATGCTTGCGGGAATCAAATGATGCACGGAGTTTTAACTTGACTTTGCCTACATCCAGCTCAGCAAGGTTCTAAACACACACTACAGTCACTTCCAGAGTATATAGTTGACACTGAAAAAGGACAGTGAATTATGAGAGACTTAATCAAGTAGTGACTTCAAAAGCTGCTATTACAAATGTGCATTTTTACTAGAGCTCTTAGCACCAAATATATAACTGTTATTGTTAATCTGGCATACCTTTTTTTCCCTGGATCTCAGTAAACAGAATACCTATGAAAGCTATTTTTATATGACAGGTAGAATACTGAATCATTTTATCTTAGTGTTATATAAATTATTTGGCTCTATACCATAGTATATTTTGCAATGTCCTTTACTGTTTCACCATCATGCAGGACAATTATCTTGATGACATATTTCTAGGACCTGGAAAATAGGAAGTAATAAGTATTCAAGATTCTTTAGTAAAGCATACCTCTAAGCCCAAGAAAGAAGAAGACACTGAAAGGACACTCACAGAGTCCATGCAAAGTGCAAGGACCACACCACACACCAGAATGTCAGGCAAGAGGTTTTTTTCTCGGTACCTTGTGTGACATTCTGGTGTGTGGCATGGTCCTTGGGCTTTGCATGAACTCTGCCGAGTGTCCCTTTCAGATATGGCATGGAAATATCAGAGACACACCTCAATGAAGTTCCTCAGTTCAGTAATCTTGAGCATATCAGGACAGACCCTACAAAGTTGAAGGTATCTTACTGTACCTTGCATCTCCTAATGCTGGAGGCATAATACTAAGTGGGCCTCCTGGAAGATATTACATATTGTTTTGAGAAATCTGTTTGATGCATCTATGAACTGGCCTGAAAGCCTCTACCTGTGAGAAAGTGCAACAGGAAAAAGGAGTCTTTCTTATTAGTCCAGGCTGCTGTGTACATACCTGGCCTTAATTAATAACCACCAGATTCACTGGGTGTTAGAACTGTGAATAGTTTATCAGGATGCTATAGTCTGAATCCCAAAAGAATTCTCTAAGGTTTTAGAGCAAAGCCACAAGGTAGGAAACTCTTGTCCCTTTGAAAAGCAGCACTCAGGCTATACTATTAAGTGCTATTAGAGACTCTATATTTGCCTGTGAAACAAATGTGACTTGATTTGACCCAAATGAACAAGTTTTAGCTAATCCACCAAGCTATTAAATGCCCAGTAGCAAGCCATAACAAGTAATTGTGATACATACACAATGAGATCCAAGAAGGTCCTAATAGTAGAAGAGGATTAAGCAGACCACTCACTTGCTTATTGAGAGTTACCTGGTAGTTGGACTAGAGAGATATGTGCAAATTTTTATTTTTCTAAGGGTTAACTGAAGTATTTTGGTATATTTTAGCTGATGCTACTGTTATTACATTTAAGTATGGAAGAATAATGTATTTTGAGGGGTAGGTTTAAGTATAAGCTAAGGGTGTCTAATGACATTGGATAGCCAAGTAGCTTATGTAATATATACCTATATATATATTGAATGAAATGCTTTCTTGCTTTGGCGCTTTTTGAAAACCTTTAAAGTGTTGGGAATATCCCATGCATATACTTTCTGTCTCTAAAAGGTTAAAATCCATCAAAAATGTTGTCTCTGGTTCTTTTGTGTCTAGTATACATACAGGATTGTGACCAAAGTTCTACCAATAAGTTTTACCCCATGAGATTTCAATAAGAAATTAACAATTCAATAAGAAAGACTCCATGAAGGGAGCTTTGTTGCTGCTGAGGATGGTAGCAGAGACTTTTGAGGTCAGTGGAGGATGTGAGATAGGGCTTATACAAGAGGTATAGATGGCGAAGAGGAAGCAACAATGGCTTTCTGTAGTCTTGGTAAGGAAGTGGTAGCAGGGCCAGTTCTAAGGCATCAATTTGGGCTTTGCTTAGAGAAGATGAGCCCAAAAGCCTTTTTCTTCCATGCAAATAGCCTCTTAATCAATAAGATTTTGCAGCTTCTAATGCTTATAATTAAGAATTCAATTTGAAAAAGAACATGCATAGTTTTCAAATGGACCACCAATCTGACAAATATTTGTAGCATCATAATCTTAGGTTGATTTCAAATACTCTGAAAAAAGGATGCAATGATAAAAAGTGTTTCTTAGAGGGTAAACTAATATGAATGCTAGGGATTTAGTCCTAAAACTTGGTATCAAGGAATCTCATCTGAAACAGTTTATGATGAGAAAAATGAATAAAAAGTTACTAGGGAAAGAATACAGATGATGACAAATCTTTTGAAAAAGAGAAAAGAAATGTACAATGATTGGTATATCAATCACAGAGAAGAAAAAGAGTGGTAGGGAAAAAAAGATAATGTTTGACTATCCATTTACTTATGATTTCTTGTTTAAAAAGATAATAAAAATAGTTTGACAGTTTACTCGAAAGCTAAATTAGACTTGCAATATACCCACAATCCAATAGACTCCATTAAAAATAATAATATGATAATAAAGAAGATAGTTTCTTCCTGTTATAAGCTGGCATTAACAGATATGAAATGACTGATCTTCCTTTGAGGAATGAGCCCACAGCCTCCAGATCAAGGCAGGAACACAGAGAGGTCATGTTGGTGCATATGAATCAGCAAGAAGCACAATGTCAAGAAGGTTTTCTGTTTTCATATGAAAAGAAAAATACCACATCTCTTAGAAAGTGATTTTTTTCATACTGTTTCCAAGACTATTAGTTACAAACCAAAAAAATTTTTTTTTGCTATTTTTTCAAAGGAAAAAATTGATGGCTGTAGAGATATATATGATGGAAAGTAACTATATAATAAATCAAATAGATGAAATCACTTCTAAGTGTCATTTAGGAATAATGCTATTTCCTTTCTACTGAAAACAAGATTTTGATAGTGGAAGGAAATAAGAAAATATTCACTTCAGGGGTTTCATTTAAATGTTTCTTAACTATATATTTGAAAAATAAATCAAGGAATAGGAGGTAATACCTCTTTATAAATATTCAGGATTTATAGTTAAAAATAGTATTAACATATTATGGGGGTAAATCTATAATGCCATAGATAAAATTTATATAATCCAATTATTTAAAGTAAATAATCAAGAAGGTTATTATATTTATAAATGTTTTACAATAAACTTGTAGAAATTAGTACAATGCCTGAAATACTGATTCATCATTGTATTTTTCCTATAAATGATGAGAATTAGTCCATACAAGTAAGAACTCACAGCCATTGAAGAAAAGTAGTAGGCTATAGTAAGTACTAGGGTTACACTGCTTAGCTCCATGGTACTAAAATAGAATTACTTTTTATTTTTTTTAATATGTAATTTTCAAGGCAATTTAACTTCAAAACTTAACAGAATGGGTGGTTTCTGGAGTATGCTGGGACCTTGATTCAGGTTTTTTTTTTTAACTTGCTGCAACAAAACAAAACAAAGTCTTATCTGCAGTAATAACTTGTTTATTTGGATAAGCTTTAAAGGACTGAAATGACTCTGACATGTTAGATTCCCCTCTTTCTTTCTTTCTCTCCCTAATTCTTAAAGGAAACACTTTTTTTCTTTTGGTACTAGGGAATGAACAGAGGGGTGTTTATCCACTGAGTCACATCCCCAGTCCTTTTTATTTTTATTCTTAAACAGGGTCTCACTAAATTGTTTAGGGCCGTGCTAAAGGCAATACAACTTTTTTTTTTCTTTTTTTAATAGGAAATACAATTTTATGGGAGCTGGCATTAGCCCATGTTTAGAAAAGTCTTTAAAAAGTGTCAAGTGTTCTTTTGGAAAGAAAGTATAAGAGCACATTCCTTAAGTCATTATGTGAGGTCAAGGGAATGGCTTGAAGTAATAACAGATACCATAATACATGGCAGAGTTTGAACAGAGCTCAAATGTACTATGCTGACAATAGAATTCCAGAAGTCACTTAAGACTAGTGATCAGGATCACATTTTGATTTGAAAGGAGTAGTACAATTTGGACTAGCCTAATACAGTAAAAGGAGGGAAGCCTGTAAGAAACCAAAGAATTTGGTAGTTTCTAGGAATAAACAAGATTTTTATATGAATAATTTTGTTTTAAAATTCTATTTTTAGATTCTTGATATACTTTTTGGTTGCCATTATAGAATTTCTTGGTTCATGAATCTCAGATTTTTGGGAGCAGTGGAGATGAAGGGATTATTTTTTTCCCTAGTGTATTATGTTACTTACCCTTCAACCACCATTAGACGTTATCAAAAGTACACACACAGAGACATATACGTGGGAAGAATCTTCATTTACTCATGACCTATTTGTTAGATGAACTATTTGGTAGGAGTCCACAATAACCTTCACTATGCTATTCCAGCTAAAGTTGTTAAACTGTTTAGAAGAAATGAAGAATGGAGTAGTATTCCAAATTGCCAGCATCTGTCTACACAGCATGTATCTGTATTCACCTTTCCCTGTCTATGTATCTGTCTACACAGCATACATCTGCATTCACCATTCCATAGTCCATCTTAGGCTAGGTATTAAAAAGTATATATGTATATATATATATATACATATATATATATATATATATATTTTTATACACACACATTTATTCAATTAAAGAAGAACTTAGTACCTTTAATAGTCTGATACTTTGCTCAGGATATAAGGACAAATGTGAAAACCAATAAAGAGAGTTTATATTTTAGTATCCATAACAACAATATGTATTTGTTTAGTAATTAAATTTATCAAGATTTTTTACATGTGTTATTTGGCATGTCTGTCATTCTGTTTTACAAACCAGGAAGTCACAGTTTGTAGAAATGCTGACTTTTCCAAGATTACTTCTAATAAACAGCAAAAGTGAGACTTGAGTTTTCCTATTCTTAATGCTGTGCTCTTTCTCTATCTCACACCCACAAAGCTTGTCAGCTTCATCTATCCTTGCATTTTCACTGTGCTCTCTCCAATGAAGCAATTGGCTGAAGAACATTATCAAAACCAAGGCAGTCAAAGACAGTGAAGAGCTACAGTATAACACCAACAGCTCTCAGAGCCAGAGGTAATGAGGAACCTAGTGATGCAGAGAAGGACTGCCCCCCACCCCCTAAAAAAAAACTGGGCCTGCATGTCACCACTACATTAGTTTCTTATGGTATTTTAACTATAAAATGACCAGTCTGCTTTCCAAATTTGTGAAACTATGTCGTTTCATGGAAATTAAGCTTTCCAAGTGAACACCTAAAGACATAATATTACAGAACAGCTTGAAAGATCTTTAGCAATTAAAAAAGTTGCTTATTATTAAAAATTAAGCAACATAGAATTCAGAAAATATTATCCTAATATGATCTTGACAGTAAAGAAATATCTAGAACACTCATTTACATGGAAGTCTAAAATGTTCTACATTAGAAAAATGAATAAAACCCACAACCACTTAGTGCCAGGTTTGTCCAACATACTGTAGTCAGTCAATACTTTTTTGTTTACTGCCTCAATCTGCAAAACAACTCTCAAATAACACTGCACTTCACGGGTAAAGTAAATTTAGGGTCAGTAACATTAGACAACTATTGCAGATCACTAAGAGAGAGAAAAGTTTTTAACTTCCTTCTACCTAATTGTAAAACATATAGGGAATTGGGGAACCTACCTCAGGAACTCTTTAAGACTGAATAATTTAATTTATAAATTACTTTTCATATAAAATAGGAGTTATTTAATGCCTCCATGATGAGACATTTAGCATATTTTTCTACTTTCACAGCCTCCATCTAATTTGTACCTTTTCAATATGTCAGAACTAGATAAATTAAGAAGAAAGGTGGAAAGATGTAGATAGAACACAACCCACATAGAAAATTACTTGAAATTATGCATCTCATAGAGGTAATTTATTTATTTATTTTTGGTGATGCTTAGGTTTGAACCCAGGGCCTTGTGCAAGTGAGGCAAGCACTCTACCAACTGAGCAAGTTTATAAGTCACTTTAAAATAGCTTTTTCATCAACGGGAACTTTTGTATATCCTAGCAAAGACTACTGGTGCATTTTAAGTATTATTTAGTTCTCTTAGGGTTGTAAGGTTTTGATTTTGATAATAAGTAGATGTGGTGTTTTCCTAATTATTGCGAGTATATCACTGATAAAAGACTGATGCCTTACAATTAGTTTCTAATAAATTAGGTTATGAAGTTAAAAATCACCATATGTTTACGTATTATCTGTGAAGTGTAGAGAACAGTTTGTCTTCTTTTGATTTAATTAGTCTAACTCTACTATTCTAGGTACTAATATCTGTACCTTTTGTTCTATCTAGCTCATGAATCGCAGTGCTTGAAACTAAAACTCAAAGCCTCCACTCTTCAGTTCTCATAAAAGTCCTCATAGACATATCTTTGTAATTAATGCATATTTCTACTTAAATTCTAAAGGTAGGTGAATATAATAAGTGGGAGGACACACTATTTATCTTAATACGTCCTGATCAGATAAAAGCATTTTTGACTATAAGACCCAAATCAAAAGTTACAAGATCAGATACTTTAGATTGCAGATAGTGAATTGTTACTGAGATGCTTCTTGCATGCGCATCTATGGAGTTTGCTCCAGGTTGCGTTTTAATTAATTAGGATGGGATGGGCAGGAGGCTCAGGAATGCCACAAAATTGCCATTTTCTATATTAATGTGTGTGTATGTGTATATATATGTGTGTATATATATGTATATATATATTATAAAATAACTACTATGATGAAATTCATTTTTACCAAGAATTAAAAACCCTTCAAGAGGTTTACCAGCTATCGAGAAAAATATATTTTATAGCTTATGAATATAAATTCCAGAAGTATAAGAGACATTAGTGATCTGCTAGTCAAACTTCTGTATTATTAAGATGAGAAATAAGACACTAAGATTAAATAACATCTCAAAAATTATGTCGAGTTCAAGTAAGTGTGTTATGGATCAGGAACTAAAGAAAGTTCATTGTGCCTAAATATTATCTTTTGAATGGTCTGAGATGCAAACAAGCACACAAAAATACTTCAGTGAAACTGAACTAGAAGGGTCCTTTAATAATTAAGAAATTATAACAATGTGTTGACCACAAAATCTTTGATGTAAAGATAATTGCTCCTTATTCCTCTCTGAAAATCTAAAAGAATTCTCCAAAGTGAATGTTATTTTCCTGGAGGTGATTTAGAAAACACAGGCCATAATTCTGGTTCTTAAGAGGAAAAAAAATAATGTTTCATTACATTTGGATGAGACTTTATTTTTTAGGAATCACTGGTTGGCTGTGAGTAGTTGTTGCTTGCAGAATATTATTCACACTTCCTCCCTCATAGCAAAGTCATGTGTAACAGTCTGAACTTTGTGGGATGGATTGGAACTCTTCCTTCTAATCCAGGGGCCATAGGTCACTGTAAACCACAAATTCTTCCTCCCTAGGGAATTGTCAGGGATGTGGTCTTCCCCATCTCATTCTTCTGCCATTTCTTTTATACAAAATAAGTTCACAGTATTAATGACACATCTGCCATATTATAATACTTTATCTGGCAATTTATGTGAAGAGAAATAAATCTTCTCTAGAACCAGCACCTAAGGACTTTCAATTTCAATTGTCCAATTCCACGAAAGAATAAAATTTTTAAAGGACCAAGAGGAAAACATTTTCCCAAGGTAATTTTTTTGTTTGCTTGTGTGCTTTTTGGTGCTAGAAATCTAACTCAGGGGTTCTTTACCACTGAGCTACATCTATAACCTTTTTATTTTTTATTTTGAGACAGGGTCTTGCTAAGTTGCTTAGGGTCTTCCTAATTTGCTGAGGCTGGCCTTGAACCTGAGAGCCTCCTGCCTCAGCCTCTTGTGTTGCTGGGATTATATAAACATGCACCACCATGCCAAGCCCAAAATGATTTTTATAATCAAGAGCAAAGATTGACAATATTTTTTTTTGGTAAAGAAACAGATGGTAAGTATTTTAGGTTATGTGATCCAATGGGCTCTCAACTACTCAACTCTGTTGTTACAACATGAAACCATCCAGGAGACAGGACATAAATGAATGAGTATGGCTGAGTGTTCCAATAAAACTTTATTTAGCCAAAGAGGAAGCAGGTTGAATTTGGCCTATGAGCTATAGTTTGTATCCTCTGGTACAGAATTTCTATTAATGCGAGAGAGTTTGAAGTTAAAATTTTGGTTTTAATAAGGTACAGTATTGTACCATGCAAGTTGCTGTACTTGTAAGTACCTTGCTTATTCTCATGCAAATTAAATATATATTTTAATCTTTAGTTTTTCAGTCCAACATTTCTATAATATAAATACAGTAAAGATGACTAAATCCATTAATAATTACACAATTTCTCTTAAATGCTATTCAAAAATTATGTCCCAAGCTGAAAAATATTAGTTTTCTAATTCCTTAATAAATTTGTAAATTAAATGTAATAATTTTTCTTGGCAATAGAAATAAAGACTTTATAGAGGAGTTTTTAAAATGACTATCAAGTTGAATATCCATTATCACCAAAGTTGACTCATCATTAATTTGAGTTATTTTTCTGGTTTATAATTTAAAAGGTTTTATTTGGATATTTTGATTATATACATATTTTCAGATATAACTTGGATTAACAACACATATATTACATAACTTAGGAAAAATTTATGACATAATTGAGTGTAAATTAGGGCTCACTTAATTAGTACATATGTAGGCAATCCCTCTGTATTGTCCAAGATGTTTAGACCAAATGATTAGTAGGTATATATAAACTAGTGACATCTCTATTGATTTGACACATGAAAAAGGAGAAAACATCATTTAAAATTAAAACTGTTTTCTCAGAATAATTCTAATTTTAATTCAAGCATATTCCTAATTCTGAGTATAGTTTTAATACTCAACAGGATTTGATAACTAACTAAAAATTTACTGATAGATGGTAAAAACTACATTAAGCCCTGTAATGTTCCTTTCAAACGTTTAGTGAATTGGGAAAGACTGTTTAAGACAAAGACATATAGAGACGGGGCCTAACTCAACATTAGACTTTTTCCTTCAAAGATTTTTTAAAATTTCAAGAGGAAAAAATGATTACTTCACAGTCTAGATTGTAAGCCTAGTTGGAACCAAGGCCTGCAGAGCTGAGGTGTAAAATGTTAAAAATCTGAGATTGACTCTAGTTAAAATAAATAAATAAACAAACAAAAAACCCAAAACTGAAAAAGAAAAAGGAAAGGAAAAGCTTTGTTCTGAAAATGTGTTCTTTAATGCAAATAAAAATTCACCTTCCAAAAGGAGAAATAGAGATGAGTGGAGGTAATTTAGTTTTTTGGGAAAGAAAAATATTGTTTCTTCTTAGTTTACAAGCTCTGAGAATGACATCTCATTCTCATTGTAAAAAAACTTCTAGGACCTAAGATATTCATAAAAATCAACTTGAAATACTTTTTTTTTTGAAAGAAGAGGACAAAAAAGACCTTAACTTTTAAAAAGTGAAATAAAAAAAGAGGTCTCAGTAATTGGTCTTTGATTTCAGATATTTTATCTACTTACTTTTCTTTTTTTAAAATTCATATATGACAGCAAGAATGCATTACAATTCTTATTACACATGTAGAGCACAATTTTCCATATACACAATATGTTCACACCAATTTGTGTCTTCATACCCATACTTTGGATAATAATGATCATTACATTCCACCATCATTAATTACCCCATGCCCCCTACCTTCCCCTCCAACCCCTCTGGCCTGTCTACAGTTTGTCTATTCCTCCCATGCTCCCTTCTCCCTATCCCATTATGAATCAGCCTCCTTATATCAAAGAAAACATTCGGCATTGGGTTTTTTGGGATTGGCTAACTTTACTTAGCATTATCTTCTCTAACTCCAACCATTTACCTGCAAATGCCATGATTTTATTCTCTTTTATTGCTGAGTAATATTCCATTCTGTATATAATGCCACATTTTTTTTATCCATTCATCTATTGAAGGGCATTAGGTTACTTACTTTTCTTCATAGCTTTTTTGTTTGAGAAGATAGAAACATTCAAACATTGAACTTATTCCACAATATGTATTATTAAGAAAACTCTGCAATCTCTGAAATGGAAGTAATAAATTTCCTACAAGTAAGCTGATTCAATTAGTTGGAATCTTCTATGAATTAGTACTAGGAGTGAAATAAAATTATAGAATTCAGACTGTAAACTTCAGAGGACACAGAATGTCAAACATTCTTCTGAATAGCATATGTGTAATTATCAAAAATAATGCAACTAGTGGCTTTTTGGTATTGTTTAATAATGTGGTAAATATGATAATAATCATAGCACATATTTATATAGTGTGTGGCTCATATCATCCTTAGCACAACTATTTTACTATTATTAACTTATAAGCACTCTGTGAGAAAGGTATTAAATTTATTCTTCTCATGTAAGAAAAGAAATACAGAAGTGAAAATATCATGCAAATGGTGTTTTATTTTTGTTGTTACTGCTCTTGTTAAGTGAATATCTTTACCCATAATAACTGTCTTATCTGACTAACACAATGAATACTAGTCCTTTAATATGATCTGGTAGAACACACAGATTAAAATGGCAAAATTCAATGTTAGTTTTCTTCAACAGTTAATCTACCTCACACAGGGACTGGATAACTCTTAAAAAAAGGTTTCCTTAAGGAATGATCAAATTATGTTGTATGCATATACAAATTAGGCAAAATGATTCCCAATATTATTTATTATAATGTACCAGTAAAAATACATCTAAAAATGAAAAAAAGGTGTTTCTTATATTATTTGAAATCTTATAAATGGGCTTGCTAATTTCTTTCATAATCTCTTATCCAGATTTAGAGATTGAATACAGTTTGGCAGTACACTATATTAAGAGATATGTGGAAATAATCTAAATATCTATCAAAGATGAATGGATAAAGAAAACTCAGTGTGTGTGTGTGTGTGTGTGTGTATAATATATATATACTATATGTATATATATGTGTATGTATATATATGTGTATATATATGTATACACACACACATATACAACATGCCATTCAGCCTTTAAAAATTAAGGAAATTCTGTTATTTGTGGCAACATGATGAACCTTGAGGATATTATGTTAAGTGAAATTAAGCCAGTCGCAGAATGTCATATACTATAAGATCCCACTTACATGAAATGTATGAAATAGTCAAATTCAAAGAATCAAAGAGTGAAATGGTAACTACCAGAGGGTTGGGGGTCACTAATCAACTGCATGAAGTTTCAGGCCAGCAAAATGAATAAGCACTAAAGGTCTGCTCTACAACACTGTATCCAATGATAATGTCCTGTAGACTTCAAAGTTTGTTTAGAGAGTAGATTTCAGGATAATTGTTCTTATCACGAATTATATAAAATAAATTATTATAAAGGAAAACATGATATAAAAGGATATACCCACAAGAAGCCTCCAATTTATTTCAACTCTATGTTCTTTAACTATTGCAACCAATCCTGTATGCATGTGAAAAGTATCTACAATTTCTTGAATGATTTCTTTTGAACCTCTTTAGGGGTACATATATACCTCCAACTGAAAAGGCAATTGATTACTTTGGGCTCAGAATTTTCTCTTTAGAAGGTTAGACATCATCAGGAGTTTGGATGGAAATAGTTTTAAAAACACCCTGTGGTAAGATGCTCAAAGATTTACTCCCACACAGAATGTTTTTGTGGGTGGTTAATTTATCTGAAAAGGCTCCTTACCAATTATTTTTACTCTGGTGACAAGTTCTCCTTTAATAAAAATGTAATGGTAACCATAAAGATGTGGGAATGTCCTTTGTATTATATCAAATTTGACTTTAAAAGATTTAAGTGGGTGTCATGAATTTTAATTCACTTCTCATCTTCAACTGCCAACTATGGGCCCACCAATTATTTAAGTTTAGATATTATCCATCAAATTCTCTCATATGCATTATGTTTTATGTTATGTTATAGTATATAACACAAGACATAGGTTATATTATATATTCATACACATATAATACATATAGTATTTATGCATAATATGACATCTACTAAACATATAAAGCATGCTAAACATTATATATGATAAAATTATATAAGTATGTAAAAATATAATACATTTAATAAAGATAATAATGAATATCTCATTTTAAGGTGTCTCTTAACTTGAATGTTATTTAAGAAGACCAAAGTTTTGTTGAAAAGACAACAAATCAACTTTGGCTTGTTATTTTCAGCTACTCACTCAAACTCATTAAACCATATTATACTGAAATATGTATTTTGCAAAACTTTAGTATATAACTTAAATTATAACCAGCATATTCTGAGTTATGTTTTTGAAATGGAACTATGGCAGAAAAGCCTTAATTTGCTAACTGTAATGAAAGCCTTTAAAACCACAATGGAGTTAACAGAGAGCTTAAAGGGTGCGTGTAAATCTCTACAAATATTGTAAGAAGTCCACAAATGTATGGCAAAAAATACTAAAATCTATTATCTTTATAGTAATGAGTGCAATGCTAAGTTGGAAATTACTAGAAGACTAGCAAGAAATTATTCACTGTTCCTTTTGTGCTGATAGAATTTATGTTTATAGATTTAACTATTAGGATATATAATTATATATGGAAAATAATCTTAGGGATTTCCACTTCTATGAAAAAGGACATTTTAAATATCTTTAAAGTTTATGTTAGTATATGAAAGCTACTGCTTGAATTCATGGAAGCACAAATTAAAATTTTCAGAAGATACTTACCCTTTTCTGTTCTTTTACATATTCTATCAATTCATCTCTTGTTCTTTTCACTGCCTCTTCTACAGCCTTTTCACTTCGCTTCTGTTCTTCTATTATTGCTGCCTTAACAGTTTCCTGTTTGTGGAAAGAGGAAAAACTCAGCAAGGTAATACCAAGACATATTTGTGCCCATTTTATATAAACCAGAAATACTCTTCAGTAGGTGGGAGCTCTGTTCAAAGCTTACCTTTAAACAGGAGTATGAACTTATAAAATCTTTTGGGATCTGTTACAGATTTCGCAGAACTCTTTCCTAAACTGAGTTAAAGGGAAAAGAAATGGAATAAGCCATTTATTGCAGGGAGCGCCTGACAGACTCCAATGGCTTCCTTACCAACCTTTCATTTGATGTTTACATGATTGATTGCCTTCCTGTACTTTGCACTATCCACATAAGACTTCCAACTTGTGTTTATTCTTCCAAGAACACCCTAATGCTGTTTTATTCACATTTAATTTTACCATCATACAATAATCAAGTGTGGTCTGGGTGGTAAGATTTACAGCTAGTTTGGTTCTCCTGCCAGGTTAGGATGTTGGGAGCTGGACACCATGAATAGAGGTAAAAATTCTACTCTGTGTGCTAACATTTGAAATAGAGACCTAGGGAAGAAAAAGGTATTCCTCATATTAATGAATTAGAAATCAGGTACCTAAGTGCTTCCAGAATGGCAGACAAAGAGAAAAAAGGCTAAAATCCTATAAAAGAAATGTAGCATTTCTTAAGAAGTTGGAATATTCTTTGCTAAAAGAATGCCTCATGGGTTAAAATGTATATTACATAACAAAATTTGTTTCATTTATTTATATAGGTCCTATCCTTTATCTGTTAGAGAATAAGAAAATCAATTACAAAATGCTTTGAAGTTTCTCAGAACATTTCCTTCATTTTTTATTTTTGAGGGCTTTCTGCTTGGTGTGTTTATGTTTTGCCATCATTTTCCCCAATTTTAGATATGTATATATGACCCATAAAATATAAAATAATATTAAGGATTCACTATTCTGAAAATATCTACTATTTTGAAAATAGAGAAAACCACAAAGCAATCTATACATATAAGTGGACTTAGACATCATGAAGATAAGGACCTAAGATGTACATACTGTTTTCTAACTCTAACATGTTTAACTTAAAATATAATTTGAATCCTTTTTTAAGCTATTAGAAATTATTTTATGATTTATATTTCATTACAAAGTTGCATGATAATTTGTTAACTGTTATTCATGGGTATTTTAGTTATTTTAAATAAAATAAGAAGCATCGATATATGTAACCTTGTGGTTAGATATTTATGTTGAATCAATTGAAAACAATTTGGAATTATTTGGCCAATGGATATCAACTCTTTATGGCTTCTGACATTTTATATAAATTTTTTTTCACACAGTAGCCCGTGAGCGTGCCTATTTCTTAAAAGCCTTGATTACATTTAGCTCTATCAGTTTAAAAAAACTTTTGTTTATTTGAAGGACAACAGCATCTTATTCTGCATTTTAAAAAGACTATTATTTGACTATTATTAAGCACTCTGTTGAAATATTGGCAATATACATGCTGCCTTTTTTTTAGGTCCTTGAATACTCACTCTGCCCACTCTAATTTTAGTATACACATCATTTTTGGGATTCCCTTCCTAATACATAAAACTATGTAACAATGTTGAAAGTATATATAATAGTTATTTTGAAAATTGTTACTATTATATTTCCAATCACTAAATACACTAGCCTTTAGTTCCTTTGATAAAATAACAGAATAACACAATAACACAACTTGAAAAAACATAAAGCTGAAAAATTATAGCAATTAAAAAATGCAGACTAATAATATTAGTTAAAATTAAAATATATGCTATTATAATTCTTTTTGATGTTTTACAAATTTGTAATTTGAAAATTACCAAATTTAAAAAGGCCAAAAATGTAATATGTGTTACTAAACCCTCTGAAATAAAACACACTAATAATTCTGTAGTGATGAGTATGAATATTTACATTATATGGGTAAAAGTATCATATCAGTTCAGGTTGGGTTTTGCCACCCACTGAATTACAAAACTGTACTTTTTAAGCCCTGGGCAATTTAGAATTGTAGATAACCATGCACTAGGACTATTTGAATGTAAAAGATAAATCCATCATATATTAACTATCAATCAGAATTTCTATCTAACAAGGGACAGATCAGTAAATTTGATCAGGCCTGTTTGAAAATGATGGTTCAATTTACATAATCGTGCTGTATCTGAAAGAAAAAAGAGTTAGCTATATGTCTTTCACCTGACATTTTTTGGGGAGGCTGAGAGTATATATTATCTTCTCTGTCCAAATATTTGAGGATCTACCATTTTTGAGCTGGCAAAGTATTGCTTAGAAATTTCCTTTGGTTTTCAACTCCTCAGTTGGAAGTTAAGCAACAGTTTTGGTTGTGAAGCTCACCCTGAAAAACTATTAGTCAATAAATATCATTTGAATATAATACAAAAATAAAGTTTAAGCCTTCTATTCTCTAATCAGACCAAATTCTAAATTAGGTGGCATTAACTAATTTGTGTGCTTGTATACAAATGCCTGTGAATATCTGCCTGAAGATTTTATTGATTCCATTGGTGAAGTATATTGCCCCTAAGTCATGAGAAATTAATCTAATATAAAATAGTCCACAAGGAATGAGGAATGTCACCAGTAAATATACGTAAATAAGCAAACAATATTTTTCAGAATGTTTTAGTGATGGTAATACCATTGTAACACAATCTATTGGGTAAGACAGGGTTTCTCACTCTTCACACCACTATTGGTAATTCTACCCTGTAAGGGAGTATCTGTGTTAAGCAGAACACCTGCTATCTACCCATTAGCTGGTCACCAAATGAGAACTACAAACCTAAGGTGAGTAGTTTGGAGAGAAAAACATTCAAGCATACAATATACATGCTGTTATTTATCTGTTAAGATATATTATCACATTTATTGTCATGTTTTAAATATATTTTACCATCTAAAATATATGCAGAAGTATAATGAATTGGTTATATCATGAGTTTATAAATGTAGAGAAAGTTCTTCATACTAATGTTTTAAAACTAAATGACTAAAGTCAATTTCTATAACTTTATGATAAAGTAGGTCATATTAAAAGTCATTTAGCGCTGAAAGCTTATATGACACTTTGTATAAGATTTTTAAATTTCTCCTTATTTCTTAAAAGTGTAGTTTTGCTCCGGCATCTATGAAATCCACCATACATTTCAGTAATCAGAGAATCACAAACCAATAAAACGCCTGAGATTGTATACTTTTTATCAGTGTAATTTTGCAAGACTATAAAAACAGTATTTATGGGAAACAAATCTCAGCAATCAACTCAATTCTGGTCTGTGGCTTATAAATCACATGATTATGGAGCTGTTTAATTTTCTGGGGAAATCGCTTACTTTATTTTTTAATTTTTTTGTAGTGGGAATTGAACCTAAGCGCACTTTACCATTGGGCCACATCCCCAGCCTTTTTTATTTTTATTTTGAAACAGGGTCTCCTAAGTTGCTTAGAGCTTTATTTAGTTGCTGAGGCCGACCTTGAACTTGTGACTCTCCTGCCTCAGCCTCCTGAGTTGCTGCAATTACAGGCATGTGCCACCATGCCCAACTTACTTTATTTTTTGTTTACAAACACAATGTATGCATATTATCTAATTATGTGTCATATTAAAAGTTGAACATGATTGTAGAAATGCATTCTAGAAAATCAGTGACAACTAGAAAGGAAAAGAACAGGTATTACATATTATACCCAGTTCTGATTTGTGGTTGGTAGCAAATTCTCTTCATATGTTCATTTATCTAATTATTTTCTGAATATCTATTATGTGTGGAAAAAAGTCCAAATACTGAAAGCTTTTTTGTCTTTCTCTTGATGAGTTTAAAATTTACTTGCAGAAACAAAACATAAGTACACAGAAATTAAAACAGCAGTATAAAAAAGTAGATTTCAAAGGCACTGTAGTTAATGAGTGCTGGTGATATTAGTTATGAGTTTTATTTAAGGAAGGAAGTGTTGATGTCTCCTATGGTTAGAGAAGGACTTAGAAAACAGGTGGGCTCTGACTTGAGATTTAACAGGTGCTTCACAGCAGAAGCATGAGGATGAAGACTGAGGGAACAATATGAGTAGGCTATATTGAATGTATTTAGAAACAAATGATTATATGACATAAGAGCATGAAGATAAAACCCAAATGTATGTTTGAGACTGCTGGGTGCAGATGAGGGTTCTTATGAGAGAAATGGAAGGAAAAGAAGCTAGATATCCAGACTGGATAGTGGGAAGCCTAAAGCTTAAAGAGCTACCAGTATTGGCATGTGCACTGATGCTGCCCCAACGACTTGTACTATCTTTCCATGAGCAAGCAAATGCACCCTTGGCTTATACTCTACACAGTCATCCTTGCCTCACCTTAAATGGTATATCCAAAGTAAACAAGCTGGCTCTTTATCATGGTCTCTCAGAATTTACTCTCAACTTAAACTAGCTCTAGGCCTGGAAAAGATAAGTTTCTGTTCCCTTGCTATATATGAAGAAATATTACTTAGATAAACAGCACCCTGTGTTCATGGAGATCAGCTGTGATCTAAGGATACATATGCCAGAAATCTGTCAGTTATGCCAATGTATAGATAGAACAATTTCATGTAAAGTTGGGAGAAAATCTTCTGGAGTTTCCTAACTTTTATTCTTTCCTAAATTCTACTATTTAAAACAACTAACATTCAGTATTATGGATAGTGATTTGGAGATAATGAACTAGAATTCTTGTATTTGATATAGATTGTTAGGCAAGATACTAGGAAATTGAGAAACATTTGTGTCTAAAATAAGCAATTCCCCAAATGAAACAAGTTTGTTATAATCAGAAAAGTAAATTTTTATGAACCAAGATATCTCTGTTCATAAGTATTACTAAGCAGGTACACAGATTTTAAAAAAAGGATTGGTTATATATTTAATGATAATTTGATTTAACTTTGGAGCAAGGAATGGAACAAAATTTTTCTTCAGAGGGAATATTGAATTCTATAAAAATAAACAGGCTTAGTCTCTGCACTCAAAAAGTTCACAATTTATTTGGGAAAACAAATATACAGGCTGTATCAACAAAATATAGAATATGTCATGATAGAGGTTTAGAGGGGGGAGGAGTTATCCATACAAGAGTATTATGGAAGGAGGACACCTACAGAAGGAGAATGCATAAGGAATCTGAAAGAAATGCATCTCAAAGAATAAGGGATTACCCAAATAAAGGAGAAGGAGGAGAGAATTATAATCAGGGCAGTGGAGCACGAGGATTGCAATCTGACATGTATGAAGTACAGGAATTTTAGTATCACACAGCAGGAAACATAAGGCAAAGTGTGGCCAGAGAATAGGCTGGTGAGGTAAGTCATGGACAGATGTGCCTCTGATTTTTAAAATGAAAACAGTAGTAGTATCTTTTAAAATAGGTGGGTTATAATGACTGGTTAACCTGTGTCAAATATTTGAGACTTCCCCAGGCACCTAGGGAGTGCTTAATGAATGTAAACACTGTTAGATATCCTGGACTTTAACATACATACATGATGGTGCCTATCATGTCATGATGAGATCTCTATCTCAGTTGGAACATCCTGTGACTCTAAAAGATGGATTTGTTTGGGATAAAACTATAGTCAAGGAGACCCGTTAGCACATGACAACATAGTCCAGGAAAAAGTTCAATGGAGTAAATGGGAAAATCTTAACTGATAGGAAAAAATATTTAGGAAGAAAAATTAGCAAGACAGTGAATAAACAGAAACTGAAGAAGAGGGGCTAGGGTTGTTGTTCAGTGGTAGATTGCTCACCTAATATGTGTGAGGTACTGGGTTTGATCCTCAGCACCACATAAAAATAAATAAATAAAAATAAAGGTATAAATATAAAAAGGAAACTGAAGAAGGGGTGGTAATGGGGGGAGGAGTTATCCATATAAGAGCAACAAGTCTGCTGAACAATAAAAGAAATAAGTTGTGTAGGTATGCTATTAGCTTTTATGCTCCAATAAAACTAGTCTGCAGAGATTTTATATCCTCCCTTTTTAAGTGATAAAACAAATTACAGGACATCAACATAAAAGCTTTTAAAGAACTTTCCCAGAGATGTCTCTTTCTTGCTTCTTTTCTATACATGTAGAAATAATACCTCAAATATCAATTTCTTTATTCAGGGCTACATTAGCCTCTGCCTGGCTAAATAGAAGATGTGCATCTGTGGAATGCCAGAATGATTATGTTTCAAAGCTTGATTTCAAATTGCAGAAATTATTACATGCTCTTTTCTAAGTGAGCTAGAAGAATTAAAAGACTATCCATATAGCTATTGAAACAGATTCAGACAAATTTCACAGTGTATCTGGAAAATTACATTATACTATGTATATAAATATGCACAAATCAGTTTATATTCACAAAATCAGAAAAACTGCTGATATGTAAACACAGTATGTCTGGCCCCAACTTACCTCTCTAGCCTCACTTTGCTCTCCACTCTGAATCACAATCTCTGAGCTTCAACCTTAACACCCTTCTTTTGAACCTGTCTCTGTACCATACTTCCTTTGACTCAGGGCCTTGGCACACATGCCCTCTAATGGCATCTGTACCCTATCTATCTTTTCATTCCCTTGGAGAAGTCTTTCTTCATGTTCAGACCTAAATCATATCTTTCTGTTGTTTTGTCTCTGAGTATCTCGTATCTTTAGTACACAACATAGTTGACCTTGAACATTTTCATGTGTGTTTATCTAATGATTATTTTCCTTACCAGAACATAAGATTCATGGGGGAATATCCAATGCCTATTTTCCTCAGGTGTATATACCCTGATTCCAAAAGAGCTCCTACCACACAGTAGATATGGAATAATATTATAAGAACTACTAATGGACAGTATTATCATCATGCATGTGATTCAATAACAATGGGAAAAAATTGGATATTAAACTAGAAACTTAAATAAATGGAACACATAATCCTTATTGTAGCATTTTATAATCAACATATTTAACTACAATATATAATGTGAATTTCTTTCCTGTTCTACACATAATTTTTAAGTTGTTCTTTATTGTTCTTAACCAAAGCCAAAGTTTATTAGGGAGAACTTGAAAGCCCATTTACCCATTTTATCAATAATTCTTACAATCTCAATACTCTTAGATTTTAACAGTTATAAATTACTATTTATTGTAAAAGTCTGATATTAACCCAGTGAGAAAAAATATCTAAAATATTTTTAGAAATACTCTAATAGCTAATTAAGAAAGGATTAGGTTTCTTCTTTCTTTGGCGTGAGTTCATGCATACTAAGTTCTCTCTCTGCAGAATTATTCCTATGATTAGGAGGATGATTTTCTCAAGGTGATGGTAGAGCTTGCAAATGAAGGAAGGCAGTGAGTAAAGGCTGACTTTCAGATTAGTTAAAAATGAGTCAGTAATTGTATTTTCCTCTGAATAAAATTTTAACTTTCTAAGTTGTTATTATTAAATGTTAATATATGTAAAAAATTTTAACACATTGAACATTATACAAAATAACAGCATACCTATGCCCTTCACCAAAGAATAGAAAAATATCAATAATGATTAAGTCTCTTACCATTATGAATACCATCATGTTTCCCAAATCCCAGAAGAAAACCCTTTATCTCTTTTCATTTTCCTTATCTTTTCAATTATCTCTAAATAATATACTTTGATCATTCTACAGTTTCAGCCATTACTTTTGACTTTTCAGCATGGAGTATAAAGAATTTAAATTGCTTAGAACAATTCCAAAATCCAAAACATAGACATTTTTAGTCCTCTTATCTACCCAGTTTAGATAGTTAATGGTTTTGAGTAGATAAACAATCAATATAGTAGTTTTTGTTGTATAACAAACACTTCAATTTTAGTGGCTTAACAATCATTTATTTAGATCAAGAATTAGCAAACTACCACTACTGAGCCAAATCTGGGTTGTTGCCTGTTTGTGTACAACCCACTTGTGTTGGTCAGCTTTTCATCACTGTGACCAAATCATCTGACAAGAAAAAGTTAGAGCAGGAATAGTTTATTTTGGGCTCATGGTTTCAAAGGGTCAGTCCATGGCTGGATGACTTCACTGCTCTTGGCTCAAGATGAGACAGTTAATGATGGTGGAAGGGCATGGAAGAAGAAAAGCTTCCCAGCTCATGGCAGCTGGAAGGCAGAAAGAGAGAGAAAGAAAGAAGCCAAGGCCAATATATAATCCTTAATAGCATGTCCCTAGTTACCTACTTCCTTCACCCATAATCCCTGTCTACAGTTACTACTTAAAAGTTCATTCAACTCACTAACCCCTAAAATGAATTAATTTACCGATAAAATCACAGCTTTCATAATTATTTCATCTCTGAACATTCATGAATTGTCTAGCATGAGGTTCCCTGGGGGACAACTCATATCCAAATCATAACACTATTCAAATAGGCTTTACATTTTTTTAAATGGTTGAGACAAAAGAGAGTATAAAACAGTTCAGGATGTGAAAATTATATGCAATTCAAGTGTTTTTTCATATATAAAGTTTTATTGGAACACAGTACAACAGATTGTTTTATATATTGTCTATGGCTGCTTTCACACTACCATGGCAGAGCAGAATATTTACAAAGAGATCACAGGTAGCAGCCTCATTCATTCATACTGTTTGGTACATTACAAATTATAGTAAGGCAGTTATAACATGTCTGCATTTGTGTGTAAAGAAGATTACCATGCTCTAACAGTATTGTCATATTATGCCAAAACAAGTAACAAGAACTTCATTGCACTGTGAAGGCATGGTGGAGTGTGGGGTTATTTTGTTACTGAATTAGATGTTCAAAAATGGTATTAATTATGTGGTAAGACCATAATTATTCCTAAAGGATACAATATGTCTACATTACCAAATGAAGCACTCATCACAACATCCCCAAATACCAGGAAAGAAATGATTTGGGAAAATTACAAAACTTAAAATGGAATACCTCAAAACAAAAGAGTTTCTACACACATACAGTGAGCCTGAGAAAATCACATTTTCTAGTAGATATCTTGTTATTCAAGCAAGAAAAGCCATTTACCAAAGGCGAGTTTATTAAATTATTAAAAGCAGCAAGATAAACATGCCCTGAGAAAATAAACTTGCTTGGAGTTAATAGCCTTTTGGTGATAACAATTGACTGAACAGATGGAGAACAGTGGTAGCAAAATCAACAATTAAAAATGTGGCAAAAAAAAAAAAGACATGAAAGACCAGTAGTATAGAAGAAAAAACATAGACAAACCCAAATAAATACAGTTATCCCATACTAGACAAAGGTGCTGTAAACATACATTGGAGAAAAGATAGCCTCTTCAATAAATGGTGATAGAAAAACTGGAAATCTATATGTAACAAAATCAAATTGGACCTCTGCACAAAACTCAATTCAAAGTAGATCAAGGACCTAGGCATTAGACCAGAGACCCTGCACCTAACAGAAGAAAAAGTAGGCCAAATCTTCATCATGTTGGCTTACGAATCAATTCCTCCAATAAGATTCCTCCAGCACAAGAAGAAAATTAAGAATCAATAAATGGGATGGAATCAAACTAAAAAGTTTCTTCACAACAAAGAAAACAATCAACAATGTGAACAGAGAGGCTACAGACTGGGAGGAAAACTTTGCTACCTACACCTCAGATACAGCATTAATCTCTAGGATATATAAAGAACTCAAAAAACTTAACACAAAAAAATCAAATAACCCAATCAATAAATGGGCAAAGAAACTACATAGGTACTTCAAAGAAGAAAAAAATAAGATCAGTTAAAATATATGAAAAAATGTTCAATATCACTAGCAATTAGAGAAATGCAAATCAAAAATACTCTTTAAGATTTCATCTTACTCAAGTCAGAACAGCAGTTATCAAGAATACAAGCTGGGCGCAGTGGCACATGCCTGTAATCCCAGTGGCTCAGGAGGCTGAAGCAGAAGGATCTTGAGTTCAAAGCCAGCCCCAGCAATAGCAAAGTGCTAAGTAAATCAGTGAGATCTTGTCACTAAACAAAATACAAAACAGGGTTGGTGATGTGGCTCAGGGGTTGAATCTTTCTGAGTTCAATCCCCAGTAACTGCCCCGAAAAAAAAAAAATACAAGTAACAGTAAATGTTGGCGAGGATGTGGGGAACAAGGTACACTCGTACATTGCTGGTGGGACAACAAATTGGTGCAAACACTCTGGAAAGCAGTATGGAGCTTCCTCAGAAAACTTGGAATGGAACCACCATTTGACCCAGTTATCCCACTCCTCAGTTTATACCCCAAATACTTAAAATCAGCATTCTATATAAAGACTCACATCAATGTTTAGAGCAGCTCAATTCACAATAACAAAGATATAGAACCAACCTAGGTGCCCTACAACAGATGAATGGATAAAAAAAAAATGTGGTACATACACACAATGTACTATTAGCCATAAAGTAGAATGAAATTATTGCATTTGCCAGTAAATGGATGGAACTGGAGAATATATTGAAATATACTGAATATTATTTCAATATATTGAAATAAGCCAATCACCACAAACCAAAGGCTGAATGTTCTCTCTGATATACAAATGCTGACTCACAAAGGTGGGGGGAGGGGGAGACTGAGGGGGGGAGAAGGGAGAAGGGCAGATTCACTAGATTGTTCAGGGTGGAGTGAGAGGGAGGGACTGGATGGGAATGGGAAAGACAGCAGAATGAATCAGACATAATTTTCCTATGTTTGTATATGAATACATGACCAGTGTAATTCCGCATCATGTACAACCACAAAAATGGGAAGTTATACTCTATTTATATATGATATGTGAAAATACATTCTACTGTTATGCATAACTTTTTAAAAAACATGGTAAGTGATTTGAGCAATTTTTGTTTGTCTCTTTATGAGTCAAATATTACTGATATGGCTCCACTGTTGAATTTTTTTATTTCAGGAATCAGTTTGAAGTGATTAAAGACTCAAATTCCATGAGAGTGTACAAGGAATACCTACAGATAAGATCTTCTTCAAAAGCATCTAGGAACATTAATGCAGTACAACCGGATGTAGAATGTACTATGTTACAAGTGATGTTATTAACAATATGTATGGAACAGGGTTGGAGATAAAGCTCAAGAAGAGAGGGCTTCCTAGCATGCACAAGGCCCTGTATTCTATTTCTAGCAACTGCCCCCCACCCCCTCAAGTGTGTATGTGGTTGTGTCTGTAAAACAAAAAAAGGCTTAGCTGGACAGATGTGACTCTCATGAAAAGATAAGTTATTTAAAACTCATGAGTATTCATATCAATTATTTTGAATACTTAAATTAAATCTATACCTATTATTGAATAATTAGTGCTTACAGTAACTTCCATTGTTTTTGTGGACTAACTCATCATCATTTCTCTGAAGTTTTGTAATAAAGTGAAACTGAATATTCCTGACTTGATATACTATACAACATTTCAGTAGCTTAGCAGTGGTGGTAAAGATTTGCTGTGATTATTTTTGAGCCCAGGGCTGAAAAAGAATTTTGGAATAAAAATCACTCTTACCATAATTATCAAACAATGAATGGCTTTAGAAATTAGCTTTTGTCGTAAGCTAGATATTGTTTCTTACTGAGAGCAGTTAAAAATTACATCGTCTAGTAATCCCACACAAGGTACCTAGCCAAAGGAAATGAAATTAGTATTTTGAAAAGATATCTGAACTCTCTTGTTTATTGCAGTTTTATTCCCAATAGCCAAGATATGGAATTGCAACTATCAATGAATAAATGGATAAAGGAAATATGATACATACACACAATATAATACTATAATGCCATAAAAATTAATAAAATCATGTCATCCATGGTAATATGGATGAACCTGGCATACATTAATTAAGTGAAATAAGTTGGGGACATGAGGCAAAAACCATAGGATCAATCATGTGAAATATAAAAACTTGATCTCATAGAAGTAGAGTATAAAAAGAATGGTTAACAAAGGCTGGAGATATAAAAAGAATGGTTAACAATGGCTATGGTTTGTCCCACAGGTTTTCATTTGGTGGCATGTGCCTAGGGGAAGGTGGTTAGATCACTGAGAATATTACATGCAGAGGTTAATGCTGATCTTATGAAGTAAGTTAGTACTTGTGAGAGTGGCTGTTATATATGAGCAAGACTGGACTCTGAATTTCATTCGCCATATGAACTCTCCCTTTCACACATGCTTCTGCCACAATGCCATATACCACGTTGTAACAGCCATGTAGGCCCTCACTAGAGGCTGAAATAATTCTGCCTCCTGATCTTGGACTTTTAGCATCTAAAACTATGAAGTAAGTAAACCTTCTTTCTGGGTACAGACCTCGTGTAATGTGTTATAGCAACAACAACAACAAAAGGGACAAAAACAAGAAGATAAGGAGAAACTGATCAATGGGAACAAAGTTACAGTTTGCTAGAAGAAATATACCCTGGTGTTCTTTGGTGCAGAATAGTGACAATAGTTAACAATATTATATATTTTAAGATAGCTAGGTTTTAAATGTTTTTGCCACAAAGAAATGACAAACATATAAGGTGATGGATATGCTAAATACCCTGATTTGATTATTATACAAATATACAAGTATTTAAATACCACACTGTATCCCCTTGTTATTTTGTATCAATTAAAAAAATACAATGTAAAACAGCACTTATATGCACAACTTACACTGACCTTAGACATGTGATCTGCAATCAAGGTGTGTGAATTGTAAAGAGAGTCAAGGTGCTTTATGTACTTCCTGTGAAGTATATAAAGTTTCAAAAAACAAAGACTTCCACTTCCACACAAACTTATAAGCTCAAACTACAGTTCCAGAAGTGTTTTTTTTTTTTTTTTGATATACGGGCAAGTAAAAATGAAATTTCCATATTTCAAAATCTGTTCACTGTACAACCAACCTTTTATCTAACTTTAAATTAGAAGTAATTAATCTGCCCAGTAATGACGCATTTGGGGTAAAATTGGGAGTTCATAACCCACTTCAATCTAATGTATGAAATATGATATGTCAAGAGCTTTGTAATGTTGTGAACAACCAATAAAAAAAAAAGAAAAAAAAGGAAACCTACAGAATTTTAGAAATGCTTCTCAAGTAATGAATACACTCAATCAAAATCATAAGCTTTTTAGAGTGATATATTTGTCAACACCTGTGTAAAAAGACATTTTAAAATATGATACATTTGGATTGTTGTAACATCAGCATTAACAAATGAAATTTGAAACTAAACTTTGGTGATACAGATACCTAACTGAATCACAAACAAAATGTTATCACTCAAAAGAGAATGCTACTTTTTTGCATAGATCTATATTACCAAAAATTATCACTATATTTTGAATTTTATCAATAAAAATTGAAATATTTTTAATCATTATATCATCACATCTATAATAGTCTCAATAAAGCCTCATTGCCCATAAGTCTAAAATATCTCTTATCTGGCCTTTTACAGAAAAAGTTTGCTAATCTCCAATTTAGGTCATGACTTTTCAAACTGGCAATTTCTACAAGCTCAGCTGTGCATTTCTTTTGATCCTGGCTGGGCTTTCTTATGTATCTCTGTAATCAGCTGGTGGGTCTAATGGGGCTGGCTACTAGAGAGTAGCCTTAGGTACCAAGGCTTCTCTCCTTTCTGTGGTCTCCCTTTCTCCAGATGGGAGGGTTCTCATGAGTTTTCACATGGAAGCTAGAATGAGTTTCAAAACAAAGAGTGAAAGCAGAAAAGGCCCTTTATGTGGTAATATATACACAATGGAATATTACTCAGCAATAAAAGAGAAAATAATCATGGTATTTGCAGGTAAATGGATGGAGTTGGAGAATATAATGCTACGTGAAGTTAGCCAATTCCCAAAAAACCAAATGCCGAATGTTTTCTCTGATATGAGGCTGATTCATAGTGGGATTGGGAGTTGGAATATGGGAAGATTAGATGAAGTCTAGATAGGGCAAAGGGGAGGGAGGGGAAAGGAGGGGGCAAGGGGGTAAAAAAGATGGTGAAATGAGATGGACATTATTACCCTAAATACATGTATGAAGACACCAATGGTGTGAATATACTTTGTATACCAGAGATATAAAAAATGTGATCTCTCTATATAATATGAATTGTATTGCATCCTGGGGTCATATATAACAAATTAAAATAAAAAAATTAAAAAAAATACAAGGTCTTTTAAGACACAGGCTGGGAAATGATAAAATGACAGCTCAGCCACATTATACTAGCCCAGATCATATTTACTACAAATTGACTCCCCAATTCTCTTCCAACTGTTTAAGCAGCCTCTAAATATGTTCAAAGATATCAGGCATCCTTTTATCTTCTTGGAGGCAATTCTCCTGGAACTATCTCCATACAAAATTGATTCTCGTTTAGATCTGTTACACAGCTGTCCATCCTAGCATCTCCCTGGAGTCACATTTCCAGTGATCATATCTCATTTTAATTGAATCTTTAGCGTTCCAGATCCCACTGGACTCTTTTTTGGTTCACTCCTGTTTTGGCAGAGTATCTCCTCAAGGAGATGCCTGAGAAAAAGTAGATGGGAAGTCAAAGTTTGATATCTGGTTACATTTATACTATCACCACACATGATTGACTGTATTTCTAGGTTGAACATTTCTGCAGAATTTTAAAGGTTGTTGAGAAGTCTGATTATATTTGAACTTATCATCATTTGTGTATTGCTTTTTTCCTTCCAAGACAACTTATCTATTTCCCTTCTGTTTCTCAAAAATTTCATGTTGAATCTAGGCTTATCTAGAAACTCAAATCTTTCAAACTAGAAATCCATGTTCTTTGATTCTAAATTTGCTTTAATAATGATGATGATAATGAGATAATAATAAAGTATTATGATTTCCTGAATTTTATTTCTTAAAATCCTAGGATTCAGCTGAAATGCCTTGTGAAATGAATGCCTCATTGTCTGATCCATTCACTCCAATTTTCTATTTCTTTGTATTTTCATATTCTTTTCTCTAGACTTCTGCAACTTAAGCTCTTAACTCCACATTTTTTATTTTTACTTAAATTTTTAATTTCTATGCTTCTCTCATTTCATAGATGAAAAGTCTTCTCTCATCTCTCTGAGAACATTAATAATAGTTTTTAGAACTTTTAATATCTCCACAAAATCTTTTATTCTCTTCTTTCAAGATAATTTACCTGTTCATACTTGATTATTTGCTTGTGGTTAAAGAGTAGAGCACTAAAAAGTAGAGTAATATCTCAATGCTTGCAGTTGTGGTTTAAGGACTGTGATCTTAATAGTGGAGTAGTCTGGCTGGGTGTTTCCTTCAGGCAATTTCTGACATGGATATATTTAGGTCTCTTTATCTTGGTCTCTCCAGGTTCCTCAAAAAATCATCTTCCAACTCCCCATGTGGCTATCAGCATGGTAAGAGCTGAATAAACAATACAAAATTTCTGAATTTTTATTTAGAAAGTTCTGAATAAGGAGTATAAATGCCCCCTCTTCATCCCATTCCCAACACAGAACCTGTACTTTTGAGTTAGGTCATGTGAGGCCTTTCATTTTGTCTGGTTTGGGAAAGATGACTCAGTATCTAGGCTGCTTATTAAACAGACTTAAAATTTTCTTCTATTTGCTGCCTCTACCTTTAGTAGTATCTAATATCACCAACTAATAAATCTTTTGAAGTTTCAACATGAGTTTTATTCTTCTTAGTCATCTCTACTCCAGCTTAGGATTTCATTTTGGTAAGGTTTTAGGTGCAGAGAAGAAAACAATGAGTATGCTAGATGCTCTTTTTAATTAGTCTATGTTTGAAAAAAATACATTAAACTTTTTATTTTGAAATAATCTTAGATTTACAGAAAAGCTTCAAGAAAAAAAAGAGTTTCCCCATATATTTCATCCAGCTTCCCCAAACATTAACATCTTTACATAATTATGGCACATTAATCAAACAGGAAATGAACCCCATATAATATTATTGAATAGTTTACTGATTTTAATTGTGCTTCATCTGTTTTTCCACTAATGTTCTTTTATTGTTCCAGGATCAAACCATTGCACTTAGGTCTCATGTCTCACTAAGTCTCCAGTCCCAACAATTCCTTGGCCTTTCCTGATGAAAGCACTGGCACTTTTGAAGAGTACTTTTCAGGTATTTTGTAGAAATCTGAAGTTGGTGCTTCTTTTCTCACAATTATAATGGGTCTATAACTTTTAGGGAAGAACAACACAAAGATGAAGCATGCTTCTCACTGGGTCATATCAGGAGTACATGCCATTTAAATAGCACTATTAATATAATCTTGATCCCAGCATTAAACTGCTATCTGCCAAGTTTCACCAGCATTTTAGCATTTTTACTTCTTATATAGTCAGTTCCTAGACTTATATGTTTCCAAGTAATATTTTATTTCATCTTTTAAAATTTATTGGTATTTATTTGTATGGTCTACATCATCATAAAAATTTTCATAGCAACTATGTTAATCATTTATTCCCCTGATTAGCTCCATTAATAATCTCTTTTTCTAAATCAACCTTGTCAGAGATTTGCAGGTTTTGTGTCTTTTAAAAAATGATGGTATAGTTTTTCTCAACATACCAATCTATGTCAAGAAATTTCTGCCATGACCTATCTTTATTGTTCTTGTATTTTCTTTAGATTTTTTTCCTGTTCTTCACTTCCTAACTTTCTGGTAAAATTGGAAGTATTAGCCAATTATCTTCCAGACTTCTCTTAATGTAACTATTTAAGGCTGATTCTCTTTTAAAGTAACATTTTAGATCCCGCTCACAATTTTGTGAAGTTGATAACTATTTTAATAAGGACTGAAATACTTTTTATTTGTGCTTATCTTTTAAAAAAAATTTACATGTAGTGAAAGGAAAAGAGGAAAGTGCCCCAGACAAACCAAGATACTGTAATAATAGAATCTATGGACAGTGCAGTTGACGAAATGTTAGAATGTACATAATTAAAATGATCTATGCATTAAAGAATGACTGAAGTGAGCAAATATAGGCAAAAGTTGATCACTCCACTAAATAGATAAGAGCAAATATAGGCAACCATTGATCACAACAAGAAAGAGATAAGGGAGCACCTATAGGCAATCATTGATCATACAAAGAAAGCAATAAGGGAGCAAATGCAAGTAGCAAAAGACTACTTCAAGAAAGAGAAATTCTGGAAAAAAAAGATCAGCAATCTTTGAAATGAAGGAAACAGTAAACAAAATAAAAAGCTCAATAGAAAGCATCACCAACAGACTAGATCACTTGGAAGACAGAACATCAGATAATGAAGACAAAATATACACTCTTGAAAATGAAGTTGACTACACAGTGAACATGGTAAGAAACCATGAACAGAATATCCAAGGATTATGAGTACTATGATTCGAAGTGTTTTCGACAAAATATAGTACCCCTTCAAGTTCAAAACACTAGAAAAAATAGGGGTAACAGGAACATAGCTCAACATTGTAAAAGCTTTCTATGCTAAGCCCCAGGCCAACATCATTCTAAATGGAGAAAAATTTGAAGCATTCCCTCTAAAAACAGGAACAAAACAGGGATGCTCTCTTTCACCGCTTCTGTTTAACACAGTTCTTGAAACTCTAGCCAGAATAATTAGACAAAAGAAATTAAAGGGATTCAGATAGGAAAAGAATAACTCAAACTATCAATATTTGCCAACAACATGATTCTATACCTAGATGATCCAAAAAAAAATCCCACCAGTAAACTTCTAGCACTAGTAAATGAATTCAGCAAAGTAGCAGGATATAAAACCAAAACCCATAAATCAAAGGCATTTCTGTATACCAATGACAAATCCTCTGAAAGAGAAACCAGGAAAACCACCCCATTTATAATAGCCTAAAAAAAAAGTACTTGGGAATCAATTTAATTTAAGAGATGAAAGACTTCTACAATGAAAACTTCGGAACTAAAGAAAGAAATTAAAGAAGACCTTAGAAGATGGAAAGATCTCCCTTGTTCTTGGATAGGCAGAACTAACATTGTTAAAATGACCATACTACCAAAAGCTCTATACAGGTTTAATGCAATCCCAATCAAAATATAATGACATTCCTCATAGAAATAGAAAAAGCAATCCTGAAATTCATTTGGAAAAATAAAGAGACCCAAAATAGCCAAAGCAATCCTTAGCAAGAATAGTGAAATAGGTGGTATCACATACATACTAAAGCATACTACAGTGATGTAGCCACATAAATGTTTATTGTAGCAAAATTCAGAAGACCTAAATTATGGAACCAACCTAGATGCCCTTCAGTAGATGAATGGATAAAATTACTTTAATATATATATACACATAATGGAATATTACTCAGCATTAAAAGAGAATAAAATCACGGCATTTGCAGATAAATGGAAGGAATTTGAGAATATTATGCTAAGTGAAGTAAGCCAATCCCCCCAAACTAAAGGCCAAATGTTTTCTCTGATATGTGTATGATGATCCATAATGGGGATGGGGGAGGAGCATGGGAGGAATGGAGGAACTTGAGATAGGGCAAGGGGAGGGAGGGAAAGGAAAGGGGCATGGGAGTAGGAAAGATAGTGAAATGAGATGGACATCATTACCCTACTACATATATGAAGATTTGAATGGTGTGTCTCTACTTTGTGTACAACCAGAGACATGAAAAATTGTGCTCTATGTATGTAATATGAATTAAAATGTATTCTGTTGTCATGTATAACAAATTAGAATAATAAAATAATAAAAAGACAGCTTTCTGGTCCTGGATAAAATGGACTCAGCTACCTTGAAATTATAAATCTGCTTTTCTCAGTTATAAGTAAACTTATCATCCTCTAAAGATTTAGAAACTATCACAGAAATGATTATAGAAATAAAAATAAAAAATTTAATACTTTATGTACTCTCTGTAGTGGTAAATTTTAAAATTATTATATTCTGCCTATAACATAACACATTTAAATCCACATAAGAGAATGACAATTTGTACTTGTGAATTTAATGTGAAATATTTAATTAACATTAGGTTTCTGATTTCTATGATAAGGGTATTTGATTTGGTTTATAAACAGTATTTGAATATTTAAAGAAAGCAGATGAATGAAATCTTTATATTCAGCTTTCTTAGGTTCATAAAGCATCATCTAACTGCTTAGGAAAGTTTGGTTAATAAAATGTCTGGGTCTATCCTGTTAGGCATATGAAGACTTTGAGATACTCTTAAAATTGGTAATTATGGTTTAAAAGGCTTAACTGAATTTAATTTAGGTGTTAACTATTTGGGGTCAATTACTGTTAAACATTCATTTTTAGATCATTAATCAACATATGTAACAAATTAGAATAAATAAAATTTTTAAAAAGGAATATTTATGTGCTCCAGAAAGTTCCCTTGTAGTTTTTCCCATTCAACAATAACCAGTAATCTGCTTTCTATCACTGTAGATTTACAGTAAATTTTTGCCAATTTTTAACGTCTTAAAGTTCTAAACACATTGACTGAAGCACATAGTTTTCAAGCTTTTGTGACTATCTCTCTTGTTCACATTATATTTTTGAGATTAATCCATATTGAGATATGTACTGATAATTTGTCTTTTTAAGTTTTTGGTATACTATTCAATTAAATTTAAAAATCATGATTTATTCATTATGTTACTAAAGGACTTTTGTAATGTTTCTACCTGAGACTACCATGAATAAAGAACCTGTTAACATTCCTTTTCGCATCTTTTAGTAAACATAAGAACTAATTTCTATTTTAGTAAACATAAGAACTAATTTCTATTGATGGCATACGTAAGAGCAGAAATGATCTTATCAGAGCATTTATGTGATGAACTCCAGTAGATACCACCATACACTTTAAGTAGGTAGACAAATTTATACTGCCATCAAGAAAGTACAAGAGGCCCAGCTGTTCTTCATCACCAACACTTGGTCTTGTCAGTCCTTTTAATCATACAAATAGGTCAGGTAGGGTTATACTAGAATCTCATTGTGGTTTTAAATTTATATTTCCTAGATGAATAATGATATTGGGCACATTTGCACATGCTTCTTGCCAATTTTTACATGTTTTTAAAGTGCCCTAACTTCTCAATATACCTTATTCTAAGGGATAAGGCAGGCCTTTTGAGGTTTTCAAATGAAAGCACTTGATTTACCAAAGCCCTTCTAAGTTAGAAGGACTTAATCTCCAAATTCTACTTTCCTATTCAAACATCTTTGTCCTTTAAGCTTTTCATCATCGTTGACTTCTTTTTTTTTTATGTTTAAATATTTTTAGCCATAGATGAACACAACACTTTTATTTTACTTATTTATTTTTATGTGGTGCCGAGGATGGAACCTAGTGCCTCATACATGCTAGGCAAGTGTTCCACCACTGAGCTACAAACCCAGCCAAACTCCTCTCTCTTAATTTTATTTTTTTTGTTGCTGTTGAATTGTAAGAGTCTTGCCTTTCCACACATGCACTTCAGTAAGTTGCCAATGACTTCAGGAATATCGAAACACTGATTTTTGTTCTGAGAGTATGTTCTGAAAATTCACCCATTGGCAGGACTGAACTCTGCCTTCTGCCTCAAAGTGTGGTAAAGCTGATGATTTCTACTTGAACTTTCACTCTACAGGATTCCAAATGGAAAATAATTTGAGAGAAAGCCTGAATATTAAATTTGCCTTAAATGATTCCCTTTTTTCAAGCACTGCAGCCCATGTGCCATAACTCCTCCATGATGCCTTCAGAAAGTTGTTCTATTGTTCTACTTTTGAACCTGTATTTTTATAAAAGGGTTAGTTCCACACAAGCTACACTGTGATGGGTGGAATAAGAACTTCCACCCATTGTTTTAAATTTCAGTTATTATCTATTTCATTTCTAAAAATTATTTTTACTTTATAATATTTCTTATAAATAAAATTTTATAATTAAAAATTATTTTTGTTTCTTTTAAAAATCTTATCTGGTCATTTTTCAAAGTCTCTTGTCTTGTTCTTTACCCAGATAAGACACCTGTGAATTAAAGAAGATATTTTCCCTTTTAAATCCATTCTATAAGGCTGGGGTTGTGGCTCAGTGGTAAAAAAAAAAAAGTGTGAGGCACTGGGTTCGATCCTCAGCACCACATAAAAATAAATAAATAAAATAAAGGTATTGTGTCTGACTATAAATAAATAAATAAATCTATCTATTATATAAGAGTGTGTGTGTATGTTTTAATTTAATTTTTATTGGTATTTCTACTTGAAAAAAATTAAAAATTAAAAAATTTAATTTTTCAAATTAAAACTCACTGAGTTGCTTAGGCCTTGCGGTTGCTGAGGAAGGCTTTGGACTTGTGATCCTCCTGCCTCAGCCTCCTGAGTCACTGGGATTACAAGTATACACCACCATGCCTGGCTATAAGACAATATTTAATCTTTACATGTTATAAATGCTGATACATTTTATCATTCAACATATTTGTATTTAGCATATATTTTTATCATTCAGCATATATTTTCTTCTCTCAAGTGATGCTTTATTGTATATAGAAATAATGACATCACTGCACTACAGATTAAGTGGGAAATCTGTTGTAGTATACCAAAATAACTGACACTTAAGTTTGTGAAACACAGTATCTCTTGAATATAATGATTCTGAACCACACCTGAGTTAGACACATATACAAAATATAAAGCTAATAAAATGAAAAATTTAAAAAAATAAGTACTCTGCATCTCAGTAATTAAAATCTGCACCACTATAATGTGGATAGAATAATTTGTTATTTGAAAATCAAGCTATTTGCAATAAATAAAATAATTAAGGAGCTATTAAGCACTTAAATCTTGTCAGTTTGGTAAAAACATTTCTTCTTTTCATTAACTATTTTCACATTAATGATACACCCAAAATGGTCAAATTGTGTTATTCCCTCAGATAGAGATATTGAATTTTATTTATTAAAATGAAAGTTAAAGTCACCAAAATTTCAAGTCTTGGGACATGTTTGATTTTATATCCTGTTTCTAATCACCAGGTTCAGTCTTCTTTCCTCCAAAATGTATATCTGTTCTTCCTTCAACATTTAAATTGCCACCACTTGGTCTTAGGCTGCCCTCTTCTTCCATATTAATTGTCCCAGAAACTTTAACTTCATATGTTCTTAACTTTATACATTCTTCTGCTTTAATGCATCACATGTAAGGCTGCCCAGTTATTCTTTCCAAAAAGATTTAACCCCTGTCACTCTTGACAATAGTCTTCAGTGGCATTATTTCAGATAATGTTAAGTGTGAATTGGCTATTAGATTTCAATGAATCTCATATTCTGTTCAAGCATATCAATTCCATCTCTGTTTTGTATTACTTTCCCCCAAAGTATTTTCAATTTCTGACATATTGATACCTACCAACCTCTATGCTTACTCCATTGTTCATGTCTTCAAATGCCTCAACCAGTTGTGCTTTGTTACCTATTACTCTGTCTTGAATTAGAGCAGTTTATATATTTAACACATTCCCATAGCTTATTGTAAGGCCTTCAAAGACAATGATAAAATTTTATTTATGCTTTCATCCTCTGTAGGAAATACCATTTTGTCATGTATATAATCTGCATTTCCTTGGACATGATACACTCTCCTACTTTGGAATGATTTTCTCTTATCCTTCCCCTCTATTTGCCAGGCCTCCTTTTCCTACTGCATGACTCAGTTTAAGTATTATCACTTCTATGAACCTTTCTGATTTTCCACATCTTCTCATAGTGTGGGGGCATCTAGCAACCCTTCTACCTATGTGTTCAGGGAACATCCTATATTTTGCCACTTTCAAAACATTCTGTACTTTAGAATTGAAATAAGTGGTTTAATTGTCTATTTTACCAACTTGATATCCTTGTGAAACAAAGGATTATATTTATTACAAACCATAAATATTATTAGAACTCTAACAGAGTATCTGATAACGTACACATGCACAGTTTATCCTCATGAACACTACATTCTGGATCGTAATCATCCCATAAAATTTCATGTAGTACACGTGTGGCACTCTTGGAGGTGGTGGAACATTTAACAGGTGGGTCCTAATGAGAGGTCTTTACATAACTAGGGGTCATGAATTTGGCCTCTTCCTTTTCTCTTTCATTTCTTGGCTATGAATAGAGTTGTTCTGTTCTGAAACATGATTTTGCCATGCTAAGCTGTACCCCACTAGAGGCCTAAGGGCACTGTGTTCACCAGATTATGGACTGTAACCTCCCATAACCTCCCATATAACCTTTTTCTCTTTATAAGCTTATTATTTCAGGTATTTTATTATAGCAACAGAAAGCTGACTAATACAATGACTGTGTGAATTTTTCTCCCCAATTCAAAGAAAATCTACTTGAGAGTAGGGACCATAGCTTACATTTCTTTCTTCCGCCAGAACAGCTAATACAATGGTTATGTATTAGCTGTTATGGCTAATATTAGGCTCCTATTAGGACAAAAGAAATGCCTAATTATTCTATTTATAAATTATTTAGATCATAATTCAACATCCATTAAAATATGCAAAACTTGATGGAAAAATATTTTAAATTTATCCTTAACTGCAGTTACTCATGAGAATTTTGTACATACTAGGCATCACACAACTTCTTCAACTTTGGAATAAGTTTGAATAATAACTGTCTCATGTCCTGTTTCATATAGATTTTTACAAGGTACTTTTTGCTTTGTTTTACTTTATATCTCAGAATCCTCACAAATCTAACTTCATAATATAAGCAAAGAGAAAAGAACATAATGAAAATTGATACTGACAAGCTGGTACTTTACCTGGTTTCAATAATTGTCAAGTATTGCTGTGTTGCCCTCCAATTTGTATTTTTTTTTTTTTTCTGGGATCAAGCGCAAGGTCTTCTACATGCTAGGAAAATGCTCTACCAGTGAGCCTCATGCCTAGCCCACCTTCTAATATTTAAAATATCTTATAGCTTTTGAGTTCATTGCAACATCTATGGTTTCTTGATGCACAGTTTGAAAAACACATAATGTAATCACCAATAACCATCAATTTACCTGCAGCTTAGTATGCACTGCATAATGCTAGGTGTTAAAACTACTGAAGTGATTAAGGTGGTAATATTAATAATAGTAATGATCAAACAACAACCGCAGTGGCCAACCTAGCTAGAAACCAACACTTGCTGTTCTAAGGATTGTGCTAAGTAAGTTAAATTAATTTATGCTGAATTATAAACTCTTTTGTAAAACAACTGAAGATTCTGTGATTTAACAAAAACATACAATAAAGAAAGCAGAATTAAACAGCAATGTACATATTTGAAATATATCTTAAAGAATTTTATAGTAATTTCTGAGAGTTTTCTACAATTATAAAAATCATAGATTTTTTTGAATGGTAATAATTGGGTAAAAATCTGTGGAATAGCAGATTGTCAAGTATCTGTAATTTCAGAGAAATAGAAACAAAGATGCTTAGTTTAGAAAGGACAATAGAGATTATATTCTATAATACTTTCTTCAATTTTCACCCAATGCAAACTTTTTAAAATTATTTGTTCTTTTTAGATATACATGACAGTAGAGTGCATTTTATACATTCATGGAGTATACTTATTCTAAATACACACACACACACACACACACACACACACACACATACTTATTCTAAATAGGATCCCATCTTGTGGTTGCACATGATGTGGAGTTGTGTATTCATATATGAATATAAGAAAGCTACGCACGATTCATTCTACTGTCTTTCCTGTTCCCTTCCTCCTCCCCTTCCCTTCATTCCCTTTGTCTAATCCAATGAACTTCTATCCCCCTGGCCCGCCCATTGTGTGTTAGCATCCACATAATCCTAGTGACTTAGGGAGATTGAGGCAAGAGAATTGAAAGTTCAAGATCAGCTTCAGCAATTTAGTGAAACCCTATCTCAAAATTAAAAAATAAAAAAGGCTGGGGGATGTAGCTCAGTGGTAAAGTGCTCCTGGGTTGAATCCCTAGTACCAAACAAAGGAAAAAAAAAAAGATTTCCTATTATAAACAAGGTTACCATCAAATGGTGGTAAATAAAAACTTCAAAACAAACAAATCAAAATTAAAGAAGTTAATTCAGAAAACTTTCAGAATTGTGAAACTATTTGGTCTGCTAAGCTAAACTAGAAATGCTATTTCCTTTTTTCAGGGTCAGGTGGCAATACTAAATTTCTTAAAGAAAATTTAACCGCTGATTGTAATGTCTGTGGCTTTTGAGGAAAACATAACCCCAAATTATAGTGGCTGTGGTTATAGACTATTATGAAGGGCTTCCATCGTCAGACATAGTTTGAGTGTCTGTATGCACTGGAGTCCTTTTACAGGACTTTGCTAGAACAGCAAAATTAATGACTATCCTTTTTTTTTTTTTTTTTTGCAGACTGCGGTGTCAATAAAAAATGTATTTTTCCTTAACAGAAATTTTCAAGGGACACTGAATTAACTTAATATGAAAATGAGTACATCAGAGTCATAAAATCGTATTTGTGTCTTGGGAAAAAAAAAGTACTAATACACAATCAACACCATGGTTTATACTTCATGCATGAGGAGAGAATGCTCCCCTCCAAAAAAAAAGTCTCTTAAATAAGTTCTGAGAAATAATACCATAATCCTTAGGCATTGTGTTTTTGTGGGGGTTTTTTTGGTCACAGTTTAACATTTATCTCCTCAGTTAATGCCAGTATTAGCACACAGAAAACACAGAGGTAAATTATAAACTAGAAGTTGTTTTATCCCTCTTTCATATTTTTAGTTATGTTTATAATGATTGTTCTGAGTTTGCCAATTCTATCCTTTTCTCATGCCTACTGTGACTTAGTGGTCAAAGAAGGACATTAATTATTATCAATTATGTTTTATTTTCAGATTGTTTAAAAACTCATTTGAGTGAAGTGAATTAAACTTTAGAATTAAAAACGGGCTTTCAGGCTTTAAAAAAATCCCTCAGTGAGTGCTCAAGTAGTTTGTAGGCCCCTCAGGAATGACTCTTCAGGCTCTAGGTATTCCCTACTGGCTTCCAGAGACCCAGAGCATGGAATTCGCACTGGATTCTGCAAATTCGCAAAAGCTTAGCAGAAGTGCAGAAGCTGCTACTCACACATGATCCTGAGCATCCTAGAAAGTGTGGATGAAGCTCTGGCCACCCACCATGGATAAGAAAGTGTTTTCAAAAGCACCTGCTGCTGGGCATGGTGGCACATGCCTGTTATTCCAGCAACTCAGGAGGCTGAGGGAAGATGATCATAAATTTAAAACTAGTTTGGGCAACTTAGTGAAGCTGTATCAAAATAAAAATTTAAAGGGGACAGGGGTATAAATCAGTGGGAGGATGTACCTGTATTAAATCTCCAATCCTCTATCCAAAACCCAACAGCAATGACAACAAAAATCCCATCATTAACAATCTTATTATTTCCTTGTAAATACAACAATGTAGATGTGATACTCTTTCTGTTATTACAAGTTAAGCTGAAGTAGCCATATTCTTTCTAGGTAGAAGATGGACATATTCCAGAAGAGTGTCATATAGAGCTCTATCCAGAAAATATTAAAATATTAAAAATAACACATCTGTACTTATTAATTCCAAAGTTTGATCTGTAGTCTTGATGACTCAACCTGAACTCCAGACCCATATTTCTAACTACTTAATTCAACATTTCCTCTAGGGTTGTGAATAGTATTCCAAATTTAATACACACAAATGAAAGTTTTATCCCAATGAAACTCAATTCTTCCTCACCATTCTGAATGAAGTCAGAGACTGAAATTACAATCTATCCAGTAATTTATTCTAGAAGTCATTTTAATCTACTTTATTAAGAAACTACTAACATATGATAAATTTTACAAGTGAAATGCATAAATTCATAATTTTTTTTCAAATAAAACCAGTGGCACAATAAAGTTATTAAACATTATCATAGCCCTCAAAAAGTTCCTCTGCCCTATGGAAACTACTGATTTGTTTTTCCTCTTATATAATTTTTATCATTTCTAGAATTATATAAAAATGAACTTATATAGCATGTAAGAATATTTTATTAATGTGGCTTATTGACTTATTTCCTAAATTTCTGATCTAATAAAAAACCGCTGCCACTCTACTCAGGCAAACACATAACCCCCATTTTTTCTTCATAGCCTGTATCACTATATGGAATTATCTTATTTATTACAGCAGTTTTTAAAATTGAATGTATGCTCCATAAAGGCCTAGGAACTTGTCTACCTTGTTCAGTGCTATATGCCAAAATCTTTTAGAAGTACTAACAGTTCGTAGATACTGAATAAATACTGCAGAATGAATGAATGAATGAAAACAATACCTTTTTGATGTGTTTATTAAACTATCTATTCATTTCCTAGATGATTTAAAAGTCAAATTATATGATCAATGAGATAAATTTGTACTTTATACTAAGATGAGAACATTGAGCAAAGAGCAAGGCCTCTGGAACTAGGCTGCCTATATTTGAATCCTGGCTGTTGCGATCTCTAAGGAATCATGTGGTCTACAAGAAGTTACAAAATCTCTATATGTTTTAGTTTATTTATCTAAAAATATGGGGATACTTCATAAAGATGGTTGTGAATTAAATGAGATTAGACATGTAAAGTGCTTGGCACTTACTTAGAATTGAATTAATGATATACAGATTGTCATATTTATTACCATTTCAATGAATGCTACCATCAGCACTGTCTTACTATTTTCTAAAGATGTAGCTAAGGGGCTGGAGATGTGGCTCAGCGGTAGCACGCTCGCCTGGCATGCGTGCGGCCCGGGTTCGATCCTCAGCACCACATACCAACAAAGATGTTGTGTCCGCCGAGAACTAAAAAATAAATATTAAAAATTCTCTCTCTCTCTCTCTCTCTCTCTCTCTCCTCTCTCACTCTCTTTAAAAAAAAATAAATAAATAAAGATGTAGCTAAGAAAAGTATTCCATAAAAATATGCCTTTTTTGTTGTTGTTGTTATGATAGCCTAGTATATTTGTTTATAATTAAGTCAGTCAAATAAAAATTGAACATGAATAACTATTATTGTTTTCTTGTTTTTAATGTTTTCTTTATTATTATATTGTTTTTATCATTTTTTTGTCATATAGCACTGAATATTAAATTTTTGTAACACTAAATATTTGAGGATATTTCCCAAAGAAATAAGAAGGATATTAATTATAAATATAAAAATCATGTTAAAATTCTCCAGGGTATGAAAAGAATAAAAAAGTAGTATTTCAAACTCCTATCTCAACCAGAAAAGGGGAAAAGTTTATTTGTAGTCTATATTTCTAGTCCTACAACATAACTAATTTAGGATAATTAATTAATCTTGGGGGATTTTTACAAACAATAATAATTCATTGCTTTTGCCAATTCAGTTCTCCTAGTGAATTTTAGATTAATTAATGATGTAATACCTACAAATTTATGTGAAAATAAGGAATTGATATAATTCTCAGGAAGCATCTTCCAGAAAATGTACTCATTAAGGATATTTATTGAATTTTAGTAAGTGAATTTATTAATTTAATTTTCCTATGCTTTGGGCATTTAGAAAAATATTAACATGCCACATCAGATAATGTTAGCAACAGGTAGACTAGGAAACTCCTGAATCCTGTGTGTCTGCATGAACACAATATTCCAACAACAATATCTGTTGTGAGAAATTCAGACACAAGCTGAGAAGTTCCTTCACCTTAAGGAAGCAGAAAATCAGCCACAATAAAGCTGGTTCATCAAGTTGAGACCCAATTATTATCATAATCACTACTCTTGATACTGTACCATACAACTGGAAGGAAAGTCCCAGTCTCAACTCTCTTGTGGAGAGAGACGTGGACTGTATGTCCAAGAAATCTTTCTGGGAACTACCTGGGGACTGGCTTCTGTCTCATCTGGCTCAGAGCAATGACAGGACCTGTCATAGTCTAAATGATTGAGGGTCAGTGAGAACAAACAGGGTAGTTGAAATTAGAATGCAGGCAGCTGCCACAGCCTCCACCTCTGCTTAGTAGCAGAAAACCCCTGGTCATAGCTTCTCACTAGACAAAGAAAAGGTTGAACTACATGTCCAAAGTTTCAACTTTCCCAGAGGCTACCTGGGGGTCTGGCTTCTGACATACCTGTCCAAAGCACTAACCCAACATATTCCAGACAGATGGAAGCTGACTGAAACAAACATGGCAGTTTGGATTAGCACAAAGTTTGCAGTGGCCACCATAATCTCTGATCAGGCTGACTGACGAGGCTTTTCCAACCCAAAAAGTCAAGAAAAATAAACAAACAAGGAATGATGTACAAAACAAAGGAAAGATAACTCTCCTGAAAATAACCCTAATGAAGTAGAGATAATTGACAAAATTCAAAATAGTCATCACTGGCTGAGGATGTAGTTTAGTAGTAATGTGCTTGCCCAATATGCAAGAGGACCTGGGTTCAACTCCAGCACTATAAGCAAAACAAAACACACACACACACACACACACACACACACACAAAAACAAAAACAAAAACAATCATAAGCATGCTAAATGAGCTCTAGGAGAACAGACAAAGGATGCTAAAATACTATAATAGCAGTAGGTAAATCACTTTTAATTCTAGTACCCAAGGTAAAAGAATATTTTTAAAACTATAAAAATAAATGACTATTAAATATGTTAGAGAATATAAAGGGTTGTAAACTGTGACGTCAATCACATAAGCATTTGTGTGAGGAGAAGAAATAAAAGTAGAATTTCGAACTTATTATCCATTTAACATGGACTATCAAGATACTTTTATAAGTATCATGGTGATCACAAAGAAAATACCTATAAAAGAAAATAGAGACATCAAAACAGATTAATATAAAAAAGTAATGAATTGCAAAGAAAGCAGAAGAGGAAAAGAGGCATAATAGAATTATAAGACAGCTACAAATGCTTAATAAGAAGGTGATAGTAGGGCTGGGGCTGTAGCTCAGTAGTAGAGCCCTTACCTCACATGTGTGAGGCACTGATTTTGGTACTCAGCACCATGTAAAAATAAATAAAGATATTACAAAAAGAAAAGAAAAGAAAAAGGTGATAGTAAGTTCTTCTCCCCCAGTAATTATTTTAAATGCAAAGATACTAAACTCCTCAGTCAAAAGATGGAGTGGCTGAATGGATAAAAAACCAAGATCCAAAGATAGTCTTTGTATTAGAGATAAGCTATAATTTTAAAAATACACACAAAATGAAAGTGAAGGGATGAAAACAAATATACCATGCAAAGGTAACCAAAAGAGAACAGAGATGGCCATGCTTATAACACACAAATTAGGTTCAAAATAATTATAATATACAAATATGGCTATTAAATAATGTAAATGCCAATGTGCCAGGAATGTGCACTAATCATAAGTTATATATGTCCCAAAAGCAGAGCAACCAAACATGTGAAGCAAACATTGATAGAAATGAAGGGAGAAATAGACAACAATAAGTAAGAGACTTCAAGTACCACTTCCAACAATGGACAGAATATCCAGAGAAGAACATCAATAAGGAAATAGCAAATGTGAACAACAGTACAAACAAATGGAACGAAAAGTCATATAAAGAATATTCCAAACAGCAGCTGCAGAACCCATGTTTTGAATAACAGCAGAAAAATCCATAATCTTCTGAAGTACACATGGAATATGTTAGGTCACCAAACAAAATAATAAACTTAAGATTGATATTATACTATCTATCTTACCTCAGCACAATGGAAATGAAACTATATATCAGAAAGAGAAATAAAAAATTCACAAATATGTGGAAAAATTAAACTACCTATTCCTAAGTAACCAATCAGTTAAAGAAGAAACTGAAAAGGGAAATCAGAAAATAGCTTGATACAAACAAAAACATAATATACCAAGAACCATGGGATGTAGTTAAAGCAGTACTAAGAGGTAAGTTTACAGCAATAAAGGTCAACATTAAAAACTAAATCTCAGCAACCTGCCCAGTGACAAAGCTGCCACACACGCCTGCAGGGAACATGGACCTGCGACCCACCAGCAGGACAGGTCCAGCGGCCTGCTGAGGGGCAGGCCCGTCCCCTCCCTCAGTGCCTGCAAGGTAGGCGGGACTGTGACCACCAGCAGATCAGGCCCAGCAGCCTGCTGAGGGGCGGAGCCGGCAGCTCCCCCAGTGCCTGCAAGGTAGGCGAACCTGCGACCCATGGGCAGGTCAGGCCCAGCAACCTGCCGAGTGACAGAGCTGCCACACGCGCCTGCAGGGAACGCGGACCTGCAACCCACCAGCAGGACAGGTCCAGCAGCCTGCTGAGGGGCAGGCCCGTCCCCTCCCCCAGTGCCTGCAAGGTAGGCAGGACTTTGACCACCAGCTGATCAGGCCCAGCAGCCTTCTGAGGGGCGGAGCCGGCAGCTCCCCCAGTGCCTGCAAGGTAGGTGAACCTGTGACCCACGGGCAGGTCAGGCCCAGCAACCTGCTGAGTGACAGAGCTGCCACACGCGCCTGCAGGGAACTCGGACCTGCGACCCACCAGCAGGACAGGTCCAGCGGCCTGCTGAGGGGCAAGCCGGTCCCCTCCCCCAGTGCCTGCAAGGTAGGCGGGACTGTGACCACCGGCAGATCAGGCCCAGCAGCCTGCTAAGGGGCAGAGCTGCCCCCTCCCCCCACACCTGTAAGGTAGGCGGACCTGCGACCCATCAGGAGGTTAGGCCCAGCAACCTGCGGAGTGACAGAGGTGCCACTCGCGCCTGCTGGGTAGGTGGACCCACTCATATGGACTGCGGAAACAAGCAGGAGTGGCCATACTCATATCAAATAAAATAGATTTCAAGCCAAAGTTAATCAAAAGGGATAAAGAGGGACACTACATACTGCTCAAGGGAACCATACACCAACAAGACATAACAATCATAAATATATATGCCCCAAACAATGGTGCTGCTATGTTCATCAAGCAAACTCTTCTCAAGTTCAAGAGTCTAATAGACCACCATACAATAATCATGGGAGACTTCAACACACCTCTCTCACCACTGGACAGATCTTCCAAACAAAAGTTGAATAAGGAAACTATAGAACTCCATAACACAATTAACAACCTAGACTTAATTGACATATATAGAATTTACCACCCAACATCAAGCAGCTACACTTTTTTCTCAGCAGCACATGGATCCTTCTCAAAAATAGATCATATATAATGTCACAGGGCAACTCTTAGACAATATAAAGGAGTAGAGATAATACCATGCATCTTATCTGATCATAATGGAATGAAACTGAAAATCAACGATAAAAGAAGGAAGGAAAAATCATGCATCACTTGGAGAATGAACAATAGGTTACTGAATGATCAATGGGTTTTAGAAGACATCAAGGAGGAAATTAAAAACTTCTTAGAGTTAAATGAAAACACAGACACAACATATCGGAATCTATGGGACACATTGAAAGCAGTTCTAAGAGGAAAATTCATTGCTTGGAGTTCATTCCTTAAAAAAAGAAAAAACCAACAAATAAACGATCTCATACTTCATCTCAAAATCCTAGAAAAAGAAGAGCAAAACAACAGCAAAAGAAGTAGAAGGCAAGAAATAATTAAAATCAGAGCTGAAATTAATGAAGTCGAAACAAAAGAAACAATTGAAAAAATTGATAAAACTAAAAGTTGGTTCTCTGAAAAAATAAATAAAATCGACAGACCCTTAGCCATGCTAACGAAGAGAAGAAGAGAGAGAACTCAAATTACTAGCATACAGGATGAAAATGGCAATATCACAACAGACACTTCAGAAATACAGAAGATAATCAGAAATTATTTTGAATCCTTATACCCCAATAAAATAGAAGATAGTGATGACATCGATAAATTTCTTAAGTCATATGATCTGCCCAGATTGATTCAGGAGGATATAGACAACCTAAACAGACCAATATCAATTGAGGAAATAGAAGAAACCATCAAAATACTACCAACTAAGAAAAGCCCAGGACCGGATGGGTATACAGCAGAGTTTTACAAAACCTTTAAAGAGGAACTAACACCAATACTTTTCAAGCTATTTCAGGAAATAGAAAAAGAGGGTGAACTTCCAAATACATTCTATGAGGCCAACATCACCCTGATGCCGAAATCAGACAAAGACACTTCAAAGAAAGAAAACTACAGACCAATATCTCTAATGAACCTAGATGCAAAAATCCTCAATAAAATTCTGGCTAATCGGATACAAAAACATATCAAAAAAATTGTACACCATGATGAAGTAGGATTCATCCCTGGGATGCAAGGCTGGTTCAATATACGGAAATCAATAAATGTTATTCACCACATCAATAGACTTAAAAATAAGAACCATATGATCATCTTGATAGATGCGGAAAAAGCATTCAACAAAGTACAGCATCCCTTTATGTCCCAAACTCTAGAAAAATTAGGGATAACAGGATCATACCTCAACATTTTAAAAGCAATCTATGATAAGCCACAGGGCATCATCATTCTGAATGGAGAAAAATTGAAGGCATTCCCTCTAAAATCTGGAACAAGACAGGGATGCCCTCTCTCACCACTTCTGTTCTACATAGTTCTCGAAACACTGGCCAGAGCAATTAGACAGACGAAAGAAATTAAAGGCATAAAAATAGGAAAAGAAGAACTTAAATTATCACTATTTGCAGATGACATGATTCTATACCTAGCAGACCCAAAAGGGTCTACAAAGAAACTATTAGAGCTAATAAATGAATTCAGCAAAGTGGCAGGTTATAAAATCAACACGCATAAATCAAAGGCATTCCTGTATATCAGCGACAAATCCTCTGAAATGGAAATGAGGACAACCACTCCATTCACAATATCCTCAAAAAGAATAAAATACTTGGGAATCAACCTAACAAAAGAGGTGAAAGACTTATACAATGAAAACTACAGAACCCTAAAGAGAGAAGTAGAAGAAGACCTTAGAAGATGGAAAAATATACCTGTTCATGGATAGGCAGAACTAACATCATCAAAATGGCAATATTACCAAAAGTTCTCTATAGGTTTAATGCAATGCCAATCAAAATCCCAACGGCATTTCTTGTAGAAATAGAGAAAGCAATCATGAAATTCATATGGAAAAATAAAACACCCAGAATAGCAAAAACAATACTAAGCAGGAAGTGTGATTCAGGTGGTATAGCGATTCCAGATTTCAAACTATACTACAGAGCAATAGTAACAAAAACAGCATAGTACTGGTACCAAAACAGGCGGGTGGACCAATGGTACAGAATAGAGGACACAGAAACCAACCCACAAAACTACAACTTTCTTATATTTGATAAAGGGGCTAAAAGCATGCAATGGAGGAAGGATAGCATCTTCAACAAATGGTTCTGGGAAAACTGGAAATCCATATGCAACAAAATGAAACTGAATCCCTTTCTCTCGCCATGCACAAAAGTTAACTCAAAATGGATCAAGGAGCTTGATATCAAATCAGAGACATGGCATCTGATAGAAGAGAAAGTTGGCTAAGACCTACATGGTGTGGGGTTGGGCTCCAAATTCCTCAATAGGACACCCATAGCACAAGAGTTAACATCTAGAATCAACAAATGGGACTTACTCAAACTAAAAAGTTTTTTCTCAGCAAAAGCAACAATAAGAGAGGTAAATAGGGAGCCTACATCCTGGGAACAAATCTTTACTCCTCACACTTCAGATAGAGCCCTAATATCCAGAGTATATAAAGAACTCAGAAAATTAGACAATAAGATAACAAATAACCCAATCAACAAATTGGCCAAGGAACTGAACAGACACTTCTCAGAGGACGACATATAATCAATCAACAAGTACATGAAAAAATGCTCACCATCTCTAGCAGTCAGAGAAATGCAAATCAAAACCACCCTAAGATACCATCTCACTCCAGTAAGATTGGCAGCCATTATGAAGTCAAACAACAATAAGTGCTGGCGAGGATGTGGGGAAAAGGGTACACTTGTACATTGTTGGTGGGACTGCAAATTGGTGCAGCCAATTTGGAAAGCAGTATGGAGATTTCTTGGAAAGCTGGGAATGGAACCACCATTTGACCCAGCTATTCCCCTTCTCGGTCTATTCCCTAAAGACCTAAAAAGAGCATGCTACAGAGACACTGCTACATCGATGTTCATAGCAGCACAATTCACAATAGCAAGACTGTGGAAACAAACTAGATGCCCTTCAATAGACGAATGGATAAAAAAAAAATGTGGCATTTATACACAATGGAGTATTACTCTGCATTAAAAAAATGAGAAAATCATAGAATTTGGTGGGAAATGGATGGCATTAGAGCAGATTATGCTAAGCGAAGCTAGCCAAGCCCTAAAAAAAAAAAAATGGCAAATGTCTTCTTTGATATAAGGAGAGTAACTAAGAACAGAATAGGGAAGAGGAGAGGTGGGAGGGAAAGGGAGAGAGAAGGGAAATTGCATGGAAATGGAAGGAAATCCTCAGGGTTATACAAAATTACATACAAGAGGAAGTGAGGGGAAGGGGAAAAATAATACAAGGGGGAGGAATGAATTACAGTAGTGGGGGTAGAGAGAGAAGAGGGGAGGGGAGGGGAGGGGGCATAGTAGAGGATAGGAAAGGCAGCAGAATACAACAGACATGAGTATATCAATATGTAAATCAATGGAAGTGTAACTGATGTGATTCTGCAAGCTGTATACGGGGTAAAATGGGAGTTCATAACCCACTTGAATCACAATGTGAAATATGATATATCAAGAACTGTGTAATGTTTTGAACAACCAACAATAAAAAAAGCAAAAAAAACAAAAAAACCAAAAACTAAATCTCAAAGGGCTGGGGTTGTGGCTCAGTGGTAGACCTCTCACCTAGCATGTGTTAGGCTCTGGGTTTGATCCTCAGCACCACACAAAAATAAATAAACAAAATAAAGGTATTGTGTCCATCTACAACTAAAAAATAAATTCTTAAAAAAAAAACAACTAAATTTCAAATAAGCAAATATCTACACTAGAAAAAGAACTAAGCTTAAAGTTACCAGTAGGAAAAAAATAATGATTAGAACAGAAAAAAATAGGGAATAGCAGAACAATATGAATAATGAAACTAAAAGTTGTTTTCCTGATAATAAGCATGAAATGACAAAAATTTTAGCTACCCTAAGAAAGGAAGACTCAAATGAATAAAATCAGAAATAAAAGAGGGGCATTACAGCTGATGCCACTGGCAGGGAGTGAGGGAAAAACATAAAAGAAAGAAAAAATTATATGCAAATAAACTAAATAACCTAGAATAAATGGATAATTTTCTGGAAACATAAACTTACCCATATTGAATCGTGAAGAAATGTAACATCTACACAGATATATAACAGTAAAGAAAAGAATTAGTCAAAAAGTTCCCAGTATAGAGAAGCCCAAGAACAGACGCTGTCAATGGTGAATTTAAGCATTTTAAGTAAGAAATATTCCCCAAATTACTTCTTCTATTCCACATTATCCTGACACCAATGTCAGACAAAGATATCAAAAAAGAAGTATATTACTTGCCAACATCCTTATGAATACAGATGAAAATGTCCTCAACAAATACTAGGAAATGGAATTCAACAGCACATTAAAAAAAAAAAAAATCACACACCACGACCAAGTGGGATTTAGCCCTGGGATACAAGGATGGTCCAACATATGAAAATCATTTTATGTGATAAACCACATTAAAAGAATCAATATAAAAATCATATGATCATCTCAGTAGATGAAGAAAATGTACTATAAATCCTAGCCAGAGAATTTAGGCAAGAGAAAGAATAAAAGGAATCCAAATCAAAAGAAGCGAGATGATCTTTGTTTGCTGATAACATGATCTTATTTCTGAAGTTTCCATCTCCAAAACTTGCTAGAACTATAAATGAATTAAGTGCTCACAGGATACAAACTTAACATTAAAAATCATTGATGGTTATATACACAAACAAGAAGCTCTGCATAAAGGAAATCAAGAAAACAATTCCATTTCCAATAGTGTGAAAAAGAATACAATACTTAGAAATAACTAAGGTGGCAAAAGCCTGTACACTGAAAACTACAAAACATTGTGAAAGAAATGAAAGACAGAAATAACTGAAAAGACATCCTGCGTTTTAGGATTGGAAGATTTGATATTATTACAATGTCCATATTATTCAAAGTGATCTAAAGATTAAAGGCAGTCCTCATAAAAATCCTAATGGTATTTTTCTTTTTTACAGAAGTAGAAAAAACAATCTTAAATTCATATGAAACCAGAAATAACTAATAATAATAATAATAATAATAATTATAATACGTCTTAAGGACAAAGCCTGACTTAAAAACACATTACACAGCTACAGTAATTAAACAACATGGTGCTGCATAAAGAAATGCCAATGAAATGGAAAAGAGAACCCAGAAATAAGACCACGCATATACTGTCAATGTCCACAATGATGCTAAAAATTCACACAGGGAAAGAAGAGTCTCACTTCCTTATGTCAACAAATGGTGTTGGGTTCATATGCAAAAGAATAAAACTGGAATTTTGTCTGACATCATATAAAAATATAAATTCAAAATGAATTAAATATTTAAATGAAAGAAAAAAAAACTGGAATCCTAGAAGAAAACATGAGGGAAAAAATTCATGACATTCAATTTGACAATAATTTCTTCAATGCAACACTAAAGAGAACAAAAGAAAAACAGACAATAGCAGTATATCCAACAAAAATAGCTTCTACAGAAGAAAGGGAATAATAATAATAATAATAATGATAATAATAATAATAATAATAGAAAGCAATAAAGAAGAAAAGGCAATGAGAAAAAAATGTTTAAGTATTTGAAAATCATAAATATGATAAGGGACTAATGCCAAAAATAGGTGACAAGGAATTCATACAACTGAATAGCAAAACAAAACAATAACAATAAAAAAAATTTAAAAAAAACAAGGAGAAAATGGACAAAGAAGTTGAATACACAATTTTCAAAGACAACATACAAACATCCAACAGGTATATGAAAATGTATACAACGTCACCAACCATCAGAAAAATGGTAAATTCAAAGTCCAATGAGATACCAACTCATATCTGATAGGCTGACTACTTTAAGACAAATGATAAGTATATGCAAGGAAGTAGATAAAAGGGAATGTTTGTGCACTGTAGGTGGGAATGTAAATTTGTTCAGCCATTATGGAAATTGGTAAGAAAGTTCCTCAATTAGTAAACAAACAAACAAACAAACAAACAAATCCAGCTACCATATGATCCCAAAGCTCCATTTTTCTGGGTATATAATCAAAGGAAATTAGTATCTTAGATATATGTACCTCCTGTTCACTGCAGCATTGTTCATAATAGACAAGATATGGAACCAATATTATTGTTCTCGAATGGATGAATAAATAAAGGAAATACCTCATCCCATCTACACAATACTTTTATTTAGCAATAAAAAAGGAGTTTCTGCCACTTATGAGAACATGAAGAACATTATGCTAAGTGAAATAAGTCAGACACACAAAAAAATATTGTATGATCTCACTTCTACATGGAATTTTAAAAAAATCAAACTAACAAAAATAATAGTGGTTGCTGAGGGCTGGGGTGGCAGAAATGCAAATATGTTGATTAAAGTTACAAACTTTCAGTTAGAAGATGATCAGATTCTAGGGAACTGAACATACAGCACAGATACTGATGTATATGTTCAATAATTTGATTGTGATACTTCATTACATAGCATATAAACATCAAATCAAATACATGCCTTGAATATATAAGGAAAAAGAAGAAAGTTTGGCTGTCTTGTAAAGTCATACTTGAGCACTGTAGCTTCATCAACAATGTTTATCAAAAAAAAAAATCTTTCAATTTGTTAAGTGGAAGACATACCATGTTCCAAATGTCATGGTTCTAACTATGAACAAAACCTGAAACATACTAGTTATGAGATGGTTTAAGATGCTAGCAATTTCATTTACACAAGTCACAGTAAGTCCTTAACACTACTTTTCCAAAGTTGAAATCCCAAACAAATGCACTTTTCAACAAGAAATGATGCAGTACAAATTTGATAACAACAAAATAATTCAAAACGCTATACCATCCATCTCATTTTACATTTCTTTCTCCTTTGTATTATGACAAATTGGAATAACTAGCTTTATTCTACAAAATGGTAATGGTAAGACTTCTAGTACTGGTTTATTACATAATTAACACAAACAGCCTTGCTTGGGAAACTATAGGAGGTAACTAAAACAAAAATGAAATTAAAAATGTTTTAATATAATTAAGAATTTTATTTTGTACAAAAATATATTGATTTGAGATCAGGGGAACAAAACAAGAAAGTAAATTCAGTGTCTTCTGTTTGGGCTACTGTAGTAAAATACCTTAAGCAAGGTATCTTCTAAGCAATTGAAACTTATTTTTGATAGTTTTAGAGACTAGGACATCAGTGGTAACGGGCCAGCAAATTTGATGTCTAGTGGGGTTTCAATGTTCTCATACCTGATGTATTCTCACTGTGGCCTCACACAGTATAAGGGTTCTCCTAGCTCTCTTAAGTCCCTTAAAAGGACATCCCATTCATGAACACAGAAGCCTCATAACCTAATCACCTTCAATAAAAGAGAATTAGAATCACAACACATTAACTCTGAGAGGACACAAATACTCAGATTATAGCACCCAGCCATTCAAAGTCTATTTACCTTGATGACATTTGCCTATTCTGACATTAAGCAGTGGAAGAAAACAAAGTAACATATTTCATTAAAAACAAAAAAATTTTAAAAATGCGACAAAAAATTATTCAGAAGTTTAATTAACTAAAATTAAGAATACAATAAATAGATTTAAAAAGCAAACTAGAGAGTGAATTAATGAGTTGGAAAGTAGAAGACATTAGCCATAAGCATGACAGAAAAATCAATTTTAAATTAACAAGTGATTAATAATACTTAAATTATTAAGTATCTTAGAGAAAACAGTGAAAATTTATGTATATAAATAAATAATTGGTGGCCCAGGAAGAGCTAATGTATGAAAATATAGTAGGATCAAACTTTCCAGAAGTAATGAATCACAATAAGTTGTAGATATAATAACACCTGCTGAGGAATTTTAATAGGATTTATCTGCTGATGATTTTATATTACAAAAAATACACAGCAAAATTACCTCCTGAAGACCCTATACTAGGGTCTCCTGTGTATAAATATGGATGAGAAACTTGCAACTCTCAGATGAGTATGCAAATTAGTGAATAAATAAGTACATGAATTGAATAGGCTGTAAGAGAATTATAAATGTGGAGAGCTCGAAACAGAGAATTTATTTCCCCAACAAAATGGTATGGACTCACAGGTAACAGTTAGGATAAGAAGTAAATGTGCACCTATGTATTCCCCCTTGCATTTACAGCAAAATGAACACTCTTTTTAAAAATTAATGAAGTAGTCCTTCAAAAAATTGTGATGCTAATTTCAATGAGCCTACAATACTCAAAATATATGAGATATTATAAATCTAGAGGCATGGTTTTCTTTAGTTCTTTGAATAGAATTCTAATGGCACATTTAAAGACTTTGTCTATTAAGTCCAATACCTAAGTAGTTTTAACTTTGCTACATTTCTTTATCCTATGTATGGATAATATTTTCCTGATTTTTAAATCTAATAGTTCTTTTTCTTTTTATAAGAACTGGACATTTAAAATAATGTAATAAGTAGCAACATGAGAAATCCCTCCAAAATTGTTGTTGCTGCTTTTAAATATGATTATTGTTGCTATTTATTTAGGAACATTTAATGTAGTAACTTTTTTAGACTAAATCTGTGTGTACTGTCACATACAGCTTCTGAAGTCTCTTACAGGAGTTATTTAGTAGTCTTCTAATGATTGGACAGAGATTTCCTTAAATACCTTGAATTGAAAAGTCTTCCATCCTTTTTCAAGGGGCTCAGGTGTGGGACACAATATCAATGCTGCCAGTTTACAATTCTACCATAGCCTTCACTTTTCTGCTTGTGTACAATTCAAGGTCAGCTAGAGATTAGAGTCTTTTCAGGTCTTCTTAGGGCAGGTATGTGACCTTTAAGAACGCCAGGAGTAACTTAAAAAGTCAGAGGTTTTGTTTTGTTACTTTTTTTTTTTTTTGGTGGTGCTGAGGACTGAATTCAGGCCTTGTGCAAGGTAGCAAATGCAAAACCAATGACTTACAGGCCCAGCCCCCAAAGTCAGAGCTGTTTAAAACCAACTACGGTAAACATTTTCTTCTTGTTTGTTTGTATATTGCCATTCTCTTGTTTGCCCCAACTAATATTTCAGTCCAAGGCAGCTGAAAAGATAAACAGTTTGTTTATCTGAAAGCCCTGAAAGTCAGGACTTGGCAGGAAGCTATCAGGTCAAATAGTAACAAATATCTAGGGACATGCCTCCTGTTTAGTTTCAAATTTTATCTTACTCCTTCAGTGGCTTCTATATCATGGGTTTTCACAGTGTGTGTCAGGTGGGGACTCAGACTCAGGAAAACAGATTCAGGATCCCAGCAGCTTGAAGAAGATGCAAGACACAGTTGGGAGAGTAGACATTTGTTATTTAGAGGTGGCAGCAACGCCTAGCCTGTAGCATTAGCTTCATTTTTGCCCCAGCCACTTCCATTTAGCTTTCTCCTCAATTACCATTCGCCATTTTTATATGCAGTTCAGGCGGAGAAGGCACATTGCCAACAGGTTACTTAAGTGGGTGCATGCTCACAAGCGAATGTTTATGACGACAAATACATATGCCAAATCAGGGTGTTCAGGACCTTGGCTACATACTAAAATCACAGCCCACTTGAAGTCGCATCAAGGAAGCCTAACTATATCCACTTTGGGCTTGCCCTACAGTGTGGCTGTCTAGTTATAAGATTTTCAAGCTTTTTTGCAGCTGGGGAGAGGAGGATGGGAATAGAGCAAGTTAAAACTTCACAAGGTTGACTGTTCTTAATACAATTTAATCATTTGTCTTGAATAAATGCTTGGATTGTTAAAAGTCTTTGGTTAGTATCCAGAGTGCTAAAAAAGTTTCTTTTGAAAAATTTTGCTAGTGTTTTCACTACCTTTATGAAAAAGCTAATTTGTGGAGGTTCTAATTTCACCATTCCAGCAGTCCTGCTTAGAGTTTTCTTTCAAAGACTATCAGAATCTTACAGAACTTATAGAAAAGTTGCATAATTTCTGAATTCTATCCTGTTTCATTAGTCCTTTTGACTATATATACGCAAAACAATACTATACAGTTTTAATTACACCAAATATCTTTCTGCCTCTGAAGCTTTGCTGTGCCTCGAAGACTTTCCTCCTGCCTGACACACTCTTTGCCTAGCCATCCACAGGTGAATTCTTCAACTTATGCGGGTCTCAGTTTAAATGCTGGCTCCATAAAGAGCTCTCACCTGACTACCCTCACTCTCTAGCTACTTATACAGCTTTATTTTCAGGACACTAATAGTCGCTTGGCATTATGTTATATATTTATTAGTTTCCTATCCATCTTCTTTACAAGATGGTAATCTTGAAAATTTCTTTGCCATTTCAGAAATAAGAACTGTGCCTGGAATTTAGCAGGTAATCACTTCAATTATGTAGAACAGCAAAGAATAAATTTGACCACAGCCACTTACTTGATTATCCTGTTGGTTCAAATAGAACAGATTTGAGGTTCAGCTGGCTCCCAAGAAAAAAAGGAATTTATTTATTTGTCAATTTCCTAGGATGGGACCATGAAGTTTTAAAGGGCTATTGGAATGACAGTTGTTTGGTTGTAGTAAAATCATATGAAAATAAGAATCTATTTACAGATGATTTTGACTGCATTTGATATACCACTTTACTTTTGAAAACCTTAAAGTTACAATATTGTTCTTTCTTTTTTAACAATAATTCTTTATTTTTATTAATTTTTTATAGTTGTAGATGGACAGCATGTTTTTATTTTATTTGTTTCATTTTTATGTGGTGCTAAGGATCAAACCCAGTGCCTCATACATGCTAGGTAAGTGCTCTACCAGTGAGCTATAGCTTAGCCCCCCAACAACATTGTTCTTTCTGATAGATATTTCCTGTGCAATTCTTTTAGCTACATGGCAATTAAACACAAATACAAAACACACACACACACACACACACACACACACACACACACACATCTCTAGCAAAACCTTCAAGCATTTCTAAGAAAATAAACACAATGTATTGTAACATGCTTGGATTATCTTCACAATACTCTGAAACTACATGGGACAGATTTTAAAGTTTATTATATATATTACAGTTTGTCTTGCAGACTGCTGACAAACCAAAGGAGAAGTATGCTCTTTACACAAGTATTTTTATTTGAATGATGAATATGTGCTGATTCACTCATGCCCTCTTATTCGATTTCATGGTGAACAATGGCCTACATCTATGCGAGGTTGGAGAAGTGAACTATAGTCCAAAATATATATTTTAGATAAACTCTACCAAATAAGGAAAAATAAACAATAATCTTTCCCTTGCTGGCATGAAGTTTCAAACTGAAAAGATGAACAACTGGATACTCAATATATATTCACTGATACTAACAAGAAGTTACAGTAAGAATCAGAAGGTAATTATTAATTTAATGAAAAATAAACAAACGAAAAGATCTGTGATTACACTATTGTTATCTCACTATAAATATAACCTACAGAACTTACAGATAGGGTAAGCATGTGTTCTTAAGAATGAATTTAACTGGCATCCTTAAAAAAAAATCTAACATAGTCTTGGATATTGGAAACATGAAATTTTTAGGGCTTCATGAAGACGAGTCTTAAAAAATTTATTAGGTTGATTGTTTTGAAAGGGTAAAGCACTTTGGCTACATTTATAACAATATATTTATACATTTATAACAATATAATGCTACAAAAGTAAGGCATCCATGAAAGTTATCGTTTGCTTTTATATATTTGCTTAAGGGATGATTTGTTCAAGTATCTCTGCCCACACAAAGAAAAGACTAAATGGAAGTAGAATAGAACCATACAAATTCAATTATGGAAAATGAAATTTAGGTCAGGTTTTTACTTGTTCACACAAGGGTTAAAAATGTTACTTTGTATATAGGACATGCTTGTATCTGTGTATGTCCTTTATGAGACACAGAGTATATTTTTGAGGTTTTATTAACTATTGTTACCAATTAAAGGTACATATATGTACAATTAGACATAAATTATTTGAATCAAACTGGTTTCTATATAAATATATTACTTTGTATTGATTATGTGTGTGAGAGGAAAAAAAGAACAAAAATAAAAAATCTTAGAATTTTACTATAGTTGCAATATAAAGGTAGATCCGACTTGTGAAAATAGAGTAAAAGATAAAATACACTACAAAATGTTTAATTGAAGAAAGAAAAGGAACATTAAAATATTAAAAATTACTAGAGTTTGAAACATTAATATCAAAAAACACTAAACACTGCTGAGTCTACTAAGGTAATTTCAAGTAAGACAAAATAATAGAAAGGCTACTTTATTTAGAGAAAAATAAGAAAAAAAAATGTTTTCAAAAAGTTTATTTTACTAACCTGACTTATTTTTCTTTGTTCTTGTATAGCTGTTTGAATTGCCTGGGATACTTTTTCTTGATCTTTTGCATGTTCTGTCTTCCATAATTCCCTTTCTTCAGCATGGGCTTTTTCCAAATTTTTTCGTTCTTCTTCTACTGCTTTCATAACTATCTCCTTCATTGCTTCTTTCTCAAGCTTCCAAACAAATAATGACCAAAACAAAAATATTTCCATGACTGACCTGGTTGACCCAAAACATAATTTGATCTTATACAGTTTAATTCTCACTTGCTATTTTTATTCTTATTAAATAGTTACATAAAATCATATTGTTCTTTTTTATTCCTACTTATTAAAATCCCTACTTATTTCCCAGGCATTTGTATACTTCAAAGAAGTCAAGCCTTTGTTTAGAGTAGCAGAGTTCAAACTGGTCTTAAAACTCCTTTACTCAATAACTGAAAAGTTATTGAGTGTATCAAGAGGTTTTGTTTATGCTGGAGATATATCTATATATCTGGATATCTAAATATACATAGATATAGATATTGAAATTCATTTAAAATTAAAAACTATAGTTTCCAAAATTTAAAAAGTGAGAAGAATGTTGTTTGTAAACTTCTTTTAATATCTGACTTAGTAGAAGACTGCTAGATTCTCCTACCTTCCTTCTGTATTAAATCTGTAATGACAGGTTTTGGTTAAAGTACATAAGGAAAATTCAGTCTTGTAAAAATAGATGGTTAAAAAGCCAGGAGGAGAAATATTTAGTTAGTTTAGGTAACTGTAGATGTTCTTGATTATTTCATACCAAAATTTTTTCATACTGTTATATTACAATTCTTTCTTATACTTTGAATGAATTCTTCATCAACACATGATTTTCAAATGTGTTACTTAGAAAATATTGATCGACACATTTCTTTATATATAAAAGGAAATTTGTTAATATTATTATCTATCTAATCATAAAAGTCTTGAAGTACTGGAAAACAGATTCAAATTTTCCAGATTTTAATTTTAATTTTCACTACTTCACAGTCCATTTCAAAGATAGAGCTTTCTATTTTGTTCTCTAATCCATGCTCTGGGAGTTTAGAACCTGGTTGTCTTTGTTATCCCCACCAAAAGTATGTTGATTTTTATCTTCTCTTTCTAGAATTAGTCTATTTCCTTAATTTCCAATCTACTATTAGTCTATTTTTAACACTCTTTCTAACCCTGACTTTAAATGTACTCCATTAATTCCTTCCCTACTTTCAAGCTTGTGTTTTCCCAAATTTTCCCCAAATTAATGTCATACTTGTGCTAAAAAAAATTCAACATGTCTTCCATATTTATGAAATCAAACTCAGTTCAGGATGCTAGCCACCCTTTAAAGGGACATTTCAAAAGTAATTTATTGTTTAAAAACTTCTATGACATGAACATACCATATCTTCATGTTCCCCATAGTTTAATTAATTCCTCCTTGCCTTATTAGCATATAAGTAATATATTTTTTCTTAATGGGTTAAAATTCTTTATGACAAAAATCAGTCATCTTTAGATTTGCAACTTTGGCATAGTAGTATGCACATGCACGTAAGAGTCATTCAGTATCTATTAACTAAATTTAATTTAAAATCCAAAACTTCAAAGTTACTATTATAAACACATTTGTTAATATACATGTATATTAACCCACACAAACACCGATACATGCTCTGTATCCTACCAGGTGGACATTCGTGTCCTAACATATATGTTCATTTTAATATGTAATTAACAACATATATTTAAAAGCATTTTGGTGCCATCAGGATCTTATGTAATATGAATTTAACAAAAATGTAAAAAGTCATATCCCGAGTTTAAGAGGAAAGAAACATTTTTTGAATGAAACATTATAATAAGTAGACTTAAAAATTAATGAAAATAGTTTTCAACTCCACTTATTTATAGAGAAAAGAAACCCATTATCACAGATGAAAATACCTTTGCAGCAGACACCAATGCCTCTTTATTTTTTTGCCTTTCTTCCTCCAAACATTTTTCTAGTATTTCCTGTAAATGATGATAGTGAGAAAGAACCTAAATGAATTATTTGAAGTAATAAAATGCATTCTTTCCATACTCTGAGCACACTTAAAATATTACCTTCTGTTCTTGAGATTGCTGAATCAAAGCTTCCTTTATTTTTTCTTTAAACAGATCTTTCTCTGTATCTAGCATTTCAAGGAGCCTCTGATGCTAAAAGGAAAAATAACTGAATTATGATTGTGACTCTGATACAGATAATATATCAAGAAGGAAAACAGCTGATAAAATTTATTTGCCAAGAAGCACTGAAGTAGTTACTAGAGGAAACAAGTGGAAATATGCTTAAAATGGAGGTGGAGGAACCCAAGACAGTGAATTCACCTTTCTCCAATCAGCCTAAATATATTTTTTAGCTCCCAAGTTCAGTAATCTAATTTAGGAAAAAATACTCTAAATTAGAAAGTTAATCAGAAAGTGATACAATATCTTTTTCCAAAATTAAATTTGGAAGAATATTTCCCTAAAATGATTATTATCTTGTAGCCACAAAAGTGATCAGATTGTAATTGAGAAAAACTGTTTGCTTAATGAGCAACTATTATACTATATTATTTATTTCTAGTAAAGCACTGTGGAGAAGACTGAAAGACTTATTAATAGTTCTTGTCCCAAGATTTAACCAGTTTCACAAAATTAATCTATGAAGTCATCCCAACAATATGATGTCATAGCACAAGTATCAACATTTGGGGGGTGGAGGTGCCAGGATTGAACTCAAGGGCACTTAATCACTGAGCCACATCCCCAGCCTTTTGTGTATTTTATTTACAGACAGAATCTCACTGAGTTGCTTAGTGCCTCACCACTGCTGAGGTTGGCTTTGAATTTGTGATCCTCCTGCCTCAGCCTGCAAAGCTGTTGGGATTTACAGGCGTGAGCAACTTCGTGCAGCCCAAGTATCTACTTTTATTATAATATGCTAATAAAAAAGCATAGAACTATTGGGCAGTTATCACGGACTAAGTGCTTGGAGTCTGAATACAGCTTTCTAAGAAAATTAGACATATAGCCTTCAATATCTCGAATAAAGATAAGCCATATACTGTTCTGAATCAATGCTCTGATATAAATACAAAACTAAATATTACTATTCACTTATACTTCTCATTAAGATAATGCAGCAAATAAAATTTTTTTTCAGATTTTGTAGGTAGAAACATCAAAACACCCTTTAAACATAAACTCATTTTGATATTCTACATTTTAAAACAGATTTATGTCTTTCAAAGTTGTTTTGGTTTGAAACATTTAAAGCACTTTTTAACAGTGAATAAATAGTCCTTGTCTATTTAAGATAGTCTGTTTTTCTTGTTTTTAATTGTTATGTTATTTTTCATTTAAGTTTTCAAAAGAGTAATAAAAGTCACATGAAAGATGTGGTTTTTCCTTAAAAAGCAAATCTAAACTGTGATACAAATCATAACATGATTCTGAGAAATCATTACTACCATCTGAATTTGTAAAATGCAACTGAAAAACAAATGAGTATTCTGTACAAGTAATAATACCTGAGACTTTAATTTTGTATTCTAAGTAGGTCTATATGCACAAAAAATTTCAAAGGACCACAAATAATACTTAATCTATCTTAGACACACACATGAGAAAATATACAGATATATCAGGAAAATAATTAAGCTTAATATGAAAAATATGAATCTCATGAAATTAATAATAGTCAATTTAGGTTTATAGAGGGGATAATATACAAATAGAACAAATAAAATTGTGAATGCTAATTCACAATGGGAGGGGCACTAGGGAAGAACAGAGTTACCTTAGATTAGGTAGAGGAGAGTGAAGGGAGGGAAGGAAAGGGGACGTAGGTATAGGAAGGATATTAGAATGAAACAAACCATATATATATATATATATATATATATATATATATATATATACACACACACATATATATATACATACACACACACACACATACACTCTGCATGACCAATATGATTCTACAACATGTATAATCAGAAAAGTGAGAAATTATATCCCATCTATGTATGATATATCAAAGTGCATAAATGATTCTGTCATATATAACTAATTAAAACAAAAAAATTAAATCACTGAATCAAGAAACAGAATGAAGCTTTCATCAAAAATAACTCTGAAATTAATTTTTCCTTAAAATAAAAAAATCTATTATGACAGTAAGGCACATTAATGAAGTCATTAAGTAATTAATTACAAGTGGGCCAAGTTTCCTCAGTCATCCAACAAGAACTAAATACAAAGAGGATACTAAGCTAAAATGACAATTTTTATAAAATTCATTTTGAATGACAATTCTTAATTCTGACACTATGCTATATAGAAGACAGCATTCAAGCTTGCTTGCACAAAAATAAACCCGAAATTATCCTTTGAAACAAGCATTCTACTTAAAATACGCCTGAAATGAATTAATGGATCTGCTTGGGAAAAAAATACAATTAGGTTACTGGGTTTTCTCATTCATTATTTTAAACACAAGGCACTGTTAAATTGTGCTTTACATGAAGTAGTACCACAAAACCCTTACAAAAAACCTGCTATCTTTGGGTAACTTGCCAGATTTTTAATGAATCATTTCAACAATACTCATATTCTATTTACTTGTTACCAGAAGAGGTAATTATTTAGTAGCTAAAATTAGCTCCAGTACTTCATAGTTATTACCTATAATAACTAAAAGCTGCATGATATAACTAGTATGTTAGGTAACACTTCACTTCCATTTGGTTATAATAACATATGTGCCTTTATTCTTTTTAGAGTACTATTAAACTAAGATATAAGTTCTGGTCTTTCTCATTCTTTCTCTTTTTATGCATGGGAGGAGGGGACAAAGGGTGGATTAGAAAAGTGGATATCATATTCAACTAGATTTAAAAATCAGTTTTTAGAAGATTTTAATATTTTGTGGGGATATTATATCTAGGTACAATGTAAGGAACTTTACAAATGTTATTAGTAAATGTTCACAATAACTTGGAAATGTGTTATTATTTATCAATTTTAAAATTAAGTTACAGCTACGTCAACTGCTTTGGTTCAATGGACTAAGAAATGGTTAAGTTGTAACTCAGACTCAGGAAGAGCTGAATACAAAGAGCATGGGATTCTTTAGAAATCCGAGGACTCTCAGATCTCTACTCCATCACCATGAATTGCATCATTGACTTTTTGGATTAGTCATATAATCATAGTACTTATCTAGCCTTAAAATTTATAGGAAAAAAAACTTTTCAAAAAACCCTGTAGTTATATTGAGATTATGGTGAGTGCCTCAACTCTATTTCCCACTCCCTCTCCCAGGTCAAGATACAGTAACAGAGACTGTTTAAGACTACAAACCTAGAAGGGAATGAGGAATCATTCGTTCTTGACAGATATACTTTTTGGAAAGTAAGAATGTAAAACATTTAGATAGCTGAGTTTCACCCACTAGAATGCCAAGAAATACATAGCAATAAGTAATTCATTCAGCAGTTAACAAACAAGTTGACTTGTTTACAAAGATCATACATTCAGAGAAAGAGAATAGTCTGTGGAAAAAAAACAGAGACTAATATCCAAGCCACAATTATAAACTCTGTCTTATACATTTCTGTAAGTGATTAAATGTATTCTTTAGTTTAATTTGCATTCTGGAGATATATCTCTTAAGAGGCAGCATACTCTATCAGATTTATCATAGGCATTGAGACCAACTGACTGTTGTGTGGAGTTCACTCACCAGTATTTTATTTACTAACAGTACAAGTTAACTTTTCTAAGTCTCTAGTTTTGTTTACTTTTTTTTAATGTAATGCTAGTAATGCCAACTTCATGGTATCATGAGAATTAAACTAAGTAATGTAAGTGATGTATCTGTCACTCAAAAATGTTAACTAGACTTCCCCTTGGATAGTTTACACAATTATGACAATTAAGTTCACTTATGAAAATAAGTGTTGTGCATATGAAGGAAAATATTAGTTTCTACTGAAAATAAAATGCCTCAGAAGCAATGTTCATATACTTTTGCAAAAAAATATATATATAGTATAAAAAAACAAATATCAAAGTATCTCTCCCTAACATATAATACATTAACTTTTATAGTACAGACCAATGTCAATCAAAGAAAAGCAGCAGTTTGGGCATTCTGTCTTGAAACCTCTATCTTGAAACTTTTCAAATTTTTATTTTATATCCACAAAAATTAGGATTACAATGTATTTTTTGTTTACAGTGTGACTGTTGTCTTTCATAGCTCTTATAACTATAATAGTGGGTAGGAAATAGTATCTCATGGTTTTTAATTGTATATCTCTAATGACTGAGGGTGTTATGCATCTTTTAAAATGCTATGTTATTTTCTGATACTATAGCAACAACTCTTGTAGTATCTGCACAAAAAGGGAAATCATTAGAGTGCTTTTGCAGCCTTTGTAAGGGACTGCAGGAAAAAGTGTATGGTTTGAAGTCTGTCTGTTGTCTGACTTCTGCCAGAAGTAGCAATGCCTTTCCTTTCTGGGACAGAGCTTATTTGGGTTATTTAATCACAATTAGTTAGAAATTATAAAGTACCAAGATAAAGCGTGGCCAAAAAGCTTTTCAATCCCTTTATTCTATCTAACATATAAACCATATCTGGAAATAGCCCTTATTACTCTTACCTTCCATGTCAATATGAAGCTCTTTAACTATCTGGGCATTCCAGCACCCCAGAAATGGTTTCCTTGGGGTGGCTGAGGAAGGGTTGATACTATTCCACCTTACTAGCTGACTAAGGTAGGGATGTTCTAAAAATTAACTGTTACATACCTTAGAGCAGACATTCAAAGCAAAGGCAACATCATAAAATTCATAAGGATCATTTTTAAAAATCTTATTCAAGACACCAAACTACAGGATTGTCTCTGTTCTTAATAGAGACATCAAAACATTTATAAACAAAGAAGAGATTCCAACAGATTTTTTAAATCTTACATGTTCTCTACACTTACAGTAGTTATTTTTTTTATTTTTGGGGGGTACCTGGGATTGAACTCAAGGGCACTCAACCACTTAGGCACATCCCCAGTCCTGTTTTGTATTTTATTTAGAGATAGGGTCTCACTGAGTTGCTTAGCACCTCACTTTTGCTGAGGCTGGCTTTGAACTCAAAATCCTCCTGTCTCTTCCTCCTGAGCCACTGGGATTACAGGCATGCACCACCACACCAGGCCTACAGTAGTTATTATAACCTATTGCAATAAACTTTACAGACCATTACATTTAACTCCAGACTTTGCTTATATCTACTAATTCCTAGAGGACTTTAGATTCTATACAAAGGATATCTGGAGTTTCTAATGAAAAATTCTTTATTTGTAAAGTTCCTAATAACATAGACTTTTCTCACAGGAGAGTTAAATTGAATTATACATATGAAAACATATTACAAACTATTTCTACACAAATATAACCAAGTATATCTTGACTTTGCTATTTATAATTATGGTTTTCTCCAAAGTTAATAACCTGTAAGATACTATTTTGTTCTCTGCATATATTTTATACACTGTAGCTTTATGTTACTACCACTGGATAATTTTTCATTAGTACTACTGTATTTTACATTATACAGAAAGTAGATGAACCCAGTCATGATGAGGATTTAGCATATGAATCCAAGGAGATGTTGATCAAATGGTAAAATGTTTCAGTTATGGAGGATGAAGAAGTTCTGAAGATCTAATATACAACATGTTGACTACAAGTTAATATTGTATATTTCATGATTGACATCTGCTAAGAGAGATCTTAAATAGTCTCATGTTAAATTGAGCTAAAATTTGTTTTCACATGAAGGGACTGTCTTTTTAAATCACAGAAAATAGCTAACCTCCCTGTAAACATTTAAAAATAAAATCCATTTTTGAGCATATCTCCCAAAAGTTCTCTTCTCTAGATCAAATATTGCCACTTCCATTAGTGATTTTTCATGTGATCTGGTTTGAGTTCCCTCAAAACTATACATGTTTTCCAAGATTTAGTGGAATAAGATGTTTCAAGCATATAGAAAGCAAACAAAATAAATAATGCAAATATCACTCATCTTCTAACAACTGTCAATAATCTACAAATATTTCACCATCAATAATGTCACCTATGGCATAATTGACAAGAATGATTTTAAGTCTTTGTCTTTAGCAATTTTTATATACATGAATATATACAAATCTTAACTACACAACTTTGAAAAAAACCTTAGCCATGCACTTTGCTGCATGACACACATATCTTATCACCATCTGTGTTGTCCAAGTAGCCTTCCCTAGAAGCAATAAGTGTTCAGATTTTTTTCACATTTGTTTTGCAGATTTTTGAAATATCTATCTTTATTATCATAAAGTATAGATTATTTCATATATGGCTTCACTGGGTCTATAGAAAATTTTTAAGATTAATCTAAATAGTTAACAATGTGTTATCAGTAACTGATTTATTTATATTCCTGAACAGCATTCCTCTGTATGAATATATCATAATTTGTTTACCCATTCTACTTATGATAGACATTTGGGTTGTTTGCAGTTTTGGCTGCTGTGAAAAAAAGCAGTCATGTTTACTCTTTGACACGCACTTTCATTTCTTTTGCAAATAGGAAAGTGTATGTTTAAGTTTATAAGAAACTGTCAGATAGTTTTACAAAATGGTTACAATACTAGGAATTATGAGAATTTCCATTGCTACCTATTCACCATTTGGCTATTTTAGTCTGTTTAATATTAATAATTTTAACAGGCAGAACAAAGTCTGTCACTATGGTTTGAATGTGAATTTTTATAATGATGTGAAATGTTAAATGTTTTATCATGTGCTTTTTGGTCATTCTTAAATTTTTCATGTTTTTGTCTTTTTCAAGTTTTTGTCAATATTTATTTCAGTTTCTCTTTTATTACTAATTTATAGATATTTTTGTATAATATAAATCATTGCCAAATATAAGTTTCATGAATAGTTGCCCTAGTTTCTGTACTGCCTTTCCACTTTTTATTTTTCATTTTTTATTCATTTATTTATTTATTTTTAAGAAATGGGGTCTAGTTATGTTGTCCAGGCTGGCCCCAAACTCCTGGGCTCAAGTGATCCTCCTGTTTTAGCTTCTTAAATAGCTGGGACTACTCACATGCCACCAGGTCTGGTTCTTTTTGCTTACTTTAGGATTTAGCTAGCAGAAATTTTCACCTTGATGAAACCTAATTTACCAAATTTTTATAATTATTGCTTCATTTGACATAAAATTATTGTCTAAATTTTGTTCTTTTAAAACTTAATACTGTTTTAATAGAAATGCAAATACAAAAATATAGAACAACTTCATAGAGAATAGCAGTAGACTATCATGACTGACCTACAGCAGTTTAAAAAATAAATAAATAAAGGGTGAACATGTCTAAGTTGTGCTTAAAATATTTGATAATAATTAAAGATACAATCTTGTCTTCCACATAACAAAAATTTAAAAAATAATAAAACTGTTTATTGATGTCCCAGGAACAATATATCTTTTCTGAAGTTTTTATTTTTAAAATTAGCATGTAATAATTGTACAAATTTTTAGAAAGTGCAGGAAAACACAGGCAAAAGGAATAGCATACATTATGTACATTCAGTTGGATAAAGAAATAAAAATAGTCTAGAAATGAAAACAATTTCTCAAATCCTACCTTATTGACCTCAGAGTTTAAAGTCTGCCATTGGAACTTTATGATCTTCCATAATGAAACCCTAACATATTCTTTTTCTCAATCTACATGAGAAGACATTTCAACATTTTGATGGTCAACTTATTTTCTCCCATATTTCTCTGCTATACCACCATTTTTCTGTTTCTATAGATATTTAAAATCTTCTCCATCAAAAGTGATTTCATGGGGGCTGGGGCTGTAGCTCAGTGGTGGAGTACTTGCCTTGCAAGTGTGAGGCACTGGGTTCTATCCTCAGCACCATATAAAAATAAATAAAGATAGTGTCCATCTACAACTAAAAAAATTTTTTAAAAAAGTGATTTCATGGATCAAAGATTGATTGTAAGCTGTGTATTTTTAATGTATAACCTTTATTAAGCTAATAAGAATTTTAAACCACTAAGCAGAAAAGAATATACATGATTACCAGGTTTCTCTACAGAATATATTATATTTCTATGCTGGGAAATGTGGTTTGAGAACTGGTTTAAATAATTACTGTCTTGGGTTGGTTATTTATTATGTGACTTTAACTATTTTAAAATAATTACAAATATAAAGTTGATTGAAAGCTTATATGTAGTATTTACATTTACTCATAACAGAGGAATAAATAAAGATGAATTTTATATTTTTTCTGGTTTTAGATATAGAATATATCATGAAAAACCCAGTACAAAAACGCTGAATGTAAAATATAAAACATACCTTTAAGTTATCTAGATCTTAAAACTAAGCCTCAAAGGATTATCAGAATTAAATTTCCAATTAAGATGATCTCACAAATATGAAAAACAAAATGCTTGAGGAAACAAGCTACCATGAGTGTGAGTCAGCACAAGTGCAGAATCAGACTTTAAAACACAACAAATGGTCGAACTACCAGATACAAGGTATTTCTAAAAAGTACATTTAACATCTTTTCTTAAGCATCAAAAATATGAGTAAGAAATCAGATGCTACAAAAAATGATTATGTATGCTTATAAAAAAGGAGAATATAAAATTTTAAAATATATTGGTTGAAAAAAGGCCAGTAATTGATTTACACTTCAGTTTACAAAGAACAGAAATGTGTGGCCAGGAAGACAGATTCTGAACAGATTACACAGAATGCAGAACACAGACAAGAACTGAAAAACATACTAGAGAAGTATGACATATCAAAGTAGAGTTGGAAAAGAAAACAACAGGAAACAATGGGGCAGAAGAAATTTTTCCAGAAAGAAGAGAGACATGTATACACAAACTAAAACACAATATGACATAAAAATAATAATTAAAAAAGTTCTCACCAAATCACATTAGCAAATCTCAAAGCAAAAGGAGTGTATTAACAGTCATGGAAAAGTGGATTGATTATCTTAAAAAACAAAACAAAACCCCCTTATCACTAGTATTAACCCATAACTAAATATGAATTAAAACTACTGTATCAAAATAAGGAGGAAATAGATGTACTATCATAAAAAAATTAAAGTTTTACAACAATATATCTTCATTGAAGGACTATTCAGTGCTACCTAATAACACTTTCAATTTCAATTCAGAAATCACATGAAAATGACTAACTTAAAGAAGTTAAGACTAATGGCCCCCCTCCAAACAAAACATCTAATATATGGTCAAGTATGTACAAAGTTGATTACACAGAATGATAACAAGAAAGTTAAAACTGTGAAAATGAAGATAGGACAGGATTAAATAAAAATCACAGGAGAGAAACAGCATCAATATCAGGAATGGAGTAACTGGTGTTAAAGCATTCTAAGGTTCTTATAAAATTCAGGAAAGTGATGATTGGTTAACACTATATTTTAAGTTCAATATTTATAGTAAATTCTGTAATATAACTTCACAACTATCGATTTTAGCACACTTCTCACTAATGGAGCTGAAACAAAAATCAATGAGGATATACATAATCAGCAAAATATTCGCTAAGACTAAAAAATTTGGTATGTGACTTGAAATTTTGAATAAAAAAGAAAAAATAAAGAATTAACCAAAAAGAAGGTAAAAAAGAAAAAGAGTATTTTAAAAGCTAAAATTGAACAATAAAATTTAAATACAAAAGTATTGTAAGAAATGTAAACTCCAGTTAAAAAACAGATTATTGACTTCCAGTTTCTGATGCAGACCATAAGAAGCTTAGTAGTTGCCACTATGTACTAACATCAAGTAAAATCCTAAAAAGAAAGAAAGAAAGAAAGAAAGAAAGAAAGAAAGAAAGAAAGAAAGAAAGAAAGAAAGAAAGAAAATGAAAAATCCACAACTATTCTTAGATTTAAGAAGTAAAGTCACAGGAAAAAGTGCTAGCCACAAAATTTAAAACATACCCAGGGAGAAACAAAGAAATCACAACTTACAAGAGTAGAAACTTCTAAATAGAAACTTTCTGTGGAAGAAAAATCCAAATTGAAATCAATGAACTGCTGGAGGCTCAATGTGAATAAGTTGAAAGCTCTGCAGAGATTCGATTACAGAGCAGTAATGTCTTGAGCTTCATCTACAAGAGCTCACAAGGTTCTAACACAATATCTCAGAAAAATCCTTTTATGCTTGCTTCCAGTCAATAGGAGAGCAAAAGGAATGATTTTGAATAGTCTAGATATTTCACTCTCCTTAACAAAGTCAACCTTCGGAAATTTAAAGATATATTAGAGATTACAAGAGGTACTTACTCTCCTGTCACAATGGAACTAAAATACAAAACAGTATAGCTCAACACAAAGAAAGCTGAACAATCTCAAGCTACTTGGAGATTAAATAACAGTTTGAAATAACATATGCAACAACAAAAAAAAAAACAATCTCTAGAAAAATTTTATAGATACTTTAAACTAGAAGAAAATTAAATTAAAACTTACCAAAATTTGTGGGATGAATAAAAAGCAGCACTTAGAAGAAATGTTTAGCACTGAATATGGATATCGGGGAAAAAAAGAATCTAAAAATCAATAATCTTTCCTATTAGTTTGGATCCTCAGTGTTGACTAAAGGTGGGTGGCTTAAAGCTTTCTCTCCACAGTGGTGCTACTAGGAAGAGAGCTATGGGACCCTGCTCCCTCCCCTTTCTTTCCTTTGCTTCCTGGCTATGAGGTGAGCATTTATGCTCCTCCACTGCACTCCACTATGAAGTGTTGCCTCACCATAGACACAAACCAATGAGGTTAAATGATCATGGACAGAAACTCTAAAGCTGTGGGTCAGAAATTAACCTTTTTTCTTTATAAGTTGATTATTTTAAGTGTGTTTGCTCTAGCTTTGAAAAGCTAGCATATCTACCATAAGAAACAAGAAAAGGAGAAGCTAAGTAAGTTCAAAGCTGAAAAAATGAAAATAAGAACAAAAATCAATGAAAGAGAAAATCACTAAAACCCGAAGCTAATTATCTGAATTTAATAAAAATCAATAAGAATCTATCCAGGATAACCAAGAAAAAAAGCGAGGACATTAATTATTAACAATAGAAATTAAAGAAGCTACAGAAGAGGCTATCACTCAGAAGCTATAGATATTCAAAGGAAAACAATACTAAGAAAACAAAATCTATGTAGACAAACTGGATAACCTAGAAAAGGTGAACCCATTCTTGGAAAAGACACAATCTTCCAAAATTCACCAAAGAAGAAACAGACAATATGAGTAGTCCTATATCTTTTTAAAAAATTAATTAATAATTAATAATCTTTCAAAACAAAAAGCACCAGATTTGGTTTGGTTTTATAAATTCTAACAAACATTTATGGAAGAATAGTTAACAATTCACTATGATCTATTTTTAGAAGGTAAAAGCTGAGGGAATAGTTCTTAGCTTATTCTATAAGGCCAAAATTATCATAATAATGAAATCAGACTGGGACATTATAAAAAAAGAAAATCTCAGACCGGTATCACTCAGGAACACAGATTCAAAATCTTCAACATATTAGCAAATCAAATCTAACAAAGTATAAATAGAATTATTCATGACACAAAGTAGAATTTATATTAGGTATGTAAGTCTGGTTTACCATTCAAAAATCACATTTTTATCAACAGAGTAAAATCACATGCAGACAAAGCATGTGACAAAATCCAACATGTATTCATGAAAAATTCTCTCATCAAACTCGGAAAAAAGGAAAACTTTCTCAATCTGATATGGAGCATTCACAAAAAGTCTACAGCTAACATTGTTAAGTTTTTCTATTAGGATCAACAACAAAGAAAGCATGTCATTTTTACTACTATTTTTCAATGTCATACTGGAAGTTCTAGATGATGCACTAAAATAAAGAAACAATAATACTAACAATAAAATAAAACCTATACAGTTTGTGAAGAAAGAAGTAAACCTTTGTTCACAGAAGATGAAAATCACAGTTTCAATGTAATCCCAAACAAAATCCTAGGAAATTATTTTGTGGAAAATGATAAACTAATTCTAAAGTTTATGCAGAGAAGGAAAGGCTCAGAATAGTCAACAAAACACTGAAGAACAACAAAGTTGGTGGACTGGTCCTACCTCACTTTAATACTTCCTATAAAGCTATGTTTACCAAGACATTGTGATGCCGGAATGTGAATACACAAATAGTTCAACAACAGAGAATGGAGGAGCCAAAAACAAACACATGACAGTCAACTGGCATTTGAAAAGGAGTAAAGGCAATACAATAAAGAAAACATAGTCTTTTGAAAAATGGCGCTACCCAAGTGGACATTCACATACAAAAAAAAAAAAAAAGTCTCTAGATCCAGCACTTCACAAAAGCAAATGCAAAATGTTAGATCTAAATGTTAAAACACATTATAAAATTAGTATAAGATAATATATGTGAGAAATATATAACTTTGAGTTTGGTGATCAGTTTTTATACATAAAGAATACTGAAGTTGCAATTCATGAAAAATAACAGATAAACTGAACTTCATCAAAATTAAAAGCTTCTGCTCTATAAAAGATGTCAGGAAAATAAGATTACTATCAATTAGAGAATATATTTGAAAGAGATACTTCTGATAAAGCACTGTTATGCAAAATATACAAAAGCTCTAAAACTCAACAATTTAAAAAATAAAAATTAGTAAAAAAAACTTCAAAAAAAAGCTTGCCAAAGAAGATATCTAGATTGCTAATAAGTATATGAGGATGAAAACATATGTCTTGAGAATTAAATTGACAAGATACCAGAATAAAACTATTGAAATTGTAAAAATCCAGAATACTGACATCAAATTCTGGTGAGATATGGAATAAGAGAAACTCACATTCATTGCTGGTGGTATGAAAAATGATATAGCCACTTTGACAGAAAGTTAGACAGGGTATTAGAAATCCAAAGGTAATTTTGACATACTATCCAACACTGATTAAACTGCCTTGGTATTTAAATAAATAAGATGAAACATGTCTACATAGACACTGGCACATAGATCTTTGCAGCAGCTTTATTTAAAATTCGTAAAACTTAAAAGCAACCAAAGTATCCTTCATATAAATGGATAAACTGTGGTACATGAATAATGAACTATTATTCTGGGCTAAAAAGAAATGAATGATCAAGCCATGAGAAGACAGGTTGGAATGGTAAATTCATATTACTAAGTGACAGAAGCCAATCTAAAATGTCTACATACTGAATGATACCAATTCTATGATTCTCTCAACAAGGTAAAACTAAGGAGAGAATAAAAATGTCAGTGTTTACCAGGGATCAGGTAAGGGAAGGATTATTAGATCATGGACAGTTTTAAAGCAATGAAATTATTTTGTATTCTATTACATTGTTAGATATACATTGTGATGTAGTTGTCAAACCTCTTAGAATATACATCAACAAGAATGAACCATAAGGTAAACTATGTACTTTTGAGATAATGATATAAAGAATTTCTCCTTCACTGACTAAGACTAAGGGAGAGGGATGCCTAGAAATATTACTCTCTACTTCACTCTTGATTTTATCTTAATTTAAGTGATAACTATAAAATTGTATAAGCTGGTCCAAATTCATAGAATAATACCAGCTATAAAAACAAATTTTACTATGAATAATATTTCAGTAAATATGAAGAAATAATAATATACATGTTAAAGTAATTTAATTTCTAACACACTATTTCTCTATAGTCATAATACCTTCACTTTCTTTGTGAAGTCTTCCCCAAATACTTAGGAAGAATTAACTGTTATCTTCTGAAGAGTTAAACGTTCTGACTTCCAGATCATTTTGTTTCTATCACTAATGTATTAATTATTATAATGTACTGTGCTTTATTTCTGATTCCCATGATAAGTTTATTAACTACTTTAGGACTAAAAATGTTTATATTTTAAAAATTCTTTCTAGTACAAAACTGTTATATTGAAAGCTCTCAAATTACACTTATGACAATACTCTAGACACTAACATTCTAGAGAAGTTCTATCAGTTATCAAAATGACTGCTTAAGGACCACTTAAAAGAATACAGGACTAATATTTGACTGTGAAAATAACAAACAACTGTCTTTTTCCAAATCATGATGAAAGAAAAAAGTAGGGGTCACCTAAAAACTGTATACAAACATTATTGGGAAACTAATTAAATAACTCCCCTAAGTGCAACTTGACCAAAGCTTTAACAAGGTTACAGTCAACCACACCAATCATCTGGTTTGCAAGATTTCCTGCTGGACATCAACACCAACCACTCGTTAGACCCCAAACCACCTTGGGAAATAGCTGTGGCTAAGATTTACACAGACCAGTAATGGACTAAATTACTGGTTCAGTAGAAAAACAAGTCAGAAGCATATATAACATGACAGAAATTGGAAGGTCAATAAAAAGATTTATATATCTGACTCCTTGCCCCACTCCTCAAAATTTAGCAGAATTTTTTAAAGATGTGAAGTTACTAAATGACTTAAGAAAGCTCCAGTTGTTCTCTTATATAAGCCTTATAATTATCATTTAAGGCAGATTTGGTAAATAACATCTGGGGAAAGATTATCACATCTTTAATGTCTTTGAGATTGGAAATGAAGCAATCATATCATACTTTTGGTATATTTCCTTAAAAGATTAAACATCCATCTAGAGAAAGAAAGTGGAAAACAAAAAGGCAATGCCTCTTTCTCCTTGATATACAAGAAATAAACATTCCCTAGATGAGAAGGGGAATCTCAAGTAGCACAAACTATTTTCTAGTACATATGTAGTATATAATTCTACATATATTGGAAAATACATCTTTATTTTCCTCTCTCCAAAATAAACTATATTTTGGGATATATAATAAATACTGTAAATAATCATAAGTGAGCAAAACATGTAATGAAAAATACAATCTAAACAAAATAACATCAATAAAGTTTGATTGCTAGACATAAAAATGATAGTGTCCAGAAGGGTTCAGTTCTGATGAGTTTAAACTTAATACCCACATTTTTCAGATTTTTTCCAGCAGAGTGCTAGATAAGTCAGAAGCATATATAACATGACAGAAATTAGAAGGTCCTCACTTCAATTAGAACTAGTATGCTTTTACTGGTCTTGTTTGTTAAGAACACAGTCTTAATCTAAGAAAAGGTTAATGTTTAAAATAAATTTGTATACTGATAAAATTTGCTAAAGTAATGAAAACATAAATTCAGATTTCATATCTGACACATAAAGAGCCTGGAAGTCATCATTTATAAGAAAAAACTGATCAAACTAAAGATCAATTATACTCCTTAAATCTGTCAGAACTATCACAAACTGCCACCTCAAACTAGAGAAACACACAAATTCAGTGATCTGCGTATCTACAAAAGGAACTGCTGGTACAATTTGTTTGACACTCTTATATGATAATTTGGGATATTGCTTTGGTGCAAATAAGGATATTTATGAGAATGAGAACTTCTGTTGTTTGAAAGTCTTATTGGAGGGTTCTCACACTTTGGTTTCTCACCAGGAATCCAATCAGAATCTCACAGTGAAGAACCAAGAAAGTTGCCTTCATGGGTCTGGCAAGGGGAAGAAAAAAGTAATCAAGTGAAACAGTGAAATAGGCCCAGAGCATTCTAAATTACAAAGTCCTATTCTTCAGATAAATAGACTTTATCAGAACTTTCTGTCACCTGAAAGATATTACAATATCTTCTAGACTTCATATCTCATATAAAGAAGGTAGAGTGGGGAGCTAACCAATACCTACAAAGGTCAAAGGCTCCTGGAGATTCAATCACATGATTACAGATGGCTTCCTCTCCTTAGTACCTTATCACCAAATCAACAGCATTCTGCTATATTAATAGTGACTAAGAGTCTCACAGGTCTTTTAGGTATCTAAACAGGAGTTACTTAGAGGTTAAAAAACAAAAACAAGGATACTTAAAGGAGTTTGAACTCCCTTAAAATTTACAGCCAACAGAAAACACTAAACATCTAATCCTAGACAGATAATAACTTAACACCTGCCCCTAAAATCTATGGACATAACACCAATCACATAGTCTTTTAACAGAATTTATAAGGCATATTAATAGGCAAGAAAGTCTGAAGAAGCAACAAGAGCATAAGGACCACTTTCAGATATAAGAAACTTTTTGGAATTACCAGAATAAGAATTAAAAATCAAAAATGATAAACATATTGAAGAATGTAATGGAATGAATAGCATGCAAAACCAGATGGATAATGTACGAGCAGAAATTGAAAGAGACAATCAAAATACTGGAATCAAAATGGGAAAAAAATGCCTTTGGTGGGCTCATCAGTAGATTCAACATGACCAAGGGAAGAATCATTAACATGACAATAGGGTAACAAAGACTTCCTAAATATAGTGCAAAAGTTTAGATTAAGGAAAACAAGGGGAAAAAATGAACAAAAATATAGACCAGAAGAGGCAAGAACTGTGGGACAATTTTGAATGATGTAACAAAGTGTACCTGAAATACCAAAAGGAAAAGAAAGAAAGACTGAAGTGGAAGAAGTATTTGAAATAATAAGGGCTAAGAATTTTCTAAAATTAATGACAAACAGCAAACTGCAGGTCCAAGAAACTCAGAGAACATTAACAGAATTAATACCATAATCCACACATAAGCATATGTTCAGGCTGCAAAATATCAAAGAAAAAGAAGAATCTTTTTAAACAGCCAGAGGAAGAAAACACCTTCTTATAGTGGTAAAAATTCAGAATTACATGTAAGAAAAAAGGGAGTGGAGTCAAATATTTAAAGTGCTGAAAGGAAAAAAAAAACACCAAGAAGAAAGAATAAAGATTTACCATACCATCTATTAATATACATCACACTATAATAAAATATAGTTATAAAACATATTATGGTATTTATACAAGAATCAACATACCAATAGAGCAAAACAAAAAGCTCAAACAAATCCATGTATGTGTAGCAACTTCTGTGTGATAGAAAAGCACCATGAATATTGTATGAAGAGTACACTGTTTGTTAGTTCAGTGGCTCTCAAATTTTAGCATGAATTGACATGTGGGCTTTTAAACATGGAAGAACACACAAATCAAGAGGCAGAGAATTGGCACAGACATGGGGATTGTCTCAAGTTGCAGAAGTCCCAATCAGAGAGCTGCAGAAGTTATATGAACCCCAGGGAGAAGAGGAGGAAAGGAGAGGACTAAGAGAAGAAAGTACTGAAGAGACCTCTACGCTTCTCCACTCCTCCTTCCAATAAGCAGGCCTCAGCTGAAGGGTCTGAAGATCTCCACCAAACTCCTCAGAGACCTGGGAACAAGCACACCTGGACTAGGAAGAGAAATATGCAAAGAACGGGCTGGATACTTGATTTTGTCTCCCATCAAACACTATAACTTGGTAGTCTAGTGGGGGGAGAGGAGATATTCCCTGTGAATCTTGTCAGGTAAAGCCTTTGGAGGTGCCTTTGGGTCAGGCTAGAAAAAGTCACACAAAGGGTTTAGGTTTGCTTGTTTTGGAACAAGGCATGGAGTTGTATTCTTCAAGTATAAGCTACTAAGAAAAGTAGCTCAGCTTAGAGGGGAAAATGAAAATAGATACTGTATCTTTCCTTAAAATCACATATAAATTTAAACTCCATAAATTCATTTAAAGGGATGAAATACAAAAATGGAAAAAGGTAAAATTATAAAGTTAATTTGCAAAAAAAGCACAAGTAAATCTTTACCTGTGAGGATAATTAAGAAATTCTTAAAGAAAACAGTACAAACCACAAGGCAAAAATTGATTGATTGAATCACATTAAAATCAAAGATTTCATTTAACTACAAAGTTAGTATATTCACTTTACAGACAAAAGACATGTGCTTCATATAAGACCTTTAATGGGTTAATAATGTTATTTACAAATAGCCCCTGAAAATCAGCAAGAAACAAAACCTAATGAACTTCAACAGTGAAGGGGGGGAGGGTGTTAAAAACTGGCAATTTATTGAAAAGTAATCCCCAAAGTTAACAAACTATGATAAAAATAGAAGTTAGAAATGAGATTATCATTCACTAAAGAGTACAAATTACAAACTGGATAACACTAATTATCTTGGGGGAAATGGCATATAGGAATATCTCGGCTTTGTTGGTAGAGTGTGGGCTTACACATCACCATCATTCTAAAGAACACACTAGTGGTACTTAAATTTAGGCATAACCTGTCATCAAGAAATTACACTCTTGGATGGAAATTATGATTGACAACAAATAGATCAGTGGATAAAGAGCCAAAGTGACAGACGTAATTTTCTTTTTTATCTCACAATGAACTGTAAAGACACACACTTTTTTTTTCTTAAAGTTAGTGAGAAGTTAATAAACAACCCAATGTCCATTACTGAAAGAATGGATAGGGAAAATATTGAGAATTCAGACTATGGATTCTTCAATAACAAAAAATGAACTCAGTTTACACATTGTAACAGATGAATGGTATAGGATTTACGTACACATACAGCAATTGTTTACAATTTTCAAAACATGTTTAATGGATCTCAAAATAGTCCTTAGTGGAAAAAGGCAGGAAACAAAATAAGTTCTGTTCTATACAGAATGGATTTTTTATGAAATAAAAATAGATGCACACAAAATAATATAACACAGATTATGAAAACACAATAAATGTTCAAATAAGTGTAAAGGGCCATAGAAAACCAAACAGGTAATAATACCACAAACTGAGGAGGATGACTGTTTTCTCCTGAAGTTTAAAAAGAAAAGAAGATCACAGTTATACTGATAAAGTGAGAAAACAATATTGCTGACAACCAACCTATGAGAGAGAGCTATAAATGGAACTAGAAACTACATTTTGCAAACTTTTGAGTTACAGAACAAATAAATTATGCTATACTTAGCCATGATGTGCGTAACACATCATTTAAGCTCAAACCTTTTAGCAATACTGCATTCAGACTCTTATATTCCAAGATAAGACCAAAGAAAAATCAATCTATAAGTAACCTGGTACAGACTCATGTGTTACCAGGTTATTCCAACAAATTCACTTTGTAAATTCTGACAAATCTCTGCAAGTCCATTTTATGACTAATCCTAACTCCCAAATCCTATAATTCATTTTCCTTACTCCTCCTTTTGGATCATTGTTCTCCCAGTATGTATTATTCTTGCTCCAACAAGCTTCCTTAGAACACAGGTGGATTCTTGGTAACCTCTGCTTACAAGCTTTGACAGCACAGCTCAAGTGGTATGTAAACAAGAAGCTGCTTTGGAGCAGCTGGAGGCTGCTGGTAGTCTAGAGCTTTCATTTGTTGATACAACTACAAACTCTTCATGTAGCTCTGTTCTAGGTTGTCTAATCTATTTTCTTCATTCCAGTAATATATAACATGAAATATAAATGTCTATAATTAAGTATTAAATGAATTAATACAGTAAAATGCTAGAGACTGAACACACCAAACAATGTAACTGCGCATGCTTTTTGGAATAGGCTGCCTGTGATGAGTATGATATTTTTAAACTCTTAACTTCAACCCTGACTTTACCTACATACTTATTTGTTCTTTCACTAGATTTCATACTATCAAAATACTACAGGCTTTACAATAGGTAAGACAGATGAAGAACTAATAACTCTGAATAAAATTATAAGATACCTAATGAATCATCATTTATTGAAAGAGACATTGAAAGTGGTTCAAATGATGATAATTTAAATGCAGGCTATTACTGCAGAGCTTGATTCAGATAATTCTTGTGGCCTCTGAACATCCAGGTAACAAGAGAGTTTCATCTAACATCCAACTTCTATCATCATACAGTACCCATATTACATATACAATATTACATATAATAACTTTCCAATTGGAATCCATTAAGCATGAAGATCTTTCTCATACCTCATACTTTAATTAGAACTGTTATTTAAAACATGACTTATTATAAACATCTCTGAGCAAAGAAACAAAGTTAGTGGGTAGAAACTCATTTTCAATATAACTTTTCTACAAAAAGGTAGCAAACTTAACCATATTTTCTGCTATCTACTTAGGACAGTTTTTCTAGTAAAGTTTAGTATTTAACAAAAGTTATTTCAAAATATTAATTTTATCCAGAGTGAAGATTTTAAAGAAAATTATCAATATTTCTGAAATAAAGTATCAAATACACTGGTTTATAATAGAAAAAAGTGTTAGAATTTTGCTTGTTTGTTAAGCTGTCAACATAAGGAAAGCAGAAATGGTTTTTAGAAATATTCTCATTAAAGATTGGAGAGCAAATGGCCCACCATTGCATACAATTTTCTATTCAAATAAGGACATATTACTTTAAAATTGTTCCCCCTACTGGAGGGGAAACAATGGGAGCTGCAAATGAAGATAAAAATTTAAGTTTAGTGACAAATGTTCATGAAACCAGATAAATGAAGACATTCTAGGGTCAGGAATGATGATGTCAATCATGGCAATGCCCTGATCTATCTGGATCTTCATTGAGCAAATGTATATTAAGTGCAAAAATTAAATTCAATTTCTAAAAGGACAAAACCTTGGGATTTAAAATAAACTTAAAGAACACAGAATCTGATCACTCATTTAATGCTTGAAACCTCTGTACAAATTACCCATCAAAAGAGTATCCATGCTATGATTGGTTACTATAGGTAAAGAAAACTTGCTACTTCAATGGAAAATTACACACTACCTCTTTATATTAGGTAGAACTATATTAAATAGCTATTTTGCATGCAAAAATTATCTAATATAAGGTAAATATAATATAATGTCAGTATAATATAATTAGGTTCACCCTAATTCAATTTTAAATTTTCATAATGAGTTGAATGTGCATTAATTTCAATGCATTCACCTTAGTTTTCTGTGTATCATTGTAACCAATATACCTGACGAGATCCACTTAGAGAAAGAGAAGTTCATTTTAATTCATGGTTTCAGAGGTTCAGTCTGTACCCAAACTCATGGTGAAGGGTGTAGTTGAAGAAAGCTGCTTAGTTCATTACAACCAGGAAACAGAGAGAGCTCTGCTCACCAGAGAGAAAACCTACACTTTGAAGACTTGCTGCCCCCCCCCCACCTACTTCCTCAGGGTACACCCTACCTGCCTACAGCCAACAACTAGTTAATCCATTCAAGTAGATCACCCCACTGATTAGATTATTGCTTTCATGATCTAATGGTATCACCTCTGAACATTCTTGCATTGTCCCACACATGAGATTTGGGGAGATACAACATATCAAAACTATAACAATAATAAAAAAAGTCTAATATTTTTCCCATATAATAATCTTCCAAATAGGCAATTTATTTCAAGGACTTTCAGCTGTTATCCATATATTTTCCTTTCCCTTCAACTCTATGTTCATGTTCCTATAAATATTCAATCTGAATATAACCTTAAAAATATAATATCCTTAATACCATTTTTTAGAACTTAAATTTCTATTATATGAGACTAAAATTACCTTTTGAAACTCACAATAACAACAACATCAAAACACCCTAAATATCAAATATATGTTATATGGTCAAGTTTGATTCTTCCTAAACCTCCATTGATGCAGAAGTTTTTAGAATGAGGCCCTAAAATTTATTCCTTGTGAATTTCACTTTGGATGTAGTCCCACTATTTCAGGTTTCTAAAATACCTTAAATATGACTTTTACATACTAAAGTGAATATATGCTTTCAGTATTTTTAACAAACATTGATAACAATATTGAGCAGAATAAGGATGCAAATAACATTCTGTAGCATTTCACTACAGATTTTCCTCTAAGTGGTACTGATCCATACACTGAAAAATTTGGTACAGTCTTTTAGACAGTTTTTACTCTAATGCCCTTGTTCTCATATATTTCCCACTTCTGTTCATAATGATTTTATGAGAAACTTAATTTATTAAAAGTAAGCAATTTGGTTCTTTCTCATCTTCCTGACTAGTCTAACAAATTTGTTCCTCAAAAATTAAGGTTTGCCTGACAATAATTTCTTAGAAATCCATCTTGCTTACAATGTTACCATTCTTCTTTAATAGTTCATTCTGGAATCATGCCTATCGCCATCATTATGAACACCATCTGGAAAAATATCGTTTTGGAAGTTAAGATTATTACTTTCCATTTGCATAGTTGAATATAACTAGGTCACTCTTTAAAACATCTCAAAAGATCATAGGCATCATTTCACTGTTTTCCTTTGCATGTTCCTTGATCACAACTATCCTGGTCAGGAAATCATGCACATAATTTACAGTCTAAATGCACAAATACAGCTTTTTTTTTTTTTTAACTATTCTGGGGCTTCTGTTTTACTCAAACAAGTCCTCTATCTAAAAGAAGTAATTTTGTACTAAGGGATGTTAGGGAAGAAAAACATCGAAGAATCAGAGAAGAAAAATATAAATACAGGAGTTAGGAAGTACTAATTTCCCCTTTTCATTATATAAAATTTTCCCCAACCAACGAGCAGAACTATTCTTTCTCTACTTTCTTCTTAATGTTACTTAAATGTTACTTTCTTCATAATATTACAAAAGGGTTTTTTCAAGTGAGAATAATGATTTCTCTACTTTCTCAAAGAATGCATTTAAGAGAAGCAGAGTGTCTTATTTTATGAGTAGATTTCAATTTAAAGTTTTACTTCTTTCACTCTTTAATTTGCCAGATGTGGAGGATAAAGAAAAGTAAAGTATGTGGTAGGAGAAAAATAGTTTTATGACCAGCTACAATCTGCTAACATATTAATATATACATTTGGGACAATAATTAGCAGTTAATAAAAGTGTGTTTTCTGGCAGATAAATAGTCTCAAGGCACACTTTTTTATCACCCTATTTTAAGAGATTGAAATCTTGTTGGTATGCTAAGAATGCATAATAATGCCATAACTCTTTTTACAAAAGTAGTGTTGTTATTATTTATGGTACCTGTAAATGATGTTAAGTGAAAAAATAAAAAAAGAATTAGTAATATTTGCAATTAACTAATTCTTATAAATTTTGATTTTGATACTTAGCTTTTTATCCCATATTACCAAATAAGGATTAGCATGAAAAGATAATTGCTGAAAACAATATTGAATTAAATTGACCCAGATAAATTCTGCTGGAAATCAATGAGAAAACTAAACTTTGACTATCCTGATGTGATTATAGTACTTTTGAAATGCACAGTAAAGATAAAACCCCAAATTTTCAATATCTACCTAAATAAAAAAACCCAGACCATACAGATAACATTAAGCATTTGTTGTTCTCAAAAGGAGAAGTGCTAGATGCAAATGTTCCATTAGGGACTCTATCCACCACTAAACAAAACTCCAGGAGATAATAGCACAGACTACATAGAGACAAATCAGAAAAGCACCACAATATAAAGCTAATAACGTACCCTTCCCACGGTAGAAAACCCCCCAGTATGGGGGGAAAAAACTTGTTTAGGAAGAAAAAATGAATTTGTATATTCTAAATTATTGAATGACTCTAAAAGAATGGACATTGGAAATTAAAATATTTAATGAAAATATCATTGCCCCCAGTAAGTTTTCAGAGTAATGAGGAAAGGGGACTTAAAAATGCATATCTGTAATACCCTTAAGTGAAAGGTGAAGATGTCATATAACCTATAATCACAAATATGGGGAAAGAAATAGAACAGAACTGGAACAAAAAATACTACTTGAGTGTTTTTCTTCTTTTTCTTCCCTTACCCTTTTCCCCTCTTTTTCTCTCTTTACTTCCCGTTTTCCAAAGAACATGTAAACTAAAAATTCCTTGACAGTAAAATTCGCTATTTTTCTAGCACTCAACCATGTCTAGTACAAATGTCAAATAAATATCTACCTAATTATTATACTTTTAAAACAGGGAAAGTAAGATTTTAAACAAGAGAATACATGTTTAGGTTTTACATTTCTATTTTCATTTACAGCTCTATGGACATCAAGGTCAAGCTGACAATAGTACTAAAATTTAACTACAATAATTTCAAATTTTCTATAATGGCTAAACTTCTCTAAATAGTTTCAAGCTGAATAAAGTATCAATTGCTATTCACAAAGAAACAGAAAAGGGAAAATCTTACCTAGAATTATTTGTAATGTATCAAATTTTGTACATATTTTCTAGATATCAGAAGGTATAACAGTTACAGGCAATTTGAATGAAATTTTTATCTACCAATCCCTCTGTCACACCCCGCTATGGGGTATAACTCTACCCTTAGCACTGTATTTTATATGAAAATGAGAAAGTACATTCAATCTATAATTCTACTTCTGATTTAATTTATCATGTTATATTATTAGGTTATAAATTTTATAAATTTCTCCAGTCATTTGGCAAAGAAAAAATTCAATGTCATATGTTCTTTCTACTTGGAAATTATTAGGTTCAAATATTCTATAATTATAATTCAAAATTTCTAAAGTATATGCTATGGATCACTAGTATTCTCTGCATAGAAACACTATTCTTTAGGGAGGGAGGAGTGTAATATGTGAAGGATGAAGAGGAATTAAGTTTATAAGAGGACTGAAAGCCAATACCATACATAGACTTGTAACCATCAAACTTTTTTTCTTAATTCTTCAGTTCCCCAATTAATAGCAAATTATTAAAGTTTTAGTTAGTCTAATATTACCTGTCATAGACATATCATTATGTTTATTTACAACAGAATTTTTATTAAATTCTCTTTGCATTTGTGGTATTTTTTGCTTTAAATTCTGAAGTTAGATTTGCAATCAAATCCAAATTTGTTAATTGCATGTTATTCGAGTTATTAAAGTTTATCAAATTACCAGTTATCCCTCAGTGTTTCAATAAAGAAATCTTAAAAAACAGTAAATGAGAGGAACCTATTGCAGTACTTGGCACACAGTAAATGTTGTAGATGTTACTATAAGTTGTGATTTATTTATTTTTTTCTTTTTGTACTGGAGATTGAACCCAAGAGCCCTTTATCACTGAGCTATATCCTCATCCCTTTTTAGTTTTTCTATTGAGAAAGGGTCTCACTAAGTTACTGAGGCTGGCCTCAACCTTGCCATCTTCATGAGTGGCTGGGATTACAGGCATGTGCCACCCCATATGGCAACTGTTGTCCTTTGTTACAGATTGACCTACATCAACAAAAAAGGCTTATAAAATGGCTTTTAATAAATTTTCTTCAGTATTCTCAATGGACAAAAATAAACACTTTGTTGATAATGGTGTATACTGTTTATTGGAAGCGGACTGACAAAGAAATATTTGTTAGTATTTTTCTCATGATATTTTCTTTTGTCAGTAGGAAATGACTGAATTTGCTTTCAAATCCAATCTGATTTGAAAGGCTTAACAGGATAATGAAAATAAGACTGTAGTTTTACTTGTTGGCTTAAACCAGATGATGTTTCTACCTAAATGTGATAGAATAAAGGAGTCAATGTATCTGTAAAGCATCTTGTCCTGATTCTGTTATTACCAATTATTCTCATTTTATTGTAATTGCCTGGTAGTACCTTTGGTTTTCCTCACTTGACTGTAAGCCTGTGGCTTACACTTTCTTTCCTAAGGACCATTTTCAGGGTTTGATATAAAACATGCAAAATTGTTTCCTGTCCTTATATATAATATGGACAAACAAATGAAGAGTGCATAAATGAACAGATAAATAAAATGATGTCTATCAAGCATTTTGACCAATACACAGGATATAGTTAGTCCTCATTAAATATTATAATTATTTAGTAACTTTCATATTTAACTGTTGGACTTATTTCACCTTTATCTTCTATAATTATTTTGATGGCAGACGTTTTACTTTAAGTTCTATAATAGCCACATTAAATGTCTCAATAAACATTCTGAATGTTATATTTACTTAAATTTGGCTGTGCAAAACACTAATCAAAATTAATCAGATTTTGGAGATATAGCTCAGTTTACTTGTATTCTGGATTTTTTTCACCATTTCTTAGATTATTTTAGTTTTCTGTTTTTATTCCTTTGGTTTTACTTACTAATCTTTGATCATACTCAAATTACTAAAATTCATGACAAAAAGGAAGTTTCACGATGGATACTATTGAAATAGATAAGACAATCAGAAACTATTGAAAATTTATACCCCAATAATATAGAAAATCTTGAATACATCTATATTGTATACATGAAGAATTCAATGAGCTTCTTATTTCTAAACCTTCTTTCCCTTCTATTTTTTTAATGTTTTATCTTTTCAACTTAAAAACGAGAATCATATGATCATCTCAATAGATGCAGAGAAAGCATTTGACAAAATATAGCATCTCTTCATGTTCAAAGCACTAGAAAAACTAGGAATAGTAGGCACATACCTCAACTCTGTAAAAGCTACATATGCTAAACCTAAGGCCAACATCATTCTAAATGGAGAAAAATTGAAAGCATTCCTTCTAAGAACTGGAGCAAGACAAGGATGCCCTTTTGTATCACTTTTATTCAACACTGTTCTTGAAACTCTAGCCAGAGTAATTAGGCAAAACAAACAAACAAACAAAAAAAAAAAACAAAGAAAGAAATTAAAGGGATACCAATTAGGAAAACCAAGCTATTACTATTTGCCTATGACATGATTCTATATTTAGAAGATGCAAAAAATTCCACCAAAGAACTTTTAAAACTAATAAATGAATTCAGCAAAGTAAGAGAATACAAAATTAATACCCATAAATCAAATGAGTTCAAATACGACAGTGATGAATCCACTGAAAAAAAACTTAGGAACACTACCCTATTCACAATAGCCTCAATAAATAAAATATATGGGAATCAATCTAACAAAAAAGGTGAATGACCAATACAATGAAGGAACCCTAAAGAAAGAAATTTAAAAAGACCTTAGAAGATGGAAAGATCTCCCATGCTCTTGGATAGGCAGAATTAACATTGTCAAAATGGCTATACTACCAAAAGCGTTATATAGATTTAACATAATTCTTATTCAAATCCCAATGATATTCTTTGTAGAAATAGAAAAAGCTATCATAAAATTAATTTGGAAAAATAAGAGATCCAGAATAGCCAAAGCAATCCTTAGCAAGAAAAGTAAAGCAGGAAACATCATAATACCAGATTTAAATCATTACTAAAGAGCCATAGTAACAAAAACAGCATGGTATTGGCACCAAAACAGATATGTAAACGAATGGTACAGCATAGAAGACACAGAGACAAATCCACATAAATACAGTTATCTCATACTAGACAAAGGTTCCAAAAACACACACTGGAGAAAAGATGTCTTCTTCAAGAAAAGATGCTGGGAAAACTGGAAATCCATATATAGCAAAATGAAACTAATCCCCTATCTCTCACCCTGAACAAAAATCAACTCAAAGAGGATCAAGAACTTAGGCACTAGAACACAGACCCTGTGCCTCATAGAAGAAAAAGCAGGCCCAAATGTCTACCATATCAGCTTAGAAAATGATTTCCTTAACAAGACTACTAAAGCACAAGAAGGAAAATCAAGAATCAAGAAATGGGATGTAATGAAACTAAAAAGCTTCTTCTCAGCAATGGAAACAATCAATAACATGAAAAGCTTACAGAATTAGAGAAAATCTTTACCACATGCACCTCAGATAAAGCATTAATCTCCAAGATATATAAAGAGCTCAAAAAACTTAACACCAAAAAACCCAAATAACTCAATCAATAAATGGTCTAAGGAGCTAAATAAATAGACACTTCACAGAAGAAACACAATTGATCAACAAATATACGGAAAAACTTTCAATATTTCTAGCAATTAGAGAAATGCAAATCAAAACTAAGATTTCATCTCACTTCAGTCAGAATAGCAATTATCAAAAATACATGCAACAACAAATGTTGTCGATGATGTGGAGAAAAAGGTACACTCATATATTGCTGGTGGGACTGCAAATTGGTGCAACCATTATGGAAACCTTTGAATGGAATCATCATTTGACCCAGTTATCCCACTCCTTGGCATATACCCAAAGGACTTAAAATCAGTAATGTAGCCACATCAATGTTTATAGCAGCTCAATTCACAATACTAAACTATGGAACCTAGATTCCCTACAATGGATGAATTGATTAAAAAAATAGTGGTAAATATACACACAATGGAAATTACTCAGCCTTAAAGAAGAACAGAATTATGGCATATGCAGGTAAACAGATGGAACTGGAGACTATCATATTAAGTGAAATATTTCAATCCCAAAGAACCAAAGGCTCAATGTTTTCTCAGATATGCATATGCTAATTCACAAAAAGAGGGGCAGCCAAGTAGAATGGAATAGAGGTTCTTCAGATTATACAGGGGGAGAGCAGTGAGGGGAGAGGGTATGAGGGTAGGAATGATGTTAGAATAAATAGGACATTATTATCCTACGTGCATATATGATTACACAACATCATGTACAACTGTAAGAATGAGACCTTATACTCCATTATGCATGATGTGTCAAAATGCATTCTACTATTGTGCATAACTAATTAGAACAAAAAAAAATCTTTATTTATAATATCAAACTGTTGCCACTTCACTTCAGACTGCTGGGTGTGATGGTACATTCCTATAATCCCCACTACTTAGGAGGCTGAGGCAGGAGGAACCCAAGTTTAGAGTCTGCCTGGGCAACTTATCAAGTCACTGTCTAAAAATAAAAAAAATAAAAAGGTCTGGGGATATAACTCAGTGGTAGAGTGCCATAGGTTTAATTCCTAGTACAAAAGGGGGGGGGGGAATGAGACAAACTAGGTTTATCTTTCTGCTTAAATAAATAAAACACAAGAAAAAAACATAACATTTGTGAGGTAGTAAACTACTGGCAGTCCAGAACAGCCCTGAAAACAGGGAATCAAATGAGATAAGTTCTAGAAATACCCACATTTCACTGCCTGGAATTTTTCTGGGGCTCAATGAAGAAAATGCAAAGCAAAGCAAAACCTGGCAATATCCTTCTCAAGATAAAAAAGAGATGAGATTCCAGAGAAGCCAAAGCAAGGCAGTTTACCTAGTGAAGTACCAATGAAAGAGGAGTACCACAGAGATCTTTGAAGATCTGCAAAAGGTTTCTTCCCCAGAATCTGGCTGAGTGTACATGTGAGAAAAACCATCCCAGGTTAAAGGGAAAAAAATACCCCAAAGAAGAAGCAGTAACAATACCCAAAGTTCACACAAGTCTAAGAATAATTAGAATTTTTCCCAGCCAGATTGAAGAAACCCCCCTAGGGCACTAAGTAGAGGGATCAAAAGGATACTGTCTCAGGAGTTAGGCAACATCAGCCATAGATTACAAGCTGCTCTGGTTTAAAAAAATTATAAAAACAAAGTTTAAAAGGGTCAAAACTATTTCTAAATAATAATTATACCCCAGGGAAAAAGCCACAGAATGCTGTTTGAAATATCTAACTATCTAGCATCAATGAGTAAAACTGACAATGACTGGCATCTTATCAAAAACTAGCAGGCATGAAAAGAAGCAGCAAGATACAATTCATAACATGGAGAAAAGGAAATCATTCAAAACTGAACCAGAAATTATACAGATGATAGAATTAATAAGAACATTAAAATGATTATTATAGCATAAGCCATAGGCTCAGGAAAGTGAAAAGAAGCATAAATATACTACGATTGAAATCAAATTTTTAGAAATGCAAAACTGAATTTCTGAGATGGAAAAAAAAACACAGAATGGGAGTTAATGGCGGAATGCAGAATGTAGAATTAAAAAAATTAATGGCGAAAGACCAAATGCTTTCCTCCAAGACTGGGAACAAGGTTAAGAATATCTACTCTGATTATTCCCATTCATGGTTTACTGGATAAATTGTCCAGTGCAGTAGGATACTCCTCCCCCCACCAAAAAAAAAAAAAAAAAAAGAAGAGGAAGGGGAGGAAAGAGGAAGAAGAGAAGGGGAAAATATGAATATCGGAGAGAGAGTATCTGTATTTCAAGATGGCATGATTTTCTATGTAACAAATTACAGAGAATCTCTAAAATAAGCTCCTAAATTTTTCCCATTGAAAAAGAGTTTGTCAAAGTCACATGATACAAAGTCTATATTTTTAAAGCATCATGCATATTCTACTAACAAGAATTGAAAATTGATATAAAATTGGAACCATTTATAATCACACTAAAACATGAAATAGTTGTAGATCTAACAAAGTTTATATAATATTTGTACATAGAAAACCACAAAAAACTGTACTATGGTTTCAATGTAGTTGGTCCCCTTTGAAACAAATATTGGGTTTAATAACCACTCTGAGGTATTATAAGTGTGGAAACTTAATCCAAGTATGGTGTTTTGAGGTGTGGCCTTTGGGAGGAGATTAGGATTAGATAATCATGGGTGGAGCCCCCATGATGAAATACTGAGAGAAAGACATATGTATGCTTCCTCTCTTGCCATGTGATTCCCTGAATGGCCTTGGTACTATGCCAGCAAGAAAGGCATCACCCAGTCTGGCTTAGCTTTGAACCTCTAAAACCATGAACCAAAAAGAGCTTTTTTTTTTTCCAATACTTATCTATTCTGTGGTATTGTATTACTAGCAACAGAAAATGGACTAATACATACTGATAAGAGAAATCAAAGGCGGACTAATAAGAGATAAGATCATTGTTCATAGGAAGATTCAATAAATTTTTAGTTTCACTGTGGCAATATAATTCAAATCTCAACACATCACCAATATATTTTGTATAACTCAACAAGCTGATTCTAAAATTTATGTAATTATGCATCATTTAATAACAGAGATACAATTCTGAAATATGTATTATTAGAAAAGACATATCTACTATCTTGGTAAGAAGCGATATTGCTTCCATTCACAAAACACTGAAAATTAAGCACTCAAATCTTGTGTACTGTCCGGGAAAATAATAATAATATAAATTAAACTGTTGAGTTTAAAAAGTACTATTTCACATCAATCATTTTATTTTTCAGTATTTCATGGGAGCATCAAGGAAATAGCAGGTTTCTTATGAACTACAACTACCTAATAAAAACAAGGAAAAAGGTTTCCTGGGCAGCAGCAATTTGCCAGAGATAACCCTATACTAAATATGAGGAAGAACAATTTCTGCAGATAGTTAGCTATCATTGTCATGACTCAGCAGAATGTTTAATTATTATAAAAATGAAGTTATAGACTATCAAGGATATTGAGACATGAAAAACGATTCCAAAAACCATGTAGAAAAGATGGATTACCTATAAAACACAATTATTTAAAACAATATAAGAGATAAGTAACAGAAGAGATATAAAGGTATAATTATATCTTCAGTGGAAAAAACTGATATTGAATTTCATATAACTTATCAAATTTCATAAAACTTGTTAAAAACAGTATGAAATATTATTCATTTATTAATGGCATATCAAAAAATTTCAGAAAAAAACATTAATGAAGTTTTATACTTTATAATTAATAAATATCATAAACAAGAAAGAAAAATAATTGAACAAAATGGGAGAGGAAACACAAAGCAAAAGGTAAAAAAAAATTTGTAAATATGGGGTAAAATCCAGTGAGACCTATAGAAAAAGCATATTTTATTCTAATTCCAAAGTCTTAAATTGGAAGGGAACCTGTAACAAAAGATAATTTAATTAAATAAAACAAAGTCTTAAATTGGAAGAGAACCTGTAAGAAAAGATAATTTAATTAAATTAAAAAAGCAGAAGTTTACTAACGTTTGTATTTTAGAAAACCCCAAGAAATGAGTAGTTCTTCAAAAGATGGTTTTGAACTCCATCTTAAATAACATTTACAAACAACAGTGACTTTTTAGAGAGGCGACAAGACAAGGAAAAGACCAAGTCTGTAGGGGTGGCAACTTATGGGGAAAGGCAAATGATGGCAGATAAAGGTTGGTTAGTAGAGCTTGTCAATGCAGATTCCTCTGGTATCTTCTCCAGGCCAATTGGGATACACTGTTCTTCAGTACCTACTACAATGAACTCTAATGAAAAGATTTCAACAAAGAGGTATAAGGAAATTATATAGTTGCCCAAATCTAAATACAGAATAAAAATTATGATGTAAACTGACTGACTTTTCAGCTCACAAAGATATAAAAATATAAGCACACTTTGCTCTAACCTATACCATTAGCTAATTTGAGGCTAAAGGCATAAAATAAGTGGAATGAGAAATTCAGAATAACAGTTTCTGGATAAGAATAATAAGAAAGCAGTGTTTCTCTTCATTGATAAGGATTATCTAATATACCTATTAAAAATGTAGATATATGAGCTCAAACTAAATCACAAAGAACCAAAATGAATAGGGAAGAAGTCTCTTACTCTGCACAGTTAAAACACACTCTATCCCCATTCCCGCACACTATTCTCAACATCAAAACAATTTGCAAAATGATATGACAAATCATGTCTCCCAATATTGTGGAAACAATGAATAAACCCAGTTCTTGTTAAAAAATATAACAGATGGAAGTGTACCAAAAAAGACTGCTTTTGTAGACTAAAACAGCTAAATATTGCCAATTTCCTAAGGTTAAATTTCATATATTCTTTTACCCTCTTAGAACTGCTTCATCAGACTATGCAGGAAAAGGAGCATTATTAAAAAGTAATACAAGGGATTTTTTCATGATGTTGAATATTTGAGTAAAAATTACTAGAAAGAGGAAATCAAGAACCCAAGATTCCCAAATCTTCCAAATTATACCAGTTCCAAATTTTACCAACTTCAGAAGCAGAAATTGGTTGAATTCTTCACACTTCAATTCTGACCTATAAACTAATTTGTGAATAAAACTCTTATTGAAACACAGAGATGCCATTCATTTTTACATTGTTTATGGCTGTTTTCTCACTATATTTTCAAGTCTTAAATTGGAAGGGAACCTGTAACAAAAGATAGTTTAATTAAATAAAAAATAAATAATACCCCCCAAAAAACAAGGAAAAAGGTTTCCTGGGCAGCAGCAATTTGCCAGAGATAACCCTATACTAAATATGAGGAAGAACTGCAAGAGAGAGCAGCAAATATTTACTATCAATCCTTTTTTTAAAAGTGCCAATAACCTTCCTTTAAAGCAATCATTAAACATTACAACAAAGAATTATAGATGACAGGCCAACAAAAAACATAAAATTGTATCAGTACTCAAAACAGCAGTAAGCAGAAAATTGGGAAGGGGGCAATGAACACTTGGGACAAATAATAAAATGATAAATAATAATGAAATGATACATTTAAAAATATTAATAATCACAAGAAATCTAAGATATTTAAAAAATACAATTAGAAGTCAGCAATTGTCTGTTCAAAAAAGCAAGTTTTTTCAAAAAAGTTCCAAAACATTAATAACAATAAACTACCTTAAAGCTTTCAACAAGGGATCCATTTTAAACATACATAAATAGGTAAAAAATGAAAAGGCCACGGAAAATACACCCCACTAACAATAATCAAAATAAAGGTGGAGAGTTTCTATTAATATGATTGACACAGATTTTAGGGAAAAAATATTACCAGAAAGAGAAGGGCATTTCACAGCAGTAAACATACAACTAACTATATTAAGAGGATATAATAATTCTAAATGCACATGTTTCAAATATATGTGTGTCAAAACTAATAGAATAACCTGATAGAACAGTATGCAAGACCAGTTATATCCATAACTACAAGTCAGATATTTCAACGTCTGCCTCTGACTGGCAGAACAAGGAGAGTAGAAAACACTAACAACAGCAGAATACTTGACCAAGATGATCAAAAGCCTGACCTAAGTGATATTTGTAAAACTCTCCACTAACAGCAGCATATACAATCTTTTCAAGTAGATGAAGAACACTTATCAAGACAAACCATATTCTCGGCCATAAAACGAACCTCAAAAATACATCGAAACCACATAAATATGTTCACTTTCTGCACTACAGTGAGATTAGAAACTAATAAATGGAATACATCTGGAAAACATGAAAATATTTGGAAACTATGTAAACACTTTTAAGCCCTTTGGTTAAAAAAATCAAGAGATAAATTAATAAGCATTTTAATTGAAAATAAAAACACGACATTTGAAAATGTGAGACATGAACCCAAAGTAGTACTTAGAAAAAAATTTATGTCATTAAATGGCTACATTTAAAGAGAAATATCTTAAACAATGACCTAGGTGTCTAAGGCGCTAGAAAAATGTAGTCTGAAATCCAAATAAGCAATAGAAATTAAATAATAAACATTTAGAGAAGAAATTAGTTACACAGAACTCAAAAAAAAAAAATCAATGAAACCAAAATTTGGTTCTTTGAGAAGTTCCAAAACATTAAGGTTTGTTTGACTTCTACCAGACAAAACAAGAAATAAAGAGAGAAGACACAAATTATCAATATCTGGAAAACAACTACCAGAGATCTCAGCAAAATTTCAACATATTTTAACAGGAATATTATGAAACACACACACACATATCCACGTATACAATAAATGTGTGTATATATAGTGTTTGATTTAATTCAACATCTATTCCTGAAATAAAAATTAGTACTAGAAAGAAAAAACACACTAATAAAGGATTTTGACAAGGACAGACATAGATAAAATGTTATTTAGTGATTAAAAAAAATCAAACACTTTCTGCACATGATCAAGCAAAAGGGACAGTTACCAACTTGTTATACTTCTATCTTTCCACTCTACTAGAAGTTCAGTCAATGTGGTAAGGGAAAAAAAATGCATCAAGAATAAAAGGAAAGATATAACAATGTCCTTACACTCAGAAAATTATAGTTGTATATAAAAAATCCTAGGGACTTAACAAAAAAACTACTGTAATAAGTTTTGATCATTTAGAATAAAAGATTTAGAGCAACTGTATTTCTATATCATACTAATTAAAACCAGATAATTGAAAAGGAAAAATCATTAAAGTTCAAAAGTGAGCATTCGAATTATAAAATACTGGGGCTGAAGCTATGGCTCAGCAGTAGAGAGCACTTGCCTGGCATGTGTAAGCCACTGGATTCAATCCTCAGCACCACATAAATTGAAATAAATTAAATAAAGGTATTGTGTCCATTTACAACAACATCATCAAAATGCAAATTAAAAATTTTTTAAATAAAATATAAAATACTTGGGTATAAACTTGACAAAAGATGTAAAACACTGATCATTGAAACCTTATAATATTGGTGAGGGAAGTTAAAGAAGCCCTAAGTAAATACAGCAATGCACCATGTTTATAAACAAGAAGAACCAAAGATGCAAAAATATCTTTTGCCCAAATTGACTCAATTTAAGTGCAACAAATAAGACAAGAGGCTTTGTTGAAAAAACTGATAGGTGCTAATAAAAGTTATATGGAAATAAAACATACCTAAAGTAGCTAAAAACAACTTAGAAATATCTGAACAATTTTGGAGGATTTATCCCACTTATTTTAAACACTAACAAACTATCTAGAGTAAATTAAACATAGTAGTACCAGAGACAGACAACTAGTTTAATAGAAGGAACCAGAATCATGTAATAGATCCACATAAATATGTTCAACTAGTTTCATTTTATTTGTTGATTTTTGACAAATGTACAAAGGAGATTCAGTGGTCGAATATTCTTTTGAAGCAAATAAAATTGGAAAAAGAATGGATACTGATATGCAAAAAAGGTAGTAATAGTTCAATCTACATCTAGCACCATATATAAAAATCAACTTAAAATGGGTCAAATTAAACTTGTAAATTATTTTAAATATCAGAGAAAATATTTTAATGATGAATCAGGCAAGAGTGTTTATTTTTTTAAAATATGAGACCAAAACTACAACCAGTACAACAAAAATGGATAAATTTAAAATTATAGCTCTAGAAAATACATTAGTAAAATAAAAAAAGTTACAGATTGTGGCAAAATATTTACTAATCCTTCTAATGAATGATTTATATCCAGAATATATAAGGAAATCTCAAATTAATAATAAAAAAAACATCAAATGGCAAAAAAATTCAAAGACTTTCCACATATACTTACCAGATCACCTAGTTAGGTATCTCCAACTAATTAGTTATTCAAGAGAAGTAAGCATAGATCCATATAAAGTCTTATTCACTAATAAAGACCTTGTACAAAAAACAAAAATGTAGGGATTTGTTGTTAGACCAGTTTTACAGGAAATATTTACAGAAAAAGAAAATTATATAGGTCAGAAACTTGGAAGTACATAAAGATGGGGAAAGTATCTGAGATAAAACAAAATTCTATAACATACACTATATGTTTTTATGGTTTATGTTTTAAAATGAAACAAAAAATTTAATTTTCTTATTCCTAAGTGAATAATAAAGTTTGCTCAAAATAATAATAGCAACAAGTAATTTGATTATATGTACATATATATGTGTCAGTGAAATAGACAATAACTATAATGATACAAGGAACAGGATAGAGGCATTTGGATTGTTTAATTATTATGAAATTATATTCACACTATATGCAACACAGGTAGTGTTTTTAGGGCACCCACTACAAAAGTTAAAAAAAAAGTATAATTGACATGCTAAAGAAGCAGAAAATAGCATTATGTAAATGCTCAATTAAAACTCACAAGGAACAAATAAAAAGGGCAATAAATATAAAATAGTAACAAATATGGTAGATATACAATTGACCACATCAGTAATCACTGTAAACATCAATGATTATATAAACATACTAATTAAGAGAGCATTAGAGTGATGCAGAAAACATGACATGACTATATGTTGTCCAAACGAAATTCACTTTAAATATAAAGACACATATTTTAAAAGTAAACAAGTGGAGAAAGATATGCCATGATAACACAAATCAAAAGAAGCACAAGTAAGTACATTAATTTCAGAGGCCACAGACTTCAGGGCAAGAAAAGTGGCATTATAGAATTATCAATTCTCCAAGAAAATACAAGAATCTTTAATGAGTGTGTACTTAACAACAGAGCAGGAAAATCCATGATGTGATTATAAACTTATCAGAAGAAATAGATGAATCTAACTATTATTATTGGAGACCTCATTGTGATTCCAGTATAAATGAACAGATCCAGTAGTCAGAAAATCAGCGAGAACACAGTTGAACTTAACACTAATATCAACTGAATATAAGAAATACAGACTGCACCTGCAAACAGCAGAATATCCATTCTTCTTGATCTCTCATGGAACAATCTCTAACACAAACTACATTCTAAACCACAAAATATATCTTAAGAAATATACAGTAATAGAAATCATACAATATCTGTTCTTGGATCTTAAAAGAATTAAACCAGAAATTAGTAAGGTGGATGGTGGGAAAATACCACAATACTCTTCTAAATAATTCATGGGGTTAAGAAAAAGAAAATCTCAAGAGAAATTTCTAAATATCTCAAACTAAGTGAAAACATAACTTGGAAAATTGTGGGATGAAGCAAGTAATGGGAAATTTAGAGCAGTGAACATATATATTGAGAAATGAGAATGACCTAAAAATCAACAATCTCTGCTTCTCCCTTAGGATTTGAAGAAGAGTAAACTAAATTTAAAGTAAGCAGATAAAGAAATAATAAATTAATAGGAGATAAAACAGGAAATATGGAGAAATCAACAACACAATACCTGGCTTGTTGAAATGAATCCATAAAAAGTGATAAGGTTCTAGCCAAGCTAACCAAGGAAAAAAGAGAAAAGACAGAAATTACTCATGTCAGAAACAAAAAGGGGCTATTACTACATATCCCATTAATATGCAAAGGTTAAATAACAGATTACTATGACAACGTTATGCTCACAAATTTGATTAACCTAGATAAAATAAACCAATTCCTTCAAAGACACAATCTGCCAAAATGCACAAAAGCACAAACAGACAATATGAATAAATTTATGTATTAAATTTAACTAAGTCAATAATTAACTGCTATGGTCTTACAGTTAATGTCTCTGGAAAATTAGCATGTTAAAATACTAACCACTAAGATAAAGGTAATAGGAGGTACAACCTTTGGGAACTGATTAGGTCATGAGGATTATGGGATTAGAGTCCTTATAGAAAAGATTCCAGAGACATTCCTTTACCTTTCTGCCATGTGAGTTATAATAAAAAGACCAGTTTAGGAATCTGTTTCTTGTCATATGCTAGAGCTGCAGGTGATTTTTCTTGGACTTCTCAGTCTCAAGAACTGAAAAATGAATTTTTAATGTTTATGAAATGCAAGTTTGTGGTATTCCATTACAACAGTTCTAATAGAGTAAGACAACTTTCCAAACAAGAAAAGGACAGAGCCAGATGGCTTTACTGGTGAATTCTAATGAAGAATTAATTAAATATTTAGACTAATTCTCCACAGTCTCTTCCAGAAGGTAAAAACAGAGTATATACTTCTTAACTCATTCTATGACATCAACATTACTCTAATACTAAAACCAGACACAAATATTAAAAGAAACCTACAGACCAATTCTCTCATGAACACAAAGGCAAAAATCCTCAACAAAATATTAAAAAATTAAAAATCAAATAACATAACACATCAACAAGCTAAAGAAAAATCACATAATCATATTGACACAAAGCATTTGACAAAATCTAATCAACATATCCAACATGTATATGTGATAAAAACTCAATGAAATGAGAACAAAAGATAACTTCCTCAAAGGAATAAATAATACCTAACAAAAATCTATAGCTAACATCATATTTAATGATGAAAAACTAGAATCTTTTCCAGTAACATCACAAAAAAGCTAATGCTTTAGTTGTAGATTGACACAATACATTCATTCATTCATTTATTTGTTTGTTTTTGTGATGCTGAGGATTGCATATGGTGCCTCACACATGCTGGCCAAGTGCTCTACCACCGGGCTACAACTCCAGCCCTCTCACCACTGTTTCTTCACATCATACTAGAAATCCTAGCTAAAGCAAGACACAAGTAAAGGAAATAAAAAGTACATGGATTGGGAAATAAAAGTGTCCTTTTTTATAGATGACATGACTGTTTATGTAGAAAATTCTAAAGAATGGGCAACCTCTGGAATTACTAAGTGATTATAGCATATCAAAGTTATAGAATGCAAGATTAGTATACAAAAGTCAATTACTTTCCTATACACTAGCAATGAACAAATGGAACAAATAAAACTCAAAATATATTACATTTCCATTAGCAATCTTTAAAATGAATCATTTTATTAATCCAACAAATTGTATATAAGATCTACATGAGGGGAACAACAAAACTTCAATGAATTAAATCAAAGAATTACTAAATAAATAAAGACATACTCCATGTTCATAGACAAGAAAGTATCAATATTGTCAGGGTGTCAGCAGTATCTGAGGGCATTTCTGGTTATCACAATTGAGGATGTTCCACTGCCACCTAGTAGGCAGATATGAGGGATGTTGGTAAGCATTTTACAATGCATATGACAGTTCCTCAAAACAAAGGGTAATTAAGCTCCAATAACATTAGTGCCAAGGTTGAGAAACACTAGATTGAGTCCATAAATCTGTACACAGCACCTTTCTCCAAAGGTGTTAGAGTAATGAAAGTCTTTTCTCTGAAAGGTGCTAGAATAAATGGATCTGCATATGAGGTGGAGGGAGAAGACATCTGATGATATCACCCCATCATAACCCAAATTAAAAAACTGATCACATAATTAATTGAAGAAAATACACATCTTTTGAAAATACAGGAGGAAAACCTTTGACAGCTATAATTAGGCAAAGATTTCATAGATACAGAATTAAAAGGATGATAGATAAAAGAAAAAAATTCCATTCATCAAAAGTAAATGGAATTAAAGATAGCATTAAGAAAATAAAACTAAAATAAAATATTCATAATGCATACATACAGTCAAAATTTTGTGAAAAATCTTATTATTTATGTATGCAACTTAGGAAAATGAACAAAAATTCTGAATATGTATTTCACGAAAGAAAATATACAAACAGCCAGTACTCACATGAAAAGATGTTAACCATCAAAAGTCATTCAGATAAATGCCATTGGATTAGATACCATTCCCCACTTTCCCCTGTAAAAAACACTAAATGACTGAAAATACCAAGCTCTAAGAGGATAAATCAAAGAGAATTCTTATACATCAGCAGTTAAGAATGTAAAATGGAACAAAACTTTCAAAAAGCGTTTGGCACCTAGTTATAAAGTTAAACACACTTACCATGTGATCCAGTAAGTCAATATCTAAATATGTATAAACAAAAATAAAAATATGTCCCAACAATTTTATGCAAACATTCATAGCAGCCCCTAACTTTAAGCAATCTAAGTATATAACAATAAGTGAATAGATAAAAAGATGCTATATGCCTGTATAAGAAAATATTATTCAGTAACTGAAAGGTATAAATACACCTCCCCACCACATACACACACAAAGAATCTCAAAATATATTATGATGAACCAAGGTATACAGACACAGAAGAATCTAAATTATATTTTATATAAAATTATAGAGATGATCAAACAGGGCTAGGTTCAGTAGTAGAGCACTTGTCTAGCATGTATGAGGCCCTGGGGTTCAAACCCAGTACCTAGGGCGAGGGGGAAGGAAAGGTGAAACAAGCAAATAGCAAGAGAATACAGATTAGTGGTTGCTTGGGACCAGAGATCATTTGAGGAGCATGACTAGACAATAATGAGAAAGCTTCTTGAACTGATGCAAATGTTCTATGTATTGATTATGATGCTTATGTTCCCTATAAGTATCCTAACCTTGAGTGTTCTTGGCCAAATATAGGTACACACATTCCTTAATAAAGGATGCAATTAATTTTACGTAGAACATATCTAAAATAGTTGATAGGCTTTGGGGCACAGCAAATTAGGTACAGATAGATTAACAGAATTAAGCGACAAATCAGGGTTGAATCCAGTTTTTCCCTTAAATTTTCCCTTAAGTTTTTCATTTAAGGAAAGAGAGAGGGGAGTCAATTGATTACTAAGGAACAATATTGATGCTATATTTGTACTCCTCCCCCAAAAATTCTTCTTGTTAAATAAAATTTACTTACTTCCAGTTTGAAATGACATCTTAAGAGCTAGCAAATGTGAAATCACCATTTCTAGCACTCATGTGGTTTTACAAACTAACCATCACACTGAACTTCTTATGTTCCCTATAAGTATCCTATCCTGGAGTGTTCTTGGCCAAATACTTCCAATTAATAAATAGGATACATCTTTCCTTTTAGGCAACTTTACATTTCTTTTAGTGATGTTTTATAGTTTTCATTGTAAATGGTTTTCTGCACCTTGGTTAAGTTTATACCTAGGTATTTTCTTAACTTGGATGCTATTATAAATGGAATTGCTCTCTTTATTTTATTTTCAATTCTACTTGGTGTAAAAACAACTGGTTTTTGTATATTAATAATTTAATCCAAAACTTGTTTGAAACCATAAATAGCTTTACTCTTGGCTATTTTTAATGAGACATCACTAAAATAAATTATTTACAAATTTATAGGAAAAAGTCAATTCACAAGCATCAAATCACAGGAAAGGTTCAGAACTTTGGGAATTTGCAAATTCAAAAACCAAATTAAAAACCTTGGACAAACTTTAAGATGACAAGAAACAATGCACTAGGGACTTCTTCCAAAAACCCTAAAAAGAGAATCATTATCAATCAATTAGCAATCCCTACACCCAGACCACATGCTTCTGTTTAACCTGTCAGTGAGATTCTATAATTACTACATACTAAAAATAGCCATATCTTAAATTCTTTAACTTTCCTCTTGGGAGTAGTTACAGTAAATGCCCTACCTTTTATACTAGATACGCTTCAGGTAAACAATTTATATTTTAGTTCCTAGTTCTTCAGATCAAAAGGAACCATATCTGGACCTGAGAATAGAGACTGCAGCACACCAAACCCTTCCCCTATCACCTACAAATCCTGGACTTTTCAGTCCAAGGTCTTAGTAAGACAGACCTTTCAGATTTTCTCCTATGGAGACAAGATATATAAATTTGCCTATGAGATGCAGGCTTCAAATACATGGTGACCAAAAGAGCACTGCAATATATTAGTGCAGTTTAACAAATATCTCTTGCTCTCTGCCTTTCAGATGGATGGTAAGATCTCATTAGCTGGCCCCATTATGATTGGAGTTTGGGGATATGTGGACATAAATTGGAATTGAAAATGTCAACTCCAGGTCAGAGTACTTAATTATTGATACAAAATCTAACAGGGCTCTCTCACTCTGCAGTGATATACTATATTGAGTATATTTCAATGTTCCACATAGGAAATATACTCAATATAGCTGCCTTGATGGCAACATGAGACAGAAACCGAAGAAAACCTTCAATATAATGCAGCATGAGTAAAATATAAATGTTTGTTTCCTGGAGCCAGAGTCTAGGAAATATTTCGACTAACATATGTTTTATAATGCTTCAAAGTTCTATGACTTGAATTTTTCTCTGTGATATTTCTGTGCATAAATGAAGTCATTACACTTTATACTACTGATGGCATGGTATTTTACCACCCAAAATAGTATGATTGTTATATCCAACTTATAAAATTCCCTGTGTGTTCCTTTTTTCAAGCCATTTATTAAAAGAACACTGAAAAATATTTAATAGAACTGGTCCCAATCTTCAGGATGAGGTGGCACATCTATAAATCTATTTAAATTCGCTATTTAATTTTGTTTTCTAAATTGTAACTAATTTTCTTTTCATCCTATAAACATTACATTTAAATAAAGTTGATTTAATTTTCAACTATATTATTGAAAAGTTGTACAAGAACATCTTGCATACATTATTTATACTAGGATACATCTACAAATTCTCCTCAGTTGATTCCTTAACCATTCAAATCTTTAAAGACAATAAACATAAAAAGGGACAAAAAGTAATAGAAAAATTCAAACAGAAACCATGTGAAAAAAATGTAACTCAAGAATAAGTGTTTTGTTACCTCCATTAATATGTACAATTTTTAAGTTTTTAACATATTCGTTAAAAATAAATTATATATGTGTTATTATTTATTTATTTTGGTACTGTGGATTGAACCCAGAAGGTTTCTACCTCTAAGCTACATTCCCAGCTCTTTTTATTTTATGTTTTTGAGACAGAGTCTCACTAAGTTGCTAAGCTTGGCCTCAAAATTGTGATCCTCCTATTTCAGCCTCCCGAATCACTAGGATTACAGGTATGCACCACTACACCCTGCCTGAATTTTCAAAATTCAAATGTTATTAACTTCTGGTCACTAAAAGTCATTCCATTGCCATAGTGCATTTGTAGTTATCCCTTTGCTTCTGCTATTTGTTGAATATTATTACAACCCCGAAATTAACATAATAATCATTAATTTGGGAGCAAGCCCACATATTTTAGGACTTTAGTCCTATTTTAGGTCTATCATAAAAGTCTCAAAATTTGAATTTACATAAGCATACTTTTTCTCCGAAATACATCAAGTGAAGTAAATGGCATGAAACTGAACAAACAGCACTAGAGCTCTCAGAGGAGGAGAGTCAAAAGAAAAGCATAAATATACACTGCATGTGCACTTTTATTACCTGAGTATTTAGCAACTCTTCACACTTGTGGGCTTGTTTCTCAATTGCACAGATGTACTGTTTTTCAATAGCTTCTACTTGTTGCTTAACTGAAGACTGCAGTAGTGCCTATAAACAAGCAAAAGAAATCATTTTGATCACAAACAACCTGAAGGTATACTGTTGGCATGTGAAGTTTTTGACAGTCATACAAATTGGAAATATAACACCCCTTCGCATTACAAAATACATATTTCTCAACAGAGAAGTCCATTTATAGATATTACTTTAAGCTTTCAATTTTAGGTTTTCCTATTTGCTAATATTATAGTTTTTTTTTGGCTCACCTATTCATTCCACACAACTTCTCTTTAAGAAAAGCCAAGTCATAGAAAATGATAAAGAGAGTGAGTAGTTCTGTTAAATATAAATTCAGTTCAGTGAAGACCACACAGGACGAGAAGCATATGAAAGCTGCTGGGAAAAAAAAAAAAAAAAGAAAGAAAGAAAGAAAAAGAAAAAAAGAAACATGAAAAAAAAAAAAAGCCAGACATATTTCACTGGCTGACAAAACTCCACATCCTCTCGGCACACTGTAAGATCCCATGGGCCAAGCATGATCTACAAGACCACAAGTCAAGTAAAAGCAGATGGAAATTCTGAAAAACTTCAAACATAAAATAACTGCCCCCCAGGAAGTTCATGCCGCCAATGCAAAAAGATATAAGTTAAAGTATGTAAGTTAAAATCTCAAGGCAATCTTCATAAAAAGTAATAAAATGTGAGACTCGACAATCAGAATATAAATGCAAGAAATTAAGTAATATATAAAGATATAACCACTGTTCTAAGAAGAGCCAAATCATCATTTGAAGATGTTCCACCAACTCACCTTACTGGAGATGTTTAAAATATTATAATCTCTTTTCTTTTACTTTAAAAAACTTTATTTATGTTATGCTAACATGATTGTAATGGTCTCTTCATGCTATTTATAAGTTCTCAATCATCCTAAAATAAGCACTCAACCATGTACATAGAGCTCTTCAATATTCTATTTTTAAAGGTCTATCTGGATAATAAACTACTCATAATCAGAATAGTAAGTTGAACAGACAAATCTTATAGAAAACAGACCATTGGCACATTCACTGAGAAAAGAAAAATAAGTCAAATCCCTTAATCTCTGTTTTGAAAACAGGTTTATTAACTTGGAAACAACATGCATTAAAATGATAAATAAATAGACATGTATTTTCAAAAATAGACAAAAGTATTTTTTAAAGGAATGACTAAGTCTCAAATTTTCAAATAATTTTTTTCCAATGCAGACTATCTGATGATGCTACTATTACTACATTTCATTAGTTACCACTGAGAAACTGCAGAATTACTAGTATATTAGTAAAGAAAAATAATATTAGGAATTGCTTACCAGAGCCATGTTAGACCTCAATATATATAAGATATGTCTTCTGGATTCCATAATGATAGATTTATATACAGCATCAAAAGTCAATCCTTTCACACTGTATCTAGATGCTGTAAATCTTTAATTTACCTTTGGCAAAGTGTAATATTTGGTGAATTTATAAAATTTTAATTAGAGAATAATAAAGACAATTCCCTTGGAATAAACATAGTGTCTTTTGTAAAGACAAAAATATCATTCTTTGGGGTGGGGTGGGGATTAAAGATATGGCAGAACTGTTTGCACAGTTACAAGTTATTCCAAATTTAAATACACAATCATAATTTTTAGTCAACTATATTCTTTGTAGGCCCAAATTAATAAAATAAAATAACATTCTTTTTATATAATTTTTTTTATTTTTATTTATTTATTTATTTTTTATTATTATTGGTCGTTCAAAACATTACATAGTTCTTAATACATCATATTACACAGTTTGATTCAAGTGGGTTATGAACTCCCACTTTTACCCCGTATACAGATTGCCGTATCACATCAGTTACCCTTCCATTGATTGACATATTGCCTTTCTAGTGTCTGATGTATTCTGCTGTCTGTCCTATTCTCTACTATACCCCCTCCCCTCCCCTCCCCTCCCCTTTTCTCTCTCTACCCCTTCTACTGTAAATCATTTCTTCCATTTGTATTATCTTGTCTTACCCCTCCTTTCCTCTTATATGTCATTTTGTATAACCCTGAGGATTTCCTTCCATTTCCATGCGATTTCCCTTCTCACTCCCTTTCCCTCCCACCTCTCATCCCTGTTTAATGTAAATCTTCTTCTCAAGCTCTTCGTCCCTACCCTGTCCTTGTTTACTCCCCTTATATCAAAGGAGTCATTTGGTATTTGTTTTTTAAAGATTGACTAGCTTCACTTAGCATAATCTGCTCTAATGCCATCCATTTCCCTCCAAATTCTATGATTTTGTCATTTTTTAATGCAGAGTAATACTCCATAGTGTATAAATGCCACATTTTTTTTTTATCCATTCATCTATTGAAGGGCATCTAGGCTGATTCCACAGTCTTGCTAATGTGAATTGAGCTGCTATGAACATCGATGTAGCAGTGTCCCTGTAGCATGCTCTTATTAGTTCTTTAGGGAATAGACTGAGAAGGGGAATAGCTGGGTCAAATGGTGGTTCCATTCCCAGCTTTCCAGGAAATCTCCATACTGCTTTCCAAATTGGCCTCACCAATTTGCAGTCCCACCAGCAATGAACAAGAGTACCCTTTTCCCCGCATCCTCTCCAGCACTTATTGTTGTTTGACTTCCTAATGGCTGCCAATCTTACTGGAGTGAGATGGTATCTTAGGGTAGTTTTGATTTGCATTTCTCTGACTACTAGCGATGGTGAGCATTTTTTCATGTACTTATTGATTGATTGTATGTCCTCCTCTGAGAAGTGTCTGTTCAGGTCCTTGGCCCATTTATTGATTGGGTTATTTGTTATCTTATTGTCTAATTTTTTGAGTTCTTTGTATATTCTGGTTATTAGGGCTCTATCTGAAGTGTGTGGAGTAAAGATTTGTTCCCAGGATGTAGGCTCCCTGTTTATCTCTCTTATTGTTTCTTTTGCTGAGAAAAAACTTTTTAGTTTGAGTAAGTCCCATTTGTTGATTCTAGATGTTAACTCTTGTGCTATGGGTGTCCTATTGAGGAATTTGGAGCCCGATCCCACAGCGTGTAGATCATAACCAACTTTTTCTTCTATCAGATGCCGTGTCTCTGATTTAATATCAAGCTCCTTGATCCATTTTGAGTTAACTTTTGTGCATGGCGAGAGATAGGGATTCAGATTCATTTTGATGCAAATGGATTTCCAGTTTTCCCAGCACCATTTGTTGAAGATGCTATCCTTCCTCCATTGCATGCTTTTAGCCCCTTTATCAAATATAAGATAGTTGTAGTTTTGTGGATTGGTTACTGTGTCCTCTATTCTGTACCATTGGTCCACCCGCCTGTTTTGGTACCAGTACCATGCTGTTTTTGTTACTATTGCTCTGTAGTATATTAAATTATCACTATTTGCAGATGATATGATTCTATACCTAGCAGACCCAAAAGGGTCTACAAAGAAGCTATTAGAGCTAATAAATGAATTCAGCAAAGTGGCAGGATATAAGATCAACACGCATAAATCAAAGGCATTCCTGTATATCAGCGACAAATCCTCTGAAACAGAAATGAGGACAACTACTCCATTCACAATATCCCCCCAAAAAATAAAATACTTGGGAATCAACCTAACAAAAGAGGTGAAAGATTTATATAATGGAAATTACAGAACCCTAAAGAAAGATATAGAAGAAGACCTTAGAAGATGGAAAAATATACCCTGCTCATGGATAGGCAGAACTAACATCATCAAAATGGCGATTTTACCAAAAGTTCTCTATAAGTTCAATGCAATGCCAATCAAAATCCCAACAGCATATCTTGTAGAAATAGATAAAAGAATCATGAAATTCATATGGAATAATAAAAGACCCAGAATAGCAAAAACAATGCTAAGCAGGAAGTGTGAATCAGGCGGTATAGCGATACCAGACTTCAAACTTTTTATATAATTAAAAACATAACTTGAATAGTAATATTTCCTTTATTGATTGATTTATATATAATATACTCATTTTCTTCCAGACATCAAGGAGGATCATGAGTTAAGTCAGAGCTAAAACTAAGGCTGTGGATCAAAAAGAGGAGCAATGCAAAAGTAACTAGCTTCCTATAGAGTTCAAACCTGTCAGTTTAGTCTCAGTCATTTATATGTACAAAGGGTATATCTATAAAGGGGATACAAAGGGAGGTATGTATAGATTTTTTAAAAATATCTTTACTCATTGAGTTTAGTCTAACATTGAAGACAAATATTCTCTTGATAATCACATACTATAGTTATGTGCAGGGTGCATAACAAAGAAAGAAAAGATACTCAAGATCGCCTGTAAAGACTCAGTACTATACACAAGAATATAAAATAGATAAGAATAACTAGAGTGTGAAAGGTAAAGTTAATAAGATGGAAATAGTGAGGCAGGGAGGAATGAAATTAGACAAGTGCCAGATATTAAAAGATCTTGTACAGCACAACAAGGATTTTAAAATTTTGACCCACACTACTCAATAGAGTGATTATTAGTGCCATAGTCCTAGAAAATGAGGTAATTTTCTAAAACTGTCCTTACTCCTAGAATATTAACTATTATGGACATACTTATGTTTACATATTAGTACTAGCCAACTGCTTTTATGGCTTGATTTACTATTATGTAATTGAATATGTATCATTCAATGTAATATAACATAATAACTGCTTTTAAGTTTCTCATATATTTTAAGTACAAAAATGAACATAGATCTTAATTTTCCAATTCATTGTTTTCTTCTGCAATTGTCTTTATAAATACTAAAAACAAAAGCATTTCCTCAATACAACATTATAAAAAGATATATGAAATTATTTCCTTTCTAATCTATTTTAAGTCATTCTTAACACACAGAAAAAGCATTAAAATTCTCCTGGTGTGTGTGTGTGTGTGTGTGTGTGTGTGTGTGTGTGTATCTATATCAGAGATAGAAATGCAAGATGTATATCCATGTATTCCATATTGAAAAGAATGCTACCAAGGGCAAGAAATGTTTTGTACCCAATAAACTTAGGCCTTGGTCACTGTTCTATCAGAGATTGGCAGTATTATCTCACCGAATCCAACTCACTAAGCTTGGGGAAAACTCATTACCATACTTGAGGAACACTGCAATTTTAGAAGTGTGAGCAAGATTATAGGTTCCTTTAGTACAAGAACTCAGTGGTACTTGTCTCTATACCCATGTGCACTCATTGTAGTGTTCCCTGCACTTAGTGTGAGTAATGCTATTCCCTAAATGGTAGTCCATTTTTTTAAAAAAAAACTTCTACCATTAGAAAATGTAGGCCCAACTCCCCATCATATTGGCTTAGGAACTGACTTCCTTAAAAAGACTTCTAAGGCACAAGAAATAAAATCAAGATCAATAATTGGGATGGTATCAAACAAAATGCTTCTTCACAGCAAGAAAACAATCAAGAATGTGAAGAGAGAGACTACAGAATGGTAGTCTTTATCACATGGACCTCAAATAGAGCATTGATCTCCATGATATACAAAGAACTCAAAAACTTAACATCCATCAATAAAAACAAAGAATCCAATCAGTAAATGGGCAAAGGAACTGAACAGGCACTTCACAGAAGAAGAAATACGAATGGTTGAAAAATACATGCAAGCTGGGTGTAGTGATGCTCGCCTATAACAACAGCTGGGGAGGTTGAGGCAGGTTGATGGATCTCAAATTCAAAGCCAGCCTCAGCAAAAGCAAGGTGCTAAGCAACTCACTGAAAGAGACCCTGTCTCTAAATAAAACACAAAATGGGCTGGGGATTGGCTCAGTGACCAAGTACCCCAAGTTCAATCCCAGTAGCTCAAATACTAGAAACTATTGATGTGCATTTCTTTAATGAATTGGATGTATGCTGGAATTTAAATGACAAAAAAGAAGCATATCCAAAGTGGACTATTGCCATCAGACTACAATTCATTGTTTCAACAAATCTGCCAGTTTTTCTTCTCCTTTGAAATTGCCAAACTGTTACAGATCAGATTCCAGCCTCCTGAAATTAATTACTTGTCCAGATTTGCAGAGCAGATGTGTCTTTCAGAACCAGATGGTATCTGAAACATTAATATGATCTTGGTAGTTATGAAGACCAGAAAAGTATACTAGTTAACAACAGTTATTATTATTTTGAAAGTCACAAAAATTTTATCTGTCCATCCTTTCAGTTACACTTACTTACACAAATGGAGAAAAGTATAAGCTACAGAGCAATCCAGAGGCAAAACTTACCATAAACAAAATATTCCAACTAGGATTTAAGCTGTAGAAAACGGGAATCTTTCCTCAACTCACAGACACACACGACGTACCTACGACAATGTCTAGCACATAAAAGCCATTCAACAAATGTGCTGAATCAACTGAAAAATCAATCCTGATTTTGATATGTCCAAATCTGTCTATTTGCTTTTCAAGCACCAATTTTTCTCTATCATTTTAAAATATTTCAGTCTTTTTTTTTTCAAACTTCTTTTCTTCTTTCAAACTTTCTTTTCCCATCATAGCTAAAAAGAAAAGGAGCATAACTGAAAGGTATCTGCAAAACACTTAAATTAAGAATGTGAAGGGATACTTTTATATTTTTTATGGTGTAAATCTTCTTTTTGAAGATGGTGGAATGAGATGAAAATCATTACCTTAGGTACATGTATGAGTGCATGTGTGGTGCGACTCTACATTGTGCAGAACCAGAGAAATGAAAAGTTGTACTCCAACTATGTACAATGAATCAAAATGCATTCTGCTATTATGTATAACTAATTAGAACAAATAAAAAAGCTTCCTTTTGAGAAAAAGGGTACTTCAAATTTTACAAAGCCAATAAGTTGTTAGCATGTTCTGTAATATTCCCTAAAAAATTTCAAACATAAGCAAATTTTTAAAATTATTTTTTATTTTGTCATATAATTTATACATAATACTTGGATTATAAGCAAGTTTTATTATTTAAAAGGAGAGCCCCCTTGAATAAAACTTTGTAAAAACTTGACTAAAGCACCTATGTAAAAAATGATCTCTTACTGAATTATTCATTTATTTTTTTTCCATGAGAAAGGTTTTAAATACCTACTTTACAAATTAAGAAACAAACACTATGATTAAGAGATGTGCCCAAAATCACAGAAAAGACAGTATAACAAATAATTGAATTTCACTCCATTTGCTTCTGTTTGTCTTAGCTACTCTAACCCAGCTAAAGCAGACTTCTTTTTCTGAAAAAAACACTTATTCTCATTTTTGTCCTTCATTTAATTATTGACCCATTCAACAAATATTCACTGAATGAATACTTTATTCCAGACACTGTTTTAGGTACTGGATGTACAAAGTGAATCAAAAAACAAGGTTCTTAATCTTCTGAGTTTACATGGTTGGCAAAATGATTGAAAGGGCAAGGATCATAAGGACAATTGAAGGTCAACAACACAAATCATTACTGATGATACTACCTGCAATGAAGAATATAAGAAGGTAAAAATTAAAGAATAGTGGAGGGTAAATTTTTCAGACAGAATATTCAAGAAAGGCTCTCTTTAAAGATGGATAAATAGAGTTTAACTGTCACAGGTGGAGAAGGAAAAACTCAGCCATACATAAGTCTAGGAGTACATTCTCATCTGTCTTAATTGGCTTTTCATCACTGTGACCAAAATACCTGACAAGAACAACTGAGAGGAGGAAAAGTTTATTTTACACTCACAATTCAGAGATTCAGTCAATGGTTGGCTGACTCCATTGCTCTGAGCCTGAAGTGCAGCAGAATATCATGGAGGAAGAGCAAGACAGAGGAAAGCTTCTCAGCTTGAGGCAAGCAGGAAGCAGAGAGAACACAAGAAGCCAAGGGCAAAATATAATCCCTCAAGGCATTCTCTGAGTGACCTACTTCCTCAGGCCATGCCCCACCTGCCTACAGTTTCCACCCAGAACAGTGCTCCTTTCACATTATCTATCCATCAAATTGATAATTCACAGATTAGGTTATAGCTTTCATAGACTAATTTTACCTCAGAACATTCCTGCATTGTCTGACATGATCTTTTGGGGGATAATATGCAAACCATAATACCTTTAAAGGTCACAGCACCAAGTCCTGGAATAAAAATAATACTAATGAGGAGTTCAAGAACTAAAATAAAGTCTAGGGTACAAACCAGGGAATTTCAATAGATATGCTCACATTGGTCCTTCTTTTGTACTTTAATAATAGGCCAAACTCCTAATCCTAGGGTGTATAGTTTTGCAGAGCTCTATATCAGAATGAGTTTTCAAACATCAGAAAAGTAGGTAGAAAGCCAGGATCCAGTGGGGCATGGCACCTTATTTCTACTGTAACTGCCATGAGAAACCACTACAAAGCTTTAAGCAAGAAAATTTCTATAATCTGACATATTTTTAAAAGCCTTCAAACAATGTTGCATGGTATAAAAGTCACTTAAATGCTATCAAAACTTTTCCCATCAATGTACAATTAAAGAAAAATGTAGTATTTACTTTTCTAGGAAACATTAAATAAATTAGAATCAAAATTAACACAACATGCATGGATTATTTTTTAGTACTGTAGGGTCAAGTAATTAATGCAAAAATCCTGCCTGATAATGAAATTTAATTATAATAAGAACTCACAGAATTATTTTCTTTTTCTATATCTTCACAAGAAAAATCCTACAGGTATACATAAGCCTATCAAATAATATTTACTTGAACTTCATCTGAATATTTTCTAACATGCAGTTTTTCTACAGTACTTACAGTGGTAATAATGACCATAAAAATGAAGAAATAGTGCCCAAATGATGGCAGCTGATTACATCTGGTTGTGAATGTCACTCTTGATTAATAATTTGTCCTACTTATTAACTCTTGGCTATTTAAAAATATTGTGTGTCAATTTTGTGATCTAAAACTTCAACCCATAACTTCATTGGTTTGTTCTTCCAAAGAAGAAAGTGAACACTTGATCTCATTTATTATTATACACACATATTTTAAAACAGCCTCATATTGGTGAGCTAGTAGTCACACTAAGGTACAGAAGTTGTTGGTTGTGTAAGAGGAGAAACATCAGGCACCTCAGAAAACAGTAGACATTTTAGAAAATTTTGTTGGAGTACGAACAGAAATAATGTGATTAAAAACCTCTTATGGAGAGATGATTTAAAAATACAATGTAAAAAGGACAAGGGAATAAAGTTTTCTCAGACAAGGATTTAATCTGAATTTAAAACTTTCCTTTGTTCAAGTCTGGCTCTGGATTCAAGTCCAAGTTCATGGTCTCGCTACCCAGCTGGCAGAGATTAAGCAATATTCAGACCCTGGGAGATCAATCTTTGGGGAGAACATAGGTGCAAGAGTAAATGCTAGTGGTCTGAGAGTGATGAGAATAGATTTGACCCTATTTCTTTTTAGAAAGCAGAACAGAAACTAATACCTAATATTTTGAGGGAAAAAAATGGGCTAAGAAAAAAAAAAAAGATTTCGCCCTTTTTCCTTAATTTACAAAAAGAAGAGAAATTTCAAGGTCATGTTGAGGCTACTGAAAATTGATCCTGTTTCATATCTCAAGCAATTGGAATTATGATTGGAATTGCAGTGATTCTCAGATTTTTCTATGTATTTGAAGAGTAGTGCACTGTTACTATACAATTCAAAAAGAAAAATGTTAAATTATGGGTGTAGATCTAAACATGGAAATTCAATATAGTCTAGCCATGCTATAAAGTGCTCTGCAGGCTGTGAAAGCCAAAGAAAATCTTCAGGACAGAGGGAATCATTCCTGTTGGCCTTGTTGTTAAGGGATTCTAGTAACATAAGAGTTGTTACCTCAAACACCACAAAAGTCTCCCAGTGAAAATTTCTTTTGTGCCATGGACAACACATTAAAATTAAGAAGTTTCTAAAATTAAGTATAGCACAGAGACTCTACATGTCTGCCTTCCAGATACTTTAACCTTCTGAAATGCTGCCACATGGATAGGCCTCTCCCGCAGATGCCACAATATTGCTCCTTGTGACTTGAATCAGAGCTACAGTTTCAGTTAAAAAAGAGAGGAAAGGAAAAAAGAATTCTGACTGGAACAACCTCTTTATAATCTTTTATAGCATTAAATAAAGCACCTGGTTATTAACACATGAGCCTCAATTCCTAAAATAAGGAATCAGAGGCTATGGGAAGACAGACACTCATATAGATGTCAGAAATATTTGGCTTCAGCACAGATGTATGAACTTTCTCCAAGGAGGCAGTATATTTTGTTAAATAGAGTCTGGAATCAAGTCTTGAGTTAGTAACCCGGCTTTTATTTAAAACTCTGCCTTTGTTTGTTTACATGCATGTATTCATTGCACTATATCTCTCTGTCTCAGATTCCTCATACAATAAATGTGGAGAATTCCAGAATCTCTTCTCTACCAGTGACAAAGAAATCCTGTCAGATTATGACAGTTTACTTAATCCTTTGCATTAATGTTGATATTATACCTAAGACTGTTCTACTAATTTGTTCTAATAATTATTCTAATAATCTGTTGTTTTTTAAGACTTATATTCATGCTCTATGGATTATTTTCTTAGTGATTAGATTTAAGACCATTAAAATAGTAATTTCCTTCAAATTAACTGAGATCCATTCATCAAATACGTATCTCAAATAATAGAAAATAAATTTTCCTCACATTGAAAATTCACCAATAGTTAAAAAGAAATTAGTGATTTGATTTACATAAAGCTCATCAGTAGAAAAATTTAAAAAAAAAGAAATGTGTCACATTAGATTGGGTAGAGAGAAGTGATGGGAGAGGAAGGGAGGGGGAGGGGAGGTAGGCAGGGGTAGGGGGGATAGGAAGCACAGCAGAATAAAGTAGACACTAGTATTACAGCCCTTTATTTTGATATATATATACATGTCTGTATAACCAATGTTATTCTGCAACCTGTACACTCAAAAAAATGAGAAATTATACCCATTTGATTCAAATGTATGATATGTCAAGATCATTTTATTGTCATGTGCAACTAATAAAAAAAGAAAAGAAAAATAGCCTTCAAGATTTCATTTATTCATAAAAAGAAGTAGTTTGTGAACTTATTGACAATTTAAAAAATACTTCTACTAGATGCTTTTCTAGTTAACCGTTAACAATATTACATTATAGAATCTATTACATTAAGGGTAGTATCTAAAATACTTAAAATCCACTGATGTAGGCACAAAAATCTCAGAAGACATCACTCCCAAAACTAAAGAAGGTTAAGGTCCTCAGTAGTGTCAAGTCCTAGCTTAATGGTCAGTAAGGAAAAACCCCAGGGAAAGTGACAAAGTCATCAAAATGTCTCAGAAAGAATAATACTAATGAGTATAAAAATGTCTCACTATTATATCATGGCACAAAGTAAATTTGCTGGTTTAATAATAGACTAGATTGGGTTTTATAATGGAATAATTATCAAAATCTGACTACCTGAGTATCCTGATAAAACAGTAAGGTGAGGTAACCTTATAACTTCATGCTCCAGGTAAAATAGAATAAATCAAACTTACATGTATCATTCCTCAAATGGAAATCCCTTTTTACTTGAAACAAAGCAACTTGACAATACACTGTTAATCAGAAATGTGCCAATTTTAAGCAAATTATTTGACCTCTACTAAGATAAAGGTTGAGGAGAATAAAAGCCAGCCCTTTATTTTGATATTGTATTATACTCTAATTAGAAACAAAACAAACATGTTAAAATGCTATTCTCCAAAATGGTATTAGTTATTACACTCCTGCTTTCCTTTTTCAGATCGTGTTTGATAGTTCAAAGTAAAGAATAAACTGAGTCACTCTTTTCCATCAAGCAAAAAATTTAAAAATTAAAAGTATACACATTCACATATATATGTATGTATCTGTGCATTTATTAAATAGTGGTACTGGGCATTGAATCCAAAAGTGCTCTACCATTAAGCTACAACACCAGCTATTTTTTTTTTAGGTTTATTTTGAAATAGGGTTCTGCTGAGTTGCCCAATATAGCCTTCAACTTGTGAATCTCCTGCCTCAGGCTCCTGTGTAGATGAAATTACATGTATGAGCCACTGTGTCCAGCAGTGATGGGAAGTATAGTCTTCCCATCAGCTTTACAAATAGTTTTTTTGTAATATCCTCATCTGGAATTAGAAAATGTAATTGAGTAAAAAAAGGTCTAAAGTATCACTGTATTTTCAGAGCATTTTCTCTGCTGGCAATATATGACCTTTTACTAACTGGACTATTAAGTGGCCAGTGAATAAATAAATCTATTAACAAAAAAAGATTATTTTTCCCTCTAAATTCTAATTAAGTAATGCTTTCCAAATTCTAAAATTGAAAATACCTCAATCTACAAAAGTCTTGCTGATAGTTCAGTTCATCAGAAAAATTAAAGCTTAAGGAATGCATAATTGATCCACTACATTCACAGGAATAGTTATAGAAATGTATTTTTAAAAATATTTTTAGTTGTAGATGAAAACAATAACTTTATTTTGTTTATGTATTTATTTATTTATTTTCTATGTGGAGGTGAGGATCAAACCCAGTGCCTCACAGGTGCAAGGTAGGTGCTCTACCACTAAGCCACAACCCCAGCCGTAGAAATGTATGCTTTACAGATACTATAATATGAGCACTAATCCAGCCATAGAAATCTGATAAATCAATTTAGATAATGGGAAGAGTCAAACTTTCAATTCCATCAGAACATGTCAAACTTCTATCAGGTGAATATAGAAAGATAATATCATTTATACATTTATAGACTCAGAACACAATAGTAGTAGTCTCAATTTTGTGATAATAACCAGAAATCTGTAATTAATCAACAATATCAGGGTAGAATAAGACTGATATTGACAAATTGCTCAATCCTTACCAATATTTGTCATATATATTAATCTAAAAAATCTATAACATTTAAAGTACATTAATAAGGTGAAGAATCATTAAGGGGTAAGAGATAGGTCTTACAAACCAACTAACACTCCCTTCACTTTGAAATTTCTTATCCCTGGAGTTCTTTTTAAAAGACTATTCTGAAATTCATATACATTGAAATTTGTATCCACCATACAGAATGCAGTCTTACCCTTTATTACTCTATCAGGATGATTATTTAGTAACAATATAAAGGCAAGCCTTAAATCTATAATAGAACAAGTTTTCTTGCAATGTTTCCAATGCTTTTTGGGTTTGGCCTGGCTAGAAAAACCACAAGAATAGCCTTGCATGCAAAATTCTGGTTTAGCACAGGAAACTCACAGGCATACAGAACTATTCTCAACTACCAAACCTTTCTCAATCCTCCACTGAGGTTAAGTTTGGTGGGAGGGGATAAGAAAGGACAAGCCAAGTCATTAGTTCCAAACCAATCACCAGTATCTCTAGTATGCTGTTAGGCCAAACTTTATTGGCCACAGCAAACATCTTTAGTTGTCCAGGAAAAATCTGATCATATGATAAAAGTTGGAATTTATGAGAATCCTTGTTCAATCAAATAACTGAAACTATAAATTTATTTCATACCTTTGGGTTAACAAAATGGTGGAATTCAAATAAAGATATAGTCAGATCTTACATCTCTTAAGTTTTACTTTTCCCATATTTGAACAAAGACTTACCGATATCTAATCAAGGGAATATATTCAAAGAATAGAAAACAAAGTTGTTTCTCCCTCCTTGGAAGAGAACTTTATATAATACAAGTAATTCTACACCCTGGGAAAAACTGGATTCCTAAATGTAATACATTCTCCCTTATAAAACAGTACAAACAATTCAAGAGTTCAAATAAAACACAAGCAAGTGGATGCTTTTGAAAAATGGAATACAGGACTCATGTGATACTGCAAGCTGGCACACAACATACATTATGTTGCTAAAATTCAAAGCAATCCTTACAAAAAGGAATTTAAGGCATATTTAACCTTTTCAGAGAATGCATAGAGGACCAAAATGCTCAATAAAATAAAGGGTAGTCAACATGAGAGATTAATGTTATCAAAATTTCAAAGCAATTTTATATAGCAATTTTGCATCATTTTTCACTATAAGTAACAGAAATTCATGTACCTAATGAGACAAAATTTCAGTGTATCTGATTCAATGATCTAATATTGGAGAGGGAAAATGTATCAGAAAATCCTCTTCAAAAAATATTCTAAGACTTTAGAAAAGAATCTGTCCATTCCTTGCCTTCTCATTAAAATAGTCAAGTATTTATAAGAACTATTTATATGCCCAGCATGGAGTGGTTTTTGGCATTTGGATTACAATACACTAATTTAAAATAATAGATTTAGTTAAGTTTAAGAAACAAAGACCACAAAAGGGCAAAGGGTCTATACATCTGCATGTCCAACTCTGGTGAAAAGATTTTGAAATGTTTAGCTATATTTGAATGAGTTTTTAAAACTTGAATAACTGAACAAACAAAACAGAATGCCCTAGAGTTTGAGAAGACTTTATAAAAAACTCATCTAGTTTCCAGATTAATATGATGACCAGTAATTAACTTTCATATCACCAAAAAATATGGCACAGCAAAGGGTCAGTTTAGCCACCCATAATTTATTAAGTGTTGGCATAGAAACTTTATAACAAACTGCATTTCATTTTTTTTGCTTTTTTATGGCTATTTTCAAATCTGTATTTTGATGAATCTTGTCAACTTTGTCAAAATTCAACAATGTTTCAATACTTCTCCTATGTTATCTGCAAAATGACTAAACCTTTGAAGTTTAAACAAAGAACACAAAACAGTATAATTTAATTGCAAAAATAAACAAACAAACCAGATTTAAAAAAAAAAAACTTACAAATGCCACTACAGGATGAAATTTTTAAAAACTGTATAAGAGTTTTAAAAGGAAGAGCCTTTATGCAACTGATTTATAATAAAGTAAATATCATATTTAAGGAAGGAAAAAAGAAAGGAGGTGGCTACTGTTGTTGCCTTGAAAGAGAAAATTCTATATACAGTAGCAAAACAAAAATTTTAACTAAAAAATATGTTCATATCTTATTTGTGCCAAGTTGGAATTTTTAATGAACTGAGCTCAAAGTGAGATAAAATAAAAACAATATGTTGAACTTAATTTCTTGAGTGCTTTCCACTTACTATTATAGAATGTTAGCAGAAGTTTTGACTTTGAATTTTAACACACTGAGTCAACTAAGTATTTCCCTTGGAAAATTCTTCCCAAAAGTTATTTAGGGCAAAAAGAAAAATCATTTTGAGTGGGTAAGTATTTAAAATGGCTTTACCTCAAGTATTTATATACAAAGTATTAATTGAATATATGTATACACAGATACTTAGGAAAAGAAAAACAAGAGACACATCTGTGCAAGAGGATATTTTCTCTTTAAAAAGAAAAGGCCTTTTGTTCTTTAAATTACACAACTACATCTGCTTTAGCAAATATGCCGCATTTTTTCCATGTAGGACTTTCTTTGATAGTTCCTCTGCATTACTGTACCAGTCCTCCGCTATAAAGGATTTTTTCCCTTACAGTGATCACTTATGCACCTCCAGGAAAACAAGGCATAAGTTAAAAAAAAACAAACAAAACACAACACTGGACATCAAATCCTTGTTTCTTAGTTATAGGTTAACTTCCAGAAACAGCATCCTATCCTACACTCATTTAATTTCTGTTAAGAATTTCTTTCTTTCAACTTTCTTATATGGAAAAATTTCCCAATGAGTTTAATGGGATATAATACACACAAATACATGCATACATAGATGTAAGCACCACACACAACCACACATCTTGACAAAGTCAATAATATATTACAAAAATTGGGAAAATGACAACAGCAAGCTGAAGCAGAATAGACTGACAAATATTTACAAAGGAATAAAGCAATGGTTAACAATTCACTTGGAGGGGCAGGATAACTTACAGAACTTTAAAGCAATACAGATACCCAGATTCTATCTATACCTAAAGATTTAGAATTTACAAGGAGTAAACCTGCACTGATTGATCTTTTTCTTAAAAACAACATAAGTAATTTATTATGTGCTTCAAAATTTGGGAACCAAAGGATTTAGGTAATCTGGTCAATGACAACTGCTGAATGTACCTTAAAACAAAATAGCATCACATTAATATAATTTCTTGTTTTTCTTAAAAAAAGATACTATAAAACATGTGTAGTAATCTTTAATAGAGGAAAGTACAGACATTAATAACTTCTGAAGTCTGAGCCAGTGCAGATATTAGAGAATGACAATTTCAAGACAAAAGCTCAATTAAACAAGTAAAGGAAAATTTTTATAGTTCCTGTGGTAAACAATCTTAGATGTGGCATGCTCTATGGAAAGCCTTCCAAGATCTACATTTACTTTACTGTTGCTAATTATCAGGCTAAAAGATTTTTAAATTATGACATAAAAGAAACAAATAAAATGAAGTAAACATTATGGTAAAAGTTGGCATATTGAGCACATGAGGTTAGTATTAGATTTGTTTTCTTCTAAAGTTTAATAAATTTATATATCCTTTTCATCATTCTTCAGTTAGCTATTTATTTCTAAATGAACAAAAGAAGCTGTTTTTTTTCAACAAGGAGTCCAGTATTATGATGGGCTTGGCTACCATCTACTTCTCTTAAGTGGATACTTCTACAAAGCTTACAACAAGAATATGTACGATATAGTTTTGAGAAGTACACTCACTAGTAATCAGCCATAAGGTAATGAAAAGGAATTACAATTGCTATGCTAGATAATAAATATGGTAAATATAATTAACAATAATAGATAATATTTATTAAGGGCTGGCTTAATTACTAGCTACATAGAATTTATTATTTTCACTACATGCCCACAACACTTTTGTGAAGTTTCCATGGCTTATTCCCTCACTTACTGTAGAAGTTGTATTTTTTTTTTTTAGTTGTAATTGGACACAATACCTTTATTTATTTATTTTTATGTGGTGCTGAGGGCTTTGCGCGTGCTAGGTGAGTGCTCTACTGCTGAGCCACAGTCCCAGCCCAGAAGTTGTATTTTTAAAAGTTGCCCAATGTCTCACTATCAGCAAATAGCAGAGGTGGGGCTTTGACCCAGGTCTATCTAATTTCAAAAATCTAGGCTCTTAATCAGTACCTCTACTAATATAAGTACTTAGCAGATTCACAGTAGAAATTAAGACAGATGTGTAACATTCCTTCAGATAACCATGGGAAAAGATATATAAATAATTCCATAAACTTACTAAAGATAGCATAAGATGAGAGGCCTAATACTAGAAAATAACTACAAATCTTATAGTTGTTTAAATGTGGCAATAGATTGCATATGGTCTTTAGACCACTCCTGAGTAGATGATTTAAAGTGTGTGAACATAGTTATTACTCAAAAGAAATAAATTCCAATTTGATGAGGTGAGCTAAGCTCTTAAATACAAGGCTAACTCAAGTTGAACCCAAATTTTCAATTCCTCGTGAAAAGATTAAGTCAAAACACAGCTTGCTTCTATTTTTAAGTGAGAAATTGCTGATCACATCATTTGGAAGCTTAAAAACTGGTGTTTCATGTGAATGGTGTTAGGTACACATGATATGCTAACAAAAAATGAACTGGAACTTTAGGGTTTTTCTGCATGTATCTGATTATGTGTATAGAATAAGAATGGCACTTTGATTATTAAGGTTTTAATTAATATTTGGAAGTTGTGGAAATTTTCTGAGACAAAAATCACAAAATGTAATAAAATTTATAATCTGAGAAATTATTCATTTAAAAAGACCCATACTGATAAGAACATATACTACACTTGATCTTAGCCAAAAGGCCAAGAAGCAATTATGTCTATCTAGAGGCCTGTTGCCATTTCTGTCTTCAGTGAAATTTTTGTCCTCAGAAATGATAACAGATTGAGCTGGTGTGGTGTATTCTTGGTTATCAAAAAATACTCATGTAGCTTCAGGATTTTGAATTGGTGAATATTCATGATGTGTGGAAAAGCATGATATACACCACAATCTCAAACATACAAAATGGGATATTGTGTATATATGCACAAACCTAGAGGGACACATCCAACTAAGCTTCTTGTGACTGGATGACTTTGTTCTTTGCTTGTGTCTCTGTTTTTTTGTTTTGTTTTGTCTGTAATGTACAATTTACTTTTAAAAAATGAAAATTATTTTTAAAAAGTCCCATACTTTAAAAAAAATAGAAAAGTCATCAGTAAAGATCTGGTGGTTAGCCAGACACAGTGGCACATGCATGCCTGTAATCCCAGGAGTTTGGGAGGCTGAGGCATGAGGATTTCAAGTTCAAAGCCTGAGTCGGAAAAAGTGAGGTGCTAAGCAACTCACTAAAACTCTGTCTCTAAATAAAATACAAAATAGGGCTGGGGATGTGGCTCAGGGGTCGAATTCTCCTGAGTTCAATCCCTGGTATCCTCTCCACCAAAAAAAAAAAAAAAAAAAAAAAAAAAAAAAAATCCAATGGCTGAGGATCTCTTATATGAGAAAAGGATGTACACAAATCTTTAACTAGTATGGATATAGTAAAAGTACAAATAATGTCCTAACTCAAGATCTTCATTATCCCCATTATAGTCATTTTTAAATGAAGGTTTTATACACACACACACACACACACACACACACACACACAAACATATATATACACAAAGTAACTACTACTTTAATTTGGATTAAAAGACATAAGAAGAGGGTGGTAGGACTTCTGGAATGGCAACAGCAGCCATATGACAGATGCAGTACTTGTCCTCTTTCCCCTTAATTATAGCTCCCGTTCTAAAAGTTAGATAAGGGTAAGGAAATCAAGAATAAGCGAATAACCATCTTAGTCTTCTGGCACCTACACACAGTATTACAGTTCTCTAATAAGGAAGACTTACAGAAAGCCTCGAATACTGGGTACAAACTGCCCTTGCCATGGGGGATGATTGCAATTGGATCAGAATATGGAGCAATGTATGCTCCAGGGCACAATCAAAAACAATAGATCAATCATTTTGTAGATGATAGGAGCTAATAGCATGGTATAAAAAAAATACAAAAAAAATAAGTTAGAAGCTAAGCAGGGAAATCAGGTAAAGAGGGGGGAAAAATGTGTTTAAGAGAGTCTTTAAATACTCTTCAGACTAATGCAAGCAACACCAAACCATTCCATATGCAAAAATAAAGCAGGCCACTGGGTGCAGTGGTGAATCCTTTTATCCCTGCTACTTGTGAGGCTGAGCCAGGAGGATCACAGTTATAGGCCCACCTCAGCAACTCAGCAAGAGACCCTGTCTCAAAATAAAATTAAAAAGGACTGGGGATATTGCTCAGTGGTAGAGCACACATGGGTTCAATCCCCAGTACCACAAAAAAGGAAAAAAAGGGGAGGGGAACCAAAAAAGTTAATTACGAAAGTAATTTTAAATGACAACATAATTAGACCTTTCTTCTTCTTTTGTCTCTTACTTATTTAAAAAGAAAGTGCATAAAACTATACACACACATAAAATTTGTGCATAAGATAAACTTTATATTCAAAGACATAAATGGTTTCAAAGTAACAATATGGGGAACATATACCATACAAATAGCAACCAAAAGAGAGATAAAGGGGCTTTACCATTATAAGAAAAAAAAGTATAACAAAACAACTTCTTAGATTAAAAAACATCATAGCAAAAACGTCAAAGTATAATGAAGACATAAAAATGCAAACGTATAATTAGAACATTTCCAAAATAAGCACAAGAAGCAAAAACTAATGAAATTGAAAGGAAACAAATAATTCAATAATAATAATACTCAGACATTTAAATACCCCACGTTGAATAATGGATAGGAAAACTAGGTAAATTATCAATGGCATATAGGAGACTGAAACAGCACTATAAACCAATTCCACCTAGAGACATAGAGAGAATACCTCACTAAACCCAGCAGTAGTAGAATATTCATTCTTCTCAAGTGCACATGGAAATTCCACAGGATAGATTATAAACTAGCTCATAAAATGATCCTCACTAAATTTTAAAAAACTGAAGTTACCAAAAATAAGTTCTCCAACCACAATGAAATTAAAGTGAAATCAATCATAGCCAGAAATTGGGGAAATTTCTGTGGAAATTAAACAACACATTTCTAAAGAACTAATGGGTCAGCAAAGAAATTGCAAGGAATATTAGAAAATATTTAACATGAATAAAAATGGAAACAATATAACAGCACAAATTACAGGATGAAATATAGTATAGTTCAGGAGTAAATTTGTAACTTTAAATGCCCATATTTTAAAAAAATACCATATCAATAACTAAATTATTTTCATTTTTAAAATGTATATTATTTTTATTAATATATATGAACTATACATATTAATGGAGTTAAATGTGTCATTTCAATGTGTGTATAAGGCATTCCCTGATGGACTCCAGAGTTCCTTTATCTATTCTATTCCTTTCCTTCCCAAATTCTACCGGTTACTATTGTATGTCATTAAGGTTGGCTTTTAATTAAATTTTATTTTGTACTGATCACTGCTAGGCATTACTTTAGATGCTTGGATATTTATAATATATGGAGAAAAGCATTTCTACTACATAATAAATCAAAATCTCTAAAATACATGTCTGAACTACATTCAAATGTCTCCAAGATTACAGAACTATATCAGACACTGTTAGAAGGTCTGCTGCAAAAAACATAATTTAGAAAACTCAAAAGGAAAGTCTATTATGTTTACCCATGTTTTTCCATTTCCCTTTGTTCTTTTATGTTCCAGGATTCCTTCATCATTTCCTTTTTGTTGCAACAATTTCCTTTAGCCATTTTTTAAAGGTAGGTCTGCTGTGATAAATTCTGTTTTCCTTCATCTGAGAATATGTTGACTCCCCACAACGACTACTTATTCCTGAAGTATATTTTCACCATATATAGAATTCTGGGTTAACAGTTTCTCCCCCCCCCCCCAATAATTGATAGTTCTTCCATTTCTTCTGGTGAAAACTCTACCATCTTTCTAATTGCTTTTCTCCCATTGGTAAAAATGTAAATTTATTCTCTCTTTTCCAAGACTGATTTCTATTTAGTTTGGAGAAGTCTGGCTCAGAGTCTCCAGAGAAACAGAATCAATAGGATGTGTACAAAGATAGAGGTCTGTTTTTAAGGAGTTGGCTTATGAAATTATGGAGTCTAACAAGTTCAAAATTTGCAAAGATGGACAGATGTTCTAGTTGAAGTCAAAAGGATGTCAGGATGCAGACCTAAGGAAGAGCTAATGATGCAGTTCAAGTTAGTCTGTTGGCAGACACTTGTTTGCTTGGGGAAAACTGATCTTTGATCTTCAAATAATTGAATGCTGCCAATCCACATCATGGAAGACAATCTGCTTTACTCTAAGTCCACAGAGTTAAATGGTAATCTTATCCCCCCAGAAAACACCCTTGTGGAAACATCCCCATCCCAGAAGTGACAAAATAGCTGAGCAACCTGGCCCAGTCAAGTTGACATAGTTAATTAACCATAACAATGTACCTTAGCAAAGATCTTTTCTTTGCTCTTTTGTTTTTGTTAGCATATTTGGAATTCACTTGGTATCTTGAATATATAGTATTATATATTCTGCCATATTTGGGGAATTTTCAGCTACTGTAACTAAATTTTTTTTTCAAACTCCACCCTCTTCTTTCAGGACTCATTTAATGAAAACAAATTTTAGAACATTTCTTGTAATCCCACAGATTCATAAATCCCTACTCATTTGTTTTCAGACTTTTTTCTGTTCTCTATTTTCAAGTTAGGGATTTCTATTCTTTATTTTCAAATTTATACATTCTTTTCTTTTTGTTATTCTACAATCTGCTGTTAAACCATCCCAGATTTTTAAAAATTCTGTTAAATGCATTTTCTACTTCTAAAATTTCCATTTGATGCTTCTTTAGATAATCTATTATTTTGCTAAAGCTTTCTGAGATTTTTGTTTTTCCATTTCTGTTGTGATGTACGTAATTTCTTGTTAAAACATTTTTTATGAAGGATGCCACCCTTGTCAGAACCTTAAAATTCTTGTCAGATAATTCTAACATCAGTATTAGCTGAAGATTGGCATCTGTTTGTTATGTTTTGTTTTTAATTAAAATTAAGATTTTCTTGTTTCTAGTATTGGTTGTACTGGTACTGGGTTTTTAAAATTTGTAATTAAAGCATTACAATTATACGTAGAATTTAGGTTCATCTGACAAAATAATACATATGAGGAATTTGATTTCAATCCCCATTCTCCAACTTCCCTTCCCTCCTCTCTCTTGTTATTCTTTCTCCTCTCCTCTATTGATCTTCCTTTCATTCCCTTATTTATTTATTTTAGATCAGTATTTTCTACATGTGTATATAGGTGAAATCCTTTTTAGTACTTTATATACAATTATATCACGCTATTGTTAAATTCATTCCATATTTCTATCCCGATCCGTTTCTTCCTCCTTCCCTCTTATTCTCATTTTTCTACTGATCTACTTTATACCTTCATTATATCCAGTCTCCTTGCCACTTTCTTTTCCTCATTTTGTTCCACAGAGACAAAATAGATAACATAGGAATGAATTCTACAGTATTTTGTATTCAGATTTCTTCACCTGCTGATATCATATTTTCAAATAGACTAAGTTTCACCAATACAGTGCAATATCTAGCATTATCTTGTAATCCACCAAGTATGTTGCAATGGACATTGATTGATCAACTGAAAGGAATGATATACCAAATATGCTTCACTATAAGTGTACAATTTTTGTATGTTTGCACATGATTTATGTGTGTAAAATTTTTACTGAAGTTTTTCAAGTTTAAAAGAATAAACAAAGAAATTCTAAAACCTCTACCTTATATTCATCCACAATAATGCTAAGGGCTTCATGACCAGCTTTTCTCATGTCTTCCAGTTCTTGTTTATGTTTTTCCTGAAAGAAAAAAAAATCATGATTTGTTCTTCTCTTTTGTTTTCAAAATAACTATAAAACCCTTGACTTTTGCTTCTGTGAATGATCAGGCAGTTTGTAGAGTTCTAATGCTGCAAAGGAAATAAAAGTTCTACTTAAGAGTACTGGGAAGCACAAGGCCATGAGGAATTGAAAGCAAATAACTGAAAAGAGAAAACCAGAAAACTGTGCTGGGAGGTTAAATAAAACAGGTAATAGTGTTTCCCCTGGCAAGTTGCACAAGTTGTGCCTACTTCTAAATGTAGGCGTTTCCTGGTGATCAGACCTCTTTTTAAAACACTAATTAATCTTAATTCTATTACCTTAAATAATATTTATCTGTAACTCCTTACAATATATTCCCAAACTCTGTCATGGCTGACTGCCAAATTTATTTCTCTACTAACCTAATTACATGGGTATCTAAAAAGAATCTGAAAGTTAAGAAGTTCAAAGTCAAAATCCTGGTTTTCCTCTATAAATCTTCCCATGCTCAGACAAAAAATCTCGAAATCATTTCTAATTTCTCTTCTTTTTCTCTCACAAACCATGTGCTACAATTCTTTATAAAATCTTGTTGTCTTTTTTTTAGAGAGAGAGAGAGAGAGAGAGAGAGAGAGAGAGAGAGAATTTTAATATTTATTTTTTAGTTATCCTCGGACACAACATCTTTGTTTGTATGTGGTGCTGAGGATCTAACCTGCTTCGCACGCATGCCAGGTGAGCGCGCTACCGCTTGAGCCACATCCCCGGCCCAAAAATCTTGTTGTCTTGATTTTCATTTTAAATTCCTTAAGAAACTCTTTAATAACATGGCATTGTTCTAAACCCTTTACAAATATTTGTTCCCTTAATTAATTTATTTAAACATATTATAACCATCAGATGACCCAGTGTCTGAGCACTTTGTAAGATTTTCACTGCTACTTCTCTAGTTGCACCATGAGCATTCTTTACCAGGATTACTACAATGCTCTCTTGTTGCTGAAATTCCATTATCTCTCTAGTAAAGTAGCCAAGACAATCCTTTTAAACTTTCAGACAAATCAGAAATTTTATGTAAAATAATAAACATTCATCATTATCCACAAATTGTACTTCATTTTTTTCATAGAAACTATCATTACTGAATGTTTTACATTAACTTATCACTGCCTACACCACCACGCCCTCACACACACATACTATATTAGGAGAGAAAATGATAGTACTCTAACACTATGGCTCTTGATAAGATGAGAAAAAGACAGATATCAGAAATATTTCAAAGTCTGACACATGTTTAGTTAGAGAAGATAAAGTTTTACTTGATATTGAATATATATATATTATGGTGCTTTATTTATAGTGTCAGCTTAATAAATAAGGACTGAACAAAGAAAATAGAATGGGTAGGATTTGAAGGCCAAACATATGTGAGAAATGAGAAAATAATTTTATTTTTCAAAGAGAGACAGAGCTACTTTAAATCAAAATAAGAATATTAAAACATGTGGAAGATGATTTTGAATTTAGGTTCATATACATGTTGGATGGGTGAACAAATAAGATTATAGTTAATGTTCTTTTTCTGATTTGTTATACATATAAATTAACAAACATTTTTTGGTCATATTTCTTTACCTGTTAAGTAAGAGAGTTGGATTAAATTATTTCTAAGACAACCTTCCAACTTTCTTTAGGCTAGTCTAGGATAGAGTATGCTACAATTAGATCAATCAGCTCTACTCTGCTTACTTCAAAGTGGCATATCAGGCTGCCCAGTTATCAAAAGAAAAATACAGGAATAACCAAATACTACATATACATAGTCTGAAATTTTTATTCAAGAAAATAAAGTCAAAAATTTACAACCTATCTTCAATGTAGTCAAAACCAAATTTAACCACAATGATAGCTTTCTTTCAAAATGTCAAATCCCAAAGCATCAATAGAAAGGGAAGACTTAGGAAAATGTTCTTGCCTTAAATAAAACTGCAGAATTTTTAAACAAAAATAGATGTCAAAGATAACTATTCCAATGCACTCATTTTATTATTGAGAAAAGTGAGGCTTGAAAAGGTCAAGAAATTTGTTCAAGGTCAATGAGTTAAATGAGGGCAGGGCAAAGTCTAAATCACATCTCCTGACAGTCATCTCAGTATTTATTTAAAAATATCCTAGGCTAACCATGTAGCTCAGTGGTAGAATGCTTGCCTAGCGTGTTCAAGGAACTGAATTATATACCTAGTACCGCCTCCACCCCCCAAAAAAATCATGTTAAAAAATGAACTGTTTGAATGTATTCCCAATCTTATTAACAGGTTTGCTTTCTGAATGAAATTCAATAATAGAGACTTATGTCACATATCATACCTTCTGAAGAAACTAAGACACAATTGGTCATTCTTGGTAAAACCTGAAATAGTCCTTCATCAATTCTTTACAGCCAAGTAGAAATTTTGGTCTGACAAAAATGCTGCAAAATAGGAGCTATTCAAAGCACATTCCCACCAACCCTCCACTACACATAACCACTTGATCCCAACTCCTTTATTTTCAAAATGATTAAATATCTCATATTCTTAATGTGACTGGACATGATTAGTAATCAGAAAGTATCTGTTGAATAGCTATGTAAACAAGGAACCATGTGCTTTCCAGAAAAAGGATAAATTAGCAAACTTTTTATTGGTATGATTCAGATACCTGACTCAAGATTTATTTATAAAAGACCTGAAGCTATGGTACAAATTAATAAATATTTTTTAATTCAAATTCTATCATTGTTGTACATTGCAAAGCCACACTGAACCCATACTAATCATCTCTAATAAATTAATCCAGGCTTAGCAAACAGAATTCTTTGCCACATAGATGGTTTTAAAATCCAACATTTGATTAATATGTTTAGAATAAATTATTATAAATCTTTAAAAAGGGAAAAAGAGAAAAGAAAGAAACTCCAGGGATCAATCAAGCATTACATTCTACCTACTAAAAGACAACTGATGTTAGTTTCCAAATTCTTTGGCCATGAGCCAGTCTATAAATAGCCTACCAGAACATAATTAGCTAATATCATCTGATTGAGAATGGTTTTTCAATACAGACTTCACTACTTTCTCTGAAGCCACAAGACTGCATGCATCCCTTTCATAACAACTAATCAACTACATTGGAAAAGGCAGGCATAAACACCTCCAGATTATCCAAAAGGAAATCTGTGGGTCAAAAATCAAAATAAAGATAGTAGGCTAACATCCAACTAATGCACTGAAAAGTTCTGACTGAGACATAGTATAAAATTCTTCTCTACCACAATCTGAAGAATCTAGCACACTTTGTAGTCTACTTATAAATGCCAAAATAGTACAATAAAGATTTGTTTAGACCATACTATCAAAACAGAAGAAAAACAACAAAACAACACCTCTTCATTTTTCATTAATCCTAACATCTAAGAGTTGCAAGAAGCCTAGTTGATTCCTAAAGAAAGCAAAATTCTCACAGTCTTATGCAACAGAAATTTTCCCACTGAATAAGTGTTTACTCTTTATCTTTCCATTCTATCTGATTTCTCAGTATCTTTATACATTCCAACAAAAACAGCACATAACACTTCAAATTCTTCCCCAATTGGTCTCACAGATTAATTATTTTTAGCCAAATACTAAATGGAGAAAAAAAATTACATAGGGATATCAGAATCAGTCTAAAGGTATCACGTAATACTACAATTTGAAATAAAACATGTTTGCGATTAACATCAATCTCTGGCCCTATCCCATTAATGGCTACCTTAACACGCTGCATAAATTTCATCAGCTAATAAATACAAACTTTCAGCTGTGCTGAATCCTCTCAATCAAAAGCAACATAATAAAGCAAACTCTTTCTGGAATTTTCTTAACAGATAAAAGATGAGGTATGCAAAAACCCCTACAATCTGCTTGTATTAGCAAAGAAGTAACTGATATTTCTATGTGCTAATTTACAAAAGAAAGACATGACAATCTCATAGCCATGTCCAAACCAAAACTTTTAGGAAAGGAATTAATAAGTTAGCAAATGAGGAATTTATAAGCTAGTCACCAAATTCATCATTCTGAAGAAGAAAACAACTACTCATGTGGAATTCATAAGAGAAGATGTGTTTACAACAATGCAATTATTGTTGTCATTGTCATTTCTCCATTAGCATAACATCTCCCTTACCAGTTACATGCTGTTAACAAAGGCCAAATCCTGCACAGCTTGAGAAACTTAGCCTCTTAGAAAATCCTGGCTTATGATGGCTAATTTGTTGATTTGATTGGCTATATTTCTACTGCTACTTCAATGTCACATTATTATTTGCTTCAACAGGAAGAAAAAAAAGAAACAACTCAGCACCAGATTAGATTATTATTTATCTTCAGCTTTGTTAAGATCTTAAAAGGTTGGTTACCTTGAGAAATAGATGCTTAAGATTAACTCAAGCCAAGCAGGGAAGAAAGAAATGGAAGCGAGGTAAGGAGGAAGAAAAAGAAGGTCAAAAATAATGAAGGAAACAAGGTGGGAGAGGGAAGAGAAAAAGGAGGAGGAAGGGAAAAAAGGAAAAGAGGGAGGGGCGGAGGGAAGTGTAGACAACATTTTGAATCTAAAAAAAGCTTCACATACTTGTATTTAGGACAATTACAACAACCCTCCCCACTCTGTGGTTCCAGGTGTGGCCATCAGTGTAGAAAGGAACAATTTCCAGCCAATGATAACTATGATAAAGAAATAACAATGATAAAGAAAAGACCTTATATGTACACTCAATCTATAAACATTACCCTAATCATTGTAGATATAAACCTCTCTAAAATTTTTATATAAGTTTTATGACTATTTCCTATTTTAAGGCTGTTCTCCAGAGTTTGATTGGACATGGCACTGCTACCATATGGACTTAAGAATTCTGACATTCATACATAAATTTATACTATTTAAAGTCACCAAGTTTTGGAAAATTTTTATCAAAAGCTTAAGAAAATAATATAGATTTTGGTACTAAGAAGAAAGGTGATGCTATAACAAGTACCTTAAAAAAATGAAAATGACTCTGGAATTATGTTATAGGCAAAGACTGAAAGAATGCTCAGATACAAGTAAGAAAAGCATAGATTGCTTTGAAGATGGTTAGTAGAAATATGGGCATTAAAGGTAATATTGATGGGGGATTAGGAGGAAGTGAAGAACATGGTAGAAAAAGCACTGTTACTTGACCTTATATTTTGGAAGGAGGGGAACTGGTGCTGGGCATTGAACCCAGGACTTGATGCATGCTGGGTAAATGCTCTACAACTGAGCTACATCACTAACCCTGAGCATCTGTCATTTGAAAGTGTAAATAAATCATAATGAAAAGAATACTGGTAGAAGTATGAACATTAGGGTGCTTCTGGTGAGACTGCAGACAGACCAGGGACACAGGCCCAGAGGCAGAAGCTCAAGTCATGGATATAAGGCAGAAGCCAGCAGTCATAGTCACAGAGGAAAACAGAGCTCCCAGTGCAAAAGGTAATAAAGTCATAACCCTGGGCACAGAAGGCACCTGGAGTGCAGGCCCATACATCAACTGAGCTGGAGGCACACATCCAGATGCTCCCCACACTGGAGCCACAAGTGCAACACATAAAATCACAGAGGATTATTCTCAAGCCTTTGAGACCTAATGGAATTTACTATACTGGCTTCTGAACTTTTTCAGGACTGTTGATTTCCCCCTTTCAGATGGGAATCTGATGCCTGTACCACCATTGTATTCTGGAAGCAAATGACTTCTTTTCTGGTTTCACAGGTCTATTGACTGAAAGGAAATATACCCCAGGACTGCCTGTACCCAGAGTCTCACCCACACCTGGGTTAGATGGTTTAGATGATGACATTTGGAGCTTTTGAGATGGTGGTATTTAGATGAGATTTTTTAGACTTACCACAGATGTTTCAGTGAATTGAAATTTCTAGGGAAGTTGAGACTGAATAAATGAATTTTACACAATGATGTATAAAATTTGGGGGTATCAGGATAAGACTGTAGTGGGTTGTGTTATGTCCCTAAAAAGATTTGTTCAAGTCCTAACCCCTGGTACCTATGAATGTAATCTTTTGCAAATATAATTAAGGATCAATGAACTAAGGATTTAAGGCTGGCCCCAAATCCAATGACTAATTTCCTTATAAGAGAAAAGAGAAGGTGATTTGAGACATAGGGAAGAAGGCCATGTGAAAATGAAGACAGAAAATGGAGTAATACTGCCCAAAGCCAAGAAATGTTGTATATGAAAACCTAGAAAAGGCAAGAAAAGATTCTTCCATGCAAACTCTGAGCAAGTGTGTCCCTGACAACATGAATTCTGACCCTTACAACTTTGAGACAACATATTTATTTTATTTTAATCCACCAAGTAGATGATAATTTGTTATGGCCACCTTAGGTATCTAATAGGGTACTTTTCCATTACCTTTCTTTGAATGAACTTCTTCCTTTAGACCTCAAGTGCTTTCACATTTACTCTGTCCCATGTGTGCCCAGAGGAACTAGTATGTTAATAGAAAATGTTTTTCCTGATGAGACTATTGCATAGCCTCTATCAAATTTCTTCTTAAGTGTTAAAAATAATAATTACTATTTATTTGAGTTCTCTCTCCTAAATGGAATTCTGGAAATTTAATATGGATCTTAATACTAGCAATAATACCAGATCTTTAAAATAGACAGCAAAACATACACAAATCATTTACGGTTGCTGCCATGCAGAGTGCAACTAAAACACTGGAAAGTAGTTCTTGTTTTTCTTATCAAAAAACCCTACAGTTAATCCTATACTATACCATGCCTCATCTGTAATATGGAACTTCCAATCAAAACTGCTTATGCCTAAAACTCATTAATAAGAGGTATCTATGAACCACCAGCCATTTAAAAAGTCCTTAGATGGATGACAAATATTAGAAGACAATACCAGAAAAAGAAAAAAGAATATTCTTGAAAAAAACAGATTATGGAGGATTGAAAAATAACCTTAACTTCATGGAATTCACAGAAAATAGGACATTCACAAAACAAGAACAAATACTATAAAATGAAAAGATTCAAAGAACAACAATAATATAAAATCTCTTAGAAATTCAAAACAATTACATGAAAACATCAACTACGAAAAAAGGGATTAAAAAAACAGCCAAAAACTGAGATAGAAATAAAACATGAAAACTTAATACAATAAAACAAGCATTTCAGTAGATACAGGAACCATACAATAGTTGTTACAAAGCAAAGAGAAAAAACAAAACAGAACAATTCATCAAAATTCAAGAAATTCCCCAGAACTAAATAGCAAGTTGTAAAATACTTGTTACAAAAAACAACATTCACAGATCCCTTATTATTATGTTTGAATTTCTAAGAGCTTTTTAATTGTTGTTGTTCTTTGAATCTTTTCATTTTATAGAACTGAAGAGATGTTTGAGATAGCTCCCCAATGGACATATATAAGTCCAAGACTTCTCACCTCTAGTTCTACTGACTACTAAAAAGGACCACCATTAAAACATATCTAACTCATACATTTACCTTAATGTGTACAATATTATTTGTCTTATAGGAAATAAGGGGAATTAACTTAAGGTCCAAAATAAAATAATCTTAAACGAAACATCATTTTTATGTGGGAAACACTCCTAAAAGTCAGAGTTGTCTTAAGAACAAAGCTCATAATAGCCTTCCCAATCAGAAAAACAAATCTGGGGAAGCAAGGCAAATTAAAATAACTTGTTATTAGTAAAGACCCTAGAAATGTATAAGTGTACTTCCAGGACAGTTGACATACTCCAAATTAACAAATGAGTCAAACATAAGGTCATAAGTTCTAATAACTTAATTAAGATTAAACATATGTAAGATCATAACAAAAATTAACAGAAAAACTTTTCATAGAAAAAAATCATAAAGAGTAAGAAGCACAGACAACAATAAATTCAAGATAAACAAAAAGTTGTTCAGGAAGGGAAAAAAATCATAATATGTGATGTCATTCAGAGGACAATAGCATTTACATAAAAATTATACTTGAATACTGATCTAACCAAATTTATGATACAATTGTACTAGAGAATAAAAGGGCATCAAATGTGGATTAGAAGTACGATTTACAAAATCTGAAAAAACAAGGGGTACAAATACTATAAAAAGTATGTTACTTTAAATATACTAAAGTATATCATTTAGAAGCTGAGACAGAAATACTAATTTAATAATTGAAGGTAGTTGCTGTTGGGGTAACAGAAAAAGAAGGAGTGGGGAAAGGATCTGTGAATGTTGTTTTTCATAGCAAGTATTTTACAAGTGACTATGTTTTCTTATAATTCTGATAAATTATTTTTTAAAACAAATATTATCTGTGCTTAAATCTCAGACTGCAATAACTATACATGATGAATGATTAAATACTTACACAAACCCTACAGTTTTCATACTTAGTAACAACATCTAAATACATAAGAATGTGTAGGTAAATGTAGCGAAAAGTTAAAAACCACTTAAATGTTCATTTTAGGAAACTCACTAAATGAGTGTTAGATGCAAAAGCAAAACAGAAACATTCAAGGGCAAACTCCAACATAAACACAATTTCAAAACGTCCTTTCCTTTTGTTTCAGCTAAAACTTTTGGGTGAAATTTAGGAAGAATCAGCAAAGATCATAAAGCCACTTTAACTTTTCTTTTAGGATCCTAAACTTGGCTCATTATAAAACTGAACTGAGCATACCAAAAAAATCTTTCTGTCCTCCATTTAACCATTGTAACATGTGCTCTTAAGACCCTGAGTTGAGCATGTCCAGAATCCTGTCAGTCTTTCCTTCTTGAACAATGACCCTGAACTGAGCACACTCAGAAACACACATCCTAAACTAAGCCATTTCCTAAAAGGCCTGCCTCTATGATATGTATAAGCTCGCTGAATAAAATCCCTGTGCTTCTCTTCCTTAAGGAGAACATCCCTTTGCAGAAAACTCTGGTGCAACCTTACTCACTGATGTTAAGAAATTCTTTTGCATTTTCTTATCTTCTGGTCATACTTACTGGTTTAACACTCACCAAGGAGAGAACCTCTTGCATTTGGTTACAATAGATGATTAAGGAGAAGCTCTTACTACTATACTGATATAATATATGTTCTTTTTTTCTTGTTGTTTATGTTCTTAACTAAAAGATCACATGATACCTTTGTATTTAAAAAGGAGAAAAATTAATACATACACATAAATATAAACAGTATACGTGTATATACCTAAAATATCCATGGAAGGATATATAAGAAACTGACAGCATTGACTGCACAGCAGGGACAGAAACCAGGCAGCAGAAACTGTGAGAAGAAGACTGTATCATATTACCTTCTGTACTTAAGATATTGAACCATGTAAATATACTGTCATTTCGAAAATAAATTATTAACCTTTAAGATAGTAAACCACAAAGTATCCATCTTAATAACCTAACTCAATGAAACAAATTCTCTCATAAGATTTCTGATAACATGGCTTAAGATAAGTGTTCACATTTTGAGGGATAAAACAATAATCTCAGCTTCCTCTCAGTTCATTATGTGGGCAGGTACCTTTTCTATTGGCACCTGAATGACATTAAGAAGTGAATATAAACAACCAATGCTTTTTAAGAATTTACTGAGGAAGAAAATGGTAGAAGGATAATTGGCCTAGAAGAAAGACCTGAATGATGTCAAAAACTAATATCCTCATTGGTAAAAAGAGACAATAAACTTACAGGTTTATTATAAAATTTAAATAACTAATGCATACAAAGCAGACAGCATAGTGCCTTATACACTGTAACCGATCAGTAAATACTTGTGTTCCTCATTATCACCTTTCTTTCCCTTTTGACAAAAACTGTAGATAAACCAAAGAGATTTTAACTTAAGTTTTTGTCTCAGAATAAAAACATATTTAACAATAAAGACTGAAATGGAATACAAATAAACATATTACACATATGAATTTTTTCAAATGAGAAAAACAATTCATAGAAATAGGGAGAAAGTCTAATGCCTCATAAAAAGTTTTTGTTCTATATATAACCACAAACATGATATTTTTAGTATACATACTGTTCCAGATTTCCATAATACTAAAAACAAAAACAGTTAAATATATCTATTGACAGAAAAATTGCCAAAATTTACTATTTTCCTTGAAAGTGGTCCAGTAATTAGTATGTGGTTGTATTAACACTAAATTAGGTATATTCATATATATATATATATATATATATATATATATATTTTTACAGCTCACTAAATTCAATTCTTACATAAATATTACCTTCTTGATATAATTTTAACCTATGACTATAATTATGGCCCTAAAATTTCATACTGCATTTTTTTCTACTTTTGAAATATCTATTAGTTTGAAAGTATAAAATTAAGAATTATTTTAAATATGAAATTAAAATACCAGATGAGGGCTGAGGATGTGGCTCAAGCGGTAGCGCCCTCGCCTGGCATGCACAGGGCGCTGTTCGATCCTCAGCACCACATAAAAATAAAAATAAAGATGTTGTGTCCACTGAAAACTAAAAAATAAATAAATAAATAAATAAATATTAAAAAAATACCAGAAGAAATTGTTGTATAAAATATAGATCATAGCCTTCAGATGATAACCTACTTTTTGTTCTCTCCTACTGTGACAAAAGTAGCTAACAAGATAGCAAAAGAATTATATCACTCAGAAAAGTCATGTCAATTTTTCTGAAATTAATGTTAGAATAATGCATAGTATCTATGAAAAAATAGAGGTTCAGCTTTGAAAGGACGATAAAATCTTCAGTGCACCAAAAAGTTAAATAACATATATTTCTAGAGAATTTGTTTTATAAAGTAAGATAACAACTCCCTAAGTACATTTATTATTTTAAAAACTACTATTAAATCAGTAAATTGTTTAGTTAACATAATTATACAACTAGTAAAGATCATAAAGATGAGAAGGGCATATTTTTCCCTTCATATTTTATAATTAATGAAAGGACTGGTAAAGAAATTGAACTGCTGGGTCTTTTCCCTGAGGTCATTTTTCTATATGATAAGGAAATTCAGTAATTCTTCTGGCCTCTTATTCCACCTACTCTTTCAACAAAGAGAAAGCAAGATGATTGCTTATTCCTTCAGTTGGTAAGAAAAGGTTGAGTATGTGTGGCTCAGTACCCTTCCTCTCAAGCTCTCCCAACCCCACACCTCTATATACAGATAGGAGTCTATATATGACATTGTGCAAATGTACATATCAACAGGTTACATTGTTATATATTATATTTGAGAAATAGAGATGTTAAGGGAGTTGAATGTATGCATTTGAATGTATATGCATATTGTGTGCATGATACAGGTCCACATACATGTGTATTTCCTCTCTATGTACTTCTGACTCTCTTCTCATCTCTTTCTCAATCTGTTTTTCAATCTCTCTCATCTCTCCCTCTCTCTTTCAACACACACACACACACACACACAAACCTGACTACACAAAATATGTATTTTACGCCCTTTATCACCTTAAGTTTACAGGGCCAGTATCCTCAGAGGATTATGTAGGACTTTCCACCTATGCCAAATAAAAAAAACAAATAAGTATGTCAAATTCAGATACAAGGTACTAGTGATGTTTTTTTAAACAGCTGAGCCTACTGGTTCACAATTTCTTCACTCTGAAATCTCCAGTATCTCTTCAATTCTCTTTTCTCCAGTCTCATAAAACAGAAGATGACTTCTTACATATGCCTATCTACTGCTCTATATATGTCTGGACCCATGTATGTAGTCTTTTCTACAATTATTGTGAAAAAACTGTGTTCCATATAAAGACAACACACTTACTTTTCAACTAGATCCTACATCTCCTCAACTACCAGGAACCTGGCTCTCTTCTCGGAGCTTCTCTTTAATTTTCCCACTCAACTAAATCAATCCCACAATCATATTATATAATATTTTCTAGCAAAAAAATAAAAATTCTCTCTGGCCCCTCATCCACTGAAGAATTTTGTCTACTCAGTGTGTCTCCACTTCCATTCCTCTCATTCTTTTAAATAAGCTCCAACAAGGTTTAACCCCAGCCCTACCAAAGTTGCCCACTGAGATAATAAATGGCTGTATCAATTGCTTAATCACTGCCATAACAAACTACTATAACCTTAGTCATTTAAAATAACAAAAGAATATTATCTTACAGTTCTGTATGTCAGCAATCAACACAAGTCTCACTGAGATGAAATCAAGGTGCTAGCAGGATTGTACACCTGTCTACAGAGGGATCCTATTCTTTGCTCATCCAAAATGTTGGCAAATTTACGTCCTTGCACACAGCACCTGTATCTGAGAACCAGCAGAGGGAATCAAATTCATCTAATGTTTTCCCACCTCTGTCTGTCTGATTTACCTGTTAGACTGAATCCACCGGGAAAATTAAAGTATTTCTCCTCTTCAAAGCCCAAAACCTAATCATAACTATTAAGAATCTTTTGCCATATAACACATCCACAGGTTCTATAGATTGGGGTGTGGACATCTTAAGGGGAATGTTATTTTGCCTAATATGTTCACAAAATAGTTATTTCTCAGTCCTGAGTTTAGGTAACCTCTCATCATTATTTCACACGGAAACCACTGTCTCTTTGAAATAGTCTTTTCTTGGCCAGAATAACAAACTCTCAGTTCTCCTGCCCACTGGCCATTCATTCTCAGGCTCCTTTTACTGATTCCTTCTCATCTTTTCTCTAAACATGGGGTGCCTCAAATTTCAGAAATAATGGCAATGAGAATTAATAAATAACAACAAGAAATACCTTCAAAGAAGTACACTTTTCAAAGTATGGTAAAGAAACCCTAAATATTAACAGGATGAGTAATAGCCTCCTCCTAAAGATTACCACATCCTGATTCCTGGAACCTGTGAATACATCAGGTTACACAGCAAAGGGGCTTAAAGTAGCAGATGGAATTAAGGATGCTTATCAGATAACCTTAAAATGGGGAGATAACCTTGGTTCATTCTGGTGAGTCTAATGTCATCACTAGAGTCCATGAATGCGAAGAGGGAGGGAGGCAAAGGGTCAGTGTAAAAGTGATGCAATATGACAAAGACTCAAACAGCCATTCCTACCTTTGAAGACAGAAGGGGTCATAAAACAAGAAATGCAGGCTGTTACCATAGCACTAGAAATCTAATGTACCAAGTGTAATGCAACCCTTTCAGAGAGGTTATAATCTCAAAACCATTTAAATAAAATTACTAAGATGCTGTTCTTTTCACTCCTGTTCTCTCCTGAATATACAGTGGATTTTTCTAGAGGTTGCATGACCTATGATATCACCAGAGAATGAATAAACTCACTGTCTTCCATAAGCCTAACAAAAATTATAAACAATCCCATTCTCTTTATTCAATTTGCTTGTATTTTTAAAAATGTAGTTGCTTTCATTTTTAAAATGATACTTATCAGGTAATGGGTTTATTGCAGTTTTTAAATGCATATTTTAAATTTTTTAAAGTTTTTTATTAAAGTATGATGAATATGAAGAGATATAACCACATAAATAAAAGCTCTTTGAGAGTCACAACAAGAGCATTAAAGGGTCTCAATACCAAAACACTTAAGAGCAAATGACAGAGCGCCTACTATATAGGAAATAAAGCTCTAAGTAGTACATATATTAATATAATCATCACAATTACCCTAACAGACAAATACTGTGTTTAACCTTATTTTACAGATGAGGAAATTGAGATATATTAAGAATAAACTACATGCCCAAAGTTGAGTGAGGTGAGATCCAAGCCTCCCCAGTTAGGCTCAAATTTATGATTGACAGCTGCCTCTCAGGATTCCAAATTTTCTTTTACACTGACTTTGATGGAGATCTCATCTCATCACATATCTAACTCTTTCATTCCAAGCCCCTACTACAGACTTATAGTTTAACTACCTATTCAACATATGACTGAAATTTCAAAATGATATTGTTTTTTTCCAGCTTCAAACAACAAAACTTGTAAAATGTAATTTAAATATACCAATGAATACAAGAAAGCACTGACAATGTAACTTAATCCAAACTTTTCTGAATCCAAATTTAATTTTATGCACACATTTCCATCTCTAATTCAGTAATAATTCTTCTAATAATGTAGCTGAAAATAGCCATAAATAAAAACAGGTTTTTCTGCATAAGAAAATGCAGAGATAGGGCTGAGTTCATAGCTCAAGTGGCAGAGTAGCTTGCCTAGCATGCACAATGCCCTGAGTTCAGTTTCAAGGAACACACACAAACACACACACATAAAAAAAAGAAGAAGAAAGAAAGAAAGAAATTCAAAAGAGAACATGACTTTAAAATAGTAAAAAAAAAAAAAAATTAAAAGAATCTAGATGTATTACAAGGAGATGATTTTTAAAATTATGGTTCATTTCTCTGATAAAATATTATGAAATATGTTAGTAAAGAATGTATAAGAAAATAGGGAATGTTTGCTATTTTAAATGAATTAATAGTATATGTTAGCATGAATTTGACCACAGTCAAAATACTCATCAAGAACAGAAACATACCAAATGTATGCTCTTATTTGGTGGAAGTACTATGGATAATATTGCCTTATTCTTGGAATTAAAGAAAGATGTCCAAAGAATAGCAATTATCTTCAAAATTGTGTCACAAATTGAAAAAATAGTAAAATTAATCATTTCATGTTGGGAACAATTAACGTAGGAAAGATACTTGACATGGAGGCTTTACTAAAGGCTCTGTAACTTGAAACACCAATAATGCTGGAAAAATATCATGCGTAACCTCTTGGTAAAACACAGCAGAAATGAAACAAAGATTTTCTTATAGAAGCAATTGCTTTAAATAAACATACTGTAAATGGAAGATACTTTTAGTTAGGAGCAACTCTGTAAATAAAGCTGAAAATTACATGCAATGATCCATATAAATACAAAAATGAAATAATTAACAAATTTTAGTTTAGAAAAAAAATTGCCACCAAGCATTCTGGCAACGAACGACCACTTTAATTTTTCTACTTTTAGGAGTGGGAATATTATGTTATGTTGTGATAGGACATCCAACATTGAACCACCCGTGGGTGTAAAAGCATAAACAATGACAACTTTCCTAGTCTCTCATCTACTTTCATGTTTATAATCATTTCCCCAAATGTCACTCCATTTCTAGGCACAAAAAAAGTCATGCATCCTACAAACAATTTATCAGTAACATGAATACAACTCTTTGAATTTTAGAAAAATAAATTGGTTACTAGTAGACTAAGCCTACCCCTCTGCCAAATGTTAGCTTAAAACAAAATTCTGAAGTTGAATTATTAAGTCATGAAAAGTTCTTTAACAGATAATGTAACCACAACTACAAAAATCACCACAGTGTAACCATGCTAAAATTTCCAATATGTATAATAATATACCGTGTAAATCTTATTTCTTCCAATAGAACTTATGGAACACTCTTTTAAAAATCACATTTAGCAGAAAAATAGGGATTTCCCAATATTCCAACAATTATTCTGATTAGTGTACCTATGAATCAGATTCTCTTCCTGCCCTGTCATCAATTATTAATTGTTTTCTGCTCACAGCTAAGCAGGCTAGACGAGAATAAAATATTCCAACCAATTCCACCCTGGGAGTATCCTGTTCTTTTGAATTAGGGACCTAGTGACTGGGAGTTGCCTGTTTATTTTTTCCATTTATTACTAAGAAATTAGATAAAATGATCTGTTTGTGTTTCCTTGGGAAGGGGATTAAGGGTAAGAAAAAAGCAAGAGGAACTGCTTTTTGTTTTTAATCCACCCCTCAAAGTAGCTCAAATTTACTTTATTATAGTAAACTAATCATCATTTCTGAGAAAATAAAAACCTCTGGCAAATATCTCTTGTTATGTATAAGGGGGGGAAAAAAGTTGTGGTTTTTCTTCTCTTGGTTCCCTGTAGGAACAAACAGTTCTGACTCCTCTACACGCCATGATGGCAAACACTGTTTACACATCAGTGTAGGAACTGGTACTGAAAAAGCTGTCCTTCCAACAAATGAACTGTAAGAATAGTTAAAATAACCTTTAAAAGTAAATTAAAACAAAAATAAAAGATGGGGGAAGGTTTGTCTTATATTGGAATAAATACTTCTAAAATTAAATGATGAACAAAACAATAATGAATATTTAGTATCTTCTCTGAGGAAGTAATTAAAGTCTCACCTTTGTATAGGTAAATGCTAAGGATGTAAAAAAGAGACATTGGGAAACAGCCTGACTGATGGAAGAACACAGCTATACCTAGCATTTCTCACCTGAAGCTATGGGTATATTTGTTCCATCTGGAGAGGGGTTTTGTTATGATGCTGGATTGTTTACTTTGGGGACCAAGTGTTTTCACTCTTGCCAGTACAAAAAGCTGAATTTCCTATAAGCTGTTTATATGATGCCACTCCATTTGATTGGATTTCTTTATTAATCAAACCATAAGTCCAGAAAAACATTTTTAAATTTTTTATTTTTAAAAAAGCATCCTCATGACTAAATACAAGTATAAAATTTGTGTGCTCTACAATATAATGCATAGGAAGAATGTCCTCAAGTTTAATACAAAAGCCACCTGCCTTTCTTCCCACTATCCTAACAAAACTAGTTTACTGATTTCCAAGACTTCTGATGATTAAAAGGTGCAAGGAAATGAGAAGAATATGGTAGGGAAAGATAGTGAAGAAATAAAAATAGATGATTTTAAACCAAGAGAACTCTTTAGAGAAAAGGTTTTACTTATTTATAATTCCCAGAAAACAAAGAGTTCATATTAAATGCTTTTTAAAATTTGCTTTAAAGAAAATCAGTTCCTTCTTCAAAAAGCAGTCCTTCAAATTGCCAGAGGCCATCCAGCTCGATAAAGAACAGAACTCTGCCAATAGACGTGACTCTTGCTAAAACCATGTTAAACGTAGAAAAGCAAGTCTTCCAAGTAAAAGACTTATCTACAGCACCTCAAGTTCCTCAGGCAATTAGACTAATGCAACTCAAATGCCTTCCCTACTGGGCTCCTAAGAAATGTGCACATGCACACATACACAGTATGCCAAAAATCATCTCAACTCCACATAAAGGATAAGTGCAGAACTGTAAAAATATAGAAACAAACCAAAATAAACCACCAGGGATACTTTGTGATTGGTAATAATTAACAAAAAAGATTAAAAAAATGGTAACTAAGTAATTATAGAAAAGGTCTTGGACAGAAATGTAACTACAAAACAGAAAAATATTTTGGAAAATTTATAATTCACATTATTATTTGAACATGAAAAAATAAATGTGTGAAAACTAGAAAGTCATAAAAGTCTAATCTGAGGTAAGGAAAGACCATTCAAAAACAATCCTAACGATTCTTAAATTTAAAGCTACAATAAAGGCAATCATGAACAGTGCAAGAAATAAAATAATGAAAAATGAGAGTGCCTAAAGAATGTTCTCCAGAAATACAAAATGATAGATACAAAGGTAAAAAGCAAAAGATGAGACACCAATAAAGTCATCAGTTCCCAAAAAGAGTGGATCTGCATTATTCACAAATTCCCTATGTATGAATTTACCCTCTTGCTAAATTTAATTGTAACTGAAAATCAACACTCCAGGTGCTCCTGCTGTTGTTCATACATGCTTAGTAGTGAAAAAGTTGAGTTGCCGAATAAATGTAAACAAGGTAACACTGCCTTTGTGTTCCAGTTGTCATACTGTAAACAAGAGTCATTTTCATGGTCTTTTTAGCATTGTATTTTTAAATCTGTGTGCTTATTATTGGTGATTTCACTGTTTAAAATGGTACCCAAGCATTCCAAGAAGGCTGTGATGTGCTATCAGACAAAATACTTGTGCCAGATAACCTTACTTCAGGCACCAGTCACAGTGCTGTTGGGTATCCGGTCAGTGTTAATAAATCAATACGATGACTGCCACAGAAATATGCATAATATATGCTGATCAATTAAAAAAAATAACTAGGAAAACTACATCTTAGAAAAACTCAGAAAGGAAAAATGACATCCAACCATCTTGGTCAACTTTTACACTATCATCAATCATAAACACATGTAATCTTTAATGACTTTCATAAAATACTGAACTCATTTCCTGATTCAAAAATTAAGACAAATATTCTAAGAATTTTTTCTCATTTGTTAACTTATTCCTCTGAAAGATAATATGCATGTATAAAAAAGTATTTTAAACATTATTTTTAAAAATAGTTGAAAAAATTCAAGATACAGTTCTCTATACTTTCAGATCATGCTGCCCTTTAGTTATTTAGGATGTTCTTTTCTGAATCTCCTTCAGGCCTTTCAGCATCTTTTCTTAAAAATGCAATCTGTAAAAACTAAGAATAAAAGTTATTCTTAAAGTGTCCAAGAAACTTCAGCTATACTTTAACCTTAACTCAAGCTAGTGTACATCATGTTATTTACTATCTGCACTTTTTATCAATCAAATTTTTCTTCTTCTTCTTTTTTTTTCTTTTTTTGGTCACTAAAGCAACATTAAGAACCAAATCTGGCTTCATTCTCTGTTACTACTTTACTTTCAACATCCACACAGTTTATTTACTCATCAAGTACTTGTAAATTTCCTACTAAGCATCATTAGCAACTTTGATCCTGTCTGAATAAGGGCTAAAACAATTGCAGAAAAACAGTGAACTGTTTTCTAGGTCTCAGTAAAGAACTGTTGCATAGAGAGTAACCTTTCTAAAAATAGACTAATTTGTTATGACTATCATCACCATAATGTCCTGGGCTTAAAAATTGGGGAAGATTATATTTCAAGAACTGTGACATTTCCACAATGTTTTCAAAATGATTTTCCAAAAGGACTAGTGGCAAAAAGTACAACAGAATCACCATTTTCATAGAACACAATACTTTTGCTTCTCTTTTGTCCTGCAATTATAGCCCAACCTGACTTTTCTTCCTCATATGAACCTCTGTCAGAAGGACAGCTGTGTTGGCAGCAAATAGCCAGTCCACAGTATTCATCCTGGAGATTACTGACAACTCAAAAACCACAAGCAGAGAGTTAAGATAGTATTTAAACATGTCTTCGGGTTCAGAGTGTAGTATTTAGCTTTAGTACACATCAGTTTCGATTTGACCAAGGTGAAATAAATGTGAGAGGAAATCTATGTTTGATCATCTTTGCCCTGGAATATTTCCTGATCTTTTTAATGAATTCACAAACTACTAGATTACAGTTTTAAAAGATCCTTTGACTTGGATATTTAATTGAAAATGCAAACATACATTCTGATCTGTAAGTATACACTTTTCTTCCTCAAAGAATACAAAAGAGTGGGCCAAAATTCATGTTATTATCCTTATCTGCAATAGTTAATAATCTCTTCTCAAAAGGCTTTCTCCCATGACCCAGGGATTTTGATTTCATTTTTAGAAGGGGCAAAACTTTAAAGTATGTGAAATAATAGTAGCAAAGTACCTATAAGCCATTTAACTGCAACAAGCTCTGTAAGAGCAACCTTGGGACTGCAACACCTAGTATTGTGCCCATTGAGGCACTCTACTAAATGTATTAGCACCCATCTCAGTGTAGGCAAAATGTCCTTAATAATCTGATAATTTACATTATATGCACTACTTTGTAGGGTAGTCACTAATTATTGATTTGGCTTCTATTTAAATAAAAAGTGTGCCAAATATATTCAACCCAAAGATAGAAAATCAAATACAATGCATTTAAGTATATGCAAGAGAGTTTATGGCATATGGAAAAATAGTTTAGCTTATGGAATATATCTTTAGATTTTAGATCTTCTATGTCCACATTTTATGCCAGAGATACAAAAGGAAAAATTTAGTGGGAATAAAATGCATGCCACAATACTATAAACAAGCACTCTAAAATGAATAAAATGAAAGAAAGTCAACCAAAGGACAAAGATTTTAAAATCCAATCCAAACACCTTACTTTAGTAATACTTTCATAAAAATTATTGGCCCTTGAAGTCCAACACTGAACTCAATCTTTTTTTTTTTTTTTTTTTTTTTTTTTTTTTTTTGCATTAACAGGCAACTGATTCACATTTAAACTTGCTTTCTTCAGTATTATTTCAGGAAGACCTCTTTATTTTCCATTCAATACCATATGCAGAGTCCAGGTATGAAAAATGCACTTTTAGTTTTCAAAAGGCAGATTTTATGATACTAGTGGGAAGTAAATGGATTACATTTTCCCCAAACATCATCATTTCTCATTTCTTTTCCACTGTCTGAAGCTCATAATTTGCCTGTACCATTAGGTCACCAACTGATATTTTTTATGGTAAGCATCTATTCTCAATAAGATATTCTGTAGCTCAGTAGTCTAAAAGGGAGACTGACTGTGTTTATTCTTTGTTTAAGAAAAAGAAGGTTTACAAAAATGGCATCTGTTTATTTAGCTGATGAACTCCTTTATAAAAACAATAATTCCTGTTTCTCACTTGCATATGGAAAATGTGATGCCTCTCCTATAAAATAAACAGAACATCATTATGGATAGAAAAATAAAGTTTTATTCTCTCACTATGTCTTAATTTTACTGCTTTTAAGTATAAGCATTTTACCCAAATTCTAAGGCCTCATTACTGAAAATTCTATGAAACTTTTATGTGACAATCACTAAGGAAGTGGAAAGCTTTGCTTTATAACTTACCATGTTTCCCTTCCTGTTTAGGAAAATTAGAAATCTGAGAACCTGCAGTTCAATTTTAACAATGCTTAAAAAGAAACCACATATACATTTATTTTTAATCTTGGTCTTAATATTCAATTCTATATGTATATTCATCATTGATTCTGATTTTTTTAGTTTGCACTTTCCTACTTTGATGTTTAAATCATAAAACATATCCAAAACTTTGGGGAAACAAGTCACAAGAAAGTAAATGTAAAAAGTACAGGAAAAATATTCTGCTCACAGAAAACAAGTAACAACCAAAGTTACAAACATCTGTGGTGAAAATTTGAGTGGAAATATAGTTCAAATATCTTTCTCTAAACAACAATGTAAGGTAGATGGCAATATGTCTAAGTTTCATTTTCCTGTATTCTTTTGGGGAGTGGTTATGATCCCATAAAAGACACAGTAATTTAAAAGTAAAATTTCCATGTTGAAGTTAGCAGAATACCTCTATATCCTCAAGGATATATGACACAAGGGTATCCACTAAAGTCGACTGAGGACAAAATCTGGATGATTTATCACCTCTCATATCTTTTAAAAAAATCAGGTATGAACCTCCCTAGAATAAAGATTTAAAACTATCTTAGAAAAAAATTTAAATCATTCAAGTACTAAGTCTTCATAAATCTACAAAGGACATATAAGAAAATCTCAAATAGCCTAACAAATTTAATCTTGTTTGAAAACTAATTCTAGTTTGAGCTACAGCTTCAGTTCACAATTTTAAGGGGATAATGCTAAAATTGTATGTTGCTTCTAGGAAAAATCTAAGCTTTGTGCCCACAGTAGCACAAACTTAAAATGGGGGACCTGGAAGAAAAATATGAATTATCAAGGAAAGCCTTAGACCAAAGATTTTTTGGAAATAAAAAGTATGCTCAGCCATTTCTGCATCAGTCTTCAAGAAATAAAAGAATTATTTTTACTAATCAGATATCACTCACAAAGAAAATATATGCTATCAAAAGATTACAGACATCCTGTTTAATACAATGTAAAGTCTATTATTTCTTATGCTACTTCTTACTGTGGCATACTCTTTAAACACAATTTGGTTATATCTAAACATTTTCTTAAAAATGTAAATAACATACTCTTATTAAAATAAAACAACATTACCTAATAAAAGTAAAAGTGACTAAGCCCTTCAGATCCCTGCCCTGCTTTTAACTGTTAGGTGATCTCATCTATTATACCTTCCCCTCAACCATTCTGCTCCAGCAAAACTGGTCTTTTTATAGGTTTCTACTTTGGATCCATTTCACTGCTATTCCTTATGACTCAAATCTTCTCCCTTTACCATCTTCAACTTTGTATTCAAAACTCACCTTAAATAAAATCCTGATCACTTCCAAATCCCCCCTCCACTGTCACAGTAATCACAATCCCTTACCTTGCACTAAATTCTTCATGATTTAATTACTTTATACTTTATAATCAACCTATTTTATGTTTATTAAATATATTCTTTCTCATCCATAAAAAGTCTTTGTTTGTTGTTATTGTTCTTCTTGCACTGATGTATTTCAAGCATCCAAAATAGTGCCTGTCTCATTAGAAAGCACCTAATAAATATTTGTCAGATGAATGAATACATGAACAAACTCATTTCTCAACCATTTTGGTAGAAAAAAATACATCCAAACCCTTAATTAATCAAGTTACAAGAAAACCATGTTAAGATACTTGCAATTAATAATGCAATGTTGCCATCATTTTTTGTTTGTTTATACATATTAAATTACTTCTGTTACTCCATATATAATCCCTTTCACAAATAATACAAAACATTTAAGAGGAGCAATCTTACACAGAAATAATTAAATGCAACTGGTCCCGAAGCAACACAGGATACTATGAATAATTATTATCTATTACATTATAACAAACATTACAATTCTACCTAAGCATTTAAGTATCTGAGTGCTCCATCATCATACTTCCAGAGGACATCCATTTGTTCATAAACTGACTATGTATTGGGCAAGTAATATTATTAAAAATGTGCTAAATACTGAGAATCTAATACCAAAAGAGAGATAGACATCATTTCAATTCCTATAGTTCCTACAGTCCAAATAAGGAGTTAGATATTAAACAAGTAATAAAAATAACATGAGCAAACATTTATATAGTGTTGTATGCCAGACATTGTTCTTGAACACTTAAGAGTATGATCTTATTTAATCCTAAATATAACCAAAGGGGAAGTGTTATTGGTGGTGATGGTTGTGGTTTTAATACCTTATAAGGCATTCTGCAAGACTTTCCCTTAATCCTAAACAAAAGACACAGCCATTGAAAAGTTTTAAGACACAGATGAAATGATTAGGTCTGAAGAATTATGCTGCCCCATGGTTGCAGTAAAGCAAAACTACAATGCAGTAATCCAAGTGAAAGGTGATTGCTCCCCGGGCTAGGGTAATTATATTCCTAAGGGAAAGAGTGCTAAGAATTTAAGAAAGACTTAAGATATATAATGATTAAATGCAGGTAGAGATTATGTGTCCTCCTCTGACAGTCCTCTGAAATTATATAATAATTGCATTTTTAATTTGATAAATGCTAAAGGAAAAAACCACTTTTATGATGCATACATTTATAAAAAAATTTTCACAGGTAAAGTGTATAAATTAAGATTTAAAGAATTTCACAAACCCAAAAGCAAAGCCATTCTACACTCCTCCTTCTTCCTCATTCCCAACAGTTACTGAATTCTGTAAGTTTTCTACTTTATTACCTTGAAGATACTTTTCTCCCTCCTCTCCACCTTTATTTGCTATTTCCCCATTCCAATAAGATTCCATTATATGTCTCTTGGATCAATGAGTCAGGTCTAAAAAGGACCAAAAGTCAGGTTCTACTTAACTCTAACTCATCTCTCTCCAACTCATCCTCATCAACTGGAAATAATGTCCTGAATATGCAAGTAGGTTCACTGTTACTCAACTGCTAACAATATCTTAACAGCTTCTAACAACCTTTTCAGAATCAGCTATAAAAAGCCTTCCTTTGGTATCCTCTGCTGACATACAAACTAGATACTCTCACTACTGAAACTCTAATACTAGCAGTTTTTCAACAGATCAACTATTTTATAACTGCCAGACTTTACATATGACACTTCCTCTACAAGAAGCTCCCTTCCCACCTAACTGCTTGGCAAAGATCTGTTCATGCTTTAAGTCTAAATTCTAATGACTTCTCCTCATTTGGCATCTTCCATACCATATATCTATGCCATTCTCCATTAGAAACCTCAGATTGCATAGCAACTGCTTAAGCACATTTGTTCATTCATTAACCCAATATATTTATATGTGTGAATCTTCATTGCCTGACACAGTTTCTGGGAGAGCACAGATGCTCAAGTTTGTCACACTGAATGTCAGCACAAAAATGATAAGAATTTCAGGTGCTCAAACAACTTTTTACCCCACAGACTGAAAGCCAGGGCACGATTACAGGAAATCTGATTTCTATATAAGGTATATGTTTATTATATGTGAAGCCAACAAAAAGTTCTTAAAAGTTTGAGAAACAAATTAACAAGTGTCCAGGAATTCTCAGAAGAAAACTGTGAAACTCAATTGACAGTTATTTAGAGATAATAAAACAATGGAGAAACACCTTAATATTAAATAGAAAAACGAAACATATAACTGTCAATTTTACATCTCTAAATCTAAGAATAACCGAATTTCTATCAAAATGCCAAGAGGATTATTTTGTGGAAAAAAAAAAGATTAAGTGATTATTAAATTCAACTGAAAGATTAGAGGCAAGAAAAGGAAATATAGCTATATCAAATGCCTAAATAAGCAATAAAAGAATAAAAAACAATGTAGGTGGTATTGCTACATGAATACACAGACATACATAAACAGAATAAAAATAAAATCCATAATATGCCCAAATATATATGTAAATTTAGTATGTGGTAAAGGTTCAAGCAAAATAAGGAGGGGGATTATTATACATACATCTTAAGAGCAAGAAGCTACACATTTGGGGAAAGGAATCATGGAACCTAACTTCACTCAAACAATAGAAAATACAGCTGTGCCAAAAGATAAATGTAAAACGACAGGAATAAAAAATACCTAAATATTTGTGAACCCAAAACTAATATATAATAAATGAAAATACTTTATTATATTCACTATAGTAAAAGGTATCATTAATATAAAGACCAAAAAAATCCTCTACTAAATGGAAAAGTGTAAACCATCCTAAAGATTCAAGGTTTTCATAAATTATTTAAAATAAGATAAAAACAATTTTTTTGAAAAACAACAACACAAAAAAAGGACAGACACAGAAAATATAGAGAAGAAACAAGAGATCAATAACCATTTTATTATTAAGAAAATGCTAAATATTAAAAGACTGAAATGTTCAATGTAGGCAAGGATACGGTAAAAAAAAAAAAGGCACATTTATTCATTTGTTGGTGAAAGTATAAATTTGCATGATATTCTGGAGAAAAAATCAACAGCACCTGTCTAAAAAGTTGTTATCCATAACATGAAATTATGGGCATCTTTCATTTTTTAAGCTACAGATTTATGTATTTGAAATTCTGCTACACTACAGTGCTAAGAAAATTAAGTGTGTCTTGAAGGAAAAAGGGTAAAGGAGAAAAAAAAATTTTAAACCAGAAATTGAATCCAAGGGCACTTAAACACTGAGCCACATCCCCAATCCTTTTTTATTTTAAGACAGGGTCTCTCTACTCCTTTGTAATTGGTAGGATTTGCCCTGTGACATAATATATGGTCTATTTTTGAGAAGGCTCCATGTGCTGCTGACAAGAAAGTGTATCCGCTTGATGTTGGGTGGTATATTCTGTATATATCAATTAAGTTTAAGTTATTAATTGTATTATTGAGCTCTATGGTTTCTTTGCTCAACTTTTGTTTGGAAGATCTGTCCAATGGTGAGAGAGGTGTGTTAAAATCTCCCATGATTATTGTGTTTTGGTCTATTTGACTCTTGAACTTGAGAAGAGTTTGTTTGATGAACATAGCTGCACACCTGGGAATCAAGTTAACAAAAGAGGTGAAAGAGCTATACAATGAAAAATACAGAACCCTGAAGAAAGAAATAGAAGAAGACCTTACAAGATGGAAGGATTTACCTTGCTCATGGATTGGTAGAATTAATATTATTAAGATGGCCATACTACCAAAAGCACTTTACCCATTCAATGCAATTCCCATCAAAATCCCAATGACATTCCTTGCAGAAATAGAAAAAGCAATCATGAAATTCATCTGGAAAAACAAGAGACCCAGAATAGCTAAAGTAATTCTAAGCAGGAAGAGTGAAATTGGTGGTATTGCGATTCCAGATTTTAAACTATACTATAGAGCAATAGTAACAAAAACAGCATGGTACTGGCACCAAAACAGGCTGGTAGACCAATGGTACAAAACAGGACACAGAGACAAATCCACAAAATTACAACTACCTTATATTAGACAAAGGTGCTAAAATCATGCAATGGAGAAAGGATAGCATCTTCAACAAATGGTGCTGAGAGAACTGGAAATCCATATGCAACAAAATGAAATTGAATCCCTTTATCTCACCATGCACAAAAGTCAACTCAAAATGGATCAAGGAGCTAGGAATCAGACCAGAGACTCTGCGTCTAATAGAAGATAAAGTTGGTCCTAATCTTCATCATGTGGGGGCAGGCCCCAAATTTCTTAATAAGACACCTATAGCACAAGAGTTAAAACCAAGAATCAACAAATGGGACAAATTCAAACTAAAAAGTTTTTTCTCAGCAACAGAAATAATATGTGAGGTGAATAGGGAGCCTACATCCTGGGAACAAATTTTTACCCCTCAAACATCAGATAGAGCTCTAATCTCTAGAGTATACAAAGAACTCAAAAAGTTAAACAACAAAAAAGCAAATAACCCAATCAACAAATGGGCCAAAGACTTGAACAGAAACTTCTCAGAAGAGGATATACAATCAATCAACAAATACATGAAAAAATGCTCACCATCCCTAGCAATCAGAGAAATGCAAATTAAAACTACACTAAGATACCATCTCACTCCAATAAGAATGGCAGCCATTATGAAGTCAAACAACAATAAGTGCTGGTGAGGATGGGGTGGGGGGAGGTACACTCATACATTGCTGGTGGGACTGCAAATTGGTGCAGCTAATTTGGAAAGCAGTATGGAGATTCCTTGGAAAGCTGGGAATGGAACCACCATTTGACCCTGCTATTGCCCTTCTCAGACTATTCCCTGAAGACCTTAAAAGAGCATGCTACAGGGATACTGCCTCATCGATGTTCATAGCAGCACAATTCACAATAGCTAGACTGTGGAAACAACCTAGATGCCCTTCAATAGATGAATGGTTAAAAAAAAATGTGGCATTTATTCACAATGGAATATTACGCAGCACTAAAAAATAATAAAACCATGGCATTTGCAGGCAAATGGATGGCATTGGAGCAGATTATGCTAAGTGAAGTTAGCCAATCCCTAAAAAACAAATGCCGAATGTCTTCTCTGATATAAGGGGGGTGACTCAAAATGGGATAGGGAGGAAGAGCATGAGAAGAAGACTACCACTAAATAGGGAAGAGAGATGGGAGGGAAAAAGAGGGAGAAGGGGAGTTGCACAGAAGATGGGAGGAGAAACTCATTGTTATACAGAATACATATATGATGTTGTAATGAGAAAAAGAAAAAAAGATTGTGTCACATTAGAGTGGATAGAGAGAAAGGATGGAAGAGGAGGGGAGGAGTAGGGGGATACGAAGGGCAGCAGAACAGAATAGACAATATGATTGATGTATGTATATTCCATGTATGTATTATATATCAAAATTCATTCTGCTGTCATGTATGACTAAAAAATAAATAAATAAATAATTTTTAAAAAAAGATAGGGTCTCGCTAAATTGCTTAAGGCCTCACTAAATTCCTGAGGCTGGCCTTAAACTTGTGATCCTCCTGCCTCAGCCTCCTGAGTGGCTGGGATTCCAGGCATGTGCCACTGCACCTGGCTATAAAAGAAAAATTTAAAGAAGAAAAATGGAAGTCAGAAGGTATTTTAGGCACATGTAAAATTTATACATACTAAAATCAAACTCTCTAAGCAGCCTATTACTTGAGAATAAAAACACATTTATAATAAGAGAGGCTTCCATAAACAATTGAGGAACAGTCTGAAGTGATAGAGTAAAAAAAGTTTCCTGAAACAAAGCAAAAGAGGAGGTCAATGATTTTAAAAATGTTTGAGGTCCTAAAGCCTAGTAGGACTAGAGCTGTGGCCGCATCCATAAATTCCTAGACAGTAAAGGGCAGGTTAGTGTTTGCCAAGAAGACTGGCCTTTTCAGCTGCTGTAGGATTCATGGTGCTCTTATGATTTTAGACACTGCTTTAACTCACAGAACTTCTTTGGCAGCCAGTATGTAATTTTAGATGCAGATGGAGGGGGTAATACATTTATATCTATACTTTTCTTATTTAAAATGCTCTCAACTCTGTATCTATAGCTAAAAGCAAATTCAATATTTTCTTAGAAGATGTTATATTAGCTTGAAAGAAAATAAACATTTCTAAGTCTTTTATCACAAAAACCTCCTCCAAAAACTATAAAGTCCCTTAGTAGTTTTATAATGTGAAAAGGTATTTTATTTGTTTAAAAATTGAATCCAACAAAGTTTTAACATAAAGATGCACGCTAAATAGATGATAAAATATACTACAGCTTTAAATAAAGAAAAACTATACTCCATCTTACATTATTGAGACTGCCAAAAAAAAAAAAAAACTACAGATTGGGTTATCTACAAAAGAAATTTATTTTCTCACATTTTAGAGGCTAGAAATCCAAACTGAAGCTGCAAGCATGGTCAGATTCTGATAAGGGCTCTCTTACTATCTTACATGATGGTCTCTTTCTCCCTAAACCCTTTCTTGGTAAGAGAGGGAAAGACAGAGCAAGCTCTCAGTATTCCTGATAAGGGAATTAATCCCAGGATGACAGTGCCACTCTCATGATTTCATTCATATCTATTTCCCAAAGGCCCCATCTCCAAACACCATCTTATGGGGAATAGGTGTTCAACATGAATTTGGGGGGGCAGGGTGTACACAATTCAATCCATAGTACTCTCCAAATCACACAATGAAATCGATTAACCACCTAACTAACATGTATTTTTTGTGTGCAGTAAATACTATTCCAGGATCTGAAATGAAATGGTTTCATAAGATAGAATATGTTCCTCTTAGGAATGTTCATCATGGGATGAAGGGGAGATAGTCAAACAATAAATACATAAACAAGACATAAAACATAAAGTGGTCTCAAAATTTAGACCTAAATAACAAAGATAAAGTAGCAATGAATAAGCTAACAAGTACAAAATGCTCAAAAAAGCATTTATTCTTCATAATCATATTCCCAAAATGTGGTACCATTCTCTGCATTGTTAAGAGTTTTAGATGATAGATTTTGTCCACTCCTTTCAAAACCACAATATCCTTCTTCTCTCAGAATATATAAAGACACATGGCCTTCTCAAAAGTAAATACTCAAAGAAAAACTATAGTACTCTTCTAATCAAATCTTATCAACTCATAGCAAATATCCCCTAAATTACGCCTTTCCATATTAAACATTTATACCTGAGAAGAGTTCAAAATTCAAAAATCCTTCAAGTGAATATAATGAAAATAGACCCAGGAGACACATAACCCTAGCCAAAATTTTCTTCTATTTCTAAGCCATGGATATCATTCTTTCTTGAACATTCTTTGGGGCTACTATAAATACAAATGCACCTCCCTCCACTGTCTAGCTGAAAAACAAAGGCTCTTGACTTATCTACTAAATAAAGTATATGGATTTTAGGAGACTTAGCTTAAAACTAGTCTTTTCATTTATTGCTGAGGTCTGTGGCTTTGTTCTAGCATGGCTGAGGTCAGAATCTGCCCTCAGATAAGTAGGGAAATATAGTAAATAACATCCCTTGAGATTGTAAACTAGGGTATTCAAAAATAATAGGTTTGCCATACCACTGGATGAGAATGAGACTTAGCCACATTTTAAGGCCATGTTTTCCTATTTTGCGGCAATGCCATTATGCATGATAAAAACAACTATCACACTACGCACTTATAAAAAGCATTTACTAAGTATGCAAAACATTTGATCACTCTGAGAATAATCCTTGAAAGATTTACAATCCAAATGAAAACACAATATGTACATCCCTCAAGTAATAAGTGTACATGCTGAGAGCCACAGCTGAGTTGGAATGGCCCATGGCATTTAGCCAGAAGTAATGGTTGTGAGGCAAGCCATTAAGATGATGATATTAAGTTAAGCTGTCCGCCTGCTGTCCGCCTGAGGCACCAGCTACTTTGGACATTGGTTGCTGAAGTTCTGCATTGGTTGGTGAAGTGTGTGTGTGTGTGTGTGTGTGTATTGGGGGGGGGTAGGGAGTTCCAGTTGGTGTGTGGTGTTCCAAGGAAGGGCCACAACAAGTTTCTGAACAGCAGGGGTCTATATACAATTGAATACACAGCCTGTTTCAATCCAGCATCACAGCAGTTATAGACAGCTTAACTTAATAAATCATCTTAATGGCTCGCCTCTCAACCATTAATTCTGGCAAAATGCCAGGGGCCATTCTGACTTGGCTGTGGCTCTCAGCACATACACACAAAACAACCTAATATCTTATGAAATGGTTATTAACATTAGAATCATAGTTTACCAAATTATACATTATGGAAAAGACAACTTTGAGTTATATAAATTTAAAAATCAAGTAAAAAATCAATGTCAGAATAAGTATAATTACAATTGTATTTCTGCAATGTGTTCATATATCTGCAATTATATTAGCACAGATCACACGAAGTCGTATACTAATTTTTCAAGAAAATGTTTATTAAAATTTAGCATTTACCCCTGAATCACAATTAAAAATGAGTAAAATCTTTTAGATTAAGTGAATATACAGAAGTAATGCATGTTTGCTAGAGAGATTTTATGAAGAGTCCTAATATGACAACTTAGAAACCCTAAATTTAAGGTAGGTTTAATGTATTTTGGGGAGGAAGGGGGTACTTTTTTTTATCTGTAGAACATCTCTTTGATGAGCCTAATGTTTTGAAATGATGGAGCTATTTTTATTTATTTATTGTTCTAATTAATGACACATAACAGTGGAGTGCATTTTGAAACATCATACATAAATGAAGTATAACTTCCCATTCTTCTGGTTGTACATGATGTAGTTACACCAGTCATATAATCACATATGCATATGCACACAGAGTAATAATATCCCATTCATTCTACTCTTATTCCTAATCCCATACCCTCTCCCCTCTTTTCACTCCCCTTTGTCTAATCCAGAGAATCTCTATTCTTCCCTAGCCCCAAGCCCATTGTGAAGTAGCATCTGCATATCAGAGACAATATCTAGTCTTTGGTTCTTTGAGATTGGCTTATTTCTCTTAGCATGATACTCTCCAACTCTATTAAATGATGAAATTATTTTTAAATTTAAAAACACAGAAAACAAATTTGTTTTCTATGTACTAAAATATTTAAAGTTTCTTTGCTTAAACCCAGCAAAACTTTGGTTTTTCTTCTTAAAACATTTTAAAGGTCTAACTAAACTATTTACGATTCTTAACATATTGAAAATATTTGGGATAAAAAAATCTCATTAACCAAATCTAAAATGCATATTTTAACATGTTTTTAGACTTTTAAAATAAGGATTTCTTTTTATTTGTTGTTCTTAGTTATATGTAACAATAGAATCTATTTTGATATATTTATACAAGCATGGGATATATCTTATTCTAATTAGGATCCCAGTCTTAGGTATACACAAAATTGAGACTCACTGTGGTGTATATACTTAGAAAGTTACATCAGATCCATTTCCTATTCCTATACTCCTCCCTGCCTTTCATTCTCTTTTGTCTAATCTGCTGAACTTCTATTTCCACACCCCCATTTTGTGGATCAGCATCCACATATCAGAGGGAACACACTAAACCTTTCATTTTTAAGAATAGGTCTCATGTTGTATTTCCAATACCCCTGAACCTTTATTAAGTTGATGAGCCTAATGCTTTTAAATGATTGAACTATTTTTAAATGTAAAAACAGAAAAATAACTCAAAATCTATATCATCTTGAATTAGAGGAAGTATTAACATACACTTTAAATACTAATATTAATCTGTAAATTTTGGGAACACGATTTTCCCAAAGGCTTCAAAACACTTCAAAACACCAATTTAGTTTCTAAATAAAGTAATAACTTGATTTTCTGAATTACTAGAACAGGGATAAGAAGATGCCATACTGGGCTTCAAAGTGTAAAATAGTATAAAATTTTCAAAAACCTCCTATATTTCAATTATTAAAAATCCCCTCAATCCTGGACACTATTTTTAGAATAAAGGTCAATTTTCTCACTACTACTATTATTCAGTAACAAATAATCAAAATTTTAAAGCTGGTATTTTCCCCCATTACTAGAAAAATACTAAAATAATTGCTTTTGATTGGTTACTAAACTGGGTGCAAGAGTGCTTTCTTAATTTTTTTTTTTTCCCCTCAGCACTGAGGATCAAACTCAAGTCCTATATGTTAGGCAAGTGTCCTATCACTAAGCTACAGTCCCAACCAACAATTTCTTCATTGTTTAAATTGTTATCAATTTAGCTATATTTTTTATAAACAAAAGTTAAAGAAAGCTATTTCATTTTGTAAAAAGAAAATACTAATTTTTTTAGTATTTTAGTATTTTACTTTTTAGTATTTATTTTTTAGTATTTTAGTATTTTATTTCTTAAAATGATCTTTAAAAAAAGTTGCTAACCTCTTCATTATAAACACAGTGAAGTAGTTAAAAGTATAAAACTGAAGTGTTTGTTTTGAAATTTAATATTTGGAGGAGAATGGCTTAAGGTTGTTATTGTAAATGTGTAGTGATCTGCATCTGCAAATACAGATACAAAGGTACAACAATAGTTAAATCCTATAGTTGCATTTGTAAATACTGCCTCCCCCAACAAATAAACAAAACACCAGTTTACCCTCTTCTTTAAAAGAACAAGGAAAGAGAGCCTACATCTTGGGAGCAAATCTTTACCCCTCACACATCAGATAGAGCACTAATCTCTAGAGTATATAAAGAATTCAAAAAGCTAAGTACCAAAAACAGAAATAACCCAATCAATAAATGGGCTAAGGACCTGAAGAGACATTTCTCAGATGATGACATATAATCAATCAACAAATACATGAAAAAAATGTTCATCATCTCTAGCAATTAGAGAATGCAAATCAAAACTACTCTAAGATTTCATCTCACTCCATTCAGAATGGCAGTTATTATGCATACAAACAATAATAAGTTGTTGGTTAGGATGTGGGGGAAAAGGTACACTCAATACACTGCTGGTGGAACTGCAAATTGGTGCAGCCAATATGGAAAGCAGTATGGAGATTTCTTGGAAAACTGGGAATGGAACCACCATTTGACCCAGCTATCCCTCTCCTAGGTTTAGACCCAAAGTACTTAAAAACAGCACACTACAGGGACACAGCCACATCAATGTTTATAGAGCACAATTCACAATATCTAAACTGTGGAAACAACTTAGATGCCCTTCAGTAAATGAATGGTAAAAAAGATATGGCATATATACACAATGAAATATTACTCCGCAATAAAAGAGAATAAAATCATGGTATTTGCAGGTAAATGGATGGAGTTAGAGAATATAATGCTAAGTGAAGTTAGCCAACCCCAAAAAACACAATGCCGAATGTTTTCTTTGATATAAGGAGGCTGATTCATTGTGGAATAGGGAGCAGGATCATGGGAGGAATAGACAGTTATGACACAAATTGGTGTGAATATACTGTGTGTACAACCAGAGATATAAAAAATTGTACTCTATATGTGTGATAAGAATTGTAATGCATTTTGCTGTCATATATAAATAAAAAATAAATTTTAAAAAAAGTACAAGGAAGCTGAAATTTAGTGACTCTCAGATAAATATGATTAACTTGCTACAAAATTTAAGGTAAAAACAAAGAATAAAGAACTTTTCCCCAAGAAGGTTTTTTCCTCCAAACAACTCTATTTTGACAGTTCAAACAGACCAGTGCCAAACCATAGCATACAAGAATGAATAAAACATGGCCTTTCCTTCAAATTTTACTAAGGCAAGATTAAGACTTCTAATTTCCTGCAATCTTCTACTAATTCCATGAAGAAAAGTAAATATTCATACATATTTAACCCTTATCATCATGGATAATTCATTTTAATATTAATTAACAGTGAGAGAATACTAACAATATGGTAGTATTAGGATCTCAGAAAATCCCATCACAAAACCACAGAACATGTTAAAGAAAAGTACAGTAAAATTAAAAACTCATATTCAGTATCTGTCCCCAAAACAGATGCCACAGTGTCCCTGTAAATGCCAAAGCATGAACAGGTAAAGACAAACTATCAAGAGTCCTAACATTTGCACACAGAATCTTGATAAAAGGTAAGATAAAAAGCTATCATATAAATGTAAAAACTCCAAAATAGCTAACAGATATTCAATGGCATGGTCAGTCTAATACTGTAAGGACAGTTGCTGAAATTGAGAATGGATTGTACACTGCAACTGGGGGTATGTACAAGTGGTCCTCAGTAAGATGTCAATGGCCCTGGAAACACTAGGCTGAAGAAACTGTAAATACTCTCAAGATAAAGCCCCAGGATGACTGGGAATAGAAACCAAATTGACCAAGACTAATATCTGTCAATTAAAAGGGAAGAATAAGAGGATCAAGATAAAAGTGGAAATAGGGAAGAGTCAGAAAAAACAGCTAAAAATATTGTCACATATTTTCTTTAATCTGACAAAAAAACAAAGATGAGAATACTTTACATTATTATTGCTGTATGTATACAGGTGACTGAATGACCAATGTGATTCTGCAACCTGCACAATCAGAAAAATGAGAAATTATACCCCATTTGATTCAAATGTATTAATTGTCAAGATCATTGTACTGTCATGTATAATTAATAAAAAAAGATAAAAAAATAACGAAGAAACAAACTCTTCATTCATTCCTCTACTTCAAAAATATAAAAACTAATGTCACATAAAAACAAATAACAGAAATATATTACTGAAAATACAATGCTATTATGAAAAAAGAAGAAATAAAATGAGAGTCTTACAGAAGATGAAAACAGAATAAAATTCATACTAGAAAAACTAAAACTTATATTTCAGAGTGAGCTAGAAGGTATTAGGAAATAATAAAACAAGTTAAAGAACAACATAAATCAGAATTAGAAAAACTCAGACATATTGTGAGAATTCAAAAAAAATCAGAGATTTCAGAAATAATTATTAAATTAAAAATACCCCAGAAATGGAATGAGAAGCAGCTTTATAGATTAAAAAAAATGAAGATAAAAAACTTCAAGAGTAAAAACAAAATGTAGGAAAAAAAGGACTATCCAACACACAAATAGGTGTTGACGTAAAGGAAAAAGCCACAATTACAGAACAAAACAAATTTTATGTTCATAACTTAATAAAAATCTTCAAATTAAAAAAGGAATTGATATTATATATAATAAAACAACACACTGTGAAACTAAGTTAATCACCTCAGAATGACCAAAACCATGACATATGCTGGTATAATTACTGAATTTTAAAGAGCAACAACAAAAAAAACTGGAAAAAAAATTAAATAGATGTATGACTTTGACAATAATGCTTTATGATGAAAGAAAATAGTAGTGCTGTATTTCAGGTACCAGTGGAAAGAAAAAATAATAAGGAATCGCTATATGATCAACTGGGGGCAAGCCTCCAAAAACAATTCTTAGGCAAAAAATGAAGTTTATTTCCTACCATCTGTATAGGAAAGCAGGAGGGAATGTAAGTATATCCCACTCAATAGGAGGATAAAAATAAACCTGTTGAAAGAAACAGGAACAAAGTAAATGAACCTGGTTTGTCCAGGTAAATTTTGTCAGGTAATGAACCATAAGATAAGGAGTTGGCTTTTTGCTACATACTTTATTTATTATACGTAATTTTTTTTCAAATTTGAAACATGTTATTTAACTGGTGTGAGGTAGCAGTTGAGCATTTCTTAAAGTTTTCACAGAGATTATAATGTGAAACAAGATTGTGAACCATTGTTTAAAGATGAAAAGGAAGTCAAATCAGTGAAGCAAAACAAATGAAATAAATTAGTGAAAACTACTAAATAAAGCAATGCTTTAAAATTGGTTACTTTGACCTGAAAATCTCATTCATAAAAGTGTACCAACGTAAGAAGTAAAATACCTTCAAAATATTACTCTCATTAGATAAATTTAAAAAATTATTTATTTTTATTATTGTTTATAGCGGGTACTAGGGATCAAACTTGTGGGCACTGAACTACTGAACCACGTCCCCAGCCCTATTTTGTATTTTATTAGAGACAGGGTCCCATTGAGGTGTTTAGCACCTTACTTTTGCTGAGGCTGGCTTTGAACTGGAGATCCTCCTGTCTCAGCCTCCTGAGCCTCTGGGATTACAGACATGTGCCACAGCGCCTGGCTCAGTTTATTTTTTATAAACTTTTCTAGCCTAGGCAGCATGTTGTTTTTCAATTAATTAATAAAAATGCTTATTACAACAATGATTATTGGTCTATTACATTATGACAAAGAGGTCTTCCCAATCTCAGTATTTACTGTGAATTTAATAATTCAATCATTCAAAAAGCTTTGAAATGTAGAAAAAAAAGGACTATCCAACACACAAATATGATGATTCTTATGATGATTCTCCCCTCATAACATTCGCTCTTTGTAAGGGCTGTGTAGAAAATGTATTGCTAAACAACTGAAATTTATACATACCCCAATATTTAATACAAGCTAAAATACAGTAGAAATAGAAAGACATCTACAATCAATCAAAACATAAAATTCTTATTCTCTTTATATTTTTATTCTCCTCATCAGAGTATTGATCATGAAAAAAAAAAGCAAGTGAGCAAGTGAATAAATGTGATGTTTTCAAGCTATACTTAATGTGCATTTCCTTCAACATTCTCCACTCCTACATAAGAACACAAACTATGAACTTTCTGGTTTATCTATGCAGAGCTCCTCAATTCCCCACATGCCATGTCATTAAGCTAAATGTTCAGGGTTATCAAGCCGCCAATCTCTTCTACCCTTAACTAAACAACATAAAGCAAAATAACCACAGCAACTTCTGGTAAAAGGCCAAAATGTCCAACACTTGACTAATACTCATTTTAAAACAGTACATAAAATATCAGAAAAAATATCTACTAATATTTAAGTAATATAATCTGAAATTGGCAACAGAATATACATAACCTAAAGCTGTATGAATCCACTGATTAGGTAAATTTAAGATTTTCCAAAACACTTAATTTTCATATAATAGTATGTGGGTTACTTTTTTTAAAATTAAATTTTCAAATAAAATAATTCAGCTACTATAACTAGGAAGCATTCCAATAGAAAATGAAATTGTAACACATAGGCAGAGTCTAAAAAGCATATAGGAAGAATTTCTCAAGGTCGCCATAGCTACCAATACTGACAACTATCAGAGATGATAATTTAAATATCAGCTATGTCTGTTAATTAAAATTTTTAATTTGGCAGAACTATAACATGTGTTGCCAAGTTTCCTTAGTGCTTTTCTAAAGTACTGGCCCACTTGTTACGGGAGTCTCAGAGAGAAGACAGAAGAGACTGAAATCCAAATTATTCAAAGATGAGGAGTTCTCTATTCAAGTCTTTAAAATAGCTATCTCTGACAAATGCAATGTGACTCACTTTTCTTCCTCCTGTTAAGCTACACACCCTGGACAGACAGGAAAAAGGGTGGGAGTACACACCCCCATTGTACTGTAGTATTCACAGCATCCATTATTTCCTTCTGTTACAGTGTATTCACACACTCTCCGCCTATCCTGGTAATTTAGACCATATCATATAAAATAACAAAATTCTCTATCATAGTTAATGTTGATTTAAAAAAAAAAAGTTTGTTTTAAGATTTTACAAACATTTGGGCTGGGGTTGTGGCTCAGTGGTAGAGCACTCACCTAGCATGTGCGAGGCCCTGGGTTTGCTCCTCAGCACCACATAAAAATACATCAGACACTAGAAAGGCAATATGTCAATCAATGGAAGGGTAACTGATGTGATACAGCAATTTGTATACGGGGTAAAAGCGGGAGTTCATAATCCACTTGAATCAAACCGTGTAATATGATGTATTAAGAACTATGTAATGTTATGAACGACCAATAAAAAAAAAAAGAATGAAAATAAAAAAAAATGAGTAAAATAAAGGTATTGTGTCCAAATAAAACTAAAAAATAAATATTTTTTTAAAATATTTTACAAATATTTCATTTATAAATTATTCTTCTTCTGGTTAGATTAAAATCTTGGCAAAAGCATATCCAACACTGGCCTAAAATGAAGAGTACATTCCTCAATTGAAAATTCAAAGCTTAATATTCTGAAATCAAAGGTGCAGGGTGGATCTCCTAAAGATCAAAGGAGATCAGTAGAGAAAAGGAAACAAGGGGTGGAAGTTATGGAAGAAGCGGGAAATACTGAAAAGTGATACTGGCCAAATTAAATTGTTATATTGTATCCTGTATGAATATGTAACAACAAATCCTGCCATTATGTACAACTCTAATGCACCAATTAAAAATGCAGAAAAAATATTCTGAAATCAGGTAAAAATGCTTGAGATTTCATGGTACAAATAGGTATGAATTTTGCTTCCTTTTTTTGTATTGTCCACATTTTCCAGGATAAATATTTTTTATAAATGCATATACATATTAATCCTTCTCAGTAAATTTAATCTAGTCTTTTCAGTATATATTATTATATTTCTAAATGTTTTGCTTCACTTAGGATACCACAAAGATTCAAGCACCACTCTATTATTATACCTATCATTATAAATAACAAAAAAGAAAAATTTCTACTTCATTAGTGAATAGTTTGTTAATGTCCATGAATATTTAGAAGACCTATAAGCTAGGTACCTTAATATAAAAAAAATGTGGAGTACCATATTTTACTGAAAATATGTAAAAATATATTGACTTTCAAAACTTTAACAAATAAATGGTACACTATAACTCTCAGAATGTGAGTATATACATACACACACACATACACACACAAACATCTACTGTTTAATAACTCATTTTTCTACTATTTCATCCTACTTGTACTGAACATATTACAGCCTCACTTGACATTCACAAATTTAATCACATGTACTATTCCTAAGAGATTATTAGGCAGACCAGGCACAGTGGCATACACCTGTAATCCCAGCTACTCAGGAGGCTGAAACAGGAGGATTGCAAATTTGAGTCCAGCCTCAGCAACTTAGTAAGACCCTGTTCTCAAAATAAAAAAGGGCTCAGTGGTTAAGCCCTTCTGGGTTCAACCCCTGGTAATCCAGTCTCCCAAAGAAAAGAGATTATTAGGAAGAACAAGCTTGGTACCTGTTTGAAAAATGCCTATAATCCCAGCAAGAAATGAATTACAGAAAGGCCAATGATTAAGTCTATGATTTTCTGAATTCTTACTGCATCAGGACTTTAGGGTATATTTAAATATTTTGTTGTTGAAAATATGCCTCTAGAATAACTAGCATCTCCAGAATATATATGCACAAACTTGACAAATATAAAGCAGACATACAGTAAAGAAAGAGGGTATAAGAATGTTGAGCATGAATCCGTGGTCTTATTTTATGTAACATAGTCAAGGAAAGCCCCCATAAGAAGGTAGCATTTGAATAGGTAAATAAGGAATATAGGGTTCAGTGAGAGGTGTTAAAAGTATTTTTAAATTAATATGGGATTCATAAATATAAATTAAACATATAACTAAGATTTATTCTACTTATTTGTGAATAAATAAATCTTTACATTAAGACTTACTCAAAATGCATTTGAAGAGCTGATATCCACAAAGGAAACTTAACAGTGGAGTACTAACGGTACAAGAATAGAGATAAAACTGGTTAATATCCTACAGAGCAATAAACCATATTATTTGAAATTATCATTTCTAAAGTACAGAAATTATTTTTCTTTTGGGAAAAAAAATCTACAAATTAATATGTGATGTCACCTTCAATCAATAATAAACAGTTAAATAAAGAACAATCTTCTATGTGGTCCTGGAGTAGGCTTATTAAACAATTTTCTATTGGTCATTAAAACATATACACTGCTCATCCTTATCCTTATTTCCAATTTTTGCATTTTTTAAGAAAGCTATGAATATATATGAAAGAAGAACATTCCAGACAGATAAAATAAGAGTGAACCATGAACCATACCTTTACTGCAAAGAAGAAATGCCCTTCCCACTCATGTATTCATTCAGCTGAACTTTATTTTGAAGTTTGCATAATAAGTAACTGGGAAGATAAACTAAAGGAACCAGAGAAGCTGGAAGATTTACATTGGAAAGCAAATAGGAATAAAGGTTGAGATCTGGTCTGATTTACATTTAAAACCCTATCTGCTGAAATAAAAACTCTTCTCAGGAGAAGAGCCAGTACTGGAAATTTGAAGGCCACGCACATATTACAATTATTCAGGAAAATAAATAACTAAATGCATAGTTTGTCACATGTAAAAACTGATATGAAGTAAAATAAAACAGAATATGGTAAGGTTGGTGGAGGGGTTGCTAGTATTATTTGGAAAGGCCTTCTGATAAGATAATATTTGAAGGGAAGAATGTTAAAAACAACAACAACAACAAAAACTATGCATGGATCTGAAGGAAAGACACTCCAAACACTGGGATAAAACAAAATGACTGAGAACAGGATAGGAAAAAGAAAGGGAAAAGGGATCAAAGAATGTAAGGGCTTTTAATATAGTTAAAAAGAACTTGGCTTTTAATGTAGTTGAGGAGGAGAAGCCACTGAAGTAAAACAACATGATCTAAGTGTTAAACCAATCACGGGGCTATAATTTGGGAAATGGAAGGCAAAAAAAAAAAAGATTTGTTATATGATATTTTAGTATTCCAAGGAAGAAATAATGGTAGCACAGAATAGGAGCTGTGAACCTGAGAATAAAGAAATCAGAATATTTTGAAGGTAGGATCAACACATTTTGCTAACAGGCTGACAGAGAATAAATTATATATATGTATACATTTATATATATATATGTACATATATACACACTCTCCTATATGTGTTAATGTACATATATACACATATATTTTATATATTATAAATGTGGGTTTTAGCCTTAGCAATTAGAAAGATGAAGTTGCTATTTACTAGAATGGGAAAAACTACAGAAGAAACAAATTTATTAATAAAAAATTTCAGAAGAGACAATTACTACAATTTATAAAAATGTTAAATATCCTTTTTAGATTTATAGGATTCTAAACTCTTCATGTAATTATAAACTCTTCATGTAATTAGAATATTCCGTTGCCAAAGTGTTACCTACTAGAAACAGAATATTTTTCACCAAATTGTTTGACCTCAAACTACTAATCAATGTTTCTCACAGATTACACTTTCTAAAATGGCCATCTTCACTGATTTCATCCATACTGATTAATGTTTTATCATTTATTCAAGCCAAGTATAAGATTACTCATTCATAAGACATTTACCAAGCAATTTTTGAAATTAGGTGCATACTTCATCAAAAGGGCTACATTTTAAACTTTAAGTCCACTAGGCTTACCTGAAGTTCTTTGTATCTATCTTGAAAAGAAATGGCCTCTTGCTCTTTTTCTTTTAGGAAACCTTTTTCTAACACACTATGCTTTTCCATTAATGATTCAACATCCTAAGAGAGAAAAAAATAACAAACTTTGTAATGTTAATGAACACAGAAAATACCTGTCAAGGAAAGAATCCATAGAAAGTACGGTTTAAAATCTAATAATATTATAAATTATATTTTTCATTCTAATTTCTACCAAACACTAGAATTACTCTAACAAATGAAGAGAGCATCTCAAGTAATTCCCATTGACAAAACCAATCTCTTATATAAACTTTCTACAAATTTGTCAAGATATTTATATATAATTGTAGGAAAGACAGATGAGAACATAAATAATTTATGAAAATTATTATACATCTAAATATTCTTGTCAAATATCCCAATGATGCCTGAACTCCCATAGGGAGAAGTTAATGTTATAAAACTTGAAATCTGCATAAGATATATAATACTGCCTGCTTCCAAAGTAAATTAAACTAAATCAGAAGGAAAGTATTAGCTGAGTGGGGAACCCTAGTCAAATTGTTCGTATCTTTAAAAATTCATATATAGTCAATTTGAATGATCATACATGAATATATGAAAACAAAACATTGTTTTCAGGAACCCCTGCTCACATCAAAATCTGAGGATACTCAAGTCTTTCATATGAACTGACATAGTATTTGCATATAACACTATGCACATCCTCCTATGCATTTTAAATCATCTGTAGATTATGTAATATAATGTAAATACACTGTAAATAGATATATTGTATTGTGTATGAAAAGCTAACAAAACAAAAATGATCTGTATGTGTTTGGTACATGGATTTTTTCCTCCCTAATAGTTTTGATGTGTGGTTGAATTTAAATATGGAACCCATGGATATGGAAAGCTAACCACTTTTAAGATTTCTTATCAAAGGCTTTTCCAATTGATAGCCTGATATGACTGATTTAAACCCACTATTCAAGAGAAGACAATATCCCCTTCCTCTGGTGAGTTTTTAATTATAATTTTGGATTACATTGAATTTTCAGTTCACACAATCCAACTTTTACTTTTTAAGCAAGTATTACCTTTTTAATTCTTAGTTTTTCTTCTTCAGAGGCTTTGAGTTTAATCTCCAGGCTTGAAATTTTTTGCTGAAGCTGTATGTTTGATACATGGGTTCCAGAATCCTCAGACTCTTCCACAGTAGCAATTGTTCCATTACTTGCCTCATCAGTTAAGCCCAATGGAAAAAGTGGGATATCCAGATGAGTGTGTGTTGTTTGCTGAATCTAAACCACATTAGACACAGACACAGACACATATACACATAAGAAAGAAAGAAGAAAAGAAAGTTCACACTTTTTCAATAATTAAAATATCCAAAGAGCATCAGAAACCCCATATGGAAAATAAATTGAAGCAAAGGTTCCAAAATGATTTCCCACTTGAAATACATCTACAGAAGACCTCAAACTTTTCCAAGAACATAATCCTGGCACTAAGAATCAAAATTTCCTATTAACTTCAAAGCCTAAGGTACTTCTTATTTTGATAATAATGCATTAAAAAAATTCTTAATGCTTTTTCTTATGTTTGAAAATGTACAATTTAGTGTAGATACATCTGATACTTACCAATTCTTAATTCTATGCACGTAGAATTTTTTTACATTTTAAATTGTAAATTAGAATTTGAAATTCATCAGTGATCTCTATTTGATCAGCATTTTTTAGTAAAGTTAATAGGTTACTTAAAATTGTGAATTATACTTCATAAATCTAACTTTAGAAATCTAATTTCAGTACACAGCACAATATTTGGTTCAACAAATATCTGAATAGATGGACAATGACTGCTGCCTCTTTAGTTTATATCCTAAAATTAATATAGATGCTCTAATGCAAGTAAACATGTTAAAATTCCCTTAAAATATAAATAACCATACTTTTTGTAATTATTTTTCATTTTAAAGTTCAAGACTTGAAATACAAAGCTAATTCCACTTGAATAAATAACTAAGGCTACCCAAATGTTTTTTAATTGTGCCAAAAAATCATAATTACCTTGTTTTTAAACTCTAAGTATTGCAGAAATATTTCTGTTAGAAAAACTAAATGGAAACAGAAATCATAAAAGAATCAAGTAAACCAGTATGTACTTTTTAGGTATACAAATTTTCTGTTAAAATATACTTGTCTTTACCTGTGCTTTAGGAATTGTTTGATTCATAATAGTATTGTCTGCATGTAGGTTCTCTGGTGATGAAATGATGGCATCAGAAGAGAGGCATCCAAGTGAAGGAGACGAGTGGTCATGGTCCAAAACAATCTCAGGAGAAGCTGGTGAAAGATGGACTCCAGATACTAAAGAACAACAACAACAAAGAATAAGATAATAAAAATAATAAATAATAAATAAAAAATGAGGATTTTATGACTATTATTCAGGGATCAATACTGAAATCTAAAACTAGTGTTTCTAAACTTAACATAATATTTCCATATAAGACTCAAATGTGTAAGGTCTTAGTGCTTATATACTAACTTCCATAACACATGCATTTGGAACTCAAAGGGGATGGATGAACACACACGAACACACACACACACACACACACACACACACACACACACACACACACACATTCTCACAATTCTTTTAGTTCAGAAAAGTCCATTTATTTGGGAAGGAAAAAAGCACTGGAGGGCCTACAAGTGCTACATACAGGAACTGGGCACTGGGGAGACATCAGAGAGCAAGACAGATGCACTTATATACTCAATGATCTTATGAACAGTAGGAGGTCAATCAAATAAGTAAACATTAATTAGTATACAATACATAAAGAAGAACAATTACTGTGAAATAAGGAGTCCGATTGTCTCCATATTAAGTTCTTATTTTGTATCAAACAAAAATTTTTTTCCTGTTAAAGTCAATTACATACTGTTTTCCATATTGGCCGCACCAATTGCAATGGAACCACCATTTGACCCAGCTATCACCCTTCTCGGTCTATTCCCTGACGACCTTAAAAAAGAGCATACTATAGGGATACTGCCACATCAATGATCACAGCAGCACAATTCACAATAGCTAGACTTTGGAATCAACCTAGATGCCCTTCAATAGATGAATGGATTAAAAAACTGTGGCATTTATACACAGTGGAGTATTATGCAGCACTAAAAAATGACAAAATCATGGATTTTGCAGGGAAATGGATGGCATTAGGGCAGATAATGCTAAGTGAAGCTAGCCAATCCTTAAAAAACAAATGCCAAATGTCTTCTTTGATATAAAGAGAGCAACTAAGATCAGAACATGGAAGAAGAGCATGAGGAAAAGACTAACATTAAACAGAGACGAGTGGGGTGGGAGAAAGGGAGAGAGAAGGGAAACTGTATGGAAATGGAAGTAGACCCTCATTGTTACATAAAATTACATATAAGAGTTTGTGAGGGGAAAGGGGAAAAAAACAAGGGAGAGAATCAAACAATAGCAGATGGGGTAGAGAGGGAAAATGAGAGGGAAGGGGAGGGGGGATAGTAGGGGATAGGAAAGGTAGCAGAATACAACAGTCATTAATATTGTATTATGTAAAAATGTGGATGTGTAACTGATGTGATTCTGCAACTTGTATTTGGGGTAAAAAATGGGAGTTCATAACCCACTCGAATCAAATGTATGGAAGATGATATGTCATGAGCTTTGTAATGTTTGGAACAACCAATAAAAAAAGAAAAAAAAAGTCAATTACAGATTATTGGATTATTTCTACAGAAATATAATGTTGAAATACAGTTTTACAATTAGTTTCACAACCATCACTACATTGTGACTAGGATCCTAATAAAAAAGTCATAAAAGAGGGAGTACTTCCAAATTCATTCTATGAGGCCAATATCACCCTGATTCCCAAACCAGATAAAGACACCTCAAAGAAAGAAAACTACAGACCAATATTCCTAATGAATTTAGATGTAAAAATCCTCAATAAAATTCTGGCAAATAAGATACAAAAACACATCAAAAAGATCGTGCACCATGACCAAGTGGGATTCATCCCTGGGATGCAAGGCTGGTTCAATATATGGAAATCAATAAACGTTATTCACCACATCAATAGACTTAAAGATAAGAACCATATGATCATCTCCATAGATGCTGAAAAAGCATTCGACAAAATACAGCATCCCTTTATGTTCAAAACTCTAGAAAAATTAGGGAAAACAGGAAATCACCTCAAAATGGTAAAAGCTATATATGCTAAGCCTCAGGCCAGCATCATTCTAAATGGAGAAAAATTGAAGGCATTCCCTCTAAAATCTGGAACAAGACAGGGATGCCTTCTCTCACCACTTCTATTCAACATAGTTCTTGAAACACTAGCCAGAGCAATTAGACAGATGAAAGAAATTAAAGGCATAAATATAGGAAAAGAAGAACTTAAATTAGCACTATTTGCCGATGACATGATCCTATACCTAGCAGACCCAAAAAATTCAACCAAGAAACTTCTAGAACTAGTAAATGAATTCAGCAAAGTGGCAGGATAGAAAACCAATACCAATAAATCAAAGGCATTCCTGTATATCAGTGACAAATTCTCTGAAATGGAAATGAGGACAACTACTACATTCACAATATCCTCAAAAAAATAAAATAAAATAACATACCTGGGTATCAACTTAACAAAAGAGGTGAAAGAGCTATACAATGAAAACTACAGAACCCTGAAGAAAGAAATAGAAGAAGACCTTACAAGATGGAAGGATTTACCTTGCTCATGGATTGGTAGAATTAATATTATTAAGATGGCCATACTACCAAAAGCACTTTACCCATTCAATGCAATTCCCATCAAAATCCCAATGACATTCCTTGCAGAAATAGAAAAAGCAATCATGAAATTCATCTGGAAAAACAAGAGACCCAGAATAGCTAAAGTAATTCTAAGCAGGAAGAGTGAAATTGGTGGTATTGCGATTCCAGATTTTAAACTATACTATAGAGCAATAGTAACAAAAACAGCATGGTACTGGCACCAAAACAGGCTGGTAGACCAATGGTACAAAACAGGACACAGAGACAAATCCACAAAATTACAACTACCTTATATTAGACAAAGGTGCTAAAATCATGCAATGGAGAAAGGATAGCATCTTCAACAAATGGTGCTGAGAGAACTGGAAATCCATATGCAACAAAATGAAATTGAATCCCTTTATCTCACCATGCACAAAAGTCAACTCAAAATGGATCAAGGAGCTATGAATCAGACCAGAGACTCTGCGTCTAATAGAAGATAAAGTTGGTCCTAATCTTCATCATGTGGGGGCAGGCCCCAAATTTCTTAATAAGACACCTATAGCACAAGAGTTAAAACCAAGAATCAACAAATGGGACAAATTCAAACTAAAAAGTTTTTTCTCAGCAACAGAAATAATATGTGAGGTGAATAGGGAGCCTACATCCTGGGAACAAATTTTTACCCCTCAAACATCAGATAGAGCTCTAATCTCTAGAGTATACAAAGAACTCAAAAAGTTAAACAACAAAAAAGCAAATAACCCAATCAACAAATGGGCCAAGGACTTGAACAGAAACTTCTCAGAAGAGGATATACAATCAATCAACAAATACATGAAAAAATGCTCACCATCCCTAGCAATCAGAGAAATGCAAATTAAAACTACACTAAGATACCATCTCACTCCAATAAGAATGGCAGCCATTATGAAGTCAAACAACAATAAGTGCTGGTGAGGATGGGGTGGGGGGAGGTACACTCATACATTGCTGGTGGGACTGCAAATTGGTGCAGCTAATTTGGAAAGCAGTATGGAGATTCCTTGGAAAGCTGGGAATGGAACCACCATTTGACCCTGCTATTGCCCTTCTCAGACTATTCCCTGAAGACCTTAAAAGAGCATGCTACAGGGATACTGCCTCATCGATGTTCATAGCAGCACAATTCACAATAGCTAGACTGTGGAAACAACCTAGATGCCCTTCAATAGATGAATGGTTAAAAAAAAATGTGGCATTTATTCACAATGGAATATTACGCAGCACTAAAAAATAATAAAACCATGGCATTTGCAGGCAAATGGATGGCATTGGAGCAGATTATGCTAAGTGAAGTTAGCCAATCCCTAAAAAACAAATGCCGAATGTCTTCTCTGATATAAGGGGGGTGACTCAAAATGGGATAGGGAGGAAGAGCATGAGAAGAAGACTACCACTAAATAGGGAAGAGAGATGGGAGGGAAAAAGAGGGAGAAGGGGAGTTGCACAGAAGATGGGAGGAGAAACTCATTGTTATACAGAATACATATATGATGTTGTAATGAGAAAAAGAAAAAAAGTGTGTCACATTAGAGTGGATAGAGAGAAAGGATGGGAGAGGAGGGGAGGAGTAGGGGGATACAAAGGGCAGCAGAACAGAATAGACAATATGATTGATGTATGTATATTCCATGTATGTATTATATATCAAAATTCATTCTGCTGTCATGTATGACTAAAAAAGATAAATAAAAATTAAAAGACAAAAAAAAAGTCATAAAAGCAAAGTCTATTGCCAAGAATAAAAAATGGTGCTGGGAGAATTGGAAATCCATATAAAAAAATAAAATAAAAAAGATAAAAATGTAAAGGACAAAACTAACAGATCATACATATATGACTTTATTTTTAAATGTTCCTTCACAATTCAAATAAATTATGTGCTCTCATATTTAAGAAAAGTAATTTTTAGAAGTAACTCATTTATATGTTTGACTTTCTAAATTATAAAGACCTTTATTCCACATTGGCATCAGTAGCAAGGTCAGTGAAGTTCTACCATAAATTCTGGAAGGCAGCTCACAATGGAAATTGCATTTTTCCCTGAAGAGAGATATTTATAAGGCCATTAGATATTAATAAACTAAAGAATATATTGACTTATGATTGGCACTTTAAAGTATTATTTATCTTATCTATATTTTATTATGTAGCAATATTATTTTTGAGATACTATGTGCCATATCAGATACTTGATTCTACATTCACAAACAAACATTTCAATTTACTTTTACTCAAATATAGAAAACTAAAACTGCAATTCATGTTTATATTTGGTAAATACTCTTCAGAATCTTTCTAATTTTTATTTTATATGGTGGGAAATAAATCTCTAAAAATATTCCAACTTCTAGTTATGAATTATAATTCATAACAAAGATATTACTAATGAACTTTTAAAGGTTATGAAAAGTAGCTTATCCAATAAGAAGGAATATAGCCTTCTGATGAAGATACAGATTCTGAAACCATGCTGCCACAACAGATACAAAACAATGCGCAAATTATGTAATTTATCTGTTATTCAGTTTCTTTCTTTTTTTTTTTAAAGAGAGAGAGAGAGAGAGAGAGAGAGAGAGAGAGAGAGAGAGAATTTTTAATATTTATTTTTTAGTTTTCGGCAGAGACAACATCTTTGTTGGTATGTAGTGCTGAGTATGGAACCCCGGCCCCAAGCATGCCAGGAGAGCGCACCATTGCTTGAGCCACATCCCCAGCCCTGTTATTCAGTTTCTTCATCTATAAGACGCACACTGAGTTGTTGGTGGAGCTTTAAATAGGCTAAAATATGTAAAGCACTTATCCAGTGTTGCTATTACTTTCATTACTATTTTAAAGGTTATTATAAAAATTTATAGGACAAGAGTGTTTATGACCCTATATTCAAGAATATCTTGAAAGTATCATTTTTAACACCTGAATATTTCAACTTCTCTTTATGTCATTCATATTTATAGCCATATTTTAAAACAAAATCTATACTGTCTAAAGTAAATTTTCATCCTGTAACATTAAGTATTCAAGTATATCACATTAGGAGAAGAAGAAAAGCAGTCAGAATACATGAAAGGTGAGAGAAAAGGAGAACAAAGAAAAGCAAAATAAGGACAAAGTAAGGGGGAGGTTTAGGAAGAAAAATAGGAATCCTACACTTCACAGTAGCTATCACCTCCCTCTCACCTTTTCCCTTCATAAACAAATTTCCTGAATAATGTATAACACCTATTTCCATTTTCTTCTTCATTAATCCTATCATCAGCCCACTGGACCTGTTATTAGAGATACTACATGTCATTTCAGCTATTATTAAATTGAATGAACACTTCTGATCTTATCTCTCCTTAGTTCTCAAGAACACAAATGGTTTTCCATTATCTCCTAGATTTTCCCCGTATAAGTTGACTAATTTTTTTTCTTTCCTTTTCAGGTTCTTTCTAATTAAGCCTTAAATTTCATTTTCCTACACTTTTGAATTCACTGAATACAGTATTTTGGTTTGCCACTTTAAAACCCATGATGAAGTTATCAATTAAAGGCTAATGGCAAACAAATCCACATCTCAGGCATAAATAACTTGTCACATCTCCACATCATTGTACTCACCTTATGACCAGACAGATCCATTTGGATGTCCAACAGGTACATTAAACTTAACTAACATTTTATATAAACCATGTTTGCCTCATGTTTTCCTACTCAGTTAACAGTACCTCAATAAACACTGAATTTACCAAAGTCAGAAATGAAACCACTGTAAGTGCTAACTTTACTCCAGTCACACCTTGCTACTAAAATTCCCTGATTATGTCATACTGTTCAATACCTTTATGATCTCATAATATTATTGCCTAAGTACAAGCCATGGCAGTGGAGTCAAAAATGCATTCCAATTTGAAATAACTGCTTAACAGTTGAGGAGCCCTAGGCAAATTATATAAACCCCTGCAAGTCATAGTGTCCTCATCTGAAAATGAGAAAATAATATGTGCCTAAAAAACCATGTTACAGAGCTTAAGTGAGATAATGTATAGAAAGCACTCAGCTCAGTGACAGATACATGGTAAGTACAACATTAAATGGAAAGTGTCACTAACATTATCATTCAGTAACATTCAAAACAAATTTTTCCAGGAATCTTTTTGCATATTCCATTACGGGCTGGGGATGTGGCTCAAGCGGTAGGGCGCTCGACTAGCATGCGTGCGGCCCGGGTTCGATCCTCAGCACCACGTACCAACAAAGATGTTGTGTCCGCCGAGAACTAAAAAATAAATATTAAAAATTCTCTCTCTCTCTCTCCTCTCTCACTCTCTTAAAAAAAAAAAAATATTCCATTACCCACCCAATCATAATATTATCCTAGGTTGCTACTTTTTGTTAAAGATATTACAGGACTTCTAAATACAGTAATAATAATAATGTCAAAGCAAACTTACATTATCAGAGATCTATTAGATATGTTTAAAGCAGTAATTAGAAAAAAATCTATATTCTTGAACATATCAACAAAAAAAAATCAATGAATTAAATCCCCAGTTGAAATTAAAGATACAAAGAAAACTTAAAAAAAAGAGAATAAGAAAAAAACACACAGATAACACAGACTCATGTAGATTAGTAAAAGAGTACATATAATTTTAAAAACCCTGAATTAAAAAAAAATCATACCTTATTTAACCAGTAGTAATGGGGTAGTACAAATATACAAAATTAAATGGCAAAGAGAAGATAGTTATCAAAACAGAAGAAATTTTTTTTAAAAATCTTGACTCCTCTCTGGGCATGGAAGAACACTCCTATAATCCCAGTGGCTCCGGAGGCTGAGGCAGGAAGATAGCAAGTCTCATCAACTTAACTAGACCCGGGGCTCTAAGTAAGAATACAAAAGAGGGCTGTGAATGTGGCTCAGTGGTTAAGCACTCCTGGTTCAATCCCTAGTACAAAAACAAACAAACAAACAAAAAAAAAACCCCAAAATCTTGACTCCTCTATATATTAAGGAAAGATATTTTAAAACTTAGAAAAATGGGCAATCCTTTATAGAAATGTAGTTTGCAAGAGCTGATTTTTATTAGCAATTTTAAAAAACACTTCTTGAAAATAAATCTATTTCTTGGGAAAGAAAATTACATTATCAGGCAACTAACCTACAAATAATGCATAAGATTCAGATTATTTCAAGAAAAGGTAATGATCCAGAAAACACTGTTTTTCATTGCAACAAAGAAGATCAAATTATTAAGAATAAATCTAGCAAAGTGATGTGAAGAAAACTAAAATGCTCCTGAAACACACAAAGAGAGACCTAAACAAGGTAAAGATATCCCTTGCAATTGTACAGGACAACTAAACATCATATAGATGCCAGTCTTCCCTTATTTTATTTATAGGTTCACAATAATCCCAATATAATATCAATAAGCTTTTTTAAGATAAATGTACATTTATCTAGATAAATGTACATTAAATGTCACATGGAAAAAGTAAACCTATAAAAATAACAAAGCACTACAAAAGAAAAACAATAAAGAGAATACCTGCCTCACTTATTAAAATGCATTAAATAAACTATATTAAAATATAATACTATCATTATTAAAATATGCCATATTAAATTATACTAAAACATACTATAAAACTTCTACACATAAAACAATGTATTATTTGATGAAAACAAAAAAAAACTATGAGTGTATGAGTGAAAGAAGTGTATAATGAAAGTGGTATTTACAAATCAATGAAGCAAAGATAGACCTGTTAATAGACAGTACTAATACAACTGATTAGCCATTTAGAAAAGGCTAAAATTACACAGATTTCACATCAAACACAAATATAAACTCCAAGTATGAGAAAAGATAAATATTTTTTAAATGACTCTACATAAATGCTAGACAAAACCCTGATTAAGTTTTTTTTTTTTACCTATGGTCTAAGAAAGGCTACCTATGTCTAGGTTCTAAACAAAATAAAAGACTGAATAATTTGACTATTATGAATATATACAAACTTTTTTCTGTCAAAAATTACTTCTAAAAGCAAATCAAAAGCCTATAAGCTAGGGAAAAAAAGATACGTGCAATACATATTACAGATAAGGCCAATACTCCTAATATTTTAAGAAGATTTAAAACTGGGCAAAAGATTGAGGGGATTAAAAATAAGAAATTTATAAGATAATAGGCAAAAGATGTTTAAAAAAAACTTACCAGAAAGAAAATAAGCAAATGGCCCTCAACAGTGTAAAAAAACAAAGAAACATGTACCTATTTGTCATAATACAGTTCAAAACCAACAGGAAGATAAGGGACAGATGAGAATGAGGCAGAAAGACAGAAGAAATGAATAGCAGAAAACATCTTTTCTCTGAGTAAAGGTTTCAATACAGTTTTGGACTTTTAGAACCACATTAATGTTGCACATAGTTGAAATAAAGAAAACAAAATTGAAAAACAGGAAATAGGAGGATTAAATCCTAAAATGGAATATAAATAGCAAAAGAATTAAATCCTATTGCATATGAATGTGGGATAAGTAATCCAGGTTTTTGGTCACTAGGCTTTTGGTATTTGGGTTACTTTGGGACTTAGTATTTTGACTATCTGCCCTCCATTTAGGAACAAAAGAACATTAAATAAATATTGAGAAGGAGAAGAAAGAGAAGGGAAGGAAGAAAAAGGCAGAGGAGGAAAAAGAATAAGGAGAAAGCAAGCAAATGTTAACCTTTGAAGAAAATGGGTAAGGATAAAAGAGAATTATTTGTCCATTTCTTTAATCTTTTTATTGATATGCAGATTACAACTGGCAGAAAGCCAAACTAGAAAGGCAACTGAGAGAAAGTGGTTGAGGGAAAAATAAATAATCCTATAAAAATAAACTATAAATAACAAAATAAGGGAAAATAAAGATTTGGGAGAAATGTTTGTCTCAGAAATTAATTTAGGCCACCAAAATAATAATAATAAGAAGAAGAAGAAGAAGAAGAAGAAGAAGAAGAAGAAGAGGCAAATTGTTAGCCAATTCAGGATGCCTGTAATCCCAAAGGCTCTGGAGCTAAGGCTGAGGCAAGAGGATCACAAGTACAAAGCCAGCCTCAATAAAAAGCAAGGGGCTAAGCAACTCAGTGAGACCCTGTCTCTAAATAAAATACAAAAATAGGGCTGGGATGTGGCTCAGTGGTTGAGTGTCCCGAGTTCCATTCCTGGGACCCTGCCCCCCAAAAAAAACAGAGAGAGAGAGAGAGACAGAGAGAGAGAGAGAGAGAGAGAGAGAGAGAGAGAGAGAGAGAGAAAGGAGATACTCAGTATGCTTTTCAATAATCCAGTCAAGAGATAATGGTGACTCAAAAAAGGAGACTAAGATTTGAGGTACTGAGAGGTGGCAAAACACTGCATGAATTTTGTAAAGATGTGTAACAAAATTTTCTGATGAATTGGATATAGGATGAGATACAGAATAATCAAGAATGATTCCAAGATTTTGCTGAAGTGAATGGAAGGAGAAAATCTCAATGTTTAATAGGGGGAAAGCTGCTGATGGGAAAAGTAAGGGGCAAAGACACTATTGTTCCGATGTGGACTTTGCCATATATCATTTCAACTAGACACTTGGACTCTTAAAACTATCTCAGACCATAACAAGCATCAGATTTACTTAGAATGCACATGCTAGAAACACATCACACAGGTAAGGTAAAAAGTTTCTCTTTCAAAAGAAAAGTTTCATCATTTAAAACTTAGTCTCTGCCCTCAATACAAATTCCAGTTCCTGTGCAAGTAGATAGGCTCTTCTCAGGTGACTGTGAGGCCCACCTTGGCTTAGAAGGCAGGCATATGCCTCATAAGAGTTGCTATCTCTTGAAACAATTTCATAGACACCATTACAATGATATCTCTAGAAAAGACACACTTGGTTACAAGTACCAATACCCAGGAAAGCCCTGGCTTTCAAGCAGGTATACATATTTCATTGACAGAGCTCCTAGACAACACAGAATGTTTTATTTTTCCTTGAGGTACTACAGATTGAATCCAGGTCCCTTGCACATGCTAGACAAACACTCTACCACTGAGTTATATCCTTAGCCCTTTTTATATTTATTTTGAGACAGGACTGGCCTAAACTTGGAATCCTCCTTCCTTAGCTTCCTGAGGAGCTGGGATTACAAGCACATACCACAATTCTCAGCATTATTACTTATAAGGGTCATATTTACCAGAAACACTGCTATCTGATAACAAAGATGCATGTTTCCAGGGGAATAAAATTAAAAAATTAATCCAATATCAACCATGACCTTAGAGAAGAATATGTTGGTTCTGAATGTCTAATAGATATCCAAATTGAAAAGTAAAGAGACTGTTGATTATGTAAATCTGAAGTCTATAGATTTAAATTTACTCATAACAGCCATCCCATTTTGAAAAGAATAACTGAAACAATGAAATGCAGTCTAACTGCTTCTAGAAAACACAGATCAAAACATGCCTCAAAAGTGCAAACACCAAAAAGAGTTTATTTTACCCATAAAAGACATATGTGTTTTCTAGTACACAAACACTAATTTTCATATAACAAAATACTGCCATACATAGATATTTTAATTTTAAAATCAAAAGCAAAAATGGGAATAAAATAAAGATGATATTCTATACCCACAAGCAAGTTTAAGAATTGTAAGCAACTCAAAATAACTTAATTCTGTGATAAGCAAAATTAAGAGTAATTCTACAACCTTCAATATTTCATTTACTTTTATCTTCTATGATGAAAACCACTGTTATCTAACAGTGTTCCTTTTAATCATCTTAATGTTAATTTGTAGTTTAATATATATGTATTGGTAGAATGATGGAAATCATCAAAGCTAAGGAAAAGAAAACCCATTATCAACCTGAAATTAGTATATGAGTATATGAGTATACACTATTCTTTGTAAATAATATGAGGAAAGTTTGTTGTCATTCTTTTAGTTGTCTTTTTTTGTGGCATATATACATTTCTATCTTTAAAGTATTATATTCAGAAGGCTCCTCATATATTTTTGAATATATAGTTAGTAAATGCATCAATTAATTGGTTTACAACTCTTTTTTTTCTTTCTTTCTTTCTTTGGAAGAAGGAAAAAGAACTTTTACTGCTCTGTCCCAGAGACTGTGATTCTGTTCATCAGTAGGAATGGGGGCGGAGGAGCTTTTAAAGATTCAAAGGCTACATTTCACATGTTCTCTGTTAGAGTTGTAATTCACTTGTGAATTTGGAAAATAGTCATTTCTGAGGTCTTCTGGTACCATACCCAAATCCTGGATTACTTCATTACTATGGTGGGTGTGTACTCAAGGACAGATAATTCTGCCTAAAATGGGGAAGAAAGGTAACCCTGGTTTCCCCTGAGATTAGGAAGCAGGAGAGATTAGGGAGGAGCAGGGAGAAAAGGAGAGAAAGAAACACGAAACACAAAAAATGTTGCAGTGGCAGAACAGCAGGGGCTATAGTTAAAACATAAAATGGAACACTGTTACATTTGTCCACTGTCAATTCCTACATTCCATGTCTATGGAAAAATAGGCAATGACATTTACAAACTGCTTCCCACTGAAAAAGGGCAAAGTTGGGGGAAGTGAAACCCAAAGTCCTTATTCTCTATTAGGTGCAGTGTGGAAAATTAAGGACATTCGGCATCAGAGCAATCCAGAGGTCCACAGCTACAGAGGGTAGGTGACTGGACAAGGCATACATAGGGCAGGGATCATACAGACAACAATAAACAAGACAGCAAAGCATTACTTTTTTGAAAACATTAGCAGAAAACCAATTGGTATTTCAGCCAGTCTCTGAAAATCATGAAGATAGTAACTCATAATCATATCAGTGAAAAACACATCAAGTTTATCACTGTAGGAAGTTAGGAAGATTTACAAATCCATGAAATTAGGTTCAAATTAACTCAGGACAAACTTGTTAATCTAGAGTCCTTTGTGATCATTATTATTAGGCATTCCCACACAAGGACCCTTCCTCTATAGTCTTCGGCTTCACTTATTTTTGGTAGAGCTGACAAGTGTACATCTTAGATTACATTAAAAAAAATTGCTTTTCCTTTTAAATGTCCATGTGGGACTGTGTTTTGGCTATACTCTCCTGCCAGGTGTTTAAGACCAAGTTGGTCAAAACCAATCTTGTTCCTATCTACTATTAAAAGAGTCAGATTCCTCAGAGATCACTTTTGGGGACATGTGCAAAGCTTCTTGGCTCCTTTAGTTTTCCTCTACCAGTGGAAACCATCTGCCAGGATGGGTCAGATGGGAAGTCTTGCTGATCACATGTGGCTTCTCTTGGAAACATCAGGGACATTTTCCTCTCCAATGACCTTTCTATTTGCAGAATGGCTGGCTTCCTGATCCATAGGGTCCTCTCAATTTCCCTGATTAGATGATTCACTGGAGTTTAAGGGCCCTCAGAGGGTTCCAGTCATTCTTTGGGTCCTGGCTGACCTTTGAGGGCAAGGACAAAATGTTGGCTGCTTTTTCCTTGATCCTGTTGCTTCCTTGACTTTGTTCTCCAAGGTTTGGATTTTAAACATCCAGCAGGCCAGTTTCACCAGTCTTAAAAGTGGGAGTGACAGGTTATAACTTCAATATCTATAATTTTACAGTCATCACTTTAATTGGGATCAGTATAGTAGTTATAATAGTTAATTTGAATTGTCAGCTTGACTGGATTAAAAAATGCCAAGGATTAAGAGAGTTATGGGTGTGTCAATGAGGTTGTGTCTAGGAATTATTGGCATATGGGACAGCCAACTGATATAGAGACCCTACCTAAGCTTGGCAGCATTGACCAATAGGATGATAGCTTGGATGGAATAAAAGTTGAAAGAACAAGGAAGCGCTAGCAAATGCAAGCTTGATTCTTCTTAAACAGGTTCTTGATTGCTGCTGGGATCACCTGAGGATATCGGACTTTCACTTCTTCACTCTTTCAAAGCAGACTCTGCCAGTGATTCACCAGAAGCCTTTAGTCTCAGACTAGGGTAGCACCATTGATCCCTCTTGTTCTGGAGCTTCAGTCTCTCGGACTATACAGCTACTGGTTCTTCCAGCTCTCCAGCCTGCAAGCAGCCACTGTGGACTATCCAGCTTCTGGTTGCATAAGCTAACATAATAAGTCCCCCTTTATAATTATATTTCCTATTGATTCTGTTCCTCTAGAGAACCCTAATACAGTACTGTGAGTCAACATTATAACTTATCTGTCCTGTAGCTTATTATCTCAAATTAACTCAGGTTGTTTTATTATTAGAAGCAGTACCTCTATAAAACACTAATAGGCAACAGTTATAAAATTTATAAGGAAAATACAAAATGAAATTAATAGAGCAAAAACATATTAAGCTTTTATAATATATATGAATCAAGTAAAATGGTATTTATAATCTTAAACCATTACTTAGTTATGTATTGAATCCCATTTATTTTGAGATCATAGTAATCAAAGAGTAAAAAAATCTCTTTTGAGCATAACTTTAAATAAGCTTAATTCTAACCTACTTCAGAGCCATCCTAACATGGAGAAGGACAAGGCTTAACTCAGGTGAGGCTAGCCTCTTGACAAATCTTAAAAACAGTTCTATTTCTGAATCTGATCATTGCCGCTTTTGAAAACTATCATTCTACAAAGTTCTCATGTATTATTTCCTAAGTCTCCTAATATCAGTTAATATAATACAACATTACATCTTAAACATAATCCTACAGAAAGGCTAATAGAACTTTTAACTTTCCTATTATGGAAAAGGTGGTAGAATGTTTTCATGTTCACATTGTTCACCTTTGAGCAAATCAGGCTCTTCTTAATACCTTCCAAAAATTCATTTAAATTTCCATCCAGTGTAAAGAGTAACACAAATTTTATATATAACTTATAAAACATTAAATGACATATATAAATGTCAATCAATTTTGTTATTTCCATATAAATCTTAAGAGGAATATTGCTACAAATAATTTAGAAAAGGCTTAGAAAAGGCTTAGACAGACACAGTTCTCAAATGTATACATATACCTTGTCACATATGTTTAGGGTGTCAACTATATTGTTAGAACCTAAATAACAGTTCTTTGTTTAACCAGTTATAAAGTAATCATTTAAGACTTTAAAACAGGTACAAACACTCTAATTCCTTTACAACTTAATTTCTCCAAGTAATAAAGCCTAACAAATACAAGAAATTATCTTGATAGATAAGAGCAGATCAATGTTTCAGACTTTGCTTCATATCAGTACATTAAAGTTCAAATAACTTTGATAGACTATGCTAATTATAGAAAATTTAATCACAAACACAAACTTTTTGAGATTTACCTTCCACAAACCTTCTTCTACTTACTTAAACATTCACAACTTACATCCTTAGTTTTGTCCTCTTTCATCTTGGACCTTAGCACAAGAATATTAATTTACCAGACAAAATACCTTTTCAGAATCATTTTTTTACTAATTTTCCATATTAAAATATTTCCATACCTAAAACTTTGTCTTCTTTTTTTGTTTCAGACACTTTCTTAAATTCATATTTTGCAACAATCTTTATGAATGTTATCTGTGCAGTTAATTTCCACAACAAATTTCATTCCAGAAGAGGGGTTGGACAATCTTCCAACAACAACAACAACAACAAAAAAAAAATGTGCCTTAATCTTTTTTCTCCTAGGTTGCATTTAAGGGGTTGGAACACAAAATATCTGGAGCCTGGCCAATCCCATCAACTTTAAGTAAGTTCTCCACTGTCAATTGTACCCAGAGGCTCCTCTTGGGTCTTTTTCTTATACTAGGAATATTGATATATAATGGAGGATGCCCTTTCCATCCTTTTCTTTAGACCTCCTTGAAGATCCTTTTGCAGAGGTTGCCTACAAAACACAGGCTGGCTTTAGTTTCTTTTTCTTTTCTGGGTGCAATTGTTTACCCTGCCAGCCTCCACATACATTTAGTTTGATCGGATACCATCATAGCAAAAATTGCTTTGCCCAGTGATGGATATCCCCTGGTCAAATGGGGTATCCTGTCAGATTTTAAAAGGGGACACTATTCCTGTCCCTGTCATGAACTAATAGTGCTGGAGTCTAATTTCACATCCTTTGTGGCCAGTGGCCTCTACCCACAGCCCCACTCTATGGGTAAAAGAGGCTGGGAGGAAGGACAAAGGCTGGGTTCTCTTAGGCCATTTTTCCACAGCCCAGGCAGCGTTCCTGGATTCCCATACCCAAGGCCCCACACCCTCAGCCCTGGGATGGTATCCTAGACCCACAGTGAGAGGATCAGTGGCTGCCTGGGGCCAGGCTGAGAAACAGTGCTGGGAGTGCCAGCAGTGGGTTTAAAAGATTTGAATCTATTTTAACCCTTTCTTCTCGTGCCCTGCTATCCTTGCACTCCAGATGCCTTCAAATTAGTTCCTAACTGTTCAAACCCCTTATCATGCAACGGCATAACTGCCTGTACATACAGAATCTCTTTCATATACTTGACTCCTGACAGACCAACTTCAAATACAAGATTGTATAATAATCCAGAAAAACCATTTGAAGGCCAGATTGTGTTGCAGGGACACAGTTTTACTCTTAGACAGGCTTACACCTATAGATAGCCCATTCAGTCAAAATATCTCTACTCCACAGACTACATGTAAAATCAATACCCTAAAGGCATGCCCCCATGGATTCACCTCCTCCAGCCATATCTTACCAGTCTACAGTTAGCATCAAGTTAATACTAATAGGGAATTAATGCTCTGATTCGGTTAAATCTTTTATAACTCAATCATTTCATCTCTAAACTTTCTTGCATTGTCTCACTCCTGAGCTTTTGGGGGACACATAATATCTAAACCAAAACAAAGACATACACACATACACAAAAAAACATAAGAGTATCATAACGGCCTTTTGATACATCAACTTGGGTAAGCAATAACCTCCAGTTTTTCACTGGAACACTAATCCAGATACTACTGCTAAGGTATTCTGTATATGATTAAAGTCCATAGTAAATTGATCTGAAGCAATTCAGAGCAGCCTAGATAATTCAATCATTTGAAAAACCCTAAAAGCAGGGCTGAGGCTTCTCTGATAAATAAATTCTGCCTGTAGACAGAAGCTTCAGCCCACACCTAAGAATTCTAAACTATCCTCCTGACAGTCCACCCTGTGGACTTCAGACTTACTTGATCAGTGCCCAAAATCATGTAAGCCACTTACTTACAATAAAGTTCTTAAATATACTTCCCACTGGTTCTGTTTTTCTGGTTAAACCATGAATGATATAAACACTATGTCCACACAATATATGACACCCAAATCTTTCTCAAAATTGCATAATGAATAAAATCCTTTCAATTTACTTTACCCAAATAGATTATTTTCAACAACATATCAGTGCTTTAAACTCTTCCTTAAAAAAATGAAAAATGAATGAAGACACACAGAGATTTTTTTTAAAAAGAACAATACAAGCATGCAAATTAAAAGCAAAGCAATACTATGGAGGATATCTTTTTTAAAGGTTTTATGATTTCTCAAACATTAATTAGCAATTCTCTTTTTTTGGGGGGAGGGGGAATACCAGGGATGGGAACTCAGGGGCACTTGAACACTGAGCCACATCCCCAGCCCTATTTTTGTATTTTATTTAGAAACAGTATCTGAGTTGCTTAGTGCCTCACTTTTACTTAGGCTGGCTTTAAACTCTGGATCCTCCTCTCTCAGCCTCCCCAGTTGGTGGGATTACCTGCATGTGCCACCGTGCCCAGTGGCAATTCTCTTTAACAGAAAGATATTCATAAAGAGGTGCAAATCTTTCTTTCCTCTTTATGTTCTGCCAATTCAATATGCAATCCATCACCATTTTAGATTTATATAGGTAGATTATAAAAATTGTATATTATCTATTACTCATTCAAATAATAGCTAGAATAAGATCAGTTATTACCACACACACAATGTTTTATAGCCAGTCTCAGATTGTGCATGCAATATTTCAAACTGAATTAAATCATAAGATGCAGAGTCATACGGTAATCCCAATAATGAGAGATAAACACAGGAAAAAAGTTAAGAACCTATAGTAAATACTTGAAAGAGTTGAAAGGAAGGGTAAATCAGGTATAAGAACAATTTCCTCTTCACATATAAGACATAAGAAAAAGAATTCTTTCTGATGTCTCTGAAATTCTGTTCCTTAACATTCCATTTAATTTTGCAAAATTATTTTAAAATTCTACTAAAATCTTACAGTATTATCAAAGTAACATCATAACTCTTAGGTTAAGTAAGTCAAACCTAGGGAAAAGAGTTGTGTACTTTATGTTTTGGTTCAAATTATGATTTTTTTAAAAGGTGACAACCTGCTCATATTAGAGATTTTTCTGAGATGAAATTTTGAAAGAAATTAAATACATATGGAGATTCACTGTCCTCAAAGTACTTACTTAGATATTTTTTCTGTTTATACTTCCAACAACCCAAATAAAGGAAGCAAATAAAATTAAGTCCTAAATAAAAGGTGATGTTATGTTATTATATTTTAGGCCAAGCCTAACTGATGTACATAAAGAAACAAAGAGAGACAAAGATGACAAAGTAAGAATGAAAGTATGTTCTTTCTTTTTCTGTCCAGGAGACATGAGAATATGCTTTATATAAAGAAAAATTATATTTATAGCATTTTATCAATATAATATTAATTCACCCAAAATGTATAGTCTATTCATATCTGGAAGGGTTTAGTGCAACAAATAAATCATTCCATAAGTTTCAATCAGAAAGAGCTTTAATGCAGGGAAACACCTAGCTATAAATTCATTCAAAGAGCTACAGAGGACCAAAAGTTAAGGGAGGAAAGTAGAGGTGGGAATCATTAGCTTTCAGATTCCTCTTTCACAGATGGGATAGGAAAACAGAAAATTGCTGCTGCTATCACCCAGTGTTCAAGAAATTCATGGTTTAATTCAATGCAATATTATTTAATAGGTATCATGTGGTAGGCTATGAGTCCTTATCTTTTTTAAGAAACAAATTCTTCTGAGAGTCTAAAAGAAGCAATGAACTTCCTCTTCCCAGGAAAACACACAGGCTTTCATGGACACAAAACTCTGTGCCTAACTTACGGGCTATCATAGATGCTATTATTAGTTTTATTAAAGAGAATTAAGAGGCAGTTTCCCAATCTTAAAGATTACATTCCACTGAAAAGACATGTAAACATATTATTTAACACATAGTAATAGAAATGCAAAATTAAGTATAAGAGCAGAAAAGTATTATATTCATTTTTATAAAAAGAAAGGTTTAACAAAGGATTTGATCCTAAGGTAGGCTTTCTAGGTAGAGAAACAGTAAGAGAAAGGGAAAACTAATAGTTAAATGACAACATCTCAGTTATATATTCAATAGTATATATTATCACCTTCAATCATATGTGAGAATTTGTATTTTATATTCACAATACCTCTTCTGAGCAGATATTAGTACATTGTAGCAGTAAAGAAACAGGTACTTAAAAGGCTAATTGATTGGTCAAGTTCATTATTAATACTGAAGCTAGGATTCATGTCCAGCCTATATAATTCTTAATAGGAATTTTCAGGCAAAAGGAAGAGCATATAAAAAGCTAGAGAGTCATGAAACCACAGGACATACTTAAGGGAACAGCAAGTACTATACTTCAGTATAAAGAGCACAAAAAGAATAAGGTGATCACATATGCCCCAGTAACACATCTATACCAAATAAAGACAAAGATTTGAGGCTGGCTTATAGTTATGTGGCTTATGCTCCTGGGTGAACAATAATGTTATTGTGAGAAAATAAATATAAGAACAAGTGCAGGTTTGATCAATACAAGGGAAAAGATGTTGTGTTTTAGATATTGTTCACGTTAAGGTATATCCATCTGGAACAAGCCATGAGGGGCAAGAGCAAGAAGGCAAATAAAGATATATCTGAAGTTCTAAAGAAAGAGTGAAGGCACAAATCTGAAACCATAAATTAAAATTTATTATCAGAGTGCAAAAGATATACGGATTCAGCACAAAAGCCTAAAAGTCAACTTTTAAAAAGATAGGAAAATAAGTCAAATGAAGAAACCAAAAGTCAAGATCAGAAAAGGATTAAAGAATCAGAGTTTATGCAGTGTCATAACTAACAACCTGAAGGAGACAAGCTAACAGCATGAAATGTCACAGATAAACAGTAATTACTAGGAAAAAAAGAAAGGTAATTACCAGATTTGTTTGAGAATGGAGTACTTGGGGGAGTGGCTAAGGAAGGCTCAATAAAGAGACATTAAAACTAGGTCTTGATGGAAGGGTGTGATTTGTACTTGGTAGAGATGAAGAACAGTATTCTAGCTGGAGAGAAGTGCTAAAGCAAAGAACTGGAGGTAGGAATACATTGGGAAAACGTGCAGAGAAGATCATGAAACTTGGGTTTTACTGAGACACCAATACGTTCAGAGTGATAATGAGTGGAGTGAAGTCTATATGTTAGTCCATCACTAGATCATAGATTATAGTAATTTGCCACTGAAAAGAACTTTGGGTTTTGAACATCCTTACATAAAGAAACCACCTACAGAATGAATCAGAAGGCAAAGAAGCCAATGAAATTTGTGTTATAACATCCCAGATGAGATGTTATATAAACTAGTTTAACTGAAGTGAAAATAATAAGAAAGTCTGATGCAAGAAACAGAAAAATCTGACTAATAGTATTAAGTAATGCAGTTGTGTTTTTGTTGAATTTAAATAACTAAATTAATCAAGAGACAATGTAATTCAAGAAAAAGCTAAAATAAAGAGCATCTGACATCTAAAACTGAATACCTGCATGAAAAAACATTTCTTAATTGAGGTAGCACCTACAGAACCTATAATGGGTATCAAGAAGTTCCTTATGACCATGGTATTTATAAATATCTAAAATGTTCAGTTAATATGAAAAAGGTAAGTTAATGTAAGTTAATGACTTATTCTTATAAAAATATATTTGAACATATAAGGCTTTTACAGTTTCAAAACATTAATTAATTATAATTCCTACTTTAAATGGTCTTACATAGGTATGTTAATATTAGTTACCATACTTATAAATATATCACTGTAAGTTATGGGCTTCTGAAATGTGGCTTCAATTAGCCTTTGGGAAATGTGATAGCATATCTCTGAAACTCAATTTCCCATAAATCTTAGCAGGTAAGTAAAACATAATTATAAAATTAAAAGTCTAAAACAAAAACTTGAAATTTCTCTAAATTACACATATAATAATTGTAAATAAACTTTAAAATTATACGTATAATTTTCAATAGATAAACATAGAAAAGTTTATACTATGAATTCTATTACACCAGATTTTTTTGTTATTCTACAAAAAGTCTTAACTAATATACCCAAGAGGCAAAACAATGAAATTTTTTTAAAATAGATTTGACCAGTTACACTCTACACTTTCAAATTTAGAAAAACACTGTTCTTTTATGAAAACTGAAATACATTTGCTCCAAGAACTTGAAAGTCTACTACAGACTCAAGAATCTAACAGCAATCAGCAATCTGAATAAGGCAAAAACTACAATTTGCCCATAAGTGAAGCTTTTTATAATTTCCAGGACTTCATTAGAACTGTAAAATGTATACAAGACAAACATAAAAATGTGAATAACTTTCCAGAAATACATAATTCATATAACCTATACCCTTCTCATTAAGGGAGAAAAAACAACTAATTATTTTCAACATGTACTTATAAAGTATAATTGTCTATTTATTTCACTTTTTATTATAAGATACGAAATAAAACAAATACATCTCTGATTTACATCCAATGAAATTCAAAATATTTAAGCTCTGAAAATATTTAAACTCTGAACAGAACTGCCATGACCAGTAACAATTTCTTTCTTTCTTAAAAAAAAAAAGTGGAAATCAGAAATTATAAGCAACATATGTAATATACATATATAAAAATATAAAATATTTCAATTACATAAAGTACCAAATGTTCTTTAAAATGATCTAGATATGTAAATTTATTATTTGCATAGCTAATGCATAAGAAAAAATTAATTTGGGGGCTGGGGCTGTAGCTCAGTGGTAAAGCACTCTGCTCACATATATAAGGCACTGGGTTCGATCCTCAGCACCACATAAAAAAAATAAATAAAGATACTGTGTGCTCATCTAAAACTAAAAAAGATTCAAAACAATTAATTTTAATTCTAGCCATTTGACTTCATCATTTTTAATTAGGCATAGCATTTATTATAAGAGTGATGATACAATATTTGGAAATGCATTAAGGTACACAAATGGCCTAGCACTAGAGACAGTAAATATCAGAATCTAGTAAATAAAAGTCAAATCTGCATCATTTTTCATAACAATATTTTAACACTTTTGACAAAGTTAACTTTAAAAGCAGGCATCAACTAGCAGACTGCATAGATAACAAGGCTTTTTTATATTTTGCTTAATTTAAGATTAAAAACTTCTGCTTCCAAAAGTAAGAAAGACTAGGTATCTATCTAAACCACCCATAGAAAGCAATTAAAATACAAAACAATACCAAAAAAAGTTTTTCAGATACATTGTTATCTGAAAACTGGTCAAAATAGTAAGAAATAATCAGGCAAAAACTAATCATAAGGGGAGATGAGAAACTTTTTCCCTAAACATACCTGCCAAACTTTGTAAACCTCAACTGGATTTTCAGGACCTCAAGGAAAAAAGAAAAGTTCAGGATTTACTCAAGTACCCTAACTCTTAAATTGGGGGCTGCAAATAACTATATTCCCAGGATAAAAGTGAACCAAAACTAATACACTCATCCTTGAAGATAAGAAAGAAAATGTCCTACAAATAATAGTGAACTACGTCAAAAATAGAAAGGAAAAAAGAGGAAGCAAAAGAAAGCAAGGAAGAATGTAAGGGAAAGAAACAGATAATCTAAATGTAAATGCATCTGGTAATATGATCTCAAAATAGACAAAGTAGTAAAAGCAGAAAAGACAAGGGCAGAGGAAGGGACAACAGAGGAGAAAGGAAGGAAGAAGGAAACAAGAAAGACAAAATTGACATTATAAACTGAATGCATAAGTTTGACATCAGTTAAAGACAATGGTGAAGATTTAGTGAAATAACAAATATATTTGAGATTACTCAGACTGTATTACAGACAGAGTGTGAAAATGTGAAAAAGAGGTCAACAGTAGAGTTTTTAAAAGTCTAATTAGAGTCCCAGAAGGAAAGACAAAATGAAGCAAAACCAAAGTGGGTAGACACAATGGCTGAGAATTTTCAAGAGTAGAGTACTTTTCATAATTTGTTGAGTTTCTTGAATCTAAAGATCATTGGGTTTCTTGAATCTATAAGTTCAATAGAAATATTCATGAAACCCAACAAATTATAATCAAGGAAAATAAAAAGATATTCATACCTAGTATCATCACAGTGAAACTACAGAAAACCAATAATACAAAGCAAATTCTAAAGGAAGCAAGAAAGAAAAGACCACTTTCCTTCAAAGGAGCAACAATTAAAGCAGCCAACTAACTTCTCAACAATAATTATGGATACCACAGAACAGTGGAGTAATGTCAGCATTGTGCAGAGAAAAGAAATGACTGGCAATCTAGAAACCTAAGTCAAAGTAACTTATAAGTACAATGACAAGCGTAGTGATGCTAATAATAATGTCTTGTAGAGTTAAATATGATACACACACATAAACATAGATATTGGTATTAAATATTATATACCCACATAAAATCTTTATATTATGTAAATAGATATACAGTGTGTATATATGCATGTATATGTACATATGTATGTGTGTATATTTACATATAATAAATATAGATTTATGTATACATATACATACATATACATATATGTTATTATGCTATTAGACAACAATAGCATAATAACAGAGAGAGGAAATTTAAAAACTTCAAATCTTCCACAAGGAAATGTGGAAGACAAAGATACTCAAAAGACAAATGACATTCATTTTTGTTTGGTGTGTTTGTTTAAGTGCTGGGGATAAAATCCAGGACTTCAAGCATGACAAGCAAGCATTCTACCACTGAGCCACATTATCAGCCCTTATTTTAGGTTTTAATAAGTTAAGAATCTTTGTTAAAATTTCTAGAAAAACCACCAAAAGAAGAGAAGCAAAGTACATTCAAATTAGTAGAGCAGGAGCAAAAGGAAATTTAAAAACCAACTCAAAAAGATAAAGAAAAAGAAACAAAAAATAGCAATACAAAAAGAAAGCCAAAATTAAAATCATAAATATATATATGCATTTTTGTAACAGATATGTGTATGTGTGTATATATGCTCATATATACACATATAATTTATTACATTAAATATAAATGAACTAAATATTTCAATTCAAAGACAATGACTACCATATTATGCTTTTTAAAGAATATAAAGATAAAAAGAGATGAAGAAACAAAAGGATGGAAAAAGAAATACTAGTTAAATTCTAACCAAAACAGAACTACTGTATTTGTTATTGGATAAAATGGTTGCGAGGCAAAAAAAACCTAGAGACCTAATGATAAAAAGTTCAATAACCCAAACAGATATCCCAAATGTGGATGTGCCTAGTAACATAATCTCAAATTAAGTTACAAAGGGAAAAGTTACAGAAATTTGACTATACACAAAATTGTCAGAATATAGTAAAAGTACTAATAAGAGGGAAAACCCATGTAACTCTACATCATGTACAACCAGAAGAAAAAGTTATTGCATTTATGTAAAATGTGTCAAAATGCATTCTACTGTCATGTGTAACTAATTAGAGCAAATTAAATATATATATATATATATATATATATATATATATATATATAAAATTAATGAGATAAGTAGGAAACTTTTTTAAATCAGTAAAACCAGAAGGATAAACCCAAGAAAATAGAGGGGGTGGGGGACAAAGAAAAGAAATTAAAAAATCAGAAAAAAATATATAAAATTGAGAGACTAAGAACATTGACAAAATTTAGAATTGGAAAGAAAGATGTCCTGTCTCCCCTTCTGATTCTGCTGCACAACTGCCAGGAAAGCCCTGCCTCCCTAAACAGAATAGGCCTTTGTTCTGCTTACCCATACTTGGACTTAAAAACCCTTCTGGAATGCAGTTTTCACTTTATTAGCAGTATCTTTATAATTACTTTCCCTGTACTCACCCTTAAAAGTATATCCTAGTTATAATTCAGTAATCATTTGTTTAATTCTTTGTTTAATTTCACTCTCTTACTAGCTTGTAAGCTCCAAGAACCAGGTCTATCTTGTTTGCTCCCACTGTGCCACCTGTGGTTTGTATACAATAAATATTTATAGGATAGGGGTTGAAAACCCAACCAAGAGAAAATGGAAAGTAACTAGTCTCAGTTCCTAATTTCAACAAGAATAATAACCAATTATTGATTGGGTTATTTGTTTTTTGAGTATGTAGCTTTTTGAGTTGTTTGTATAACCTAGAGATTAGTGTTCTATCTTATGTGTGAGGGGTAAAAACTTGCTCCAAAGATGTAGGTTCTCTATTCACCTCATAGATTGTTTCTTTGGTTAAGAAGCAACTTTTTAGTTTAAATCCATCCCCTTTATTGATTCTTTTCTCCAATGAATGTTTTTGGCACGTTTGTCTAATATAAGATAATTATAATTTTGTGGATTAGTCTCTGTGTCCTCTATTCTGTACCATTGGTCTACCAGTCTGTTTTGGTGCCAATACCATGCTGTTTTTGTTACTATTGCCCTGTCTTATAGTTTAAGGTCTTGTATAAGGATGCCACCTGCTTCACTCTTCCTGCTAAGGATTGCTTTAGTCTATTCTGGGTCTCCTATTTTTCCAGAAGAATTTCATGACTGCTTTTTCTATATTGGCTGCATCAATGTGCATTCCCACCAGAAATGTATAAGTGTGCCTTTTTCCCCACATCCTCGCCAGCACTTATAGTTATTTGTCTTCATAATAGCTGCCATTATGACTGGAGTAAGATGATATCTTAGAGTAGTTTTGATTTGCATTTATCTAATTGCTAGAGATGATGAATATTTTTTCATATATTTGCTGATTGATTGTACATCCTCTTCTGAGAAGTGTTTGTTCAGGTCCTTGGCCCATTTATTGATTGGGTTATTTGTTTATCAGTGACAAATCCTCTGAAAGGGAAATGAGGAAAACTACCCCATATACAATAGCCTCAAAAAAAAAAAAATTGGGAATCAACGAAAGAGGTGAAAGAAATATATAATGAAAACTACAGAATCCCAAAGAAGAAATCAAAGAAGACCTTAGAAGATGGATAGACAGAATTAATATTATTAAAATGACCATACTACCAAAAGCACTATACAGATATAATCCAATTCCGATCAAAACCCTAATGGCATTCCTCATAGAAATAGAAAAAGACACAAAGACTAACCCACAAAATTACAATTATCTTATATTAGACAAATGCCCCAAAAAACATGCATTGGAGAAAAGATAGCCTCTTCAACAAATGGTGCTGGAAAAACTGGAAATCCATATGCAACAAAATGAAACTAAACCCCTATCTCTCACCATGCACAAAATTCAACTCAAAGTGCTCAAGGACCTAGGAATTCAACTAGAAACTCTCCGTCTAATAGAAGAAAAAGTAGGCCCTAATCTTCATCATGTGGGATTAGGCCCTAACTTCCTTAATAAGACTCCTATAGCACAAGAATTAAAACCAAGAATCAATAAATGGGATGGACTCAAACTAAAAAGTTTCTTCTCAGCAAAAGAAACAATCTGTCAAGTGAATAGAGAGCCTACATCTTGGGAGCAAATTTTTACCCCTCACACATCAGATAGAGCACTAATCTCTAGGGTATATAAAGAATTCAGAAAGCTAAACAACAAAAAACAAATAACCCAATCATCTCTAGCAACTAGAGAAATGCAATTCAAAACTACTCTAAAATACCATCTCACTTCAGTCAGAGTGGCAGTTCCTATGAAGACAAACAATAATAAGTGTTGGTGAGGATGTGGGGGAAAGGCACACTCATACACTGATGATGGGACTGCAAATTGGTGCAGCCAATATGAAAAGCAGTATGGAGATTCCTTGGAAAAGTGGGAATGGTACCACCATTTGATCCAGCTATCCTTCTCCTCGGTCTATACCCAAAGTACTTAAAAACAGCAATATTTACAGGGACACAGCCACATCAATGTTTATAGCAGCACAATTTACAATAGCCAAACTGTGGAACCAACCTAGATGCCCTTCAGTAGATGAATGGATAAAAAAAAGTGGCATATATGGAATGAAATTTTACTCAGCAATAGAGAATAAAATCATGGCATTTGCAGGTAAATGGAGGGTGTTGGAGAAGATAATGCTAAGTAAAGTTAGCCATTCCCCCCCAAAAAAAATGCAGAATGTTTCACTGATATAAGGTGACTGACTCATAGTGGGGTAGGGAAAGGGAGCATGGGAGAAATAGACAAACTCTGGATAGAGCAGAGGAGTGGAAGGGGAAGGGAGGGTACAGGGAGTTAGCAATGATGGTGGAATGTGATGGACATCATTATCCAAAGTACATGTATGAAGACATGAATTGGTGTGAACATACTTTATATACAGAGATATGAAAAATTGTGTTCTATATGTTTAATAAGAATTGTGATGTATTCCGCTGTCATGTATTTTAAAAATAAAAGCAATTTAAAAAAAACAATAACAAGGGCTGGGGTTCTGGCTCAGCAGTAGAGAGCTCACCTAGCATGTGCAAGGCCCTGGATTCGATCCTCAGCACCACATAAAAATAAATGAATAAAATAAAGGCATTGTGTCCAACTACAACTAAAAAAATAAATAAATTTTTAAAATAACAATAAAGAGTAATTTCATGAGGCTAAAGAAATGTAATTCTGAAGGAAAACTAAATAGATATATTGATACAAGACTGCTAAGCAATGATTTCTACTATTACTGAGCTACAAAGATTTTTTTGCTAATTTAGAATTACAATGATAGAGTACTATCTCCATAAAAAAATCACTGCTAAAGTTTAATTTTTTCAGTAATAACAGAAAATATCTACAACATTATTTTTAAGCTATTCATTTGTATATAAATATATTCTAAAATGTTCTAAAAAGCACACCAGTCTTTGTAAAAAGCAAACTCCGAATCAGAACAGATACAGATGGTACCATAAAATACTATAAGGGAAAAATTATATATAAACAGTAATTCATCATTAAAATATATAGAAGAGGACCAAGTTTGTCTTAAGTATTATAGTTATTCATATTAATATTTGTATTCTATGTGTATAGCTATGTTTTTAGAATAAATATAATTTATTACATTAGTTCTATTGTCAGTTGCACCACACAGTTAAAACTAGGCACCATGAAACCCAGTAAGTTGAAGCTACTCATATAATAGACAACTGTTACCAGAAAATATAAATAAATAACAAACACACAACTTGAAATCTTAAAGAACACTTACATATCATTTAGTCTTTCAATCAACAGATTAATTATCAACATTTCAAAGAAGTCACAGTTAGCTCAACAACGTAGCCAGAACTTTTCAGTGTGACTCTAAACCACAGTGTAAACCTCATCTCCAATGGCATAACAAATATTACTTGTATAATCCTCAATTATGTACATTAATGAACATGGACTGCCAGAAATTACTGAAAACCCACATTAAGACTAATACTTATTTGTTTAGTAATAACTCAGAACTTTATGGAAGCTATTGTCTTAGGTATCATTAAAATAAACTGACTCCAGAATAAAAGAATGTAAGTCAATAACCTGGAAGGTAACTAGAAACATAGAAAGTAGTAAAAAGAAGCTATATGGCAGTCTTCTCTTCGAATAATCTATTATTCGAAGATGCTATTAAATTATACTACAATGGAATAGAGTTTATATAATCCAGACAAAGTGTCTAACACAGATATAAAATAAAAAATATGGAAAGTTTTTAAACATTATCCATATTGCCTATTACATAGTAGTTATGTGAATATGTAATGAGTCACCTTGAAATTTTACCTCAAATATAGGCCAGACCAATGCATTTGATTAATGTTTATTGTTACCACTGCAAGTCACAGATAAATCTGAAGAAAAATATTCAAACAATCATTCCTCAAACAAAAGTTTGTAGACTCAGGTTCTGAGCTCTCATAGATGTGTAACACAGATTCTCCTGGAAAAACAGGGTTAGCAAGGAGAGTAATGGGATATTAATAAAATGACCGAGGTTGTTGTCCTAGGTTTTCCTGGCCAGGAGAATGGAGAATGGAAAAACTGAACCATGAAATCAAAAAGGCATCTGTCTTCCAGGTTTCTCTCTGCCAATGTCTTAAGAAAAATGTTTGAACTTTCCTGTTGGCTTTGTATGCAAATAGCTCCAGATGCAAAGTGAACCACATCTAAGTTATTTGGTTCAACATCTGCTGGTCCAATTCCCATTATTCCTTCTAACGGGTCGGCTTGTGACAGTTTAGTTTGCCCTCTTTATAAGCTGTTTTGAACGAGCTAATTTGGATTAAAGTATCTATCTGGACCACTTGTTTTTCCCTTTGATGGTCAATGCATTCTAATGTGGTCTGTGTAGTTCTACAAGAACTGAGAAACATTATTGGAAAGGACAATATTCAAGGTTTTGCCTCCCACCTCGCCTTCTAGACAATTTATATTTATACAGTTAAAAGTAAAAAGCGAAGAGTCATTTGCCTGTAAAACAGCACCACCCACTTTGTACAAAATGGCAACATAACAATGCATTCTGACCTGATATTCTTTTCACGCAACTGCTATCAAAGTTTTGAAGCTAAAATTACTGATGAAAGTGTTTGCCAACATTAACAATAGATTTCATGAAACACCCTGTCCTTCAAGGTGACAGTTTTCATATAACATCACTAAAATAGAATAAAATTCACAGCATGTGGCATTTAGTGTCTGTTACACAGTATAACTGCAAATATATAATAAATGAGTGAATGGAGGATGAATGAAAAAACAAACCAAAGAATTAATTAAATAAATTCCATGAATTCTGAAACTTTGGGTCTACTGCAATCAAAAAATATGATCAAAACCACAGATGCCAAACTAAGATACAATTCTTAGAACTTGCAAGGTCAACTAAAGACATGGTCCCTCTTTCAAAGAGTATATGTACAGAACTTGCATTAAAGGTGAAAGTGGACAAAGAAAGAAATCAGAATGTAAGTATAGGTATACTCTATACTGTGTATGTGCATGTGTGTGTGTGTGTGTGTGTGTGTGTGTGTGTACACATATATAGTAGTCATTAATTTTGAAGTCTCTGCTCATAGTTTCCTAAAAAGAACATTACCAGTCCATTTATGAAAGAAACATCTTTGATTTAGAAAAATTATAAATAACAATATATTTCCTAGTCAAAAACTGAAAAGTCCTTTTCTAAAAAGTACAATCCTATAAATAGCCTAATTAAAAACTTTCTTCTATTATGCACAAAATCTAAAATTTTTTCCTTTAGAAAAATTAATAAGAAAAAAGGAGGTAAGAAAATTGGATAGTGCTATTATTGCATATAGAACTGTAATATATTAAACTAAAATTTGGTCTAACTTCTACTGGTACCTATTGGTACACAGCAGAACTAGAACAGAGATGAGAGAACAGACTTATAAAATAGCTGTGCTTTCATTCACAGAATCTATAGCTACTCTTATTAATCATTATTTCTAGGCATATGTCTGAGCTGAGGATGACCAGAAGTAAACTAAGTCCCAAAGGAAATAATTTCTTAGCTATCTTTGAATAAATACCAAAGATTTTCAAGATTAATGTATTTTTAAAGGAAAGTTTAGGTTTGTACCCTTCTAACTTATCATCGAAAGACTATTTAATTCACCCAACAGAATTAAAAATAATCAAGAAGAGATAACTGAAAGTAAATCTGTTCTACTAATCACCAGGAAATAGTGGGCACTGATTTTTAACAAGGCATAGTGCTATATTAGGCACTTAGGGGCTGGAAAAGTTTAAAACCTGGTCTCTGTCCTCCAAAGCTCAGACTAAAAAGGAAACATAGAGATGAGTCATACTGATAAAATGATACTAAAATTACAAAATAAACACCCATATTCATAGCAGCCTTATTTAAAATAGTCAAAGGTGGAATCAACCCAAATATCCATGAACAGATGAATGTATTAAGAAAGGAGATCAAAATACACAATGGAATATTACACAGGATTAAAAAGGGAGTAAATTTTGACACATGCTACAACATGAATGAATCTTTAAGATGTTATTCTAAGTAAAATAAGACAGTCACAAAAAGACAAATACTGGCCAAATGTGGTGCTCATGCCTGTAATCCCAGCTACTCAAGAGGCTGAGGTAGAAGGATAAAAAATTTGAGACCAGTTTGAGCTACTTACCAAGACCCTGCCTCAAAATAATTTTTTTTCAAAAGGCCTGTAGATGTAGTTTAGTAGTATAGCACCTGACAAACATATACAAGTTCTTGAGATCAATGCCCAGCCCAAAACAAAAGACACATACTGTGTGATTCTACTTAAAGAGGTATCTATAACAAATTCATAGAAACTGAAAGTACAAAAAAATAATAAAATCAATAAAAAAAAGAAAAAGAAACTGAAAGTACAAAGGTGATTGTCAGGGACTGAGGAGAGAGGGAAAACAGGGAGTTGTTTAATAGGTATAGAGTTTCGATTTTATAAGATACAATACTGACCTATATACTTTAAAATTATTAAGATGGTAAATTCTGTTGCATGTGTTTTACCACAACTTTTAAAACTATGAATTAGCAAGAACTAAGCACAAAACAAGTACTACAGGAATAAAATGATAACAGTTCCTCATAGGAAGAAGTTAATGAGATACAGAACTAATTTAGAATAAATTTAGTATAAAGCTTTTCTTAAAAAATATGACTCAGGTAAGCATATGGGAGACGAGGAAAGATATTACAATTAGGAGCAATGGCAAAGGCACAGAAACACTACATAGATCATAGTTTAGCTCACAGGCTTCTAAGAGAATAATCATAGAAAGCAATCTAGAAGGTAAGACTATGGAAAAGGAGGAAAAAGTTTGAATAAAGGCAATTCTTCTTGGATAGCTTTCAATGAAATAAAGTAATAATATCCATGTTTATAGAGAGTAAGAGCAAAAGGTAAAGAAGAGATTGCTAATTTCATATTCATCACTTACCTCCTCCAATTCCTGATAATGGATGTGTAAAGACACATATTACAAGTTAGATGCTCTACCATGATATAAGCCCACAGATAAGAATTTGCTTTCATTTATGCTATCTGGCAATTAATTAATTAATTAATTTCATCATCAGAATTACATATAAGCTAGAATTTTAAAAGGCTCCATTATGTTAATGATGCTAATGTACAGAAAAATGCAGATCTTGAGGTACTTGGACCTACTGACAGATTGGCAGGTTATAAACAGACACTTGGAGAAATCCATTAATTATTCCTGTTGCTATTACAAAAATCATGCTCCATCTAACCCTGAGTCCTGAAAAAGTACAAACACAAGATCTACTAATCCATTATACTCTAACAAAATTCCTTAACCTAACACCAAGAGTGAAGATTTTCATTTCCCCCATGAATACTTCAAAACCTAAAACAATATTACTGAGTTATCGTCTTAAATTTTAAGCTACAGTAAAACTTGATTAATATTCATCTATTTCAAGAAATATTTTTCATATATATCATAGACAGCTGAGGCTATACCTCAGGTAGAAAAAAAACAAGCAAAAAATTTGTCTTAGGCTGAAAAGAATCTCAGATCTCTTAAAGGTTCTATCTTCACAGGTGTTAGTGTAGAAATGACTAAATTGTTATGCCAATTAGCCTATTCATATCACTCTCATCTAAACATTTTTTAGCTACCTAAATCAGAGGCTGACTTCCCCAGGAGCCAGAAGAAAACAAACTACCTATGGAAGAGAAAAAAGATTGCTTTGGCTAGAAGAACATGTAGCAGGTTTTTAACTTCAACCCTTAACCAGGTTTGTTTTTTCTCCTTTCTGCAAAAAAAAAAAAAAAAAAAAAAAAAAAAAATCCCAAAAGAGTACTTTCTATAGCTCTGGGAGATTTTGTTTTGTTTTAAGGAAGTGAGGAACAGACTCTGTGTGTGTATGTGTGTGTGTGCGCCCACACACACAGAAAAGAAGTTGTTCTTTAATTCTAACTGGTTTCAGCTTTGAAGACTTTGAAGACTTGAAAAATCATATAGTGAACACACATATCATATAGTATTGATCTGAACACAAAAATCATATAGTGTTCATTTCTGAGAAACAGAAATTAGATAATTTTCCCATAATATATAATTCTTTAGTATACTGCCATAAGTTATTACAGAAAAACAGATTCTGTTCCTGCTTTTATAGAAAGTTAAAAATTGGTTTCAACTTCAAATCTACTCAATCTATTTCCTCAAAAACCATGGTTAGCCACCTATGGGTTTTCCATGAACCTACAATCTCACCAATCATCCTCTCTACAGCCTTTGACACTAATTGATAATAGCTTTTTCTAACTTTTCTAATTTCTATGCTGTAGTACTTAACTACCCTCCCCTTACCTCACAGAATTCTATTCTCAATGGACACCTGTATTAATCCATTCAGCCCTACTCTTTCTATACACTGTTTCTTCCTGTGATCCCCTGCAACTTTTTGTGACCTTTTTATTTTAATCTGGTACTGAGGACCCAACCCAGGGCCTACATGTACTAGACAAATGCTTTACCACTGAGTTACATCTCTAGATTAATCTACAACTCCCAAGCTCAGAACTCTAGCCCTGACCTTTCTACTCAGTTCTAGAGACCTTAAATACACAAGTTTAAGAGAATTCATTATGTCCCCACTCTCTCTAAAACCAACCCCGAAATTCTCTATTTCTATTTCTAGTCATACTAACAACATTTCTTCATAATCAAGGCTTGAAACCTCAAAAATCAATCTGACTCCTCTTTCACAATCACATCTAGTCAGAAAGTCCTGGTGCCTTTTTTAAAAAAATTAAGTTACTGAAAAGAACTGAAATAGAATTAGAAAGACTAAATTTCATCTCTAAACATACCTATACCATCATTTTTTCATCTGCACAACAGGAAAAGGGTAGTTGTTCTGTACATAAATACATTACACAAATATCATTTATTATCCTTATGCTTCCTATTGATTTCTACTGCCATCTTAATCTATTCATTGATTCCATTACTAAATTCATTCATTTTTTCCAATTATTCATTCTACAAATACTTATCAAGGGACAACTATAAACTAGACACTATGCTTGGCAGTTAAGATACAATAATAGTACAAATAGACATGATGGCTAAACTCACAAAACTTAAAATCTAACTGAAAGTTGGATAATAAGTTGCATGTAGACATGAGAGGGTTTAGTGGGAAGTTTCACAGAAAAAGAAACATTAAAGCAAGAAATAACATAATTAATAAGTAAGACGGTAACAAATGGGGAAAAGTAGCATGGGAAGTAAGGGAGACAATTCTGGGCAGAGTACACAAAACATGAAGCAAGAATGAGCATTCTATCTAGGCCATCCCTTTTTGTTCCTCTGTTGCATTTTTGTTCCATTTGTCTTCCTCCCTTCAAAATCCTCCCCTACTGAGGCTAGGGTTATGGCTCAGTGGTAGAGCGCTTGCCTCACATGCAGGGGGCACTAGGTTTAATCACATACTACTATCCCATCCATATCTGTCTTTTGAAATCACATGCATCTTTCAAAGTTCAGATCAACAATATATACTGACTCAGCCACACCAGGCATGAAATAAGCATTTACTAAATGAATGGGTGACAAAATCATCATTCCTTTCAAATGACAAATGTGCTTCACAAAATAAGTATGCATGTGCTTGCCCTTGCCCTTGAAATATGGATTAGACTATGCTCTACACAACACTGTATCCTCATGGGGTCTAATGCAAACTAAGCACTCAATAAACACTTGTAGGATGCATACCTCCAATAATCTAGGATCAGGCAAAACTGTCAAAGAAAAAGACTTTCATCTTTAAGCCCTAACTTTATAATGATTTGACAAAAAAAAAAAAAAGCCTAGCAAAGTCAAATTCTTATATAGACATGAGTTATACTACTACTGAACATTAGATTTCTTAGAAATATTTCTCAATAATATAATTTTTTGTACTTAATTTCTTTAATGACTTGTGCATGCATCTGTGTGTGTGTGTGTGTGTGTGTGTGTGTGTGTGTGTGTGTCAGGGGTTTAAATCCCAAGACCTTGTACATACTAAGCACAAACTCTACCATTGAGCTACACCTCCAGCCTTGATGATTTATTTTTAATATTCAATATTTCTAAATGATTTTACTATGAGCAATTTAAATACTAGCAAATAAATGTTATTTTTAGGATATTAAATGGCAGTCTTTAACAAATGATCAAGACGAAAAAATTATTTGACACCTCACCTTTCTAAAACTAAGATAAATTAGAAAAATATAAATTATACTTTAATTTCATTTAATGTTCCGAAGATCATTTTTAGGATCAAGCCATTATCATGGAATTTGTAATGTAATTCATAATTTTCTCTTTAAAATTAAAACTAGATTAAAGAGTCAATCTTCTGATCAGAGAAAGACAAGTGAAAAAGTAGAAAAAGATTCTGAAAAAGGCAAAAATGTTAAATGGGGAAAAACTCCTAATTATTGTCTATCAGTACCTGTAGGGAAGGCAGCCCAAGGAATAGCAGGAGATGTTGTTTGGGTTTCACCATTTCCACCATCAAAAGTCTCTGCAGCCTAGGAAAAACAAACAAATAAACAAAAAGGCAAGATTATTTTAGAAGATCTAAAAAGTAGAAATTCTATTTAAGTGATCAAATATGCCTATCTTCTGTAATAAACTAAAAACATTTTTTAATTTTTTTATTTGTTTTAATTAGTTATACATGAGAATAGAACATCAAATACTTCCAAATTCTAAATACCCAGTTGCTCTTCAGGGTTTATTGCTGCCTTCCCTACCATACATTACCACCCACAGCGCCCATATCCTATTATCTTCAAGTAAATATCTTTCTTCCTTGTTCAAATAAATCTCATCTCAATGAAATTTTTATTTCAGACATCCTTAATCATGTTTTCATTTGTGAACTTTTTTTAACTATTCTAACTTAATTCACCACAATATTTACCCATCCATATAAGAAATATAAAAATATAGAGCCCAAATCTTTTAAATTAATTCACATTAGACTTAGAGATTTAGAAAATTAAAAATGTAGAACCCAAATCTTTTAAATTAATTCACATTAGATTTAGGTATTTAAAAAAAAATAGGAAAGGAATTCTCTAGCTACTTGAATAATTACTAGCTGGACTTACTAGCATTAACATTAGAAAATTCCTAAAACTGACATTTTGATGATCAAGTGCTCCAATTTTGGGACAGTCAATTACTGAATTTTGAGTTTGTGGGTAAGAATACAGAGTTTTCTGTCTCTTAGGTGACCAGGTCACAGTAAAATTATTACTAAAAATTAGAGCTATAATTTCAATTTGAATTCTGCATTGAATTGTCAGCCAAGGAGAAGTCAAGTGAAACAATCTGCCACAGGAACTAAGTGACACTGGATATAGTACTACTTGCTACAAGCTGAAAAAAAAATAAGCATATTTTATATGACCAAGGATAGTAGCCTGACATGCTTCTACAGCTGGGGTGAAAAGAAACCTAATAGCAACAATTATTACAATGTCAGTTGACACTGCACCTATGAAATAGTGAAAGGAATACATGGATTGAACATAATATTGAGGTATAATTGTTACTCAAAGAGCACTACCCATTCAGTTTTATATATTTTATATATTAAGGATGGCTTAAACAAAGGGAATTATTCTTGATTGTATCCTCCAAATAGCCAACAATTTCCAAACAATTAACAATTGTTTAACAATTAACCAGATGATAATATGGAAATAATATATTTCAATAATATAAATAAGATTCAATCACCTCAGAAAAACTAAAATACTAAATAAAATGCAGAAAACACTCAAATGTGCTAAGCAAAAACCAGTGTTAGATGAAACACAAAAAATAGGTTTGTCCATACACTAAATAGCTCCTATTGATAGATATTAAAGATAAACAAAACAGAAAGTTATCTTAACTTCAAAAAAACACCATTCTTTCATAAAATTAAGAACATTATATGTATACTTAAAACCTTATTTCTCCTATTAATGACATTAATTACATTCCTTAATTTTATGATTCACTTTTTATCAAATCCAAGTGAGGTGAAAATTGTACTTTAAAAAAAAAGAAAAAAAAATCGCAGAGCTCACTTGATGGTAGTTCCAGGACTTGAGCTCAGGCATCCTGACTCTTAATCCAGAGATTTTCCTGCAAGACTATACTGGCTCCATAAAAATAACTGGGTTATAAAATATTTCAATAAAATGAACTCACATTGAAAAGGATTAAGGAAAAGACACTGCTTCTTCAGTTAACAATTTCCACTTACAAAGTATCCAACCAAAACTTGAGAGAATAATCTAATAACACAAACATGCTAATTAGTTTTATAAACCACCAAAAGGCTATGTACTTCATATGCTAAATCAACTCGTTACAGGTGTAAACATGCAAATGTGACAAGATCTCTAACACTCATTCCTCATCTCACAAGTATTTCCTAATAGATATGTATCCCAGCAAAATCATCTGCTGACAATTTTTAAAACCTCTTCTTTAGTGCTTCTACTGGTAGCACTTAATTACCTCAATTTAAATCATTCCTATGGGTAAAACCAAACCTTCAATAATAATAAATCAGTTTTGACTTTCAGAGGGATGATATTTTTTAATTTTTCTTGAATTCTCTTTTTTTTTAATTCCAGGATTATAGTCAAGATGATTAAGAAAATATCATGAATGCCAACAAAAAATAATATATTTTCAAAATAGATTACTGCATTATAACCTTACAAAAGTTAAAACCCCAAAACATAAATAATAATACATACCTCAAAACCACCAAAATCATCATCATCCATTCTTCAAGTGTCACCTGAAAAATATCAAAAGACACTAAAATAAGGCCACACACACAGCCATTTATGTCAAAACACTTCCCCAACTTAAATGTACATACATTTTGATTTTTTCCCCCAACTTAAATGTATACACATTTTGATTCTTACAGGAAAACTACTTCTTATGTGTTAAAAAAAAAAGTTTAAACTATCAATGTATGCATTTTTTAACACCAAAAAAAATGGTAATTGACTTTGACTTTCTGGCAAAATTAGCAATTTCTGTAACTTTTTCAGTAACCATGTATTTTGCCATTTTATGTTCAGACGCCAGGAGTGGAAAAATATTCTTTTACATTTTAATTTTCTTTTCCCAAATTGGCGCTAGGGCTCAATTCAATAATGCTTCCTGCTTTTTGCATCTATTCCTCAGTTGTCTGGCAACATCAGCACAAACGCTAGCTAAGAACAGGACTGTGGTGAATTGTTGGAAATCTGTCCTTCACCACAAAGGTTCTTCCCTCGGTTTCATGGCCGGGCTGATTTAGATTTTCAAAATTGATCAGCATTTTTGAGCTGTGGCCACAATTTTTGGAGCATTTTGATATGTGTATTTTTAGCTGAAACTGCTTTGCACTTTTGGAAAAATGTGGAGCAAGTTACTAGGCTGATCAAGATAAATCAAGTCATGTATTCATGGGAGACTAGGGATGAGAAAAACACAAGCAAATATCCAGATTTCCTCTCTTCCTTAACCTTAAAGTATGTAAGAGACAAGCAATAGGATAACATATACTTCATTCTGTTCTAAACACATAAAAATGGAAGGATGAACTCATACTAGTACCTGTGCTTAAAAAACAAAATAGCAGGGGCTGAGGATGTGGCTCAAGCAGTAGCGTGCTCGCCTGGCATGCGTGCAGCCCGGGTTCAATCCTCAGCACCACATACAAACAAAGATGTTGTGTCCGCCAAAAACTAAAAAATAAATATTAAAAAAATTCTCTCTCTCTCTCTCTCTCAAAAAAAAAAAAAAAAAAAACACAAAATAGCAGCTTTACCTAACAAACCATGAAAGAACTAAAAAACCTGAAAAGGTAAAAATAAGTATTAGATGGTCCGCCTTAATATGGAAAAAAATTTCTTACATAGTTTTTCAAGATATGATTTGGAACTCAAAATTGTGAGTCAGCAGCTGCAAGTGACACTTTAGTCAGTAATACCTGGGTTTTTTTTCTTTCAAAAGTGAGTATATTCAAATACTAATTATAGTTTCCTTGACACAGTAATACAAGATAGACTTGATTACAGGAAAATAATTCTCTCCCACTTCTCATAAAACAGCTATGGAAATTAAGCCATATGTCAAGTAATAATCCTAAAGGCATTTTCTAAGATTCCTGGCTTTTAGCAGTCATCTGTAGACATGCTCTGTTTGCTCACTGAAATTAGTATTAGTGCCTTTGAAAGGAGAACTTAGAAAATTGTTAAAATAAAAGTTTAAAATGTTAATCTTCATGGATATTTTAATAGGCAAAGCAAATTTGTTTGCATAAAAACTCAGTAGGTAGATAGATTTAAAACAAAAAGGGCATTAAAATGGCATTGGTATGTGATTTTTGAAAACACCTAAGAGCATTACTCTTAGAACCAGAATATGATAGCATATTGTCACCATTACCACAATTTTTAACAATTGGATGAAAAATTCTAAAAGATGTATTTCTCCAAAAATTAAGCTAAGCAAGGCATCCACATACAGCACTTACAAAATATAAACCAGACTTACAAATTTTTGATGGTGGTTAGTTTGAAATAGAATTTATATTAATTTTGTGTTGCAAGTGAACAGAATCTGTATGATTATTTTTTTCATGAAGAAATTATGAAAGAAGAATTATATGGATACTGAGAATTGACCTAGTCAGACTATAAACACCAAGCTTGTCTTAGCCACATGTATCCCACAAATCTCAAGAGACAATTAAAAGATATTTTTAGTATCTAAAAATGCCATACTCAAATAATATGGTTTCAAAAGAATGGTATTTTTAGAGTAATTCTCTTAGGCTTTTTCATAAATCACATACCAATAAATTATTTGTAAGGTGCCAGAAAATTTGAAAACAAAAACAAATACCCATACAAAACAATCATTTCAGTTTGTTTGGTTATGGTAATGAATCAACTACCATCCTAAGTCTGATTTAGCTCACAAAAGAACATATTAGTAATTCCTGATATTTTCCATATCCCAGCAACTTCTATATACTAAAGGCAAATGACAGATTTCCTCTTCATTTTTTTCAAAGCAATATTGATATATTTCATTTTAAAAAATGTGTCCCTGTTTCTTAGAATATAGTACTAGAGAAGTAAAAACTATTTTAAAGCAATAATCTTTCTCTAATGTAAACATCAAATCCTGCAAGTTTGTTTCTCTTTGAACATTCTGAGGAGTAAGAGGAAAGAAAATTAATAGCATTCATTTGTAATAATCAATTTTACAAAATACAAAAATTTAAAATTAGTTTTTAAAAGGAAATATTACAAGTGTGGCCTTGTTATAGATTTAGCCACTCCAGTACATTTCAAATATTATTTTATCTAAAATGCATTCCTACAAAACATTTTAGAGTATTTCTGCAACTTAACATGCTAGCCTCTAAAATACAAATATTCTAAGAATGTACCAACACCAAATACGACTTTCATCTAAGTTACAGAATCATAAGCCTGACCAAACAACTAAGAGATCATGTAATTCATTCTTTTGTGTCATGGCAGGAAAAGACGTGGAAACTTTGTTATCAGCATGAGAATTTACATTCAAAATTTTCAGAATATCTAGGTTTAACAATTGTCAAAAAGTAAAAAATCATTCACAAGATAATTCAAGAAAATTTTCTAAAATTAAAGGATGTTATATACAGATTTAATAGGTCTATCAAGTACCCAAGAAAACAGAAGAAACCCACACCAAGACACAGTAGAGCAAAGATCAGATTCAAGAAGCTTCCCAAGACATAAAATAGGGTTTATAGAGAGAATGAATGAAATAACGGCATCAGATTTCACAACAGCATCAATGAAAAACAATGGAACAATGCTTTTAAAATTCAAAGGGAAAATGATTTATAACATAGAATTCGATAATTAGCCAAACCAACAAATAACTGAAGAACAAATAAAGTCATATCCCCACCTATAGTCTTGAAACATTTTTTTATTTCCCACTTTCTTAAAAAAGTTATGGCATTAAACCTAAGGAATAAGATAAAAACGAAGACTATGTGGAACTGGGAAATGAGATCCAACTATAGTAAAATGTGAAATGAAAAGGGAATTCTTCCAGAATGATGATGGTAAACTAAATTCCCAAGATACCTATGTCACAGGATCAGAGAACAACCAGTCTAGGTTGAAGCAGATCAGGAAGCTCCTCCAGGATGTATTCAAGCAAATGAAATTAATAGACTATGTCATATGTTTTACCATCATTAATGCAATTTTTTTAAATGAGGGGAAATTTTAGGGTTGGATTAGTGACAAAAAAACTAACCAAATGAAAACAGAGAAACCAATATGTTGGACAAGAAAAGTAAACATTATACACTACATTTTCCAGTTGTGAATGGCATTCATATAATCAAAATAATATAAACAATAAATAAGTTATTACATCAAAATTAAAATATAACCATTTGTGAACTATAAAAGGAGATGGGATATGTGCCATGGGGTAGAGCATGTAATAAAAAAGACAACTTCAAGTCCTAACTTTAATATTAGAAAGCTGATGAGTCTGAAGTTGGAAAATAAAATGGTAACAATAATAAGCATATTATGTACAGATACACTGGTGATGACTAAAATAATTGTCTATACGTGTTAAATATATGGCCACTAGAAGGTAAAAAATGAGAATGTGAAAAAGAAGGGAGGGTACAAAGAGACTTACAAATTTCAACATTGGGTATAAGGAAAGAAATTAAGTACTATGAGCCAACCTATTATTTCCATCAAAATTCTCGGGAAAAAACTCAGTAGGCTCTATGAAATTAACTATAAAAGGAGACATAAGTGCTTTAAAATAACATTTAGTGAATGAATAAATTAGAATTTTTATAATGTTGCCCTCCATTACATTTTCCTGTTACATGTATTTATACAAATTGTAAACTGTATCTCTAGACAACAAAGTTGCTCCAAAACAAAGCAAATTAAAATGAGTATTGGGGGGGGGTGATTCTGAGAAAAAGACCCTTAGAAAACTGACTTCAAAAAATAATATCTGTCAAGAAGTCATCTATGTTATTCACCTTGGGATGCCAAAGTGTCCTTCCAGTTAACACTGTCCACTTAGCATTTATCCAATCTCTATCCCATCTGGAAAACTACTTGCTAACCACCATCCTAAGAATCACAATAATACTCTGCAATCTGATCCTTTTCCATGCTATGTTTCCTAGAAGCAAGAGACAATTTTTTGTTATTGTTTTCTGACTCTCCATGGCAAACATAAAGCAGAAAGAGGGAATGACGCGCGCGCGCACACACACACACACACACACACACACACACATGCACTTGATTTAAAATTGAATAGCCATTAAGACTGAGATAATAGAAAAGACTAATTGAAGATCCGAACATGAGGCTTATCAGTTCAAGGAAGCTATTTGCCTAGGATTCTATAAGAAATCTGGGAGCAGTGTGGGGACTTTTTTTTTTTTAACTTCTTTGCACCTTGAACTGAGCAGTTCCTACAACATTGTAAGTTATAGGGGCTCAACGAATATTTTGAATTAATGCTTTTGGAATAAATGACTGAATGGAAGCAAATGAGTTGTTAATAGTTCCCACATGACTTCCTTTTTCCCTCTTATTTTTCCAATAAAAACACATTGGGGCTTGGTCAGGAGAAGATCAAGTTGCTAGCACTAAAACAGTTCTACCCATATTAAGGCAAGAGCCTGAAGGTCTAGATCTTAACAGAAATTACTCTACTTCATTCTACTCTCTTCAAGTATCCAGTTATTATTGGGGCTAATTATTAATTTTGAAATTCCTATGCAGTGAATAAAAGAAGTACTGCTATACATTATACTACAAGTGAAACTTTGCCAATGCAGAATATTATCACAAGTCCAAAAAAAATTACTGAAGTATAAACTCATTACTTGAAGAACATTCTATTCATAATTGATCAGAGAGGAAAACATCTCATCCACTAATAATTCTAATAACTAAGATATTTCTTTTTATAATATTCATCTGCACTGCTAACCAAGACTTTTGTGTTTACCAGGAAATTTACACATCCCAAGATAACAACAAAAAATAAAAATTATAAAGCACTTACCTTCCAAACTCTTATCCACTTTCCATCCTCTCTGGTTAATTCTCCTACCTCCCCCAATTCTTTAAAGGCAGTCTTTCCACAGGTTGAGAGTTAACTGATTCTATGAAAATATCACCCTTTCAAAGAATGCACGCACTCATGATCTTAATTTTCTGCACAAATTTTCCAGAACTAACCAAATGTCTGGGGTCATATATTCCCAACAGAAAGACTTTTTAAACAAATTTATTTGTTTTCATGTAGTGCTGAGGATCGAACCCAGTGCCTCCTCACACATGCCAGGCAAGTGCTTCACCACTAAGCCACAAACCCAGCCCACCATATAATTTTTTTTAATTTTTAAATTTGATTTAGTTTTACATGACAGTAGAATGCATTTATGCACTTTGATATATCATACATAGATGGGATACAATTTCTCATTTTTCTGAGTGTACATGTTGTAGAATCACATTGGTCATGCAATCATATATATATATATATATATATATATATATAGAGAGAGAGAGAGAGAGAGAGAGAGAGAGAGAGAGAGAAGAGAGAGAGAGAGAGAGAGAGAGAGAGAGAGAGAGAGAAATAATTTCTGTTTTGTTCTACTCTCCTTTCTATCCGAAAATCTCCTCCCCTCCCCTCCCCTCCCTTCACTTCCCTTCCCTCTTTCTGATCTAAGGTAACACTATTCTTCTCTAGTGTCCCCCACCTTATTGTGAATTAGCATCCACAAATAACCCAATCAATATATGGGCTAAGGAACTGAACAGACACTTCACAGAAGAAAAAATACAATTGATCAACAAATATACAAAAATGTGTTCAACATCTCTAGCAATTAGAGAAATGCAAATCAAAACTACACTATATTTCATCTCACTCTTGTCTGAGTGGCAATCATTAAGAATACAGGCAACATTCTTACTGGAGTGAGATGGTATCTTAGAGTAGTTTTAATTTGCATTTCTCTGATTGCTAGAGATGGTGAGCATTTTTTCATGTATTTGTTGATTGATTGTATATCCTGTTCTGAGAAGTGTCTATTCAGGTCCTTGGCACATTTATAGATTGGGTTATTTAACTTTTTGAGTTCTTTGTATACTCTACAGATTAGAGCTCTATCTGATGTGTGAGGGGTAAAAATTTCAGCCATTATGAAGACAAACAACAACAAGTGCTGGCGAGGATGCAGGGAAAAAGGTACACTCATACACTGCTGGTGGGACTGCAAATTGGTGTAGCCAATTTGGAAAGCAGTATGGAGATGCCTTGGAAAGATGGGAATGGAACCACCATTCGACCCAGCTATTCCCTTTCTTGGACTATACCCAAAAGACCTAAAAAGAGCATACTACAGGGACACAGCCACATCAATGTTTATAGCAGCACAATTCACAATAGCTAGACTGTGGAAACAACCTAGATGCCCTTAAATAGATGAATGGATAAAAAAAATGTGGCATTTATACACAATGGAATATTACTCAGCACTAAAAAAATAACAAGATCATGGCATTTGCAGGGAAATGGATGGCAAGAGCAGATTATGCTAAGTGAAGTTGGCCAATCCCTAAAAACCAAATGCCGAATGTCTTCTCTGATATAAGCAGCTTGACTCAAAATGGGATAGGGAGGAAGAGCATGAGAAGAAGATTACCACTAAATAGGGAAGAGAGGTAGGAGGGAAAAGGAGGGAGAAGGGGAATTGCACGGAAGATGGAAGGAGATCCTCATCGTCATACAGAATACATGTATGACGTTGTGAGGAGAGAAAAAAAAAGAAGTGTGTCACATTAGATTGGGTAGAGGCAAGTGATGGGAGGGAGGGGAGAGGAAGGGGAGATAGGAAGGACAGCAGAATAAAATAGACATTATTATTGCTGTATGACCAATGTGATTCTGCAACCTGTACAATCAGAAAAATGAGAAATTATACCCCATTTGATTCAAATGTATGAAATGTCAAGACCATTGTACGGTCATGTGTAACTAATAAAAAATTATATATAAAAAAAGAATACAGGCAACAATAAATGTTGGCAAGAATATGGGGGAAAAGGTACACTCATACATTGCTGGTGGGACTACAATTTACAACCACTCTGGAAAGCAGTATGGAGATTCCTCAGAAAACCTGGAATGGAACCACCATTTGATTCAGCTATCCCACTCCTTGGTTTATCCCCAAAGGACTTAAAATCAGTATACTACAGTAATGTAGCCATGTCAATGTTTATAGCAGCTCAATTCACAATAGCTAAACTATGGAACAAACCTAAGTCTCCTTCAATAGACGAATGAATAAAGAAAATTCAGTGTGTGTGTGTGTGTGTGTGTGTGTGTGTGTGTGTGTGTGTGTGAGTCTCCAATGGAATATTACTCAGTTTTAAACAAGAATCAAATTATGGCATTTGCACTAATGGATAGAGATAGAGACTAATGACCATTTTTATGTGGCCATTGCCTATTAACTTAAAACTCTCACTATATGAATTATACTTCCATTGGGCAAAATCACATCTCCTAAGGAAAATCAGGGATAATAAATCTCACTTCCACTTTTTACATTTTACAGGAGGACACAAGCCTCCTCTCAATAATAGGAAATAAAACTGAAGAACTAGTCCATAGAATTCTCTACCTCTTTACTGTTGGCCAAGAAAAAAAAATAATGCTGGTGACTGAATGTGTAAATTTAACTTAATAGAGAACTTGTGAAGGACATTTCAGTCTTAGGTCTAAGCCACATTTACATTAACTATCTAAAAATAGAGCCACAATTCTAATTTCTATATGATTCTTATTGCTATTTCTCAATCATTTCAGTATCCAGAATAGCTGTAAAGCAACTGTTAACAGTTCCCCCACTACAACCACCACCAATATCCAATCACTTGTCTTCTGCTGAGAACTATCAGAGAATAATCACTCAACAAACCCTGTTTCTCACCTCCATCTAAATTCATGGTGCTGCCTACCACATCATGTCTCTAGTTAATGTTCTTTCTTTCATTCTCCAAAGAAGCAATTTCAGAGATTGTAAGCTCTCCTCAAACTCCCAACAATCACATACTTTATACAAAGATATGAGAAATTGTGCTCTATATGGGTAATAAGAACTGTAATATATTCCACTGCCGTTTATTTAAAAAAATAAAATCAATTTTTTAAAAAAACCCAACAAAGAAAATGGCCAAACCTCCTATTAAATGGAAAAAACATAAGGTATTTCAAAAAGTCCCTTAAATTTTTGCTATCAAAACTTCTGTACTCAGCTGTCCCACTTTATTTTGCTCACAAAGAAAAAAATAATCCCTAATTCCATCATCTGTACTCTCCGAGGCTTGGCTCTCTCATTTCCCTCCTAAATACTCAACTTCTCCCTCTTATTTGGCTCCTTCCCATCAATACTGAAACATGCTCCAGGTTCCATGTCTTTAAAAATGAAACAAAACAAAACAAAAGCAAAAGCAAAACCTTCCTCAACCACAGCTGACTCAACAGTTCAGCTTCATAGCCATTCTATTCTAAAATCACATGGCTGCAGCCAATACTTCCTTTTCATAAATGCAAGAAGACACTTTCAATTCCTTGTCTTATTTGAACACTAATAGCATCTGACCAAACTTTCCTTCTCAAAATACTCTCATTCTGTGATTCACAAAACAACCATATTCTTTCTCTTTTCCTATTTCTCTAAATACTTTTTTCTAGTATCTCTCGATTATTCTTCTAGCTGCCCTTTAAATGCTGGTGTTCCCAACAGCTCCAACCTAGCACTTCTATGCATTTCAGATACTCCTTGAACTATCTGACTCATTCCTGAGTTCTAGATCCATATACCCAAGAGACAATTAAATAGTTTTCAATCTAACTGTAACCTCAAATTCAACACAAACTACAATGAACTCAAGATCTCCCTATCATACTCAGGTTTACTCTTCCTCAAAATACCTTATCCCAATAATTGGTACTACCATCTATAACATAGCTGGCCAACACAACAATCTAGATTCATCTTTGCCTCCCTCTTCTCACTCCATTCATAAAATCAATTGTCAAAGCCTGTCTCCTAAATACCATTAGAATCCATCTACTCTTCTCAGTCCCCAATATCCTTCACCCTAATTAATGTCATCATTAACTTTCATTTGATTTAAATCATCAACCTCCAAAACAGTTCTGTTTCCAGTTTCCAGGTCATTCTCCATTCTGCTCCCCAAGTGATGCTTCTAAATACTTCCCATGTTTAAAACTTTATGGATGAAGCCAAAATTCTTTCAATAATTCTATAACCTAGTTGCTGCCATCTTCATATCTGGCATTTCCATAGCCTACAATAATATAGGAAGTTGTATTTGAATGGTATGACTTTGGCTAAAACCCTGAACCTTTTTGAACCATTATCCTCATATGTAAAATAACAGGTTTACTAGATGATTTCTTAGATAGTGCAGTATAAAATTCTTTATATACATTACTCTGTTACTAATATCAGGTTCATTTCTTCTTCCCAAACAACTTACTATCCTAAATTTGTTACTCTAGTCAATGCTATTATTTTTTCATATATTATGCTGCTAGAATTTTTGTTATGTTATTCATTCTTTTGACTGCTATAGTGTACCACAGTTTATTCAGTGATTTCCTGTCAACAGATGTTTAAATAGTTTATAGGATTTCTGTAATTAAGAAGAGAATTGCTATAAATATTTTTCAACATAACTAATTCTGTATATACACAGAATTTCTCTTGGGTTGTCACCAATAAGAAAAATCACTGGGTTACAAAGTTTACCTATATTTACTTTCACAAGATAATGGTTGCACAAGTTTTACTTGTGGAAGCAATGTATAAAAGTCCACCATTCTCAACACTTGGTTCTAAATGTTCTTTCATAACCCAATCAACAAATGGGCCAAGGACCTGAACAGACAAATACTTCTCAGAAGAGAATATACAATCAATCAACAAATATTGTAAAAATTATATTAAAATTATTTCTAATAATTTATCATCATATTATTTAAATTTTATATGCAGGTGATTATTTTGCATCCAGATAACAACAGTTTTATTTACCCCTTTACAATTCTTACTGTTTAAATTCCTTTTTCTTATCTTCATACACTGGTCATGTCTTCCAATGCACTGTTAGGTACATGAGGTAATGTAGCAGACTATATTTTCCAAAGATGACCTCAAAAATATCACCCATCCCATACATTCTTCTAAGAATGAAACACCAATACTTCTCCCACTGAACAGTAGGTTTTCTGTCTCCTCCTCTAATCCAGATAGACTGTTATGACTTCTGTAAGTAGTACAGTAAAAGAAGCATCCTGTAACATTCCCTTGCTAGGTTACGAAAATGCAGTGTACTTCTGTCTTCTGCTCTTGTACTGCTTGCTCTTGGAACCTAGATGCCATGATGGGAGAAAGATCAAACCAGCCCACACAGAGAGACCACATGGAAATGCCACGTGTAAGTTTTCCAACTGACTGCCTAGTTGAATTCCCAGCCAACAGCCAGCATCAAATCACCAGATGTATGAATGAACATAATTCTAGATGACTCCAGCCTCTAGCCATCAAATCACCTCTAGTGATCAAATAATCCCAGCTGAGACACTAAAAAGAATAAAGCAATAAAAACTCTTATTCTGCACTACTGGAGTCCTTGACCCTCACAATACACAAGCATAATAAAATGGTTATTTTATGCACAAAATTTGGGATGATTTATAAGCAATAATAACTGGAACAGGTGGATGATTCAGACTTTTAATTTCTCCCTCAGTTTTTGTTAAGTAATATTTTTCTACAGATGTTATTTTAAAATAGTTGGCATACATTTATTAACACTAGTCTTATTATCTTTTTAATCTCTGATTTATCTTTTTCATTCTACATATACTAAATTCCACGGGTCCATGAACTGTATTATTGAAGTCTTTTATACACTTGATATTTTCTCTTGATCTATCAATAATCACAAGAGGTATAAATTGAATTTTCCCATTATAATAGTAGAAATATCAATTTCTACATAAAAAATTGGGGGGCTATATTTTTATTGGAAAGGAAAACAAATATTACAACTTAGAATGACTCTGAGGCAAACTGGGCAATAAGTAAATTTTCTTTAAGTGGCTAAACAAAGTTTAAAAAGCAAGTAAAAAAAAAAGAAAATGTTTCTTATTAAGACCAGCAGGAAAAGAAATAAAATAAAATAAAATAGTGTACACAATAAATATTTTAAAAACTGGCAACAAGATACCTACAAAAATACATTACTCTATAGTAACATATACCAAATTATCAAAGTGGATGAAATGCCAAAGAATTCAAAAGACGATTTTATAAAAACTCAATAAACACCTGTAATCCAGTGACTTGGGAGGCTGAGGCAGGAGATCACAAGTTTGAGGCCAGCCTTGATAACTTAGATAAGCCCTAAGCAACTTAGCAACACCCTGTCTCAGAATAAAATAAAAAGGGCTGGGGATACACCCTGGGTTTAAACCTCAGTACAAAAAAACAAACAAAAAACAAACAAACAAAAAAAAAAAACATGATATCCAAAGAACTACAATTAACAGCTGAATAAATTAAGAAAGGCAGTGTAAAATATGAATCAGCACTTCGAGATTTTGAAAAAGAACCAAAGAGAAACCTTGAAAACGAAAACTCAATAATTCAGATAAAAACTCAGCTAAAAGTCTCAATAATAGACTAGATTAAGAAAAAAAAATCAAAGCCTGAAGACACCTCTCACAAAACAGTACCTTCAGATAGCAACAGAAATAAATATTCAAATAAATAAAATGAAGAGAATATGCAAGATCTCTAGAACACCATTAAAAGAGCAAGCATCTAAATAACTGGCATTGTGGAGGGAGAAGAGCTACATGCTGAAGGCACAGAAAAAACCTAGTCAGTGAAATAATAGCAGAATATCACATATCTTGGGAAAAGACATCCCAGTACAAAGATGCATTTAGAACCATAAATAGACCTGATCAGAAAAGAACCTCTCTACAACATATTATACCTAATCGCCCAAAGTACAGAATAAAGAAAATATATTAAAAGCTGAGAGAAGCATCATAACATATTTAAAAGCCAACCCATTAGAATAAGAGCAGATTTATAAGCAAAAAATCCAAATGCTAGGTTAGCATGGAATTACGTACTGCAAGCCCTGCTACCCAAGATTACTGTAACCAGCAAGGTTACCCATCAGAATCAAAATAAGAAATAGAGACATTCCAACATAAACATAAACATATATTTCATAATCACTAAACCAGTATTATAGAAAGTAGTTAAGGGAATCCTATAGCAAGAAGAGGAAGAAAGATTAACATAATCACAAGAACACATAGTTTAAAAGATAATCTACAAACTGACATAATTTACAGATGCATCTCAGAGAGTTGAAACAACAAGAATAAATCAAACCCAAAATCAGGAGAGGGAAAAAAATAACAAAAGATTGGAAGTGAAATAAAGTTTGAAAGAACAGAAAAAAGGATTAATGACACAAAGAACTTATTGTTTGAAATGATAAATGAAACTAACCAATCTTTAGATAAAGAGAAAGAGACTCAAATAAAATAAGAAAAAAAAAAAAAGAAATACTACAACATATGCCACTGAAATTCAAAGAATCACTAGGAAATATTTTGAAAAACAAAAATGCCAAAAAGGTGGAAAATGTAGAAGAAATAGACAGATTTCTGGAAACACATGGCCAATCAAAATGGAACCAAAAGAAATTGAACCAAGAATGTAAAAAAATAAAAACATAAATAGATCAATAAAAAGTTATGGGATCAAACCAGTAATAAAAAGTCTCCAAATCAAGAAAAGCCAGATAAATAGATTCAATACCAAATTTTACCAGATCTTTAAGGAAGAAATGACTCAGAAACAGTCAAGAAACTCTTCTAAACTCATTATACAAAGTCAATATTATCCTGCTTCCAAAACATGATAAGGACACAACAAAAAAATAGACAATTATAGACTATATTCCCTGATGGACATAGACATGAAAATCCTCAACGAAATACTTGCAAATTAAATTCAACAACTCATTAAAAAGATACACCATGATTAGGTTGGTTTCATTCTAGGGATGCAAGGATGGTTCAATATAGGCAAATCAATAAACATATTACAACACATAAATAGAATTAAGTATAAAAATCACATGATCATCTAAATAAAAGCAGAAGAGCCGTTTCATGAAACTCAGTATCCCATTATAATAAAGTCCTGAATAAATCAGAACATCATAAAACACAATAAAAACTACATATGAAAAACCCATAGCCGACATTATACTAAATGAGGAGAAACAACGCATTTCCACTAAGATCAAGAACAAGACAAGGCTGTCCATTTTCAACACTATTATTCAATGTAATCCCATAAATCTTAGCTGGAACAATTAGGCAAGGGAAAGAAAAGGGATAAAAATAGGAAAGGAAGAAGTGAAGTTATCACTATTAGCTGATGGTACTCTATAAAGATTCCACTACAACTCTTAGAACTGAAAAATTCAACAAAGTAGCAGGATATAAAATCAACATACAAAAAACAGTAGTTTTTCTACACACCAATAATGAACTTACTGAGAAGGAAATCTAGAAAGCAAACCCATTCACAATAGCCTCAAAAAATAACTAGCCATTAAAATACCTAGGAATAAATCTAACCAAAGATGTGAAAGACCTATACAATGAAAATTACAAAACAGAAAGAAACTGAAGAAGACACTAGGAAATGGAAAGCCCTCCTCTACTTTTAGAACTGGAGAATAAATATCATTAAAATGGCCATACTAGGAGGGGGAGGAGTGGAGCAGGAGGAGTTGCTAACAGGAGGAGTTATAATACGGGAACTTGGCGGCTGCAGCCTGAGCTACAGCTTTGGCAGTGAAGGATAACAAAGAAGAAATAAATTTACAAGCAGCACTTTTTTTTTAATTGTATTCTGTAATTTCCTAACAGATTGAAGAGAGAAAAATACTCTTTAGAGGGAGTGACAACATGACAAAGTTTTTTTTTTGGAAAGTTATGCAAATGCATAGAGCAAGAAGGCAACTACAACTTGTTTCATTAAAAAAAAAAAAAATCAAATTTAGGATTGACCATGGGACTATACCAGTGATTCCAAAAGAACAATAGTTTCTTAACATATGATGTGAAAAGATTTTCAAGGAAAAATTAATTTGGAGTTTTAAAATATTACTTATTATATGAATCTTCAATATCTTTAAGATTCGTAATTCATAATAGCATATTAATGTCTCTGTAAAGTCTAACTTAAAAACTTTTTTTTAATTTATTTTTTTATTGGTTGTTCACAACATTACAAAGCTCTTGACATATCATATTTCATACATTTTTGAAGCCCACCCGCCAGAGACCAAACACACGACTGGGCGGATAGAGATCGCCCGCCCACCGGCGATAGCCAGCCCGCTGCCCGTGCGACTGGGCGGCTGAAGACCACATGCCCGCCGGCAAACAATCACCCGCAGGCTGCCTGCTTGACTGGGCGGCTGAAGACCGCCCACCCGCCGGCGAACAATCACCCGCAGGCTGCCCGCATGACTGGGCGGCTAGAGTCCTCCTGCCCGGTGGCGACCGGGAGCTGAAACCAACCATAGACAGTCTAGTCCCACCCCCCGATTCGGACACCCCGGCAAGGAGCCTGGGGCCCACCATAGCAGAGAGGTGAAGTCACTGGAGCTCAGCGGTCGGAATTCCTTCCCAGCGGAATCCACTTTAGCAGGCATAGTCTACCAACACAAAGGAGGGACAACAGAGATATACAAAACCAAAACAAATCTATAGAAGAGAGCAGAAACATAGCAATCAAATAAAACTGGAAAGTAACGTGAACATCATGAAAAAACAAGGGAAAAAAGGAGTACAAACAATGCAGGACAACTTAATTCTACAGGAGGACCTAGAAGCATCAGAAACATGGATAGGGAAAGAACTCAAGGCATACCTAACTCAGATGGAAAGGAATATTAGAGAAGACATGAGACAGCAAGTCCAAGCAATAAAAGTATATTTTAAAAATGAATTAAACAAACAAATTCAAATGGCAAAGAACGAGCTTTACCAGGAGATATCTAAAAAAAAAAAAAAAATCAAGCAATAATCCTAGAAATACAGGAAACTATAAACCAAGTTAAAAACTCAAACGAGAATATTACAAATAGATTAGATCAAGTAGAAGTCAGAACATGAGATAATGAAGACAAAGTTTATCAACTTGAAAAGAATATAGTCAACACAGAAAACATGCTTAAATCCCATGAGCAATTTATTCAAGAGATATGGGATGTCATAAAAAAACCAAATTTGAGAGTCATCGGGATAGAAAAAGGCATAGAGATTCAAACCAAAGGAATGGAATGGACAACATATTAAATGAAATAATTCTAGAAAACTTCCAAGAGATGAAAGATGGAATGGATTGCCAAATCCTGGAAGCCTACAAGACCCCAAACATTTAAAACCATAATAGACCAACTCCAAGACATATAATTATGAAGATAGCCAACATACAGAACAAGGAGAGAATATTAAAAGCTACAAGAGAAAGGAGGCATATTACATTCAGGGGTAAACCAATTAGGTTAACGACTGATTTTTCATCACAGACTTTGAAAGCCAGAAGATCCTGGAACAATGTATTTCAAACGCTGAAAAATAATGGATTCCAACCAAGAATACTGTATCCAGCAAAATTAAGCTTCAGATTTGACAATGAAATTAAAATCTTTCACAATAAACAAAAGCTAAAAGAATTCGCAGCCAGAAAACCAGCACTGCAAAGCATTTTGAGCAAAATACTAAAAGAAGAGGAATTGAAAAATAGTGCCCAAACCTAACAGCGGGAGGTATCTCAGTAAAGAGGGAAGAAAATAACCAAAAAGTAAAAACTAGCCAAACTAAAATAAATAAATAAACAAACATGACTGGAAGTACAAATCATATTTCAATTGTAACCTTAAATGTTAATGGCCTAAACTCACCAATCAAGAGACATAGGCTAGTAACCTGGATCATAAAAACAAATCCAACAATATGCTACCTTCAGGAGACTCATATGATAGGAAAAGACATACACAGGCTGAAGGTAAAAGGTTGGGAAAAATCATACCACTCACATGGCCCTCGGAAGCAAGCAGGAGTGGCCATACTCATATCGAATAAAGTCAACTTCAAACCTAAGTTAATCAAAAGGGATAAAGAAAGACACTATATACTGTTAAAAGGAACCATCCACCAACAAGACATAACAATTATCAATTTGTATGTACCAAACAATGGAGCTGCAACGTTCATAAAACAAACTCTCCTCAAGTTCAAGAGTCAAACAGACTACAACACAATAATTATGGGTGACTTCAACATACCGCTCTCGCCATTAGACAGATCCTCTAGACAAAAACTGAATAAAGAAACTATAGAACTCAACAGCACAATCAATAACCTAGACTTAACCGACATATATAGAATATATCAACCATCATCAAGTGGATACACGTTCTTCTCAGCAGCACATGGATCCTACTCAAAGATAGACCATATATTATGCAACTCTTAGTAAATATAAAGGCGTGGAGATAATACCATGCACCATATCTGATCATAATGGAATGAAACTGGAAATCAATGATAAAAGAAGGAAGGAAAAATCCTGCAACTCTTAGTAAATATAAAGGCGTGGAGATAATACCATGCACCATATCTGATCATAATGGAATGAAACTGGAAATCAATGATAAAAGAAGGAAGGAAAAATCCTACATCACATGGAAAATGAACAATATGTTACTGAATGATCAATGGGTTACAGAAGACATAAAGGAGGAGATAAAAAAATTCATAGAGACAAATGACAATACAGACACAACATACCAGAATCTATGGGACACAATGAAAGCAGTTTTAAGAGGGAAATTCATTTCTTGGAGTTCTTTCCTCAAAAAAAGAAAAAACTAACAAATAAATGAACTCACACTATTCCTCAAAAACCTAGAAAAGGAAGAGCAAAACAACAGCAAATGTAGTAGAAGACAAGAAATAATTAAAATTAGAGCAGAAATCAATGAAATTAAAACAAAAAAAACCATTGAAAAAATTGATAAAACTAAAAGTTGGTTCTTTAAAAAAATAAATAAGATCGACAGGCCCTTAGCCATGCTAACGAAGAGAAGAAGAGAGAAAACTCAAATTACTAACATACGGGATGAAAAAGGCAAACAGACACTACAGAAATACAGAAGATAATTAGAAAGTATTTTGAAACCCTATATTCCAATAAAATAGAAGATAGTGAAGATATCGATAAATTTCTTAAGTCATACAATCTGCCCAGATTGAGTCAGGAAGACATACACAATTTAAACAGACCAATAACAAAGGAAGAAATAGAAGAAGCCATCAAAAGACTACCAACCAAAAAAAGCCCTGGACCGGATGGGTATACAGCGGAGTTCTACAAAACCTTCAAAGAAGAATTAATACCAATACTTTTCAAGCTATTTCAAAAAATAGAAAAAGAAGGAGCTCTTCCAAATTCATTCTATGAGGCCAACATCACCCTGATCCCGAAACCAGACAAAGACACTTCAAAGAAAGAAAACTACAGACCAATACCTCTAATGAACTTGGATGCAAAAATTCTCAATAAAATCCTGGTGAATCGAATACAAAAGCATATGAAAAAAATTGTGCATCATGATCAAGTAGGATTCATCCCTGGGATGCAAGGCTGGTTCAATATACGGAAATCAATAAATGCTATTCACCACATCAATAGACTTAAAGACAAGAACCATATGATCATCTCAATAGATGCAGAAAAAGCATTTGACAAAGTACAGCATCCCTTTATGTTCAAAACACTAGAAAAACTAGGGATAACAGGAACTTACCTCAACATTGTAAAAGCTATATATGCTAAACCTCAGGCTAGCATCATCCTAAATGGAGAAAAACTGAAGGCATTTCCTCTAAAATCTGGAACAAGACAGGGATGCCCTCTATCACCACTTCTATTCAATTTAGTTCTTGAAATACTAGCCAGAGCAATTAGACAGACAAAAGAAATTAAAGGCATAAAAATAGGAAAAGAAGAACTTAAATTATCGCTATTTGCAGATGACATGATAATATATTTAACAGGCCCAAAAGGGTCTACAAAGAAACTGCTAGAGTTAATAAATGAATTCAGAAAAGTGGCAGGATATAAAATCAACACGCATAAATCAAAGGCATTCCTGTATATCAGCAACAAAACTTCTGAAATGGAAATTAGGAAAACCACTCCATTCACAATATCCTCAAAGAAAATAAGATACTTGGGAATCAACTTAACAAAAGAGGTGAAAGATTTATACAATGAAAACTACATAACCCTAAAGAGAGAGATAGAAGATGATCTTAGAAGATGGAAAAATATACCCTGTTCATGGATAGGCAGAACCAACATCATCAAAATGGCGATATTACCCAAAGTTCTCTATAGGTTTCATGCGATGCCAATCAAAATCCCAATGGCATTTCTTGAAGAAATAGATAAAGCAATCATGAAATTCATATGGGAAAACAAAAGACCCAGAATAGCAAAAGCAATTCTAAGCAGGAAGTGTGAATCTGGAGGTATAGCGATACCAGAGTTCAAACTGTATTACAAAGCAATAGTAACAAAAACAGCGTGGTACTGGTACCAAAACAGGCAGGTGGACCAATGGTACAGAATAGAGGACACAGAAACCAATCCACAAAATTACAACTTTCTTATATTTGATAAAGGGGCTAAAAACATGCAATGGAGGAAGGATAGCATCTTCAACAAATGGTGCTGGGAAAATTGGAAATCCATGTGCAACAAAATGAAACTGAATCCCTTTCTCTCGCCATGCACAAAAGTTAACTCAAAATGGATCAAGGAGCTATATATCAAATCAGAGACACTGCGTCTGATAGAAGAAAAAGTTGGCTACAATCTATATACTGTGGGGTCGGGCTCCAAATTCCTTAATAGGTCACCCATAGCCCAAGAGTTAATAACAAGATTAAACAAATGGGACTTACTTAAACTAAAAAGTTTTTTCTCAGCAAGAGAAACAATAAGAGAGGTAAATAGAGAGCCTACATCCTGGGAACAAATTTTTACCCCTCACACTTCAGATAGAGCCCTAATACCCAGAATATACAAAGAACTCAAAAAATTAAACAATAAGATAACAAATAACCCAATCAACAAATGGGCCAAGGACCTGAACAGACACTTCACAGAGGAGGACATACAATCAATCAACAAGTACATGAAAAAATGCTCACCATCTCTAGCAATCAGAGAAATGCAATTCAAAACCACTCTAAGATACCATCTCACTCCAGTAAGATTGGCAGCCATTATGAAGTCAAACAACAATAAGTGTTGTTGAGGATGTGGAGAAAAGGGTACACTTGTACACTGCTGGTGGGACTGCAAATTGGTGAGGCCAATTTGGAAAGCAGTATGGAGACTCCTGGGAAAGCTGGGAATGGATCCACCATTTGACCCAGCTATTGCCCTTCTTGGACTATTCCCTGAGGATCTTAAAAGAGCGTACTATAGGGATACTGCCACATCAATGATCATAGTGGCACAATTCACAATAACTAGACTGTGGAACCAACCTAGATGCCCTTCAATAGATGAATGGATAAAAAAAATGTGGCATCTATACACAATGGAGTATTACGCAGCACTAAAAAATGACAAAATCATAGAATTTGCAGGGAAATGGATGGCATTAGAGCAGATTATGCTAAGCAAAGCTAGCCAATCCTTAAAAAACAAATGCCAAATGTCTTCTTTGATATAAAGAGAGCAACTAAGAACAGAACAGGGAGGAAGAGCATGAGGAAAAGATTAACATTAAACAAAGAGGAGTGGGGGGAGAGAAAGGGAGAGAGAAGGGAAAGCATATGGAAATGGTAGAAGACCCTCAATGTTACACAAAATTACATATAAGAGGTTGTGAGGGGAAAGGGGGAGGGAAACAAGGTAGAGAATTGAATAACAGCAGAGGAGGTAGAGAGGGAAAATGGGAGGGGAGGGGAGGGGGGATAGTAGGGGATAGGAAAGGTAGCAGAATACAACAGTCACTAATATGCCATTATGTAAAAATGTGAGTGTGTAACCGATGTGATTCTGCAATTTGTATGTGGGGTAAAAATGGGAGTTCATAACCCAATTGAGTCAAATGTATGAAAGATGATATATCATGAGCTTTGTAATGTTTCAAACAACCAATAAAAAAAATAGCCATACTACCCAAAGCAATAGATTTAATGTGATTTCCATAAAAATGTAAATGCTGTTCTTCACAGAATTAGATAATTCCTAAAATTCATATAGAAGCACAAAAGATCCCAAATAGTGAAAGCAATTCTGAGTAAAAGAAACAATGCTAAAGATATAACAACATCTAATATCAAAAGACACTAAATGTATGAAAAACAGCGTGGTATTGGCATTAAAAAAGACATGTAAATGATTCTTGACAAAGGTGCCAAAAAATATACATAGGAGCATAGACAACCTCATCAATAAATGGTGGAAGGTAAACTGTATATCGACATGTAGAAGATTCAAACCAGACTCCCACTCTATGCAAAAATCAATTCAAAATGGATCAAAGACCTAACACTGAAAACTTTGAAACTCCAAAATACTGACACAGAAAATGATTTACTGAATAGAACTCCAATAGCTCAGGAAACAGAACCAGTATTTTAAAAATGGAGTTATATCAAATGAAAAAGCTTCTGCACAGCAATCAACAGAGTGAAGAAACAAACTATAGAATGGGAGAAAATCTTTGCTAACTATTCATCTGACAAATAATCAATATTCAGAATATTTGAAGAAATCAAAAACAACAAAAAAATCTATCAATCAATCACAACAATCAAATTGGCAAGTGAACTAAACAGACATTTCTCAAAAGAAAAACTAATGGCCAACAAATATATGAAAAAAAAATGTTCAACATCTTTAGCAATCAGAGAAATGCAAATCAAAAATACACTAAGATTCCATGTCACCAGCTATTATCAAAAAATCCAAACAATAACAAATGCTGAAGAGAATACAGAGAAAAAGGCATCCTTTTACACTGTTAGTGAGAATGCAAATTAGTACAGCTATTATGGTAAACAGTAAGGAAATTCCTTAAAAAACTAAAAATAGAACTACAACAGGATTCTGTCATCCCATTCCTGGGGATATATCCAAAGTAAATGAAGTCAGCATACAAAAGAGATACCTAACATAGCTGTGTTTAATTGTGGTATTCTTCACAATAGCTAAAATGTGGAATCAGTCAGCGTGCCCATCAACAGATGACTAAACAAAGAAAATATAATACACACAAAAAATATGAAGTATTAATCATCCATAAATATGAATGAAATCATGTTGTTTTCAGGAAAATAGAACTGCAGGATGACATGGTAAGTGGTATAAGCCAACCACAGAAAGACAAGTATTGAAGGCTTTCACTCCTTTGTGGAAAGTTCAAAATAATAATAACAACAACAACAACAATAACCACTAAAAGTAGAAAAAGGACTTTAAGGGAAGGGAAAGAGAACCAGAGAGCAGGGAGAGAAGGAAGGGTAAGAGACAGGGCAGAATGAAAGGTGAACCTCATCAAGGTACAATATAGTCATATATAGAAGTGTTGCAGTAAAATCCATTAATTTGTACAATTAATGTGCCAACAATTATAATAATTAAAATTTTTAAATAAAAACTAATTAGCATTTAATGGATGCTTAGTATATGCCATCGTCTTACACCCACATCTCAATTGCACAATGTCCACCTGAGAAACTCATATTCATTCTTCAAGTACAAAGCTGGCAGGGCTGGGGGTAAGTGGAAGGAAGGAAAGAAAAGAGCTAAACCCAAACATCTGTTATATGTCTCACATACAACAAAAGGAAGCTGGAATTATCTGGCCATCTAAAACCCCTCTTCATTATACAACCTTAATAAATAAAATGTCACTACAATGCCAATATTTTTATTTTTAAAAAAGGATTTGAACTGATCAAAAGAAATATGATCAAATGCAGCCTAATCACCATGTCTTACACTATCACTAGTTGCATTAGTTTTATAATCTTTAACGCCCCTTATTACAATATACTTTAGCCAAAAATAATCACAGCTACCCATATTGACCTCTTTGAACTGTTAGAATATGCTCCCTTTTAAATTTGTGTTATAGCTGAGTAATTTTTCATAATAAACTACATAAGCTCCTATAAGAACAGACTCCATCTTTCAACCCTGTCTTTACATGGACCAAGAGTAATTTAACACAGTGCTTTTCAAGTAGTGTCCAAGAACTAAAAAAATGACTGCCTGCCTTTGTACCATACATTAGAAATAATTAAAAATGAAATGACCTAAACATACTTAAGAACTTTAAAAAGAAATGAATTCATATTGTGTACATGTATGAATTTGTAACAACAAATATCAACATTATGTACAATTATAATACACCAGCAAAAAAAAAATGTATATAGAAAGAGGGAAAAAAATAAGTTGATAAACTTTGAGCACTCATTCCAAATATTCTCATATCTTTCCTTTTCTCTATTAAAAACTACATAAGCAAGTCAGAGAACTATAAAGAAATTTAGTCAGCAAACTAAAATAGCATGATACACAGTAACAAACTGATAAAGGCAAAAAGTCAAATAATCAAAAAGCATAACAGAAAAAGAGTGAATAAGTCAGGAATAGAACTAAATAGCATTACTGAGACCAACTCACAGTACTCTCCTGAACCAGACTTCTGACACTGAAAGTTAAAAGCAAGATCAGAATATGCTCTCCACATTGGAATAAGATTGTTTACAACAAGAATATTGTACAGTCAATGAGGCCATGAGATACCAGAATTTTTTAAAACTCAAAAATTTCTACCATAAGTAAATAAAAAAGACCAAGATTTTTTACTTATTGAGAATGTAATGTATTCTATACATGACACTCTTCATATAAAATGGGAACACCATTCTTTCTGCACTCAGAAAGTTTTTCTAATAGGATATCTAACAAACAATAAGTAAACAAAACAATTATTAGTTCTGATGGGTGATAGAGGAAACAAACCAAAAAAAAAAAAAAAAAAGACTGAGATAGGCAAAAAAACAAATAAGAACTGCTTTAAAAAAAAAAAAAAAACAACTCACTGAGAGGCTGATATTGATATTTAAGTTGTGATCCAAAGGATAAAGACATTATTTTACCGATCACATTTCAGTTTAAAAAAATTAACATAACTGGCAGGAGAGATTAAAATAACTATTAATGAGAGGTATATTTGGAGTTACAAAAAAATAATTCACTCACTTGCAATATAATATGAGCCATACAAACAAAATCCAACTCATCAATTTTTACTTCCCATTCATGCATAGTTATATATATACTCCTCCTACCTAATGTTTTCCTAGAAAAGATGTCTCTAAAACCATACCTACTATATTCAAATGAAAAAGATGAAAAGGAGATACAAAAATGATCAGCTTTGTAAGGGAGACAAAGCTGTGAACAAAGTAATTAATTTCTATGAATTATGTAAAAGATTAAAAGTACATATGAAATTAATGTCATTTCCAAGAATTGTATTTTACAAATCACTGGAAATAATTAGTCTTTGTCTAAATAAAAGAGCCAATTAAATTATAGTAGAATTAACATTTACAAGTAATTCCTCTTGGTTAGCTAATTAGAACAAATTTTTAAAAAAAGAAGAAGAAGAAAGAAAGTAATTCCTCTTGGCAACATCAGAAAAATAGATGCCAGTACCAATTAGAAAGAGAAAAACATTCTCATTCTTGGTATATTCAAAATACAATTCATTTTTTTTTGAATTTTGAATATCAAATGAAAATTGCCATCTTTCATTTGATATTCATTAAACAAGATATATTGATCAGACTTCCTTGATCTATATATTCTCAGCATCTAACAAAGCATGACAAAAGTTTTGTAAATGTTGACGATCTTAAAAAAAACTTACATTACTTCCAACACCAAAATACAGCAAAATCTCCTAAAATAAATTATTTCTAAAGACTATTTCAGAAATTCTTCACTGTTTCTTCAGTTGTAATTCACTGGTCATCAAATAAGATCATATTTAGTTGTATCATTGAAAAATGTTAATGAGAAAATATGATTTTCCTTTATGTTTTTTGTGGGGGTTATTGGAGTTTGAACTCAGGGGCACTAAACCACTGAGCCACATCCCAGCCCTATTTTGTATTTTGATTTAGAGACAAGGTCTCACTGAGTTGCTTAGTGCCTCACCATTCATTGCTGAGGCTGGCTTTGAACTCGAAATCCTCCTGTCTCAGCCTCCCAGCTGCTGGGATTACAGGTTATGAGCCACCGCACCCAACTGCCCTATATCTTTATAAATGAAGAGACCACATTTTAAAATTAAAGGTAAATCAGTCCCACAGACCTCCATGGGAGCCATGGCCAAAGTTAGGCCCAGGACTGCCTCACCAAGGTCCCGGCCCAAGACCACCCCAGACAACCAGCAGACCAACACTGGAACCCAGGCTCAGGCCTAGGACAACCACCTGCACAGGAGCCCAGGCCAAGGTTAGGCCCAGGGCCACCCTGCCAAGTAGCAGACCCATGCTGGAGCCCAAGACCTGGCCCAGGACCACCCCGCCAAGGTCCTAGCCCAGGAGCAGCCCTGCTCACTGGCAGACCCATGCCAGAGCCCAGGCCTAAACTACCTATATCTTAGAACAGTGCAGCCATGACCATAACCCTCAAGCAAGAAAATAGAAGATTCCATCAAAAGCCTACCAATCAAGAAAAGCCCGGGACCAGACGGATTCACAGCTGAGTTCTATAAGACCTACAAAAAAGAATTAATACCAATACTCTTCAAATTATTCCATGAAATAGAAAAGGAGGGAACCTTGCAAACTCATTCTATAAAGCTAGTATCATCCTGATACCAAAACCAGGCAGAGACACATCAAGGAAAGAAAATTTTAGACCAATATCCCTGATGAACATTGATGCGAAAATTCTAAATAAAATTCTGGCAAATTGAATTCAGAAACATATTTAAAAAATAGTGCACCATGATCAAATGAGGTTCATTCCAGGGACGTAAGGTTGGTTCAATATACAGAAATCAATAAATATAATTCATCACATCAATAAACTTAAAGATAAAAATCATATGATTATATGAATTGATGCAGAGAAAGCATTTGACAAAATATAGCACCCTTTCACATTCAAAACACTAGAAAAACTAGGCATAGAAGAAACATACCGCAACATTATAAAAGCTATCTATGCTAAACCCAAGGCCAACATCATTCTACATGGGGAAAAATTGGAAAAATTCCCTCTAAAAACTGGAATAAGACAGGGATGCCCTCTTTCACAACTTCTATTCAACATAGTCCTTGAAATTCTAGCCAGAGCAATTAGACGAAAGAAATTAAAGGGATATTAATAGGAAAAGAAGATCTCAAAGTATCATCATTTGCTGATGAAATGGTTCTATACTTAAGAGGATCCAAAAAACTCCACCAGAAAACTTCTAGAATTAATAAATGAATTCAGCAAAGGATGTAAAATCAATACCCATAAATCAAATGCGTTACTATACATGAGTGATGAATCCTCTGAAAGAGAAATTAGGAAAACTACCCCATTCACAATTGCCTCAAATAAATAAATAAATAAATACATACATACTTGGGAATCAACCTAACAAAAGATGTGAAAGACCTCTACAATGAAAACTACAGAGAACTAAAGAAAGAAATTGAAGAAGACCTTAGAAGATGAAAAGATCTCCCATGCTCTTGGATAGGGAAAATTAATATTGTCAAAATTATCGTACTACCCAAAGCGCTATACAGATTCAATGCAATTCCAATTAAAATCCTAATGTCATTCCTTATACAAATAGAAAAAGCAATCATGAAATTAATATGGAAAAATAAGAGACCCAGAATAGCCAAAGCAATCCGTAGCAAGAAGAGTGAAAAAAGAGGCATCACAATACCAGATCTTAATGTATACTACAAAGCTATGGTAACAAAAACAGCATGGTATTGGCACCAGTGGGACAGAATAGAAGACTAGAAGACGCAGAGACAAACCCACATAAATGCAGTTATGTCATACTAGACAAAGGAGCTGAAGACATACATTGGAGAAAAGATAGCTTCTTCAGAAAATGGTGCTGGGAAAACTGGGAATCCATATGCAACAAAATGAAAATAAACCCCTCTCTCTCACCATGCACAAAACTCAACTCAAAGTGGATTAAGGACCAGAAGACTTCTAGAATTAATAAATAAATTCAATAAAGTAGCAGAATATAAAATTAATACCCATAAATAAACATTTCTATACATCAATGATGAATCCTCTGAAAGAGAAATTAGGCAAACTACCCCATTCACAATAGGAATTAGACCAGAGACCCTGTACCTAATAGAGGAAAAAGTAGGCCCAAATCTTTATCACATGGAATTAGGCACCGAATTCCTTAACAAGACTCCTAAAGCACAAGAAATAAAATCAAGAATTGATAAATGGATGGATTCAAACTAAAAAGCCTCCTTTCAGCAAAAGAAACAATCAATGAGGCGAAGAGAGAGCCTACATTTTGCGAGAAAAATTTTTGCCACATGCACGTCAGATAGAGGACAAATCTCTAAGATATATAAAGAACTCAAAAAGTTTAACATCAAAAAAACAAACAATCCAGTTAATAAATAGGCTAAGAAGCTGAAAAGAAACTTCTCAGAGGAAGATACACAATCAATCAACAAGTATATGAAAAAAATGTTCAACATCTCTAGGAATTAGCAAAATACAAATCAAAACTACTCTAAGATTTCATCTCATGCCAGTCTGAATGGCAGCTATCAAGAATACAAACAACAATAAGTGTTGGCTATAATGTGGGGGGAAAAGGCACACTCATACATTGATGTTGGAACTACAAATTAGTGTAACCACTATGGAAAGCAGTATGGAGATTCCTTAGAAAACTTGAAATGGAACCACCATTTGACCCAGCTATCTGACTCCTCAGTCTATATTCAAAGGACTTAAAATCAGCATATTAACACAGCCACATCAATCATTACAGCAGCTCAATTCACACGAGCTAAACAGTGGAAGCAAACTAGATTCCCTTCAATAGATGAATGGATAAAGAAACTGTGACATATATACACAGTGGAATATTACTCAGCATTAAAAAAGAATAAAATTATGGCATCCACAAATAAATGGATGGAGTTGGAGAACATCATGATAAATGAAGTAAACCAATCACCCCCAAAAAACAAAGGCCAAATGATCTCTCTGATAAGAGGATGCTGATCCATAATGAGGGTGGGGGAGCATGGGAAAAATGGAGAAACTTTAACTGTACAAAGGGGAGGGAGGAGAGGGATATGGGGTCCGGAATGATGGTGGAATGTGATGGACATTATTACCCTAGGTAGGTGCATGACTGCACATATGGTACAATGCTACATCGTGTAAAAGCAGAGAAATGAAAAGTTGTTCTGCAATTGTGTACAATGAATCAGATGCATTCTGCTGTCATATATACCTAATTAAATAAATAAATAAATTTTTAAAAATCAAAGGTAAATGTTACAAACTTATACACAAAATAACACTACAACCAGCTTAAGTTCTATCAAGGAAATAAATCATTTGTAAATGTGAAGTTCATTTTAAAGTGTTGCCTTCTCAAACTTGAAATTCAGACCTAGTTCACTTAACAATGGTACAGAATAGAGGACACAGAGCATAACCCACAAAATTGCAATTATCTTATATTAGACAAAGGTGCCAAAAACATGCATTGGAGAAAAGATAGCCTCTTCAATAAATGGTGCTGGGAAAACTAGAAATCCATATGCAACAAAATGAAACTAAACCCCTATCTCTCACCATGCACAAAATTTAACTCAAAGTGGATCAAGGAGCTTGATATCAAATCAGAGACTCTTTGCCTCATAGAAGAAAAAGTTGGCTATGATTTACATATTGTGGGGTCGGGCTCCAAATTCCTTAATAGGACACCCATAGCACAAGAGTTAATAACAAGAATCAACAAATGGGACTTACTTAAACTAAAAAGTTTTTTCTCAGCAAGAGAAACAATAAGAGAGGTAAATAGGGAGCCTACATCCTGGGAACAAATTTTTACTCCTCACACTTCAGATAGAGCCCTAATATCCAGAGTATACAAAGAACTCAAAAAATTAGACAATAAGATAGCAAATAACCCAATCAACAAATGGGCCAAGGACCTGAACAGACACTTCTCAGAGGAGGATATACAATCAATCAACAAGTACATGAAAAAATGCTCACCATCTCTAGCAGTCAGAGAAATGCAAATCAAAACCACCCTAAGATACCATCTCACTCCAGTAAGATTGGCAGCCACTATGAAGTCAAACCACAACAAGTGCTGGCGAGGATGTGGAGAAAAGGGTACTCTTGTACATTGCTGGTGGGACTGCAAATTGGTGCGGCCAATTTGGAAAGCAGTTTGGAGATTCCTGGGAAAGCTGGGAATGGAACCACCATTTGACCCTGCTATTGCCCTTCTCGGACTATTCCCTGAAGACCTTAAAAGAGCATGCTACAGGGATGCTGCCACATCGATGTTCATAGCAGCACAATTCACAATAGCTAGACTGTGGAACCAACCCAGATGCCCTTCAATAGATGAATGGATAAAAAAAATGTGGCATCTATACACAATGGAGTACTATGCAGCAATAAAAAATGACAAAATCATAGAATTTGCAGGGAAATGGATGGCACTAGAGCAGATTATGCTTAGTGAAGCTAGTCAATCCCTAAAAAACAAATACCAAATGTCTTCTTTGATATAATGAGAGCAACTATGAACAGAGCAGAGAGGAAGAGCAGGAAGAAAAGATTAACATTAAACAGAGACATGAGATGGGAGGGAAAGGGAGAGAAAAGGGAAATTGGATGGAAATGAGGGAGACCCTCATTGCTATACAATATTACATATAAGAGGTTGTGAGGGGAATGGGAAAATTAACAAGGAGAGAAATGAATTACAATAGATGGGGTAGAGAGAGAAGATGGGAGGGGAGGGGAGGGGGGATAGTAGGGGATAGGAAAAGTAGCAGAATACAACAATTACTAATTGGGCATTATGTAAAATTGTGGATGTGTAACCGACGTGATTCTGCAATCAACATTTGGGGTAAAATTGGGAGTTCATAACACACTTCAATCTAATGTATGAAATATGATATGTCATGAGCTTTGTAATGTTGTGAACAACCAATAAAAAAAATAATAAAAATAAATAAATAAAAAAAAATTGATGATGATGTTTAAAGTGTGACTTAAGAAAATTCATAATCAATTATGAATATTAGGAAATCTATGCTAATATAAAAGATTTGGGTCCAACATAAAAAGACTGGACTTTACATACATATTATGTTTTAAGGTCTGTAAACCAACAAAAATATATTTTTATAAATGTAACAATTAATAGGCCCATGTGAGATGGGTAAAGGAGCTTATAATCTTTGTAAAACAGTTCTGCTATTATTATTTTGGTTTGATTTTCTTTGAGGGGGTATCTTTGAGTTTGGGGGTCTTTTGTTTGTTTTTGGTTTTGTTTTTGTTTTGTTTTCTCCCTTTATGTCTTATAGTATTGGGGATTGAACTCAAGGGCACTCTATCACTGAGCTATATCACCAGCCTTTTATTTTTTGTTTTAAGACAGCGTCTTACTAAGTTGCCAGGCTGGCCTGAAATTTGAGATCCTCCTGCCTCAGCATCCCAAGTTGCTGGAATTTCAGATATGCACTACCAAGGCTTGCTTATATAGATCAACAAACATAAATCAATGTCTTTCCTATACTCCAACAGTGATTCAGCTAAGGAATAAATCAAGAAACCATCCTATTCACAATAACCTCAAAAATTTTTTTAAGTACATGGGAATTAATCAAACCAAGGAGGTACAACAGCTCTACGACAAAAATTATACAACATTAAAGAAACTGAAGACCTTACAAAAGGGAAAGACATTCCATGTTCTTGGATGGGCAGAATTAATATTATCAAAATGACCATACTACCAAAGCAATATACACATTCAATGCAATTCCCATTAAACCATCAATGATATTCTTCACATAATTAGAAAAAACAATTTCTCTTAAATTCATTTGGAAAAATTAGAGACTCAAAATAGTCAAAGTAATTCTAGTCAAGAAAAGCAAAGCAGGAGACATCGAAATACCTGACCTGAAATTATATTACAGAGCTGTAGTAACAAAAACAGCATGGTATTGGCATCAAAATAGAGATAAAGACTAATGAAATAGAAGACAAAGAGACAAATCCACCTACCTATAGTCCTCTGAAATTTGACAAAAGTGATAAAAGTGTTTCTTGGAGAAAAGACAGCCTTTTTACAATCAGTGCTAGGATAACTGAATGAAGAAAAATGAAATTAGATACCTATCTCTCAACCTACACAAAATTCAAATAAAAATGGATCACAGGCTTAGGAATTAGGTCAGAAACTTTACAACTGCTAGACGAAAACATAAGGTCAACATTCCATCATATAGATGCTAGCACCAACTTCCTTAATAAGATCCCCAAAGTACAAGACATAAAACCAAGAATCAGTAAGTGGAATGTCATCAAATTAAAAGACTTCTGCACAGCAAAGGAAACTATTAATAGCATGAAGAGAAAGATACAGATTGGGAGAAAATTTTGGCTAGCTACCCTTCTCATAGGAGATTAATATCCAGAATATATCAATAAAGGGGCAAAAGAATTAAAGAGCAACTTCTCAAAAATATAAAACTCAAATGGCCAATAAATACATGAAAAAATGTTCAACATTTCTAGCAATTAAGAAAATACAAAACAAAAGTACACTAAGATTACATCTCACTCCAGCCAGAATGGCAATGATCACATCTCCTCCAAGACTCTCCTCCAAGACAATAAATGCTCCAGAGGTTGTGGGGGGAAAAGGTACCCTTGTGAATTGTTGATGGGACTAGACTAGTACAACCACTCAGGAAAGAAATAAAGATGATACCAAGAGTGATTCCCCAATGGAACCACCATATGACCTAGCTCTCCCACTACTGAGTATTTTCCCAAAAGACCTAAAATTGGTATACTACAATGATAACAGCCACATCAATGTTTATAGCAGCACAATTCACAATAGCTAAATTATGGAGTCAACCCAGATGCTCAGCATTAGATGAATGGATTAAGAAATTGTGGCATAGGGCTGGCTTTATATCTCAGTGGTTGAGCACTTGCCTAGTATGTATGAGGCAACAGGTTTGATCATCAGCCCCATCACATAAAAATAAATAAAATAAAAGTATTGTGTCCATCTACAACTAAAAAAAAAGTTAAAAAAAGAAATTGTGTCATATACATACAATATAGTTCTACTCAGCCATAGAAAAGGTTAAAATTGTGGCATTTGCTGGTAAATGGATGGAAATGGAGAATATTGTGCTAAGTAAAATTAGCCAAACTCAGAAGCTCAAAAGGTCAAATGTTTTTCCTCATCTGCAGAAGCTATAGTAAAATAAAGGAAAGGGGAAGGATAGGATAATATAAAGAACCATTTGAATACAAATTAATAGACAAGCAAAAGGAATCCCAGTAGAACAGAGGAAGAAGAATGGGAGAGGGAGGATGGGAAGCAAAACGGGGAGGGAAGAGAGGAGGATCAGGAACTGAAATCAATTTCCATGCATGTATAAGTTTGTTCGGATGAACCCAACTACTATGCATAACTATAAAGCTCTAATTAAAAAAAAAAAAAAGACTGACTCGTAAAATGTTTTTTTAAACTAAGAAGTAAGAATGAAGTTTCAGTTTTGTAAGATAAGTTCTATGGATGGATAATGGTGACAGTGACACAACAGAATTATACTTGATGACACTGAACTACATATTTCAAAATGATAAAAATTATCATTTTATATGTATTTTATCAAAATTTTTTAACAAGAAATGAAAATGATACCAAGAGTTGAGCCATATATACTTGATTTATATCCCCCAATGAACTAATGGTGACCTGTTTCAAAGACTTGCTAATTTATAGTGACAGAAGTATATATTTATGAATTCTTCACTATAATCAAGATCAAAACCAAATGTGAGGATAAAAACTGAATAGAAATGGAAATTTCTTCATTCCAATCCTGACCTTTTTTGGAGCAGAGTTCAATAATTAGGACAAATTACTATTCTGACAAAATAAATATAATGATTATTTTAATTTCCAGATTAATAGAACCTAGTAAATATTGAGCGGCTGCCCACAACAATTTCCAAAAGAACTACTCATGTAGGTCACAAAAGTATATTGTAGGTATTGTCACTTAATATAGATTCTTTTGGAATATATATAGATTCTCTGTATCAAACAATAACAGTTACAGGGATTTTCTTACCCACAGGAGATGTTCTCTAACACTTCTCACTGAACTATTTAAAAAGATTTCACAGTAACAACAATTAAAAAAAATATATTGAGAGTTACAAAAAAATATATGTTGTAAAAATCAATTTACATGAAGTTCAACAACAGGCAAACTAATCTCAGAAGTGAGGATGCCAGGGAATAGAGTGGTGGGGGAAAGACTGGCTGTAAGATAAATGAGGTAAGTTTCTGGGGAAACAATAATGTTTTATTTTTGATTCAAGTTATTAATGCACAGGTTTATTTATCAGAACTCAACATACTGTATACCATTTATCTGTACATTTTATAATATATGAAAATATATGTGCTTTTTTTTTAATTTGGGGGAGTGGGAAGGAAAAAAAACCTAAAAACTAATTCATAAGATTTATCCCCTGAAACAAAATAATGGTGTTTTTTAACACTGGATTTATTAGCACACAGAGCAGTTTACTGAAAGGTAGCTGGTAGCAGAACAAGCACATACTACCATTTGACTTGTCAATAACAGTGGTTTCAATGGTGAATAAAACATCACCACTCTTGATTATTTAAACTAAAACAATTATCTTCCCTCCAGTTAACCCTGTTTTTCCATTTATCTAATTCCTCCCCTCTAATTCAAGTCAACCTAATTTAATTAGATAAAGTCATTATTCTTTGTCTATATAAATTATTGTGTGAGAAGCTAAATATAATAAAATATAAAGAAGATTTATAGTAACCCCTACCCTCAAGACATTTATAATCTAGTAGAAGGTCTTAACAAACTGGTGATGGCTACCAGAAAAGACTTTTTGGTACCTTTCAATTTGAAACTGCAATACAAACCAGTAATTTGAAAAGAAAAAAAAAAAGATTTTAAGGAAAGCAAAAGAGCAAAAAGTGGCTTGTCTAGACTTATCCCCCACTCTTCACTTTTTTATTAGTAATACAGGAAAATTTCATAAATATCTCTGAATTTCTATATTTCCAAGAAATTTTCAAGTGCAAATACAAAGAGTCTTCTATAGTTTTAAAAGTAAAATACAGAGGGCTGGTGCTATAGCTTAGTGGCAGAGCGCTTACCTAGCATGTGTGAGACACTGGGTTCGATCCCGGGGGCACTGCCCTCCGAGGGGATGAATGCTGGTTTTGAGGAGTGATTTCTCCGGAGAGCAACTTGTTATAAAAAGAGCAATACTGGACGCTGAGGCAGGAGAATCACAAGTTTAAAGCCAGCCTCAGTGAGACCCTGACTCCAAAATATATCTTTAAAAAAGAGCAAGACAGGCCCTTCCCCGCTCTCTCACCGCTTAGCACCACATAAAATAAACAAAATAAAGGCATTCTGTCTATCTACAGCTACCAAAAAAATTTTTTTAAAAAATACAGAAAATCAATGGTCAACATTCGATAGGTGCATTCTAATAAAAGATATCAGTTTGATTCAAACTATTGAGCTCAGCGTACCCCTCAGTATATAGAAAGTCACAAATTTCAATCTTTTCTGGAGTAAATTATCCTGCTTGAAAAACCAAAACTCTAAAGTTAGAATTATTAAGTGACAGAAAACATCACAATCTGAATTCTACTTACACAAAACCACATGGTTTTCAATGCCAAGTTTCCAATTTATAGCTGGGAAAATCACCATTGAAGACAGCTGAGCCTATAACCAATTCACTTAACATAAAACCAGATGTAGACCTGAAATTACATATGACATCTCCAGCCATTCATATAAATAAGAATTATGTAAGCTTAAAGACAATAAATTCACCTACACTTTCCTAAATTTGATCAACCTAACATATCCTAAAATATTCTAAAATTCCCAAATAAGTTAGAAGAATGGAAAGAATAAAACATACACATCCTCACTTAAGGACTGTTCAAAAATTACTCACTTATAACACAGAAAATATTTTTTTTAAAAAATCAAGATATTCTAGAACTTGAAATGCACCTGCCATTCCAAAAACATGAAAAAACCCACCAGACTTTTAGAATATCAAGTCTTGGCATGCAATCTCAGACTTCTTCCCCAAACAGCTTGTTACAAATGAACAGGAACAAGCTGTACTGAGGATGTACAAAGGTACTTCGTTAGTTGTTTGCCTAATCAGTTATTGAATTTCCTACCATAAGTTAAGAAACCAAATATTAGTTAACAGGAATCTGTCTGCAACTATAAAATCATTTTACATCATTTGGCCTCAGAAGTTTAGAGCCTATGGAAAGTCCATTGAAAAATTTACCGGACACATTAATGCTAAAATATTTTGTTTGCCTTGTGAAGCCACACCAGATTCCAACCCATGAAGACAGGATTTCCAGTTTATTTCTCACAATCCACATGTACAAAATACAAAGTTACAACACAATAAAAGCCTTGTTAAAATTCTGTAATAGTAGCAAAAATATTCACCACAGAGCTCTAATTCTTAGGAATCCCTTAGAGCCTCTGGTCTAGGGTCCCATCCATAATAAACATTTCAACATCTAAATTAAGTACTCACACACCCAGGCTCACGTTGGCACTCCAATATAAGAGTTCTTGCTTTACGATGGACTCAACACTGTAAGTTTAGTACATAATGGCATGATTTCTTAAGAAGACTACGATAACAAATACTATGATTATTGCAGAACTTAGTAATTATATCATTCATATTCAATTCTTTACAAAAACTGGCCTCATGCTTCTTTACAGACACCTATTCCAGGTGAATTTAAGAATTTAGATTGTCATACAGCACTACAAATTGCTGCAACCTCAACAATTCAGAAACATCAAAATCTCATATTAACCTTTGTCCCTAATAGTGAACACCACTATGCATTAATACTATGCACCCACTGCTATACAGAATTCAAACTGCATGTCTTCGCTAACATAATGAATCAAAGTTTTAAATACTATGAAAAGCCAATAAGCAAAAATATTCCACCAAACATCCTTAACCAGAATATGTGAAGGGTGAAACATTAAGGGTTAACAAAGTTTTCTCACTTAGAGAAAACTTTTTGAATTTAAGAAGTACTTTCTATAATATACTAGCCAATTTCCCTGCTTTAGGAAATAAATTACAGAATGATCCCAAGTGACATATTTATCTTTTATATGTGAATGGGATATAATCAGGGAATGGACTAGATATGTCCATAGGGTGCACTGAGATGTCCATCTTTCCACTTCTCGCCCTCTCTACTACCATGCAATGTTAAAGTAATGCGTGTGGTTAAAGATTCATTTCAAAATAGAATGAAAAGTTTAGCCTTGGTAAAAAAGTTACCAAAGAAAAGTAAAAATACATATGTTAAGATAAAACTGTTAGTTGACTTAATGAAAAGCTCTAGTCCCACAAAGCCTACAGTAAGTGGCATCTCTTAATTTGCCAACCCAATATCCTTTCCCCCAACCTTCTAGCCTTAAGCCCAAGCAATCAACACAGCCTGAGCAAAATAAAAACAAAACATGTGCCCAGTCATAATAATTAATCCAACGAACAGGAAATTGACTCAATCTGGATCAATCATCCCTTCCCTGGGATGTTTCCAAACTAGAGACAAAAGAGGGAAAGCCCCATTTCTTTCTGATCACAAAACTCTCCTCATCTACTAAGCTCTCAACTCAAGTGCTTTATTTTACTTCCTCAAACATGCAAGTTAAGTCCCACTTCAGAAATCTTGCCTGAGCTAGTCCCTGGAATGTTCTTGCCTCCTAATATTTGCATGGCTGGCTATTTCATGTGATTCAGATCCCAGCATTAATGAACCCTTTGGACAAAAGCTTTTCTCAAAAGCAGGAAAATATTTACTGTTGCATCATTCTAATTCTCTGCAAATCACTTATCCCTTTAATTACTTCTTTTTAAGACTCATTACTATATCTCCAGCACCGAGAACCATGAATGGCACAGAATATGTACTCTATTCATAATTTTTCTTCAGTAAACAAATATAGAGTGAATAAATTAGCCTAAAGCCAAAAGGAGGCAAGGTTCTTATCACAAAGAGAAGCCAGTCAGAAAGAGTGAAGCTATCAGAGAAAGAAGCAAAGAAAAATGTAGAACTATTAGAGGTATCTGAAAGTCTTCAATAATCCCCAAGACATTTTCCAACCCTGTACATAATACAGTTTGATTATTTACATAGGCGGCCTTTAAAATGGTGTATATACATCTCCCTAGGAGAAGGGGACTGTGTAAAATAATCCATCAGAAGATGAAAAAAAAAAATACCACAACATGTGAAATAAAATACATTTATTTTTGTATTATCCTTTGAAAAGTGCTCTATTTCTGTCTTTCTTGATATACCTACCACTACATTCATATGTGTATGTACAGATAAATGTACCCATACTGAGAATGCATTCTGAAAAATGTATTTCTGATAAAATAATAATAAAAAAATCTGGAAATAACCAATGTTAATAATCAAATTAGTTTTTCTCTAGCTAACAGGTTTCAGGTTTTTTACATGTATAACTAAAACATTTCTAAACTATGTTTAATGTATATTTGGTGTTCAAGTACTTATAAATATGCTGAATACACAAACTAACCCTTTATGGCTCTGGATCTTAGACAAAGAAAAGCTTAAAATGGGCAGATTTCAAATCTGTATAAAAATTACTTTCTAAGATTTAGACCTGTTCAGAAGTCAGTACTATATATCCAACTATATTTCCCACTTCTGGTCAGGTTGAAGCACAAGCCTGATAACCATTAAAAAGGATACTTAGACAAGATTTCTGCATTTTGAGGTTATCTATATAACAAATATTAACTGAGGGAACATTAAGAGCAAGGGTTGCAGTGAAAAATTAAATTTAGCTATTATCTCCTTGGAGATCACAGTTTAATGGAAAGAAGGGCTTGCAAGTTATGGTAAACACAACATGTCTATGAACATGACACAATGACAATAGAGAACAATGATGATTTACTCTGCATGGATGAGGATATCTAATTTGAATACAGAAAAATAAGTAACAGCTAATTTTCCTGTTATGCAAGAAAGATAAGGGCATTCAGATCTGCAGGGTCAGTTATACATAGTATAACAAGCCCAAAATACCACAAATAATGTGGGATTTTTAGATAATAAGGTACCTACGGTAGAAGAATACCCATAAAGTTACTAGACAGCTGGCTTACCAACTATATTAAAAATGGTCATGCTAAGGAGTTTGACCCACTGAATAAAAAAATAATCACTTTTTATAGTATATAACTTTTTACCAGACACATATCTAAAACATCAAAACACTATCATTTTTAATTCCTGAATGATTCCTAACATCATATCATCTTTTTCAATAGAGAAACTTAGTCTAGAGAGAGATCAAGTAATTTCCTAAAATCGCACCTGCATTAGTGGCAGTGATAGACATCACTATAAGACTCTGAGAAGGAGTGAGATAAGTACTTAATAGGTGACATGTATTTTGGGGAAATGGCTGTAAGGTAATATGAATGATGGTGTGAAAGCAGAATAGGGTAGTTTTAGGGAAATCAATGCAACAGAAAAATGCAATCATCCAAGTTGAGCTACTTAAGAAATGGGACTAAGAAAAGGAAACCTTAAGAATCCCATTCATTTTGAAGCTTAAATGAGTGGACAATAAAAGCAAATCTAGGTGAAATGAAGCACATAGAATGGAGTAGATGGGGTATAATACATACAGTTTAGTCAATGTAGACACATTGAAATCAAGGTTTCAATAAAACAAAGACCAAAAAGGAAAAGGTTTAATAGGAAGTTGACTAGAAAGAGGCAGAGTTCAAAAGAGAAGTGTAGAGAAGTGCTAATATAATGTTTTCTCTGATATAAAGAGGCTGACTCATAGTAGGGTAGAGAGGGGGAACATGGAAGGAATAGATGAATTCTAGATAGGGAAGATGGGTAGGAGGGAAAGGGAGGAGGCAGGGGATTAGCAAGGACGGTGGAATGTGATGGACATCATTATCGAAAGTACATGTATGAAGATATGTAATGCAAAAAAAAAGTACATATATAAAGACATGAATTGGTGTGAACATACTTTATATACAAAGATATGAAAAATTGTGCTATATATGTGTAATAAGAATTGTAATGCATTCAATTAAATTTTAAAAATTCATCAATATCTATCAGCAATTAAAATTTAAACCAGTACAACAGATCTACACCAAGGAAAATTATAATGAAAATGCCTAGCATATAGAATAAGGATAGAATATTAAAAGCCGCAAGAGAGAGGAATCAGATCACATATAGAGGGAGACCAATTTGTAACTGAGCAGATTTTTCAACTCAGACCCTCAAAGCCAGGAGACTGTGGAACAACATATACCAAGCTCTGAAAGATTATGGATGACAACCAAGAATCTTATATCCAGAAAAACTAACCTTTAGATTTCATGATGAAATAAAAACTTTCCATGATAAACAAAAGTTAAAAGAATTTACAACTAGAAAGCCTGCAATAAAGAATATCCTCAGCAAAATATTCCACGAAGAGAAAATGAAAACCAATGATGAAAATCAGCAGAAGGAGGTACACTAAAGGAAAATCTAATCAGAGGAGAAACCAAGTCATGTTAAATGCCAAAAATAAATAAAAATGGCTGAGAATACAAATCATGTCTCAATAATAACCCTGAATGTTAATGGCCTAAACTCACCAATCAAAAGAAATGGACTAGCAGATTGGATCAAAAAAAAAAAAAAAGACCCAACAATATGCTGCCTCCAAAAGACTCATCTCATAGAAAAATACATCCACAGACTGAAGGGTTGTGAAAAAGTATACCACTCACATGGACTGCAGAAGCAAGCAGGAGTTTCCCTCCTCATATCAAAAAAAAAAAAAAAAAAAAGTAGACTTCAAGGTAAAGTCAATCAAAAAGGATAAAGAAGGATACTACATACTGCTCAAGGGAACCATGCACCAATAAGACTTAACAATTATACATATATAGGCCCCAAACAATGGAGCAGCTATATTCATCAAACAAACTATTCTCAAGTTCAAGAGTCAAACAGATCACAACACAATAATTTTGGGTAACTTTAACACACCTCTCTCACCACTAGATAGATCATCCAAACAAAAGCTGAACAAAGAAACTACAGAACTCAATAATAATATAATCAATAATTTAGGACTTAACTGATATAAATAGAATATTCCAACCTTCAACAAGAGAATATACTTTCTTCTCAGCAGCACATGGATCCTTCTCTAAAATAGACCATATACTATGCCACAAAGCAATTCTTAGCAAACATAAAAATGTAGAGATACTACCCTGCATTCTATCAGATCATAATGGAATGAAATTAGAAATCAATGATAAAATAAGAAATAAAATCCACTCTAACACCTGGAAACTAAATAATATGCTATTGAATGAACAATGGGTTACAGAAGACATCAAGGAGAAGATAAAAAGTTTTTAGAGGTGAATGAGAACACGGATACAACATATTGAAATCTCTGAGACACTATGAAAGCAGCTCTAAGAGGAAAGTTCATTGCATGGAGTTCATTCCTTAAAAGATAAAAAAAAAAGGTCAATATAAATGACTTAACACTACATCTCAAACCCCTACAAAAAGAAGCACAAATCAACACCAAAAGCAGCAGAAGACAGGAAATAATTAAAATCAGAGCTGAAATCAAGGAAATTGAAACAAAAGAAACAACTGAAAAATCTGACAGAACAAAAAGTTGGTTCTTTGAAACAATAAATAAAACTTACAGACCCTTACCCATGCTAACGAAGAGAAGGAGAAACTCAAATCACTAACATACATGATGAAAAAGAGATGCCACAGAAATACAAAAGATCATTAGAAATTATTTTGAAAACCTGTACTCCAATAAAATAGAAAATATCGAAGGCATCGACAAATTTCTAGAGTCATATAATTTGCCCAAATTGAATCAGGATGATATACAATTTAAACAGATCAATTTCAAGGGACAAAATAGTAGATGCCATCAAAAGTCTACTAACCAAGAAAATCCCAGGAAGGGAAATGAGGAAAACGACCCCATTTACAAAAGCCTCAAAAAAATAAAAATAAAATAAAATACTTGGGAATAAACTTAACAAAACAGGTAAAAGATCTACATAATGAAAACTACAGAACCCTAAAGAAAGAAGTCAAAGAAGACCTTAGAAGATGGAAATATCTACCTTGCTCTTGGATAGGCAGAATTAATATTATCAAAATAACCATCCTACCAAAAACACTATACAGATTTAATGCAATTCCGATCAAAATCCCAATGGCATTCCTCAGAGAAATAGAAAGAGCAGTCATGAGATTCATCTGGAAAAATAAGAGACCCAGAATAGCTAAAGCAATCCTTAGCAGGAAAAATGAAGCAGGTGGCATCACTATACCAGATCTTAAACTGTACTACAGAGCAACAGAAACAAAAACAGCATGGTATTGGCACCAAAACAGACAGGTAGACCAATGGTACAAAATAGAGGACACAGAAAGTAACCCACAAAACTACAATTATCTTATGTTAGACAAAGGTGCCAAAAACATACATTGGAGAAAAGATAGCCTCTTCAACAAATGGTGCCGGGAAAACTGGAAATCCGTATGCAACATAATGAAATTAAACCCCTATCTCTCACCATGCACAAAACTCAACTCAAAGTGGATTAAGGACCTAGAAACCAGAAAACCTGCAACTAAGGGAAGAAAAAGTAGGCTCTAATCTCCATCATGTGGAATTAGGCCCCCACTTCCAGAATAAGACTCCTATAGCGCAAGAATTAAAATCAGGAATCAATAAATAGGCTGGACTCAAAAGTTTCTTCTCAGCAAAAGAAACAGTCTGTGAGGTGAATAGAGAAAGGTGAATAGAGGTAGTCTACATCTTAGGAGCAAATCTATACCCCTCACACATCAGATAAAGCACTAATCTCTAGGGTATATAAATAACTCAAAAAGCTAAATAAACACCAAAGAAACAAATAACCCAATCAACAAATGGGCCAAGGACCTAAATAGACACTTCTCAGAAGAGTATATACAATGAATCAACAAATATATGAAAAAAATGCTCATCATCTCTAGCAATTAGAGAATGCAAATCAAAACTACTCTAAGATTTCATCCCACTCCAGTCAGAATGGCAGCTATTATGAAGACAAACAACAATGTGGGGAAAAAGGTACACTCATACACTACTGGAGGGACTGCAAATTGGTGCAGCCAATATGGAAAGCAGTATAGAGATTCCTTGGAAATCTAGGAATGGAACCATCATTTGACTCAGCTGTCCCCCCTCCTCGGTCTATACCCAAAGGACTTAAGAACAGCATACTATAGGGACACAGCCACATCAATGTTTACAGCAGCACAATTCACAGTAGCTAAACTGTGGAACCAACATAGATGCCCTTCAATAGATGAATGGATAAAAAAAATGTGGCATATATACACAATGGAATATTACTCAGTAATCAAAGAGAATAAAATCATGGCATTTGCAGGTAAATGGATGGCACTGGAAAAGATAAAGCTAACTGAAGTTAGCCAACACACACAAAAAAAACAAATGTAGAATGTTTTCACTGATATAAGGAGGCTGATTCATAGTAGGGTAGGGAGAGGAAGCATTGGAAGAATAGAGGAACTCTAGACAAGGCAGAGAGGTGGGAGGGTAAGGGAGGGGGTTAGAAATGAAGATGGAATGTGAGGGACATTATTATCCAAAGTACATGTATGAAGGCACAAATTGGTGTGAATATACTTTGTATACAACCAGAAATATGAAAAATTGTTCTCCATATATGTAATAAAAATTATAATGTATTTCATTGTCATATATAAAAATTAATTTAAAAAAATTTAAACCAAGTAAATAAAATAAATCTCTGTAAATCTTCACAAATAAAAAACAAATGGAAATTAATAGATATATTTTTCATGAAGAAAATCCTAATAATTTATGTAGCTTCTTTACCCTCAAGGAAGTTGAAAATAACTTCTCACCTCTAAGTGTGGTCTCAGTAGTGACTTCCTTCCAAAGAGTACAACATATTATAGAGGAAAAGAGGAACAACTTCCCAATGGAAAAGCCTGACAAAAAAACACCTCAGTCAAAAGATCAGAGTCAACATTAATAGTAAGTACGTCATGTTAATAGTATATACTCAGAAACAATGTGATGAAACGGCACTTTACCTCTGCGTCTTCCTCCAAACCCCATAATTTCAATCTAATCTTGAAAAAAGCATCAAACCAATTTTGACTAAAGAGCAAACTACAAAATGCCTGACTAATTCTGCTCAAATCTACCCAAATCATCATAAATCATTTTCTGTAAATATAAAACCATTCTAAATTTAAAAAGTAATTTTTTTAAATTAGGCTAAGAGTAAAACCATACAACATCATTATTATTAAAGGGATGTATAGATAGAGGAAAATACATCAATAAAAGAAATTTAAAAGGAATGATCAGAAATATAGAAAGATATTTTATAATAAGGTGATAATTTCATCTCCTTTAGGTATATACTCAGAAATGGATTGCTGAATCATATGGAAGTTCTATTTTTAATTTCTTAATGAACTTCCACACTGTTTTACACAATGGCTATACCAATCTACATTCTCCACAACAGTGTACGAGGGTTCCCTTTTCTCCATGCTCTTGTTATTTCTTGTCTTTGTTATAATAGTCATTTTTACAGGCTGAGATGGTATCTTGTAGTGGCTTTAATTTTAGTTTTCTTGGTGATTATTGATACTAAGTACTTCCATCTTATTCTTCTGTGGAGAAATCATTGTTCAGGTTCTTTCTCCCTCTTTTTCATGGGATTATTTGTTTTTCTGCTATTGAGTTATACTAGTTCTTCGTGAATTTACGATATTAACCCCTTATCAGACATATGGTTTGTAATTATATTTTATCAGTTCATAGTTTGCCTTTTCATTTTGTTTTTTCCTTTGCTGTGGAGAACTTGTGAGATTAATGCTCTAGTGAGGTATAGGTGGTAAAGATTTTCTCCCATGCTGTAGCCTCTCTCTTCATGTTCTTAATTTTTAAAAAGTACATATAAACAGAGACAGAGAATGAAATAGATACTACAAGACAGGAGGGAAAAGATAATTGGGAGATACAGTTCAAAGGATACAAACCTAAAGATGTATAGGATAAACAAGTGATGTATAGGATAAACTATGATCTAATATACAACAAAAGAACTAAATTAATTGTACTGTGTTAGAAATTTTAGATTTTAGCTGCTGTTGTTACAAATGAGTATGTGAGATGATTGATATATTAATCTACTACTGTAACCATTTTATTATCTGTAAGTATCCTATAACATCGGTTGCATACTTCAAGCTTTACTCAACAAAAAAGAAAAATAATAAAGGAAATAAATGAGGAAGGAGAGAATTATTTCCAGGCAATAATAAAGAACAAGTGTACAAAGACAGAAATAAGTCTAATAGAATCAACAAAAATGAGAAATGATGAGGATCGTTTGGATTTATGAGCTCATCAGTTTTGAAAAAGAGAGAAATAAGTTCAGTGAAGCTACAAGGCCAAAAGGTAAGTCAAAATGTGATTTATGATGCCTTATGAGTCATGACTTTATGAATCTTTTAAAAGATTCTACTAGTTTCTATCTTCCCTCTTCCTTGAATACACATTCACTTAGTTTCTAAAACCTAATCCTACATGGAAGTGCTTTAACAACATATTAGAGATTAGAAATGCTATAATATCTTGAGATACATCAGATATAACATTTTCATCTGGAAATTAACAAAAAATTCCAAATTCAAACTGGCTTAAATAATAGGAAATATATGAATAGTATCTCACAATAAGAAATCCATACGTAAAAGTGGGTCTAAGCACTACGAGTCAGAGCTTTGAAAGTTCTCTCTGATTCCTTAAGATTGGGCCTTTTATATAAGTATCTTCATGCATACACTAATAGCAAGACATCAGAAATATTTTAAGACTGTGATCTGCCTATCCTTGAAACTTTCCACCAGGAAATAAAGGGAATTATCATATTTTATTTAGACTTCTATGAATCAATCCTAGAATGTGGAATGAGGTCCCCTTTCCCTGAGTCATGGAAAGGAGAGCTACATACCTAAATAAGAGGGGATCCATTAGAAAGATAGTGAGGAAATGTTTAATGTTAAAAGTCAATGAATCCTAGTCAACACAGTTTTCCTAGATTGAGAACTTTTAAAAATTACTTTAATACAATGAAAAATAGGCTTGAACAAAATAAGGGCAACATAATGTCCTCCTTCAACCTCAAAGACTATCAGTACAATTTGACAGGTCAAATGGGGAAATACTGTCAGAATTTCTAAGCTTTTCTCATCACTTTTATTTGTATTGCAAAGATAAAATGTGTTTGGGTATTTTCAAACCAAAAACCTATTATATTTTTAACTTTAAATTCTTATTTTAACAGGGACAAAAGATCCCAAAATAGTGGAAAGAACACTAGACTTGGAGTCAAGTACTAGGCACTAGTCCTAACTCTTCCACTAAATTACAGTGTTATCATAGATGTCACTTAATGTACCTAAGGTTCATATTTCTCCTATGTTAACAAGTAAGGAGAGGTGATCTCTCAAGATGAGAGATCTTACTTCTGATTAAGCTTATTTCTGATTAATTCTAAATTAGAAATAACACTCACTTGTTAACTGAAAGATTTATGTAGACTATTTTAACTTGTAATTCTAGACTAGCCAAATTCTAAAGATCTTTTCCAAGACTGGGCTGATGACACATGAAGTTTTTTCCTAAAAACTTCACTTTCACAAAAACTTTCACTGTTGCTAGAAATGTAAAGAGCATGATGCTACAGCTTCTGAAATAACTCAAAAATTTAATTCAATTTCTCTTTAAACCCAAATTCATTATTAAAGGTTGCAGTTACCTTCAGATGCAAACCCTTACTGCTGGATAGAGGAACGGAAAATGACAAGAAACCTAACCACTTTGAAATTCAATTAAAGACAAGATTTCTAACCACTAAGCCTAAATGAGGAAGAATATGGAAATCAAATCACAATGAAAAACCTGGAATTAAAGTCACAATCAAAAATGGAAATTTCTATATAGAGTAAGAAAGCAGCAGGGGCAGGGGCAGGGGAACTACTTCCCCAAAGCTAGAATATATGCCTAGAAGAAATTAAACCTAAAAGTCTCCTGGGTTTCTCTTAAAGACTGTTGATTTACACAAAATAGATAGGAATAATTTCCAAAAACAGGTTGGTGACAGTGAAAAATGGGATAGGAAACCATTACCATGCCCTCTGGGAACCTTAGATTAACAGATTTTGGCAAAGCAGACACAAAATCATATGGGACAACTCTGGATAAAACCTGATGACTTTAGCCAACTGTATTATGACCTGAAGTTGGTTCATCTCAAAATTATTAGTAATGAAAAATACTTACACAGGATACACATGACTGCCAGGAAAAAAAAATATATACTTCTTTGAAACAGTTCTTTTAAAAACAACAAACCACCCACAGAAACCACATGGGCACAAAATGAAATGATTCTGGTCACTGATTTGTGGAGTATTTAAGCACTCCACAAGTGAAAAATTCAGCTTTAGGCTCTTTTTATGAGGCTAGAAGATCATCCATAAAAATACCTGATTTGGAGTTACCAAGAAGTCAACACAAACATATCTCTAATGATCTAAGTTGCAAGATAAAGTCATTTTCTCCAAGGAGAACTTTACAGATTTAAGAAACTACTTTTACTTCTCTTAAGAAGACATTTCTTTTCCTCATAGTAAAAATCTAAAGTTTAAAATCTGGTTCTCAAAATAAAATGAATAAAATCTTACTCAAAGTGCTTAACATTATAATAGTAATGATCTGTAAACTTACAACTCCTAAAATGGTCAGTTTCAAAACCAAGACTCCCTGTTATCAGTACCATCATCATTAATGGTGGCAGTATCATGAATTTGATACTCTAATAAAGCATTATATCAAATACATATTTAAAGGTAAGTTTTAAAAGAGGAATGAATAAATATAGAGGAAGGAATAGTGTCCAAGAGACAGGCAAAAGAAGACAGGAAATGAGTGACAGGTAGCTGCTTTGGAACACTAGAAGCTAGGCCAGGAACACTGAACAAATAAAGAGAACCAGAAAGCAAAGCCAAATGAAACCAAAACACCAGCAGGTAGCACTGCCTAGGGTAACGTGCAAATTCTATCTAAGAATTCATTTAGACATGGAAATATAAGAGGAGTACTAGATATGGTAACAAAAAAATTGAAAATCTATTTTTAACCTCAGTACCATGAAAAGACCATTCACTCCTCTGAGTAAATAAGAAAAGAAAAAAAAAACTATTTAACCTTGGCCCACATGTATTGTCCCTACAGAAGATAAGAACACATTAAAAGCACAGCACTAGGCAAGAGCTACAAGTTCACACCTATCCACACACACACTCTTTCACTATGCTTTTAATTTCCTAAGACAATGTCATAAAAATGGAATTTTTTTCCTTCTATCTTGGCTATATGTAAGGTACTGATTTTTCCCTTGAACACGCTAGCAAAGCTCAACTTGTCAGAGCCTGCATAACCTTAAAGAACACATATAATTTCCAAAAGAAATAAAAGAAGAATGGAAAAATAGGTAAGTTTCCAAAAGAAACAATTTAAAATTATACATATCTATAGTCCTCATCCTGTAGAGATGATGTTACTGGCAATATCTGTTATCACTTGCATCCTAAAAAGACCATAGTATTAAGAGCTATCCAAATGTAATTATAGATATCTTATACAATGTAGCTCCAACACAACAAAAGAATAATAATGCCAAGCATGGAAAAGCCCGGGATTGTCACCTACACAAAAAGAATACTGTTCTGAAGAAAAATGAGATTAGAATCATTTCATAAAATGTAGAGGGAAATCTTATAACTTTATAAAGCTAACTAACCAAACAGCAAAATAATTTTACACCAAAATTCTTCATGTTATGGGTAAAACTACATGTTTTCTAAACAGTTGCTAAGTACAATGATATATTATGATACATAAATTAGTAATGTCTGGTTTCTCAAGGCTTACTAAGGGTAGGAAGTGATAGGTCTGAAACATGGAAAATCCCCAAAGTATAAGATGAATATCCCCAGAGTATAAATTTTATGCACAGATTTAATGACAGGTTAAGTGAAGAGTTTTACTTAATATAACATATAAATTATAAAGCAGAATAAAAGATGAATAGAGCAAATGCATAATTGAATTGTACATTCCCTACATATCAACAGTAGCTTAACAGGCAAACAGATATCTTCACAACAACTCACACTCAACTCACAGTCTCTTCTGCACTGTGGTTACTTAAATATAAAAGCACAATAAAGACTGGAGGAAATTTTAAACTACAGTACACAAATAGCATTCTACTTCCAACAAAAATGGAAACAGAGGAACCAGATTAACTTCCCATCTAAAACAACCAGAAAACTGAACAAACTATATGAAATAATGGTTTTCAAATATTGGGCATCAGGACAGAATTTTAATTCCTGAAAGAAAAGAAACTGCCAAGCTTGCAAACTAACCCAGAGCACATGATGGGGGAGTTTAAGCAAAGCTGGTCTCTTGTTGAGTTGAGTACACAGAGCTAAGAATTTACAAAGCATCTAGAATCTGCAAGGCTAACGATCTGAATTTAAGGTTCCAAAGACAGAAAGGTCTTACTAAATTTGGGGCTAAGTACCAAACTATTCACATGAGAGAAAAAATTACCCAAAGATGAGGAAAACACACACACACACACACACACTAATGGACAAAACAATACTAGAAGCTGAAATACTGCTGACAGTAGGTTGTATTCCTACCAGTAAAAGTCCACAAACCTTATAATACATGATGGAGTCCTCGGGTGGATCCTCAGAAGGGTATCTCTTTAATCTCAGGAGGGGCTATAATAGAATTAAAAGGAAGGTTGTTCTGGAGGGACACTAACATATCTTAAAAGTAAGGTTCGAAATATTCCAACAGATTCCAGGCAATACATTGAAGAGTCAGAACAAAACACAATTCTACTTAAAATAATACAACAAAATTCAGCAATCAAGAAGATACTATTCAAAAATATCTGGCCTATAATCAAAAATTAAATGCAAGCTGGGAACAGAAGCACATGCCTGTAATCCCAGCAACTCCAGAGGCTGAGGCAGGAGGATTGAGAGTTCAAACCCAGCCTTATCAATTTAGCAAGGTCCTAAGCAACTAAGCAAGACCCTATCGCTAATACGCTAAAATATAAAAAAGGGCTGGGGACATGGCTCGATGGTTAAGTGCCCCTGGGTTCAATCCCTGGTTCAAATTTAAAAAAAAGTTAAACACATATAAAGAATCAGCAATGAAAAATAACAAGATCATGGCATTTGCAGGGAAATGGATGGCATTAGAGTAGATTATGCTAAGTGCCGAATATTTTCTCTGATATAAGGGGGGTGACATAAAATGGGGTAGGGAGGAAGAGCATGAGAAGATTACCACTAGATAGGGAAGAGAGGTGGGAGGGAAAGGGAGAGAGAAAGGGAATTGCATGGAAGATGGAAGGAGACTCTCATCGTTATACAAAATACATGTATGAAGATATGAGAAGAAAAAAAAGAATTACATCACCTTAGATTGGGTAGAAAGAAGTGATGAGAGGGGAGGGGGGGGAGGGAAGGGAAAAGGGGGAAAGGAAAGACAGTAGAATGAAATAGACATTATTATTGCTGTGTGTATATATGTGACTGCATGACCAATGTGATTCTACAACCTGTACACTCAGAATAATGAGAAATTATATCCCATCTGATTCAAATGTATGATATGTCAAGGTCATTGTACTGTCATATATAACTAATTAAAACAAATTTTTAAAATTTTAAAAAAAGAATCAGGGAACCATGACCTATTACCAGACCATAAATCACTCAGTAGAAACAGACACAAACATGAGAAAGAAGCTATTATTAATATGTTTTATATCTTAAGAAACAAAAAGGACACGAGGTATGGAAGACATGAAAAAGACTAAAATGGAATTTACAAAAAAGAACTTCTAAAACAAAAAATGTGAAGGACAGAATTAATAACAGATTAAACATTGCAGAAGATCATGAAGTTAAAAAAAAAACAGCAATAGTGACTATTCAAAATGAAGTACATAGAGGAAAAAAAATACCAGAAAAAACATGGAAAAATTTCAACTGGACTAAAACATGTTCAACTGGAGGTCATCCCCCAAAATGGAATACAGAACCAATTATTTGAAGAAATATTGTTGAAAATTTTCTAAATTTCAGGAAACTATAAACCATGAGATCCAAGAAACCAAACAGCAGCCAAGGAGACTAAACATAAAGAAACTGTGCCAATGTATATTATATTCTACTTGCAGAAAGCAAATAAAAGAGAACATTTTTAAATAAGTCAGAAAAAAAGAACACATTACATAAAAAGAATTAAAATAAAAATAAAAGTAGAAATCTTTTCAGAAACCTTATAAACCAAAAGATAATGAAGATATATCATTAAAGTATTAAAGGAGAAAAATATAAGGCAGGGTAAAAATTCTTTGTCACCAGAAAATATCTATAAAATTTGAAGAGGAAACAAAGATTTTTTTTCAGACAAACAAAAGGTGAAATAATTACTTGCTATCAGATCTGCACTAAAAAAAATATTTTAAAGAAATTTCTTCAAGGGAAGAAAAATGAGAACCAATTGAAATTTGGATCTTCACAAAAGGAATCAGGAGTACCCGATTTATATTTATGTAGATAAATATAAAACTTTAAAAGAAAACTGACTATATAAGACAAAAATAATAATAATGCATTGATGGCTTTATAGAGTATAGAATTTATAGAATTAGAAATAAAGTATATGTCAATACAATAAAAATGAGAAATAAAACAGAAATATATTAATCAAAGTTCTTAAACCATATATAAAATGGAATAATACTTATAAGTAGTCTAATAAGTGAAAGATATACTTATTATAGACTGTTGAGAGCCACAATCCCAGCCCCTTTTATTTTGAGACAGGGTCTTGCTAAGTTGCTTAGAGCCTCACTAAGTTGCTGAGGCTGGCCTCAAACTTGCAATCCTCCTGTCTAGAGCATATAATTAATTAGTTAATTAGTGAAAATATATACCTAGGAAGCCCACAGTGGGCAAAAAATGAAATTATTAAGGGAAAAAGTTTGAACTGCAATATGTAAGGAAAAAGGGAAGAATGGAAAAGATGAGAAAAGGGAAATAACTAGTAAAATGATACATTTAAATTCAATCATAATCAATGCATCAAATATAAATTAAAAGCAGGTAAATTAAAAGCAAGTATTCCAGAATAAATGAAAGAGTAGGACTCAATGGTACTACATAAACATGAAACTCACCACTTCAACAATAAAGACAAAAAAAAATGAGAGAGAAAAACCTAGAGGGCTGACAAGATATGCCATATAATTACTAATCAAACAAAAGATGAATTACATATATTCACTCAGGTAGGTTAGGCCTCAGATAAAGAATATTACTAGATAGACATTTCATATTGATAGTTTTATTCGTCAAGAAGACTTTTTTTAATTTAAAGAAAAAATTTATTGAAGATTTGAAAAACAATTCCTAAAAGATTTGACTTTTCCAGAAAACTGTAGCTACACAATGCATTGCGCCTATTATATTAAAACGTGCGTAAGACACAAATACAAAAACCATGAAACAAGCCACCATTCTTCAATAATTTGAGCAAACAACATGGATGACTTGCGAAGGATGGGCTCTTTACTTTAAGCACCATTAAAAAAAAAAAAAAAAAGGAGCACAAATGGATAAGTGTGTTCAGTTATATACACTGAATTGAACCTTTGGCACTAGGAATCAGAGCATTTTATCATATAGCATTAACACATATTATAAAAGTGCATAGTGTCAAAAGAATAGAACCACCGGCATTCAAAAGCAGTTTTGTCAACTAGGCAAACATTCTACAGCATGTCTCTCTGTTGTCCATCATTGAATACACTGGTGGCAACTCTGAAGTGAAATTAAAAGAAAGAAAGGAAAAAAGGAGGAGTAACCCCTTTTATTTTCTGTTTAAATTCAAACAGAAAACAAACATCAATTTTGTTATACACTAACATCTTCAAAGTACATCATTTGTACAAGAGAAAGACTAAGAACAAAAATTGTGTTTACAGAGATCCAAACACAAGTGAATGAAGAACATCTCCTCACACTGCTTTCTGATGGTATTCAGGAGGCGTGACTTCATAATTGCTGGAACTAAACAAAGTTGCAGAATTCTTTGCCAGGTACTTGAGGAAATCATGAAGATAATTCAGTAATAAAGCAAGGCTCTTCTCATCCAGAGGTGTATAGGCCAACATTGCTCCAATTCGTGCAAATAATCTCAGTACATGCTGCGTTCCATACACCTGGACATGGGTGCATCAGGATGATCTGCAAGGATTTCAGCATACTGTGGTCTCTCAAATTTGTAGAGCATCTGAGTAACCAGCATTACATTGAAATATTCTTTTATTCCTGCCACAACTTCATTAAAAGCATATTCCTTATTATCTGTGTTTACTCAAGATTTCTTGTAATTTGCATAATCCTCGAGAATAGAATCCTTATTTTTCTTGGAGGAAGATAAAAGAGCTGTTTTTGTCTGGTAATTAAGTCCCAGTCATCAGCAAGCCCTGGTTTTAGCTCTTCAGGAATCTTTACTTTAACTTCAACTATGTTCATAAATGTTTCTTCATTTTCAACAGTAGGATCTACCTGGGCCCTTTTCTTCCGAGAAGGCTGACATGTCTCATTGGTACTACCATCATCTCCATTTCCAGGTGTTTGTTCTTTTTGGTTTTCACTTCAACATTTTTCTGTTGCAGACCAGATGTCTTCTTTCCTGGAGCAGCCCCTCTCATGTTCCCCTCTGCATACTGCTCCTGGATTGGCTTTTTGGAGTTCTCCCTGTTTCTGCAGATTGGTGTCCACGTACTTGAGCACTCTGCTCTCTGGAACCCATTCCTCCCAATTTTTATTCCAACCACTGTAATGTATAAAGTATTTCACTTATTTGTCCTTTGTGGCAACCTTAACGCATTCTGCTTCATAAAGAAGAGGCTCATGAAAGCACAGCACTCACTCACCCTCCTGGAATTTCGGCTTCGGGTCCTGCTTGGGCGCCATTTATAATGATTTGCCTTCTCCTCCTTCTCCCACCACCCCCCAATACCACCTCCTACTCTCTACCCCACCCAACTTCGCATCAGACACACAGCCAGCTCTACATCCTGGACCTGATTTTTCGTCAAGAAGACATTAAAACCCCTGAACATGCATGCATCTACAAAAGAAACTTCAAACTGCATTAAACAAATATGCTATAAGGCGGTGGCATCAAAACAGAGAAGATGACAATGTAATAGAACACAATGCACAGAGATAAATCCACAAACCTATAGCCCTCTGATATTTGACAAAGGTGACAAACATGTAGGTATTTTGGAGAAAATATAACTTTTTTAACAAATGGTGCTGGGATAACCGAATAGCTGTATGTAGAAAAATGAAATTTAGACACCTATGTCTCACTCTGCACAAAACTCAAATCGAAATGGCTCAAAGGCTTAGGAATTAGAACAGAAACTTTACAACTGCTAGAAGAAAACATAAGGTCAACAACACTCCATCATATAGGTACTTGCACCAACTTCCTTAATTAATAAGACCCCCAAAGTGCAAGAAGTAAAGCCAAGAATCAATAAGTGGGATGCCATCAAATTATAGGGCTTCTGCATAGCAGCTGAGTAGAGCCATTAAGAGCATGAAGGAAACCATTAAGAGCATAAAGAGAAAGACTACAGAATGGGACAAAATTTTGGCCAGCTACCCCTCTCATAGAGGATTAATATCCAGAATATACAAAGAACTTAAAAAACTTAATACCAAAAAAACAAATAACATAATAAATGGGCAAAAGAACTCACCAGAAACTTCTCAAAAGATGACACCCAAATGGCCAATAAGTACATTAAGAAAATGTTTAACATCTAGCAATAAAGGAAATGCAAATCAAAACTACACTAAGATTTCATCTCACTCCAGGCAGAATGGCAATGACCAAGAATATGACAACAATAAATTGTTAACAGGGTTGTGGGGAAAAAGTAAACTTGTTTATTGTTGGTGGAACTAAAGAGTAGTACAACCATTCAGGAAAGAAATGAAGATAATACCAAGAGTGATTCCTCTATGTATCCACCATAAGGCCCAGCTCTTTGGGTATTTTCCAAAAAAAAATCTAAAAGTGGCATACTACAGTGACACAGCCAATGTTTACAACAGCACAATTCACAATAGCTAAATTATGGAGTCAACTCAGACGCCCAGCATTAGATGAATGGATTAAGAAATTCTGACACACACACACACACACAAACACACACACACACACACACACAATGGAGTTCTACTCCATGGCATTTGCTGGTAAATGTATACAAATGGAGAATATCATGCTAAGTGAAATTAGCCAAACTCAGAAGCTCAAAAGCTCAAATGTTTTCTCTCATCTTCAGAAGCTAGAATAAAATAATGGAAAAGGGGAAAGAAGGGTAGGATAACATAAAGAACCAATCAAATACAAATTAATAGACAAGCAAAAGAAAGTCTAGTAGAGTAGAAAGAGGAGAATGAGAAAGGGAAGGGAGGACAGAAAGAAAAAGGGAGAGGGAAAAGGGGAGGATCATGAACTGAAATCAATTTGCATGCATGTAAGAGTTTGTTGGGATGAACCCAACTACTAATGTATAACTATAAAACTCAAATAATAAAAAAGAAGCTTCAAAATGCATAAAACAATGAGTGATAAAACCAAGAAGATAGACAAATCAACAACCATTGGGAGAGACTTTTACACTTCCAAGTAATTTAATGATAAAATAAGTAGAAATACACACACACACACACACACACACACACACATATATACACACACACACACATACATACTATATATATAAATTTTAAAATAAAGTACATATATATTTTATATATACTATATATCACATATTTTACAAGTATTAAATATTCTATATATATTTTCTTTTACATGTATACATACGTATACATTCATTTAGAAGACTTAAACAGTATTATCAAATATAATCTAGCTGACATTTCTAAAAAAATTCTACCCAATCGGGGTAGATTAGGCATTCTTTTCAAGTGCATATCAAACTTTCAAAAATAGATGATATTCTGAACCATAAAACAAGTCTCAATTAATTCAAAAAACTGATATAAAATTATCTTCTCTAATCACAGAAAAAAAATGTTAAAGAAAGAAATCTAGAAAGTACTAAAATAACAAAAAAAACCCTTCTAAGTAAACCATTATAATTCATAAGATAAATTAGAAGATATTTTGAAGTAAATAAAATTGAAAATATGAAAATATGTGGATTGCAATGAGCAAAGAAATTTATAAATATCAGATGCTTATATTTGGTGAAAAACAAAAGACTCCATAAGTGAGACTTAAGATTTCTCAAGAAACCTGTAAGTGTATTCAGATACAGCACATTAAACCCAAAGTAAACAGAAGGAAAAAAAAATAATAAGAAGCAGCCATCAATAAAATAAAAAATATAAAAATAAATTGACAAAACTGAAAAATAGATGTTTTTTTCTAAGGATCAATGAAATTAAACCTCTACCCAGGATGATAACAAAAAAATGATATGAATTACTGTTATCAGAAATGGAAATTTTACTATCAGAACATTTGTAAAATTATGCAGATATTAAAAAGATAGGGGAACATCTTGCCAATAAGTTTAACTATATACATGAAATGGACAAATACCTTGAAAGATAAAACTTCCAAAGATTACTCTAGAAAAATTAATTAGTGATTAGATCTCTGCCTATTGAAGAAGTTCATTTTCTTATTACTTTTCACAAAGAATAAAAGAGGCACAAAAAGACTTGCTGGGGAATTCTATGAGACATTCAAGAAATAAACAATATAAAGTTTTCAGAAACTATTCCAGAACATAGAGAAATGAACTAGTATTTGATATTATTCTGATACCAAACCAACAAAGTCACTGCAAGAAAACAGAAAATAACATCCTCCACCAACACAGATATCAAAATTCATAATAAAGATATAATAAATCACAGCAATGCACATAGAGGATAACAGAACATGACAAGTGAGTTTTATTCCAGGAATGCAAGGATGGTTGAATATTCAAAAATAAACCAACATAATTCACCCTGAGAAAACTCTCATGATCAACTCAATAAATGCAGAAAAATAAATGTCTTCAACCAGATTCCTTTTAAAAGGGTATATACATTTTTTTTCTTATAAAGGTAAAAAACTCACAACTAATATAATATTTAATGGTCAAAAACTAAATGCCTTTAGCCTAAGATCCCGAAGAAGGCAAAGATGTATGCTCTTACAGAAGTTCTCCCTAGTGCAATACTAAATACAAATAAAATTTATATAGATTGAAAAAGAAATTAAAATATACATATTCAGAGACAACATGAAAACTTTAAGAAGCTGACTAAAAGATTGGTTGAAGAATACAAGATCAATTTTTTAAAAATCAGTTAATAGTTCTACATACAGCTGTCCCTCAATATACATGGTGGATTAGTTTCAGGCCCCTTTACAGATACAAAAGGCCATGTATTCTGATATGGTATAATATTTTCATGTAGATTACACATATCATTCTACACTTTAAATCATCTCTACATCATTTATAATATGTAAAACCATGTAAATGCTATTGTTATGTCTTATTTTTTGGACACAATGACAAGAAAAAAGTTTGTACATATTCAAAATGGACATAATGTTTTTTAGAACATTTTCAATCTAGTTGAATTCATGAATTGCAGAACTCATGGAAAAAATAAAACCAAATATACTAGAAGCAAATAATTGAAAACTAAGTAATACCAATATAATATCATAAAAATTTTGAAATACTTAGGGATAAATGTAATAAAATATAAGCAAATTTATTAATGAATCAGACAATGTTTTTGTTCATTCTCTCTAAACTGATATAGACAATATAATGACTTATATGTAATTATATATCATTTAATTCCCAACAAGTTTTATTTCAGAAATCATCAAGGTTTTCTCTAAAATATATTAAAAAAATGAAAAGAAGGTAAAAGTGAAAATAATTTTGAAAAAAAATGATTCATACTACCTAATTATGAATCTTACTATAAAGCTAGAGTAATAAAGACCATATGGTAAGAACGGAGTCAAGAAATGGCCACCTATATATGCCATAAAACTCCAAAGATAATATACAATGAGAATAGAATGATTTTTTAAAATAACTGGACACTATACATAAAATAATAAACCTTGATATTAAAATGCTATCCGTTTTTTAATTAAAACTAAGAATGAAACTACAAAATCTTTAGTATACCATATTAAAAAAAAATCTTTAAGACCATTGGTTAAGCCAAGATGTCTGAGAACACAAAAAGCACAAACCAAATTTGATAAAGGAAACTTCATCAAATTAAACACTTTTGTTATTCAAAAAACATTTCTACATTTCTGTCATCCTCACTTCCAGAGTCTGAAAAAAAAAAAAAAAAAAAAAAAAAAAATATATATATATATATATATATATATATATATATATATATATAGTGACATTTGGAAAACTACTTATATAACAGGTTATTTGTGATGCTGCTGGTTCCAGGATCACTTTCTGAGAAACACTAGTTTTCAGATCAATATGTTAACAAAGATGATGGCTCTTAGCAAGACTAAAGATTGTTTGGCTGCTACTCACACTATACTAGCAGCTCCTTCCTAAAGGTTCACTATCCATTGAACCAAATAAAGGAAACAGACTTTAAAATACTGAGTGTCTAGGGAAATAATGTGGTACTTCTTTAAAATATCAAACATAGAAATACCATCTCCCAGAAAATAGTATAATCACACAAAAAAATAAAATAAAACTACTATAAAACCTAGCAATTTCACTTTGGAGCACATACCAAAAGAACTAAAAGCAGACATTCAAACAGATGTTTATACACCCATGTCCATGGCAGCAGTATTTGCGATAGGCATAAGGTAAAAAACAATAAATAAACAAAATATGGGATACACATACAATCAAATATTCAGCCTTTTAAAAAGAATGAAATTCTGATACAGAAATATACTATAAAGGAACCCTAAGCCATGATGCTAAATGAAATACGCTGGTCACAAAAAAGAGCACAATTGTATAATTATATGATTGTATAAAGTCAGAAATAATTTGTTATAGTTGCTCTTCTTTTAGAGAATACACAAAGTTCATTAATTCATCATACATAAGTATCCAAAAAGATGACAAAACTTTCTTGATTAGAATAACTGAGTTCTGTGATAATTTTGAGGTACAATGTATCCTTTTTATTATCAAAACATGTTCAAACAACTGAATTGCAGGAGAAATGAAGACATGTTCTACTTACAAAATGACTTGACATATTTCTAAGACTGAGAACCAAGAAAACCTTGCTATATAATGCAACATAAGAAACACAGGGAAAGAGTTCTGGTGAGAATGGAAGACAAACAAAAAAAAAGCTCAGAAATGAGTTGCATGATTCCAGACCTCAGCATTGTTACACAATCACAATGGAAATGGAAAGAATGTGTGGTAATTAACCAACTTTAAATGCTAAAAGTATCCAAACATTCTTTAAAAAAAAAAAAAAAACTTTTTAAAAAAGAAATCCTATAGTCTTCATGACTCCCTCTTTAAAAACACAAAACAAAGTAAAATTAAGTACTGAGTACAGTTATTTATTCATGGGTTTCCCCTATTTTATTTAAGCAGTATCTTATTCAGCATAGGATTCCCTTTGGATATATAGGTGAAATTTTTTCCCAGTAGGTGTAATTAACTTCTTAGCCCTCAACAGGGAGAACAAGGGCATAATGATTATTCTCCATAATCCAAAATGGTATTGTGATATAAATAAATAAACAAATCTCAGCGAACAATAGAAATAACAGTACCTGAGTTTTACCAAATATGTTTAAATCAAAGCAGATATTCATCAGTCACGAAGGATTATTGCTAAAACTCAATATACCTGGGGCTGGGGTTGTAGCTCAGTGGTAGAGCACTTGCCTAGTATATATACTGGGTTCGATTCTCAGCACCACATATAAATAAATGAATAAAATAAAGGTGCATCAACATCTAAATAAAGAGCATTAAAAAAAACTCAATAACCTGATAATATAGATACCATTGCTTGAAAGTGTCTGTAGCTAATTATGAAATCTTAGCCTAAATTTCTATGAAATTTACTACAATTTTTCCTTGCTCTAGGACTCAATATCTTAAACATCTTACTATTTTTCATCCCCCTTCCATATAGTATAGACATTTATCTATTAAGTTGCCTTTGGGACACTAAAAGAAATAAAGGCAAATTGTTAAGAAACTTCAAGGCTACTCTTCTTGATAGATTCTGTGGTAAGATGACAATACATTATTAGCTCTATATTTGACCTTCTTCCATGCCAACCACAGTCTATTGTTGCTATTCTGGAAAAAAGAAATAGTCAATTGAAGTTGGGGTTTTTGTTGTTGTTGTTGTTGTTATTTTGTTTTTGTTTTGTTGTTGTTGTTTCTGGTAAATATCTTACTCAGGGTTCCTCAGAGATAGAGTAACAATAGAGTGTGTCTCTGTGTGTAAATTGATGGATTATAAGGGCTCACACAATTAGGAAGGCTGAGAAGTCCTGAGATATGTAGTCAGCAAGCTAGAGGCTCAGGAGCATTGCTAATACAGGCCTAAGAACCAGGAAGCTAACAGTATGAGTTCTAGTCTATGTCTGATGCTCTGAGAACCAGAGGAGCCAACAGTCCAAATTTCAGTACAAGTTCAGGAGAAGACTGATGTCCCAACACAGTCAGGAAGAATAAGTTTCCTGACATAGCTTTCTTATTCCATTCAGATCTTCAATTGACAGAATAAGGCATTCACATTAGGGAGGGCAATGTGCTTTATTCAGTCTATGAATTCAAATATTAATATTCAAAAAATATCCTCAAAGACATACCCAGAATAATGTTTGATCAAATATTTGGGTAAACTATGGCCCAGTCAACTTGACAAATAAAATCAATCATCTCAAGTTCACTACTTATCAACCTGGCACCCACATGAATCATCTTAAGTGTGGACTTAGTCTCTAAATAAATAACAAGGTCATAATCCCACTTACAATGATACAAACAGCCTATATATAACTGGAAATGCATTAACTCTCTCCCCAGAAGAGGTGAAGTCCTTGACTGATGTTTACCCTTCTTCTTGATATAACTTAAATACTACGATGCAAAGCTAACAATATTTAAATTCTATGATATAAAATCAAAATATTTTATGTTACTGAGGAATAAAAGAGGGAACAAAAAGATATCTGCTTTATATTATACACACACACACACGCCACATACATATTCATAAGAAAATGAGAAGAAAATATATGTGAAAATTATAAATCAGTAAACAGAAGATAAAGTTCCCATGTAAAAGATGTTCTCCCTATATCAAAAGGAAAACAGCATTCTTGTCATGAAAGATGGGAAGATGGAGCCATGTGAAATCCATATAAGAAAATCTTAGTAAACTCATCTTCCTAGTGAGGGAGAAGTAGTGATTACTCTAGTAATAATATATAATTCACTGAGATAATTTTCAAATTATAGTCAATTCAAATCCAGTCATTTGGTCATACCTGGTATTTATGACTACCTTCTTCCACTACTTACTCTATATTCCCTTTGCCTTTAGGAGGCACTTTAGCTAGTTATGATTATTTACCTAATTGGGTGAACCTAACCTTATTCTGAAATGTCATGGCCATCGTGCCTGGGTTGGGTTGTTGTAGATTTCTACTCACCTTAACCACAAGCATGGTAATACTGAGATATTCTAAGGGGTCTCTTATATTCCATATATATTCTTCATCGCCTCCACTGTGGAATAGCAGTCTACTTTCTCCCTAATAGTCAGGACCAATCACCCAAGCAAGAGCCATGCTCTTCTTTTTCTATATATTCAGAGGCATGAAGAGGCCAAAGTTGCCAGGAAAAGTCTTAACTTCCAGTTAAATGGAAACATTGTTGTGCCTCCTGGTAGAAGCATTCCTCTAGGCCAGCAGGGCATAAGATCATGGGAACATGAAGTAAAAGTTTGATAGGGGGGTCACTAGAAGTAATTGTGAATAGTGAAACTCACATTTCTACTCCTTCATTCCTTGACTCATGAATCCTTCACAATGGGAGAACAATGCCATATACTGGATGCTGTTTCCAAGTATATGCAGCCTTCTGGGGAATCTTGGCCCAGTTTTTCAAGGTACTGCCACCAAGCTGGCACTGTAACTGAGTCTTCAAAAGGCCACTGTTCTATCAAGCCAACTATTTCTGGAGAGTAGGGAACATAGTAAGACTAGTGAATTCCATAAGTACCACATACTGCCACATTTCCTTTGCTGCAAAGTGAATTTCTTAATCAACAGCAATGCTGTATAGAACACCCTGATGGTGGATAAGGCATTCTGTAAACCCATGGATGGCAGTTTTGGCAGAATTCCATGTACGAAGGAAAATTCACAATCAAAATAAATGTCTATTCCAGTAAGAATAAAATGCTGCCTTTTCCATAATGGAATAGGTCCAAGATCTGCAGCCAGGTAGCTTGCTAGCTGATAGTCTAGGGGAATGGTGCCGTATCAAGGACTCAATGTTGGTGGCTGCTACTGGGAGTTTAACAGTGGCCATACTCAGATCAGATCAGCCTTCATAAGTGGAAGTCCATGTTGCTAAAACATATGTAACTTCCATCCCTTTCAACCACTTGATTTATGAGCCCATTGGACAATGGTATGAGGTGAGGGAAAGAGGAAGGCTAGGAACCACAGAATAAATCAATCTATTAGATCATTAAAATCCTCCTAATCATTAAAATCCTGATGACATTACCATTTGTTGTACATTAAGACTGGACACAAATATATTCAAGAATTTTTTTGTCTATTCAGAGAGGTCTATCTATTCCTTCCCCAAGTTTCTTCTTCATCTGTTTCCTAACCGTGTTCTTTCTAAGTTCCTAGCCATCCAGCCAAACCACTGACACAACTCATATCAATATATCACACACCTGGCCATTCCTCCTTCCAGGCAAAATGAATGACCAGGTACATCACTCAAATTTTTGCCCACTGGGAGGATTTCCTTTCATCACTATCCAGAGATTCCCCCAAAGGAACTGCAAACGTCTAATTTTGAAGGATGCCTGCATATCCATGTAGACCATCTGTAAATCAGGCCTGAGTTTTCTTTTCATCTGTCAATGGATGTTATGTAACTCCTCATGAGGTCACAGGTACAGGTTCGGATAAAAGAGACAGTATAGCAGAGTAGGCATCACCTCTTCATGGAACTCTTTTGGGCTTCCAGGGCCTGCTTGGGCCTAATCCCAAATATAACTCTTTCATTTGGTGATAGAGTGCTGCTGCTGAAGGAATTGAGAACATGCTACCCTGAAGTATGCTGCTTGGGTGTTTTTATTATTTTAAACCAAAAATACTTTTAAAATAGCAGGTACAGGACTATCACTAAACAGAAGATAAAGTTCCCATGTAAAAGATGTTCTCCCTATACCAAAAGGAAAACAGCATTCTTGTCATCAAAGATGGGAAGATGGAGCCATGTGAAATCCATATAAGAAAATCTTAGTAAACTCATCTTCCTAATAATTTCTCTACCAATTAACAATCTAGCCCATGATCCTTTGCCCCATCACATTTTACAACTCACTATTATTTATTCAATTCAGTAGATAATGGTTAATTCTAACCACTTCTTTTGAGTCTTTCTTATGAGTGTTCCCATGTCGCATGAAACTTACCTTGTCTTCTTTTCTATTGTTAATCTGTCTTAAGTCAATTTAACTCTCAGGACCAGTCCAAAAAAAAAAAAAAAAACCTGAAAGGATAAAGGTTTTGCTTCCCCAGTACTACACACACCCAAATTTATGGGTTAAGTCCAACACACAGTTCTCAGGTCACGTGGTAATTTGGTGGCCCACGTCACTATCTACTGAGGCTCCACAGCAGATCAAGAGCTGTTTCTCAAGAGTGAAATAGTTATTCATGGAGGATAGCAGGGCTATGTTCTATAATTTCAAGGATATGAGCTGTGATTCACCTATAGGGCCTGTCAAAGGCTCCAAACAGCATCCCTATCTGCCACTGAAATATCAAACACATTGGAGATACTGGATATATGGCCCAAGTGGCAGAAGTGATTGTATAGCAATCTAGACCCACTGCAGAACATTTTCTTATTCTGGACCCCATTCAAAACTTGCAACTTTTTAGGAGTCACATGGTAAATAAGCTAGTATACCACCACCCAAATGAGAAATATGTTTCAAAAAGGCCCACTAGATATGATGCCTCTGTTTTGGGCTATAGGAGAGGACAACTGTAACACTTTCTTATCTTTCATATTAGTATAAATATCTCAACATTCCCCACACCAGCACACTCCTAGAAATTTCACTGATAAAGTCCCCAGAATTTTACTTGAATTTATTTCCCACTCTCTGATAGGCTGATGTCTTATCAATGAGTCTAGAGTAATCACTACTTCTCCCTCACTGGGTCCATTCAGCATGCCATCTATGTAATGGACCAATGTGATAATTTGTACAAGAAAAAGGTGATCAAGATTCCTGAGAACTAAAATTATGACACAGGACTGGAGAGCTGTTATACCCCTGGGATAGGACAGTGAATGTGTATTGCTGACATTACCAGGTAGAACTAAAATGCATCTGAGAGGCCTTGTAGACACAGATGTGGAAAAATATATTTGCCAGATAAATAACTGCATACCAAGTACCAAGGAATAAAATAACTTGCTTAAGCAATGAAAACACATCTGGTACAGCAGCTATAATGGGAGTGGTACAGCAGCTACAATGGGAGTCACCACTTCATTAGAATTATGATAAGCCCCCTCATTGTTACACAAAATTACATATAAGAGTTTGTAAGGGGAAAGGGAAAAAAAACAAGTGAGAGAATTGAATAACAGCAGATGGGGTAGAGAGGGAAGATGAGAGGGAAGGGGAGGGGGGATAGTAGGGGATAGGAAAGGTAGCAGAATATAACAGACACTAATATGGTATTATGTAAAAATGTGGATGTGTAATCGATGTGATTCTGCAACTTGTATTTGGGTAAAAATGGGAGTTCATAACCCACTTGAATCAAATGTATGAACGATGATATGTCATGAGCTTTGTAATGTTTTAAACAACCAATAAAAAAAAGAATTATGATAAGCCACTGTCATTTTCCAAGATCCGTTTGTTTTCTGCACAGGACAAATAGGAGAGTTGAACACGGATATGTCAGGAATCACCATTCCTGTAACTTTCAAGTCCTTAATGATGGCACTAATCTCTGCAATCTCTCCTGAAATGTATTACTGCTTTTGATTCTATTTTCCTAGGTAGACAAAGTTCTAAAAGCTTCTAGTAAGTCTTTACCACCAGAACAGCTCTCACTTCATTAGTCAGGGAACCAACAATAGGGACTCTGCCAGTTATACTTTAGCACTCCAAATGGGGAAATAACCCAAGAATGCATTTAAGAACTAACAAGTCTTAGTGAAAATAATGTAAGCTAACCACTGATCTCTCAATGCTCATGATCCCCTATTTTGACTGATGGATCATAGGTACATTTTGAGCCTCATGGAATTAATTTCAGTTCAAAACCAGTACCCAAGAGGTATGATTTCTTTTTCCCCAATGCATAGTTATCCTGGTAAAAGAAGCATGGGTGCCTTGGAAAGGATGGAAAAAAGGCTGAGTATAAATTTTTGGCAGTGTACTAAGGATATTCTGTGATTTCTCTTCTCAAAAGGCGAGACCTTATAGTGGGAACTGCAATCATTGAATTGGAAAATCTATACAATTGTAGAGGTAAATTCTGGTATGGCAGGGAGCAAGTAGCAGCACTGAACTGTTCAATGCAAGGTGGGTGTGGTTACCATAATGGTCATTAGAACAGTAGAGTGAAAGAAACAATCAGAAGAATCTGATTCTTGCCAGTGGTTATTTGATCATGGTGTTTCTAGTTGATTTGCATAAGCAGAAAATTTCTAGGTTAAGTGAACAAAAGTCAAATCAAAATAATAAAAGCAGTGCATTACAACTCTCAGTTCCCAAGACTTGAGATAGTTTGCAGACCTAGAACCCCTTGAATGAAGGGGAGCTGAACCCCTTTGAGGAGTTCTGTCTAGCTCTCCAAGCTGCAAGAGTAAATGCAGAATCTCTGCTTAGTGAACCAATGTCAATAAATTCAGCCTGATCCAACTTTAGATTCCTTCCACCACTATCCTACATCCTCACTATCAATACAAACATGTGTCCCAGATGTGAAATTTAAAAATTCACAGTTCTTTCAGAGTGTTGCACATTTCCTCATAAGTCATACTTTGCACCTTATCTCTAGAGTCTACTGAGACTTAAACCTAACTTAGGTCCAGAATGAAGGATGAATACACCCACAGTGAATCTCCACATCAGGTACAACCACAGGAATGGGATGCTAATTAGAATAAGATGTTACTCCTTGTTTACATAAATATGTCAAAATATATTCTACTGTTATGTATAACTAAAAAGAACAAATAAAATTTAAAAAAAAAAAAAAAAAAGAAAAGATGAGCCAGATACAGTGGCTCATACCTATAATCCCAGCAGCTCGGGAGGCTGGGACAGGAGGATTGCAAGTTCAAAGCCAGCCTCAGCAAAAGCAAGGTGCTAAGCAACTCAGTGAGACCCTCTATAAATAAAATACAAAATAGGGCTAGGGATGTGGCTCATTGGCCAAGTGCCCCTTAGTTCAATCCTGGATATAAAAAAGAAAAAAAAAAAGATAAGGGATGGCAGACGCAGGTCCTCAGGAGCTTCAGCATTACCTTGTATGAAGTTTCCTCCAAGCAATGCAGAATTAAACCTCTCAGGAGTAGGGTGGATATTCCCCCAGGAGAGGGGAGAGTTCTCTTCAAGTGGCAAAGAAGACGTGTCACAATTTAGGAGTTTAAAGTCACCAACTTTATCAGGATACCCATTCCAATTTTGAGGATCCTGTTCCTTAACAATCAATGACCTTACTATAATATATTTGCTTTTATTATTCTCATATCTCAAGATGTCTAGATAGTCAAATCTAGTTGTTTTTCTTTTACTAGAAAACTCCTTAACCAGAAAAAACAATTTTACCAAGTAATATATTCAGGTACAATACACAGCAAGTATTTAAAAAATGTTTCTTTATTTTGCCCTTTCAGCATAATCATTCTAGCAGTTCAATTAACTTTTCAGCCATAATTCAGAAGCCCAAACTGAAATTTTCCTCTATATAAATTGATCCAATTATATAAAGACAAAAATGGCATAATGATTTACAACATTAGATGTCTGAGGTAATGATCTATATTATCAATAAAAGTATTTTACATTACCTCTTATCAGATCTTTTTCACTCATTCAACTAACAAACTAATTTTCCTTACATTTACAAATTTCTGACTAAGTCACTCTCCTAAAGATAGGAGCATACTATAGTTCTTATCCACAGCATCAAGCAGATGCCTACTTCAAATGTACTGACTTTAAATGTATGGGGAAATTTTATATATCTACATTACAATACTGAAAATGATTTCTTACATGAGGCTGTAATACACATAGGTGAAGAAGAGAAATAGTAGAAAATAACTGGGGTAAAGTGACATTCAGAAGAATTTGGATCACTGAAATACTGTACATGACATCAGCAAAAATGTTCTCCATAAAATAAGAGCAATAGTGGCAAAATCTGTCAAAATCAACTTTTTCAGAACTCGAAATCAAACAATCTTACAACAATCTAGGGAGCATGTAAAGATAAACTGTTGAATCTGAGTAAGAATAGGAAGCTTCGTGGGATTTTAACCTGTCCCTATTCTCACCTCCCTCAGCTGCTCCCTCAGCTCCCTAGCACCATGATAGCCTTGAAACCAACAAGCTCAAAATCATGATTCAATTCAGCACCCTGGAAGCTACCAGAGAAGCAAAATGGGGTTGGAACTCCTCCAAAGCCCCATTCCCAGAAATTTTCATTTTTGTCCTTCACAGCAGTTCCTTGGAAAATGCCACTCCTGTACTTGTCTTTATTTGATCTGACTCAGAGCATGCCCAGTGCCAGAAATTTTTTCCCCAAACGGCATTTGTCAAAAAACAAATAGGACCAATTGTTTAACATCACATCTGCCTGACATGGTATAACTGTTGGAACAAACAACAAGCTAACCAAACGAAAAGCTGGGAAATTTCAAAATTAAAGCTGGGGAATAAGATGTCCATAGAGTGACTTTGAAAAGATACAATCAATATTTTCCTGAAAATCTAAAAAACTGAAGTCATGTATACTGCTGTATGCATACTCATGAATATCTGTGTGGACTTAGGTCTTTCTTAAGACCTAAGATTGTCCTAAGCTTTCGCAGGAGGCTAATCCTCAAGTCCTGCACAAACAGGAAATGAAGGCTAAGGCAGAGTTGTAAACTGCCTACCTGAGTATTACAGGCATGCCCATCATGCACAGAGATCCTTGACAAAGCCTGAGAGACTCACTGTTCCAGGCATTTATGGAAATAATCATCTGATCATTACACGCCCTAAAGGTAACCAGAAAGAGACTTCAGTGGCCACATACATAAAGAATTAAGGAAAATTACTATGCAAACAAAAAGCACCAAGATCAATAACAGCTACGATGACAAACCCTGGGAAGGAGACAGAATCTATTTTTATAATTGTATAGTTTTCAAAGGACATGCAAGAGACAAGATATCATGGTACACACAGAGAGGGAAAAGGGCTGTTAATAGAAATTAGCACTAAGGCAGCACAGACATTGGAGTTATCAGACAATGAAATCAAAATGGGCTACTTTAAATATGGTCAAAAATATAGCCTCAAATAACTAAAGGAAACCAATCTTAATAAAGGGGGGAGACTGATTGCAATATCTCACCAAACAGATTATTAATAAAAAATGAGAAATATAAAAAAAAGAAATAAGTAAAATTTGGAGTTGAAAGTATAACAACTTAATTGAAAATTTCACTAGAAAGGCTCATAGCACATTTGACCTGACAGAGGAAATGAACATGAAAATAGGTCAATTGATATTGTCCTGTCTGAGAAATAGTAAGAAAAAATAAGGGACAAAAATGAACAAAAACATCAAGAAAACTGTGAGAAATCATCAGGCATATCAACATGAGCATAATGACAGTATCAGAAAACAAGGAAAGAAAGGGACAGAAGAATATTTAAAGAATAATGACAGAAAACTTTGCAAATTTAATGAAAAATATTAACCTATATACCTAAGGATAATCTTAAATAAGAGTCCCACAATTCTGACACATCATACTCAAACTTCTAAAACACTAAGTGAATCTTCAAAGCCATATGAGATGCAACTCATCACAAACAAGGAATACGGATTTTACATCTGATTTCGCATAAGAAAATGGGTAGTTAGGTGACACATTCAAAGTTGGGTGTGGGGCACTATCAACTAAGAAATCTAAAACAAGCAAAACTATTTTTGAATATGAAGAAATTCAGACTTTCACAGCTAAACAAAAAGAAGAATTCATCTCTAGAATTTCTTACCTAGGACAAATAGTGAGAATCCTTCAGGCTAAAATGAAAGGACAACAGAGGGTACTTGAATACACATAAAAAAAATTAATAGTACTGGTAAAAGTAACTGCATAAGTAAATATAAAAGACAATATAAATGTATATTTGTGACTCTCTTTTACACCTGATTTGAAAGACAACTGCATAAAGCAAAAATTCTAAATTTATATTGATGAGCACATAATATAAAAAGATATAATGTTTGTTACAACAGCACAAAGGGAAGCACATTTTTAACAAACTTCAATTTGTATTAATCCAAAGTAGATTGTTATAAATTGTCATTTGCAATTCCCGCAGCAAAAACTAAAAAAAAAAAAAAAAAAACAACCTTCAAAATATGTAGTAAAAGAAACAAATTAGGGCTGGGGTTGTGGCTCATGGCAGAGCGCTTGCCTTGTATGTGTGAGGCACTGGGTTAGATTCTCAGCAGCATGTATCAATAAATAAAATAAAGGTCTATTGACAACTAAAAAAAAATCTTAAAAAAGGAATAAATTAAAATGGTACAGCAGAATATATCTATTTACTACAAAAGAAGTCAGATAAGGCAGTAACAGAGGAATTAAGGAACAATAGCAACAATTACAAAAACCACTCACACTGAAAATGTACAAAAAAGTAAACAGAAAGATGGCAGGTCTTACCTTAAAGATAATAACTGTAAATGAACTTAACATTCCACTCAAAAAGCAAAAATCAGTAATATGGATAAAAAGAGAAGTTAATACGCTATTAACAGACGATAGATAAGACATCTATCTCATGAAAACTATTACCAATTTTAAGCATTCAGTAGAATAAAATAGAAGTATTCATTTCAACTTGTCATCTGATTCCAGGTAGCTCCTTTATGCTGTTCAGTTTTTGCAGGCTTAGTTTGGTTTTCATGGCCAATTTGGGCAAATTGAACAAAATATATAATCTCATTTTAAGTAGTGTTTATTAAATTCATAATTAAAATGATACTTAATCTCACCTTTAATCACTATCGATTACTGATACCTAACCATCCATAATAATATTCATATACACCTCCATCTACCAGTGAAGCATAATCTTGAAGCATATAATGGATCTTGCAGAGTACGTAGCACTATCTTTACTATAACTGCAGTTCTGAACTCTCATAAAATTAAAGCAACTTTTTGAAGTGATCATGTAAAGCTGATCTTTTATCACAGGGGTAGACTGTGGGAAGCCATTCTAACACGTGATTGGGTGACTCCCGTTAAGGGTCTGAGGCGCTTTGGCTGTGTCGAAGCTTTCCTGGCCCTTTCCTGATGAGAGAGCCCATCCGTGTGGAGGTGTGCCTGACCACTGACCCCGAGGACCCAATCACTGACCCTGACCTTGGAGTACAGCCCCCCCTCAACCTTCATTGGATGGAATTCTCCCCTGAATCTCTTGTTCCCCAATAAAAGGCTACTCCAGGCGTGTTCAAACTCTCTCTCTCCTGCTAGCCCTGAGTAATCCTTGCTGCCCTGCTGGGCGGTTAGAGGAGGGAACCAGAGAGGGGAGCCGTCTGGGACCTAGCAATAGAAATAAGGTAACTGAGTCTGTGTGTTTTATTTCGATCTCTTCTAACTAACTTTATGCCTAGAACCTCATTAATGAAACCATTGCATAGGCCGCATGGTAGAGTAGACACAATACAAAAAGCAATTTGGCTGGTCTTTCCATTATCTAGGCCTATTTCTGGAAAGAGATGGCAAAAGGAAAAGAAAGTCAACCTCCTCTGGGATTATCTTTATAAAAAAAAAAAAGATAATTACACAAGGGAAAAATGGTTTCACACTTCACAAAATAAGTGTTTTATTCATATAGGTAGTCTTGTGTTGAAATGCAATACATAAATACCAAAATGTACATATACTTTTAAGGAAAACACATAGGCTTACTAAAATTTTAACATGATGCATTTTAAAGTAGATAACATTATCTCTAATCTTCATGTATTAAACCTGTTACAATTAAAAAATCTTCACATTTCAAAAATTTTTAAAAACATGCTGTGACAGCATGTTTCTAATTCTTTAAGTGGGATTCTATCATACACGGCCAACAGAAATCTTTGTATTAGGAATTTGACAGTAGAAGAAAGATAGTATAGGTCAAATGTTTAAACTAATTTAAAATTAGAAAATAAAGAAAGTCTGGGGCTGGGGATGTGGCTCAAGCAGTAGAGCGCTTGCCTGGCATGTATGCGGCCCGGGTTCAATCCTCAGCACCACATACAAACAAAGATATTGTGTCTGCCGAAAACTGAAAAATAAATATTAAAATTCTCTCTCTCTCTCTCTCTCTCTCTCTCTCTCTCTCTCTCTAAAAAAGAAAAGAAAAGAAAGTCATAAAAGGCATAAATTTGAGTAAACACTTCAGAAGTACTGATACCTTATTTATTAATTTTTAGTGAGTTTATTCTAATCATTAAAATTAATAGATTCATGTGGTAAAAATGGGAGTTCATAACCCACTTGAATCAAATGTATGAAATATGATATGTCAAGAGCATTGTAATGTTTTGAACAACCAATTAAAGAAAAAAGGACATACAAGTGAAATAAATAAATAAATAAATAAAATTAATAGATTCAAAATAAACATACAAGGCTAAGAATGAAAGATGTGAGTTCAAGCCCAAGCTGGGCAACACAGGGAGATTTCATATTGAATTAAAAAAAAAAAAAAAAAAAAGTCATGGTATAATCCCAGAGGCTTAGGAGGCTGAGGCAGGAGGATTCCAAGTTCAAAGCCAGCCTCAGCAACTTATTGAGGCCCTCCACAACTTAGTAAAGCCCTGTCTCAAAATAAAAAATAAAAAGGGGGGGATTGGAATGATGCAAATGTTATTTGTCTGGAGTGTGGTGGTGCTTTAAATATATTTTTCAGAATATATATAATGATGTATACTAAAAATTACTTTTTATTTGTTGTAAATTATATCTCAATGTGCCTAAATTTTAAAAGAAGTATGTCCTTTGGAAAAAAAGCACATTGAATTAAATTTGTTAAATCCAGTTTACTGTATTACAAGAGTAAGGCAAGAAAGAATAGTAGAGAAACTGTTCCTTAAACCAAAAATATCCTTAAAATATTGCAAATTTTAAAATTTTATTATTAATACGAACAGATGTACATTGATACACAGAGTTAACCTAAAGAAAGTCACCTTTTTAAAGTTCTCATTGTTTGATCCCCTTTCAAGAAAGAACAGAAGGTACAGGTTAATAAAGGTGATGGTGATTATAAGCTAGTGTTTAGAAACAATTTACCTGAACATTCCTCCTTCCTTTTAAATGAAGGAAACATCTTATCCACTTCAATCCTTTCCCAATAATTTCAGAGAAAGATCCTATCTTTAAATGGTTTTCTTTATTCGTAACAATTCTATGTAATTTACAAATCTTACAAGAGCTGGGGAATCTGTAAAATGCCTCATTAGACAAATTCCTGTTTGTCCCTTTAAGGTCCACACAAGCTAATAGTTAACCATCTTCTCATTTTTATCTGCCACCAAAATACAATAATGATGATGATGATGATGATGTCCTTTTGTGATGATTTTTATGCAGTTTTGTATGTTATTAAATATTAAGATTATTTTAAAAATCTCAGCGGTTTTGAGCTAAGCATTGCAATAAGCACATACATTTTCCATTTAATAAAAGTTAAGAAGTAAGTTGTAACTTTCATCACTGTGTTTTCTTTATGTTTATTCCATTTGGCTTATACTGTTGCTGGGAAACCAGTTTGCAATAAGATTTCCCAGCCCACAGAACCACCTCCTAGCCAGTCTGAAGGTTACCAAACTTTGTAACCAGGGCAATTTTCTACCACACAATATACTGGTCAAGGCACACCACGCAGGTGTACTCTGCTTGGCATCCCCGTTGCTCCATTTACCTAACAGGTACAGTGCAGCCAAGACTCTTTAACAAATTGTACCAGCAGTTATCACAAGTGCAGAGTTCTCCAAATGACGGACAGCATCCTGTGAATTCCTGCAACTTCTGTTTTTGCCTTACATTGTAAGGTGAAATGTTAGCCCAACTAATGATAAGATGAAATATCAGCCCACCCCAATAGTTCCATCACACAACATGCAAACTGCTTCAAAAACCATCAACCAACTCCTGCCAGGATAAATATCTGAAGACGAAGATGGATGGCATCAGTATCTGCACAGTTGAGGGGAGGAGGGAAGGAAAGAGTGGGAATTCAAAAGGGGCCGCTGAGTCACCTACAGTTGTGGCCAAGACTTTACCCTCCAGGAAATCAGGCTCAGCCCCAACTCTCAACAGGGAAGCAAGTGAGAGTAACAGCGGCAACACCATCCTACCAAAAAAACACTCAGCGCTGCTTTTAATAGTTCCCACTCCTTAAAGCAAAAATTAGGTTTCGTGTCCAAAGCTTTCCTCCGCGGTAGGTGACAAGCGCAGATGGAGGAAATATTTTTATTATGTGGCCTGGGGGTCGCGCTTTGGGTGATGGAGGATATCTGACCACTTGGCAAAAGTACTTGCTCCAGCCTTAACTCCAAAGTGCCACTTTTACTGCAACTTGTGGCCCAAGTCACTTTAAGGAAATGTAGCTGGTGGACCCAACAGAGCTTTTATCCCGCTGGTCTTGGCAAAGTAAAAGGAAACTTAAATCTGGCGTGGACAGTGACACCTAGGCAAGAATCAAAGTATCCTATCCGTGGGCGCTTCGGTGACACAATAATCACGTGTACTTGTGCGTAGACTTTCCAAAACACTCAACTCTGCAACGTGCAGGTGCCAAAGCCTGCCGGCGAGCAAAGAAACCGGTCTGCACTCCTAGTCCGGGCAGCCAGGTTTCCTTCCCGCCCGAGGCGGGTCACGCCTCCAGACTCGGGGTCGCGGCGACCGCCAGGGGCGAAGCCACAGCTGGAGGGCGGCAGAAGCTCCGCCGCCCTCACAGCCCTAGCGGGTTGCTCCCCGCCGGCCTCGCGCCGCCCTGGCCCCTAGACCCAGGCCCGGAAGGCGAGCGTTCATTTACCTGCTCCCCGCTCTCGCTCGCTGCCGCCGCCGCCGCCGCCGAGCCGATGCCGGGTGAGCCACCCCCAGGACACAGACCCGCAAACACACACCCCGACAAGACCCCAGACCCTCGGGGGAAACTGCGGCCCCAAGAACCCAACTTGGGGCAACCCACGCACCACCCGCCTTCGAACACCTCTGCCCCCGGAAGTTGATTTCCACCAAGGCCCGCCCAAGCCTGCGCGCTGTCACTCAAGGCACACGCGCGAGTCACGTGGCCCTGAGCCTGGGGGGGTGAGGGGAGTCCATCCTAGCAACCCAGTCCACCCTTGGCTTGGTTTATCCTCAGAGGGTTTTTCTTCTGAAGGCATTACCCAGACCCAACTCCTGTTAAGTACAGCGTCTCATTCCTCTTGAGGACAAGCCCTGTTTGTGTGACTAAATGTCATAGAAAAATAAAACCAAATCACAATGTCTCTCCCAAATGGAAAGCTAGGATTGGCTGGGAGAAGATCCCTTTCCCCCACCCCATCACTTCACCACTTCCAAGCTGAATTCAAAAAACAAAACAACAATAAAGACAAAACCATGGGAACTAAGCAGAGTGTCCTACATTTATGTAGTAAATGCAATGAGTTCTCCTCCCCCTCACCTTTACATATCTGGACTCTAAAGCACCAGGATGCACCTAAGCTAAGAACCTCTCCAGATCACTACTAATGTGAAAGAATTCTGCTCTAGAAGGAATTTTGTTCTTATCCTCAACTCCAGATAACAGCAAGTCATACATGCCATCTCTGTCACAAAGACAGTCATTCCTTTTTTCAAAGCTGTCAAATAGATTCTCCTGAAGAAAAAAGGAAAAAAAAATGACACAATTGACAGACTTTTATTTCCAAGGAAGAATAGGTATGTAGACTTGGCTGTTGCCGAATGTCAATAGCTGTAAGTAACAAAGAGGCAGCTTACTTGTTAAAGTCTTTGCTTTTGCTATGGGAGAGATTTGAAGAACAGTCACTTTATAATTTTTTATTAAGTATACACTATCCTTTTCTGAGTCACATGGTAACAATGCAAGACAAGACACACTCAAAATCTTGGCTTTCAAGATATTACAATGTAGGAACCTGGGTACTTGGAGCATCAATCTCCAGAATATTCATACACTTTTATAAAAAGCATTCTTGAACATCTTGGGCATTATTTTTCTCTTCTTTCCACTCAATAAATAGACTTAAATCTGTAATCTCTAATCTGAACTGGAAGTGGAAAATATCAGCAAGATACTGACAAACATCCAGTAATTGTGGGCCTCAGACATTAATGAGAATTTCCAATACTGAGCAGGGCACCTCTTCTATCCCCTTTTTCCAGATCACCCTCTTCTTTGTACATTCAACCAATATTAGAGGAAACACAATGCTTTCTTAGACGTATTTGTTTACCTGCCTTCTGGACCATCAAGTCAAGGATCACTTCTCATTTGTACATCCAGCAATTTACTTCTCATTCATCTTTCTAGCATAGTGTCTAATAATCAGAAAAAAATATTCAATAAATGATGCTTAACCTGAGTGTGATTCCCTTTATATCATTTTGTCTCTCATATCTCTTCCTGCTTGAAATTTCAGGTAAGTTTCTGGGAGTTTCTTTTGCAGTGTTTACATGCTTATCCACATAATCCAAAACTTAGTATTAAACACATCCAGAATCAAATACTAATAATTAATGTCTGTTGACCATTTACTGTGTCCCTGCCATTAGGCTTAATATTTTCAATCCATTATTTAATTTGTCATCACAATAAGGCTATAAATTAGGTATATTAACATGATCACTTTTTTGTTGAGAATACAGACTTAGGGAGACTTAACCAGTGGCAGAGCCAGATCTGTCCACCAAGAAGATTTAATATTCATTCTTTACAGCATACCACCTCTGCTTTTCATATCACTTGTGTATCAGTGCATCCAAATCTCACCACCTCTATGAAATCTCTTCCCTACAGTAATTGCTGTATTTGTTTTCTTATTTAAGTGTACAAACCAATATATTTAGTATATTCACAGAGTTAACAAGTGACCCAGTGGAATTACCATTTGAGAATCTTCCTGTTTTCCCAAGTGCCTGTACTATATTCCCAGTACACAAGGGCTCTAATTTTTCCACTGTGTCTTTTCTTAGACTCCTCTAGAATACATGTATCTATTACTTTTCAGGGCACTTTCTATAAGCTATCTGATATTATAACTTATCTTTGTTATATATCTGTCTGCAGTCCAATCACCCTCATAAAAATTGTGACCTTCTGATATGAGAAACATGGTGCCCTGTCCTCAAGAGTATCAAATGTGGAGAAAGATACAATCAAATCAGATATTGTAGTGATTACACTGAAATCAAGTTTACTGTGAAAATATGAAGAAAGAGCATTTCACTCTACCGAGGCTAAACAGGAAGTACTTCTCATTGTCTGTAAAACTCAGGACATATTTTGAAGAATCACTAGGAATCAGCCAGCTATGGAGAGACATGACCATGCTCCAGACAAAGGATGTATTTCCTTGTGTCAGCACTGTGGAGGTTAGTATATCTTGTAGGTAGGTATAGAAGCAAAGATGGTGGTATGTGGGAATGTGGCAGGAGAAATGGAAGATGTACATGGGGCAAGATAATGAAGAATTTTACAAACTGTACTAAGGAATTTGAACCATATTCCAAAGACAATGGAAAATTTCTGAGTTATTTCATCAATGTTGAGAAGAATTACTTCAAATAGAAGTGTAGAGGATGGATTGTTGGGTAAGAGAGAAGTGAAGATTATAAATACAGAAATCAGTTAGAAGATACGAAATAACCAGAATGAGGAATTATGAAGACCTGAGCCAAAGTGGTAGCTAAGAAGTTGGTGAAGAATATTTGAAAGGCATGTGGGCAGCAAAAAAGAAGGAACTGAAGATGTTTCAGGAATCTGAAGCTAATCAAAGAGGTAGGAGACTCAGGGTAAGATGGTATGTTTGGTGAGAATATTAAGTGTTGGGAGCCGCTCTGGACAGGAGCTATGTACACACCTTTAAGTCCTGAACAGTACCTTTAAGGTACTGAACAGATCTTGCACCCCAAAATATGTTGGACTTTACCTCCGCTAGAATAATGAGGTATAGCTCCAGGAGTGGGCGTCACCAGATGGGGTTGAACTATACCCACCTGTTCCTTTGTAATCCTATCCTTTTGCCCTTTTGGGATAGAATGTTCCAGGGAACCTCCCCTTATGTGTCCCTTATATAAGAATAAAGAATTCCAGTGGCTCTTTCCCTTTCCACTGACTCTAAGATCACAGAGTTGTCCCCAGATTTTGAAGAGATACTTCTGTGTGTTTGCATGCTTTCTTCACCATTTTCTTAAGTTACTGGAATAGTCAGATTTTGTGAACCCAGCATAGATCACCAGCTTGGATAGATGGTGATAAATAAGGAAATATTACAATGATAGTTTCTTAGTTGGTTAAGACCATTATAACAAAATTCTGGGTAGCTTAAAAACAAAAGCTCTGAAGGTTGGGAATTCAAAGATCAAGGTGATGCCTGGTGAGGGCCTATTTCCTGTTTTGTAGATGACACCTTATTGTGTCCTTGAAAGAAGGAAGGTAGTTTTCTGATACCTTTCTTATAAGGGCAGTGAACTAATTCATGAATCGCCTCCCAATGTACCCATCTCCTAATACCATCATATTGATGATTAGGTTTTAAGATATGGATTTGAGGAAGGGGGCCTATTTAGACTATAGCTGGTGGACTACACTAATTTCAGTTTACTTCCACTGTACTTTGTGTGCTGCTATAGTCACCCACAGGGAAAAAAAAAATCAACCATACTCAAAATTCAGTTATATTTTAAGAGTTGCAATAATACCACATATGCACCAAGAGTGTCAAAGTTTATTACTCACATAATGAGGCTTTCTAGGAATTGCAGGGCAGAACTCCCCAAGCAGGTCTAAAAACCTCTTGAGAGACTAGGGGAGAAGATTTGGGTTTTTTTTTTTCATAGCATAAAGCTTGGGTAAAAATTCCCACACAGGGGACTAAGCTTATATGGTTTGAATTTCCTATTGGCACCAAAATAGGGAACACCCAGGCTTTCTTATATCTTGCCCAGATGTGGTACAACAAATTAGGGAATGGGCTTGAAAGTTGTCAATAGTAGCACATCAAAAATGCAATCATACTCTGTATTACTTAGATATATACTTAGATCTAGTTGTTTGCTTGTGTACTTGTTTACCTCCAACTAACAGAATAAAATAGTAGTCATACATTTATACACTTTGAAAATGATTATAGTGGACATTGAAGTTGCATTCCCAACACTTATTCTACTCTTCTCATGTTGTGCAGCACACTCCTGAGAAGTTTTGGGGAAATTAACTTCACTTTGGTCTCTAAATATACTGCAATCGAGACAATCTGATCCCAACCTAGCTTGTTCTCTGACCAAAAGAAATTGTTTAGGATTAGGCAAATCAACACCAATCACAAGACTTTAACCTCAGAATTGTGAAGTATGACTCCTTTTCTCTACCTTGAAGTGAATAAGAATGCATGTGGTCCTTACTGCTGAGAGCAGTCATCTTGTGACAGAGAAAATGAAAGAGAAATGGAGCTTGAACCCTGATCAAATAAACAAAGGTTCCTGACTGTATATAGGCAAAAGGATATAAGCATAAACTGTGAAAGTTTTAAATAAGCACTTTTCTGCTCCTTCCTTTCCATCTTTTGGATTCTTCAATTGTGTAAGCCTTAAATGAAACCAGTGAATAGTTTGATTTTTTTAATGTTCCTCACTGGTACTGAATGTTGGCCAAGTCTCTTTGAATTTGCTGTTATTATACTATATCTCAAAATATTTTAGTGTGCATATGTTAGTCAGCTTTCCATCATTGTGACTAAATGCCTGAGAAAGTTTACCTAAAAGGAGAAAAGTTTCATTTTGGCTTATGGTTTCAAAGGTTGTGGTCCGTAATGAGTTGGTTCCATTGTTTTGGAGCCTATGATGAGGTAGAAGAACATCAATCAGGGCAGGGAGCATGTGATGGAAGAGGCTTGTTCACCTCATGGCAGGGGAGATTCAAAGAGAGAGACCAAAAGGGCACACCCAGTGGCCTAATTTCCTTCCACTAGGACCCACCTACTAAAGGTTCTACCACCTCCTAATAATGCCTAACTGAGGACCAATCCATTAACAAATAGGCCTTTGAAGGACATTCCAGATTCAAACTATAACAGTACATATTGTGATATTAATGTGTACATGTATGTTATTAAATTTACCTTATCCTATGATTTGTCATTAGTTGTTACACTGATGTGCGACAATTCACATCAGAATTCATACTCTGGAAGTATTCATCTGGTATTTGATCATAAAGGCTACACTTGAAAAGAAGCCATTTAACTGTTGATGTGCTTTTAATTATTTCTCATTAACACCTAAGACCTTGCTAATCAACGAAATGAAATTTGGGGGCGATTAGTGATTTTTTAATTAGCATATAGATGTTATAATTTTACCCCCATTGATGAAGCAGTATTATTCCCAATACATACATTGAGTAAAATATTCCAAAGACATTTTGTAATTTGTATGATCAAGTGTCCTGCAGGGGTTCAGATCCTTGGAAACAGATTCTGGATCCTGGCAAGTGAAAGAAGATGCAAAACTTAGTTAGAATAGTAGACATGCTTTATTTGGAGATAGCTGCAGCTCCCCCAATCTTTGCAATAAACCCTTTTTAATGTGCTGGCCAAAGAAGGCCCAGTGCCAACAGGTTATATAAGTGAGTACATGCTCACAAGCAGATATTTATGAACTTTATCTTATCCTTATCAGAGGATAAGGTAAATTTAATAGCACACATGTACGCATTGAGCATATGCTAAATCAGGATATTTTTTAAGTTGTTGATAGATCTTCATTTATTTATTTATTATTTATTTATATGTAGTGCTGAGAATCGAACCCAGTGCCTCACACATGCCAGGCAAGTGCGCTACCACTGAGCCCCAGCCCCAACCCTGAATCAGGGTATTTATAACCTTGACTATATTCTAAAACAATAAATGATGAGGGAGTTTAACTATAGCCATCTTGGGCCTCTCCAATACCAAAGTTGTAAAAAGGCAGAAAATCCTGTAGCCTACACATTTAGGAATAGCAACCTTCAGATTTCAAACCCAAATGTCTACAGGTTCAATTATCTTAACATGTTGTTATAGTTTAAATATGAGGTGTTCCCCAAAAGCTCATATGTGAGATCATGCAAGAAAATTTAGAAGTGAAATGATTGGGTTATGACAATCTCAACCTAATCAGTGAATTAATCCTCAATAGGGATTAACTGTAGATAGGTAGAGTGTGGCCAGGGGATATGTCTATGAGGTCTATATTTTGTCCTTGTGGAGCAGATCTATCTCTCTCTCTCTCTCTCTCTCTCTCTCTCTCTCTCTCTCTCTCTCTCTCTCTCTCTCTCTCTCTCTCTCTCTTTCTGATCATCATGTCCTGAGCCTTCCACCATGATGTCCAGCCTCACCTTGAGCCCTGAGGAATAGAATGAGCTATCTATGGACTGAGCCCTCTGAGACCCTGAGCCCCCAAATAAACTTTTCCTCCTCTAATTGTTCTTGTCAGGTCTTTTGGTCACAGCAGCAAAAAAGATGATTAAAGCACATGTCAAAGATGGGAAAGTTCAGTGCTTTGCTTAACTAAATGGAGACTCATGCTTATTTATTATGGAGATAACTAGAAACACTATGCCCATTATTGAGACAAGGAATAAATTACTTGGGCCTTTCACTGTCCCCGGAATCCATCTTTGAAATATGCCCAATGCAATTACCATAAAACTGAGATCTCTAGATGAGCCATTAAACTAAATTAAAATTGGCAGAATATGAAAGTGTATGAAGAAGCAGAAATTCCAAGATATATTTCCTGTATAAGGACAAAAAAAATATAGACATGATCTCTGATCTTGGTTACTTACCTATGGAAGTAAGAAGTAACTAGATCTAAGACCTAATATTCAAGGGAAAATGTGTTCTTAAATAAGCCTCAAACCTGACTGATAATTGAATGGGACTATTTAATTTTAGGAGTATCCTCAGACATGAGCTACCAAAATGGGGTAACCTGAAAAGAGCATCTTCACCAATAACCATCTCTAATGGGACAACAGTAAGTAACTTCCCAAAGAACACACGCCAGTGCCAGCCAGAAGTCCTCACTCTTCCTGCCCATAGAATATGACAAGGAGCAGTAACCACTGTGTGATATTTCCACACATCCTCTTTTTACTGAGAGTTTTTATTTCAGTCATTTTGACCTTGATCTTCCATTGAATTTTGCTTTTATTGGGAGTATATGCTTGTCCATACGCTATTGGTGGCTAGACCATAAGGTACCTAACAAAATTGGAAGTGGTGGATACAACAGAGAGAGAGAGAGAGAGAGAGAGAGAGAGAGAGAGAGAGAGAGAGAGAGAGAGAGAGAGAGAGAGAGAGAGAGAGAGAGAGAGAGAGAGAGAGAGAGAGAGAGAGAGAGAGAGAGAGAGAGAAAGAGAGAGAGAGAGAGAAGTATGAATGTGCTAGTTAACAGTGGTTGAGCAGCAAAATGGTAAATTACAGAGGACCTGGCAGTTATTATCCAACACTCATTTCATCCTTGCCTGCTTGTTTAGTATCCAGGTGAGATGCTAAACCACCACTTTTTCAAGGTAAGTACTGATTGGTCTAAGCCAGAAGAAGATATCCTGACCTCCTTGCCATAATTGTCCAGAGACAAAAACCCAGTCCTAAGCCAATCAGATCCCTACCCTAATCACAAAATTATTTTAGGGCCCATACATTAAGTACAAAGCTCAGTACAATAGTTCAGTGGTTATTGGGAGGAATTTTCTCTTTTCCATAATATATATGAAGAAGGATAAAACTACTTTTGCTTTCAATAACTAAGTTGCAACCATGAAGGAAAGCAGTCTAAGGACAAAACAAATATAGAGCATAAAACCAAAACTGATATAATTTAGAGAAATGGAGGTGATCAAATCAGTTCTAAAGTTTCCTTTACTTCCAAGGGGCTTTCATTTATGTGAGCAAGTCCTATTTATTATTTTTTAATTATTTTTGTAGTTGTAGATGTATAGCCAATTTATTATTGAATCCAGTTTGAATTAGGTTCTCTGTTACCTGCAATCTTAAGTGCTATTAACAATAATAGTATTTCATATATTGACTTGTATTATTGTACATAGTTTACATAAAAAATAAACTGTGGAGTTTTTAAATAAGCCCCCATGTGGTCCTTTCTCCAGTAAGATCTCTTATGAATTATGTGCCATGTGTAAGTTGTCTACAAAATCTCCAGTAGAGAAGGGATACATGATCCCTAATGTCTCACTCTCTTATAAATTGTCAGTGGTTGCCATTTGGGTTTACATAGTTTAGATTACTTATAACTGGACAAGAATCTCTCCTTTAATATCTGAGAAATGTGAATTGCTTCTATTACCTCGTAGACAAAAGAAAGCCCAAGTCAGAAAAAGAAGAGAAACCATGATTGCATTCACATACTTATTATGGTAAATTAATAAAAAATTATTTTCATGGTCAGTTGTCTTTAACTATGATCTCTAAATAATAACTCAAAAAGCAGTGACTGTAGATAGAAAGCATCTGTCCAACTCTATTTCTTTTACTCTTTATTATATTCTTTAAAAACTAAACCTGTATATCAGTGGAACTAAACTTTGTAAAAAATCAAGGCTGACTTTTTTTTTTATTCTGGGTGAATTTTGACACCTAAATTATTCACATAATTTCAAGTAGTTAATTAAATTTCATGTATCTCATGCATCTTACTGTTAAATCCTTTTGTGATGCATACTGGGAAATCAAAAATCGGGTTAGGTTTTACATCCTTATTAAACTATTATATTGCATCTTTGGAAGTGACTCCACCACTTTTGCACATGTAGCAAGCAATACTCTGGGCACAAAGCCATACAGAACTGCTGCAACTAAGATAAATTGAGTTTGAGCTAAACTTTTTCAAAATTTTTGGTGCACCACAAAATTAACACATCATGAGAAAACTCTGAAGTTTGAAAAATGGAGTTTGAAAGAACATGGTTGAACCCCAAGCAACAATCCCATGAGAGTTTGATCTCTTTTAAGTTAACCAGAAAAAGCAAAGTATTATATGTGAACAGTAGAAGTCCCTTCTGTTTGTTCCTCTTTCTTTAGGTCTTGGATTTTTAAATAATCTAATGATAAAAGAGAATTATGCCTTTATGTCAAACTTTAGACTTGCATAGAAAAAGAAGTCCTCTAAACATCTGAAAGAAAGTTATTACTATTGGGTACCAACTCTGCCTGCATATTTTTTTATGTTGTCAATTCAGAAGTACTTGGTTTACAGTTTAAAACATAAATAAAAATGTAATCAAAAATGTTCTTCCATAAGAGTTTTATAATTTTGAAAACATTGTTATAGAGACATAAAGTTACAGACTGTTTCAAGCCTGCAGTTCTAAATCTACTTCTAGTAATAAGAAACCCCCTCTGCCTTTTTGAGAAGAAAGAGGATTTCACTAAGAACTACAACAATGTTTTGTCTATTAGTCATATTATAAATTTTTGTTTTATTTCTTTACATTTATCAGAATCTTTAGTTAAGATCTATATCTTAACTAAAGACACATATATGATATTTTGCCTGATAATTTTCTACTTTCTAGGAAAATGCTAAGAATATTTTGTTCCCAGTGCTGGGAGTCAAATTCAGGACCTCAAACAAACCAGGCAACTGTTCTACCACTTGCTCGACCCCAGCCACAAATGCTAAAACTTCCTGATCACCATGTGATTACCTCTTGAATTGACAGTATTCCCCCAATTTCATAATAAAAGTAGTTATTGTTAGCAATCTTTAGTGGCATTAATATGCCTTATAATCACTACATAGAAGTAGAAGATATATATGTATATCTAATAATTGAAATGCATATATGTTAATATATTTGTATTCTCTAAATTTTATACATATATATAATATGTAGTTGGAAGATATATAGATATAGCTAGATAAAAATTATATATACATATATGTCCCAGTTACTTTTAAAAAAATATTTTTTCATTGTAGATGGACACAATACTTTTATTTTATTTATTTGTTTGTATGGGTGCTGAGGATCAAACCCATTGCCTCACACATGCTAGGCAAGTGCTCTACCACTGAGCCACAACTCCAGCCCAGTGTTTCAATTATTTTTATTCCCTAAAATATACATATGCTTGAGATTGGAAGTCCCTGTAGGTAAAGAAATTCATTTTCCTATAAGCCTTAATAAATGTATTCTCTCCTGATTCTCTGACTTTTCAAACTATAGTTTATCAAATTCACAATCCCTTTCCTTCAGTATAGCAGTTCTGCAAGTTTCTGTCCGTTATTCTTTCCCTACTCAGATTTAGCTCTCTGTGAGTAATATTTTCCATTAACTACAAATGATACTCCTTAATTTAAATAATTCTGAAAACACTAGTTATCTTCTACATAAAATCTTCTTTCTCAATCTTTATTCATTCATTCTAAACGCCCACCCAAAACTCATTACCATATGCAGCTTTGATGATCCAATGAAGGTTTTATTTTAACTCTCTAGCCCAGAATTATCTTTTGAGCTCAGAATAGATTTTACAGCTGTCTATTAGTATGTACCTAGATATCCCACATGGAATTAAAACATTCATGTTCCAGAACTAACTCATCATCTGTCCTCTACAAAACCTATCCACCCTCCTTGTTCAATTGATTTGTAAGCACCTGCATTAGTAAGGAACCTAATTTCAGCTCCTTAAACAAAAATAAAAATAATTGTACCTTAAACAAGATAAAACCTTATTTCTATCTCACATTAAAGCATAAGCATGGACAACCCAGGGCTGATATTATGGCTCCATGGAGATGCAAACCAACCTCCTTACATGTTGTTTTCCAATTTTCAAAACATGGCTTCCTTCCCAGGGTCATCATATTGGCATTCAAACTAGCAGGAAAAGGGAAAGGGGGAAATGAAGTGTGTGTCTCTCATTTTTAAAACCAGGACACATATTTCACTTCCGCTCACATCCCATTGGCCAGAATATTGTCACATATCTCTAGTTACAAGAGAAGTTGGCAATGTCCTCTTTAACAGAGCAGTTTTGTAATCTATTTAATCTATTACAGAGGAAGGAGGTGATATTTTCTGGGGAATAACTGAGAGTTTTTTTCATATCCAGTTAATATAAAGATCAGCCTCCTTCCTCTACTTCTCTGGTTTGCATTGGTTTGCATTCACCAAACCAATGGCCACATACCTTGTACCTAAGGCCATGCTAGTCATTCTAACAAAATGAATTCATTAACAGAGACACCACATCTAGCAGAGTAGCCATCAATTAAGAGAACTACTTGGTTGAGTTTGAGACAGTCTCTATTCATTCCTCAGTATCCATCCAATACTGCAAGAATTATACTAGTGAATCAAAGGGAAATATGGAATTCAGAAAATTAAATGATACTACCACCTCTGTACCATTAAGTACAGAGCTAGCACACTTTTTCCATAAAGAACAGATAATACTTTAAGTTGTATAGACAAGGTGGTTTCTGTTGCAAGTAGTAAACCCCACATGCAAGCTGAACTTTGGACAGCACTTCACTTTTAGCTGTCTCTCATATGCCCCCACTCTACCCAGAGGACTCTGATATTTTTGGTCTCTTGGTCTCAATGTCAACAAATTGTCCAATTGTTTTTGAAATGTTTGGGTGCACATAACCTGAATAAATGGTTGTTGGTCTTTTTGAAGCAGCACTGTGGGAATTATTATGAGGTATCGTAGGGTTCATCTCATGGAAACACAACAACTTCAATGAATGGGTTCCAGATCTGAAAATTGGTTCAAGACCATAAACTTGACGCGGAATCATGACATTTTATTTTGATGGCCACTCTCCACATTCCATTTACCCATACTCTATTTCTCCTGCTTGTGCATGCTGAGTTATTTTGTTGTCACTGCTCATTGAATTTGCCTGTAGGATCACCATTTTTATTAACCTTTCTCATAACACTTTGAGTCAGATTACCAATCTGACCTTGTTGGTCAATAAAATAACTGAAAACCCTTGGCTTCTGGAATTTTAAGTGCCATACCTGGCCTCTTTTGTTTCAGGGTTCTAACATTATTACCTTTGCTATCAATAAATCAAGTTCTATAGTGGCCTCTCACTATCATCTCTGATAAAGAGGAGTATCACCCCTCCCTGTATAACTATTGGTATTTCTCAGAAATTATTCAATTATGATCTTGGTAAAATGTCTGTCTTCTGGGCTTTCCTATGGAATGTATTCATCTTACAGTCTTCCAGTGGTACTTGTATATCTATTCCAGCATGCCTATTTTCCTGAGCATGTTACTCACTTCTTCAACTTTCTGCCATGGCAATCGTAGCATGTCAACTTTGATCACTATTGACCATATATCTTGGTTGGCATTCAAGTTCTGCTACTATAACAACAAAGTCTTAGGTCTTAGTCTTTGTCCTCAGCTTTCTACAGCTTCCTCTTGCAAGAAATTACATCTTTGTATGTAACCAAAGAGGCCCTCTAACTTTCCTACTTCTTACTCACTCTCACTAATTATTGTTATTATTATTATTATTATTATTATTATCTTTCTGTACAGTATCAGTCTGCTTAGCAATAATTTAACCCAATCTCATTATCCTTATTCTTCACATATCTCAAATATCTGATTCATTTGGCCAATACACTAGAAGTGAAATTTTTAACTGTTGGAATACTGCCTTGTGCTGTATGTTCCACATACCACAAATGATAAGATTTTCATTGCCAGCAGACAACAAATGACTCAGATCAAAATTCCATCTTATCACCTATCTCTTTGGTACCAGTGCTGATACAAAATATCACAGAGTGTGTTCTCAGGAAGCAGAAGCTGAGACACCATTTGGGGTTCAAGAGGGATGTTAGGGATCAAACCTTTGATAGAAAGGGAAAATGAACCAGGATTGACAGAGAGAGAAGTTGAAAGGAATGCAGACACACAAAAAAATCTCCAAGCCAATATAGCAGCAAGCTCTAGAACAAATAATGTCTGTCAGAGTTATCCTGCATCAAGTTGAAATGTCCAGGTCCTTGTATTTCCACTTCTCTCATTCACATAAGCAGATTGTCCTAGGAAGGGTGGGGCCTTGGAAAGACAACTCTCTATGCTTAAGCAGACTGGAAGAGGGCAAACAGCTATAGATTTCTGGGTGCACTTCCTGCAGCCACTTAAGGAAATCCTCCTTGAAGAGGAATCTGGTGGCGCTTCTCGCTGTCTAGTACATTGTACCACTTGTAAGTTTCTCCATGGCTGAAGCATTCTCATGTTTGTTTTTGAACATGTTATCTTCTCTTTCAAGCATAATATTCCTCCATTTCTGCTCCAGATAGCCATCCCTGCACAGTCAGCTCAGTTTACCTGAGCTGGAAATCTGGAAATCTCCTGTGAAACGTCCACAATATATTAGTTGCCTATAATCCGAGGAATCATCAAACATTATTTACGCTATTATTATAGACATTCTCAAAGCTATAGTATAAAAATTTGCTGATAACCTTTTGCCCAATATATTGTGAACTCCTTTAGGATATGGATTATGTGTTATTTTTGCAATCATGACATCTAAAACAATGTCTTTCATATAGGAAATACTCTTTCCTCCATGAATGAGAAATCTCCTATGTTTTCATCCTATCCCCTTTTCTATCTCCTATATAAACACTGGACCCCAAAATATTTCCAATTGTATTTTTTTTAACAATTTAAAGTAATGATAGACTGAGCAGTAGCATTGGAATTTATATACTCAATTCAGACTACTTCATATAGATATCACTATATATTCATATATCTTCCTAATAGACATTTTCGTCTGCCCCAAGACATCTCAGACTCAATATATCTACATATCTTAAAGGGCCTGCATCATTTTTTCTTCTCCAATGGCCCTTCTATATTCACTGTCTTCCCTAATGGTACTTTCTAGTTATCCCCTCTAGAAAACTGAAAGCCTCTATAGAGTGCTTCTTTTGCCTTCATTGTCCATGTTCACCAAATCTTAATCACTTAAAATTCTAAAAGATAGCAGGTCTATCTTTTCAGTTTTATCCCTAATGTTGATGGACAATTTAAATTTCTGGATACATTTTAAGTGATCACCTCGTCTTCAGACTTTTTCCATTTAACTCGGGAACCTGATATCACTGAGCCACATCCCCACCCCTTTTTAAGTTTTATTTTGAGACAGGATCTCGCTAAGACAGGGCTCAAACTTGCAATCTTCCTGCCTCAGCCTCCGGAATAGCTAGGATTACAGGTGTGCGCCACAACAACTGGCCAAATAACATCATTCTTAATGGTTAGAAATTCTAAGCTCAATTGTTAAGATGAGGAATAAGATGAGAATGCCTTTATCACCACTGTTTTCCAATATCATGATGGAACTCTTAGCTAATGTATTAAAGTAAGAAAAAGGAATAAAAGGGAAGAATGAGATAAAACTGTCTTTGTTTGCAGATGATACAATTTTTTTATGTAGAAAATCCCTCCAAATGAAAAAATCTCCTGTAACTAAAAAGCAATTATAGCACATTTGCAGAACACAAGATTAATATACAGAAGCCAATCACTTTCCTATACACCAATGATGAACAAATAGAATTTTAAATTAAAAATATATTACCATTTATATTAGCATCCTCCAAAATGAAATGATGTAGGAATAAATCTAACAAAATATGTGGAATACATATGGGGAAAACTACACAACTCTGAGGAAAGTTATTAAAGAAACCAAATAGATGAAGAGATATTTCATAGTCATAGATAGTTAGACATGACATTATCAAGATGTTAATTCTTCCCAAAATGATTTATGGATTCAATATGATCCCAATTGAAATCCCAGTTGGTTGTTTGTGTATATTAACTGACACTATAATGTTTAGATGGAGAGGCATAAGGCCAAGAATAACCAACTCAACTGTAAACAAGAATAGAGGACTGACATTTTTAGTTTTAGAGAACCGAAAGCACAGTGTGGTACTGGCAAAAGAATAGACAACAAGATCAATGGGATAGAATAGAAAGTCTAACAACAGACCCACACAAAAAAATGCTCAACACAGCCAGGCACGGTGGAGGGGAGGTGGCATATGCCTATAATTCCTTAGCGAGGCTAAGGCAGGAGGATCAGAGTTCAAAGCCAGCCTCAGCAATGACTAGGCACTTAGCAACTCAGTGAGTTGGGGATGTGGCTCAGTGGTTAAATTCCCCTGAGTTTAATCCCTGGTACCAAAAAAAAAAAAAAATTGCTCGACAAAATTTTGACAAAGAAGTAAAAGCAATACAGTGGAGCAAAGATATTCCTTTAAAAAATCAAGCAGGAACAGCTAAACATCTTTATGCAAAAACACGAATCTAGTACAGACCTTACCATTATACTCTTATACTCTTCACAAAAATTAATTCAAAATGAATCATATTATGTTAAACATAAAACTCATAGGACATAATGTAAGAGAAAAGCTAGATGGTGATAAATTTTTAGATATAACACTAAAGTTATGATTCATGAAAGAAATAATTGATAAGCTGAATGTCATTAAAATTAAAAGTTTGACTATATGAAAGACAATGGCAAGAAAATGAGAAAACAAGTCAGAGACTTGGAGAAAATATTTACAAAAGACACATCTGATATAGGACTATTACCCCCAAAATCCAAAGAACTCTTCAAACTCAACAATAAGAAAACAAACAACCCAATTAAAAAATGGGCAAAATATCTGAACAGAACCTTGTCAAAGACTATATAACAAGCAAGTATATGAAGAGATGTTCAAAATATCATTAAGGAATTACAAATTAAACAACAATGAATTATCACCACACTCTTATTAGATATAGCCAAAATCTAAAATACTGACAACAACAAACACTGGCAAGGATTTAGAACAACAGTAACTCTTACTCATTGCTGGTAGGGATGCAAAATGGTATAGCCACTTTGGAAGACATTTTGTTAGTTTCATATAAAAGTAAATAAACCTTTATTATATGGTACAGCAGACAAATCCTTTTGTAATTATTCTACAGATGGATGTTTGTAGCAGCTTTATTCATAACTGTCAACAGTTAGAAAACACTAAAATGAAATGAATTATCAAACCATGAAAAGACATGGGGGGAAACATAAATACACATTACTAATTGAAAGAAGCCAATTTGAAAAGAGTCACATACTATGATTTTAACTATGATATTCTGGAAAAGTTTAAGCTGTGGGGGAAAAAAGAAAAAGATCAGTTTTTGCCAAATGTTAGCAGGTAAAGAAGGAAGAATAGGTAGAGCATGGAAGATTTTTCAGGCAATGAAACTATTTGGTAGGTACTACAATGGTGGAAACATACTATTATGCATTTGTCAAAACCCATAATATGTACAACATCAAAAGTGAACCCTCATGCAAATTATGGGCTTTGTGAGTAAGGCAGTGTCAATGTAGGTTGATCAATTACAAGTTTGTTCTTGTAGTGGGGTCAGAGAGTATATGGGAATTCTCTTAAATTCTGCTCTATTTTGTGAACCTAAAACAGTATTTTAAAAAATAAAGTATATTAACTTTTTAAAAGTCCTATAAAGTCATATATAGAGATGTCAACATTATAAATGAAGTCACATAAAAATATTCCTTTTAAATTCTATGACTTGGTGACTTGTCTTTCTTGATTGGTATCCATCAAAATAAATTAGATGCAAGAAATAGGAAAATAAAAACTTCATACAATAAATCATAATATTGTATTCACACATGATGCTATTAATTTTCCTATTTCACATGTAAAGATTGAGTCTAGATGCATATTATATATAATAATCTTTAAAGGTTTAAAATAATTTTTTACTAATGTATGATGCCATTAGAAACCAAGAATTTTGCAGTTTGAGAGAACTTAAATATTGATTTATTTAAACTTCTCTCTCAGTTCAGGAAGGTATTTTCCTACCTCTAAGCAAAAAATCAACAGAAGCCAGCAGAAAACCTTCCAGGAAGACTTTCTTAATTGAAAGTAAAATAAAGAAACAATAAGTAAAAGTCAGTTTACTGAGTTTATATGTAAATGGCTTCAGAAAATTGAAAGATTGAGAATTAAGAAAGAATTTAGTTCTAGTACAATTTAAACTTTCAACTATATAATAAAAACATAAGGAAAAATGTATTTCTATTTTTGAAGGTTCTGGATGATAAATCAGTTAGTTGGAACTTGAAGAATCAAAATCTTGATACAAGGAATTTCTTTTTACAAGATTCTCACTCCATTAAATGACAAGAAGCACATATTCTGTATTTCCACAGGTATTATTTTTCTTTGCTTCAGAAATTTCCACTTAGTTGAAGATCACCTTCCATTATTTATCTCATTCTTACAAAATTTGTTTCTTGAAGTTAAGAATGGGATTAAAAAAATAATGAATGTACTTATATACAAATAGGAAACTGTTGATTACAAGAGCTAATGAAACCCCTCATTAGACACTGTGTTATTTGTATTCCTTCTATAATGTGAGATTTGAGCATTTACATGTCTATTCTGGAACTTTTCATTATTGATTTAGCCATGGATGTTATTCAGTCAGGTGGTAATGAATAAATGAGTAATATCACCCAGCAATATGCCAGTTTTAATATGGTCAAAAGCCAGAAATATTTGTGGTCTCTCCAAACCAAACAGTATTTCTAATGTTATTTGGCTTTGTTATTTGGTTTTTGGCCTTCCCTTTAAGAATAAGAAAGCCCCACGTTTTTTATATATGAAATGGGACTTGTTTACCTGAGTGTAGGATAACTTACCATGTTAATTACTGAGAGCCTGGTTTCCTTGAAAACTGTTTTCATGCAATGCTTCGGGTATATTTAAAGATGCAGAAAATGCAGAGGTGGAAATAATAGTTCTATTTTTTTTTTTAATGCTTAGTTTAGTAAAACTCATTACAACTATTCTGGATCCAGTTTTGGCTAAGTGAAGAGGAAAATTTCACCAACTGATGGCCGTTTGATGACCTGCATGGAAAGAATTGGTAGAATTAGAAGAGCACACAATTGAGAGAAGTGATCACAGTACAGAATGTGACATCATTCTTTGGCACCAGCTGGTATCCTGGGTTTGGAGAGTGAATTATGTTCTTAACTCTAAATTTTCCCCTCTAGATTACCCTTCTGGCTCACCAGAGGGCAGTGTGCAGTAATCGGCTCTACTCGTTCCTGCATTGGCTCTCTCCCATGGAAAAACCAAGGTCAAATACGCTGAGTTGATCATTACATACTGTATGCATATATTGAATTATAATACTGCACCCCCATAAACAAATATAAATATTATAGGTAAATTAAAATTTAAAAAATCACAACTAGATGATGGGCAAGATAATAAGTTAGCGAAGTTGTTAGCTTCATTGTATCCGTACTCCCTATATATTGAAAAATTAATCAGTCACAACATGAAATATTTGCAATGAGTTTTTGGCAAATTCTGAGTTACAGTTTCAAGTTTATTACAAACATTTTGGGATATTGAACTCATTCTCCCTTTTAGACTTAAAAATGCGTAATATTATCCATGGGTGGGTAAGTGGCCCTTTCACATATTTCATATGCTTCACAACTGAATTCTCAGGTATTCACATATTATCAGTAAATATTGGCCGAAAAATTAGAATGTTAAATACAACACAATTAAGCACCTATAGATCCTGCTCACAAAGAGTTTGAAATCTGTTAAGGAATTAAAGTGTAAATGAAAAATGAAATACATGATCAAAATTATGAGGAGATACAAATATGGTATGGGTGTGAGGTATCCCCCAAAAGCTCACGTGTGAGACAATGCAAGAAGGTTTAGAGGAGAAATGATTGTGTTATAAGAGTCTTAACCAAATCAGTGAATTAATCTCCTGATGGGGTTAACTGCGTGGTGACTGAAGGCAGATAGAGCATGGCTGGAGGAGGTGGGTCATTGGGGGCATGCCTTTGAGGTATACAGAGTCTCTGCTTGCTGATCATCATGTGAGCTACTTCCCTCTGCCACACTCTTTCGCCATGATATCTTGCCTCACCTTGAGCACCAAGGAATGGAGTTAGCTGTCTTTGGACTGAGAACTCTGAAACCATGAGCCTTCAAATAAACTTTTCCTCCTCTATGATTGTTCTGGTCAGGTCTTTTAGTCACCACAGAAAAAAAAAACAAAACAAAACAAAAAAACATGACTAAAACAATATAAAGTGCTACAAAAACTCAATATTGAGAAATGAAGTCTTTTGGGGAAGGGGTCAGAACTTGAGCTGAGTCTCAGGTGAGGCAGATATCCGGTGGCGAGTGACAAAAGCAAATCTCGAATAAAGGAAGCATCATGGGTGAGCACAATTAAAGGACGCAGAAGCATAGGGGATACGAAAGGTAGCTGTGGGAAATAATGCTAGAGAACTATTTTGAACATATCCTTGAGTGTATTGAGTAGAAGGCATACTCCAAAACCCAAACCAACAATGGGACGAACTTATAGAGATTAAGGATTCATATTGGGAATTGTATGCTTGATATATATATATATATATATATACATACACACACCACACACACACACACACACACACACACACACACGACAGAACTCAAAGGTAGGGAGCACAATTGAATGGCTAATTTTAATAATCTTGCAGGCTCTGGAATTGAAAAAGTAAGCAAGCAAGAGATTCTGTAAAGGCAGAATTGGCCCTAGTAGTGATTCTGAGAAAAGAAGTCAAAGCATAGCCTGACGTTCTGAGTTAATATGGAAAGATGATGACCTTATTCATTGACATCAGGATCCAAAAGAAGCAGGTTTAGGAGAGAAATTGAAAGTTCATCAGATCCTATGCAAAAATCTATATGAATGTCGTTGCTTATTTTTTTCCCAAATTAATTCAGATGACTTTGGAAGTATCATTACTCTTGATATGCAAACATGTTACTCAAACGACATTTTTTTTAATGTAAAACATTTCAACGGATTGTCAAATATACATAGTGATTAGAACTCTCTAAATATCACTTATAAAAATTGGTATATCAAACAACATATTTTTGTATTTAAAATGTTTAAAATTTTTAAATGTGAAATCAAAGAGGAGTATATTGTGGACTCAAGATTGACAGACTTAAATGATAGCATCTCAATAAAGAAGAGGAGCTGCAGATGTTCTCCCACACTGAAGAAAATAAGGATTGCTACATTTTATTGTTAGAAAAAAAATAAGAATACTCTAATTTTAGCAAATAATGAATTTCTGCTAAACACAAGGATAATGATTGTAACCTTCCTCCAATGCAACCATGTTCTATGCATTTTTTTTCTAATAGAAAAAATGACACTTTACAAAAATTAATAATAATCTTATTGAAAAAATTAAAAAGAATATGACTTGTTTAATATTTTAAGCATCTTTTATATATTAACTGAAAAAGGCCAGTGATGGAGTCCCTTTTGCTCAAACACATTGTAACATTCTTCCCCAACTTGTTTGACAGTTATGAAACCCAGAGACCAAGCTGTGAAAGAAACTCTTCCAGTTGAAGCATCTGCTTTTGTGGCAATTTTTCCAATCAATCATATTGGAAGTTTTGGAGTCGCCTTGAGTTCATCTGTTGGTTTTTCTTCTCAAATTAAGTAAATGATATCATAAGTGGCATGGACTTATTTCTTGGCCATTGGGGATAAAAATCAAATAGTAAGTTTTCCCCACTTGAATTCCAGAATCCTACTTTCTTGATCCTTAAAACATTAATCAAATAGTTCTTGTTCGTGCTTGCGAACCCTATAGCTTAAAATTATTTTTCCATTTTAGCCACAGAGGAGCCTTCTACATATCAATTAAGTCATTTTCAACTTACCCTCATATCTATGTAGCTAATTAGAACAAAAATTGCCTATTAACGGGCTATTGTAATTGCTATTTTGTTATATGTGTTGGCAAACTAAAATTGAAAGCCATTATACAATTTATCAACAACACTTTGCTTGGTCATCTATATGTGCTAACATAATACAGGAAACCCTCAAGAATTCAGCACCATTAGGACATCAGGTGAACTTCTAGAAAACGAGACCACCACACTGCCTGTGAGAGACTCCATCTCTTGTGAATATACCATCCTGTAATGGAAGCCATTGAAGGGGAAGGATGGTGCCAACTTCAGGAAATGCTCTAAACACACCAGTCCTTTAGGAAACAAGGAAGGAGTGGAAAAGTCGACTGTACCAAGGCTTCTGGTAGAAGGAAAGTCCACGATTATTGGCTGGTATTCTGCTAAGAGAGCACCAGGTAAGTGGCATTATAGTTATTATCCAAGAATCAGAAACCATACAGAATTAAAAATCTCTCTAATATATCTTTATGAATTGATTTATGCACTTACTCATATTTTAATTGTGGTAAAATTACATACATAAATTTTATCATCTTAGCCATTTCTAAGTGTATACTTCAGTGGCATTTACCATCATTCCCATTCACATCCATCATCACTATCTGCCTCTGGAAGCTCTCTTCATTGCAGAATTGAAACTCTGTATCTATTAAATAATTCTGTTGTCCTCCTCCTGCTGCCTCCTGCAGCCACCATTCTCCTTTTGGTCTCTCAGTTTGACTACTATATATACTTTAGGGAAGTGGAATCATAATCACATTGTATTTGTGTGACTGGTTTATTTTACTTAGCATAATATCCTCAAGGTTAATCCATGTTTCAGAATTTCTTTCCTTTTTTAGGACTGAATAATATTCCATTGTGTGTATATATCATATTTTATTTATTCATCATCTATTCATTAGTGTACTTTTGGGCTGCTTAAACCTTTCAACTATTGTGAATAATGCTTCTATGGACATGGATGTACAAATATCTCCAAGATTATTTTGGATTTGCTGAGTCACATGGTTATTCTCTTTCTAATTTATTATAGAACTATCAGACTGTTTTTCATAATGGACGCACTATTTCGTATTCCCACCAACAGTACATGTATCTAGTTCACCTCCAATACTTGTTATTTTTTCTCTCTCTCTTTTGATAGTAGTCATCCTAGTGAGTATGATGTTATATCTATTTCAGTTTTGATTTTCATTTATCTAATGACTAGCACTGTTGAACATGTTTTCATATTCTCAGGGGCCATTGTATATCTTTGGAGAAATAGTTATTCAAGTTCATTGAAGATGTTTAAAATTGGGTTCTTTGGATTTTGTTGAATTGCAGGAGTTCTTTATGTATTCAGATATAAATATATCCAGTATATGATTGAAAAGAATTTCTCCCATTCCATGAATTAATTGTCTTTTCACTTTATTGTTTGTGTCTTTTAACACACAAAAGTTTTTAATTTTGATGTAGTTCTATCTATATTTTTTTGATGCCTGTGTTTTTGGTGTCATATCTAAGAAATCAATGACTCCTCCAAGGTCACAAAGCTTTTCCCTATATCTTTTCTAATTATTTTATAGTTTTAGCTCTTATATTCAGTTATTTGATCTATTTTGAGTTAATTTTTGTATATGATGTAAGATAAGGTAGGTTCTTTCTTCCTTTCTTTCTTTCTTTCTTTCTCTTTTTGTTGTTGTTGTTGCATGTAGATATTCAGTTTTACCAATGTCATTTGTCAAAAAGACTGCTTCTGTTGAATGGTCTTGATATCCTTGCTGAAAATCATTGACTATATATGAAAAGGTTTATTTCACAGCTCTCTATTATGTTCCAATGGTCTATGTGTCTGTCTTTATGAAAGTACCACAGTTTTGATTGTTGTAGCTTTGTAATAAGTTTTGAAATCAGAAAGTATAAGACCTACAACTTCATTCTTCTTTTTTGAGATTATTTTGATTATTTGCAGTTCCTTGAGATTCCATATGATTTTAGGATAGATTGTCTAATTCTGCAAACGAATGAAAAATTGGGGGATTTTGATAAAGATTGCATTAGATGTGTAGATGGCTTCAGGTAATGTTGACATCTTAATCTTAAGTCTTCCAATCACCAATGTATCTTTAAAGTAGAAAACAGCATTTTTCTAATTTAAAAGTTCATTTATTGAATGAAAGACATAGTACACATTTTATTTTAGACACTCACAATGGCAAATTATAAGTAATTGGTGAGAAATGGAGGATTGAAGTGGTTTGTCTATAAAAAAAATTGAAACATAACCAGTGGAATTTACTAGACTGTGGCAAAAATAGTAAAAAAACAAAAAAGAAGAAAAAGAAAAAAAAATTAAATCACTTTATTTTTATATTAAATTCCTATGTATAGTAGTTCCTGTTTATGCATTTTTAATTATATTTCCATTGATCTAACTCTATTTTGGTACTGTAACACATTTGTACTACTATAATGATGTAATTTAATATTTGTATATAAATTATTGATACATTTTTCTCATTAATAATTTAATCTTGCTCATGATTTTTAAGAGCATTACAAATATTTTATCAAGTTTAAACATTCTCATTAGTATTTAAATCATATTAAATATACAAAATAATCATTCAGAATGTTAAATATTCAACATCCAAAAATGTGCTAAATTTTTTCATTTGTTCTCAAAGACTTCTTTTTCTATATTTCTTCATTTCTACATATCTGTTGTTAACTCTGATCATGAGACATATAGATAATATATACATACACAGATATACTGTTAAGTTTTTCCACCACAATTTCTGACTGTATACTGCTATTGTCTACATAGGAAAACCTTATAGATTTGTATTGGTTTTACTTTTCATACATTTAAGTTTTATAGATTAAAAAAAAAATCACATCTGCCAATTCTAAATATTTTATTCTTCTCCTACCCTGTAATTGTGCCTTGTTCATGGACTAATACAGAAACATGTCAACAAATAATAGAGGTATTAATAGGCATCATGTTTTGTTTCTGACTTTTGTTGGAATGCCTGTAATGTTTTACCATAAAACACAGTGGAACCCAGTGGAAGATAATATTATTGTATTTTCAAAGTGTTTAAAGTGTATTTATTTATTTATCAGTTTATTATGGATTTTAGTTTTCTTTTCCTTTTTTTAAAATAACTTTGTTGGGCTGGGGATGTGGCTCAAGCGGTAGCGCGCTCGCCTGGCATGCGTGCAGCCCAGGTTCCATCCTCAGCACCACATACAAAGATGTTGCGTCCGCCGAAAACTAAAAAGTAAATATTAAAAATTCTCTCTCTCTCTCTCTCTCTCTCTCTCTCTCTCTCTCAAAAAAAAAAAAAAAAAAAAAAAAAACTTTGTTTTGTTTTGTTTATTATTTGGTGCTGAGAATTGAACCCAGTTCCTCACGTGTGCTAGGCAAGCTCTCTACCACTAGCCACAAACCTAGCTCTGGTTTTAGTTGTTGATTAAGAGTTGGATGATGAATTTTTTTATTCAATATAATATTTCTGTGCTGTATCAATTGGGGATCAGACAGGAAAAGAGAAACTACTCCCAGTAATCCACATGGAAAGAATTTGTTATAGTAATTACAAACTCATACAATACTGGAAGACCTGGAGAAACAAAGGCCAGGGAGTTCATGACTCAAGAGCTCAGCCTGGACCACCACAGCAGGTATACTCAAGAAATCTTGTGAAAACCACTGTGACTCTCATGTTTGCTCGTTTGTCAGTTTGCAGGTGCCTCCAGATGCAAATGGCCTCTCCTTTTCCTGGGACCTATAAAGCTCATTATGGATGAATGCTTCTAAATTGACTTATTTTAACCAGGAATAGTGGCCCTTGGCTTCTCCTCTGCCAAGCCAAGAGACCATAGAAGGGAGCAGAAGTGATCCTAAATGAACAATTATCCAGCCAAATTATTAGTTATTGAGATGAGCATATAGTTTTTTTTAATATGATAAATATGATAAATTTTAAAAATATTAATACCTACATATATTAGAATTAAAATTTCAAATTTCAAGACAAATGGGTTTTTAAATATCAAGGTATATTTGAAATAGAATTCATGTTATCTTGGTATACTTTCTAATACATTGTCAAACTTGATTTATTAAAACTTTTTTATTTAATTGGGATTTTATGAGAGAATTTTATTGTCTAAGTTTGGTACCAAGATTATACTTGCTTTATAAAATAAATTGGCAAGGTTCTTTTTTCTGTATTCTTAAAGAAATTGAGTTTATCATATAAAAATGATCTGTTATGCTGGGTGTGATGGTGCACGCCTATAATCCCAGTGATTCAGGAGGCTGATGCAAGCAGGAACCCAAGTTTGAGACCATTGTAGGCAACTTAGTGAGACATCATTTCCAAATGAAAAACTAAAAGGGCTAAGGGTATAGCTCCCTGGTAGAGAGCCCCTGGTTTCAATCTGATCAGTAATGAAAAAAAAATTATCTGTTGTTTGGTAATTAGAAATAACTGATAAAAATCTGACTTAATCCATTTTTATCCCCCTCTCAACCTCCATCAGTGAGTATTGATTTGTGCTTTTTTCAACTTAACGAATATTATAATAGAAAAAAAAAGTAGAAGAACGTTCCAGGGCCAAAAAAACAAAATGTATATTTGTAAAGGAAAGAGTCAAATGTCAATGTCTGAGGCAGGCTAAATTGATCAAAAAATATTAATACATATATATATATATATATATATATATTATAGAATTAAAATTTCAAATTTCAAGACAAAAGAAATAAATTCAACAGCATGCTGATTGTATAGCACAGATTGCCTCGCAGGGAGTAAAAATGATTGGCTTGGCTTGACTGTAATATTAAATGAGAAAAAAACAATTTACCCTTTTAAGAGCAAGTTTTTACTACCCCTAAGTTTTAAACACAGCTAAATTCTTATTTACATATGCAGGCAACAGAAGGACATTCTTATATAAGCAGGGACTCTGAAAGTACACCACCCAAATATCCTTAATGAAAAATTTCTCAAAGATGTGGCCCAGTCCAATGAGAGATACATCAAAACAAGCAGTAAAAGAGGGAGAAATGCTAGTAAAGGAAGCTGGGATAAGGATTAAGACAGATAAACATTGATTTAAACTTAAATATTTGTTGATATTGTTGATGCAAACAATGCAAATGTTAAAAAATAAGATAAAAATTAATTTTAATATTGAAGGTAAACATTAATAAAATTTAAAACAACATAACTGCACAAAATTTAAAAAAAACTTATACCATTCACATGAGATTGGATATGACACAATTTGTTTTTTCAGTTATTTTTGATAAACAGATAAATCTATATAATCATTTTATAAGATAATTTGATAACACTTTGCAGAATATTACTAAGTGTATGATGTATCACCAAATATTTCCACAATTAGAAATTTTTTCAAGAAATGAGCAGATGACACACAAAGATTTACATATAAGGATAGTGTTTATACTCTTGTTAACAATAGTAAAAAGAAATCTAATTCTTTTGTCTTCTTTCATCTTTTTATCTATTCTTTTACACTGAAAACAGTTTATTTTCTGCAGTGTTGCTTATTTTCTTACAGAGACTTAAAAAAAATCTCAGTGCATGTTTACCTTATTAAATCTTCTATTTTCTCATTCAACTACTTTTAAATTTTCTCCTTTTACTGTGGATTGCTTCTTTTTGTCTCAGTTTACACCCTTGCCTCTGATCTTTTCTTTCTTATTTCATAAAAGCCGTTGCTCTTGACCTTGTCTTCAATGTGGCTCCATGTACTCTGTAATCATTAGAAATCCCTTGAACATTGTTACAGGTGAAAAATACCCTTCCACAACTTTTGTGCTAATGCTGAGATTGAGCCAAAATGCTAATAGAGGAGGTGGACAGCTGTGCTTATGTTGTGGACAGCTGTGCTCATGTTGTCACACTAGCAAATGTCCTTTGAATGGTGCTATATGCAGCATGGATGGCAGTGTGATGACTCCAGCCAGTGTGCTAACTGTAAGAGGGGTACTCGAATCTGAGGCAGAAGACCCATTTTGAGAATATAGAAATATTTTAGGTTTAAAAAATACACAACACACACACACACACAAACACACACATATATGCTCTCAACTAAACCTATGTTACTGGAAATGAGGAGAGAGGATAAATTTGAGAAATGTTGAATTGGTCCTAATAACAAACAATGATTTATTTACATATGGGTTAAATAAGAAAAAGGACAGAATTGAGAATTATTCAGAAATTTCTACCTCCGATGACTGGATTTCTGAGAAAATATACAAGAAAATCAGACTTTAGATAATAATTTTATGTTGTCACAGAGTTTGTGATATTTATAGGAAAAACAGATGGAAACGCCAAGTAGACTATTCAAAATCCAGAACTGTAGACCTCAGGTTTGGAGGTAGAGACATGAATCTGAGCATTATCAATAGACTGTACTTAAAACTCTGTATCAGATTCACCAGGAAGAAGAAAAAGAGGAAAGCAACATAGAAGAATGTCAATATTTAAGGAGTGGTTGGAAGAATAAATTCTAGTGAAGGAGGCTAAGAAAAAAAAAACAATAATTAGGATTAAAGTCAAAATAATGTGGGGCTACAAAAGCCACATTAGGGGGAAGTTTTAAAAAGAAGAAATGGTCAAAGATCAAAGGTACAGAACAGTCATAGGAGGGAAGAATTGAAGAGTGACAAGGGAGTTGCTGATTCTGTCCTCAGCAATCTCCTAGACCGTAGGATCTTCAGGTTGGTGTGTGGAATATACTGGAAAGCTGTAGTGGCTTTGAGAGTTGGCAAAACTGAGGGAACTTGCTTGAAAAACAAAAGGAGGATGTATCTCTTAAATTTCCCCATCTGTTTTCCTTTTCAATATCATGTAAATCTTTATTAAAGTAAAAATTCAAAAAAGTACACAAACTCTGCATTCAGCTCATGCTGCTTACTGGCAAAGTGAGTATACTCATGTACACTCAGACAACACACAGACCAGAATCAAATTACCAGAGTCTCAAAAATCTCTTTTATGTTCCCTACTTTCACTATAGATCACCACCAAGGTTAACCATTATTTTGACTTGTAGCACCATGGGTCAGTTTGTCATCTCTTTACTTCACTATCTTTTACAAGAATATTTATCTAATATAAATTTAACATTTTCCCAATCAGTCAGCATAATTATTATGAGCATTAGTTACAAGATAAGGCAGTAGCATTATTGGCCTCAGTGTCCCCAGATCTTGGAGGAGGGCTGGAAGCATAATAGGTGCTTTAAATGAGGCAAATAAAAGAGGGAGGTCATCATCAGTGGCCATTGCTACTCCTCAGTCTTTATGTGATCTTCTCAAGGCCATTGCAACTTCTTTGGTTTTTTAAAAAGCTGAATCACTCCCGCCTGCATTGTAAGACATTGGCAATGAAAAAAAATACTGCATCCTGAAAAGAAAATGGTTTATTTACTTCTGTTTGAGAAGTGTCTTTTAGCGTGCTGCTTCCTTCAGCATTTGTGTCACATCCTGCTCATTATTTCGAGTGCTGCTCAGGACTGCCTCCTAACAACTCTCCTGAATTGTCTGTCAATTCTGCAATTCATTAGCAAAACCCCTGACTCATTTTTCTTCCTGAGGCTGCTATAAATGTAGCTGTTTTATTAATAGCAAGATCCTCAAGAGCCAGGACTTAGTTTATTCCTTAAATCATAAAGATATATCCTAAAATTATAGACCTCTATATATAACTCCAAATTATTTATGTATTTCTATTATAAAAATACATTCATTTGTAGTAAAAACCAGCTGAGTGGAAATCTGATTAAAAAGCAACTGTCATTGATTTTCATATGGCTCTGTTAATTGCCATTCCTTCCACATAGTCTCCATTGTATTTAATTTGATCTGATACCATTAAAATATTATCCTCAAGGAAACTTACAGGGATCCAAACGTTTGAGATTAAAACCATAAGTTAAAGTTGCTTCCTTGCCCATATTCTCCATGCCTGTTCCTAACAAAAGCAAAGATTAAACAGAATGCTTTCTTATATTGGGCAGTGCATTTAACTCACTCTGCCTGAACAACATGTCCATTATGACAAAGCACCAATATTATGTTTATGAATGAATATAGAGATGCATTTTTTTTTCTGTTCAAGAAAAGAAGTCAAATTCTTTTTTGCAACATCTAGGTTGTTTTGTTTTATTGAAAACTCATTTATGAACATAAGAATCTTTGTTATCTAAAACAAAGTAAAACGTTATAAGTATTATTTTTGCTACAGTGAACTGTAAGGAGCAAAAAAGGAAAATACAGATATGAAAAACCCCATAGCTCTAGAAGAAAATACTTTCTGAATCACAATGATTTCAAATGGAAGAATACCAACTGAAAGTTTTAGGTATTCTAGAGTACTTATTATTTAGACCCTATTTTAAATTTTTTTAAAAATTTTTAATTGATTTTTTAAAAATAAATGACAGAAGAATGCATTACAATTCTTATTACACATATACAGCACAATTTTTCATATCTCTGGTTGTATATAAAGTTTTTTCACACTTAATTTACATAGGAAACAACAGATACAACTGATTATTGAAGCAAATATAAAAGCACAAAAAAAATTCAAGAAATATAAAAGGGGAAATGGCAAAAAAGCAAATTTGTTATATCAGAAAGCCTGTGCTCAAGATAACTACAGATTTAAAAAACAAACAAACAAAATAGCTTGGACCTACTTGGTTGCCTCCAACTGAGTTACATGGCTTTTTAAAATACATATAATAAATGGAATCATATGTGTTAGAAAAGCTTCCTTCCAGGATTAAACTTTGTTAGTCAAGTGACTCTTCATATTATACAGACAGAACAAAATGATATGTATTTTTAAAAAGGATATTTTTATGAAAGTTTCAGAACTAGGGGATTATAGAATTTTATACCAAAGTTTATCAATATAAGTTGTGTTACTTTCAAGGGACATATAAACTTAAATTTATGAATTGTTTTCATGGGTGCAAGTAAATTTAAAAATATCAATGCTTAATGTCTTCAAACATTTTTGTATTTACAAAATTTTGCTTAAGAAGCAAAAATTCAAAGGGTAAGGGGAACTAAGAAGGAAGGAAGATAGTCATTGACATTAATATTTATTGAACAACTTGTAAATGCTGAGTAATGCTACATAGGCTCACATCAGTTCATTTGTGTTGATTACTACAAAAGGGTTGTGCTTTGTTGGTTATCTTCCCTTGGACTTCTGAAATATGAAAAAATATTAATGTTTAAGAATCTATGCAGAAAAAAATAAGGTCTTTATTTCCTAATCAATCTTCTAGTTTTTCAAAGGACAGCCTCTTGATTTATTAAAATATGTGGTTTTAGAGTATATAATAATTTCAAATGTTTTTATCAGCATAATTAGTTCTGACATTTATAACATGGGCAAAATGCTAGATATTTCTTCCTGGAGAAATACAGCCCTCTATCTAATCATTTAAATGCCCTCTTTTAAAAAATGCTTTACCTATGAATTTTAAAATTATTTCTGTGAAGAGAATATTTTATCAGTGAAAGAAGGTATAAAAGATAGAGTTGTTTTTTATTTTCTTATAATCCTACTGCTTTATCATCTATTTTCTCTATTATTCACATTTTTGCACAAACTGCTTTTACAACAAAATCTGAGAATACAAGGTTCTTAAGCCCAAAACATCACAGTAGAATAAGAAAAGGTACTTATAAACTACCTAGAGTGCCACAAACTTCTGGCAATTAATTTCAATTAAGTTATTTACAAGGTGTGCCACTGCTAACTGTGCCCAGATGTTTCATTTGGCAAAACTCGATGGCCACCAATGTAGTCAGCCTCAGTAACAATCACTCAGTGAGGGAATTTTCACACTGAACTCACAGCACGTTCGTAACATTACTACAAGATGTCGTCACCCTTTGCCTCCTCACAACCATACAAATGCCAATACAAGTTGCAACAAATTACTGCAGGCCATTGCTGAGTTCTAGAGATGTTGGAGTGAACACCTGGACTGGCTTGGAATCTAGCAGGTTTCAAAGTTTTGTACCAGATGTTTGTGGAACAACTTATGCATGTATGGAAAACATACATTTTTTTTTCATTTGTATGAACGATTACCAGACCTTTGGAAGTAGTGGAAACATATGTTTCATTTTTTAAAAAATACTAATAAAAGTTTATGAGGGAAATATTTTTATTAAATGAGCATTGTTAATTTTAAACATTGCAAACTGAATTTGCATAAACTGAATTTGTTTGTAGACAATTATTTGTTTATGATAAAGCACAATTGCAAGTTAGGTAAGTGGTACTGGGATTATAACCTTTTGGGGGAAGAAAATAAGAATCTAAAAGAGTTTATTAACATTAAAAATCTTTAAATCGGCTACTAAATGTCTGATTTTGTTTAATAATTGTGTATGTTTTTAGAATAATATTCACTTAATAATTTGACATAGCATTGGCTTTTGCTATATCGTAGAATTGCACTTTGTGACTCAAATAATAATAGTGCTCTTAGAAAAACACTTTTCATGTCAGTTCCTAATATATTCTCTGCCCATAATGAGAACGTGAATAAGAAAGTCAGTACAATTTTCATAGATTGATTTCTTAGGTGATTCTCATTTTTAATTTAAGGAAAGTGATGATTCTTAGTTTTTATATCAGCCAAAATGCTAATAGTATGAGAATAAACAGACCTCCCATCTATTAAAGCTAAACTATGGTTCCCAATGTAATGCACTTTACTTTATATAGGGACCTGAAATGGACCACATTTTCCTCCCCCTGGGCAACTACAAAATGTTGTTAAAACTACTAACAGCTGTACAGTAACTTTTAGACTCCCAGTAATTTCGTTTAGTTCAAAAGAACTCTAAATTTACCCAGGTGTTGAAATTGTGTTAAGTCCTGGATAAAATCAAAGAATATTCTATTAGGGATGCACTTTAGGATGATGACTACATTATGTTCGTAAAGTCCAGATATAAGAAAACATTTCTGCTACTTACTAAACAAATAGGTTAATGAATACTGAACAACAACAACAAACCTATCTTGTTTAAGAAACAAGTATTTTCAACACTTTTACTGAGAAGTGAGAATTATACATACCATTAAAACAGACCTGTTCGCTATCAGGATATCAACAAAGTGAAGTGCCAGAAGCAAACACACATTAATAGGCTGGAGAGTAAATTGGGAATGTAAAACCTCTTTGCAGCTTTAACACTTAGGAAATGGATACACATCACCCTTTGCATTGCTATGAAGTCCACGGTGGTCCTGGGATATGGCTCTGATGGCAGTTTGCCTTTCCTTCTTCATGTGTTCAGCAATCCCTCCTCATCTCCGAGAGCCATTAGTAGCTGCAGGGTGGTGCTGCACACAGTCACCTGGTAGGCATCTCCAGGAAGCCACAGATCTGAGATACACTAAGAGTCACTATGGAGCCACATTTTCTCCTTCCTAGTTTGTTATAAGACTTGTACCCAAGGGGGTATGAAAACAAAATGAATATAGTCTGAATACAGTCCCCTGTGTTTTGTTAAGAAAATGTAAATGTCTCACTGTTGCAATTTTTTTTTTACCCAAAATGATTCTGAATGTTTAATTTTCACCCAAAGGCAAACCAACAGAGTACCTCTTAATGCTTACTTTAAAAAATGAGCTGCAATTTGTTTTTATTTCTAGGGACATTTTTACACTCCCATTAAATAAAAGAAATAATCACAAAGGAAATTAAACCACACAGAAAATATGTTAAAGTCATGTTAAGCGTCTGACCTAAATATATAAAACAAAGGAAATATATGGTTGTGGTTAAAATTTGGTCTTTAACTCATCTATTGCATTCACAGCACAAGTGACATGGTAACAATGTGTTAGAGAGATTCTTAAGCTGTATTTACTCAAAGCAACATATTTAAAAGAAGGGTGAAGGAACCACTGAATTATCCCAATGTTTTATCCATTTGAAAACTTCCAGTTTTTTTTTTTTTTAAATAAACATCAGTAGTGTTAGAAACATCAGAATTGGAATTTGGGAATGCTTACTAATAATATCTCCTCTATATACAAATATAATATCCTCCAAAAAAGTTGAACATTCATGGTAAGTGCAAGTCACCCATATCAGTACATGGCAATTAAGTTGTTCACATTGTGAGGAGATGAATACAAAATTTTCATTGTTACCTGGAGGCACTGCACAGTGGGTTATGCATTTACACAGCACATTGCTCTGCAGATTAGGATATTGAATTACTAAACAGTAGGTATGTTCTGTAAACCTAGGTAGTTAAGGATCCTTCTCATGCACAGGAGAGTGCCTGAAGAAATCCCTGCCAGCCAGGGTCTGAAGATAGAAAAGGGCACCTACTCCAAGAAGCTAATAGAGGATGGAGAGTTTTGCTAGCCTCTTGGCAAGAATCTCATAGAAGTTTATTTTTGTTGAAATGGTACTTTGATGATATCTTACAGTTTCCTAACTCAATGCAAAGGTTTCTTTTACATGCATTTTCTCATTTAATTGTGTTTCAGTTTTCCCCTGTAGATTCAAATGAGTCTGTTAATTGGAGCTATTTAGTACCATAAGCAACTAGAAAAATTACAGTTGAAATAGAAGAAAAAAAAATGAGTCTGAGTACTTATTTTATCCTCATTAAATTTGGCTTTTATTTGAAAGTGTTCTTAAAAACATCAAAGTAAGCAGGAGTATAACAATTGAATACGATGTGTCCACGTAGGAGAGTTACCTTATACAGAAAGAAGCCATGATGCTGTACTGTGATTATAATGTGCTTCATCAGGTTATGCTGCAGTAAATGTACCCAAACCTTCACTGAGCAGAGCTTAAATTCCTGAGAGACAACCCATAGAGCAGCTCTGGGACAAAATTAGACTTGGGAGTTTCCTGCCCCTTAATTAAATTTAAACTGTTTCTGCAGTGACAGGGCTCCAATTAGAGGACAAGTTCAAAGAAATTCTAACATAGTTACCTGTGGCCCTATCATAAGCTTTACTGCAGCCCAGGGTCTGGAGGTACAACCTTTAGTGAGCCTTCTTTATCTCACTTTGTTTACAGTGACACATTTAATTCATATAAATCCTGAAGCCCAGGGGGAAAGTTTCTTCTCTTTGTTGCATTTTTTCCTAAGTAGTCTAATCCACATATATGAATCACACATAATGCAGTACTTGGGGAGACTACTTCCTTTTGTTCAACAAGAAGTGCACTTCCCACAAAAGCTGGAGCTAAGATTCTCACGCACTTCAACAAATACTAACACCCAAAGACGCTAGCATGCTAGGAGCATTTCCTATATATCCAATGTTCTGAAATTGTACCGATACTAGAAAAAAAAAATAGCAAGGCACTTTGGGATGATCTTCATGAGGCTTCCAAATCCTCAATGCCTTGAACCTTCTCAAAGCAGAATGAATAATGATTTCTTCAAAATGTCACTTAAAATTTGTTCCCCTTTCCCTCTACTTAAAATTAGCAGAGACCATCCATTTTAAGTCAGCATTTTCAAAAAGGATCAACTGAAACTTGAACAGGCAGAAGGAAAAATGTTTCCACTTCTACCAGACTTAAAAGAAGTTGGGCATCTTTTCGTATTTTTCTTATTAGCATTGTAATATAAAACATCTGTAATAATTTACTAAATTAAATACATTAAAAAAACAAATAAAAGAAGCTGTAATGAATAAAATACAGAAGACCCCATAAGGCTGCCTGTTCCTTTCTTGCCGAGCCGCGCAGTCAAGTAGCCATGAATAACTGTACCAGCAGGCAATAAACCAATGAAAAGGCCGGTGAGCTGCTGCATGCCAGAATGAAAACCAGCTTTGATTCATTTCACCACCTTTGTAACTGAAGGTTAAATTCTGCCATTTCTCGCTGTTTTTTTTTTTTTCTCTCTCTCTCTCTCTCTGTAGATACACCAGTCCTCTAACTTCTTATTTTTGTGTAACTCTCATCTGGCCCTTTTTTTCTTGCCTGCTATTTCTCCTTTCTGTGATTCTTTCCACCTTTAGAATGACAACGTTAATCCAGACTGTTATCAAAAAGGATTCTGAGTTCACATCTTCAAGATTAATCTTTACATACTAGTCAAGAACTATTTCTCAAATAACCCTTAAACCCCAAAAATTAGAGTGGAACTGTTTGATGGGGGAGATCTAAATTCTTTGGACTAGTACTTAAGGGTTTCTATTACATGGTCTTAGTAAAACTATCCATTATCATTTATTGAGATTCTACTATTACAGTTTCTTAGCTTCATTTGGGACAATTTCTGGTATATCTCTATTTCACACAAACACACTTATGGCTCATATCTCTTTGCCTTTGTGTGTACTAGTCCCCAAAGAATGAATGATTGATTGTCTGTTTCTTTATGACACTCTATCTCCATGACCTGCAGGCTCAAATGTTCTCAGAGGTCACATGAGCATTACATTCACAATAGAGTAAATGCTGGAATAAAACACCTAGATGTGGTACAGAGTGTTGTTAAGCTGCAAAAGCCAAGTTCTATGTAAAGGCACCCAAGGGAGTTGTTTTTTAAAACATTATGGTTCTCCAAAAAGACCTGACTTGGCTATGGACCACAAATTTGCAAACTCTAAAGTACACTCATCATTATCTTTAAGGTCTGCTAAAATTTTGCCTTCTGCAGAAAAGAGCCCTGAAGATTTCCATCCTTTGTCCTTATTCCCCTTCCCTTCAATAATTTATATGCAATTTATCTTACATTTCTAGACGTTGCTTCTGCTTTCTTTTTGTTCATATGTGGATACATTATTTTCTCAATTATTTGGGAATTTTATTTTAGAATGACAAAAGTTGTGTGTTTGATTCTTTTATCCTCATTATCTAGAGATAATCTCTTTCTATATATGTACATAAAAGCATGCTGGTTGAGTCTAAGAAAGAATCAACAAATCAATTTGCTACCAGGTTAAGGTCTTTTGAAACAAACCTGTCTCTAACTTAAATCTAGCATTTTCTCTTCTTTCCTAGACAGAAATGAATAGATAAAAGGGATTTAAGATAATACCAAGAGAAGTGGATTGGTATTTTTGTATAACTTACTTAATATGAATCAGCCTTTTATCAAGAAAGAAATCACATAGTGGAAAAAGAACTGGATTGATGATTTTCACTCTATGACCTTGACCAAATAATTTTCTTTTGAGGAATATTTCTTTATCTGTAAAATGGTGTGTTTTGATGGAGAGTGGAGTCAAGATGGTAGTAACTTTTCTGGTGGACGCATTTTGGAATATCTACTGTTATGGTTTGGATCTGAAATATCCAGAGGCTCATGTGTTGATGTCTTGGTCCCCAAAGCAGCAATGTTCAGAGGTGGAGCTTTTGGGAAGTGATTGGATCATGAGGGTTAGGCTCTGATCAACAGATAAATCCATTGGGGAATTCATAGCTGAATGGAATATTGGAAGGTAGTTGAAGCTGTAAGAGATGGGACCTAGCTGAAGGGAGTAGGTGCTTGGGGACATACCTTTGGGGACTCTATCTTATCTCCAATCCCTTCTTTGCTTCCTGCCTGCCTTAAGGTGAGCAGCCTTCTCTTCCACATACTCCTGTCCTGTGGTGTTCTGCCTTGCCTGAGGCTCAAAGCAAGGGAAGCAGCCAACTTTGGACTGAAACTTTGAAAAGGTGAGCCAAGATAAATCTTCCTTCCTCTAAGTTGCTTTTTTCTCAGATATTTTGTCATAGCAGCAGAAAGTTAATCCATCTTCTTAGTTCACAGTGATCCCCTTAACTGTTCCCTACTCCAAATATAGAGAGACATGCCTGAGAACCATGTTTAGACAATGTGATCTTCGTTTCTGGACCACAATGGATTAGACTATGAGAGGGCCTCCAATCCAAATTGAGACAATATCTCTTCCCTGGAATTTGGAACTGGTTGGAGAGATAGAGATTCAGTATTTAATGTTGTTAGGCATATTTAATGTCATCACTTATTTAATTGGACTATGTTCTGACTTTATAGCCAGGACACACAGGAAGCAGGATTGGAGAAATACAGAAGCATGTAGTAGGGACCATAGATAAGAAAGTCTGCCTGACTTCAAGACTGCTTTCCCCTTACCTGTTCCAGTCACTTCTGCTTTTAGTTATTAGCAATAAGCAACCCCAGTCTTCAAGAATGCTCTCTGGCCCCAAATTTTATGAAGCTATATGCTTAAGATCTTCATTGATAAAATAGAGACTATAAATAGAAAAACAGATATCTGAGGAGTTCATTGTAAAGGAACTCAAAAAACTATGTTGTCAGCCAAAACTGCCTGCAAAAGCTGGACTTCCTGGGATAGATGGCAGGAGTTGTGATAATAACACATGTCTCTTTCTACTCAAGGTGATGATATGGAGTTTACAAAAAAGAATTAAAAAGCTGCCAGGATTACTAAGTATCTGCAAGAGGTTTTAAGTTTACCAGATATGAGAACCATATGCAGTTTAAAGCACTTTATACATCACATTTCTTTTTACATATATAAGGAAACTGAGGAGGGAGGCTCAAGTATGTCAGTACATAATTGTTATAAAATTACCAGTGATACTTTCAATGTTGTACAAAAGAAATACTTATGGAATAGTTTTTAAAATTATTTTTAACCTATAAAATGAAACTCATAAAGAGAAAAAATGCAAAATATTGTAATAGATGGTATATCCTCACACTGATCTGAAAGGACTTAATTTTCCTGAGTGATTTTCAATTTCAGTATTCTTGGAATTTCTAGGGGGTGGCATGACTGCACGTACTCTTCTGTACAAGCAGAGTAGAATCTTGCTGAAGGACTAGAGGCTAGGATCAGAGAGGTTGGTCTATTGCCAATCAAATTGTGTGCCTTGGAACATCAGAGATGAGAAAAACCTAAAGTGAAAGAATGACCTCCTACAGCAGATCAGAGATGCTCACAAATCAGAGCACCTCCATAGAATCTTCCTCCTTAATTTTAGCCTAAAAATATATCCTTTCTAAGAAAGAGAGACAAAGACAAGAAGATGATGATGATGGGGAAGGAAGAGGAGGAGGAGGAGATGAAGAAGGAGAAGGAAGGGGAAGGGCGAGGAAAGCAAGTTCTCCTTCTACTTTTATGAATATTCTTGAAAAATAATACATCCTGAAGTTGTCACTCCACCTTCTCCCTTCTGTTTTTCAGTCTTTTGCAATCTGGTCTTTCCTTCGTTTACTTCCAGAAAATTGTTCTGTAAGGGTCTGCTTAGAAAGACTGTGGCTGCAAAATTTGATGAGCACTTTTCAGTTATTAATCTCTATTCCAGAATATTAAAATCAAAATATTTATCAATTGCCATCTGAAATATTTGCTTTTTATTATGTGGCAATTACTTTGTTTTCTATGTCTATTTGCCCCATCACCTTCTTCTTCAGTATCTTTTTCACATTGGTTCTTTTGCACTCTGTTTTTCCTCCAAGATTCTGTCTGTGATCCTGTCCTTTTCCTCTATCCACTCCCTCAGGGCAACCTCATTCCCTCCTGGGATACCAAGTACCATATACTCATGACTCTTGACTTTTTATCTTTTGCAAAGACCCCCCTCTTGAATGTAAGACTTGTATTTATAAGATCCTAATGGGCACCCTTTGAGATACATCACAAAAACCATAAAGTCAACATATCCACAATTAAATTCCTTTTTATCCTCTTTTCCATCCTATTTTTCTTTACTTATGTATCTTAGTGGCCAAGTCAGAAACTTCAGAATCATTTTTTCTTGGTTACTTATTTATCCAATTAGTCATTAAATCTAGATTACCTATAAATATATATGGATCACCCCCATGGCCACTGCTTCTGTCTTACTTCAGACTCATCATTTCTCACCTGTGCTATTACAGAAGCCTCCTATCAGTCTTCTATGTGCAGATTTTCATACATTTCTTCCTTGAATTTGAATCTGTATTCTGTATTTCTGCTTCTGGTATTTAAAGTATAAATCTAGTCAGTACTATTCACCTTTCAATGACTTTCACCACCCATAAGAAAAAATATCAGCTCCTATCCTCAATGAGCATAAATGGCCCTTCAAGATGAACCTCCTTCCTTCTATGCTAAATTATTTCTGCTTTCCCCTACTCTTGTCCTATAGTTCAGTCAGTCCTCAGTGTCTCCTTACAGATTCCCAAACATACCATGCTATTTCATATTTCCTAGTTTTTGGACAGGCTAAGATGTTTGCCTGGAATGCTTCCCTTCATGTGCACTTGGCAAATTCCTGCTCCATCTTTCAAGATTTCACAACCATCATGTCCTGTATATATCTTATGACCATTCTCAACCATAAATGTGCAAGATACATCTCCAATAGCTTTCATCTCATTGTGTTGTAGTTGATAACATGAGGAGGTCTCAATCCTTGAGGCCTCCAAAAGTAGGAAGTATGTTTTATCTGTTTTTTTCCCCCCAGTGTTTAAGTTATGCTTAGTGCTTAACACATGCTCAATGCATGCTGGTGGAATGAATGACATAAAAATGACTAGAGAGAGCAGCTGGTTGGGGATGCTTGGCACTCCTTTCTTGTGCCATTTGGGATATAGGTAATACTGTGTAACCATTTTCTTACGTCTATTAAATGCAAAGTTTCAGAGAGCAGAGAACTGCACAATAAAGTGAAAAATTTGAAAACCAAACATTGTCCTCACAAAACAAATGGTTACTTAATGCAAGACAAGTATCTGAACTAATTTAAAGGAGAAACTGCTTGTTGTGGCTAACTGATGAAATAGGAGCAATTAGTTTTGGCTTTCCCATTGTTAATTCTTCCTCTCGAAATATTTGGAAAAGAGTAACCAATCTTACAGCCTGTGGGGTCAATTCTGCCCAGTGAACAAAACATGGACGTGTGCGTCACCATCTACCTTGCAAAATCCTCCGGCAGGCCTGCATCTACATGCACGTCGCTGATTTATAAGATCCTGTACGTGACAATAAACACCTCGACAGTAAGTCTAGACTACAAGGTCATGTTCAGAAACTTATGACTTCAACAGGGGTGGAGACTGTGGGGAACAGAGCCTAGATCAGGTGAACTTCTATACAGAAAAGGTATTTGTGTGCTCATGCAAAAAAGGAACAAGGAAAGAAGCATGATTAACAAAAGAATGATTTGTCGTAATTCTGGGAACTATTGGAGTAATGAATTATGAACTTAAACAATCCAATACTAGGTAATGGTAGTGACGGATATGGCTTTTCAGGAAGAAGATTTCTACTAATTCTTGGATGAGAATAAGGTGAAGACTAACACTCAAAAATGCAGATTAAGATCAGTTTGCAGGGGCTGAGATTGTGGCTCAGTGGCACAGCCCTTGCCTTGCCCACGTGAGGCACTGGGTTCGATCCTCAGCACCACATAAAAATAAGTAAAGAAAATCAATATATTTTTTTAAAAAAGATCGGTTTGCAAAAGGAATTTCCATCTAAGTTAAGAAAATTCTTTCTTCGGACAACAGATAATGTCTGATTGAAAAAAAAATAGAAAATAAGAATATTTCTCCAAATAGGAAGTAGAAATAAACATTCACAAGTCACAGGCCTAATCAGAATCTTAAATATATCTTAAACTATTTCCTTCATTCATCCCTTGCCCTATTCCACTTATAGTCCAGTCTTTCCCCTTTTTATCTTGGATAATTGCTCATATCTTCCCTAGTAATTTCTCTCTTTTTATTTGGGAGAGAGGTGATATTACCAGTTTCAAAAACCAGAAGCACCAGGCACAAGTACAGCCAAATTCTGTCAAACTGCAAGTTTAACTTGAACACTAAACTCATAGAAAACAAAAAATAGAGGAATATTGCCTTTTTTGTGTTTTTTTAAATCTTAGCAAACCTATTTTTTTTTAAAAAGCCCTTCCACTAATATTTCCACTTAAATCCTTAAATTACCAATTTTGAGCACAAATAATAAATGGTAAGCTATCATTACATTGTATTCCATCAATTTGGAATTTATAATGGAAAAAAAAAAGCCTGGCCATTTTGGTCAGACCCAGATTCATTCACCTCAAGTCTCTGTCCCTGGCAGGAACAATACAAGATGTTTTATGGGGAAATATGTGGTTGAATTTCCTAATCTCAAATTACAATATTTAGAATCATACTCCCAAATTCTTTTTTTCCCTCTTAAAAATCTAGTATTAATTTTATTATGCAAGAATTCTTTTCTTTTCTTTTCAGTATGGGGGATTGAACACAGGGGTCTTCTACCACTGAGCTACATCCCCATTCCCTTTTATTTTTTCATTTGAGACAGGGTCTAAGTTGCTGAGGCTGGCCCAGAACTGTGATCATCCTGCCTCAGCCTCCCCAGTGGCTGGGATTACAGATGTGCACTACACTACATCTGGCTATCATACAAGAATTCTTTCTTTTACCCATTTATACACAGTCTCCAATCTCTTCTGGGGGCAATGAATTCCAAGTTTCCTTTCCAAAATATAAAGATGTATGATTTTCTTCTGAATTTCTCCTTAATGTATTTTATGGAAATGCTTACTTTTTTAATAAGATTAATAGTATACCTGATGATTTTAGAAAGTCAAATTTTTTTTGACCCCTTGCCATTGTTTTCCAGTGGTTGATCCTAAACTTTTTCTGCTCCTTTAGATTATTCATGCCATACACTTGACTATCTAGCTTTTGGGGTTAAAGCATATAATTATGGTTTTGTACAAAAGATATCCATTGTTATGAACTTTTTTAGCTTGTTTTGATTGTGGTTGCTCACTGGGCTGCTATCACCTGACTTCTCCAACCACAGTTTTCAAGGACTTCAACTTTCTTGTTTATCTGACTTTTAAAAATGAAAATAATGTTTTTTATTAATAAAATATCCAACAAATAAAAATCCAAAAGATATAAAAAAATGACTTGGTATTTTCCCTGAGGGGTAGTTACAGTTAACATTTTTCTGGATATTTTTTTCCTTGTATATATATATATATAATATATATATATATATATATATTTTTTTTTTTTTTTTTTACTCAAAGGGAAAAAATACAGCCATTATTCTCAACCTTGGAAGAGTCTGAGAGGAAAGGGTATGGGAGTAGTGATTCAGAACCATCTGAGTATCTTTCTCAAAGTAAACGATTCCCTACCTTACTCTATTGTGATTTCTGCAAAGATAAATAGAATTTTTGAGACGGAGAGGAGTGGATGATATATCCCTTTTATCACCTTGCCTACCTCTCCATTCAAGAATCACTGCTCTAATGCCATTGTATAATCAGATCTGTTTTAGTTTTGTTTAGATCACTCATTATATGTTGCAAACAGTATTCTGTACCAGTGGCCATGTATCAACGATTCAGACAAAGAAAAATGTCCATGGTATATTGTGAGTGAAAAATACAAATTACAGGACAGAGTATTCAATATGTTCTCATTAATGTTAATTTTATTTTTATAGATGTATTTATATATACATAAAATATTTTGACAATCTATGCCTATATAAAATATTTTGAAGATCTATGCCTATATATTCATAAGTTGTCTCTGGAAGTTTTGGATATCGGAGTATTGGGAACATTTTCATTCTTCTGCTGTTTGATAATACAGAGACATTTGTATAATAAAAAGATATTTTGTAAATGTAAATCTGACTATAAAAATAATTTTAATGGCTGCTTACTGTGGTGTGAATCAAGTATAATTTTAAAATAGTCCCCATTACTTGATATTTCCCTTTTAAATATACTGTAAATGATGCTGCCTTGAGATATAATATACCTATCTCAGTACACTTGCTTATTTTTAACAGAATTCTTAGTTATGGAATGTATGAGAGGAATGCACCTAAAAACATGGCCAGGTTGCGAGAATAGTGTCTGAAAAAAAAAAAAACTTATCAGTTTTCCTCTGTCAGTGAATTTGTCCATTAACTCAGAACTTCATAAAAATGATTTTTAAACCTTTTTATCTCTGCAAATATAATATGTAAAAGATATACCATTTAAGTTTGCATTTCTTTGACTAATAGGAGAGAATGGCTATTTATAAATTTATTGATCAAATATACTTTTTTTGGTATATTGCTTATTTAGGGTTTTGTCCACCTTTTTATTTGTGTTTACTTATTTTTATTATTAATATGTAAATGCTTCTCATATCTAAGTATACTAATGATTGCTATATATTATATAAACATGAAATTTATATGCAATTTTCCATTAGCCTGTATAGGTTTTTTGATTATAGAAATTTATAATGCCTACCCATTTTCCTAATTATTCTTTCCTTTATGATGTTGGCTTCTCTGAGTCAGAATTATTTTTAAAAAATTAATAGTATTGTTTCATACATATATGAAAAAAAATTCATGAAGACAGATACCACTTTCCTGCCAGTTGTTGATGTACGTTTATTTTTTGAAAATTTATTTGTATATGGTGCTGAGGATTGAACTCAGTGCCTCACATATGCCAGATAAGTGCTCTGCCACTGAGCCACAATCCCAACCCCTATATATTTACATTTTTAATACATCAGAATTTTTTTTTTGGAACTGGGAATTGAACCCAGGGATGCTTTACCACTGAGTGACATTCCCAGACTTCTGATTTTTACTTGAAGACAGGATCTTGCTAAGTTGCTTAGTACCTCACTAAGTTGCTAAGGCTGGCCTGGTCTTGTGGTCCTCCTGCCTCATCCTCCCAAATTTCTGGGATTACATTTGTGTGCCTAGCTTCCATCAAGAATTTATTTAAGTATTCTTGATTCTTCTTAGCAAACTATATTTTACCTTAATTTCTGAATATTCAACATAATCCAAATTGGCATTATATTAATACAGAAATAAACCAATTGTATTAATTATTCTAATTTGTTTAGTGCTATTAAAATACTCTATTTTACCTCCTTCTTTTTCGCACCTTACCCTGTTCATCTTGTTGTTAATTGTAGCCAAGGTTATTAATTATATGCGAAATATGGAAATAATGGTTCATTCTGCCTTCATTGTTTTTACATAACTCTATGTTTATTTTAAAAATGTAGAATAATCCACATACTAATTTGCCATGGTACCTGACACTTTACAGGCTCTTGATGAAGATTTTGGGAATGGCTAGATTAGCAAAGCAAACAAAATAATTATGATAGCAAGTAAATAGCTCTATGAACTCAAAATTAATGTGATCCTTTTACTCATGTTCAGCAGAAGTTTGTTAGTCATTCATTAAATTTTTCACAATATAGGGTAAGCACATTGCTTACTAACTTGGGCTTTCCCATCTCCGTTTGGCCTAGGAATCTAGCAATTTTTACTAACTGCTTCACAAGATGGTTGGAGGAATAATAAGATACAGATTCTGAAATGACTTTGAAAGAAAACAACTTTTTACATGGAAAATGCCATCATATAAACAAAGGCAGTGGCCACGGATGGTCTGCTGCTGTTATGAAAACAAATAAAAGCATGATAGACCATCAACATGTTTCCAACTGGTCAATAAAGGTATGTGATTTTGATTTGAAATAAAAATGAACTCCTTGCACAAAAATTCATGAAGACAGATACCACCTGTCCTGCCAGACCACAGTGAGGAGGAGATTGATTGCGGGTCAGGTGTTTCCTGTGGGCCCAGCTGTATCTATGATTCCAAGTGGCTAGTTTTCATTTTTCAGAGCTGGTGTGTGCTGATGAAGCTGTTTGCGCTCTGTGGCTTGCTTCCAAGGCCTTCCACATGACAGCCAAGCCACGGTGGGAAGAGCTGCGTTATGCAATAATGGCCCACCCCACCTTCTCCTTACATCATATTTCACACTCTCTTTGTAGTCAGGTGGCAATTATTCCTCACAGAGTTTCGAGGAAGAAATTTCATTACTACCTGTGAGTAATAGTAGTATGTGCCATACTGATTTTACATTAAAGAAGCTAATCCACAGAAAGACTTGGGAAATTTAAAGATGCATGCTCTATAACCACTGCCCAATGGCAAAATTAGTGTTAGACTCAGATCTCTCTGCAGGTATTCATTTAGAAGCTGCTATATCCACAACTATGGTGACTGAGAATCAGTCATTTTTTGGTTTTCCAGTTCATGTTCTGACTTACAGAGTGAAATCTTGAAACTCAAAGATATGTGTAATTGAACAATCAATTGTACCTCAAGAATCATAACTACCTGCTATAGCTTGAAAGTTTGTGTTCTGCCAAAAAAATATGTTGAAAATTTAATCATCAATATGATGCTATTAGGAGATGGGGATTTGGGGAGATGACTAGATCATGAAGTTGGAGCCCTCATGAATGTGATTATAAAAAGGGCCTCAGAGAGCCACCCTTCTCCTTTTTTTTTTTTTAACCTTTTAAGGAAACAGTGAGGAAGTTCCATCTAAGCACCAAAAAATGAGCCCTTATGGATATACAATCTACTCATGCCTTGATCTTGACTTCCCAACTTCCAAAACTGTAAGAAGAAAATTTCTGTAGATCATAAGCCTCCTGGTCTATGGAATTTTATTATAGCAGCCTGATCGTACTAAAACACTATCTGCATGTATGGATCAATATGTTTAAGGGACTGATTCTTAGAGTCAAACCCATACATCAAGACTCACTCACATCCCCAAATGATGGAGGACCTTAGAATTTATAGGTTCCCTCTTAGGGTGAGATTTGAAGCTGTTTCTCCATTTGGAGGTAGTATAATTCTTTGTGACACAATAGTGGCAGATGGATGGAGGAATCCTCAGTCAAGAATGAAAATTATAAAATCCCCATACTTTTACAGATGCCTCCTTGGAGGTGGGTCTTGCCCCAAGTGACAACCACTGGATTGTGGACATTCTAAGAATAAACTTTGTTTTTAGCTCATTTTCACTATGAAGATCCACAGGAGTCACAGAAAAGACAATTCCTTTTTTTTTTAAAAGAATGCTTGGGATTATCCCTGCTTCTGGCTTTCAATGTAGGTCATTCTATATTTAAGACCACTGTTCAACCAACTGTTAGAATGATTACTAACATAGGCAGGCTAGGATGTCTTGTCAGGTATAGAAAATCTATATGGTGTGCACGTATCTGCACACCATAACCAAATCTCACAAACATTACAATAAAGGGATAAAGACCCATCAGGATAAAAAAAAAGGTGGGAGAGCAAGCAACAGTGCATATAAAGTACAAACTTAATCATTACTCCCTACTCAAACCCATCAGTAGATTCCTATCTCACTAAGATTAAAATTTACTGTCATTGGCATGACCTGGATGACCCTACACAAATTGTCGCCCCACTGTTCTCTGACTTTACCTCCTCCTTTAAAGTCATCAGGGCACTTCGCTGTTCCTTATGCAGGCCAAGCATGCTCCTACTTCAGGTTATTTGTGTTTGAGTATCCCTGAGCTTAGAATATGTGCCTGCATATTCCCTTCCCAACTTTCTTCAGGTTCCTGATTCATTGCTACCGAATAAGAAAGGTCTTCCCTGCACATCTCAGATAAATAGCAGTTCCACTTCTCTCCTCGCTCTTCCATTCCCTCCTCTCATTCTAATTTATTTTTCTTCATAGTAATTATTGCCATTAGTCACATTTTACATTTGTTTATAAGAGTTAAGAGGGCAGGGGCAAGATGAGATCAATTATTTGTCAATAAGTCAGTCAAAGAATATCAAAAATACTTTTTTTTTCAGGAACTGAACAGAGAAGAAGATGCTGAAACCTGAATGTCTGCAGATAGAATGCCAGCAGAAGCCAACAGAGTCACACTAAAGAAATGTCACACATGAAAAGTCTCAGAAATTGGACACAGCAAATACCTCAGAAGAAGTGTGGAGTTGAAAAATAAGATAGTGCATATCAGTTGAAATTCCTAAAAGAGAAACTGTATTCCTAGCTTCCTCACTAACTTCAAGTAGCCAGGTGATCATCCCTCTTTGAGCATGGCAAAAGAGACCAGATTATTCCTTGGAGAAACTGAATAGAAGATTAGAATGAGGGATGGCCAGGTAGGGTTCAGTGATGAGGCATAATAATTAATTTAGGAGATATAAGTTACATGTCTTCATTGTGAACTGTGAGAAACCTGCTTCCCCCATCCTATACAGATGTGGACTTTTTAGTGTATTTAGTACATATATACACTGCTTTTAAGTATAACACTCTTAACTGTGAACATACAGCCAAGGATTATATATATGAAAAAAAGTCCAGAATGAAAGACAGAAACCAAAGCAAAGAAATATAAAAAGAAGTTTGGATGAAATATGTCATTTGGGAAGAAAAAAAAAAGATGCTTTAGAAAAAATGGTTGATATCCATATGAGATAGAAAAAAGGACATAAGAAAAATATATTTTAGATTTAATTATGATAGAATAAAAATTCAATAGAAAAGTTGTGTATACAAATATAGATTTACAAAAAGATAAAGAGACAGAAGGTATATAAAGCTGTTGAAGAAATTTAGGAGCTCAGTCCAGATAGTTTCATAGCCAAGTAATAGGAGCTCCAGAAACAGACACAGAGGGAAGAAACAACCAAGTAATAAATTAAGAAAGTTTCCCAGTACTGAGATATATGAATTTTTATTTTGAAGAGACAAATTCCCACCACAATGAATGAAAATAATCCACATCAAACAGACCATCATGAAAATATCATAATGACTATAAAAGCTTCCAGAGAGATTAAAAATAAGGTCATATCCATGATATTCGGAATGAAAATGGCAGCAGATTTCTCAGCAACAATACTAGAAATTAGAAGGTAGCCAGTAAAGACTTCAAAATTCTGAGGGGATAGTTTTCCACTTAGAATTCTAAACATAGAGAGGGAAGATGGGAGGGAAGGGGAAGGGGGATAGTAGGGGATAGGAAAGGTAGCAGAATACAACAGTCACTAATATGGCATTATGGAAAAATGTGGATGTGTAACCGATGTGATTCTGCAACTTGTATTTGGGGTAAAAATGGGAGTTCATAACCCACTTGAATCAAATGTATGAAAGATGATATGTCATGAGTTATGTAATGTTTTGAACAACCAATTATATATATATATATATATATATATATATATATATATATATATATACACACATATATGTTATAAATCAAGTACAAAGGTAAAGACATTTCATACATGAAAGGTACTGTAGTAAAGATCACTGTAGTAAGGATCAGGTTATTGCCTATAAGCTATTTCTCTCTTAAGTAAAAATGTAGGTGATGCAGGCTGCCACTATTCTAAGACTAAGGAACTCAGGCCCCTTTCAATTCCTTGCTCCATCATTCCTATGTTTGTCCTGTGGCCTCATGATCCAAGATGCCATCTATATTCTAGGAATGAAAAAAAGTACACTGCAGGCTTCTCTCAAGGAAGTCCCCCAGATCTTTGCCTCTAGTTCATTCTTCAGTTTTGTCACAGTACTCTCTACATAGCAGCTCAAGAGGCTGGGAAGTGTTGTTTTTATTCTGGGCAGGCAGTCATGGACTCAGCTAGAAGTTCTAGCACAGAAGTTCCCCATAGATAAGACTATGAGAAACACTCAAAGACTCCTGACAGATGCCTGAAACCACAGGAATGTATACCATGTTTTATCCTCCTAAGTTTAGAATTTCACCTTTTCACGTAAAGGACATACTTTACAGGTTTCTGTTTTGTATATACAAATTGCCAGCATCTCCACTGTTACTCTTTGGGGCCATTGCTAATTAAAATAAGGGTTATTTGAATACAGCACTGTTGTTACACCACAACAGTCAATCTTATAACCAAGATAGCAACTAAGAGACTAACAAGGGACAGTATATACAGCTTACATCCACTGGACAGAAGGATAATTCATGTCCTGGGCAGGATGGACTGGGGTGGCATGATATTTCATCATGTTATTCAGAATGGTGTACAACTGAAAATTTATAAACTCTTCCATTTCTGAAATTTCCCATTTAATATTTTTAGACTACAATTGATTGCAGGTAACTGAAACTAGGGAAAGCTAAAAACATTGGCTAAGCAGGGACCACTATACAATGAAAAAAGAGAAGTACTGGGAGAAACAGGCAGTTTTGCCATGCAAGGACACACACCTGCGTCTCCTTAGATAATTTGTGTAGTGTATGTGTTAGTAAAACAGGGAAATAAGCCAAGAAAAGAGGAAGATGTAAGATCTGGGAAGCAAATTCCAACAAAGGAGAGAAATTCTTAGCAAAGGAAATCCCAAGAGAGCAGCCATGAAGTATACCCAAAGAGCAGCTGTTCAGATTGAAGCAGAGTAGTAGAGGCAGGCATTAGGTGTAATTTGGTGGATGCGGCGGGAGGATTGACAGGTTACCCTATTGTTTGAGATTTTATTGGCAACAGTTTTATATATAAGTAAGATAGAGAATTTAAGCATACGTTAATAATAGGTATCTAGGAAACAACTAATTTTTTAAAAAAGTTGTATTTTATTATGGAATGAATCTTTGTGTCCCCTCAAAATTTATATGTTGGCATCTTAATCCCCAATGTGATGGTACTAGGAGGTGGCACCTTTGGGAAATAATTAGATCATGAGGACAGAACATCATAAATGGAATTAGTACCCTAATAAAGAAGAATCCAGATAGTTCTCTTGCCCTCTTTCTGCCCTGAGAGGATATAATAAGAAGACAGCAGTCTGCAACACAGCAGAGGGGCCCTTGGGAAGCACCAAATCTTCCAGCACCCTGATCTTGGACTTTCAGCCTCCAGAGCCATGAGAAATAGAGTTCAGTTGTTTACAAGCCCCCAATCTATGGTATCCTGTTGTAGTATCCCAAAGAAACTAAAAACATGTGTTACCTCTTAGGAAAACCAAAAAGTTGTGCAATAAAGAAGATGTAATCATAGTATATCACAAGGCTCAGTAATGCACATAATGGAAAAACAGACACTGAATATAATGTAATTCTCTTAGGAAAGTGACTGTGTGTGTGTGTGTGTGTGTGTGTAAAAAATATAACATTCTTGTCTCCTACTTGTAACTCAGTAGATACATTCTAATGTTGAAATATAAGGAAAGAAATAAAAATATCACTATAAGCATGTTATACAGAGATATCAGAAGAAAAAGATAGAATAATAAAAAGATTGTCTCTAGGAAGTGGGATTTGAGTGAGAGAGAAGTATCATGGTTAGCTGTTTTCTATCTACATTTCTATAATACTTTTTGACTTTTTAGATTATATTCCTAAAATACTTTGATTTAAAATGAATAGAAGAAAAATTGGCATAAAAAGATAAGGTAAATCTTAAACTTTCTTAATAAGAGCACCTTACAGAAATTCTTTCACTATTCCTACCAAAATAGCAGCAGTTTTTCAGGGATTCACTCCTTTGTATCAGAATTAATAATCTACTGGTAGAATTATTATTATTATCATCATCATCATTATTATTACACAACTAGCATTATTTGGGCACTTACTATGTACCAGGATTGTTTAATTCAATTCTGAAAGCAATTCAAAGGAAAAGGCAGGATTATCACCCCTACTGTGCACATGAGGAAATTAAGCTTATAGCAGCTGACATAGCTTGCCCAATATAGCATGGGAAAAAAAAGAAAGAAAAAAGAAAAGAAAAAAAGGAGGAAAGAAAAAAGATAAAGGAAAAAATTCTGTGAAGGAGCATATTTCAAAAGAGCAACTTATTTATCAACTCACAACATAGAGGTCTCTTACTTTGACCTTTGAATTTGATTTGTCCTTTAAAAATTCTAGTAAGCCTTGGGCAAATGCAATTTAGAAATTTGTAGCACTTTTAATCTCAGCCTGACTGGACACCCAAGAAGTTTCCCACAGACAACCCTGCCAACATATCTCCGTCCTGACCTGCAGCACCCTTGGTTTGAGACTCTTCTGAATTGAGTATGCCAAGAATATTAAATTATATAAAATGATGTCAGTGCTTTTATAATATAAATATTGTGCATCAAGGCTTTGGGGCTACATCAATAAAAGTTCCATTTCATAAGGGGTTTAATGAAAAGTTTAATTATGCAATTATCATTTCTCTGTCATATAGTGAAGATACACATCTAAAAGGTCAAAAGAGCAGTAGAGATAAGGAAGATGAGAGAATAAAGTGGGATACCCAATTTGCTTTTTCAAGCCCATTTCCTTATGACTAAATTCTCTAAGCAGAATTATAAAATTGGAAAAGTTAATATTTTAGTGTCTTTCCATTCCTCATCTTGGAAGGTTTTGAATGTTCCCATTTTTTTTAACCACCTTCTTTTCTCTCACAAAGAGGTACTTTTCCCAAGCCTCCTCCTAGATTGCCATAGATGATAGGAACAACTCTGACATCCTCATCAATTTGGCTTGCTGTGCTCCCCTGGGCTTTCAGGCATGCTAAGGGCCAACAATGTCATTTTTCAACTGTAATGGAATTGCTATATCTTCATCTGACAATTTAAATACAAAGTGGGGGCTACCAGAGAAACAAACTTGGAAAGCTTAAAGGAAGCTCTCTATCATTAAAAATGAGGGCTAATTTCTAACAGGTGACTAGATAGATTTGAACAGTTAAACTGGAGTGGTGAATATTGAGGCAGGAGCAGGCTTTCTGAAGGGAGATGACAAGTCCAATTTTGAAGTAGCGTTTGGGGTGTCTGCAGAAAAACCAAATGGAGATGTCCGCTAGGTCTTCAGGGCAATTCAGTAGCAGAACCCGGGAGATTCCATCAAATCCAAACTAGGGGGACAGCGCTGAGAACAGTTTGTCTTATTCAGGGTGTGGTACCATAGTCTGGACCAAAAAGACCATTTTTCCAGACATCAAGAGATGGACAGAAATAGCTCAATTCTTTGTTTTAGTTTCACTGCCTCCTTCTACCCTTTGGAGCGTTCCCTTCTAATTATCCTCATCTGTTTCTGCTTTAATTGCTTTTCTGGCTTACTGTTTACCTCAGGGTGGAACATGCAGATACCGCTGCCACTGCCACTCCTATGCCCACAGAGGACATTGCTGATTGCACTAGACCCTGCTCCCATGGACTCTAGGTGACCAGCAATGTTCTGCTCTACCTAGTGTTCCCAGCAACGCCTGCCACGCAGAGCTACCAAAGAGGAAACCCACCTCCCTCCATTGTCTTCACCCAGCCTTGGGCTCTCTAATGTGGATCCAATTGTTTGTATTTTTAAAAAAAATCTATTTTCCTCTAGTCTTTTAAACATCTCTGCACAATTTTTCATGCTTTTGCCCCTTCGTGGTTACCAGTCATTATCTGGGCTTCCAACTTCTGAACCAAGACCACAATTTCAGCAAATTGAAATCATGGCCATGCAGAAGAAAAGACGTGGGTTGTGAACACTTAACAAATGTTAGATCAAACCTCCCGTGATTCCCTACAAACCAGGTGATTTGGGCAGACTACCTGACCTCTCTGAGCCTCTGTTTCCATAACAGTAAAATGGTGAAAATAATATCTACCCATAGGATTATTTGGAGTCTAAGTAACCTGCATATAACTTGGTACATGGCTTTTGTTCAGGAAGTATTAATATTTTAAAATTGGAACCATTCTCTACTTCATGAATTTCCTCCGGTCCGGTCTTTAAGTTCCCCAAGAGATAACTGTATGTTTCATCTATCTTTGTGTCCTTCACGATGCCTACTATTGCATAGGTTCTCAATATGACCTCAATATCCTGACTTATATATCCTGAATACATGGATAAATTGCCTGATGATTTCAAGGGTAGGGATCTTTTATCTTTATTTTAGTTAAACCAAGTGATTATCTTAAAATTAATCTAAGTTAGTATTTATTTTCTGCTTCCTGGATGCCCAGACTCTGTAGTGAATATTTTACTGGAATTAACACATTCTATTCTCACAACAATTGTATAGAGAGGGCCTATGACGTTCAATTAACATATGAAGTTATTGAAGCGGAACAAGAACAGACTACTTGCTTAAGGACACTCAGTTAGCAAATGGTAGAACAGGAATTGAAGATCAGACCATGGGGCTTCAAGAGCCTATGTTCTTGACCTCTAGACTATATATATATATGAGAAACTTGAAAAAAAAAAAGGTCTACCCTGGCTGATCTCTTTAGGTTTTGTTCCTAACTGTGGTATTTCTCTTGCCTAAAGTTAAGGTCTGAAAATGTTGGAGAGGCTATGCCTAAAGAAATCAGCATAAATGTGTAAACTCACACAACCTCCTTTTAGCAGATGCTTCATTTCTAACATTCAAAGTAGATTCAGAAAATGTCCTCAAAACAAAACCAAAAACTTACTTCAAATAAGGAAGCCACACTAGTTTGTAGAGAGAATATCATGTTCCTTGTTCCCAAGGTCTAACTGAAAAGTTGTTTACAAGCATAAATTGATGACTTACTCATGTCATTATCCTTTTGCAGATTTGATTTATCCATCTTCATATGCAAATATACCACCTTCATGTGTGTTTTCTGCATGCTAATGAGTGCACCTGGAATTATGACATGGGAGATTGAGTAGGTAGGGGCTGCAGTGGGTGGTGAAGTTGGGACGTGCAAACAGATAAACAAGAAATGAAGCTTAATGTAGTCTTACAAAGACCTTGTCTTTTCTTTGCTGCTTACTTCCTGCAGGGAAGACTTACCCAGGGGAAGCTATCCAAAGAGGTTCCTTCTCCACTTCATCTACAGCAAAATTATTCGTTGTGTGTCCCATACTTAGCAGGTTTGGGAAGAGTTCAAAGTAGTCTGCTTAAGAAATTCATGAATTCTTAGAGGGTTAGTTACAGTTTTTCCTTTCTTTATTTCTTTCTTTTTTGGTGGGTCCTGGGAATTGAACCCACATTAAACACATGCTGTTCCTGTTAGTTACACCGCAGTCTTTGTTTTTCTTTCTTATTGATAATTTTTCTTAATCTTTTGCTTAGCTGTAAATTTTCTTTCATCATCTCATGATAAAACTGGAAAAAGGGCATAGATAGTAACCAAGCACAAATTTCAAAATCAATCTTTCTACAATGCCAGCAATAAAGATCAATGGCTAGAACTCATTTCTTCACTGACTAAGCCATAGATGAACAAGGCAAACTGTTGTCCAGGATAAGAGAACTGAAATATATCTAAACAACATGGCCACGAGGAAGAATAAACTGGTGTTAGACTGGAAAGACTGGAAAGACTAGGAATAAGAAGTCCTGGACCTTGTTCCTTACCATTATGACTTTGGGAAATTCACTTCCATTCTTGACCTTAATTAATTCTTCCTTTCTTCCTTTCTTCCTTCCTTCCTTCCTTCCTTCCTTCCTTCCTTCCTTCCTTCCTTCCTTCCTTCCTTCTTTCTTTCTTTCTTTCTTTCTTTCTTCCTTTCTTCTCTTCTTCTTTTTTTTGATACTGGGGATTGAACTCAGGGGCACTCGGCCACTGAGCCATATCCCCAGCCCTATTTTGTATATTATTTAGAGACAGGGTCTCACTGAGTTGCTCAGCATCTCGCCCTTGCTGAGGCTGGTTAAAAACCTTGATTTTCTCATTGATAATAATAATAAATAATAGTAAATAATAATAAATTAATAGTAATAGCTATCATTTAATAAGAACTCATTGGAGATGTTAGATTCTGTTCCACAAATAAACATATTAACTCATATAATCTTTATGCTAGCTAGAATGATCAGAATGAAGCTAATAATACTAACATCTGGCAGATCAAAAAAATAAGCTATAGAGAATTGACTAATTTGCTCAAGGTCTCAAATATACCAAGTGAGAAGAGTCAGGGGTCTCATCCAAATAGTCAAAGTCCAGAGTCTATGTTATAGTTGTAAATCTATGGTACTTTTCAATTCTAAAATTGTATTTTACTCTAATATGTCCTTCTAACCACCACTGCCAGAATCAATTTCAAACTCCCATTATCTAGTAAGTACTTCGAAGGCATGCTTCATGGAGTTGCAAAAGACTTTGGAATAATACCCAAAAGTTTACTAAAGTTATTCTGATTTACATATCCTTTCAATTCATTTACTTTGCATATACAATTTTGCATATTTCCTTTGGGTGGAGTTCCTCAATTTCACCTACTTGAAAAAAAGAGGTCAACTTTTCTTCAAATCCAGAAATTAGAAAACTCAAAAGTACTTTGGGCATACACTTTTATTTATGGTTGGAATAGTAATAGTAGTTAATATTAATTAGAAACCTCAAGTCCTTGCACACATTGTTTAGAGAACACCTTACATGTACTCTCTGACTGAATCTTCACTCATTCATGAGATTTTCTTGTATCATTCCCCTTTTACAGAAGGGCTAAAGAATTTACCCACAGTCACACAGCTTAGCCAAATTGTGGGGATTTGAATCCAGTCACAGTTTTGATTCAAAGTCATCTTATTCCACTTCTCTATGTGGAAGGAAAGAGAAATAATGAAAATGGATTTTGGGAGGAAGGTAAATAACAGTCTGGAGGGTATTGAACTAAGTATTTTAAAACCTGCTCAAAGGTTTAGAATGGCAAAATTAAGACATGAACAAAAACCAGTCCATAACGACTACTGATCATTGCCAATTTAAGCATATTATTAGCATTAAAATTAAATTTCCATTATCTATGTCATCTAGGACTTGGAAGAGAACAAGAAATTCTAATTTTCAGAAGAAACTTAGACCTCATTTTAGTTAGTACTTTCAGCTTTTTCCCTGACCAAATATTTTACAGAACAGCTCAGTATTACAGTTTGTAAGATGGAATTCCCATGAAACTTTTTGAGTTCTTTTTTCTTCTCTGATTTATGTTCCAGTATAAGGTGAACATAAAGTGAATAAAAGTGTGTTTAAAGAAAGAACATATGGGTAGATACATGTCCTGTACCCAGATACCATTTTGGATGAATAATCAATTCCTTATTCACTTAATTGCTTGCCAAAATGCCTCTGAAATCTGCAACATACACATCAGATACCATGTTAACAACTTTATATTCAAATTTCTGCTTTAAAATGTAGAGAGTTGAGCAAGCTTCAAAGTCAGTTCCAAAATACCCAGGGAACATTGGCTACTAACTAAACCAAGCACAGAGCAGCAAATATGAGAAACTCAAGATAAGGTAGTCTTTTCTTTACCTAAGAAACCCCAAGGTTTTCCTTCCTTCTAGAATATTTCGTGTTACCATCCTGGAAGCATTGTTTCCTCATCACTACAGCAAATAATGTCAGGCTATTCCCTGCAGAAAGGTAAATATGCATTGCTGGGAACAGCTGGGTGTCTTCTTTACAAGCACATTGCTATATGAAAACACGATTTTGTCAGTCTGTTGCTGCCATCAGATTCTTGCTATAAACATTTCATGTGCTGTAGCAAATTAGAATTTAAACACTGGGTTTCTGTGCTTTTTTGGGTTTGTTTTATAGCCACAAAGAAAACCCACCTTTTCTTAGTTTCTAGTGTCATGAATCACAGGCCTGTTATTTCCTTCTTCCCATCTACATTTTACAATTTTCAGACAAGTAGCACTGTCTCCAAAAAAGCAATGATTTAATTTCTGCCAGTTATGTTCTTTGTTCATTTTCTATTTGACTTCCCAGAACCATATGACTGAAAGGAACAATGAGAGATCATCTGGATCAAGCACCCTCTGAAGGCACCTTTCATCTTGCACTGGGGCTAGATAAGAGAGCCTCTATTTGGCATATGGTCTCTTCCATTAAGATAACTATGTACTTGAATTGATCAACCGACAAACATTTATTTTTATTTTTTGTCCAGAACTATTGCAGACTTTATGAGGATCATCATAACAATGAGAGGAGGATATATTATATCATAGTTTTCTTATCTGTAAAATAGGAGGGTTGATGTGATTTGCACAGAAGTCCATTGGGAGTAGGAAAGTACTATTTATGAGCCCATTCTGTAGATAAGGTAGCTAAAGTTCATAGAGGTTAAGTTGCATCATTGAATTATGCTGTACCAATGTCATCCAGCTAGTAGTTATCCCAGGCCTCCTGATCTCAAAGTTTTCCCTCAAATCTCTTGTTTTGTTTCCTTTTCCCCACTTGGAATACCTTATATTTATGTAGTAGTACACACTTGATAAGGTTCCTCCACACACACTCTCACTTTGAGTAGATATTCCTGTTTTTACTTCACAAATGAGGAAACTGATATATACTTAACATATGGTTTGTCTGTGGTGATTTGGCCAAGGAGGCAAAGCAGGTCTTAGACTCCTCTTTTTTGAGCATGGATTCATGCATTTTCCACTGCACCAGAGCAGTCACCAGAGTCTACAATCTTGCTTCGGAATTCACATAAATGCAGTTGAAATAAAGGAAAAATTAAGTTGGGAAACTACACTACTATGAACCACGGAGATGAGAGTTCATGAGCTGAGATGATTTTTTTCATACTTCCTCTATTCTTCTTAGCAATGTTGTCATTTTCTGAGCCCTCTAGAGTGAGATCTTTCCATTTCCCTATGTCAGTCTAGTCAATCAATCTGCTTCCCCTGAACTTCGTTTGACTTCTCCATTAAATATTTTCAAGTAAAAGTACTACATTCCTTTCATCCTTTAACATGGTTGTCTTCACAAATGTTCCAATTTGCTTAGAACTATTTCTCTTTGTGTTAACTTAAGTGACAGATTGCTCATTATTTCACAGGGTTTACGTGTTCATACAGATTGTTAAATACCTTCCATGTTATTCCACAGCTTATGTGGCTGTGCAGGAAATTCTCAATGACTCAACTTAAGCTGTGTGCCAAGTAGCTGTGAGCAATGCTCCTCTTTAACGGCATGTCCTCAGTCCTGCTTTGCCTCCCACTGAGAAGCACATCTGTGGCAGCAGTCATATCTTGGATTATTGTTATTTCCTCAATGTTTTAGCTTAGCAGAAGGTCATTTTGGTTCCTTGTATAACTGGGAAAGTAGAAGCAAGTGAAGAAACTGCTTGAGTAGTGTACAGCTCTGGAGTCACGCTCAGTTCTGCCCAAGTGTTCTGACCACTACTTAGCTACCCTGATGTCAGTTTCCTCATTTGTAAGATGTGAATAATAACTGTAGCTGCCACCTAGGATTATTGTAAAGATCAAATGAGTAGAAGAGCACTTTTGGAGCACTAGATGTCATCTACTAATATCAACTTTTAAATGAATCCTCATAACATGGCTTGAAGAATGTAGGGAAGCTAATGTTTTTATTAGCTCATTGAGCCCTTATGGGAACATGAAAGACCAATGTCATCATGACCACTTATGAAGAAGAAATTGAAACAGACTGGATAATCGATGTGCCCATGCTATTATGGCTGGAAAAAGGTAGAATCAGAAGGTAAATTCGGATTAGCCTCACTCCTATATACCAAAGAATAATAACCAGAGCTGATATTTATTCACTGCTGATTTTATGACACCAGGTACTGTGCTCTTTTGTCTCTCATATTAACCCCTTAAAATAAGCACTATTATAATAACCTTTTTATAATTCAGGAAACTGAGGCTTAGTGAGTTCAAGTGATTTTTTCAAAAATCATGTCAATTCAACAATGATTCAAAATGGGAAATTGTTTTGATAAGAGGATGATTAAAATTGAGTCACTTTGGTAAATAACTTGGGTAAATAACTTCTAATTAATGAAACAAAACAATTTCAAAAAAGGAAAATTCTCTAATGAAAATTAAATGTGAAAATATTTCAGAATTTAATAGTTTACCTACAATTTAATACATTTCCAAATGAAGTCTAAAAGAATCAAGTGTTTTTTCCTCTAACTTACATGGTTAGCTGTGTTTTTTCAAATCTAAGGCATATTTTTTTATATTTTAACATCTCCTAGACTAAGATATTATTAAAATTATAATTAGGAAACACATTCTTTAGCAATACCTGAGATAATAGTGGATTTTTTTTTCGCCTTTTTTTTTTCCTCTGAGATTTTCTTCTAGTGGAGGGGAACTGAACCCAGGGATACTTTACCACTGAGCTACATTCCTAGTCCTTTTTAAATTTTTATTTTGAAACAGAATCTTGCTAAGTTGATGAGGTTGGCCTTAAACTTGCAAACATCCTGCCTCAGTCTCCCTGATGGCTAGAATGCCAGGCAGGTGACACTATGCCAGGCTAGTAGTGCTTTTTATAATTGATGACTTCTGAAAATTGAAGAAAACTTAGTATTTTGTGCTTTGGTTCTCTATTCTGTGATCTCATTAGTACAGATTTCAAGTTTGCTTTCTACTTAGAAGCAAGCAACCCTTAGTAGGACCCATTAAGAAATGAAAACCCTCACCAAACAACAACAACACAAAACCAAATGCTTTTTCGTCCACAGCGCTCTACAGTTTACTGGTAGTAAAAAGAAATCATAAGATGTTACTTCATGGGGGGCTGGAGGGCGGGGAAGAGTTTTCCCTGGACAGATTTAAGTTGACTCTGCACAAGAAAAATGGTAATCCAATGAGAAAGTCCACGTGCTGTTTCAAGATTTTTTCCCTCAAAGATTTCTTTGGCTCTAGGAAGTCATAGTTTAAACATTTTCAAGCTCTTATTTTTGAAAGATACTAATTACTCTCCAAATTCCCTACCGTAGACTTCACTTCTTCTTCTCTGACCCTGATATCTTTCCAATTCCTGCCCTTAGCTTAATTTTTGGGTGACCTCTTGCAGGCAAGAGTCCTAGGGGATTTTTCTGATTCACTTGAAATAAAATTTGCACCACTCCATGCTTCCCAGGAGAATTTTCTTTTGTGTTTCTATCACTCTTATATTTCCTACCAAATTTAAATGATATACATTCTTATTCTGTCTACAATAAAAGACAGATTAGCAAGAAAAAAAAAGCTTACAACTTTATTCAATGTAAGTTTTACAAATGAAGACCCCCCAAAAAAAAAAACAGGTAAACTTGTGTACTTTTATGCTTAGGTTTGACGAAGAAGTGGATAGTCATGGCTAAGTGTGGTTGGACAAAGGGGGTGTGATTTAATGCTGGGGAGGGGAACTTAACAAGGCCTGTTTGTTAAGATTTTTTCTGTGTCCCTGTGTCTTCAGAGATGAGAATGCTCTTTTCCTCTGGGTAAAGGCAGGACACCTCCCAAATGAGGGTCTCATGACCTGCCTGGGCTGGAGTGGAGGGGGAAGCAGGGAGTAGGGGAATGTGAAAGTAACCTTCTTGCTTTTGCTGTTTTGTCAAATGCCAAGTTGCCATATTTTGGGGGGGCTTTTGTGTCCTGAACCACATCAACTATAACTAACATACAACACTAATACAAGGGGAAACTCTGCATGAGTGTGTGTGTGTGTATGTGTGTGTGTGTGTGTGTGTGTGTAAATTCTCTGCACTTGCTGACAAAATTTTCTGTAAACCTAAAAACAGAAAAGTCTTTTTAAAAGTCTACTATTTTTTTTTAATCTATTGCTCAAATAAAGTGACATAGACCATGACTTGATGGCTTTCAATGTAATCTACTAGTTACCTTCCAGGAGCAAGATCAGACCCAGTCATCCTGGAATGGCACTTTTTTTTTTTCTAGGAAATGAACTCAAAGGACTGAAGGAAGGAAACAATGCTGGTAATTCAATGTACAGTGTGCTCCTTTTCCTCACTGAGTCAGTACCATTAATGCTGATGCGCTTACAAAGCGCTTTATGTTTTTAGGACCCTTCACAATAGCCTACTAGTTGAGGCTCACAGTGCTTCAGTGAGGTGGGTGGTCAGTAAATAGCTTGGTGAGCAGTTTCATTTGAACAATCAGTATAACTAATGACCCAAGGCAGCTATGAGTCAAAGACTGAGGAGGAAAGTGGACATGGAACCTCTCCTTCTGAATGCCTTATTCTTTATCGTTGAACTTTTCCACATCAGCATGCTGGTTGAAGGGTGTATAATTATTAAAGGTCAGTCTTTCATGGGATAGTTATTTAGAAAGTAAGGATTCTTGGATCAGTAAGAGAAAACAAGACTTTGCACCCCTATATCTTCCATAGGTAAAGTTGCACATGACCATAACCAGAGCATAATACTAGTAGAAGGGGGTGGCCAGTTATCTCCATGGAAACAGTTTTCCCATGGGTGAAAAATAAAATGGAGATTGATGGAAAAATCTCTTCTACACTGCTTTAAAAATGAAAGTACTACCATCATTGTTCTTGTGGTAGAAGCAAGAATAGGCAAGTTGTGTTGAAACCTTGTGCTCAATAATTGTTTAATGACTCATTAGTATAGAATCAGTTCTGCAGAATGAAACCTGTGGGGTATATACTGAGGTTTCCTCCGTACCCACAGAACTTCAATTATAGAGGTGTGTGCATTTAGAATTTATTCTAGAATCTTTTTGAATGAAGGATGTTATATTTAAAAGACATTTCTCTTGTTATGCAAAGCGTTCGGGGCTTTTCAATTCCTGAAACAATATGCTAACTTCTAAAAGCAATCAGATATTAAGGGGAAAGAGGAATACATATATAATTTTGCCTTTATTACTTGTTTTTAATTTTTCAGAAGTAGTGAAATAGAGGGGAAAAAAAAGATATTGGTCCTTAGTTCACAGGTAAGCAGGCAAATTGTCCTGACCTGCACACTGTCTCTTGAGTGGAATCAGGGATATGTATATCATAATGAATAAATTAAACATTAAATGTAAATGATTAATTAGCAAACAAATATTGAAGTAGGAGAAAAATCTACATTGAAGGCTGACAAAGGAAGTTCTTTGGGTTGAAATAAGGGTACACAGAGATAGTCATTCACTACAATCCATTTTTTTCTAGGAAGCAAAGAGGAAAATTTATATCAGATCATTTTAACATGAAATGATATTGGCCTTACTTTTTTTCAAAGAACGATTATTTCTTGAGCAATCGTTTTGTTCAAGGTTGTTCCTGGGTGTTCTGATAGATACAAAGATAAATTCTCCATAAAACTTACTAAGATCTTTGTAAGCTGGTAAGATTAATGTTTTCTCTATTTAGTGAAAAATTAAAGTCCAAGAACATATTTATTATATGATTAAAATTCAATATAGACTTATGCTTAATTCAAAATGGTAATTTGTCTATAGACTATTTAGAAGATAAGAACTTTAAAATTTTATTCTTTTTTATCTTTTATTGATTTTATTTTTTTAAATACACAACAGCAGTGGAATGCATTACAATTCTTATTACTCACATAGAGCACAATTTTTCATATCTCTGTATATAAAGTATGTTCATGCCAATTCATGCCTTTATACATGTACTTTGGGGTTTTTTGCATTACAATTCTTAATACACATGTATACCACAATTTTTCATCTCTGTTTGTATATAAAGTATGTTGACATCCAATTCAAGTCTTCATAGATGTACTTTGTATAATGATGTCCATCACATTCTACCATCCTTGCTATCCCCTGTCCCCTCCCTTTCCCTCCCACCCCTCTGCCCTATCTAGAATTCATCTAATCCTCCCATGCTCTCCCTCCCTACCCCACTATGAGTCAACCTCCTTATAACAGAGAAAACATTTGGCATTTGTTTTTTGGGATTGGCTAACTTCACTTAGCATTATTTTCTCCAATGCCATCAATTTACCAGCAAATGCCATGATTTTATTCTCTTTTATTGCTGAGTAAAATTCCATTGTGTATATGTGCCACATTTTTTAATCCATTCATCCACTGAAGGGCATCTAGTTTGGCTCCACAGTTAAGCTATTGTGAATTGTGCTGCTATAAACATTGATGTGGCTGTGTCCCTGTAGTATGCTGTTTTTAAGTCCTTTGGGTATAGTCTGAGGAGAAGAATAGCTGGGTCAAATGGTGGTTCCATTCCCAGATTTCCAAGGACTCTCCATACTGCTTTCCATATTGGCTGCCCGAATTTGCAGTCCCACCAGCAATGTATGAGTGTACGTTTTTCCCCACATCCTCGCCAACACTTATTGTTGTTTGTCTTCATAATAGCTGCCATTCTGACTGGAGTGAGATAATATCTTAGAGTCGTTTTGATTTGCATTTCTCTGATTGCTGGAGATGATGAACATTTTTTTCATAAATTTGTTGATTGATTGTATATCCTCTTCTGGGAAGTGTCTGTTTAGATCCTTGGGCTATTTGTTGATTGGGTTATTTATTTTTTTGGTGTTTAGCTTTTTGAGTTCTTTATGAGATTAATGCTCTATCTGATGTGTGAGGGGTAAAAATTTGCTCCCAGGATGTAGGCTCTCTGTTCACCTCACAGATTGCTTCTTTTGCTGAGAAGAAACCTTTTAGTTTGATTCCATCCCATTTATTGATTGTTGGTTTAAATTCTTGCGCTATAGGAGTCTTATTAAGGAAGTTGGGGCCTAATCCCACATGATGAAGATTAGGGCCTACTTTTTCTTCTATTAGACGCAGAGTCTCTGGTTTAATTCCTAGGTCCTTAGTCCACTTTGAATTGAGTTTTGTGCATGGTGAGAGATAGAGATTTAATTTCATTTGTTGCATATGGATTTCCAGTTTTCCCAGCACCATTTGTTGAAGAGGCTATCTTTTCTCCAATGCATGTTTTTGGCACCTTTGTCTAATATAAGATAATTGTAATTTTGTGGGTTAGTCTCTGTGCCTTCTATTCTGTACCATTGGTATAGCAGTCTGTTTTGGTGCTGATACCATGCTGTTTTTGTTACTATTGCTCTGTAGTATAGTTTAAGGTCTGGTATAGCAATACCACCTGCTTCACTCTTCCTGCTAACGATTGCTTTAGCTATTCTGGGTCTCTTATTTTTCTAGATGAATTTCATGATTGATTTTTCTATTTCTATGAGGAATGCCATTGGGATTTTGATTGGAATTGCATAAAATTTTATTCTTTTTACAGAAATGCCTTATCATAATACTACAGCTACACAAACTTTAGTATTTCAGTACTGGGGGATCAAACACTGGGCCTGGTACCTACCAGACAAGTGCTCTACCACTGAGGTATAGGCCCAATGTAGCTGTACAAATTTTAGAGAAACACTGCCATCAACTAAAAAATCTGAAGACCCCAAAATTACCAAGTATAATCAGTGATTAGTGATCAGCTTTAAAAAACTATGAGGGGTGGGGTTGTGGCTCAGAGGTGGAGTGCTTGCCTACTGTGCTTGAGGCACTGGGTTTGATCCTCAGCCCCACATAAAAATAAAATAAAGATATTGTGTCCTCCTATAACTAAAAAATAAATATTTAATTAAAATAAATTTAAAAATAAAAAACAATGAAATATAAGAAAGTTCTCCTGATATACACTTATAAATTTATCTTTTATTTCATCTATATGATCATTATTTCAATTTTTGTTACAAAATTTTTCTTCAAAAATCAACATATCTCTATATCTTGAATTGGATGTTTCAACATTTTCCTTACATGAAAGGAAGAAACAATTTTATATGTGTTTCATAATTAAAACAAAAACATGGAAATTAAAAAAGAAAAAAACACAGGTGTTGCTACCGCTTGGTCATATATTAAGACTAGTGACATATTATCTTTCAATTGAAAGCTAACATAGTGGTAGGTTAATTAAATCTGTCATTATCGGTTGCTACTCTTGATGACCATTTTAATTTGCCAAGGAAAAATATTGCAAATACTTGAATTAAGAACTTACTAATCAATATTTTTTTAAAAAAGAACAGAGATAACAATATCACATGGGTGACCAAAAAATGCTCAAAACAGGTTGTTTTTTTCTTATGACAGAAATATTTATTCCTTTATCCATCACTAAAGCACTGCTTAAAAGAATCTCTTTAAGGCTCAGCACTGTGAAAGCTACAGCAAACCAGATGCTTGAAGCATTTCAGTTTTGTTTATTTTGGACTGCACATGATATGTGGATATTGTTTTTTCCCCCTAATCTGAAACACAAAAAGTACTAGAGATCCTTCTGTTATCAGTATGCATCAGAATATGAAGGAAGAAAGTTAGACATAAAATGTTTCTTGGAAAAAGAATAAACAAGTTATGCCAGTTATAACAAGCCAAGGAATTTAGAACTACAATATTTGTAAAGTTATTAGTAAATTGGGTAGAGCATGAGGGGAAACCCATAATCAAAATGTTTGCAATAGACCAGGAAAAAGAAAGAAAGATATTTAAAGAAATGTCATATTTTCAAACAACGTGAATGTTTTCAGCCATGCTGGGAGCTTTGTGTTCAATCCAGTTGGCATTTTACCCTATCTGTGCAGAATTCTGTGGAACTTTTCAAGCTCTGAGAAATTTGATTAAGCATTGCATTTGTTTCTTACAGTAAGAAATTTTCTCATCTGCTATAACTCAGCTGTTTTTATCCAGTTTTCTAAACAAGAGAAACTATATCAAAATAAAGGTCCACTTTTTTCGAAAAAGAATTAAACCTACTCACCATTATTAACATGAAAAAAATTCAACCTGAACTTTTCCTCTTACTGTTTATACCCTGGGGCTTGAATATGATTCTTCTTTATCACTTTGTGAATGTCAAAGAATGAACTTCAAAGATATAAAATGATTGATATAAGGTATTTACAATAGGTTGTTTTAAGTAATACATGCATGTAATATTTCATTTAAAAATGTCCTTTTGAAAATTAAAACCTCTTTATTAAACTTAAAACAGAGAGCACAAAGAACTACCGCATATATATCTGTCTCTTCTGGTATATATCTCTTTTAAGGGTTATTCCCTAATATATTGAATTCTTATAAATTCATTTCATTTTTTGCTTCCATTCTCACTTTTTTTGGGGGGTGGGAAGTGGAGGGACGTTGCTGGGATTACATCCAAGGCCTCACACATGCTAAACAAGTACTCTATCACTGAGTTACATCCCTGACCATTATTTTGTATTTAAATATTTTAAAAATATTTTTACTTCATTTAGAAATTGTCTTTTTGTTTTATATATTACTTTATTACTACTTTAATTTTATCTTCACTAAACTTAAAGATTTTGTATATTCATTTTGTACCTCTAAATCTCTTATTGTCAATGCTGCCTTTTTAATATTTTACCTATCTCATAAAAAGAAATAATTTACAACAAATGGGAGAGATACCTCAGATTAAAATTCTCTAAGATGGAGCTTCTCACATTTCAGAAAAAAAGGAAAAAAATAATCTTTATTGAAAATTGGTTGGAAATGACACTAACAATAGCTATTAAGGAATGGAAAAGATAAGTAAGAATTAAAGATCTTCATGATTTTTATCCTTCTTTTACATGGAACCAAATCAAAACTTACCTGAGAAGGGCAGAATGAAAATAAAGGGGGTATAAAATATTCAAATTGCCACAAAAATGTCTAGACTTTTGATTCTGTAGGCAATATAGGAAGCTGCAATCCTCTTAAAAATCTAAAACCAAAATTTCTAAACCAGAGAGCTATGAAAGAGACACCACATACAGGTTTCAATAACTACACTGAAAACATTAAAAGAACTTTCACTTTATGGTGAAAAGGGCTTTGGCCAGGAAGGAGGGATTCTCAGAGAGAGCACTGCACTGCAGCTACCTCCTTGTCACGGCTTCACTGACTGCATGGCAGCCTTCTGTCTGACTCCAAATCCAAGTTCACAAGCTTCATCTTTTCATCAGCCTTTACACACTATATGCATTTTAATATTTACAGTGGGTATAATTTTAAATGATCTCTTTCAAAACCAATGAATAAGGTAAAATTCCAAGTTAATTCACTTTAGAACTACTGAATATGTTTTGTTATACAACATGTATTTTTTTCTGGAAGTTGTTTATATATACATAGTATATAATACATAGTATATAAATATATATATATATATATAATATACTTATATATTATTTTTATTTTATACATGTATTTTTAGTTATTGATATAACTTTATTTTTATTTATTTATGAGAATCAAACCCAGTGCCTCACCCATGCTAGGCAAGTGCTTTATCACTGAGCTATAATCCCAGCCCCTGGAAGTGTTTATTTGAAAGATCAGAAAGTCAAATTTAACAGTGAGGTATTTATTTCATTCTAATTAATAGTTACCTGATACTGTAATGGACATCACTACCTCCCTTACTCACTTTCTTGTAATTCCATTTCTTTGGGGTTGGGGTGAGAATTAAGTGGGGAACGGTAGTCCTGATGTAACAGATTGGTCAACGTTAGGACTTTTGTGAATGACACACTGTGAGAAGGGTCAGACCATTTTCAGAAGGTAATGATCCCAACAGACTTGAGGGACCACAAACTTCTTCCTTCTCTGTGGGAGGAGACGGTCTAGGGTGATCTGCTTTTGTTCCTAAAAGGTCTGTATATTGGAATACTATCACAATGATGGTCCTGCTCAGCTGTAGCACCAGTTCACCCCTTACTGCCACAAGCTCGGAACTACTCTTTGGTATTTCCTTCTCTTCTGATATTCACAGCAAAATTCCTCTCATTCTAGATTTTATATCCCTCACCTACTTATAGACATTTGCATGTCTTCTTGTCAGTTCATACTGTATGCGCATTTTTAATCTTTATGTTAGAGTCAAATGCATTCTTTCCTTCCATTTTCTCTTGCCCTCTCCTTCTCCTTACCTCCCCACTTTCTCTTTGTCCCTATCCATACATACATCCTTCCCTTCCTACTTCTCCTTTTTTCTTTCTTTTTCCTTCTTTTCTCTCTTTTGTTTTTTTCATTTTTGTTCTGAAACAGATCTCAAGAGCAAAGAGCATATGGTCAAAATCTTTCCAAAGTCCTTTTATTGGTTTACTAAAAATACTTAGTGAAGTGACTCTGTCATTAAAGTGCTCTTTTGTGTAATTTGAAGCTAGTCTGCTTAAAATCGATGAGGATGTTTCTAAGTAACTGAGACAGGTGCCATTCCATGACTGTTTCCTTGGTGGTTCACTTTTCCTGTATGTCCTCCAGTACCTCCATTAATTCTGTGAGGGAAGATACCCCATTCTCCTTTTACAAGGAAGGAAACAGGTTCCTTAAGGTTAAAGACATCGGTTCAAACAGATTCAATAATAGTATCCATTATATAAAAAATTAACCACATACTTATTTGTTAAACTAAACATAGCTAAGACATAGTTACAGGAGATGAAACTAGAATTCAAAGCTAAACTGGTGAAATTCCAAAGATCTTGTACTTTCTGCTATAACACATGGCTGGTTTTCAGGTTTTACACCAGAAAGAGGCAAAGGGACTAATTAAGAACCATGCCAAAGAAAACCCAACCAAAGTTTGATTTATTTGACCCTGCTTAAAACAAAACAAAACAAAACAACCAGATCAGCCCTACTGACCTGAAAGGTTTTAAAAAAAATCTTGTATAATTTTCTTAAAAATGAAAACCAAACAAACCCAACGCTGTGATGTGTTTCAATGGTGTAAAAAAACCTGCATTAAAAAAATAATAATAATTCAATGGAAATAAAGGAAATGCATAAAAGTTAAGCAGGAGTTATTTTTCAGTGTGGGGAAGATGGATGTTTTATTTATTTTTCCTCTCTCTACTTTTCTGTATTTTCTGAATTTTCTATGGTATGAGTTGCTTTTTCGATGAATTAAATCTTCAGTAAAATTAACTGGCAAGTTAAATTAGTGAAAAAGAAAAAAGACATTATTGTTGTTATCAGCTTACATTTTAACCATGGGTTGAAAAAGCAACCACATAGAATCAGGTGATTGTGTATTGTGTTTATAAAGAAATGTTTTAATCAGGGCTTAGAGACTTTAGGAACCCCCTGCCACGACAAGCATGCTACCTGTTTGATGGAAGAAAAAAAGTCTTAACTGAGTTAAGCTTTGGAGTTTAATTACTGTTTGAATGAAGAATTAAGACTTTAAAACCCAGGTGGGCATTAACTCATCAAGGCCTCTGACATACTGTTTTAATAAAGCTTCTGAAGCTGAAGCCACACAGGAAAGAGGAGCAAAAAGAACCAACTCAGTGGATTCCAGGACTGAGTTTGTGCTTCGTGAAAACTCTAGCTTGTCTTATGAAGCTGAGGGAAGGGAAAACCTGTTCAGCTCATTTTTCTCCAAACTTCACAATTTCCCCACAATCCTCCTTTTTGGGATAAGCCTCACCTTCCAAGTTTATTACCAACTGAGATAAATATCCAACATAGGAAATGGTTTTATGACTTTAGTACTTCCAGTTTAAGTCATTTTAATTGAAATGTATTTAATTTGAAAACTGCAATATCTGATTGTCTAACATCATCTTGCATAACCACAGTTCAGTTTTCTCAGAAGTACGCTCATAAGCACCCTGGAAATAATTAGGTGGACTGTGGCCAGTTATGTTGTAAATGTAAAGGATAATTTTAAAGCGTTACTTTATTCATTAATTCACCAAGAATATCTTCAGACGCTGAGGATAAAAAGGCAAATGTAAGCTGGTCCTGGCCTTCCAGAAGTCAGGTGAGTGACTAGAAGACAGTGCTTATCCGGGCTATTGCACTGAGACACGGGACTATTGTCTTGTGCGCTTAGAAAACCACCTAACTCAATTCAAAATTTCTAAAAACCATCCTAGGGTATTGCGGTTTGTGTGAGCGCACGTGAGTGTGTGTGTGTGTGTGTGTGTGTGTGTGTGTGTGTGTACATATACGTGTGTGAGCATTTTTTAAAAAGAACTCTAGTTTAGAGTCATAAAATCTGATTTCAAGCTATAGGATAGCTACTTAATATGTAACTGTGCAAATTTGGATAAATTTGGTTTAAAAGTTAGTATACCTAATATGTATATTAGTTAGTAATATACCTAAATATACCTACATATGTATGTATATGTATTTATTTTATATGCATATTTATTTATGTTAGTACTTATAACTCAAATTCTTTTTTAAGTTATTAAATTGGGAACATGTGAAAGAGTCTGGGGGAGAAAGGAAGATAAGTGACTTTTTTTTTCCCAGATGGGTAACTTCCAGCTAAAGAACTTATCAATGAGCACAATTTTTTTTTTGCATAGTAAAAATGCTTTTTATACTTAATTTTAAAATATTTTTTTATTTTTCAAAATAAATAAAATAGTCAACAGGTACAAATGAGTATACAGTAAATACATCTCTCATTTCCTTATTCCTTTTCCTTATTCTTATTCCCCAATCACAGCAAGCACAACAATTAGCAGTTTCTTATTATCTTTCCAAAAATGTATTATATTTGTAAATATACAAAACTAAGATTAGGATACTGTACATTCTTAGGCACTTTGCTTTTTTATTTTGTTAAATTTTCAAAAATGTTTTGAAGCATTCCAAACATACAAATGAGAACCTACTCCTTCACATTATCAGGGAAGCTGTGGACTAACAGCTCTTTGGGTAAAACCTCACATTGACTATGATCTATGATTGTCTCTGCAGTGGGGCAGCTCACTATAGATAGAGAGAACACTATACATAGAGAGAGCTATATATAGATAGAGAAAAAAATCAATATCCCTGCATCCCACCCCCCACACAGCTTTATGAAAGCATATCAGAATGTCACTATTTGCTCCAGTTTTTTTTGAAACTTAACAGACACAGTTGACATCATTTGAGCGTCCTTTCTTGGTTTCTTGGTTTCAGTACTATATCATACTCCTAACATAATTCAAAGACTTAGAGTTTTATACAGATTTAGAGTTTTATAAGTCTCAAGCACAATTTATATCTTCACTAGCATTTATGCATCCAACAATGTGGATAATACTATACTATATAATGTGTTCATATTTGCTGATATTTTAGTTTATATAAACAAGATAATAATATACATATCATTCTACAACTTGTTTTTAAAAATCAACCTGTTTGTAACATGTTCATCTTAACCACATAACTACTGAATTTTTAAATATATGTATTTAGTATTCCACTGTATGGTTTTATTATAATTTATTAATCTATTTTCCTATTAAATTCTTTTTCTATTCTTAATTTTTTAAATTAGAATCACATCTGTCTTTCTGTACATGCTAACATTTCTCCAAGTTATATGCTTAGAAGTAGAATTGCTAAATTGTAGAGTAAGAACATCATCAGCTTTATGAGATATCTTGAAATTGCTCTCTGAAGTAGTAGTACAAATTCACATGCTTATTTACAGTTCATGTTAGTTACAATTACTCTACCCCATGGCATCTCTTGCTATTGTTTTTTTCTTTTTTCTTTTTTTGGGCAGGAGTCGGGGGCGAGTAACCAGGGATTGAACTCAGGGGCACTCAGCCACTAAGCTATATCACCAACCCTATTTTGTATTTTTTATTTAGAGACAGGGTCTCACTGGAGTGCTTTTTTTTTTCTTTCTTTCTTTCTTTTTTTTTTTTTTTTTTTTTTTTTGGTACTGGGGATTGAACCCAGGGACACTTAACCACTGAGCCACATCTTTTTTATATTTTATCTAGAGACAAGATTTCACTGAGTTGCTTAGAGCCTTGCTAAGTGGCTGAGGCTGGCTTTGAACTTGTAATCCTCCTGCCTCAGCTTCCCAAGCTGCTGGGGTTACAGGTATGCAACACTACGCTCAGCATCTTGCTATTGTTATAATGTACATTTTGTGAATCTGAGATGATAGCTAACTGCTATTTTTTATCTATTAGTAGATTGTCTTTCCGTGTTTCTCATTATTTAAGATTACTCTTTCCTTAACTTCCTGTTCATACACCTTGTTTATTCTTCTATTGAGTTATTTAGCTAAAAATATCATTTGTCCTTTATGAGTTATGAATATTTTTCAAGGGCTGTGAAAACTTACAGAACAAAGAATAAACATTCTTTCACTTCATTTTTTATGTCTTTGTTGAACATAAGAATTGTTTTCAAATCTTGATGTCATCAAATTTACCAATATTTTGTGCTATTTTTTGTGTCCTCAGTAAGAAATTTTTCCACATGAGAAGGTTTTGAAGCATTCCATATTTCCACCAAAAGCCACTTTTAACATTTAGATCTTTAATTCATCTGGAATTTATTTTTGTATATGGTGATCCAATACAAGAGGATCCAATTTTATTTTATTTTTTCCATGAAGTTAATCGATTATCCTAGTACCATTTATTGAAGAGTCCTGTCTTTCCTCATTCATTTGTACTACCATATTGATCATACTTCAAGTTTCCACATATGTGAGGATCTATTTCTGGATTCTCTATTATGTTTCTTTGGGTTTTTTGACTCGTCCTGTGCCAATACCACACTGTATCATTTTCTATAGCTATATAAATTCTTGATATATTTGGTCAGATAAATCTCCCCTCCCCCTACTTCTTATTCTTTAAATTTATCTTGGCTCTTCTTGATTCTTTGTGCTTCAATATTAATTTTAGGATTACTTGTCAAGTTCCATAAAGTCTCTCTTGGATATTGGTTAGAATATTATTAAGTTTATTGAGGATTTGGGGGAGAGATTGACATCTTTATAATTCTTGAATGTAGTGGTATATCTCTGTATTCAATATTTTTTTCTGGTATTCAAAAATATTTTCTTTTCCCCGTGGAGGTCTTAACCATCACATATTAGGTTTATTTGTTAGGTATTTTATAGAGTTTTTTTTTCTATTTCATTTTCTAGCCAGTAGTATTATTTCGTTGAAATGCCAGTGATTTTTGTATGTTGATTTGAGTCCAATAAGCTTATGAGACTTTATTAGTTCTAGTAAATGAAAAACACTTGGATTTTCTTTGTTTAAAATTATATTGTTTACAAATAACGACAGTTTTATTGCTTCTCTTTTGAATCTCAAGTCACTTCCTCCCCTTTTTCCTGTTTTGCACAGGATGAGACCTCCCTCACGGTTGACTCCAAGTGGTTGTGGTAATACCCTTTGTTGCTGCTGATATCTTTAGGTATTTCCACAGATATCTTTTATTTGGTACTATTTCTAGCTTGCCATTATGGTTAATTTTGTGTCAACTTGACTAAGTTATATAGTATCCAGACATTTAAATGTTATTCTGGGTATGTGTCTGTGAGGGAGTTTCTGGAAGCAAGTACTATTTGAATGAGTAGACTAAATAAAGCAAATGGCCCTTGCTGCTGTGGATGAGCCCCATCTGATCACTTGAAGGCCTGCATAGAACAAAAAGGTTGATCCTCCCACAAATAAGGTGACTCCAGTACCTTACTACCCTTAAGCTGGGACATCATTTTTTGCTGCCTTAAGCCTAAAACTGAACATCAGCTCTTCCTATGTCTTGAGCCTGTGGCCTGCAGACTAGAACTACACCATCTGCTCTCCTGCACCTGCAGCTTTCTGACTGTAGATCCTGGCACTTAGTAACATAATCCCATGAACCAATTCCTTGTTCATGAATCAACTCAATCACTCTGACAACTACCTAGGACAAGCCACCAAGTCACTTTGTCTGAAGCACTGCCTTTCTCTGTTAAATGTTCTTCCCTTTTGATCAGCTTTGCTATCAATTTTACATGCTCTAGTATAGGTTATTCTCTACACAGTAACCAGAAAGTTTTATAAAAACACAAATCAGATGATGTCAGTCCTATTCTGAATATCCTCTTTACCATCACATTTAGAAACAAATCCAAGCTCCTTACTTTGGGCTACAAACTCCTATGTAAGCGGGTCCTAGATGACTCTCCTCTCTCATCTCTTAACTCTGTCTCAGCCCCTCCATCCACATCTTTGTTTCTTTTTTCCTGCCAAAGGTGCTCTCAAATGTTCCTCCCTTATCCTAGATTCAAGCAAACTTCTGTCTTCGAGAAATTTTCTCTGCCTGATGTGCTCTCTCTAAAAATGTGCTTGTCTTACTTCCCTACTTCATCCAGGTGCTAGCTCAAAATAGCACTCTTCATCACATCCTATCTCAAAATCCTGCTTTGTTTTTTTTATGGCAGTTATTACATCATGGTACTACTTGGTTTAACTATCTGTTTATTTGATTATTTCTGATTCACCCACTTGAATGTAAAATGTAAGAGGCAGGGAATTCTTATATTTATTTATCTGGCATGTCACCATGCCTGAGACAATGCCTAACACATGGTTTGTTTACTAAATAAATAAATGCATCAATTTTGTTGGTTTTCTTGCATTTTTGTGCATCTACTATGTGCTAATGCAATGGAAGACTTTTTGATGCTGAAACAGCTTTGTGTTCTTGGAATAATATTGCTTGAACATGGTGTGTATGTGTGTGCTTTTAATATATAAATGAATTTGACTTGTTAATGATTTATTTGGAATTTTATGTCACATAGGAGTTATTCCTCCTCTTCTTCTCATTCTCCTCCCCATCTTTTTCTTCTTCCTCCTCCTCCTCCTTTTTTTTTTTTTTTTTTGTACCAGGGATTGAACCCAGGGGTGCTTAACGACTGAGCCATGTCCTCAGACCTTTTTTATATTTTATTTAGAAACAGGGTCTTGATGAGTTGCTGAGGGCCTCACTAATTTGCTAAAACTGGCTTTGAATTTGCAATCTTCTGCCTCAGCCTCCAGAGCTGCTGGCATTACAGGTGTAAGCCACTGCATCTGGCAGCAGTTATTCTTTAATTTTCTTTTCTTTTTGTAACATCCTTGCCTGGTTTGGGTATCAAAAGTATATTAACTTCAAAAATTAATCCAGCCAATATCCCATCTGTTTTTTGCTTTCTCAATCTTAAATAATTTCTATAAAATGGCCTTTTTTTTTTTTAAAGATGTAGCAGAACAAGGTTTATTCAGCACCAGTGCAGGCTCAAAGAAGTCTTTTCCAAAGGCTGAGCACTGCCCTTTTTCTCAGTATCTTATATACAGTAAAGACTTCCAGGTTTGAAGCTTTCTCATGCAAGAAGCCCTGACGTCTCCACTTTTCTCCAGGCAGCGCTGATTCCTGCCAGAGCTGCTGAGCAAGCATGACTACTGAAGCAGAAACTAGCAGATTTTAACAGAGATGAAAAGAAGCATCTTAGGAAGGAGCTGCTGTTTCATTCCCCATTTCTTGATGCTCAGGATGCATCTGCTGTAAAATGGCCAATTTTTATCTTCAGAAAATATAAAATACATTTATACAGCTGTCTTCATCTTGTGTCTTTGGAGGGGAGTTTTCTAATAATTTGACTTAATAGTAAATATTTATTTATATTTTTAGGGTTTTTTTTTCTCCAGTCAATTTAGGTAATTACCACATTATCTAAATTTTCATCTGACATGTTATTGTTTTAAATTATTATGTCTATATTTATATCTCTTTTTATTACTAATTATTTATGATTTATTTAAATTTTCTGTCCAAGCTCTAGGTTTTAGGTCTATTAATCCTCTAAGGTATTTCTTTATTTTCTAATTATTAGTTTTAGCTTTTATTTTAATTATTTCCTTAGAGTAGATATCTTTTAATTTTTTTTTCTTGTCCTAGTTTTAATACTATTTTTTTTCTACTAAGAATTTAACCTATGGTGCTTTGCTGCTGAGCCATATCCCCAGGCATTTTTTATTTTTATTTTTTATTTTGAGACAGGGTCTTACTAAGTTGCTAAGGCTGGCTTCAAACTTGCCATCTTCCTCTCAGTCTCCCAAGTTACTGGAATCATAGGTGTATGCTACTACACCTGGCTTAAATCTTTATTTTAAATATGATAAAGGCAATAGTTTTGTTATATCCCTCAAGTGTTATAGTATTGCTTTTATTATTACTTACATTGAAATATTTTCCTAACTTGATATACAGTTTAAAGCCCAACCATATATGGATTCTTTGAACTACTTTTTGTTTTTTCTCTTTTCTTGATTTATTTTTTAAATTGTTGTATTATATGTAACAGTGGAATTAATTGTGATATGTTTATACATATACATGACAGAGTTTGGTTAATTTCATTCTGCTGTTTCTCCCCTATCCTATCCAATGCCATAATTTTACTCTTCAGAGCAAGGTAAAATTTCATTGTGTGTTGCTAAGAGCCACAGCCAAGTAATATGACACATGGCATTTTTAGTTGAAAGGTGACGCCAGCAAGACATTGAGATGATATGATTATGTTAGGATCTGCATTTATATGGATATTGGACTCCTGCTGTCCACCTCGGCCTGCTACAGGACTCCTGGAGAGTTCCCATTGGTTGGGGAAGTGCGGTAGGAGGGAATTCCAGAGGAGGGACTTCCTGTTGGGGTCTGGAAGAAGCCGCGTGGGTAGGTTAGCAATCTTCCTGGGAGCATACGGGGCATTGGTGGCAGTTTCAAAAATAAAGTTTGTTCCTGTTTGAGTGGCTCGTGGCTCCTGATTTTGTGCATTTGTGTGTGTATGTGCGTGTGTGTGTGTGTGTTTATCCAATTATCTAATGAGGGACACCTAGGCTGGTTCCATAACTTGGCTATGTGAAATGTGCTGCTGTAAACATTGGTATGCATATATCATTATAGTATGCCATAACCCCAGCCCATCAATTCTTGATTTTATTTCTTGAGAATTAGGAATCATATTAAGGAAGCTGGTGCCTGTGTCAATATGCTGGACTGTTGGCCCTACGTTTTCTCCTAGCAGTTGCAGTGTTTCTGGTCTAATTCCTAGGTCTTTGTTCCATTTTGAGTTGATTTTGGGGGGTCTAGTTTCATTTTTCTACAGATAGATATCCAATTTTCATAGCACCATTTGTTAAAAATGCTATCTTTTTGGCAATTTTGTCAAAGAATGCATCTAAGTGAATGTAGATTTGCATCTACATTCAATGCATCTATGTAAATTTGTCTCTGTGTCTTCTATCCCATTGATTTTCATGTCTGTTTTTATGTCAATAGCATGCTGTTTTTATAACTACAGGTGTGTAGTAAAATGATCAGGTTTTGTAATGCCAACAGCATCACTTTTATTGCTCAGTATTGCCTTGAATATTCTGGGTCTTTATTCTTCCATGTGAATTTTAAGACTGTTTTTTCTAGTTCCATGAAAATAACATTGGTATTTTGATGGAGATCATATTGAGTCTGTATCTCACTTTTGGTAATAAGGCCATTTTGACAATATGAATTCTGCCTATCCAAGAGCATGGTAGGTCTTTTCATGTTCTAAGGTATTCTTCAATTTCTTTCTTCAATGTCCTATAATTTTCACTGTTCAGTTCTTTTACCTCATTTAGATTTATTCCATAGGTTTTTTCTTTTCTTTTCTTTTGTTTGTTTGTTTGTTTCTTTCTTTCTTTTTTGTAAATCCTGTTTTCTTGGAAGATTCATTATTGGAATGTAAAAAAGCTGTTTATTTTTTATGTTGATCTTTTATCCTGCCACTTTTCTGAATACATCAGCTCTAGAAGTCTTTTGGTGAAGTTTTCTGGGTCTTATAAGTATACAATCATATCATCAGCAAAGAGATGATTTGACTTCTTCTTTTCCCATTTGTATTCCTTTAATATCCTTCTCTTGCTTAATTGTTCTTGCTGGAGTTATAAGAATTATATTGAATAAGAGTGGTAAGAGTGGACATCCTTGTGTTCCTGATTTTCAGTATGATGTAGGCTTTGGGTTTGTTGTATATAGCCTTTATTCTGTTGAGGTAAGTTCTTTCTATTCCTGGTTTTTCCAGTATTTTTAATATGAATGGACACTGAATTTTGTCAAAGGTTTTTCTGCATCCATTGAGATGATCATGTGATTTTTTTGCCCTGACCTTTATTTCTATGATGAATTACATTTACTGATTTGCATATGTTAAACCAAACTTGCATCCCTAGAATGAAACTCATTTGATTATGGTGTACTATCTTGTTAATGTATTTGGAATGTGATTTGCCAATGATTCTATACCTAGAAGATCCAAAAAGCTCCACCAGAAAACTTCTAGAACTAGTAAATGAATTCAGCAAAGTAGGAGAATATAAAATCAACACCCATAAATCACATGCATTTCTGTATATCAGTAACAAATCCTCTGAGAAGGAAATGAGGAAAACTACCCCATTTACAATAACCTCAAAAAAATTAAATACTTGGGAATCAACTTAATAAAAGAGGTGAAAGATCTATACAATGAAAACTACAGAACCCTAAAGAAAGAAGTCAAAGAAGACCTTAGAAGATGGAAAGATCTGCCTTGCTCTTGGATAGGCAGAATTAATATTGTCAAAATGACTATACTTCCAAAAGCACTGTACAGATTTAATGCAATCCCAATCAAAATCCCAATGGCATCCCTCATAGAAATATAAAAAGCAGTCATGAAATTTATCTGGAAAAATAAGAGACCCAGAGTAGCTAAAGCAATCCTTAGCAGGAAGAGTGAATCAGGTGGCATCACTATACCAGACCTTAAACTATAAGACAGGGCAATAGTAACAAAAACAGCTGGTATTGGCACCAACACAGACAGGTAGACCAATGGTACAGAATAGAAGACACAGAGACTAATACACAAAATTACAATTATCTTATATTAGACAAAGGTGCCAAAAACATGCATTGGAGAAAAGATAACCTCTTCAACAAATGGTGCTGGGAAAACTGGAACTCCATATGCAACAAAATGAAACTAAACCCCTATCTCTCACCATGCACAAAACTCAACTCAAAGTGGATCAAGGACCTAGGAATTAAACCAGAGACTCTGCATCTAATAGAATAAAAAGTAGGCTCTAATCTTCATCATGTGGGATTAGGCCCCAACTTCCTTAATAAGACTCCTATAATGCAAGAATTTAAATCAAGAATAAATAAATGGGATGAAATAAAACTAAAAAGTTTCTTCTCAACAAAAGAAACAACCTGTGAGGTAAACAGAGAGCCTACAACTTGGGAGCAAATCTTTACCCCTCATACATCAGATAGAGCACTAATCTCTAGGGTATATAAAGAACTCAAAAAGCTAATCACCAAGAAAACAAATAACCCAATCAATAAATGGGCCAAGGACATGAACAGACACTTCTCAGAAGAATATATACAATCAATCAAAAAATTTATGAAAAAATGCTCATCATCTCTAGCAATTAGAGAAATGCAAATCAAAACTACTCTAAGATACCATCTCATTCCATTCAGAATGGCAGTTATTATGAAGACAAACAACAATAAGTGTTGGCTAGGATGTTGGGGAAAAGGCCCAATCATATAGCTGGTGGGACTGCAAATTGGTGCAGCCAATATGGAAAGCAGTATGGAGATTCCTTGGAAATCTGGGAATAGAACCACCATTAGACCCAGCTATCCCTCTCCTCCGTTTATATGCAATGGACTTAAAAACAGCACACTACAGGGACACAGCCACATCAATGTTTATAGCAGCACAACTCACAACAAATAAACTGTGTAGCCAACCTAGATGCCCTTCAGTGAATGAATGGATAAAAAAATGTGGCATATATACACAATGGAATATTACTCAGCAATAAAAGAGAATAAAATCATGGCATTTGCAGGTAAATGGATGGAGTTAGAGAAGATAATGCTAAGTGAAGTTAACCAATCCAAATGTTTTCTCTGATATAAAGAGGCTGACTCATAGTGGAATAGGGAGGGAGAGCATGGAAGGAATTGATGAATTCTAGATAGGGCAGAGGGATGGGAGGGAAAAGGAGGGGACAGGGGATTAGCAAGGGCAGTAGAATGTCATAGACATAATTATCCAAAGTACATGAATGAAGATATGAATTGATGTGAATATACTTTAAATACAAACAGAGGTATGAAAAATTGTTCTATAAGTGTAATAAGAATTGTGATTCATTCCACTGTCATGTATTTAAAAAATAGAATCAATACAAAAATAAAATAAAATAAAATGTCAAAAAAACTTAGTTTTTAAACTCATATAAAAAAATTGTACATAATTATAGGGTACCATGTGATGTTTTGATACATGTGCACATTTTGTAAAGTTCAAGTCAGGGTAAACAGATCTCTCAAAACATTTATCATTTCTTTATGGTAAAAACATTCATAATCCTTTCTTCAAATTTCTTTAAAAAATAAATGGTACATTATCATTATCTAAAGTCACCTCACTTACTTCTTACTCTTAAAGAACTATAACTTAGTACCTGTTAATTAATCTCTTCACATTCTTCCCTCTCTCCTATTCACTCCAGCCTCTAGTAACCACCACTCTATTCTTACCTTCTGTGAGATCAAACGTTTTAGATTCCACATGTGAGTTAGATCATGTAGTACTTGTGTTGCTGGACCTAGCTTATTTTATTTAACAAGATGACCTCCAGTTTCATTTATGTTGTTACAGATGACAGGATTTTGTTCTTTTTTTTTCGATGAAGAGTATATGATTATATATACTACATTTTCTTTATTCATCCATTGATATACACTTGGATTGTTTCCATTTCTTGGTGATTTTGAAAAGTCTCATCACAGGACTTATTGAATACATAATCAGTCGTGGGATTAATTACATAGTAGATTTAGATTTTTTAAGGAAACTCCATTTTGTTCTGCACAATGGCTTTAACTAATTTACATTTCTCAACAGCATGTAAGGGTTTCCTTACCTCCACATCTTTGCTAGCATCTGTTATCTTTCATCTTTTTAATAATAGTCATTCTTGTTGGGATGATATGATATCTCATTGTGGTTTTAATTTGCATTTCTCTTATGATTGGTGATGTGAAATATTTTTTCATCTACCCTTCAGCCATTTGTATCTTTTCCTTTTCTATTCAGATCTTTTGCCCAGTTTTAAAATGATTTATTTGATTTTTTTTTTGTTAGGAGGGTTTTTGATTCCTTGTGTATTCTGGTTCTTAACCCACTTTCATATGTACAGTTTGCAAATATTTTCTTCCATTCAACAGATTGTCTCTTCATTCTGTAACTGTTTTACTTGCTGTGCAAAAGGTTTTTAGTTACATAAAATCCCAATTGTCTATTTTTTCTTCTGTTTCCTTGGAGCTTTTGTCAAAAAGTACTTGCCTATTCTAATGTCCTAAACCATTTTCCTTCTATTAGTTTCAATGTTTGAGGTCTTATAATTAGGTATTTTAATTCATTTTGAGTTTCTTTGTAATTGGTGAAGGATGAGGGTCTAATTACATTCTCTGCAGATGAATCCAAGTTTTCCAGCACCATTTGTTGAAGAGACTGTCTTTTCTCCAATGTGTGTTTTCAGAATGTTTGTTGAAGATGAGTTGGCTATAAATATGTGGTTTCATTTCTGAGGTCTCAATTCTTTTCCATTGACTGTGCATCTATGTTTATGCAAATAACATGTTGTTTTAATTACTACAGCTTTGCTGTGGGCTTTGAAGTCAGGTAGAGTAATATATCCTGCTTTGTTCTTTTCACGCAAGAATACTTTGGCTATTCTGAGGTTTTTGTTGTTGTTTGTTTGTCTTTATTGTTGCATACAAACTTTACAATTGTATTGTTCTAGTTCTGTGAGGGATACAGAACTAAATCTATAGATTCAGAGATTGCACTGAATCCATGGATAACATTGGGAAGTATGAGCATTTTTTAACAATATGGATTATTTCAATCCATGAACATGGGATGTCTTTCCATTTCTTTGTGTCCTTTCAATTTCCTGCATAAATATTTTTATAGTTTTCAATGTAGAGATCCTTCACCTTTGGTTAAATTTATTCCTAGGTAAAATTATCTGAGAATTGCTTTCTTGACTTCTTTTTCAGATAATTCACTGTTGGCATATAGCAACACTACTGATTTTTTACATGTTGATGCTGTATCCTGCAACTTTGCCGAATTTGTTTATCAATTCTAAAAGTCTTTTGGTGGAGTATTTGGAGTTTTCCATATATAAGATCATGTCATCTGCAAACAGTGACAATTTGAATTCTGTCTTTATATTTTGGAACCTGTTATTTCCTTGGCTTGCCTAATCACCCTGTCCAGGATTCCCAGTACTGTGTGAAATAGGTGGTAAAAATGAGCATCCTTGTTGTGTTCTTTTTTAATTTTATCTGTTTCCTACCATTCACTTATGTATATGAACTTATTATCTTTTTTGACTCAGAGCCCAAATAATATTGTCTTTTTCTTTTTTCTATTTCGTAGGGGAGATTGAACACAGGGTGCTTTATCACCAAGCTACACCTCAAGTCCTTTTTATTTTGAGACAGAGTCTCATTAAATTGCCAAGGCTGACCTTGAATCTACAATCCTCCTGCCGCAGCTCTTGAGTCACTGGGATTAGAGGTATGCACCACCATACCCAGGCCTTTTCTTTAAACTCCAGAAACTTTACAAGGATGTATGTGTGTGTTCATTTTTCTAAGTCATGCTACACATGTCCCTTCTTTCTACACACCTGAGGCTATTTATGTTGTAATTTTTTTCTTTAGTTGTATCTTTAAATATGTTTCCTCTGAAACCATTTATCTTCTAAGAATTCTTAAAAACACTATTTGTAGGTTCAACATTTTGTCCATTAAATCTTTTGTATGTTTTCCATATTTATCATTTCATCCCTAATCCTGTCAATCTCCTAACTTTTCATTCTCTTTTGTTCTTTTTATAATATTCCATATCCCTTACTGTGTTTTTAATAGTCTTCTATCCTTAGGCTGCTTCCATTATGGCCTTTATTTTTGTGATGGTTTTATTTTTCTCTTTCACTCTTTTTTATCTTTCAAGTTTCAATGTATTCTGTTGCTTCACTTTTTTCCTATGATTTCATATTTATACTTAGAATTCTTATTTTTATAGAAGCAATAACTTCTTAACCTGTAAAAATTCATAGCAAATAATTATTTAGTTTCTTAGGAACTCTGTAGAAGTATTTATCTGGTGATGGTTTATTACCTGACCTTCTTGTTCCCTCTTTTCTTATAATTTATTTAAATAGTTTTATTATCATTCTTTTATTTCTTTAATCTGCCTCTTTGAATAAGTTTACTTCCTTGGTATCCATTGGGGGATTGACTCCAGTATTGCCATCCCCTCCAGATAATAAAATCATTGGATGCTCAAGTCCTTTGTGTAAAATTATTTGCATATATGCCATACACATTTTCCCATATAATTTAAATCATTTCAAGATTACTTGTAATACCTAACACAATGTAAATGCTATCTATTTAAATAGTTATACTCTATTGTTTAAGGAGTAACAACAAGGAAAAAGTCTGTATATGCTCAGCACAAATGAAATTAATTTTTTCCAAATATTTTCCATCCATAGTAGATTCTGTGTATATAGTATATTCAGATATGAAGGGCTGACTGGAACCACTTATGGTGTGATATATAGAGAAGGGCAAGAGTTATTCTATAGCAGCAAGAATATTCATTATGATACTAGTTTATTAGTATTGAGCTGCTTTTCCCTATCAAAGAAAGTGATATTTCAGTACTTTTCACAATGCATTCTTCCTCCTCTACCCTATGTACCAATAGACTGCTTCCTCACACTATGGCTTATCTTCATGTTTACATTTTCTCATTTAGCACCCCACCACCACCACCACCTTTTTGTTTTAAATCAATCATCTCTGTCTAGGGAAGTTCTTCTTATTTAACCATATATATAACTATATTGTCCCATGCAGGGAAAAGTTGGGTTTTGCCATTCTTCACATAGCTTTGCAACCTCCTGAACCCTTTTAGCATCTTCCTGCATTCCTATTTTATTTTAAAAGATGTCATGGCTCACTTTCTGTATCAGGGTTCAGAGTAACAGGTGCCTTTCAGTGTCATAGAAGATGAATTTTAGTTTTTAAATTTCTTTCTCTTCTTGGTGATTTGGGTGATTACTAAATGAAGAGGATAAACATGTCTTCCTTATTTCACCCATTCTAAAACTGCAAACACCACATTAAAATTTTTTTTAAAAAACTTCTATGACAGATAACTCAATACTCTCCTTAAATTTCTCCATCGCTTTCATTTCTAACCCTTGAGCCACTTTCATTCCTTTCTTTCTTTATGGCTACCTATAACTCAATTTTAAGCCTTCTCAATTTTAGACATAGTATCATAGCACTTACAAAACAAAAAAAAACCAGTTTATTTCAGAGCCTTGCCCACAACATATATTTGCCCATAGCATATATTTCAGGATCATATTATTTTTCTAAATTATCACTTCTTAGTCAAGAATCACAGTTAACAAAATTCTGTAATTATATGTTCAATAAAAAAATCATAGTGAAATTGTAACAAATTTTTTCCCTTTGTGATAAACAAAAGCATGATGCTATATGTTGTACAAATAGAATATTAGTTCATTCCAAAATATACACATTATCATAAAGATCATTGTACAAAAAAATATGCTGTATTTGAAATTGGTAAACTGATTTACAAAGACCTTATTTTGAAATAGGACATCAATTATGATGAAGAAGCATGTTCTCATATATTTCCATATTAAAGGTCATTGCTGTTGCAAGTTTCTTTTCCATTAGTCACCAAAAGAATTCAGTATATTTAAAATAACAAACAATTTTAAAAAAATTAAACATCCATTTATCATTTTGTTGGGAGAGTCGCCTCTCCACAATACATTTCACTCTAGGTTTTATAGAAGTGCAGGGTTCAATTAAACTTCCTGTCCCCTGGCTGCCTGCTTGGGTAGCTGTGGAAAGCCATGTGATTGTAGCAAATATTGGGTGTAAATTTATATCTTTGGCATAAAATGAAAGATAAAATTATCGGAAATCTGAAAATGTTTTTGCTTGTCTAACAACTTGATCTTAGAAGTTCCATACACCACCTAGGAAAGGGAGAGGGTTAGGATAATGTCAAGAGTCTAAACATTGGTTTGGGCTTCTGGCAAATCTTTCATGAGAGGCAATGGGGGTGCAACTGATGCTTACCAAGAACACTTAAGGTATTCTCCATGACTGGCCCACACATACTCTCTGTGCTGGAACAGCTGACTGCTAGATCCCCAAGCAATTAAACTATGTGACCTAAAGTAACATTACATCCAGGCCCTAGAATTCCATAATTCTAGTTAAAGTAGGGAAATGGAGAGATTTAAATTTACATACAGGTTTATTTAAAGAAAAAATAATCAGTCAACCAATGCACACAAGAATAATATCTTACTAAATACTTCTACTAAATGAACAATCCTCCACCCTGAAATACATAGCTTCTTTATTTCCATCAAACTTCCTAGGTATTTTTAAATTAGATACCCTTGTTGTCTAACAATAAGATTGTTGCCACAGCTGCACCAATTCTATCTCCCCCCGTCTCTGATTTTTGGGGGGACTGGAAACCAGTGTGGTTTGTTTTTGTACATAGCAACTTGGCCCACATCACATGAAGACCACAGAAGAATCTGATAGCACATTTGGATTTAGACTGCACATGCACAGATAAACACACATCCAAAGCCTAGTTTTTCATTCTCACCCACAAGGACGAAATACTGCTGCCTTTAGAGTTATCAAGTGTTTCAGAACATGAAATGTGTTTAAATACCGTGGAGCTCTGCCAGGTATTTGTTAAAGTACTTTAAAATGATTGTTCTGCTTTTAAAATTCTGTACTTTAAAATGATGTTACCTTATTTTTTTTCTGGCCTGTCTTAATCAGTTCAAATCTAACCAATATCCCTAGAAATTATATTAAAAATGGGGTTTCTAGTTTCTTTTCAGTGTATGTGAGTACATCATTTTAATGATTGTACTGTGTATTTATGAATTTAAGAAACATCAGGCCAGCTGAAAAGTTGATTATGACACAAGTTTTGCCTGTGAGGAGGTGAGGATTTAGATGGAGGCAAAGGTTAGAATTGAAAAAATATACTTAAGGAGTATATGCCAAAACACTTCCTAAGCAAATGGCTTTTGAATTTGTGGCATTTGTGAAATCCTTCCTCAATTGAAATCTTATATTTAAGTCCAAGTTATTAGACACATAAAAGCAGAGCTCTTGTACTTCTGATTAGACAGAGGGGAGTGAAGGGAGGGGAGGAAGTATGGAGGTAGGAATGATAGTAAATGTGCATATGTGATTACACAACCGGTGTAACTCTACATCATGAACAGCCAGAAGAATGAGAAGTTATACTCCATTTATATATGATGTGTCAAAATGCATTCTAAGGTCATGTATAACTAACTAGAACAAATTAAAAATAATAAATAAAATAATTTTCAAATCCAATTTAAAAAAAAAGTCTCAACGGCCTTCTGGACTTTCCAAGCCAACTGACATATTGTAAATTGAGCAAAACTGCATAAGCATCCCCAGGGAGCTAAATAAATTGCTTGTTGTATTAAGTAATATTTAGACCAGTTCTTGCCTGCAGGGAACTCTTAGCCCAGGAAGACTAAGGGGTAATAAGGACAGAAGGATGGCCAGCTGTTGACAGGTAGAGATGGAGATGGGCCTGTTTTATTACCAGAGAAAGCCCTGTGTTACTGCTGACTCATCCTAAATAATTATTGTTCTCTCTGGCTAAATTGCATTTAACTAAGTTGCTATCACAGACTAGATATTTTCTTACCTGTTTTCCCCCAACATTTTACCCAATTTAATATGAATTATAGAATTGTTTGCAAATAGACTTTTTAATGACATCTTTTAAAAAAGCAGAGCTCTTCTTATTGAAATGGGAATGGTACCATGAATCTCTCCTGTGAGATCCCTTAGCCCCTGGCAGTATCTTCTGTGGATTTTTCAGGAATATAGCTCAGTTTCCAAAAATTCTTTTAATCTCTACTGTATTCATGTATTTTATTTTATTCAAATTATTGGGGATAGATATGTTTACTGTACACTAGTCTTTGGTAGGTAGCAATTTCCTCCTGTATGGGTTGGAATAGCCATGCTGTAGACTAGGATATGATTTTAAAGTAGAAATAAATGGGGACTAAATTAGAGAGGTGTGTGGTGGGGGAATGAAAAATGGCAGATGAGAAATTTTCTTTCTCATTATATGACATCATTATATTATTTATCACATATTGCACTTCCTTCTCATCATATTACAGACCTAACCACTTGCTGGTTAATAGATACTCAAGCCAGACTTTCCAAAACCAAGCTTCTATGTATACAAAGTTATAAGAACTATTGCCAATTTTGTCCCTCAATTCTCCCCAAATGACTTTGCCAATGGATTAAGGACAATGGAACACTATGTACATGTCTATAGATGAGATCAGGTGCATTCAGGGTGTTATGGCTATACACTGCACATGTCTATAGACAGCTAAAGGATTTGTGTGCTGTAGAAGGAATGAGAACATTCCAGGTAGGTGTTGGGTTGGAATAAGCCTAACCTTACTATAATATATGTGTTTTTAGAAATTAATCAAATTCTGAGACATATACTCAGTAGTTTTGTGTTATCAAAATTCATAAGGTGGATGCCTGAGTACAAAAGCAACTTGAAGTTTTAGGTACTGGGTTTTTCCGGTCACTAAAAATTGGAGCTACAAAAGAAGATAGCCCCTCATTACTTTATTTTGCATTTACTTTCCTCTTTCTATCATGTAAGCACATGACAAATGAGCTAGAAAGTATACTTGGGATATGGACAGGAAAGTAAATTCCATTGTCCTTAATCCATCGGCAAAGTCATTTGGGGAGATTTTTTTTTTACTGTAGTTGGGGATTATGGGATTCTAGAATTTCCATGATGTAAGCACTGTTAACTACAGTTCTTGAGTTAGTACCCCTTGTCACATAATTCATTGATTTTCTCATCCATTTGATTTTGAAGAAAAGAGGTTAGCCAGAAATATGGATGGGTTATAATACATGAATAATGAAGTGAAATTAGATCATATTAATCAGAAGAGCAGAGATTTCAAGTGAGAAAAAAAATAAAAAAAAATTTACAGAGGAAAAAGTGATTAGTAAGAAATGACAATAAAAACTGCTTTTGTTAGAATGCTAGAGGTAAACACAGGTTCCCAACTCTATATGTGTGTGAGAGAGAACTATATAAAAGGAGAGATTATTGGAACCGTTTGGTGACAGAATAGTATCAGCAAATGCTCCTTGTTAGGAGGATACATATTAATATTGACATGGTGTTCCAGATTGTAGACCCTCCAAACTGTCTGATAAAGCTGCCATAGATCCACTGCATATGGGCATGAACAGTACAGGGAAGAACATTTAAGAGGGTGACCTTCACATCATGTATGTTATGTGTTCACCTACTTATAATATTTCCTACTGAAGTCAAGTGTCATGAGGAAGAGGCACTTTTTTCTCACTTGCAGAGAGATGTCACATGTGTTAGGAACAGTCCTACTGTATATTGTGAAAGAAGTGTTAATTCTTCAGGAGAATCACTTTGACTCTATCCAAGATGTTCCTTGGGCCAGATGAATCATACCTCTTTTTTTTTTGATCATGCTCATAAATGGGTTCTAAAATGCTCATTTGATCTTTGGACTCTTTTGGCATCCTGAAATATAGTTGGCATCCAAAAGATTGGGAATGAATCCAAGACAATTTGCTGTACTAAGACAAGATGGTGATTGGGTAGTTCCAAACAGAAAAAGAATAATTGGATTTGGCAAAGGAAATGATACTTTTTTTTTCCCTCCTCACTTATTTACTGCATGGTATATAGTGGCTGCTCAAGAAAATATTTCAGGAATGAATTAATGTCCATAGAAGAAGACATCATCTCTAGAACCATCCAAAGTCTCTTTGCTTTCAGAATCAATTCAAAGGCTAGGTACTGATGATTCCACCCGGGATGAATATTAGTGGCTGATAATGCATTGTTGTTTGTTGCATAGATTCTACCATCTGATTTTTATTATATTTGTGATTTTCCAAAACATGCCTGTTCCACTATATCCAGTTATTCTCCTTTCTGTTTAGCTCAGTGTCCACTTCCTGGCTGGGTTCTCAGGCACACTTGACATTTTCATTAACAGAAGGAAAATCACTTCAAGTCCAAAGGATAAGCACCATCATGGTAAAAGGTCATAAAACACTAGGAGTTGCTCTTTAGCAATAGATTCTTGAAGGTAAGTCCAAAGAAAACATGGGACATGGTTTGGAACAAGCTTGCGTATACTTCATCATCAGGGCTGTGGTACACAGTATGAGAAGGCTTCAGGGGAATTAAAACACCACTGGAAAGGAGGGTTTTGCTTGCATTGGCTATAATAAATATGTTTTTACAATAAACAAATGGGTGGCCATAAGACATGCATGTCTGATGTTGAAGGAAAGCCTGTTTGCACCAAATAAATTACAGAAACAGTTCAAGAGCAGTTCATCCTAGCGAAAATATTATCCCTGAACTACTGGCAGGGTTAGTGTCAGGTTAGGTTATCTTTTGTGTAAGTGCCAACTACACTCACTAAACCTGCCTTGGGGTATCTGTTGAAACATGTATATACTTTGGTGTTTTTCAGTAACCTTACACACTCTTTATTTTGGTCAGAGCCAAACCTTTCTGGCTTTTTTTCTCTCAGGATTGATTTTTTTTTTTTTCCCCAGGGGCTGACTATCTCTCAGCTTGGACATCATCCCCCTCTACCCCTTCCCATCTCCCTGTCCCTGCCCTATCCTATGTGACTGCATTTCAAATGAATGTCTGAGATGGGGCCAGGCTGATTGATGCTAATTCTATACAAATCACAAAGCAGACACCGCTGATCTAAAGACCATCATTTACTCAAAATCCAGTCCTTTAGTTCACTAAGGGGAATAGCTTCTAAAATCTGGCCAGCAAAAACAATGAAGGAAGAATCTTTGGAGAAAGGATTTAATAATTTCATTAAAACTTTTGAAAATTTTCAGATGCTTCTAAACTGTGGCTTTTTAAGAACAGCACAGGAATATTATATATTGATTTTAATTTCTATGTATATAATGTATTTATAAGTTACAGTTGTCCAAGCCTCTCTGCAAAAATGAACATGGAATTGGCTGAGTGGCTAATAAGACAGATGGACACTTCCCAGAATTATCAATTAACTGCTCCAATGGCTACGATCTATACAAATTTGCAAATAGAACAAAACTTCAAGTCAAAAGTCAGTCACCAAGCACTCATGGAATACCCACAAACTCCAATGGGTATCTGAGGGAAGTCACCTGTGGATACTGTCTTCAATTACCTTTCTGCCTTTTTAGGCACGTAAGTCACTTAGAAATAAACATCTGTCAAATACTTGGTCTTATTTATTACAATGGTATGGGTTTTAAAAAAATAATAAGTTCCTTTTTAGTCAATTTTTAAATGAGAAAGAACAGGTGTTATTTCTTTGCCTACTTGCAGGACATTGGTGCCACAGTGCCAGAAGTCCAGAACTTCCAGGCAAAAAGCAGGATTTGAGTTTTATCTATCACTTAATTGAGCAAATGATTGAAATTCTTTGTGTCTCATTCTCTTCAACCATAAGATGAGGGTGATAGTGATAGTCTCTTGACATAGTTTTTTGTTGAGGATTGGAGAGGATGATATATAAGATGAAGTCATCAAGGCTACATAATTTGTCATTCTGAATTGCTTTTTAACATCTAGTTCATGACATCGAGGTGATCATTTAAATTGGTGGTACACAATGAGAACTTTGGTGCACATCAGAATTACCCTTGGAGTTTGATAAAAATACAGCACCACAGATTATATCAGTGTTTTGGATATAGTGCAAGGAGGTTGGGCCAGGGCTTAGCTATTTAATAGTATCACAGGTAGACCAAAATTTGACAGCTGCTGCCTGTAATACACAAGGATCCCCCTTTCCTTCTGGGTGCTTCTGTGAATATAACTATTGTATCTTCAGATGAATTCAGATTACCAATAAAAACTTGAATTCCAGTACAATCTGTGATGATCCAAATGCTGAGAACTTTGGTAAATTCTAGTGAAAAGTTCTAAATCTCCAAATATTAGGATCCATGGAAATGCACTCAACCTGGTTATAAGAACTTGAATTGAAGAATAGTAAAGAGAGTTGATATTACGTCATTAAAATATCTGCTATATTATTGCTAATGACAAGGGAAATATGCTAAAATACAACTGGCCAAAATGTTTATAGAATCTTCAGTTCTGTTGAAATAATGTTTGGGTACAACCGTGTGAAAACCAAGAGGAAATGGTAATTTTTAATTTCCTCCTTCTTTACCATAGAGGGGCTGTCTTACTCATGGTGTCCCAAATCTCTCCTAATGCATATTATGAGGCCTATGGTTACTTGTTAAAATTGACTCAACATGCTCTTAAAAGAATTTAAAACTGAACCTTTCGAAGTAGCAAAAAAAATATATATATATCAGTTACCATTTTATTATTTTTCATTCTCATTCACCTCTGAACTTCCTGGTTCGGTCTGAGGCCAAAGTAAAAATTGCCAAAACACCACGGGAAAGGCTGCTCTCACAGTATTTCTGGCTCACCAAAAATTTCTTAAGAAAGCCAGTTTCCATGAGATTTCAGTTCCAATTTTGTAGACCCAAGAAAACTCAGGATAGTTCAGATAAAGTTCAGATAAGCATTCAAATTTTCAGTTACTTACGCCAGATGAACCACGAAGTCGTTCAACATGTTCACATCACTGTTTTAGAACAAAAAAAAAAAAAAGAAAACTAGAATTTTGACCCAATGTGGACAATTTTAGAGGCATACAATGTGCTGAGAAGTCACTAAAAAATCATGAATAGTTTTTTCTTTTTCTAAAAAAAAATTTCAAGATAAAAATAATGACCCTGTGGTTTATGTTAGGTACATATGAAACTGAAATGAAGTCACCCAGCAACATCAAACATTGAGCAATAGTCTGAGTAACGCTCCTGTGGTAACTGACACAAGATATGGCCTGGAGGGATAATTCATTGTCTACTTATTTATCTTTCTTAGCTCTTTCTTTCCCTCCTCCCTTAAAAATGGAAATGCTAGTATCAACACCTCAATAGGGTATAGCTGATATATTCCAGGAGGCATAATGAATTACTAATCCTTAGAGCTCAGAGCTCCTTAAGAATCAGTTTCTCCCACTGGCATGGAGAAGGGTGGGAAGGATGAAGTTTATCTTTCAAATCATCACAGAAATTATCCTATGAGGCAAAAAATAAATATTGAGTTTTTCAAAGGATGATTTGAATATGAATTTACTTACCAGGATATCATGTTCCTCCTATAAAGGGTCATCAAAACAAAACAATACAAACCAAAAACACATTGCATGTCTACCAGAGTGGTCTTCTAACACAACCCACGATGGTGTGAAGTTTGGTAGAGCAAGCTTCTATATCTTTGGAGCCCACCCAAAGAGATTTGGTTATTTTGAGTGCCAGAAAGAAACTGCTGTGACATGGTTCCACCTATAATACTTTGGGGGTCGGGGATAAGCAAACCCCTATTACACTCAAATATAGTCATCGAGAAAACTAGGCCATAAGAGGCTGGCAATAACTGCCATTAAAATGTTTAATATGTTTATTATTCACTAAAAATTTTACCAGCCTTCTCATCTCCCAGGAGATACATAAGCATTAGCAAATGAAATCTACATTTTCCTCACACAACATAAACCCTCACTTATTCTTAGCTAATGGGAGAGTTTACACTTGCAAAGATGAATAAAATAGTTTGGACCCTTCCATTATTGAATTTACAACTACAGGAGAATTCTTAAAGACTATTTTCAATGGAGACAGCCATTTTGAAATATTTGGGTAAAGAAAATGATTAACTCCTGAAACTTTAAAGTGCTACAACATCTGCTTTCTTTTTATTCCATCACCCAGCTGCCCAACCTGGGGAACTAAATTACTCAGATTATTTGTCTCTATTTACCACACTTAACTAAATAATTATTGCCTCATATTTCAGAAGAATAGAACCTGGGTTCCAAGAATGAGATTAACTGCCTTTTTTTTTTTTAGAATTTAACATTTATTTATTTATTTAATGAGGTGCCAAGGATTGAACTCAGTGCCTCACCTGTGCTAAGCAAGCACTCAATCACTGAGCTACAACCCAAGCCTAACTGCTTTTTAATACTGTCAATTCTTCAAAAAGAATGGAAGATGAAGAAATGAAAGATGAAATGATGTTTTATTTCTAATAAGTACAAATTTGTACTTTTATTTCTAATAAAAGTACAAATTCCCAATAGTTTATAATATTAATCAAGTTTTGTCTTTAAATTTTAATACTCATGTATTTCAAGAGGAGTAAATTCCTCCAAGAGAAAATATACCATAGTTAACATATTTAAAACTTGTCAATGAGTAAAGTCTTAACATTCAGTAGACTTAAAACTTCTTGAATAATTCAGCATGTTCATCTGACTAATGCAATTTGGGAAATAATGGAGTTGGTTTCTTTCTCTTCTCCCAACCACTCATTTCAGTAGGAACATGACTTGTGGTAAACACAGGAGTAAAGGACTATAGAAAGAAAAAGTCTTAGAAAATGTACATACGGATGTGTATTATAAATATTTAAACCATTAGTCATCTTTTAATATGGTACCTACTAGTTATTTAATGCTATTGATTATTAGATTCTAACCAAGGCATTCTACATAAATTATATCATTTGATTTACTTTAATCTAAACTTTACAAGAACAATTTAAAAATAAGTATTATCAATCCCCCTATTTATAGGTGGGAAAACTGAGAATGAAAAGAATGGAGTTAACTTATCTGTGTTCGAACATCTAGCAAAAAATAGAACTGATTTTTGAAATTAAAATGAAAAGCCTGCTCACTATTCACTGAGAAATTTATTCTTAAGGAGTACAACATGATTTATCAGTCTATAAACATTGCATTGGTAAACATTAAAATGGTGTAAGCTAACGATGGAAGTTTTTAAAGCCAGGAATGCTTATATAATTTAACACTATCCAACAGCTCTTATTATACATTTGCCGTAATGAACTCAATGCTCATATAGTTTCAGTGATCTCCTATATTTAAATGTTTTCAATTTTACCTTTGGATTTAACTACTTACTCTGTTATCATATTAGATCTGTTCCTTGTAAAACACCAAAAGTCTGAAATATAACGTTGAAAATAGAAAATGAGCCCACTGAGAAAGTGACACCTGCTGCTCTAAATATACTAACATGACTGCATAAGAAAGATTCTTTTTCTCTTTTAAATTTTCTTCCTACTGAAAGAAAGAAGAAGAAAAAGGCAACTAAGGCAATGATTAGAGTACCAAATAATCAATGAAGCTGATAATCTGAGCTATGAAGGTCAAAAATGAAGCGGACAGAGGATCTAAAAAGGACGATTAAGTAGAAGATTCCCCAGGATGCAGATCTTTGGGATGTGTGCAGTTGAGGTTCTCCAGTTAATACTGCAAGGGTGGTGATGTGGAATAGATAGTATCCAAGAAGACTGCAGCAGACTCTAAGATCCGTTAAGTGGTAGAGGGACCAGTTGCATGGGCCAGATTGGCTTGATTCAAGAATAGAACCATAAAGAGTATTAATCTCCAAGCTAGATAAGGAATTCAAAAAATTTAACACCAAAAATCCAAATAACCCAAACAATAAATGGGCAAAGGAACTGAACAGGCACTTCACAGAAAAAGAAATACGATCAGTCAGCAAATATATGAAAAATTTTCAACATCTCCAGCAATTAGAGAAATGCAAATTAAAACTACATTGTATTCCATCTTACTCTAGTCAGAATGGCAATTATCAAGGCTACAAGTAACAATACATAGATGGTGAAGTTGTAGGGGAAAAGGTACACTCATACATTGCTGGTAGGATTGCAAATTAGTACAAACATTCTGAAAAGCAGTATGGAGTTTCCTCAAGAAAACTTGGAATGGAACCACCATTTGACTCAGTTACCCAACTCCTTGGTTAATACCCAAAGGACTTAAAAATCAGCATACTACAGCATACAGGCACATCAATGTTTATGGCAACTCAACTCAATAGCTAAGCTGTGCAAACAACCTAGGTGCCCTTCACAGAAGAATGGATAAAGAAAATGTGGTATATACACAAAATGGAATATTATTCAGCCATAAGGAAGAATGACTTTATGATTCTTGCTAATAAATGGATGGATGGATCTGGAGACTGTCACTGTAAGTGAATAAACCAATTCCAAAAATCCAAAGGCCAATTCTCTCTGATATGTGGATGTTAACACATAATAAGTGGGTAGGGACATAAGAATAGAAGTTCAGTGGATTAGATAAAGAGGGATGAAGGGAAGGGAGTTAGGGTGTGAATAGGAAAGCTAGTAGAATGAATCAGACATAACTTTCTATGTCCATATGGGAACACACAACCAGTGAAACTCCACACCATGGACAACCACAGAATGGGATCCTAATTAGAATAAGATGTACTCCATGTACGTAGAATGCTTTCAGAACCACAAATAGTCCTGACCAGAAAACATATTATAGCTAGTTACCAAACGTACAGAATAAAGAAAGAATATTAAAAGCTGAGAAAAACATCAAAATATATTTAAAAGCTAACTCATTAGAATAAGAGCAGATTTATAAGCAAAAAATCTATGCATGTATCATATGTCAAAATATACTCTACTGTCATGTGTATCGAAAAAGAACAAATAAAAACAAAGGAGGACTATGAGTTCCAGGTCAGACTGGACAACTTAGCAAGACCCTGTCTCAAAATAAAATATAAAAGGGGCTGGGGATATAACTCAGTGGTAGAGCACCCCCAGTTTCAATCCCCAGTTTCTCTCTGTCTCTCTCTGTCTCTTTCACACACATACACACACACACACACACACACACACACAAGAACCAGCCTGATTGTAAATTTGTGACTTGACTTCAAACAACCTGAATAGAACAGAGAAACAGGGGGGACAAGAAGAAGCCTTTGTGGGAGGTGGGAGAGGTGAAAGGTGTTGTCAGGAGGAAGAGCGAGGATCCCTAGGATAAGAAAAAGAGTGGGTGAAAGCCCAGGAGAGGAATCTTTGTGGAAAGATCCAGAAATTCCTTGTGCATCTAGTGAGCCAGAAGCTCTCACAGAGCCCTGGAGAGACTGAAGGCAAAACTTCAGGGAATCCTGGGCAGAGAGAGAGGTAACCTTGTGAGAGCTGGATACAGGGAAGAGGAAGCTGAAAGCTGCTGCTGGCAGGAGGAGCCCCACCAAATCGGCCCATGGTGTGGATCGCAGGCAGCGCCCTGCCACACTGGTTTGTGTAATCTTGTCAAATCTCCAAATGGCTGGTAAATTCAAGATCAGAAAAGGATCTACCCAATAGTTGTTCTGGGAACACTAAGATTAAACTGACATTAAATATATTTCAATAAGAAATCTGTTAGTAAGCTCATGTTTTGATGAGTTTTAAATTCTCTTGTAGATTTTTGTATGCAACTGCTTTTGGAAAAATGTTTAAGACTTTCTCTAATGAATCGAGAAGAAAAGGAATTCGTTCACTTCTCTCCTGAGAGAGCTGAAAAGAACTGAAGGCCCCCAAGTGGTTAGAAGATGTGGGTGTGGGGTGGCTTTCTTGAATCTCCAAGGTTAACCTGGGAAGGTACATCTCAGGTGGAAGGAGGCAGCTGATCAGCAGCTTTTAATCTTCTTCTCTCGCTTCTTCTCTCCTCTGTGAATCTCTGACTTAGAGAACTACTTGCATTTCCAAAATACCAGGTGGAATATTCCTAGAGTTGATAGTTCCCTCCCATTACATCATGCAGATGGTTTCAAAGAATACAACTCTTGATCCCATGGCTCCCCTGAAACGGCAACCTAAATGAAATGTTAGGGACAGGGCCTCTGAGATGTGCAATCATAAATCAGATATGTTGTTGTTACTATTATTGTCTGTCTGTCATTATTTGTTTAGAACTGCAGCAAAAGGAGTTTTGGGAAAACCTCAGGATCATTACAGATGGGGAGAGTTAGGACATACTATTCCTTCCCATTTGGCTCATACAAAAAATCATCTTTCTAAAATATGAATAGTGTTTATTTGCATTCATAAGTCCAAGTATAATGATGATATGATATCTGACATCACAAATGTAGTCCTTCTGAGACACTCCAACATTACTTTTGTCACTTTAAAGTAAAACTGTACTGTGCCTGAACTATCAAACCCCATCCATATGGATCTAGATTTTATTTTTCTAAACCCATAACTGAAGCTTCTTCTAATCAAGAATCCACCTTTGGGGTAGGAGGAGGTAGAGGAGACACAAAGTAATCCAAGTTCTGACAGCGGAAGGGCAAATAGACTAAACTAATTAAAACGGTACTTACAAAATTTTCAAGTAAAAATTGTGCTTTTGAAAGATGTTTTGCAGGATGGACAGGGGTCTGGATTGTATATTCAAATTGTACAATAATGCAGGTTACTGAGCACCTAAAATGTACAATTGGCACTGTTAATTAACACTTGCTGCATTTAATTAACACACTTGCAATGTTTTGTGTATGTGTATCTTGTCTTCCTTAATTCCTTGAAGGCAAAGATTACTTGTTACTCTTCTTTCAAATCCCTCTGCTCAGGAGATGCTTGTGTATGCTTATAAAAGACATTTTCACTCATACAGTCCTGGGCACATTCCACCTATAGAGCCTGTTGAAGTGTCAGCAAAACATATGCCACACAGCAGGCTTGTGAACAGTCCGTTTGCATCTGGAGAGTGTTTGAGCATGTGGTGTGCTGGGCCTGCTGAACAGACTGTGCACATCTTGTCTACATTCTGTGTGCTCAGTAACCTCACCTGGGTAATTGTAAACCAGTCATTGTGAGTGTACTTACACCACAGAAATTGTCCAGTGGGTTTTAACATTCTGAATAGAAATGCTGTGTCTTTCTCATCCCAGGTAGCTTACAAACTGTTTTCAATTTAGCCACTAAGTCTTTCCTGTGAGATTTACACTTTGAGTAACTATATTTATCCCTGTTAAAAAAAATAATTTTTGATTTATGAAAGACAAGCAATATTTCTAATACCTTTTAATATAATTTTAGACAACCATTTTCAGGTAAAATCATCTTTTATTCAGTATATGTAAACTATAGATAATAAAGGAAAAAGCACTATTCCATTTTTGTCAAAAGTATTGTAAAATAATTGGTAATGGCTCTAAAATTTATTTTGTCAATGACTAGGAAACAAAATTGTCATGTGTAAAATTAGAAAATAACTTTGGGTACTAGAAAGTTAATTCCATTGCATTACAATTAGTGTTTTTGGAGGTTCTATTACTATCTGACAAAATAATTACTGCTTTAGCCAAATTCGTAACACTTTCTGTCTAAAATAGGCTTCATGATTTTCAAACATGAACATTCATTTTCCGGAACAATTGTCTTTTGAAATTAAATTAACTGTTTAAGAAGAAAAATGAGGCCCAGTACTCTTTGGAAAGGCACTAGAGTGCTGTGCTGAGAAGCAGAGAATCTGGGGCAAACTACTATGGTTCTTCTAGTTCTAGATACTCCCTCTATAGGCCGTGTCACCTTAGGAGAGTCACTAACCTTCTTAGTGCCTCAGTTTCCTTGTATGTATAAGAGAGATGATGATAGAACCCTGCCTCATACATTTATGGTGTAAATTAAATGCATTGACACTGCATATAAAGCAGTTGGAGTGATACCTAGTACTCAATGTGCTCAATAAATGCTTATCATTATAATCTTTATTTCTTGCCTCTATATTTTTAAGCACAGAATCTTACACATACTGAATGATTCATAAACAATTCTGAATTAGTTAGTTCAATGACTAGTTACTGGCATGATACAAAAAATAGATGGGTGCCTACTAACTACCAGGAATATAGCAGTGAAAAAGGCAGGCGAGGTCCCTGAGCTCATAAAGATTACATTTACCTCTTTATAGTTCAGCCCAAAATGTACAGAGAACCAATCTCAATGTTTAGGGATTGAAAAGAAGAATCTGACTTGTAAACTCCCTAGCAGCACACACTAAGAGCATGAGTTACAGGATAAAGATTAGGCTGTGTCCAAGAGGCCCCCAGTAGCTTTTGCATAAAAGAGATAGAAAAGGCTTTCTCGTGTAACTGTCCCGAGTGGGGAGTGCAGCACTCCACACACTGTCTGGGGACTTGGGTCCTCCACCATGGCTAGAGTGTTCTCTGTCTGCATAGTCTTGGATAGCACTTCATATTCTAAGCAATAGGTTGGAGGAAGGAGAAAGACCATGTCCATTAAGAGAGACATAAATAAAAAAAATTATTTATTTACTTCTTTGCATAAACCAGTAGGTAGAACTTCACTTACCCATCTCATTTATAAGGTAGCCTGATAAATATTGTTAAGCTGAGTGCCCTTGTGCCTATCTACAGTCAAGAAGAAGCAAAATCCAGATTCTGAAGGACACCCAATCATTTCAGCCAAGTTCATCTTTTTTGCTGAGTTTTATATCATTTACTCTCTACAGGATGTCCTCATTCCTTTCCCAAGGAATAAAATCCCAAAGCCTCATCTAGTTCCTGCATCTACATCAAGGCCAAGGATTCTCTGAGCAAAATCAACCTCATAAATCAAGTCCTGATGTGGCTCTGTGGAATATGAAATATGGCCTAGAAACTAAGAGCAAAGTAATCTGCCTCCAACACCCCATATAAAATGAAGGAGTAGGAGTAGGATGGCCAAACTAAAAATTTCTATTGAAAAGGGAAAATGAGAAAGATACAGCTTGTCGTTAAATATATAAGAATCATCAAGGAATTGTGGAAACCTCCTACCCTTGCTGGTGGTGTCAGTCCTTTGGTCAGTGCATCTGGCAGCTGTGGCTTCAGCTCTCTGGGAGGATTCTTTTGTCTATTGTCTTCCATGGCCACATCCAAGGTAGGCACTGAAGACCTACCTTAGGGTCACCACAACTTGGGGTCACTACAATTTCCACACTCTGCTTCTTATTGATTTCAATTTATGGACCCGGGCGTTGGGCTGATGGGTCACAGGTTTTTGCAGGCCAGTTTTCTGGCTTCTTTGGCAATCTAGTTCTCTTGTAACTCTAAGAATGCCTTCCAGGCCATTTGTTTCTGCTCAATTCCATGTGTGGGTAACCACAGCCAAGGCTCTGGTCTTGATATAGATTTTAAGAACGGGAGTTCTGGTCTTTATAAGGACCTCAGTGTCACTTGGATTCCCAGAGGAAGGATTCGTTTATAGTGGAAACTCTTCTACTCTAGTGCTGCTCCGTGTTGACAAGGGTGTTAAATCATAGCCTGTCCTGTCAAAAGAGTGCTTGGGGGTGGCACTCTCTCTCCTAGCCATAGCCACTCAGCTCCTGTGAAGGGCCATGGTCCTTCAAGCTGTCCTTAGGCCCACAAGCATGTGTCAGCCCAGTCTGAGCTTGCCAATAATGTACTTTCTTCCAGCCCAACTCTTCAGCAAAGTCTGTTTCCTGTCTCTAAGCCTCCAAATAAAAAATGCTGTCCCTAGAGGTCTGATGTAACCACCTGTGATACAGGGGTCATATCAGAACTCTAGAAAGGGGTTCTTTTATGGTTTCTTACTCAGAAACTCACCTTGCCTAGTTCTGACCAACATCCTATGCCACAGGGGTCAGGGATTTAACCGGGCTGAGGAGGGAATCAGAACACTTAATGACTTGAGACATTGAGAAGTGTCTTTACCTTTCTAGATCTAATTTCTTCACTTTTAAATTAACAATTTTGACAAGATGATCCCCATATCCCTCCAGTTCTTTTATCCATAACTTTTATAAATGTATATGATATATCCATGCACACACACACATACACACACACACACACACACACACACAAGCTATGCCACTCTGGCCTTCTTTCCTCACTCTACCATCAAATCTTCTCCATAAGAATTTACTAGGGAATAGGCAAACATGACTCCATCTGCTCAACAGGCTCCAGACTTCCGGGTTCACATGAATCTCATTTATGTCCTCTACTCCACAGGCAACACCTGAGCAATCTGCAGATGTCCTGCCTAGTGAGGCTCCATGTAAGGATGAGGTGCCAATCGCTCCCTTCAGGAACCTCACAATACTTGGAATTCTTACCTTGAGGAAATACCACAGTACTACCCAGTAAACTGAAAATATACTAGTCCTTGAATTCTCTACTTCAAAAGATTCTTGCCAGGTGTGGTGGTACACACCTGTAATCCCAGTGACTTGGGAGGCTGAGGCAGGAGGATCACCAAGTTCAAGACTAGCTTAGCAAATTAGGAAGGCCCTAAGGAACTTAGCAAGACCCTGTCTCAAAATAAAAAGGGCTGGGATGTGGTTTAGTAATAAAGCACACCGGATTAAATCCCAGTATGCACTCCTACCCCCCAAAAAAAGAAGATTCCTGAATTTCACACTGGTCTGTATGTAAGTGGTAGTAGGTGATGGAATCAGGACGAGTTAGCTACATTTCAGTAAGTCCTGCAGAACTCCTTTAAATATGGGGTACTTATCACTAGTATTTTTACTAATTTTAACTAATTTTAAGGATTTAGTTGAACTCTGAGATAATAAAAGTCTCATTCAACTTTCTGTTGCTAATAATAATGATGGTAATAATAACAACATTAGCTACCATTGGAACTATGTGCTGGGCATTGTCTAAGCACTTTAAATTTATTAAAACGATTAAAGTTCTAAAAATCATATAAAGAAAATTGAGTCCCCACTTTGTAGATGTAGAAATTGAGGCATAGAAAATTTACCTAAACTGGTATAACTGGTAAGTGGCAGAATCTGGTGCTCAAAGTCAGGCAGTCTTGTTGTAGAGTTTCTATCCTTAACCACTACACATTTCTGTCTCTTTTTGTTAAGAGATTTGGACTTTATTCCCCCCATTTATCTATAAAGTAAAGATAATAAAGTCTATATTACATAGTGATCTGGAGGGTAAAATAAGAAAGACGAAGATTCTGGAACCAACCCTGATGTAAGAACTTGATAATAATTATCATTATTTTTTCCTTTCTGTGCACGATGGTTGGTACAAAGCCAGCTCCAAGAAAATCCAAGACATTCATTCCTTTAGAAATAAGAGCACACCCACTTTGCCCCCACCCCAAATCAGCTGGCAGAGATATTCAGCCATCCCCACAATTCCCCTACATAGTAAGCAAAGAATGGGAATTGCTTCCCAAATAAAACTACAGTCAGCAACAGTTTGTTTCCCGTTTGGTTTATTCCTTTGAAGACAGCGCCAAAGAATCAGAGACAAGTTAGAGAAACTGAGACTGAGCCTAAGCTCTCTGATTCCCCTTGATCAAGTTCCCAACACAGAGTCTGGACTGGGTAGTGACTGAAGAAAGATGTAAGTTTTATCTCCTCTGGCAGGCAAAGTGTCGAAATTAGTCCCAGACAAAGGGATATGCAAAAAACGTAGCATAAAGCAAATCCCCTCCAAGGGTTGAGTTGACCAGAGTATTGGAGAAGTCCAGTCTAAGACTACAGATACCTGTACAAACCGGATGGTTCCTATAATTCCCTGGGCTATTAGGAAAAGACTTGATTACCTGCGCAGAGCCAGAATTAAAAGGCAAAGCAATTATACAGAAGCTCTCATTTAACTTGTAAGTGGGATTAGGCCCACGCTAACTTTATGACACTAGGTTGCTAAAAACAAATGATAGTTTCTCATATGCCCTAGGGGAAAAAATGGGGGTTTATATAATTTTTCCAAATTATGAAGCACTTTGCCCAAGATGGGCAGATAGTACCTAGAACCAATGTACCCAGTCTTACTGTTCAACAAGGAACAAGAGAGCACCAGTTTTATTTTTGTTTTTCTAGTCACACAGAAAGACTGTGTGGTGTGAGGGAAGAACCAGGTTGTATTCCCACAGTCTCTGCACTGGAGTTGCATGTCCATGGGGGGAAAAAATTGAACTACTTTTTATCTCACTGTCCTCATTTGAAAGATAGGAAGCTGGAGCCCAAAGTATAAATTTGTGTTCTTGGAAATTTAATTATTATAACTCAACTATGGGGAGTATATATATAAAGAGGAAGAAGCAAAGATAGAGCTAAGGAAAAGGAGAGACAACTGGGAAAGTAAGCATCTCCAATCTGCAGATGAGTGCTTCCTTAGCCTTTGTAATTTAATAGCCCTCAGGAAACCCTCCAGTTCCCCAGGGAAGGGAGTGAGGGTGTGTGTAGAAGTCACACCGGCGACTTAAATGTTTTCCCAGAACCCACAGAGAGTCCATGCAGCCCGATTTGTGGGATGTGGCCAGTCTCTCTTGAGAATATGTATATCTTTTTCAGTGCATGCACAAAAATTAAATTCTCTTATTTCTCTAACATCCAGAAAAATTCAAGAATTTAAGATTGATTCAAAATCAGACCCTAATTAAGCTAGTATTTTTTACTCAAGCACAGCTACCTGGGCTGATACTGATTCTGGTGGGCACTTAAACAGCTGTTTGGTTGCCAGGGACATCTTAATACCAAGAGTGTATTAAAAAATAAAATAATGCACTGGCTTTGCAGTACGAAAGCAGAGTCCATAAACCACAATATCTCTCTGTGAGGAAATAGACTTCCTGTCTGCTATTTTTTTATGTGCCCAATTAAGTGCAGATTTTTGGCTGCATGAGCAACATAACTGCAGCATTTTTTCCAGAAAAACCAAGAAATGAAATAAAAACTAAACAAGAAAAAGTCTTATAAGAAGATGGTCTGATAAGTGCTGTAAGATGATTTTTTTTTCTCGTTTATACCTGATATCTTCTAACCTGAATGTGACCAACCTCCAGCACAGCAATGTTAGATCACATTTCTAATGCCCTGGCAGCTCCCCATTCCGGAGGGATTTTCACTGAGTAAGGTGAGTACTTTTCAAGGCCTTATATGGAATAAAATAGCAGGGCATCAAGGCAGGGTGGGTGGTTCAGCTAGGATGTCTGAGAACTAAAAAAAAAAAAAAAAAAGTTAACCAAGATTCTTTGATGAAAAATAGGGCCCCAATGACCTGGTTCAAAAGAAACAAGAACCTGCCTAAAACCTAGTTGCCAAAACAAAACCAAACCAGAACACGTGAGGTCTTAAAAAACATTCACAGATTTTAATTTTCCTACTGAGTTACACACACCTGGGTACTTCCTGGCTTAATCCAGAAGTCAGATTACTAGAATCCTGTGAGGATGATGGACTTGGAAGCAGCACTAGTAGAGTTCCCAACTCTGCTACCTTGGAGAGACCCCACAAGCTTTTAAGTAAGTTTACATACAGTCCTTAAGTCTGGATAAAAGCTTGAGAGCATTCAACTAGGTCATTTTTTTCCCTCTACGTACTTATCAAAAAACCCTCAGTGCTAGGGTTGGAATCAACATCAGTCTTGAAAACGTAAGTACTTATGGCAGCACATAGCATAAGCAAATCTCTGTCTTTATCGTAGAACTAAAAGGCAACAACGATGTTTTAAGCAGGAGGTGATTTCCTTATAGGGGAGGGCTTCAGAATCTTCCCCAGAACATCATTATCTTCTGAGATTTTGTCTTCCCTACTCTGGGTTACCAAATTTCTAGATTAATATTATCAATAATAAGATATGTTAAAGGTTCAATTTGCCCAATCTTCCTGCTCTGGGTACAAATTAGGCAAGATTTTTTTCTATGCCTTTCTGAATCTACTCTTTTGTCCATTTTTTAACTCAACCCCCCTAAAACTTTACTGTTGGCATGGGCAAGCTACTCTCTTCTACCGTCATTTTCCTTATCTGTTAACTGTGCTTGGTAATGTGTGCTGAACCCACTCTACACTGACACGGTAATGACAAATCAGATAATGTAGCTGAAAATGATTTTAGAGTCTCCAGGAAAAAAAAAAATCATGAGCCTTTCCAAGTGTAAAATTCAACCCCTTGGTAAGTCCAAACCACAATTGTTGTTTTCAAAATAAAGATTATAAATAGGGAAGCAAAATAAAAACATGTGCCTCGGTGTGGACTGGTATGTGAATTTTAATGCACTGGTAGGTTCAATGGAAAATGTTAACTTATAAGAAAGGAAAAGAAGGGGAAAAAATCCCATGGCGTGGGTGGATAGGTCTACTCGTGTAATTAATGGGCTGCGGCGATTCTGATCACATTATTTCCCGTTTACATGTGAATGTGTTCTGCTCTACCTCTTGTCATCTAAAGTTTCAATATAAGCCGTGGTTTGAGTCCTGATTTGAAATGTAAATGATATCAGACATGAAATAAGCTTGTTAAACTTTGCATCACACCCTCTCAAGAGTCTGCATGCTTCGTGAACCACTGCACTGCTATTAAAAAAGTGCCCTTCTAATGAGGCCAATTCTGACTAATGCATATTCCAAGAATAATACTTGACCAAAATTGAATGCAATTCTCTTGTACTTATTGTAATTTTCTATGACAGAGAGCAGGGGCTAAATTCGGTGAAAGTATTGTTTTTCTTCTAAGCTTGGGTCTGCCAAAATTTGTTTTTATTTCTCTCCCTACCCCCAGCCATCCTTTTTGGAATGATGTGGTGGTCATGACCAACTAGGAAACTTGCTGGCATCTGCATGGTGCCAGTTTTCACTAGTTTCCTTCACTCCTTAGATAGTTTTTTGGTACAGAACGGAAATATTCCCAAATGGAAGAATCATTAGCAAGAGCAATGTCAAGAGCAGCCTTGAAAAAAGGCATCTGATATTCCATACGTACAGTGCACTTATCATGCTGGCAGTGTAAAGCCATTTGAGGTCTGCAGCTTCCTTTTCTTCTCAGAAGGAAATGTGGCAGTGAGTCAAATTGATACAGGAATTTTAAATATGTGTGGTCACACAATGTTAGAGAAGATTATAAATTCAGCATTAAAAACCAAAAGAAAAAACAACAACCCACAGGTAGTATTCTCATATTATATTTGTTTGAGCTGTCAGGATAAAATACTAGAGAGAAACATTTTTATGACATGGAAACAGATCTGCTTTCCAAAAGTATTTTCCACTAACTTAAAGCTATGTATCATTGTGTAAACCTAAATGCTCCTATCCTTGTAGAATCAAACATTCATCTTATTAACTGGTGAAAGGATGCCTACGTCAAATGAGCAAGCGTATGTCGTGGTGATGCCTGGGATTCTGAGGCACCAGAAGGGGGTATGCCTTCAGAAGAATGGACCACGAGACTTCACAGATCATGAATAGGTTTAACTTGAGGGCAAGGCCCACAATCTGGACTCCGTACACACAGTACAATTCACTGTGTGAGTGTGTGCTTAAGAAATGAGAGTCATAATAGAGTTCAGTGGAAACAATTTTGTGGAGAGTCAGTAGGCTTGAATTCTTTTTTCCCCAAAGTTCACTGCATGTGTTTCCTTGCCGTTGCCATGACCCATAGTCTTGTCTCCAAAAGGTCTCCTGAAACAAATCTTTAAATTTTCAAAACATTCCTGTGAAGTTATGTCCACATAAGTCCACATGCCCAATCTATTATTACCGTTGGACTTTGCTTCACAGACATGGAGCCTAAAGCAGGTGTTTACTCTTTCCTCTTTTGCTCTATCTTCCCCTTTGTAAGCCTTATTGTTACAAGTCCCAGAACACAACTGACTACTGACACTGGCCTTTACACGTGTGTAATCACAGAAGTACCAGAGGGCTAGTGAGAATGTCCCACTCATTGTCATGGCTGCTGACCCATACCCCCTGCCTAAAACCTTGAGAAGCCTCTCTGGTTCACCAGGATTCAGGACACAAGTAGTGTCCTGAGCCTCTCAGATATGGCACCCAGGATATCATGATAGATATTTAGATTCCTTTCAAAGGTGAAGACTACTGTGAGCAATGATGTTGGAGGACTGTGCCTGTGATTTACAAATATTTATCAACAAGGGGAAACTGATGACAGCTAACCTTTGGTTAGGGCCTTGGAGCTTAGAGTAGTAGGAGGTGCAGTCAAAGATGTAGAAGGCAATTCCATTTCTGCAGGGGCTTGTATTCTGTTTTGAATAAATGCAAAAGCAGGTGTTATTCAAAATGTGCAACAGCAAGTACAGTACAGATACCAAGCAACTGGCATAGGTGGCTGCCCTTAGCACCAATGCATAGTCCAAGAGGCCTCCTGAAGTTCTAAGCATGACCCCTTAAGTTGGTGCATTTTGGAGACACTTCCTGATGAATTTCAGACAGAGGAATCTGGGCTGGAGCCCCCATTCCAGTGTGAGCCAGTTGGATATCAACCCTGATAAGGAATCATGGAAGAGTGACATGATTGGACCCACTTCTTAAATGACTTCTCCAGCTGAAATGTTGAGCCCCTTAGAAAGACAAGGGTAATCTGGTGAGATGATGGTCACTTGAACAAAGGCAGTGGTTGAAGTGGTGCAAGGTATGACACTGAGAATGTTTTTAAGTCAGAGCCAAGAGAATTTCCTGGTGGATTTGATCTGGAGTAAGAGAAAAGGTGTCAAGCATGACAGACAGGAGGACCTGGAAAACAGGGGTTGCAATCAACTGGGGTAGCAAAGACTGGGCATGGAATAGGACTGGAAAATGAGATTTAAAAAAATAACAACTTCATTTTAGACATGTTAAGTTTGACATGAGTTAAGATATGCACTAACTCCACAGCCCTGTAAAGCTAAGTACCAAGCTACGATCTTCTTTTCTCAGTTACTATAACCTGACTAAAATGTCACAACTATCACACAGCAAGTAAATGGCACACCAAAAACTCAATCAAAACTTTTTAATTTTGAGCCAAATGCTTTTCTTAGGTCACAACAGCTGAGAATCAAACAGTGCTATAACTAGATAATTGATGAGAGAGAATTTCTTTTTCTGTGACTCACTCGAATGCAAAATTTAAATCAAAACTTTGAAATTCTAAGATTTAGGGAATCTGCTATAAAAGGAGAGAAGAGTTGAATCTTAAATCTACTTGAAAAATCAAGAGGGCTTTTTTTTTCCCCTTAAAAAATAAAACAAAACCGAGGTGAGCCTAAGGCCAGCATGCTGATTGCATCAGAGAGACAAAGATGAAAAGAGGAGAGAGGAAAACGGGCAGGAGCCCTAAATCAGCACGTTAAAGGGGCTGGCCTGGGAGGTTTGTATTATCAGACGTTAGTCAGAGAGGGACGTTCTTTTGCTGGCTTAGAAGAAAACTGAAATAACACATTAATTTTAGGTCCTTTGATATTTTTTTCCTGGAGATATTTTGTTTTGATACATCAGACAACAGCCAAAGAGAAAGCCTCAGAAGACAGACATAATAAAAACAGCTGATGATCCATAGTCACTAAGCATAAGTTCCACTTTCTTAGTCTTGCCCAGCACAAATCAGCAGCTCAGTGAGCAGCTCCAGGGCATCCTAGAGGATTTCAAGAGCAAGCCTCAATAGTTTCAAGTTCCAGCATCAGCACTTCCTCTATAGCCAACAGCTTTGAGAAAAGCTTAAGCTTGAGTGTTTCTGAGAATGATGTTTTACAATTAATTGAGAGATCACTGAGTTTGTTGCAGGGGGGGGGGGAGTGTTATCAACAACAACTACAAAAAACCCAAATAACTCAGCATGGGAAATCTTCATTTGAAGCCAAGAGGGGCCTGGTTTAGAAACCAGGGTACCACATTTTGTGCAAAGAAATGAGAAGAGACATTGGAATGTGTACTCACCCATTTAACCAGCATTTATTGTCAAAAATCATAACTATAAAAATCAGAACCTGAAAGGAAGAGTGGGGAGGCAGTGTAAGAGATAAGTACATTGTTCATCTTTTATTATACAAAGATAATGTGCAAAACTTATAAATCGATAAATACACACTGACCAGAACAAATAAAAACAGAAATTGAAGGTTAAGGAGAAGTTTAAGGAAATGAGGATACAATATCTTGTATTTTATATCAGGCATATCTTTTTTTTAATGCATGTATTTGTATTTCATTTGAAATTTTAAACTAGATTAATGTATTAAAACTTTTATAAACAAGGGGTTAGGGTTAAATGGTGATTAAGACACACATATTCTGTGATTTTGTGGAAGCTTAAGAATTGAACATCCTGAAGCAAAAGAAGATAAAAAAAGAATCAAGTAGAACACAATAAGAAGGGGGAGCCTAGATCTCTTTCCTGATCATGCCTTGGATCAAATTAAACGAAGAAAGGATATAATATATTACCAATTGGTACAAAAGCAAGCTGTTCCTGGCTCTAGCATATTTCCTACCAATTTCTCCTCACTTCCTTTTCTATTTTCTTGCAAGAGCAACTCTTGAATTCTTTTCCTCTGCAGGAACTGATCTGCCCATGGAAGGTATGTAAGATAAAAAGTGGGCACAATGGAGGAAGACATTCCTTACCTTCCTTTTGATTCTACAACTCTGACCTGGCTGTGTACTTGCTCACCAGACTCCCCAACTGGATCTTAAGTAAGATGTTTCAAAAATAAATTGCCAGAAGCAAAGGGGTTAATAAAATTAAACATGCTTGAGGTGAATCATTCACAGAACTTCAGACTTCAAACATGGGATCATTAAAACTATTAGTGTTGACTCTGAGTTCTGTTCTCCAAAAGCTGGGGGTGTCAGGCAACCTCTGTTTTAATAGCTCTGGCAACTCTTTCTTCACATAATTGCTTTCAATGTATCCAGACTTTTCTGTCCTAGGCTAGGATTCCTGATTTGTTTAGTTCCCTAGAAAAACCTCTGCCCTTCAGTGGCCCATAGTCAGTTCCAACCCAGGAAAATCAGCATAATTTTACAATTAAAGTCAGGCTTCTTACTGATAATAACACTGCTTTATATTTGCACTTGTGTGTTCATTCTGTGCATTCAACAAACTTTAATTAATATACCAAAATTATAATATAAATGAGGTATTGGATGAAATAGTCATTCCTTGCTCTGAAGGAACTCATAGTCTGGTTAAAATAATAATAAATGCTTTAATAAGAATTTGTAGTAGAGTGACGTTTTTCTACCTTTCCTACTGAGTACGCTTATCTGTGTTATTTCCCATCAACATTTATGAATCAGGGAGGACAGATGCCACTCAAAGGGTATCAAAGTGTGCCTCCTCTAAATATGTCATATTTGAGGCTGGGGCTGTAGCTCAGTGGTAGAGCATTTGACTAGCATGTATGAGGCACTGGGTTCTATCTTCAGCACCACATAAAAATAAAACAAATAAAATAAAGGTATGCTGTCCATACACAATTACAAAAAAAAATTTTTTAAAGTGTCACATTTGTTAAATAATTATTCTGAAATGTAGTCGATTGAAAAATAGCAGATGAGAGAAAGGTTCTTAGTCTTTTGAGTTTAAAAGCAGAGTATAGATGTTCCTTTGTATAGGTAACATAGATTTCCATTTGTAAAGGTTTTTCCCTCTCCCGTACCAGAAAGAGAAGGATAATTTATTAATGGAGAAGTCACCACTTGAGTTTGTATCACAGACATTACTACATAACCCTATTTTCTACTCTTTTCTTCACATAGTTACCTTCCACAATTTATAACCCCTAGATACTTAAGTTTCTTCCTTTCCTTGACTTCTCCACAACATATTATACTTGGTTAAAATGACAAATAAACCTTTGAATCTAATGCTGCTTTGGATCTTCACTTCCTTCTTTCCTATGAATACTTCCATATGCATGTGCTATAAACCACTTGTACTATAAAATCTTTTTGTGAGTTTAATTTGCAGGGCCCCACTTATACAGCATAAGAGAGTATACCACCTACAGATGTCTGTGGTGGAGGAAAAGTCCATTTCATAGACGAAAAGAAAGTAGAAAGCCTTGTTATATCATTTATAGGAGTATAAGAAGAAATAATGATATACATTGAAGAGGTCACACTCAGATAACTGCATTTCTCCATTCTCTCAAAGAAGGGTGATTCGAATGAGGCATACAGAAAGATCAATATAGACATAAAGGCAGCCTGGAAATGCCTGGAAATGCTGTGTGCCTCTAGAAGCCTTAATATTCAGCTTGATATACTGCTGCAATTTACATTATAATTTTTCCCCAAAAGACCATAGGCACTTATCATAGTGACTGTGTATTGGTGAAAGAAAATAATCAGATTTGGGGGAAAATTATTGGATACTAATCAACTCTGAACTGATAAAAATTCATGTTGCCCAAAGTCAGTGTAGAGATTAATGGAGATCAGGGGATCAATGTAATGTTGGCCTAGGACTATCTCTAAGTAGACCAATGGGGCTCAAAGACTACCTCATTTATTTTCAAAATTCTAGCAGACATAATTGAAACATATATATTCAATAATTGACTGCAGCCCATATTTGCTTTCTGGTCCATAAAATGAGAGCGATTGTGAGAAGAAAGTACAAATGGAAATTTCTAGAATTTCCTTGCCCTACCAAAATATTAGACAAAAACCAATACCACATTCCTAGAAGGAGTGTAAAAGTTAGTCACATCATCAAGGACTTGAATGATACACGCATGGTAAATCCTAACATGCTCCTATTCAGATAACTTCTTAATCCTGTTTATAAGACAGAGGGATCCTGGAAAATGACAGTTTATGATCTTAAATTTGATAAGGTAATGACTAAATTTCCAATTGTTGTCACAGATTTTTTTTTCTTTTGCTGGCATCTTCTGGCATCTCAGATGTAGTTGTTAATCTGGTAAATGTTTTGTTGCTCTGTTGGTTAGTCTGTTAGTAAACACATCAGAAGTTTTGTGCTTTCAACTTGGATGGCTCCTAATATACATTCACTGATCTGCCACTGTTCAAGGCTATATTAATTCTCTATACTCAATTATAACTTAAAGCACAGGACCTTGGTAATCTTCCCATTTCACAGAGAAAATTCTGTCCAAATACATTGAAGATATCCTAATTGAATATGGCAAGTAAGACACAGTAATTACTCTGGAAATTTTGGTAAGACACATACAAGATGGGATACAAATCCCCATCAAAACTCAAAAGACTATGACAAAGTAACAGATATCAAGCTTATTCTTCTGTATAAACAGTTATAAACCTGGACAAAATACTTGAAAAAAAATTGTGTTCAGACATTGAGGAAACAGGCAGCAAAAGAATGATCTCTAAAAGAAAAATCAAATAACAAAGACTTAGGATCACCTTGGATTTCTGCCAGGAAGCACTTGCAAGCCTGTAAACATAGAACGTGGTGATCTTTCGGAGTTGAAGAATCAAGAGTCTGTATTTGAAGAGGATGAGCAATTAGAATTTATGGAGTTGAGTACCAAAGAGAAGAGAAAGAGAGAGAGAGAGAGAGAGAGAGAGAGAGAGAGAGAGAGAGAGAGAAAGGGGGTGTCTAGAAACCTAACCACAGGTATCCCTAAGTTCTTCTCATTAATAAGCTATGCATGAGTATCCTGAGCTCCATGAGACCAGGCTCACCGCAGCTCCCTACCCGCCCCCCAAAAAAAACTATTGGGAAGATACAGGATAAAACAATTTCCAGTGCTGTACCAGGCAGGGGAACATTCATGTTCTGGTCAATGAGACCTCACTGAATGCTTGGAGCCCTTAGTAGAGACTTCAGAAGAGTCACACGCTGGGGTAGAGCTAAACCAGCACTAGAGTAATGCCTTATACTAGGCCATCCTAAAAAGAGCTTCAAAGAAGCCTGAAGAAATGCTGTGACTAATAACCTGAAAATGTAGAAGTGGGTTTGGAACTGGGGAATAGGTTCAGCCTGGAAGAGTTTTGAGGTGCATGCTAGATAAAACCTAGATTTCCACTAGTAAAGTTTTAAATACAATTCTAGTATGGCCTCAGAAAGAAAAGAGGAGAGCTATAAAAAAAAAAAACAAAAAAACACTAATCCACAAGTAACTCATTTTATCCTACCAGAGTAAAATCCAAGAAAGTTTAAAGAAAACAAACACAAACCAGCACTCAACAGTATAACATTTTCAATGTGTGACACAAATCAAAAAGAAACAGGAACGGAGGGGCTGGGGTTGTGGCTCAGACGAAGAGCGCTCATCTCGCACGACCCTGGGTTGGATCCTCAGCACCATGTAAAAAATAAAATTAGTGAAATAAAGGTATCGTGTCCAACTATAAAATAAATATTAAAAAAAAGAAACAGGAAGACCAAGAAAAAAAAAAGAAGTCAACAGAAAAAGCACCAGAAATACCACAGATGACGATGGACTTAACTCACAATGAATTTAAAACAATGATTATAAATATGAGGATAAAAATATACATACATGTTTTTAAAGGATAAGGAATTTTTAGAGGTGAAATAATAGAATATCTGTAATGAAAACTTTACTGGTTGCAATAGATCAAATGTTTGTTTCCTCCAAAATCCATTTATTGTAATTCTAATTCTAATATTACAAAGTAAAGCACTTGGAAGATAGCTAGGTAATAAGGGTAAAGCCCTCATGAATGGACTAATATCCTTATAAAAGGGACCTCAGAGATCTCTTTTGCTTTCATTCTATCATATAAGAGTACATTGAGAAGACAGAAGTCTTCAGTTTGGAAGAAAGCCCTAACCAGGACCAGACCATTTTGAAACCTTGATCTCAAGAGTTTCATCCTTCAGAGCTATGAAAAATAAATTCACTTATGAATCATTTTGTTTATGGTGATACAGCAGCCCAAACTGACTAAGACAAAAAGTGGTACCAAGAATGCATGATGCTGTGACTAATACCTAAAAATGTAGACGTGGGTTTGGAACTGGGGAATAGGTTCAGGCTGGAAGAGTTTTGAGGTGCATGCTAGATAAAACCTAGATTTCTACTAGCAAAGTTTTAAAGGCAATTCTAGTGCTGCCTCAGAAAGAAAATAGGAGATAGAGAAAGCTTCTGGCTTCTTAGAGAATACCTATATAATCACAAATGTCGGCAGAAATATAGATGGTAAAGGCCATTCTGATGAGATGTCAAATGGAAACGAGGAACATATTATTGCAACTGAAGGAAAGGTGATACTTATTATAAAGTGACAAAAAACGTGGCTGAATTTTTTTTTGTTCTAGTGTTTTATGGAAGATGGAACTTATGAGTGGTTTTATTAGATATGTAGCTCAAGAGGGATCTAAAAAAAACAGTAGAGGTGTTACTTGGTTCCTCTTAACTGCTTATAATAAAATGTGAGCAGAGAGAAATCATTTAAAGATAAAATAGATTAGTCAAAAGAACTATAAAGAGTTGAAAAATTCTCAGCCTTTCCATATTGAAAAAAAAGTGAGAAAGTATGTTTGGAAGAGAACACTAAAGGTACAGCCAAGTGACTCTTTGATAAGGAGATTAATAAGGATATGAGGCATGGATTCAACCATCTCAAAAAAAAAATCTACAGAGATGGGATTACACTAGTAGAAACAGAGCCAGTTAGACTAATGGAAACAAAGCCTTAGCAGTATGTAAGACAATATTGGGTGACTGAATATATGTGTAAAGTCCCAGAATGACAAGAGAATGAAGCAGAAAAAAATATAAGAAATAAATGGCCAAAAGTTTTCCAAATTTATTATGAACTATGAATCCACATATCCAGGAATCCCAACAAATCCAAATAATGTAAACACAAAGAAAAACACACCAAGACATATCATAATCAAGTTGGTAAAACTTTTTCAGCAAAGTTGAGAGGATATGTTACCAGTAGACCTGCATTCTAAGAAATAGCAAAAAAAGCTATTTAGGTGAAAGAAAAAAAAATCATATAAAAACTTACATAGAGGGAAACTTACATATATCAATTTACACAGATGGAAAAAAAGAGGACAAAACTTTCAATATGTGAGTAAATATGAAAAATTTATTATCTATTTTAAAAAATTAATCAAAAGATAAAATTAATAATTGTATTAATCTCATTTCTGTTCATATAACAAAATACTTGAGGCTTGGTGCTATAAAATAAAAGAGGTTTATTAAGCCCACAGTTTTAAAAGATGAAAGTCCAAGATTGAGCAGCCCCGTCTGTTTAGTCTCATGGCAGATGGCATTAAAATAGTGGGAACATGTGTGGAAGAGATAACATGCTAAGACAGGAAACCAAAGAGATTTAAGAACAAGTTTTGCTCTTTTTATAATCCACTCTTGCAGGAACTAATCAGGACTATATGAGAATTACACCAATCCTTTCCAAAGGCAGATGACCTAATTACCTTGAAGTAGGTCCTACCTCTTTAAGTCCACCATTTTCCAACACTACCAACAAGGGACCAAGCTTTCTGCTCATGAAACTTTGAGGGACACACTCAAACTATATCCAAACCAAAATAAAACTGTATTGGAGGATTGTAATATATATAGAAATAAAATGTATCAAAATAATAGTAAATAAAAGGGACGAAATGAAAGTATAGTCTTTTAAGATACCTAAATTACACATGAAGTAGAATAATCTTATTTGAAGTTTTGTGATAGATTTAAGATGCATATTTCAAACCCACAGCAACCACTAAAAATAAAGGGAAAGAAAAATAGCCCCCCCACACCAAATGAAAAGGTAGAGAGAAAAAACACATGCACACAAGTGAGAGATAGTTAGAGTATAGTTAATTATGTTTACATGTAAGTAGACTAAAAATACCAGTTATAAAAGCAGTGATTTTTAAATTAGACCAGCAAGTCCCAACTATATGCTATTAGAAACTCACTTGAAATGTAAAGAAGGGGATAGTTTAAAAGTAAAAGGAAGATAAGTGATATGATAGGAGTTACAATCTCATTCTTTGTCATGTGGATATTAAGTTTTTTCAACAACATTGTTGAAGAGACTGCCCTTTACCTATTGTACATTCTTGGCACCCTTGTTGACTATATACACATGGGTTTATGTCTGGACTCCATATTCTGTTCCATTGGCCTGTCTGTTTCTCTGCTAGTAACATACTGTTGTAGTTAATACTTTGAAATACATTTTCACTACTTTGAAATACATTTTCACTACTTTGAAATACATTTTACTAAGGAACTCTGATACCTTTAGTTTTCTCAAGATTGCTTTGACTATTCACAGTCTTCTGTAGTTCCATGTGAATTTCAGGATTATTTTTTTCTGTTTCTGTTAAAAAATAATAGTAATAACAAATTGCTGGAATTTAGACAGAAATTACACTGAATCAGTAGATTTCATTGAGTACTGTGGACATTTTAGCAAGTCTTCCAATCCATGAGCATGAATATCTTTCCTTTTATTTGTGTATTTTAAAATATATTTCATCAACAACTTGTAGTTTTCAGTGTGTACAATTTTTACTTCCTTAAGTTTATTAGTATTTTAGTCTTATTATGCTTCTATAGAAATATTATTTTCTTAATTTCCTATTTATACATTAATAGTGTATAGAATGCCAATAATTTTTGTATGCTGCTTTTGTATCTTGCAACTTCACTGTATTTGTTTTAACACATTTTTTATTGTTGTTGTTTTGCATGTGTGTGTGTTTGTGTGTGTAGTATTTAGGGTTTTTTAGTTTACATTATCTAGAAACAAATAATTTTCTTCTTCTATTTCTATTTAGATGGCTTTCATTTCTTTGTCTTACTTAATAGCTCTGACTAGGACTTCCAATAGCATATTGAATAGGAATTACAAGAGTAGGCACCCTTGCCTTATTCTTGATATTAGGAAAAGTTTTTATACTTTCCTTTTCATATGTGGCCTTTCTTAGAATGAGGCAAATTTCTTCTGCATTTAGTTTGTTGAGCATTTTTATCATGGAAGGATGTTGAATTTCATGGAATGAATTTTATGCATCTGTTGAGGAAATAATGTGAATTTTATTCTTAAATCTGTTGACTTGCATCTGTTAAACCGTCCTTGCATCCCAGAGATAAATCTCACTTGGCTTCAGTAAATAATATTTTTGAAGTGCTGCTGAGTTCAGGTTGTTAGCACTTTCTGGAGGATTTTTATATCTATGTTCATCAGAGATATTGGCCTTCACCTTTCTTTTCTTGTACTGTCCTTGTCTGGCTTTAGTACATGGGTAATGCTGGCTTCATCAAATGAGTTTTGAATTGTTCTCTTCTCTTCAGGTTTTTGGAAAGAGTTCAGGAAGAATCTGGTATTAATTCTTCTTTAAATGTTCTGTGGAATTCACCAGTAAAGCCATCTGGTTCTAGTCTTTACTTTCTTATATACAACCTATCAAGACTGAATCATGCAGAAGAGGATATACAATCAATCAACAAATATATGAAAAAATGTTAATCATCTCCAGCAATTAGAGAAATGCAAATCAAAACGACTCTAAGATATCATCTCACTCCAGTCAGAATTGCAGCTATTATGAAGACAAACAGCAATAAGTGTTGGCAAGAATGTGGGGAAAACGTACACTCATACATTGCTGGTGGGACTGCAAATTCGGGCAGCCAATATGGAAAGCAGTATGGAGATTCCTTGGAAATCTGGGAATGGAACCACCGTTTGACCCAGCTATCCCTCTCCTTGGTTTATACGCAAAAGACTTAAAAACAGCATACTACAGGGACATAGCCACATCAATGTTTGTAGCAGCACAATTCATAATAGCTAAACTGTGGAGCCAACCTAGATGCCCTTCAGTGGATGAACGGATAAAAAAAAAGTGGCATATATACACAATGGAATTTTACTCAGCAATAAAAGAGAATAAAACCAGGGCATTTGCAGATAAATGGATGGCATTGGAGAAGATAATGCTAAGTGAAGTTAGCCAATCCCAAAAAAACAAATGCCAAATGTTTTCTCTGATATAAGGAGGCTGACTCATAGTGGGGTAGGGAGGGAGAGCATGGGAGGAATAGATGAATTTTAGATAGGGCAGAGGGGTGGAAAGGGAGGGGGCAGAAAATTAGCAAGGATGGTGGAATGTGATAGACATCATTTTCCAAAGAACATGTATGAAGACACGAATTGGGTGTCAAAATACTTTATATACAAACAGATATATGAAAAATTGTGATATATGTGTAATAAGAATTGTAATGCATTCCACTGTCATTTATTTTTAAAAATCAATAAAAAGATGAGAATCATGAAGAATTAGAAAACTTGACCAGACCAATAAAGAATACTGAAATTGAATTAGTAATCAAAATCTTCCCAATAAAGAAAAGAACCAGATGGTTTTATTATCCACTATATTCATTTTCTTTTGCTGTGTACCCAATTACCATAAATTATCGTGTTTTTGGCTCACACCAACCCAATTTATTATCTAGCGATTTCTGTGGATAAGGAGTTTGGCATGTTTTAATTGGGTCTTTTGTTCAGAGTCTAATAAGCCCCAAATCAAGATATCAGCTGGGATTGTGATCTCACCTGAGGATCAGGAGCCTCTTCTGAGGTAAACAACAGTGGTATTCTGTTCCTTGTGGGCACAGGACTGAAATCCCCACTTTCTTATTGGCTACCATCCAGGAACAGCTCTCAGATCCTAAAGGCTACCTTCCATTTCCTGCCACCTGTCTTTCTATAAGTGTTTGCTTCTTCAAGGATGGTAGGAAAGCACTTTTCTCGCTTCATTATCTCTCATGCCAGTCTGCTAAGGTAACTTAACTGATATAACATGATCACAGGAAGGACCATTCCAGGTTCTGTGCATACGAGGAAATCAGGGAAGTGACTATTCCACCATATTTGCAGGTCCTGACCCCATTTACTCTATCATCTTATCATTTAATCCATCCAAAAGTAACACAAAAGAAATGTGTATTAGAAGAAGGATAGAATTTGGAGAGATGAAGATAAAAGGAAGAAAATGTCTACCAGCAGAATAAAGTAAGGTATTATAAAGTAAGGTATGTCGTGGGGCTGAGAGAGAGGGGAAGTTGGCATAGAAAAAGCTAAAGCCAAATGAAGGAGAACATTCACGCTGGAGATGGTGGGAAACAGAACTAAAACTGGAGAATAAATTCAGATCCTGAGAATCTTTATCACTATACCAAGAAATGTGCTCTTTTCAACAGAAAGTCAGAAGGAAAATGGTATGTGGATTTTTAGTATGGAGAATGACACAATAAAATATATATATCTATATTAACATGATAAAACAAATGAATAAAATTCAGAAGTCATTACTATAGTGAGAAATCATGATTCAGATGAGTGGTAGATATTCAGCTAACTGTGGGACTAGAAAGGAAAGGACTATTTAAGGAAAACCTGTGACATTTTTGTCCCTTCTATATAAAGTATTTCTCAACCCACATTGATCTTGATTTTATAATTTTGCTTATAGCTTTATATTCTAAAACCCAGTATCTGCTCATGCATTGTCCTGGATAATAAATCATAAAAAATTAATAGTGCTGCCACTTATGGAGCACTATTAATTTTTACAACAACCCTATGAGTTGGTACTATTTTTATATCTCATTCTGATGATAAAATAGAAATATGGAGAGGTTAACTAATTCACATAGTTAGTGTAAAGTTCTCAATTGAATCCAGGCCTCTCTCCCTCCTACTTACCATGATATACTGCCTTTATAAATTATTAAGCCTACTAAGGGTATAAAAAGCAGTGTACAGACTTGTTTTACTTCTGATGGCTGTAATTTCATATTCATTTGTCTCAAGGAAGGATCTGATCCATAGAATGCCACTCAGAAAAGGATCAAAAGCAGAAGGCTGTATATACTTACTAAATTGAGATTGAAAATGGAGATAATCCCCTTAATGATTTTAGCCTACCATATCTTAAATCATATCACTGATATTTATGAGATGATGTTCCTGAAAGACCAGGCAGGATGCCTGGATCATGGCAGTTCCTTAGTAAATATCAATTTCGCTCCTTCCTTTTCCCTCTTTCACTCTTCTGCTTGTTATTCCTCGCTTACTATCATAAATTGGGATTACATTTTTATGGAAAGAAGAAGGAGAAAGTTCACCAAATTGGCATGTCCCCAAAAGGCTGCAAGAAAGGAAACAGAGGGAGATTATACACTTTTAGGAAAGAGGAAGTAACTGGCAGAGATGAGGTTTGGGGGGGCAGGAAACTTATACTAAGAAAGGGAAACGCATGGGCTCACTGTCAATAACCTTTCATAGTGACCTTAGAGTAGGAAACAATCTGTGGTTTGATTTACCCAGATAATTACATTGGTTCTGCATTCGGCATATCAGAAAACTAAAAGTTGTGGTTCTGCTGTGGACTGAACTGCCCTTTGGAAGTTGACTTTTCTCCTTGAATGAACTGCACATCAGTTCAGCCCCAGCTGCAGCTGAAGGAGACCCCTCTGCTCTCTCACTAGGTAACAAGTTCAGACTTAGCCTCTGGGCCACATAAATCCAGGCAGGTATCGGTTCATCTCCAAACACTCAGCATGTCTGCTCCATGAATTAAGAGCATTAGACAAGTGAGCCACTAGAAAGTTCAAGCTTAATTAAGTAGCTATTCTATGTTTTCATATCCACTTTTAGCATCCCCATTGTTTCAACGAAAAGCTCTAGTTATTAGATTTATTAAAAGAAGGGTAAGAAGAAGAAAAAGAAACAAAAGACACAAACTTGATTCCCAGGCAGGTTAATACAAGCTCCTCCTCAGCCCTCTATTCGAGATTTAAGAAACATTCTCAGAGGGAGAGCAAAGGCGTTTGGGGTTGTATGGAAAATTTGACTCAACCCCAAAACCCAGCCAACACCACAAAATGGATTGGAGTCAAATCAGATAAATAGAAAAAGGAAAGAATACAAAATATCTTTGAATGACAGTATCAAAAAGGTTAAAAGGCTTAATAGAATCTGATTCATGAAATACAGACCCCAGGTTAGCTTCATCTTCATGAGGTGCCTGTGAGTATGGATTAAATGATGCTTCCTTTCCTATGTCCCTAGAATAGTAATAAAATGTTCACAAACATATACATGCCTCTTGGGTCTGGTTTCTGGAACTACCAAAAATATTGTCTGAGAAATCACCCAAATCTCCTAGTGTATTATTCATGTAACCTAGAGATCTCATGAAAACAAAATGTACAAGACTCTAGTGCCAGTTAGCATGTGAAAATAGTCGGCAGTGGTCTGTTTTTACTTCTTTGATAAACTGTATTGTCTTTTGGTCCTAATGGAAAAGGATTAGTAAGACTTACCAAATAAACAGCAGCTGCCCTAGAGACATTGACCCTTGTATTTTAAAAAAAAAACAAGAAATCAATTCTGAATAGAATATGGGGGTCTTTGACAGAGTAGTAGAGGACAAACTTCAAGGTCAATAACCATGAAGAGGCATGGGTCAAATGAGGATTTCAGCTAGTGATACATTTTGATACTTTCTATTTTAAGCACCACCAAATTTAGAGGCTTATACACAGCTTATCCAATTTTTTTTTCTGAAAATCTTTAGTCTGCAAAATTGTGTTCTTACAGGACATTTTGCCTATGTTTGGCCTGGAAATGATATTATTTATAATAATATATTTTGAAATGCAGAGGTGTATTCAAAGAGGGACAAAATGAACCAGATACTTCCAAACCTCCAAAAAAATATTTGGTTTAATGAGTACTTTGGGTGAAGGCTCTAAGGGTAGAGGCAAGAGACACTTTGAAAAGCCCAAATAAATTTTCCTTATCCTTTGCCAAAACAATTATTGGTATTTTTTCAAACAAAAGTTTTACTATAGATTGAATAAGTAAAAGAAAGAGAATGAGATAAAAGCAAGCTTAGCTTAGAATCTAACTTTTGTGTGGGAACATAAAGCACTTAAGAAGTAGAATGTAGTCATTTTCAAATACACATCAGCTCCTGTGCTGAGTTAAATCACCTGTCTGAACTAAGACCCAGACCTGAATTACCAAATACTATGCCCTTTTCAGCAAAGTCTATGGCTTGAATCAGCTTTTCTGTATCACTTTATGAGTAACCTGTTTTCTTGACCACTAAAGTCTGGTCAACATCCTCAATCCACATCTCAATACATTAATCCAGAAACCTGTAATTGATACCAACACAGAGTTATCATTAGGTGATAAGCCTCCAATTTTATTTTCTTCCATCATTCATAATGAGGAAGTTCTTGCTTCCGAGATAATTAAAGGTTGGCAGATTTATAAGAAGGTTCACTTTGCCACTTTTGTCTTTATATGGTTTCTTTTCAGATTCTCTTCCTTTAATAACTGGCTTAACACCTTTATATAATAAAAAAGGTCAGATAGGCTCCAAACAAAGCACCCATAATAGTTGGCAGCCTATCCAACTGCTATTAGCCATCATTGAGCTAAGCAGGAGTGTTGGAGCATGTAGGAACAAAGAGACAATGGAGCATTTCTAGGAGCACCTCAGTGAGAGAGCACAGAAGGAAAGAGGGACACCGAAAGCGAATTTGACAAGCCAAACCACCCAGAAACTTCCTTTTGAAGTAGGTTACCGGTTTCCTTGCAATATCATGAGATTATTCTAGAGAAATAGATGCTTTGCTGGGGATAAAAAAGAAAACACGCAGTTATGAAAGTCAGGTCCAGGCAATGCAAAGAACAGACCAGCATGGCTTATTTATTTACTGCTGGTTTTCAGTAGCAATATCAGTGCACCAAGACCTATAAGAGTCCAATTTTTTAAGGAGCCCAAACCAAAAGCACAAATCATAGTCACTTGAAAATGTATATATACATATTCTAATTTCCCAAGATTTTTTTATTTAATATTAGGTTGAACTAAGAAATTACTAATGTTGATCATTTTTGACCTACAAAAAAAGAGCCATTTTACACGGGTTCTATTTATATTTATAAATAGATTGGTGTAAAGATTTCCTTTGGACTTGAAAAATCAGTTTAATCCTGTGGATTTTTCAGATTCAGTGCATTTAAAAGCTGAACCCTCAGATATTTGTGTTTCTCCTTTTCCTAGAGTCTCTCTCTTTCCCATTTCCATGGATATCAAGTGTTTCATAGATATCTGGCTCCACATGCCAAGTTGTGGGGAGATTTAACTCTCAAGTTCATGTGAAATCAAGGATGAGATGTCTACTTAAGCCAGTAAACTTTGAACAGGAAATACTAAATGTTCTCCAGCCACATTGTGTATATCTTGTCCTAGCCAATCTGCCAGCAAATGTTAGTCCTTGGTTCTAAGAAAGGCTGGGGGGGCGGGGGATGGCTCAGCTCTGAAAAAAACAATTACCAGTGTCTTCATGGTGTCAGAAAAGTTTGATCTATTCTTTAACATCTTTTTACCGGGTAGCAGAGAGAAGAGTGCAAGAGTCTCTGAGTCAGAAAACCTCATATAATCTCTCTGGGTCTTGTGCCTTTATGAGGGGTTGGACCACATGATTGAAGAATTCCCTTCTTGCTTTAAACTCTGATTTTGAATCCTGTATTTATGATTTTTAATGCTCGTGGAATTGTTATGGTAGCATAATGAGTCAACATAAGGCTTGCTGTAATCTGCCTGAATTTGCCCCAAACCTTTAAAAGCACACAAATATGAACCAATGAACCGAAATTATAGTATACTGTACATCTGCTATAGGAAACTTCCTATTATCGCTACCTTTATATAAATGATTGCTTGTCATGTAAGTAGGAGACAAACCACTTAATAATTTCCAGGCCAGTGAACTTCTGTCCAACTTCAAAATAAAGTTGTTATTCCCCTTTGATCAAAAATTTGGGAGACCTTAAGCCTAATGAGAATGAGTTTCCAGAAAAAAAAAAAAAGTCTGTCACTAATAGCAGTACTAACAATGTCAGATCAAGTAGTGGGGGGAGGTTTTAAAGAGGTTCATAGTAACTTTAAGGTAACATTCTCAGGAAAAAATTATTTCCAAATGTCTGTATTGCAGATTGCCAAGCACTGGGATCAAGTCTTGATCCTTCCATTGATATGCTCTGGAACTGAGAACAAGTCAATTTCTCTCTCCCTCAAGGTATTGAAATTGATGTTTTATCTGGATCACCTATGTCATAGTCATCAAGGTTTCCCAAGAATAAAGTGGAATTATAGGGCATCTGAGATTCCTTCCAAAGGTGGTGTCACTGTTTCTTTCTTCTTAATTAGCTGATGATATTGCCAACTTCTCCCCAAGGCATCATATTTATTCCAGCAAATTCTTATTTAGAAGGTTCACATTACACTGATTCAGTACACTTTATCTGGATTGGCAAATTTAAGACCCCATCCACTAATTTATGTTTTATTAAAACTGATTCAGGGGCTGGGGTTGTGGCTCAACAGTAGAGCGCTTGCCTAGCATGCGTGAGGCTCTAGGTTTGATCCTCAGCACCACATAAAAATAAATAAATAAAATAAAGGTCTTGTGTCCAAATACAACTAAAAAATAAATTTAAAAAAAAACTGATTCAGTTGAGGGAGCATATCTAAAAAGACTGCAACTAAATTCCTTGAGGGTGAACTACAAATTGAAGGCTCTCTTAAATCCCAGTTGCAAGGGTAAATACGTGTATGTCCATATGTGAGTCGATACATGCAGCGCCGAGGCAAGGAGGTAACCATAGTGTGAATTAGAAATGCCCTCCAGGACAATGATGCTGATCAGGACAGCTTTGTTCTAGAATGAGTATGTTCCAGGATAGGTCCAAAGTGGCTGGTGCTAAAGTCAATCTCATGCTAACACAGGGATGATTGCCCCTCTCTCAATGGCAACCTGGTGCAATAAGGAAAATTATGCCTCATGCTCAGCCTCGGGAGGTTTGGAAGATGCATTTAAATTTAGACAGGAAGAGACAAGGCTGGAAGAAGAAAAAACTGGTGGGTGGGCATTCTCAAAAAGGAAAAAGGATGATGGAAAAAAAGGAATTGAGGGAGCATAAAAAAATGGAAAGAAAGCAACTAAAGGAAAATACATGTCAGCAAAAATGAGAGGGGAAAACATGAACTAAGGAAAGAAGAAAGTGCATGTGGGGAATAATTAATGAATAAAGAAAAATCTTCCACCTTCTAAGCCTGCAAATAGTACCCTGAAACCTTGGTCCTTATAAATAAGAATTTCAAAACCCAAAATGTTCAAATTGGCTATTGCACTTAGTCAGTTTTTTTCCCCCACTGTATCAGGTCATCTTGACCTAACAGAAGATCTTGCTGTTGTAAAGCAAGTATTTGGCTTAGTGGGTACTTTCCCTCCTGTAAGACATGAACATTATCCTAGATAAGCGGCAATAGAGCATATTCTAGAAACATCCAGACTGGGAAACTCAGGAACAAAGTGGGTCATTGTCACTCTCCATTGCTTTGGCCTTGGATTCAACTTCTCTGTCACCAAGAGAAGGGACACAATGCCCTATTTCAGGAACTGCCTTTAATTTGAATGTTGCTTTGATTAGCAAACAAGTAGAGTCAGTGAAAGTTAGTCCCTGGTAGACTATGTGCCTAAACAATGAGATTTAAAGGCAAAAGAAATTTTCAATCACTGAAGTAATCCTCACTGGTTCTGTGGTAAAACTTGAAGGTACTGACAGCAAGAAGCTCTTGTTGAAAGCTCTTGCCTTAGCAAGAGAAGGGGAACGACATAAAGTCACTATTATTCATTATCTTCTTAGAACAGATTGGTTAGCAGTTTCAGTGACTTTCATCTGGGAGAAGACTGTGGGGATAAGACAGAGTTGGATATGTTTTATTATGGAGAGTAATGATGAGAAGGCCCAGGGCAGGGTTGCTCGTAAAGAGGACTAGCTTACTGGGGAGGTGGGGTGGGAAGAGAGGCAGATGAAGGAAAGGCAGTTTGAAGGGGAGCCAATGTGGACCGACTGAATTAAAGGCAAGATTTGGTATGTGAGGTGTGTGTGTGTGTGTGTGTGTGTGTGTGTGTGTGCATGTGTATGCGTGAGACACACATGCATATGTGTGTCCTCCTACATGAATAGTGCAAACTGAAATCTATACACTTGGGGAATTGGAGGAAGGAGAGACAACATATATCATTCCCAGACAAGGTTCCACTACATTTTAAGAGTGCTCATAAAAAAAAAAAAAGTCATCTTTTTATCAGCCACCACAAATGCCAGTTTCAACACAATACCAGTCTATACGCTAAGCAATGTGGCTTAATCCAGGCTGCTTGACAGCAAGAACCTAAAGGTATTGTCCATCATAACCTCTTTCAGAGGTTTACTTAAAGTAAACGGAGGTGAGTGCTATCTGTTGATAGCCATCTTTTATGTGAAACAGAGTCAGTCTCATAAATGATCATAGTCCTGACTGAATGTATAGAATATGTTCATGTCTTTGCTACTACTTTTCTGGCAGCTTTATAGATTATCTCTGTGATATAATTATTTCAATTTTAATCAAGAAAACTAAAGTAGCTTGCTTAGAGCACCCAGGAACTTTGTGTCTTGGGTAGAAATCATGGCTCCCCACTTAGACCACTTCTCACAGAAACTATCATTAAAGCTGAGGAGTTTTTAATTTGACTGTGAACATCTTGACCTCACTCAAATTTCACAAAACAAAGGTAATTAATAGATATTTATCTTCATGTATAATTCTCCTGCTTACTGATCTTGGCGTAGGGAACTGAGCTTTGCATATTGCCAAGAACCAATTGCCAGAATTTCCACTGGACTCAAAATACCATGGGATGCGGGTACAGATGGCAAGCACTGACTGTTTGGACTCCAATGAGATAGAGCTGTCCCTTCTCTCAAGTGTTTCCAAGAAGAGAAATTGCTCAAGGAGAAAACTCGTGGGAACGAACTTAGGAGCCTTGCCTCATGCAGTATAAAGACACAAGATTAAGAATGTCTGGATGGTTGCATTTACCGGATTTCAAAAATTTATCCTAATTGAATTCAGACCCTAAATAATTTTTGAAATGCACATCTCTAAAGTGTCTAATTGTTGAAATCTTTACAAATTGACCTAATATTTAGTTGTTAAAGAACTAAATATTTGGGCTATGGAACAAATTGTACTAGGTTTTCTGGGTGAATAAACTGCTTTATTTTGAAGAGGTGGCATTAAAATCATTTCATCAATTAAAGAAAAAGAGCAAAACAATTATTTCCACATAAGCTGTTCTGCAATCAGCTGTTATATTTTAGTGCATGAATAGGAACAATTTCCTCTTTCTATAAAAAGTACAGGCACTATGGCGACAGGATGGAGGGAAGGCAGAAATAGGAAATCAGAAAGATTAATAGAGATAAGAAAGTCTAAGTGCCAATTGTGGAAACATGTAGCAGGAACTTGGCAAAGAGAAGAATTAGAGAAGAGGCCAAAAGTGGAGGTACCATACTTTGAAGAGTAATACAAGGTTCTTCAAATATGTCAAGACCAAGAAAGGCTCAAGAATTATTAAAGATTAAAGGAGAATAAAAAGATATAACAATTAAATCCTATATGTAATCATGGGCTAGATTCTGAGTGATTTTGAGTGATATGGATAAAGTATTGTAAAGACTACTATTATGACAATTAAAATTAGAATATAGATCAACCTAAATTTAACATTATTTTAAACTTTCCTAAACCTGATAACTGTACTATGGTTATATCTATTCTAGTTTCATATAACTGAATATTTAGACATAAAAAGCTACAATACTTCAACTTGCTTTTAAATAGTTCAGAAAAAAAGACAGGGATAGGTATGTGTGCACGTGAGTGTGAGTGTGAATGTGTGTATGAAAAAAATCTCTATGTCTGAATATATCTGTGTATGTGTCTATCTATCTATCTATCTATATATATATATATATATATAAAGACATATATATGTATCTTTCTCTCTACACACATATACACAAATACATGTGAGTATGTGCATGTATATGGAAAGAGAATGATAAAAGAAATAGTACAAAATATTCACTTTATCAGTGAATCTAGATAAAGGATATATATGAGTTTCTTGTACTATTCTTAGAAGTTTTCTATATTTTTAAATGACAATAGTAGAAAGCTATGAAAAGCTAATACTGGGTAGAGGAACTAACCAATTTCTTAAACAAACAGTCTATTGTATGCTTAAACACTCCGGACTACCCTGACATCAAAGTTTTCACCCAGCCATTAACAGGATACATAGTGAAACAGGAAAGCAAAGACTCTAGTGTATGCTTTTCAGCTTCCTGTTGACTTTCAACATGAATTGCCTACCCTGTCATCCCTTGAAGTTGCCATTTCTATCTTAAAAATCTTAGGGTTCAAACAAAAATCTTTTGTTCCCAGTCCTACCCAGCTTGACTCAAGGTAGTGACAGCTGCTAAGGACCACAAAACAAATGCAAGCAGGAAGTAAGCCTCACACTCTCCTGGTGGCTATATGCACCCCAACTGCAGAAGATGCCAGAACAGTCCTATATTCTAGGTGGCTGTAGAAATTCTCATTTCCCAGCTGCACTGCAAGTCCTGAAACTTTCTGATTTCTCCCAGCTGTTTGGGAAGAGTCTACTAAGCCCTTAGGGACATGATGTTCAATTACCTTTCAGAAAACCAGTAATGGTATTTGTGGTCGTGGGCACATTATACACACCACAGGCACAAATACACATCTTCTCACGAAAGTGAGGTTCTGGGGCAGCTGTGACTCACTGTGCCTTCTATTCAGATAGGTAGCATATTGTGTTTGGCTGGGACACAAAAATAGTAGCAAGAGCATGTGGCCTTTGTCCATAGCCCAAAGGAGATCACCTGCTGGGCCCTCCATGGAATTTCCACTCCCCATGTAAGTCAAATGCATAATTGAAAAAAGATACTGTTGGTCTCCAGGTGTTTCTTTCAGCTGGCCAACCTCCGCCCCCTCAATTGTGTTTCCCAGGAATGAGAAGTAGCAGGTAGTGGATTATCATAGGAAGAGCTGAATAGGAAATAGCACCCAAACACTCAGACGAGATATCTCCTTCTGAGGGAACTCTGCAGCTCACATTGTCTTTTCAAAAGAGCCAGTACCAGGATGGACATAACGGACATGGGCTGCCACTTGCAATCTTCTCCAGGCTTATTCAGATCTGTCGTTGTCTTCCAAATTGTATTAAATATACTTCTAGGAAGTCTCTACAGATCAACCCCACTGATCCCATCTGCTACTCTCCTTTATATCCCTTTCATACTAAAGTGTAGGTTTATCTTCCCTTACAAAACATGTATTCTTCAAAAGTTGAGTGTAAATATAATTTTTTAAAATGCAATATGTATTATCCATGTCCTGAAAAACAAAAGTAATTTATATGCTGTAACTGTAATCAATAAAGGAGCTTAAAAAAAAAACTTGGGGGAAAAAAGAACAGAAGCAAATAAGACCAGGTTGTGGGAACTATGTATTAATCCCCAGGAGGAATCTATGTGAGACATGACACTGACAATTCCACCTTGGCCACTATGCTAGATAAAAGGAACCACTGCCACTGGGAATAGTTTCTTCATGTCTTTGCACAGCCCTAGGTGGGAGTGTGCAGGTGACTGAGCCCAAGTCATATGCTTTAACCTAGCTAACTGTACAGTAGTAGGGAAGGGTTTAGTTTTGCCAATACATTTAAAAACTTCAATGTAATTAAAATGAGAAATTCTATTTCCAATTTATTTGTAAATTTCGAAATCATGTTTTTAATACTTGCTCTTTTAATGACCTCTCTCATGAACTCATATTTTTGGCATATTGAATTTATTCACTCAATTCCCCCATCTTTGTAATTTCCTTTATTCCAATCTGTGCCCACTCTAAAACAAGGAGAGGATTATTTCCGAGCTTGGTCTTAGCTTACTAAAATATCTCTGAATTTCAGTCCACTTATCATCATTTCAATGAGCAAAGAGTGGAAATGAATTATTTAATCAGAAATAGTTAATTGGCCTCTTCCTTTGCATTTCATTCAATAGAGTTATCATGTTTCTAATGATGTGAAGCACTTGGCTTGCTATTTTCCTGTATTTGAAGGTTCACAATAAGCCTTGAAAAGAAAAAAGCTAATATCTATTCCATCTAAACCACTGCAGAATACCTCAAAATACTTTATAGTTTTCTTTCTTTTATTTTTATAATGACCTTAGTTTTCAAGTTACTAATTAAAAATGGAGATTTTATGATCTCAATTTCACAATAATCTGTACTCCTTAAGGGCAGAGATGGTGCATCTTCCTTGGGACTCAGAATGTGCTTATGGTATCAAAAAGGACTAATATTCATTGAGTGCATGCCTATAGTATTCCAAGTTTTGTCTTAGGTACTTCATGTATTTTAGTGTATTTAATCCCTACAATGATAGAAGGAGAATAACAGTATGCTCTATTCAGATAAATAAGTGCAAGCTAAACTAAGTCACCCAAAGTCACAGAACAACAGATGAGAGTCAGAATTCACAGACTCCCAGAAGCCTGCATTTCTCACTCATACCATAATGCCTTGGAATTGCATCTCACTATCATCTATCTATCTATCTCATACGTTATCTGGTCTCTAGTTCTTTCTCTACAATCTGGAATTGCCATAAAATATAGCATTTCCTCCCCTTTACCAGAAGGACCAGTGTGGCCATGAACCCTGACAGGTTTGGAATGAAAAAGAAGTGTCATGAACACCCATTCAGATCAACTACTAAAGTGATCATGTTTCATTCACAAAGCATGTTGCTTTACTGTCATTTTATACAGTAGGATGTGTTACTCAGGCCCTCAGAAGAGAAAATTAGGCAAGACTTCTGAATGCCACATCATATTTGAAATCCCAGGTGGGATAAAGGATGTTTGCACTTTAATTTTTTATGATTAGAAAAATATGTCCATGATACAATTAATTTAGAAAATGTTAACAATGTATAAGAACAAATTAAGTCATCTGTAATTGATTCGATGGTTTTGATTTGGTTAATACAATCAGAGATTTCAATGCAACAGGAATGTTTTCAGTATAGAACTAAACTCAGATTCCTCTAGACTGGCTCCTCAAGCCACCCAAGGCAAGAACTAGATATAAGAGCTCAAGAGAGTCTAGTATCAGAAACATAATTTTCACTTAACAACTGTTTGATTAATTAATCTCAAATAATTTGGTCACTGGCAAAAAGAGGCAAAGTAAGTGTTAATGATATAAATCAAGCAGTGGTGACAATTAATTGTCCTTTCTGCACCTGAAGAGAATGCCAGAGGAAGCCAGCCTAGCCTAACCACTATTGCCAGGTCTCCCTGCACTCTGCATCTCATAGCCATAGGAGGAGATGCGTGACTGAGATGGATTCATTTATCCACTCAACAAATATTTATTGAGAACCTATAATTCGCCAGGGCCTGGCACACGTTCTAGACTCTGGGGAGTTAGCAGAGTCTTCTAAAGAAAAACAAAATAAGGAGTGTTTTTAGAAAACCAAAGTCCTTGTATATTCCAATGTTTCAAATGAACTTTCAGTCTTTTTGTACTTTCTAGATTTATATCTGGACTAGAGAAAAAAAAATCACTCCATCATGATTTGCTGAAAAGCAATGTCCAGCAAAATACTGTGTTAAGGAAACTGATGTTATAGGGGAAACAGGTTCAAACTGGTTCAAATTTCAGGTTAAAATGAGGCTCCAAGATGGAAGGTAGTTTAAATCCCCTGATGCAAGGTAATGGATTGATTGTTTATTTTTTTTCCTCTTGTCTAGAAAATGCCATATCTAACAGAAAAGGAACCTCAGAAAGTGTGACTAATTTTCCCAACAGTCTTAGGGAATACTACCTTCCTTTCATGGAGCCATCTTGATGCCTTTTATAGTGTGAGGGTTTTGCTAGGCATATTTTAAACTGATTTCTGGGTGTAATAGTTTTCCCATTCTTCATGAATACAACACACCCAAATTACCACATAGAGTTCCTGGCTTCAAAATATGGAATGCCTTTTTGTATAAAGATCTCTTTGCTCTTTGGTCTTCCAATGCTTGGTAGTTAAGAAGCATCCTTAATGTTTTTTTTTTTTTAATTCCCCATGATGCCCCAACATAAGCAAGTTATTAATTTGGGAAAGCCTACCCTATCAAATTATATGGGTACCTGTTTGTAAGTTGCTCAAAATTATCTCCCTGTCCATTAATCTTCCATATATTTGTTTCAGAGACTGCACTTCTCTTGGGTCCACCCTCTGTTACCTGTGTGTGAGCTAAGACTAAACGGTGGGACTTGATGCTCAGTTACAGAGGTGCTCAGTAATGAGAATGTTGAGCACAGTGATTTGGGCGTGTATCTGCTTTCTCTAGCACGTGCTTTCAGTTACTATTAGAGAACATGGAGAATCTTCTTTTTTATTGTCTATATCCCCTTTCCTTTCCCGTACTTGAATGAATGAATCATCATTGTTGGAGGGGCAGGGGTGACTTGTATGAAAAGAGGATGAATGAAATGCAACCTCCTCTTTGTAGTATATAATTCATTAATTTGAGCAACAAATAGAAAGAAAAAGATGCAAAAAAACCTTAATTTTTAATTCTAGGCTTGTGCCAGATAGTGCTTCTCAATGTTTTTGCACATGAAGATCATTTTTTACATTTAAAAAGCAGGGGTTGGTGTTGTGGCTCAGTGGTAGAGCACTTACCTAGCATGTGTGAGGCATTGGGTTTGATTCTTAGCACCACATATAAATAAATAAATAAATAAGAGGTCCATCAATGTCTAAAAATTTTTTTAAAAAACAGTCACATAAATACATACCCACACACAAGTGTGATTTTATTTTTGGTGAGTGTTATTTAGTAAGACATGTAACAATTCAGATGCAACTATGTTCAGAAGTCTTTAATGAATTTTTATTTTAATTACTCATAAGTACATCTATATACATTTGAAAGATAACAATACTTACATGTAGAAGATATTTTTAGCCATATGCATGCTTGGTACATCTATGGACTTAATAGATTCCTAATAATAGCACTGGGGTTTTCATAGATTTGGATCAGACCACAAGTTGAAAAGTTCAGAGTTGGGGAAGAAACACTGTACCCCACTTGAATTGGGCCAGAACCAGGAGTAGGCATCCAAAGACCTCAGGTTTGGTTGTGTTTGTGCCATGTAACTACGTGAACTTGGGCACGTTGCTTAATCTCCTTGGGTTGCATTTTCTTCATTTATAAAGTGGTAATGAGATCCAATGATGTTAATGTGGTTCTCAAATCAGATAATAAAGATAAGGAGGCTACATTACTGGGACTAAAGCTAGTCTTTCTCTTTCTATGCCTCTCAGACCTGACATGACAGCACAACATAGCTGACACACTGGCCTTAAAAGGCCAGAAGTGAGAGACATTTCTAAAGGACTCAAGCCATATGGGTGGTGACATTTATTCACCACTAGCTGTGCTGAATTTAAAAGGATGACCTATTCATAAAAAGCCTTGGTGTCTGCTTTCCAATCTCCCAAGTCATTTCCCAAACAGAAGTTCTGCTAATCCCCAAGTCTCCTGATATGACATGCAATGTCACTCTCTTACAAACTGGCCTTTCTATTTGTTGTAATTTATGCAAAGATTTTTTTTTTAGAGAGTATAAATTCACAGTGGAGATGAACTGAGGGAGTACCACATTTGTAGAAGAGATGACACCACCAATATTTTAGCATGTTGAGTCCATAAATAGTGCCCCTTATGTAATCCATTATTCTCAGCAAGGATTCGTGGGCATGAGTCTATTTATTGTAACTCATTTTTTTTTCTTATGTCATCTGGTAAGATTTAACCATAACTGTAGCAGCTGTGGTCCAAATTACTCCTCAGAACAGGCTTACAGTGTGCTATTCTAGAGTGATTATGACTTTTTCATAACGCAAGCTGAAGAGCATGGGGTTCCATGCTAAATGTATATCCATACCCCAGGAAGAGTGGGCGAGGCAGCTCGGGAACAGGTAGCTTCCCAAAGGGCACTGCTCTTAGCTGCAGCTGCTCAGCCCTTACCCCAGGGCAGCCAAAACATCTAGATCAAAGGGAGTTCAGAAGGAACAAAAGTACAGCCCTAATTCAATACAGGAAAATTGCCATAACTCTAGTGCTTAGTTCATTCTTCCAAGAAAACAACAACAGAAGGCAGAAAAAAGGACAAAAAAAAATCCTAAGATCAGGCTCTGGCATCAGGAATTAGCCTGCCAAAGCGGAAGGCATACCCAGTGGGGAAGGCGGCTCGTTTTCCTAGATTAATCAGGGTGTTTTGAGTCTGCTTTTATTTCCATATGTACCACTGCCAAAGTACAATATAAGCCTCTTAATTCCTTCCCACAATCTAGAATTGTTAGCTGTCATACAAGCTAAACACTTTTAATAAAACCCCAGGAAAAGTGAAGCCCATCTAAGGTGGAAGAGTTAAATCAGAAGATAGGTAATCAGAGGCTAGGGGGTTTTCTACCTCATTAAGAGCCTGAAACGAATCCATCACAGGGTGTTGATGAGAAGCAGTTACCCTGGGTGGTTGCCTATGATAACCTGTCCAATAAATTGGTCGGTAAACCTGTTTTGTGATGGACGGAAGGGCAAGGTGCAAAGGGAATCATCATAGCCAAAGTTCCTTTAAGGAAAGACCAAAGACACACATCTAGGGGAAAATTATGCTTTCCATTATACAAGTTTCTTCAAAGGTTTCTCTGGGACAATAATAGGTCCAAAACTAGGCAAAAGAGGCAGAGATATTTGATTCCGAGGCCTTTGAGCCAAAATATCTTCCCACAGCATCTGATACCGATGAGTGTCTTTCCCCTGCCCCATTAGTCATTCCTTGGAGTTGACAGTCCCCAGGAGATACTTATTAAAATGCCAATACATTATCTGGGAGGGCTACAGGTGAAAATCCAAGAGTACGTCAGTTTGCCAGGATGGCTGGAGATCAAGGCTCTAAGCCTTAACAAGAAAGAGTAAAGCCATTGAATTCTAGTAAAATAGGTATCTTTCTGAGGTAGAAAGGGATGCTCTCTGGGATGGGAATTTCTGTGGAGAGTATTCCAGCAGGAGCCTCTCCCCACCCAGGAGAGCTGGAGTAAATGAGGGTCAGCATAAGATTAGTAGCAGATCACAAGAGGGGCAAAGAGAACTCAAAGTTCCAGACTGGACAGTACTGACTACCTGTTACTCCAGAACTGGAATTCAAGAGCAGAAAGCTAGAGTTTTCTTTAGAACCAAGTCTTGAATTGCTACCTTTCATGGTTTTCATGACATTTATCAGTTTGATTGGAAGCACCACCAACTCAGACCCAAACAGTTCTTTGAAAAATAATAATCTTAACCAAAAAGATAATAAGGCATAGATTAATCTTTACTTTAATATATCACTTTAGGCCAAATAAATATGGCCCTGATTACACAGTATAGCTCCTTTGCATTGACCCAGCTCTAGTTATTTATATTACACACTGGTATAACTGACAAGTTGAACTTGGGGAGAAAGTGAGAATTCTTGGTTTTAAATTAAAGAGCTGCCTGATGTGTTTCCAGTTTTGTGTATGTCTACCTCTTGTTCAACATTGTAGAGTAAAAGCATACTTTAAAAAGATTCATATTTGCTATGTTTTGGGGGGAGATTATTTTTCTATCTTTATTTAATATGTTTTCATTTGGTGTTTTACCTTTCCTACCATTGCTATAAAGGTTTATGTTTCTTTTTATATAATTTCCAAAGAAAGAAAAGTTGAAACAGGGAATTAATGTTAATTTCCACAATTTCCCTCATGAACAGATCCACCAGTAGTAGGCAAGATGCCTTTCTTTTCTAGCAAGAAAGCTGCTCTGCACTGCAGCTACATCCCTCTAGGGTCCCAAATTGAGCATGTTCATGTCGGCTCTCCTTAGAGGAGATTATTGTTATTGTATATGTTGAGTGAAAGGAAAAGATCTAAAATGATATCTAATTTCAAATGAATTCCTGTTCTTACTAGGGAAACAGTAAGTGAAGAAGGCAGATTCTTGATGCTTCCCTTTACCAGTATTTTATTGCTAATTGGGGAAAAAGGAAGTCGGGATAAGAATAAGAAGGGGAAATTGGAGCAGCTATCACTGCCGCTTCATCCTCAGAATTTCCCTCTAGGCCCTACAGAGATGAGGCATAACAAGGCTTAAAAATCAGGCACAGGGCTGGGGATGTGGCTCAAACGGTAATGCGCTCACCTCGCATGCGCGGAGTGCAGGGTTGATCCTCAGCATCACATAAAAATAAAATAAAGATGTTGTGTCTACCAAAAACTGAAAAATAAATATTAAAAAAAAATCTCTCTCTAAAAAAAAAAAAAAGAAAAAGAAAAAGAAAAAAAAATCAGGCACGGCTCATCGTTCACTCCTTCCATTTGGCCAGCCCTCACCTGAGGCTCCCGATGCGTTAAACCCATCATCCTCAGAGCTAGTAGCACTCCACTCCCTGGTAACTTAATATTAGCCAGTGTCACCCCCCAAATACATAACAAATGTTTTAGACACCATTTCTACTAATTTGCATAAAATAGTACAGACAAAGTCCTCCAAGCCTAACCTTTACCTGAATACTTTAATCATGCTGTTTCTCAGGACTCTGCTCTTAAGTAAGATTAGTACCTTTTAACTGGATATGAAAATGGGAAGATGCATAATATCCACCAACTCAGAACAATGAGATCATATTCAATGGGTCTAAGATATGAGTTACTTTTTCAGAAATGAACTAAAGTCTTCAGTGTGTGGTGTTAGAATGCCATTTGATCCGAACTCCCACTCAATGAAGTGGGAGAATCTTCTACACCATGTCCCCAACAGATACATTCTCCACTTTAGTATTTTCAGTGTGTAAGACATACAACCCACACATTTGCAGAATGACCCATATCAGTTTTTTGAGAGCTTCAATGTTTACATTTGTGTTAGTATAATACAGTTGTCTTCCTGTCTATATCTTCATTCATCTGATCATTTCACTCCCTTATTCAAAACACTGATAACCTTCTAGTGGCTTCAGAGAAACTCAAATGCCTTAGCATAGCCTTCCAAGAACTTTAAGATTTGTATTTCCTTTTTTTCCCCCAATCTACTTCCATTCCCTTACTTCAGTCATTTATTCAAAAAACATATCGGAACCTCCATATATGTTGGACACTGTGTTAAATGCTGACACCACAAAGAAGAAAAACACAGTTTCTAGAACTTTAAGAACCCCATGGGTTCATTCCAATAAGCACTAACAATATCAGGCTATAAATTGCTTTTCAAAGATGTCATATATTCTTGTAACACTGTGTGTCTGCTGTCCTAAAATGACCTTTCCCACTTACTGCAGCAGATAAGAATTCTACCTATTAATGCTACCTGCTATAGGAACCCTTCTTTTTAACCTCAACATCAGAATTAAGACCTACCTTATCTGTAGTCCTGTAGCACTTAACTTGTTGGAAATAAAGGTCTGAGAAAATGAGACACCTAAGGATATGAATGGGAGAAATCCAGCTTACATAAGCAAAGATAAAAATGTATTGGAAGGACACAGAATAACTCCAAGAATGAAAAGTGAAATTGAAAAACCAGATTTTAAAATCAACAGGAACCAGGGTAGTTTGGAGGATCCAGGGAACAAACGCAAAAGATATTTTTTGTTGGCCAGGGAAGGTCAAATGTTTTGGCTGATAATACCAGTAAGGCTGAATCAATGGGGAAAGGGTTGTTCTCTGAACCACAGCAGATATGCTATCACCAGAAAAAAGATGAGGTGGATTGCCACTCCAGTACATGTTATAGCTGTAGGAGTTATCAAATGTTTTAGAATAAACTTGCTTAGAAGTTCCTAGATTTAAATATAGATAAATTCATACATGGTAGATCGAAACTAGAATGTTAACAAAGCAGGACTATGAGACATGATCTAACTTTAACAACAAAAAAGGTACTGATGCCACATATATTGTAAGAGACCAAAACATTTTTATAAGACAAAACCATTCATTTTTTCCTATGCTTCCTTCTAACTCTCAATCTTATATACATAATCCTAGCATAAACATAGTTATGGTTGCTGAATTTTCCCTTTTTTATATAATGTACATTTTCCCAGGTTGTTTCCAGTCTTTATAATTTTTATTTTACTATTTTCATATATCCTATATGTTCCTAACATAATTGGCTGATCGAATCTCATGGACGTTTAGGATATTCCTTAATTTTGTTCCTATACATAATTTTATAATTAATGTCTTTGTGTATAAATTTTTTTCTTTCTTTGTATTATTTCCTTAGGATGAATGACAATAAGTGGGATGGGTAAGATAAAGAAAGTAAGAGAAAGAACATTTTATGACTTTTGAAGTACTTTGCAGAGTACTCCAGAAAAGGTATACCAGCTTAGATTTGCCATCAGTAATATTATATTGTTGCATTCTCCCCAAATTATGGCATTATCATCATTGTGCTAATCATTAAGATTGAAGTGGCACTTTGTTGTTCAGTGTATGAAGGGATTCTCAACAATCCATCTCCTGATTGAAATCTGCCAGGGGAAGTTTGGTCTCAAGCCATCACTTCCCTATCCTGATGTTGTATTTCTTCTCATTATAGTTGTTTTAATTCACCTAAGTTATCTTCTCCATTCCAGTAAAAACAATTTTCTTGCTTTATGATGTACAAAACTGAGTTAACGTGACTTTTATTTATTTATTTATTTATTTTGAATCCTCAAATGTTTTCTTGAGCAGAAAAGATTACTTGAAGTCATTTCAGATTAAAAAAAAAAACAACTTTCAATCCATCGAAGTTAAAAACTTAAGAACCTAAGGCTTTTAAGTTCACCTTTCAAATATTATTTTACTTATGATCCAAAAAACAGTAAATTTTTAAAATATTTTGTTCCACTTATAACTTTGTTACTTAAACACAAATAATCAAACTGCATTAACATATTAAATATAGTTTCTTTGTAAGTACTCCTATCATGACAACCATTTTCTATGTACTTTTAGAACTTTATTGTTCTAATGAATTAAACTTATAAATATGATTGACTTTATGTTTTATTAACTCTTTCAATACTCTAAATAAGTTTGGTAAGATTTAATATTAAAGTGCAGTATAAATTATTTATGTCATTATACCTTTTATGTTCTTAAACATCACAAGACAAAATATGACATATATCAGATTTTTATTATAAAAGTATTAATACTATGTGTTATTTTTCATAAACATCTATAATTAATGCTAAATCTACCCATTAGGAAGCATTCTCAGCTAATTGAGATAGTTTTTCTACCGGAGATTTTGTTGGGATGCTGCCTGTGTTCTCATTGGCAACCCTGGAAGTCCCCATTTATAGTATATAACAGAAATGTCATAATTTAAAGGAAGTTTTGGCTTCATACCCAAAATGGTCCTCCTCTCTGCTTATCTCATAGAAGTCTGAAACTCCTACCCAGACTGCCCACTTGATAATCTTGGGCACTTATTTGGCTGAATAAGTGACTGACTTATTGAAACTGACTCTGTTAGTTTTCTCATATTTATCCTATCAGATCTGCCCAAAGTATTATGGATACTAAAATGATACCCAACTGAAATCTTGACATCTTGTGTGGCTTTGCCCAATTACTCAGTTGCACTTTCCAAATTCATTCCATTGACAAAGATAAATGCCTACATCGAGCATTTTTCCCCTCCCCTTTGGAATTCCTACCTTCTTTTCTATTAGCAACACTTGATGATCAAATCTTGCAGAATTTTGACTTGATTAACAAATTGTATGCTACATTTCTTTATACTTTATATTCTCACATTATTAGGTTCATTAGCTGGTCATCCCTCTAGTACAACAGTAATTCGTAGCCAGTATATCTAGAAGTATATACCATGTAAAAAGGTTCAGAAACTTCCCAAGGACTAAAATAAAATATTTGTCTTTATTCTAGCATTTGTCAATATCCAAGATTTCATGTATTTGATGGGTATAAGAAGATGTTAATAACCATATAATTATAATAACAATTACAATGCATTGAGCATTTACTCTAATATCAACTAACATCTCACTATGTGTCAGAGGCTCTACAAAGTATTTTATATGCATTGTCTCATTTGAAATAATCAATAAAGAACCCATGGAATGACAGGCTTCATAACTTTCTGGCATTCTTGGTGTCAGGCAGAAAAGGAGAAGTTGTAAGGACAGAAACACACAAGTGAACACTGATGTCGTGTCTGGCTCTGAGAATGCTTAAATGAAGTGCCTCATGAAATGTTTTGAGTGATTTTCCTTCCATGTATCAACAAACAACAGACACATAATACACACATCAGAACACGAACCATTATGAAATCATTTGAATCTTCTTATTCAAGTTTCTGGCCCTATACAGATGGAAGAAAGATCCAATAATGTCGGTTATAAGGAATCCTACCGTGTGTCACTTCAATAACTCCAGGAAGGCTGTCCAGAGGAGGTCACCTATAAACCATCATTTCCACCCCATGTGGCAAACAAAAGGGCAGTGATGGAGGGCTTGCAGACCCACCCAAAGCCTCCTCGTTCCTGTTCTCCTCCCTCCACTTTAGGGCTAAAAGTACTAACAGTGCTTCCATTTTTACCAACCCCAACTCCATCTTCCCCAAACCATTTTCCATTTCTATCCAGACAGAATCAAGAAAAGTCACAACCAACAAAGTCAAAGTTTAGCCTCTCTTTACATTTGCCAAAACATCAGGTTGGGGGAGGTAAGGAATAGGGAGGATGGATGTGGAGCCCAGGGGGATCAGGGAGCCATCTTCCCTGGCAGTTCCGGTGTTAGAACAGGGCAGCTGATGTGGGGACAAAGCTCCCTCAAATAAGCTCCCAAATTCAAAATGTGGTACACAGATGGCTTTTAATAACAAGGCTGAGCCATCTGGTAGCTTCCTATTTTAGCTAATTACTCCCAGTAAGTAAGTGCTAAGCTTTTAAAATCATTGTTCAATTTTGTTTTGTTTTGTTTTGCCACCCTCCCTCTGTATTTTGGTTTCCTGGGGTAAATCCCTGCCCCAGTTACTTTTCTAGGGAAAGCCTGGCTTGTCTCCTATTCTTAGTAGAAAAGCCCCTCAGAAAACCTCAAAAATGCTTCCATTGGCACTCTGATTCTCCAAGTTATCCACCAAAATACACTACCTTCAACAGCAGAGTTAACCAGAGACATACCCCAGGAGTCTAGGTTGTGGCCCAAAGCAGCTCTCACCAGCGACCTTGTACCAGGCCCTAAAATTTCACTCCAAGCTAGCTTTTTGGCCCCTTATTATATAGATTTTTATTTGAATATAAAAATGGTTCAATTACCCTTGAGTAAAGTTGAATCTTTAGGAAGATGCAACAAATTATCATATGACATTTGATACCCTTCAGAACTTGGTCACGTTGGAAAAGAAGATTATGGGAAACAGCTTTAATCATAGGGAGCAACTGAAGAGAGGGGCTCTGGTCAGGTCATGGCGGTGGGGGAAACTAGCAAAGTGAGTGTGGTAGTAGGAGGCAGCCTCACACCAAAAGACCATCCCTGGACATTTACCCAGTCTGAGGCCTTGGCCACTAAGGGTTCAACCTTGCTCTTCATTCCATCTAGGGGACCTTCGCCCTCACCCATTCCCAGCCCCACGACCCAGCCCTGAGAGCCATCACCTGGGGCCACTCTCCTTTCTCAGTCCTTAAAGAAAAAGATAAGGGAAACGTGTGCTCCAGAAACTCCAAAGTATAATTCTGAATTCCCTGAAAAATGTCAGTGAATGAGTGTCAAGGCATGACTAATTTGACTCAAATCCCAGCTCGCTCTCTCTCTCAGAAGTTGTGTTGCTTTCTGCACAATCACTTCCGTTTCCTCGGTGGTTAAGGTATACTGATTTATCTCATATCATTCTTCTGAAGACTGAGGATAAGCACGTAATAGGTGCACATAGTAGGTGCTTTTAACATGATAGAAGATTTACACGTTTATGAAATGCATGGAAATTTCTTTGTGAAGAAAACACAGCCCTCATTTTTCCTATAACTAATCTAATACCCCAAATGAGCTCCCATACTGCCGAGGGTAGAGTGAAATGAAGTGATGTCAATGGGACACATTTGTCTAGTGACAATAACTTTTTAAAATTTTGTTCTAATTAATTATACATGATAGCAGAATACCTTTCAACTCATTATACACAATGGAGCACAACTTTTCATCCTGGGGTTGTAGACAATGCAGGTCACACCATTCGTGCAATCATACATGTACACAGGGTAATAATGTTCATTTCATTCCACCATCTTTCCCACCCCCATAATCCCTCCCTGCCCTCCTTTCTGCTCAATCCAAAATTCCTCCATTCTTCCCTTGCCCCCCTCACCATTAGGGATCAGCATCTACTTATCAGAGAAAACATTTGGCCTTTGGTTTGGGGGGATTGGCTTACTTTGCTTAGCATGATATTCTCCAACTCCATCCATTTACAAGCAATACCATAATTTCATTCTTCTTGATGGCTGAATAATATTTCATTGTGTATATATACCACAGTTTCTTTATCCATTCATTTACTGAAGGGCATCTAGGTTGGTTCCACAGTTTAGCTATTGTGAATTGAGCTGCTGTGAACATTGATGTGGCTGCATAGTGACAGTAACTTTGTGCAGTCTAGGGCTCTAGGATCTGTGTTTGACTCCTTGGTTTTCTCTGTTTTCCATTGAAGAAAGCTTGATCAAATCCCCAGGATTATCATGCTAGAGTCCACACAGAAAAGCTGGCCAGCCTCTAATTAATCGGGCCAGCATGCTGACCAGTGATGACCATCTCACATTGCAGCAGCCTACCCTCTGTGGCTGCCTCCTTGTCAGGGTTCAAAATGGTGAGGGAAATAAAATAACTCCCCTTCTTTTGGCTTCCCTTGAATCCCTCTAAATCTCTCTTTGGTCTTCAACATCCAAGACTTGCTCTGTGCCTATCTGTCTCTCTACTGCCCACTTTCCTGTGGCCTCTCCCATGGTACTCAGAGTTCTCTTCAGCCCTGGTTTACAGAAACTGAACAGTCTTTCTAGATATGTAACTATGTACTTTGTGCCTAGGAAATCTAAAAATCTTTTCTCTCTAGATAAATTCTAGATTTCATGACTATTGTCTTGCTGGGTCTCCGAAATTCTATTCCAATTGTCAAACATTGAATACAGACTCTGCATTCCTGTGGTAACAATTCTAAACCTCCCTGATACAAATGGATGCCTCTGGCAAACAGAGAGAAATACAAACAAGAAAAGCACACTGATAGATTTAAAGATATATATTATGCTTATGACATTACTTCTTTTTCCATAAAAGCAGTGTTTTAGTTGGTGAGGAGGTTTCATAGAACTAAACTATCAATACCATATTTTGTGTGACAGGAGTTAAATAGGGTTTTATGGACTGCCCTAGGAATATAATCATCATAAATAACATTATTTCTATGGGAAAATTTTTTGAGAGTGCTTAATATCTGACTTCCAATGAATTTTTGGAACACAGCTGGTTTGTAAGTTGAGAATGGACAGTATTCCACTTTAATACCAAAACTTCCCTGAGTTACACACAGTGAAACCCAAGGAGGATGATTATCTTGGACTAGAAAAATTAATATTTCTAGTTTCTCCATTTTTATAACTCACTTCCTTAGCTTTTTAGCACAAATATAATAGATCAGAGAGGCCAAATCTGAACTATAAACTAGAGGCTGTGGTGAATTAAACGTATTTGCTTTGTTCTGCAGATGTTAAACACAATTCCCACAAAATTTGAAAGGTGGAGTCAATTCTGACTTAGACGAATCTAATGAGCATCTGTTTTGATTTTTCCAACCATTGATCTGATTTTCTTTTAACTTGATACTGGTTGGTTTACACAAGTCTGTGTGATAATTGCAAATAGTCAAAGGTGAAGTCATTCCAGAACCCCCAAAATGTTTTTTTTCCTTAAAATTTCATGTGATTCTTTAAAGACAAAGTCATATGAATGCAGAATGCATGATGCATAAATACACTTACATTTTTCTTCAATATATGTGTCTATACATAAATATATAATAAAACAAAAATCGAGAAGTTGGGTATTATATTCTGGAAAAAGGAAGACATTTCTTTAACAAGAATATAGATAATCTTGAAACACCATGTTATGGGCTAAATTATGTCATCTCAAAATTCATACATTGAAGTCCTAATCCCCACTACCTCAGATATGACCATATTTAGATATAAGATCTTTAAGGAGGTAATTAATTTAAAATGAAGTCATTAGGTTGGGCCCTAATTCAGTACAACTGATTTCCTTCCAAGAAGAAATCTGTACATGGAAACATATATGAGGGAAGACCATGCAAAGACACAGGAAGAAGGCAGTCATCTACAAGCCAAGGAGAATGGCCTCAGAATAAACCAACACTATTGACAGACACCTTAACCTTGAACTTCCAGACTCCTGAATTTTGAGAAAAGAAATTTCTGCTGTACTACCAATTTGTACTTTCTTATGGCAACCCTGGCAAACCAATATACTCCACGACCTAAAATTATATTTAGAAGAATAAAATATAATTTAGCCTATCTGATAGAATAGATAATTTATACTGCATCGATAGATCATGAGTTTTCAAATTAGGTTATATGATGATATTTTGGTGTTCTGAAAATGTTAATTTGAATTTTACTTTAAATTATATTTGAATGTTTAAAAACTATAATAAAAATTCAAATATACCAGGTATTAAAGTTTGGCTCATTGAAGGCCTTCATTTCATTGACTTACACCAAGTTCTTTACACCATTCTTGTGCAGCTTTCAAAGCTTCTCTTGACATCACTGGGCACATGTTTTAATTACTTGCAAATATTATCAGACAAAATGCAACTGCACCCAAGTCTTTTTTTAAAAATGTACTCCTACATAAAAGGTACAACCTACATTTTACCACCATGTTTGGAGGTAATTCTTTAATGTTTTCCATTATTTAAAGATTAGTGAACCACCAAAAATCATATATTGCATATTCTTACAAGAAAACCTAGAAAAGCAATAGGAAGAGACATTCTTATAGACATATTTCTTAGTTATAATGTTGTGATTTCTTGTTAGATAGTTTTACAATATTATTATTGTAAATAATATATATCATTAAGTCACACCTTAATGTTATATTAAGACATACACATACTAACAATTGAAATCAAGAAATATATAATTTATGAGAATAAATAAATATGTAAATGCTTGGTGTGAAACTTTCTGAAAATAATAAAGAAGACAATAAAAATCACTTGGAATCACACACAGTTCCATAGACTGCTTACCATTCTGAGTGTCCTGTTGTATGCAGAGAGCTGAGTACAGGTATGCCACCCTCTGATAGAGGCCAAAGGAGGCTCCAGCACACCTGTTCAGTACCTGCACTTGTCATCCTAGACATAATAAGCAATTTCATTAAAATTGTTAAGTCATGGTGACATCATGTTAGGGACAGTTTGGGCATATATTATAACCATTTTATATGACTTACATATATATCAGAAGAAAAGCAAGCAGTTGGTAGACATAATAAACAATTAAAATTTGAAACAGAAATGTCCTACTAATCCTCTTTCGTTTCCATTTCCATCATTTTAATTAAAGAGAACCCTAATGTTGCAAAGGGGACTGCTTTAAAACCTAATATTATTAAAACTCAGGATTTTCTTAATATAAAAGATAATTGGATACTGATATAAATTTGCAGCAATTATCCATGCCTCCATTTCCTTTTTTTAATGCCATTAATGTTTAGTCACTTTACTATACTAGATTGATTTTATAGTAAGGAGATACTAAATACCAATTAAACAGTGGTTTCACTTCCTCATTTCAATGTTAGACTTCCTTTGGAAAAATATATGAAAACTAATGACAAAAAGAAAAAAGGAAAGGAACCAGGATCTTTAGTCTAAAGAAAAAAAAAAGTTAAGAAGGAAACATTCAAGCAGTCTTTGCATTTCTGAAAGAGAAAGTTATTCTTACTGCTTCCGAAGCAAAGTGAACTGATTAAGTTGCAAAGGGACAAATCTTAGCACGATATAAAAAAGAACTTTTCCACAATGATTTCTTTCTAAAAATAAAGACTTGCCTTGTGTGTGAGTGAACCCCCAAGAATCTCCACAGGGGAGATTCTCAGGCAAAGCTTGGGTCTAGAAGGAGTTCAGGACGAGACCGCCTTCCTTGGGGAAGAAAAGATTGACTTCAATGCAGAGCTCAAAATCCAAAAAGGAACCACTTTTCAAGAAGAAAGCAAGCATGTTGGCCCTGGTTTTTAGGGATTTGGGAGACAATCCTTGAATTTTCTGCACACTTAATCATGTAAACCGGGAGATTAAAGTCACATAGAGCCAGCACGCTCTGCCTGCTACGGCAGAGCTCTAGAGCACAGAGCAACTTTAGAAAAGCTCTCTTTTGTGGGGATAAAGTTGTTCTTGGAAATACAAAGCTTCAGGAATTGGGGCTTGTAAGCTAGGAAAAACAAGAGAAGGGATTCAAGAAATTACAACTTGAGGGCTGGGGTTGTGGCTCAGTGGTACAGCGCTTGCCTAGCATGTGTCAGACACTGGGTTCAATCCCTGGCACCACCTAAAAATACATAAATAAAATAAAGGTGTTGCATCCATCTGCAACTAAAAAATATATATATTTAAAAAAAGAAGAAATTACAACCTGAAAGGGGGAAATAAACATTTTGAGTTGACTTCCATAAGAACATTTTACATGCTCCACTTTTATGCAACTAAAAAGAGAATCAGGAAGCCCCTCAGGGAAGATGCTCCCAAGCCTATACCAATATTCAAGTTCTTGACTATTTACTTGGGGAAAAAGTTGAGGCATGCCCTCTGTAAACTGTGACTTACTGTTGAATCCATCTAGGAGAGGCAGTATAACATACCCAGAGTGAAACCAGCTCATTCTGGTTTTTCAGGGACTTTCCCAATTTTAGCCTTGAAGTCCTGTCTTTTGAGAGCCACCTCTGACTCCAGCAAACCAGAACAGTTGGTCATCTTAGCTCTACAACTTGCCAGATGGGAGAACTTTATGAGGTACCTAAATTCTGTGAGGGTGATCAACGTGCCAACTGCATAGAGCTGTATGTGGATAAAATGAGTAATAAATATAAAGTTCATAGAGCATGGTCACTCGGTAAATGAGTGATTTTTATTATGTACGATCTGTTCAGTCAACAATGTAACCTTAAGTTATATGTCAGTTCTAGTATGTATTTATATACAGCTCTTTAAAATATATTCCTGCCCTTTTTGCTTCACGGTCCTAATAAGAGGTGAATTGCTAGCCATTTAAAAAAAAAAAAAAAAGGATGCTCACAATCATTTAAATCCATAGATTTAAAACCACTACATGCATTTCTCAAATCCACTGATCAGAAGACTACATTCTTCAGAAATCTCACAAAAATGAGCTCTATAGAATTACCTAAAACAGTTCTAAGCAGAGTGTGGGAAGGGTGGGGGAAAAGAACCAGGGACAAACTAGATTGTCCAGTTAGGTGAACTGGAGGGATGACACGGACCGATGCAAACCCAAGCAGCAGTGGAAGACCGAAGAGAAGGTTTGGAACAATGCAGGGCTTGTGTTCATCATTTATATAACACACACACACACACACAAAAAAAAAAAAAAAAAAACCTTATTGTATAGTACATATTCTACATCTGGGGTAAAAGAGCAGGAGAGACCCCACCTTGTTTGGATCATGAAGAGGATCTCATCTGCTTGGATGTAACACCACCAAAACCACTGTCATTATTTCTATCTTAGCAAAGGTGGGCTGGTCTTTGAGCATCCTTCCAGGAAAACAAACAGAGGAACAACAACAACAAACAAACAAACAAACAAAAAATACAGGGCAGGCATGCGGATTCAGAGATAAGAAAGTTAGAAATAATCACTAAAATAAAGCAGTGTAGCCTGGGATGATGGTGCATGCCTGTAATTCCAGTGACTCAGGAGGCTGAGGCAGGAGGATTGCAAGTTCAAGGCTGGACTCAGTCTCTTAGTGAGGCCCTAAGCAACTCAGCAAAACCCTATCTCAAAATAAAAAATAAAAAGGGCTGAGGGTGTAGCTCAGTGGTAAAACATCCTGGGGCTCCATCTATGGTATCAAAAAATAAAATAAAGTAGTTTAACAGGGTTAATTAAGAGTCAACTAAATGTGGATAGGCTCCTCTAAAGCACATTTGTTGGAGGACATGATTGTGCTTTAAGACTTGTAAGCAGCTGGTGTGGGGGGTGAGGGCCAGCGGTACATGCCCCTAAGCATCCTCCGACCACCAATCTCCCTGGAGACAGGAAGCTGGGCTTTTAAAGTATTATTCTTTGAGATTATCCGGAGGTAACAGACCACATGAATTCTATTCTTTCATTGAATAGTTACATTTATTCACCCTAGAGATTGGTTTAGACAAAATAAAGCCTTACTCAACTGGAGCCTGACTTACTACAACCATCAATTAACATTTTTCCTTTTCATTTAGCTTGAATGAGAAATGAAGTGAATCACAAGCAAGTCATTTGACGTCAGGGATTTATCTTTTTAAACAACCAATTCCAGGGCATAATCAGGTATTAGCAAGTATCTTTTTCTGGTTCATCTGGTATGCCTTCCATATCTATGATCACATACAGAACATAAATTTATTTTTGGCTTCAGTAATCCTTTAAAGTAAAGTGATATGAGATATCTAGAATAATTTCTACTTAAATTTTTTTCTTTTTTTTTTTTTTAACTTGTGATCAAAGAGCCTACTAGAGTTTCAGAATTGGGAAGGACCTTAGAGATAGGGTGTGCTTCTCATCCAAAGCATGTGCCTCTCTCTCAAGGGTATCCAAGTTTGGATAACAAACCACTTGTGCATCAGAATCCTCTTTTCAAACTAAACCTTACCTAGGGTACTGATATATACACAGGGTGATCTGCCAACTTAGTTCTATCAGAACAACTGAGGAGTTTAAAACTGAAGGACCTGAGTAAACCAAGATTCACCCTATTACAAAATACATAAAAGTTCTTCTTTGCCAATGTAAATGTGTTTAAAAACTATCTATCCCAAACACTTATTTATCATTAAGTTAATCAATAAAAAATAAGGCATATCAATAACCACAGAAAGAAAAGTATTGAGAGCGATAGTTGCATTCTGATATAAGCCTCAGATACACTTTATTTTGTATTTATTTGTAATGAGGAAATTATTATTCACATGAATAAGTAATTGCAAAGGATAATTTGTTGTTATTATTATTATTTTAAGAATTTCCTTACAAGCTCAAGATTCTTTACAATTAGTCTGGTCCAGATATTTATTTTTTTAAAAAAAAAAGCAGAATATATTTGTTTTAATGTCATATCACTAATAATATCTAATATATTCTTTATGACAAATGCAAAGTTCAAATAAGAGGTATCAAAAATCTATGAAGAGCATCAAAAAACTCACTATCATACCACATATATAAACACCATGACATGCCAGTAGTCTGCTTCCTATTGCTCAACTATCCTAGTGTTATATATTGAAATTCCTGGGCCTGGCTGGCTTTCTTATTTAAATGAAGCTCTAGCATGTGTGCAACAAGAATGTAGTGTTCTTTATTACCCTATATGCATGTATGATTACACAACCTGTGGACCTCTATCTACATCCTGTACAAGCAGAAGAATGAGAAGTTATGCTCCATTCATGTATGATGTGTCAAAATGCATTTCAAAGTGTGCATGTTTCAAAAATATTATGTTATCACAGAAATATGTACACTTTGGTTTTATGTCAATTTAAAAATTAATTCAAATAAAAACATAATTTAAAAAGAAAAAAATGCATTCTATTGTCATGTATAACTAATCAGAACAAATGAAACAAATTTTTAACAAAAAAGAATGTACTGTCCTGCACTGGGGCTACATGTGCAAGCCTGAATCTTGACAAACACAAATTTTGGGGGGTTTCTTTGGTTGTGTATGTGCGTGTGCTGTTGTTTTGATACTGGGCATTGAACCCAGAGACACTTTGCCACTGAGCTACATCTCCAGACTCCTCTCCCTGACTATTTTTGAGAAAGGTCTCACTGCATTGCTAAGGCCGTTCTTAAATTTGAGATCCTCCTGCTTCAACTTCCTGAATGGCTGGGATTACAGGTGTGTGCCACCACACCCTGAGAAACACAAAAATTCTTTTTTTAAAAAATTTTCAAAATTGTTGATTGATTGATTGATTGATCTGCAATACTGAGAATTGAACCCAGTGCCTCACACATGTGAGGCAAACGCTTTACCACTGAGCCACAACCTCATCCCAAGTATTCTTAATCAATATTAATGCATTTGCAAGAAGATCTGGCCAAAGAAATTTTGTCTACATACATAGAAAAAAAATTTAAATAAGTAGCACAAATTAAAACACTGTTGTCAATGTGATCCACCTATTTTTGTTTGCACGTTATTTTTAATAATCAAAAATATTCTTTAAAATTATATTCAAATCATTTATTTGGAGAACCAGGTTCCAGAAAGCACAGAAATAACAGTGATAGGAAACACCTCTTTTGTAGTTTACTGGGTACCAGGATCTAAATATTAACTCATATAATAATGCTCACAACAACCCTGTGAGATAGCCTCTCTATGCCTCTTTTACCGAAACTGAGGTACCAGATGAAGTGATTTGCTGGAGGCCACAAAGCTATTAAGTACCATCCCCAGACTTTAAAGTCTGGATCCAGAGCTGAATCCAAGTCCCTAGCCGCCAGACTTGACACTACCAGTCACCTCAGTTAAAATCTTGCTCTAAGTGCTTTATAAACCAGGAAACCTGCTTCTGAAAAGTAAAGGGTGTAGGCCAAGATCAAGCAACCAGTAAATGACAAAAGGTCAGGAACCTGCCTCCCTGATGCACCCACTTCAGAGTTCCCTCTACCACACCTCCTCCTCTCTCAGAGCATTTTGCCTAGCCCACCTGCAGAGACTCTAATAACAGATTGCTGCACTACTTAACTCGCACCTCTAAAAAGGGAAGACTTCTCTAAGTCATGGTCTATCGCTTTATGATCCTATGCTCAGTGGGACGCACAGATGCATACTACATAGCCTCGGCAATGGGCAATTATAGAGAGAGTGTACAAGGTCCTGATTCCATTATAAAGAATAAAGAGAGCCCCTTTTCCTTGTGCGGCTCCTCTCAGCTATAAAGGATCTAAGGATCTGTTTACAATTACACAAATATTGCCTGTCTTGTTCCAAGCAGGCCTCTTTAAAACATCATAAGCAAGCCACAAAAACCCAGAGGGTGGCCCCATTTCTCCCCAAGCATTAAATAACTCTGCTGGCTTCTACAGTGCTAGCACTATTCCTCTTTTCATCAATAGCTACAGAGGAAGAAAAACTGCCAATTGGTGCATTTCCCTGGATTACCTGTCATATGTACTCAAAAGAAGCAGACTAATGGAAAATCACAACTGCCCTAATGCATGCCATTCTCTACTTGATTGAAGTGTCACTAAAATTGGATTATGAAGTAGAAGCTTTAATTTCTAATATTTTTCCAAACATCACAAATAGTGGTGAGATTCCCATATCACCCTCTTTCCCAACTTCATGTATCCATCCACATGAAGCTGAAACACGGTTTGCAATTAAAGCAAGTAATTTATATTCCAGAATCTATTGACTCCAACATAGGAGATGCTTAACTAAAACAATGCCTTATAAATAAACTTAAAAAGAAATACCTATAGTAATTTCTGGAATGTGCTGGGACATTTGTAATTGAATGATGTTGAAAATGTAATTAAATAAGTGGTCATAGTTATCTTTGAGTCTGATGCCTGGAGGGGAAAGCAGATCTAATTAGAAAAGAGTGTGCAGCGATGGGAATGCTGTAGGGAACTTCTGGGCACTTCCAAGGGTTAAGACTAGAGGGAGAAAACATGGGTTCTGTGTCTACTTTTGCCTCTGAACAGAGGCTCCCTCTCTCCTTCCTTCCAGAGGCACATCAGCAGTGAGGGTCATTTATTGCCTCCTATGGCTTTTTTTCAACACACTCCCTCTGAGTCCCCATAGACTCTTGGTAAGGTCACATACTGGCCATGGGTTAGGCAGGGTCAGCGCAGCCTCACACAGACTGCCAGCTGGTGCTCAGATGGCTGGTGCTCCCCCCAGAGTCTTGTTCCAGGGCAAGAAGTGATAGCCCTTACTGGCTGGACAGAGTCCAAAGTGCAGGCTGCATGACGGCTGGCCCTGGCTACGTTGGCCCCTACCCACTGCCTTGCCCCTGAGGTCACATCCACAGACAGTAAATAAGATATTCCCTCTTTATATTAGCAGTGTAGGAAAATGGGCACTAAAGAATCCAGACTCGATAAAGCAACTGTCCTTGTTCCACTGTGAAAAAATATGAGAAAAACATAGGCACTGAACATAGATTTCACAGAGATACTAGACTAAGGAAAGATTCCTAACTTCCGTGACTGAGCTCAGAGCTCAAGCAGATTCTCCAGCTCAGACACTCAGTTTGACAATTTTTTGGTCAAATGTGGCTTCCTCTAGGAACCCCGCCCTCCTTCCATGACAGGTAAGGGCCCCTCTGGAGTTCTCACATACTCCTCATCATTGTCCCCATCACTCTGTCTCATACTTCCCAACCTGCTGGTCTTCATTCCTCACTGGACACTAGAATGTGGTTGTTAGGGGCATTTACTTTCATCCAGAATGATCTGGTCTGCTGTGTGACCTTGGGCAAGTTCTTGACTTCTCTAAATCTCAATTATTTTATCTACACAATGAGAATGATACTATTTACAGTTTCTGGTTACTAACATATGATGAGTCCTTAGAGAAAGGGGCCTTGCCTTTTTAGTGTGGTCTCCCCAGTCCCTACCATGGTGTCCAGCCCAGAGAGGGAGGTCCATAAATATCGATTCACTGAGTCAGTGAATAAATCTCACTAAGGAAAGGAAGACAGTGCCAGGCACAGCGTGACATGGTGTTAAAAGTTAAGTTGCCCCAAAGATTTTCTCAGAGCTTGATGCTTCCTCTGATTTTAAAGGTAAGTGGTCTCAGCTATTCCAAGTGTTGAAGGGCCTCCTTGCTCTGAGAAGTACTGTGGCACCAACAGGCCACCATCTGCAGCAATGATAAAAAATGTTTGGCGCCGAATTTGCTGTGCTTGTCAGTTATCGACATGCCTGATATTTAGCACACTTGCTTTTTTATGGAGCTGATTTGGGAGCACAGAAGGCTTCCGGGAATACTGCCCTACATAGCTGCCCTTTACAACCAGAACAGCTGGGCTACAGTTTTGCCATTCTGAGGCTGAGAACAGGGAATTAAAGAATCCTAACAGCCAAGCTCCGTTTCAGTGTCCTCCCTGGATGCTATTCCAGGACAGTGCCTACCCCCAGCTGCACCACGCTTCCCAGTTTTGTTTTCATTTTAGTGCTTAACACTACACATCACTTCAGAGTTTTTAAAGTATTATAGTGGCTCTTTATCAGATCTACATTATCAAATATATATATGTATATACACACACACACACACACACACACACACACACACACACACATACACATATATATGTATGTATATATCTCACCCACAACTTTGATGTGCAAGAAAAATGTTTTCCTGAGGTTTTTTTTTTTCCTATGACAAGTTCATTCCTATTTTGAGTTCTTATTTTAGGGGATTGCAAAAATTTAATTTTAGTTTTACCAGAATCCTTTTACTTGAGGGTTGCACGGAAGATCAGAGGGCATGCCACAGCCCTGCATCTCCATGGATCTTCAAGCTCACTCCTGAGACAGCCCTAGCTGCCGTCTCCTGGCCACATGAGGCACCACTCTTTGGAGCACTGTGATCTTCTGTGGCTTCCTTGCTAGGCAGAGTGTGGGATTCTCTCTAAGCCTTTCCATGGCCCTCTCTACCAAGACTCTTATCAGGGCCATTTCCCTCCCAGGGCTATGTGCTTCTGGAGCTCTAAGCAAGCACGTCCTCTGCAGACGTGGCTTTAGTCTTCACCTGACAGTGAAGCCACACAGGGCCCTATTCTCTAGTACCAGAGCCTGCTCCCCACCCTACATTCTCCCATCTGTCCCAAGAAAATCCCACATGATAATCTTGGAATCCTAACATTCATCAAATTCTCAACACTCTGGATAATTCAGAGTCCTTTCCATTCCCCAAGGCTGTGGGTTTGGGAACAGGAAGACACTCCTTTATTATCTCCCTTATGATCTGTCACGTCGTTGCCCTAAGACAAGAAACAGGCCCCGCTGCCTGCCAAGGGGATAAGGGGGTCAGGACGAGGAAGGGGTAAGAAGGTGGGTGGGGGAAAGTGGGCATCGATAGCTATTTCAAACTCTGTCTTGCCACAATGCACTCTCTGTCTCATTTAATCGTCCCAACAGTTCTGTGAGGTGGAAAGCCTCACTTTTCAGGTGAGGAAACTGGGATTTGGAAAGGTGAAGTAATGTGTTCAGCGTCTGTCTCTCAGATTGGCACTGTTTGTTCTTCATAGGGAGGCTGGGGGAAGGTTGGGGACACAAACCCAGTCACCATACCCAGAGCCAGGGCTGTTTCCACCACACCCTACATTCCAGGACAACTGGACCTCTCTCTGGCTTATGTGCAAGAGCTCATTCCCACATGGCAGGCTCTCCCTCATACTCCCCTCACCCTGGGAATGTCCTCCCCAATGGATCTCAACCTTCAAAACCTCCCCACATGGTTTCCATCAGCCTTTTCCTACCAACTTTCAGCAGCAGCCACCCTCCCGCTCCAAACCCTCAGGGCATTGGCTCCCCTCCCACTACCCCTCCCCCACAGCCTGACAGCAAGTTCCTGAAGCCCAGTCAACCCATCTTTGTTCCTTTAGAAGAAAGGCTGAGTGAACAAAAAAATGAATGGGTGGGTGAGTGGGTAGAAATCAGTGCTTGAGAAGGAGGAGTCTTAGCAGCCTCACAGCTAAAGTTAGTCCATGGGAGGAACAAGGAGGAGAGCTCTGGAAGGGTAGGCAAGATGGATGGCAGCAAGCTCTGTGAACAAGTTGGGCAGACTAGCAGAGTGATGAGCGTTTCTGTATAGAAGAGAAAAAAACAGAATCCTGGACAGTGAAGTCTTCGAGGTCTTCACCCCACACAGGTTGGCTTTCAATTGCAGGGTATTCATACAACTATGGCTTATTACTCTGATTTTTTTTTTTTTTTGGTCCAGATAAATGCAGAAATAACAGAGCACAGGCACATTAGCTGCTGCCAAACAGTCACATCAGAGGATCACTTTGAGAAAAACATTCTTATATTATAACAGCTCTTCCATTTATTGGGGGGGGGGTCTACTGTGTTCCACTCCGAAGCCTAAGATGGTAAAAGAAAAAAAATTCCTCATTTCTACTCATCAAGAGTTAAGTAGCTATCAAGGACAGTTTGAATGGCATCTAGTCATCAACGTGGAAAAAGATGTCCAAAAGAGCATGGAGGAAAATTAATATGTGTGAGACTGGAGGGGGAATAGACACATATTTTCCAAGTGGCTTGCACAGAGATTTTCAAATTATTATTATCGTGTAGGAAGACTAAAGAAAATAGGTATCTAGATACTCAGCCCCAACTCAATCAGCATACCTCTATACTCAATGACTTCATGCAAAACAAGATTCAGTCTTAGGAGCCATGAACTCAGGGATTATTCTGAGGGAGGATCATCCCAGGAAACTGGCATGACTGAAATTTATTTAACCAGCTGGTAGGTGGTTGATCAACAAACACCATGGTTACAATCAGATGTATAGAGCCACATGCTATATTATAAAAGATATTTTTCTTAACTGCTTAATTATAATTTCATTTGCTTCTTTTTATACATGGTAACATAATAATTTTAAAAGGAATGTAAAATTAATTCTAGGGGCTTTTTTCTTTCTGCAATTTAAAGAGAAAGTTGACTATGGCAGAGAAAGCTTTAGATGTGTATAATTTCCCCCCATGTTTTCAACCTTCCTGGCATGCTCTCTTGTAGTCCATGACACCTGTTACCAGGGTGGGACAGACTGCTGCCAGCACTCTTTCACCTTTTGTGTGTGTGTGTCTTGCCTTGGTAATTGCCATTCCCTAAGGTCTAACAACAAAAACAACACTGTGTGGGCAGCAGATAACCAAGTATGTTTCATACATTCTGGAACTAAAAAAGGTTAGCCATAGGTATTAGGATTTGTTGAACCAGATATTCTGTCAGCCATTGAAAGCATAAAAATGGAAAAAAATGAGTAAGCTATAGCCTCCTTCAGCTAGGCAGCCGCTATCATGGCCCCCCACGAGCTCTATCTCCTGGTCTTCCTGCCTGTGTAATTCCCTTGCCTGGAGCATGGGCTGAAACTAGTGACTCACTTTTAAAAAACAGAGGAAGTCAAAATCATGAGCTGTCACTTCCCAGATTAAATGGCAAAAATACAATGGCTACTGTGTTGGGCATCTTCCCTCACCTTCTCATGGCTTATTCTGAGGAAGCTGACTGCCAGGTTGCAAGCTACCCTAGCAAGTAGCCTACCTGGCAAGGAGCCTACGGTGCTGACCAAGAGTTACATGAGTGAGCTTAGAAGTTTGTCCTCCCCCAGCGAAGCCCTAAGATAACTATAGCCCCATCCAATATCTGACTTTTAATCTTATGAGAAATCCTAAACCATAGGCACCCAACCAAGCTACACCCAGGTTTCTAATATCTAGAACCTAAAAAAAGAGATGTTTGATATTTTAAGTCACCATATTTTGTAATGTAGCAAGAGATAACCAAGGGGGTAATATAAAAAAAGAGTAGCTAATATGCATATGCATTATCTTTATTTTATGTCAAAAACTGGACTAAATGTTTAACATGCATCATTTTATTTATTTTTCATAATAAATTAAATCAAATTTAAATAAATTTCAGTCACTAAAATACTATTGTTATCCTGATTTTACAGATGAGAAAAATCTAAGACAAAAAAAAAAAAAAAAAAAACTGAGACCAGGTTACTTGACTTGCTCAAGGCTACATTCTGGCAAATCAAAAGGAGAGCTAGGACTCAGGTCCCTGTCTGATATTTTTAAAGGGTCCTTGCTCCAAAATCAATGAAAACTGTAAAGGATTTCACGCCACAGAGAAAGTATGTAAAACCTCCAGAAGTAATCAAGGGACAGAGTCAGGCAGTAATGACTGCAGGCTTTAGACAAGTTTCTATATTTATGATGGGTCTCAAAGGATAAGAAGTTAATCAGATCTCTAAAAATTGAAAGTCAATGATGTGCAGAACACCTAACATGTGCAAAGGCACATGGACAGAAAAGGGTCTTGCAGTCTGAGAACTTCTTCTGTAAAGTTTAAAGCTATGGGAAATGAGGACAGGTAAATAGATAAGACTAGAGCAAGGTTTTCTCCTACTAAACAGAATGCTATGAATCTTTCATTGGGTTCCTCTGCCTTTATCTTTCAGCTTTTTATGAATATCAATAATAAGATGTCATTTCAAAATAAGATCAAAAATTTAGAACTTAAAATATCAAACTGTGTAAGAGTCACTGGAACTCCCCAGGATTTTTGTTTTAGGTTTTAGAATCATACTATAATAGAAGCAGTTCTAAGAAATATTTACCTTTTTCTACAGTGCTCTACGACAAGTAAATGACAATGAATAGACCTTACCCAATGTTTGTCGACATGAATAATTCTGTAAATATTACCTCATCCTTTATGATTTCATTGATCTCACATCAGGTGTGTGGTTTCATCTTAAAAACCTAATTCAACAAATTGCAAGTCTATTGTGTTCTACCTGGGGAATCTGTGGCCTTGGGTACAGAAAGGAAAACATCAGCAACATTGAACTCTCATGCTTCTGTTGCAGAAAAATATGTTTAAAATTTCAACTGATATTTGTGAGGTCAGATATTAGGTTTCTATATACTCAAAGAGATCCCAGATGGTTTAAAGAATAATCTTACAATAGAAAGACTATCAGAAACACTGATATTTAGCAGACGAGTAGAGGAAAAATAATTCACCCAACTTTAAAGCATAAAGGATATACATGCAAAAATAGTAAGCTTTTAAAATATAAAATCCTTATACTTAAGTTGAACATAGAAGAGCAATAACATATTGAAGAATTATTTCCATCAAACAGGGTTAATAGTTGGAAAGAAATCTTGAAATCTATAAGGAGAACATCAACATTCTAATTAGCAATAATAGTTACTGCAAAAATATCCATTAAATTCCAGATTCTCTCATTTCATCTTTTCAATAATAATATAAGCTCTGTATAGCAAGTATTGTTATTCTAGCTTTGCTGCTGAATAAACTAGCTTAACAAGACTAAATAATTTGCCCAAGATTAATAAGCGACAGAGCCATTCTTTTTTCCAAGAGCAATTCATCTGCTATATTTTCTTTAATTAAGTACAAAGATCTCTACCTTCCAGTCATGTCACCTAGAGACCATTTATTTCACCCATTGCTCTGTTTGGCCACCAGTCTCTTGTCTTTCTCTTCAGCAATAGTGAGGTAGATTCCTTTTCTTTGGAGAAGAGAAATCCATGTTTTTTAGGTCTTTGCCAATGACAAAAATGTTGGAGAGCTGGGTGGCAAAGCTGTTGTCATTGGCATCTTTCACATGAACCACATCAAAAGAGCCAGGATGTCTCTCTCGAAGTTGGTAATCATACCAATTCTTCCCAAGTTAGCACCTCTGGTCACCAAACACAGGTTACCAGTATAAAACTTGATGAAACCAGTAATGTTACCAGTCTCCAAATCAATCTGAATGGTGTCATTCACCTTGATTAGGGGATCAGGGTAGCAAATGGTCTGAGCATCTTGAGTCACCAGATGAGAGCTTCCTTTTGTGCCCACAAAGATCTTTCTCACCTTGAACAACTTGTGTTTGGCCTCCTCAGGTATAATATGATGAACACAATCCCTGGTGTCATAGATGAGATGGAAATTCTCTCCAGTCTCATCAATGCTGATGACATCCATAAAACCAGTGGGTTAGGTTATTTCAGTTTTGACTTTGCCATCAATCTTAATGAAGTGCTGCATGCAAATCTTTTTTAGTTCATCTCCTGTCAGGGCATACTTAAGTCTGTTCCTTGGAAAAATGATGAGAGGAAGACATTCTCTTCCTTGTGGGGACCAGTGGATGGACAAGGAGCAAGCACACCAGTCAATTTATCAAGCATCCAATGCTTTGGAGCTGCTACATGCTGCTTCAGATGTTTCTCGGGACCACGAGCCATGGCTGCTCTAGGCACAGACCCAGCCCAAGCCATCTTTTAAATGAGATTTTCAAGTTTATGTTTCTCCTGCCACAGCCTGCTACATTAGTAAAAGCATGAAGGCTATGAACAGAAGCTATGTAGATACTGTATTATTCTCAAAAAAAAAAAAACTAAGTAAGTTAAAGCAAATTTGAGATGAATTTTAAGCATCATTTAGAAAATGTAGGAAAGGAGGAAAACATTTTACTGTATCAACATTAAGATTTGATAAAACCTATCTGGAAAAAAATTTGGTAAGCACTTATTGTTTTAATTCTTCAGGGATGTCCGAACATCACACTCACTCTGAGCCTTTCCTGGTGTCTCCTTGCCCAGACAGAGATATGGCACCTTCCTCTGTACCTTAGAAATATTTATCTCTGTGTCCTCAGTGCATTGCAAGTAACTACTGGTACATACACAGGATTTCTCAATAAATGATTATTGACTAAATGAAGTAATAATTCTTCAGAAGAGAAAAATGGTCACAAAAATGGAAGTATTTATTTCAGCATCCTTCATAATAGTAAAATATTAAAAACAAGATTGGCAAAACAGAAATGGTTAAGAACATTATAAAAAAATGAATGACTGTTTTGCAGTCTTAAAACAATCTATGCAGTCATTGGTGAAACCTGAAGAATATTTAGTTATTATGGGGGAAAAGCTGAAGACAAAAATATAGTGTGATTGTCCAGATGTTAAGATATATTTGCCTGGCACTAAGACTAGAAGTTAGTATGTCTAAAAGTAACAATTAATGGTTCTGTTAGAGAGGTAAGACGTGATTTTCTTTAATCATTTCTTACGATTTCCTCAAATACAGTTGCTAAATTGCTTATATTCATTTAAAAAATGACCTAATTGTTCTTACTGTTATTTGGAGAGCAAGAAAAAAAAAAAACATTTACTTTATCAAAGTTTCGTATCTTGACCATTACAAAGTTCAGAACTATAATAATTTCCCTTAGCCTTTTGTTTCTGATATAATTTACTTCCCCTTCTACTACCTCTAGTTTTTACCTTTTATTCTTTCTTTTAATGGTTTGAGGAGTTAATTATGTCTGTGCTTTTATAATAAGCTATTCAAATACTTTTTGGAAGTAGAAGGATTATAAATAAATAACAATAAATATTACCAAACAATGAGTAAGCCAAACTAATTCTAATACATTATTCAATGAATTAAGTAGATACCATCAGGCGTCTAGAAAAGCTATGTAAATGCTAATTAAAGCTGATTTCTTTATACTTCTAACCTTCACCCCACCCAGAAGAACGGAAACCCTCACTCTAAACCCTACGGAATTACTTTCCCATGATGTCTTCTTATTTTAAACTTGTAACAGCAGAGACAACCTCAGCACAGGATGTACTGTAAGTATTGAGCACAAGCTCATCTGCATCATGGCAGCATCTGCGGGCCACTTCCCCCATCCCCCTCCATGCCACCACCCCCTTCCACCCCCACAAGCTCTTTTTCTTTCAGGATGTGACCTGTACTTTAATCCTTCTTGCTCCATTTTAATGCTTTGTATTTTTAGCTGTTTTGTCATTTACTAAATACAGGAGTCACATAACTCGGTTGTTCACTTTATAAGCGATTCCATTCACAGAACCAACTTGCTCATTTTAACACAGCTCTTAGACTTCTCCAGTGCAAGCATAAATATGAGTTAATGTAACTGATTCTCTTTCAAGGCTTATTAGCACCTCTTCTTATATAGGTTCCTTTGAAAGAAATGATGTCTAAATAAAAGCAGCCTTAAAATATATAGGAAGTGCAGGTAGGATATTTTAAAAACTGTCTGAATTGACTAAAGCAGATATGATGATCTTGAACCCCTAGGACCTTATCAACCCTGTCTATCACCCTCTGCACTCAATCTACCACCACTGATATGAATTGATATTGAATAGAAATTTGAAAAAAGGTCAATAGCATGTTATGTTATTTCATATTAAAGAAGGAATTGGCACAGTAAAACACAAACAATGCTTACATAGTTCAATTCTGCCCCACTGTGTAATTTGAAGATCATTCAGGAGTTTGAAAGATTAAATATTATTTTCACTGAGCAAAGGAGGAAATAACTTACTTGATACCTGGCAATTAAACCTTTGCAAACTCACAGGTTGACATGTTTTATTTGATTTATACCAAACAGAGACAAAGTTGAAAAGGGTTGGATGAATATATTTTGCAAAGTTAAGTACAATCCTAAGAAACCTAATCTTTTCTAAGTACCCAAAATATTTCCCAAACTGTCTCCATTAAGGGGGATGAATGGAGAGGAAGCTCACACTTTCTACCTTGTATTTCAGGACAGGGATTACATTTTTTAATAGTGTTAAATATAAAGTCTTGATAGTCATTTCCCTTAGCCTTTTGTTATGCAAAAAAAAGTAGAGAGAATGCCTATTATGGGCATGTTACTGCTTCTAGCTGGCTGACTAACAATGGAAATACCATTTGGGATGTTCTTATGAAATGAGCACCAACATGATTTTTCCTTAGCGATGGGCACCTATGAATGAATCAAATCATGTTGAGAAAGCAAGTAGCAAGCAATTTTTGCAATGTGTGACATAATAATATGAATAATAGCTATAGAATCATAAAATTTAGCTCAAGGAAAACCTTAGACTGTATACAATTTCCTATCTTCATTTTATAGGTGAGGAAACATGGATAAAAGAGGTAAAGAGGCTTGCCAAGGTTCAAATAATTAGCGGTAATCAGCATCAAGACAAGGGTTCCTAATCCAGTGGTTTGGTAACTATGTTATCCTTCTCTCCATCCTTCCATCTTGCCATCCATCCCATCTATTCTACAGGCATTTATGAAGTTCAGTTCCATGCCAGAAACAATGTGTGGCCCCAGTGAATCACTCCTTCCTATGTGCACACTCCTTTGCAGCATGACTTTGCTGTTCCTCCCGTCGGGAGGTAGTTTGTTTCCCCACCCATTGAATCTGGACTGACCTTGATTCTTGCTTTGACTTTTAAAATGTGGTAGAAGTGATATTACACAGCTTCTGAGTCTAGTCTCGAGAGACCTTGCAGCTTCGGCTCTCCTCCTCTTGCTGCTTAGAGACTGCCATACCAAGAGGCCTGGGCAAGCCATCTTGAAGATGAGAAGCCATGTGGCAGAGAACCAAGTTACCCCAGCCAACAGCCCCAGCCAACTACTAGACAAGTACACAAGGCCAAATAAGACCAGCCCAGTCTCCAGCCCATGTGCCAACTGACCTCAAATGCATGAGTGAGCTTAGTCAATGCCATTTACTTCAGAGACCAGCTATCAGGGATGAGCCCTGAACATTTTGTTGACCCAAGGAATCATGAGCAAACAAAGAGGTATTGTTTTGGGGGAGTTTGGGGGTGACTTATTATAAAGCAATAGGTAACTGATCTACTATGTTAAGTGCTTGACTCTAAAGAATAAGACAGCTAAAGAAAAGAAAATGGAACTTACTTACTGGTGAGTGATAAAAACACAAAGAGTGACAAGTTTCGTGCCATTTTCTCGGTGAAAAATCATAGGGAGCTAAATTAAGGTATTGCAAGTAAATTGAATAGGGTTTGTGGTAGAATGGAATGGTTGAAGGAGTCTAGTATTATGTCTAGTTTAGAACACTTGATAGATATGGATAACATTAAGTTGGAGAAAGACTGAAGAGGAGTAGGCTTAGGAAGAAGTTCAGATTTGACATGTTGACTTTGATCAAGAATCTGGAAGTTTCCAGATGAAGTTCAGGTCTATATTACGTCTAGGTGGTAATGGATATATAAATCTGAAGTTCTGGAGAGAAAATAGGATTAAAGGACAACCTTGAGAATTGTCTTCACCTATGAAAAGCTTAAGCCACAGATTATAAATTGGCTGGAGAGAGTGTGTCCAGTAAACTAGAAGGAAGAAGTGGAGACAGTGATTCACTCTTATGAGAAGTTTTCTGGGGTCAAAAGGAGAAACACAGTGGATCACATTTAAAAGAGGTTAACTTTATTTAATGCTTCATGTCAGACTTAAAGTAAGACTCTGAACTTATTTACATTCTCCCCTAAAGAAAAATGACCACACAGAGCATCAGCTAAGCATGTACAATTTTCTTGAGAATTTAAAAAGAAGACTAAGTGTGGGAGTTACATCACTGGGTACATAGCATTTCTTGCCAAGGATCCTCATTAGGTAAATCTTTCCAAGTCACTCATTGGGTCACCAGCTGTTGAGTCTCATTCTCCCTTTCCAGACATTTCCCTTGCATGGCCCTTACATCTTTTCTGCCCCCTTTCCTAAGCAGGGAAACTTAGCTTCATCCCAGTTCTCTCTGGGCACCTGGGCACCAGCTTACCCACAGCCCCAGAGGCCCAACCTCTAAGTGGGATTATCAAAGTGGGGTGGAGGTGGAGGGTGCTAGAGTTGTAGCTCAGTGGTAGAGTACTTGCCTGGCATGTGTGAGGCACCAGGTTCAATCCTCAGCACCACATATAAATAAGCAAAATAAAGGTCCATTGACAACTAAAAAAGAAATGTTAAAAACAAAATAAAACAAACAAACAAAAACGCTGCGTGGGATATTGCTAAGAGAAAAACAAGGTATCTTCATCTTTGTACGTACTGAAATGGGTTTGCAGAAGTCAGAGTGAAAAAACAAATAAATAGGAGGTAGAAGTGCAGTGCCATATCAGGCTGGATATTTAGGAAACAGATGATCAAAACTTCTGCAGGTGGGTCCTGGCCGCGGATGATGGGGGTGAGAAGCTCAGTGAGATAATTGGCCTCAAGGCTTTGAATTGGGCATTGCTGACTCTTACTTAACTAACGTGACCTAGTTTTTCTTTCTAATTGAAATACGTTCCTGTTCCAAGAAGAGCTATAAATCAAACTGAGGAACTTCTTACCCTTTGAAATTTAACTTGGAAACCATGAAAAATAACTAAAAATTAAGAAGTACCTTTCCATTTTTAATTAACATGGCACACCTACAAGGAAACCATATACTCAACCATTTTGGCTTTTTAATTAGCATTTCCTCTTGCAGTGAGAAATAAGACTGCACAAATGGTTGAGAAAATAAGTATAACTGTTTTCTTTATCTACCATACTGCACTGGGACCTCCAAAGATTTCTGGCTCTATTTTGGATGCATTTTGTAAAGCAGAAATAACTCTGAAAAGACACCATACTAGAAATTTCCCCTTATAGAATGGGAAAAAATAATTTCTGTATGGCAATTATTCTTGTCCAAAAAAATCTGCTGAGGTAAGATTTAATAGAATAGCCAAAATCTCCATCTTTTACTCAGAGGAATAAAAATTACTCCAATATGTATCCAGTGTATCTCAAGGGAAGGTTTGTGATGTTTTCATATTTTACCAAACCACTTAAGAGGTTTGTGATGCAAATGAAAATAGTAACTTTAGCTGGCAATAAAAATAATACTTCAACAATGGAAAATTTGGCTAATAATTCTACTAATTAGGATGAAGATATAATGACACTTCAACAAATATTTTAGAGTCTGGTATAAAAATTATTATGAAAGGTCACATTTTTTTTCCCAAAAAGTACAAATACAAGTAATTAGACAATGGGGTGTGCACTGCTACAAAATAGAAATCATGAGTCTGCTTCTTTTCAGGGGCCTATATGGATAAGAACACAAATATTCATAAACCTTTTAATCCTAAAGTGTTCATTTTTGAATAGTGGGAAGAGATTATTTTTAAATACTTAAGAAGAAAATTAAATACCTTTAGGAGACCTTCAGCCCTTTCATATTTTCCACCCAATATTTAGGCTCCTATTTGCTACTAGTTTTGCAGTCAGGTGGCATGGACCATCATAGCCTCACAAGCATTCTTACAGCTCTTAGATGCTTCTGGGTCTTTGTACCCTATAAAAATACCACAGATGTGAATAGAAGTATAAAAAAGGCTCTCTTTCCCCCAAATTTCTTGCATCTTCATATCAAAGTGACTACTGAAAGTTCACCATGAGAGATTGTATTCTTTGGTCTTAAAAAAAAGAAAAAGAAAGAAAGAAACATTGCTCTCCATAACAAATATTTACTGAGGACTGTTTTGTGCTTAGGTCTGTGGAATGTGTTCTAAGTTGTATAGCAGACTAGATAGGGTTGCTGCCATCAAGGAGAAACGCAAACTAGAAGAAAAATGGAGACTGTAGAATCCAAGACAAATGTTCTTGTGTTGATCCGTACGACCTCTCGGTTATGTCTGTCAGAAGGGAAAGACACCACGGAACACAAAGCACTCTGGAGAGAGAGGCGGTGTGTAGCAACATAGGGAACACACAAACAAACTCGTCTTACACTAAAATTCTGCCTAAAGCTGGAACTGCCCCTGACCACAGCAGCTCAACCGTCAGAATGATTCACCTGGGAGGGCCGCTTCTCTTTATTGAAACATCTGCTGCCCTGTCTCACTGACTCCTGACCTTTTTCCTACCTCACACCACCCTCTTACCCACCCACCTCCCCAAACAGACACATTTCCAGAAATGGAGGAGGGAAAGAATTCAGGTAAGACAGGCCTCAGGAGAAAGCGCGGAAGTTAAGGTGGCTCAGAGGGCCCCTGGGTCAGAGCCAATTGGCAGGAAAGTCTTGTGTGGATGGAGATATTAGATTACTTTTAGGGCTTACTGAGTCACCTCAGGATCAAAGGAGAGGCCTTCAACCTCCTACGCTACTCTCTCCTTATATCCCTGGGAGTGTAGAGTAAATGGATTTCATATTGAAAAAGAAGGGTCAAGTGGGGATGTGGATTAAGTGAGATGCTCACAGGCATTTATACATGTGTTCTCCAAACCCCAGCTCAAACGCCAAGGGCCACCTCCTTGCCCCTGTGTCTGAGCAAGGAGGAGCGGTTCTGCTAAGATTTCTTCATAAATCTAGTGACTGGAACTTGGTCCTGGGCTCATAATCTGGTGTGAAAATAAATAAAACAGTGCCTTAGTCTGTACAAATTTAATAATGTGTTATATTTCAAGATAGTCTTAAAAGAAAAACACGGTACCCATTGTGGGTTCGCCCCTTCTCTTTTTAATGATGCTATAAACTGAAATAGAAAAAGTGCTCAGGCAAAATATGAAATGGGAGGAGTCAGGGAATCCTGTAAATACATTTTAACATATGTTTCCAAAACAGGTTCATGGGTTTATGAGTTTACTTTACCAACCTTCAGCCTGCTGGTTTACAGACGAGCTTTGAGTCCAATCCCATAACAGGCCTCCAACTTGGCTCTGCTCCCCAAGAAAAGGCAGTGCCAACTGCAGGTGCACACGAGGTGGGGGGTAGGAGGGTTGCGGGGAAAGATGCACTGGGGAGGGTGCAGATATGGGAGCAGATGGGAGGGTGAAATTAAACCCAAAATTAGGAAATATGCAAAGCCCGAAATTATGACTTCAGAGAAAGGTTGGCAATGTATCATCCTCTTTGATCTTGCAGACAGAAGATACTTTATGGTGGATGGGTCATAGAAATTATGAAACCTGGCCACTCTCTTCCATAAAATCATTCAGCATGTACATGATAATACCTTTCTAGATGGCAGCTACTCCACAATTTCCTTCCAGGAAATGTAGGACCAAGAGAGTGACTGTGATGTAGGCCCATAAGAGAGTAACATTTTTTCAGTTCTAAATTAGGAATGAGAAAATTACAGAAAAGATCTGTGATTCATATGCACCCGTCCCCACCTTCCATCTACCCACAAATGAAATACAGACCTGCCTCCTGCAGAGGACTCATGAGCAACTTTCCCCCTCACCTTTGCTCTTTCCCCACTGGAAACATCCTTCCTTCCCTCTGTGCAAGTCTATTTTCCTTTCTTTCACCCAGCCTCCTTCCAATCCTTCCATGATCACCTCTACTCCCCATTCCACACCACCACAAAGTACTAGATACTGTCAGAAATTGATTATTTTAAACAGATTTCTGAGCCTCTGAAATTTCAGTTGCAAAAGATTCATCAAAGGAATAAGACGTGTGTGGTTATATACATAGACATATCCTTTAATATGTCTGTACATACATGAACATACACTTTAATATACCTTTACATGCATACACTTTAAATGTGTGTGTGTGTGTGTGTGTGTGTGTGTGTGTGTGTACAGTAGGGTGGAATCTAAGACACCATTCGAGACAAAGACATTGTCTGAGACAAACACAGGCCAGGCAAACTTTTAGTCTCTGGAATTTTCTTATACCATTAATAAACAAACAGAAATGAAACATTAATAACATCTATTTTTAAGAGGGAGGAAGTCAAGCTCACTATGGAGTCTAATCTTTTAAAACACTTGTTTCTTCATCTCTAATTACTGACATACTATACATCCCTAATTTAAAAGGCTTTAGTGTCTTCATCCACTTATCCCCTCCAAGTCCATCTCTTTCCACCAAATCTTGTTATTCTCTAATCTAACTCAGAACATTAAAGTGGAACCTTTTGCCTTTCAAGGATAAATGAGATGCTTCCCACTACCTAGAAAGCTTTTCTCTACTCTCTGGAGAGTGAAAAAAAATTGCAAATCATATTATGATTTTAGATTTTCATCTCTCCAAAATGATTATAGAATTGGGCTGGGGTTGTGGCTCAGTGCTCGCCTGGCATGCCTAAGGCACTGGGTTCAATCATCAGCACCACATAAAAATAAAATAAAGACATTGTGTCCACCTAAAACTTAAAAATAAATATTTTTTAAAATGATTATAGCATTATTGGAAAGATAATGGCATTTCATAAAAGGCCAAATGCATCCTGCAAAAGGACCAAATACAAAGGTTTGGTACTTAGAATAAAATGTCAGCCAATCTACCTAAAACAAAAAGCAGAGGCTCTGCCAGACACCACTCCTGACAGCTCTTCCCTGCTCACTCGCAGTCCTCTTCCTTTGGAGAAGACCTGGCCCATTTCTTCTGCCCCTCGAGTTCCACTCTCCATGGGGCAACTGTACAATGGACTGCGTGGACACAGGCAGCTTTCAGAGCTTGGAACTGTCCCACAGCATCTGGGGCCAAGGGCTAGCTGCCTCCTTCAGGGGCCACAGAGCAAGCCCATCCAAACACATTGGAGGCACATTCTCCCCTCAGTACTTTGTAGGAAAGCTGGCACTTAATCTCCACCCCTCAGTCTCCTTTGTCATGTTTCTCAACCAGAGAAGGAAAGAAAGGAGTGGGAAAGAAAACAGAAACCGAGAGGACATTTCATTACTGTGCTCGTGACAATGACTAAGCATTTCCTGGAGCCCAAGCATGAATGGCGGTTGCTCTATCTCTCGCTCTGAAACTTCTGTGATCTTATCTTATAGTTTACATAGAAATTTTCTAGTCCTATGTCTGTTTTCCTGACTGCACTATAGGTCCTTAAGGGCATGGATTACATATTATTTACAACTGTATCCCCAGAAGGGAAATATAGAGTCAGAGATTTGTAGGTCAGCTTCATTAAGTCACATGAGGTCACAAAGGGTCCCACATTTACTTTAATACTCTGCTGTCACCATCTTAACTTTGTTAAAATCTTTTTTTTTTAATTTTCTTTATTTTTTTTTTGTAGTTATATATGGACAACATGCCTTTATTTTATTTGTATGCAGTACTGAGAATCAAACCCAGGGCCTCACACATGTTAGGCAAGTGCTCTGCCACTGAGCTACAGCTGTAGCCATAATTTTTTTTTAATCTGTTCTAATTAGTTATGCATGACAGTGGAATGCGCTTGGATACATTATACATAAATGGAGTATAATTTCTCATTCTTCTGGTTGTAGAATCCCACTGGTCATATAGTCATATATACATAGGATAACAATGTCTGATTCATTCTACTGTCCTTTCTATCCCATACACCTTCCCCTCCCTTCACTCCCCTCTACCTAAAGTAACTCTATTCTTCCCTAGTCCTGCCACCCTGCTATCATGAATAGCATTCATATATCAGAGAAAACATTCAGCCTTTGGTTTGGGGGGTTGGCTTATTTCACATAACATGATATTCTCCAGCTCCATCCATTTACTTGCAAATGCCATAATTTCATTCTTATTTAAGGCTGGGTAATATTGTATTGTATATACACGTAGCACATTTTCTTTATCCATTCATCTGTTGAAGGGCACCTAGATTGGTTCCATAGTGAATGAAGTTGGTTCCATATTGTGAATTGAGCTGCTATAAACATTGATGTTGCTGTCTCACAGTAGCATTCTTATTTTAAGTCTTTTAGGTATAAACCAAGCAGTGAGTTCCATTCCAAGTTTTCTGAGGAATCTCTATACTGCTTTCCAGAGTGGTTGTACCAATTAGCAGGCCCACCAGCAATGTTTGAGGGTAACCTTTTCCCCACATCCTTATCAATATTTATTGTTGCTTGTATTCTCTATATTGCCATTCTGACTGCGGTAAGATGAAATCTTAGTTTTGATTTGCAATTCTCTAATTGCTACAGATATTGAACATTTTTTCATATTTTCATCAGTTGTATTTTTTATTCTGTGAATTGTCTGTTTAGTTCATTAGCCCATTCATTGATTGGGTTATTTGGGTTTGTTTTGGTGTTAAGTTTTTTGAGTTCTTTATATATCCTGGAGATTAATACTCTGAGTTGCGCGTGATAAAGGATTTTCTCCTATTGCATAGGCTCTTTCTTTACATTATTGATTGTTTTGTTTGCTAAGAAGAAGCTTTTTAGTTTGATTCCATCCCATTTATTGATTCTTTTTTTTTTTTTTTTTTTTTTTTTTTTTTTTTACCTCTTGTGCTTTAGAAGTCTTGTTAAGGAAGTCAGATCTTAGGCCAACATGGTGATGATTTTGACCTACTTTTTCTTCTGTTAGGTGCAGGGTCTCTGTCCTAGTGCTTAAGTCTTTGATCTACTTTGAGTTCTGTGCCAGGTTAGAGATAGGGATTTAATTTCATTTTGTTACATGTAGATTTCCAATGTTCCCAGCACCATTTGTTGAATAGGCTATCTTTTCTCCAGTGAATGTTTTTGGTGCCTTTGTCTAGTATGGGATAACTGTATTTATATGAGTTTATCTCTCTGTTTTCTACTTTGTACCATTCTCTGCATGTCTATTTCTGTGCCAATACTATGCTGTTTTTGTTACTATGGCTCTGTAGTATAGTTTAAGGGTCTGGAATTGCAATGCCTCCTGCTTCACACTTCTTGCTAAGGATTGTCTTGAATTACTAACCTTATATTTTCATTTTGCAATAGGCGCTTCAAATTACATATCCAATTCTGATTATAGTAGGTATTCATTAAAATAAAATTGCATGCTAAAATAACATGCAGGAAGGGAGATATAGCTAAGTGGTAGAGTTCTTGCTGAGCATGTATGTGAGCCTTGGGTTCAATCCCCAGGCCTTAGCAAATAGATAGATAGATAGATAGATAGATAGATAGATAGATAAACAAATAAATGAAATAACTGTAAATTGGAATACTATGAATAGTATAATTATGGTGAAAATTAAATTAGATACAACAAGTTAAGAGTTTGCTACCATGCCTGATATGTAATATTAATAAATATTCACTATTTCACTTACTAGTAAGCCTGAGGGACAAAAAAGACAGTGTAGGTAATAAATAATTGGGTCAGAAATATGGGGGCTGATTCAGGAGGAAATGAAATGCTAATACCTCCAGAGCCCTTCCCACTCCTGCAACCTGTTGCCAAGGACAACTGCCTCCAGAGAATTGTTTCTTGCTGCAGGGAGTTGTAGAGGCTGTTAATGAATGCCTCCTGGGCTACTCCCTTCCTTCCCCAGGATCCTCCACCTTTGGCCCACCTTTTGGTCACTAGTCAAGTAGGCAGGATGTGGGGAGGAGAGAGCAGAAGAACAAAAGAAATCTAAAGTGCACAAAAGGGGCAAGTCACCCCCACTTCCTCAGACATCCAGCTCTGGGACCCCTTTAAATAAAACTTACTTTCTAGGCTTGCTTCAACATTTCTCAGGTGTTCAGTCTTCAACATCTGGGGAAATGGGACTGGCATCACTAGTAGCACTACTAATGCTACTGCTGCTACAAGTGACATAAAATTCAACAGATCCTAAGGAGAATATATCAAAGGGTCACAGAATGAACATCCTCTGGAATGTTCTGGGTTTACATAGGTTCTAGCTCCCAAATTTCCTCTGCTAGCTCTTTAAAAACCTCTGGGAGAACTGAAGTTATTATTTTACCTCTTGTGAAAGAAGAGACAACTAAGAGCATTTGCAATTCCCCCCATGAGCAGTAGTCGTTTAGATCTGACCTTAAGAAGGCCTGCCTACTATTCTGCATTCCCCTGTCTCTTCCCACAATTGAATATTTATATTTGCTCCACTTTATTCATCTAAGGAAAAAAGGAAAAAGATGCTTTAACAAGTCCCTGGGAGTGTTGGTGGGAATTGGGTTCCCCAAGAAGATGGGAGAGAGGCAATATGCACCCCCTCATTTTTAAGGACAACTCTTTTCTTGGTAGCCTCTTTTTTCTGCTCTCTTAAAAACTTTCAGCATTTACTCCCAGAAGAGCTGTGTCATTAGAAGTAGGTTTTCTGAGAATGTTCTAAATTTGTCACCAGCCTGCTAATTCTCCTGTCCTTTTCTTAGCTTATTAGAAAACATTGAATCTATTTCCTCTTGACTAATGGGGTCAAGAGGACTAATAGAATGGTTGGCACCCAGTTTTTCTAGAGGCAGTGGTTAAAGATCTTGATTGTGTAACCAAGGAAGTTTTCATTATTTTTATCTCTTAGTTTTAGAAAATAAGAGGATGTACTTATTTTGCATTTATCTCTTATTTCATCAAATCTTGATTCTTAAATATATTTTATCATTAATCTAGACTTAGTTTATCTGCATTCCTTTTTAATCCACTAACTTCCAATCACCCATGATGGTTAGGCAGCGCATAGATTTGGGGGGTTAGTAGTCAAAGGTACCCTCGTAACTGCTCTAAATTTAGATTGTATGATCTTCAGTTTCTTTCCTTATCATAAATATACTGCAGAGTCCCCATTTTTTATCAGTTATATTTTCCTCTCTTTTCTCTTTAATAATTCCTAGAGCAAGGTACTGAGATTTATAAGGTACACTAGTGCTTTGTAGAAAAATGGTACCTGTTCATAACTGTCACTTCTCTAGAACACCAGAGAAAGGAAATTATTAAACTCACTGATACTACATTTCTCAACAATCAATGCCATCTATTTTTCAGTTCCATCCTTTCCTTGACTACATGTTGAAGTGTTTTTCTTCCAATTTTTGGATTCTCTGAATCTAGCAGACACCTCATTGATTATGGTTAGTTATAATGTATAATTGAAAATATTTCCATTTTATTTTTGCGACTTGAAGACCTTCTTAAATAAAAGAATTAAGGATGATAGAAAAATTATTTTCTAAATACTATTAAAAATGTACATCTCAACGACAAGTCCAGTGATGCCCACCTGTAATCCCAGCAGCTTGGGAAGCTGAAGCAGGAAGTTCGCAAGTTGGAAGCCAGCCTTAGCAATTTAGGAAGGCCCTAAGCAACTTAGCAAGACCCTATCTCAAAATAAAAAAAATAAAGAGGGCTGGGGTGTGACTCAGCAATTAAGCACCTCTGAGTTCAATCACTGGTACAAAACACACACACACACACACACACACACACACACTGAGTCACTGTAATCCCCAGATATCCTTTGAGTGGTGGTCATGAATCTCAGGCCACAAAATCAGTTATAGAGATGTAACTTCCTTTGTCTTTCTCTAACCAACCTTAATTTTAATTATAGGCCTTCATGCTTCAGATAAGAAAATGTAAGCCCATTCAATTTATCCCTGCCATTCTCTCCCTAGGTAGGGCTGAGTCTAATATCCAAGAAGGATTAGGTGGTACCAAAGCCTGAGAGAACTGTCATCTTATCAGTCATCACCCATCCATAGTGACATGTGTCCAGCTGTCCTGTTTGTATCTGGTCTTTAACCCCATTTCCACATAGGTTCACTATTCATTTGTTCCCCCTTCCTAACCACAGGGCTTAGCCAAATCTGCCATGTATATTTAGTCTGTCTGTTTATTTCATTCATCTGATAATATCTGTGCTTTGTTCTCTTTCTGGGACATGGGATCCTTCTGCTTCTCTAACAAAAGGACAGGCTATCAGAAACCCAATAATACTATTAATAGATCATAATCATGTCTGTGCTACTCTTGGATGCATGGGAGCAATTGCAAAGTTCTAGAACACTGGAAATTCTGTAAGACTGTCTCGAGCCTATCAGTCTCCAACTTTAGTTGTTATTTAGGAAGGAACTCCCTACGCTCTTCCTGGGAAAGGGAACTCAGGCCTCTGTTACTCTCAGATCTCCCAAACTAGCTGGGTTTCAGTTGTCCTCTTCTCTGGACCTGAGAGAGTGGCATGAGCCTTTCTTTCTCCAAGACCCACACTGTCCATTCATTTTTCGCTTCCCCTCACAACTCCTGCAACTCCCCAGCCTACGGATTCTTTGTTCCAGTGTGTACTCATGTACATGCTTGTATCTGTGGAGGAACTCAATGGTGCATTCATTTGGGAATAGGCTAGGGTGGGTGAACCCTGCAGGAAGCCTTTGTGCACTGAGAGCTTTTCCCCAGATCTATTTCATTTCTTCTGCATGAGGCTTTCCTTTACCCCCAAGAGCCTAAAATTTCAAAAGCCAGGGAAAAGAGTACTTGTTTTCTTTATGGTTTGTCACCTGTCCTTGAAGCAATTATTAGAGGGCACTAAGCAATGGAGGTAAAAATCTCCACAACTGTGCTATCCAATACTACAAGCTGAATGAAGCAATTGAATGCTGGAATGTGACTAGTCCAAATGGAGATACAAAAGGTACACACAAGATTTCAAAGATTTTAAAAGAAAAAGAACAAAAAATATCTCCTTAATCATTTTATATTAACAACATGATGAAATAGTAACATTTTTGATATACTAGGTTAAATAAAATGTATTATTAAAATTAATTTTATGTTTTTTTTTACTTTGTTAATGGGGCTACTAGAAAATTTTTAAGTTATTTATGTGGCTTTAACTGTGACTAACATTCTAATTATATTGAATAGCACTGTTTTAGTAGAATAACTAATGGGAACCAAGAATAGGTAAGTCATCTTTTAAGACTGTTATGACACATCTGTACCATATCCTGCCCAAAGATGCTGTCAAAGAATACTCTATTGTGCTGTGAATGGATAATTATGAATGTAATGCATTCCACTATTGTCAGGTATGTAATAAATAAATAAAAAACACTCTAAAATTAAACAACTATGAATTATGTGTTATATGACACTCTGCATATAATGAGTCCTATATTATCCTCTCTGTCCAGGAATTCACAACATGGTGGGACAATCAGGTACATATGTAACTACCAAATCACATGTGACAAATGCATGTGATTTGTCGTGGGGGGTGGGGTATTGAGTTTTTCTTTCTGGGTGAAGAGCTAAGACAAGGACAGACTCCTCAGAGGAGTGGTGGCATGAGATGGTAGACTATGGTGGGGAGAGGGTTCGTGGAAAGCAGATCCCATAGAAAGAGAGGCACTGTTCAGGAGACAGGGAACAGCTCAGAGGCTGAGGGCAAGCTGAGTCAGAAGAGAAGAGGCTGGGCTTCATTTGGAGACAATGAAAAGCTTTCAATGCCTGGCAGAGGGGATTAGGCTTTGCCTTGTCAGGGAATGGAGACCCATCAGAGACTTCTAAGCAGAAAAATAACATGGTTAGATTGGAACTTTAGAAAGACAACTCTAGCCAAACCAGGGAAGAGTTGGGGAAGATCAACTAAAATGGGGAGACTAGATGCTGATGGGTGGGCATGTGAGGGGTTAAGTTCTCCTGTCTAGATACTTTAGGTCTAGAGGGAGAGGCTTGTTCCACAACAGATCCAGTTGGTCTAGCCATTGCTCATTCTTGAAAATAAATTTTTCCTAGTTAAACTTCCCTATTCTCCCATTCAAGGCTAGCTTGGCAACATTCTGTTTCTGTTTGCTCAGTAACCAAATATCCAAGGGGGGAAAAAAAAAGTTTTGTCTATTCCTCAAGAGCATGTAGTTCACTTAATGGCTTCCACTGGTTGTATGAAGTTACCTCTAGAATTTTCTTAGTCCCATTTTCAGAGTTAACAGAGCTATGGGTAAGGGTAAGTTATGTACAAGATTTACTCCTCAGCATACTCTGTGGATGTGAGCAGGAGTGTTCTCTCTTACCTGGCTTAAAAGTAGCCCAATGGGCTCATTCCTCCCAAATAACAGCTTTTGCATTTTACTCCATATTGACCACAATAGCTGGTCAATACAGCTACAGACCAAAGGGAGAGTGGAAACATTATTTATTAATCTCAATTGCCTTCCTTTTGGGGTCATTTTATCAATGTCTAGATGAATCTGAGATAATACAAGTCCTCTTTTAAAACAGGGTCCTTTCTGAATCTGATGCTTTATTAATTAGATCGACATGTATTCATTCTAAGGAGTTATCAGAAAACACTGTTGAGAGCAGCAGAATAAATCTGTCTGAAGCAATGTCAGAAATCGGGGAAAAAAATTGTTTTTGACTCTTGCGATGTGAGTTGTCTCTTAGTCCTGAAGCCAAATAAACAGATATGACGATCAAATAGTTCTATAGTACATTACCCACTATGAACAATATGATGTCTTCTAAATGTACAGTTTAAATTTTGAAACAAGTTTTGTGAAAGCGGGTTCAGAGTTTGGATTTTTTTTCCAGTAAATATTTCTGAAAATCTTATAGTATGAGTCAGGAGATTCTCGAGGATAACCCTTAGATCCAGATAAGTCTAAGAATTATACCTGGTATGTTCAAACCTGTCTATGAAGGGTCATCACTACCTAAGAGCCTGCAGTTAGCTGGTCAGAGGAGTGAAAGGTTTTGACATTCAAATCTTGGGTTTAAAAAAGAAAATAATTTAGAACAAAGTGGAGAAAATGGTATCAGTCAACAATAAGTGATCACAAGGGCTAGCTTTTAAACTGGCATGACCAAAATCCAAAGGCAGCTCCTAGCGTCAGGTGAGTGGGCAATCACCAGTCACAACCTATGTTAGCCTAACTTCTCCTCTAAAAGGGAGATGTGCGCTAATCCAAAAGCAAATAAACATCTTGACATATTTTTGGAGGTAGCACATAATTCAAGAACAAACTTGCTCAAGCTGACCTAGACTTAAGAACTTTTACAATTATGTGGAGTGACTAAGCCTGCTAAATGCTTAATTTTTACACAGTACCCTAAAGAGTCTACCTGAGAGCAGTATAACTATAGTAATTTAGCAAAATGGTCAGGTTTGTTAGCAATAGTATAGACTTCTCTATGAATCAGAAAGGAACCATTAGGGACCAGCAAATCAAACAGCTTATAAGACAAACATTTTGGCTGATTGCTTCTCTGAGGAAACAATTTTGCTTTCTTCTTGTGTTTAAAAACAATTTACTAATCAAAGAAAATTTACTTAATAGTTCCAACTTACTCCAAACATTGTTCTTTGATATATTTTAGGTAGCTAAAAAAAAATGTAAGAGATCCTTTTTTAAAAGTTAATACTGGTACCTTTTCATTTCAAAAAATAACTGATGATTAGTTTAAACTCAGGGGAAAAAAATTCAGAAAATCCTACTTCGGACTATTAGTAATAAGCTAGAACCTGAATGTATGACAGAAAAGAACCTTCTTTTCTTCTCTACTTAAACCATATTTGTGACTATCACAGATTCTCTTACTAGATTCAAACAATACAGAATTAATGTATATAAAACAAATCTCTTAATGTCAACCAAAATCCTAGTTCTTGACAGAACACATTTGGAAATCATTCCCTGCTTCTGTTATGGAATCTCCCATCCCTTTTGTAGGCATAGTGTTTGCATATCTTTAGAATTAAAAACACTTCAAGCTTTATAATCTCTATAGATCATTGTTTTGTTAGGACATACCATGCTGGTTTCATAACCCCGATCAAATCTTTGCCTTCAGGCGGACATCTGCAGTGGTTGGCCTCCAGGTGCTTTGGAGTTCCTGTACTTCAAGACACTCCCCCTAAGGAGGAAAAAAAAAAAAAAAAGAACCTCCAGGAAGTCTGCAGGTGCAAGAGTATTTTAGGGGAAATCAATGAAAGGATTGCCCTTTTATGTTGTGTATTCAAACAGGCAGTTATGTGTTTGCACTGATGTAGTTCTGACCTTAAGTACACGGAATACAAACTCAGGGCTGTTTCTGGGTTTTGTGGTGGAGTTCCCCTCTCTCCCAGCCAAAATGTTTATCTTTAAAGGTCCTGACTGAGGCACTGAGGAAATGAGATTTCTGGAAAAAATATCTAGAAAACATCAGTAAAAGACCACTGAGAACAAAGACAGTAAATATACGGATACCATTGCCTTCATCTCTGGGTGGTCAATGAATGAGTCAAGATATGTAGGCTGTTTTAGTATGAGAATATAGGATAATATGAAATAAATGGTTTATGCCAAAGACTCCCAGATACCCAAAGCCACTGATAATCACATGGTTGTTTGCAAGTTTCTCATATTTATGCTCTGGGTTATTACCTTTCTTTTCTACTGGTTCAAATTCTAAATTATTAGTAGACACTCCTATCCTTTAGTCTTGGTATACCTAGTATCGTTCCAACAAATACTAGAAACAGCATTCATTCCTTCAGTTGCTGGCCAAGTTGAACTACCTACATCAAGTCAAAGGAAAAGCCATCTGGTCATCTGAACAAGATTTTAAGTAGCTAAAGGGATATCTGAGCCACATTTCTCGTAAAATAATAATTTTGGTCTCAGTGTTTCTGTGTTGTAGTCACTAAGTGTGAATATCTGCAGAGTCACTTTCTCTCCAGGAGATCCCACAAATAATTATGTAACAACAACAACAACAACAACAACAACAACAAATACACACACACACACACACACCCCTGTCACTTGAGATACAAATACTCAATTCATCATTGCAACTAATTAAACAGTGATACAGATCCATCCGGGCTCATCATTTTCCTGAAAGATAATGGTCTATCTTTACATTTAGGCTGAAGAATGACCAAAAAAGGAAGACTGAGAGAGAAAACAAAACAAAATGGCCCTGTTGGCAAGGTACTCATATGCAGGATACTAAGAATCAAAACATAAACCACAACTTACAAACCTGCACAACTCACAAGACTGATAAGGTGTACCATTTATGTGACATGAAGCCAAACTGAGCTCAAACCCTCTTAACACCAGCCTGTTCAGACCCATCAATTCTGGATGAGATCACAGACAATTCCTCTAACTGTAACTCCACGTGGACACATGCGTTTAAAGAAAAGGCCACTGACTTCTAGAAAGTGAGCTACTCTACAAATCATGGATCTATCCCTGCAAAGCCCATCCTATGATTGACTTCACCATCCCCACAAGCCCATTAAGTACACTTCCTTGATTTCCACTCCTGAGGTGTCTCACTATCCCCCTGATGTGCATTTTTCTTCCTACCTCAAAGGGTGAAACTTAACTCTGCTTGGCTAAGTTCAGTTCCTGCAGTCAGTGACTTTACTTCCAATCACATGTGGAAGGGAGGACATTATGGTGTTAGGGTTAAGAGCATATGGACTCTAGAAGCAAATCACCTTGGTCTGTATCCCATTCTGCTCTTCAGAAGCTGAGTGACCTTGGCCAAGCTATTTAACTTCTCTGTACCTCAGTCTCCTCATGTGTTAACTGGGGATGATAATAGAATCTACTAGATTAATTTGTTGTAAAGATTAAAAGGGCCAGCAGGGCATGGCAAGGTAGCATAGGCCTATAATCCTAGCAGCTCAGGAGGCTGAAGCAGGAGGATTGTGAGTTCAAAACCAGCCTCAGCAACTTCGTGAGGCCCTAAGCAACTCAGCAAGACTCTGTCTCTAAATGAAATACAAAAAAGGGCTAGGGATTTGGCTCAGTGGTGAAGCGCCCCTGGGTTCAATTCCCAGTACTCCCCCCGCCAAAAGAAAATTAAAGGTGTATTTATGTGGCTTACAAATAATGCCTAGTATCTAGTAAATTGCTGTTACTACCCAAGGTAAATGAAGAGTTTGGAAGTAAGAATCAGTCATTTCATGAAAAATTGTACTCTATAAGTGTACTATGAATTTAAATGTATTCTGCTGTCATATATAATTAGAATAAATAAATAAATTTTTTAAAAATAAATCATTTGAGGAAAGTCTTAGGCAAATAGAAAAAATAATCCTAGAAAAGCAAAGAATGAATGTCTCTGTCTCCAACAGCCTTATGGGCTGGACAGTGTTTCTGCAACAGGTATGTGTGATAGATGATTTCCAGACTACTTAAAAACCATCCCCAAATCCTTTCTCGATCTTCACCTCCCATTGTGGAGTCTGGAAGACCATCTGCTCACGTCCCTGAATGTCCTTGCAGCTGGGTAGAATGCCAAGTTCTGGCCGAGGAGAAACAAAAATCTTCTGGGAGAGCTCTTGGGAAGGATTTTTCATCCTAGATACAAAGATGAGCCTTCACTCTTCATCTTGCCTTGAATGTGACTACTATGCCTGAGGCTATATTGACTTTATGCAAGCATAACATTTAAGCCTAAGGAAGAAAAGAAGGATACGGGAAGATAAGGCAGCAATACCTGGATTTTTGGTGGCCTTTCAGAGCTACTGAACCGATGCCAGCAAACACCTAATTTCAGATTTCTTGTTATGAGGAGGGGAAAAAGCACCTATTGTGTAATTTACTGTTAATCAGATTTGTTGTTGTTGTTGCTTGCCCCAAAGCTCATCCATCAGCTTATCCACAAGCTGTTATGTACATGCATGCAGGGAACTCATATCAATGTTTGCTTCAGGTCCCATTGGTTCTAATAATGACTTTAGGGGTGCCCCAAATTGTATAGTTATCAGAATCACCTGGAGATCTTTTAAGAAATAGAGATTATTGGAAATAACATCCAGAAATATTGCTTCAGTGGATCAGAAGTGCAGTCTGATGATTTGGGAGCCACATCAATATCCATGGTAGCTCATAAGCCACGTGAAATAATACCAACTTTGTGAAATATATTTTTCTAAATGAAGTCCTCAATCCATAGCTATTATTCAAAAAATTTCAGTTGATCCAAAAAAAAAAAAAAGAACAAACATTTTAGAAGTTTGTTTTTCAATGTGGGATGTTTAGACCCCGTCCCTACACTACTGAAAGAGATTCTGAGCTTGGGACACAGGAACTGACATTTTAAGCAAACACCTCCACAGATTCTGAATCTTCTCCCCCAAATGAACTTACAGACTGCCATTCACTCCTTTGATATATTTATTGGTTAACAGGAACTGTTTTAGAGGCTGGGCTTCATGTTGTAGACAAGATAGATGAGGCCTTCAGCATCATTCTGAATGGAGAAAAATTGAAGGCATTCCCTCTAAGATCTGGTACAAGACAGGGATGCCCTCTCTCACCACTTCTGTTCAACATAGTCCTCGAAACACTGGCAAGAGCAATTAGACAGACGAAAGAAATTAAAGGGATAAAAATTGGAAAAGAAGAACTTAAATTATCACTATTTGTAGATGATATGATTCTATACCTAGCAGACCCAAAAGGGTCTACAGAGAAGCTATTAGAGCTAATAAATGAATTCAGCAAAGTGGCAGGATATAAAATCAACACGCATAAATCAAAGGCATTCCTGTATATCAGCGACAAATCCTCTGAAACGGAAATGAGGACAACTACTCCATTCACAATATCCCCCAAAAAAATAAAATACTTGGGAATCAACCTAACAAAAGAGGTGAAAGATTTATACAATGAAAATTACAAAACCCTAAAGAAAGACATAGAAGAAGACCTTAGAAGATGGAAAAATATACCCTGCTCATGGATAGGCAGATCCAACATCATCAAAATGGCGATATTACCAAAAGTTCTCTATAAGTTCAATGCAATGCCAATCAAAATCCCAGCTGCATTTCTTGTAGAAATAGATAAAAGAATCATGAAATTCATATGGAATAATAAAAGACCCAGAATAGCAAAAACAATACTAAGCAGGAAGTGTGAATCAGGCGGTATAGCGATACCAGACTTCAAACTATACTACAGAGCAATAGTAACGAAAACAGCATGGTACTGGTACCAAAACAGGCGGGTGGACCAATGGTATAGAATAGAGGACACAGTAACCAATCCACAAAACTACAACTATCTTATATTTGATAAAGGGGCTAAAAGCATGCAATGGAGGAAGGATAGCATCTTCAACAAATGGTGCTGGGAAAACTGGAAATCCATTTGCATCAAAATGAATCTGAATCCCTATCTCTCGCCTTGCACAAAAGTTAACTCAAAATGGATCAAGGAGCTTGATATTAAATCAGAGACACGGCATCTGATAGAAGAAAAAGTTGGTTATGATCTACATACTGTGGGAGCAGGCTCCAAATTCCTCAATAGGACACCCATAGCGCAAGAGTTAACAACTAGAATCAACAAATGGGACTTACTCAAACTAAAAGTTTTTTCTCAGCAAAAGAAACAATAAGAGAGATAAACAGGGAGCCTACATCCTGGGAACAAATCTTTACTCCACACACTTCAGATAGAGCCCTAATAACCAGAATATATAAAGAACTCAAAAAATTAGACAATAAGACAACAAGTAACCCAATCAATAAATGGGCAAAGGACCTGAACAGACACTTCTCAGAAGAGGACATACAAACAATCAATAAGTACATGAAAAAATGCTCACCATCGCTAGCAGTCAGAGAAATGCAAATCAAAACTACCCTAAGATACCATCTCACTCCAGTAAGATTGGCAGCCATTAGGAAGTCAAACAACAATAAGTGCTGGAGAGGATGTGGGGAAAAGGGCACTCTTGTTCATTGCTGGTGGGACTGCAAATTGGTGCAGCCAATTTGGAAAGCAGTATGGAGATTTCTTGGAAAGCTGGGAATGGAACCACCATTTGACCCAGCTATTCCCCTTCTCGGTCTATTCCCTAAAGACCTAATAAGAGCATGCTACAGGGACACTGCTACATCGATGTTCATAGCAGCACAATTCACGATAGCAAGATTGTGGAATCAGCCTAGATGCCCTTCAATAGATGAATGGATTAAAAAAATGTGGCATTTATACACAATGGAGTATTACTCTGCATTTAAAAATGACAAAATCATAGAATTTGGAGGGAAATGGATGGCATTAGAGCAGATTATGCTAAGTGAAGCTAGTCAATCTTTAAAAAACAAATACCAAATGACTCCTCTGATATAAGGGGAGGAAACAAGGACAGGGTAGGGACGAAGAGCTTGAGACGAAGATTTTCATTAACAGGGTTGAGAGGTGGGAGGGAAAGGAAACGAGAAGGGGAATCGCATGGAAATGGAAGGCGATCCTCAGGGTTATACAAAATGACATATAAGAGGAAAGGAGGGGTAAGACAAGATAATTCAAATGGAAGAAGTGATTTACAGTAGAAGGGGTAGAGAGAGAACAGGGGAGGGGAGGGGAGGGGAGGGGGGATAGTAGAGAATAATATAGACAGCAGAATACATCAGACACTAGAAAGGCAATATGTCAATCAATGGAAGGGTAACTGATGTGATGCAGCAATCTGTATACGGGAGAAAATTGGGAGTTCATAACTCATTTGAATCAAACTGTGAAATATGATGTATGAGGAACTATGTAATGTTTTGAACGACCAACAATAAAAAAAAAAGAAAATATATATGAGCTTTTAATTAAAAAAAAAAAAAGATAGATGAGGCCTTTACCCCAGTGGGTCCTATGTGGAAATATATAAATTAAAAAGTAACATAATAAATGGAGTTTCAAATAGTAAGTTCATTAAAAAAACCAAAAACAAGACAAACATGCCAATGTATTAAAAAATGTATATTTGGGGAAAAAAGAAAACAGAGAAGACACCAAAGAGACAAACTTAGTTCTGAAAGATGGTGAGAACCCACCTGCCTCCCAGGAAACCGCAAGGCAAAGACCTTGAGCAGAAATAAGATGCTATGTATGAGAAATGGAAAGAATGCCAGTGTAACTGGGCATGGTGGCGCACGCTTGTAATCCCAGCAGCTGGGGAGACTGAGGCAGGAGGATGGCAAATTCAAAGTCAGCCTCAGTAAAGGTGAGACGCTAAGCTACTCAATGAGACCCTGTCTCTAAATAAAATACAAAATAGGGCTGGGGATGTGGCTCCATGGTTGAGTGCCCCTGAGTTTAATCCCTGGTACCAAAAAAAAAAAAAAAGGCCAGTTTAGGGGGAGAGGTAAGATAGGCAAGAAATGAGGCAGAGTAGAGATGCAGGTCTCATTGGCCAGTGCAAGATGTTTGAAAGAAACTCTACTTTTATGAAAAGCTAGTGAAAGGTTTTAAGCTAAAAGGAAGAAGAAAGGGGAGAGGGTGTGTGAGTTTGTGTATGTGTGTGTGTGTGTGTGTGAGAGAGAGAGAGAGAGAGAGAGAGAGAGAGAGAGAGAGAGAGAGAGAGAGAAGAATGATGTGCTTTTCAATACTCATTCACCACCCATCCATATCCTTAGATTTATAAAGCAGCCCAAATGGCCCTATTTCTTCCTAGGTCACTTAGACAAAGGTTCCATATCTTCACTACCTGATATCCCCCTTACTAATCAATTTGCTGCTTGTTGCTCCTCTAAAGCACGCCTTTCCACGTGCCTTGTTAATATGCTCCAATCTGTCTTCCTACTTGACTTCCTGCTCCTATAGCCTCATTGACAGTTTTGGAAATCTTTTTCACTTGAATCTTTTAACTTTTAAAAATATTTCTCTATAATATTTTAAAAACATTTCTCTATAACAAATCAATGAAACTATGATCCTGGGAACAGAGCTTTTGCTCTGTCATTAATTAGTAAATATGGAATTAGTAAGGTCATCTATGAGACATGCAGATTAGGCCAATCCAGATGGGATAATGGAATAATTAAATATCTTTTCTCTAAGCTCTTTCTACTCAAAACATGGTCCATGACCTGGCAGCATCTGCTTCATGCGGGAACTTATTAGAAATGTAGAATTTAAGGCCTTACTCCAGACTTACTATATCAGAAATTACATTTTAATGGGATCACTGAGGTTCATATTCACATAAAAGCCTGAAGTGTACTGTTGTAAGCCAGTGATCTTCAACCATGGCTGCACATTGGAATAAACTCAGAGGTTTAAAAATACTATGTCTGAGCCCTAACCTCAGAGATCTTATTTGATTGGAGCATTAAGCATTTTAAGCTCATCAAGCATTAAGGCATAATTTTTGAATGCTGATATACAAAAGACTGCCTGGGAAACTCATATAATGTGTGCTCCCCCAAAGTTTCTGATTGAGAAGAGCCAGAATAGGTTTCAGGAACCTACATTTTTAGCCAATACATACAGTGAATTCTGGTGTAGGTGGCCAACAGAAAAAAAAGAGCATACTTTGAGAAACATTTCATTAAGGAACTATAGAAGAAAAAAAAACACTATGAAGTAAGGATGCCAATTATTTGGTTGCTGATTGATGTGTATCACTGGTTGAATCTACTTAATAACTGCACAGCCTCTGAAAGCATAATGAAACAATGTAGATTTCTTGATAATTATCTCCTAGATCAGAGAGATCCTTCTGTCAGAAATAATGCTGGCTGCAAAGATCCTATAAAACATCCTGTAGTCTAAAAAAGGGCCAAGGTCATGAACAAGCCTACACCAAGGAAACTTTACATGTTGGGAGAAATTTCTTTCCAGGTTAGGGAGGGAATTCTGCTTTTACTACACACTTTCTAGTAATTGACAGCTCAAACAAGAAGGGCCTTATAATTATGGAGAAACTGAGAGGTGGCTTGGTATCATGGAGTGGCCGTAGGAAGTGCCACCCTGGTTGGGTGACTCCTCCTAACTCTACCCAGAAGGTCTTCAGGAGGATTTAATGGAATACTCACACACCCAGGATCTTCTTCTTCTTCTCCAGATTGTAACTGGGCTATGAAACCACTTATCCCTCAGTTCATGGCTATCTCATTCCTGGCTACTTGTCTTATATCTTATTGCTTCATTTCCCTAATTGGATTGTTCAACTGCTTAAAGACAAGGATGATGTCCATCTAGTTCTTTTATTTTCCCACAGCACCTAGAACATAGCTGGACACACAATAAAAGCTTAGCAAATAGTTATTTGATTAAATAATGGCAATAAACACATTATACTGTCTTCCTGAATAGTTTAGTCTATAATGATGAGTGATCCTTAGGATGGCAAAGGCTCCATAATTATTATGAGATTTTGAAATGTAATGTAAGTTATCCAACAGTATTAAACAATATAAAAATAGCAACAATAATAGCAACCAAGTAGGTTTATTGCACTTTATAGTTTTTCAAAAGATTTCATGGGAATTACATCATTGGATTCCCAGGACAACCTTATGAAAAAGGTGAGAAAATACTTTGGTTTTGAATTTTTTTATTACTGTGATAAGAACACTTCTCCTGAAATTTACCCTCGTGACAAATTTTTAAATGTTCAATACAGTATTGTTACCTATAGCACTATTTGCAGATTTGATGAATGGAGAGCCCACTCCACCTCTACCAGGTGACCTTCTAAACTGTGGCAGCAGCCTTACTTGCAAACTCTCTAAGTTGCCTCCTGAAACTTCAGAATAAAATCAAGGATTTAGTCCTCTTTTCACCACCCACTCTGGCTGGATCAGGATGCACTTGTTCAAGTGCTTCAGGAGGAGGAATAAGAGCACAATTTTCAGTCTATAACCAGAATCAGAAAATAGTCATACAGTGTGAACACTTTATAAGGAAGTGTTTCCCAGGAACTGAGGTATCTAATTAAGTGCATATATCTTTTAGTACTTCAGAAAATATATTTGCAAAGAAAAATCCAGTTTGAGTATAGATCACTTCTAAATTCCCAGAAGTATCATTAAACTAATTCTGTCCTTCTGGGTATGCAAGGTGAATAGAGGGGAAAGAATTTTTCACAGCATAGATTTGGCAACTAAAAAACAAAAGGACACAATGTACCAGTCCATCAGTCACTCTACCTTTAGAAAAAAAATTATGATTGATTGAAAAATGACCATAATACTTTATAGTTCCTCCATAAAGAGGTAGTATCCGTGTTTTTACTCCTTGGGCTAGGGTTGTGACTTATTGAAACCTACAAAATGTGGAGGATGTTACCTGAGAAATCTGCATCTGAATCTAAACAGGTCTGGCAGCTTTTAGATTGTTGGATGGTAGGAGATACGTAGACCAGTCATCTCAATCTTCTAGTCAACAGCAAGACAACCATCAGACATATGAAGGAGGCCATTCTCACTCATACGCAGTCCCCAACCATGTCATCAGCTGGTCATAGACACATGAATGAGCCTATCTTACTCATGCACTTACTTCACACCAGCAAAAGTGCCCCCCAAAAATGACTTATAGCTCATGAGTAATAATAAGAGGTTGTAATTTTAAGTCACTATTCTCTGGGTGCTTTGTCTACAGTAAATGCTAACTTAGACAATGTGTGACCCTAGAAGCAACAGAATCAGACAGATCATGAAACTAATCTGCCATTTGCAAATAGCAATGGCCATTGCAAGTAGCAGCAAAACTAAAGAACAAAAAGACATGTGCAAAGCACAGACTGCCAGTCACATCAGCTTTTTATGTCATAGACTTAGAATGAGGAGCTGCCATTAGCAGTATATTTTTAAAAAGAAGAGAATGCAAAAAATAAACTTTATGTAAAGTGACTTATTTTTGAAAGTACTAACAGACACATCACCAATGGCTATAGTGACATTGACCACTTCATTTGGTGATGAAAGAAACCATATAATTTCACCACTTCACCCTTCATGAAGAGCAAAGCTGGTGATAAGTGTGAGGAGGGAGCTCTTCTGCCTTACTGAAGTATTTGGATTTAGCTCTTTCAAGTTTAGGTACAACCTTTTACCTATATCTGTTTTACATCACAGTCAATTTTTACTTAGAGTTTTTATAGCATGAAATAAGAATTAAGATTTTTTTAAGGCTAAGAGGGAAAAAAGAACAAAGAGAAAAGAAAGAACTTGTTATGTCAACTTATTCAATTATTGGAGATTGACGTGTTTGAGCATGTGTCTTCCAACCTTTTTTCCAAACCTCAAACCACCTCAAATTTACTTGCTAGAGGATGGGAGAAAGGATAGGGGAGTGCCTAAAAGATAGAACCTACATCCATACCAAATCCCACAATGACTGTTTTAGAAAATAATCATAGAGTGTGAACACTTCATAAAGAAAGTTTCCCAGGAGCTGAGTATCTAATTAAGTGTATATGTCCTTTAGTACCTCAGAAAATCTATTTGCAAAGAAAAATTCAGTGTGAGTATAGATCACTTCTAAATTCCCAGAAGTACCATTAAACCAATTCTGTCTTTCTGGATATGAAAGAGTCCATGGATTATCTAAAATTAAAGGAAACATAAAATCTACCACTCCCTTATGTCTAATGGTTCCAGGTTATGCCTGGAATACACAGGCCTGAAACTCTACTGGTTAAAAATGGTACCCAACCTTTGAGATCCATCTCAAATTTTTTTTATTAAAGCATGGCTACTTGTCTATGATAAGAGATAGTCTCATGTTATAAGACTCATTTCCCCACCACAGAAAGTAGAAATCATATCCCCAAGTTCCTTTGTAGCTAGGAAACAGCCATGTGACTGAGTTTAATCAATCACAAGTACCCATGGGAAACAACAGTTCATATAAGAGCAACATAAGGAACACCTTTCCTCAGAGGAAGGAGTGTAGAAGCAGCCTCTGGTTTTCTAATGACACTGATATCTCAGCTTTTGGTTACCATCTTTCATTGAATCTATCATGCTATAAACTAAAGATGCACCATTATTTCATGTACCTCTATTTTTTAATGCTGCCAATAATGCTATGGATACAATGTGTTCATAAGTTGAATTTTTATTGTGCACTTATTTAAAACTCTATAGGCATATAAACATAAGATTTTATTATAAAATATATTAAGCATTGAGTCTGACTCTTCTGAATGACTTAAAGGCTCAAAATGAACCATTCCCATGTTTTGCACACAATATCATTCTTTAGATTATTGGGACTGGTAGTGGTGCAACATTTCTTAAGAGCGAGGAATCTCTTCCAACTCCCTAATACTAATTCTAGGAATGTTGATGTCTATGTGTTCATATGACAGCTATATGATAACTTCCATTTGGAGAACAATTATGAGATGTAGTCCAATTCTAGAGAAGGAGTTATGTTAGAAAAAGAAAAGATGTCTGAGAAAAAATGAAATATGGTTTAACTTCCTGGTGACTCCAGGGTTAGTTTCACTGCTATGCTATGGTAAAATCCATTTAATGAAGAATTGGTTCATGGGGCTGGGGTTGTGCCTCAGCGGTAGAGTGTTCATCTAGCACATGTGAGGCCCTGGGTTCGATCCTCAGCACCACATAAAAATAAATAAATAAATAAATAAATATATTGTGTTCAACTACTTCTAAGAAATTAATGTTAAAAAAAAAAAAGAATTGGTTCATGGTACTTAAAAGACCATGAAATAGAGAAAATACCTCCACTCCTGACCTACTGTCCAATAGTTTCTTCCAGTCTAAAATATGAAGACTATGACACATATTCAAAATACTTTACTGAGGGTTTATAATAGGCAGTCTCAAAGGAGGATAAAAGATGTAATTTTAGCTCATTTGGGTTTTCACTGTATTACAACAAGCACTGCAACATATATCATCCCTCTCAAGTTTCTCAGACCAACCAACTTCAACTCTTCCTTTAGGAAAATTTATATTCCATGGCATAAAGTCTGAGAGTTGGTTGCTTGCTTAGTTCTCCATTTCAAGATATATCCAGGACTTCAATTATATCAACAATGGCATTTACCTCTGTATGGGCAAAGAGGTGGTGGGTTCTGCCAGACACAGAACACCAGTGGGAGGTATGGATTCTTTGATTCCCTTGCTCAGTAACTATACCCATTAGGAATTTCTTAGCTATAAAGAACAGAAAACTCAATTCAAAGTGGCTTGTAGCTTAATAATTATAACATTTATTGTCTCTCATAACAAAAAACTTCAAAGGTAGGTCAGTCTCCACATGTCACTTAATTGGGCTTGATTCTGCTTCTCTAAGACCCTCTTGGGTCCTCCTTCCATTGTGTTATCTTCCTAAGTGGCTGAAAACAAGATGGCTGCCACATATCCAGGCACCATATGCAGATAAAATGGTGTCTCTAGGAGTAAAAGAGGAGATTCTGTGTTTCTCTTAGGAGCAAAGAAACTCTTCTTCCCAAAATCTTCCAGCACTCCTCCACTGGAAACTAAAGACGGAATTAGATCACATGCCTACCCCTAACCAATCAGTGGCAATGGAATAGGACAACATGACTGCTTTCTACCAGAAAAGACCCACCCCCAGAGCTAAGAGTTGAGGATGGGGACTGCTTAACCCAAAGAATGTGATCACAGAGTAGGGTGGATGCCTGAACAAAATCACAGTTCTGTTAAAAAGAAGCGAGAGTGAGTGGGGGGAAAAAGATGTTGGGCAACCAACAGTATCTACTGAGTAAGTAATCGCTCTAAAACATTAATTTTTCTGAGATGGTATACTATAATCATTACTGATGAGAGAATACTCATACTCACAAAGTTCTGTCCTTCTTTTTAGAAACAAGCATTACTATGCTCTAGCACAGTGGGCTCTTTTCTGCTCCATGGGAAACCTGGTGCTGTTTAAAGAAGCTAGAGGGTTTTGTATGCCCTTTCTAATTGGAGAAAGGATTCTTCATACGATTGAATTCTTTTTATTCAATTTAATCCTCTGATAAATATTTATTTTATTCTGAAAAGGAGTAAAAGTGGCAGCCTTAATTATCATAGAGAACTAATCTCCATGTGCACAAGTCTGTAATTCCCTCAAGGGAAAAATCATATATATAACCCATGGAAATCAGTTCCAGAAATAAATGACACAATGAATTGTTAATCAATGGATCTTTCTAGACCTAACATAAACTTTTATAACAGCAAGAGTTAAGGCTCTAAGATAGGAGTAGTCCATATCAAACCAGTGTATTAGCAAAGGCCCTCTGGCTTTAGGATACTTTCCTTCCACAATTCCAACTCAAATATTACATAGAAGTGGGAACTGTCAAGCTAGAACTCGAATGCTTTTTATGGTCATGGTGTGGGGATAGGTAAAAAAAAAAATAAAATACAGACCCTAGGTTAGACAAGCATTAACTGGAGAAATCCAGATCTTGGTCAGATCTTACCAATCTATGTCCTTCCGGCTTCTCCTAGCCAGATGGAGTCTTATTCCTAATAATCAGTGGGCCTAGAAATCCCCTAGAAAGGACTATCAAAACATCGACATGTTCAGACAGATGTACATACAAACAGAAAGTCTAAATTAAATTCTCTATATGAATTGATATTTTTCACTTTTTCTCTTTACTATATCCTGTTCCCTTAGTTAATCTCCCCAGTTACAAGCTTTGTTTGTTTGTTTGTTTTTTCCCCCCACTTGTAACACAGTGTATTTGCTGAATATCCTGATTCATGCCCTTTGGTTCTTATTTCCTCACTTCTAATTCTTATCTCTTCTGACACCAGCCTAGAAGTTTGTTATGTCTGAGAAGTCCTTAGATACCATGGTTACCCAAAGGGTCAAACTGACTCTCCCCAAAACTAAATGTTGCTGACTCCTTGGATGCCACAGGGATTGTAATAGCCACAGCTGAAAAAGCTGTCCAAACAAAGATGTTTAGATAATACCCGAGATTGAAGAAGACAAGACTCTGTTACGAATCAATTTGCTACCCCTTATTTAAAAGATATTCAGTACAGCATTCATGCTGGGAATCAGATAGGGTGGTATTTCCTAAATTGATTTATACAATGCAAATATTTATCAGGTAAATATTGAGAGAGTAAAAAGACAAACAAAAATTCTCTGGTCTTAAGGTCATTTTTATTTTTTAATTATCCCAGTGTGTTATCAAATATTATTCTGAATATGGTAAGGGGAGAGGAACTATTTCTATGTATTTCTACCTAGAACAATGATCAAATGTAATCTATGCATTGAATTAAATATTTCAATAGGGCTTTACAGTCTATAAAACAATATTACCTGAATTGGTTATTATGACAGCCTTGTGAAGTATGCACTAATGCTGTACACACTTTACATGTGAATAAACCAAGAATCTGAGGTATTCTGTGCCTTTTCTAAATTGTTAAAACTAACTGGTAAAAGGAAAAGCCGGGACTAATCTCCAGTCCTAGACTCTCATTCCCTTGTCCATTACCAAAATATATTCATGACAAAGGATAAATATAGCTCTCATTGCCTAAATAAGTGTGGCAAAAATTAGAAGCCAACAGATTGCAATTCTGGTGCTCCTTTAACTAGAGCCTCTGGCTTTCTTTCAGTTTCTCCTGGGTTCAATATAAGGCAAGAATGAGGCGTCTTTGAAGAACATTTGGGAGAACAAGATTCAAGACTTGGAAAGCACAATGTGCTGGGCTGGCTGAGTGACTACAGCGAATATTCTCTTGCTAAAGTTGTTCAAGCACTCAACTTTCCTCTGATTTTCACTATTTATACACTCACTGAAGCCCTCATCATCTGAGCTTCATCCTCTAAGAGTGTGACACCTTGTTAAACAATGGATAGTCTAATGTCCCTTTAAAAACCAACACACAGGTCATGCTGCTCAATTATCTCCAGTTCATAAGATGAAAGTACTTTCTGTGACCCTAGGCTCTCTGCCAAAAACATCACCAACTTTTATTCTTCCAACAGCTTCTATTAGAGCTTGATACAGGCCCCACTGAAACACTCTTCCTGCCAAGAACTCTAGGCCAAGGTCTACACTGAATGAACAGGACAACGGCTATGATTTTCACGTCCTATCCAATGATGTGTTGCTAAGAGACAATGTGATGTTGCTTGCTTTTGAGGTTTTAACACACTGGGCTATATACCGGTCTTTCTGGACAGGATGGAAAAAGAACTCAATAACTCACACATTCACAGATGTCTGAGACTCCAGTAAAATAGTAATAGAATTATAAGGGATAGAATTTATAGAACGTTTTTATGTTTTTAATATACTTTTGCAGTCTTCTGAACCAAGCTCTTAAGTCCATGGTGAAATAGAAGGGTATTGCTCAAAACTATGGGAAGGAAAATGTAGCACTTAGGCCACAGTTATAATGAGGTTATGTGAGGGGAAAATGTGGTTTTAAAAAATTACTGAAAAATGTATTCATAGGCATTATTATACAATTGTGGTGCCAGAGAAAGGAGTGGGGAACTGATTCAGGTATGACACTACTCTGCCCAACTCATCTGCCATGACAATAAAATTTAGTTACTTACCGTAGGGAAAAAAAGACAAGTTCAACATACGTAAGGCTTTGGTTGATTAATGATTCTGCTATGAAGTACCACCTAAAGGACAATAGTCAGTTTTTCCCATTAGCAGGTATCTTTACTGAGGTGTGGTAAAATAGCATTCTCCACCTGGGTTACATGATCTAATAATAGAGAATATTCTAATTGTATTCCAGTTTGTGAGATAACACAGGGCTTGCCTTTGATGGTAAAAATAATTTATTTCTAGGCAAGTATAAGTAATTATTACACAGTATGTTTCAAAAGAACATCATATTTAGCCTGACATTATTTTCATTTACTAACAGTCCTTTAGTTTGTTGATAAACAGTAATAATAAATGTGTGACAATCATGAAAGAAATGGCCAACTCATGGTAGAAATCAAAGAAGTAGCATATGCACATGTATCAAGATACATTTTTATAGGAAAAGTATTTGCACCTTTTAAACTTCATTCATTCTTTTAATTTTTAATATTTATTTTTCAGTTCTCGGCAGACACAACATCTTTGTTGGTATGTGGTGCTGAGGATCGAACCCGGGTCGCACGCATACCAGGCGAGCGCACTACCGCTTGAGCCACATCCCCAGCCCATTCATTCATTCTTTAATTTAAAATTTTTTTTTACTGAGCTCTTGCTATTGATAACCACTGCTAGAGATACCACAATAAAACAGACAAACTCTTAGCCTCCCTGGAGTTTGCATTTATTCCAAAGGGAAGAAATAGACCATAAACAATATGAGTAAAATATTTATTACTTCAATATTCAAATATTTATAATAAAAAAGATCAAATATTTAGTAAACATGAATTAAAAGATTCATAGGTCTCAAGAGACTGAAAATTTCATCATCAGTGGAATTCCAGAACATAACACAGTGCCTGACCCTGGACATTCAAGAAATATTTCTTGAATGACTGAATGAACAAATGAACAGACTGTATGGTCTCTGCAAATATCTCTGATGATGTCTTTCAACCCCTTACTAGGTTTTCTTTTTGTACCTGGTTCCTTTCAGAAAATATTTGAAATAACTTACAATGAGAAAGTTAAAAATGTGGTCCAAACAATGAAGGGGAAAAAAATTTAGTCACAGTGAATGGGATTTCCTTATTTTCTTTAATGTAGGACTTTGATCAATAGCTTAAATGGAAGTACTTTGGGTAGCAACTTCTCAAAAGTGTGCTTTTCACATGACTTTTAAAAAAATACTATATTCCTTAACTACAGGTGAGATGGACAATTCCAAATGTGATTTTGAAAGAAAGAAGGAAAAATATCTTGATAAAGCACTTCTATGGGCACCCCAGTAATCATTCAGTGAATGTGGCTTTCTTTATAAAGTTCCAAGAATAAAATTTAGCATAAAATAAACTCTTAATCAATGTTGACTTAGGACTTTCAGATAAAGTTGATTCTCACACTATTTCTGAAGCATGATAATAAGACCATGTAGTCAGCAGATGAGATGGTCTTCTCATTTTGCTTAGTGGAGTTAGAGCATCCTCTAATGTGCTTTCTAGGAGAGGAGATCAGCTTGTCAATAACCGTTGATCAAAGAATGATTCTTCTCAACCTTTTCAACTGAGTGCATAGCCTTCAGCAACCCACACGAATGGATGAGAGACCAGTTGCTTGGCCAGTCACAAAGCAATGCTAACAGAGGTGAGATGAGGCCGCCAGAACCTGCATCTTCCTAAACAAATAATGTAGCATTAGACAAACTATTCAAATCCCAGTTCTAACAATTTTTTCTCCTGGATAGGAAAAGTAAGGTAGTCTGTCATCAATGAAATAATATTAATTTGAAGTTATCATAGTACTAGATACACAAAGGCAACAACTGGGAAGTTTTAGGTGATGAAAAAGGATATTGGATTGGATAGCTTGCAAGTTAGTCACATTGGTCTACACAAGTCCAGATCAGTAGGGAATAAGGTTATGTGTCATTCTGTGCCGAGAGCCATCTGTGTGTGGACTACATCATGCATAGCAGCCTAATGAATAGGAGAATCTGGTGTCTGGGAACTTCCAGTGGACATTTCCTCTGGCTGACTGCCCAGACACATTGTTAGCCCTATTCAAGCTCTGCCAAAGGTCCCACACAGCACCGGAGATGGGGTGACCTGCTGTAGCTACACAGCCCCTCTGAGATGGGTGTGACCAGCCAATATGCCAATCAACCTGCTGATTACAAAACATCAGGAAGCAAGACTCCATCCCTGAAACCTTATCCCTGCCTTTGATGTACCCCTTTAAATAAACCACAAGAGCCATTTTCCAATTGCCTAGCTCCAGCTCCTATGTGGACTTGACCTATCAGGGCTCCATCTTTTGAAACTATCTTTCTGACTCGGTCACTAATTATTCTAGACTTTAAGTTTCTTAGGTGGCTTACACCCTCCTTGGCAGGAAGAAGAACCCCCTAATGAGGCACTGGCTGCCTCCCCATAATTCTGCCCCTCCCTCCCCAAGTATGTGAAGGAATTTAAGATATTGTTCTCAACCAGCAACCCATAGAACTCAACCCTTTCTTTGAGAAAGAACTGAAAGTTTACATGTTAAAAAATAAAAATGCTTTCCTCTGTTTGCTGGGCAAGGAAAAGTGTCATGGGATGGGCAGGGGGCTCTTATAAGCAGAGAAGCCCTTCCTTCACTCCTTTCTTCTATTCTTACCCCCCCTTCCTTTTCTTCCATCTCCCCTTCTTCTTCCTTTCTTCTCTTTTCTCTTTTTTCCTGTCTCTTGTTACAAGGGTCTAGGATGGAGTGATTTCTTCATTATTATTTGCCACTGGATTGTGGATAAGCCAGGTGCTGAAAGATGCTGTTCAGGTTTCAGTTAGCTTGAATCAGACCTGATTTATTTTTCACTCTCCCTTTCCACATCTCCTAGGGCAGAAAAGCACAGCATTCAGATGAAAAATATATGGGTCATCAAGACGAGTTCTCCCATTGGAGAACAGGAAACTGGACCTGTGATGACTGTGAATGAACTCTCAGAGAACCAAATGAAACTCACAGAAATAGAAACCAGATGTAAGCAATCACGAATCCAGGGCACTATTCTGCCTCCAGTTTATTTTTAGCAGAAAAGTTATTAAAGTCTTTTCAGTACCATAATTAATTTTCAGGGACTGCCATTAACCTCATAGTATAAGATGGGACAAGTAAGTTTTTACATCTAAGGTTTGAGTGGAAAATAATGATTTTAAGTAGTTGGGGGGAGTGTTTTATGGGTTTTAGCTTTCTGAGTTGGACCTGGGAGTAATGACTCTCACTCAAACATAATCCATCTTTAGATAATAGTGACTGTTTATATATTTAGGATATGTTAACCTCCTCAAAGCTGGGAAGTATCATAGCCTAATATAATATTTGGCTTTCATGTTTTGGGTGTGTAACAAGAGGACCAACAGTCTTGTTAGCTAAAATCAACCCAAGGTATTAGAGTTTGGACATGAACTTGGCCTGCCCATGCCAGAGGGAGTACAAGTACTTTCTTTCAGGCTCCGGATGAAATCATTAATTATGTCAGCAATCCCAACGATAGACCTGGAGACACTTTGCACCACTTAGCAAACAAGCAACCTACTCAACTGTTTAGAAGTCTGGGGAAGATCTTAAAGATCTGTTCTCACTGTACCTATTCAGCCCTTTCTCTGCAAATTTCCTTGATCCTGCATCTCTTTGGTTTTACCACACCATGATTGGAATTAGATGAGGGAAATTTGTGGTTGGGATGCCCAGACTGTGTATTGTAGACCTAAAAGTATATCCTGGAGCACCTCAACAATGAAACTCTTTTTAAGACATGGATTTGTTTGTTTGTTTTTTAATCAAATCAACTACACTTGAGTTCTTGCTCCAATTAAGACTATCATAGGTTTCCAAGACAAATTTTACCATTGTAGATATGTACATTTTTGCCTATTTAGAATAGCCTTACAAAGAATGTAACCTGTTTATAGGACAAAACAATTATTCTTTCTACAAAAACAAAAATTTGTTTTAACAAAGAAAAGTGCCTTGGGAACTTTCTCTGTAATTAACATCAGGATAAGACATCAAAGAACAAAGTACAGGGGCTGGGGTTGGGGCTCAGCGGTAGAGTGCTCACCTACCACACGCAAGGCCCTGGGTTCGATCCTCAGCACCACATAAAAATAAATAAAATAAAGGTATTGTGTCCAACTACAACTAAAAAAATAAATATTAAAAAAGCAAAGTGCAACAGAATTCTTCTAAGGTCAATTTAAATTTCCTTAGAATAATATATCCATATAAGAATTGATCTCAAATATTATGACACATCTAGAGTCCACATATTTGCCCCCATTCACCAGTGCCTAAAGAGAAAAGCACAAATAAAATGATGGTGGAATTGTCTTCTGGAAAGTAAGCAATGCCATACATCAAGTATAAGGAAAGGCAAATGCATGAGGCTGAGTTAGACCAAGGATGCACACAAATCTACCATAATTTTTAAAAATATGTTCATGAAAGATTCCCAGCAACAGATCAGTGAGGTTTGTATATGAGTTTTATTTTCTAAAAAAAAAAAAGTCTAAAATAATTACAAATTGTGCTCTCATCTCTCAAAAATTAAGAGGCAGGTATAAAAATGAGTGATTCAGTTTGATCTTCTGAGAATCTTTTCCGGGCTCTAAGCATTGTTGAGCACTTTGGAAAGGTGAACAGAACACAGCAAGAGGTTGATGAGGTTATATTTATTTGTTTGCTTTTTAACTTATAGAGATTTTTATCAATTAAATTTTTAAGACAGGAAAACAATGAGTCTAGCAGCTTCTGGTAGAATGGATTAATTTTGTCCCTAATAAATGGTTTGAATTTAATAGATAAAGGAATGGATCTTAAAATAAAACAAGTTGTTACGGAAAATTTAAAAACAATCAAGAATCTAGAGCTGGCAATATAGCACAATGATAGAGCCCATATTTAGCATAAGCAAGGCCCTGAGTTCAATCCCCAGCACCAAAAATAAAGAAATAAAAAAGCTAGATGAAACTTTATAGGAAAAACTCTCAATTGGTATCACCAGGGGAAAGAAGAAATGCTAAACTACCAAGAGAGGGTAAAAACAAAGCTCCTCCTAAGTTGTATGAACACAAAAAGTATAAGAAAATGAAATCTATTTCTATCATCATATGTTTCTTCATTCAAGGGAAAAAGGGTAGAAAGATGTTTAGAGAAAAGTTGACTATCAAAGAATTTACAGAACAAAACTAAACCTCTAAATTGCAAAATAATAATAAAATATCATTATTCTTATTTATTTCATTCTTTTCAAGGAATTTAGTGTATGTTCAAGCCTTGTGTCAATTTTTGTAAAGAACCATAAAAGGGAAAGTAAAATATCACTATTATTAAAGAAAATATTTACAAGAATGTATTAAAATATTCCATTTCCCCCCACTCTTTCTATATTGTGAACTCAGAATATGAGAGAGAAAAAAGCTATTAAACATTATTGAATCATAATACTTTTCTATTTAACAGCAGGCATCCTCAAAATTGTTCACAATGTACACACACACTTTTATTTACTTATATATTTTAGTTGTAGATGGACACTGTGGTGCTGAGGATGGAACCCAGCGCTAGGTAAGCACTCCACCACTGAGCTGCAACCCCAGCCTCCCTATGCACACTTTTTTAAAGAAAGGAAAAGCAGCAAACAATGGTGTGTACCAATTTGATGTCCTATATAGAGATAAATAAAAGATTCTCTCATGTACTAAATGCTAATTGAATATGTTCCATAAATAAAGGTGCAGAGTGTGATGAGAGTAATAAATATTTATAGTATGTTGTAGTTTTTTGCAGTATTTAATGCAATTTGCTATTCAGATGAAAATGGGATACTTATGGGGGAATTTGCCAGAAGAAATTAAGACTAAAAAGGTAAAATATGACAAAAAGGCAAAGCATCCTTTGCCTTAAACATGTACAAGAGGTAATTAAGGAGATAAACATTTCTTCATTAGAATGTTACACAAACTGGGCAGTATTGTACCTCATAGAGAATAAATCTACAATAAACTCTAAAGGCAACCTGTTTCCTCCTTAGCTAAAAGTGAGGATCAGACACTTCCAGACTCTAGCAAATAAGAAAGACAAATACTCTCTGAACAATAATATTCTACAAAGTGTTCCACCACCCCTAGGAAGAGACCTGAGGGGAATCCCTGAGATAACCTGACAATCTCCAGCAGCCACTACCCCGTTAAAAGCCAGTGTTGCGGACATACCACTGGATACAAATGCAAACATCAGGCAGTGGATGCTTTTAGCAAACATGAGAAGGGTCTCCCTCTTTAAAGAACAGAATGGTTAAAAAAAATAAAGAAAGAAGGAAGGAAGGGAAATTGCTGAGATACACAGACGTTTCTAAGAGCACGTGAAATATTGCCTGAGGGAGAATGACATCTTCAGGAAGGAACTAAAAGGAAACCCACGATTTGGACTAAGGATCTCTTTTTCCGTCTATCTCCGGAATTCTGCCTCTGAGCGAGAGCATGGCCCGGAGTTGTGCAAACTCTCCCATTCTCGTGCCCGAAGCACACGAGCTGGGTCGCTCGTAGGCTCTGGCCCCAGGGCGTTGCAGCCAGGGGTCGGGGGCTGTGCGCTCGCCAGGACAGCCGAGCAGGCACGTCAAAGAATCTTAACCACCATGGACAGCTCACTGGCTTCCCCAGCCAGCTCTGCGCCGTTTACAGACTCCACAGGAGCCACCAGCGAGGTCGATGTTTATGCCCTGGAGAGATGCCATGTGTTCCACGGTCTGTACCCCCCGCAATCGCCAAAGGCCACCACCGACCAGTTATATATAGGCAGAGCAGGCTTCAGGTATTAATAACCGTCTCCTTGCCCTCAACTCAGTCCTCCAAGATGTCACTGGATTTTAGGAATCACATGGAAAGAGTTGGCAAAGAGACCTTCGTTCCAGTCCCTTCATTTCCTCTCCTCTCCCGCGCCGCCTCTCACCCCGCCTTGGCTTTGCGGATCCTGTTAAAAGAAATAAAACAGACGGCCCCGGAGCTCTGGGGCTCCGGCTGCGCCGAGGTTTACAGGCGCTGGGAAGTTGAGCTAGGAGAGAGCGAGTGCCCGGACTCCGGAAAAGTGGAGTTGTCCCTCCAAGGCAACCGCATGCGGACCTGGACCCAGATATGGCCCTGGGTAATAGCGCGGGGAAGACGTGTCTGCCTCACTTTCCTCGCACACCAGCCCCACCAGGAATTGATCATCACTTTATCCGAGGCTTACCTTACTTTGGAATCTTAAATTGGGCTGGGGAGAGGAAAGAGAGGAAAGCCCCTCTCAGAGGAAATTCAAGCGCACCCTGGGACCCTGGGACCCTGGGACCTTATCTTTGGGTCCCACTGTACCCGGAGCTTTCCCTCTCCGGCGGCCTGAAGCAGGGCTCTCCCCCCAACACACACCTCAAATAAAGGGGCGCTCTGGGCCGGCGACTCTGGAGTGTGAAAGCACTCACTCACTCAACCCAGTGGGATAGAGTGGAGTGAGAAAGCCTCAGTTCTACTGCTCAGGCAAAACGGATTCATTGTGGCAAGGGAGAGTCCAGATTCTCAAGAGTGAAGCCCAGGGGAACCCAAAGCAATAGCTAGATACATGAAGAGATTGCCAGCCTTAAGATCCTGCAAGCTAATCAGGCCTCCTCCCTGGGGATCTACTCCACAGAGGCGACCAAGTCTGTAGCAGGAGCAGGGCCCTGTGAAGATAATCCTGATGCTCTCAGGACTCTCCGACCACCACTGCCCAGTCAAGGACATCAATAGGCATCAGTCTAGGTGATCAGAAGTCGAACTTTCCCTCCAGGCCCCCCACATCCTCCCTCTGTCCCTGTTGGGCAGAATCCTCAGATATGTTTTGATGGTCATGGGTTTGGGAGGTACACAAGTGTGTGATGTTGGAGAACCCATTTCCTAAAGACTCTCTCACCTCAGGAGGGCTTGGGCTCCTCCCAGGAAAACTGTCTCCCTGCTGGGCTTTCTGATCCTAGTAGGAAAAAGCTGAATGCTGCCCACTGTACCCGGAGCTTTCCCTCTCAGGTGGCCTGAAAGATTAAAGGTAGGCCTTCAAATCCTCCTATTTGCTAAGGTGCATTTACATGCCCAGAAAGCAGTGGGGCATAAGGAAGAGTGTGAGGCCCACCTTTCCAATAATGGGGAGCCTTCAATCAGTTTCATGCATATCTAAGCTCCCTTCCCTCAGGCAGTTCCTCCAGATGTTAGCTGCCAGTCCTGTTCCTGGAGTCTTATCCTCCTCTAACTACAAATACACCTACCTGATAATAAAACACACCCTTCTCTATCCTTACTTGTGATTTGGAAGCATCGAATCCCTTTTCCTTTTGTGCTATGTTGAGGTCAGCTGGCAACAGCCTTCTCTCAAGTCTCAGTCCCGGCAAGTGATTAGAGACTAATCAAATGAGAATATTACTTGAGCTGATTATGCAACTTCTGTAAGTAAACATAGAAAAAGTTTAGAGAAAAGAAGGGATGTGTTTAGTTATTTGGTTTCACAGGATTTTAGAGACATAGCTTGGAGCTACAGATTGGCAAATGTTAAATCTGAATGCTTATTGGTAATAAGAGGATTCCTGAGCCCAGGTGCACTGTTTAAAGAGCTACCGATACCTATTTGGTTTGTAATGCTTCTCTGTTTTCTTGTTGTTTGGGCTAGGAAGGAAAGAAGAAAGATGAAAAAGCTAAGCATAAGTGCTAGTTTTTTCCCTAAATTACAAGAGGAAATATCCCTGGAGATATATATCAACTGGTGAGTCAACATGGATTTAAGAGTAATACACTTAAAGTTTTTAGAAAACCTCTTTTAAAGTAGGATATAATAAACTGCCACTGGGAATGGGAAGATGGAAGTCTGGAGCTTGCTCATGGGCTAGGCATTCGTGTAGGTGTAGATCTCACAATGCTAAACTGTCTTCACATGGAAATACTGCAGATTAAAGGCAGGCCTTCAAATCCTCCTATTTGCTAAGGTGCATTTACATGATAGCAAGGCCTAAGCAAACACTGAGCCTCTATTGGCACTTGTTCTATTCCTAAGACTCGAAAAAGGAGGGAGGGGCTCCTCTTGTGTCTCATTTGCAGTTGTGAGTTCTCAGCATTATCATGGCATTATATTGGTAGATAGATTATGATGTCAGAAAATATCCTTTTCAGAAGAAGTAAAAAAGTCAGGGTTCTGGGTATATATTGAGGAGAATCTGCAAGAGCTACCTGTTGCAAGCTTGCAAGAGATATCTGATTTCTAATAATTGCCTTTAGTGGGAACCAAAAAAAAAAAAAGCCTCTTTACAAGAAGTTTTTAATTCATTTAAGACTTAATTTTACTTTTTTGAAGAAAAAAACATATTTCTGGAAGAGTCTGCTGAGACCTCCCTCCATTGGCCAGAAGAGCAGAGAGAAGACTGTAAATCAAGGAAAAGGTGAAGTAATAAATTATGAGGAAACTTGGGTATTCCAAGAATATAAAAACTATTTATTTTTCCTGTGTCTATATTTTCTCTTTTTGTGGAGGAGAGGAAATTCTAAAAATATTTGATAGATGTTTTGCCATTAACACCAGAAGGGGGGGGATGCAGAGAGGGATAATGGGGTAAATTTTGCTTAGTTAGTAGAAAAGGCAACATAAATCAAAGCAGTCTATTGATGCCAACCTTCAGTTTGTAATGTTCTGAGAGCATAATGAATTTATTTACAACATAAGTGATTTAATATTTGCAATCTGATTTTTGTTTTAACCTTTTATTGAGGGAGGTTGACTTTTCAAAGCCTGGATAGTTTGAAACTTGGCAAAGTACCTTCTGGATTTTTTTTTAATTGTGGAAGCAAATATTATCATTTTAGTGTCAAACAACTTACAAGTATTAAATGGCTCATTTGTGATTTACTTTTTTTCTTACAGATTTCCCCTCTTCAGATCTAATGATTACATTAGGCTCCTGAGTCTTTTTGGGAAGAATTTATTATAAATCAGCAAGTGTTAGAGGTTCAAAGATTGACATTTCTGGGTGCTGATACTTTGTCCTTTCATGCCATGCAAACAGGTCTAATATTTAGAGATTCTTAAATGTTCAAGGGAAGTTGTGGAAATTCCCAGATTTTTTTAAAGTGGGAGGAAGCCAAGTTTTTTTTTTTAAGTATGAAATTTAAAGTAATCAACTGAGGAAGAGAGGAACTGAGAAAAGGTAACCCAATCCAAACTAATCAGCAAGTCAATTGCTAGTTAGTGCGATTAAGGAGGGAGAAAGAAGTTCGGCGAACGAGGGTCGGTGAGAGGGCGCTATTTCACCACCCTAGGTGAAAATCTGTGGAGCATCAGCTGGACAGTTAGGCTTGATAAAAGTCAGATTCCTTGAAGCATTTCAAATCTCTGAATCCCGCTATCCCTCTGGAGAGTGATGAAACCTACTAGCAGTATTGTCTAGAAGACAAACATCTCTTGAGTGGTTCCGAGCACTAGAGTTCATTTCAGAGAGATATAGAACCACTGGGGGCTGGTATCCACACCCGCAGCAATCCTTCTTACCGGATACTACCCAGTAATTTAGAGCAGCCTTCCTTCCCCGCCCAACAGATTTTGGAAGAATCCCCGCTTTCCCTTTGCGTATCTGAGGTACAGCAGCATATAGCCACAGTAGCTCCGCATCTGCCCGCTGAAGCAGCTCGGAGACAGTCATCCTATAATCTGTAACAAGGGACATGGGGTGCGGAAAGGGGCGACAGAGAAGGGTATCAGAAATAAGGTGGGTAGGACTCCTCCCGGTAGGTGAAAAGGGTCATGGGCGCACTCCAGGTTTCCCTCTGTAATTCAAAAAGGGCTCTCCATTTTTTGCGCAGGCTTTCTTGGACAGGCTCCAGATGTCCCCAGCTGTTCTCAAAACAGCAAGAAGTGCAATCTCGACCTGAAGTTTGAAACTGTTTTTGCTCTTCTAAGAGAAAGATTCCCCCCTTCCTAGCCAAGGCTCCCCACTCAGCTTGACTCAGGAAAGAGTCTGGGAGGAGGGTTCCCATCTAACACCAGAGCTTCTAGGCGAGCTTAGGACTCCTTAGAATCGCAGGCCAACGCCCGCGGTCCTCGGCTCCCGCTCCTTGGCCTCCTCCGCACCCGTCAGCCCTGGGCGGTCTCCACGCCCGGCATCTAGCCCCGCGCACTGGGGGCTGCCGGCTGCCCAGGGCCGTCCGCTCGCCTTCGGGAACGTCGGCTCCGGGATCCTCGGCGCGGGCTGTAGCCAGCTGGGCCGGGAGGAAACGAGCGGATCCGCCCACGCCCCCGGGTCGGGGGATGGTGCTGCCCGGGCCGCGCTCCGCGGCTCCGGGGTGGGGCTCGACAGGGCTCCGGGCAGCGCTGGGGGCGGCAGGGCGGGCGGAGGTAGCTCCGCCGCTCTCCGAGCGTTCCGGGCTCCGGGCTCCGGGCTCCCCTCCGCTCGCTCTGGCCGCGCGTCGCCGCCCCCGCCCCCCGCGAGCCCGCCCGCGCCTTAGCTCGCCCCGCGCGCGTTCCTAGGGCGCCACCTCTTTGCGACTCGCTCACTTCTCTGGCAGGTTTGCCTCGGAGCGTGTGAACATTCCTCTGCTGGGCTTTCAACTCGACTCCAACCTGCGCCGCCCGGCCAGCATGCCTCCCCGCCCGTGAAGCGGGGCCACTTCAGCCCTGCAGCTCAAGCCGCCGCCGCCGCCGCCGCCGCCGCCCCTCCGCGCCGCTATTAACCCGCCCTCGCTGCCACCTGGCCCTCCTGTCGACGACACACGCACTTGAAACTTGTTCTCAGGGTGTGTGGAATCAACTTTCCGGAAGCAACCAGCCCACCAGAGGAGGTAGACGGACAGCTATGTATATATATGTGGGTCTCGCTACAAGTGGCTCTGGAACCAGAGGGCCTGGTTCGCAAAGAAGCTGACTTCGGGGGGGAAACTTTTTTCTTTTAGGAGGTGGTTTGCCCTGCTCCACGAACCCAGGAAAACGGCTGGCCAGATTAATTAGACATTGCTATGGGAGACGTGTAAACACACTACTCATCCTAGATGCATATATAAAACCATTTCATTTTCGCTATTATTTCAGAGGAAGCACCTCTGATTTTTTCCCCCCTCCTTTCCTTTTGGTCCCTTTTTGCCTGTGTGACTTGGAAGAAGCACAGTTGGAGTAGCTGATTCCTAAATAAGTAAGTGCTTGAGAAGCTCCCAAGAAAGTTCTTCCTTCTTCTTCTTGTTCACTTTTTTTCCTTTTTCTTTTTCTTCTTTGTATCTTGGGAGATGCCCTTGCTATTGAAGAAGAGGATATTTGAGAACAGAGTAAAAGAGGAGCGGAGTAGAGCGGGGAGATGAAGAGCCCGGACTGACATTTCGGGTCCCTTTCCACTCTATTGCAGGTCCCGAGCGCTAGAGGATACGATGCTGCGGAGACTGGTTCAGCAGTGGAGCGTCGCGGTGTTCCTTCTCAGCTGCTCGGTGCCCTCCTGCGGGCGTTCGGTGGAGGGGCTCGGCCGCCGGCTGTAAGTGTCCCCATCCTCCCCAAAGCATCGGGTTAGGGAGGCCAGTAGCAGAAGCTGCCAGGCTGGGGCGCTGCCGAGGGCTCCCAGCGGTCACCATGCTTCGCGCCCGGGTTAGAGTGAGGGATCATCTGGCTACCTGTAAGGGGCTGATTCTGGTATTCAAACTCTGCAGGAGAGCTGGTTGAACCGAAAGGAGACCTAGGCAAGAGACAAATTTGCTGTGCGTTTCCATAAGATGGAGCGTTTTTAGAGAATCTCCTTTAGGGAAAGATCATCTGCTTGTAGTGAAAGACTGGGGACCACGAAAGATTTTGAAACTCAGAGAAAGTGAAGGGTTCCTTGGGATATGTGTCTGTGCGCTTGTATACGTTCTGAATGTGGGTGGCAGTTTGTGTGCGAAAAGCAAAAACTTTACATCTAATTTTATTATGAATGACATAATTTAAGCATATAAATGGGACCATATTACATAATGAAGGCATATTATATAATAAAGTAGTAACAACTTTTCTGTGGCACACTTCCAACATTAGTATTGATACTGTTTGAGAAGGCTAGAGTGCTTGATTGCAAATGAATAGGCAACTTTCTTTAGGTATGGAATCTCCTTTTCTTTAATTGTTGTTAATAGTTCTTTAATCAAACATTTGCATTGTATTTTGAAAACTTGTATTTTGGCGGTCTCATTGGATGCTTCTTTTAGGGATTAACTTTGACTCTGACTAACATTCATACATCCAAGCACATCAGAGAACTAACACTGTTATAGGACTGAAAGTTGCAAGAGTAGTAGAATAACACAACCTATTGGACCTAGCAGTTCATTAATTTGTCTAATACCATGTTTGGGTGATCTTCAAACTGCAGACTCCATGTGCAGAGTGGGACATCCATACAAGTTTAAGGACTGAGAGAACTTTGACTTTGGAGAAGGAATTAAGGAGAATGTTTACGTTTAACAATAAAAATCACAACAACTAATATTGACAGTCAATACAAGGTGCTTCCTTGTAAATTCCTGAAGTTATACAGACAACTGTTTTATATGTGCCCTTGGTCTATTATTATTAAGGCAGAAAATTCTTAAATGAAATTACTGTAGACATGTCTGAACCTTGGCACCAAAATGAAAATGTAGTATGAATCTCCTAAGGCAAATTGTGTAGAACATTGTACTCAGATAAAGCTGAATTGTGTTCTTCAAATCAATGTTTTGCTGATGAATTTCTGAAAATTGTCTTCAAACTTCTTGTTCATTTGGGGACATGTGTTAAATTCAATTATTTAACATCCAAATATAAATATAGAAGAAGACTGAATTTTTAAAAGTGTACTCACATGCACTTATTTGGCTTGGAACATAGCCAATTTTTCTTTAGAGTTGCTAAAGTAATACCTATTTTCTCTTTTGAGAAACAGTAAATAGATCATGATTAAGTTCACAATTACAGCAAATATCAAGGCTAAGTTGTCCTAATGACTATTTTTAACTCTTTCTTTGTTGCACCTTGCAATATATACACATCAGAAATCATTTAGCAGCCAGAGACTCTGTTAGGGTTTTGTTTGTGGGTGAAATACAATATTGTAGTTAAACACACTCAGCAGATGGTTATAAAACTACCACAAAACATTCTCATAGTTAATGGCTAGTAGATCATCACATTACAACCATGGTTTTTCATGGAAGCTGAAATCATCAGTAGATGAAGATGTTTCATCAAAATATTACAGCCAAATGAAGTTTAAAAAAACAAGTCATTATTTTTACATTGCTGCCAAGTAAAGTAAATTTTGTGTGCTAGACAAAACATTAATCTACTATTACACAAAATCAAGCTAGCATTTTGAAAGAAATTTTAACATGTAACCAAACCATATTACTCCCTAAATTTTATATCACACATTAGGGGAACTCCTTATGAAGTACAGGTCTTCTTAAACTAGGTTAACTTTTAAGAGACAGAAAACTACTCGGAAAACACTTCCTGAAGTATGCAAAGGAGGCACTTACAAATTGTGAATCTGTCAGACCTGTTAGTCCAAAAGAGCCTCATCAATGGGGCTAGAATATAATCAAGTTGAAGACTAGGAAGTGGGATCTATGAAGGATAGCTTGGCAAGTGACTACCTCTGTGTTTAAAGTTAGAGAGGGAACCCCAACAGATTGAGAAACCTAAAGCATCATTGGCTGATTTGCTTGGGAGCCAGACTGGGTCTACTCCACTTAATGAAAAGCATAACTTTCAACTGAGTCATATGGGTTGGAAGGGACTTCTGGTGAGTCATTTTAACTCTAACACCCTAACCCTGTCTCCTCCATGTACCACAGAACTTTTCTTCTTAAACTCAGAGTCCTTGCTTAGGAGCTTCACATCAGCACAAGCATGCTGCTTCTTCCTGTGCTGGAAGAGGAATTTCCATTACTGTTTATTCCCTCTGTTCCTTGATAGTTCTTTAGAAATTTAATCTGTTTCCCTGAAAATTCCCCTGAGAGTGATTTTTCTTTAAAGCGGAACAGCTATGTTTTGACTGAATTTAGAGTTATCTGTCTTAAGCATTTTCCCCCAAATATTTTAGTTTTCTTTTACAATAGTCAAAGGAGATCATAGAGCATAAGACTTGTTTTTCCATGTTGGAGCTTGGGTATGTAATAAATGCTGTGTGAACCACCAGGCGAGGTAATGTGTACACACATATTGAATAACAGACTATTATTGATACCATATTTACAACTTAAATATTTCAGAGTTATCTAAATTGAAAACCTCCTTAATTTGAATTTATTACATACCACCTGGATATATCTAGTTTGTACATGCCAGTCATTTATCCCTGTGTCAGTTCATGCCTTATTTTGATAATAAAGGAAACATTTTATGGACCTTATTCCCTATTGATGATAAAGATATGACTGTATTCCTGATACTCCAGTGCAATTTCCCAGAGATGTGGGCTTCACAATATTTTAAGGGAAAAAGTCTTTGAAATACTAAATTACTTGCCTAATAGCATTTCAGGTTTAGCATTTCAGAAAATTTGTGTTTTCTAACATCCTAACAATTTCCCCTAACAGGCAGATAGGAAGCATTGTACCTCACAAAAGGTGCACTATTTTAAACTGGATGGAGTTGTGCCATATTGTATGCTTTTTATAAAATGGATAGGGTGATCACTGCATTTCCCATGGGAAAGTGCAGTTTTTAACTTGGGAAGGCACTGTGACTCACAGTTGACAGGCTTCCCAAGATGACAGGCATATATGCCAGTCAGAGGGGGCATGAGCAATGGTGGCTTGATTTGCACAGACCGACTATTAAAAGTTTGGGCTTAGAGTTAAACTAGACTAAGCTGTGTAATAGATTTGGGGAGCAATGCAGATGAGAAGAGGTATCAGCCAGGAATTGAAAAATTAAATGAAAAGTCCTCAATACTATCAATTATCACTGGTTAAGAATTTTGTTTTAATATAATATTTTAGGAATAGATAATTATTAAATTGCTGTGCTTATAAAATATATAATTATATTAGCCCTATTCTTTAAAAATGTTCTTAGAGGATATAAATATATTGTGCCCAGACCTCAAACTTGTAGATTATTAAAAGTTTCCAGAATACTAACTATTACCACAGAGTAAGTGAATTTTAATCTAGTCACATGTGGCACCTTCATAAAGGAGGAGAGACTCCTTCATGCCTCATTTAAACCAGGCTCCTGTTAAATTCCTTTCCGTTAAGTCATGTCTTTTTTGAACAAGCTACATGGCTTAAAGTCAGTGCACACACTAAAATACTAGAAGGAAGCTGGCATTCTAGCTACAAGGGCCAGAGAAATGATGACTGAATTTTCATCCTTCTTACTCTCTTCTTTGACTCATTCCCCCAAAGATAAACCAAACTCTAGGAATCCTAGTTCCTTATTTTGGAGATGCAAATGGCTTGTGGGAGCATTTGGTCAAAGAAACTGATAAATTTCTGCCTGATCTGTCCATTGTGGAGGAGCCTTGATACACTGTGTCCTGCCATAGGCTTTGGCTTCAGCTTTAGCAGGAGAAAGGGTTAAGGACATTGAAAATTTTACTTTTAGAATCAGAAGACCTAGTTTTTGGAGCCCTGGCTCTGCCAGGTCTCATTGTGTGGACTAGGGCAAATCATTTCATTCCTGCATCTCATTTTCTCATCTATAAAATGGGAGAAATAATACTTTTTATTATTCCCATATTTCACTGAAGAGTTGATGAAACCCTACCAGCGTTATAAGGAACCCAGACACCATTGTGTCAGGGAAGCATGAATACATGGGATGTAACCTGTGAAATACTCTCAGGTATTCTCAAAGATGAGTGAATTTGCAGGGCTGTTCCAATGGTAGAAACTGGAGTTAGGTAAGACTGAGTTAAAGCAGGCATGATTAATGTGTGTAATCCTTAAAATAATTCACCATGTACACACAAAATTCAAAAAGGAATACATGGGTGGATATCTAGGCAAGAGTCATGGTGTCATCTAAAAGGAGTGATGATGAATTGATTCTTTTCCACTATATTTTCATTAGAGTATTATTTAAATAGAAAAATCACTTCACAGTTGTTCCCAGAGATATTTTAAGAGAAATTACAAAGACAAGTGGACTTCTCAAGTACTAAAGGTAATACCCTCGGAAATTTTAAGTTAAAAAAAAAAAAAAAAACCTTGAAACACAGAAAAAAAATAGAAATGATCTCATACACAAGGAAACACAGTAGAAGACAGCCTTCTACTACTATTTTATGGACGCCCCCCCCCACCCAGCCTTTAGTTATAGGTTCTTGGTTGCTGGTCATCTAAAATTTTAAAATTCAGCCTGTTAGATGGTTTCCTAGATTGATTCCTTAATGGGGCAACTGTGTGTGTGTGTGTGTGTGTGTGTGTGTGTGTGTGGTGTGAGAGAGACTGAGGGTTAGAGACAGACAGACCTAGGTTTAGGAGCATACTCAGGTAAAGGCAGCTTTCTTTTTATTGCCCAGGCTAGGACATCTGGATTTATTTCCCCAACAGAACTCTGAAAAATGCGAAGAGAAACTCAGTGGTTTCTGTCTATTTCTGAGCTTACCTCACAGCATTTAAAATTGGGAAAGGAGCATAGAAAACCTCTGAATCTAACCCCTTCCTTTTAAAAAGATGAGGTCCAAGAGTGCCCTGTTCTCAACAAGGCCACAAACCTTGGGAGCAACACTGGGACTGAGGGCTGCTGCCTCCCAAGGGCTGCCTTTCCCATCCTCTCCTCTTCCCTGCTCAGCCCCATGGCCACTCCTCGGTTTGTGTCCTTTAGGGGACTGCTTAACCGTCTTCTTCCCCTCCTGTCCCTTTGTCCCTCTGACAGCAAAAGGGCCGTGTCTGAGCATCAGCTCCTCCATGACAAGGGGAAGTCCATCCAAGACTTACGACGCCGCTACTTCCTTCACCATCTGATCGCAGAAATCCACACAGCAGAAATCAGAGCTACCTCCGAGGTTTCCCCCAACTCCAAGCCCGCTCCCAACACCAAGAACCACCCCGTCCGGTTTGGGTCTGATGATGAGGGTAGATACCTCACTCAGGAAACCAACAAGGTGGAGACCTACAAAGAGCAGCCCCTCAAGACACCTGGGAAGAAAAAGAAAGGCAAGCCTGGGAAACGCAAGGAGCAGGAAAAGAAAAAACGGCGAACCCGCTCTGCCTGGCTCATCTCCGGAGCTGCTGGGAGTGGGCTGGACGTGGACCACCCGTCGGACATCTCCGCAGCTTCCCTGGAGCTCAGTTCACGGTAACAGCCTCTTCTGGCCCCCCATTTCTCCCTGTGGCTCAGCTGGATTTTCCACTCTCCATTCTGCTCTGGCTTGGGCCAGCCTATAATTTTCCTCCCTTTCTGTACCTTTATCATGTGCTATACAACTTAAAAACATTCAAAACCAAGATAGGCCAGAATATTATCCTTGCCTTGAAGCAAGGTCCCTTCACCCTGCCCCTAATTACCCGTTTTACAGCCCATTTCTCTTCCTTTTACCATCATACTCTCAACACCAAATCTTTAACTACTCTATTAAATTTCATCTTTTGCTCAGGCTTCAGAAACGACTGGCCATCTTCATCATTTGTTGGGGACAAAAATGCCTTTAATCACCCACTTTCACATCTTGACAAACTTTTTGATAGTTTTTCACGTTTTACTTTTTTTTTTTTTTTCACTTCAAGGAAGAACATAGAAGGCTTTGATACTATCTACAAACACTGCAGAACAAATATCTTACCATAAACAATTCTGAGCCGTTCACACTTGATTTAATTAAATTTACTTAATTAAATTTTAAACTCATTTTAATTCAAAGAAATTAAGTTATTTTTTAAACACATGCTTTAAATTTAATTAAATTCAACTCTGGTTTCTACCAGTTCATGAAAAAGAAATGGTTTCTGAAAACCTTCACGTATTGGCTTAAAAAAAGATATGTTTTCTCATATATCTATTTGTCCATTGGCAAATCCAAATTATTTTTCTAGGGCAGTGCAGGAGGAATAATAAAACTTCATATTTAAGTGGCTCATTTAGCCTTAGCTCACAAATCCAGATAGTAAATACACTTATGGACTTTAGAGTTAAGTAACTTAGGCTCAGGTTTGGGGTCTGAACTTACTGAAGTTGAAAACCTCAAACAAGTTACTTAGTCTAAGGGTCACTTTTGTCTTCTGTGAAATGAAGAAAACAATTGTACCAACTTTATAGAGTTGGATGGAGATTAAATGAGATTATGTGGGTTAAATGCCTGTTATAAGCACTCAATAAATTGCAACATTTTGATTTTTGGTGCTTTTAGACCTAGTTCTGGTTAAGAGAGAGAGAGAGAGAGAGAGAGAGAGAGAGTGAGAGAGAGAGAGAGAGAGAGAGAGAGAGAGAGAGACAGACACACACACACACACACACACACACACACACACACACACACACACACACACACACTGAGTGACTTATTGATTGATTCAGTGAGGGGGGAAATGGAGCAAATAGTCCTTTTATAAAATAGAAAACCAAAGCATTCCACAATCAAAGGACCTGAGTTGGTACTTGGAATGGAATAGGTAGTCCTCAGAACTGGATTTCCCGATTGCCTCACACTTAGATCAGTGCTATGTTAGCACGGCTTCTCTATTCATGCATTTCCATTGATAGGACCTTTTTTGTTTTTTACTTTTCAGTACAGCGCTTCTGTGGGGTTTGAAAGAAAGAGGAAAAGAACACAAGAATGCATCATATGCAACTAATGATCTCATTATTTAAAGAGTCCCCTGTTACTCCTCCATCCAGTCCTTTGACTCTGGTACAGATAGGATTACAGAGTGATGTTTCAAAGGGGAGTGTGAACCTGTTCACCATCATGTCTCTCTTTGAGTTAAGTTGATAAATTCATTACTAAATTGCATATAAAATAGCAATTCTATTAGATAAGTGTATAGCTTCAGTAATCAATGGGTAATGGCACTAGAGAAATTTTTAGCATTAAAGATTTAGGAATTTTTTGCTTTTCTTTCTTTAAGCTGTACACAAATTAAGCTGTGCTAAAATTCTGAATGAATGACTTATTCTTAAAATACTAAGAGATGGACATCAAACCCTGTGAACCTGACTCACTGCACATGTGCAGTATACTTCAAGATATGATCCTAACTGTACATGCTTACAACTATGCAAAGACCCTACTTTATTTCTGAGACCTATTTTTATTTATTGTCTTAATGTATATGTATATATACATATATATGTGTGTGTGTATGTATATACACACATTAGACCTATAAAAACAAAAATATACGTGGTCTTTATGGACTTTGCTCATTTAAAATTTGCAATTCTCTTCAAGTATTTGGAAAATTAATGAAAATCAACACTCAATCAATTCTTAGGCCCAAAGCTACCTCTAGGTTAAAGTATGCCTAGAGAAAATCAGGCAGTGGCCTAATCAAATCCAGACCTAGGACTGAAAGAAGTAGGATGTTTTTGCTTTTCCTTTTGCTTCCCTGCTTTTGAGGGACACTTTGGAAAGAACAGTTTGTTTGGCAATCAGATGTTGGCATTCCCCCAGTACAACCCAACAGAGGTGCAAGGAAGCATGGGGGAATTTAGGTGTGCATTGGTGAGGATGTATGGCTGTGAAAATTTTTGTAATCCAAATAAAATCTTTTCGGAAAAACTATTTAAAAGTTTTATAAGTGACCAATCTTTTATAAGCGTCCTCTCTTTTGTCTCATTGCAATATTATATTATTATCTGAGAGGTCTGATGAGATGGCAAGCTTGAGCTTAATTATGACATATGCATTTTTTTTTTAAAGAAACTACTGAGGTACAATTGTCTATTTCCTCTCATAGAACTGTTCAGGGGTGAGAATATAGCTTTAATTTTGGAGATTGCATTTAAAAGTTTTAATGTTGCAAAGGATATAACCAGATATAGTAGGACTCACTCACTGGAAATACATATTTTGATTTAGTAAATACTGCTTTAGAAAAATATAAAAAGTTTTTTGGTAGTCCAAAGAGCTGGAATTCTAAAACATTCTAATATATATATATATATATATATATATATATATATGAAAAAATGTACACATATGCTTTTTAAAAAATTTTTTGTAGATGTGTATGGACAGAATGCCTTTATTTTATTTATTTTTATGAGGTGCTGAGGATTGAACCTAGTGCCTCACACATGATACTAGGTAACCCCTCTACCACTGAGCTACAGCCCCCCAGTTCTACACATATACTTTTAGGTCATGTTAGATTTTTTTACTTGGCTTTTCCAAATATGTGTCTTTGTCAAACAGGATGAAACATCATTCAAAGATCTTTTCCTGGGTCTTTTATTTCTTTTGTCTTTCTTTTTTGAGAAAATACTTGTTCAAAATACTATTCATTTCTTCCTTGCCTTTATTATCATTACCTCAATTTGCTAAATACTATTTAATACAAATGTGTTTGCAGATCACTACAGTACACAAATCATTGTGTTTTAAGGTCATTCTTTTGGCTTTATTTATAATACCCATCCACCTACTAGTTAAAATTTTAATCTTAAACTCTTTTTCTCTGTATTTAGGAGCTATTTTAACATTTCAACCAAAACCACTGATGAAGAGCTCAACCTGAACTTAGAAGCTCCTAAATGCTAAAATTCGCTTTTCTTTCTTTAAGCTGCACACAAAACTTTGTCAAGAGTTTTCTCTTTTGTAGGTCTCATACCCATACACTTTTGCCATGTAAAACTCTGCCCACAACTCCAGTCATTAATTAAATGACACAGATAATCAAATTCCATTTTATGGTTGTTTCCATTAAAATAAATGCATATTTATGCAATAGACTACACAGAGAAAAAAAAGGGGAAAGAAAAGACTGCTAACCCATCTTAAAAAACTGTTATTACAGCATCTAGATAGGTTAGAAAAGTTGTCAGTTGTACTTTGTGTTAACATACTCTGAATAATAAAATAGACAGAGTAATGTGAATACTAATATTTTGTACTTGTAAATCAATTTATTCTTAAGTATTCTCATTTAAAATAAGCTTTCCTAATTTCTAATGCAAGATCCATTCGAAATACCAAGAGAATGAGAGGCAAATAATTCTCAGTGTTTGTCTTTGAAATCTAAAATCTAATAACAGTTTTACAAATCAGTGTTTAAAGACAGCTAAAGAAATGCTAGGTATCATCAACTAAACATGCTCTATTTAACTCTCTATCCTTTCAGAGATTATTCAGAGTCTCACACTTTCACTAGCCTTACCACAGTTCCACATGTCAATGAGCCAAATGAATGCCTAAGCAAAATTAACAAACTCTGGGTCACCCAAGTCAGGCAACGTGTATTTTGATGGATGTTCCAACCTACCCTTATTTCCAAATTCTCCAGTTTGTCTCTAATTTTACCGGCAGGCAGCTTTGTAAAATTCTCAAGGGGTCCCCTTTGTCTGGCAGGACATAATTAAAAAGGCAGATTCTTTTTACTTTCTGTACCACGTTGATCATTTAATTGTGTTGAGGCCCTGCCTGTAGGAGAGGCTCTGGAGAGACAGGTAGATCCCACCGGTACCTTCCATAGGAAGGTACCTTCCATTGTAATTCTGTGTTCCTTAATTTATTTCCTTTATTTTATGCCTTCCCATTTGTAACAAAAATTAACCTGTTTTTTTTCCTCTTCTCTCTCTTTCTTCTCTTTGCAGGAGGCATTGAAATTTTCGGCATAAACTTCTAAGGACATATTACAGGATTTGTAATAGTAAACATATGGGAAGTATTAGAAATATTTATTGTCTGTAAATATTGTAAATGCATTGGAATAAAACTGTCTCCCCCATTGCTCTATGAAACTGCACATTGGTCATTGTGAATATTTTTTTTTCTTTTTTTGCCAAGGCTAATCCAATTATTATTATCACATTTACCATAATTTATTTTGTCAACTGATGTATTTATTTTGTAAATGTATCTTGGTGCTGCTGAATTTCTATATTTTTTTGTAACATAATGCACTTTAGATATACATATCAAGTATGTTGATAAATGACACAATAAAGTGTCTTTATTTTGTGGTTGATTTTAATGAATGCCTAAATATAATTATCCAAACTGATTTTCCTCTGTGCATGTAAAAATAGCAGTATTTTTAATGTGTAAAGAATGTCTAATAAAATATAATCTAATTATACCATGACTCAGAAGGTGAATTACATCCTTTAATATTTCTAGTGGAAGGAACATGATATAGTTGGGTTTTCAAAAATCTGTTTGAATACAGTCTTAGGCTTAGTATATTTATATCAGTACTTATTCCAACATTTCCATGGTATTTTTTAGTTAAAAACTGCTTAAAATGTTCTTGTCCAATATTTCAGTTCAAGTCAATAAGAATGGATGAATGACCTAGACATGGTTTTATGAATTATGTTCAATTTAAAGTGAAGACAGGGAGGGCAGTAAAAAAGCAGAAAGAAGTCAGGACAAAGGATTAAAAAATTCATAGGGTTGATGAGAGCTAGGTGAAAGGAAGAAAAAGAGACTTTAGGGCTGGATCATTTTGACCACTCTGAAGTTTAAGAAATCTTGCTTTACTGGCAACATCAATAACAAGCATAAGAGAGCTTGAGAATTCTGCCTCTTATGGATTCCTACCAGAAAAAAAAAAAAGAGAGGCAGGTTTGGAAAATGTGACAACTCAAAGAACCCTCAGAGATAAGATTGGTTTCCTGCAACTGGGCAATTCCTAGAACTCTGGTTGCAAACAGCATGGTGGAATGCCAGATGAACGCCTCCTCCATTGTGAATATCATACTACTTGTTCCTACCTCTGCACTCAAATGAAAACACAAACACGGTTCCTTCTATAGAACTTTTTGCTTTAACTGTCTGTAGCTTAGGACACACACACACACACACACACACACACACGACAGAATTTTAAAAACCTATGGAGTATTCTATGGACGCCCAATATTTTATTCAATGTCTATTAGATGTTTGAGGGGGTGCCGCTTCAGTCAGCTTTTTTGTTGCTGTGATCAAAAGATCTGACAAGAACAATTTTAGGAGGAAAAGTTTATTTGGGAGCTCATGGTTTCAGAGGTATCCATCCATAGATGGACAACTCCATTCCTCAGGGCGCAAGGTGAGACAGAACATCATGGTAGAAGAGTGTGGTGGAGAAAATCACACCAGGAAGATGAGAGATACTAAAAGCTCAGCTCATCAAATATATACAACCAATGCGCCACCTCCTCCAGTCACACCCTACCAGCCTACCGTCACATTCAGTTAATCTCCCTATCAGGAGATTAATTCACTCTCAAAACTCTATCATTTCATCTCTAAACCTTCTTGTATTGTCTCGCACATGAGCTTTTGGGGGCCACCTCATATCTAAACCATAACAGGTGTGCAAGAAATAAAATGTGACTCCCTTGAAACTTTCTCTCACTCTAATGGTAAGCTACAAAAAAACTGTGATATTATGCAAAATTCCATATATATTTTTAGAAAGCAAAGAGAAAAAAGCAACACATAGGGAGAGATTAGTTTAGGCGGGATGTAATTAGGATTGTGTTTCTGAAAGGAGGATTCTAAGATTAAACTTACTAATATTTTCGCTTGAGCCCCATAGCCCCAAAAAGAAGACCCATCTGACCATTTTTGGTTAGCATTTTAAACCTGTATTAATAGGTAAATAAAATAATTTGTGCTGAGCTTCACCCATGATTTTGTTGGAGATGATTTTGCATCCAAGGAAACTCAGAAGTTTAAGTTTGATACACTGACCCTGTGTAAAAAGGTAGTTGAGGTGTCTTAAAAATAGATATAACAGGGGGTTGGGGTGTAGCCTAGTGGTAGAGCACTTACCTAGCATGCATGAGTTCATGGGTTTGGTCCCCATGAATGCAAAAACAAAACAGTTATAACCACATTTCGCAAAACTCAGTCTGAAACTCTGAATCTTAAGTAAGACTGCATCAAATCCTTCTAAGTTGTTCACATGAAAGATGTTTTCTAGACACTAGCTTGATAAATACTTAGAAATTAAGGGAAAGAAGCATCAGATTCTACTTTAAATGCAAGTCATCTTTATGTTTTTCTTCACAAGTAGCCCATACTAAAAAGGGGGAAGAGGGAATGTGGGTTTATAGTTGTTAATGCTTAACAAAGCATTATTAATATCAATAATGCCTGCAGTTAAACCCTGGTTCTCTAGCACTGATAAGAATAAAATCACAGGATAATGGAGTGAGAAGTTGAAATGGGGAAAGAAAAAAAAAGCCTTTGGGAAAAAATGTCATTTTCTATGGGGAAAAAAATACCTAAAATAAATAAAGTTTTTAAAAAGTGTTGAAATGTAAACACATTCTTAGCAAATTACAATCTAAGTGACTATAGCTTATCCTTGACTTAAATAATATTTATAAAGCAGTGCAGTTTAAATAAAGGCAAGTTTGTCTAAGTATTCTGGAATTAAAAAAATAAAATAAAACTCTTTCTGCTAACCATTACCATCCTTAAATTTTATTCAGACAGAAATTTGGTATTTAACTGGTATTTGTGGATGTTGTAGAGCCATCTCCATCTCCAAAAGACAGACACTTCTGTAGGAAAACCGTATTCCTTTCCTTTGTATTTTCTTTTTAAAGCACACGCTTGTGACATAGCTAACATATTCAGAGCTACATTAAGTTGCTGTTTTGTTTGTTTATTTATTTGGATTTTGGTATTGGGGACTGAACTCAGAGGTGCTTAACCACTGAGCCACATCCCCAGCCCTTTTTAATTAATTATTTTTATTATTATTATTATTTTTTGTCAGAGTCTCACTAAGTTGCTCAGGGCCTTGCTAAATTGCTGAGGCTGGCTTTGAACTTGCCATCCTCTTGCCTTGCCCTCCAGAGCTGCTGGAATTACAGGTGTGTGCCACCATGCCCAGCCTCAGAGCTGCATTGAGAATCAAATCAATGCTATTATTGGTACTGAAAATATTTCATCTTCCTTCCTATTACAAAAATTAGTTTGCATTGCAGGCAGTGTCAATCTAAGAAATATGGAGAAATTGAAGGTTTTGGGGGGAGAAAGCATAACCATACACTTTGATGGATAAAAATTCTTTTCAAATTTTTTATTATTTATTCTGAGTGCCAGTTGGGCAAGGCAGCTATTTAACTTTCTGTATCAATAACAAAAGGAGTGCGTGTTTATAAAATTCAAAATGCTCTCTCTCATATGCTACATAATGGATCCAACAGGAAGAATAAAATCAAGTTTTACTTCAATTTTATCACATCTTCAATCCATTAAATAAACACTGAAATATGGTTTAAGTGCCCATCCATATTTACAGCATTCAAGGTATGGCCTCATGTAAAAATGCTTAACACACCATCACAGGATATTAACTGTGGGATAATCTAGAGTAACTCTAAAGTATCTTATAGTTTCCTGATATTTTTTCCCTTTGGCCATAAAGTCCATGAAAAAATAGAGCCAGCGGTGGACAGAAACAATGTCCACAGGGTGTTTATCTTCTGTAAACAGTGTGGACTGTTTTTTTGTTTGTTTGTTTGTTTTGATTTTGTTTTATTTTGGTTTTGTGCCAGGGATTAAAACCAGGGCCTTGTACATATGAAGCAAGCGCTCTACCAATTGAGCTATATCCCCAGCCCCAGTGTGGACTTTTACTGAGAGCACTAAGCAGGAGTATTTCTAGCAGAGCTATCATTCCTTATTTTTTTTAAAAAAGGGAAAAAGACATTCCAAGCACAAATATTTGCCACTTCCCTTCATTAATAACCCAGAAGGTATAAAGTACAAAATTATTATGAAAGATACTATTGTATAGTTAGCTCAACGCTGCCATATGGTGACTCCTGAAGACTCAACTGAACCTTCAGAGGCAGTATGAAAACACTGACTGTGATTCCCAAGACTAAGGGATTATTTCAGGGAATTACCAAGTTCTGGGGTTAACTTCTTAAAAGAAGTATATTGCTTCCAAGTCATGGGTGTTGCTTCCCTAATCATCTTGAGGACTTCTTAAAGGCAGGAACCTTGTCTAAATCAGTATGTACCATCCAACAGTAGACAACAGCACTAGTGTATAGCAGGTGCTCAATCAATTCTTTATTAAACAGATTTTTCAAGTTTTTTCAGTTTCTGGATCAACTGACTGAAAAGCACAGCTAAAGGAAACCTCTGCTGGAGGTCGGAGATGAGTCAGAGTTTGGGGTATTTTCAGACTCCTATGTCATAGCCTTCTCTTATTCCAATAACAGGAAGCTTAGAGAGCAACCGCTCCAAGCTATCAGCTCTTCACCAGAGTGCCCTTTGTTTTTCATCCTCTAGTTTAACAGGAACTTTTCCAGCCCTATAAGTACAAGAAGCAAGGGTTTGTGTTGAGTATACATCAACCTCCCAGAGGAAGGGAGGAGAATTTAAAATATCAGGTTTTCTTCCTATGAATGCACAGCACAGAAGTTACCCACAGGGCCCAGTTGTGCAAAAGAGGCACACTGCTATTTTGACAGAAGATTAATGTACACAGTTCCCAACCAGAGCTACCCAAGATCAGGATGAGAACATTCACATCTCTGTGTAAGTTTCTGACATGCCCATGTTTACAAGCGCAATGCATAAGGGATATGTTTTCAAATTGAATTTTAATCAAACTTCAAAACATCTCCCAAAGACTTTCCTTACATTTTCCTTCGAACTGGAAGACATTTACAAATTGGAATTAATACAAAATGTGTTGCCCCTGAAAAATGGATTGTTTTAAGGGTGACTTCTATTCCCTGCCAAATATACATTGCTTTGAGGTCCGAAAAGAAAAATAGTCTATCCATCTTCCATTTGGGTAAGGTAATTGATGGTCACAGTTCATTGGGTTGTCATTGAAAAACTGCTGGGAAGTGGCTCTGTTGAGTTCTATGTTCTACAAAATAAATGCAAATCAATAACAAACTATGCCGCACTGGATTTAGTAATTCTATGTTTACATTACTCTTTTTTTTATTCATTATGAGTTTCAGTAGAACCCTTGAGTCAATGTAGAATACAAAATAATATGTTGAAAGGTTGTATCATTGCTATTTGTAAGTGAAAAAAAAAAAAGGAGAAGCAAGCAGGATTTCTTTCTTGTTTTGTTGTTGTTGTTGTTGTTGGAGGTGGATTTTGTTTGTTTGTTTGTTTGTTAGCAGTACCAGGGATTGAACTCTGGGCCTGTCACATGCTAGACAAGAATGCTACCACTGAGTTCCATCTTCAGCCCTTTGTCAAAAACTTTGAGGTAGAATCTTGCCCTGCTGGTCTTGAATTTATAATCCTCCCACCTCAGCCTCCTGAGTAGCCACCATGCCTAGAGGGCAGATTTCTTAGGAAGAATTTATTCTTCTAAAATGACATAGACCCAGTGTGATGGCACACACCTGTAATCCTATTCACTTGAGCACTGAGGTGGGAGCATTAAAAATTCAAGGTCAGCCTGAGCAACTAAGCAAGACCCTGTCTCAAAATAAAAAAGTAAAAGGGCCGGGAATGTAGCTCAGTGACAGAGCACCCCTGGGTTCAATTCCCAGTGCCATGTAAGAGATTCTTTTTTTTTTTAATATTTATTTTGTAGTTTTCGGTGGACAAAACATCGTTATTTTATTTTTTTATGTGGTGCTGAGGATCGAACCCAGCGCCCCATGCATGCCAGGTGAGCGCGTTACCGTTTGAGCCACATCCCCAGCCCATGTAAGAGGTTCTTAATTGTCACCTTCCTCCAAACTGAAAAATATTTTATAATGTTTTATAACATCATTGTGCCAGAAAGAATACTTAGCAAGTCAGCAAATCATGAAGCGAATATTTACTGCTTTCTATGAACCCATTACGCACATGTTATACTCACTTAATTTATATTCTATCTCACTTAATCCCTCCAAGCATCCTCTGGCAGTTGGAATAGCCTTCACCTCTATTTTGCAGATGATCCAAGTTTGCCTTAGACGGAGTAGACAACCTGCCCCAGATCACACAGTCTGTAAGGAGCTGAAATGGGGTTCAGAGCAAGCTCCCCCTGACTCCAGAATCTGTACTGTGGCCTTAGCTTACAAACATCACCAAGAAGCTTGGTTCAGGACAAACATCTTTTTAGACAAGACTATTTCTGTCTTGCTTTCAGAAAGTTTGAGGAAATCACAGGTCTGAGAATCCTCTTTTATTTCACTCTTCTGCTTCCCTGTGAGGTATCATTTACCACTCCCATCCTTCATAGCACCTTCTAAGTCTGGGTATAGCCTCAGACTCCACGAGCTCATAAAAATGTGCTCTCTCTCTCTCTCTCTCTCTCTCTCACACACACACACACACACACACACACACACACACACACACACACACAGCCTCGAAGCCCAGGTGTTTGCAGAGTCCCATGAATGAGCAGCTGTTGCCTTGAAGGAGGTGGCAGAGGCGGGCAGGGGAGCAGGGCTGGCAGGCAGTGTGTAAACGTATACAGAGAGCCACTTTCTGTAAGAAGGCTAAAACATATTTAAAATGGGACCACCTCAGAGATGAAATCTTTCCCCTCCTGTTACCTCTCAACCTGCTCCAAAACTCCACTATTCAGTTTTTCCAAGTCCTACTCTCCCTGCCCCCTCCCCTGGGGTATGCTGATTTTCTATGCAAACACTTGGCACATTGCAGAGCAGTTTTACTCCCTCATTTAGCAGTCAGAAATGATTTTAGCAGCTCATTCTTCTTCCAGCTAAATAATATGCCCGTGCTCGGTGATGCACTGCCCACACAAGGGCAAAAGATGGCTGTGCCGACAGCGTTTCACTTCAATGGGTTTTCATCTCTGGATTGACTTTGCGTGACTTAGTTATTTTCTTTCTTTCTTTTTTTTTCCATAATGTTTAATTGGTGCATGGCAGTTGTGCACCATGGTGGGATTTGTTGTTTCATGTTAGTTATTTTGAAATTACATGGAAAAAGAGAGAACAAAACGTATCCACTGAGATCCACTTCAGTTAAGGGGAAAGAATGCCTTTTGCCAGGGGAGGGCGCTGTGGAGAGAACTGCCAGGCCTGACTTGGGTTTCCACTTTGTGGGTTTGGCTTTGCAAATCAACCTTGGGGGAAGGTGAAGACAACACACCAGCATGGAGGTACTGACTGGACTTGGGTTTGTTGTTGTTTTGTGGTACTGGGGATTGAAACCCCGGGTCTGCATACATCCTTTACCACCGAGCTACAAACCCAGCCCCTTTGACTTGGTTTTGAAAGCACCCTGTGATAGGGCTGCTTAAAGTCTCCCCAGATCTCCCTCTTTGAGTCTGAAACTCTCTGCCTTTAAAATCAATTCTACATTCTTCCATTTTTATAGCTTTCAATCTAATTGTAAAGTGTCTTGCCCTGTTCAAAACTGTTTCCATTTCACACTATGTGAATCTCTAAAATGACTGACAGCTAATATATATTTTATTGCCTAAAGGAAAACACAAGTCTTAGGATAATGGCTCAATAAACTTACTCACTGAGTAAGGGGAGGTGGGTGTTTTTACCTTGCAGTATGATAAAAGACTGTGTCCTAAAATTGATTAGTTCTCATTACAGAATCCTTGCCTCACATCTTCTAAGAATCACAATCACCCACCCAAGCAATGATGGCTGCCCTGGGCCTGTAGGCAGATTAAATTCCCTCTGCTCCTGTGGGTAACTACTGTGTTGTCTGACATTCTCCCAGAGTCACACACAACAGGCAATTAGGATGAAAAGTGAATGTAGACAATAGGACAGACAGCAGAATACATCAGACACTAGAAAGGCAATATGTCAATCAATGGAAGGGTAACTGATGTGATACAGCAATTTGTATACGGGGTAAAAGCGGGAGTTCATAATCCACTTGAATCAAACCATGTAATATGATGTATTAAGAACTATGTAATGTTATGAACGACCAATAAAAAAAAAAAAAAAAAAACAGATTGTGTGAAACTTCAGGCAGTCTTGCTTTTCCCAGGTTGTTGGGCCTTCAATTCACATAATACTTGATCTTTCTAGATGGTATACTGAATCTACAACTGCTTATCTTATCTTATTCCTTATACATTTTTAGCCATAATTTTCTCTCGAGTGGAGGTTTTCCTTTGAGAACTGGCCCAGTCTACGGTCTCATAAATACACATCTCATTATTTGGGAACCATCACATCCCCTGGAAATACCTTACTCATAAGAATTAGAGCTGGGCGTGGTGGCACATGCCTGTCATCCCAGCAGCTTGGGAGGCTGAGGCAGGAGGATTGCAAGTTCAAAGCTAACCTCAGCAAAATCGCACTTCAGTGAGACCCTGTCTCTAAGTAAAATACAAATAGGTTGGGGATGTGGCTCAGTGGTCAAGTTGCCCCTGAGTTCAGTCCCTGGTGTCCGCCCCCAAATTGGAAATTTCATTTGTTTGCACTTAATAGACTATACCTAGTAAAACACCCCATTTCTATCACTGTTTACTCTTTATTGCTTTTTTACTGTAGATACAATGTAGTTCACTGCAATTTTAATGGCAACAATAATAATAACCTCTCCTGTGTGTCAGCATGACTGTGGACAACTGTCACAGAAATAGTATCTATATAAAAGCAAAATTAACTTTGGGCAATCCATAATATAAATCTAAGTATTCAAGCTCTAATGTTTATCTACAGGCAACAAATAGCTCAGCAATAAAATTATACAGTTTTCTGTAGCTGAGCACTATGAGCTCCAGAAAGGGCTTGAGTTTATATGAGCACCCTAAAGGTGGAAATGATTTTCTATTTTTCAAGAGGTAGTCCACACAGCAGGTGCCCAGTGCAATAGTCATCTCATACACTTAGTAAACATCTCTCCTGTGTTAGACCCAGAGGACACATGAAGGACAACTGAGGCATAGACTGCAATCGATTACCTATTGCCCCCCATTTTAGGTAAGTTTTCTGCTGGTAGCACCTGGAATTAGAAGATAATCCCATCTATGTATGGTATATCAAAGTGCATAAATACATTCTACTGTCATGTATAACTAATTAAAACAAATAAAAAAATGTTACTAGCTTGAGTTTGAAAAATGGAGAGAGAGAGAGAGAGAGAGAGAGAGAGAGAGAGAGAGAGAGAGAGAGAGAAAATAGTTCTCCTTCAAATACTACTTCCTTTGTTTAGTGAACACATGATATCTGTCTGCCTCCTGTAGGCAAAATATTTACGCTTCTAGTTGAAAACTATACAACTAGGCTCTAGAGGAAACCCCTGTGTATTATCAGATTCTGACACTTTTGGTGCTATTTTACAGCTCTGTGATTTGTAGGTAGCTGATAGCAATGCAAAATAATTCTTGCTTATATTGTTTCCTGTTTGGTAAAAGTTTAATTGACTTCTCTTCCTCCCACTGTGGAAAAAGTAATTTTGTCCTATTTGCATATTCATTTCAATATTACAATCAGATTTTGGTTTGGGGGGACAGGTTATAATATTTGGTTTCCTCATTGATTAAGATAAATATTTAACATGTTCAATCATATATATATGAGAATCATGATGTTACATTAATTAGTACTTTCCTATGACGGATCCGCCCTTTCTCTATTCCATATTTTTCAAGGGCAGGAGGGTTAACAATATCTTTCAGTCCACTAAGTGGGAAATTACCAAAACTTGATCAGAAAAATCTTTTATCCCTGACCACAGTGATTGGCTGAAGAATGAGCACATGACTGAAAAGGGTACTTCTTCCCCCAGGACTTCTCTGTTGATCTCAAGGGAAATGATGTTCTTGCTTACTTTCCCTGTTTCCTTCACAATCTTAGAATCTAAGAAAAATGACTACATTTTTCATATTAATCTTCTCCCCAGCTGCATGAAAGAGCTATGATTGGAGGGAAAACAGCCAAATTATAAAGAAAAGCAGAGACAGATGAAAATAGATAACCCTGACACCTTTTGTTTATGCCCTAAATCTACCCTATATTAGTCAGTCTGGCTAATGTACCAAACTGTCCCAGACTAAGCGGCTTAAATAATAAACATTTATTTCTCATGGTCCGGACAGTGGAGAATACAAGGTCAGGCACTGCTGGGTTCTGGCGGGGGCTCTCATCCAGGCTGCAGAGCGCACATCAGCTTGTATCTTCTCATGGTGGAAGGAGTACCTGCTCGCTCTGTGACCTCTTCTTGGAAGGGCATCAAGTTCACCCACAAAACCTTCACCCTCATGACCTAATTATTTCCCAAAGGCCTCACCTCCAAATACCATCACATTAGGATTAGGATTTCAACATATGAATTTTGGGAGACAAATATATTTAGTCCATTTCACACCCATTCTTCAGGGGGAAGGGAAATCTCCTTTTTCAGCAACTAGTTTGGTTAGGTTTTGTTACTTGGATCTAAAGGGCTCCAAATAACAAGAATGGCTTCTGACTTCCAACTTTCCATTCTTCCAAGTGGCACTCTATTCCAGAGAATGTCCTTCAGCAGCTGGGCTACAGTAACAGATCATCCTAAGGCCACAGAGATGAGCAGGACAAAGAAGGATACTCACCACTCCCTTAGGTGAGGACAGGGCTAGCGCATTGGGAGTCTCCTCTGGGGTCACTCATCATCTCATAGCTTTTGAAGCTTCCTCTGGCACCTGACTCCTGGAATCACAGTACTTTCTTATTATTCTGGACTACTACAGTCTCAGGTACAGTGCACCCTTCTCTCCATTCCAACAACACAGGTGAGGTGCCCCACTTTCATGCCCACATTCCGAATTGCAGAATGGAATCAAGATCAAGAAATACAAGCCAACAATGGATGCCTCTTCAAATCAGGAATTTTTAAATATTTATATAGAGGAGAAGCCATATGCTATGTGGGAGAGGAGTAGAAAGGGAAAGCTCTTGAGGCAGCCAGGATTAGCTTCCTTTCTGATCAGTTCACCCTCTGGAAGGAGATTTGCATTCTCAGTTCTGCTAAAGAAATGTCCTGAAGATACCCAGCCTCAGCCTCTTTATAAAGCAACTTAGTGATTCATTGTACCATTCAGGCATGACACTTGGAGGTCTTGCCTAGCCCACTCCAAGACGCTTATCAAAATAGCTCATGCTCACAGCTCCCCCAAGTACTTGCATCTTTAGTCCATCCCTTCAGTGCAGTTCTGATTCTTTGTATTTTCCCTCCAGATATTCTTTTTACGCTGTATGTTAATTGCCTGACCACTTCTGTATGTCCTAATAGACAGTAAGCTTTATGAGAACTGTATCTCTTATTCCACTAACAGCATGTGTCCTGGTCAGTATTCTGAGCTTAGTAAGAATTGGTAGAGCAGGTATGAAAGTGTTTTCTCTAGATTTTTTTTTCCTTTTTTTTTTAATTTTTTTTTTTTTTTTTTTTTAGTTTTCAACAGACACAACGTCTTTGTATGTGGTGCTGAGGATCGAACCCGGGCCGCATGCATGCCAGGCGAGCGCGCTACCGTGTGAGCCACATCCCCAGCCCTGTTTTCTCTAGATTTTAACCTCCCTAAAGGCAAAAGCTTTATGTGCCCGGTGTCCTTCACTGCAGTTTCATCAGAGCAGTGCCTGACATTGTTTCCATGTCATCATGTATATGTGTATACTATGTGTCCAAGTATATATGTAATAATTATTATTTTTCGTGACTTTCCCAAACCACCCTTCTGATTATGGGCACTTATTATTAATGGTGTAAGCTGAATTGCCTCCCCCCAGCAATATAATTATTTGTTCAGTCACCAGGTCATGTCTCAGCCATTCAACAGACACAATTTACTTGTTTTCAAAGAGATTGTATCATATTTACTGGTGCATAAATTATGCTGTAGGGCTATAGTTTCCAAAGTCACTCTTTTTCTCTTTTTGTTTCCCTTGCTCATCATTTTGACCATATCCTCTAATGACCTACGTTGATTTCCTATTATACTTTGAGCCAAACACAAATTTCCCTGTATTTCTTTCAGAGGCTTCTCCCAGCCTGACCCGCCCTCGCTCACTGTTTTCATCTGCTACTCTAACCTAGCCTTCACCCTCCAGGCCAACTGAATTTATTGTCATGTGGTTGCTTCCACTGGTTCTTCCTCTCCTGGCTGTGAGCCGATGCTCCATTTTTTCCATATCTATGGAACAATAACCAAACCACAACTTTCTCCTCTTTAAATCACAGCTCAAGGACCAACTGCTCCAAGAAGTTTTTTTCCCACCCATCTTCCAATCCATCAGATCATCACTGACCCAGACTTCCACCACAACATAACCTTGAAATGACTGAATTTATAAGTATGAGATGGCCATAGTCCAATTTCTGGCTTACGTCAATACTAAAGGCCTAATCTCAGTATTAATCAATGTTAAATTTGGAAAGAACCAAAAGAAATGTTCAATAGTCACTAAGTCAGTGTTGTTGAAATTAGCATTTTTAGGGTAAATACAATTAGATGTAGTTTGTTTTAGTTTAATGAATTTATTCCTGCCTGTTCCTCCAGGAATTTGAGAAAGATTATAATAATACATAGACTACAATGACAACCAAAAATAAATAAATGTCAAGATCAGGAAAAGCATGGATGGGATAATATGGCAAGATTACAAAGAAAATCAGAATGTAAATAATCAGGCCTTAGAGTCTCCATGATTATTAAAGTTGAAATGCCCATTTGGCACAGATCATCTTGGCACTAAGATTATTAATCCCTATTTTTTTAACTCATGTTTGAAGTTAATCCAGCCTTTTGAACAATGTGAAAATTACCAGGTTACTGATGTTCTTTGGATTTAATGCAGTAATATGACATAGATTAGTGCTTCCAAAAATGTTTTGCATGAAGTCCCCAAAAACATGGCATAAAAAGGGGGGGGGGTTCTTGAGTTCAGCTTGGGAGACTGTGAATAATCCTGCAGAAAATAACTGTATTGTACTTTTTAAAACTCAGTATTTCCCAAACTAATTTGAACCTAGTCCTCTACACCATTCTCCACATAACACCTGTCAACACCCCACGGAAGTGGTTTCCAAGTGGCTCATGTGAAAAAAGTTGTCATGGACAATAATAAAAAAAAAATCAGAAACAAAACACTTGAGGATGCTTCCACTGTGTTTGTAATATCTGGTTCTTAGGCTGGGAGATGGGTGTACAGGTATTCATCATATGCTTTTTTATACATTTTGATGTGCTTGACATGTTTCTTAATTACAAAACAAAAAGACAACAACATAGAAACCACCTCTCCTAGAACTTTAGGTCCCAGCATCTTGCCCAAAGCAGTGAGCAGACCAAAGTTATGTAATAGCTTCTACTGCAGACCTCAATTATTCTTTATAAATTTAAAAGAAATGATAACAGCAGCAGATACCTACTGAGTTCTTCCTATGGGCCAAGTAGTCTTCCTAGGGATATTCATCTATCAATTCATTAGGTCCTTAAAACATTCCTGTGCATTAATACTATCATTATTCTCATTTTACACATGAGAAAACTGAAGCATAAGGAGATTCAGTAACTTGCAAGTCAAGGCAATCTGGTTCCTGAACCTGTAGATTACTACAGCCCTGTACTGCCTAAACCCTATTTCACACAGGGTGGTCAAGAAAGACCTCCCTGATATGGAGACATTTAAGCAAAGGCCCGAAAGAAGGAAGAGAGGCATGTGGGTAACTGGAGGAATACCATTCCAGATGGAAAGAATGTCAACCTAATGTCCATGAGGCAGACATGCACTTGGCAGGGTTCAAGAACTCTTAACAGAGCCAGGCATAGTGGTGCACACCTGTAGTCCCAGTGGCTTGGGAAGCTGAGGAAGAAGGATTGTGAGTTCAAAGCCAGCCTCAGCAAAAGCAACTCAGTGAGACCCTGTCTCTAAACAAAACACAAAGTTGGGCTGAGAGTGTGACTCAGTGGTCACATGCCCCTGGGTTCAATCCCCAGTACCCTCCACCCCCCCCCCAAAAAAAGCACTCTCTAAGATATTACAGTCCTGCATAATCAAAGTTAGTCTCTTTATCTCTCTGCACCCCTCTAATTTATGTTCATTTATCCATTATTTTTAGTACCCTCAACATGCCTTTTGATCTCTCACCTCTAGAACTCCTCCTCTCTGAACTATTCCCACTCTCCCAGTCTCCCTGGCCCTTTCTTTACCAAGCTAATTTTTTTGGTTCTTTCCTAGATCACATCTTCCATTACATCTTCTTAGGCTTGCCCATAATTGGACTGTTTCCCACAGACTCCATAGCTCTGTTTTTCCTCCAATAACTAATATTTATTAAGGACCCTCCACATCATAAGTCAAGATTATGCTAAGAATATGGCTGGCATCATCAGACAAATCCTATTACAATAAAAAAATAGGCTTTGTTAGTATCTGTATTTTATAGATGAGAAACCCGAGTTTTACAAGGTCAAGTAACTCACTCAAGGTTACACAGAAAGAACCTGGGTCCAGATAATGAAAAAACTTTTTTTCTAAGAACTCTGCTCTATTGCCGAAGTGTCATTTATCACATTGTCCTGCAATAGCATGTTCATACAACTGTCACCCACTAAGCTCAGTGAGGTCAGGGCTATATCATGTTCCCTGGTATCTGGAATGGTTTCTACTTCATAATAAACTGGAAAAAAAAAAGTGTGTTGATAAGGGATTGGAACACAGGAGCTGTACCTAAGCAGTGCATCCTTGATCTCAGGAACACCAGATTTGAGTCAGAACACTTGAATCTGAGGCTTATGATGTCTAGCAGCTGTGTTTCCATAAATTGGACCCTCTTTCTTCAGCTAGACCACACCATATATATTTTGAGTCCTACATTTCTGCCCAATCAATCTCCCCTGCTTGGATACCTTGACACCTCTGCCCTGTTTCTCAGGGTCCAGCCAAAGTTCCACCTTCTTCATCCATCAAGCCATTTCTGAACAGCCTGAGCCTAGGTGCTCTACTGAGCACAGTCTGTGAGAGTCTCTCTAACAGTCAAGCACTTCACCAATCTATACCTTCAGGAGCATTCCAGAGACAACTTCTTCACTTTCTACTCCTGACTCTGAGCTGTTTTCTGCATCCCTCTGATTTTGTAATTAATTTGTGCTATATGTATTCTTGCTTATTTGTCCTGTTTCCCCAGATAAATAGAAGGATGATGGACCATAGTATAAAAAAAAATCTTACATGGTATTTAGAAGGCTTGATTGTTAAAATGACTTTTAATTTTAACCAAAAAATGCTGATTCAAGAGTTATTAAAACTTTACTTACCAGGCATTGATGTACAAACAGTAGTTTTAAAGATCATGCAGAAAGAATGAACTTTAAATATGTAATATTTGCATAATTCTTATGCAAATTATTTTAATTAAAATGTTACAGTATAACAGGTCATGTTCTAGGTCAAGCTCATTTTTCTTGTATCTCTTCTGAATACTCTGTGCAGGATCAATATCCTAAAAAGAAAAGACTGTGACATTTGCATGTGATAACAATTTCTTCAAAATAACAACTGAATAAAAATTGCTAGGGGCTGGGGTTGTGGCTCAGTGGTAGAGTGTTCGCCTATCACGTGTGAGGCCCTGGGTTCGATCCTCAGCACCACATATAAATAAATAAATAAATAAAGGAATGTGTCCAACTACAACTAAAAACTAAATATAAAAAAATTGCCAGAAATAGATACCAATCATTCAAAACACACACACACACACACACACACGCGCGCGCGCCTTTAAAGAAATCTCACCACTGATCTGGTTGGAGATGCTTTGATAAGTATGGACCTATTTAATCAGCAGACTCCCATCATTTGCTGTTGTTGTTTATTTTTCCAAAACATCACATACCTTTATTATCTAATAGTTTCTGTGGACCAGGACTCTGAACACACCTTAACTGGGTTTTTTGCTTCAGGGTCAATGTGGATGTACTACCCATGGTTCCGTGGTAAGACTGTGATCAAGACAAAAAATTTCCCCTATAATGCATAATCTCTCTCATTTTTTAATTTCTTTACATGACTGTATAGTATATTTTGAAATATTACACATACATAGAATAAGCATAACTTGATCCAATTAGGATCCCATTATAGTGTTTGTATGTGATGTGGAGTTACATTGGTAATGTATTTTTATATGAGGATAGGAAAGTTATGTCAAATTCATTCTATTGTCTTTCTTATTACCATCCCCCCTCCCTTCCTTTTATTCCCCTTTGTATAGTCCAATGAACTTCTAATCTTTCCCTCTTTTGTTGTGGGTTGGCATCCACATATCAGAGAGAACATTTCACCTTTGATTTTTGGGGACTGGCTTATTTCACATAGTATGGTATTCTCCAGTTTCATCCATTTAATGGCAAATGCCAAAATTTCATTCTTCTTTATGGTTGAGTAATATTCATTGTGTATATATACCACATTTTTTTATCCATTCATCTGCTGTAGGGCACCTAGGTTGGTTCCATAGCTTGGCTATCGTGAATTGAGCTGCTGTAAAGATTGAAGTGGCTGTATCACTGTAGTATGTTGATTTTAAATCCTTTGGGTATAAACTGAGTGGGATAACGGGATCAAATGGTGGTTCCATTCCAAGTTTTCTAAGGAATCTCCATAGTGCTTTCCAGAGTGGTCGCACCAATTTGCAATCCCAGCAATAATGTTTGAGTGAACCTCTTTCTCCACATCCTTGCCAACATTTATTGTTGCCTCTATTCTTGATAGTTGCCATTCTGATTGCTGTGAGATGAATCTCAGTGTAGTTTTATTTTGAATTTCTCTAATTGCTAGAGATGTTGAACATTTTTTCACATATTTTTGATCATTCATATTTGTTTTTCTGTGAAGTGTCTGTTTAGTTCCTTAGCCTACTTATTTATTAGGTTATTTGTGGTTTTTTGGTGTTAAATTTTTTGAGTTCTTTGTATATCCTGGAGATTAATGCTCTATCTGACGTACATGTGGTAAAGATTTTCTCCCAATCTGTAGGCTCTCTGTTCATGTTCTTGATTGTTTCCTTTGCCATGAAGAAGATTTTCACCCTAAACATACATTGGAGAAAAAGATAACCTCTTCAATAAATGGTGCTGGGAAAGCTGAAAATTCATATATTCTATCTCTCACCCAGCACAAAATTCAAAGTGGATCAAGGACTTAGGCATTAGATCAGAGACTCTACTGACTAGAAGAAAAAGTAGGCCCAACTCTCCACCATGTCAGCTTAGGAACCAACTTCCTCAATAAGACTCCTAAAGCACAAGAAGTAAAATCAAGAATCAATAAATGGGATGGTGTCAAACTAAAAAGATCCCCTTCATTTGTAGTAATATCACTAGCTTGATCATTTCTTAGTTACTGAGCACTATGTCAGGTGCCCTGTCTACATCATTTTTTCAATCTTCAAAACCACTCTGAGGCAGGGAGGGATTTTACCCCATCTTATAGATGAAGACCACTAAACTCACTGGTTCATGGAACATGTGCCTAGAAAGATCCTGTCAGAATCCAAAGCAGGAAGTCTGAGTCCAGAGCCTCTGTCTTTTCTAAAATCTGGATTAATTGATAAATTGTGGTATCATATGGGAATTTTAAAAATATATATAATTATGGAATTTTTAAAGCATTTGCTACAAGGAATTTATAATGGATAAACAGGAAAAAGAAAGAATCAAAAGAGATGTATATGTTTAGATTTGAAATTTACATTGATTTGATGTGTATGGTCTATTTTTATTGAAAAAAATAACATTTTCCTTTAATCATAAAATCATTCTAAATTCTGGAAAAAAACATTATTTCTCATGTTATTTATTAAAAATTTATTAATTAGTAAGCACCACAGATTTTCTTTCATGAAAATATTTTTTTGAAATCTCAACATACAGATGAGAATCTACTAATTTACTTTGAGACAGTTCTTGTTAAAATGATTAAAGTGTCAAAGAAAATATTGAATTTGCCAACTTAAAAACGTTGATCACGATCTATGTCCAAAAATCATCATCACCCTTTTACAAAATCTCCAGTGTGTCTTCACCACAACTAAATGTTAAATTTTATTAAAAACATGAAACAAAAGAATGTTCATTGTGAATTATTCCATTTGCATAATATAAAATTTCTAGAGTTTCAAAAAGTTTTTTTTTTCTTTTTGTTTTCAATTTAAACCTCACAAAGGAGAAATGGAAGAAATGTAAAGAGGTCACAAGGTTCATTCTCTAACTGCTTTCGATCGAGTCTAGTAACTAAGAGATATATTTTAAGGTTATTGACCAGAATAATTTCAATAATATTCCTAAATTGTGTTATGGTCATTTGACATGAAACAAAATTTTGTCTCAAACCTTAAATTCAGCGGACAGCTTGGGAGTGACCACTAGGTGGCAGCACAGTAGACAGTCAACCTTGAACAGAACTTAGATAGGAGGAATGAGGCCGGTCTGAGAAAGGTATAGAGAGGGATTAAACAAGACTCTTTTCTGTCGTAAATTTCTAATTGTGTGGGTTTGCTGGCCACTCCCTTTATGGGTTAGAGAAGGCAAGAACAAGAATTTTTAAGGAGAAAATAGGTATCACCCATGTGTTTACCCCCCCAGTTTCTCCTTCACATGCGTGTCTTTGTATAGTCCACTTCACCCTGCAACCAGGCTGATCTTGTCAAAACACAAATTGAATCTTCTCTTTCTCCCAATTTTAAAATCTCAGTGGCTTCTCCTAAATGGACCTCTCTGATCCCTCTGGCCTTTATTCAACTGAAGTCACCTCCTCTCAGGCTGGGGCACCTGCTTTGAAAAGCACTCAACTCATACTTGTTGGATCTTTAAAAGATTCATTTTAATTACTAATTGTGGGTGTTTTTTTAAAAAAATATATAACAAACTTTATCATCTAATTAACTTTTATGTGTACAGTTCAGTCACATTAAATATATTTATATTGTTGTGTCATGGGTCTCCAGAACATTTAAATCTTGCACACCTGACACTCTAAGCCCATTAAACAATTGCTCTGCAACCAAGTCCCTGGTAACCTCCATTCTACCTTCTGTTCCTAATATTTTGACCCCATATAAGTGGAATGTCTTTTTTGACTAGACTGTTTCACCTAACACCCTCAGGTTCATCTGTGTTCAGCATGTGACAGGATTTTCTTCCTTTTTAGGATTATGCAATAGTCCATTGTATGTGCATGCCACATTTTGTTTATCCATTCATCCATCAGTGGACATTTGGGTTGCTTCTACTAGCTCACTATTGTGAATAGTGCTGCTCTGAACATGGGGGCACAAGTATCTTTGAGACCCTCTTTCCCATTCTTTTAGATAAACATCCAGTAATGCAATTGCTATATCGTTTTTAATGCAATTGCTATATATGTTAAGGAACATCCATTATATACTCCTTAGCAACTGCACCATTTTACAAACCCACGAACCAAGTGTTCCAGTTTTTCCTCGTCCTCACCAATGTTGTTATATTGTTTTTAAATAATAGCCATCCTAATAAGTGTGAGATGATACTGTAATTTAATTTGCTTTTCCTTGGTGAATAATGACATTGAGCATCTTTTCATATGCTTGCTGCCTATCTGTTTAATGCCTTTGGAAAAATGTCTAATCAAGTTCTTTATCCATTTTCAAATATGGCTATCTTTTTGTTGTCAAGTTAGAAGTTCTTTATATTTTCTAGTTATTAACTCCTTATCAGATATTTTATTTGCAAATATCATCTCCCATTTGGCTTTTCACTCTGTTGATTGTGCCCTTTGATGCCAGGTATTAAATGTGATTTTATTTATTTATTTTAGAGGAAACTACATAATCCTCACAACAATCATTCTTTTTTTTTTTTTGGTATAGGGGATTGAACTCAGGGGCACTCGATCACTGAGCCACATCCCCAGCTCTATTTTGTGTTTTATTTAGAGACAGGGTCTCACTGAGTTGCTTAGTGCCTCACCATTGCTGAGGCTGGCTTTGAATTCACAATCCTCCTGTCTCAGCTTCCCAATCTGCTGGAATTACAGGCGTGCACCACCATGCCCGACCTTCACAATAATCATTCTTTGTGCAAGCCACATCATCCTTCTACCCATAAGTGATAGTGTCATAATTTACTTAACCACAACTCTATTATGGAACATTATTTTCTAGTCTAGATAATGCCATAGTTTTGTGCAGACAGTTCTTTTCTTTCTTCTCAATGATCATTTCCTTAGAAAATCTTGCCGGAAGTAAAAGTACTAGATCAAATAACATCAAACTTAATGATTTCTTTTTTTGCTAATTTTTTATTAATTTCCATAACCAACTGTATTTCAATAGTTACTGTTTATTCTACATTTGCTATGTGCCAAGCACTCAGCTATGTTCTTTGCACACAGTATCCTCTGTATCAATGGTACGAAGTAGGAATCGCCACCATCTTATGGTTAATAATATAGATTCAGAGAGATTACATCAGTTACCAAGAACATTCAGTTTATAAGTGGCAGAATTATCATTCTGATGTTTAACTCCAAAACCAAGAGTGATCATTTCACGAGATTATATTGTTTGTCAGTGTTTGAGAATGTAACACTTTTTCCTTTCCTTCACATCAGGTTTGAGAACTACAACTTTGCTGATTTAATAGAAGGTGAAGGGATAGCTATTATTTTAATGTACATGCCTTTGATTACATGCATGCACATTTTGCTTAGCCTGCTCCTTACTGCCCCCCTCCTCGGTACTCAATGCATATTTTCCTTCTCTGCACAACAGTAGAGTAGACTTTATTGTCATAACAAAAGTCATCACAAAACTTTTATCCTGTCTCAAATTGTGACTTTCTCATTTGAGAGTTGTTTGTATTCTCTGCCTTTTTTGCTTTTATATCATATCAACTAATTTAGCTTTTTTCTAGAGTAAAGATATTAACCCTATGTCTATCATATTTGTTGAAATGCGTTCTTTGCCAAGCTATTATATTCTTTTACCTTTCCTATTTATATCCATTAGTTCTTAATTTTACATGCATATTTTTACATTAATAAATTAATTTGTGGTTTCTTCTATTGCTTTTTAACATTACAAACTTATTATATCTTTATATATAAATGTCTGACAAATATTTCTACTTTCTTGTTTTGGTTTTTCTATGATTTGGTTTTAATATTTAAACTATTAATCCCTTTGAAATTTATTTTAAAGCATAATCCAGATATAAATTTATCACTTTTTTCAGAATTGTAAAGTAGATATCTCTGATAGTATTTATTGAATAATCTTTCCTCACTGTTTTGTAGTGCCTCAATTATAAATTAAATAATTTACAGAAAGGAATTACTTTTTAAAATAAGTTTGAGATATAATTTTAATTAAAGGGGACAATTCAGTGGTTTTTGTATATTCAAGTTGTACAACAATCACCACAGCCTATTTCCAGAACATTTTCATCATCCCAAAAAGAAACCACACACCTGTTAGCAGTCACTTCCTATTCTTCCCTCTCCCCAGCCTCTGTCGACCACCAATCTACTTTCTGTCTATGAATTTGGCTAATCTGGATTTTTTATATAAATGGAATCATACAATATGTAGTCTCCTATGACTGATTTGTTTAATTTATTTTCAAGTTTCATCCATGTTGTAGCCGGTACCTATACACCATTGCATTTTATGGCCAAATAAAATAATATCCCAATATAGGGACATACTAAATTTTGTTTTTATGTTTATTAGTTGATGGACATTTAGATTGTTTTCACTTTGGGGCTAGTATAAATCATGCAGCTAAGAACATTCATATAAAAGTTTTTATTGTGGAGATAGATTATATATACATATATCTCACACACACACACACACACACACACACACACACACACACACATATATATATGTCTTATTTGGGTATAGAACTAGAAGCAGAGTGTCTGGGACATATGGTAACTTTTTTAAGTTTTTTTTTTAAATCAACTGGTTTTATTTGTTTGTTTGTTTTTGGTGGTGTTGGGGATTGAACGCAGGGTCTTGTGCATGCAAGGTAAGCACTCTACCAAATGAGCTATAGCCCCAGCCTCCTGTTTAACTTTTTTAGGAACCTGCAAACTGTATTCCAAAGCAGCTCTATCATTTCACATTCCCATTTGCACTGTATGAGGCTTCAGTTTCTCTACAACCTCATTAGCACTTGTTATTGTCTTCTTTCTTATTATAACTAAGAAAATGGGTGTGCGGTGTTATCTCTGTGGTTTTGATTTCAATTTCTATAATTACAGTGATGTTGAACATCTTTTCACGTGATTATTGGCCATTTGTTTATCTCCTTTGGAGAAATGTCTATGTAAGTCCTTTGCTCATTTTTAAATTTGGTTATTTGTAAAACATTTGAGTTGGAAGAGTTATTTATGTATTCTAGGTAGAATTCCTTTATCAGATATATGACATATCAGTATTTTCTCCCATGTGGGTCATCTTTTCACTTTCTGGATGATGTCCTTTGAAGCACAAATGTTTTTGCTTTGGTTTGGTTTGTGCTGTGTTCTTTGCTCCCTGTCCTCTGCAAAACTATCTAATTAATGAATTTAGGAAAAGGAACTAGAGAAGCTCCGCTCAGCAACTTCGTTCTTTTATCTACTTGTTTGATGAGTAGAATGTATTCTGGTCTACAATTTGCCCTGTGATAAAGGCCTGCCCCAGGAGACAGAAAAGGGGAGGGACTCAAGGTTTTCCAACTGGGCCAGAGGTTGAGTATATTTTCAGGGCAAAGTATTGGCATTTAGCTCCAAATTTAAAGCTAGGTTCTTTGAACAGTTAGATCAGCAATAAAGGTATTTGTTTTAATCTAAAAACTGAAAAAAGCTTCACTTAAAAAAATCTCAAAATATTGAAGGGATATAAATAGGAAAAGAAGTCAAATTATCTGTGTTCACTGATGACATAATCCTAGGTTTAGAAGATGCAAAAAACTCCACAAGAAGACTTCCAGAGCTGACAGACACATTTAGCAAACAGCAGTGATACCATTGGTTACAGGTGAGAAGCCCTGCTTCCTGAAATATAACATGAGAGAGGCATGACAAGGCAAGCATATAAAGCTGGGTTTACTTAAAAGGACTAAGGAAATAACACAGACTTTTCCTTGGAGGAAGAGGGGGCCATAGCTGGTGTCCTGGTATCCCAAGAAGTGAGGATGTTCTGCCTTTTTTATGTCTTAGGCTTCCTTTGTCCCCCTGCCCTCTTTCCTTTATCTCTCTCTTCCTGCATGAGTGACTAGGCCCAGGAGATGCTCAGGTGGAACGGCCAAAAGGTGAGAAGCAGATGGACAGGGCTAAGGGCCAAATGGAGCAGTCCAAGACACATTAGTTAACAACTTTTGTAACTCCCTATAGGAAGGGACAATTCCTGGGACAGGTTACCTTAGCAACAGGCTGGAGCAGGGCAGGTTATCTTGAGAAGGGTGGAGGAAGGGCTCTGAAGGCAGGAGCATTTCAATTCCTCAGGGGTTGAAAGTTGGAAGTCTCTAACTTTCTGGACCCAAATTGGCTTCCTTGATCCGATCTGACTCCATTTACCTACCTATACTGACTGATTGCCTGTCTAATTCTGGCTTCAGCAGAATGTAAGATGAACATACTTAAATCAATCACTCCAACAATAAATCTTCTGAAAAAAAAATTAGGAAAACTATCCCACTTATAATAACCTAAAAAAAAAAAACCCTTAGGAATAAATAAGGAGGTGAATGACCTCTACAATGAAAACTATAGAACACTGAAGAAATAAATTGAAGACCTTAGAAGATGGAAGGACCTCCCATGTTCTTGCATAGGCAGAATTAATATTATCAAAATGGCCCTACTACCAAAAATCTTATATATGCGATTCCCATCAAAATACCAATATGCTCTACAGACCAGAAAATGCAGTTTTAAAATTCATTTGGAAGAAAAAGAAACCCAGAATAGCCAAAGCAATCCTGAATGAGAAGACCAGTGTTGGATGTGTCACAATACTAGGCCTCAAACTATATGACAAAACTACAGCAACCAGAACATCATGGTTCTGGTACCAGACAGACAGGAAGACCAGTAAAATAGAACAAAAGATACAGAAACAAATCCACAGAGATACAGTCATCTGATATTTGACAGGTGCCAAAAACATGTTGGAGAAAAGATAGACCTTTTAACAAATGGTACTTGGAAAACTGGATATTCACAAATAGAAGAATAAAACTTGATCCCTCTCTCTCACCCTGCATAAAAATCAACTCAAAGTGGATCAAAGACCTAGGAATATACCAGAAACCCTGCAAACAGCTAGAAGAAAATATAGGATAGACACTCCGACATATAGGCAGAGTCATCGGCTTCCTTAAAAAGATTCCTAAAACACAAGAAATAAAACCAAGATTCAATAAGTGGGAGGCCATCAAATTACAAATCTTGTTACCACAAAGGTAACAAGAAAGTGAAGAGAGAGCCTAGAGAATGGGAAAATATCCATAATATGTAAAACTTGACACACAAAAAAAATAATAACCCAGTTAATAAATGGGCAGAACTAGAGTGACACTTCTCAAAAGAAGAAATACACAGGCCAATAAATATATTTTAAAATGTTCAACATCTCTAGCCATCAGGGAAATACAAATCAAAACTACATTGATATTTCCTCTCCCTCTAGTCAGAAGAGCAATTATAAAGAATACAAAGAATAATAAATGTTGGTAAGCATGTGGAGAAAAAAGTACACTCCTACATTGCTGGTGGGACTTAAAATTAGTACAACTGCTCTGGAAAGTGGTATGGAGAATCCTCAAAAAACTAGGGATGGAACCACCATATGACCCAGCTATCCCACTCCTTGGTATATATCCAAAAGATTTAAAATCAGCATACTATAGGGATTCAGCCACATCAGTGTTTATAATAGCACAATTCACAATAGCTAGGCTCTAGCATCAGCCTAGATGCCAGTCAACAGACATATGGGTAAAGAAAATGTTATATATACATACATACATATATATAATGGAATATTAGCCATAAAGAAGAATGAAATTATGGCATTTGCTGATAAATGAATGGAACTAGAGACCATGAAGCTAAGTGAAATAACCCAGACCCAAAGAGTTAAGGGTTAAATGTGTAAGCTAGACCAAAATAAGGAAAAAGGAAAGTGGGGAGGGATCTCTTGAAAATAGGAGAGAAATCAGTGGAGTAGAGGAAGGGCATTGAGAGGAAGAGAAGGGCAGGAAAGGGGAAGAATGGTGGAATGAATCTGATTGCGCTTTCCTGTGGGCACATATGAATACTCCACAGTTGTTCCACCTTTATGTATATCCACAATGCACTAATTTAAAAAAAAACTATAAATAAATAGGAGAAAGATCAGTAGAGTAAAGGAAAGGGAATAGAAGGAGGAAGGAGGGAAGAGAAAGGGGGAAGTACTGGGGACTGAATTTGAGCAAATTATATTCCATGCTTATATAATTATGTCAAAATGAAACCTGATATTATGTATATCTATAATGAACTAAAAAAAATTTAAAATACATGTAAAGGAAAAAAAATCTCTAAATGTTATCTGGACACAAACTTTTTGTTTCAAATACAGTATGCCTTAAATATATAAACATTGTGTTAGAAAAATTGTTAACAGCTCCATCTGGCCAGAATCTAAATTGTTCTGCACTATGTTTTATTTGTAAATGTTTCAAGAAACCATAAAATTCCAATCATGGAATCTATAGCAATATAAATTTATGACCCACTTTTTAAAAGTGAAAATCATCTTCTATTTCAGTTTAGCTTCAGCTACAGAGGAAGATGGTGATCCTGTGTTCAAGTTCTCCTAAAGATCAAGGGCAATAACAACAACAACAACAACAACCAAAAAGGTGGTAAAGATTCATAGGTCATAGGTTCTGAGTGAAACATGCTTCCTTCGTGGTTTTTACCTAGGTGATTGAGAAACAAGGTATGCTTGAGCAATTGTGGGGTCCTGGTTGATGACTACTATTGCATGAATTTCCTCAGAAATAGAGGTAACGCATGAGCCACAACAGCATTTCCCAAGAATAATCTCAAGAGTACTAGTTCCATTGGACGTAACTAGGTGTTGAGCAAAGTCAAATTGGCTTATGTCAGATTTCTTCATCACAGGACTCCTTAAAGCCCTTTAACATAAGCATCATAATCTCGAGAGTATACAGTATTCCCAAACTTATTTGACCAAATAATTTATTTTTTAATAGACTTTATTTATTGCAACAGTTTTAGATTCACAGCAATACTAAGAGTAAGTTAGAGATTTCCCATAGATCCCCTGCTCCACACACGGAAGGAACCCTGAGTGGCACATTTATCAAAACTAGTAAACATGCATTAACAAATCATTATCTCCCAGAGTCCATAACTCACATTAGGGTTCACTCCTGGTATTTTATGTTCTATGAGTTTGGACAAGTGTATAATAAATGATGTGCTTCAACAGTTGTATTATTATACATTATTATACTAAAAATCCTCTGGGCATCACGTGTTCATCCTTCCCTTCTCACTAAGCCCTGACAAATGTGGATCTTTTTACTATCTCTGTAGTTTTTCCTTTTCCAGAATGTCATATAATTGGAATCATGGAATATATAGCTTTTCCAAAATGGCTTCTCTCACGTAGTAATATGCATTCAAGTTTCCTCCGTGTCTTTTCCAACTTTTTCTCTATTGCATTGAACAATATTGCATTGTCGGGATGAGTTGTAGCTTGTTCCTCCATTTGCCTACTGAAAGACATCTTGGTTGCTTTCAAGTTTTGGCAATTGTGAATAAAGCTGCCATAGACATCCTGGTGCAGGATTTTGTGTGGACATGCATTTTCAACTCATGTGAGTAAATGCCAGGAGCATTTGCTGAATCATATAGTAAGAGTATGTTTAGAAGAATGAAACTATGTCATTTGTTGGTAAATGGATAAAATCGAAGAACATCATGCTAAATGAAATAATCCAAACTCAGAAAGTCGGGGTCAAATATTTTATCTCATATGTGGAAGCTACAGAGGAATTTTTAAAGGGTGTCATGAAAATAGAAGGGAGAACAGTGGAGTAGAGAAAGGGAATCAAGATGGAGGGGAGGAGTAGGAAAGTGGGGGAACTGCAGAAGAAAATTGACCATGCTATGTGCATGTATGAACATATCACTCTAAATTCCACTTTTATGTAGAACTATAAGACATCAATTAAAATAAATAAATAAATAGATCAGTGGAGGAAGGGGGTCATAGAAGGGAAGAGGGGAGAGAAAGGGGAAGTTCTATGGATTGAAATGGAGCAAATTGTTACATGCATTTATGAATGTCAAAATGAATCCTATGGTTAGGTGTACCTACAATGAGTGAATAAAAATATAAAAATATATCTTGTTTTCAAAAAACTGCTAAACTGGAAGATCCAACATGGCGGCCGGCGAGCAAGCAGCATTTCCTATACCTCCGCAGTAACAGGATCAGAGAGACACATAAATACACTTGCATGGGACCTGCTGAAGATCTTCTAACAATATTCCACGGGAAGGAGACCTGCCGATAACTAGTAAGTCTGTGTGAGGGGTCAGTTTGTCCCAGGCGACTGAATCTCGGCAACGCAGATCAGGGACAGATTCCTGCCGGTCACGGCGGCGGCTGATCTGGGCCCTGCAGGACTGAGTCTGGGATCGGCCTCAGGCGGTTCAGCGCTAGGACCCACACTCCTACCACCCCACCCCCCTCCAGCCGGTTCGGAGCAACTCGGATCAGGAACACAATCCTGCCGGTCCCGGAGTTGGCTGATCTGGGCCCTGCAGGGCTGAGTTTGGGATCGGCCTCAGACGGTTCAGCGCTAGGACCCACACTCCTACCACCCCACCCCCCTCCAGCCGGTTCGGAGCAAAGCGGATCAGGGTCACAATCCCGCCGGTCACGGCAGCGGCTGATCTGGGCCCTGAAGGGCTGAGTCTGGGATTGGCCTCAGGTGGTTCAGCGCTAGGATCCACACTCCTACCACCCCACCCCCCTCCAGCCGGTTCGGAGCAAAGCGGATCAGGGTCACAATCCCGCCGGTCACGGCAGCGGCTGATCTGGGCCCTGAAGGGCTGAGTCTGGGATTGGCCTCAGGTGGTTCAGCGCTAGGATCCACACTCCTACCACCCCACCCCCCTCCAGCCGGTTCGGAGCAACTCGGATCAGGGACACAATCCCGAGGGTCACGGTGGCGGCTGATCTGGGCCCTGCAGGGCTGAGTCTGGGATTGGCCTCAGGTGGTTCAGCGCTAGGATCCACACTCCTACCACCCCACCCCCCTCCAGCCGGTTCGGAGCAACTCGGATCAGGAACACAATCCTGCCGGTCACGGCGGCGGCTGATCTGGGCCCTGCAGGGCTGAGTCTGTGAACGGCCTCTAGCGGTTTGGCGCTAGGACTTTGGCAGTGCTTAGGGCGGAGTTTCAGCTTTGAGACAGAGGAGAGAAGTGGTCCAGTTTGGTTCCAGACACTGGTCGGACCACAGAGGAGGACAGCAGCCGCCATTTCAAAGAGATGATGTAATCATCCCCATGTTCTACTGATCACAGCTCATTCAGTTATGGAAGAGGTGATTTCAGGCTAGTAAATTTCAAAAACACAACAGTTGCACCAAGCAGAAAGAAGCGCGTGCAGTATGAAAAGACAAGGAAAGAAAGGATCACAAGCAATGCAGGTCAACTCAACTTTAGAAGAGGTAATAGCTGCAACAGATGGAATATCAGATAAAGAGTTCAGGATATATATGCTTCAGATGATCTGGAGTCTCAAGGAAGACATGAGACAGCAAAATCAGACAATGAAAGATCACATTGACAAACAAATCCAGGAAGTAAAAGATCAATTTCACAGGGAGATAGAGGTAATAAAAAACAAACAAATAGAAATACTAGAAATGCAGGAAACAATAAACCAACTTAAAATCTCAATTGAGAATACTACCAGCAGAGTGGATCACTTAGAAGATAGAACATCAGACAATGAAGACAGAGTATTTCAACTTGAAAAGAACATAGATAGCTCAGCAAGTCTACTAAGAAACCATGAGCAGAACATTCAAGAGCTATGGGATAATATCAAAAGACCAAACTTAAGAGTCATTGGGATACAGGAAGGCACAGAGCTCCAAACCAAAGGATTAAGCAATCTATTCAGTGAAATAATACAAGAAAACTTCCCAGACATGAAGAATGTGACAGAATCCCAAATCCTAGAAGCCTACAGGACGCCGATGGTGCAAAATCATAAGAGATCCACACCTAGACACATTATAATGAAGATGTCCAACATACAGAATAAGGAGAGAATTTTAAAAGCTGCAAGAGAAAGAAAGCAGATTACATTTAGGGGTAAACCAATCAGGATAACAGCTGATCTCTCGACACAGACTCTGAAAGCTAGAAGATCCTGGAATAACATATTTCAAACACTGAAAGAAAATGGGTTCCAACCAAGAATCGTGTATCCGGCGAAATTAAGCTTCAGGATAGAAGATGAATTTAAAACCTTCCATGATAAACAAAAGTTAAAAGAATTCGCAGCTAGAAAACCATCTCTTCAAAAAATCCTTGGCAAAACATTACAGGAAGAAGAAATGGAAAATAACATTGAAAACCAACAATGGGAGGTAGGACAGTAAAGGGGGGAAAGTAGTCAAAGAGGATAACAAACCAGGTTTAGTAACATCAATAAACAAATATGGCTGGAAGAACAAATCATATCTCAATAATAACCTTAAATGTTAATGGCTTAAACTCACCAATTAAGAGACACAGGCTAGCAGAATGGATCACAAAACAAGACCCAACAATATGCTGCCTACAGGAGACGCATCTGATAGGAAAAGATATTCATAGACTGAAGGTGAAAGGGTGGGAAAAATCATACCACTCATATGGACTGCGGAAACAAGCAGGAGTGTCCATACTCATATCTAATAAAATAGATTTCAAGCCAAAGTTAATCAAAAGGGATAAAGAAGGACATTTCATACTGCTCAAGGGAACCATACACCAACAAGACATAACAATCATAAATATATATGCCCCAAACAACGGTGCTGCTATGTTCATCAAGCAAACGCTTCTCAAGTTCAAGAGTCTAATAGACCACCATACAATAATCATGGGAGACTTTAACACACCTCTCTCACCACTGGACAGATCTTCCAAACAAAAGTTAAATAAGGAAACTATAGAACTCAATAACATAATTAATAACCTAGACTTAATTGACATATATAGTCTATACCACCCAACATCAAGTAATTACACTTTTTTCTCAGCAGCACATGGAACCTTCTCAAAAATAGACCATATATTATGTCACAGGGCAACTCTTAGACAATATAAAGGGGTGGAGATAATACCATGCATCTTATCTGATCATAATGGAATGAAACTGAAAATCAATGATAAAAGAAGGAAGGAAAAATCAAGCATCACCTGGAGAATGAACAATAGGTTGCTTAATGATCAATGGGTTCTAGAAGACATTAAGGAGGAAATTAAAAAATTCCTAGAGTCAAATGAAAACACAGACACAACTTATCGGAATCTATGGGACACATTGAAAGCAGTTCTAAGAGGAAAATTCATTGCTTGGAGTTCATTCCTCAAAAAAAGAAAAAACCAACAAATAAATGATCTCATACTTCATCTCAAAATCCTAGAAAAAGAAGAGCAAATCAACAGCAAAAGAAGTAGAAGGCAAGAAATAATTAAAATCAGAGCTGAAATTAATGAAATTGAAACAAAAGAAACAATTGAAAAAATCGACAAAACTAAAAGTTGGTTTTTTGAAAAAATAAATAAAATTGACAGACCCTTAGCCATGCTAACGAAGAGAAGAAGAGAGAGAACCCAAATTACTAGCATACGGGATGAAAAAGGCAATATCACAACAGACACTTCAGAAATACAGATGATAATCAGAAATTATTTTGAATCCTTATACTCCAATAAAATAGAAGATAGTGAAGGCATAGATAAATTCCTTAAGTCTTATGATCTGCCAAGACTGAGTCAGGAGGACGTAGACAACCTAAACAGACCAATAACAATAGAGGAAATAGAAGAAACCATCAAAAGACTACCAACTAAGAAAAGCCCAGGACCGGATGGGTATACAGCAGAGTTTTACAAAACCTTTAAAGAGGAACTAACACCAATACTTTTCAAGCTATTTCAGGAAATAGAAAAGGAGGGAGAACTTCCAAATTCGTTCTACGAGGCCAACATCACCCTGATTCCGAAACCAGACAAAGACACTTCAAAGAAAGAAAACTACAGACCAATATCTCTAATGAACCTTGATGCAAAAATCCTCAATAAAATTCTGGCGAATCGGATTCAAATACATATCAAAAAAATTATACACCATGATCAAGTAGGATTCATCCCTGGTATGCAAGGTTGGTTCAATATACGGAAATCAATAAATGTTATCCACCACATCAATAGACTTAAAAATAAGAACCATATGATCATCTCGATAGATGCAGAAAAAGCTTTCGACAAAGTACAGCATCCCTTTATGTTCAAAACTCTAGAAAAATTAGGGATAACTGGATCATACCTCAACATTGTAAAAGCAATCTATGATAAGCCACAGGCCAGCATCATTCTGAATGGAGAAAAATTGAAGGCATTCCCTCTAAGATCTGGTACAAGACAGGGATGCCCTCTCTCACCACTTCTGTTCAACATAGTCCTCGAAACACTGGCCAGAGCAATTAGGCAGACGAAAGAAATTAAAGGCATAAAAATAGGAAAAGAAGAACTTAAATTATCACTATTTGCAGATGATATGATTCTATACCTAGCAGACCCAAAAGGGTCCACAAAGAAGCTATTAGAGCTAATAAATGAATTCAGCAAAGTGGCAGGATATAAGATCAACACGCATAAATCAAAGGCATTCCTGTATATCAGCGACAAATCCTCTGAAACGGAAATGAGGACAACTACTCCATTCACAATATCCCCCCAAAAAATAAAATACTTGGGAATCAACCTAACAAAAGAGGTGAAAGATTTATACAATGAAAATTACAGAACCCTAAAGAAAGACATAGAAGAAGACCTTAGAAGATGGAAAAATATACCCTGCTCATGGATAGGCAGAACCAACATCATCAAAATGGCGATATTACCAAAAGTCCTATATAAGTTCAATGCGATGCCAATCAAAATCCCAACAGCATATCTTGTAGAAATCGATAAAAGAATCATGAAATTCATATGGAATAATAAAAGACCCAGAATAGCAAAAACAATACTAAGCAGGAAGTGTGAATCAGGCGGTATAGAGATACCAGACTTCAAACTATACTACAGAGCAATAGTAACAAAAACAGCATGGTACTGGTACCAAAACAGGCGGGTGGACCAATGGTACAGAATAGAGGACACAATAACCAATCCACAAAACTACAACTATCTTATTTTTGATAAAGGGGCTAAAAGCATGCAATGGAGGAAGGATAGCATCTTCAACAAATGGTGCTGGGAAAACTGGAAATCCATTTGCACCAAAATGAATCTGAATCCCTATCTCTCGCCGTGCACAAAAGTTAACTCAAAATGGATCAAGGAGCTTGATATTAAATCAGAGACATGGCATCTGATAGAAGAAAAAGTTGGTTATGATCTACATGCTGTGGGATCGGGCTCCAAATTCCTCAATAGGACACCCATAGCGCTAGAGTTAACAAATAGAATCAACAAATGGGACTTACTCAAACTAAAAAGTTTTTTCTCAGCAAAAGAAACAATAAGAGAGATAAACAGGGAGCCTACATCCTGGGAACAAATCTTTACTCCACACACTTCAGATAGAGCCCTAATAACCAGAATATACAAAGAACTCAAAAAATTAGACAATAAGATAACAAATAACCCAATCAATAAATGGGCCAAGGACCTGAACAGACACTTCTCAGAGGAGGACATACAATCAATCAACAAGTACATGAAACAATGCTCACCATCGCTAGCAGTCAGAGAAATGCAAATCAAAACTACCCTAAGATACCATCTCACTCCAGTAAGACTGGCAGCCATTAGGAAGTCAAACAACAATAAGTGCTGGAGAGGATGCGGGGAAAAGGGCACTCTTGTTCATTGCTGGTGGGACTGCAAATTGGTGCAGCCAATTTGGAAAGCAGTATGGAGATTTCTTGGAAAGCTGGGAATGGAACCACCATTTGACCCAGCTATTCCCCTTCTCGGTCTATTCCCTAAAGCCCTAACAAGAGCATGCTACAGGGACACTGCTACATCGATGTTCATAGCAGCTCAATTCACGATAGCAAGACTGTGGAACCAGCCTAGATGCCCTTCAATAGATGAATGGATAAAAAAAATGTGGCATTTATATACTATTGAGTATTACTCTGCATTAAGAAACGACAAAATCATAGAATTTGGAGGGAAATGGATGGCATTAGAGCAGATTATGCTAAGTGAAGCTAGTCAATCTTTAAAAAACAAATACCAAATGACTCCTTTGATATAAGGGGAGTAAACAAGGACAGGGCAGGGACGGAGAGCTTGAGAAGAAGATTTACATTAAATAGGGATGAGAGGTGGGAGGGAAAGGGAGTGAGAAGGGAAATTGCATGGAAATGGAAGGCGATCCTCAGGGTTATACAAAATGTCATATAAGAGGAAAGGAGGGGCAAGACAAGATAATACAAATGGAAGAAATGATTTACAGTAGAAGGGGTAGAGAGAGAAAAGGGGAGGGGAGGGGAGGGGAGGGGAAGGGAGGGGGGATAGTAGAGAATTGGACAGACAGCAGAATACATCAGAAACTAGAAAGGCAATATGTCAATCAATGGAAGGGAAACTGATGTGATACAGCAATTTGTATACGGGGTAAAAGTGGGAGTTCATAATCCACGTGAATCAACCGTGTAATATGATGTATTAAGAACTATGTAATGTTATGAACGTCCAATAAAAAAAAAAAAAAAAAACTGCTAAACTGTCTTCCAAAGTGACTGTACCATTTTGTATTCCCACCAGCATGAATGAGAGATCTCGTTGCTCCACATTCCATGGGTAGTCAGTGTTCTGGATTTTGACCATCCTCATCTATAGATAGTTGTTTTATTTGCATTTCCCTGGTGACACATGCTTATTTGTATATCTTCTTTGTTGAGATGTCTGTTAAGGTTTTTGATCCTTTTCTCGAATAGAATAATTTATATTCTTATTTTTGAGTTCTGAGAGCTCTTTGAACATTTTAGATAACAGTCCTTCATCTGATGTCTCCAGCAATATTTTCTCCTTATCTGTGTTTCTTTTCAGTCTCCTGATCTACTATCAAAGGTAATGATATTGCTCCCTTCTCAATCTGTATACCTTCTATTTTTCATATGATTTGTTGTTGTTGTCATTGTTGTTTTCTTTACTGCATTATCTGGGACTGCCAGTATAATGTTGAAATGCATTGGTGAGATGTGATTGTTTCATTTTTATCAAGATCAATTTATCTATTTTTTTCTTTAGTTGTTTGTATTTTTATGTCATTTCAAGATACTATTGCCTAATCCAATTTAATAAAGACAATGCCCAGGTTTTCTTCTAAAACATTGATAGTTTGGGCTCTTACATTTAGGTTTAAGATCCATTTTGAGTTAATTTTTGTATATCAGGTCTAGGTTCAACTTCATTCTTTTGCATGGAGATAACCAGGGTCCCAACATCATGTATTTAAAAAAATAAAAACTATTATGTCCCTACTGGACTGCCATTAATTGATGTCTGGGCCATATATTTGTTCCAGTGACTCCCATGATTTTTATGATTCCTGATGTCTTAATTATGTTTGCTTTAAATTTTGTTTTAACACCTGGAAAGGCTAGTCTTCACTTATTAAGTGCCTTTGTGCTCTCTCCGACACATGTACCTGAGCCCTCTGTATCTGTGGGTTAACCAACCTCTGATCTAACCTTCAGTCAAGCCTGTGATGATTGTGTCTACAGTAATCATGCTCAACCTGTTTTCCTTGTCATTCTCTAAACAATACAGTATAGCAACTAATTACATAGCATTGACATTATTATTAAGTATTATAAGCAATCTTAAGTTGATTTGAGAATACAGGAAAGTGTATGTTATATACAAATACTATGTCGTTTTATATAAGGGAATTGAGCATCTCAGATTTTAATACCCAAGGGGGTCCTGAAACCAGTTCCCCATTAATACAGAGGAACAACTACACTTGGAGTATTTCTTTCTATTCTCACCCATTTAATGTTCTAATTTTGTATTTTCCACACTTTCTTTTCCAGAAAATAAATTCAAAGCTCAAGGTTCACTGCTTGCATTTCTACTTAACAATCATTTCCTTCCTCCTTGAATTATTACTACAAATTTAAAAACAGACATATAACACAAATAAGTTAAATTCCATGACTGACCAAATTCATGTAACTGAATAGTGAATAAGACATTTGAAAATCCCAATTTCTATTAGGTTTATAGCTGAGACTCTTTTCATTTAAATCTGAATACTTTTAATTTCACTACCTAAATTTTTTAGGAAAATTAAAACGTGTGTTACTTAATCTATTTTTTCTTCCTACTGGTTTATTACACATCATCCCAAAGATTAGCAATTCACTATTCTTTGCCTTGTCAAAGCAGCTAAAGCTTAGAACATGTATTAGCTATTACCAACATCCAATTTTTTTTTTTTAGTTTCAACTGAGAAGAACTATTTCCAAGGAATGGATATTATAGGAATCCAAGGTGGTGGAATGAGTATAGTATTCATTTAGTCAATATTTATTTAATCGATACTTTAATTAATTGTTCTCCTAATACACACTATAGTTAATAAAGCACAACAAAATCCTCAAGGATGGGGAGACACACCAAAAAAGAGAGAGAGAGAGAGAGAGAGAGAGAGAGAGAGAGAGAGAGAGAGAGAGAACGAACATTGTAGCGAACACATATTTACTGATTTACTGTCTCCCCAAAAACAAAACTTAGAAACACTTCTCTGGAGAATGTCACATCTTGCTGAGGTCTATATAGCCAGACATGTTACCTAAATTTATACTATTTGCCAGTGTTTGAGCAATATGATCTGTTGTCTTTCAACAAGCACCTAAAAACTACTTAGGCATATACACTCTATATCAACACTTTCTATAAAAAATAAAATATAGTCACATATAGAAATTTTTACTTTTTTAAAAAGTAAGAAGAACCAAGCATAATTAATATTTATATATATATTTTAGTTGTCAATGGACCTTTATTTTATTCATTTATATGCAGTGCTGAGAATTGAACCCTTACACATGCTAGTCAAGTGCTCTACCACTGAACTACAAACCCAGCCCAGACATAATCAATTTTAATAATACATATTATTTAACATAATATCCAAAATTTTATCATTTCAACATTTAATCATTATAAAAATTAACAAGATATTTTAATTCTTATTTCACACTAAATCTTTGAGAGCTGGCATGTTCTTCACACTTAACAGCACATCTTAATTTGCACTAACCATGTTTCCAGCTCTCATTAGCCACATGTGGTTCATGGCTACCATATCGGACAGTGTAGATGGATACTTCAGGAACCTTTTTAGGCCATGGAGGCACCAGTAGGCACTGACGTTTTTATAGAGAGACTAGCATTACATTCCATGTGGTTAGACAGGCTTAGGAGAAATTATTTCGTACTCTTCTTTATCTCCTTCCAAAACACCAAGACAACATCTTGAAACAACAGTGGATATCCTACCCCTTTTGGATGAATTCTACACTTAATAAAATTTGAAATGGGATGGGATTGAAAGGGGAATAAAGGAGGAGAAAGAAAAGAGAACCCTAACTGTGACTTTAGGGAGTTAGGGGATTCCTGGGTATACTCTGAATTTGTAGGTAAGGGACAAATATAACTGGCATTTATGGGCACACAGGACTTCAATATGGACTATTTGTTTTAAGCATGCATAACGGTGCAGCTTTGTGCCCTGAGTGGGGGCAAGAGGCCAGGTTTCCGCCACAGGTTTGGGTTTAAGGAACTTTGTCTGATCTTGGGAGCAGGCAGGGTTGACCTTAAACTGAGAAACAAAGAAAATAGCTTTTTGTTTTTTCCCTGGGGCTGGGGATTGAACTCAGGGCCTTGTACATGCTGACACATGCTCCACTGAATTACACCTCAGGCTTGAAATTCTTCAAGGAAAGATGGTCCAGAAAGCAACATTAAATCCAAAGCATCCACACCAAGGTAGAGAACAAAGCAAGAATCCAAAAACGGGGGTTGGTAAAAGCCAAGAGGTAGGCAAGAAGAATCGGATCAGTGAGGTAGAGGCTGGAGGCGACAGTGTGCAGACACCTCTGGCCAAGTCTGTGAGGAGAAGGAGCTGTTAAAGGGTCTAACACCAGGGCTCAACTTCAGCTGAGTAGATGATATGTGAATTGCTGGCAAAAGTATTAATATTTCATAAATAGATTTTATATATTCTCCAAAAACTTAGTAAAGGTCCCAACACATCTGCCAGACATATACTTTAAATGCCCCCACACAGATGAGTTGCAGTGAACTGAGCAAGTCAGACTTTTCCACACTAATTTAATTTGGGCTTGGCATCTGGGCAGGGACTATATGTGGGATTAGCGCATTGTAAATCCATGTTGTTTTTGCTTGTTTCCTCAACAGGATCCCTGCTCTTTACACCCCCATCCAACTTTGGAACATGGAGGTCCTTCCGTTTTTCAGACCACCCCAACCCAATGGAACAAGCTCAAGAACTCCAACTTGATGGAACTGCTGCTTTTAAAAATACTTAAGACATTATTCATTATAAATATGGAAGAATTTCTCTGGGGTACTTAATTCCTTCTTCCTTCCTTTCAAAGTTATATATATCTTTGAAAGTGTTTTTTTTTTTTGTGTGTGTGTGTGTGTGTGTACACACACATATGTAAGTATATATATATATTTTTTTGAAAGGATATGTATATGCATATATATATTAAAATGTTCTTTTGATGTTTGCAAACTTTCCTGGAAAGTTTGCAAACTTCATTTTTGTTTTCTACTTCATTGACTCAGGTTAGAAAATTCTTGATCATATAAATCGTCAGATAGTTGCTGTCTTTCTCCTTGAGGGACAATGAGGAGCCATATCACTTTGGTTACTGTAGACCGCTGATAGCCTATAATCACCTCACAGTGCTGTTCTTGGCAAGGACCAAGCCATTAGAAGCCAGCTCTCTAATAAAATGCAAGCTCTCTGCCATGCCTGGAATCTTCTTTGAGAATGTCCAAGAAATAGCATCATCATTTAAACCTGTAGTAGACTTTGTGCCGACTACCTAGGGGGAAAGTCTGGCTCTGCTCTCTAACCATCATAAAACTAACACGTATGTTTCCAAATGTAAGAGAGTGAGAAGAAATTAATGTCATATGTATCTTTAGTCTTTACTTTTTTAGATGGTAGGTTTTATTTAATGTTCCCATTTTGTTTCTGTAATTACCTGATGGGGATAAAGGAGGAGCATGGAGTGAACTGGAAGAAAGGAAAGAAAGAAGGGTGATATGGTGCCAAAACAAGAAAAAAATAAAGGATAGAATGACTATGTGATTAGGAATATTAAAGTAGATCAGGGTGTCAAATCTTGGCTTTGATACTCATCAGTTGGGTGACTTGGACAAGTCACTCAACTCTTGTAAGTTTGCTTTGTATATTGTAAATGGAAATAATACTCAAATCTAGCTCCTGTGGTTTGGGAGAGAACTAATTAAAATAATGCATGTTTAGTAATCAACTAGTTTTGGGTATTGGTTTTGAGTGATCAATAAGAGGTTCAGATGCTCATCACAATTAGTAAGACTAACATCAAAGGTATTTAACAGAATGAAATAAATTGTATTCAGTCAATCCCTACAATTTTATGTGTTTATTTTCTCTTTTTGGTGTCCCAGAAAAGATGAGGTAGTGAAAATGTATGACTAGGAAAGTCCTTGTGGGGAGTCCTATAGACTGCATGTTTATGTTCCCTGAAATCAACATGCTGAAACCCTGATCCCTAGGATAAGGTATGAGGATTGTGGCCTTTGGGTGGTGATCGGGTCATAAGAATGGAGCCCCCATAAATGGGATTAATGCCCCAATAAAAAAGACCCCCTAGAGCTCCCTCACTCTTTCCACCATATGAGGGGACACAAATAAGAAGACAGCCATCAATGGACCAGGAAGAGAGCCCTCAACAGACACCAAATATGACAGATCTTGGGCTTTCCAGTTTCCAGAACTGTGAAAAGCAAGCTTAAATTGTTTATAAGCCACCTAACCTATAGTAGTAGTTTGTTATAGCAGCCCAAATGACCAAGATGGGCAAAAGATTTATAAGGTCATGCAGCAAGAACCAAGGACCCCATCACAACTTCCAGGAATTTTTTCACTATGATCATAGTGAAAAAAAATAATAATTATAACAACATAACATATATCTTGATCTTGTGGCCATATTTTCTAAGATCTCTTATGATCTTTGATTAGAAGTTTCATTCTCCTTTTTATAAAACAGAAGAAAAAAATAATTTGCAGACTTGTTTTCCATTTAACAAATCTCCATCCCTGAAGTCATCCTCTCTCTCTCTCTCAGCCTCCCTCTCACCCTCTAAACAGATGAGCCTGCTGGGGTCCAGGATGAGATACTACAGGCAGGATTCTCTAGCATGTCTGCAGTTCATCCTACCTTCAAAGATGGAATTGCAGCCCACACCCCAATCAGGAGGAATTTCCATTGCGCCTGCCTTGTCCATCCCCATCTTGTGTCAAGCTTTCTGAACAACAATGGAATAGGAAAGGATGGGGAGAAGATAAAAGGCTAAAAGAGAATCTTAATCGCTTTCTAGAAGCCATGCAATTTTCAAGCCAGGGCATGTTCTGAGTACATTTAATTCAGATATTAACAACTGTAGCAATGATTTCCTATCTTTGGAAAAAGGGATCAATGTCCCAGTTACAGACAAGTCACCTATAGCATCCTCACTCAATGGGGCTGTGAGCGATGCACCTTCTTGAGTGTGAATGTTCTGTTCCAATGGACAGAAGCTTTATTAACTTCTCTTTGGGCTACCTTCAAATGTTTCTGCTCTTGTTCTGAAAGTGTTTTCTGGCAGGACCAGTCAACTGCTGGAAAGTTTAAATGAACAGAGATAAGCTGGATTTGGCAAAGGGTTAGGGAGGTGTTATGCCAACAGTCCACAAACTCTAACTTAATTAAATTCACACATCTGCACCCAAATATATGTAGTATGTGACCCACAAGAAATTGCACTTACCAAGTTCTACCACAAGCGAGAGTAGCATGATCTTTATAGAATAAAGTAAATTATGCTTCTCTATGTTACAACAGATACTGTATAGTGTGTATGTGTCTACACATGCATATTTTATGTATCATATTTTAGAATATACCAGTCTGGTAAGCTTCATGAGGTCAGAATTTGTCATCTTTTTTAATTTATATATTCACATCAGGGGCTTGATAGAAAGAATGAGTACAAAACAAATTATTCCATTTAATCCTCAAGACAATCCTATGAGTTAGGAATAACAAGTGACACAACTTGCAGCATGCGGTAGTTTAAGACTCTAAGTGCATGGGCCGAGGTCACCCAGCTAGGGAGAAACAGACTCAGGCTGAAGCCCAGGCGTACGACTTCTCATCCTGAGCATTACATGAACAGATCTAACTTCTCTTACAGGAGAAAACAAAGGAGCTTATTTTCTTCTCCAGCAAGTAATGTCACTGAGATAATTTCATTTTACCACGGGTAGCTCATTTTCCTGCATCCATTTTACCCAGACCATTCTATAGGCGGTGCTCCCTCTCCCCCACTTCTGAGACAATCCAGGGCTCTTCAGGACCCCCCAACACTTTCCCCTTCCTACTCCCACTTTCTCCTCCACTGACTCCAACAATTACCCAATAAGAGAAAGTAAACCTCTTCTCCTTGGTGGGAAAGAACCATCTGGAATCCTTTCTCCTGTTACAGGCCCTTGACATTGTCTTCTTCATAAGCAACCGAGGAAGGAGATGAAAAGCAAAAGTCCCGTTCACAGTAAGGAAGGTAAAACTCAGCTACTCGGGCTTCTACACACAGACAACCACTGGCCTGGGCAGGGCACACCTCTTTATCCTTAAAAACCGTGAACTTGGGAGAGACATTTAGATTGGGAGAGAATCCCTAGCTTCCCATTTCTTTCTTCTTTCTACCAAAAATGAGGGACACTGGACAATGTGTCCAGTAAGGTTTTTTTTCTTTTTTCTTTTTTTTCATTAACCACTGGTAAAAAGAGAGAGAGAGAGAGAGAGAGAGAGAGAGAGAGAGAGACAGGGAAAGAAAAGAGACCGCCCATGTTGTGTACCCACAAATGCGCTCAGAAGAAAAAGAGAGGATGGGCAAATTATGGATTTTCTTGAAAAGATTTCTTAGTTTAGGGAAATAGAATTGATGTCTCTGAAAATCTCTGTGTCCCCTGGCATGAATGCCTACTTAGTATTTAGCTCGTTCAGTTTCTCGCTTCCAGATCCTCCTGGCCAAATTTATGGCCCATGGCTGAAGAAAGGATTTTTTTTTCCCCCATGAAACTTGTTTTGGCTTGAAGTAAAGTTCAAATAATATTTACCAAGATTATTAAAAAACTCTAAAACTTTTTTCATCTTCAGCATTCAGGGATGGAATGTCAGAAAGTGTTGACATTAATTTTTTAAATTAATATTTTTGGAAGAACTTTCTTTAATAAAAGATCAAATGATTACCACAGTGCTGGAAACGGAGTGCTGATTGGTAACAATGCTTGTCCAGGGCACCCACTGAGGCGAGCTCTCTTTGCACTGGATGGAAACACAAAATATCTTCTTTTAACATTTTCAATCATCAGCTCATCTTCTGCTCTAAGGATGAAATGCTGACTTCAAAAATATATTTGCTGCTAGCAGAAGAAAGTGTATACCTTTTTAAAATCAGTTCTTTTTAGTTACACATGACAGTTACACACTTTGGTAAAATTATGCAAGCATGGAATATATCTTATTCTCATTAGACTAATTCTAATTATTAAGGGTAGGCATGATGGTGAAATTCACTTAGGTGTTTCATATGTGTACACAGAAAAGTTGTGTTATTCTACTATCTTTTCTATTCCTATCCCCCATCCCTTCCTTTTCATTCCCCTTTGACTAATCTACAATACATCTCTTCTTCACCTCTCCCACCGTATTGTGGTTTAGCTTCCACATATCAGAGAAAACATTCGATCTTCAGTTTTTAAGGGCTGGCTTATTTCATTTAGCCTCCAGATCCATATGGGCAAATGTCATAATCATTCTTCTTTAAGGCTGAGTAATATTTCATTGTGTATATATACCACAGTTTCTTTATCCATTCATCTGTTGATGGGCACCTAGGTTGGTTCCACAGTTTAGCTATTGTGAATTGTGCTGCTATAAACATTGATGTGGCTGTATCACTGTAGTATGCCAATTTTAAATCCTTTGGATATATGCTGAGGAGTAGGATAACTGGGTCAAATGATGGTTCCATTCCTAGTTTTCTGAGGAATCCCCATACTGCTTTTCAAAGCATTCTCCTTTCCCCACATCCTTGCCAACATTTGTTGATACTTGTAGTCTTGATTATTGCCCATTCTGACTGAAATGAAATAAAATCTCAGTGTAGTTTTAATTTGCATTTCTCTAATTGTTAGAGATGTTGAACTTTTTTTTCATATATTTGTTGACCATTTATTTGTGTTTCTTCTTCTGTGAAATGTCTGTTCAGTTCCTTTGCCCAGTTATTGACTGGGTTATTTGGTTCTTTTGGTGTTACGCCTTTTGAGTTCTGTGTATATCCTGGAAATTAATATCCTGTTCTGGTTTGGATGTGAGGTGTCCCCCAAAAGCTCATGTGTGAGACAATGTTAGGAAGGTTTAGAGGAGAAATGATTGGATTAGGAGAGCCTTAACCTGATCTGTGGATTAATCCCCTGATGAACTGGGTGATGACTGAAGGCAGGTAGGACATGTTGGAGGAGGTGGGCACTGGGGGGCGTGCCTTTGGTGTACATATTTTGTATCTGGTGAGTGGAGTTTCTCTCTGCTTTCTGATCATCATGTCAGCTGCTTCCCTCTGCCACCCTCTTCTGCCATGATGTCTTGCCTCACCTCAAGCCCCAAGGAATGGAGTTAGCGGTCCATGGACTGAGACCTCTGAAACTGGGCATTTCCCTCAATCTCAGGATCCTTAGTCCCAAACTGGGGATAATTCCTACCTCATGGATGACAGGCAATGAGACAACATTATTATACTAGCTACAGTCTAGAGTCTCATAGATGCTCAACACACAGCAGTTATTATTATCTATCACTTAGTAAGCACCTATCTTATATCACAACCACAGGATTCGTCCTCTGGGCACTTGAAATACACAAAACAACCTTCACTGTGAGGGTATCATTGTTTTTATATCATAGATGAAGAAACTTACTTCCCAAAAGTTAAATAACATAATCAGCATTATACAGAAGGTCATGGCTGATAGTAGGACTCAGGGCTTCTTGGCTTCAGACTGTGCTCCTCCCTAGGACTATGCTCTAGTGGTTCCAAGATTGTTAAGAGTATTAAGATCAATTCAGTTATGAGCATTGTCATCCATTCTCTCTTCATGCCTCATTCATTATATCAGACTCACTCTTCTAACTCATCTGTCCCTAGTATCCAATTGAGTCACCCCTGGGCCTAGAACTCCAAGTCCTAGTGGAGTTTGGAGCTAGAGCAGGACACAGGCTGGGTTGTATCTATTTGTCTCTTGGGCTTTCATCTTGCTTGTGAATGTACTATCTATAAACCTTTGGAAAATGTAATAGTAGAATGTGAAGAAGCTAAACAGTCATCTTTTAAATGCCTGTAGAATGGTCAGAAAAAAAAAATCTGCAGCAGCTCTGAGTAGTAAATAAAGTTCAGAACAAACTCCACTCATAGAGCAAAGTAGCAGCTAAAGGAGGAAAGGAAGTCAATAACAAAATAAAGACGACCAGGGTTGACCAGGAGAGTTAGGTTAATCCTGCTAAGGAGCCGCAGAGGCCTGGCATATACTAAGTACTCAGGAAGTAAGAGCTGGACAAATGGAGGAAGGAAACCTTACTGATGATATCAATCCATGGGCATTAATTTTAAGAATCACAAATATGGAACTGAGGCTGTTGGTGTGATGGTCAGACCCTGGGTGTGTCCCATCCTGACTTCCCCGTTCAGCTGTCCCATACTGCTCAAAACTGGCAGCCAGTGGCTCCTCTGGCCACGGTCCCACTGTTGAAGGGACTTTGGAGAGCAGACATTCTCATTTTTGGCTTCCTAGTCTGTTGTTCCAGACTTTCTAGGTCAAAACGTCTTCATAAGCTCTAGAAAGAGGGGAAGGAAGAGATTGCCTTCTCGGAGAGAAAAGCGGAATGCCAGGCCTTTCCTTGGCTCCAGCTCCTCCAGGTTATGACACGACGTCAGCCTCTTTACCCTGCTCACACCTGCAGGCCCTGGCGCCCTGTTCCTGGTACTGTATTTCGCTTTGGCAAGTGGCAAGTGTGAGGCTCCTTGGCTGAAGCAGTTGTCTTGGTTTCAAGACATCCCTGCTGCTGGTTCCTGCTGTCTTGCTCCTGACCCCTCTCCCACTCCATTTAGCCTTCACCTCATGAACCCAGAGTTTCCTGGCTTCTGCCTACCTCTTGGCTCCAACTCACATCCTGCCTGCCAGATTCCAGGCACTCCCACACCCAGCCAAGTGCCTCCTCTGGCCCTAAGTTCTCCTCCCAGGCTTCCCATGCCTCTTGCAGTCTAGATTCCCAGCAGAAATTGGGTTCATGGCCTCTTTGTCTTTTATAGTTCTGGTTTAATACCCACTCACCAAGCAGCCAAGACCTTGCATCTGCCCTGCAGGAATATTATTTAAGAAACTTCATGAAGATATATATATATCATCATGACCTTTCTTGTTATACCAAAGAAGATTTGTCTAAAGATGATGCTAAGAGTTTTCTCTGTAATTTTTAAAAAAAAAAAAAAAAAAACCTCTTTAAGAAATATTTGGGGCTGGGGATATGGCTCAAGTGGTAGCGCGCTGGCCTGGCATGCGTGCAGCCCGGGTTCGATCCTCAGGACCACATACCAACAAAGATGTTGTGTCCACCGAAACCTAAAAAATAAATATTAAAAAAATTCTCTCTCTCTCTCCTCTCTATCTTAAAAAAAAAAAGAAAAAAATATTTGGGGAAGCTGATCCTTCAGACTTTGAGGTCTTTGCAGGAAAAGCCTCCCACAATCCCCCTACTTCCTTCCTCTTAAAGAAACAGCCATTTTAGAGCCATCAGGCATAAAAATTTAGAGTGAAATCCATTACCATCATCTATCTCTAAGACCTCCAGGTTTTTCACTCCATCTCCACATCAATCAATCATTGCTACATTTTTAATAGTCCCCCTCATGCTCTTGTTAAGGATTCATTAAGTCTTTTATTCCTTTAACATAGATTCTAGATGTTTTCAAATATGTAATTTACTATATATAATCATTTGTTCAAAAAGAACATATTTTCAGTGATATAAATTGCTGGCAAGACACAACTCAGACACAGAAGTTCTTCCCAAACATTTTGATGTCCTGACACATCTAGAAAATGGCAGTTTTATAAAGTGCATTGGGATAAATGGAAAAGGCATTAATAGAATGTAATTGTCCAGGTGGTAAGCTACCTGGTCAGCTGCCTCGAGGACTGAGGTGTCAATATCTCAGCACATCAGTTGTGACACCAAAGGACTCTCATGCTCACAGGTATGCTCATTTTTGAGTTATTACAAATGTTTTTAGGGAACTGTGAAGGGCCAATCACTATTCTGGGGATTTGGGATACATCAGTGAACAAAAGAGAGAAAGATCACAGCCCCCAGGAGATTTTATTCTCATGTGATGAAACATCAGAGACTTGTATTAAATACAGTCAATAAGTAGGTGCCATGGCGGTGGGAAGGGGTAAGTGTTTCGAGATGAAGACGCAGAGCATAGCTAGAGGACGGACGGTTGTCTCATTAAGAAAGTGAGCAGAGGCCAAAGGTGGAGGTTCACACCTGTAATTCCTGTGACGGGGGAGACGGAGGCAGGAGGATCACGAGTTCCAAACCAACCTGGGCAACTTAGTGAGACACTATCTCAAAACAAAAAAGTAAATAAATAGAAAGGCTAGGAATGTAGCTCAGTGGTAGTGCTTCCCCGCTATCAGCCAAGGGGATACCTGGGGCAAGAGCACTCCAGCAGAGTTCCAAGCAGTGGGAAGAGCCACAGCAAGGGTGCTGAATTGGGAGGGCCTCCTTGTTCCAGAAATAGCAAGAAGGCCAGCCTGGCTGGAGACAAGAGAGTTACAGGGAGAAGTGAGATCAGGGTGAGGAAAGCAACGTGAGGCCTCTGCTTTCAGATAAAAGGTCTTGTGGACCTGGCACACAGATCCCCAAAAGGCCAACTCCTGACTACCCTCATGGAGCCATCAGTGAGGACACGTGAAGGAAACTGTGAAGGGGGTGTCTGTCTGGTTTTGTGAGAAGGGCCAGAAGGAGAACACTAAAGCAGGAATGATTTGAAAACTGGGACCATCTTGCATGACCAAATTCAAATATAAAAGATGCCTGATAATAGGAGGCTTCTGACTGCAGACCTCAGTAAGCGGGTAGCTGATCCCCTCACCCAATTCTGTAATCAGATTTATTTAGTAATCCTCCAAGGTGCCCTCTGGTCACTGAAGGGCCAAGTCCACTGGTTAAGGAGAGCAAGCAGACTTTTACATACGGGTGGGGGCACTTGAGGGGTGAAGGAGGTATGCTGACCCCTGGGGAAATCCCCCTCCCAGAACCATTACTTCTGAGCCCCTCAGGCCTCTGTGTCACCTTCTTAAACTGAATGACCTCTGCCTTTGGGGTTGTGACTGAAAGCCAACAGTTTGGTTTCTTGCAAGGGGAAAATAAGCTTCCACCTCCTGGTCCTCTATTGTTTGTGCCGGTGTCCTATCCTGAGACTAATGTTGAGTCCCCAGAGATCATGGTTGTCTCCTCCCTAAAGATGGTGAGGGTATTAAAAGGAGGAACAAGAGACTTTTCTCCCCAGAGTGAAACCAACTGTCAGGGTCATGAAATCTGGTTGGGTATGCCACTCAATTCGGAAAAGCCAAATGGCCCCGAGTGGCACCCCGATACAAGAACGCCACGTCCATTTTTGCAGCAGGCCTGGTGACGGCCTGTCTGCAGCCTCGGGGAAGGAAGCTCCGTGCTTACAGCATTTATATTTTCCATGCTGCGGTGAATTTGGAACCTTCACTCAGCTCAAGACAGAATAAATTTACTCCAGCACAAATCTCTTGATCATTTCTCCTTCAAATGTGGGAAAGCAGCACTGAGAAGGTGGAAAGTGTGGAGCACATCATAAATCCAGGGACACGGGAACTCAGAAAGCTGCATGAGGCACATAAAGGAAGCACTGTGCTTTCATATTATTTTCTGTTTAAAATCGACATGTGTGGTTTCGGACAAAGGCCTTTTAGTGTGGAGGAGAGAAGGTTCAGTGTTTCTCCTTTTGAAAAGCAGAGGAGTGTCTGGAAGAGACAGGGAGGAGATGTGCTCAGGGGTGTCATCTGCAGGAAACTAAAAATAAAATGACAGCACTTTCGAATAACTGTCCTTAGGAAACAACCGTGGAGCTGGCTTCCCGGGACGGGAGTGCGAGCCTCCGTGAGCCAGCGAGTCCCATCTTCATGGGTTGCATTTCAAGGGGAACAGGTGTTTATTGACATCCTCCCCAAGCTGGGTCCCTGCAGCAGGGATTAACAACGATCACTTAAATGTCCCTGCTCCTATTTGTGGCTTCCTCTCTGTGCCATAGAAGAGATGATCAGAACCCCACATTTTTAAAAAAATGTTTGTCTTCGAGTATTTTGTTATACAGAGAGCCAGAAGCATATGACATGGTGGCTCGGAACACAGAAGGACCCACACCGCCTGGGTTTGATGATCTACTCTGCTGCATGTGATACCAGCTGTGTGATCCTGGTGAATTTCGGTGTGCCTCAGTTTCCTCCCCTGTAAAGTGGGATTGACAATAATGGTTACCTCTCTGGGTCTTTAGAAATTAAATTAGTTAATATATGAGAAGCATTTTTTTAAAAAAAATTTAAGTGTTTATTCTAATTTGTTATATAGGACAGCAGAATGCATTCCAATTCATAGTACACATATAGAGCACAATTTTTTATATCTCTGGTTGTACATAAAGCAGAGTTACACTATTCGTGTCTTCATGCATGTCCTTGGAGTAATGGTGTCCATCTCATTCCACCGTCTTTCCTACCCTGTGCCCACTCCTACCTGGAATGGCTTACTTCGCTTAGTGTAATATTCTCCAACTCCATCCATTATCCTGCAAATGCCATGATTTTATTCTCTTTTAATGCTGAGTATATTCCACATGTATATATGCCACAGTTGCTTTATCCATTCATCTACTAAAGGGCATCTATGTTGGTTCCACAATTTAGCTATTGTGAATTGATGTGGCTGCATTACTATAGTACGCTGCTTTTAAGTCCTTTGGGTATAGACCTAGGAGTGGGATAGCTGGGTCAAATGGTGTTTCCATTCCCGGCTTTCCAAGGAATCTCCATACTGCTTTCTATTTTGGCTGCACCAATTTCGGTCCCACCAACAATGTATGAGTGTACCTTTCCCCCCACATCCTTGCCAACACTTATTGTTGTTTGTATTCTTTTTTTTAATTTTTTTTTTTTTTTAGTTTTAGGTGGACACAATATTTTTTAAAATATTTTTTAGGTGTAGATGGACACAACACAATGCCTTTATTTTTATGTGGTACTGAGGATCGAACCCGGGTCCCGCTCGTGCTAGGCGAGCGCTCCACCACTGAGTCACAATTCCAGCCCCACGTTGTTTGTATTCTTAATAGCTGCCATTTTGACTGGAGTGAGATGAAATCTTATATCACATGTGATATTCTTATGTAACCAATTCTCTTAAATAGTCTGATCTTGAACATTAACGCCACCATCTTGGCTTCCTGCTTTAAAAAAAAGGTCAATACTCTCAGTAGACTTCATCAAAGTTATTAAAATAAATAGATTTCATGTAAATCTACTTGTCTTCACTTCAATCTACTTATTTCCCAACTCATGACCACTTGTGAACTTTGCCCCCTCAGCATCCATTGTCCCTTCCTCTGGTCACAGAATATGATTTTGTTTGGGGGGATTCCCTTCTCTCTTGGATATCTGCTACTTGGGCTCCTATTCAAGGGGCCTAGGAACTCCCACCTTCTCCCCCAGCTCTCACCAGTAGAAGGGGGGCCTGTGGACCAAGCTGTGCTCATATTTTCTGTCATTAGGATTTGTGTTTTGAGCTGCGTGAATCAAGCACTGGAGGAAATTGCTGATAGCATTTGTATCAGGCTGCAGTGCCCCAGGGAGCATATGCGAGACCCCAAAGTTGCCCCTGTCCTTGGTGTTTCAGGATTCCTTTGTTTAGCATTTCTTTTGAGTTCCCCCAGATCCTTCTGATAAACTCTCTGTGTTAGCCAAAATGTATCTTTTTTTTTTTTTAATGTGGTGCTGAGGATGGAACCCAGCGCCTCACACATGCTAGGCGAGCACTCTACTGCTGAGCCCCAGCCCCAGCCCCCAAAATATATCTTTCTCACAACCAGAGACCCCAAGTGTGGATGTAACTCCTGTCCCCTTATTTAGACTGCCGTGGTCTTCAAGTAGCTGCATTCATAAAATTCTGCTGCCAAACACATCTGCTGGTGATTGCTAATGATCAGGAGTTTAAAGACAAGTGAAGAAGAAATAAATACTCCCGTTTCTTTTACTTTTGAACAAATTTTTAAAGCGGAAAGATATTAGGATGACATAATGGTCAAAGAAGAAAGTCGTGTTCAAGAGGTGATGGCTATTCTAGTGTCTAGGAGGAGTGGAGTTGCAAGCAAAGAAGAACCAGGAACATGCTGTGGGCAAAAATAAGATGGTAATAAGTCAGCCTGTCAGTACGGAAAGTTGGGGGTGGGGGTGTGACGCAAAAGCCACCAGAGGACCAGAGTGACAGGCAGGAAGGTGGGCATGAAGAGGAGGGTCAAGTGGGGAAATGGAGCAAAGGAAGAAGAAAAGGAAGAAAGTGAAAAGAAAAGAAAAGAAAAGAAAAGAAAAGAAAAGAAAAGAAAAGAAAAGAAAAGAAAAGAAAAGAAAAGAAAAGAAAGTGGCAGACAGAAGAACAAAGAACTGAGTAGGAAAAGCAGCATCAGAGTGGCCAGAGCACCCCCCAGGAACGCACGCCCTTCACCAAGCACTTCCCAGCCCATTCCCGAGCCAGGGAGCCCCTTTGGGGAGGAAGGAGCCTCTCAAGCCGGTGCTAGGAGGAAAACCCTGCCCCGTTAGGCCTGGCTCAGAGGTTCTTGCCTGTAATCCCGGCTTCTCAGGAGGCTGAGGCAAGGCCAGCTTGGAACAGAGCAAGACCTTGTCTTATGGAAAAACAGACCTCCCCATGAGTGATTGACCCAGACATTCATAATAATGGCAGAGAAATATTAGCCATGCTTCGTGGAGTGGAGATTTCTAGAGCATTAGCATTAATATTCTGCTTTCAGTCTACTTAGTGATGTCTAAATCCTTCATGTTTCAGAAAACCCAGGAGACCTTTGGATTTTCTCCTGGCCCACCAGTAGGTTCTCTCAACTTATCTTGGCATAACATCTGAGACCAGGACCCAAAGTGAAGGTTAGGAGAAAAGTAAGCATGCAGAGAGCAAGAAATACAGCAAGATTAATTAGAGAACTCAGGGCCCACATCCCATTTGGGTAGAACCTCATCCAAACAGGGAGGGCCAAATTGGGCCCCAGGGAGGCCAACGCTGCCAGGGAACAGATGTTCTTTTATCCTTCTAGTATGAAGACAAGTCCCTACATGGAATGACCTGAAACCCGGGTGATATGGTATGTTTTCCAATTATTAATGATGCACATGGTATACACAGATCCATCTTATCACGCCGCTGAAGCTGTTACAGAAACTTAAAGTTTTTTTAAAAAGGCTTTTCAGCACGACACGCCCTCACAAACTACCCCTGCTGAATCATTCTAGCAGAATAGAGCCCAAGGGAGCACTGCCTGTCCCTGGAATGACCCACTTCTCCTGCTAACAAAGAGGAGATGCCTCCCCTGCAGGAAGAAGCCTGGAATTAGAAGTAGCACAGTCAGGAAACACACTGCATGCACGAACTCTCATTTTAAGAAACAAGATTTGGAAATGAACACTCCGTGATTGTTAATTTGGCTTTAGTGATCACGGATTCTGAAACCGGATGTCTGAATGTTTTGTTTCCAAGAACAAAAATTATCTTTTGCTCATGGCACACAGAAAAGCCATTTTTTCCCCCTTCAAAGAGGAGAAAAATGACCATGTGTTGAGAGGAAATCAAAACAAACAACTACATTCTGCAACACGAAACTGTCAACCCGGGGCTACAATTGCCCTGATGGCCTTCTGTCAGATCTTACGTGAGGCTTCTCAGAAGGATGTATGTTTAGTCCACCCTGAAGATGACCACGATACTTTCCCCCATAATCTAATATGATATTAAATAAACCTTTGCTTCCAAGGGCATTTGTTCTTCATTCTAATGCAAATTCAACTTTTTCTACATGACTTTTTTCCTACTACTCTATGAAGCTAGAACCTCCATTTAACTGATATTTTATACAGAAAAGACAGATGACATTAATAGAGCATTAACCCCTATTCTTAGAAGTTTGACCTAATATCACATATTAACTGACACATCTATCTTATAGATTATTCTTTTTAAAATTATATCATCCTTTTTCTACTTTTTTATTGCTTCTTTTTAATCATACATGACAGTAGAATTCATTGTGATATAATTGTACCAGCACAGAATATATCTTATTCTAGTTAAGACCCCTTCTTATAGATGCATATGATGGTGGGATTCACTGTGGTGTACTCATATGTGTACATAGGAAAATTATTTCAGATTCATTCCACTGTCTTTCTTTTTCTGATCCCCCCTTCCCTTCCCTTCAATCCCCTTTGTCTAATCTATTGAGTATATCTATTCATTCCCTCTCCCCACTTATTGTGGGTTAGCTTCCACATATCAGCAAAAACATTCAACCTTTGGTTTTTTATCTTATTTCACTTAGTATGATAGTCTCCAGGTCTATTTACTTGCAAATGCCATAAAGTCATTCTTTTTTTATGGCTGAGTAATACTTCATTGTGTATATTTACCACATTTTCTTTATCCATTCATCTTTTGAAGGGAATCTAGGTTGGTTCCATAGCTTAGCTACTGTAAACTGGGCTGCTTATAAACATTTATGTGGCTCATCATTGTACTATGCTGATTTTAAATCTTTTGGATATATTCCACAAAGAGTGGAATAGCTGGGCCAAATGGTGGTTCCATTCCTAGTTTTTTGAGGAATATCCATACTGCTTTCCAGTCCCACCAGCAATTTTCTACTTTTTTAATTAGGGAAAAAGGTCAAGATATATGAAAGTAGAAAAAAAAAAACCAGAAGCACACTTGGCATACTTGCAGCATTATTCTTACTAATATTTAAGTTGCCACATCTATGTTCTTCAGTGTAGCCCCTGAGTCCATTTACTATGACTGTAGGTGATCTTTGGTAGCTTCTTTTTTGTTTTCAAAATAGTCTCCAGTTCTCCGATACCAAGTGTCCTCCAATTCTGTTCAGTTATAACACTAACTGTCCAAAGATAAATATAGACTCTACAGGTTAAAGGCTCAGTCCTGAAATACTGCCGCTGCTTCAAATGCCAGCTACAAATGGGGTCGGACGGCTCTTCACACCTGTGCCAAGAGACCACAGATTCAGGGGTTCCCATGACCCCCTCCTCACCTAATCCCCGTAATTGGCTAGAATGACTCACAGAACTCAGAAATGCATTTACAACCACAACTTATTATAAAGGACACAACGGAACATCCAGATGAAGAGACTCACACAGTGAGGGCAGCAGGTGTTGGGAACGGGTACTAGGCTTCCACACTTTCCCTGGGTCACCACCCTCTTAGCACACCCATGTATCCACCAAACCAGAGGCTCCCTGAAAATCCCACTTGGTGCACATGACTGATCAAATCACTGGCCACCAGCAAATGAGCTCTACCTCCAGCCCCCCTTCCATCCATGCAGAAGGGTGTTGGAGTTTAGATCTGAAATGTCCCCCAAAGTCCACGTGTTAAAGACTTGGCCCCCACCCCTGGCACTATTAGAAGGTAGTGGAACCTTGAGGAGGCAGAGCCTGGTAGAAAGAAGGTAGGTCACTGGGGAAAGCCCTTGAAGTAGATACCAGGACCTAGCCCCTTTCCTCTGACTCTCTCTTTGCTTTCTGTCCACCATGAAGTAGAGAGACCTCCCCTATTACACAATCTCATCAAGACATACTCTGCTGCCACAAGCAAGGCCAAGTGAGCATGGACTGAAACCTCTGAAACTAAGAACCAAGATAAACCTTTCTTTCCTTTAAGATGATTGTTTCAAGTATTTTGTCATAGTGACAGAAAGCTGACTAACAGAAAGGAGGGAACTGAAAATTCAAAACCTCTTGGTTCTGGCAACTCTCAACCTGATGCTATCTACAGGCCCAACAAAAGTTACCTCATTAGCACAAACTCAGATGTGGGGGAACAGAGCTCATTACAGGTAGCAAAAGATGTTCCTATCACTCTGGAAATGTCAAACATTTTAGAAGATCTGTGTCAGGAAACAAAGACAAAGAACTTCCTTCTGATAGGACAAGATGTCCTAGGCTCACTTTGTGCACTGCCTACCCCCCAGACTCAGCACCAGACATTTCTATAAGGGACCAAAGTGTCTTTTAGTAGGGATGATATTTAGAGACCACAATCTGGACATTAATGATGCTTGTTGCTACTGGGTCAACTATGGTTTCTAGGCTTTTTAAGTGGACAGAACTATAAAAATTCTTTTAAGATACAATTCCTCATATATTCAACTGATACTTGCAATTCAAATCCAGGACTAGATAGTTTTATTCAATTTCTTGTGTCTCCCAAACTGAAGATCCTAGAACTTGATTTAGAATGATATATAAGTATTCATTTGCTTTGCCCCACAATACACATACAATAGTCTCTGGTGAGCAATATCAACCAGCAATGTGAACTTTGAAAATAACTTATGAGAAGATTATACCCAAAAGAGTATATCCACTTGCTGTATGCTGTCCAATTACTTTATTTGATGTTGTTTGATATAGCTCCTTTCTGCCCACAAATGCACACTAAGGCTGATTTCATTTCTACTGTCTCGAGATTGCTTTTAAGATTTAATTGGTATAACTATGTAAACTATTTTCACAGCTCAAAATCAAACAAGTTCAATGGGCAGATCTTCTGAAAATTTGTATTTGTTCTTTTTAGATATACATGACAGTAGAGTGCATTTTAAGATAGTCTACATACATGTAGTATAACTTAGTCAAATTGGGATCCCATTTTTGTGGTTGTATGTGATGTGGAGTTTCACTGGTCTTGTATTCATAGATGAAAGTGATGTCCATTTCATTCTGCTGTCTTCCATCCTATACCCATCTCCATCCCTTCCCTTCATGCCCCTTTGTCCAATCCACTGAACCTCTACAATAGCATATTACAAGAAGCCTTAATTTATATCTTCCTATTATATCCTCTCCCATTCTTTAGAGATAAAAAATTAATTTATCCTGTTAGTGCTTGTTTTAAAATATAAGCACCTGTGTGTGTGTCTGTGTAGTCTTTTTTATTTAAAAAAAAAAAAAAAGTCATATGCATCTTAACTCTAAGGATTTCTAAGCTACAGAATTTTTTATTTTTATACTGCTACAGCACCCACCTTAGAAGGAAGGAGAAAGAGAAGAAAGACAGGACACTGGTGTTTACAGAACCCTTGTTGTACGCCAAGAACATTCCCAGTATACCTAATCCTCACTGTAACTTTCAATGAGGCAATACAATCCACATTTTTAAAATATAGAAACTGAGGTTCCGAGAGGATCATTCAAGGTTACTTGCCCAGCAAACTGGAAACAGAACTGATGTTGGAACTCAAGCCTTTCTCACTCCAAAGGCCAGATCTGTGCCACACTCCATCTCAGTGTTGCACGGCCCCGGCTTCTCCCCTACAGCTCATGGCCATGCTTTCACACCCTCTGTCTCTGCTCTTCAGCTCCTCCAGCCCTAGGACACAGGCATTTCACCTCTCCTTCCCTGCCCAGAAGTTTATAGTTTCACATAGTCCACATTTTTCTGCAAATAAATAAAAATCAGATAAATTCACACCAGAAATGGTTGACAAAGATCAGAAGTAATATTTACTCCAGCAGACACTTCCAGACTTACATCTGAAAGTCTGAAATGAGGTTATACTGTAAAAAAAAAAAAAATTCTATTTGTAAATTTCAATATCTGAAATTCACATTCCACAAAACATCGTATTTGTTCAGGTTACTGATAACACCATGATATATCATGAGCGTCATTTTATAGATAAGATAATAAAGATCCCCTGGGGATGGGCTCAGCAGGAACAGGAAGGAGGGTATGCAGTGGAGATGGGAGGCTCTGCCAAAGAATTCCATGTGACCCAAGTTAGGGGAATTCTGCCACACGTTCTCCAAATAGATGGTTTCTATGGTCTTGCTTCTAGAAGGCCTTTTTAGATCAGCAAAGTTTGGCTAGAAGTGAGGAAGAAGGCAGGAGTGAAGCGCTTCCCATTGTATAGAGTTTTGTATGGAATTGTACGGAATTTTCGGATGATGCTCCTGGGAAAGTAGATGAGAGGCTGGGGACCTCAGATAAGGGCACCAGGGAAGTGGTGCTAAAGAAAAGGTGCCCTGCTGAGATGCAGGTAGAGATCTCACGTAAAGCTATCCACAAACAGCCCACTCTGATGCCCCTCTGTGTTCCCCAATTTTCAGCAGCTTTGCTATCCTGGGCTTCCGTGAGTGACAGGGAAGGTGGAGAAACGGTATCAATGGGAAGAAGCCATCGCAGAAAGTAAGGCCTGGCGGGGGAGGAGGGTTCACCTGGGCAGGGATTAGGTGTTGGATGGAGGGATTATGACCTGCTTCAGGGGAGGGTCAGAGAACCCCTCCCAGGTTTCATGACCTTCTTCAGGGCAGAAGGGAGAGGGAAGGTGTGTTGATGGTGAAGCCCATCAGCAGCCCAGCAAAACCTGAGGCTGTGGAAACATTAAGATCATAATAAAAGAAGGCTGTAAAAATGCTGTGGTACGTGTTTTTTTTTTTTTAAATTGAGGATAAAGGCTATAATTACCTTTAAGATTATAATACCTATGATGAAGAACATTTGTTCCTTAAAAAAAAAAAAAAGAAAGAAAGAAACTGGTTTTCATTTTTCTGTCTGGGAGATACAACTGAATGTCTCCAAAAGACTATTGTGGAAAGCCACACGGTGTGATCCGAGGAGCCAAGGTCTCAGCATGGCACGAGATAGGTCTTAGGATGGTGGAGGGAGAGGCATGGGAAGCGATTCCAGGCAGCACGTTACGGTACACTAGGTTCAGGAACCGTGTGTCCAACACTGAAGACGTTAACTGGGATGGAACAAAACACTTAAAGATGGAAGAGACTGCAAAGGGCTCAAGAAGACCGTTGCCTTAGCTTTCATTCTCATCGTCCTTTAAAAGGAGAGCTTGATTTCTTTTGTTAGTACGTACTTCCCTGCCATAATCAAATAAACATTACCATGTACCCACATATATGTGCCACTGTACTAGATGTTTTCTAGATCCTGTGAAGAATAAAGTACATACGTCTTCCCTGACTAATAAAGTTGTTAATATGTGTGTGTACATATGTGTATCTAGGTATACATACATACACATGACCTTCAATTCTCAGAAATGTCTCATCAAGTCATATTTGGAAGTTATTCCCTTGATTTTTTTGAAATATTTATTTTTTAGTGGTAGTTGGACATAATATCTTTATGTTATTTATTTATTTTTATGTGGTGCTGAGGATGGAACCCAGCAACTTGCACGTGCTAGGTGAGCGCTCTACCGCTGAGCCACAACCCCAGCCCCAATTTATAGATCTTTTCTAAAGTGTGGCTATCAGTTTGTAGATAAAGCCCTTGATAAGCCTAAGATTCCCAACAGTGAAAACAAGGTCTTGTTACTGGTCATAGGGTAGTTGCTTTATTTTCTTTCATGCTTCATGACAAATTTATATTTTATTTTATATATACATTATATATAATATATATATATATATATATACATACATATTTACACACATATGTGTAAGTACATATATAATGCGTGTGTGTGTGTATATATATATATATATATACACATATATATTATTAATTATGCTTCTCCAAGTCATTGGAGTATCCTCTTCCAAGGGACTAATTACCAACTTTTATAAACTATTCTTTTACATTTTCTGTCTCATAATGTGACAATTTTTTCAAGGTCAAATTCCATCACTGCCTACTAGAGTTGAGTAACCACGTTAATAGTATGATTTAACTTTCACAGGCTAAATAAATGGCACACTCTCTTGAGCCCTATCTGTCATGAGAAGGTGATCGATACCTATACCTATACATACCTGTGTATATATAGGTGACATATACCTAGTCTAAATATGGATTCTTCTTCCTGCAAAAGACAAGCTTAAAAGTTTGAAATGAAGTATAAATCAATCTTCCAGCATGCCTAGCTAGTGAAGGAATCTTATATATACTCTGGTTGACAAGAAATGCTTTCCTTCATTCCTTTGTTCAGCCACTCAATTGTTAAACAAATATTGATCACCTGCTGTGTGGTAGGCATCATGCTGTCAACGGGGGTAATATAACAGTATCATCAGACACAGTCCCTCTCTTTCTAGGGATTTCGGTCTAGAGACTGTGACCAGTGTTATAAAATGAGGAAAAAAACAGTGTTATAAAATGACTCCATCAAGAGGGTTGTAAGAGGCCTCTCTGAGAAAACGGTGCTAGAGCTGAGATCTGAAAGAAGGGAGGAAACTGCTTATGGTGAAGAGGGAAGCAGAAAGTGTTCTAGTCGAGGAAGCTAAAGGTGCAAAGGCCCTGTGGAAAGTTTTGAAAAAAGGAGAAGGTCACTGTGGTTGGTACGAAGAAAGGTGGTGGATAAAAAAGGCCTACACCTCCCTGTACCCAACCCCTTATTCTTTACAGATGACTTTACCGCTTGATTCACTGAGTTAATTGAAGTCACCAGGCATGGGTTACTTCTTTCATACTCAACCTCATTCATCTCTTGTACAATTCACATCTACACCTTCTCAACTCTCTCTCTTCTTTCTTAGAGAATAATGGGTCCCTCCTCATGTTCAGGATAACTCTCCACCTGAGAGACTGAAACTTTGTTATAATTTGGATCTGGAATGTCCCCCTAGGGCACCTGTGTGGAAGGCTGGGTCCCCAGCGAGGTGGAAACCTAAGGAGGTGGAGCCTAGTCCAAAGGAGTAGGTCACTGCGGGCATGTCCTTGAAGAGTATATCATTCTAGATCCCTCCTCCTTCTCTATCTCTGCTTCCTGTCCACCATGAGATGGGCAGCTCTGCTGCCCACCATGATGTTCTGCCTCACCACAGGCCCAGAGCCAAGTGACAATGCACAGACACACCTGAAATCATGTGCCAAAATAAATATTTCCTCCATTAAGTTGGTTTTCTCAGGTATTTTGTCATAGCAACAGTAAAGCTGACTAATGCAGAGGCCAGTAAACTTTGAGGCTCCATTAGAATATGACCTCTTTGGGCCAGAATGCGTGAATGATTCTTTTTTTTTTATTAGTTATTCAAAACATTACAAAGATTGCAGAATCACATCGGTTACACATTCACATTTTTACATAATGCCATAATAGTAACTGTTGTATTCTGCTACCTTTCCTATCCTCTACTATCCCCACTCCCCTCCCCTCCCATCTTCTCTCTCTACCCCATCTCTCCTTATTTTTTCCTATTCCCCTCACAACCTCTTATATGTAATTTTGTATAACAATGAGGGTCTCCTTCCATTTCCATGCAATTTCCCTTTTCTCTCCCTTTCCCTCCCACCTCATGACTCTATTTAATGTTAATCTTTTCCTCCTGCTCTTCCTCCCTGCTCTGTTCTTGGTTGCTCTCATTATATCAAAGAAGACATTTGGTATTTGTTTTTTAGGGATTGGCTAGCTTCACTTAGCATAATCTGCTCTAATGCCATCCATTTCCCTGCAAATTCCATGATTTTGTCATTTTTAGTGCTGCGTAGTACTCCATTGTGTATAAATGCCACATTTTTTAATCCATCGGGGTTGGTTCCACAGTCTAGCTATTGTGAATTGTGCTGCTATGAACATCGATGTGGCAGTATCCCTGTAGTACGCTCTTTTAAGGTCTTCAGGGAATAGTCCGAGAAGGGCAATAGCTGGGTCAAATGGTGGTTCCATTCCCAGCTTTCCCAGGAATCACCATACTGCTTTCCAAATTGGCCGCACCCGTTTGCAGTCCCACCAGCAATGTACAAGAGTACCCTTTTCCCCACATCCTCGCCAGCACTTATTGTTGTTTGACTTCATAATGGCTGCCAATCTTACTGGAGTGAGATGGTATCTTAGGGTGGTTTTGATTTGCATTTCTCTGACTGCTAGAGATGGTGAGCATTTTTCATGTACTTGTTGATTGATTGTATGTCCTCCTCTGAGAAGTGTCTGTTCAGGTCTTTGGCCCATTTGTTGATTGGGTTATTTGTTATCTTATTGTCTAATTTTTTGAGTTCTTTGTATACTCTGGATATTAGGGCTCTACATAAAGTGTGAGGAGTAAACATTTGTTCCCATGATGTAGGCTCCCTATTTACCTCTTATTGTTTCTCTTGCTGAGAAAAAACTTTTTAGTTTAAGTAAGTCCCATTTGTTGATTCTAGTTATTAACTCTTGTGCTATGGGTGTCCTATTAAGGAATTTGGAGCCCGACCCCACAATATGTAGATCGTAGCCAACTTTTTCTTCTATCAGACGCCGTGTCTCTGATTTGATATCAAGGTCCTTGATCCATTTTGAGTTAACTTTTGTGCATGGTGAGAGAAGGGGATTCAGTTTCATTTTGTTGCATATGGATTTCCAGTTTTCCCAGCACCATTTGTTGAAGATGCTATCCTTCCTCCATTGCATGCTTTTAGCCCCTTTGTAGAATATAAGATAGTTGTAATTTTGTGGATTGGTCTCTGTGTCCTCTATTCTATACCATTGGTCCACCTGCCTATTTTGGTACCAGTACCATGCTGTTTTTGCTACTATTGCTTTGTAGTACAGTTTGAAATCTGGTATCGCTACACCTCCTGATTGACACTTCCTGCTTAGAATTGCTTTTGCTATTCTGTGTCTTTTGGTTTTCCATATGAATTTCATGATTGCTTTATCTATTTCTACAAGAAATGCCGTTGGGATTTTAATTGGCATTGCATTGAACCTATAGAGAACTTTGGGTAATATCGCCATTTTAATGATGTTAGTTCTGCCTATCCATGAACAGGGTATATTTTTCCATCTTCTAAGATCTTCTTCTACTTCTCTTTTTACGGTTCTGTAGTTTTCATTGTATAAATCTTTCACCTCTTTTGTTAGGTTGATTCCCAAGTATTTTATTTTTTTTGAGGATATTGTGAATGGGGTAGTTGTCCTCATTTCCAGTTCAGAAGATTTGTCGCTGATATACAGGAATGCCTTTGATTTATGCGTGTTGATTTTATATCCTACCACTTTGCTGAATTCATTTATTAGCTCTAGTAGTTTCTTTGTAGACCCATTTGGGTCTTCTAGGTATAAAATCATGTCATCCGAAAATACTGATAATTTAAGTTCTTCTTTTCCTATCTTAATGCCTTTAATTTCTTTCGTCTAATTGCTCTGGCCAGTATTTCAAGAACTATATTGAATAGAAGTGGTGAGAGAGGGCATCCCTGTCTTGTTCCAGATTTTAGAGGGAATTCCTTCAGTTTTTTCTCCATTTAGAATGATGCTAGCCTGAGGCTTACCATAGATTGCTTTTACAATGTTGAGGTAAGTTCCTGTTATCCCTAGTTTTTCTAATGTTTTGAACATAAAGGGATGCTGTACTTTGTCGAATGCTTTTTCTGCGTCTATCGAGATGATCATATGGTTCTTATCTTTAAGCCTATTTCATGTAGTGAATAACGTTTATTGATTTCCGTATATTGAACCAGCCTTGCATCCCAGGGATGAATCCTACTTGATCATGGTGCACGATCTTTTTGATATGTTTTTGTATACGATTTGCCAGAATTTTATTGAGGATTTTTGCATCTAAATTCATTAGGGATATTGGTCTGAAGTATTCTTTCTTTGAGGTGTCTTTATCTGGTTTGGGAATTAGGGTGATATTGGCCTCATAGAATGAATTTGGAAGAGCTCCCTCTTTTTCTATCTCCTGAAATAGATTGTGGAGTATTGGTATTAGTTCTTCTTTAAAGTTCTTGTAAAACTCTGCTGTATATCCATCCGGTCCAGGGCTTTTCTTGGTTGGTAGTCTTTTGATGGCTTCTTCTATTTCCTCACTTGATATTGGTCTGTTTAAATCTTCCTGACTCAATCTGGGTAGTTCATATGTCTTAAGGAATTTATCGATGCCTTCACTATCTTCTATTTTATTAGAGTATAGGGTTTCAAAATAATTTTTAATTATCTTCTGTATTTCTGAATTGTCTGTTGTGATGTTGCCTTTTTCATCCTGTAAGCTAGTAATTTGGGTTCTCTCTCTTCTTCTCTTTGTTAGCGTGGCTAGTGATCTATCAATCTTATTTATTTTTTTCAAAGAACCAACTTTTAGTTTTGTCAATTTTGTCAATTTTTTGATTGTTTCTTTTGTTTCAATTTCATTGATTTCAGCTCTAATTTTAATTGTTTCTTGCCTTCTACTGTACTTGCTGCTGATTTGTTCTTCTTTTTCTAAGGCTTCGAGGTGTAGTGTGAGGTCATTTATTTGTTGGCTTTTCTTTCTTTTAAGGAATGAACTCCATGAAATGAATTTTCCTCTTAGTACTGCTTTCATAGTGTCCCAGAGGTTTCGATATGTTGTGTCTGAGTTTTCGTTTACCTCTAAGAATTTTTTAATTTCCTCTTTGATGTCTTCTGTAACCCTTTGTTCATTCAGTAGCATATTGTTTAATCTCCATGTGATGTAGGATTTTTCCTTTCTCATTTTATTATTGATTTCCAATTTCATTCCATTATGATTAGATAAAATGCATGGTAGTATCTCAACTCCTTTGTAATTGCTAAGATTTGCCCTGTGACATAATATATGGTCTATTTTTGAGAAGGATCCATGTGCTGCTGAGAAGAAAGTGTATCCGCTTGATGTTGGGTGGTATATTCTGTATATATCAATTAAGTATAAGTTATTAATTGTACTATTGAGCTCTATGGTTTCTTTATTCAACTTTTGTTTGGAAGATCTGTCCATTGGTGAGAGAGGTGTGTTAAAATCTCCCATGATTATTGTGTTGTGGTCTATTAGACTCTTGAACTTGAGAAGAGTTTGTTTGATGAACATAGCTGCACCATTGTTTGGGGCATATATATTAATGATCGTCAAGTCTTGTTGGTGTATGGTTCCCTTGAGCAGTATGTAGTGTCCTTGTTTATCCCTTTTGATTAACTTTGGCTTGAAGTCTATTTTATTTGATACAAGTATGGACACCCCTGCTTGATTCCAGGGTCCGTATGAGTGATATGATTTTTCCCAACCTTTCACCTTCAGTCTGTGTATGTCTTTTCCTATCAGATGAGTCTCCTGTAGGCAGCATATTGTTGGCTCTTTTTTTTATCCATTCTACTAGCCTATGTCTTTTGATGGGTGCATTTAAGCCATTAACATTTAAGGTTACTATTGAGATATGGTTTGTATTTCCAGCCATATTTGGTTATGTAGGATACTTAACATGATTTGTTTTTCCTCTATGCTTAGTTTTTCCTTTACTGTTCTACCTCCCGCTGTTGGTTTTCATTGTTATTTTTCCTTTCCTCTTCCTGTACTGTTTTGCCAAGGATGTTTTGAAGAGCTGGTTTTCTAGCTGCAAATTCTTTTAACTTTTGTTTATCGTGGAAGATTTTTATTTCATCTTCAATCCTGAAGCTAATTTCGCTGGATACATGATTCTTGGTTGGAACCCTTTTTCTTTCAGTGTTTGAAATATGTTGTTCCAGGATCTTCTAGCTTTCAGAGTCTGTGTTGAAAGATCAGCAGTTATCCTGATTGGTTTACCCCTAAATGTAATCTGCTTCCTCTCTCTTGTGACTTTTAAGATTCTTTCCTCATTCTGTATGTTGGGCATCTTCATTATTATGTGTCTTGGTGTGGATCTCTTATGATTTTGTACATTTGGTGTCCTGTAGGCTTCTAGTATTTGGATTTCTTTTTCATTCTTTAAGTCTTGGAAGTTTTCTAGTATTATTTCATTGAATAGATTGCTCATTCCCTTGGTTTGGACCTCTGTACCCACTTGTATCCCAATAACTCTTAGGTTTGGTTTCTTGATGTTATTCCATAATTCTTGGATGTTCTGCTCATGATTTCTTAACATTCTCGCTGAGCTGTCTATGTTCTTTTCAAGTTGAAAAACTTTGTCTTTGTTGTCTGAAGTTCTATCTTCTAAGTGTTCTACTCTGCTGATAATACTCTCATTTGAGTTTTTAATTTGGTTTATTGTTTCCTGCATTTCCAGGATTTTTGTTTGTTTGTTTTTTATATCCTCTATCTCCCTACAGAGTTGATCTTTTGCTTTTTGGATTTGTTAATGTAATTCATTGTCAAGTGATTTTTCATTGTCTGAATTTGATGTATAATGTCTTCCTTGAGACTCCAGATCATCTGAAGCATGTATATCCTGAACTCTTTGTCTGACATTCTATCAGCTGCAGATATTACCTCGTCTAATGTTGAATTGACCTGTATTGTTTGTGGTCCTTTCTTTCCTTGTCTTTTCATACTGCTCATGATTCTTTCTAGCTTTGTGAAACTGTTGTGCTAATGTTTTTCCCCTTATATATTTGTATTGTTCTTGTATAGCTCCAAAATCCCTCTTTTGCGGAGAAAGACAATGTTAATAGATCCCAATATCAACAGTACATTATCTAAGCACAAGTTTTCATTATTAATACATTTATAGTTAGATTCTAAGACTATAGATATTGGTTTTAATTATTACTTAAGAATATATTCATTAGTTTCATAAAAGGCATGCCATATCTGGTGGCATATAGAAAACTTAATTTCAGAAGAAGGAATGTTATACTTAGAGGGAAAGGAGTGAGGGTATGAGGTTAAACTAACTTAGCACCTTTGGAGAACTCTAACCACTAGACTGGTAATTTATGGAAGAATGTATAGACTCAACCTCCTATCTATTTAGATATTTACCCTATGTATAGATAGCAAAAGTTAGGAGGTTGAAAGTGAGATAGAGAGAATACGAATTAAAAAAAAGAAAAAATAACAAGGAAGAAAAGAGAAATAAGAGAAAGAAAAGGGAAGTAAGATAGAAATAAAGAAAAAAATGGGGGGGGAGGTTGGGTATATGCAATTCCTCTATATTATATTACTTTGGTAATTCATGCACAGTTCTTGGTTTCACATATGCTGAAGTTGTGGAAGAGAGAAGAAAAGAGAAAGAAAGAAAAAAAAAGTCTCTCAGAACACTGCTTTCCTTGCTTCCAGTAGGTGGCGTTGTCTATTCCTAGCTTGAGCCTCTGTATTCAGGGTGGTGGGTATAGCCAGTGTGAAAGGAAATGAGCTTCCACCTGTATCTTCCCTACTCTAGTCTCTGAGGTAGAAACCAGGTGCCCGTACAGTTGTTGTTTTGCGTTGATAGCTACAACCCCCAAAAGCTTGTGGGAAATATTTTGAGTTATCGCAGCTAAGGGTGGGGGAGTTGGAAACCGGGTACCTGGATCAGCCGCAGAACCGTGCTGGTAGCCACACCCCCTTTGATGGGTTTTAAGGGTTGATGGGCTTCCTCCGGACTAGCACTCGGGGCGGGGCCGGACTTCCTCCTCCGGTCTGGCTGGGCGCCTGGCATCTTCCTCCCCCTGTCTGGCTGGGTGCCTGGCGCATCTTCCTCCCCAAACTTGTGATGCTCTTGCTCAGCCTACCGAGTTGCTGGTATTACAGGCTTGTGCCACCATGCCTGGTGATATAATCAATCTTGAGGCCAATTCTTCTCCGGATTGGCTGATGTGTCTTCAGAGATATCAAATAACTCAGGGCAGCAGTGAGCGGCCTGGTGGATTAGGTGCGGCTCCCCCCTGGGCACTCCCCACATGAATGATTCTTGAGTCTGCCTCATCAACTATGGAACTTCAGAAAGGTTTCTTAACATCTCTAAACATTCATTTTTTTTTTATCCATAAAAAGTAATCTTACAGAGGTTCATCATGAAGATTTAGTAAATATTGTTTAACACATAGTAAATACTCAATAAATGCTAAGTTATGATTAGTAGCCTCATCTCCACCAGGACTCTGTTCTGTTAGGTTCTCCTTTCCCTTTCTGTACTTCCAACTTCCATTCTAAATAAGGCATACAATGGTGTTTTTAAAAGAATTCAGTATTAGCTTTACTTGGAAATCAATTAGTTTAAACCCTGGGTTTAAATCCAACTCTGCCATCTCTTCACTGAATGACCTCAGGGTAACATTTTCATCCTACAGAAAAAGGAAATTCGTATGTCCAACTTGCATGGCTCTTGTGAACATCAAGAAAAAGCTCTTGGCACAATGTTGGTATGTGCAGCTGAGATAAATGCTACAAAGACAAGGCATATTTACTTTCAGTGAAGAGGGCTATTGGCAGAGGTTGTGCTGACGGTGGTGGTAACAGCAGTTTTACTTCTTTCCTAGTGAAAGTCTTCCCATTATCCTTAGCCTCATTTCCCCACCCCTCCTCCTAGTCTTACCCAGGAACAAGTGTGTATTAATATCCTCTCCTCCACCCTTCAGATCCTGTTCACACCTCTTCCATAAAACTACAATAAGGCCAGGCGTGGTGGTGCACACCTGTAATCCCAGCATCTCAGGAGGTTGAGGCAGGAGGATCACAAGTTCAAAGCCAGCCTCAGCCATGGTGAGGCACTAAGCAACTCAGTGAGACCCTGTCTCTAAATAAAATACAAAATAGGGCTGGGGATGTGGCTCACTGTTGAGTGGCCCTGAGGTCAATCCCTGGTACAAAAATAAAATAAATAAATTACAACAAAGCTGCTCCTGCCAAGCTGCTTTTTCAGGTCTTCAACTTGCTGGACCCTCTGCATCCTGCAGAGTGCACGTGGCACCACAGGTGCCCTCTTCTTGAAACAGATTTTCTCACTTGGACCCTGCCTCCTCTGACTCTTCTGGCTGTCTCCTTCCCAGTGTGCTGGGGCTCCCCAACATCCATCCCCACACTGCTTTTCTGACACAGTCTCATCATCCCCTGGCTGTCCACACCCAGAAGAAAATGAACTCCATCTCCCCAGCTCTGCTCTCTTCCCAGACCCTTCCTATCTATTGGAAATCATTAACTGCATAAAACAAAGGCATACGTAGGATTTCAAAACATCATCCTGTCCTCCCCCAATCCAGCACGCACATACAAACACACAGACTTCCTTAATCCTTCTTTATAGTCTGTCTTGGTGGTAGAACTAATTATAGTCATGTCATCCATAAATATCTACTGGACGCTACTGAGCACCTGCGCTCACCTACCGAGTCATGGCAGTGAACCTGCAAGCATCCCACCTCGTCTCCCTCCCATGCCCCACATTCTATCCCAGGAACACACCTCTGACCACTGACCATTTCCCCCTCTCCCCTACTGCCACGCATGAGCTTACGTTCTCATTATACCACAAGCCCCTCCTACGTTGTGTCCAGGCAGCTGTGTCTTCCAGTCCAGTCCATGTCCCACCTTGCCACCAGAACTGCTCAAGGATGTGGCTTGATCACGTTACTTCTGCAGGTAAACAAATCCTTCTTTTCCTCCATTATCCCCGAACTTTTCTCAAACTCATATCCAAGCACTTAATAGGACTCCTGATACTTATTTTTCTATATTTCCATCTCTCACACTAGACTAGGCTCTCCAGCCTTGTCTACATCTCTGTATTTTCAGAGCCTCACAGGATATGGCACATGGTAGACAATCGATACACATTTGCTGCAGAAATGATTCAAGGAGTTAAAAGGAAGGACAGAGACATCAACATGCCCAAGGTGTGGCAAAGACTCTGCCTACTGTGCAGCTCAATAAGCACGGAGGTAAGAAAAGAGTTTGGAGAAGTAACTTGTATCCAAATTGTGAGCTTCTGCCAGGTTAAGTTTATACTGTATCCCATTGTGACCGAGAATCTGTGATGGATCAGCTTCCCAATTCTAGTTTGAAATTCTCACCATGGAATTTTTTGTGAGTCTATAGTTGGAAATTGCTACTTTATCATTCTTATCAAATTTGGAAAGCCATCAACAAAAACCTCCTTACCCTCTAAGTTAAGTGCCACAACATCAGGTAAATCACAAAACACTAGAAGAGTTGGGAGAGCAGCCTAAGCAGAGGATTAACAATTCCAGGGCCCAGAATCACAAAGCTGCCACCACCTACACAAGCTTCTCCCTCACCTACCATGGTCTGCACCATCCAAAGTAGCCACGCTGCTCAACCCAGTTTTCAATTCATCTGACTGGTGGAACTTAGATTATATTTGAAACCTGTGCCATAGGAGGTTCTGGGAAATGTGATTTATGGTATTCCCAGCCTCTCTAATACCAGAATGAGGTTGGAATGGGTGGTGAGCATCAACCACAGCTTGTAGGCTCCTAAGTCTGTATTTTACTTTGGTTTCAATAAGAGCCCGTCACCTTTGCTTCAGATGGTGCATTAGTGACCTACTGCTTCAGTAACTAACCATCCCAAAGGACGCAGTGGCCTATAACAAAATGCATGTACATTGCTACTCTAGGATCTGCAGGCCGGCTGGGTGGCTCTGATTCGGGTTGAAGGTGGGCCATGGACTATCCTGTCTTCATTCTTGAAGCCAAGCTGGAGGGGCAATAGAGTCAGGAACATGCTCTGCTCCTGATAGACTCCAGAAGTCCAGATGAGAAAGTTAAACCTCATGAGCCAAGTGAGAAGCTCTACTACTTACTCCTAAATACAATAGCACCTGTTGTGTCTACATAACATAGGAACCAAAAAGCAAAATCAATCTGCCTTCACAATCAGACCAGCCCTTAGGAACTAAAACTTGGGGAGATGGGCTGTAGACTGAGTCAGAGCCTCAGAATCCTGTGAGAAAGAAGCTAGGAGAGGCTCAGAAACATTTCTTTTGGATAATTTCACGTTTCTTGGACCATCCTTGCTATTGCCCTGTTGTTGCCCCCATTCACTAGTACCACAAACAAGTACTGAGCACCTACCATGTGCCAAATGGTGGACTAAATACTGAGGAGTCAATGATAAAAAAGGTAGATGTGCCTGGGTGTGGTGGTGCAGGCCTGTAATCCCAGCAGCATCGGAGGCTGAGACAGGAGGATTGTGAGTTCAAAGCCAGCCTCAGCAAAAGAGAGGCACTAAGCAACTCAGTGAGACCCTGTCTAGAAATACAAAATAGGGCTAGGGATGTGGCTCAGTGGTTAAGTGCCCCTGAGTTCAATCCCAGTACCAAAAAAAAAAAAAAAAAAAAAAAAAGAGAGAGAGATATGTGGTTCCTGCAGTCAGGGAGCTCAGAATGCAGAGGTGGAGATGGGTAAGTTGCTGGGGGATTTCAACAGAGTGATGAGTGCAGAGGGAAGGAGTGAGAATCAACCAGAGGAAAAGCGTGTGTGGAGCCAGGAGCATGGGGTTTGCGGTGCTGCTCTACGTTTCACACAGACGGAGAAAAGGCTGGAGCTTGAAGCCTCAGCTGGGCCACCTCACGAAAGCCTGGTCAGGAGGGAAGAGCTAAACACGGAAGAGCCTTCACTTGGTTCCTCAGTATTTAAGAAGGCGTTTGGAGAGGGGAACTGTGGGTATCACTGAGAGCTACCCTGTGTCAGAGAGGCACAGGAGATGGTGACGCTGACGTGGTAAACGGAGGTAGGGGTCTCCCTCCTGGTTATCCAAGGGAGCTGGATGGAGTATGTGGTCCCCCAGTTCCATTAGAAGGTTGGTCCTGTTGACTGAATGTTTGTGTCCCTCCAAAATTCCTGTGCTGAAACCTAACCCCCGAGGTGACCGTATTCAGAGGTGAGGGCTCTGGGAGGTGATGAATTTGTGAGGGTAGAGCCCTCATGAGTGTGATTAGTGTCTGAATATCACAGACCTCAGAGAGCTTCCATGTCCCTTCTGCCATGTGAGGGCAGAGCAAAAAGATGAAAAGACAATGACTGAGGAACCAAGAAGTGACTCCTTACCAGATACCCAATCTGCCAGCACCTCCGTCTTCGACTTCCCAGCCTCCAGAACTAGAAATAAGTTTGTATGGTTTATAAGCCACTCATTTGGGTATGTTTTGTCATAGTAGCCTGGACAGTCTGAGACAGCAGACCAGTTAGGATGCTGGGACAGTAACTATCCCAGGGGAGAGGTGAGCGACCATGAGTTCTGTATGAAGGTGGTGGCTCTATGGATGGGAAAGTAGGCCAAATTACCCAGACATGTCAAGGTGCCATCGACATTAAGGATGACCCCGAGGCATCTGGCTTGGGCTGGAGAAAGCCAGTTCACGTCTTCCTTGGAATCCTCTTACAATGCCGCTGCCTTATCTCTCAGAACCCGGGGGTCCCCAGGAACTCCTGTAACACTCAGGCCAAAAGAAATCAGCAATTTCTGATTTTCACCATCATCCCAATTTTTAAAAGGGAATATATTTTTTTAATTATTTCAAAAATAATTTTAACCAGGGCTGGGGTTGTGACTCATTGGTAGTACACTTGCCTAGCATGTGTGAGGAACTGGGTTCAAACCTCAGTACCACATAAAAAAATTAATTAATTAATTAATTAATGATATTGTGTCCATCTACTAAAGAAGAAGAAGAGAAAATGTTTTTTAAAAATAACTTTTACCAGACAATTTGCAGCTCCCTACATAAATCTACGCGGGCAAAATCCCTTTGGACACCCTGCACAAATCATCTTATCAGTGACTTTGAGGCACTGTAGATTTTTTAAACCAAATATGCAGAGAGTTAAATAACCATCTTAAAATATTAAAGGAGAGAGCTACTGTATAACTCAGTGACTAGAGTAAGTCAGTCAAATTATTACTGGCTCTAATTATCACCCCCATAGCTGTTAAATTCTTTACCTGCAGCAGAGTAGAACTCCAGAGGTGAGAAATTCTTTCCTGCCTTTGAAAACGCCAAGGAAAAAACCCAAAGGAGTAACTTCCAATATGAATCTGAGAAATCAAACCTACATTGTGCACAAAGACAGGACAGGCAGAGGGAAAAGCACAGCAAACGTGGAAAATAACTTACTGGAAAGTCAAAGGTCTAATGTTGGTTTTATTTAGAAATTACCTCCTACAGTGACTTGAGGGCACAGATTTGAGCGCTGTAGCACTCCAAAGCAACACACAACGAAAAGAAGAAAAAAAGAATAGTAAAAAGGAGTCAGGGTAGGTAGTCCCCGTAGCATTATTTACTGTAGCATTATTCATGCTAAGTTTAACTACAAATAGGAAAAGCTGTGCTATCATCAGAAACATAAAGAAGCCTACTGGTCAGGATGGAGCAGATGGTATCAGGAGAACATGAGAGCCATGGAAGGTTCTGGAAGCAGAGAGGGAAGCTGCTTGGATAATCACCACTGTCTTTTAAGGAAAGATTTAGGTAAACCCTGGAAGAGTTCTCCCTGCCTTTCTACAAATGATCTACCTTACCAAACACTTCCCCTCCCACACCCCCATGAAACTCACGGCCTGAAAGTTCTATGACTATTACTCTTCTAAGTGACATCAGCCTTTTAATGAAGTTAAAAAATATATATACAGGGCCAACAGCTAACCAAAGAGAGTTCTCTTTCTTTCTTTCTTATTTGTGGGGTAGGGGTGCTGAGGACCAAACATGGCACTTTACCCCTGAACTATATTCCCAGTTCTTTTTTTGTTTGTTTGTTTTATTTTGAGACAGGGTCTTGCTAAATTGCTAGGGGTCTCACAAGTTTCTGAGGCTGGCCTCAAACTTGCAATCCTCCTGCCTCAGCCTCTTAAGTGGCTGGGCTTATAAACATGTGCCACAGCACCCTGTGAGAGCATTCATTTTCCACCCACATCATTCACTTGTCCTCTAGGTAAAAAACAGTTTATAGCATAAGGATTTTTATTATCCTTTTTCATCTTCTGAGCATCTGATTTTTTTCCATCTTTTTACTTTCCATTCTTCCTTATGCCTGCAGTAGCGACTCACAGTGAATATGAGGAGAAACACTAGAAAAATACTGAAAAATAAGAGCTGTGTTCACATACATTCCTAAAATGTGATGATTTTACAGGAGTCTCCAGCCCGAAAGGAAAGGAAAGGGAAAGGAAAGGGAAAGGAAAGGGAAAGGAAAGGGAAAGGAAAGGGAAAGGAAAGGGAAAGGAAGAAAGAAAGAAGAAAGAAAGAAAGAAAGAAAGAAAGAAAGAAAGAAAGAAAGAAAGAAAGAAAGAAAGAAAGAAAGGGAAGATAATAAAAAGGAGGAAGAAGAAGGGAGAGAGAAGAATTTGAGGAAGAGAAAAGATAGGAAGGGAGGGGAAGGGAAAAGATGAGAAGAAAAGGAAAAGGATGCACATTCAAAGGGTAAAAATTAAAGAATGGTGTATGTGCTCACATGAGTCTAGGTGTATATTAAAGACTGAGTGAATTTTTTTAACTCTGTGAATGTTTTAATAAAAGCTGACAAATGACCCTTATTTTCCTTCTTAATGTGTTTGTATTTCTATCAGGACTTCAGTTGTTTTGTTTTGCTTTGTTTTTATGTTTATTCTGTGAATATTGTCTGAAACCAGGAGAGAATAATATTAAGATCCAAATACAAGAACAGTATCCTGGGAGCTCTCCACTTGGGAGGTTTTCACATCATATTTAGGCCATGGTAGCATTTTCCTTGGCTGCTGTGCCCACCAGTATAAAATAAAGTGGCATCCCCAGGCTGATTACCAAAGTCAACCGAGGTGCATGAAATGCAAGTCAGTATGTGGCAACTTCATATCTGCATTTATCCTTGTGGTCACAGTAGGTCGTTTCTTCTTCTAATTTTATAATGTTCTATTGATTATTATAACTCTGGACTTAAAATCCAGTAATCAGGGTAACTGACAAAACTAATTATATGTTATTATTCCCCTTTATCAAGACAGAGTAGAACGGGTAGAATTCCTGATGCTGAGGTAGGAGATGTAACAAAGCATGCTGGGCAGCTCTGCTCTGGCTGCGTGTTACTGACAAGAGGGCTGGAACCACAGAAAGGCCCAAGAGAGCGAGCACAATTGACAAGATGGCCTGGGAGCACACAAGCCCTGAGTCTGCCTTTATCCTCTGAAAGGCATTGAGGAAATAACCAATCCCTCCAAAGCTTGACTTCTTTATTTATTAAAGTTAATGTAAATAACATTTGTCTTATTTGGGTTTAGGAAAAACATGCAAAACAACATCCAGATAATGTGATAACTCAGTCTAGGGAATTCTAGAATAAAAGCATCACTCAAGAAGATAAATAAGGAGGGCTGGTTGTATACCATGTGGCACATCTAGGGAGTTGACACTGCTAAAAACAAGGAAACCTACCCAAAGAAACACACTTGCTTTGGGATTAGGTTGAACTCTACATGTGTTAGTCCATGATTTTTTTAAAAAATCTGATATTGCATGGAGGAACTTCGGGCAAAGGGAAGGGTAGGGAGGGGAGGGAGTATAGGAGCAGGAAAGACGGTGGAATGAGACGGACATCATTACCCCAGTTACATGTATGACTGCACATACAGTGCAATGCCACATCATGTACAAAAATGAAAAAGTTGAAATGGAAAGGTGTGCTGCGATTGTGTACAATGAATCAAAATGTATTCTGCTATCATAAATACCTAACTAAAATAAGTTAATCGGTAGAGCGCTCGCCTAGCATGAGAGGGACCCAGGTTCGTTCCTCAGCACCACATAAAAATAAAGGCATTGTGTTGTGTCCATCTACACCTTAAAAAAATGAATATTAAAAAAAAGGAACGGAACCACCATATGATCCAGTTATTCCACTCCTTGGTAGATGTTCAGCAGACCAGTAGGGACACAATTACGTCAAGATCTATAGCAGCATAACTCTCACTAGCCATGACATACTGAAGGGATTATAAAATGTGGTGTACATACATGAAGAAGTTTTACCCTGTCTTAAATAGTGAAATGATACCATTTGCTGATGAGTGGATGGAACTGGATGCTAAATTAAATAAGTCATATAAGAAAAAAAATTTTGATATTGCTGCACAGAATGCTTAAATCTATATAATACAGCATGGCATTTGCATATAACCTACAAGCATCTTCTCATATATTTAAACATCTCTAGATTACTTATAATACTTCTCTAATATAAATATATGTGAACAGCTGTTATTGTTCAGGGAATAAAGACAAAAATCTGTATGTGTTCAGTACAGATGCAATATTTTTTCTGAATATTTTCAATCTGTGGTTGGTCAAATCCACAGTTGCAGAACCTACTAATACAGAGAGCCAACTGTACAAAGACTTATGTTTTTAAAACAAATTTTTAATTTAGAATAATTTTAGATGGGCCCAGTTTCTCTATTAAGCTCTTACATAAGTACATTTGTCACAACTAATGAACCCAGATTGATAATTACTAATAACTAAAGTTCATACTTTATCAAGACTATTTTAAAAGAATTTTTTTCTGCTAGAAATAGGGTATTATAATTCTGGAGAGAAAAGCACCAGTAAGTATGGGATTTTGACCTAAACTGTTCATTTTGCTTGTCCCCATCACTTACTAATTCATAAAGTGCTCCTCGGGACTGTGGACCAGGGCTCAGAGCACGAGTCTGGAGAAGTATATTCCATCCTCAATTCTGGTCTGCCTTAGGAAAACCTCTCAATCTCTCACTGAGCCCAAGTTCTGTTTCTTACCAAAAGAAGAAATTGAGTTAGACGATTTTTAAAACTCTAACTTGAAATTCTGATTCTAGAATAACTGAAAACATTTTAATGTTTTCATGAAAAGAGGTTCAACTGTAGGGTTTAAGGACTATAATTCTGGATTTGTCGCCAGATTTTTCTTTTTAAGTGAGTTTTAAATTATAATGATTAACACACACTAGTTTGACAAATTAATGAGATTCACTCTGACATTTCCATACATACATAAATCATATACTTATCATGTCCATCTATCCTCCTTCCACCCCTCCTCCCTCTTGCCCTCTCTCCTTACTTCCTCTGAGCCCCTTACCAGTCCCTAATAGTTCCTCTTCTACTGTCAGATCATTTATTTTTTCTTTAGTTTCCACATATGAAAGAAATCACTTGATACTTGTCTTTCTGTGTCTGGCTTATTTTGCTTAAAATGATGTCTTCCATTCTCCTGCAAATGGCAAGATTTCATTCTACTTTGTCGCTGAATAATGCTAGAGAGAAAGAAAGAGACAGACAGACAGAGAATTCAGTCACATTTTCTTTAACCATTCATCTGTTAACAGGCACCTAGGCCAATTCTGTATTTCTATATCTTGGCAATTGTGAATAATGCCACAATAAACATGGGTATAAATATATCTATCTTGTACGCTGACGTAATTTCCCTAGGATATACATCTAACAGTGGGATACCTGAATCCTATGATAGTTCCATTTTCAGTTTTTGAAGGACCTCCATAGTGTTTTCTGTAGTGGTCATACTAATTTTCATTCCTGCCAACATTATGTAAGTGTTCCTTTTTCTCCACATCCTTACACACCATTTGTTATGGTTTATTTCATTGTTTATAATAGATATTCTAACTGGGTGAGATAGAAACTTACTATAGTTCTGATTTATGTTTCCCTGGTGGCTAAAAATATTAAGTACTTTTTCATATATTTATTGGCCATTTGCATTTCTTTTTTTTTTAAATGTCTATTCATTTCATTTGACCATTTTTACTTGGATAGTTTTTTCATATATATGTAAAGGGAAGAATAGGACAAACAACATTTCTACCAACTTGAAGAGAAAGATATTCAGTTATTCAGCTTTCATAAAACATCAAATGAGCATATTTATGGAAGTAGAGGCCATAAAGGAAGAACATTGTGTCCAAAACAAGGAGTTTCTGACAGATGAAAGGGAAAATCCCCAGCTCTTTCAAGGCCTTTCCTGTGTCCTCAAGGGGAATTATGTATTTGTAGCTTTTTTATTGGCTGTGAAAATGAAAACACTTTTTCTTTGAATGAACTCTTTGAAGTTTCTCTCTCTTCAAAAAAAAAGAAGTCTATATGTATGTGTATAAATATGCATATGTATAATAAATGTAATATCAACATTATATATGATATATGATTTGTATGCAATAATATACATTTATATAATATACACAATATATAATATGTACACACACTATAACTGCATATGTACACATACATACACATATGTAAAGTTTGCCCATTAATAGGATCAAACACATTTCTAAACTCACAGCACAGCTAAACGAGGGTGCACTATTTAATTTAACCCTGAATGAAGGCAAATTCAATAAATGATACACAAAGGATGTTTTTTTAAAACTTGGAAATAACCATACTTATCTGTTCAATTTATTTTTCTAAATATCTTTCAATTTTATAGTCTTAGAAATAAAACTGGGGACAATGAAATAGCATAAAAAACTTGAAGCCACAGGTATTACAAAGTTTTTCCTTTTATAAAATCTCCCCAAATAAAGTTTTTAATGAAGTAATAAAAATAATTGATATGAATATATTTTATTTTCCTTTAAGTGATAAGGAGTTTCAAAATGATTTTTAAAAAGATAAAGAGGAAAGCACACCAGCTCGCATGGCACTCAGGCTCACAGTAGGCCCTGGTCCACCCCCTCCACCAGCAGGGCAGACACCCACCAGAGCCGAGCCTCTGGCACAGAACTGCCCCTTCCTACCACCAAACTACCAAGGGAGGTAAAGCCTGGAGGCCCAGATCCACCCACAAGGGTCTGTGCTGGACCCAGGTTTATAGAGGCACCCCTCCTTCAGCAGGCAAGCGCCAGAGCCCAGCCTCAGGCACAGGACCATCCCTTTCAACCAGCGGATTACCATGGGAGGTCAAGCCCAGCAGCCCAGATTTGCCCACACCAGCCTGTGCATGACCCAACCTCACTACCATGGGAGCCCAGGCCCAGCCTAGATCTGCCCACACCTACTTGCACAGGACCCAGGTCCAGGGTAGGTCCCAGTTAGCCTCCCTCCCTCCCCCCGGCTCCACCTACGAGCCTAAACCTAAACCACTTCCATCTTGGAACACTGCAAACATTGCCATAGCCTTCCCCATGGAGTAGCCCCTACCTTTTTGACAACAGACAGGGCCTAGAAGCAGCTGCATCTCCGAGCAGATATCCCAAAGGGAGTGTGAGGCCCATCCTTTCAGCCCCATCTCTGTAAGACATTGTATCCATCTTGGGGCACCTCCACTATTATCTCAAGATATCTCGGCTATTGCTACCACTACCTTTAGTTGCAGTAGCATACATTGAGGGACACCAACAGGGTCTGGAAGCCCAACAAATAGGTGAGGTACAGACAATCTGCACAAGTACTACAAGAATATAGAGTGGAAACTGTAATATCTCAGATCAATGCTACAAGAAAGGAAGACACATAGACAACATGAAAAAACAAGGGAGGAAAGTGCCTCAAACAAACCAGGACACTACAATAACAGAACCCACGGACAGCGAAGTTGAAGAAATGTCAGAGAAGGAGTTCAGAAGGTTCGTAATTAAAATGATCTGTGAATTAAAGAATGACCTAAATGAGCAAATACAGGCAAAAATTAATCACTCCATCAATGATATGAGAGAGCAAATACAGGTAGCGAAAGATTACTTCAAGAAAGAGATAGAGACTCTGAAAAAAAAAGTCAGAAATCCTTGAAATGAAGGATACAATAAATCAAATAAAAAATTCAATAGAAAGCATAACCAACAGACTAGATCACTTGGAAGAAAGAACATCAGATAATGAAGACAAAGTATACAATCTGGAAAATAAAGTTGATCACACCATGAACAGAACATCCAAGAATTATGGAACAGCATCAAAAGACCAAATCTAAGAGTACTAGAGGAAGGCACAGAGTTTCAAACCAAAGGAATGCACAATCTCTTCAATGAGATAATATCAGAAAATTTCCCAAAAATGAAGAACGAATTGGAAAACCAAATACAAGAGGCTTACAGGACACCAAATGTATAAAGTTACAACAGATCTACACCAAGGCACATTATAATGAAAATGCCTAGCATACAGAATAAGGATAGAATCTTAAAAGCCGCAAGAGAGAGGAATCAGATTACATATAGGGGGAGACTAATTTGTAACTCAGCAGATTTTTCAACCCATTCCCTCAAAGCCAGGAGATTGTGGAACAACATATACCAAACTCTGAAAGAAAATGGATGCCAACCAAGAATCTTATATCCAGTAAAACTAATCTTTAGATTTAATGAGGAAATAAAAACCTTCCATGATAAACAAAAGTTAAAAGAATTTACATCTAGAAATCCTGCACTATAGAACATCCTCAGCAAAATATTCTAAGAAGAGGAAATGAAAAACAATGATGAAAATCAGCAGAGGGAGGGATTACACTAAAGGAAAATCTAATCAGAGGAGAAACCAAGTCAAGTTAGATACCAAAGATAAACAAAAATGGCTGGGAATAAAAATCATGTCTCAATAATAACCCTGAATGTTAATGGCCTAAACTCACCAATCAAAAGACATAGACTAGCAGATTGGATCAAAAAAACAAGACTTAATAATATGCTACCACCAAGAGACTCATCTCATAGAAAAAGACATTCACAGACTGAAGGTGAAAGGTTGGGAAAAACCATACCACTCACATGGACTGCAGAAGCAAGCAGGGGTTTCCATCCCCATATCAAATAAAGTAGACTTCAAGCTAAAGTCAATCAAAAAGGATAAAGAAGGACACTACATACTGCTCAAGGGAACCATACACCAATAAGCCTTAACAATTATAAATATATATACCCCAAACAATGGAGCTTCTATGTTCATCAAACAAACTCTTCTCAAGTTCAAGAGTCAAATAGACCACAATAATTCTGGGTGACTTTAACACACCTCTTTACCACTGGATAGATCTTCCAAACAAAAGTTGAATGAAGAAACTATAGAAGTCAATAACACAATCAATAACTTAGACTTAACATATATAGAATATTTCCTCCTTCAACAAGCGAATACACTTTCTTCTCAGCAGCACATGGATCCTTCTCTAAAATGGGCTATATATTATGCCACAAAGCAAATCTTAGCAAATATAAAAACGTAGAGATACTACCCTGCATTCTATCAGATCATAATGGAATGAAATTAGAAATCAATGATAAAATAAGAAATAAAAGCTACTCCTATACCTGGAAACTAAATAATATGCTACTAAATGAACAATGGGTTGCAGAAGACATCCAGAAGGAAATTTTAAAATTCCTAGAGGTGAATGAGAACACAGATAAAACATATTGAAATCTCTGGGACACTATGAAAGCAACTCTAAGAGGAAAGTTTATTGCATGGAATTCATTCTGTAAAAGAAGAAAAAGTCAACAAATAAGTGACTTAACATTATATCTCAAAGCCTTAGGAAAAAAAGGACAAATCAACAACAAAAGCAGTAGAAGACAGACATAATTAAAATCAGAGCTGAAATCAATGAAATTAAAACAAAAGAAACAATTAAAAAAAATTGACAGAACAAAAAGTTAGTTCTTTGAAAAAATAAATAAAATTGACAGCCCCTTAACCATGCTAACCAAGAGAAGAGAGAAAACTCAAATTACTAACATAAGTGATGAAAAAGGAAATACCATGACAGACACTACAGAAAAATAGAAGATAATTAGAAATTATTTTGAAAACCTATACTCCAATAAAATAGAAAATATTGAAGGCATTGGCAAATTTCTAGAGTCATATAATTTGCCCAAATTGAATCAGGATGATATCAAATTTAAACAGATCAATTTCAAGCGATGAAACAGAAGATGCCATCAGAAGTCTACCAACCAAGAAAAGCCCAGAACTGGATGGATACACAGCTGAGTTCTACAAGACCTTCAATTTATTTCAGGAAATAGAAAAAGAGGAGCACTTCCAAACTCATTCTATGAGGCCAATAATCACCCTGATTCCAAAAACAGGCAAAGACACATAAGAATCATATGATCATCTCAATAGACGCAGAAAAAACATTGGACAAAATGCAACACCCCTTCATGTTCAAAACACTAGAAAAATTAGGGATAACAGGACCATACCCTCAACATCATAAAAGGCTATCTACGCTAAGCCCCAGGCCAACACTATTCTAAATGGAGAAAAATTGAAGGCATTCCCTCTAAAAACTGGAACAAGACAAGGATGCCCTCTTTCACCACTTCTACTTACCATAGTTCTTGAAACACTGGCCAGAGCAATTAGACGAAAGAAATTAAAGGAATACACATAGGAAGACAAGAGCTCAAATTAGCACTATTTGCTGATGATATGATTCTATACCTAGAAGACCCTAAAAGTTCCACAAGAAAACTTCTAGAACTAGTAAATGAATTCAGCAAAGTAATAGGATATAAAATAAACACCCATAAATCAAATGCAATTCAGTGTATCACTGACAAATCCTCAGAAAAGGAAACAAAAAAAAATCTACCCCATTTATAATAGCCTCAAAAACAATTAAATACTTGAGAATCAACTTAATGAAAGAGGTGAAAAATCTATATAATGAAAATTACAGAACCCTAAAGAAGAAGTCAAAGAAGACCTTAGAAGATGGAAAGATCTACCTTGTTCTTGGATAGGCAGAATTAATATTATCAAAATGACCATACTACCAAAAGCATTATACAGATTTAATGCAATTCCAATTAAAATCCCAATGACATTCCTTATAGAATAGAAAAAGCAAACATGAAATTTATCTGGAAAAATAAGAGACCCAGAAGAACTAAAGCAATCCTTAACAGGAAGAGTGAAGCAAGTGGCATCACTATACCAGACCTTAAACTATACTACAGAGTAATAGTAACAAAAACAACATGGTATTGGCACCAAAACAGACTGGTAGACCAATGGTACAGAATAGAGGACACAGAGACTAACCCACAAAATTAAAATTATCTTATATTAGACAAAGGTGCCAAAAACATGCATTGGAGAAAAGATAGCCTCTTCAACAAATGGTGCTGGGAAAACTGGAAATCCATATGCAACAAAATGAAATTAAACCCGTATCTCTCACCATGCCCAGAACTCAACTCAAAATGGATAAAGGACCTAGGTATTAAACCGGAGACTCTGCGTCTAATAGAAGAAAAAGTAGGCCCTAATCTCCCATCATGTGGGATTAGGCCCCAACTTCCTTAATAAGAATCCTTTGGCACAAGAATTAAAATCAAGAAGCAATAAATGGGATGGACTCAAACTAAAAAGTTTCTTCTCAGCAAAAGAAGCAATCTGTGAGGAGAATAGAGAGCCTGCACCTTGGGAGCAAATCTTTACCCCTCACACATCAGATAGCGCACTAATCTCTAGCGTATTTAAAAAAAAAAAAAAACTCAAAAAGCTACACACCAAAAAAACAAATAACCCAATCAACAAAAGTGCCAAGGACCTGAACATACACCTCTCAGAAGATGATATACAATCAACAAATATATAAAAAAAATGTTCATCATCTCTAGCAATTAGAGAAATGCAAATCAAAACAGAATAAGATTACATCTCACTCCAGTCAGAATGGCAGCTATTATGAAGACAAACAACAATAAGTATTGACGAGGATGTGGGGGAAAAGGCACACTCATACACTGCTGGTAGGACTGCAAATTGGTGCAGCCAATATAGAAAGCAGTATGGAGATTTCTTGGAAAATTAGGAATGGAACCACCATTTGACCCAGCTATCCCTCTCCTCAGTCTATACCCAAAGGACTTTAAAACAGCATACTACAGGGACACAGCCACATCAATGCTTATACCAGCTTAATACACAATAGCTAAATTGTGGAACCAACATAAATGCCCTTCAGCTGATGAATGGATAAAGAAACTGTGGTACATATACACAATGGAATATTATTCAGCATTAAAAGAGAATAAAATCATGGCATTTGCAGGTAATGGATGGAGTTAGAGAAGAAAATGCCAAGTGATGTTAGCCAATCCAAAAAAAAAAAAATGCTGAATGTTTTCTCCGATATAAGGAGGCTGACTCATAGTGGGGTAGGAAAGGGAGAGTGGGAGGAATAGACGAACTCAAGATGGGGCAGGAGGGGAAGGGAGGGGGTATCGGGTTAGAAATGATGGTGGAATGTGATGGACATTATTATCCAAAGTACATGTATGGGGCTGGGGATGTGGCTCAAGCGGTAGAGCGCTCGCCTGGCATGCGTGCGACCTGGGTTCGATCCCCAGCACCACATACAAAGATGTTGTGTCCACCGAAAACTAAAAAAAAATAAATATTAAAATATTAAAAAAAAAAACAAAGTACATGTATGAAGACACAAATTGGTGTGAGTATACTTTGTATACAACCAGAAATAGGAAAAATTGTGCTCTATATGTATAATGAGAATTGTAATGCATTCCACTGTCATATATAAACTTTTAAAAAAATAAAAAAATTAAGTTGATCATTTTTAAAGAAGATAAAGAGGAAAAATGAAACTAAACAAGAAATTAAAAAGACTTTTTAATTTTTTATTATTAAAAAAAAAGATGCAATGCTCGCTCCAGCAGCACTAAAATTGGAACCATACCGAGAAGATTAGCATGGCCCCTGAGCAAGGATGACACATAAATTCATGAAGCATTACATATTCTTTATGGAACCAACCAAGGTGCTCTTCAACAGATGAATGGATAAAAATAATGTGGTGTATATATACACAATGGAATATTAATCAGCCATAAAAAGAAGAATGAAATATGGCATTTGCTGGTAAATGGATGGAACTGGAGACTATCATGCTAAGTGAAATTAGCTAATCCCAAAAAACCAAAGGCTGGATGTTTTCTCTGATATGCAGTTGCTAACACACAATGGTGCTGGGGAGGGATGGGAGTGCATTGGATTAGACAAAGGGGAATGAAGGGAAGGGAGGAGGGATGACAGTAGGAAAGACAGAATGAATTGGACAAAACTTTCCTATGTTCCTATATGAATATACAACAGGTTGTAACTCCACATCATGTACAACCACAAGAACAGAAAATTATAATCCATGTATGTATAATATGTCAAAATGCACTCTACTGCCATGTATATCCATAGAATACAAATTTTTTTAAAAAAGCAAAAATTAAATCATATAGAAAAAAGACAAAGAAGTAGAGACCAATGTTACCACCTGGAGTGTAACCATTGTAGACATTTTGGTGACCATCTTTTATCTTTTTAGATGAATTTCTTTATACATATAAGGAAGATACCACTATGAACACTCTGATTTCCAATTGCCATATTTAGGAAATTTTTCAAAGTGAGTAAGCAGAGATCTTTTTTTTTTGTCTTTTTCTTAATTATAGATGGACACGATACCTTTACTTATTTTTATTTTTATGTGGTGCTGAGGATCAAATCCAGGGCGTCACTCATGCTAAGCAAGCACTTTACCACTGAGCTACAACCCCAGCCCTAAACAGAGATCTTAAACAACATAAGAACTCATAGTATTCTGTTGAAGGTAATTTGAAATAATTTATTTAACCAAGTCATTTTTGTTGGAGACTTTTTTTTTACTATTTGTTTATTTGTTTGTTTGTTTTGAGATAGGGTCTCCATAAGTAACCCAGGTTAGCCTGGAATTATGATCCTTCTATCTCAGTCTTCCAAATTGCTAGGATTACAGGTTTCCTTAAAATTAACATCTTTATGTGACAGTGTTTGGTGTGTATTTAACTAGAAAATGGATTATAAACAAAATGTTACACATATTTTGCATTTTGGTACATATTTCCTAAAGGACTTGTTAAAAGAATAGAAGGGAGAGTAGACAAGAGCAAAGATGATACATACATGTATGCAAACATCACCATGAAAATGATTAATTATACAATTAATAAGCATTAAAATTACAATAAAAGTAAGTAAATAAATCAAAACAAAAAGGCCTTTTTAACTTATACCAATTTACTCTAAGCATTAGAAGAGAATTCAACCAATAACCACACATCAGTTTAAAAACATAAATAAATAAACTGCATTAGATTATTGTCCTAGGATAGAGAATGAAGTAGTAAGGTTTGATAAAGTAATACCAAAGGCTTGCCTTGCCCATTTCTTGCTCACTCCTACGCTCAAGTTATATTAAGTGACCTAGAATATATACAACAACAAAAGTAGTTTTCAGTTATATTTCAAGGACAGTTAACACAATAGCTTCTGATAACTCCCATTTGAATTGTACTTGACAATTTCAAAATAATTTCACCTTTATTATCTTTCTGGATAATTTTAAAAAAACTTTAGTTGTACAGGGACACAATATCTTTATTTTATTTTTTAATATTTATTTTTTAGCTGTAGTTGGACACAATACCTTTATTTTATTTATTTATATGTGGTGCTGAGGATTGAACCCAGGGCCTCACATGTGCTAGGCAAGGCCTTTACCACTGAGCCCCAACCCCAGCCCTCTTTCTGAATAGTTTTTAAAATTCTGTGAGATGGACCAGAAGGAAATGAATCATCACCATTTTATAGAGTTAAAAACAACTGAAACTAAAAAATATATACATGAGAAAAAAAATATGCATATGCATATGTGAGTATGTCCCCACAGGGGTACACAGGGAATGACAGAAACAAAACTCAATAGTTGTTATCACAAGTCGAGTAAGGCACAGGAACAGGTCAATTCTAACATTGTTGAAAGACATAAATTCTTTTTATTATTCTTTATCTCATGTTAATAGTATATTCATAGATTTTTATTATTTTTTATGAAAAATAAAACAAAGACAACATAAAATGATATTAATTTCTAACAAGATAATAGTCATGAGAAAGAAATTTTTAGGGCAGTATTACACACAAATATTAATACAAATCCTAAGTAAAGTGCTATTTTAAAAAGAGCCTGGGAGAATTCAGAAGGATAATGTGCTATAATCAAGAAAGCTTTATCTCAGCAAAACAAAAACAATGAGTGTTGAGAAGTCAATTTATGAAACTCAGTGGAGAAAAAAACAATTACTCCTATATATGCCACAAAAGAATTTGATTAATTGATCGACCTTCAATACTGATTTAAAAAGTTTTATAAAATGCCTATCTAAATCCTCCTTTATATATAAATTTAAGATATGTCTCAGAGGTTTAATTTTAAGACAGCAAAATTGAATCAGCATATTTAACTTCAGTTTTCCTTCCTATAAGCCATCAAATTGGTACCCAAGCCAGTGTTCTTTAGAAAACAGAGCCAAAGGCAAAGTTTACTTACTGACACATGATTGAGAGGTATAATCCTTAAATATCAAGAGTGAGGGAAAAGGTAAGGGAGACAGGGAAGGAGGAAGAAGTATTGCCAAATTGATGGCAGCTTCACAAGAAAACCCCATGGATTGCGCCATGGCCTAGGTTATATCCAGAAAGGGGTGATGGAACCCTGTTCTTAGGAGCAGTTCTTTATCCTCATCTTGCGTCCACCACTGACCTACACCAGCCACGCAGAGCATTAACATTCCCTCCCTCAGGTATCTGGGGTACCTACAAAGGATGTAAATGGTACCCACCTCCCTTCAAGAGTGATTGTCCTGGCCACCTATCACGTTCCCTGCCATCATCTAGGGCAACATCTAGAACAACTTTGCTTACAGCACAGAATTCTCAAAAAGCTCAGGAACTAATATCAATGCATTCTTCCTAGAATTGGGATGAAGACAAAGGATGGAAAGGGAAATCATCAAACAGTACTGAGGGAAATATTTTGAAAAGTTATTAGATTATTAAATTTCCTTTTCTTTTCCAAACTGTTGGGTGACTGTCACGTTCCCATCTCAGAAGTTAAGGCTTTGTCTATGAAAAGGATAAATTAAGGGTTTCTCGACTAGGGACTAGAGTCAAATAGTGAGCTGCCATACTGGAAAATCAGGCCTGATTTAACATAAGCATACTGAGGGACATGCTGAGACTGCTGGCCCTACTCCATTTCCAACATGCCTTCCAGAAGGCTCACAGTCTGTCCTCTATTTTCCAGGAAAGAGATTCAAAGATTCTTCCCTGACAAACCTCAGTGTGAGATACCAACAGCCCAGGCTCCTCAACAATAGCCACATCACCCTACACAGAAGCTCAGAGTCAATCGGCCTCACCTATATGCTCAAAGATCCTAAAGAGCTTTTAATTTCTTACTTTTAATAATAGACACTCAACAATTATGATATAACTAATTCTAATGATAAAGATTAAATTTCTGACATTAAAAATTAAAAGACAAAAACAGCAACATGAAAAAAAGAGTAAAACTTTCAAGCCTTCAAAAATAATCATTATTATATTCAGAGAGATAAAAGATTTTGCATCCATGATGAAAGAACAGGACAATCTTTTAAAATAGAGTATTCAGAAAGCAAATGGAGAAATCAAAGGAAAGGAAAATAGCAATAAAATAATTTTTGAAAATCTCCCAAGAAAGGAGGATGGAAATTAAGCAGGTGCATCAAATGCATCAACACAGTAGGTGAAATAGAACCACACCACTGTACATCATGATAAAACTTCATAACAGAAGACAACGAGAATTTTCTAAAAGACTCCAGAGATTTATTTACAAAAAAAAAAGAACTACATACAAAGGATCAGAAATGGCTTTGAATTCATAACAGCAATACTGATTTCACACTGAAATAACAAACGCCTCCAAAATTCTGAAGGGAAATAATTTCAGCTCATAATTTTATGTGCAGTCAAATTATTAACCACATAGAAACATGGAATAACAAATATTTTCAGATTTAAGAACTCAAAAATTTATTTCCCATTAATTTTCTCAGGAAAGGCTTACAATTATGTTTGCCAAAATTAGAAACAAACACACACACAAAAAAAAAAAAAAATAGAGAGAAATACATAGAAAACAAAGGAAAGATAGGGAAGGCCCCAGAAAAAATGGTGGAGGTGACAAATGAGTGCTGTGTACAAGGACATATTGGAGCCATCTGAAAAATCTGTGGCCAAGGACAGGACATACCTGTAGAGCTACCATCCCTGACAGACTTTAAAAAGAGAAAAAGTCTCACAAATGTGGATGGGTTATAACTACACGTTGAAACTGATCAATAACAAACAAGTAGCTAGTTGGAGACATCAGCAAGATGGTCCACCAGAAACCCTAGTCTCCGCCCCTCAAAAGCCCCTACATTTTGACCAAAATAATTAATGGAAAGCACCAGAGAACAACAAAGAGGCAACAGAACCCTTGTAGAGCACAGAACCTGAGGATAACCACATTGGGAAGGAAGATGACACCTTGCCCCTGCGACCCAGTCCTCCCAGTCAGGATCAGTCCTGAACTGTGAGAGACTCCAGTAGCTAATGTCCCCAACATGGACACCTGCAGTCTTCACTACTGGAGACTCTTGCACAGGCTCTCAACCCAATGGAAGGATCTCCCAAGAGTCTACCCACTAAGCTAGCCCCAGAGAAATATCTAGCACTGTGCATTGCCCCCCACTCCCTTTGGTTTATGCTTCTACTACTTTGTGCCACCTTGGAACTAGAATCTCCGCATCCTTCCATCACTTAGGCTTAGCTTCCACAGCATACAACCACCTCCTGATGCACCATCCCAGAAACATGATGCTTCTACACTGCCCCATAGAGCCAAGCCACTGTGAGCAATGCCATCCCCCAATCCCAGTTGTTGGTGCAACTTAGAGTTGGACTGACATGATGCCTCACTCTTCCAAGGATGCAGAGATGGGAACTCTTGGAAAACCCAGGGTCTTGATGCCACCCCCAGCCCCGGGGAACCACAGGCCACTGGCACAGCAAAGCAACATCCACTTATATCTTCAAGAGTAAACCTGGGGCTGGGGATATACTTTAGTTGGTAGAGTGCTTGCCTCACATGCACAAGGCCCTGGGTTCAGTTCCCAGCACACCCCCCCCACACACACACACACACAAGAGTAAACCTGAACCTCCATTTGCTACAGCAGTTTCACAAGGTTCTGAGTACAGAGCCAATCGGAATATTTGTGCCTGAGATTCCAGTGCCCCTGAAGCTACCTGTGGGCCATGTCAGACCTGACACCAAGAGGGATCTGTTCAGATAAAACTCTTCCCACTGACGGGAAGAAGAGCATAGGAGAATCCTTAAAGCCCTCGTCCTAATAGCCTAGACAGCCACCATTAGCGCTGCAAACTTCTCTAGTTTAGACCACTGAGGCACTCAGTCACCTCTGACTCTGGTGACAACTGAAGAGGTTGTATGGAGGTTATACCTCTGTATCACATGGAACAAGAGCCACGGCACCTGACCAACCAGCCCCCTTAGGCCCATCTTCGGGTTAAAGTTTTCCCCTACAAAAACCACTCTGTTAAGTTTTAAAGACATGACTGCACAACCAGAAGTACAGACACAGGGACGCAAGAAACATGAAAAAAAATAAGGAAAATGACATCACCAAGGGAACACAATAATTCTTTAATAACTGGCCCCAAAGAAATGGAAATGTGTGAATTTTCTGAAAAAGAATTCAAGATAATGATCAAAAGGAAATTCAGCAATATAGAAGAGAATATCAATAGACAACCCACGGAAATCAGGAAAACAATTTGCAATCTCAATGAGAAATTCAACAATGAGACAGATGTTTAAAAAGAACTAAATAGTTTGTAACTGAAAAGTTTAATCCGTAAAATTAAAAACACCATAGAAGACTATAACAACCCAAAGAAAAAGTCTATGAATCTGAAGCTTGGTCATTAATGAATCCATGAGTGACAGGGAGAAAAAAAGAATAATAAAGAATGAAGAGAGTGAAGATCACCTGTGGGATTGTGTTATTCAGCTTTTTGTCACTGTGACAAAAATACCTGTCAAAGTGTTGGGGTTGTGGCTCAGTGGTAGAGCACTTGCCTAGCATGTGGGTTTGATCCTCAACACCACATAAAAATAAATAAAATAAAGGTATTGTGTCCATCTATAATTAAAAATATATATTTTTAAAAATACCTGACAAGAACAACTTAGCAGAGTAAAAGTTTATTTGGGAATTAGGGTTTCAGAGGTGATGTCTTCCCATAGACACACAGTGTCCATACTACCCAAAACAATGCACCGATTCAATGCCATCCCTATCAAAATACCAATGACTTTCTTCACAGAACTAGCAGAAACAATTCTAAAATTGATATGGAACCACACAAAACCCTGAGTAGCCAGAGCCCTTTTGAACAAAAAGAACAAAGCATTATGCATTACATTACCTGACTTCAAAAATACCACAAAGCAGTAGTAATCAAACAGCATGGCATTAGAGTAAAAACAGGCACTCCGAACAAAGAAATAGAAGAGAGAACCTAGAAGTGAACCCATGCATCTAAAGCCATTTTTGACAAAAATGCTAAGAACAAAAACATCGGGAAAAGGACAGTCCTTTCAACAAATGGTGTTGATAAAATTGTATATCCAAATGCGTAAGAATAAAGCTGGACTCCTATCCCTCACCACTTAGAAAGATCAACTCAAAATGGATTTAAGACTTAAATGTAAGACCTGAACCTATAAAACTACTATAAGAATTGCTTTCAGACATTGGAATGGGCAAATAAATTTTGTATAAGACCCTAAAAGCACAGGAAACAAAAGCAAAAATGTCCAAGTGGAATTACATCAAACTGTACAGCAAAGGAAGCACTTAGAACAGTGTCAAGACAACTTAAAGAATGGGAGGAAATATCTGCAATATGTATATCTGACAAGGCATTGATACCAGAATGTATAAGGAACTCAAAAACTAAATGTCAGAAAAATAAATAACCTGATTAAAAATGGGCAATAGATCTAAAACAGACATTTCTCACAAGAAAACACAAATGGCCAACACATACATGGAAAAGATATTCAATATCACTAATCATCAGGGAAATGTAAATCAAAACTACAACAAGCTATCACCTCATCCCAGTAAGAATGGCTGCCAGTATGGAAGGTAGTATGGAGATTCCTGGGAATGGAACCACCATTTGACCCAGCTATCCCACTTCTTGGTCTATACCCAAAGGACTTAAAAACAGCATAATACAGGGACACAGCCACATCAATGTTTATAGCAGCACAATTCACAATAGCTAAACTGTGGAACCAACCTAGATGCCCTTCAGTGGATGAATGGTATATATACAGAATGGAATATTACTCAGCAATAAAAGAGAATAAAATCATGGCATTTACAGGTAATGGATGGAGTTAGAGAAGATAATGCTAAGTGAAGTTAGCCAATCCCCAAAAAACAAATGCTGAATGTTTTCTCTGATATAAGGAGGCTGATTTATAGTAGGGTTGGGAGGGGGAGCATGGGAGGATTAGATGAACTCTAGATAGGGCAAAGGGGTGGGAGGGGAAGGGAGGGGGCACAGGGGTAAAAAAGATGGTGGAATAAGATGGACACCATTACCCTAATACATATATGAAAACATGAATGATGTGAATATACTTTGTCTACAACCAGAAATATGAAAAATTGTGCTCTACATGTACAATATGAATTGTAGTGCATTCTGCTATCATATATAACAAATTAGAATAAAGAATGAATTTAAAAAAAAAAAGACTAAAGGTAACAAATGTGGTGAAGATGTAGAGAAAAGTTAACCCTTGCACACTGTTAGTGTGAATGTAAAAGTACAGCCATTATGGAAAACAGTCTGGAGGTTTCTAAAGAAATTAAAAATAGAACTAATACACAACTCAGAAGTTCTTACTATGGGCATATACCAAAAAGAAATGAAATTACCCCTTTAAAAAGTTATTTGTATTCTCATGTTCATTGCAATAATATTCACAATAAAAAAAGATGTGGAAATCTGAAGGTCCTGGGTTCAATCCCCAGTATGAAAACAAAGAAAGAAAAAGATAATGGAAACAAATTAACCAACTATCTATCAACAAATGGATAAAGAAACTGTCCTATGTATGTGTGTATGTGTATATATATAATATATACATATATATATGATCATGTATAATATATATACACATGATCAAATATACATATATACATGATCAAATATTACTCAGCCCTAAAAAAAATAACAAAATTGTGCCATTTTCCACAATATGGATGAGTCTAAAGGATACTATGCTAATTGAAATAGGCCATACTCAGAAAGAAAAATTTTACATGATCTCACTTAGAGGTGACTATTTTTAAAAAATATGTCAAATACACAAAAAAATAGGGAACAAAACAATGGTTACAGAGAAGGAAGAAGAAATGGGGAGATGTAGGTAAGAAGATACAGTGTAACAGATGTGCAAGATGAGCAAGTTAGAAATCTAATGTTCAACAAGAAAACTACAGCTAATAAAATTGTACTGCATTTGGATTCATGCTAAATGAAAATATTATAACTGTTCTTGAGACACACAAAAATGGGTGTCAGGAAGATAAGTAGAGAGAGGAAAAGGACCTGGAGGAGAAATTGGGGAGAGAAAAGAGAAATAGTGAGGAATAATATTGGCCAAATTATATTGTTATATAGTGTGCATGTACAAATTTGTAACAACAAATACCACCAATTTTGTATATACAATTATAATGTACCAATCAAAATATGGAAAAAATGTCAAAGAAATTCTTTTAAAAATGAGCACTATATGAATGTTAATTTGCTTCAGTATAGTAACATTTTTAGTATCTATGTGTATCCCATAACATCATGTGTATACCTTAAATATACACAATAAAATTTATCTTTGTAAAAGAGGTGAATTCTTAAAATGTTACTCAGAGACCTCATCTCTATCTCTCTTATAACTGACATCTTTGTAAATGCCTTATGATTCCACAGAGTGGAACATAAAGAAAAACTAGACCTACTTGAATAAAAATTCTTCACTACTGACATACACACATACATATGCAAATGTATGGTATTTCTCTGGGACAATATGAAAGGAGTCTTCTGTAACAATGGCTGTTCCAAAAGAAGATGTGGGTAGACAAGGAAAAGAGGTGTATTGCATTACTTTTCTCTATTTACCTGTTTGTTTGTCTGAATTTTGAACCATAAGCATGTATTAACTTTTTGAAATACTACAATAAAATTCTTTAAATATGTTTGTATACTTCAAACCAAGAGCCAGAATCATGCTTAATAAGCTTTTAGCATCAAGCAAAACAAGACAAAAATACCCATTATCAAAATTATTATTTAGCATTGTTTACCAAGTATCAACCAATGCATTAAAGAAGAAAGTGATACATTGTCATTATTTATAGATGATATGACTCTAAATTTATAAAAAACAAGAGGAACCCAAAAACCATTTAAAACCATGAGAATTTAGTAAAGTAGCAGATTGCAAAATTAATATACAGTAATCTATAATTTTATTAATAAATGTCTATATCACAGTTACTTATTTTACAGCTGCAATTAATGTATTAACCTTAAGAAGTATTAAATCAAATGAGATGTACAAGATAAAAAGTAATGTTTTTCTTCCTATTCTTCCAATCCTTCCCATAATCTTATAACCTAGAATCAATTATATTCTCTATCGCTAAGGATTTAAGTATAAATAATAAAACTATGAAAGTACTAGATAAAACCATGAATGAATCTGTTTTTAACTCTTAACTAAAATGAAAACATATAAACAAATTTTAGAAGCTATAAGGAAATAGGGTGATGTTTTGCTACTGAAACATTAAAATTTTCTATATGAAAATGCTATAAATATAACCAAAATGCAAATACGCAACTTAGGGAAATATTTGTAACATTAACAACAAATAATTAATTTCCTTTATGTTTTTGGTTGTAGTGGGGTATGCCAGGTTGGAACCCAGAGCTAAACAAGCACTCTGCCAATAAACACATCCCCAATCCCTAAATTCCTTCCTACGAAAAGACTCTTTATCAAAAAAAAGGAAAATAACCTAATAGAAAAGAAATGACCAAATAGTTCACGGGAGAAGACATAAAAGGCTCAACAAACACCCAACAAAAAGAAATGATCAATGTAAAGCATTGAAATGTTAATTATCCTGATTTGATCCCTACCCATTATATACTCATATCAAATTGAATGTATACAATTATTATATGCCAGTTTAAAAAATAATTTCATAAAGAAAACCAGTAACTACATACAAATGCCCCAAAATAAGCATAATTACAGGATACAAATCAAATTAATGAAATACTTTCATTCAACAGATTGGCAAAGATTAAAACATTTGATGAAACCCAGTGTTGGCAACAGTGTGAAGAAACTGACATTCTCACAGAATACCAGTAGAATACCACTGGCACAACACTTCAAGGGCATACTTGGGCCAAATAAATCAAAATTTTATATGCATATGCTAAGACTTGGCAATTCTACTTCTAGAAATTTATACTATGGCAATTTGCACACAAAGGCTTAAAAATACATGTGCAAGGATGTTCATAGAAAAATTGTAACAACAAAAATTTAAAACAACATAAATCTCATCAGCAATAAACTGGTTAAATATAGTATACTGCGTCCATATAATAAAACATTTCCCTTAAATTTTTAAGTAAATCTACATATAGAATTATGCAAATATGTCCAAGTAATACAGTAACTGAATATAGCATGTTATAGAACAATATATATAGTTTAGTTCCAATGTATTAATAAATATATGCACATTACAGAAAGTCCTTGACTTAACAGTTTTTCAAATTGATACAAAAGCAAAGTACATTCAGTAGAAGCTGAACTCGTGTGTGTGTGTGTGTGTGTGTGTGTGTGTGTGTGTGTGTGTGAGAGAGAGAGAGAGAGAGAGAGAAAGAGAGAGAGAGAGAAAGAAACAGTGCTAAGGCTTGAACCCAGGGGCCCTCTACCACTTTTTATATTATTTTATTTTATTTTAAGACAGGGTCTCGCAAAGTGGCCAAGGCTGGCCTCAGATTTGAAATTCTCCTGCTTCAGCATCCCTAGGAACTGGGTTTTCAGGTATGTGCCATTGTGTCCAACTAGACACTGTTCTTTAAATTTTGAATTTTGATTTTTTCCTAGACTATTGATATCAGTATGATACTCTCTCACTGGGCAGCAGCAATGAGCCACATGTCCCAGTTAGCCATGCATCAACAACAGAAACAGACAAAATTCTACAACGTAAATACATTTTTTTACTCATAATATATTCAACTTGTGATGGGTTTATTAAAACCCATATTTATATATCTATATTATAAGTGAAAAGGGCATGTGTATATACTTTTATATGTACAGAAAATTTCCAGAAGAATACACCCAAAAAATTGTTAAGGGTACTACTGTAGAATCAGAAATTAGAAAAGGCAAAACACTTATATTTAATTTTTCACTCTTTTTTTGCTACTTGTTTTTTCTACCACATATCTTTTGTGCATCAAATGTTAAATCTATGGAGGAGAAAAGAGAGAATTTTAAATTTGTTTCAGGATCTAGTTTGCAACAAAAGAATAGTTTTATATTCTGTGTACCCCAAAACATCACTGTTGCCAGACATGTCTCAGCTCTAACATAAACACTGCTAAAATTACTCTTGCAGATTAACTTATTTAAGGGTACACTTTGCCTCTAAATCATCTTGGCAGATCCACTGAGATGCAAAATTTCTACATGAGCCATTTTAGGGTAATTTATGAGAGAGGCAGATGATAAATAAGTCCTCTACTCACAATTTTTCTGACCAACATGCAGTTTTCATTGCTTAACCATTCAGTACTCTGGACTTACTGAAGCTCTTGTGCAAACGTAGCTATATAGATACTTCATGATTTAAAAAAAAATAAAAACAACAAAAAATTTCTTATCCTCCAATATAACTACTCCTTGCAAAGTACTTACATTCTGAATCTTGGGCAAAAATGTTCCCAAACTTGGGCAAAAAATACAAGACTGTACAAAATTAGAATTCTGATTTTTATAGTTACCTGTGACTCCTCTACCTATATGCCTGACAGTTAAGCACATGATGCTCCTTTGTAGTCACCATATGTCCATTTTGGTACTCACAGTAAATTCAATCTCCAATTTTGTTTTCTAGTCCCAGTCAAAAGTATGTCTAAATTATCCATACAATAAAATATTTTATAGCCCTTAAATTTTTGCATGAAATATATGTATGTGTATATATGTATGTGTATATCTATACACATACATATATATCATACATATATATGACTATGCAAAGATGCCCAATTTATATAGTAAATGAATATAACCATTATAGAACAATACATGTAGATAATTTTAATCCTTAAAGAATGTATCTTCAATCAATTTATCTAAATTCCAACCCTGTGCCAAGCCCAATCACTAGAAACTATATGACTTGGACAATATAGGGCTAGTTACTTCCAGAGTACAACAGACACAGGAATTCAGGAGTACTATCAGCAGACAGCCTCCAGCTATCAATTGTTTCAAATACTACCTCAGGTCCAGACCGTAGTCGGGCCTAGTCTTTCAGGAGCAGTCCATAGGCAGTGACTGAGGAAGAAGGACAAAGCCCTGGCCTTTCTTGACAAGCTATTTTAACTCTAGAACTCACTAAGTTGGTTTGGGTGAAGCCACTAGCTGCATCGCATTCAACATCTCCCTCTCCACAGTCTTGCTTCCCTGACCACCCATCCACAGATGCTGATCCCAAAGGCATACCTCATAAACACCTCAACACTATATGCTCTCAGAGTCTGCCTCCTAGAAAACTCAAATTCTGTCACCAGGAATCACTGTCATTACCCTTGGGTTTTCATTAATGCCCAGAGTAAAAAAGGACAAAGAATGCTTCTGTCATTTTATTGTAACTAATCCATGAACCATGGCAGTTTTCTCAAATCAAAACAAGAGAAACAGGGGCAAGACTGGCACCTAAGAGGACAAACTCTGGCAGGAATGTTTTTGTAAAGAGACCTGGTACACATCATGGTTCAGGCAAATAGTCAGCACAAACATCCAAGAATAGAAACAAATTTCATAAACAATATTCCAGAGTGATGATAAGTTTGAAGCAGAGACTCATGGGATGCCAGTGGAAAGGCAAAAGGTCCACCGAGAACTGTAATGTGGAATGAGGCTGCAGCCCCAGAATGGGGAAGAAGAAAAGCAAGGCAGGGCCTGGTGTTAGAGCAGACTTGAATTTGGAAAAGTAGATAAAGTGCCAAAATAAGAACTCAGAAAGAGGGTGAAACGCAGAAGGCAATGGGACCCAGAAATAATAATGCAGAGCTCACAAAGTGGATGGGACCTGGGACTCAGAAGTCCCAACCAAACATGAGTCTATCCTCATTTGATAGGGATGTTGTCAGGAGTAAACATCAGTGCCTGGGCCACAGTAAGTACTAAAAAAGTAGTAGGCATTGGACTGTGGTTTGAGATTACCCAATTGTTCCCACTCTGAAATCCTTGTTTCTCTGAGAATAGAGATCCTTTGATAGTACTGATTAAAAAAAAAAAAAAACAATCCTGTAGTTAGAAGTTCAATGGACCTAGCCATTGAGGCTGGCACAGGTAGAGGGAGGATGAAAAACAGGTATTTAGAATTTCTCCTCTGATGAGCAAGACAAGAGAGACTGACTCCTCATATTTGGTACTGAGATACTGCTTTGCCTTGTTATATTTCCCTCTTTATACTTAATTGCCAGAAAACTTAAAACCAAACTTAAAGCACAAACTAAGGAAGCTCTCTCTTTCTCCCCTCCAACTTCCTCTTCCTTCCCTTACCATCTTTTTTTTTTTTTAAATTGCTTTAAAAAGACATATAGGGCTGGGGGTATAGCTCAGTTGGTAGAGTGCTTGCCGTGCATGCACCAGGCCCTGGTTTCAATCCTCAGCACCACAAAAAAAAAAAAAAAAAAAGAAGGAAGAAGAAGAAGAAGACATATAGACCTGTGAAACAGAATACAGAACCCAGAAATAAACTCTTGCATGTATGGTCAAGTGAGTTTCAACACAGTTCCCAAGACCATTTAATAGAGAAAAACAGTCTTTTCAGCAAATGATGCTGGGGAAACTGGGTATCCGCTGCAAAAAGAATGAAGTAGGACGTACACCACGTATAAAAATGAAGTAAAAATGAATCAAAGATCTAAATGCAAAATCTTAAACTATAAAACTCTTAGAAGACACTATATGGGGGAAACTTCACGACATTGGATTTCACAACAATTTCTGAGGTATACTACCAAAAGCACAAGCAACAACACAACCAAAAAACAAAAAACTAGACTGCATTAGAAATTTAAAACATTTGGACTAGGAGTTTAGCTCAATGGTAGAGTGCCTAGCATGGGTTTGATCTCCAGAACTACCAAAAAGGAAAAAAAAAAATCAAAAACTTCTGTGCAGGGTTGGGGTTGTGGCTCAGGGGTAGAGCACTTGCCTAGCATTTGTGAGGCACTGGGTTCAATCCTCAGCACCATATTAAAATAAATAAATGAAATAAAGGTATTGTGTCCATCTACAACTAAAAATATGTTTTTTAAGCTTTGGTGAAAAGACACAGTCAACAGAGTGAAAAGAATCCCACAGAATGGGAGAAAATATTTGAAAGTTACATATTAAGAAGCAATTAACATTCAGAATATATAAAGAACTCCTACAACTCAAGGACCAAAAAATGATTAAAGAAAGGGCAAAGGATTTAAATAGATTGTTCTAAAAAGAAGATAAACAAATGATTAGTAAGTACAAGAAAAGATGTTTAACATTAGGGAAATGCATATCAAAACCACTATTAGATACTGTTGTGTACTCATTAGTATGGCTATTATAAAAAAGCAGTAATCATAACAAGGATTAGAAAGGACATGGAGGGCTGATGTTGTAGCTCAGTGGTAGAGCACTCGCCTAGCACTTGCGGGGCCCTGGGTTCGATCCTTAGCACCACATAAAAATAAATAAACAAAATAGAGGTATTGTGCCCAACTACAACTTAAAAAAAAAATTTAAAAAGAAGTAGGAATATAAAATTATGTAGCTGCTAAGGAAAATAGTATGAATTTCCTCAAAAAATAAAAATTAGAATTATTATATGACCAGCAATTTTACTCTAGGCATATATCCATAAGAATCAAAAGCAAGGACTCAAATCTTTGAACCCCCACATTCATAACAGCATTACAATAGATGTAACACAAGTGTCCACTGACAGATAACTAGATAAACAAAATTTAGTATATAAATTTAATGAATTATTATTCAGGCTTGAAAAAAAGGGAAATCCCAACACCTAGCTATCACATGGATGAAACCCGAGGACACCATGTTAACCCAGCCACAAAAAGACAAAACTGCATGATTCCACTTCTATGAGGCACCTGGAGTAGCCAAATTGATGGAGAAAGATAGTAGAACGGTAGCTACCAGGGTTGGGGAAGGCAAAACGGGGAGTTATGGTTTAATGGGTATGGAGTTTCGCAAGATAAAAAATGTCTTGTGGATAGACAGTAATGATGGCCACAGACAATGAGAATGTACTTAATGTCACTGACCTGTACATTGGAAAATGGTAAATTTTATGTTATGGATATTTTGTCACAACTAAAAATATACATACACATTATAGAGTAACCAAACATTTCCAGCTCTGTACAGACTTTGGGAAACTAAAACATCTAGATAGCTCTCAGTATAGTGGGAGAGAAAGAAAGAAATTACCATAAAACAATAGGCTTCATAATGGAGGTATTCACAAATGCTTTTGGTAACCCAGGAACAAAAAGGGGGTGGGGGAGAATGCCTTCTATGCACTTAATTTCATAAAACTAGCTGTGACCTGAATGTGTTCATTGATTCATTCAAAAAATACTGAGCAACTACTTGCAGCCAGACACTCTTACATGGAAATTACATTTCCTGTAAGAAAATAACAGATCTGCCCCCTGGATCAAAGATTTTGCTTCTTACCTAGATTGGGAAACAATAAGAGATAGTCTAGAATTTAAGGCAAAGCCATTTCTCATGGATCTCCTGCGGGTAGGAGCAAACTTCAAAATGTTCTTTTGGCAACACTAATTGCCTAGATTTTATGGTCTGAGAAATAAAACTGACTGCTCTTTAATTTAACAAACTTTTCTTCCCCTACGAACAGCTTCCACTTATGACTTTAAAAGTTAACCTTTTCCACAATAAACTAGAGAGTTTGAAAGAACCGTGTTTTTTACGTTTGACCATGCACTCAAGACATCTGGGGTTCTCAGCAGATTGCAACTGCTGCTTTCAGTGGGTCTGGGCAGGAACTGAAATTCTACTCTTCTAGCAAGCAGGTCAGGCTGACATGCTATGATAAGCAGAAAGGTCATGGACAACTGCTAATGATGTCCTCTTCTCCCATCTCCTTCCACCACAGCTCCATACACATCGACTCTTCAGTGCCGCCTAAAACTGGAACAGCTCTGCCCAGCAACACTAAGTACAAAATCGTACAGCTTTTGTCAAAGTAGAAATGTCTCCAGGAAAAAAAGAAAACCTTTTAAGTTCAGATGAACCTTTATTTCTAATTATAGGGCTTTCATAAAGAGAGCCTTAAGGGTAGGATTAGTTTTAAGTTCATCAACTGCTTTCGCTCATGGAAAATTAAGGGTTGCCTGCTTTTGACAGGTACTTAATTGCATCAAAACAGAAAAAAGGCTTGATTTTCCCCCTAGTCCATTATAATTAAATCCTTGCATATTCTTCAGTTTGTGAAACATTGCATGGGGAAGCTAAATTTTTAAATGTCGGGGTTTTTTTAAAAGTTTAATTAATGAAATAAATCAAAATGCTTTGTTTAGAAACAAATATATCAGTCCCTCTGAGAAAAATCAGTGCTGGGTGCAAAACTGAAATGCTTTTTACTCTCAGAATTTGTCATAATGAAAATTCTGCATAATTTGCCTTTTTTTGTTGTTTGCCCTGACTTGCTAAATGAGTAAAAGTTATTAAATCTTAAAAGATTGATCTAACCTTTTCAAAACCCACATGATGCAGCATAAAAACTTACTAGTAAGAAGAGACACTTTCCTGGAAGGTGATTTGTAGTTGAAGGAAAATATGATATACTCTAAGACCACATCAGTACTTCTAGGAATTAAAGACTGTCTTTGATACATACAGTTTTCATTACTTTTATTATAACTTTTTAATCACGCCTGAAAATTGCAAGAAGCAAAACTATGTTCACAATATCATTCCCACAATGTCCACAAAGATCATTAACTATTGTACATCGTTTTTCCATTTTGAGAGGTGAACCAGAAATCCACAGGCCAATTCTCGATCATTAAATTGTACTTTTTCTTCCATTATTTCATAAATACTTTGGTCAAGCTGTCATCGGGAGCACTGTGCAATCCAACACAGGTTTAAATTCAGGCCTAGAGATGTAGCTGAGATCAAGGAAGGTATCGAGATTCGCATGTGGCATTAATCCAGTCTCGCATTTTTCCCTAAATCAAATCTAGTTCCAGAAAAGCCCACAAGATATGTAGCAAATTCCTGTGTGACCACAGATCTTCTCACTAACTCTCCTTGTTAATCCTTGAAAACTCTTTAAATGGGCAGCCATCAGAGAAGCACAATGTCCTTGCCCAGTTGGCTTAGAATTGTGACAGTCTATTATTTTTCTTTCTGTGACTTTAATTGAAGTGATATTTTTATCAAAGTCTGTCACTTCTTTCTGACCAGTCATGCAGATAATTATATTGTTCAGAATATTAAAGGAAACAGGCCTACCCAAAAGGAAATCAGGCAGAGGCTTGAAGGAATCCAATCAGGATTCTGAACACAACAACTTCTGCTTCTACCCTTGCTGCCTTTCTCTGGGTTTCTCTAAAAAACTGTCTTCCAGGTTTATAACAACCCAGGAAGAAACAGCAGGCAGAATAAGGGACACAATGAAAATAGGGTAGAGCAAATTATCTTTGGTGATCTACAGAGTGGACGGACTGCAGCGTGTGACTCTGAGAGGCCCTTAAGGGACCAAAACATTCCCATCTGGACACGTGTCCCTCTGGACACTGGCTCTCGTGTGCACCAGGAGCCAGACCACAGCATCACTGAAGGGCAGTCTTCTAATGTGCCTGGACTGAGGGACATTCTGAGAGTCATTTTCTTCCTAAAGGAAACTCAGGTGCTAACAGTCTGCCTCAGTCATGAGACAAACCAGCAGCCATCTCAGAGCACAGGAAGGACCCGATTACATTAACTTCTTCCTACCTGTACACAGTCTCTAGTCATTTCTCAAAACTGTTGCTTTCTTATGAACTTATAGGAACTGAAAGTAAAGCCCTGAGCTCCATTTTCCCAATATTCTTTAATACCTTGACTTTTCAATGTATCATCTTCTTCCTTTGTAGTCATAGAAATTTCCAGAAATATTCTCCACTTCTTCTTTAAAAGCCTAGAAAGGTTCTTCAAATGACATTCAGAAGCCAACTGTACACATCCTTTCCTCTTCCACCTAACTAATGAAAGTTAGGATTCCACAAGGGATCTCCCGCTAGCCTTGCACTTTAAATATCTCAGTTCTGTTGTTTATATGAATAAAAGCAATTGCCAGCTTTCTTATTTGCAAAGAATTGCCTCTCCCCCTTACAAAGAGAGGGGATTTTTTTTCCATTTCAAACACTATTTTCTTGAAGAGTTTAAGTAGGCATTAAACCCAGGCCTTCCGGAGCCTTGGGTTCTGAGGCTGTGCTTCTCGCTCCTGCTGTACAGGGCTCTGTGTCAGTCACTGTGGTCCTCCTGATGGCTTCAAGACTCAACCTTGGCTTTTTCCCAAGTCTGTCAACACTGCTCCCAATAACTGCCAGAGAAACCATATATATGGTCTCTCCACACCCTGTCCTTGGGACCAAGCTTATTATCTCCTCAACCTGCCCACAGAAGCCCTGAACAGGAAAGGAGAGGATGAGAAAGTCTGGGGCATAAGCTGGGGTTGTTCCTATTTTTATTCTATTGAATTGCTAGAGGGAGGAAAGAGAAGGAGAAAGAGAAAAGGGGTAGGAGGAGAAGATGTATTTGAAGAACACTTGGCAAAAAAAGATGCAGTCTATTCTGAATGGGGTTAATGCATTTGTTTTTCAGTTATCAGGTTCAACCAATTCCATGATACATTCCGAGGTCAGTAATGCCCAGGAAAAGTTGGGCATGGTGGTACACACCTGTAATGCCCGAAGCTCAGGAGGCTGAGGCAGGAGGATGGAGAGTTCAAAGCCAGCCTCAGCAACTTAGCAAGGCCCTAAGACACTCAGTGAGACCCTGTATCTAAATAAAATATACAAATCAGGGCTGGAGATGTGCCTCAGTTGTAAAGTGTCCCTGAGTTCTATCCTTGGTACCCCAAAAGAAAAAAAAGTCTTCTAATACTGTCCTTCATACACACACGCACAAATTTTATACTCCAGCATTAAACAGCCTTTTAAGAGTTTTGCACCTTCCTTATTGATGTTTTCACCTCCAAGGAGAAAGACTTCAGCAATTTAGAAGTATTTCTGGAAGCAGCTGTTCAAAGACAGCATACTTTCTAAGTAAAACACATCACCTGGGGGGAAAAAAATGTTGCCAGAGTTTTAAAAATCATTATGATTTTCCTTTCTCAAAAAAGAATTCTAGAGAATATTTATTCTATTTTATGAACCAAAGTGTTTGCTGATTTTTACACTAAAAATAAAGCCAGTAAAGATCATTTTTTTTTTAAAAAAAGTTCTGTATAATTTTTTTTATCCAAGTCATTATTTATTAAACATGGCATTCAGCTCAGTTTTTCACAGAAACCAAACTCTAAAAAACTACTATTGAATATCAGTCTACCCATCAAGTCACTTTTATTTTATTAGAATGCATACTCAGTTGTGATCCCAGGCTATCAAATTTAATTTTGAGCTGAGCACGGTGGTGCATACCTGTAATCCCGGAGACTGGGGAGGCTGAGGCAGGAGGATTGCAAGTTCCAGGCCAGCCTGGGCAATTTAGCAAAACCCTAAGCAACTTAGTGAGACCCTGTTTCAAAATAAAAACTAAAAAGGTCTAGGGATGTGGCTCCAGTGGTAAAGCGCCTCTGGGTTCAACCCAGTATTAAAAAAATAATAATTTTTAAAAGAGATATTTATATCATGAGCTAAAAGACAAAATTCAAAATTGGAGATTCAAAATTATTTTTATGAGAGAATAATCACATGAAAGTCCAGATGTCTGACCAGCCCACTGCTTTGGGATTTGATCTGGACTAATATTTCCACCCCTGCTCCTCATCATCCATCCCACTCAACACCTCATACACTGAGAAACCCCATAAAAAGTACTATGTGGAAGGGACTTTTCTAAAGTGCTCCAAGACCACAGGCTGTATCTGGTTGGCCTGTCTGTTCCCCATACTTGCTGGGCCTTATTATGAAGAGCATTCCTACAGGATCTCCAGTACAGAAACCACAAGAATGCTCATCCTCATGGTATGGCAACTGGGCAACAATATGGCGTCATCTGGAAAATTACAGTCTTGGAGACAAATATTTTCCCCCTGTTCAGTGCTTTAAAATAGACAGGGTGTCGCCCAAAAATTATGCTTTCTTCTTTCCAAGATGGAGGGCTGTCCTTGGAAAGCTCCCCTTGGGGGCAACAACTTTTGCTGTTGAAACTCCTTTAACACTCTCTCAAAACTCCTTGGACAGTCCTCCAAAGATTTTGGAGACTACTCAAAGCATGGCCGTTGAAACGAAAGCACATTAGAATAATATATCTTTATATTATTACTAAACAAAATTTTCTTTTTTTATATACTTAACATGACAGCAATTCATACTTACAATGCACTTCCCATAGAGCTCAAATTTGCATATTATGAGAAGTTTTATGAGCATTATTATAACTGTTACTATTTTTGTAACATTTATTTTGGCTACATTTTGTATATAAAAGAATACCAGTTCCCCAAGAATTAGGAACCTAATTAGGAAACATTATATAGGACATAGTGTTTTGTTTTCCTTCTTTTCTTTTCATTTTGTCGCCCTCTATGTTGCCCAAGTTGGGCGACATAGTGGGCAACAACTCACATGCCCCTGCCTCAGGGTCCCAAGCAAATGAGACTGTAGGTGTGCACCATTGCACCTAGCTTTACATAGGACATTTTTAAGGATTATGAACGTGTAAATAAAATCTCAAAAGGGGAGATAGTTCTATAAAGGCATATTTCCTCGATTTATAGTTGAATACCCTGTATATTCTCAGACTGAACACATAATAGATCTTCAATAAACATTTTTTGGGGGAAAATGGGAAGGATACAGTAGGACAGAAGGAAAGAATAAGGGTACAAGGGAGCTGAGATGGCATGGTGGCAGATGAAGCTTCCTCAACCCAGGACTCAGGAACTTCCTTAATTAAAAAAAAAAAAAAAAACTATCTTAGTCATTGATTTCCAACTAGAAGAAAGATCTTCACCCTTGTCACTGAAATGGAGGTTGATTTTTCTCTGGGATGGCAAATAAAAAGCTAAGGTTCTCAGAAGAATCTACTACCCGCAGGCACCCCTCCCCGGGCATTTTCTATTTCTGTTTCTTCCTACACAGCACTGAGTGACCTCGCAATTACTTGTGATTGCCTAAACACTACATATGGACATCCTGGCTCTCAATTTCCAGAGTTCTCTATGATTCCAAACATGTTCACATACGTTCGATGGCTTTTAATGTTTCAAATGTCATAAATAATAAATAAATAACTGAAGTGGGGGTGTTTGTTTTGTTTAGCCTTCTGTTTTGTTTTCAAAAGAGATTCTTACTTCTAAAGGAGTGAGGGTTTATGAAAAGAGGGTTACTTTTAATTTATAGCCTCATAGTTAGCAAAGGGAACCCTTCCCATATTTCTTGGAACCCTTTAATCTTTCCCCAAATGCCTAAGGATTTCTTGAGCTCCCATAAGCAAAAATATAGAAGCCACACTGATTAGAACAAGGGCAATACCAGCTTATTCTCAAGTAGAGACAAGTGATTATGCAGGTAAGCCATTTGGGCCCCGTCCCTCTGTCTGTCTGTCTGTCTGTCTGTCTCTCTCTCTCTCTCTCTCTCTCTCTCTCACACACACACACACACACACACACACACACTCTCCACAAGTAGCATCATTTTGGCTTCCTGAAGAAGGCTCTCTGTGTGGAAATCACTTTGTTGTCATCAGAGTCAACATATCATCTTGGCAGTTTCCCCAGATGTCATTTGGAATCTCTGGGGAATGACAAGAAGGACAATCCGGAATGGCACTGTCTCAAGCTTTTACCTTGACATTGACCAAGGAGGAAAAGGAAGTTGTTTAATGACAGAGAACCACAAAAGTCAAGTAACATAAAACATATTTTCTGGCAAAATCTGCCTTGTGCAGAGCAGCTGAAGGATGATAACAGGGTGTGGAGAGATGGAATCAGCAGTTAAGTGGATATCCGTCTGTCACTTAGCCTTCATCACACAGCACTGGAGACCAGCGTCTGGCCAGCTTGGCACTCCATCTTCCCACATCACCCCACTGGCAAGATGCTTCCCCAAGACTGATGGCCTCCAGCCACACCACTTTGGCCTGTGGTTCCATAACATCTTACAAACTGTAAAGGGGCTGGACAGTACTTGGATGAGATCAGGGGTCAATTTGGATTGGATTCAGGCCCGGTTCAACAAGGTTTTGCACAACTTGTTCCTCCATTTCCCTCTCCTCTTACTTCTTTTTCCCTTCTGGTCTTTGTCCTTTCAGCAGTATTTTTCCCCCAGATCCAGATGAGCTTCTGTTTTCCTAAATTCTTCTCACCCTCACCATATCCCAAAGTCTTCCTTCCTCTGCCATTTCAATGTTTCCTCTCTTGCTGCACTTATATTTCTTTAAAACCAACATGAATTGGCTGCAAGCAAAATAAACAGATGCAACTAACAGAATCATAAATCATCAAGTTGGGGAGTGAGATCCTTCCCAATTCAGGAAACCATTTCCCAGTTGGTTTCGGAGAAGGAGATAGAGGAACTGAGCTTCAATTTCACTTAAATGTCCTTTTCCCCTAATAAGTCCTTTGGGATTAAATAGGAAATGTGGTAGACAGATGAGATATTCAGGCTGAGCATAGATACAATGAATCAAAACCTTCTCCCCATGGGCACCTTGTTTTTATAAATATGGAAAACAAATTCGATTCTTCCACTTTCTAAAATTATGAAGAAATACTGGAAACAACATCCATGTGTTAGGTCATTTAACAACAGTCACTCACCAGGGTTTATCAAAGCCATTTTTTAGCAAAGGTGCATTGAGGAATTTTTTACTTTCCTCCTCTTTCTCTCTCTCTCTCTCTCTCTCTCTCTCTCTCTCTCTCTCTCTCTCACACACACACACACACACACACTCACACACACACACACCATTCTAATTCCACAAAACTAATTCCCCTGCACATTCTCATCCACCCAATTGCTCAAGCCACGACCAGCTGCTCACCAACTTCTGCTGATTGTACCTTCTCACTGCTAAACAGTTCTCATTTCTATATTCTTTCCCCATCGCTATCACCTTTGGATAGTCTAGGAGTTACCAAACTCTTTCTGTAAAGGGTCAGATAGTAAATATGTGAGGCTTTGTGGTTCCAGAGTCTTTGTCCCAACTATCCAATTCCTAAAGTCCTGAAACTGCAGCCACAGACAACATGCTAGCAAAGGAATGGCCGCAGGCCAGGGCTGGCCCATGGCAGCAGCAGTGTCCTTTTCAATCCTCTCAACCCCGCCCTTGGCCCAGAGACTGACACAGAGTAATCACTCCAAGGAAATTCACTAACTCAAACGGTTAACAACTGTTAACCTGGTGGTGTTAGTGAAGACTTTTAAATTAATACACCTTTAAATCATGTGTAGTTTTTTTTAATGAATATATTTCTTTTATAATCAGAAAAAAATAGATCTACAAACTTATATTAATATAATTTAAGATAAAATGTGTATTTTTAAGGCCCAGAATTGGATTCACATTAAAGGTACTGGTGGACAAAACAATTTAAAAATAAGCTGTTTATATCAGAAGGAAAAAATGTGCTGGGCGTGGTGGTACATGCCAGTAATCCCAGCGGCTTGGGAGGCTCAGATAGGAGGATCACGAGTTCAAAGCCAGCCTCAGCAACAGCGAGGTGCTAAGCAACTCAGTGAGACCCTGTCTCTAAATAAAACATAAAATAGAGCTGAAGATGTGGCTCAGTGGTCCAGTGTCCCTGAGTTCAATTCCCAGTACCTCCCCCAAATGCTATCAGTATAAAAAGTAATAAATGCATCTTTGAAGAACAACTTACTGAGTCCCACTTTTCAAAATATCATCAATCCCAGTAAGTGAGATCCAGTAGAATTTAGACTTCTACTTGATGTGGCCCATATCTTGAATAGAGTCAAGTAACTTAGTAACTTAGAGAAAAAAAAAAAAAACTCTATAAAAATCAAATGAGTGATTTCTCAAAAATAGTCAGACTCATAGAACTATGGAGGAGAATGGGGTTGCCAGAGGCTGGGGGTAGATATTAGCCAAAGGGTACAGCTTGGGTCGCACAGATGAGGAAGTCCTAGAAGCCCTGCACAGCACAGTACCTAGAGTTAGCACTACTGTGTTGCCTACTTAGAAACTTGCTGGGAGGACAGCTCCCCTGTTACATCATCTTCTCACAAACAATAATAAACATGAGTAGGAGGAACCTTTTAGAGGCAGTGAACTTGTTCCTCTATCATGACATAGATCACATTTTCATGGTGCATGTGTCGCCAGACTCATGAAATTGTATACATTAATTCTGTGCAGGTTTTTGTATGTCAAAAGCAATTTTCCTCTAAAAATTTCAAATGAAATAAAATAAATCATTCCCCTCCAAGAAAATTATTGAGGAATTTACCTTCAAACCCTTAATGCTATTCCTACTTCCAAACAACCCAGGAACCTGATCTCCTGAGCACAGTGGTAGGAGAATAGAAATTACTTACTCTGGAAGCTTGACTTTACTCCTACCAAAGCACTTGCATTTTATTCCAGAGGGATGAGCCACCTCCAACTGTACTCTCTTATTTCCCTTATTCTTTTGATCCCACTCTTCTTTTCATCCTCCCATTATTCTTGGTTAATCGATTTTCCAATCTGTTTTTCCTAGAAACAAATTTAAGAGGCATTCACACCAAGTTGGGGCATTTAATGGCTCCCTCCCGGACCACACCCAAAACCACTGCCACCCCATAAAACATTGCTGCCATCACCTTCTCACCACTCAGGCTATTTATTTCTCAATTTTGTTACTTATTCTGTTTTAAGCTCATTCTAGCCAAGTCTCCCTGAATGTCATCTCATTAGTGTGTACAAAGATTTTTCCTGACTTCTCAACCCCTTCAAACAGACAACTCACTAGGAAAGTGAGTTTCTCACTTTTCTCAGCGTTGTCTTCTTCCTGAGCTGTCAATTGGTTAAGCCTCCTTAACTCCACACATAGCAACATATGGTCAAGAAATATCCTGGACATGTATTGAAACATCACCTGATACGCCATAAATGAATGAATTTTTAAGATTTTTCGTATCAATTAAAATGATAAATTTAAATCAAATACCTCCTTAAAAAGGAAAAAGAAAAAGAAATATTCTGGGATCTGGCAGGAATTCCCAGTTAGAACCCATTCTGAACCTAAAATAACCTGGATTACCTCTTTTCTAGAAGGAATGATAAGAACATCTTTAAAAATTGATTTTCTAAGATGTTACTAAATCATTTCATCTGGGTCAATATACCTTCATAAACCATGTTTTGTTACTGAGTGACCACTGCCACTCAAAAGCACATGAGGTTTAGGTTTGACAAAAGAGCTGATGTTTTAAAAAAATTAAATGAACACAAAACCAGGACGAGAATTCAGTGCCTCTTAAATACATCTCAAAGGGACCTAACTTGGGGATTTGGTTTTGATCAGGGTTAGGCCATTGTGTCTGATCTTTTTAAGAAGATCAAATGGTCTTGGGGAGTAATATAGATATTGTTAATTTTTTCCTTAGGAAGACCCATAAGTTCTTGTAATCATTTCATCATCTAACATGTAAATCTTTCAGTGCTGCTTGCTTTACATATAGTAGAGTCTCAGAGTGTTCCACCTTCTCTCTCTCTCTCTCTCTCTCTCTCTCTCTCTCTATATATATATATATATATATATATATATATAGTCAATGGACTTTTATTTTTTAATATTTATTTTTTTTTTAGTTGTAGTTGGACACAATATCTTTATTCCATTCATTTATTTTTATGTAGTGCTGAGGATCAAACCCAGGTCCCCGCGCATGCTAGGCGAGTGCTCTATCGCTGAGCCACAATCCGAGCCCCTGGACTTTTATTTTTGTTTATTTATTGATAGGTGGTGCTGAGAATTAAACCCAGTGCCTCACACATACTAGGCAAATGCTCTACCACTGAGCCACAATAGCAGTCCCCAACCTTACTTCTGATTGACATAAAAGAAAGGCTGGGCCAGCCTGGCCAAAGCTATATCATTGAGGGATGGAAACCGTAAGCTAGGGAGAGGGAATGAGAGGACAAAAGACAAAAGTTAAGCATGACCTGAACGATAAGAACATGTAAGAAGGGCCTTGAAGATAGCAGTTTACTGTGTTTGAGTGTCCTCCCCAAAAATTCATGTGTTGGAAGTTTCATCCCCAAATTCATGCATTAATGGTATTGGGAGGTGAGGCTCCCAGGATGGTATTAGCCACTTAGAAGAGGAGGAAAGACCTGAGCTGACTCTGTGCCCTCACCATATGGTGCCCTCCACCATGCTATGACAGCAAGAAGGCCCTCACCAGAAGCTGCACCTTGACATGGATTTCCCAGCCTCCATAACCATAAGCTGAATAAACTCCTAATGTTTAGAAATTACCCAGCCTGTGGTATTCTATTACAGCAACATAAAATGTACTAAGCTACAGCTCAACTCTCCATGAGACATCCTGGTCTAAATGACCTCTGCCAGTTCCTCAGTCCCAACCTTTCCATGTGTCTGAGCTGGAGGTGGTCTTGGATTCTGCTCTATGAGGAGTTTTAAGGAAAATAGAGATGGTTAACAACACTTGAATGTTCAACACACAACCCCTTTTTAAGAAACAGAAGTTCAAAATCCGGGACCTTCCAGCTGGGCAGAGTACAGCTGTTGTACCCTGAGTCCCTGCCATCCCTTTGAAACAAAAAACAAAGCAGCAGTAATAAAAATAAAATTTGTACTTAAAAAAAAAATGTTGGTCCCTTCCCACTCATGTTTATGTATAAACCAAACACCAGCAAAACAAACTGGTGGTTAAACTGGCATTTTAGTTATGAACCATTGCATTAACCAAACAAGCTATGGGACGCCCACAGGCATCTCTTATTTTTATGGTGCTGGATGGCAGGAAGGCCCAGGTAGGTGTCCAGGTATCCTACTGCTCACAGAGAGGCCTACAACCTTCGCTATTTCCACAGAAATTTATCTTAATAAAAAATCATAAGTTTAGAAACTCCAGGAGGAGAAATTCCTTCTAAGCGTAGGCTTCAAAACTTTTTTGGAGAGAAATAAAAACTCTAAAGTATGACTTTATGACTGGTTGATGCTATTTTAAACTACTGCTCCCCTGACTCTGGTCATTTAACCCAGTTAATTCTCATGTTCCCAAACTACCTTTCTCTCTTGCTGAAAATACGAACAGGGCATTGTCTATTTAAAAACCTGTTCTAAGAGGCCGCCTTTGTTTTTGCAAACCACTGGATGAGGGGATTTCCTAACTGACAGGAAAATGTAACTCAAGCTGATGAGACAGTGTTGTACATATTAGGAGGCCCAGAGGGCTAGAGAGAAAGTCTGACATCCTACAGCTGTCTACAGCTGGCCTTTGGAAACAACTTCTTGAAATTAACTGCAGGGGTGCAAGTGCCTGGCCCGCAGCATTCTGGGAAGGCACCTGTGTCAAGGCAGAGAGAAGAGATGAAAGGAGGAGTGCTCAAGGGAAGTGAATCTGTGGTTTGGATGGTGTAGCCAGTCCCATTTGGGTTAAGAAGTCAATGGAAAAATGATCCTTCCTCAGTTACTTTTATTTTGTTTTAGTTAAGATTTCTTTTGGAAAAATTAAACATCTGGACCTCTTTATGGAAATAGTTGTTATGGTGGCCGGAAAAAAAATTATATATTTTTTTTTCATAGAGTTTGAATCAATTTTCAGGGAAGATCTGAGGGTGTAGAAAGCCCAGACACAGGGTGGCTGCTTCACTCGCCTTCAGATGCTTTGAAAATAAATCTTCTGCTGAGTACATTCTGGGACACTGGACTAACAGAGCATTTGTTCCCGTCTTGAGAGGCAGGATTTAACACTTGTCTCTAGCAGAGAGGCTCAGCCATGCCCAGTAAGACACCAGTCCCCTTCCTAAGGCAGGGGAATTCCCTCTTTGGTTTGAAGTTGGTGGTTTGTGTTGCTAAGCTTCTGGCATAGTATATCCCCCCCACCCCCCGGAAGCTGATATTTCATCCAGGAGAAGGGGTGAGGAAAACAATTTATTGGTGCTGGTTTTCAGTCAATACTTGTTCAGTGGAGTTCATTTTTTTTTTAGGGGAGATATACTTGGGGAGAATTTTTGCCCCATCATTAGTTTTTAAAAGAAGTTGTGTGGGCTGAGGATTCATTCAGTCGGTAGAGTGCTTGCCTAGCCCTGGGTTCATTTCCCAGCACCATAAAAAAAAAATAGATAAATTAATAAAAGAGGTTGTAGAAGTGTCTTTTTTACCCTCTACATGTATTACACTGTTTCAACCTGAGTTTGGATTTTAAGGAAAAGGACGTGCCTTTTATTAAACCATTCCTAAATGGGAAGTGCAAAATTTTCTTCAACTCAGGCAGATGTTCTGCATTCCCATAAGATCCAAATTCCCCACCTCTCTCCAGCAGGATGACTTTGGATCCCATTTATAGAGTTGAAGTCCTCAAGCCTCAACCCAGTCCTAAAGAGAAGCCATCACAAGCAAGCTGCTTGAAGACAGGAAATCCATTTATTCTTCTGCATTCTCTTCTTACTTCCTCCCATGAGGGCCTTACACCCAGTACATACAGCAGGCCCCCCTTATCCTCAGCTTCCTGTGGTTTCAATTATACCTGCCATTAACCAGAGTCCAAAAATATTAAATGGAAATTTCCAGAAATAAACAACTTATACATTTTAAATTGCATGCTGTCCTGAGTACTGTGATGAACTCTTGCTGTGTCCTGTTTATCAGGTAAACCGTCCCTTGGTCTAGTATATGCATACTGTACAACCTGCCCACTGTTAGTCACTTAGTAGTGTCTTGGTTATCAGATCAAGTGCAATGGTATCACAGTTCCTGTATGCAAATAACACTTAATTTACTTAAAAAATGGCCCAAAGAGCAAGAGCAGTGATACTGGTAATTCAGATGTGCCAAAGAAAAGGCAGAAAGTGGTTTCTTTAAATGAAAAGGTAAAAGTTCATAAGGAATGAAAAAGAAATTATATGCTGAGATCACTAAGATCTACAGTAAGAATGAATCCTCCATGTGTGAAATGGTGAAGAAGGAAAAAGAAATCTGTGTTAGTTTTGTTGTCACACCTCAAACAGCAAAAGTTGCCACAGTGTGTGGTAGTGCTTCTATAAGATGGAAAAGGCATTAGATGTGTGTGTGTAGATATAAGGAAGAAAACATAGTGGTTTAGTTCTATCTTCAGTTTCAGGTATCCACTGATGTTGGAACACATCCCCTAAGGATAAGTGGGGACTACTGAGCTCAATAAAGCTTAATCTAAAGCACACACATTTAATTCACTCTGGATAATCAAGTGCATAGAACTTTTGACATGAAATACCATCATCTTGAGTTCCACTTTTTTTTCCTCCCAGTACTAGGGAATCAAAACCAGACCCTCATGTATGCCAGGCAAGCATTCTACCATTGAATCATATCCCCAGGCCTCATTTTTGTTTTTAAACTTATTTCTGAAACAGAAATGGCTGGAATTCCATGAACCCATGCCTTTTTTCTCAAAATCTCCCCATCGGTCAACTTAAAATCATATTGATGACTGGGTATGGTGGCACATACTTGTCCTTTCAGCAGCTTGGAAGGCTGAGAAGATTGCAAGTTCAATGCTAGTCTCATCAAATTAGCAAGACCCTGTCTTGTCCCAAAATAAAAAATAAAAAGGTATGGGGGTTCAAGGTGGTAGGACACTGCCTAGCATATTCACGTCCCTGGTTTTCATCTCTAGAACTATAAAAGATAATGAATAAAATAAAATTATATAGATGACCAAAAGGCCAAGTACTGTCTTTGATCAAAAAGTCTTATTTGCCTATGATCTTGCTATACAATTTCATTTGGCGGAGGGAGGGGGTGTTCTATTGCAAATGTGACCTATTAAAATGCCAATATTCTGGGGGAAATAATGCTATATTAACATTAATAATCACTCCTGAGATTGACAAAGTACAAGTCATTGTGGGAAGGAGTGAGATGGGATAAAACAGAAATGGGGTACCAGGAAGTGGCCGAGTTTCCAGAATCCAAAGGAACAAAGAGAAGTCCACCTGAAGGGGAAACAGAATGGTTTTTGAAGCCCAGTTTCACATAACTTACACTACACATAATTGACATTTGTGCTAGAAGCCAGTCCTGCCCTTACCCATAGGGGATATATAAGAGTCACTTTGAACTCCTCAGAAAGAAGAGTTTTTGCAAATAAAATTATCATTACACCTATTTCCTAGAAAAGATGAGTTTCTTTTATCCAGATGTCTACTATCCCTTGGTGTCTCCTTTATCAAAGGGGTTCACTTATATAATTCCATGCCTTTTTGGAGCAATTACAGATGATAGCATTGAAACATGATGGCATGAGATGAGATGGAAAATATGGTGCAGGTGAGAAAAGATGCAAGAAGTTTATACCCTCAGCAGACTGGGGCGAACAGGAAGTCTGTCTTATGTCTTAGTTCAGATTCTTCCAGAAGCAGATCCTGAGGTAGTAAATTGAATGCAATTAGTTATTTTGAAAGGTGGTCCCAAGAAGTATCACCAGGGGTATGAGAAGAGAATGGGGAAGTACAGAAAGCCAGTCATACATACCCAAGTAATTTTTCACTGTGGGCAACTGAGGCTCAAACCTGCTGGATGACTATGGGAGATAGGGCAGAAAATCCCTCTCAGTCATTCCAGATGAGGAATGAGGAATCTGGGATACGCATTCTCATATGCTCATCCTGCACACCTGAGGGCTGCTTCCAGGCACACTAATTCCCTGGCACTTCTGATCTGCCTTCCTAAAAACTGGGAGGCAGAGTTTCCTGGTGCTTGGAGGTGGTGGTACAGGATCAGGTAGCACTGAGAAAATGTGGCAAGGGGCAGCAAGTGTACAAAAACCTAAAGCCAACTGGGCCTACAAAGGTCATAAAAAGGCCCTGTGGGCCCTTACAGCACCATATACAAAGTCCTAACCAATAAGTGGTTCACATCAATTTAGAGTCTTCAAATCCATAAAGAAGTCCCTACTTTTCCCACTATCCTTGAGAATCTCCTCTACTTACTTGGTTCACCTGCCACTACAACAAGGACTGCCAGATCAACTGCTGCAGCCTGTACTTCTCCTAAATAAGTGAATCTCAAACTCAACAAGCCCTGAATTCTCCTCTCTTCCCCACCAGGCCCATTTCTTCTCCTGTCCTTCTTAAATTAATGGTGCCATCATTCAACTATTCACTCAAGTTAGGAACTATGAGGTCACCTTGATTCTTCCCTGTCTGGATCCCACCAATCCCGTCATCAACATCTGGACAATCTCACTCCCCCATTGTCTTTTATTCACCCGACTCCCTCCAGCTTCTCTGCCACTGTGATGGCTCATCATCATCATTTGTCACCTGATCTACTGCAACATCCCCTGAACTGGCCCCCACTTCCATTTTCTCCCTCTTTCCAGTCTGTCCTTGCTACTTCAGTGAAGGTGACATTGAAACCTTCATCTGATTACCTTTATCTTTTTTTTTCAAGTTAAAAGAAAGTTTAATGTATTTGTAGGAATGGAAGAAATGCAACAAGATTATAATATATATGAGACGTTTATGTTACAAGTTTCATTTTTCAGCAATGTTTCCTTATTTCCTTCTTTTCCATCTTCCTCAAAGCAATAAACAGTAGTTACTTACTCTCACAGATGAACTGCTCCACTGCATTGGACAGTAATTTTACCTTAATGTTTCACATTACTATCATCAGTACTGCTGTCATTGCTACGACCTGTAGAATATGCTTCACAGTACAATGCACTCCACTCAAATTAGAAGAACCCATAGATTCAGAGCAAACAACAAAGTCATGTGAACAAATGCCAGGGATCCTACAGGCACAAACCTTCTGCGTAGTTAAAATGAAAATGACTGTAAAGAAAAAGAAACTCAAGGAAGAGACCATTAAATAGAATTAAATATGTTTTAAATATAAATGCTGTGTATTTCCTGAAAAGTATTGGGTAAATAAACTGTCTATCCAGAATTTTGGTCTCAGAAAAAAAAGATCTGAGACAATTAACAAAGAAGGTCTGTCAGTAAAACAATTGAGATCCTTTGGGGAAATTGCGTTAGTCTGTCTTTTTAATCAGAGATTTCTGTTGGCCCTTTTGTGATAATCCAGCTGGGTGCAGTGGCACAACCTATAATCCCAGTGACTCGGAAGGCTGAAGCAGGAGGATCACAGGTTCAAGACCAGCCTTAGCAACTTAGTGAGACCCTATCTCAAAATACAGAAATAAAAAGGGTTGGGGATGTGGCTCGGTGGTTAAGCAGCCCTGGGTTCAATCTCCAGTACCAAAAAAGGACAAACCTTCTGTGATCAGTCACTCCTGTCTGCATCCTCACAGTCTACTTTGCTTTTGCTTTCATCACTGGATCCTTGAACAACTTTTCTAGGCCCTATTCATCTAACAAAAGAGGATATCATCCAGTGTACAAACAGCTCCAGGAATTTTCTGTAGATCCAGAGAGTAGGAATGATGACGCAAGGAATGCACACCATCGTCCCAGGCTGGAGCTCTTAAATGTGAACGGAACGCCAGTCAGGGTGTACCAGGAGCTCAGGTCACAGCAAGGCACTAGGAGGGTGGAGGGTGAGTAATGGGGCTTGGGGTTCCAGAGCTCAGCCCAGCCTGCTGAGCAGCTCTGAGGTGCCCTGTGCCACAGGAGCCCAGAGGACAAAGTCTGCTGGGGACTGAATCCTTGCCCCTACTGGGCCCACCACAGTCGCCCGATTACATTTATCTTTGCTTAACAAAGCTCATGCTTATTAATCATTATGGAAGGCTCCTGACAATCTCATTTAAATCTACCCCTCTAGCTCATCTTTTGTTCTTTCTCCTTTGAATCATGATTCTTAATGGGAAATAACATAAATTAACTCTAGATGATTTAAGAAGTAAAGCGATTTTTTAAAAAAATTTTTTAGTTGTAGTTGGACACAATACCTTTATTTTATTTATTTTTATGTGGTGCTGAGGATCAAACCCAGGGCCTCACACGTGCTAGACGAGCGCTCTATCCCTAAGCCACAACCCCAGCCCCAGCAAAGTGATTTTTTAAAGCATATTGGAGAGCACACTAAATCTCTGGGAAGGCTAAGCTCAGAAACATTCTAGAAAGCCAGCCAGGGGATAACAGCACCTCTTCCAGAAAAAAAAAAAAAAAAAAACCTAGATATTGAAGAGCTGGAGTCCAAGAGAACCTCTGTAAAGACACTGCTTCTGGTCCTCCTGTCACCGTCTCCCTCACAAGATGAGATGCTGCTGTCATTGCTGCGACCTGTAGAATATGCTCTTCACCACCTTTCTTTCTTTCTTTTTTTTTTTAATATTTTAGTTTTCAGTGGACACAACATCTTTCTTTTGCTTTTATGTGGTGCTGAGGATCGAACCCAGCGCCCCGTGCATGCCAGGCGAGCACGCTACCGCTTGAGCTACATCCCCAGCCCTCTTTCTTTAAAAAAAAAAAAAAAATATATATATATATATATATATATATATATATATATATATATATATATATTTAGCTGTAAATGGACACAATATCTTTATTTTATTTATTTATCTTATGTAGTGCTGAGGATGGAACCCAGTGCCTCACACATTAGGCAAGTGCTCTACCACTGAGCCCCAGCCCCAGCCCCTCTTCACCACCTCTCTTATTTTATCTCTGGGTTCATATTCAGCTCCTTCTGAGTGAGTGTGACTGATTGGCTGCCATGTGAGGTCCTATTGACTGCCAAGGACCCAGAGCAATCAAGAGGTGGCTTTCTCAGCCATGTAGCAGGAGGTGTGCTCAGTTTCCCACCAGGGTTCCTAAGAAAACAAAAAATGGGTTTATAGGCTGGTCAGCAGCTAAAAAATGATGATTGCCAATGAAAATACTTTTCATTCTTAAACTTTAAAACTAAAAGCAAAGTCGTATTTCTAACATAAGACACACAGCTGCCTATATATTTATTTAATACCTTCAGCATGTCTGCAAAGGGAAACAAACCAAAGTCACTTTAGTACTGATTCTAATATTGATATATCCACTCACAAAAATGTATCATCTATAGAATTGTATAATCTTATGGAAGCATTCCTTCCTTGTGTATCAAAACTTCTTAACCAACAAAAGCAACAGTTTCAAAGCCAGGATGCATGACCTTTTAAAGTTTGTCATTAGGTACAAAGTGAAAAGCACCACTTTCAGTTCCATCTCTTACTTTCATCATTACCTGTATCTTCAAGCTACAAAAGAAATATCTCAATCTGTTGATTATTGCATGGTATGTCACGGCCTTCAGAGGCCTGATGAGGTTAGAAGACATGGAATGTGATAAAGGTAACTATGGAGGAAAAAGAGTCCCAATCATCAACTTTCTCCATATTTGAACACACAACTTTATGGTCTTAACTGACCAGTGGACTCAGGACACATACCACCCCTTATGGGATATCACCCAACCCTACAGGTGGTATGTATGTGTGGCTGGTGGGTTATAAGATAATACAATGCTTACCTTCTTCTTTCACTGTAAAGTGAGTTCCTTGGTCAGAAACAATGTCACATGTACTGTCATGGCAGCTCAAAAGGTTTCATAAATTCAAGGATGGCCAGCATCATGTGAGCATTGAAAGCAAATCCAGATCTAAAATCAGTAACTAGTTCAGTTAGGCTCAATCACTACCTTTTCTGGTTGGAGTCTGAGCTGAGCCAGATCAATAGATCCAGGTTTAACATCAATAAGCCCTCAGCTGATGATATTTTCACTTTGTCTTTCTATAGAACTAGCAGACCTTGTGTAGCACAAACAAGATATTATTCCTCTTGGGCTGGGGTTGGGGCTCAGTGGTAGAGTGCTGGCTTAGCACATGTGAGGCACTGGGTTCGATCCTCAGCATCATATAAGAATAAACAAATAAAATAAAGGCATTGTGTCCATCTATAACTAAAAATATATTTTACCAAAAAAGATATTATTGCTCTTAAAGGGGCATCCCCAAAGTTCAGTGCGCACTGGAGGAAGTTCTCATTCAGCACTCAAGGACCTATCTTATCACCATGAAAAAAAAATCTTATTGCACTATAGTAAAAGATGTTTTTATTTCTTGCTACATCAATGGGCCTACTTGAGATTTTAGTACAGCAGGCATGACCTTGGCCAACTTTAGGATTCAGTGTAATTCCCAGTTAGCTGTCTTCGCCTCCCCCCGTTTGGAGATTCAGGACTAGTTTCTACTGCTGGCCATCTCAGTGATCAGAAGGGACATAGCCCTGTCAGCCCTAAGAAGGAGAGACCATTTGTGGAATCCATGATTCAGTCATAGTCTCCATAACTGTCTCCTTGGCTACTTTGTTCATGAGTCCATTAGACTAGACTAGAGGGATGGAAAAAGAAACCAACTGACATCCATAGCTTTGATGATTTGGTCCAATTGATTATTAAGAGTTTTCTTATAATAATGCTCATTCTGAGCTCCTTCACATACCTCTTCCCAAAGATGCTTCTCACCTAGTACCTATGAGTGAGTCTAGATGAACTATTAAAATATTAACATATTTCCACACTGATTGAGAAACAGAAGCCATCCTGAACCGCCAGCATGCTCACTCCCTTACTTTGCCCAGACTTCCCTGGTCCCTGAAGTTCCACATCACCACCAAATGGAACACTGTCCCCTGCCATCCTGCAGACCCTCCAGTCAGCTCATCAGAATTCCCCAAGCTGGCCCCCAACCCTGAAAATCTCCCTAGATAGAACAGGGCCAAATCCCAGGAGCAGGTGCTGCTGGTGGTGTTAATACCTTAGCAGGTAAATACCTGCTGCCCCTTTGGGCCCCTTGAGCCTGGCTATTCAGTGCTGACCAACTTACCTCTAAAATTCCCCTTGTGAGGCTAACATGGGAGTTGAAGCCTCTACTGCATCTTATGCTAGTTGATACATGTTTCTTAGATCTCCTCCTTCATTACCTATTCTCCAATCTACTTATCATGAAATCTCTAATCCTGATCATTCCAAATCTCTAACCAGCTGACGAAACTTCTGCCTGTCAGTCTTTCCTTTTTCCCTTACCATTGATTTCTACAGATATTTCATTTAAGCCATTCTGTCTTTCCAAACAAATTAGATGAAATGCTGTTCTCAATATTCTGCCCCCAAAGAGGATTTCAGTACTTCCCTTTGCCACTGTGGTCAAAAGTCTTGTCTTAGCGGGGCTGCCATGCTGTAGTCGTCTACCAATGACTGGTGCCAGCACATCAGGCAAAGCCCTCTAAAAGCCAGTTGTAAATGATTTCCGCCTCAGTCAGCCAGTCCTAGGAGACTTCCCATAATGTTATCAGTGTGGCGGCAGAGAGTGATTGCCATGTGACAGGAACAGGCACCTGAAGAGTGAAAACACCTTTAAATGCTACTTATATCTTCAGAGCCCACTCGAACCCCTTCCTGCACAAAAAGCCTCCATTTGATGAGAAAATGTTTCTAGATTCCTCAATCAGTAAGATTTGTTCCTAAAGGAAAGCTCTAATCACAGGTCCCATGCTCAGGCATTCAGTCTCCATCTGGACCCTGTAACTGACCTAAAGCTATTTCTCAAAGGGAAAGTTGCTTGCTGAAGAAAGCATCTTCTTCCAAATCTCTTAGTTCTTTGCTGACGTATAGGTTCCATTCCAGCATCTAATAATCAGATGTCAACTGGGTGAAGGACCAAGTTCAGAGGCATTTGTCCTGTGTCAGCCTAGGTGGAGAGCCTTCCTTGGTCTAGGCTCCCTTCAGACTTGTTGGTTTCTTGGCCACTGACAACAGTTGCAAGCCACGCACCCAAATGAGGCACATTTTTTCTCTCAAATCTAAGGAGGCCTGCTGTGCGTTTATAACTCTGACTCAAAGTATATCCACTAGGGCTTCACTTTGGAGGAGTCATTCTAACATGCTAGGTGATCACTAGACTCCAGAAATGACACTGAGCAGAGGTCCTTGTGTTATGGTCATCACACCTCACCCTGTACCAGGAACAAGAGAGTTCTACCCTTCAGGATGTTCAGAGAGTGTAAGCAACATGTGAACCAGAAGATATTGAAAGACAAACTGCTACTATTTTATTTTTGATTTACTGTTTACTTGGCCTTTCATATCAAAATAGCCAGTGTGGGAACTCTTCCTGATGTTATAAATATCTGCTTCAATGATTCCTTCATGATCTGGGAAAATGCCCTGGAAGTGACTGAGGATCCAATTGGACCTAACATTAGGCATATCCATGTCCAGCTCCAGTTTTCACCTGACACCATGAGATTTCACTCTGACTGGTACACTGGTGGGGTCATAGGTCACACAAACTGGTGTTAACTCAAAACCAGTGTCCAACAATCTCAAAGGGCCTTATTCCAGATTATGACAAATCTCAATTTAATTAGTTTTTTTCTGTATTCTATGTATGAGATAGAATTTACCACCCCTTAGATTCTACCTAGATTGTTCGCTGCTTTTAGTCTAACAAAATCCAAATTTCCCTACACTCATTTCCCTGGCAGTATGTGGCCTCTCCTTGCACTATTAGCCAGGGTGCTTAGATGTAAGCAACATAAAGCAACTCTGTCTTTAGCAAAAAAATAAATGTATCAAGTGATATGTGGTTGCTTCCAGAATTGCAAGAAAGTCTTGAGAACCAAGCTCACAAAATTAGCAGGAACGAAAATTGCCAAAGAAGCCAGAATCACTGACAGAATTACCACAAGGAACCAATCTGGCAATGAAGAGAGTAGTATAGCCATGACCATCGGCACTGGCCCCTGGATGCTGCCACCAACATCCCTACCACTGCAGCAATTCTTCCCCATAATGAATTGCTTCTTTCCGTGCTAGTTCCTTTGTTTCACTAGATTGAAATTCAAAGTCCTGAGAAAAGGCATCTGTCTAGCCACATCTAGACCACATTCCTGCCCTGGTATCTTAAAACAGACAAGCAAGAAGCTGGCCTTTGTGCCACAGTCTGGCTGGGCACAAAATCATGAGCCACTCACAGCCTTGTAGATTCAAACAGCAATTCTTTATTCCCGAACTCACACCGGCACTCTATAATCACGTTCTGGGGAAATCCACGTTCTGGGCAAAATCCACGTACTCCTCCAGGCTCTGAATCCCAAATACTCTCTGAATCCTGCGAGAACTCAACGGAACTCAAGGAGCAGGCGTGCCTGAGGCAGCAGGATACGCCCTATTCCCAGCAGGGTACACCTTAAACCTGGAACCGCCCTAAACCCAAGGAGCAGGATACTCCCTAAAACCTGATCCACCCTAAACCTGGATCCGCCCTGGTCCTTGAGCTAGGTCACCTTACTCAAGCATACATACAATGTCACTGCAAATGACCTGGGTCCAAAGGCAAGCCCATTTCCACAATGGAGAGTCCTTCCTCTAAGCAACATGGAGTAGGCTGATAAAGAAATTGCCATGCGTCATTCCTACTTGGCAATGGCTCTCAGCACCTTTGGGGATTACCAGTGAAGTACTCACACTTCTCAATGAAATATGTATCACACTACATTGTAAAAACATAGTCATCTTCCCCCACCATACTGTCACTAAAGGACAGTATTGTCCTTTAGTATTGTCCTTTTGTCCCCAGAAACTACCATAGTACCTGGCACCCAGCAGGCTCTAAATACATGTAGAATAAATCAAACATCAGAGGTAAATTAATTCTATCATTTTCTTATGACCTTTTAAAAAGGAGGAGGAATTGACCAGGGAAAAGAGAAATCAAGGATGAAGGATGTGGCTGGTAATAGAGAGAGAGGCGAGTCTGTCTGATATGGGGTGGGGAGAAGATAAAGGGAGTAGGACACATATATCAGGGAAGGGGGGAAATGGGATGTTACAGAGAGGACAGAGACCAAGTAAGAGAAATTAAAAATTGAAAACAGCAGATGAACACTAGACTTAGTCAACATACTATGTATTAATGCAGGTCCGAAAGCCAAACAGACCTAGGAAAAAATAAAATAAATTATCATGTACGTAATAATGCATAACCCATTGCACCAATATTATACTTTTGGGGACTATTAATGCCCAATAGCCTTTTAAAAAATACTTTCACCATGTAACTAAGTCCCCACACAGAAACCTTCAATGATTCACCAATGCCAAAAAATAAAATTCATGATTCTTACTATTATATTCAAGGCCTACAGAATAAATCTTCCAAAATGAAGAGCTGACACACTAGAAATGCCTCATTTCTGCCTTTGAGATTTTACTTAAGCTGCTTTCTTTTCCTAGTTCCAAAAACACTTTTCCCATCTCTTCAACTATACAAACTAATCATCCTTCAAGATCCCAGTTAAGACTTTCCTCCTTCTTCTCCACTTTACCAGCCATCTCTCCTCTTGGACTTCATGTAGAAATGATCACCAGAACTACCCATTTTGCCTGAACCTTCTAGCCCCTTAGCACTGCAAGGTCATTTAGTGTGTGGGTCATGAATGTTACCACCACATTATGATTAGAAAATCCAGCTGCAACACTGCAACTAATTCTTCCTTATAGTTTCATGTTTTGATGATGTTAAAAATTAGCTTAAATTAAATTGTCAATATAATCAGATTCATATACATAAAAAAAGAATTTTTAAAATTCCTCACATGGGAAGATGATTCAACCTATCTTTAAAAACTTCCCTAAGTACAGATCACAAAGTTTGAGAAATGATGGATTCTCCCAATCTGGGCTGAAAATCCAATTGTTCCAGAACAACTTTTCCAGAAGCCCAGCCCTCTTCCCCTCATGTTACCCAAGGAGCTGGAATCAGAGACAAGTCAGTGTTCTCCAGAGGAACAGAACCGATAGAATAGATATAATTAGAGAAAATCACTCATCTGTTACCTGGAGTATAGTTTCTTCTAAATTGGCAATATATTGATAGACTTGTCTTAAAAATACCTGACTTCTATATGGAGGTTCACTCTGAAAATCACAAAATCATAAATGAAAGAACAAGAACATATTTATTTCAGTCATGCCAATATAATTATATGTTATAAGCATTTTTAGTCTTGTTTGAATTCTGTTTTGGAAGAGTCACTGCCTTTAAAGGGATGTGAAATGTATAAGAACATTTTAATCATGAGGGAGAATGTGCATGAAGTGTGTTCATAAGGCAAGAAAGTACACGATTAAAAATATCTATCAGGAAAAAAAAAAAGAATAGATATAATTATAAGAGGGGAATTATTGGGTTGGCTTACCCAATCAGAGGCAGGTCATCCCACAATGGCCATCTGCAGGCTGGAGAACTGAGGAAATCAGTAGCTACTCTGTCCAAGAAACTGGAAGCCTCAGAACAAGAAACCAATGATACAGCCCCTGTTGAAACTGAAGGTCTGGAGGCTCCCTGGAGAGTCCAGGGTGCAAAGTCACACTCAGATGCTGAAAAATCTGGAGGTCTAATGTCCACAAGTGATGGCAGCTCCCAAAACCAAAAAACAATGCACCCGTTCAAGACGGAGGAGCGAGCCCATGAGAGCTTCCTCCTCTTCACTTTTATGGCCAGTCAGTCCACATTCTCAGCCTGTTGGCCACCTACTCAGGGCAGGTCTTCCTACATCCTATCCTCTCTAGAAACACCTTCACAAGTTGGTAAGTAGGGTGGGAGGATAGATGAACAAAATTGAGGTCCTGTTAATAAAGAGAAAGAGGAGGGTGGATGCTGGCAGCTCCCTCCCCCATCATGATTGATTCTTTTGAGCAATGGATTCATTTCTCATCCCGAGAGGCATGTTTCACTTCTATTCATAAATATCTATGGCATACACAAGTCGTTGATGTTGAATGAAATATCGAGCAATTTTTTAAAAATCAGAATTTTCCAATAAAATACCATCTGGTTTTCAACCCACAAGCCTCATAACAAATTGTGACTCTGAAAAGTCTCTGTCCAGTCTTTAATGTAAGTAATACCAATGAGCTTGGCATAATAATTTATGAACTTTAATTACCAAAGCCTATTCTTCCACAACCACATTTTACTGGTAAAGAAATTGGTGCTAAGCTGGTAAGGGATTTGCCTAGTATCCCATGACTAATTACTTCTGGTAGAAGAAGAGATAGAGTAGAAAGAATTGAACTTTGGAAGCTGTCTGGGACCTGGGTTCCAATCTCAGTTTTGCACTTAAACTGTGTAACCTTCCATCGTTTTTCAACTTTGCCCAGCCTTGATTTTCTCCTTGGTCAAAGTGATAGAAAAAGGATTGAAAGCATGTGTAAATGGCCTGGTGCTCCGTGGGCTCTACTTGGTAGAGATATCCCTTCCTAACCTGGTGGTTCTTTCCAGAATCACCTGCAACCCATCACAGATCATGCAGAGTGACCACCTGGAAAGGCCTTCAGACTGGGGTTGCAAGTGATGTTCTCTTAGCCTGGCAGCTGCAAATGACCAAAAGGCAAGACCACAGGCCTTGCCACCTGTCCCAGCTGGCCTCTTCTCCAGCTAGCAGGGCAAAATCAGATGGAACATTAGGTTTTGGCTTCCAGGATGGTTTAATAGAGCTGTAGAAGGACTTCAAGATGATTCTCATAAAAGCTGTTTTCCTTGTGATTAAGTTGTATTTGCCTGTTAACTATGTGGTAAACAAACCCTCAACTCCCGCCTTCTGGTTATAGCATGGCCGTGTGTTAATTGGGACTTGGAGGGTAGCGGGCTGGCAAGGCTACTCGGGGCAGGAAGCCAAGAAGCCCAATTTGGTTATCAGTTCTGTTGACACGAGCAGAGCCCTGTGTGGTTGTGTGGAGTGTCCAGCAGGTCGAGCTGGGGTTTTCCCAGCTATGAAAGGCCTGCTGTCTGGAACACTTGGCCTGGAGTCAACAGGGACTTCACATCAGGACTCTCACTGCCTTCCACCCCACCAGCTCTGCACGGCCTCCTGCCTGGGCAGGGGGAGGAGCCAACCCAACATGTCTGATCCTATACTTGGTTCAGAACTGAGGACAGAAGGCAAGGAAAGAAACAGTCAGCACCTGGAGCTAATCTGCCCCTCTTAACGACCCACCAAAACTCCAACCAAGACAGAAAAAAAAATTCTTTTCCCTAAAAGAGACATGAGAAGCCCTGAAATCCTCTCCGTGTGTGTGACTTATCAGAACTGCACTCAGACACAATCCCTGAAATAAAACTGCCAGAGATCAGATGGGTGGGAGAGGCTTGCTGGGAAATTCCTCCTGGCCAGTGCATACACGACTGGGGAAGAAATTGGGGCAGTTTCCAATGTAACTTGCTACCCCTCCTCCAGGGGCAATCACTGTCAAAAATGATTTATTTTAAACATTTTTTAATTAGTTTAGCCAATGGGGTATGTGTGTGTGTGTATGTGTGTGTGTGTGTGTGTGTGTGTGTGTGTGTGTGTTTAATCATCTGCGGTCAAGTCTGAGTTCACAAGAGCCTTTGAGCTCAGTAGAGTCCAACCGCCAAACCCACACCCAAATATTTTGTAGATAACAGAACAGCCATTGCCAGGTTACGCTTGTAGGTACACAGACAAGCTTTGTGGCCGTGTGGTGAGGACACTCGAGTGAGAGCTGAGATGTGAGGATCTTGCAACAAGAGTTACAGCAAGTCGTTCAGCTGTATTTTGAGAAATCGCATTTGGAAAAAATTCCACAAAAAGCATTCACTCTTCTGAGTAAAGGAATACAATGAAGCACCTAATGGGGATTCTTATTAAGTGCCGTTATTAGGTTTAGGGTTGTTCTTATAATGTCATGTTCAATGTCCACAAAACTGACACCAAATGCTAATATGAATTCTGGGTGATGGGAATATGAGTGAGTGAGCATTATCTTCTCCTTGTACCTTTATGTAGTGTAGAGATTTCTACAAATAAATGCATAACTTTAAATGTTTGCTGTATGGATAAATAAATGACTAAATTAACCCTGGTAAGTCCACTTGAAAACAGGTCTAGCTGCGATTTCCAAAATGCTTTGATTCCTAAAGAGAGATGATAGACAATACCATGAATTTGCTTATGTGATTTCTTTTGTGTTTGCTTTGTTGCCTTTCTACTTTTTCTTTTTTAGGAAATTTGAAGAATGAAAAACAGGAAGCAAAATAAATTTTAGGCACAACAGAGAATGGGGGAAAAAAAGAGATTGAAGTGTTGTGGAAAGAGGAGATGAAGGCCAGAGGATAACCATTTAGTTTTGATAAGTAGCTTCCTTTGAGAAGTTTGGAGGTTTCCTGATGGGAAGAGGCTGGCTGATCATATTCTAACATAAAAAGGTATATGCCACACAAGATAATCAGAACTCCACGGAGACAAGTCTCTATTTGTTCCCTGCAGATCTATCAAAGTGTCTGGAGCATGGGCCATGTTCAGTAAATAAATTTTAAATGATGTGTAAATCCATTTCCTTTGAAATATGAAGAGAAAATGGCTTTCAAATAACAAACTGTAAGATTTAGATAATAGGAATGGAAAATATTCCCGAAACATTATTAAGGGTATCGATATAAGCTATGGGATTTCTAACCCCTAGAGCTTTATAAGAAAATAGACTACCCAAATTATTTGTCATGATAGTTGCAGTAAGTTTAGGAAATCCTGCATAAAAGCCAAAAAGATTTCTATATTCTGCCTTTGCTTTATTTTGGTTTTAAAAAGGTGCCGAGGCTGTCCTGGCTTTTGCTCAATGGTTGGCCCAATGCAAATTGTTTCTCCTCTCGACACACACATTGAAAATGGCTTCAAGTTAAATCTTTATGTAATGGACTTAGCAGAATTAACTACAAACAAATACATAGGATCATGCAAGTCTTGATGATCTTCAGTCAGCAGACTTCATAAAAGCTAAACTGTCAAAAAATATGCTTGAAAGGCACGTAGTCACAAGGCTTACCAAACCATGGGATACATGAGGAAAATTTTGTAGTGTCTCTCTGATGCATTTCTTTATACTTGAAAGGTCTTGCCTGAGCATTTCAAGTTTGTGGGGACTTCTACAATGGGCATGAGGCTGCTGTTATGTCTTTAATAAGTCCCTAGGACCTTACTTTGAAGTGATGACTCACAGAGAATATTTTGTCAGGCCAAGTGGGCCATAAAAATATTAAGTGTGGTTTTAAGCAGTAAAGGTTTTTATTATCTTGCTCACTTCCTCTCATGAAGCATTGCATTAAATTGTACTTTAAAGGGATTAATGACCTGCCTGCTATGTTTCACAAGAAATTCATTATTGTAAATATTCCAGAAGCATTGATATTAACATTAGGGTTAATAAAAAAATTGGAGGTGCTCAAAACTGTTCACTGAACTGAATTGCAGCCTGTTACACATAAAAGCATGATAGTGTTGGGGTGGAAATTCATTTGAATTTTCTTTTTTTTTTTTTTCCAAAAGTTGTCAGACTTCATTCCAACATCATGGATGTGTTGAGACCACCATCAAAACAGGACAAATTCCTTACTTAGGTCTCTTAAACCTCAGCAGGGCAAAGCACTCTATTCCAGCTGGTTGTAACACAAGATAATTATCTGCCCCTTTCAGGCTACTTAGCTGACAAGATTGATCAAATCCCCATTCAGTGGCACTATCTTTTAAAACTTCAGCAACAAAACAACAAAAATCACTTTCTATCTTGGTTGCAATTAAGATTTATAATTTGCTAACTGGATACTCTGCCCAACCATCAATTGTAATTCTGTTCTTTGCTGAATTCGCTGTACTACTTTCAGCCATGTTGTCTTAAGCAGTTTCTGTTTTCTTAGAAACCGGTCTTAGGGCCTTACTTGCAGATCCAGTGAGAACAACACACTGAAATCAATTTAGTGTCTGCTTCATTCAGCTCTTCCTTAGATCCTACACTTGTCTCTCATTTGTCCTTCCATGTTCAGCTTCCTCTTCTGGAAAACTACAGACTGCTTTCACTAAATGATGTTTCACAGTAATTTGCTAAATGCCAAATCTTTTGAAAGCAGCTATAGTCTAAACATATTATAATTCTCAGGCCCTGATATGGCAGCATTTCAAATGTGATATTTCTATTTATATTACAACAAGTAAGGACTGAAACACATGCATTTGATGGTTGAGGTTTAAAAAGAAGATCTGGTACATATATGTTTCTTGTTACATTCATATTGCATTATTACACCTCTCTGAAGGAAAAAAAAAAATTTAAAGGATTTCCAGAAGAGGGCAATGTTCCTGAGGTTAATTCTGCTAATAAATTTTCCAAACACCAAAAATTCACACTAACTCCACATTATTTATTCAAAAGCACTCTCATGGTGAAGTCTGAAAACTGATGGTTTTAGGAAAACACTGGATTTGTACTGATTCACCTTATAAATATTGCTGTAATTTTCCTTTTCTTGAGAAATCTGAAACTATTCTATCTGTTTGACATAAGTCTCCTTTTGGGGCATAACGTTTCTGGGAAATCTTTGTGCCACGCCAGAGTTTTGGTTTAACTGCGCTGACAATACACAAGCTTTTAAGACTGGTTTGCCCCTCAAGATTGAAATATGGCTGTTATTTTAGATGGATGCGTGGCTAAGAAGATGACCATTTGATCTACAAAGGGAAGGAGTTAGGAAAACATACTTCAATTGTCCTTCTCTCTCTCTCCAATGCTTAAGAGCTGACTCCTGAAGTTACAGGTCATAAATCACTCTGCCCCACAAACTTGAGATGTATGACCCTGAGTCCTCACAGGAACCTAGAGAAAAGAACTCAATGTTTTTCTCCACTGAAAACTACATGATTATCTCAGGGATTTTTCCTAGAATGAAAGCACTCAAAGCCGAGTGGAGAGCGGGTGATAAAAAGAAAAGAAAGCACTTTCTTCCTAGAAAGATTTCTTAATTCCACTCCAAAGAATCCCAGCCCCAAGCATCCTATGGAAACCATTTCCAGGGAGTCCAACCTAAGAAAATTCAGGCAAGTGTTTGGTAGCAAATGTATTCACTTAATCTAATGTGTACAGCCTGTACCAGCCAGCACATTGTAATAAAAAGTGACCTGCCAGTACCACTGGCACGTCCCCAGGAGAATTTTGCCTCAAAGATCTCAAAAAGGCAAAGCCAGCTTCCATTAACCTCTCCCACCCTATAAAATTATCACCTGGGTGGACATCTATTTATTTGTTTGCTTTGTTTCGCCTGCCAACATTCCTTTCCCTTTCTTTTGGCTAAGAACACTCAGGCAAAGGACATGTAATCCCAATTTAGACAATCAGATTTTGGTTTCTCAGAATTTGGCTCTTCATTGAAGTGACAAAAGAACAAGAAGGGTTTGGGGTGCAGTCCTTTAAAACTGCCCAACAAAGAAACAGCCCAGTCATTCCCACAACTTAGATCCTTGGGACTTTCCTGACCTCCGCTCTTTCTGAGACCTAGATGCTCAGTTTGTCCTTGGATTTTGTGAGCTTAAACCAGAATTGGTCTCTGTTGTCTGCTACCAAAGAGGCCTAAAAGCAACATCTATTGAATATAAAGGAATTCTCCAAATCCCTACAGGTGAAAGATCCGCCAGACCATAAGACCCTACATGCTGGTTGTTAAACAAAATTGAAGTCTTCTTTTTTTTTTTTTTTTAATAAAATTGAAGTCTTCTATAAAAAGGCATCCAGTTCCAAGTCACAAGAGCAAAGGTATTTCTAATCCCTTCTCAAACAGCATCTCAAAAACAAGAAAAAATAGGAAATAGAAACAATACTATCTATTTTTGATGAAATCAAAATCATCTTTAGCCCTGAATCAAAATAGTACCTGTGAGGAGGAAGGTCAGACCCAATATTGAAACAGTGGGGTATGGGGAGAAAAGGAGAGGTATGGTTTTGAGAAACAAACCCTGGAACACTCCAGAATGCAAGCCACCTGTTAGGCAAGAGGCCCGGGCACTGAAAAGACCTGGCTGAAAGTCTATATGAGGAAAGCTTATACTAGACCCTCCTCCCACCCCCACCACAGGACATCTGTGGTTTTCTCTCTAGGACTCTTTCCCCTACAACTGGATCAGAGAGACTCCAGCCATGGTGCTCTGAGGAAGGAAGGGGTGATGATCTGCATTGTAAACAAGTAATGCTTCTTCAGATCCTTTCTTTCCCCCAAGGTAGGGGTGAGAAGAGTGGAAGAAAATGTCTACTAGCTTTGCCAGTGCAGGCAGTTGTACTATGTGCTTTTTATGATGCTGGTAGAACATATGGGAAGACCACACCATATGATCTTAGAAAACTAGACATGAAGAAATGAAGTCATTATAATAATATTACCTCCAAGAAGAAGAAAGTAAGCATAGCCTACTGTCAGCTGAGTGGGAAAATATAAACACCGTCATGATAATGGAAAGACTTGATGTTACATTTGAGCAGAAATTGAGGACTGGATGGAAGGGTATACAATTAATAAATCAAAAGATCAAAATACAGGGTTAATGTCAAAAGATACATGTCTAAGAGTTAAAAATCATTGCTTCTGGGGATTTGGATGGATAGAAGTGAAAAATAAGCAACTATTATTTTTCTGTAATAAAGAAAAAGCCATTTAACATTTTGTGACTTTTTAAACTACTTACAGATAAAATCTAAATTAACTTTTCAATCTACCAGAATGAGTTGGAAGATGATTAATAACATCATGAAACACTAATAAGTCTTTATGAAATAGCAACAAAATATTGTTAAAATTAAAGCTGTATTCCAGGACTCTCTGTTTCCTTGTCTGTAATATTATGATGATCAAAATGCTTTAGCCATATTGTTCAGACAGATACGATTTTAATTTTTTAACTTATAGTATGTATATAATGGGGTGTTCATGCAATAATTCTGAAATTCAAAGCCCTTTTAAAAATGAAAATTAGCATATTTCGAAGTTAAGTAGAAAACTGTACTGGTTGTATTATAGGAACAAAATGAAAATATCATATTTGAACTTATTTCACTTAACACCAGACTTTTCAATTTAAATTATTTCATTTAAAATGTCAGTGAAACTAAAAATGTAGTGCATTAAAATCAACATTTATAAACTAAATGTTATAAAAATGTATTTATATAAATATAAATATAAAATTTAAATATATAATTTATAAATATAAAAATGTATTTATATAAATCTAGAAAAATGTATTTATATAAATATAAATGTTAAATATAAATTGTAATTATAAAATAATGTAGTAGAAAATAATATTCATAAAAATAAATGTACAAAACCAAAGTCACTAATGTGAAAATGAAAATAATGAACAGTAAAAAGTTAATAAAGAATTTAAATTACTTAATATTTTTAAATGCTATCTTTTTAAAAAGCAAGGTGTGTCATTTTTAAATTATATAAATTTTCACACAAATACTCCAGCTGCTAGGAAACCCTTCTTATAACTATAATTATTTGAGGACTAGTGAGGATATAATTTTAGGCTGTCTGCAAATATTTTCTTTATTATATCTTTGAATAATACTGCATTTATTTAATAATTTTAAGGAAATCTTTTTGTGTTTTGGTTTTTTTTTTTTGCAAAATCAATCTTTTATTGATAAAAAAACATGTACATTTTGTTTTTGTTTTTTTAGTTTGGATTTATTTCATTTTCTTTGTTTTATCACATTTAGAGTTCAACCCTATTATATTCATCTTCCACTAGATAAATCATTCTGAAAAATAATTTAAAATATTATTTCAATTGAAGCTGCAATACTTCAATTCAGTTGCTTACTGCATCCTGCACAGAACAGATGTTTGGACTTCTAGACTGAGCATAATATTGCCTTTTTATTTCTATTGAAAGAATACACAGTAGGAAGGGGAGAGTAGAAGTTCAGTAGGTTAGACAAAGGGGAATAAAGGGAAGGGAGGGGGGACAGGAATAGGAAAGACAGTGGAATGAACCTGACATAACTTTCCTGTATACATATATGAATATACCACAGTGAATCTCCACATCATGTACAACTGCAAGACTGGGATCCTAATTAGAATAAGATGTACTACTGTTTGTATAAATAGGTCAAAAATATACCCTACTATCATATATAAGTAAAAAGAACAAATAAAAAAGAATAAATCACTGTTCTTAATCTTGAGACTTAATTGATTTAATTTCAACTTTTAAAAATAATAAATAACAGTTCTATATCAAGTAAAATGTGATTATTTGATACTTACTATAATTTTCTGAAAACATCTAATACTTAGAAAATTCAAAGAGTTCTTAATACTGCTTTTAGTTTATATGTAAATATATGTACATATGTGAGTGATTCACCTTTATCCAAAAAATGATAGTTTTTCAAAAACTAATTATAAATATCAGTTTGTATCAGATACTAATAGCCAATAAAATCAAAAATTCTCAAAAACATACACATATGAAAGAAGAAAGAAAAGTATGGTTATTGCCTGATCGTAGTTACTTAGGGAAAGCAGTAATTCAGAATTCTTTAACCATAATGGGAGTGTACAGAGGTAGTTTTGCCAGTAATTACTTAATATTAATTTGCTAACATTATGAAAAGTCTTCATTTAAGATTTTCTGAGATTGGCTTCCCAGAAATTGCCAAGTATGAGTTAAAGCTACAGAGAAGAAAAAGACTGGCTTTATAAACCAGGATTGGTTCCTGACCTCTCAGTCTCTCTAAACTCTCTATTCCTCACTTTCCTAAGTGCTAAATATTGGGAAACTTGCCAACATATTATCCACCTTGATGACATACTGAAAAATAAAATATGAGAAGCTTTTTGAGGAAACTGGCATATGAATAATTTGGGTGGAGGACTTCTTAGGAGATTTCACCGGTCACAGTTGAAGTCTGCCCTTTAAACTACCTCTGTTAATCAAATGTCACCAGAATCATTAGATATTTGCTTTGGGGTCAAGCATTGTCCATTGTGCTCAATGTCCTTAGCTCCCATGACACCCGGGAAGGAAGGCACATCCAGTCACTGTTATCTTAGTGTGGACTTGTGTTTCAGATGATGGCGGGACAGGTGGCATGAGAAGATGGGGCAGCAGCACAGATGTGCATGGGGTTGAGAGGGACAAAGAAGAATGGTGCAATAAAGAGACCAAAGATTGTCTCCCCCAGAGTCATGTTTTTCCCTAAGCCCAGCATTATCTCTTCCTTAGTTCAATGCTGCCCTCCGTGTCACACCTCACACCTATTCTACTGGGTTAATCTCTGCTCCATTTATATTTGGAAAGGTCAACTACCAACTCCAAGCTCTGCACCAACACCACCCTGATGTTGATGAGGTCATTTTACAAATCACAGTAGAAAGAGAAGCCGCCTTCGAACACTGAAACCGACCTTGCAGAGGAGGACAGGAAAGGACTACAGAATGAATGAATGAGCAGGGCTGTGAGTTAATGGTTTGGCATCACACACTTGAAGTATGGGAGGTTGGAAATGCTTCTCTCGTGGATGTGACCCAGCTTCCAGCCCGTCTTAGTGCTTTCTGTTTTATACATTCAGGTTTTGGCACACAACAGCAATGGACTTCTCCTTGAGGAGGTATGGAAAGTGGGAAGTGTTCCCTTTTAGCTCTCTCCAGATTAAATACTCAGGGCAGCCTAATTATAGATACCAGGGAGCACTTCTGCACACTGGCCTTGAAGATGGGAAGAAGCTTCCCGGGTTTAGGTGGTGCTCAATGGCACAGCACATGTTTCACATGCATGAGGCCCTGGGTTCAATCCCCAGCACCAAGAAGGGTGGCAAAGAATTACAAATATAATTTTCAGAAAGGTAATTTTGCACAACAAACAAATTCACAGTCAACACCATCTCCATCTATGGTGTATTTCATGAATAGAATTCATAAATCTCTCTGGGAATCATCAATGTGTTGTTCATTATATACATACAATCATATAATTTGAGTTTGAAATGCCCAAACACAACTCAGTGAGTTAAGTTTGGTTGTTCACTTCATTCCATTTCAATGTATAGTTTGGAGTTTAAAAAATAATAATTATCAGACCATTTTATTTGATTCTTCCTAAGGGAATATGTGAATAAAAGGGATGGGAGAGAAGTCATGGCAAAGTGAAGGCATCAAGAAAGCCCAAGAGGCTGGTCAGAAAGTACTCAGAGGTACTATAGACCCCCAGATGATGTGGGGTGATCAGATACAAAACCAGGTCAAATTCAGAATCAAAGAATTATTCTTTCATCAATTCTCTGGGAGGAAAAAAAAAAAGAAATCCAAACATAAACTACTAGTGTTCCGTTATCCAGTGGGAAGTCCAGCTGTGTCACCATATGTCAAGAGTCTCTATAGATACCAGAGGGTTGGTGGGGGAAGGGCACTGAACTGGCCCAGATTCCCTGTCAAAGTGAAGAAATCAGTGAAGGAAGATGTCTTTATAAAAGTTCCATATATCAAATTGGGGCATGCATCCTCACCTAAATTACCTTTGAGTCTCTCGCCACAGACCTAGCAACATGTAGAACTCACACAATCGAGCCCCACTCCATCTCGACAAGCCAGTGTCCACCCTGCCGAGACTGATTTTCCCTAGCCTTTTTTTTTTTTTTAAATCAGGTTTCTTACTTTAATTAATAATCAAAGCCAAGTGAAAACTGGGTGGTCAAGAGACATTTAAACTCCTTGCTCCTAGTTCTCAACTGGTGCCTTTTTGACGGTTTTCAAGGCTGCACCCCAAATGTCGCATTTCATCCACGTCTCTCCTTCCAGGCCCAAGCTCCGAATTTACACACCAGGCAGAAGTGCTTCTTCGCCTGGGGATTCTCAGGATGCCAGACTCAGCCAAATGGGAACGGCTTTCCTTCTAGACCACAGTCTTGTGGCCCACCTTGGAGGCAGAAATGAAGCTACTGTACTCAGCCTCCCAACCTCACCCCATGCCCACTAATAACATCTGCTTTATAGCTGTCGTTCCTGCAACCTGCTCTCTCCTGGCCCCATCGCCCTCTCTGAGAGGATGTGCTCTACTATGCGGCAGGTCTGGTGGAAAGTTGACAGTCTCCAAGCCAAGAGCAAATCCAGCCAGCACTGGATAAATGACTTGAAGTGCTTTCTCAAGGGACCCTTTCCAGGTACAGGAGCCCTTCTTAACCAGATTTGGCCTATGTTGGCAGACGGCCTTGTTCAGGAGCACATTAAAAATCAAAATACAGACACCGTTTGGAAAGCATAGAAAGCTTGACTCTAACATCTTATGTATTAAAACATTGTTACATAAAAATGACCACAAAGCTCCAAATTCATACTTTCCTACCCTGTGAGACCAGTTACCACCAGGAATAAACCTGTGAAAGTGTGAGGCCGACTGTGGAGACCTCAAGAGGTCTGGGGATAAGGCTGGAGCCACATTCCAAGCTTTGGGGGCAAGATCAATGCCCTGGCCCTTGCGAGAAGCCCAGGCTGAAGCGAAGTGGGTGAGCTGGTGCTGTCATCTCACCACATGAGTCTGGGGGCAAACACCAGCCCAAGCCAGGGTGGAACCGATAGTCTCTTCCGAGGTCCCTTTTCATCCACCTCATAAAGCCCCAGACACATTGGCACAGCTCACAGGTTTTAATGAAGCGTGGGCTCCCGGCTGGAGCCAAAGGGGCATTACAGGCTCAGAATGAGGCTCTTTCATACCCTCTGAGATGGTGATATAGAAGGCCAGACTTCTGGAATAACTTTCTCCTGAGGAGCTCAATACTTGTCGTGTAACTGGTTTAGTTTTTCCTCATCAAAATTTTAGTGACATCCCAAATGGAACTTCCATCTTTGTTTTAAAGCAAACCTGAAACAAGACCTTGAATCATTCAGATTAGCCCCAGGACTGCAGCTAGAATACAAATCTCCCAAGCACTGACTCTGTGAGGACATTTGTAAAACGTTTATAACACATTGGGCACTGCTAAGCTTTATGTGCATGGCTGCATTCAACAGTGACACTGTCCCCATGAGGAACTACCCATTCCTCTTTTTGACATTTGAGAAACCCTAAGTACAGAGAATTTAAGGCCATGTAGTTAGTCCTGTTCTGTCCCTTCCCACAATGCCTTCAACGTCCATCCAAATCCCAATGGAAAAGAAATGGTGTATATGTTCAACACTGGGAAGATGCAGGATTTGGATATCAGTTGGACCTGGTTTCTGACATTTCTTAGCGGTGTGATCCTGAGAAATCTCAGTTTCTTCATTGATAAAATGAAGCATCTAAAGACACAGGATCTCTACACTGGGCAATCAAAACAGTAGACTATATGTCAAAGGTGCCATCTAGAATTGTATGGTATCATGCTCCTGCCAAGACTTTAGCAATTTCAAATTATTAACAAGTTCTGTTTGCCTGTTCTTCTCCAGCAACAGCATGGTACGATAAAAAGAAGCAGCACTTTGAAGTCAGGCTTTCTTAGATTTCAGTCATGGTTCTGCCATATCATGGCTATGAAAACTTGAGTCCCAAGCCCTCTGAGCCTCTAGTTCCCAATCTGGAATTGAGAATAAAATGGGAATAAATGGGTTCTCAGGAAGAACTGTTTAAAGATGTGGATATTTGGAGGTGGAATACCATAACAAACACCTAAAATGTGGGAGTAGCTTTGAAATTGGAAAAGCAGGGAGAATTTTGAGGCGTGTTAGTGAAATATGAAAGTGCGTCAAGGGCCAGGGTTGTGGCTCAGTGGTAGAGAGAACGCTTGCCTAGCATGCGTGAGGCACTGGGTTCGGTCCCCAGCACCACATAAAAATAAATAAATAAAATAAAGGTATTGTGTCCATCTATGACTAAAAAAGAAAAAGTGCATTGAACACAATGTTTATTTAATTCTGAACTATGGGATGTTGGTAAGGCCTTAAGGGAAATTGAGGAAAATCCTACTGGAAACCGGAATAAAGTACAGCCTTACATAGTAGCAAAAAGTTGGCCAACATTATCACTGGAAGTTATGTGGAAAGTGGAAAAAGTACCCAATGAACTTGGTGGTCTAGCTGAGAATATTTCCAGCCAGAATATTAAAAAGTGCCCCCTGGATTCTTCTCAATGCTCATAGAAGACAAGACCACTGTCAAGTGCTATGACACACACACACACACACACACACACACACACACCTATAATCCCAAGGAGACTAAGGTAGGAGGATTGCAAGTTCAAGACCAGCTTCAGCTACTTAGTGAGACCTGATTCAAAATAAAAATAAAAAGGGATATAGCCCAGTAGTAAAGCATTCCTGCATTCAATCCCCAGTGCAAAAAAAAAATAATAAGAAAAGAAAAGAAAAAGAAAGAGTAATACTGTTACATAAAAGACTGTTAAATTGAACAAGCTAGGGATGTTAGTCAGTTTTGTGTCGCTGTGACCAAAATACTGACCAGAACAACTTAGAAAAGGAAAATTTTATTTTGGCACATGGTATCATAAGTTCAGTCCTCAGAAGGCCAACTCCATTGTTCCAGACCTAAGATGAGGCAGAACATCATGGCAGAAGGAGGATTGCTCCACCATCATGGTGGAGGATCGCTGCTTCATGGCGACCAGGAAACAGAGAGAGGAGAAAGCACCTCAGGGACGATCCAGCCTTCCAGGCAAACCTCCAGTGACCCACCTCCTTCAGCCATGCGTCACCTGCCTACGACTGCCACCCAATTAGTCCATTCAAAGTAGGATGGAAATGATTAGGTCACATCTCTTAATCCAATCATTCTACCTCTGAATGTCCCTGTGTTAACACAGAAGCCAGTAACTATCACACCAAGAAACTATTAAACACTTGGTTTTGAAACTTTCAACCCTTCCAGATCACAAACAATAATACATTTTAGAAATGACTTTTAAGAAAAAATAAATCCAGGACACTGTGAGAAAGAGAGTGGGCCTTGGACTTTAAGGGCTTGAGATTTTAAGGGTGGGAGTCACAGGTTCATTCAATTGAACAACAGGAGTTTCAGGAAGTTCAAGGACATTGTCTCTCAGCCAAAGCTTATAGTTAAACAAAGTCTTCTCTCAAAGAGATTAATCAATATTTTCTAATAGAGTCAACCCCAACAGTATTCACAGAAGACTCATAACGTTTTTCTGCTTGTTTGTTTTGTGGTGCTAGGGTTCAAACCCAAGGCCTCATGCATGCTAAGCAAGTGCTCTACAACTGAGCCACGTCCCCAGCATGCCCCCATAAAGTTTTTAAAAGAATAAGAAGCCCTGGGGCTGGGGTTATGGCTCGGCAGTAGAGCTCTCATCTCACACGTACAAGGCCCTGGGTTTGATCCTCAGCACCACATATAAATAAATAAAATAAAGTTATTGTGTCCAACTACAACTGCAAAAAATAAACATTTCAAAAAAAAAAAAGAAGAAGCACTGCTAGCTTTGACTGAAAGGCATAGAGAAGAGGACAAAAATAAAGAGGCTACTGAACCTCAAAGATTCAATGAAAAAAGAGGTGTTGAGAAAAAAAATGCTAATTTTCATGAAACAAAGAGGTGACTCAGATTAGAACACAGAGTCAAAATAGCAGAGCAAGAATGATATAGAGTAACTCCTCGTCAGGAACATGACTGAATCACAGGGAAGTTCCAAGTTTGCCCAGCTGGAATTCAGAAATTGTAAGGATTCCTATGTGCCTCCCTTTCTCCCCATATCTGAGCAGGAATATCTACCGTGGTGGTCCTATGCCTTGCTGAGTATGCTGGGTGGGGGAGCAACCTGTCTGTGTAGCCCTCAGGTTTGTGGAGAAGAATGGTTCTTGAGTGAACTAAACCAGACAAGCCTCATCTGTACCTAGACCGACTTTAGATAACCATGTCCAAGACTTTAAACTAAGGCTACAATGGGATGAGACTTTGGGTGAATTTATGAACGGTTCAGTGTGTTTTGCATGTGGAAGGGATGTGAATCATTAGGACCCAAAGAATGAACTGTGAGAGCCAGCTTCCAAAATAACGCTTTATGATTCTCATCCTTCAAAAGTCCCCTCCTACATGGTACCAGAATTAATCTGTATGACCAACAGACTATGATCCAAATGGTGTTAAATCTCTTCTGAGATTAGGTTCTAAAAGATACTGTGACTTCTGTCCTGTTCTCTCTTGGATCACTCATTCTGAAGAAAGCCAATGGTCATGCCATAAGCCACCCTAAGAAAAGGCCCACGTGGTAAAAAACTGAAGCCCCTCACCAACAGCCTCATGAATGAGCTTAGAAGTGGATTCTCCAGCCCCTTCTTTTTTCAGAAAACGGCAACCCCAACCAACATCTTGACTGAAACCACATAAGAGACTTGGGGCCAAAACTGCCCAGCAATTCTGCTCCTGGATTCCTGACCCTCAGAATGCAAGTAAATAATATTTGCTTATTAAGATGATAAGTTTGGGGGCAATTCATTAGGTATCTGCTATACTTTGGGTCTTGACTGACCTACAAAATCCTATGTTTTTAAACCCTTGATCTTTAGGGTAGCATTCTTGGAAGATGGTAGAACCCTTAAGAAGTAGAACCTATATACTGGGTCCAGGTTGTGGCTCAGAGCTAGAGTACTTGTCTAGCATGCACAAGGCACTGGGTTTGATCCCCAGCACCATATAAAAATTTTTTTAAAAAGGTATTGTGTCCATCTACAACCTACATACATTGCTGGTGGGACTGCAGATTGGTGCAATCACCATGGAAAGCAGTATGAAAAGTCCTCAGAAGACTTGGAATGGAACCACCATTTGACCCAACTATCCCACTCCTTGGTTTTTATCCAAGGGCTTAAAATCAGCATATTACAGTGATACAGCCACATCAATGGTCAGCTCAACTCACAATAGCTAAATATGGAATCAGCCTAGATGAATAGATAAAAAAATGTTGTATATATGCACAATGGGAATGATACTCAGCCATAGATGGGGAAATTATGGCATTTGCCGGTATATGGATGGAGCTGGAGAATATCGTGCTAAGCAAAATAAGCCGATCACAAAAAAAAAAACAGACCATATTTTTTCTCTGATATGCAGATGCTAATTCACAATAAGTGGGGGCTAGGGAAGAATGGAGGTACTTTGGATTTGGCAGCAGGGAGTGAGGAAGGGGAGGGGGTAAAGGGTTCGGAAGGATAGTAGGATGAATCCAGCATCATTACCCTATGTGCATACACAACTACACAACTCGGGTGATTCTACATCATGTACAACCAGAAGAATGAGAAGTTATACTCCATTTATGTATGATGTGTCAATGTGCATTCTACTGTCATGTATAATTAATTAGAACAAATAAAATTTTAAAAAAGAAGTAGAGCCTAGTGAGAAATCTTTAGGTCATTGGATTATGACCTAAATAAGGGATTATGGGACCCTGGCCCATTCCTCATTCTGTCTGTTTGCTTCTTGGTCATGAGGTGATTGGTTTTGCTCTAATGTATGCTTCCCACCATGGCCTATTGGCACCCTCACCAGAAGCCTGAACATAATGGATCTGCCTGATCACGGACTGGAATGTCTAAAATCATGAGCCAAAAATAAACTTTTTCTTCTTGTATGTTGATTATCTGTGTTAGTAACAAAATGCTGACTGATATGGTACCAGTAGATAACAAATCCAGATAGCTAATACAGAAAAAAATTCTCTGAAGTTTCATTGATAAGGTTAAAAATAAATGTCTGGGGCTGGGGATGTGGCTCAAGTGGTAGCGCGCTCGCCTGGCATGCGTGCGGCCCGGGTTCAATCCTCAGCACCACATACGAACAAAGATGTTGTGTCCGCTGAAAACTAAAAAATAAATATTAAAATTTAAAAAAATAATAATAAATAAAAATAAAAATAAATGTCTGCCTGGTTTAAAGTATCTGTAGTTGCGTATCACTTAACTACAGGGATATATTATGAGAAATGGGTCATTAGGTGTTTCATCATTCTTCAAACACCATAGAGTGTATATATACAAACTAGATGACTACAACATAACCAGGCAATAAAATCTGATGGGACCGCCATTATGCAGTTCATCATTGACTAAAATATCATTATGCAGGGCTAGACTGTATTTATTATCTAAAATTTTAATAACACACATAGGGATGACAACTAATACTACATGCCACCCTATGTATGTAAAGGACATCAAAATACAAAAAAATACTTCCCAGAACGAAGATGTTAGTCTTGAAGAAAGAAGCACAGATCTATAACCTATTATTCTTGGAGGAGGTAAAAAAAAAAAATTCTTTGCTTTTAACAGCATGAAAGAATATCTTCTGAATAAAATACTACTGATATGTAATTTAGTACCATAATAGCTCTGTAATTGAAAAAAAAATGTCAGTGTTAATTTTGCATGCTCCTCACACAGGGAGTAAGGCAGGCTCTGGATTTCAATGCTCTTAGAAGAGCCTAAGAAGACATAGGAGTGAATAAAAATGGGATACCATTCAAGTTACCACAGCTCAAAGAGTGAATCCCAACCTCAAGGAAAGGTTTTCAAACCCAGTACCACAGACAGTTAGGGTGGAGCTCAGGAGAGGAGAGACCGGGCTACAGGAGCCTCAAAGATGAATTCTGTGAACCAAAGTTTCCATTATACTGAGGATAAAGAAGGCATCTCCCTCATGTCGGACTGTGACAAAACAAGCTGGAACTGACTATAACTAAATAAAGCAACAGGAAAGGGAGGACATTCTTGTCAGCAATCCTCAGTTTCAGAGGGATGTTTTGACTACAGAGAGAGTAGCACTCATCACTGAGAACAGACAAGAACTAATCTTCATAGTCAAAATACACAGCCCTGGGTTGTTTTTTGTTTTCTTGTTTTTCTTTTTGTTTTGCTTTGTTTTTTCAATTTCAGAAAACTCCATCTCCTGCCTCGTTCTGACCACATTAGAACCTGGGACTGTAGGACCAAATTTGTTTTTGACCTTGTCCCTGGAACAGTTGAGATGACTTTCTTTTTCATTACTCTCCTTTCTTTTTAATGTGAGTTTAGAGCCAGTGAGAGGAGCCAGATGGAAACTAAAGCTCTCTGTTTATAACTGAACAGGTACACCACAAACAGCAGTGTAAATGTTCCACCCCACTGCCTCCCACACACCCAGACTACCCCAAACCCCACCTGGAAGGACCAGTTTCTACAAGGGGGGATGAGGGTTCCACTTCTCTGCTTGTTGAGCCTGGTAATATTTGCTTAAGAACAACATTTGAATAGAGGCCCCTCAGAAAACTCGCATTTTCATATTTACTGGGGGATTTTGTTTATTACAAGAGGTTAAGCAACCATTCTGTATACTTGCAAAGTGAAAATAAGCAGCCTACCAAAGAGCATGCCCGTGATCATCATATTAGTAGCCATTTTTTTAGCATTGACTATACATTAGGACCTGTGCTGGGCAGATAAGGAATGAGTATTTGAGAAGAGCATCATACCTCCCATCTTTCAGATGAGAGAATGAGGTGCAAAGAGGCAAAATAACCAATCCAACTAAAGATGCTAACTCTGGGGGGTAGGGTAGAGATGCTATGGACGCCATCTTTTTTTCCATATGCATATATTGTTTTGCTGCATTCGGCAAGATACAACAAGCAAATAATTTTTAAGAGCCATTTGCTTAAAATCTCAGAGCTAATAAGTGACCCAATCAAGCTCCTCATCCCAGATTATTGGCTCTTCAACATAGATTCCTTATCACTCTGCCATGACCCTGCTGTTAGAAAAAGGGATTCAGCTGGGTGCCGTGGCATTTGCCTATAATCCCAGCAGCTCAGAAGGCTGAGTCAGGAGGACTGTGAGTTCAAAGCCAACCTTGGCAATGGTGAGACACTCAGCAATTCAGTGAGACCCTGTCTCTAAATAAAATACAAAATAGGGCTGGGGATGTGACTCAGTGGTCGAGTGCCTCTCAGTCCAATCCCCAGGACCAAAAGAAAAAGAAAAAAGAAAAAGGGATCCATAGCCATTGATCAACATATGCACAGTAGTTATCTCTGGGAGACAGCGGTAGGGACACTGTAGTAATAGAGTGACCACATAACCTACCATCTAACTGGGACAATTTTATGAGTGAAATGAGTAGGACTGTCCTAGGTGTACTAGAATGTGTGGACTAACTGTGGATGACTCTTTTCGTTGTGCTTGACAAAGTTGGTCCTTTGTAGCTACAGGTTCCACAGCCACAGATTCAATGTAGAGCAGATCAAAAAAAAAAAAAAAACAGAAAAAAACTGCATCTGTACTGAACATATGTACAGACTGTTTTTTCTTGTCATATTTCCCTAAAAATAAACACTGTATCAGATATTATAAGTAATCTAGAGATTATTTAAAATTTTTATAAAGATATGAAAAGGTTATATGAAAATACATCATTTTATTTAGGGTGGATAGTCTGGAACCAACCCCTAGGACACCAAGTGACAACTATATACACCAAATGTTCTGCCTTGAGCACATATCATTTTAATAAGTACAAGGACATGGGGCTGGGGTTGTGGCTCAGTGGTAGAGCAGTGCCTGGTGCATGTGAGGCACTGGTTTCAATCCTCAGCACCACATAAAAATAAATAAATAAGATAAAGGTATTGTGACCATCTACAACTAAAATAAATAAATAAATAAATAAAATTAGCTAGAACTATGGGGGGAAAAAAAGTACAAGGGCAGCATTGTGCACCTTTAAAAAAATGCCCATAGTTCTAATTTGTGGGTCTACTCTTCTCATTTAAATCATAAATCAAAATTTACATTATTCAAATTCTTTTTCTTAAAAATTTTTAGTTGTCAATGGATCTTTATTTAATTAATTTATTTACGTATTATATGTGGTGCTGAGGATCCAACCCAGTGCCTCACAATGCTAGGCAAGCCTCTACCACTGAGCCACAATCCCAGCCCCTGTTATTCAAATTCTTTACCACCACAAGTATGAGACCTGACAGTCATAAATGTGTCAATCACTATTACTGAAATGCTAATGTTTAATAAAAGTACTTGGAAACCACTCTATGAGTTACCCCTCACCAACAGCAGGGAGCAACCCTGGAACCATAGCTTTTGCTGTACAGGTGACAAAACCCACAGGTTACGTAACACCCCCATAGAGGTTACCCTGCAAGTTAGTCAGCTTCTGCTCCACCTACTGCAGCTTCCGCTGCTCCTCCAGACTGAAAGACCGTTTCCAGTTCTCTGCGGCTAGTCATAACTTTCTCCAAAAAAATAAAAGCCAGCTTCAGAAGAACATATGTGTTACCTTGGCCACATTGTGCACCAAGACACAAACACCATGTACATCTAGGCAAGACTATCAGTAAATAATGGACTTGACTCAAAATAGAATGCGAACATTTTTCAGTAGGGGCAGCCTCGTCTGGCCCAGTTTAGATGACTAAGGAACCTCAGGAAGTGGAACCATGATTCAGACAGAGACCTCCTTTCCTCTGACTCAATGCTGAGCTCATGTACCCAGGTGGTGGCGGGGGATGCATGTTCCTGGAGGTGATGAGCTCCTCACAAACATACAGAAACTAAGGAAAAACTTACCTTACCACCTTTGCCTCTGATCCCTAAACCAGGCTCTGTAACCACACTGCACTACTTATTTTGCATATATTTTTAATCTCCTAATGGTATGTGTTAGGAAATATTCCACGTTATAGGTGAAGAAACAGGCTCAGAGAACCCACCAAGGTCCCACAACCAAGTTTGTATATTCCCAGTGCTCTTTCACTTATATTTCACTGCCTCCTGATAAGAGGCTATCGGCAAGAATTCAAAAGATGTAAAACATGTTATGAACCTCCTATACATAATTCTTATCATAGTATTTGTCATTTTGTTTTAGATAAGCTCTACAAATAGTAATAGAGCTCATAAATACGTTTTTTCCATTCTGTGAACAACTCAAAAACATGCTTCCCACATTACCCCGAATGCAGTGATGATAATGAGAGCACTATCTGCTTTTCTGGTGTGTACAGACAGGTCTAAGTAAACTAAAGGAATAAGCAGTGTATTAACTCCAGCCTCAAGAGTGGCCCATGTTTCTTTGGGTCTGCTGAACCCCCAGAGGAATGGCAGAGCCGCAGCTGACCACACGTGGCCCCTGTGGTTACAGAAGCTGGAATTCATCTGGCTAACTTCTCAAAAAGCGGTTTGGAGCATCTCAACCTAGGCTCAATGCTTGCAATTTGGATTTTTACCACTAGGTGGATGGTAGTGCTTTATTATACAGCATTAATGGTTTGGCTGAATAAGTAGTAAGCTTTGCCCAGCAACTGATAAACCTTTAAGTTTATAAAGTCAGTTATACCAGTTTAATTAAAGACGATGAGCACCACTGAAAAACAAGACTTTATAATTTAAATAGGATGAGAGAACAATAACATCATGTGGTTAAAAAATTAGTATTTAACAAAATCCCATTTAATTCTGCTATTTTGTAAAAAAATAACTTCTTTAAATTAGAAGTACTAACCAATCTGACTTCAGAGAAACAAACTTCTTTTTCAAATTGCTACAATTTAGAGCCTTTCTCACTAAACTTCAGTTACTGATGACCTAATCTTGATTACTGCTGCATCGAATCTTGGTTTTACTTTTTCAATTTTTAGGAGACAAGCTTTAGTTCTTTTTTTCCCCCCTTCATTCCTAATTTTTTTTTTTTTTTTTTTGGTCAGAGGAGTTACCACTATAAATGCAGCTTAGGTTAGAAGCAACTGCAACCTCCATTGCAGCTAAAAAGTATTTGCAATGTCCTAAAACAAGCTTACTTCCCAGGCCCTTCTTGATCTGGTGTGGTTACTGTATGGTGAGCAACTGCTTCAAGGGACAAAAAAAAAAAAGTGGCTCTTTGATTTGTGGTGTCTATCACAATGACTGTCCTTTGCCAATCATGAACAATTTATTTCTCCAAGAAATTCTCATTTCCATGGCCAGGTGCAGTGGCACATGCCTGTAATCCCTGCCATTTGGGAGGCTGAGGCAGAAAAATGGCAAGTTGGGGGCCAATCTCACCAGTTTAGGAGACTATCTCAAAATAAAAAATAGAAAGGGCTGAGATTAGCTCAGTTTAAATGTGTTCCTGGGTTCAAGCCCTAGAATAGAAGAGAAAGGAAAGACAAGGAAAGGGAAGGAAAAGAGGAAGGAAAGAAGGCAGGCAGGCAGACAAGCCAGAAAGAGACTACATTCTAATTCCTACACCTTTGAATCCTAGGACCAAGATAAAATAACAACAACAACAATAATAATAATGTTGCGGAAAGCTTGGTCCTTATCTCCAATGCCAATCCAATAATGAGGACATGGTTTTGCAAAAAAGAAAAAAGAAGTCTTATTGCTTTGCTAGCAAAGGAGAAAAACAGAGGACTCCTGTCCCAAAGGTTGTGGTTCTGCCCATTAGCGGGAACAGGGAGCTTTTAAAGAGGAGATTCCGAAGGTGTTCTCTGTTGAAGTTGTCATTCACTTGTTAATTTGGGAGATAGTCATTTCTGGGATCTTCTGGTACCACTCCCAAAGTCTGAATCACGTCATTCCATGGTAGGTGTATACTCAAGCACTGATAAATCTGTGGAACAAGGGAAGAAAGCTAATCCTGTTTCCCCTGAGATTAGGGAGGAGGACAGAGTAGGGAGGAGCAGGGAGAGAGGAAGAGAAAGAAACATGTCCATTTTAAAAATAAATTGCAGTGACAGAGCAGCAAGGGCTGTATTCAAAGCATAAAGTGGATCACTGCTAAATAATAACAGTAAATATAATAAACATATAATAAACACATTGTGCTTAGACAGCATACTAATCATTATCATACATTAGCTTATTTTAAGCTATAATACACCAAATATTAAAGATTATCTCTAAAATATGCCAAGATAGCTCTATAACTCCTTCTTTAAGTTTTTTTTAAAATATCGATTGAATGCTGCTATTTTTAAAAAGATAGTTTATGTATTCATGTTGCTGAAAGCTCAATCCTTGTCCCTGATGCCTATCCAAAAACAAGGACACAGTTTTGAGAAAAAGGTAAAAGAAGGTTTATTGCTTTGCAAGCAAAGGAGAAACACAAGGGACTCCTGTCCCAGAGGCTGTGATTCTGCCCATCAGCAGGAACAGGGGTCTTTTAAAGAGGTGACTCAAAGGCTACATGCCACGTGTTCTTGGTTGGAGTTGTCATTCACTTGTTAATTTGGGAGATAGACATTTCTGAGATCTTCTGGTACCATCCCCAAAGTCTGGATTACTTGTTCCTATGGTGGTTGTGTACTCAAGGACAGATAAATCTGCCTAAAATCGGGGAGGGGGGGCGGGGAAGGTACTCCTGTTTTCCTGAGATTAGGGAAGGGAAGAGATTAGGCAGGAGCAAGAAAAGAGGAAGAGAAAGAAACATGTCCATTTTAAAAATAAATTGCAGTGGCAGAGCAGCAAGGGCTATATTCAAAGCATAAAGTGGGCCACTGTTCACTACCACGTATCTTAACATTCATACAAACAAATACATAACCACATATACAAGTCTCTTCTTACCTCTCTTCCCTGTGTACTCCTTTGTGGTTTGAAGCTTATAATCTTTTCTTTTCTCTCCACCTGCCATTCCTCCATTACACCTTTCTACTCAAGAGCATGATTCTCTGACCAGCAGCACATGCATTAACTAGAACCTTGTTGGAAAAGCTTAACCTGGGGCTCCATTCCAACCTACTGAGTCAGAGTCTGCATTTTAACAAAGGCCCAAGAGAATCATCGGCACATTACCCAGGGAGAAGTGCTGCCCTTCCCAGTACAGCTGAGGAGGATGATCACATGATGGCATCAGGAGAGACTGTGGTGGCAAGGCCAGATGAAGTTGAAGACACAGGAGTACCAACCAAGCATTCTAAATGGGATCACTAATTAAGTATTCCTAGTACACTAATAAAGAATCATACTTCTCCATAATGGAAGTAAGTGGGAGACGTAGATCATTTTTGGGTCTTAGAGGTAAAGTATATCTCCTTAATCTGATACAAAGGAAAAGCTAGCACTAAAATCACAAAACAAGAAGTATTTCCTCAATTATTTAATCCTATCCACCAAATATTGCACATTGCAATATTGCATGGTGGACATTTGCTTGAGAGAACAAAACAGTGGCTCTTTACAAAGTTATTCAATTGCCTTCCCCTTTCAGGTTAATTTATAACTAAATAAAGCAGGAAATGCTAAGAAATGCTCATGTATCATGAATAGCAAGGTTGCTGTGAATGGCTGGCACTCATCTGCACCTCCTAGCTTTTGTTTGGAAATATGGAAGGGTGGGAACTGCAGAGATTTTACTTGAACACCTCGCTCTGGCCCATCAGCAAACTCAGCAAACTTCCCTGAAATTAAATTAAAATTGAGGAGTCCTGCAGTGCATTCTTTAGATGCCAAGAAGTAGTGAGTGCTTTTAGCAACTGTTGAATGATGTGTTTGTGAAATTAGGACTCCAGTTAAAGAGCTGATTTGCAAGAGGTCACAGCTGCTACCACCCTACTTTCTGCTGCCCTTTCCGAGCCAAGTTGCTGCTAATTTGGGGCTGACAGTTTTGAACTTCAGGAGAGGGGAGGGAATTCACTGGCAATAACTGAGTGAGGGAAAAGGAGTGAAGTGAATAGGAATTGCACCGCTACTGGCTTTATTTTTATATTTATTTATTCATTTTTATTTTTGCAGTATTGGGGACTGAACCCAGGGACGCTCTACCACTGATCTACATCACCCATTCTTTTTATTTTTTATTTTGAGATAGAGTCTTGCTAAATTGCAATCCTCCTGCCTCAGCTTCCTAGGTAGCTGGGATTACAGGCATGCGCCACCTCAGCTGTAACCACTCTTCCTTGCTGTGTACAAGCAAGTTGGGAGACCTGAATACCTCTTTCAGGTAACATATATCTGGAACCTCTGTGTGATGCATTTAAAAACTAGTATAAGAAAGTTAATGACAGTAGGGCACTAAGCAACTCAATGAGACCCTGTCTCTAAATAAAATACAAAATAGGACTGGAGATGTGGCGCAGTGGTCAAGTACCCCTGAGTTTAATACCTCGTGCCCAAAAAAGAAAAAGAAAGTTAATGACAGGAATGAAAATTATATGGTAGTTAAAAGAAAGAGAGAAAATTCAGAATATAAGAGATATCTGCAATATGTACCTTTGCCTTAGCAGGGGTGGGGGCAGTACTAGGCATTGAACCCAGGTCCTTGCATATATCCCCAGTCCCTTATTTTATTTTTGAGATTCTGGGATTTACAAGCACATGCCACCATACCTGGCTTCAATTCCTTTTTTTGAAAGAGTCACATGCATATTGTTTTATACCCCCAAATTTATTTAGCAAACATCACATTCATCATCTTTTCCCCAGAATCAAAACTCCCAGTGTTCCCACCAGGTAAAAATCTTAATCCTTCAAGTCATGCAGAATTAAATCTCAAATAAGAAACTTCTGCATCATATTTAACAACTTTCCAATGCCATGCCCACTCCAACCAATCATCAAGACCTGTCACTTCTATCCAAATATTTCTTTTGAAATCTTAGTGCTGTCCTGGTAAAATGATTTCCCCCCCCCCCAATAAAAAAATTTTAAAAGCAATATTTTGTAATGTTTGCCAGTGTCAGTAGTATAAATATCCCCACTCTGGCCAATTTCAAGCTACCAAAGGTTTAACATCTGGCTCATAAAATCCCTGAAAATTTAACAATAAGCTCTTAAAAGCCAATGCTCTAATTCTACTGTTGCTTCCCAGTTCAGTCACTTTTTACTTGTTTTCCGGACTATTTAGAAGTTTATAAATTAATCTCCCTACCCCTGGCCTCAATTATGTCTGTGAATCAAATACTGCTATATTTCTTTGTTGCTTACAAAACAAATGTCAAGGACCTAGCCTAGGGTGAAGAGTCTTCCACGGCACGGCCCTAGTGTTGTCCATGTCCTCTCCACTACACACCCACCTGTCACCACCCCCAACACTCACACACAGACACAGAGCTCTTACCTCCACCCATGGGGACCCAGCCTTATCACAGCAACAATGTACACTATAGTTCATCAAGATTTTAATGAACACCTAAGTGCCAAATATTGTGCTAGATTCAACCTCCAGTATGGGATGGAGGAGGGGGAGTTCAGAGAACAGAGAGCCCAGACTGACAAATATCTTCAAAATTGGTCTAATTTCATCAGAAACATAATTCGCCAAGGCTGAATTATCTACCTTGGTCAGAAATAATTACCAATATCTCCAGCCCCATGAGGACATTCGGTATTTTCAGAACAGCAATACACCATGTAGTTCATCAAAGGTTCAGAAGAACACCTACTAAGTGCTTGGCAAATAAGACATGGTGCCTGCCCTCCCAAAGCATAGAGCCTTATTCTCCATGGTTATTGTCGTACTATTACTTTAGTCAGAAATTTCCATCTCTGTCTTTTTTTTTTTTTTTTTTTGGTTCTGAGGATTGAACCCAGGGGTACATAACCCCTAAGCCATATCCCCAGCTCCTTTTTATATTTTATTTAGAGACAATATCTCACTGAGTTACTTAGGGCCTCACTAAGTTGCAGAGGCTGGCTTTGAACTTGTGTTTCTCCTGCTTCTGCCTCCTGAGCCATTGGGATTATAGGCATGTGCCACCATACCCAGACATCTCTGTCTATATTCATTCAAAAAGCATTAACTAAGTGCCTCGTAGGTGTCAGAGTTTGTGCTAGCTTCTGAAAGCACAAAAATGGAAAAGATGCAGTGTCTACCTTCTCAGTCAGATCGTAGTGGGAAATAGGCAGGTGCAGTGGAGGAACCCAACTGTTTGGCCCCATGGGGACAGAGCAAGGCTTTGCTGAGAAAATAATGCTGAAACTAAGGATGAGTACAGACTGTGCTGCCAGAGAAAGAATGAAGGTTAAATCTGAAGGATTCTGTATACCACATTTCCTGATCGATAACTCCTTAGAACAATCTATCTTGCTTAAACAAAGAAGAATTGAGGATTCAGATGTCCTTATGGAATCCAATGAGAAATTCAACCACCAGGCATCATGAAGGGCTTGGAACTTGGCTCTACGACCCTAGCCATAGGAGTACAAACCTTTACTTCAAGGTTCTAGAATTAAAGTGGATTCAGTTCCCAATAGCCAGTTCCTCTCTCTATTTAAATGCAAAAGAGAATCCAGTTGGCCCAATTTTGGTCAAGAAAGCATTCCTGGTGCACTCAGGTGTGGCTATGGCAAGGTCACATGCAAAAACACTTAGTGGAAAAAAACAGACAAGGTGGCGCACACCTACAATCCCAGCTACTCTGGAGGCCGAGGCAGAAGGATTGCCAGTTCGAGGTCAGCTTCAGAAACTTAGTGGAAACCTGCCTCAAAATATAAAATTTAAAAAACTAAGGATGTAGCTCAGTGGTAGATCATTTGCCTGGCATGGTGAGCCCCTGAGTTCAATCTCCAGTACCACAAAATAATAAGTTTAAAGAGGCAGAGAACTGAGCTCCCAAGCTTGGCAGATATCCTCAAAATTGTTTACTTTAGTCAGAAGGATAATTACCCCAGGCTGAGGGAAGGAAAAGCATGGTTAATTCTATTAGTGAGGAATGCTTTTGACTACAAATAATGCAAGTCATGTTACAGTGGCATAAGCAAATAAAAATTAATCATTCTGACAGACCAAGAAACCATCTAGAGGTGTTGTTGATATTAGTTCAGTCACTTGTCAGAAACCTAAAACTGATATTTCTGATTCCCTCGGCCTCTCCCTTGGGGTCATGTGCTGTGATGGTTCCAGTTATCACATACAATTCAAGGCTTAAAGGAAGAAAGAGTGGAGCCATCTCTGTTCCTTCCATTTTATCAGAGGAGCCCAAAAGATTTTGCAGAAACCTCTCTGAAGGTAAGCTGTCATTGTTCACATGACCACTCCTCGTAGCCAGGAAGATGAGGAAAGCAGGAGACAGTGTCACAGTCAGCTTAGCTCCGTCATGATCTAGAACTAGGAGCATGAAGAACCTGAACAGAACTGAGGTTTGTATGGCAGACACATTCTAAGGTAACACCAGTGGTCCTCACCTTCTGCCCTTCACTCCTTTCTAGAATTCCTTCCCTCTGCCCCTCGGTGGGACCTGTGACTTGCTTCAAACCAATGCAATATGACAGAGGTTATAAGATGTCACTTCTGATTATAAAATAAGATTTTGTCTGGCTGAGACTCACTCTAGAGATTCTCCCCAGCTGGCTTTGAAGAAGTAAATGGCCACGTTGGCAAGCCCCCAGGGCAAGAGGCTGAAGATAGCCTCGTGACACAAAGCCAGCATTCTCAGTCCTACAACCATGATTCTGCCAACAACATGACTGGCCTTAGAATTAGACTCTTTCCCAGTTAAATCTCCAGATTAAGCCAGGCACAGTGGTGCACACCTGTAATCCCAGAGGCTCAGGAGGCTGAGGCAGGAGGATTGTAAGCTCAAAGCCCACCTCAGGAATTTGGCAAAGCCCTGAGCAATTTAGCAAGACCCTGTCTCAAACTAAAATATAAAAAAGGGCTGGGGATGCCGCAGTCTGGCTGGGCACAAATCACAAGCCACTGAAGCAGGAACAAACTTTATTTTTGAACTGCAAGAAAACACTTCACACACGCTCCCAGGGAATTCTCCGGAACACCACGCGGCTCATCCAGGAACCCACAGCCGGAAAAATCTCTCCCGGAAATCCCGCCTCCTGCACTTCCCCAACCAATGGGAACTCTCGGGGAATCCCCAGGAATTCCCACAAGAACTCCAAAGTAGCGGCCGAGGCGGATAGTAATGCCTTGCCTGTCAATCAATACTGTTGGCAAAATGCCAGGGGCCATACAGACTCGGCCATGGCTCTCAGCATCTCCCCGCTTCTGATTAATTAAACAAAAAGCAATGTGGCTTAGGGACCATGCCTGCTGGGTTGTCCAATTCAACATATGGTCCTTACCCGTCATCGGATGAGCTGACCTCTAGGCGTCAGCCCCCTGTCTTAGGTTGGTACCATTGCAATTGGATCATACTCGTCACTGACTACCGGTCCAGCATACAGCCATACTTGTGGATAGGCCTTTGCACCAGTGGGGGGGTGAGGTTCTTTGCCTCACCTCTGTTGGCCCCCAAATTTGGCCTTGGTGCCAGTGGGGGGGTGAGGTTCTTTGCCTCACCTCTGTTGGCATCCAAATTTTAGACCATCACTAGTAGAAGGGAGGAGGATGCAAAATGCCACGACACTAAGCCAATTGAGGGCTCCTTTGAAAAATTGTACCACCGGTGACACCATCAGCAAAGATACTCCAGCACTACCACAATTCGCTGCACCAACAGATAGTTCACAATGCATACAAGTGATACATAGTCCAGGCAAGTTGTGCAAGCAGTTCAAAGAAGAGGAATCCATCAATATGTCCATTTCCTCCCAAAGAAAATCAACTTCTTGATTGAGCATCACTTGTTGAGTTATTATTCATTGATGCATCAGTTTATACAGTTTGTTGTGATAACTATCGAAGAAGCTGTAGTTTGGTTTTATCTTTGTCTTCACCGGCACTGAGATGAAGATAGGAATTCTGGCAATGATGCTAAAAAAAAATTATTTAACATTCCAACAGGCACTAAGAAAACAATTTTTTGAACAATTTACATTATCCTGAACAGAATTATTAAATATAATGAAAAGGAAAGGTGAAAGTAAACAAACAGATCTGTTAACCTCCTTATTTGTTCACATATTAAAACAATTTTCAACAGCTATTTACCCAATCTAAATTAAGCCATTAAAATCACGTGAATAAAAAAATTCAGATCCATTTATTCATGAGCGCTCCTCATATATAATATATGGACATACGCACATACAGACATACAACACAAAACAGAAGTGTGCACACATAACATACAACACATAAGACAATAGTAAAGGCCTTGTAGCTTTACCTAGGTGAAATCTCCATTGCAATGTTTAAAAACTCCACAGTCAAAAAATAAAACTGATCAGAAAAACATTAACCTAGGTCTGTATGAGCTCAAAAATAAAATAGAACTTTATGATGTGGGAAAAGGCAATAATAAAATAAATATTGAAAAAAGCATCCTGTTTAATCACTGTCGCAGATATAAGAATAGCCAAACTGGAGCTCTGGATATCAGCTGTTATGGATTTGAGTCAAATCACCTTTTTTTTTTTTTTTTGTCTGTAGAATTCGCTTTGGTTAGTTTCTCTGGAATCCAAATCGGCTGTTGTTCTCCCTGTGGAAACACACAAACAGAGCCCCGACTCCAGACAATCACTGGGTCAGGACCTTTCCATTGTCCTGTTAGAATATCCTTCCAAAGTACCTTAGGCTTATGTACATTTTTTGGACACATATGCCTTTCCGCAGCACTAAGCCCTGATGAATCCAAATTTTAAAAGTTTAGAGTAAAAAGAGTTATTTTAAGTTTATCTTTGGGGGATATATACCCCTTTCCAATTCCCTCCTTTTGTTTTAACAAGTACATTTTAATAGTTTGATGAGCTCTTTCAACTATGCCTTGTCCCAGTGGATTGTATGGAATTCCTGTTATGTGAGTAATGCCAAATGATGAGCAAAATTGTTTAAAAGAGGTAGAAGTATAACCAGGACCATTATCTGTTTTTAACTGTTTTGGAATGCCCACAGTGGCAAAATTTTGTAAGCAATGAGCTATAACATCTTTAGTTTTTTCTCCGGCATGAAGGGAGCCCCTCAAAAATCTGGAAGAAGTATCAACTGTAACATGCAAATATTTTAATTTTCCAAATTCTGGCAAGTGTGTGACGTCCATCTGCCAAATATGGTTAGGTATCAGTCCTCTAGGATTGAGTCCAAGATTAACTTGTGGTAAAAAGGTCACACAATTTTGACATTGTTTTATTATATGTCTGGCTTGTTCTTTAGTTATTTTAAAACACTTTTGTAAAGTATTAGCATTGACATGGAACCTTTTATGAAAATTTATAGCTTCTTCTATTGTGGAGAAAATATGTATGTCATGTGTAGATTTATCTGCTAATTCATTGCCCAAACTAAGGGCTCCAGGCAATCCTGTATGTGCCCTGATATGTCCTATAAAGAATGGATCTTTTCTGTCCCAGATTAGACTTTGTATAGTGGAAAACAAAGAGAAAACAGTAGAGGAAGGGGAAATCCTACCAGCATCTTCAAGGGATACTATAGCATTAACTACATACTGACTATCAGAAAATAAATTAAATACAGAATCTTTAAACAGCACAAAAGCTTGTAATAATGCATTAAGCTCTACCTTTTGAGCTGATTGTTTGGGTACTAAAAATGTAAAAGTTTGATCAGGGGTAACTACTGCTGCTGTACCATTATTTGACCCATCAGTGAACATATTTGGAGCATTCATGATAGGGTTTTTTTTTTGTCATTTTTGGAAAAACTACAGGATGCAATGACCAAAAAGACAACAAAGGATTAGATGGTAAGTGATTATCAAATGAAACATTAGATTTACACATGATTATTGCCCAAGTATTTAAGTCATTAGCTAACTCATCAATTTGATCCTTAGTATATGGAGTAATAATTTTATTGGGAGAAATCCCAAACACTCCCTTTGCTGCTCTTATTCCTTTGAGTATTAATTGTCCTACAGCCTCAGGATACCGAGTAAGAATAGTGTAGGAGAATAAGGTAAATGTATCCACAATAATGGACCTTCTTGCCAAAATACTCCTGTAGGAATATTTTTTGTTGGTAGTACAATAAATAATAAGGGCAAACTTATATGAATTCTATCCAAATGCATATTTTCCATATATGTTTCAATGATTTTTAATGCCTTTCTTGCTTTAGGCGTTAACATGCGGGGTGAATTTGGATCTGATGGACCTTTTAGGTTATCAAATAAAGGTCCCAACTCTCCTGTTGGTATGCCTAGATAAGGCCTTATCCAATTTATGTCTCCCAATAACTTTTGAAAGTTGTTAAGTGATTTGAGTTGATCTACTCGTATTTGAATTTTTGGTGGACGGACCATGGTTGAGGATAATAGAACTCCTAAATAATTAATTGGAAAATTTAATTGTACTTTATCTATTGCTATCTCTAGATTTATTTTTTAATAAATTTGTAAGTGTGGCATAACATTCTAGCAATGTGTTTTTATCTGTGTGTGCTAACAATACATCATCCATACAGTGAAATATTTGTAGTTCAGGATTTTGATTTCTAAGTGGCTGGATTGCTTTGTTAACATAAATTTGACACATAGTTGGGCTGTTAGCCACCCCTTGAGGGAGTACTTTCCATTCATATCTCTGATCAGGACCTTCATGATTCAGTGCAGGGATAGCAAATGCAAAACGTGGACTATCCTCAGGATGAATTGGAATTGAAAAAAAACAATCTTTAATATCTATAGCTAAAACGTACCAGGTTTTTGGCAAAGCAGACAATTGAGGAATCCCCAATTGAGCAGGTCCCATAATAACCATCTCATTATTAATGGCTCTTAAATCTTGTAATAATCTCCATTTACCAGATTTCTTTTTAATGACAAAAATGGAGTATTATAAGGAGATACGGAAGGTTGCATATGTCTCTCCGCTAATTGTTGTTTGACCAGGTCATGGGCTGCTTGTATCTTTTCTTTAGTCAGGGGCCACTGAGGAACCCATACTGGTCTATCTGATTTCCAAGTAATTTTTATTGCCTCAGTGACCCCTTCTGAAAACTCAGTTCATGTCTATTTATTCCTTGATCTATTTGAATTGGTGCTGCTATACCTTGTTCTCCTAATCTTTTTTCTTTCCTGAAACCTTGTCTAGCCCTAATAGTGGGCACATTTGGATTGATGTTATTTATTAATGTCAAACCTAATTGATCTAGGACATCTCGTCCTCATAAATTTATAGGAAGATGATCCGATACATATGGCTGTATAGTTCCTTCACATCCTTCAGGATCCTTCCAATCTAATACCATTGCACTTCTATGGGGATTAGTTGCCACTCCCAGGCCTCGAAGCGTTTGAGTGGCTTGTTGTAACAGCCAATGTTTTGGCCATTCTTGACGAGATATGATGCTAAGGTCTGCACCTGTATCCAGTAGCCCATTAAATTCATGTCCTTGAATATTTAGTTTTAGATTGGGCGAGAATATAAATTTAAAGACAGCATAGCCCAATCCACACCTGTGGAGCCTAATCCCCTGGAACCTCTTTCTACAGAATGACTGGAAAATTTATCATGCAGGCTGGGTATTATTAATAACTGTGCTATTCTGTCTCCTGGTGAAATTACTGATATTCCTCTTGGAGAACTAGCTATAATTTTTATTTCACCTTCATAATCGGGATCAATTACCCCAGGACTTATCATAAGTCCTTTTAGTGTAGAAGAGCTGCGTCCCAATAATAAGCCTACTGTTCCTTGGGGAAGAGGTCCTTTTACTCCTGTGGGAATGATCTGAACTCCCATCTCTAGAGTTAGTAATGCTCTGGTGGTGGCATAGATGTCCAACCCTCTGCTCCCTCTGGTTTGTCTGATGAGAGATCTGATGGATAATGTGTCCTGGGCACTACCCTGATGCTGTTGCTGGGTTCCTCCATGGTGTTTCTGGGTTCCTCCAGTACCCCATATATTTGTGGTCGTGGGCCCCGGAGCATTGGGCCCCCCTGTCCGTTTTTTGGCAATGGAGCCCAATGCCTTTCTCCACGATATCATGGGTAAACACCTGGTCCTTGTCCATTTTTTGATAACAGAGTACCCTCTATGGTGGTTTGAGAACGGCATTCATTAGCCCAATATCTCCCTCTACGGCATCGTGGGCAAATGCCCGGTATTCTACTCCTTTGATACCTAGCTTTGTTAAACTCTCCTCCTATGGGGCAATTCCTTTTAAAATGTCCTGTTTGTTCACAATTATAGCATGTTTTTGGCCTAGCATCTAAAGCCTGTTGTACTGCTGCCAAGATTTGCCCTTGTTCATTAATGTCTCTACATAATTTAATATATGTGTTTAAATATTCATGTCTCCATGGTCTAATGACCTCTCTGCAGCAACGATTTCCTTGGTCATAAGCCAGTTGTTTTATAAATGGCATTGCTTGTTCTGTATCCCCCAAAATTCTGGAAGTTGTTTGAATAAGCCTATCTACAAATTCAGCGTAAGGTTCATTAGTTCCTTACCTTAGATAATTGTCCTTGTAAATCTCCATGCCCCTGTAGAGTTTTCCATGCCCTAACCGCATCTACAGCAATTTGTGTGTATACACCAGGATCATATTCAATTGGTTGCCGTTGACCCTCATAAGGTCCTTTTCCTAACAACATATCTAGATTTCTTTGAGGGTAACTGGCTGCTGCATTTCGCCTAGCTGTCTCCGTGCAAAATTCCTCATTGGCAACCTTCCATAACAAATATTGTCCTCCATTTAGCACAGATTTACACATACTAGCCCAATCTGCTGGCGTCATGTCCAAGTTAGTAATGGATTCGACCATGCTTACAGTGAAGGGTGCTTGAGGACCATACATTGTTACAGACTTCTTTAACTGCTTCACTGTTTTGAAATCTAAAGCATGGTGAATTCGCTGCCCTCCTGCCTGCTCAAGTACAGGACATGCTAATCTTTGAGGTCCTGTATCAGGATCCCATCTATCAACTACGGGGGTTGAGGGCCACTCAGCTATCTCCATAGGTGGAGCTGTTGGTTGAATTACGCCCTCTGGTGATAGAACGGTGTTAGTAGCAGCCTCCTGTTGTAGCTTTTTCCCTAATAGCTGTTTCTCCTCTAAGCTTTCTTCCTTTAAATTTTCTTCCTCTGTCTGACTAGCTCGAGAGACCTTCTCTTTTGCTTGATCTAAAATGTCTTTCTCCATCATCTGAACCTCTAACAATTTACTTAAGAGTCTTTCAGTTTGTTTTTTACTAATTTCTAATCTGTTATAAAGATAACGCAACCCAATAAGATAACACAAAACAAAACCGAAACAGAATGAAACAAAAATGGAACAAAAAATCGTTGTATCAATTTTCCTATTTTCTTTTTTTTTTAATTTATTTTATTTTTTAGTTCTCAGCGGACACAACATCTTTGTTGGTATGTGGTGCTGAGGATCGAACCCGGGCCGCACGCATGCCAGGCAAGCGCGCTACCGCTTGAGCCACATCCCCAGCCCCAATTTTCCTATTTTCTTGACATGTGCATTTGGGGTCTATTTCTATCTCTTCCTCAGGGGCGAACAACTTCAAACCTTGAGCCAACCATTTTTCCCAGTCTGCCTGAGAAAATTCTAGGGATAGGTAGCTTGAAACAAAAACAAAACAAATCAAAACAAGAATACATTGTTTTTTAAAATGGTCACCCAATCTCTCGCCTTCCATTAGGGATGAGCAATTTCACTTACCCCCAAGCTTCAGACGTTCCCCGCACGGGCCGCCAATTGCCGCAATCTGGATGGGCACAAATCATGAGCCACTGAAGCAGGAACAAACTTTATTTTTGAACTGCAAGAAAACACTTCACACGCTCCAGGGGAATTCTCTGGAACACCACCAGGCTCATCCAGGAACCTGCAGCCGGAAAAATCTCTTCCCGGAAATCCCTCCTCCTGCACTTCCCTAACCAATGGGAACTCTAGGGGAATCCCCAGGAATCCCCACAAGAACTCCAAAGTAGCGGCAGAGGCGGAGAGTAATGCCTCGCCTGTCAATCAATACTGTTGGCAAAATGCCAGGGGCCATACAGACTCGGCCATGGCTCTCAGCATGGGGATGTGACTTAAAGGTTAAGAACCCCTGGGTTTCAATCCCTGGTACCAAAATAAATAAGTAAATAAACCTGCAGATTAAAATGCACCGAGAAAACACATTTTTGTGATCCCCTAAACCATAGCCTCAGCTAACTCATACACAGACTCTTCATCTACAGAAACTCTAGGATAATAAGTATATGTTTTAAGCTGCAAATTGTGTGGCAATAGATAACGAATACATCAAGGGAGAATTGGCAAATGTATATGGTGAGGTAACCAACAGTGCCTGCCATGGCAGTCAAGTTGGGTTTGATTAATTTTTTTGTATATAAGTCATATTTTAATGCTTTCCATGTTTATTTTCCTCCTTACACTCTAATCTCTGCAACTAAAATCCTTGGAGATCATGGATCCCATTCATATTAGTCAGCTTTATTACTACAGTGAAATATCTGAGGCAATTTACTTATAAAAGAGAAAAAGTTAACTGGGCATGTTGGCAACAGTCCCAGCTACTAGGCTGAGGCAGGAGAACCATTTGAACCCAGAAGTTCTAAACCAGCCTGGGAAACATAGCAAGATCTCATCTCTAAAAAAATTTTTTAAAAAAATCTACCATGGTCTTAGTCAGCATTTCCATTGTTGTAACCAAAGACTTTACAAGAACAATTTAGAGGAGGAAAAGTTTATTTGGGACTCAAGGTTTCGAGGGTCTCAGTTCATAAATGGCTGACTCCATTGCTCTGGGCCCAAAGTGAGGCAGAACATCAAGGCAGAGGGCATCATGGAAGAAAGAAGTTCTGTACATGGTCATCAGAAAGCAAAAAGAGCATTCCTCACCTGGGATAAAAATATATATATATACCCCAAAGGAGGTGGTCACTCCCCTCCAGCCACATCCCACCTGTCAAAAGTTACCACCCAATTAATCCCTAGCAGTGAATGAAGGCACTGATCAGGTTAAGGTCCTCATAACCCAATCGTTTCACCTCTGCATGTTCTAGTATTGTCTCACCATTTGCTGTTAGGAGATACCTCATGTCTAAACCATAACAACCATATTCAAGTTAGCACAAAAATATACCAGCACTAAGGACACTGACAACTTTAAAATCCATGAAGTGTCCAAGGGGATGGGAGGGAGCCCATTTCTTCACCACATGTTAAAACATACTATTCCCTCACTAATTCTTTTGTGTTCCCTAAGAAAATATGTTGAAGTCCTAATACCTACTACATCAGAATGCGACTTGATTTGGAAGTAAGGTCAAGTGCAACTAATTAAGTTAGATCATACTAGAGTAGAATGGGTCCTTATTCCAATGTGACTGGTGTTTTTGTAAGAGAGAAGAATGGTATGTGGGGATGCATGAAAGACTGGAGTCACACAGCTGTGAGACAAAGAGCCCCCAGGATTGCCAGCCACCACCATAAACTAGGAAGGGGCAAAGGAGGCTACAATCCAGGGTTTCAGAGAGGGCTTGGCTCTGCTGAGACCTTGACTTCAGACCTCTACCATTCAGACCAGGAGAGAACACATTCTGTTGTTTTAAGACAGCAGGTTTGTGGTACTTTGCTATATGATGCCTAGGAAAATAGTACACCCCCATGTATTCAGATTTAATAAAAACAATTTCCAAGATGATTTTGAAAAAAGCTAGCTCTATCTCAATGTGGCCTAAAGAATCTTGTGTTCCGCCCTATTCCCCACACCTGCTTACCCACTTTCCTCCTTTCTGTCCCCCCAATTTACCAAGGTCCTGCCATCCTCCAGGCCTTCAGCATGCAGTCCCAGCTGTCAGTTATCAGGTCTCTTCATGGCTAAATTCTTCCTAACTCTTGGGTCTCAGCTTTCATATTTCCTCATAGAAAGATTGATTTTTACTCTTGCTTTTTCACTTCCAGATCACTCTTTTCTATTTTGTGGTCTTTATCCTAATTGGTATTTCAATGTTAGTTTTTGTGTTAATTTATCTATTTAGGAACTCCCCAGAGCACCTGGCACACATTAAGTGTTGGAGTCCAAGATCCTGAAATATATGACCAATGTTAGGTACCAAGCAGCTATGTTTCTATGCACTCTGAACAAAAAAGATGGCCTGAGGGATACTCAACAAAAGTGGATTGCTCTCTTAGAGGACCCATTATCTACTATGAGAGTGTCGCCTTTCCCTGCTTATCTCTTCAATAAACTCATGCCTGTTATTCTGAAAAAAAAAAAAAAAAAGATGGCCTTAGACTCCTACGATGATGCGCAAAAATATTACAGTCCATCTTTCCCTTTCCCGGCTTTCAAGGAGAGTTCTTGTGCTCAGCCACTGGGACACTCTAGTTTTAAGGACAACAAAAAAAAAAAACAGGTGGAAATATCAGAAGCATCTGAAAGGGAGGCCAATTGACGGATACAAGGAAGAAAGCTACCTACTGAAAGAAAATGTCAGAGAGTGAGAATGGAAAAGAGAGATTGTGAAGCCAGGAGGGGATCAGAAGAGGACAGAGAGGTTGACCAGGACATGTGGCTACCATTGGTCCTCTGGCAGGAGCCAGGGGTAAAGAGGACTCAGGGCAAGAGTTACAAAGTATTGAATGGTAAACTGCTTCCTTCTGAAGGGAAAGTGAGGAACCAGAGATGGGTGAGACGTGAAAGTCGGAGACCAGGCCGAGATACACACGAGAGTTTATTTGTCAGAGCTGACAAATAAAGGCCATCTCTCGATAGCAGAGAGAGGGGAGAGGCAAACACGCTTGGGTTCTGGGACTTTTATGGGGCAGGTTCAGGAATCAGAGCCAGGCGGGTCCTAATGAGGGAGGTTAGGGGTTGGGTTGGTATGAGGGAGGTTTGAGCCTTTCTCAGAAACGCCCTTGGGTGGGAAAGCAAAACTTTTTCCTTAAAATGGCAGCTGTCACTTAAGATGGCCATTTAGATGCTAAGCCAGGACCTTATACCTTCCTCACCTGACTCTAAGTGTATTTATAGTAAAGATTTTCACCTCAATCCTATTCATCAAGGATTTTAGCAACAGACTGTGGTTCTTTTGGAAAGGCCACTCTACAAGAAATCACAGATTAATCAAATTGATCTAAAAATTCCATTCTATTCTAACATGCTACCCACCCACCTATTACCTTTATGCTTGAGTATAGATCCTTTACCATTATCAGGAAAAACATCCAGGACTCCTGCGTTATTTGCCTCAGAGTGAGCAGTTCCTCTGGGAATCATGCAGCAGTTCAGACAATGGGCTTTGGAATCAGACAGAGTCTGGTTACTTAATACTATGTATCCTTTGAGGTTGCTGTGATTAAAATGATGTGTATACGCCTAGCTATGGTCATGCATGCCTGTAATTCCAGCTACTCAGGAAACTGAGATGAGAGAATCACAAGTTCAAGGCCTGCGTGGGCAACTTAGAAAGAGTCTGTCTCAAATAAAAAGCACCACTGCCAATCCCAAAAAACCAAAGGCCAAATGGTCTCCCTGATAAGTGGATGCTGATCCATAAGGAGGCGGGGACGCTCATGGGAAGAATGGAGGAATTTTGATTAAGCAAAGCAGGGGGGAGTGGGGAGAGGAGGGGACATGGGAGTAGTAAAGAAGGTGGAATGAGACAGACATCATTACCCTAGGTACATGTATGACTGCACATATGGTGCAACTCTACATCGTATACTACCAGAGAAATGAAAAGCTATGCTCCGTTTGTGTACAATGTCCTGAAATGTATTCTGCTGTCATGTACAACTAATTAGAACAAATTTAAAAAAATAAAAATAAAAAGCACCACCACCAAAGAAATAAAAAACATAATAATCTATATACAAAATGTCTGATGCCATGCTTGGCTTGTCACCTAATTAAAGACAATATATGTGGCAGTTCCTTATGACTGATAACATGAATTTAAAAGTTTCAACCTCACCTCCATAATTTACTTTTTTTTTTAATACCAGGAATCAAACCCAGGGGCACTTAACCCCTGAGCCATATCACTTTTTATTTTTTATTTTGGGACAGGGTCTTACTAAATTGCTTAGGGCCTCGATAAATTGCTGAGGTTGGCCTTAGCAATCCTCTTGCCTCAGCCTCCAGAGTTTCTGGGATTACAGACATGCAGGACCACACCTAGCTACTCATTAACTCTTGGAGAACCAAAAGCCCTCAGAGCTGCAATGGAATTTTAGAAGGAAGAGCCTGGAGAGTAATAATTCTGGTTAAAGGAGCTCTTCACCAACAGAGGCCTGGGGGCTCTGTAACTGACAAAAGTCCAAATCCCAAACTTGAAGAAATGGAGATCCAGAGTGCTCTTTTGGTCATTCCGGTTTTCTTCATTCCAGCAGGCTGAGGGGCACAGACCAAAGAGGGCACAGCTCTCAGTAGGGAAACCAAGGAGCAGAACCCTTCTCTCTTCTCCAGACACACCCTCCCTCTTCCTCTCCTGCACAAAGGGGATGAGGATGGGGTGGGCCCCTTCTCCTGGGTGGCTTCCTTCTCTATAAAGCACCTTGGACCAGCAGAATGTCAGCCTAGAGCGCTACTGGTTGCAGATCTCAACTCACAACACAAGGGGAATTTCAGAGTAAGAGAGGAAGCAGGGACTCAGGTACAAGGTCTGCCCAGGGACACCAAGTGTGAAAGGGACCATTGTTCTGCATATTAAAGTTCCTTGGAATAGGAGAAGTCCCAGATGCCTGCACGAGGTTAGGCTTCCTGACCTCTGATTCCATCAGGTGTAACCAATATAAGGGTTTGACTGCATCAGTGAGCAAAGACGGCAAGCTGTCCACTCCAATATCTGTAGATTCCTTCTTCCTTAAGAATAGATTCTAGGGTCTGGGGTTGTGGCTCAGCGGTAGAGCACTCACCTAGCAGGTGTGAGGTGCTAGGTTCGATCCTCAGCATCACATAAAAATAAATAAATAAAATAAAGGTATTAAAAAAAAGAGTAGAGTCTGTATCCCTTTTCATTTGCTGCATAATAATTTGCCAGTTTTAGGACAAGACACATTAACTCATGGTTCTCTAGGTCAGAAGACTGGCAGGGCATGGACAGTTCTCTGCTCAGGGCACCCCAAGGCTGAAAGCAAAGTGTTGGCCCACCTGAGTGCTTCTCTTCAGACTGGAAAAAATCCACTTTCAAACTCAGCACTTTTGTTGTTGGCAGAATTCAGTTCCTTGTGGTTGTAGGACTGGGATCATCTCTTCCTTGTTGACTGTCAGCCGGGGAATGCCTTCTCAACTTGTAGAAGCTTGCCGGCAATCTTTGTCACAGGGACCCTGATATTGAAACCAGCATGTCAGATCACTCTCACATTTTAAATCCCTGGTGTCCTCTATCTCTAATTTCTAGATCTAGACTTAAGAGAGTTTTGTGACTTCTTCTGGCCCACCTGGATAACCTCCCCATCATAATGTCAACTATTTGGGGGCCTAATGTAATCAGAGCAGTGGTTAGTTCATCATATTCACAAGGTCCACCCCTGCTCAAGGGCAAGATATTATGCAAGGTGAAGATCATTAAGGATATCTTAACACTCAACTACAGACCCCTCTTATATTAGGGTTCTCTAGAGGAGCAGAATCAAGAGAATGGAGGCATAATCATGAGTGGGGAATTATTAGATTGGCTTACAAGATCAGCGGCTGATAGTCCTGTTAGGGAACAGACAGATGAGGATGGTGGGAATATAAAACCAAGAGACTCATTCTATCAAATGGGCCCGCCTGTGCTCATCCTCACATGCTTTCTTTTCCAAGAAGCCACTTACCTGCAGCCCGGTCTGGCCTCAATGGACAGGATAGGTCACATTCCTCAGCAAACTACCTGTTATTTGCAGGAGAAATGTAGACCCACATAATGTTGATAAAAGGAAACAAAGTTACCTTGATAAAGGAGACTTTTGAAGTGAAATTGCATGGAAATGAAGGGAGACCCTCATTGCTATACAAAATTACATATAAGAGGTTGTGAGGGGAATGGGAAAATAAACAAGGAGAGAAATGAATTACAGTAGATGGGGTAGAGAGAGAAGATGGGAGGGGAGGGGAGGGGGGATAGTAGAGGATAGGAAAGGTAGCAGAATACAACAGTTACTAATATGGCATTATGTAAAAATGTGGATGTGTAACCGACGTGATTCTGCAATCTGCATTTGGGGTAAAATTGGGAGTTCATAACCCACTTCAATCTAATGTATGAAATATGATATGTCAAGAGCTTTGTAATGTTGTGAACAACCAATAAAAAAAGGAGACTTTTGTGACTATATCATGAAACTCTGAAAAATAAGAATAGTTCCGGCTAACCATAAAGAACATATGGTTAAGAATCCAATTAGAACTAGTCAGCATGGGCCAGAGTGACCTAGAGTTGCCATCACAGTGGGGACTTGAAAGTCTGATGTCACCCTGCTATCCGTCAGAAGTCAAGAGATGGATTTGGGTGGAATTCTGGAAACATCTCTGGGATCCCCAATAAAACTGGAGGGCAGGAGAGGCACATGGCCCTTCTCCTCTCTGAGAGGACTCACTCTCCCCCTGGAGAGTGTCCCCTTTCCCTTTCCTTATCCCCTTCAATAAACTCCTTCCCATTACTCTGAGCAACAGATCTGAGATCTTTCTGACTTGATCACAAGAATTAGGGTTTGAAGAGGGGGTCTTCAAGCTGCCAAGTCCCCAGCTCTGTAACATTCCCACGATGTCGGTGAGCAGGGAAAATCAGTGTCACTTCTCAGTCCAAAAAGCTGGAAGCCTCAGAACAAGACAGACCAGTGAAGGCTGAAGGCCTGCCTGGAAGCTCCCTGGAGAGGCGCTGGTGTGCGTCCACCTCCAAAAGTTGAAGAACCTAGAGTCTGGCATCTCCAGAACAGGGCAGCAGCAAAACAACGGCTCCTGCCCTCAGCTCACTGACCCACAGTCCTGTCTTCTTTGGAAATGTTCTCACAGACACACGCTGAAGTATGCTTGATGGCTTTCCTAGGTGTCTCCCAAGCCCGTCAGGTTGACAACCAGATCCACCAGGCACCTTACACCTACCTTTCAGGGGGGCATATCATTCTCCTATTGAAGACTACATTTCCCAGCCTCCCTCACAGGCACAGCCAGGCATCTAGGAATTTGCCAAAGAAATGTATAGCAGCGTCTGAGAGACCTCTTTAAAACACTTCTGGCGTTCAGTATCTGTACCCTTATGTTCTGATTTCTTCTTGCCACCTGGAAGGTGTGTACGTTAATGGCTAAGCTTCTTGCAGGGACTTTAGACTATGAAGTGACATTAAGAATGAGAGCCTCATAGGAGGAGGGTGAGGCAGGAGGAGAGAAAGAGCCTGGAATCCATTGGAGAGAGACAGGGCAGTGGTGTGCTGGGTTTTGAGTTTGTGTTTTTGTTTTGTAGTACTGAGCCTCGTCCACAAGGGTGCTCTACACTGAGTTATGTCCCTAGCCCTTTTTGTATTTTTATTTTGAGACAGGGTCTCACTGTTACAGAGTTGGGACCTCCTGAGAAAATGAGGCAATGCAAAGACACTCCCCTCTCCAAACCCTGATTCTATGATCAAGTCAGAAAGATTTCAGACATGTTACTCAGATTTTATTGAAGAAAAAGGGAAAGGGGACACTCTCAAGGGAGAGAGCGGGTCCTCTTAGAGGACAGGAACAGTGTGCCTCTCCTGCATTCCAGTTTTACTGGGGATCCCAGAGAAGTTTCTAGAGAGTCCCATCCAGATCCACCTCTTGACTTTTGACTGACAGCAGCATGACATCAGACTATTTTAAATCCCCACGGCCATGACAACTGTAGGTCACCTTGTCCCATGCTGTCTTATTCTAATTGGAACCATAAATTCTTACAGATTTTGTAGTTAGGAGGAATTATCTTTATTTCCCTGAGTTTTGGGATCTGGTCCATGAAAAGGGTCAAAAGTGTCTCCCCTTGAGGGTAACTTTGTTTCCTCTTATCAAATTTCAGGCCTGCATTTCTCTTGCAAATAACAGTTAGTTTGCTGAGGAATGTGACCTATCCTGTCCACTGAGACCAAGCAGGGCTGCAGATACATGGCTTCTTGGAAAAGAAAGCATGTGAGAGTCAGCACAGTGGGCCCATTTTATAGAATTATTCTCTCAGTCTCATGTTCCCACCATTCACATCTGTCTGTTCCCTAAGTTGGTGAGGGTGGCCTTGAACTTGCAATCCTCCTGCCTCCGATTCCTGTGAAGTTGGGATTACAGGTCTGTGCCACCATTCCTGGCCTGGTATGTAGTTAAATGGTAAACAGCAGGCTCTCTGTAGGGTCATTCCTACTGATTTGTGGCATTTGCCAATTCTGGGACATAAATACTCCATCATGGCTAATTTCAAGTTACCAATATTATATTATTGAATATAAAGTTAGGAAGGGAAGAGATGCCAAAATCTGGTTTTCACATACAGGCCAGTCCAGCACACCACTCCAGACTGCTTGCTCCAAAGCTTCTTTTTTATCACAGAAAATTAACTTCTATTTTTTTTTTTTTTTTTTGGTATCAGGGATTGAACCCAGGGGTACTTAACCACTGAGCCACATCCCCAGCTCTTTATATTTTTTATTTTGAGGGTCTCACTAAGTTGCTGAGGCTGGCTTTGAACTCTCAAGTGGTTGGGATTATAGGCGTGCAAAGCCCTACCAGGCAAATTAACTTCTATTTTATTTAAGGTACATGCAGACAAACCTAATTCTATGGTAATTTTGTTCAACCCTGTCAACGTTGAAATTTTCTTCACATCTCGAATGTGTTAGGATCTAAGCAGGGAAGTAGGTGTGTGGGAGACAGGTTTTGCTTTCCACAGTATTCACAGCAGCTGCCATTTCATTTCACCTTCCTGCCAGAAAGATTTACCCTGCTCTTTATGAGGAGAGCAGGATAACCTTACAAACCTCAGAAGAAAACAGAAGGGCAATTGTGCGGGTGAAACAATAATCACCATGCTTTACAGTGACCCCTGGGCAGGCACCAAGATGGGAAATATTTTGAAGCAATGCAACCAATCTGGGAGTGTGTGGTATTTAAACCCCACTTCACAAAGCTGCCTCTGAAGATTGGTGAAGTTCAAGACCCCACAACAGAGCAGAAAAGACTTCAGAACAAATAAACATCAGCACTACTAGAAAACGCCTCTCTGAAAACTGAGCTGGGAAAATACGGAGGTCACGTCTTTTTAGGTTTTTAGTGACTCCCAATCTGCTGTAGCCAAGGGACTGGCCATGTACCCACCATCCTGGAGGTTGTAAGTAGTCAGAAAATGGCACCCCTTTTCATGACAACAGTTCATATCCAGAGCACTGGCTCCTGTGTGACAGGACAGCCCGCTGTCCAGACCTGAGCCCAGAGCCCAACAGCAGCATCATCGATCGCAGGGAACACAGAACATTTTCATGTGCTTTCAGCTTTCCTCATCCCAGCACCCTTCCAAGAGAAACAGAGAAACCCTCCTCTACTTCTTTCTATGTAAGTGATTTTCAGGTGATGGCACTGACTCTATGTGACGTACCTGTACTCCCCCATCAATCTCCCTCTGCAGCTGCATCCGGAAATGAGGGGAGAAAGTAAGTCATTAAATAATGTACTGGATCCCCTTTAGGGCCCCTTCTATGGGTTATCACATATACAAACTAGGAAGAGCAATCACAAGAAGTGCAGCTATTGTGCATGGAGTACCCAGCATAGCTGAGATCTTAGGGAAAGTGTTCAGTTTCTCAGGTAATCTTCATAGGAAACCAGTAAGATAGCCAGGGTCACTACTACCTCACTCCACCAATGACAAAACTGAGGTTCTTGGGGTGAAATCCAGGTCACCTGGTACTGCTTCCAGGCTGTCTGATGCTAGGGTTCTCAGAAGGGGATCTTTGACTTGTCGTACTCAGACACAGGGCAAGGAGGCCACATCTAGGACTAAGTAAGACAGGACTGGTTTATCCATGAGGCCTAGCGACATGGTGCCATGGGCTGGGGATGTGGCTCCAGCGGTAGCTCGCTGGCCTGGCATGCGTGCGGCCCGGGTTCGATCCTTAGCACCACATACAAAGATGTTGTGTCTGCCGATAACTAAAAATAAATATTAAAATTAAAAAAAAACATCTTTCAGAAAAAAAAATGGTGCCATGATACTTCTAGAGAAACACAAAAGTGTTTAAATTGTAAAAGTGTGATTCAAATTTTAAAATCAGAAGAAAACATGAATATCATAATTTGATAGGTAATAATGAATGATAAATAGCAATGAAAAAATAGCACTGGCTTCAGACTAGGTTATATTTGTCTGTATACTAACAGAATAATAAAACAAAATTCTTGGTATATTTTTATGAAGGAAGGAGCCCCCAAAAGCCAAAGGGACAAGTGCCCGAAAACATCACATGTAGCCGGTATTTTCATCTGTTTCAAGACATTTTGAAAAATTTTTCTTTAATTTCTCCATTGACCCATCAGTCACTGGGAATATATTGTTTAATTCCCAAGTGTTTGTGCAATTTCTACTGTTCCTCTTGTCATTTATAATTTTATTCAATTGTGGAAGACACTTTGTTTTTAAGTAAAAATTGAAACCAACGTATGACCAACAGCACCATATTTACCTATCATTTTCTTTTACACTTGTGATTTTCTTGGTTTGTTTTTGTTTTGGTTTTTGTTTGATACTGGGAATTGAACCCAGAGGCACTGTACTGCTGACCTTCATCCCCCGACCCTTTTTTTTTTTTTTTTTTTGAAATGGTCTAAGTTGGTGTAACACTCGCTAAGTCGCTGAGGCTGGCCTTGAACTTGTGATCCTCCTGCCTCAGCTTCTCAAATTGCTGAGATTATAGGCCTGGGTCATTGTGCCTGAGTAGACTTGTAATTATTAAAAGATACTACATTATGGGAGGCAGCAAGGTATGTAAATCCAAGTATCCCTTCCTAATGAATGATATATGTAGAAGATAGCAAAATTAATAGGGGTTTGAAAGGAGATTAAACATGTTATGGTTGAATTGTGTCTTCCCTAAATAAAGATGTTGAAGGTCTAACCAAAAGCCCCTAAGGATAGTCCTTGTTTTGGAAGTAAGGTTGTTGCAAATACAACTAATAAAGTTAAAATGAGGTCAAACTCCAAGGTGTGGTGCCTCGTGCCCTTGTAAGAAGGTGGCCATGTTCCAGTGGAGACTGGGAGAATACCATGTGGTGACAAAACAGAGTTTTATTCAGTTATATGTCATGGAATGCCCTATTGCCAGGAAACCACCAGAAGCTAGGAATAGAGGTAAGGAAGGGCTGCCCTTCAGCGTTCAGATGGAGCACGGCCTTGACGACACCTTGATTTTGGAATTTTAGTCTCCAGAACTGTGAGACAATAAATTTCTGTCATTTTAAGCCACCAGGTTTGTGGTACTTTGTTAAAGCACCCCTGTAACTTGCCTTTCCAACGGACACTTAATTACAGAAACACTGGCGAAAGAAGACCAGCAGGCAAACTCGTACATACACATACATCAGATTTGGCCAGAAAAGTTGGCCCCAGCCACAAACCACTTGTATCACAGTGTCTCTTTCTAGATCTCTTTCCTTTAATTCCTTGTCCTTCCACCTAACAACACCTGTAAATTAATCAGGGTTGAAAGTGACATGAGAGAAATTAGATCTAATCCCTGAACTTCCTTTCCCTTCAAGAAACCCTTCACAGGCCCTCAGGGGAACCAGACCACAGGCCAGAAACTAGCTCTTTAACAACACACTCCCTGGAAAAACACGTCCCTGGTTTTTCTCTGTCTCTTTTTCTCTCTTTTTCTCATTCAAATTCTGTAACTGTATTCTTGTAACATTCAATTCAGATTTTAGGAAGAAAGTGATTCTATAAATGATAATAGCCAGGGATGGTGGCACTCACCTGTAATCCAATCTATCTGGGAGGCTGAGGCAGGAGAATCACAAGTTTAAAGCCATTCTCAGCGATTTACTGGGACCCTGTCTCAAAATTAGAAAATAAAAAGCACAGTGAACCAAAACTCTGGAACCCTGATATTCTACTTTGGGGGCATGTTTTACTCTGCTCTGATTTGCTCGTTTCCTACAGCACTTGTTCCCTGGTCTCATGGAATATCTCAGTTTCTTGGGTCCCCATTTTTTTTAATATTTTATTTTACTTATTTATTTTGCAACCAGCATCACTTTCCCTTCCTTACCAAGCCTACATTCTCAAATGAGTTCCCCAAAGTTTCCTTTGTCCTCTAACCTTGATTACCTTGCATCTCTATCTCTCACATCACCCAGGAAAATTCCAACCCTGTGTCAGTTCTCTAGCCCCTTCCTCCATCCCAATGCCCATCACCTATACCCTGCTGACAGAAACCTGGCAGCTCACGGGACTGGTTCCCCTACATACACCTTCACGGCTTCCAAATTCATCTGAGCCTTACCTGACCACTTGTCCTTGGTCAGCACCTACTTCCATTACCCACAATAATTATTCCAAATGTGTGCTGTTTCCTACCCACACCTTAGATCCCTCTCTTTTGTAGGATGATCCTGCTTCATTCTTTACCAGTGAAACTGAGATCATGAGGCATACCCGTCCTCACCTTTTCTCATGCCTAACGACTTACTTATGTGCAATATGCTAGTCAGCTAGGACTGCCACAACCAAATAACACAGGCTCCATGACTTAAATAATACACATTTAGTTTTCCATAGTTCTGGAGTCCAGAAATGCCAAGATCAAGGTTGTGGCAGGGCTCATTTTCTGGAGAGGGCTTGATTGTTGCCTCAGAGACAGCTGTCTTCTCTATGTCTTCACCGGATTATTCCTCAGAAGACGCACCCAGGGGATGGTGGGAGAAGTTCCCTGGTTTCACTTCTTAGAAGGACACCAATCTGATTGGATCAGGGCTCCCCACCTTTATGACTTCACTTAACCTTAATTACTTCTCTGTTCCAAATGTAGCCACACTGGGGTTAGGGTTACAACACATGAACTGAAGGTAAGAGCAAAGGGACACATAAGTCAATCCAAAGCTACAACCACAGAAACTTTGATTCTTTCACGCTAAATTCAGAATATATGGTATCTTTTCTCTCATTAATAGAGAAATGCAAATCAAAACTACTCTAAGATTCCATCTCACTCCAGTCAGATAGCAGCTATTAAGAATACCAACAACAATAAGTGTTGGCGAGGATGTGGGGGAAAAGGTACAGTCATACATTGCTGGTGGGACTGGACATTGGTGCAGCCAATATGGAAAGCAGTATGGAGATTTCTTAGAAAGCTGGGAATGGAACCACCATTTGACCCAGCTCTCACACTCCTCAGTTTTTACCCAAAGGACTTAAAAACAGCATACTATAGGGACACAGCCACATCAATGTTTATAGCAGCACAATTCACAATAGTTAAACTGTAGAACCAAACTAGATGCCCTTCGGTAGATGAATGGATAAAGAAAAGTGGCATATATACACAATGGAATATTACTCAGCATTAAAAGAGAATAAAATCATGGCATTTGCAGGTAAATGGAGTTGGAGAATATAATGCTAAGTGAAGTTAGCCAATCCCTAAATACCAAATGCCAAATTTTTTCTCTGATATAAGGAGGCTGATTCATAGTAGGTTTGGGAAGGGGAGCATGGGAGAAATAGAGGAACTCTAGATAAGGCAGAGGGGTTGGAGGGAAAGGGAGGGGGCATGGAGTTAGAAATTATGGTGGAATAAGATTAGGGTATCATTACCCTAAGCCCATGTATGAAGACATAAATTGGTGTGAATATACTTTATATACAACCAGAGATATGAATAACTGTGCTCTATATGTGAAATATGAATTTTAATGCATTCTGCTGTCATATATAACTAATTAGAATAAAAATTAAATTAAAAAAAAGCACAGTGAATAAAGCTCAGTAGGAGAGAGCCCCTGGGTTCAACCCTCAGTACTAGTGATAATGACATCACTCTTCTCCAAATATTAATTCTGATAAGACAACAATGACAAGATGGAGCCCAACTCCCATTACCTGCCGGGTTCCTGGGTTCCTGGACATTAACATCAATACTGTTTGTGGTCAAGTTTCCAGGCATAAGCTGAAATTTCCCCCACGTTTATGGGTTATGTGCATTGACAGAAAATTATACTGTTTGCCTAATAAACGCTGTTTATTAAGAAAAGACTTTATTGGGGCTGGGGATGTGGCTCAAGAGGTAGCGCGCTCGCCTGGCATGTGTGCGGCCCAGGTTCGATCCTCAGCACCACATACAAAAATGTTGTGTCCGCCAAAAACTAAAAAAAAAAAAATAAATATTAAAAATTCTCTCTCTCTCTCTCTCTCTCTCTCTCTTAAAAAAAAAAAGAAAACACTTTATTATTTCCTATTAGGAAATTTTAGGACTGGATAAACCAAAAAAAAAAAAAACCCTATATTTCTTTTTAGAAAACCCCAGAAGTCTGCAAAACCTTCCAAATTAAATAAATAATGGAGCTTGGGTACAGTGTTTATTTAGTGTGTACAAGGCCCTGGGTTCAATACTAGCACCACACACACAACACACATGCACATGCACATACACACACACAAATGCAACAAATACATTAATAATCGGATGTCTATAAGAATCTGATAGCTGGTGGTACATGCCTGCAATCCCAGGGGCTCAGGAGGCTGAGGCAGGAAGATCAAGAATTCAAAGCCAGCCTCAGAAATATTATTAAGTTGTTCTAGTTAGTTGTACATGACAGTAGAATGCATTTTGACACATTGTACACACATGGAGCATAACTTCTCATTCCTCTGGCTGTACATGTTGCTGAGTCACAGCAGTAGTGTAATCATACATGTATACAGGGTCATAATGTGTGTCATGTTCCACTGTCCTTCCCATCCCCAGTGTCACACCCCTCCCCTCACTTCCCTCACTCCCCTCTGCACAATACAAATTTCCTTCATTCTTCCCTACTCCCTCCCCACTGTGGATCAGCATCCATTTATCAGAGAAAACATTCAGCTTTTGTTTTGTGGGGATTGGCTTATTTCACTAGCATGATATTCTATAGTTCCATTTATTTACCTGCAAATACCATAATTTCATTCTTCTTTAAAGCTAAGTAATATTCCATTGTGTACATGTACCACATTTTCTTTATTCATTCATCTGTGGAAGGGCAGCTAATTTGGTTCCACAGTTTAACTATTGAGAATTGAGCTGCTATAAACATTGTAGTCAGCCTCAGCAATTTTGCAAGGCCCTAAGCGACTCAGCAAGACATTGTCTCTAAATAAAAAATTTTTAAAAGGGCTGGAGATGTGGGTCAGTAGTTCAGTGCCCCTGGATTCAATCCCTGGTACCAGGGAGGGAAAAAAAAAAAGAATCTGGCAAATGGCCTGACTTAGAATAATAAAGAGATTGAAAAAAATGCTTTCTATTTTGTCAAGGAAAGTGCAGTATAGAACAGGAATAAGACAAGTATGTAAGACCTGCTCTAAAAGACAATCATCTGTGCCAAGGTGCAGCTTAGCTGTCTCCAGGAACAAGTATTTTCATAAGGCTTATCTTCCATAACACCATGAACAAATTTATTAGCTTACCTACCAAAACTATTCATGAAGACTAGCTTGAGACTCTTGGTGCTGTGCCCACAGAGTCCTATGCCCAAAGTCCGTATATAATAAACTCTGTCCAGTCTTAAGACCCACTCTAAAATCACCCAACCCAAGCCAAAAGAACCAGCTTCTCCCTGCTGAGACACTACTAAGCCTTTGGCAGGGGTGGTCCTCCTTCTGCAGTCAGCATAATAAACTGAGCTTTGCTTGATCCTCAGATTATTCAGCTGGTCTTTGGAGCATTAACAGTCAAACCCTTTTTTTTTTTTTTTTTTTTTTGCTAAGTGAGACCCATGTTATCTGAGTTGAATTAATTTCATATGGCTGAGCTGATGTTCCTCCCCCATCCCCCTGGCCATCGTGCTTACCTCAGAGGATGGACACATGACCTGGGCGAGTCCAAGCCAATACTGAATAAAGGGTTTGACGCTTGGGATGGGATGTTTTAGATATCTAAAGCTGAAATATGTAATGAACTAAATATGGGAGAGAGACAAGATAGGATTCTCCTTGTGTGTTAAGCAAAGCAAATGATTATGCTGCTGGATCTTGGGATTCAGACCACTCAAGCCAATTGGTGGGGAGAAGGGATAGGAATACGCCAGGATCTTGGAGTTCATTACCTATCTCTTTTTTTAAATAATTAATTTTTGTGGTACTGGGAATTTAATCCAAGGGTGCTCTACGATGGAGCTACACCTCCAGCCCTTTTGCATTTTTATTTTGAGGCAGAGTCTAAGTTGCTGAGGCTGGCCTCAAACTTGTTATCCCTCTGCCTCTGGCTCCCAAGTTCCTGGGAATATAGGCTGTTACCTACCTTTTAATGGCTTCAATAAGATATATTAAGGAAGGTGAAGGCTTCCAGCCAAGCTGGCCCATTTGAAGATATAAAGGAATAGCCAAGAGCTTTGTTAATAATACTAGCTCGTGTTGTGTGTTGACAATGTGCCAGGTGCCATTCTGAGAGTTTTACATGGCAGCATCCCCTGGCATGCCATCTGGCAAGCGGAGGCACAACTGTTTTCCCAAAGCTGAGAGAGAGACTGGTACCATCCAGCTAAGGGTGCAAGGTTAGGGGCAGGAAGCCTATGACTAATCACAGGGTAACTCCAAGTTCAAGAAAGTGTGCTCCACTAAATCTGGGCCTTTAACCCACAGAGTTGTCAGACGTCAGACCTACCAGCATCTAGCGGGGGTTTTAAAGGGATTTGATTGCCAAGGCAATGTCGATGGCCTGCAACAGGCCCTGGGATTCCTTGTCCTCTACAGAGATTTTCAGGCTTCCCTCCATGCACTTCCTGTAACCGTGCCAAAAGGAAGGGCTGTACCCGGGTATAAAGCCAGAACCATGGGCTTTCAGACTGGATGACCCAGAAACCCACTGCTCCATTGGGGCAGGGAGTCTTGCTAACCCTGACCAGCAAGGAAAAAAAGAGAATGTGTACTTGTTGCTTTTTAAAGTACTGGTACTCAGGGCCTCACACATGCTAGGCAAGTGCTCTACCACTGAGCTATGTCCACAGTCCTTTTTATTTTTTGAAACTGAGTCTACATTGCCCAGGCTGGCCTTGAACCTACCATTCTCCTGCCTCAGCCTCCCAAGTCGCTGGGATTTCAGTAGTATACTTTGAACCCATGATAGCTTAAGTAATTTTCCCTTCTCTTTTACAAAGTCCAATTCTTACTCTGCAATGCCTCAGTTTCCTCAACTGTCATGTGGGGGTAAAACTGATATTTCCCACCTGGGATTGATGTGAGGCTTACATGACTGGTGCAGGATAATAGCTTGATTAGTGTTGGGCATCATCCTCCTACCATGTATTGTGGTATAGGGAAATGGTTTAATTATCCATGTGTTTGTAGACTTGTCTTCTGACAGTCTACAAGTGGTGATCCATGGATTTAGGAGGGATGGACATCCCTTGGGCTTGGGATCCGTGAGTAGTTTCTGGCTCAGATCATCTCCCTTGGGGAGAAAGGTTAAGTATGTCTTTGACTTTTTTATGGGGTGGTAGAGGACTTTAAATGGGCTCATTGTTGAAGTACATGCAAGGATCTGTGCGTTGAAATGAACCAAAGGCTGAAAAGAAATGAATGAACTACGGAACAGCATCTGATGACTTTGAACTCCGGACTCCGTTCCCAGCCTCAAAACCAGAGCCACAACCAACGTGATGCAAAGGCAAGAAGTTGTGTCTCAGCTTTTGAGAAGTGATTAAAAGGAAAGTGGGAAGTTTCAAAACAGAGAGGCATAGAACACAATGGGCCATTGTTGCTAAATTGTGGGATTTAGACTCTGCCTTTTTTTTTTTTTTTTTTTTGGTACCATGGATTGAACTCAGGGGCACTCAACCACTGAGCCACATCTCCAGCTCTATTTTGTATTTCATTTAGAGACAGGGTCTCACTGAGTTACTTAGCACCTCACCTTTGCTGAGTATGGCTTTGAACTCATGATCCTCCTGTCTCAGCCTCCTGAGCCACTGGGATTAGAGGTGTGTGCCACTGTGCACATTCTTTTATTCAGAATGCTAAGGACTCAAAGAGTATAGGATGGGGCCAAGGATGGATCCAGGGATGCTCAGGATTCTAAGCCAGTCTTCCCAGTACATCTACACCTCACAGATCCCTCTCTTCCAAACCCTCACTGCTGCTCCAAGTACCCACTACCCAGGGTGGCTTCAGCAGGATTGCCATCCCCTGACCTCCTTACAAATGTCAGTCCCCCCTCCCCTGGGACTCCCCTCTTTCCTCCGGCATCTGACATAGCCCTATGGTGGTGCACAGAACCTAACAGACAACAGACACTGATTTCAGAACTATTTTATTTGAAGAAAATTTTCTTCTATAGTTCTAGTTCTAAACAAAATGCTGTCACTGTGAGTGCTTCGCAGGCATTGCATTTAAATGAATCATGATAATGTTCACACTTTCAAGCCACACTTAGAATTAAAGACTCCATACAACTTTTTTTTTTAACAAAGTTCAGTCAAAACAAAACAGAACTATTCATCCTACAGAATATCATTTTTCCTAAAATGACTACTAGATAGGAAAACATCGTCGGGACGACCAAAGTGTCCCTATTCTGAAATTTTTTTAAGCGACACAATAATGCAAATCACATTTTCCTTTTCTTCACCAATAATAAACCTTGGCAACCATTTGAAAAAGCACCAGCCAACCCTACAAAAGTGATTTCAGCACCCTTTGCTCTTCAAAATGGACCCTCTTTTGTGATTAATGTTTCCTGTAGGAATGGATCAGAACGGTGAGGGCAAAAGTGAAGCAGGTGTGCACTGGTGTGCTGCACCTTGTGTCCCCAAGTTCACACAAAAGGTGGGAAACAAACACTCTTTGGTGAATGAAACCGAAGGGTGGAAAGCTACTGTTGGATAATCATCACAAAGGCAAAATCAACTGATTTTAGTAGTGTCTGAGCGAACATTTATTAATCCCCCTCACGGGAAGGTGTTGGAGGCAAAGCTATACACACAGGCAGGCGGAGAGCAGGCTCTCTTCCCTCCTCCTTGGATCAGATCAAGCTGCCAAGCCCTCTGCTACAAACGCTGTGATGCTTAGCTAATATTTCTAAATAAAGCAGATTACATGTGACTTTAACTTTTTCACAAAAAATGAAGTATAGAGATTATAATATGTAGCGAGGGAAAAAAATATGGTAAAAAACTAAACCACAGGATGGGATGTTTGAATTTAAAGAAAAACAGGTTCATGATGATGATGATGAAACCATGAAGTCAAAGATAGACTGTGGACCCAGACTGAAGAGGCTGCCAGACCAGAGCCATGTGCCCGAAAGAAGCTATCTCCTTTGAGAAGAAAGCCCTGGTTTAGACCCTTAGAGCAGACATTTACAAGGCTCAGGGTCTGTGGCTTACTATGCATGTGTCCCTGGCTCTCAGCATTGTCTTGCTCTGATGAGACACTGAAGCATTTCTGGTAATCAGGGAATGTAGCTGAATCCACTTGTTGCTTTGAAAGCCATTTCTCAAGGTACCTATCCACACATTCAAGGCCTTAACTCCTAAAGCAGGGTTGAAAACAGGTTTCACTCCATTCTGACGGACGGGTAAGTGGTACCTGGAAGCATGGATTGGACATGGGTTCTGAGAGCAAACCCTGACCTAGGGAGGGAGGGCCACAATCCTTCATATGTCACCTTGAAAGAACAGCAGCACAGAAGCCACACACTCTCTGCTGCTCATCTAGGAAAAAGGCATCGACAGGCTTCCCTTTTCCCTTCACCAGGCTGCCTCTTGAGTGGTCTGCAAAAGCCACTCTTCACCGAATGCTGTTTGATAAGGAAAAACAAGGCTTTTCTCCTCAATTTACCTCTTGGCCAAACAGAAAGGATCATCACTTTACCTGGACATCTGAAAGCACTGCACCCTCGTTGAAAGGAAACATTTACTTCTTTCTTTTGTAGAGAGAAAGAGCTTTGTCTATCACAGGATAGCTTTAGTTAATACCTAAGGCATTTGGAATTACATGGGATCTTGGTTTTAAAAACTAAAAAAGATGGCAGAGTTCAGTTCTCTTTGGTTTCATGCTGATGTCTTTCGCTTATTTCCTACTGGTATCCATGTCTCCTTAATACCTTATGATGACGACTTAACCAATACTGTCAAAAACCATCAACTCTTACACATCCATCAGAAAACCTTTTAAATGAGGCTAAAAGAGAGAGACCTCTGAAACTAGGCATTTTTGAAAGTAAAGTCAGAAGGAATGACAGGAAGAAGACACAACCTCTCCTCCTAAAGACCCTCCTGTGAAGATGGGTACTTCTGGCCAGGCAGCTTCCAACTGGGTCCTCCCAACCACTTCCTTCCCCAGAGTAAGTCAGCACCCCTCAGAAGCATCTGGGGGTGGGGGAGGATAAAGCATTTAGAGAAGGACAATGGGAAGAAAATAGATATTAGCAAATTTAGTAAAGGACAGTCTTGAGGGATGAGGGGAGATTTTCATGGAAAATTGCCTTCATTATAGGCAGAGTCTTCAATATAATACTGGCACCAATGAGAGAGTGAGCTAAATAAAAACTACCCTCAAAATGTCAACACAGATGATGCGCACAGCAGGGTGATGTCATAAAAGCCACAGATCTGTTCCTATTACACATTCTTTCACTGCTGGCAGCTGAAAACAAAATCTTGTTAGGAGTCTGTGTATCTTAGGGCTAAAATATGCAAGCATACACACACATGTGCGCACACATGTACACACACACACACACACACACAATCAAATCAAGCTTATAAAAGAGCTTTGTGGATCAGAGTTTACCTTTACTTGGTCCAAAAAAATCTAATTGTCAGCCTTAGGAAAATAGACCCAAAGTATGTAATCAGCAAGAGAATTAACTGGTTGGCAGAAATAATACTGTGTTTTATGTGATGTGATTATGTACAAATTAATCTCTAGACATCTGTCCCATACTAAATCCACTGGCTAGTCTTCTGAACACCTAAGACCTTAAAAAGTTAAACTCTGTAGCAACAAAAATAAATTAGACTTTAAAAGATACATCATGAAAATAGAGGTCACTAGAAATTCAATTCTACAATGACTATAACTTAAAATGAATCTATTCTTTAAGTAAGTATCATTCCTGGGATGAATTCAGTTCAGTGTTGCTTAGAAAAGGAAAGAAAAAAAAAAAAGCTTAGTACTTGAAAATCAATGGGTATGGCTTTAAAACCCTTAAACAGTGCTATAAGTAGACTAATAGAATTATTTGCTGACAAGATACAAAGATTCATCTCCTTGCCCAAAATAAAGTCTTAATCATTTTTGCCTAATACTTCTGAAAAGTCATGCAAATGAGATTTTTGTAACCAGATACTTGAGGACATGGTTGTAAAGAAACCCTGTAGTGACTCCTTCAACGAACTGAAGAACTCTGGATCGACTGTTCTCCTTACTGCATCTGCACCGTGAATGGCATGCTGGAGGCACACAGTGTTTGGAACACGTTTATCTACTGTGACGGTTCTATTTTTCTATGGGGCTTTCTTAAGGAGAGGCACGCTGTGACTAAAGTGGTTTTGCCTGCCATTAGTGCAGAAAGTTGGACTCTGGCTCACGGTTTTCCTGATTCCATTACAAAATACCAGATAACCTCAGAAAATGTTTTTCAATCAAAATAAAATTTCCATAAGTATGGGTATAGAGTTTTTCGTTGGTGCTTAGTGCTGGGGATTAAACCCAGGCCCTCATGTATGTATGGCTAGTCATGCACTTGGCATACTCTACCCGAGTATATATTTGTAAAGGAATGTTAATCTATGATTGGCAGAAGCTTTCACTCATTGTTAACTGACTTAATGAAATTGCTTGAGTTGTTCACTGCTATTGCTGTGTGAGCCACCTGGGTTCACAACTAAGGTAAGTCAAGCATCTTACCTAATTTCAGAAAGACCCCCAGAGGTGGTCAGGGGTGATGGCAAACACCTGCACTTCCAGTGATTCGGGAGGCTGAGACAAGAGGATGTCAAGTTTGAGGCCAGCCTGGGCAACTCAGTAAGACCCTGTCTCAAAGTTTTTAAAAATGGCAGGGGGTGGAGAGCACAGTGGGGATGTAACTCAGGGTAAAACACTCTTGGGTTCTATCCCCAGTACCAGAGGTTTAAAAAAAAAAAAAAAAAAACAGTGGCCATTCCTCTCTCTCTCCTTCCTCTCTTTCTAGCACAAATGTTTTACAGCTACCATCACCTTAATCCACAAAAGCAAAACGTGAACTACAAAGCTAAAAGGTATCCTGATTTAAACATGATAAACAAAAACTAAGTCAAATACATTCAATAAAAGGAATTCTTAAAGGCAATTTTTTTTCTTATTTGGTATTTCCTTTCCTTCCTATACAAGATTCAATTTTAAAAATATATGTTTATAGCCATCCTTTTAAACAATATACCCTCTCTTTTAAATAACATAGTACGCCTAGAAATGCAATTTATGTGATCCACATAGATCTGCAATATGCCACATATGAAGTAAAGAGGTTTTATCAATCTATTTATTTTGTCATTCATAAATGAAAAAAAAAAAAAGATTAGAAAACTGAGAATGTTTTAAACAAATTTTGGGTGGACTGACTGCTTGCAAGGATTCACCCTAGGGTTCCACCATTGTAGGTTTCCTGAAAAGTAGTGTGCAAATAAAATATATGAGCATGGAACCCTATTTTAAACACATTGGAAGTACCTGTGGGTAAGACGGGGAGAGGAAGGAGAATAACAAAGTTATTATCAAGTAAATTGATAATTTAAAAAGTCTCCTACTTAAGGTACTACTGATATTTAAAGTGACCTAAATAAAACAGATTTTAAAATCATCTTTACCATTCATGTCTATTATTGACTTTGGCCCTTTACCAAGCAGACCCAATGAATCCACTTATTTTTTTTTTAGTGGTGCTGGGGATTGAACCCAGGGCCTTGTGCATGTGAGGCAAGCACTTTACCAATTGGGCTATATTCCCAGCCCCTGAACAACCCATTTTTTAATGCTAAGTTCCCATCATTGGCCCAAGAATATCGTGTTGGATGAAAACATTATCATGGATTTGTTCCCATAATTTAAAAATCAATAATTTAAAAAATAATAAAGTTGGTCTCTTTTTTCCACAAGTTTTCAAGTAATTAGTTCAAGTAAGCTTATTTACAGCTGCTACTGGTATATATCCGTGACCTACTCTAGCCCACATTTTTTTCCCTTTAGAAATCAGTCTCCCTTTGTTGTTTTTTGTTTCTCCTTTTTTTGGTCTTGAACCAGATTTGTTTGAAGTACGAAGTCAATTCAGTCATGTTTCTGCTTTATTGGGCAGATAAAGAGAAGAAACCAGCAAGTTATGTCCAAAGGCTGGGAATCGCCGAAATGCTTCCCAGCTATCTGAAAAGATATTGTACTTGAGGAAAACTCGGTGCTCCAAGCTGGTGGACAGGGTCACGTCCCTGCTCATGATGTAGATGCCGTCATTGTGGAGCGCGCAAGTCAAGTTAAGCCCGGATTTGGATGTGTTCTCCTTGAGGTAGAGCCACTGCCGGGTGACAGTGTTGTAGGACTGCACAGTGAGCATGTCCTCGCTCTGGCTGCTCCTCCGGTTGGGCCCCAGTTCGTGGAGACATCCCCCGACAATGTAGATGGTTTCCTCCACAGACACCATCTGCTGCTTTCGAATGTGGACGTCACATGTTTCAAAGAGTGTCCAGATGTCTGAAGAGGGGCAGTACTGCAAAATGTTCATGTTTCGGTCTGAAACACAGAAAGAAGCAAATGATGACAGCCACCAGCAACACTGTAGATGACCCAGGCCGTACATAAACCTCTTCCTCCATGTGCCTTATTCCGTGTCACAAGGAAGAAAACCCCATTCAGAAAAACAGGTTTGAGAAACAGTTTTCCAAATGGCTGGGAAAAGACACATTTGGGTTCGTCCCAATCTACCTCCTGGAAATTCAACTATACAATGAATATAAATTAAAATAAATCTGTTCTTTACTGCTTCCCAGTTGTAACACAGGAGAAAAAAAACTAAGAAAGGCCCACCCTCCCCTGCCCACTTCTAAAGAGATGGTTAATTGAGTGGATGAAATCACACTTGAAAGGTCTCTCTAATATTATTTCTAATTAATAGCTATTTTCTTTAGGGAAAAAGGTTGCCTCTTCTCTCTTTGAAAAGAGCCTGTGAAATTTAAAATATCTAGCTTTTATTTCCTTGGTACTGGGGACTGAACCCAGGGGCACTCCACCACTGACCTACATTCCCAGCTAGCTAGCTAGCTGATTTATTTTTGCAGTGCTAGAAATTAAACCCAGGGCCTTATGGATACTAGGCAAGTGCTCTACCTCTGAGCCTCATCTCCAGACCCTCATCTTATTTTAGAGACAGCTTCTCAATAAATTACCCAGGCTGGCTTTGAACTTGCAATCCTCAAGTCTCAGCCGCCCAAGAAGCTGGGATTACAGGCATGCACCATAGCACCAGGCCTAGCTTTTCTTTTTCTTTCTTTCTTTTTTTTTTGGCGGGGGGGTGGGGAGGTGGGTACAGGGGATTGAACTCATTCCCAGCCCTATTTTTTTTTAAGTTGTTAATGGACCTTTATTTAATTCATTTATTTATATGTGGTGCTGAGAATTGAACCCAGTGCCTCACACATGCTAGGTAAGTGCTCTGCCACTAAGCCACAACCCCAGCAACCCCCCCACCTGCACCCGCCAGCCCTATTTTATATTTTATTTAGAGACAGAGTCTCATTGAGTTGCTTAATGACTTGCTTTTGCCAAGGTTGGTTTTGAACTTGCGATCCTCCTGCCTCAGCCTCCTGAGCACAGGCGTGTGCCACTGTGCCCAGCTAGCTTTTTTTTTTTCCTTTTTAATTGTTTTTTCCTTTTCTCCTCTAAGAAAGAATAAATGTAATATTTTAGTCTCTGAAGAAAAAGAGTGTTATGAGTTATCAGAAAGAATGAACTTTCTGTTTGTTGTTAAACAAACAACAAAAACTCAGGAGTGGAGGGGGCAGATCAACTTGGGACTTGGATCACTATTAAAGCATACAGCATTTCAATGGCTACAGAAGCTGGTCAGAAGACAGCTCATTTTCTCAAGGATTTGCCTCTTCCTTTAGCACCCCTCTCTGATAAAACCATTCCAGGAGAGGGGTTTGAGGGAGTCTGGCCACTCATCTGCTAAAAAGTGCTCCTGACTTAGTAACTAGACTCCCCACTAAAGGAATAAAGGACTTATTCTAGTGACAGTCCCACTGATTTCTTAGTTCAGGCATCAAGGTCTCTCCAGGTCTTCTGTAGAGTTCTCTGTCCTCACTCAGCACAGTTAGACTGTGTACTGAGGTGATCTTGAGTTGGTGGGATAATCTTTTCATTTTTACATTTAAACTTGATTTTGAAGTTTCACAAATCATCCTTCTTCCCTCTGTGGTTACTATGACTTCCTGTTGAAGTCTTATTTCTTTAGTGCTTGCCAAAGAATTAAAAAATCAAATAGCTATTTTGAAGTTATGAGTTATTATTCACTGAATTTTAAAAGCCTCACCTAACTTAAGTTGTAGGCAGGCTAAGAACGCAGCTTTAAGTTCTGATATATATTTTTCCCATAACAACTGGGATGACTGAACTACAGGGAACTCTTACAAAGAGCTGGGAAAGCTCATGCAGAGGAGGAGGGCTTCAGAGTGCAAGTAACTGCCCTGAACTCTCATCTTCGAAAACACTTTTGTTTTCAAGACTTACACAAACACCCATCCACCCACATCAGCTAACCATCCCATCATGGTCTTTGGCATTGGGAATCCAGGACAGAAATCACGGTGGGTGGCCCAAGTGAAGAAGGCTCACTAGCAGTGGCTTGTAATGCTACCAAACACACAAGAAGGGCTTTCCTTCTAAAGGACATTTGCTCAGCCAAGGTCATGGAAAAAACAGGAAATCTACCAGCAGAGTATTGTTCAGGCACTGGTGTTCAGCAGTTCCTGGTGATAAGAGAAGTTGAGGAAGGTGTGCACCTTGTGTCAGGCCATAGGATGCGTTCCACGTTACTCAGTCTAGGGAGGAATTCTTAAAACTGCTTATAGATATATAACAGTTTACGTGCCTGGAGACAGGAGTTTGGGGTTGGAGAGGCCATGGCTATCAGAGCATAGAAAGTTGTTCACTGAAACCTAAATAAACACCAAGGTTGAAGGTAAAAGAAGAATCTGCTAAGTCTCATATTTTTTCAATTATTTGCAAAGAAAAAACTGGCAATTACTTTCAGCAGAAGGTCACTAGAGAGAAAATAGCTTCACAAGTGATGACAACGTGGAGTGAAAAAGGGCAGGGGGGTGAAGCTGGGGATGCAGCTTACAGAAGGCCCTGGGTTCAACCCCAGCACAGCAAAGCAACAACAAAGCCTTACTCCTTCCAATGCACTCCTCTGCCACTGCCTCTCCTTAAGTGTGTGAACACACATACCACACGTAGTAGGTTGAATGGTGGCTCCCCCAAAGATATGTCTACCCACTAATTCTTGAAACCTGGGAGTATATCCTTATTTGGGGAAAAAAATCTTTGCAGATATAATTAAGGACCTTAAGATCACTCTGGATTACACAGGTGGGACCCTAAATCCAATAACTGCACTTATACTAGACAGAAAAGAAGATGCACATGAATAAGAAGGCCACATGAAAATGGAAGGCAGACTGATGTTACATAGCCACTAGCCAAGGAATAACAGAAGTGGGGAAAAAGGAAGGAAGAATTCTTCCCTAGAGCCATTTGAAGGAGCAGGACCCTGCTGATAACTCTGATTCTGCCTTTTGGTCTCCAGAACCATGAAGAAATACATTTCTGTTGTTCTAGACTCTCAAGTTCATGCTAATTTGTTACAGCAGCAACAGGAAAGTAATATACGACCCACCATCCTCTCCACTGAATCAACATTTAAAAAGTATCAAAATATTCTGTCATCAAAAAAAAGTCAATCAAAATACTTGGCATTTAATTTCTTCCTCTAACATAAATCCCCCAAACAAGACATTTGGATATGGTGAAAAGAATTTTTGTCATCTATTTGAATTCTATACTAGCACATGGATTTCTGCCCTTTAGGAAGTGGCATATGGCTGCTCGTGGCCTAGCAGAACCTTTTCCATGCCTGTGACCAGGCTGGGTTAGACAGCTCTGTCCTGCCCACACTGTACCATAAAGAAGCATTAGGTTATTTCACTATGTCAAATTTAACGGTAACTCTACTATTCAAGTGTGGCTAAAAGTCCTGAGTCCGGTTATACCTTCCTGTAAGTTGTGGAGTCTATACAGTCAAACTGATCAAACACAGAAATTTCCTTGGCCAAGAGATAACTTGGAGACAACTGCTTTAAGGAACAGGGTGGGGGGTGGGGGGAGGTAGAGGAAAGGACACCTCTCCCTGGCTATCCCTCGTTGTCCCTCTCACAACATGCTGTTTCCACCTCTGTTCCCTGGGATGTTCCCTCCCAAGTACAGCAGGATAAAACTTGCTGGAAACATGGTTTATTTTCAAATTACTAATTATAAAATGACAATCAAAACAAAGTGAAAAGTGGGGCTGGGGTGCAGCTCAGTGGTAGAACACTGACCTAGCAAGTGCAGGGCCCTCAATTCAATCCCCAGGTCAAAAAAAAAGAAAAGAATAGAAAAAGAAAAGGAAGGAAGGAAGGAAGGAAGGAGGAAAGAGAAGAAACAAAATGGAAGAAGAAAATATATTGAACAGTTTCAACAACAAAGGGCTTCCCCAGAGTCAGGCACGTGGTGCATCCCTGCAGCTACTTAGGAGTCTGAGGTGGGAGGATCACTTGAGCCCAGGAGTTAGATACTAGCCTGAGCAACATAATGAGAGCCAGTCTCAGAAAATGAAAAACACATACAGTTTAATAGCACAATTGCCTCTTACTGATCAAGAAAAGAATTCTCTAGTATTGATGCACCTCCTAGGACCAATGTGAACAATGTGCAAGAGCTGGGCTTCGGGAACCATACCTGACGTGCTTGTGCTCATGAAAGGAGCAAATGAAAGCCCACATCTGCCGGAAGGCAGCAGCACCTCAGTGCTGGGTGGGTGGACTGGGTGTGTTTGGGAGAAGGATTCTCAGCTAAAGAACCCTTACAAAGACCTTCCCACCCAGAGAGCAGCTGAGACCCAAACGACCTCTACAAACCAGGTCCAATCAGGTCATAGCTGACCACAAGGCTGTTTTTTCAGAAATACAAAGAAAATATATTTTCTTCATGGCTTCCCCTACCCTATTGGAACTTTCACACTCACAAAGTCATCAAAGGTCCCTCCAGTCTAAACCACCCCTGTCATATGGATTCTCTTTCCTTCAGATGTGTACATATATAATCAATGTATAAAATCACACTAGGCATTCCAGAGTTTCCCCAGCACCCTCCTGCCTCCCCCAGGCTACTGAAGCTTCCACACAGAACCCTCACTTGGCCCCTCCACTTACCTCTGGTAGTATATCCTCCAATGACATAAATTTTCCCCTTACACTCACACGCAGAGAACTCGGCCAGAGGATTTGGTAAGGGTGCCACAAAATTCCATGCATCCTGCTCAGGATTGTAACACTCAACATTAGAAACGGCCTGCCCGCCAATGGCATAGAGTTTTGAATTAACAGCCACGAGTTTGAAGTTAGACCTGAAAAAGAGACACAAGGGACCATTAAAGTCAGTTCTTCTGATCATGAAGTACGAAGACGGTGTGAACGGCTAAAGCAGAGTGTGGAACCTGCGAGCCAGCTACAGAAAATTAGCTCTCCGCGTTGGGGGCCATCCTCCCTGAGGACAGAGGAATGAAAGGACTTCTCATGCTTGACTCTTGTCCCTCAGGCTTCACAGGGATGGCACTTCGTTCCAGCATTAGCAACTGAAGATGAGCAGTTCAATAAAACAAGTGCTAATCTGGCTCAGCCTCAGGCTAGGAACTGAAGACACTTTATACACTAAAACAGTCGATACTCTAGGCCCACAGGTTTTACATCCACGGATTATAAATATTTGGGGGGAAAAAACTGCATTTACACTAAATGTACAGACTTTGTTTTCCTTGTCACTTTTCCCTAAAAAACGCAGCACAACAATTATTTGCATAGTGTTTACACTGTATTAGGTATCATAAGTTATTAGAGAGGGCTTAAAGTACAGAGAAAGATGTGCACAGGTTTTATGCAAATACTGTGTCATTTCATATTAGGGACTTGAGCATCTACAGATTTTGGTATCTGACAGGGTTCTGGAGCTAATTTCCCATGAGAGGACTGTACTTTTTTTTCCCAGGGCAGGAGTAAATGATAAGGGAGAAAAGCAACCACCCCTTGTCTTTCTCCTCTCAGAATAGTTATCTGTTCTTCCTGCTGAGCGGGATGGCTCTATAGTAGGTAGATATGGGTGCTGCCTACATGGACAGGCAGAGACAAAGGTGTCTGGGGAGAGCCCCTTACTACCAATATGCCTGTTCCATTCACTGGCATTCCACCTCCACTACAGGGAATCTCATAGATTGCTTCACAACATACAAATAAGGAGATTAATTACTGAACTGATTAAAAACACTCCGATCCCGCCAGATGCAGTAGCACACGCCTATAATCCCAGGAGCTCTGGGGGCTGAGACAGGAGGACCGCTAGTTCAAAGCCAGCCTCAGCAATTTAGTGAGGTACTAAGCAACTCAGTGAGACCCTATCTTTAAATAAAATACAAAATAGGGCTGGGAATGTGGCTCAGTGATAGAGTGCCCCTGAGTTCAGTTCCTGGTACCCCCCCCAAAAAAATTAAATTAAAATAAACTGATTTGAAGCATCATATCCCATATAAAATTAAACACTATTCATAAGCCTCAGATACTAGATAAGTCTCATGACTTTTTGAGTTGAAAGGTAAGATAAAATCAATTTGTTTCAATGAGCATATGGGACTCACGGGTCCTCTGAAAGCCAGGAAGGATAAATATTTGGGAGTGCTGAGTCAGTCAGCTGTGATACATGCACCAGTCACAAGTGAACAAGAGGCTGAGGAGCAACAAGAGGCAACCGGAAAGGACCTGGCCTCAAATCAGGAACCCCCAGGTCAAGATCCAGCTCTGCTGACAGCCACCTAACTCAGCCTGACCCAGACCAATTCACATCCTAGTCTCTAAGGTGGGATGATTTCCATCACAAGGGGTCACAATGTTTACCTCAAACGCTCATCAGGTACTGAGATAGGACACTGGTTTTTTAAATTTCATTTATTTATTTATTTTAGGACACTGTTTTTTGACCTTTTTTTGCTTTCTGTTGTGCAAAATACAGATGCTAGGTCAAGTGAATTTGGAGGCCAACACAAGGCTCAAAAGTAACAATATGCTAGGAAGGAATGGGACTACAAAAGAAAACAAAACAAAATTATGTAAGAGTAGATCACGAAGCAGCAGTAAAGAGGCCTGAGCTTGGTCTCCTGATAGGTGTTCCATAAACACGGATGGCTCGTGAGACAGAAGAGACGTTACTAATAACCTACTAAAAAGTTAAGATTTTTAAAGGGTGCCTATGATGTTTACCTTTAAAATGTGTTTTCATTTAGTTTTATTTTTCAGATCAGAGAGTGAACAGAGTACTCTTCAACAAGAGCCTCACATTGTCCATTAAACCCAGCCAGCCATTCAGTCTCTCATGCCAACAGACTCCACCAGGGTGGCAGTTCCTGGGGGGTCCCTGATTCATGCTGCTTGCCTTTCCTGCTGCCAATGGTCCTTAAAATCCAACCAAGGTGCCCTCTCTGTGTGTGCAAATTTGGGGAACCAAAGGAAGTCAAGCTAGTAAATAAGCACTAAATTTTACCAGCCCTCAATTTGTTTTTGCTCCCCAAAGGTACACAGATAGTAAATTTTGTAAGATCAAAACAGTTTTTGCTATTTATCCAGCATGATCATTTGTCCTAAGCAAACAGGTAAGGGGCTTCTTTCTGAGGCTGAGTGACTAAGCAGTTAAAAAGTAAACAAGTCCATTTCTCGGCATCCCAACCTGCTCACGCTGATTTAAGAGAAGAGAAATACTTTACTCATGTGGGACTTAAGATGAAACTGCCACCTCAACACAACCACCATTGAAGAGGCATACCACGAGGATTCTAACTCCAGGCTTGCACAGAAAAAGCTGATTGCTGAACAGCTTGAAGGCCTTGGGACATCACCAGATCTCAGTTTATCTGTGCCTCAGTTTTTCCATCTGAGAGCTGGGGATAAGAGCACAGTGTTTGGCACTCAGTAAGGGGTGAAAAGGACAGCACTTGCAGAAAGAAGTGCCACTCTCTGTTGACACTCTGGGGGTGCTTTTCTGTGTCCTAAGGCTGAGTTTCTCGAACTTGGGAAGGTTGGTTTCTTATTTGTCAACTGCAGCAGTCACTGTCCAGGATATATGTGGAACTCTGTAAAGTGCTCTCTCATCTACAGCTTCTTGCCATTTGGCACTTCATTTCCAACTTCCCAAAAATACTTCTAGTCTTCAACCCCTGAAGTGTAAAGATGTGCATCCAAGCTGTCAATTATTTTTATTTATTTATTTTTTGGTGCTGGGGATCAAACCCAGGATGTTCTACCACTGAGCTATACCCCCAGCCCTTTCCTTTTTTTTTTTTTAATTTTGAGATAGGGTCTCACTAAGTTGCCCAGGCTAGCCTTGAACTTTCAAACCTCCTGCTTCAGCCTCCTGAGTAGGTGGGATTAAAGGCATGCACCACCTGACTGGCTTATCAATCACTTTTAAAAATGATCATTTCTACAGTGTTTTCTTCATACTGATCCCTAATATACTATGGCTAAAAAAAAATCTAAAATCAAATTACAAGTAATTTGTCATGGCTACATACTTGATTCACTTAATTAACAGAAATATATAGAAATGCAAATGAGAAAAATTAGAAAATACAGCGATTTAATTTCTACATCACAAGAAATAAAAAGCTCTTTAGGGCCATATGTAGTGGTACATGCCTACAATCCCAACTACTTGGGAGGTGGAGGCAGAAGGATCACAAGTTCAAGGCCAGACTAGACAACATGGTGAAGCCCTTTTTCAAAACAAAATTTTAAAAAAGTTCAGAATGTAGCTCAGTGCTCAAGCCCCTGGGTTCAATCCCCAGAACCACAAAACCAACCAACCAAGGAACAAATAAAAATACAATGAAAAGAAAACTCTTCAGGACTGCGACACAGTCTCCAGCACCAATTTAAAAAAAAAAAAAAAAAAAAAAAAGCAACCTCTTCAAATCCTCATGTAACCTGAAACATGCTAAATCTAGTGCACAGATATCAATGATTAATAGACAACCACAGGTAGGCAGGGTGCCACAGAAATATCCAAACTGCTTAGAACCTCGCTTTGTGATCCCGTGGAGATTAATTCAACTCTCCGAACCTCAGTTCTCTCTTTGAGAAAAAGGGGCATTAATAGGACCTCTCTCAGAGATGCCGTGAGCATGAAGAATGAAGTGGGACCTGAGTAGTGACCACAAGCCCTGACCCAGAAGAATATCAGGAAATGTAAACCACCGTGGTAACTTACTCCACAGAGAAGTTTGCTAGAGTCAAAATTTGAGCGAAAAGCTAGGATCCTTTCCCAACCACACGGGTGATGACCATTCAGTGTGCAGACCATCCAGCCCCTCTCGTCCCACCTTTCTCCTTCCTCTGCCTGCTGTTTCCCTATGCAGTAACCTCCCCACCTCCGAGAAATTCAAAAGCAAAAACACAAATAGCAATTTATACTGTTGGTTACAATTAAACGGGGGGGAGGGATGAACAGACAATCCTTTGCTTTGCACTATTCCTGCATCCACTGCAACCACCACCATGGTGGGTAAAACCTGCCAAAGCTTCACATTTCTAGAAATGCCCTGCCAACATTTCAGCTGGCTGTGAGGATCAGGGACAGCTTGGGAAGCACTGGGACTGACCACTGTGATCCCATCTCTGCCGGGGACAATTGTTTGTGAAGTCTATCCCTAAACCTGCTGTACTCACTTCCAGCAGGAAGACACACTCCAGCTCCATGTTCAGAGCAAAAGTTCAGTGTCGTGGAAGAGACCCGAGACGACTTTGAAATGCAGAACACTAATGAACCTACTGCAAGTTATTGCTAATTAAAGAGAGGAGGGAAAGCGATTTTGTGGTCACACAAGCTTTTACATGAAGAGTTATATCCCGAAGACTCCTGAGATCAAATTCCTGTTCAGACAATAAGGCAGTGTTGCACACCTAAACTTGAAACAGACCTCTCAAAGAATGATACCCACTTGTATTGTCATTTTCAAGGTTTCTTTCTTACCCACTGCTGGTCACACGGCACCATGTTCTGCAGGTGCAAAGAGCTATATAAAAAATCTTTCAATTCTGTCATTGAAGATTCTGGATCACTGCTTGGTTCAGTTCCCAGGGTAAGTGCGCCACTCAGAATTTGACCCCTTCATCAAAGTAAAAGTCAGTATGGACACATCCCAAAAGCAGTCATTGCCAAAAGTGAATCAAGGTAAATTTGAAATGCTGTGTAGCCAGAGGCCAAAACCTGTCTTTCTCACTCAGGGTTCCAAATTTCTTCCAGAGAAGAATCTGTCCTGAATGCATTATCCAGGAACAATCCCCTTCCAGGTTTTATTTTTACTCGTCTCATCATTCAAATTTGATTTTAAACTCACTGAGGCCAGGAAACCATAAACATCTGTTTCTCTTTCCAGTAGTGATGGGGAAAGTGCTATGGTGAAGCTGAGACTCTATGATGACATTTTAAAAACGAATATAGTAGTACAAAAAACACAACGCTTTATATCTTGAAAGGAAAAGAAAATTTAAATATGGGGAAAAATTTTTTGCAATGAAGATGATCACTGCAGCTGGGCAAGGTGGCATACACCTCTAATCCCAGACTTGGGAGGCTGAGGCAGGAGGATCTCAAGTTTGAGGCCAACCTGGGCAACTTAACAAAATTCTGTTGGGCTGGGGATGAAGTCCTGGCTTGAGTCTCCAGGAACACCAAAAAAACAAAACAAACAAACAAACAAACAAACAAAAAAACCCAGACTATATGAAAATAATAAAGGAAATTTTTCCAAAAGACTAAAAGAATTAAATATATGAAAAAACAATTTTTTTTCTAGCTACAAGCTATAGCAGTCTCCTCTTATCCAAGCCCCCAGTGGGATACATGAAGCCACAGACAATACCAAACCCTATAATAATGCCTTTTCTATTTTAACTAAGCACTTATCACACACTATGGCCATAATTTTTACAGTTTTAGGTGCAACAGCAAAACTAGCATGAATTTCTTTTTCTTTCTTTCCAATTTCACAAATAGATTTATTCTTACTATAGATCTTAGCAACCTGAGCATACGTTCTTTTCTCTTTCCTTTTTAAATAGAGATCATCTATTCCTTTAAGGACAAATATTACAGTTTCTCTGTGACATATACTAATTGTATCACTATTCTTACACATTGAAGTCATTATTAAGTTTAAAAAAGGTTACTTAAACACTAGCACTGCAATACCAAGACTGTTGATAACTACTAAATGACTACGGTGACTAATGGGTGGGTAGTGTATACAATGTAGATACATTGGACAAAGGGACAATTCATGTCCTATGCAGAAAGGAGCAGGATGGTGTGAGATTTCATCACTCTACTCAGAATGACATCAATTTAAACTTACAAATTATTTCTGGAATTCTCTGCTTAACATCATCAGACCAATGGTCACTAAAACCAAGGACATCCAAACCTCTGATAAGGGGAACCCTACTGTGGATAAAACTATTAATTTTCCTCTAATCTATAAAAACCATGTAATTCCAATCAAAATTCCTATAGAACTTGACAAGCTGACTCTAAAAACTTAACTGAAAGAGAAATGTGCAAAAAATAATGTGTTCCTCATCTTTATGTAGCTGCAACCAAAATATCTAACAAGACCAACTCAGAGAGGGAAAAGTTTATTAGGGATTGACAGTTTCAGAGGTGCTGTTCAAGACTGGCTGACTCCATGGCTTTGGGCCCAAGGTGAGGCAGAACATCATGGTGGAGGGGTGGTGGTAGAGGAAAGAGGGCCACTTCATGGAGGCCAGGAAGCAGAGAAAGAGGATGGAAGGGGCCAAAGGGATGCCCTCAGTGACCCACCTCCTCCAGCCATACCCCACCTGCCTACAGCTAACAGAGTCCTAACTATTTTGGAGCGATTAGGTTTTAGCTCTCATAATCTAATCATTTCACCTCTGATTATTCCTGCATTAACACAGAAGCTTTTTGGGGACATCTCATATCCAAATCATAATATCTTACCCCTGGCCTCCAAAAGATCATGTTTATCTTACAATGCAAAATCCATCTCCAAGAGTCTCCATGGTGTTAACAGTCCAAAAGGCCAAATCTAAAGTCTTTTCTCAGACTCAAGGCAGACTCTTGGCTATGAGCCCCTATGATGATCAAAAGTAAGTTACACATGTCCAATATACAATGGCACAGAGTAAATATTTGCATCCTAAAAGGGAGGAATAGGGGTATAAAAAGAAGGGATAGGACCCAAAAAAAGACTGAAAACCAGCCAAGGAAACATTTACTACAGCTCTACCTCTGGCATCTGGGGCACAAGGTGGTAACATGTTCCCTCCAATGGAGCTGGAGCAGTCTGGCTCCTTTGGCCTTACTTGTTGTAGCGCTCATGGCTTCGCTTAGCCTGACACTCTCTGCAGACAGCAGGTTTTCTTGGCAGAGAGCACATTACAGGCATCTCTTAATTCCTTGGGTCTCCATTCCAGCTTTGGCTTCATCTTCACAGCTTTATACACCTCTCTCTCAGAGGCAGCCCACCACTCTCTTAGGAATTCTGACACTATATTTTGCCTGGCCTTCCAGGCCTTCCTTTGAAGTCTTGGTTGAAGTCTCTATGACCCCCACCCCCCAACTCAAGCATCCTGCATTCCGGCAGATCTAGCACAAGGACAATGCCAATGTCTGCTGCCAGCTTTACCAGTAGCTGAGCCCTCTGAGAGCACCGCTGCAGCAGCCTCTTATGCAGCAGCTGAGTATAGTGAAACAACTTTGCAGGCCCTCCCCATGTGAGAAGGGTGCTACTGCAGTCTATTCTCAAAGGAATTTGTACCTTTACACCTTTGAGCCTGTGGTGGGTGTGGTCTTGCTAATTCCTGAGAAGGCCCTCAAGGTATCTTTCCTATTGCCTCTGTGCATCACTTAGAGGTTATAATCTCTTCAAAACTATACTTTCCTTGTCTCCAGTTTTACCCACTTTTCCAGCCATACTGCAAGTTTTTAAAGTCCTATTCTGCTTTTTTCTTCTGATTCTCACAGTAAACATGGCTAAAAACCAGTGGCAATACCCATGCCACCACCTGAATGCTGTGCTTCCTTGAAATTTTTTCCACCAGGTTAATCAGTCCATCATCTTTACATATGGAGTCACGTGAAGTCTCAGGACATGGGCAAAATGTAAACGAGTTCTTTGCCAAAATAGAATCCCTGTTTCCCTCTAAAACCTCATAAGCACAGCCTTTACAGTCTACATTCCTATCAGCATTCAAGTCTTCTCAGTTCTCACCAGAATCCACCCATTAAGCCCCAATCACAACATTCCAGGGCTTCTCCAGCTGGCATCTTCAAACTTTCAAAACTCCTCCCACAACCAGTTCCAAAGGCTTCTGAACCACAAGAACAGGTCAGTCACAGCCACAACCCCACTTTTCAGTACCAATAACTCTATTAGTCAGTTTTACATTACTAAGACCAAAATACCCAACAATACCAACTTAGAGGAGGAAAAGTTTATTTGGGGTTCACAGTTTCAGAGGTTAGGTTCACTACACGGTTACCTGACTCCATCATTTTGATCTCAAGGTAAGGCAGAACAACATGATAAAAGGGTTGTTGCAAGGATCGCGCCTCATCTCATGGAGGAAGCAGAGATGGAAAGACTGGGAAAAGGGCCAAAGATTGATGAACTCTTAGAGGATTTTTACCCTCATGACCCACTTCCTCTAGTCATGCCCATCTGCCTTTTACTACCACTCATCCCATTCCAATTAGGATGGTCTGATTATATTATGGCTCTCATAATCTAATCATGAGCCTTTTGGGGGTTATGGGGGGTGGCACCAGAGGACAACACCTCATATCCAAACCATTACAAAGAGTAAAATTAATTGAAACAGAAAAGAGGTTTCAGTTCCACCAGACAATAAAATATGTTAACAAGCTACATTAATTTTAAAATACAGCACTGATGAAGGAATGATCACTTTGCCAAACTGGAAACACCTTTTACGAAAACAAATCCCACTTTCAGATCTAAATGAAAAAAGCCCATGCCATAAGATAGAACATGATACAAATCAGTATTTGTATATTTTAGCTGTAGAAAACTTTCCTTTGCAAAACACAAAACTAATAGGACACGTAACAAATCCAACTTCAAAAAACTTAAAGTTTTTTCATGTAAGAAAACGTTACAAATCTGAAGTCTAAGACTGATGGGTCACAGGTTAATGCTAGGCTGCATTTTATTTGCTCTACAAGGTTTTTGTTGTTGATTGCTTTTTTTTTTTAATAAAACTAATTGCCAACATATAAAACCTGGGATATTTGGATATCTAGCAATACCATTTCCTCACTTCCACTTGGAAATAACCAGGTGTGGCTGAGAGTAGAGCCCACTTTTCTGGGGAGAGTAGTTCTCGGGCTCATCAAAACTCCCACCCATCATTCTATTCATTCACTTCACCTCCTTGACCACTTTGGGACTTCATTTTTGAATCATATAAAACAAATAATAAAGGCATGGAGAAATATTCTCAATATTACCTAATATACAAGAAAAATATGTATATATAATTTCTAAAATAAATATGAAAAAGGTAAGCCAATTTTTAAAACACAACAATGATTATTTATTTACAAAAGAAGTACAAATATCCAATAAACATATGAAAAAGAAAGTCTTCTAATCAGGGAAAATCACACCAGTATTTTTGTCTATTAGAATGGGAGGAAAAGATGATAATATCTCATCTTTGCAAGAGTCTATGGAACTGTCATGTTCAAATGCTATTGATTGGAAAGGACATTAGAACATTTTTTGATAGGTAATTTTGTCAAGAGCTACCAAAATTTAAAATGTTCATGCACTTCACTTTGTCCCACCTACCCAGGGATTTCAAGATTTTGACATATGGAATTAACTCACATGCATCTACTAAGATACATATATACTAAGAAGTTCAATACAGCATTGCTTATCATGGCAAATGGAAGTGACCTAAATGTTTATGAATAAAGGAAAGGCTAATTACACTAAGGTATACCCACAGGCTGGAATGCTACACAAGACAGTGGTAAATCTTCATTTGTTGACACAGAAAAAACTCAGATATAGTGCACTATTAAGTGGAAATATTAAATAATTAGCATAAACAAATAATTTTAGAGTAAAAATAAATACGTATAAAGTGATATTCATCCTGATGATAAATATACTATATAGTTATACATTAACTACTAAGTGAGTAATGGGTAGGTAGCATATACAGCATGGATACACTCAACAAATATCCCAGGCATATTCAGGAATATACATATATGTTCTCCCTATTGTTAATTATTATCAATATACAAGTAAATACATGTTTACAAACTTATAGTACATGAATTTAATATACATCTACAGATACTTATATTTTTTCATTCTAAACTTTTCCCAGTCATTTGTAGTTTTGGGGGTTTTGGTACTAGTGATTGAACCTACAGGCATTTTACCACTGGGCCACATCCTCAGTCCTTTCTATTTTTTGAGACCAAGTCTCACTAAATTGATCAGGGTCTCACTTAGTTGCTGAGGCTGGCCTTGAACTTGCAATCCTCCTGCCTCCACCTTCTATCACTCATCTGTAGTTTTTCTAAGAAGCATGTCCTTGTACATTACTTAATATTTTCCTCCAAGTAGACAGAAAGAGCATTCCTAAAAATTAAAAAAAAAAAATTTAAAAAGACTTCCAAGGATTTATCAAGGAAAAAAAGTCTGAGGTGTAGTGTTAGTGCTACAGTGCTAAGGAAGGCTTATTGAGTATAACTTTTGATATACCTAGAGACATATAAAAGAGGTAATAGAGAACTTGAGCCTTCCATCCCTACCGAGCATCACCTATAGCTATCAAATATTCCTTTGTTGCTTCAATTAAGGCTGTTAAAACTGAGGTAGGATGTATGTATAGCTCAGTGGCCTGCATTCAATCCCCACTACTGCACAAATAAATAAATAAAGGTGGGTGTGGTGGCACCTTACTGTAATCCCAGCTACTCAGGAGGCTCTCAAATTCGAGGACAGCCTGGGCAATATAGTAAGAACCCATGTTGAAAATAAATAAAGCTCTTAAAATCTCTTTAAAAATAACACATCTAAAACCAAATTGTAAACATGAAATCTCAATGACGTAAACAACGCATTAAGAAGAGGCTGGACTAAAATGTGCCAAGCTGGAGATACTTCCTCTAGGAGGAAGGAGTAGGAGTGATAGTCTCTCTGCTCCTTCATTTTTTCAGTTTTCTCTAACCACACAGTATGTTTATCATCAGAAAAAAAACAAAAAAGCACACTTTCCAAAATGAATTTATATTATGGTAGAAATAAAGCCAGTGCTCCCCCCAAATAATCTCTGATATAGGGGGATCCTCGAGTGGAGTATATATGTATAATGGATGTCCCATTACTGTTCAAACTTTCTTTGTCTGGCTATGAGTTCCCCAATTCTTTGCTCTACATGTCAGGCAGGGACGAGGGTGGTGCTTGAGATGACAACAGGTAGCCTGGAAGAAAGGTATTCATTTCTTTCCTGGATCACATTGATTCTTCTTCCCACTTCTGAATAATGGATTGAGGCATCTTGGGCCCTACCATCTTATTTCCTACCCCTTCCTTCCTTTAGTTGTCCTTTGCTCTTATTTTTATCTTTCTTTCCTGGCTCCTCTCCCTACCTCCCCTCCCACCACCACCCCCAAGTTTCTCCTTTTTGAGTCTTTTCTTCAAGTCTCCCAAGAACTGGTAGGAGGGATCTGCAGAATGGGAAAGGAGATGGCTTCGTTGGATGGAAATACATTTGGCACCCTATATCTGCAGGTTTCGCATCAACTCAACCAACTGTGGGTGGAAAATGTATGGGGGTACTTCATATCTACTGAACACGCACAGACTATCTTGTCATTATTCCCTAAACAATATGGTATAACAACTATTTACACAACACTTACACTGTGTTGGGTATTATAAGTACTGGGGAAATGATTTAAAGTATACAGGAGAATGTGCACAGATTATATGTGAGTACTGTGGCCATTTAATGTAAGGGACCTAAGTATCCACACATTTTGGTATCTGAGGGAGTTCTGGAATCAATCTCCTACAGATACCAGATACTAAGTGGACTGTGATCCAATTCTGTAGTTGACCACTGCCAGGCTCAAGTTTTGGGTCAATGATGATGGCTGTCTGGGAAGAAAGGAAGGAAGAAGTAAAAGAAAGGAAAACTAAGAGAGGCAATCCTATACAGTACATATTTATAACTCCCTAAAAAGGATCTTCTGGTCCCAAATTGTCTTCCCAGTATGGAAGGCTTCAAAGTCATGGATAACAAAAATCTCCCAAAGTCAGTGTTTTAAATCACTGTTCAGTGTGTCATTATAATCAGGATCTGATGCTAAAAAACAAAAGTTAAGAAAAATGAAAGAGCAGTTTTCTTTTAAAGTATCCTGGGCAACCACATCACCTTTCCACTAGGAGAGAAGCAAAAAAAGCAGTTTTAACTAAAGACACAATACCTGAGAGAAAATCACTCAGCTAGTTGACCTCACTGAAGCCTCTTCTTCCTTGCAAGTTCTCAGTTCACTGGAACTGTGCCAGAGTCAAGGCCAGCAACACTCCTGAAGATGTCATTCCCACCTCAAAGCACCCTTCTGTGACGGCCCAGTAAACACTGGGGAATGAACGAACAAACAAGTGAACGAAGGGAAAGAAGCAGACTCTGCTGGGGGCGCTTACCTCTTCTGGTTCATGGAGGCCACCTGGAGCCACTCGTTGGTGCTGGGGTTGTAGGAATGTGCAGCGGAGATCTCCTGGCTAGTGATTCTGTACCCGCCCACTATGAAAAGGTAGTTGTCCAGGATGGCTGACCCATAACCCCTGACATTCACCAGATCGGGAGGCAGGTTATTGGCCAGCGGGAACCAACGCTCAGTCATCTCCTCATACCGGAGCATGGACGGGGGCTCTCCCTGGTAGGGATGAGGGGCCAGGGGTCCTCCCAGGAAGTCCCCCAGGGCCACAAGGACAGGAGTCCCAGTCATCCGGGCCTCCCTCAGCCTCTGCTTCAGGCTGATGTCCCCCGGAGCTTGGGGAGGAGACACCAGGAGGTGGAACTGGGGCTTGCACAGCACCTCGTGGAAGTGGACGACCATGAAGCGCAGGCAGGCCTCCTGCAGGTCTGGAAGCCCGTACACCTGCGCCAGGCGGTACATTTCCAGGCAGTTGTTGAGCCGCACTTGGGACAGCAGCAGCTGCAGTAGGGACGTGACCTGCAGGAAGGAGGCTGCTTCCACCAGCTCAGACAGCAGGCTCACCTCGTCCATGTCCTCTTCCTCCTCCAGCCCTCCGCCCTTCTCCCCCCGCGGGCCCAGGAGCCAGCCTTCGCGGGCCCCGCCGGCATTGATGAAGTCCAGCACCAGCCGCAGGCCCGGCGCGCTGAGGCCGCGCAGCTGCTGCACCTCCGGGCCGCCAGCTTCCTGGCTCAGGGCCTCCCGCATGCCGGAGCGGTAGAGGGCGCGGAAGTAATCGCTCTGCTCGATGAGCTTCCTCTTGCTCACCGGGTAGCAGCGGTCCTCCAGGCGGATCTGCACCATCTCCTCCGCCGACATGGCTGGGGCCCCGGGGGTCTGGGGGCTCCCCGCCAGCTCTGCGCGCTCGTCTCCCCGCCCCCACGCGCTCGCCTGGTTCCGGGTAGGGCGCGCCGAGGGATGGCGGCCCGGCAGGAGCAGGAGGCAAAGGGCCGCCCGCTCCCGCGCTCGGCCGGCCTCTCGGACAGTCCCTCCTCTTGGTGTCCGCCGGGGCCGCGGCTCAGCCTCGCTCCCTCAAAGCGACGGCCCTGCCCTCCTGTTCTCTCTCAGCACCAAAAAAGGCCCGGCTGCCCCGCACCGGGCGTCCTAGCTCGGGTTCTCCCGGGCGGCGTCAAGCGGGAAGGGAATCCCAACCCCCAGCCTGCAGCCTCCTCCCACGCCGCCCTTCTCACTTCCGCCGGCGGGACCCCTGCAGCCGGCGAGAAGTGCCGGCTGGATCCGGCTTTCGGGCAGAGCGGGCGAGCTGCAGGCCTCGGACGCCGGGGCTGCGGACGCGCAGGCGGCAGAGGCAGGAGGGCGCGCGTCCCCGCAGCTTCCCCGCCCGCCTGGGCGCACTGGCTCTGCCGCCTGCCGGGGGCTGCGGAGATGCTAGCGGGGTGCGGGTGGGGCAGGGAGCACGTAGTGAGGCAGAGTGTGTTTCTGTTCCGTGCTGCTTTACAAGAGCGAAAGAAAAAGAAAGGAACGTGGAAGGAAGGGGATGGAGAGAATCTCGGATCCAGAGAATGAAGACGACATCAAATCGGGGTCATCGCCCATTTGGCCCAATCGGCATCATGGGCTGAGAGGCACTTAAATCGTTACTTGGCACCTAGGTCTGTGTTTGTCCTGTAGAAGCCATCTTGCAGAAGGCCCAGAAAGAGTGGCCCCAGGTTCTGCAGGGTTCCGCTCCTGAGGTGCCCAGTGCACGGGTCCAACAGGGTGGGGAGTAGGGGGCAGTGCATTTGCCCTTGGGACCCCTTGTCTTCTCTATGTTATTAAAAGAAAGATGGAAGTACAACTTAGCTAAATAAAGTTAGGTCGCGTGCCTTTTTTCTTCTAACATCTTGGTAACAGGTTCCTGCTTCAGGTTGCTTTGGCTAGCCAATACGGAATGTTACCTTTGGGCAGAGGTCTGACCGCTTATGCTCACATCTGCCTACAGGGATGACTTTTTCTTGCCACCCACTTCCCCTACATACCCATACCCCATCGACTGAAGACGGTTAGGGAAGACCAATTATTCCCCATCTTCCAGAACATGGGAGTAAGAAGGCTTACTCCAAATAATAAGGACCTTCTTGTGTTGCTTATGAGACATGAATGAATCCTAGAAGTGGATAGAGAAAACTATTGTTAGATTGGGGTGTTATTATCTACAAACAAGAAGAGACCATTATTTTGGATTGAGCTTCTGCACTAGGCCCCAACAGACCAGGCAAAAAAATCAAAATGGAACCAGAGTGAAGTTCTGTGTCAACAAGTTGAAACTAAGCTGTTTTTCTGACCTTCCAAGAAATCAGGATTAGAGTGATAACATCCAAATTTCCAAACAAGCCAGTTCCAGTTGACAGAATTCTTACACAAAATAGGTAACCTGAAATAGCCTGATGTTAACTAGTCAGCAATTTTTTTCTGGTATTCTGCCTTCCTGTCCCTGCTTTACACAGTAACTTTGAAGTGACCGATCTGCTTTGGTTTTTACTTTTGCTTTCTTCAGGCCCTCTGTCTATAAAACCAGCTTCCTTTGCTCCTACCATGGGAACACTTATTCTAATCTATGGTATGAAATGTTGCTCCATTCTAGAACTGAAAATCAAGCCTATTAAGATCTTTATATTGTTGTACTGTTCTTTGACCATATGTTAAATAAAATTTACAGGAGACCTTTGGTTTGGATTGAGCTCCTGCACTAGTTCAAACCAAAATGCACAAACTCATGCTGAAGTTCCACCTCACCAAGTCCAAACTAAGTTCCTTAGCTGATCTCAGTAGAGTTGTCCATCTCAGGAGAGAGAAGAGACCAATCTCCAAAGAGGCCAACTATAGCTGACATAATGAGGAAGTACCCCTGCTTTCACCTTTACAAGAAAAGTAACTGAATTACCTATCTATTTTGTGTTCTCTGATTCTGCTTTTCTTGGTCCTTTTCTGACCATGAAACAAACCTCCTTTGCTTGGCTAATACAGAACACTCATTGTATTTTATTGATCAGGGTGTTGTCTTGTTCTAGAATTGAAAATAAAATCCAGTTAATATATTTAAATTTGTTGTATTTTTTTTTTTTTGGTCTTTAGACAAAATACAGAAGGAGGGGTAAAGATTATAAGAGAGAAATTTGTGTTCACATATTTATCTTATGAAAAAAAGTCTTCAAAACCTCCCCAGACCAAGATTTCAGAACCAAATGTCCTCAACTTAGAATATGTATTTGGATTTTTTTTTTCTGGGTACTGGGGCTTGAAGCCAGGGGTGCTCTACCTCTGAGCTACATCCCCAACCCTTTTTTACTTTATTTATTTATTTATTTACTTACTTACTTACTTATTTATTTTTGGTACCAGGGATTAAACTCCGGGGCACTCGACCACTGAGCCACATCCCCAGGCCTGTTTTGTATTTTATTTAAGACAGGGTCTCACTGAGTTTCTTAGTGCCTTGCTTTTGCTGAGGCTGGCTTTGAACTCTCAATCCTCCTGCCTCAGCCTCCGGAGCTGCTGAGATTATAGGCATGTGCCACCACGTCCAGCTACTTTTTAATTTTGAGTCAGAGTCTGGCTAAGTTGCTGAGACTGGTCTCAACTTTAGATCCTCTTACCTCAGTCTCCTGAATCTCTGGGATTACAGGTGTGTGCCACTGCACCCAGCAGTATTTTTTAAAAATTAATTCTGTATGTGTGTGTGTGTGGTGGGGAGTGCTGGGGTTCAAACCCTAGTCCTCAGGCAGTATTCATTTTACTGCTGAGCTACATCCCCAGCCCACATTTATTTATCAAACTATAAACTTCAGCTTTCTTTTTGAGTAACAAGTTGTTAAATAACATCTTCTTCATAGATAAAATTCCCCTACTTCAAACTGAAGATGCATCCTACTATGCCAATAAGCATTTTATGTGGGGAAGGGGAAGAAGGGTTAAAAACCAGAGAGAAAAAAAAGTCATCCTGGTAAAACATGAAATTCTTTCAACACACTACCTCTGTGTTTCTGAATGTGTAATTTAGCTGCTTCATGGCAAGGTGTTATCATTTATTTTCTGTACACCAGGAATAAGGGACTGGAAAAAGTCTAGTAGATTCTGGCTTCCTTGGTAAAAACAGAAGAACCAAATGTGGATCTAGGACTTGTTTTGTTAGGTTTCTTTCTCAGGTCTATTGAACACTTCCTTCCCCTTGTTTCACCTGGCCTGGAAATCATTACTGATAAAACTCCATTGTCACACTGGCCTCACACTTCCATTCTCAGTGAGATAGCAGTGAGACATCCTCGGGTATGGTGGGGTTTTACGGTGAGCACCAGGTAAGTGTCCAAGGATTTAGCAGAGTCTTTGGGAAGGTAAAGTGCAACATCCACTATTCAGCATTAGGTGGGGGTCTTTGGCTGGGAGACCCTGTATCAAAGGGACTTGGACTTGGGATTGATTTGTGCCTCATTCAAAGACAATGCAGGATGCAGTGAGTCAGCCCCAAGAATGAGCTCTTAGACTCGACTCTGACTCTTTAGAATCTTTCACGAATAGATGCTTTTGTTTCCCAGCGGTCATAGATATGCCTCAGACTGGTATTTTCTTACCTTTTTAAGCAGACTGAAAAATCACACTCAATGAATGATGCGCATTCAAGTACAGTAATATTATCAGGGCTAGATCAGGTTGGACAGGGAATCTGGGGTGTTAGTCTGACAACACTGGACACTGATCCTGCAAGCCTTTTGGTCCCCAACATGACAATAACATCATTTAGGACTGGAAGCATCTTAAAAGATCAATCATTTCAACAAACCACATAATAAGTTTTCTGCTAATCTAGAATTGTGAAACCTTTATTTTAAAAAGACCTAAAATATTATTTCTAAACTTTATAAAATATTTTTATATAACTAGAGGTGTAATTATATGGGTCAGTTATTGACTGATCATTGAACAATAAAGACTGGCCTTTGTTGAAACTATAATTCATTTCAAATACTTTTCATCACTGTGTTTTATAAAAGACCAAAGCAATGATCAAACATAGGCAGTTTATTTAAGAATTTGTAGAGAATATGCCTTTTAATTTAGTCATAGTATTGCTTTTAGTAATAGAAAATTGGAAACCAACACAATATATAATAATAATAGTTGCTAAGATTTACTGAGTGTTTATTATGTGCCAGGCACTGTTGTTAAGTGATCTTTGTGGATTACAATACCATTTGGAGGATATTTTACAGCTGAGAAAGCTGTGGTGCAGAGTAACTTTTGGTGTGGATAAAGAATGAGGGGCTGGGATATGGCTCAGTCAAGTAGAGTGCTTGCCTAGCGTGTTGAAGATTCTGGGTTTGATTCCCAGCACTACAAAAATAAAATAAAAAACAAAACAAAAATAACAAAAAAGGTAAAGTGGTAGCACATGATTGTAATCCCAGTTGCTTGTGAGGCCAGGACAGGAGGACTCCAAGTTTGAGGTCAGCTTGGGCAACTTAGTGAGACCCTGTCTGAAAATAAAAATTGAAACATCTGGGGATATAGCACAGAATTAGAACATCCTTGGGTTCAATCTTCAGCACAAGAAAAAACAAAAGGAAAGAACGAAAAGAAACGTCATATAACCATTATAACTTCAATGTAGATCATTCTTTAAAGGCACTAAAAGACATAATTTTACAATAGATTTTTAAAAAAATTAGTAGTTGATAGACCTTTATTTTATTTATTTGTATGTGGTGCTAAGAATCGAACCCAGTGCCTCACACATGCCAGGCAAGTGTGCTACCACTGAGCCCCAGCCCCAGCCTACTATATTAGGTTTTTAAAAAATATGTTCTGTAGGTCAGGCATGGTGGCACACACCTTTAATCCCAGTGACTCAGGAGGCTAAGGTAGTAGGTTCTCAAGTTTGAGGCTAGCTAGGCAACTTAGTGAGAAACTATCTCAAATTTAAAAAATAAAGGTGATAAGAATGTGGCTCAGTGGTAGAACACTAGCCTAGTATGAGAGTCTCTGGGCTCAATTCCCAGTACCATTAAAAAAAATCTGCAATTTAATTTATAAAAAATTATTTTATGTAAAACTACACATATATGTATATTATATATTTATATACATATATGATTTTAATAGATATGTCCAGAAAGATGTTTATCAAGATGTTAAGATAACAAGATATTTAAAGGTTTTTATTTCTTTTCACATGTTTCTATATGGCTTGAATTCTTAAACTGACTATGCATCAATTTAGTAAAAGCCAAAACAATTAAAGAAAAATTAATGACATATTTCTATTCTTCAGGATTCATCTTTAAATACCTTTTTTTTTTTTTTTTTGGTGATGCTGGGGATTGAACCCAGGGCCTTGTACATGCTAGGCCAGCACTCAAACAACTGAACTATATCCCCAACCCCTTAAATACAATTTAATGAAATAAAAATGTTAAATAAATAACATAATTCACAACTTTAAGGGTGAAATATTTACTGTTTTTCAAATGTCTTTTGAATATAGTAAATACATGCTTTTTACTTCACTACTAAAAAATCAATCAGGGATTGAATTCAAGGGTGCTTTAACCACTGAGCCACATCTCCAGTCCTTTTTATTTTTATTTTGAGACAGGGTCTGGCTAAGTTTCTGAGGCTGGCTTCAAACATGTAATCCTCCTACCTCAGCCTCTGAGCTGCTAGGATTATAGACCTGTGTCACTGTACCCCACTCATCTCTGTTTTTTTTGTTGGTGTTTTCGTTTTTAGTGTTTTGTTGTTGTTGTTGTTCCTCCAGTGTTCCTAGAATAATTTTCTTTCTTTCTTTCTTTCTTTCTTTCTTTCTTTCTTTTTTAAACAGGCAAAATGGAAATGTCCTTCTTTCATGGAAACATGGGGTGATTTAGATAAGATGAAGGAAGTACATGTTCTTAAAATGACTCTACTTAATTCAAAGTGAGCATCCTTCTAAAAACTTCCATTTATTTCAGTCATCTAGATCAGTGTTTTCTAAACATCATAGGAAATCAACTGGGGCACTTCTAAAAACAAAAATCCTGGTCCCCATACCAGAGCAACTGAATCATTCTGTTGGCAGAAATTAAGTGCTTTTTGAGATATGAATCTAATTTCCCAGCCCCTCTCAAGAGCATCCTACTGGAAATAATTATAATGTATCACTGCATTGTAATAGTGTAATTGTTCTGGACAATTGATAAGATTTGTAATAAAAGCTATATACCAATTTGATTCAAAGTTGCAGCTGCTCCCTAGTTTCTGCAATTTTGTCCCACATAAACAAGTTTTGAGAGTATTGTGGACTGTCCCCCCATCCTAGTCTCTGCAGTCCAGTTTCTATCTTTCCTTTTCAGAATACTTAGCCTGAAGAAGTTACTCACTCCCAGACTTAATATTTATGTAAACACACACACACACACACACACACACACACACACACAATGTGTTTTTAAAAATAAAAATCTTGTTTTGGCATTGGAACTTGTAAATCCTTTAATATGAAACTTTGATCTTCATTCAAATGTCATTTTCCAGCTTTAACAATTGTGGATTGTTCCATTAGCCCTGCAGGGAACAAGAGAACTTTAAGGAATTATATATCAAACACAAAAGACTGCATTTAACGTAACTAAAAGATTTGGAGGTCACAAAGTTAGAAAGTAGAGTTTCCATTTATGTCCTGAGGCAGTTCTTAATAGAAATAACTATGGAATTTCATAAAAAACAGAGAGTGATTTTTTTGTTACTCATTTGTCCCTTGCTTTGCCATTAGAAAATCTATCTTCCCTCTCCCCTCAGAACAGGTGGAACAATTTATTAGCAGGTAAGCAACTGAAACTTTGTTTCTGTAAGAAGTTATTAGAATAAGATAGTTATTTTTAGTGTATTTCATGTGGCTTATGCAAAGTTAGGAGTTAATGTGTGATATAATTTTTCCTCCAAATCAAGTCAAATGGTTTTTAAAGTTGTTCAGTCTTAAATGTTTTCTTCTTAATTTTCCCCATTAATATATGTTTCTAAAAAGTTAAAAATATAAGTAGGCTATCTGTAATTAGAAAACACATGGAGAGATGAAAATTTGAATAATGTTAACATTTTGGGGTCAAGTAGGTTAATGAGGTAAATAAGTTATTGTGCAAAAAGGTCTGAAAGAAACACAGATCAAAGATCAGGAAGATTAGTTTCACCTTTTCCTTTTTAAAGTAGTAGTACTTCATGCCAGAAGCACTGCTTTATATAAAAATGGAAAGAAGAAAGCAGCAATTTCTTGATTTAAACTAATTCGTTAGCTTGGACATGATTAGTTATCATGATTGAGATAAAGAACCCACAACTATCATATAACCAGGAAGCCATTGTTTACTGCAGTCTCAAATGTTTGGACACTGCAGTTGAAGTATTTCTGTTACTATTTAGATATTTAAAACCATTGAAATGTGTATTCTACAGCAACTACTTTGTTTCAGAGATGCTATGCCTTTCTGTATGTACTTCACAAAGCTGTCACCCATTTTATAATTTGCAAATGTGAACATCAGAAAACAAAAAAGAGAACAGTGATTCTCTTCTTAAACCTCTTCACAATTTTTACTATAAATTACAATTATTCTTGGTTGGACACTATACACTTCAAAGGGTGTTGTATTCCATGTACATTATGAACACTTTCTAATGGCTGAATCTTTAGAAGAAATCTTATTGTCCTTTTTTTTTTTTAATGGAGAGCATTTTTTTAACCTTTATTTCACTTATTTATTTTTTTGTGGTGCTGAGGATCGAACCCAAGGTCTTGCACATGTGAGGTGAGCGCTCTACTCTGAGCCACAACCCCAACCCCTTATGACTGCACTTTACAAAAAAATCACTGAGCTCAAAGAGGGTCCAGATCTATGTTCAATGGTCTTACAATTATTCCAAAATAAAAATTTTATTTTAATATTTTATTTACTTTCAAGGATTTTTAGGTAAAAAACAAACAAAACAACTTAGACAATGTACAAACTGTTTTTCTAGTGGACACCAGATTTAAATTCAAATAAAATAAATAGCTGATAAAAAAAAATCCAAGGTCACAAGTTCCTTAAAAGCCATAAAGAAGACCTCACAAAATAATGTCTTATTTCCGGTGAAACAGATCTTTCCTTTATCTGATTTTGAGCTACTGAATTATTGTTTTCCTCAGAAAGACTTGACTAGGATTTCCACTTGTCTTTATATTTACTTAGTAAAAGGTGTCTGTGGCTCTTTGCTTTCAGAGAATGAAGAAAAGCAGAGGAGAGAACCTGCGTCTTCAAGTGGCAAAGGAACAGAAGATTGGAATAGCCTGAAAAGAGTTTGGAAAGAACTCCCATAAATCCCAAGTTCACCTGGGGCTCAGGTGGGAAGAAACAAAAGAAAAACCAATGTGCAAAGGACAGCCTCCTTTTTCTACAAAATGACTCTCCAGAAAGGTCCCAAGGATGCTTACCCTTACTCAGAACCCAGAAGATTTAGAGCTTAAACCCTAATGGTCAGTTTTAAACTCTGGCCAGAAATCAGACTTTCTCCGAGTCTCTCTTCACAGCAAAGAAATGCATGTGGCAGTGGTGGCAGCCGAGGTGATACTGCTCCTAAGCATGGGATGGACATCAGACTCTCTCTGCTCACCCACTGTTTTTTACAGAGACTGCTGGATCCACCGCTTCCCAGGTCTTCAAATTGATTTGGAAGAGTCTCAGAAGCTGGGAGCCCAGTTCTTGAAATATTATTCTGAGAGCACTGGCCAGAAGTGCAGTAGGAGCTGCTGTCTTAGGAAAGATGGTGAGTATTAATAAAACACTTGAGCAAAATAGGAGGGAATGCCCAAGAATGAAGACCTAAGTCAGGAGTCTTAGCAAAAGGCCAGTGAAGAGGTAAAAAGTACCAGAGAAGATTCTGCGGGATGAGAGATGGGGGACACAGAGAACCTGAGAGCAAGCTAGCAGAAAGAAAGAGAGCTACCAGACTGGCTTTGCAGGATGAGCCAGAGCAGGCTCAATTTACAAATCTAGTAAGGTCCCAGAATGCTATAGAATATAAAAGAAACAAAATCCTCTTTTCTTCAAAAAAGTGCTAAGTGAAAATATTTCCACCAGGATTAGTATTTTTATAGCCCAAAATGTAACATATATGATTTCAAAAATGTTCACATTAATTTCCTTTTCAAAATGCCTTTTGGTGATAGTAGTACCATAGCAGATTTCTGAAATGGGCTTGCGTGGATTGACAAATGTGGGATGTATTGAATACAGAATTTAGATCATGTTTTGAAATATTTTGTTAAATATCAAATAATAACAATCATACTTTCCAAATTTTCAAATGGATTTTTTCTCTGTGAAATGGAATATGGGTGTAAACATCATGGCTATGATATGATTCAGACTTTCAATCAGGAAAGCATTTCATTGTTGCAGAATTTTAAGTTGCAATTGCCTAAAGATTTCTTTCATTTATTTTTCATTTCCCCCATGATTTTAAACCTACTTGGAAAGAAACAACAAAAGCAAAACAGTACTAAAATAATTCCCTTCATTGTTTCACTTTTTTTCTTTTCTTTTTTAGTACTGGGGATGTATCCTAGGGCTTCTTGCAAACTAGACACACACTACCGATGAGCTGCGTACCTTTCATTTCACACTTTTTTTTTTTTTTTTTTAACCATGATTCGGTACCCTCACCAATCCCACTGACCCAATTATGCCTGTAAGATGTCTGAAATGAGACTTGGAGCTAATTGGAGAGTATTATCAGATCATCAAGGAACAGCAATGTGAGCAAATGTCACAGGCCAAGTCCTTAAAACCTGATCAGGCACAGCCAGCTTGGCAGCACATGCCTATAAGCCCAATAACCTGGGAAGCTGAGACAGCTGGATCAAAAGTTCAAGTCCAGCTTGGGCAATTTAATGAGATCCTGTCTCAAAACTAAAAATTCAAAGAAAGATGTTGCTCCGCTCCGTGGTAGAATACCCCTGGGTCAATCCCCTGAAGCACAAAAGAAAAAGGAAAAATGTTAATAAGGCACAAAGAAAGCAATTAATTTAATAAAGGGGAATTCTTTTAAAAAATGACAGTTGATCCAAATTTCTACCTTCCAGATGCTTCTAACTCTCATAAGCCACCACTGAGGGGAAGTGGGGGGCAGGAGGGGCTGTACATTTTCTGAAATTTCCCAAGGCATGAATTCCCAAGGCCTGTGGCCCCTGTATTATCAGGGATATTGTAGATCCAGGACAATTCCACAATCTTAGAGCCTCTGTAGCTTCCACATTGTGGCTTTCTTCCTTCAGAACAGGAAAGGGCAGGAAGGCATAGCCCAGATTTTAGCTAGAAGCCAGAAATTTCAACTGCCACAATCATGCTCAGAAATGGGACTCTGAAATGTACACCTGGAGTATAAAAAAAAGTCTTTAAAAACTGTTCTCTACAGCATAAACTACTTTCTTGTCAGAAATTTAAATGTCTTAAATTTGAATTTTTTAATACCTTTCCCTTAAAACTTTACCTCACAGTCCTTAGAGATTATACTTATAATCTGTAATGTATTAGCAATGTATTATTCATTAACTTTTGTCCTATTCTTTCTTCTTTTGGAAAAATAAGGATGCAGAAAGCTGAGGGTGTCCCAGAAGTAATGGTGGAGATGCCGCTCCTTATAGTTAACCTCACACAGAAGTGATACAGTCTCTACTAGCAGCGATTCCACAGCTAAGACGTGCTGTGGGGTCTGGTAACCATAAACTGCCCTCTCTAGTCTAATTTTATTAAATAATTTGATACCTTTTGGCCAACGAATATTTCACATGGTTATGACTACACTGGAGCAAAAGCAAAAATCTGTTGCATTTTAGGGAAGATAGATAATCTGACTGAAGATTTGCATCCAACAAATCTGACTTTAGGTTTTCCAGAAAATAGCACATTTTTGAGGAACAAGTTTGATTAGAAAAGGGGAGACAGCATGAGCAAGTGATGTGCTCCATCACTACAATCTGTGTGCATATCCATGGCCTGCCACTCTAATTAACACTGATTAGGCTTTTCCTTGGATGTAATTTTTTTGCACACAGGGCTAGTGCACACCCGTAGTCAGGGTCACTTGGCCTGCTGCTTTTCCATCATTTGCTTTCCCCCAGTAATATCATTATTCTTTTGCCCTTCCTGTTACTCCCTCTTCTTAGGTTACAGAATTTTTTCCTTTATTTTTCTATTTCTCTCTCTGGTGGGCCTCAGCACCTTAGCATTCTATGAGGTCATTGCACCCAGAAACCAATATAAGTTCCCAGAGATTTTTGTAGCCAACTAAATTTTTCATGAATACAAAATACTGAGACTTAGAAAATAATGATTCTAGACATCCAACTGGAATGGAATGTGTGAAAGATTACTTAGAGAAAATTAAGGGATGTTTTCATTTCAAAAGGCATTTTTTAATATTCATAAATGCCATTACAGTAATTCATAATGTTCTGTGAAATGTGTGAACATAAACTAGGTATGGTGGCACACATCTGTAAACCTAGGGATTCCGGAGGCTGAAGCAGGAGGATCACAAGTTCAAAGCCAGCCTCAGCTCTATTATCATGTATAATGAATTAGAACAAATTAAAACATTTGTAAAAATATTCTATCACCTGTTTTTGTAAATAAAGTTCTCTCAGACCAGAACCCAAAAAAGAAAAAAGTCAGCCTCAGCAACTTAGTGAGGCCCTAAGCAACTTAGCAAGACCTCTCAAAATAAAAAATAAAAAGAAATAAAAAGGGCTGGGGGTGTGGCTCAATGTTAAGTTCCCCTGAGTTCAATCTCTAGTACATTAAAAAAAAAAGTCTGAATATAGTTCTGCAATATAGTGTTAATCTAGTATTTCTGAAAGAAATGTAAGTTATTCGGAGCTCATCAAACTGATGGAAATCAAAACCTTCTACAGATGTACTTTGTCTCTTTCCTTTTCAGTTTCCTGTAATTTGGCTGTCTTCTTCTATGATCCTATTCATGACAATGTCAACTGCCTACATATCCACTGCCCAACCTTGGAGAGCTGCATATTAGAGCCCGGAACCAGTGCCATTTTGTACAACATAACAGATGGTAATGATGATATATTTCAGAACTTTTGAAGAATGTTGGTAATACTCTAGTAGAAGCATATATCCTGGCAATAGCTCTGTGTTATGTCCCTAAATCATTATTTTCAAGTAAACTCTGCCTGGAAATGGTTTGGATATTCAGGGCAGAAAACTGGAAGGAGATTCCCTTTAGTTTGGCACATTCAACAGGGATGAATTCATTCCAGACAATAACAAGTCATATGCAATTGAACAAAAGCTAAAGCGTTGTATTTCATGTATTTCAAGAACTCGAAACAAGAGCCAAATTAAGCATTTCTACTGTAGTGGCAAAGGGTGATGCTAAGAAATAAAGAAAATAATAAATGGCAGCTTTGAGGTTTATAGACACTGCATACAAGGATTCTGAAGAATATGTTTTGTCATCAAAATACAAAGAGGGTATTTGTATTCATTGAAAACGTAATGCTCCATTCTGGGTTCAACATTGTAGAAAACTGTGGCCATATCTTTGCCTTCAAGTTCCTTATAATCTTGTTGATGTGACAAGTCTTCCAATTAGTGTAAAAGATAAAACTAAGTACAAAAATATTTGATACTGCCTCATTACAAAGACTCCAAGAAGGGCAGACTAATGAGAGCTATTTTATTCAGCAGGTGGTGGTGGGGAGTCCTTGGAAAAGGCCAGGAGGAAGCAAAATGAGTTCTGTATCACATCATAGGAAAGTAAGAAAACTGGAGTAGTTACTGTATGGTGACATTTGAAGTTGCAGTGAAAATATGGCTATCTAGAGAGGGTGGGGTCAGTTAGCCAAAGGGCTATGGACAGAGTAGTGTTTTGGAAGGGATTTTTCACAAATAGGGAATTGATAAAGGCATTTAATGAGGAAACAGCATAATTAAAATGGTAAGTCTGATGACCTTAGTCTAGGAAAATTACATGCAGGGCACAAGGCAGAAAGTCTAGTCCCAAGTGTGAAGCTAACCTTAGCAACTTAGCAAGATCTTGTCTCAAAATAAAAAATAAAAGGGACCGGTGATATACCTCCCCAGTATCGGAGGGGGAAAAAAAAAGAAAAAAAGAAGAGAAAGAAAATTTGGTCAGAGGGGCATAAGATCTGGGCAAGGTAATTATAGTTGCCATAGAAAGGAGGGATGATTACCAGAATATTGGAATTTCTTTGGAAACAGAGTGAACTGGACTTATCTTTTTGCCTTTCTTTCTTTTTCTTCACACTTTCTCCCTTCCTTTCTCTGTCTTGTACCTGGGATTAAATTCAGGGACACTTTCACTCTACCACTAAGCTATATCTCCAGCAATTTTTATTTTTTTTATTGTGAGATATGGTCTCACTAAGTTGCCCAGGCCAGCCTCAAACTTTCGATCATAGGCATGTGACACTGTGTCTAGCCTTAGTTACCTTCTGAATGAAGGAAATGAAGGAGTCAGAAATCACTCCAGTGCAGACTCCAGTTTGGGGGATGGAAGAACAATAATGCCACTGACTGAGACAAGGAGGCAGATGTAATGATGTCAGCTTTGGGCTTATTCAGTTAAGTCGACATAAGGTGTGCAGGTGGAAAACATCGGAGAGACAAAGCCAGAACTCAAGAAAGAGGAAAAAATTGGTGATATAGATTCCAGTGTCATCAATGTTGTGGTGGCAGATGGGGACAATTTTCTTGTGTGTGGGGGGAGGGAGGGTGATAAGAAAGCAGTCAAGGGGTAGCAGAACTTAAGGCCAAGGACTGAGAATGTAGAAACTATACAGCCAGTTAGGAACAAGAAGAGAACAAAACAGTAAAATTGAGAAGCAGGGAACCTGGGGCAAATGTGAAGGGGTCTGGAGTCTAGTGAGTCATGAGAGAAGAATTTCAAGAGGATCCTCAGCATTACTGAGGACCAGAGAGCAGCCAAAGCAATGAGATGCAAGTAATCAAGAAATGATAAATGAAAGCCAGGCACGGTAGTGCACACATATAATCCCAGCTACTCAGGAGGGTGAGACAGGAGGACTGCAAGCTCAAGGCCAGCCTGGCCAACTTAGTGAGAAGGTTCTCATTAAGTTGTTCTCAAAACAAAAAATATAAAAATGGCTGAAGATAGAGCTTAGTGGTAATGTGCCCCTGGGTTCTATCTCTAGGACCAAAAAAAACAAGAGAAATGATTGCCTTAGAAACATTATTTTGACAGAATAGTGAGGAATGTTAAGAAGACTACAGACGCAAAACAAAGAAGGAGATGGATGTTGGCATGATTTCAGAGAGAGAAACAGACAGACAGACATACCCACCATGTAGTCTCTTAACAGAGACCATCAGAAAGCTATTGAGCTTTTTTCTTCCTCTCTAAAGAAGCAGAGGATTTGAGCATGCCTGAAGTCAGAGGAAAAGGAGTTAGTATACAAAAGAGGAAATACTAAAAGCAAGACCCTTAAGGATTGGAAAGGGATGAGATTTGAGGCTTTACTCTTGATTTTGAATTATGATCCTATTTTATCAATTTATTTTAAAATGTTCTATCATAGCTCACAAGGTTACTGTTTCTGCAGCTTTCTACTAACACTATTATTGTGCAAAACCTTCTTGGGTGTGGCTGAATTTGTCCATAGCAGAAAATGTCCTGGAAGTTAAGATAAATTCAAATGAAGTTAGTATATTGCTAAGCTTTTTAGGAGTTTGCAATGGTTGAACTTAGCTTAGTTCAATAATTAATTGTAGCAAAACCCAACACAGTTTTCTCCAATTTGTGCTTAAGGTTTTCTCTTTGAATTAATGTATTTTATTTATCTTTCAGGTATGGATCCAGATTTGCTGGTTTTTGAGCAATCACTTCCCACATATCTAAACACCCGTTCTTCATCTGATAGGTGGGATAGACTAAGGATTCTAAAAGCTATGAATTTAGATAATAAACAACAAACTACCACGATAAACCGTATGTTGCCATCAATAGAGGCTCCATCATCAGCCCCACATCAAGATTTGGTTGTAAACACAAACAGTACTGGTTATTCCAAGGAATTAACAATAGATCTTTGGGCAAGGTTCATTTCCCTGAATGACTCCATTACCACTAAGGTAAATATGGTGTCACCAAGCACTGACTTAATCAGTGATCCAGACAATCAGACTGTTTCTCCTTTCTTTGTGCCCATCAACACAAAGCTTTCTCTTATGCCTATTCCATCCCGACTCAACAGTAGCAAGCAATTACTAAATAAAACCAAGGGGTACAACAGCAGAAACCAGACATCTGAAAATGAAGAGGAGACACTTAATGGGGCACCTGTGACTTCAAAGACCTGGCTAGCTTCTGTGGCCTTATGCACCTCTGTCCTCTTTCTTTGCTGTTGTACGGTCATCCTGGCAACCAGATGCTGTCGAAAGCATCAGGGCCAGTATAAACCAGGACAACGAAAGTCAGGATCCAAGCAAAGTAAAAAATATAATATGCTAAAAGACAACTCTTAAAAGATGTTGTGAGATTGTAAGCTTTAAAGGTAATAATTTTCAGTTTTCTGTAAGACAACGGAAGTTTGATTAAAAAATATAATTATACAGGATAGTCACTCCTATTTCTAAAAAGGAAAATGTTTAGTAAACATATCTGCTTTCTTGATTATTTTCAATTTTTGAGTAGTGGTCCCTCTGCCACAGTTCCAAAAGTCTGACTCCTAGAGTTGTTATTTACTACCATGTAGGAGATAAAAGTTCTCAGTGGTTTAGGGATATGAACTAACTGGATCCTTGAAACTCTGTTAGATGAACTATTATTAACTGTCATTGTTGCCCAATATTATGCTATTATTATACTATTACTATTGTATCTTACAGCTAAGGAAGCTTAGGTGAAGAGAGAGTGAGCATTTTGGCTAAAGTCACATAGCTAGTAAGTATCAGGGTCAGGACTTAGTTAAAACATAGGCAGTCTAATTCAAAAGCCCATGCTCAAAATCACCAATAGACTAAGAACCTATTTTTTCCAATTAACATGAAAAAAAGGACGCCAAGAAGAAAATACCATCAGATTTATCTCAAAGTTGAAGTCAAATTACTGTCACATGTGGTAATAAAATCATTTAGTGGCTTAACCAAAACACACTATTATTGTTATTAATCCACAAGTAAATACTTCCTTCTTTTATGTTTAATTGATTGATCCTTCTCAATCTTAATCCTAATTTTATTTTCTAAAGCTGAGATATCTTTCAGTAAGTATGGTTCTGAGCTCCTTTATTCTGTTGAACAAAATTTGGTAGTTTTATTTTATATCCTTTGCTTGTATACATTGTTTTCCTAGGTATATGAGAGCACTTGCCTAGTATGTGCAAAGACCTGGGTTCAATCCTCACACACACACACACACACACACACACACACACATTAAACAAAAAGACCAAAGAAAAATAATAAAACCGTTGTTTTTCCCAGGTGGAAATACTATTTCTAGGTATTTCAGCTCTGTCTAAATGTCAAACCAGATTTATCCCTACTTCTAAACACTAAATTTTTCAAATTTAGTTTATTTTTTGGTATCAGGGATTGAACCACTGAACCACATCCTCAGCCCTTTTTGTGTTTTATTTAGACACAGGTCTCACTGAGTTGCTCAGGGCCTAAGTTGCTGAGGCTGGCTTTGAACTGATGATCCTCCTGCCTCAGCCTCCCAAGCCACTGGGATTACAGGTGTGTACACCACACCCATCTACACTCAGATTCTTAAATATAGAATACTGTAATTCAAGTCTCTAATGATCTTAATCTTTAGGCCCTTCATCTTAATCCTGAAAGATAGTCAATAAGCATAAAGGATAAGGGAACATCCTATTACAAGATTAATAAAATACTGTTTTCTCAGGTGTTAAAATAAACTGTCCAATGGCTTAAAAGATGTTTCTTTCTCCAGCATTGTTAATGAGTGAAATAGAGAATGAATATTTCTTTTAATAAAAAAAAAGTATACAAAATCTCTTATCAGTGGAATATCAACTACAAATAGAAATCTGATTTTTTTTTTTTTTTTTTTTGGTGTGTGTGTGTGTGTTCGTGCATGTGAGGCCTGGGGATTGAACCCAGGGCCTTGTGCATGCAAGGCAAGCACTCTACCAACTAAGCCAAATCCTCAGCTCCAGAAATTTGATTTTTAAATGTAATCAATTTACCTGAACTTGCTAATGATTCATAATAATAGATATCATCATAATATTAAGCAAAGAGAGAATGTGTTATTTCCTAACACATTAAGAGGGCACCCCCATTTCACTGGTAAAGGGAATATCAAAATTTAAATTACCATACAATTATATTTATAGTTTTTTTCCTTTAATGTAGTACTGGCATCAATCTCAGGGCCTCACACATGCTGGACAATCACACTACTGCTGAATTACACCCTCAATTATATTCATCCTTTTCAAAAATAACTTTAAGTATGTATAAATTGCTTAGGTCTTTCAACAAACTTCAGCTCCTAAGGGGAAGAATTTTTTATTTTCCTCTTTGGAGTTTCTCAGAATTTTACTTATTTCTTGAAGTTCATAGTTTCATAAAAATGGCCATAATTTTAAAAGAACATATTTGCGATTGTAAGGAAACCAACATACACCAGCCCTTCTTCAGGCCCTATTTTTGCCCTTTAGATAAACTGAGTAAACTTGGACTGGACAGGCAACCTAGAGATCAGTCAGAAATGAAGCAAAAATAACTGGGGTTAGAAACTATATCCATACTAGAAGCCAAAAGGACCAAAGAAAACTTCAGAGTAAGATTTAAAATTTTATTAAGAAACAATAAAAAATCTGAGGGCCCAGTCAGTAACTAAGGCTAAGGTTGTTAAGCCCACTTAGGAAGTAACCATGGAATCTTCTTAACAATATAACTCACCAGACTTTTTAAAGAAAAAAAAAAGCATGCAACTGTTCAATTTTATGAAATACCAAAACTGCCCCAGCCTCCCAAGTAGCTGGGATTATAGCCTTGCACTACCATACTTGGGTTGGAATGAAAACAGGCAAAGAAAAAACAAAAACCCACAATTAAGAAAGCAGATTTGATCTACTTCTTAGTTGCCTAAGTGTTCAAGCAACTTCTGAATGATGCAACAGAATTTGAGGTAAGAAATGACTGCACTATCAATATACCCTAGAGTCCCTATCTTAAGGATAAATATGATAATGTTCATAGTATATATTGTATCAACTAACAGATTTTAAAGGACAAGGAGGTAATTAATGACAAAAAAAGCCACTTCATTACTGCTAAAATTATAATGATGACAACAAGTTTTGAGATACTGTTGCAGTACTAGGGATTGAGTCCAGAGACATTCCATCACTGGGCTCCAGCTCCAGCCCTTTTTTAGTTTTTTGAGACAAGATTTTGCTAAGTTGCTTAGGGCCTCACCACATTGTCCAAGCTAGCCTCAAACTAGCAATCCTCCTGCTCAGCCTCCCCAGTTGCTGGGATTACAGGTGTGTGCCACCATACCCAGTTTAGGCAGTTGAACTTGTCAATGGCTATGACCCCCAGCCTCAAGTCAGTTACTTGGAATTGGCAAACTACAGAAGTTGAGAGGACACAGCCCCCTACAAGGCTATCTGTTTTAGTCAGCTTTTTCACTGCTATGACTAAAAGGTCCTAACCAGAACAACTGTAGAGGAAAAGTTTATTTGGGGGATCACAGTTTCAGAGGCCTTAGTCCATAGAAGGCTGGCTCTATTCCTCAAGGCTAGAGGTGAGGCTGAATATCATGGTGGGTGAGTGTGGCAGAGGGAAGCAGCTTACACCATGATCAGGAAGCACAGAGAGATAGAAATACATACCCTCAAACCACATCCCAATTCTCACATCCTTCAGTCCCACCCTCAATTTAAATTTTCATTCAGTTAATCCCTATCAGGTGATTAATTCACTGATTGGGTTAAGACTCTCATAACCCAATCATTTTACTTCTGAAGCTCTTTGCATTGTCTCACGTGAGCTTTTAGGGAACACCACATCTAAATCAAACACTGTCCTCACTTCTGACACAAACTATAAGTTTGCAGGTGATTGCAAAACCACCCTCAGGTTAGAGAGTGGGGCACAATGGGGCATCCCTGTAATCAAAACAGCTCAGGAGGCTAAGGCAAGAGAATATAAGTTCTAGATCAATCTCAGCAATTTAGCAGCTAAGCCTTAAGCAACTCAGCAATTTAGCAACTAAGTCCCTAAAATAAAAAATGAAAAGGGTTGGGGATATGGCCCAGTGGCAAAGCACTCCTGGGATAAATCTCAAGTACAAAAAAATTTTATTCACTAGAAAAACTTAGCAGAATTCAATGAAAGTTTTTACTTGCACAGTGTGGTTTATTATAGTGAAAGCACAGGTTAAAATCACCCACAAGGGAAGCACCCATCACACAGGTATAACTGACTAGATCACAGGGATAGTTGATCTCAGATGCTAGGTGGACTGACACTGAGTGACCCAACACTCCCACCCTGAATTGTGAGTTTTATTTATTTTTTGGCATGGCTTGTCCCACCCTCAGATCCTTGGGGGCTGCCCCCCACCCTAAATAAAGATACTCCTCTCAGGTATGATGTAGATTGCCTACCAGAGGCAGACAGCAAAGGCCAGATCTATCTTTGGCAAGATCAAATTCTTCATTGCATAGTACTATTCCCTCACCTTTCATCTGCACTGAATGATTACCCTAACTGATGCCTCCTGACATGATGGCAAATTATCACCCCCTCAGCTTTTACTGCTTTCAAAATATTTCCTTTTTCAACTCTGTATCTGTTTTCCTTTACACCACAGAATTTTAAATATGCTGACATATTTCTTTAGGTATGCTCTAACATGATTGAAAAAGTCATTTTTAACTGTCTTGCATTTCATTCACTGTCTGTATCCAATTGGAACACAACATACTGCTCATTCTTCTTTGTTGTTGTTGTTTGGTACTCCAGGCAACATTTTCATTCTTTTTATAACCTGTAGACTTTTGGTTTTACTACTACCAAATCACACTATCATTTTACAAATATTTTAGACAACTGGTTCGAAACTCCTTTTGACTTTCATTTATATTCTCTAATTCTGTTGGGCAAAACACATCTGTTAGGTAAATGCAATCTCAATAATTCCTTCATTGTGATTTAAATTAATCACCTGTTAACAACTTGGAAATGGTAAAAGTAACTTGTAATATACTGAGTTGGGGCTGCTGGTATATAGCTCCGTGGTACAGAGTGAGCTTAGCATGCAGGAGGCCCTGGGTTGAAACCCCAGCACAAAAACCAAAACCAAACACTGACTTGACAAATGAATGGAATGTTTTTAAGAGCAGTTTTCATTTTGCCACTTACTCCAATGAAATTCAAGGTCTTAATCCTCATCTCGTTCTCAAGTTGTGGCATCCCTAACTGGGCCATCAGAGAGATGAATACCAGCTAATATCCACTTGTATTTTTCTGCTAGCTTGAGTTTGCCAAAATGAGCTCCAGAACATAGAAAGAGTTGAAATAGCATGAAGAACCCTAAAAGGGAGAGATGGAACAAACTTTTTAGATTAGAAAATACTTTAATTGAGGATCTGTTTCAACCCAGAATTGGCGATAGTGTAGGATAGATTGTAAGGCTAACAAGCATGGAAACAGCACTGAGCTGCAAGTGAAGGGGCTGGGTTCTGAGCCTAGCTTTTCAAATAACCAAAATCATCTCTCAAAAGCCAATAATGCCAATAATGCCAATCTGAGGGGAAAGAAATGTGGCAGGTGACAAAATAATACTTAATATGAATATTAACACCTTTAATATTATATATATGTAAGTATACGGATATTAAAGATGTTATACAGAAATAAAATCAAAGTTAGAAGCAGAGAAATCACAGAGATCTTCTGATTAGTCTAATAAACCCAGTGTATAAGCTTAGAAAACTTGGAAATAATCATTGCCATCATACATTTGAATGAAAGGAACAATTTTAACTCTGATGTAAAATAATGGTTTTTAAACATTTTCACTTTTATATCAAATTAGATATTGATTACATATATCATAAAATTAGTATATCAAAGCAGGGTTTTCTATGTTGTAATTCATGCCAAACTTAATATTCTCTTCACTGATTCTTTGTACTGAGAAAGGGTAATTTCATTTTCCCCCTCATTCTTAAGAGTAACAACAGATTTTTGGTAATCTTCAACTTCTTTAGTTCCAAGAAGTTCTTCTTTATTTACTTCTGTGTTCTCAGCAGCTTTAATTTGAAGAAGTGTTTCCAGGATATTTTTTTCTGAGGCACTATTTTTCCATATATATTCTTCCATGTCTGCTTCAGTCTTATTTTTTTCCCATTCTTCAGTTTTCTAAAAGGAAAAAACAAAGAGTTCTCAATTCTGAGATTGTTATCAAAAGACAAAATATTTTTGTTTTGTTTTTTAAAATATTAAATTTTTTTTTTTTTAGTTGTAGATGGACACCTATTTTATTTATTTTTACATGATGCTGAGGATTGAACCCAGGGCCTCTCACATGCTAGGTAAGCCCTAGACCCCTGTTTGTTTTAGGGTAAGAGAAGTTTGCAAAAGGTAGAGAGATCCAGGGGACACTTTGTCTGTACACTGATTGACCCCCTCATGAAGCACTGTTGTGACTACCTGGCCCAGCTTTAGGGCTGCATGCTCTATTCTAAGAATACCAGTCAGACAAGCTGATACCACTCATTCGCTCTATCTGCCTTGCAAATTTCACTTACAGAGCTATCCTATTTTCCAACAATTACAGAAAACTCTTCTGTAGTTTCTATTCCCTTAATACATCAATATTTCACACTTCTGAGGTTAAAATAATGAAGGTTGAGAGGAAACTGTATCTGATCTTTTTAACAGTCTTGTGGGAATGAAAGGGAAGGGCAATTACAATAAAAATTCAAAGTATATGTGCATGTTCATAAGCAATACATGGTTTTTATCAAAATGACTCTTTGTTTCCATAATGAAAACAAATTTGTTAGAATTTGTTTTTTTCTTAACAAAATTTATTACCATGTATTCTAGGGAATACTGGTAGGTTTTATGATATTATAATTCAAATTTGGGATTTGAATGGAGATGTAACATTCTGCAAAAAAACAAGCAACCTAGCTAATAAGTAATATGCCCTGGTTCAAAGAAATGCTGAACAGCCACATTCTTTCCAAATTAACACATACAAATATTCTAAGCCAATGACTATTGTAGAATCATCCGCTATTCTGAGTAACAAGTTTAAAAGTAGTAAAATGTTACAAAAAAAGGTGTGTAAGCCTGTCAGAAATACTATTCTACTTCAGAAAAATCCTATTGAAAGAACCCAACCTCGAGCAGGCAGAGCTTCAGGTCTCATCAGAACTCTGTTCTAAGACATGGGTACATATTTTCCACCTATGCCCCTCTCTCATCCTCATCCTCTCTATAGAAGTTCGAGAAAAGAGAAAAAAAGAGAAGCCATAAATAGATCACTAGACACCACTTAATCAGTAAACCCCATTTAGATTGCCGAGACCCAAGGAAGAGGTTCCCCCAACACAAACAGACCAGCAAGAAGAAAGCTTCCTTTGAATCCTTCAAATTGAGAATCCTTCAAGAGAAACTAATAAGATAACGGGTATCTTTTCTGGTCCCCAAATTCTTGTGCCAAAGTCTTAAGCATTCACAATTCCTGAATGTTTGCTTTGCAGTCCTAAATGAAATTTACAGATAGAAATAATTTTCCCAGCTTATGTTCTATAAAGCTCTTATTCCCTTTTTTAATCTGGTAGAAAGACTAGGCTTGACAGGAGGTGGGGTAGAATAATGTGAAACTACTTCTTATTGTGCCCTTGCCCTAAAACCCTGTGGCAAATAATTTCTAACAAACTCCAAATTTGTACATTAAAAAAAAAAAAAGCTGGCAAAATTATCAGACCCAACCTATTTTTAAAAAATACTTTTTAGTTGTTGATGGACCTTTATTTTATTTATGTGTATGTGGTACTGGGAATCAAACCCAGTGCCTCACACATGCAGGGCAAGCACTCTAACACTGAGCCACAACCCCAGCCCCCAACCTAATTTTTACTGTAATTTTAGGAGAAAGAATAAATGACAGACCCTTAAAAAAATTGAATGCCCTAAATTAAATATCATATACTCATTGAAACGCTTTAGATATTGTAAGAAAACATCATGATTGTTTCATAATTCTACCTTAGGGGTAAAGCATACTTAATTGAGGATACCAACAAATATATTTTACAAAACATTAAGTAAAATTGTTACTCCATCTCATTCCTGACTGGTAGAAGACAAGCAATTAAGAGACTTAATTATTTAAAACATTCTAAGTTCCAAGTTTGAAGACAACTTATGTAACTAAGGGAGACCTTATCTCAAAATAAAAAATAAAAGAGTGAGAGGTGTAACTCAATGGTAGAGTATCACTAGGTTCAACCCTCAGTACTGAAAAAAAAAATATAAGTTTCATCCATGTATTATCTGGACTTTCTAAAATGCTTTCAATAGATACTTAAGCAGAAGAAGTAATAAAAGGTAAATCCACTAATAATTTCTAGAATTTCATTTATCTTCACCTTACATTTGGTGTGTGTGTGTGTGTGTATATATATATAGTGATTTACCACAGTATTTCTCAGGTATGCCATATTGATTCCCTCAGCCCTCAGGGAGGCCATGTAAGCCTGGAGTTTCAGAAGTAGTGTCATACATTCTCTTCCCTCATTTGCCTAGATAAGAAATTTTCTAAAAAATAAAAATAAGTAAATATATATATTTACCAAAAAAAAACCCCACAAAATTCACTCAATAAAAACTGATCTATACATTTGATTCTTTAAAAAAAAAGAAAAAAAGAAATTTTCTTTCCTTCTTTTCTCTCTTTTTGTGGTGTTGGGGAGTCAAACCCAGGGCTTTGTGCATGCTAGGCAAGTATTCTACCACTGAGCCACATCCCCAGTTCCAGTAAAGGATTTTCTATGTGCATAATGACATGAAAAGGTAAGAAAACCTTGCCTACAGGATAATGTATGTTTACAAGAGAAAAATCACTACATTCTAAACAGTTACTGGTAGATAAAATGAACTAACATTCTGTAAAAGGCATGGCTCTCACTAATCTTGTTACCAATATACTGCAGCACTGGGTTTCAGCTGCAAGCTGAACAAAATTCACATTTTCTACATATTCTAGCTTTAGAATTCAAACTGTACAGCTGAATATAAAGTCCAAGATAACAATAGTAATAACCCAACAAAGTGAATATTTCCTATCACCCAGTATCTCAAATGGTTATATATATTAACTATTTCACATAATTCTTATACAGACCTACTAGGAGATTTTAACATCTCTACAGAAAAGAAAACTAAATATTATAAAAATTAAATAGAGAGCTACAATCTCTTAGAGGGTTTTAGATGCCAGGATGTCTTGTATTCTAGGAAGTAACATAGTGCACATACCATATATTTAGCAACTCTTTTAGAACGATTCTATAGCAGTATCTACTGATCTAACACATTTACTCTATCTGCAGCAAGATATGCGAATATTCACATTACATGGAATAAACAAAATATATCAATAGCTGGGCACACTGGCATGTACTCATTGTCCCAGCCATTCAAGAGGCTGAGGCAAGAAAAAAATGCCTGAGTCCAGAAGTTTGAGGCCAGCCTGGGGCAACATTATATAACCCCATCATAAAAAAATAAATAACATAAATATCTTCTTATACATTCAGATCACATTTTTCCACCAAATGAGACATGAAAAGACTATCCATTTCTAAAGCTTTTTGGGTTTCAGAGTTACAGAGGTTTGCATATCTATAATGTGGTCAACATCAAATAGGAAGGTGATATAAAACAATATTTAACATGGGCTTCGGTGTTTCCCAGGCCTCAATTTAAATCCTAGCTGCATCTCTGATTTCATAGGGCTGTTCTAAGCATTAAAAGAGGTCAAGGATTTCCCTGCACTAGGAGCACCTACTTATAGTAAACACTATATAAATGTTTGCTGTTAATAACATAACTTCAAAGAAGAGTAGAGTTCAAACCTAGGTACCTATGCCATGGGTTTGGGGAGGAATACTTAGGGATGATGGCCGGGGGCATTTTTACAAAACTTTTGGAAAATGTCTTCAAAGTGAATGTGACCTGTACCACCATCAAGCAATAAACTAAAACTGTAAAGGTAAATACGACGAACACAGTTGCCTCAAATATTTTACCATGTTATCCCTATTCACAAAAATCAAATGATTGATATTTATAAAACTGGATAAAATAAACAGAAATAAGAAGTCTGCTCTTTTCTGTCACAATCTAAAGGTGATACTTTTTTCCCTCTAGTGCTAGGGATTGAACCCAAGGCCTCGCGCATGCTATCTAATGGAAGAGAAATGAGTGGTTTGGGAGGTTTGAGCTACTAGCCAGGGTTTGTGTGATAGATTAGAATTTGAGAAGCCACAAACATAACTGGTTTTAGTTCTGAAGCTATAAATAGGAAACTAGGGCGCCAGGGCTTCTAAAAAACAAAGTGTAATGTCCCAAAATCTCACAGTATTTAGGAGACAGTCCTGCTAGAGGGAGGAGGTCCTTTTACAAATACTCAACCAAAAAATCTTAAAAGAACTACAACCAGTCCTAACCCAAGTCAATCATGAATGTATTAAATAAAACCCTGACCCTGTCTGCTTAAGAGAAAAAAACAGGAATTCCTTCTGTTGGACAATACCAACTGGAGCTTTATGGATCTCTTAAGACACAATGGCAGCTGTACAATAAATATTTGAAGAGAAGAAAAATGTCATTAATAAATAATAAATTTAACTTTTAAATTTAACTTATTAGATGTCATTAATAAATAGCTATGCATGGTTAGTGTGTGAAAGCATTCCCAACTACTCAGGAGACTCAGACAGGAGGAACACAAGTTCAAGCCAGCCTGGGCAACTTAGTGAGATCCTGTCTCAAAATATTTTTTAAAAGTGGGAGCTGGGTATGTAGTTTAGTTGTACAGTGTGCCTGGATTCAATGCCCAGAACCACAATTTAAAAATAAATAAATAAATAATAAAGCCCAGCACTAAGTATGATTGGAATATATTAATTTTAAAGCATAAAGTATGTTTATGCTTTAAAATTAATATATTAAATTAATAAATTATTGGGGACAATTAAAATTCCACTCTAAGCTAAAGTTGATCATCATTCAGGCAAAGGGTTCAATTATATTATAGACACCTATTTTAATGTTCCAATCACTAAACATTTGTGTTCACAATTTAATCTAAAAGTATGTATATAATGCACAGTTTCTCTTTTCCTCACTGCCTGCAATGAGAAAACCTGTCTGACCACAAACCTAGAAGCAGCAACTTTCCATTCCATGTGATCCTGTTTTCTTTTCCAGTTGGCTCAATTATCATTTACTCATTCATTCAATAATTTTTACTGCCTAATTACTATGCCAGACACTGTACTCTCCTGGAACTGCCAGTCTAATGAGAAACCTTAAGTTGAATAGGAGCCAGTCAAAGTTTGTAATCCCAGTGGAGGAAAAGCATCCACAAAGGCCTTGGAGCTGGAAAAAGCTTAGCACATTCAAGGAAGTGAATGAAAGCCAATGAGGGGATGAGGACAAATGGCTATTAGGATACTTGCTACATACCAACCACTATTTTCAGACCCTTAAATGCATTAACTAGTTGAATTCTCACACAATCCTATGAGTTCGTGATATTATCATCTGCTTTACAGACCAGGAAACTAAAGTCCAGAGCAATTAAATAATTTGCCACAAACCACATTGTTTGTTAGTGGTAGAACAACATGTTCTAAGGAGGAACACAGAGACATGGTAAAAAGATTATCAAAAGAACACAAGAATAACTTAATCTGAACCTATCATCTTTTCCCCCTTTTAAGTATAAATTTAATAAAAAGAAAAGCATACACAGCTAATTGATGTAATGGTCAGTATATTCTCAAGCTACAGTAGGCAAAAAAGTATCTGCTTCACTAAACATACAAATTTATCACCTCCTAACATTTTATTTACAACTCCCTTTGCTTGCAGCATGAATCATAGTAATATTCCACAACTTATGATTACAAGCAAAGAATTGTACTATATGAGGGAAAACAGCTTAATGATTTAAAAAATTGCAAGGAACGTTAAAATCATAAAAAAAAACAGGGAGAGGTGAATATTCATAATGGATGAAAAGTGGAAAAAAAAAACCCCTGCTGTCAATTCTTTCAGCTACCAAAGCCAAATTTTAACTGAATTGCACAGAAATCAATTCAATTTAGATCAGTCTTTAAAAAATGACTGAATGCTAACACGCCAGATACTATACTAGATGATGAGAAAATAAAGATGAATGAAATATACAGTCCTTACCCTCAGTAATCACAAACTCTAATGGAGTGAGGTGGACATATATACAGGCAATTACCATAAAAGTGATAAAACTAATGCTAACTTGACAAGGAAAAAGGAGTGGCAGGAAACATCTAAGAGAGGTTACATTTGGGGAGTATTAAAAGATTCGTATGAATTTGCAAAACTGATCAATTGCAAAAAAGGATAAGACAATAATACTTGAAAAATTGAGAGAATTTTGTATTATGGCTTAGGTACAGGGTTTAAAACCTACATTTCCTAAGTAACTGGTAATGAAGTAGCAAATTACTGCCAATGATATGCTACAGTTTAGACTTTATCCTAGGAAATGGGGAAACATTGAAGGTTTTTTTTTTCTTTTTTTTTAAAGAGAGAGTGAAAGAGGAGAGAGAGAGAGAGAGAGAGAGAGAGAGAGAGAGAGAGAGATTTTTAAAATATTTATTATTTTTCAGTTCTCGGCAGACACAACATCTTTGTTGGTATGTGGTGCTGAGGATCGAACCCTGGCCGCACACATGCCAGGCCAGCGCGCTACCGCTTGAGCCACATGCCCAGCCCTGAAGGGTTTTATAAAAGAATGTGATACAACAGATTTGGGGGATTTTTCCTTTTCTTTCTTTTTCTACAATAATTACCCTAACTGTAATACAGAAAGTGACTAAGACAGGAACTGAATTAGAAGGCTCTTACAATTATTCAGGTGAAAGATGATAAAGATTATTCTGGAGTAATAGCAGTGAGGATGAAGAGGAGAAAATAGTTTTAGCAGGTATATAAAAGCAAAAACTGAAAAAAAATTGTTAACAGATATAGGAGAGAGGAAAGAAGACAGTATAACTCTCAGATTTTTGACTTCAGCCACTGCATGGAAAAGATGAACAAGGGGTTTTTCTTAAAGATTTTTACATATATAGGCTTTTGAGAGTCAGAAGTTAAACAAGGTCATGGCTGAAGGCAACAAGATCTGAGGTGCATATGTGCATCACCTTCAGGGTATCACCATCCCACTCAGGGATCTAGAGCTACTGCTTTCTACAACAAATCTAAACTCCTAAGTGTGTGACAGACAAATCCCTTCACTTTCTTGCCTATTCCTGGCATTCTAACTCCCACCAGACATCATCAGCTTTGATACTCCATGCAAATACAAAAACTGTCTCAAAAGGAGGTGAGTGGTGGCACTAGCTGGGCATGGTGGCGCATGCCTGTAATCTCAGCGGCTTGGGAAGCTTGTGAGTTCAAAGCCAACCTCAGCAAAAGTGAGATGCTAAGCAACTCAGTGAGACCCTGTCTCTAAATAAAATACAAAATAGGGCTGGAGATGTGGCTCAGTGGTCGAGTGCCCCTGAGTTCAACCCTGGTACCCGCCCCCCCCCCCCAAAAAAAAAAGAGGCCAAATTTCTAATCAGTTTCCTTATTAACATTCAAAGACTAAGGGAAAAAAAATGTGTATAGTGCTATTTCATTCTTCTAGGTAAAAGGACCAACTCCTCTAAAGAGAACTTTAGCTGGCTCTCTCCAAAACTCCCAGTGGTGTGTTTAACAAACCCTAAATTCTGTCTCTGAGCTCTCCTTTCCAAGTCTCTTTGTCATAAGAAAAACAATTCATTTAAAAAAAGGAAGTCATTCATAACCAGGGTTCAGCATCAGAATCAGCTGTGGAGCCTCTAAGCTACACTCGTGGCTAGAGTCTGATTCTGTGGAGCCCAGGTGTCTATAGTTTAAGAAGGTTCACAGTTGAGACAGATCTTACCCCAGCTGAAAACAGGTTGCAGAGATCAGTGAATTTTCAATCAGTCAAATGCTAATTTTGAGAAGACAGCAATCTACTAGCCAAAGTCAGCTTTGATTTTATCTGTTATTACCTAATATTCAAAACTAAATATGATACTATGCAAAGAATATGAAACTCTGAAGTTGTAGTTCAGGTCTGGGTTCCTCTGATAATAAGTTCCTGTGATCTTGGGAAAAGTACCTGACCTCTTCTCTATGTCTGAATTCCTCAATGTAAAAACGAAGAAGTTGAAATAAGATAAATTATTTGATTCTTAATCTTCAAATTTAACCCTAATTTAAAATGGATGGCCACACTAAATACTTTGTGTTAAAAAAAAAAAAAAGACATTTTACATTGGAAAATCTTTCTTTAAAAATTTTTTTATTTTATTTTATTTTTTAAAGAGAGAGAGAGAGAGAGAGAGAGAGAGAGAGAGAGAGAGAGAGAGAGAGAGAGAGAGAATGAATGAATTTTTAGTTTTTGGCAGGCACATCATCTTTGTATGTGGTGCTGAGGATCGAACCCAGGCCGCACGCATGCCAGGAGAGCGCGCTACCGCTTGAGCCACATCCCCAGCCCCACATTGAAAAATCTTTTAAGAAAGGAATAATTCTTCTCCCACCCCTTAGGATTCCTTCCCACCCCTCTTTTCCATGGAGTATCAGGAACTGAACCCAGAGCTTTGTGCATACCAACAAACATTCAACCACTGAGCTATATCCCTATCCCTTTATAATTTATTTTTTCTTTTTTTACAGCTCTACTGAGACAAAATTGAAGTACAATAAAATGTACATATTTGAGGTATGCAATTTGATCAGTTTTGACACACGTGCAACAATACAATCACTATAAAAAGCATTTCCATTGTTTTCTTTTAAAATTTAAAATTATGCAGACTGTTTTTCCTGCATGATTTATGACATTAGAAATCAACCACCTAAGATATATAGAACCCTTCCCCTACATATCAACTACTTCAAAATTAAATTCACATTTATAAACACAGGTGAAGGAAGAAAGCACAAGAAAAGTAAATAAAAAGTGCTTTGAACTAAGTGATAATAAAAGCTTAAAATATCAGAATCTCTGGGATGAAACACTACTCAGATGAACATTTATAACTTAAAAGTACCTGTATCAGAAAGAAGCTAGATTAACAATCAGATTATTTTCTAATTAGGTAGTAGGAAGGAAAAACTAAGAGTAGAAATAGAAATGTAATCAAGAAAAAGAAAGATCACAAAAATATCAGTGGAAAGGGAGCTATCAAAATAACCCTACTGACAATAAAAATATATTAAAGTACTACAATTGCATGCTAACATACGAGATAACTTACATAACATAGTCTATATTAAAGAAGGACCCATGTGCTGCTAAGAAGTAAGTGTATTCAGTCGTTGATGGATGAAATATTCTATATATGTCTGTAAAGTCTAAATTATCTAAATTATCCATTGTATTTTTTAGTTCTATAGCTTCCTTAATTAGTTTTTGTTTGGAGGGTCTATCCAGTGGTGACAGAGGCATGTCAAAATTACCCGATATTATTGTGTTGTGATCTATTTGATTCTTAAAACTGAGAAGGGTTTGATGTACATAGATGCCTCATGGTTTGAGGCATAAATAATTACAATTGTCATGTCTTGTTGATATATTGTTCCCTTAAAAAGTGTCCTTCTTTGTCCCTTTTGATTAACTTTCACTTGAAGTCCACTTTATCTGATATGAGGGTAGAAACTCTTGCTTGTTTACGAGATCCTTATGAAAGATATGTTTTTTCCCTCATCCTTTTACCTTCAGTTTGTGGATGTCTTTGCCTATGAGGTGAGTCTCTTGGAGACAGCATATTGTTGTGTCATGTTTTCAAATCCAATTTGCCAGTCTATGTCTTTTTTTAAAAAATATATATTTATTTAGGTGATTTAATCGTTCAATGAAGTTCCTTTAGAGTTATGAAATCCAATGTTTTGAAATATTTTCCCTCAGCAATTCTAATTTTTATAATCTTGAAGAGACTCCCTTATTAGAAGTTTTTCATGCAGTCAGGTATTTTGCATGATGTCTGATGTGATCAGCAACAAAGGTTGCAATGAAGTGGTAGCTATGATCATAACCCTCCTGTAATCTAAAAACAATAGGGATTTTCTTTTCTGCATAGGCAGAAATGTTTAGGGAATAGCTATCCACCTAGAAGAAACCAGTCATCTTTCCCTTGATCAATTAGTATGCCCAGCTGAGAATCTGGATAGAACTTCACAAAATGGGTCGCATCACATGCCTTCCATTTATTTTGACCTGTTCCCAAATAACCGCTAAAGGCTTTTTTGCCCCAAGGACAGAGCACTGGGTTGCAAATTGGAGCAAATGCTGACACAGAAGTGTATTTTCCAGGATTTTTCAAAGCACAAATCAGAGTTCCATGCCCTCCCATAGAGTAGCCAAAAATAGACATCCTTTGGGGATGCACTGGAAAATTGTCATCTATGAGTTGGGGAAGCTCCTCTGTTACTTAAGAGTACATTCTGTTATTAGTCTTCCAAGGATCTTTGGTGGCATTCACATAAAACCCAGCACCAGTGCCAATTCCCAGCTCTCATCTTCTCCTTTAATATTGTAGCCTCAAGGTCTAGTATCTGAAGCAATGACCACAAGATCGTGTTTTGAGGCAGCTTGATAGTAACCAGATTTTGATATAACATTCTGTTCTATGCAAGTGAAACCAGACACCCAATACAGTGCAGGGCATTTTCCACTTTCTGCCTTCAATGGTGAGTAGATTTCATTTTGCAGTTCAGCTCAACACTGTAATGTTCAAATACTTTCTGCAATCCCCTAAAGCACTTGTTGCTAGAAATCTGTTTGAATGCCATTCTTTTCCTGTCCAATTGCAACTTGCTTTTTTGTCTGCAGCAAAGGGCTGATGATCCTATGGTTGTGGCAGGGTTGGTGGAGGGGACAGAAGAGGCGGCTGGAAGGAGAGGGTGGGCCTCAACAGGGCCACCAGGGACAACCCCAGCTCTGCCCACCCAGTCTATGTCTTTTGATTGGTGGGTTTAGGCCATTTACATTCAATGTTATTATTGAGAAATGACTTTTATTCTCTTCCATTTTGATTTATTTCTTGCTTTTACTTTGAATTAGTTTTACTTTGACTATTCTTCCAATGTTACTTCCTGCTTTTGCTGATTTTCACTTTTAAAAAAATTTCTTCTTCATGAAATATTTTATTGAGAATGTTTTGTAGTACAGGCTTTCTAGTTGTGAATTCTTTTAACTTTTGTTTATTATGGAAGATTTTTATTTCTGGGTCTTTTATTTTTCCATATGAATTTCATGATTGCTTTATCTATTTCTAGAAGAAATGCCCTTGGGATTTTGATTGGCATTGCATTGAACCTATAGAGAACTTATGGTAATATCGTCATTTTGATGATGTTAGTTCTGCCTATCCATGAACAGGGTATATTTTTCCATCTTCTAAGGTCTTCTTCTATTTCTCTCTTTAGGGTTCTGTAGTTTTCATTGTATAAATCTTTCACCTCTTTTGTTAGGTTGATTCCCAAGTATTTTATTTTATTTTTTTTGAGGATATTGTGAATGGGGTGGTTTTCCTCATTTCCAGTTCAGAAGATTTGTCACTGATATACAGGAATGCCTTTGATTTATGCATGTTGATTTTATATCCTGCCACTTTGCTGAATTCATTTATTAGCTCTAGTAGTTTCTTTTTAGACCCTTTTGTGTCTTCTAGGTATAGGATCATATCATCCGCAAATAGTGATAATTTAAGTTCTTCTTTTCCTATCTTAATGCCTTTAATTTCTTTCGTCTGTCTAATTGCTCTGGCCAGTATTTCGAGAACTATATTGAATAGAAGTGGTGAGAGAGGGCATCCTTGTCTTGTTCCAGATTTTAGAGGGAATGCCTTCAGTTTTTCTCCATTTAGAATGATGCTAGTCTGAGGCTTAGCATAGATAGCTTTTACAATGTTGAGGTAAGTTCCTGTTATCCCTAGTTTTTCTTTTTTCTTTTTTTTTTTTTTTAAAGAGAGAGTGAGAGAGGAGAGAGAGAGAGAGAGAGAGAGAGAGAGAGAGAGAGAGAGAGAATTTTTAATATTTATTTTTTAGTTCTCGGCGGACACAACATCTTTGTTGGTATGTAGTGCTGAGGATCGAACCCGGGCCGCACGCATGCCAGGCATGGCGCGCTACCGCTTGAGCCACATCCCCAGCCCCCCCTAGTTTTTCTAATGTTTTGAACATAAAGGGATGCTGTACTTTGTCGAATGCTTTTTCTGCATCTATCGAGATTATCATATGTTCTTATCATTAAGTCTACTGATGTGGTGAATAACGTTTATTGATTTCTGTATATTGAACCAGCCTTGCATCCCAGGGATGAATCCTACTTGATCATGGTGCACGATCTTTTTGATATGTTTTTGTATACGATTTGCCAGAATTTTATTGAGGATTTTTGCATCTAAATTCATTAGGGATATTGGTCTGTAGTTTTCTTTCCTTGAGGTGTCTTTATCTGGTTCGGAAATCAGGGTGATATTGGCCTCATAGAATGAATTTGGAAGTTCTCCCTCTTTTTCTATCTCCTGAAATAGATTGTGGAGTATTGGTATTAGTTCTTCTTTAAAGTTCTTGTAAAACTCTGCTGTATATCCATCCGGTCCTGGGCTTTTCTTGGTTGGTAGTCTTTAAAACTCTGCTGTATATCCATCCGGTCCTGGGCTTTTCTTGGTTGGTAGTCTTTTGATGGCTTCTTCTATTTCCTCACTTGATATTGGTCTGTTTAAATCTTCCTGACTCAATCTGGGTAGTTTATATGTCTTAAGGAATTTATCGATGCCTTCACTATCTTCTATTTTATTAGAGTATAGGGTTTCAAAATAATTTCTAATTATCTTCTGTATTTCTGAATTGTCTGTTGTGATGTTGCCTTTTTCATCCCGTAAGCTAGTAATTTGGGTTCTCTCTCTTCTTTGTTAGCGTGGCTAGTGGTCTATCAATCTTATTTATTTTTTCAAAGAACCAACTTTTAGTTTTGTCAATTTTTTCAATTGTTTCTTTTGTTTCGATTTCATTGATTTCAGCTCTAATTTTAATTATTTCTTGCCTTCTACTGTATTTGCTGCTGATTTGTTCTTCTTTTTCTAAGGCTTCGAGGTGTAGTGTGAGGTCATTTATTTGTTGGCTTTTCCTTCTTTTAAGGAATGAACTCCATGAATTTTCCTCTTAGTACTGCTTTCATAGTGTCCCAGAGACTTCGATATGTTATGTCTGAGTTTTTGTTTACCTCTAAGAATTTTTTAATTTTCTCTTTGATGTCTTCTGTAACCCTTTGTTCATTCAGTAGCATATTGTTTAATCTCCATATGATGTAGGATTTTTCCGTTCTCATTTTATTATTGATTTCCAATTTCATTCCATTATGATCAGATAAAATGCATGGTAGTATCTCAACTCCTTTGTAATTGCTAAGATTTGCCCAGTGACATAATATATGGTCTATTTTTGAGAAGGATCCATGTGCTGCTGAGAAGAAAGTGTATCCGCTTGATATTGGGTGGTATATTCTGTATATGTCAATTAAGTCTAAATTATTAATTGTATTATTGAGCTCTATGGTTTCTTTATTCAACTTTTGTTTGGAAGATCTGTCCATTGGTGAGAGAGGTGTGTTAAAATCTCCCATGATTATTGTGTTGTGGTCTATTAAACTCTTGAACTTGAGAAGAGTTTGTTTGGGGCATATATATTAATGATCCTCAAGTTTTATTGGTGTATGGTTCCCTTGAGCAGTATGTAGTGTCCTTGTTTATCCCTTTTGATTAACTTTGGCTTGAAGTCTATTTTATTTGATACAACTATGGACACCCCTGCTTGATTCCGGGGTCCGTATGAGTGATATGATTTTTCCCAACCTTTCACCTTCAGTCTGTGTATGTCTTTTCCTATCAGATGAGTCTCCTGTAGTTAGATTCTAAGACTATAGATATTGTTTTTAATTATTACTTAAGAATATATTCATTAGTTTCATAAAAGGTGTACCATATCTGGTGGCCTATAGAAAACTTAATTTCAGACGAAGCATGTTATACTTAGAGGGAAAGGAGTGAGGGTATGAGGTTAAACTAACAGCACCTTTGGAGAACTCTAACCAATAGACTGGTAATTTATGGAAGAATGTATAGACTCAACCTCCTATCTGTATTTAGATGGTTACCCTATGTATAGATAGCAAAAGTTAGGAGATTGAAAGTGGGATAGAGAGAATAGAATGAAAAAAAAAAAAGAAAAAAAAATAACAAGGAAGAAAAGAGAAATAAGAGAAGGAAAGTAAGATAGAAATAAAGAAAAAAATGGGGGGAAGGTGGGGTATATGCAATTCCTCTATATTATATTACTTTGGTAATTCGGTTGTTCATGCACAGTTCTTGGTTTCACATATGCTGAAGTTGTGGAAGAGAGAGAAGAAAAGAGAAAAAAAAAGTCTCTCAGAACACTGTTTTCCTTGCTTCCAGTAGGTGGCGTTATCTATTCCTAGCTTGAGCCTCTGTATGCAGGGTGGTGGATATAGCCAGTGTGAAAGGAAATGAGCTTCCACCTGTATCTTCCCTACTCTAGTCTCTGAGGTAGAAACCAGGTGCCTGTAAAGTTGTTGTTTTGCGTTGATAGCTACAACCCCGAAAAGCTTGTGGGAAATATTTTGAGTTATCGCAGCTAAGGGTGGGGGAGTTGGAAACCGGGTACCTGGATCAGCCGCAGAACCGTGCTGGTAGCCACACCCCCTTTGATGGGTTTTAAGGGTTGATGGGCTTCCTCCAGACTAGCACTCGGGGTGGGGCCGGACTTCCTCCTCCGGTCTGGCTTGGCGCCGGGCGTCTTCCTCCAGAAGATTTTTATTTCATCATCAATTCTGAAGCTTAAATTTGCTGGACGTAGTAGTCTCAGCTGGCATCCATTTTCTTTCAGAGCTTGGTATATATCCAAGACCTTCTAGCTCTGAGGGTCTGGGTTGAGAAGTCAGCTGAGATCCAAATTGTTTTCCCTCTAAATGTTACCTACTATTTTTCTCTGGCTGCCTTTAAAATTCTATCCTTATTCTGTATGTTAAGCATTTTCATAATAATGTGACTTGGTATGGGTATGTTGTAATTTTGTATATTGGTGGAACTTTAAGCCTCCTGTATTTGATTTTCCATTTCATTCTTTAGATTTAGGAAATTTTCTGATATTATTTCATTGAAAAGACTGTGCATTACTTTGTTTTGTATCTCCAAGACTTCATTTATCCCCTCAAATCTTAAATTTGGTCTTTTCTAGTTATCCCATATTTCTTGGAAGTTCTGTTCATGGTCTCTTAACATATTTTCTCCATGGTCAACTTTGTTTTCAAGATTATATATTTGTCTTCATTGCCTGAAATTCTGCTTTCCAAGTAGTCTAGTATGTTGATAATGCTTTCCATTGAATTCTTAATTAGGTTTATTGATTCCTTCATTTTGAGGATTTCTGCTTGATTATTTTTCAGAATCTCTTTTTACTGAAGTGATCTTTCATTTCCTGTATTTTTTTTCTCTGATATCGCCCTTTATCTTGCAGATTAGTTCTAACTATGTACATTCTAAATTCTTTCTCTGACATTTCTTCCACCATGGTGGTGTTAGATTCTGTTTTGAAGTATCTTGGTTTGTTTGGGGCAATTTGTTTCCTTGCTTTTCATGTTAGTTGTGTGTCTAACCATCTAGCAGTAGGATCTGAGATAGCAGAGTTTCTACCCTGTGTGCTTGTAGTGTTCCTGAAGGTTTCCAGTACCTCACCATTTAGGGGGAGACAAATAATAATAACCAATGCAAACAATATACAGCATTAAACCAAAGAGTTCCTACTATATCATCTTAATGTTAATCATCACAATAAACAGAAATGATGTGATCAGTTATTGCCTATAATAAAAACTGCAAGTTTGCAAAAGGATTTATAATTTCAAATGGTGGTCAGGGGGTGAACATAAGTGATATAGGATGTGATGATTATGAGGGAGGAGGAGAGAAGACAGAAGTAAAAATTTAAAGGAAGAGTGAAAGAACAACAAAGACTGACTGTTAGTGGAAGAAAAGAGAAAATAAAGGGAAACAGGTAAGTGAAAAATAAATTTAAAAAAATTAAAAATAAAGAGAATCAAAACAAAACTAAAATACACTGATCAAATATCCTAGTTCTCAAAAAACTGATCCATGAAAAATGACTGGCTTTAGAAATGTGAGAAATGAGAAAAAAGCCCAGATATGAGTATGTATAAATGCCCATGTATCATTAAGATCACAATTAAACAGAGAAAAGAAAAAGAAAGAAAAAAATCCTGATGAAAAGTTAAAGAGTTCTTTCCACTGGAGTTCAAAAAATTCTCAGCTTCTCTTCTCAGCAGTTTTAGGCAGGGTCATCTGGATTGAGATGCTCCACTCTCTGGGCTGCTGGAAAGAGGTAATCCTGTAGGTGGAATTCCTAGAGGCAGGGTTTAGGCTTAAGTGGGCACCAGGTTCTTTGCTGAATGCCAATTGGTCTGGAGATTTTTCAGCATACCTCCAGGGCCCAGAAATTGACAGTCCACACTAGAAGACTATACCCCGGGTATCTCCCCTGGGTTCCACTTATGTAGTACAGGAGTCAATTCTTAGTCTCCTACATCACCTGCAGGCCCCACATTTCCTGGTCTTGAGTTCAAACTCAATCTCTCCTGCCCCCACCCTTTTGGTTCCTGACCAGATGTGTTCTCTCCCTGCCAGTGCTGCAAGCAGCAGGTTTACTGGGGAGGGGTAAAGCTAGGTGGATTTTCACAACCAGTAAACTTCTTTCCATGTTTGATTTTTTTTCCTAGTTGCTTATACACACTTTATGGCATGCAGTGTGTGCTTCCTGGGCCTGTATTATGGGTCAAACTCGGGTGTGTCAGGAAATTAGCTTCTTTAGCTGTCCGCCCTCCCCACTCCCCCACTGCAGCTGCAAAATGGTTCCTTCTTTTGTCTTCTGCACTTCAACTGGAGAGATGATGGCTTCTTTTCTGCACAGGGATATGTGCAGTGTGCCTTTCAGGTTTGTCGGGGCAATGTTGCTGATCTATAAATGTTCCATACCCAGACACACACATCAGGCCTCCTAAAAATTCAGTTTCCTTTAATCCCCTTATACCTCCACCTCACTTGTGAAGAAACCACTCTGGCTGGTGCTTCCAGCCTGGCCACAGCAGTGGCTGTGCTGCTGGGGATTCTTTCCTCATTTTATACATCCAACCTCCTGAGTCCCCAATCTGCTCTGAATGTCCAGTTTTAAATTCAAGTAAAGTCCTCCCTGCCTTTTTTTGGGTTACCCACCTTGCTGAGAAGCTGCCTGTCTGCTTTCTTGGTTTTACTCCACGGTGTAGCCAGGAAAGTGACATTCTCTATTCTGTCATATTGAAAAAAACTTTATTTTGAGAAAGGGTTTTGCTAAATTGCTCAGGCTAGGCTAGAATTTGTGATCCTCCTGCCTCAGCTGGGATTACAGGTGTTCACCACCATGCCCAGCATGGTTTCTTTTTTATGTTAACCCAAGGTGATCATTTGAAACAGCAGAGAAATTAAAATAGAAATCTAGATAAAGACACAGATGACAGGTGTTTCTGTGGTAGAAACACCACAGATCCACTTTTAGAACAAAGGTCAGACATATTTGTATGGAATCAAGTAAAACTGTGGCATGTAGTCACTCTTTATTGTTACTGGCCCAGCATTAATTCTCAGACTCATTATATGAGTTCAGTTAATGTGGTTAGACAGTTGCATTTCTTTAGCAAACATGTAGTATTAGGTTTATGCATGAAGTGTGAAACAGAATACACACTTCATGTGAAATAGATGTACCTTGCTAGGAGAAGCCAATATTTTTAAAGAATACAGATTCTATGAACTTTGTCAAATATAAATTTGCATCATAAAATAAACTCACAAAAGCAAACATTGTGGAGAGCTTCCAAAATAATGTAGAATTAGAACAATTTATCTATTTATTTTGAATTAGAACAATTTTAAACTTTAAAAATAAAATCATATGAAAAACCTGATCTACACATAATCCAAATTATACATTTATGAACACTGTCTCTTTAACTTTTGCAAAGATATTTCTTCAAAAGAGGTCATAATTTTTGACTGTTAATAATTTTATCTAAGAATTATTAATAGTTCACACCAGTAAGCTAATTATTGCTAACATCTAATAAATATGGCACATTTTATAATACTGAAAGGGAAGTTTACCTCTTGATTTGTCACCTTATTTGTGAACATAGAGTTGAAAACCTATTTCAAAAGACTATTTATAAAAATTTAAAAGAATGGATAATATTTGTTTCAAAAGCTATTATAATATTAAGTGTTCTTACCTAACATTAACCTAGATACTTTGAAGCACAAATTACAATAAGGTCAGATCCTTGCTAATGAAGCCCTTTACAATTAGTTAGAAAGGCAAAACAACAATAAATGACAAAGTATCTATAGTCAAGTGCTTAGTGACCAATACAGAAAGTAAGATAGTATAACTTCGCCAGACACAGGAGGCTGAAGAAAGAGGATCACAAGTTGGAGGCCAGCTTCAGCAACATAAAAATTTTTTAAAAAGGGACTAGAGGTAGAGCTCAGTGGTACAGAATCCCTGGTTTCAATCCCCAGTACTGCGAAAACAAAACAAAAAACCTACCTGTACAAAAATAGGGGTTAGATACAGAATAAGAGGCTCAAATCAGATCTTAATGCCTTGAAGGCTATATATTTAAAGGAGTAAGTGGGAAAGAATAAAAAATTAAATACTAAATAATACAACCCTTGAATGTCTGTGTCTTCCCAAAATTCACATTGAAACCCCAGCCCCAATATGACAGCATTTGGAGATAGGGTCTTTGGGAAATAATGAGGCCAACAATGTTGACTTCATGATGAGACTAGTGCCTCCATAAGAAGATAGGAAAGCGCTTGCTTCCTCTCTCTCTGGTTGATGCAAGGATACATCAAGAAGACAGCTACTGCAAACCAGGAAGAGGGCCTTGACTCTAGTCCAACCATGCTGCACTCTGATTTCTGATTTCCCAGCTCCAGAACTGTGAGAATTAAATTTCTTTTTTTAAAGCCACGTAATCTGTGGTAATTTGTTAGAGCAGAGCCCAAACTAAAACAACCCTTACAACACTTATAATATTTATTACTAAACATGCTGGTTTTCACTAGTATTCTGCCATTGGGAACTATGTTTTTTCTGTTTCATATAAACCTCTATATCTAATGATGGCATGCAAATAAATGGCAATTAATAAACATTTGTCATTTTTAATGAAAGAACACTTGACATTTGATACAGGACAACTTATTCCTTTATAAACTCTAAAATAGTGAGAGATGTCTTTTCAGACAACTAGTAAAATGCTTGATGTTGCCCTCTGATTACAAATGTGTACTTTGTGAATAAGCTATACAGCATGCTTCACAATCTGGACCTAACTTATTGCCAGTCTCATTTTCTAACCCCATCCTGTTAGTCTATATCCTTCCAAACCAAACCTCTGCCTACTCTCTAACCTCACAAAGTCTGGAAAGTCCTTCACCCATTTCTGTACTATATTCTCCTATTCATCTTCCAAAATTGTCACCACTCCTTTGAAGCTGTCAGGTAGAATTCATTCTGGTCTGCATCTCTCACAGCACTATGCCTAATTTCTGCTATCCAGCTCAACAGACTGTATTATAACCATCAATTTCCCTCCAGAAATAAAGGTGCCTAAGGGTGAAGGCTCATTCATTTTGATAGTCCTACGGATTATAGCACCTTTTCTTGTATGGTTGTCCCAATCCATCGGGGATTGGTTCCAGGAGTCTGCAGATTCCTAAATCTGCAGAAGTTTAAGTTTCCTCAATGTAAATGCTATGTAAACAGTTATTATATACAGTTGTCAAATATTTTGGGAATAATAACAACAAAAAAGACTGCTAATGTTCAAAACAGCTGCATTTAAAATTTTTTTTGTTGTTGTAGATGGACACAATACTTTTATTTATTTATTTTTATGTAGTACTGAAGCTTGAACCCAGTGCCTCACATGTACTAGGTAAACATTATGCCACTGAGCTACAACTCCAGCCCAACAGCTGCGATTTTTTAAAATTATTTTTTTAAGTTGTAGTTGGACACAATACCTTTGTTTTCATTTATTTATTTCTATGTGGTGCTGAAGATCGAACCCAGAGCCTCGAATACACTAGGCAAGCATTCTACCACTGAGCCACAACCCTAGCCCCCAACAGCTGCAATTTTTAAAAGACTATTTTTGATCTGAGATTGACTGAATCCATGGGTGTGAAACCCATGGATTTGGAGGGCTGGCTGTATACAAGAACTAAACAGCTGTTGAATATAAGAAAGAGTAAACAACATAGCAAACATTGTTCAAGTATTCTCTAATAGAACTTGGCAATGCATGTGTATGTCAGCACACACATACAATCAAAATGAACTCAAAATTAAATGGTGATTATGGTTTTGCAAAAGTATTTTTTTAAGTCAAGATTCTTTGCTGGAGGATGTCAGCAGAGAATATGGGAAAAGGGAACAAGTATTAGGGGCTTGAGTGTGAATTTAGAGAAGAGAAGCCCATTCTGAGAATGAGCAGGTCCTGTGCAGAAGTTGGCAGGGGGTATCAGGGGCATAGTGTGGCCCAGCAGAACTGGTAAATCTAGAAAATGGTGATTCAGGTGTTGAGCATGATCACCCAGAAAAGGAAGCCCCAGACTTAACTTTTGATTTAGCTCTGCTCAGTGCAGGCGGAGGGAAGGTAGACTTAGAAAAAGCAAATGTTGACCAGCCAGAGAACAAACAGGAAAGTCAACCCACCCAGGTAGTACTTCTGGCACAGGTTCAATTTCTGCTCAATGAACATCCATTCCAAGTTCACAGTTGTGCTAAGGTTGGATCATCCCTAGAGTCTGTGGGGCAAGACTTGATGGAGGTACCATTATAAGTATCATGAACACTGCCCAGTAGAGCTTACTCAATATGGCTTGAATGCCTCTACTCCTTTCAACTTTACTTTTATCAAAAGTATTTGCAGTAAGATCCCATTTAAAAATGACCTGTATTAGTAAGTATAAAATTATCTAACTTAGAAATTTTTGTTAACTAACTTCAGAATCACTCTATTACAAAGCTAGATATATTTTTGACAATAAGTCTGTCATGAAATCCAATAAGACAGCCCAAAATTTAAATTTTAAAAAGTAATCGTTAGTACTAATTCAATATCAATACCACTGAAGAATCTTTGGAATTTGATTTCAGAGCTCTACATCTTCCAGAGTAAATGTAGGTACATCTAAAGAGAGTGACTTTCTGCAGCTAGCTCTAGTCCTTCAAATGTTCCTAATATGAAATGCTACCGAATCTCCTAAGTTCCCTATGTTGGACAATCTACAAAAATTTAACTTAATTTGAATGCATTCTTAAAATGATTATTTTTTTATTGTGTTTGTGTTTCACTCTATCTTTCGGCAAGACTTCTAGGAAATGCTTTTTTCAATCATTTCTTAACCCAATTGCTTTTGGAAGGTTTAGATTAACAAACATCATGTAATAAAAGTTAATTTCGGAAGTTTCACTATTATAAATTAAGTCAAAGTCTGAGTAGAATATATGTTCTAAAATTTTAAACACTGTAGGGTACATATATGACTTTAATTGGGTAAACTCTGTCAACGTAAACTATGTACTGAAATTAGAAATAAATGAATTTGAAATTCTAAGAAAAAAAGTTTCTTCATTTTAGTATTGTTAACAATATTAATAGCCATTTACTGAGAACCCATTATTTGCTCCACACTTACATAGGTGTTCTCTAAATTATCCAAAAACTCTCTAGAAGAAAACTGAACCTCAGAGGTTGAAAGCAATGAAACTGGCATTGGAATCCAGTCCTTTTTTTTTTTTTTTTTGGTGGTGGTGGTGATGTTGGGAATTGAACCCAGGGCGTTGTAAATTCTAGGCAAGCACTCCACCAAATGAGCTATATCCCCAACCCTGGAATCCAGTTTTTGATACTTCTATAGTTAAACTGTTTTGAATATTATACAACAGTAACATCCTTAAGCTTAAGTATAGATGAACCTTCTTCAGAAGGTTTCCAACTACTTTCCTCTCAATGCTATTTAAAGGTAACTTCCATGGAAAGGTTAAAAAGCCAAGGCATACACATATTTGAGTATGAAATGCTTAGAAGCTAGCCTATAAAAAAGAAAGCAATGGATTAAACAGGGGCTTTTAAAATACTGGATTAAATGCCAGGTGGTAACATCAATTTCAAGTATGAATTCCATGCTGGTGAGGGAAAAAAGAATTTTGATTCAATAAAAATTCTGTTCCAGTAGCTCTGCAAAATTTCATGGCTCATCTGCATTCTCTTAAAGCTTCTTCACTGATGGTACTTGTTTAGAAAGGACTATGAGCCAATTTTAATATAGGAATTCTTTAATTATATCTGTTTAGGACAGTTATATGTGGCTACCCATCTTGGCATCAAAGTAATTAGCATTAAAGATCAAAGGCTTCTTGCATGAATCCAGAATACAAGCTTGTTTGGATTCTATGTCATGGAACCACAGAAAGAATCCAGTAAGTCAACGTTCACTGAATTTATTTATGCCTGCATTTCCTTTGGGGCAATTCATTTTACAGACTGTTGGAAAAATTCAAAACTGTTTGGATTTTATGGTTTATTATTAACTCTTTAGGCACTAGCCATACAACTGTAGTTAATTCAGCCATGTTGCTGGTTCTGAAGGGAACTTAATCATCTTAAGCCAAAGGGATTTCTAAAATCAACTGACATAACAGTTAAAGAGAGATTAACTGTTATTATCATATTGCTCCTGAAGCCACAAATTAGAAAATTCAGCTGAATTATGAAAATGAGAATACTGCAAAAGAAGAAAAGAGCAACTAGCTACTTTTTGTTCTTTACTAACCTTGAAATAAAATTTTCTTTGTTTCCACTTGCCACTCATTCTCTTTTAAAACTGTTTTATTATTAACATCAATAAACATGCTGTGAACAGTTAGGAGAACAGCTGCATGTATTCACAGAATCACAGTATCTGAAGGCTGGAAGGAAGTCCCAAAAGCCATCTAATGCAACTACCTGTCCCAGGAATATGTTTCTTTTACCATATCTTAGAGAAGAAGGACAATACATGGAACATATTCTACCCATCAAAGTAGCCCACGGCATCTATGGATGTTTCTCTTGAAAGGTTCTCATTTAATGAATTGAAATCTTACTATTGCTTCCACTGAGTTATATCTTTAAGTCATAAAAACAAATTATTTAAGTTCTCCTTCATATGAAGTTCTTTGAACATCTAAAGAGAGTGACTTTCTGTAGCTAGCTCTAGTCCTTCAAATGTTCCTAATATGAAATGCTACCAAATCTCCTAAGTTCCTTATGTTGGACAATCTACAAAAATTTAACTTAATTTGAATGCATTCTTAAAATGATTATTTTTTTATTGTGGTACTGGGGGTTGAATCCAAGGGAATCTTACCACTGAGCTGTGTCCCCAGCCCCTTTTTATTTTGAGACAGGGTCTTGCTAAGTTGCCAAGGCTGGCTTTGAACTTGTGGTTCTCCTATTTCAGTAGCTAGGATACCCAACAATAATTAAAACTTTGAATTACCTAAACACAAAACATATCAGTGGGCTATGGTTGTAGCTCAGTGACAGTTCACTTACCTAGCACATGTGAGGCACTGGGTGTGATCCTTACCACCACATAAAAATAAATAAAATAAAGGCATTTTGTCCATCTACAACTAAAAATGCTTTAAAAAAAATTCCAGTTTCTAACATTAAATCAGATGAGTTGATGCTCAAATATAGCAAAATCTTTCTCATAAATGTATATATACTTCTATTATAACTGAATAAATTCAGACACAAGACCACTTTTCTTTTTTAAGTTGTAGGTGGACACAATGCCTTTATTTTTTATGGGTGCTGAGGATTGAACCCAGTGCCTCACCCACTCTAAGCTAGTACTCTACCACTGAGCTACAACCACAGCCCCACAAGACAACTTTTAATACTATCTAAATAATTAATTGCTCTTAACTGTTCCTAATGTGTAACAGTCAGATAGTAAATGTTAACTAAAAATTTTAATAAACCTAAAATACCTTTCTACAAAGTTTTGGAAAACAGGATAAACCATAAATTCTAAAGTTACACAAAAAATGATTATTCTCCCATAACAGACAACTTTCACTCAAACAGAAAACAAAACATAACAGCAAAGCAAAACACTGTGATTTTCTAGCAAAAGTCAGAAACTCTGCATTTCAAGAGTATTTCAGGCACTTTTTAATATGGGCCTGAGATGGACTAGCTAAACTACTTCAAGATTTTCATTTTGGGTATCAAGAGAAGCCACCTATGCTATTCCATACATGCTTCGACTATGGAATAATCGAATAATAATATTTTGTGGTGGTCCACAAAATATTCAATTAAGTACTCGCCACACAAGAGTATTTTAAAAGGATAATGTCATCTAAATTACACTAAAAAAATCATTAAACATTCATACACACTTACCCAAGATTCATGGTATAAAACTGTTAGTAGATACATTGCATAATCATAATTCTGTCTTTTTAAAGGGCACCTTTAAAAGAGAAAGAAGGAAGAAGTCAAAATTCTAGAAACTTAGTATACAGAATGATTTGCAAAGCATATACAGAAGATAATATCTTTAGAAATTCTCTGCTTTTAAGAAAATTTTGTTTTTAGAATAAGAACATTCTATGTATATCATTCTATGTATAACATTATTTAAGGATACTGAACACTAGTGTTATTTTCAACTCTGCTTTCGTCACTAATGTAGTTATTTGTATACAACAGCTTATGCTATTTTTAATGACTGTGTCCAACTGAAGTCCCCTTCGCCATGTCCAAATCTGCTGAATGGCATAAGCATATCTAATGAACCATTTTAAAAATAGTTAAGACAAGCTGGGTGCAATGGTGTGAAAAAGTCTCATCTACTTGGGAGGTTGAGGTAGGAGTATTGCTAGAGTCCAGGAGTTCAAAGCCAGACTGGGCAACCCACCAAGATTCTATCTCAAAATAAATAAATAAAACAAATAGGCAGATGATAGATGCTAATCAAGTGTTGATTTCTCCAGAGCTGATTCTCTTTAAATATGAGTTACACTACATACAATTCTGTACTATTACTGCTATATTTAAGACAGAACTAATATCCTAAAATTAGTTAGAACTTCTACATATACATAAGATAGCACATGTATTAAGGTTAATTAATAAAAGAAAAAGAAAAAATTTCTTCCAATTTCTTAAGATATAAAATAAAACCATAAAATGACAAATGACTTAACTAACTACACTGTTCATTCTTCCTTTATGTTTATTTAATAGTTATCTATTCTATATAATCATTACCATAAAACATATATACTGATACTGGAAAAAAAGCAACATTATCAGGTACTTATAGAGTTTCAAACAGTAACATTTAAAGGGTATTTTTAAAGTTGAACAAAGTAAAAATTCAACATTATTTTGCAATTTTTAAAAAGAGTAAAAGGAATATTCCTAATATGTTTCATATCTATTTCCCTCATAAGAAATAATCAGAAACTATGGTTCCTTTCTTTTCTGCCTCTACCCTATTACTATATCTCTATGTATGCCATGTTCCCTCTTCCTATCAGCAAGACTGATGATGTAACACCAAATTGTTTCTGATACCTCCAAATGCTTTGAAACTGGGTTAGGCAGAGAGAAAGGTGACCTGTACACTCACTTTTCTCTAAAGACAGGTCTTTTATATTTTGACATAATTTAGAAACAATTGAAGTATAATTCTAATAACAAAATAACCATTTAGCAAAGATATACCAACAACCTTTCTTTTAATCAATTGAAAATCATAAAACTAATAAATTCATATATGATAAACTATAACTGGACTTATAAATATCTATCCTGGCTCTGGAATTCTGCTTATTCCCAGAAATGCCTAGATAAATTTCCACATGTACAATTTGATAATTTTAATTTTGAACTACAAGACTCTTTGTGATGCTTTCATTTTGTAAAAACCTATTTACGGGAACATGTATTCTATTTTATGGAATGAGATGTTGCCAGATTACAGAATCACAAATAAAGCCAATTAAGAAAACAAAAAAACAAACTACCTGTTTAAGCATTAATCACTAGCAAATCATACTTTGTCTTCAAAATCTAAGTTTTATATGCACGGATATATAAAAATTAATATTAAAATAGCAATAATTTAGCTAAGCAGTCCTCTCTGCATACAGGAACAACCTAACAAAAGTAGGCTAGTGTGAAGATATTAAAAATAAGAATTGAACAACTTTGCTAATAACCTTTCATTACTCAAGTATTGCTGAAGTACTGGAGGACAAAAAAACACATGTGCACAGTCTGCTCAACTTTTCTTTCTTTACCTATCTGTTTTGATGGTAAGTACATCTGTGGTCTTGCAGTATCGTTCTCCTACAAGTTTAATAAGTTTCTTCTTTGCATGATCATCTAAATTCAAACTGGAAAGTTTCACCTTAAAAATAAAAGAAAAAATTATTTGAAAAAAATAATTTCATATAATTTGTTTAAAGAAGTAGCAATGTTATTTGTATTGATATTAAACCTACAAAACATAAATCTTTTCAAACTACTTTCTATACAGTTACAATGGCATACACTATAAAGCCTGATCTTGTTCGTGGAAAGAAAAAGAAATAAAATAAAAAGAATATATTATTGGGAGTTCTTTGAAAGTTCTGAGCATGTGTACCTTCCTGAAAGAATTAATGACATGTCCTAAAGAAGACAAATTACACTGTTTATTAGAAGCACAAACAGAATTAAGCTCAATTAGTATTATCAAAGTTGGACACTAGAATAAATGGATAAAATATAATAGCTTTAAGAAATTTCTACCATGCAATTATAAGACCTATATCACTGCAACTATTTTAGGGACATTCATTTTTTAAAGCTACAGATGTCTCAGAGGCTGGAATATTACATCAGGGAAGGATCAAAACTTTTTTTTTTTTTTTGATACCAGGGATTGAATCCAGGAGTGTTTAACCATTGAGCTACACATCCCCAACCTTTTTATGTTTTATTTTGAGACAAGGTCTTGCTAAGTTGCTCAGGGGTTCACTAAGTTGCTGAGGCTGGCTTTGAACTTGCAATCCTCCTGCCTTAGCCTCCTGAGCCATTGGGATTACAGGCATGTGCCACTGCGCCCAGCTCAAAACATTTTAAACAATTCAGTTCAATGTTTTCCAAAAGTTAATACACAGCCTGTTAAGATTTTTTTTTTGTTTTTTACTTTTAGGAAATGCTGAGTTTATTAACAGGATTTTAAAAATGTATTTCTTAGAGTATTTTGAGACTTTAAAATACAGGATTGGTATATAAATGATTCTCAAATTTATTTGACCTCAGATTTCAATTTTCAAGGAATAATTCACAGAATTAGTCTTCCTTAACACATGTTTTGGGAAATACTGGAATAAAATAACATACTTTTTAAATTGTAGAGATTATAGCATGAGCTAAAAGTATCTAGAGATGAATAGGTATGATATGATAATACAGTTAAATAAAGTGAAGCATTGTATTCACCTATTTTTGATTATTATATGAAATATCTGAAACTGAGTAATTTTATAAAGAAATTTATTTAGCTCACAGTTCTGGAGGTTTGAGATCAAGGCACTGGCATCAGAATGTAGGAGGACATATAAAAAAAGGAAAACATATTGCAAGACAGGAAGCCAGAAAAAAATTCAGGGGTTAGACTCACTCTTGTAAAGGACTCACACTGAGAATGACTTTATTCTCTTCTAGAACTACCTTAATCCCTCCCCAAAATTACCAAAGGACCTCCCACTAGACATCACTTCTTAAAGGTCTGGCTCCTCCCAAGACTGCCACACTGAGGGGCTACCAATGCAAGAATCCTTGGGAGACAAACTCTTATCCAAACCATAGCAAGCATAGATTATTCTTCCATGTAGAGCATTAAGAAAGTGTTCATGAAGAAGCAAACAGGCTAAGTGTTTTTAAATTCCATCTGGTTCTTGTCTCTAGCTTCAATAATCCTGCACTTCCCTCAAGACACCATGCCACAGTAGCCTATTTATATGTCATTTTTCCCCACTGAATGGCAAATCTTTGAATGCAAGAAAAATATCTATTTTGTTTCTGGCAATGGACTAGGAATTATCACAGTCTTCTGGAAAGAATATGTATCAACAACTAGGTTTACAGCTTAAGAGATAAATAACCCATTTTATGAAAAATCAGATTAATAACAAGATGGAGAATTACAAGAAAAAAAAGAAAATGTACCTACATTATTATAATTATGCAAATACATGTGCATATGCACATATCTGCGCATATGCACAGTCTACAGAGAAAAATGAATAGCTTTTATATTAGGATAGTAAGAATGTAGTGATCTGTCCTTTTGAAACTCCCTTCAATAAAATCATAATAATGTTTAGCAATACATTAAGGCATTTTTAAAATGTGTTTTAACTTTTTTGCCATAAGATATCAAAAAACACAGCAGCTAACAACAACCTTAAAACTCATATTCACATTGACATTTTAATGTTCAAAACTACATACATTAAATGCCAGAAACTCATAAATACTTGAGAAATAGTGTGTAGTACACTCACGCCACCTGCTAGCACTCAAAGGCACTGCAGAATTATAGTCATACATGGACTAACACTGATTGCAAGGTGGAGTGGCATTCAATTGTCTTTCCTTATCAAAATTCAAAGCAATGCTTAAGCTTTTTGTTTTCAAATTGCTATTTTTTCAAAGAACAGGTATTGTGCCACCAATATTATCCCCAAAATAATATGGATATTTCAAATCACAGGAGGTTGTGACTGTATGCGTCTATCTTCAAATGTCTATATTTTAACACAAAAGAAGCAACATAAATTTAAAGTTTAAATGTGAGATATTTTCTCTACATGCAAGTATGGTATGATTTAAAAATTCTGGTATTACACATGAGAAAAGAGCTGGGTTTGATTTTTAGGACTGCCACCTGCTACGTGATTTCAATCAAATTATTTTACCTCCCTGAGACAGTTTCCTCAGTACAACTTAATTCACAGGATCTTTGTCAGGAATAAACGAGACAAACAGAAGACAGTGCTTTAAAGTAAAGTCTTAAACAAACATAAGTACTTAATTCTAAACTACTTCTCTGACTATAGAGAAAAACATAATACTTTCCTTCTCTGAATTTAAAAATCTGAATATCTTTAAATCATATTTACCCCACTGTATTGATTGAGACAAACTAGACTGCAAATGCTTAATTCCATTGTTTCATAAATTCATCTCATAAATATAGCATGACCCTGATACCAAAACTTAGTAAAGAAAGTTATTAATCAGGAGTTAGGGATATACTCAGTCTCTGACACTGAAGAAACCATGCTTTAAAAATTACAAATCAATCACAGCTACATCAGAAAATCCTGGCAATTATCTATGTTAGCACTTAATACAAAAATAGATTTAACACATTTTTGCTATATGTTCTTACTAGGATACAGGCTACATACAGTACAAAAAAACCTTTTTTTTTTTTTTTTTGAGGTTTCTTAAAGGTACCTCAAAGAGAAGGGCAGTTCTCCAGATGAATCAAAAGTACATTAGTCAGGGCTATTTGGAGTAATGGCTGATTCTTCGACTAGGACAGGGAAAATGTGAGATGAGTCTGGAGTATTTTATAGTGACATATAATAAGAAAAACTTTAAAAATCAGATGATGGAGGTATAGCAAAGAAATAGAAAAGCCAATTAAAAGAGTATCAAATAAATATCCATGAGTCCATACTGACATAAATGGTTGAACAAATACATATATGTGGGAGAACAGACAAATTTTCCACATAGAATTCCAAACAATGAATGTGGTATTTCTCCCTCAAGGAGGTATAGCATAACTCCTGACCCCTTAAGTGTGGGCTTGGCATAGTTACTTCGCTTTCCTGGAAAAGACAGGAAAAAGGTAATTTTTATGTGTGTGTGTGGTGATAGGAATTGAACCTAGGGCCTTGTGCCTGCAGGGCAAGCACTCTAACAACTGAGCTATATCCCCAGCCCAGGAAAAAGATAATTTTATACTGGAGAAAACTGACAAATGCTAATTAGCATCAGCCAGGTGATCAAGGTTAGCATTATCAGTAAACAATCATGTAAACAGCCAGTACTTTTGATATAATGTGATAATAATGACAATTTATGTCTGGAATTTTCCCCCTCAAAATACATAACAAGTTGAAGGACATTCTAAAAAAATACATAATTAAAATTCTTAAAATTGTCAAGGTCAAGTCAGACACAGTGTCTCTCTCACACCTGAGTCCCAGCACTCAGGAGGCTGAACAGGAAGACCATCTGAGCCTAGGAATTTGAGGCCAGCCTGAAAAACACAGTAAGATCCAGTCTCAAAAACAAAAAACGAAATATCTTTTAGGACTGGGGTATAGCTCAGTGGTAGAGTGCTTGACTAGCAAGCATAAGACTCTGGGTTTAATTCCAGCATGGAAAAACAAAAAAACTGTTAAGGTCATCAAAAACAAGTCTAAGGAACATCACAGATAAGAGGAGTCCAAGAAGACATGATGACTAAATATAAAGTGGTACCCTCAATGGCATTCTAAAACAGAAAAAGAACATCAGGTAAAAGCTAGGCAAATTCAAATAAAGCATAGACTTTAAGAATATTATATCAATATTAAATCATTAACTGGATGCAGTGAGGCATGCCTGTAATCCCAGCAGCTCAAGAGGCTGAGGCAGGATAATCTTTAGCTTGAAGCAAGCCTCAGCAACTGAGCGAGAACTCACACAACTCAGCAAGACTCTGTCTCTAAATAAAATATATAAAAAGAACTAGGTTCAATCCCTGATACCAAAAAAAAATTTTTTAAAAATTAAATCATTAGCCCTGATAAATGTAACATAGTATAATGTAAAATGCTACCAAAAGGAGAAAATTCAGAATGAAAATATGAGAATCTTCTGTAGTTTTCACGAAACTTTCTGTAAATTTTAAAACTATTCTAAAATACAAAGTTTAATTTAAAAAAATATATGAAGTAACTGCCCCATGACTGCTGTGTTTACCAAGACTTCAAATACTAAATTACAAGTTACTAGGGCAAAAATTTGGAAATGTAATACCATGTAGTATGCTCCAGGTAAGAGGGGTGATTTGATGTTTCTCCAAAGCAATATTGGAAAGGACAATGATCCTAAATACATTACTAGCAAGGCAAATCAGCAGCAGAGTAAAAGAATGATATGCCTAGAGTTCAGAAATGCTTCAGAATTGGAAAACTATTGATATAATTCACTGTTTCAGGAATTCAAAGGAGAGTATTACAAAAATGCTAATAAATTAGGAATAGGATACATTTCTAATATAACAAGACTATTAAGCTGAAATTCTACGTTAGGCTTAAGAGACAAAACACTAAAGGCATAGTCATTAATGTACAGAACAGCATAACAGACAATATAAATACTATTTTAGAAATTTTGTTAAATACAAATGACCAAAAAAAAGCTACATGTAATTAAAAGGGGGAATTAACCATGACTTATCAATTATTTTTTTAACATTTATTTTTTAGAAGTAGTTGGACACAATACCTTTATTTTATTTATTCAATTTTATGTGGTGCTAAGGATCGAACCCAGGGCCTTGCATGTGCTAGACGAGCACTCTACCACTGAGCCACAATCCCAACCCCAACTTATCAATTATTTACTGAAAAACTTCTGAAAGAATCCACTGAAAATTTCTACCATACCAATTTTGGTTTCTTAATACCACTGTACACTAACAGGTATCAGGGCTCCTTAGAGAAATGGCTGATTCCAAGTCTACAATAAGAAATATACACCTTGATCACTGTGTTATACTAGAATACAAGCAAACTCAAATGCTAATAAATTGAAACAAAAGGAACCAACTTAAAAGAGTACCCACTGGCGAAAGTTTAGAATGTACTTTGAGCATCAAAAATAATGAAGCTGGGGGCTGGGGTTGTGGCTCAGTGGTACAGTGCTTGCTGAGCATGCATGAGGTCCTCAGTTCAATCCTCAAGGAAGGAGGGAAGGAGGGAGGGAGGGAGGAAGGAAAGGTATTGTGTCCATCTAAAACTAAAAAAAATATATTTTAAAAAATATAATGAAGCTGGGTATGATGGTGCATGCTTATGATTCCAGTGTCTTGGAAGGCCAAGGCAGGAGGATCTCAAGATCAAGGCCAGCCTGGGCAATTAGCAGATCCTGTCTCAAAATAAAATAAAAAGGGCTGGGGATGTCATTTAGTGGATACAGCATCCCTAGGTTCAATCCTCACTACCACCAGGGGAAAAAAATATTTTACTTGATTAAAACTTATTGAATATATCCATCCATAGGTTAGTCATTTAAGGCAAAAGCAAAACAATCAAAAACAACTCCACAATAGAATGCGCAGGTTTTAAGTCTCTTAACCATGTGCTCAATTTCACTTTCAGTCTACTAAGAAATCAGACAACCAGACCTTATGTGTCTTATGATGTAATGTAAAATACACAGCAACATCTATATTCTTGTGAAAACTGCTAAATAAAATGTGGTACATCCATAAAATAAAGTGTGATTTTGCAATAAAAAGGAGTAAAAAAGGACACATGCTAGAACAGACAAAACATACCCAAAGAATACATATTTTATTATTCAATGTCAAGCATAAGCAAATTCATAGAGACAGAAAGATTAGTGGTTGACGGGTATCTAGAGCAACTGAAAAGAGGTTAAAGAAAGGGTAATAATATCTACATTCACGAATGTATAAGAAAATAGGCTTTCTCACAATCTGCTAGTGTTTTATTTTTTACATTTTCAGCAGAAATTTTTCAATTTATATCAAACAACTTCAAAGGAGCTACTTCTTTTGAATTGATAGTTCTTCTTTTTTTAAAATACTTTTTTTTGTTGTTCATAGACCTTATTTTTTTTTAATTTATTTATATGCAGTGCTGAGAATCAAATCCAGTGACTCACACATGCTAGGCAAGCATGCTACCACTGAACTACAACCCCATCCCTGATAGTTTTTCTTTTAGGAAATTATCTTGGGAACATAATTTGGAACATATACAAATATTGGTTTCTAAGGATACTTATTACAACTTTTTCTTTTCTTTTTTTATTGGTCGTTCATAACATTACATAGTTCTTAATACATCATATTACACGGTTGATTCACGTGGATTATGAACTCCCGCTTTTACCCCGTATACAAATTGCTGTATCACATCAGTTTCCCTTCCATTGATTGACATATTGCCTTTCTAGTGTCTGATGTATTCTGCTGTCTGTCCTATTCTCTACTATCCCCCCTCCCCTCCCCTCCCCTCCCCTCCCCTCCCCTTTTCTCTCTCTACCCCTTCTACTGTAAATCATTTCTTCCATTTGTATTATCTTGTCTTACCCCTCCTTTCCTCTTATATGACATTTTGTATAACCCTGAGGATCGCCTTCCATTTCCATGCAATTTCCCTTCTCACTCCCTTTCCCTCCCACCTCTCATCCCTGTTTAATGTAAATCTTCTTCTCAAGCTCTTCGTCCCTACCCTGCCCTTGTTTACTCCCCTTATATCAAAGGAGTCATTTGGTATTTGTTTTTTAAAGATTGACTAGCTTCACTTAGCATAATCTGCTCTAATGCAATCCATTTCCCTTCAAATTCTATGGTTTTGTCATTTTTTAATGCAGAGTAATACTCCATAGTATATAAATGCCACATTTTTTTTATCCATTCATCTATTGAAGGGCATCTAGGCTGGTTCCACAGTCTTGCTATCGTGAATTGAGCTGCTATGAACATCGATGTAGCAGTGTCCCTGTAGCATGCTCTTGTTAGTGCTTTAGGGAATAGACCGAGAAGGGGAATAGCTGGGTCGAATGGTGGTTCCATTCCCAGCTTTCCAAGAAATCTCCATACTGCTTTCCAAATTGGCTGCACCAATTTGCAGTCCCACCAGCAATGAACAAGAGTGCCCTTTTCCCCGCATCCTCTCCAGCACTTATTGTTGTTTGACTTCCTAATGGCTGCCAGTCTTACTGGAGTGAGATGGTATCTTAGGGTAGTTTTGATTTGCATTTCTCTGACTGCTAGCGATGGTGAGCATTTTTTCATGTACTTGTTGATTGATTGTATGTCCTCCTCTGAGAAGTGTCTGTTCAGGTCCTTGGCCCATTTATTGATTGGGTTATTTGTTATCTTATTGTCTAATTTTTTGAGTTCTTTGTATATTCTGGTTATTAGGGCTCTATCTGAAGTGTGGGGAGTAAAGATTTGTTCCCAGGATGTAGGCTCCCTGTTTATCTCTCTTATTGTTTCTTTTGCTGAGAAAAAACTTTTTAGTTTGAGTAAGTCCCATTTGTTAATTCTATTTGTTAACTCTAGTGCTATGGGTGTCCTATTGAGGAATTTGGAGCCCGATCCCACAGCGTGTAGATCATAACCAACTTTTTCTTCAATCAGATGCCATGTCTCTGATTTAATATCAAGCTCCTTGATCCATTTTGAGTTAACTTTTGTGCACGGCGAGAGATAGGGATTCAGATTCATTTTGGTGCAAATGGATTTCCAGTTTTCCCAGCACCATTTGTTGAAGATGCTATCCTTCCTCCATTGCATGCTTTTAGCCCCTTTATCAAAAATAAGATAGTTGTAGTTTTGTGGATTGGTTACTGTGTCCTCTATTCTGTACCATTGGTCCACCTGCCTGTTTTGGTACCAGTACCATGCTGTTTTTGTTACTATTGCTCTGTAGTATAGTTTGAAGTCTGGTATCGCTATACCGCCTGATTCACACTTCCTGCTTAGTATTGTTTTTGCTATTCTGGGTCTTTTATTATTCCATATGAATTTCATGATTCTTTTATCGATTTCTACAAGATATGCTGTTGGGATTTTGATTGGAATTGCATTGAACTTATATAGGACTTTTGGTAATATCGCCATTTTGATGATGTTAGTTCTGCCTATCCATGAGCAGGGTATATTTTTCCATCTTCTAAGGTCTTCTTCTATGTCTTTCTTTAGGGTTCTGTAATTTTCATTGTATAAATCTTTCACCTCTTTTGTTAGGTTGATTCCCAAGTATTTTATTTTTTGGGGGGATACTGTGAATGGAGTAGTTGTCCTCATTTCCGTTTCAGAGGATTTGTCGCTGATATACAGGAATGCCTTTGATTTATGCGTGTTGATCTTACATCCTGCCACTTTGCTGAATTCATTTATTAGCTCTAATAGCTTCTTTGTAGACCCTTTTGGGTCTGCTAGATATAGAATCATATCATCTGCAAATAGTGATAATTTAAGTTCTTCTTTTCCTATTTTTATGCCTTTAATTTCTTTCGTCTGCCTAATTGCTCTGGCCAGTGTTTTGAGGACTATGTTGAACAGAAGTGGTGAGAGAGGGCATCCCTGTCTTGTACCAGATCTTAGAGGGAATGCCTTCAATTTTTCTCCATTCAGAATGATGCTGGCCTGTGGCTTATCATAGATTGCTTTTACAATGTTGAGGTATGATCCAGTTATCCCTAATTTTTCTAGAGTTTTGAACATAAAGGGATGCTGTACTTTGTCGAAAGCTTTTTCTGCATCTATCGAGATGATCATATGGTTCTTATTTTTAAGTCTATTGATGTGGTGGATAACATTTATTGATTTCCGTATATTGAACCAACCTTGCATACCAGGGATGAATCCTACTTGATCATGGTGTATAATTTTTTTGATATGTATTTGAATCCGATTTGCCAGAATTTTATTGAGGATTTTTGCATCAAGGTTCATTAGAGATATTGGTCTGTAGTTTTCTTTCTTTGAAGTGTCTTTGTCTGGTTTCGGAATCAGGGTGATGTTGGCCTCGTAGAATGAATTTGGAAGTTCTCCCTCTTTTTCTATTTCCTGAAATAGCTTGAAAAGTATTGGTGTTAGTTCCTCATTAAAGGTTTTGTAAAACTCTGCTGTATACCCATCCGGTCCTGGGCTTTTCTTAGTTGGTAGTCTTTTGATGGTTTCTTCTATTTCCTCTATTGTTATTGGTCTGTTTAGGTTGTCTATATCCTCCTGGCTCAATCTGGGCAGATCATAAGACTCAAGGAATTTATCTATGCCTTCACTATCTTCTATTTTATTGGAGTATAAGGATTCAAAGTAATTTCTGATTATCTTCTGTATTTCTGAAGTGTCTGTTGTGATATTGCCTTTTTCATCCCGTATGCTAGTAATTTGGGTTCTCTCTCTTCTTCTCTTCGTTAGCATGGCTAAGGGTCTGTCAATTTTATTTATTTTTTCAAAGAACCAGCTTTTAGTTTTGTCAATTTTTTCAATTGTTTCTTTTGTTTCAATTTCATTAATTTCAGCTCTGATTTTAATTATTTCTTGCCTTCTACTTCTTTTGCTGTTGTTTTGCTCTTCTTTTTCTAGGATTTTGAGATGAAGTATGAGATCATTTATTTGTTGGTTTTTTCTTTTTTTGAGGAATGAACTCCAAGCAATGAATTTTCCTCTTAGAACTGCTTTCAATGTGTCCCATAGATTCCGATATGTTGTGTCTGTGTTTTCATTTAACTCTAGGAATTTTTTAATTTCCTCCTTGATGTCTTCTAAAACCCATTGATCACTCAGCAACCTATTGTTCATTCTCCAGGTGATGTTTGATTTTTCCTTTATTCTTTTATCATTGATTTTCAGTTTCATTCCATTATGATCAGACAAGATGCATGGTATTATCTGTACCTCTTTGTATCGTCTAAGAGTTGCCCTGTGACATAGTATATGGTCTATTTTTGAGAAGGTTCCATGTGCTGCTGAGAAAAAAGTGTAGCTACTTGATGTTGGGTGGTATAGTCTATATATGTCAATTAAGTCTAGGTTGTTAATTGTGTTATTGAGTTCTATAGTTTCCTTATTTAACTTTTGTTTGGAAGATCTGTCCAGTGGTGAGAGAGGTGTGTTGAAGTCTCCCATGATTACTGTATGGTGGTCTATTAGACTCTTGAACTTGAGAAGAGTTTGCTTGATGAACACGGCTGCACCATTATTTGGGGCATATATATTTATGATTGTTATGTCTTGTTGGTGTATGGTTCCCTTGAGCAGTATGAAGTGTCCTTCTTTATCCCTTTTGATTAGCTTTGGCTTGAAATCTATTTTATTAGATATGAGTATGGACACTCCTGCTTGTTTCCGTGGTCCATATGAGTGATATGATTTTTCCCAACCTTTCACCTTCAGTCTATGTACATCTTTTCCTATCAAATGCGTCTCCTGTAGACAGCATATTGTTGGGTCTTGTTTTGTGATCCATTCTACTAGCCTGTGTCTCTTAATTGGTGAGTTTAAGCCATTAACATTTAGGGTTATTATTGAGATATGGTTTGTTCTTCTATCCATATTTGTTTATTGATGTTACTAAACCTGATTTGTTATCCTCTTTGACTACTTTCCCCCCTTTACTGTCCTACCTCCCATTGTTGGTTATCAATGTTATTTTCCATTTCCTCTTCCTGTAATGTTTTGCCAAGGATTTTTTGAAGAGATGGTTTTCTAGCTGCGAATTCTTTTAACTTTTGTTTATCGTGGAAGGTTTTAATTTCATCTTCTAACCTGAAGCTTAATTTCGCCGGATACAAGATTCTTGGTTGGAATCCATTTTCTTTAAGCGTTTGAAATATGTTATTCCAGGATCTTCTAGCTTTTAGAGTCTGTGTTGAGAGATCAGCTGTTATTCTGATTGGTTTACCCCTAAATGTAATCTGCTTCCTTTCCCTTGTAGCTTTTAAAATTCTCTCCTTATTCTGTATGTTGGACATCTTCATTATAATGTGTCTAGGTGTGGATCTCTTATGATTTTGCACATTTGGCGTCCTGTAGGCTTCTAGGATTTGGGATTCTGTCTCATTCTTCAAGTCTGGGAAGTTTTCTTGTATTATTTCACTGAATAGATTGCTTAATCCTTTGGTTTGGAGCTCTGTGCCTTCCTGTATCCCAATGACTCTTAAGTTTGGTCTTTTGATATTATCCCATATCTCTTGAATGTGCTGCTCATGGTTTCTTAGTAGACTTGCTGAGCTATCTATATTCTTTTCAAGTTGAAATACTCTGTCTTCATTGTCTGATGTTCTATCTTCTAAGTGATCCACTCTGCTGGTAGTATTCTCAATTGAGTTTTTAAGTTGGTTTATTGTTTCCTGCATTTCTAGTATTTGTATTTGTTTGTTTTTTATTACCTCTATCTCCCTGTGAAATTGATCTTTTACTTCCTGGATTTGTTTGTCAATGTGATCTTTCATTGTCTGATTTTGCTGTCTCATGTCTTCCTTGAGACTCCAGATCATCTGAAGCATGTATGTCCTGAGCTCTCTATCTGACATTCCATCTGTTGCAGCTATTACCTCTTCTAAAGTTGAGTTGACCTGCATTGCCTGTGGTCCTTTCTTTCCTTGTCGTTTCATACTGCTGGCGTTTCTTTCTGCTTGGTGAAATTGTTGTGTCTTTGATATTTTCCCCCTCTATTTATTTATATTGCTCTTGTATAGTTGAAAAATCACCCTTGCAGGGCAGCTAGTGGCTGTGATCCTCCTCCAATTAGTGTGATCCGTCTACCATGCTGGCAGGCCCTAGGTCTGCTTTGCTGGTCGGTCAAAGGTCCACCTACCCAGCAGGCGCCAGGGGCACCTGTGTCACTCCATAGGTTGCTGGGCCTAACCTCCCGATGGGTTGCAGGTTCGCCTAGCTTGCAGGCACTGGGGGAGGGGCCGGTTCCGCCCCTCAGCAGGCTTTGGGCCCGCTCTGCTGGTGTTCACAGTCCCGCCTACCTGCAGACACTGGGGGAGGGGACGGGCCTAGCCCTCAGCCATCCGCCGGACCTGTCCTAGTGGGTCCGGTCCGCGTTCCCCGCCGGCGTGTGTAGCTGCTGTCACTTGGTTGGTTGCTGGGCCTGACCCGCCCGCCCGTGGCTTGCAGGTTCGCCTAGCTTGCAGGTACTGGGGGAGGGGCCGGTTCCGCCCCTCAGCAGGCTTTGGGCCCGCTCTGCTGGTGTTCACAGTCCCGCCTACCTGCAGACACTGGGGGAGGGGACGGGCCTAGCCCTCAGCCATCCACCGGACCTGTCCTAGTGGGTCCGGTCCGCGTTCCCCGCCGGCGCGTGTAGCTGCAGTCACTTGGCTGGTTGCTGGGCCTGACCCGCCCGCCCGTGGCTTGCAGGTTCGCCTAGCTTCCAACTTTTTCCATAAAAGAATATTATTGGGGTTGGGATGTAACTCAAGTGGTAGAGTACTTGCTTAGTATTCATAAAGCACTGGGTTTGATACCAACACTACAAAACAACAACAACAATAACAAAACAGCACATTGCATCCCAACCTCAAAAACATTGTCGAGGCACATAAGAGATGCTCACATATACATTATGTAGCCATTAACTATAAAATTAAAGAATGCTTAAAAATATTGTGAATTATTCACAGTGGGATAGGGAGTGGAAGCATGGGAGGAATAGATAAACTCTAGATAGGGCAGAGGGGTTGGAGGGGAAGGGAGAGGGCATGGGGTTATTATGATGGTGGAATGTGATAATCATTACTATTCAAAGTACATGTATGAAGACACAAATTGGTGTGAATACACTATGTATACAATCAGAGATATATGAAAAATTGTGCTCTATATACATAAGAATTGTAATGCATTCCACTCTCATATATAAATAAAAAATAAACATAAATCACTAGGAATTATTATTATTTTTTGCTTAATTCTTAATAAGTGAAAAAGAACAGATTACTACAACATACATGGTATCATCCCATTAAAATATACAAAGGGTACCTGTATTTATACTAAAATGAGCTACTTATTAATAATTATTATTTTTGAATGGGAGAATTAGAGACAATTTTATTCTGTAACTTAAAACTTCTATATTTTCCATGACAAATATGTATTTATTTTGTAATCATATTACAAAATGTATTTTTAAATATAGTATTCTAATGATTCTTATTTTTTAACAAATCTCTTACCCTTAAGGTTACTACTCGAGCTTTAGGGTTTCGAATAGATGGTCCTGATGAAACATAATCAGCTGTGTCAATTTCAATCGGAAAATGCTTCTCACATTTCTCATCACTGTCTAGTGCAGCTGGCCATTCAGTACAGAAATCTGAGAATTTAAAAAGTTATAGTTCTGCAAATAATTCCTCATTGTAATGTATAATGACAATACCAAATTATTTATATAACTCTCAGGTCACATGAAATGACAACACAGATTTTCTTTACACACACATCATCATTCCTTATCCCTTTTCTTCTTCAGTACAAATAGGGTACTTTTTTGGCAGTTTTTTTACTGGAGATTAAACCCAGGTGTGTTCTATCTCTGAGCTACATCTCCAAATCTTTTTACTTTCTTGAGTCAAGATCTTACTAAGTTGCTCAGGCTGGCCTTGTGCTTGTAATCCTCCTGCCTCAGAGCTGACTGTTGGTATTAGAGGCATGTGCCACCATGCCTGGCCCTAAGGAGGAATTATAGGAATGATTTGGATAAATTAGGTTTGGTTGAGAACAGTGTGTTCAGTTAAAAGAGAACCCTCAGGTTTTGGTGGAGCAGTAACTTCTGTGGTAGAGTATGTGCTTATCATGCATGAGGTTCAATTCCCAGCCCCAAGATTTAAATAAATAAATAAAATTGAAATGTATTATGGCTCTACATATACCTTTTATGGGACAATTTAATTCTTCCTTATTAATTAAAAACAAACTGTTCACAGTGCCCACAGCATTACTGTTTGTGAAAAGCAATGGATAATGTTAACTCACTCCAAAATGAAGGTTATAAAAGATCAGCTGAAAGGAATTGAAAGAGGCTCTAGAAAAGTTCTAAGAGGAAAGCAAGGTGTAGTCAATACTTCTCCAGAAATGGAACTGACTAAAGCCTCAACTTGAACAGGCATAAAAGCCTAGGTCATCCTTATACGAATCCTTACAATAACTCATGTTTCTTCCACATGACTTCTGTGTGCCAATGGGGCTAAATGAAAAGAGAAACAGCTTTGTCTTCATATATTTGGTCAAAACAGCCCAGAGTAGAGGTGGGACTGGGTCTGAGACCTAGGCCACAAAAGGAAGTTCCAAGCATGGTAACTGTGACTATGGCTTTCAATTGATTTCCAGAGCACAGAGGTATTATGTCAGGTCAATGAGGAGAAGAGCACTGCCTTTCAGCCTCCCATTAGTGTCAACAGCTGACTTCATACTGTCCTATTCCTATGGAGTTAGTGTGATAGAGGGCTTCTGGCTTGAGATGAAAAATTCTGAGTCTATTAGGCTCCCCTTCTCATTCCTTAAATTCCCTACTTTAAGTAACTGGTTTCTTGGGCCAAACAAGTTAGACCTCACAGATTCATGGCTTTCTCCAACAAAGCCCAACTGCAAGAAAGGCTGGTCATAAACATACGTGGATGTAGGAGCTCCTCTGTGATAATTTAAGGGACAGTAAGAGGTATATTGCTAACACTATATTCCCAACATAACAATTTTCTAATATGCAGTACTATATTTAGTTCCCTTTAGGCTTAATTTTAAAATCAGAGTCAGTAAAATTTCACTCTGAGTTACAAACATTCTCTGATATCTGTGACTCAAAACATGCCCACAATTTAAGCATAGCTCACACCATTCTTTAAACATCCTGTTCAAAAGATCAATATTCAGTTATCTTGAAGGGAAACATAATTTTGGAATTAAGAACATTTGACATTTTAAAAAAATGAACAGAGCAAGACTTTTGAATTTAGATTTCAATCCCATCATGAACAAATTCCAACATCCTGTACCATAAGATATAATACTGCCAAGCTCTTTATAAGAGACTACTTTGGAGAATTATGAGTTCTTGGGTTTGTTCTGAATCTTTTTCTTTTAAACTGTGAATAAGTCATCTCAATCACCAGATGATAATTATAGTTTTTAAATTCAATTACCTAAATTATGTGTCTAAAAAAAAACACAGCCAACTGTAGAGTATATAATAGACTCCTGTTAGCCTTTACTCATCTGATAGGTGAGCAATGGACTAGACATGAATAAAAGACCTTGGTTTTTATTCAACTTCTACCACTGATTATTAAATTTCTGGCAAATTACCTAACTTTTCTGCATTTCAGATTTTCCCTATTTGAAACAGAACTGAGAATATTTGAAAGATTTTGAGTTCTTTGGAAGATGGAATCTAAATCCAGAGGCTGACAGAAGTGTAAAGGCACAATTAAGCAAAGATTTAAAAAAAAAATTTATTTAAGTACTGTAAAAGAGAATGCTATGGGCTGGGGATGTAGCTCCTTGTGTAGCACATGTAAGTCACTGGGTTTAACCCTTGGCACCACATAAAAATACATAAAGATATTGTGTCCATCTACAACTAAAAATATTTTTTAGAAATGCTACTCTTCTAAATGTGCCATATGAATGCCTTTGGTTTAAAAATTAGGAATTTTAGAAGTATTTCATTAAGATAAGCAAATACTAGATTATAAACACACATTTAAAAATAGTGTTTAAAAAGAAGAAAATTGGAATTTATCACAGTGTAGAGTAATGCACTTGTTAACTGACATTACAAAGGATCAAAAAGGGATACTGATTTGTGCCAAAAGGCACAAAAATTTGGAATAGTCATCAATTTTAGTTCAATTCTAAGCACAAATAAAAACAGACACCTGAAAAGGCCATTGCATTATCCCAAAGCAAAGGACCACATAAATAAAATAGGTTTTTCTATCCTCATTTTAAGAGAAAATTACTATTCCTCTGATTTAGGACACTTTGATACCTTTTCCCTTATATTTTTTAATGTAATGTCCTCCCAAAAGCTCAGATTGAATCATAATTATGTTCATTATCCTATATTTCCTTCCAACATAAACAACTTACCTATAAAATGTTTCTGGGTTTCTTTTTTCTCCCTGAAAAGCCTTAACAAGTATGCTGAACATTTATACAATACTTTAAAAAAAAATTCTATTTTAAATTTTTACTTTTTTATAGTACTAGGTATTGAACCCAGGCACACTCTACCACTAAGCAACATTCCCAGCGCTTTTTTTATTTTTTGTTGTGAGACAGGGTCTTGCTAAGCTGCCAAGGCTAGCCTTGAACTTGCAATCCTCATTCCTCAGCCTCCCAGGTACCTGGGATTACAGGAGTGGACTACTGTGCCAGCTATACATTTTTTAGTCTGCATTAATACATTAAGACTTTATCCAAAGGAACTAACTCTTGAGTTAAACTACAAAATCAATCACTAATAGCTATGAACCAGGAACAATTCAAAATGTGCTTATTCTATATATAGTCCAATGCAAATTAGATCAAAATTAATTTGGAATGTATACATAATTAGGAAAACACATAGAACCATGAACAAAAATTTGTCTTTTCCTTTATGCATGTAAGGAGAAGTAGTAATTAGTATAAGTGGGTGAAATCTATGTTTATGCCTATGAATCAATAGATATTGATCAAAAATTAATAAATCCATACTGGAGGTGTTAATTCACATTCTGGTGATTACTTTTATTATTTATTCTATACACACACAACATAAAAAGTACTTGTTATAAACATAAGTATAAATAAATACTCTCTGAAAGTAATCACTAGAACTAAATAATGATTAAAAGAGAACATTTCTAGAATAATGGGCTTGGTATGGAAAAGAAAACATAAGACTTCTTTTGATTCACCATATGCATATATCACTTCTAATTTTTTAAAAATCTTAACAATTTCATCAAAATAGCTGTTCCCTGTGTTGTATCCCATTACTGAACCCACTGACTATTGTGATACTTAGCATTCTTCTTTATTATCCTCAGTTTGAATCATATTGATTTGTATTTATTGGCAAAACTGCAATATTTTCTTCAATTTTTTTAATGTATGTGACTTAACAACTCAACAGTAAGTTCATAACATGTGAGCAAGGATTATGGTTTCAATTTCTCTTTGTTACTGTCTAGAGTGGTGAGGGGAAAAAAGTTGCAGATTTGATATCTAATAATTCACTGAAAACAACTTAAAAATCCTTCATTAAAAAAGAAGAAACTGGGCTGGGGTTGTAGCTCTGTGGCAGAGTGCTTACCTATCGTGTGTAAGACACTGGGTTTAATTCTCAGCATTGCATATAAATAAATAAATAAAACAAAAGTCCATCAATAACTAAAAAACTTTAAAAAAACAAGAAGAAGAAACTGACAATCAGAATATAATAGCTAATGTTTACATGGACTTATGCAGGCACTATTCTAAGTACTTTGAATCTCATCAGACCTGAGATTATCAATTTTTTAAAAATCTGTCTTTAAATTTTTAAATGTTGTTCAAAGTCAACATAAAGTTTATTTGAAAACATATCACTTACCTTTAAGAGCTTCACAGTGTTTTTTAATTGCTACAGGAGTCAAATGCAGAAAATTGGGAATCTAAAATAGAAAATTTTAAAGAATAAATTACAGCTTTTTTTTTTTTTTTTTTGAGAGAGAGACAGAGAGAGAATCCCTTAATATTTATTTTTTAGTTTTCGGCAGACACAACATCTTTATTTGTATGTGGTGTTGAGGATCGAACCCAGCACCGCATGCATGCCAGGCAAGCGCGCCACCGCTTGAGCCACATCCCCAGCCCAACTTTTTTTTTTTTTTTTGAGACAATGTCTCTCTAGGTTGCCCAAGGTGACCTGGTCTTGAACTTGTAGGCTCAAGTTAGATTTTTGTCTCAGTCTCCTAAAGAGCTAGAACTATAGGTCCGGTAGTTAAATATAATAAAAACATTTAAAAAAGTAATTTTCCTCATAAAGCTAAATCATAGGCCAATAAACTATGTAGCATATAAAATCTGATAGTTCTTTTACAATATTAAAATAGGCACTGACCATTGGAATTATGGGCTGGGTGGCTTCATTTACTATACTTTTATTTTTTTGAGACAGGGTCTTGCTATGTGTACAGGCTGGACTTGAAATCGTGATCTTCCTGCCTCAGCCCCCGAAAGCAGTGGTATTATAGCCTCTCACCACTACTTTCAGTTTATATTTTTGAAACATGAAAATGTAAACCTCAAGTTCATAAAAAGAAAAAATAATAGCTTACGTTGTTTACATGGATTTACATAGGCAATGTTCTAAGCATTTTAACACATTAGCTTAGTTAAGTGTATTCAATGATACTGTGACTTTTTGAATAGATGGCATGCATTAAATGTTTGGATTTTTATATTTATTAAGATACCATTCACAATCATCAACATTATTATAAATATACTGCTGTTCTCTCCCACCCAGTGACATTTTCCAAAGGCCTTCCCTTTCAATTAAGTTCTCTTTCTCTTCATTTGAAGAAAAGGTTTGTTTTCCTCAATGTTTGCTTTCTTGTATCTCTTGAAGTATTCCTATTTCCAAATTTGATTTACACTTTGTCCAGTAGCAGAGTACTGCTTCTTCCTCTTCCTTTTTCACTTTAAGTTTTTTTTTTTTCCCTTTGTAGTTATAGATGGACAGCATGCCTTTATTTTATTTGTTTCATTTTTATGTGGTGCTAAGGATTGAACCCAGTGCCTCACTCATGCCAGGGAAGTGCTCTGCCACTAAGCAGACCCCCCTTTTCACTTTTTAACATCACCTTTTAAATAAAATTTTTTTGATTCTGAAAGAAGACTCTCATCTAGTGGAAAATAGTTCCTTTTCTACTATAACTTCCATTGTATGTTAAAAGGAAATCATCTAAGATATGTACTCTCAGACTAAGCATTTATGTTTTATTTTTAAATACATAAATCATTATAGATACTATCAAATGAAGCTTTTAAAATGAACTATTCTGTTTTAAGCAATAAATCAGGTAAAGTTGGTGGACTATCACAATAATATTAAACAATATTCTACCTTTCTGGAAAGAAAGTTTTAAAATTCCTCTTTTAAAAATGGAATCTTAAGGATGGTGAAAGGAGACCCTCATCATTATACAAAATACATGTATGAAGATGTGAATTTGGTGTCAACATACCTTATATATAATCAGAGATATGATAAATTATTGTATAATGGTGTATTAAGAATTGTAATGCAAAATAAATAAATAATAAAAAAAGAAAAAAAATGGAATCTTCACATCCTGATTCTCAATCTCAAATTAGCTTATTTCACTATTCTTAGAGGCTACAAGGAAAGACACAGACTGATTAATTACATTCTCAAAGGCTTAGGATTCTTTGAATCTTTTGTATCATGAATGATCAAAGTACAATATTATCACCTGGAAAGAAAATTTAAATTAAAATACAATATGCTGCTATATACTGAACCTTGAAGGTGGGTGGGAATAGAGGGGAGATCAGCATTTGTTTAGGTATGTCTGAGCCAATATACTAGCAGTTAATCTTACCTTTAAAAGTTCCAGATTTCCCTCCTTTGCCATAGGCACTCCTTTGTTTACTGGATAACCCATTCGAATAGGTAGAGGTACTGTGGAGGGTTTAAATGGTGCTGCAACAGGGTAAACACTAGGCCAGTCCTGGTCAACAGCCATTTTCTCTGTCCTAGGAGGCAGTGCCTAAGAAACATAAAATATTTAAAATTTTAAAACATATTCTTTAATTTTAAACCATAAGCAGTAATTATGAGAAATAAAAGTGGAATTGCAACCTATATAAAATCTTGCCTCCAATAAATCTATTGCTGTTCAAATGAAAAACCTACTTAAATAATCTCTGAATTGTATCTTCAAACTCTCTGGCAAAGATCTCCTTTAATGTCACATTTCCTTCACTAAAAATTGATTATTTAATTAGACTTTTGGCAGTTGTTTTATATTTTATTTATGCAGTATATTTATTTATATATCATACAATATTTCTTTCATGGAAGTCAGTATATAAGGGAACACTAAGAACTTGGAAATAAAAAAATAAGTACTTGGAACTTGGAAATAAGTAAATTAGGGCTAAACAGATTGAATAAATACATAATGAGAAATTATATGTCTCCCGAGCCCAGAGAAAAACTACTTGATAGCTTAGTCAATCATATTAACACACACACACACACACACACACGTATGTATGTGTTTTAAAATACATATATTAAAACACACACAATACATATTTTTTTAATGGTAGAAGGATGGCTAGCATACAAAAGTAGGCTTTAAGGTGGCAAAATGCAGCAATGTCCATCTAAGCAACATCAAAACCAGTATAGTGTATGTCCTAGAAGCAGGTAATATTCCTACAAAAACTACCGCCTAGATGATTGCAATTTGGTGCCACTTAACTTCCAGCTAATGTGCTTTTGTTCTGACTCCAAGCTCATCAACTGACCTTATAATTTGGATTCCTCCATAGAGATACCTACAGGGTAATACTGACCGGTTGGATGAATGCATACACCCAAGCTATATGACTGACAAGGGCATCATAAAAAATAGTTCTATATTCTGTTTCCTGGGAGTATGAGTGAGTATACCTCTTAAAGATGACCCATTTTATGGGTACAGAGCAAAAAAGGTCAAAGATGAACAACCCCTACTGGGACTGTGGCAATCACCCAATAAACATGACTTTGTGAAGCCTTCTCTAACAGAACCCTTCTGCATTGTAATGAGCATCTGCCTCTCTTTAGAATTTCAGAAATCATTAAAATAGTGTATAGTAGAGTATATAAATTGTTTTACCTTTCTTCTCAGCTGCCTTTCACTTTTGGATGTTCTTTCTATTGTACCTAAAAGATAACATAATAGGGATAGAAGATTTTATGAGTTGTTCAACAGTCATCATTATCCCTTTTTGCTAACACAATTTTAGATATTTAGTGCCGGACATGATGGTACATGCCTGTAATCCCAGAAGCTCGGGAGGATAAGGCAGGAGGATCAAGAATTCAAAACCAGCCTCAGCAATTTAGCAAGGCCTAAGCAACTCAGTGAGACCCTGCCTCTAAATAAAATACAAAATAGGGCTGGGTATGTGGTTCAGTAGTTGAGTGCCCCTGAGTTCAATCCCTGAGTTCAAGACACCCCCCCCCTCAAAAAAAAAAAAACAAAACAATACTTAGTAACATAAGCATGAAATGACAATCTGTTTTAAGTTCAGATTAAAATCATCTTAACAAAAACAAATAGTCTTTAAAAGTTCACAGTTACATAAAGTTTATTTTGATTGCTGATACAGTGAACTCATCATCTAGAGAAATATTTTTCAGTAAATTTTAAGGTTCACAGTAAAATAAACTTACTTTCCCAAGTTAAAATACCTAGTTAGAAATAAATATTCTGAATATTTAAAGATAATTTTTTTAAGAGAGAGAGAGAGAAAGAGAGAGAGAATTTTTTAATATTTATTTTTTAGTTTTCGGCGGACACAACATCTTTGTTTGTATGTGGTGCTGAAGATCGAACCCGGGCTGCACGCATGCCAGGCGAGCGCACTACCGCTTGAGCCACATCCCTAGCCCGATAATTGGTTTTAAATGTCCTAATTATAAGTATAAAAATAAGTATTCCGAATATTTAAAGATGATTGGTTTGAAATGTCCTAATTATAAATATACTTGCTCATATTTGGAATCACTCTATTCTATCAAAATGTCAGCCCTTCAGTTTTTTCTTCTCTATTATATATTAGAAAAGCCAGTGATACAATAATTAACACCAATAACAAAACTGGCTATTCCTACCAATCACATGATTATAGAAGAATGTGGATTACTTCAAACATCTAAATGAATGTTTTGCTATCCTAGAACAGCTATATTTATTGAGCATTTTCACATGAAGACACTGTACTAAATGATTTTCATTATTTCATTTAATCTTACTCATTACAACAAACACAAGTACTATTATTATCCTTCTTAAAGGTCTATTATATTCAAGAAAACTAAAAAGCAAGAAGTTAAGGTGACAAAAGTATGACTCTTCATAATTTGATCACTTTCCCTTACAAGGTTCTGCAGCTACAATGAACTTCAAGTACCAGACCCTTTAGTATTTCTCTCAACTTTCTGTTCTTTACTTATAATGTGCCTCCCATCTTCCTAGCTCCTGCCCCATCCCTATTCACTCCATTTCTTCATCTGACATATTTCATTTCATCCCACAATACTTTACCATTCACTCATTGATAAATTTAAGTGCTGTTGTGTACCAGAAACTAGGAAGTCAGCAAAGAACAAAAGAGACAGTCCTTCCTTTCACAGAATGTAGAATCTGTCAAATAAAGCAGAATTTTAGCAAGTGATTTCAATAAACAGTGTACTATTATGGATACATACAGCAAGGAACTGAATCTAGTCAACTAATTGTTTGTTTGTGTGTGTGTGTGTGTGTGTGTGTGTGTGTATTAGTTACCAGGTATGGAACATAGAGTCTCATGCATGTAGACAAGCACTCTACCATTGAGCTGTCCCCAGCTCTGTTTTAAATTTGGAGGCAGGTTCTCACTAAATTGCGCAGGCTAGCTTCACACTTTTGAGATTTTCCTGTCTCAGTCTCTCAAGTACCCAGGATCACAGGCATGTGCCACTAAGGCCAGCATTTTTGTTAATTTGAGGTACCAACTTGACTGAATTAAGAGATAACTTGATGGCTGGTAAAGCATTATTTCTGGGTGTGTCTGTGAGGGTATTTCCAGTGGAGATTAGTGTGTGAGTCAGTAGATTGAGTGGATAAGTTCCATTCTTAATCCCCCCCATGAGGGGAAGGATAAAATTGACAGGCAGAGGAAAGGTGAATTTGTTTAACTCTGCTGGAGCTAGAATACTTTTCTTCTCAGACTTGGACTGAGCCACTCTACTGACATCCCTGTGTTGCCAGCTTGTAGATGTCTGTTATAGGACTTCTCAGCCTCCTTGAATCTGAGCCAATTCCCTTAATAAATCCCTTCATCTACTTATCCACCTTTCCATTCATCCTACCAGTTCTGTCTCTCCTGGGAACAGTAACTAATATGGTTGTGGGAAACCTCCCAGAGGAAGTAAACTTTAAGCCAAAACTTGAATGATGAGTAGTATGTAGCCCAAGCACCCAACAGGTAAGAAAAAGTATTTAGAAAAAAATTTGGAAAATCAATGTAGGTAAACAAATTCAAATTCAATATGGCTGAAAATGTAAGAGAACAGTGAGAGAACTGAAGAGCAAAAAAGAGGCTAAAGATATTTAATGGATGTCTCAATTATAATAAATGCTTGGCAGAGTTCTTCATTTATTTCTTCCAGTCTTCCCAATCCATTTAAATGGTACTGCAATATTCATCCAATTGCTCAGGACAAAAATCTTAACAAGCTTCCTTGAGACCTCTCCTCAAGGACCACAACAAATCAATAAATCCTATCAGCCCAAACTTCAAAATCCTAAATCCAACTACACCACTTTTTTCCTATAACCTCAAGACACCATCAAGACATTCAGACTACTGCAACAGTAGTCTCTGGCTTCCACTATTACCCTCCAAAATTAATTCTCCATTTTTATCCATTCAGCAGCCAGGGCCTTTTAAAAGTGCAAATCACATCACTTCCCTGTTCAAAGCCAGCAGCTATCCAACGTGATCCCCAGCTTTTAATAAAATTCAAGCCAAATACCAAAACCAAATGCTTCCAAACCATTTATAAGAGCAGTCCATTACCTCTGACATCTTGTCCTACCACTCTCCCATTTGCTCACTAGTTCTAGGTGAAAGTTGGCCTTCTTTCTGTCCTTGATTACATCGCTAAGCTTATTCTTACTTGTGGGCCTTTCACTTGTAGTTTCCTAGGCTGACAATGGTCTTATCCCAAATACTGTATATCTCTAGGCTCTGTTTAAGATTTACTTCCTCAGAAGTCTTTCCTGACTATCTCATCCTACCCTATAGCCACTACTCCACCAATACACCATTCTCAATATTCTGCTTTATTTTTCTTCCTAACAGTAAACACTTGACCAATACACCATTCTCAATATTCTGCTTTATTTTTCTTCCTAACAGTATCCACTTAAAACAGTAAATTAATTAATTTTTAATTAATTTTTAAATTTATATGACAGTGGAATGCATTGCAATTCTTATTACACATATAGAGCACAATTTTTCAAATCTATGGCTGTATACAAAGTATATTCACACAATTCATAGCTTCATAAATGTACTTTGGATAATAATGTCCATCACATTCCACCATCATTTCAAACCCCATGCGCCCTCCCTTCCCCTCGGCCCTATATAGAGTTCCTCTATTCCTCCGGGGCTCCCCCTCCCTACCCCACTATAAATCAGCCTCCTTATATCAGAGAAAACATTCAGCATTTGGTTTTTGGAGATTGGCTAACTTCACTTAGCATTATATTCTCCAATGGCATCCATTTACCTGCAAATGCCATCATTTTATTCTCTTTTATTGCTGAGTACTATTCCATTGTTATATATGCCACATTTTTTCTTTATCCATTCATCTATAATACTTGAATTTTATATAGCTGGTTTACTTTTTTTTTTTTTTTTTTTACTCAGACTTTCCCAACAGGATGTAAACTTCACTAGCTCAGGGACTTTGCTGTATCCCCAATATCTAGGGCACTATCTAGCATACAGTAGAAGTTAAGTATTCAGAGAATAAAAAATTTAAAATAAACAGTGTTAGGGCTATGAGGAGCCACTATTGATGCATTAAGGAATTTACAATTTATTTTAAAGACACGAAAAGCCCTTGGAAGTCAGATGGGATGGCTTGACACTGTGCTCTGATAAGTATGAGAAATACACTACACAGTATTTCTCTGTCAACAAATTTGTCTTTTCCACTATCTTTCTCTGTCAAGAACGCTATCAAGCATCCCTATAATCTCTGTTGGAATGAAGGTCATCCCATTTGGTGACCTGGGATTCCCAGCTGTACTTTCTTCTGGCACAGCAGTATACCTTTTAAATATTAGGGAAACTCCAAGGTTCAATCACTGCCGACAAACCTTATCATTGAGCACTAGTAACAAGAGGGAGACCCGGGCCGTGGCCCCGGGGGGTGGGAACACCAGAAAATGCCGGTCACCGCGAAAGAGAGCAAACTTTCTGGGCTAGTGTCCAGAACACGCAGAAGCGGGCAGCCAGGAAACCCGGGGGCAGAGGACAGACCCACACCTGCGGCCTTCCTAGTGGCCCCGCCGGGAAGAGGCCGGCAGAGGAAAATCGGCCTCTGCCCGGGACTCTACGGCCTGGTCGGGCCGGTATTCCGCCCTTTCACCTCCCCCCAAACCTAGAGGCAACTCGGCAGACACTCACGCAGGCCAGGTCTCCGAGCGTGAGTGGCCGGGGACACGACGGTGGAGAGGGCACGCAGAGTCCTAACCCCCGGCTGAAGGCCGAGCCACAGGCGGACCACGGGGGCCGCCATGCTGCGAGAACGGAAAGCGGGAGGAGGAAAAAAGTCTTCCTCGCCCCCAACGGGCGGATCTGGGCTACGGAACGCCTTCCCGCCAGCCTGGCCCCGCCCCCGGGAAGGGGATGCCGGCTCCAGCGCCTGCACACTCAAAGACCCAGTCTGAAGTGCAGGGAGATGTCCCCAAATAGAAAAAAGTAATAAAAAGAGATAAACGATTTTTAAAAATCAAGTCAGTTAGTTCAAAAACAATTGCGAATAAGGCCCATAAAGGATTGGGGAATTGTGACTCACACGGGGCAGATGTATTCTGGATGGGATTCTCAAAATAGGAGTCAGTCCTTCTACTCCAGGGCCCCAATTTGCAATGGCTGCTTGCAACACTTTTATTAAAGTCTTCAAGTAGTGCAAGTGATTTGCGATAAGGGGAGGGTGATGTTATCCTCCTGCAGTTAAAAGTATAGCTTCCTGTGTGTATAGCCTATAACTCTTAATGATTTGGTTAATTTGTCAGATAGCATTAGAATTACAAAGTAAGAACTCACTTGAACCTAGAACATAGCGTACTTTTTTTTTTTAATATTTGGGGTTTTTTTTTTGTTGTTGTTGTAGTTGTACACAATACCTTTATTTATTTATTTATTTGTTTTTCTAATGTGGTGCTGAGGATTGAACCCAGGGCCTTGTGTGTGCTAGGTGAGTGCTCTACCACTGAGCCACAACCCCAGCCATAGTGTACTTTTAATGACCTAATCCTTCCTACTCTAGGACAAATTAATACTAGAGCCTTAATTAAATTATCCTGTATTTTTTATTTATTTTTATTTTTTAGTTTATTGATTTTGTTGATTTTATTTTTTTAAATACATGACAGTGGAATGCTTTACAATTCTTATTACACATATAAGTACAATTTTTTCATATCTTTGTATACAGAGTATGTTCATGCCAATTCATGCCTTTATATATTTACTTTTTTTTGCATTACAATTCTTATTACACATATATACCACAATTTTTCATCTCAGTTTATATATAAAGTATGTTAACACCCAATTCGAGTCTTCATATATGTACTTTGGATAATGATGTCCATCACATTCCACAGCCCTTGCTAGTCCCCTGCCCCCTCTCTTTCCCTCTCTCCCCTCTTCCCTATCTAGAATTTATCTAATCCTCCTATGCTCCCCCTCCCTACCCCACTATGAGTCAGCATCCTTATATCAGAGAAAACATTCAGCATTTGTTTTTTTGGGGATTGGCTAACTTCACTTAGCATTATCTTCTCTAACTCCATCCATTACCTGTAAATGCCATGATTTATTCTTTTAATGCTGTATGTATGTGTGTGTGTGTGTGTGTGTGTGTGTGTGTGTATCACATTTTTTTTATCCATTCATACACTGAAGGGCATCTAGGTTGGCTCCAAAGTTTAGCTATTGTGAATTGTGCTGCTATAAACATTGATGTGGCTGTGTCCCTGTAGTGTGCTATTTTTAAGTCCATTGCATATAAACGGAGGAGAGGGATAGCTGGGTCAAATGGTGTTTCCATTCCCAGATTTCCAAGGAAATCTCCATATTGCTTTCCATATTGGCTGTACCAATTTGCAGTCCCACCAGAAATGTATGAGTATACCCTTTCCCCACATCTTCTCCAACACTTACTGTTGTTTATCTTCACAATAGCTGGCCGTTCTGACTGGAGTGAAATGGTATCTTAGAGTAGTTTTGATTTGCATTTCTCTGATTGCTAGAGATGATGAGCATTTTTTCATATATTTGTTGATTGATTGCATATCCTCTTCTGAGAAGTTTCTGTTCAGGTCCTTGGCCCATTTGTTGATTGGGTTATTTGTTTTTTGGTTTTTGAGTTCTTTATATATCCTAAAGATTACTGCTCTATCTGATGTGTGAGGGGAAAAAATTTGCTCCCAGGATTTGGGCTCTCTGTTCACCTCACAGATTGTTTCTTGGCTGAGAAGAAACTTTTTAGTTTGATTCCATCCCATTTATTGATTCTTGGTTTTAATTCTTACACTATAGGAGTCTTATTAAGGAAGTTGGGGCCTAATCCCACATGATGAAGATTAGGGCCTACTTTTTCTTCTATTAGACACTGAGTCTCTGGTCTAATTCCTAGGTCCTTGATCCATTTTAAGTTTTGTGCATGGTGAGAGATAGGGGTTTAATTTTATTTTGTTGTACATGGATTTCCAGTTTTCCCAGCACCATTTGTTGAAGAGGCTATCTTTTCTCCAGTGCATGTTTTTGGCACCTTTGTCTAATATAAGATAATTGTAATTTTGTGGGTTAGACTCTGTGTTCTCTATTCTATACCATTGGTCTACCAGTCTGTTTTGGTGCCAATACTATGCTGTTTTTGTTACTATTGCTCTGTAGTATAGTTTAAGGTCTGGTACAGTGATGCCACCTGCTTCACTCTTCCTACTAAGGATTCCTTTAGCTATTCTGGGTCTCTTATTTTTCCAGATGAATTTCATCATTGCTTTTTCTATTTCTATGAGGAATGTCATAGAGATTTTGATTAGAATTGCATTAAATCTGTATAATGCTTTTGGTAGTATGGTCATTTTGATAATATTAATTCTGCCTATCCAAGAACAAGGTAGATCTTCCCATCTTCTAAGGTCTTCTTGGATTTCTCTATTTAGGGTTCTGTAGTTTTCATTTCCCTCTCAGCAGCTTTGTCACTGATATACAGAAATGCCTTTAATTTATGGGTGTTGATTTTATATCCTATTACTTTTCTGCATTCATTTACTAGTTCTAGAAGTTTTCTGGGGGAGTTTTTGGGTCTTCTAGGTGTAGAATCATATCATCATTAGCAAATATTGCTAATTTAAGTTCTTCTTTTCCTATACATATTCCTTTGATTTCATTTGTCTGCCTAATTCCTCTGGCCAGTGTTTCAAGAACTATATTGAATAGAAGTGGTGATGAGGGGGCATCCCTGTCTTGTTCCAGGTTTTAGAGGGAATGCCTTCAATTTTTCTCTATTTAGAATGATGGTGGCCTGAGGCTTAGGATAGATAGCCTTTACGATGTCGAGATATGTTCCTATTATCCCTAGTTTTTCTAGTGTTTTGAACATAAAGGGGTGCTATATTTTGTCAAATGCTTTTTCTGTATCTATTGAGATGATCATATGATTCTTATCTTTAAGTCTATTTTTTTTTAAAGAGAGTGAGAGAGGAGAGAGAGAGAGAGAATTTTTAATATTTATTTTTTAGTTCTCGGCGGACACAACATCTTTGTTGGTATGTGGTGCTGAGGATCGAACCCGGGTCGCACGCATGCCAGGCGAGCGCGCTACAGCTTGAGCCACATCCCCAGCCCTTTAAGTCTATTGATGTGATGAATTACATTTATTGATTTCCATATGTTGAACCCACCTTGCATCCCTGGGTTGAATCCCACTTGATCATGGTGCACAATCTTTTTGATATGTTTTTGTATTTGATTTGCTAGAATTTTATTGAGAATCTTTGCATCTATGTTCATTAGAGATATTGGTCTGCAGTTTTCTTTCTTTGATGTGTCTTTGACTGGTTTTGGGATCAGGGTGATATTGGCCTCATAGAACCCCTGTTTTTTTATTAAGCAAGTTACAAAATTATTATAGCAAGAACAACTGGGAATAAACACAACTGATTCTTGGTAATAATATCTATCTTATGCAGTATAAAGAATAAAGCATGAATCCCAACTACTTGGTAAGCACACAACCATTAGAACATGGGGGAATGCATGTGTCTCACAGTATTGTAGCTATGAGCATTAAATGTGTCATGGGAACCATTCAGTACATATGTGTGTTCATGGGGGGATAAATGGCATGAGATGGATAAGTATCTGTATTAACTAGCATCCTCATCTTTTATGATCTCTTACCATCTCATTATTGCTCTAAAGTAGAAGCATGGAATATTAGTTTTTTAGGATTATAACAAAGTACCACAGACTAGGTGACTTAGAAGGACATAAACTTATTGTCTCACAGTACTGGTACCTAGAAATCCAAATTCCAGGTGTCCAAAGGGTTAGTTCCTTCTGAAATTTCTAAGGGAGAATCTGTTGTATGTTTCTTTCCTAACTTCTATACTTGCCAGCAACCTTTAGTATCCCTGATTTGTGGAAACATCAGACCAACATCTGCCTCTGTCTTCACATGGTGTTTCCTCTCCTCATTTTAAAGATTGGAAGCATGGCCCTTTTAATAAGATGGATGTGGGGTGTGAATGCAATCTCAGGCAAATTCATCTAACTTCTCTGAGCTTCAGTTTCAAGGAAAAGGTTAACAGTAATATCTTCCTTGTCCTGGTTGTTATGAAGTGAGATACATTTCAGAAGACATAGAATAAATGGTGGTCACTGGAATTAAACTCAGGGTCAATGCAATAGCCTCTTTTTCTCTATCAAATTTGTATATTTTAGTACATAAGTGCATATAAATCTAGTGGCAAAAAGAGTATGATCATATTCAGAGAATTCTCAGTTTATAAGCAAGATGTTAAGAGACCTAGATTCACCAGATATAGTGGTACAGGCCTGTAATCCCAGTAGCTCAGGAGGCTGAGGCAGGAGGATCTCAAGTCAAAGCCAATTTCAGCAATTTAGTGAGATGCTAAGCAGCTCAGTGAGACCCTGTCTCTAAATTAAATACAAAAAAGGGCTAGGTATGTGGCTCAGTGGCTGAGTGCCCCTGGGTTCAATCTCCAGTACTGAAAAAAAAAATAGAACTATATCCCTATTCTACTTTGTTATGAATTCTTTTTGTTTTTTTATATTTCTTTAAGTCTAAAGAGGATAGATATGACCAGAGCTAGAGGAGTAAAAAATACTTTTTATTATTTTCCCCAGTATACTATAGTAAATCAAGTATAGTAAATTTTATTCTATACTAAAAATTAAAATTTCATTTGTAAGACTATAAATAGGCTATAATATCTATCTTATGCAGTATAAAGGATAAAGCATGAATCCCAACTACTTGGAAGGCTGAGACAGGATGGTAGAAAGTTCAAAGCTATCTGAACCACTTAGTGAGACCCTGTCTCAGATGTGGTGGTGCATGCTTCTAATCACAGGTACTTGGGAAGCTGAGACAGGAGGATCACCGGTTTGAGACCAGCCTGGGCAATTTAGTGGGACCCTGTCTCAAAAAAAAAAAAAGAAAGAAGAAAAGAAAAAAAAAGGAGGGGTGGGAGGGGAGAAGGCGTAAGAGAAAAATGTGGTGTAAAGGGTAAAGCTTGCATGTAGGAGTTACTAAGAATTATATAGTTTTTCAGATGGAAAGGATCTTGAAGGTGCAGTTACTTACTCATGATAAAAACATATTCTTCAAACTTTTCAACCAAATAATCTTAACATTTTATAGAAGCCAGGCTGTTTTTTTGTTTGTTTGTTTGTTTGTTTGGGGGTTTTGCAAATGGCCTACTCTTAAAGGGACTTTTGCAGTGGAGAATGGAGAGGTGGGCAGCATGAAGGGGAATGAGGGAGGAGGTACTGGGAACAGAAATGGAGAAATTATATTCCCCGCATGTGTGATTACTTCAGGATGAACCCTACTATTATATATAGCTATAATGCACTAATAAAAACATTAAAAATGTGGAAGTCATAAAAGATAAACTCTAAATGCTAAACTAAAAATCAATCCATGTAAGACAATTTGTGTAAGTATGTAATATGTGCTAATTGTTTCAAAAAACTGTAAATATATATACCTGCAAATGGATATGGACCAGCTCTGGAAAGCCACATAAATACTGACAGCAATAACTGCCTCTGCAGGAGGAGACTGGGAGAGTTACACTGGAAGTCCATATTTTTTGTGTATAATTACCTATTTTCAAAAATATGAATCAAATATTTTGCACTGATAAAAAAAGGGGGGCTAAGCTTGGCTTAATGCTCTGCTACCCCTGACAAAATTCTTAATAAATTTTTTTAAAAAGGAGCTCCACATTTTCAATTTGCATAGAGCCCTGCAAGTGATATAGCCAAATCCTGTGTAGAATAGTTTTAAATATTAAGCTTTTATTTTTTTACAATGTGTTTTTCCTATATTTAAAAGCTGGATTAATGCAGTGAGAGCTACTTTTAATGGACGCTAACTTCTTTATAAAAACTGTGTGAGGGCTGGGGTTGTAGCTCAGTGGTAGAGCACTTGCCTCACACATGTGAGGCATTGGGTTGAATACTCAGCACCACATAAAAATAAATAAAAAGATATTGTGTCCATCTACAACTAAAATATATAATATATATTTAAAAAAATTTTAAAAGTTGTGTGAGCATATTTGTAAATATTTACAAATTTGGTAGACAATATGAAAATATACAGGTATAAGGATGGACCTTGTATATGCTTTGGATGTGAGATGGCCCCCCAAAGCTCCTGTTAAGGAGAGTATTCAGAGGTGAAAAGAGTAAATTATGAGAGCCGTAACCTAATAAGTTCATCCTAGTTTGAATGGGCTCACTCGGTGGTATCTGTAAGCAGGTGGGACATGGCTGGAGGAGTTGGGTCACTGGGGGAGTGCCCTGTGAGTGTTACTCATCCTGCAGCCCCTTCCTCTATCTCAGTTTCTTGACCACACCATGGGATGGATGAGCAGTTTTCCTCCTCTGGGACCTTCCCCATGATGTGCTGCCTCATCTTGGGCCCAGAACAAGGGAGTTGTTGTGTATGTTGTCTATGGACTGAGACCTCTGAGAACCTGAGCCCAAATTAAACTTTCCCTCCTTTAAGTTGTTCTCATTGGATATTTTGGTCTGAGCAACACAAAAACTTATGACAACAAGAGGAGGGGTCCTTTGATTTTTATATCCCCTTTTCCTCCTTATACATTTCTGGTTATTATATGGTTCTTCTGTTGCCATGGTAGCCAACTGTCTCAGAACATAGATTTCTCAAAGTTGCGCTGCTTCTTAGTCACTTGAACCAAGGACCTGAACGAGTTCAGACCTCCTTTGTTCGTGCCTCTGGAGTTTTCAGCATCTGTTTCGTGTGGAAACCCTCAGAGCTGGGTGTGACAGACTGTAATGTATGTGTGTGTGTGTGTGTGTGTGTGTGTGAGAGAGAGAGAGAGAGAGAGAGAGAGAGAAGAGAGAAATTGATAGGAGAGACAAATTGAGAGGAGAGACAAATTGAGAGGAGAGAGAAATTGAGAGAGGATGAGAGAGAAAGGGGGAGAGAGAACGGTTGTATACGTGTGCTTTTCCCCACTTACTTGCCAGGGGATCATGGAAAATGCTAATCTAAAGCAGCCATCAGATGATGGGAGGACAGGCATTTAAATAGCTGTACTCTTTCTAGAAAGATACTTAGAATCAACTATTATAAGACTTTAATGTAGTTGTGATCTTTGGTCCAATAATTCAACCTACAAGACTACAAAAAGAGAGATAGAGATTTGGGGATAAGGGGGTTTACTGTCATTAATACAACCATTGTTAATGGTTTTAATACTCTAAGGGTCATTGACAGCTAAATAATGGTCATTAATGGTGGACACCTAAGAGTAATTAATGAGAAAGTAGTTAAGAATTACAGAATAGCCATGTGTGCTTCTTTTAGGCTGTGCCATGACCTAAATTTCTGTATATGTATGCATATATAGAGAAAAAGAACTCTTTTATTGATGGTTATCATTATCCCTGGATGTGGTGAGATCGTAGGGGCAGCGATTTCCTTCTTCCTGCTTTCCAGAATTGTTTAAATTATATACAACCATCTTTTAGGATAGGAATTCTTTGAAGTGTAATAAGAAAAAAATATGAGAGGTATCAGATGGAGATGATCAGTACAGAGGGTTCTTGTAAGTTTAGAAAGAGAAAGGCCTGTCTCTTCTGCCCTTAACTGGAGACTGCAAACATAGGATGTGCTTCTGCCTTAGTGGGATAGTTCTGAATGGGAATTATTGCCAAATTACATGACTGTCTTACCAATATCACCTATTAATGTTTCTCTTTTGAAGTTTCCTGAGTTTGTTGAGAAGGTTTTTGAAACCTTAAAACAACATGGATGACTTATCCTCTACTAATAAATATGATGAAAAAGAGGACGTAATTTCTGATTCTAAATCAGACCCAAGCACCTCTGAACACTATTTAGCCTTGGAGGACAGCATTGGCTATGAGAACATTGTCACCGATGACAATGTTGTCGCCTATGACGATGATGTTGCCTATGACAACGGTGTTGCCTATGACAATGGCATTACTGACGACGGCATTGCCTATGAAAACGCCACTGCCAATGAGGCTGCCGAAGCCTCTGAGATTGCTCCTGCCTATGATAATCCCACTACCTCCGAAAACAACAACATTGCCTATGAGGGCACAGCGCCCTACGAAGGCGTCATTTCATCTGGCTCTTCCGACCACTACTTCCTGCTGGCCCATGGGTCATGGGAGACTGAAAATTTAAGTATCCCCACTGAGATAAGTGATCAAGATTTGGACAAGCCAGAAAAAATCTGCAAACAAAATGTCACAAAGTTATTGGATGCTCTTAACCTTGACCGTGAAGACAATGAAAACCAAGAGAATGAGTTCTTAGGAAGAAAGGATGAAAATCTGAAGAAGCTATGTAAACTTCTCATTACTCTGATCTTCGATACTGTTACAGGCTCTAACGACGAAAACTCACCAATTACATTGGAACTAAAGGAAGAAATAAAAAAGTTAGATAAAAAACAGAAGGAGAAGGTAAAACAAACTATCTCCAAACTCTCTGTTGTATCACAGAAACTTACGAAACTTCTAGAAGATGAGAAAAATAACAGTGAAGCTACTGAAGATCTCCAGCTGTCCACCAGCAGTCCTTCCCATGTAAGTGTGGACAGTATTGAAGAAAATGAAAGTTCTGAAGATATATTAGAGTGGGAAGCACCAGAGAAAGAACACAGCGACCAGTTTCTAAAAGTACCTTCTAGGCTTGATGAAGAAGAAAATCCTGAGGTGAGCACCAAGCCACATCACTGCAGAGCAAGGAATAGGCCTGGTGGGGGGCCGGGTTAGCCAGCATAGAGTCATGGTACCTCATGTGAAGCAGATGTGGACCCCAGTGTCTGAGGAGATAAGCAATGGGAGAGAGACTACAGTAAGGAAAGGAGCCAGGAAAGAGGTGTAGGGAAAATGCCAAGGAGCACTGAGGGGGGGAGGCAAGAGTGGGAAGGAGCAAAGAGAAGGACTAAAGATCATACAAGTGTGTGTGTGTGTGTGTGTGTTTTAAGTATTAATGAGTACTGTACTGAAACTTTGCATTTACAGTTAGGCTATTCTTGGTAAAAAATAAATTAGATTTCCATAAATGAGTAAATAATGACTTCATTGCTGCTGGCATTACCTAGATCTAATTCATCCATTTTCTCTTGGCAGATATCAAGCCAGGAGAGTTGCCCTGAAAAGGATCCTTCAGGGTCACCAGAGCAACAGGTGGAGAGAGAGATTTCTAACGACACTGAGACTACAAATTGTCTGAATTTCCGATCCATTGGCAAATGGTTCAGGAAGCATTTTTTTCCCTGTGTTCGGGGAGGAAGGAACGTTGAGAGGCCAGGCCAGAACCCTGGAGAGCCGGCACCGAAGAAGAGATACTTCCGTAAAAACAAGAAAATTCACCCTGAAGAATCCCTCGGTTAAGACACCCTATTAAACTCAGATAGTTCATGATTTTGTTTTGAAGAGATTTCCGTAGGAGCAAGATAATTCACCCTGAAGAATCCCTCAGTTAAGACACCCTATTAAACTCAAATAGTTCATGATTTTATGTTTTTAAGAGATTTCCATAGAAGCAAGATAATTCACCCTGAAGAATCCCTCAATTAAGACACCCTATAGATTCAGATAGTTCATACGATACAGCCCCCCCATGCTTTAATGTTTTAAAGAGATATTCTGTAGAAGTAAGATAATTCACCCTGAAGACTCACATAATTCATACTATATAGCCCCCAATGTTTTATGTTTTTTTCAATAAACAAATGTTGTTATTAACCATGTCATTGTCCTCTTTCATCATAACATCTTAGCCCAGAATGTATGTACGTTGCCTAGACAACCGAAATTCATTCTGGGAGGTTTTAGATAGTATCATGACTCTATAAAGAAGGTATTCTTTTTCTCTCCTCTCCTCCCTTCTAACAGTGTTTTATCCTATTTTATATAATTTATTTTCTTCCAAGAAATATGTACAAGTGATTCCTGAATGAATGGAGACCTCTGTACACACACTCAAAACAACACCCATTCGCAGAGCTGAGCCGGAGGTGGGCAACCTCCCACACCTTAATTTTACTTAGAAAAGTGTAGAGAAGGCTTTATCTATACAAAGAGGAGGTTGAACAGAGATGCAAAGAACTGAACTGGCAAATCATTTAAAGGTGGGAGGGAGAACAGGAACAGGATGTTCTGTCCAGCAGGTATATAAATTAGTGGGAACTCTGTGATGTCACAGGCAGACATCAAACTTCTATGTCACCACACCCCACACTAAGCTTCCTGTGCCCATTATGCTTTTCTTCAAGTCCCTTCAAATGGAAATGAAGTGAATTATTATTTGTAATAGACAGTTTTCTTGCTCTTATTCACATTCATTTTTTACTTACCCTTGTGATAATGTACAGCATCTTTTCTGTTTTTCCAAATATAAGAAAAACACTGGCTACTTCATTTTCTCTGAATGGGTTAATCTGAGAGCAGGTTGCTGCTACCCTGTCTGCTGCTATACGTTGGGATCCTTCTAGATAGTCAACCTGGAGCATTTCTACCACTCACTTCCACCTCCACCCTTTCTTTATAGTCCCATAGAGAAACAAAGCATTTTAAGTATTTTACTATAAGGTTTTTTTTTTTTTTTGTAAAGAAAGATCATAATATGCCAACTGTGGTGTGGTCTGTGGTTTCTTGTTTCCTGGGGATATTCTACATCCTCCCCATTCCTCTCCTCAAACAACTTCTCCTCCTTCCCCACCCCCTGCCTACCTCCTCCTCCTCCTCCTCCTCCTCCTCCTCCTCCTCCTCCTTCGAGTGGGGTGGTAGAAAACTCTTTCCACCAAGGGGATTGTCCCTGCCCAGTTTAGAATGCAGCCAAAGGGAGAACAACTGTTGGCTTCCAACTATTTTTATCTATGGCCTCTGATTTCCTCTCTGACACTGAGAAACGATGCCAACTCTGGGAACTTCTTAACTATGACCACCAAATTCAGGGGGAGGGGTCACTGATCAATCACCAAGCTGGCAAGTACAGGCAATATCTAGAACAAATAGATCCACCTTGGACTCATGGAGGCTACAGACAAGTGCAGAAAACAATCAGATAATCAGAAGTATAACTATTAAATGCACATGATTCTCACACTCCATCAGTGGTGGAAACAAGTCTGTCTGAAACTTTACAAAAAAATAAAACAGCTTCCCCAGAGAGGTCCTACCATTGCAACACAGAGGAGGGACTTGGTTTGGAATGAAAATAAAACATGTACACAGCATACCACATATATAATGTCTAAACATTCCAAAAACTCTGTGAGGAAGACTTTATTATATGAAGCAATAACAAGTTAAAAATGGATTTGATGTTGGTAGAAGTGGTAGGTTGCAGGCCTTGAAGTTTGATAGGCACTCAACTGGTAGAAACATTGTTGTGGGATTTTTTCCAAAAGTTTTGAAAAATACAGAAACTACTGTAAAAGTGAAGTAGAATATTTCCTGTATTTGGTTTTGCATGAACCACTGTCATATTCAGACAGTAGTATGCTGACCTTGTAAATAAAAAAATAAGAAAGGCTATATGCTTTATATGCTTGAAAACAAATAATTAACCAGCAATAGCCTGACTAAAGACCTTGGGGGAATTCAACAAATGATAAAATGAGGTTCATACCTGCAAGCCTAGAAGAAAGGGTGGCTTTCAAGACTGAATGAAACAATCAATACATAGGCAATTTTTTACAAGACTTCAACAGGCTTAGTTGAGATACAAAGGTAATAATTATTTATAACCTACTCCCTGGGGGAAATTAGCATCAAATGACTAATTAAAAGACCATATACAGAAAACCAAATCAATCCAAGTATGTTTATCTCACATGAAACCCAGAGGTTTGTCCTTTAGTTTAACATCTGGTCCAAATGATTTTTCATTGATAAAATGGTGCTCACATGAGTATTGTACAGATAGTCTCACTTCCATATAAACCGAAAATGAGACTCTATCCTGCCTAGCTGGGTAAAGTTTTCACTTTGGTTCTCTTACAACATAGGTTTCAGAGGGCCAAAGGGTGTTATGGTTTAAATATGAGGTGTTTCCAAAATCTTCTGTTAATGCAAAGATATTCAGAGATGAAAGGAATACATTATGAGAGTATGTAATCCGTCAGTATGACCCGACTCACTGGGTGGCAACTGCAAGCAGTGAGGTATGGCTAGAGAAGAGAGGTCACTGGAGGAATGCCCTGTAATGGTTGTTGTTTCTGCAGCCCTTCCCTCTCTCTCTGATTCCTGACCCTGCCATCCGCTGAGTAGCTTTTCTCCACTGGGCCCTTTCCCCATGTTGTGCTGCCTCACCTTGGACCCAGAGCAATGGAATCAGTCATCTAGAGACCGAGACATCTGAAGCCATGAGCCAAATAAACTTTTCCTTCTCCAAGTTGTTCTTGTTGGGTGTTTTGGTTATGGTGATACAAAAGGTGATTGAAAGTAAAATTGGTACCAATAAATGGAGTTGTTCTGTGACTAACTTGACCATATAATTCAGAAGCCTTTGGAAATGGTTGGCAGGATATAGTTTGAAAAAGAGATGCAAACTGGAAAAGCTGTAGAGCAATGTAAGCAGAACTTAATGGGTGATTCTGGTGGGAGTTCAGAAGACCAGAATTCCAACAAGAATGGCGTCTGTTGCACATGAGATTTCAGAGGGATATTAGGACTCAACTGGTAATTGGACTAGGGGATACTCATGGTATATTCTGGCAAAGAACTTGGCTATTTTTGCTGTGAGATTTGTGTGAAGCTGAATTTAAAAGTAAGGGGCTAATGAATCTTGTGAAGAAAATTTTAAGACAGCATAGCATTTGATTGGTGGCATGGATATTGTAGGTTGTGTTTAGCCAGGTTCTGTGAAAATCATGAACAGAAAGCGGAGCTAAAGGAGTTTAAAAACTTCCACTTGGCCAGAATGGTGCATGTAAACCTGGGGCCAAGGTAGTGTGCTTGTTGGAGAGATTAAAGTGCTTAATGAGATGCTAAGTACTGTGCACAGAGACAGCAGGATAAATGCCTATAAGGCATCTCAGGACTTTGTAAGACTGCATTTGCTACCTGTTCCAGGCTATAGAAGATGAAATTCCTTTGAGACTGTAGAAGTGACTTGCTAATACAGGGGGCTTAGGAAGTATTTAAACATGCTCAAGCCGTGCAGTAACTTAGAGGCCTCTGCAGGCCTTATCCCAGGGAGCAGGAGCTGGCAGCAGACCTTAGTGTCTTCCATATGATGTTGGTTCTACTGGAATTCAAAATACTTGAGTTAAGGGGTCATGGAGGCTTCCATTGAGATTTCAAAGGAATGCCTGGTAAGCAAGGCAAAGTGTTGCAGGGTTGGATTCCCTGCAGGCTACGTTCAGGAGGCTGATTCATGAAGTTGTAAATGTGAAGCTGAAACTGGAATGAAGACCCTATGAATTAAGAGATGCCAACCATGTGGATGGTCTACCAAGAAAACTCGGGGGCTGAAGAGACCCAGGTTAAAGAGAGCCCATTTGTAGTGAAACCAGCAAGGACAAAGGGGCAGTGCTGCCCAAGTCCTTTGGAAATATCATTTTGTATCCAAGCATGCTAGATGCTGTATGTGGAGTTAAGGGACCTGTTTGCCCAGTGGGTTTCAGTCTTGCTTTGGCCCCAACTCTTCTACCTATGTCCTTATTTCTCCCTTTTCTAATGGCAATGTTTATTTTGTGACACTATATATTGGATATAATGTAATCTGTTTTGGATTTTTTACAAGGGCTGACATCTGAGTTTGCCTTGAATCTCAGAGAAGATATTGGATGTAGACTGAACTTTGGGGTAGTGCCAGAGGCATTAAGTCTATGGGACTCTTGGAGATGTACTGAATGCATTTTGTACTGTAAGAAGGACATGAGCTATTTGGGAACAGGGGTAGGATATTAGGGTATGGATATGAGATGTCCCCCAGAAGCTCCTGTTATGCAAAACTATTCAGAGGTGGAAAAGAGTACTTTATGTGAGCTGCAATCTAATCAGTCCATCCTAGTTTGAATGGACTTCCTGGGTGGTATCTGTAAGCAAGTGGGATATGGCTGGATGAGGTGTGTCATTGTATGCATGCCCTGGCAGTGTTGTTCATCCTGCAGCCCCTTCCTCTCTCAGCTTCTTTTTATTGAAGGGGAGGGAGTATTGGGAAATTGAACCCAGGGGTACTTTACACTGAGTCACATCCCAGAACTTTTTATTTTTGGAGACAGGGCCTCACTAAGTTGCTTAGGGCCTCACTAAGTTGCTGGGGCTGGCTTTGAATTTGCAATCCTCCTGCCTCAGCCTCCCAGGTTGCTGGGATTATAGGTGTGCACCACCATGCCTGGCTCTCTCAGCTTCTTGATCCCACCATTGCCTGAGCAGTTTTTGTCCTCTGGGATCTTCCTCCCTGATGTGCTAGCTTGGGTTGGGCCCAGAGCAAGAGAACCAGCTCTCTACAGATTAAGACCTCTGAAAATGTGAGCCAAAAATAAACTTTCCTTCCTCTAAGTTGTTTTTGTCATGTAAACACATGGTCATATCGACACAAAACCCAACTAAAACAAAGGGGATGGATCCTTTGTTTTTTTATTCCCTTTTTCTACTTATACACTATGGCTACAACTTGGTTCCTCTGTTGCCACAGTAGCCAACAGCTTCAGAACAAAAACTTCTGAGGGTTAGACTTTTTAGTCATAGGGACCCAGGATCTGAAGGACTTCTGAAATTCCCTGTTTATGCCTCAGGAGATAGCAGCATCTCTTTCATGTGGGCAGTCATCAGAGCTGAGTGTGACAGAGTCTGCACTGTGTTTGTGTGCGCATGTGTGTGCGCACATGCATGTGTGCTCTTCCCTGCTTTCTTGCCAGAGCATCAAATGCTGTAGTAAAGATGCTCTTTCTAGAAAATAATTTAGTAACAATTATCATAAGGTATTAATATACTTGTGATCTTTGGTCCAGTTATCCAACTTATAGGACTAGGATGAGAGAAACAGAGATTTGTGGATAATGAGGCTTACTATCATTAATAAACAACTGTAAATGGTCTTAATAATCTAAGGGTCATTGATCACCTAACCTAATGGTCATCAATAGGTGATCACCTAAGTGTCACTAATAAGAAAGTGGATAAAAATTATGGAATATCCATGTTTTCTGAAGACTGTGCCATTGAATTTTACTTTTGTCACTTTCTGTTTATGTGACATCCATATCTATCTATCTATATCTATCTATCTATCTATATATGGTAAAGAATATACGATTATATATGTATGTATATAGACAGAAAAATAAAAGATTATAAGGAAATAAACTGAACTCTTTAAGTGATGGTTACTGTTAACTCTGGATGCTATGGGATCACAGGGGCAGTACTTTTCATCTTCACACTTACTAGAATTTTTCAAATTTTTACTCTTTTTTTTTTTTTGGTGCTACTGAAGATTGAACCCAGGGTTGCTCTACCACTGAGATACATTCCCATGTCTTTATTTTAAAAAACCTTTATAATTATACAAAGTAGTTGGGAGCATCCCCACAGACTCATAGGTGCATGGAATTTAATTTCAGCTCATGATTCTCCATTTTCCCTACCCCTTTTTTTCCTCCCATCCTTCCTCTGCCAAGTTCTTCCTCTACTTCCTTTTCCTGTTTATTTATATTTGATAGGTTCTTTATACTTGTGCATAAAAGTGAAATTCCCTGTGGATTATTTATATATGCACATAATATGACTTTTTAAAGAATTCATTCTGCATTGCCTCCCCTAACCCATCCTTCTAGTCTACCTCTTGATCTCCTTCTTCCACATTACTGATCTTCCCTTTATCTTTGTGTTATCCTATTCTTCCCTTCCCCTTCCCTTTATTTCACTCTAGCTTCTGCATATGAGAGAAAACATTCAACCTTTGAGTTTGGCTAATTTCACTTAGCATGATATTCTTCATTTGAATCATTTACTGGCAAATGCCATAATTTCATTCTTTTTTTTTTATACCTGAGTAGAACTCCATTGTGTGTGTGTGTGTGTGTGTGTGTATGCCACAATTTAATCCATTCATCTATTGACCGGCACTGGGTTGATTACATAACTTAGCTATTATGAATTGTGCTGCCATAAACAGTGAGGGGGGAAAAATACCAAGGAGTGGGAGAGCTGGGTCATCTGGTGGTTCCATCTCTAGTTTTTTGAGAAATCTCCAACTGTTTTCCAAGGGAGTTGTACTAGTCTGCAGTCCCACCAATAATGCACAAGGGTACCTTTTCCTCCCACAACTTCACCAGAATTTATTATTGTTCATATTCTTGACCATTGCCATTCTGACTGGAGTGAGATGAAATTTTAGTATAGCTTTGATTTAGTATAACACCTCCTTGATTCTAGAGATTATGAACATTTTAAAAAATGTATTTGTTGGTCAATTGTGTTCCTTCTTTTGAGAAGCTTCTCTCCAGTTCTTTTGCCCATTTATTGATTGGGCTATTATTATTATTTTTTGGTGTTAAGTTTTTTGAGTTCTTTTATATATTCTGGATATTAATCCCCTATCTGGACAAGATTTTCTCCCATTGGAGAATATTTTCCTTTATACTACAGAAGCTTTTTAGTCTGATAAACCCTGCTTGTTAATTCTTTGTTTTATTTCTTGCACTTTAGGGGTCTTATTATGGAAGTTAGTGCCAGTACCTATATAATGGAGTGTGGACCCTATGTTTTCTTCTAGCAATTGCAAGGATTCTGGTCTAATTTCTAAGTCTTTGATCCATTTCAATTTGAGTATTGTCAGGGTGAGAGAGATAAGGGTCTAGTTTCATTGTTCTATATATAGTTGTCCAGTTTTACCAGCACCAGTTCTTTAAAAGGCTGTCTTTTCTCCAAAACATATTTTTGGCACCTCTTTCAAGTATTAGATGGCTGTAGGTGTGTGGATCTGTCTCTGTCTCTTCTGTTTTGTTCCATTGGTCCTCGTGTCTATTTTGATTCCAATACTATGCTGTTTTTGTTACTAGAGCTCTGTAGTATAATGTCAGCTGAGGTATTGTGATGTCCCCTGCTTTTTCTTGTGTAGTACTGCTTTGTTTATTCTCGGTCTCTAATTCTTCCAAATGAATTTAAGAATCATTATTTCTAATTCTGTGAAGAATGTCATTAATATTTTGATGGGGATTATATTGAATCTGTATATTGCTTTTGATAGTATGGCCATTTTGACAATATTGTTTCCTCCTATCCAGGAACATGAGATGTCTTTCCATCTTCTAAGGTCTTCTTCACTTTCTTTCTTTGGTGTTTTACAAAGTTCATTGTAGAGTTCTTTTACGTCCTTGTTTAGATTGATTCCCAAGTATTTTATTTTATTTTATTTTTTAGGTATTGTGAATAGGATGGTCTTCCTGATTTCTTCCTTGGCTAAATCACTGTTGGAGAATAGGAAAGCTATTGATTTATGCATAATGATCTCATATTCTGCTTTGCTGAACTCATTTATTAAGTTCTAGAAGTCTTCTTGTGGAGTTTTTTGGGTCTTCTAGATAGAGGATCATGTCATCAACAAACATAGTTTGACTTCTTCTTTTCCTATTTGTATCCTCTTGATTTCCTTTTCTGTTGGGGTTTAAGTGTGCAGAGTTTAGCTCCCTCAGCCTGACACTTTGCAAGAAACTGTGGCTGTGATTTAGGTCAGCTGAAGGCATGCCTCGCTAGGAGAAGGAAAGGTCCTTTTCCCCTTATCACAAGACACAAGCTTCTGCATGGTTTGGCCTAGAGGAAGAAGCTTCCTGCATACTGGACCTGGGAACAGTACATTCGGGGATTAGATAATGTCTACAAAGAACTTTGGGAGGGTACTTATCAAAAAGAACAGAAACAATCTGAATTTAGCTCTGTGTACCCGCTGAGGCATGATATTTGGGCTATGTAGATGAAATGTTACTGAAGAATTGCTTGCTTTGTTAGAAGAAGAATATAAAAGGAACATGCAAATAAACCTCAGCATGCAGTTGCAATTGCTGCCTTGGCTCTGCATCCCCTGTGTCCCGGTGATTTCTCGACCCTTACCCAGGGACCCGAACGCACTAGACGTTCACACTTTTCTTTCTTGATCAGTCTGGCTAATGTTTCGATGACTATATTGAATAGGAGTGGTGAGAGTGGACAGCTGTATCTTGTTCCTGAATTTAGAGGAACTGCTTTTAGTTTTTCTTAATTCAATATAGTGCTGCCTTTGGGTTTGTCATAAATGGTCTTTAATATGTAGCTTCTCCAGCATTTTTAACATGAATGGGTGCTGGATTTTAACATGAAAGGTCTTTTCTGCATCTATTGAAATGATCATATGATTCTTGTCCTTAATTCTTGTGGTGAATTACATTTATTGATTTCTGTATGTGGAAACAACCTTGCATCACTGGAATGAAGCCCATTTGATCATGGTGTATTATCTCTTTTATGTGTTTTAAAAAATTTTTTAAATTTTATTTATTCTAACTAGTATATGACAGTAGAATGCAATTCAATTCATATTACACAAATAGAACACAATTTTTCATGTCTCTGGTTGAACACAAAGTAGAGTCACATTATTCATGTTTTCATACATGTACTTAGGGTAATGATGTCAGTCTCATTCCACTGTCTTTCCTACTCCCATACCCTTCTTCCCTTCTATTCCCTTTGCCCTATCTAAAGTTCCTCCATTCCTCCTGTGTTCCCCAACTCCATCCCCATTATGAATCAGCATCCTTATATCAGAGAAATAATTTGACATTTGGTTTTTTGGGATTGGCTTGCTTCACTTAGCATTATGTTCTCCAACTACATCCATTTTAAGAAATGCCATGATTTTATTTTCTTTTAACGCTGAGTAATATTCAATTGTATATATACACCATATTTTCTTTATCCATTCATCTAACTGAAGGGTATCTAGGTTGGAGCCACAATTTAGCTATTGTGAATTGTGCTGCTATAAACATTGATGTGGCTGTGTCCCTGTAGTATGCTGTTTTTAAGTCCCTTGGGTAAAAACTGAGGAGTGGAATAGCTGGGTCAAATGGTTCCATTCCCAATTTTCCAAGGATTCTCCATACTGCTTTCCAGATTGGCTGCATCAATTTGCAGTCCCACCAGCAATGTAAGAGTGTGCCCTTTCCTCCACAACCTCACCAACACTTATGTCGTTTGTATTCTTATTTTTTATTTAATTTTCTTTTTTAGTGTTAAGTGGACACAATATCTTTTTTTATTTTTATGTGGTGCTGAGGATCGAACCCAGTGCCCCATATATGCTAGGCAAGCACTCTACCACTGAGCCACCACCCCAGCCCCGTTGTTTGTATTCTTAATAACTGCCATTTGTATGTATGTATGGAGTGAGATGGAATCTTAGAGTTGTTTATCTTCATAATAGCTGCTGTTCTGACTGGAGTGAAATGATATCTTAGAGTAGTTTTGATTTGTATTTCTCTGATTGCTAGAGATGTTGAACATTTTTTCATATATTTGTGGATTGATTGTATATCATCTTCTGCATTTATTGAGATCATCATATGATTCTTATCCTTAAGTCTATTGATGTGATGAATTACATTTACTTATGTCCGTATGTTGAAGCAACCTTGCATCCCTGGGATAAACCCCATTTGATTGTGGTGCACTATCTCTTTGATATGTTTTTGTATTTGATTTGCCAGAATTTTATTGAGAACTTTTGCATCTGTGTTCATTAGAGATATTGGTCTGAAATTTTCTTTCTTTGACATGTCTTTGCCTGGTTTTGGAATCAGGGTGATACTGGCCTCATAGAATGAGTCTGGAAGTGTTTCCTCTTTTTTTCTATTTCATGAAATAATTTGAGGAATATTGGTATTAGTTCTTCTTTAAAGGTCTTGTAGAACTCAGACGTGTATCCATCCATTCCTGAATTTTTCTTGGTTGGTAGGCTTCTGATGGCATCTTCTATTTCATTCCTTAAAAGTGTTCTGTTTAAATTGTGTGTATCATCCTGTTCAACATGGGTAAATCATGTGACTCTAGAAATTTGCCAATACCTTCAGTATTTTTCATTTGATTGGAGTACAAATTTAAAAATAATTTCTAATTATCTTCTGTATTTCTGTAGTGTCTGTCGTGATATTTCCTTTTTCATCACGGATGTTAGTAATTTGAGTTTTCTCTCTCCTTCTCTTTGTTATCATGGCTAAAGGTTTATCAATTTTACTTTTTCAATTGTTTCTTTTGTTTCAATTTCAGCTCTAATTTTAATAATTTTCTGTCTTCTATTGCTTTTAGAGTTGATTTTTCTTCTTTTTCTAGGGCTTTGAGATGAAATGTTAGGGTATTTATTTGTTTTCTTCTTCTTTTAAGGAATGAACTCCATGCAATGAACTTTGCTCTCAGTACTGCCTTCATAGTGTCCCAGAGATTTTAATATGTTAGATCAGTGTTCTCATTAATCTCTAAGAATTTTTTAATCTCTTCTTTGATGTCTTTTGCAATGTATTGTTCATTCAATAGCATATTATTTAGTCTCCAGGTGTTGGAGTAGCTGTTATTTTATCATTGATTTCTAACTTCATTCCATTATGATCTGATAGAATGCAGAATAGTATCTCTACTTTTTTGTATTTCATGAGAGTTGCTTTGTGGAATAATATATGGTTTATTTTAGAGAAGGATCCATGTGCTGCTGAGAAGAAAGTGTATTTGCTTGTTGATGGATGAAATAGTCTATATATATATCAGTTAAGTCTAAGTTATTGTTTTATTGAGTTGTATAGTTTCTTCATTCAGCTTTTGTTTGGAAGATCTATCCAGTAGTAAAAGAGGTGTGTTAAAGTCACCAAGAATTATTGTGCTGTGGTCTATTTGACTCTTGAACTTAACAAGAGTTTGATGAATGTAGATGCTCCATTGTTTGGGGCCTATATATTTATAATTGTTATATCTTGTTGATGCATGGTTCCCTTAAGCAGTATGTAATGTCCTTCTTTATCCCTTTTGATTAACTTTGGCTTTAAGTGTACTTTATTTGATATGAGGATGGAAACCCCTGCTTTTTCCTCAATCCATGTGAATGGTATTTTTTTTTCCAATTTTTCACCTTCAGTCTGTGGATGGATGTCTTTTCTGATGAGATGAGTCTCTTAGAGGCAGCATATTGCTGAGTCTTTTTTTTTTTTTTTAATCCAATCTGCCAGTCTATGTCTTTTGATTGGTGAGTTTAGACCATTAACATTCAGGGTTATTATTGAGACATGATTTGTATTTCCAGCCATTCTTGTTTAGTTTTCATATTAAATTCAGTTGTTTTCTCCTTTGATTAGTTTTTCCTTTAGCGTACTACCTCCCTCTGCTGGTTTTCATTGTTGTTTTTCATTTGCTCTTCGTGGACTATTTTGCCAAGGATGTTTTGTAGTGCCGGTTTTCTAGCTATAAATTCTTTTTACTTTTGTTTACCATGAAAGGCTTTTATTTCATCATCAAATCTAAAGCTTAATTTTGCTGGATATAAGATTCTCAGTTGACATTCATTTTCTTTCAGAGCTTGATATATATTGTTCCAGAATCTTCTAAGCTTTAAGAGTCTGGGTTGAAAAATCTGCAGATATCCTAATTGGTTTTCCCCTATATATAATCTGATTCCTTTCTCTTGTGGCTTTTAAGATTCTCTCCTTATTCTATATGCTAGGTACTTTCATTATAATGTGCCTTGGTGTGGATCTGTTGTGATTTTGTACATTTGGCATTCTATAAGTCTCTTGTATTTGGTTTTCCAATTCACTCTTCATGTTTGGGAGCTTTTCTGATATTATTTCATTGAATAAATTGCTCATTCCTTTGGTTTGGAACTCTATGCCTTCCTCTATCCCAATAACTCTTAAATATGGTCTTTTTATGTTATCCCATATTTCTTGACTGTTCTGCTCATGGTTTCTTACCATCTTCACTGTGTGATCTATGTTCTTTTTAAGATTATATATTTTGTCTTCATTGTCTAAGGTCCTTCCTTCCAAGTGGTCTAATCTGTTGGTGATGCTTTCTATTGAGCTTTTAATTTAGTTTACTGTTTCTTTCATTTCAACGATTACTGTTGTTTTTTTCAGAACCTCCATATCCTTATTGAAGTAATCTTTTGCTTCCTGTATTTGCTTATGTAGCTCTTTATTGAAATGATCTTTTTTTCTGTCTGTTCTTGTTCTCTTATATCATCTTTTAATTCACAGAACGTTTTAATTATGTACATCCTGAACTCCTTCTCTGTCATTTCTTCTGTTGTGCTATCTATGGATTCTTATAATGTAGTGTCTTGATTTGTTTGAGGCAACTTTTTCACTAATTTTTCATGCTGTTTGTGTGTCTTTCCTTCTAGCACTGAGGATCCTAAGTGTTACTGGTTTTTACACTTTAGGCATATAGTACTCCTGCAGTGTTCCAATACCTCTCCTGCCCAGCTGGTGATCCAAGCTGGGAGTTGCCACAACTAAATAAGGCGAAGTCAGTGTCCCAAGTGGAGTGTCAAGTTAGGCGGGGGGAGGCCGGTGGTAGTGTTGGGCAATGTGTTCAAAGATGCATCTTGGACCCAGTGCAGGCACTGTGGGCATTAGTGGGGCTGACCTATGCCTGCCTGGGCTCCGAGGGTGTTGGTGGAGCTGACCTGGGCCTCCCTAGCTCCGTGGGTGTTCTTGATGTGTTTTTTTAAAATATTTATTTTTTAGTTTTCAGCAGACACAACATCTTTGTTTGTATGTGGTGCTGAGGATTGAACCTGGGCCGCATGCATGCCAGGCGAGCGTGCTACCGCCTGAGCCATATCCCCAGCCCCTTGAAGTGTTTTTGAATGTGGTTTACTAATATCTTATTAAGGAATTTTGCATCTATGTTCATCAGGGATATTGATTTGTAGTTTTCTTTCCTTCATGAGTCTTTGTCTGGTTTTGGTATCAGGGTTATATTGGTTTCATAGAATGTATTTGGGAGTATTCCCTCCTCTTCAATTTCATGGAATAATATGAGAAATACAGGTTATTTCTTCAGTAGAGTTCTGGTAGAACTCAACTGAGAAATCCAGCTGGTCCTGGCTTTTCTGTTTTGGAAGACTTTGAATTGCTATTTCAATTTTATTACTTGACATTGATCTGTTTAGGTTTTCTACATATTTCTGATTAAATTTGGGCATCATATGTGTCTAGAAATTTGTCAATGTCTTCCAGATTTTCCAGTTTATTGGAGTATTAAATTAATATTGGAGTATTGATTTTCAAAACAGGTTTTGATAATCCTCTGTATTTCAGAAGTATGGTATCTCCTTTCTCATCTCTGATTTTGTTGATTTGGGTTTTCTCATTTCTTTTGGCTAATCTTATTTTTTTTGAAGAGAGAGAATTTTTTAATATTTATTTTTTAGTTTTCAGTGGACACATCATCTTTTTTTATTTTTATGTGGTACTGAGGATCGAACCCAGCACCCCATGAATGCCAGGCAAGCACACTACCGCTTGAGGCACATCTCCAGCCCATCTTAATTTTTTTTCAAAGAACCAGCTCATCATTGCATTGATCCTGTGTATTGTTTCCTTATTCTCAATTTCATCTCTGATCTTAATTAGTTCTTGTCTTCTACTGATTATAGAATTAGTTTGTTCTTCTTTTTCTAAGGCCTAGGGATAGATTTTGGTATGTTGTATCTCTATTCTTTTCCGAGGATTTCTTGACTTCTCATTTCTTTGATCCATTCTTCATGTAACAAAGTGTTCAATCTCCGTGTGTTTATGTGGTTTCTATTAATTTTCTTACTATTGATTTCTAGTATTCAAATATAGTCTGATAGGATACATGAGATTATATCATTTTAAAAATATTTGCTAAAATTTGCTTTGTGGCCTAGAATATAGTCTACTTTGTAAAACATTTTATGTGCTACTGAGAAGAAGGCAAATTAAGCTGTTTGGGGTAAAATATTTTGTAAATGTCTGTTAGGTCCATTTGATTTGTAGTATTATTTGGGTCAGAGATATTTTTATTGAGTTTAAGGATCTTTCTATTGGTGATTAGGGTATGTTGAAATCACCCAGTATTGTTGTGTTGGAGTCTGTCTGGGATTTAAAGGCATACAGGGTTTTTTTTTAAACAAAAGGATATATGTATGTATGTATGTATGTAACTATTGTTATATCTTCTTGTTGGATTGTTTCTTTTACCAGAATTTAGTAACCTTTTTTATGTCTTATGATTGTTTTCTTTTTTGGTACCAGGAATTATTGAACTCAGGAGGCACTAAACCACTGAGCCACATCCCCTGTCCTTTCTATATTTTGTTTTGAGACAGGGTCTTGCTAAGTTGCTGAGGCTGGCTTTGAACTACGATCCTCCTGCCTCAGCCTCCCAAGTGGCTGGGATTACAGGTATGCCCCACTGTGCCTGGCTCTTCTGATTAATTTTGCTTGAAATCTACTTTGTCAGATATTAGAATAGCTACTACTACTTGTTTTCAGGGTCCTTATGCATGGAATTCTCCCCCCTATCCGTTTACCTTTAGCTTGTGGGTGTCTTTGTTGTTTCCTTCCATTTTGAGTTTTTATTTTATTTAATCCTCTCTTCTCATTTAGTAAATTATTCTTCTATCAAACTTCCTTTTGGGGAGCTTTGGAAATTGTTTCTTAGTTCTTCTGTGTGCAGTTTACCTTTGACTATTCTTTGTAGTGCTGGTTTTGTGCTCATGAGCCCTTTTAGTTTATTCTTGTCATGAAAAGTTTTTATTTCCCCCCCCTTCAATTTGAATCTGAACTTTGCTGGGTAAAGTAAAATTGACTGGCAGTTGCTTTCTTTTAGAGCTTGAAATATCATATTTAAGGTCCTCCTTGATTTTAGGGTCTGAATTGAGAAATCAGAAATGAGATTTATTGTGTTGCTTCTAAATGTGACCTTAGGTTTCTATCCTGCAGTTTTAAAAATTCCTTACTTTCTGTTAGGCATTTTATGATATGTCTTGGAAAGCTTCTTATTTAAATAGTTCTATTTGGAGTCCTGTAGATTCCTATATGTGCATTTCTACCTCATTTCTGGTATACAAAAAGTTTTCTATAACTATGTCATTTAAAATGTTCTTTATGCTTTTAGCTTGCATCTTCACATTTGTTTCTATCCCAAATGATTCTTTGGTCTTTTAATGTTCCAGTGTTCTTGTATATTTTGATCATGTTCCATAACTTTTCCGCTTTATTATATTCTTTTGTTTTAGTTATACACGACAGAATGCATTCTGACACATCATACATATATAACTTTCCCCTTTATTATATCCTGTGTACTCAAGATTACATATTCTGTCTTCAAAGCATGTAAAATATCCTAGACTGTAATTTTGTAAGACTGTAGACGTTAGGTGTTCTAACCATGCCCAAATAGAAACTATGTAAGGATGGAGGTGTTCAGTTTATACAAAAACAAATCATCAATGACATGCCTTAAATGTACAATTTCTATTTGTCAATATGTCAATAAAATTCAAGAGGGTTTTGGTGCCCTTGGCTGACTCCCACCAGTCTTCTTTCTAGCTGCTTTTGAGGAAATTTTGTCATCTGATCCTGATTGTGGGTCAAATCCTGAAATTTGGCTAAATCCTGACACTAGAGTTATTTTTGCCTCTGTTTCTAAGGAAACTTCTATTTGATCAGAGTGCCGTGGAAATGCACCAGAGAGCACACAGTGTGGAACTTTTTAGAGCAGCTCTGATCAATAGGACTTTCTGAGATGATGGGAATGTTTCATCTGTCCTAATAAGGCAGCCACTAGTACCATGCTTGCTGGCCATTTGAAAAATGGCAATGTGATTCAATAACCAGATCTTTCATTTAACTTTTAACTTTAGTAGCAACATGTGATTGGTGGCTGACAGTGGAGCACAGCACAGTTCTGTAGCTTTTGGAGCGTGGCCTTATGGTGTATTTGTGCCTTCTTTCTATTCAATGCCTATACATGTGGCAGAATTTGGTTTGGGCCTTGCTTTCAGGGCAATGCTAGGTGATGAGGTTGTTGGAGGGGAAACCTAGAGTTCTCATCTTTTGGCTTTGCTGACAAACCTTTTTGGACCCAGGATGCAAAAACAGGCCAGTTGAGGCTAGCTCTCTAGAGCAGCAACAAACAACTCCAGAGAGCTTCTGGGTTCTGGAGGCACATCTGGGTTTTCTCAATTGTACAACTGAATATTAGAAAGAAAATTCACAATTCAAGAGAGTTGTCATGAAAATAAATGATCAAACACAGAAAAACATGTAGTAGAGTGTGTGGAATTTGGTACAGGTTTGGTAACATTGAACAGTGCCTACACCAAAATGCTTTATTTCACCCCCATCCCTCCCCTCAATTAACCACTCACGCTCTGATAAGCTCCTATTTGAGAACCAACATATAAACAGGGCATAGGAAACTGCACCTACCAATCCTCACCTCCACCCCCATATAAACACTACAAATATCGCTGCTAAGAATTTATTTGTAAGGAGTTTCTTGTCCCAATAATCCTGATAAAGCAAAAGTAGTAATGGGAATAAGGTGACTTCCCTTTTTGAAAAACATTACTATGGGGCTGGGGTTGTGGTTCAGTATAGAGTGCTTGCCTAGTATGTGTGAGGCACTGGGTTCGATTCTCAGCACCACATAAAAATAAAGGTATGATATCCATGTACTACTAAAGAAAAACAAAAAAAACAACAACAAAAAAACCCATCACTGTTAGTCCATTTACATTGCCCCTCCCCCACTGTGTGTTTTTATTGGATAAAACATAAAACTGACCACCTTGCTGGGGGCAGTGGGGCATGCCTGTAATTCCAGTGCCTTGAGAGGGGGAGGCAGGAGGACCGTGAGTTCAAAGCCAGCCTCAACAACGTAGCAAGGCCCTAAGAAACTTTGCAAGACTCAGAACCTGTCTCAAAAAATAAAAAGGGTTGGGGATGTGGCTCAGTGGTTAAGTGCCCTGGGTTTGATCTGTGGTACTCGTTCCCCAAGTTGACCACCTTACCCATTTTTAAATGCACAGTTCAGATGTATTAAGGAAATTCATTACTTACAGGTTATGTCCCTAAAGGTAATACAATATATTAATATGAAATACCCTTAATATCTATATAAAGGAAATACCAAATTGAGGATAATGCTCATGGGAAGTGGGAAATGAAGGGACCAGCAAAGCAGGGAAACTGAGGGCCTAACTTTGTAACATTTCTTCTTTAAAAAAGAATGAATCAAATATGACAAAATGTTAAGGCCTGACCAAACACAAGTGTTGACTAAAATACCTTGTAACCCAAATATTCATGAAAATAGCATTGATTAGATCACAAAATACAAAGTACACCTTAAGACACATGGGTCCTCTCCAGGCTGAACATCCCCCCAGGAGATTAAAAAGAGTAAAATTTTCTTCGCCTTCTCTCTATGAATGCTAGTCATAGGTTTTTTGGAGAATTGACTTTATTTTTGTTATTTTCTTTTTTTAAAGCTCCCAATTTATTATTCAAGCAAGATTGAAAATCACTGATGTCAGTCTTAAAAAATGATGAGAATGATATAAATCTAGAAAATTGTCCACAGTATATGGTTAAGTTTTTTTTTTTTAAATGCAGGTCATAAGGCATTTATGGATAAAAAGATCCTGTTGTGTGAAATATTTTAAATATGCAATAGAAACTCTGAAAGGATAATTAGCAAACCTGAGGTAGTAAGCAGGGTGGTGGAGGAGAGACTGCTAAAGACTTTACTTTCTTTACAGAATTTTTACACCAAGAACATAACTTTAAAAAAATTAAATGAGTACATACATAAATATACCACAATCTCACCACCATGTATATCCACAAAACTGGGATCCTAAGTAGAATAAGATATATTCCAAGCTTGTGTATCAAAATGGATCCTACTATCATGTATAACTAAAAGAATAAAAATTTTAAAAAGTTAAATGATGTAGTATTTTTTAAAACAGGAAAAGCAACACCTTTTTTGGTTCTTTTTAGGTATACATAACAGTAGAGTATATTGACATATTTCTGCAAACACAGAATATATCTTATTGTAATTGGGATCCCAGTCTTGTGATACCGCTTTTATTTTCACATCACAAAAAGTACAGTAAGTCTTTGATTTATAACTTTCAGCTGTTTATAACATAAATGCTTACAATTTGTACTAGGTTCCTCTGAAATTTTGATAAGCTTATATTTTAGTATACAACATACTTCACAAGCCTTGTCTCCTTGAATTAGTTGAAGTCATCCCCATTTTACAGGTAACAAATTAAGGAAACAAATTAAGAGTTAAGGCACTTGACTCTTATGAAAATGGAGACTCAAAACTCAAATCTGTTCCCAGATGGTTATTTTTTTACTCTGCCATACCACCTACTTGATACTCTTGATAGCCTTCCTGAGGACAGGGGTCACTACTCACCAAGGAAATATTAACTGGCTGAATACGCTAAACTTTCAGAGACAAAGTAGGAATAATTATTGCTTAACTTCAAGAGATGCTTCCTGGGCTATTCATGCCCAGTTTACGAATGACTGATTACTTGGTTTCTTGAGAAGGAATGTCCAAGGCATTTATTTCTGCACTTGTATTTATTTTTTTTTAAATCTGAAAGCAGATTAGGGTTTTTTTAATGAACATATAATAATTATACATATTTATGGAGTATAGTGTGATGTTTTCATACATGTATACATTGTGTAATGAACAAATCAGGGTAATTAACTTATCACTTCAAACATCATTTCTTTGTGGTGAAAACATGCATAATGCTCTCTAGTATTTTAAAATATGCATTATCTTTTAATTATAGCTTACTATTCGATAAAACATTGGAACTTATTTCTCTTATCAAACTATAATTTTGTACCCATTGGCTAATCTCTCCCCATCTGCCTTGGCCTCTCCAATCTTTCCCAGACTCTGGTAACCACTATTCTACTTTTTAATTCTATGAGATTGGCTGTTTTAGATTCTATTTATGGTGGGGTCATGTAATGTTTGTCTTTTTGTGCCTGGCTTATTTCACTCATTGTCCTCCAAGTTCATTCATGTTACCACAACTGGCATCCTTCTTTCATGGATGAATAATATTTGATTGTGTATATTTACCACATCTTCTTTATTCATCTGTTCATGGACACTTAGTTGATGCCATATCTTGGCTGCATATTTTTATTATTGAAGTTTGGAAGTGCAACATCCTAACTGCAGCATGTTTCATACCCTCCCTCTCCATCCCATTTGCAACAAATGCCGTATGCTTTATTTTCTATGCAGGCCTACGTGTAACTAGCATTCAGTAATTACTTGTGAACAAAACTGATGTTCTATTTACCTTTGGAAGCATCTTTTTTTTTGGGGCGGGGGAGCAACATATATACTCAAATTGCAGAAGCTGAGCTGTGCTTTAGAGACTTTGCTAAGAGAAATAAGAAATTTATTTTTCTACCAACACTCCAACTTCTTTTCAATTTTTTTTGTAGTTGTAGATGGACAGCATGCCTTTATTTATTTCATTTTTATGTGGTGCTCAGGATTGAACCCAGTGCCTCACACACACTAGGCAAGTGCTCTGCCACTGCAACTAAGCTACAACCCCAGCCTCTCCCAACTTCTCTAAAAATTTTAATAAGTAATACTTGTGTACATTAATGGTCTCTCTATTGTGATATTAGACACCAATACACACTAATTTCCAATGTAGGACTACTACAAGGCTGCCTCTGTGTTCTTCCTTATTTTGGCTTCCTCAAAGAAGGGGACCACAGTGATGAATCAACATTTTAAGGAGGGAAAACAAAGGTGAGGAGGCCATACACCTTTTCTGAAGCAAGAGGGCGTCATAGGGATTAGGAAAGTGCCCTTCCTCCTTCTCACCTAGGACTTCCTGGAATGATAAAGCTTAAGAGAAGGGATTCTGGGCTGGCATTGCCTAATGTTGCCAGGATTATTCAAATTTAACACCAGGCTCAGTGGACAGAAAATAGGAGCCAGCTCTTCATGCTCAACCTAGACTGAAGTTAAATGATGCACCCCTATGTTCTCTGTGAATCCTGTGTACTGGGCTTGATAAAGATTCAAAGAGTAGATATGTCTTACTGTACTATAAACATTTTGGTTTGTCTTCATTTTATATAATGAATAGCAGTCTTACAAGACAGGTGTATCATCTTTAGCTTCTGGATGGGAAAATCAGGAAGGATTGCAGTTCCAGAAGAAATCAATGTATTCTCTAAAAGTTTAACTGAGGAAAAAAGATATTTTCAGCATAGGGGCAAGGCATAGGGGACTAAAAAAGCACCTGGGGAACTGATAGTGGCTTAAAAATGGGAGGGAGTTGGATTCCAGAGGAAGGTGAGTTGGACGGGAGCTATCTGTATCCTAGAGTATCAAATCAGAGACAGTGGGGTAATAAATTCCAAACCTCCTCTCTCTCTGAACTTGGACTCTCCCATGTATACTCCTGATATCAGTTTAGGAGTTTACATGAGTATAAGAAAATATGTACAACAGAAAATTCTGAGTGCCCTGTGACAGGTTTCAGTCACATAAATCACAGCAAAAAATGTTATTTCTTACTTTGGATAACACCCCATTAAAATACATTGCTGGATATGTTACCCTCATATGACTTCAAGCAACCTCACAAGAAGTGCCCTTGATTCCAAAATATAGAAAGGGCCAAACCCATGGGAAGACTCAAAAACAGCAAACATTTTCAGAATTTGGATAGTTGCAATTTAGCCCACATTTTGCCAAGAATTACATGTTGTGAACAAGAATTTCATCAGTAGGAGGAGCAGCAACAGCAGGAAGTGGCCAGGAAGTGGCAGGTGTATCTTTGTGGTCTCAGCAATTCCAATAACTTAGAATCAAGGAATTTTCTTTATATAACTCTAGGAAAGAGTTGTGGCTTTGTTACTGTACAGACCTTGCTTTTTTTGTTATGAGCCACCTAATAGCTTTATGACCTTGGGGGATTTTTTTTTTTTTTTGGCAAAATCTCTTTGATTTGTGAAACAGAAATAAATGCCTCTTGGAGTCATGGAGGCTTTATGTAACTAACGCTAATATATGTAAAGCATCTGGCCTGCAGTATGAGTTCTATGAGTAACGGTGATTCCTCTTTGTACTGCTGAATCCAACATAGGCTTTTAAGCAAAAGAGGTTATTTTATGTGTATGCACATTCCTTACTGAAAATTCTAATATTATTATAACAAGAAATTGTTTTATGGGTGATTTTGTAAATCATGGGTAAAGTTAACACTCTCAATTAAATCCGAAATTAAATCCCACCAAAATTCTATTGTGCAGAGAAAGCTGCTAGCAAGGACCAAGAGTAAGGAAAAGAGCAGTGTAAAGTTCTGCTTGGGTATCCTGTATTGAAACTGGTGTTAGAAATGTAAGACCACCAGCTTTGTGGTCTTCCCCACCACTCCACCCTACCCACTGGCCACCAACAGCAGTAAAAATATATTTTTATACTTTTGAGCATTAGACTTTTATTTTAAACAAAGACACTTTATTTTGCAAATCAAACTTTATGCATAACCTTATTATGCTTTCCAATTATTACTGAATAAATGAATAAATATTAAACCTAATTATAAAATTTCCTAAAATTCAGCCAGGGTTTTTCTTCTTTTTCTTTTTTTTTTGTTCCATAATTACGAAACCAATAATTGTCAAACTTCTTTGACCCAGGTAATCATTTTCAATCAATGGGATAAGGGAAGAGGGGGAAAAAAAATCCCATGTAGGAATGATGTATGTAAATGAGCTTGCTTATGAGAATATCTTTTTTTTCTTTTTATGATACAGGCCAGTCACAGCACACATCCAGTTCAGAGGATGCTAATAAAAACTTTGCCCACCTCTCTCAGCCCATCTTTCTTACTCAGGCAGTTTCCAAGCAGTTCTTTGATGGAGACACAATCTTCGGTTTCCAGGACAAACTGTTCCACAGCCTTTCGTCCTGGCAGATGGCTCCTTACAGTCTTATTTTTGATACTGTCCAAGACGACTCCCCTGATGTCTTTAGGTTTTCCCGGCACACCAAAGATGATGAACAAGCCCAGACAATCCTCTCCTATTAAGTTACAGAATTCTTCCAGCTTATCAAATCTACTTCTCTTCCAGGAAGACTCCTCTACCCTCGACTCCGGACTGGGGAAGTCACAAGGTTTTGACTGCACAGGAGGAAGAGAAGCCATCTGTAGAGTCTGAACCGCCAGCTGAAGCCTTATTTGCTTATCAGATCCCCAAAAGGTCCAAACCCAGTCCGCCCCAAATAGTAAGGCTTGGTGCTTGGTCATCTTGGTGGTGGTGAGCCACTCATCAACTCCCTTTTCTTGGCAGAAAGTGATGAAGTGGATTAAGAAGATCTCATTCAGAGTATTTGCAGCTGGGCAGAGTTTGCTCTGTGGATACTCAAATCCAAGATACTCCTTGAGCTTCTGAGCTGCATGGACTATGGCTTCACTGACCACCTCACAGATGCTGAGAACCTCAGTGCTGTCCTTCAGAGCCAACTGCTGTGATGCTTTTTGCCCCATTTTCTCTGCACCCAATCAATACTGCTCCCAAACATCAAGCATGTGAATGTCATTCAGAATTGCTTCTTTTTCAGAGGAAAAGTTCTGCAATGAAGTCACATCTGTTAATATGATCACAGTTTCCTAGCCCTATACTTCCTTGGTATAGCTAAGCATATAGACACACTGCTAAGCAAACATGTGAGGGCTCCCTGTTTGTCAAGTAGGTGTGCTGTATTCATACAGATTCCTGCTGGTTTATTAAGTTACACGTTTTCAATTTCACACAAAACATCTGTTCTTCTCTGTGTTATGTTTACTCTACTTTTAATCTTTGGTAATTTCTTCCTAGATGTTCCTTCTTCCAAAAGATAGTATGCTCTTCAAAGGTGTGTGGGTCATATTCATACACCTCTTTCTATAACTGGCTTCAAATCTGTAGGTGAGTCATTGCTGTTTACTTTTCCTATATCCTTTCTGTCATGATTCCTCATTCCCCCACTCAGTTGATTATATTCCTTTCATATAATCTTTCTCAAAGACCTCAGATTTTTCTCCAATGATACACATTAGGCACTACACTTAAACAAATTTATGGATGTTTACCAATGAGAAAGAGTTTGTTACTATTTTCTACACCAGAAACCAAGCCCATCTGTTATTTTGAACCAGGTAAAAATTAAACAACGATAATAAAGGCATTAGGCAATTAAGTATTGACTTTATTTCCTCTCATATGGCAATACCAGCAGTGTATAATATTTTGCAAATAAAATATATCATTGAAAAAATTTTAATCTTAAAGAAAATTTGGCATTTTTAACAGTCTTCTGGTATTTTCAACCAGTTTCTAATAACAAATTGAGTTTTTCAAATGGTGACATATATTCACATTAAAATAAAATCCAAATACAGGAAGAGTCCAATATAGTTACCAAGTGTTGAATGATAAAAAGTTCAAAGGAAATCACCATAGCATCAAATCCTTTCAGTTATGAATAAATAGTAATCTATGTTATAAGTTCCTTGATGAATAGCTTGGTAACTTGCTAACAATATAAAATATAACACCACTGATATTCAAATAGAGTTTATAAACAAGTTCACTCACATTGACTGAACTGCCCACCTCATTCCATCTTGTGAACACCCATCCTTTCCACAGTTGACCATCATAAGCATATGTAGCACTGAATGAAAAATAGATTTTTTTCTAATACCCCATAAAAAACACAAATAGTACAGTTTTTGCTGCAACTATTTTTTTTAAATAAAGAAAATTTGAGTTTTGTGTTATAGAAAAACAGGAACTACATTTTATGTAATGAAATAGCCATTATATAATTAGTTTTGCAGCCTCAGAATTTTTGAATCTGATTGAAATGAAATGAAGCTCCATTTATTGATGGCCCGAGAAACATACCATTATCTAGGCAGACTGTTAGTACTTTGATGTAATGATGTATGTAACAAAGAAGAAAATAAAAAACACTATAAAGTTTTTGTTTTATTTTTGATTTCTTTAGAAATTATCTCTACCAATTTTGACAGGGGTCTGTGTGAATGTTTATGAATATATTCAAGTTAATGGTATACTAATGTCCCTTGAGTTCTTCCTTGTAAGATAAATGGATCCAAGATTAAAATCAAAATAGATTGCTCTACAATTCTGTGGTGCCATTAAAAAAGGCTATTTCATGTATGTTAATTTAGCCTGAAAGATAAACTTTGTTAAAAAGTTCAGCTGTGAAGAAAGAAAAATCTCTTAAGGACCATCTGGAACAAGAAAATTTAGATCACTATGTTTTGTTTTTATCTGATTTTGTTTTTATTTTCAATGTGATCTTGCCATCATCTTCCTTATGTCACAAAATAAAAGTTCTATTTTCTATGTACTATATATATACATATATTTAGAAAAATATATAAAAATAAGATAAGAGGCAAGTGGAGGTGTAGCTGGCATTCAGTGGGCACACAAAATTCCATACACTGCCTCTGAGCACAGAGTGTCCTGCTTAGATGGCTGCAGTGAGCAATGATGTGTCAAAGTCATTCACACCCTGGTTACTGCTCCCCAAATCCTCCATGCTGGGATGTGCAACACTTTAAATACAATACATCATGGATTTTTACATTAAATAGAGGAACAAAAATTATACTATCATTCACCAGTGTCTCATTTTTTGTGGCAAATTCTGAATAGGCACAATTCTCCTGTTGTCCATTTCCACTTCTAAATGAGAAAAAGTTGGAATGATAAACAATATACAATCTGTTGCTTATAGTACACAATGTAAGTATTTAAAAAATAAAGTGGAAAAAAGACAAAGGGCTCCTACTGCTCATCCAGGTCAAACGTTTGAATCTTCGTCTGTAATGCTGGCACTGGGAGAGCGGGCAGCAAAATCTTTAAACATGTCATCTTCCTTCAACATGTGCTGAAAAACAAGCAGATAGGGATTCACACTCTGAGTTCTGAGCTCAGAACTACACATTCTCCAATATACATGCAATCCTTTGGGGTTATTTTAGGTTTCAATTCATTTTTCAGACTTACTGTGAGATTGTTGATGCCTTCAGAGAATGCCCCTATTTGTCTCACTGTCCCTTCTGAATCTTCCATCTGTGGACATGACATACTCATTTTCATAATTTCAAGGAAACAGCAGAAATATGAATAAAAGTAGAAGAAAAACAGAAAAGTTGCAGAAATAACACAAATAGTATGGAATGGGTAGAAGCAACATAACATTTTTGATGATAATCTCTTATCATTATTAGAAGGAACACTGGACTAGAACATCTAGTCTGATGATTCTTACAATGGCACCAAAGGACTACTGATTAGAGGGCAAACATGCAGTGCGTAGTTTGAATCTGAAAAGTCTAGGTCGTAGGACCTGTCCAATCCTGACTTGTTCTAGTGCACAGATTTCCTTCACACAGAAACGTACAACACAGGTAAATTGTACAGGCTTTGGATCTAGCCTGGTTGGCTAGAGACCTTGAGCTGGTTACTTAGCTGTCTGTGCTTTAGCTTTCTTATGTCTAAAATGTGGATTACAATATTCTATGTCTTAAGATTACCAAGAATATTAATATGTTCGGTGTTTTGGATAGAATCAGCAAAGTAATAAGCAATCTCTAAGTACTCATTGTTATTTTATTATATTTTTTAGGCATTTAAAGAAAACATCCTTGATTAGTAGTTAACAGTGTAGATTCCATTTAGCATCTGAATGCTGGGTGCACCTACCTGCTCTAACCGATCTAAATCATCTTCATCATATAGGCGCATATCCAAACCAGGTTTAAACCCCTTCTTAGTGGCACTTCCTGATACCTGTCCCAATTCCATTGGACAAACATATTCTTCTCCATCTTCCTGTTTCTTTTTTCTCAGATTCCCAAAATTGCTGAAGGTAAGTTTCTTTGGCTTTAAAAGCAAACAAAATGACCAAGGAATTTGATAAAGTTCATATGGCAAAGAACGAATAACGTATTATTTAATTATTCACCCCTTTTCATGGAGAAAAGCAACTGGATGATTGAATTTGCGTAGCAAATACATCCTAGGCATATGAGTAATACATCAATATCATAAATAATCCTTGTTATGAAGCCTAAGATTAATCTTATACCATGAGCTGGACAATCACTGTGATAAAATTGGTCAAAAACCTTTATGTTTTTAGGCAGGATTAGTGCAATGATGGAATTTCTCAGGGATAAAACCAATTTTGTGAAGATTTTCAATCTAAGAGCACCAAACAAACAAACGAACAAACAAAGATCCTTACTATAATTTCTTTTGGGTAAAGCTTTCATTATTTTATATGCCTGTTCTGCTGCCATATCAGGATAGTGACTGGTAAAATAATTCCCACTCTTTGGCAATACATTGATGATAGAAGCCAACCAACATCATGCTCTTTATCATTGTTAATGCTAATAAAAAAATAATAATTTACACAGAAACCTTTAAGAATGCATTATCTAAATTACTCTTAAAGATATAAACATAGACACACACATGTATATACATACACACGTGTGTGTCTGTTTATACATACACACACACACACACACACACACACACACACACATATACCTTTAAGATATATATCTCATCAACCCACAGAAGTTAGTAAACCCCAGAAGATAGAGTAACTGGGTAACAGCTGAAACTGAGTCTTTGCTTCAGGTGAGCTTGAGCTAACCTTCACTTTGGCAGTAGCTGTTAAAAGTACATAATCTGGTAACTCCATGGCATCTCGCTTCTGATGTTGGGCCTCAGCACCGATTAGGAGATTAAAATGAGTGGCCAAATGTCTTCGCAACAGTGTCTTATTGGGTGGAATATTTAATAACTGTGCCATTGTTTCTACATTAAAACGAGGTTCTAGAACCTGTAGATTAATTAAGAAAAATTAAAAAAATTTTAAGAAAAATTAAGATTATTAAAAAGTACGATAGTTATTACATTTTGTATTGTACTTTACAATTTGCAGAGCTCTTTCATTTGGGTTATCTCCAATGACCCTTTCAACAGTACAGAGAGGTAGACAGGCTATGGACTTTAATTTTTAATTTATGTATTTTTTCTTTGTTTTGCCTGAGTTAGGAAATGGTGGGGCTGGTCCTATAATCCAGGCTTCAGGCCTTATTAACCACACCAGCACTTGTACCTCTCTGGAGTGCTGACTCTGAAAGCTAACTCCTTATGCAACATGTATGTGCAAAGATATATTCTATTTTTTTTTTGCAAGTGTTTTAAATCATGATCATATGAAAGATAGGTATTCAACATGAAAGAGAACAGTACAAGAAGAATGAATTTCAATCGGATCTAGATTTTTATAATATAAATAAAAACACCCTGAGAGTAAAACTCACTAGAAATAGTACAGGAGTGTTGGGAAAGATGACTTTAGGATTAGAACAAGTAAACTGATAAAGGTTATTCTTTATCCAAAATACTTAGGACCAGAAGTGTTTTGGACTTGCACATCTGCACTTTGCAACCCATACCATGAGGTCAGGTGTAAGTTTTCCATTTGTGGTATGGAAATTCAAAAAGTTTCCAGATTTGGGAGCAATTCAGATTTCAGATTGGGGATGCCTGACCTGTAACACCATACTCCTTAGATTAAAAGGAAACAAAATGAGAAGTCAATTGAATAGTAACAGGGCTTTACCATGAGCCCACCATGGACACCACTGCCTCTGAGATTGGGAGCATATTCTGCCAGATCCACAGAGCGCAGCCACTCCATCACTCGATGATTGGTCCATTGCTGAACCTCGGATGGGGTGATGCTATTCTGTAAGAACAAAAAAATTACCATGAGCTTTAAATGTTGGGACAACATGATCCTCAATAGTAAACCCACAAAACTCCAAAAAGTCTGCCCCATTGAGTACCATCACTTAACATCCCATGAAAGGTTTAAAATAAAAGATAAAAGGTATTTGATAATTTGAATTCTCTTTTAAAGGATTTATATGACAAAGTTTCAAGTTTTCTTACACACTAATAAGAAAAGGAAAAGGAAGTCTTCATAGTGATATTTAACTCTGTGGATTAAGAAGGCAGGAAAAATACAACCATTAAAAGGAGAAAGCATAAATGATGAGTAAATCTTGGCTTTGGTTATACAGTGGACCATCATGTTGGGGGCGGGCGGGGGGGAGCGGGAAGGTGGGTTACAGGAAAAGAAAGCCCAAGAAGTAAGTGAGGCTGGATTAAAAGCTCTCAGGAGACCAGGTCTTCAGGCACATGCATGTAAAGTGCCTACTTGAGCCTCCCTTGATGTACTACCTCATCAGATGGTCGTCTTCGTAGGCAGTTTGGTTCGAAGTTATTGATCCTCAGGACCTGAATGGCTCTTTTGATACTGAGGTGGTGCAGCACACTCACAACCTTCAAAGACAGTAAGTCATCCTGCAAAAAAAGAACAAAGGGAGTCTCACTGTGGCTTCATAACAAGAAGACTTTCCTATGGAAATCTCAGAAAACTGAAGAAGTAGAACCATCAGTTAAAAAAAAAAATATGCCCCATGAGCTTGTCAGTGCTTTCTAAGCTTTTATTTGGTAACAGAACCCCTTTTTCTGTTCTGAATAAAATTCTCTCCCAGAGCCCAGATTAATGTTTCCAAGGAAGATGACTGCCAACTGCTTCTCTCTCAGATGCTCTGATAGGATAACAGAATCTCAGGCCTCTGAAAAACAGAGTTTGAAAAGCACTAGCTGAGCATTCCTCCTCAAGTGATTAAAATAACCAAGATCCTACATGCAGGAGGGAATAAGTACAACGAAATGAATCCAGATCAGTTCTCCCAAAAGGTACGTCCTGAATGCACTTCTATCGTGGATTAGGTGCTAACCAATGGGCACATGTAACTATTATGTCATTTCACAGTAGTTGGTATCTTGGTAGCTGCAGAATGGCATTTATAACGAACTTGAGTTAAAGCCATGAAGTGCTTTAGTAAACTTTTAAATAATTTGGAGTATTGTTACAAAAGAAAATGGAGAAAAGACATTCCAAGGGAAAGTACACTAATCATGTACAAAATAATGTCAAATTTTTATTTTTGAATGATTTACTATTTGCATTTTTATATCATAAATGAATAGTTTAGATTTGATTCCAAATATGTTCTATTTTTCTAAGGAAACTACAGAAAACATATTATTTAAATTATATTAACAGTCTGCCTGAAGTAAAAAATATTGTGCTAGTATGATACACAGTTAAGTTACTTACTTGACTTTTTAGTTAAGTGTGGACAATGATGACATAATGTGCTTTCTGTTATGAGTTTTATATTAGGATTAGTTTTCCTACAGGCATGAAACACATGTAAAATGAGTTTTTATTTCAGTTAAATCTTGCCTATCAACTCTGAGCCAATTTCTAATTATGATTTTATCATCAGAAGTGTTTCATCTCCCTGACCAATTGAGACTGTCTCAACATGAAGTAAAAAGTCATCCAGGAAAATGTGAAAGTAATTCATCAGCTGTATCTTCCTTTCACTCAAAAATTTTCATTCTCACACGAGAGAGAGAGAGAGAGAGAGAGAGAGAGAGAGAGAGAGAGAGAGAGAGAGAGAGAGAGAGGGAGGGAGGGAGGGAGGGAGAGGGAGGGCAGAAGGGCAAAGGAAGGAAGGAGGGAGGGAGGGAGAGAGAGAGAATAGCGCTGGGTCACAGTATAAAAGATAATTTGTTTTTTGATTTGGAACTGAGGATTGGACCCAGGGCCTTGAACATGTTCTCTACATTTCCAGCTCTATCTGTTATAATTTGCACATACTGCAAATAAAGGAATTTCTTTGTTTCCTCCTTAGTTTCCACAACTTTATCTGCAGGTAAGGTTGAGACTTAAGAAGTACAATAAAAGGCATCTGCCAACTGCCCTCTCTTTTTTCTTTCAGCTAAGAGCTAATATGCTCAAGGTTTGGTTTTCTGAACTAAAAAGCACATGATAGTTTTAGGGAAACTCAGAAGAATGCACTTGCTACACTATTCTCTGGCCTTAAAAGAGTCTTCTAGTTCTATATTACTATGCTTTCATTAGACATTATGACCAATTTTGCAAATACTATGTCACTTGATGCAAAGGTTTTAGTAAAAGTGAAAAAGAGAAAAGAAATGAAGAAATTATAAGCATCAACATATATCACCTATCAACTCTTTCAAGGAAAACATTTTACCAGTCTGCAGCCACTGGGAACTTTTTCAAACACACCAAAACAAATAATTTCTGAAGATAGTGATTTGGGGTACCAGTCTACCTCCAAACACACCCAAAAAGTAAACAAGGAAAACATCTACTTTGGGCACACCTTACTGATAAGACGTTTCTTTTTTTCTTTTTTAATATTTATTTTTTAGTTGTAGCTGGACACAATACCTTTATTTTATTCATTTATTTTTATGTGATGCTGAGGATCAAACTCAGGTTTCACACATGTGATGGGAGCATTCTACCACTGAGCCACAACCCCAGCCCAAGACATTTCTTATAAGAGGAAAAAAGAAGAAAAAAAAATGAATCTACTATAGAATACTTCTAAGAATAAAAATATTAGACAGCAATTTAAATCCTTAAGGCTACTAACTGAGTAAAAATCATTTCCTGAATTTTTTTTCTGGATTAATTTCTTAAAGACAGGATCTTATGATAAATTAGAAAATGCATTTAACATATATTAATTTAAAATTGAGGTACAGAATGGCCCAAACATTTCACTGTTGGCTATTTTAATCTAATTAAAATATATCAGATTAAAAAAAATCTAATGTACAATGTTTCCAATGTAAATAAAATATTAGTTACTTTTGAAAATATTTATATTTTGAAGGGTCTTAAAAGGAAAGACCAGGGGCTGGGGTTATAGCTTAGTGGTAGAGCCTTTGCCTAGCACCTGTGAGGCACTGGGTGTAATCCTCAGCACTTCATAGAAATAAATAAAATAAAGGTATTGTGTCCACCTACAACAATAATAAATACATAAATAAATAAGAAAGACCATTTCCTTTCAAATCAAAATAGACTTTGTGATTCTTTTTAATTTGGGATTTTAAAAAACTTTATTTTGGAGTAATTTTAGATACACAGAAGAGTTGCTAGATACTATTGGGTTCTGTATGCTTCTTACCCAGTTTCCCCTAATATTAACATCTTAATATCATAAAAACTGAGGAATTAACATAGACAATAAATAATTAAACTACAGACTTATTCAGATATTTATTTCATAATTCTCACCAGTTTTTCCACTAAGGATCTTTTTCTGTTTCAGGATCCAATCAAAGATACCATATTTAAAGCAGATGTTTTGTGGCCTAGGACTTATGGGATTGGATTTTTCAAGGTAATTTACATATTTCTGGTCACAAAAGTTATGCACATCCTTTTTGTGACTTTAAGTCTTAATCTGCTCAATTCCCAGGGGAAGATACTTACACCTAGACAGACAGGTAAATAGTCACTGAATTTGTTCCAGGTAGAACAGCAAACTATTAAGAAACAGCTCTGGAATCAGATTGTGTTTAAATGCTTTATGGCTTTCTACCATTTTCTAACTGTGGAAACTTGGTTAAGTTAATCCAAATTCTTGATTCCTGTTTCCTCATCCAAATCATGGGGATATTATTAGTATTAACCAAAGGGTTATTGAAAATCAAATACTAACATGAGTGAAATGCTTAGAAGAGTACCTGTAACACAACAAATGTACAACATGTTACACACATTAGTATTATCACATGTAGGCTCACATGATACTGCCATTAAGAAAAGGGTTAAAGTTCAATGGTAAGAGAAGAAAACAAATGCCATGACTCAAACTCCACATTTCTTAGACATTAAAAGACTCTTACCCAAGTTAGCTAGTCACTCTTTCCTCTTATGTAAAAAATATGATATCTATAGAATACCATCTGAAAATGGTATTCAAATAAAAGTACCTTCACTACAACTTTAATCATACTATCTAGAACAATATTGTCCTGGAATTTATCTTCCCCACTGTTTTATTGTTTATTTTATTTTAATCTTTATTTTTTTGTGGTACTGGAGATTGAACCCAGAGGTGCTATAAAATTGGCTATATTCCCATTCCTTTCTTAAAAAATTGAAAGAGGGACACTAATTTGCAAGACTATCCTTGAACTTGGGAATCCTACTACCTCAGCCTACCAAGTCACTAGGATTATATCTGAGTACCATCACAACAGGTTCTCTCATTGTTTTTAAAGTAGGAAAGAGTTTTTCTATTCATTGGCTGTAAGGCTAGAAATATACAGTAAAAGAAGGAATCAGAGTGAAAGTCTAGCCTTCAGCTCTTCTCCTTTACCCTGATAACTCCTGCCCTCACAGAACTGGGCTGAAGTCAGAAGTGTTTCAGGAAATAGATGTCCAAGAGAAGGGAGGGGAGAAGGCAAGTCCCTATGTGGATGTCAGGCCAAAAAGGAAGCCTCTGCTGAATAGTCACTGCATATAGGAATACATAACTTAGAAACTTCCAGGGCTTCAGAACTCCACATTCAATTTAAAAATTTCTTTATGAGATTTAATTCATAAACCATAAAACTCATCCAAAGTAGATACTTCAATGTTCATCTTGTTGAACATATATATATTATATATTTATTTTCTGGATAGCTTAGTTTAAATTAAGTTTTGCTTAGCTTAAATTGAGGTTTCAGATAATCCCAGAGCAGTTGCAATTGCCAAATCCTACAATTTCTAGTCACAGGAAATATTTTCCCCTCACTCAAGTTAAAGTGACATCTTCATACTCTGGTGGAACCATTAGGAAAACATTATATTTTGATTACTCTATTTGTATGTTTTTCAAAGGAAAAAAGTCTTAACTCCTCCAAACCCTAGCAAAAAATCACTTACAACTGTCATGTAATGTAGCATTCGACCATCCACCCGTCCTTCATCAAACTGGGTCTTATACTGGGGGAGGCCAATATCATCCAACCATCCTAAAGAACAGAAACCAGCATCATTACAGTGTCACAAAACACTTGTTTTTGTGATTAAAAAGAAAAGGCAGCGATATTTATTTACTTATTATTTTATTTAAAATAAAAACCTCTTACTAGTGACCCAGTTGAAATCCAGCTTCCCATGATTGGTTTCTTCCTCGGATCCTAGAGCTTGCAGTGCCAGCTGGAGTTTCTTTCGATGAAGTGAATGCTTGATTCCAAGTTCCTAAAACAATAAAGAATAACTAAACTTATATTTCTAACTATGTGGGCTTATGACTCTGAAAAATGATGCAAATTCTTCCAAAATGAAGCTAACAGTAAGGATTCAATCTACATTAAATAACATACTAACTCAGGCTAGTAATGTTGCTGGATAAGAGGCTATTAGAGAGCTAAGATGACCCCAATTAATTTAGTGATATATTAGACATTCCCCAGTGACTTATTTTTTTGTAAGATAGCAACTGTGGCATGCATAATAGGAACTTCACTCTTATTTTGTGTAAAATTTTAAATAAATGGGACATAGAACATTTTTTCTTTTTATAAAGTTAAGATGAATTGCATATATTATGTTGAAAAGATAAGTCAATGTGATAAAGCCACAAAATGATTTTAAGTCATATGAGCTTAAGGTTTATTAGTATAGCTATATAATTATTTTTCCTTAGAATTCCCAGTGGCTTTTTTGTTCCACAAAGAATCATTAAGACCAGGCCCTTCCTTTTAAGTCCATGAAATGAAATAAGTATAAAGTGGCTGAAAACTCAAACCTTTTCAAGATTACTAACACTGGCTCCACCCATGCCCCTTCCTGGAGTATAAAGTTACCGTATAATTATATTCTCTTTCTCTTAGTATTTTATAAATAAAATAGAGAAGCAGTCACCTTCTCTAGATCTTGCTGAGAAGCCTGCAAAAGTGTTTGACCAGATGCAATCCAGTGCTTGCCAGAATTCAGGTAGGATCCCAAACCTTGTTCTGCAAGCCAATTACAAACTTGCTCCTTGGTCCATTTGGCAAATGGTGTATCCAAGTCACTGCAGGAAAATGAACAAGTGCATGAGAAACAATTCAAAGACAATTGTGTGGCTTATCATCAATTTTTAACAACTCTACATTCAATAGATACGGAAAGTCCCTGGCGATACACAGTTGACCATGAAAAGTTTAATTTTTAATGTGTATTTGGAGAAGGAAGTAGTACCAGAGTTGAAAGTTATCTTCTAAGGCCACTGTCTTCATTTTAAATAAAACCGCAAAAGATTCAATGTGATTTAGCAAGAATATGTTCTATAGAAAAACACTAAGTTGAACCAACACAAGTCACTATAACCAGTTTCAACCAATGTTGTTTTAAGACTGTATTCCCAAACAGAAAACACTAGGACAAAAAACTCAAGTCTAACTGGAATTAACTTTGACAGAATTATGGTTTTTTTCCTGGTGATAATTTATGGGAAGAGGACAATATGCTGCCATTGAGTATAAAATAGAGTAATCAAAATAAAATTTCTGTTTGCTTTTACTTAGACACAGTGTTCCTATTTGGAGGGAAAAAAAGTAAAGATGAACATGACTTTGAATTTTTTTTTTTTAATGCATAAGGAAGTCCTTTATTGTATTCAAAGAGAACATATGGCAAACGAGATCACTAGGTATTTGGAAAAGGCAAAGGGAGTTTCCTCCTTGCTGAAATCTGTGTCCAATGACCTGCCTGTTGGGAGGGACTGTTTTAAATTTAGTATCAACACCTTGTACTGTATGTTTGCCAACCCCACCTCTCCATGCTTAGAAGGTCAGAAGAATAGTTCTCCACTTTGATAAGGGTGATAAAAGTTCTTAAGAGTCTTAATACATAAAACATTACATAGCCTTGATAAGTCTAAGAAATGTGATAGAATTTGTCTTTAAGTATTTTCAAAGACTCCACTAGTCTCAAATATTTATTGAATGGTTATTATTTGCCAGATACTTAAAACATATTAACATTTAATCTTCACAATCACCTTTTGTGATGGGTCTTAACTATTATGACAAGAAAATTGAGAGGTACACAGCATGGATGTCATTGTTTATGATCATCTGGCTAGTAGAAAGCGTAAGGACAGAAACCAAACCCAAGTTTCAACTTACTCTTCTGTGTGTGTGTGTGTGGGTGGGGGGACACTGTGTGGCTGAAGGCCAAACTTAGGGTCTCACACAAGCTAGGCAAGCACTCTCTACCACTGAGTTGTATACCAGCCCCTAGAGAATACTTTTAAGCACTATGCTATCCATGGCTATTCTTCATAATACTTCCAAAGCAATAATTATATAAAATTTATGTCCAAGAACCACTGTAATACAGATGTGGCTGACACTTTAGCTCTGGCTCCTTACCTAACTCACCCAGTCCTCATTTTCTCTCCAGCTCTCAATCATGGACAAACCACACCACTGTAAAGATGACGAACCCTATGTGATGATAAGCTATACTTTTAATAATTTAACCTAGTGACAGTATACTACAGGTGTCCATGAGCCTTGATGCTTAGGTAGAGATGCTAACGTTCATTCATTGGCTATACTTACCTGTTAGACTGTCCCAAATCTCGAGACCAACCCAATCGGGGGCCTGCAGTTGCCCTTGTCCCTCCTCTTTTGAATTCAGGCTCAGCCATGTCATCTGGGTTGAATGTAGTCGATTGACTTCTCCTAAGTCTGAAGAAGACACAACCCCACATTGCCATATATCAGAACTGAAGAAGCTTTAGACTTTAAAGTCAATCAACTTATTTTCTTGGCAGTACTGGATATTGAACCCAAGAGCACCCTACTGATTAGCTATACCCCCAGTTCCTTTTATTTTATTCTTAAAAATTCTGATACTGGGTGGTTTTTTTTTTTTTTTTTCCGAACTGGGGATTGAACTCAAGGGCACTCATCCACCGAGCCACATCCCCAACCCTACTGTATTTTATTTAGAGACAGGGCCTCACTGAGTTGCTTAGTGTCCCGCTTTTGCTGAGGCTGGCTATGAACTAGTGATCCTCCTATCTTGGCTTCCGGGCTGCTGGGATTATAAGCACCACTGGGATAATGGGCGCGTGTCACCACACTTGGCCTGAGACTGGGTTTCATTAAGTTGCCCAGACTGGTCTCAAACTTATGGTCCTCCTGCCTCAGTCTCCTGAGTAGCCAGGATTACAAGGATGCACTGCAGAGCCCAACTAATCAGAACATTTTTAACTGGTACGTAGATTTGAGCTATTCTTCCTTGTAGTGTAGTAATGTATATAACTATACTTAAACTTCAACCAAAGCCCAGTGAGTTAATAAATCCCAAATCACGATCTTCCTTCCATAAGAGGAACATAAAAGCTTTAAAAATTTCATACCCATTTTCAGCCAGATTTCCAATTATCCCTACACTTGAGCAAGTAAGACAAATTCCACTTTACTCATTCACTCTTTCACTTACTTTCCAAAGAGTCTCATGATACCTCTGGATTTCTTTTTGGAATCTGGAGATGGTGGAGATATCTGGAAAGGACTGTTTCCCTGTGAATCTCTGGCCTGAGAAGATGTCCCAGCCAGATCTAGGTGCTCCACTGTCTCCTTTTCTGTTTCAGCTATTCCAAGAACAGAAGAGTTGGTGAATTTTAAAATGCAGAATGAACATGATTAGAAATCAATCTTGGTTTTAGCAACTGTTAGGGATTCTTCTTCTGTTGGTCTATAAATCAGTAACTAATCGAGAGCTTGATAAATATGAAAAATGTAACACAAATGTATATTCTACACTACAGTTTACTATCTTGAGTATAAAGATGATTAACTTAAAATCACAATTGCATTGAGATTAAAAGTGTGAGGTGGGACTTCTAAACTTTCTTCAACTCATCTGAACTCCAATCTTACAGTTAGTTTCATGGCACTGTTGACTACCTCCCACGCTCTTTAAAAGCACTCTCTCTCTTTGTTGCTGCCCTGACACTCCTAGATCATCATCTGACAGTATCTCCTTTGCTGTAGCATTCCCCTCCTTTTTTTTTTTTTTTCTTTTTGGTACTAGGGATTGCACCCAGGGGTACTCCTCTATCATTGAACTACATCCCAACCCCTTTTTTGAGACACAGTCTCTCTAAATTACTGAAGTTGACCTCTAGTTTGCTATCTTTCTTTCTCAGGTGGGATCATAGGTGTGTGCCACTGCACTCAATGCATTCCTGGTTTCTTTTCCTCTTATTCCATTTTAAGACTGGAAGTTCCCTCTGTAGGATCTTTTTGACAAGCTCATCCACTTGAAACTTGGCACTAAAAAATAGCTTTTACTTTTGTGTGTGTAGTCCTGAGATTAAACCCCAGGGCCTCACACATGCTAAGCTAACACTCTATCACTGAGCCACATTCCCAGCCCATTTTTTATTTTGAGATAGGGTCTCACTAAGTGCTCAGGCTGGCCTCAAACTTGAGATCCTCCTTCCTTGGTCTCCCATGCAGCTAGGATTAGAGGTGTGTGCCTCTATGCCCAGCTTAAGCTTGGCACTAAGTGATGGTTTTATCATTTAAGAGTAGGTGGAATAAAATTTCTGGGCCTGGTCTCTTCTCCCAGTCTCACTATCTGAACATTTGTACATGTTCCCAATTTAATGTGCCAGAGACATTTTGTACTCAAATCCAGCCAACTTCCTTGAGAGTCTCTTATATTTAATATTCTCTTTGTTACTCCATTTTCTTTGTATCCCTATTTTTTCCTTTGGCATTTAATCACCTCAGTTACCAAGTACTACCTATCTCTCCAATACTGGGGAGACAGGGTCTTACTAAATTGTTTAGGCTGGTCTTAAACTTGCAATCCTCCTGTCTAAGCCTCCTGAGTAGCTGGGATTACTGGCATGAGCCATGGCACCCAGCCCAGCAATTTTTAAAGAAATTTATCCCAATTTATTATGATTTGGGCAGTTAGAAAATTTTAAACTGGATATACATAAATTTTCCTTTTGATATAAAGTTAGTACCTATTTATTTTGCTTTAAAATAATAACATCCATATTTGCCACTGCCAGATCTATTTTAGTTCTGTTAACTGTCTCTTAGTGGATACAAGGGCTACTATTTCTTCGATGTGAGATTTACTTAGTAAAGGAAAGTAAAAGTTGTACAAAAATCACAGGAACAATGTTTCAGCAAGATATACAAGTTGCAGAAGTTGACTTTTCTATGAAGCAGGGCTGTGATTACAGGTTACACAATGAGCAGCAATTGCCTCTAAGCAACAATAATCCAATTCTAAGAAAGATGAAGCAGATTATTTGAAAAGAGTTGTCTAAATAGATCATCTTGTTTTATGTATCCAGTGCTCATTCTAGATGTTTAAGACTACAAGAGAGCATGTCACTTTTGCTGGTCCACATGAATACACATGTGGATGTCTATATGAGGTGACAATACCCACTGGGAAAACCAAGGGAGCCTACCCATTCACAACCTAAAGACAAGATGGGTACTGGTGTCCCTGGAAATGTTGCCTAGCTCACCCTCATTTTAAGAGAATCATATTTTCCTTTTGAAGACTCTTTTTTTTTCTCTCCCTACTGAACACTGCCATACAAAAAAAGCTTCCTCTCCTAAAATCACTTTGAGGTGACTCCTCAGGTAACATGTAAAGTTTCTTCTGTCACTGCTAAATGCTGTCTCCATCTTCAAAGCAGTAAGATGTCAGAGAAATGCTCCCTAAGGTAACTGAGTCCATACTTATCATCTCAGTGTCTTCTATAAAGCTTCCGACCTGACTAAAAACATTTCTTTTTGAAGGCTGGGGGAAAGGTACACATGGAAAAGGGATTGGAAGTGAATGAGTGATGATAATGTGTACCAGGGGTTAGAGAGCTGGGATGGACAATGCCAGGACACTCCTACCCTTGACTCTGCCATCTGCAGGGCATTTTGGGGGCCTCTCAGGTCTCCCCACAAGGTGTCAACAGCCTTGGGTAAAACTGTGGTCAAGCTTGGAAGCAAAGGTTCTATGGAAAACTTTTTGTAGAAAATGGAAAAACCAATCTGGAATGGAGAACTACGTTTTCTGATTGCTGCCAGCTCCCTCTCTAGAGATTACAGAGGCCAAGAGCAGGGATTAGATAGGTTTGGAGCACAGCGCTGGTGAAGGTTGACATGCAGGGGTACAATACCTAAGGTGGGTGCACTGGCACTTCGTTTACGATCTTCAGAAATCCCAACAATGCACACAATCACACGCAGCCCAAAGGAGAGAACACAGGGGTGACAAAATGAAACAGATGAGACTCCTCCTAACAAATGTGCACCATGGAGGAAAGGCACACACTGTGCTTCTGAGGCTACACATAGACTCCACCAGGGCTGTCAGCAAGGGGTTAGCTTATCTACTATCAAAACAGATGGGACACTCTCTAATGATGCCACAGACAATCACATTTTTAGGTCTTTCTGCTGTTTATACCACAGGAAACAGCGTATGGTACGAGTTGATACATCCTCACACTGCTAAATTAAATCCACTGAAAAAAACATCATTTGCTAACTATATCTGCCCCTCCCCAAGTCATTCACCATCATGTACAAATAGATGAATAGGGGAAGGAAGAGACTGATCTTTTCCCTATTTTTTCCCTCAAAGATCAGGTTTCATGCATCTTGGCCACACATACCCAAGTTTGGTGCACTTGCTGTCCTTTTGTTACTTTTGATTTTAAAGAAGCCCCGGCCAAAGGAAGATCTTGCTTTTCGAGTGCCAAAGGGGTTGTCATCCATGGAGGCATCTCGTCCTGGAACTTTGGAAGGGAGGCTCCCAAATGTGCTACTTTCTCCTGAAGCTTTATCCTGAGAGAAGGGTGACAACAGTGAAACAGAGCACTGATGTGCACGATCCTTGCAACACACCAGGCCCCGCACTAAGCCTTAGACCATGATATATGCATGTTTTGCTTAAAAGAATAACTAAGAGCTGGGCATATAGCTCAGTGGCAGAGCACTTACTTGCCTAGCAAGATTGAGGTACTTGGCTTCAATCTCCAGAACCGGGGGTGTGTGTGGGGGGGAACTGAAGTAACACATTGATTACCAATATCAAATAAAATAGAAGTATTTTTTTAAGAAATCCACAATGAAAGCTACTTAAAAAAACAGCAATAGCAACAAGATAAACACCCTTCATCACTAATCCATAATCAATGTATTTACAGTTTTAAAAATATTTAAGATAAGAGAAATTATCAAATTTTACTTTTTTATGTTTTAAAGAATTTAACTTTTTTTTTTTTAAAGAGAGAGTGAGAGAGGAGAGAGAGAGAGAGAGAGAGAGAGAGAGAGAGAGAGAGAGAGAGAGAATTTTTTTTAATATTTATTATTTTTTAGTTCTTGGCGGACACAACATCTTTGTTGGTATGTGGTGCTGAGGATCGAACCCGGGCCGCGCGCATGCCAGGCGAGTGCGCTACCGCTGAGCCACATCTCCAGCCCCAAGAATTTAACGTTTATTTTTTATTTATTTGTTTTTTCTGTGGTGCTGAGAATCAAACCCAGTGCTAGGAAAGCACTCTACCACTGAGCTACAACCCCAGCCCAAATTTTATTTTATTTGCCTCATTCTTTAAGACATGGAATGAAGGTATTATAACCAGAATAGCATATTTCTAAATTTTCTAGCAATCATGATATAGAGCTAGAATACAGTTCACATGTTGCAGGCGGTAGGTGGGATGTTCTGGGGATTAAATCCAGGGGTGCTTTACCACTGAGAATATCCCCAGTCCTTTTTATTTTTATTGAGACAGGGTCTTGGTTAAGGTGCTGAGGCTAGCCTTCAACTCCTGCCTTAGCCTCCCAAGTCAATGGAATAACAAGGAGTGTGCCACCAAGTCCAGAACAGTTCACATTTTTATATTATAACTCTATCAACAGAAGCCTAATGTAATTCTGCAAAGCAGGCATTAGCCCACATTTTTATATTAGCAAAATAAGGAGATTCTACTCTGTTATTTTCAACATTCGAAGAGTAACACAATGCAGATATAAACAGCAACTGCTTATTTTGGGCTTTTTGGTTATCTGAATTGGCAATTATAGTATCATAGTATTATATGGTTTTAGTATTATCCCAAAATGCTTCTAGTTTCATGTTTTTGTCCCTAATATCTTTTGCATTCTGTTTCCTTCTTTTGCACAGGTAGAGAAAAGGGTAAGGGGAAACACAAGCATCTAAGACAGAGATTTTATTCTATGTATCTAGTGCACATAGTAACTGCAAGTTTACAGATGATGCAATGTAGTAGCAGGGTTGTTATCTGTGTCTCAATACTGATGTCAAAAATTCAACCATTTATTGAGCTGACAAGACAAAAAGGACGACTGGGGATCCAACATGGCGGCCGGCGAGGAAGCAGCGACTCCAACGTCTCCACTTTAACGGGATATGAAAGACTCATCGAAACAGCTGCAGCCTAGCTACGGAGGAACTTCTAGCATAACTTCCTTAAGAGGAGAGCTGCCGTGAACTGGTAGGTTTACTCGAAGTGACAGGTTGCCCCAGAGAAGTGGATCTTGGAAGACCACGCGGGCACAGAGGTCTAGTCCCCCAACCATCAGCCGCTCCGGCAGGCGGCTCCCCCTGGAGGCCTAGCTCTCGCCCTGGGAGAAGCGGCCCCACCCGCCCGCTTCCTAACCAGGCGGCCACAGCTACTCGGCGATAAAGGTGCCCACGTGGCGGGTGCAGAAGTTAAGTCCTGCAGACGCCAGCCACCTTTGCAACCCCCGGGAACCCTGAGTGGCTTGGCCCGCCCCGCCCGAACTGGCAGTCCTCCGCCATACGGGCTCCCCCGGGAGGCCTAGCTCTTGCCCTGGGAGAAGCGGCCCCACCCGCCCGGTTTCTAACCAGGTGGCCTCAGCTACTTGGAGATAAAGGTGCCCTCGTGGCGGGTGCAGAAGTTAAGTCCTGCAGACGCCAGCCACCTTTGCAACCCGCGGGATCCCTGAGCGGCTTGGCCCGCCCCGCCGGAACCGCCAGTCCTCCGCCATACAGGCTCCCCCGGGAGGCCTAGCTCTCGCCCTGGGAGAAGCGGCCCCACCCGCCCGGTTCCTAACCAGGCAGCCACAGCTACTCGGCAATAAAGGTGCCCACGTGGCGGGTGCAGAAGTTAAGTCCTGCAGACGCCAACCGCCTTTGCAACCCGCGGGATCCCTGAGCTGCTTGGCCCGCCCCGCCCGAACCGGCAGTCCTCCACCATACGGGCTCCCCCGGGAGGCCTAGCTCTCGCCCTGGGAAAAGCGGCCCCACCCGCCCGGTTCCTAACCAGGCAGCCATAGCTACTCGGCAATAAAGGTGCCCACGTGGCGGGTGCAGAAGTTAAGTCCTGCAGACGCCAGCCGCCTTTGCAACCCGCGGGAACCCTGAGCAGCTTGGCCCGCCCCGCCTGAACCGGCGGCGGGTGCAGAAGTTAAGTCCTGCAGACGCCAACCGCCTTTGCAACCCGCGGGATCCCTGAGCGGCTTGGCCCGCCCCGCCCGAACCGGCAGAGGGTGCAGAAGTTAAGTCCTGCAGACGCCAGCCACCTTTGCAACCCGCGGGATCCCGGAGCGGCTTGGCCAGCCCCGCCTGAACCGGCAATCCTCCGCCATCCGGGCTCCCCCGGGAGGCCCAGCTCTCGCCCTGGGAGAAGCGGCCCCACCCGCCCGGTTCCCAACCACGCGACCGCAGCTACTCGGCGATAAAGGTGCCCCCGCAGCGGGTGCAGGAGTTAAGTCCTGCTGATACCAGCCGCGTTTGCAAGCCGCCGGCACCCAGTGCGGCTTGGCCCGCCCCGCCTGAACCGGCAGTCGGCCTCCACCATCCGGGCTCCCCCGGGAGGCCTAGCTCTCACTCCGGGAGCAGCCCCCTGCAAGCTGCAAGCTTCAACCCATCGGGAGGTTAGGCCCAGCAACCTGCGGAGTGATAGAGGTGCCCCTCGTGCCTGCTGGGTAGGCGGACCTTTGACCGACCAGCAGAGCAGACCTAGGGCCTGCCAGCGTGGTAGACGGATCACACCAATTGGAGGAGGATCACAGCCACTACATGCCCTGCAAGGGTGATTATTCAACTATACAAGAGCAATATAAATAAATAGAGGGAAAATTTCAAAACACAACAGTTTCACCAAGCAGAAAGAAACGCCAGCAGTATGAAAAGACAAGGAAAGAAAGGACCACAGGCAATGCAGGTCAACTCAACTTTAGAAGAGGTAATAGGTGCAACAGATGGAATGTCAGATAGAGAGATCAGGATATACATGCTTCAGATGATCTGGAGTCTCAAGGAAGACATGAGACAGCAAAATCAGATAATGAAAGATCACATTGACAAACAAATCCAGGAAGTAAAAGATCAATTTCACAGGGAGATAGAGGAAATAAAAAACAAACAAATAGAAATACTAGAAATGCAGGAAAAAATAAACCAACTTAAAAACTCAATTGAGAATACTACCAGCAGAGTAGATCACTTTGAAGAGAGAACATCAGACAATGAAGACAAAGTATTTCAACTGGAAAAGAACATAGACAGCTCAGCAAGTCTGCTAAGAAACCATGAACAGAACATCCAAGAAATATGGGACAATATCAAAAGACCAAATTTAAGAGTCATGGGGATACAGGAAGGCACAGAGCTCCACACCAGAGGAATACACAGCCTATTCAATGAAATAATACGAGAAAACTTCCCAGACTTGAAGAATGAGACAGAATCCCAAATCCTAGAAGCCTACAGGACGCCGAATGTACAAAACCATAAGAGATCCACACCTAGACACATTATAGTGAAGATGTCCAACATACAGAATAAGGAAAGAATTTTAAAAGCTACAAGGGAAAGGAAGCAGATTACATTTAGGGGTAAACCAATCAGGATAACAGCTGATCTCTCAACACAGACTCTGAAAGCTAGAAGATCCTGGAATAACATATTTCAAACACTGAAAGAAAATGGGTTCCAACCAAGAATCGTGTATCCGGCAAAATTAAGCTTCAGGTTAGAAGATGAAATTAAAACCTTCCACAATAAACAAAAGTTAAAAGAATTCGCAGCTAGAAAACCATCTCTTCAAAAAATCCTTGGCAAAACATTGCAGGAAGAGGAAATAGAAAATAACATTGAAAACCAACAATGGGAGGTAGGACAGTAAAGGGGGGAAAGTAGTCAAAGAGGATAACAAATCAGGTTTAGTAACATCAACAAACAAATATGGATAGAAGTACAAACCATATCTCAATAATAACCCTAAATGTCAATGGCTTAAACTCACCAATTAAGAGACACAGGCTAGTAGAATGGATCACAAAACAAGACCCAACAATATGCTGTCTACAGGAGACGCATCTGATAGAAAAAGATATCCATAGACTGAAGGTGAAAGGTTGGGAAAAATCATACCACTCATATGGACAGCGGAAACAAGCAGGCGTGTCCATACTCATATCTAATAAAATAGATTTCAAGCCAAAGCTAATCAAAAGGGATAAAGAAGGACACTTCATACTGCTCAAGGGAACCATAAACCAACAAGACATAACAATCATAAATATATATGCCCCAAATAATGGTGCAGCGGTGTTCATCAAGCAAACTCTTCTCAAGTTCAAGAGTCTGATAGACCACCATACAATCATCATGGGAGACTTCAACACACCTCTCTCACCACTGGACAGATCTTCCAAACAAAAGTTAAACAAGGAAACTATAGAACTCAACAACACAATTAATAACCTAGACTTAATTGACATATATAGACTTTACCACCCAACATCAAGTAGTTACACTTTTTTTTCAGCAGCACATGGAACCTTCTCAAAAATAGACCATATATTATGTCACAGGGCAACTCTTAGACAATATAAAGGGGTAGAGATAATACCATGCATCTTATCTGATCATAATGGAATGAAACTGAAAATCAATGAAAAAAGAAGAAAGGAAAAATCAAGCATCACTTGGAGAATGAACAACAGGTTGCTGAATGACATATGGGTTATTGAAGACATCAAGGAGGAAATTAAAAAATTCCTAGAGTTAAATGAAAACACGGACACAACATATCGGAATCTATGGGACACATTGAAAGCAGACCTAAGAGGAAAATTCATTGCTTGGAGTTCATTCCTCAAAAAAAGAAAAAAACCAACAAATAAATGATCTCATACTTCATCTCAAAATCCTAGAAAAAGAGGAGCAAAACAACAGCAAAAGAAGTAGAAGGCAAGAAATAATCAAAATCAGAGCTGAAATTAATGAAATTGAAACAAAAGAAACAATTGAAAAAATTGACAAAACTAAAAGCTGGTTCTTTGAAAAAATAAATAAAATTGACAGACCCTTAGCCATGCTAACGAAGAGAAGAAGAGAGAGAACCCAGATTACTAGCATACGGGATGAAAAAGGCAATATCACAACAGACACTTCAGAAATACAGAAGATAATCAGAGACTATTTTGAAGCCTTATACTCCAATAAAATAGAAGATAGTGAAGGCATAGATAAATTCCTTAAGTCTTACGATCTGCCCAGATTGAACCAGGAGGATATAGACAACCTAAACAGACCAATAACAATAGAAGAAATAGAAGAAACCATCAAAAGACTACCAACTAAGAAAAGCCCAGGACCGGATGGGTATACAGCAGAGTTTTACAAAACCTTTAAAGAGGAACTAACACCAATACTTTTCAAGCTATTTCAGGAAATAGAAAAAGAGGGAGAACTTCCAAATTCATTCTACGAGGCCAACATCACCCTGATTCCGAAACCAGACAAAGACACTTCAAAGAAAGAAAACTACAGACCAATATCTCTAATGAACCTTGACGCAAAAATCCTCAATAAAATTCTGGCGAACCGGATTCAAATACATATCAAAAAAATTATACACCATGATCAAGTAGGATTCATCCATGGGATGCAAGGCTGGTCCAATATACGGAAATCAATAAATGTTATCCACCACATCAATAGACTAAAAAATAAGAACCATATGATAGTCTCGATAGACGCAGAAAAAGCATTCGACAAAGTACAGCATCCCTTTATGTTCAAAACGCTAGAAAAATTAGGGATAACAGGATCATACCTCAACATTGTAAAAGCAATCTATGATAAGCCACAGGCCAGCATCATTCTGAATGGAGAAAAATTGAAGGCATTCCCTCTAAGATCTGGTACAAGACAGGGATGCCCTCTCTCACCACTTCTGTTCAACATAGTCCTCGAAACACTGGCCAGAGCAATTAGACAGACGAAAGAAATTAAAGGCATAAAAATAGGAAAAGAAGAACTTAAATTATCACTATTTGCAGATGATATGATTCTATACCTAGCAGACCCAAAAGGGTCTACAGAGAAGCTATTAGAGCTAATAAATGAATTCAGCAAAGTGGCAGGATATAAGATCAACACGCATAAATCAAATGCATTCCTGTATATCAGCGACAAATCCTCTGAAACGGAAATGAGGACAACTACTCCATTCACAATATCCCCCCAAAAAATAAAATACTTGGGAATCAACCTAACAAAAGAGGTGAAAGATTTATACAATGAAAATTACAGAACCCTAAAGAAAGACATAGAAGACCTTAGAAGATGGAAAAATATACCCTGCTCATGGATAGGCAGATCCAACATCATCAAAATGGCGATATTACCAAAAGTTCTCTATAAGTTCAATGCAATGCCAATCAAAATCCCAGCTGCATTTCTTGTAGAAATAGATAAAAGAATCATGAAATTCATATGGAATAATAAAAGACCCAGAATAGCAAAAACAATACTAAGCAGGAAGTGTGAATCAGGCGGTATAGCGATACCAGACTTCAAACTATACTACAGAGCAATAGTAACGAAAACAGCATGGTACTGGTACCAAAACAGGCGGGTGGACCAATGGTACAGAATAGAGGACACAGTAACTAATCCACAAAACTACAACTATCTTATATTTGATAAAGGGGCTAAAAGCATGCAATGGAGGAAGGATAGCATCTTCAACAAATGGTGCTGGGAAAACTGGAAATCCATTTGCATCAAAATGAATCTGAACCCCTATCTCTCGCCTTGCACAAAAGTTAACTCAAAATGGATCAAGGAGCTTGATATTAAATCAGAGACACGGCATCTGATAGAAGAAAAAGTTGGTTATGATCTACATACTGTGGGAGCAGGCTCCAAATTCCTCAATAGGACACCCATAGCGCAAGAGTTAACAACTAGAATCAACAAATGGGACTTACTCAAACTAAAAAGTTTTTTCTCAGCAAAAGAAACAATAAGAGAGATAAACAGGGAGCCTACATCCTGGGAACAAATCTTTACTCCCCACACTTCAGATAGAGCCCTAATAACCAGAATATATAAAGAACTCAAAAAATTAGACAATAAGACAACAAGTAACCCAATCAATAAATGGGCAAAGGACCTGAACAGACACTTCTCAGAAGAGGACATACAATCAATCAATAAGTACATGAAAAAATGCTCACCATCGCTAGCAGTCAGAGAAATGCAAATCAAAACTACCCTAAGATACCATCTCACTCCAGTAAGATTGGCAGCCATTAGGAAGTCAAACAACAATAAGTGCTGGAGAGGATGTGGGGAAAAGGGCACTCTTGTTCATTGCTGGTGGGACTGCAAATTGGTGCAGCCAATTTGGAAAGCAGTATGGAGATTTCTTGGAAAGCTGGGAATGGAACCACCATTTGACCCAGCTATTCCCCTTCTCGGTCTATTCCCTAAAGACCTAATAAGAGCATGCTACAGGGACACTGCTACATCGATGTTCATAGCAGCACAATTCACGATAGCAAGATTGTGGAATCAGCCTAGATGCCCTTCAATAGATGAATGGATTAAAAAAATGTGGCATTTATACACAATGGAGTATTACTCTGCATTCAAAAATGACAAAATCATAGAATTTGGAGGGAAATGGATGGCATTAGAGCAGATTATGCTAAGTGAAGCTAGTCAATCTTTAAAAAACAAATACCAAATGACTCCTCTGATATAAGGGGAGGAAACAAGGACAGGGTAGGGACGAAGAGCTTGAGAGGAAGATTTTCATTAACAGGGTTGAGAGGTGGGAGGGAAAGGAAATGAGAAGGGGAATCGCATGGAAATGGAAGGCGATCCTCAGGGTTATACAAAATGACATATAAGAGGAAAGGAGGGGTAAGACAAGATAATTCAAATGGAAGAAGTGATTTACAGTAGAAGGGGTAGAGAGAGAAAAGGGGAGGGGAGGGGAGGGGGGATAGTAGAGAATAATACAGACAGCAGAATACATCAGACACTAGAAAGGCAATATGTCAATCAATGGAAGGGTAACTGATGTGATACAGCAATCTGTATACGGGATAAAATTGGGAGTTCATAACTCATTTGAATCAAACTGTGAAATATGATGTATGAGGAACTATGTAATGTTTTGAACGACCAACAATAAAAAAAAATAAAAAAATAAAAAAAATAAAAAAAATAAAATAAAAAAAAAAAAGACAAAAAGGACTTAAATGACAGCCCTCTTTACTGACTGCCTTGCTAGTTCTATCTACCTTTAACACAGGTACTAAGAGTGGACAGTCAGGAGACCACCTCTGGAAGTAGCCTGTCAACCCAACTGGAACCTTTACAAGTTCATGATTGAAAAGGAGGGCAAAGAAGTACATGTAGATGATATCCTAAAAATACCAAAATGTATGCCTCCAATGGAAATGGTGTTATAAAATAAACTACTCATAATCTAAGGGCTTAAACACACACACACACACACACACACACACACACACACAACACAGACACATATTACTGGGGACTGAATGCAGGTGTGCTCTACCACTGAGCTATACCCCCAGTCCTTTTTTTTGTTTTGTTTTGTGATAAGGTCTCATTAGGTTACCCAGGCTGAAGTTGAACTTGTGATCCTCCTGCCTCAGCCTCCTTAGTCAATGGGACTATAGGTGTGTGCCACCATGCCCTATCAAGAAGGGCTTTTAATAAGGCCTAAGGAAACCCATTTGTGATCATTAAGAACATCAAGTAATATGACTGTGAATTTGTAATTTTGATTTTGCTTAATAACTGTTAGGTGATATTCAGATAACAAAAAATTAACTATTTTAAAATGAATAATTCAGTGGCATTTAGTACATCTACAATGTTGTGTAATCACCACCTCTAATTAGTCCCAAAACAGTTCCATCATTCTGAAGCAAAACCCCTCACCATTATGCAGTTTCACCCCCATTTTTTACTCCTTTCACCACTATACAAATCTATAACTAGTTTTTATGGACTTATCTATTCTGGATATTGCATAGAGAAGAAATCATAGAAGATGCCCTTTTGTGTCTTCCATCTAGCATGATGTTTTGGTGGCTCTGAGAATTTTGGTCTCCTGGAGACATTTAAGCAATTTACATGTAATAGAAGTTGAAAACATTTTAATATTTTAATTTGGATATAAAATTACCTCTGAAGGCTTCTGAATAGACTCCTTTTCCTGTTCAAAACAATGACAACATTTAAGGTTGTTATAGGAATCCTTAATATATTCAGAATTTGTCATATACTGTTCCATAATCGGAAGTTTACATCACCTCTAAGCTACAAAATCTTAGTTTCATTTATTTCCTAAAATGTTCTATTACAATCTCCATTCTTGGTTTTATTAACTACTTTGAATTCTTATATTCATAATTAATATTTATTGTTAATTATGCCATGTTGCTAATAATTATCCATTAAAGAAGCTACAAGTCTTCTTATAAGTTTTATTTGCAAAATGAAAAAAAATGAAGATCCCTAAATATATTCTTCTAGAGGTAACAGGAAGAAAACACAAAACCTACCCCATTTTTTGTCTCCTTCTTCAGACTGCCTAGGCTGCTGGACTTTTGCAGACTTGAAGTTCTAAAAAAAATAAAATAAATAATAATAATAATAATTAGTATTAATAATATGTGACTCTGATTCCTGTTTCTAAGTAGATCATCTTAGAAAGAAACGAAAATTGTGTGTGTGTGGGTTGAATCTTGAAAATAAAAGAAAATCTGGAATCAGTCACTTACATACTTAACTAAATTATAACATTTAGTTCTTTTAAAAGCAAGGGTGGTTAATTATCCTGCCAATCTCTCTAAATGTCTCTTACATGTTAGAATAGCTGGAAAAGCACTTAGGTCTCTCCTTACAATGTCAACATTTTAAAACAAGCCAGTGTTTTCCATGGACTAATGGTGCATCCTTTGCATGTATACATTTTTATCAGGAAATTTAAATACCCATATACGATTTATATCTAATTCTTTTAATAAAATCAAGAATGACAATTTTATTTTCCAATTCACAAAGGAATTGTTTTTTTTGAGCCTGGCAAAGCAATTTGTTTTATAGTTTGACCCAAGCAAATGAAAGAATCCCTATTGCTGACCATAATAATTCATTAGCTATCCTAGGGAAGGCAAAATGATACTATAAAAATTCAAAAGAGATTTTCTCTTTCACATTATTAGCATTCAGTAAACAGATATGGAAATGGACTTTCTCACAAACTAAAAGTAGGAATATATGACCAATTTACAAAGAAAAAAAGGGGCTGGGGATGTAGCTTAGTGGTAGAGTTCTTGTTTAGCTTGCATGAAGCTTTAGATTTGAGCACCAGTATCACCAAAAAGAGAAAAGAAGAGAGAAAGGGAGGGACAGAGAGAAGGAAAAAAAAAAAAAAAAGGAATGCATTTGCTCTAAAAATTATAAATATGCAAACTTTAAAAGCATTTCTTCTGTATTTATGTGTATGTAAATTGCTAGAAGTGTTGACTACCAACTAAAGTAGAAGATAATGGCAAAACAGAAATGATCTCATCTTTGAGTACTGCTCTATAAAAAGGATTTCCTAATTTAATACAGACTGCAACTTGGATAAATATTCATATTAGGTCATATAAGTGAAAATACAAAAAAATTTACAAATGAAACAAAACCCAGAAAACAACAACAACCTAAATTATTTCAACTTTTCCAGTCATCACAACACTCTGTGGGATGTTTTGCTGCTGGAATCAAAAGTATAAGTCAGTACAAAAAAGAATTAAAAGCACTGAAGTTCAAATAAATACTAATAAAGGATAAAGATCTGCAAAAACAGGGCACAAGCTGATGGTAAAAGAGTGTCTCTGTAAACTTATAACCCTGCACTCCCACCCAGTCATTACAGCTGCATTAATTTATTCATTAGTTTAACAGACACATACATTGTCACTAATACACTAACTGTTAATATTGATTATTGTTAGTGTAAGAGACCCTTTTCTTTCTCAAGACTCAATCACACTTTTGACATTCAATAATATGTAACTTACAAAAGACCATCACACAACTGGGTTTCAATAGCAGCACCAAGGATTGCTTTTCCTTCACTAAAATGAAAAAAAAAAAAGGTTTTATTAATGTCATGAATAAAAAAAATCTTACCAATGATCCCTGGCTTACAATGGTGTTAAGTCCTGAAAAACCCATAATAAGTGGAAAAATCATGCTGATTTTTCATCAGTGTTGAACAATCCTACCCAACAATGCAGCTTAGCCTACCTACTTAAACTTAGGACATTTATACTAGCCTACAGATGGGCAAAATCATCTAACACAAATCCTATTTTACAAGGAAGTGTTGAATAATTTGCCTAATTTACTGAATGCCATATTGAAAGTGAAAACCAGCAACATTGTAGAAGCTGAAAAATCACTGAGTTGAACCAATATAGGTTAGTACTGTCTATATATTCTATGTGAACAGAACTGTCAAGAATGAAAGAATAGTAAAAGAAGATATTTCTATTTTTTAATATTCTGCTTTATTTTAGTTGGCCTAAATGTACAATTAGGTAGTTAGAAGTATGACAGCAAAATTCTATTTGCCTACAGAGATAGATTCCCTCTTCTGTTTCCTTCATAGGCATCTTCTAAACAGCCTTGTGGCACATCACTATTATTACTCTGCTTATAACACATTGTTGGTGACCCATGATCTAGGAAGTAAAATCCAAGTTCCTTAAAACCCCTCTCTAACTTGACCATCTCACATATTCAGTCTCAGGTCATATAACTTCCTGCTTTATGCCTTTTACTTCAATAATACATAACTGATTATGGGTTCCTGGCACATCTCTTCCTGTTTCCTGTTTTATGAGTAAAAACTGTTTATAAATACATATGAAGCCTTTTTTTTTTTTAATCTACTTTTGCGAACACTTATATTGCAATGGTAGGCTACAAATGACATACTTCTCTTCAAATGAGGTCTCTGGTTTAAGAGGCAACTTGGTTTTTTCAGGAGTTTCCATTCCTATAGTTGCTGCCGATAATGAAGGGACTGAAACTTGCAAGATGCTGGTGTGGAACTGTAATTACAAAAATACACACACAAAAAATCAATCAATCAAACAAGCAAAGACTTAAGCCAGAGAGAAACAAAACATAAATAAGATGAATAAAAGGTATAGTGACAAAATCTTATACCTCATATACCTCTGTTTAGAACTCTATTCTAATATTTATAAAATTATTTCAGGAAACAAGCATCTATATAAAAGAAGCATTAATCAAAGAAAATATCCTGGAGAGAGGTAATTTTTAAACTTGGTTCTGAGTAAGACATTGAATACTGTGAGTAAGACATATCAAATACCATTAAGCAAGTTTATAGCAAATGTAATGGCTTCAGGCCCTGGCTAAATCCTTGGCTCTGACATACTTGCATATGTGATTTTAACTGCATCAATCTCCTCCTCTGTATAATGAGGATGACAGTGCCCACTTTCCTCAGGGTTCCAATGACTTCACATGAGAGTTGGAGAAAAGTACTTATTGTAGACAAAGCACAACTTTCATTTTAATTTCTGCCATTAATCTAACATGGTACATTGGTCAAATTAATCATTATTCCATGTGTGAACTAGTTGACTAATTTCAATTCACAGAATTGATAAAAAATGTAATTAAAACCAATTAAAATGTACTTGTGGCTATCACTAAAAAAAGATTTTGCTTAATAACAATACAGCAACAAGTAAAATGCATAACACATTTTCTCGAATGCTTCATATATCCTAAAACTGGAGTGTGTAAAAGAATTTTAAAAGAATTTTATTCAGGGTTTCAGTTAGATTGTAGGTCACATCAGAGCTAATAAATCAAACACTTTGTGAAATATTCCAGTAAGAAAATGATCAAAATGTATCCCAATGAACTCCTGCAAGTTAAGCAGTTAGTGACAGCTCCTCAATTCTGAAAGGGAGCCAGCAAGCATCTAAAGACCTTATATAGGATCAGCTCATAAAGCTCATTTGGTTAAGCAAGCAATGAATTCAGCTTTGTGATTTTTATTTCTGTTGTTGAGTAGCGGTCTCATCCTTTGACACTATTTAAGGTTATAAAAGGGGTGAGAGAGCACTTGCCTAGCCTTGGGTTCAATTCTCCCACTGGAAAAAAAAAATGAATATTTATGTGTGTGAGTGTATATCAAAGGTTATAAAACAAAGTCATATTATAAAATAGGATATTATTTCACTATCAGTTTTTCAGATTGAGTCTTATCCTGGACAATTTATTTTATTTAGTCATTGTTCCTGTTTCCTGAAGTTCATATGTCTCCTTGGATTCCTAATCATGGGGAAAAAACAATGATACTATCACTCTGACCCACTTTCTTGATTTTGAAACTTTAAGGCTTTAGTTCCAGCCTCAAATCTTCCTTCTGGCTTTTAAGCAATGTGGCTGAACTCCTCAATTCTCATCCAATTATTTTTGCTCCAAACTAAAAACCTATCATTAAACTAGCATTCACGTAGCAAAGACTCTTGTTTAAAGATGGGAGATCATTTGGGTGTGTGGTTAGTGTCCCCTCTCTATAAATGAAGCACACTCATCGTCAAATGTCATTTTCCCTTCAGTATGAATATATAGTTAATAAGGAGGGGATTTCGCTTCTAAACTAGTTTATTTCTTAACTAATTCCTGATCGATGACATTTAAGAAGGAAATTTAGTTGTTTTCTCCTTGAATTCATTTTCATTCAATTCAAATTTCACTTTCTCATTATGTAATTATCAAGAACAGATATAAAAAAGTAAAGTTACCCATGTGTTTTTTCTAACTATAGAAAAATGTGAAAGGAGAAATGACCAAAGAAGTAACTGATAAATATAAAGGAGTTGAGACTGTTTAGTTAAAACTATTTCCCATTCCTAGTCTTAAATTTTATATACTAAAATTAAGACATGGTTTCAGGGTAAAAACAAGCACAAGTACTGTCAAAAAAACCTGGTCTCAAGATGAATCCAGGAACATGGCAGTAAAGCCCTTTGTTGACATCACAGGAAGACTGAATGTCTCACTAAACCTTTTATAAAGTCCGAAGACTGAAAATCAGGGGCTGTCCCCCAGCAACCTTAGAGGGAAACTAAGAGAAAAGCTTCTTATGAAGACGTGAACAATTCCAAGGGTTTAAGTAGTATACCAATGTTCAACATCTCTAGCAATTAGAGAAAAGTGAATTAAAACTACACTGAGATTTCATCTTACTCCAGTCAGAATAGCAATTATCAAGACTACAACTAACAATAAATGTTGGCAAGGATGTGGGGAAAAGATTTACTCATTGCTGGTGGAACAAAAAATTGGTGCAACCACTCTGGAAAGCAGTATGGACATTCCATCATTTGACCCAGTTATCCCACTCCTTGGTATATACCCAAAGGACTTAAAATTAGCATACTACAGTGACACAGCCACATCAATGTTATAGCAGCTAAATTCACAATAGCTAAGCTACGGAACTAACCTAGGTGCCATTCAACAGATGAATGGGTAAAGAAAATGTGATACACACACACACACACACACACACACACACACACACACACAATGGAATATTACTCAGTCATAAAAAATGAAATTATGACATATGCCCATAAATAGATGGATCTGGAGACTATCATGCTAAGTGAAATAAACCAATGGCCACATGTTCTTTCTAATATATGGATGCTAACAAACAATAAGGGTAATGGGGGAGGAAGAACAGAAGTTCATTTGATTAGACAAAAGAGAATGAAGGGAAGTGGGGGAGGTTGGAATAGAAAAGATAGTAGAATGAATCAGACATAACTTTCCTATGTTCATATATGAATACACAACCACTGAAATTCCATATAATGTACAACCACAAGAATGGGATCCTAATTAGGATAAGTTATACTCCTTTGTATGTATGTCAAAATATACTCTACTGTCATGTATACCTAAAAAGAACATATAAAAAAATTAAAAAACAAAAAAACCCAAGTAGGACACCAAGTCAGACTCAAAAGGACAGAGCAGGTAGAAAATGAAAGGGTGGCTTGGGACCTCTATGGCATTTTTACAGTCACAAAACTGCCTGTAAATACTTATCTGCAAATACTTGGAAAAGGAAAGAAGACTTGGATAGAAGACTGGGCCCTCATATAGGAACTGGTAACACTTGCCTAGATAGATTTTGAAATTGCTGCAGGCTATGTCCACTGTGTGCCTTTAATTTTATCTATCTATCTATCTATCTATCTATCTATCTATCTATTCATCCATCCATCCATCCTGGGAATTGAACCCTAGGGCACTTTATTACTAAGAAACATTCCTAATACTTTTTATTTTTGAGACAGAATCTCGCTAAGTTGCCCAGGCTGGCCTTGAATGTGAGATCCTCCTGCCTTAGCCTACTGAGTAGCTGATATTACAGGCATATGCCACTGAGCTCAGCCAATTTCCTCTCCTTAAAATGGGAGAGCCTATAGCAGGTTGCAGCACATCTACCCCACCACTGTATGTTGTGTGTAGAGTGGGGGTGCGGAGGGGAGGTAACTTGTTCTTTAAGTTCCCAGCTACTTTAATTGATTGAAATGATTGTCAAGAAGCTGTGCCCAAAACTATACCTGAGGAGTTTCACTTATATCTTGATCTGATCTGGATGACCAGCTCCTAGATGTCTTTGGAGAAAGACTGACTCTATGCATGGGACAGGGACATAAATTATGGCCAGAGAGTAAAATGATAGACTATATATCCCAAATATGTTTGTATCAACATATCCCACCTCATGTATTCTGACAATGTGGTACTGTGATTTGTCCATCAAGAGACAACATCTAAGTTCCCTCTCTTTGATTCTCAGTCACATAGAAGAGAGTCTATGTGACTTGTGAGATAAGTCATAAAAGGGGATGCAAATTTGCCTGGTCCTCTTGGGATTCTCACCCTTAGGACATAGCCACCACACTGTGGAAGCCAAGGACGCCAAGCAGTCACATGCAATAGGCCTTAGAGGGAAGATAGGGCCTCAGCTGAGGTCCCAGCCAATAGAAAGCCTCCACCAAAGGACACATGAGTAAGTAGCACTCAAAGAACTCAAGCCCCATGGCTTTTGTGCTACTTCAGCTGTTGCCAAGTGGAGGAGAGATGAGACATGCTTGCTGAGCCCTCCCCAACTTGCACATTGATCAGCAAAGTAGGTACTGTCATTCAAGCCTCAAAGTTTTGAACTGGTGTACAACAGATAACAAATTGAGGGACATTCAAGTCTGATGTAATGTAGATGAATTTAAGATGGTTTATTCTCTACAGTGGATTTTTCCAAGTCTAAACAAGCCTGAGGGAACTTTTATTCAATCATCTTTCAAAGTCACCATCAGAAATGACTAAAATAGTGGGCTGGGGCTGGGGCTGAGTGGTGAGTGCTTGCCTGGCATGTGTGAGGCCCTGAGTTCGATCCTCAGCACCACATAAAAAAAATAATAATAATAAGTAAAATAAAGGTATTGTGTCCATCTTACAACTTTAAAAAAATGATTAAAATAAACCTATTTATATCTCACTTTATCCCCCCTTTATTAATTTCCTATGTATTCTTTAATAAATATTCTAATCTCATATGTAAAATGATATCTACCTCCTCCAGGGGGTTTTTCAAGAAAAAAATTTTTTGAGACAGGCTATATTGCTTAGACGGGCCTCAAACCCCTGGGCTCCAGTGATCCTCTCTTGCCTCAGCATTTCAAGTACCTGGAACCATGGGTGCATGGCACTATGAACGATTTGTTTTTCCTGAATTTTATAAGCAATTTTGACCATGCTCACAGCATTTTTTTAAAGAAAGGAAAGAAGAACGGATTAAAGACAGACTGGGGGAAGAGAAAGACCTGTAGGACACAAAAAATTGCTAGAACCAATTTAGTAATTCAACTGAGAAGAGCATCCATGTTTTCATGTTATCAACAGTGTTTTAATGACAAAGTCTCTTCAACATGAAGAAAATATTGACATTCTGTAAATACCTCTTCTGGAATACTTGTGTTGAATGGGTCACGACTGGGAGATCCCATTACTGGGGAAGATGATGGACTTTTCTCTATGTCACTAAAGCCCTGTGCATCCAACAAAGTAGAGATGGAACTGGAATTGAGCAGATCTTCATATTCACCATCTTTGCCTAGAAAAAGACAAAAGTAAGAAGAAGATAATAGCAGCTCTTCACTTATTTCACTTTTAGAGGAATGAGAGTGACTAGAATTTTTTTCTTTTTTTTCTCTTGAGGGGGTGGGGGTGCTAGGGATTGAACTCAGGGCCTCATGCATAATAAATATGTACCTTTTTACTGAGCTCCACCCACATTCCAAAATATAAAAAATTTTTCTGATTCTCAAAAATCCAAGAGTCAATTGTTCCTGGCATCAATGGAAAAAGAGCTACATGTAGAAACAGCATCTTAAACTGTGAGTACCTAAGGCCAGTGAGTACCCAGTGGCGTTATTAGTAGAGAAAAAAAATCATATTTGTTAGGGTTATTAACTCACCAGACTGCAATAAAACAAAAAGTTAAGTTATTCCAACAAACATGGAAAACTGGGGGGGGGGGGGCGGTGGTTACACATTTTTAGTTTAGAAAAACCAAGCTGACACAACAAAATAATTTTGAATAGGAACATAGCCCCTATTAAAATGACTCATTTTTCATCACTACTCTGGAAAATACAGAGAGAGGAAAATAGAAATAGAAAAAAAAATGAAATTTAATCTTCAAAAAGATCTTTTTATACCATTTCAAAGAAGAAAGAACAGCCTAGCAGAGAAAAGCAACCACATATTCAGCAAAGCAGTGACTTTATTTCTTCATAGTTATAGAAATCAAAAGGATTAATTGATGAACAACATGGAGCCAAATAGTCATTTTTTTAAAAAGTAGAACTAATGTCTCTAAATGACACTAAATGCTAAATCATATACTTGTTTGAAGATCTTAATCAGACCATAACTTCTTAAATTGAAATATTATTAGAATTTTATTCTAATGTTACCAGAACTTAAGTGTTATTAAAGAGTTGTGTGAAGATTAAATAAATAAATATAAATGCTAGTGAGACATCCCTGTTTATGTAACTCTTTACTGGAACAGGGCATTCTCTGTAATGTTTTATGAAAACCTATGCACTGTTAAAACTACCTTTGGGGTTAAAAATTAAAACTACTTAAAACTTAAAGCTTAAAACTACCTTTGGAGCAGGGGATGTAGCTTAGAGGGAGAACACTTGTTTAGCATATGTAAGGAGTTTGAATGCCAGCATCACAAAAACCTACAAACATAACACTAGCTTTATTATGTTTTTTTCTGTTGCTAAGAATTGAACCCAGGGCCTTGTGCAAGTTTAGGAAAATACTGTCATTGAGCTAAATCCCCAATCCCAAAGATGGAACCCATCTTGGAAAATCCCACCAACCCTTTAAAGCCATCACCCGGTGTGCGTGGCTACCAGTGCATTCTGGGACGGATCAGGCACCTGGTTTCCATGTCAGAGACTAAAATTAGAGAGGCTACATGTGGAAGCTCAAGTCCTCTCACACTAGCTACATCCGCCACCCCAACACAGGGACTCAAGCTAGGATTAGGCAAAGCCACCTAATGGAAGGGAAAAAAAATAAAATAAAATAAAATTGGGTTCGGAGAGACTTTTTTCCTTTTCTTTTCTTTTCTCACTTTCTTTTTCCCTTGTTATTTTTTCTTCTTATTTTTTTCTTCTTCTTCTTTCCTTCTTACTCCCTCTATCCCACTTTCAACCCCCTAAATTTTACTATCTATAAGTAGGGTAATCTTCTAAATACAGATAGGAGTTTGAATCTATACATTCTTCCATTAATTACCCATCTATTGGTTAGAGCTCTCCAAAGTTGCTAAGTTAGATCAACCCCATACCCTTACTCTTTTCCCCCTAAACATAGCATCCTACACCTGAAATTCAGTTTTCTTTATGCTACCAGAAATGGTAGGCCTTTTATGAAACTAAGGACTATATTTTTAAATGATAATTGAAGTTAACATTGGTAGACATAGACCTAGCTATAATTGTATTAATAATGAAAACAGTTCCCAATATCAATAGTACATCATCTAAGCACAAGTTAACATTTCTTTCTCCACAAAAGAGGGACTTTGGAACTAAAAAAGAGCAATATAAATATATAGGGGGAAAATCAATAACACAACAGTTTCACAAAGGTGGAAAGAAATGTGAGCAGTATGAAAAGACAAGGAAAGAAAGGACCACAAACAATGCAGGTAAATTCAACATTAGAAGAGGTAATATCTGCAGCAGATGGAATGTCAGATAAAGAGTTCAGGATATACATGCTTCAGATGATCTGGAGTTTCAAGGAAGACATTAGACAGCAAATTCAGACAATGAAAGATCACTTCGACAAGGAATTACATAAACAAATCCAAGAAGCAAAAGATCAACTTTACAGGGAGATAGAGGATATTTTAAAAAAACAAACAGAAATCCTGGAATTGAAGGAAACAGTAAACCAAATTAAAAACTCAAATGAGAGAATTACCAGCAGAGTAGAACACTTAGAAGATAGAACACCAGACAAAGAAGACAAAGTATTTCAACTTGAAAAGAACATAGACAGCTCAATGAGACTGTTAAGAAACCATGAGCAGAACATCCAAGAAATATGGAATAACATAAAGAGACCAAACTTAAGAGTTATTGGGATACAGGAAGGTAAAGAAGTCCAAACTAAAGGAATGAGCAATCTGTTCAATGAAATAATACTAGAAAACTTCCCAGACTTGAAGAATGAAACAGAATGCCAAATCCTAGAAGCCTACAGGACGCCGAATGTGCAAAATCACAAGAGATCCACACCAAGACACATTATAATGAAGATGCCCAACGTAGAGAATAAGAAGAGAATTTTAAAAGCTACAAGAGATAGGAAGCAGATTACATTTAGGGGTAAACCAATTAGGCTAACGGCTGATCTCTCAACACAGACTCTGAAAGCTAGAAGATCCTGGGACAACATATTTCAAACACTGAAAGAAAATGGGTTCCAACCAAGAATAGTGTATCCAGCGAAATTAAGCTTCAGGATTGAAGATGAAATTAAAACCTTCTACCATAAACAAAAGTTAAAGAATTTGTAGCTAGAAAACCAGCGCTACAAAACATCCTTGGCAAAACATTACAGGAAGAGGAAATGGAAAATAACAATGAAAACCAGAAGTGGGAGATAAAGGAAAAACTAATCAAAGAGGAAAAATAAATCATGGTAAGTAATAAAAATAAACAAATATGGCTGGAAGTACAAACCATATCTCAATAGTAACCCTAAATGTTAATGGCTTAAACTCACCAATCAAGAGACATAGGCTAGTAGACTGGATCAAAAAAAAAATGATCCAACAATATGCTGCCTACAGGAGACTCATTTGATAGGAAAAGACATACATAGACTGAAGGTGAAGGTTTGGGAAAAATCATACCACTCACATGGACCTTGGAAGCAAAAAAAAAAAACAAAAAACAAAAAAAAAAAGATTGTGCACCATGATCAAGTAGGATTCATCCCTGAGATGCAAGGCTGGTTCAATATACGCAAATCAATAAACGTTATTCACCACATCAATAGACTATCCCCCCTCCCCTCCCCTCCCATCTTCTCTCTCTATGTGTAACCGATGTGAATCTGCAATATATATACAGGGTAAAAATTGGAGTTCATAATCTGCTTGAATCAAATGTATGAAATATGATATGTCAAGAGCTTTGTAATGTTTTGAACAACTAATAATAATAAAAAAGAAATAAACTATTAATAAATTTTAAAAAATAACAAAAGCATGACATTTGCAGGGAAATGGATGGCATTAGAGCAGATTATGCTGAGTGAAGCTAGTCAATCCCTAAGGAGCAAGTGCTGAATGTCTCCTTTGATATAAGGGGGGGAGACTCAAAACAGAGCAGGGAGGAAGAGCATGAGAAGAAGATTACCATTAAATAGGAATGATAGATGCATGGGAATGGGAGAGAGAAGGGGAATTGCACGGAAGATGGAAGGAAACCCCCATTGTTATGAAAGATTACATATAAGATGGTGTGAGAAAGAAAAAAGAGAGAGAGAGAAAAGTGTCATAGAGTGGGTAGAGAGAGGTGATGGGAGGGGAGGGGGGAATAGGAAGGGTAGCAGAATACAATAGACACTAATATGGCTGTATGTATAAATGTGGTTGTAAAACCAATGTGATACTCCAATCTGTACACGTAAAAAAAAAAAGAATTCACACCCCACTTGAATCAAATGTATGATATATCAAGATCTTTGTAATGATTTGAGCAACTAATAAAAAATTAATTAAAAAATATGTACAGTTGTTATGTGTCAATTAAAAATTCAACAAAATAAATATACTACTTTAACAAGAAAAAAAAAAGAAAAGAAAAGAAAGAAATTAGGACCAAATGTATAAGTTCATAGCCACTCAGAATCAAGTAAAGTAGAGAAGTCTTTAGAAAAGTCTTTACCTTTTTTACCTTGGGCCAGTACCACTGTGTCTTGCATTTTCTTATACCTGTTTAGGCACTGTCGGAGATCTTCTATTTTTCTATCCTATAAATAAAATAAATTATCATCTTTAACATTATGGTTTTAAAACAGTAGTGGTAAGTCTGACAGAAAGAATAAGCGGACATGAATTACATACATTATTCAAAGAATACTTCTAAACTTTAGTAAAACTGGTAATATCTAGAATATTTTTCCTACATATATCAGAGATATGGAAAAAGTACCTCTGAATTTAGAGATCCTATCCTTCAGCTGCCATCTTTAAAAAACAAAAACAAAACATGGTAATAAGATACAATAAAAAAAAACATGAAAAAAAATCAGCTTTAATTACTCTTCTAACTTAGAAGTTCCGTCTTGAAAGAAAAACCCAAAACCTGTGTTAGCTATCTTTATTATCCACTATTAATAGATATCTAGTTTCTTCCTTCTTAAAACTCACCAAATTGGATTTGATTCATCATCATTGACCTTTGATCTATTAAACAATATATTACCAATTAACATTTTTCATCCCTTTTCTAATTTAATCTCTGTCTGGAACTTTATTGACCCCACTCTTAACTCCTTTCACTTCTCTGTCCACTCTTTCTTTTGATATCTTAATCCTTTAACTAGATATTTGTCATTGTCTTCTTCTCCTCTTTTATCTATCTATCTATCTATCTATCTATCTATCTATCTATCTATCTATCTGCCTATGTATGTATCTATCTACCTACCTATTTTCTGGTGGTGCCAGGGCCTTATATACGCCAGGTAAGAGCTGCTACCGCTGAGCTACATTCCCAGCTTTAGATAGTCTATTTCTATAACGCCCATTATTTCTCAACCTGAGCTATAAAATGCTGGAGCTCCAAAGTTCTGTCGTTGCCCCTCTTGACTCTTTTCCTATGCCCTCAATTGTGGCGATTAAAATGGCCTCCCCTAGTCCTGATTCTGGGACTGGACATGTGACTTAATTTGGCCAATAATATAGCAACTAAGCATTTGCACCTTGAGGCTGCCCTCTGGTGCTGCTCTAGGGAACTCCGAGGAACTATGTGAAAAAGCCTATGCTAGTCTGTTGGAGGAAGAGAGATTATTTGGAGAAGAGACAAGTCATTCAAGATAGGGTGAACCCAGACCAATGCCTCAGTTACCAGACATGTTAAGTCAAATTATTCTAGACCATGTAATGCCTCTGAGCTGCTAGCTTAGAGATCAGCTAATCCAGCCTAGACCAGAAGAACCTTCTTGTCAAACCAAAGAAGCATGAGAAATGATAAACGTGGTTTCTCATGAAGCAAAAGCTAACTGACACATCAACTGTAAATTAGCTTCTACCAATTTACAATTCTGGATTTCTTCAGAAATGGAGAGGTTCAATCCCCACTAATTCATAATTCCACAAATCTTAAAATTTAAATTTGTATGCCAATTTTCTTTTTTTTTTTTTCTACAGAGAGAGAGAGAGAGAGAGAATTTTAACATTTATTTTTTCTTAGTTCTCGGCGGACACAACATCTTTGTTGGTATGTGGTGCTGAGGATCGAACCCGGGCCGCACGCATGCCAGGCGAGCGCGCCACCGCTGAGCCACATCCCCAGCCCCTGTATGCCAATTTTCTATGAAAAATCTCCTTTAAAATGTCCCATGGGCATATAAAATTGAATATATGTAAAACTAAGCTCATTATTTTCCCCTAGTACTTACTTAAGCCTCTGCTTGGATTTCCTTAATCATCATCCACCCAGTTGCTCAAACCAAAAATTTATTCTCATTTCTCAAATCCAGAGATCTGAGAAGCTTGTCAATCTGTAACTTTCTCTAAGATTTTGTCCTTCTTTACCAATTTGCTGCCATTGCCTGATTGTAAGCCCTCTTCATTTCTCATGACTATATCAACATCCTCTTAATTGTGCTGTGTTCATTCTCCCTCTTATTCTCGCCTCCATTCTGCCACCAAAGTTAGCTTTCTAAAAATAGCAATTTAATTTCGTCATTTCTCAAGGTCTACAAGCTCAGTCCCCAAATCATGAGATTAGCAAAGTTGCTTTAGTCAGTCACACACCCAGCCGCAACCCCTGGATATCATGCTCAACACCTTCCCACTATATCCTAGGATATTTCAAGCCTGGGTTTCCACATGTGTTTTGGCTCATGGGCCCTTTGGCTAGAAGCCTTCGTTTTCCTGATGAACTACTGTTTCTCCTTGGAATTTTCCTCTTTGAACTCTGGAACCCTCAAGAAAGTTGTTACTCTTGGTGTTCTTGGCAGCTTGGGCAATTAATAGGAGTTCATTAAACATCAGGAGTTTTGCTTATTGTTGCTTTTTTAGGAAGAAAAACTAAAACAAAATGAATGTTAGTCATTTTTGTTGTTGTTGTTTAAATAAAAGGTATGGCGGGCAGCTTGCTAATTATTCTTGTTTTGATTCAATATTGGGAAAGACTAGAAAAAGAAACCTGCAGATGGGCAGGTGAGTATGACAATGAGTTTATTTCCACAGAAAAAAAAGAGAAAATAAAGAAAATGATAGACAAAATGATAAGGAAGTAAGGAAAATAGAACAGGCAAGAATTAGAGAAAGTTATGATGACAGAAAGTGATCAAGCCAAAGTTCTTGACATTTTGTTGCTTTTTTACTTCCCTAAAACTACTCTTTTTTGGGGAACATGTCCCCTTGTTTTGTTCATTCAGGGATACAAAGGGGAGAGTAGTTCTAACAACATGAACTGGACCTAACAGTTGTGGTCTGCTGGATATATGAATGATCATGTAGGCCACAAAGAAACACATCACCTTAGTGGGTAACTGCATCCCTGCTCATGACAGGGTGAAACATCAGATGTTGGGGAGGTAAACCAGCCAGGAAAAAGACATCTGGAGGCATTGGTTTCAGTGACATTGGTTTTAGAATGTACTTTCTTTTATTTGTCACCTGACTATGCAGAACTCCTCTGATGGCCTGAACATTTTCTATATTCACAGGAATAGGAGAGGGTAGGAATCTCAGTGGAGCTAGTGCCACTGCTCCTTATTCCTGTGTGCAAAGCCATGATTACAACTGCCATTGCTGAGAATGTGCACACACAGGCAGGGAGGGAGAAGGCTATCCCTTAATGTGGGCAGAGTTCAGGGTATGTTCTTTCAAACTGAGAAAGCTCAAGAAATTGTGTGGAATGGTCAAAATGGTGTCACATAACATTAATGTACATATTTAAATTTCATCCAATACCTTTTCATCATTTGCTGCCATTAAAGATTCCACAGCCTTTTTCATCTTTTGTACTTCAATATCTGAAAACAATACAATATTGAATCATAAATCAGTTTAATTATCCTGAGAAGCTACTTACTCTTCAGATGAAATGTTTTAAGGTAAAGATGTTATTGATTTGTTTTATTTGTTTTTAAAAAGGAACACATTTAACACCTATATTCTCTCTTAAGGAAAACCTAAAAGGTGAACACTTCTTATCTTAACAGCTGTGATTCCAGAAAAACGATATGGGTACAGGAGAACTAAATTCTCCCTCAAGCAACAATGAAATTCTCCCTAGTACACTAAAGATGGAACTTGGTTGTATAACAATAAAAACACAGTTTTCAAAAATGGAAGCTATAAAGCAGTGATTGAAAGCAATGAATGGTATACATAATGACCAAAGCAGAGAAAATGATGCTCAGTTATAACTAAGATGGAGGCATGGATGGTAAGAGCCTGATGGATTGTGATATTTACATGAATAGTCATGCTTAGAAGTTGGCTGTAGGTTCCATACAAAAGAATAATAAATACTTTGCTTCATCTATAAACTTCATTTCCAACACTATTTTAAGGCAAACTTCAAGACATAAGGACCAAAGTAAGTTGAAAGTAATTTTCCTCGCACATGTGAGACACTGGGTTCAATCCTCAGAACCATATAAAAATAAATAAAGATAATTGTGTCCATCTTTTAAAAATTTGATATTCAAATTCAAAAGCAGATTACTTGAATAACAAAATATTTTAAAAATGAAAAATTCATCCAAAAGTGAAAGTACAAATTAAATAACTGAAACACCAAGAAAATATATGCAAAATAGCTTCTAATGTAGATTTCATGAAATAGTGGATTTCCAAACATGGAAAAGCTAAAGCAAAGTTCAAATTGATCTTTCAACTGTGGTAAACCTTAAAAACAATGCATTTTCATAGAATATAAATGTTATTATCCCTCTTTACCTGGACGACAGAGAAAATGTTCTCTGATCTCCACCCTACTGGATGCCTTGCTCTATCCTGCGCAGCTAAAGGGTTGAATCGGGCAAAATCTGCAAAGTGATCTTTTCTTCCATATTTTCATTTTCATTGTCTGTTTGTCTAGCCTCTATTTTGTACACTCGGAAGAAATGGAGGGCTTATTGATGAAGCAACATTACATCTTTGGTGAGAAATGTTTTAAAACACATGCAAAGAACAAAGTAGTACTTCTGGTGATGCAAAGGCTGATGGAAATACACCAAAACCTTACTTTTTTCTTTGAGCTTCTTTTTAAAAGTTTCATCTGTGCGGGAAAACCCATTGAATTGAAAGTTAGCAAACATTACAGCAATAAAAAATATTTTAAACATACTATTAGTCTCCTTTTACCTAAAATGAAGGGATTCTAACCTTATAAAAACATTATAAGAAGCATTATTTTGTGACTGTAGGACTGATGGGAGGAGACTGATCAGAAAAATCTAACTTCAAATTACTACATCTGAGTCTTCATATTTCTGAACCTTGATTTTTTTGTGGGAAAATCAGACATAACAAAATCCAAGTGTTTCCTAAACACCATATGCAATGAAAAATGAGTTAATGTTGCTTTGGTAGTTTTTTCATTTCTATAACAGAAATGTTACATGTTCAAAACATGGTCCTCTGGAAAGTGGCCAGTACAATGCTATGCCACACTGAATTCAACACTCAAGTTCTGCAACACTGAAATGGTCTATCAGCCATTCAATGAGATGAGTCATGTTGAGCCAGTTATATATGCCACAAAATTTCCAAGACTTTTCTCTGTATCTGCCGTTATCTGTTTGTACACTGGTAACAAGCAGTTCATACACTGGGTCCAGTCCTCAGTTCAGACTGTGGGCAACACTACTCTAATACATCCTCAAGTCCTGTGATTCCATTTTCTTTTCAAAGCACTAAAATGGGGCTGAGGCTGTAGCTCAGTAGTAGGCCTTGTGCCTAGATTAATCCTCAGCGTGTGTGTGTGGGGAAGCAAGCCTATTCCTGAATGCTCTTTGACAATATCTTACATATTCCAAAATATGGGAGATGAAAGGAGGGGATTCCATTCCCTTCAGGTTTGAGGAACTGATGAACAGGGAATTATGATACCTACAGGTATATAAAACCACAGTATTCTAGAGCCAAGAAGGACTTTAGAGGCAATCTAATTCGAGTCAGAAAATAATGTTATTCATTTTCACATAACAGATAAAAATATGCCAATGCTATACTAACTGAAATCTGTTCTGTTTCAAATGACTCAGAAGTTGCTTTGGTATTTTAGTGTTGCAGTCTTCCTTCCTTTATAATCACAAAGAAAGGCTAAATTTGACCTAGTGTTGTCAGATGTTTCATCAAGTTATTTTTCATCATGTATAACCTATATTATCAGCATTACAAACAATACAGTATTCAGAAAAATCCTCCTTAGTTATGAAAAAAAATCTTTGGATAAATTCATACATTTTTCCAAAACAGAATAAGCCTATCTTTGCTCTCTAAAAGATTGAGAGCTTGGCCCACAGTAGGAAATTTTCACCAATATTCCAAAGATAGAGAGCCATTCCTTTTTTCTCTTAAAAGAGTAGGGGAGGTTTCTAGATCCCTTATTTCATCTTTTCTCAAGTTCAGTTCAGAGGAAAACAATCTTGGGACACAGTAATTGTTCCTTTTGCGTCTTCCAACATTCCCTTGTATTGCAATTTGAAAAAGTATGCTCTTGTGATGAAAATGTACAATTTAGTCAATTAAAGTGAACACCCAATGAAGTACAGAACTGCCCTACCCCTGCTGCTTCAGAGAAAGGTCAGGACTTCTCTTGCCACAGTAGACTCCCAGAGAACTCCCTGTGGCTGTCGGCATACTTGGTCTGTTACTTTCCCCATTTCTTTCATACTGAAATTATATGTTGACTAACTTTAGATTCTCTCCTAGATTTTTGAGGATTTTAACAAAGTAAGATAACAAAAGTTAAACAAATATCCCTACCTCTATCAAGAATCTCAACCCCTTCTCCTTTCATCTTGCAAACCAACTTTTCTTGCAGCCTTTTTACTTCAGATTCCTTCTCTTCCAGTTGTTCTTTTAAAGATGCCAGTTCATCCTACAAATTGTAAATTTATTTTAAAATTGTATATTATGACTGAAAGGGAATATTTAAAGAGCACATTAACTCTTTAGATCAGTAATCTGATTGGACAAATGAAACAAAAATCTACAAGAATTTAGACACAAACATCAGAAATTACACAGTAGCGATGATAAGCAGGAGGCAAGACTATTAAAATAAGTATAATTTATAATAATCATGACATAATTATTTCAGGTTTCTTTGTGAGTAAATTAAAAAGAAATCTTTTAAAGTATAATTAAGGCTGGCTAGTATATTATATTAAATTACAAAACATGATTAAGATAATCAAAATTACATTCTTAATGTCATAAAAGGCAAATGGAAAAGACTTCCTGACATTCACTCAGCATCTCAACATGGCACACTAATGCTTCCTAGACCAGCACTGAGCTTTAACCAGTGGGCAAGGTAGAAGTCATGAACCACCTTAGCTAAATTATAGGACGTAATTATTCATTCTTATAATTAAGCAAAAGAACAGAACCTTTTATGGCAATGGGAAAAGAAAAATTTCAAAAAAGGACTTAAATATCAAACTAGTCAACTATAAAGGCTTCAATGTCATTTGTTTATTTACTTATTCAATTTGCAATTCTGGGGATGAAACCCAGAGTCTTGTGCATACAAGATAATGCTCTATCACTGACTGAGCTATATCCCCATCCCTTTTGCTAATATTTTAGATTTCTGTTTCATTTTAGTAAAGAACTAGTTTTAGCAAATCTAAGTTCTACTGTCTATTTTTAATGCAAAAAATTAGAGCTGTGCAATGCTAATATGCATAACTTTATATTCAATATCACATTTCATTTTCAGAGTCTACAGATATTTATTACACTTAGTATTATGAGAAGATGTAGTACACCAATGAAGGTAGAAGGTTTGCCCTACAGTTCTGACTTATGGTAAGAATGAACACCAAGTCCAAGACATTTTCACTAGCACTATTAAGATTTGCTGTGCTTTTCTCATTGTGCTGCTTTTTAGCAGTAATTTCTGTTCAAGGCCATGATAACATAACATTATATATCTTCAAGAATGCCTTGAAGGAGAAAAGCAGTATCTACTACTGTTATTCTTTCACAGATGAACTTTTACAATTATTTTATGATGTTCGGGGGATCAAAGAACCTGAGAGTTAGATTTAATTTATAAGCTTGCTTGTTTGTTTATTTATTTATTTAGGGGCTTGAACTCAAGAGTGCTTTACCACTGAGTTACATCCCCAGTCCTTTTAAAGTTTTTATTTTGAGACAGGGTCTTGCTAAGTTACTTGGGGAATCACGTTAAGATGCTAAGGCTGGTCTCAAACTTGTGTCTTTCTGTTTCAACCTCCCGAATCACTGGGATTACAGGTACATGCCACCACACCTAGCTAATACTTTTATTTTACTTGCTTATTATTTTTCATTTATTATGTTGGATATTTCTGAAAATAGCATTAGGGATCTCATTGTCTCTTTCATCAATGTTGTATGTATTTTTAATAAACAGCTGACATACACACATACACAAAATAAATGCACATGCCACTAAAAACACTATCACAGCAAAACAACACAAGCCAGAAAGTGACAGGCCATGGAGCCCATCACCCAAAGTCTACTACACCTTCAGTGACTCCCATTTTTGTTCCATCCGCTGCTTTTCATACTGCATCTGACCCACCTTGATTTTCATGCTAGAAAGTTTGGCCATTAAAGACTGGTAGAGAGACAGAGGAGTGAAAGAAAACTAGAGAGAAACAGACATACTAAATAACCAAGAAAACAGTATCAGTTTTTAAAGGAGGTTAGATAACTCAGAGAAATGGCAGGTTACATTCTGGGAGATTAGTTAAGTCTTGTTTATTATTCAGAACAGTAGTGTTTATTTTCAAAGTTTCCAGCTTGGAGAAAAATATCATTTACTTATAAAATACCTTATTATCATATACTAAGTAGAAAACATTTTCATTTATATTATTGGTGACAGATGAGTAGTGGAGCTATTCAAATTTGTTTTTATAGGTAAGAAACTTACTTTGGTTGACTTAAGCTTTTTTTCATATTGAAGTCTTTCACTATCCATTTCACTGACTTTTAACCTTAAATCATTGATCTCCTGAATTAGTCCCTGTCCAAAAAAAAAAAAAAAAAAAAAAAAAAACAAGAAACACATTAGGAAAGTGGTAGCAGTTACCTCAGTTACCTGCTGTACCAAAGTAGCAGCTTAGTTTTTCTTTTTTTAAGTACTGGGGAAGTGCTCTACCACTGAGCACTGAGCCACATCTCCAAGTTCTTCTAATTTTTTATCTTGAGACAGGTCTTGCTACATTTCCCAGGCTGACCTTGAGCTTGCAATTTTCCTGTGTCAGACTCCAGAGTCACTGGGATTATGGGTATGCACTACCTGTGCCATCGAATATCTGATCTTAAGAAGGTGGGAAATCTTAAGAGGTAAACAGCTCCTAGGGTTTTAAAGTTGTGTGAATCAGGTCTGACAAATGGAAAACCAGTAAATGTATTTCCTTAAGACCAAACTGTTTAGAAAAATTTTTTTTTGTAGTTGTTGCTGGACAGCATATTTATTTATTTTCTTTCTTTCTTTCTTTCTTTTTTTTTAATGTGGTACTAAAGATCAAACCTAGTGCCCCACACATGCTAGGCAAATGCTATGCCACTGAGCTATAGCTACAGCCCCAAATCAAACCATTTTCTTATTTAAACACTGCTTTAAATTCCCAATGCTTCTGCCCTAAAGTGGTGGGCTTACAAAAATAAAAGATTAACAAAGTTCTACTATTTATATCTTGAGTGTCCCCAAGGACAAAAGCTGTGATCCCCAGTATGGAGCTGCTGGGAAGTGGTAGAACCTTTAAGGGGTGGGATCTACTGGGAGGTTCTGAGGTCTTTGCCATTTAAAGGGCCTGTAAGACCCTAACCCCTTCCTCTCTTTTTTGTTTCCTGGCCATGGAGTGAGCAATTCTGTTCTTCAACATGTTCTCCTGATGCTCTCCTACTTGCAAAAGGAACAAGGACAATTGATCATGAACTGGAACCTCCAAGACTGGGCCAAAATAAACATTTTTCTCTTTATACATTATTTAAGGTATTTGACATAGTGATGGAAAGCTAAGTAACACAGAAAAGTAGTTTCATATCTGACTCACAACCATTTGTTGGATGTTTCTAGACTAAAACTATGAACTCTGTCTTTTAAAATAAACCAAAGAAATTTTCTTGTAAAGCCATTTACCTTGAAGGCCTTCTCACTGATACATAAGTATTTATAAAAAAATTTTTTTAAATAATTTCTTCCTTTGTCTACAAAAATACAGATTACCTTTAAATTCTTTAAACAAAAAGATTCTCAATTTGAAGATGAAGGTACTGTAGTTTACACATATATTTTACATAATACAATTTTATATTGGGAAAATGAGAAAGAAAACAATCCTAATGTTTTCATAATAGAATATAAAAAAACTTGGTATCTTTCTACTGCCACTTTAAAAAAAAAACTACTTTGCCTGTAAATTTTGCCTAAATATTGAGTATATATTTTGTCTAGAGCCCAGAGAGGAAGAAAAGAAATTTAGAATGTTAAACAATAATAACTCCTCCAAATAAGAAGCTCAGATACATTACAAAGGAAACTTTTTGTTTCCCCCTTTTCTTTTCAGCTATACATCACAAAGATTCCTCCAGTGGTTAATATCTTAATATCTCTTTCATCTTATATGACATTTATTTCTGGACAATGAGTTCATTGATTGTAGAGCAGAAGTATACAAACATGTCAAAAAAGTAGAATAATGCTTTAACAACTTTATTAACAGATTATTCTAAAATTATAAGTGTAATGATTCCAAGTCATAAATGCTGGGGAAAGGGATGCTACATAGGAATATACTTCCCAGTAAAACTATAAAAAGGGTTCTTGTAAAAAGGGTAAAACTATTCCCTACCTTTATAAAATTGCTTAATGATAATTATATAATGTTTCAGTAAGAGAAAATAGATTTTTTTCCTTTTATGAGGTCAAGAATATGTGACATTACTAAAAAAAAAGTTTAGTTATGATCCCTTATTTTAAGTTCAGAACTGAAGTTCAAAGAAAGTCAGTTTCTCCCACTTAGTAATCATCCTTGCATAATACAAGTCATTAGTGATCTTCCTTTATCCAGTCTTTAAAATATATATGTTATGGTTTAGATAAGAGGTATTCTCCCAAAAGCTCATATGTGAGACTACAAGAAAGGTTAGAGGTGAAAAGATTGGGTTATGAGAGCCCTACTCTAGTCAGTGCATCAATCCACTGATAAGGATTAACAGGGTGCTGACTACATGTGGCTGGAAGAGGTGGGTCACTGGGGGCGTGCCTTAGGGTTTGTATTTTGTCTGTGATTTTTGTCTCTTTGCTTCCTGATTGTCATGCCCTTCTTCCTTGATGTTATGCTTCACTTCAGGCCCAGAGCAATGGAGCCAGCCATCTACGGACTGAGACCTCTGAAATGGTGAACAAACTGTAAATAAACTCTTTCTTCTCTAAAATTGTTCTTGTCAGGTTTTTTGGTCACAGAAGTGGAAAGGCTGACTAAAACAAAATATTTTTCTACTTTCTCACTATTAAAGACCAGCTTTGAGTTCTTATCTGGCACTGTTGCATATTTTACCACTTCCTTTAGTGGCAATTTCCAAAAGAGAAGAAGCATAGTATATACTTCTAAACAAACAAAATTACTTGCCAAGCATGGTAGTACATGGTATGAAATCCCAGTGGCTCAGGAAGCTGAGGCAGGAGGATCATAAATTCAGTCAGTCTTAGCAACTTAGCAAGGCCCTAAGCAACTTAGGGAGACCATGTCTCAAAATTAAATATAAAAAAAGGCTGGGGATGTGGCTTAATGGTTAAGTACCCTTGGGTTCAATCCCTAGTACCAAAAAGAAAAACAAACAAACAAACTACTCAATTATCTTTCATGGCAATACTTTGAACATGAATCTAAATTTCCAACTTAGAAGAAATAAATCTTTCCATATTAACTCAAGTTGGAAAACATGGAAATTGATCCCAAGTATGAAAATCTTAACAGGGGAATATTAATTATTTCAATTAACTTATCAGAATTTCAGTCCTAAAGAAAACATGTTATCTTCCCCTTTGTCCTTAAAAAGAACTCAAGTTAGGGCTCCCACAGCAATTCAGTTTCTGACATCTGAGTTCTTACCAGAAGAGGGCACTGTTGAACAATATTAACCATCTCTCATCAGCAATTCCTGGGACAATCAAGCCTGGAATCTTTCAAGGTTTCAATATTAACTCATAATCTTTTGGAAACTGCCTATATTTCTTCCTCAATTCAATGTTTTATTAGAAATTACTATTCAAATATTTTTAGATTCTAAGACAAAGTTAAAGGATTTGGGATTCGTGATACAGCTAGGAAAACATTTTGTTTCTATTGAACAATAACAGGAACATATGCACATCCAATTCAGCTCAGCTTTAATTCTGAAGACTTTTAATTATTTTCTTATATAACATCACAAATATAAAATAGTCTATAATTTATAGGTATGTGCATACTACTTTTTACCAATAGTATTCAATATTTATTAGAAAATCATCAGAAACTGAGTTCTATGGGAAGTGTGATAACAAGATCACCTTGCCTACGGATGAGAATTCAAGAGTAAAGTAAGAAAGCAATGGGGGAATGTGAAAGAAAATGCAGACAAACTTCAGAAATGTAAACATTGTTCTGGGATCATACCAAGAAATCCCAAAACATCTGCAATTTAGTCCCAAAGTTGGGATCTCTTACCCAAATTAAACTAACAGTTGAACAGGTTAAGACTTCTTTTAAACTTTGCATATCTTTGTAGATGTTACGAAGAAGGCCACATCTTGATCCCTTTTCCTTTTTTTTCCCCCTGTAGCAGAACTAGCTCCCCTGCCATGTTGTCTACCTGTTGACCAAGTTCTATTATTATGTTAGGCAGTGACTATGAAGTTAGGAAATGACAGAAAAAAGAAAGAAAAATCTCTAAATGGATTTTTAAAGAAAGCACAAAACCAATAATTTTAAAGACATTGGGTAACTTTCTAAGTCTTTTTTAAGCGCTCCAGTCTCAATCAAAGGAAAAACATTGCTCACATAGGTGACAGAGCTTCAAGATTGAAACACAAATGAGTTAGGGATTTCCTTTTCCTATGGAGGAAGCAAGAAATAAAAACAAGACTTTTCATTAAAGCTAAATCTTTGACAGGAAATTTAATTTTGCAAATAATAATGGGGTAAATCGCATTACCTCAAATTGGACTTTCAAACTGTGGACAATAGATAATATACATGATTAATCTGTGATCATGGCAGTACACAGTTGATATAAATGATTTAATATGGTACCTCCCCATCCTCTTAAGGAAGAAAATGAAATAGAAGAAAAGGAGGAGAGAATTTGGAGAATTTCTACAGCTCTTTACATTTAACTAATTTTATTTATTTATCTATTTATTTTCTTATTTTAGTTTGGGGACTGGACCTAGATCCCTTCACATGCTAGGCAAACACTGTGACACTGAGCTACATCCTGGGCCCTACATTTCATTTTAAAGAACAAAACTACAAACTGGAACACCTGGGTTAACAATAAAATGGGGAGAACAGACAAGTTTGCTTAGCCAGCCACAGGTATTTCAGGTTATAGAATCTACCCTGAGTTTCAAAAAGGTACAATGAATTTCATTTAATTGATTTATGTGTGGAGCAGACCAAAAATAGAAGGCCAAATTAAATGACCTCCACAAAGCTTTGTGATTGTATGATTGCATGATGTGGACATATTCTCTAAATACATAAAAACATCCTCTTGGGTGGGGGTTGTGGCTCAGTGGTAGAGCACTTGCCTAGCATGCACAAAGCCCTGAGGCTGATCCTCAGCACCACATAAAAATAATTAAATACAGGTACTGTATCCAAATACAACTAAAAAATAAAATATTTTTAAAAAATCCTCTTATTATGTAAGTAAATAATCAGTGTGCCTCAATAAGGGCTACTAATAAAATCATGCATATAAATACATTTATTTTAAAACTTAAGGGACCTGTGCGGGACCCAGGCCCACAGTCTGGGTCCATCCTGCCACAGGCAGACAACCACTGGAGCTCAGGTTCCAGCACAGGAATGCCTCTTCCAGCCAGCAGACCACTGCAGGAGCTTATACCCAGCCCAGATTCGCCCACACGGACAGGGTAGGTCCAAGTTCGCCACCTCCCCCGCACCTGGGACCCGAAGCCTAACCCACTTGCATCTTGGGACACTGCAAACATCACCATCGTCTTCCCCACACAGTAGTCCCTACATTTTTGACAAGAGACAGGGCCTAGAAGCAGTTACATCTCAGAGCAGACATCACAAAGACAGCATGAAGCCTACCCTTTGAGCCCCATCTCTGTAAGACATTGCATCCATATTGGGGCACCTCCACTATTATCTCAATATTGCCACCACCATGTCCAGTTGCAGTAGCATTCATTGAGGGACACCAGCAGGGTCTGGAAGCCCAACATCAAGGTGAGGTACAGACAATCTGCACGGGTACTACAAGAATATAGGGTAGAAACTGTAGTATCTCAGATTCACACTGCAAGAAAGTAAGACATATAGACAACATGAAAAAACAAGGGAGGAAAGTGCCCCCAAACAAACCAAGATACTATAATAATAGAACCCATGGATAGCGAAATTGATGAAATGTCAGATAAGGAGTTCAGAAGGCTCATAATTAAAATGAGCTGTGAATTAAAGAATGACCTAAATGAGCAAATATAAGCAAAAAATTGATCACTCCAACAGATAAAAGAGCAAATACAGGTAGCAAAAGATTACTTCAAGAAAGAGATAGAGACTCTGAAAAAAAAATAACAGAAATCCTTGAAATGAAGGATACAATAAATCAAATAAAAACTCATTAGAAAGCATAACCAACAGACTAGATCACTTGGAAGAAAGAACGTCAGATAATGAAGACAAAGTTTACAATCTGGAAAATAAAATTGATCACACAGTGAAGATAGTAAGAAACCATAAACAGAACATCCAAGAATTATGGGACAGCATCAAAGACCAAAGCTAAGAGGACTAGAGGAAGGCACAGAGTTGCAAACCAAAGGAATGCACAATCTCTTCAATAAAATAATATCAGAAAATTTCCCAAGCATGAAGAATGAATCAGAAAACCAAATATAAGAGACTTTCAGGACACCAAATGTACAAAATTACAACAGATCTGCACCAAGGCACATTATAGTGAAAATGCCTAGCATGCAGACTAAGGATAGAATCTTAAAAGCTGCAAGAGAGAGGAATCAGATCACATATAAGGGGATACCAATTCATATCTCAGCAGATTTTTCAACCCAGACCCTCAAAGCCAGGAGATCATGGAACAACATATACCAAGCTATGAAAGAAAATGGATGCCATCCAAGAATCTTATATCCAGCAAAATTAAGCTTTAAACTTGATGATGAAATAAAAACTTTCCATGATAAACAAAAATTAAAAGAATTTACAACTAGAAAGCTGCCCTACAGTATATCCTCAGCAAAATATTCCACAAAGAGGAAATGAAAAACAATGATGAAAATAGCAGAGGGAGGTATTACACTAACGGAAAAACTAATCAGAGGAGAAACCACGTCAAGTTAAATACCAAAAATAAACAAAAATGGCTGAGAATACAAATCATGTCTCAATAATGGTCCTGAATGTTAATGGCCTAAACTCACCAATCAAAAGACATAGACTAGCAGGTTGGATCAAAAAAACAAGACCCAACAATGTGCTGCCTCCAAGAGACTCATCACATAGAAAAAGACATTCACAGACTGAAGGTGAAGGGTTGGGAAAAATCATACCACTCACATGAACTGCGGAAGCAAGCAGGGGTTTCCATCCTCATATCAAATAAAGTAGACTTCAAGCTAATCAAAAGGGGTAAAGAATGACACTATGTACTGCTCAAGGGAAGCATACACCAACAAGACATAAGAATTATAAATATATATCCCCCAAAGATAAGAACCATATGATCATCTCAACAGATGGAGAAAAAACATTCAACAAAATATAGCACCCCTTCATGTTCAAAACACTAGAAAAACTAGGGATAACAGGAACATATCTCAACATCGTAAAAGCTATCTACGCTGAGCCCCAGGCCAACATCATTTTAAATGGAGAAAAATTGAAAGCATTCTCTCTAAAAACTGAAAAAGCCAGGGATGCTCTCTTTCTTTCCATATGCAACAAAATGAAAAGTAAACGCCTATCTCTCAACATGCACAAAACTCAATGCAAAATGGATCAAGGACCTAGGAATTAAATCAGAGACACTTCATCTATTGGAAGAAAAAGTAAGCCCAAATCTCCATCATGTCAGATTAGGCCCCAATTTCCTTAATAAGACTTCTATAGCACAAGAATTAATATCAAGAATAAATAAATGGGATGGATTCAAACTAAAATGCTTCTTCTCAGCAAAAGAAACAATCTGTGAGGTGAATAGAGAGCCTACTAATTGGGAACAAATTCTTACCACATGCGCGTCAGATAGAGCACTAATCTCTACAATATATAAAGAACTCAAAAATCTTAGCACCAAAAAACAAATAACCCAATTAATAAATGGGCCAAGGGACTGAACAGACACTTCTCAGAAGATATACAAACAGCCAACAAATATATGAAAAAATGTTCAACATCTCTAGCAATTAGAGAAATGAAAATCAAAACTACTCTAAGATTTTACCTCACTCCAGTCAGAATGGCAGCTCTTAAGAATCCAAACAACAATAAGTATTGGCGAGGATGTGGGGAAAAAAGCACAGCCTATTTAGAAAGCAGTATGGAGAATCCTTCGAACCCTGGGAATGGAACCACCATTTGACCCAGCTGTCCCTCTCCTTGGTCTATACCCAAAAGACTTAAAAACAGCATACTATAGGGACACAGCCACATCGACGTTTACAGCAGCACAATTCATAACAGCTAAACTCTGGAGTCAACCCAGATGCCCTTCAATAGATGAATGGATAAAAAAATGTGGCATATATACGCAAGGGAATATTATTCACCAATAAAAGAGAATAAAATCACAGCATTTTCAGGTAAATGGATGGAACTGGAGAATATAATGCTAAGTGAAATTAGCCAATTCCCCCAAACACAAATGCCAAATGATTTCTCTGATTTAAGGATGCTGATTCATAATATGTTGTGGTGGGGTGGGGGTGGGGGAATAGAAGGATTACATAAACTCTAGATAGGGCAAAGGAGAAAAGGGGAGGGATGGGAAGGGAAGGGAAGGGGTATGGAGGTAGGAAAGAAGGTGGAATGCAATAGTCATCATTACCTTAAGTACATGTATGAAGACACGAAGGACGTGACTCTACTTTGTGTATAATCAGAGATATGAAAATTGTGCTCTATACATGTAATATGAATTGTAATGCATTCTGCTGTCATATGTAACAAATTAAAAATTTAAAAAATAAATAAAAGGATTAATATTTCAAATCAAAGTCCCCAAATAAAAAATTACCATTAGCATTTAGCAATAAAATTCATTATAATTAAAGTTGACTTGCTTATTTTTTTTCCTTTTTTTTAATTGTTGGTTGTTCAAAACATTACATAGATCTTGATATATCATATTTCACATTTTGATTCAAGTGGGTTATGAACTCCCATTTTACCCCGTATACAGCTTGCAGAATCACATCAGTTACATTTCCATTGATTTACATATTGACATACTCATGTCTGTTGTATTCTGCTGCCTTTCCTATCCTCTACTATCCCCCCTCCCCTCTTCTCTCTCTACCCCCTCTACTGTAATTCATTCCTCCCCCTTGTATTATTTTTCCCTTTCCCCTCACTTCCTCTTGTATGCAACCTTGTAAAACCCTGAGGGTCTCCTTCCATTTCCATGCAATTTTCCTTCTCTCTCCCTTTCCCTCCCACCTCTCATCCTTGTTTAATGTTGGTCTTCTTCTCGTGTTCTTCTTCCCTAGTTTGTTCTTAGTTACTCTCCTTATATCAAAGAAGACATTTGGCACTTGTTTTTTAGGGTTTGGCTAGCTTCACTTAGCATAATCTGCTCTAATGCCATCCATTTCCCTCCAAATTCTATGATTTTGTCATTTTTTAATGCAGAGTAATACTCCATTGTGTATAAATGCCACATTTTTTTTATCCATTCGTCTATTGAAGGGCATCTAGGTTGGTTCCACAGTCTTGCTATATTTTGGTGTTGGGGATAGAACGCAGGGTCTTGCGCATACTAAGCATGTGCTCTACTACTGAGCTAAACCCCCAAAAGTTTATTATTAAAAAGAAGTAGGATGAAAGTACATGGTAATGAGCTACTTCTCCTTCACACCTTCAGGGAATTTCAACTTTGCCCTAGGAGTGTGTGTGTGTGTGTGTGTGTGTGTGTGTGTGAGAGAGAGAGAGACAGAGAGAGACAGAGACAGAGCGACAGATAGACAAAAAGAAGGGGTCACTTACCTCTGTGTCTCGAAACCTGTCTTCATAATCCAGTCTGTCCTTCTCTACAGCTGACAGTTTTAACTTCAAGTTGGATATTTCAGCCATCAGATCCAACTTCTGAGTTTCTAAGGATGTCCTACTCAGAAGCTCCTATTAGAATATAAGAAACACATTCAGACGTTATTTTATTATAAATGTCCACATGTAAATCTGGGACATTTCTGATTGCAAAGCAGCAAAGATCTGAAGTAAGAGGGTGCCTTGAAAAATAATTACTAGACATACGTACTTTTAGATTATTTACTATTCTCTGAAGAGAACACATATCAGTTTTTTAAAGCAGATACACACACACACACACACACACACACACACACACACACACCATTTTTTTTTTTTTTAAAGACAGGGTTTGCTAAATGGCCCAGGCTAGCCTCCAGAACTCAGCCTCTGCAGTACCTGCGATTACAGGAGTGCACCCCTGCACTCAGTTCTTATCTATTCTTTTTTTTCCTTGGTACAAGGGATTGAACCCATGCTAAGCCTGTACTCTACTACTGGGTTACACCCCCAGATCCTTTACATATTCCTAAGCCTGATGATGATGATGACGACGATGACGAGGACGACACGTCTGCTATGTACCAGGTACTGATGTGACATATATTAAGTGATTCCATCGCCTCAAAAGTCTTGTGAGGTAGAAACCCTTATCCTCATTCATCAGAAGAGGAAACTGAAGAACAGAGAGGTTAAGAACTTGTCAAAGTTCCATGGCAAGGAAATGACAGAGCAGGAATTCAAACTAAGCTGTTTTGCAACAGCGATTTTATTTTGTCCACAACCTATAGGGCCTCTCCTATATGAGCACTATGTGTGCATATGTACATGTTTTTTCCCAATAACATAGGCCATATATAGTGATTATCTTTTCCTTAATCATAAAATATGTCCATGATTGAGTTAGGGAATTGTGTGAATGCAAAAAGAAGAAAATAACCTACAATTCCATTAATATTTTGATTCTAATTAAACACGTTTTGTCTATGTAGTTTGTGACCCTCTTACTCTAGTTTTTTGCTTAAGATGTGCCAGTCAGAGTGAGTCTGGAAATTTGCTGCTCCATCAGACTAAAGACAGACACATCTCACCACCATCTCTACCCTCATCAGCTTTTACACATACCTGCTGCAGCATTTCTTCTGTGGCATTCAGTTTCTCTCTGTGCTCTTCAAGACAAAACTCCAAATCTCGAATCTTCTCTCCCTGAGCCTCCACCTGGTCTGTTAACACACTGACCTATATTTATAGTAAAATACTGCAATGAGTGAGAAAGAATTTAGGTTCCACTAGGTGTGATGGTACACACTTACAATCCCAGCAACTTAGGAGGCTAAGGCAGGAGGAGTACAAGTTGAAGGTTAGCCTGGAAAACCTAGCCAGATCCTGTCTTAAAATTTAAAAAAAAAAAAAAAATGGTATGGGATGTAGCTCAATGGTAGAATGCTTGCTTAGTATGTTTGAGGCCCTAGGTTTGTTCCTATCACCACAACCCTGCCCCTGCAAAAAAGGAAGGAAGGAAAGAAAAAAGAAAAACAGAATTTGGATTCTATTGGCATACTTTATTTCTCTAAGTGAACACAAACTAGAATAATCTCACTACTCATGGTGGTAAAGAAAAACAATCTGAGGGGCTGGGGTTGTGGCTCAGAGGTAGAGCGCTTGCCTAGCTTGTGAGATGACCTGGGTTTGATCCTTAGCACTATATAAAAATAAATAAATAAAGGTATTGTGTCCAACTACAACTAAAAAATAAATATTTAAAAAAAAGAAAAAGAAAAGCAAAACAATCTGAGAAGACTACAGAGGTCTTTTACAGTACTATTTACATGTTGCTTCTGGATCTAAGAATTCCTGTTCAGTTTATGAGAAAATTAGTGCTGACTGGGGATGTGTAATGCTTTATAGATTTCAATCATTGATGAAAAAATTTATGAACACAAATTCTGTTTGGGGGAATGAAGAAATAGTATTAGAATGGAAGAGAGGAAATGAAGTTCATATTTGAAGCAGATATTGTCAAGGAGTATTCAAATATGATGTTTGAAGAATAAGGAAAAGAACCCAGGGAATTTAAATTCCACAATATCTTTCAAGATCACACTGACTGCAAATGTATTCAAAGCCAAGATGCAGGGCTAGGGGTGTAGCTCAATGCTAGAGAATGTGCTTAGCATGCATAAAGCCCTGGTTCAAGTCCAAGTATTAAAAAACAAACAAACAAACAAAAAAACACCCAGGGTACAATGAAACATATTCAAAGATCCACAAGAAACTGTAGGCTTACTCCTTCATCCTTAGTACTTATTGAGATCTACATGTTTTTCCTCACTGATCATCAGCCTAATAAATATAATAATATAATAAATATTCATTTAGTCAAAATACCAAAGTAAAAATTACTTGTCCAAACACTATGAGGAAGTAAGTAAATTTAGTCTACAAGCAGGATTCCACTCACTGTTGTGTTCTGTTCTGTTTGACCCATGGTATCATTTTATAAATAGAAAAATTATACATATATTCATATTCAGAAATTATAACATTGATATTTTTATACTACAGCTATATATTTGAATTTCTGTTACATATTAAAACATCAGATCAAATGATGGATGATATTAGAAAGTCAGATCAGATGATAGTGAGCTTGTATTCAGACTGGCCTTGAAGGGCTGAGGCTAAGAACTGCTCCCTCTAGGCTGGATACACACTCCACCACCATCCTCACTACTTCCTAGTGTGTACAGATGGTCTACTGCATTTTTATTTAGCAACCTTGTTGTTGTAAGTATCTGAACTGACCATCTCAATTTAAAATCATCTTGTAAGTACAGGCTTCCCTTGGTATCTGTGTGGGATTTGTTCCAGCATCCCTGCAAATACCAAATCTGTAGAAGCTCAAATCCTTATATAAAACAGCATAGTATTAAATATGGTCTATGAACATCCTCCCATATGCTTTAAATCACCTCTAATTTACCTAACACAATGTAAATGCTATGTAAATAGTTGTCATATATATTGTTTAGGAAATAATGACAAGAAAAAAAAAAAGTCTGTACATGTTTAGAACAGCTTCAATTTTTCCAAATATTTTTGATCCAAAGTTTGGAGGGCCAACTGTACATCATGAGAAAAGTAACATTTAAAATTACTTGCCTGAAGAACAAGGGATTCTTTATCGTTTTCTAAGCGAGCTAGCCTTTCTTGATATACATCTCCATTCCCAGGTAAGTGTCCGTTTGTCTGAAAAAGGAAATAATAATGTTAAGACTGACTCCCTTTTTAGATTGATGTTGTGAGTAAACAAAAATTGTATATTTTAGTCCAAGGAAGTGGAATTACATTCAGCACAGCTGTCACTGCCATTAATGGAATATATGAGAATTCATTTACTTATATGCATCAGAAAGGCACATTGGACATTTGGATATGACTTTATCAACCTAAACAACTTCTTAACAATCAGAAAATAATGACTCTCAGGAACAGCATTACTTATACTCTTCAGTGACAACTGACACACTCTCAGAATCATACAAGGTCTTGAGAGTGTATGGTGGGGTCTGATATCACTGTTTTCCCTGAACCCTCAGTATCACTAATTCTGGGTGTAGAGAGAGGTTCAGACCTTCAACACTCTTCTATTCCCACTATATCCATCCCCAGGCTCCACATCCAGGACAGCAGATGCCTGCCTTTAAGTAGGAGAGAATAGGGGCAACTTAAACCATGGGCTTCTTCCTGTTCCCTCAGGTCTTCTAATCTCAGGACAAACGTTCCCTACTTCTTTGAAGCCTTGAGTCCTGGAAGCCTTTCCTTCTTCTCCCAAAAGCTTAACCATTCAGTGAACACTCATAGCACTGACTCTGCTTATCAGTGTCTTACCACTTTCTCTCTTCACCTCGTTAACTTCTTGTGAGTTTGTTTGTTCATGTAATGTCATGTTCAGCTCCTGGGAAAAGCCCCTAAACTGGTATCCTCTTATAACTTCCATAGCATCTGGCTTAGTGCTCTGCACATACTGACACTCAAATCTTTCTTTTCTCTCCTGCCTCCTTTTTTTTTTTTAAGTCAGATTTGTGTATATTTATACCACATGCATGGTACAAATGCCAAAAGAGGTATAGATTAAGAAGGAAGTATAGATTCCTTTTCTCAGCTATCTCACTGGCAAATGACTTGAAAAGCTCACAAAGAGCAGAAGTGTAAAAATACCACTTTAACATATAATATATGATTTGTGTCTTGTAATCTCATTTAACTAGTTCACAATCATCTAATACACAATCCTCAGAGAATTTCTAGATTCTTTATTCAAATACAACAGAAATAAAAGCTAGCTGGAGTCCAGAATGGATAGATGGGGCCATCCAGAGTTCAGCTGAAAAAGCAAGTAACACCTTTAGAACCATAGGAAAAATACAAACTTACAAACTGTATATCAGATGTTATATCTGATATGACGTTTATTATTTTTCCAATTAACTTGTGCCATTGTTCTACCTTTCCAATTAATGCAGTTTCCAGTATTATTTCTGGGAATAACAAAAGTTATTTGTTGGGAAGGAAAAACCAAACAAAAATGAGGCTTCAACAACAACAAAAACCCCAAATTTCAGGATGTTTTTTCTACAAACTTAGGCATGCTGGATCATATTTCCCAAGAGGCCAAAGAAAAATCAGAAGCTAATTTAGTAAGTGTGCAATGTACATTTAGGGTAGATAAAAAAAATAAGATCAGCTACTTGACCCCATACCTATACAATTACCACTACACAACTCTGTTCATGTTGTTAACTCAAGTGCCCAGAATTAAATTACAAGAGTCTGAAGGAGTGGTCTGAATGACTTCCATCCCTGTGGACTGCTGCAAAGGAAATTCACATAACTTCTTAAGGACAGTTTTTTGGAAAACAGCCAGGAGGCATAATGCATGTTCTCAATTGAAAAAGTGCTGAGACAGGCCCAGTATAACTTTAAATCCCTCATTTTGATTAGGAATACTAACAGGCATCTGGTTTTAAAATGACACACAGCAACTTTTTATAAACATACTTCTCATCAGGAAGAAAAAAAAAATGCTTTCTGTTCATTGAAGACAAGAACTAAAACTTTTCTTTTTCCTTTTTTTAAGTGATGAGATTTTTGCCATGTTGCCCAGGCTGAACACTGGGCTCAAGTGACCCTCCTGTGTCAGTATCCCAAGTAGCTAAGGCCAAGTACCAGGGCACTCCACCAAAGTATATTCTTATTCTTTAGTATGCTGGGGGTTGAACTCAGGGCCTCATGCATGTATGCATGCACTCTACCAGTGAGCTATCCCCCTAACTCCTTTTTTTCTGATTGGAAGAAATGTAGCCAGATTAGCAGAGTTTCCTTTCAAACTATTAAGTATGACAGAGAAATGGATGTTCCAAAATCAGTTCATCAAAATAAAACAAATGATGGAAACTGATTCAAAATGAGCAAAATTATGTTTCTCAATATACTCACACTTATAAACACTTGTTGTACTCAAGATTAGTTTAAAGTTTTTAAAACATTTTTTAAAGCAAAATTTAAGAGTCACTGTTGGAATAGTTACATACTTGTGTTAACTTATTCATGTAGGAAAAGATCTGTTCTACCTACTAATACCTCTGCCATAAGACTGTGTTGGAGGTATATCTGTTAGGTTAATACCTTGTCATCTCCATTCTTCCTTCAACTCCTGTGCTCCAGTATCAGATCACTCAAAACCTTCCCAAATATGGCATGCTTTTTCACATACTAATTCCTTCTGCATGAAATGTCTTTCTTTTCTTTTCCTATTTTTTTCTGAGGCTTTAGGGTCCATTTCCACTGGGAGGTGGTAGGTGAGGTCTTCCTTGAAATAATGGTTCACTTCTGTGCAAGTTACAGCATCAAATGCACCTTCATTACAGCAGGCATCACATGAAATGGACTAAGTTTACACTTCACTATGGATGTGTCCCTTTCTCAAGCAGATTCTACATTCTTTATGAGTAGATTCATCTTGTACCTAACACCATAGGTATTAACTAAATAATTGCTGAATTAAGGAACAATGATGTGTGTTTGACAAACACTGGTTGAATGTAAGATGAATGCATGTTCATTTTTAACCTGGTCTTCTTCCTTCTTGGTAAGGCTTTTATTCACGTGTCCCTCCAACCATGTATTACTCCATGGCTAGCCTCTGGATGAGCTCCTTTCTCCTTGTGCCTGTGATCCTTCACCACTATGCTTAGGAGGTGGTCTTGGAGCCTTTTGGATGGACAAGTTGGCACCTTTCTTACACAGTTTTTTAGTACACATTTCACTACATTTACTTCTCCATCTTTCCTTTCTTCCAGCCAGTGTCCAGGGAACTAAAAGCTCAACATTCCCCTTCTATTTGGAACTCTGATTTCCTGTTTCCTTTAGACCATCCTCTATACTTAAGCATTGTGCAACCCCTATTGACCTATATCCATTTGAAAGTTTAAGTCAAACTGGAATCAATGAAGATTTCAAAGTACAACATCCAAATAATGGTGTATATGGAGGATCAAGTGGAAATCCAGCTCTGAAACAGCAGTGAGACTTTAGGAAATGTATGGTGTTCATCAGATTATCCTGGCATGGGGGAAAGAAAAACATCTAAAAAGCTATAATCTTCATAGAATTATTGAATCAAGAACTAGCCAGTAATCTCACCTGGGAATGTGAATTTTCTGAACACACACGACAAGTGCTATTAGAGTACCACCTACCTTACTCTATTATACATTAGAGTACCACCTACCTTACTCTTCACCATCTAAGTGAAATCTTTCTTATAAATTTTCTTTGAATTAAGTATTAAAAATGCAAAATCAAATGTAATAACTTTTAGTATTTTCCCTTTGTACTTATTTAAAACTTTATTAGAAAATTTCAAATACATGTAAAATTAGACTATCTTAAAACCCCATGCACAAACAGCTTAATTTCCATAGTTATTCATTCATGTAAGTGGAAGCCTTTGCCTGTTATTTCCACTTAGAGTATTGTTTTCCCTTGATTTTCTGGGTTCTATTGGTTTGCATTAGACTACAGTTTTCTTCCTTGTTTTCCCATCTTCATTTTGCTTTTTTCTTTCTTCCTGGGCTCTATTCTCCTATCTAAATCCAAAATCAACATACAAGGCAGTGATTTGTCACAATGGTAGTTATTTAGAAAACAGCAACATAATTTGAATGCAATAGACCCAAATCAGGGTGCTATCTAAATAAAAATGGGGGGGGGGAACCCCAGTCCTTTTATAAGGACACTAAATGTGAATAAATAGTTAGACTAGTATTACTACATATACATAAATACACATATCCTACCCAGTGTCCTTATTGTTAAAAGCAGTTTTAAAACCTGCTTCACAGTCTTGACACACAATTTTATTTTTAAAAGTTCAGCATTGAGGGGGGAAACATGAGGCTCAATCCACTAAGTCTCCTTCAATTAGATGTTATCTCTAGTCACTAAAAGACATGTCTACTACTAGAGTGTTTCTTGTCCTCATCAGTATTATAACTCTACTACTGTGATTAAACATTTATTGCATATCTGCTTTATGTTAGACATTGTTCAAGGAGACTGAGACTTGAATCCTTCAGCCATCAATACTGAAATCATATTTCACTTGAGTCCAACAGAATAAAGCATCTCACACAGTTTGTGTCCAAGAAAGAAAGAGCACAATACCAACAATATTGGAAATCAGTCTTCAGGCAGAGACAGCAATCTGTTCCATGTCCTCTCACCAGATGTGATGGAATGAGGGTATGTGAGTGGCAAAGCTTCATCTTTATGCTGTACATAGGTAATACTCTCAGGGCCACTCCGGCTGCCATTCAATCATCCCTTCCGATTTGCCAGTGCCTATAGTGTACTACTATACCTCTAACTCTAGGTCAGTCCTGCAAACAGCTCACTTGTTTTTTCCCCTCCTAAGTTTCTATTGTAACTCAAAAGATTAAATAAGATCCTCAAACAATAGGAACAATCTCTTTAGAAGCCCTTTGTTTATCCCCCAAATCTCATCATTATTTCTGCTCAAAAAGAAAAAAAGGAGGGAAAAAACTCACATATACTTCATCACACCCACAAAGCCCAACCAAACCCTTCAGCTATAAAAAACATTAGTTTATTAAGTGCTGTCAGAACATGCTTCAGACAGAACCTTAGGACAAGCTTAAATGCACCCTGCACTTTTCAAGTAGAGCTTCATATGTAGTCAAAAACAGACAATGGATTTTACTTTTGTTTGTTTGTTTTTCTGAGTTTTATTTTCTCAGTATTTACTTTCAATAGACAGAGAGTGTAAACCAGAGTAAAAACCAGTGCTCTGGAGTGAGAAAATCAGGTGGCCAGTCTCCAAAATTTACTATTGAAAAAGTTAAACTACACCCGAAATTCTGCCTCAAAAAGCAGATGCCATGTCATTCTGCCAGTCATGACAGAAATATCTTGAGAGACTTCTTTCACAGCATTTAGGTGTTCTGTTACCAAAATATCAATTGCCAATACACAGAGGCTGCTTGGTTTTACAGTTAATGCATACAAAGCATCCTGGCATGTGTGTAGCCATGGCTGTTGCAGGGTGAGCAAGTTGGACAGATTTCCTAGTGTCTCCTAAAAGGCTCTTATAGATACCTTGCTTGAGTGAGAAAGACAAGCTCTGGTCCCCCTGATATTATTTGTATGCAGATCATGATTCTTGAAGCTTCTGCAATTGGGAAAAGGCTACATGTTGAGAGTACATTATCCTGGTCAGAGGTATATTCCAAAGTTCTGAGTTGATAAAGAAATGAAGGTCCCTGAGTCCCTAGTAGACAAGCGCCAGCTCCTATCCTGGTGTAGTAGCACAGTCAGTCATTCATTCACCCATCTCATTCATTTATTTGATATTTGTTGAAAGCCAACTATGCGACAGGATGCATATCCAGCAAAAAGCGTCTCTCAACTTTGGGAAGGATAATACAAAGCAAGAAAAAATGTTGTCCCTATTGTCCTTCTCACTTACTGGTTCTTTACTCACTCACATACTTACATACAGTAACAGAGAAAGCTCCTTCCATTCAATCCTAACAAATACCAGCAGTCTGGGATACCATTAAAAGTACACCTCTCATCTCTTACTCTGCCCTGGCCTCTCAACTGAGAATTCTGCTGACTTGGTCAATTTGTTTTCCTATGCTGAACCTCAGAGGCAAACTGCTACAATTTTAGCTAGGATGTCTCCCTGAGACACTGCATAACTCAGATGACTGTGATCCTTTATAGGACACAAGCTTAAGATGTATCTTGTTTGCCAAGGCTTGAAAAAATATCTTCCAGAGGCACAAATGAAAAGAGAGGCTGGTCAGAGAGCAGCAGGGGTGGGAGGAGCGTGGGATGGAATGAACTGTGCAGCAAGGAGTCAGGGACCCAGGGAGTATTGCCAGCAGCCCTGGGGAGAACATATCCCATGGCTGAACTCTTTAAAGAGTATTCATACTTTTACAGAAACTTTTTTGTGGGGGCGGAGGGGTTCTTAATGGGTCCCTTTAGTTAACTTACATGTTATGCTTATTGATAAATTTTGGCTTGTTTCTACATTTTTTCCCATACTGGAAATTGAACTCAGGGGGCACTCTACCACTGAGCTATATCCCCAACCCTTTTTATTGTTTTTGCTTTGAGATAGGGTCTCACTAAGTCACCCAGGTTGGTCTTGAACTTCTTGATCCGCCTGCCTCAGCCTCCCAAGTCCCTGGATTACCAATGTGAGCCACTGTGACTCATGGTGTTTTTTTTTTTTCATTTATGAACTTTAATAGATCATACATAGATGGGATATAATTTCTCATTTTTCTGAGTTTATATGTTTGCAGAATCATATTGGTCATGCAGTCACATATATACATACAGTAATAATGTCTATTTCATTTTACTATTTTCCTATCCCCACATCCCCTCCTTTTTCCTCCCATCACTTCCCTCTACCTAAGGTAATCTAAGATAACACTATTCTTCTCTAGTACCCCCACCTTACTGTGAATTAGCATCCTTATACTAGAAAAAAAAAATTGGCCTCTGGTTTTGTGGGATTGGCTTATTTTGCTTAGCATGATATTCTCCAAATCCAACCACTTACTGACAAATGCCATGATTTCACTCTTCTTTAAAGCTGAGTAATATTCCATTGAGTACATATACCACATTTTCTTTATCCATTCATCTATTGAGGAACACCAAGGTTGATCCCATAGTATAGCTATTGTGAATTCAGCTGCTATAAACATTGATGTGGCTGCATCACTATAGTATATTGATTTTAAGTCCTTTGGGTATAAACCAAGGAGTGGGATAGCTGGGTCAAATGGTGATTCCAGTTCCAGTTTTCTAAGGAATCTCCATAGTGCTTACCATAGTGGTTGCACCAATTTGCAGTCCCACTAGCAATATATGAGTGTACCTTTTCCACCACATCTTTGCCAACATTTATTGTTGCCTATATTCTTGATGATTGCCATTCTTTACAGAAACTTTTAAAAATGCATATTTGGAATTAATATTATCTACTTTAAAAAAGTATACAAATAAGTAATATATTATGATAACTGAACAGATAAGAGAAGCTGGTAAGAATGCCTCATTTCCCCCATGATTTGGAGTTATCACTATAAGCGTTTTCATTCCTTTTGTTTAAAATTATATTTTTAGAACTTCTGCTGACTCTGAGATTGTCTCAAAATTAAAACTGCCACATAATCAGATGCATTTGGGATTTCATTGTCTGACCCCCTTGCTGATAAGGATCAGGTCATGGTCCTCAGTTTCATTGACTGGAAGAAAATATTGCAAGAACTTTCCAGGGTAACTCATCTAATTAGATCAAAAGTAAATGAGGGCTGGGATTGTGGCTCAGTGGTCGAGTGCTCGCCTAGCACGTGCAAGGTCCTGGGTTTGATCCTCAGCACCACATAAAAATAAGTAAATAAAGATATTGTGTTCAACTACAACTAAAAATTTTTTTAAATAAATAAAGTAAATGAAGCATCGTTGGTTTTTGCCTCTTGTTTTATTCTTCTCTTTGTACTTGAGAAAGCACACTTAATTTGAAAGGTTTAGGACCAAGTTAAGGGAATAGATATAAGTAAATTAGATAGGTATAAATAAATGTAACAACAACAACAATAATAAACCCTTATTTCTCTAAATCGACATTCACTTCTTATTGCCAGTTTAGTTCAGTGAGGTATTTGTCATTTTGTGGATTCAAAATGTTAAATAACAAGATAGAAAGCAACCCAAAATACAAACCAACAAATCAGTACTCATCCAAGGAATAAACAAATGACTTTAGTTCATCTGAATATACATACTCTTCTATCATTCATAGAGTATCACTCATTATGCACATAATGATTGAGCACTTAACGTATGCCAGATGTCATTCTAGACATCAGAAATACAATGGTTTATTTTTTTTTTTGGTGGCTTAAAGGAAAAATTCTGTAATTCATGATGCTTACATTGTGGTTGGAAAGACAGAACTAAATTATATAAATATGATAAATACACAATACATAAGAAAGTGGTGAATGCTAAGCAAAAAGACTAAGCAGGGAGAAAGAATGAATGTGAATATTTTAGACAAGATGAAAAGAGCCCCATTGAGAGTACAACTTCTGAGTAAATACCAGGAGATTGTAAGGGTGCTTGCTAGCCACCTGAAGAAAACTTTCCAGGGAGAGTGAGCAGCCGTGAATAAGCACTGAGGCTAGTACTTGGCATGTCTGAACATCAATGATACCGCCACTGCAGTTTCTGAAAAAGGAGTGAGTGACGGACCTAACATATTCAGATATCTTCATTATCATCATTATCATCATCATCACTTTTCATCATTCTCAGAAAAACTTTAACAGAAAGATTAAGCACCACCACTGAAGGATAGATCATACAATATGCACTCAGATATAGAGAGGTAAATTGGGTGTCAATGAAAGAACATTCAGTGCAGGATGGGCTGGGAGTACCAGCATTTGCTACACCTTACAAAAAAATAGTTTAGCTATAGTGTGTGCTATTAAGCCTTCCAGAGCAAGCAGCTTTTACTTTTACCACAGATCCAGAAACAGATCTTGATCCTTCCACACAAATTGTCATTAGTTTTCATATAAACAAAATTAATTCATAAACTATTCATACATCTTACTAAAAATTAAGTATCCTTTAAATATTTGAAAATACCACCTCTCCTATCTTTGAATCTGTTTTGTGATATTCTTTAGATTTTAAGTGTCCAACACATATCTTTTAAAAGGCGGAGGGGGGTGAAGTGCTGGGGGTTGTGGCTCAGTGGTAGAGTGTTTGCCTAGCACACATGAGGCACTGGGTTTGATCCTCAGCACCACATAAAAATAGAGATATTGTTGTCCACCTAAAACTAAAAAAATAAATATTTTAAAAGGGGGGTGGTATTTACCATTGTGTCTAAAGGAAAGGCAGCTCTACCACATCATCAATTTTTGAGAAGACCTTAAAAGAAGGCTCGTTGTTCTATAAACCACTTAAAGCCCAAATCCAGAACTGGAATTGAAATGAAATGATTGGCACTAACTACTAGATGGCACTTCATATCAAATGCCACCACTAAACTTCTATTGCTTTTTTTTTTTTAATTTAGAGAGAGAGAGAGAGAGAGAGAGAGAGAGAGAGAGAGAGAGAATATGAATTTTTAATTTTTTTTTTTTTTTTTTTTAGTTTTTTCAGCGGACACAACATCTTTTGTGGTGCTGAGGATCGAACCCGGGCCGAATACATGCCAGGCGAGCACACTACCACTTGAGCCACATCCCCAGCCCCTTCTGTTGCTTTTTGAAGTGTCTTACTCATTACACTTTCTATGGCTGAGCTATAACCTTAGCCCCTCATTACACTTTCCATAGAGAATTGTCATTGAATCATTTGTAATGAACTTCCCATTATCACTGAGACAGCATCTATTATTATATTTACAAGACCATTTGTTTTAAGCCATAACTGGTTATTCAGACACAATTTAAAAGCCAGTACTTATGAGCAAATTAGTGACAGGTTGGCACTCATAGACGGAAATGGCACTTTTTAAAAAAGTTATTCTTAAAACGAATTGGAATCTCTTAAGGGATAAAAGAGAAACTAACATGTTACCCTGTAGTTCTTTTCTAGTTCTAATTAGGTATTTTATGCTTTAAATTTTGGAATAAGCAACCAAGATTCACAGCACAAATACACTGCACATGGACACTTACCATTTGACTCTGAAGCCACTCAATAAGTGTTTCTGCTGTAGAATCGGGAATCTGGCATCTCAAGCCCTCCTTCTCATCTGTTTCCATCATCTCTAACAATCCACGAAGATCTTCTACAAGGTGTAGAGCTCGCAAACTTCCCATGAATGGAGAGGTGGGAGACTGGCAATCGAAGATCCCATTGGAATATTCCAGGGCCTTAGAACCTAGATTAAAAAAAAACAAAAATCAGACAGAAAGCAAGAGAATTTATGATAGATAAAACATCATAGCTGAAGGGGGTAAACCACCTAATTAATCAAAACAAGAAACAGGGTAAGACAACAATTTTATCATGTAAATCTTCCCAAGTCACAGATATTTGATGGAAAAATAAAACCATCTAATTGATGATACTTATCAATGGTGCAATATCTAAGGAGGCCAACTGTGTGGTATAAAAAGAAAAAGAACATGGTAGTCCTTGATGTAAGGTGTGCTGCGCCCAGAAAACAACAGATAAGAAGGTGGCACAGCAGTTTTGGTAGAGTAATGCATTTTAGAAAACAAAAATTTTACAGAATTTATAGTCTTCAAATTCCTTGAAAAGGAGTTATGCATGGAGGCAGAAATTTTTTTTTTGTTTTTTATTTCAGATAAAAATATTTTTATTAAAAAAAATTTTAATGTAAAGAAAATGTGTTGCTCCTAAACCTATCATGTATGTGCTCTGTCAATCAGCTTTTCATTTCTGTAACGAAACCCCTGGGATTATTAACTTAACAAAAGAAAGTATCAATTTTTGCTCATAGTTTTTAGGGGCTTCAGTCCATGGTCAGTTGGTCCATTGCTTTTGGGCCTGTGGTGAGGCAGTACATTATGGAGGGAATGCATGTCATAGAAGACCTGTTCACCTCATGGTGGTCAGGAGGCAAAAAGAGAAAGGAAGGGAGCAAGGTCCAAACATCCCTTTCAAGGGCATGGGAGGCAGAAATTTGATAGCACAATTCCAAAGACAAGAAGTCCAACTCCCAGTTAACTTGCCAGAATTTAATCTCTGAAGTTCAATGAATTACATGTGTACATTTATATATGCAAGTGTGAGCTTTGTGTATAAACATTTCCCCCTATTATTTTTTGGCAGCCTAGCATCAACTTCTCATTAGCATCAACTTTAAAAAATAGTTTTTACTATCTTTAATGTAGCTTAGTGGTAGAATGCTTGCCTAGCATATACAAAACCATGGGTTTGATCCCCACCACTCTCTCCCCACTTGGAGGAAAAAATTATGGACATTTTGTTTTCCTGTTACTTACAAGAGAAAACATTACACTGCTTAAATTCATACAACTGATCCAAAGCCCATTCTGAAAACAAGCATATATTGCTCTTTGTCTCTTTTATTTTTATTTTCTGATCTGTCCAAAATGACTTAAATTTCTGGCTTAGGAAATGGCAGATAGAGGGTTATGAAATGAAGTGAGATACAGGCTACTAGAGAGACTTCCAGGGAAAGATACTAAACTCCATTTTTGTTTGTTTGGTTGGTTGGTGTTTTGTGCTAGGGATTGAACCCAGGCATACATTACATAACTCAATGTTTTAAATAATGACACTGATGTACCTCTATGACATTTCAGGGGAGAGATCTGGCTGGCAATTAGTTATAGACCTGAAGTTTAGTGGATTGGGACTTTACCAGAGTCACTGGTAAAGTGTATATTGAAGAGAACAGATCATTCTTGGATGTGGGGTAGAGCACTAACCCTCAAAATAAGGTCCATGAACCACTGACATCAGAACAGCCTGAGATGCAAATTCTTTAACCTTGATGAAAAATCTAGGATAAAATTGGAATTTTTGACATTTAAAAATAAAATTTGAGAATAATTCTGGTAGAGAATGGAGAAGAACAAAGATAAAATCATGGGGAACCTAAAGACATTGGGCAGAGAACTAATAGTGAAAATAAGACAAAGTGTAGGAAGTAATCGAAGAGTTGTAATGAAAAAGTCAAATGAGCAGAGGAACTGTCATTATTCCATTCTTCAGAAGATCAGATTACCTGCTATAATACCATCCATTTGCTCTAGTGCCGCAGCCAACATTTCACTTGCATCACTCATCATTTTCTTATTTTTCAATGGCAAATTTGGATGAAGATCTGAAAAGAAATAATATCATTACATGCTTAAAATGATGCATGCCTGCTAGTGGAGTCTGCTAATTCCACTTCAAATTATAACTCCACTTGGCAGTCAAATAGAGAGAGAGAGAACTTCAGAAGTCGTGGAGCTGAATTAACTGAATTTTTTAATATGCTGTGGCCAATCATTTACTGTAATGTACCCATATCAGTTAATAAAATAAGTTTTAGTTCTTGCACTCAGGGTTATTTAAAGTTCAGTAGAGGCTTGCAGGTATAGCTCTTAGGTAGAGCATTTGCCTAGTATGTACAAGGCTCCGTTTTCACTCCCCAGCACAGCAATCAATCAATCAATTAATCAATCAATCAAAACCCAACACAATGATTTCCATGTTGTTCTCTTTAGAGCCCCAGGAGTCTGCAAAGGGCATCAGGAAGGTGATAAAAGCCTAATGAGGGCTGCTGATAGATAAGAGTTCTTTCTGACTATACCATTTCTACCCTATCTCTGCTCTCTTAATTTTTCAGTATTGGGAATTGAACCCCAGGGGTACTCTACCATTGAACTATATTCCCAGCCCTTGTATTATTTTTTGAGATAGGGTCTTGTTAAGTTGCCTTAGCTTCCCAAGTTGTTGAATCACAAGGGTGTTCTACTGCACCTTGCTTTTAAAATTTTTCTAAATACAAGTTTATAGTAAGATCTAAGAAAAGGGTTCAACTGTATATATACAGTCATCCCTTGGCATCCCTGGGGGACTGGTTCGAGGACTCCTAATTGGATACAAAAATCCATGGAGCCTAAATGCCTTTATATAAAATGACATGGTATCTGCATAGATTACTTATAATACTTAATACAATATAAATGGTATATAAATAGTTGTAAAATTGCATTGTTTAGGGACTAAAAACAAAAACAAAGTCTGTACATGTTCATCAGAGATGCAATTTGTAAATAGAGAAAAGAATGCCCTTCATATAACCAAGGTCTCTATGACTTCCATTATAATGGTGAATTTTTATTTGATTCTATCTCAGGAGTAGATTTATTCTGAAATTGTGTCACAATTTTTACCTGTTAAAATATATTAAAATTTTACTTCTAAAAAATTGGCCACTGATAGGAAAAAGTCAAGATTATGTGATTTTCAACATTAATTAATTAATGCTTTTTTAGGTACCAGTGTAGACAGCCATGTAGATTCTCCCAAAAGACCCGAATAAGGCTCTTGCTGTTTTGTAGATATTGTGGTGTACTAAATATCTGGGAAATAAAGAACACGCTGTTTAACAGAAACCTTTGCCCTCTGTTGCCAAGCAGCCACATAGTACTTACCACTTTATCTTCATAAATATATTTATAGCTCTGTTATCAGTTTCTTGGATCAGTTCTCTCCTATTTTTTCTAATAAAATGCCACATAATTCTTCTGAAATATTACTTTGATCTTTTTAAAATGTTAGCTTATAGTAAGATCAAGTAGGTGTCTGACAGGCAAATGCTTTAAAATACTTGCTGTCCATATCTTGTGGGATTTTTGTTTGTTTGTTTGTTTGTTTTGGTTGTTGTTTAATCAGAAACCAAGAGGTCAACAAGCTAGGTTATAAACCTAGAGAATTTTTAAATTTTTACTCAAATACTCAGCTGTCACAGACCAAAGAGATGGGACACAAATTTAATAGCCACAATTCAGGCTGGATATTTGAAATATGAAAACTGAGAGTATAACAGATTAAGTAGAAGAGTGTGGCAATCCCTGAATTTCACATAATTAAGTGGCTCCCATTCCCTTTCATTTTAAAAGTAGCAATATATACACACATATGTACATACATAAACGTGTACATATGTGTACATATAAAACAAAGACAAACATATCAGACTCAGCTATAGACACAGGAATACCAATAAAAGTAATGCCCACATTAGAAAAACATTTACCACTTCACTAAATTACAAAATCCAATATTTGTCTTTTTTATATTTTGTGTAGAACAGAATCACTTTCTCAAGTGTGACATGTAGTTCTCTATTTCATCTGTGTTTCAGTGAGCCTTTTAAATGCTATGACAAGGAGGGGTGAGACAGCCTCAACTATGTTTGTCAAGTGGGTGAGGAGTCAATTTTAAAAAATACTCCAAGCTGGGCATGACTACCCACTCCTATAATCCCAGTAGTGCAGGAGGCTGAAGCAGGAGGATCGAGAGTTCAAAGCCAGCCTCAGCAACAGCAAGGCACTAAAAAAACTCAGTAAGACCCTGTCTTGAAATTAAAAAAAAAAACCACTGCAGCTCATTAGAGACCCAATCCTTTGTTTAAAATAATGACAATATCGAATTGCTAAAAGAGCTTATAAATGCTTACTTTCAATCTCTACATTTATCATACAGCAGCCTACAAGTAACAGTAAGGGAACAATAGTAAGACATGTAATAAAGCATATATAATTTGGCAAAGGTGGTAGGTGCTAAGGAGGAAAAGATGGAGTGGGATAAAAGGGTCCCGGGTTTGGAGGGGCTTGCAATTACATAGGTGGTCAGGGAGCAATGACAGATTCAAAGGCCACATAGCTCTCTAATAAATCGAGAGTAGTTGGATATAGGTGATCCACAGATCAGTATTATACAAGTATACAATTCCTAAAGATAATTAAAAAAATGGAAGGGGTGAGCACACAGACATGTAAAAGAAAAGGAAATACTTTCAATTAATAAAAACGTAAGGAGATTCTTCATATCTTTAATAATCAAAGAACTTAAAGCATGTCACATCATTTGCTACCTGATTAGCAAAATAAATGGCCACTGCCAAGTGTTACAGAGGATGTGAAGTCACAAAATTTCCTATAGAGCAGTGGTGGGATTGTACAATGGTTCCACTACTTTGAATAATGATGTGGCATTATCATCTAAAATTAAACATTCACATTCATTGCCAGTGCAATACTATTTCCTCCAAAGTATATAACCAAGAACAATACATAATATTTTTTCCTTCATATTTTATTGGTTCATATTAATTATATATAACAAACTCATTGTGACAAAATTATAAAAGTGTGGAATATAATTTGCTTTTATTTGGTCCCCAGTACTTCCATTTGCCTTCCTTTTCCTGTTCCTTTTCCTCTACTCTGCTGATCTTTCTGCTAGTTTTTTTTTTTTTCTTTTAGTGTCTTCTGGCTATACATAATAGTGAGATTCACTATGGTATATCCACAAACCATATACCTAAATCAAAAGTTAGGTCAGATTCATTCCACTGTTTTTGCCTTATCCTGTCCTTCCTCCCCCCCCCCCAATCCCCTTCCTCTACTCCACTGATCTTCTATTTTGATAGAAATCCCCCATCCTGCCTCTACCCCTCTTTATTTTGGACTAACTTCCACATATCAAATAAAACATTCAACTTTGGACTTTCTGGGTCCAACTTTCACTTAGCACAATAGTCTCCAGTTCCATTAATTTACTAGCAAATCCCATAATTTCACTCTTATTTATGGCTGAGTAATACTCCCTTGTGTTTATATACAACATTTTTTAAAATCTAAGTTGTTTCCATAGCTTGTCTATTGTGAATTGTGCTTCTATAAACATTGATGTGGCTGGATTCCTATAATATGTAGATTTTAGATTTTTTAGAAATATGCTAAGGAGTGGGATAGCTGGGTCATATGGTAGGTTCATTTCTAGTTTTTGGTTTTTTTTTTTTTTGAGAAATTTCCACAGTGCTTTTCAAAGTGGTTGCACTAATTTGCAGTCTCACCAGCAATATACTTTTTCTCCATACTATCACCATCAATTCTTATTATCTGTATTCTTAATAACTGCCATCCTGAGATTAAATCACAATGTGTTTTTTTTTTATTTGCATTTACCTAACTGCTAGAAATGTTGAACTTTAAAAAAAAATGTTTGGGGCTATTTGTATTTCTTCTTTTGAAAAATTTCTGTTTAGGTGGGAATGGCAGTGCACACCTACAATTCTATCATTTTAGGAGGCTGAGACAGGAGGAACACAGTTTAAAGCCAGCCTCAGCAACTTAGGGAGGCCCTAAAGCAACTCAGCAAGAGCCTGTCTCTAAATAAAATGTAAAAAAGGGTTGGGTTTGTAACTCAGTGGTAGAGCACTTGCCTAATATGTGTGAGGCACTGGGTTCGATTCTCAGCACCATATATACATAAATAAAATAAAGGTCCATCAACAACTAAAAAAAGTGGAGGGCTGGGAATGTGACTCAATGATTAAGTCAGGGTTCAATCCCTGGTGTGTGTGTGTGTACGTGTGTACATGTGTGTGTGTGTGTGTGTGTGTGTGTGTCTGTGTGTGAGACAGAGACACAGAGAGACAGAGAGGGAGAGAGGGAGAGAGAGGGGGGGAGGGCGAGAGGGGGGGGGGAGAGAGAGAGAGATTTCTGTTTAGTTCTTTTGCCCATCTATTAACTGGGTTATTTACTTCCTTTGTGTGTTAAGTTTTTTTGAGCTTTTCATAAATATTCTGTCCTATCTGAGGAGCAGGTGGCAAAGATCTTGCAGTCTGTGGGATTCTCTTCATGCTCTTTTTTTCTTTGCTGTGAGAAGTTTTATAATTTAATACCATTCCACTTACTGACTTTTGTTTTTATTTCTTGTGCTTTAGGGATCTTGTTAAGGAAGTCAGTTCCTGTGATAACCTGTTGAAGTGTTGGGCCTACAGTTTCTTCTAGCTGTTGCAGTTTGGGATCTAATTCCTAGGTCTTTGACCCACTTTGTGTTGATTTTAATACACAAATCTTCACAAGAAGGAATCTTTACAAGAACAAAAACAAAAAAAAAAACACTCAAATATCCATCTACAGGAGAGAAGATAGACAAACTGTGGTGTCAGGGCTGCCCTGTTTAGGAGCTATGAACACACCTTTAAGTCCTGAGTAAGGAGGTACTGGACTGGTATTGCACCCTGCAATGCAACTGGACTTTACCTCTGCTTGGATAAGAAAGGTGTAGCTCTGGGAGTGGGTGTCACCTGATGGGGTTGAATCACACCCACATGTTTGTGGTAATCCTACCCTTCTGCCCTTTTTTGGATAGAATGTTCCATGGGATTAGTTTCCTCCATTAATAAAACCCGGGTTCGAGGTGTGCCCCCTCCTTTTCTTGCCTGCCTTGCCTACTTGGTGGGAGCTGGGTCAGAGGGGCCATCACAGAATTCAAAGAAAAAGGCATTTCTCTGTCTATGTGTCATTATTTCATGACAGCCCACTTCTCTTGGAGTGACCCTGACCAGTTTAGTCGTGTGCAATAGCACAACAGCAGGATACACACACAGGTGTCAAAACAAACTAAAACCAACATATGTACAGTATGGACAAATTTATGCAATACAATAGTAAATTTAAGAGTTTCCAGTAACAAGATTTTTTTTATAAAGTTAAAGCAATGACATATATGTATTTAATTATTTTATTGGTAATTCATTTTAATTATAATTAAAAGGGTGAGGGCTATGCATAATTTTTTTATTCATTGGTTCTTTAGTTATAAATAAGAGTAGAATCTATTTTGACATAAATATACAAACATGGAATATATCTTGTTCTAATTCAGATCCCAGTACTCTCTAACTCCTTCTCACAAATATGTATTTAATTGGTTTTCTATATGCACATGCACACACATACACACATACATATCAGTTAATAAATATTCATTATATTGTAAGTAAATATTGATTACACATTTTAGAAATACAAATTCAATGTAACTATACAAAAAGATTAAAAGGGAATGATAGAGATTAAACATGGCGGCCGGCGAGGAAGCAGCGATTCCAACATCTCCACTTTAACGAGATAAGAAAGACCCATCGGAACAGCTGCAGCCTACCTACAGAGGAACTTCTAGCATAATTCCCTTAAGAGGAGAGCTGCCTTGAACTGGTAGGTTTATTGGAAGTGACAGTTTGTCCAAGAGAAGTGGATCTTGGACGGCCACGCGAGCACAGAGGTCTAATCCCGCAGCCATCAGCCGCTCCGGCAAGCGGCTCCCCCGGGAGGCCTAGCTCTCGCTCTGCGAGCAGCCGCCTCACCTGCCCGGTTCCTAACCACGCGGCCACAGCTACCCGGCTCTACAGGTGGCCCCGCGGCAGGTGCAGAAGTTAAGTCCTGCAGCCAGCAGCCACTTTTGCAAGCGGCTGACACCCGGAGCGGCTTGGCCCGCCCCGCCCGAACCGGCAGTCGGCCTCCGCCATCCGGGCTCCCCTGGGAGGCCTAGCGCTCGCTCTGGGAGCAGCTGCCTCACCTGCCCGGTTCCTAACCACACGGCTGCAGCTACCCAGCTCTACAGGTGGCCCCCTGGCGGGCACAGAGGTCCAATCCCGCAGCCACCAGCAGCTTCTGAAAGCGGCGGCGGCCCGGAGTGGAGTGGCAGCCCAAACCGGCAGACGCCCCCGCCATCCTAGCTCTCCCGGGAGGACCTGCTCTCGCTCTGCGAACAGCCAAACCACCCGCCCGGATCTTAGCCACGCAGACACAGCTGCCCCGCTCTTCAGGCGGCTCCCGGTGGCCCGACTCAGCTAGAAAGCTCCCCGCATGGCCCAGCAAATGGCCATGCCCTCCGGGCTCTGCTAACAGCCCCGCCCACCTGGCGAACAACCGGGAAACTTCAAAATCTCTTCATGGACGTGACCGCAAGGACCAAAGGACTCTCGACCCCCAACTCCCCCTACTGCCAGAGTCAGACAGACCTGAGACCCACCAGCGGAACAGGCTTAGAGGCCTGCCAGCATGGTAGACACGTCACTCCAATTGTAGTAGGGGCAGAGCAGAGCAGCCACCCAAATCCGGATCAGGCCCAACGACCCGATGGGGTGGTAGTCACATCGCCACAATTGGAGTGGGGGCAGAGCAGAGCCGCCACCCACACCCGCAGGGTGGGCAGACCTGCGAACAACCGGCAGAGCAGGCCTAGCGGCCCACCAGCGCGGTAGACAGATCACCCCAATTAGAGGAGGAACACAGCCACTGCCCGCCCTGCAAGGGAGATTTTTCAACTATACAAGAGCAATATAAATAATTAGGGGGAAAACCTCATAAACACAACAGTTTCACCAAGCAGAAAGAAACGTGAGCAGCATGAAAAGACAAGGAAAGAAAGGACCACAAGCAATGCAGGTCAACTCAACTTTAGAAGAGGTAATAGCTGCAACAGAGGGAATATCAGAGAGAGAGTTCAGGATATACATGCTACAGATGATCTAGAGTCTCAAGGAAGACATGAGACAGCAAAATCAGACAATGAAAGATCACATTGACAAACAAATCCAGGAAGTAAAAGATCAATTTCACAGGGAGATAGAGGTAATAAAAAACAAACAAATAGAAATCCTAGAAATGCAGGAAGCAATAAACCAACTTAAAAACTCAATTGAGAATACTACCAGCAGAGTAGATCACTTAGAAGATAGAACATCAGACAATGAAGACAAAGTATTTCAACTTGAAAAGAACATAGACAGCTCAGCAAGACTGCTAAGAAACCATGAGCAGAACATCCAGGAATTATGGGATAACGTTAAAAGACCAAACTTAAGAGTCATTGGGATACAGGAAGGCACAGAGCTCCAAACCAAAGGAATAAACAATGTATTCAGTGAAATAATACGAGAAAACTTCCCAGACTTGAAGAATGAGACAGAATCCCAAATCCTAGAAGCCTACAGGACGCCGAATGTACAAAACCATAAGAGATCCACACCTAGACACATTATAGTGAAGATGTCCAACATACAGAATAAGGAAAGAATTTTAAAAGCTACAAGGGAAAGGAAGCAGATTACATTTAGGGGTAAACCAATCAGGATAACAGCTGATCTCTCAACACAGACTCTGAAAGCTAGAAGATCCTGGAATAACATATTTCAAACACTGAAAGAAAATGGGTTCCAACCAAGAATCGTGTATCCGGCAAAATTAAGCTTCAGGTTAGAAGATGAAATTAAAACCTTCCACAATAAACAAAAGTTAAAAGAATTCGCAGCTAGAAAACCATCTCTTCAAAAAATCCTTGGCAAAACATTGCAGGAAGAGGAAATAGAAAATAACATTGAAAACCAACAATGGGAGGTAGGACAGTAAAGGGGGGAAAGTAGTCAAAGAGGATAACAAATCAGGTTTAGTAACATCAACAAACAAATATGGATAGAAGTACAAACCATATCTCAATAATAACCCTAAATGTCAATGGCTTAAACTCACCAATTAAGAGACACAGGCTAGTAGAATGGATCACAAAACAAGACCCAACAATATGCTGTCTACAGGAGACGCATCTGATAGAAAAAGATATCCATAGACTGAAGGTGAAAGGTTGGGAAAAATCATACCACTCATATGGACAGCGGAAACAAGCAGGCGTGTCCATACTCATATCTAATAAAATAGATTTCAAGCCAAAGCTAATCAAAAGGGATAAAGAAGGACACTTCATACTGCTCAAGGGAACCATACACCAACAAGACATAACAATCATAAATATATATGCTCCAAATAATGGTGCAGCTATGTTCATCAAGCAAACTCTTCTCAAGTTCAAGAGTCTAATAGACCACCATACAATAATCATGGGAGACTTCAACACACCTCTCTCACCACTGGACAAATCTTCCAAACAAAAGTTAAATAAGGAAACTATAGAACTCAATAACACAATTAATAACCTAGACTTAATTGACATATATAGAGTATACCACCCAACATCAAGCAGTTACACTTTTTTCTCAGCAGCACATGGATCCTTCTCAAAAATAGACCATATACTATGTCACAGGGCAACTCTTAGACAATATAAAGGAGTAGAGATAATACCATGCATCTTATCTGATCATAATGGAATGAAACTGAAAATCAATGATAAAAGAAGGAAGGAAAAATCAAGTATCACTTGGAGAATGAACAATAGGTTACTAAATGATCAATGGGTTTTCGAAGACATCAAGGAGGAAATTAAAAACTTCTTAGAGTTAAATGAAAACACAGACACAACATATCAGAATCTATGGGACACATTGAAAGCAGTTCTAAGAGGAAAATTCATTGCTTGGAGTTCATTCCTTAAAAAAAGAAAAAACCAACAAATAAATGATCTCATTCTTCATCTCAAAATCCTAGAAAAAGAAGAGCAAAACAACAGCAAAAGAAGTAGAAGGCAAGAAATAATTAAAATCAGAGCTGAAATTAATGAAATCGAAACAAAAGAAACAATTGAAAAAATTGACAAAACTAAAAGTTGGTTCTTTGAAAAAATAAATAAAATCGACAGACCCTTAGCCATGCTAACGAAGAGAAGAAGAGAGAGAACCCAAATTACTAGCATACGGGCTGAAAAAGGTAATATCACAACAGACACTTCAGAAATACAGAACATAATCAGAAATTATTTTGAATCCTTATACTCCAATAAAATAGAAGATAGTGAAGGCATAGATAAATTCCTTAAGTCTTATGATCTGCCGAGATTGAGTCAGGAGGATATAGACAACCTAAACAGACCAATGACAATAGAGGAAATAGAAGAAACTATCAAAAGACTACCAACTAAGAAAAGCCCAGGACCGGATGGGTATACAGCAGAGTTTTTCAAAACCTTTAAAGAGGAACTAACACCAATACTTTTCAAACTATTTCAGGAAATAGAAAAAGAGGGAGAACTTCCAAATTCATTCTATGAGGCCAATATCACTCTGATCCCTAAACCAGACAAAGACACTTCAAAGAAAGAAAACTATAGACCACTATCTCTAATGAATCTAGACACAAAAATCCTCAATAAAATTCTGGCGAATCGGATTCAAAAACATATCAAAAAAATTGTGCACCATGATCAAGTAGGATTCATCCCTGGGATGCAAGGCTGGTTCAATATACGGAAATCAATAAATGTTATTCACCACATCAATAGACTTAAAAATAAGAACCATATGATCATCTCGATAGATGCAGAAAAAGCTTTCGACAAAGTACAGCATCCCTTTATGTTCAAAACTCTAGAAAAATTAGAGATAACTGGATCATACCTCAACATTGTAAAAGCAATCTATGATAAGCCACAGGCCAGCATCATTCTGAATGGAGAAAAATTGAAGGCATTCCCTCTAAGATCTGGTACAAGACAGGGATGCCCTCTCTCACCACTTCTGTTCAACATAGTCCTCGAAACACTGGCCAGAGCAATTAGACAGACGAAAGAAATTAAAGGCATAAAAATAGGAAAAGAAGAACTTAAATTATCACTATTTGCAGATGACATGATCCTTTACCTAGCAGACCCAAAAGGGTCTACAAAGAAACTATTAGAGCTAATAAATGAATTCAGCAAAGTGGCAGGATATAAGATCAACACGCATAAATCAAATGCATTCCTGTATATCAGCAACAAATCGTCTGAAATGGAATGAGGACAACTACTCCATTCACAATATCCTCCAAAAAAATAAAATACTTGGGAATCAACCTAACAAAAGAGGTGAAAGACTTATACAATGAAAACTACAGAACCCTAAAGAAAGATATAGAAGAAGATCTTAGAAGATGGAATAATATACCCTGTTCATGGATAGGCCGAACTAACATCATCAAAATGGCGATATTACCAAAAGTTCTCTATAAGTTCAATGCAATGCCAATCAAAATCCTAACAGCATTTCTTGTAGAAATAGATAAAACAATCATGAAGTTCATATGGAATAACAAAAGACCCAGAATAGCAAAAACAATGCTAAGCAGGAAGTGTGAATCAGGTGGAATAGCGATACCAGACTTCAAACTATACTGCAGAGCAATAGTAACAAAAACAGCATGGTACTGGTACCAAAACAGGCGGGTGGACCAATGGTACAGAATAGAGGACACAGAAACCAATCCACAAAACTACAACTATCTTATATTTGATAAAGGGGCTAAAAGCATGCAATGGAGGAAAGATAGCATCTTCAACAAATGGTGCTGGGAAAACTGGAAATCCATTTGCATCAAAATGAAACTGAATCTCTTTCTCTCGCCATGCACAAAAGTTAACTCAAAATGGATCAAGGAGCTTGATATCAAAACAGAGACACGGCGTCTGATAGAAGAAAAAGTTGGCTACGATCTACATACCGTGGGGTCGGGCTCCAAATTCCTCAATAGGACACCCATAGTGCAAGAGTTAACAACTAGAATTAACAAATGGGACTTACTCAAACTAAAAAGTTTTTTCTCAGCAAAAGAAACAATAAGAGAGGTAAATAGGGAGCCTACATCATGGGAACAAATCTTTACTCCTCACACTTCAGATAGAGCCCTAATATCCAGAGTATACAAGGAACTCAAAAAATTAGACAAAAAGACAACAAATAACCCAATCAACAAATGGGCCAAGGACCTGAACAGACACTTCTCAGAGGAGGACATACAGTCAATCAATAAGTACATGAAAAAATGCTCAACATCGGTAGCAGTCAGAGAAATGCAAATCAAAACCACCCTAAGATACCATCTCACTCCAGTAAGAATGGCAGCCATTATGAAGTCAAATAACAACAAGTGTTGGCGAGGATGTGGGGAAAAGGGTACACTGGTTCATTGTTGGTGGGACTGCAAATTGGTGCAGCCAATTTGGAAAGCAGCATGGAGATTTCTTGGAAAGCTGGGAATGGAACCACCATTTGACCCAGCTATTCCCCAAAGACCTAATAAGAGCATGCTACAGGGACACTGCTACATCGATGTTCATAGCAGCACAATTCACGATAGCAAGATTGTGGAACCAACCTAGATGCCCTTCAATAGATGAATGGATAAAAAAAATGTGGCATTTATACACAATGGAGTATTACTCTGCATTAAGAAACGACAAGATCATAGAATTCGGAGGGAAATGGATGGCATTAGAGCAGATTATGCTAAGTGAAGCTAGCCAGTCCTTAAAAAACAAATGCCAAATGACTTCTTTGATATAAGGGAAGTAACTAAGGACAGAGTAGAGACGAAGAACAGGAGAAGAAGATCAACATTAATAGAGATGAGAGGGGGGAGGGAAAGGGAGAGAGAAGGGAAATTGCATGGAAAGGGATGGTGATCCTCAGGGTTATACAAAATTACATACAAGAGGAAGTGAGGGGTAAGGAAAGAATAATACAAGTGGAAGAAGTGTTTTACAGTAAAGGGGGTTGAGAGAGAAGAGGGGAGGGGAGGGGAGGGGGGATAGTAGAGAATAGGATAGAGAGCAGAATTCATCAGATACTAGAATGGCAATATGTAAATCAATGGAAATGTAATTGATGTAACTGATGTGATTCAGCAATCTGTATACGGGGTAAAAATGGGAGTTCATAACCCTTTTGAATCAAACTGTGAAATATATCAAAATAGATGTAATGTTCTGAACTACCAACAATAAAAAAAAGGGAATGATAACAGGGTTACTCACAAATTTTTGAGTGATGAATTCAAAAGTATTTATTACAATACTGAAAATAACCAAAGGTAATTCTAGTTTTGATCATGGTGGGATAGATTTTATTAAATGAACTGTTTCACAAATAGCAAAACAAAGTGGTAAATAAAACACAAAAACATGTTTTGAAGAAGTTGGAGAGGTGACTAGAAGCAGACAGACAGTGGGGGGAATTCAGCTCTTAAGAAAAAGAGAACCAAGAATAAGATTTACCTTTATACAGCTCTCCCCTAGTGCATCACCAGACCCTGTGATATAGAGTGCCTGCTGGGAATCAGGAGAGAACAACTGCAAGCTTATTGGCTCAAAGAACAGGATGGGGTAAAATCCTTACATTATACAAAGATATCTAATTTCTAACACATGGCAGACTATGACAAGAAGATAAAACATAATCCACCCAAACAATAAAAAGATATAAGTAAAAAAACAATGAAGATGATGAAAAGGAATACTAATAAAATCTTCAATTTCATTAAACCCAGAAGGCAATGGAGGAACAATGGATAAAAAGGAGAAAGAAAAATATCAAAATGCCAAGCTGGTAGACTTAAGTTGAACCATATAAATTATTATGTTAGATATAAATGAAATAAATGTTAATAAACGTTGGGAGTTTCCCTAAGAACTCCCCAGGCCTTTCAGACATGGCGGTGGGCAAATTGCCAGTGGGCGGCTAAGAACTCTCCGGGCCTTTCAGATAAGGAGCCCCTAATGTAACATGGCAGCAGGAAAATTGCCAGTGGGCAGATAACAGGTTGTTTTGAAAATTTTCTAATTGCCCCCCCCCTCCACCCGTCTTCCATGCTCCTGGAGAGTTCATGCCCCCCATGAATCTTATGCAGGGTGGACGTGCGTGCACTGTAGGTGATGACCTGACCTTTACTATGATTGGCTCTGGGAGCTTCTGGTTTAAGATAACTGACTTTCACTTTCTATATAAGCTAGCACCAGCTTGCAATAAAGTGCTTCATCTTTGTCACTGCTATCTGTGTGTGTGCATTTTAATCTCCGACCACGAATCTTGGCTTTTCATTGGTGCCGAAACCTGGGAGGAGAGATTCCTCATTCTGAGGACCCCCTCTCTCAAGGTTCCCCTTTTTGAGTGCTGCTACATTCCACCCAACATTGGCTCTCCAATAGGTGATTCCTTCTGATAGACAATCCCCCTCTTTGGGAATCCATCTCCAAACGGCTATATGCAAAGGCCTTGACTGAACGTCCAGCAAGGCTCTTGAAGCCTAGTTTGGAGGAGAGAATGCACCCCACCACGACTTTCACAGTAACGGTGGACTCTCTGGATGCCCATTTCATGGTTGATGAGCTATAAGGGACAGAAGAATAGGTACTCTCTGACTCTCTTTATCTAAATTTTCCTTCTCCTCTCCTGGGAAAAGCCCTGACTTCAGGCGGCCTGTGACTCCGGGCCTTCCAAAGTCTCGCTGGTTGGGCTCTTTGGTGATGACTCATTTGCCCTCCCGGCCCAAGTCTCTTTGGTTGACATCTCTTTTTGGGGACGCCTATAGGAAACTCAACCAAAATCTGTTCCAGTCCAGGCCATTCACCTCTTTTCTTCCTGTCAAGAGGCATTATGGGAGCCTCTTCTTCCCTCCTCGCTGATTCCCCTCTCAAATGCCTCCTGGCTAATCTTAACCGGTTGTCCCTCACTCCTGACATCAAACCCAAACTCCTCATCAAATTCAGTACACAGAATTGGCCATATCACCAATTAGACAACCAAAACCAATGGCCCCCAGAGGGGTCTCTAGATCCTCAAATTCTTTGTGACCTTTTTAACTTCTGCGAGCACTCAAAAAAGTGGAAGGACATTCCCCTATGTAGATAAACTTCCTCTTTTCATATTACCCTGTTCTACTTGACCACTGGCTGGAAGAATCAGCACTCCAAAAGCTAGACACCCCCTTACTAGTTTTTCACAAAATATGTAAATAAGGCCTCTGGCCTTGAGCTGGGGCTTCACAGAGATGGCTACATTTCTAAGATAAGGAAGTTACCAACTGGGCTCCATGGTAACAGCTGGCAGAGGGAGGAAAGAAAAAGAAAAAAAAAAAAGCTCTCCCCTTCCCAAACAAACAACAACAACAACAACACCAAAAAACTGCTTTTTGTGAACTTCTGCAGACTGTGAACTTCTGAGCCCCTTCCCTTACATGTTGTGTACAAAATTCTGAAACTACCTGAACTTGGGGTTCAGGGATTAATTGATTATAGTAGAAGATGTTCCCTCTGAATCTGGCTACAACCAAATAAGACTGTTTCCCTATCTTCACTGCTATCTTAGGTGCCTTGCCTTGTCTGTCCCTACAACAGTATAATTCTATATACTTAAACATTGTTTATGTTTTCATGAAATGGTAAACAGATGTGATTAATTGTGTGCTGCAAATAACAAAATATCTCTTATTAAAATGGAATAATTTGCCTAAATTCAGAAATTTACAAGGATTATTTCAAAATGTGAATAAAGAAGGAGTTAACAGATGGGAAAGAGAAATTAGAAAATTCTAAATATGGATTTAATAGAAGGAAAATGTGTTCCTGGATAAGAGAGTCTACACAATTAAGTAAATAAGAAGATTTAAATAAATGATAAAGAAGGTCTATGTAAGTGGGTTATATATGTAAGTTTTTTGAGCAAGTAATCTTGAAGGAATTGAACATTATACAACTATGGTTAAACAACAGTTGTTACAGTGATTCGGTCTACCTCTCCATCTCCTGGTTTGCTTGGGCAAACAGACTGGTTAACTAGGTCTAGAGAGGGGCCTAGAGATTTGCATTTCTAACTGGCTTCTAGGTGATCCTCTGTGGGTGCTGATATAGTAATCCACTGATGTAGTTCCACTAATGTAGTAATCCCTCCTGTTCCGCTTTGGCTCTACACTTTTTGTTTTGCTGCATTGGGGCCCCTTGCATATCAGGCAAGTACTTTACCACTGAGTTATATCCCCTGCCCTGGTCCTTTTGTCTTTAAGACAGTTTATCTTTATACTGTTGCACAACTTTGGAGCTCAGTGTGTAACGGATTACCCTCCCTGAGTAGCTTGTTGGTGGGGAAAACCTGGTAAGAAGTATGTGGATAACTTATATGAAAATATATTCTGTTTCATGGCGACCACATCATAATGTGGCATTCCACCATCCTTTTCAAATATATGTCAGCACTCATTCTTTCTCAGAAGGGATTTCTTCTTTCCAGTGTTTGAATCTGTAATATTTTAGGGATTCTTATACACAGCTCCCTTTCTTTTCTAGTTCTCTATGATATATCTATTATCACAGATTTTCTACTCCCCACTTCCATCAGTTCAAATGTTTTTAACCCCAATATGCTCTAAAACCTGAGAAAAATAATTTGGAATCATCTGAAAAGGGAAACAGGGTAATAAGTGAAAATAGAAAAGGCTGGGGTGGGATGTTGGTGGCAGGGCTGGTGTCTAATGTTATCACACACAGGTGTGAAATTGGTCAAACTATAAAATTAGTATACTACTGATATTAGAAAATTGAAGACTATGCAGTTCAATTAAGAATTTTTAAATTTAAAGTTGTTTATAATGCTACTATAGTAATCTTTTTTAAAGTTGTCAGTTTCTAGAAATGAGTGACAAAATATTCAGGGATGAAATGATATTGACATCTAGAATTTGCTTTAAAATATAGAAGGAAATAAGAGTAAAGATATAGATGAAACAAGATTAGGTATGGCTTGATAATGGTTGAAGATGGATAATAAGTACATGAAACTACATTATACTATTATGTATTTAAGGATTTCTATAATAAAATGCTGGATTTTTCCTATAGATTTTTTCATCTATACCTTTAAACCACAGAACAATCAAGCATCTTTGACCATGAGACACTGTCTTAAGTAGTTCATTTTTCTATCATACTAAGGAACTCCCCAAGTATTTACAAACCAAATAGTAAAATACTTTTTATTTTAGCTATCTACATGTGTGCGTGCACTCTCTCTCTCTCAAAATGGAACAGGGTCTTACAGTTAAGAGGATTCAAAGAAAGCTAGAACATAGAAGGATGGTGCATTAAATTTAATAATAGTTACTTCTTTTGTTCACTAAAATACAGTTACAAAAGGTGCTGTGGCAAAGTTGGTATGTATTGAAACAAATGAAGCAGCAAGGGAAAATAAGACGAGGAAAAAGGAAATGAGCCTTCCAATTCTCTGCTGTTAATCTTAGGAATGGTAACCAGAATGGAGTTAATGAAAAGGTCCACATGATAAGTTAAGAACTTCTGCTTCTTTGATAAAAGGATGTTGCTTAAACTGATGTGTATTAAATGTCAGTAAATTACGATCTTATGACAAGATGAAAGAATGCTGCCCTTCTACCTAATCTAAGCTATTGATATACCACATGGAAGTTAGAAATTTGTCCAAGGTCACTCAAGAAGTGATAACTAAGTGTAAGATTCATGCTGTTCCCAACTATGCCTCTCGCTGACTCAGTATGTATTTTTCAAATGGCTATTATGCCTTGACTAGCAATACCTGATTTCTCTCATAAGCTTCCAACCCAAACTTCAAACTACCCAGAGAATACCATCCCTGCTGGTCTTGCACCGTACTCTATGATATGCTCCTCTCTGAACACATCCTGACTCTCTTACTTTTGTGACAAACATCACATGTGCTGTTCCTTCCCTGCCTGGACCACCCCCTATGTCCTGGGACACATACAGTTGTGCCTCGGTATCCACAGCTGTTCAAGTACCTTATATAAAATGGTATCATATTTGCATATCACCTACACACAACTTTCCCATATACTTTAGATCATCTCTAGATTATTTATAATACTTAATACAATGTAAATGCTATGCAAATACCCATTCTACTGTATAGTTGAGAGAATAACTATGAGGAAAAAGTCTATGCATATTCAGTACAAATATAATTTTTTTTTCCTGAATATTTTCAGTCTGCAGTTGATTGAATCCACAGATAATGAGGGCCAACTGTACTTTTAAGATTCAGCTCAGCGTGGGAGGAATAGATAAATTCTAGATAGGGAAGAGGGGTGGGAAAGAAAGGGAGGGGGCAGGGGATTAGCAGGAAGGTAGAATGTGATGGATATCATTATCCAAAGTACATGTATGAAGACACAAATTGGGTGTCAACATACTTTATATACAAACAGAGATATGAAAAATTGTGGTGTATATATATATATATATATATATATATATATATATATTTGTAATAAGAATTGTAATGCAAAAAAACAAAGTACACCTATAGAGACATGAATTAGCATGAACATACTTTATATACAAAGATATGAAAAACTGTGCTCTATATGTGTAATAAGAATTGTAATGCATCCCTCTGTCATGTATTTAAAAAAATAAAATCAATTAAATTTAAAAAAAAATTCAGCTGTCCTTCAAAGTTTTATTGATGCTACTTCTTATCACATCCCAGACATGCCTGTATGAGAGCCCTGATTTTAAAGTGTCTGTCTTCTTGCCTAAGCTGTAAGATGCTTGAAAACAGAGACCATGTTTCTAATATCTGATCCCACTGTCTCACGTGGTACACACCAAATATAGGGGCTCCTCAAACATACACCAATGTCCTGATGATTCCAGTTTTCATACTGGGGATTGAACTCAGGGGCACTCAACCACTGAGCCACATCCCCACCCTTTTTTGTATTTTATTTAGAGACAGGGTCTCACTGAGTTTTTTTTAGCACCTTGCTGTTGCTGAGGCTGGCTTTGAACTCACAATCCTCCTGCCTCAGCCTCCTGAGCTGCTAGGATTATAGGTGTGCACCACCGGGCCCAGGCAACAGTGCCTTTGAAGATAAATTGGGGTAGATGTGATAATTGTTATCAGCCTTGCTGCCCACAACGTTACAAAGTGAAATGTCATGCTCCTCAAGATGTAGATGAATCAAATTCATGATGCTGCTTTAGAATGTCATTATTCCGAAGTTTGAAAATTTGATTCCCAGTAGGATGGAGGAGTACCTGGGGGCCTGTTTCAACTTGTAACTGTTAACCCTAACTCCATTTGTCTCTTCCTTTTAGCTCTTAAAAACCTAGAGACTCGTCTGTTTCCTATTTCCCTACACAGATGTACCAACCCAGCCTATCCTGGCTATGTGGATTGCTGCCCAGTGCGGAATATCTGAGAGTCTTGTACCCTAAGGAAGGCAGGAGTGGGTTAAGAGCTACGAAAACTCAGGAGGGAGGAAAAGACAAACAAGTTGCTAAGTACAAGTACCCGCTAAAGGAATATTTTATAAACCATGGGTCAAGATTCCTAAGATTAGAAGGTTATGAAATATTTAATAGCATGGAATCAACATTCATTTAAATAAATTATAAAACAAAAAGGATTGTTTCACATGGAATCAAGTTTAAGTCTTATTTTGTGAAACTTTGATTTGGCCACATAACACACACACATACATGCCTGCAACAACTATTGACTGAGGACCTACCATGTACTAGAGATAGAACACCGCAAAAGACAGGCCAAGAAAAGAAAAGCTCTCTGCCTTTTGGTAGTAGCTGCCATTTCAGTAATGAGAGAGTCTATATGTGCAAACATAAACATGTTTTGCATACTAATATAAGAAAGTCTACTTTACACTGGGTCAAAAACATTGCCTAGGATATTGCTATTTAGTATGTGGTCTATGGACTGGTATTAGTCCACAAACTTACTGGTCTGTTAAAAGATAAGTACAGAAACTGGGAATAAGCATTTTTTTTTTTTTACTTCACTGTGATGCCCAGCTGTGATAATTTTGCTGGCAACTCAATTTTATTTTGTATTAAATTTTACAAAAGAAATCAATCCACAATCAAGTAGAACTAAGAAAAAAACACTTCTTCACCAAACATAGTATGAGCAAGCAGCCCTGCTCTGGAGAATGCATTGACCAACTATCTTGGGCACAGACGTACACAGTGCTTTGATTGGAAACTGCATCTGTGGACATGGAGAAGGGGCAGCATAGTAACCAAGAAGACCCCAACAACTGAGGAGCAAAGTACAGCTCGGCTCTCTTCCCACAAAGACACAATAATGAAAATAATTAAATGGCGAGTCAGAAACTAGCACTAGTGACAATTATGCACTGCTAAGATCAGAAGGTGACAGAGAAACCATTTCTGGTTGTATGAAATTAACATCAATTGGAGTCATGTACTTGAACTACTAATACTTTGCACCCCAGCAGCCAAAAATAGTACTGATTTCAATCTACTTTGTCTTTTTAAAAAAAATTTTTTTAGTTGTAGATGGACACTATTAACATATTAGTTAATAGTACCTTTAATACCTTTATTTATGGACATATTAGTTAATAGTACCTTTAATACCTTTATTTATTTGTTTGTTTAATTTTTTTGGTGCTGAGGATCAAACCCAGAGCCTCACATATGCTAGGTAAGTGCTCTACCACTAAGCTACAAACAGCCCCCCACTTTGTCTTAATTACAGCAATAAAAGCTATATCTTTTATATTAAAGTTTTGTAGTTTGTATTCGTGAACTATGGTCAAGAACTCACTATATTTTAAAAACAGAAAGAATCTTACCAGCATACCAAACTGATTGGAGGAAATGGCAAAAACTGGGTTAGGAAGGGTTTGTGGAGAATGACCTTTTAAAAATAATTTTAAAAACTAAATTGTTTGTCCTATAGGTAATTTCTGTTGGTTTTTATTTCAGTTGGTTGTTAGTTACACTCTTGCTCTTGGCCTTATGGTAAGTAGAATGCTGACATTCCTTGTTCTTTTATTTTTACAGCCTACATGATTCTGGCCAGAAACATCAGTCCAGATTAGTGTTTTCAGCTGTTGTAGGGGGGAAAACTGACTTGAAACTATATTGTTAAAAGTACAATATGTTTTTAACTTGTTATTTACTATTAACATATTAGTAGGCATATGCAAATTTTGTACAATTAATGGGAAATAGGCCAAGCAATAATGGGTAATATAATGTTTTCAAGTTATATTACCATTTCACTTCTGAGTGAAAAGCACAAGTTGCTACAGTTGGGAGTGGGCTTAAAGCAGGAATAATGAGAATCAGTAAAACAAGGACAAAAATGATTCCCGAACTCCAGGGTTGACAAACTATGGCCTGTTTTTGGTCAGATTCCACTGGAACACAGTCACACCTGTTTATTCACACATCTTTGGCAGCTACCACACTGTGGCAGCAGTAAGCAACTGTAATCCACCACACCTAAAGCACTGGTCATCCAGCCTAGGCAGAGAAAGATCCCACTCCTTCCCTAACTATCCTTTGGCCTCCTGAAAGCATGCAGACCCCTCTCTCATTAAATCACTGAATGAACAGGGTTTATTATCTATTATACAGCATCACTATTCTAAGTAATGAGAGTATAGCCATGAAGGGAGAAAAAGAAAAGAAACAGAGAGGAAAATTAGAAAAAGTCAAAGAAAAGTTGTGGCTCTGATGAAGCCTATTTATCAATGGCAAGAAACCATAAACAATAGTTTTAATATGTAGGTCACAGAGAGTGATCAAAGCTTGGAGGAAAATAATAGAACAAGGAAGGGAGATTGAAATATCATTGGTATATTATGTATCAGGCACTGTGTAAGCACTTTCCATACACCAATTCATTGAATACTCATAATACCCTACATGACACAATATTTATTTCCACCTTATAGCTAATAAGACTGAGATGCAGAGAGGAGACCTCACACCACTAGAAAGTGGATCTGAAGCCTCATTTTGGCTAACTATATACATTGTGCTGGCTCTCTGTAAAGAAAAAGATTGGCTGAATTAAAACTTTTAATACAAAAATCAGGGAAGGCCTCAATGATCAAGTGACACTGATGAAAGTCCTAAAGGAAGAGGGAGAAAGCCTCCTATCTGGGAAAAGCTTCTAGGTAGAAATAGCAGTAATTGAAAAGAACCTGAGCAGGAAAAGTTTGATGTATTTGATATCTGAGGTCAGCAGACTGGAAGGTCAATAGTCCAAGGATTTGCAGAGAATGCAGACCCACAGGCACAGAGGACACAGAGCGGGAAGCAGGGGAAGTGGTAAGGTTGTGGGATGTTAGGAACTCACAGCCATGGCAATAATTTAATTTAGTCACACAGATAAAAGCCATGGGAGGGTATTAAGCTGAGGAATGCCATGACACAAATTCTGTTTGAAATAGAGTATCACTCCTAAGAACACACTGTGAGGGCAGTAAAGATAGAAGCATGGAGAACAATTATCAAACTATTGCAATAATTGAAATGAGAGGTGTCTCAGATCAGGATGGTGATAGCACAGATGATAAATGATTAGATCCTGCCTGTGTATATGTGTGAATATACTAGGGGGGAGATAAGTATATATGAACTGAATATAAAATGCTTTTTCCTACACATAGTAATATATGTGATTTATACATAATATATATTAATAATTTACAAAGAAATGCACAGATCTTAACTGTAGTATTCAATGAATTCTGACAAATGTATTCAACTATGTAATACATCACCTAACAAGGTATCAACATTTCTCACATGGTGTATACTTTGCTGGAAAAGCTAACAAAAATTGATATAGGATTTAAGAGAAAGGACAGACTCAAGAATAGGGGCCTATGCTATTCCAGATGATGGAATGGCCATTTTACTGAGGCAACTGATCATACTCAATTCTGAGCATAATAAGCAAGGAAGCAAAAGGAACAATAAAAGCACCATCCAGGGTGAGTTACCACCCCATCATCCTTCATACTAAAACCTGAAGAAAATATTTGGATCTTGTAGATGAAAACTATATGTCATGGCACTGTAACCATTTTCAAGCACACCCATTTAACACTGGTTACTCAGCCTGTATGTATGGATGGATGAATTTTGTATTCTGGGGACCAAACACAGGGCATTGTGCATTCTAGGCAAGTGCACTACCCCTGAGACGCAAACCCAGCACCTCAGGGTTCATATTTTTGCTGTTTATGACATCTGCAGTGAATGTCTTTGAATTATATTCATCTCAGGATGCTTCAATTTCTGCCTTCTGCCAAGTATACTAATACAAAGGTTTATTTTTCCTCATGAAACTCCTTATTGTGTCTTGATTTAACTGAACCAACCACACCTAGAGAAAATTTGGGTTGGTTCCACCTTCAAATGCCTGGTATCTAATCTTGACTGGACACTTGATGTTTCTTAAGAATACTTTGATTCATCATCAGATCCCTCCCAGACACATTTCTCATAATAGCTATCTCTAAAAATTCCTATGAAACACTCCCCTAACATATCCCTATTCCTGTCCATTCGGAAGCTCAGCAGATTACTCCATATCTCATCATCCTGAGGATATCATAGCCTATCCTGAGGAAGTCTCCACTGTCTAAAGTTCCTATGTAAACATACTTGCCTCTTTTATTCTTCTTGTTTGTATGTTTTGTTTTGCGTGTAGGAATTGAATGGGTGCCTCACGCATGCTAAGCAAATGGTTTACCTCTGGGCTACACTCTCAGCCCTTGTTCTTTTATTCTTGATCAGAACCTAGACCTTTGAACAAGTACTCCCTTGATCTCATACCTTCAATCTCTTCCATTTCTCTATTCCATTCTGCTCAACCAATACACATAAGGCAAATATTCTGAACCTAAAAACACTTTCCTTTCACCCTTTCTAATCTACAGATCTAACTCTGACTCTTGGCAATTATACTCTTGAAGCAAATAATTCCTACATTGTGCTTCATCCTCTCATGCTCAATAGCCCACACTAATTCAGCTGCCATTCAAGCATCACCTAAAAAATGCCATCAATGATCAGCATCACTCAAAGAGATCACATGACTTCAAAATGGCAGAGAAGGGTATCAAATAAAAACAAAAAACTAGAAACAACCTAAATGTTCATCAGTGGGATATGCAATATGTGCGTTTGAAAGAGAGCTCTGAAAATCTGCGGAAGGAGGTACAGAAATAACTAGATTTAAAAAAAATTACTATCCTACTCTATATTCTGCTTCAAAATCATAAAGTTAAGGTTAGACAAAGGAAAAAGGGGGAAGGAAGACAGGGAGGGAAAGGAGGAAAAAAAGAACAACAACTTATAAATGTAATCATCCAACTGATTCAGAGAAAACATTATTATTGATCTCTTTTTACAGAAGAATCAGCTCAGGTATGGACAAGTTAAATATCCTCTACAAATTGTTTCTTTTGTGCAAACTCTGCCTATTGATACCTTTTATCCTGGGAGACACATCTTTGGCCACTGCTATGGGGAAAGGGCCTAGGTCTCAGCTGAAGTCACCAGGATATCTGGGGAAGACTCTAGCAGGAACTGAAATGTGGATGGTCCCCAATTCTGGCCTGGGGACATCATTTTTTTTCCCATCTTTTATTCCCATTTTGTGGGAATGATACAATTGGGAGTTAAACTGGTCCTCCAGTTCTACCCACCCCTCTGCTGAGTATGGACATGTACTTTACATGCATGATTATGGTCTTTTTGATGTTTATCTTTGACCCTCTACTCATTAGGCCAAAGTCAGAGTACCATTTTCTGCTTCTCAGATCTTTCTGCAAACACGCAATTGTAGGAATCTTTTAAATAACTTGCCAAATTCGCTGGATTTGGGAAATAGAGTTGAATAACAGGATCTTAAGATATGTAAAATGTGCCGATGCCTTAAAAATCTCGAGTGGAAAGAAGTGGTAAGCTGCTGGAGCTGAGGACCACAAGCCCCAGACCTTACACGGATCTGCCTGCAGGAGCAACAGTGTTGTGTGGCTGGTTCTCCTATTAATGATTCACTCATTGGGTTTATGAACCAAACCAAGATGGGTTTCTCAGACTGACAAACAGAAAACAGTCACTCCACTAACTAACATGTAGCTAGCAAATGCCACCTTTTCCTCCTTTTCATCAGCACTTGGATGTTTTCTTCTGTTTAAGTTAAATAAATAAATAGCAACTGTCATTGTGGAGTTGTTGAAAATAAACCTTCAAAACACTTAATTTCAAAAAGCTAAACAAGTCTTAGGCAAGGGAGTCTTGCTACCATAATGGGAATGGAAATTGGGAATAGCTGCTTGGTATAAATCTTTGCTAAAACCATGTTACCAAAGGACAGGAAGAAATATTAGACCTAAAGTAGCCACATAGGATGCTATACACCTGAGATATAGGTCCAAGGAACAGAGCTATATTAAAGTGTATGGGGAGGGTGAGTTCATTATCAGCCCAAAAGAAGAAAATAGGAGTTAGTTCAATGGTCTTCTATTTCAAGAAGATTGGCAGCCAGAGGGAGGTGAGACTACACCCAAGAGCAGTTCATAAGTCCTGGAAAACAAGCTCACAGGGCTAATGTGCAGGACCAAAAAATTATCCTGGGTCTGATGTTCCAAGTCTGTAGGTGGAAATTTTGAAAACATCCTTATATCTAGGCTCTGCTACATTTCTTCTAGAAAGAGTATTTTAGAAAATTCAGAAACTGTATTTTGAAAGGAATCCACTGGGCTTTTTTCTTTCAAAGAGGCCAGATGCCAGAAAAATTAGTTCACCAGGTGGAAGCTGGAAGGTGAGGCTCCTCTACTAGCTACCCAGTTCTGTGGGAATCCCTGTTCTCCTCCAGGATTTCCTGCAGTAGAAAGTCAAGACATGGCTGTCAGGCTGAGTGTAACTTATGGAGGGTTTTGGTCCTTGATACTAGAATTACCTAAATCTAGGCAAGCATCTCAAGTTACCTGATTTCCTCTGGACACAGGGGTCCCAGGCCTTCCTCTCTGCTCAGGTACACCCAATAACTTCAGGCTCTGTAAATAAAGAGACATGTCAGAGGCAGAACTTGTGGAGAAAAAACTGTTTTAAATACAGACCGGGTGAAATGGTTGATCCCCTCCCTGCATTTTAGTTTTGTTAAAAATGTAGCTCACTTCCTTGCAAATGGCTAGCAAATGGCAGAAAAGCCTGTTTTAACCAAGCAATCCAGTCCTTATACACTGACAGAGAAACCTACTCTCATCCAGTAAATTTCTTTTGATCAGTAAGGGGTCAGGTGACTCAAGTTCCACATGTGAACTCCCCCATGGGTGCCTTTCCTTAAGAGAAGGAAGAAAGCAGAGGGGGATCCCTAAGCTAACCAGAGTTCCCTATCTGTGGAGAAAGCCTAATTTACAAAGTATTCAGTATGGGTGAGGGTGGGAAGGAAGAGAGCTGAATTAACTGTGTAATGAAGCAACAGAGAACTGATCTTGCATTTCAGAAAAATGCATATATATCCTGTTAAATGAAAATGTTTTTTAAGAGAGATAGATAGATAGAGAGAGAGAGAGAGAGAGAGAGAGAGAGAGAGAGAATTTTAATATTTTATTTTATTAGTTTTCAGCAGACACACCATCTTTGTTTGTACGTGGTGCTGAGGATCAAACCCGGGTCGCACGCATGCCAGGTGAGCGCGCTACTGCTTGAGCCAAATCCCCAGCCCAAATGAAAATGTTTTAATATTCTATTTTGTCTTAGTAATAAAGGTTACTAGAGTCTTTCACACCAAATGGAAAGGATACTTGATCTTTGCCTCCTTCCACACTGTTAGAGGTTTGGAGACAATGATAACCAAGGGGAAGAGCATTATCTATGATTATCTCTAAATTCAATTTCCTGCAGGGATAGATGGTTTTATTAACAGATGCTGTTAATTTGGCATATACCTGAGGGGAGACAAAACTCACTTATTTAGAAGAGAAAAAAAGCTTTCATTCTACCTGGCTTCTGGCTACAAAAGCCTAAGGTATTTAGTAGTCACACTAACACCCACACACTTGGGAACAGGGAGTGGCAAGTTTAAAAGTACAGATGGGATCTGGGCACAATGATGATCCCTATAATCTCCACAACTCAGGAGCCTGAGGCAGGAGGATCACAAGCTCCAGGGCAGCCTCAGCAATTTAGCAAGGTCCTAAGCAATTTAGGAGGACAGTCTCAAAATAAAAAATAAAAAAGGGCTGGGAATGTGGCTCAGTGGTAAAGTACCCCTGAATCAAATCCCTGCCACACACACTCCCACCAAAAAAAAGTAATAGTATAGATGGGGCATATGAGCATGACAGAAGCCAAGGCGCTACAGAGAGAGAGGCTTGGCAGATGCCTAAATCTTCCAAAATCTGGGAAGGTTCCAGAGGAGAAAAGGAAACTATCCTTCAACATCTCTGACAGAGTCACTGCCAGAAAAGGCAACTGTAAGCTCTTGGGACAGTCAGTCCAAAACACTAAAGAGTATAAATGTCAAAACCACTCTGCTAAACAAAGCACATGCAAAAAATGAGGCAAGAATGGTGGAACTCAAATAAGGTGTCAAGTAAAAATACACTACAGAGCAACATGCTCTGTTTTAAACCCTCAGAACTTGGAATGTCAGACACAGACTTGGGGTGAAAAGGAGTAGTCTTGTATTTGTTTTCATTCTAACACTTTTGGGCTCAATAATTCATAGAATAAATGAGAAAGAACAAGAACACAGCTGACTGCAGAGCCAATACTCTGTTGGGTCTGGCAAAAGGTTAAAATTCAACTCATTTACAGGTTTCTTTTTTTGATTCATAGAAGATTCCAAAAAAAGTATAGCTAGATTTTCTGAGGCTAATCTGTGTTGAGGCTTGTCTATAGACAGAGATATGGTTTCAACTATTCCTCCAAAATTTGTATATTGAAGTGCTGAACCCCAGTCCCCCAGAGAGTGACCTTTTTAAAACAGTATTTAAAGAGATCATTTAGGTTAAATGAAACCACTGTAGTGGGCCCAAGTCCAACATGACTAGAATCCTTATAAAAGAGGGAAATCTGGACAAGAAACAAACATGTACAGCAGAAGTTTGGGCCATCCACCTGCCAAAGAGGGACTCATGGAACAAATCCTTACCTCATTCCTCTCACAGGGACCCAACCGTGCCAATGCCTACAGTATAGAGACCTTTGCAGGGAGCAGTTAGCCTGAAAAGCCCTGATCCATATAGGCAATAATCTGCTAGCCACAATGTATTCTCTTCAGTGACAACATTAAGACAACTGCTTCTTAGCCCCAGTAATAAATAAGATATACCAATTCAATTTGATACAGCACATTCAGCAATTTCAGTATCATACTAAACATTTATAAAGTGATTATTTGCTTCCAGATTCCTACTGACAGATCCAGGAATGACCTCCAGTGTATCCACTGGAGTTTGAAATTACAAAAGTACTCTGCATGTGTGGTTGTTTTTTATACCTTCTTATGTACCTTCCACAACTAAAATTTAGGCACATCCATAAATCTGAAAAACAGAGGAAAATAAACTAATACAAAACACTGAATTTGAAAATAAGAATCAAAGCTGTACCAAAATCAAAGACAAAATTAAAATAAGCAAAGTCTTAGCAATATTTAATTCAGTTTTCTTGTAGAGAGAGGCTTATGCTAGGATCCCAGCAGAGGACACATAGAAACATATCACATATGTGTCAAAGCTGGAGGTGGTGGGTCACTGAAGGGGTGTCCTGAGAGTGCTATTCTTCCTGGGGCCCCTTCCTCTCTGTCAGCTTCCTAACCCATCATCAGTAGAGTACCTCTCCTATCCTGGGCCCTGTCCCCATGATGTGCCGCCTCAATGTGGACCCAGAGCAAAGAAGGTGGCCTTTCATATGCTGACACCTCTGATAACCTGAGCCCCAAATAAACTGTATCGCCTCTAAGTTGTTCTGAATATGTATTTTGGTCGCAGTAATGCAAAAAATAACTGAAAATAAAGGCATAGGTCCTTTTGGGTTTGTATACCTTTAACTCCTTCCTTGCTTATGACAGCAGGTTCCTCTGTTGCCACGGTAGCTATGTTAGCCAACAGTCTTAGAACACAGGCTTCTAACAGTTGATGTTTAAAGCCACTTTGAAGAAGGGTCTGAAGGACTTCAGACAGCTCGTTTATGCCACTGGGTTTGGCAGCATCTCTTTGAGTGGGCAGCACGCAGAGCGCAGCAAGACTCATCTTCAATGTGAGTGAGTATGTGTGTGTGTGTGTGTGTGTGTGTGTGTATGCGGGTGCGTGCACGCGCGTAGGGGGTGGGGGGGATAGACATTGTGCCTGTGCTTCTCCCCACTTCCATGCCTGGCACATAAAGGAAAATACTGAATTTAGGTGCCATTGGATGATGAGGGAATGGGCATTGACACAGCCATACTTTCTAGAAAGAAATTTAGTAGCAAGTATCGTAAGACTTGTGAGCTTTGGTCCACTGATCCAACAAATAGGAATATGAAGACAGAGACACTCAGAGTTTGATAGATAAAAGGTACTGACTGACATTAATAAGACAATGTTAAGGACCCGTGAACATGTAACCTAATGGTCATTAATAAGTGATGGCTGAAGTAGCGTTAATAAGAAAAGGGTTAAGAACTACACAACAGTCATACATGGGTTTCTTGCTGGCTGTGCTATCATTTAATAATCTCTCTACTGATGTGACTCCAAATGTATATGGGTGTGTGTATGTATGTAAAATGTACATTCATACAAGTATGTGTGTGTGAAGAAAAAGGAAAGATTATAAGGAAATCCACCAAATTCTTCTAGGAATAGTACTCATTCTCATTTCCTCTGGATCGAGGCATCAGATTTTTATTTTCAACCTCACACTTTCCTGTATTTTTCAAATTTTGTTCAACTATCTTGAATAACAGGTAGCTCTTTCCACTAAAACAAGACAAAGTGTGAGAGGGAACAGGAGGAGACGCTCGGTACAGAGGGTTATTAGACACTGCAAATAGAAAGGCCTGCTCCTTCTGCCCTTGATTGGGGGTGGGGGGGGGGGTGCAAACACAGGATGAGCTTCTGACAGAGCGCAAGAATTGCGAACGGAAAGAGGAGTGGGAATTATTGCTAAAGTGCATGATCTCTTCCCGATATCTTACGTCAAGGGTTTTTTTTCTCTTGAAGCTTCCAGATTGAGGCAGAACTGGGACTTGCGCACCACGAAAGACACATCGTACAGCAGCAACTGCGCTGACAAGGAAGACTTCTTTTTGGATTTTACAAATCCAAATCAAATATGAGCCTCTCTGGAGGCGATACCCCCTCTGAGGACACCATCGACTGGACGGACAGTAACTCCTCTGAAGGCTCGACTACAGACGTTTCTTCCTACTGCTTCTTCTTTCCTGTCCAAGAGTCATGGGTGACTGAAAGAAGCAGGCTGCCCATGGGAAGGCGAGAACAAATTTATGACAACTCAGAGCAGCTTTGTGAGCTGCCCATCGTCCAGGTCGTAGAGGATTATCTGGGCTCCCGCTACGAAGACTCACCAGCTACTCCAGATCCACATGGAGTCTACCAAAGGATGGTCAAGTACCCACAGGAGAGGGGATACCAGAATTTCTGGAAACTGGAAGGTCTAATGAGATACCTTGATGCATTTCTAGAGGATCTGAAAGGCGACGAAGATGATGACCAGGACAAACAGGATGACCATGACAAACACGGTGACCATGCCGATGCCGATGACGACAACAACGATGATGACAATAATGATGACGACGACGACGATGATGATCAAACCTTTTCTGATTCTGCTGTGGATGAGGATCTAGAGGCATCCACAAGTGCCTCTCCCCAGTTGGATCAGCTCACTTGTCAAGAACGTGATGCTCGTCAGGCCTGGCCCTGGTGGAAACTACCAGATACCGAAGACATCATCCCGCTTCCAGAGATCTCACCCAGGCGAGGAGATGAACTTATTGAGGTGAGCATGGAGCTCCTCGATTTCAGAGCAAGGGATAGGCCCAGTGGGGGTGCCAGGTTGGATGGATAGCACGGACTCACTTATTCTACCTGCTGTGAAGCAGAGGTAGAACCCAGTCCACATAGAGATGGGCAATGACAGATGGACGGCAGCAAGGGAAAGAGCTGGGGAAGGAGGTATAAGGAAAATGACAAGGAGCACTGAGAGAACACAAGGGAGGGGGAGGAACAAAGAGGAGGACTAATGATAATATTTACAAAACAAAAGTGTGTGTGTATATGTGTGTCTGTCTGACTGTCTCATGATTAATGAGTACTTAAAAGGTTACAGTTACAGTTGGGCTAAATGGGTAAGTGAAAACAAGAAATGGATTTCCCTAAATGAACACATACTGACTTCACTGCTGCTGACATTACACGTTTCTAACTCATCCTCCTTCTCTTGCCAGATGATAAGCCAGGAGAGAGACACTGAAGACACCCGCTCAGTCTCCTCAGGGCAGTCAACGGAGGGGTCCCACTCAGGGACCACATCTTGTCTGAATGTCCGATCCATTGTCCGATGGTTCAGAAAGCGGATGGTCTCCTGCCTGCGGCGGAGAAGGCGCCCTGACGTAGCCTACAAGGACCCTGGTGTGCTTGAACCAAAGAAGCACTGCTTCCTTAGAGGCCAGAGAATTCAACCTCAGCAAACCCCCCAACCCAGTTAGGAAACCCTATATATACTCAGAATTTCAAATGTTTTGACAATCCCTATTCAAATAGTCCCCATAGTTTTAAGGCTTCCCCCCCACCCTCAATAAAAAAAATGTTGTAGTTATTCACATTGTTTCCCCAATAAAAAATGTTGCTGTTATTCACGGTTTTTTCCCCCAATAAAAAATGTTGCTGTTATTCACATCTTTCTCCTCTTCCATCATAAAATGTGGGCCCAGGTTCAAATCACATATGTAGTCTAGAGAGTGGTGTGCATTCTCAGAACCGCTCAGGTGGCGGTATGATTCCTAAACAAAAGGCATTCTGTTTCTCTCCCCCAACATCCCATCTTACTGTATTTGCCCTCGTCTCATCTGTGTTATTATCTCATGCATTGTATCTTCTCTTATCATCAACTCATCTCCCCACTGCCAAAGGCAGCAGGACACCTGTCAGACTCCCACATGGCAGGATGGATTTGGTGGAACTACTGGGTCTAGATCAAGTGGCAGCGGACAGGGAGGCACAGGGGAAGCTCATTCCAATTGATAGTGTTTTGGACACTCAGAAAGCAGTTCTGATGATCGTGGGGAACCAGACTTATTCTATTATGTCATTTTAACACGTTCTGGCATGTTGGTTGGTTCTTGCAAGGTGGCTGGCCTAAATGGCCCACAGAGCAGGAAGGTGACGGCTGGGAATGCTGATTAACCACTCGAAAGCTTGGCTATCTTCATTCACGAGACGAGAGAGATGGTACCACAGACTTCATACAGTTGTTGGGAGAGTGAATGAGACAAAGCAAGCACTCCATACATACTCTTTCTTGCTGGTGGCAGAGGTCACGTTCCTAATCAAGACTAGTCTCTCCACTAGTCTTGATTCTCTCTCCAAGAGAGATCTGGAGTGAACTCTCACTGAGCCATTTTTATTTTTCTCACTGCAGTCATTTTACCACAGGTTTGTTCCCAACCGCCCCCCACCCCCCAGCAGACCTTGATTTAGCCAAGTCCTCTCTCAACCCACTGCAAGGTTCTCTCTGAAATTCCTTTGCAAGCGTCTTGAAAATTGTCCCCACGGGTCAACTTCTTGGAGGAAGCCTGGACTCCATCTGCTTGCTGACTCTCCCTGTGTTACCAATGCACATCCTCTGCCTCGCTCACCACAGGTTCCCTCAAAGGTCGCCCTCTTCCAGCTTGGACTACCAGCCTGTGAGACACCTTCACTGTTCATTGGAAAAGCCCGTGAGCGTTTAGTCTCAAAGGCCTTTCTTTCCTCGACTTCAACTTCCTTAGCTCCTCCCTCCCTTCCTCCCTTACTGGCACAGACACTGAGCACAAGGGAATGCTACATAACTCGCCAGCTTAACATACCCCATAAATAGATGGATAGATGGATAGATGGATAGATAGATAGATGGATAGATAGATAGATAGATAGATAGATAGATAGATAGATAGATAAAAATGTCCGTATCTTTGGGTTAATATTGATTTTTTGAAAAATGAGTTAAAACCATGTAAGCACGGGACTATAAACGGCGGTGGGTCAGAGTAGTCTGTAGTAGAAAAGAATAATGCAGCATGGGAACACTGATTTTCAACGTCTGGAAGAGATCAAAGGACGGGGCCCTTCCGCAAATACTGTCCATGCTCAAGGTCACAGACGAGTCTCTTTCCAGCCACACTTCTCACTTCTCCACCTCTCTGAGAACGCCAACCCATTTCACTGGCTCACTCAAACACCCTCCTCGCCTTCTGCTGGCTCCCTGACTTCACCAACATCTGGAGTCCAAAACACTCTGCAAAGAAGACACCATTATCTCTATTTCATAGATGAAGCAAGGCTGGGTTAAAAACGTACTTACTGCTGCTAGAAGTGGCAGGATACAGGGCCAGGAACTTGACGGGCACTCATCGGGTGGGTACACAGTGGTGGCCACTTCTTTTCAACTGTTTTTAAACAATGCAGAAAATATTCTAGAAGGGACATGGATGAGTTCAAAAGGTTGCCTGGATTTGGTGTTGCAAGAGTCGCCATGAGACTCAGTAAGGAGTATGCTGACCCTGAACTTCAGAAATGAAAGAAGAAAGGCTATCTATAACTGTGTATGTCTGGCAAAAGTTGAAATGACTGGCATTTAATTCTCACCTAGGTAATAATAAAGGAACTGGCTCCACCCCGCAACAGCCTGGCCATAGAACCTGAGGAATTCAACCAAAGCTAAAAAGAGGTTCATGCCAGCAATGCCTAGGAGAAATAGTTGGTTTACAGAATGAATGGCTGAGGGCTGGGGCCCTAGTTCAGTGGTAGAGCGCCTGCCTCACATGGGTGAGGCACTGGGTTCAATCCTCAGCGCCACATAAAAATAAATTTTAAAATGATATGTGTTCATTTACAACTTACACACACACACACACACACACACACACACACACACACACCAAACAAACAAACAAACCAAAAAACCCGAATGGTTGAAAGACCTTCTGTACATAGACAGTATTTAAAAAGACATCAACATGACCACTGGTGATTCAAGATAGTAGTTAGCACATGAATGACCGATCAAAACCGCACACATACTCTAGCTATTGTGAACTGAGCTGCTATAAACATTGATGTGACTGCATCACTATACTATGCAGATTTTAAGTCCTGGGGTATAAACCAAGGAGTGAAATAGCTGAGTCAAATAATGGTTCCGTTCCCAATTTTCTGAGGAATCAACCTAGGTGTTCCTCAATAAATCAATGGATCAAGAAAATGTGGTATATGTACTCAATGGTATCTTACTCGCCTTGAAAGAAGAGTAAAATTATGGCATTTGCCAGTAAATGGTTATAGTTGGAGAATATCATATTAAGCAAAATGAGCCAATCCCACAAAACTAAAGGCCAAATCTTTTCTATAATATGTGGCTACTAATTCACAACAAGGCAGGGGGTATGGGCCCACTGGGAAAAAATAGTGTTCCCTTAGATTAGGTAGAGGGAAGTGATGGGAGGGAAGGGGAGCGGATGTGAGGAAAGGAAAGATAGTAGAATGAGACAGACCTTATTACTGTATGCATATGTGACTGCATGACCAATATGATTCTGCAACATGTACACCCAGAAAAATGAGAAATTACATCCCATCTACGTATGCTCTATCAATGTGCATGAATGCATTCTAATGTCATGTACAGCTAACTGAAACAAATTCAAAAATTAAAAAAAATACACATACGTACAGAAAATAAAATGAATTGCAAGCAGTATGTTCACACACACTTCCTCCCCCCGTCGCCCGTGAACACCAGACTGATGTCCTTTATCATAAGATCTGCTACAAATGATTTTCCTCCAATAGAGTGGTTCTCACAAAGAGATGTGAGTATTGTAGGGACGATCCCACTACTGTGGGGACTGAAAATGAGATGCTATCCTGCTCTGCTCTCTGAAATTGTCAAACTGGTACCCTCAGACCACTAAGTTCTGGAGGGCTGGCATACAGCATGGTGGCCATGCTTACAAACATCATACACTATCATCTCGCTAAGAGAATAGACCATAAGTGTTCGCACCATGCACAAAGGGTTGCACATCCAAAACGCAACTTTGCAAGGCGTTGCATGGGGTAATTACCTTGACTGTGTTGAATACTGCACCGGGATGTCCAGGGGCCAGGTGGCAAAGGGATGACAAAGGGGCCAGACTGCCTCACTGAGGAGCTGTGAGTCAGTCAAGATCCATTTCATTCTGTGATGCCATCAGCAAGGAAAGTGCGCGGGACAGTGGTCAAACAACCAGCAGCCCATGGCGTAGAACCAGAGAAGAGGGCGGACAGCCTTGAAGCTGTCTGCTGTATGCCAGCCCTCCAGAACTGTAGTCCAGTTCCTAACAGGAACTCAGTGCTTTCTGAAACTTCGTGAGCATGGTACCGGTTCCTATTGGCATTCTGGGCTTCTGAGCTCACACCGGTATTGCCCATTAAGCTTGGACGACAGAGTTCTGAAGCATTTCCACCCTGTCGCTCTAACCTTTTCAAAATTGCTCCTGCAAACCACTTCCACATTTGCCATATTCTGGCAGATAAATAAAAATTTTAAAAATGCATAGGTAGCTTTCACCCACACCCTGAGAACTGTGTGAGGCTGAATTCAATAGTGACGGACTAATCTGACAAAGGAAATCTCAAGACAGCACAACATTCAGTCAGTGCCATGGACAGTGCAGGCAGTTTTTAGCCTGGCTTACTGTGAGAATCAGGAGCAGAAAGCAGAGCTACGGGGCATTGGAAAAAACCAACATTTGGCCAGAAAAATGTGTGTATCACTGGGGCCGAGGAGGTGTGTTTGTTGAGCTCTGGAAGAGATGCGAAGTACTATATATACAGGGACGACAGGATGGGAAACCTGCAGGGCATCTCAGGAATTTGCAAGACCATACCCACCAGAGGTCCAGAGTATAGGAAAGCAAATTTCTTAGAGATTATGTGGGTGACCTGCTTCAAAAGAGGGGACTGGGAAGTTGTTTTCAGCATGTTCAGCTGCCCAGGACCTGCAACAGTCATTATCCCAGGTGCCTGACGTATTGCGCAAGCTGGCAACAGAACTCGGCCTTACTCAAGTGGCAATGCTTCTTCTGGAATGCAGATGCTCAGGTTAGGGGGCAATGGACAATTCTACCCAGGTTTCAAATGAAGGGTCTGGGAGGCCAGAGTGTAGCAGAGCCAGAGGCCCTGCCGATTGCGTCTAAGCAGCCCGTGTGTGAAGCTGAAAGGCTGAGGCTCAAGCTGGAAAGGAGACACCAGGAATTAAGAGATGCCAATCACATGACTGGCTGCTGAGAAAACCTGGAGGCTACAGAGACGTAAGGCTAAATGGAGCCCAAGTGCACGCAACCAGCCAGGTTAAAGGGGCAAGGCCGAGAAAGCCCTCTCGAAATAACATCTTACAACCACGTATCCCAGATGATTTTCTCAGAAACAGGTGACCAGTGTGCAACACTGGGTTAATTTTGCCACAACCATATTCCTCCCTTTGCAAAGGGGAATATCTATTCTGTACCACTGCATACTGGATGTAGGAAATTTGGGTTTGATTTTACACGTGCTCTCGGTCAAGATCTTGCCTGGAGTCTCAGAGGGGACTTTTTGGCAGTGCTGATCTGCTAAAATGATGGGCCTCTTGTAAAGGAACTTTCTTTTTTTTTTTTTTTTTTCTTTATCTGTGAAATGGACAGTAGCTATTAGGGACCAGGGGCAGAATATTATGATCTGGATATGAGGTGTCCCCTAGAAGCTCAAGCTATTGCAATGATATTCAGAGGAAAAGGAGTAGATTATGAGAGCTACAACCTCATCAGTCCGACTGAGTGGTTACTGTAGGCAAGTGGGACATGGCTGGAGGTGGTGGGTCACTGAAGGGGTGTCCTGAGAGTGCTATTCTTCCTGGGGCCCCTTCCTCTCTGTCAGCTTCCTAACCCATCATCAGTAGAGTACCTCTCCTATCCTGGGCCCTGTCCCCATGATGTGCTGCCTCAATGTGGACCCAGAGCAAAGAAGGTGGCCTTTCATATGCTGACACCTCTGATAACCTGAGCCCCAAATAAACTGTATCGCCTCTAAGTTGTTCTGAATATGTATTTTGGTCGCAGTAATGCAAAAAATAACTGAAAATAAAGGCATAGGTCCTTTTGGGTTTGTATACCTTTAACTCCTTCCTTGCTTATGACAGCAGGTTCCTCTGTTGCCACGGTAGCTATGTTAGCCAACAGTCTTAGAACACAGGCTTCTAACAGTTGATGTTTAAAGCCACTTCGAAGAAGGGTCTGAAGGACTTCAGACAGCTCGTTTATGCCACTGGGTTTGGCAGCATCTCTTTGCGTGGGCAGCACGCAGAGCGCAGCAAGACTCATCTTCAATGTGAGTGAGTATGTGTGTGTGTGTGTGTGTGTGTGTGTGTGTGTGTGTGTGTATGCGGGTGCGTGCACGCGCGTAGGGGGTGGGGGGGATAGACATTGTGCCTGTGCTTCTCCCCACTTCCATGCCTGGCACATAAAGGAAAATACTGAATTTAGGTGCCATTGGATGATGAGGGAATGGGCATTGACACAGCCATACTTTCTAGAAAGAAATTTAGTAGCAAGTATCGTAAGACTTGTGAGCTTTGGTCCACTGATCCAACAAATAGGAATATGAAGACAGAGACACTCAGAGTTTGATAGATAAAAGGTACTGACTGACATTAATAAGACAATGTTAAGGACCCGTGAACATGTAACCTAATGGTCATTAATAAGTGATGGCTGAAGTAGCGTTAATAAGAAAAGGGTTAAGAACTACACAACAGTCATACATGGGTTTCTTGCTGGCTGTGCTATCATTTAATAATCTCTCTACTGATGTGACTCCAAATGTATATGGGTGTGTGTATGTATGTAAAATGTACATTCATACAAGTATGTGTGTGTGAAGAAAAAGGAAAGATTATAAGGAAATCCACCAAATTCTTCTAGGAATAGTACTCATTCTCATTTCCTCTGGATCGAGGCATCAGATTTTTATTTTCAACCTCACACTTTCCTGTATTTTTCAAATTTTGTTCAACTATCTTGAATAACAGGTAGCTCTTTCCACTAAAACAAGACAAAGTGTGAGAGGGAACAGGAGGAGACGCTCGGTACAGAGGGTTATTAGACACTGCAAATAGAAAGGCCTGCTCCTTCTGCCCTTGATTGGGGGTGGGGGGGGGGTGCAAACACAGGATGAGCTTCTGACAGAGCGCAAGAATTGCGAACGGAAAGAGGAGTGGGAATTATTGCTAAAGTGCATGATCTCTTCCCGATATCTTACGTCAAGGGTTTTTTTTCTCTTGAAGCTTCCAGATTGAGGCAGAACTGGGACTTGCGCACCACGAAAGACACATCGTACAGCAGCAACTGCGCTGACAAGGAAGACTTCTTTTTGGATTTTACAAATCCAAATCAAATATGAGCCTCTCTGGAGGCGATACCCCCTCTGAGGACACCATCGACTGGACGGACAGTAACTCCTCTGAAGGCTCGACTACAGACGTTTCTTCCTACTGCTTCTTCTTTCCTGTCCAAGAGTCATGGGTGACTGAAAGAAGCAGGCTGCCCATGGGAAGGCGAGAACAAATTTATGACAACTCAGAGCAGCTTTGTGAGCTGCCCATCGTCCAGGTCGTAGAGGATTATCTGGGCTCCCGCTACGAAGACTCACCAGCTACTCCAGATCCACATGGAGTCTACCAAAGGATGGTCAAGTACCCACAGGAGAGGGGATACCAGAATTTCTGGAAACTGGAAGGTCTAATGAGATACCTTGATGCATTTCTAGAGGATCTGAAAGGCGACGAAGATGATGACCAGGACAAACAGGATGACCATGACAAACACACCATGCCGATGCCGATGACGACAACAACGATGATGACAATAATGATGACGACGACGACGATGATGATCAAACCTTTTCTGATTCTGCTGTGGATGAGGATCTAGAGGCATCCACAAGTGCCTCTCCCCAGTTGGATCAGCTCACTTGTCAAGAACGTGATGCTCGTCAGGCCTGGCCCTGGTGGAAACTACCAGATACCGAAGACATCATCCCGCTTCCAGAGATCTCACCCAGGCGAGGAGATGAACTTATTGAGGTGAGCATGGAGCTCCTCGATTTCAGAGCAAGGGATAGGCCCAGTGGGGGTGCCAGGTTGGATGGATAGCACGGACTCACTTATTCTACCTGCTGTGAAGCAGAGGTAGAACCCAGTCCACATAGAGATGGGCAATGACAGATGGACGGCAGCAAGGGAAAGAGCTGGGGAAGGAGGTATAAGGAAAATGACAAGGAGCACTGAGAGAACACAAGGGAGGGGGAGGAACAAAGAGGAGGACTAATGATAATATTTACAAAACAAAAGTGTGTGTGTATATGTGTGTCTGTCTGACTGTCTCATGATTAATGAGTACTTAAAAGGTTACAGTTACAGTTGGGCTAAATGGGTAAGTGAAAACAAGAAATGGATTTCCCTAAATGAACACATACTGACTTCACTGCTGCTGACATTACACGTTTCTAACTCATCCTCCTTCTCTTGCCAGATGATAAGCCAGGAGAGAGACACTGAAGACACCCGCTCAGTCTCCTCAGGGCAGTCAACGGAGGGGTCCCACTCAGGGACCACATCTTGTCTGAATGTCCGATCCATTGTCCGATGGTTCAGAAAGCGGATGGTCTCCTGCCTGCGGCGGAGAAGGCGCCCTGACGTAGCCTACAAGGACCCTGGTGTGCTTGAACCAAAGAAGCACTGCTTCCTTAGAGGCCAGAGAATTCAACCTCAGCAAACCCCCCAACCCAGTTAGGAAACCCTATATATACTCAGAATTTCAAATGTTTTGACAATCCCTATTCAAATAGTCCCCATAGTTTTAAGGCTTCCCCCCCACCCTCAATAAAAAAAATGTTGTAGTTATTCACATTGTTTCCCCAATAAAAAATGTTGCTGTTATTCACGGTTTTTTCCCCCAATAAAAAATGTTGCTGTTATTCACATCTTTCTCCTCTTCCATCATAAAATGTGGGCCCAGGTTCAAATCACATATGTAGTCTAGAGAGTGGTGTGCATTCTCAGAACCGCTCAGGTGGCGGTATGATTCCTAAACAAAAGGCATTCTGTTTCTCTCCCCCAACATCCCATCTTACTGTATTTGCCCTCGTCTCATCTGTGTTATTATCTCATGCATTGTATCTTCTCTTATCATCAACTCATCTCCCCACTGCCAAAGGCAGCAGGACACCTGTCAGACTCCCACATGGCAGGATGGATTTGGTGGAACTACTGGGTCTAGATCAAGTGGCAGCGGACAGGGAGGCACAGGGGAAGCTCATTCCAATTGATAGTGTTTTGGACACTCAGAAAGCAGTTCTGATGATCGTGGGGAACCAGACTTATTCTATTATGTCATTTTAACACGTTCTGGCATGTTGGTTGGTTCTTGCAAGGTGGCTGGCCTAAATGGCCCACAGAGCAGGAAGGTGACGGCTGGGAATGCTGATTAACCACTCGAAAGCTTGGCTATCTTCATTCACGAGACGAGAGAGATGGTACCACAGACTTCATACAGTTGTTGGGAGAGTGAATGAGACAAAGCAAGCACTCCATACATACTCTTTCTTGCTGGTGGCAGAGGTCACGTTCCTAATCAAGACTAGTCTCTCCACTAGTCTTGATTCTCTCTCCAAGAGAGATCTGGAGTGAACTCTCACTGAGCCATTTTTATTTTTCTCACTGCAGTCATTTTACCACAGGTTTGTTCCCAACCGCCCCCCACCCCCCAGCAGACCTTGATTTAGCCAAGTCCTCTCTCAACCCACTGCAAGGTTCTCTCTGAAATTCCTTTGCAAGCGTCTTGAAAATTGTCCCCACGGGTCAACTTCTTGGAGGAAGCCTGGACTCCATCTGCTTGCTGACTCTCCCTGTGTTACCAATGCACATCCTCTGCCTCGCTCACCACAGGTTCCCTCAAAGGTCGCCCTCTTCCAGCTTGGACTACCAGCCTGTGAGACACCTTCACTGTTCATTGGAAAAGCCCGTGAGCGTTTAGTCTCAAAGGCCTTTCTTTCCTCGACTTCAACTTCCTTAGCTCCTCCCTCCCTTCCTCCCTTACTGGCACAGACACTGAGCACAAGGGAATGCTACATAACTCGCCAGCTTAACATACCCCATAAATAGATGGATAGATGGATAGATGGATAGATAGATAGATGGATAGATAGATAGATAGATAGATAGATAGATAGATAGATAGATAGATAAATGTCCGTATCTTTGGGTTAATATTGATTTTTTGAAAAATGAGTTAAAACCATGTAAGCACGGGACTATAAACGGCGGTGGGTCAGAGTAGTCTGTAGTAGAAAAGAATAATGCAGCATGGGAACACTGATTTTCAACGTCTGGAAGAGATCAAAGGACGGGGCCCTTCCGCAAATACTGTCCATGCTCAAGGTCACAGACGAGTCTCTTTCCAGCCACACTTCTCACTTCTCCACCTCTCTGAGAACGCCAACCCATTTCACTGGCTCACTCAAACACCCTCCTCGCCTTCTGCTGGCTCCCTGACTTCACCAACATCTGGAGTCCAAAACACTCTGCAAAGAAGACACCATTATCTCTATTTCATAGATGAAGCAAGGCTGGGTTAAAAACGTACTTACTGCTGCTAGAAGTGGCAGGATACAGGGCCAGGAACTTGACGGGCACTCATCGGGTGGGTACACAGTGGTGGCCACTTCTTTTCAACTGTTTTTAAACAATGCAGAAAATATTCTAGAAGGGACATGGATGAGTTCAAAAGGTTGCCTGGATTTGGTGTTGCAAGAGTCGCCATGAGACTCAGTAAGGAGTATGCTGACCCTGAACTTCAGAAATGAAAGAAGAAAGGCTATCTATAACTGTGTATGTCTGGCAAAAGTTGAAATGACTGGCATTTAATTCTCACCTAGGTAATAATAAAGGAACTGGCTCCACCCCGCAACAGCCTGGCCATAGAACCTGAGGAATTCAACCAAAGCTAAAAAGAGGTTCATGCCAGCAATGCCTAGGAGAAATAGTTGGTTTACAGAATGAATGGCTGAGGGCTGGGGCCCTAGTTCAGTGGTAGAGCGCCTGCCTCACATGGGTGAGGCACTGGGTTCAATCCTCAGCGCCACATAAAAATAAATTTTAAAATGATATGTGTTCATTTACAACTTACACACACACACACACACACACACACACACACACACACACCAAACAAACAAACAAACCAAAAAACCCGAATGGTTGAAAGACCTTCTGTACATAGACAGTATTTAAAAAGACATCAACATGACCACTGGTGATTCAAGATAGTAGTTAGCACATGAATGACCGATCAAAACCGCACACATACTCTAGCTATTGTGAACTGAGCTGCTATAAACATTGATGTGACTGCATCACTATACTATGCAGATTTTAAGTCCTGGGGTATAAACCAAGGAGTGAAATAGCTGAGTCAAATAATGGTTCCGTTCCCAATTTTCTGAGGAATCAACCTAGGTGTTCCTCAATAAATCAATGGATCAAGAAAATGTGGTATATGTACTCAATGGTATCTTACTCGCCTTGAAAGAAGAGTAAAATTATGGCATTTGCCAGTAAATGGTTATAGTTGGAGAATATCATATTAAGCAAAATGAGCCAATCCCACAAAACTAAAGGCCAAATCTTTTCTATAATATGTGGCTACTAATTCACAACAAGGCAGGGGGTATGGGCCCACTGGGAAAAAATAGTGTTCCCTTAGATTAGGTAGAGGGAAGTGATGGGAGGGAAGGGGAGCGGATGTGAGGAAAGGAAAGATAGTAGAATGAGACAGACCTTATTACTGTATGCATATGTGACTGCATGACCAATATGATTCTGCAACATGTACACCCAGAAAAATGAGAAATTACATCCCATCTACGTATGCTCTATCAATGTGCATGAATGCATTCTAATGTCATGTACAGCTAACTGAAACAAATTCAAAAATTAAAAAAAATACACATACGTACAGAAAATAAAATGAATTGCAAGCAGTATGTTCACACACACTTCCTCCCCCCGTCGCCCGTGAACACCAGACTGATGTCCTTTATCATAAGATCTGCTACAAATGATTTTCCTCCAATAGAGTGGTTCTCACAAAGAGATGTGAGTATTGTAGGGACGATCCCACTACTGTGGGGACTGAAAATGAGATGCTATCCTGCTCTGCTCTCTGAAATTGTCAAACTGGTACCCTCAGACCACTAAGTTCTGGAGGGCTGGCATACAGCATGGTGGCCATGCTTACAAACATCATACACTATCATCTCGCTAAGAGAATAGACCATAAGTGTTCGCACCATGCACAAAGGGTTGCACATCCAAAACGCAACTTTGCAAGGCGTTGCATGGGGTAATTACCTTGACTGTGTTGAATACTGCACCGGGATGTCCAGGGGCCAGGTGGCAAAGGGATGACAAAGGGGCCAGACTGCCTCACTGAGGAGCTGTGAGTCAGTCAAGATCCATTTCATTCTGTGATGCCATCAGCAAGGAAAGTGCGCGGGACAGTGGTCAAACAACCAGCAGCCCATGGCGTAGATCCAGAGAAGAGGGCTGACAGCCTTGGTGTGCCCCAGTAAAAGAAAAACTCTGCTTCTACAAGGACTAGAACACCTCGCGGTACTGAAGCTGCTGTCAAGACACATAGCATGTGGGCACAAGGGAACAAGGACATCTAACACAGAGAATAGGTGGACATAAATGGTATAAACACACATGACTTTGACTTCAGGAATATGGCAGAAGCCCTACTTGGATATATCTGAAGGAGCAGGATCCCTCCACTGTGCACCCCTCCATGCATTTCACACCCACTGTCGCTATCTTCCCTCTGACATGAAGGGATGATATGCTTCTCTGACTACAACACACCTTCCCATGCTGGCCCTTATAGTCACCTCCACAGGACAAGCTCGGCATCCCATTTGGAACTTCTTCCCTCTCTATTGATTCCTAAACTCCGCTTCATTTGGGGGAGGCGGTGGGGACACTCATTCTCTACAGCTTCCTCCTCCCCTCTCTCTCACCCTGACATTCCTCAACAGCCCATTTACTATTTCCACTTGTTTTCCTCCATTGGTCCTTCAAGCCTCTGCAGTCTGGCTCCTGCTCTAAGAATCCTTTCTTTCTACTTCCACTAGGTCAACCATGGATGTGCAGACAGTCAAACTGATGGAAGTTGTCTTTTAAAGCATGTCCGACCCTCCAATATATCTTGAGTACCTCAGGAAGGTACATGATAACTGAATACCACAATCCTTACAGACTGAGAGAACAAAATCCAGGCTGCTTGGCAGTGGGGGAAGGCCTTCATTTCCTCACTGACACCCACCCACATACCACACTGCACATCATTTCCGCATACAGGAGGTCGTTTCTCATCTTCTCACCCTTGCTTGACCTGTGGCCTGTCCCCACATCCCTACCTCTGTTTCACCTCAGTAACTTACATAATGGCAGAAATTCTTGTGTCAGAAACCATCTGCCCTTGGATGTCTTTCTGGTACTCCTATCATATTCCCAACAAGGCTATATGATATAACCTCATTTTTGCCTGAAATTACTTTTACATTTTTTGTCAAATATACCACCCTGTTTTATAATAGGCTTTTGCTATCCATTTCACCAAACAGGCTCTCAATTCGTTAGAGGAGCCATCTTAGAAAAGCACATTTCCGGAAGGAAGTGATACACCCACACATTCCTCCTGTCTCTTAGAGAGGGACCCTCTTCAGCCCTTCACAGTATGTGTACAAAATATTTGGAAGGAAAAGTGTTATTGTTTGCATATGAGATGACTTCTAAAAGCTCCTGTTAATGCAAGGGAATTAAGTAGTTAGTAGATTAGAGAATGAGAGTACAACCTTATTAATCCACTCTACTTTGAATGTAGTAACTGAGTGGTAACTCTTGGCAATTGGTACAAGGGTGGGTGACATGGTTTTCTTGTGGCTTGCCTGGCAAGGGTTGTGTTTTCTGTAGTCCCTTCCTACTCTCTGATTCCTGACACCACCATCAGCTGAGTAACTCTCTGCCACTGGCCCTTCCCACATGATATGCTGCCTTGCTTTGAGCCCAGAGTTATGAGTCTACCATCTATGCACTCAGACCTGTGAACCCTTAAACCACAAATAAACGTTCCCTTCTCTAAGTTGTTCTTCTTGGGCATTTTGGTCACAGAAATGCAACAGGTGACTGAAATAGAAATGGATACCGAGAAGTGAGGTTATTGCTGTGACTATCCTGACCATGTGGTTCAAAATCCTTTGGAAATGGATTGCAGAAGCAATTCTAACAAGGCTAGAGATGCAATCCTTAGAAGGTTGTGAATAGAGTCCAATAGGTGAGACTAGCTCAGTATACCAGAAAGCAAATAAGAATGAGGATGTGCTCATGAGATTTCAGAGACAAATGAGAACTTGACTCACAATTGTACTAGGGTCATTCTTGTTATATTCAGGCAAAGAGCTTGGCTATATTTTACCCATGTCCTAAGAATTGTGTGATGCTAAATTTAAAAGTAATGAACTAATTAATCTGGCAGAGGAAATTTCAAGGGACTACAACATTTGGTTGGTGGCATGGATATTGCAGGAAGCTTTTAACCAGGATTACCGTGAGAATCAGGAATAGAAGCACAACTAAAGGAGTTTAAAAACTGGCATTTGGCCACAAAAGTGCAAGTAAAGCTGGGATGAAAGAGGTGTGCTTGTTTAAGAGATAACGTCCCTTAAAGGGATGCTAACTACTGTGCACACAGAAGATAAGAGAGATACCTGGATGGCATTTCAGGAACTAAATCCCCTACAGAATGTAGGGTATAAAAGTTGAAACACTTTTCAGAATACATCATGGGGGACCTGCTTACACGGGGGGGTCTAGGAAGTCATTTCACCATGTTAGAGCCAAACATGCACTCAGGCCACTGTAGTTGTCATCCCAGGGGCCCTAGGCATTGCATGAGCTGGAGGCAGACCTTGGCATCATCCACATGGTGCTGGTTCTACTGATGCAGGAGTCTCAAGATATGGTAATGGATGCTTCCACCAAGATTTCGGAAGGCATGGGAGAACAGGAAAAGAGGGGCAGGTCCTATCCCTCAGGCTGTCCCTGAGAGTTCAACTTATACAGCTGTAAAGGCGAAGCCAAATTTTGAATGGACATTCCAGGAACTAAGAGATTACAAGAACCAAGAGATGCCACTAACATGGACTGTGTACAAGAAAACCTGAGGGCTACAGCTAAAAAATACCTATGTGTGCTGCAACCAGCAACGCTGAAGGGGCAGATCTGTGGAAGTCATTTGGAAACAATGTCTCCCAGCCATGTGTCCTAGATGCTATATGCTGAGCTAGAGAATCTTTTTTGCCCAATAAGTTTTCAGTCTTGTTTTGGCCCTAAACCTTCTTTTGGGGTTCCTCATCCTTCCTTTTCGAATGTTTATTATGTGCCACTGTAATGATATATAAAACTTGGGTTTTTTACTTTTACAGGGGCTTATAGCCAAAACTTTGCCTTGAGTCTCAGAAAAGCCTTTGGACTTGAATTGGACTTTAGGGCCATGCCAGAGCTGTTGAGACTATAGGATCTAAAAGCACTTTGCATTGTGAGACTGGAAATGAGCTACATGAGGCTAGGATCAGAATGTTATGGTTTGGGTACTAGATTTCCTTCAGAAACTCCTATTAATGTAAGAATATTCAGAGGTGAAAGAAGTCGATTATGAGAGCTGTAACCTAATCAGTCCATGCTGATTTGAATAGACTAACTGAATGGGAACTGTAGTCAGGTGGGACAAGACTGGAGGAAATAGGTAAATGGGGGCATGGCCTGGAAAGTTGCTCTTCCGACAGCCCCTTTCTGTCTCTCTCTCTGCCACCACTTGAGCAGCTTTCCTACCATAGGCTCTTCCCCCCCTATAATGTGCTGCCTCGCTGTGAGTACACAGCAATGTAGTTGGCCAGTGAACTGAGACCTCTGAAAACATGAGGCCCAAAAAGCTTTTTCTCTTCTATGTTGTTCTTGTTATTGTTGTGTATTTTGGTCATAGCAACACAAAAACTGACTAAAAGTGGATGGGTACTTAGCTTTTTTATTCCCTTTTTCTCCTTCCACACTTAATGGCTCTAATTTGGTTCCTCTGTTGCCACGGTAGCCAACAGTCTCAGAACACAAACTTCTGACAGTTGGACATTTTAGCCACCACAACGAGGGATCTGAAGGACTTCTCATATATTGTTTATGACTAAGGAGTTGGCAGCATCTTTTTTGTGGGGGTGGCTATCAAAGGTGGTCGTATCAGAGTCTGCAACATGTATGTATTCTCTTCCACACTTATTTGCTGGGGCATCATGAAAAATGCTGGACTAAAGATACCATCAGATGATGGGAGGATGGGTATTGAAATAGTTATACTCTTTCTGGAAAGTAATTTAGTATCAACTACCATAAGAATTTAATGTGTTTGTGATCTTTGGTCCAATGATCCAACCATTAGGACTATAAAGAAAGAGATAATTATGAATGAGAGGATTTACTGTCATGAATAAGACTACTGTTAATAGTCTTAATAATATAAGGGTCATTGATCACCTAACCTAATGATCATTAATAGTTAATTATCTAAGACTCACTAATGAGAAACTAGTTAAGAATTACAGAATAGGCACGAATGTATTTCTTACAAGCTATGACACAAAATTTAATCTCAGTTTATCTTGATGTGTCATCTATAAATATATGTATGAATATATATGCAATATACATTTATGTACATTGAGAGAAAAGGAAAAGTGATAAGGAAAACCATAAAACTCTTTTACTGAAGGTTATTGTAATTAAGGATGGTAGTTTACATCCTCCCACTTTTCTGTATTTTTCAAATTTTATACAACTACATGATAGGAAAACAACAACAAAAAGAAACTACCTGTTTGTTTGGTTTGTTGATTGGTTTTGGAACCCAGGGGCATTCAGCCACATCCCTGGACCTTTTTTCTATTTTTAATTTTGAGACAGGCTCAGTGTCTCAGTTGCTCAGGCTGGCTTTAAATTTTCAATCTTCCAGCATCAGCCTCCCAAGCAGCTAGGATCACAGGTGTACGTCACCATGCCCAGCATGACAGGCAGTTCTTTCCATCTCAGGAAGACAAAGGATGAGATGTAGCTGGTAGAGATGTTTAGTACAAAGAGCTAGTTTACAATAAAATACGTTTCAAAAGAAAAGCTTTAAAATTGCCCTTGACTGAAGAGTGCAAACAAAGGATGTTCTTTTGCCTGTGGGATAGTTCTAAATGGAAAAATCAATGGGAATTGTTGCTAAAGTATTTTCCAGTATCATCTAAAGTGTTTTTCTTTTGAAGTTCTCTGAGTTCTGGGAGATCTGTTTGAGCCCTTGGCCTCTATGGAAGACTCATCCTCCAATAGCAACTGCACTGATGAAGAGGACTGCATTTCTGAATCTGAATCCAACCTGAGCCTCTCTGTAGGCTATTTCCCCTATGAGGACAGTATTGCCTATGAAGACACAACCTCCTGTGAAGACTTGACTTCCGAAGGTTTTTCCTGCCACTTTCTCCCTCCCATCCAAGGGACATGGGGGATCAAAAGTTTAAGGAAGCCTATTGGGATAAGAGATCAAATTCAGGACAACCCAGAGATATTTTCCAAACTAACCATCTCACTGGCCTGGGATGTTGATATGGGCTCTGATCATCAAGACTCACTATCTAATTTAGATCTAAATGGAGACAACCAGTGGATAGGAAAGTGGCCACAGGAGAGGACAAAACTGACTCTCTGCAAACTGGACAATCTAATGCAAAAGCTTAAGGCATTTCTAGAAAATCAGAAAGAAGACACAGATGATGACTCTGTGCTCTCTCAATCTACTCAGGAGGAAGATCTCCAACCTTCCAGCTACTTCCCTCTCAATATGTATCAGGTCAGTCAATAAGAATATTAAACTTGTCAGGCCTTGCCTGAGGGTAAACCATCAGAAAATGAAAATGTCAAATCAATTTCTAGAAATGCTACCCAGGCTTGAGAAAGTTGAACTTATTGAAGTGAGCAGAGAGCTGCCTCACTGCAGAGCAAGTGATAGACCCAGTGGGGGTACCAGGTTGGACAGCATGGAGTCATTCTACCTGCTAGGAAGCAGTTGTGACCCCAGGGTCTAAGGAGATGAAGAATGAGAGAAGAGTAACAAGGAAGGAGCTGGGGAGGATATGTAAGGGAAATGCCAAGAAGCACTGAGGGAGATGAGAAGAAAGGAAGAAAGAGAAGGGCTGATATTTATGAAACAAACAAAAAACTGTGTGTGTGTTTAATTATTAAGGAGTACTGAAAACTGCATTTACAGTTGGCATTGTCTTCATTTAAAAAATTAGATTTCCATAAATGAGTAAATATTGACTCCACTGCTGCTGGTTACATGTATCTAACTCATGTGTGTTCTCTTGACAGATGATAAGCGAGGTGTATGGCACTGCAAAGACTCCCTCAGTCTCAGCAGGGCAGCCAAAGGAGACTGACACATCTTCCATCACAGAAACAACATCCTGTCTGAACTTCCGGTCCATCTTTCACTGGCTCAGGACACGGCTCTTCTCTTCCCTACCTGGGAGAATGCACCCTGAAAGGTCAACCAAGAGCCCCAGTCTGCTGAAGCCAAAGAAAAGATATTTCCTTAGAGGGAAGAAAATCAAACCTCAAGAATCCCTTGAATCGCTACAACCTATAACCCCAGATTTTTAAAATTTTGACCCTATTGAATAGTCCCCAAAGTTTTATGTTTTACCAATAAACAAAATAAATATTATCCACATCATCCTCTACTTCATCATAACATATGGGCCTAGGCTAACAGTGCATATGTTGGGAGCTAGGGTTGTGGCTCAGTGGTAGAGTGCTTGCCTAGCATGTGTGAGGCACTGCGTTCGATTCTCAGCATGGCACACAAATAAAATGAAGGTCCATTGACAAACAAAAAATTTAAAAAAAAAAAAAGGTGCATATGTTGTCTAGAAAACTGAAATTCATTCTCAGGATATTTTGGGTGTCATTATGCTTCCTAAACAGAAGGCATAATTTTTCTCTCTCCCACCATCCTTTCATACTATATTTGCCCCCATTTTTATCTATTTATTATTTCATACATTTTATCCTCTTTTTATCATTAACTCATTTTCCCACTGCCACAACGCAGCAGGACACCTATCAGATTCCCACATGGCAGGATGGTTTTAGAGGAACTTCTGATTCTTGAGCAAGTGGCAGTGGGCAGCAAGTCACTAGGGAATCAACAGTGTTTCAGATTCTCAAAAAGCACTTGTGTGCCAGGCATGGTGGCACATGCCTGGAATCCCAGAGGCTCTGGAGGCTGAAGCAGGAGGATCATGAGTTCAAATCCAGCCTCAGAAATGGCAAATACAAAATAAGGCTGGGGAATGTGGCTCAGTGGTCGAGTGCCCCTGAGTTCAATCTCCGGTAACCTCCCCCAGCCCCCCCCCCCCAAAAAAAAAGCAGTTGTGATGTTCCTAGAGCACCAGACTGGTTCTAGCATGTTGGTCAGTTCTAGCAAGTTGGCTGGCATAAGTGGCCTACATAAGAAGAGAAAGATGAGGGCTGGGAATGCTTCTTAACCACCCTAAGCCTGCCTTTCTTCATTCTTGAGGCAGATGGGGCCACAGACTTCACAGGGTTCTTTGGAGAACGAATCAGACAAAGCAGGCACTTCATATATGCTGTTGGTGGTGGTGGTGGTCATGTGCCTGAGGATCTCTCCATTAGTCTTGATTTAAGGAGTATCTAAGGGAGAGATTTGGAGTCAACTCTCCTTAAGCTATTTTTCTCATTGAAGCCATTTTACCAAGGTTAGGTTTCTTTCAGCAGAACTTGATTTAACCAAGTATTCCCTCAATCCATTGTGAGGTTGTCTCTGAAATCCCTTTGCAAGTGTCATTAAAATTCCCTCTACCAGTCAACTTCTTTTAGGAAGCTTGACTCATTCTTCTGATTCTTCCTGTGTTGCCAATTCACCATCATCTTCCTCACTCACCATAGGTTCCCCCAAAGGTCCTCCTCCTCCAGCTTCTATTACCACCCTGTGGGACCTTCAGAGTTCAAGTGAAAAGCATATGAGTGTTTATTCTCAAAGGCCTGCCTTCCTTTCCTCAATCCCAACCTCTCATTTCCTTCCTTCCTCCTTTCCCCAAACATTGAGCACATAGAAATGTCTGAAGCCCTACTACCTTAACATACCAAAAAAGATGCCTAGATCTTTGGGCTCAAAGAGCTCTTTATTTAAGAGTTAAAGCCACGTAAACATATGACCATAAATGGTTGTATGTGAGAGTAGTCTGTAGGAGGCATACAGAGGATGCTGAAGGAAGAAATTCAGTACAGGAAAGGTGAATTTCAAGTTTTTCATACATGAGGCTCCCTAAGGTAGCAATATGGTAGTTAGAGGTAGAGGACTTTATGCTGCCAAATACATGGGAGTGGAGGTGAGATCATGTCTGGCTAATCACACATGTGAGAGACGTGTGGCTGATATGGCCCAGGAAAGACAACAGAAAGGGGATGAAAAAGATCAAAGAATAGGGCCCTTTGACCAATACAGTGCCTGCCCAAGGTCACACAAGTCTCTTCAAAGCCAGATTTGTCTTTTCCCCACCTATCTGAGAACTCTATCCCATTTCACTAGATCACTTCAATATACTCCTCCCCTTCTGTCTTCTTGCTCTTTTACTTCACCAACACCTGCAGCTCCATCACCACACTTGTCCCTAATATTCATCCTTTCTGTGTGCCTCATTCCCAAAGTGTGGCGTGTCACTACCTCTAGTCACATGTACAATGCCTGCCCTTCTCTTCTTCCACATCTGCTTTTAATCTCTACTCACCCAATTCCCCTAGAGGACACTCTCGCTTCTCATAGACCATCACACAAAATTACTGAGATTTCCTTCTCTTTTCCCAGACTGCCTGGGCAATTCATCGTTCAAGTACTTGATCTAGGGTTACTGTAGACCAACAGTGGTCATTCTAGGTAAAGCTGGCTATATGCCCTTTCTTCTGGTCCCCACAGCATGACTTGTACTTTCCAGGTCTCCTATAAATCTATTTTACCTAAAGACTGAAATCCAAACACTGTGCCTAGTCCACAGTAATCTGTCTCTCTGGCTCTATGTAATTCTTCAAAATGCTTTCAATACATCCTACAGCTCTCAATTTTTTTTAAACAATTCTTTATAAGTGAAACACAACAAATTTAAATTGAGTTGCTTTTCCTTACATCAAAAGTGACTGATATCTAGGGTTAAGAGTAATGAGGAGAAAGGCTGAAGCAAGAGTTCAAAGCCAGCCTCAGCAGATTAGCGAGGGACTTGGCAACTTAGCAACACTAAATAAAATATTTAAAAAGTGCTGGGGATGTGGTTCAGGAGGCTGAGACAGGTGGATCTCGAGTTCAAAGCCAGTCTCAGCAAAAGTGAGGTGCTAAGCAACTTAGGGAGATTCTGTCTCTAAATAAAAAACAAAATAGGTCTGGAGATGTGGTTCATTGGTGGAGTGCCCCAGGGTTCAATCGCTGGTACAAAAAAAAAAAAAAGAAAGAAAAAGAAAAGAGAAAATGGCCATCAGAAGAAGATCAAATGATAGGATGAACTGCAGATTGAGAAGCCTATTGAGAACAAATGAATTTAAAACCTCATTTGCAAATTTAACAAATACACATATTCAACAAATACGCATGGAACTGTTACAGTGCTTTTCAATACGATAATAGGTCTAAAAGAAAGATGGAGTCTCCTGACCTCAGAGATCCTGCAACCAGAGTTTTGTTATTATTTTAGCTCTTTCTCTAGTAATTAAGTCAAGCTCTAAAAAAATTCAACCAAAATGAATCACTTTAAAACCGTCCAAACCAGTTACAGTGATATATGACTGTAATTCCAGCTCCTCCGGAGGCTAAGGCAGGAGGATCACAAGTTCAAAGCCAACCTCAGCACCTTGTGAGACCCTGTCTCAAAAAAATAAAAAATGAGAAAGGATGGAGATATGACTCAAAGAGTGTCCAAAGTAAAAACTAAGTCATGTATAGATAGGTTAATACTGCATGATCTTAATGTGGAAGCTAAAATATGCTGATCTCCCAAAAGAAGAAACTAGAAGAGTGATTGATTAGTAGAGGAGTAGGAAGGGTAGGAGAAGGAAGGATAGAGGGAGGTTGTATAATCAGTATCAAAATACAGTCAGGAGGAAGGAGTTCTCTTGTCCTATAGCAGAGCAAGGTGACTATAGCTTACAAAAATTACATATTTTTATAAATTATATCTATTTTATATAATTTACATATATATTACATATATTATATATATTATATGTAAATTATGTATTTTACAAAAATTATATGTGATATATATTATATAAAAAATATATATTAGTTGTAGTTGGACACAATATGTTTATTTGTTTATTTGTTTGTTTATTTATTTTTATGTGGTGCTGAGAATTGAACCTAGCGCCTTGCACATACTACGCGAGTGCTCTACCGCTGAGCTACAACCCCAACCCTCATTATATATTTTATAAAGAACAAGAACAAACAATGAAGAACTAGAATAGATGAGAGGACGTTGATGGTTCCCAAAACAAAACAAAACAAAATGATGTTTAAGGAGATGTAAATGCTAATTATCCTGACTTGAGCATTACTCATTATTTATATATGTATCAAATTACCACACTGTACCCCTTAATATGTATAATTATTATGTAATGTCAGTTAAAAATAACTGAGAGCCAAGCAAAGTTTCACACACCTCTTAATCCCAGCAGCTCCCGAGGCAGAGGCAGGAGGATCCTGAGTTCAAAGCCAACCTCAGCAAAGCAAGGTGCTAAGCAACTGTTAGACCCTGTCTCTAATACAAAAAAATAAAAAATAATTGGGCTGGGGATGTGGCTCAGTGGTTGAGTGCCCTTGAGTTCAATCCCTGGTATGTATGGATGGATGGATGGATGGATGGATGGATGGATAGATAGATAGATATGAGATAGATAGATAAACGAAATAGGAGCTGGACATGGTTGCACACGCCTGTAATCCCAGTGGCTCAGGAGGCTGAGACAGGTGGATCGCGAGTTCAAAGCCAGTATCAGCAAAAGCGAGGTGCTAAGCAACTTAGGGAGATCCTGTCTCTAAATAAAATACAAAATAGGTCTGGAGATGTGGCTCAGTAGTGGAGTGCCCCTGAGTTCAATCCTAGGTACAAAAAAAAAAAAAAAAAAGGACTAGGGACATGTCTCACTGGTTAAGAGCCCCAGGGTTTAATCCCCTGTACCAAAATAATAATGATGATAATAATTTCAAGAAGATTTCATACATTTAATAAGAAGTCCCGTTCTTCAGTAAGACTTTTTACATATTTGTGTTTATTTTTCCATGTTGTATAAACCTGACAGGTATGAACCTGTCCCTATGATTTAACCTTTATTATAAAGTAAGGCTTAACAAAATATTTTAAAATATGAAACATTTCAGTACCTCCTTATTCATTTTAGTGTCAGATATATTATGAAGCTGAGTTGTGTGTCAAACAAAGTCCTGTGCTTGGTGTCACACACATGGGGTGGGGGCTGCAGCTGGAGGAGGCCAGTGCAAGTGTCAAAAAGACTGAGAGCAAATTGGAAGTGATCACTAAAAAAGAACTGCTTCGCCATAATTTTCAGACTCTCAAGAATGATGTAATTGCCAAGGACATGCTAATCAAATTAACCAATAAATTCTGGGATTCACTATCTCATGAGTAAAAAGTAAAATCATTCCTTCAAGTGAGAAGCTCAACCCTGAAGACCATCAGCTCAGCTGCTTGAATTAGCTGGGTATTAACTTCAATATTCATAGTCTAGAATCCATAATGACACTATAATATGCCAGAATGAGCAAGGGAATTTATCAATCAAATGTAGCGGGTATTGAGAATTGGTATGGCTAATATAAATACATCATAATCTACCTATGTCATGCAGATTTTTGCTTGGCAGAATCCCAGAGAAGAAAATGTAGCATTGAATCATATCTGCAAAATAGGTGCAAAATCTTTTTTCCAGACTTTAACAGATATGTGAATACATGGCTCAAGAATATGCACAGGATCTAATCTATACGGACACAAGAACTTCTAAAATCCTCTTTCAGAATAATGGAAAGAAAAATAAAGCAAATTATAAATTCACTCCTAGAAAGTGCTAAGAGCTTTACTTTGAGATTAAAGAACAGTTTTGTTTACTTAGGAGGAACTGTTGTTTCAAAAATAAAAGTCTTGAGTTGGGTATGTAACTAGTGGTAGAGCACTTTGCCTAGCATGAATGAGGCCCTGGGTTAGATCCCAGCACCACAAAAACAAGAAACAAAATATAAGTCTTCTCATTGTAAAAAAGCAAGTAAAGGAACTTTATAGCATGCAGGATAGTCTCTAATTTCAAGCTGAATGTGTAGGTTTTATACAGCATTGCCTGGAATCAATCTTTTCTACTATCCCCTAATACCCCAACAAATATAGTACAATGCTTTGCTTTCAAAGGTGAAAGAAAATCCTCATCAGATAACACTCACTGAACCCATCACCAGCAGAATGAGTACAAAGGCCTAAGTATAAACTCCCCAAAAGATTATTAGCATCAAGAAGTCTCCTTACTAAACAATTTCCTTTTTTCCCCTCAGCTTTCAAAGGAATTATATGGTTTTAATGCTTACTGGATTTCAATACAATAGGTCTGATAGAGAACTAGGTATATTCAAGTGGGGATCTTTTTAGATTGTGGCTTTTAAAAGAAAATTTTAAATTTTAATTTTAATTTTAAAATCTCATTACTGGTGAATTCTCTCAGTCTAGGAGAAATAAGAATGGCAATTTACCTAGCTTTTCTCATCCGCATCAATGAAGATTTATTATTTTAAATATACATTTCTATAGGACCAGAGCATATGCTCTCATTCACCCCGACTCCGACTTTCCTGTCTATTCCCTTACAAAGAACAAGAAAATGCTTCTGACATCTTAGTGGTTAATATATGTCTAGATGTTCATTCTCAAGTTTCATTTTTATCAACTCTACTGCACTCTGTCTTTGAGGCCTAGATTTTTTCCTAGCAGTGGAAAGGAAATTTTTTTCTTCAATAAAGTGACTTCAGATACTGTTAGTACCATCTTGGAACAACCAACATAACTGATCCGCGTAAGGATCAAAACTGGGTGCCAAAGCCACTGGGCAAATGATTGTCAAGGGACAGTACATGCGCAAGATCCAAGAACTGTCCCACAGATTACCTTCTAGTTCTAGAGGGGATTAGGCATCTTTACAATGGAGAGGTCTGATGAATAATAGCAGGTTAGGCAAGTGAGTAAACTTGGCCTAGCCAGTATCATACACCTTCTGAGCAAAGCAGTGCATTCTTGCTAAAAGTGTTTGATCTGAATCTAGTCATGAGGACACCAACAGTCAGATGAATTGAGGTTACAGGACGTTGCATCAGACAACTGTCTTAGACTTTTCAAACATGTTAATGTCATGTAACATAAGAAGAAGCACAAGAGGCAGGAAGACAACACAGGTCATATCAGAGGTTAAAAAGACACGACAAATGATTACTATCTCTGATTTTTGACAGGTTTTTTGTTTTGTTTTGTTTTGTTTTGTTTTGTTTTAAATTTCAGACCTAGGTCTTACAACATTGTCCAGGCTGTCTCTTAATTGGTGATCTCCCTGCCTCAGCCTCTGAGTAGCTGGGATTATAGGTTTGCATCACCATGTCCAGCAAACCAAACCCTTGATCAAACCCACAAAGCAAACAAAGACAAGACTACAGGTAAAGGACATTTTTGCTATTATTGGTAAAATCTGAATGCCTGCTGAGCATTAGATAAGATCAAATGTTTATTAATAGATAAGATGACTGAATATTTATTGGGTGCAATAACATTATGGCTATATAAGAGAATGTGTTTTGTTCTTAGGAAATTTAGGATGAAGTATTTAAGGGTAAAGTGTCGTGATACCTGAAACTTACTTCCAAGTAGTCCAGGAAAAAAATACAAACATAGAGAGAAAAATCAGAAAGCAAAGATGAGGAAAATATCACGAAAAGCTTCAGTAAGTAAAAGAATCCACATCTCTGCTATCAAAATGTATTTGTTCCACCTGTGTGACAATATTTTAGATATACATATTCAAAATATAAAAACATTTTATATTTAAAACATGAAGACATGGACATTAATTTGATTTCAAGTGATATAAATCGGGCAGTTCTTTAATATGGCTTCACTGATTCATTTTGGGACCTACCTACCTTTGGATTCCTTGACTGTAAGGAATTTTCGGTCTCACGGATTAGTAAGTACTTATCTCTCAAGTCCTAACTGTAAAAAGACAAAATGGTCCAGATGAGAGCAGACTTGCACCACGATTGAGGAGTTTATTTAGCTTTTGTTGAGATTTAAAAAGAACAATTTTTACCCAGTAGGGAGGTAAGTCCCCTGCCCTTTCAAATTATCATCAGTTTCAAAGCCTCAATGTCTTATGTCTACCTTGAAAAGCACTTACATTTTGTTTCTCACAAATCAGGAACAGCCCGACACTTATAATACTAATAATTCCTGCAAATTGTTTTGACATTTCCTTTTATTTTGAGCACTACTAGATTGTTGTGTTTCTTCCAACCTCAGGCATAGAGCCCCCAGATCCTGTACTGTCTACACTGGGGACTTGTGGGAGGGAGAGAGGGTAGCCCCTCTGTGCTGTGGTCTTTAACAACAGTGTATGCTATGTACTTATTAAATGACGAAAGCTTCAGGTCCTCTCTTAAACAAGAGTACACATTCATATATACTGAACACTTTGCAAATAACTGAAAGTTGAGAGAATTACTGAATCTCATATTTTGAATCCAGGTTAAAACCCAAGTTCTTATATAAGACTTCTTGGGCTTCAATCCCAAGCCCATCACTTATTGTTATGAATCTTGAGGAAGTTATGTAACCTCTCTGGGCTTTGTCCCCTCATCTATTAAACTGCAATATCAACAGCATTAACCTCAAAAGGTAAAAATGAGTATTTAGTAAAAGTGTCTGGCACACAGGAAGTGCTTACAAATTCTAGCTGCTGCTAGTTGCTGCCCCATGATTCCTTTGTTGTAAAAATCTGCCAAAGCACCTAACAACTATAAATTCCAACAAAGTGCCAATAAATCTCTCTACAACTGAATCCTGTCACACTTCTTCAGTCTTATTTCATAATACCCATGCCTCATCCCTAACCCTCCAGAACCTTCACAGCACTAACTTCCTGTCTCCTCCTACCTCAGTGCCTTTGCTTTTGTGATTCCCTCTTCTAATTACTACCCTAACCATGCTACTTCTCCAGTCTGCGCTGCTATTCCTCTACTCTCAAATGTATCCTTCAAGGGTCAGGTTAAACTCAAGCCCCTCAGTAGATCACAGCAGGTTGGAATTAATTTCACCCTCTTTGTGCCACCACAGCATTACTTTTATGTGTGCCAATGTAGATTTTATAGTGGTCTTAAAAAAAAATGCACATCAACATCTTTCTATCCCATCAGAAAAGCTCCTATGTTCTGCTTATCTTTGCATGATCCAAAGCCCCTGTCCAGTTGCTTGTACATAGAGTCTCCACAATAAATATTTGGTGAAATGAAAAGTTTAATCTGCAGGAAATAATTTAAACAAATAGTATCTAAAATGGAATGTTACTTCCTCTTATAACAGTTAACTTGCTCCTACTCATTACACTAGTCTCTAGATGTTTATTGGAGCAGATGGAGGTAGCATAGTGTAGATGTTTCCTGGGTAGAAGAGCGCAATTTTGTACAATAGACAAAGCTAGCTAATAAAAGAATAACCATATATTCCTAACTGCCAGAGCAAAAACTAGTATGTGATCCTCTCTTTTGAATTTAAAAGGCTATGCAGAGTCCAGAAGTCCTAAAAGGCAGACTTTGAAAAGTGTAAAAAGTCCAGCTTGGCTTGAACAAAAGGTATATTTCAGTGCAATGCTAACAAACAAGAGTCTGTAGTGGAAGGATGAAGCCAGATAATTAAGGAATTTTTAATTTAACCTGGGCCAGGGTAGAGGCAAAATCAAGAGACTGGGATGCCCGAATCTGTGTTCTAGAGAGAATTTTCTAAAAACAGCAGCACTAGGACAGGACTGGAATACATTAAAGTTGGCAGCCAGAACGTCAGAGGAAAAACCCTGCCAATCAGGTTCCATGGCAAGATGGAAGGAGGAATCAGATGCAGTCCTGGCCAAAAAGTAGTTTTTCTCCATACAGAATCATTTTCTCAATATGGCTGATGGTACTTCTCTATTACACTCAGGCCCAGCTGTGGTACCCTCAAAATACAACAGCTCTAAGACACTACTATTTCTGATCTTTGGTATTGTCCAAAGCCTGGTAGTATTGCTAATTACCATTTGTACAACAACAAATAATAATTTATTGGTCAAATTCTCCTTGACTGTCTTCACTTATGTGAGTCCATTAAAAAATGTACTTGGGACATTAATTGGTTTAGCTATACCAGCTTGTAACTCCTTTTTGCCTTCAATGATTGATTTTCTACATGAACTATAGAGTTAGATGAAGGAGGTTTCCTGACACACTAACTGGAATCACTTTACTTATACAGTCAATATTTGTGGATTTGCCTGCTTGCTAAAATTTATTTACAATCCCCAGTTCACACTACAAAGGTGTTTTCATGGTCACTCACAGACATACATGGAGTTTCTCACATATGTTCCCAGTTGAGGTAGAACAACACAATGCTCAACCCTCATATTCTATGTGTCCTTTTCACAGTCTATTATCCTGTGTCATGTTTTTCACATTTTTGAGTTTTTTTGTTGAAACTTTTGCTGTTTAAAACAGCCTTCAAGCATGGTACTCAAATGCTATCCAATGTTCCTAGGGCAAGGCTGCCCTGTACCTCAGGGACAAAATACATGTTAGACAAACTTCATTCAGGCATGCACTGTATAGTGCAGGTGGCCATGAGGTCCATGTTAATGATTCAATAGTTAAATATGAGTGTCTAAACAGAAACACCCATAAAACAAGGTTATGTATTGATGAGTTAACAAACACATGACCTGAGGTGGGCAGGACTAACTCTATATTTCCCCTAAGAGAAGTACTCTGTAATTCAGGGTTCATAGTGACTTTATGGACCAAAACTACCATACAAACACACACACACACACACACACACACACACACACACACACACACCAGCAGCAACTGATTACACCTAGGGAAACACAACAAAAACCCAGTCATGTACACTGGTTTCTTTGTTTATTTTGTTTTGTTTTCAGCTCTACATTCTGAGGATTTCAATAGCGCCACAAAGTAAGGAAACAAAAATCACCCACTGGAACCTGTAACATTTTGGTGGAAGTAGTTGGTATCCTCTGTCCCTCTGGTTTTGCACAGAACTGGCTACTCTCCTGGCTACCAAGGAAAGGAGGGAAAAGGAGTCCAACAAGCCAGCGGGTATTGTGGGTCAGGGAAGGCCTCTGCTGTTCTCTCTTGTAAGACCACTGTGGCTATTTTGTCTTTGAGACTTGATTTTTTAACTACCTCAATCACACAGGTGCTCCAATCTAGGCCTTGACAAGACCAATGCAGACAACTGCAGAGATCCAGCTATCTTGGTAATAAGTGCCATTTTGTCCACTGGGTGACCCTGGCACACAGAGCAAACCCTATAAACAGTCATGAAGATAGTCACCTGGGGACTTTGGGTCAGCCATTAATAACTCGACTATTTTTCTAAAAAATATTTTTTTTAGTTGTAGATGGACATAATACTTTTTAAAATCTATTTACTTTTATGTGATGCTGAGAATTGAACCCAGTGCCTCATACATGGTAGACTAGTGCCCTACCACTGAGCTACAACCCCAGCCCTAGACTGTTTTTTTAGTTGACACTGGAAATATCAGTAATTGTTTGGGTTTTCTGTTGGTTTTGTTTTGTTTTGTTTTTGTTTTTGTTTTTGTTTTTTGACAAAGCCCAGATACATTCTGCTTGGCCACAAGCTACCTTTTTCTAGTTTAGCATAAAAACCCCTTCTCAAGTTGCTGGGATCCTCCTATCTTGCTGCCTCCCAAGACATATTTCTATCCCTAAGTCCCTAATAAATTGCATTTTGAGTAATCCCGGATTTGTCTGTTTCTTTCTTCATACTCTTGGCATTTTCTGCCCTTGGCGGCTAGTTCTCATGTACTAGATTTTCCTGGAACAAGCATGAAAATCCTAAGGTCCCATTTTGTAAGCGAATAATTTATTCTGTAATTTCTAAAAATATATAAAGAATAAGACAACTTAAATTCTACCAAACCATCCAAAACATTTGAGAATGTCTCTGAGTTTATATTTCCCTTAATAAAAGCTAACCTCAAGCAAGAAACCACTTCCGGATGTCAGGACATAGGAAGCTGCTTCCTTGCTTGAGGAATCCCACATATACAATACCAAAGCATTAGTGGAAAGTTCCATCCTACATCTTCTTAACTCTCCCCCAAGGCTGAGATAATGTCTATTTGTTGAACAAAATAGTCACCCAAATACAAAACTGTCTAAAAAACTTCCAAGCAAGTTGAGACCAAGGCAAAGAAGAGAAACAACTAATTAGAAATCAAGGGTAAGAAAAATTAGATCCAAAATAAATATAGGACAAAATGCCCTCTAAAATCTCTAAATATCACAGAATCAAATGACCAAAGTATCTAAAAATCAAGCACATAATTACCACTACAAAGGCAAAGAAATGAAGTATAAAACAAACACACAAACGAGAAAAGCTGATGGTACAATGACAATTCATGCTTTTACAAACTAGTTCAAGGTAGGAGTACCAGGAACCTGTCAAGGCTTTTTCAACCCAAAAGCTGCCATAATTTCTACAGAGATGACATGTTACGTTTTCCCTAGAGACCAGAGGAATAATGCTACAAAGGCTGTAAACTGACATATCCTTAATTTAACTCTCCTCTTGGCTGAAGAAACTCTGTAATGTGATTTGACCAAGAGAAGATAGCACAACAATACTAAAGGACCACTGAGTGCTCCCAGGGGACCCAAACTCATTTCTTTACTTAAGACGCTCAGAGCCTTGAGTTACTCCTAAATAATGGATTTAAGAACTATTAAAATCCTTTCCCCACTTCTCTTCTCTGGAAGCAATGGAGGGCCTTGGCGCATGGAAGCTCTAGTGTCAGAACCTAGGTCTTCCAAAAATGCAATAATATTAAACCACAAGTCCACTTAGTAAAACAAAATTCCCTTGGACTCTCCCCTTTCTCAAAAACTGTTTATAGACTTACAACTAGAAACCACAAAGATACTAAGGTCTCCTAATTAAATGTATAACTGCATGGTGACATGAAAGAAAAAAAAAAACCACCTCTCCAGTTATACAGCACACACCTGATTATCTGTCAAACATATAAACTGTCTCTGTTTCTTCCTATTCCTCTCTCTGTTCCACTTACACTCTAGTGTAAAATCTATTTACTTTTATGTGGTGCTGAGAATTGAACCCAGTGCCTCATACAGAGGAAAAAAAAAATCAAAGTCCCTGAATGTCAATTTCTGAATAAGTTAAAAATCATAAGACTGCCATAGCCTTGGCAAGATGAGCAAATGTACTAGCAGCTCTCAAACTCCATCCATACCCTCAGTCAAAAGCTGCATTTGATTATAAAGATGTTCCTAGATATTTGGTAAAAGAGATCACTAGACGGAGAAAAGGGGAAAGGAAAACCTTTTGTGAGTTATAATGATGAAAAAATTCATTTACACATTGTCTCAAGCTATAATGAAAAAACTAAACACAAGACAAACCTTGTGTGACACAATTTCAAATAAGACTGCCATCTCAGAGAAACACAGATTGAGTATCCTTTATCCTGAACATTAAGATCAGATGAATTTCAGATTTTTAAGCTTTTAGGATTTTGGAATATTTGCGTAGACTTTACCAATTCTGCATCCCTAGTCTGAAAATGCAAAATCTAAAATGCTCCAAAATTCAAAATGTGAGGACTGGGGTTGGGGCTCAGTGGTAGAGCACTTGCCTCACAAGTGTGAGGCCCTGGATTCGATCCTCAGCACAACATATTTAAAAAATAAACAAATAAAATAAAGGTACTGTATCCATCTACAACTAAATATATTTTTTTAAAAAATCAAAATGTGAAAGTACCATGCTCAAAATATTTTGGATATTGGAATATTTTGGATTTCAGATTGAGAATGTTCAGCCTGTATTTGCAGAAATTTTTGTATAAAATGCTTAATATAAAGAATGTTTGGCCCGCAAAAGATAGAAAATTCAAGCCCATGTAATAATTAAAGTAATAAAGACTGCAACAGAGAAAAGAGCACAAATGGACAGAGCTATGGCAGGTGCTTTTCCTTGAAAATGATATTATCATATCATCTTCATAGCCAGGGGCTATGATGCCTGCCTACAAGGTGGGCCTGAGTGAGGCACTAACTACACAATCCCACAACCTTCCTCAGCCTAGTGAAGACCAGGCAGGGATAAAGCAAGACAAGCTCTCCACCTCATTCCTGTGCATGGGTCCATCCAGCCTCAAAAGCACATGCTCCAAGGTAGATGATATTTCATCTTTTTGCCAGTTGCTAGAACACCTGAACACTGACAGTACAAAGATTCTGAAGTTTTTTGTTTAATTGCTTTCCTATATGATATCAGTTTCATGAAAATACCTCTGTATGAAAGAAAATAAAGTTCAGAACTTAAAAGTAATTAAGTGAGAACACTATTATTTATTTTTATTTTATTAATTCCACTAATCTAATATTTAACTTAAATTCTAAATTTTAAGTATTGCTTTTTAATAAATATTTTCTTCAACATCTAAATAACAAAACGAACCCAACTTTTATTTGGGAGATTCTTGACTGTAATGACAGTATGGGGACTGAGAATTTAAATACAGAGTCCTAATGTAGCTTCCATAATCTAAATATGCCATGTCCAATTGCAATATCTTATATATGTATTTACATATTTCAGACAGAAACATATGTGCATTTTAATGAATTGATTGTGTGTGTTAGAACTGATTAAAGAAAATATCAGTGTGAAAATGAATTTGCATATACTCAGAGCCTTCAGAAAGTCTTAACTATATGGTTATATGGTTTTCTATGTGCTTGTGGAAACTATTTTGTAAACTTAGGTCCTATCTTAATACTACTTCTCCTACTGTCGTAAGTACCACAATCTAGTGTCATAAGAACTTCTGATATAGGACAGATCTGTGAAAGAATCCAGCATCTAGAAAAATATAAATACCTCCCAAATTATATAAATACCTCCCAAATTAGAGATTACATTTGGGGGATTCACAGAATCTGCCTCTGCTTCAAAGTCTCAACCAAAACCAGCGTCTTTATTTTACAGATGAGGAAATGACGCCCAGCAAGTTTAAATAATGACAGTAGGGAAGCCAGAACTAGAAAATCAGAGTTTGGGTCAATGTTCTCTTTGACTTAAGTATCTCTACAAATCTGCTTTTTAAAACATCGGGTTATTCGTTTGTTAGCTGACAGTCTCACTGAGGACAAACTCAATCTTCATCTACATACCACAGTCGCAGGACTGGTCCAGACCTTACCCACAGTGGTCTCAAGAGGTCACCAAGCACAGTCAACTGGAACTAGGACGTACACTCTGAAGTTGCCATGGTCTTCAGAGTCAGCCACCCACAGAGCCTCACCAAGCACCTTTATCCATTAGGACACTCATATACAGAATGCCAGCATGAGTTAGAGGAATATAATGCATAAAATTAAATTTTTCCTTTGTGTAAAATAGCCCTACTTTCTTGTTGATTCTCAACCCCACTGGCTTCTTCTTGAACTAACCAAGCAAAGCAGACAAACAAGAGCATCTGCACTGGCTCACCCTGCAGAAGGATACACCAAGGATAACACGTTTCCTTCATCCTTCCTCCAAGTTTCATTTTAAGGTAAGGCAAGTAGAAAAATATATTAGTTAGCATTCACCATACATAAGAAGCAAAGAGTCTCATATTTTTTAAAAAGTATCTGAAAATTCTTATAAAGCACCATACAGAGTCATACAGATATTAGAAATAAGAGTGGGGGCTGGAGATGTGGCTCAGCGGTAGCGCGCTCGCCTGGCATGCGTGCGGCCCGGGTTCGATCCTCAGCACCACATACCAACAAAGATGTTGTGTCCGCCGAGAACTAAAAAAAAAAAATAAATATTAAAAATTCTCTCTCTCTCTCTCTCTCTCTCTCTCCTCTCTCACTCTCTCTTTAAAAAAAAAAAAGAAAAGAAATAAGAGTGGGAAAAATACTAAAAATGATAACTGTGATTTAAATGCTATTGCTGTGTGCCCAGAGATACGCTGCTGACACCTTTGCAATAAGTTGTCACAGCAAATTCATGATACTTACAGGTGGGCATATTAACAGTCACATTTTACAGATGAGGAAGCCAAACTTGAGAGGTCATAGGACAAGAAGATGAAAGAGCTGGGGCTTGAAGGTAGAACAATCTCACAGCAAAGTCCCTATATTCACATCCCCCATTTGTTTAAAAAAATACATTTTTCCCCATTCAATAATTTTGCTATGTTTATGCTCAACTAAAGATTTAGATTATAGGGACTATTTTGTCAAAGCTTCCTTAAAACAAAAGTAATGAATTTGTACAGGAAACACCTTGGGAGCTCCTTCTGAGCTCCAGCCTGCCTGACCAAATCTATTTTTATTTCTCTGTTCATCTCTTTAGATTCACCAGGATTCATTAAGTTGAGTCTTCTCCTGGGTTGTCACTTTCCCAGGTTCTTGATCTTGTTTGCAGAAGTCCTGATAATTTCTAAGGTGGTCCAGACACATCTGCCTTCGGAATCTCTTTTCTCTTCCCCTTTGTAATTCCTTCCTATACCACAGACCCAAAACCCTTCTCTGCCAAGGGAACAGCCTCACCAAATTATTCAGATACCTGGCCACTTCCCCAAATAACCTATGAAAACATCTTCATCCGTTCCTGATGAGTGAGCATGCTTAGAACATGCCCTGGAAGCAGGCAATTCAGTTGGCTCTATCTAAAATCAGCTCCTCTGCTTTCAGAGAAGTCTATTCCAACATCACTCCAGAAAGCTGCTGAACCTAAATTATTGGGTAGTCCCTAAACAAATCATCACCAAAGATACACACAAAATATTTGTAGGAGCCCTAGGAGTAACATCATCACCAAAAGATACACACAAAATATTTGTAGGAGCCCTATGAGTAACATGTTCAACCAGATACTACCTAAATGTCCAGCAACCATAAAACAGACACATAATACCATTAAACAAGAGGAATTAAAAAAAAATAAACTAAGTGCAATATTATGGATAAGCTGCTCAAACATAATAAGCAAAATAAAACAGATATACTGTATGATATATTTATATCTCCACAAATTTTTTTTAAATAGGCAAACTAGCCAGGCCTGGTGGTACACACCTATAAACCCAGTAATTTAGGAGGCCAAGGCAGAGGATTATAAGCTCAAAGCCAGCCTCAGCAACTTAGCAAGACCCTGTCTTGAAATAAAAAACAAAAAGGGCTAGGCAGGTATATCTCAGTGGTAGGTTCAACTCCAAGTACCAAAACAACACCAGGCAAAACTAACCAAAAGCAGAATAATGGTTACTATTGAACAGGAAGGAAAGGGGACTCTAGAGTACTGCAAAGGTTCAGTTAATTGAGTTGCAATTACACAGGTGTGTCCACTTAGTGACAACTGCTCCATCAAGCTATCCAGTTATGATGTACCCATTTTCTTCCATGTGTAAGACACTTGGATAAAAAAAATCCATGGAAGGAGACCTTGAGAGTGAGCATCAGGCCTATCCACACAGTTGGCTTAAAAATAATTGTTTCCTGCTGAGTTAATCTAATCTATTAAGTTCACAGAGGAAATCCTTGAAGAAGCTAGAACTCAACAGCAGATCTTTTAACTCTCCATCTAGGTACTCAAGCTACCTCTCAAACATGGAAATGTTTCTCTAACTTCCTTCTTGGTTGTTACCACAGCTAAGTATTAGAAGGATTGATTCATGTTCTTATTAAGAACACAACCCAAGGCCAGGTACAAGATGCCGGTTCCTGGAAGACTGAGGCAGGAGAATTACAAGTTCAAGGCCAACCTAGGTAATTTAGAAAGATCCTGTAGACCCCATCTCAAAATAAAAAGGGCTAGAGATGTAGCTCTATGGTAGAGTGCTTGATTAGCATGCTCAAAGCCCTGGGTTAGATTCCCAGTACCAAGAAAGAAAAAAAAAAAAAAAGAACACAACCCAAAACGCTTCTACTAACACCCATGCCAGGAAGAGCACTGACACTATTGAGTTCACACAGCACTGTGTACACATCTACCATCTGAATGACTGATGACATGCTCCTTACCTCTCTCTGACCCTCAATATCCTCATCTAGATTTTTGAAATATTAACTTCCACTCTGCAAGGCTGTCATGAGGATACGGTCAGAATGTCAAAGCACCTATCAAATATTTAGAAAAAGTATTTGCAGAATGAATATTGACTTGAATTAATCAATGCTTATCTCTTAGTGGAAGCTCAATAAACTGCAGTTATGACCATTAAAAGGAATAAGCGTCTGTGAAAACTACCATCTCATTTTCTCAGCCTATCGGGTCATTAATGGGCCAAAAATTCTCAGTGGCTTAAATGAGGCACTGAAATTGTCTGAGGTACAGAGCAATAAAGAACCTAAGAACAAAGAGGCTCGTGCCTTTTATATGCTACCAGGTCTGCGTTTTCTTTATCAGTGCCAAATAAAGATTTGTTCACTGGGTGCCACAACAAGTCCAAACTCTACAGTCACCTTTAAAATTTTAAAGTTCTAAAACAGACAGGTAGGCCATACAATTTCAAGATAAAATGAGCAGACTGACTAGAGCCAAGTACCGTTACTGCTGCGAAGAAATTTACACTCTGGAGATGTCAGATATGAATGGTGAGGAGTGAGTTTACTTACATTTTTAAAAAACAGGTTTAATACTGACTTTTTTCAGCTCTTCAAATCTCGCACGTCCTTAGCAAGCTGATCCATACAAGTCCTGTACTGAAAAAAAAATAAATAAAAAATGGCAAATCAAAACTAATTCCAAATTATAACACACCAGGAAAAAAAAAAGTATAGATGGCTATTATTGAACAAACCAAGTAACACAGGTATAATTCAAAACAAGAAAATATGTATTAAGGACTGACCTCTATCTACCCATCCTCTCCCTTCCTCTTCCTTCTCCCCATCCAGCATCCCTGCTCTTTCTCCTTCCTTCTCTTCCTTCCTTCTCTTCCTTCTTTAGTTATTGAACAGCTTCAATTGTTCTTTGAAAACTGATATTCTGCTAAAACCATCATCAAGTTACCTAGCATATGGTATTTAGAATAGTCATCCCATGGAATCTGCAAGGGATTGGTTCCAGGATCCCCTCAGATACCAAACTCCAAGGATGCTCCAGTTCCCATGTAAAATGTCACAGTATATGTGTAGAATCTGTGTATACCTTCCCAAATACTTTAGGTCACCTTCAGATTACCTACAACACCTAATATAATGTAAATGCCATGTAAATAGTAGTTAAGAGTGAAAGGAAGGCGAGGAAACCCAGACAGAAGGCAAGAAATGAAAGAGAAGAGATACACACAAGAGGTTTGGGGTTCAGGACTTTTAAGGAGCAAGCTCAGGGATTAGAGCCAGAGGGGTCCTAATTTGGGTAGTTAAGGGTGGGGTTGGTATGAGGGAGTGGTGAGCCTTTCTCAGAAATGACCTTGGACAGGAAAGCAAAATTTTTCTTAAAATGGCTGCTGTCGCTTAAGATGGCCGTCCAGATGCTAAGCAAGGACCTTACCAAGAGAATAATGACAAGGAAAAAACGTCTGCACATGTTCACTATAGATGCAACTCTTCTTCCTGAATATTTTTAATGTGCAGTTGGTTGAATTTGCAATTTGGAAACCACAGGTATAAAAAGTCAAGTACATTTAGTTGTTAAGCTAAAAAAAAAAAGAAAAAGAAAAAAAGAAATGTTTGCAATTCATTTATTATTTTGTCTTCCAAGAAGAATAGTACAAAGGCAATGCACAGAAACAAATATACTGTTTTTCAGAAATGCATTTCTGATTCCCTTATCTCTTAAATAACTCATGTAGGGGAAAAAATCCCCGCATTAGTGTATATGGGCACATATATCCCTATGATGATATAGTAACAAAAGATAATTTGGTGGAAAAGAATATTTAAGAACAGTAAATGTTCCTTTTTAGGTGCTTACTCTTCAAAATTCTCGTAACTACCTCCATCCAAATGAGAAAGTAAGGTTTCTTCAAGTTAAATACAATAGATAATGCACACATGCATTTTTTTTAAAGAACAAGGGCCAGTCCTAGATAATGTTATAACACAAGAATGTGTTTGCTTCCTTCTGCTAAGGGATAGAATAGAGGATCCAATGACCCCAGATTTTGAATCCAGCAGGGGAACAAAAGGGTCAGATCCAAGGCTGCAACAACATAATGGATATCCTTCCAACAACATTCCCTTCCCTTCCCTTTCCCTCCTTTCTCCCTTCTCTCGCTCTCTCTCTACCCCCACCAAAAAAAAGAATTTCAAAAGAGAAGTAGGCTGGGTCTGTAGTTCAGTTGTAAAGCACTTGCCTCACATGTATGAGGCACTGGGTTTGATCCTCAGCACCACATAAGAATAAATAAAGACACTGTGTGTTCATCCACAAACAAAAAAATAATTTTAAAAGAGAGAGAGAGAGAGAGAGAGAGAAGCAGGTGCTTAAAATGCTCTGCTGACAACAGAATTTTAGTCATGAATTGGGGTGTGAACCATCTTGAAGGAATTTCTTCCATCACATCAGGTAAGCATCTGTCCATTTTTCCCTCTCTTAAAGCTGGTTTCATATATAGTCTAGGCATACATACCAATCCAAACAAATTCTAAGTGATTAATGGTGTCTACTTAGGCAAGCCTGATTAAGACTAAATTATGCTCCAAAATGCTTCCATTAATGAACAGCTTTCAAAGTGAGCTTCTAGGAATCTCAATATATAAATGTTTCTGAGAACAGAGGCAGAAGCCAGTGATATGTGGGCAGAGCAATTTCACTTTGATTAATCATTTAGTTGGAGAAGTGGTTTCTTGAGTTGCTTATGAAAGGGTTGAAATAATCAATGTAACCAAATATTCATTATCAAGAAAACCTAGTGCAGAAAATCCCAATTGAGTTCACAACATGGCTGACTGAAACACACAGAATCCAATCATCATCTCAACTTTTATGGGAAAATGTGACTTCCAGCTTGGACCCCAAGCACAGGTCAGTCAGAGGTTGAGCAGACAGGAGCTAAGCTCTCTCTTCCTTTCTGAAAACACCCTTCATCTCTTGGCTGGAAGAAGCAGAGAAGGAAGAACTACACTTCTATGAGGACTGAGTCAATGGTGAGAGGGTGAGTTTAGAGTAGAAGAGCCTGTGAATGTTCCAGAAATGGTGCTATGATTTGGATGTGGTCTGTCTGCACCAAAACTCATGTAATAGTTTGGTCCCCAATGTAATGGTATCGAAAGGTGGTGGGGCCTCTAAAAGGTGAGGCCTAGTGTGAGGTAACTAGGTTATGAGTGTCCTCAAGAAGGGATAAATGCTGGTCTCTGGAAGTGGATTAGTTCTTAAAAAGAGTAAACTAATTTTTAGAAGAGTTGGCTGTTATAAAAAAGACTGAGCCTGACCCATTCCCTTCCTTTGCTTCCTCTCCCACCAAGTGACAGACCAACCAATCTCTCCCCATCCCTTCTCTCCCCTATATATCACAAGCTTTCACCATGTAATGTCTTTGGCCATGAGGCCCTCACCAAATGCTAATGCCATTATCATGTTCTTAGGCTTTCAAAACTGTGAGCCAAATTAAAGCTCTTTTCCTTATAATTTAACCAGTTTTGAGTATTTTGTTATAACAACACAAAATAGATTCAGATAGATAAGGCAGCAGGGAGCTCTGGCAGGGAACAAGACACAATAGATGTCTGTCAATCACTCACTTCCTAGGCCCTACCTGATTGCCCATTAGTCTCTTTGCTGAACATATGTCAAGGTTCTTGGATAGAAATGTCAATGGAAAAAACCTATAGAGTAGATTAAAGAGAAGAAAAGAGTACACCTATGTTCTGTAAGAAGTGTTGCCGGAACTTGCTCCAGAGGAATTGACACCAAGAGACACTGAATTTATTCAATTCCTCCCTCAGCACAGAGTTCCAATTATTTAGCTCAACTGAGATAGAATACATAAAAACATTTATAAACATGAACCATTAGAATTTTTAGATGTGATCACAGGCCTTGTTTAAGTAAGTCAAAGATGTTCTTTGTTTTACAGTTTTGATCGAATGCAAGAGGCTTTAGTCATTTCCTCAAAAACAGACCTAAGCTATAAATACTAACTAACCAACACACGAAGCCACTCACAAAAAGGCTCACTGACAAGTTTAATTTAAAAACAAGAGTGCATTATTAAACTGAAAAGTAAGCCATTTAAAAACCCAAACCCAAGCAAACAACATTCCTAGAAGAAAAATCCTTAATGTAAAGACAAGTACTTACAAATAGCTTTTTATATGACTCACAAATCTTTCTTATACAGAATTACAAGAGAAAAAAAATACAGTCTATATTTGTGTCCACTGAATAAAACAAACCCTTAACATCCTTCCCACAATCTCAGGCTTTAAGTTCCAAGAAAACCCTCCAAACCATGAAATAAGTGACACCTATACATCCCTTTAAGATGAAGAACACATTATTACTATTTCTTATTTCTAAAACTCTTTGATATTCTAAAGCACGACCATTGTAACTAGGAGGAAGATGCCAAACAATCATTAGGAAAGTTACTGTTTATTATAATACTGTCGAAGTCCATGCTCCAAAACTAAGTAGAACCCAAAGTCTCCTCTTAGATATAACCTAAGTGTCTAAAGCATAGGTCTGTAAGACAAGCACAGCTCACCACCTGTTTTTCTATGTTTTGATGGAACCAGGGATTGAACCCAGGGATGCTCTACCATTGAGATATCCCCTGCCCTTTTTAGTCTTTATTTTGAGACAGTCTCAATCAATTGCCCACACTGGCCTCCAACTTGAGACCCCCCCCTGCCTCAGCCTTCAGTGTCACTCCAGTGTCACATTTTTCTCTTATAATTCTGTATAGGAAAGATTTGTTGAGTCATATAAAAAGCTATTTGTAAGTACTTGACTTTACACTAAGGATTTTTCTTCTATGAATAATAGGTGTGTACTACAGCAAATGGCCCATTATATTCTTTATTGCCATACGTAATCAAAGAATCAGGCTATGACCCAAATGTCTATCTTCTTGATGAGTCAGTCATCTCCAGGTAGTTCAGGCTCTTCGGTCAGCATTCAGGATGAAATTTACCTGAAGGACCCTAAGTCTTCCAGATGTATTTCCATTCAGTCTCATCCTCTGTGGAGTTTCCATCTGGTAAAAGCTTGAAGTAGCATCAACAGAAATCACGCAAAGACTGTTTGTGGGCTGGCTAAGAGCTCTATCCAGTCACAACTGTCCGTCGCATGTTCAGGAAGAAGTCCCCTTGCTGAATCATTTCCATCACTTCCTCAAGTTCTCAGGGATTTCTGGAGGAAATGTGTCACATAAATGTGACCTAGTACCCCTTTGTACTAAGACAGGTTTTGATGTGGTTCCAAATAAAAAGGAGAAATATACTACTATCTTCATCACCAATTTGTACACAGACAGAAATGGTCTCAACCCTGTTTTTAATCAGGCTAGTCTCCACCTGGTTTTCAGTGACTGCAGAATAAAAGCCAAATCCTTGAGTTTGAACTCCTTTCCTGCTTTTCCAACTTAACTCTTTCTGATTTGGGGTGATTCATATACCTAGGATGGCTGCTTTTCTTCAGCATATCACACCTACTCCTCCTTCTGAGGCCACACTCACTCTGTCATCTTTGTTAAACATTCGATTTCCTCTTCTAACAACATCACATTCAGTGTACAAGCTAAATAATGTGATCAATGATGTGGGATGTAATATGTATTTCCTGACCCCTGATTCTAACAATCCAGCAGGGAAACCATTAACAAAAGAGACAAAACCAAAGCTGGATGTGAAAGATTCAAAATGCTACAGGTCCCTGACAAGCAAATCTAGAAAGACTAGATAGGCCATCACTGAATTGGACCTTGAAGGAAGAGGAGCGGTTGAACTCAAAGTTATAGGGGTAACACACAGAATCACAAATTTTGAAAACAGATTGGAGTCCAAAATCTCAGTGTCCTTTCATTGGAATAGGGTTTGTAGAAGGTAAGATCAAATATCTTGGTGCCTAACCATGTTCAAAATCATATTTGTAGCCAATTCTTAAGTCTTGCCCACATCATGAAATTTTTCATGTTATGTCCTAATATAGTTCTCACTGCTAACAGCAATTACTCTTCCCACCACCCATTCATTCAGGGAATTAATCACACATTGACTTTCACTCTTCAAATATTCTGAAAGTATATTTTGCTTTCTTAATAAGACTTTTGTAATCAAATAAAATATCCTTTCAAACAGATGCTTGGTCTTTGACAACTACTACCAGTTGAAATGTGAAACAAATTTAAGTCACAAGCTTGGGGTCTGCAGCTAGTTACATGTGGCCCAGCCAAAGAAACATCTGTATTCCAACACAGCACTGTTTTCTGCCTACTCAGTAACTCCTAGAAACAGACTTACAGCTTGTTTTTTTCTGTTGTTTTTTTTTTGTTTTGTTTTTTTTTAATGTGTGGGATAGTCGGAAAAAAACTAATGGTCAGAGCTATTGATGAAACTGAAAATCAAGTTGAGTGGCACAAGGAAGCTACGGCCATTAGCCAAAAATAAACAAATAAATAGACATTAAAGAGCAGAAGAAATTATATGCTATTGTAGTATATTTGCAACCTGAGGATGAATGAAGGGCCTGGGATCCATCACTCATGCTTTTAAAGGATTTATGTGTATTTTTTCACAATACCAGTATAAATACAAGCTGAATTAATAATCTGATAATCTCATATTTCAAAGTCCTCAGTGAACTCACCTTCCATGACAAAATACAAGTCAACACAGGCAATTTCTCTTAAGGTTCGAAAAGTGCAGGATTTGCCATGCTTACTGATTTATTACAAAGCCCACATGTTTCTAAATTAGAATGTTGCTTTGTAATCTTATTTGAAGTGTTTAGTAATGGTTTATTTTCTTTGCCAATATTGGCAAATCATTTTGAATTTTACACAGAAAGATTCTAACAATTCTAAAGATTGTAAGCAATTAGGAACTCAAAAGTTGCTACTCTTTGAAAGTTTTGACTGAATTAACTGAAATGACTAAAGTTTGCTATAAAGTTTTATATTAAAATAAACATACACATAGGGATGGGGTTGTGGCTCAGAGGTAGAGCACTCTACCTAGCATGTGTTCTTAAGTCTTGCCCAAATCATGAAACCTTTTCATATTATGTCCTAATATAGTATTCCTCTGCTCTTGCTGCTAACAGCAATTACTCTTCCCACCATCAGGCACTGGGTTCAATCCTCAGCACCACATAAAAATAAAATGAAGGAATTGTACCCACCTATAACTAAAAATAAATAAATAAATATTTAAAAATTCAAAAATAAACACACACAGTTCATTTCTATATGGTGCAGTATGTGGAGGGTGGGGAATTAATATGGTTCAGATTCTTAGCTCATCATCTTTTGTGGCAAATATTTTTAAACTTTATATGAAAACATATATACAGTAACTAAGAACAGACTAGGGAAGAAGAGCACGAGAAGAAGACCAACATTAAACAAGGATGAGAGGTGGGAGGGAAAGGGAGAGAGAAGGGAAATTGCATGGAAATGGAAGGAGACCCTCAGGGTTATACAAAATTACATACAAGAGGAAGTGAGGGGAAAGGGAAAAACAGTACAAGGGGGAGGAATGAATTACAGTAGTGGGGGTAGAGAGAGAAGAGGGGAGGGGAGGGGAGGGGAGGGGAGATAGTAGAGGATAGGAAAGGCAGCAGAATACAACAGACATGAGTTTATCAATATGTAAAGCAATGAAGTGTAACTGATGTGATTCTGCAAGCTGTATACGGGGTAAAATGGGAGCTCATAACCCGCTTGAATCAAAATGTGAAATATGATATATCAAGAACTATGTAATGTTTTGAACAACCAACATTAAAAAAATAAATTAAAAAAAAATAAAAAAAAACATATATACAAAACTTACATAATAATGTATTAAAACAATATGAAAAATATTATGAACAAAACTTACTAATAATGTATTAAAATTGATGTGAGAAATATCATTGACTATAATGTAAAAATTATGTAACACGACCAAACATAGTGGCGGGAAGACAGTGAGCCACCCCATGCCAGGGTAGCAAGACCTGCAGATCTCCGAGAGTGGTAGAGGACCCCATCCAGCTGCTCTCTACAGAAATCACCAGCACTGTGACCCCACATGGGGCTCCAGGCCTCAGCATTCCAGCAGGACACCCTGCGTTGGAGCAGGCTCAAAGCCCAAAGTTCCAGTCCACACAAGATTTGGTGAGCCTTAGCAGAATCACCTATCAACACATCTGCAGATTGCCATGTCTTCGCACTGCTCCCACACAAGTGACTCAGCTGCTGCCTACCCTCAGCACAAAGCCATCACCCGGTTCCCCCCACCTAGCCAGGCTCCCTCCACCTCACCAGACACCCCAGCGCTGAAAGCACACCCCTGCCACCTTGACTCAACAGTCTCACCATTTAGCTGGGGGCAATTTCCAGATCAGATCTCCAACAGCCAAGTACCAGGTCTCCAACCTTCCCCCCTCCCCAGGGGTGGTAACCCAACACAGTAGTTGCCCAACATAGTTGTGCAGTGTGACCAGGAGCCGCCCACAGGAGCCCTGGGTGAGAGTTTCCTCAATTGGGAACTGCTAGGGGACAGGGAAAGACCCGGAACTGGGAATTCTCCAGGCAAGAGAGAGAGATGGACTGGGGATGTGGCTCAAGTGGTAGTGCGCTTGCCCGGCATGCGCTGGGGGCTGGGTTCCATCCTCACCACCACATAACAATAAAATAAAGATGTTGTGTCCACCGAAAACTAAAAATTAAATATTAAAAAATTTCTCTCTCTCTCTCTCTCTCTCTCTCTCTCTCTCTCTCTCTCTCTCAAAAAGAGAGGAGAGGGAGATAGTACGGGATGCTCCCATCATACCAGCGAGAGGTCCCAAAAAGAGACCCGTGAGGTGCAGTCTTTCTCCAGGGGACGAGTGGGTGCCACCCCAGCATCCAGGCGCCCAGCACCAGGACCAGACTTTCCACCCTCGTTACCTCCACCATCCAGAGGACAGAGACACCAGCTTATAACAGACGATGCCTCCTACTGGATGAGAAGAGAAGCAGGAAAGATATGGATCTCTAAAGCTAGCTACAACCCTGGATTCTTCCTTTTGAGTTTTTTGTTTGTTGGTTTGTTGGTTTGTTTGTTTGTGGTTGGTTGGTTGGTTGGTTGGTTGGTTTTTTCTCCTCTGCCCCTCCATCCTACGGCCCTCACATCCCCAACATATGTGAAACCAAGAACTTTGCATGAAATAGGACTTTGAGGACTGAGTCATCTGAATGATATAATATAGAGGTATTATACATGCTCTTTTTTTTCTTTTCCTTTTTATTCTTTCATTTCTTTCCCCCTCCAAATCTTACTGTTTTAACATCCTGTATTTTTCAAAATACATATGTGTTTGTTTTATGTACTCTACTGTCTTACCACCTACTTGCCCACCCTAAATTATTTCCTGTCTAGTCTCTTGCTACTAACCCTCTTCACTAGATTTCTCCTTCATACTTCCTAAGATACATTGACTCTATATCCTCACATCCTACCTACTCAGCATATGGTCCTAAGCCCCACCCCCAGGTTATTGTCCACTGTCAGAAACATTTTTTAAAAACTCCTGATTATATTTTAGATAATAATTGAATTCAACATTTCTGTACATCAAGACAAAACTGTGTGGGGCTGGGGATGTGGCTCAAGCGGTGGCGCTCTCGCCTGGCATGCGTGCGGCCCGGGTTCGATCCTCAGCACCACATACCAACAAAGATGTTGTGTCTGCCGATAACTAAAAAATAAATATTAAAAATTCTCTTTCTCTCTCTCCTCTCTCACTCTCTCTTTAAAAAAAAAAAGACAAAACTGTGAACGTCTTAATAACAACAAACTGTTCATAGGTGGTATATTGTTGATATTGAGATCTGTAAACATTGTCCTTCCCCACAAAGGAGAGGTCTTGGAACCCTACAAGAGCACTACAAACCTATACGGTAAAAACAATAACAATCTAGAACCACGGAGCTGAAAAGGAAGACACAAGAGCAACATGAAAAGACAAGGGAAGGTCTCTGAGCAGCCATTGAAGGGAAAGGAACTGCTGGTGTGTGTGTGCGCGCAGGTGTGTGGACAAGGAGGTGGGGGCACCCAAGTTAGAGTCCCAACTCCTTGAAATCCATTTGCTATTCTTTTCTTTCTCCCCCACATCTATCTGGTGGTAGTTGGTGTTTAAATTTGTGTTTCTTTTCATTCATTTCAAAATCTTTTTAAAATTTTAGGGTTGGGGGGGTAGTGGGAAGATCAGGAAAGGGGAAAGGAGGAGAGTAGGAACAGAAGAGGAGGAGGAGGACATGGAGATGAAGAAGAGTTAAGGAACCGAGCCCCGGAGGAGGTGACAGAGTTAGTTCTTGATAATTGCCTGTGTGTCAATGGGGAAATTGAAGGCCTGAATGACACTTTTAAAGAACTAGAGTTTCTGAGTATGGCTAATGTGGAATTAAGTTCACTGGCCCAACTTCCCAGCTTAAACAAACTTCGAAATTTGGAACTTAGTGACAATATAATTTCTGGAGGCTTGGAAGTCCTGACAGAAAAATGTCCAAATCTTACCTACCTCAATCTGAGTAGAAACAAAATCAAAGATCTCAGTACAGTAGAAGCTCTGCAAAATCTTAAAAATTTGAAAAGTCTTGACTTGTTTAACGGTAAGATCACAAATCTGGAAGATTACAGAGAAAGTATTTTTGAATTGCTGCAACAGATCACATACTTAGATGGATTTGATCAGGAGGAGAATGAAGCACCTGACTCCGAAGAGGAGGAGGAAGAGGAGGATGGAGATGAAGATGATGGAGATGAAGAGGAAGATGAAGCTGGTCCACCTGAAGGATACGAGGAAGAGGAGAAAGATGTTGAGGAGGAGGATAAAGATGAAGCAGGGTCAGAAATGGGAGAGGGAGAAGAAGAAGTGGGCCTTTCTTACTTGATGAAAGAAAAAATTCAGGATAAAGAAGGGGAAGAAGATGAGGAAGAGGAAGAAGAAGGTCTCCAGGGGAGAAGAGGAAACAAGATGCTAAAGATGATGGAGAGGAAGAAGATGACTAGATCATTCTAAGACCAGATTCCCCAGCATTCCTGGGTGTGCAATAGAGTGATCACATCTTTGTTTTTTCATGTACGATAGCTATCACTACAGAAGATAATGTGTAACTTTTTATAGAAAAGTGTGGTTTTACTATTTTTGCCTTCTCATTCCAGTTAAGATTTACTAGTCTGTTAATGATCATATTGTATGTAGAGAAAAAATTTCATTTACACTCCCCCCATTAAGACATTCTCTAGCAATTATATTTAGAAGCTTACTTTTTCTAATTCAAACTCAAGTTCATTGTATTAGTAATTTTTAGTCTGTAATTAAAACATGGTTGCTTTTACACAGGTGAAGTTTGATGCATTTCATTCATAAGATTTTAAAGTTATTTATAAATTAACTGAAATTACAGTCATCTAAAATATGAAATGACAGTCTCTTGAATAAGTTGATTTTTATTATTATTTTTTTTTTAAGAGATGATCCAGGGATCTTTATTTTGAAGGCATTGACTTTTTTTTAAATAGCTCAAGATATTTGGGTGGGTTTTTTTTGTCACATGAATTAAGTTAGAAAAGTAGAAGCAGAATAGTAAAGGTTCTATTCAGTAATATAGTTTATGGATTTGGGGGACGTTCTAGTCAGTAATACAATTCATGGATTTTCTGGTGATTGATAAGATTTTATTTTTGAAGGAAAAATTACCTATACTAAGTAAGACACGCAGGTGAGCCCTCTCTTTAGGCTGCAGATCATGACATGCCAATGGACGTTTATTTCGTTTTGTTTTAGGTGTGCATTTTCTAATCAATTTCTTTATGATCACCTTCCCTTCTTATTGACTCCCCTCTCTCTATCCCAAAAGAAAGCTGGGAATTTCTGGATACCCAGAAAACCTTTAGTCTTATACCTCAACCACCTTTTCAGATCTCTCTGGGTTTTAAACAGAGTGGAAGAAATTGAGAATTTTCTGAGATACAAATATTGTTATTGATACAATTTTAGGCAGCAAGCTCTAAGATCATATAAGTAGGATAAAGAAAGTAAAGAAGCAGGGGAGGGTTTTTGGATTAGCATCAATGTTCATTGCCTGTTAATAATTAATGAGACATTTAAATCAATTTTTAAGTTGGCATCCCCAAATTTATTTATAATTTTTCTGATTAGAAGCTTTAGTTGTTCCTATAGTTTTAAAGCATTATCAGATGTAGCATTTAATTGGAATATCATAGGCAGTTGGAAAAATATTTGGGATTAAATATTAAAATTAAGACTTATTTTCAAGTGAATGTCCATTAAAATAGAAGAATATTTGGGATAAGTATGAGTGAGTGCTTACTTACATGGTTACTAAATAAAATATAACGAGTACACAAGTACATCTCTGTTTTTGTCATGGAGGCTCCATGTTCAAGGTAACTGCTTTGTTCATATTGACTATCTTAAAATTTTTTCTTTGTTTTGAATATTTGTAAGGTTTTAAAAGTTAGTCTCAGTAAACTAATTGAAGCTATTTTTCTACTGGGACACATTTAAATTACTGAGTGTAGTACTGATGCTGCTTGTTTTTTTTTAGTTTAGAATGTATGACTTGGCATTTTAAAGGTTATTTGTGGAGAAACTAAAACAGTTGCACAACTGACTGAAATAAAAAACACTTGGAATAAATTTAGTAGGGGGATCAGAAAGTACAAAAGATTAACATTTTTTTCTCCTAATTTTTAACAATTAATATGCACTGCTTTAGTCTCTAAGAATTCTCATTACATACTATGTACAGATTATAAAAAACTTATTTTTAAATTGAAATCTATATATTGACTTTCTTATCAATCATCTTATTGTGCAATCAAAATTAGAGTTTTTTGGTTTGAAAACAACACATAGTGAACCTCCACATAACTTTTAAGAACTTATTTAGCTTTGTGGGTGGTATTTTCATGCAAATAAATAAGGGGGATTTTATATTTTGTAGAAGTTTGGGGTCCTATTTTAATGCTCTTTGTATTGCAGTATGTATATAGTGTCTTAAGTTCTTTAAGAATCTCTCTGTAGGGCTGGGGATGTGGCTCAAGCAGTAGTGCGCTTGCCTGGCATGCGTGCGGCCCGGGTTCGATCCTCAGCACCACATACAAACAAAGATGTTGTATCCATGAAAAAACAAAAAATAAATATTAAAAAATTCTAAAAAAAAAAAATCTTTCTGTAAACGTTGAGGTTAATACTTTTGTGCCACTATGTTTTTTGAATAAAGTCATGACAGTGTTAAAAACAAATCAAAAAGCAGCACTCATGATCATTCTTTTATTGTTTCTAACTATTCCCTATTTTTCCTGTGACTGCTGTAACTTAAGTTTTTGAAACAAAATTGGTTCAAATACATTGAAGATTTGTTATAATGATTAAAAAAAAAAAAAAAAAGAAAAGGGAAGAAAGTGTCCCAAACAAATGAAGACACCACATCACTAGAATCATTGGCAGCTACAGCAGAAGGAATGACAGAGAAGGAGATTAGGATATACATCGTTAAAATGTTCTGGGAACTCAAGGAAGATATGAGAGAGCAAATACAGGCAGTGAAAGATCACTTCAACAAGGAGCTACATAAACAAATACAGGAAGCAAAAGATCTCCTTAACAGGAAGATAGAAGTCCTAATATAAAACCAAACAGATATCCTTGAAATGAAAAAATTAATAAACCAAATTAAAAGCCCAAATGAACGCATCACTAACAGAGTAGACCACTTGGAAGACAGGACATCAGACAATGAAGACAAAATATATCATCTTGAAAAAAATATAGACCACACAGTAATAATGGTAAGAAACCATGAGCAGAGCATTCAAGAAATATGGGATAGCATAAAAAGATCAAAAATATTAAGAGTTATTGGGTATAGAGGAAGACATAGAGGTCCAAACCAAAGGAATGAACAATCTATTCAATGAAATAATATCAGAAAACTTTCCAAACGTGAAGAATGAATTGGAAATCCAAATTCAAAAAGCCTACAAAATCACAACAGATCCACATTAAGGCACATTATACTGAAAATGCCCAGCATACAGAATAAGGAGAGAATTTTAAAACCCATAAGAGAAAGGAATCAGATTACATATAAAGAAAAACCAATCAGGATAACGGCAGATTTTTCAACACAGACCCTGAAAGCTAGAAGATCCTGGGACAACATATATCAAGCTCTGAAAGAAAATGGGTGCCAACCGAGAATCTTGAATCCAGCAAAATTAAGCTTTAGATTTGAAGATGAAATAAAAACCTTCCACAATAAACAAAAGTTAAAAGAATTAATAGTTAGAAAACCGGCACTACAAAACATCCTTGGAAAAATATTCCATGAAGAGGACACAAAAAACAACAATGAAAATTAGCAGAGGGAGGTAGCACCCTAAAGGAAAAACTAATCAATGAAGAAAATCAAGTCAAGTTAAATAACAAAAATAAACATGGCTGGGAATACAAACCATGTCTCAATAATAACCCTGAATGTTAATGGCTTAAACTCACCAGTCAAAAGACATAGAATAGCAAATTGGATTTAAAAAAACCCAACAATATGCTACCTCCAAGAGACTCATCTCATAGGAAAAGACATCCACAGACTGAAAGTGAAGGGTTGTGAAAAATCATACCACTCGCATAGATTTCGGAAGCAAGCAGGGGTTTCCTCATATCAAATAAAGTAGACTTCAAACCAAAGTTAATCAAAAGGGATAAAGATGGACATTACATACTGCTCAAGGGAACCATACACCAACAAGACATATCATAAATATATATTCCCCAAACAATGGTGCAGCTATGTTCATCAAACAAATTCTTCTCAAATTCAAGAGTCAAATTGATCACAACACAATAATCCTGGGTGACTTTAACACACCTCTCCCACCACTGGATAGATCTTCCAAACAAAAGTTGAATAAAGACTCTATAGAACTCAATAATACAATCAATAACTTAGGCTTAACTGACATATATAGAATATTTCAACCTGCATCAAGCAGATACACTTTCTTCTCAGCAGCACATGGATCCTTCTCTAAAATAGACCATACACTATGCCACAAAGCAACTCTTAACAAATACAAAAAAGTAGAGATACTACCATGTATTTTATCAGATAATGGAATGAAATTGGAAATCAATGACAAAATAAAAAATAAAAATTACTCTAACACCTGGAGACTGAACAATATCCTACAGAATAAACAATAGACATCAAAGAGGAGATTAAAAAATTCTTAGAGATAAATGTGAACATAAACACAACATATGAAATCTCTTAGCTACACTAATGAAGAGAAGGAGAGAGAGAACTCAAATTACCAGCACACAAGATGAAAAAGGTAATATCACAACAAACACTACATAAATACAGAGGATAATTAGAAATTATTTTGAAAACGTATACTTCAATAAAATAGCATGTGACTTGCCAAGACTGAATCAGGAAGATATATACAATTTAAACAAACCAAAATCAAGTGATGACATAGAAGATGCCATCAGAAGCCTACCAACCAAGAAAAGCCCAGGACCGGACGGTTACACAGCCAAGTTCTACAAGACATTTAAAGAAGAACTACTATCAATACTCTTCAATTCATTTCAAGAAATAGAAAAAGAGGCAGCACTTCCAAACTCATTCTATGAGGCCAATATTACCCTGATTCCAAAACCAGGCAAAGACATCAAAGAAAGAAAACTTTAGACCACTATCGCTTATGAACATAGATTCTCAAAAATTCTCAATAAAATTCTAACAAATCCAATACAAAAACATATCAAAAAGATCATGCACCATGATCAAGTGGGATTCATCCCAGGTATGCAAGGTTGGTTCAACATACAGAAATCAATAAATGTAATTCACTACAGCAATAGACTAAAAGAATAATATGATCATCTCAATAGACACAGAAAAAGCATTTGACAAAATACAGCACCCCTTCATGTTCAAAACACTAGAAAAACTAGGGATAACAGGAACAGTCTCAACATTATAAAGGCTATCTACACTAAGCCCCAGGCCAAATAAATAGAGATAAATTGAAGGTATTCCCTCTAAAAACTGGAACAAGTCAGGGATGACCTCTTTCACCACTTCTATTTAACATAATCCTTTAAACACTGGACAGAACAATAAGACAGACAAAAGAAATTAAAGGGATACGTATAGGAAAACACAATTTAAATTAGCACTATTTGCTGACAATATGATTCTATCACTAGAAGACCCAAAAAGCTCCACCAGAAAACTTATAGAACTAGTAAACAAATTCAGCAAAGAAGCAGGTTATAAAATCAACACCCATAAATCAAAGGCATTTCTGTATATCAGTGACAAATCCTCTGAAACAGAAATGAGGAAAACTACACCATTCACAATAACCTCAAAAGAAAAAAAAAAGATACTTCGGAATCAACTTAACAAAAGAGGTAAAAGATCTATATAATGAAAACTACAGAACTCTACAGAATGAAATCAAAGAAGAGCTTAGAAGATGGAAAGATCTACCTCACTCTTGAATAGGCAGAATTAATATTATCAAAATGAACATACTACCAAAAGCACTATACAGATTTAATGCAATTCCGATCAAAATCCCAATGGCATTCCTCATAGAAATAGAAAAAGCAATCATGAAATTCATCTGGAAAAATAAGAGACCCAGAATAGCTAAAGCAATCCTTAGGAGGAAGAATGAAGCAGGTGGCACCACTATACCAGATCTTAAATAATACTATAGAGCAACAGTAACAAAAACAGCATGGTATTGGCACCAAAACAGACTGGTAGACCAATGGTACAGAATAGAGGACACAGAGACTAACCCACAAAATTACAATTATCTTATTTTTAGACAAAAGTGCCAAAAAACATGCACTGGAGAAAAGATAGCATCTTCAACAAATGGTGCTAGGAAAACTAGAAATCCATGTACAACAAAATGAAATTAAACCCCTATCTCTCACCATGCACAAAACTCAATTCAAAATGGATCAAGGACTTAAGAATACAACCAGAGACCAGGCATCTAATAGAAGAAAAAGTAGGCTCTAATCTCCAGCATGTGGGATTAGGCCCTAACTTCCTTAATAAGACTCCTATAGCACAAGAATTAAAACCAAGAATCAATTAATGTGATAGGCTGAAACTAAAAACTTTCTTCTCAGCAAAAGAAACAATCTGTGAGGTAAACAGACAGCCTACATCTTTTTTTTTTTAAGAGAGAGAGGGAATTTATTTAAATATTTATTTTTTTAGTTTTCGATGGACACAATATCTTTATTTTATTTGATGTGGTGCTGAGGATCAAAGCCAGGCGAGCATGCTACCACTTCAGCCACATCCCCAGCCCGACAGCCTACATCTTGGGAGCAAATTTTTACCCCCCACACATCAGATAGAGCACTAATCTCTAGGGTATATAAAGAACTCAAAAAGCTAAACACCAAAACCACAAATAACCCAATCAACAAATGGGCCAAGGACATAAACAGACACTTCTCAGAAGAGGATATACAATCAATCAACAAATATTTGAAAAAATGCTCATCATCTCTAGCAATCAGAGAAATGCAAATCAAAACTACCCAAAGATACCATCTCACTCCAGTCAGAATGGCAGCTATTATGAAGACAAACAACAATAAGTGTTGGAGAGGATGTGGGGAAAAAGGTACACTAATACATTGCTGGGACTGCAAATTGGTACAGCCAATATGGAAAGCAGTATGGAGATTCCTTGGAAATCAGGGAATGGAACCACCCAGCTATCCCTCTCCTAGGACTACACCCAAAGGACTTAAAAACGGCATACTACAGGGACACAGCCATATCAATGTTTATAGCAGCAGAATTTATAATAGCTAAACTGTGGAGCCAACCTAGATGCCCTTCAGTGGATGAATGGATAAAAAAAAAAAAAGCATTTATACACAATGGAATTTTACTGAGCAATAAGAGAGAATAAAATCATGGCATGTGCAGTTAAATGGATGGCACTGGAGAGGATAATGCTAAGTGAAGTTAGCCAATCCCACCCCAAAAAAAAATGCTGAATGTTTTCTCTGATATAAGAAGGCTGATTCATAGTGGGGTGGGGAGGGAGAGAGTGGGTAGGGAGATCATGGGAGGAATAGATGAATTCTAGATAGGGAAGAGGGGTGGCAGGGAAAAGGAGGGGATAGGGGATTAACAAGGATGGTAGAATGTGATAGACATCATTATCCATGCATGAAGACATAAATTGATTGATGTCTTTATATACAAACAGAGGTATGAAAAATTTGTTCTATATGTGTAACAATAATTGTAATGCATTCTGCTGCCATGTATTTTTTAAAAATTACATAACAATATACTTATGCAGATTTCAATTAAGATTGGGGCAAGACCTTCAGTGTAGATGCTTTTATTATTTGCATATTTGGAGCATTAGTGTAGTTGGGTAAAAATAAGAGATTTCCCATATGTAGCAAAATGAAGTTAAACCCCAGAATCTCTCCATGCACAAAGCTCAATTCAACATGAATCAAGGACCTAGGAATTAAACCAGAGACCCTGTACCTAACAGAAGAAAAAGGAGATCCAAATCTTCATCATGTCAGATTAGGCCCTGACTTCCTTAACAAGACTCCTAAAGCACAAGAAACAAAATTAAGAATCAATAAACGGGATGGATTCAAACTCAAAAGCTTCTTCTCAGCAAAAAAAACAATCACTCAAGTGAAGACAGAGCCTATTTTACGGAAGCAAAATTTTTACAACATGCACATCAGATAGAGCACTAATCTCCAGTATACATAAAGAACTCAAAAAACTTAACACCAAAAAACAAACAAACCAATCAATAAATGAGCTAAGGAAATGAACGGATACTTCTCAGAAGATGATATACAATCAATCAACAAATATATGAAAAAATGTTCATCATCTCCAGCAATCAGAGAAATACAAATCAAAACTACTCTAAGATTTCATCTCTCTCCAGTCAGAATGACAGCTCAAGAATACAAGCAACAATAATTGTTAGCAAGGATGCGGGGGAAAAGACACACTCATACATTGCTGGTGGGACTGCAAATTGGTACAACCAATCTAGAAAGTAGTATGGAGATTCCTTTAAAAACTTGGAATGGAACCACCATTTGACCCAGATATCCCACTCCTCGGTCTATACCCAACACAGTATACACTTAGAAACTGCAAAACAGTCACATTAATGTTTATAGCAATACAATTCATAATAGCCAAACTGTGGAACCAACCTAGATGCACTTCAATATATGAATGGATAAAGAAACTGGTGTATACACACTGCTGAGAGCCACGGCCAAGTCTGTATGGCCCCTGGCATATTGCCAACAGTATTGGTTGACAGGCGAGGCATTACTATCCGCCTCAGCCGCTACTTTTGAGTTCTCATGCTACTTTGGAGTTCTATCACCAGAGGGCGTAATTCAACCAACAGCTCCACCTATGGAGACAGCTGAGTGGCCCTCAACCCCCGTAGTTGATAGATGGGATCCTGAGACACAACCTCAAAGATTAGCATGCCCTGTACTTGAGCAGGCAGGAGGGCAGCGAATTCACCGAGCTTTAGATTTCAAACCAGTGAAGCAGTTAAAGGAGGCTATAACAACCTATGGTCCTCAAGCACCCTTCACTGTAAGCATGGAAGAATCCATTACCAACTTGGACATGACGCCAGCAGATTGGGCTAGTATGTGTAAATCTGTGCTAAATGGTGGACAATATTTGTTATGGAAGGTTGCCAATGAGGAATTTTACATGGAGACGGCTAGGCGAAATGCAGCAGCCAGTTACCCTCAAAGAAATCTAGATATGTTGTTAGGAAAAGGACCTTATGAAGGTCAACGGCAACAAATTGAATATGATCCTGCTATATATGCACAAATTGCTGCAGATGCAGTTACGGCATGGAAGACTTTACAAGGACATGGAGATTTACAAGGTCAATTATCTAAGGTAATACAGGGAGCTAATGAACCTTACGCTGAATTTGTAGATAGGCTTATTCAAACAGCTACCAGAGTTTTTGGGGACACAGACAAGCAATGCCATTAATTAAACAACTGGCTTATGAGAAAGCAAATCGCTGATGCAGAGAGATCATTAGACCATGGAAACATGGAGATTTAAACAAATATATTAAATTATGTAGAGACATTAATGAACAAAGGCAAGTCTTGGCAGCTGCAGTACAACAGGCTTTAGATGCCAGGCCAAAAACATACTACAATTGTGAACAAACAGAATATTTTAAAAGGAATTGCCCCATAGGAGGAGGGTTTAACAAAGCTAGGTATCAAAGGAGTAGAATACCGGGTATTTGCCCACAATGCTGTAGAAGGAGACATTGGGCTAATGAATGCCATTCTCAAACCACCATAGAGGATACTGCGTTATCAAAAAACGGACAAGCACCAGGTGTTTACCCACGATATCGTGGAGAAAGGCATCGGGCTGCATTGCCAAAAAACGGACAGGGGGGCCCAATGCTCCGGGGCCCACAACCACAAATATACGGGACACTGGAGGAACCCAGAAACACCATGGAGGAACCCAGAAACACAATCAGGGTAGTGCCTAGGACACATTATCCATCAGATCTCTCATTAGACAAACCAGAGGGAGCAGAGGGTTGGACATCTGCGCCTCCGCCAGAGCAGTACTAACTCCAGAGATGGGAGTTCAGATCATTCCCACAGGAGTAAAAGGACCTCTTCCCCAAGGAACAGTAGGCTTATTGTTAGGACGCAGTTCTTCTACTCTAAAAGGACTTATAATAAGTCCCGGGGTAATTGATCCCGATTATGAAGGTGAAATGAAAATTATACTAGTTCTCCAAAGGGTATATCACTAATTTCACCAGGAGATAGAATAGCACACTTATTAATAATACCCAGCCTACATGATAAATTTTCCAGTAGTAGTATAGAAAGAGATTCCAGGGGATTAGGCTCCACAGGTGTAGATTGGACTATGCTGTCTTTAAATTTAGATTCTCGCCCCATACTAAAACTAAATATTCAAGGACATGAATTTAATGGGCTATTGGATACAGGTGCAGACCTTAGCATCATATCTCGTCAAGAATGGCCAAAACATTGGCCGTTAGAACAAGCCACTCAAACGCTTCCAGGCCTAGGAGTGGCGACTAATCCCCATAGAAGTGCAATGGTATTAGATTGGAAGGATCCTGAAGGATGTGAAGGAACTATACAGCCACATGTATTGGATCATCTTCCTATAAATTTATGGGGACGAGATGTCCTAGATCAATTAGGTTTGACATTAACAAACAACATCAATCCAAATGCGCCCACTATTAGGGCTAGACAAGGTTTCAGGAAAGAAAAAAGATTAGGAGAACAAGGTATAGCAGCACCAATTCAAAGGAATAAATAGACATGGACTGGGTTTTCAGAAGGGGTCACTGAGGCAATAAAAATTACTTGGAAATCAGATAGACCAGTATGGGATAGATATGAATGGAAAGTACTCCCTCAACGGATGGCTAACAGCCCAACTATGTGTCAAATTTATGTTAACAAAGCAATCCAGCCACTTAGAAATCAAAATCCTGAACTACAAATATTTCACTATATGGATGATGTATTGTTAGCACACAAAGATAAAAACACATTGCTAGAATGTTATGCCACACTTACAAATTTATTAAAAAATTATAATCTAGAGATAGCAATAGATAAAGTACAATTAAATTTTCCAATTAATTATTTAGGAGTTCTAAATTATTTAGGAGTTCTCAACCATGGTCCGTCCACCAAAAATTCAAATACGAGTAGATCAACTCAAATCACTTAACAACTTTCAAAAGTTATTAGGAGACATAAATTGGATAAGGCCTTATCTAGGCATACCAACAGGAGAGTTGGGACCTTTATTTGATAACCTAAAAGGTCCATCAGATCCAAATTCACCCCGAATGTTAAAGCCTGAAGCAAGAAAGGCATTAAAAATCATTGAAACACATATGGAAAATATGCATTTGGAGAGAATTTATATAAGTTTGCCGTTATAATTTATTGTAATACCAACAAAAAATATTCCTACAGGAGTATTTTGGCAAGAAGGTCCATTATTGTGGATACATTTATCTTATTCTCCTAAAACTATTCTTACTAGGTATCCTGAGGCTGTAGGACAATTAATACTCAAAGGAATAAAAGCAACAAAGGGAGTGTTTGGGATTTCTCCCAATAAAATTATTACTCCATATACTATGGATGAGTTAGCTAATGACTTAAATACTTGGGCAATAATCATGTGTAAATCTAATGTTTCATTTGATAATCACCATCTAATCCTTTGTTGTCTTTTTGGTCTTCGCATCCTGTAGTTTTTCCAAAAATGACAAGAAAAACCCCTATCATGAATGCTCCAAATGTATTCACTGATGGGTCAAATAATGGTCAGCAGCAGTAGTTACCCCTGATCAAACTTTTACATTTTTAGTACCCAAACACTCAGCTCAAAAGGTAGAGCTTGATGCAGTTTTATAAGCTTTTGTGGTGTTTAAAGACTCTGTATTTAATTTATTTTCTCACAGTCAGTATATAGTTAATGCTATAGTATCCCTTGAAGATGCTGGTAGGATTTCCCCTTCCTCTACTGTTTTCTCTTTGTTTTCCACTATACAAAGTCTAATCTGGGACAGAAAAGATCCATTATTTATAGGAATATCAGGGCACATACAGGATTGCCTGGAGCCCTTAGCTTGGGCAATGAACTAGCAGATAAATCTACACATGACATACATATTTTCTCTACAGTAGAAGAAGCAACAAATTTTCATAGAATGTTCCATGTCAATGCTAATACTTTACAAAAGCGTTTTAAAATAACTAAGGAACCAGCTAGACAAATAATAAAACAATGTCAAAATCGTGTGACCTTTTTACCACAAGTTAATCTTGGACTCAATCCTAGAGGACTGATACCTAACCATATTTGGCAGATGGACGTCACACACTTGCCAGAATTTGGAAAATTAAAATATTTGCATGTTACAGTTGATACTTCTTCCAGATTTTTGATGGGCTCCCGTCATGCCGGAGAAAAAACTAAAGATTATATAGCTCACTGCTTACAAAATTTTGCCACTGTGGGCGTTCCAAAACAGTTAAAAACAGATAATGGTCCTGGTTATACTTCTACCTCTTTTAAACAATTTTGCTCATCATTTGGCATTACTCATATAACAGGAATCCCATACAATCCTCAGGGACAAGGCATAGTTGAGAGATCTCATCAAACTATTAAAATGTACTTATTAAAGCAAAAAGAAGTAATTGGAAAGGGGTATATATCCCCCAAAGATAAACTTAAAATAACCCTTTTTACTCTAAACTTTAAATTTGGATTCATCAGGGCTTAGTGCTGCGGAAAGGCATATGTGTCCAAAAAATGTACATAAGCCTAAGGTACTTTGGTAGGATATTCTAACAGGACAATGGAAAGGTCCTGACCCAGTGATTGTCTGGAGTCGGAGTTCTGTTTGTGTGTTTCCACAGGGAGAACAACAGCCGATTTGGATTCCAGAGAGACTAACCAAAGCGATTTCTACAGACCAAAAAGAAGATGATTTGACTCAAATCCATAACAGCTGATATCCAGAGCTCCAGCTTGGCTATTCTTACATCTGCGACAGTGATTAACCAGGATGCTTTTTTCAATATCTATTTTATTATTGCCTTTTCCCACATCATAAAGCTCTATTTTATTTTTTGAGCTCATACAGACCTAGGTTAATGTTTTTCTGATCGGTTTTATTTTTTGACTGTGGAGTTTTAAACATTGCAATGGAGATTTCACCTGTGTAAGCTACAAGGCCTTTACTATTGTCTTATGTGTTGTACGTTTGTGTGCACACTTGTTTTGTGTTGTATGTCTGTATGTGCATATATCCATAGATCATATATGAGAAGTGCTCATGAAAAAATGGATCCAAATATTTTTTTTTATTCAGGTGATTTTAATGGTTTAATTTAAATTGGGTAAACAGCTGTTGAGGATTGTTTTAATATGTGAACAAATAAGGAGGTTAACAGATCTGTTTGTTTACTTTCACCTTTCCTTTTCATTATATTTAATAATTCTGTTCAGGATAATGTAAATTGTTCAGAAAATTGTTTTCTTAGTACCTGTTGGAATGTTACATATTTTTTTTTTACCATCATTGCCAGAATTCCTATCTTCATCCCAGTGCCAGTGAAGACAAAGATAAAACCAAACTACAGCTTCTTCAATAGTTATCACAACAAACTGTATAAACTGATGCATCAATGAATAATAACTCAACAAGTAATACTCAATCAAGGAGTCGATTTACTTTGGGAAGAAATGGACATATTGATGGATTCCTCTGCTTTGAACTGCTTGCACAACTTGCCTAGACTATGTATCACTTGTATGCATTGTGAACTATCTGTTGGTGCAGCAAATTGTGGTAGTGCTGGAGTATCTTTGCTGATGGTGTCACCGGTGGTACAATTTTTCAAAGAAGCCCTCAATTGGCTTAGTGTCGTGGCATTTTGCATCCTCCTCCCTTCTACTAGTGATGGTCTAAAATTTGGGGACCAATAGAGGTGAGGCAAAGAACCTCACCGCCTCGACTGGCACCAAGGCCAAATTTATGGGCCAACAGAGGTAATCCAAAAAACCTCACCCCCCCACTGGTGCAAAGGCCTATCCTCAAGTATGGCTGTATGCTGGACTGGTAGTCAGTGACAGGTATGATCCAATTGCAGTGGTACCAACCTAAGACAGGAGGCTGATGCCTAGAGGTCAGCTCATCCAATGACAGGTAAGGACCATATGTTGTATTGGACAACCTAACAGGCACAGTCCCTAAGCCACATTGCTTGTTGTTTAATTAAACAGAAGGGGGGAGATGCTGAGAGCCATGGCATAGTGTGAATGGCCCCTGGCATTTTGCCAACAGTATTGGTTGACAGGTGAGGCATTACTATCCGCCTCAGCTGCTACTTTTGAGTTCTCGAGCTACTTTGGAGTTCTCATGGGGATTCCTGGGAATTCCCCGAGAGTTCCCATTGGTTGGGGAAGTGCAGGAGGAGGGATTTCGGGAGGAGATATTTCCGGTGGCTGGTTCCTAGACAAGCAGCGTGGCGTTTGGGAGGAGTTGCTGGGTTTGATCCTCAGCACCACATAAATTAAAAAAAATATTGTGTCCAACTACAACTAAAAAATAAATATTTAAAAAATAAAATATGTATTTTGTACCTACCACTGGGCTACATGCTACAGGGATATAAAATTAATAAAAGGCACAGCATCTTTGGTGGGGGGGGGTATTGTCCATTAGGAGATAAAAGAGGTTTGTTTATTTTTATCTTTTTATTTTGGGAGAGGGCTCCTGGAGATTTAACCCAGAGGCACTTTACCACTGAGCCCACATCCCCAGCCCTTTTTTATATTTTATTTAGAGACAGGGTCTTGCTAAGTTGCTTAGGGCCTCGATAAGTTGCTGAGGCTGTCCTTGAATTTGCAATCCTCCTGCTTCAACCTCCAGAGCCACTGGGGTTATAGGCTTCTGCCACCATGCCCAGCTAAAAGAGGCTTATTAATGATCTGCAATATAATGTGACATGTAGCACAAAAAACTTCATGAATTCTAATCTGTTGAATTTAGGGGGGAAGGGGAGGAAATTCAATGGTCTTCTGTTTTAATTATTAATAACATGAAACATCTGAGACAGGAAGGATAACAACATGGTAGGTGTCACATAAAATGGCCAGATGAAATGCTAGACAAACAGGGGAAATGACTTAAAGTTAAGGGTAGTTATGGGAGGTATTTAAGAAAGAATGATGGATATGAAGAAAATCTGAACAATGTATAGAATTTCATCAGGCTAAAGGAAGAGTTGAAAGAAGAAGAGAATTCCAGGCAAAGAAATCAGAAATACAAGGGCCAAAGCAAAGCATGTTCAGGAGATGGCAGTGGATCCACTTGGCTAATGGGATGGGGCGAGTGAGACAGAGACTAGAAGACTTCACCTGGCTAGACCTTGAAGACACTTGATAAAAGGTGGTAACGAGGGGGGCCTAGACTGCTGAGTATTCAGAGCCCTTATGTATTCAGAGCCCTTAATCAACTAAAGAGAGTTTGATTTTGCAGAAAGTAGGGAGAATCAGAGACCACCTGTATTATTTAGAAGACAAAGGCCTAGGAAGGAAGATATGGATACCAGCTGTGTTTTGAAGGAAAACACAGTCGCTCCATGACTGAAATGGAAGAGATAAAGAAAACTCAAGGATGGATCCAGACTTTGAAACCTAAATGTCTGAGGCAGGGAGGAGGAAAATAGGGCTGCTAACAGAAATAAAATCAGCCAGAGAAGAGGGGATCGGGAGAAAGGTACAGAATGAATTCCACCTCAACAGGTGGAGTTTGAAGTTCCAGCAGAATGCCACAGGGGGACATCAAAATCAACACAAACACAGGAAGAAGGCCATTGAGAAAGTCTTTAAGAAGTACAGTGTTTGAGGTATAGCACAGTGAGCTACCGAAAGCAGGTGGCAAAGCAGGGTTCAGAGGAAAATTCTAGTTGGTGCTATGACCGAATCTGAAGAAAGCAAGAGCTTCAGAGAAGTTATAAAGACCAAAGCAGATTGCAGGAATAGGAGTGAAGAAGAACAGGTACAGGCAACAAATGAACACCCTGTCTAATAAATACAATCAGCCAGATGAGAAAAGATGGGATGCTGGGGCATAGGAAAGGGCACTGAAGAAGAGGTAGTACTTATTTCAGTAGTAAATAAGACATCCTGAATGTTTTTAAACAGAAAAACGTGGGGAGAGAAGACTTTAAACATCTGAGACAGGAAGGATAACAACAGACAAGACAAAGAAATAGTGATAAATAAAAATAGAGAAATATGTTGAGGTTTAAATAAAGATGCCTAACTGTCAGGTCTGTTTTGGTAGTCTACACAGTGTTTCCAAAAGTGTGACTCAAACAATTTGAGATTTCATATACCAAATTAGATATTTGATTTTTCTAGAGAAAACAGAATATGGAACAACATTAGGCCCAAGATTCCATGGGACAACAACCACTGCTGCTCCCCCACAGCCCCAGCCCCCAGAGAGAGCCAGCACTCTGCAGTTTACATCAGTCCCCACCTATTGCCTCATTCATTTTGGTAATTCTAATGGTCCCAGTTGACATTTGAATTTGTGACCCCTGACTTAGATCTTTTCAATAAAAAAGAAAATGACATCATCCTTAGAGGGTAATTAGGGACTGTAGATTGGAACTTGAAATTTGTGAAAAAAATATATTGCAAAAGCCATTGAAAAAAATTGGGTTAGAAAGTCAGTAAGAGATGAAAATTAAAAAAAAAAAAAATCAAAGGGCAGCTGAAACAGCAGTGATTACTCACTTGACTTGGCAGAGCCCTACAGCCTGCAAACAGAGATCACAAAGCATTGTAGCACAAGACTGGGGGCGGTGGTTTGTTCCGGGGTTGTCGTCTAGGTGTTCTGAGGTTGTCATCTAGGGTGCTAGTGAGAACATCAGTGAGGACACTGGCCAGTGTCTGGCCTTGATAAAGGGGATAGTGGCCTGGAAAAAAGATGACAAAACCTCATGAGAGCAAAGAACAGATCAAGAGAAGGGAGGGAGGGTTCTGGAAGGCAAGATAAAAAGATTCTTCCTGGAATTTTTCTGGCCAGAACTTGAAAATATTATCTGTATAAAAAATTAGATGATAGACACATCAAAAGCTAAGATGAATTGGGAGACCTATGAAGGAAAGTGAAAGTATAATTAGCATAAAAGGCAAAAGTCATGCAAAAATGTCTCTGTAGTGTACCTTCATCTCTCTACTATTTAACTTCTAGAAATCATCTATAGATTTTCTTTAAAAAATAAAAATAAAAATCTAGTGGTGAAAATAAGACCAGACTTGATATAATGAAGTAAGTTCAAAGAACTATATTTTTGTGAAATGAACCAAGTGAGTATTGTTTCATTTGGATTGGATAGGGTGAACTCAGGGCCTCTCCCATGTTAAGCATGTGCTCCACCACTGAGCTACACCCTGCCTCCCAAATGAATGCTTAAGGAGACTATTTTTAAACTACACACTTGACTTCAAATATTCTTAAATACAATTCCAGAGACTGAAAGCCCACTCATACACATACACATACACATACACACACACACACACACACACACACACACACAAAATATCTACGAACAGGACTGTATACATTATCTCAAGTTTTGAAGAAGAAAGAAGATCCAAAGTTCAAAGTTATTAAGTTCTCAAAGTCTCACATATCAAATGCACATAAAATGGAAAGGTATCCAATGTTTAGGATTGGCCTGTCTAGTACCTGAACCTTTGGGGTGAACATACTCTGAAAGTTCCTTGATGTCTTAAAAACATACACACAAAATGACATTAAATGCAGAGAAGAACTCTGTAAAGTTATGCCCAACTGACAACTGTCCTTTGATTTTTTTTAATTTTCATCTCTTATTGACTTTCTAACCCAATTTTTTCAATGGATATTGCAATATATTTTTTCACAATTTTCAAGTTCAATCTACAGTCCCTAATTACTAAGGATTATGTCATCTCCTTTTTTATTGAAAAGAAATAAGTCAGGGATCACAAATTCAAATGTCAACTGGGACCATTAGAATTACCAAAATGAATAAGGCAATAGGTGGGGACTGATGTAAACTACGGGGTGCCATCAGTTGTATATAACAATTTTAACTTTTAAATTAAACAAAATTTTTAAATCTTAAGAATTGTACATTAAAATGAGACCCTTTTCTTCAAGTACTAAAAAGGGTGATATTGATTGAACAGCCCTAAACGGAAAATCCAAAATGCTCCCCACCAAAAGTTTCAGGTTAGGGATAGTCAATCTTAAATTCAGTCCATGCAAAATTTTTCATAATCTGAAAAAAACCCGCCAGAACCACTTCTGGTCCCAAGCCTTTTAAATAGAGATATGTAGCCTGTAATACACACGATATTCATAGAAGGCTGGGCAAACAAGAAGTCTAGGAGTCACTACTTTTTTCTTCTCTGAATAGATAATTTTTACAACAGGCCCTTTGTAGATTTTCCCAGGCACCAGTTCCTCACAATGGAATCAATTCTACTTTTAATCCATTATGTCACATCATCCTATACAGAAAGGAGAACTTGGACTTTTTTCCGGAGCATATCAAATCATGGGTGGAAGTACAAATTGGTACACTTTATTAGTGGGCAGACAGTATAGCAGCATTTAGTAACATTTTAAATACACAGGCTTTATTCACTACTAACACTGCTTATAGGACTCTACATAAGTGATCTACTACCTAGATGCTCACTGCAACAGTTAAGAAATAATGACAAACTGGAAACCACCTAAATGTAAGTAAATAAATACAGTTTATCCATCTGATGGGATGTTATGAAACACACCTGAAGCAGCCTCCCCAGATCAAAGCCAGCTTCAGCAAAAGTGTGGTGCTAAGCAATTCAGTGAGACCCTATCTCTAAATAAAATATAAAATAGGGCTAGAAGTGTGGCTCAGTGGTCAAGTTCCCGTGAGTTAAATCGCCAGTACCCATAGTGGGGTTGGGAGGGGGAGCAAGGGAGGATTAAATGAACTCTAGATAGGACAAAAGGTGAGAGGGGAAGAGAAGGGGAATAGGGGTAGGAAAGATGGTGGAATGAGATGGACATCATTACCCTAAGTACACGTATGAAGACAGAACGGGATGAATATACTTTGTACACAACCAGAGATATGAAAAATCGTGCTCTATATGTGTAACATGAACTGTATCGCATTCTGCTCTCATATATAACAAATTAGAATAAATGAATGAATGAATGAATAAATAAATAAATCTCAGGTACCCAAAAAAAAAAAACCCAAAAACCTAAGAGAGCTATACATACAGATACAGAAAGGTGTCTCATGGCACATCATGGGGAAAGGAAGCTATTAAACAAAGTAACTGAATGACAGTATCTTTGTAAACAGAAATATCCAGATACACATGTGATACACATGTGTACATGAACACTGTATGTCTAGGAGATTATGCAAACAATGTTTAACTTATAATTACAGAATGGAAATGGGAAAGAAGCAAAGAGGAGAAAAAGATTTCTATTTCTTAATATTAAGATATTATTTCAACATTACAATGAGCACATATTGCTTTCATAGACAAGAGTTTCAAAAATTAAGTTAAACCAGCAAAGCTAACAGAAATCAATAATCCTACAGCGATAAAATGAACCATGTGAAAGTCACCTAGCTGATTAGTAACCTTAGTTTCATCTGCAAAGAAACTCCACAGCAGTATCCAGACCAGTCTTTCACTGGACAACCAAAAGACAGGAAGCCTGGAGGGACATCATTAAAATTATGCCTGTGTTATTCAACGTTTCATAACTATAATGAATTATCTGACACTAGATACTTACGAAGTAAAGAGATTTATTTAGTTCATAGTTTTGGAGGACCCATGACAGACAGCAAGGCAGGAGAGGGAAGAAAGATGACATCTCAAGCCAGAAAGTAGAGACTCAGTGGACCCAAGCTCATTCTTTTATGACAACCCTATTGCCAGAACTCAAGGATATCACCAAAAATACCTTTATCCTGTTTAAGATCATACCCCCAATGACCTAAGGACTTCCCACCAAGCCCCATCTCTTAAAAGTTCCACCGCCTCCTAATACCACTAACCTGGGGACCAAGACTGCATCATGTGGACTCTAGGGAGGCAAACCAAAGCATCTATCATATGTTTATATATTCTGAGGAGAAAAAAAAAATGGGCCCAAGCATTCCAATCAACTTTAATAGGTCTGTTTTGTTGTTTTGCTTGAGACTGGGGAACTGACCCCAGGAGTATTTTATCTCTAAGCTACATTCCCAGCCTTCCCCCCGCCCCTTTTTTAAATTTGAGACAGGATCTCACTAAATGGCAAGGCTGGACTTGACCTCACGATCCTCCTTCCTCAACCTGCTAAGAAGCTGGGATTACGGGTGTGTGCCACTGTGCCTCACCCAGGCAGTTGTTTTTCAGAGCAGTCATGAACTCTCACTGCTTTTATAAGAATTACTTCAATCAAACCTGCAAATTACTTTGCTATCTAAGTATTATCATAACCATCCTTTTAATCAATAACCATGGCTCAGAAGTTAATTAACTTGCCCAAGAGAATAAGAGCTGGAAGTGGGACAATCAGAATTAAACCCAGTTTTAGCAGTCTAGAAGGCTCATTCCCTTTGATACTTCTGGAAGCATGGCACCATTATGGCTTTATTAAAGAGTGACTTAGCAGGGATGGGAATAAGCAATACTGATATCTAAGGTTAGGTAGGGCATTACTGGATTAACTGCTAATTTATTGCTGAAAATTAAAGACGAAGAAAAAGATAAACCAAAGCCAACCAACATTTGTAGAACAAATTGAGGTAAGCAAGAAGAGAAAACTGCAGACCGATATCTTTCATAAACATATATGCAAAATTCCTCTCAAAAAATTGGTAGACTAAATATAGCAATACACATAAAGAATTATGCACAGTGATTATATGGGGTTATTTTTAGATATGCAAAGTTGGTATAACAACTGAAAATCAATTAACCTATCATCTCTGTTCTGTAGACTAAAGAATAAAAATTGAATGATCATATCAGTAAGTGTCAAAAAGCACTTGACAATATCCAATATCTCTTCATAACAAAACCTCTCAGTATGCTAGGAATCTAGGTGAACATACTAAATTTAATAAAGAGCAGCCACAAGAAACCTGCAACTAACCTAATTCTTCACAGAAAAAAAAAAATAGAAGACTTCTTATCAATATCAGGAAAAAGAAAGGTTGTTCCCTCTCAGCACTTCTTTTCAACATCATTCTAAAAGTCTTAACTAATACAATAAGATAAGAAAATTAATTAAAATGTGGACTGATTAAGAACCCAAATAAAACTGTCTTTGTTCTCAGATGATGATATTTTTAATGTAGAAAAATCCCCAAAAAAATCAACAAAAACTTTTGGAAATACTAAGCAATTATAGGATAGAGAAGAGGAGAATGGAGAGTTATTGTATACTGGGTACAGAGTTTAGATTGGGAAAATGAAAATATTCTTAAGACAGATAATAGTAATGGTTGAACAACATTGTGGGTGTGTTTAATGCCATAGAATTGTACACTTAAAAATGGTTAGAATGGTAACTTTTATGTATATTTTGTATAAAATGTATAAAAAGGAAAGAAGGTAATAAAAAACAAAACAAATTGAGGTAAGCTAATTATGTAGGTTCAATGAAACTGCAGTAATTTTTACCAAGGAGTTAGGGATAGGACAGACAATATACAAAATCAAAAGTCTTAATTTAAAAAATTTCAGAAGACCCACCCAATATAATACTAGTCCTGATATAAATATAATACTAGTATTTTTGTAGCAGGCTACAAAATACTGTATAATAGTCTGCATACGTGTGTGCACAGGTATGTGCATATATGTATGCTTCACACAACCATTTTCATTTATTTATTTCATTCAACAAATATTTATGAAGCACCTCCAAATGAGCCAGTCCATTGTCTAGTTGCTGGGGACAGAGCAGTAAACAAAACAAAGACCCTGCCTAGAAACACCAAATAAACAAAATATAAGAGACAGTGATAATATCATGGAGACAATACAGTTGAATAAGGAAAAAGAAAGCTTAGGATAGAGGACTGTAATGTTCATAAGCTAGTCAGAGAACACTGTGCAATAAAGGAGTAAGCTATGCAGCTCTCTGGTGGAAAGCATTCCAAGCAGAGGGGATAGCAGGTGCAAAGGCCCTGGGGCAGAGTTGTGTTTGGAGAACAAGAGTAACAGAAAGCAGACAACTCTGGACACAGCAAAGTATACAAGGTGAAGAGTGGCAGAAGCAGGATCAGAGGAAACCAAGGATCAGAGACAACAATGGACTTTTGTGTCATTTTAAAGACTTTGTGATTTCCTGGTGAGGGAGAATGAGAAACCATCAGAGGGCTCTGAGTACAAGAAGAACAAAAAAAAAAAAATGGTATTATTTTATCCATAAAGAAAAAAAAATAGAAGTTTAATACTCCCATAGGGGTGCTCTCAGAATCTCAAAGTTGGCATAATGACTATTTTAAGCTAAAGACATCTGGGATTCAACACATACAAAAAGCAGCTTTCTAAAAAAACGCGGAAACTTCTAGAAAAATACAGCGGTCAAAATTTCCCTCTTCAGGTGGCTTTTACTCTCAGAAAGGAGACCAAAAGTATGCCTACCATAAATCCTCTCTCCAGTGAGTTTTATGACCAGAAAGAAGACAGAAAGACAAAAGGAACACTCTGCAACTGCTAGAACATCACAAGCTTTCTAGAAACCTTTGTCCATTCCTAAAGAAAACCAGTTGTTCTTTCCAGAGAACCTCCCTGACCCTACTCCCTACTAAATTAGGTATATAAAGCCTCTAATCATTTAGAAAGTCACGTAAAAATAAGATTTTCTTCTGCTGACAATCTGTCTTTTATCAATTTAATTCACCGGCCCCCAAAAGCTGAACATAATAGGGCAGAGAAGTTTTTCCCTACATACAAAATCTGGCAATAATTATCTCTTCAGGATGAGATGATGATTTATAAACTTTTGTTTTACAGTTTTACTTATCATTTAAAATATTTATTAAAAGAAAAGGCTCTCTGGGGCTGGGGATGTGGCTCAGTGGTAGAGCACTTACCTAGCACGTGTGAGGCCCTGGGTTCGATCCTCAGCACGGAAGGAAGGAAGGAAGGAAGGAAGGAAGGAAGGAAGGAAGGAAGGAAGGAAGGAAGGAAGGAAAAGAATAAGCAAATAAAATAAAGTTATAAAAAAAGAAAAGACTCTCAAGTAAATTTTCAAGCACAAAGAAGAAAAGTACACTGTGGCTCCAGTGGGGCCCTTTTCAACTGCCCAATCCCTCTTGACCTCAATTTTACCTGCAAGCACAGATCCAGCTAGAACCTTCTTTAAGGACCAACCAAAATCTGCAATGTACTGGATGTGAGTGTTCCCCCTGGCTCTTCCCCTTCTGTTTACCTTCTGCAAGTCTCTCTCAAAAAACAAACAACAACAACAAAAAAAAAAAAAACCAATCTCATCTGTATTCCCAAAATCCACACTAATAGAAGTCATGAGGTTTTGCTGCAAAGGATGCAAAATCCAGACCACCAAAACAAATAGATTTATTTTGCATTTAATTCACTATTGAGGTTTCGTAAACTCATCTCTTCTCAACCAACCACTCATCTTTTAGTCCTATCAAGATCTTAATAAACCAGCCAATAATTTGATTTTAAAATGCAGGATTACCAACTACTATTTGATAATAAAGGAAAAAAACCTTGGTGTAGATAAAAAGATAGCACTATATTTTACATAAGGACAAACTTCAGCATGTTGAGTTTTTTTTTTTTTTAAAAAAAAAAAGAGTGAGAGAGAGTGAGAAAGAGGGAGAGAGAGAATTTTTTTTAATATTTATTTTTTAGTATTTGGCGAACACAACATCTTTGTTGGTATGTGGTGCTGAGGATTGAACCCGGGCTGCACGCATGCCAGGCAAGCTTGAGCCACATCCCCAGCCCAGCATGTTGAGTTTTAAAACATTCAAATGAGTGAAGTTTTCCACGTGTGATATTTACTATCCACACAAATTCTCTCCACAGAAGAACAGTACACAGACTGCATTTTATCATTAAGGAAAGCCTCAGCTACTGGCATTCCATGTTCTAATTTAAATGACAATTACAGTGTTTTGTTTTTGGAGAGGGAGGAATAAACAACTACCATCTCCTAGCCTATGTGTCCTCTCTAGAGAATGTCAACTTAGCCCAATTACATTTATTTTTCATGTAGGGAAATTGCAGGGTTTGTTCCACATTGGTGCTGTGTATGTGCATAAAAATTTCACTATTTAATTTTCGTGTCTGCAAGGAGACAAGCTTATAATTATACCATGAGGTATAACTATAATTAGGTTTTCTAATACCATAGGTATCCCTATGATCCAATTGTAAAATAACAGAGAGTTCTGGTACTGTGTTATGGGGCTGCTCCCCACCCCTTGAATCGTTGCATTCTTCAGACTTCAGGAAGCATTAGAAAATCTAATCGTTCAAAGATTTTGTTGTAGAGCACTTGCCCAGTATGCATAAGGCCCTGAGTTTGATCCGGAGCCACACACAGCCACACCTTTAAAAGAAATTTTCCTTTTAAATATAGAAACTAACCTAATGCAACTGTTAATAGTATTTAGCCAAAAAAAAAAAAATCACTGTTTTATAACAGTGATTTATGAGTTACATAAAGAAAAACAGGTTAATGGCAAATTCAGGTTACATTTAACCTTATTCCTTCTGGTAATGCTAATGAGACTGTAATCACACAGCTTTCTAATTGGGGCCAGGACAATGCACTGTGAACATGTTCTCTCCCTCCCCATATTAGGGACTGAAGCTGGCTACACAAGTGCTTCACCACCAAGCTACATCCCCAACACTTTTTTTTTTTTTTTTTTTTGAGACAGGGTCTCACAAAGTTGCCTTGAACTTGAAATCCTTCTGTCTTGGCTTCCCAGTAGCTGAGATTCCAAGTGAGCACTACCACACCCAACTTACACATGCTCCTTTATGCTTCCAATTTGCAGAAGATAAACACATTTACATTTCATAATTTACTCAAGTGTAAACAGCATGTTTGTGTTGGGAGGGGTAAAAGGAGAAGTGTTATGTACTAAAACTATTTTCCTCAATCCGTACTTCCAAAAGAGTAAGGTATTTCTTAACCTATTAGAACACTGTGTGTAATATCCTATATAATATATGTGAAATACATAATATCCTAAATAATTACATATAGTCCCACTTTTCTACATTGTTATTATAGGAAGAGAGGAGATAAAAATTAGCACTTTCAATCCTTAGTTATATGATGTAAACTACTAGAAGTAGCCATGTTCATTTAAAATCATAGTTACAGGTTCCAAGCACCAAATAATCTTAGAAAAACCCAGAAGATTTTTAGGGAAAAGAAACAGGTATGAGAAATAGAATATGTGAGTATGCGAATAAAGCATTTATAAGTGATAAAATGCCTAATAATTTTACTCCGAAACAATTCAAAAGCCAACTTGTCAAATATACCCACAGTATAACTAAGATCTTATGAACCATGCACACTTTATATATTCAAAATACCTAGTCATAGAGTATGGTTTGACTACATGGAAGAAAATAACCAACTTTGGAAAATAAAGAATTTACAAATTCAAATATATGGGATCCCTTAAACAACAGAGTGATTCTCAATTCCCAGAATTATCCCATGGAACAAAATGAGAGAATGTTTTTAGAACTCTTGAGAAAGAAAAAAATTTGAGAAATATAAGAAGTAGCTTGGCGCAGTGGCACACACCTGTAATCCTAGTAGCTCCGGAGGCTAAGGCAGGAGGATTGCAAGTTCAAAGCCAGCCTTAGCAACAGCAAGGCACTAAACACCTCGGTGAGACCCAGTCTCTAAATAAAAAACAAAATAGGGCTGGGGATGTGGCTCGGTGGTCGAGTGCCCCTGAGCCCCAGTACCCCAAAAAAAAGAAATATAAGAAGGCAGTTCACATTTCAGTAATTGTAAGTTTGTCCCAAATATATCTGAATCACTGATTTCTCATAGAAAACATTATAGTAAAGCATTTAGCACTTAAATAGACAAAATATATCATGTCTACTACATTGGACACTTTTCATGAGCTGACCCAAAGGTAAAAACAGCATGAATACAGAAGCTAATATTCTAAAGACAGTGCTCTTTTAAGTAGTAGATGTGCCTGTATAAACATCCATGTTAAGTGTCATCCTACAGTTCTTTTTGCATTTCTGGGAAACACTACAATTTTAATTTTCCAGATTATTCCCTTCCCTAGTATAAAAGTAAGTACTGTCACCATTATGTTACTTCTAAACCCTTGGGTTTGATACTAAAAACATCAGTGGGAAGAGAGAAAATTCTGTCCTTCATTAATTTAAAAATAAATCTAGCTAGGAAGAGATTTCTACAGCAACCCCCTTCTTTTTCCTAAAATACATGTGAAGCAGTCATGAAGGGTTTCAAATAAGAAAACTCAACACAATTTCAGATTTTCAAATTTTAAAAATCCAAGCCTAAACTTAAATATGTGAGTAAAAATGATTTCAAGATCTTGGAATTTGAGGGGAATGATATGTAGGAGTGAAGAGAGACTTTACTGAGATTTTAAGACTCTTAATTCTCTCTCCCCCTTCCAAACATATATGCCCAAGCAACTGTTAATGACTCCTTTTGGAAGTACAAGCCTACATTATGAATTTATTAGCTCTCAATAATTGTAAGAAGTGTCCCGTTTGAAAACTGAAGCATAAAATAGGTGATTTGATAGCAATTCTGTGAATCATTCTTGTAACTTGTTCTCTTCTCGTCAATGCTTCAAAAGCAAGCCCTGATGTTTGTGGATGAAGAAACAATAAACATAAGACTCCATTTCTAATTCCTAATTCCTATAAACCTAACCTCATAGAAAATATCTAAAATAAATAAATAAATATGTCTAACTTGCATTGCAAGCTAAACCCACACAGCTAATCTTGCATCAATTTTCCTAGGTATTACCATAGTAGTAACTTTTTGGTAATAACCCACAAACTTGTTTCCACTCTGATAACAAGTGCTATCACTGGCAAAGAACAGAAGCATTACTAAAGACCCAAATCCTACAATGTATTTCAATATTTATGTTTGTCAACAGATCAAAAAAAAAAAGTGTTTTCTTCTTTGTTACTCCCAAGGGACCATGGGAAATACTATTAAGGTATAACAGATATAAGTATGTCAGAAATCTTACAGTGAGGCATGTGAGAAGTCAGAAATGTACAGTAGAAGTTTGGCTGCAGATCTCAAAATCAGCCTATCACGTTATTAAAAATCGGCATATTTAAGCCAAGAAAATGCTCCAAAGCAACAGATGTATTCAGGAAGCAACTTTAGTTGTTTGGCTAGTTGCTAATCCCAAAATACTCTATTCATTACACAAACTTCACATTCTAAGTTCTAAACACTGTGTCTAAGCTTAATATGGACAAATAAGTATTTGTGAGTTTTTCTCTCCAGCAGTCTCTCAATTATAAGTCTGATTTTATGTAAAATTGAAATTACATAAATGTTAAACTATATAAACTTATATAAATGTAAAATTACATAAAATATAACATTTTATATTAAAAAAGATAAGCTATAATTTAATGTAAAGTGGTGTCCAGCTTGCTTAAAATATATATACTTGCCAAATAGAATCAGAAAAGCTAACATAAAGTAGGGGCTTAAACCCCAAATATTATTTCCTAAAAAGACATGAGTTAATAAAAAATACTAGATTGCTAATAGATAAAAAATAATTAATTCTAGATCACCTATCTCTGTAGTGCTATATCACAACCAAAAGCAAGAGGGGTCACAACATCTTTTGCCTTTAATTCTGAGTTATGATTTCCTTCAGAGGAAAAAAAGCACACTGTCTGCCAAGAACAGAAACGCAAGGCTTAGCATTCACATCAAGGGAAAAATATGTAGCAATCTTTTTTACATGTAATAACCACTGCTATTTAGTCCTCTCAAGTAAAACATCAAACCAAACAAAGGAATAAAGGATCTATAGTCCTGACAATATCTATAGAACATAAGGATCAAGGAAAGATAGACACATTTAGAGAAATTTCCAGAGCTGGAAAAAATTGCACTTTGTGTGACCTGTGCCACAGGAAAGACAGCCTTTCTGCCATCATTCTTTCATTCTCTCTATGAATAAAATCATTTTTCATTAAAAAAAAAAAAAACAGGAGGAGCTGGCTAGCTTACAAAATCAAAGAACCTAATTGTTAAAGGGGCTAAAAAGCTAGCCCCAGGGCCTGAGTATTTTCTGAGCCATCTCTGTAAGCCCTGCCATCACCTTCCCAGAAGGGCAGCTTTCCCTAACTCAGTCAGACTCCACCCCACCCCAATCGCTCTGCCTCATTGGAGGACTGTCCTCAGGGATCAAAAAGTATAAGTCTAGTCCTTCTTCCTGGCAACCAGACAAATGTTCTATAATAGCAACTCTGTCTCCCTGAACTTCTTAGGACTCCACAGCTCCAGTTCTTCAAACCACTCCTAATAGTTTTCCAGGCCCCTGGTCAGCATGGGCTCCACACCCCAACACTGGAAACAATCCCACCAGGCAACATGGAGTGGAGCAGACTCCAGATGTATAATCTTTGACCTGGAGCACAAAGAGACCATTATCTCAGGGCACCGGGCACTAAGTTGCATTAAATCTGTGAACCATGGCTAGGTTAACTTTCCATTAGCAGAGACACTGCAAGTTTGGCTTGTTCTGAACTACAAACCTCACAAAGTGTGAATCAAATCAACACATTCCCATTTTTAGCTGATTTTTTAAAATGTAAATTCACATGGCATGCAGCTCTGTTAAATTTTTAACAGCTTTATTTTACCATATCATCTTGTCCAGATCATTTTTCTGAATTTTAACTGTCACCAGTTGTCTCTCCCGGCTTTGGTTAAACCACAACTCCCAACTAGTCATTGATTAAAAAAAAAAAATGCTGAATAAGAATCCTATGATAAGGGCTGGGGATATAGCTCAGTGGCAGAGTGCTTGCCTTGCATGCACAGGGCCCTGGGTTCAATCCCCAGCACCAAAAAAAAAAAAAAAATATCCTATGATAAGAGCATCAAAATTTCAATCATTTTCTCCTAATATACATCATTGTACCAAAGGATACAAATTTTCAGAAAGTCATCATTTTTAAGTTTTTTATTTGTTCTAATTATTTATACATGACAACAGAATGCATTTTGACACATCATACATAAATGGAATGTAACCTCATTCTTCCAATTTTACATGATGTAGAATCACACAGGTCATGTAATCATATATGTACATAGGGCAATAATGTCTGATTCATTCTACTATACTTCCTACCCCCATGCCTCCTCCCCTTCCTTACTCCTGCCTAATCCAAAGTATCTCCATTTGTCCCTAAAGCCCCACCCCCTACTGTGAGTTAGCATCTGCATATCAGAGAAAACTTTCAGCCTTTGGTTCTTTGGGGTTGGCTTATTTCACTTAGCATGATATTCTCCAGCTCCATCCATTTACCTGCAAATGCCATAATTTCATTCTTCTTTAAGGCTGAGTAATATTTCATTGTGTACATATGCCACATTCTCTTTATCCACTCATCTGTTAAAGGGCACCTAGGTTGGTTCCATAGTTTGGCTACTGTGAATTGAGCTGCTGCAAACATTGCTGTGGCTGCATCACTGTAGTATGCTAATATTAAGTCCTTTGGGTATAAACTGAAGAGTGAGAAGCTGGGTCAAATGGTGGTTCCATTCCAAGTTTTCTGAGGAATCTCCATACTGCTTTCCATAATGGTTGCACTGATTTGCAATTCTACCAGCAAAGTATGAGTGTACCTTTTGCCCCACATCCTCGCCAACATTTATTGTTGCTTGTTTTGTTGATAACTGCCATTCTGACTGGAGTGAGATGAAATCTTAGAGAGCTATTATTTTAAATGAAGCAAACAGCTTCACTAGGCTGAGAAGTTTGGCAAATGGCAACATATAAGGAAGGAATAATTGACTAAAACAAGTTTGTTGAAATGAGAAACACAGCTCTCTCTACCAGACCCGTGCCTCCACTTCAGCTTTCCTGATCACACCAAAGTTATGCATTGTCTCCAACACTTAACAGGAATCTTAACACAACTGCCAGTTGATGTCTCAAGTTGCCAGTTTTAAGCCAGTTACCAAATGCACATCCAAGCACTCAATGCTAACCAGATGGGTGTTGTTAAGAGGCCCTAACCATCAAATTAAATTTTGCTGAAACATTGGCATGCCTATAAGATGCCTTTTTCTGCCCTGCTCAATTCTGTGAGACAGCAGGTTTTCCAAGACACTTAGTGAGAGTTGTGAAAAACTTCCTCTTTATACATATATTTTTTAAATATCACACATAATTTAGAAAGCATTCTTGTTATTCAATTTGGAAGGCCTCTCAGGAAGAAAAGTAAGAATTCCCAAGGAATCATTTGATAAGTAGCCACAGGAAGTTCCCCCTCCCTCTGCCTGTTCCAACAGAGGATCAGACAAAAATGTCCTAAGAGGTATGGGAAATTACTAAGAGGATCAAATTAGGGAAATGTGAACATCACCCCTGATAGTTATGGATGCCTAGTACTGAGTATAAGGTCCTAATAATCAAATAGCTTTCTTAGCAGCCTTTTCTTATCACTGGAGATAAACTCTGTAGACAAGTATTGTTTTCTATGCAATTTCTAAGTCACCAAGTCATAGGAAATCAATCAGTCCTAGAGGGTTAGCCATATAACTTCAAGGCTGAAGGACTCATCAAGTTCCAGGGACAACACATGTCATAGAGCATATTAGTCCCATCCACATAGAAAGCTACACTGGGCACTATTAGCTTCTGCAGGGAACTCATGAAGTCACCTCATACTGTCCAGCAGGGTAGCCAACACGCTGCAGCCTCTGGGCAGTTAGAGAGCAGTGACAGCAACCTATCCTTAAGAATGGCAACAGTAGGGCACAAAACAGCATTCACGGAGGGCACTGCTGAGCGTTCCTAGCCCAGCTGGGGTGAGTGCTGACAGAGATGGCATTGTTGAGGGCCCGTGGGAGAGATCAGCCTTGTCTTTATATCAATGTAAGCCTAAGTTCATATGTCTTGTCAATTAACCACTGCCTCCCACCCCAGGCAGAAACCAAGGTCATATGGCCATGAGGTGCATTCAGTGCTAAATTCTCTGCTTGACGAAACTTTAGTCAGACTTCTGAACCTTCTCTTAGGCCCATCTGTGTACTTCCTTGTAAAATCCAATTTTAGCAAAGAACTCAGCTAAGTCAATTTAGCAAGAATTCCCGAAACCCGGGGCTGGGGATGTGGCTCAAGCGGTAGCGCGCTCGCCTGGCATGTGTGCGGCCCTGGTTCAATCCTCAGCACCACATACAAACAAAGACGTTGTGTCCGCTGAAAACTGAAAAATAAATATTAAAAAATTCTCTCTCTCTCTCTCTCTCTCTCTCTTTCTCTCTCTCTCTCTGTTTAAAAAAATAAATAAAATGCTATTTGCTTAAAAAAAAAAAAAAGAATTCCCGAAACCCAATACCCAATCATCCTCTATGTATGATTGGGTGGGTTCCTAATCCTGTATCACCCCCAATGTGATATCAGATCACCCTGGCCTGTCTTCAGCAAAATCGTCTTAGGTTAGTTTAGCCAGAATCACCCTTACCCATGATGTTACCTTTTGATAATTTTCCATCCACTGACCCCCACCCCCAACCCTGCTCCTTGGCTGTCAATTCCTGTTTACTCATATTGCATTTGAAGTTGAGACCATTCTCTCTCCCCGTCTGCAAGATCTCATTGCCTTGATCTCTATACCTATCGTGATGGTCCTAAATAAAGGTCTCCTTATTGTGCTTTAACAAGTATTACTGGACAATTTTTTCTTCAACACAAGTTCAGATTTATCAAATGAGTTTAGTTATCAAACAACCTTGAACCAGAAAAAAGACCCCTTCTCCTTTGAAAAATAAACTTGGAATCAAAACTAAAATTATACCTCTGGTCCAGTGAGCCAACTATAAGTACATTTATCCTCTCCCATCTTCAGCCTTGTCTGTTCCTACTTCTGTTCTCCGAGTTCCATTGCAGCTGGGCCTCTCTCAAAGCAACCCAACCATTTCTCTTTACTCTAGGCATCCCTCCAATAACCCTATATTTAGTGATGGTTCCTGACTGCAATTCAGGACAACTAAACTAGATGGTGGCTCTGGGACTGACAGTCAGGATTACTGTAGCAAAAAGGCCTCCTGATCCCAAACCATCAGTGGCTCAATTCTCTTCATTAACAGTAAGTCTTTCAATTCCAAAGATGTGATGAAGAAATGGCCACATCCTTTTCCTTTGAAATGTTATCTGTAGGTGATCAGAATTTAAAATACAGCATCCATTTCAATTCACTAACAACAGAACTCAGAGATAGACAAATTTCAACATTTGGTATCAGGCAGCCACTGTGGTGAATTACTGGGAACAAAAAATGTATTAAAATTGATTAGAAATGTTTGAGACAAAAGAATTTTAGATTCTAAGAGGTTTGGGAATATCTAACCCTCTGTCCTTCATTTTAAAGGTGAGGATCTTGGGGCTGGGGATGTGGCTCAAGCAGTAGCGCGCTCCTCTGGCGTGCGTGCGGCCCGGGTTCGATCCTCAGCACCACATACCAACAAAGATGTTGTGTTCGCCAAAAACTAAAAAATAAATATTAAAAAAATTATCTCTCTCTCTCTCTCTCTCTCTCTCTCTCCCTCCCTTCCTCCCTCCCTCCATCACTCCCTCTTTAAAATAAATAAATAAATAAATAAATAAATAAAGGTGAGGATCTTCAGGGAGTGACCACATACCTAGAACTCAGGCTCTATGTTCCATGCACTCTCTTCAGTGTCTTCTAATCTCTTTCTACTTATAGGGCAGAATCTGTCAATTTATTTTTATTTTTAAATTTTAATTGATAAGTAAAAATTGGACATACATTATTTATCATATATATTTTGAAACAGGCATAATTTGTTTTTTTCCTTTTTAAAAAATTTGTTCTGATTAGTTACACATGACAGTAGAATGCATTTTGCCACATTGTACACAAATGGAGCACAACTTCTCCTTCCTCTGGCTGAACATGGTACTGAGTCAAAACAGTAGTGAAATCACACATGTATATAGAGTAATAATGTCCATCTCATTCCATAGTACTTCCCATCCCCATCCCCTCTTGCCTTCCCTCACTCCCCTCTGCACAATCCAAAGTTCCTTCATTCTTCCCACCCACCTCCCATCATGGATTAGCATCTGCTTTTCAGAGAAAACATTCAGCCTTTGGTTTGGGGAGATCGGCTTATTCTGCTTAGCATGATATTCTCCAGCTCCACCCATTTACCTGCAAATGCCATAATTTCATTCTTCTTCAAGGCTGAGTAATATTCCATTGTGTATATATACCACATTTTCTTTATCCATTCATTTGTTGAAGGGCATCTAGGTTGGTTCCATAGGTAGCTATTGTGAGTTGAGCAGTTAATAATTTGTTTCTAATGATTAAAAAATCTACCCATTTTAAAATATTCTGTTTATTTCAGGATGGTAGCTTTCACAGTCTTTCACAACACATACACTTGAATAAAAATCATTAATTCTGGCTGGGCACAGTAGTGCACGCCTATAATCCCAGCAGCCCTGGGTGCTGAGGCAGAAGGATCGCCAAGTTCAAAACCAGTCTCAGCAACTTAGTGAGACACTAAAAAACAATATTAAAGGCTGGGGATGTGGTTCAATGGTTAAGCGCCCCTGGGTTCAATCCCTGGTACAAAAAAAAAAAAAAGAAAAATCATTGATTCCATTAAAGATATTAGAGAAACATGAAAAATCAACTAATTGAGTTGTTAGAGAAACTGGCTAACTAGAATGTGAGCACTGAGCAGGGATGGGGCTTTTCCAGGACCTGAAAAAGCATGAAATGATTAAAATTACACAAAGAATATCCACCCATTCATCTCCAGGTACATTAAATGACAAAATATCATCAAATTATAATTTTTTTATTTTATTCCTAACAACTTCTACAGTCATTCCCTTGGTTCTCCTACAACTGTCTAATTTACAATGTCCCTTTTAAACCACATTAATTGCTCTTGGGAAGTGGAAAGGATGTAAATTATAAATAAAGCCAGTTCCTTCTAGCTAATACCAGGTTTAGAGATACAGTACTAGTGGAGGTCTGTAATGTAGGACAACCATGTTTATTTTTAACAGTTTAGTGGCTAAGGATAGAGAGACAAACAGTCCCATCTCAGTTTAGGTGCCACCCTCTTTGGGAATCCTTCCTGACCTCCACAAGTCTAGGTTAGTTGCTCCCAGAAAATACTGACCACCCTCACATCAGATCACACCCTCTGGAACCCAGACCAAGTCTGTAATGATTATAAATAAACTTGACTATCATGATACAGAATTTACTTTTAGTAAATTCTTAATGTCACAGAGCTAACCTTTGTCAGTTTCTCATCTGAAAATGGGAATACAGTACCTATCTCAGTTTCCTTGTGTGTTTTTAAAAAATTAAAATTCCTGGATTGATTGATTATAAAGATTAAAATGGTCTTAGGAACTAAAGCAAATGAAAGTGTGGCCACTTTACAGTAAACAATAAACACAATTCTTGTTATTACTGACACTTTTTCAAGTCTTACACATTAATTGTCTCTTATTTGTGCTTATTTTATCTTTACCAGTTAAATAGCAAGTTCTTATGTGAGATGTAGCATGGGGACTAAAAACTTTAAATCAAACAGAAATGAGGCAGAAACCAGGCTCTGCTGCTTAGAATACTTCATTAATTAAAATTACACACTTTTCATAACTTCAACATCTTACATATTATAATGTATCTTAAATCAGTGGTGTCTTAGAGTTAGTGCACTAGGGTCCAAATTCTCATTCGGGGCAAATTATTTAATCTTTGTACAACTGGTAATATTACCTACCTCTCTTAGAGATGTAAGGCACAAACAACAATCACACACATAATTTGCGTAATAAAGCAAAAAGAACATAACCATACCCATAACATAATGCCCAATAGCACTGAATTTTGCACTTTTGTGAGTCCAAAGTCTTCTATATAGAAGATGCTTAGGAGATGAATAAATCCATATATTTTGCAGAACAATCCATTATTCACTAAAATTCTAGGTTAACGTGCGAGTGTGCAGATGTCCCAGCTGAAGCATCTTTTATTTTATTTTTTTAAAGATCAGGGTCTATAAGAACCCTCCCCAGGAAGAATATGGGTACCCAGGCCTGAAAGTACCTGCAGCTGCTATAAACACCGTGCCCAGAACCTGGGAATACTGCCCAGCCCTGCAAGTGGGGCCATTTAGAATCCAGCTCCCTGCTGAGACTGAGCTCAGCTTCAAAATTTGTATAGTAGGACCTGAGAATTGAAGAAGGTACTTTTCAAAAACTCAGTTACAACTCTTTGGCATTTAATAACAACAATTTTGAGCACTTATTCATTATGTTCAGCCAAACCTTTCACAATAACTCATTTTTCAAAGGCCCAGCATTTAAGTCACACCCAAGTGACAGCAGTCTGCCTGGTTCCAAAGCCAGTCCTTAACCACTATGTTGTGCCTCCCAGGGATGTTACGCAACATTAGCTTAAGGGAAGCAAAGCTCTCCCACACTTGGAGGTCTGGCCTTCCAAACAGCCCAAGAACGTCCTCCCTGGGAGTGTCAGTGCCTCCTACTCCAGTTGAATTGAAGGTGATGGACAGTTCTGTGTGGAGTGAGAGTTTCCATGGGTTTTGGAGAACTCTAGTCAGTCCTAACTGGCAATGTTGTTTATTTGACCTTTTCACATTTCTTGTCTTGATTTATTTCACTGCAACACTGCAAATTACTTTGGTCCCACTTTTCTTGACAGACTTTCTTCATCCTTTTTTAAACATTCTGGTTCTTCAAAAGTTTCTCTCCTTACAACAGGCATTTCTCTCTGCACAAAACCACACTTCCTGGCCAGGAAATTCTTCTTTCATCCTTTGCAGACGTTAAATCAGTGAAAATGCATAGCTGGAGAGCCCTAATCTGAACTGTACAAAAGGTAATATTCCTAACTCCAGTGTGCCAAGGACAAGTGACCAGAGTACAGGCATGTTAGGAGGATGGAAAAGTGAGAAGAAGATGGGCACAAAGTTAGAACTTTCTGCTCCTGGTACTCTCAGATCACCACCAAATACTCTAGGGACACAAAGGGCAAGTGGAGAGCTCCAGAAGAACAGAGCACACATTCCAGAGCTTTGCTTGAGTCTTTCTCCACAGCCAAGTCTCTGTGCTTTGTTACACTGGGGTTGGGTGTTTTTATACAACAAAAATTGTCACTATGACAGCTTGCATCTGCTGGTTTCTGAATAAAGATCAGTGACCTATTTATCTTTCCGCTATACCCACAATGGAAATAGGTTAGTAACATCTTCGGAAACCTGGCATTACAGAGTTCCCAGGTGGCAATACAGATCAAGACTAAGAATACAAAGTTATCTAGGAGTTGAGGAAGCCTCACTGGGAAGCCAAGTTCCCAGACATATCATGCCTCTGCTCTGCCAAATTTTCAGGCTTCCCTGCCACCAGCCCCTGCAACACACTCAGACTATTGATACAATAGGTGAGCTGAGCTCACTACCTCCCTTACTTACTAGGAGATGGAAAATGCAGAACAACCATGTTCACTTTTACAGATATGACTTAAGCTGTAGTTGGGAAAGAGTATGATTATGTATGACTTGGGCCTTGTTTACTTATCCCACTGATACCACAAACCATGCCAGACAGTCAAAAATTTGCTGAATACAACTAGTTTCTAGAAATGCCAGAAGACGTTATTTTTTTCAAAGCATATTGGCAATAAAACTCCTACTCATATCCTTGTTCTCAACCAGGACTAAAACATATCAGGGATGTTAAAACTTCAGTAGAAGCTATGATCTCCTCAGTCTGCCCTCCATCCTCAAGGTCCCCAGAAGGTTCTGGCTTTGATAGGTTCTGTGCCTTGCCTGCTCGCCTTCCTTTCGGGGTAGAGACACAACCGTTCTGCAAGCCCAATGTAACAAATATTCCAGAACCAAGTGCACTTATGTACACCTACGATTGATATTTTCAACATGCAGTAATTCATTCTTGGGGGAAATTACTCAGTTTTGGGTTAGCCATTCCACAAATACAGACACTACAACCTATTACACCACACACAATCAAATGCAAACATTATCCAAGTGCTTCATCAATTTCTAAGAAGCCAGAAATCTGTTGTTTAATATTAACAAAGGGGGGTTTAATTTCTTCCTTCAGTTTTGCTGTGGGATCCAAACTTTTGCACTTCGCAGATAAAGGGACTTATCATGCTAAGCTCCCAGTGTTCCCTCTTGTTCTTTTTTCAAGGGGAGTTGTTCTTTTTTTTTTCAAGGGAAGAGATTCTTTTTGTTTTTCTTCTTTTGGGCGGAGGCAGGGGCACTTTTTTCCCTTTTGTGGTGCTGGGGGTCAAACCTAAAGCCTCCTACAAGCTGCGCAAGCCCTCTACGATTAAGCTATATTCCTAGCCCAGGTTTAGAGTCTTTGGAACAGTATATGTTTCTCCACCTGGACTTCACTGCACCCAGACTTGGTTGCTGATGGATCACAAGGCTGGTCCTCAGCCAGCTGCAGGATATGGCCTCACCCAAAGTGATGCCACCACAAGGGTGGCCTGCTGCCAATACTAGGCTGATATGGGCACACAAAGATCCAGTCCCTCGCTTCAACTGAGGACAGTCATGAAGGGTCGACTGAAATGCAAACCTACCTAAAGAAGCAGCTGGGGCCTTCACTGCAATTTCATTTGCTGGTGAGCTTCTCTACCCAACCCCATCTTTTTCCTTCCTTACAGGAGTAGCTCCTAAGAACTCACTCTAAAATCCTTCAGTATCCAACTCCTGGTCTTAGCATCTGCCAGGGTTGAGCCTTCCAACCTTCACCATTAAAGACACAAGGCATGCTTGCTTTGTAACTTCAAATCTCAGTAGATCATCATTCTAAAACTACCTAGAGACCATAGTTCTATATAAAAGTATAAAAATAAGTCCTGAATACCCTGTGCACAACAGGGCACAATGGCTAGTTTTGATAGACTATTGAATACTTTGTGATATTTACTGCATCCCCAAGAAAAGTAGGTAGTAGACATTACATAGCTGAAATGAGGAGCTCCTGCACTGCCTTGCCCACCTTCCAGAAAACCTCAAGGACTAACTAGCATTCATACAGGCTGCAGTCCAGTTTAAGACACAGGGGTGGAATGAGAGCTGTCACAGCACCGGAAGTCAAGAGAAAAAGCAGTGTCTACTTATTACAAGAAGTTTGGGCTCAGAATGTTAAAAACATAAATAACCTACTCCATATGAAAACGCAGCTTAAATTCATGTTGCTGCCTAATGTTTTACTTTTACAGCATTTCACATCTGATCTCATGGGTGACTGAAAGCCCTTCCTATGAAGATTCGCCTGGTATTATACTAACTTAATACTGGTTAAATTATTTGCCCAGAATCAATGTTGGGAACAAACTGCCAGATTCTTGGTTCAGGCTTCTTCTTTTTAAAACTCAGCCAATTTACAATTTGTCTATATATTTTTCCAGGCCTGGAAAGCCCCCAAAACTCAGCTCCAACTTTTTACCTCTCTGACTCTCACCTTTATACTACAGACCAATATTTCACAGAAACAAGGACTATCAATGGCAAAGGGTCCTAGCCAGGGCACAAATCATCATCTAAGTGTTCTCTTTCTCTCTCTCTCTCCCTCTCCCCCCCCTCTGTCCCCTCCTCCCCCCTCTTTCCTCTTTCTCTCCCTCTCCCTCCTCTAAACAATCCAGACACTCTGCGGATGCAGACCACAACTTCTGAAGTACAGAAGTACAGCTGACAAGAGGCTATCTCCCCATCTCTTGTTAATCTGGTTCATGCCAATTGCATAAACAAAAGGGCAAGGGAAGAAGAAAAAGGTTTAAACAGTTCACGAATTTCTTAGACATAGTCATTTTTTTTAAGAAAACTTTTGTCCCTAGTCTTTAGGTTTTACCTACTTTTGTTTGGAGGATATCACTCATAACAAATTGGCATTCTGTTTCTGCAATGCAAAGATGCTTGGACTGAAGAGATCAGATGGGGATTTTCATGTTTTCAAGAACAGAGGCAAGTATCTCTGCCTCAGTAGGTGCAGCACAGCTGTGGGAGTACTAATGCAAGCTAATCACTCTATTTATTCCATAAGCCACCCAGCCAGCAACAAGAAACGCCTGGTAAAACTTGCTGTATGCTCATACCCACCATCCAGGCTTTGTTTCAAAGGGCTGGTGCTAAAATGATTTCAAGTGATCAGGACAGAGCTGCCCAACTGGATTGTTATCTTAGAATCACAAAGAATATTCTTCAGTCCTTTATACCCTGTCAACTAATAGTCAAGTCAGTATCCATTTTATTCTTCCATTCTCTTCTCACCATTATCACTGCCACCATCTCAGCTCACAATGTCCACATTGGTTATTAAGTAAGAAATTAAGCAACAGGCTTGTAATTTCAGGAAAAGAATTTCCTACTGACCATTAAAATTGGATGTGACATTTTACCATGTCCCGCACTCTGTGTGCAAAAGTCATGAGATTTATCTGGCCAACGGTTGCTACTCACTTTGATTCTTAAACTCTAGACATAAATGGGATCTTAAAAATAATTTAAACTTATATAATCACTCATACTTAACTGTATCCATGTTTTGGTTAAGGATTATATGGCCTGAATTATATAAAAATTCTGACATATGAATTTATATAAATTATTTTAAAATGGTTTTCACAGCCTTGTGTCTTCATTTCTACCAAGATGGGTTGGGGATGGAAAAATCATAGGGCAACAGATCCTAACGGAAGCAAGGACATCAATTATTAACCCAATAAAGCCTTATCTGTGATAACATAATCTTTCCCATATTACAATACTAAGTTGATTTATTGTAGGAAGAAAAAAAAGCCATGCAACCACAGTTTTAGGGACAAAAAGTAAGAAAATCCAAGACATATTTTAGAGATTCCCAAAGGGTTTCTCTCCTTATAGAAAAAGACTATATCAGACCATAAAATATAATTCTAAGAACATCTGTAACTATGGACATCATTATACAAAGTACATGTATGAAGACTTGAATTGGGTGTAACATACTTTATACACAAACAGAGATATGAAAAATTGTGTTCTATATGTGTAATAAGAATTGTAAAACATTCCACTGTTGTCATGTATTTAAAAAAATAAATAAAATAAAAGATAAAAAAAATCTGTAACTACTTTACTAAATGTATTAAAATGGAAAAGCCTGAATAAACAGAGTAGAAGTAATTACTAGACAAATTTTCCAGCCAAAAAATGATTTTATAATATTAGAGTTCTTTGTGTGATTAACAAGGTCCAGCATAAGCACCAATCAAATCTTACCTAACTTTAAAAAGGCATAAAAGCCAGGTGAGATGGTGTACACCTGTAATCCCAGCAGCTCAGGAGGCTGAGACAGGAGGATCGAAGCCAGCCTTAGAAACTAAGGGAGGCCCTAAGCAACTCAGTGAGACCCTGTGTCTAAATAAAATACAAATAAAAAAGCTAGGGATGTGGCTCAATGATTTAAGTGCCCCTGGGTTCAATCCCTGGTACAAAAAAAAAAAAAAAAAAAAAAAATGAAGATTTATTTAGCAATTCTCTCTCCTGAATTATTTAGCAACTTTGTCTTCTGATTTTCTACAATCCTTTTTTTTTTCAGCAGCTCTGTGACCTGAATATTTATAAAGCAGAGACAAATAATAAATCCATGCATGATGCCAAAAATCTCAACCATGTGTGAAGGAATGACTGTCCGTATTTTTTACATGAACATGTAGACATAACATGTTTTATTTTGGCTATAAGTACAATCCTAAGCTAGGGACTCACTACGAAACTTTCTAAGCAGAAGGATTTCAGAGAAGCAGGTGAACTATTAACAAAGAAAAGAAAATCTAATGGATGGGAAAATAAGGAGTTCACATAAATGTTTTGGCATTTAAATGTAAGTGATACTAAAATTTCTTAAGTCCAAGAAGATTTATTACTTAATATGAAACTTTTGAACAACAAAAAAGTTACATTTTTGGCTTTGAGACTAAGACACAATCATTACTAAATGAGACAGGTAATCTGCTAGGCATCTTGAATATTCCTACAGGTAGACTTTGGTTTTCCCTTTTTTTTTTTTTTTTTTTTTTAACTTAAGAAATAGTTTTTTTTTTTTTTTTTTTTTTTTTTTTGGGCTCGCAGTTTTAGAAGTCTCAGTCTATGTTTGGCTGACTCCATTGCTCTGGTCCTGAGGTGAGACTCATAGTGGCAGAAGGGTGTGGCAAAGGAAAGACAGAGGTAAGATGCTCAGTTCATGGCAGCTGGGAAAGAGAGGTGGGTGGAGTAGAGAGAGAGAAGGGCAAGGAAAAAAGATATTCCCTAAGGGCAATGCACCCAGTGACCCACCTCCTCCAGCTATGCATGCTCCACCTGCCTACAGTTAACAGCCAGTAAAGTAGTCCTTTCAAATTATCAATCCATCAAATGGATTAATTCACTGATTAGCGTACAGCTCTCATAATCTAATCATTTCACATCTGAATATTCCTACATCATCTCACATGAGCTTTGGGGAATTCCTCACATATGAATTACAGCATCTGGTACATTTTCATTATGAGGTTTAGGGGGTTTTTTATGCGTTACAATTCATGTTACATATATAGTGCACAATTTTTCATATTTCTGCTTGTATACAAAGTATATTCACACCATTCCTGTCTTCTTCATACATGTACTTAGGGTAGTGATGTCCATCTCATTCCACCATCTTTTTTTTTTTATCCCCTTGCCTCCTCCCTCCCCGTCTCTCCCCTTTACCCTATCTAGAGTTTGTCTAATCTTCCCATGGTCCCCCTCCCAACCCGACTATGAATCAGCCTCCTTGTATCAGAGAAAACATTCAGCATTTGGTTTTTTGGGACTGGCTAACTTCACTTGGCATTATATTCTCTAACTCTATCCATTTACCTGCAAATGGCATGATTTTATTCTCTTTCACTGCTGAGTAATATTCCATTGTGTGTATATATACCACATTTTCTTTATCCATTCATTTACTGAAGGGCATCTAGGTTGTTTCCACTGACTAACTATCGTGAATTGTGCTTCAATAAACATTGATGTGGCTGTGTCCCTGTAGTATTCTGTTTTTAAGTCTTTTGGGTATAGACCAAGGAGGTTATTACCTTTTTAAAGACCAGAAAACCTGGGCTCAAGATGAATAAAGAAAAAAGTCACAATATTAAAGCAGTATTATGTCTGGAATTCTATTCAAGATATACCTGAATTCAAAACCTAAAACACTTGCTGCTACCCTCTACCTCATAGTTCCACCAAAAATTACACAAGCACAAATTACAAAGATGGAATTGCTGCCTAAGTATAGCAGATCAGCCTTAGAGTTAGAAGCTCCAGATTTTAATGATGCTTCCAATGAGTGGTGGTTTCCCACAAATTAATGGAGATGAAAATGGTATTTAACTTCATAACATTGAGGTGAGAAGCATCTATAAAAGCCCCAGTGAAAGGGCTTGGAGAGACAGTTAAGAGCTCAATAAGAACTAGTTCTTGTCGTCTTCCCTCTTCAGATAGATCAGCCAAGTTAGCATCGCTGAATGTACTCAAAGGACCTCAATGAAGCTGGAGAAAGCCTGGAGCCCCAGAGAATGACCCGAAGAGGAGAGGCCTGGATGGGACTCACCACAGTTTCTGCTCAGTCTGCCTACCTATCAACTAAAAACTTAAAAACTCACCATGGAATGTTCAATAAACCCACAGTGAATTATATCAGGGGAGTTAATTCTCCTGGGAACCAACCTAAACCAATGAGTGAAGGGAATCAGTGGATGAATGTGTCAGCATTTCCTCTCAGGGAGGGAAAATTCCAAAATTTATCCTACAGGATTCCTCGCAGAGTCCTTACTACAACTGAGTTCATATTGACCAAAGTGGTAACCAACTCAGTTATATACCCTTCAATGGCTTTTCCTTTGTCTATCTCTCACCTTCATGCTTCCCAAGATCATGTACTGAGTAGATGAATAAATCAGAGGCTGCTAAAAAACCAAAAGAAAGAAAAACCCTAACTGTGGGCCAACTCTGTCCATGCACAGACCATGCCACAGACTAACAAGCTACTGGACCCAGCTGCTTGGCCACTTTGGGAATCCATGAAGCTCATCTGCCTTCAGTAAGCCTATTTCCACCCTGGGAAATGGGAAATGAACAGCAAAACCAAGCTAGCAAGGCTTGACCCAGTTATACCTCATCTTTCCTCACTGACTTTTCCTTTTCATTCATATTCATTCATTAATTTTCTTTTTCTTTTTTTTTTTTGGTGGGGGGTGGGATGTGGGGAGGGGGGTTGGATACCAAGGATTAAAGGGGCACTCAACCACTGGGCCACATCCCCAGCTCTATTTTTATTTTATTTAGAAAGAGGATCTCACTAAGTTGCTTAGCACCTCACTGTTGCTGAAGCTGGCTTTGAACTCATGATCCTCCTATCTCAGCCTCCTATCTCAGCCTCCTGAGCCAATGGGATCACAGGCATACGCCAGTGCCATTACACCTGCCTATTCATTCATTTTCTTTCTCCACTCCCCTCCACCCCACACCCCTCCCTCTCTATCACAAGTTCATAAGCGAACGAACACACACACACACACACACACACACACACCAAAAAGAAAAAAAAAAGATCCATACACATAAGTTTTTCCATGGCACATGCTGGGTAGCCTTAGCCACGTGAAGAATTTATTCTCCTTAGGAAACTGCAGTCACCCACTATGAGATATAATTTTAAACAGTGATTACACAGAAGTGATTTCCTAAGCAGAAGGAATCAATATCAATATGGAAGAGACAAACTGAAGATTCCAGGTGGAAAAGAAGATAGATAAAAATAGACAAATAATCAAGAATGCGGATTACACAAAAATTTTGTATCTCTACATCACTAAAAACAAAATTAAAAGACAAACTAAATACTAAAAAAAGGTATAAATATTTAGAACAATGACAACAGAGGATTGATAAGTGAAACACTGAACTAGATTTTATAACAAATGAGAAAAATACTAATTTCCAAAAGGTAAAATGGGTAACAATGTGTTAAATAAGAAATACAGCCAATAAGCATATGATCATGTTTGGTCTCATTAATATAAAAAATGAAATAACTTTTCTCCTAGAAAATTACCAAATTTTAGTAAAATGAGATCTGCTAATGGGAACAAAAATTAGTAGAAACTTTTTTAAAAATTTTTTTTTAATTCTTTATTTTTTTTTTTTTAATATTTATTTTTTAGTTATCGGCGCACACAACATCTTTGTATGTGGTGTTGAGGATCGAACCTGGGCCGAACGCATGCCAGGCGAGCACGCTACCGCTTGAGCCACATCCCCAGCCCCAGTAGAAACGTTTTGACAAATGACGGCGATATTGAGTAGGATATGCACATACATTCAATCTAAACCCTTGGTTTACTTTCCATTCATTTAATGTGAAAATGTGAGCAAGGTAGAACACAGAAAATGCTAGTGACACAGAAGCCCATCAAATCTGAAAACACATTCTACAATGAGATTAAATAAATCATCCACAAATGGAATATTTCACAGTCCTTAGAAATACTAGCCAGGCTTTGTGGCACATGCCTATAATCCCAGCGACTCAGTTGGCTGAGGCAGGAGAACTACAAATTCAAGGCCAGCCTCAGTAACTTAGTGAGACCCTGCCTCAAAATAAAAAATGAAAAGGCTAGGGGTGTAGCTCAGTGTTAGAGCACCCCTGAGTTCAATCCCCAGTACCCCCCAAAAAAAAGGAATACATTTATTTACAGGTATTTTAGTAGCATGAAGAAATGCAAATAAAATAATGTTAAGTTTTTAATAAGTGGGATGCAAAATCATGACTCAGAATATATTTCAATTGCAGAAAAAAATATGAATGGAAAGAAGTGAATGAAAGAAACACAAAAAGCAGATATACCTTTGTGTGGTAGGACTGCTGATGACTTAAAAAAAAAAAAAACACCTTTTCTGCATTTTTCTGTACTACTCAAATCTTCTATAAAGTGCATACATTGGTTTTGTAATTGAAAAAAAATTATTTCCAGTGTAAATGCACAATGAACAATAGATGGAAATCTCACAGTTCTCCATCCCACTCCCACAGATACCAAAACGCTCCTTGGTTGGCAGGTAGGGCAGTCATGGTGGGGGTAAGCTGCTCTTACATCTGAGCCTAGACAAACATTAGGCTTCTTGATATAAAAACAAAAACTCTGCATGTCTCATGTATCAAAACACATTTTGGAAATTCGTTAACCAAAACCTTTTCCATCAGAGTATTTAAATCTGTACACCAGAATTATCTCCACAGAACAAGCTAGTTAAGTAAGCAGGATGTTTACTAGGAACACCCTAAAAACTAATAATTGTTTTTACAGATCTGCTAAATCCCTGCCAGTTTGTGTCAGTACACAGTGTAACATAAACAATCTCCAGAGTCTGTCCGCACTTCTGAACAGGAGAGCATGAAACCCTGAGCATCAGGCTTAATTCCTTGGCAATAATCACTGAAAATAAGCCTCTTGGAGCTCACTCTCTCAAAGGCTGATTTCGTGGTCTTTGAGATAGTTTTCTAGGAGTAAGAGCTAACTGTGACAAATTTTCTTTGCATTCGGTATCTTGTTTCATCTTCACAACCCTACAAAGCAGGGCTTCTCAGCACTATTGACATTTGGATCCAGGTAATTATTAAAGGGGGCTATACTGTGCCTCACAGGGCAGTTAGCAGAATTCTTGGATTCTACCAACCAAATGCCAATAGCACCTACACCACTTGGTTGTAACACACAAAAAAATGTCTCTTGACATTGCCAAATGGCCCCTATAGGTCAAAATCCCCTCAGTTGAAAACCAAGGCTTCAAAGAAGATACTATTACTGCCCCCATTTGACAAATGAAATTGAGACATAGCTATAGACCCATCTAACTCCAGAGCCTAAGATCCACATTTCCATACAAGCAGAAGACCCACACATCTCTTTTCAACTTGATTCACCTTTGCACCCCCATAGAGCCAAGGACAAACTTCAGTACATGTTAGTTGAACAAACCATTACTCTCATCACATAATATTTATTTACTTCAAACTGGGCTATAGGCCCAGGCAATGAAGGGACTCATGGCCTGCAAGTGGTTCATCATTGTCTATTTGAAAAAGTAAGACATATTCAGAGATAAGCCATTTGGAGACTCAAAGAAAACTTTGTTTCCTCATATGTAAAATGGAGACAATGCTAGGGCTGTTCTCATAATTAACTCAGATCATGCAATGAAATTCCTATTGCAAAAAACAATTTGAAAAAACAACTAAATACCAAGAATGTGTGTCAATAAGTAGGCTTAGGCACTGTAGGAATCAAAGCATCTCAAAATTTACTGGGATGAAGGAATCTGAAGAGAAACTAAACTCATGACCCATGATTTTAAATGTAGGTGAACATTTAAAATCCAAAAATTTGATTACCTGATTCCCACAGAAATCCTGGGCTGGGCTCTGACTGAGACTCTCAGCAAAGTTTTCCTGCTGAACTGCTTTGAAGTGGTTAAAAAAAAAAAAAAAAAGTGGGTTTAAGAGCAATGGGAAAAACAGAAAGGTTTAGTGTACTTCATGCACACCAGGAATTGGAGCACAGGGGGACTTAAAGACATTCTTGCAGAAAGAGGTCAAGATCACAAGAGGCAAACGGTGACAACGGCCAGGCAAAATCCAAGAAATATTTCTCATATAAAAATATGCTACAGAGCATATACTCAACTTACATTATGAACTGAGAAATTTCTCAGACTAAAATATCGACATTCAGATTGCTTCACAGCATTCTCTGAGAATAGGCAAATATTTGCTTTAAATTTAAATTTACATAGCTGAAAGTAAAGCTTTTGCCAAAACAAAGAATCAATCTTCCCTAAACATAAACCCAACATCTTCCTCCTCATGTTCAGTTCATTTTATTCTCTAAGGCACCAGAATAAGAGACACAGTAGCCAGATCTCCTCTTTTAAATGTGAATTTCAGAAGTTTAATTCCATAAGTGGAACTTCCCAAACTAAGTGTTGTGTAAAATTTCTTAAAGACTGTGTAGTCCACACCTAACCTGTCTCCATGCAGTCTCCATCCCAGGACCACCAGTACGAGAACTCTACTATAAGCCACATAGCTCACAAGAAGTCCAAGGATTTGGAGCAGGCAGGGCAGTTGGTACCAAAGGCTTGTTTAGAAATCTGTCTAGTCATAAGATGCAAATAAGAGAGAAGAGACTAACTTCAGGGGCTCAGTACAAGACAACTGCAGTGTCTATACCAGACAGGATAGGGATGAGAACCAAAGCAATGAGAGAACAGACAGTGATTCAGAAAATATTTGAAAGGTAATAACAGTGCTGATGGCCAACAGAGAGTCTCTAAGATATAACACACAAACGTGACCCACTGCAAACTTTGATGATAAATCTGAAACTCTAAGACCAGAGGAAAACTCAGGCTTAAAAGGAAGCACTTTGAGTTCTGACAAGTGGGGCTATCTTCATGGACCTGTGACCTAGATTGTCACTCAGGACCCCATGCTCAAAAAGGCACCATGCTAGGCTTACTGCTCTGCTGCCTCCATCTTGAGAATCTTAATTTTAACTCTGAACTTGTATTTTGTAAATGAAATCTGACAGGACAATGGAAAATGCACACAGGCAAGAGATCCAAGTTAACACATATGACCACTGCTCCTTGTCACCCCATCCACACAAAGCATTTGCAAGGTTCCATAAGCATAGAATTCCAGTGACATGATACAATGCACAGGAGTTCAACAAGACTCAAAGCAAGTTCAAGGTAAGTATGTTACAAATACAACTGAGTGAGCAGGTGGGTGGGAACTGACAGCTCTAAGGTGTCTTCCATTCAAACCAGAATTGCTTTGCACACAGAAAGAAGGCAACATTTTTCTAAGAAATACACATGACCAAGGAATTCTATCATTCTCTTACTAATGTTACTTCCCTGTATTAGCCAACAACTTAGGCTTTCTGAAAATAATGGCATAGGAAAAAAAAAAAAAAAAAAGATAGGGCAACCCACAGTTTCTTCTTCTTTTAGTCCTTCCTTATACCCCTGTAAGTCAAACATACACTGCTGATAAATTGTGTGCATATCAATAAGGGAAATAAAAATAGTTGAGTTTTATGCAGTGTTTCTACTGTTCTGGTAAAAACATGTACACATGGATGCATCAACTACAAAATACAAATTACAGGACTTCAGTAATTCTGCATATAAGCTCAATGGTCTTATAGTTGTATTAAGCCCCAGCACTGCACAATATAAAGATGAATAGTAAAATTTATGCTAATAATCTAATTTTTATTTACATTCTTAAATTTAATCCATGATATATTTTTTAATTTTCTTTGACTTAGAATGACATTAAAAAGAAAATACCATGGAGAGAGACTATAGAAGAAAGGAAAAATCTTTTATCTTAGTACCTTTATCAGCATTTTTATCCTTCTATTAGGAAGGAACAGCAGAAATAAACACTGATATCTTTCAAAGCAACTTCCAAAAGAACCATCAAAGATTGATGGAGTGATGTTGATTTGATACAGTAGTCCCCCGCTTATCCAAGGGGAATGCCTTCCAAGACCCCCCAGGGGATTCCTGAAACCCAGGATAGTACTAACCATTATACATATATTTTTTCCTATACATACTTATGATAAAGTTTCATTTACAAAATAAGGCAAACTTTTTCAATTCATGTCTCTCACCCAAAATTTAACTAAACACTTACCACAACATCAGAGTTATATCCTTTGTAATATGAGGTGCAACAGCAAAACTAACAAACTTCTTTCTTTTCTTTTTTCTTCTTCACAATTTCATGGATAGAAGATTTGTTCTTATTGTAATCTTTTTTAAAAATATGTTTTAGTTGTAGAAGTACATGATATCTTTATTTATTTTTATGTGGTGCTGAAGATTGAACCCAGTGCCTCATACGTGCTAGGCAAGAGCTGTACTGCTGAGATACAGCCCCAGCCCCAGCCCCAGCCCCTTACTGTAGATCTTAACACCCTCAGCATATGGTATTTTCTCTTTCCCTATTAAGTCAAGAATTTTTACCTTTTCACTTAAAGGAACATTTTCTAGTTTCTTCAGCATATGCTAATTGCCAGCATCATATTCTTGCAATTTGGGGTCACTAAACAAAATAAAGGTTACCTGAACACAAGCATTGCAATATTGCTACAATCAATCTGATAACTAAGATGGTTACTAAGTGACTAATAGGCAGATAGCATATACAGGGTGGATATGCTGAATAAACAGATAGTTCATGTCCTGAGAAGGCAAAGCAGGACAGCATGAGATTACATCATGCTGCTAAGAATGAAACACAATTTAAACCTTATGAATTGTTTATTTCTGGAATTTTCCATTTTATATCTTTGGGTCACAATTAACTGAAGATAACTGAAACAGCAAAAAGTGAAACCAAGAATAAGAGGGGAACTACTGCACCGCACTCATAATTACTAGATTGCTTCAGGCCTTTTCTCCATCACCCTGATGTCATTACCACAACAAATCTACTTAAACACCACAACATAATGTGTTTCCAACTAAAGCATTAACTGAAAGTAATAAGTTAAAATGAAGTCTAAACACAATCTTGTCAGGAAAATATTTAACACAGTAGTCTCTCCTCTGGACAACTCCTTTCTAGAATATTTCCCAGTGCCTTGATGGTTCCATTGTAACCAAATTCTGACTATGGCACCAAACCCAGGCAGTTTCTCACCAAAGTGCTCAGGTTTTCTCCAAGAAGCTGGTCTGTGAACATTAAGTCTGGTCTGGTCTTTAAATATTCCTACTTCAAATACAGTCAAGTTTTCCTTTTGTCTGATTTCCTTTTTTTTCTTTTTTTTTTGGACCACTACTTTCCACTTCAATAAATTAACTTCCTGCCTGGAGACACATCCTTGCAAATATGTCACTTTGTATTGTTTAGATGAGAGACTTCTGTCAAATTTTTCCTCTGTACCAGTAATCCCTACAGCTAGCCTTTCTGGAGCCAGTTACTTGTCTATGAATTTCCTTTCACTTCTTCCTATTCTACTGCACACTGCCTGCAGTAGACTCACTCAACTTTTAACCATTTTTCCCCATTCCCCCCTCCCCCGTTCTTTCTTCCAGCCCATCCAAAGAAGTGTCCTTGAGTATTTAAGACTCACCAGTCACCCTCCCTCCCAATTTTCAGTCTATCCCTGTCCTTCTCGCCCACACCTTGCACTCATTCCTTGCTCTCTTTCATTTTATAATATCACCCTTTCTCTCTGTACCTTCCTCTAACCTAAGCTACTATTCCATGTTTCTCTGATCAGTTCTTAAAAGAACAGATTAACTGGCCACCTGCAGCTATTGCCACCTATGTACTGCTCAATATTTTGCCCTCTGAATTCCATCTCTTCCATGCTACTGAAACCACTCCTGGCAAATCCACGAAATGGCCTGGTAAGTGGACTAGGTATAGATCTCAGGCCCATCCTCATGACCAGTCTGCTGCACTGGGTGGTGTGGACAGTTCCCTATGTTGACTGAGCTTCTTCCCTTTGTCACCACTGTCTACTTCTTTTGCTGACCATTTCTAAACATCAGTTATTCCCTGAAAGCTGTGTGCTTGCTTCTCTTTTATTCTTCATGATCTTCTTCGAGGAGTTCAGCTACCCTCATTCTTTATGTGAAAGCTCCCTGAAAGTGGTCTATTATTCTAGGCTATGCCTATACTCCAAATCTAAATTCTTACTTAAAATCTTTATGTGAATAATACCATCCAATAGTTCTTAATGACTTTTAATGTACCAAGTACAGAAGCAAGCCAGTTGCAGGTATATGAAGTAACTGAGATTAAGGATATTGACACTGGAGCCCTAACTGCATGAGTTTAAATCCTGAGTCTAGCATGAATCATCTGTGTGACCTGGAGAAAGTTACTTAGCCTCTCTGAGCCTTAGAGCCCTCATGTGTACTACAGGTACAATAGCATTACCTATTTCTTAGGAGTGATGTGAAATTGTGTCTAAGTTAAATATCTTAGAACAGTGCCTGCTACATTTTAAGGGCTATGTAAACATTATCTGTTCTTACACTGTTGTTATTCTCCTAATAACCTGAGGAGGCAAGTACTATTATTTTATCAATTCACTTAATGAGAAAACTAAGGTGGATAATTGTGGATCATGATGGAATCTCAAACTCCAGATGGTCAAATCTTAACTCATCATATTTCCCATTAAGATTCAACTTTTGCTTGTGTACCCTTCTTAATTAAAAGTGTTCTGTCCTTCCCACTCCTCTTACCACATATACCCCAGAGAACATTCACATTCTATTTCCAGAGTCATCTTTATAAAATAATCACCTTCCTCCTCATCTAAAAAAAAAAAAAAAAAAAAAAAATCCATTGAAGAGCTTAATCTTATTACTCCCATTAAAAACCTCTTGAGATCTGGTCCCAACATATCTTACCTCCCAACAATACCAATCTCTCTAGCTAGCTCTCTCTTAATCTAATCATTGTATTCTAAATTTTATTCCAAATCCAGGTATCCTCACTTCCTCCTCAAAATCTCCTACCTACCCATTCAAACCTTACCTCCTTCAGTGGGACCCCAATAAACCCACTCTTCCTTTGCTTGAGTGATTATTCTAGCTTAAGTCATGATCTTTCCTCACCTACTGCCAAAGGGTCCAACAGTTTGTTTTTAAATTTAACACATTTTCTATTGCAAGAGTAATATATGGGCAAACAAAGTCAAGTGCAGCAATTGTAAAGGAAACATATTATGCTGTAAAATAAATAATGAAGCCCCCTTCATCTTCTCTGACATTCTAATACCCTCCCCATGCACTGACAAATCCAAACACGTTATGTATGTGGGAGTTTTTTTCCTTAAAATATACAGATACCTGTATAACTCAGTATATTCTTTTCAATCTTTTTAACAGCTAAGTAGTATTCAAAATCTGGTTTTATAATGGTTATGTAAAAAAAAAAAATAATAATGGTTATGTATAAGATATGCCATCCCTTTTCTGTCCTCATTTCCTATACATGAATACTGTAAAGGGTAAATAATATGTTTTGTTCATCTTTTCATCTCAAAGAGGACCTTACACCAAGGCTAGAATTGCTCATCAAATGCTCAACAAATAATAACAGTAACTATATTCAGTTCAGTACAGGTAGCTAGCCAGGAAAACAGCTGTTAGTGCTTCACACACATTATCATATTTAATCCTCATAACCACCCAATTATTTCCGTTTCACAAAAGACTTAACCAAAATCCCAGTTATTAAGGACAGGGGATTCTAATCTACAGTTTTCTGGCTCCAGAGCTCACACCTTTATCCCTTTGCTATAGTTAATAAAAGTTTCATAAAAACATCCTTTACTTTCTCAACCAATATTGGAGAATAGAAAGTTCCAAGAATCCTTGTCTGGGCATGTGGGACTAAGATGGGAGCTAAAAGGAATCATGTGCAGATGGAGACAAATGATTGCAGCTATAATAATAGCCTACCATTCACCCATTCCACCTAGGTTTACTGAGGCCCTATGAGGAGAAGGACTATTGAGTTACTTCCCTCCCCATCCTCAGGCTCCCCACTACACTCTCCTTCCGTAATATCATGTCATTCTTTGCTGAAAATCTACCAAGGCCAAATGTACATTATTATTTCTATTAATAATTTCTAATTATGTCTAATCCTTGCAAAAACTGACACAAACATTAGTATTACCATTTTACAGATGCAAAGGTGAGACCCAAGGAAGTTCAATTATTTGCCAATATCAGACTGTAATAAAAAGCAAAGTCAGAATTCAAGTTGGAAGTCGAGATTCAAGTTGAGATCTGTGTGGCTCCAAAGTCCTACCCTTTTTTCCCCTCATACAGAATAATGCCTTTTAATTCGTAAAGAACAGATAACTTTTTTAAATTTAGACACAAGTTAAGACCACATTTGGCTACAAGTACATATCCAATTTCTGTGATTTAGAGATTTTGTTTTTCTCATCAAAGTCATGAGATGGGTAGACAAGGTCTAATACAGCAATTTCAGAATGCCATCAGCTTCTCAGCCTCCTTCTTATCTTCTACCCAGTCATTCTTAATCCTCAAGCCTTTTGTCTTTGGTCACAAGATGCTTTGTCCCCTTTCTCCAGGGAGAAAAAAGAAATACAAACAAAAGGCCTAACAGGTGAGCTCATAGAGGCTGTCCCCTTATCAGAGCTTTGGGGATAAGGGAGGACCCTGGTACTTACATCTCACTAGCCTGGACTACATCACTAAGACACCCCCGCTGCAGGGGATTCTGGGAAATTGGGCACTTTTAACTGGCCATGGTGGTGAATTAAACAAAATGGGGTTACATGTATGGAAGACATGGGCAGGATACACATCTGGGTGTGTCCAGTCCACAGAGTGATATAGAGGGCAAGTCAACCTAAAGAATCAAAGTATCCTTGGCAAAGAATAAACAGTAAAGAACCACGAAGAACCTAAATTCTGTATTTAGAAGCTTTTTCAGTTATGCAAAGTCATACACTGTTGGAAGTGGAGGATGGAAGAATGTGAAAGTTTGACAAGAACATCCAAGCAGCTGATCCAGAGGAAAAACACTGAGACCCAGGTGACTTCACACATATGGTCCTAATGGAATCACAGGTTCAAACAGAGTGTTTTCCCCTGACTACTCAATGACTCCCTACCTCCCTTCTCACTTCCCAGAATTAACTTAGAAGCCCATTTGACTCTTCTATCATTCATAAGAAAAGAACATGTTTCAATTCCAATTCAAATGAAATAAAATTCTCTACTGTGTGTTGTTCTAAAAATCTGTATCTTTAGAAAAAGATAGTGGTTATAGGGACTTTATCTGTATAACTGCTGCTACACTGTCAAGCTACTACATGAAGAAAGTAGGCCACAGAGTTTAAAAATAGTTTTCACTTTTTCCAAATAAAGGCGATTCAATAAACTTTCCTCATAAATACTCATACAACTCTGTAGCAGTAGGATGACATTTGTACGATGTAATACAACCATCCTATGAAAGAGTTAACACATTTCCCAGTGGGCCTACCTACTTCTTCTCAAGAACTGTCTCCCTCACTAAAGAATTTGGTTACTTATTTCTGAAAAGAGTGGCAAGTCTTATTCAGAAATAAGTAACCAAATTCTCAGTCACTCACCAGGTGAAGTTTGCCTTTTTAACAAATACTCTAGGAATAAGCATACCTGCTTCCCTAAACTTGTGTGTTTTTATGTCCAGTGTTTGATTTCCCTAAATTAAAGGAGAGGTAAATATACCTAAACCTACTCTAGAGTTCAGAGGATGTCCAAGAAATCTACAATCAGCCCCAAACATTATAGTACTTGATCTTCCTCCTACACCACCCACATTTAAGCTATGAGCCTTTGCCAGCATGACTGATACTCAATGCAATTTGAGTCTGTACAGTTCCTTCAGTCACGGACATTTTTAGGTGTATCACGGTACAGAAACCACCAAATGGTCTTTCTATTCTCAACCCTTTACACTTGCCAACAAAAACAAGGATGTGCCTATGTGCCAGTCAAAACGTGAGTCACACCACGTTCAAGGGAGACTCATAACCCAAGTGTAGTCGCAAACTGTGACAACACACCCACCTGGACCACTCAGAGTCCAAGCCCACATTTCAGAAATAGAAAAGTACAGTGTGCTACATGTTTAATTCAGACCCTCCCTTCTCCCCCACAGTTACCTACGAAGTGTGCAAACTTTAAACTTCTGGAAGAGCCCATTTCTTAAATTCCAGCTGTTTGGTGTTTCAGTTCCTTTAAGATAGGGGGAAAAAATACTGAAGTAACAGAAACCCTCACCATTTGGCTTTTTGAAACATCAACATCTAATGCCAAACTTACATCAATAATTATTGTATTTAAAATAAAAGATTTTTAAAATATTTGTATTTTGTAGAGTGAGTTAACTCAAATTAGTTTTGTTTTTTGTTTTTTGTTTTGTTTTTTTTTTTTTTTTGGAGCCATGAGCTCCATTAATAAAGCATCAACTTCTGTGATATATGTGACAATACAGGTTCTGACACACACTACAGTAAGTGTGAAAAATAAATGACATAAAATACTACAGATGAGAAAACTGCATCAGCCTGTGGCAGTTTTGGGGTAGTGTCAGTTTTTAGACAGTTTGATGATTGATTTAATTGTGAAATTATCAGCTTTTAATTGAACAGAACCGCTAGTCAAAGGACAAACACACTGTTCTTTATTTCCAAACAATGCCAAGCATCAAAATGTGACACTAGCCTTAACAGCTTTGAATCCCTTGTTTAAACCCATCTCTATTTGACCATCATTAAAAAAAAATAACAACTATGGCTCCCTGCAAGATTTCATAATTAGCTGCACAACTGTGATTTTTTTTCTTAATTCAAAATTAATAGAACTTTCTAGGGTAATCTCTGGATTATACAATGCATCTTGCCCATGCTTTCATTTGAGGTGACATATGAATGAATATGCTCTAATTAACTCATTCATTTGTTGTTTTGAGAAGGTAATCCAAATCAGGTCAGAGACATGTACTAATATTTCTGAAAAGTCAGAATGTTGAATGAGGTCTTCTTTCAGTCAGCAGTTCAAAAACGCTGTATTCTGAGATAAGGTACCTTTAAAAATGGAAGATGAGAAACTCAAAAATTAATTTTAATATAACAAACTGTCAACAAAATTCACTACAAAAACAAATATTTCATGTCATGGATAAGACAGATTTTTTAAAAAAATAATAAATCAGTAATGGGGAAATAATCTTGTACTGATTTATCTCATGCTGGTACAAAGAGTGACAAAAAGACCACATAGTTGACTAAATTTCCCTCATTGAACTTGTTCCCAAGAACTGTCTGATACCCTGTGATTAGGCGTTATTGATCTGAAACTACAGTGTGGCCTGGATTTTAAGTTCACACTTGTTCATTAAGGCTAGTTGACCCTAATTTTTAAAGTACACTGGAACAATGTTAGCTGTTTATCAAAAGGAATTTAACCAAACCCTGATCCTATCTTTATCAATAATGCAAACTTTTTTTTTTAAGTATTGTCCTTTGGAATACCATGTTATACTGTACCACATCTGTCCCCATAAACATGGATGGAGAAGGAAAAATAAGGTAAAATGACTGTTATTACAAACACTGTGAATCAAATTTAGAGCCATGAAATATCCAAGTCCCTAAACTGAGACTAGCTTCTTGGAAAGAAAGTGTAAATCTGAATTTGGCGCATGAAGATAATATCCTAAAGATACTTTTTGCTTGCCTGTCTAGTTTTTACAGCTCCATCTTTTGGTATTATAAGCTGCAGTTTGAACACTCTAATCAACCAAAGTAGGGAGAGCTCACTTTAGCCCACAAGAATTCCACATCTTTCCTACTGAAAAAAAAAAAAACTGGAAAATTCAGTACATTTTCCATACTCACCATAGAACATAAACAGAAAAATCTTATTCACCATTATTGCTGAGACATTAGCAATTTCTGTGTTTCCATCCAAAACACAAACCAAAATTAAAATGTTCTGGTCTTTCCAGTAAAGTATGCATTCTCTTTTCAAAAAGCCTGCTCTGATCCACCCTGTGCTATTTAATTTTTGCAGGAACTAAGAACAGTACACACCCAGGTGTTTTATAAACAACAACAGAACAAAACACAACAAGGTCTTTCTAGCTCTGAAACCTGTCATCTGCTACAAAGACAAGAGAACCATCCATAAAGTCCTCCATCACTACACCTTCTGACTTGGGTTTACCAGACCTAATGTGGCTCCTTTTTTTCCCCATCTGCTGGAAATGCCCTTTTGGTCAGAGGCCTGGGAAACAGCTCCTGAGTCACAGTGAAGTCCACTCCATTTCCTCCAGACCTGGCAACAGGAGGATCTTCACTACAGAGGTCGACAAGAAAGAAAAGGGAAACTACTGGCAAGTCTCAGCCAAAAGAATGAGCCCTGAAGTACTGATAAGCAGCGTTCTGAATCAGTGTGCAGAGTCAACTCTTTTCTTCAAAAAGTCAATCACATTCAGCTAGTGACCTGCACACACAAAATCTCCACGCAGGAAAAATAGGTCTGAAACAGGAAATAAACATCAGAATCACAGTCTTACACTTCTTTAAGTGACTTTTTCCCTCTTGACAGCAAAAGCTTTCCTCTAACTACCATACATAGTTTTTTAAATCAAGTTCTCTCGGCATTGCTGCTGGGGTTCTTAGTGAAAGCAAGGATTTGATTTGGTCCCACATGTTGAAAACTTCACACGCCATATAATGAAGAGCTTGTATGCCACGCCTTCCACCACATTTCCCTCTTAAAACTCGCTTATCTTAAAAAAAAAAAAAAAAAAATGATTCCTGAAAACACAACTAACAGCCCTCATCCTTCCGTCAGGTCAGACAGCCGCAGGAAGCAGATGTGAAGATTCTGGGCGGCCTTCCTAACCCCCCAGGGAGCCCAAAGTTGGCGCAGGGATGCAAGCGAACAGGGATCAGTTTTAGAGTGTGCCCAAGGAGACCAGTTTTCCCACAGGCTCACAATAAATGCACCCCAAGTGCATTTCTCACATCCTGACCGGATTAGGAAAAAAAAAAAAAAAAAGATTGTACGATGATCTCTAAGCAAAAGATTGATATTACTTTACTTAACGTGTAACAACAGGCCACAGGAAGAACTGAAGAATTACAAAACTTTTTCCCTCTCAGAAAGCTTAATTATTGAGTCGATGGTTCCTAAGATTTCTGTGGCATTGTTAAGGACCCCCTCGCCCACCCTCACTCATACTTCTCCGGACTGGGCTTCTCTGGAATTATTGCGGGAGCAGGGTGCGGGGCCCACGGACACACACGAGACCCCCGGCGTCCAGCCGTGCGGGCGTTCTCCACACGGAAGCCGCCGCGGCGCCGTCAGGACTTAAGCCCGACCCCCACCTCCGCCCCCCAAAAGTGCCGGTCCCCTTTGGGAAACAGGAGCGAGCTGGAAAAAGGAAATCGACCCCGGGAAGGGGAGGGGCGGCTGCAGCCGCGCAGCTGTGCCACTCGGCTCGGTGGCCGAGTGAGCGCGGCCAACCGCCCTTACCTGGGGGTGGAGAGCCGCCGGCACTACTTCCAAAAGTTCCGTTCACCGTCGCTCCCAGTTCAAAGCCCCGCCACAGGGCCCCGCCGCAGGCAAGCCGCGCACGACTCCTTCCCCGGCCAGTCCCCACCCTGTCTGCCCTACACCATGTCAGGAATCCGGGCAGGCACCGAGCTGGGAGCTGACATCACTCCCAGCCCCAGGTACCTCCTCCTCCCACCGCCGCCCTCTCTCGTCCCCGCCTGCAGGAATGAGCCAAAGAGCGTCGGCAGCGGGGCGGGGCGGCTGCGCCTGCGCCCCCACTGATTGGGCCGACCGCACGTCACTCAAAGGAGTCCACTAATTTTATACATTCCTCGCTGAGCGAGATTGGGCTGGAAGTGGGTGTTGATAGAAAAAAATGCTGCCCTTCCTGCTATCTGTGAGGAACGGAGATAATGGGATGGCGAAGAACCTGGCGAGCCGAGTTTTAAACTTTTTTTTTCTCCCCCCTTGGAGTATTTATTTATTATATTCCAGATCAGAAACGAAACCAACCCACCCAAGCCCCCTTTTTAAGGCAAAACAATTGCCTCTGTGTCACGGGCAAGTACGAGCCCGGCGGCGCGTGGTGCAGAAAATGGCTAGCTTCAAGTCATGCAAATAAAGGAAACGCCAGCTCACCCTCCTGCCTTTCCTTCGTGGGTCTGCTGGGTGTTGCTTCAGAAGGGGAATTTAAAACTTAAAAGCACTTCCAGAGATTGGGAAGAGAATCCCTAGAAACGGCCCAGCTCTGGATTGTTAACTGGTGGGTTAATGTGACTGATTTTCCTTTTGGCGATGAAAAAAATCACGCCCCACAAGCTTCCAAGGCAAATAAGATGGAATCTCCAGAGTAAGAAAATATATATATATATACACACACACATATGTATATGTATATTATTTACCTTTTTAAGGACCTTAAGACTGCTGCTTGAACGCACAACTGAAAAGGGGGAAAGGGGAGAAACCTCACAATTGAGTTCAACAAACCACACGAGAATAATTACTGTTGAATGGAACCAATTGCATTGGCTGAGCTATCATTAAGAATTAACTAACATTTACCCTTGGCGGATATTTCCCTGTGTAATTCCCTTGGCTGAGAAAACAAAGATTCTCAGACCACGTTCTTTCTGTTTATCCAAGGCAGAAACGAATGTTGAAAAGTGGCTCTATTTATATAGGATATAGGTAGCATATTATCCATCAACTTCTGGAAATGCAATGAATTAATTATTGATTTTCTGTTGCTTTTTATTGTTTTGTGATTGATGACTGGTCATCCATTTCACCAGTCTGTCAAAATTTGCAGAGGTGCAGAGTCCAGCATTATGTTATATTTAATCGTCACAACCATCCTATGTTCATACACACGTGTTTCTACTCCACATTCTTTCAAACACTGTAATGCTATTTAAAAAAAAAAAACCCACAGACTTGAGCTACCGCTTTCACACCTACTTTATATTATTACCATTGTGTTATTTGTCTTACACTATTTCAAACTCCTCACTTGTATTCCTGATTCCATTCCCCACCCACCCACCCAGCTCTAATTCTTTCTCTGCACCACTACTAGATATAAGGAATGGAAGTGGGGTGTTCCTCGGGCTCCTTTTCCCTGCAATTCTCAGGTTGGCTCTTAAAACTCCCTAATCTGGCTTCTATTTAAATTCCCACCTTATCTACTACATCACTCCTGGGAACCCCTCTGCTGCAATCAAACCTGTCTCTCACAGATCTTCGCTTGTTTCTCATCTTTTTGGCATAACTGGAATCCCCACTCTTCTCTCAAAGCCTAATTAAATTAAAGTCTTTGTCCTCTGCCAAGATTTGGCTGTGCTACAATGAACAAGAATAGGGAGTGAGTCCTTTGCACAGCTTTGCTACTGAGGTCAGTAACTTTGGGCAAGTCACTGAAATTAAACTTCAGTTACCTCCTCTCTAAAATGAGACTGACAATACCTATGTCAGAGGTTTTTATAAGGATAATTGAGATTCTACAGATGTTTAAATATGTGGTTTTACATGTCCAGTTAAATACATTTCCCGCCTTCCTGTTGAATACATTTCTTGCTTTCTGAAGAGTAAGCTCCATGGTTCATTCCTCTTTGTGTTCCTTATAGTCAATTCAAGGAAAAGGCTTGATTAATATTTAGAGCCCCAGGAAATAGATATTCATATCATTTCTTTCCCCCTTCCATTCCTTTCATTTTTTTAGCACAACTTTTCATTTCTCTTGTTGTACAGAATGCAGAGTCACACCATTCTTACATCTTAAATGTGCTCTCCTTCCAAATAATCCCTTGACCAAAAACTTCAACTTTGATTTCTTCAAGCCCCCCCTCCTTCACACCCTCACCTCCCCACACCCCCTCTATTTTCTATCTCTGCTTGGATCAGAGCCCTTCCTTCCCCCTACTCACCCACCCACCATTTATTTAACAACCCTTAACTCAGACACCTTCTCAGTCTACAATTCAACCTCTCTCTGCTACTCATCTTTCCTCCTCTAAGTTGGAGATGCACTTGTCTGTCAGTGCCCATTACCTGCCTTGCTCCCCAGATGCCTTCAAACAGTGTCTGGCCATGGCCATTCCTCCAGCCCTAGAAATAGATTGGCTGCCTCTAGGCTCAAGTTCTTCCAAATTACTGCTGAACACAGGAGATGGGGGAGGGAATGTCCACCCCCATAGGGATGGCAGGATAGAATAACAGGAAGTTGCCTCCCATCCCCTCTGCAGCTGGAATGATAACAGCTGCCATCGGAATCCAGAAAACAAAAGACTCCAGAGGAGAGCTGAAAACAGGCCAGGTCTGGAGCAGCAGTGTTCAAACCAGGGATTACCCAGAGAAAGGGAATATTTCAGCCACCTCTCCTACCCCACCACAGCCCATTTTAACCACTGACAGCTGTTTTCCTTTTTTTTAATTTGTTAATTTTTTTCATGTGGTGGTGGGGATCGAACTCAATGTCTCACGCATGCTAGGCAAGCACTGCACTACTGAGCCACAATCCCAGCCCTGTTAATCATTTAGACTTCATTATAAGATTTTATTTTTTAAAAAAGAATCTAACAAACACATTTAAATAACTGGCCTATGGTGTCTTGGGAAAACTCCAGAGGATCAGGACACTGCAACAGAAGCAAAAACAGATGGCAGATGGGCAGCAACCTAGGACTTACCCACTATCCTGGGTCTTAGCTCACTTAATGAAAATGTCCCCTTTACAATGTCTACGGTTTCCACATTAATTAGATCTAGGTAACTATTTTCTGCCTAGCTATTCTGATGATCAGCCTTCCCTTTGGTACCCATGAACATTACCAGGTATTATCATCACTATTGGGGATAGGGCACAACCAAAGCAGCAGAAATTCTGCTGAGAGGAGTCCTAAAAGTCTTCTGATGCAACCCATATTGGATGCAAGAACTCCTTCTACAGCATTCCTGACAGGTGGCCTGCAGCCCCTGCTTGAATTTCCCTGGCAACAGGAGCACACAAACTAGGAAAGCAGCCCACTGTTGAAGATCTTTCTCCAGTTGAGCCAGATGCTGTTTTTGACTTTTCTCCCAAAAGGTCTCCACCTTGTTTTAATCCTTCAACCATCCTGTAAGTGAATGTTACTAGCAGCATTGTAACATACTGACTCAAAGGCACAGCAAGATTGTGTAAATGGATTGCTTTAGAACACTGGGAACTGGGATTGAAACCAAGGTCTGCTAGACTCCCAAGCTATTTTTCCTTTCCATATCTATAACACTGTTTGTCCATGATTTACCCTCTATTAGTTCTGCCCCCTGGAGTAAGAAAGACCAAGCTGAGTCTTCAGCTTGTTTTGGAACAGAAATATGTTGGCTGAGCTATCATTAAGGGCAACTTCCTGAGGGCAACTTCCATACTTAGTTTGTTTAGATGCAGACTCCAAGAAACGGCTGCCCTAATCATCATGCCTGCCTGGTCTTCTCAGGCTTCCAGGTGCAGCTATCTAAAGCACAGCCTGGTCACTCTTGACTTTAGTAAGGCACAAAACCTAGACTTTCTTGACTAACATCCAAGAGCCTTTACATCCTGGCCCCCAACTTAGCTCTCTGAACTAAGCTTCTTTGTCTGCCCACACCACACAGACTGCAGAACCTGAATTCCTTTGCACCTGTATTCCCTAATCAGATATCCTCAGTTATGAATGATTTTTGCAGGTTTCTATTCAAATCCATCTCCCATAGTTGTTACAAGGATCTGACCAGATGACATAGACAAGAGCATATTGCCTGACAATAATAGATCATGATAAACATATTTCTTTTTCTTGTGACATAAAACAACTGTACTATTATTGTTATAGATGGCTTATATCCTTCACTGACTATAAGTCCCTTACAGTCCTTGAGGGTAGAACACTAGGTCCTTTCACCTTTACATCCTTTATGATAGATTCTTTTTTGTCCTATAGATATTCAATAAAAAATTCGCTGAATGAATAAGTGAATGCTGTTGTTTGCTTTAAACTCCTAACCTGCTATGGCTAGGTCTTTAGAAATTGAATAACTTCACTGGACTGATAATAAAGGATTTTGCATCCTCCTGCTGTTCTGATCCCAGGCATATTGCCAACACAGAATGGGCTAAACACATGGTATAAGTCATGAACCAAGTCTACATGAAGCATCTTAGTTTTAGAATTCTTTCTAAAGGAAGTTTCTGCTTCTTCTGATTGTAAGCATGGCATTGGTGACAACCTAGATACTATTTTAATATCTTTTAGCTGAATACCAAATCACTATTCAGCTATTAACAAACATCATTTATGAATCCAGCCCTCCTTCTGCCTATTGAGACAGGTTAGAAATAGGTACACATCTTGCTCCACAGGGAGAGACTTATTTTAATCACTTTTTCCTTACAACCCAAGGTTATTCTTTGATTGCCCACCAGATAAATCCAAAAACCTAGTTTCATTCAACTTACCCATCTCATTACTCCATTTATAAGTTTTTTTAAATTAATTAAAACTAAGAATGATCTCTTTTCATGATCTTTGATTAATGTGCAATTAATAGCTAAGTTAAACAAATTAAATTCTCTTAAACAATTAACCCCATTACAAATTTAGTTAATTAGATTTTCTAAAAAATATGTTAGGTGCAGTGGCAAGCTCTTGTAGTCCCAGCTACTGGGGAGGCTGAGGAAGGGGGATCACTTGAATTCAGGAATTTGAGGCCAACCAAGTCCCTGTCTCAAAAAACAAAAAGTTAGGTTCTTATATTCTGACAGAGGTACCAAAGAGAATGCTAGTCTTTTTAATATATAGAAGCAATTCCTGTTTTCTAGTCCATGCAGATGATCTGCACAAGCATTCATCCCCAGCAGGCCCAGTCTTACCCCCAAACTGTCAGGCCTTTCCAAGGCTGCCATCCTTCCTCCCAACATGCATTATGGACAACCTCTTTAGGGTTCTCAGAAACATGCTCAATCAACAACAGAGCGTTATTCATAACCAGTAACTCCCCCTTTGATTTTTCACAAGCCACAATGTTAAGTAAGGCTCATGTTTCAAATAATATTTCATGGTTCACTACTAATCAAAATTTATCCAATTCGACATTGTGGTGCATGCCATTCCCTGGACCAGTGCCATACGTGATTCCCAGTCCTCCGATTGATCCAGTAATTTCTACCCCGATCACCTTTTCACCTGGACAATCATTAATTTACTGTTTATTTAGTCTCTCCTAATCCTTAACTGGAATTCTTCCACTTAACTAGAATTTACATTTTAAAGTGGCATTTCAATCCACAAACTTCTGTCTAAAAAGACTAAGGAATGAATTTTAGCTAAAAACAGATGTAAGATGAGAATTGAACAACTGGTTTAGATAAATGTTTTCACTCAAGGAATTTCCCTGGCAAGTTGAAACAAGTTGCTGATAAATAAATCTTTAGGCTGAAGTGCCTATCTCCCAAGTCCTGTAACAGTTGGATTTTCTGTTGCCTTCCCTTGCCCCTCCAGATTCTATCTTCAGAAAAACTTTTCTATAGAAGGATGCTGACTCTATGGCATTTCAATTGCCAGATAATTAATATTCTGGTTTATTAAACTAGCCAGAATATTAAGGAAACAAAGACAAAGCGTCACAACTATCCTTTAGTATGTCTGTCTTTTAAGTGAATTAAACCTCTTTACCTCTATTTCACCTGAGATAATTTCCATTTGACTCTATATTGCTTGAATCCTAAATGAGATATGGTGTAATAGCAAGAGAAGTACCCTTTACATTTCAAGATGCCATTTCCAGAGGGGGAAAAAAAAATCACCACCCATTACTGACGAAATAAAGTGTAAGAAATAGCACCTCTCCTTTGGTAAAATGAAATAAAGTATATACTCTAAGCTATACGTCCTAGCATCACTCGATATTTTTTGAGCTTCAGTTTCTCCATCATAAATGGGTGGCAATAGTGCAAAAACGGGTCTTAAATTGGAGCCATGAAAGTTGGATGTTGCTTCCCGCCATGGCCTCCTCCTAACAGAGTCTGAAATGGTTCTCTGCACAGGATTCCTCAGCTAACATGCTGAGACCCTTGCCACCTTCCATAGTACTGATTGGACCGTGGGTTCTCATCCCATTCAAAGACAATCCAGTATAACCTTGCCAAACAGCCTGGGGCAAGAAAGATAGGAACTCTGGCGGAAATCCACACTGACTAGTCACTGGCTGGCCCAGTGAAATCTTCTCTCAAGATATTAAAAGTGAGACCCAGGGCTGGGGATGTGGCTCAAGCGGTAGCGCGCTCGCCTGGCATGCGTGCGGCCCTGGTTCGATCCTCAGCACCACATACCAACAAAGATGTTGTGTCCGCCGAAAACTAATAAATAAATATTGAAATCCTCTCTCTCTCTCTCTCTCTCTCTCTCTCTCTCTCTCTCTCTCTCTCTCTCTCTCTCTCTTTAAAAAAAAAAAAAAAGTGAGACCCAGAAAGCCTTGTGATAGAGAAGTGCAGAAGCAAAGGGGCACAGAGAATAAAAGCAATAAACGGAAGCATGCGTGAGAAGGTAGAAAATGAGATCAACAGAAAGTTGTCAGGGCTGTGGTGTAGCTCAGTGGTAAAGCATTTGCCTAGCATGCATGAGGGCTTGGGTTCAATGCCCAGCACTATTATTAAAAATCTAAATAAATAAAATAAACAAAAGCATCCAGTAACTGAAGTAAAACAATAAAACTGAAAGGGGCAGATGCTAACAGTCACATATAGAAGAGGTAGTAATCAGAAGTCTTGTAGATACCATGGGGGTAGTAGACAGCTAGTATCTGCTGAAGAACCAAAAACATAACAATAATAAAAATGATGAAAGCAAATTCCAATTTCTGTGTGTTGGGTACAGTTTTATTTATTTTGGGGGGTGGATGTCAGGATTGAACTCAGGGACACTCGACCATTGAGCCACATCCTCAGCCCCCTTTTTTGTGTGTATTTCATTTGGAAACAGGGTTTCACTGAGTTGCTTATGGCCTCACTAAGTTGCTGAAGCTGTCTTTGAACTTTCTATCCTCCTGCCTCAGCCTCCCAAGGCACTGAGATTACAGACATGCTCCACCAAGCCCAGCGGTTGCTTACTGTTTTAAATACTTTAAGTGTATAAACTTCAACCGTGTGGAGGAGGTCTGTTTCATTTTCTAAAAGAGGAAACAGCCACAGAGAGTTTTCGTAACTTGCCTGAGGACACATAGCTAAGAAGTAGCATGATTCAAGTTTGGCATTAGAGTCTGTGCTGAAAGAGAAGCTGAGTTACAAGAAAGATAGATTAGTAGAGTGACTTGAGTCCTCAGTTCTCTTGAGGCCTAGTAGTTCAGTGGCTTCCCGATTTCCTTCATTCTCCAGGTAGTTACACACTAAATCTCTATCGCCTGAGATCACCTGACTACCCCCCCTTAATGCCTTCCACTTGAAAGAGCCTAACTAATGCTCCAACTTTAAGTGTGATAATACATGTGAGAGCAATTTACCGGCCCTGAAAGAAATGTACTGGACAAAGTGAAGTGTTTTCTTTTTTATTTTGAAACAAAGTGAAAGTGTTTGAAGTTACGATCTGGTGATAGAGAAAGAGTTTATCTCTAATGAGATGGGACTTACCCATCTCATTACTCTCATTACTCATATTTCTTTGTGATGTTACATTACTTTGGGTTAGCCTCCAGCTGTCATGGAGGTATATTCCCATATACCCTGGGAATTAAGAATATATTAGTTTACAACATGTAATTATCATTGCATATTAATTAAATATCATTATATTAATTACTGACCCTGTCCAACCTCATTCCTTTCTGTAAGCAACTAGAATGAAGAGGCTGTGATTATAGGGGCGATGAACAAAGACCAAAGAAAAGGAGCTTGGAAATTGTTTTATCTTTCTACAGTCTCTCGGCAGCCAGATCACTTTGGGTCTTGAAGGAATATAGATTTATTCTAATTATAATGAAAACAAAGTCAGGACATAACTCACTATCATCTCTTTCACTAAGAATAAATCCAAATAACTTCCCTCCATAAACCTTGTTTTGCTTTTCCTGAGTATATCTGGGAGAGTGACCAGCACTTCAAAGAAAGATGCTGCTTTCTTGTAGATTCATTTGTAAAGTTCTGAGCTTTCCTACCAGAAGGGCAATCAACAAATGTTACCATCATATTAAGAAAGAAGAGCTGGGCCCATAGATTTAGCTCTCCTTTAGGAAAGGTGAATTGCAAATAAATTGCAAAGAAGAACCAGTAAGGTGTGTTCTGATCACTATGCCACAAAATCTGCTGATACCAGTAAAAGATCTAGTTAGAACTTTATATCTTAAACCAAAAAGCATCTCCTTGTGATAGTTTGAAAAATTATTAGTGTTGGCATTTTATTCTATTTTGAGAAGGGCCTTTTATCCAAACCGCTGGCTTCGAAATGATTTTAGAAAGTAATAAATATGTCAAATAAAATAATCGCCCCTTCCAAAATGCCACTCAGAATCCCCTGACTTTCTCTATCTCCTCGTGGGTATCAATCTTATAACGATCTGCTTTATTTGTCCTGTCCCATTTTAGAAATCAGGGTTGTGTTCAGTTGCCTTCTAAAGCTTTATTTATTTATAGAATAAAAGAGTCATGTGTGTGGAAATAATAACACTTTTGTCAGAAAGTCAGGCAACAACCCGGAAGCCTGGGATCCAAATGCCACTTGCACTGGGGCATACTTCCTGGGCAGTGGCAAGAGAGAGGGAGGCGGAAAAAGAAGTCACTTGTCTCGCAGCAGAGACCCCCAGACTTCAGTCATCAGATGATTGGCATGGCTCACCTGGCAGAATCTCTCAGCTCTTAAAGTCTCTGCTCCCACACCCACCCCACCCCACCCCACCATAAACACTCTCCGTCCCACTGACTAATGGCTCACTGACCATCAATAGAGAAAAAGAAAACAAACTCTTCTTTCCTGTGATCCCGGGACTCAACCCAGGCAAGACAATTAATGTGAAACTTTGAACACCCTTCTTCGTCACCCTTTCATGTCCTCTGAGAGCTTATCTTAGAATCTGATTCAATCTTCCCAACAACCCTAAAAGTAAGTGCCATTATTAGCACCACTTTGCAGGTGTTGAAACTGAGGCCTAGGGCAGAGGCAGCTTCCTGGTGAGGGAAGGGTTTGAAGTGTGCAGCTGTTCAGGACCCCTGAGCTTAGAGGGGTTTAACTTGGTTGAATGCTCTGCTATGGCCATCTTGACATTCTTAACAATATTTTTAACAAGGGGCTCTACATTTTGTTCTGTGTTCTGTGAATCATGTCTCTTATCCTGCCTGGAAGAGTTAAGTCACTTCCCCAGGGTCAGTGTATCAGATTGCTAGAGTTGCCATAACAAACTTCCACTACCTAAGAGACTTAAACAACATAAATTCATTTTCTCATCATTCTGGAGACTGGAAGTCCAAGATCAAAGGGCTCACAGGATGGCTATCTTCCAGAGCCTCTCTTTTCAGTTTGTAGATAGTTGCCTTCTGTATCTTTATACGATCTTCAGGATGAGGGCCTAAAATCAGGGCCTCATTATAACTTCATTACTTTTTTTTTTTTTAATATGGTACTGGGAATTGAACCCAGGACCTCATACGTCCCCAACCCCTTTTTAATTTTATTTTGAGACAGGTTCTCTCTAAGTTGGCCAGGCTAGTTGCCCTCAAACTTGTGATCCTCCGTTCTCCTGATTACCTGGGTTTGCAGGTTTATACCATGTCTGGTTTAATTTACCTTTCTACAGACTCTCAAATACAGTCGTGTTCTGAGGTACTGGGATTAGGATTTGCACATGTGAATTCGGGGAGGACACAATTCAGTCATAGAAGTTCTACCATCAAGTGGAAGAGCCACTGAAGTTTGTCTGTTCCCTTGAGTATTCTCCACTTTCTTTCATGAAATATCCATGTCGACAAGTAAAAGCAGCTCTTTTTTTTTTTTTTTATCTCCATTTAGAGAAGCAGAGGCACAGAAAGGTCAGTTCTGCTACTGTGAACAAAACAATACAGGAAATATGCTAGAATCAGGATAGCACTGAATCTAAATCTCAGCTTGCCTGGCACTGACCCTACTGCTGAGCCAGTCCTGCCCTTCACCACCTACATACACAGACACAGCTGCCAGGAATGACAGTCCCTCTACAATTATAGGTTCTTCGGCTGTCTGCCTTTGGTAGATTTCAAAATAGCACAGTTAACTCTGCTTCGAGCCAGGAAAAAAAGAAAACATCATGACTCTTCTACTCACAAGTCATACAAAGACACCTCTGTGGACCGAATCCAACACACTGTAGTCCAGGTTCCTTATCTCCTTCTTAGCTGGCTCCAAGCTGCGAGCAGGGAGAAGTGAGTTTGCTGAGATAACCAGGGATTAAGGTAACTCATTTAAATGATAAGACAGGAAACTCATTTCCAGTTTGGACATGGATAGTGTTTTAATGTAAAAAGTTCTGAAGAATGGACTGAAGACCTGGGAGTGTTACAAGTGGCAAGGAGAGGACGAACAAGGTTTCTTTTCTTGAAGAGTTTTTGGTGACAGCTGAGAAGCAGAAGCATTTGTTATGCTTTTGCTCACAAGGACAGTGGGATGAGAAGGGTGACATCAGAGACAGAGGATGTTTTTCCTAGTTCTGTCTTTGCCACTAGTTCTGGGAAAGTTACTTTACCTCTCCAAACCTTCATTTCTTTTATGCAAACTGATGCTTTCAATTCCCACTCTAGCTCTCAAATTCAGCATCATCCATGGGGTATATTAAATATTCTTTGTCCAAATGAGAGAGCATTAGATAGAGCTTTTCACTTAAATTCAGTTCCTATGGCATATGTCACAACTCAGGAGACTGAGGCAGGGAGATTGCAAGTTAAGGGCCAGACTGGGAATTTAACAAGAACTTGTCTCAAAATAAAAAAAATGGCTAGGGGTGTGTACTCAGTGGTAGAGCTCCTCTGGGTTCAATTCCCAGTACTGCAAAAAGAAAAAAAAAAAAATTAGTTCCTTGTTGTTGCAATGCAATTGTCTATAATTTATTATTTTAAAATAATTTTCCTTTGTGATTTAAAAAATCATACATCTGGGGAAACCAGAGAACAATACCCTGATTGAGGGATCAAAATTCACATCACCATCACAGATATAACACCACTTAGGTAGTACTGAGGCTCAAAATGCATAATCTGATTCTAATCACAAGGAAATGTTCAACAAACCCAAATTGAAGGGCATTCTGTAAAACAATTGGCCTACTGTTTTAAAAAATGTCATGGGTATGAACAATAAAAAAGTATTTCAAAAGTCATTCAGTTAAAATATGATTAAAAAATAACAAGTACAATTGTTATGTGTCAATAAAAAAGGAAAAGGGGGTGTGACAAGGCACATAATATGATATTGAACTAGATTCTATATGGGTTTTTTTTTTTTTTTTTTTTTTTTTGGTACCAGGGATTGAACTCAGGGGCACTTGACCATTGATTGAGTCACATCCCAAGCCTATTCTTTTTTTTTTATATCTTTATTTTGTTTATTTTTTTTTATATGGTGCTGAGGATCGAACCCAGTGTCTTACACTTGCAAGGTAAGTGCTTTGTCACTGAGCCCCAGCCCCAGCCCCCCAAGCCCATTCTTGTATTTTATTTAGAGACAGGGTCTCACTGAGTTGCTTAGTGCCTGGCTTTTGCTGAGGCTAGCTTTGAACTCGTGATTCTCCTGTCTCAGCCTCTCTAGTCGCTGGGATTACAGGCGTGCCTCACTACACCCAGCCTGAACTAGATTCTATATGGAAAAGAATGTCTGGGAAGACAGTATTGGGACAATTGACAAAACTAGAATATGTGTAGTAGATTAAAATAATGTATCAATGTTAAATTTCCTAAATTTTATAATTATACTGTTGAGTTGTAAGAGAATATTCTTTTTTCTTAGATATACATATTCAAATATTTTGCAGACTTCCAAATGATTCAGGAACAATATATAGAGAGAAATCATTAAAGCAATATGTGGCCAAATGTTAAATATTAGTGAATCTGGGTAGAGAGCTTATGAAATTTCCTCATTCTATTCTTGCAAATTTTCTAAGTTTGATATTTTTATTACTTTTTTAATACCTTAATTTTATTTATTGATTTATTTTTATGTGGTGCTGAGGCTGGAACCCAGTGCTTCACATGTGCCAGGCAAGTGCTCTACCACAGAGCTATAACTGCAGCCCCTGATATTATTATTATTTGGGGGACGAGTACCAGGATTGAATTTAGGGGCACTCAACCACTGAGCCGAATCCCCAGCCCTATTTTTGTATTCTATTTAGAGACAGGGTGTCAATGAGTTGCTTAGCACCTCGATTTTGCTGAGGCTGTCTTTGAACTCACAATCCTCCTGCCTCAGCACCCCCCAGCCACTGGGATTGCAGGCATGCACCACTGCACCCAGCCTAAGTTCAATATTATTTTAAAATAAAAAAATGGTTTTAGAACAAATATTCAATGAATAAAGTTTACAGAATAAAAAAATCACTTACAATTTCTCCACCCAGAGATAGCTATTACTTTTTGCAAGTGCCCTATTTCTTTAGAAGAAATGGGTAGTGTGAATGTTTGTTGTGCGTCGGGAAGGGTGACAGGTTGGGTCAGTATTGGTTTGTTAGGGTTCATAATCTAATCTAATTAATGGTGCCCAAGAGAAGTGCTGGAAGTTTCTGGGAAAGATGTCCTTCCCCTGTTTTGTTCTTCTGCATGCTGTGTCACATAACAATGTTTGGAGCAATGGTAGCTCTCTTGGGACCAGAAGGGAAAATCCAAAAGAATGGAAGATAATGTGATTCAGAGCACTGATTACTAAACTGCTTAATTAACCGACTCTGGAACCGCCCTGGTTGTGGATATTTTGCCAAATGACATAATAAATAGCCTTGTTCTTTAAGCCAATATTACTTAGGAATTTTGTTACAGTCATGATAACAAATGTGATTTTTGAGCACGTGGCAATCTCACCATCCAGAAGGTAAAAGAAACACAAGTTTCCAGATTGGGACAGACAATGTAAGCTCTTGCCAAAAAATAGGAAAAGAAGCTATGCTCATGCCCTGGAGTGGAAGAGGTCCTGAATGCTAGAAAAAGGTAACTAGACTTTAGACTTGCGTTGCCTTCCGGAAGGGGATTCAGTTTGGTATTACAGAATGTGGAGGAAACAGAAAAGGTTCTTATCCCTGGAGAATCTCAATGCCTGCATCTCACATGCAGCCAGGGTGAAGAATGGGGAGATAGACCATTCCCAGCCTATGTGTCTGACCTTTGCAACAATCTGGCTTCTTGGAATAGTGGTCAGAGAAGAGATATTGCAGAGAGGACGAAGGTGACAGCTACCCATAAGTAAAATCTAAAGAAAATAAAAATCACCGTAATTATTTACTTATTTATGTTTTTGTGCATGCTAGGCAAGTATTCTACCCTTAAACTACATCCTCAGTCCCAAAATCACTCAAACTATTTTAAAAATAGTTATATATACATATAAAAATATGGTATAAGGAATTCAAACTGAACTTTGAAAAGTAATTATCTCACTTGCCTCTGCCCCCTCTTTCTTAGTTGCTCTCCTCAGGTTTGAATCTAAGAGCCTTGAACCATGAAAGAGGCATTCATACGAGGACTACACATTGGGTTAATTCAGTACTCATTAATACCAGTGAACAGCCAGGCTTTTTCTATATATCTGTGGTATCTATTGGCCTTATCTTAATGGTTGCAGGCCCAAACCAGTTGCAAGAAATAATTAAGGAATTTCAAACATCAAATCTGTGTACAGGTACACAGTGATATCCAAAGGAAGCAGGGAGAATGGTGGGGGGAGAGAGAGATTGATTTTCTTCCTATTGTCTCTTTTTAAGATAAAGAAAAGCCTTACACCGAAATCTCCCCTCCTTCAGCACATACAGTGTATCTTCAATCTCATTGATCAGAATTGAATCATATGTTTTCAACTATACCAATAATGGCAGGGTGCTCAGGGTCACTATGATTGACTTAGGCCAATTAGGATCCCACTCAGAGTTAAGCAGAGATATGAATGTTAAGGTGCCATCTGCCTTTCCCCCACTTCTGCTTGGCTGTAAACCCAAGGCCCCTCACTTGAAGACACAGTCTTATCAGGTCCCAATCCAAGGTGAGTAATGTAATCTTAGTCTCAATTCCACCCATAAGTGAATTTAATTTTGCTTCCTTGGGACCTGTATTAGGTCTTCCAAAAAAACATAATCAGTAGGATAGATAGATGATGCATGATAGGAAAATCAATAGATGGATGATAGATAGATAAATAGATAGACAGATAGATAGATAGATAGATAGATAGATAGATATTTACTGTGAAGGATTGACTCACTTGATTATGGAAGCTGGAAAGTCTCACAATCTGCCATCCACAAACTGGAGACCTAAGAAAGTGGGTGGTGACATTCTAGTTCAAGTTCGAAGGCCTAAGAACCAAGGGCACAAATGGTGTAACTCTGTTTGAGTCTGAAAGTCCCAGAACAAGGAACATAAAGAACAAGAGAAGATGGATGTCCCACTTCAAGCAGAAAGAACAAATTTGCCCTTCCTTTGCCCAGCTCTGTTTCTATTGAGGCCCTCAATGATTGGAGGATGCCCACCTGTGTTGGTGAGAACAGATCTTTTACACTCAGTCTATTGATTCAAATGCCAGCCTTTCCCAGAAACACGCTCATAGACACGTGCAGAAATAATTTTTTTACCAGATTTCTGGGTATCTCTTAGCCAAGTCAAGTTGGCACAAAAAAATTAACCAACACATATAACAAGTGGACACATGAGTACATTTTCCCTGCTGATCTGCCTTCTCTTTAACCTACTGTGGAGACATAGTATATATGAACGAGGTATGGGAAACACACTTGGTTATACATGGAATATGTTCTTTTTTTCTTTTATGTTTCATTTAGGCAAAAACCTCTGGTGAATCTGACCCTTTTCCTCCCTATGATTACCTAGCCTTTTAAAATTTTTGACACCCTCATCTACAGCTTCCTCCTCTTCTTTGAGCCTTTGGCATTCAAAGTGAAATAATCACTCTTAGGAAATTTTATTAATTTCAATGCTATTATTATTTTTCTAAATGGGCATATTTTTTGATATTACATATATAATATTGGATGTTTTTATAGTCCTAATTTAGTCTGTGTTCTTGTAGAACTTACATTTTAAAAATGAAAAAAGACATATAAACAATAAGCCTCATAAACAAACAAAACAAGAAAGAAAGACTGGGAGAAATGGGGTAAGAGTGGGAGGAATGCAATCTAAAAAGATGACATCTTAAAATTCACCTTTTTAAAGTGTGCAATTCAGTGGGTTGTAGTAGACTCACAAGATTATGTAACCATCAATATTATCAGATTCTAGAATATTTTCAATTATCCAAAAAGAAGCCCCATATTGATTACTAGTTAACCCTCCCCTCCAGATCCTGACAGCCATTAATCTACCTTACCTGTATGGATTTGTCTCTTCTGAAGAGACAAATTTATTTCATGTAAATGGAATTATAAAATATATGACATTTGAGTCTGATATCTTTTACTTAGCATGTTTTCAGTAGTTATCCATGTTGTAGTATGTGTAAGTATTTAATTATTCTTTGTGGCTGAATTATACTCCATTATATGGATATACCACATTTTATCTATTCATCAGTTGATGGACATTTAGATTGTATTTATTTATTTATTTGTTTATTTTTTGAAAGGGGCTAATATCAATCTTCTGGGCTCAAGTGATCCTCCTGCCTCAGACGCCTGAGTAGATGGAAATACAAGTATATGCCTCCACACCCACCTATTTTTTTTTAACTATTGTTAATAATGCAGATATAAATAATCACATACAGGTTTTTATCTAGAAATGTGTCTTCAGTTCTTTGGGGTAAATATCTGCCTTCAAGTGGAATTGCTGCCTCATGTACTTAACTTCTTCAATTACTATTTTCCAAAGTAGCTATATCATTTTATATTTCCACCAACAAGTATTAGTATTCAAATTTCTCCACATTTTCACCAACACTTTTTATTATCTGTCTTTTTTATATAGCCAAGAAGATGAGAGTTGAACCAAGATTTGTAGGCACTGTGGAATGAGCCATGTGGCTATCCAGGGGTGGAGACTTCCAAGCAGAAGAGCCAGCAAGGGTCAAATCCTTGAGATGAGAGTGTGCTGAAGGGTCCCAGGAACAGGAGAAGTGAGATGAAGAGAACAAGCAGAATAGGATGAAGTTAGAGGGCTAACAGGACCGTGGCCAAATGAAGGTAGTTGAAAGTCATTGTAAAGACTGACTTTTACTCTAAAAGAAATGGGAAGCCACTGAATGATTTTTAAGAAAGGCATGATTTGACCCACATTAGGACAGTATCACTCTGAATTACATGAATTATATGTGGGCAAGATCAGAGAGAGTAAAAAATCTATTTGGTAAATTTTTGCAATAATGATGGCCTGCAGTGTGGTTGGAAGCAAGAAGATAGTAAGAAAGGGTTGAATTCTGCATCAATTTTAAGATCAAAGCAACCAGACTTTCTGACAGACTGTGAAATATGAGAAAGAAAGGAGTCAAACACTTCAAAGTTTGTGGTTCACTCATTTTTTACTTTGAGAAATATTATAACAGGAAGTATATGCAAATTTATTTATTTTTTCCATTATTAGGTCAGACCAAACTTTTAAAATTATTTAATATCACATGTTTAAAATATTGTCCACTGTAATAATAACAACACTCTATAACCTATGAAATATCAGGTTCTTTAATTCAACTGTCTCATGAGGGAGATATAATTTTCAACTTATACATGTGTAAGCAAAGGTGTGATTAATGACTGACAGATTCCCTAATTCTTGACCCAGCTTCCAATTTAGGACCAATCTGAGAAATCGAAATATAATAACCAATTTGAATTGTCAACTTGATTGGATTAATCGATGAGGAGAATTCAGAGGATTATGGGTGTGTCAGTGAAGGTGTGTCTAGTAATGATTGGCATATGGGACAGCCAATTGAAATGGAGACACTCTGAAAGCATGGGCAGTACCAACCAATAGGATGATGGCTTTGATGGAATAAAAGTTGGAAGAACCAGGAAGCAGCTGCAGATGCAAAGTTGATTCTTCTTGAAGGATTTCTTGATTGCTCCTGCAATCGCCTGAGGATATAGGACTCTGACTTCTTCACTCTTCCAAAGCATTCTCCAGAAGACTTTGGTCTCAATTAGTGTAGCAGCATTGATCCCTCTTGTTCTGGGGCTTCAGCCTCTTGGACTGCACAGCTACTGGTTCTTCCACCTCTCCAGCCTGCCATTGTGGACTATCCTGCTACTGGTCATGTAAGCCAACCTAATAAATCCCCATTTTATAATTATGCTTCCCATTGATTCTGTTTCTCTAGAGAACCCTAATACACCAAGTATGCACTATAAACCTTCACACAGGATGCCCTACTTCTAGTTAGCCTGCCTACAGCTTCCCCAGCCAGCAGTCCTCAATCAGAACTTACCTGAAGCCTTCCTGTTTCCCACTGTAAAACTTGCTCACTCCTCTGGCCCACTTTGAATCTCTGCCATCCTCTGAATAATAGTGACTATTTCCCTCCATACTGCTGGTCTTTTTCTATTTCTGTAGATGTCATAGGTCAAGTTCCCTGGGAAATGGATTCTGAGATGAAGACTTGCAGACAGATGTATTTGGGAATACTCTCAGGATGGAACCTGTGAAGGGGGTGATGGGAATAGGGTTGGGCAGATGGAGAAGTTGACATATGACATAACTGAACTAGAGGAGTCAGGTGACCCCATGGGGAGCTCTGGGGCTGGGATGACCAATCAGAATTGTGCCCTGGATCAGTCACTGGACACTGGACACCCTTACAGAAGGAAGGGAAGGGAACCTTAGAAGGCAGCTCTCTTTGAGCAAAAGCAAGTCCAAGGGTCTCAACTCTCAATTCTCAATAGTCAACAATCTAAGAAGCTAAGAAGCAGGTAGTGGGACCTCTCCGGGGGTGGAGATTGGATGATGCCACCAAACAGACAGTTCACAGCAGACCGTGTCTTTAACCCAACTTTGAATCTAAGTTCAAAGCTCTTAACACTACAGCATAGCTGTCTTCATTCAAAAAAGAGACAAATGGAATTGTGTGAACATTTGTTTTCTTTTCTCATAATCAAAAACTGAGGCCATATTTGTACAATGATTCAGACATTTTTCATAAATGATCCAGAGCATGGCAGTGGGCTCAACTGAATATGGCATTAAAAGATTTGAAATAAAACCCAGTCCAACCAACCAAAAGCAGTTAACTGAATAACCACATGTGGAGAGTCAGACCATTTTAATATCGCAGTCCTTACCAAATGTTCCCCCTTGCTCAATAGAACAGAACAGTGTGACTTCTAGTTTTCCAGCTTGAGGTGCTGACAAATTGAAAATAAATTAATGTGCAAATAGTGCCATTTCCATTTGAAGGATATTCACCTCCAGGGACAATTATTCCATCTTAGTCAAAATTTAATAAAGTGGATCTTGGAAGTTACTAAAATATTGATTTTTTTCTTTAAAACAACCTTATTTTCTACCATATTTTCTCACTAATGTTATATGATTATCACACAACTTTTAGCTTGATTTGACCTATTTAAACGTAGTATTTCCCTTTTGGATTTTACAACTAAATCAGTTGGTACTGTATCTAGTTAGGGAATTTACCTAAGGATTATCAGAAATATACACCAAGTTCTTTGTACAAATCAGTCTGAATAGTTCCTTCATCTGTGAACAAGCTGCTGTGACTTTTAAAGTATGTCTGCCAGCATATACACACATTATCACAAGACTCTTTGAACATATAAATCATTGTTCCCAGAACTGTTGACTCTTTCCCTTTTTGTGTGCCCCTCCCCCCCCTCCAGTCTGCAGAAAGTTAGTCATCTCTGGATTAACCTTGTATGGTTAATGACTAATTTGTAACCTCAGTTAGCCCACAACATAATATGGATCATAAGAATTACTGGGGAATCCATTAAAATAGAAAATACCAGAGGTTCATCCTATTTCTAAAGAATCAGAACTTCCGTAGGCAATGCACAGGTAAATGTATAATTAAATGCCTCTTTTTAGAATTCCGTTAATATCACAGCTTAAGTACCACTCACAAACAAATTGTACATTTCTAGCAACAAATAAAGTTTTCTAGCTATAGCTATCAAGATAAAAGTGACATTTGAAGTTTGTACTATCTAAGGCTGTGTGCATAATGGCAATCTTTGGGAGTAGAAACAACAGGGTGCATTTCTCAACAGTGATGGATTTGTATTAGGCCTGTTAGAATGGAAACAATATAAATGCAAAGCATGGTAGCTGATCTAAGAAAAATTACTATAGAAGAATTGGTATGACCCAGTGATTAAGGGATTTGATTTTGATGCAAAAATTGAAAAGGTAATGAATAGCCATAAAGAAGAATGAAATTATAGCATTTGCTGATAAATGGATGGAACTGGAAGCTATCATGTTAAGTGAAATAAGTCAATCCCCAAAAAATCAAAGGCCCCATGGGGTTGGGGTTGTGACTCAGCAGTAGAGCTCATGCCTAGCACAGGTGAGGCCCTGGGTTCAATCCTCAGCACCACATAAAAATAAATAAGTAAAATAAAGGTATTGTGTACAACTACAACTAAAAAATAAATTAAAAAAAATAAAAGGCCCCAATGTTCTCTTTGATATGCAGAAGCTGACTCACAATGAGGGGAAGAACAGTGGAGGTTCGCCTGATTGGATGAGAGGAAGGAATGGTGGGAAGGGAAGAGGAATGGGAATAGAAAAGACAGTAGAATGAATCAGACATAACTTTTCTATGTTCATATATAAATACACAACCAGTGTAACTCCACATCATATACAATCACAAGAGTGGGAAGTTACACGCCATATATGTATGATATGTCAAAATACATTCTATTGTCATGTATAACTAAAAAGAACAACAACAACAACAAAGTAGGACTGGGGCTGTAGCTCAGTGGTAGAGCACTTGCCTTGCATGTGTGAAGCACTGGGTTCAATCCTTAGCACCACATCAAAATAAATAAAGATATTGTGTTCATCTATAACTAAGAAAATATTTTTTAAAAAGGTAGTGAAGGAGTTGAAAGTTATTTCAAAGTGTGAAGAAATGTTGGAAAAATAACTATTGACAAATTATTGAACAAATAAATATTGAATACAGCACTAACTGAGGTGATAGGGAGGTAACAAAGATAAGAACACCTCATTTAATTTACTTTTAAAAAAATTTTTTATTTTATTTTTATGTGATGCTGAGGATCGAACCTGGTATCTTACACATGGGTAGGCGAGCACTCTACTTCTGAGCCACAACCCCAGCCCCCTAGTTTAATTTAATGAGTATTTATTGAGTACTTACCATATACACAGCATTTTCCTATGTTGTACTAAGGTAAAATCCCCAAATTTGGATTTACATCAAACATAGCTGGGGAGATATATTTTGTTTATTTTATTTTATATTTTTCTGATGTTGGGGATTGAATGTTGGGGATTGAATGCTATGCAGATGCTCTACCACTGAGTTGCCCTCCCTAGCTGGGGAAATTTTTTTAAACAAAAGTCTTGCCTGTAAACCCAGTGACTCAAGAGGCTGAGGCAGGAAGATCACAAGTTCACGGCCAGTTGAGGCAACTTAGTGAGACTGCCTCAAAATTAGAATAAGTTGTGTGTGTGTGTGTGCGTGCATGCGTGCGTGTGTGCGTGCGTGCGTGCGTGTGTTGGGGGTGACTAGGAATGTTGTATTCCTAGTCATAAGCTCTGTCATACCAATTCTTCTATAGTAATTTTTCTTAGATCAGGTACCATTCTTTGTACTTATATTGTTACCATTCTAACAGGCCTTGTACAAATGCATCACTGTTGAGAAATGCAGCCTGTTGTTTCTACTCCCAAAGATTCTCATTATGGGCTGGGGTTGTGGCTCAGTGGTAGAGTGCTTGCCTAGCATGTGCAAGGCCCTGGGTTCGATTCTCAGCACCACATATAAATAAATAAAACAAAGGTATTGTGTCCACATACAACTAAGGAATATATATATATATATATATATATATATATATATATATATACACATACATATACATATATCTTTAGATAGATAGAAAGCTAGAGTCTTAAAAAAAAAGATTGCCATTATGCACACAGCTTTGGATAGTACAAACTTCAAATGTCACTTTTATCTTGATAGCCTATAGCCCTAGATTCTACCCCAAGTACCAAATAGATAGATAAATAAATGAATATATAAAATAAAAATAAAGTTCTTGTATTCCACATTAGTTCTGCTAAATCTAAATATCTGGGGTGGGATTGGAAATCTCTAATGTACAAAGTTCCCCCAAATTATTCTGATGCATCCAGTCTGTGGGCTAGCATTTGGGTCTATTCCTGAGACCACAAAAATGAGTGAAGTGTGGTATTTGTTTTTAAGGAATGAACAAACCAGCATGGCAAGCTCTATGCTCCAGCAACTGTCCTAACTCTGCCTAATATGCCTGACTTCTAAGTTGTCCTCATGGTGTTTTTCCCCTCTGAAATGCTTTTTCCTCCTTTCTGCCATGAAAAGATCCATCCTTCAAGATCTATTCAGATGGATCATATTTCACATTCCTTTGTCACTGCCCTCCACTCCAAGCTCATTACACTACCATGTTTCATAAAATTCACATTTACCTGTCCACTTCTCCATCACCTCCTTTTCATTCCTTTTTCAACTTCTTTAGACTGCTCAGATCACTGGATGAACTTTTAACTTTTAATCTCCAGCTCTCCATCTGCCCTCCTACACCATTTAGTCTTTATGGTTCTATTAATTTTGCATGGTTCAGTTAAAACTATTTTTATATTAAAATACCTACAAAGTTAGGGATAAAATGCTCTAGCTGAATGTTCAAAATTCTTTATTGTATGAGATAGAGTCCCTCTGATTGTAAGTGACAGAACTGAGTCTAATTAAGCAGGAAAAGATACGGACAAGTTCACAAAATTGAAGTTGCACTCATTTCCATTCTTTGCATGATTCTTCTTAAAATTCTCATTCTTAAAGGTCATCTGATGCAACATGGTTGCATCAACTGAAAAGCCACCTATAAATCTACTTACAGGAGAAAGATAGTTCCTTCAAGGCAAAATCAGGGTGTGGTCACCAAAAGGAGAAACAAATATTAAGAAGAAAAATCTATATCTATATCTACTATATTCCAAAAAGGGTCCCAATCCAATGAAGTAAAACTGGACACAGAGGGGAGGAATTCTGTGCTTTTCTTTTCTGAGACATCAGTGGTCAAAATGGGGACAATAATAGCTCAAGAGTGCTAGTACTTGACTGTCTCAGTTGACTGTCCCCATGTTGGGGAAAGGCAGGCAGGCTAGTGGTTTCAGGTGTTTTAAACAATGTGTGCCAATGATTCAAGAAGTCACCAGGAGTCATTAGGGTAAAGATAAACTTTTCATATTCATGTAATTATAATGTGCTTCACAAAATACTGAAGAGTTTTTTTAAAAAATAAGTTAACCCTCATAATACAGGAACAGCCAGAATTTTATTGGGGAGAAAGTCAGTAGGGTAACAGTAGCTTCTGAATTTTTAGGAGGGTAACAAGTCTTCTACTTCCAAGTTCAAGAAAGGCCCGATCATCTCCCGAAGTTCCCACATTGTGCGGCGCCCAAGTATGCTAGGGAGCACCCTCTCAAAGATAAATGTAGCATCCACAAACAGGACGTAACATGAAATTCCAGTGAAGGTGAGGACATAAAACATGATGAAAATTCTCAGTGCACGTTTCCTAGGAGGAAAGAAAACATCTGTGTTAAAAAACAAAACAAAACAAAACAAAAAAAACACCTGAAGAGCATGCATTGATAGGACTCCCGGCTCCTTGGGGGCTGGGGATATGGCTCAAGTGGTAGCATGCTAACCTAGCATGCGTGAGGCACTGGGTTCAATTCTCAGCACCACATAAAAGATATTGTGTCCACCTAAAACTAAAAAATAAATACTAAAAAAAAAAAAATTGATCTCGGTTCACATCTGTAAAAGAAGGGGCTTGGAACAGATGAGTGCTCACAGCCCACACGAGGGTTGGGAATGGAATCTAATGTGGGACAGCCACAAGGCAACAAAAAACCCTGGATGTGTTGGGGCTCTTCTCACACTCCCGCAGGTTGTCCCGGCTCTGCCTGTCCTGAGGGGTGGGATGCCTATTTGGGGGCATGGAAAGACACTGGCAGTTAGATTTTCTTCCATGTGTTTTAGTCAGTTTTTGCATCGCTAGGACCAAAATACACATCAAGAACAACCTACAGGAGAAGTTTATTTGGGGCTCATGGTTTCAGAGGTCTCAGTCCATAGACAGCTGACTCCATTTCTCTGGGCTGGAGGTGAGACAGAACATCAGAGGGAAAGGACCAATGGAGGAAAGCTGCTTAGCTCATCGTGGGGTTGGGAAGCAGAGAGAGGAAGGGGCTGCTGGAGAAACAACCTTTCCAGAGCATGCCCCGGGTGACCCACCTCCCCCAGCCTCAGTTACCACCAGTAAGTCTCTTCCAACTAGGATGAAGTGATTAGGTCACAGCTGTCACAATCCATTTTCACTTTTCCTCCGAATATTCCTGAGAATAGGAGCTTTGGGGGGATACCTTGTATCCAAACCATAAATATATCAGATATCACACAAAATATATCATGATGGTAGGTAGGAATGAAGCTCTGTCACCAGTTTTGTTCTGCCACAAGATTTTCCCTTATAAAGTAATCTAAACTTTTTCAAATCCTTTTCTAGGCTGGACCCATGGTGTATTTTACTCATTTGATTTTAAGTCCTTGCGTTATTAAATTCTGTAATCTATGACTAGGGCAGAAAATCTAGAAAATCCAGAAAAACATAAAGAAGAAAAGAAATGTCACAGATAATCTAATTACCTAGAGATAAATACTGTAGGATTTATTTCGTAATAGAAAATCTGGGGCACAGGTAATGCCAGCTTTGGATCTATTTTGTGACCTAACTCGGTGGATTTTAGAAACCAGAGCCAAGTTTCTTAGCATTATACCCCCTGGCTACCTCGTAGCAGTTGCATAAGTAATTGATTTTACCTCACACATTTATTAAAGAACCAACATTTTAAAGATACTCTGTTAAGAAGGAGCTTTGAGTGCTGCTAACATGAAGTAGAGAGGTCCCTGTCCTAAGGGCCCCTAAGTCTAGATTTATTCTTTCTTATGAAAAGGAAAAATACTACCAAAACATATCTAGGGCTGGGATTGTGTATCAGTGGTAGAGCATTTTCCTAGTTATGTGTGAGGCACTGAGTTTGAGTCTCAGCACCTCATATAAGTAAATTAACTAAACAAAGGTCCATCAACAACTAAAAAAAAAAAAAAAGTAAAAAACTCTATTCTTCCTAACTTCCCAAACAGTCATCTTTGAAAACATGAAACTAGAATACTTTCTTTAAAAAACACTTTTTAAGTTTTTAAAAAGATGCAAATTTCTGAATTATAGATAACTTGGGAAACAGAGAAAAGAAGAAATTACAATCCCATAGCTTTAATATAAACAATTTTTTAAAATATTTCCTTCCTTTCTTTTCTTATTATTTTCTTTCTTTCTTTCTTTCTTTTCCCCTTCTTTTTTTGGTGGTTTTGGGGATTGAACCCAGGGCCTTGTGTATGCTAGGAAAGCACTCTACCAACTGCTTCAACCCCAGCCCCTCATTTATTATTTCTATTGTGTTTTAGGGTTTTGTTGTTTGTTTTTGTATTTTTTTTGTTTTCCTTTTTTCCCTTTCTTTTTCTCTTTGTGTCATTCCAGATTTTTTCTTCCCTACAGTGAATTCTCTAGGTATGGATGAACTCATGTTTGTTTTTTTGACACTACTGAATCACTTGATTTTAATTTATAATAACTGGACTTTTAATTTAAAGGCTCTTCAATATTTTATTAAGCAAATATAAGTATATATAATGTCTATTTTAAAAGGGTCAAACATTTTTCTCTGGAAAACATCATAGCTATTAAATTAAAATAAGGCTTTTAAACATCCCCTTAGTGTTTTTAATAATTTTATTCATTTAAAACTTATTTTTATGAGACTAAAAATATTCTTTTAACTTTTGAATACTATCTATTTATTTATTTTTCAAATCTTGTGGTACAAAAAATTTTTCAGTCTTTTCCAAAGTGTTCATATTATTTGTGGTCATTACACAAGGGGTCAGTATAGAAAGAGAATCAAAGGATTGGAGGACAATACCAAGAAGAGGCTACATTCTGGGCTGGGGATGTGGCTCAAGCGGTAGCGCGCTTGCCTGGCATGCGTGCGGCCAGGGTTCGATCCTCAGCACCACATACAAACAAAGATGTTGTGTCCGCCAAAAATTAAAAAAAATAAATATTAAAAAAATTTCAAAAAAAAGAGGCTACATTCTGAAGCCAAAATAGCACAAAATGATACATAATGATTGACTATTTGCACAAGGTAAACCTCCTCAAAATGTTAGCAGTACATAAATATGCTTTAATGGAACTAATATGCTTCCAGTTCTTTAACAAGAGAGTGGACAAAATCTTAATTAGGATGTAATGATGTGAGAAAAAGATGGCTAATCAACTGGATTATAATCTCCCTATATAACAATGAAGTAATAACTGAGAGACATTTGCTTATTTACTTATTTATGTTTTTGAGAGCTACTTCATATCCCACGAAATCCACCCTTTAAAGTGTATGTGTCAGTGGCATTTAGTTTAGTAACAAGGGTGTACCACCAATGTCACTAATTCCAGGAAAATATCATCTTCCCCAAAAGAGAACCCATATTCACGAGCAGTCACTCTTTCTCTATTCTCTATTATAATGTGCTCTTATAACCAATGAGCTACATGCTGTCTGTATGGATTTTCCTATTTTGAACTTTACATAAAAGGTATCATATACATGTCCTTTTGTGTCTGGCTTCTTGTATTTAGCATGTTTTTTTGAGATCATTCATGTTGTATCAGTGCTTCATTCTTTTTTGTGTCTAATACTTCATTGTGTGGATATACCACATTTTGTTTATCCATTCATCAGTTAATAGACATTTGGGTTGTTTCTATTTGGGGGCGGTTATGAATAATGCTGCCATAAACAATTATGTTCAGGTTTTTGTGTGGACATATGTCTGACTAGATCATATATGCCGAGGAGTGAGGAGTGGAATTGCTGGGTCACATAGTAACACTGTCGAACATTTTTAGGAATTATCAAACTGTTCTCCAAAGTGGCTGTATCATTTTACAGTCTCACCAACAATCTATGAGGGTTCTGGTTTCTCCACATCTTCTTTAATGCTTTTGTGTGTGTGTGTGTGTGTGTGTGTTGTATTGTTTTGTTTTGTTGGTGCTAGGGATTGAACCCAGGGGTGCTCTACTACCGAGCTAAGTCCCCAGTCCTTTTTATTTATATTTTGTAAATTTTTAGACAGGGTGTTTTGCTAAGTTGATGAGGGTCTTGCTAAATTGTGGAGGATGGTCTGGACTTCTCAATCCTCCTGCCTCAGCCTCCCGAGTTGCTGGGATTACAAGCATGTACCACCACACCCGGCTGAGATGACTGTAGATCATCTTACTGGGTATATTGTAGCATCTCACTATGTTTCAGTGTGGTTTTGATTTGCTTTTCCTTAATGACCAATGACATCAATCATCCTTTCATATGCTTCATTGTGGTTTTTGACCAGTGTGCTTATTGACCACACATCTATCTTCTTGGAGAAATGTCATATCTAAGTCCTTTGACTATTTTGAAAACTGCGTTATTTTTCTTTTGGACGTTAAAGAGATTCTTATAGATTCCAGATACTAAATCCTTAATTTTGAGAGTTCTGAAAAAGTTGATTCTGATAATTTTCTTCAGGTTTAAGGAAGAGAAAATTTTCTGAGTTTTTTAAAAAAATATTTATTTCTTTAGTTTTTAGGTGGACACAGTATCTTTATTTCACATTTATGTGGTGCAGAGAACTGAACCCAGTGCCTCACGCACGCTAGGCGAGCGCACTACCACTTGAGCCACATCCCCAGCCCTTTCTGAGGTTTTTGCTTCATCATTTTCACTGACTGTACTCCTCATTTATTTATTAATTTGACATTTGCTGAGCATTATAAGAATATTCTATATATGTCCCCAAATGAAGATAAGCTCCCTGCCTTTGTGTATCCCATTGAGTATTACAAGAAAAGAGATTTGCAACACCTGAAGTGCAGTAATATGCTCTTGGCTCTATAACAAGATTATGTGCAAGGTACAGGGTGCACACACTCTGACAACTCAACAACAAAAAGACAACTCAGCTTTTAAAAGGAAAGGACTTGAGAAAATAGAGTGTTAAAGCTTCTACGTGGGTTAGTTGGTTGGAAATGAAGAATCAGAATTCTTTTCTTAGAAGAGAATATTGCTCAGAGTCTTTAGGATAATGTAGCATCTCTAGAAAAAGACCCAAAGAATCAGAATTCACCATATACAGGTCTCCAATACCACACAGGAGAAAGGCATCCTGTCCAGCAACCAAAAGTTTTCAAATCTGCTTAGTGAGAATGTTCCTTTGGTGGTGGAGGTTGTATCACAGCTTGATTTAGATAATAGGTAGATAAATCTCATATATAGATAAACATATAGATATCATATATAGATAAATTTATCCCCTCCCCCCAAAAAAAGAAAGAAAGAAAGAAAGAAAATCCAGCCTATAAGGGCCCCTCTTTCCAACTCACCATGCTGCAATGTGGGAAGGAGAGTTCTGTTCTAAAGGGGGTGGTGAGGCCTCAGGAAGCAGTGGATCTGTTTCTTCCACGTTCATTTCTTCAGAATTGTAAGAATCTGTTTCCCTTTCTTGAATTTGGTACATTCCCAACCTAGTATTCAGCAGAGTCATTTCCTTATAAAAGTTCTGGGAAAAAAAAAGAGAGAGAGAGAGAGAGAAATCAACTTTTTTTTTTTTTTAATCATTCTAGCGGTCTCCTAGTCCTCACCCACCACACCTCAGCCCTGGGGCTCAAACCCAGGGCAGTGAACATGCTAGGCAAGCACTCTTCCACTGAGCTACATCCCCAGGTGCTGTTTTTTTTTTTTTTTTTTTTTTTTGAGACCAGATCTCACTAAGTTTCCCAGGAGGGACTAGAACTTGTGATCCTTCTGCCTCTCAACTTCCCAAGTAGGGAGACTTCAGGTGCCTGCATGATAAATCATGTGCATGTGACATGAGGAAATCATTGGTAAGGGCATACTCAATAAGAGGGGACTTACACATTCACAGTGTAAGGAAGCACCATAGTAGACAATTAAGTGAAACTCACATGCTAATCTGTTTTTAAAATATTTTTCTAATATATATAGTTGTTTATGGACCTTTATTTTATTTATTTTATTTTATATGCGGTGATGAGAATAGATCTCAGTGCCTCACACATGCTAGCCAAGTACTCTACCACTGAGCTACAACCCCATCCCCCCTGCATGCTAATCTTCATTGGATTATTCAAGCAGGAAGATATCTGTGTACTGAATTAATCTAATTTGTTCATTTATGTAAATAAATTTGTAGACATATTCATTGGGTGACTATTGCCAACTAGGCACTCTTCTAGGATACAGTAATAATAAATACACAAGGAAGGTACAATCTATTACATGTACGTTTATAGGGGCTATGGAACAAATAACCAAATGCACACATACATTAGATGCTATGGATTAATATACACACTAAAGAGAAAACTAGGTAATGAAACAGAGAGTAGCTGAAGGTTTGGGGGCACCTACTGGAGATGTGGGATGAATAGGTACCTGTGAGAAGGAAGCAGGTTGATACATTCATTCATGCGTTCACATTTACCTGGATGTGTGAGACTATGGGGAAGGAATTCAAAGATGAAGTCATTTCCTGGCCAGGGGAGAATAAGAGAGGTCTGGAAGACGCAGTGACATTTGAACTGAGAACACCCAGAATGGTAATTCGTGGACATGGAGAAATGCTCCAGATGGAGGGATGGGAAGTAGAAGCAGCACAGGGGTATCAGCTCAAGAGTGCACCAAAACTGTGAGATGTTCTGTTGGCCCGAAGCAGAAGGCCAGGAAGGGAGAAGGAGATAAGACTAAAGAGAGACTGCAGTGTGGTGTACCTGCAAGTTCTAAGGGAACAAATAACCTCTGGGTTAAGATAGAAATCTTGTGATTTATTTGAACTGGTGTATCTGTAAAATCTTACCTCTATTCTTTCAATGAGTTTCTCCTTTAATTCATGAGCTTCATTACAAGCATCTACCTGAAAGGATATCCATATTTCTGAGCAAAATGAAAATTATAATTTCTGGTTTATACAATAAAATCCCTCATTTCATTTGACACCACTTATAAAGTGTGGGTTGAAGTTTACTTTTACTTGGTGAAATTGTTCCTCTTAGAGTAAATTCATGAATTGTTCATGAACCATGAATTGCAAACTGCCAAAGGATTAATCAATAGATTACCAAGATTATTTTCAGTACTTTGAAAGTATACATTTACACATTAGCCACTTGTTATAAATTATCTTTTTCTCTATGCAGTACTCCTTCCTTGCTCCTTAGAAACAAAACAAAACAAAACAAAACTTCCTCAGGACATTAGTATGTTTCTGAGAAAATAAGAAAGTTTTTTTGTGTGTGTGCTGGGGATTGAACCCAGGGCTTTGTGCACATGAGGCAAGCACTTTACCAACTGAGCTATATCCCCAGCCCAGAAAGTGTTCATTAAAAAAAAAAAAAAAAAAAAATATATATATATATATATATATATATATATATATATATTGGTACAGGGGGTTGAACTAAGGGGCACTTAACCACTGAGACACATCCCCAGCCCCTTTTTTTGTATTTTATTTAGAGACAAGTTCTCACTGAATTTCTCAGTACCTCACTAAATTGCTGAGGTTGGCTTTGAACTTGTGATCCTCCTGCGTTGGCCTCCTGTGCCACTGGCAATTCAGGCATGTGCCACAGTGCCTGGCAAAAAGTATTTCTTTTAAATACTTAAAAATTTATAATTTATAACTATGAAGTCCTATTTTATTTAATTGAATATTCAGGCTCCCTGGTTTAGCAAAAGCTATTTATAAAAAAGTTTTAGTTCCTGTTCTCTTCCCATGTTTCCAGGAAGTTATCAAGGAGAGAACACAGATGGTTTCTGACAGTAAGACAGGGAGCTGGGGTTGTGGCTCAATGGTAGAGCCCTTGCCTCGAATGTGTGAGGGTTCGATCCTCAGCACCACATAAAAATAAATAAAATAAAGGTATTGTGTCCATATAAAGCTAAAAATCTTTAAAAAGAAAAAAAGAACAAGACAGGGGCCAAAACCAAACCATTCCCTTCTAAGACATGAATGCCAACTACACATATGTCAGAATTTATGATGCTTTCACATGTGTTAAATTAATCATCCCAGGATACCTTGAAAAGCAGAGTTACAGCAGGAAGAACAGTGTGCTGGATTCACAAAAGATCAGTTTTAGAGATGGCAGTGTCCCTAGAAACTGATTCTTTTATTTATTTTCTAGTTGTAGGTGGACATAATACCTTTATCTTTATGTGGTGCTGAGGTTTGAACCCACTGCCTCATGTGTGCTAGGTGAGCACTCTACCACTGAGCCACAACCCCAGCCCTAGAAACTGATTCTTGAAGAAGCCCTGGTAAGAGTAAGGCAAGGCATGGATTTTCAAGGCACAGTTTCTTGTGGCAAACAGGGTGTATGCAGTCCCAGATATCCAACAAAATTAACTTGGTGTAAATTCAAACCTGCATAATAGCAGTGACTAAAAAAAAAAGGTAAGAGGACACCTACAAGCATAGAAAACTATTGAAGAAAATTGTTATATGAAAAAGCAATTGCAAAACAGTGTGTATAATATGATCTCATTGAAATAACAATAATACACAAATATATGTACAAGAAAAATTCAGAATATCAGAATATAAATGTCCTAAGATATAAAGGTCCTATTACATCTTAGAATATAAATGTCCTAAAATAAAATGTGCCTTTTGAGGGACTGGGATCATTTTTCTTTTTTAAAAAAATCTCAATTAGTCTCACAATTTTTAGTTGCTAAAATAAGTATGTATTACTTCTATTAGAAGAAAAATGCATATGCATGTTTATGTATAATATTAATATAAATGGGGAGCATGACAAAGACTGGTTCTTTTCATCTGGAAAAATGGGCAAGTGACTTCATCACTTCATCTTTTTGAATCACACTTTTCTTTTTTTGAAAGTAAGATTACAGACTACATGACAGTAAGTTCCCTTCTTGGTTTCAACTTCTGAGAGTATTTTCATTGAATTTCAGATTCCATTCCCTGCAATTCTCTAAATTTGAGATTTCTCCAAGAATAATTTACCTCCTTAAGTTGTAAAGCCATTTTATCATTACCTGGGTCAATTTGTTATTCATTTCTCTTAATTGCTTTCTAATTTCTATGATCTTCTCCTAGAAAACAAAAGCATATAAAGTAGAAGTTGTAATGAATGATGTGTGGAAGTGAAACAAAACAAATTATTTTTAGGAGAAAGTACATGTGAGGTCAAAAAGTTTCAGATTGAAAAAAAGCTGTTCCACCCCCAATGCCGTTCTGTGTATTAATCTACAAAACAGCATTAAATCAAGATATCGCTAGCTGCATCCTACATAAATGGCCACGGAGGTAGATACTGAGCGAGTTGGAAACAAGTAACAGGAGTACTTACCTCTTCAAACAGTTTTTACTCACCAGGAGCTTATTGCTACCCTGGAAAGTGTGTAGTCACCTCCATGTCGTACCAAGTTAATTTGTCACCAACCCCGAATTGATCATGTGATTTAATTACTCAGGAAGGAGTTATGCTACAATGATCACATTTTAATTGACGTTCTGGTTTACTTATACAACAAACATCTTATGCAGAACTTGTCAAAGATAACTAGGACAGAGTTCATCTCAGAATAAAAATCTAGATGTTTATTTGGGGATTTCAGAAAGCTTCATGGACGTGAGGACTCAATGATCAGGTGATACCCAAAGGCCACCTCAAAAGGCAGTCCACAAATGCGATTGTCATCTTTACCCTAAGTACATGTATGAAGACACGAAGGATGTGACTCTACTTTGTGTACAGCCAGAGATATGAAAAATTGTGCTCTATGTGTGTAATATGCATTGTCATGCATCCTATTGTCATATATAACGAATTAAAATTTAAAAAAATTTTTAAAAATAAATAAATTTTTTTAAAAAGGCAGTCCACAGTTTTAAAGGTCTTTTAAATAAACCTATCTTTGTTTCTGTTTTTCTTTTTTTCCAGAAATAATCTTACTAAATTATTCTTTCACATTTTTCTTACTCCATTTTATCATGAGGAATAAATAAGCCAATACCTGTGATATTATTTTAACTTTATTAACTTCCTTACTTTCCTCACCAGAGGAAATTCCATCAGCCCGTACACTTGACAACAGAGATTGGGTCATTTTTTTAAAAAAACATATTTATTGAGGTACAATTTATGTACAGTAAACTCACCTTTCAAGATAATATAGTTCCTAAATTTTGATGCTTGTATACTGTCACGTAGTCATCACTGCCACCGGGATTACAGACTGTTTTCTTCATTTCCTTTCATTTCTTTGTGCCCTTTGTCAATCCCCTCCTCCCTTTCTCCACTCAACCCCTAACCACTAACCTGTTTTCTCTTCCTATGGTTTTTGCAGAGTGTTACCTAAATAGAGTCATACGCCCATAGCCTTCTGAGTCTGGGGTCCTTCACTTAGCCTAAGGCATCAGAGTCCACTCATGTTTTGGGCAAATAAGACGTTTGTTCCTTTTTATTGCACAGTGGTATTTCACCACACAGGACCCACAGTTTATCCACATACCCACTGGTGGATACTGGGACTGTTTCTTGTTTTTAAGCACAGGCCTGGTTTTGTTTAGTTTTGTTTTTAATGTGTATACAAAGTTTCATATTTCCAGTACAGACAATTTCCAGACATAGGTATGATGTCTGCCCTTTTCCTACTATCCCAAACTTCTCCTTTGTTCAAAAACAAAACAAAACAAAACAAAAAACTCACTTTTATTTAACTTTGCTCCTCCATCTTTCTCCCCAGTCTTTAGATATTTGTCCTTCCTAATCTCTGCCTCCCGATGAAAACCACATTCCTATAATACATTCAGCTGACTTTTGGGAAAAATGTCAAAGGAGACCGTCCGTTTCTTTTTTCCAGAGTTTGCAATTTCCAAAGCCCAAAATAGTGCATGTGTGTGGGTGGGTGGGTGGGGAGCTGTTTTCTTTTAAACTAGTGCAAAATAAGATTATGACTGAGAATATCAGACTCTATTATGTTTAAAAGTAATTTTTTCTTCTCCAGGTAAGAAATCTGTGCTGGTCTGGAGGTGACTTTTAATATTGAGGACTCTAAATAAACATTACCTTCCTACAATACATAAAGTAAATTTTACTTCTTCCAAAATCCACTTTAAATTCTAGAGCTTGAACAAAGCAGAGGCTGGCAATTTCAATAAAAAAGAGATAGATACAGAATTTTTTTTTTTTTTTTTTTTTTTTAGAAAAAAGTGAAAATTTTCATTTTGGACTTCTCTTTAAAGGCCTGGCTTACAGGAGAGTGGAAGAATTACCAGTTAGAATTCTGAAGTCTTATTCATGCTCAAAATTGATCACTACCTTTCAGCTTCATATCCTGTCTCTTTTAAAAATAGAAAATAAACGATTTCTCTAAAAAGAGTTTCTATGAAATGCAAGGAGACAAAGCAATCAGAAAACTGAAGATTGTGAAAACCACTCAAGAGCTCATCAAACACTTATATTCTAAAGATGCAATTCTTGAGGAATATTTATTTCCTGAGTGGTTTCTCTGTGCTGTTAGGTGGTGGGATACCAATATTAAGGAAAGAACTTCCCTTAAGGTACTTACACGTACCTTAAGATGGCACCAAATAGAGATTTATCGACTCTGTCTTACCTAGTTTTAAGGTAGAATGGGAAGTCTAGGCTTCTTGAGTAATGAGAGAAGTGGTGTTACCCAAGAGGCGCTCAGAACTGACCACGAGAGAGCGCCCTTCTTTGTGACAGAGAGGCATCTTACTTCTTGTTGTGGCCTGTGAAATGATAGAAGGGGTAGGGAGAAAGGGCAGAAGCTCCCAAGCCTCCAGCTTACCTCAATGTTTGCCTCCTTGACAGGGTCAAGGCCCCGGTCCCCCAGATTTTCAGTTTGGCCTTCCAGGGACATCACCTCATTTAATAAGCTGCAAATAGATTAAGGGATAAACTAAGTCCTGAGAATTAAGAAAAGACACCCAATAGAATCGATACTTTTGATCTTTCAAAAAGAAGTGCTGTTCCTATATAGATACTTGGGTAATGATTGTATTGGAATGAGAAGTTGTAAATTAAATTAAATTCAACAAAGAAAAAAAAAAAACACCCAATGTCATCTAGATAATATGAAAGAGCTGTCAGGCCTAATAGAATGAAGACCTACTGCTGCTCCAAAGACATGGTTAAGGGTATGAAAAGTCAAGCCACAAATTAGGAAGGAAAATTTTATTTTGAATATCTGGACTTTTATCTAGAATATATTAAGAACCTTCACAACTCAATAATAAATAAGCCAACAACCCAAATTTTTAAATGGGCAAAAGATGCAAACAGACACTTCATCCAAAATGATATATCAAGTAAGTATAAGAAAAGACTTAACATCATTAGTTATTAGCTAAATGAAAATTGAGGACAATAAGATACCACTACACATATATTAGAATAATTATAGTAAAACAAGAAAGAAGGAAGAAAAGAAAAAAAGAAGAAGGATCCTAACAATGCCAAGAGCTGGTGAGGATTCAGAGCAGCTAGAACTCTTAATACACGGCTGAAGCCATGCAAAATGGTATAGCCATTTGAAACTATTCGGCAGTTTCTTAAAAATATAAATGTATACCATTCGACCCAGCTATACTACTCCTTGGTTTATACCTAAAGGACTTAAAATCATCATACTACAGTGACACAGCCACATCAGTGTTCATTGTTATGAACATTGATTCAATTCACAATAGCTAAACTATGGAACTAACCTAGGTGTCCTTCAATAGATGAATGGATAAAGAAACAGTGGTATAAAATGCTGAATGTTTTCTTTGATATGAGGAGGCTGATTCATAGTGGGGTAGGGAGCAGGAGCATGGGAGGAATAGACGAACTCCAGATAGGGCAGAGGGGTTGGAGGGGAAGGGAGGAGACATGGGGTAATTAATGATGGTGGAATGTGATGATCATTACTATCCAAAGTACATGTATGAAGACACTAATTGGTGTAAATATACTATGTACAAAACCAGAGATATGAAAAATTGTGCTCTATATATGTAGTAAGAATTGTAATGCATTCTGCTGTCATATATAAATAAAAAATTTTACATGAAAAAAGAAACAGTGGTATATATACACAATGGAATATTATTCAGCCATAAAGAAGAATGAAATGATGGCATTTGCTGGCAAGTGAAAGGAACTGGAGAATGTCATGTTAAGTGAAATAAGCCAATTCCAAAAAACCAAAGTCAGAATGTTCTCTCTGACATGCAGATGCTAACACATAATAAGGGAGGGGGAGGGAAGAATAGAAGTTCATTGGATTAGACAGAGGGGAATGAAGGAAAGGCATGGGGGATGGGAATAGGAAAGAGAGTAGAATGAATCAGACATAATTTTCCTATGTTCATATATGAATACATGACAAGTAACACTCCACATCAAGTACAACCACAAGAATTGGATCCTAATCAGAAAAAGTTATATTCCATGTATGTATTATATATACTCTACTGTCACGTATATCTAAAAAGAATAAATAAAAACAAATATATATATATAAAGAAAATCCCTTGTTTGAGTGACTCCTCCCTCTCCCACTCACAATACTCCAAAATAAAAGCCATTCTGTCAGAAAAAAATTAAATGTACACTTACAATACAACCCTATTTAACCCAGCATTCTCATTCTTTGTTGTTTATGCAAGAAAAAGAAAAATATGTGCTCACACATAAACCTATATATGAATGTTTGTTATTTTTATACATATTTGCCCCAAATCCTAAAAGTTCTTTGATTGCTAAATGAATAAATGGAGTTAGATGTATGTAAAAGAATACTATTCAGCAGTTAAAAGGAGGAAACTGCCGATACACACAGCAACATAGGTGAATGTCAAGTGCACTCTACTAAATGGAAGAAGGCAGGCTCAAAAGGCTTCATGTGCTCTGAGATGCCATCATACAAGATTCCAGAAAGGGTAAAACGATGGGGACAGATAGATCTGTGGTCACCAGCAGCTTGGCCTGGGGACAGTGGTGGATTTCAGGACGGCATGAAGGATTTCGTGGAGCAATGAAGGTGTCCCACATCTTCACTCCGTTGGCTCCACCACTATACACATTTTTCAAAACCTACAGGACCATACACTAAAAGACATAGTTTACTGTATGTGAATTATATCTTCCTTTTAAAAATGGGAAAAAACTTAATATATGTGATTTGAATTAATAAAACCACAGAGCCCTTTTAAAAAAGAATATATTATTAATGTTTCAGCAGGGGAAAAGGACCCTTTTGGATAGGATGGTCAAAAGGCTTCTGTGAAGGAATCTTTTGCTGAAAAGCTAACCCTTGAAAGGTAGGAGAACAGCGAGAAAGGTAGCCCTGCAGTAGGAAGGGTTTGGAGCATAGTGGGCAAGTTCAGAAGGCCACAGGTACGCATTTCTTTTTTTTTAGTTATACATGGGCACAATGTCTTTATTTTGTTTATTTATTGTTATGTGGTGCTGAGGATCCAACCCAGGGTCTCCTACGTGCGAGGCGAGCGCTCTACAGGCACGCATTTCTAACAGTGACTTCCATTTATTAATCATTTGTTGTGGACCAGGTCCCATGTTACGATCTTTACATACAGAATTGTATTGAGTCCCTACAATATGCCAGTGAGGTGTCCTTTAGTTCCTCTGCATAGAAGAGGAGAGCCACGGCTTTAAAAAGGTTGGTGATTTAGCCAAGAAATGTCAGTCAGGATTCAAACTCAGGTCCCTCTGACTCCAGAACCCATTCTCTTTATTCTAGTGGTTAAATGAATAACAATTATTATGATGATTTTTTTTCCTTTGGTGCTAGGGTGTTCCACCACTGAGCTATACCCCCAGACTTTTTTGTTTTTTTGTTTTAAAACAGGGTGTCATTAACTTGCCCAGGTTAAACTTGAACTGGTGATCCTCCTGCCTCAGGCTCCTGAGTCACTGGGATTACAGGCTTGTGCCACCATGCTCAGCAATAACAATTACCTTTTCTTTTTCTTCACCTTAAAATGTCCCACTGAAATCCAGAGGCACATTACCAAATATGCTTCACATTTTTTTCCCTAAGCATGTCCTGTCAACAATACTGAATAACCTTCAAAGGTACTGAAGACCTGAACACATTCCTGTGGTAACTAACTCAGCCTTAAAGAAAGTGTGTGAGAGAACACAGAGCAAAGATGCAGATAACTTCAATTTCCGCTCTAAGATTTTGTGGCATTGATTACAGATCACAGGACTTTATACTTCTTATCCTAACGATTTCATCCCTTTAAATCCAGAACATCTTAGGTTGTGGAAGCTATAAAACCTTTCACTATTTTTTGACCGACTTCAGTATCCTACAATTACCTTTTCACTGTGCTTTCCGTTGTATTTATCTTTTGTATAATGTTGTTGATTTTCTCCATCCAGTCAATGTGATCCGCTCCAACGTCTTTCACTTGCAGACCCATCTTTGCATTCCAGTAGTTCAGCCTGAGAAATATCCTCTGTGGACTCCTGCAGAAATGTTAGGATCATTGGTAGGTAAGCAAGTGGGGATTGGCTGACATAGCCCCAAACTCTCTTCTTTCGAATGACAAATGGGTCTGTTTATTCATTTCTTATCATCAAAATGGAACAGGTGGGCACTTAGGACTCAAGAAGTTTGGGCCTTTATCTGATATCCATTTTAACAGGTCTTTAAAAGGCTGGATAAAACAAAGCAAATTTCGTATTTATCCACAAAATGTGGATGTATTTTTAATTTCCTTCCATGGGGCAAATGCTAAATATTGGTATCAGGATAATGGTTGCATCTTGTTGAGGAAGAAGTATACAACGGAGGAAGGGTCTACAAGGGCTTCACAATATATTTGTCATGATAATGAGAATGATTTCCATATCTAGAAAGTTATATGAGAAGGTTGAGGTAGGTATTAATTTCAAGCTTCAAAGATAAGTTTGCAAAGAGAAGCCCTTGGCATGAGTGCTTTGTGGTTCAAGACATGTATGGAATTTAAATCCATTCAGTTTTCCCTCAATACTTTGCTAAATTTCATCCTTCCTGCCCCCCAGTCATTAAGCACTTTTTCTGCAGGTGCCAAGGCTTACAGCTCAGGGATCTTGTTCTCTGGAAACAGCATCGATGTGGACAGTTGAGGTACTTCATGAACAAGATCTGGTTTTTGCTCATCCTGTTCTTTCTGAAGGTCCTGGCCCTGTTCAGCTTTCGGCTCCAACATATCCTGATCAAGATGATGAAGGAAGCAAAGCAGAACAAATAGGTTATCACAAGAAGTAGAGGTTTCTCTAGCTCCACCCAACACAGCCCTCTGAGACCTGCACCTTCAGTTTATGAAAGGCTGGGGCAGGGACATGTACTTCAGAGCTCTTGCTGGGTACAGTGGCTCATGCCTGTAATCCCAGTGATTCAGGAGGCTGAGGCAGGAGGATAACAAGTTCAAGGCCAGCCTCAACCATTTAGTGGGGTCCTGTCTCAAAGTAAACAATAAAAAGAACAGGGGATGTAGCTCTGGGGTATTGTGCTCTTGGGTTCAATCCCCAGTACAAAACAACAAGAAACCAGAGCTCCTTTGAGCGTTGATGTGTATTAGAATTCCATCTGACCATTGGACTCTAAAACTCTGCTCAAATAAGTTGACTCTCCAGATCTATTCAAATTTATTTTAATGGAAAAGAGAAGGTGTTAGGAATTGTCCCATATATCAAGAGAGTCTAAAGAGATATAGCAATTGGATGCATTGCATAGATTTTGCTTGGATGTTGGTTTAAAAAATACAGCCCTAAATTGTGCCCTAAATTTCGGGCACAATTGCAGAAATTAGAATAGTGAGAGAATTGAGGATACAGGAATAAATTATAGAATTATTGTTAATCTTCCTAGATGTGATGACAGTATTTCAGATATGTAAAAGAAAGTCTATTTTTAGGGATGCTTTCTGAAGTAAACAGGGATGAAGTGTTATATTGACTCTGACCTACTTTTTAAATGGTTCAGAAAATTCCATCTATTTATATATACATAAATACTAAGCAAATGTGGTGAAAGTTAACATTTTTAAAGGGTAGGTGTGGAATGTGGTGGATCACTGTGTAATTCTTTTAAGCTCTCTTTTGATTTAATTTTTTTTCATATCAAAGAGTTTGGGGTAACAGCCTACTCTGAGTTTGAGCCACAAAATTTCTTTCTTTCTTTCTTATGTGCCTTGTTCTAGAAAAACATTCAAGGCATTTCCTGGCACATCAGTTCTATACATACAAAGATTAACAATAGATTGTCTTTGAACATGTTGTTTTTCTTTTTTTTTTAAAGAAACTATTGAGAAATATTTCTCTGACCTGTGAAGATGTTTGACCTGAAATTCCCGAATTTCAGCAAAACTATTTTTAAACTGGAAAGAGAAAAGTTTGGAGTAGGGAGAACTGACAAATTTCTTATTGAAGTATCTGCATAAAGTACTGGCAGAGTCAGGAAGGATAACTCCCACCCACATGACTCTACAAATCACTGTCAAGTGAATTATTTCTTTTCATTCTCATGATAGATTTGAGGTGAATAAAGGCACTTGAAATCCTCTAGGCCATTCATATTAATGACTCATCCAAGTTCACATAATGCAACAAGTTAGGTGGTAGCCCCCAAAGACATATCTGTGTCCTGATACTAGGACCCTGTGAATATTACCTGGTTTGGAAAAAGAGTCTTTGCACCTGTAATTAAGTTAAAGATTTTGAGTAAAGACCATCTTGGGTTACCTGGATGGGTCCTAAATCCAATGACAAATATCTCAATGAGAGACAGAAGAGGAAAAGCATAGCATCAGGGGAGAAGTCCTCTGCAGGGACTAGAGGTATGAGCTGCAAGCCAGTGAAGACCTAAAGCCACCAGAAGGAGGAAGAAGATGGATTCTCCCTGAAAGATTAAATTGAGGGTATAGCGGTGAAGCCTATTGAAAGACAATCTGCAAGCACAGAGTGGTTTTTCATGTAACAATCTTCTCTAAGGTGAAAAATGTTAGTTATTTCATAAATCACCGGGGGCAAAAATAACACATAATACACATTTTTCCCCCCACGGGAACACTAGCAATTACCTCATGTTTTAACCACAGACTACAGTGACAGTAAGGCCACACCCTGCCTCCCTCCTGGTTTCAAGCTCTGAAGTCTTGTCCCTGTTGGGAGGAAATCCTCATTCTCACCACATTGAGAGAGGAGATGTGTCTTGCTTACCCATTTTTTGGTGTCCACTTTGTGAAGGAAGTCAGTTTGAGGAGTTTCAGAGCAAACCTTGTCTTTATCGTCCAATCCGTCCAAGCTCTGGTCCATTTTGGTCATTTCTCTTAGCAAACTGTAAGCCACACCATGGAAACAAGGCTGTTACTATGTCACGGGCCAGAGCTCAGGCCTGCCCTCCCCGTTTCTAAAGGAGGACCCTGGGATCTTCCCAGCCCCAAGGGGCACCTGCTGGTCAGGTTCTGAGTTCATTCTGTGTGAATAATGCCACACAGGCCATCTCACAAAAAAAAGAGAAACAGATGGGCTGGATAAATATTTACTGGCTGAGTCAATCAATTATTTGTCAATGAGATCTCAAAGTCATTGCAGCTGTGTGTATATGCATGTATAAATGTGTGTTCAAAATAAACAAGTAGAGTTAAAAAACCTGGTTTAAAATAATGGGGAGAGGGGAGTAAGTTTATGATGTCCTCTTGACCTTCATACCCCCACTCGTCTCCTGACAATGTTTATGTTTCTCCCTTATTATTCTTCCACAGACAGTCCATGATAAATAAGCAGATGTGGTTGTTTATCTAAGTGTGTGTGTGTGTGTGTGTGTGCCTTTTAAATCATAAGTGGGAGGATATTTATATACTGTTTCTGAGCCTTCAATTTCTTTATGATTATTATTTTTTCCCAAGAGCATGGTGTGATGGTGTGTGTGTGTGTGTCTTTGTGTGTGTGTGTGTGTGTGTATGTGTGTGTGTTCTATTGTAGTTGGACATTCATTCATTTATTTATTTTTATGTGGTGCTGAGGATCAAACCCAGTGCCTCGCATGTGCTAGAGGAGTATTCTACACAGCCACATTTTTAAAATTATTTTTTTATTTTTACTTTCTATTTTTGGTCTTTAGCAGTTTTAATGGTACATTATAATTATATATAATAGTGGGACTTAGCATGCCATATTTGTACATGCACGTAACACAATGTGATCAGCCTCATTCCCCACTATCTTCCCTTCCCTTCCCCCCTTTGCTTGCTTACTGATTTTCCTTCTATTATTATTATCAATATTATTTGTACATTATAATTATATAATAAGTTGTATTCATTATGGCATATTCATCCACAGACCTAGCATCATTTGGTAGATTATGTTCCTCTGCAATTCCTGTGCCCTCCTTTCATCCCTCCCTTTCAATCCCCTTCCTCTAAAAGGGAGACCAATACAGTAAATCTCTTTTTTAACAAACTCCCTTGGAGTCCATTTTATATTAGTATATACAAAACTGCTTTATTTATGAAATGACTATCTGATAAGACCATATGATAAATTTCTTCATATATATATATATATATATATATATATAAAATTGGAGATAGACACAATATTTTTGTGTGATTCTGAGGATTGAATTCAGTGCTTCACACATATGAGGCAATCGCTCTACTACTGAACTATAACCTCAGCCCCTGTATGATGAATTTCTATTCAGTTCTTTATTAACGGACATGTAGTTTATTTCCTAGCATTTGCTACTATAAACAATGCTATAGTGAATGCCTTACATATCTGTATGTTATATATATGTACATCTATTGGAAATCCCTAAAAAGTTGACTTGCTAGGTCAATAGCTTTATACATTCCAAATTTTGATAGATTTTACCAAATCATGTTTTTATAAGGTGGAATTAATTTACATTTCCAGAAAAATGATGACAGTGACTATTTTCCCACTCTTTTTCTAGAACCATATCTTTGCCAGCCTGGTATATTTAAATGGGTAGCTCATTTTAATCTTTTTTTTTTTTTAAAGAGTGAAGTTGCGCGTCTTTGCTTATATGTATACAACTCAGCTATATTTCCTTTCCTGGAACAATTATGTTGATATCATTTGTCCATTTCCTCTTGAACTGTTGATGTTTTGCTAAAATGCACATATGTACACACACACACACACTTTTCAATGAATCATAATACATTTGTGATATAGGAAGGGGTTCTGGAAACTATGTATATTTCTTCAGCCTGAATAAATATTGCTTACATGAATAAATACTTCTCTGAGTTTCCAAATGTACAAGCTACTATTTTCAATAAATTATAAATGCATTTAAAAACATCTTTGGTGGGGCTGTAGCTCAGTGGCAGAGCGCTTGCCTAGCATGTGTGAAGCACTGCTTAATCCTCAGCACCACATAAAAAAATACATTAATAAACAAATATATTGTGTGTCCCTCTACAACTACAAAATTTTTTTTAAAATCTCTTTTATCATAATAGCTTTTCTGATATGTGAGGAATTCTGGAAAATCTTTCATTTTAAAAAAGTTTTCCAAGGCTGAGGTTATGGCTCAGTGGTAGAGCGCTTGCCTAGCATGTGTGAGGCACTGGGTTTGATTCTCAGCACCTCATAAATAATATAATAATAATAAATAATAATAATAATATAAAGGTCCATCAACATCTAAAAGAATATAAATTAAAAAGAAAGTTTTCTTGCTGGATGGGGATAGGGGTGTATTGAGCACCTGTAATTCCAGCTACTTAAGAGGCTGAGGCAGGAGGAGGAGCATAAGTTCTAGGCCAGTCTCAGCAACTTAGTGAGATCTTACTTCAAAATAAAAAATAAAAAGGGTTGGGGATGTAGTTCAGTGGTAGAGAGCTCCTGGGTCCAATTCCCAGTATCAAACTAACAAGAGAGAGAGAGAGAGAGAGAGAGAGAGAGAGAGAGAGAGAGAGAGAGAAAGGATTTCTAATAAAAAATGTTGTTAATCATTAGCCTATATGTACATACTTTCATTGTATGCTAATATGTGTGTATATATACACATATTAGCATACAATGCTAATATGTGTATATAAAAATATTTGTACTAGCTTATATAAATATTTGTACTAGCTCTAATCTGGAAAGTACTTAAAATGGCTTACGTCTTTAGCAAGTGAAGATAATGAGGCCCTGAAACTATCAATTTTCCCAAATCAAGATCAGAGTCTTGACAGTTTCCACTTGGTGGTGTCTGCCTAGTTCATGATCACAGGCCTCCTCAGTGCATCCTCAGGCCTCCTTCAATAAATATTCATGAGATTAAAATTAGGTGAATTGGAGGAAGAACATCCACCCAGACCCTGAACTTGAAAAATCTCACAATCTCCTCATTTTCATCCCACTGGCCTGAGGACGCCTCCAGACACTTACGCAGAAGCAGCTGCTGCAGGCGCAGCCCCACTTACTTCATTGCACCTTCAGCCACACCGAGATTTTGGAGAAAGCCATTGTTTTTTTCAGTCAACGGTTGTTCCTTCCCAGCTGTCTTTGTCTGCAGAGATGTCCCATCATTTAGACTTGGGGGTGTGAGCTCCATTCCTTCAGACTGCAGGGACAGGGACAAAAGAGGAATGTCATGCCAGATGGCAACTCCATCATCTCCTCTGACACCTAGCTGATTCCTCCTCAGGGAGATAACCCAGGTCCTTGACCTGCCACGATGGCCATCATTGTAAAGGACCTGAAACTGGCTCTGAGGTTTCTCTGCCCACAGAAATGAGGGAAGGTCATGTGTATGTCTCCCCAAGGACACACCTATGTCTGGGACTGGGAGATGTATTTTGAATCCCCCAATGGGAATACTATAGAGGAATGTATAACAGCCAGCTGAGGGGATGGAAATCTCCATTTAAAAACAATCTCTTTGGTTGCAGATGGACTCAATACTTTTATTTATTTTTTATGTGGTGCTGAGGATGGAACCTGGTGCCTCCCACGTGGTAGGCAAGCGCACTACCACTGAGCAACAACCCCAGCCCAGGAATCTCCATTTTTATAGCCTGTTTCTGATGATATGATATAATAATAGGCTCATCACGAAAAACAGAAGAGATGAAAGATGAAAATAAAATGACTGCTACTCCAGAGATAACCAAAGATAACTCCAGATTGCCCAATTTAACCTTTTCTAGTATTTTGGTACATTATCTTTGTTTCTAAATTTGACATTTGTTTTATTCTTTTCCCACTATTAACAACCAGATCTTTTCTTGTTGTTCATAATATAAATAATATAGTAATGAGGCGGGTGCAATGATGTACTTCTGTAATCCCAGTGGTTCTGGAGGCTGAAGCAGGAAGATCACAAGTTCAAAATCAGCCTCAGCAACTTAGTGAGGCTGTAAGCAACTCAGCAAGACCCTGTCTTTAAATAAAATATAAAAAAGGGCTGAGGATTTGGCTCCGTGGTTAAGCATCCCTGAGTTCAATACCTGTTACCAAAAAAAAAAAAGAGAAAACTTTAAAATCTCTATATATGTTTATAGGCTACAAACTATAAACTTAGGATACTTGCTTAGAAGTGGAATTGCTGCCTCACATTGTACAAAGTACAGGTTTTTAAGGATTTAGGGAAACAGATTGCTATCTAAAAGGTTTAACCAATATACTGTGCCACCATAATTTGTTCAAACATTAGAATACTAGGGCTGGGGATATAGCTCAGTTGGTAGAGTGCTTACCTCGCATGCATAAGGCCCTGGGTTCAGTCCCCAGCACCACAAAAAAAAAAAAAAAAAAAAAAATAGAATACTCTACAAATAATAAAATTTCCTTATCTCATCAACTCTCTGAAATCTTAAGGGCTTCCTCAGGAGTGATTTAAAAACCTAGATCTCTATTTGGACACCCCACAAATTCCATCTCACATTTCTCACATTTCAATAACAATAGAATCCTAATGATGGCTCATGTCTTTCCAGCCCCCCTAAGACATCACAGTGCTCTCCGCGTATTTTCTCACTCCCTTCCTGAACCACCACCACCAGGAAGGTATGATCCTCATTTTATGTACACATTAACTAAGGCTCTGGGAGATGATTTATTTGGATGGTTACACAGCAAAACCAGAACTCATCTTCCATGTCCTCAGAGCTACTTGTAAGGGATTTCCCCTAGGACTACCTCCAAAAATGATACAGACCAGAACTCTCCAATAGCACTTTCTGTGATAATAGAACTGTCCTGCAGGGTGTTCAATCCAATAGCCACTAGCCATGTATTTCTACTGAGCTCTTGAAATGTGGCTAATGCAACTGAGGAATTAATTTTGTAACCACATGTATCTAGTGACTATTATATTGCACAACTCAGAATTTTCTGGAGTAGGCAAAGCAAAACATGGCCTGCAGGCCACATCCAGCCTGCCACCTGTTTCTGTAAATAATTTTACTGAAACAGGATCATACTCATTTCTGGACATGTTGTTTATGACTGCATTTGCACTGCAGTGACAGAGTTAGAGGGTTGCAACAGAGGCCATTTGGCATACAGAGGCCCAAATATTTACTGTCTTGTACTTGACAGAAATAATTTGCCAACTCCAGTTCTACACTATCACCTTCTTCTATGGTGTTGGGTGTTTACTACAATTAATCAGTTGAATACAGTGAATGAAAGTTGGATTTTGGAAAGTCAGGCTGAGTTCATATCCTAGTATCAACCCTCAACATCCAGACATAATTCTATTCCTCTGGTCCTCCTTCCTCATCTGTAAGATGGGGCTGACAATACTACTGTCAATGTTATTGAAGCTGTGAGGAGTAAGCCAAGTATCTCTCTCTTACTGTGTTCAACACAGTATCAGGTAGACAGCAAACACTAAAATCACCTATCAATCAAAATGAAAGTAGTGGAAATGGAGAAATTAGGAAGGTTTCTTTAACTTCAAATAGCGCAGTAATAATAACTGCTACATAAGCAGCATCTTATGCAGCACTTTCAGTTAATAAAGCACTTTTACCAAATTGTTTCGTGTAATCCTCACACCATCTCATGGTCTATTAATAAGGCAGATATTTTTATCTATCTTTTTAGATGAAGAAGCTGTCTCTCAGAGACAACCATGACTTATTGAAAGTTTTATTGTTACCAATTGGTAGAAGCAGCATTTAAACTTGCCAATTCTGATTCTGAGTTCTGCAATCATCCTACTGTATTACCCAACCCTAATGGACAATCTGTTCTCATAGACTCATTAACAGCATTCTTACCACTAAAACAACTCATCTTTCGAATGCAGTCATAACTTTTGGCTAGTTATATAGTGAAAGTCCTGACTAATCAAAGTGTGGTCTGCAGACCATCAGTATCAGCATCGCCTGGGAGCTTGCTGGACAGGCAGAATCTCTGATTCTATACCAGGATCATTGAATCAGCACCTGCATCTTAACAAGAACTCTGATGATCCATACACATAGGAAAGTCTGGAAGGGCTCATCCCACTTTCTTCATTTATTCTCTAGGACTGTTTGGTACACCAGAGTGAAACTTTCTCCTTCATTCATGCCCCATAAAAACGTTTTTTTCCCCCAGTATAGGGGGTTGAACTTAGGGGTGTGCTTTATTCTGAGATACCTCCCCAGCCCTTTTATATTTTTTAAAAAAATTTTGAGACAGATCGTTAAGTTGCCTAGGCTGGCCTTGAACTTGTAATCTTCCTGCCTCAGCCTCTCAAGTAGATGAAATAACAGGTTTGTGCCACTGTGCCCAGGTCCATAAAAGCTTTTAAAAAAAATTTGGAGAAGCATTCATACATTTTAGGAATGAATCAACTATAGGAAGACAGCTAATGAAATCTCTGACTTATAATTTGAGGGAATTTTCTCTAGGCTTGATCACTCAAATTACCCTCTTCTGCCCCCGATAGCTGGTTATTTGGGATCTCAGAAATTCACCAAGCATGGTTTTGTTTTGTTTATTTGTTTGGTTGGTTTTGGTACTGGGGATTGAACGCAGGGTCTCACACATGCTAGGCAAGCATCAAAGCATCAGGGATTTGATGTCAGCCTAGGCTCCTGGCCAGGTCAAAATGAGCTGGAACAGTTGGAGAAAAGTCTCTATACCTGGTGATATCTTCTTTCTTCCCAATTTGGTAATCAGTAATGTCTCTGAATTCAATGAGGTAGACTAGCAGCAGTCAAGTTTCCCTGGAAAGATTTGGTGATGGCAAAGCCTCCTTTCCCCAGCATCAAAGGGAAAGAGGAGGCCATTGAAGAGTGGTACACACACAGGCAGGTAAGTTTGCAGTTGGGCCTTCCCTCTCTGACATTCCAATTGGAACTCGGCACATGAACCCTTCAACCCCCTCTCAGGAGATTCCAGCAGCCGGGCTCTCTCCTGCCTTTCTTCTAACTTGCAACACCAGCCTGCCTCCAGGCTTCCCTTGCCAACTTCTCCCACCCTGTCCCCTGCTCACCCAGCTACTGACCTCTGACATGGCAACCTGGGTGCTCTTCCAACCCCAGCTTTTTCTGCCACACCTACCCCCTCTCACCTCTAGCCTCATCATCTACTGCTGGCCTTCTCTTTCAGAGAATCCAGCTTTCTACAGAGGCTCAAAGATCTTCTATGATGGAGGACGTGACCTCCCCCACTCTTTCCCTACAGGCAGGAATGAACAAACAGTTGATCTTGCAAAACAGGGCTGCTTCTACCCTATAGGTTTTGCCATTTTGCCTCCTTCATTTGAAGTCCATACTTTCTTCACTCTTTCACCTTGTTCCAAGACTTCAGTGCCAAGTTCACATTTCTCACTGGTTCTCATTTTCCCATCATTCTTGGGAAAATGAGCACCCAAAGGAAGAGCCTAAAATACTGACCTTACAAATCCTAAGCACTTCAACTCTTAAAGATTTTCCTCTACACCTACCAAAATTATCCAGCAACATGGAGATAAAATATACAATGGTTCTTACAAGCATGAATTTTAGGATTACGTAGTTTTGCCATGTATTAGCTATTTGATTTGGGGCCAAATATAACTTCTTCATCTGTAAAAAGGGTTGGCTAGTATCTACTTAATGATTCATTGAGAGGATTAAGGCAATTATGTAAGGAAGGAGGTTAGGGCAGAGCTGGACAATTGCTAGTGCTCCCATTTAAACTTAGGGTTCACAAGGACAGGGATGTTTGTGGGTTTTTTTGACCAATTTTCTCCAATTCTGCCCTAAATGCTTTCCTTACATAATTGCCTTAATCCTCTCAATGAACCCATTAATTAGACCCAGAAGAGTGGCCTGTATATAATATGTGCTAAAAAAAAAAAAGTTGTAAAAGTTGTTCAAGAAATGGAGTGAATGCATATAGAGTAGCCAGGATGTTTATGACTATGGCAACATTTTAGGTCTCATCATCACTCTGAGCATTTTCTCAGCTGAAAGTTCAGTTCAGTGTCTCATCTTTCTTCTAATGGATTGACTATACTCTCCGTCTAGTTGGGATGCCAGACTCCATTACCCTCTGCCCTCCAACAGCCTGCTGGGCCAGTCTTCAGCCTTGGATCTTCACTTCCTGTCATGACTCTGCTCCTGTCTTTGATGGTTCCAGGTGACCTCGTGTTTCTTTAAGAGAAATCACACAATTCTTCAGATTCGTTCCACCATCATCATAATAGTGAATTCTTATTGCATGCTTCCTAACATGCCAGGCAATCGTTTGTTTTGCATACATTACCTAATTTAATTCTTACCACTTTTCAAAAAAAAAAAAGAAGGGATTTGCGATTCAAATCCAAACCCAGTTAACCCTGGCATTAAGGACCATGTATATTGGCACCATTGTATACCACCACTGTTCACTCTGGTTTTCCACTGCTACTTGGTAACGGTAATGCTTTGCTGCATCTCTGTTGACTCCAAAACACATGGGCCCAGCAGCTGGTTTCTGTCTTGCTGCTTCCTTCCCACTCTGCCTGGCTCCTGGTTGCTGCCAGCTCCCTCTGCAAGCAGTGACCTCGCTGCCTGATCAAGGCCAGCTGATGTGACTCTTCTCTCCACTGCCAAACAATTCCTTTGAAGCCTCTTCTCCATTCATAACATCCCTGTGTTTTCTCTGTTTCCCATCCCCTCTCTCTCAGGGAAAGTCCTGACCCACCCTTTTTCTTAAGGCTCCCTCCCTTCACTCAGACCCTTGTTTATTCTTAAGGACTGTGTTCCCTTCATTTTGCAATTTCAGAAAATCTTTTTGAATGCCTCTTTCAGCACGCCACTGGAAATTTACAATTTATTTGAGGAAACAGACATACTTTCTTTCTCTTTTTGCAGGACTGGGGATGGCTTTGCACATGCTAAATGAGCATTCTACCGCAGAGTTACAGCCCCAGCCCAGCAATATACTTTTTATATCTTCAAGCTCTGCCTATATATGCAAGCCTGTTCCTGTTTCCTTTCTTAAAAAAAAAAAAAAAAAAAAAAAGCAAGCCAGGTGCAGTGGTGCATACTTTTAATCCCAGCCACTCAAAAGGTCGAGGCAAGAGGATTTGCAAGTTCAAGGCCAGCCTGGACAACTTATTGAAACCCTATCTCAAAAAAAAAAAAAAACACCATAAAAGGACTGGAGCTACAGCTCAGTGGTAAAGTGCCCCTGGGTTCAATCCCTAGTACTGCCAAAACAAACAGACAAAAAAATTCCCCTTCCCTCTGTGTACTTATACAACTGTCCTATCTTTTCCCTACCATTTAACAAAATTTCTCAAGTTTGCCATCTCTGTTGCTTATTACGTATTCATATTTTAACTTCTTATCATATATGCCTTAGTTTATTTTGTGTTGCTATAACAACACACCTGAGACTAGGTAATTTATAAGGAAAAGAGGTTTATTTAACTCACAGTTCTGGAGGTACAACAGCATGGTCCTGGCATCTTCTTAGCTTCTGGTGAGGGCCACATGCTGCTCAGTTCATGGTGGAAAAGCAGAGGGGCTAAGCACTTGGGATTCCCTCCTTTATAATAACCTGGTCTCTCTAGAACTAATCCATTTACTAAGCTCTGCACAGTCCCCTTGAAAGGCATTAGTCCCTCCTAACAACTCACTCACCTCTAAAAGTTTCTATCCTGCTGCACCAAGGAATTAAGCTTCAACATGAGTTTGGTGAGGACAAACCATATTCAAACTATAGCAGCATTCTTTTTAAAAAAATTTTTAGTTGTTGATGGGCCTTTATTTTTTTATTTTTTTATTTTGAGAGAGAGAGCGAGAGGGAGAGAGAGAGAGAGAGAGAGAGAGAGAGAGAGAGAGAGAGAGAGAGAGAAAGAATTTTAATATTTATTTTTTAGTTTTTCAGCGGACACAACATCTTTGTATGTGTTGCTGAGGATCAAACCTGGGCCGCACGCATGCCAGGCGAGTGCGCTACCGCTTGAGCCACATCCCCAGCCCAATTTCATTTGTTTATTTATATGTGGTGCTGAGAATTGAACCCAGTGCCTCACACATGCTAGGCAAGCACTCTACCACTGAGCCACAACCCCAGTCGTATAGCAGTATTCTTTTTTTAAAAAAAATTATTTTTTAGTTGTAGTTGGATACAATACTTTATATATATATATATATATATATATATATATATATATATATTTAGTTGTAGATGAACACAAATATCTTTATTTATTTATTTATTTATTTGTGGTGCTGAGGATCAAACCCAGGGCCTCAAACCTTCAAGGCAAGTGCTCTACCACAGCCCCAGCCCCCTATAGCAGTATTCTTGATCACAATTCTATTTTTTCCTTATGTTTACCTTATTTTTGTATTTCTAGAGATTTTAATAATCTAACCTCTTTGGCTAGTTGGAAATAGTATGTTTTGTTTCTCACACTTAATTTGATCCCAGAGCCTTTTAGATGCTATGTTTCTAGGCTCATACTTTGAGAAATGCCTTTGTAAGATAATAGATGACATAAGTGAAGTTCCAGGCACACAGGAAGCACTCATAAACAGGGGCAGCCACAGCCATGGAGCATCCCTACCAGAGTAATTGGATTTTGCAACCTTAACCACATTCTGAACGTCCTCATCTTGCCCAGTCTCATCATCTCTCAGTGCAACAGAAATAAACTTCCTCCCAGGTCTAACCCCATCACATCTGTCCTGTCCCAGCAGGAGATCCTCACTAGTCCCAGCTTGTCCTACCTGCCCTGCACCAAGCCACCCCAGCCCAGCCTGTCCTGAGATGGCTATACTTACTAGCAAAAAAAGACACCAGAGTCCTGTGAAAACCCTAACTCTCGAGTATGTTAGCAAAAGGCTCCCCTGAGAGCCCAGAGATTTCAGGAATTAAGTTTAGGAAGGAGTAAATACATTATTAGTCTCACAGGAATCTGAACCTTTGAACGAGTACCTTTTCTTAGAGGGATTTGTGATATTTTAATTTTCTCTCAAATATTGGCGCAAAGCCAGTAGTTAGGTAGGCTAATCTGGTTTGAATGTGCCTCTTAAGAAACTGTGCCAGGACAGAGCAATAACTGCATATCACTTAATGTCTCTCAGATTCCCTTTTCTCATACACAAAATGGGGGAACCATATCTATCTTGCAGGTTTACTGTGAGCATGAAGTGGATTAATTGTGCATAAAGCACCTGGACCATGGTAGGCACTCAGGAGAAGAGAGGTAAGAGTCTGGAGGAACAGAGTCTATGGACCCGCAGGTAGTGAGGATCTTGACCACCAGGAGAGGACAGCATGAATCATTTTACATCCGGGAAGCCCCTGGCTTCTAGCCTTTTAGTAAAATGATGAAGTCACTCTTTTTAAGGAAATTGAGTTCAAACCAAGAGAAAGGGAGTCAGGGAGGAAGGGAAACTGTGGTGTTCTGTGATATTAAAGAAACTTCCCCTTAGACAAGTCTCTAACCAAGAGTGATGTCAGAATTGGAGTTAAAGAAACTGTTAGCACCTCAGAGGAGAAAGAGGAGGGCAACTCAGTGCCTATGTTGTCACAGATATTGCTATGGTTGGAGGTGGGGTGTCCCCTGAAAAGCTCACGTGTGAGACCATGCAGAAATGCTCAGAGGTGAAATGATAGATAATGAAATGATAGATAATGTTACTATTTGATGGATTAATACTTTGAATAGATTACTGGGTGGTAACCGTAGGTAGGTGGAGTGTGGCCAGAGGAAGTAGGTCACTGACTACTTGTTCCTATCTCCTCTCTCCCTCGCTGCTTCCCACGGCCATGACCTAAGCAACTTTCCTCCATCCCGCCCTGCTGCCATGATGTTCTGCTTCACCTTGGACCCACAGCAATGGAATCAGCCAACCATGAACCTCTGAAACCATGAGCCCCAAATAAACTTTGCTTCCTTTAAGTGGTTCATATCAGGTATCTTGGTCACAGAAATGAAAAGCTGAATAATAGAGATATTTAGGAATAAAAACATCAATGTGAAGTTCCTTATGTGGTGGCAATAGCATCCTCATCTCTATTATCAAATATTCAGCAGTTGCTTATTTGATCTAGGACACTGTGCTAAGTAAGGCAGTGTCTAAAAGCATTCCCAAGACAGGCTTTATCTTCTGTGTAGAAAGACATAAATAACAACAGTTGGTGTGGGTTGAATGCAGTGAGGGGTATATGTCTGTCCTACAGGATTGTAGAGGGAGGATTACTGGAAGGATCCCTACATAGGGATAGAGTAGCTTTTCTAATGCTTTTTAAGAGTTTCACATGATAGTTGGGACCTGCATCAAAAATTGTTTAGGTAGGGGTTGGGATTATGGCTCAGTGGTAGAGCGCTTGCCTAGCATGTGTGAGGCAAGGTTTGATTGGGTTTGATTCTCAGCACTGCATGTAAATAAGTAAAATAAAGGTCCATAAACAACTAAAAAAATAAAAAATTTGTTCAGGTAAATAAAGAATATGGAAGAAAGTTTTCCAGATCAGGGGAACTATCTTAAATACCAAAGTAAGATGTTCAAACTCACATAGAATTTGATGAAAGGAGAGAGTTTTTTCTAACAAATTTAATTGTATTTTATTAATTTGGAAATTAACTAATGCCTTAGCCACTTAAACAGAAGTAAAGGCAACCGTGAAAGATAACATTTACATAAGTACATATTCATATATCCATATCTATATTTTTTATTTACATAGAGAAATAACTTGAAGGATGTTCACCCAAACACTGAAAGTGGCAATTTTAGAGTGATGGAAATTTTTATGATTTTCTGAACAGTCCAGATTTCAGAAATTAGGAAAGAAAGGAAGGAAAGCAGGAAGACAAGTGTGCCAGAGATGGGGAGCAGGGAAGTTTCTGTGCAAGGCCATGATATGACCCAAGTTGTGCTGTAGAAATACATCAGTTTCAGGCAAGGTTTTAGAAAGGAAGACATGATTTCTGAGCTGTTAGAAAGGAAACAGTGATTCCCAGGCAATGACATGGGTTTTCCCAGACAAACCCTGTGACATTCGTTTCATTTTGAATGATGATACTTTGCTACTCTTTCAGGGAAACTTAACTGACAGCTCAGGCCTAAATTTCAAAAAGGCATTTGAAAAGGTCTTTCATGACTTTGTGATCAATATGAGAAACAGTGGTAGAAATAATGAAAATTGACTGGATGTACAGCTGGTTAAATGACCACACCTTAAAAGTTAATTCTATTACAATTTTTGTTCTCGACATGTTATGCTGTTTCTTATCTCACTCTTTGCTCATCTGCTTCTGTGCTTTGAATACTGCTGTATTATTTTTTCTTTTTTTCTTTTCTGAGACTTAGATCCTTCTTGGCATTAATTCTGACCCAAATCTGCCTGGCACCCTGCACAGTTTTCATGTGTTCTCTTCTTTGCTCCTGAATCTCATCTCTGAGGATGAGGTCCTTCCCCCTTTTGATTGATTATCCTAATACTAATTTTTAGTGGAAGAACTATTTTACTTATGGCTGGTATGTAATAAAATACAAATTTAGGTAGATGGATGGATGATAGGTAGATAGAAAGACAGACAGATAGATAAGAAATGCTATAATTTGTCTCAGGTTCTCCAGGGACAGACCAGGAGACAGAGTTAGGAATACAAAGAGGTTTATTGGGAAGTTAACACCTGCCAGAATCAAAAGCAAGGAACCTGGGTTGGATTTCAGGAGCTACTGAACCATGAAAAACATTGACAAAATCTTTGCCAGTCAACAGGAAGCTTCAGAGGAAAGAATGCCAGTTAAAGGAATCCTATGTTGGGCAGAAATGGCCAGACCCCTGTACCCCTGCCTTGCTCAGTGGCTGGCCAATGCTGCCTTGGGTATCAGGTGACCTTCAGGCAAAAGCTGAGCCATGTCAACCAACCACACTCCTGGAAGCAGGAAGTTCTCTCCTGAAGAGGTAGCTCAGCCATGAAGCTCCCTTGCATTTGACCTTAGTGAGGGTACACTATCGCATTCTCTAAATGCCCCTCATCAATGCTCTGAATGGATCACCTTGGCATTTCATGAGTGTTTCTATGGAAGACCAACCAGTCCTGTTTCCAAAAGGCTGGGGCATTCTCCTGCTTTAACTCCCTGCCACTGCCTTTGGGGCAACTCTGGGTTTGGGTTCAGCTGGGATAAAACAACCCATATGAAGACTTGTCTATAGTAGGTTAAGAGGAACTGAGCAAAAAACGTACTCTGTGGCACACAAATTTTAATGGTAAAGTCAGTCAAAAAGCTAATCTTGGCAGAATTGCAAATTGCATTAACTTTTGAAAAACTGTTTGGAATTAAATACTAAAAGCCCCACAGTCTATCATATTTTTAGATCCAGCAAATGTGTCTCTAGGAATAATCAGCAATCCTTGCAATGATTGACAACTTTTGTAATTAGGGAGAACAAATGCTGTTTTTAGAACAAGCTAAAATAAAGTTAATTAACCAGCAGGAGCCAACCCTTTTTCTCGATTCATGTGACATTTGCCACACTTGCCTGAATTCAGCTCCACCGGATGGGTGCCAAAGAGTAAGAGAAGAAGGCTGAGGGAAGCCCAGCAAAAACATGGGTAGGGAAAGAGGGAAAGGGGAGAGGCCACAGAACCAGCCAACATTCAGTTTCTCCTCACTCTTCCTACTCACTTTCGTTCAGACAGTTCATTTTGGTGAGGCCGCAGGCATTTTTGAAATTCTGTAGCGAGAGGAATTGCCAGAGTCAGCTTTTCTGTTCTTTCATATCTAAGCATATGTGACTGTTTTCCAAGGATTGTTGGGGAATGTTCCATTTTCCAGCTGGGCTTTAATCCAAGGTATAGATTTTCAGAGCTGTGTACAACACCCTTGAAATAACACTCATATTCCCCAGCACAGGATGGGGTCATAGCTTTTATCTTGGCAGATTCCGGTTAAAATTGTCTTTTTGTAATAATAAGCCTTGGAACAATAGACAGAATACCTAAGCTAAACGGAAGAATCTTGACCACACTAGGAAGGGAAGGCTGTCTTGGGTCACACCTTCCCATCAGCCAATTTCTGGAGCACACACTCCCAAGACCAGGAATTTTATATGATCTGATGGATTTCACCTACAGGCATGCCTCTCCTTGGAAACTGAGATGTCAGCTTGAAATGCTCTGGGAGAGAGACCCAGGATGGGGTGAGATGTGAGCACTAACTCTCCAAAATTGTCAGCATCAAACAGAACTCCAGAACCATAGGCTTCAATGGAACCAATTTTACAACTGTGGGCCCAGAAAGAAAGCTTTAATTACCAGACTAGAAGGTTTCTTATATGATGGGAAGTCAGAAACGTGCTTTGTTTCCCTCATTTCCTTTAGTACTCTCCCTACCACTCTGCAATCCTTCTGTTAAAGTCAGTAGATTCTTTCAAAATCATAACTATCCCTGGAACAGGTATCAGATCAGCTATGATTGGGGCTGGGGGTGTAGCTCAGTGGTAGGCCATTTGTATTTTATGTGCAAAGCCCTGTGCTCAATCCCCAGCACTGAAGAAGAAAAATGCAGCAGATCAGCTATGACCTAAATGGGATTAATTTATTGTATCCAATACCCACTACCTTATAAATATTTCCTGAAGAGGAAATATTAGGAGACTGTAATAATAAGGAAAGAAAGACTCCTGTTATGGACTCTGCCTCAGGGAGACACGTTCAGAAGGATTCTAGAAGAGGAGACCAAGATTGAGGGGACCTGGGAGAGGGGTGTCTAGAAACCAAGAATATCTATAGTTCTCATTATTCCTCATCAATCCTCACTAGTCATAAATCTTGTATTTATTAATTTAACTACTCTGTGAAATTTATTTGTGACTCCCCAAAATAAAGGCTCTTGGTGCTTTCGACGTAATTCATGGATATGTGCAGAATTCATGGTAATTCACTGAATCACCTGACACTGATCTTCCTAGCTGAGGTTGAGCAGGGTGACACTCTGCCTTCTTCTCCCACCTTTTCTACCATAAAATGTCCTTTCCATGACACTTTACCGCGTGTTGTGTTTTGTTTTGCAGTTTGTGCTTTTATTGGTGATTTCTCTGATTAAAAGGACCTTCAAGCATAGCACTGAAGCGCTGGTAGTGTCCCTGGGCACAAGAAGGCTGTGGTGTGCCTTATAGAGAAAATACATGTGTGATATAAATTTCATTCAGGCATATGTTACAGGGCTGATGGTCATAAATTCACATCAACAAATCAACAGCATATCTTAAATACGATGGATTCAAGCAGGAATACCCATAAAACAAGGTCATATACTTATCAATTGATAAAAATATGAGCAGAGGCTCATGGGACCTAACTGTATTTCCCTTAGGAGAGGCAGTTCAATATTTGCTAATTTAGTGTTCATGGTGACTCAATAGAACACAATGACCATGATAATGAGAATTGACTGTAATCTGAAATTTTGGAAGGAGAACATATGGCAAGTGATAAGTAATGATCTTTAGAGATAAAATAAATGACAAATGTATTTGTATCTTTCTGTTATTTACTTGAGAAAGGTAAAGGACAGCCTTGGCTTGGCAATTTATAAGGTTTATAAAAATCTGGAATGCATTGGAATAGATCAAAGTCTCATGAAGATTCTGAATTTTCTCTTGCACTTCCCCCAAGGAATTATTATTATTATTATTTGTAGTTGTGGATGGACAGCTTTCTTTTATTTCATTTGTTTGTTTTTATGTGGTGCTAAGGATGGAAACTGGTACCTCACACATGCTATGCAAGCACTCTACCTCTGAGCTCCAGCTCCAGCTCCAAAGACTTATTCTTTCCCTGTGAGGATAATCTCATTTACAGAAACACTTTTGCAGTATTCACTGTATAGAGCTAGCAAAACAAAAGGGCCAAGAAATCACTACCTAAAAAGATTTAGCTCATTTTACCTTAATACCCATAATTTTTATAATTTTATTTATATGATAGGTTTATTTTCCTGAAATGCAGTTTCTAAATAACTATAGGGATAGTCTTTCACCAGTGAACATTATTTCTAACACCCCCCAGATAATTAAGAAATTTTCAATTCCCGATTTAGATTAAAGACTTGCAGAGCTGTTCTCTCTGTCAGAACTCTTGCTCATGCTAATTTAACACTTCCGAAGTATAGATTCCCAAGAGTCTCTGAGGATTCAGATTAATGTGAATTTGCATGCATATTCATCATACTATTTGCATTGAAGTAACATTCTAGACTTAATAAGCTTTGGATGCTAACAAACTAGATATGATGGTTAATCTTGATTGTCAAGTTGTTTGGGTTGAGAGACACCTAGGAAATTAGCAAAGAACATTTCTGGGTGTGTCTTTAAGAATGTTTCCAGAGACAGGGGACTGCAGACTGAGGAGGGAAACTTGCCCTGAATGGGATGGTTCAATAGACTGCAATAAATCCATATATATGTATATATACATATATATATACACACACATATGTATCCTATTTGTTCTGTTGTTCTAAAGAACCCTATTACACTAGGCAACAAGAAGCCTCAGCTAGTTGATAAAGTTCGTTAGTGAAAGTTCATAAGTGGCTAAGTGAAAACTGGGCATCAGAAGGAGGTCAGGTCAAGTGGTGCTGGTCAGACAGCCCAGTGCAGTCTGCAGGGGTGGGCGGGAGGAAGGGATGCTGGAGAAATAAGGTGCTTGCCTCATATGCAAAGGAGGGATAAGCAGGCCTGAACCAGGAATGGAGACTCCATAGCCTTGAATAGAGTATGTTGACCATGTATGAACCTCAGGACAGAATAGGCAGGCTGAGGCAGCCAGGGAAGTGACCTCCACAGACTTTGCTCCTGAGAGGAACAGAACCGAGCCCCGGATGAACCCTGTGTTCCTGCATGTGAGCCACAGAATTTATTCCTCAGAGCATTTGATAAGATTGGCTTGAGAGGAGGCTATTCTGGTTGGAGTAGGGGTCATGAACTAAAATTGGCAGATGAAGGGAAAGTCAGACGTGGGAAAGATAAGGAGTGGGCAGCAGAGGCAGGGAACCAACTGCTCTGTTCTTAAAAAAATCTGTAGGAGTGGCTTGGCTGGAGATGTTAGATACAGCTGGCCAGGCACTGAAGCCCAAGAAATGGGTTCATCCTCTTCTCTAGGCTCTCTGAGAGTGGGGGCAGGGAGGAGATTAGCTTCAGAAGAGCCTATAGTTCTACTATAGGACTAATAGAAATACCCACCCAAAGCAATGGAATTGTAATGTTCAAAGAGAGAAGTGAGACATTTGTGTTGCTGGTGTGTTGCTCATTGAATTGATATCAGGTATTTTAACATTTCCCCCACTTCAAGGGATCAGAGAAGACCTCATTTAGTATAAATCCTCAAGTGTGGTACATTTACCTCAATCCAAGGCACAATGGATTTTAAGCAAAATTTTCTCTCTGCAGAAAAAATTTTCCAAGAAGGAAACAGGGAGAGGAGTCTCCTTACTCCCGTCAGTCTTTTTAACCCTCCGTAAGCAGTTTGCTGTACTATTCACAACTAATTTTAATAACTTACTGTTTGCAGAGAAATTCTTTATAATTGAGAAAGCTTGCCCCGTGCATGACTGTAATCCCAGCAGACCAGGAGGCAGGAGGATCACAAGTTCAAAGCCAACCTCAGCAACTGAGTGAGGCCCTAAACAACTCATCGAGACCCTGTCTCTAAATAAAATATAAAAAAGGGCTGGGGATGTGGCTTGGTGGTTAAGCTCACCTGGATTTAATCCCTGGTGCAAAAAAAAAAAAAAATGAGAAAGTTACGTCAACTTGTTTCTATCCCTTAATTAAAAGTATGCAGTGGGTAATGAATTACTCTGTCATTTAGATATATAAAGATATAAAATGTTTGAAAACATGAAAGGTTTATTTATCCAAATGTTTATGCAAAGACTAAAGCAAATTATTTGGTTTGATTATAGCAGTTCAAAGGAACATCTTTTATGACCTTTGTGGTTTATCTAACATCATCTCCTGCTTCTGATCATGGAATGTGAATTATAATGAAAACCTTCGGTTAGTACAACACTTGAGAATGTAACTTCAGGTCAAGTGACACAATTTTCTGACCTATAAAAAGCCCCGAGGGTGGCTGAGACCTGGGATAGCCCTGGTCCTCAACTTTAGCCAAGTACTGTGAAGTCAGCAGTGGACTGAGAGTTTCCCTCCGCATGATTTCTCTTTTTCTATTTCCAAAGCCCCTCTGTCCTTCACTCTTTTGATTCTGGTGTTGACCATCTCACCTTTTTAATTATTTGGTCAACTATTATATGAAGTGTGGAAGTGGGAGATTAAAGGATTTAGAATCATGTGGTTGGAGAATAAAGGTGGAGGATGTTAGAATGAATTCAAGGTGAATGATCAAAAAAATAGCAGAGCTTTCTCAAATTTCAATTTCACCTCTATCTAGGAGATAATTTAAAATGTTCAGTCCCAGGGGTTCAGAGCCTGACAGGGTCACCTTGCAAACATGGATCCCTAAAGGACCATTTCTGATGGCTCAGGTTTGAATCTTGTTATTTTGACACAAAGCAGAGGAAAGCATTGATTCCAGGTTAATTCTCACTTTTAAAAATTTGTTTTTCCTTGTATGAAATAAGAGGGAAACAGGAAAAAACATGGCACTGAATTTGAATCTGGACACTCTTTCTATGTTAACAAGTAGTGATAGGTGCAGTGACAAACACGCCTGTAATTTCAGCAGCTCAGGAGGCTGAGGCAGGAGGATTGTGAGTTCTAAATCAGCCTCAGCAACTTAATGAGGCCCTAAGCAACTCAGCTAGAGCTGTCTCTAAATAAAATATAAAACAGACTGGGGATGTGGCTCAGTGGTTAAGTGCCTTTGGGTTTAAACCCCAGTAACAAACAAACAAACAAACAAACAAAACAAAAACAAAACAAAAAAAACCTAAGTAATATTCTACTGAACTTAGTAATATTCTTGCTGCTTGGGAGAACTAAAGGGAAGTAACTCTCATAGTTACTGGGGAACTTTGTCCCAGCTGGCCTTGTGTTCTGAGTTTATATTTATTATATCACCAGTCCTGACAACACACTGTAAGATGCTATTCTCAACTTAGTAACAAGTTCTGAGAGGTTGGTAAATTACAAAGTCCTTGCAGCTAATAAAGTAGTCATTCGAAATTTATGTCCAGTTTTCTCCAAATTAAAAGCTGATTTTTCTCTACTTGTTTCCATTCATTTAATTAACAATTATTTCTTGAACTTCTGCTAGGTGCCCGGTACTGTGCTAGAGTGGAGAATGCAAGGATGAATAAACGTTCAGTTACTGCCCCACAGTACAAAAGGAGCTGATCTGATGCAGTGTGTTAAGTGTTAGGGAAGAATACCATGACAGCTCATAGGAGAGGCATCTGGCTGAGTCTTTGGGACTTGGAAGCATCAATCCAGAGAAAGAATATCTATGGGAGTTTGAAAACAGTGTTTCTCAAATGTTAATGTAAATATGAACCACCTTGGGATCTTGCTAAAAAGTAGATTCTGATTTGCTAGATCTGGGGTGATTCTGCAGTGCTAACAGGCTTCCAAGTCCATGTGTCACACTTTTTAGAAGTAAGGCTATTAGGGAAGGTAAGGAAGGCATAGCCAAGTGAAGAGGTGAGTTGATAAGAACTTTCCCAGTAAAGAGGACAAATGTGTAAAAATCCAGATAGACAAATAACAAGATCCATTTCAGGAACAGCTTGATCCAATGAGCCTGCATTGTAGAGCCTGGAGTGGTGAAGGAGCCAGAGATGGCCCTGGGAGTGAGATTGAAGAGCACTTCAGAGGTACATGATCCAGACCTGGTAAGGACTGGATAAGGAGCTGTTTCTAACCCTGAGATACTAAATGTTTTCTGATGATAAGTTTATCAGATTTGCACTTTCCAAAAACCCACTCACTAGAGAGTGGAACTGCATTGGAACAGTGCATGTTGCATGCTGGAATCACCTGGAGAACTTTAAGAAGTGAGGATACTCAGCTCCCACACCAGGCAATTAGAAGAGGATCTCTAAGGCAGTGGTTTTCAAAGTCTCCTCCCTGCACCAGCAACAACAGCATCACCTGAAAAATTGTTAGACATGCAAATTCCCAGGTCCCATCCCCAACTTACTGAATCAGGAACTCTGTGAGTGGGCACTGCAGTCTGAGGCTTAATGAGCCCGAAGGTGACTTAGAGGCACTTTTTATTTGAGAACCATTGCGTTAGAATAAGGAAAAGGAAAGAAGCTACTTTATTAATTAGGAAACAGAGATGATGTTTCTGTTGCAGACCCCACCTCAAGTTTCACTGAGCTCACTGATCAAGGGACAATATCACCTTGATTGAGTCCCAGCAGTGTCTCCAAATGGGGCAGTTAGGATACTGGTAAGTCATCGGGCAGCTTCATAGCAGGAGTTAAGAAGTGACATTGGAGTGAATTGGCATCTTCCGGTCACCCCTCTGCTGGTCAAATTCATACATTGAAGCCATAATTCCCCTACTTTGTATTTGGAGATGGGCCTTTTGGGAGATAATTAGGTTTAGGTGAGGTCATGAGGGTGGGCCACTCATGATGGGAATAATGTCCTTATAAGGAGAGACATGAGAGAGTGGGTTCTTCCCCACATGAAGACACATGTGGTAGCTAGACATCTACAAGCCAGAAGCAGACCGTGTTAGCACCTTGATCTTGGGTTCCCAGCCTCCAGAACTGTGAGGAAATGAATTTCTTTTGTTTTGTGAGATTAGGTCTTGCCATATGGTTGGGCTGGCCTTGAACTTTCAATTCTCCCGAGTAGTTGGGATTACAGATCTGTACCACTGTACCCAGCTAAGTTCTGTTGTGTAAGTCATCCAGTCCGTGGTATTTTGTTGCAGCAGCCTGAGCTGAGATAGCTGTTCTGGGACAGTAAAGTGACCTTGTAGTTTACTCCCTGTGGAGTTAACTTTTAAAATAGTCTGTATTCTTATCTGGGAACACATGGATCTGAGGAGCAGCTCTAACAAATAGAGTTTAGGTAGCTTGTTATCACTTTTGGAATTGTGTCTTTTACTTATTTTAGTATATTAAACCAAGAGAGTGATATGAGTAATTGAAATTCAAAAGCATAATAGGGCTGTCAGATAAAATATAGAATTCCCAGCTAAATTTCAGATAACAGTAACATTTCAGTATAATATATTCCAAAGAGTGCATAGAATATACTTATACCAAAAAAATGTATTCATTGTGCATCTGGAATTCAACTTGAACTGGGTATTCTTTTTCTTTGCTGAACTGGCCACTCTAACCTGTAAAAATTTGACATAAATAGATTCATGTTTCTTGAATGGACAATGTGGTGGATCAGATAGAGACAGAGAGATGGAGGTGGAGAGAAGAGAGAGAGAGAGAGAGAGAGAGAGAGAGAGAGAGAGAGAGAGAGAGAGAGAGAGAGAGAGAAAGAGAAAGGAAGGAATGAATAAGTGATATCCTCTGGGTTCCTGGTTTAGAAAGTTGGGCAAATCCTGGTACCCTTCAGGAAAATAAGAGGAGACAGTTTGGAAAAAAAGGAAAAAGTTGAGGTTGAGGTGTTTCTGTAACATAGAAAATGTTGGATATATAGTTCTGGAGCTAAGGAGAGAGATCTGGATGGAATAATACTTGAGAATCATCAGTAACTTGGTGGCAGCAAAGCTGTAGTAGAGAGTGAGGTCACAGAAAGTGCAGGAAGGCAGCCTAGGATGAAGCCTGAAGGAGGAATTCCAACTCTTGAATGGCCAGAGGGTTGAAGAAAAACCAGTATCCAGGTGTCTCAGAAACTGAGGGAGGAAGATTCCAGAAAGGGAGAAGGTGGCCTGCAGTGACAAATGTTCAAAAGGAATAAATGCTAGAGGTTATTGGTGACCTTAAAGAGAAGCATTTCCATGGAGGAGTGTGAGACAGGAAGTCAATCTGAGGAGAGGATGTGAAAGCAGGAAGCCTGGAAGCATGGGCAAGTTTACACAAACCCAATTGTAAAGAGAAAGACGTGGGACCCACAGATGATCAGTTTTGTTTCTTCAGTGCTGGGTATTGAACCCAGGGAGCTCTACCTGTGAGCTACATCCCCATTTCTCTTTACTTATTTTCAGACAGGGGCTCACTAAACTGCTCAAGCTGGTTTCCAACTTATGATCCTCCTTCCTCAGCCTCCAGAATCACTGGGATTACAGGTGTGCACTACTTAGCACAGCAGATGATTGTTTTTAAATCAAAGTAAATAGAGTAGGTTTAAGTGCCTAAGGGACAGCCATACAAGGAGGGGGATGTTGAAGACACAAGAGGGAGAGGGGCTCAAGAATTGAAGCCTCCCCAAAGAGGCTATATTTATATTTTGGAGCTTCAGGAAGTTTGAATTCCACTGATTGGAGCACTGAGGCTTCTGGAAAGATGACGTGTTATAGATTAAGAAGACTAAATTGTATTGGGCTGTGTTAGGCTCATTTGACAACCATGCATCAGTAGTCTCTGTGTGACCTAGCATTTTTGTATCACTGGATAAACATATGCTAAGCTTGACAGAAGGAGACAGCACCCAAATCCTGTAGGAAAGTCACCTGCTTCATTGAAAGCAATGACTGAGCCAGGCATGATGCTACACGCCTATAATCCCAGGGGTTCAGCAAGAGGATTTATTTATTTATTACATGGTGCTGAGGATCAAACCCAGTGCCTCATATGTGCTAGGCAAGTCCTCTACCACTGAGGTACAACCCCAGCCCCTCACATAAGCTTCCATTGTCTCCAAATTAGGCAGGATCATCAAGTGAACTACAAAAAGGTGGAGAAAAGCCAGGCGAGGTGGTGAACGCCTGTATTCCCCAGTGGCTTGGGAGGCGGAGGCAGGAGGATTGGGAGTTCAAAACCTCAGCCTCAGCAATTTAGCAAGGTGCTAAGCAGCTCAGTGAGACCCTGTCTCTAATAAAATACAAAATAGGGCTGGGGATGTGGCAAGTTGAAAGCCAGCCTCAGAAACTGATCGAGGCCCTCAGCAACTTAGTGAGAACTTGTCTCAAAATAAAAAATATAAAAAGGGCTGGGGATTGGCTCAGTGGTTCAGTGCCCCTGGGTTCAATCACTGGTATCCCCTGCCCCCTGAAAAAAAAAAAGAATCTGTGGAAGATTTCTCCACCTTTTTTTTCCCCCCAGTACCAGGGAATGAACTCAGGGGCACTCAACCACAGAGCCACATCCCCAGCTCTATTTTGTATTTTATTTAGAGACAGGGTCTCTGAGTTACTTAGCACCTGGCTAAATTGCTGAGGTTTTGAACTCCCGATCCTCCTGCCTCCGCCTCCCAAGCCACTGCACCACTCGCCTGGCTTTTTTCCACTTTTTTGTAGTTCAATTGATGATCCTGCCTAATTTGGGGACAATAAAAGCTTATGTGAGGGGCTGGGGTTGTAGCTCAGTGGTAGAGGCTTGCCTACCTAGCACATATGAGGCACTGGGTTTGATCCTCAGCACCATGTAAAAATAAATAAATAAAGGTATTGTGTCCATCTAGAACTAAAAAATAATTAAAAAAAAAAGTTTATGTAACCTCTTCACAGGACAACCATGACCTTGGGGAACCACATCCTTCTGGAGCTCATGTTGTTAGCTTGAGGTTGTGTTCTTGGGCTGTGGTCGTTCTGTTGGCTTAAAATAAGCCATTTTTAATTTCCTCAAAGCAGAGTTATTTTCCGTGGACAGGCTTGAGTGTCTGAAGTGGTATAGAGAGATCAGATGCAAAGCCCGGCGGAGTGGGTATTTACATCAGAGGAGCCCTCTACTGCATTGACAAGAGGAGGTGGGAGGAGGTAGTACCTGCGGTGAACTGGTCAGTTCCATGGAAGGAAATCAAATCATGGCAGAAGCTCTGTAAATTCATTCTCTCCCCCAAAGACATCTTTCCTTTGTGACCTGTTTGCACATGCCAGTTGTACCTACAGTATTTAATAATGTAAGTTGAAGGATTAAGAGTTTAAAATGAAATTGTTTTCATGAAAGCCAAACTTTGAGAATCTTTTAAAAAGTGAGTTGCTATTTCTTTTTTCTGGTCAAAGTAAGTATGGGCAAAACCATCGTAAAATTTTGGAGTAAAAGAACCCAAAACCAAATATTGCATAGGATTTTGCACTCATGTTTTTCCCCTTAAGTCCAAATTGGACATCAGGAAGAAAAATCATGTATGTATATTTTTTTCAGAATGTGAATTTATGGAAACTCTCAAAAAACTTCTTGGCCCTAGCTCAGAAGATTAACAAACGGTTGCACATTTATGTTTGAAGTTAAAATGTTTAAGTTACACACATTCCACTTTTTGGTGATTTTCTGTTTTACTCAACGTTACAATGTATAGTTCAGATCACAGCAATTTGTATCTGCTTTATATTCATGGTGAACAAGGTTAAATGATGGGTGAGGTCATTTTTGAAAGGTCAAGTGGTTACAGAAAGTTTAAAGAGCACAAGAAAAGTCTGAAATAGATGAAAATGGAGATTGGGAAAGACAACAAGCTTTATTTTAATTAATATCAATTGTACATATTACTAGTTTCAGTATGATATATCTGTATATTCTCACAGTGTATATTGATTAAATCCCACCACCTTTCTTACATAAGACCAGCCCCACCCACTGCTCTGGCATCCTTCCCAGTCACTAGTGATCACTATTCTAACTTCAGGTTGACTTTTTGTTTGTTTCCACCTGAGAGGAAGGAAATATGCAATATTTGTCTCTCTGTATCTGGCTTATTTTGCTTAAAATGACCATCTTCAGTTTCCACCCATTTTACTGCTGCAAATGGCAGAATTTTATTCACATTATCTTCATACAATATCTGTTGATAGACACCTACACTGATTTCATGTCTTGGTTCTTGTGAATAGTGCTGCAATAAACATGGGAGTGAGATAGTTAGTTGGGTCATATGGTAGTTCTAGCTTTACTGTTTTAAGGAACATTCATCCTGTTTTCTATGGTGGCTGTATTAATTTACCTTCCCATCAAGAGTATGTGAGTTCCTTTTTGTCTACACAATCACCAGCATGTTATTTTATTTTATTTATTTATTTTGAGAGAGAGAGAGAGAGAGAGAGAGAGAGAGAGAGAGAGAGAGAGAGAGAGAATTTTTAATATTTATTTCGGCAGACACAACATCTTTGTATGTGGTGCTGAGGATCGAATCTGGGCCGCACGCATGCCAGGCGAGTGCGCCACTGCTTGAGCCACATCCCTAGCCCTGAAATTTTTTTTCTTGGTGGTACTGGGGATTGAACCAGGGCCTTGTGCATAAGAGGCAAGCACTCTATCAACTGAGCTATATCCCCAGCCCCTACCAGCATGTTATTTTATTGTGGTTTTGGTAATAGCCCTTTTAACTGGGGTGAAACAAAATCTCATTACAGTTTTGATTTATGTTTATCAGATGGCTAATGATATTGAGCATTATTTCATATGTCTATTGGCCTATTTCTTTTGAGAATATCTGCTCATATCATATGCTGAATTTTTAATCAGATGACTAATTTTTAATTAAATTTTTTGAGTTTTTATCTTCTAGATATTAATTGTCAGATAAATAGCTGGAAAATATTTTCACCCATTCAGTAGGTTGTTTCTTCATTCTGTTGTTTCCTCTGTTGTCCAGAAGCTATTTAGTTTGAGGTAATCCCATTTATCAATTTTTGCTTTTGCTTCCTGTGCTTTTGAGGCTCTATCCAGAAAATTGTTACCTGTACAAAGATTTGAAGTGTTTTCATTATGTTTTCTACAAATAGTTTGAGTTTCAGCTCTTAGGGTCTTTGATTTACTTTCAGTTCATTTTTGCACAGGGTAAGAGGGGTCAAGTTTCTATTTTCTGTGTGTGGATGTCCAGTTTTTCCTACCACCATTTTTTACCTTCAGACACATTTTATTATTATCTTGATACAGTCAATAAACTTGAATTTGTATTTGTGTTCAGTTAAAATATAAAATCACCGATTCTCTGATATAAAGGAGGCAATCACCATTTAATAAACATACTTGATTTCTTTTGTATAAAAAGGTTAAGTCTACAACTAAACTTTTTGTAAAAGTTTAGCATCAATAATAAGTACATCATTACATTTTTTTATGCAGGAATATACATCTGCCACTATACAAGAAAACTGTAGTTTACAAGGTCCCCCCATATATACAAAATGTGTGTGTGTATATATATATATATGAAATGTGTGTATATATATGAAATGTGTGTATATACATATATATATACACACATACTATATATACATATATATGCATGTTATATATATGAAATGTATATGGTGGGAATACAATATAAAGAAAAAATTTCAAAAAGATTCTTTCAATTTGTCATCCTCCTGGTGGGAAGGTTGGAAAATAATTTCAGTGTCTTAAAAGATCCTGTAGATTTGCTCTCGTGGGAAAAAAAAAGTCACGAGCACTATTTATTCAGCAAAAAATGTTTTGTTTATTGACACCAACTCAGAAGGGAATTCAGAAGCCTGCAAGAACAGGGTACTGATGTTCACATTTAGGGTGGTCACTAGCATCCTGGATGCCAGATTCTGCCTGGATCTCATGGGAGTGTAAATCCAGAGCAATGTGCATACCCAAGATGTAGTTAATAAGGTGCTGCAGGATATCCATCTTGCTTACCTTGTTCTGGGGTGGGGGTGCTAGGCACCAGCTTCTTGAACTGGGGTGGTAGATTTTCATGTTGTACAGCAGCCTCACCAGCTTGTCCACTGGGGGTTTGCTCCCAGAGATGCTGCTTTTCCTATTAACCTCACTGAAGGATTTCAGGCTGACTGTGGTGGAAGGAGAGGGAGAAGGAGGGAGTGGGCTTCCCTGGAGTTCAGACCTTCACTGCCACTCTTAGGCTTAGCTGCACTTGGCCCAGGCTCAGCTCAGAATCCCAGTACCACTCCTGTTGAGGAGGCTGTTTCTTCTTCAATGAATGATGTTAGCACTGTTGTTGAAGACCAGTTGGCTGTAGATGTAGATCTCCATTTCCACATTCTGGTCCATTGATCCATGTATCTGTTTTTATGCTAACGCCATGCTCTGTTGGTTACTACAACTGTCATGTGTTTAAAATCGAGTATTGTGATGCCTCCAACTTTGCTCTTTTTGCCCAAGGTTGCATTTGATATGCAGGGTCTTTTGTGATTCCATATGAATTTCAGGGTCATTTTTCTAGTTTTTCTCCCAAGTTGCTAGGATTGCATACATGTGCCACTACACCCAGCTCAGTCTGTTATCTTTTAATTGAAGATACCAGTCCATTTATATTCAATTAAAAAAAAATTTCTAGTTGTAGATGGACACAATACCTTTATTTTATTTGTTTTGATTTTTATGTGGTGCTGGGGATTGAACCTAGTGCCTCACACATGCTAGGCAAGGGCTCTACCACTGAGCCACAACGCCAGCCCCTATGTTCAAGGTTTTTATTGAAAGGTATGGCCTCACATCTGTCATTTTGTTGATTTCCATCTACCTTTTTAAAAAATAATTCTTCCTCTTATTCATCTTTCTGGTTGGATGGCTTACTGTCTTGACAATGTTTCTTTTATCTTTTGTGTATCTAGTCTTTTGATGGAATTTATACTTTCACATGCTCATGATGGTCGTTATCTATCTTTCATTTCTGGATGTCAGACTCCCTTAAGCATCTTTTGTAAGGCTGGTTTGGTGGTCATTTGATCTGTTTTTGATTACCCTGGAAGGTTTTATCTTGTCATTTCTTTTTTTATTGGTGTATATTGTGCAGAGGAATGGGTTTCTTTGTGACATATTCATACAATACTTTGATAATTTTCACCCGCTACTCTGTATCTTTGGTCCCCCTTCCCTTCCTCCGCTCTCTCTCAATCCTCTTTCTCTCTCTTTTTTTTTTTCAGTTTTCCTGCTGTAATTTTCATGTCTTACTCTCAGGGTGAGTGCCCCCTGACCCAGTGAAGAAAAGCAGTTTTAAGACATAAAAAAATGCAGAGGTTTCTGGTCTCCTTCACAGCAAGCCTAGACAATAGGACCCTTAAGATGGTTCCCTGTCATGGCACCATCTGAACCCAAAGGGAAGCTCTTCTGCCCTGGCTTGCTATGGAGAATCCAGGTTTCCCATCTGCTCAGACTTCACATTTGCCTGATAACAGAGCCCAGATTCCTAGAGACTGCTGGGATTCTCCTTCAGCCCCAGAAGGGAGCTTCCTCTCCCTCACTGAGCTGCCACACATTTGGTGCTGCTATACTTTTATGATTTCCCTTATTCTAAAAATCAGTATTTCTGGATTTCTCCTGGTCATTGACTGTCTTGAGCTGCATGCCAGCTCTTTTCTATGTCCCTTACCTCCTTTCGCAGCTGACCACATTAATTTGGTTCAGTCCTATGGAGCAGCCAATAAATGCTAAGTGCTTCTCGTCCACCATCTTTTCTCCTCTCCCTCATTCCTAGAGGATAGCTACACTGAGTTCAATCTTGGTTGACATTTATTTTCCTTTAGTACTTAGAATATGTCATTCTCTTCCCTCCAGCCTGTAGGGTTTCTTCGGAGACACTTGCTGTTAGTCTAACAGGGTATCCCTTAAAGATGTCTTGGTACTTTTGCAAATTTAAAAATTTTTTTTCTGTACTTTTAACAGTTTGACTTTAAAATCATGGTGAAGATCTTTTCTATCATGTCTACTTGGAGCTCTAAAAGCTCTTATATATGGATGTCCATGTCTTTCCCCAGATAAAGAGTTTGTCTGGTATTATTTCATTGAATAGATTCCCCCCCACCTTTTTATTAATGCATTATAGTTGTACATACTGATAGGATTTGTTGTTACATATTAGTACATGCACACGATCTAACAATATAATTTGGCCATTATCACTTTCCAGCACTTGTCCCTCACTCCTCACCTCTCACCCCTTAGTCCCTTCTACTGATGTCCCCTTTTTTTTAAGGAGTGCCACCCCACTTTTTTTAACTTTATTTTATTTATTTATTTACTTTTATGTGGTGCTGAGGATCGAACCCAGGGCCTTGCACATGTGAGGTGAGTGCTCTACTGCTGAGCCATAACCCCAGCCCCACCCCACTTTTCTTTTCGTTTTTCCTCTCTAGCTTCCTTATATGAGAGAAAACTTACACACGACACTTGACCTTCTGGGTTTGACTTATTTCACTTAGCACAATGGCCCTAGTTCCAGGCATTTTCTTGCAAATGACATAATTTCATTTTTCTTTATGGCTGAATGAAATTCCATTGTGTATATATACCACATTTTCTTTATTCATCCATTGATGAACACCTACACTGGTTCCATAGTTTGGCTATTGTGAATTGTGCTCCTATAAACATGGGTATTCACGTATCACTGAAGTAAGATAACTTTAATTCTTTAGGGTAAATACTAAGGAGTGATATAGCTGGGTCATATGGTGGTTCCAAGCCTAGTTTTTTTGAGGAATTCTCATACTGATTTCCATAGTGGTTGTACTAATTTACAGTCCCATCAATAGTGTAAAAGTGTTCCTTTTCCTCCACATCTGCTCCAGCATTTATTATTTGTATTCTTTTTTAAAAAAATTAAAATTTCTTCTTTTTAGATATACATGACAGTGGAGTGTTTTTTGACATATATACGTGGAGTATAATTTCCCATTCTTGTGGTTGTACAGGATATGGAGTTACACTGGTTGGGTATTCATATAGGAACCTAGGAAAGTTATGTCCAATTCATTCTACTGTCTCCCCTCCCTTTCCTCCATTCCCCTTTGTCTAATCCAATGAACTTGTATTCTTCCCTTATTGTGTGTTAGCATCTGCATAACGAAGAGAATATTCAGCCTTTGGTTTTTTGGTATTGGCGTATTTCACTTAGCATATTTGTCTCTAGTTCCATCCATTGACTGGCAAATGCCATAATTTCATTCTTCTTTATGGCTGAGTAATAGTACATTGTGTGTGTGTACATATATATACACATTTCTCCTATTCTGTACATATGTGTACACACACACACACACACACACACACACACACACCATATTTCTTTATCCATTCATCTGTTGAAGGGCACCTAGGTTGTTTACATAGCTTGGCTATTGTGGATTGAGCTTCTATAAACATTTATGTGGCTGTATTACTATAGTATACTGATTTTAAGTCCTTTGGGCATATAACTGGGTCAAATGGTGGTTCCACTCCAAGTTTTCTGAGGAATATCCATATTGCTTACCATAGTGATTGCAGAAATTTTCAGTCTCACCAGCAATCTATGAGTGTACCTTTCCCCCCATATCATTGCCAACATTTATTGTTACTTGTATTCTTGATAATTGTCATTCTGACTGGAATGAGATGAAATCTAAGTGTAGTTTTAATTTGCATTTCTCCAGTTGCTAGAGATGTTGAACATTTTTCATATATTTGTTGACTGATCTTATTTCTTCTCTGAAGTGCCTGTTCATTTCCTTTGTCCATTTATTGACTGGATTATTTATTTATTTTTTGGTAAGTTTTTTGAGTTCTTTGTATATCCTGGAGATTAATACTCTGAGGTGCAGGTGGCAAAGATTTTCTCCCATTCTGTGGGCTCTCTGTTCTGTGAAGAAGCTTTTTAGTTTGATACCTTCCCATTTACTGATTCATAATTTTACTTCTTGCACTTTAGGAGGTTTGCTGAGGAATTTGGTTCCTAAGCCAACATGATGGAAATTTAGACCTACTTTTTCTTCTAGTAGTCACAGGGTTTCTGGACTAATGCCTAGGTCTTGATCAATTTTTGAGTTGAGTTTTGTGCAGGATGGGTGAGAGATAGGGGTTTAATTTTATTTTGCTACAAATGGATTTCCAGTTTTCCCAGCATCATTTGTGGAAGAGGTTCTGGTCCTGGGTTTTCTTTGTTGGTGGGCTTTTGTTGGTGTCTTCACCATTATTTTATCACTGATTTCTAATTTCATTGCATTATGATCTGATAAAATACAAGGTATTCTATGTTTTTGTACTTGCTAAGAGTTGCTTTGTGCCCTAAGATATGGTCTATTTTAGAGAAGGATCCATGTCCTGCTGAGAAGAAAGTATATTTCAGTTATTAATGGATGAAATATTCTATATATGGCTGTTAAGTCTAAATTATAAATTGTATTCTTTAGTTCTATAACTTCTTTAGTTTTTGTTTGGAAGATCTATCTAGTGATGAGAGAGGCCTGTTAAAGTTACCCAGTATTATCATGTTGTGATTTATTTGATTCTTGAAATTGTGAAGGGTTTGTTTGATGTAGGTAGATGCTCCATTGTTTGGGGCATAAATATTTAACATTGTTATGTATTGTTGATGTATAATTCACTTAAGGAGTATGAAACGTCCTTCTTTGTTCCTTTTAATTAACTAGGTTTGAAGTCTACCTTATCTGATATGAAGATAGAAACCCCTGCTTGTTTATGAAATCCATGTGAATGATAAGTTTTTGTTTTCCCCATCATTTAACCTTCAGTCTGTGGATGTCTCTGCCTATGAGGTGAGTCTCTTGGAGACAGCATATTGTTGGGTCTTGTTTTTAAATCCAATCTTTCAGTCTGTTTTCTAATTGAGTTTAGGCCATTTACATTCAATGTTATTATTGAGAAATTATTTTTATTCCCTGACAGTTTGGCTTATTTCTGGTTTTTAATTTGAATTAGTTTCTCCTTCGACTATTCATCTATGGTCATCATGATCAGTGTGGTACAATTTTTAAAAATAAACTATCATGGGCTGGGGTTGTGGCTCAGTGGTAGAGTACTTGCCTCACGTGTGCAAGGCACTGGGTTTGATTCTCAGCACACATATAAATAAATAAAGCTCCATCAATAACTAATAAAAATATTTCTAAAAATAAAAATTAAAAAAATAAACTTTCAAAAAAAAAAAATAAAAAAAATAAACTTTCATGCTCTTCGAAACAAAAGAGCCTAGAAAACTTATTCAAAATTTTATATAATTCTTTGTACTTATCAGATAATAATTGAATGAAATTAGAAATCAACATGACAAAACTCTACAGAAATTACATAGAGACATGGAGATTGAATAATATTCTTAAATAATGAATGGGTGATTGAAAAAAAAATCAAGGGAGAAATTTAAAACTTCTTGGACTCAAGAAAAATTCTTGAACTATGAGAATAGTGGTACAACATACCAGAACCTCGGGACACTGTGGTCATGATGATCAGCATATACATAATAATGGCTTTTCTGTTGGGTATTAATGGTGCAGTATTTTTGTATACTGAAATTTTCAATAGGAATAAGAACATTAAGAGAATAAAGACCTTAGATGAAAATGGAGAATAATAACTCTGGTGTTCTAACCCACAGAATTAATTTAAACCCCCTATGAATCCGTGACATAAGGTTATCTCATTATGAAGAACAAAAGTTCTTAGAAGTAGGCAGCACAAACTTATACTTTTTTTCACTTTAGTTTTGATTATTTGAGCTAAAACACAGTCATGCAAAGATACCGCAGATAATTTTCACACGACCAATGCACAAGTTCAGGGATTTTACTTTAAAAGAAAATCAATCCACCATCAAAATAAAGAGGCAAATATGACTTTCAAATCATTTGAAAAGCATAGTGCTTCTCTGTCTAATATAGACTCAAATGCTATAATTATAACTTTCAAATGTGTGCAATAAAGTGTGTGTGGGGGGGGTTGTTTATAAGAACTGGTTTTCTATGCTTTTAATCTTCATCTTCTCACCTTCAGATATTCTGATGATGCAGACATTTGGTCATTTAAAGGTGTCCTAAAGATCTTGATTGCTGTTTTTGCTTTTTTCCTGTGTAAATGGACTATTTCAAAAGGCCTGTCTTCAAGCTCAGACATTCTTGTGCTTGTTCTACTGTTATTGAGACTTTCCACCAAATTTCTGACTTATTGAGCTCTTCATTTCCAAGATTTGTTTGGTTCTTTTTCAAAATCACTTTTGCTGAATTTCTCATCCATAACATGATTGTTTTCCTAACTTTATTTAACTGTTTCTCTGCATTCTCTTATGTCATTGAACTTTAAAATTTTATTTTTTCTTACTCTTTAACAGGCACCTCGTTTAATTTCTTTGTAATCTGTCACTACCATTATTTTTTGGAGATGTCATATGACCTTTTTCATATTTCTTGTATTCCTACATTGAGCATTGTGCCTCTCCTACATCAAGTATATCTATTACTTTTATAGTGAGGCCTTCTTGGTAAGCAACTTTCTCCTAAACACATATTGGAGTATCAATTTGTTTTGCAATTATGCCTTTGTTTCCAGCTGGGTACCATATTGTAATCCCCCTGTAGCTTCTTTTAACTATGATTAGTGAATTCAGGCACAGTAGGTACTGTGTCGGGATCAGAAACCCACCATATCTGTGGGCTATGCAAGAGTGGTGACACTTTAACAATCTGGACAGGTGTGGTGTAGAGAGTAGGTCTGTGTGGGCACACACTATGTGTCCCCCTATAATGGGAATAGTAACACCTATCAGAAGATAGGGGTTTCCTAACTGTTGAAATTCATTCTGTTGCCTATAAGGATCTCTGGCACTGGCTGCACCAATAATGGTGAGGGACCTGATGCACTTGTCCTCCAATTAGACAGTGTTGCAGGCCCAGGTTCTTCTTGAAGTCAGGCGGTGACAGGAACCACTACAACTCCTCTGTGGCTCTCACAAGCAGCCCTGTCAACAGTGTGTGATCAGATAAGATGTAGGAGTTGTGGGAACTTCTGCATGGGTGACAAAAGGAACTATGATTTTTCTCTGTTGCTACTCTGAGAGTGTCTGCCCAAGAGTAGGACATCTGGCCAATCCCTAGCAGTGCATGCCTGGGGGTAGGGTGACATTGAGGGCTTTTCTCCAACCAACTCTTTCAGCTGGAGAGTCTACCAGAGGTGAGTGACAGCAAAATAGCTGGAGTCAGGGAATAATCTTCTTAGCTACGGGTGTCCAGTAGGGAGGGTGGCCTGGGTTCTTCTTCCTCCACCAGCTAAGGCGCCCTACAGGGCTTAACAGGGCATGTAGACAGCCCATTACCAGGAGTGGAACAAACCTTCACAGGAGGAATGATTATTTTTTCCTGCCCCATTTAGCAAAAAGAAGAAATCTCTCTAGAACAGTTTTCAATTTGGGGCTTGGAGGATTTTGCACGTGTGCACACACACACACACACACACACACACACACACATCCCAGAGAACATTCAGCAATATCCTCAGACATTTTTGGTTATCACAACTGGGATGTGCTACTGGCATCTAGTGGGCAGAGGGGCAAGGGTGCTGCTGAACATTCTACAGTGCGCAGGACAGACTCCCACAACAAAGAATTATCCAACCCCAAATGCCCATAGTGCCAACAGGAAGAAACCCTGCTCTATAGAGAATGTGCTATTTTAAACTGAAAACTATAAAATGTCCCCCGCAAATGGAAACATTACCCAAGAATTTTAAAATATGCTTGGCTGGAGTCCTGGTCTCTCAGCATGGTTTGCAATGCTATCAAAAGTGAGCACAAAGATTTCAAGAAGGCAGTGATTACAGGAGCTCCTTGAAGGCAGTGTCTGACTAGAGCCTTCAAGCCACCCACCGTGGCCTGGTGCCAGGTGCCACCTCTATACAACAAGCAGCCTCCTACAGACACACGCTCTGCCACTGCATCTGCCCCATGGCATAGGACACCCCTACCGCAAAGATCCCCTCTTTTTTGACTTGGAGGCGGCCCTGTTACTTAAAATGTTCTTTTTTTCTACATATGTAAGTTCAGATAGGTTCATAACTGGGGATAGCTACATAATTTTCTCCTTAAGTTGTCACAGATAATGTTAGTCAACGTTGTAGCTATAATCTTTTCCTGTTATGTTTTTCTTGTTATTTATATACCAATTATCTATGTCAAGGGATAAAAGAATGGATCTTTTTTAGTTGGTTCATTTTCTGGAAATACAAGCAAACTCTGTGTATTCTAAAAATACATAAGCAATTTGTGTACTCTAATTTTCTACAGAGGGAGGGTCACCGATGCTCATTAGATGTTATATTTGGAAAGATGTCTCCATATTCTGCTCCTCAAATATGGGGGAATTCTATTGCCTAGTTCACACAGAGTGAGAGGTTTCAACAATTCTAGGTAAGATGGACCAATCTAACACCAGACACAAACTAGAATACGCATGAGTCTCCAAGTCTTGGTAGACAGCAGAAATCATCCATTAAAACCAGATTTCTGAATCAATTTTGATTCAGTAGGCATGGAGTAGGGCCCCTCAACTTCCATTTCTGACAAGTGGTACTGATGTTGTGGTCTTGGAACCAAAAATTGAGAACCACTGTAGATTTTTACATTTAATTTTGATGAATTGTTTCAGTGTTAAATTATGTTTAATAAATCAGTTCTTTGTTTCAACATCACATAGTATGTTACTTTAAGAGAAAGGCTAGTTTAGTTATCTAATTTTGGGGGAGGTGGGGGCAGGGTCTCACTGTGTTGCCTTACGTGGTCTCCAAACCCTAAACTCAAGTAATCTTCCTGTCTCAGCCCCCTGAGTGCTGGATTACAGACACATACAATTGGATCCAGCTTAGATTTAGTTATTTTAGTAGGTATTCTTATGAACACATCTGAGATTAGAAAACATTAAACCCTAAATGTTTTTCAACATTGCTTACTCAGAGTAACTGTTGGTATGATTTAAAATAATTTTTTTTATAGTTGTAGATGGACAGAATGACTTTGTTTATTTTTATGTGGTACTAAGGATTGAACCCAGTGCCTTACAATATGGTAGGCAAGCACTGTCACTAGCTACAGCCCCAGCCCTGGTATGATATTTTTTAATGGTTTATTTTCTATGAGCTCTTAAAAAAGGCCAATTTAATAATAAATGCTCACCACAACTATATCTAAACATACAGAAATCTAGAATTAAAAAACCAGACTCTAGTTTGTCAGTCTGAGGACCCACAAAATCTCATTTGTTTAAAATACTAGGTAGATACCCTATTAATGATATCATCCTTTTAATGATTTTGTTATTCAATCTTTTAAACCACTTTTGGTTTAAAATAATCACTAAAACTAAGCCAGTGTTAGAATTTTTTCTCCCCACTTTTTGAAATTTTCATTCTTGATTGAAGATGTGTCCTCATGTCCTTGTTTTTTAAACTTTAAAAATTAAACATTTTTGGGGAGACCAAATTTCTACAAAATAGATATAAAGTTGGTTAACATTTTTCAGAGAACAGAAATTTATAAATGATTGTCCCATGGGAAATATCGAAACCTATTTCAATAATACATTTCATACAAATCAAATTCCATAGTATTTTAATATGAAGAATGAGACAAAAAGAGTTTCATGATCAAGTCAATTTAGAGAACGATGAATTGGTAAAATTTCTATGGGATTTCTCAGTGAGTTTAATAAGCTTATAATCATTACAAATCTACTTGCTGTGCCTCTTTTTCAGTGTGGCATGTTTGGGGAACTATTTTAACTAACGTGCTTTTAGGAAGTGTTTGAGGACAAGATAACAAATAGATTTTGTCTAATATTTCACCTTGCTTGTTTGTGAAAGGATTCCTGAAGTTCTGTGTTGAATGTTCTGAAGCACATTTTGGTTCAACACGAAAAAATACATTTCATCAGCTGTGATTGCCAGGGGTGCGGCAGGAGCAGAGGCACCAATGCTGCGTACAGACTGTCGCTCCCCCAGATAGTGTGGGGGTGGTTCTTTTTTTTTTTTCTCTCATTTCTTCTTATACAGTTGTGTAAACTAGCCTCTCGTGTTTACCACGCTGAACTACAGCAATTTCCATGTTATATATTTCAAGAAATTTCCTGAAGTTTTCAAATCTTATTTCACCTTGTTCTTAAAAAAGTTTTAAATATATTTTTTTTCCCAAATAAATAGAACATGTGCTTCTGTGACTGACACAGAAATAGGTATCAAAAGTATGGATAACAGTCAGCTGTGGTGGTGCACCCCTGTAATTCCAGCAGCTTGGGAGGCTGAGGCAGGAGGATTGCAAATTTAAAGTCAGCCTCAGCAAAAGCAAGGCGCTAAGCAACTCAGTGAGACCCTGTCTATAAATAAAATACAAAATAGGGCTGGGGATGTGGCTCAGTGGTTGAGTACCCCTGAGTTCAATCCCCAGGACCAAAAAAAAAAAAAAAAAAAAAAACCAAAACCCACAGATAACAAGGCTAGCACACATAAGGTACTGGGTTCAATCCCTAGCACTGGAGGGGGGAGTGGGAAGGAAGGAAGGACGGAAAAGCAAAAGGACAAATGAGATTTTAAAACCTCTGCATATCAAAGAAAACCATCAATAGAGTGAAAATACAAATCTACTAAATTGGAAAAATATTTGCAAATCATCAAAATCTGTTAAGGTGTTAATATCCAGAATATATGTTTTAAAAATAAACAAGAAAACCCCCTAAATAACTCAAAATATGATCGAAAGACTTGAATAGACATTTTTTAAAGAAGATATACAAATGGCCAATAAGCATATGGAAAGAGCACTCATCATCAGAGAAATACAAATCAAAACCACAATGAATTATCACCTCAAACTCATTAGGACAGCTACTTTTTTTTTTCATAAAAAAACCTAGTAATGAGTTGGTAAGAATGGAGAAAAATTGGAACCCTGTGTACTATTGATCAGAATGTAAAATGGTAAAACTGCTAGCAAAATAGCATGAAGAGTCCTCAAAAAAGTGACAGCCAGATTAATTCAACAGCTAAAATTCCCTCCTTTCCCCACCTGTGGCTACCACCACCTCCTTCCAAACGGGTCTCAGAATATGTAAAAATTTTGTAGATGGTAAAGAGAGCATTTCAAATCATCTGGAAAAGAAAGGACTATTTACTGAATGGTTGCAGAGCAAGGGTACAATACTAAGTAAAGAAAAGTAGACTTCTGTGTCTCACTAAAGACCAAAATAAATTTCAGCTAGATCAAAAAGTCTTTAGTGTAAAACTATGAAACCACATGACACTAAGAAAAAGGCTTAGGTGTGTGATTTTGGGGTAGAAAATGTTTTCTTCTTAAGCAAAAAGCAAACAAAAAAATTAGGGGGAAAACTGACATATTTAACCACGTAAAAATTAAAGAATATTGTGTATGGACTTTAAGGCAGGTGGGCCGTTTTGATCTGATAATTAGACTTATAGAAATTCATCCTAAACAGAATCAGAGGCACACAGCAAACACTTGTGCAGAAGGATGTTAACTGACATGTTCCCATGACAATGAAACTTTCCAAACATTCTAAATGTTCCATAATAAAAACTTAAAATGGTTAGTGCTCTGTTCCAAAATCATGCTGGGCAAATTAAGGAGTAGCAATAAAAGCATAATTAGAAATGTAACTATGAATATAATTGGCCCAAGTTGTGACTGCTCAGGAAAATAAGAATGAGACCTCAGGTGGGGCTTTCTTTTTTTGTACTTTTATATCTTCAAATATAATCTGACTGTTAGCTAATTGTATGTGTTACTTCTGTTCAGAAAAAAAAAAAAAATATATATATATATATATGGCAGGGGATGTGGCTAATGGTTAAGCACCCCTCGGTTCAATTCCTGGCATAAAAAAAAAAAAAGAAAAGAAAAAACAAAAAAATTCTATTCAGTTGTAAGTTTACATCATACAGGCTTCTCATTTCAGTGTAGATTTTTAGGCATCAGATATGTGAATGTGCAAAAGATTTCCTCCTGTACAGAAGTGAATGTGGGCACTACTGCCTGAAGGTCAGACCAGAGCTAGGTTTGCCCAAGAAACAGTAAACCCAAGACGAGAAACACATAGCTGGTGAGAATTTAAAACAGCTCTTTCTTGGTCCTCTCAACACAACCGCCAAGGTGGAAAAAATGTCTCACTACTCGCTACTCCTGGTAAATGACCCAGACCAAAAATATGCAAGACTCACACACCAACACCCATAATTCTAGGAAGTTGGCCATCATGAGTCACGAGCTTTTCATGGACCCTTCTTCTGCATACATTCCAATCCATTCCTCCTTCTGGCCTAGGCTGTCCAGCTGTTGGCTATTTCTGACATTTTCTTCAAGGATGCCTTTGAAGCTCATTTTAACTCATCTAGTCAGAATTTAAATGTTCTAAAGGGAGGGAAGAGAAGTAGTGGGCTCTGCCTCATCCTGAGACTCTGCTCCCCACCCCACTTCGTTTGGAAGAGCCCAAGAATGAGAGGTCTGTGAGGTCCATTTATTTTGAACAGCAGGATCAGTGGTTCTGAAGTGTAGCCCTTGGGCCAGAAGCACCAGCACCACTGGCTACTTACTGGTCCTGCTTACTGAGCCACACCTCAGACCACTTGAATCAGACAGTGGGGGTGGGGCTGTAACCTGTTTAACAAGCTCCCGGTGATTGTGAGACTACTGAAGTTGCAGAACCACAGGTCTGGAAGAATAAGGGGAATAAAAAGCCAGAATATAATAAGCTGGGAGATCATGTACAAGCAGAGATGAAGCCTGCCCTTGCTAGGCTCTTTGCTCTTGCTTGTTTCTTTTAAATGTCAAGGGCCCTGTTCTATGGTTACTGCCTTCCATGGTCTCCCCCACAAAACTAGTATCTTAGAAGCAGGGACTAATGAAGCTGAGCACAGCTCAGGATGAATGAGTGCTTAAATTGGAACCAATGGAGTCTTTTGGTGTTCTCAGCACCACCCCTCCCCCCCAAAAAAAACCTTTATAGATTTTCCCTTTATCAAATCAAACTGCTTAACTCTTTGTGTAGTTCACATACACCTTCCCAAACACTATCCCTCAATGGGGTTGCCTTGGTGTCTGTATTAGTTATATACCTCAATTATTTGGGTTGAACTTTTGTGAAGCTTAAATTACTCTATTACATCTATATTTATCTGGTATGTAGCTTTCAGAATTCTTTAACTTAAAGATGAAGCTTCTATATGACACTCATCTCCAACATTTACTGTCACACTGTAGATCTTACAATACCGTTGATCACTTAGGAAACGAGTGTCAACCAAGCTGATCCAGAGGCCCAAATCAATGGGCATTTTTTAGTAAATTACTAACAAATAGAGAAGCTCTCTTTCTATTGAGATGGCCCGTTATAAAATACACACTTGGGGCTTCTGAGCATCATTATGGAGAGAGGGTCCACCAGAGGCTAAAACCCATTGGTGGAAAGAGGGAGAGTCAGAGGGGCAAAGTGCTGACAGCATCAGCTGTGATATGAGCTGGAAGAAACCTTTATTGGTTAAACCACAGGGTCTTTGAACTTGTAGCCATAAGGAAAGCCTGTGAATGTACCCCAAATCTATGCAGTAACATTCTTCATCATAACCCCCTGCCTAGTGGTTTGAGAACATGAGGTCTTGAACCCCACCTATGTTTATACACTAGAAAATAGCTAAGTGCCAGGCATAGTGGTGCACACCTGTAACCCCAACTACTCTGGAGGCTGAGGGATAGTGAGACCCCGCTTCAAAAAGGGCCCAGGATGTAAGTTAGTGATAGAGTGCCCTGTGTTCAATCCCCAGTCTCTGTGTCTGTCACACACACACACACACACACACACACACACACACACACGCACACACAGAATCAAAGACACACTTTTTGAAAGTGTATTAATTTAAAAAAAAGCTACAAAGTAGTAATTATTACAAAATATAATTTAATTTCACTATTATTACCACAAAATTTTAAAAATATCAATATACAGACAAGAGCAAGTGAACTGGAGAGAGCTAAAAACTGTAGAAAAGGCAAATCTACACTTGAGAACATATGAGCATCGGGTTCAGAGAGCCTACCCCAGACTGGACAGTTTGCTAAGGTCAGTTCTCACGAGCAGCACATCTGGGAAGCTCCCTACACCAAAGTTCTTATATTATGTGAGAAGGCGTCCCCAGACCTCCCTTGGAAAGCATTTCTCATCAACCAACCCACACCAGAGAAGCTGACTCATTCTAGGCACAGAAATCTTAAATAATGTCTCTCACAGGCCCCAGGGAGCTGGGGAAAATTAATCTCATCAAAACACAGCACTGTGAGAAAGGAAAGGTGGCACCTAGTGGCCACTTAGCAGTTTTTCTTTATGGCTTCTTGACAATGCTGTCCACCCTGCTCTGCCCTGAACAGTGTTGGGCAAATCTGAGTCTCTAATTCCAGAGCTCAGCGGTGACCTACCTGAATGGCAGGCACATCTCTAAAGCAGGATCTGAAACAGAAACCACCAAACACAGTCTGGTAACTAGGCATGGGCTAGTCCACATACTGGTGCCCCAGACTCCACAGAATAGGACTCAAGAACAGAAGTTAATTTATAGGAGACAAAAGTAATATGGTCTTTTCTGTTGTCACTGTAGATACACACTTCCCTTCAATTTCATTATTCACTAATATTCTCCACTCTGTATTTTCCTGTTTCCCAAAAGATTTTCAAATTCAGTGACAAACAGATGGTGTCAACCTATAACTCAAATTGTATTTGACTGTAGGCTACCATCATGTAGTAAAATGTCTGATCAAATTTTTAAATCTGGCACATGACTAGAGGCTCAGTTACTTGTACTTAATTAAGGATCAATAAATCAGGTGGCCTGTTTAACAGTAGGCAAATAGACATTAACACTAGTGGTCTGAAAAAGATTAATAAATATCTCTCAAACAGTATTTAGAGGTAAATATCATCCTGATGGTATAACCTTTGGTCTACTTTAATAATAATGATGAAATGATCTAGAGCAGCACTGTCCAAAAGAAAGAATGAGAGCCGTGTGTGTGATTTGAAATTTTTTAGTAGCCACATTAAAGTAAAAAGATACAAGTAAAATTGTAATGTTTTACTTAATTCAGTATACCCAAAATAAGATTTGCATATGTAATCATTATAAAATTAACATGCTATTTTACATTCACATACTAAGTCTGATGTGCTGCAGCCCCAGCACGTTTTACAATACAAATTTTACAATTTGTATTGTAAAATACAAATTTTACAATTTGTATTGTAAAATACAAATTTTACAATTTGTATTGTAAAATACAAATTTTACAATTTGTATTGTAAAATACAAATCTGGTTTGTATTTTACTTTGATAACACCTCTCAGTTTGTAACAGCCACATTGCAAGTGTTCAATGCCACATGTGGCAAGTGGCTACAGTAAAGGACAGTCCAGTTCTAGGTCTACCCCAGTGCTTAAGTTCTATGGATTAGAATCAGAGTCACAGCTGGGAGTAAACTCAGAAAGCAAACTTTTTTTTTTTAAATAAATGAGGAAACTGAGGCACAGAGTTTTAAATGGCTGCACAGGGACTCTGGCTACATAGTCCCTGGCTACACAGGGACTATTCCCACTCTGATATGATGTTACAGGTAACTCTCAGAGTTAAGAAAAAAATTACTGTCTTTGATATTTTCATGCAATTTATAGATGTGTTATTTCTCACCAAATTCAAGATGTTACCTTATAGGAGACAATAGTAATATGCATAATCCATACAAATATTTTAGTCCTAATTGAATGAATTTTAGAGAATACACTAAATTTGGGAGAACGACAGTACCATACAAAGCATGGATGGGCTGGATTCTGGGTCCAGAACAAGAGAATCTATGGAAAAAATTAGAGTGGGCTAAAAATAAATAAATAAATAAAATTTAAAAATCTATATGCCCAGAGCATTCCAAGGGCTACCTGCCTGTTGGCCTATGGAATAACCCCTCCTTTTGCAATAAGAAAACTCCCGCTGTGCAAGGCAGCAAGGGCTGCATCCAGAATCTCTGCCCCTCAAATCATGAGGGTTTGCCCCTCCTATTTTTGAGGCCATCCCATAGTGATGACATAGCCTACCACTAGGGAACTTGCAATGGTGCAGTCCCCTAAAAACAGCTCTGCTGGTGGGCAGGCAGAGGGGCCATGTGATCTTTCATGCTTCTTTCAACTTAGCTGTAGTGCTGGGGCTGCAGCACGTCAACCCTCCCTCATCTTGAAGGGTTTCTTTGGCGTGTTATAAACCTGGATGTCTCTCAAGGCCTCAAATGTCAGCCCAAGAAGGGTGCTGACCCCTGATGTTGCTGGAACACACGGTATGGGCTCAAGAGCACAATGTGCCAGTACATCCTCACCTACACGGGTACTGCGAATTTCACACTTGAAAGAAACATTTGCTTTGGGTGATTGCCTGTTGGTATGTCTGTCATTAACACATCTGATGAAAATTCTCATTTATCACTTAACGGCCTCCAGAAATATCATGAAGGTCAAAGTAACACATTGCTTTGGTGAGGGGCTCAGAGGGAAATTTGCTGGAAGGGTGTAGCACCATATGGAGAAAAGTGGATTTGAACCCTACATTGGGGCCTGAGGGCTTCCCTCTTAGTTTTCCAGCCTATCCTTCTTTCGTTTGTAAAATACAAAAAAAAAAAAAAAAAGGTATAGGAACACGTGGTAATCTGTAAAGAGATATTAAAACACAGGTATTTATAAAAGTATGATTCCCAAGAAGGTAGGTATATAGAATTTTAATTAATCTTAGTTCTTATACTCAATTTGAGCTACTTCTGGATTAATTACTATTTAAAATAATGCTTTCCAAAATTTTAATTGTAACTAGAAAATTGGTTTTAAAATGCATTCTCATTGCCTTGATTAAAAAAATGTACTTAACATTTACTTCATTACTTTTTCTTTACAGGCATAACTGAAACTACCTAAAAAAACTACAACTATTTCCTGGATCAATTAGTCATTTAGCTAGTGAGGCCATTGCTTTGCAAATATGTATAAACAAACTAGTTTATACATATTAAACACTTTAAAAATCCATGAATTTAATGTATGACTTTACCCAGGACATTTTTTTGGGGGGGGTACAGGTATTTAACTCAGGGGCACTCAACCACTGAGCCACATCCCCCACCCTATTTTGTATTTTATTTAGAGACAGGGTCTCACTGAGTTGCTTAGTGCCTCACTTTTTCGGAGGTTGGCTTTGAACTCTCAATCCTCCTGTCTCAGCCTCCTGAACCAGTGGGATTACAAGAGTGTGCCACTGTGCCCAGCCCTTTACCCAGGACACTTAATCTGCCTGGACCTATTTCTTCCTAACCATGTTTCAACAGCAAAAGTCTATTCTATCTGTAATGAAAATCTTGAGTGTTTATATTAAGAGCTAGTTTTGTTAATCAACAAGATCCAGGACCTAAGATTCTTCCTTTTCTGTAAACAAAGTTGAAACTCTTTTTTGGCTTTGTCTGTTTTAAATAAGAAGTCATCTCACTTAAAATTCATCTGAAAGTGCTTGACTGAGCATAAATATCCTGGCTGTGTTCTTGCCAAATTCTACAAAGATTGATTATAGTATTCATCAAGATTATGATTACAAGTTGCACTGTCCCTTTAAGTGTACAAGCACTCCCTGTTTTCTTAGAATGAATGCCCTATCCTCAATTAAGGAAATGCTCAAGAAATGGAAATGTTCCAAATTACACAAACCTGTATCACAAATCTGCGGTAAATAAATCTTAGACACAGGAAAATGTCCACATTAAATTCTCCAAACTCAAAACCACATAAAAAAATAATAAAGTCAAAACACCATGTAGGTGGTGGTATTGGTCAGAAATATTTTAGTTAAAAATATGGCAGCTAGTGGGTTTTATGCTATTTCATGGCATAAAGGGGGTGATAATAAACTGATCAGTTCTCTTTGGAGGAAAATCTATTTTCCAACCTCCCTGTTGAGAGTCAGGTGCAAATCTATAAAAACTGGTAGATCATTAAGAAAACATGAAACCAGAATTATCCATACAGGACTGAAGAAGAGACAGTGTTTTGTAAATGAAATGCTTGAAAACATTTCTCATTCTTGGAGACAGAAGTAAAATGCTAGAGTGTCCATTGGATGTCACTGAAGTCCCCGGGGTCCCCTAGGCCCCCCTCTGCTTCTAAGTAATTCATGAAAGCAGCCATGGCTGTGTCCTCATTGTCACACAGGGCATCGAAATCCAGCTGTGCGCTGTCACCTAGTGAATTAAAATACAGGCTTGCATAAGTGAAGGTTACCAAAGTCACACATTTCACAAACTTGGAGGTCGAATCAAAAACGGCAAAGCAAGGCAGAGACACCATCCAAGGTACTATCAGAATGTGAAGCATAGGTCTAAAATTGGCAAAACCTGATGTGTTTTTAAATAGGTCACCTATTTTTATAACAATCTGATGTTAGATAAGTTGCATTTGATTCATCCAATGTCCAGAAGCTTTGTAATAGGAGATGGTACTGCTAAAGGGAACAGACTCTCAAAGTGTTGAAGTTAGGGCCTTGGGTGTACGTGCCTGGAAGGGCAAATTTAACTTTCATCTGCCTTGAGAAAGATTTCCATTTGTTTGAGCCTAAAAGCAAAGGGCTGAGACAAAAGTGTCATCTTCCGAAAAATCTAGAATTTTCTTACAGGTAGGTAACCAGATTTCTAATTGAAAAAGGATATATAGAAGAACCATCCAAATTAGAGATAGAAAGAGGTTCTAGAAATTAAGGGTTAAAACACAGATAAAGATGAACTGGTTTCTGGCTATCTTTCTAAGTACAATAGAATTTAAGATGATTTCTATGTGGTTCTCTGTGTGAAGCTGAATCAAATCCCTTGATTCTCTTTAGCCTCAGCTTTCTAGAAAGTGATGTCAGTTATGGGTGTCTGAAAATCTTTGATTCAATTTATTAAAATCTTATACTTCTTTTTGTGATATGTATCCTTTAAAAAATTTTTGGTGATTCTTGAATGGATATTTTTTTCCCTTTACTTAGAAATACCTTAGTTGTATTTAAATTGCATGTATTCTGGGCTGGGGTTGTGGCTCATTGGTAGAGCGCTTGTCTAGCATGCACAAGGCACTGGGTTCAATCCTCAGCACCACATAAATGTAAAATAAAGATATTGTGTCCACCTAAAAGCTAAAAAAAATATATAAAAAAATAAATAAATAAATAAGTAAATTGCATGTATTCAGCAACATCTAAAACCGACTGAAATAACAACTGAATTCTTCACGGCACCTATATTTTAAAATCAAGAGTATGGTTTTTCTATTTAGAATTTGGAATGAGAAAAATCTTAGTTTTAAAACAGTGTGCTTCTTCAGAAGTCTCCTGTGCCTGAAAACAGTGAGTAAGAGGAAGTTTCTGGAAAACTAACGTGGCCAGCTGATGCCAGAGACAACTTACTGAGGAGAGGTTCGTGAGTGCTCTGGCTTTGCCTGGTTGTCTCCAGCTCCTCTGTTTCTGAAGGACTCAGTGAAAACAACTCTTGATTTGACATCTGCAAAACACGGAATAATGAACAGTTAGGTTTGCACTTGAGTAAGATAAAAACCCCTTGGCAGTTGGCAGACAGGGACCTGCCACCAGCACCACGGCTCCCTGGCAGCGAGCACTTACTGAGTGCTACAGGGCAAGCACCCCACGGGCAGCATTCCATTTCATTTCTCAAATGTGAGGATCTGAAGTCTAAAAATCCATTATCTTTCCCAAGGTGTTGTGGCCATGATTATAAACCAAGGCCACTTGGCTCCAAAGCCACCACTGTGAACCACAACGAAAGGTACATGCTAAAAGGAAAACTTTTACATGAAGAAGGCAAAGTTTATGACCACTCGGTATCAAAGTCATTCTCAGTTAAAAAAAAAAAAATGATGGCAAAACTACACTTCTTGTGAAATTACTGGGAATAGTACTTCGGAGTGGGGAACAGATTAGAGCAGATCCTTTTACCAAAAAGTTTTAGACTGCTCCATGCAACACAATCTAATATTCAATGTAGCTCACAAATCACTGGCCTGTATTGTTGTATTAGGTTGATGTATTTTATCTACAAAAAGCCTATATAGAGTATGGTACTGGAGATTTTCTTACAATAACTAAAATCTGTTTCCTAGCATATTGCCTCATTTGCTAAATGTATAAACAAATGAATGAATAGGTCAGAAGATTTAGATTATTATACGAATTCTATATAATATTTATATTTTTAGGTTTTTGTCCCTGGTCATATATAAATTCTTTTCTCTCATATTCTTATACTATCTAGTTTACATACTTACTTTAGAGCTTTTTGTTATTTGTATCATATTAGAATTATATTGTATTTTCATTTTCTAGTTGAGTACTATGTTTAGTCATTTTTGTATAAGCACAAAGACATTTCAATTAGCTAATGTATGTTTAATTGAATGAAACAGCAGAGCTGGGAATGCAGCTCAGTGGTAAGCATTTATGAGGCCCTGGATTTGATCCCCACCACAATTTTTTTTTCTTGTGGCTTATCTTTTTCAAACCACAGGAATACATGTAATCTACCAATTTAGAACCTAACTATAATCACAGCTACCATTAATTGAGCATTTACTATGTGCCAACACTGTTTTAAGAGTTTGTTTTTGTGTTAAACCATTGAATTTTCACATTCCTTCAGGGGATATATTATCATCCCTGCTTTATAAATGAGGAAATTGAGGCACAGAGTTTAAGTAACAAACCCAAGGCTATGTAGCAGAATATGAGTCACAGCTTGGACCCAGATGGTATTCTAACAACTTCACCCTTAACCATTATTCTAAACTTTGATGCATCTTAAAAACCATTGAGTGGCTAGAAAGAGCTCATTTTTTTTTTTTTTTTTTACAGGATGGCTTCTTTTCTCAAAAGAAATAATCAAAGAGCAAATTTTATCATTCACTGATTTCTTGAACATTGTCATTTGAGTGTACTTACATTCCTGCAGGTGACAGTGTGATTATCTCTCATTGGCTCTGTTGGACTTGAATCATCAAAGGACGAAGACTGTAACCTTTAGAAAGTGACACATAAAACATTTGCCTTATTTACATATTTTAAGGAGAAATTTACATATTTTTCTCTATTTACATATTTTTGTCTCTGAATACATAAAATACAGCAAGGAACTTGAGGCTGAATGTCGTAAAGGTTTTCACAATCAGTTTGACTTGTTCGGTGCCAGAGTTACTTTCGATGCTGAAAGTCACTCCACAGTAAACAGAGAAGTCAAGCTCTGGGACAAAGCCCTTGAGTAAACCTGCCACCTAATAGTAAAGCAAAAAAACAAAAAACAAAAGGAGAGCAGTGTAAATCAGTTACTTGTGTCAAAAATCAGTCCTCACAGCTGTGCCTGGTGGTGCATGCCTGTATTCCCAGCAGCTTGGGAGGCTGAGGCAGGAGGATCTCCAGTTTAACGCCAGCCTCAGCAACTTAGACCCTAAGCAACTCAGTGATAAAATATTTTTAAAAAGGGCTGGGGATGTGGCTTAGTGATTAAGCATCCCTGGGTTCAATCCCTAGTACAAAAAAAAAAAATCAGTCCTCATGAAGACTTTACGCCAAAACAGAAACTCAAAGATTTATTAACATTCTATAATCATTTTCAAGTGAGAAATATAATTTTTACCCCCAAAAATCCCCAGGCACAGAATCAATGAAACATAGCACAGAGAAGAGAATGGCAAAAACATAACTTTACGTCTTCATGTATTCCTAAGAAAGTTGGTAAGAAATCACAGAGGAAGAAACTAAAACAGAAATAAAATGCCTTAGGTCACAAAACCATGATAAGGAAAGATTGGGAACGCATCTAGGGGGTTTTCCATAGGACAGTCCATGTATACAGCTCAGCCAGCTTTTCATTTTGTGGGTTCATGCCCCCCATCTCCACCAGGTTTATTAAAGTATAACTGGTGTACAAAATGTTTGATATAGGTATACATTGGAAAATGATTAACATATTCACTTCATACCTATTTTGTGGTGAGAACACTTAACATCCACTCACCTCGAAGTTTTCAAATACATCTAGTACATTACTATTAACCACATAGTCACAATTTTGCACAACAGGTCTCCAAAACTTATTTACCCTCTTATTGAAACTTTGTACCCATTGACCAACATCTCCCTAACCCCCATCCCTCATACACCAATCTACTTCTATGAGTTTTATTTAGATTCCAGATATAAGTGAGATCATGCAGCACGGGTCCTTCTGTGCCTGGGTATTTCACTTAAAATAACATCTGTCCTTCATGTTGTTGCAACCGACAGGGTTATATTCCTTTGTATAACTGTATAGTATTCCACAGTTCTTTTCATTCACTGATGGACACTTAGGATGATTTTTTTGTTATTGTGAATAATCCTGTGGGGGTACAGATACTGCTTTCATTTCCTTCAGATATATCTGGGATTGCTGGATCATATGGAAGTTCTATTTTTAATTTGATGAGGAACCTCCATACTATTTTCAATAATGGCTGCATTTAGATTCCCACCAACAGTGTGCAAGAGCTCCTCTTTCTCCATATCCTTGCCAACATTTGCTGACTTTCATCTTTCTTATATAGACATTCTAACTGGAGTGAGGTGATATCATTGTGGTTTTGGTTTATAGTTCTCTGATGATGGTGAGATTGAGCATTTTTTCTTATATATTGGTCATCTGTATGTCCTTTGAGCATTATCTATATCCTTGCTTGTTTTTTGAGTTCTTTTCTTACTGTGGAGAGGTTTGAGTTCCTTGTCCGTTTTAATATTCCTTCAATATATTGTCAGATCTTGGATTTGTAAATATTTTCTCCCATTCCTTACCCTGTGGTTTCCTTTCTCACAGAAGTTTTTAGTTTGATAAAATCCTATTTGTCTATTTTTGCTTTTGGTTGCTTGTGCTTTGGGGATCCTATTCAAAAACCACTGCCCAGACCAATGTCATGGAGCCTCTCTTCTGCTTACTCTTAGTAGTTTTATAGTTTCATGTGTTTTAATCTATTTTGATTTGATTTGGTGTGAGACAAGAGCCTAATCTCATTTTTCTGCAGGTGGGTATCAGTTTTTCAACATCATTTATTAAATATACTGTCATTTATTGAGTGTTGGCAACTTGATCAAAAAACAATTGATCATAAATAAGTGGACTTACTTCTGGGTCCCTGGTTCTGATCCATTTCTCTGAGCCTTTTTTCATGCCAGTAACATGCTTTTTTGATTACTCAAGCTTTATAGTTGATTTTTAAATCAAGTGGTATGATGTATCACATTCTGTTGTTCTTTTTGCTCAAGATAGCTTTGGTGGTTCTGTAAGAATTTTAGATTTTTTTTTTTTACTTCTGTGAAAAATGCCATTGAAATTTTGATAGGGATAACACTAGATCTGTGTATTTCTTTGGGAAATATGGGCATTTTAATAATAATTGTCTTAAACCATGAACATCCACTCATCCAGGTTTCCATTTATTGGTATCATCAATTTCTTTCACCAGCATTTCACAGTTTTCCGTGTGCACACCTTTCATGTCCTTGGTTAAACTGCTCCTAAGGTTTTTTGTTTTTGTTAGATATTGTGAATAGAATTTATTGATTTTAATGATTTCTTTTTGGATAGCTCATTGTAAATATATAGAAACACTGCTAATTTTGTATCCTGAAACTGAATTTGTTTATTCTAAAGAAAATTTTGGTGGAGTCTTCAGGGTTCTCTCCATATAAGATCTTGTCACTTGCAAAAAAGACAGTTTTACTTCTTTGTTTCCCACTTGGATGCCTTTCACATCTTTTACTTACCTAACTGCTCTGGATCAGACTTAAGCACTATATGGATTGAAGTGGTAAGAGTGGTAGGCATTTCTATCTTGTTCCCAATCTTAGAGGAAAAGTTTTCAGATATTCACCATTCAGCAGTCTATAGGCTTCTCACATATGGATTCTATTAAGTTTAGTTCCATTCCTTCTATAGTTTGAGTATTTTTATCATGAGATATTGAATTCTATCAAATGCTTTTCCCACATCTATTGAGATGATCTTATGATTTTTATCTTTCACTGTTAATGTGGTATATCACATTTATGGACTTTGCATGTGTTAAATGATCCTTGCTTCTCAGGGATCAATCTCATTCAATCATGGGGTATGACCCATTTAATATGCTGTTGAATTCAGTAGGCTAGTATATTTTGAGGATTTTTGCATCTATGTTCATGAGTGATATTGTCCTTTAATTTTTTGTTTCTCTTTCTGTGTGTAGTGTTGGGGATTGAATCAAGGGTTTCATACATATGAAGCAAGTGTTCTACCACTGAGTTATATCCTGGCCCCAGTTTTCTTTTCTTGTGGTATTCTTATCTTGCTTTGGTATCAGGGTAATGCTAATCTCATAAAACAAGTTTGGAAGTGTTTCCTCCTCTTAATTTTTTGGAAGAATTTCAGAAGGATTGGTATTAATATTGTTTAAGTGTCAGGTAAAATTCAATAGTAAATCCATCAGGTCCTGAGTTTGAATTACTGATTTAATCTCCTTATCTTTATTGGTCAGTTCAGATTTTCTATTTCTTCTTGATTAGTCTTGGTGGATAGTATGTTTCAGGGAACTTAATCCAATTCTTCTAGGTTATCCAATTTGTTGGTATATAATTGTTCAAAGCAGTATTTTATTGTCCTTTGTATTCCTTAGGTATCAGTATTAATATCATTTATAACTTTTAGTTTATTTTTTAGTGTATATATTTGAACTGTACAATGTTTTTGATATACACATTGAAAGGATTACTGCAGTCAAATTTACATATTCATCATGTTCCAGTTGTGTATGTGTTCAGCACCAAAAATCCTAAGCAAATTTTTAGGATATCATATTAACTCGTGTTCTCATGTTGTACATTAGCTCTCTAGATTTATTCACATACAGAAATGCAAATATATATACTTTGACCTACTTTCCCCCATTTCCTTCCCCTCCCTGCCTCTGGTAACTACCACTCTACTCTCTACTTGCTGTTTCTATTTATTCCACCTTTTTTTTCTTTTGATTCTGCATGTAAATGAGAACACATTATATTTCTCATTCTGTGTATGGATTATGTCACTTGGCATAATGCCCTCCAGGTTCATCCATGTTGTCATTGTTCATAATTTGAGACTTCTTTTTGTTCTTGGTCTAGATAAAGATATTTCAGTTTTATCTTTTCAAAACCCCAACTTTTAGTTTCATTTGATTTCTATTTTTCAAGTGTCCATTTATTTCTGCTCCAATAATTTCCTTCTGCTAACTTTGGGCTTAGTTTGCTCTGCTTTTTCTAGTTCCTAGAGGTATAAAGCTAGGTTATTTGATATATTCTTTTTTCCCCCTTAATATGTATTTTCCACTAAATATTTCCCCTAAGAATTGCTTTTACTGCATCCCATGTATTTTGATATGCTGTATTTAAACTTTCAATTGTCTCCAGAATTTTTTTCTTTGATTTATTAGTTGTTTAGTAATACACTGTCTAATTTCTACTTTTGTTAATTTAAAAATTTTCCTCTGATTTCAAGTTTCATACCACTGTGTTCAGAAAATACATTTGATATATGATTTATTTCAGTCTTCTTAAAATTTCTAAGACTTGTTTTGGGGCCTACCATATAACTCAAGTGTTCTTGAAAACAATGTAGTCTGCAGCAGTTGGATGGGATAATCTCTATATGTCTGTTTGGTCAATTTGGTGAACAGTGGTGTTGTTCATGTGCCCTGTGTCTTCACTATTTGTCTGGATGCCTCTATCCATTGCTGAAACTATGGTACCTACTATTAATGCAATTTATCTCTTTAATTTCATCAATATTTGCTTTACCTATTTAAGTGCTCTGATGGTGGGTGAATACATATTTATAATTGTTATATCTTCTTGATCTAGTGACTTATTTATATAATGACTTTCTTTGTCTCTAGTCACAGTGTTAGACTTAAGGTCTATCTTGTCTGATGTGAGTATAGCCACCCCTGCTCTCTTGGTTACCACTGGCATGAAAAAATGTTTGTTCATCCCTTCATGGCCAGCCTCTCTCCTTGGAGCTAAAATTAATCTCCTGTGGGCAGCATAGAGCTAGATCTCGTTTATAACCCATTCGAGCCACTGTATATCATTGAGTGAAGAGTTAATCCATTTACATGTAATTATTGATAGCTGACTTACTCTGCAACTTGTTTTCTGACTGTGTTGTAGCTTCTGTGTTTCACTGCTTATGACCTGATTTCTCTTTTTCTTTTTTGGTGGTGGCATATTTTGATTTATCTTTTGTGTGCCGACTATAGGTTTTGTATTTGCCATGAAGCTTACAAAAACCATCTTATAACCGGTCATTTTTAGATGACAATTGCAACCATATACAAAACTTCTATACTCTTTCCTCCATTTTATGTCACTGGTACCATAATTTTTCTTTTGTCTATCATATATCTGTTAACAATAACTAGTTATAATAATTTGCTAATACTTCCGTCTTTTAAATTTTATGCTAGAGTTAAGTGATTTGTGTACTACATCAACGTATTAAAATATTCTAAATTTGACTATATTCTTTACAGGGAGTTCTGTACTCTCATGTTTTTATGTTAATGCCCTTTCATTTCAACTTAAAGAACTCTGGTTAGCCTTTCTTATAAAGAAAGTCTTATAATGAACTCCCACAGCTTTTGTCTGGAAAAATCCTTCTCCCTCTTTCATTTCTGAAGGACAGACTTCCTATATATAGTATTTTTGGTTGGCAATATTTTTCCCTCTTTCAGCACTTTGATGATATCTTCTCACTAGTTCTGGAACTACATTTTTCTGTTGGGAATTTGATAGTCTTAAGGAGGTTCCCATGTTTATGACAAGTTACATCTTATCTTTATGCTTTAAAAGTTCTCCTTGTCTTTGATTTTTGAGAATTTGATTCAATATGTCTCAGTGACCACCTCTTTATATTTACTCTATTTGATCTTCATGGATCTGAATGTTCATTTTTCTAAGTTTGGGTATTTTGTGCCATTTCTTTAAATAAGATTGCTTTCCCAAGGCTGAAGTTTCAGCTCAGTGCTAGAGAGCTTGCTTAGCACTTGTGAGGCACTGGGTTCAATCCTCAACACCACATAAGCATAAATAAATAAATAAAATATTGTGTCCATCTACAATTAAAATATATATATAATTATCGCTTTCCCCTTTCTCAGTGTCTTTTGAAACTCCCATAACATGTGAATACATTTACCTGATGGTGTCCCACATTTCCTATAGGCTTTCTTTACTCTTTTTCACTCATTTTTCTTTTGTTCCTCTGACTGGATCATTTCAAATGACCTATCTTCAAGGTCACTTATTCTTCTGTTTCATAGTCTGCTGCTAAAGCTCTCTTTGGAAGTTTTCAGTTCTGCCTTTATATTCTTTAGCTTTAAGATTTCTGTTTGGCTCATTTATGGATTCTCTGGGTTGAACTTCTCATTTTGTTTGTTGTTTTCCTGATTTTATTTAGTCGTCTGTGTTTTTCTGTAGCTCGTGTTGATCTTCATTTCTTTAGAGTTTTTGGCAGTGTTCTATTTCCCTGACTTTTTTCATGATCCTTACGGACTTGTGTTGGTACCTTCACATTTGAAGAAGTAGACCCCTATTCCAAAGTCTTTACAGACTGGCTTTGGCCGAGAAAGACCTCACCAGTTAGCCTGTGTAGAGATTCTGGGGATGGGGGATGATATCTAGCAGAGTCCATGGCAAGCTTGCCTATAAAGTCCTCAAGCAGACTGGTTGGGATTGGGTCAGCAGAAGGCTGGGTCTGGTACCCAGATTTAAAGAGGCCAACCTGGTCCATGTGGTTGGGCCAGGATCCTGGTTCAGGAGGGCATATTTAGCTCTCTGGTGTAGTTCTGGGTTCCTGGGGATGAGTTCAGAGACTGAGTATACAGGGGTCAGCTGAGCGCTGGAGTAGTTCTAGAGTCCAGGTCCACATTGGCAGGTGTAGAGTACCAGGGTCTACTGAAGAAGACCTGATCTAATCTCTGGTTGCATCAAGACCAGAGACTGAGTTGATGGTGCAATCTTAAGGCATGGGCTTTGAGGACAGGCCTGGCTTCAGATTTCATAGAGCTAGGCCTATGCTGGTGTCCACAGTAAAGCTGAGTGCTCACTTTACTCTCCTTCCCTCACATGAATTCTTTAGCTCTTGTGATGGTATTTTCATGAGCATAAAGTTGTTTGTATTAATGTTTCTAAAAGGAAAAGGGCACTTAACGTCCTAATCTGCCATCTTGCTGACATCACTGTTGGTTCATATTTTAAAATCACTACCTGCTCACTTAGTCTTGCATTAATGAAGAAAAATATCCTATCCCTCATGCCTTTCACTTCCAAATTAATGTTCTGAATCATGGTTGTCTTCATATTAGTCCCCTGCAAAAACAAATCTAAGTCCCTTCTCTACTTGACCTTAGTGAGAACTCCTCATTGCTCATCAGCCAGCTCCTCTCTCAATTGAATGTGCTTGTCCTTTGAAACCAACATGTTTTTCCTTCTCACCTCTATACATTAACTGAAGTGCCACCATATAGAAATGCCCTCCCTGCTGTATAATGAACTTTGTGACAGAACCCAACTGTCAACACATGGCTCTATTTTCACTTATAATATCCCTGTAACATGGTCAAACAATTTTTAAAAAGAATGCCAAGAACATTCAGTGGGGGAAAAGGGTAGTCTTTTCAATAAACGTTATAGAAAAACTGGATATCCACATGCAAAAGAATGAAGTTGAACTCTTATCTTAGACAGTATAAAAACATCAAAGACTAAACTTAAGTCCTCAAACTCCAAAATTCATTGAAGAAAATAGTGGAATAACTCCATAACATTGAATTTGGCACCAATTTTTTCAAGCTTTTTTTTGGATATGACACCCAAAACCAAGAAAGGAGGTAACAAAAGAAAGTGGATAAATTTGAACATCAGAAACAAAACTTTTGTGCAAGAAACAAACAAACAAAACAAAAAACAGCAAAAAAAGCAAACCATAGATTGAGAAGAAATACTTGCAAGTCATTTATCTGATGGAGGGCTAATGTCCAGAATATATAAGCAACTTGTACAAACTCAACATCAAAACAACCATATTACAAAATGGGCAAAGGACCTGAATAGACAATACTCTAAAGAAGGGAGATTAAGGGCCAATGAACAAGTGAAAACAATTCTCAGCATCAGTAATCACTAGGCAAATGCAAATTAAAACCAAAATCAGATGCCACTTTACATCCATTAAGATGGCTATTATCAAAAACAAAACAAAATTACAAGCTTTGGTGAGAATGTGGAGAAATTCAAACTCTTGTGCATTGCTGGTGCGAATGTAAAATGGTGTAGTGTAAAATGGAAACAGTATGGTGGCTCCTCAAAAAAATAAAAATAAAAATAGAAATTCCAGATAATCTAACAATTCTACTTCTAGGTGTATACACAAAGGAATTGAGGCTGGAGATGTGGCTCAGCGGTAGCGCGCTCGCCTGGCATGCGTGCGGCCCGGGTTCGATCCTCAGCACCACATACCAACAAAGATGTTGTGTCCGCCGAGAACTAAAAAATAAATATTAAAAAAAAAAAAAAAATTCTCTCTCTCTCTCTCTCTCCTCTCTCACTCTCTCTTTAAAAAAAAAAAAAGTATTTTATTAAAAAAAAAAAAAAAAAAAGGAATTGAAAATTGAAAGCAAGGACTCGAACAGATATTTGTGCATTCATGTCTATAGCAGCATTACTCATAATAGCCAAAAGGTGGAAACAACCCAGGAGTCTATTCATCCACTGATAAACAAAATGGGGTACACACATACAATGAAATATGAGTCAGCCTTAAAAGAAAATTCTTACACATGCTATAACATGGATAAACCTTTAAAGCATCATGTCACAAAAGAACAAATACTGTCTAATTCCACACGCAGGGTACTCAGAGAAATAAAATTTATAGACCTAAAATAGAATGGTGGTTGCTAGGGATTAGAAGAAGGGGGTAAAGGAGTTTTTGCTTAAAGAGTACAGAGCTTCATTTTTGCAAAATGAAAAAGTTCTGGCAGTAGTGGTGATAGCTGCGCTAAATGTGCCGATATTTAAAGGTAATAAACTGTACATTTAAAAAGGGTAAAAAAATCAAATGCACATCCAGATCCACTAATGTCTTTTCCATTGCCTAGGTCACTGAGTTGTTAAGAGGGGAAGGAAACTTGAATCCTGTAATGAAAGTCAGTCTAGGATTAGAAGCCAAAAATGCAAACCACACATTTGAGCGACTAATCATGTACTATGTGGTAAAATCAGTTTTACACTGTATGTTTGTGATGAGATTTATATCAAAGCACATGATGAAACATGTTTTACAACTGAATTATTAAAGTACACAGCACACAGTTTAAGTATTCAATAAGTATTTGTTCATTAAATAGGCAGATCAAAGGCAAATGGCAAGTGTTTCAGTAGTGATTTTTTTTCAATTTAAAATTCTTAAAAATTGCTAAAAATTAAAATTGTACAAAGTCAAATAAAAAGATAAAAATATCATTCTTTTATATCTACTGTCACCTAATACCTAGTCCCAAATATGAAAGATAGCCAGTTTGAACAAATTTTTCATATTGCCATATACTATATTATAGACTCAGAGGTTCTGTCTCTATAACTGTAAAATCTCAAACATCCTGAAAATAGGAAGATTTTTCTAAAATCATTTAGTAGCAAAATCTGAACTCAGTAAAATCTAACCTTGACTGATATTTTTTAAAAATTCCATTTTATGTTATCTAATGAGTATTTAGATGCTTCACTCCAAATATGTATTTTTATCTTCTAGTATGGAAAATTTCCAACAGATAAAAAAAATAGATGGTATGAGGAAATCTCATGTACTCTCGAACAGCTTCAATACTTATTAACTCTTTCTTAATCTTATTGAATGTGTATATCTACAAGTTCTTATTTCCTTTTTGCCCTTAGGATTATTTTGAAGCATATCCCGCTTTTCCACTTAATCCATACCTACCTCTCATGGCAGAAATACTGATGCAAAGGACTGTAGTCTTGACCATGATACAAGTGTTCTCTGGAGGTATTATACATAACCCTTAAAAAGGGGGGGGGGAGTGGGAATTCCCAAACACTATTTTTCTTTTTTTAAAATTTAATTAATTTATTTTTATGTGGTGTTGAGGATTGAACCCAGTGTCTCACATGTGCTTTAGGCAAGCGCTCTACTAGCCCCAGCCCCCAAACATGATTTTTCTAAAATCCAAAGAAATCGAGTTCTAAACAATTCTGAGTTCAAAACATGTGGTTCCAAGGGTTTTAGGTGGGCAATTATGAACCTGCATACACACATATCCACATATATCCACATATTTTTTCCTCATGCAAGTTTGTTATTCTACATGTTATTTTTTTTTCTATTCCTGTGCCTTTTGCTATTTACCATGTATTTCAATCTTTCCATATTAGCATAATAGAGCTACTCATTTTTAAACAGTTGCAGAGTATTCTACTGTATGGATATACCAAGAATTATGAATTATGGTTATGATAAATATTTAACAAATAGTAAAGGAAAAAAACAGTCTTGCTCATAGATCTTTATACAGATGTTTAAAAACATGTGCTTCTGGGGTAGAACTGGTGAGTTTGAGGTTATACATACATTTACATTTTTTATGAGTACTGTCTAATTGTCCTCCAAAGTTACTGTATTAATATATATTCACACACCTTATGATGTCTGTTTTCTCACTCTTTCACCAATACTGAGTATCAACTTCCAAATCTTTGATAATCTTCTAAGTGTAAAAAGTACCAACCTCATTTAATTTTGTGTATGTATATTTAACTGAGTAGAGATGAGTAATTTTTAAAGTTTCTCAGCCATTTGATTTTTATATTCTCTCTCAGCCATTTGATTTTTATATTCTCTTCATATCTGCTAATGTTTTTAAAAATTGAGTTTTGATTATTAAAACTTTTATACTATGAAGTTTAATATGCAGTTATGTAAAGTTTAATATATACATATATTTTTATAAAAGTTCATATAACAAAGTTAAAGATAAATCAAACTGGAAAATGTTCATTTCATGATAGTTTGAATATCTTAATATATGAGGAGTTTTATAGCATAAAGAATAGTTATAAAAAGTTTTAATATATAAATTCTTATAAAGTTTGCATCTATGTACTAAAATTGATGCACAGTATGACTTATTTCCACTTACTGATTTAAAAAGCCACTTTTACCATTCAGTAACTTTCCATATGCAGTTGAGTCTACTTTGGAAAATTAATCTTTTACATTAATCTATTTGTGGCTTGTACCAAAATATAATGATTACAGCTTTAAAACATTTTTTAATCTCTGACAGAGTTAGTCTCATTTTATTTTATTTTAGTTTTGAAGTTTTCTAGACATTTTAATACAAGTAGTGTCATTTGTCAAATTCCAAAAATAAATGCATGATAGCATTTTTTACCTGATTCAGGTCAGTCTAAGGACACTGAATTTTATATCAAATTTTCACAATGAAAAACAGCTATGTCATAAAAGTTATTTGAGTTACCTTTTCTTTATCTTTGTAAATATTAAAAGTGGTTGTTGTTTTATGTAGGTCTGGACACTTTCCTTTTTTATTTTATTTTGGATGGTGCTGGTCAAACCCAGGACCTTATACATGCCAGGTAAATAGTCTACCACTGAGCTACACTTCAGCCTCAGCTCTGGACACTTCTTATGAAATCTATAGGGCTGGAGTTGTGGTAGAGTGCTTGTCTGGCATGTGTGAGGCTCTGAGTTCAGTTGTCAGCACTGCATATAAATAAATCAATTAAATAAAAGATCCATTGACAATTAAGAAATATTTTTTAAAAATCTGTAACTTAAAAAATATATATTTTTAATATTGTTCTAGTGCTAATCTCTTCCATTATGTTAGTAAACTGGCTATTTGCTTTTAGAAAAACTGATTTTTGTATGTTGGCTTTGTAAATAATAAATTTACTTGTGAAAATATATGCAGCAATAAAGCATTACCTTTGTAAATTCAGAACTTCGTTTGCAATGTCTGTTCCGATACTGCCAGCACCAAGTACAGTTCCAGTAGACATTCCAGGCACATGGATACAAGATTGCTTAGGGGATTCTAAGCAACAGCAAAAGAAAAATAATTCAATTGAGACTTATAAAAATTATGTAACTTTGGTTAAAACTTTCTTTTTTTTTCCAGTTTTCCAGGTCTTTTTTCTTTTGTTTTTCATTGATTTTATTTTTTAAAATTACACGACAGTGGACTGCATTACAATTCTTACTATACTTAGAGAGCACAATTTTCCATATCATTGTATATAATGCATGTTCACACCAATTCATGTCTTTATACATGTACTTTTTTTTGCATTACAATTCTTATTATGCATATATACCACAATTTTTCATATGGTTAATAACTTTCAATTCAAATAATTTTCTAGTTCTCTTTCTCCTCCTACTTTCATCTCCATACGAAGGCCTGAGAAATACTACTCTATTTCTCATATTTCCTAATATTTTTATTACACAAATATGTTAGTACAACCCTGTGGTTAAAAACTACCATATTTCACCAATAATCATTACAGATTTCATGCCAAAATTTTTTTCAAAATAGTGGGGTGCCAACATTATGTAAATTTTTAAAAAAATATTTATTTATTTAGTTAGTTATTTAGTTCTCGGCGGACACAACATCTTTGTTTGTATGTGGTGCTGAGGATCGAACCCCGGCCGCACGCATGCTAGGCGAGCGCGCTACCACTTGAGCCACATCCCCAGCCCATATGTAAAATTTTTTTAAAAAATAGAAATTGTGCTGATATTATTTAAAAATCATTCATTACTAAACTGTCTTTGGTGCAACATTAGGATGCATGGAATCCACGTAAATGAGGTGGTAACAATTATGTGGTGAAATATGGTAACAGATAAGCAAAAGCTGCCCTTAATACTTTTATTTCTGCAACAGATATTTAACAAGCACCACAACAGACAAGGGACGACGCTGGCTGCCAGGGAAGGCTGTTAAAACACTATTCCTGCTCCTGAAGCCAGGGGGAGCCCAACAAATGCACAACTCATGGAAACACAATGAAGGCAGTAACCGAAGTGTGAACAAAGAGCTGTGGGCATTCTAAAGGGGACATGGTGGCACTCCTGGGAGTTTCCAAGGGGGTACCTATTTCCCTGTGAACTTACTCCCACATTTGGGATGCCGATAAGCTACCCATAGAAGTCTTCTAATTTCACCTTGAAATTTTCCCCTCTCCAAGACAGAAAAAAAAGTAACTGCATAATATTATTAAGTAATAGTCTTAATGGTCTTAGCAACAAGTCTTCCACCAACTAAAACCTAAACTTACCTTCTGATGATTGAGAGCTGCAGTGAAATAATGATGCTCCTCTGGTCTCACTATGCCCCCTAGAATTAAAAAAAAATATAGGTGATTCTTTTCCCCCTAAGATAAAGAAAATTGTTAAAACAACTACATTAAGCTCCATGCATTTGATTGTCAATTCTTGGCCCATTTAATGTTTTATGTACATGTTAATGTACATATTGTTAATATCACCACATCAAGGTATTTGATATGCTAATTATCAGGGCCATTGCCAAATATCCTATTAAGTATATGGTTACACAGTAACAAATTCTCAGTTCCTATCCTAGTGATAAGAAGGCAAAGATTACTGGAATGGGTGACAGGCAATGTTTGAGATAATTTTTTGGTGCTTTTTTTTATATACCAAATATTGCAAATAATAAAATCAATAGCCAGGCATGGTGGTACATGCCTGAAATCCCAGCAGCTCAGGAGGCTCAAGCAAGAGGATTGCAAGTTCAAAGCCAGCTCAGCAACTTAGCAAGACCCTGTCTTAAAATCAAAAATAAAAAGGGTTGGGCTGCGGCTCAGTGGTTAAGCCCCCCTGGGTTCAAATCCCTTGTACCCAATAAATAAATAAATAGATCTAATAAAACCTTATAGCATCATCAAAGGGAAACTTGTAGAAAAACAGTAAAACTTAGAACAGGGCCATAGGAACATACTGTTGCCAGTCAGGAAAAGTGGCTCTTCCTTCAGGCTGACACAGCTATAGACAGTGTTGCTTAGCAACACTTGGGCTGGATTTCTACTCACTCTTCGGCACGCCCCACTCAGTCACATGTGGCACCCAGACTTAGAGGATATAGATGCAAAATGACATGCAGTTTAAGGACAAGACAAGATCATGAAGGGTAGGAAGGAAATGCCTGGATAAATGCTTTTACCATCATGTATTACACCAAGCAAAAGTACATTACAAAAGAGCAAACTTGGGAGAACTATTGCCAATGAACAACTCAGAACATAGCGGGCCCTCTGCATCCTCAAGTTCTGCATCCATGGATTCTACCAACTGCAGACTGAAAATATTTAGGGGAAAAAAATTGCATCCATTTGAGATTAATATGAAGGTCTTAAAAATAAAGTACTTACAAAACTAGTGTGTTGACAGACACAATATATTCTAGTTCTCTGGTCCAAGGATTAGTGAAACTAAACCACTGGCTTTTTAAAGTTACAAAGGAGCCATCTTTCACTCTGAATTTGTATGAGTCTGTAAATATTTTCTCCTTACTCTGTAGAACTTAACAAGAAAAAACATTATTAAATATTAATCAAATTGAATATTAAATTAAAAATTTAACAAAATTAATCTGTAGCAACTGGAGAAATGCAAATGAAAACTACTCTAAGATTTCATCTCACTCCATTCAGAATGGCAATTATCAAGAATACAAGCAATAATAAGTGTTGGCGAGGATGTGGGGGGGAAAAGGTACTGGTGGGACTGCAAATCAGAGCAACCACTTTGGAAAGCAGTATGGAGATTCCTCAGAAAACTTGGAATGGAATCACCATTTGACCCAGCTATCCCTCTCCTTGATTTACACCCAAAGGACTTAAAATCAGCATACTACAGTAATATAGCTGTATAGAAGTTTATAGCAGTTCAATTTACAATAGCTAAACTATGGGACCAACCTAGGTGCCCTTCAACAGATGAATGGATAAAGAAAATGTGGTACATATACACAATGGAATATTACTCAGTCTTAAAGAAGAATAAAATTATGGCATTTGTAGATATGGCTAATACAAGAGAATATCATTCTAAATGAAATAAGCCAATCCCCCAAACCAAAGGCCTAATGTTTTCTCTGATCAGCAGATGCTGATCCATAATGGGGGAGAGGGAGGGAACAATGAAGGGACTTTGGATTATATAGAGGGGAGTGAGGGGAGGGGAGGGGCTGTGGGGATGGGAAGGATGGTGGAATGAGACAGACATTATTACCCTACATATGTGTACGATTACACTACTGGAGTGACCCTGCACCACATTCAGCCAGAGGAATGAGCAGTTGTCTCCATTTGTGTACAATGTGTCAAAATGCATTCTACTGTTACGTATAACTAATTAGAACAAATTTTAAAATTTAATAAAATTAGATACAATTAAAAACTAAATAGTAATTAAGAATTAATAAAATAATAGCCAAAAAGTATAAGTCACCATAAAAATCAATTCCTTGAAGAATGATTCACATTACTAATTTCACAGGAGGAGAAATTTCAGAGTTGAAGCTGTAATAAAAAAATCACCCAAAAAGTACTCCACTCAGGGCACAGCGTACCTGCTTTGTGCTTGTCAGTCAGGTTACTATGGTCATCTTGATGGAAATATTCATAACAAGAAGTTCCCAAAAGTTCCTGAGGCAAATATCCTAAAATGGCTGTTGCCCTGGTTTTAAGATTGAAAACAAACTTCAGAATTGGTGAGTGCACTCCGTCCCAGAACACTGGAGGCCCAGCTGTGGTCAGAATAGTGGGGCTGTGGCCTTGGGGATGAGTGACCATTAGGCTGCCCTTGGCGGCTCTAGCCAGGACTAGGGCCGCACACCAGAAGAGTCACACAGACACAGCCCCCCAACCAACCCCAGGAGCGCCCTTACTACTCCCCATCAAAACTGTGGCCACTAGCCAGGCCCAGTCTCCGCATTACTGGTTGACAAATATTTTCCCAATTTATATTTTTGTTTGAACAAATTTACTGACACATCCATACCCTTATCTCACCTAAACTTTATTCCCTGCTCTGAAGCCTTAAAAAAAAAACAAAAAAAAACAGCAGTACTACTAAACTACAGCTTTCATAGCCTCAAACACCCCATTGAATGCCACATCTGTATATCATGTAAATGTTTACCTTTGGTCTACGTACACAAATTTTCCATTCATTGCAAACCGTGTTATGAATTCAGTTGGTTTCACTTTAATTTCTCCACTGTTCTGTGGGACAATAAACGGATGCAATCTTCCAATGGCAACGAGGCAGGTAAAATGACTGTTGTCTTTCTTGTTGTCCCTCTCCTCTTCCATTCCAACCATATCTGGAGGCCAGCTTCTCAGGTAACCAGTGCAGTGGATGGTACAGAATTTTCTATGATCTAATTAAACATTTTTAGAAAAGGACATTTACATAATTATAAACTCTACAACTTCTTATATTGGCATTTACAGTAATTGTAATGGCTGGGAAATGGTCTTTAAATATGCTACAGTGAAAGGGGAAGGGAATTGGATTAAAAAGAAACCATCAAGGACAACCCCTAAGGGGCTCCCCTCTCACCCCTGCAAGAGTTCTGTTTCTATTCTACACAACTGAATAATAAATCCTACTCCTTTTATTCTTAAAAAAAAAATGCCGGGCACAGTGGTACATGCCTGTAATCCCAGCAGCTGAAGAGGCTGAGGCAGGAGGACCGCAAGTTCAAAGCCAACCTCAGCAATGGCAAGGCACTAAGCAACTCAGGGAGACCCTGTCTCTAAATAAAATACAAAATAGTGCTGGGGATGTGGCTCAGTGGCCAAGGGTCCCCGAGTTCAGTCCTCAGTACTCCCCCCCAAAATATCTGATCTTGTTATATAATGATTTTATTGATAGGTATTCCTCCCCACCCCAGAAACTAAATTAAATTATGTCAGAAAAGTAACTGATTGCTTTAATTTAGGATTAAGTAGGCCTATACTTTATATATTCCAAGTCAGTTTTGTTTTTGTGATACTAGGGGTCTGATCCAGAGCTTTGGCTATACCTAGGCCGGGGCTCTATTACTAAGCTACATCCCTAGACCTTTTCATTTTATTTTGAGCAAAGTCTTGCTAAGTTGCTGAGACTGTTCTTAAATTTGAGTTCTTCCTGCCTCAGCCTCCAGTAGTTGGGACTATAGGCATGTGCCAATGCTCTCAGTTTCCCAGGGTTTTAAATTATAATAATTATATCTTAGAAAAAGTTAAATTTCATGTCTTTTAGCTTATTAATTTTGGGGGTATATTATAGTTTATATTCATAAGCTTAAAAAGAACATTTAAATCATTATGCATATATTCTTAAATTTCCTATGTTAGCACTTATAATAATAGATATACATGGTATATTATAGAAATATTTTAGGGAATATTTGGATAAATGTAATAAAAGGTAAAGATAAAATCTGCCTAAAAAAAAATCACTTTTCAGAAAAATACCAAGCAATGAACTCATAGGGAACAGCCTGTCAAACAGGTCTACTAGAATAAAAAACTGAAAATATCCATATGCTCAAATATCAGGAAATGCCTAAGAAAACAATGAAATACAACACAGGCCTAAAAGATGGGCGGTATACAGTTCATAGCAGTCCTCCAAAAAGGGGATTTAGGAGGTAAGAAGTAGAGGGAGAGAAAGGAAAAGTCTTTTAAACAACTTGTTTGTGATCAGATTTAGGAAAATCCAGAACAAGCTTTGTTTTACATTGGCATTATCTGAAAAGACTGTTACCATAATAAATCTTAAAAAAGAAAAGAATATTTAAGTGAAAGACCATATGGGTTATCTTAAAAAGAGCAAGGTGATAACTGCAAACCTGTCTAGAAGACATGTGCCATCCTGTTTTAAGTGCTTTAAATGTATGACTTATTCCATCCTCAGAGTCCTGTGTGAGGTTCTAATATTACCCTCATTGTCTTGGGAAACAGGGTTAATGCCAAAACTGCAGCAGGTACAGAGTGCAGCTGAGGTTTACATCCAAACAGGCTGGTCCAGAGCCCGGATCCTGAGCTACTCATGCCATGGTGTTTGACAGTGAATGCTCTATTATGGGAGGTACTCAGACAGGAGGTGGAGGGCACAGGTACAAAAGGGTGTTCCCAGTCAGAGGGAAGAACCAGAGCAAACAGATTGAGACAGTAATCAGATGTGGCTAATGCAGAGGCTGCATGGGTAACAGCTGGAGAATAAAGCAGGGAACACCCTTGAGGTCTTGTAAACCATACACAAGACCTTGCATTCAACACCCAATAGACATCATCTTCTCCACATCCATGGATGCCTTAAATAACAAAACTCATGGTCCCTTCCAACCTTAGACCTAGTCTTTATCACTTCTTCCCTAGCCTGACTTATGCCGCCACAATTAACCCAGGCAGTTAAATGAGAAACCTAGAACTATTCCATGCCCTTTCCTTTACATCACCCTAATGTCCAACGTAACTCAAAGGAATTAAAATAGGGATAATCATATATACAATGTTTTCATTCATATTAACAAAACTAGGTGGTATCCAAAAATAATAAGCCTTGCTGGGTGCAGTGCAGTGATGAACATCTCTAATTTTAGCTACTTGGGAGGCTTAGGTAGGAGGAGTATTAAGTTGGAGGCCAGCCTCAGCAACTTAGTGAAACCCTGTCTAAAAATAAAAATGACTGGGGATATAGCTTGTTGGTAAAGCACCCCTGGGTTCAATCTCCAGTACCAAAACAAACAAACAAAACCCAGACTGGCTGAATAAAACAATATGAAATATTGGTTTTATTTTGTTTTAAATAAACAATATTTTATGCTGCCTATAGTAAGCTTTCTATACCAATAAAGAAAGAGACAAAGTGAAAATGATATTCCAAGCAAATGGAATCTTAAAGCAAGTAGGAATAGCTACCCTTACATCTGGTAAACGAGACTAAGACAAAAACTAACAAGAGTCCAAGAAGGTCGCTAATGATCAAGGGACTGATTCACCATGAAGACAAATGTAAATCCGTACATACCTAATGTGGGAGCACCAGATTTTATAAAACAAACACTATTAGACCTAAAGGGGGAGAGAGGCGCCAATACAATCATATTAGGGGATTTTAGTACCCACTCTCACTGACAGACAGATTCATCCACACAAAAGTCAACAAAGAAACTAAATGATCTATGAAATGAACTTTTACAGAAAATTCCATCCAACAGCTGCAGGATACATATTTTTTTCATCAATACATGTTATTTTCTCTAGAACAGACCATATGTTAGGTCACCAAACAAGTGTGACCAAGGGCCAGGGACAAGAAATACCTTTCCAAGGTATTCATTCTCTCCTTGTTCTCTTTCATTTTTCCTTCTCTCCCTTCTGAGCCACAAATACTAGCCATTGTCTGAGTGCCCCCTGGGAGCCAAGCACTAAGGAGCCACATGAAAGAGAACGGCACTCCTTGTCTTCATCAGCTCAGTTCAGCTGCCATAACAAAACACCACACACAGGCCCAAACAAGCAATTGTCTTACAGTGCTAGAGGCTAGACGTCTCAGATCAAGGACCTGGCAGGCTTGGTTTCTCCCGAGGCCTCTCTCCTTGGCTTACAGATGGCCTTTCTCTGTGTGGACGAACAACCCTAGAGCTCCTAGTCTTCCTCTCAGGACTCCAGTCCTATTGGGCAAAGGCTGTACCATTGAGCCCTTGTTTAACCCCGTCACCTCTTTAACACCTCTGGCTATAAATACAGTCACAGGGAGGTTAGAACTTCCACAGACACATTTGGGGGAAACATAAGTTCAGTCCTTAACATTCACTTTCTGTAAATTAAGAGGAAATTGCCTAAGGGTGCACAGTTTTTAAGTGGCAGACCTGACACTAAAACCCTAGGGAATTCAGAGCCCAGGCGCTTCCGACTGTGCCCTAAGGCTACCCACCAGCATTTCTGCTGTGAGGTAGAACCCACAATGAGAACCTGGAGCATCTTTGATTTTAAATAGAGGTAAGAATAGTATTTTCATGGGGCCGAGGGAGAGCTCAGTGGTAGAGTGCTTGTCTAGCATACTTGAGGCCCTGGGTTCTATCCCCAGCACCAAAAAAAACACATAACAACAACAAAAAGGTTCTCATGAGGATTAATTCACTTAGCATAGTATCTGGCACAGGGTAAATGCATATTGAGTGGATATGAGTGGTTATCATTTTAGGCGGTTGTCAAAAACAATTCAGACCAAAATTTGTAAGTTAAATCCTGTAGCTCCATACAAAAAGTCTCCTAAAGGATAAGAAAACAAATCTCAAGTTGAAATTTGAATAAAAAATCCTAAATAGCTTGGTATATTCTTAGGCAAAAAAAGTTATAAGATATTTTGCATTTCCTAAAATTCCCTCACGAAGTTAAATGAGTTTTTAACCATTTCATAAAGCATCTGCAAGATGAATGTAGAAAAGAATTGCAAGACAAATATTTACCAAAGAACCACAATGTCACAAGAATTAAAACCACATCTTGGATATTTTAAGAAACTTTCACTGAAATTAATCAAACAAGGCTATTGTGCCATTAACATTCGTGTGTGCACGGTTTTTTTTTTTTTTAACTTTTTTCTTTAAAAAGATCTTTTTAAAAAAGGAACAGTGGAGTGTCATAACAAAATTTTCATTTCCATCTCTGGTCATTTGTTTCTCTTTTAATAGCTCCCAAACTATAATTTATTTTCTTTTTTTTCTTTTTTAAAAATATTTTTTATGTATGGACCTTTATTTTATTCATTTATTTATATGTGGTGCTGAGAATCAAACCCAGTGTCTCACACATGCTAGGCAAGCGCTCTACCACTGAGCCACAAGCCCAGCCCCCAAACTATAATTTCAACAGCACTATTAAAATCTTGGTCAATGAACAAAATATGTAATTACCTGATACATTTGAAAGATACAATGAACCAATCTAAATAAATATGGTTAAAAAACATTCTTATGGGCTGGGGTTGTGGCTCAGCGGTAGAGTGCTCGCCTCACATGCATGAGGCACTGGTTTGATCCTCAACACCACATAAAAATAAAATAAAAATACTGTATCCGACTAAAACTGAAAAAATAAATATTAAAAAATTTATTTTCTTAGGTGTTTTTGGTCTTGAAGCCCTGACTACACATTTTACTTTTTTTCTGTATGAAAAGTATTTAGGACATTAAAATTTGCATCTATGCTACAAATCACTTGACATTTCAAAAGGATCATACCTTTCTTCTTTAAGTTGGGTAAACATCCGTGTTCTTCTTTGACAGAGATTTTACAGCTCTTTATTCGGCAGAAGAAAGATCGTCTGGAGCCAGAATACACACGTGTCCTCCCAGCGTGACAATTACTGTGAACAGGCAAACCAGCTTTGGCAGAAGGGGGCAAGAGAAGAGGTGGAAAGAAATATTTTCAAATACTTTTAAAATTTACCTCCTGATGTTTTCTGATCACCTACAGTGTTTTAACAAATTGAGAAAATAAATGATTATTTAAAGCAACATCATGATTATACAATAAATCCTGAACTGAACATACCAAAAAGTGTGGTTGTCAAGCAATCACATTGGACAATTCAAAACACTTGCAGTTTTTCTCCCCCACCATGGGGTGGATAATAAACTTATATGAAATAAAAAACTGAATTAAAAAAAATAAAGAAAAACTTCACTACAACCACTGTCAGAGGCATAGAATTTTTATATCATATTGGCACTTAGCATTTTCAGAGATTAAGTATTTTCACAGAATATAAAGAATTAGTCTACTTCCTGAGACCAGTTAGTATAACACAAGGTCTTTCATACTAAAAAGAACTAACTCAGGTATTGTCTCTCAGCATATACCTAAGTAATGAAAACTCCAACAATTGTTTTTACCCCAAACAATATCTTCTTAGAAAAATTCATTTGCTTATAAAAAATAATGACTATGAATCAGTCATGTGTTTCCCAAAGCACCTTCATTTGAATTGATCGCTATACTTATTTTCAGGTGTCTGTGTAAGTCTAGGAATTCTCTGTATAGCTATGTATTTTTCACCCTCTAGAGCTGGTGAACATAAAGTTCACTAATTCTCTTCTTGATAAAACCTTAATTAGCTGGTTTAAAAAATTGTTCAGCTGTACTTTCAGGTAACAATTATATTTATAGAAAATGGTAAATAAATGAGTACTTACTTTTGGCATCTATTAGCTTCTCCCTTGGTGAAATATCAGAAGAAGAAAGTTGTTCCTTTACTTTGGCAACATCTTTTGGATGTAAGAAGTCAAATAAGCTTTGTCCCGTCAAACTAGCCTATTCATAAGGCAGAGGTGCATTTAAAAATCAGTGCCACCTTTTTTTACATTTCCTCACACAGACATATGATAAATATTCCCTGTTAGAGGCTGATTTTTCTTAAGCTCAAAGATATATGTTCACTACATGGTGAGACATTGACTAAGTCAGTGTTAGAAGCATGGTGATATTTGTAGACAGAAAAAAATACATGCACTCAGAACTATTCTTGGATACACACAAACCATATACAAATGCCTAATTGCCAATATTCAGTTAAATCTTGTTACTGTTTTTAACATCCCCCAATTCACATAGTATGTATAAATCACTATGATTTACTTTGAGCTTTTTTATCCTTGATAAAAGCAAATAGATTACATTATAGAATACGTAAATCACAGAATATCCAATTTTAGGGTATAAGTTCACTATACTCTAAACAAACATAATACTTAAAAAAACAACAACAACAACAAAAAACCACCCCAGAAAACCTCTCACTTCCCTGTCTGACTACAATGATCATACCTCTTCTGAACTCCTGTATTACCCAGGTAGACATTCCTGTAGCAGGTGGAACAGATGGACCAGCTGACACAAGAAGACAGAGAGACTAGAAAACCAGCAACCTGACTTATGTACTAGGGTGTCGAGTGTTTGGCTGATATAAGTTTATGACCATAACTCTCTACTTTGGAGCAAGTCAGGTTTCTGAATCTGAAAAGCCAACTAGATCCTGTTATCTATCACAGGGATCCCAACATCTTCCTGAGTAGACAGTGAGCCACTTAAATGGGATCTGACGTGAAAAAGTCTGTGCCCAGTGGAACTGAACTCTGTGCCACTGATTTGGAACTTAAATACTACCCTGTATCATAAGTTATCTTAGCTTGGTGTGTGTGTATGGTGATCTCCAACTCCAATTAAAAAGGAGTCATCAGGTCTTGTACCACTCCTGTGCCCCCAGCTGTCACAGCTGCATGATTAACTGGTTCTCAATCCTTCTGCATAAAGGCTTATAATACATCTTTTCTAATATTTAACCCATTACCTATAATGCCTCATATCCTTCCAACCTTGAAAACAGAGAGGAAATAATGGGGTTACTCAAGATCAAAGCTGTGGTCTACCTGATTTCTAGTTTATTCACTCTGTCGGATTAGTTTCACTACTGTAGTTTTTGAGTAGCTAGTTGAAATTAAACAGTGCTCAAGAATGAGGTAAGCCAGTTACACAAAAGATGTGCCTTGGATTTGTTGACAGAGCTGAAATCAAGAGCTATTATGCAATGTGTATAACTCAATAATGAGCAATAATGCTGTCTCTAGACATACAGAAGGGTGACTAACACTTTTCAGACACTCCAGTTTGGTATCTTTTTTAGTCATTGTACCCTGAGAGACAGGTATAATTATTATTTCCCATATTTACATAGAAGGAGGCTGGGGTTCAAGAAAGTTAGCCTGCTAAAAGTCAAGAAAGGAACACAGATGTCAGTAATAAAAACCTACCCTCTTTCCAAGTACCTTCTTCTAATTTAGCAAAACCTAATCCCCCCATCCCATGGATTAGTTGTGGATACCTGATCATAATTAAGTACTTTGGAGACTGACTTAGAAACGAAGAGAATTTTTCCTCTTTCACATCCAACCACAAACAGGAAGCCTTCTGCAGTCTAGGATTTAAAAAAAAAAATACAATAAAGTGTAAAACATCTTATGTCCTACATTAGTTCAGATGTTAAGGAAAATATGTGGCAATAAAATCAAGAGTGCTTACCGAGATGGTAAAAATCAATTTTAAGAATTTTTAAAAAAATATTTCTTTTAGTTTTCAATAGAGCTTTATTTTATTTAATTATATGCGGTGCTGAGAATCGAACCCAGGGCCTCACATGTGCTAGGCAAGCACTCTATCACTGAGCCCCAGCCCCAGCCCAAGAAAATTTATTAAGATGTAAAGATTGATAGATGATCAAACTGAATCCTAGCTTATGTTTTTGACATGGAAGCTTTAGCTGTGGAACGTTCGGTTCAGATATTTTCTAATATAAAAATTACCTTGACCAAATTCTACTCTCCTACATACAGGAACTCTAGTCATCAAAAAAAAAAAAAAAAAAAAACCCACCCATGAGGATGGAGGGTGTGCCAAGGTGAGGGCATTGCACGGGTCAGGAAAGGTTGGACATGAGTCACTGGGCACCTTCATGACACTTTCACATACATTCTGAATAATGCGACCACTCATTCAAAGACAGACTAAAAATTCTAACATATCCTCATCTCCCACGATATCTCCCCTACAAATTCCCCTGTGATGCAGCCAACAGGGAAATGGAGATGAACAAACACAGAACAGGAGTCTGGCACTCCTACTTGGCATTCCTTGAACTTATTTTTACCAGTTGGAAACGAGTGAGGTGAATTAGGCAGAAATATTCGGGGGAAGGGGGGTGGGATCCACAGTTATACGTATGAAGTTATGATTGAAAAAAAAATACAAAGATTTGTGAGAAAGCTTCCCAGAAATACATTTCCCCATGTTTAAAAATTATTATTTTGTTATCTCCAAAAATTCCTATTTATTCATGTTAGGAATACTCTATTTACATTTCATGGTTTAAAGAAAAGAATAACTTTCTAAAAAACAAACAAGAACAAAATCTAAGGGCTGGGGATAGTAGAGCACTTGCCCAGCATGTACGAGGCGCCGGGTCCAATCTCCAGCACCGAAAGCAAAAATAAAAGAACCTTAAAGAAAAAATGAAGAAAATCATGAAAACATATTTGAAGACTGTTTGATAAGAGTACAGCTTGAAGCTCATGTCATAGCAGATGACCAAGACACTTATCATCTGCCCAGGATAAGCCAGTCACATGTCACATCTTCCATGGCAAATCTCCAAACGGTGACTCTGAACCCTCACACATATGGAAGAATGAGGACAGAAATGCAGACCAACAACCCATCCTGCAAGCAGTGACTGTTCATGATCAGAGAACAAGATCCTGAGGAACAGGACACTAGTTGGAAAGCTCTGAAGAGGTGACAATAATGAGGACAGACCCATCAGGCTGTGTAAGGAGTTCACGCTACAGACAGGAGACAGGGCCCATCCTTCATCTCTCCTTCACTAATAAGGCACACCAATTTCTGTCTTCAATCTCTATATTAGAAGAAATGTGGTAGAATACACCTTTTGTATTCTGTGTGTTTGAACAGAAGCAAAGACAATCTGCCTCCCACTCAGAAATGAAGGGACAAATACAACTTAGACATGTATCCCTTCACTTACCTTAAGGATTAGGTGCCTGAGTTCATTATCCTGAATAAATGAAGGTCTATAGTGATCTCCTAAATAAGAATTTGTCATGCCTAAAAATAAACAGACCAAAAAATTATTGAAAATAGAGTGGAGAGGGAAATGAGGTAAGTTCTCAGTGAGCGCTAGCAAGGCTGCTGGTGCTACTGAGGAGGAGGATGGCGGGGGAGCATTTTCTCTTCTGTAAACTTTCTCTTCTTCCATTATTACTAGATTAAAAACCTTGCTTTGGGGTTGTAAATCCTTGGAACTACTCATTCCTTTGTATTCAAATTCACAAATAGTAAAAGCTTTAAAAAGCATTATAAAATGCATGTGCAACAATATTCAAGAATATAGAAGAGTTAATTTGATAATTTCTTAACCTCATTAAAACTCACCATAAGAATTCCCCTGGATGGGGAAAGCCTGAAAATGTAAACAAATTTTATGGACTTGTCGTATTTTCAACTAAGAAAACTCCTTCAAAGATTACATGGAGACTTTAATAATATACAAAAACTATGTAAAATACAAATGAAATAATTCATTTTGAACCCCTCAGAGCTCATTATATTGAAATTGAAGCCTCTAAAGCAAATGAAACATTGGGAAAAAAATGAGAAGGCATTCATCAGACCAAAACCTGGGTAAAAGTTTGACCAGAGACCAGCAAGAACCCAAAACAGGTTACCTGTGTTGAGAGCATCCAACCCCGACATGTGATAGCCCTTTGTGGCCACAAGGGGGCGCAGAGGCTGAGCTACAGAACCAAAGTGCAAGGGCAATTGTGATGCAGAAGCAAATCCACTTTCCCCAACTCCCTTTGAAAGAGTTAGGTGGGGGTAACACCCCAAGACATTTTAACCACAAATTGATCCATGGATAGACCTGCAGCCCACACTCACTAATCATCTAAATGACAGGGGATAGAAAACCAAAAGCACTTCATGGTGAGTGGGTTACATTTTCCCAGACTAGTAGCATCTGGAAAAGCCCAGCATAAGCAAAGGAAAATCTCCTCTGTCCAAAATAACATGCATCATAGGCCTCAAAGAATTCCCCTGAATGATTTCTCCTTTGTTATTACGACACAGCACCTGGTAGACTGGAGCAGGAGGGAGTTGAGAAAGAACTGAAAGACACTCAGACAGGGTTCAGGGCCAGGGTACAGCAGTGGAGAGATTCTGAACACAGTGGGGACACTTCTAGGTCTGGCTTGAAGCAAGATCGACAGAGCACATACAGCAGAAGCAAGTTAGGGAAACCCTGTCAGTGAAAAATCACTAAAAGACCACGCTTGGGAGGAGACACATGCTGAAGAGAAAGGAGAGCAGCCCAGGTAGGGTTGAGGCTGCAGCAGGTTAGCCAACACCACAGATGCTAAGATATTCCATGTACCTGCCACGACCTCTAACATACCTGCTTTCAGAAGTCCATCAGCAAAAACGACCAGGCAGCCTGACCGCTTCACTTTCCCACAATCGATGTTGGTTATGGGTGGCAGAGCTCAAAGTGAGCCCAAATGACAATGACCAACACTCTTACTACCACCTTCCCCATTAGAAAACTCCACTAGCAATTCATATGCATTAATTTTTTTACTTTTTCAAAAATATTTTTTTTAGTTATTGGTGGACTTTTATTTATTTAATTTATTTATTTATGTATATGTGTGGTGCTGAGAATCAAACACCAAGTATTCTACTACTGAGCCACAACCTCAGCCCCTAATTCTTTACTCTTAAAAACAACCCCAAAAGGCAGATTCATCATCCCCATTCTAGACACATGGAAATTGAGTGTTAGAATGTCAAATGGCTTGTGTAAATCACAGTTATGAAGTTCAAGGAGTCTGGATTAGGAAGTTTACCACCAGAGCCTACACACATGAACCACTCCACTCTGTCACCACTGGCAAACAGACTGCAGACACAGGATGTCCACAGGCTCTCTGAAAGCACACGTTGCAGAGCTGGGCCTCTCCAGATGTGGTCTGCAGACCACAGGCATCAGCAAACCACAGGGAGATGAGGTCAGAATTTAAGAATAAGCAGTTATGACAGTTTTACAGAAGTGCTAACATTTTCATATCATCTAAGCCCTTGATTATTTTTCCAGTTATCAACTGTATTCTGCAATAGGTGGGGAGTAGCAGCAGGTTACACGGGTCCCCCACCCATTTAGTTTGAAAGCACTACTGAAGAGTGTAGTGGGAAAAAAATTATTTCAACAATGGTCTGCCTTTAAAATAATTATGGTATCGACCAAGATACATGGTTCACCCGCAGCCCTTGAAAACCCAGCTTCTACACTTCCGCAGAGCAAGCCCGGTATACCAAGTGCACTGGATGCAGATCCGATGGCCTATGTCATCTCATGTAAGGGGGAGCAGCACTGACTGAAGGACCTGGTGAGGCTGTGTGGACGAGCACCTGACCACTCACTTCAGCTCAGAAGGACTGAAGGCAAAAATTGACACTCTGCTGCAAGGAATCCCCCCTGGATTTAGAGAGTGCCTCCTCCCCACCAAGTACCCATGGCCTCTCACTACACTCAGACCTCGCTGGGACATTTACCACAGCAGGTTTTAATGATTTTGCCATCAGTCTGTGCCCCTTGTCTGGCCATGAACCCCTAGCGGGCAGAACCTTGACTCATTCATTTTTAAGCCCTAGCACAGAGCAGGCATGTAGTTCAATTCATTGGCTGATCCCTAGCGTAGGTTCTCCTTTCTCAGGACTAACGTGAAAATACAATTTGCAATCAAATGACCTCAGTTGAGCCTGCAAATTTTCATTGCTACAAGATTCAAGGGAAATGCTGCATACACTTTTTGCAAGTCCACTTGTGGGCAAAAGAGAACTTTACTGCACAATAGACTCTTATGAAAGTAAGATCTCCCATCACGCTCCCAAAAGGAAGCCTCGGGAAAAATACTGCTCTCCTCTAAGTTGCTTCTTCAACTGGATCAGGCAAAGTCCCTGAAGGAGGTCCATCTTTCCCTGAATTAGATGTTCCCTAAAAAAAATGGCTTACAGTGTAGGACAGAGATCTAGACCAAGCCCCTTGGTCAACCTTTGTTCATTCCTTTTTTATACATTTTGAGCCAAATTTTGCCATCATCTTTTAGATCTTTACACATCTTCAGAGTCTCCTTTGTGGTCTTCAGCTTGCTACTCTGCCAGGTCTTGTCTTCTCAACCCAAGTTTGTATCAAAAATATTATAATAATCTAAAACTCAATTTTCTACTTCCATTACCCAGCCCCTCAACTTAGACTGGAGTTATTCCCAAACCAGGCATGGTCTCTGCTATAATGAAGACACATATGCACTTATTATGCTTCAATTTAAAAGTTAGACTGAACTTGGGGGACTACTAGTGTTAGACACAAGTACACACATACCAAAAGGCAAGGACAAAGGACTTGGTACATGGGAGAATACCTGCTGACAAATGTGAATGACGTTTTAAGAGAAATTGAATTCAAGGAGACTATTTTCAAATAGAAACCCCCCAATGCCTTTATACTGTAATAATTAATACTGCTCCTCAGAACTTCTTAAGTATTGAGAGATATGAAGGGCAAGTAATATTCTCTTCCTATTGCACACAGGAAAGCAAGCAGAATATAAAGACTCTGAGTTCACCTTGTAAGCTTGAGATAAAGCTTTCATCAGAACCAAGTTTTCTGACTTTCAATTTAATATTCTCGACACATACAGACTAAGGACAGACAATGCCTATAAAGGGGGAAGACACATGGGAATAGAATCTCAATAGCCAGTAACAAAACCAACCAACCAGAGACACCAATCAGAGAAGACACCAGAAGCTTCTGGGGGAAGCTCCTCTCAAACTCACCTTTTACAGACTTCAGGTGCTGGACAGCCATTCTTAAAACTGTGAGTTTGTCCAGTTTACGGGCCACAGGATGGCACTGAGGGATCATGGCAGACAGTTCTTCAATCAAGTTGTTCATTTTATCTCTTCTCCGCTTTTCGGTTTGGCTATGAGCTTCTCTAAGAGGGAGAAAGAACCTTCTTGACATTACCATTCAGCAGACCCAGAGTCACCCCAGAGGCACCCCCTGGAGCACCATGAGCCAGGCAAGCTCCGGTGCTCCTCTGCCCAACTCTGGCCCTGCAGCTGCCATTTAGGGAAAAGGAAAGAGCTGTGGGAACAGGAAAAGCACTCATAAAATTCCTGTTTCTCTGGCTGGGGATGTAGCACCGTGGTAGAGCACTTTTCTGGCACGCCCAAGGTCCTGGGTTCCATCCTCAGAGCAGCCCCTCTGTCACCTCTGTTACTGCCTTCCTTTAGGTTCTTTGCATGGCCCCCAGAGCCTTTTAGAGTTCCTTTTTCCAGTGTTTTCCTCTTCTAGCCCATTACACACATCTTCCAGAAATCATCTTCCTAATTCTCTAAGCCCATCTGCAGTGCCCCAGAGGAAGAGCCAAGCTCCCTGATTCCACTTTGAGATTCTTCACAACCTGGCTCATGCCTTCCTCTCCAGTTCCCTCTTTGCACATCTTTTCCTGACAGCTCCAAACATCATGTGGCAGCAACGCCCAAAACACTTATCACAATGTCACACACCTCTTCCACACCTCACTCTTCACCAGGCTTGGAATGTCTTTTCCTTGCCCCCCAAAATCCTATTCTATTTTCCAAACCAAATTCACTCATTCTTCTGGAAAGCTTTCTCTGATGACTCCCTGACCAATCATTCCCCTTTCTTGTCCACCTCAGTACCTTAAATACCACCGTCACACTTCATCCCATCTTAAACACCATCAATTGTAAAATATACTCACAAGGAAAAAAAATACCCTCAATTATCAGGATTATGTCCCAGATGATAAGACTTTTCCCCAGATGATAAAATGTAACAAGATAAAATGTAGATCTTAGATTTCAAGAATTATGCCGTTTTATTTCCAATATTTTGCTCTAAACATTTGTCTGTTTCTCCTACAACACTCAGATCGTGGTAACTCTGAAAATACCATGTATGAAGAATTTGGAGAGGGGCTGAGGCTGGGGCTCAGCAGTGGAGCGCTTGCCTAGCATTTGTGAAGCACTGGGTCCGATCCTCAGCACCACATAAAAATAAATAAATAAAGGTACTGTGTTCATCAACAATGAAAAGAAATAAAGAGAGGAAGGAAGAAAAAAAGAAGGAAGATTTGGGGAAGGGGGAGCAATTTGGTGGGAAAGAGGAAAAGTGAAAGGCTTGCCCTGATCTGTTTTTACAGAGAATTTTAATCAAATGGAAAAATGTAATTTTTCCAGATTGCCAGGGGTTGGGGGAAGTGGGAAGAGCACTGACGGAGACTGCCAATGCTGAATTGCCACCACCCAGCCACTCTCCCTTAGCAACGCCATTCTGGAGACAAAATAGGTACTTTGGGGGTGAACTGGATGGAATTCAAATTTCATTTACACAAAATTTAGTTATTTATTCCTTCTTTGATCTAATCATGAGCGACTTTTAGATTAAGATTTTCTGATTTAGGGCTGGGGATGTGGCTCAAGCGGTAGCACTCTTATCTGATGCGCGGGGCACTAGGTTTGATCCTCAACACCACATAAAAATGAAATAAAGATATTGTGTCCACCTAAAAAATAAATATTAAAAATTTTTAATAAATATTAAAAAAAATATTTTCTGATTTAAAGAATGTCACAGCTGGGGCTGGGGTTGTGGCCCAGCAGTTGAGCACTCGCCTGGCACATGCGAGACCCTGGGTTCGATCCTCAGCACATTAAAAAAAAATAAAATAAAGGTATGGTGTCCATCTACAACTAAAAGAATTTTTTTTAAAAAAAAAGAATGTCATAGCTATTCTCTTGTGAAAATGATCCCTGGTTTCTCCCAGAAGTACCCATCAGCATGGGCAGCATCAGTGGCCCAGAGGGAGATGAGTGCAAGGTGGGCACAAGGTGGGCCACCGTGGAGAGCAACGAACAGCGATGGCGGGAGCTGGGAAACTCTGAGGGAGGCGAAATTACCAGTTTTGAATATGGTAGTTTACTTGAAGGAGCTGCACCTGGAAATATTTCTGGGGGGTTTATTAAGGAAAGGCATACTTATCAAGAGGTTGGTTCTTTTACTGATAATTTATCAGCCCTCAATTCTAAGTAAAGCAATGGCTACTTAGAACTATGCAAGTGTTTTGTAGAATCGACTCAGAAGACAGAATAAATACAGAAAATGCAAAAGTCAGATCCGGACACTTTTGCCAGATGTCGAAAACAATTCTGTTATTGTTTAAAGAGTATGTGAAGCGGGGCACAGTGCCACACACCTATAATCCCAGCATTTTAGGAGGCTGAGTATGGAGGATGGCAAGTTCAAAACCAGCCTCAGCAACTTGGCAGGGCCCTAAGCAACTCAGAGAGACCCTATCTCAAAATCAAATATAAAAAAGGCCTGAGGATCTGGTTCAATCCAGGGTACCTAAAAAAAAAAATATGTGGAAATGAATGACAAAGGATTTATGATGAAGGATTTCTAACATCAGATGCTTCTCAAATGCAGTTTTGATTTGTTCAAAGCATGAATCTGTTGTTCTCCAATACTTAAAGAAACTAATCATTGTTTTTAATAAACAGCTACTCTAAGAGAAATTTAAAAGCACAAAAGTCAAAATGTTATTCATGTAGATAGAAAGGTAACAGGTCACTGATAACGTTGCTCTCAGAGCATAGCAAGTGAGGCAAACCTGAAACTCATGAATAAATTCTAACTTTACATTGTTTTTAGTTTAGCTAAATGGTGTGTTTGTGTGTGTGTGTGTGTGTGTGTGTGTGTGTGTGTGTGTGACCTTTTCCACCTACCATGTACCATCTTACAACTCAATGTACCTGAAGGACTTCATTTTTACTTGTTGCTCACCATCTTCCATTCTACAAAGAACAGGATGAAATGTCAAACTACATGAAATATCTCTCCTATAATTCTTTTTTGTTTAGTTCTTGATGGACCTTTATTTTTATTTACTTATATATGGTGCTGAGACTCTAACCCAATGCCTCACACATGTAAGGTAAGTGCTCTACCACTGAGCTACAACCCCAGCCCCAGCTCTCCTATAATTCTTGAGAAAGAAATGTGAGATAAAGATGATCATCTCATTCCTATGAAACCTTTAGCTATAAATGCTACCTTGAACATGTAAGAATCCAAAATGAGGATTATGTTACCTGATCTGCTTTCCTACCAAAGCTGCTAGGCAATGCCATCCCCATCAGGGAAACCGAACTGATGTTAATGAACAATGAACAATAATTGATGTGCTATTTGGAAATAATCTCATACCAATTTTGGGAAAGAATAAAACTTCCATAGAAATAGGACTGGGGATGCAGCTCAGTGGCAGGGCACTAGCCTACATGACCAAGTGCTTTGGGTTCCACCTCAGCACTGGGAAAAAAAAATACAGTATTTTTTGGCAAAACAATTGATGGCTTAACCAAAAACTTTATGACAGCTGTACTAAAACAGTCCAAAAATGCATTAAAAATGTCATACCTTCAATCAAAAATAACTTTTTTGTCTAATAATCTATCTGGATAGTAAGAAATACTATGAAAAAGGGAAACTCTGATTACTTGTAATATTAACTGTGCTAATTTTCACATTAGCACAGTCCCTGGCATCAGAAATGTACTCACCAGTGCATCAACAAGTGACATACATTGATGGCGATTCTCAATAGTAAAAAATTATTCAGGCTAGGCAGTTTGTAAAAATATGTATAAAAACATATACTTTCCAGCGAGGTGTAGTGCCTATAATTCCAGCAGCTCAGCCAGGAAGCTGTCAGGAAGCTGAGGCAGGAGGACCACAAGTTCAAAGCCAGCCTCAGAAAGTTAGTGAGGCCCCAAGCAACTCAGCAAAACCCTGTCTCTAAATAAATTGGGAGAAAAAAAAGAGCTGGGGATGTGGCACAGTGGCTAAGTGCCCCTGGGCTCAATCCCTAGTACAAAAAATAAAAACAAATAAATATATTTATATGCACACACACACACATTTCCAAATGTATTATTTTGCTTTTCTTATCTTCTTCCAATCTATTTCCTAAACATGTAGAGACACATATGAAACCAGCTCTGATTATTTAACTTAGCCACAGTCTATGTGTGTGTGTGGTGAAGTTGTACAGATATTTCTGGGTATTCTGCAGATATAATAAGCAAAATTCAGGTCACAGTGTATAACTTTTTAAATCTTGTCTTTTTTCACTTTATAAAATGAATATTTTCCTAGAGTTTTAAATATTCTTAGGGAACATGATTCAAAATAATTAATAGTGGCCCACTGATTAGCTATACCATAATTAATCATTTTCTAGTGTTGGATATAATCAATATTCTAATATTTTCAACATTATAAATGATATGGCTAATAATATTATGGTGAGTACATCTTAATTATTCTCCTAAAATAAATTCCTAGAAGTAGAATTTATAGAGAGCTGTTTGAATGTTTCTGATTCACCTTAGACAACCTCCCTCTTGAAAGATTTAACAATAATCATTTTCCAGGCTTTGAAAAAAGTCTGGCCTATCTCTGAACTATTTTATTTACTTGAACTCTTTCGTTTGAATTTTAATGTTTTTCTTCTTACAATGCTCTTTATAGGAAATTTAATCACATTTAAGAAGAGATGCTTATGAACATTCCAAATAAAAAGTATCACTAAAGGGCTGGGCCTGGGGCTCAGAGGTAGACTTGCCTAGCACGTGTGAGGCCCAGGTTTAATCCCCAGTATTGAAAAAAAAAAAAAAAAAAGACTGTTAAGAAGCTTATTCAAGTGGTACTTCTCCTACTCACTTTTAAATAAAGAACCGTTTTTAAAACACATTTTCACAGGTGACTTGATTCTCACAACACAGTGCAGTTATCACTATCCCCATTTTACAGATGAAGGAATCAAGGCTGAAGCTGTAGTTGCTACAAGGCCCTGCAACTACAAGCAGCCAAGTGAAGTTCACTGTGAAGTCCCTTCCAGGATACTTGCCATTTCTCTCAACGCTGTCAGTCTGCACTGTGGTTGCTACACATAAAATTCAAACAGCTTCTCTGAAGCCAAAGAGAGGGTCAGATGAAGTCAGCTTCCTTCCCTGTTTCTTTTATTCATTTATTAAATGAATAAAACAGAAAGTAATTATACAGGTGAATGATCTCCTTCCTAATGGTCTGGAATTAATATACATATATAGAACTTCAATTTCAAAAGGTAAACTTCAGCTTTTTAGAATCGTGCTTTTGCTTTGATTATCAGGGTTTTAGCAAATGAACCCACCGAGTGAACTCATCTCCTTAGCAAAATTCAAATATACTCCAATCATGAAATCCAAATATACTTTTATCTAATGGTCTCTGGCAGAACAGGACAAAGACAAGAGCCTGAACAATCCATTTGTTTGCAGCACAAACCTAGATAATTAGTGAGTTTGCTATCTGTGTATTTTTTTCATGCTGGCATTGGGTATACAGTCATAATTTTTCACAAATGTCTTTTAATAAGCTTTCTGTTAGTAATAACATTCTCACTACTTGAATGCATTTTCTTGGCATCTTAACAAGAGTAATGCAATTATTTTAAAACAAATGAAGTCAGAAGCAATCTCAAAATATGCTCCAGATTTGCCACTTTTCATGTGTCCCTCTTCTTCAAATGTGCTTCTTTGGCTCCTGAAACTCCACCTGCACTAAGAACCACACCTCTTCATGTTTGGGGTATGCTCTTTTCCTCCCTTCACTGTCTTTAGGGGTACATCCTCAGCCCCCTGCTCTTCCACTCCACACACTTCTCCCAGTGATGTGACCCATGCCTGACACTTCATTATTTCTCTTTCAATATTGATGTCTGAATCTAATCTCCAAGTCCAGCCTCACCCCTGAGTTCCAGATCTTCATGGCTAACTGCTTACCTGAAGGTTCTATAAATATTCCATTCTCAGTGTGTTCAAAACTGAACTCCTTTCCCCTCCGTCTTGGTAAATGAAAATCCCACTTTCCATCAAGGAGCTCAAATCAGAAAGCATGAATACTTTCCATATTCCCTCTCGCCAAGCAACAGCCACAAGGCCTCAGAGATTCAGTCTTGCAAATATGCCTCAGTCCCTTCCTTCAATGTCTTTCTTCTCCAGGGCCACTCTCTTAGACTAATGTTCAGAAAACCTAATTCACAGCAAAAGCTTCTTCTTGACCTGTTTTCTCTGCCTGCTCGTTTTCCTCCTTCCACCCAACCTCCATGCTATTCCTGAGTGATTCTTTGAGAATGTAAGTCTGTACACTTCACACCTACTGGGATGCCTATAATAAAAAAAAATGAAAATACTAAGTATCAATGAGGATGTGAAGATATTGAAATACTTGTACACTGCTGGTGGGGATGCAAAATTATACAGCCACTGTGGAAAATGGCTTAGCAGTTCCTTAAAAACGAAACAAGTATACAAATGGAACTACCCTATGACCCAACACCTCAGTCCCAGGTGTAGACCCCAAAGAACTAAAAGCAGGGACTCAAACTGGCACTTTTGTCCATAGCAGCACTGTTTACAAGAGCCCCCAAGTGGAAATAACCCAAGTGTCCCTGAACAGACGAATGGATAAATGTGTTAGTACATACATACGATGGATTATCATCCAGCTCTATAGGGAAATGAAATTGTGACATAAGTGACAACCTGGGCAAACCCTGAAGGCATTACACTGAGTGAAATAAGCCAGACATCCAAGGACAGATATCACTTAATTTCAGGTGTGTGCAATACATAAAAATAGGTCAATTTATAGAGCCGGAAAGCTGGACCTGGGAGGAAGGGAGGGACAGGGACTTGCTGTTAGTTGGCTCAGTTTCTGTTTGAGGTGATGAAAAAGTTTGGGGACTGAACAGTGGTTGATGGTTCACAACACTGTGACTGTAACTGATGCCGATGAAAAATTTTATGATACACAAAAAAGTAGGGTGGGGGCTGGGAAGGGCAGAGGCAAGCCATTTTTAAAAAAAAAAAAAAAAAACGTAAATCTGATCCAGTTTGTCTCATGCTTAGACCTCTTCAGTCTCCTAAGAATTTCGCCTTCAAGGTAACTTTGAGGTTCTTGAGTTCAGCAGCCCTTCCTGACCTCATGCCTGTTCATCCCTCAAATCTCATCGCTCACCCATCTGTGTGCACCCTCTACTCCACTCTGAAAACCACCTGTTTCTGCTCGTCCAGATGCTACTTCATGCCTTGTACTTCTGCACTGTTGTTCCTTCTACCTAAAATGCCTTCTCCACTCCTGCTCTGTAGGCTCATTTCTACTCTTCATTTAAAACAGCTTCTCAAACTTCTCCAGGAGGCTGTCCTCACTCCTGATCCCAATCTGCCTTAAAAGGCCAGCTTTCTCTGTTGCCACACACCCCAGGTGCCTATTACAACAGTGAGGATGAACAGCATGATTAGCACCTTCCCAGCTTACCGAAGTTCCCTGTGTCTGACCCATTTTTCTCCCCTCTCTACTGGGTGTCATAGCAGGTTCTCAATGAACACTTAATGACTACATTCCACAGAATCTTCATCAGAGATCCTTCTAAAAGACTCAGCTCTCCCTTCAAAACCAACAGTGCCACAGAAAGACTGATCATTCTCATACATTCTTCTTTTCTAAATAATATTAAACACCCCTCGGCCTAGGGCTATGACTCAGTGTTAGAGCACTTGTCTAGCATGCATGAGGCCCTGGATTTAGATCCCAGCACAACTAAAAAATAAAATAAAATAAACGAAACAAACAAACAAAAAACTGAACACTCTGAGACTACATAAATAAAATCAACCTCATCTCTACTGACTGGCTTCCCCAAATCTCTGGAAAAAGTCCAGAGACTCATTTCCCGAGCCTCTGGAAAAGATACTGTATAATCAGCATTTTACAAAATCCGTAAAGTACTTTGAAGTCCATCACTTCCTTAGAGGGCACAGAAAATGGTGGGATAAAAGAAGGTCTATAGCAGAATGGAGAAGCTGTGGGACAGAGAGCCCATCAGGGAGACGTACATCTCCACTGTCACCACACAGCCTCTTAGGAAGGGAGGGAATATGCCAAACCATAGTCCAGGACTTACCTGCTGCCACTGGGTGCTGATATTTCTATCTTTGTTGAAAGAAGATAGGTAAAGGGATTCTGAGAAAGCTTTTCCACCACTTTTTCTGTCATGATTTCTGACCTGGAAGGAAGGAGGCCTTGGGTCACCCCCTACCCAGATGTATCAGGAAACAGCATGATTGCTACAGGTCACCCGACCCCATCCAGGAGCAGAGAGACAGGAGGCCAGGCACGGTGAAGAAATGCCCCACTCAGAATCAGACTTTCTAATCCATGTGTAATGTTCTCCTAGTGGTTAAGTATTGTGATAAAGAAGGCAAGGACCACCGGGTGTCGTGGCGCATGCCTGCAATCCCAGTGGCTTGGGAGGCTGAAGCAAAAGGATCGCAAGTTCAAAGTCAGCCTCAGCAACTTAGCAAGGCTGTAAGCAACCTAGTGAGACCCTGTCTCAAAATAAAAAATAAAAAGGACTGGAGATGTGGCTCAGTGGTTAAGCGCCTCTGAGTTCAATCCCTGGCATCAAAAAAAAAGGACATATATTTAGCTGTGACCTAAACATTAAGTGAATTCACCTGGTGCTGACATTTCTGAATCCTAGGTTCTTCATTTTCTAAAATGTGGGCAGTTAAGTAAATAATCTTTACTGTTGGCTGCTGCCAACAACAACAACAAAAAAATTCAATCTGGCAGTAATTTGCATGTTTGTGATCTTTCCTCTGGGACCAATTCTATTTTCCTATGTACCCCCCAAAACCTCCACATGGCCCCTAGGTGGCAGGAAACACTGGTACCTCTGGTACTCAGCGTTCCCACTTCAACTGAGGTGATCAACAACAGTAGTGCTTGTGATCCTAAAGATGAAGGGAAGAGATTAAAAAAAAAAAAAGACTAAGTCACTTTTAGCTCAGATGAGTGGGGACCATCAACTGACGGAGAATGAAAAACAGCCAACAGCTTTAGACAAACTGTCACTTGGTCCACTGCCGCTTCCTGAGCATCGCCTTAATGGAAGAGGCTAAGAGAACAGACAACCAAAATCAGTAGAAGATCTTCCAATTATTTATACATGGCTTGGGAGATGCCTTGTCCTTACATTTGAATCATACTCATTCTTCTGTCTTGAGAATCACAGCTAAATTATGAAGCATAATGGGAAGAACTACATCAAAAAAAGCTGGGATGCTGCATTATGTCCTCATCTTTGTCCCAACTCAGAAACTGTCCCCTTCACTTACGGTGGGGACCTATCATCAACTTTCACACCAACATAAGTGCTGGCCTAGGATGAGTTGCAAACTTTATTGTGCTTTAATCTAAGATGAATTGTTACTTTTATTTTGTTCTAATGTTTCCATCACATAGCTGTAGCTTTAGAGAAGTCACTAAAGAATACTTCAGGGGGCTGGGGATGTGGCTGGGGATGTGGCTCAAGCGGTAGTGCGCTCGCCTGGCATGCGTAGGGCCCTGGGTTTGATCCTCAGCACCACATAAAAATAAAAAAATAAAGATGTTGTGTCTGCCGAGAACTATATATATATATATATATTTATTTATTTCAGGCTATAAGCCATAGTAGATGACAAAAATAAACAAGGACATAGTAAGTATTCTCAGCATTCACCTTCCTATCCACATGGCTTAACTAATATGGAAACAAGAGTTTTATCTGATTAAATTGACCACAGATAACCAAAGATTCATTGGTTATAATGTAAATGATGAGTAAGGTAGTAAGTGGTATTTATTATTTTAAGCCAAATATGCAAGAAGACGTTCTCCTCATGGTTAGTATTTCAATAAAGAAGGCTAGTATCTAGCTGCAACCATAAACATTAAGCAAATTAACCTCATGTACCTACATATCTTCTAGGCTCTGTTGATCCTCCTACGTATCTAATAATCATCAGAGTTGATGGAGAAGTTCCATTTCACTCAATGTCAGGTAGTAGTTGGGTGGATAATCATGTTGCCATGTATTTTATTTCTTGACATAATCTTCCCAGTTTTTATGCCAACTTTTTTTTTTTTTCAAAAAACGAGGGAGCAATCATTATGTGAAACTTTAAAAATATGGTGCCCGGGCTGGGGCTATAGCTCTGTGGCAGAGTGCTTGCTTTGCACATATGAGGCACTGGGTTCGATCCTCAGCACCACATAAAAGTGAACAAATAAAATAGAGGCATGCTGTCCATCTACCATAAAATGTTTTAAAAAATGGTGCCCGTATTATTTAACAATCATTTATTACTAAACTTTCCTTATTGCAAGATTAGGATGCATGAAATACTTATGACTCTCTCTCTCTCTCTCTCTCTCTCTCTCTCTCTCTCTCTCTCTATATATATATATATATATATATATATATATATATATATATATATATATATAAACGCAGTGGTGACAATTATGCAGTGAAATACAGTATCTAGAAATAGTAATTTAAATAGCAATCTTATTCTCTTTTCCCTAGAGTCAAAGATTTCATGGGGTTAGAGCAAAAATCCACTTACTGGGAGGGGTCCGAATCGCTTCCTTTGCGTTTTCTTGGAAATTCCATCATGTGTGAGCTGAAGGGCCCAACCACTGCTGGTTTCACTCCTGGGCTCACGTGACTGGAAACCACAGGAGCAATGCCCTGGTTTTCCTCCAGCAGCACTTTACCTACAAGACACAAAGCACAATAAAACAGGTATTTTATTTATTTTTTTAAAAAATGTATATATTTTAGTTGTAGGTGGACATAATACCTATATTTTATCTTTATATAGTACCGAGGAACAAACCCAGTGCCTCACACATGCTAGGCAAGCGCTGTACCCTTGAGCCACAACCTCAGCCCCAAGAAGCATATTTTAAACACTGATTTGCACTTTTATATATCACTGTATCTCACAATTTAAATAACTTTTCTGTCTTGATGTTTCAAAAATATCAGCTAAGTACAGCATAAGAAAGACTCAATAGGCACATTCAAACATTAGTTGGAAACATATTTATTCATCCATATTTTTAAGTTACTTTTCCCTATCTAATTGTAAAGGAAATTTGAGTATTGTAGAAAATACGAAAAACACAAAAAAAAAGTAGAAGGAAAGAGGAAACCGAAATTTTACCAATTAATGTTACTATTTTTCTTTATTTTTAACTGATACATAAAAATAAAAATTATACATATTCATGGGGTACCAACCAAAGATTGAGATATTTCCTTTTAGAATTTTTTCTATAGTTGTCATTAAAGTAACTGAGATCAAAGTACAGGCTTGTTATTTACATATTATTGTAACATAACTTTCCAGTGTTATTACAAATTCATGATAAATTATTTTAATGTCTACATATATCATCATGTGCCAGCTCATAGTTACTTAACCACTCTCCTATTGTTAGAATCTGTATGCTTTCACTTATTTATTTTACCACAGATAATACATATTTTGGTACATAAAGCTTTTTACCTACTTCTGGTTATTTCTTTGGCTAGTTTATCAGAAACGAGTTAATAAGGTCAAGTGATGTATTTTTCAACCCTGAATTGCCAAATCTGATAGTGAAATCATTTTTTGTTTCCAGTGTGCCTTATTCAGTATTTTACAAAATCTAAAAATCAGGATTAATATACCAGAAATAACTAGTAGATCAAACATGGGCCTCCTTAAAGATTCTATTTTTTATATTAAAATGGATATAACAAGTTTAAACTCATTTGTACCTAACAAAATAGACTAAAAAATAAGAAATATTTATGGGAAAATATAGTAAATCTCAAAAATTGAGCGGTTCTTTTTTAAAAATTTTTTTTTTTAGTTGTAGTTGGACATAATATCTTTTTATTTGTTTTTATTTTTAGGTGGTGCTAAGGATCTAACCCAGCTCCTCGCACATGCTAGGTGAGTGCTCTACCGCGGGGCCACACCTCAGCCCCCCAAAATTGTGAGATTCTTAACACATCTCTAAAAATAACTGATAAACTAAGCATTTTTTTTTTAAAAAAAAAAGGATTTAGAAGGTGTGAACCACACGATGGACAAGAATGATATAATAAACACATGAAACTCGGAGCTTCAAAATCTAGTGTTGCTTGTTTTAGGACACCCTGGGGGCATTATAAAAATTGGAAATATATGGGACCAAAATGCTCATGTCTCAAGAATTTCAAATAATTGCTATCATACATAAAATGTTTCCTGACTACCATGTAATAACACTAGAAACCAGTAACGCAAAGATAACCAGAAAATCCCTATGTTTTTGGAAAATTAGAAATATACAAAACTCACAGCACAAGAATTTATTTTTTCTTTTCTTTTTTAAAAATTTCTTTAAAATTATAGTTAGACATAATACCTTTATTTTATTAATTTATTTTCATGTGGTGCTGAGGATCAAACCTAATGCCTTGCATGTGCTAGGTGAGTGCTTTACTACTGAGCCACAACCCCAGCCCCATTTTTTTCTTTCTTTATTTATCTTTTGGGGTACCGGGGATTGAGCCACTGGGATTATAGGCATAAAGTTACAAAATATTTGGAACTAAATAATTTTAAATTATTATACATTAAAATGTGTGGAAATGCAAAAGTATTATAGGAAAGTTTTAACCTTAAGTGTTTTAAAAAGAAGAAAGATTGAAATTTCATGAGCTACTATTTTAAGAAATTAGAAAAAGAGCTGTGAAATAAATTCATAGAATTAGAAGAAAAGTGATCATAATAAATAAGACCAGGAATAATGAAACAAAATAAACATATAAGAATGCAGATTTTAGTCTAGTGCATGCCTGTAATCCCATCAGCTCCTGAGGCTGAGACAGGAGTATCACAAGTTCAAAGGCAGCCTGAGCAAAAGCAAGGAGTTAAGCAACTCAGTGAGACCCTTTTTACAGAGAGGCCTGAGGATATAGCTCAGCAGTAGAGCTACTTGCCTGGCATGCATAATAGCCCTGGGTTTGATCCCCAGCACCACAAAAACACAAAATAATAATTTTTAAAAATCCAAATAAGTGAGTCAGGCATGCTGGCACCTGCCCATAATCCCAGCTACTCCAGAGGCTAAGGCAAAAGGATCCATGTTTGAAGTCAGCCTTAGCAATTTAGCAAAACTCTTTCTCAAAATAAAAAATAAAAAGGGCTGAGGATGTAGCTCAGTGGTAAAGTGCCCGAGTTCAACCCCCAGTACAAAAAACCCAAAATACAAAAATCTATCCAAATAAACAGAAAGACATGCCAAGTTTATGGAAATTAATGAATAGCTACTCAATCTCAATAGTAATAAGGAAGATCCAAAGTAAATGACACCAATACACTAACACATGATGGCTACAATGCAGATCTGATGATACAAAGTTGCAGAGGATTCAGAGCAATAGAGCACTCTGCTCTGCTGGTGGGCATGTCATCTGTTACAACTACTCTGGAAACCATTTCTTCGCATTAACTGATAGATCTGAATATGTGCATAGAGTGAGTGTTCCAATCTCAGGTATATGGGAAGACTCTTAATAAAATTTTTTTTTGTTGGGGGTAGACATTGAGCCCAGGGGCGCTTAACCACTAAGCCATATTCCATCCCTTTTTATATTTTATTTTGAGACAAGTTCTTGTTAAGTTGCATAGGACCTTGCTAAATTGCTGAGGTTGGCCTTGAACTTTTGATCTTTCTGCCTCAGCCTCCTAAATCACTAGGATTATAGGTATGTGTTATCATGCCCAGAATGACTCCTAATGTTTTCTAGGAGACATGAACAACAAATGGTTAGCCATAACATAGTTAAAAAAAAAGACAACCCAAGAAAACTGGAAAATATTTAAATTTCCACTAACAGAATGGAAAAATTGTCTATTCACTGAATAGAGTGCTAACAGCAGTAAAAATGAAGTACAGTCATACTCATTAACCAGAGACTGAACTGCAAAAAACACAATGCTGAGTAAAAATGTCACAGCCCCAAACACATAGCACCTTTAAAAATTTTTACATAAAGTCCAAAACAAGTAAAACGAATCAATGTTTTTAAAAGGTTCTTATGTAAATTGCTACCCTATACTGAGAAGCAGGGGCATGGTTTACCTGAGTGGGAACAGCAGTTCTCTGGGTGAGCAGAGGGAGGCGCTGTCAGCAAAGGACATGCTGTACTTCCAAAGAACTCACATTCTACTCCTTTCACAGGTGACTTTTTTTTTTTTTAATTCTTTAACCTACACATAAAGTTTTTACCATCCTCTGTAAGTATGGTGGATCCAGGGAGAAACATTTTACCAATGATGCTTCTCACTTGGGGGGGTCAACTCAGGACCACTACATACCACAGGAGATTAATCATGGTTTCAACTCCTAGACTTCATTCTAATGAAGTCTAAATATTAGAACACCATCTATTTCCATGGAAAAAAATCAAGGGAACTTCCTATATCAAATAGTAAATCAATGGGCTGGGGCGTGGCTCCGTGGTAGAGTACTTGCCTTGCATGCATGAGGCAATGGATCCGATCCTCAGCATCACATAAAAATAAATAAAGAAAATAAAGGTATTGTGTTCATCTATAACTAAAAAAAAAAAAAAAAAAAAAAAAAAATTCTAAAAAAACCCCAGTAAATCAAAAGGAATAGTAAGCTAACTTTGCACAGTTCGCCATGTTATATATAATCCCAGGCGCCCCACCACCCTGCTCCATGCCTCCAATGCACACGCCAGCAAGCACACTTCTTTCCTTCACATAAGGTCAGAGACAGAAATAAATGAAGATATTTTTCTCATTTCAACTTTTTTTTTTTTTTTTGCCTCTCGCTCTGGGAGGCATGATCTTCACATATTTCTATTCCACTTCCTTCATTAACCTTTAAAGTAAGAAATGGATTATCTTTAAACAAGCACAATAATCTTTTCATAAAATCAAGATCTGAAGCTCCGAGGGTCTTTATTTTCATGTCCCTTCCTGGGGAGGGAGTAATGCCCCACCACTGGCCATTCTATCAGGTCTGCAGTCAGAAGTGTATTCAAAGCAGAGGGTTCTCTGTAAACAAAAGGGAAACTTGGGCTAGTGGCACTAATTAGTTCTGGATTAAAAGGATCTGTTCTTTGGAAGCAATTCAACCTTCATGGAGTGGAAGCTGTTTTTTCGGGAAGAAACATCAAGATTTCATTTTTAACCTTCTAGTTTACTTGACTTTCAGCCTCCACATACCTTTATAAAAAGATGACACCATGTGTTCAGATTTGAAATTCAGCCCTGCTTTTATATAACTCATTTGGAGGGTGTATGATTTAATATTTTGATATTGTTTTTTCCTGGCTGACTTGAGTCACTTCTCAATGATGAATGTAATATGTGTTATTTAACATCTGACAAAATAATCCAGAATTGAGGTTGAACAAAGACACTGTGTCTTTTGCAGAGGAAGTCTGTGAATTTAACCTGAGATTAGCATTAAATTTCACTTCATTCTATGTGTTCTGGTGATAGTAAGTACTCTCATGGTTTTTTTTTTTGGTTGTTGTTGTTCTTTTTTTGTACCAGGGATTGAACCCAGGGGCTCTTAACCACTGATCCATATCCCCCCATCCTTTTTAAAATATTTTATCTAGATACAGGGTCTTGCTGAGTTGCTTGAGGTTCTTGCTAAATTGCTGGGGCTGGCTTTGAACTCTCACTCCTCCTGCCTCAGCCTCCCAAACCGCTGGGATTATAGGCATGTGCCACCAGGCCCGCCCACCCACCCACAGTATTTTAAAGGCTGACATTTAGCATCAACTCAAGTATGAAAACAATCGGTGAGAAATGAATGAGTAGTAGGGAGTCAGAATCAGGGGACACCAAGCAGCCACTGGGTTTAGGGTCCAGGTTACCTAGGGGATCAAGTTCAGCATGATATTGTGCTCAAAGGAGAATAAATATACACACTTGCACACACACTTCAAACAGGTGCCATAGCAGGATAGGAGAAATATGTTTTTCATAACCTTAAAACCTTTTTCTCATTACCTACTTTCATTGCCAGTAGGACTGCTACACATTAAAACTGATATAAATTATCATTATCTTGTACATATTTTTTTATTTAAATGATTTGTTCTGTGTAATCATCTAAATGATTTCCTTTAAAAATGAACGTGGTTTTCTCTTCTTAATTTCTATGAGTCCATGCCCAGAACATCTTTTCAGTCTGTTCAACCAACTATCCTTTTAGTACTGGCTATTTTGGATAAGCCACTTAACATATTCAAACCTGTTTCTTTAAGATGGAGGCAATTTGCTGCCAATTGCTTGTTTGGGGAGTCAGATAAAAAAATGTATTTGAAATCCAAAGATTTAGTGATGCTAACTACTTAAGTAGTAGCCCAGCAAAAAGGAGCTGACATTACTGTTAAGCCACTGTAAGTGCCCAGGGTGTTGGTCAGGAAAATGCACTGAGTGAAATGTCTTTGCTTTTTATTTGAAAGAATTTCAGGCTAGCAAAAAAAGTGCAAAGAATCCCCGTATATCTACCCTTCAATCAGATTCCCCAAATGGTAATATCTCACTAAACCCAGTATAATGATCAACACCAGGAAATTATCTGGGATATAGTACTATTATCTTCAAATTTTGCCGTTTGTCCTACTAATGTCCTTTTTCTGATCCAGGATCTAATCCAGGATCACATTATGCACTTAAAGTGTCTGTTTTCTGTCCTCAATGTCCTTTCATCTGTAACAAATCTTCAGTTTTCCTTTGACTATCTCAAAATTTTGAAAGGTAGAGGGCAGTTACTTTGCAGAATGTCCTCTAGTTTAAGTTTGCCTGATAATCCCTCACAATTAAATTCAGATTATGCGTGTTCATCAAGAACATCACAGATGTTCTCCTCAGAGCAAAATCCTCCACTTTTAAATTCCATTGCTTCTTGTACTTTTAATTGCTTTGTTAAGATCCTGCTCATCAGAATTCCAAATGGTGCTCAGCTAGTGGAATCAACAGAGGCGGCAGAGGAAAGATTAATGAGCTCTTTGATAAGGTTATGAGCTCCAACCCTGGGAAGTGTTTGAGGACCATGTCATCTTTTTGTCCCCAATCTCAGCACAGTGCCTGACACATAGTGAGTGTTCAGAGTTTGGTAAAAGAATGAGTTACACTCACTTCATTATCCCTGGCATCCAAAGGAGGATCTGAAAGATGTGAGACCAGAACTTCCAGTTTCACTTGGCTTCCTGGGCTGCCGAGGCCACAGTTGCTCAAGTCCACAGTAAGGAACACGGAAGTCCCTACTGTACCTACTTCACAAACAAGCAGGCCCACTTCCAACCATGACTTCGCTTTTACCATTTTCTTTCCATAGAAGAAAAATGATACTTATCACCTGCTGGGGAAAGGGATCTTGAAGTCTGGAGCTTTCTAGAATGACAAACAGTAACTGCTCTGTAGGTTTGTATTAATGTGCTAAAAATGCTGTTCCTCATCACTGACACACTATTTTAAAGTGCTCGATAATTTGACCGATAGAAATAAAGTGCTAATTGGCATCGTTTAAGAAAAATGTCATCAATACATAATACTAAGTATGAGTTATAAAAGATACTTTTGCTTAGCAGAGATTTAAAATATTATTTCACAGTATTCATTGAGAGATAAATACTCCAGCTGGGCATGGTGGCACACACCTGTAATCCTAGCAGCTTGGGAGGCTGAGACAAGAGGATCATGAGTTCAAAGCCAGCCTCAGCAAAAAGCAAGGTGCTAAGCAACTCAGTGAGACCTTGTCTCTAAATAAAATCAAAAAAGGGCTGGGGATGTGGCTCAGCAGCGTCCCTGAGTTCAATTCCTAGTATCCCTTCCAAAAGAGGGAGGGAGAAAGGGAGGGAGGGGGGAGAGAAAAAGAGAGAGAGAGAGAGAGAGAGAGAGAGAGAGAGAGAGAGAGAGAGACTGACTCTCTAATGTATCTAATATAGGTAGCCCAATATATCTTAAAAGGTTAATATTGCACACTTACCCTCAAGAAGTTTCTGATGCTATACACACATGTGTTGTGTAGGTGCACAGACATATACACCAAACACAGAATGAACTCAGATCTAGATAAAGATACAAGCTTATGTTGCAGGAATGCAGAGAGAAGGGCACTCGATTTTGTTTGGTGGGTGGGAATAACATTTAAAAGCAATTTTTGGATAGGTATGTTAGGCTTAGAGAACACTAGGGAGAGGAGGCAGCAAATGTATTCAGTAAAATCCTATGTATGCCATGATTTAAAATGACATTTATGGTGAGTTTCATAAATACAGAAAATGCTTAGTGACAAAGCAGAATGAAAGACACACAAAGGAAAAATAAGAAACAAAGATAATGAATGTGCAGGGGGAAGCCACATGTATTCACACACTTCTACACACACATAGAAATCTTTCCAGGCACTTCATCTGGGTGGCCAAAGGATTTTTCTCTTTCCTACTTTTCCATATTCTTCCAAAATTTTGCAAGTAGCATGTCTTAAGAAAAAAAAATTATATGGGTTATTGAAGAATAGCACAAAGATCACCATCACTGAACATAGTGTAAAATGTACTGGGAAATATAGCCAGAAAAGTAAATTGTACTTGTTCATGGAGAGCCATGGATGTTATGTGAAGAGTCTGATCATTATTTCCAGGTAGCAGGAGTTAATGTATAGTCCCCCAGGTGACATGTACTCACCCAGGATGGCATGTCAGCCCCATTCATTTCTGGGTCAACCCTCACCAAGGCAGGGGGAATATCTGCAGATCAGTTCAGGAATTAGTCTTCCTAACAAAAGCCACAGCTTTCATCTTAAGGTACTCCTCCTTTGCCTACCTGGAGGGACTGGCCCCTCCCCTGGATTCTTGCTTATTTCTGTAATAAAGATCAAACTCAGAGCTGTACTCTGAACCTTCTCCAGCTTGGTTGGGAAAACATGGCTTTGCTGCTAGTCCTGGACAGGGAAGGCCCCAAACCCTTCCAGACCTCAGGTTCCCAGGCACATCTCAGATGTAATACTGCAAGGTCAGAGGAAGATCTCCCTCTCCCACCTAGACTATAGGGAGGAAATTGGATTCTCTTGACTTTAGCCTCCAAAGGAGCAAGATGTCTAAACTGGAAATCCTCAGGATGGTTCATTCATTAAATTGTTTTATGAGAGGAAGGTTCAGATGTGAGAAAAGTGGAAGTCTTTGAGACAACATAGAACCCTCTCAGACTTTACAAACTAAAATATATTTAGGTTTATTTTTCTCTCTCACTTTTTTATTTTAAAACTGTTGATTTCTGTGAGTTCCAAATAATAAAGGGAGAACCATACACTCCTCGATTCCAGGGACGCAGAGCTTTGCTGGAGTATGACTTTGCTCATGGTCTCCAACGGCTGAAGAACCAAAGCTCAGAAAACATATGCTTTTGCTTACCCAAGTCCAGTCCACTGCCCAGGAAAGCTGTGGAAGTTCAAGAGGACAAAGGAATAAGTGATGTCTGTACATCACCGTAAAATGGGGCATCCTAGAGTACAGACCAGGGCAGGAGAGTGAGAGACACCAGAGGAGCTGGCAGGAGAGCTGGCAGGTGGACAGCATGCCCAGTGACAAGATGGGTGGAAACAGATTAGACGTGAGCGGGAGAGTCACACGAAGCCATGGTCAGGAGGGAGAAGTTCAGATTGGGGATTTGGAGGCGAAGCATTTCCAGCTGACTCGAGGGTCTATGAGAGAGGGCTGTCTGCCGTGGGGTGAGGATGGAGAGTGTTGGGAAAGGGAAGGCAGACCAGGGCTGCCCAGGGTGACTCGGGGGTGGGGGAGAAAGGGAAATGACTCCGAAAATATGAGGCAGCAGCATCCTGGAGGTCCCCAGATGATGAAAACAAGAATGGAAGAAGGATGCAATAAACAGAAAAGCTAAATGAAGACAACCAAATGGCAGTGGGAATGGCAATGGACTCAGTCAATACCAACATCACTTCCTGGTTCTGAATCCTGCAACAGAGTGACTGGCTTCCACAGCATGTGGTGGTCAATTTCCTCAAATCTGGGCTGCTCACATTATACCTAACCTGAGAACCACTAGATTCAAAAAGTAGCGATCAAATTGATTAATACTGATAATTTGTTGTACTGGCAAAGGTGCCTCAGGGAGGGAGGGGCTGAGAGGAGTGGCACCCTCACAATTTCATACTCCTTTGGTAGGCGTGGAAATTAGAATAACTTTTCCAGAATGCAATATGGAAAACTGTTACCCAGGGACAGAACATGCTGTCTTTTAACCCAGAAATGCTATTTCTTTAAATTTACCCTAAAATTTAAAGATGTACATAAAGACTTTTCTACATAGAGAAATTCATGAAAATACTTCAAGTTAAACCTGAAAACAAAGGAACCGTTAAAAAATTAGGATACAATCCTGTGATGGATGACGATGGAACCTTCAAATGTTTCAAACCACTTATGAAATTGTGTTACACAAAATGTATGATCCTTGCTCATAAAGTGCATCAATGGAAAATACAAGGTACAACAGATCCCCCTCATATGTGGCTTCCTTTCTGTAGTTTCAGTTACCCACGGTCAACTAAGGTCCCAAAATATTAATATTTGAGGCTAGGGTTGTGGCTCGGTGGTAGAGCACTCATCTTATGTGTGAGGCACTGGGTTCGATCCTCATCACTACATAAAAACGAATAAATAAAATGAAGGTGTTGTGTCCATCTACAACTAAAAGAAAATTTTTAAATATTAATATTTGCCTTGAGTCTTTCAAGAGAGAGGCCACATTCAAAAAAAATTTTTATTACACTATATTGTCAAAAATGTTCTGTTTTATTATCATTGTTAATCTCTTACAATGCCCGATTTATATGTTAAACTTTACCATAGATATGTATAGATGAGAAAAGAAACAGCATGCATAGGGTCCAGTGTTACCCATGGTTTTGGGCATATACCAGGAGTCCTGGACGAAGTTCCCCCTGGATAAGGGGAACCACTGCACTGTAGGGCCAACAGATGGGGATATAACTGGCACTGAAAAGGTAGGTTGTTACAGTTCCCGAGAGAAGGGGGCATGCTTAGCCACCAAGGGGACCACAAGGAAAAGCACTGGGGTTGGGCAGAGGGACAGGGAGAACTGTGGGCGACAGCCTTAACTGTGGCTTCTGCAGGGAGGGGCGTGTTCAGGACTGGCTGGTCCAAATACCTTTAGCAAGTTCTGGGGCAGAGGAGCTGTGTCTAGTTGTCTGGCCCTGGGGTGATTTAGGGCAGATGGACAGCAGCCCAAACTGTGAGCTGGGTTGGGTTGTGGGCTCTGGATTGGTTGCTTTTTATTTGAAAAGTGCTCTCAAGGACAAGTTGTTTACAATCTCTAGGAACTGGCTCACCCTGGAAGGAGCTGTCCCTCCAAGGTCAGCAAGGCCCAGAGGTCAAAGCAGCAGTATGGAAAAGAAAAGACCTGGTTAATACACTTAATTTTTTTCTTAATTTACCCTTTTTTCTATAACTAACACATATCACTTTTTTTAATCCAGAAAAAAATGAATACATCAATAAAAAAATTGGTGTTATTCACAATCTTGGACATGTCATTAAATGGACAAATTTATACCACTATTCAAGAAGCTAGGTATGCAGTCCTTCTGTTGTTTTCTTAAACCCAAGGAACAAATACGGATTGCTGATGCCATGAACTTTGTGTTGCTAAAGATATGAGCATGCTGTGTGCCACTCCCACGGAACAGCCTCATGTTTTTCTGAGCAGAAGGGACAGGGAGTTACTCATGAAATAACAAGGGCTTGGACTGACTTTGTCCTGACCTGTGTATGACAGAGGGATCAGTATGGCAAAATATTTGAAGGACTTAAGGAAAAATCTTCCCCGCCTACTAAAGATTCCCTTCGTAAAGGAAGGGTAACACCTGATTCTGGAACACAGCAGCCTTGCGGCACTGTTGGCAATCACGAACGCAAGTACCGGATCATGGATTGACAGCAGCAGTGGATGCTGTGTTCAGCACTCTGGAAAGAGTCTATAGGTCTGTTGGGGTGTCAGGGAACAGCCCATCATCTGCCAAAGGCATCTGCTTTGTTATGACAAATGACCAAGTAGACCCTGACAACCTGCCCAGATTCCTGAGGATTCTTCCAAAGAAAGAACTTCCTGATGGCTTGCATTTCATAAAATATCCACCAGTCAGTGGTAGGAAAGTGAGAGACACTAGTTCAAGCTCAGGCCCCTGCTGCAATGAGAACACTGTTCCATACCCCACACAAATAGCTCAGCCCTCAGCAGACCAGGGGACCGAATGGCAATAAGGAGGCACCTGTCAAAAGGAGCATTTTCATCTACTCACTTCCTAATTCATTGTGTGGCTCTTTTGATAAGTCATTTCCTGATCTGTGTAATAGAACCTATGATAAATTTCAGAGATCCTTACAGACCTTTCATATGCAATGCATGAGATAAAAATATCTGTAAAAATTTTAAATGAGATAGATACTGAATCCATGAAATTTTGTTGAGCATGTGTTAGGCAGTAAATTCATCACTTATTTGAATTGAGTATAGTGGGCTTATAGCCAGGTATGAGATCCAGACACCAAGGAGCAACTCCACCCTCGTATAAACCATCAGACTGAAGGATGTTGTCAAGGATGACCAAGGTGTGAGTCAAACCAAGGGGGAGGCCTGCTTTGGAGTTAGATTAGATCAGAACAATAGTGCCAGATAATTCTGATTTCCACAGAAAGTCCACATATAAATAGTAAAATATAAATTTTACCTACCCTTTTTAAGCAAGGCAACATGAGACAAATCAATAATCATTATTATTTCATTATTTCATTCCATTGCTTAAAATCCAACTGTGGCTCCTATGAGTTTATGACACAAAATATAAGGACACAGTATGGCCTGTCCGCTAGCCTCACCCCATGCCCAGGTGACAGTGAAGCATGCTACATAAGACTCCCCAGTCGTCTGCCGCCCCCACCCATGGATTTGCTTCTCTGAGCATGTTTATCCCTCACCTGAAATGCCCTCTTCCAAAATCAGGTTAGCACAGGCTTACCTGTCAGGCAGATCAGATGTTATCTCCTACTAGAAGCTCTTTGACCACTGTCCCCAAAACCTGCCACCCTATTGGGGCCCCTTCTAAATATTACAGTGCTTTGTAATCAATGCCACCGCTGAGCTCAATTCACTTCTCTGTAATCCTCTTCACTAACCCCCTCCCCAGGCACAGCTCCTAGAGGGCAGGAACTGTGTTTGTATTCTCAGTTAACACAACCCCTCACACATCACCCTCAATGCATAACTGAGGAAACGGTGGATTCTTCAGTAGCTGGTGTCAGGTCAATCCCTTCACTATTTCAGATGTTAGATCTCTATATTTCCCTATTAACTTTGAAAAAAAAAAGTGAAATAATAAGCTAAATATAAGGAAACTAAAGCATAACAGCATATGAAAAAAATCAAATCAGTGAATATTTACATAATCTTTAAGCAAGGGTAATAGCATATGAGAAAAATCAAATCAATGAATATTTACATAATCTTTAAGTAAGGTATTTTGAAGTCCAATGTCAAAGGTAAAAATTATAAAAGAAATGGCTACATTAAAAAAAAAATTAGCTCGGTGGTAGAGGGTTTGCGTGGCACACATAGAGCCCTGGGTTTGATCACCAGCATCACAAAAACATAAATAAACAAATTTTTAAAAATATTTAAAGTTTAAATTTGTGTCTATTTTAATGCCAAAACTAAGACAGAGTTAAAAGGAAAAAAATGAAAAGTTTCCCCCAAAGTTTCCCCATGTCTCTTTGCAGTCCATCTCTCTCAACCCTCTACCCCAGGCGAACACTGCCCTGCTTTGTTTACTTAAATATTTGCATTTTCTAGATTTTACATAAACAGAATATTAAAGTCATATGCCTTCGAGTCTGGCTTTGTTCCCTTGGTATAATGATTTTGAGATTCCTTCATGTTGTGTATATCAGCAGGTTGTTCCTTTTATTACCAAGTCATTTTCCACCAGGTGACCATATCCTATTTTTTTTATCCATTTAATTCATTTATTAATGACTAATTTTTGGCTATTGTAAAGATGGCTGCTACAGATATCCATGCATGTCTTTGGGGATAAGTGTTTCCATTTATCTTGGGTTAACATCTGGGAGAGTAAGGGTTATGAGGTAAGTATATATACTTTTTGGAAAGCGACTCCAGGGTGCCCATGAGGTCCTATGCTGTTCCCTGCAGTGGTGACAGCCCCAGGGATCCCCATCCTCACCAAAACCTGCTGCATATATTCATTTGAATGAATGGTGCTGTGTTACCTCCTCATCTGTGTAAATTGAAGACAGTCTGGTTATTTGAAAAGTTTGCTTCTTGGAAGACCAAAATATTTCTCTGTAATTTCTACCCATCAACCCTATGTCTGAGAAGTTGAATAAGCTTTCAGCTCAGTTCCGAGAGTTTGCTTACCTACTGTTGTGCAAGGCATGGGTTATGAGCTAGAGAAGATGTGAATGCAACATAGCATTTGCTCTCGGTAGGACACATACAAAAACCTCCCGCCACACAGCAGGATGAAAAGTGTCACCAGGAGCCTGGATTGCAATGCTCCACAAAGGCTCCATGACGGAGGTGGCGTCTGAGAGAAGCTGTATGGAGCAGAATTCCTCACACTTGTGTTGACCAGCAGGACACCTGCACACTTGTCCCACATTCTTCTTTCTCCTAAACCAAACCATGTGGCTCTTCCAAGCATAACTCACAGGAGGCCACATCACCAGCCAGCCTGCTCTCTTCCAGACATAGTGTGGATGGAAATCTTTTGATATATGGCACCACTGGAAAACAGCAGCCAGGATTGTGTGCTCCAGAGGGGAGGGGAGAAACCGATCCATCATGCCTGAGTATTACGCTTTCTTAATGCGTAAGACCACATAAACTTTTATTTTATATATTAGGCCTTCACTTCACACTGCTGATCCATTGATTTATATAATTTTAGAACTGGAATTGACATTACAGATAGTCTAAAATAATATGCTTTTTCCAAAAGAGAATCCATGTTGATTACGTCATCTGTACTTTTACCATACAGAGGAACCATATGTAGGTCTCCTGACTCCCCAATAGAACTTTCCTTGACATGACCCACATCTCCTACAGGGCTGTTTTTAACCCACTCATTTCCACTTCATGCTCTCCCCCTTTTTTAATACTTAAGTGTTCTATTTCTCTTTTTTTTTCCTCTTTGGTATGTCCCTATCAACACCTTTTGAGAGTAATATTCTATCTAACTTCTCCCTAAGTCTCACCAACATATGCCATCTGCAAAAGTGACCAGCATAACATTTACATCTTCCAACCAAATGGCTGGCTGTCATGAGGAACAAAAAAAGCCAAGGAGAACAGCAGGGAATGTGTTCACGATGCCAAATACAGCACAGGCAGACAGAGAACCCAATGCAGAATGAGACAAAAAAGTTACAGGACAGAGTTAGGACTCGGAGGACGGGATGCGAATGGGCCCACACAACCACTTGGCAGGTGGCAAAACTGAACTGGCTTGGGTTGGGGAAAACAGAGAGTGAGACTGTGAACAATGCCAGGGTGTCAGAGAACCGCGGGGATTATGTTGGGCTTAAAATGATTGAGAGAGGATCTAGTTACCTACATGACACATCCCTCCCACTCACCAGGAAGGGCCAGGGATTTTTCCCAGGTCTGTTCATGTAGTCTAGAGTATGACTGAGGTCACACTCGGATTTGCTTAGGCTGTCACACAGGATCATTCACTGAAGATCAGCAGGTGCTCTGGGTCTCCTGAATGGTGCATGCTAATGCTCTCGCTGGCGCCTCATGAAGGAGTGGTGTTCAAGGTGAAACTAACCAACTGCATAGAGTGGGAGAAGCTGGGGGCAGAGAGAAATGATGTTTATGGCTTCCAAACCAGAGAAGGAACTCAAAAGCCAGCTTGCGGCACAACCTGGAAGGGAAACAAGAGCTAGTTATTCCCTCATTTGGATGGCCGCCTGGCAAATAGTGTTTGTCACTGTGATCTTAAAATGTCCTGCAGATAATTCAATCAATAAATATTCATGAAGTGCCTATTATAAACCAGAGGCTGTGCGAGGGGCTGAAAATAGGATAGTGGCCAAAGAAAGAGACTACTCTTCGCGGAACTGAGGCTGACAGCTCCTCCTGTGAACTTATGTTTTTCTCACTCATGTCAACCAAGGGCTTGGGTGCCACCAGTGGTGTGGGGATGGAGGGGAGGCCAAAATCACTGAGAAATGTTATTATTTATACATAAATAATATGTGTAAATAATGTGGGAAAAAAATAACAAACAAGCCTAATGCACACTCTTTTTTGAAGTTCATGACCATATCCCCTGCTTGTATATCATTCAACCCCAAAGCGTTATTTGCAGGTGTGACTCATCTCTTGCTTGTTTAGAAAACTATGGTCTTTGTTCTTAAAGTGTCTTAAAATTTATCTTCAAAAACTCGATACCATGTGAAAAGACCATGGGAACTGAATACCTTCTGTAGCACCCGTGGCTAACAGCCATGTAACCAAAGGAGAAGCCAGAATCATGGTGAAAAAAGAAAAACTTTGAAAACAAAGGTTTATTACCACATTCAGGAGATGAGATAAAGTAGGAATAAGTAGGAAGACGAATAAAAGTTTATGAGCCAGGGAAATCAGAAATATGCCAAATAGTTTAATATGTATTGGATTTAGACAATCAGTTAAGAAAAAGGCCAAAAAAAAAATTATCAAGCCCAATAGACTACAACAGTTCCCAAGTTCATTCATTTGTTCACACACTGTTTCTCACCTAATGGAGTAGGAAAGAGGAGAATTTTCCTAGATAAATTTTTATTACTTAATTTAACTATAATGAAGTATTGTCTTTCAAATATTTGGGTTGATATGGAAAAAAAAACCTAGTTATGCGTTAAAGATAAAATTTATTGGACAGGCACAGTGACACATGTCTGTAATCCCACCAACTCGGGAGGCGGAGGCAGAAGGATTGCAAGTTCAAGGGCAGCCTTAGCAATTTAGTGAGACCCTCAGCAACTTAGTGAGACCGTATCTCAAAAGAAAAAAGAAAAAGGACTGGGGGATGTTGCTCAGTGGTAGAGCACCCCTGGGCTCAATCCCCGATACCAAAATAAATAAATAAATAAAATTATTACAAAAGATTTGGAGAAAATTCTAAAAAGATAACTAGTTTTCTTAATATGTAGTTACAGATTGACTGGAGGGAAAAGGAGCCAGAGAAATCATCTCGTCCAATCTATTCATCTTATATCTGAGAATCAGAGTGGTGAAATAATAGGCCCAGCTGGGAGTTCTGTCTCAGTTTAAATCAAAAGAGAAAGAAACACAACTTAGATGCGATAGCCTCTTTTGGAGAAATAGTGCTCAAGCATGTCCCACCCTCAATCACACAGGAACAAAACAGCAGGAGTGTCAGGGCTGCAGCAGAATGCCGTCCTCCCTCCCACTAGTGTTTAACAAGCAGGGTGTGGGAGCTTTTTTGGAGGCAGTGATAGTATTACGCTGATGTGCCCAGGAAAGCTGTAAGCATAGTGTTTGAATTTCAGCAAGACTTATTTCACAGATGGAGAGTAGTAAGCTACTTTAAGCCTCTCATGATGGCCATGAGGGAAAAAAAAAAAAAAAATAGAGATGGGATGAAAGAGATTTAAGGCAAGAATACCAGTTGAAACCAACCACTCCAGAGAAACTGAGCAACTTGCGAAGTCGGTCTTTTTGCTGTATCAACTTGGCAAGGGTACCACCCTCAGTTATTCAAATGCTAACCTAGGTGCTACTGGCAAGGTACTCTGTAGATGTGTTTAAGATCCATAATCAGTTGATCATAAATAAGGGAAAAGATCCTAGATAATCAGGATGGGCCTGATCTTATTAGTCGAAAGGTCTTAAAAACCAAGCTGAGGGGGCCGAAGAACTTCTGTGGATAGCAGTTGCAGCAGAGCTGCAGCCTGTCTTGCTGACGGCCACCCTGTGGATTCCAGTCTGCCTAGCTGGCCCCACACCTGCATAAGCCAATTCCTTACAATAATATCTCAATATGTCTCCTACTAGTTCTGCTCCTCTGGTTGAACCCTCACTAATACACCCACCAAACATCATACAGTTACTAAGTGACAGAGCTGAAATTCTCTCAGTGCCACTGGAGGCCAGTGGAGGATCCAGAGAGGATCCATGCAGTTTCAGACATCAGCACTTCAAAGAAATGGCACCCATTCAAATGCCTCCCAGGTGGGGGTGGGTGAAGAAACACCATGGAGCAGGAGCAAAGAGGTGAATCACTCTGGAGGCCAGGCCTGGGTTCCAGCCCAGGCTCTGCAACCTCCATCTTAGGCCTCAGTCTCCTCATCAGAAACATGGAATAACGACAGTACCTTCCAGAGAGTTGGCGCAGACTCAATGAATTGCACCATGCAAAGCACTGAAAACGCCCAGCACACAGTGAATAATAAAGGAGGACAATGTCTATTTAGCAGAACCAAAGAGTGAGAATGAAGCATGCTAAGTTTTTGCAATGGGGCAATGAGAAAGCAGAAACACCCCTGATGACTCTAAGGAAATCAAAATCACAGGAAACACTTCCACTGTGATGCAGAATGTCATCAGTGACCTAAGCACTAAAGAATGCTTTCCTGATGATGACTATTGGGGGTGGGGGGCAACAACACTTCACAGGCATTCTACCTAATCCAGGGATGGGTGAAGGCAAGAAATAGCAGTTCATCAGAATTTCAGTTCCCCTAACTTGTTCTGGGACTGACAGATCCCCATGAAAAAAAAAAAAAAAAAAGAATGCAGGGTTTAACAGTTTCAACATCAGCAGGTTTTTCCAAAAGGCACAGAAACACATTTAAGATGTAGGTGGTCTACACCCCCATCACTGTTACAATGGGAAAATACAGCCCAAGAAAAGATGGTTCCTACAGGTCAAGTCCATAGAAGACACCTGCAGGATATTATCATGATGAGTCTGGCTCCACCAAGTCTTACACAGAATCTCTAAAATATATATATATATACATACATACATACATACATCATTCCTGACATGGCAGGTACGGAAAAACAATACCTTCAGTTTAACTTTGGGAGGAAAAATTCATCAGTGTTCATAAAAACATTTGTGTATCTTTTCACTGAATGGCTTTTACTCTAGAAAGAGGAAAGAACCAAAAAAGAAAAAAAAAAAAAAAAGAAGGAAGCCTGACCTTGCAACAGGCAAATGTTCTACAAACCAAAACATCACAAACTTTAACAGCAGTAAAATCCAAACTGACTCTAATACCATCCAGGCCTAACAGACCAGGTAACAGTGCCTATCTGACTTCATGTTGCTCGCAGGCTCTCCCAAAGAAATCACTAACAAAAATCATTTCTAAATCTTTTGATAGTTTTCCCTGGGGGATTTCTGAAGTTAGAGGTGTGGATTGGAACATTCCTCTCAGATAAGGCTGTTTTGATTATGGTCACACATCCCAGAAGCAGCTGTGGTTATTCCAAGGAAGTGATGAGCCCCGGCTTGCACTAAAAAAAAAAAAAAAAAAAAAAAGGAGTCTGGTTGTAAAGAAGCTACAAGTACCATGTGCATGGAAAACTGGGTTTGGTTTCTCCTCTCTAGGTCAGTGTGGTTGCCTGGGTGACTGGTTATGGAAGAGATGGCCTACCTAGAACGCAGCATTATCTGTCCCCATGGTAATGTAAGCCCAGACTACCTTGGGGTATCTTGTAAACTCAGGAAATTTAATTCTCCAATCAAGGAGAATGAAAGTTGATCTGGTGATCATGTCCACATTTCATCAGAAGTTATCCCTAGGTCTTTGATAAAACAAACTATTAATCTTGACAATCTCAGATTCCTTTAAACAACTATTGATATTCTGTATTCAATCAATTTCTATCACATCGACAGTTTACTGACCATCTATCTTTAAAAATCTGTATTTCTGTAAAATATACTTATAGCTTGAGTACTCTCCAAAAGATTGAAGGTATATTTTGATGTAAGTAGAGTTTCTGCTTATAAGTAATTTCTAAGCCACCGAACCTCTGCACTGTTTTACCATCAACTAAGAACACCTGACGTCGCCACACGCAGGTGTTTCCATGAGTGCTCTTTCCACATCAGGAACAGGTTCTGATGGCAGGGCACCGCCTTTTTTATTGTTTATAAACCTTCATTAAGCATTTGTATTGCAAGTCAAGGCTGAGGGTCTTCGACTTTGTCCCAGGAGCTGTATGGGAAGCATCTTTGAGCATGGCATGTTCTTTTCTCAAAGCATGCCTGGAGCACAGTCCCATATCCAGGGTTCATGAATGATGGGAACAGTGGGACATGAGTCATTATGTAGAAGAGCCCTGGAAAGGGCAGGTGTCTGCTTCCCAACAGGCTATGATGGGAATAAACTGAATAGTTCTTGCGATGTTCTTTAGAACAATGTGAAATGGCTTTAAAGATAGACAATAGCTGCTCTTTCAGGGAAGAGAAGAAAACGAAGCCACCCGCCGGCTGAATGAGAAGCACAGGTGGGAACCAGGAACTCTGCTCTCCAGCTTTCATACTCATCAGAAGCGTGTGCTCTCATTAGCCTTTCATGGTGTTAGAAAAGCTCTGTGGCCACCCAGGAGCCAAAGAGAAGATGCACCTTTCCCCAAGACAAGCTTTCTGTGTTAGCTGTCCATGTCACATCACAGATGTGGTAGGGAGAACCCTACAGAACATGAGCAATGCAACCTCCACAGACCAATTCTTCCTTCTGCGGTTTTCCTGTCCAAACCAAAGAATGCTAATGTCATTCCTTCCAAGCTTATCACTGGTGACTTTCCACTTATATGACTATTCTGTCCCCTGGAAGGCCTCTTCTCTGATCTCTTAAGAGTTATCTATGCATCAATACTAATATATCCCCTCCACAATTTTTCCCAACTCTGGGAGAGTCAATTGACGCTCAGCAGTAAGCCTGTGTTTTACCATGGTCTGTTCTGTACTGCAAATATTTGGGCTGCATTTCTCACCCAGGCCAATGTTTTGTAAGCTCTCTGACCACTCCTCTCCCATAAACCATCTCTCCATCTCTGTTTGCCAGGCAAATAGTTAGCAAGTATTTAATGGATCCTTTATGAATGAACCAATCCTGTCCACACCTTAAACAAACCATCATCCATTCATTCAAAATCTACAAACCTTTATTAAGCACTTAATAAGTGCAAGGAATTGGAGATTATAAAGATAAGTAAGAACCAACCCTGCCCTCCTAGGCTGTAGATTTTTTGATTGCAATCTAAGGGTGGAGCTAAGAAACTTGCATAAATAACTTGTGGCAAACAGGCACAAGTGTTATCTCAGACACACAAAAATACTGCAGTGTGAAAACAGAAGGGGAGACTCATTTCAATTTTGGAGGGGAGTTCTGGGAAGGAGAAAAGCATTTGTTGAAGGTCAGAGTACATTGAACAGTTTGTCAACGTTATTTCATTTAATTGCCACAACTACCTTCTGAGTTAGGTATTTTTACCCCCATTTTATAGATAAGTAAATTGGGGTTCTGAGAAGCTAAATATTGTGGCCATGATCACATAGCTGACAAATAATGAAACTGGAAATCACACACTCAAAGGTGTGGTTCCAAGATCCTGCTCACTGTCCCACACCACAGTGTCTGTCTGAGACAGACAAAAGCAATGTCACTTGCATTGACGGCACTTATTCGGCATGGTAAGAGTCTTCGGGGAAGGGAGTCGCTCAGGGGTAGTATACTATATGCTCTGTGTATATTAGGCTCTGGGTCCAATTCGGATCACCACCAACCAACAAACAAACAAACACACCAAAAACCAAAATTCTTCAGGCCGGTCGAGGGTGAGCAGGGCACTTCAGGAACAGCTGACAACTGAGCCAGAGGCCAGTTGGGGAAAGGCAGAGCCTCCCATATAACAGCACAACCCACACCGGGGGACAAGAGGAGGTGTTCTGTAAGAGAAGACTAGACAATTCCCCACTTTCTCTGCAATGCGCTTGGAAAATATAAAATAACCTCTTAAAAATAGACACAAAGTATTGTTTGGCCAGTGGGAAGCCCTCCAGAAAGAGTCTTTTTTCTTTCTTTCTTTTTTTTCTTCTCTTTTCCTCTGCAATGCTGGGATGAAACCCAAGGCCTTGCAAATGACAGGAAAGTACTCTACCACTGAGCTACATCTCCCTGTCGAAAATATTGTTTAAGCATCTTGAATGTCTTGAAAGTTATTGTTTTAAACAATGATCTTAACCTTTAGTTCTAAATATCCTACAATGCAAGCCATATGAGGTAGAAAGATGATTCTCTCTACATTTCCTTTTCCTTTAGACTGCTGGTTTTTCACTCCAAGATACTATTTAGAGATTTAAGCCAGATGATGAAAGACTAAAGAAACCCCAATAATTATTTTACTTAAATAAATGTCCAGGGCCAGAGTTGTGGCTCAGTGGTAAAGCACTTGCCTTGCATGGGTGAGGCACTGGGTTCCATCCTTAAGACTACATAAAAATAAATAAATAAAATAAAATAAAGATATTGTATCCATCTACAACTAAAAATTTTTTTAAAAAATTAAAAAATGTCCAGTTTCCTATCATGCCAACCAACATTTAAGTATTCCAGATAAGAATTTTAATATTGTGTAACTGGACTGATTTTTTAAAGAAGTTTAAAAATATTTTAAGTCAAAAAGTTAGATAGGTAATATTAACTTAACAGGACATAATAGTATGTATCAGTGACCAGTGACAGAGCCCAAGTAGGAGAAGAAAACAGTGTGGGGTACACACATAGCTCAGTGTTTCATAAATTATCAGCCAATACCTAGAAATACTATCTGCTACTACCCAGAACATATGCCACCTGAGATACCAGCTGCAATAAGAGCTTATACTTGGGGGCTCTTAACTTTTACAGCCTCCTGCCACAGGGAAGGAGGGGGCCCTTGCCCAGGCACGGGACTCTAGAAGGCTGGGATGTTGAGAACCAGGGAGACACCCTAGGCAGCAAAAAACAGGACAGGAAATCACTGCATCAGAACAGATGTCTTAGGTGCCCTTACCGCCTGCAGAGCACCTGACACATTCTGAGTCCCTGATAATGCAGATGACAGTGCTGATGCTGACTAATGACCCAGATCCCAAACATTGAGTAATTCAACCCTTCCACATGTGAAAAATAATTAGTCCATCCTAGTTTATCTTGCATAAAGCACTTGTGGTTGAAATTCCACCTAGAAATTGAGGCTAGGAACAGGAGTTTATGCAATGTGGATTGGGAAATGACTTTTGGTTTGAGTCACAAAAATAAATTTATGTCACTAAAATTGCACAACTACATCTCAAAAAAGTTGGGTCTGATAATGTCAGGGGTGAAAACATGAGATGGTAAGAAAAAGGAAGGTGAGAAAGCTGTCCAGAGATGCCCAGGGCCAAGACACACTCTGGCAGTCTTGGATATGGGTGGCTCCCTCAAGATGTCCTCTCCCTAGCTCCAAGGACTCTGGAATCCTTACCAGGAAGATGCCCAGTCATTTGGCAACATGCCCAACTAATCTCAGCGTTACACCATCAACTTGTCAAAAAATGTAAGTGAGCTGGCATCTTCCAAGCCAGTCCTAAGTTGTTATTTTTTTAGTGTACGCTAAACCATTGGTTCCCTGCCACCATCACCAGTTTTAGATTTTAATTTGACCATGAGAACTCCATGTCACAGTGCCTAGGAAAAAAGGAGTTTTTAGGGATCCTTTTTAAATTTTTTTTAGTTGTTTAACTTATTTATTTATTTTATGTGGTGCTGAGGATAGAACCCAGTGCCTCACATGTGCAAGGCAAGTGCTCCACCACTGAGCCACAACCTCAGCCCCTTTTCAGGGATTTTCTGTAAGAAAAATTATGACCCCCTGTGTCAGATATAGAGACCTGCTTTTATTTTGTTTTCCCTCCAGGAATGAGGAGAAATAGTAAAAACTTTTTTTTCTTGTTCATTTAAAAAATTTTTTTTTAGTTGTAGATGAACACAATATCTATATTTTATTTATTTTTATGTGGTGCTGAGGCTCAAACCCAGGGCCTAGCCCATGCTAGGCAAGTGCTTTACTGCTGAGCCACAACCCCAGGCTCATTGTTCATTTTTTTATTGTTTTAGGTTTTTTTTTTTTTTTGGTGCTGGGGATGGAACCCAGGGGCACTTTATTACTGAGTCACATCCCCAACCCATTTTTTATTTTGAGACAGGGTCTGACTTGCTTTGGGCCTCACTACATTGCTGAGGCTGGCTTTGAACTTGCAATCCTCCTCCCTCAGCCTCCAGAGCTGCTGGGATTACAGGTGTGTACCACTGTGTCCACAAAAACATTTTTTTTCACCCTCCTAATATAAAGAGGTGTCTGGAAGGAAGCACACTTTATCAGTGCCACCCAGAGAGCTGAGAAAAAAGGAAAGCACTGGCAGCAACCACAGAGTCTAACTCCAGGTCTGTAGTTTTCAGGCTGCACCTGCCCCAGGGTCAGAGGATTCACTCCGGACCAGTCTCTGTTTTCTTATTAGTGAAATGCAGATAATATCACAAGGTTGCTGTGAGACTGAGGAAAGTACCTTTTGTAAAAGGCCTAGGACATAGTAGTTTCTCAATAATTTCAGCCTCCATGGAACCATTTACGAAGATTAATTTTGATTGATTGTTATCTGCTTCACCTTTGGTATTCAGCTAAACAGAAAGAAATACACTATCTAAAAACTTCTCACAACTCCATGAGACTTATCTGAGGAAAGCTGCTTTTAGAACTACTAGCTGCACTTGTATTTCTTTTCTTTTCTTTTTAAGCCCAATTTTAACTCATGTGGGACAACACTTTCTTAATGGAAGAGACAGGACTCATTAATTTCACCAAGCAAATTGAAGCTATAAATGAATCATTACATTAAGCCAATATTTCAGAGCATTTACTATTTCCCAAGTACTGACCTAAGCATTTTATACACATTTATAATATCTCATTGAATCCTAACAATCCCATAAAGCAGATAACTACAGTTAGCCTCATTTTATAGAGGAGGAAACTAAAGCAAAAGGATTTAGCTTTACTGACATAATAAAGCAGAGCTCAGTCACCAGCCAGAATAGAGAGGGGGTCGTCTCTTTTCCAGAAAAGTTCACCCATGTCTTTGCATCATCTGGGAAGACTATAAATATTCAAACCATGGAATTTTTGATATGTCCCTTCATTTACATTCCCACCACTGCATTAAATTTTGAAAGCTACCTCTTCTCAGTGCCATTTTTCAGAGACGAATCTAAAACTCCATCACCATATTCCACAAGGAAAGCGGTCATTTAAGCAAACGACTTCTCTCTGCCTGCCTGCCTTTAGCTACTGTTTTTTTTTCCCCTGCCTCCCATCTGCTTTAAATAACAGCTTTTTATAATTATTCTATAATTGCGAGTCGTGGTCACAACGGTCCCATGAAGAAACCACAGAATACTACCAGAGAGTACAAGCAAGAGGAAAAGACAGTGTAACTCCCAACTCGATTCACAAAAGCTCCTCAAAAATTACAGATCCAGGTGGACCGGGGGCGGGGGGGTGCGGTTCAGTGGGTAGAGCCCTTGCCTAGCGGGCGTGAGACCCTGGGTGGGATCCCCAGCACCGCGGGGTTGTGGGCAGAGGGGAGCCAACTCCACTGGTCAGTTTACCCAAGGTGTCAAGGTAAAGGCGAGGGCTGCCGGGCGCTCGTCGGGTGTGTTGGGGGTACATGGCAGAACCGGCTGGTGTTGGAGTGTGCGAAACGTGGTGGACCTGCCTCGGCGCGCTCACTTGTTCCCCCCACGGGGGGCGGGGGGCAGTTCTGGAAACGAGTATTGCCCGCTTATAGGGGACCGGCTCCGAGAAGCCGAGCTCCTTCCAGTACTGAAGACAATTACTTTGTTCAAAAGAAAAAAGGATCTGAACTTCACTGCAGGCTGGCGCAAGAAGGTGGCTCACCGTCGCCGGGTGACGGTGGGCAGGAGGACCACAGCTCACCTTCGAAACCCGCTGCGGGCTGCTGAGAGCCGGCGGCGTTCCCGGGCTCCACTCCCTGAGTCCCACTCCCGGAGGGGGCACCCCGGTCCCCAACAGCACCAGTGCCCTCAGGGACGGTCGTGGTCCCCGAGACCATCGGAAGAGACGTTGGGGCGGAGGGGACGCGCGCCGGCCTTTCCCTGCTGCAAAGTGGGCAGATCTGGCGTCGCTGCGCTGGCCGAGCGCTGCCCAGAGCCCAGGCTGGGGACCACCCCGCGCCGCGCGCCCCACCTGGAGCCGCCGCCGACCGCCTGCCATCTCACCTCCCGCCGCAGCCTCCTCTTCTGCCGCCATCGCGGTCACCTCCCGGCCACCTCCGCAGCCCCGGGGCGGGTAGCATGGAGCAGCCCGGGGCCCGCCCTGCCCGGGTCCAGGCGGCCCCGGAGCCGGGCACCTGCGGGCTTCTGCCCGGTTCCGCGACAGCCGCCACCGCAGCCCCGGGGCGCACAGCCGACGCCGCCTCACGGCCCCGCCGGCCGCCGACACTGGGCCTGCGGACTGGGGCGCGCCCGCCCGCGGGTCTGGGCGCCTCGGGTGGCGGAGCGGGGGAAAGGGACGCGCGGGGGGGGGGGCGGAGCACAGTGGGCCCCGCCCCGCCCCACCGACCCCCTCCGCGGGAGTCCCGCGCTGAAAGGCAGAGAGAACCTTTCTCGAAACCCGCCTATTGAAGCTGTAAGCCCTGGGCGGAGTGGTGGTGGCGATGGTGAACGAAGATGTCTGCGTGGTGGAGTAGCGGAAGGCGCGGGTTGGGGAGTGCGGGAAGAGTCTTCCCAGGACCCAGCTCTTAGTTGCAGACAGGAGCAGGTCGACGTCAGATAGGGGCTCCCCTGAGGAAGGCGCTTTGGCTCCTAGAACTGTTGGGTAAATCCGTAGGTAAGATCCCTTGGAGATCTCTTGACAGTCAGTCCTACATCCTCTGACATTTCTAGAATCCATTGGTTCAGTGCTCTCTTCCCACTGGTCCCTGGATGGAGTCCTTGGATACACCTTGCCTAGCAGAGGTTAGTGGAGCAAAGGAACAATTGAGAAAATACTAAAACTTGGAAGCCTTCATCTAATAATTTTCCTACCCGGACACAAGTACAGTCTGAACTAGCTGCTGTGTATCCTGAGGGCAGTTCATATGGCCATTAGTAGAATTTGGGCAAGGGGGTTGGAAGAGTGTTCCCTAGCAGAAGTAGGTGACAGGATGACTGTTGAGGTCTTAAGTGGAAACTGGGACTTCATGCACTTAGAAAGAGTTGCTGAAAACTACTCCCCCATCACTCTCAAAGACACACCCTAATGAAAACCATTCTTAAAACATTCCTAGCTTTTACTTGGAACCCCACCCCAAATTCCACCAACAGTAACTTGTGCTGGCATTCAGAAAGAGTAATTCCACCAAGAGTCTGGCAGAAAGTCTCAAGATCCGCCCTAGGTCTCCCAGAATGTGTTTAAACCCTGGCTTTCCCTAGCAAGTGCCCGATTTTGAGATGGTTTGGTAAGGTTGTGTAGAGAGGCTGAAATCTCTTACACCTGGGTATGTGTTAAATGCCATTTTGACGCTGAGGCAGAATTGCTAGGATCCTGTTTTAGTCATCTTGCTTATGAAGTATTTCTCCTATTGTCTCAGTGACCCTCACAAAATCTTTGGTGGGGTGGTTAAACACCTGTAATTCCCGTCTTAGTACAGAGGCAGAGGTTCTGACGTGATGAGTATTTTGGCCAGGGTCACTCAGTAAATAGTAGAAGCAAAATCGTAAAACTCAGGTCTCCTTCTTAGGAGCTCTTGCAGTGTGAGGTGTCCAATAAGCTTGCCTGTGAATCATTGCAGTCTTCATTCCTTAGAAATGATGATTCACTTCCACCAAAAGCCTGGAAGCAAGAAAGGAGGAATCCAGACACTGAACTATGAAAGCATGAAGCGTAATAACACAGTAAAGCCAGCCCATTGGATTCTGTGGGACAAATTCCTCTCAATGCTTAATATGTATTTTCCTGATCAGTCAGGTTTATATTCTACTTGCTATTTCTTTATACTCTTGGGCTCTATTTTCTAAAACATGGTAGGGGAAGTGCCCCGTCTTTCTTGTGTTTCTCCAACCAAACCCAGAACCTTGCACAGGCCTGGCCCTTTTAAAAATTTATTTATTTATTTATTTTTAAATATCTATCTATCTATCTATCTATTTATTATGTGGTGCTGAGGATCAAACCCAGGGCCTCCCACATGCTGGGCACACACTCTACTGCTAAACCACAATCCCAGCCCTTTATTTTGAGACACAGTTTTGATAAATCACTCAGGCCTGCCTTGAACTTGCAGTCCTGCCTCAGCTTCCCAAGTAACTGGGATTACAAGGGTGCATCATCACCACATCTGCCTCTTTTTCTTTCCTTTTTTTTTTTTTTTTTTTTTTTTAAGGAATAGTTACAAAATATCTCACAGGATAAGGAAGAGATAAGAAGCCACACAATGTCTTGCCAGAGAGCTAGGAAGGTAATCTTTCATTTCCAACCAGTTGTTTTCTCATTTTCTCCTTGGGGAAAATGTGATAAAAGTAATTTGAAATATGATTCCCAGAACCTTCTGGTCAACACTATCCCCTTGCCAAAAGCCCAGGAATAGCCTTGCTCTCCAGGAACCCTTGTTTATCCTTGAGTGGACTTATTTTGTTTCACTTTTAAGTACTTAGGCAAGGATGGTACTGTTTTCAAGATAGAGCATGTATTTTTTTTGCCTATCTAGGAACCACTGCTTCAGAAACTAAACTCCATCCTTTTCAATCTCTTGCAGGGATTGTAACAGTGTAATTTATTTACATTTGTTTACCTTAAGGCCACTTAGAAATTTTTTATTTGGTTCAAGGCAAAAATATTCATCTGCTTTGGAGTTAAACCAAAGACATTATTTCTTTTTTTAAAATGTTATATTTTTTAAACCTTTATTTAATTTATTTATTTGTGATGCTGAAGATCAAACCCAGTGCCTCACACATGCTAGGCAAGTGCTCTACCACTGAGCCACAACCTGAAGATATTATTTCTAATGATGCATAAAAAGAATTTTTAAGCTTCTAAGTGGATTGGGGAAAATAACTGAATCAATAATATTTAAGCCTACTCTTTCATCCTACCCTGTCTCCAGCAGCCTGGGGAGAGTGAATCCTGGGGAAGATGCAAAGATACTTGGATCTGCTGAGCCGTTTGATGAATGGGAGTACAGTTGGAGAAACAAGACCATGAGTGCCCTGTGTGTTCCAAGGGACAGACCTGTAGTGGACTTCCAGTGTGGGAAAGATCAGCTGGAGTTTGGCCTAAGAAGGGGAGGAAAGCAGAGATACTTGGAGGAGAGTCGCTCAAGAGAAAGAAAAGGTGGAGTGACAGGTTAGGGGAGGGCAGTGGCAGTTGCCATAGGGAGTGGAAATTCAAGAAACATCTTCTAAAAGGTTATGGGGGAGCTTCATTGTGTAATGCAAAACCTTTCATGTTACTTTCTTGGAAAATAAATTCAGCAAAAGTAACATCCTTCGTAATGATTTTGGGGTTATTATTTGTTTTTATTAAAAGTGAAAATATTGAGATTGGCCTTGGGTGGAAGGTAGGATCACCCACAAAATGCAGTTATTGAATTCATTTGATCACAGATATTGAGCACTTATCATATTCTAGGCACTACTGTAAAAGTTGACTCCCCCCTTTTTTTTAACCTCACCTACTATGCAGTTACTTTACATAGATGTTCTCACAATAACCAATGAGGCAGGCATTATTTCCTTTTGGAAAAGTCCAAAAATGACCTTTCCCCCTTTGCTCAGTGATCCCTTAAGACCAATGTACAGGAAAATGTGCAGAACTTCAAACCACCCTCAGAGATTCTGATGTTAGATATGGGGTGAGATACATTAAATCTTTATTTCAAATTGGTATCCTAGTTGATTTTGAAACAATTCTGAGATGATTGGAGTACTGTAGAAAATATTACCTTGTTAAAAATAAGTTTCCTTAAGGGCTAGGGTTGTGGCTAAAGGGTGGAACACTTGCCTAGCATGGATGAGGCACTGGGTTCAATCCCCAGTACCACATAAAAAAATAAAAACAAATAAAAAATAAAGATATTGTATCCATCTACAACTAAAAAAATATTTTAAGAAAATGAATTTTCTTCAGCCTAGATTGTTGCAGAGGATAAAGTAGGTGTGTGTGTGTGTTGGGGGAAGGGTATTTCTCTGAGTGGCAAGACACCAAAATTCTGAGAAAACTGCAGGAAGGAACAAAACTTAGGACAAGAATGAAGAAATCACTGTGCAGAAGTCTATGTGGATTTATTGCTTACTGTCATTTGCCTCTTAGGGATTGTGTATGTCAAAGCCTGCACTAATTATCTATTTTTGTAGATTCTAGACACTTAAAGCATGCCTGGTGTCTCAGGGCTTCCTTAGTTCTCTGGGTACAGGAGGTTTCTTCAGGTTCTGTTCAAGATTATTTTACCTAACAGGACAAGGAATAATAAAAGATGTTAGGCCCAAACTGGACAGCTTCCCTTTCCTATCAGGAGTTTCTCCCTTTGTCAGAGATTGAAGTCATTCTATGTTTGGGAGTTTGATCATGAACCTTTTAATTTAAAGGCTAGTCAAAACCCATCTTCCCAATTTAGATAAAGCAATTGAGCCAACAGTAATTAGACCATTGCACCCCTGGCTGGATCTGGTAAGGAACTAAATTGACAAGGCTCTCTATTTCCACTATAACTGCTTTAGAGAAGATGGACCAATAAAGACACAGTCTGCTGATGAACAGGAGCTGGGAGAAGTGGCAAAAGTACTAAGGAGAGCAAGCCTTGGTCACTGGACCATATGTCCATCCTCTTTTGTTTGATGTCTAGAGACCCAACAAATCCAAGCTGCTGAGCTGTGGTCTAGCACTATGGTTCTCAATAATCCAGTTTCACAGATAGGTCAGGAAAGATGTCACTGAACCAGATTTCTCTTCTTTTATAGGCAATGCACATCCAGCAACAGAATCTAGGACCTACAGCTTCAGTTAAGAACCACTGCCATAGAGCTGACACGCTTTTGGTTACCTTGTAGCTTGTCAGAATAACCCTAATTTTGTACCATGTGGACTTATGCTTTAGGTGAGCCTCATCCAATACTAGGAACGTGAGTCTTGATTTAAATCAATAGTCAGGCCTAGCACTGGCTTAGTAAGGGACAGCTAATCATGGCCAATAAGATGTGAGGGTTACTTTGCTTAAAATATTTTTTGGAAGGTTTTCCTTGCTATTCAAAAAAGGAGGTACACAAGGTTATTTGTCAAACTGAGGGCCTTGTGTATGCTAGGCAAATGCTCTACCACCGAGACACACACACCCAGACCCAGAATTTTCTTTTTAAGGCCTTATATGTCATGGGATGCAGAGTCCCTGCAGCTATCTAGTTTCTGAGAGAACGAGACCAAGGACAAAGCCAACACTTTAAGGATGGCAAAGTAAAAAAAATGGAAAGAACCTGTGTCAGTGATGTTTTTGAGATGCTGAATTGACTGCCTTGTGTCTTCCTGTTATGTGAGATATTCATTTTTCTATATTGCTGAAGTCACTTTTACCTGTGTCTTCCGTCCCTGAAGTCCAAGTACCAACTCCCAGTAACAATGAGCACTCTAAGTAACAACTCTTGAAACATTACCCCATGTATTCTTCTGTATTCTAAGAAATATATGGGGGTAATTTGTCAATGAGGCATGCTGTATGTTTTGGAGGAGAAGGTGCACTGGATTTGGGTTTCAGAGTAGTTTACTACCTATATTTATATATCACAATCACTCAGTCTTATGACTATAATCTATAGAAAGATAATTTTCTTTATAGAATAGTTGTTAAAAATCAAATCATGTTAAGTGAAAGCATCTTGTTTATAAAGTTTGACAGTTGAATTTAGAGTTTCCAAGCTTCTTCTCTTGCCCAAATTCTGACATTTAGTATTTTTCTGTTTTGTCTTACCATGGCATTATTAAAATGATGTGTGTCAGGGAAGAGCTGGAGTGCAACAAGGCTGAATAGGATTGACTGGCTCCCTCTGGGCTCGGTAGAACAGATCATGATTGACTGTCTGTCAGTGTCTTCCACAGGACAGAATGTAGTGGTATCTGAGCCACTTATATCTTTCTCCTCCATGTTATTTTGAGACATTTTCAATATACTGCTTGCTAATTGGTTTTGATTTAGTAGGGTATATAAACTATATGCCCAGCAAGTGCCTAAAAGTAGAATTTGTAATTTGTGCAGTTATGTTTTTAGCTACAGATTTGAACAATTTCAAACATGAACTTGTCTGATTTTGTTGTTGTTGTTTGTGAAGCAGGTAAGTGCTCTACTGCTGAGCTACACCTGGAACTCTCTTGACAGTTTAAATGGAATATAAATGAAACTTCAAATGTTTGTTTTGTTCTTGATGTGATCCTTAAGTATAGTAGTTGTTCTGCAATTTACATTCACAAAACAGTCTTTCCTGAGTTTTGGATAACACTTATCTCAAAACTCAAAAATAAAACCAAAAACACCTCACCAACAGAAATTTTGTAAACATAGTTTTTATTTTTGTCTTACCTTCAGTGAAAAAGCCCTCGTGCCACCAAAACATTTTTTTTTTTTTGAAACACTGAACTCAATAGCCTGATGACTATTTTTCTAGACAATTGCTGGATTGTATTGCTTTTAAAAAAATAACTAAGATATATTTTTATTACTTTATTCCTTTTTAAAGCAGCAATATCCCCTCACATTGTCATAAAAATCTAAAATATCTCTAATAGTCCCAAATGTCTTGTTTTTATATTTGTTTTAAGTGTTTGTTTCATTAAGATTTTTCAGAAATAAGTGCACTTCTAAAGAGAAAATAAATTTTAAATAAAGAAAACAGGAAATAATCATGGATGCAGCAAAACAGTCATTTTGAATGTTCTGAATTTTTACAATTCAAAGAATGTTTCTAGTAGCTCGGGATCTTTACTGATTAAAACCTCAATTAATTTATTTGCAGACCATCAAAAGATATTTGTTTCTCCTACCAGTTGAGACTAATTGTCTAAAGCTTTTCTACACTAAAACATCAAAAATAAATGTACTTAAAATATTTTAAAACTTCGATTTACATAAAGATATGCAGGTGTTTAAAAAAAACACAAAACATTGAAGTATGATGCTATTATGGAAATAAGTGAAACCCCATCTGAAGCCTTAGCGAAGAACATTTTATATAGTCCACATTTGGTACTTTCCATTAAGCTAACTAGCTTCTTAGATCAACTATATATTCCATTTTAGAAGTGGCTGATTTGAAAGTGGATTCCTTATTTTCAGACAACACAATGCTTTAATACAGTTAAAGAATTAAAGCCATGTTAATATAATAAATTCGTAAAAGAAAAATATCATAATTTGATTTAATACAAAGGTTTAATAAAAAAGTCAATGTCTACATTAAATCAGGAAACCGAAAAATCTGAATTATACAAGCTTTCTATATACTTAAAAACCAAAAGCACACAATTTATAATAAAATTCTTTTAATTCAAAATAGAGTCTAATTTAAAGAAAATGTCATTATGTGCAGTTGATTAGATAGGGTTCTGTTATTTAAATTAAATGATTCACCTGAAGTTTGGGAAATGTATAATAGAGAAAATTCAATCTCAAGGGTACTTTGCAAATTATCTAGCTAATTTGCATCATGAATCAAACTCGTAGCTTCCAGAGGGCAGACACAATCTTTAATTGCTTTAAGAGAGGCACTTATGAACCGCTTCTGATGAGGAGAAATCCCTAAAGATGTGAACCACTCTATTAACTCCAGCAAAGAATGAGGCTCTAAACAAAGCAAACTTTCCAAAATGTCCCTTCTAATGCCAAGAAATCGTAACTATTTCTAAGTTGTTTCTGATAATAATGAAGGAAATAAAACTAAAATGCTCTGTTCTTATATGCTCCTTATATTGATTGCAGTCTCTCAGTCAACTTGAATTAGTGGTATTCTTTCTGTTCTAGCATAGTTATGATACTTAAACTACAGACTATTGCAGTTTCTTTGTGTCTTAACTATTCATTAGCACACTAGCAAAACAGTCCTTTTTAAAAAAGAAAATGTGAAATTTAAATAAAGAAAACAGGAAATAATCATGGTTGCAGCAAATTGTCACTGTAAATGTTCTAAATTTTAACAATTCAAAGAGAGAATATGTCAAGTAGCTAGGGATCTTTGCTGATTAAAATCCCTTTTAAAAGGGAATGTGTTGGAGAGAGAAAATCTCACGAACCCCAGCAAGAGTTAAAGATTTTTTTTTCTTTTTTAAATTAAAGGCAGTTAGAAAAATCAGTTAAATTGAGATAACTCCAGAGTTTTCACAATTTTCTCTCCTAAATATTCAGTCACATGATCTAACTAGAAAAATGGAGATGAACTACTAGATGAACACATAAAAAGTACTCAACAAATGCTTAAAAATAAAGAAACAAACCAAAGGAGGGGGACACATCAGGATGGCCTTACTGAAACATTGGGACTTACTTAGCAACAGTCATCAGTTTTTGTAGATTTGTATAATGCTCCTATGTAATTCTTTCCCTTTAGGAAAGACATCCTACAAATAAATCATCACTTTAGATTTTGATCACAGATCATTCATTTATAATTCTATCAATTAACAGTTATGATAAACATTAGGCCATTCTTTAATAAAGTATTATCTTCAACTAGTACATATGAAACCAAAACCTTGGGATAGTCATTTTAGAACTAAAATATTGAGCAAGAAAAGATTATTTAATTCTTAGAGAAATACCCAAAGAATTTGATGCTGACATTTGCTCTCTTCCTCTAATAACAATCTCTTGGCCTGCATTTACTTCCTTATTTCTATTGGTATTAACCAGAGTGGTGCAGCTCAACCCAAATAGTGCTGCCCTCAAATAAGCTGACCTCCATCAGAGAGAGATCTTTCATGTCTGAATACAGCATTCCCATAGGAAAGTAAAATTCTATTCCGCTGTGAGCATCCACTCTGTTTAGGATCTTTGGTACATTTGGAGGAGCATAAGAAAATAATGGCACAATAATACAAGTACTATCAAAGGAAAAAATTTGATCAAAAGAAATAAAAGGTAACTAGCCATGATATGTAACAACTTTCTATAAAACCAAAGTAAATTGCTCTTTGTTCTTTATAAGTCCATTTACATAATCAGAAGTCTGACATTTAAAAAAATAGTTTAATAAAAATACGCTAGGTTCTACAAGCAGCCTTTACGGTCATTTCTGAAATTCAACTCACCATAATCAAATTAAAATAATGCCATGTCTTCTTGTTAAAAAAAGAAGTCCTCTTGTCACAAAAAAAGCAACTTTACATTTTGTATAATACAGTACATCTCCCTATGAATATACAGACTACGTATATAAAGGTCATCAGTATTTCTGACCACAAAGTAAATATCTTAGTGGAGTTCTTGAGTGAAAGTATTAAAACTTCCTTTTCCTTATTAGAAACTTGTCACTCCCTACAGTGGAGTTTGTGTAATAACTTGATGATAAAATTCTATTTTTAAAGAACCAGTGTATCTCTTTTTAAATTTCTTAAAACCATTATAGAAATTGTCTTCATATATATTCTACAGATGTCCAAACCAATAGGGCAAATGTTCTAACTATGGAAGATGGCTTTTACTGATTTTCTAGACCCATAAGATTTGCAGTGAGTCAGCAATACTGCAGTGTTACCTACAGGTTAGCCTATGCTGCTTTAAATGATATGTATTTCTCCTGAATTGATTAGAGGTGTTACAGTTCAAAGCCAAAGCACACACAGGCAGAATGGACCTTAATACGCATGTAGGCAGTGCAGTTACAAAGGGATGTACGTTCCTTTTATTCCAGTACCTTCGTATAATAAAGTTAACAAAATCAATAAAATATTAAAAAAAAAAAGCCAGCTGGCACTGCCAACCAATTCCTGTAGTAGTCTTAGAAATCCTAATCCTGTAGAATTTCCTCTTGTAGTCAATAAGCACCACCATCTTCAGGGTATTTCAGTGTCTTGTTACCTATGCCAAGCAAGCCTGGTGATGCAGCTACCTGAGTTCTCTTGGTTATGGGTGACTGTGATCTTCATTCATAATTTCCCAGCTTTCATGTAGGTGGGGATAGAGCCACGCTGAGTCAACCCTTCAAACCTTTTGTAGGTATAATTGAGAAAGACCCAGTCTTTGGATTTATAGTCTGGTTCTGTGGTATTTGGCACTAGAAAGATAGAAAAATTAACCAAGAATATAGAAATTTCATTAGTAAAATGTCATCTTCATAGACTTTTAATAGCATGAGTTATAAGATTATCTTACCTGGTTGTAAGATATCAGATTCAGGGAAGTCATCAAAATTTGAAGTGTCATCAATGCTCTTGATTTCTATAGGGATTGCTGCTGGCCTTTCCCTGTAAAATAAGGTACTGAGTAACCATGGGAAATTTTCCTGAATTCTTTATTTTCCAACAAATAATTCTTACAAATCTTGTGTGCTATTTTCTAATTAAAAAGGTCATTGACATTTATTGTGGATATGAGAATAGTTCAGTGGATTTCAAAATAGTTGAGTATAAATTTTTACAAAAATGTTTTCATTTACTTAGAATTTTAAAATTCTTGTACCAAGACTTTTTCATGCTATTTTTAAGTAGAAAAAGAGTGAGTGATTTTACAGTTATATAAAATAGGATATTGTGAGGACTGGATCCTACTTAAGTAATTAAGGACTAGAATTCTTCTAGTAGAAGATCCAAAAATTCAAAGTTATTTGCGAAAACAAGGTACTACATATTTGTGATGAAATGTGAATGCAAATACTTCTCAGTTGTATGAATTTCAAGAGAATCAAGAATATTAGGTTTTTAAAAAAAAATAGTCATGAATATGCCTTTCTTTTTTTGCCTTCTTTTTTTTTAAATATTTTTTTTTTTAGTCATAGATGGACATATATCTTTATTTATTTATTTATTTGGTGGCCGAGGCTTGAACCCAATGCCTTACGCATGTAAGGCAAGTGTTCAACCACTGAGCTACAACCCCAGACCCTGAAAGTGTCTTCTTATCATGTTAAAAATATTTGGCTATAAAAATCATTAAAAGAAACTATCAGTTTTTATTGTATATTTTTTAGAGGGTGGGATACTGTGGATTGACCTCAGGAGCCACATCCCCAGGCCTGTTTTGTATTTTATTTAGAGACAGGGTCTCACTGAGTTGGTCAGCACCTCACTTTTGTGGAGGCTGGCTTTGAATTCAAGATCCTCCTACCTCAGCCTCCCAAGCTGCTCATATTACCGGTGTGTGCCACCACACCTGGCTTACATTAAGGAATTTTCAACAATATTTTAATGAATACATTGGGTGTTAAGTTTACCAGATTATGTAAAAGGTACTAAGATATTAAGTAGAAGGTTCTAAAAAGCAAAATGTGTTTTTTTCCTTTACAGTGGACATTAGCCTATGATAAGTCATTTAGCTATATAGCCAGTATAGTCTCACTTATATAACCCAGAAAACACTGACTTGATAACATTATAATAGTGGTACTTCTTCTGCTAGGGGTAATCTAGCAGAATTGAAGGTAAATTAATCACCAAATCTAGAAACTCATAATACTCAGACTTCTCCCCAAAGTCCAGCAACATACCTTATATGCCCCCAGTCTACGCCTTCAAAAAAGGGGTGACTTTTTATTTCTTCTACTCCACTATTCCCAATTCTATTTTCAGAATCAGTACAAAATCTATAACAAGAAAACAAATTATATACAAATTATATCTAAAGTACTCAGTGTTATTTTTTTATTTTTTTAAAGCATTACAATTTTTTTTTGAAGTTTACTATGTTTATTGTGGAAAATGTGGGAGAAAATAAAAATCACCCATAATTGTAGTATTTAGGGATAACTATTATAAATTACAATGTATGTAGCCAGTCTGCTGTTATTGAACATTTAGATGGTTTCCAATTTTTCATGACTAAAACAATATCAAGATAAACATACTTAAATGTTTATATACATCAAATTATTTGCATAAGCAAAACTCTAAAAGCAGAGTCACTAGGTCTAAGGTCATATATAGTTTAAAGATTTTTTACTGACAGGCTGTTCTCACAGGTTGTTCCATTTATAATCCTTCCAGCTCTTCACAGCAGTACCAAAATACATCTTAGTTATAGAACAGAACAGAATCTTTTGCTTAGATGATTTCATATACAGACTTTCATAAAAAGGAGTTCCTACCACTAACAAATTTCCTTTCCCTCTTCTCTTTAATAGGATTAGGTCACTGCATTCTAACAGGAGTGAGTGACATTTTGCTTTTAATGTGTATCAGTCCCTGAAACAATACAAGACTTCTTCCCTCTTCTTGACTCCTACTTTTTTCCATTGCAAACTTCCTATTAAGAGTTTACATTTAAAAAAAAAAACCCCAAAAACCCTTTTCTTTATTGACTTCTTTGGCTATGTAGATCAGTGGTATCCTCTCTTGACACACAAAAGTGAAACAGATCTTTTGGGTACCTGTGAAGTGTTAAGACACCCTGAACTCCTCTAGGGGTTTAAACACTAACCTGAGAATTAAATCCTTGGCTTTCTCAGAAATAGGTACTTCTGGAGGAAATACTAGAGTTTCTTTCCAATTCATCACTTTTCTGTATGTTTCTTGAGGCGTTTCGGAGCAGAAAGGTGGATAGCCTACATGTCACAAAGAAAAACAAAAGCTTTGTCAGCTTTTGTGATTAATTAAATTGTACCTACTAAATACGTGCCACAAGAAACAATGCTGAATGCTGTATCTAATTTAAAAAATACCACCATTCATCAATTTACAATAAAATTGCCAATAGAGTCAATAAAGGATTTAAAGTACCCCTCTTCCTTATTTTACCTGAAAAGTCATGCAGATACATGAATGTCCAGGTAAATACCTGCCTTCCTTCAATAGGATCCCTAAAGAGTCCTTTGGTATTTGGTAATATTTAACATTGCAGAAGGTTAGAAATAGGTTTAAAGTAGTTAAACTACTTTAGCCCATGATATCCGTAACATGTTCAAACAATAGCACTCAAGGTAACGCAAGTTAACGACAGAACATACCTATTAACATTTCATACATAATCACTCCCAAAGACCACCAGTCACACAACTTGTTGTAACCAGTCTGCATAAAGACTTCTGGAGCAATGTAATCTGGTGTCCCAACTGTGGAATATGCCTGCAAAGGAGCAGCTTATCAAACCAACATTCAGAACATTTAAAAAACAAAAAACAATAAAACAAAAAAAATCCCAACCACCTGAGTATGATTTACTACTGAAAAAAGTAAAGTTTAAAGAAGTTAATTTTCCCTTTAATAACTTATTCCATATGTTTATCATATGCAAGGTGAGTCAGATTCTATGTTACAGAATACATGATTTCTGCTTCCTAAGATGCTCAACTAAATCATTATATGTGTAGCCCTAAGTCCATCTCAAAACAGAATGAAAAGGTTGAACCCGGGCTGCCCTGTCACTACAATTGTGTTCTTGGGCAAGTTATTTAAGCTCTCAGAGCCTCAGCTTCTGCTTACAAAAATCTGTGGTAATAAAACCTGCCACAACAGGGTCTTGCTAAATTGCTTAGGGTCTCGATTAATTGCTGAGGCTGGCTTTGAACTTTTGATCCTCCTGCCTTCGTCTCTGCTTCACTGCACCTGGCTTCATTCTTAGTAAATTGTTTTTAAGGAGTAGTTCTCAATGAGAGCTAGGTGCTATTTCTGATGTAACAAGCAGATTTTGTCATCTCAACAATATAGGAGAAGACATGATTGGCAGTTAGTGGGCAGAGGAAATTTCCTGTCCTAAATAGTAATAAAGTACTTTTTTACTTCTTCCTTGGGAAACCCTGATACAACACAGGATAACTATTGGCCATGAGAACATTAACCTATGATTACCTTTGAAAACTCTGTAAATAGGAGGTAAAGAATTCTCCTATGATATTTTTAGCCAGTATTCATTATTTTCCTTTAAAAGTAGACAATACTGCAATTCTTTTCTCAGCTGTAAAATATGACCTAAAAGTGACACATTGAAAAGCAGAATGGAGTTTTCCTCAATGCATAGCTCAATACATTTAAAAAACACTGGACTGTAGGGGATAGGAAAGGTAGCAGAATACAACAATTACTAATAGGGCATTATATAAAATTGTGGATGTGTAACCGACGTGATTCTGCAATCTGCATCTGGGGTAAAATTGGGAGTTCATAACCCACTTCAATCTAATGTATGAAATATGATATGTCAAGAGCTTTGTAATGTTGTGAACAACCAATAAAAAAAAATTCTAAAAAAAAAATAAAAAATAAAAAAAAATAATAAAAAAATAAAAAACACTGGACTGTTTTTACAAGAGTTTTCAATTACTTGGTCTAATAAGAGAATAAGTTAAATCATGCAAAGGTTGTTTATTTGGTTTTAGAGGGTGTCAAACTATTATTTTTCAGTCTATTTACTTCCCTAAAGGAATGGTGAGTTAGAATCCCCATTCATTACTTGGTTGAAGTGAACAAATATTTATTGAGTATCTACATGTATGAGAAGGTGGAAAAACAAAGTCAAAAGGCACATTCTTCATCTTACGAATGTTCATGGTTCTGGATAAAGGGAAAGAGGAAAAGGGGGAAACAATTCTTATAAATTTGCTAAGTAACAGAGGAGAAATAGTATGGGGTTAAAAGTAGTGTAATTCTACATTAATGGAATAATGAAGTTTACCTGTGGCAATTTTTTTGGGGGGGTGGGAGGGTTGGTTACTGGGGATATAATCCAGGGGCATTTTATCGCTGAGCTACATCCCAAGCCCTTTTTTACTTCTTCTTCTTTTTTTTTTTTGTACTGGGGATTGATACTCAACTACTGAGCCACATCCCCCAGCCCTATTTTGTATTTTATTTAGAGACAGGGTCTCACTGAGTTAGTCAGCACCTCACTTTTGTGGAGGCTGGCTTTGAGCTCAAGATCTTCCTACCTCAGCCTCCTGAGCTGCTGGGATTACAGGTATGAACCACTTTACTTTTTTTTTTTTTAAACAAAGGTGGTGTTATTTTATTTGGACCTTTATTTTGTACATTTATATGCAATGCTGAGAATCAAACCCAGTGCCTCACACATGCTAGACAAGTGTTCTACCACTGAGCCACAACCCCAGCCCATTACATTTTGTTTTGAGAAAAGATCTCACTAAGTTGCTGAGAGTCTCGATAAATTTTGGAGGCTGGCCTCAAACCTGTGATCCTGCTGTTGAAGCCTCTCAAGATGCTGGGATTATAGGCATGCTCCACCATACCCAGCTTGAGGCAGTTTTGTATCTATTCTATCATAACACTGTTGAAATCCCAAATTTCCTATTTACTTGATCTCTAAAGAAGTTCATAGAAAAGGGCAACCACTTTTTTACAATTGTTATTTGTTATATCAGGATTTATATCACAGCACAGAAAATGAGGAAATGGAAATCCCATGCCATTCACACACTCAGTATGTTTTATTTACAGTGCTAATTACTATTAAACAGATGAATTACTTATTCATATTAATTGTCAATAAAGTACTCTAAAATTAAATCATAAAGTAGATTTTTATAGTTTGCTTTATAGGCAAGGAAATCATAAAAAGAAACAGAAAACTATGTGAGCCCAGAATAAGCACCATCATTGAAGGGAGTACTAATCACTGTGAAGACAAAACAATAAAGTAGAAAACAGATGAGATTTTAGGACCAGCACACAAAATTCTCTCTTGAAAATGTGGTTAACTCACCAGTTGTCTCCTGTTTTTCTTCCATGTTTCCGCTTTCCTCTTTGAGTTCATGTTCTGAAATGCTAATTTCAACAAGACAGAATTATAATCACGAGGGGAAAACTCTTAGCAAAAGACAAATCACATATAAACATCTAAAACACAAGGTAAATTCAGTTGAGTGGGGAGAGGAAGGGAGAAAATTATCATTTCTTAACAGTACTCCATTAAACCAGCTATAATATCTTAATCAAAATAAAAAAGCAAACTTACAGAAGTCACTTGGTGGGTTGTGTGTAAGATTTCTGTAGAATTCAGTCCTGTGAGCTTTCTTTAACCCCGTGCATAAACCAAAATCAGATAATTTTACATGTCCCTAAAAAAAATTTCAGTAAAACCAGATTATATCAACTTTGAAAAAAAGGCCTTATTATAAACTCCTCTTTTAAATGCAATTATTATTAAAATCTTTGGCTTAAAATTCATACAGATAAAAATGTAAACTTAGAAATATTGGAGGAGGATGATTTTTTTAAAGCATAAAATGGAAGGAGATTAAAAAAAAAAAAACCATGGATTTATCCCCAGCACTGCAAAAAATAAAAATAAAAAAAAAAAATCATATCCCCATGATACATTCCACTCCAGAGGCCTCTCCTATTGTGCTGTTCTGAAATAATGTAGTTTAGCAATAATTCAAATTACAGTTGTATATTTTTAATCATAAAACCAGCTTTACTCTATAAACTAATCAGCAACCTCATAATTCACCGGTTTATGCACATGCCTTGGCATCCAATAAGAGGTTGTCTGGCTTGATATCCCGATGGATGAAGCCCAACTGGTGGATTGCATCTATTGCCAGAACAGTCTCTGAAATGTAGAACTGTGTTTCCTCTTCTGTCAAGGTATCCTTCTTCATTAACAATGTCATCATGTCACCTAAGAAAAGGGAAGCATCATGTTACTGAAAATGCTTCAAAAGGGGAGGAAATACCCTACAAAAGCTTTCTTTGTATTTTTACAATGTATGTCTGATTTGGCATTTTGTGATCCACCCAGTACACCTCTAACCATCTCTGGAGCTAAACAAAAGTCACGTTGCATAAGCAAATTTTGATGACATGCAATGGTTTTAGAGTAGAGAGTTTTTTGAAACCAAATCAGAACAGAGCTCATAGAAGCTGATGAAGAAATATAACTCCATTCAGAATAAGTTGCTGAAGAAAATAAGTCAAACTGCAAAAAGAATCAAAATAAACACAGCAGGAAACCAGACATACTCTTTAAAATTTCAAAAATAGCCTGAGCTCCTTAGTCCAAAGAAAATAGAACATTAGCTCACTTTAAGAAATCACTTCTAGGCAGTCTTTTATTTTCAAGAAAATTTTTCCTTTAAAAAAGGGCAAATAATAAGTAGTTTTTAGTACTGTAAGAACTAGTGCATTTGCAACACAGAATTGATAACTGATAATATTTTCTCATATCTGCTTTGAGTCTTTTTAAAAAAAGACTATATAGAAGTATTCTTTGTCCTCCACTCCCATTCTATTTCCCATTCCCTCTTAGCTGAGTAACAATGGATAGATTTGGTTTGGTGTGTATCCTTACGGCTTATTTATAAAATATGGTTTCACATATGTATGTATTAGAAATTTATAGTTTTGGGTTTTTAAAATTTTACCTAAATACTATCAAATTATGTGTAATTTCACAGCTTATTTTTATTTCATTCCACTGTTTCTGAATTTTACTGTGGAATCAGATAGAGCTTATGACTTTTAATTACAGTTAAAAAATTTCCATCACATAATTTGGACAGATTTTATTGTTCTATACTTCTAATGACAGGCATTTGTCTTGAATGTAGTTTTTCACTATTATGCTGATGCTGCCATAAGCATTCTTTTGCATATTTCTTGTGCACATGTAGGGAGAATCTCCAGGGAGAACAGCTGGTTGTGAAAGTACTGGATCATAGGCCACATGCATTTTCAGATTCACTGAACATCTCCAAATTGCTCTCCATCAAAGTTAGAGATCTACTTACAGGAGGTCAGTATCTTCTACAGTCTTATCAATATTCATTATTATCAGACTTGAAGGCTTTTGATAATCTGATGAGTGTGAAATGATATATCATTCCTATTTACATTGCATTTCACTGGGGCTGGGGATATAGCTCAGTTGGTAGAGTGTTTACCTTGTATGCACAAGGCCCTGGGTTCAATCCCCAGCAACACACACACACACTCACACACACACACATAAAAAAAAAAAAGAAAGAAAGAAAGAAAAAGAAAAAAATAGCATTTCCCTGAATATAGGTGAAGGTGAACATTTTCCTATATAAAACAGCCAGAGTTTCTCTTCTGTACACTGTCAGTCATTTTCCTGCTGGGTATTTGTGTTTTTATTTTATTGGCTTTTTGTTTTAACTCTACACTTATAACAATCTAAGGGTTGCAGTGAACCCAGAATGGTAGTATTTAAAATGTACCAATCTAATCATTCCTTCAAAATTTGATTTGATTTGACCTGATTTGTGGTCAAAATGAATATTATTATACAAGGAAATTCTGAAAAACTGTGAGTATATAAACCCCATAACTAGAACTATAAAAGTAAACCTAATCAACAAAGTTATTATTACATATAAAGATATGCTTGGTCAGCTTGTCATTGCTATAATGTTTTCTTTACCTCCAGGAAGAAATTCCATGATGAGATAAAGGTTCCTCTTATCCTGAAAACTGTAAAACATCTTCACCACCCAGGCACCATCTGCTTCCACCAAAATATCTCTTTCTGCTCGGATATGTGCCACCTAGAGGAATATATTTTAAAAGAATAATTGTAACACATTACACATTTTTCAAGTTTCCCTCTTAAAATTATGCATCCATAATTGTCATGAAGGAAAACTGGAATTTCAAAAAAGATTTCAAACATAATGCATGTACAAATTCTCATTAAATACGGAGACTCTCATGAAATAGTTTGTTTTAGCTAATATCTTTAGGGTTGAAAAGATGAGATCAAAAGGTATATTATAGAAAGCTGAGGCCTTTGAGATAGGGTAATGACTAGTCCACAATCTTCCCAACTAAAACCTCTCAACCAGGGCAAGAATCCTGGCTTTGTTATATAAATTCAGGACATTAGTTTGACTTTGTTAAAAGTAGTAAACAATGCAATGTAGATTAGTATCACAAAGTCAAGGTTTACTAAAACTACTTTTAGCCATTAAAAAAAAGGGCCCAGTTTGATCTTTATTTGTTAGTTTTTATATGGAGGAACATTTGTAATAATTTTATATTAAGTTATTGTTAGAAAAATCTCTAATCATTAGTTACAGCAAATTAGTATAAGTTTTTGAGGTTTTCCTACTGATTTGTCAGACACATAATTACCTGGGATACCATTATGTAAAAATTTTATAGACTAGAAATTTCATAAACTGAATAATTTATGAGGTTGGTATAACTTCAGTTTCCAGATGCTTTTGCATTAGTATGTTTACATGTTCTTTGTTCAAGGATTTATCAACAAGATTTGATTTTATACTTTTGATATTTTCACTGTGTACCACTAAGAAATCTGGTCCAAAGCACACTGAAAGCACATATTTGAAAGCCTTTTAAGGATAATAAAATCTGATCGGCTTAAGAAGTCATTTTGGGAATTACTGTTATTGCCTGGTTCAATAAATGCTGAGAGCATAGCACAAGAGTGAAGAACAAAGAACCTGCTTTCTGGCATCAAAAAACTATTTTCTAAATTCATATGGAAAAATAAAAGACCCAGAATAGCAAAAGCAATTCTAAGCAGGAAGCGTGAATCAGGCGGTATAGCGATACCAGATTTCAAACTATATTACAGAGCAATAGTAACAAAGACAGCATGGTACTGGTACCAAAACAGGCGGGGGACCAATGGTACAGAATAGAGGACACAGAGACTAATCCACAAAGCTACAACTATCTTATATTTGATAAAGGAGCTAAAAGCATGCAATGGAGGAAGGATAGCATCTTCAACAAATGGTGCTGGGAAAACTGGAAATCCATTTGCAACAAAATGAATCTGAATCCCCTCCTCTCTCCATGCACAAAAGTTAACTCAAAGTGGATCAAGGAGCTAGATATCAAATCAGAGACTCTGCGTCTGATAGAAGAAAAAGTTGGCTCCGATCTACATATTGTGGGGTCGGGTTCCAAATGCCTTAACAGGACACCCATAGCACAAGAGTTAATAACAAGAATCAATAAATGGGACTTACTTAAACTGAAAAGTTTTTTCTCAGCAAGAGAAACAATAAGAGAGGTAAATAGGGAGCCTACATCATGGGAACAAATTTTTACTCCTCACACTTCAGATAGAGCCCTAATATCCAGAGTATACAAAGAACTCAAAAAATTAGACAATAAGACAACAAGTAACCCAATCAACAAATGGGCCAAAGACCTGAACAGACATTTCTCAGAGGAGGACATACAATCAATCAACAAGTACATGAAAAAATGCTCACCATCTCTAGCAGTCAGAGAAATGCAAATCAAAACCACCCTAAGATACCATCTCACTCCAGTAAGATTGGCAGCCATTATGAAGTCAAACAACAACAAGTGCTGGCGAGGATATGGGGAAAAGGGTACTCTTGTACATTGCTGGTGGGACTGCAAACTAGTGCGGCCAATTTAGAAAGCAGTATGGAGATTCCTGGGAAAGCTGGGAATGGAACCACCATTTGACCCAGCTATTGCCCTTCTCGGACTATTCCCTGAAGACCTTAAAAGAGCTTACTACAGGGATACTGCCACATCGATGTTCATAGCGGCACAATTCACAATTGCTAGACTGTGGAACCAACCCAGATGCCCTTCAATAGATGAATGGATAAAAAAAAATGTGGCATTTATACACAATGGAATATTACGCAGCACTAAAAAGTGACAAAATCATGGATTTTGCAGGGAAATGGATGGCACTAGAGCAGATTATGCTTAGTGAAGCTAGCCAATCCCTAAAAAACAAATACCAAATGTCTTCTTTGATATAATGACAACAACCAAGAACAGAGCAGGGAGGAAGAGCAGGAAGAAAAGATCAACATTAAACAGATACACTAGGTGGGAGGGAAAGGGAGAGAAAAGGGAAATTGCATGGTAATGGAGGGAGACCCTCATTGTTATACAAAATCACACATAAGAGGTTGCGAGGGGAACGGGTAAATAAACAAGGAGAGAAATGAAATACAGTAGATGGGGTAGAGAGAGAAGATGGGAGGGGAGGGGAGGGGAGATAGTAGAGGATGGGAAAGGTAGCAGAATACAACAGTTACTAATAGGGCATTATGTAAAAATGTGGATGTGTAACAGATGTGATTCTGCAATCTGTATTTGGGGTAAAAATGGGAGTTCATAACCAACTTGAATCTAATGTATGAAACATGATATGTCAAGAGCTTTGTAATGTTTTGAACAACCAATAAAAAAAAAATTAAAAAAAAAGAAAAAAAAGAAAAGCATTTTGAAAATGAAAAAAAAAACTATTTTCTCTCTGGATTTGGCTCAATAAGGAAAAAAATGATAATAAAAATCTGTACCAATTTCTTTTTACAAAGCATTTTAGGGCAGTAAAGGAAAAGCCCTGAACTTTTGGAGCTACATGTGATGTTGTCAGGAAAAAGAACTATATCATAAACTTGGCTTGATTATTTTAAAATATCTTACAGCTAGATTCCATGGTATGTTTCCCAAATGGGACCAGAAGATTTGAAAGGATGATGTATGGTGATGTGGCAGCACAAGGCCTGCGATTTGATTTTGGGGGTGTTTAGCACTACAGTATCTGTGACAAACCTTGAAATACAGAGTAGATTTGGAAAACTTTTCTAAAATGAAATTCAGAAGGGAGGGGAGAGGAGGGATGTGGGGATAGGGAGGGCAGTAGAATGAAACAGACATTATTACTTTATGTATATACATGACTGTAAGATAAATGTGATTCTCAATATGTACACTCAGAAAAATGAGAAATCAGATCCCGTCTATGTATAATATATCAAAGTATATAAATGCATTCTACTGTCACATATAACTAATTAAAACAAATTAAAAAAATAAAAAATAAATCAAATGAAATTCAGTGGTAAAAGAATGCAGATTAATTTATGAGGTAGGAAGTGGGGGACAATTCCAAAATGCAAATCTGACTGCATGCAAAGCTGGTAAGACTTCCTCTGTACAAGAAAGAATAATAGTCCAGAGGCTCCTCAACTTCTAGCAAAATATTTGAGACCATGCTGTCCAATACAAATATAATGCAAGCCACACATGTAATTTTAAATTTTCCAGTAGCTACATTAAAGCAAAAAAAAAGAAAAAAGAAAAAAGCTAGGTGAAATTAATTTTAGTAATAGTTTGTATAATCTGATATTCCTAAATTAAATATCTAATTGATATAAAATTGTTGAGATATTTTATATTTTTGACCCTGAGTCTTCATTTAGTGTGCAGTTTACATTTATAGTACATCTCAATTCAGAGTGGCTACATTTCTAGTGCTCAGTAGCCACATGACTAGCAGCTTGACTACAGCTTCAATTAACTGCTATCTTTTGTCCTTCCTCTAAAACCATATCTAGGATTTATCCTATTATGGCTAAGTTAGACTCCTATGTACCTCCTAGTCTCTGAAGCTATCATCTTTACCCAAACTTACATTCCAATCATTATCTATAATTCTCTGCTCTAGCTTGACAGCTCCATCTTTCTTGCCTTCCAAACCTCTTCCCTCTGGAATCATAGATTGTCATCAACAAAGTCCCCTAAAACCTCTCCTCTGGATGGTTCCTTTCACCCTGTCACTTCAGCTGAAACTAGGGTGAAAAGCACCCAACTACCAACTGGTTTCACCATAAATTCATGAATACAAATCTCAGTGGGCATTTGCCATAGCAAGTATCCTTTCCCACACTTCCAGATAACTATTTTGTACTTTTCTCTCTTTTGACCTCCAACAAGCTGCACCTCCTTTACTCCAAGCCAGTGACTGCTTCTTTGTACTCAGGCAGAAACCTGGAACTTCCCAATGCCAGAACAACCACTCTATATTCCCATTTCTCTGCTTTTCTTCTGTTTTACTAGATGGGTTTCTGGTCCTGTCCTCCAGCATACTGCTGCAGTTATCTCTCCTTTCTTTCCTACATCTTCAATTTTTTCCTTTCTAATGAATTCTTCCAACTATGACATTTCTTGTCATAAAACAAAAACAAAAACAAAAACAAAACCCTTTCAGCCCTAACTCTCATTTTACTAATCTATTCTTTAATCTGCTTCACATGAAGAATTTACCGCTACTCACTTCTCCACTTGTTGCTTCCCATTCTCTTTTCCGCTATTCCAGTTAGACTTCTCCTTGCCAAGATACTCCGTCTCCTTTGTGGTTTCCTCCTCTGTGTGGTGCTGGGATCCAGGCCCTCTTCTCTATCTATACTCGTTCCCTAGGCAATTTCATCTTGTCCCATTACTTTGTCCTTCTTTCTTCCCTTCCTCTCAAAATTCTGCCCATCCTCTCATTCTGCAATAATCCATCAGAGCAAAATCTGCTAACTCTTCCTGCAAACACACACACACTTAATCTATTTTAATTTTTATTCAACTTTACTATTGTAACCAAAGTGTAAGCCACAACTACATCCTGGATGGAAATGATACACTCTCCCAGGTGGTCTCCGTGCTTCAAATCATGCTTTGCCTATAAGCAAGCAAAAAGATGAATTCATTGTTGTTAAAAAAAAAAAAACAACAAAAACACACTACTGCCCAGCTTAAACGGGGAAAAAATAAAACAAACAATATCATCCCATTGTACTCAGAATAAAACCCAAATTCTAGATCATGGCTTTCAAAGTCCCATGTGATCTGGCTACTGCCTACCTTTTCCACTTCATTTCTAATCATTTTTCCCTCACTTAATTCTAGCCACATGGTTTCCTTCTCTCTGAGCAGACTAAGGTTATCCCTGCCTCAGGTCTCTGGATTTGCTCCTGAGACCTTTATTCTAATGATGTCATTCTTTCTCATCATTCAGTCTCTCATCAAATATTCCTTCCTAAGAGAAACTTCCCCTGACTGAATTCTTCCTCTTTAACCCAGATCATATATATCACTGATCCTTTTAAAGAAATTTTCGCATAATATTTATCAATCATGACAATTTGATATAGCTGTCTGTGCAGTCTCTCCATTGTTTCAAAAGAACAAGGATCATATTTGTTAACTATTGTATCCCAGGGTGGGGTGGTAGCTCAGGAGTAAAGCACATGCCTAGCATTCAGAAGGCCCTCACCACTGCTGAACGAACACACACACACACACACACACACACACACAGTATCCCTGAACCTACAATGGTATTTGGTATACTGTAGATACTCAATAACTGAATAAATGCTATGGAAGAAAGAACAATGCAGTGAAAATCCAAGTGTGTCATAGTGAAATAAAAATTAATATTTTACTGCTGCAATGACAAAGTAAGAATGGGGGGGGACAAACAAACAAAATCTAAGAGGCCATCTCTCCTTATGCTCCTATTGTTGAGTCCTTCACCAGAATATGTATTCAATTTAGAGTTTTACAGGGTGTCCATCCAGGCTGGGAATACAGAACACCTATGAAATGGAAACATATCAGTGTTTTCAGACATTATGGCCACCTCACAGAACTGCATTAAGTCCCAGGAAACAGAGAGTGAACCAAGGAATAGAAAAAGAGCAGTGAACAGATATTGGAAATAGGTAAACCCAGTAAATTCTCAGGAAACTAGTTCTGCTAATTTGATATGCAACAGGATTAAGAGTGTTGGGAACTATTCTTTGTTTCCACCAAAATCAGAAAAGGGGGTATTTCAGAAGGAATTCTGTTATGAACTGAATGAATCACCCAAAATTGTAATAGTGAAGTCCTAACACCCCAGTGTGACTATATTTGGAGATAGGACCTCTAGGCCCTCTAAAAAAGGTTTAATGAGGATGAAGGGTGAAGTTAGTGTCCTTATAAGAAGAGACGCCAGGAGTTCTCATGTGAGTATTTGTGTTCATTCTCTGAGGCCCTCCACCACCCATCTTCCCTTCATTCACCAAGGAAAGGCCATGTGAATACTTAGTGAAAAGTAGCCTTCTGCAAGTCAGGAGAAGAGGCCCCACCAGAAACTAAATACTATAAGAACTTTGATCTTGGGACATTCAGCCTCCAGAACTACAGGAAAATAAGCTACCCAGCTTGTAGTGTTTTTGCCATAGCAGCTCAAGAAAACTAATACATAGATATTTATAAACTTGAAGACAATTTAAATATTAGAATTGAGCCGGGCATGGTAGTGTGTACCTATAATCCCAGCAACTCAGGAGGTTGAGGCAGTAGGATCTTAAGTTCAAGGTCAGTCTCAAAAACTTGGAAAAATCCTCAGTAATTTAGTAAGACCCTGTTTCCAAAGAGAACAAATAAAAAGTATTGAAAATGTATCTCAGTGGTAGAGTCCCCCTGGGTTTTAGCCCCAATACCACCAAAATATTAAAAAAAATAAATAATTGGAAAACACTATAACAGGCTATCAAAAATTAATCAATTATATATTAAGACAGATTTATTTTAAAAACTCCAATATAAACACTACCCTACCATCTTAGACATGGATATTTCTTTGCAATGCATGTATGAAAGAATCCATACCTGTTCTTTTTCAAGCATATCAGCCTTTCTCAATATCTTCATTGCATAGATATGTCCTGTATCTTTTTTTTGGACCAGCCGTACCTATAATATAAAAATACATATTATAGCCAAACATGTTGATGCATGCCTGTAATCCCAGTTACTCAGAAGGCTGAGGCAGGAGGATTACAAGTTGAGGCCAGTGTGGGCAACTTATTTTGAGATCCTGTCTCAAAATAAAAAATAAAAAGGGCTGGGAATGTGGTTCCATGGTAGAGTGTTCCTGGATTCAATCAATCCTCAGTAAAAATAAATAAATACACACACACACACGCACACACACACATGTCACTACTTTTAATTCAAGAGTGAAGAGCAGGTTCTTTTGAAGAAAGCTGATATTTGCCATTGGTGGTAATTTAGGAATAATATGTTTGAATAGATATTTTAAACTATCTTAGGACATATATTTCATCAGTGGTGGCTTCAACAGAGCAGCTCACCTCTCCAAAAGCTCCTCTTCCTATAACTTTCAGAGACTCAAAGTCATCCAAGCCAAGCCTGGTCCTCTTGAGCCGTAAAAACTCTGTTTCCTTGCGAGCATGTTGTGATCGGCGTAATTTTTTCTATTGAAAAAAGATAATTTAAAAGGATAATTTATAATCAGGTTGTTTCAAAGGTGCTTACAATATTAAAAGATGATAAACATTGGGCTGGGGATGTGGCTCAAGCGGTAGCGCGCTCGCCTGGCGTGCGTGCGGCCCGGGTTCGATCCTCAGCACCACATACCAACAAAGATGTTGTGTCCGCCGAGAACTAAAAAAAAATAAATATTAAAAACTCTCTCTCTCTCTCTCTCTCCTCTCTCACTCTCTCTTTAAAAAAAAAAAAAGATGATAAACATAAAAACAGGGATAAGGTATCACTCATCTTTAACTGAACCCTGCCTAGTTTTTAGTCGTTCAGCTAAGAAGGAAAGACAGATCAAAATGACCAGAAATATTACTCCTAAATAAAAAAAAACTACTGAAGTATCTCTTCCTGATCCTGTATATATGTTTTAAAGAATTAGGTTAACAATTAATTAGAAATATGTAAATGTGTATCATCAATATAATGGAATTCTGATACCTCTTAAAGTTAAGATAAACAGATGAGGGGCTGGGGAGATAGCTCAGTGGTAAAGCACCTGCCTAGCATGCATGAGGCCCTGAGTTCAATCCCCATCACCACATAAAAAATAAACAACAACAATAAAAAATGATATTAAAAAAGATAAGTAGAAGAGATTATGTCTTCAATCCAGACAGCTGAATGAAGTTACCCAGACACAACAATGTAGAAATTATGACACTGTGAAAATAAGTCAAAGGTAAAAATTGAAAAGCTTTTCTTAGTGTCCTTTTTCACATCAAATACTTATTACAAAATCCAGTGATACTATGGAAAATAAGTAGGCAACAATGAAGGAGAATTTTTTCTTTCGATAAGAAGTCATAATATAAGAGAAATTAAATTACTAACACAAAGATACAATAATCATTACTTTGTTTACCAAAAGGGTATCCAAACCTAGTACCTATGTATTAATTTGAATTAATCATGCAGGGTGATTTTAATCTTTTAGAAGTCAGTTTAATGCATCTTAAAATGACATTTATATAATTGTGAAAACACAAGTGGATCCTAGAGCAACAGTGAAGACTATTTTTGCTTCCTTTTACATAAAATGCAATGCCAGTAACCTTTTTTGAACATAGTAGGTGTTCAAAAATACCTTTTGAATAATTTTAAAAGCCTGAATTACTGGTAAAAGACAACTCTTCAAATTAGCTTGTTTTAAATTTTAAGACTATAGCTTTTTAAAGGCCACTTGGTGGCACTATAGCATTATGTCCTTAAAAGTAATAAGGCGAGTTTAAAAAAATTTTAGTCGCATAAATGAATACCTCTTAAGAATTCTGAAAGATAATCCTGAATCTTTCCCTTTATAGCTCATGAAACAGGGTACATTTAGGCATAGTTACAGAAACTTGTCTAATCTGAATGCAGAATATGACCTGATTGTACCATTTCATTAAAAGTGCCTATAGACTAGTTAAAAAAAAAAAAATCACTGAATATCTAATAGGTTAAATTGTATTTGACATACAGATGTATTTAATTTGGGTGGCAAGTTGTTTTAAAACATTCTAATATTTGCCAAAAAACTTTATTTATTTTTTTTTAAGAAATACTTTTTTTTTTTTTTTTTGAGAGAGAGAGAGAGAGAGAGAGAGAGAGAGAGAGAGAATTTTTAACATTTATTTCTTAGTTTTTGGCGGACACAACATCTTTGCCTATATGTGGTGCTGAGGATCGAACCCGGGCCGCACGCATGCCAGGCAAGCGCGCTACCACTTGAGCCACATCCCCAGCCCTGCCAAAAAACTTTAAAAGTAGAGGTGATTTTACATAAAAATCCAAATGTCTAGTTCTTTTTGAAAAACAGGAAATTGGCCACACTCTAATGACAATCCTCTTTAGCTGGACAATAATTCCCTAATTTGTCACAGTTTCTACCACTGATGACAGTCACCAGGGGAGAAGTCTACTTGGACTGGAGCTCTTAGTTTCTCATACAGTAAAGAGTGATAGGTAAGTCTTTATTAACAAACTAGAAGATTATTTAGAAAAAGGGAAAAAAAGAATCTCTTTGTGGAACTAAACAAAAAATGTCCTTATGAGATGGACATGCAAACAAAGTATGTCTAGATGCCCAGCACTGCAAAAATAATAAATAAGGAAAGATAAGCTGGGTCTTATTTGTTTCTTTCTGGATTGGAATATAAACTTAAATTATTACCATTCTCACTAAAATTAAAAGAGCATAAATGATATGAGCTTTTAAAATATTTATCACAGTAATTTTATATACATAATAATTTAAAATGTAAAAATATTTGAGTTTTTTAGATGGAATCAAGTGATTAACAAAGTAACCATCTTTTGTATAAATCAAGATATTACACACAGAGGGAAAGGTGCAGGTAAGATTAGATAACGAGTTGATTTCAAATCATCATTTGGTAGTTTACTCTTTAAATATAGAGACACTTTTCTGATTATCAACTGCTAATTAATCTAAATTATGATTCATTCCCTACCATTCCAGGAAATAAAGTATACCTTTCTTAGTAAACTATTCTAAACCTTACTTTCCACTGGTGCTGTCAACTTAGCTTGCTATTTTCTTCATGCACCCTTTAGAGTGCAAATGTTATTACTCATTATTCTGCATACATATTCATTATTTTGTATATACCTCATCTGAAGAGTAAATTCTATTTTTCTTTATTTATTTATTTTAATTAGGTATATATGACAGCTGAATGCATTTTGATTCATTGTACACAATTGTAGCACAACTTTTCATTTCTCTGGTTGTACAAGATATAGCATCACACCATATGTGCAGTCATACATGTACCTAGGGTAATGATGGCCATCTTGTTCCATCATCTTTCCTGCCCCCATACTCCCTCTCCTCTTCTCTCCCCTTTGCCCAATCACAGTTCCTCCATTTTTCCCACCCACCCCCATATGGATCAGCATCCACTTATGAGAGAGAACATTCAGCCTTTGGTTTTTTGAGATTGGCTTACTTCACTTAGCATGATATTCTCCAACTCCATCCATTTACCTGCAAATGCTATGATTTTATTCTCTTTTAATGTTGAGTAATATTCTATTGTGTATATATACTACAGTTTCTTTATCCATTCATCTATTGAGGGGCATCTAGGTTGGCTATTGTGAAAAATAAAGAGACCCAGAATAGCCAAAATTCTACTCATTCTTTAAGCTTCAAAACTTCTCTGGCCCCCTAACTAGGAAAAAGAAGAAGTCTCTGTATTTTCAAAGTGTATCTATTTTTCTTCTCTTTTTTTTGGCAGAACTGGAGATCCAATTTAGGGCCTCGTGCATGCTAGGCATGTGCTCTACTACTGAGGTACACCTCTGGCTCTATAATGTACACATATTTTGAATATACACACAAACACATACATAATCTCTCCTGATGTGAAAACTCCCTGAAGGCAAGACCCATTGTTCATTTATTTTCTCAAATACTTACTGTAGCCCTGCCAGCTCTGAAGGTATAATGCTAAATAAGACATTATAGAGTCTCTGCTCTCTGGAAAGATAGTATTTTGAGGGTACCACAACAACAGAAATAGTGCTGTGACAGAAGGTAGGATGATGCCTTATAGAAGTGATGCATAAAGTGAGACCTAAAAACTCCTTGAAGGGTAAAGGGAGTTGTGGAGGAATAACCAAGAGTTCCAAGTGGCAGAAATAGTATGTACAAGGACCAAGATGAGAGAGGGAAAATTATAATGATTCAGTGATGGTTGGTATGGGGGTAGGGAGGCAGGCATGAGGCTAGAGAAGGGGCAGAAGCCAACTTGTAAAGTCTTATACACCAATGTTACAGAGTTTTCCCAAGAGTGCAATGAAGAGTATTAGGCAATACAGTGATATAATCAAATCTATTTTCAAACAAATCACTCTGGATACAGTGTGCAGAAACACTGCAAGTAGGAGGTAGTGAAACCACTTCAAGGCAGGTATTACTGAGGTGAAACATACAGTAGCTTAAATTACGAGTAGCAGTGTTAGGCTAGAGAAATAAATGGTTTTAAAAAAATTTAGAGGATTGGGATTGTGACTTAGTGGTAAGAGTGCTCGCCTAGCACATGTAAGGTACTGGTTTTGATCCTCAGCACCACATACAAATAAATAAAATAATTGTGTCTATCTACAACTAAAAAAATTATTAAAAACTTTTTTAAAAATTTAGAAAAAACATTGAGTTAAGCAATTAAGTGACTCCTCTTTGAGAACTGACTTCCTCATTTCATATATCTAGAAGATAAAGTATGTTTTTGGAATTTTTAAAAAGAGCTGCCTCTTTCTAAAGACAGCTGAGATTGCAACAAAGAAAGTTCATATTCAAATGATGAAATCTAAAAATCAACTAATATTGATAAAAGAGAAAAAATCAATGGGGTTACTTTTATATAGTAATTACAGGTAATAAAATACATTACCTCTTCATCTGCTAATCCTTCTTCTTCCATGGCCACTTCTAATTTCTTCTGCCTTTTCAAAAGAAAAAAATAATTAGAATTTTAAGTATGTTCCTAACTATAAGAAAAGCATTTACTTATTCAAGTTAACTGCTTCAGATTGCCATGCTAGGAAAATCTTTCAAGTTGGATCAAAATAATCACTAAGAATAATTTTCTTTCTCAAAATATTAATTTAGATTTAGCTTCTTATATTGGACAAAGTATTACTTCTTTTTTTCAGTGCTGGGGACTGAACCTCATGCATGATAGGCAAGTGCTACCACCGAGCCACATTCCCCAGCTGTAAACTCTACTTTTATAGTTTACTTCACTTTCCTGCCTAAATGACTGTTGGCAAAGGTGGTTATTGTACTATTGAAACACTCTGTTATCTAATGTACAATGTACCTAAATCAGTAATATTTCTCAGTGTTTATAATAAAAGAATAAAAAGGCAACAATGCTAAAAAGTATAAAAATTTAAGATGGATATCTCTGTGTTTGAATCCTGGTCCTAACACTTTTCAGCAAAATGAGCTTGTTAGTCCCTCATTTTAAACTCAATTTTCCTAATCAAGAAGAGATGTCCAAAAGTATGATGTACATATGTATGGAAATGTACATATGTATGGAAATGTAGCAGTGAAATTCATTAATCTATACAATTAATATGAGTTAACAGTTACAACAAAAGTTACAACAAAAAGATGTTCAGTACAACTGTATATCTTATTCTATTAAAATTCTTTGGCAATTGGAAAACCATATGTATATATGTAATGATCTACTTTCAGAATATTTTCTTCTCTAGAAATTGCCAAGTTCAGTTACTCATTTTTTAAAAAATGGCACCCCTAAAGTCAGTTAAGACAAGCATTTGTGATGTGGGAAAATATGTGGATAAAGTAACTAGAGAGATGATTATCGGATACATCTTGCAATTCATTTCCAAGTAAACAATTTCATTTCTATTGTATTGGTTTTTCCTAAATATAAATCTGGGAAGACTTGTCCTAATAAGTTTTGGAGTATTCCCAAATAAGACTAATGTTTCAGAATTTGCTCAAATGAATCTAAGAGTTGATTGAAAACTATCAGAAACATTTTTCTTATTTTTGGTATTTATTATTCATGATAATATATTCAAAAGTAAACACTTTCTTAAACCATCATTAAAATAAATTCTTTTTACCTATGGAAAATTTATAACAGAAGTACCTAAAGCCTGTTGGTAAATCACAGATGAGAAGATGAGACCTAACAACATATTCTCCACTCACATGCTTTCCCCAACTTGCCATAGGCACCTACTGAAGTGCCTATTACAATGATTTTTTTTCCCCAGGGCCCATTCATTAGAACGGACTAAGCCCCTAACATCAGATTCTGTGCCTGCCATTAAGCAACGCACTTCAGAGTTGCTTGGTGAATGATTTTCAGTTTTCTCTGTAGAAAAGAGTAATAGAACCATTATTCTGGGAAAGACTATCAATATACAAGCAATATTCTAAGTCAAATCACCACTACCTCACTTCCCCTAGATTCCGGCCAAGACTTACACTTCATGAAATCCTTCCTTATTCTAGTAAGAGATAACAGTAACTTATCCATTTCCACCATATCTAAACAGAAAGCCATGACTTCTCTGGTACCTCTTTTAAAATAACTTTCCTTCTAAAACACTCTTATACTTTGCTCTGATAAATAATTTATTAGACTTATGCATTTATCCAATTAGGTCTCAAAAATACATCACATGTTTTCTTAAAATATATGCTTTTAAAAACATGAGCTGACTAGCTAATTTGTCTTCCATAGCATGAAGTTAAATCTACTTTTTTTTTTTAATAAAGCATATTTTGGTCTCTCTCTCCTATAGATGGCCTTTGTCAGCTCTGACAAATAAACTCTCATTCGTATCTCTGAAAACAAACAAACAAATAAAGAAAGCGTATATTTTTATTCTTTCCTTTGGGAACAGAATCACTTTAAGTTTTCAGCAAAAAAAAAAAGACAATGACCTTTTAAAATTATGAAGAATAACCTTAAGTGCCTGTTTTTTTAAAATACATAGGTCTTTCTTTTCTTGTATCCCTTTTACTTTATTCACTCTCCCATGATGACCCAATCACTTCTAGCAACTTTAATTACATTTACTGATATATTTGGATTTCCTAACCTATTATGTCCTTTCTGTTTTGGCATTTCAGGGTTTTTTTTTGTTTTGTTTTTAGTAATTCAGTTTTTCTTTTTTTGAGTCCTTTTGAATTGATGTTTTATCTCATGTCATTTTTTTCCTTCTACTAGTTTGGAAGCCACAAACTATTTTTATTCATTTAGTGGTTACCCAAGAAATTCCAACATACCTACTTAATTTGTCAAAGTTTGAAGTTAATCTTTATTCCTTTTCTACAAAGATCTTTAATTTCAATTATTTCTCTTTGACTTATATTCTGTCACTAGAAAATATTTTAATTATTAAACACAGAAGACATGATTGTCATTTTTTGTGGTTTTATACAGTTGCTTTCGAGTTTTGATATAGCTACATCTCAATAAACCCTTCATAAGTTGAAAATATCATCAGCTAAAAATGCATTTAATGCACTTGCATACTGAACATCATGGCAACATAGTACACTACAGAGCACTGGTTGTTTTACCTTGTGATAGTGTGGATGACTATAGCTGTACCCAGCATCAAGAAGGAGTATTGGAAAAGATCAAAATACAAAATCCAGAGTCTAATTTCTATTGAATGTATGTCACTTTCACACAATCATAAAGCTGAAAAATCATAAGTCAAACCATCACTAAGTAGGGGAGCATCTGTACAATAGTTGTTGAGATTTATCCAGGCATTAGCCATTTAGATGTTCTATTTGTAATCACTTTCCTTCTGACTAAACGGAATCTTTTGCAATTTCTACTAGTAGTGAACTCTACAAAAACTTCTATTAGTGGTGAAGTTTGTGCTTGTGTCTGCTCCAATCTTGTTCCCCTCTTCCTTTAGGAACTTTAGAAATATGTCAGCTCTTCTCACTATGTTCCATGTTTCTTAATTCTCTTTCAAATCTCCCTACTTTGTCTCTCTAAAATCAACTTCTGAATGCTTATACTTTATTTCCCTTTATCATCTAGTTCACTAATTCTTTCCTTACCTGTGTCTAATCCACAGTTAAACCTGTCCAAAATCTGACTCTTCTCTAGTTCTGTTCCACAAAATTGTACCCTCTCAGTTTGCATAGGCATTAATATCTGGGCCAGCATTGACTTATTTCCCTCACACTTTATATTTGAATAGTTACTATTTTCTATTAATCTTTCACATGTCAGTTCTTCTCTATTGTTGTCAATTTTCCATTTGCTGGAACTACATCATAGCCTTTCCTGTTTCTAATTTCCCACCTCAGTCTATCCACTCTGTGTATCACAGTTAAAATTCTCTTTTAAAGAAATATTTGTGGTCACTGCTCAAAAATCTTCAAGGCTTTACACCCTCAAGAGAACAGCTACATTAACAAAGCATCTGAAGCTCCCAGGATGTTGAAATCTAGCACATCCTGTGCCTGAGCTATATTGGACACTGCCTGACCTGACAGTGATTTGTTCTATCTCTAATATCCTTCCTCCTGCTCTTGTACCTCCTTCTCCTTCCTTTTACATATGTATAAATAGTATTCTTCCTTTAGAGCCTTGTTTAAATGCCACTACCATTTATGAAGTATTTCCAGTTGTCTTAGTCAAAAGTAATCTTTCTTTCTCTCTTTTTTCTTCCTTTAGTACTGGGGACTGACAGAAGCACGTTACCACTGAGCTACATCCCTAGCCCTTAATATACCATAATTTTGTAGCTTAAAACATTGATTATGGGAATTTGAGTGCACAAGACTTCGAATACCCCAGAAAATTGTTCTGTGAAAATAAAACAAATAACCAGATGCACTGTTAGTGCAGAAAACATAAAAATAGCATAAAGGGATCTGTAATACTCAGATTATTGATGAAAAACATGATTACAGTCCACTCACAGCACTGAACAAAATTCCACTCATTTAACTGAACAAAATTTTGACCAGCCTTTACTATACCTGGTTTCTCTTTCTTCATGCTGTAAAATTAGATTGCTGTAAAAATTTTCCAATGTGAGCTTGGCTACAGTCACTCTTTCCCGGGTATGGTTGCTCATAGGAAAGGTTGTTGTAGTCCCTGCCGTCATTGCCATAGTAACAGAAACTGGAACGACATGTTAAAAACAAATTGTTTGGTAGGAAAAAAACTCTATTCCTTATAACAAACTCTGAAAATATTTAATTCTAAAAAAAATTCTACCCTAACAGTTAACATACCCAAATTTTTCATATTACAAATAATACAAAGTTAAAAAGAAAAAGAAGCACTATTCTCAAAGCAAGAGAAATTAATTTCGCATTGGCAAAGCCAGGGATGAATTATAGTGAAGCAGTCCCAGCAGCAGTCCACACATAATAAAGGCACATACAAAAACTCATATTCAGCAACATCCAAAACAACAAAACTTCAGTCCATTTTGTTGATTTATTGATGACCAAATAAAATTTATAAGATTTTGCTAATAGTTACAGTTGCACCCCTGATAATTGTAAGTCTCCTATGGGTTAATGTAATTTAAATAGTAAGAAGTAACTTACTTTTTAATATATACCACATAAATTCTATGAAACATGAATGTTACATTAAATATGCATGCAAGCATCAGTTTAAAGCCATTCATATAGGCATATGCTAATTTAGGAGAAAATTGCTAAAAATCGGTCTCTTTGGATGGGATCATAACTCTCCCCTTTCACTCTTAATTCTATGTCCTTCCAGATGGTGCTACAAGAAGGTGCAGCATACTTCTCCAGACTAGATGAGGTCCATTTCCTTTTCAAATGAAATGAATGCTTGTAGGAACAGGCAGGAAACACAAACATATGAATCAAGCCAGGTAACAATAGGAAGTTAACTGGCCAGTTTATGTTGTCTTAAAGACATTCAAGTGCCAACTTTTAGAAACTGCTAGACCAACCAAAGTACTGGTTTGAAGAAGATAATGTGAATAAGTGAAGAATATAGCAAAATGGCTGTTTTGCAGGGGACAGACTGAACTCTCATGTTTGCTGTAGGTGGGCACTGACCCCAAGACACTTACCTACCTCAGGCCATGTCTGGACCACAAAGATTAGAACAGTTCATTATTAAAGAGGCTTTTACATTCCTGACCTACCACAGGCCATGTCTAGACCAAAACTAGAATAGTTCACATATTAAAGAGGCTTTTGTATACTTGGATGTGGCTCATAACAAACCAAACCCAAGAAGATTCAGCTTGCCAAGAGAGATCATCTAAAACTGCACTCTTATTCTGCACTCTTAGCAGAAAAGTTTTCCCCTAAATCTGCCACCTACCCTTCAATACCCACCATGCCTCAATTACATGAAGATATAGGCTCCTGGATGTGAACCTGAATTGAATAAGATTCCAGGGATGACAGAATAAACCTAAAGATCTTTCATGTTCCTTAATGTCTAGCAAGTCAAGTGTAAATTCAAAGTAAATAATTTAAACATGGAAAACTCCAGGTTCCATTTTTGTCTTATGGGTTTATACTTAATGCACTGCTTGAGCTTTTCACTGTCTGAAATTAAATCCATTGATGTTATAAATTTGTTCCTCTGAAGACTATTTTAATTCTTTTTATAGCAAAAAGATGATTGTGTCTTTCATGGCACCTCACTGACTATAGCAAGTCAAATCAGCTTAATTAGCTTAACATGAAAAAAAGCCAGTATATCAGGATCTTTATGGTATTTTATTCATTGACTTCCCCATTTTCTCTTCTGAGGACTTACAGTGGCACTTCTCATTCTGTCCTTATAACAGTTCTCTAAGTAGGAAACTGAAGCTTGGAAAAAGTCTCAAAGGTAGTAGGCTACCTAGAAGCACCTCTGGGCAAGAACTTTCCCTGAAGCATTTTTGAATAGTCCCTACGATACCATTGTATCTGACATACCATGGACATTAATGAATGAATAAGACAAATGAGGAATGAGGGAAAAATTATAGAGTTAGCAAAAAGTAATGCACTCTATGAAGTATGGCTAATAAGCAACTGTGGAAAAAGAAATTACTGAACCTTGGAGTCAGAAATTCAGAGATCTAATTGCAGCCTTCCTGTTAATTTATCATAAGGCCTTATTCATAGCACCAGAACACTTCGAATTCAAGTCCCTTTCCCCTCAGTCAGGGATTATAGCATTTGCTCTACCTAGTTCACAGACTAGTCTAAGGCCCTCCAAGATAATATACAGGAAATACATAGGAAAGCCATAATGGCTAATATAAATTCAAAATAGGTTACATTTTTAAAAATTTGTTAAATTCTTTAACAATGATGAGTATTATTTTTAAAGCAATAAAAAAATTAAACTCAAGAATTATCATGGCCAAGTGATTTTTAAGGACTAAGCTGTTCTCACTGAATGCTCTGTAAGACAATGCTGCAAGACTGTTCTCAGATATCTCAGAATCATTAGGCTTATGTTCTCTGTTTCAAGATCAGATGTAGAAAAGTCAAAAGAAGGAAAAGAGGAACAGGAATGTTACATAGCAAGCATCTCCCAAATTATGTTTGTTGTTGGGATTTGGGGATGAGAGGAGGAAAATAGACTGGAAATATAGGAATTAAAGTAAATTTAAGAAACAGATTATACAAAATTAAACAAGTTGCTTATTATAAGACTCCCCAGCATCTTTAATATGCTAACATGAACCCTAAATCCTCAAAAGAGGGATAGGTATATAATTTGCAGTAGTATTCCAGAGAACTTTGGACATATAAAATGTAGGTTCATAGACACTGCTCTTCACACACTTTAATAAACAAGTTCTACTACTTTTCTCAACAAACTAAGAGCAATACCTAAAAAAGATCTGCTTTCTGATTTGCTCTGCCTCTTCTAGCAGGCAGGTACTTATGAACAGGGAAATCTCCAGAAGATGGACCTCTGGTAAGAGACTTTTCAAAGTGGTTTGCCTATTCCTAGAAGGAAAAAACAGTCAAGATCCAACTATAATTGTTCAAAGCTTATGTATTCCTTTCAAAAAGTTAACAGTAAAAAATAAACAAAATCTTTTATAATGCTTCTTGAAGAAATATAAAGAAATAACACATCAGTTACGAATTATATGATTCAGAAGTAATGCTTATGGAACTCAAAAAAAAAAGATGTATGGTGAACTCAAGATATAGCCTTGGAGGGAGTTGGCTGGCTGGCTGGCTGGCTGCCAAAGGGCCTTGTAGAACAGGCTGCCCTGCTCAGTCTGCCAAGGTGCAAGGTCTAATCTTCAGCTGACAGTGTCTCACATCAAACTAACTCTGGCAGCTACTTTATCCTAACCAAGTTCACAAAAGGTGGATATACAAGACAGACCAGCAATTTACTGTTTTATACAATAAGAAATCAAGTAACAAGGAACATCTTGTTGCAAATGCACTCTATTCTCTAGGCAAGCTAGATGTAAAGCCTGCATTATGATATGAAGATTGCTTTCATAGGATAGCTTGGTGAGCATGGCATCCAAACAATGGGAACTGTTGTTCAATTTAAATATTTAATGGCATCAGGATATGGTGGAATATTTAAAAAAAAAAAAAAATAGACTGGTTACTGTCTTGCCCAGGGCCGCTGACCACTGGAGGAAATGGGCATTATTAACCTGGGTTTCCCAAAATACAGCAGAAATGTGTAGATCAGAGGCTGGCCGGAATATGACTGAGCAAAACTGACGTAGGATAGAAAAGAAATAAAAGACAGTTAGAAAGGAGACAAAAGGAGGACAAGGAAATATAACTTTAATCTTCAAGTCTTATGATAAAGTTCCACATACCTTCACTCCCAAGCCAGTGCTCCCTCCCAGGCCTGGAACTCCCAAATTTCTGAGAAATCTATAAATCTTCACTCACAATCTTACAGTTACTGGAAGTTCACCCACTTATGAAAATTGCTCTGCACACTGTAAATGAGCTCACTAATGTGTGCATTTTTAAAACAGATTAAACAAAATCTACAATAAAGAGTACTTTCTCCAAAACCTATGATATAGCATACTTTCCCAATGTTATCTATTGATCACAACCTAGGGATCTTGAGAATAGCCAGATCACTATGAACTCTCTGATGATCAACCGATGGAGGTCATCCCCATACTCTCCTATGCCCACCCTTTACCAAGTTTCCTTAAAAGAAGAGCCTAAAAACCCCAAAGGCATCTCATTCTTGAAATGAAACACATTCTCCCTTAAATATGTCTCTGCTTTCCTAAATAAATCTATTTGCCTCTGAGCTGTCCTTAAATTCATTTCTATGATGTACCCCACCAATCCTGACTTGAGGTTCCCTGTCTCAGGAATTCCTCAGACTTGTCCACTTGTCCCTTACAAAGCCTTCATAGACATTTTTATGGAATTCCCTAATACTTTTTAGTGTTTCAAACAACAGGACTTGTCTGCATTAACAGTACAGAAATAAATGAGACCATTTTAAATAAATATTTATAAACCTGATGTCTTTATAAAAGAAAACAGAAGATGGAGTTTCTTGCATCCTAAGACTCCAAAATCCAGAAGCAGATGTCAAGCCATGAAACAGTACTTTAAGACACTAATTGAATCATGATTAATATGTTCCTTCCATTTTTGTTACATATACATGAAAGCAATTATCAGAGCAAAATCTATATCTATTCATCTTTGTAATGAAAGCATATGGGGAACATACTGAGCGCCCAGTAAGCATTCTGTAAATGATGTAATTCAACAAATTTTAAATTATATATGTATTTTATACATAGTAATCTCACTTGGGTCAAACCCTATATATTGTGTTATAACGTTATAACATCAGAAACAAGCAGATTTGCAGAAAAAGACAGTGTTTCATCCTTAGTTTTGATTACTCAGTATCTTTTTGGAGATTAGCTTTAAAAAATAAGAAAAAAAATTTTCCTTTTAACCAAAACCAAATAGACTTTTATTTTTTAAATCCGACAAAACTGTGTAGTACTCACATTATTTCTTAGTATAATCTACTATGACTGGCACTTGTTATATTGCAAATTCATTCCTCTAATGGATTTAACACTGTTCTTTGTCTTTTATTAAAGCCCTTTCTTTAGCTAGAAAAAGAACAGGATGCAATTTGCAAGTCTAGAATTCCTGGATGATAAAAACAACACTAGGTGCCCTTAAATTTCCTGTCCACATGTTTTCTCCAGACTCCCCTATTCATTAAGGGAGACACTACCAATAGTTTAGCCCAACATTCCTTAGTTTATCAAGCCTGGGGAAAGGAGATAACAAATCTGGCACTCAGGCCACCTATAAATAGATGTGGTCTCTCCAACCATTTACCATCAAACTTCTAAAAGGGGAAAACAACTGCCTTACCTGACTGGTAAAAGGTAGTTTTCACATACTGCCTTTTTTTTCTTTAATATTTATTTTTAGTTTTCGGCGGACACAACATCTTTGTTGGTATGTGGTGCTGAGGATCGAACCCGGGCCCCACGCATGCCAGGCAAGCGTGCTACCGCTTGAGCCACATCCCCAGCCCTCACATACTGCCTTTCAAAAGATAGTATGCTTAATGCTACTACCTTATTGCCTTGCAGTATAAAAATCTTCCTAAAATTCATAACTTGCAATCATCATGCCTGAAGGATATGGACAGTAGGCCCCAGGGAACCCAGGGAAAGTCCTTCTCTGTAACTGTTCCCCCACCGGCCCTCTGGCTGTGTGTGTGGGGAGATGTCCGTGGTAAATTGGAGCTATTGTCATTGTAGTGGGATAAAATAGAAGCCCAGGCCTCCGACAGAGAGAAGACAGGAAGGGAAAATGGGGAGAGCAGAGACGGACAGGACAGAAAGACTTGGCCCTTACCGACAGCTGAACTGGCTTTCCCCAGTACCACAGGCCCCAGGAAGCTTCCCTTATATACAATTCCCCTACCAGCCCTCCTGCCCCGCCCTAAATGAGACCACCACCAGCAGCAGACAAAATTCCCCCTATGACCTGGCCCAGCTAAACCCTACAAAACCCAGACCTTTGCAGCCCAGAGCCATTTTTCCCTCTCAAAAATGTGCCCTTCTGTTGCTTAATTAAACACTGCTGATCCATTGAGGTCTGAAAGCAAAAAATAACCGAGATGGGGACAGACCTAGAGAAAATGGCAACTGATTACAACGGGGGTCTGATTTTTATAGGGTTTAGGTGAGACTTGAATCATAGCAGAATGCGTCAGTTGGGCAGTCAGGGAGGGCAGTTGTGAAAGTCCAAAGCCCATTGTTTTCCTTCTCTCCCCAGACCTATTGTCCCCCTTTCTCCCTGGGGGTGGTTGTTCCCCAATTTCTGGGTGGGTTGTTGTTTTCCAAATCCTTCAAGGTCAGACTCCACTCCTTTTTCTTTTTGTATTCTCTTTCATTTGCTTTCAATGCCCAAGGCTACCAGTCCTTAGACTGGACACTGTATATGCTGGGTTCCCTAATGACCGAGCAGCCAGAGCCTCTTTTTTCTTTGAGGAAGAGCTTGAAGAACAAGAAATTCACAGTCTTGTATTATTATAATAATAACTTACTTGTATTATTCCAACCAATGTTCCTTGCAGATCTATCCTAAGTGCTAGCACTGTGCAAAGTAGTGAGAGTATGAGATAGAGAAAACATAGTTCCTAGGGAATTCACAATCTTTTCGGGACACAAAGCAGAAAGAAATCAGCTCTTTAAGGGAAAGTATAGGCAAAGTTTTAATAATAGAAGAAGATGCTTAAACTCAATCTTGTGGGGGAGGGGACTGTAGAAAGAGTTGACTAGTCAGATGGACTCTGCAGAGGAGGTGCTGGACACACATTTGCATGTACAGAACAGACTGAGTATATTTGTTTGAAATGGCAGAAGATCAAGGTAGAATTGCAGATAAGGGTATGATAAAGTATTTTTTGGCCATGTTAAAAAATTACCCTAAGCATAAGTGGGAGTTACTCAAGACTTTTAATTAAATGAAAAAAGCCAATTAAGCAGTTACAGTGTTTACCCAAGTATCAAGAACTTTTCTGAGAAGGTTACCAGTTTTAATGTAATAGTTCCAACCAGTCTTAAGATCTTATCTGATTTGCCCTCTGGATGGATTATGCTAGGAGAGTAAGAATGGCAAAAAGGCTAGGAATAGACTAGAGGAGTGTAAACAGGGTTAAGAGGCCTCAATAATGAGAGTTGTCAGGGCTTACAAACAGGTTGTTCACAGTCTTTTTTTGTTTGGCTTATGCTGTGATTTAGAAATTGAAAGATTTCATATAAAAATTTTTCCTCTTGAAAAATCAGAACTGTCAACAATAAGCTAACTCATTGTTGACAGTTCTGATTTTTACATCTATACAACTATAAAGATAGCCGAACTCATAAACAGTGGGCATTTTTAAAAACCACATCCCACCAGGGTGGAACTTGCTCCTTCATGTTTCCTTCACTCATTTTAGTACCTGCCTGCTGCTAATCAGCATTTCAGAATGCAACCCTTGGTTTAGTACAGGCCAATGAGGGCCTATATTAAGCAGTAGAGAAAAGCTATGTTGAGGGGTGAGGGAAACCAGAGTGAGTATCTCAATGTTGCTTGTAAAGGAGGACTTACGCAAAGGTAAAAGCATCAATTTATAAGGCACAAATGTAATTTAAGATATCTTTATTTTATTCATATGTACAATTTTTATATCTAAAAATGTATAGAATTTATAGACATGAATTTACTAGCCTAAGGAAAGTTTTGGAGAGCATGAGTGTAACAGAGAAAGAGATAGTGATGTTCTAGAGAATTCTACAATACCAGAGTTAACCTATGGCTCTGAACTGAAGAGTTTGGATGAATGAGACGAACAAAGACGATATCTAATGCAACCCAAAGAACTATCCTTTCCTTTGCCTTGTCAGCAAAGCCATGCTTCCCTGGGCTTCCAATATCCCAACACTGTGAAATTTCCTCTAAAGAGATCTAAAGATCAGCCTCAGCAACTTAGAGAGGTCCTAAGCAACTCAGCAAGACCCTGTCTCTAAATAAAATACAAAAAAAGGCCGAGAGATGTGACTCAGTGGTTAAGTGCCCCTGGGTTAAATCCCTGATACCAAAAAAACACAAAAAACAAAAAAAGAATAATATTGATGCCATGTATAACTAAGAAGAACAAAAACAAAAATCCCAGAAAACAAGAATAACCTTGATTTTTGAGAGTGTTGATCCTTTATGAGGAAAACTAACCATAGATTGTGGAAGAAAGAAGAATTATTCAATGAATGGTATTAAAACAACTGGGCATCTATTTGGAAAGGAAAAAAAAAAATCAAGACAGATATTCAGATGTTCATTTCACTCTAAAGGGCAAAATAAATTTCAAGTGGTTCAAAAGGTGAACATAAAGATAAACGGGTAGATAGAAGGAAGGAAAGGAAGGAGAAAAGGCGGGAGGAAATAAAAGAAATTAAATGTCAAAAAATTATAAGAAAATATAGATGAAAAAATATTGGATATCTGAAAGTGAAAGAACTTTTTAAAAAGGAAGTCATCACAATGAAAAATAGAGTTAGTATCCTTACACAAAAATTTGGAATATACTATACTTATCAAACAAGATGCAAAGACAGTAATTTTGGGGAAAACACTAAAATAACAGTGTATTTTACATAAACATACTAGTTAGTATACATTCAAAAAACAAATTTCTTATTATGTATAAAGTTCATACAGAGATTTTTAAAAAATCAAAGCTGTAAAGAGACAACAAAGACCAAATAATAAGTAGGAAAATATCTGATCAACAATAAATAAATAAAAGTAGCTTAAGAATATATGAAAAGTGGTCAATATTACTAATAAATTAAAGACAAGGAAACTTTAAAAGAATGCAGTATGTTCCCTATATCAAAGTAGCCATAACTCGCTCTCTAGGTGGGGTCCCATGTCATTAGACACTTTTCTGGTGCATCATCTGTGCTTGTGTTAAATGGTAGAATGTAACCTTTTCTGTCAACAAGCAAAATGACATGTTTTATCTTTTGACATAATAATTCTATCTTTAGGACTTTATCTTAAGGAAATAATCAAAATTGCAACAAAGATTTGTATAAGGTTATCTTTTCTAAATTAAAGCAGCATTTAAAATAATAAACCACCAAACCACTTAAAACAAAGTTGTTTGAAATTAGTTAAAATGATTGATGGAATTAAGACAGCATAGCAAAGACTACTGAAGAAAATCCTCCCCCCCAAAAAAATTAACAACATGACAATTAATGTTAGGTTAATAAGCAGGATTCCCGATGTTCTATCCTTAGAGACAAAATAATCTCAACTGCCTAAAAGGGGGTGGCGTTTATAGAGTGAAATTATGAACAGTTTAAATTTTGTCCTCATGATTTTTTCAATTTTCTCACATTCTCATATCATAATAAGCAAACAACCATTTTTACAATCAGAAAAAAAAAAAAACCTAAGAATGTTGGAATGAGGGTGCTGGAGATGGGATGGTAAAAAGGAATCAATTTGTACTCTTCAGCACACAGAAGTAGGTTTACAGTATACTTGAATTTTTTCCTGTGAACTAAATTCTTAGAGGTGGTTTAGTGAAGGATTATGAAGAGTTAGATGTCATGGAAAAACTATAGACAAACAAGACTAATAAGGGGAATTTTGAAAAAAGTTTTTCAATCATAGCTTAGACTCATTTTAGGAAATAGTTTCATAATGGCTTGCATCTGTGCATATATATATAATGGCTGTCTATTCTCCTGATGATTTGAAAGGCCCATATCAAAAACAAAAAGTAAGGTAACACAAATCTTATTTAGGCAAGAGAAATCCTCCTCCAAAATATGTGAAGAGGAAAAAATTGAACACTAAACTTTAAAAAGTCACCCAACCCTCTGACTCCCTCTGCCAACACTAGTTCAGCCCAAAATGCAGACTTTGTGCTAAAAGATGAAGGCTGGTGTGACCAGAAAACAACCAATGAATGGACAAGGCAGGAAAATGAAGAGTGGTGAGAGGTGGTGTGACATCCTGGTAAAGGGAAGGGAGGAGCAAGCTTGGGAAGCAGCTGGGAGGGATGAATCACCCAGTGGTCAGACTATAAAAAGCTTGGTCATCTTTAACATTTGCTTTTCATTCTCTTAAAAGTAAACTTCTAATACAATGACATGTTTGCATAAAAGTAAGGATGTAAAACATATACTTCTCAAGTAAACACATGATATTAATTTCAAATATAAAGTCATATTTTAATTTCCCATTCATTCAAAGCTTCTACATCATTGAATAACTTTGGAAGACACTTGTGTGCACTTCTCAGTTGTACCAACTTCTTAACTTTATTAAAATTATTCTATCGTTGTTTTGCTCTTCCTTTTAAATGAAAACTACTCCCTGAAAGAGATCAAACTAAGTTAAAAACTTAAGAGCCAGAAGCAGCAGTTCTTTGGGGAGGGGGAGCAAAAATTAGACAAGACTAAAATTAGAACATGATATCATCAAGTTTATAGTTTTAAGATCTAAGTAGCTATGGGTTACTTTTAGTTATTTTGAATCATTTAAACTCTCCCAAGAGACTTTTTTGACCATCACAAGTGACCAAAGAAATTGCTTCCAACTAAAAGCAGACAAACCATGTTACTCATCAGTCTCAGATATTGTGTTAAGCATTCAGATCACTTGACTTCTGCAACCCTGAGAAAATCCAGAAGGTATCCACTTCATTAAGACAGCAGAACACAAAAAACTTCCAGACAGAAAAAACAACAACAAAAAACCCTTTTAACTACTCATGACCTTTGTCATTAATAACGGAAAAACTTAAAACTTAAAAAACCTAAGCACTGAACAAGACCATGTCACTTTGGTGGCTTGTGATCCTTAGAACACAATTCTGGATTATTTAGAAAACAAATATAGGAAGAAAAAAATACCTAAAATGGAATAAAAAATAAATTGTATAGCTGGTTGTCACAAGGATATCCTGTCATTCAACAAAGTACTTTGGCAAACCCTCCCATAAATCACTTTATGCGTTCAATTCTGTTTTGCATTTTTCTAGACTCTACTACAGGTCTAAGACGGCAAACTCAGTTTACCATGGGGCAAAACTGTGAGCATCATGGAACTTGAAAATCAACTGTGATTGCAGAAATCGGTCATCTTTAAGTGATGTAGAAACTAATTTAACTGTCATTAAGTGACAAAGACTATGCTATGTAGTCCATCTCCCTCAATTTATAGAGATGAAACCCACAAACACTTGGATATTTAATGGAAAAGACTGGACTAGAATAGGTCACTTGACCTTCCAGTGAAGCTTCCATTTTGGCTGGAGAGAGTACAATGTGGTGATGACCCTTAAGATACTGTACTAACCCTGCCCGCAGAGAGGCTATATCTCAGACCACTACCATCCAGGGTTGTGTCCCAGGTTCCAGTATTTATTAGCTCTAACAGATGTTCAGTCTAACACCAAGTCACTACTTCCTATCTTACATTTACAGATCTGTGGATCAAATAACTGCTTTCTGTATCCTTGTTCAGAAAACTGAAGAATGACATTTTTACCTCAAACTTTCTGGAAATTAAAATATGACTATAGGTTTCTGGAAAGCTATTTTGAATACGGAAGCTGGTCATATTAAATGATGTGGATTTAGCTTGAGATCCTACCTCTGTCTATAATTACCTCCTTAAAAAAGGGTGCTCCAAGGTGGGGTTCTCAAAATCTTATGCACTACATGGGGAACATGGGCACTCTTTGACCAGAACATCCAAGCATAAGGGTAAAACTAAGTGTATGTATACTCAGACCTCTGGAACTGCCATACTTATTTGGGAAAAAAGATATTTCTAAAATGTAAAAGTAAAATGTTTCATGTGAAAACATCCAGACATTTATACATTGCAAAGTGAAAGTGACCTCATGATCCTATCTCCCATAATATCCGGTTTTAACTAAGTGAGAGACTGGAGTTAGACTGCCTTGATTTAAATTCTGGTTCTGTCACTTCCCAACTGTGAGAACTGTCAGGGTCTCATGTCCTTATCTACAAAACAGAGATAATGATAGCATGTGAAATTAATAACTATTGTTTACTGAGCACTTTATAAAACATAGGTATTGTTCCAAGCACTTGAAATACATTAGTTAATTTTAATAAAATGACTGATGTTTTTTAAGTACTCAGAATCATGCCTGAGACTCAGTCAAATGCTCATTAAACATTAACTATTGCTATGCCTTATAAAACTAATGCATAGATCAACACACACAACAGTTCTATTAATGAGCTCAAATAAATTATTCTGTAATTTGCTTTTTCCCTTGTGATCTTGTAGATAACCTTTGATATTAATCTATATTAATACATATAGATTCATTCTTGTTAGGTGGCACATAGTAATAATATTTTCTAACATATAATGACTCATTTTGTGCTAGACTCTGGGCTTTACATATTATCATTTCACTTAACCCTCATACTAGCCCTAAAAAAAAGTATGCCATTTATTATTCCCATTCACAGAGGAAAGTGAGACTTGGCTGTATTAAGTTACCTGTGTAAGATCATACAGTTAGATGAAGTGGCGGGATTTGAACTTAGGGTCCTCTGAAATTAAGCCACATTGGCATACTGCACCTTCCATAGGTTTTATACCAATGTCCACTAACAGATGTTCAGATGGTTTCCATTTCGGGGGGTATTTATAACAATGCTTCAGTAAATATATTGGATCACACCCCCCCTTTGAAATTTCCTTATACTCTTCCAGATGTACAATTACTGAATCAAAAGACATTCACATTTAAAAATTTGATATACACTGCCAAAATCCTTTCCAGAGAAAGTACCAATTGACCATATATAGTTATATGACAGAAACAATCCTGGACACTGCCTGTCCTTTTAAACTTTGCCAGTCTGATAGGTTAAAAAGAATATCTTTGCCTCCATGCTTAAGGTCCTGGATTTAGTTCCCAGCACCACCAAAAAAAAAAAAAAAAACACCAAAAATAAAACAGAACACCTTACTTTTGCTTATACATTTCTTTGATTAAATGAGTTAAACATACTTTGATGATTTTAAATAGTTATTTATTCTCTTAGAAGCCTGCCTGATTTAACTCTTTATTTTTAAGAGTCAGACCATATTTCAACAATAGAGCTCACAGTTCTTTTTAAATAACTGAAATCATACCATAATGCCAATATTTAAGTCACTTCAATTTATATAGCATAAATAAAAAGAGTATGTTTCAGCTCATGCAGGAACTATAGTTATTACTATTATTAGAAGAGGTGCTTTCCTATAAATTAATACTACTGTCATACAACTCAAAGATTGAGAATGTAAGTAGAAATAGTTTCCAAACTGAGATTTTCTGTTATTCAGATATAATGTGAAAACTTCACTGTTTATTTATTGGACCAGGATATATAAATCCTTTGTTAAAACAATGACAATTTTCTTTTCAACAGAAAATGTCCCAGCTTTGATCATGCTTCTCTGGAAATCAAATAAGCACTGTTCTTAATCATTCTTGGGACTGGGGATGTAAAAGAAAGAAGGAAAAAAAGGAAGAAAGGAAGAATGATGAACATTAATTAATGACTACCATTTATTAAGCACCTTGTCCATGCTCAACAGTGCATTATCTCAATCTTCATGACCACATGAGGTAGGTACTACTTCTCCAGAGGCCTCTCAACTAGAAAGTGGCAGACAGCTGGGATTTGAACCTTTCTTGATTCTAAAGCTATGATAACCACTAGGCATACTAATATATAACCATACTCACTCAGTTAAACAAAGCTAAGGCCAAAAATAAACCTGTAATTTCCTAAAGGCAACTCCAGAGAATCGCCTTATTTATTCTTGGTACATCTTACACGACTGTATAATTCATGATTAAAAAAAAAAAAAAAAAAAGAATTAACTCATCTCTCCTAACACAGTAACGCAGAGTTGTGTTACTACTCCTTCCACTCAATCTGTCCTCCTGCACAAACAGCTCTAAAAACTTCATTAAAAACTTTGATAAACAGGAAACTCTGCAATTATTTCAGATTTTTAAAATATATATTTGTGCATGATGTCCTCATTGACTTACCTAGGAAACAGGCAAAAAGTATCAGAATGCTTCCTACATGAGCAGGAAGATTAACCAAGCAGAATCCTGGCAAAGATGCCATCAGCTGGGAGTTAGGGGTGAAGACCAGGACTGAGGCTGCATCTATATAGGTTCCCAGGAGCCCGGAAATAGCCTCAGAAGGCCAAAAAGGGAAAGTTCCTCTGGTACTGTCTACTAGTGGCAACAAAAGAGTCTCTCTTATCTATGTGGCAACTTGTAGTTAGAAAGTTCCTAAATCTAATTCTCTCCCACTGAAATTCAAACTCATTGATTTTTCTCATATTCTCCATAAAAATGAAAATCTTTACTGCAGCAAGTAACTTGCTCAAGTTCTCCCAGCAAGTAAGACAAAGGTAGCTGAAACCTGTACCTTCTTCAAGATAGCTTTCTTTGATTTCTCTCTCATCACACTGCCAAAAGTTCTTAAACTTGCATTTTGCTAAGTTCTTTATAATAAACCTTATTTTTCTTTTTTTCCATTATAAAATTTGAGGAAAAACTACAACCCCAAGGTTTCATAAAACTCAAGGGCAATACGGTACATGCGTGCCTGTAATCCCAGAATCTGGAGGTGGGGAGTGGGGGCAGGAGGATTGTGAGTTCAAAGCCAGCCTCAGCAAAAGCAAGGCACTAAGCAACTCAGTGAGATCCTGTCTCAAAATACAAAAAAGGGCTGGGGCTGGGGATCAGTAGTTGAGTGCCCCGAGTTCAATCCCTGGTACCACCCCCACCCCCCAAAAAAGAATATTGCAAACATTAAAAAAAATTTTTTTTTAACACAATACCTTTATTTTTATGTGGTGCTGAGGATCGAACCCGGGCCCCATGTGTGCTAGGCAAGCGCTCTACGGCTGAGCCACAATCCCAGCCCAACATTTTTAAACTAAGAGGAAAAAAAAAAAAAAAAGCTATCCTAAGACTTAGAAGTGTAAGTATGAGCAATTAGACCTTTTCATTTCAAATAATCCATTTTGAGACTATTGTGTGTTCCATTAATATTATCCATTTATCATCACAGTTAAACCAAACTATTTTCATAGTTATATTTTGACATCTGGTTGTGAAGACTCTCCTTCTAGCCCCTCTTAAAATTCATATGAATTTTAGAACCTGCTTATAAATTAAGTTTTTAAATATTCTTGGGATTTTTATTTGGTGTCATTTTTTTTTTCTTTCTTTCTTTTTCTGGGTAAACTGGGAATTGGACCCAGGAGCATTCTACCACTGAGCCACATTCCCAGACCTTTTTATTTTTTGAGACAGGGTCTAAGTTGCCCTGGTTGGCCTTGAACGTGTGATCTTACTGTCTCAGTCTCCTGAGTAGCTGGGATTACAAGCATGTGCCACAAAGCTCAGCTGGTATCATCTTTTGAAAAGAGAAAAAGCATAGTTTAAACCATCCCATTCTAGTTTTAGTCTTAGGCTGATGTGCAAAAATATTCTGCCACCAGGAGGACAAATATCCAATTTGAAGGTTACAGTTAAATTCCATTTAAAAAGTTGCATCCAAACTGATAATATCTTATTATTGATTACAGAAAATAAGATATTAAAAATCCCATGAGACTGTATTTACAGGACATTTAGGCTTTCAGGATGACTAGAGATAGGTAAAGTTAGAGAAACTAGTTAAGCTAATAGTTCCCCTGGCTTTAGGCAAGGCTGACCAAATAATTACACCATGGTATCTGTTATGTACTGCACACTATGTTAGTAGAATGGGACCTGGATAATAAAATAAGATATGAGCACTCTAAGAGGTCATCATATTGTTGAAATAAAGTAAGACTTGTCCATACAATTAGTACAAAAATAATCAGCAGGGTAGGCCTTTCTGATATAAGCAGGGCTTTAGAACTGAAATATCAGGGAGGACTACAGTGCTCCAAAAGAAACTAATAAAATCAGGTAAATCAGCCCTAGCTTAACTAAATGCTAGAGGTTACTAGAAATTTAGTGTTAGCTCTTTATAAAACCTGTTTTATAAAGCAAAGCTGGGGTATACTAATGGCATTCTAATCAAAGCACAGAGATCTTATAAGCAGATCTTGCAGCAGCTGGGTATGCTTGATCATACCCATAAACTGTGCCCATCACTATTAATTACATTAATATTTTGTGGCTCATAGACTATTCCATACTGGAACCTGATCCTGCTCTCCAAACATGACCCGAAAAGTCCCTACTCCTTAGAACTTACATCCACAGAAACTGCACCCAGTTTCCTGACATCATGGAAATTTACTGATCTACTCAGAAGACCTAGTATGTGGGCCCATTTATTTGTGGAAAGAGGTAGTTCTTTCCAAAATTACTGACTCAGAAATTTTTACAGGCATTGGGTCTGTTTTTTTAAAAAAGGGAAAAAAAATTTTTTTTAAGTTGAATAAACAGGATGAGCACTATATCTCTTTCCAAGGAGCAAAAACTAATGCTAAACATAGCTGGGGAAATTGCTCAGAAGGAATCAGGGTGGAAACCTGCTTTTAAAATTTTAAATTATATGCAAACTCTACAGTTATTTACTTTTTTAAAATGTAGTCTTTTAATTGACATATAAAATTGTACATATTCATGAGATACCATGTGAATGTTTTGACACATGTATATATTGTGTAATGTTCAAATCAGGATAGTCATTTACTTTTTAAAGCATTACTAGATAAATGCAAAGCAGGCATCTCCATTACTTCTCTGCCAGTGTGACACTGCAGAAAACATGACTCAGGAGGACAGAAAGCTCTTACTTCTTCAGATACTTTCTTTGCAAATGGACAGAATTCTTACCTATGAGTCGATTTTAAAGTCAGTTTCATTAAAACCAGGAAATAAAGACTATTTAACCCTCTGAGGTTCCTTCCTGTCTTCTTTCTTTGTTTAAACTTTTTAAAGGTTGTTATTGATGCTTTAAACAGAGAACATAGCAAATGTTCAGGTTTCATACACATTTCAGGACTCTTCTAATGAAATACACTGTAAATAATTTAAAAACACTATACTTCAAAGCCTATAGCTTTGTATTAAGTGAAACAGAATATGGTGGATTGAGGTATTTTTAGAAGTTAGATAAATACTCTGTTATATAGTTCCCTAAATAATTTCAAAAGTTATGAAGATAAAATGAAGGGTAAAACTGCTTTATAAAAGAAAAGGCACTATTCAACATAAGGTTATACCTGCATTTAAACAATAAAAATTCTACATTCAGGATACTAACTATTTCTGTGGAGGAAGGGGGGAAAAGAAAGGATTACCAAAGCATCACAAGTCTACCTGTAATCTTCTGTTACTTAAATAAAATCCAAGGCAAAGAAGGTAAAATATCAATACTTGACAAAGTTGCACAGTGGACATACATAAATGTTCCTTATATTTTAGTCTATGTACGTGTGCAATTCATAATTAAAATGTTAACCATAAACTTATAATGTCATTTAAAGAAATTAAAAATAACAAAGACTCCAAGGAATTTTTAAGTTTTTTCCCTAGATTTTTATTTACAGTCATGCTAGATTGAACCCAGGGTCTCATACAAGTGCTCATCCACTGAGCTACATTCCTAGCCTTTTTAAAATTTTGAGACAAGGTCTCACTAAATTGTCCTGGCCTTAAATTTGCTGTCCTCCTACCTCAGCCTCCTGAGTACCTGAGATTACAGGTCTGGATCATGGAGTGTAGCTGGGTAAACATTTTTTAAAGCTACTCAACTTTATATATAGAAGTATTATGACTACCCAGAATGCCAGAGAGATTCATATTTGGATGACTAATAACACATCCTATACATACTAAAATATTTCCAGATGAAATACTATAACATCAAGATTTGCCACAAAACAACACAAGATATACAAGTCCCCTTTTAGCTATGATTGTTGGGTTTATAAAACTGATCTATAGATATTGTACAGTACACTTGAGAAATGGGTTACTAATCATACGCTGTGAACACAAGGGAATATCTTTAATCCCTATTTATCTATCTATCTATTAATTTATTTGACAAACATTTAGAGAATGCACACTATATGCCAGGGAGTGTAACATGTGGGTAGAATATAAAGTTAAATGACAAATGACGCTGAATCTCGTCTTCAAGATCCAGTCTAATCATGGAAGACAAATGAATAAACAAATGAGAATATAAGTATGATGATAGAAACGATGGAGTTGAAAATACCAAAAGGACTTCATAATGCATGAAAGCAGGGAACTATAAATAATTTTATATGCAGAAGGGAGAGAAAAGGTGGCAGTAGATGGGACTAGATAGGAAAGTTGGGATCAGTTTAAGAACATGAATGTGATGCAAGGAATTTGAATAGATCTAAAAAAGTGATAAAGGCGGCATTTTATAGAATTTAAGTCTGGAAATGATGTGATCCATTTACATTTTAGATGAATTGCTGATGGAGAAAAATAGATTTGTTGGTGCTGTCAGTGTCTGAAGAACAGAGAAAGTGGAGGAAGAGGGGAAAGGAGTTTACCTAGTAGTTAAGAGATAAACTAAATTGGCCCAGCAGGCTATGATGAGGGAGAAACAGTGGAGATTTCTGAGCTCCTTTTACAGCATTTTCTTGGGTTTGGGAAAAGATTGTTAATGAGTATTTAACTATTAATACACAATAAAGGTAATAAACTCCTTCAAAGTAATAAAGAAAATATTTTAGAAATGCAGATTTTAGGTACTCTACTATAATTACTGCCCCCACCCATTCAGAGTAACACTGAAATCCTAGCATTATCCAGGGATTATAAGTTTCAAGGACAACACCTAACATACAGTCAGTGCTTAATGAATGAGGGTCATATGCTGAATGTGACAAATTCATAAATACACGAAACAGGACATGTTCTCTCTGGTCACTGTCACATGGTATAGGTGGTAAATTCCCTTTTTCTGGCCTATCAGTAGTGACCAAAAGCACAAGCAAGGAAAAAAGCAGAATTTTTTTTGTATATTTCTATAATCTTTGCAGTCTCAGCAATGACTTTGACCATTATTTCTTAAAACAATGTGGAAAATTAATTTCTTGTTTAGATTTATAATACTCCCCACATATATACCATAAAAGATGATACATTTTTTTCCTTACCAATTACATAGTATCTTTTATTTGAGTCTTAAAAAAGACTTCTTAAGGAAATATCAGAAAGAACCACTCACTCAGTTCTAGGTGCCATGAACTTCATGAACTTTTGTTTCAATTTTTATAAAATGACAGCAATAATTTTTCCTGAAAAAAAAATTATCTTTATTTGAATTAGATACAAAGTTAAACACAGAAAGGCAGATCATTTAGACAATGCCCCTGGTATTAATGACAATTTATGAAACTAGAAAACTGCCTGGGATGGTCAGTGGTAGAGTCCTTGCCTATCATGTGTGAGGCACTGGGATTGATTCTCAGCATCACAGAGAGATAGATAGATAAATAAATAGATAGATAGATAGATAAAGGTATTGTGTCCATTTACAGCTAAAAATTTTTTCAAAAAAGAAAACTGTCTAGGGACTGGGATCGTGACTCAGTGGTAGAACGCTCGCCTAGTATGTGTGAAGCCCTGGGTTTGATCCTCAGCTAATAAATATGTGTGTGTATATGTATGTGTGTGTGTGTGTATATATATATATATATATAAATATATTTATATATATATATATATATATAAAGAAAACTGTCTTTCTTTAACTTCTTATATTTCTAGGTTTTCTCAGCAGTAAAATTGTGGTATACCAAACATCAAAACCTGGAAATCTGATCATTCTATTCCATAACTTCATTAAAACTTAATAGCATTCCAAATGTTATTGACAATAATAATATATAATTAATAACAATTAACCAAACATTAATTATGTGCCAGCTAATATACTTAATACTTTATATACATAATCTCATTTGATTTTTTTTTTTTTTTTGGTACGGGGATTGATCTCAGGGGCGCTTAACCACTGACCCACATCTCCAGCCTCCCCCCCAACTTTTTTTTATTGATTTTTAAAAAATATATGACTGTGGAATGAATTACACTTCATATTACATATAGAGAGCACAATTTTTCATATCTCTGGTTGTATACAAAGTATATTCACACCAATTTGTGTCTTCATACATGTACTTTGGATAATAATGTCCATCACTGCTAACCCCCTGCCCTGTCCCTTCCCCCCCACCCCTCTGCCCTGTCTAGAGTTCACCTATTCCTCCCATGTTTCCCCTTCCTACCCCACTATGAATCAGTCTCCTTATATCAGAGAAAACATTCAGCATTTGGTTTTTTGTTATTGGCTAACTTCACTTAGCATTATCTTCTCCAACTCCATCCATTTACCTGCAAGTGCCATAATTTTATTCTCTTTTATTGCTGAGAAATATTCCATTGTGTATATATGCCACATTTTTTAATCCATTCATCTACTAAAGGGCATCTAGGTTGGTTCCACAGTTTAGCTGTTGTGAATTGTGCTGCTATAAACATTGATGTGACTGTGTCCCTGTAGTATGCTGTTTTTAAGTCCTTTGGGTGTAGACCGAGGAGAGGGACAGCTGGGTCAAACGGTGGTTCATTCCCAGTTTTCGAAGGAATCTCCATACTGTTTTCCGTATTGGCTGCACCAATTTGCAGTCCCACCAGTAATGTATGAGTGTACCTTTTTCTCCCACATCCTCGTCAACACTTAAAGTTGTTTGTCTTTGTAATAGCTGCCATTCTGACAGGAGTGAGATGAAATCTTAAAGTAGTTTTGATTTGCATTCCTCTAATTGCTAGAGATGATGAACCTTTTCTCATATATTTGTTGATTGATTGTACATCCTCTTCTGAGAAGTGTCTGTTAGGTTCCTTGGCCCATTTATTGATTGGGTTTTTTTTTTTTTTTGGTGCTTAGCTTTTTGAGTTCTTTATATACCCTAGAGAGTAGTGCTCTATCTGATGTGTGAGGGGTAAAGATTTGCTCCCAAGATGTAGGTTCTCTATTCACCTCACAGATTGTGGTTTTTTTTTTTTTTTGCTGAGAAGAAACTTTTTAGTTTGAATCCATCCCATTTACCCCATTTATTGATTCTTGATTTTAATTCTTGTGCTAGAGGAGTCATTATTTTTTCAATATTTTTTAGTTGTAGTTGGACACAATACCTTTATTTTATTCATTTATTTTTATGTGGTGCTAGGATCGAACTCAGGACCTCGCATGCCCTAGGCGAGGGCTCTACCGCTGAGCTACAACCTCAGCCCTCTCCAGCCCTTTTCTGCATTTTATTTAGAGACTGGGTTTTACTGAGTTGTTTAGGGTGTCACTAAGTATCTGGGGCTAGTTTTGAACTGGTGACCCTCCTGTCTCAGCCTCCCAAGCTGCTGGGATTACAGGCACGCCATCTCATTTGATTTTGATCCTCAGATTAGCCCTAAGAGGTGGTACATAATGTTACTACCATGCTGCAATAGAAAACACTGGTACTCAAGGGAGATTTGTATCATATCCAACTTATACAACCAAAGACTCAATAGCTCAGGACTCTTCCCCACCATTCAGTACCTACTCCTCCCAAACTATGTAAGATAGGTAGACAGGCATTATCATCACTATTTTAAAGTTTAAAATCTGAGGCTCAGAAAGCTAACAAAATTTGCCTAAGGTAACACATTTAGAAATGGAGCTACCAGAAGACTCCTAATCCAGGACCCCTCCCTCTCAACTTCTAAGCTTGGACTTGCTCCATGAAACAAATCAAAATTGATCCACAGGGATCATCAGAATAGAAAATCTTCACCCTTGTTTAAAAGAAAAAAAGATAAATACACACAATAAAGAAAACAGTGAAACACAAATAGCTTTGTCAACACAGCATAAAAGTCATGAAGGGATTTTTTTGTTGTTTTTTGTTTGTTTTAACTAAGTTTCTTTTTGACACATCAAGATCACCTTTAACTCAAATCCTAAAGGTAGCTAGTAAAATCATGCTAATGTAATCACACATTTTAGCTAATCTGTTGAGTTTATTTTTGCTTTCCTAATATTTCTAGATATATATCTTTTACAGTCAACAATGAGCTTCCAAAATTTTCAGCATATATCAGAGACTTGGGAAAAGTTAAAGAGCAGTTTTCTGCCACCAACCCACAAGAGAAACAATATCTACAATGAACTGTCACAGAATCTCTTGCTGAGGAGCACACAGATGCAACATTTCTCTACTGCCCTGGGATGTACTGGGAGTGAACAGGCTGTGAACAAGGCATCAAAACAAACTATACTTAGGGGGCTAATTTCTCCCTAGTGACTTCCATCTCTTAAGGCATTTGGCTGTTGACAAGATGATCCCACCCTTGAATACACGGAAGTTGCACCCAGTCCCACAAAGCACAGATTCAGTCAACACAACAGAAGCCTGAATTTCCTTCCAAGACAAATATGGAATTTAATCTGTAATGAAGCTTTGAATACAATTAATTAATTTTTAATCCTTTATTATGACCATACAAAGGAGGGAAAAGAACTACTTTCTCAGTCCTTCCTTGAGGGGGAAGTGATAGAGGAAAAAGTGTAATATTTAAAGCCCACAGCAAAATTTAGAAATTTTTCCATTAATATACACACCCTAGCTGAGTCATCGAGCCTAACAGCCCACAGTGGATCACCTCAGTACCATCTTTCCTATACATGGCCATCCACCCTGCTAATTCTCCTTGAAATGGAATGGATAAGAAGCAAAAACATGTTTCATTCTTTTTTGCTTATTCATTAAATCCTACGGTTTTTAGAGTAAATACACTGATCTTTATCCACCCACGTCTTAATCTATAACTAAATAAACAAACCCCAGCAGAGTGATACTACCTAAAAATAGCCAATAACAAAAGTAGTAACAGCAACCTAAAGAAAATTGCTTTGTGAACCGATTAGAATGTATATATCCAAAATGGGAACTGGGAGGAAGAAATTGGAGGGGGGCTGTGTGTCTCATGATGTACTCCATGCTGATACTTGTGGGCTTAAGTGACCCTCCTGCCTCAGTTTCCCAAGTAGCTAGAATCACAGGCATGTGCCATGGTGCTTGACTGGTATACTTTAACGTAAAGCTGAGTAGATACTTTTCAAATGTTTAGCTACTTCCCAAACAGTTGTATATACAAGAGTTTCTAAGTTGCAGTCTTTTAGGATGGCTTTATCTCAACTGGAGAGTAACTATCCAAGGCTCAGCAGTAGAGTGCTCACCTAGCACATTCAAGGACTTGGGTTCAAATCTCAGCACCTCATACGAATAAATAAAGGTACTGTGTCCAACTGCAACTAAAAATTAAATATTTTTTAAAAAAAACTGGTTGGACTCCTCTGCCATAATTTTTAAACTACTGTCCACTGACTGTACTCCAGATATTTATATATGGTATATAGAAGACTGAACTACAGGCTATGAATTCCCTGAAATCTTTCATAGGTCGTGGTCCACTAACAAAGATCCAAAGCTGTCCACATGGAAGCCTGACCTACCATACATTTCCATCAGACAACCCCCACTCCAAGCTTTGCTCCTATCTTAAAAGTTCATGATCCCATGTACCATGCTGCAAATGTGCTTTCCCATTCTCTCACCATCACATTTTAAAAATAGAGCAAAACTAAAAATGAATAAATGTTCCTTCAAGCTGATAAATAAAAATCTACTTCCATGACTTTGCAACTAGACTGCCTAGTTTGAATTTCTGATTCCATTTTTTGCTAGCTGTGTGATCTCAAGCAAGTTACTTCATCTGTATGAACCTTGGTTTTCTCATCAATCAAAAGGACTGCTTTGAGTCTATATATGTCAAGCACTTAGGACAGTCCTGGACATGTGGCAAATGTAAGAAACTATTATTATTATGACTGCTGTCATCACTGTTATCTTTACAAATTACCTTGTTAACGTGTCCCTTTTATCAACCTTTCAGTAAGTGAAAAAGCCCATTAAAAGATAAAGTGAGGGGCTTGGTTTTAAGTCAGTGATGTAGCTCTTGCCTTGCTCATATAAGGTACTGGGTTTGATCCTCAGCAACTCATAAAAGTAATAAATAAAATAAAGGTATTGTGTCCATCTATAACTAAAACTGTTTTTTTTTAAAAAAAAGATAATGTGAATCTCTTAAGTATTTACACTAAAAGAAATAATACACTGACTGGTCAGCAAGTTACATATTCCAAAGAACTTAGGTCTTTGATCTAACATCAGAAGGCCCCAAGTAAAATAACAGTTTAAGATTCATTTGTATCTCTTATGAGCAACTATTACAGAGTTCAAGCAGTTCCTGTATCAAATATTAAATTTTTGAACAAATCATAGGATCAAAAAGGTCTTATCTTTAAAATAATCAAAGTATTTGGAGAGACAGATAATACCTATAATTAGCCTACAACAAGGAAGATAAAAATATAGCAGTTTGAACAGAGAATTAAATGGGGTTAATTTTTTTTCCTGGAGAAGGAAGGAGAGAAGGGGTGAGGGGTGGAGGGAAAAGAGCAGAAGTAAATGGTACTGAAGATTGAAAGTTATGTGTTATGAAACACAACATATATACCACAAATATGTCATAGTTATAAATATGTAGATATTCAAGATTGTGTATAAAATTTAATTCTATATAATAAAATCCTAAGTTTAAAAAAAGCATCACATAATAAAAAAATAAACCACAAACTAGCAGAAGATATTTGCAACACATTAAAAAAAAAGTATTAAATACAACAGTAATATAAGCTATTCTTTCATAATTCTGTGTTTTAGGCACTAAACAATATACTGTCTAAAATACATGAAGAATTTCTATGAATCAATAGGAAAATACAAACAACAAATTTTAAATGGAAAAAAAACATATAGGAATTTCACAGAAGAGAAAAAAAATAAACATAATGAAAAATGTTCAACTAAGATTCTAATCAGAAAAATGAACATTAAAACCTCAACAAGGTATCATTTCATACTTGATAATCATTTTCCAGACTGGAAAAACTTAAAAAGTTTTTTTGTCAATACCTAGTTTCACTGAAGAAGAACAACAGTAGAAATCCTTATCCCTTGCAAATGATAGTATAAATTAGTACCACTGCCTTGGAGAACAGTCTGATCCTGCTCATGGAGCTGAACAAGCATGTGCTCTAAGACCAAACAATTCCACTCTTGGGTATATACTGTTAAAATACTCCTGCGTATATGAAAAGGGAGACAGTGAGCAGCAATGTTTCAGTGAGCACTGTTTCTACAGATAAAAAATTAGGAAACAACACAAATGACCGTCAACAGAATTAAAAAAAAAAAAAAAGAACATTGTGGTACATTCATATAACTGAAAACTATAGAGCATAAAAATGAACAAAGTAACTCAATAGGGATGAATTTCAGAAACATGATGAAATAAGAAGCAAGTCATAGAAGAATACACACTGTATGTTTCTTCTATAAGGTTCAAAAACACACAAACCTAAAAAATAATGATGATTTTGTGAGACATATCATTAAGTGATGAAACTACAAATAAGAGCAAAGAAATGTTTATTGCAAAATTAAAGACAGTAGCTGCTTTGTAGAAAAAATACATGGGGATACTGGTCAAGTTTTCTTTCAGAACTGTGGGTTTCTTTGTGTCATGTTTGTTACATTTCTTCTTCAACTCCATGGTAGATACTTCCAGGTAGGTTTCATTATTTTTCTTCAAATGTACAGATACATTTTACATTCTCCTATGTGTCACACTTCAAAAAATTTAAAAAGCAACTTAGTACTTATTTCCTTTAGATGAACCCTGGGCAAGTCTACATGATAAGTTCATCTTTGGAATAATGTATACATTTCAAACTAGCAAAGCAACTATTTTAGGATAAACTATATAAGAAAAACTCAAAAATTGCAACAGAAAAAAAATTCTAAAACTCCTAAAATTGAGTCAAAATCATTCATAAGCAGAAAAACCAGAAAGTAATAATTAAAAGCATAATTTGTTCAAGTGTGTTCTACAAAACACAATTTTATTAAATATGTCTGAGAAAGATGAGTTCTAAGAGTAAAATGAATTTGGAAAATACTAGGCTAAATGAGTGAATCTCCTAAAGAAGAAATAGAATTCCCAAATCCTTGACTCTGGAATCTTATTTACATAGCAATTTACAAAATGATCCTTCTAGGATTTGTGTTTCATATAACACAATTTGGGAAACATAATTTTATAACAGGTTATACCAGATGGAATATTGTCTCCCAGAACAAGGGAAGAACAAGAGATGAATACTCCAGGAAAAGGTATCCAGACATCCTAATCCTGAGTAGCTGATCTATCCAATCTAGACAAGTGGGATCAAACCTCATAATCAAAGAGAAATTTTAGTAACCAAAATGAATGATTATTTTCTAAGTATGAAAAATGGACAGAGCTTTTCTGTGATTCCTCTGGGAGCTTGCCCGCCTCACAAAAAAAAAAAAAAAAAAAAAAAAAAAAAAAAGTGCAGACATGAAATACAACAGAAAAGATCCAGGTGGAAAATCAGAATTTCAACATTTAGGGTATGATTTAGGGTATGATAGACTAAAAGAAGGTCTTTTTGATATAGATTGAATTTAACAGAGGCTTCCAGCACAAGATTTTTTTTTTCCAAATCAAATGCCTCAGTTAAAAAGTTTTTTCACTAATTTTCTCTAATAAAATTAGTAATTCTCTAATTTTCTACTAAAAACTTCCGTAGGAATGTGTGAATTGGATCTAAAAATTCTTCATAATATGCTTTTATTACCATAGGAAAATAAAATAACACCCTTTGAAAGAAAAGACATAAATATTGTACATTTATTCTTAATTTTTAAGACCATCATATAAACCCACTTAATTCCTCTTAGAAACTAACTTCTAAGTGGCAATGAAATATATTTTTAAGAAAAAAGTTGTCAATTATGATGTCTTTTTCATCTCAAAATATGTTAAAATATGACACAAGTCAAACCTCTGTCATTTCAGGGTACCATGGGGATTCGAACTGGAAAACAAGGTACTGCCAGAAGTTTCTGCCCAGTGAAGGCTAGCAGACTGTCTTGTTCAAAGGGCTCTTGGCAGAGTGGCAATCACTTACCTTGGTTATTTCCCATAACCCAAGCCATTCCTTAACATTACATTTTCAGAAACTGGATTTTATCAGTATCAATAGGATAGCTCCATCTTTTAGAAGCAAACAAAATTAACAAGGTTCAACAGAAATCAGAACACAAATTTATTTATGATAAATATAACTGTGACAGCCAGGCACAGTGGCACATACCTATAATCCCAGGGCTAGAAGACTGAGGTGGGAAAAGCCAGTCTCAGCAACTTAGTGAGGCCCTAATCAACTTAGTAAGACCCTGTCTCAAAATAAAAACTTTCAAAAAGGGCTGGAGATGTAGCTCAGTGGTTAAGCACCCTAGACTCAATTCCTGGTTTAAAAGACTTTGTGTGTGTGTGTATCTGACCAATACTTCCATTACAGCCAGACTTATACAGATAGCCAAGTCATAATCAAAAGTTCCTGGGTATACAGAGAATCAGAATAAAGGAAATAAAAGGAACTGAACATTTAATGTTCATTCCATTAATTTTTAAAATTAAACAACTACTATGTCCAGGTAGTCATCTAGGTATGGGTATACAGAGATCTGTGCTTTCAGGAGTTCATATCTAAGTAGTAGGTGAAGACTGTTCTTTCACGAGCTGATTATATTATTAGTAAGAGCAAAAGAGTTCAAAAGCAATCTGAATGTTCAACAATAGAGCTGTAATTAAGTAATAATAAATCTAAACGATAAGGGAAAATAGAGCCCTTTGAGAATAGTATCTTCAAGTAGTAATTCATAACAAAGGAAAATTAGTATGATATAATATTAAATTTTTTTTAAAATTACAAAAGGATAGCCCATGATTCTATATACAACACGTTTGTACATATTTCATATCCCTTCATATGCGTAAGAAAAGGGTGAAAAGTCACTAAGTACTATAAATTATTATCTTCTTTTTTTACACCTTTTTGCATTTTCCAATTTTCTAAATAGTTTTTATCATAAGGAGAAGAATTACTACTGAAGTAATTTGAGCCGACATGAATATGAAGAACTCTTCAGATTTATCCACTAGAAATTATGCATGAATGCCAGTCCCTGAACCTCTGGCTTTGAATTCTGAGATAGCTCATCCTTCCCTATGGCTTTAAGCAACACTCAACAAGGCTAGGAAACACCTGAATTTTCTATCTTTTCTTCCATCAGCCAGTCTCATATTTCTACTATTTGCTAAACACTTCAATGCCATTCTCTCCATCTCTAAATCACTGTTCCTTAAATAGAACTGGGATGATGCCACTCCTTGGCTCCAAGGAGTCTAAAGTCACTTCCATTCAAACTCTTATGCCCGACTTCTATTGAACCCCATAATTTGGCCCACCCTATTTAGTTTTATTTTCTGCTATTCACCAGTTTCCTCTCTCATCAACCAACAAGACATGCCATAATCAATCTCACTGCCAAGCCTTGGAATATCTAAATTTAAAAATGTTCCTTTCTTAGGACCAGAATCCCAATTACCATTCTCTATCTAGTGGTAGACCATGTATTTCACTGGATTTGATTCCTTGCATAGATAGATAGACAGACAGATAGATAGATAGACAGACAGACAGATAGAGCTTCCTTTTAGACAGATAGAAAGATAGAGCTTCCTTTTCCCTCTATTCATATTTAAAGAAACTAGTGAATGTTTCCTCTGAAAAGTTTTTCATGATTCCTCCAACTTTATTTGACTTCACTTTTCAGAACTTGTCTAGTACTTATTATGAATCTCACAATTGGGCATTTAATTATATACTCTCATGTAGATAGATTTATAGGTGTAATCTTCAATCAAACTCCATACTCCCTGAGGCAGGGAGCAACAGCTTATTGCATCACCTGAAATATTTAGGAGGAAGCAGAGCACACAAAATGCTCATCTCTTGTTGACTGACCCAGCAAGGAATGATCAACTGCAGCTCCAGACTTTATTTAACATGTACATTACAATTTGGGCAGGTCAAGCACCATCCCAAGAGAAAATAGAAGACTCTTTAAACACATTATTATGGAGGCCCTTTAGGTATAATAAGGGGAGAAATGACAAAGGGTCTCTAAGCCCTTTACCAGGGACATAGAAACAGAGTTCTTTGAGAATGGCAATTGGGGTTCTCCAAGTATCTTCCAAGAGAACAGCAATGGCAGATCTCAGATGCCTCCTAATCTCCATGAGAATAGGAACTGGGTCTTTTGAAAGCAAGCTTTGACTGGTGTGAATGTCAAAGAGAATCACATAATGAAACAAATGACCTGAATCAAATCAGCTTATTCACAAGATGCTACTACATAAATCACCAAATCTCATTGAGCCTTAATTTAACTCAAGAGGTACCATCCTGCTATTAGTTAAGAGATGGTTAACTGTCAACTAAAAAGCAATATTTCAGTATCCTACTAAACAGAGTCCATATACAACCATTTGATTTATTTGGAGTGTACTTTAAATATGCTAAGTTACATTATCCTAAAATTAAGATCCATTTAAAAAATTGACAACTCAATGATTTTCGGTTTTATTCCATAGAAAAATGTAATGTTTTAGAACACCTTGGAAATTTTCCATAGTGCTTTCTCCCTTTCTTAAGAGCTATTTTAATCTCTCCATTTGTATTGAATCAATTAAAATATATGGAATTTAGTAAATATAAATTATAAAAACTAATATTAAAATTTCCATTCTTTAAAAGTTAAAATTTTATTTTAAATTTAAAAACATAATTTGAATTTGGTTTAAATGTATAATGGCTATGTTCTCAATAAAAGAATTATAATTGTCTGGGCCCCCAAACCTAAAATATATAATTTTTTTTTGAAAGAAGGAACTAATGTGAGGTTTCTTCTAGAAAGAGGAAAGCATTAAAGAATGGTATGAATGGTACATGAATGTCTGGCTCATACCTAATATCAGATGTGTTTCTGCTGCTGGTAATAAAAATTAATATTTACTAAAACAAACAAAAAAAAAACAAAAAGCATATTTACTGACACCTGTGTTCCATATTTGTTGGGCCAACCACATGCTAATAAACACACTGCACACCATATACACTGTGTGTTAATATGAGGCTTTTAAAGCAATGCCTGGCAAGTAGTAAACCCTACATCAAAGTTTATCATCACCATCTGTGTATCATTTAATTCTTGAAATGAAGATTAATGTTTTATGAATCCTGCAGGCATTACTTTAAATTAATTTGTAAATTACTTGTGGCAGAAAACAAATAGGAAGTATGTCAGCAACATGTGGTACCAGGTCCCTGCAAACCCATGCCCAGAATAATAGTCAATTGTTTTACAAATGAAAAAATAAATTTAGAGGTTTGAAGTAACTTAATTTGTTTCAGAATACACAGTTAAAATGGGGTTAGAAATGATGGTGGAATGTGATGGTCATTATTATCCAAAGTACGTGCATGAAAACACAAATTGGTGTGAATATACTTTGTATACAAGCAGAGATATGAAAAATTGTGCTTTATATGTATAATAAGAAATATAATGCATTCCACTGTCATATAAATAAACAAACAAATAAATAAATAAAATAGCAGATCCTGAGCTTTTTTTAAAAAGCACTATGTAATTTTGGTTCATTGATTACGCAAACTTGAAAATCATAAGCTGAAAAAAATGAAAGAGGTAGAAAAAATGCAGATACTTCTGTAACTGTAAAAAGAAAATTACAATAATGGGAATGGTTAAGTAAATTATTTTTTACAGAGAAAGAGATGGTAAAGGAGTCAGCAACAATGGGGTCTTAGATCCCTGCAAACCCATGCTCAGGATATGGGTATTATACAAAGAAAGACATTTTAGAAATAAGTTGATATGATATCATGAAGCATCACTGAGATCTGATGGGATGGGCCTCTGAACTGGCATAGTACAATGGTGGAAAAGTAGAAACATAAAGAACTTTCCATGTTCTAGATAGACAAAAGGTAATACAAAAATGAGTTGTGATAGAAACTTCAACTATAGAATTCTACATCTAAAATCAACACAAATAAATACCATGCTAACCCTTCCATTATGTCTCAAATAGGGAAAGAAGTATTCTGGACATGAATGTGACCACTGAAGGAAATTTGCTGACAAAAGAAGTAGTGGGAAACTGGAGAGTAATTAATCAGGGAATTCTGAAGTTTCTTGCCATCTCTGGGAATAAGAATGAAGGCAACAGCCAGGCACAGTGGCACACACACACCTATAACCCCAGTGGCTCTGGAGGCTGAGGCAGGAGGATCATGAGTTCAAAGCCAGCCTCAGCAAAAGCAAGGTGCTAAGCAACTGAGGAGACCCTGTCTCTAAATAAAATTCAAAGAAGGGCTGGGTATGTGGCTTAATGGTCAAGTGCCCCTTAGTTCAATCCCTGGTACAAAAAAAAAAAAGAATGAGGGCCGCAATTAGGGAACACAAATTACAAAATGTTCAGAGAAAATAAAAACAAATCCTTCCTGAGACTCTTTAAAGAAAGATGAGTCATATGTTTTAGGAAGCTCTCAAGAACAGAATTCTATCTAAATTAGCTTTGATTAATTAATTAATTGAACAAATACTTACTGAATATCACTCTATGCCAGGTATGCTCTCGACACTGGTGATATTGCACTTTCTGAAGCTTACATTCTAAGGGAGAAAGGCTGTGAGTGACATTAAAATTTTAAATAAGGTCATCAGGAAAGGTTTCATTAGGAAGTTAGTTTGAATGAGATGAAAAATCGTAATTCAGAAACTTTAGGGTAGGGGACCATTCAGGGTATACTATGAGCAAAGATCCTGAGTAGGAGTAAATCTTGAAGAAATAGTAGAGTTTAGTATGATAAGGATAAAACCAGTGACTGAGACTGGTAAGAAAAGAGTTTAGAAAAGTAACAGGTGACAGGATGTGTAAGATCTTGTGGAGATGTAAGGACCTTAGATTATTCATGAATTAAAAGAATTCACACTAATTAGGCACTGTTAATACTAAATTTATCTGTGAAATATCTACATTTTACTAAGCATTGTGAGTAAAATACAAAGGAAGTAGAAAACGTAATTACTGCCCTGAAGACAGTATCCATTTTAAACTGTAGAAATTATAGAACAAAAATGAACTTAAGGGCTGGGGATGTGGCTCAAGCAGGTAGCGCGCTCACCTGGTATGCGTGCGGCCCGGGTTCGATCCTCCAGCACCACATACAAACAAGGATGTTGTGTCCGCCAATAACTAATAAATAAATAAATATTTAAAAAAAAAAATGAACTTAAAAAAATAAGAAGGGAAATGTTCTATATCTATGCATCATTTGATTAAAATGACAGATTTAAATTTCTGGTTCTAGAATACATAATCCCTAAAGTTACATCACCAAAAGAATACAGAAAAGGATGACAGAGAGTATAAAAGAAAGAAAATGAGTCAAAAAAATGTTTTTGGGGAAAGTAAACCTATTCATTCCAGCCACAAAGAGATTAAAACTTGGAATGGTTTGGTCTGTGAAATAGCATTCTGGCTGTAAACTGAAAAAAATATTAATGACAGAAAAAGGGAAGAGTCTAAAAAGACTGGCAGTTCACTGGAGAGCTCGTCAATGAAAACTTAAGATTTTTAAAGACAAAAAATAGGAGAGACATTTAACTTAGATGGCTATAAAAGAAACAGTGCTTTCAGGAAGTAAAATGTCCACAATGAGCTCAACTTAAGAAATCTTCCAAGGACTACAAAAGGGGCTTCTAAATTTATGTCTGGAAATGAAAATTTCCAAAAGGCTGGATTATGTCAGTTAAAGTAAATGGTATAGTTGATGCATGACAGGAAAAAAGAAAAGGAAAAACCTCCATTTCAATCTTGCTTTTAAAAAATCTTACACTTGAATACCACCTTTCATATATTTCTATTTTACAACCACCTTAAGAGGTGGGATCACCCCTCTTATACTCCCAGTCCTAGAAGCATCCCACCACCCACTCTGCCTTCTCTTTTCAGCCCAGGAGATTTCAACCCAAACTGGAGTGTTGGCAGGGAACACCTGAAGACCAAGATGGGTGAGGCCACAGAGAGCTGCCCTCAATGCACTGCAAATCTTCCAACTGTGCCAGCTACATACTGAGAACCTATATGTGAATTTTTCTAGATGCTGTAAATACTCTTGGAACTTAAGCCTAGGGAGCTTTGCTAAAAGACAGGAGGCCACGTACTGATCTTTAAAAGTGTGGCAAGAACATGCACATTGCAGAAGAATATGGACAATACCAAAAACTCTTGAATCTTCTATCCTGAGGAAATTCTAGAATTTTTCTTTTTTTTTTTTTTAAGAGAGAGAGAGAGAGAGAGAGAGAGAGAGAGAGAGAGAGATTTTTTAATATTTATTGTTTAGTTTTCAGCGGACACAACATCTTTATTTGTATGTGGTGCTGAGGATCGAATCCAGCATCACGAGCATGCCAGGTGAGCACGCCACCGCTTGAGCTACATCCCCAGCCCTCTAGAATTTTGATTATAAAAAAAAAAGTCTTTCAACAGACAAAAATGACTGATCATTGAGAATCAGCATAGACTCAGGATAAACAAGTCTTGCCACGTATTTTCTGTAGTTAGCAAATATATAGGAGCAATCCATATGACACCCTGAAAGATATTTAATAAGCTCCACTTCATACTTCCTTTAGGCTAAATAATGAATGTATGGGCTGGGGATGTGGCTCAAGCGGTAGCGCGCTCGCCTGGCATGCGTGCGGCCCGGGTTCGATCCTCAGCACCACATACCAACAAAGATGTTGTGTCCGCCGAGAACTAAAAAAAATAAATAAATAAATAAATATTAAAAATTCTCTCTCTCTCTCTCTCCTCTCTCACTCTCTCTTTAAAAAAAAAAAAAGTCAAGGGGGAGAAAAGCTTGCTTGCAAAGAAAGGGTCGAGAGCTGCTTTGCACCGATTTCTCTGTAGACCCCCCTTTTTAAATAATGAATGTATTTATAACTGCCTGAAACAAAACTCAGAATGCTTATAAATAAGTTCTCCAAAACTCAATGGACTTAGACAACATAAATTACCAATGATCTGGAAAAAACTTTTTGTGTGTGTGTGTGGGGGGGGGGTGGTACTGGGGATCGAACCCAGGGATGCATAACCACTGAGCTACATTCCCAGTTCTTTTTTATATTTTATTTAGAGACAGGGTCTTGCTGAGCTGCTTAGGGTCTCACTAAATTGCTGAGGCTGGCTTTGAACTCGCCATTCTCCTGCTCAGCCTCCCAAGCCACAGGGTCTCACTAATTTGCTTATGGCCTCACTAAATTGCCATCCTCCTGCCTCATCCTTGGAAGCTGCTGGGATTATAGGCATGTGCCACAGATCCTGGCTTGGAAAAAGCTTTTGACAACATACTTATCAAAATGTAGGGAAGGGGCTGAGGTTGTGGCTCAGCGGTAGAGTGCTTGCCTAGCATGTGTGAGGCCCTGGGTTCGATCTTCAGCACCACATAAAAATAAAATAAATGAAAATAAAAGGTATTGTGTCTAACGACAACTAAAAAGTAAATATTAAAAAAAATGTAGAGAAGACCTGAACCTGAAGAGAATAATCAAAAGTGGAGCAACAGAGTCAGAATCCAAAACAATTTTAACATATTAATTTTAATAAATGAAATTCAATTCAGAAAATATACAGAATTATGTTTGGGTTTTTAAAAATCAAATACTAAGTGACAAACTCATAAATAGAAAGAACAAGACTTTCAATGAATAAAAGCTTGACATACACTAAAAGAATAAAGTGACCACCCCCAAATTTAAGCAATTTTAATCTTAGACCAACCAAGTCAATAAACATATAAATTCAAGAATAAAGAAAGTGAACTGTACTGGTTGGCTTGCACTTGGAGAAGTTTTTAACAACTGGCAAGGCCCAGCAGTCATATCAAGGGACATTGCAAAAGACCTCATAATTTAAATTACCCTCTGGAAGTAATACCAGCACAAAACAAAAGGAATGGTAGAAATTATCCATCAACATAAGTAATTACAAGAAAATTTGTAAAGGAGAAGATCTGGAGCACTCAAGCCCAATCAAAAGTGAGTAGGGTATCATTTCTGGGAGGAAGGAGTGAATGTGAACTAAGAAAGGTGAATCTTTTTGATTGTGTTTTCTTTTTCTGGCTGAAGTAAAGACCATACTATCAGAAGAGGACTGCTAGTCTGGAATGAGGTAGGCAGGAGTTTAACAAGCAATACTTTGCCTGTGTGCCCTCAACACTGTCTGAGGTCAAAGTACACTGACTACACTCAGAACAGTGCTGAGCAGTTGCATCCTTATAAAGAGGATCCATCAGGTTATCCTACTTAGTGACATTCACCATTAAGATTACCCATTTGATTGGAATGACTGGCTTCCCATGTAGGTTCTCCTGTAGGGGTAAGAAAGTGTGACCAAATGTTGCAAACTTCCATTCTACTCACAGTTATATTAACGAATTCACTAATTAGCATTCTTGTTTTTATGTGAGTATTTCAATCACTTGTTAAATATAAATAAATTTGGGACACTGAGGCAGGAGGATTGCAAATTCGAGCCCAGCCTGGGCAACTTAGTAAGATCCTATCTCAAAATAAAAAATAAAAAGGGCTAGGGTAAAGCTCAATAGTAGAGTGACTCTGGGTTCAACTCCCATTATGCCCTCCCCCAAAAAATATATATGTTTATTTATTAAAAGATATAAAAATATATTTTATATATGTATATACATATACATATATTCTCCCACATAATTCTGATGACTTCTGGACTCAAAGAAAAAAATTCACAGGTATAAACCTAAAAAAGTTAGGTTTATACCTTAAATATGACCATCCATATCCAGGTTCTAAACATCTATGAAGCTCTGCCTTTCTTTATGACAACTCTATTTTATCTGAAATCAAAACACACATTTTAAGAGAGAAAACTAACAAATTAAAACAGACAGAGGGTTTTGACCAGGAAAGTAAAAAGTTTGGGAATCTATGATATTTGAATGAATTAAATGAAGATGCTTGGGTTAAATCACAAGCACATAAATAAATAAATAAATAAATAAATAAATAAATAAATAAATAAATAAAAGCTAAAGAATACATGAATATAGTTACCTTGGAACAAAGAGGATATACAATAGGCATCTACAAGTATCACTCTTGTGATACTTGTAACATACTTTAATTATCTTTAATTCTATGATAAGAATCAGTTGAAAGTTACATAAGGAAGAACTTTCCGATTAACACTGTCCTGTGCCTGAAACACAATAAAGGCTCAACAAATTATCTATTATCTGCTTTAGGATATCTATCTGCTTTAGGATACAAAAAGTCATGAAAGATACATGTAAAAGACACTGACAGTAGCTGAGAAGTCAAGGAAGGCTTCCTTTAAAGAAAGAATGTAACTGAAGAGGTGAGTAGGAGTTATGAAAGATAAGGGAGAAAACTAAAAAAGCCCTGTATCATAAAGGAACCCTGAGACTCTATGCCATCCTAAGAAGTCTGGCAGAAGGTCATGGGAGTCATTGGAAATTTTAAGTGTGGGAGTTATATAATCAGATTAATGTTTTGGAGGAATCCTGTGGCAGCCAACAGGAAAATGGATTGGAAGAGGGCATGACTGTTCTAGTAATTTGATACCTAAATGAAGATACTGGCACTGGAGAAGCAACAAAGATAGAGTTGAAGGGGTAGCAAAGTGAATTTAATAATTGACAGTGTGAGTAATAAATGAAAAGTCAAAGATGATTTCCAGGATTTCACTAGGTAAAGAAAAATGCCTTGTACTGGGAAAGGCAAGAAAAGCTCTGGGAAGGGAGAACATAAAGTCAACTCTGGACAAACTGAAGCCAACACCAAGGAATATCAAGTTCAAGAGAGAGATGTGAGCTAGATATATCAGTTTGAAAGTTACCATCACAGAGAGGCCATTGAAGGTATCATAATATAAGAGATCACTCACACCCCCAGAGTGGAGTGAGAAGAAGAGGACTGAGGCAGAAGGCTGGAGAACACCAATCACTTAAGGGAATTCAAATTAGCTACTTTGTGACTTGACAGAATTTAGATATTCAGGCAAAGATTAGACATTTACTAGTTAGGTATCATGGAGAGGGAATTTACAGCAGAGAATTGTACAAGATGACCTCTACAGCATCTTTCAACTCTGAAAATGAATCAAAAGCTTCAATATTTCTGAGAAATAACTTTTTACTACTATTACAGAAAAACTAACATCATGGGTAGTTTTATACTTTGGCTTTTTAGTCAATAATAAAAAACAATAACAACAAAAAATAAATTCTAATGGAGAAATGTTTGGTTGTTTTCATAAAGTTGTTTTCTGAAAGAGACGTAGTAATTGGTTTACTTGGACAGGGGAATATAAGTACCAGATTTAATTTCTACCCTACTTTTCCTTCTGTGGGTTCAATTATATTCTTGGTCAGCTTGAAAAATGCAATTTTACTAGAATCAAAAACTCAAAAACACACATTTCTATTTATTCTTACTTTTACTTTCAGCCACTTTCTGCCCAACTAGGGCTGTACATACTCTATGGATTGAGATCTTAAATCTTTTACTTTTTTACTACATTTCAGAAATGTACCTATAGTTTCCACTAATATTTAAAGCATACTGGTTTCTTTTTCTCCTTCTGCTCAATTCTTAAAAACAAAATTTTTAAAATTAAATCTATATTGATTGAAACAAACTTTTTTTTTTTTTTTTTTTTTTTTTTGCCAAAACAATATGCCCAATGTATTTTGAGACAGGTCTGCTGGCAGTTCAACTTAATCTGAAATATGGCACTGGTCCCACAAAGTAGCACCTGGAATAGGTATTAGAGGTACTTAAGCTCTTTTAAACATGTACTTTTCTTCCTGTCCCACCCAATGCCTCCTCCACAACTCTGCAAGCCTTCTTTTTCCTCTGTGCTTGTCTTTCACTTTCCTCCTGACAGTGCCCATAGTCCATAAACTTTTACTATTACCAGTAATAACACTAAAGTTAACACAGCTGCCAACCCTGGCCTTGAAATATAATGGATATAATTCTAACTGGAGTATACCATTAACTTTTTGGTTGTCCTTAGAAAACTACCATATTCTGTTTCAGTGGCTTAATTCACAGGATAGAAAAATAACCACTCTAGAAAGTAAATTTATGTAAAAGACCTCTAATGCTTTTTAGCTCCAGAAATAAAATATAGCTCAGAATCATGGTTTACATATGCAAGTCTCTGCATGACAAAAAAGGGGGAAGGAGGGGTGAAGGTAGAGACAATGTTTGACACCATTTGAAGTTTAAAGTCATGCAATATTATTAAATTGTGTTATTTTAAAATAAAATAAGGGTCAGGGAAGATTAAGAAAAAAATCAAGGCTAGAAATACAATGAAAGGACTTCGGGTATTACAGTATTATAGTCCTGGGAAATCTCAGGGTTCCATAAAACCCTATGGGAAAGGGAAATAATTATGTTCCTACCATAATCCCCTCCCTCAAGTCAAGTACTCTTAAAACTATGCTTTGATGCAGCATTCTCTTTATACAACAACCCTGGTGGCTCTAGGCATTCATTCAAGAAAAGGAGCTTTTATAGATTTATTCTTCCCTTTATCTCTTCAGCTGATAGTATCATTACTTTTGGTCTTATTTCACAAAATGCAAGCAAGAGAAAATTTCTCACTGGCACTTTACTTGCAGACTAGGAATGAAAAACAGCAGAGATGCTTCCAGTACACCTAAGAGGCAACAGAAAAGCTTCCTTTCAAAATGTCAGAGTACTCAAGCTGGATAAAATAAACATCAAAAAAGCACAGCGAATAAAAGGTTCATTTATCCTCTCCAGCCTCATGCCCAACACTAAAACAATCCAGGTTCTTGTGGCTCCCTAAATGTGCTTTAGTCTCTTACATCATGACGTGATAACATCTTCCTGTGGTTTGTTGGCCTGAAAAACTCCTCCTTGCTCTTCAAGTCTAAGCTCAAACACTATCACCTCCTGAGGAAGCTTTTCTCACTTTCCCAATGGGTGCTCCCTTTCCCTAGATGTTCCTCTCAGTGCTCCTTCATTATAGCAGCTGTGCTCTACTCGGACTGCTTCTCTAGCTGTGAATGCAACTCAGCAGTCACCTTCCTCCTTTCTGAAGGAGTACCAAGTCTTTCCATCCCCATGTCACCTGGGGCACTCATAGGTAATTCGTGAGTAAAAAAAAATTCCCTAAGTCTAAATTGAAGTTGCAACTCATATTCATTCCAGTCTCTGCTTTCCAATATCATCTAGTTCAGAACTTCATTATCTCCTAGATTATTTAAGTTAGTCCCTTCACAGTCTTCCCATTTCTTTTCTCTCTTCCTTTGAATGCATTCCATATGCACTACTACCACTGTAATATTACTAAAGTACAACTCTATTTGAATGTACCAGGCTGAGCAGTTGGTGATATAGAGAATAAAAAGCTGAAAAACACCTTTCCTCTAGGCTCAACGGGCTCAAATCCAATAGGACAGAGAGAAAAGTAAACAATATATAACTTACCAAGTACTACAGAGAAACACCCAATTTACGCTAATCCCTCCACCTGACATGTCCTTCATTCTGAAATGATTATTTCATATAGGAAGCTTTCCTAACCTGTCTCGCCAAGAGTAATCTCTCCTACCCCTACTTCCACAGTGAACCGGGTTCACTTGATGTTTTGACTATGTCCCTATGGTTTTGAAAATCACATTTTTTCTTCTTTTTCCCAACATTCTCCTCCCTGATCTTCTCCTCCCTCATCTCTCCTCCCAAATCTCATTTTCTATGAATCATCTCTATAAAATCCCCTGTTCCTGCTGATGGGCAGAATCACAGCCTTTGAGACAGGAGTCCCCAGTGTTTCTCCTTTGCTAGCAGAGCAAGAAACTGTCTTTCTCCTTTTTCTCAAAACTGTGTCCTCATTATTGGATTGACTTTGGAGACAAGGACCAAGCTTTCGGCAACACTGTTACCTATTTATCACTTTTTGTTTGAATTACAATTATTTGTACCCATACATTATACCTCTTACAGTATTGAACCGTTCTAAATGGAGGAACAATACATTTTACTAGTCTTTGTTTTGTCAGGTAACTAACACAGTGCCCTGCAAACATTGATAAATGTTGAACTATGATGATTAACCACACTAAAACATTATGAGTCTGTGATTCCTTTAGGACTTGCCAGTATTAAGAGTATCAATGGGGCAAGTACATGCAATTCAGTACTAAAATTTTTCCACTCTAGCCATAAAAATAGAAATTCTGTTTGGCTAGATAATAGTGGACATATGGAGAATATCCTCAACCAGATTGGAAAGATGTGTCCAAATGAAATGGATTTCTATTACAAAAACTCAACAAAGGGCAACTCCCTTGTGCTATAAAACTAGGCAACCAATCCCTGCTGACAAACACAGAAAAATCATGAAGGGAAAACAATGTGTGGAGTTTCCACAATGGGGGCAAGTCCATGAGCAAAAATCACTCAAAGTAAAAATGTACACAGCTATTAAAACTTAAATTTAATAAAACAAGATACTGGCATGATAGTTCAAAACTGGATCATTAAATAAGTTCTCAGTCTCTCAAAGAATATAACTTTCCAAAAGTAAATTCTCAGGGCTTATCTATGCTTTGAATTTCATATGCAATTTCCTACAACAGGGCTACTACAAGGTATCTTATCAATACTTTGTTGGAATCCTCAATTTTATTTTTCAGGTAGGAAGGAATTAATTTATTTTAATTTTTAATGTTTATATCTGTCTTTCCTTCATCCCATTTTTTCATCATAATTGTTTGTAAGGAAGCAAGCAGTTGAGTACAGGATAAAGTAGACAGCAACTTAACTAAGAACTGAGGACGTTACATTTCATGATTTAAAATGCAGAGATAAAACTCAAGCCTCATGATTTTGACAAAAGCAAAAATACAAAGTCAAGGCTCAAAAATATAACACCTTTTAAGAAAAACACTAAGCTATAATGATATTCATCCACTCCTATCTGGCTTAAATGAAGTCAGAACATTTGATTATATCATTTATTTCAGTATGAAAACTGCTGAGGACAAGAAATATGTCTCTTTTGTATAGTCATCAGTAAACATTTTGCCTATAGTGGTTTTTAATCTACTAGGAAGACTGCTATGTCAAACATAGTGTTTATGTTCGTCAAAAGACCCAAGTTTAAATTCAGGTTTTGTTTTTTATTTTGGGATCTCAGACAAGTCACTTAGGAGTTCCTTTCTACCTGTAAATAAATGTGACAGCAATATCCTCACTGTGTCTACATCACATGACTGCTATGAGGATTAATTTTTAAAAATGTGTAAGTGCTTCATAAAACTATCAAGCATAATACAAAGATAAGATGCTACTAGTTTTATTCTTAAAATAAGCTCTAAGAGCAAGTCCTCCTCTAAATGAAATTTAATATATAGCTGAATTATTTCTGTATCCTTTTCCCAAGGAAATGTGTTTGACAAGCAAAACACAATCCCTAAAGAAAAAATTAGCAAAAAAGGAAGGAAGAGAGGGAAGAAATAAAAGTCATGTGGGTAAATAAATGGCAAAGGATAAATTTTTGTAACAAAATAAGAATACTAGAGAAACCAAACCTGGATCTTAGGATCAATTTCCAACTCTACCTTTTACTATCTATTCCTGGGACACTAGCCAAGTCACCTCCCCTCTCTAAGGTCCAGTTTCCTCATTTGTAAGAAGAGAGAATTCAGCCAGGCATGGTGGTGCATACCTGTAATCCCAGCAACTGTGGAGGCTGAGGCAGGATGATCACAAGTTCAAGGCCAGCCTCAGCATCTAAGCAAGGTCCTAAGCAACTTAGCAAGACCGTGTTTCAAAATAAAAAATTTTTAAAAGGGCTGGGATGTGGTACAGTGGATAAGCACCCCTGGGTTCAATCTCTAGTACCTGTCCCCCCACCAAAAAGAGATAAAAATTCAAAGGGTTCCTACAGATGGATGGATTTATACATTTTTTAATATTTACATTTATTTATATATAAACTTACATAGAGATAGTACTTAGCATTATATCTGCTACACAGTAAGTAGTAAGTACATAGTTACTGTTGTTTATAAAATTATTTGATATGGACCCTGATGGGTGACCTTCAGGAAGAAAAAGGAACCAAAAATATGTAAGAGGGAATGATGATACTTAGCTAAATCTATGTACTATGGAAGACAAATTTGAGAAATAAAGATTACATAAGTCATATTTCATATTAAGTATAAAAATTACTGTGTCTACAGGATTACTGAGGAATCCAGAGAAATATAGTAAAAATCTCCAACTCATAAAAGCAGAACAGTAATAAAGAAATAGACCAAAACAGTAAACAACACCCCCCAAAAGTGTTCATTAATGTGTATAAAAGCTTGTCTGCCCCAACCTTTCATTTGTCTAAACTTTCATAGACTGAATGAAAGCTAGGTTCCATAGCAAAGATGCAGCAATTCTGCTTGGCAAAAATAGATGGTATTAGCAATTATGCACAGTCATTTTAGTTGCTGCCATCTTGCTCTTTATTGGAAGGAAGTGTGTTGTGTCCATGGTTGATCTGAGGTGTTAAATAATATTAACTCCATCCTATTCAAGAATTGAAAAAGCAGTTTAATTGTTCCAGAAATAAGAAGGAATAAATTCCCCTTCCAAATCAGATGTAAAGATAGCAAATCACTAAAAAAAAAAAAAAAAGGTTTTCTGTGCATATGGGATTAGATATTTACATATTATTATATGTTGAAAATGTATGCCTGTAGAATCAGTAAGAATCAGCAAAAGATAAGGAAAACAAGAAACCTCTTTATGCATGTGGCCAAAGAATCAACATCAGTTTGGGTTGTCAAATGGTCTAGTGTTAATTCAGGGGAAGGCAAAGAGATTGTTCAAGAATTTAAAAGCTAAGCATGTTTTACCATTATCACAGGCCACAGATAATTAACAAGGCTAAGGGATGTTTAAATTTATACATCAATATGAATGGTCAGGTCACTAAATGACCTGTAACAGCTAAGCTAGTCTTCCCTAAGAGCGGTGCAGAGATCATCTAACAGGGAGGCTAACTGCCCAAGTGGGTTTGCATTGTAGACAAAACTTTTATTGTGGGAAAAGATGCCCCCCAGATTTCTATCCACAAGGAGGTGAGAGTATGTCTAGTTTTCCTTTGATTGGCAAACTCATTCTCCTTTTTACTAAGAACAACCTTTCAAAACCAACCTGTACATACAGAAAGCTATAAATTTTTAAAACAAAGAAAAGCTGTTATAAGCATCTCCATAAAATTACAGGCTAATGTTCTAGAAGATTTTGTCAACTGAGGACAGTAAATAGAAACAGTATACTATCACTACTAATTTAGGTGTGTTAAAACACACACACACACACACACACACACACACACACAGCTTTCTGTTTTGCCATCTTTGTCTTATTTTAATATTACAAATATGTGGGCTTCAAATCCTGGCATAGTTCTGCTACTTTTCTCACTGGGTTTAAGCGTATCAGCCATAAATTATCCTACTATAGGGGTTTTCTACCACCTACCCCACTCAGTCAAAAGAAGAATACAACTCTGTTCCTTCGAAGAGAATGTCCTCCAGAACCCCGAGTATGGTCAATCAGGGAACCAAAGGAGCTGAAGAGACTGGATCTTACTAGACAGGTAAGGGGAGGCAGCAGCCTTACCACCATTCACCCCCATACTCATTAACTGTTTTCCAATTTTTAGACAACCAATAACAAATATGGACTATTCCTGCAACTTCAAAAGTAACATCTGGACCATTCTTTCAACAACCATTTACTGAGAGGTCTCTATGAGAAGCACACATTCTACAGCACCAGTTACCTTACAACCCCAAAGAATTTTCAAAGCTTCCCCAACATAAAGTTTCAGTAACTGAACTTCTCTCATTTTATATATTTAAAACACTCTATTCAAACCCTATTTCAGCCATTGTAAGTACAGCAATCTGTGGAAATAAAAATTGAAAGGGCTGAGATGATCATTCAATCATTAACTAAATTTCAACTTCATAATTCATCACAAAACCAGTGCCAAATGTTTTTTTAAATTACAAGATAATATATACAATGATTATACTTCTTTCAAGGAGTTATAACTTCTTATTTCCGAATCTTTATGAGTACTGACAGGTAGTAAGCATTATCAAAAGTCCTACTCAATGGTTACATTTAATTGGTACCAAAAGAAACTTTTTTTAAAAAAATTTTTAGTTGGAGTTGCACACAATACCTTTATTTATATGTGGTGCTGACAATCGAACCCAGGGTCTCGGACATGCTAGGCGAGCACTCTACCACTGAGCCACAGCTCCAGTCCCCAAAAGCAACTTTTGAAAATGGGTTAAAATACTTAACATGCTGAAAATATATTGTGTTTACCTAAATTTTCATTACTTTGTTTCTAGAAAACTGATCCCAAAATTTAGATGATAGAGTAATGCATTTTCCCAATAAACCCTTTGAAACTATAGACCTGAAAAGAAGAATGAAAATAGGATAGCAAATGAGCTATAGATACAGATAAAAGCCAGAACACCTGGGTTGGAATCCTGATTTACTTACTAGCTCTCTGATCTTAGTACCTCAGTTATTCCATCAACAAAATGGGAATAATAAAACACCTACTTCATACAGTTGAAAGAATTAAACCCAAGTAAATAAGTAATTTAAGGAAAGAATTTAGCAGCAAGCAGCATTATATAATGTTCCCTACTGACATTATCAACAAACCATCCACATAAATGCCTTTTCCTACTTAAAGCCTTCCTTACTTGCTCTGGTAGAATTTAATCCCTCCCTGCTTGGCTTCCTCATAAAGTGCATTTTGTATTATACTTATTTGGGTGGGCCCATTTTCCTCCCATTAGGGCAGAGGACAAACCTTGAGGACAGAGACCACAGATCATCTACATGTACCAGGCAGCAAACACTGCCCACTGTTGCCTCTCACCTCCCTCTAAAGGCTGTAAACAATAATACACTGTCAATTAGCAAACCTTTACCTGGAGACAGAAGGCTTATATAATCAGTACATAGAAGGAATGGTCAGACCTTTTCTAAATATTCCCTTAAGATTTGAACAAGAATGTTCAAAGGGAGAAAGGAAAAGAAGCCTCACTAACCAATGATATCATTTTAATTTTAAAATTTTTCTTATGCCTTAATTTGTTTTCATTATCTCACTTAAAAAGCCCATGATGATTTTTTTAAAAAAATATTTTAGTTGTTGATGGACTTTTATTCGTTTATTTACATGTGGTACTGAGAACTGAACCCAGTTCCCCACACATGCAAGGCAAGTGCTCTACCACTGAGCCACAACCCCAGCCCCAATGATGCTTTTAATATAAAAAATATAGTAGCATACTTTCTGCATATGGCAAGTCTAACCTAATCATAACTTGCCCATCTGCCTGATTTTAAAGTAATCCTAGGAATGCTAGATGACAATATGTTTGCTTAATTCACCCACACTTATTTGTGTAAAATAAAATTATTTTAACATTACAATGAGATGCAAATCTTTCTGGTTTTGATATGCACCCTGTTACTCCCTCTTGAAAAAGTGCCACCAAAAGAAAAGATAAGAAAAGAAAAAGTCTCCAACTTCTCCCAGATCACTGGTAAAGTAATTTCTAAAGTACCATCCAACTTTTCTAGGACAACAATACTCACCTTCCTCTGAGAGAACAAACCTTTTCTGAAAACAAATGGCCAAACTGAATTCATTGCTTTATCATTTTCTAGAAAGTAGAGTTTTTCCTTTGTTTTTGTCATATCCTACCTCTCAAGATTAAATTTTCAGCATAAAAAACTTCTGAGAACTCCTACTTATTTCCACAAATAATCTTAGTCTCTATTCTTTTATTCATTTTTAAACAAACTCAAGAACAAAGTGCTAGAGAAGAATTGTATTCATTTAATGTAGTTTTTTCTAATTCTAATTTGTTAATTCCCCAATAGCAGGACTTTTTAAAAGAATACAAAAACTACACAAAACTGCTTCTCATTCTGAACACATTCCAACAAAATGGGAAACATTATCAGCCATCTTAACAAGAACACAAGCTAAGTGAGGTCAAACCAAAAAGAGATTTTATCTATTGCATCTCTCTTGAGATTAGGATTTTTCAGATAAGTACTATAATACTGAATATGAACAAATATGTTAAAAAAATTAACATCATATTTTGGACTAATTACTTTATCCCCAAATAGTCACAAGAGTAAATAATCACATACAATACCTCCAAGACAATGCAGAGTATAATAATCTTAATTGTTTTATATATCCTGAGGCAAAGAGACAAAGGCCAAATTCAAAGCAGTTTCCAGTATCTTATATATCTAGGATAAAACAAATCAAAATTGGGGTTAAGAACAAGAGACCCTCCTTTAAAATAGGGAGACCTGTTCAAATTTAAGCCCCCACGTTAAAAAAAAAAAAAAAAAAAAGACAAGGTCTCACTCACTAATCCCTGTCTTAAAACCAAAAGGCATAATTTAAACCACTCGAGTTGTTTCCTTGGATTTTAGTAGCAATAAAGCTAATCCTCAGACCACTTCCAAGTAAGTGGCTTCTATCAAAACTTATCACAAGTTAGAAGAAACAGGCAAGAGCGTTGGTTCTGCATTTCAACAACTGAGCAACAACAAACAGTAGCACACTTTTGGACAAGCTACTACTTTCAGCACCACCCCCACCCCCACCCCCATCTCCCATTTCTTTTTATATCATTTCTCCCAATTCAGAACCAGAAAAAGCGATCTTATAAAACAAAAGTAGCATCAGAAAACGGTAGTCCACTGATTTTGATAACAAAAGTTTGTTCTTTTGCTGTCAACCTGGCAACTTTTAAAGGTGAAACGTCTGTCTACTCAATCAGGTATAATCTTTCCTATTCCCAGGCTAAACAACCAATCGTTTGTTCTCAACACTACAGGTAAAAATGGGGAGGGGGGGGCGAGAGAAAAAGATGCTGAAAAGAAGGGTCTACGTTCCAATGGTAGGGACCGATTTCGAGACCAGTTTCGAACATTCCGTGGCTGCTGGCAGCTGGGCGGCTTTACAGTGTCTGAGAATGTTTAGCAATCTGACGCATCAGTTTTTAGGAATGATACACAAACAGCCCCCACAACTCAAGAGCCATGCCCAGAATCCGTCCTCTCGGTGACATGGGCTGGAGGGCACGGGATGGGAGACAGGGGCGACCAGGAGGGCATCCGCGACATTTGTTATTGTTTGTGAAACCCAGGCAGCGACCTGAAGTGGGGTGCTTGGGGGCCGAGGAGTGAAAGAAGAAAGGAACAGGGAAGGACAAAAATTCCTCCCCGGGCTCGAGGCCACCTCTTCGGACACACGGGCCGGTATCACCCCGGGGAACAAGAGGGCCAAGGCCGTCGCCAGAGCTTCCCGGGAGACATTTCCAGCCCCGAAATTAGCTCAGCTTTCCCTGGACACCCAAAGACACAGAAGATCTCCTCCAGCTCTCACTCGCAGAGTTGGAGCGGGCGCGGCAGCCCGGCCCCCAGAGCGCTGCATCCGCACACTCACCTGCCTCCAGTCGCGCCCGCGGCCGGCTCAGCCTCCGCACGGACCGCAGCCGGCCGGGCGCCCCTCCGCTCCTGCTGCCCGCTCCGCCCTCGCCCCGCCCCCGAGAGGCGGGACCTGCGGCCGTGCAGGAATCTCGGGGCGGCCGCCCTGAACTCTCGCGAGCCCTCCCTCCTCGGCTTCTCGGTGGCTGGGCTGGTCCAGCTCGCCCTGACGTCATACGCACCCCAGCCGGAAGCAGCCTTCTGTCGTCAAAGCGGGCCCCCGGCCCCGCCCACCTCCTCCTATTGGAACTTAGACTGGGAGGTTAGCACTTCCTTTTCTTATCAGCCTCATCTCACTCAAAACTCTCTTGAGAGTGGCTCATTTTGTTGTAACATTACTTACATGTCCTAAATGTCGTCAGAGTTTTTTCTCAGTACTTTACAATTCTCTATTAGAAATAGAGAAGGGTTTAGAAATCACAAATCCACACCATTTGCAGATTAGGAAATTGTACTCAACAAAGATGGATTGGCTGACCAACTGCCCAGTGGGTGGCTGTGGGGACTAGAAGCCACCCAAGTTCCATAACTCTTCCATTTCATCATGACTGAACTCTAGAGTCTTGAGAGAAATTAGGATTTGGAAAGGGCGCAAAAAGGGCTGGGGATATGGCTCAAGTAGTAGCGCGCTCGCCTCGCGTGCATGAGGCACTGGGTTCCATCCTCAGCGCCACATAAAAATAAAATAAAGATATTGTGTCCACCTAAATCTTAAAAAATAGATATAAGAAAGAATAGGCCCCAAGTAAACGGAAGTATGCGTGGAAAACTTGCTTGAGTTATCTCAGAAAATCTGAACTATACTAAATGATAGTCTTTAGTGTTGAGCTACATCATTTGAACCAGAGAATTACACTGGGCGTAGTGGCACAGTGACTCAGGAGGCTGAGGCAGGAGGATGCAGAGTTCTAAACGCCAGCCTCAGCAACTCAGTGAGACCCTGTCTCTAAATAAAAAGTACAAAATCGGGCTGAGGATATGGCTCAGTGGTCAAGTGCCTCTGAGTTAATCCCCAGTACCAAAAAAAAAAAAAAAAAAAGAAGAAGAAGAAAGAAAGAAATTAACAACAACTTACCATAGCAACCTCATTTTATGATTTTTTTTTCATTCACTCCTAATTTAAAATTTTTCAACTTTTTCCTTAAGAGAAGTAGTGCTAGCTTTTTTGAAATCTCAAATTGCCAAAATTGCTACTCTTGCATTTTGGGGGCTATTAAGTAAAATAAGGGTTACTTGAAGACTAGTATTTGATGACAAGTAATACCTTAACAGTTAATTTGATAACTGAGCGAGCTACTCATTAATGGGCAGGCAGCATATACCATGCAGAAACCCTGGACAAAGGAAGGATTCATTTCTGGAATGAGATAGAGTGGATTGGTGCAAGATTTTATGACGTCACTCAGAATGGGATGCAGTTTTAAATTCATGAATGGTTTATTTCTGGAATTTTCCAGTTAATATTTTTGGACCATGATGCTGGCAACTGAAACATGGGAAAAGAAAACTGTGGATAAAGGGATATGGGTCTATTATATTTAGAAAACAACTTTCTTGTAGGATGACTCATGGAAATGACTTGGGGAAAATGATGCAGTTTGCATTTGGGGACAAAACTGGTCTTTGGGCAAGCCATTTAAAAGAGAATCACTTCCAATGATTGTTGACAAATGTATCCTAAGAATATTGAAAGTTTTATATTAAAAAGTTTTATATTGAAAGTTTTATAAAATACCCTTAGTTTTTAGACTAGTAAGACAATATATTAAGCTAGCATAGTGCTTGTAGAAAATGTAATTTTAAAATGCCAATCATTATCTTTAGGTTTACCAAGAGTTGATTACACATACCTAAGTATTAGGAAAAAAATCATAACATCATTTCTTTCTCTTTTCTTACACTCTATGCTTTTTCATATATAGCTTGGGGAAAGCTCCAGTCTGGTAATAAGAGTAGTCTTCAGGGTATCAATTCCACTTACGTGATCATTTTGAGACTCAAATGACAATTGTCATATGCAAGTGTAGGTAGTTTAACTGATAAAAAAGACTTGACAGAGACCTATATGCTTCTTTTCCCATACTGCATACATACACATTCAATTCAAGTAGGTAAGATGGAGAAGTTTATAGTTTGTTTTATAGCAAATTTGGGTTTTAGAATGTGCCGTGCTTTTTTCACAACACTGGGATAATATAAACTATTCTATATTATCAGACTAGATTAAAGAAAAAGCTTTGACCACTAGTTTATTAATTGAGACTATTCTGAACAAATTAGCTCAGGAGGTTGTTAAAGTTACCTGAACTGAAACAAATTAAGAGATATGTATCCTTTGGCAAGTTTGGTGAAGCCTATGGATCCCTTTACAAAATACATTCTGAAATGAGTAAAATAAACTGCATAAGCCTACAAGACAAATGGATTATATTAATATTAAATTAGCAAAATACTAAAAAGTGAATTTGTGATATAGTTATATAGCAGGTAGTTCTTAAGATGGCTCCCAATGATCCTTACCTTCTGATATTCTTGTGCAATTCCTTCTTTTGAGTGTGGGCTGGACTTGTAACTTGGAGAAGAGAATACAGTAAATGTGATGGGATTTCATTTTCATAATTAGGTTACCAAAGACTCTGGCTTTTATCTCGCTCACTCTCTTGGTCTCACCTGCTCACTCTGATGGAAGCCAGCTGCTCTGTTGGGACCTGCCTTATGGAGAGGTCCACATGGTAAGGAACTGTGAGAGATCTCAAGTAAAAAAATTACCAAGAAGTTAAAGCTGTCCAATAACATAAGGAACTGAAGTCTGCCAATAACCATCTGAATGAACTTGAAAGCAGATTCTTTCCCAGGTGAGCCTTGTGATGACTATAACCCTGCCTAACCCCTGCACTGAGAAACCAGATGATGAGCCAGCAGAGCCAGCTAAGCCAAGCCCAGATTCCTGTCCCACAGATCCTCTGAGATAATAAACATTTGCTGTTGTTGTTATTGTTGTTGTACCAGAGATTGAACACAGAGATGCTTAACCACTGAGCTACATCTGAGCCCTTTTTATTTTTTATTTTGAGAAAGGGTATCACTAAGTTGCTTAGGGCCTTGTTATGTTGCTAAGGCTGGCTTTGAATTTAGAATCCTCCTGCCTCAGCCTCCCAAGCTTCTGGTATTACACACGTGCCCTACCCTGCCCAGCTAAATGTTTGTTGTTTAAGGCAAAAACTTTTGAGGCAATTTGATGCACAGTCATAGATAACTAAAAGAGTTGTATATTTGCTTCTTTATTAATGCATTAAATAACAAGATCAAGACCCACAGCAGTTTTGCAGTAGTGATATACAAAAAGAATATTTTGAGATATCTGTAGCCATCTTTAATGTGGTAGAAAAAAATAAAGTCACAGGTATTGCTAATATTTCTGTGGTTTTCTGCCTACATTCATAATGGAAGAAATAATAATTTTTGGTAAGGATTGAGTGAAAAAATATAAATATACACAAAATACATGTTAAATAGATGAATTGTATACATACTTTTTATATTTATTTTTTTTCATCAGTAGGCCAAAATTCTTGACTACATAATAAATCATTCGTAGGAACATTTAAAATTATTTTCACCAACTTTCTCAGACATTAGAATTAAAGTTCAGATAATTATTTACAGGTATCAGGTATGTATCATGACCATTGCTAATCTTGTTACCCTATGGTTTAATATGAATTCTTATTCTTTTCCTCCATTTATTCCCTTTTCTCCAAGTCTATGCTAAATATATATAGACAAGCTAAAATTGTAGGCTGGAAAGAGAAAAATCATGGTGAAAGCCTTTCTGGTACTCAATTCATCTGATTTTTTTTTTTAAGCACATGAAATATTTAGCTCCTTTGCCATAGGAACTCATGAGTATTTGGCCCTCCTAGGCCTACCTCATAGTAAATAGCCAATGAATGGCAAATAGCAGTAGTAAATAACAGAAGGAAACGTGTTAATAAAACACTTCCACCAAGTACATGAAGCTGCTATTCTTTGTACAATTTTGTAACTCTGGAATATAGACAAAGCAAGAGTTAGAGGATAATGTATCACTTTAAATGCAATTAACATGAAAAAATGAAAAGTAAATGAACCAAGCTTTCAATTCAGGAAATCGGAAAGAAAAAACAAAATTAATCCAAAGAAAGTAGAAGGATATAAAACTTAGAAAAGAAGTCCTTCCCAGGGTTCATGGTCCTTATGTTTACCAGGTAATGTAAAGCTAATAATCATTCTCATATAAACTACTTATTTGTAAATGGATATAAATTATGTTACAATTAACTATTTCAAACACAATTTCAAAAGATTAAGGCAGAAATTAATTGAAGTTTAAAAAAACTGACTAATAGCACAAAAGATTATTCTTTGAAAAGTCAAGGAAACAGGAAAATCCTTATAGGACTAATCCTGGGGAAAAAGGAAAAGACATAAATTGTAGGAATAATAATAAAGATGTAACTAAACTACAGATATGGAGATTTTAAAAAGCACAAAAGATTATGGTGTACAGCGTTATACAAATAGATTTGAAAAGGAGGAGATAGACAGAAAATGTGCTTTTCAGTTCTCCTGGAATGCTGTCCTAATGGAAATCCATTAATTTTTTTTACTGAGGATAAAATGGCAATTTGATGGGATAAAAGAAAAAAAATGAATATGCCTTTCAGGTTTGACACTAAGAGTACCTGACTCCTGCTTCCTGTTCTCATCACTGAGTTTCAAAGGCACTCTAGTCCATACCACACAGCTAAGTGGTGTTGAGTTTGTTTAAAAATAAAGGTCCTAGTCAATAAGCTGCAGGGGACTTTCACTGGATTATTTAATAATACACATGAAAATCCATTAAGACTATAATAATACACATGATAATCCATTAAGACCAGACTATATTCTGCAAATCAGTTTATAAATCAGGAAACCACAAATTTTCATTGATACCTGCTCTAATTTTTAACTGAGTTCGTGAGTTAGCTTTGCATCACTGTAACAAAATACATGGGAGAGACAAGCTAAGAAGGAAAGGTTTATATTGGCTCACAGTATGGGAGGTTTAAGCCCCTGGTCATTTAGCCTCTTGCTTTTGGACCTGTGGTGAGGCAGTACATCATGGTGGGAGTATGTGGCAGAGTATGTGGTACCCGGCAAGTGAAAGAGAGAAAGAGAGGAGGAGCTGGGACTTCAGTATCCCCTTCAAAGATATGCCCCCAATGACCTAAGTTCTTCCCACAAAATCCCATCTCCTAAAGAAATCACATGGTGAGAGAGGAAGAAAGAGAGAAGTAAGTCTTTTGGAGAATTTTCTTTTCCTTACTTGAAAAAATGAAATTTCTCTCTCAAAGACTCATCCAGTCACACCAGACCTAACCCACTCCTATGAGATGGCCATTAATTTTTTCCAAGGGTAATTCCTCCATAATCACCTTCCACTAGGTTTCACCTCTAAATACTGTTACATTGGGGACCACACTTCCAGCACATAAACATTTGGGGGACAATTAAACCATATCCAAACCATAACACTCACCTAGAATTTATTTATTTTTATTTATTTTTGGTACTGAGGAATGCACCCACAGGTGCTCAACCACTGAGCCACATCGCTAGCCCTTTTTAATATTTTATTTAGAGACATGGTCTCACTGAGTTGCCTAAGGCCTCACTAAATTGCTGAAGCTGTCTTTGAACGTGTGATCCTTCTGCTTCAGTAATTACAGGCATGGGATTACAGGCGTGAACCACAGTGCTCAGCTCTTCACCTAGAATTTAACACTCCCAAGGTTTAAGTTATTTCTCCCCAAAGATGAATGCACTGGTAAATTGGAAGCCTGAAGGAAAGCATTAAGGAAAAGTGGAAAATATATTGTCTAAATATTTCTTTGCATTATGTTTATTGCTCTGCAAATGTAACAAAGAATCACACAAGGCTTGTATTCCAAGGACCTGGTTGTCACTAGCTGTATAACCCTCATCTGTAAAATGGGAAAATAGCATCATACTTGCTGCAAAAATGAAATATTGTTTTATATAGTAAAAGCACTTTGCATGGGTGCAGTGGCACACCCCTGTAATCCCAGCGGCTCAGGAGGCTGAGGCAGGAGGATTGCAAGTTCAAAGCCAGTCTCAGCAATGGTAAGGTACTAAGCAACTCAGTGAGACCCTGTCTCTAAATAATAAACACAAAAAATAGGGCTGGGGTTGTGGCTGATTGGTCAAGTGCCCCTGAGTTCAATCCCCAGTACAAAAAAAAAAAAAAAAAAGCACTTTTCAAACTATAAAACACTACTGCCATATAGAAAAAATATTTATTAGAAGAAAGACCTCACTTTAAATAATAACTGCCTTTTAGGAACTCAGTGAGGATTAAGTGAAATTAAATGTGATAATATAAATTAAGCACCTAGTAGGGGACCCACACATATTGACATTCAATGCAAGCTATTTTTATTACCATTCATAATAATAATTATTTATATAACAAACACCTGTGTCAGAATGGATCCTTTTTTTCTTTTGTTACATACAAATTGAATGGATTCTTTCCCTTTAATGACTTTTTAAAAAAACAATATTTAAATCAACGAAAAGATGAAAACTCACTGTCAGAATCTTTCTTGCTGTAATTCTCATCTACTATCTATTAATTTTTACAAATTCCCAATACTTACAGAGACACAGATACAACTGAGTTTCCATCTATGTAATAGGAAGTATAATGCATAAGTTGAAACATACTAAGTGATGCTTCAGTAACAGAATTTTAGTGGTTTAAAATGGCAAGGATTTATTTTTTGCTTATGTTCTATGTCCTTCACAGGCTAGTAATGCTTTGCTTTTCAGAGTCACTCAGGGGCTCAGGACAAGGGAGTAGGTATCATTGTGAATATTGCTAATCACAATGGAAAGGAAAAAAGACAAAATTGGAGGGTCTCAATTGAGACTTCTATTCATAACCCATTGGCTGGAAGTAGTCAATACAACCTCATAAAAGCTTTGCAGAAGACTCTGGTAATTTAAAAAAGGAATCTAGGGGGTACAGTCTTTCACCATTCCAGGAAGGGGAGAAAACCAGAAATATCTGGCAATAGTACAAATGACTACCATGTCCTGTGTGTATGAAAAAACTGTCCAAATGCTAGATATTCTGATTCTCCTACGTCTTAAGGAAAATCTGACAGTGAAGCTCTGTAAAAAAGCAAAACGCAAGATACTATAATATTTTGTGATAGTAGATGCTATATTAGGTATGGTTTAAAACTTTTGAATCTCAAAAGAGAAAAAAAATTCCGTTTGGTGTCATAATTTTCCTAAAAATTACCCATAAATTTCCTAAAAATTAATGTCCTTTGACATTAGCATTATAATTAAATTTCCTTTTTCTTTTTAAAATCTCACAGTCCTCATTCCTAATTTCAGGGTTCAGTCCAAATTTTTCATTTCTCAATTAAGAGAAAGAAAACTTCCCCAAATTATGTTTTGATTATAACAGTAAAATATGACTTATAAAAACTTATTCATGTTTAATGTGAAAAGCCCAAGAAAATATTAAAAAATTAATTCATCCTAGGAAACTATTATAGTCACCTTTTGAATTTATTCATATCCTGCAATTTCAGCACTTAAAATTATAGTGTGTTTAAAAAGCAGTTGCTTTTTCATTTTCAAAGGAATTTTAAGGTCTGGGAGTATAGCTCAGAGGCAGAGTGCTTGCCTAGCATGTGTGAGGCCTTGGGTTCAATCCCCAGAATCACACACACACACAAAAAAATTAATGATATCACTCATATTTTTAACCAGAAGTCATCTGCATATATAGTATGGTTTCGAGATCTGTAATCGGTATTTGGTTCTTCCTCTACCATTTATTTACCTATTTAATATGGAATATGTAAAATAGTTAATTTTTAAAATAAGTCATTATGACTTTGCTTCAAAGTCTAGTTGTTAAAATTAACTCTTTAGAGTTAACTTTAGAGATGGTGTTATGTCTTAGAAAAATCTATAAACTTAAATGAGACTTGAGGGGAGTTTCCTTTTTACATCTCCCTTCTTTGAGGGTAGGGATTTCTTTCCTTTTCTTACAGCCACCCCATTCAGAGACCCTAAGTGCAAGTTCTACTGCTTCAGTCATCTGCTTTACCTGTTAATTTTTATTTTTCAGATCTTGGAACACTTGGTATTAGGCAGATAATCCAGACGAAGAATGTCTCTAACTGACACCTCAGGAGTGGCCTGTGTGTGTGCAGAGTTTCCACTGTGTTCTGAGCCTGGAAGAAAGGTCAGATTTCTGAGGTCCCTGCTTAGAGATGGAGTACAGGACAGGTCAATGGGGCAACAGGGTCAAAAGTCCTTAATGAGTCACATTGAATAATGGAAGGATAATCACATTTGGGGTCCACATTTGGACTAAGGGCTGGATCCTTGATCTTAGGCACGTTGCTTAAACTCTCTAAACCCGAGTTTACTCATCTGTAATGGGAATAATTTAGATTTTTATTATCAGATGATAACTGTTGCCAGAAAATTATATGCATATTGGAAGGAGGGTTAGTATTTTATAGTAAGTGTGAAAAGAATGATGGTTTGGGGGGAGATTTATATTGAAAAATAAAACTTAAAATTGTTAAGATAAATTTGCTTTTTAAAATTTAGGTTACATTGTAGCCATGCAAGCCACAGATTTGTATACTGGAGAAAAAAGAGAAAGGCTGAATCACATTATAGATTTTTTAACATAATTTTATGATATTATGGATGGATAATCCACAGTTCACTTTAGATATATTACAATCATGTAGAGGGTCAGTCTTGAAAGCATAGCTATTTCTCTGAGATCTTGGTGATATTCATAGTTTTCTATTTTAAACTATTATTTGCAACAACCTCTAATATATTAACTTCCTTCTTGGTTCTCTCCTCCCAACAGAGAATGTAAAGTTTAGGGCAAATCCCTATGAGTGACTCAAAAGCAATCCACATTTTACATTTCTGAACCTACCAACAAACTATAGTCTAGAGTTGCACTAATTTCCGTGTTACCAGCAAGCAGTAAAGAAAATTTCCATTTTCAGGCATGCTTGGTCACACTAGGTTTTGTCCCTATTTTTAATCTTTCCATAAAGAAAGAGTGTAAGACCTTGGCATGAGAGTCAGGGATGAGTCCTAACATTAAACAGAAGTTAAGTTTGTGTGGGGACTCATCTTAATAGGTCAATTGGTTAGTGATTATTTTCATGTTTTGATGACCTTTTTTTAAACATTTATTTTTTAGTCAGACATAATATCTTTATTTTATTTATTTATTTTTATGTGGTGCTAAGGATTGAACCCAGAGCCTCACACTTGCTAGGTGAGCGCTCTGCTGCTGAGCCAGCCTCTGTTTTGATGACTTTTGCTTTTGGCACAATCTTGTAACAATTAGGGATTCAAATAATAAATACCTAAATAAAAAGGAACTTCTCTCACCATTTGATAGCGTTATCATGAGAGCTTAAATAGATGAGGTAAAATGACAGTCACCTCATAGCATGCAATCTAAGTTCCTCTTTGGTTTCAGCTCTGGGGCTAAGGTTGAGGACAAGACTATGAAGGGAAGTAAGTCACAAACCCTGTAGTGTGTTTAAATATAAAAAAAAAATTTCTAGAAACATCTAAGGCAGGCAAAATCATTCCTAGAGTAGGTCGTTAATTTTTATAAAAGGAGAGCTAGGGATTATACAAGAGAAGTAACTAGATCTGCCTATCATTCTGCCACACTTTCCACCCTCTCCAGGAGTGGGGTTGTTGCTTTCAGGTTAGTCTTATGCATGCTGATTTGGTTTCCTGAAGGAAGTAACCTAAATGGGGCTTTCAAAGAATTGTATTTTTTTTTTGTTGTTTTGGGTTTTTTTTTTTTTTTTCCTGATTAAACCACACTGGACCTTGCAGATAAGGTTAAGAATTTATCTTCAGGGCTGGGGATGTGGCTCAAGTGGTAGCACGCTCGCCTGGCATGCGTGAGGCCGGGGTTCCATCCTCAGCACCACATACAAACAAAGATGTTATGTCCGCCGAGAACTAAAAAATAAATATTAAAAAAATTCTCTCTCTCTCTCTCTCAATCAAAACAAAAAAAGAATTTATCTTCACATAAATAATAGCAATGGGCAGATCTTCTAAGGATTTAGTCAAAAGGATGATATGGTAAATTTGCATTTAAAAAAATACTCTGACACTTAGTTTGGAGAACTGCTCTGAGGGAGACAGAATGTATATTGACGTACTATTAGGAGGTTGAATTATTTATTTATTTAGTACTGGGGGTTAAGCCCAGGGGTGCTCTACCATTGAGCTACATCCCCAGTCCTTTTTATTTTTTTGTTTTGAGATGGTGTCTCTGTTGCTCAGCCTGACCTCAAATTTCCAATACCTCAGTCTTCAGAGTAACTGGAATTATAGGCATGTGCTGCTGCCCCTGGCAATAGGCTGACTTTTATAACTTTTAAATTGTATATTATAAAATGTCTGGGGCAAGAATACCTTAGTAGGCAGAAATTAATATCTAGCCTACTTGTAGTGCAGAAGTTATCAGATCATGGTAAATTAGATAAATTAAAATTAGACAAACCTCTTAAGTAAATTTCTGATGTGTCTTCCCATGTACATATCTTTATGGGGTAAGAGTGTACTCATTAGCCAATAAAAATTTTTGTTTGCTTGCGAATTATAGTTCAAATTCTAAATTGCCAGCCTCAATATAAATAGCCACCTGTTCTTTTCTTGGCTAGATTACTTTTACTCGGTGTTGGTTTCTCTGAGTTTGGTCACCTCTGACGAAGTTAAACTTCTGGACACACAAAGCTAAGCATCAAGCCCTGACTACCTTTAACAGTCTAGACCCAATTCTTGTTGACATCTTTGTGTTCTCGGTCTCTGACTACAATAGTCTCCATGGTCGAATAACAATGTAGTAAAATTCTTATAACAGGATTAATATGCATGCTGTATATATTTTAAATGTTTATAAATAGACTTGTTTTAATGTTTGGATGGCTTATAAAAAGACTCACTCACATCTGTAAAACTGACTGTACTCGTCAGTTTTCCTGGGGGGAAGACCCTGGAACTCTCGGGTTAAATGCAGAAATTTATTAGGGAAGTAGTCTCTGGAACAACTCAGGTGAGAGAGAGAAGGCTTGGGATTAGGCAGAGGGAGCAGCTAAACTGTGAAGTAGTTCCAGTGGAGGCCTCAGCTTCTCCCACAGGGAGCTCTGGAGTTGGGATGGCCCTGCAGAGTTGTTCCAGATGAAGCACCAGTCCTCCTTTCTACCCCAACCTTAACCAGCTGTAGGGGCTGGGAAACAGCTCATTGGCTGAGAGCAGAAACGAGAAGGATTCAGACATGGCTATCAGAAGCCAACACTTTTGGCAGCTGAGATGGTGGCAACCTCAGCCTAGAAGTGGCTTTGGGTGGGTGTCATGATGGGCAAGGGTATAACATAGTCAGTTGAGGGGAGAAATAAAGAATATCCCTGTGCTAATACCCTTTTCAATGCTTTATTCACTCAAGTCATTCAATACAATTTCACTCTATAGGTTCTTTTTTTTAATATTTATTTTTTACTTATAGGTGGACACATATCTTTATTTTATTTTATTTTTTTATGTGGTGCTGAGGATCGAACCCAGGGCCTCACACGTGCTAGGCGAGCGCTCTACCTCTGAGCCACAATCCCAGCCCCACTCTATAGGTTCTTAATCAAGAAAATGACAATCATTAATGCTAGGCACTGCAATAAACATAACCAATTCAAAGAAAACAAGTCTAAGTTAATTCTAAACACTGCAAACACACTTAATTATGACAGACTCATTACAGATATTCCCTCTGCACGCTAAGCTCAAGTGCCAGATATAAAGTCTTAGGCGTTAAGTCCAGCAGATGCACACTCACTCAGACTGCAGTGGTTAGGTCAGGAACTGAGGGAGGCTTCTCCTGGGTGGAGCTGATGGCCAGTTGAGGAGAGAGTCATAGAGAGAAGTTGCTGCTCTCACCAGGGTTAAGACATGGCTGTAGAGAGCCGTGAGGATGATGCAGAGGATCAGGTAGATGATGAGAAGAGTTGGGATGTCAGTCCAGGTCCTCATCAGGCTCTCCAGCATGTGGGCATCAGTGTCGGCTGGCTGAATGTCTGTTCATTTGCTCCATCATTTATGCTAAATTTTAGGGCTTCTGCCCCCCCTTTCAATCCCTATCAGCCATTACCAGGTTTCTCAGTGACGTCTTTCATTCTAGGGTCAGGACATCTGGTCTGGTGGTTTCCATCCTGATCTCTCTTCTTTGACTTTATCAGGGTGAAGGCAAATGATAGTGACTTCACTCTGAGTTTTATCAGGGTTGTGGAAAGTGACTTATTTTATCAGACTATGCCTGATGACAATATTGGAGGCCTCTGTAGGCTTGCCTGGTAGGGATTGCAGTTTTGTTTTAAAATGGAGTTACTTAGGCTAAGGCCCTTTTTAGGGTAAGGCCATCCTTACAGTGGGGTAGCACAGCATCCACTGCCACCCCCTGAAAGCCTTGGTCTTAGGCTTATCCTATTGCATATATTGTAAACTAGCCACAAACACTACTCTTTAAAAATGTTCCATTTTGCCTCCTGATATGGCTTACTGGGTCACATCTCTTCTGTATTGCCTTGCTTACCCTCAATCTAATCATGAAGAAACAGACAAGCACAAAGTGAGGGATAATACACAAATTAACTGGCCCACACTGTTTGAAATTTCAATGTCATAAAAAAAACAAAAATAAACTGAGAAAATGTTCATGAATTCAAAAGACTAAAAAGATAAGATTACTAGGGGCTGAGGTTGTCACTCAGCGGTAGAGCGCTTGTCTAGCACACGTGAGGCACTGGGTTCGATCCTCAGCACCACATAAAAAATAAATAAAATTTTGTCCATCTACAACTAAAAAAGCTATTAAAAACTAACTAAAAGCAAGATTTAATCCTTAATTAGATCCTGGGCTGGAATTTTACTTCATTAATTTGCTATAAAAGACATCATTGGGACAACTGACAAAATATGATTAAGATCTATAAGTTAGATAATACTAATGTAAATTCTCTGGTTGTAATAATTGTTCTGTGGTTTTGTAAGAGGATATCATTGTTCTTAAGACAAACATGCCACCATATTTAAGTATAAAAAGATAAGAATATTCAATTTAAACAGTACTATCTAATTTTATCACAAAGAGTTCCAATTTTGCCCTGGGAAAAGCTTAAATATCTCTCAATGGAGAACATAACATTTTCAGTAACTAGTAATTACAGCTCATGGGAAGACATGTTTACATAGATGCCTACAAGGTAAATAGATACAATTTTCTAAAAGGCTCCTTTCTTATTGTTTTCTACATTAAAGAGAAAAAAAGAAGAAAAGTAAATAGAAAAAGTGATCCTGGAGAAAAGAGCTAATGTGAGGAATAGAACTTTTTTTTTTTAAGATTTATTTTTGGTTAGACACAATATCTTTATTTTATTTATTTATTTTTATGTGGTGCTGAGGATCAAACCCAGGGCTTCGTGCATGCCAGGTGAGCGTTATACCGCTGAGCCACATCCCCAGCCCAGGAATATAACTTTTTAAGGATATATATAAAGGGGCTATGGATGTAGTTCAGGAAGATTTTGTGCTTAGTATTCATGAGGCCCTGGGTTTGATCCCAACCTAGTAACTAACTCTCACACACAGAGAAGAAAAGAAAAAAAAAAAAGTGCATGTAAACATTGTGCTTGAGACAGTATTAGGAGATGGGTCTTTAAAGTAATTCAGTTAAAAGGCTCCTCAGGGCAGATCCTCATCCAGTTTGACTCCTGTCATTATAAGAAGAAATTAGGACACAAATATGGACAGAAGGAAAATAATGTGAGGACACAAGGAGAAAACGGCCATCTGCAAACTGAGGAGAAAGTCCTCAGAAGAAGCAAGTCTGCTGGCACCTTGACCTCAGACTTCTAGTCTTTAGAGAAGATAAGTTTTTTAAGAGAGAGAGAGAGAGAGAGAGAGAGAGAGAGAGAGAGAGAGAGAGAGAGAGAGAATATCTTTTTTGTAGATGGACACAATGCCTTTATTTTTATGTGGTGCTGAGAATCGAACCCGGGTCCCGCCCCTGCTAGGGGAGCCCTCTACCTCTGAGCCACAATCCCAGCCCGAGAAGATGAGTTTTGATGGTTTAAGCCACCCAGTCTGTGGTATTTTGTTCTGGAAGCCCTCATAGAATAATGCACATTGTATTCCTAAAACATAAGCAGGCTGTTATGGAAAAGGACAAGCCAGAGAACAAACCTGATTCGTGGAATTTAAACATAACAACTGCCAAAAAAATATTCAAAATCTTGGAGGATAAAACAAGGTCATCTTGTAAAATATAGAAGACATTAAAGTGAGAAACAGGGAAGTTAAGAAATAAGGGATCATTCCAGCAAGTCCAAACTGAGTAAAGAGCATTTCAGAAAGAACAAAAAAAAAAAGTTAAATGAAGAAACAAGCTGTCTTTAAATTGAAAAAGTCTGTTGTTGCAAAGCAGAACAAGGGAAGAAAAAAACAAGAAGAAAGAAAAAAATCTAGGAAATACATCACTAGGGATTGCATAAAGATAAGACCCTAAAAGCTTCTGGAAATCAAGTTTGCACACACAGACAGACATATACACACACATCACTGTCTAAGTGTCATAAGAGTAAGATATGCCTCAGAATTCTCAACAGTGGCAAGGCCATCAAAATTCAAAGAGAAAATGAGTTTCAATCTTGAACCCTATACCTAGGCTAGCTATCAATTAGGTTGAAGGCCAACTACAAATGTTTTCAAATATGCAAGAATTTGGAAACTTCAGTCCTGATGCATCCCTTCTCAAAAAAGTTACTTGAATATATTCTCCCAAAAAAGAGGGGAGAAATATAAGACTATGGTCTGATTAAGAAAAGCAATGAGTTGCTGGGGTTGTGGCTCAGTGGTAGAGTGCTCGCCTAGCATGTGAGAGGCCCTGGGTTGGATCCTCAACACCACATAAAAATGGATAAATGAAGGTATTGTGTCCAATTACAACTAATAAATAAATGTTTTTTTTGTTTTTTTTTTTTTTAAGAAAAGCAATGAAAGGAAATGCAGAACAGGATCTATTTAGCAAGTTTAAAAGAGAAACTCCATTCATCTGCAAATGTTTATTGTGCACTTACTATATGCCAGGTGCTATTCTAGGTGTTGGGGATACAATGATGGACAAGAAAGAAAGACATCACCATGCTTAATTCCAGTGAGGTAGATAGAAAAACAGAAATCTGTGCATAACTAATTGTGGGCAGTAATAAATGCTCTGATGGAGAATGATGCAAGGAAAGGAGAGGTGTGCTAGCTCAGGTGGGTGGACAAGAGGAGCCTCTTTGATAGGGTTGAAGTAAGAACCAGGACAAGCATCTAGTGTAGATAGATGATCCCATTGGTGTGTTCGGAAGATGGGGTTGGTTCCCAAGGAAAGGTAATAAAATGCTAATATCTTCAGGACACTCTCTCTTCTCCACACCTGTTGCCAAGGTTACCTGCCTCCAGGGAACTGTTTCTCCCAACAAGAAATTGTTAAAGAAGTATCACCTTCTGGGTGGTTCCCTTCCTGCCCTTTTGGGCAGACACAGGGAGGCACCCCTGGAAGCCTTCAAGCAGGGAGCTTGAGAAGAAAGGATAAAAGGGGCAGGATACCTCTTCCCACTGACACCAGCTCTGGATCCCCTTCCTCCTGGAAGAAGTCTGTCTCTGTCCTATCCTTTAAATAAAACTTCTTTCTGTGTTTGCCTCAGCGTTTCTTGGGTGTTCAATCTTAGACACTGGGGCAAAGGGGCTTGGATCTGATTCACAACACTGCTGTTAGGGTAACATTTGAATTGAGGCCTACAGGAAAGGAAAAACTAGGCCATAAACAGCAAGTGCAAAGGCCCAACAGTAGAAACTGAGAAACTGATGTGACTCCATTTTTGAGAAACCAGCTTCTACCTCAAGGCCTGTCCAGAGGGAGGGGGCGTGACCCTTATCTTTGGAAAAACCCACAGAGCACTACTAGACACATACCCACCCTTCTGAGTTGTTTAACAGAAGAGATCTGCGGTGCCAGGTGTCCCTGACTCAGTTATGCTAGGTAAGGACCCATAGCAACCCCCTAGCAACCATCAATCAGCATGAGACAGGGAAAATATTTAAGATGCCAGGTGACCCTCTCAGTTTCCTGTGATTGATAACATGATTAGGCAACCCTGCAGTTTAGCTCGTACACCCCTCGTGGCTTAAACCAATCAGTTCAAATGTATCCACCACTTGAAGTAACCAATCACCCCTACCCAACTTGTTCCTGCCAGTGAATGTGTTAATCAATGTTAAGAGTTGTTGTTTGATTCTTCCAAGGTATGAAATGATTTGCTGTGTGATGTTGTGACGCATAGAGTATCCCCGAAAACCTATAAATCCTCACTGAACTAAGGGTTAGGACTCACTCCTCAGGACCACTGCGTCAAAACAGTTGTGGGTCCAGGCTCGAGCTTGCAATAAAGACTCTTGTGTGATTGCATCAGATTCGGCTCCTGGAGGTCTATTGGGGTCTCACGAATCTGGCATTACAAAACCAGCTTGAGATGTTTGAAGAGTGGGAAGAAAGCAACTATGGCAACAATGGGGCATCTCTCCTGCCAAATCAGCTGTGATGAGACATTGCTGGAGGATTTTTGAGCAAGAAAATGAAGTCGAAAAATGGAGGAATGTGGAGGAAATGAGGACCTCGTGCACTAGAAGGTGTGCATGAAATGCTTGAAAATAATTTTTATCGACTCAAATTTTCAGGATCAAACTATAATTAAAAACAAGATAGATCTCCTCATGAATGCAGAAGGAGGAAGGAGAAGCATAAGGTACACCAGAGTACTGAGCTGGGAGAGCTTCACTATAATGACAATGAAGTGAAAAATGTTAATTTAAAAATTCAAAAGTAAGAACTAAAAACATTTAAAAGGAAAGAAGAGTGTAGTTGATAGAAGGAAACTAAGTGCTCAACAATCACAGCAGGAAGTCAGTAAATGATGTCTAAAGTTGATCCATCAACCAAAAGTATCGGCATATTATTAGAGCTTCATGATAACCATTAGAATTATAAGTTCTATCGCTGAAAAGGGGGACAGAGACATAAAGAAAGAGGCAGAGGAATATTAATTATTCTTACAAGTCCTTGGATCTTTCCTTCTTTTAAAAATAGAACATTTATCAGTTTAACTTTAAAAGCAATTAATTTAAATTTAGATCTACCAAATCTATTTTTTTTAACCTTTCTTTTTCTTATGTGGTGCTAAGTATTGAACCCAGTGCCTGACACATGCTAGGTAAGCACTCTACCACTGAGGTACAACCCCAGCCCACACAAAACATACTTCTATTTGTCCACAAGAAGTCAAAGATTTTCAATAGACCTCCAGGAGCCGAATCTGATGCAATCACACAAGAGTCTTTATTGCAAGCTTGAGCCTGGACTCAATAGGTCCAAGTGAAATACAATCACCTACTTCCAAAAATCCATCCAGGGAATGTCTAGGTATGATGTAGGAAGATTTAAATTGGAGGAAGCATTAAACAGAGCTAGCAGAATAGTACAGTGATTCTAAAAAATAACTCCTGGGATCAGACTGACTGCATTTGAATCCAACTTTGGCGTTCATTAACTGTGATTTTAGGAAATTTACTTAACCACTTTGTTCTTTAGTTTCTTTACCTGTAAAATCAGAAATTAAATGTACTTACCTCATATAAGAAATAAATAAGTTAATATTTATAATATATAAGACAGAACAATGACCTTACATGGTTGGCCCATGTTTCTTTTGATTATAAAGCATGATATAATTAGAAGGCAATTTAAAAAAAAAAAAAGTGTTTCATACAAATTTCTCTCTCCTACAGATATGAAAATCCATTACTAGAGATTTTGTTGAAACCTTTTGAAATTTGGTCCCTGTCTGAACACAAAGGCAGCTGAGATAGGCAGCTGAGATAGGGGGAGGGGCTGATTTGCCAGTAGATAAGAAAGCATCCAAGGGAGGAGAGAACCAAGTAGAACTCCAAGACAGACAAGCTCACAGTTTGGCCCCAAACTAGATTTCAACAAATGGAGTCCTGGCTCCTGTTTCCTCAAGGCAATTCCTGTCTATCTCACACTCACATTTAAACTGGGGTAGACTGTGTTCCAGGCCTGGCACAGACTCAGGTTATTTATTGCTCAACTAAAAAAAGTCATGTTGTTCCTGGGGCTGCCATGGAGTCAAACCCCAGGGACTACTTTTTTCACATTTATTTTTATCCAGGGCCGGCTGGGCCACTGCAATGGACTTAAATGCCAAAGGGTGGTCCCTGAACCAGTTCATCTTCCAGGGCTTGGGAGGGGCTGTTTGTTCAGGCTGGAGACAGCTACAGAAACTCAGCCCACTTTGGGAAGTGGTTGCCTTGGGAGACCTTTCAGTCTGCTGTGAATGAGGCCTCTGGCTGGCTAAACTCTCTTTCCACAAGAAAGCATCTGCATTTGAGTAGAAAGACTTGCATAAGTCAGGACTTGCCTGATTTCAGGATGAGAATTTTTTATAACTAGACAGTCTGCATTGGGAGTTGATGTAATTTGAAGTGTGGTCTTTTTTTTTTTTTTTTAAATGTTTATTTTTTTAGTTGGACATAACATCTTTATTTTATTTATTTTTATGTGGTGCTGAGGATTGAACCCAGGGCCTCGCATGTATTAGGTGAGTGCTCTGCCAGAGCCACAACCCCAGCCAGAAGTGTGGTCTTTTATAGGAAGCTTTTTCTGGCTTTTGGTTTCCACTTTGGGGGAAATATGACACAGGAGGATATGAGGCTCCCTTAAACACTCACCATTTGTATTTGCGTTTAACATACAGAAATCATAATCAGATGGGTGAGAAAGCAAAGATCTGAAGAAGTTACTTAATGTGAATAACCTCACACACTCTCCATGGAGTAACTGAGATTCCATTCAGGTGTGCTGACTTCCAGGCAGTAATTCAGTTTATCATATACCACTTGTAATCTGGAAGACATTTGGAAGAGACTGTATGAGTCTTGGAGAAAACATATTTCTTTGTATGATATCATTATTATCTACAAATACAAAAATAATTTCATCTAGGCATGGGGGTGCACATTTGTAATCCCAGTGACTCAGGAGGCTGACGCAGGAGGATCAAAAGTTTGGGGTCAGCCTGGGCAAATTGATGAGACCCTGTCTCAAAATAGAACTTTAAAGAAAGGTTGGAAATGTAGCTCAGTGATAAGAGTACTTGCTTAGCATGTGTGAAGCCTCAGGTTCAATCCCTGGTACAGGAAGAAAAAAATTCCAAACACTGTAAAGTTTTTTATTGGTTTAAAAGTTTTGTTATTGTTTTTGTACTGGATATTGAACCCAGAGGCACTTAACCACTGAGCCACATCCCCATGACTTTTTTGTATTTTATTTAGAGATAAGGTCTCACTGAGTTGCTTGGGGCCTCGCTAAATTGCTGAGGCTGGCTTTGAACTTCTGCCTCAGCCTACAGAGCTTCTGGTATTACAGGCATGCCCCATGTCGCCTGGCTAAGTCTGTAAAAATTTAAAGTTATCTACATCTCATAGATACCTGTAACCTATGACATGTCCACGGAGAAATCCTACAGAAGCAGCACATTGCAGGAGTTAGTCAAACTCTATGAAATGGAATGTAACTGATGGGAGGAGAAGATTTTTCCTTGCCCCTTTCTTGCCAAAAAGACAAGGCTTAGATTTTGGGGAGTCGGGGAAAGCAAAAGAAATTCAGAGGCTTGGGACTGGCAATGTCCAGTCTAGCCCAGAATGTCTATTACCCTGTGGGTCTCAGAGTTCTAGAGCCAGAGCACTGGAAGTTTGGGAGAGAAAGGAAGGAGGAGCTGGGATGGGGAAGTGTGAGAGCAAACAGATGGAGCCACACATAGGATTGTGCTCAGCTAGGGATGAGCCCATCTCTGACTATCTCAGCATGGACTGTCTGTGGTCTAAGTTGTGAAATGTATCTAACCAAAAATGTGGAAATATTAACATCAGATCAAATGAGCATACGGAGAAAAGCAAAGTGGTTACAAGAGTGTAAGTAGGGATGCCCTGGGACCCTGGGAATGAAAGATGCCTTAATAGGACAACATTGCTGAAAACCAGCCTGTTTCTCAGTACTTTTTTTTTTTATCCCTCTCTCACTGACTCATCACAGAATTTTCTTAAGTTAATACATTTTTAATAATTTTAATTTTTAAGAGCAGTTTAGGTTTACAACAAAATTGAGTGGAATGGGGCTGGGGTTGTAGCTCAGCGGTAGAGCACTTGCCTAGCATGTGTGAGGCACTGGATTTCATTTTCAGCACCACATACAAGTAAATAAATAAAATAAAAAGTCCATTGACAACTAAAATAATATTTTTTAAAAAATTGAACAGAATGTGCAGAGAATTCCCATTATCCCTTGCCTCCACACTAGCACAAGTCTCCTACTATCCACTTCTAGCCCCTAAGTGACACATTTGCTACCATTGATGAGCTTACATTGACATATAATTATCACCCAAAGCCCATAGTTTACATGAGGGTTCACTCTTGGTACTGTACATTCTATAAATTTTCAAAGATGCATGATAGCCTGAGCTATTATAGTATCATAAAAATTAGTTTCACTGCCCTAAAAATCTCCTGTGCTCTGTCTAGTCAGTACTACCTCCTCCCTAACCCTTAACCACTAACCTTTTTTCTGCCTTCATAATTTTTACCTTCCCAGACATATAGTTTGAATACAGTACACAGGCTTTCATATTCGCTATTTCACTTAGTGTGTTAGTCAGCTTTTGTTGCTATGACAAAATACCTGAGGAAATTAACTTATAAGGAAAAAAATATTTTGGTTTCATTTCAGAAGTTTCCATCCTTGATCATTTGGCCCCATGGCTTTGGGCCTGTGGCAGCACAGTACATCATGGTGGGAGCATGTGGCAGAGCAGTGGCACACACCTGTGATTTCAATGGCTGGAAAGGCTGAGACAAAAGGATTGCAAGTTTAAAGCCAGCCTCAGCAACTTAGCAAGGCACTAAGTAACTCAGTGAGACTGTCTCTAAATAAAATATATATTAAAAAAAAAAGGTTAGGGAATGTGGCTCAGTGATTAAATGGCCCTGGTTTTAATCCTCAGTATCAAAATCAAAAACAAAAGCATGTGGTGGAGAAGGTTTGTTCATCTCATGGCAGCCAGGAAGCAGAGAGACAGGAAGGGGTTGGGGTCTTTATATCCCCTCCAAGGGCACACCCACAATGACCTAACTTCCTTCTACTAGACCCCACCTGGTTCCACTTCCTCCCAATAGCACCACAGGCTGGAGCCCAAACCTTCAACACAAGAAACTTTAGGAGTGCACATTACTACAGCATTTGGTAAGGTTCTTCCATGTCTTTCCATAGCTAGATAGCTCATTTCTTTTAACACTGAATAATCTTCCATTCTCTGGAGGTACTGTAGTTCATTTATCCATTCACTACTGAAGGGCATCTTGGTAACTTCCAGGTTTTGGCAATTATGAATAAAAGTGCTATAAACATCCATGTACGAGTTTTTGTGTGGATATAATTTTTCAACTCATTTAGGTAAATACCAAGCAGCACAATTGTTGGATCATATATTAAGAATATATTTCCAAAGTGGCTGTACCACTTGGCATTCCCACTGACAACGAGTGAGAGCTGCTGTCTGTCCACATCCTCACCAGCATTTGTCATTACCAGTATTTCGGATTTTAAATTTTCAAATATGTATGTAATTGTATCTTATTATTTTAAATTGTAATTCCCTAAAGACAAATGATATTGAGCATCTTTTCATGTGCTTATTTGCCATCTTTATATCTTTTTATGGGGTGTCGGTTAAGGTCTTTTGCCCATTTTCAATGAGATTGTTCATCTTCTGATTGCTGAATTTTAAGAGTTCTTTGTATATTTTGGGTAATAGTCCCTTGTCAGACATGTCTTTTGCAAATATTTTCTTCCATCTGTGACTTGTCTTATTCTCTTGCAGTGCAGAAGTTTTAAATTTTAATGAAGTCTAACTTCTCAACTATTTATTTCATAGATCATGCCTTTGATGTTGTATTTTCAAAAGCCATTGCCATTCAAGATCATCTAGAGTTTGTCCTGTGTTATCTTCTAGGAATTTATGGGTTTTTAAGGTCTAACATCCCTTTTAAAGTAGTCTTTGTGAAGGGTAGAAGGATTGTGTCTAGATGAATTTTTCTGTGTGAATGTCCAGTTGTTCTAGCATTACTTCTTGAAAAGATTCTATTGTCCCTTCTATTATTTTTGCTCCTTTGTCAATGATCAGTTAATTTATGTGAATGATTTTTGGGATCTCTTTTCTGTTCCCTTCATCTGTTTGTCTATTCTTTAGTATCACATTGTCTTAACCACTGTGGCTTTAGAGTAAGCCTTGAAGTCAGATAGTGTGAATTTTCCAACTTGGTTCTTTTCCTACAATATTGTCCTAGCTATTCTGGATCATTTTCTTTTTTTCTACCAACTTTAGAATCAATTAGTAAATATTTACAAGATATATTGCTAGGATTTTGATTGAGATTATATTGAAAAAATAGATTAGGCTGGGAAGGCTGTTATCTTGACCATATTACAACTTCCTATTTAGGGACATGGACTATTTCTCCATTCATTTAGTTCTTTTTTATTTCTTCCACCAGAGTTTTGTAGGTTTTCTTTATATATCTCTTATGCATACATTGTGAGATTTACATCTAAGGATTTCATTTCTGGGGCTGCTAATGTAAATGTTCTTTTTTTTTTAAATTTGAAATTCTATGCATACATTGCTGGTACTTAAGAAAGTGATTGGCTTTATATTTTTATCCTGCACTAGTTCCAGAAGGTTTTTTTGTTTGTTCTTCTGCTGTTGTTGTTATTGTTGATTCATTCAGATTTTTTTTTCATTCAGATTTTTAAATAGACCATTTTAAATATTTTATTACACTTGTGTTTTGTTTGAATTATTGTCATTGGAGCAGCAGAGTTTGAGGGAAAGGAAAGGGATAATTTTCCTTCTCATCCCCCAGACTGAATTAGAATTCAATTCAGAAGTAGAATTCAGATCAAGTCTGTATTTGGGACAAGGCACTTGGAAGGGTGGGAGTGAAAGGGAGACAGAATGGTGAAAAGTCAATTACTTGACCAATTTTCCAGGTGTTGGGACTACATCTTGTCTGTCTTCTGACCCACCTCCATTAGCTACCTACTGCTTGCTTTGCCCAAACAGCCATAGATGGTTAGAAATGTCTTTTTATTCTCAGGGGTCTGGACAATGCCTCCAAAATTTTTAATGCAGAACTAGCTTGTCCTTGAGTGTGCTCTTTTGCAAACCCTGGCTACTTAGCTGGTCTATAGAGAGACATTTTTTCAATGAAGCAATCTAGGAGGAAAACAGATATCATTGCAGCCATATCCAACCTTCTAGCAGGCCTGGAGCAAGCCAAACTGCCCCTACAACTGAATATCCTACAAATAGTGTATTCAACATTGATTTGATTGAGATATGGAGAATTACTTTCCTTTCTTCTGTTCTGGAACTGAAACTCAGGGTCTCTCATATGCTAGACAAAGCATTTTACCATTGAGCTACATCTCCAGCCCCCCCCCCCTTTTTTTTTTTAAGAAAGTTTTATTTCAAGACAGGTTCTTTTTAAATTGTTGAGGCTGGCCATGCACTTATGATCCTCCTGCCTCAGCCTCCTGGGATATAGGCATGTACCACCATGCCTGGCTGAGAAACTTTTTTAAAAAATCAATAACAAATGTAAGTAGAGCCAGGTATGCTGCGGGCACACCTGTAGCCTAGCTTGGGACACTGAAGCAAGAGTATCAGAAGTTCAAGGCCAGACTAAGCAGCTTAGCAAAACCTGTTTCAAAAATTTCTTACAAAAATCTGGTGGTGTATCTTAGTTGTTCAGCATTTGCCTAACATGTGCAAAGCCCTGGGTTCAATCTCCAGTAAAACACACACACACACACACACACACACACACACACACACGAAAAAGAAAGAAGAAAGCAACAGACTTTTTTTTAATTAATTGACTTCCACTAGCTGAAGAACAAAAAAATTCTTTCAAAAGATTAATGATTGGTTCCCATTTTTTCTGAAGTGCATCTTCTCTTTTAATTTTGTTCATTTGTAATTTTATGAATCAGAAAAATTTGAGAGAGATATGCAAAAGGGTGAGTGAAACAAACCACTCATTCTCAGGAACCATCACTGGGCCACCCACTGGTTGACTTAGAAGTCTCTGAAGGAGTGGTGCACATGTGTGTCATGAAACCATCCACCCTAGATGAGCTGCTGCTAGTAAAGGGTGTTCTTTCCATTCCTTTTGAGGGCTGTCCAAAGACAAAACTGCACCAAATTCAGTTAAGTGATCTCATTGGCTTTTATTTGTGATTCCTGAGTTAGGACAGCACGTCTAAAAATTTAGAAAAGGTATTCAGATGAGTTGAGCAGAGTAGACAAGCTTTAAAAGCAAAAGGCAGTTGAAGAAAGCAAAAAATAAGGAATAAAAAATAGATTGGTTGTCAGGCGTGGTGGCACACGCTTGTAATCCTAGCAGCTCTGGAGGCTGAGGCAGGAGGATCATGAGTTCAAAGCCAGCCTCAGCAACAGCAAGCTGCTAAGCAACTCAGTGAGATCTTGTCTCTAAATAAAATACAAAATAGGACTAGGGATGAGGTCGAGTGCCCCTGAGTTCAATCCTGGTACCCCGCCACCGCAAAAAATGTTGATTGGTCATTTCAAAGTTACTTTCCTTATAGAGTTAAAAGAGACCTCCTTATCATGCTGGCTAAAACTGACTTGTTTCAGGATTAGGCTGTTATCTCTCTCTTGATGTTTTGAAAATTCAGATAAACAAGTAAATTTCTGTTTGGCAACATACATGGAACTCTACCATAAGTAACTCCATTTTGGTTTGGTCTGTGGGACTAATGTAGGCGCTCAGTCTGAATTGATGGCCTCTTATAAATCTTATTTAACAGGACAATGTCTACCTCAGGCTGGAATCAATTTTAATTTCCACGACCACATAGGAATCGATAGGGACACTAGAGTAATGGACACCTTTTTCCAGCTTCTTCCAATGGTGGGTTGGAGTTTACCCCAGCGTTATTTTGGTTTTTACCCACCTACCTCCCACAATTTCTCCCTAGTCTACCTCTTTAATCTGGCTTAAAAACTTTGGTTCCCACCTAGTATAGTCACATACTTTCTTTCTGAAACGCTCTGCTTGATTTGAAATTGAAAACTTACTTTTTAATAATTTAACTCCCTTCTTGGAACTAGCCCCCTTCAGGTTTAGATTTACATCTGAGGGTGGGAAGAAAGAAAAAGTGATATTAGAGGCCCACTATGTAATTGCTATAGAGTACAAGTTGACGTTTTCTTGTTCCTCCATGACACCAGGGCTTTACTCACCTGAGCCTGGGCTTCCTAGTCATCACAATCCCCACCTTCTGACCTGAGTGTGATGATTTGATGGGAATGCTTTACTTTGGTCAGGATGGGGTGGAGTAGGAAAAGAAGAAAGATGATTGAGTCATACTGTAATTCTACATGGATCCATGGCAGCAATATTGTTAGTTCAAGTTAAAATTTTCACATTTCAGAAGTATATTTGGCAATATTATTTCTGGAGGTTATTTGAGAACATGTATGAAAACCTTAAGAATATCTATACTAATCAAGAACCTTGGTATCAAATATAGAAAGCCAGCTCAAATTAATTTAAGTAAAAAGAAAGATTTATAAGGTCAAATAATTGAATGAGTTTAAGGGAACATCTTGATTCTGGCTTTGCTGAAATCAGGAACCCAAATGCTGTCATCAGGAATTTCCTTCTTGCTCCATTGCTTGGCTCTGCTTTCTTATGTGTTGTATGAAAATGGTGCTCATTGGTCCCAATCTTAACTGGTTTTTGGTGCCACTTAGGAATTTCAGAAGGAAAGAGATGGGATTTTTGAGTTTTTTGTTGTTTTTTGGTACCAGGGATTGAACCAGGGGCACTTAACCACTGAGCCACATCCCCAGCCCTTTTCATTTTATATTTTGAGACAGGGTCTTGCTAAGTTGCTTAGGGCCCCACTAAGTTGCTGAGGCTGGCTTTGAACTATTGATCCTACTGCCTCAGCCTCCCAAACTGCTCAGATTATAGGCATCACCACTGCATCTGGCCACAGAAGAGATGTTTTGATCCTGGCATTAATATCAGACTTAGAAAAAGTCTCTCTTATTGGCACTACTTGTCATACTCTTGCACCAGTCACTGTGTCTAGGACAATGGGAGGCAGGACACGTAACGAAAAGTTTCACCATGTGGGCAGAGGCAGTTAGTTCCTAAAAGGAAATGGGTGAGTGGGGTAGGAGGTCAGTTCTATCATCTAGTACAAGGGAAGGAATTCTGAGCAGGTAGAGGCCAGGAATATTCAAATACAATATTCATATAATAATCAAACTCCAGAAAGAATTTAAGTGTCCAATAGTAACAAATTATTTGAATAAGTTGGTATATAGATTCATTTGAATACCATGCAGGTTTGAAAAGTATGTTATATAGAAAAGCTTACTGGCATGAAAAAAATTTTAAGGTATCACATTAGGCATAACAACAGTATGCAGAGCACAGTCCCAATTAATTGTGTGTGTGTACACACATGTCTACGTACAAACAGGTTTTTATAAACATTTTACATATATTATCCATATCTTATCTATATAAAACACAAAATATAAATGTTATGAAAGATTGAAAAAAATATATATTATAATGTTGATTACTTTTGGTGAAATTAGAGGTAATTTTAATCATTCTGGCATTTTTCTCTATTTTCTACAGTAAATGCATCTTATTTAAAATTAAAAGCATTATTGGAAAACCTTTGATTCCTCGCAGTCAATTTAAAACTGCTTGTGCTTTTTCTTTCAGTGAGAGGAGCTGAAATGGAGGTCCTAATTACTGATAAATAACAAACTTTGGTTACTTTAAGGAAACTAATTAGGAGAATAAATTATTCATCAGTTTTCTAAGATTAGCTAAGACCTAAATGTATTCTCTATTATGTCATATTTTCATATTTTGAGACTTTATTTGCATGCACATCACTAACTTTCAGAATTAATCAACCAGCCAGCTCCATGTTCAGAGCACAGATGCAGATACCCAGATGAGATGACAATCTCCTCTCCCAGCGCTGACAGGGAAAGACTCAGGGTATCCTTCCTAAACTTCATAATTACTCCCGAATCTATCTGTTGAAAGTCAAATATATTTCCCGCTGCTACAGACAGGGAATTGTTCTCCATGGCATCAGAAATATTCAGATTGGAGGAAACCACTTCAGCAAAATAAAAAGCAATAAATATCCTAACTGAACAAACTATAGCTCCTAATCACTTATTCTACTTGTTTCCTTTTTCTCTGGAGAATTCCCTTTTAGGATGATCTTTGCATCATCCAAAAGAGCCTTGCATTATCCAGCCTCATGAGACAGACTGAATAATTGGCCTCTCTCTAGTTTAGCCACCAAATATCAATGAGCCAAATCTTTATAAGCCCAAAGGGAAAAACTTAATTACACTGGTGACTTCTAGAAAAGCACAAAGGAAAAAGGAAAACCAAAAAGCAGACTCATGTTTATTTCTTTCTGTCATTACCCATGTCCATCATTTCAGTTGTAAGCTAGATCCATTTCTTTCTGAATTACCCAACAGGAGGCAACCTGAAGCCTTGAGAAGATGGACCACCAAGGTGCTTGCCAGTGAAGATGATATTTCTGTTTCTTGATTTCCTTCCACCATGGCACACACAAATAGAACAATTGCAAGATTGTTCCTGTCTCCCAAGCAGGGATCTTAACAAAGGTTGACAGATATGACAGTGGCCTATACATCATCCTTTCTTCTTCCTCACTAACAGAACTCCAAATTTTTTCGTGGCAATGAGCCCAACTTAAAAACTCTATTTCCCAGGGTAGCATACATAGAAATGTGCCATTCAGATGCCCTTGTTTCAGAAGGGACTTGCTGCCCACTGCAAGGAATATGATTGACTGACAACCTCCCATTAATAACTTCTGGAACCTTTCAAGTTGAGATCATGCTCTTCTGGGACAATCCCCAGCCAAAGACGATAGTAAAAGGGCTGACCATGTCCAGCCTACTAGGGCTCTGCAATGGGTAATCTTTGCTTTGGAGCTGTACATGGAGCTGGTAGAGACTGTCATGTTTGCATCAGGGAATGCCTGATTCTGCTTCCTGCTTCTTTCCCAAGTATTACTCCCCATTAAACTTTTTTAATGCCTAACTACATCTGAGTAACTGCTTCTTGAGAAATAGAACGGTGATACCCAGCTTCTCTTGTAGCTTTAGGCAGCCACTCAACACACTTCTGGCCAGTGACATGTAAGCAGAAATGGTTGAGTAGAATTCTAGGAAAATTATTTTATCAGAGGCAATTTCAGCAAAGGCACCTTTGCTCTTGGTATTTTCCCTTTTTTTTTTTTTTTTTTTTACCTAGTATACAGATGTGTTAAAAGGGGCAGCGAGAGCAACCACCTTTTGCCAATAAAGTAATAAGCACAGTGGTTGGGGTTGTGGCTCAGCAGTAGAGGGCTTGCCTAGCACATGCGAAGCTCTGGGTTCGATCCTCAGCACTACATAAAAATAAGTAAATAAATAAAATAAGGGTATTGTGTCAACTACAACTAAAAAAAAATTTAAAAATGATTAACAGCACAAAATCTAAAACCACATGCTGAGTATGGCAGAGAAGAAACCTGGGTCCTGGAAAGGCATTGTGAAGCACTGGCTATGTACCTCTGGATTTCTTATTTTATGGGACAAATAACCCCCTTGGTTGGTTAAACCACAATATGCCCAATTTGACAATGGGAGGCAAACCTAACTAATTCATAGGAAAACATACATGCTGTGTTGTTAAGAAAAACAGCAGGTTACAGAGTAGAGTGAGGAGCATGGTCTCAGTGATATATGTGTGCATACATCTGTATATATCTTCTGTCTACACTCTTACACATGTTAAACACACTTTACATAAATAAAAAAGGTATAGTTAAAAAGAAAAGGGCTATGGTGATATCTATTCATCTAGTCAAATGAGCTAAAGCAACCTCTTACAGTAAGAAGACAGAAAGTGACATCCAGTTCATCTCCTTCTCCTCCCCTAATGGTTTAATTTGGAAGAAATAAAATAATCAGCATAGGAAATATGTGAGAAGGCAAAGGATTATCAATTATGTAATGCATGTACTGATTTGTCCAGGAAACTGCAAAACCAAATACTGTATATAATTCAAGCCAAGAGATTCTTTTCCTAGGAGAGTAGGAGAATTGCAGAGTTCTACTTTATCATCAGCTGGGAATTCCTGATGAGAAGGTAAGACACCAAATTTTTAGATTAATTTTTTACTAAATAAGGGAAATCAGGTAGCTGCCCATGTGTGCAATAGTAGAAAAGGATTTAAACTAGAAATTAGAACATCTGAATTATAGATCTACTGTTCTGAAGAACTTCTGTAAAGGAGGTAATATGACTTGTCCTACTTCTTCTTTCATGGGCTGTTGTAAAAAAAAACAGAAAAAATCATAGAAGATAATTACTGTATTATGCTTCACAAAGGTAAATTAACAACAATAAGGTATTATATGCCAAGCATTGTTTTACACTTTTTTTAGACTTTTAACTCATTCAACCTCCTCAACAAGCCAATGAGATTATGACTTTGAGGTCAATTCTCTCCATGTATGCATTTTAGGGGGTGATCATATTTATGTTTAACAGATTGCTTCCTTAGCATTTTCACTTTTTTCCCTTCTGTGGTGCTAGGGATTGGACCCAAGGCTCTGTGCATGTGAGGCAAGCTCTCTACCAACTGAGCTATATCCCCAGCCAGCACTTTCACATGATAATGATTAACAGGTATAATACTTAATCATGATCCTGTTGAACATGAGCCACTTCTTTGTCTTGTGCTTTTAAGAAAAGAAGGAAGGAAGAAGACAGATGGGTAAGGACAACCACTGAAGATAGAAGAATCCTATCTACCTTTTCCTCGTGGGTTTGCCTTAGCCCAAATAGGAGGGAACCTCTGTTGTACTTCTGCTAGCTCAATTTGCCCCTTTTCTATCCCCCGCTAGGAGTACCTGCATGATTATTTAAAGTGGGACATTCACTGAACCAGTTTCACTGGTGGGCTAGACCTCTGCTGAAGGTAGGCCCATGCTCATGGCTGCCATGTCCTCCTATTCCATTCTGAGCCCAGATCCACAGACTCCACTTCACTTCCTGTAGGAGTGGCAGGTAGCCATGGGCAGGCCTGGGTACCATGATTTAAAAGGAGGCTAAGGTCCTGGCCTTTCGTCCTCTGTTGGGTCAGCATACTCGGATCTGTTCTGAAGGTCCTGCCTATGTCTTGCTAGCAGCATACTTGAGTCTGTAGGTGCCGAGATTCATGGGAGCAAAAAGTAATGAGGGAGAGGACACAGGAGGCAGAAAGGAGGTATTCGGGACAACACAAGAGTGGTCAAGACTCAAAGTTCAGGTTTGAAGGTCACTTTCACATCCCTTCATGACAAACAGCACTATGAAATCAATTATTTGACCTTATCCAAAGCTACAACAATGCTGTACTGTTTAAATTCACCAAACAGAACACATCAAAAACAAAGAAGAAAAGAAATCCCCATCTTGATAATGGTCAACATGTTAGAAAATGATCCCATCGCTGTAAGGGTCAACATATCCTGTTACCGACACACAGGAGAACTAAAAACACCCTCCTAGTTCATGTCTCTGTACTATAGATCTTACATGTATAAACACGCCTAGCTAACATACAGCTAATATCTTCCTTTCTAACACCTGCACTCTACCCACCTCTCAGAGAAAGTTCTTCTTTATTTCTTTCTTTCAGTAAATTCAATTTGTGCCCTAAAAAAAAAAGAAACAGAAGAAGAAAGATGGAAGGAAGGAAATTAATTAGTCATCTAGTTCTCTCTTCCTTCAAAATCTATTTTTGGGGCCAGGTGCTGGTGGTACACACCTATAATCCCAGCAGCTCCAGAGGCTGAATCGTGAGGATGGCAAGTTCAAAGCCAGCCTCAGCAAAAACCAACTCAGTATGACCCTATATCTAAATAAACTACAAAATGGGGCTGGGGATGTGACTCAGTGGTCGAGTGACCCTGAGTTCAATCCCCAGTACAAAAAAAAAAAAAAAAAAATCTGTTTTTGGCCTTCAAACGATTTTTTTCCCTTCTGCTTCAAGCCTTCCTGACAGCTACCTCTGCCTTCTCAGACCTCTCTCCTCTTCCTGTCTAAATTTTCTCTATGCCAAACTCTTCAGCTCTGCTCCAGCCTCTGGTTCCAAACTTGCACAACAACCCTTCATTACCACTTATGCCAGTATACCAAAGGCCCTTAAGACTGGTGCTCTGGTTAATTAGGATCCTTTTACCTTGGAAGTCAGTGAAGGATAATTAACAATAAATTCTCCTTTTCTGTGTTCAAATCCAAAATAATGGATTATTATAGACACTAATTTAAGAGTTGGACTAATTTCAATTTCTCCACTTATGCGATGAGGAATCTAGGTTCACCAGCTCCAAATTTCCAGGCTTTTTTCAGATATATTTTGTGCCACTTATGCCTGGGTAGCTGCCTGACTAATCCAACAAAGAATGGATGAGTTGAAAGTAGAACAAGTTTTAATCAAGGACCACATGGAGTCCTCCAGAGAAAGGCAAGTTAAAATATAGGCCAACTAGGGATGGAGTTTGGAAGTAGGAGGCAGAATAGAATTCAGACTTGACTTTCTGGACTACAAAGAAAGGCTAGATTTCAGGCTGAAGAATTATGCAGAAATTAGATTTGGAGAGTCTTCAGGCCAAACTGAAGTGCTTTTGGTTTTTATCAATAAAGCAATAACAATGGATTCTAGTGGGAAGTATAAGACTTATTGTGGTATGTTGAAAATGTGGAGAGGAAGGAGAAGAAGAGAAAACAAAGGAAAAAATAAATACAAGAATCTTAAGAGTGGGAAGAAATCTTGGCAGTTATTTATTTAGCTCCACCTTTTACTCAGTGCCAGCATCTTTTCCTCAGATCCTTCAAATCCAGGTCCAATATCCCAGGGTTATCTAGACATTTTTCTTTATCTTATTTCATCATAAACTTGTGAAATTTTGCAACTCAAGTTTGTGAGCTAGCTGTTGGCAGCTAAGCAACAGCATGGCACATTTCAAAAGCCAGGCCTGGTCTCAGGTAGGAACAACAGAAGTCAGGATGTCACTCCAGATTGTCTTTCCTCCATCTTGACCTATGATCTTTCATCTTTCCTTCATCTTGATTTATGATCTGACTTCATGACCACATTCTTCTAAAAGGAAGCCTTTGCCTTCACCCAATTTCCCACAAGGGTTAGGTTTTCAATCTTTTTGACCAGGTCTTTGATGCCTGTTTCTAGACCTCTCTGCTTCCAGTTACCTGTCCATATGGGTCTTTGTAAATTATCTGCAACACTATCCTCTGCTGATATCTTATTCTATACTGCTTGGATAGCCGTGGTTGAATTTGACACTGGACCTGACTTTTTGCTAATGGCACATTTTAGTCAACTTTTTTGCTGCTGTGACTAAAAGACCTGACAAGAACAATTTTAAGGAGGAAAAGTTTATTTGGGGGCTCACAGTTTCAGAGGTCTCAGTCCATAGACAGCGTGCTCCATTCCTTGGGGCTGGAGGTGAGGCAGAACATCACGAAGGAAGGGTTTGGCAGAGGGGAGCAACTCAGAACAGGACTTCAGGAATCAGAGAGAGAGAGAGAGAGAGAGAGAGAGACAGACTCCACCCATCAGATACAAAGACACGCCCCCAATGACCTACCTTTTCCAGCCACACCCTCCCTGACTTCAGTTACCACTCAGTTAATCTCTATCTGGGGATTAATTCACTGATTGGGTTAAGGCTTTCATAACCCAATTATTACACTTCTAAGCCTTCTTTCATTGTCTCACACATGAGCTTTTGGAGGATACCTCACATCCAAACCATAACATGGCGCATGAACATGGACTGTTTGGATTGAGACTGAGTTCAAATACTTAAAATAGAAAACTAGCTTCCACAAGTTAGAAATCTGTCTTTTGTCACAAAGATAAATCTGAGTTGTAGAGTTGTTCTGTGGTGTCCTCGATGTTCACCAGTCTCCTTTCTCTGTCTGCAGTCCTGTCCATGTTGGTGGGTTCTATTGTCAAAGTTGTCCATGGTCACCAGAGAGTTGCTCACATTAGCATTCTTGGCAGGAAGAAGAAGGAAGAGGAAAGGATAAATGGGTGCTGCTTGGTAAATCCCCTTTTAGAACTTTCCTAGATGCTCCACCCAATGGCTTATCTGGCATCTCTTTGATTACTCCTATCTGCAAGGGAGGTTGGTAAATATACTTACATGGATGCCAGATAAAATATTGCATGGGTCATACTTATACTGAAAGTATTAATTATTTCATTGTTTATCTGAAATACATATTTAAATGAGAGTACTATGGTTTTATTTGCTAAGGTAGGAAACAATACTTTTTAAAAATATATTTTTAGTTATAATGGACAATATCTTTATTTTTTATTTGTTTTTTAAAAAAATTTTAATTTTTATTAATGTGGTGCTAAGGATCAAACCCAGTGCCTCACACAAGCTAGGCAAGCACGCTACCACTGAGCCACAACCCTAGCCCTAGAACCATAATACTTTTATCTGACTGGACACTTCTCCACATCCAACAACATGGAGACCCTATTTGGAAGTTGAGCAGAAAGCTGGAAATCTCTACAATGTGGAGCTTTCAGTTTTTAATCTGTTGCTTGGTTTTCTACTTTTAAAGCCAAGTTTCCTTTCCCCATCCCTAGAGTAATTAGTCGGTTTTAGATTTACTAAATTTACTAATTTCATTTTTTTCTTTCTTTTTTTTTTTTGTACTGGGAATTGAACCTAGGGGCACTTAACCAATAAGCCACACCCCCAGCCCTTTTTTATATTTTATTTAGAGACAGGATCTTACTAAATTGCTGAGGCTGGCTTTGAATTTGAAATCCTCCTGCCTTAGCCTCCTGAGCAACTCACCTCACTTCTAATATTAAAATGTTTTTATTTTTAGCAGCACAATAAACTCCATTGTGTGTTTGAAGTTTCCCTTGAGACTTGAACCAAGAATGGCATTTTGTTCAAACAGGTTGTTACAGGCAACTGAATTCTATGATTTCTCACAATAACATTATTGTCTAAATCTTTGAGTTCTCTTCCTTACATAAAATGTCTCCTGACAGCTTTTTAGCATTTAGTTCTGTGTTTTAATAGTTAAGTTTAAGGTAACCAGTATGGGAACAAAAATGGTGATGTAATTATATTAAATGGAAAGCATAGGGGAATTTAGGGAAGGTGTGGAAAACAAACTATTTCATCATCTACTATAGGCAAGTCAATATACAACAACATCCAGTACTAGAGTTTCTATATCCCAGAATACATGTCTTATATAAGTCATAAGTAATCAAATATGCATGTCATGGGCTGGGGTTGTGGCTCAGAGGCAGAGTGCTCGCCTAGCATTTTTGTGAGGCACTGGGTTCGATCCTCAGCTCCACATAAAAATAAAGATATGGTGTCCACCTATAACTAAAAAATAAATATTTAAAAAATTGTGCATGTCATATTAAAAGTTTCCTTGAATTTTGGTGGAGTGAAACAGGAAACTTGCTTTTTTGTTATTCATTAATTTAATTGGTCATTTTATTTTGTAGTACTGGAGATTGAACCCAGGGATGCTCTATCACTGGGCTACATTCCTAGCCTTTTTTTTTTTTTTTTTTGGTCCCAGGGACTGAACCTAGGGGCACTTAACCACTAAATTACATTCCCAGCCCTTTTTTATTTTTTATTTTGAGACAGGTTCTTGATAACTCACCTAGAGCCTTGCTAAGTTGCTAAGGCTCACTTTAAATTTACAATCCTCCTGCCTCAGCCGAATTGCTGGGATTATAGCCGTGTGCCACCATGCCCGGCTATCCCTGCCTTAGTTATTTTTTTATTTTGACACAGGATTTCACTAAATTGTTAAGGCCAGCCTTGAACTTGAGATCCTTCTGAGGTGCATCACACCTGGAAAAACAATGCTTTTCAATATAGATTATTTTGTAGTATTTGATTTTTTTACAACACTGTGATTGAATTAATTCATTGAATATTAAAATGTAAAGGGGAGACTACTGACCATACATGGGATTTACCTTCTTGAAACAAACAGCAGGACGATGTACCAAGAGAGGAATTGTAACTAATCAGTAATTATGACCTACAGAGTAGCCTCTAATAGTCAGTGAGCAAGGCAAAGGCTGTACTTAGTTTTCAAAACCTTCTTATCTGGGATCAGAAATCCATTTGCCTAGCTGTAAATTACTAATAAAGTTTTAAGTGCTGCTTTTTCATGATTTTTTTTTTAATTTTTTTTAATATTTATTTTTTTTTTTTTTTAGTTCTCGGCAGACACAACATCCTTGTTGGTATGTGGTGCTGAGGATCGAACCCGGGCCGCACGCATGCCAGGTGAGGGCGCTACCACTTGAGCCACATCCCCAGCCCATGATTTTTTTTTTTTAACGTAAAAAGTAGGAAACTTTAATGTCAAGGAACAAAACTGTGGGTAGAACTCTCCATCTCAGTTTTCAGAGAAACTCTCTGGGATAGTAGGTTTCCTGGTGTTGTCATGCTAAGGCAGGAGTGAGGCAGGTTTTACTTCTTGGTAATGTAGTAGGGGACAGACCAGGTAGGACACCAAAGAGGAAACAGGAAGCAGGTTTATTTGGCTGCAGCTAGGTTCAGAGAGTATAGCTTTCACTATACTCAATTAATTCCTCTGAACCCCGTGTTCAGACAGTTTCAGAACTTTATAAGCAGCATGTAAGGGGAGGGGCTCAGAAGTTCACAATCTGTAGAACAGCTTTTCTTTCACTGATCTGGGCAAATTAATCCTTCAAGGACAGTGCCCAAGAAGGGGAGAGCTTGTTCTCCCCTTTTTTTCCCTCCCCCTGGCAGCTGTTACCTTGGAGCCCAATTAGTAACATCTTCTCTTATCTTTGAAATGTAAACATCTCTGTGAAGCCAGAGGCTTAGTTAAAAGAATCTGTTTTTCTTATCACACTTTGCATTTGCAGACACACTTCCCTTGAAAACCTTTACAAATTATTAAATACACACACACACACACACACACACTCACACAAACACACACTAGATAGTTCATAAATGTTTGAGAAAAAAACACGTAAAGAGGTGTTCAGCACCTGGAGTACTGATCTCTTTTAGGCCTGTGGCTAAATAAGACAGAGCAACAGGAAATAGGAAATTTAACTACATTGAACTCCTCTGTAGAGACTCTTTTGCTGATAGTCCCAAGATCAATTATGGTGAAGATTTCTGGAGAAGTTTAATTAAGATTTTCTGTGGAGGAGGTGGTGCCACTACAGTAAATCCTTGCCAATGAGTCACACTAGGAATTGTTTGTTTGCTCTCGCATTGATTGATATCATTATTATAAGGAATTAAGATTACTTCTCTACTTTTATTTGACTTTTAAAAGAGTCTAAAATAATCCCGGGCAGAAAGAATAAACCTCTAATTCAGAGCCTATTTTGAATCAGGCCATTGGAACACAATTGGAGTTTCACAGGGGGGCTGCTCTGAAATAGATCACTTTGTGATAATTATAAGGTATGTTATCTTCTCTGCTTTCAAAAGAATTGTTCCAACTTCAAATACTGCACTACAGTATAGACAGGATGTAATGTAATTTTTAAATCTTTTCATGTTGGTAGAGTAGAAGAAATATTCCCAGTATGTGGCAGGGGTGATTTCCAAGGCGAGGTCATGAAAGGTAATAAGGCCTCCACCTTGTTAGCTCTATAGACTTTAACATTGATATAATTTTACATTGTTTTTTCTCTTTCCAAAATAATATGTGTTCACTGTCAAAATTAAAACAAGGCAGCTGGGGGCAGTGGCACACACCTGTAATCCCAGCTGCGTGGGAGGCTGAGACAGGCAGAGTGAAAATTCAAAGCCAGCCCTAAACAACTTAGGGAGACCCTGGATCAAAACAAACAAAAAATTAAAAAGAACTGGGGATGTGACCCAGTGGTTAAGCACCCCTGGGTTAATCCCTGGTACCAAAAAGAAAAAAGAACAAAAAATTTAATGCAAATATACTCCAGTAGATGGTATTTTCCAAAGAAGGATACACCAATATGTATCTCATTGCACATATTCTTCTTAGGATGAGATGTCAACACTCCTCCATCTGGGTGCTGGGGCGTTGTCTGTGTTCCCTCTCCTCAAACTTTGGAAAACCTGGAAACTGCCTTTGCCTGATAAGATTGTGGCAGGAGTGATTTCCAAGGCCAGGTCATAGAAGGCAACATGGCCTCTACCTGGTTTTCTCCTTCTGGGTATGTGTCTTTGAACCCCTAAGTTGCCATGCAAGAAATCCCACTGCTCTGAAGCCTCTATGCTGGAGAGATCACATACGGATAGAGAGAGATCCCCAGAAGTCCCAGCATTTCAAGTCTTTTGTTATGGTTTAGCTACATGGTGTCCCCCCAATGTGTATGTGTGAGACAATGCCAGAAGGTTTTGAGGTTTTGAGAGCCTTAATCCAAGCCATGAATTAATCCTTATCCTGATAAGGATAACCGAGTGGTAACAGTAGGCAGGGAGGCTATGGCTGAGGGGAGCTCTCTCTCTGCCTGGCGTAATGTCCTGAGCCACTTTCCTCCACCACACTCTTCTGCCATGATGTTTTGCCTCACATCAATCACCGAGAAATAAAGCTGACTTTCTATGGACTGAGACCTCTGAAATCATGAACCCCCAAATGAACTTTCCTCCTCTAAAATTGCTCTTGTCAGGTCTTTGGGTTGCAGCAGCAAAAAAACACAAAAAAACAAAACTGACTAAAACACCTTCCCAGTATGGACACCAGATCTGTGAATGAACAAGCTTTGAGATAGCCCTAACCCCAGACTGTAATAAACTCGTGCAAACCCCTGAGTCAGAACTACCCAGCTGAGCAGTTCCAAGTTCCTGATCCACATAAACAGGGAGAGTTTATAAATGAATACTGTTGCTTTAAGCAGCCACATTTTAAGGTGAGCTGTTACACGACATTGGATTGCAGAGTTCCTTCGTTTGTTACCCAAGGTGTAATCACAGTTGTTAGTTGGGAGTACATCCGTAACACTTTTATTTTATTTTATTTTATTTTTGATACCAGGGATAGAACCCAAGGGCTTTAAACCACTGAGCCACATTCCCAGTACCCTCTTTTTTTTTAATATTTAATTTTGAGACAGGGTATCACTAAGTTCCTTTGGACCTTGCTAAGTTGCTGAGACTGGCTTTGAACTTATGATCTTCCTGTCTCAGCCTCCTGAGCTGCTGGGATTACAGGCATATGGCACCATGCCTGGCCTTGTAAAGACTTTTAATACATATATAAACTATTATAAAAATACAAAGGAGGGGCTGGGGTTGTGGCTGAGTGGTAGAGTGCTCGCTTGGCGTGTGTGAGGCACTGGGTTTGATCCGCAGCACCACGTAAAAATAAATAGATAAATAAAACAAAGGTATTGTGACCATCTACAACTAAAAAATACCTGAAAATAAAGAAATTGGCCCAAATTAAAAATACATATATAAATGAACTTATGTATATTACTACATTACTTTCTTTTTCACTTAATGATGTATCATGGACATCTTTGCACATCAGCATATAGAGCAACCTCATTCTTAAATAGCCACATAATTCTCCACTGTGTGGATGGGCCACAATTTATTTTACAATTAGTAGTGAAATACAATCTCTTTTGTCTTTTAAAAATAAATTTTAAAATATATTGAGACATACAATAAAATGATAAATTCTACTATCACTTTTTTTGTACATTATTTTAGCATTCAACATATTGTACTTCCTATGCTATTAGTTTTTAAAATATTGACTTTATTGGTGAAATTATATGTATCATCCAAGTGTACTATAATTCATGTAAATGAGTCTATTGGTGGAAATTTATGTTGTCCTCTATTAAAAAGCACTACAGTTTACATCATCAAACTATATATTAAGTTTTAGCCATTCTTTACAATAAATTTATAGCAATAAAAATGTTGAACCAAAACAAATTTTGTACAAACTATAAATTGCATCTGAGAACAGTTGTTCCAGTGAAAGCTCCCATCAATAGGAAACAAGAACATGCATTCCAAATATCTTTATTAACTCTGATCATTTATAAAATCATCATGGTAACTTCAATGATTAAAATGGTTTCCCTTTTGTTTTCATTTACATTTATTTGATTACTTTATAAGATAGAGCTGACCTTAGTTTTGGTACAGAAGGCCCTTTGAGAAGATTTTTGGAATAAGAACTTTGAGTACCACAGGGAACCCTTCCTGGAGAATCAAAGCCCTTCTGCTCCTGGTCCACCTGTGGACTATGGCCTCTTGGCCAGTGATGATCAGGTTTCTCACAGGCCTCCCTTGTCTTTACTAAGGGTAAAAGTCCTTATGGGGGGAAGGGTGCTTGTGAGATTTGGGTAACTTTGGGAGAATATCAATCAATGTTGGGTCTTTTCTCTATGGTGACTCTAGGTCAAAAGGCATCTGGGTCTCCCTGGAGAACAGGTGTGAAATGGAGGAGCCACCTCATTATTTGAGTAGATCTTGCCAGACTGTATTTCAAAATGATCTCAACTGACAATTCCTAGTGACCTTCTTCAGGCTCTCAGGAGGAGAACACTCTTTTAGTTAAGAAGCTCAGAATTCAGGAAGAGGCAAAGAGATAACAAAATGAGGGTGGTAAACTGTGTTTCAAAGTTTCCTTCTGTCTTCATGCCCTCCTACGCTCTTTTGTCCTGGTCATTTGCTCACATAACTCTCCTTTCCTACAACCCCTGCCCCTTTCTCCAGGTAAGTAGATCCCATGTTTTTTGGCTTTTCCAACTCAGAGGTTTGTGTTCCTCACTTAAGATGTCTTGCCTTGTATTCTAGTTATTTGTTTACAGATTTCATCCATGGTACTGGACTTTGGAGTGTGTCTTTTGTATCTTTGTTTCTCTCCACAAAGCACAGCAAAGTGCTAGTAGGTTCTTTTATTCAATGCTCATAACCCCTCCCCTTTGTTTTTGGTCAGAGTTTGGAAAACAACAGCCTGGGGGGCCAAATCTTGCCCTTTATCTGTTTTTATAAATAAAGTTTTATTGGAACACAGCCATGCTCATCATTTATGCATTGCCTGTGGCTGCTTTTGCATTTTAAGAGCATTGTTGAGCAGTTGCAACAGAGCTCTCACAGCCTGCAAAGCTGAAAATATTTACTATCTGGCCCTTTCCAGAAAAGGTTTGCCAACCCTTGTTCATTTTCAGTGAGAAGAGAAATTTGTCCCTTGGATTCTATCCATTAAAACATTTGCTGTGTTTTTTTATTTCCTTATGAAATCTCTAAGCATTATAATCATGTAGCATTTTCAGATATATTCATCATAAAATAGAATCTCAGTTCAGTAAGTGTCAGGCATTGGCTCAAAGGTCCTATAGTAAACTCTCATACAATCATAGAGGTGTCTAAACCTTTCTCAGAAATAGTTGTCATTAAAAAATAATAACCTGCCATTTTTAATTTGGAGATGATTTCTCTGAGCTTGGTTAATGTGAATCTGCCATGTAGAGAATCATTTATGCTCTTACCCCAGCTGCAGATAGTCATTCCTCCACAAAAACTTTCAGAACACTTCATTCCTTCTGTGACAGCACCTATTTCAACTGGCCTTGTTAAGGTTTTTTTCACAAATGTACTTCCAGACAGGGTTATAAACATCCTGTGAACCTCTTTGGTCCAACTCTGTGGCTTCCATCGAGTTATTTCAAAGTAGGTATCAACAAATGGAGACTGAAGGAATGTCATGAATGCAAACATAAAAAATGGTTTATGATGACATTGATCTTGTGACACCATGGGAGAAACCTCAGTAGAGATTCTTTGTACTATTATTCACACACATCTATTTTTATTACTGGTTATTCTGCTTATATCATTTTCAAATTTGCTCGTTTATGTGTATAGAAAGGAAGTCGTTTCAAGAATGCCTGCTATACAGCAGTGCTCTGTGGTTTAAAAACAGAACAATTCTCTTGAAAAAGAAAATGCCTTGTCTTGGGTCAAGCAAGTTTCTCAGGAAACCAGCGTTATTGTGAGCCAGACAACCCTTCGGGACTTATTTTCTTAACTATTCACTTTACTGTAAACCATCAGCAGTTAATGAATCCTATCTAGTCATCCAAGTGACAAGATCCAATGGACCTCTGCTTTTCACCTATGTGAAGTAATGTTTTTAGTCAGGTTTAGTGGAGTGTAACTATGAAAGCAAGGCATCCCAAGGGCACATTATTTGAATTATCCCAAAGAAAAGAGTTGGGGTAGAGGTTGCTATTCACAAAATCCAACAAGGAGGTGAGTAATCAAGGCTGGGGAGAACTGGGATGCAGCTGGGCCTCAGGAACAATGGGAACCAACGATTGAAATGTTGCTGGAAGTCTCCTCCATTTGGAAACTGCTTCTCTCCACCTGATGCGTTGGTCTTGTTAATTGTAGATCTACCTTCTCCACCAGGAAGGAAACTTATTTTATTCTTTTTAAAAAATAAAGAACAACTCATTTTATTCTTTTAAAAATCCTTACAGTTTTACTCCTGAAAGGGATAATCCCTCTCAATTTTAATTGGGGAAATTTGAGGTCCATGTTGGATCAAATCTAGTAGATGTGGTAATATATGAACATGAAACCTTCTGACATAGCTTTAGCAGAAAGAAGAAGGGAGTGAGGATAGAGGAGACACAATCCTAGAAGGGGACTTGGGTGGAGAAGTCCATATATGTTCTCTGCCCCCCTTTTAAGGGTATTACTGTTGTATTTACAGATTCTGAAGCTTCTAGAAAGACAAAATAGAGGACAAATGAGAGGCATATACTACATCTCAGAGGACAGACCTTCATCACAGTAGCACAGGTTTCTCTGAGCAAGGGGAGGTAGAATATTCACCTTCATCTGACTGCAGTCAGTGACAACAGACTTCCCACTGGGGGGCATTGAGAGAAAGTCACATCAAGTTCATAAAATATGAACCCCCAAATTGGACACTCCCAGTAAATATCATGAAGGTCTGGTCTCCTAATGCAAAAGGCTAAAACTCCAGGCTACCCTATGGCTTTCCTAAGTTTTGTCCCAAGCCTGCCACCAGCCCATACAGGACCTCTGTGCAAATTAGAAACACACCTTCCTTCATGGAAGACCGGCATCCTCTCATATGCCCAGCACCAAGCCAGGACTCCTGGGTCAAGTACTGAACCTTAGCCTCCACCTGTCCTTCAGCCGGACACCCTTGTGTTGGGCCCACACTGCACAAAAATCAGTGGTAGTGCTGGTCTACCCAGGGGGAGGGAGGGGAGGCAAACTGTCCCTTCCCCCAAAGCAAGAATGTCCAACTTGCTGAAGGCAAGGATTGAATGGTAGCTTGGGCTTGGTGATTTAAACTACAGCTGGAAGACCAACAGTGGCTGAATTTTAAGACTTCTAGAGAAGAACAGTCCACTTCTGAGAAACAGAACAGTCTCTGGGAGTGAAGAGACCATTAGCCAATTTCACTGGCAGTGCAACCGTGGAAGCACACTTAGCATGGCTGAGGTGTTTGGAAAGACCCAAAGAACAACAGTGTGGAGAGTCCATGCATGAGCTCTTCCATTTAATTTTGTTGTTGTTGAAAAATTTACATAACAGAATGCCTTGAGAGATAAAACTTTGTTTCTTTCTTTTAATCCCAGATTCTTTTAACCTTTGAAACGCTAAAAATAACTGTCTTTTAAAGGATATGGTTGTATAAGAATTGAAGAACTATCCCTAGAAAAAGTAACAGGATTTAGGAATGTCATTTGTATAAGGTTGTATTCCTACTCATAGACTGGCCCCTCTTGAAAAAGAAGCCACACCTCCATTGTCCAAAAAAAAGGGAGGAATTAGTCTATTGGGGGTGGGTACCTCTAAGAAAGGCAATGACAATCTGAAGCCAGAACAGAAGGAGGGAAAGCAATCAGGGGCAGGATCTGCGGTGGTACCACAATCTGGGTGTGTCTTCTGATTCCAGCTGGAGATCGTTGTTCACCTGGGCAGATCCTGGAGACATGATGGGGGACTGGTCTGTTGTGAGTGGCCAACATACTAGCGCCTAAAGCAATGGCCGAAATAGAGGAGCTGCAGTCCTGTAGTCCAGGAAATACATGCCCAGACAGCCTGCCACTTTGCTGTTGGATCCCCATTTATTCTGGTGCTCTGAAGGAGCCGCCCATGAATGTTCCAGTAAGTGTGTGAGTCAGAGTCCTTTTCCCTGTGCTGCTGCAATGCCACATCTATTCCACCCTTTCCCCTACTTCCTGGACTCCAGCTGAGACCCTGTTTAATTCTCCTGGCTGCTGCAAGACTTAGGGCCTGGGCTGGGTCTCATCCTCTGACACTGGGCTACAGCCCCAGATGGCAAGGGATTTGGGGGGGAATGGGAGAGACCAGGGGCACTAGTTATGCAAGTATGTGACCAAAAGTGACATTCAAATCACTGAAGAAAAGGATGAACCTTTCAGAAATGTTCAATAGTAATTTGGGGAAAATATTAGATTTGTACCTCTAAATATTAGATTTTTGCCTCTAAATAAATTAATGACAAGCCAAAAATTTAAATGGCAAACACTTTAAATATAAAAGAATATAGAAAAAATAATGAAAAATAAATAATGTTGAATATAGTCAATTGAAAATTTCAAGGTGGGACCAGGAGTGTTATTCAAGGGTATAGTACTTTCCTGGCATGAGCAAGGCCCTGGATTTGATCTTCAGCACTAAAAAAAAAAAAAAAGAAAAGAAAAGAAAAGAAAATTAAATCAAGGCTGACACACTAAGGAAAATATTAATAACACCGTGCAACACTGTGTTAATACTCACAATAATAGAGGAGTTTATGTAAGTTTTTTTAAGTCTATTAGAAAAAAAAATGGGTAAAAGTCACAAACAAGTAAATTAAAAATTTAAATGGGATTTAAATATGGAAAAGCTTCAATTCACTAATACTCAGAAAGACAAATTAAAACAATAATGAAATAATTTTCACCTTCCAGACTGGCAAGGATTTTTAAAAGTTGATCAAACTCCTGCATTGTCAAGAAAGAAATTCACTATCTGTATTTTTCCTGTGACTATGAAAAATGGCCCAACCTTTCTCCTCCGCAAAGGGCTATCTGACAATAAAGTAACACAGCAATATATACATACACACACACACACACACACACACACACACACACACACACATATATATATATATATATATATTCTTTTGGGGGGCGGCAGGGTAGGGATGGTGCCAGGGATCTAATCCAGAGACTCTAGCCACTGAGCTACATCCCCAATTCTCTTTATGTTCTATTTTGAGATAGGGTCTCACTAAATTGCTTAGGGCTCACTAAATTGCTGAGGCTGGCTTTGAACTAGTGATCCTCCTGCCTCAGCCTCCCAAGCTGCTGGGATTACAGGTACATGCCACCACACCCAACTATCATATATACATTCTTCAATGCAACAAATCTATGTGTAGGACTCTCTCCTAGTTCCAAGGAGATTAAACACAAATCTGAGAAGAGGTATTCATGCTCTCTTTATGTAGAAACAAACTTAATGTCCCTTGGTAGGGGTTAGCTAAGTAAATTGTGGTGTAAGCATCTGTGGAATACTGTGCTGCCCTTAAGAAGAGTAATGAAAGTCTATATCAACCCAGAATGATGGGGTTTTGGTTATCAATTCTTTGAGGCCCATGTCACTCCATTCTATCAACTGTCACCCTTGTGCACCATCTGAGTTTCTGATAATTCTACCCCTGTTCATAATAGACTTTGGCACTTGGCTTATGGTCTTCCAAACTACAACATCCAAAGTGACTTAAGTAACTGTGTGAACAAACCATTTCATTTACAGTCTCAGACATTTTGAATTCTTTTATAAAGAAATATGGTAAAATTGATACTGGAGTATTCTCACAGCCATGCTATGCCCAAACTGCCCCATCTCTAAAATGATGAAATCAGGCATCCTTCTCTCTGATCACTTTTTCTTACCCACTCATTGGCCTGCTCAACTGTCCTAACACATTTGTTCTCCTTTGACTTCAGGTCCTTTAGTCCACTCCTGGAGGACAAATCTGTTCAGACTAGACTTCATTGGTGGGTATAGCTCAGTGGTAGAGGGCTTGCCTAGCATATACAAGGTTCTGGGTTCAATCCCCAGTACAGCAAGTTAGACTCTATGATTATTCTTCTTGATTATTTTCTTGGCAAGGTCTTAAACACTTTGCTTTATTATTCCCATTGCAAAATCCCATACCCACCTCTCTTTCTCATCAGGTTACCAAGCACTGCTAGGGTATCGTCACGACACAGCAGATGGGAACACTATAGTTGATACTCACTAATTTCAACTGTGTGTTTGTTGGGTTCATTTCCCACAAAGGCGGAGCCTGAGACAGGATATTAATGCAAATGGTTTGTTTGGATATAACCCCAAGTAGAGAAGTAAGAAAAAAGGAGAGAGGAAAGAGGGACACAAACATAAGATGTCTTAATGAGCAGATCACCACTGTGGCCAGCTGGAGCTCAGTGCCACAGGGGCCTGTGCAGCTGTGAATGTCCCACCCCACTCCTCTCTTTCTTTGGTTGAGGACTGCTCTCAGCAGCATTAACTTGCTTTCCTTCCAGCTGCCTGGTGCCTAAGTCACATAAGCTCCCAGCTGAAGAACACCCTCAGGCAGAGCTGTAGATGCTCACTGCCGAAAGCCATCAGCAGGTCCACTCCAAAACTGAGTGCTGAGGGGGTGGGGCTGGGTGGCCACCAAGTACACTGTGGCCAGTGTCTTCACCATGTTGCCTCAGTCACCTCCTCCTCCCCTCCCTACAACCCTTTCAACATTCCTCTGGTCACTCCAAACCTCTGATGCTCTTTATTGTCCCCATCTCTCAGTCAATGACCTGTTCTCCTAGTTCACAGAGAAGCACTAAAATCTCAGAGAGGAACCCACCAGCTTCCTGCCAACAATTCTAATACCCACTCACATCCATACCCATCACATCTCTTTCTCCTCTCTGGAACTGAAGAGGTGTCTCTCTTTCTAAGGCCAGACTGCCTTGCTGTTCTTAGTTGTCCCTTTTGTCTGCTTGGTGACTCTCCTTAGTTGAGCACTTCCTCTCTAACAAGTCTTCAAACTCTGTCTCTCTTGCTTCTCTCCTTCATCTTAAAACCAACAGACCTCCCTGCAGCTCCCCTCCCATTCCATGCAAGGTCCTGTCCCTCTCGTCCTCTTCACACCACACTTATGGAAAGATTGCCCGTATACACAGCCTCCAGTCTCTCTCTTCTCATTCTTGCTATTTGGAACTGCTCTTACCAGGGTCACAAATGGCCTCTTATGACAGAAGTCAGAGGACACCATTCTTTATCTCTTTTGCCCCCTCATCTGTATGACTACAAATTCCTTTCCTCCACACTCCTCCTTACTACAGCTTCCATGGTAGTTACTCTTGGTTCACTTCCTTTCCCTCCAGACAAACCCACTATGCCTTCTTCATTCATCTCTTCTCCACCAGGGGTCTCTTCTGCTTCCACACCTGTGATTCCCATGCCAATGCTGATGGTTCCTGAATCTTTAGAAACAGCCTGGATTTTGCCCCTGAACTCCAGCCTTAAATATTCATGTGCTTTATGCACACACTCAATTCTCTCATTTTGACCTAGTCATTAAGCTTCCCTTAACTTATGTTCCTGAGTATGAAATGGAAAGAGAGCATCTACCTCTTCCATTCTTAAAAAATTGGTTTATTTTTAAATAATTATGGAGTCAAAGAAAGTTGCAAAGATAGTACAGAGAGGTTCCCTGTACTCTTCACTCAGTCTTCCCAACAGTTACATTTTACATAACTATAGTACAATGTCAACACCAGGAAATTGATCTGGAAACTACATACACACACACACACACACACACACACACACACACACTTTTATGTCATTTTATCATGGTATAGAGTCATGGAACTACCACTGTAATCAAGAAACAAAAGTATTCCGTTATGACAAAGATTTCCCTTATTTGCATCTCTCTCTCTCTCTCTCTCTCTCTCTCTCTCTCTCTCTCTCTCTCCTCTCTTTCTCTCTTTTGGTATTGGGGATTGAACCCAGGAGCAATTAACCACTGATCCACATCCCCATCCCTTTTTATATTTTATTTTGAGACAGTCTCACTAAGTTGCTTAGGTCCTTGCTAAGTTGCTGGAGACTGGCTTTGAACTTGTGATCTTCCTGCCTCAGCCTCCCATGTTTCTGGGATTATAGCTGTGCATCACGGTGCCCAGCTGATCTCTTTTTAAGTTCCTCTTGTATTATTATTTGCATCAGAATCTTGAGAGAAGGGCATATGCATTAATTACCTTTGGTCTCAGTGTCTAACATGGTGCCTTGCTCTTAAAAGGCCCTGCTAAATGTTTGAAAAAGTAAGGAGGGAGAAAAACATGGTGGAGGTCAGAGAACTCAGGCTGGAACCCACGACAGACCAGGATTATCACTGAGCCCCATGCCAGTAGCTGGGGGCTCCTCCCTGGATTCACTTCCTGTGGAATGAGATATTGGGAGCTGCAGGCTAGGAGTGGGGGTGGTGTGGCTTACCTTACACTGATTCCAATAATCACAGGCCCTGTCTGTAGTAGAGAGGAAAGACTTTCCCAGTTGAGTACCTTTTTTGGGAATCTGTCTCATCTTGCCACATGCCCAGTTACACGCTCCACCTATCTGATGTCTGCCCTGCTCTGCCTCACATCATTGGCACGTTCCTGTGCTCACTGGCAGCCTGACCTCAGCTTCTCTGCCACTCGCTAGTGTGTGGGACAGCATGTGTCTCAATGATCAAGGAAATTGTTCAGACCTAGGGCTTAATTGTAATTGTTTTTGTTGGGTAATATTTGCTCAATTACTATCCAAGTTGATATGAGAACTCTGAAACCAGAAAGAGAAGCAAACAAAAAAGAAAACAGCTAAAGAAACTGCTTCAACAACTGCATGTGTGTTTGGGGCAATAAACCCCACACTGAACTTTGTGGTGTGTGTGTGTGTGTGTGTGTGTTTGTGTGTGTATGTGTTTGTGCGTGTGTGTGTGTGTGTGTGTGTGTGTGTGTGTGTGCCACCAAATTATGATTACTTGGAAGGAGAACAAAGGGGTATTTATCCATCAGGGTTCTGTAATATTATGATAGGTTTTAATCAGAGCAAAAGTCAAATTTGTGTTTCCTTATATAGCACAGTTAGTCTCTGAAATGAGAAATCTTAGTTTGGAATCTTTGGGTCAGCAATGAGCAATTTGTATTGTCTAGTCTGCAAGTCTCAAAGAGCAATTACTTAATTTCCAAGGCTGAAACTCATTTATCATGTGTGGTTTATAAACTTTGTAATTTGTGAGGTGATGTCATGCTTCCAGCAGGGTGGTTTGGAAATGGTCCACATGGAGATTCATTTTTCACAGAGGAAGTGAGAGGCGTGGAATGAAGGCAATACCTGGGTGGGCCCCTTCATCTTGGGAAATTTGGAGATTTGAAAGTACACCATGTCTTGAGCATTGAGTAGAGGGCCCAACTACTCTCATGTCAGAGGGCACTTGATTTTAAAACTCTATATTCCCGGAGAGCACACGTAGAATGGATATGTTTAGAAGTTCAGGGATCCATCTGGGCATGGTGGCACATGCTTGTTATCTCAGTGGCTCAGGAGGGGGAGCCAGGAGAATTGCAAGTTCAAAGCCAGCCTTAGCAACTTAGTGAGGCCCTAAGCAACTTAGTGAGACTCTGTATCAAAATAAAACATAAAGAGGGTTGGGGATGTGGCTCAGTGGTTAAACACCTCTGGGTTTAATTCCCTGTAGGGGAAAAATGGGTCCAGGGATCCTGGTTTTGTTCACTAATATTTCCTAAGTGCTAAGAATAGTGGTGCATGGTGGGTTCTTAGGAAATTTTGTTGAAAAACTAGGCAGTACTCTACATTGTACAAAGGAGGAAGAGCTAATGTAAAAATTCAACAGCCAACAAATCCAGGGAATTTTGAATAACAACGTTACAACTCAGACTTATCCACAAAACCTGGTGGGTCACAGCAAAATAAAAATGAGAGGAAGGAAAAACCAGAAGTCAGAAGAATGTCTGAAGCCAACCCTAGCAGCTTTGGAAACTCTCCATGGCCCCTGCATTTGTTCTGGCCAGGTTGATCTACTCTGGAGGGCAGCACACAATAGTGGGAGTTCTAATGGATGGCTAGGATCAAAGTCAGGTGGGTGCAGAGCAGTCCAGCCGGGGCAAAACTCCGTTTCTGAAGATCCAAGAGAAAGGGTATAGACTCAGAGGAGAAACCTGGCAAATATTGAGCAGGGTGAAAGGTTCAAATAACCAGCAAATAACTAGAGTGCAGGCTGATGGGATGGAGATCAACGCCAGGACTTACTGGAGGGCAGAGGAAGGCTGCATCTGGCGCTCTACATGGACGCCCAGGGCTTTCTAGATCTGAATTGAAGGGCCACCTACAGGGCAAGGGCTGATGTTATACACGAGACTAAGCCCTACAGGAAAGGCAATCAGATTGGTTTCCTCACTGTGGACTTCCATGGCGAAGACCACTCCAAGATACAGGTGGCCTTAGAGTCAAGCCAAGAGATGCATTAACCAGGTATTCTTCCAGGGAACAGGATGCCATTTAGAGGCGACAGCACAGAGCAGAAGAGACAGGGTATCATTTGGACTGAAATCTGTCTTAAGAACTTCCATAAACACAATATTCACTCTTACATCATCTTAATTGGTCTGAAATCATGCTTTCTTTCTTTCTTTCTTTTTTTTTTTTTTTTTTTTTTTTTGGTGGTGCTGGGGATTGAACCCAGGGACTTGTGCTCACTAAGCAAGCACTCTACCAACTGAGAAATGTCCTCAGCCTCCCATGGCATCCTTAATCATTTTGAGGTAACAATCATCACACATGCAGTTACCTCAGGGACTGTTTTCTATGTTAACTGCTATTATACCCCAGTGCCAATAGCTGGCACGTGATAGGCAATAGTATGAATTAAAGAAAAGCAGCAAGTCCTCCCCATGGAAGAGGCCTGGGAAAGCAGAGATGAACTGTGTAACTTACATGCCAGCAGTATTTTTCACCTGCTGCAGTCTGGCTGGGCACAAAATCACGAGCCACTCAAGCAGGAACAAACTTTATTTTTGAAACTGCCGCCAATGCCCCGTACGCTCCTGGGAAAAACTGCTGACGTTCTCCCGGACCCCAACAGGAAGTCCCTCCTCCAGAATTCCCTCCTATCGCACTTCCCCAACCAATGGGAACTCTCCAGGAGTCCCTTAGCAGGCTGAGGTAGACAGCAGGGGTCTAATATCCATAAGAATGCAGATCTTAACATAATCATATCATCTCAATGGCTTGCTGGCTTCACCTATCAACCAAAAATGCCATGCATCATACTACTTGGCTATGGCTCTTAGCACTCACCTCCTCTACCTCTTACCCCTTGCAATGGTCAGGACTAGAAGTAAGGGGAAGAAAGGCAAACCAAAGTCCTGCCCTGCCCTGTTAAATTTTGTTCTGCAAATACCCCTGTGAGTAGTGTATATGCCAATACTTTCTCCTACATTCAAGAGAACTAATAAGACAGCATGGGGCTGGGGGATGTATATCCATGATAGAATGCTTGCTTAGCATGTGTAAGGCCCTGGGTTCAGATCCCAGACCTGGGGCTGGGGCAGGTAGCTGGTAGGGGCTAGGGGAAATTGTATGAAGTTCAAAGAGAGGAAAGAGAGAAAGAAGATGAAGGAAAGCAAAAGATCTCATTATCATTTGGCTAGGGACTAGGTTTGGTTGTTAATTGCCCAGCCTCCCAGTTCCTGCCCCACCCTGCACACCGCTGACTTCACCCCTTCTATGCCACAGCAACTGCCCAGGAGAACCTCCCCAGGACAGAGAGGCTCTGCCACCACATGCTAGTTAGTGCAGCAGCCACTTTTGCTCCGACTTCCTGACTTCTGGATCATGTGCATTAAAGTTGAGCTCAGCTGTAGGTACTGATCTCCTGGGATTTTTTTCTTGTAGTTTAAGCTTCCCAGTGAGATGGAGCTGAACAGTCTTATGCTCTAAAATGCCTCAGAGGCCAAAGCTAATAAACAACTGAAAGGGTTGTGGGAGAGAGAAACACTCTCTCTGTGTGTATATGTGTATTTTTAAATAGGAAAAACTCCACAAATAGAATTTCAGCAGCACAAAATCCTCTCCAACAGGAAATTGTAAATGGTTCTAAGAAATACCAAAGAATGTAAACTGTTTGCAGAAAAACCAACAAATGACATAGTCACCTCTAAGAGGACTTTGGTGCTTAAAGAAGAAGAAGGAGGAGGAGGAGGAAGAGGAGAAGGAGAAGGAGAAGGAGAAGAATCTAAACTAAAAACTGACCCATAAAACACATAGCCAAAAGAGACAGTGGGAACAGATATGGAATGTGAAATTCTTTGACCCATACTTTTATATCAAATAAAAAAAATAAAGGGTTTCGAGTGTAATCCTAACAGGGTTGGGGAAAAAACAGACAAACCAAATGCTTAAGGAATTGCCAGAAGGGGAGGCTCTGGCATATTAGGGAAGGGAAAGAACATCTGTATCTCATTCTGGAGTATTTCTCCCTTGGAAAGAAGAAGATTTTGACTTTTCCTCCAAACACCTTTTTCTGGTGAAGTGAGTGCTCCCTGGCACTCAAGTTAGAAGCAAGCAGTTAGAGCTCCAAGCGAAGACCACTCCAAGATACAAATGGCCTTAGAGTCAAGCCAAGAGATGCATTAACCACGTTTTCTTCCAGGGAACAGGATACCATTTAGAGGCAACGGCACAGAGCAGAAGAGACAAGGTATCAATGGACTGAAATCTGTTTTAAGAACTTCCATAAACACAATATTCACTCTTATGGCATGCTTAATTGGTCTCAGACCTTGCTTTCTTTTTTGAATGATAAAGTTATCCAGTACGGAAATATCTAACTATTCTGCCAAGGGGTTATTAACACACACCCCACTGGAGCCACACAGTATACAGTTTATAGAGAAAGCTTACAACTACAGATGTAGCAGAATTCACATAGCCCCCTAAGTGATCTTCCCCAGGAAAGGTGGGACCAGACAGATATATGCACAAGAGGACACCCTCCATGATGCTCTGCATACTTCAGAGAAAGAGGATCGTACAGCAATAGGAGCTCCTGTTGATTAGAAGGGGAGTTGTCCTTCATCTCTAAAAGAAAGATGGCAAGAGTTCCTACTTCATAAAGCTATTAAGATAATTAATACTTACATGGAGAACACTGACTAATGCACAGAAAACAATTTTTATTAAAAAGGATTTTTTTTTTGGGGGGGAGGCGGTTCTGGGGAATGGACCCAGAAGTGCTTTACCACGGCACTATACACTCAGTCCTTTTTATTTTATTTTTATTTTAAGACAGAGTCCCACTAAGTTGCTAAGGCAGGCTTTGAACTTGGGCTCCTCCTGTCACAGCCTCTTGAGTTGCCGCAATTACAGGTGTGTGCCAGGCAAAGCCAGTAGATAATAGCAATGAGATTCATAACAGGGAACCAGAAACCAAAATCCTGACAGCCTCTTCTCAAAACAGGGCTAAGGGCCTGTGTGGGGAATGAAGCAGCACACCAGCCAGCTCTAGGTTAGTTGGCAGGTACTGTGGTATCAAGGCGTTGGTTCCCTTCCAGAGCACTGAAGGAATAGTGCCGGCCCAGGGGCCCACAGGCCCTCCTGGGTTGGCGTGGAGGACTGTGGGTGTGAGGTGGCATGGCATCCCCGGAGCAGACAGGAAGGGATTCCTCAGTGGGATCCAAATAGTTTCAGTGTCTCCTGTGGGATTTTGTTCTTTCTATAACTCCTGAGGGCAAGGGGGTGAGACAAAGATAAATCACTCCATGTTTCCAAGCTCTTATCTTGGTATGTAAGGAAGGAAGACACCCTAATCACAGAGCTAATCACTCTCCGAGATTTTTTTTTCTGTATATCACACACTGTCCTAATCACTTTACAAGCCTTGTCTCATTTAGCCTTCCCAATGACTCTGGGAGATAGATGTTATCTTATTGATGAGGAAATAGATTAGAGAGGTCAAGTGACATTCCCAGGGTCACATACCATTTAAGTGGTTAAGGAGGTGAGACCAGGATTGAAATCCAGACCATCTTGAACCTTCTCTGCTATTCTTCTTTGAGCTATTCTTCTTTGAGCTCTTAGGTCTTATTCCAGGATGGAAATTGCATCTCACACGTGGGCTGACATTTTACAAAACACTCTTGAGAGCACAGGCATATTTATTTCAGGGTGCCTGAAGGCAGTAGCCGCTGGCCATGTGGTGTTGCAGGCTACATGATTCCCCAAACTGACCATGAAAATTCAGAAGTCCACCTCCTAAGCTCTGGAAACTGATTATTACATTTATGGTGAAACAGAGTTTGTACATGTAATTGAGTTGGAGTCTTGAGATGAGGAGATTTTCTTGAATTATCCAAATGGGTCTGAGACCCATTTTAATGATTTAGTATTTTGTAATTATTTAATTATTATTGTTTCATTTTCTATTGAAAAGTCCAAACTCTCCTTTGGCCTCCACTTCTATCTCTGCTACCATCTCCCTCTTACTTCATCCATCTAAACCTTGCAAGTGAGTGGTCATCTAAGAGAGAAGGCAGTGTGAAGACGGTTGGAGAAAGAGAAGGAGCTTTGAGGGTAATGTTACGCAGCCGGATTTGGAGGTCTATATCTCAAGATGGAGATAAATACTTTCTTAGTCTAAATTTCTAAATAAGTTCTAAAATATAAAATAAGCCCTGAAGAAAATTCTACCCAAGCTTAAAAGGGTGAAAGAGAATAATCAGATATAAGGAGTGGCTCTGTTTTAAGGAAATCCCTGCCATTTTCCAGACACCAGGGCTCAGGAGAACTCCACCCACAGAGGAGGAAATGTCAACACTTGCAATGACAGTTACCATGCACATGATTTTTCACTGTCTCTGGGGCAAACATATGCTACAGTAATCTACTTTTTTTTTTTTTTTTTAGTAATCTACTTTTAATCAGCCGTTGATTAATTGAGGTATCCATACTCTACCATTCTTTTTTTTAATACTTTTTTAAAATACATTTTTTGTGGTAGGTGAACACAATACTTTTATTTTATTTTTATGGGTGTCGAGGATCAAACCCAGTGCCTCACGCGTGCTAGGCGAGCACTCTATACTGAGCCACAACCTCAGTCCTCTACCATTCTTAAATAGGACAATCTAAATTTTCTAAGGTCGGCCCCTGAGAAGACAGCATGCTGAAGCACTGGGCCTACTGCTCTATTGGCTTCCAAGGAGAGAGTTGTTCACAGAATGACATTCAGCACTTCAGAGCTCCACAGATCCATAGAGAGCTTAGAATACGCTTGGTTTGAGTGACATTGAATCCAAACTTAATGGGTTTTGGCCTGCAGTCAGCAGGATTTACTAGTCAGATACCATATACGATGTAATTTGGTTAACTTTGTTTTTTTCTGGTGACAAATACTGTGCAAGTCTTGTAGAAAATTTAGGAATACAGAAAAGTATACAATAAGAAAATGCAGGGACTTGGGTTGTAGCTCAGTGGTAGATCACTTGCCTAGCACATGTGAGGCACTGGGTTCAATCCTCACCACCACATAAAAATAAAAAAAAAATTTTAAAAATTAAGGACTGGGATTGTGGCTCAATGGTAGAGCACACACCTAGTGCATGTGAGGCACTGGGTTCAACCCTCAGCACCACATATGAATTAATAAAAAATAAAGGTATTGTGTCCACCTACAACTAACAAAATATTTTAAAAATTAAAAAATAAAATATATAAAATAAAAGTATTGTGTTCATCTACAACTAAAAAATTATCTTAAAAAACTGTAAATCACCAATAATAAAACCACTTGGATCCAAGCAATGAAGGGAGGGGAGCCCACCTGGACATAGAATTGTTTCTTATATTATTAAGTATATTTTATTAGGTATGTTTATTATTAAGTATATTTTATTTCCAGATGTCAATATGCATGTATGCATTTTCTCTTTATGAAAGATCACACTAAAAAAAATAAAACCTGAATTTCTATTTAATCACAAATACTCTTCCCTGGTCATTAAATTTTCTTGAAAAATCTGACTTCACTGAATACATCATATGGTTTTGCCCTAATGTCTTAATATTTCACCTTATCGTTTTTTTCCAAGACTGAATACAGATTCTTGTACTTTAAAGTTTGTGAAAATATGTAATTATTTCTCTAGCTAAATTCTTAGAGTTAGAATTACTGAATTACTGGATAGTAATTTTAAAAGTTCTGATACAGAAAAGTTGTAAGAGTTTATATTTCTACCACTTATACAAGCTCTGAGTATTATCTTGCTTAAATTAAAAACTAATGGGGAAAAAGAGGAAATCTTATATACTATTGGTGAGAATGTAGATTGCTTTTTTAAGATTAATTGGTTAATTAATTTTGGTATTAGGGATTGAACCCAGGGGTACTTAACTGCTGAGGGCCATTGCCAAGTAGGATTGACGCATCGAAATTTCCTTGCCAGCAGCGTACCCCATGTTGCTTAGAGGACATTCGCTGGGACATTGCATGTATGCTTTAGTAAGGTGACCTTGCTCAAGGACCAGGGCGGATCTGGGTTTAGAGCTGATCAGGTTTTAGGGAGTATCCCGTCCTTGGGTTTAGGGCGTTCCCGGTTTAAGACAATATGGGTTTTAGGGAAGTTGGAGGTTGAAGATTATTGCTGCTGGGAATAGGGTGTTCCTGCTGCTTGAGTTCCCGTTGAGTTCTCGTGAGATTCAAGAAGTATTTGGAAAAAGGCCTCGTGGAGTAGGTGAATTGGGCGGTGGCAGAACTGAGATTTCCCCAGAACGTGTGTAGAGGCCGGTGTGAGTTCGGGAATAAAGATTGCTGTTTGAATCTACAAAGCTGTGTGGTGGCTCGTGATCTTGTGCCCAGCCAAGACATTGGCACTTAACCACTGAGCCACATCCTAGATCTTTTTATTTTTTTATTTTGAAATAGGGTCTCGTTAAGTTGCGTAGGGCCTCACTAAATTGCTGAGGTGGCTTTGAACTTGTAATCCTCCTGCCTCAACCTCCTGAGCTACTAAGATTACAGATATGCACCGCCATGCCTGTCTGGGAAAGTAGATTATTATAGCCATTATGGAAAACAGAACAGAGGTTTCTAAACAGATTACAAATAGAAGAACTACCATATGACCCAGCAATCATTCTTTTGAGTGTATATGCAAAGGAGGTGAAATCACCACCTCATAATGATATCTACATTTCAGTGTTCACTGCAGCGTTATTCACAACAGCCAAGATATGAAAACAACCTATGTGTCTGTTGCCTAGACATCAGTGTATATCACACTTAGATGATTATCTTTTTTTCATGTGTGTGTGGTGCTGGGTATCAAACCCAGGGCCTTGTTCATGTGCTCTACCACTGAGCTGTATCCTAGTCCCTTGGCTGACTATCTTAGTGACTTTTTCCTATGGGGTTTGGGATGTGTGCTAGGGTCACCTGGGCAAAAAGACAGTTATAAATAAGATGGCGGTAGTCATGTCAAGCTGGATTCCTATAATTCTGAATAAATATATCCAGAACTCAAGAGTGTTTAGTTTTCTTACATGTCCAACAGGACCCAACAAAAGGCATAAGTTTCATTTTTGTTTGGTTAGTTTAGTTTACCAAGAAGATTTTTACAGAAAGGAGAGCAACACATCTGCATAATTATAAAGTCACTGCCTTTGACAGTTCTGTTCCATTTTATCTGCTCAAAATGAGAGGGAAATCACATTTTTCTATTAAAAAAGTGTTGAATACTCTAAACCTTCCTTTGACCCTATGCCCTCTTCTGTCTCTGCGACCATCTCTTGCTATTCCTCCATCCATCTAGATTTTGAAAGTAACCAATACCAGCTGGTGGTCTTTGCTGCTTCACCTCCCATTGGGTTCAAATTGCAAACTGGCTTTGTCCCAATCATTCCACTAAAACATGGCTTGCAAGAAGAGTTCCCAGTGATCTTTTACTGAGCAATCCTGCCATTATATTTTGTCTTTATATGAGTGAATCTTTCTGCTGAATGTAATATTTTGGACCATGGCTTCCTTCTTGAAATTCTCAAACCATAGCTTTGGTGACACCATACTTTCCTGATGCTCCTTCAATCTTTCTGACCATCCATGACTAATTTCTGTTCTCCCCTGTTTTGTCCCTAGCTATCTTCTCTTGTGCTTTATGTGTCCTCCTTGGCAGAATCACACACTTTTATAACTGAAACAGCCACTTGAATGCTGAGTTTCCCAAATCTATACCTCCATCTGAGGCCTCAGACTTACAAATTTAATTGCCTGCTCAACATATCCACTGGAACTTGCCACCACAAACACTGCAAATTAATGTGGGCCACATTTCCTCCCTACTGGCAAGCTAGTCCTCCTTCATTCTCTGTTGGTGGCACTACTCAAGCACGCAAGCTAGAAACCTAAGAAACTGCCTTAATTGTGCTTACATATCCAGCTTGGAAATATAGGCTGCAAAATATCAAGCTACCCCTGGTTCAACCCAAACATACAATCATATTCTAGGAAATACTAGTCTGACAACACTAAGTAATTAGAGAGCAACTCGAATCCTTTCAGGGTGCTCCCAGAGGACAACAGTTCAGGAGATATCATACATAGCCAAAATTTCTTGAAATCTATTTTCCTATTCTCTTTACAGACCCACATATCTGATGGCTGACAGCTCCTGTCTATCCAACCTCTTTGCTGTCTCCAAAGTCCCTCAGGTTTCCCTGACAATGTTTCTGCTTGAAGACTCTTCCTCTTCTTTGCTGCCTTCTGACCATTTCTTTCTTGTGAAGATAAACCTCATTACTCTTGGGATCTTCACCATGTTTTTGCATTATCCCTACATACATATCTGACCCAGGTCTGTCCCAGAAAATAAGGCGAGAAGGGAAAGATTATTTAAATGATTTATAATGTAATATCTTTCCTTTTTTCCTCTATGCCTTTCACACAACCAAATGATTCACATCAATCACATCAATTCCTAAATATCTCTGGAATCATCTTTTCCTCTCCAAACAATGCTCCTGAGTCCAGGTTAAGTCTATTGTCTGTCATCTGGACTCCTCCATCAATCCCAGCTTTTCTCTTTGTGTCCAGTATTATTTTCTCAAACCCACCCTGCATTGTTTGCCCAGTGCTCTATACAGCACTCTAACTTGGGGCCTTCTGTGCCCACACACAGACTCAAATTTGTTTTTGCATTTTCTACAGCTTATCTAGCAAAGCATTTTCACGAATAGCAAAATCAGAAACAAATCAATGATTGCTATTGTTTTAAGATGCAAAGATTTAAATTGGTTTCTTTTATAGCATTAGATAAAACCTCCCAGTTTTGTCTCCCAGTTTTACCTCCCAGTTTTGGAGGTAACTTTTACAGTCCTGTGTTAAGAGGATTACAAATATCTATCACTAGTAAGGGAAGAAGGAGGGGCAGCCTTTACTCTGTGTACTTATTTTTTTGTGATCCACAGAATAAAACCCAACTCTCCTGCCTTTTTTTAAACAATATCTTTATTTCATTTTTATGTGGTGCTGAGGATCAAACCCACTGCCTCATGCATGCCAGGCAAACACACTACCCCTTGAGCCACATCCCCAGCCCCTTTTCTTTTTTCCTTTTATACTGAGCTGCTTTGTCTTGTCCTGAACCATGCTGTCTCTAGCATCTGCTTTTGTCAAGGAGCTATCCCTACACGGAACACACTTGTTTGCCACCCATCCTCTCTTCTCCTGGCTAATGTTATCTCATCATTTGAGATTCTGGCCAGCATGCACACCTGCTAGGAAATCCTCACTGACCCCTATTTCCAGCCAAGGTCGGATGAAGTGTTTTTTCTCTGTGGTGCCTCAGAACTCCAAGCTTCCCTCATCCTGAGACTAATACATCATCTCTTAAGGAATCTGCCTCCCCCACTAGGGCGTCAACTACTAGAAAGTAGAAACTATTTCTGACTCAACTTTGAATGAATTCCTTTGGGTATCCTAATACAATGCCTAGCAGAGAATTAATAGTTCCTTGAAAAAAAGTTGATTAATAAACGAATGAATGTTTAGAGTAAAAGTGACGGCAAATTCTTTGTCACTCTACACCCGATTCCACCCAAAACTCAAGGCAGGGTTTATCACCTGCCCCCTTTGAATCTGGATAGGCCTGGGACTGCTTTGGCCAACAGAACAAAGGGAAAATGATTTTATGTTAATTGTGGGCCTAATGTCTGAGAAGATAGGCAACTTCTAATTCTTCCCTCTTGGAACCCAGCTGCTAAGCTGTAAGGGAGCCTGTGCAACCGTGGAAGATTCCTGTGGAAGGCAGTCATCACCCTTGGCCAACAGCCCTAACCTGCTCCAGCCAGCATTCAGTACCAACTTGCAGGCAGGTGAAGGAACCATCTTGAAAGTGGATGCTTGTGCTCCATTCTCCAGTAGCAACTGAGCTACCAGATGCCCCCAGATGGAGCAGAGCTGACCTGTGTCCCCCAAGTTCCTACCAAACAGCAGAGCCACAAACAGATAAATGGTTGTTATTGTTTTCAGATGCAATGTTTTGAAATGGTTTGTTTTATAGCATTAGACAAAACAAATGGTGTGATCCTGTTGGCTAAAACCATATTTCTCTGATTTTTCCTCCTTTGTGAATCATATTTATTCTCTTTCACTTCTTTATATTTCCATAGATGCTTTGTCTGATTTTTGGTTAATATGCCTGTTAAGTTAGGATGATTTCTCAACATTAGAAAAAGCTATGAAAAAAATACATGCATTTAATAGTTCATAGCAATATGATAATCATTTTTCATCAGCAAGGTACATTTTTTCAAAGACTTGTCCAGAAACATAGCAGCTTCTCTTTGGAGCACTAAGCAGAAGTTTATTCTAAGAAAACATAAGGGCATGAGAGAGCTCATGGACCTCTGACCACCATATAAGGTCAAGTGAAGATTGGCTGTATTTTCTAACTCAGTGAACGGACTTTATAAAAGGCAATCTGCCTAATGCATCCAGCCATATCAAAGCTAGGAGTACTAGTCATCTTACTTCTGTTTTTTTTTTTTTAAACACTCTAGTACAGACAGCTCTGAGAACTGATAAGATATTCCATGCCGTAAGACACTCATGAGATAAAAAACTTCCCACTATTCAGAATTGCTTTTAAAATTCTGACTTAACAAAAGTATTGCATGATGGCTAACAAATTCTATGTCACATCATTTTAATTATTTGCATATATTTAGCAACATTCACATGTCTGCTACTTTACTGAACAATAAAACTTTGAACTAAGCAAATATGCCTATAGGTTAACTCTTCATTCCCGTGAAGAAGGAAATTTATATATATATATATATATATATATATATATATATATATATATATATATATGTTATAGATGAACAAAATACATTTATTTTATTTTTTAAAATTATTTTTGTAGTTGTAGATGAACAGCATGCCTTTATTTGTTTCATTTTTATGTGGTGCTATGGCTTGAATCCAGTGCCTCACACATGCTAGGCCAGCACTCTACCATTGAGCTACAATCACAGCCCCACAGGTGATGTGACAACTAGGACTACCTGGGTGTCCTTAGAAATCCCAGGAAGGAGATTCTTTAGAATCAGCTCTGTTCATGTTTGTAGTAAGTCACCTGTGAATTGTCTTTTATTCACAGCACTCTGACACCAAAATGGATTTTTCCCCCTCTCCCGAATCAATTCTCTAACTGTCCAGATAACAACAGTCTCACAATTCAATTCAATTCTGACACCACCCAGAATTAGCTCAGACTCCACAGGTTAAGGGTTTAGTCCCACAAGTTTGTCCTTACCGCAGACATCAACTGCATATCCAAGCCACCCATACTTCTGAGCGACCAGCTCCAAAGTCCTGGATTCCTACCACCTCCTCCATGGGTTTGCTAATTTGCTAGAACAGCTCACAGCACTGAGGACAGCGCTTTACCTACTATTACCAGTTTAACACAAAGGATGCAATTCAGATGGAATAGCCAGGTGGAAGAGATGCATGGGGTAAAGGCATGAAGGAGGTATAGTTTCCATGCCCTCTTTGGGTCTTCTACCTTCCCAGAGCCTTGATGTGCTCACCATCCTGGAAATTCTCCAGATCCCGTTGTTTAGATCCATTTTTCTGGAGGCTTCGTTACATAGGGTTAAAAGTTCTAATGGTGTAATCACATAGTTGGTTCCTCTGGCAACCAGTCCCCAATCTGAAATTACCTAGGGACTCACCAAGAGTCACTTTCTTAACATAAACTCAGATATAGTTGTGAGGAACTTGTTATGAGTAGCAAAGACACTCCAATATCCTGTCACTCAGGAGATTTTCAGGGTTTCAGAAGCTCTGGGTCTGGACCTACAAGATAGAAATCAAACATATATTCCTATTATCATACCATCTTTCTGAGTCTTCCTTCTCCATCCCTCGAACTGCTTCCCCTTTCCAGGAAGATGCAGAATTTATTTCTTTTGGGGGAGGAGGGGGTACCAGGGATTGAACTCGGGCACTCAACCACTGAGCTACATCCCCAGCCCTCTTTTGTATTTTTTTTTTTTTTTTTTTTTTTTTTTAGATAGGGTCTCACCAAGTTGCTTAGTGCCTCACTTTTGCTGAGGCTGACTTTGAACTCGCAATCCTCCTGCCTCAGCCCCTGGAGCTGCTGGGATTATAGATGTGTGCCATGGCACCTGGCTCAGAATTTATTTCTTGAGTGAAGATCTCTGCATTACGTTGGGAATTCAAATTATTATGCCTTGGCAACAATAACTTATTCATTCAGTCAGTGAGTAAATTTTTTTCAGCATTTACTATGTTTCAGGCACCATTATTGCCACTTCAAATATAGATGTGAATCCAAGACAAAGTCTGTTCTCATGGAGAGCTTAAATTTAGTGGGAGTGATCAGTCTATTTCGAAGGGAAAAAATGAGCTAACAAGATGATTTCAGGTACTGCTATGAAAAATCTGTAACACAGTAATGTGTTAGCAAGTGTCTGGGGGTGACTTCAGATTTGGTGCCAAAGGGGAAGGCTCTTGGAGAGAGAGACCTACAGAGGTGAGCCACTGCTCCCACCCCAGGCTGACAGGAGAGATTGAGAAAAGCAGGCAGAACTTTGCCATGGAACTGGAATGTGACAAAGCCTTCTTCTTTACTTATTTTGTGGTGCCTGGGGTAGAACCCAGAGCCTTGTGCATGCTAGGCAGGAGCTCTACACACTGAGCCATCTCCCCAGCCACATGCTTGCTAAAATCCTTCTTCAAAGGCAAGAAAGAATGCAAAAATAATCTTAGGGAGATCTCTTTGTCATTTTGATGTAAATAGAGTGCTCTCTCTCTTTCCAATTCTCCTGCAGGGGTGCCAAGAAAGGAGATGTCATGGTCTGGGATTTCAGGAAGCATATTTGTTTCCTAAGACTGCCACAACAAATTACCGTAAACTAGGTAGCTTAAAGCTATAGAACTATATTATCTTGCAGTTCTGGAGTCTAGATGTCCAAAATCAGATGTTGGCAGTGCAGTGCTCTCTCTGAAGGCTCTAAGGAAGAATACTTTTTTGCCTCTTCATGGATTCTTGTGGTTGCTAGCAATTTTTTTTTTTTTTTTTTTTTTTTTTTTGCTGGTACAGGGATGAAACCCAGGACCTTGCGTATGTTATGCAAGTGCCCTTCTACTGAGCTACATTCCCAGACCCTTTCCTCTTTTACCTCTTTTAAGAAGGACACTAATCACTGGATTTAGCATTCACCCTTTTCCAATATGACCTCATTTTAACTTGCTTACATCTGTAAATCCACATAATGGAACCCACATAATATAATACTCATATGTTCTGGTAGACATAAATTTAGACAGACCCTATTCAACCCAGGGTAGACTCGAAGTGTGGGAAGGTAAAGTCCTAGCAACTTGGTGCCATATGGGGCTAAAGAGAAAGCAGAAATTTGCTCTTGATGCTGTCAATCCCTTGTGTTATCTTCAACAGTTAAGTCAAATTTGTTAATCTCCTTAAGTCGCTATGAAGTACGTCAGGAAAAAGAGAGAGTAGTTGGGTCCATGATTAAGCAAAGATGTTTGAAGAGATCACAGTAACCCAGAGAAATAATAGAAGGTTGATATGTAGTCCAGATCTGAGGTGATGTGAAAACTAGGACTACCTGGGTGTCCTTAGAAATCCTTGGAAACAGCAGGTTATGGTGGCACGTGCCTGTAATCCTAGCAGCTCAGGAGGCTTAGGCAGGTGGATTGCAAGTTCAAAGCTGCCGCAAACTGCCCGGCCCCGGGCCGGCTGAGTCCCGCTCCTGCTGCCGAGCACTGCCTGCGGCACCCCTGCTGAGCGATCCCCTGCTGAGCTGTCAGTGCACACGGGCTTGCAATCTTGCAACCCGGTTGGGCACAAAAACACAAGCCAGTCAAACTGAGACAAAGTTTTATTTAGAGAGAGGCCGTGTGCGTCCCCTAACAGGTGGGTCCGCCACGTGTGTGTTCTACCTGAGCCGGGGGGGTTTCCCCTTCCCCCGGAACACCCTCCTACCATCCTTTCCCAACCAATGGGAACTCTCCCATTACAAGAGTGACATGAGTAACCTGAGTCTTGAAATGGGCCCAGCTGAACAGCATGAGTCCAATTACCATATGAATGTGAATTGCTGGCTGGCAGTCAATAAAATCCAAAGGTGCCTGTATCAATATTTTTGCTGTGGCTCCTAACACAAAGCCAGCCTCAGCAACCTAGTGAGATCTGGTCTCAAAATAAAAAATAAAGAGGCCAGGGATGTGGCTAAGTGGTTAAACACCCTAGGGTTCAATTCCTAGTACTAGAAAAGAAAAAAAAAAGAAATCTTTGGAGAGAGAATCTATCCTGACACAGCATTTGTTAACTCACCCAGCAAGCATTCACTTAAAGCCTTTCATAGGACATCTACCATTATCGGATGAAAATGAGCGAAAGGAGGCTCTTCCCTCTTGAGAACTTCATTGTCAATCAAGCAGGATGAGAATTTGAAGGGTTATGTTGTTGTTTAATTATAAAGGAAAATGTGATCCTAGAAAGCTGAGTTAAGGACACAAAACTTACATGAATTATAAGGTGATTGGCAGTACCAAAAAAAAAAAAAAGGTTGTTGACTGTCTCCTTCATGCCAGATCTGTTCTAGGTACCAGAATTCAAGGCAGTATTTCCCTTGCTTCCTCTTCTTTAGTGTACTTCAATTGCTTCATGGTCTATGTATGGCAGATCTATAAGACTTTGATGTCCCAAAGTTCTCCCCAAAATGATTTCTCTGATTGGTGTGCTTCATTGGGAAATAACCCCATAATAGTATCAAATATCACAAATATCATACACTCGATTTCTCAACCTGAAATACTCCAAGTTAATGCTTTAATGACCCTCTCACTGACTTCTATTTAAAACCCTATGTTGGTATACCAAAAACAAAACAAAACACACACACACACATACCTACACATACACACAGACACACACACACACAATTTGTCAGCACAGTGTCTGAGATGAAGCAGACATCCATTCATTGATATTTATTGAGCAACTACTGTGTATCAGGTGATGAATTAGGCACTGACTAAATGTTAGTTTTCTTTCCTAAATAAATATTGCACACTTTCTTGTTGTTCATAGCAATGAGTTTAGTATAAAAGAAATAAAATTCTGATAAATGTTCTTATTATTTGTTAGACAAAGAAAGAACCACTATAGTTTAACATTTCTGAAGAGTTATGATCTTATAAGAATCCATCTTCAGCTCTTTTGAAACTTGGAATTTCCCTTCAGGCATAGCTCCCATTGTATAATCCTCCTGTTTTCTTTATTTTCTTGCTTTCTTCTCTGATTTCTCATCAAAGATAAGGAGTCATTCAATATTCAGTTTGGTCAACCACATACATTTGGTAATATTTACCTCCAAAATAAAATTAGATGAGTAATTTACACCTAATAAGAGTTTCTAAACTAATGTCTTGTTCATAACTTGTGAACACACTGATATGACTTGGTCTGCTTTTCTTTTGTTATAATGGGCACCACGAATGTTTGAAGAAGAGAGAACAATGTGGTGAAAGATCATAGACTTTAGGATCAGGTCTGGCTTGAGTCTCTACTCTTCCATTTGCTGTCTAAGTGGACATAGGCTAGTTACTTTTTCAGCTGGAAACCATAGTCATATATAAAGGCAATAGTGAGAACTGGCCATATTCTATGAAAAATCTCTGGCAGACCCTGAGCACTAATTCATGGAAGCTATTATTATTATTCTAGCCATGCCCAGTAATCCACATAAGCTCTTAGGTCTATTTATGTTTGCTTCTCATATTTCCACTTTTGCCTTTAAAATTTTTATTAAGAATGTACTTGTAAATGTAATCCTAATGTCTTCCAAATGCAAAGAACAAAAGAGGACAATTAAGGTTACATTGCATAAAAATGAGCATGCTGAAATTCAAGCTGTGTGATATTAAACAGATTAACTACCATGGACTGCTAATGAAGTCACAGCCTAAAATAAATTGACAGATCTAAACCAGACGAACACAAACAGACTTCTGAACTGGCACATAATACAAAAGGTAGTTCTCCTTATGCCCAAAGATAGATGTTGACTCATGCAGTCTGGGTTAAACATCTGAGGGACAAAATGATATCATCCAAGTGGGGAGGATGACATCATCCTGCAAATGTTTCTCGTCTGTCTGGTTTTGGGGATTAGACTTTTTTAGCTCCCATTTCTCATGATTTCCGTCAGTTGCTTTTAAATGCTATTCTCCTTGAGAGAGGCAACATTAGCTCCTATCTTAAAATTTCCTGTACATTATAAATATTTTTCCACGTCTGACAGTATCTAGTTTCCACCCTGCTCATTCTATTGAAACTGGTTTCTCAGAAAGAGCCACTAGAAATGGTCTAGTTGCTCAATCCAATAGATTTTTTTTTTTTTTTAGTTTGCATCTGGAACTGTAGAGTTGTTGACAATGTTGGTCACCTCATCTTCTTGCCCCTCTCTCCTTTGTCCCTGTGTGTTTGTCTCATGATTCTCTGAATTCTGAAGATAACTTCTTAGGAACACTCTTCTTTTCTTTTCTTTTTTTAAATTTTTTTTCCTAGTTGTTGATGGACCTTTGCTTTATTTATTTATATATAGTGCTGAGAATCGAACCCAGTGCCTCACACTTGCTCAGCAAGCGCTCTACCACTGAGCCCCAGCCCCAGCCCTCTTCTTTTGTTTTCTTCCACAATCACCCTTACATGTTCTCCTGCATTACCTTCTAGCTCTGCCCAGAAGCCCCTGGGCTAGCAGATCGCCAGCTTCCCCACTGCTACTTCAATGACCTTCCCTCAAACTAAGCCTATTCAAGTCACTGCCTCAACCAAGAACCTTCAGTTTTCTCTGTTGGTTTCAGGATAACACTCAGTCGACATTAGAAGACTAATAAATGCTTCAGAACCTCATCCTAGCAAATCTCTTGAGCTTTATCCCCCCCCATGGAGCATCCCTACCCCTGTTCATGCTGCTTCTTTTATCTCTCTACTCTCTGCCTCCTTCAAAAACCTTGCAGATCTTCCAAGATCCAATTCAAATGTCACTTCAGCAAAATCTTCCTTAGGATCCTCCTCCCTGCTGTATAATGAAATCAGTGGCTTCCTAGTAGTTTCCATAACACCTTTTTCTATGCCACTAGCGTAGCACTTCCCATATTTTATTACTGTTTTGCACTTATTTGTCTATTTCCTTAGATGGTGACTTGAGAGCAGTGACATTATCTTTTTTGTCCTGTTTTTCATACTGCCCAGTAAAGTGCCTCACAGATAACTGTGTCCTAAAAAAAAAAAAAAAAAATGTTTCTCTCAACTGAACTGAGCCTGTTTTTTCAAAGATTAGTCTTCTAAACAGATTTGCTTGCTTTGCTACTTAAGACATGAGGAAGAGACAGACACAGAGAGTGAAAGACACACACACACACACAGAGACAGAGGCTGGGGATGTAGCTCAGTTAGTAGAGTGCTTGCCTTGCATGCACAAGGCACTGGATTTGATCCCCAGCACCACACACAAAAAAAGAGAGAGACACAGAGAGAAACATAATCTGTCATTAGGTTATTGTATCTTAGGCCATAATTAGGCTTTTGTAGCAACGCTCTTCTCCGCTCTCTATACGTAATTAAATTGTTGTAGGCAAAAGGAGGTATTCCATACTTTTTTGTGCACAGTCAACTCCCAGGTCAGTTGATTCCAATGTAAGGATCAGAAAGCATCAGAATGTCTAACCTGGTCCATGGGAGTAAAGGACCCCCTCAGTTAAGTTGAGTAAGCTCTTCTATGACATGAGGGTATCATTTAGTAAACTTCTTCTCCTGGAAGATTAAATAGAGCCTGGATATATGTTATAAGGATGCATATAAGCTCTAATTTTGTTCAGCAAAATAAATGGTTACTTAAAAATAAGCCTGGATCAACTCACATGTCTAGTGGGGCCAAACCAGACAGAAATAGGCCTTGTTATAGTGCTTGTGAAGAGACTGTCTTCTGCTTTCACCAACTCTGTGCATCGAAGAGCTCCTTCACCTATGAACTCTGAATAAGACTATAGAGTTTTTTAGCTCAAGATTTCATAAAGGCAACAGAAAAATCTATTGTAAGCAACTCCATTGTTTAATGAGGGTGCACACAATTTACAATAGTTATTTCTGGAAAAATGATGGATAACACACACTGAGCAATAACATGTTTGTCAAATGCTGGCTTTGTACGTTTTATGGATTATCTCATTTCCTCACAATAACCCCATGAGGTTGAAACTATTATCATCCGCACTTTGTAGATGAGGAAATCAAAGGTCAAGGAGCCAAGTAACTTCTTAATGTTACAGACATGTTGAGAAGTAAGGAATGAGCGAAAGGCTGACCACCCATAAGCAATGTGATTGAGAAAATGTACCCAGTCAGTTTTACTCTTTGCTTATTCCCTTCTTTCCAGCCCAGTTTTTTTCCCTTCTTATGGTACAGAGAATTGAACCCAGGGATATCTACCCCTGAGCTACATCTCTAGCTCTTTTTATTTTTTTATTTTGAGACAGGGTCTCAGGAAGTGGCCCAGGCTGGCTTTGAAATTACAATCCTCCTGTTTCAACCTCCTGGAGCCACTGGGATTACAAGAGTGTGCCACCATGCCTGGCTGGGCTCTATCTTAAGATTCTTAAACCCATAGGATTGAATCTCTATCAGTTGTATCAATTGAAGACTTTATTTCTTTCTGAAGTAGAAAAGGGAATGGGAAAGAGAGATGCTGAGAAAGCCAAATAATATGAATGCACATTTTCTGCTCCTACCTCAGCTGATAGCTCGTGTGAGTAAGTGGAAGCTGTGCTCAAAGCAATAGTAGATCTAGCTGCATCTGGGCAGAAACAAGGCTTCCTGCGTCTCTCCCCACCTTCCCAGGGAGCTATGTAGCATGGAGACCAGGAGATAGTACAGATTTTCAAGCAGAGTTATACAAGTACTTTATTTTTACTCGCATTTCTTACACATACTGATGTTTTTCTTTCACTTTTTTCAGTATCTTCTGGAAAAATGCTCCCATACTACTTTTGTGAGAGAGAATGAACCAAAATATTACTTACTTATCTAATCTATCCCATTCTGAGCAGAGTTCTTCAAAACAGTGCTGTGTCTTTCTACTTCCAATATAGGCCACCTGCAAATATCTCTTTTTAACTTTCAGTTCTTATTTTCTTAGCATGACCAGTCTGCTCCTGAGAAAGGTGGCTTCCTACATTGTATCTTAAAGAGTAAATGTTATCTTCTCTCATGCAAATCACTTACAGACTATTATTTTAAATAGTATTTCAATAATTGCTAATTGAAAATGTTACACATCTTTTTTAAAATAAAATTTCTTTTTTAATTGTAGATGGACACAATACCTTTATTTTGTTTGTTTATTTTTTTTAATGTGATGCTGAGGATCGAACCCAGTGCTTCACACATGCTAGGTGAGCACTCTACCACTGAGACACAACCCAGCCCCCAAAGATTATGCATCTTATTAACTAAAATTGCATTTCAGAATCTTATTGGATGATTAACAATCATTAAATAATGACATAGCAAAATGCAAAATATTTAATGTACATCATATTGCTGGGGTGTGTGGGAAAAAAGACATTCTCATATATTGCTGGCAGGAGTATCAACTGACAAAACTTCAGAGAGCAATTTGGCCATAGCTGTTGAAATTTCAAATGCGTTTATAGATGACTCATAAGTGATTCTTTGAAGAACGATTTCATAACAGCAAAATATTTCAGTCTATCCATAAAATGCATATAATGCAAACCTAAAAAAAATTGAGAAAGCTCTTTTGGTGATATGGAATATTGTCTAAACTCTGTGTAGGTATATGCATGTATACAGGGAATATTTAGCAATCAACTCCTCAAGTGGAGTTCTGTGCATGATCATTGACGAGTAAGGTGGAAGTGAAACAATGAAGACATTTTGGCGTTTCATAGCACTTCAATGATATGTGTGACTTCGCTGGACTGGATAAATTCAAATACTGGAACAATACTTTCTTAATTTTTTTCTGTTCAAAATGATAACAAATTACACGTATTAGGTTAAATTTGTACTTTTAACATCTTACCATCATTTTCATAAGTCTAGACAGTCAACAAAACAAAAGATCAAGTCCTGACTGTGCCATTTGATGATTTCTGTAGTAGATATATTCCCACAATGGTCAACTTCAAGGTATCAATGTGTCGTCACTAAATAGAATTGGGAGAAGAGGCATATATCTCGAAGCACTTCATTGTATAGTATTTCTACCATATAGATGCAACAGATGCAAATTATCTCAAGATAAAATGTAGTACAACAATTAGGAAGTGATAAATTTTGGCATTTGTTTTGGTGGTACTGGGGATTGAACCCAAAACTCTGTGCCTGCTCTTTGAGCTACACTCCCAGCCCCAATTTTGGGTATTTTTTACTTTTTAAATAACTTGTTGATGCTTATTTAATTTTAAAAATAGTGGCTATATTAAATAATCAGTTCACGAAGCTCCTATATATTCAGCAATAGGTTTTCATGAGTTAGTATGATCTGGTGCCAGCGGCCACTGTAGAGACAATAAGTCAGAGTCCCAGGTGGAAACAAAAAAACACACACAGGTGAAAATTTGAAGGAAATTCAATAAAGAAACTATTTACAAAGGTAGAAAAGTTCCTGAATGGCACACTGAGTGGTAAATTGGATGGAATATGAATTATAACTCAACCAAGCAGTTTGAATGAGAGAGAGAGAGAGAGAGAGAGAGAGAGAGAGAGAGAGAGAGAGATGCTGAGGCTTCCCCTTCCTTCCCCTACCTTAACTAACAATACAAGGAGCCGTTATTATACTCATGCTTTATGGATTAAGGATGAACATTATTACCAGCCAGGGCTCTGTGAGAGCTGAAGATCAGAGAGGAAATACTGAGCAACACGGCGTGTTTCTACCTCTACCCCAATTGTAGCTTTTTTTTTTTTTTTTTTTTGGTGATGCTGGGATTGATATCAGGACTTCACACATGAGCTCTACCATCCAGCTATACTCCCAATCCCTGATTGTAGCTCTAGAGCAGTTGTTCAGAGAAAACATACCAATCTTTCTCCCCTTGGCCAAACCCCACTGTAAGTGAAAGATCAAGGAACCTGGGTGATGTATTCATGGGGGTAGACCCCTTAGGGCAAAGAAAATTCCATAAGGATGGTGTATTTGTCATCTTTTGTTGCTGTGACCAAAATACCTACTTAGACGACTTAGAGAAGGAAAGGTTGATTGGCTCACAGTTTCGGAGGTTTGATTCATGGTGTGCCAACTTTATTTCTGTGGGTGCAAGGTCAGGTAGAATATCATGGCAGAAGGGTGTGGAGGAGAGGTGCTGCTGTGTTCATGGAGGCCAGGAAGCAAACAGAGAGAAAAAGGACAAGGGCCACAGGGAAGATGAACCTTTCCATGGAGGTGACCTACCTCCTCCAGCCATGTCCCACCTGCTTACAGTTACCACCTTGTCATTCAAACTAGGATGCAATCATGAGATTATAGTTATCATAGTCCACTGATTTTACCTCTTGACATTCCTATATTAATAGAGAAACTTTTGGGGTAGAGGATTCCTCATATCCAAAGAAGAATATTCTGCCCCCTCGAAAAGCTCTTGTCCATCTCACGTTGCAAAAATGCATTTAGCCCATCTCCAAGGGTACCATAGTCAACAGCTCCAGCAGAGTTCAGAAGTACTGTCCAACTCCAAATTCTCCTCAAACTCAAGGCAAATTTGGCTGTGAGCCCATGTAAAAATCAAAAACAAATTACATGTATCAGATGACAAAATTTCCTCCAAAGAGGCTAGAAACAGGACTGGTGGGAATATATGGAGGTATAACTGACAGGTAGAAATTGTATATTTAAAAAAAATTTTTTTAGTTGTTGATAGACCTTTATTTATTTATATATTGCCGCAGTCTGGCTGCAGCAAAATAACCGGGGCGGGGGGGGGGGTGACGAACAACCTGGGTACATTGATACAGCAGGAGTGGGAGCCCTTTATTGTAGGACCGGAGGGGTATTTATACATTCCACACAGCTTATCTTAATTAACATAAACTAGATACAGCAGTCAACCAATAAGGAATCGCCACACTTAATGGCCTGCTGGCATTACTTCACAAACCACTCCCTCTGGCAAAATGCCAGGCACCATCTTGACTTGTTTACAGACTCTAACAATATATGGTGCTGAGAATCAAACCAGTGCCTCATATATGCCCCGCAAATACACTACCACTGAGCCCCAGCCCCAACCCAGAGATGGTATATTTAAGGCACATGATGTGATGATTTATATATGTATATGTTGTGAAGTATTCAGCACAATCATGTTAATGCCTCTATACCTCACATAGTTACCATTTGTGTGTGCTTGTATGTGTGTATGGTGAGAACACCCAATATGTACTCTCTTAGCAAGATTACAGTATAGGATATTACTAAGTGTGGTCAATATGCTGTACGTCAGCCCTGTGGAACTTAGGGCCTAAGGAGACCAGCTGAGCAGGATAGAGTCTCATTTTCAGCTTACATGGGAGTGGGACTGACTATACAATACTCACAGCCCTTTGTGAGCACCACTTTATCAATGAAATATTATTTGCAGCAAATATTATGCTAAAGGACAACTCTCTGATGTTCATGGGAGAGAAACATACTGTGGTTGATTGGTTTTCTGTATATGAGCTTTGGATTAGTAATTCAATGCTAATTTCCCCAGGGAGTTATAAATAATTATCTCTTTTGTATCACAACTAACCCTGTGGAAGTTTTTTTTTTTTAATTGCACATGTACAGATTATGTTTTTCAGTCATTCGATCTTTAAACCCACCCTTTCTTCTAGGCATTGCAGGTAAGAATCTCATTATAGGCTTGGTTGAATTCCCCAAGGTCTGTGGCCAGGCTCTTGCATGATGGAGCCAGTTGCTTCTTTATTACTTAGGTGAGAATTAAATGACAATCATTTAAATAGTTGGAAACATTCAAAGCATCTAGCATTTCTTCTTTTATTTCCCATTTTTGGGCTCAACATACTTCTAACCAAGTCTGATAATACCCCAACACCAAATCCAGGTAAACTTTTGAATTGTTCTAATTCCCTCTTAGAATATTTTCTGTACTTTTAAAATCTGTTGAAAAAAAAATCCCACAACTGTATACCTACCAAGTGAGTGCCTATCAAGTTCCAGGCCTTGAATCCTGCCACTTCTACCAGTAGCAAATCCATTTTTAACCTGACATTGCTTCATGTATGAAATAGAAATAATGACATCTTCCTTATGGAGTTTTTGGAAGGATTGGAGGTTATCTATGTAAGATGCTTGCTGCATGGTCTGTCTACTTTCTTTCAATAATTGAGAAACAAACTTTTCAAATTAGGTTTTAAATTCATCTGATCTCAATAGGCTTCTTAATCAGCAGGTTGTCCTACCACTTCACCTTCTCCTGATGATCATATTCTCTCTCTCTCTCTCTCTCTCTCTCTCTCTCTCTCTCTCTTCTGTTTTTTTTTTTTTTTTTTTTTTTTTTTTTTTTGTCTCTCTTCCCCCTTAGTACCCTTCATCCTGGGGATCAATCACTTTTAATATAAAGAAAAGCAAATCCGCAAGTTGCTGTATTTCGCTTCTGAAAATTCATATTGAAAAGATGTCAGAGAAGTAGGATATATTTAAAACACTTATTACATAGGGTCAGACAGTCAGATTACTCTGGACTAGAAACAGTTTTGGATTTCCCAGTATAAAGGAACTAAGACCTAAGACCCTCAAAAGCTGTAAAGTATAGGTCATGGTATGAGTGTAGCAGGGTAGGTTACAGGGTACAACTGAAGGGCATGGTCACCTTTACCTAGGGTGATCAAATTTGGCCTCATAGCAATCCTAGAACAAGTATGAGTTGCCCAGGCAGTCTGGGAATGGAGAAGGAAATCTCAGTGGTTTTGTGTGATGACCCTTTTGAGAAGCAAGAGTGTCCTCTGTGGAAATTGGGTGAACATAGATTAAAAGCAGAAGAAAAAGGCAGGCATTGTGCATGTGACTAGGATGTACCACATCTTGGAAAGGAGGCACGTAGATTGATGCTCAGGGATAGGCATGGTGATGGGAACTCCAGATGTTTGTGAAAGGAGAGGAGAGTGTTGGAGTGAGCTTGTGAAATGAGATAGAGTTCTCAGAAAGGTGGAGAAGAGAGAAGTCTGGCTGGAAGAGACTTGTGATGCACCGTATTGGACAAAGGGCCCTATTCTTGCATCTCTTCCTTCCCCTCTTTTTTGTGGACAGAATCATGCATATGTCTCTCACTTGTGTGTTGAGCGAGGCACTCTCACCTCCACTCCCATGTATCTGGCAGCTTAAAGTGTTCTACCTCAAACTACCATGTTTTTACCTCAAAGAGCCTCATGTATGAAAACCTTGAAAGTCATCTGTCCTGTACTGAATTATTCTTTCTTCATTACCCTTTGTATACTTCCTACAGACTACACTCACCTACAACTCTTTATGGTCATGATGATATGGCTATAATTCACAGTTCTTTGTAGCTAGCTATATGTTTACGTGGTTTCAACTTTTAAAAAGAAGTCCCTTGAGCCCAAAGAGCCAGACATCTTTTTTTGTTTTGTTTTGTTATGTTAAGGTAGAAAGGTTTCAGACATGCTTAATGTTTGGGGAAGGGAGGGAAGAAGGAGATAAGGAGGTTGAAATTGAGGAAAGGAAGGGGCCCCAGCAAACTTCCAGCTGCCAGCAAACTTCCAGCTGCCAGCTGATGATTGGCTCACAGCGGCCCCAGCAAACTTCTAGCTGCCAACTGATTGGCTCCTCTGCGGTGATGCTCATTGGGCTGTTTCCCCGCCCTTACAGACCACGGAGCTGCTCATTGGGGGACTTTTTTTGGCTCCACCCATGTGACCCAGCCAATCGGCCTCAAGAGCAGGAGGGGTGGGGGAGGTGGAGAGGCTTGTGGGAAGCCAGTGGTGGCAGTTGGGCTCTGAGGGTTTTCCTGAAGAGCTGTGTGGTGCAGTGTGTGTGTGTTCTAAAAATAAAGTTTGTTTCTTTTGACCAGTGGCTCCTGAATTGTGCGCAGCATTTGGTGGCCCTTACGGGGATTGAACCTGAGACCTTGGGGTTATCAGCACCACATGTGAACAATGAAGGTCACACAGGGTAGTGGTAGAAGCTGGAGGAGGAGGATCTTTGTGGGAACCTATAGGTGAGTGAGGAAGATGATGGTGGCCATGGGAGGTGAATTGGCAACACAAGAAGAGCCAGCAAGAAGGGTGAGTCCAGCCATCCTCAAAGAAGTTGACCTGTAGGGACAATTTTACTGACACTCACAAAGGAATTTCAGGCAGCAGAGTGCAGTGGGTTGAGAGAGGACTTGGTTAAATCAAGATCTACTGAAAACCTGAAGTTTTGGTAAAATGGCTTCAGTGAAGGAAATAGCTCAATGAGAGTTGACTCCAATTCTCTCTCTTAGGTACATCTTGAATCAGGTCTTCCTCGGAGATCCTCAAGAACATGACCACCACCAGCAGCCACAGTATTTATCAAGCACTTTCTTTATCTCATTCATTCTCCCAACAACCCTGTGAGGTCTGTGGTACCATCTCCCTCATCTTATGAATGAAGACAGCCAAGCTTTAGGGTTGTTAAGCAGCATTCCCAGCCCTCACTTTCCTCCTCCATGGGCCACTTATGCCAGCCACTTTGCTAGAACCAACCAACATGCCAGAACATTTTAGAATAACATGCTAGAACCAGTCTGATTCCACAGGGTCTTCAGAAATTCTTTCTGAAAGTCTGAACACCATTGATTGAAATGGATTTCCCAGTGACTGACTGCCCACTGCCACTTGCTCAGCACCCAGAAGTTCCACCAATACCATCCTGCCATGTAGGAGTTACAGATGTCCTGATGCCTTCTGACAGTGCAGGTATGAGTTAATGATAAAGAAGATAAAATACATGAAATAACAGATTAAATTGGGAGAAAGAAATACCTTCTGTTTAGGAAGCATAATGCTCCTTAAAATGTCCTGAGAATCAATTTCAGTCTTCCAGACAAAATATATACTTTCAACCTGGGCCCAGATGTTATGATGGAAAAGGAAGAAGACGTGGAAAACAAGAACATTTGCTTTGTTTATTGGGAAATCATAAAACCGAAGAGACTCTTTAATATGGGATGTCAAAATATTTTAAAATCTGGTTTATAGTGTGTCCTGTCAAGGGATTCTTGAGACTGGATTCTCTTGCCCCTAAGAAAACATCATTTCTTTGGTGAGAGCAGACTAGGGCCCTTGTTGGCCCTCCCAGAGTGTTTTCTCCTTGGTAGAGAGGAGACCACCCATTTCCTGAGCCAGTGGAAGATCCACCCGAAATTCAGACAGGATGTGGTTTCTTTGTAGGAAGGCAGGTCCCCCTCCTTTGACTGCCCTGATGAGACTGAGGAGGTCTCTGCAGTGCTGGTCTCCTGGCTTAGCATCTGCCAAGAGAAAGATGATGAGTTAGATAGGTGTAATGTCAGCAACAATGGATTCAATATTTTCTCATTTGGGGGTATCTAATTTATTTTTCTTACCAAAAAATAGCCCACTGGTAAATGCAAAGTTGTAGAACCCATTAATCACTAAACATATCGAAACACACACACTTTTTTTTTGTATTATCATTAGTCCTTTTCTTTGTTCCTCCCCTCTCAGTGTTTCTTGGCATTCCCCCCACCCCTCTTCCTCAGTTCTTTTTCTTTCTGACCTCCTTCCCCCATTGCTCATCTCCTCAGACACTGGGGTCCACCTCTGTTTCACAGCAGGGAGAATGACTGACTCCATGCTGTCCAACCTGGCATCCCCACCAGGTCTCTCCCTTGCTCTGCAGGGAGGCAGCTCTGTGCTTACCTCAGTAAGTTCATGTTCCTGGGTGAAATTTCTAGAAACTGGTTGATGTCTCCATTTTCTGGTGGTTTACACTTGGGCAAGGTCTGACAAGTCTCATGTACTTCTTCTTTTTCTTCTTCTTCTTTTTTTTTTTTTTGGACTGGGGATTCAACCTAGGGGCACTTAACTATTGAGCCACATCCCCAGTCCCTCTCTAAAAAATTTTTATTTAGACTTTTGTTAAGTTGCTTAGGACCTCGCTAAGTTGCTAAGGTTGGCCTTGAATTTGCAGTCCTCCTGCCCCAGTCTCCTGAGTTGCTGGGATTACTGGCATATGCCACTGTACCTGGCTACAGTTCACGTTCTTGATGACTGACCTGATACATATGGGGAGACATCCTGCTGGGCGGCTGGAGACCCTCCTCCTGAGGAGACCCAGAGAGCACAGCATTATCATCTTTGTCATCTTTCTGATTGTCTACAAATACCTTGAGATTTTGCACTAGATCATCCAGTTCCCAGAGAGTCTGTTCTGTCCTCTTTTGTGGGCACTTGTCCATCCTCTGGTAGTTTCATATAGTGAGTCTTCACAGTTGGAGTCCAGATAGGTATCCAAGACGAGGGACATGGTTTCTTTGCCATGCGTCTCCGGGTTGTCCTGAATTTGATTGTCTCCCCATGGATCTCCTTACACTTCTAGTCCACCATGCCCCTTGGAAGTGGGCAGAAGAAGCCTTGGGAGTTGGGTCTTCACAGGGTGTTATGTTCTCCCAGACAATGGTGTCCTTAAAGGGGAAATAGCCGACAGAGCCGCTCAGGTTAGATTTGGATTCTGAAATGCAGTCCTCTTCTTCAGCGCAGTTGCTGCCAGAGGATGAGTCTTCCATGGAGTTCAAGGACTGAAACTCTGGTCTCCCTCAAAGCAGGAAACTTCAAAAGAAAGACATTAAGAGGTGATACTGGGGAGAGTACTTTGGCAATAATTCCCATTATTTTTTCCATTCATAACTGTCAGAAGTGCTCTCCAGAGGCTGAGGTTGTGGCTCAGGTAGAGCACCTGCTTAGCACATGTGGGGCACTGGGTTCGATCCTTAGCACCACATAAAAATAAGTAAATAAAATAAAGATGTCCATCTGTGACTAAAAAAATAATTGAAGAAGAAGAAGAAGAAGAAGAAGAAGAAGAAGAGGAGGAGGAGGAGGAGGAGGAGGAGGAGGAGGAGGAGGAGGAGGAGGAGGAGGGAGTTCTCCAGTCATGAGCAGAAGAGGCAGTTCTTTCTCTTTTACAACTTATTTTTTTGTATAATAACCCTCTGGACTGAGCATCTCCACCTTATAGCTCTTGTGTTTTCTGTTATTACTGTACTTGGAAGAACTGTCTATCATAAAAGATTGTTGTATAAAATGTGGAAAATATGGGAAAGTAGGAAGTTGAAAATAAACACTCCTATCCCAACATCCAGAGGGTAATGATTACCATCAGTAAAATGGTTTGGTGGATTTTCTTATAATCTGTTTTTTTTTTCATTGTATGTGCATCTTCGCGTGACTGCATATTATACATATTTACACACATCCATATATGTGTGGAGTTACATCTACAGAAAGTAACATTATTAAATTTTATGGCATAGCCTACAAGAAACACATATATGGCTATTCTCTATTTAACTTCTTTCTCATTAATGACTCTTTGGTGATCACTTACTAATGACCATTACTTTAGGTAATCAATGACTCTTAGATTATTAAGACCATTAACAAAAATACAAAAATCCCTATCTTTTCATAGTCCTACAGTTTGAATCATTGGACCAAAGTTTACAAATATATTAAAATCATATGACAGCTGATACTAAATGACTTTCTAGAAAGAGTATAGCTGTTTAAATGCTTATCATCGATGGCATCTTGAGTCCAGCTTTCCCAAGATGCTCCAGCTATAAAGGGGAGAAGAGCACACAAACACAGTCGCTCTTTCTCACACACGCTCATTGCAGCCTGTTAAGCCCAACTCTGACGGCTGCCTGCGTGAAGAGATGCTACCAACTCCCAAGGTATAAATAGGGGCTACCGGAATTCCTTTGGATCCTTGGTCCTGATGGCTAAAAAGTCCAACTGTCAAAGCTCTTAGTTCTGAGACTGTTGGCTACCGTTGCAACAGAGGAAACAAATTAGAACCAGATAGATGGAAGGAAAAAAACATGGATTAAAAAACCAAAGGACCCATCCTCTTATTTTAGTCTTTTTTTTTTTTTTTGGTCTCACTGTGACCAAAGTGTATGACAAGAACAACTTAGAGAGGCTGGAGTTGTGGCTTGGCTGTAGAGTGCTCACCTAGCATGTGCAGGACCTTGGGTTGGATCCTCAGCACCACATTAAAATAAATAAAGGTATTGTGTTCAACTACACCTAAAAATAAATGTTAAAAAAAAAAGAACAACTTAGAGAAGGAAAAGTTTATTTGGGGCTCACATTTTCAGAGGTCATAGATAACTGGCTCCCTTGCTGTAGGTCCAAGGTGTAGCAGTCCACTATGGGGGAAGGGCCTAGAGGAGAAAAGGTATCAATAGATGGGGGTCAGGAAGCAGAGACAGGAAGAACAACACTTCCAGGGCCAACCCCCAGCAACCCATCTCCTCCAAACATATCCCACCTTTCTACAATGACTGCCTAGTCGGTTCACTCAAACTAGGATGGACTCATTAGGTTACAGCTCTCACTTAGCATGATATTCTCCAACTCCATCCATTTACCTGCAAATGCTATAATTTTATGCTCTTCTAAGGCTGAGTAATATTTCATTGTATATATGTACCACACTTTATCCATTCATCTATTGAAAGGCATTTAGGCTGCTTCCACAGTTTAGCAATTGTGAATTGTGTTGCTATAAACATTGAAGTGACTGCGTTACTATAGTATGTGATTTTTAAGTCTTTAGGATATAGACCGAGGAGTGGGATAGCTAGGTCAAATGGTGATTCCATGTTTTCTAAGGTATCACCATACTGCTTTCCAGATTGGTTGCACCAATTTGCAGTGCCACCAGCAATGTATGAATGTGCCTTTTCCCCCACATCCTTGCCAACACTTATTGTTGCTTGTACTCTTGATAGCTGCCATTCTGACTAGAGTGAGATGAAATCTTAGTTTTGATTTGCATTTCTCTAATTGCTAGAGGTGTTGAACATTTTTTCATATATTTGTTCTGATCGATGTTTTTTTTTAATTATGTTACAAGAAATTAGCTTTAAAACTACATGACTTTGGATATGTTTTGGAGTTTTTTTGTTAAAAATTTTTTTTGTAGTTGTAGATGGACAGAATGCCTTTATTTTATTTACTTTTATGTGGTGCTAAGGATTGAACCCAGTGCCTCTCACACACTAGGAAAGCATCCTGGCACTGAGCTACAGCCCCAGCCCAACTTTGGATATTTTAATTCATCTTTTGTCCTTCTCTATTTGTGAAAGATCTACTTTTAGAGACTGTTTATGTGGTTGAATAATTATTACATCAAGAGCTTAATTTTTACAGAACTGGCATTAAATTTGTGATTTTCTCCAGCTGCCTCTGAGCATGCTAATTTTTCCAGCTAAGTTATATACTGCACCTAAGCTTTGCAGAGTCAGCCCAACCTGGCCTTACTACTTTGAGCTCCCATAGCACTTTGTTTCCTCCTGACTCTCACCCAGTACTCCAGTGTTCTGAGTATGGGAATGCAGGGCTGGTCTCTTCCAATTTGTGTGAATAGCTTTTCATCCTGAGCATTGTACAGATTAGATTCTTCATATATATTTGTAAAAAATCAAAAAAACAAAACCACAGTATTGATGAAACTTTGAAAATAGCCAGGAAAAAAAGGAAGGGGGGTGGGGATGTTGCTCGGTTGAATCCTGGGTTCAACCCCCGGTACAAAAACAGACAAACAAACAAACAAATAAATTTGTCCCAGTAGACACCATAAAACAGATTGGCCTCTCCAGAGTGGGTGGGCCTCATCCAAATCCACTGGAGGTCTGAATGAAACATAAGACTGCTCTGCCCAACTTTCCTGGAGCTTGGACATCAGTCTTGCCCTGCCTCTGGATTTCGACTGTTACTTGTCCCATACCTCTCCTGCTTCTCAAGCCTTCAGACTCAGACTAGAATATTGCCATTGACACTCCTGGGTCTCCAGCAGACAGATGGCAGGTCCTGGACTTCTCAGCATCCATTACAGCATGTGCCAATTCCTGGTAAAAGTTTCTGTCTTTATGTATAATCTTCTATGTTTTTTACTTTTTTAAAATATATTTTTAGTTATAGATGGACACAATACCTTTATTTTACTTTTATTGATTTTTATGTGTGCTGAGGATCAATTCCAGTGCCTTAGGTGAGGCAAGTGCTCCACCACCGAGCCACAATCCTAGCCCCCTTTTCCACTGAGCCACAACCCCAGCCCACTTCGTATGTATTTTAACAATAAAAAAAATGCAGTGAAAAATACCAGTATACATGGACTGTATGTGATTCTTTTTTCGAACACTTTCAGAATCACCCCTCTCTTGCTGAATTCTTCTTTCTTTAGTACCCTTCTTACACCCACTACAGACTACTCTCACCCACAACCCTTTATAGCAATATGTTTAGATGGCTTTAACTCTGAGTACAAAGCCCCTTGAGCCCAAAGATCCAGACATCTTTTTGTGGTATGTTAAGCTAGTGAGGTTTCTATGTGCTTAATGTCTGTAGAAGGGAGGAAGGAGAGAAGGAGGGTGAAACTGAGGACAGGAAGGCCTTTAAGACTAAACACTCACAGGCTTTTCACAATGTGAACAGTGAAGCTCCTACAGAGTGGTTGTAAGAGCTGGAGGAGGAGGACCTTTGAGGGACCCTGTGGGTGAGTGAGGAAGGTAATGGTGGCCATGGGAGGTGAATTGGCAACACAGGAAGAGCCAGCAAAGCAAGAAGGATGAATCCAGCCATCCTCAAAGAAGTTAACCTGTAGGGACAATTTTTTTTTGTTCATTTGTTTTAGGTGGACACAATGCTTTTTTTTTTTTTTTTTTTTTTAGTTGTAGTTGGACACAATACCTTTATTTATTTTTATGTGGTGCTGAGGATCAAACTCAGTGCCTTGCACGTTTGCACGTGCTAGGCGAGTGCTCTACCACTGAGCCATAAACCCAGCCCCAATGCCTTTTATTTATTTATTTTATGTAGTACTGCGGATTGAACCCAGTGCCTCACCCTCGCTAGGTGAGCACTCTACCCCTGAGCCACAACCCCAGCCCCTGTAGGGACAATTTTAATGATACTTGCAAAGGAATTTCAGAGAGCACAGTGTATTGGGTTGAGAGAGGACTTGGTTAAATCAAGATCTACTGAAAACCTGAAGTTTTGGTAAAATGGCTTCAGTGAAGGAAATAGCTCAATGAGAGTTGACTCCAATTCTCTCTCTTAGGTACATCTTGAATCAGGTCTTCCTCGAAAATCCTCAAGAACATGACCACCACCAGCAGCCACAGTATTTATCAAGCACTTTCTTTATCTCATTCATTCTCCCAACAACCCTGTGAGGTCTGTGGTACCATCTCCCTCATCTTATGAATGAAGACAGCCAAGCTTTAGGGTGGTTGAGCAGCATTCCCAGCCCTCACTTTCCTCCTCCATGGGCCACTTATGCCAGCCACTTTGCTAGAACCAACCAACATGCCAGAACATTTTAGAATAACATGCTAGAACCACAGGGTCATCAGACTGCTTTTTTTTTTTTCAGACTGCTTTCTGAAAGTCTGAACACCATTGATTGAAATGGATTTCCCAGTGACTCACTGCCCACTGCCACTTGCTCAGCACCCAGAAGTTCCACCAATACCATCCTGCCATGTGGGAGTCACTGCTGCCTCTGACAATGCAAGTATGAGTTAATGATAAAAGAGGTTAAAATGAATGAAATAATAGATCAAATAGGGGGGATACAGTAGGAAGGGGCACAGAAAGAGAGAGAGAAATGCCTTCTGTTTAGGAAGCATAATATTCCCTAAGATGTCCTGAGAATCCATTTCAATCTTATAACCAACATACATACTTTCCACTTGGGCCCAGATGTTATAATGGAAGAGGAGGAAGACATGGAGAACAAGAACATTTTTTTTTAATTGGGAAAACATAAAACCATGGTAATTGTATAGTAGGGGCTATCAAAACAATTAAAATTCTAGGTATATTGGGTTCCCTAACTAGAGGGATTCTTGAGGTAGGATTCTATTGCCTCCAAACAAATGTCTTCTCTGTAGTGCCAGCTTAAGGGGGCCATTGTTGACCCTCCCAGGGCTCTTTCTCCCTGGCATGAAGGAGACCAGTCGCTTTCTGAGCCACTGGAAGCTGAAAACAAAATTCAGACAGCACGTTGTTTTGGTGTCTAAGGGCACATCCTCCTCCTTTGACTCCTCTGATAAGACTGAGGAGGTTTCTTCAGTGCCACTGTCCTGGCTTTGCATCTGCGAAGACAAAGAGGATGAGTAGAGACATACAGTCTCAGCAGCAATGGACTCAATATCTAGTCACTCATGAATATCTAATTTATTTTTTTACCAAAATTGGCCAACTGTTAATGGAGAGTTTCATTACTCATTAACCATCTCACTCACTCACACACACACACACACACACACACACTTGTTTGTATTATCATTAGTCCTTCTCTCTGCTCTCCCCTCTCTTGCCTGATTCAGTGTTCCTTGGCATGTTCCCCACCCCTCTCCCCCAGCTCCTTTCCTGGCTGTCCTGTTTCTCCCATTGTTCATCTGCTCAGACACTGGGGTCCACCTCTGCTTCACAGCAGGTACCATGACTCCATGTTGTCCAACCTGGCACCCGCTCCCTGACCCACCCCTTGCTCTGCACTGAGGCTGCTCTGTGCTCACCTCAACAATCTCATCGTCCTCAAGCTCAGGAGGCATTTCTGGGAACTGGTCCATGTCTCCGTTTTCTGGTGGGTCACACTTGGGCAAGTCCTCACAAGCTTCAGGTTCTTGATGACTGACCTGATCTATATGGGGAGAGGCACTGCTGCACGGCTGGAGATCCTCCTCCTGAGGAGAATCAGACAGTACAGGGTCATCATCTTGGTCATCCTTCTGACTCTCCAGAAATGCCTTCAGATCTTTCATGAGCTCATCCAGGTCCCAGAGGGTCTGGTTTATCCTCTCCTGTGGGCACTCGTCCATCCTCTGGGAGTCTTTACTTAGAGCCCCATTAGCTCCCGAGTCTTCACAGTGCCAGTCCAGATAGGCATCCAAGACCTCGAGGATGGCTTCTTCGCCAGGCTTCTCTGGGTTGTCCTGAATTGGATTTTGTCTCTCCACGGGTCTCTTTACACTTTCAGTTCCCCATGCCCCTTGGACAGGAGGCAGCACGTGGCAGGAGGGACCCTGAGAAGTCAGCTCTTCACAGGGTATGATGTCCTCACAGTCAATGCTGTCCTCATGGGGGAGATAGCCTACAGAGAGGCTCCGGTTGGTTGAGGATTCCAAAATACAGTCCCCCATGTCAGGGCAGTTACTGCCCAAGGATGCGTCTTCCATGAAGTCCAAGGGCTCAAATGCTCCGTTTCCCTCAAAAATGGAAACTTCAAAAGAAAACAAATAGGTGATATTGGGAAGAGAGTCATGTACTTTAGCAAATTGTGTCCCCCCGCTTTTTTTTTTTTTTTCATTCACAACTATCCCTCTCAGGCAGAAGCACATCCTAGATTTGCACTCTCCAGTCAAGGGCAGAAGATGGAGTTCTTCCTCTTTAAAAACTTATTCTGTTGTATAATAACCATCTTCACTGACATCTCCATCTGGTATCTCTCATGCTTTGTCTTATTACTACAGTTAAAAGTACAGCCTATCATGAAAGATAGTTGTATAACATTTGAAAAATACAGGAAAATAGGAAGTTGAAATAAATACCCTTATCCCATCATCCAAGGGGAATGATACCATCTGGAAGAGTTTGGTGGATTTATTTATAATATTCTCTTTCTGTGTATCTATCTACTTATCTATCTATCTATCTATCTATCTGGATTTTACATTTATGAGCACATCCACATATATGTGGATGTCACATCAAAGAATGTAAGATTATTAAATTTTATGGCACAGCCTACATGAAACATGTACACATATGGCTATTCTCTAATTCTTAACCACTTTCTCATAATTATTTTTGGTGATCACACATTAATGACCATTAATTTAGGTGATCAATGGCCCTTAGATTATTAAGACCATTAACGATGGTCTTGTTAATCATAGTAAACTCCCTTATCCACACATTTCTGCCTCTTTTTACATAGTCCTATAGGTTGGATTCTTGGATCAAAGATTTCAAATATATTGAAGTTATGATAATTGATATTAAATTACTTTCTAGAAAGAATACAGCTATTTAAATACCCTTCCTTCCCTTATCTGATGGTATCATTAGTCCAGCATTTCCTGAGATGCACCAGCAAGTGATTGATTAGGGGGAGAGAATATGCACACAATTGCTTTCTCTTTTCCGACTCTCTGTCTCTCACACACACATACACACACACTCACATTGCAGACTCTGTCATGCCTGGCTCTTGTGACTGCCTGAAGGAAAGAGATGCTGCCAACTCCTGAGGCATAAACGGGATATCTGAGTTCAGTAACTAAGAAGTGCAACTGTCCGAAGTCTGTGTTCTGAGACTGTTGGCTACCGTGGCAACAGAGAATCCATATTAGAGTCAGAAGTATGGAGAGAGAAAAAGAGGATATCTGTCCCCTTGATTTAGTTGTTGTTTTGTATCACTGTGACCTAAATATATGACAAGAACAACTTAGAGAAGGAAAAGTTTATTTGGGGCTGATGTTTTCAGAGGTCTGATTGCACAGATGACTGGCTTCCTTGCTCTGGTCCACGGTGGAGCAGCACCTCATGGGGGATGGTCCAGAGGAGGAAAGCTGCTCAGCTGATGTAAGGCCAAGAAGTCCAGAGAGAGAAACACGGGGAGGAAGAATAATGCTTCCAAGGCCAGCCTTCAGTGACCCACCTCCTCCAGCTATGCTCCACATGCTACAGTAACCACTCAGTCAGTCAATTTAAACTAGGATGGACTGATGAGGTTACAGCTCTCACAGTCCAATTATTTCATCTCAAACCATTCCTCCATTAATACAGGAGTCTTTGGGGAACACTTTTAATTGAAACTATAACAAATAGATAAGAGGTCTGAAGGCAAAAAGAGAAGAGCCAATACACACACAGTATCTACTAATACAGTGTATGTACAGAATGTCTCCAGATAATACAAGACAATTGTTAACACTGGTTGGCTCCAAGCAAGGAAAAAGATGGTAGAATATTGACATATTACTCTATAACATTTCATACCTTTTAAATTCTCTCTCTCTTTTTTTTTTTTTTTTTTTGGAGTACTGTTGATAGAACCCAAGGCCTCACATCTAAAAACACACTACATTGAACAACACCCCAGATCCCTTTTGAATTTTGAACCATGTGACTATATATTGCCTATTTAAAAAAATAAATAATAGTCAAATTTAAAAGGTGACAATAACCCCCCCAAAAGTCTATTTGCCAGTAGTCATTAAGACTGTTCACAAATATGCCCTGCTTCTTCTCTCCTGAGTATATAAGAGTATAGTTCTCCAAACTGTCAAGGCAGGTTTGGCCATATTTTGCTTGACAAATGAAAGACAAGTTGAACTAATATGAGTCATGATCAGGCTGAGGCTATAAAGTCAGTGTGTGTTTTGCCACTGTCCCCTTTTCCTGCCTTATGGATCATGGAAGCATCTAACCAGATGGAATCCTGATTATCCTGAGTGCATGACTTCTAAGTAGTAAACACCCTCCTTTCCACCACCGCTACACTACAATATATTGGACAGGTAGCATGAAGGAGAAATAACCTTTGTTGTTTTAAGTTACTGAGTTAATGGAATAGTTTGTCACCACAGCACGTGCGAGCCTATCCTCACTGATAAAACATTGGGCCCTATCCTCACTGATAAAAGATTTAACTAGATGACTCTCTATACTTTTTCCAAAATTAAAATATGTTATTTTTAAGAATATTTGTGCTTATCCTCTTTTTTTTTTAAGAGAGAGTGAGAGAGGAGAGAGAGAGAGAGAATTTTTTTTTTAATATTTATTTTTTAGTTCTCGGCGGACACAACATCTTTGTTGGTATGTGGTGCTGAGGATCGAACCCGGGCCGCACGTATGCCAGGCGAGCGCGCTACCGCTTGAGCCACATCCCCAGCCCCTGTGCTTATCCTCTTGTATTAAAAATAGTTCATATATTTGTATCCATATAAATGTTATTGATTTGAGCAACAATATGAATATTTACTTTTGACTATTAATACAGCCTAAATTTGGCAACTTATAGCAAAACCTCAAAAACATATACCTTTTGACCAAGAAATTCTATTCCTAGGAACTAATCCTAAGGAAATAATCTGTAACAATCTTGTAATAATGGCTAACTTTTATTGAACAGTTATTGTTCCATAGGCACTATTCTAAGTGCTTTGAATGTTTATAGCACTCTATGATGTATCACCTACTATTATTATTATCTATTCTTATCACATTCTTACACAAGGAGACTGAGGCTTAGAGAAGTTAAGCAACTTGTTTTAAATTATATAACAGAATATTTTAATCCATCAGTTTGAGTCCAGAGCTGTGCTTTCAATCATTATGATATACTCATACTTCTTAAATACCTTTAAGTATATAAATCAGAGCACTGCATTAGAATAACAAATCCAGTGTTATGGTTTGGATATGAGGCAGCCCCCAGTAGCTCTTGTATGAGACAATGCAAGAACGTTCAGAGGTGAGACAATCAGATTAATACACTGATATGGATTAGCTGAGTGGTAACAGTAGGCAGGTGGGGTATGGCTAAAAGAGAAGGGTCACTAGGTGCGTGCCTTTGAGGCTTATATTTTGTCCTTGGTGAATGGAGCGCTTGCGCTCTCTCTCTCTCTCTCTCTCTCTCTCTCTCTCTCTCTCTCTCTCTCTCATTCCTGCTTGCCATGTCCTGAGCTGCTTCCCTCTGCCATAATGTTCTGCCTCAACTTGGGTCCAGAGTTGTGGAGTGGACTGACTGTGGACTGAAACTCTGAAACCTCTGAAACATGCACCAAATAATCTACGTTGTTCTTGTCAAGTCTTTTGGTCAAACAATGCAAAGCTGACAAAAAAAAAAAAAAACTGGGAAACAACTTAATGTCTAAGTGTGAGAGACTGGTTTGAACTACATGTGGTAGCACTATGTTATAGAGTACTTATACTAATGCAGTATTTCTTTTTTTTTTTTTTTTTTTTTTTTGCGGGGGGTATGTGGTCTGGGGATTAAACCCAGGGCCTCACACATGCTAGGCAAGCATTCTATCACTGTCACACTCCCAGCCTTTTTTATTTTTGAGACAGAGTCTCACTAAATGACCGAGGCTAGCTTTGAACTCACATTCCTCCTGCCTCAGCCTCCCAAGTCACTGGGATTACAGGCATGCACAGCCACACCTGACTTTAAACTCAGTTTTTAAGAATCATTTCAACAAACATTTATTAAACAGTAATGAAATATGAGACAATGGTCTCACTATATTAAGAACACCTAAGGGCCACAGAGTTTAGAGTCTAGTGGGCCACCATGCAAGCTTTTGAAGTTATTTTTTTTTAAATTACAAAGAGACACATAAAAAGATGTTTATAATATAAAAGATGAGAGCAAGTTTAAAAAACAAACTCTAGTTCTATTTTTTTCAAAAAATATATGCATGTGGGCTGGGGTTGTGGCTCAATGGTAGAGCGCTTGCCTGGCATGTGCAAGGCTATGCTAGATTTGATCCTCAGCACCACATAAAAATAAATAAACAAAATAAAGATATTGTGTACAACTAAAAAAATAAATATTAAAAAAAGGATATGCATGCTCGTGTGTAGTTAGTTCGGTGGTACAGCATTTGCTTAGCACATGTAAGATACTGGGTTCAATCTTCAGCACCATGTGAAAATAAGTAAGTAAATAAATAAAGGTATCGTGTCCATCTACAACAAAAAAGCATCTATGAATATATATATATATATATATATATAAACATATATACATAAACATATATATACATATAGTATATATGTATATATATATACTATAAAAGTATATATAAAAAGTATATATGTACTTTTTATATATACTTTTATAGTAAGTACAAAAGTACATATATATGTATATGCATAGACAACCTTCTAGAAAGTTTATGTCTGTTGGTAGGATCTTGCATGAATATTTCTTTTAAACACCTACATGTGTTTTCTGATTTTCTATAACAAGCATAAATTCTATATTTAAAAGTTCTACACCATACTCAGAGTAGACCCTATGACAAGAGTTTGCATGTAGTTACTTAATTCAGTCAACAATCTCAGGGAATAGGAGTAGGGATGTGGAAAAGTAAAATTGAGCTAAAAGGAAAGTGAAATGAAGGGTGTGTACAAAGTTGATCACCACTGTGGGAAACAGATGTGTTTTCTCTAGAAATCCCTCTAGAGAGCCATATAAAATGGGCCTCACTATTGTCCATCTACTGTCCTTCCTAGTCCTATCCCCTCTCCCTTCCCTTCATTCCCTTGGTCTAATCCAATGATCTATTCTCCACCCCACACACTGCCACACTTTTATGTGTTAGCATCTACATATGAGAGAACATTCGGCTTTTGGTGTTTGGGGACTGGCTTATTTCACTTAGCATGATAGTCTCCAGTTCCATTCATTTATTGGCAAATGTCATAATTTCATTCTTCTTTATAGCTGAGTAATATTCCATTATGTCTATACCACATTTTCTTTATCCATTCATTTGTTGAAGGACACCTAGATTGGTTCCATAGCTTGGCTATTGTGAATTGAGCTGATATAAACATTTAAACATGAACGTGGCTGCATCACTTTAGTACGCTGATTTAAGTCCTCTGGGTATATACCATGGAGAGGGATAACTCGCTCAAACAGTGGTTCCGTTCCGAGTTTTCTGAGGGATCTCCATACTGCTTACTAGAGTGCAATTTTCCCATTTTTGGACACAAGGACATCTACTATCTTGACATTCCAAAAAAAAAAAAAATCACATTGGTCCACTATTTTGAAGATAGCTGTTAATGAATGAGAGGTGGCAAGTACTATAGCTGCCTTACTAAAACATAACCCAGAGAGTGAAAACTCAACTCTGTGAAGATCCAGAGTCCTACCAGATGCACAGATATCCCTTAAAAAGTAAAGGGTGGTTACTTCATCTTTTACTTACTACCTATAAGAGAGAAACATAACACTTGTTAAGCAAGCTTCTTTAGTTGTTGGTGGCAGAATATTTCACATTGTTGTACACTGCTTCAACCCATCTATAAGGTGACTTGGAGAGTTGGTGGCCTAGGATTGGAATCAAAGGCAAGAAAAGACTCTGTAACAGGTCCAGTTTTCAGTAAAAGCAGCCTTGCTGTATGGGCCATACAACGCAGTGGATCCCATGATAGTGGGGGCATCTGTGGAATAAAAAGATACCATGTGAGTCCTTTGCTAGTCCCAGTTGAAAGATTGCAGGAAAACCCCTAGGGTTCTCCAAGCAGTTCTATTAGCATCTGCTACAAAGAACGATAACTTATTCAAAGTGCAGCTCCTGGAGGCTAGTGGGCCCTGACATAGTTAGTTCGTCACTGGTGACATCAAATGACTATATGGCCAGAATAGCTCATCATGCCCTGGAAGATCTCAAAGCCCCAAGTTACAAGATGTGGGAGACCAACCTCACACGTGACTGAGTCAACTCCCCTGCTGGGTGATGAGGCATTGCTGCTAGACTGCCTCGCCCTTCTTGGGTTGGAGAACGGTGTCCTGTAGAGGCCTGCTTCTCCACAACCCCAGGACCCAATCACCTCACCTGTCCTTGCAACCCTGCCCCCCTTGACCTTCATTGGACGGGATTTTCCCCAGAATTTAGGGTTCCCCAATAAAAGCCCACTCCAAAGCGTTTCTCTCTCTCTCTCTCTCTCTCTCTCTCTCTCTCTCTCTCTCTCTTAATTAGGTAAATTGTGTGTCTGTATTTTATTTCTAATTCCCTGAGAAATTTCCCTGAGTGACCGAACAGTTAATCGTCTGCCCTGGATGCGGGAATAACAGGAGGCTGTGCTTCAGCAGGTGCAACTGCATGAAAGGTGGCCCTGACCCTGTGACACCTCTGCTGCCGCTCTGATTGACATCTCTCCCTGGGTTCTCACTATGGCCTCATGGTGGTTCCCCAGGACCTGCTAACAGAAGAATTACCTAAGCACAATTCACAAAGGGTTAGCTTGATGAAGCCAGTACAGGTTGGTCATGGAATGCTGTCCACATCATTTCTATTCATCACTATTAAAAGATAGTGATGTGGGGAAAGACAGCAGTGAAGGCATGCTCTTTCTATGGGAAGGCCTCTGTCTTCGTCTCTTTCATGCTTCTAAAAATACTTGAGAGTGGGTACTTAAAAAAAATAGTTGTAGTTGGACAAAACACCCTTATTTTATTTATTTATTTTTATGTGGTGCTGAGGAACCAAACCCAGGATCTCACATGTGCTAGGTGAGTGCTCTCCCGCTGAGCCACAACCCCAGCCCAAGAGTGGGGTTTCTTTCTTTTTTTAATATTTATTTTTTTTAGTTTTTGATGGACACAACATCTTCGTTTGTATGTGGTGCTGAGGATCGAACCCGGGCCGCACGCATGCCAGGCCAGCGAGCTACCGCTGGAGCCACATCCCCAGCCCAAGAGTGGGGTTTCTAAAGAAAAGAGATTTATTTGGTTCATGATTCTGGTGGCTGGAAAGTCCTAATAGTATAATGCCAGTATCTAGTGAGGGCTCTCTGGTGTGTCACGTGATAGAAGGCCATGAAAGGCAGTGAAGAGATGTGTGTGGAAGGGAGATGCCGGGCTCACTGGCAACAATCCCCTCTTAGGAGTACTGATCCAATTCCTCAAGAACTAGAAAGATGGTACCCCGTTACCTAATCATCTGCCACGAGGCTCCCCCTCTACAAGGTTCCACCACTTTCTAGCCCCTCCACACTGGGGACCATTCCCACAGCAGATGGACATTTGGAGGATAAACCATTCAGAAGCCATAAAAGTTGCTTTTTACAAAAAATCATTTGATTGCCTTTGTAAACATTTACATATTCATTTTCTTTCTTTCTTTCTTTCTTTCTTTCTTTCTTTCTTTCTTTCTTTCTTTCTTTCTTTCTTTCTTTCTTTCTTTCTTTCTTTCTTTTAATGTGCTGGGGATCAACCCATGTCCTTGCACATGCTAGTCAGTCATCATACTACTGAACTACATCCTGGTCCTACATATTAACTTTTAAAAGTGTATTATCTTCACCTACAAGATTTAAAAAGAGTTTAAAAATAACATTTATTTTAAGTGTTTGTTTAAACTACCTGGATTTAAATTAGGCCAGCAGGAAGAAAAAGGTAAGTAAGCATTTAACTGCTATTAACAATGCTAAAAGGAGAACATAGAAAGGGGAGACTTCTGGGATGGGGTTGTGGCTCAGTGGTAGAGCGCTCACCTAGCATGCACCAGGCACTGGTTCGATCCTCAGCACCACATAAATGTAAAATAAAGATATTGTGTCCACCTAAAGCTAAAAAATAAATATTAAAAAAAAGAAAAGGGGAGACTTCTAACACGGTCTAGAAAACACATAAGAAGCAACAGGCTCTGGAGTTGGGCTCAGTGGTAGAGCGCTTGTTCAGCATGTATGAGGCACTGGGTTCAGTTCTCAGCACTGCATATAAATAAGTGAATAAATTAAAGGCCTAACAACAATTAAAAATAAAGAACAAAATAAAAAAGAAAGAAGCAACAGGCTCTTTGAGAATTGTTATTACTTCCCCAATCAAGTGGGGATATGGTGGGCTGGGGCTGGGGCTCAGCAGTGGAGGGCCCTGGGTTTGATCCTCAGCACCACATAAAAATAAATAAGAAATAAAGGTATTGTGTCCAACTACAACTAAAAAAAAAGGGAGTGAGGGGATATGGTCATCCTTGGCAAAACAACAAGAAGGCAAATTGAAATAGCGGAAGGACAACAGTGCCTTGGAAACAAATGCAGCTTTGAGTCAAGACTTTTGGGGAAATCATTTAACCTCTCTAAATCTGTTTCCTTCTTTGTGAAACAAGATTGATGGTAACTTAACTAGGCTCTTGACAGGCCTGTCAAGTACAGTTGTGCAGCCTGTGACTTGAACAGTTCCTTGTGGAGGAGGTGAAAAGGGCTCACATCCCATTTGGTCTCAAATCTCGGAGTATCTACCATGCCTAAGTGTAGGGCAGGCCCCAAATGGCTGTAGTTAGGCTCCCTCTCTGAGACCTCCATCAGGCTATGTTTTTAGTGTGAAGTCAAGGTTATAAATTCTCTGATTTGGTGTATGTACTCAAGGTCGTAAACATTCTCTTGTAAGCATGTGCCCATTATGGTAACCTGTTGTCAATGTGCCTTCTTTGTCTTGTATTGGATGGATACTTTTTAAAAGGCCTATGGAAAGGATTCAGGAGGGCAAAACGGTGCTGGTTGGGGGCTGAAGATGGAGTTGAAGTCTGGCTAGTGGCTACTGCTGCCTCTAAATAAAGCATGCTTTCTATCTCAATTGTGTCTTGCATCTTATTCGACCTGCTGGGATCCCGAATCTGTTTCCTGGGTCTGAGTCCCCTCAGGATAATAAGTATCTAGTTCCAGTTTGCACAGGCACCCTGTAGGTGGCCTGCTCATTGTAAGAATTTAAGAGAGATCACATATATAAAGCACTTAGTAAGAAGAAATAGACAGTCGCTGCTATTGTATTTTGTTGCCATAAAGTCTATCAGTTATTGGTCTCTCTAGGCTTCAAAAGTAGAAGTCACCACCCAAGCCCTAGTCCCAACAGGATTGGCAGGTCTGACTCTGCTTTCACAGCATTTGCTCTAAAGAACAGAAGATCCAGGACCCATTTTACTTTTGAATATCCCTGGCACTTAGTACACAATAAATATTTGCTGAATGAGTGAATGAATAAAAGGATCACACATCCCCATTTTTTTAAACAAAGTCGAACTTTATTTTTAGAACACACACCACACCACAGGAGCTCTTCAGGAATTCCCTCAGAGCCCAACTGCCACCAGGGCTTCCCACAAGCCTCTCAACCTCCCCCACTCCTCCTGCTCTTGAGGCCGATTGGCTGGGTCGTATGGGCGGAGCCAAAAAAAGTCCCCCAATGAGCAGCTCCTGGTCTGAAAGGGCAGGGAAACAGCCCAATGAGCATCACCGCAGAGGAGCCAATCAGTTGGCAGCTAGAAGTTTGCTGGTGTCACTGTGAGCCAATCATCAGCTGGCAGCTGGAAGTTTGCTGGCAGCTGGAAGTTTGCTGGGGCATTCTCTGGCTGTGGCTCTCAACACATCCCCATTTTTTAAACAAAGTAACGGGTTTTTTTGGGGGGAGGGGTGGGTACCTGGGAATGAACTCTGGGGCACATGACCACTGAGCCACATCCTCAACCCTATTTTGTATTCTATTTAAGGACAGAGTATTACTGAGTTGGCTTAGCACCTCACTTTTGCTGAGGCTGGCTTTGCACTTGAGATCCTCCTGCCACAACCTCCCAGGCTGCTGGAATTATAGGCTGCACCACCGTACCTGGCTACAAAGTTACAGTTTTTAAGCATCTTTTTGAAAATACTTGTTGGATGTATTCTTGAGTGTATTCAACATGTTCTCAGATTTGTGTCAGTTTCAAGGCCATTGAGAGGATAAATCCAGACCAGTATGCTGGATATGGTGCTTCCACTGTCTTCAGTTTAGGAAAAAGTTCTCAAATAGCAACACCAAGCAGTCTCAACCCTCCAAGCTCCTCTTTCTGCCATGTTTGCCATGTGATCAGACTACATTTTTTTTAGTCTGGTGGTGAAACTAAACTGCCTGTTTATGTTACGTGGACCAAACTTAAGTCTGATTTCTTTAGCGTTTTCCAGTCTCATCTTCTTCTCATTTTCTTTTAGACTACTCGGAGTATGTCTGGTTCTTCAAACTTGTGAATGCTATGGTTGGTGAGGACAGCAGCTAGCAGTGGGTGACACTACCTACAGAGTTTTTGTTGGAGAAGAACCCTCTCTAGTCCTCCAGACCTCTCCCTCTCTTCAACAGTGCAGCAGAGAAGCAACCACACCTGGGTCCTACTCAGCACAGTAAAGTTCCAGAATGGTCCTCTTTGATAACTAGGGGACTCAGCTGAGGTATTATGAAAACAGGCTCTTCCCCTATTCAAAACTTTCAATGAAATCCAGCAAAATAATATTTTCAGTTTAACAAATCTAACTTTCCTGTATTTGCTTCTGATTTAGAATCATCATACCTCTAAACTCTAAATCATATAAGATACATAGGCCTTAGCCCCAATTATCATTTACTCTGTGATCCCTCCCCTATTCCACCATCTGGTTATATTTCCTTTTCTCCTAGTTCACCACTGACTGGGCATATTTAACTCATCAGAATTAAATCATACCGTTTGTGCTGAAAGTTTTCAACAGCATTGAGAACTCCAGGCTCTATAGCAAAAAGGAGCTATGGCAAAATTCCCCATAGAAGGGCAGCCTCCGGGAGGACAAGAATGGGCCTTTGTTCTTCCCCAGAACAACTAATCCCTCTGGTTACAGATGCCTGCCATGCACCCGAGAAACTTCAAAGAATCCTGTCCATGAGCAGTTCTTTAGCTCCTGCTAGCCTGTTTCATTTTGACAATGGGCAAGTCTTTCCTGGTTTTAACTGTCTGTTTTGAGGCTGCTTTCAGGATTGACTGATTGTAAGTTGATCTTTAAATTTATCCACTAGTTTGATGGAAAAGAAAGGTATGTTGTTTCTCTATAAGAACAGGATTTCTTAGGATTAACTATATTAAAACCCAGAGAGCAAACTTTTGGGCCAACATTTAAAAGAGACACATCATTGTCAATATAGTTTTCTTTTGTTATGAAGTATGTAAACTGGATTTACTTCACAGTAAAATGGGGAAAGGGAAGAGAAAAAAAATCACATTCTGCCAAATAACTATGATTTGCAAAACTGCATTATAAAATCACAAAAGATTTGAACAGAGGGCGTTACCAACTTCTTCAGGCGAGGCTTTCTTTTTATTTTTTATTCTAACAAAAGAATGCCCAGCATTCTGTGCCTGATCTGTGAAGTTCTAGGTTCCTTTGATTTAAAAATCCTCCCCCATGCCCATCAAATTCTCTTTCAGGGATACCTCTATATACCCAGTTAACATCACAAACCTCATTTCTAAAATGGCTCAGAAAACAACAATGGACCTATGCCTTGTAAGAGAATGGTTAAGAGCAAGGACCCAGGTGAAAGTCTAGCTCTACCTCTTACTACCTGGGTAACACTGGATGAATTGCCTAAGCTTTTTGTGCCTCATTTTCCCAACTGTGAAATGGGAAATGTGCCTCATGTAGTTATTAGGAAAATTCAATTAATTACTAGTTCCAAAGTTCTTAGAGTAGTGTCAGGCAGTTAGTTAGTTCTATGTAAGTGTTGCCAAATAAAATTGTATCTAAATCTAATCTGGACCTACGCTTTCCTCTCCAAAATCAAAAGTATTTCTATCCCATATATTCAGTGGAAGAAGATTAGATATTTTTCATGTCATTTATATAAGTAACATATCTAATAAGTATCTTCATCATAGATTGTAAACAAACTAGTTGTTCAAAAATAAGAAGAGTTAAAATATCAAGATAATATTCAATTATTAAATATAAATTATTAAGTGAAAAAGTAGGTTGCATAAAATAATATGCATTTTAAATCCCATTTTTTATTGAAACAATATATAATACATAACAAGACCAAAAAAATCTGAACAAATAGACATCAGAATGTTCACAGTTATTTTGAGATGATAAAATGATGACTGTTTTCTATTTTCTTCTTTTTTTTTTTTTTTTTTTTACTTTTTTTGCCATAGATGGACATAATGCCTTTTATTTATTTACTCTTATGTGGTGCTGAGGAACTCAATGCCTCACATGTTCTGGGCAAGTGCTTTACCACTGAGCCACACCCCCAGCCTTATTTTCTTCTTTTTAAAAAACTTGACCTTCTGGGCACAATGGCTCATGCCTGTAATCCCAGTGACTTGGGAGGCTGATGCAGGAGTATTGCAAGTTGAAGGCCGGCCTTAGAAATTTAGTGAGGCCCTAAGAAACTTAGCAAGACCTTGTCTTAAAAAATAAAAAGGGCTGGGGATGTGACTCTGTGTTTAAGCACCTCTGGGTTCAATTCCTAGTACCAAACAACAACAACAACAACCACAAAAGCAAAAACAAAAACTCACAAACAAAAACTGATCTAAATTATCTCCAAGAGGGGCCTGGGCTGTAGCTCAGTGGTAGAGCACCTGCCTTGAGCATGTGAGGTACTGGGTTCCATCCAGTACCTCATAAAAATAAATAAATAAAGATATTGTACCAACTACAACTAAAAAAATTTTTTTAATTATCTCCAAGAGTATTCATTATAAAAGGAAATTAAAATTATTAATAAAATATAGTTTATGATTATGGAAATTTATTTTCTCTCCATGGAAATCTTTAAGGAAAACATGTAATATTGAATTCTTCTAATATATATTATTTTTCTAATGAAATATATTCACAACTTCCATAAACCTCAAACTTAGCAAGGAAGAGATTTTTTTAAAAAAGAAATATTTTTAGTCGTAGATGAACACAATACCTTTATTTTGTTTATTTAGTTAGTTAGTTTGTTTTATGTAGTGCTGGTGATTGAACCCAGTACCTCATGCAAGCTAGGCAAGGGCTCTACCACTGAGCCACAACCCCAGCCCAGGAAGAGATATTTTTAACCCATTTTTTTGTCTGAAATGTCCTAAGGCACTGAAAGGTACTTTAAATATTCTTGCACTTATCAACTTGGATATTATAATCATTGATCCTAAATTTTATTTTACATTAATGTGGAGAACTAGTTTAATGTTGATTTATTTTATATAACCATACTTTTAAAACAACTCATTAAGCTAGGTGTAGGGGTGCATGCCTGTATTGCCAGCATTTAGGGAGGCTGATGCAGGAGGCTCACAAGTTCAAGGTCAGCCTGGGCAACTTAGTGAGAACCTGTCTCAAAAAATAGACCCTCAGAACACTATCAATAAAGGAATACTCAAGTTGTCGAAGGACTATAGTTGTATAACCTCTATTTTTTTTATTTGTACTTAATATGCCCCTTAAATAAGGTATCTCCTTTGAAATTGACCGAAATATCTGGTTGTTAAAATCAACAGTTTTCAAGAAGGATTTGCCGTTCCTCTGTGTCACAGGAGAATCCTCCAGGTATGCCAGGAAGTAAAGGGTTAATTTAATTAGTTTGGTAGATGCTTGAAGAATTACAAGCAGCTTCATTTAATTTCTTAATAAGTATCCAATCAGGTCATCTCTGTGGCTGATTAGTAGACCAAATGAAAGAATGTTTTTCAGTTCAAAGCTGTCATTGCAATCAGGAGACTTCTTCAGCTAGAAGAAAGAGCTGGCAGGATTTACAATCTCACATTATCAATTTGGGGAAGAGGGCAATGAATCTATTTCACGTCTCACCCCATTTGTATTAAAAGATAAAAACATTTCTGAATTGACATTTATAGACTACTCCAGCCAACAACCGTACAGTACATGTTCTTTTCAAGTGGACATGGAAAGAGAGATTTTATTTTGGTTCTTAGAATAGTCTCATGCCCGTAAGGCCAGACTTGGGAACTTGGTGAGGCTCCCATGACCCCCCCAAACTCATGATGCCAAATCTGAGAACTGAGATAGCTAGTGGGTAGATAAAGTAATTTTAAAATTTCTTAAATTTGTTTTAAGTTTTTTCAGTCTAAAAAATAACCAAATATGAAAACTTTCAAGGGGTATTTATGAGGTAAGAGAGATAACTACTTAAATTGGATAAATCTTTCAACAGCCAGAGAGAAAAGCTGTAAGACATCCGTCATATCAGTAGGGAGATGTTCCTAGCTTACTTCTGATTCTTGTCTTGCTTCAAGCGTGACTTGGTTTCTCCTCCAGCTGAACTGTCGGTTTCTTCCAGTCTCATCCATGACTGAAGTAGAATCCTTGTGAAATGCCACCTGTTCCTCTTTTGCCTAATGGGGATTATCTTTTTTCTCACACTAAAAATCATAAATCAAAAAGCCACAAAGAAGCAGTCCATTGGGCAATGCATAAACACATACATTTAAAATAAATAGATTGTGGCTGGGGTTGTAGCTCAGTGGTAAAGTGCTTGCCTACCATGTATCCCCAGGCACTCAATTCAATTCTCAACACCACATATAAATAAAATAAAATAAAGGTCCATCAACAACTGAAAAAAAAATGTTTTTTAAAAGATGAACCGATTTTAGGAAAGTCATTTGACTGTGGTTCCTCCACAGACCTGGGAAGTGCTGGGGATTAAACCCAGTGCCTCGTTCACGCTCAATTTCTGTATCTCATTCAATCAAGTGTTAACTTACCAATGTATACATGTTTTTAAGCATCAGAAATACCTGTGCAACCATGTTGTCTGGCTAGCTTGCTTCTTTAGTCCCCAAGAGGAATTCCCCACTGGACTGTAGAAAACTTTCTGCCTTGATCCCTTGAATCTGTTCTCAGATTGAGGGAGAAAAAGATTTAAAAAAAAAAAAGATGACCCAGTTTTACAGAGTGAATAAAAAATTTTGTTCACCCATAGTGAGAATCATGTAGTACTTTTTTCAAAGTTACAAGATTGTTTGTTTGGTTTGTTGGTTGGTTTTGTTGTTGTTTTTAGCTAGAATTATTGAAAAAAAAAATTTAAAGGTACAAAAAAATGTCAAAATTTTTACTTAGAAAATCTACTAAGAATCTGTAGAGAAATCCCAGAAGATCATAAAAGTTAAAAATAAATAAATAAAAAGTAAGGCAAAGCTTCTTTCTTTTGTCATCTAATTTATTTATTTATTTAGTGAAAGGTTCACTGTGGCTTTCTGTTCCAAATATTACACTATAAAGATATTTATTAACTGTTGATCATTTTATTAACTAGGTTAGGGAAATGTTTTACTCAAGAAAAATATAGCTTTTTATACCATTTAAAAAGGGAACAATATTTTAGAAAAATATTCAGAGAGCTCAGAAGAGAAAGTAGTAAACTACTTTAAACTATATAAGGAATTTACCAGAGGGGATGTGTTTTTGTTTGTTTGTTTGTTTTGTTTTGTTTTCTGGAAGTCTGATAGTTTTTCATATTCTTTCTGCTACGTTGCGTTTTATATCCTATTGCTAAATGCACCAGAAATACTTCAAAGATACTCTCTTAAAGTACCTAAAAAGTTAACTCCAAATTTTCTAATGCCCCTCCCCAGAATCTATTGTAAATAATTATTTGCATTTAAAATGTTTGATTCATCGTTTATTTATTCACAAATGCTTATTCAGTACTTACTATATTTCAGTCTCTTTAGGCTCTGGCAACATTATAGTAAGCATAAACAGGCACAGGCCACACTCTCATAGAGCTGATAATCAAGTAGGGTATTCAGATATTAATCAAATAATCACATTAATGGTGGTAAAAACGTGTCAGTGCATTTGGGGGCATGTGTGTGCTAGAGATTGAACGCAGGGTCTTATGTACACTAAGCACAAATTCTATCACTGAGTTATATCCCCAGCCCAAATGGTGGTATAATTATGAATTGAGGTTCATTATTCCGAAGAAATAACATAGTCCTAGACAGCACATACAACAGGAACCTTGCCTAGAGAAGGGCTTATATGAGGGAACACTGCGTCAAGAACAAAATTAGACTGGATCTATAGCTTAAGATTTAATCTCCTTTCATAAGACCACTAATAAACTACACAATTATTAATTCTAAAGATGAGCAGAACAAATTTCATCTAGATCCATTTTCCCAAAGTGTTCCTTCCCATCTAATAGGAAACACTCATCATCTCTTATCCAAGAATTGTACATTTTAGAGGGCTTTTTTCCTTGCTGCCTACTTTCATGATTTATCTAAGTGACAGAAAAGAGTGGGGAAAAACAATCCCAGCATTTTCTCATCATTTTGCTTCTCTATCAAATGAATTACCCTTTTGAAATATATTCTCTATTTTAAAAAGGATGTTTTGTGGATTCTCATTTGCGAATCTATAATATTGCTCTTATAGATCCAATTTATACTTTTTCCTTCCCTTTGGAAATCTGTAGCTATACATCAAATTAATCCTCACTTATATGTCATTGAATGGAGCACATTAGATGATTTTTATTTCCAATTGTTGCTTTACTGCCTATTTTAAATCATTGTAAGGAAGATACATCTCATACATCAGTTTTACTAAACCTTGAAATACATTTGGCTACTTTTCATTTGGTTGTTTTTATTTCTAAAACATTTATTCTTATTGTTTTAGTCAGTTTTTCACTGCTGTGAACAAAGACCCAACCACAACAATTTTAGAGGAAGAAAAGTTTATTTGGGGGCTCACAGTTTTAGAGGTTTCCTTCCATAGACAACTGACTCCATTTCTCCAGGCTCAAGTGAGATGAAGCAGAGCATCATGGTGAAAGAGTGTGGCAGAGGAAAGCATGTGGGAACATAAGGAGAGAGAGAGAGAGACAGAGAGAGAAAGAGGGAGGGAGGAGGGGGAAGAGGGAGAGGGAGAGATAGTCCTCACCATGGCCAACATATAAACCCCAAAGGTATGCCCTCAGTGGCACACCCCCTCCAGCCACACTCTACCTGCCTACAGTTAATCCTTATCAGTGGATGAAAGCATGGATTAGGTTCAGGTTTAAAAACACAATCATTTTACCTCTAAACTTTCTTACATTGTCTCACACATAAGCTCTTTGGGGGACACCTCATATTGAAACCATAACACTTATGGTTTATATACATATACAAAGTACATACTTGTATAATAGAGAAAAGAACATTTTCAGCAGTAAAATAAAATTTGAAATTTACCAACCCTGAGTGAGAGATAACCACTATTAATATTCTGTTGTATAAGTACACGTGTGTGTATACACACATGCACACACACACACATACACACACACAATTCAGTTCCTGAGAGTTTTCATCAGGTGGTTAAGTAAAAAGTGACAGACTTTTTTTTTCACCATAAATAGCCATCCATTTCCATGAATTTTATGATTTTCATAAAACACTAAATTTGCACACCTTTAGTATCTATTGTGTGCTTATTACAAAAATAGAGCAATTCTTTTCTAACCTTGTTTTATGAACTATATTGCCACTGGGCTGGGTGTAGTGGCACACTCCTGTATTCCCAACGACTTGGTAAGCTGAGGCAAGAGGATCACAAGTTTGAGGCCAGCACCTTAGCAATAATACAGTAATAATACAATTCAAACATGTTTCTCACTGCCAAGTAGACGGATGAAAGATTTGATTGCTGATGCTTGAATCAGTGTGTGTTCACCTCTGTGCAAATTAGAAAAAGATCATTGTTTCTCCACAGCCCCACACAAGAGGGTTGCACTTGGCAAGAAAAGACTGTACTGCAGCCTCCCTCGCTCCCTCAGCATGTTGTCCTCAGGCACTGATTTTAGTGTGGTGCGCTAGAGCTCAACAGTCCCTTTTCAGTTTTGCCAGCTGTCTCCAACAACAGGGGGCGCTAGAGAGAGAGAGACTGAGGGCTTGGGGAGGAAAAAGGGATTTGCTTTTCCTGTGAGCCTCCTGTTTGTAGCTTTTGCCAGCCATGCCCCTTAACATGTGTTCACCATAGCAGCAGTTGATCTGGTCTGCAGTTGCCTAACATTTGTAGGACTGGCTGCATTGCCTCCATTTCAGACACCAGCACTGGCTGAGCAGCACCCATCTGTGTTTTTACTCCTCTTGGCTCCTCCTCTGAGTTTGTGGGTTTTAGTAATTCCAACCTCTTATCCTTCTTCCTCAACTCTAGAGGTAATTGACAGTTTATTACAGTTGCAGTCTCTGATTTTTTTTGGGGGGGGGGGTAACCAGGGATTGAACCCAGGAGTGTTCAACCACTGAACCACATCCCCAGCCCTTTTTATATTTTATTTTGAGACAAGGTCTCACTAAGTTGCCTGGCCTCACAAAGTTGCTGAGGCTGGCTTTGAACTTGGGATCCTTCTGCCTCAGTCTCCCATCTGTGATATTTTGTTGTTGTTGTTGTTGTTAAATATTATTTTTTTTAGTTGTAGTTGGACACAATACCTTTGTTTTATTTATTTTTATGTGGTGCTGAGAATCGAACCCAGGGTCTCACACATGCTAAGTGAGCCCTCTACTGCTGAGCCACAACCCCAGCCCTATGGTAACTCAATGACATCTCTTTTTACCTTTTTTGGTTACCAAGTTGGCAGTTTCATACTGAGTTGATAATTCTTTAAATTCTCTTTATTCAGTTAGTGTTGTGTAATTTCTGTCTCTAGACTGAATCCTGACTGGTACAAAAAGGAAGATGAATTAGGGCAACTAAACATTACAGTCTACATACTTATTTGGTTTTTTTTTTTTTTCAGATGTAACTTAAACTCCGCTAATATCAGAATAGCTCAGAAAGGGGAAATCACTGTCTATCAGACTCAGGTTGGGGGTTATGGGCAGAATGAAGGTATGACATCCCCCAAACTAGCTGGTTCAGTTGGCAGACTCTACTTAGGGAATTTCTGGTGGGGAAATGAAAAACTGAAGCCTAGATCTTTTCAAAGGAGACCTGTTAATCAGAAAGACGTTAATCTGCTGTAATTACCAACCTCATTAGCTATGACTTCCCACAGTAAAAGTCTGTGTCTCTCCTGGAGGGTTTATGGCAGCTGAGGATCTGTTGCAGTTCTGTTCTGTTTCTCTTCTCCAGATACGTTCTTCATTTGGGAACCTAGCTGAAGGGATGGCACCTATCCTAGCTTCACGGAAGAGGGAAGGAATAAGAGCAGAATCATGCAATGGCTCTTAAGGCTTCTGCTTGGAAGAGGCCTCAGACAGACACATCCATCTCCATTCCATTGGTCAAAGCAAATCATATAGTTAAACTTTCTATCAGTGGAACAGTCTGAGCAAGTGTTAAAATCTTGCCCCTGCTGCCTAAGAATGTGACCTTTGGTTAACTTTCTAGTTCTGTTCTCCTGGAACCAGATTAGAGCACTATGTGAACAAAGTTATTCAGCAACATTGCTTATAATTAAAATAATCTCTAATTGGAAACTGATCTGGATATGGAGAGAACTATAATGCATTATAAATACAGTATGGAGATTATGCAGCTCTTAACTTCCCTGAGTGGTGACTGCTTTCACTGGATGTGTCCCCTGTAGTGATGCCAGACGCTGTGCCTCTGAAGTTGTTACAGGAGATATCTGCTCCTGTGGGAATGGGATCTAGGTCAGGGAGGTCTTGAACATCCCCTGTGTGCATGACATCTTCTTCCATTTGAGCTTCTTTGGGAACTGTAGGCCTTGATGTCCTACAGAAGAGAGACACTGGGTGCTGCCCTACTTGTACACTGTGGTTCCTGTCTTATGTTCTTCTGAGTGAATGTTTTGTTCCACCAAACCTGCTGGTATTGCCCCAAAAGCTGCAGCAGGGGAATTCCCATAAGGGAACAAAGATGAAACCAACTGCGATTCCAAAAAGGAACACAAAATGTCCAAAGCTTTTTTTTTTTTTTTTTAGGGAAACTTACATTAAAAAGTGCTGCCATGTATCCTTGGGAGAGATGGTGAAAGAAAAGGGATGTTGTACCTACATACATCCCCAGCAAGGAGGGCTAAGGTATGGAGTTTATATGAGAATTTAAGGAATTTTGGCTCAGGGCCAGGGCTATTTTATTTCAGTGTTTTAGGCAACAAACTAGTACCTGTATCAGTGCCTGGGAATATTCAAGGCCTCTGCTTGGGCTCAAGCCTCTTGGGGAAAAGCTACAGTTGGCTAGGTCAGACAGCAGTCAAGGCACGCTGATTTTTTTTTTTTTTTAATCAGGTTACAGAAAGAAAGCAGTAGGCTGGGAGGTGTGGGGGAGAACTGGGGACCCTACAGTGAGTCTGATGCCAGAGTGGTCTGTGGTAGTTTTCTGAGTTTGAATGCCGAATTGAACCTAAGAACAGAATCAATGCAACCGTGGCACTATAAGCAGAAATACACATTCTCCCCTTGGGGTACATCCTAGTACTCCACGGATGTATGCTTCTCTCCCTGAGTCAAATAATTAGAAGCAATAATCAAATCTGCATGGGGGAATTCTCCTATAGGATCTGGTACCTTTTAGTAAATAATTGATTGATAGAGATTGCTGATCAGTAGAGGAAAATGAAAAGAGAAATAGTTTTATGGCTCAGAGAGGTCTCAGTTAGAAGTCTGGCTCTGCCACTTGCTGCTTAAAACTTGTATGAATTGCTTTACCCCTCTGAATATCAGAATTTTCATCTATAAATTTATTCTTTTTCAGGACTTTTTACTAAATGAAAAAATTCAACTGGAACTCAGTCAAGCCAAAGCCAAAAAAATAAAATAAAATAAAGGACTTATTTGTTCATGTAATAAGAAAGGGTACAGGTAAACTGCCATCTAACCATCTAATGAACCTGAGTCTCCTGGAATCTCATTTTGTCCCCATCTCCAAAATTTTCAGCTTCTTGGCTTTATTTTATCCTACTTTGGGCAGGATTTCCCCACAAGACAGAGCTACTAGCAACTCTGGCTCACATTCTTACAATGGACATATATAATTCTGTTTTCATTAATCACAACTTTAGAGTGTAGCTGAGTGCTTGCCGGGTTTCTGTTCTCGTGACTAAAATGCTCAAGGGTCACTCCAGTCAAACTGGGCTAACTGGGCTGCACGAAAATAATCACACAAGAGACACAAATACCTTTTTCTTTGGGGTCGCTGTTACGGCTCCCCTGACCTTAAGGGTCCGCAGAAAGAGAGAGCGAGAGCATGCGCTGACCTCTTTTATTGAGAAGTTATTCAAATGAGGCAAGGGGTCAGGTTTCAGGGGGCTGAGTCTATCTTCATGATGTCCACTGTCAGCAGGTTGACTGACACCTGGGTGGGCCACACCCAAGGGCACAGTAAGAGGAGGGGACACACACAAGGCACTTCCATGGAAGATTCTACCCTAAACAGGGCAAGGGGTTATATTACAAAGGAACAGGTGAGCATAGCTTCACCCATGGGGCTGTAGCAAGACACACCCATGCACGAGACACTGACCACATTTCTGTGACTGAGCGCCTCAGCACCCAGCCGGGGAGTGTGACCCAGTCACGTGTAAGGTTGGTCTCCCACAAGTGCTGTGTTATTATTTTCCCTATCTTAATTGTACTGGACTTCCTTATTTAGATTAATTGTTCTGGCATTTACAATTAAAGACAATCCTTGCCAAAGAAGCTGAAAAAAAAAAAAGCAGAAACTAAGTAAACTGATAACTCTAATGGTCTATATACTCAGGGACCACAGTGATCATCCAGTCCCCTGAGTTCTGCTTTCCTGTAACATCATGTCCTCCTCCTCAGGTTGCTGACGCACCTCGAATGAACTACTGCTGAGCATTTGGTTCCGTTAATTATGCACGAAGATTCTGAGTCGTAAAATTGACAGTTTGTTTATTGGGGGATGCTGGGGAGCCTGGAAAGTTGCAGACTGCTTTGTTTTTACACAGTGCATCTTTTATAGGGCAGTGTGAGGTTAAATCTGAACTATGGCATAACATTTTGAAAACAACTAACTTGTTTGCTAGTACTAAGAAAACAGATTTCCCAGTGACAAAACAGGATGTGTTCTCATAAAATGCCAGGAAACATACACCTAAAGTACATAACAGGTAGTACAATTGGGGCCTTATTTTTCTCCTTAATCAGGGTCATCGTGCCTCACAAGAATTAGCCTAGCGTGGGGAGTTAATGCTGCCCTATAGCATTTAGCAGCCCAGACTCCTTGGCTTCCCATAATAAACAGGAATTCTGCATTCAGATTCTTCAGGGTGCACTCTCCATGACTTCAGGAGATAGCACTCCGACACTAACCCATCTTCCACCTATTCAGATCATGGCTAAAATGTCTTTTCATTTTTATTAAGAATATTCACAAGATTATTCTTGCCAACAACCTACACTGATGAGATGAGCTGGGTTCAAAGGAGCTGGCTGAGACATTAAACTAAGAACACGGAGAAGAAATCACTCAACACATGAACATTAGTTTCTCAGATCAAGGGTGGGACTACTCTTAACATTAAGGGTCAACTTCCATGCTAGAAGGCACTGGAAAAAGACAGTGTGCACCAGGAATCTCTTTATTTTTATAGGGGGGACGCACAAAGGATTTTCGATGAAATGTTCTTCACCATATAAGACAGGGGACAGGGTTTCAAAGGTGGAGTCTTGCTTCGTGTTGTCTTGTGGTCAGCAGATTGATTGACATCTTGGCAAGTCACATGCATCTCAGGTGCTGCGTGGTACCACAGGCAGAGCAAGAAGAGAGGCACATTTGCATTGAACACCCCAATCAGGGTGCAGTGCCAGACTTGTTCCCTCATATGGTTACAATGCGCATAGCTCACACACACAACCCATGGATGGCTCACAACAGATTATTCTGAACTTTAATAGTGCCTTAGACTGGGTTTCCTAGAAACAGTCTCTGAAATGATGAGTTTGATGCAGAAGCCTCCTTGCAGCTGATCCCACCACTTGCTTTAAAGCTAGAGTGATTCTTTAGAGTTATCCTAAATTGGGGAAAAATCCAGCCTTTATTTTGTTGTTGTTTTGTTTTGTTTTGTTTTGCATCAGCTGAACCTGGGAGGGGCTTTAGGATTGGATCAAGGCAATCTTCTGCTGTCAAGCAATTTCATGTGCAGGATGCACATATGAGCCAATATGCACCATAGCATGAGAATGAGTACCTTGGCCTTGTATACAGGATTATGATGGAAACCAAAATATCCACATGTTTTATTACAGACACATTTTTATTGGTTCCTTCTTCTTATTCTTCTACTCATTGTTCCACATCAGGGCCATTTAGTACCTTATCACAGCTATCCCTGTCTCTTTTATTTCTTTGGAATTATTTACATTTAAACAGTTGGACATGGTTTTATACTTTCCCCCCTTTTCTCTTACATATATGGTTTCTCTGAGTTTTTGTAAATCTGATGTTCTAAACCTAAAATGTCAGAATGCCATTAATTCATAGGGACTTTCTCTCACATAAGCAATCTTCTCTTTCTTTTTGACTAGAAAAAAAAATAGAACTTTGTTCCTCTTTTTGCTTTCTCTGCTTTCTAAGAATACTTGCATTAAAGTTCTTGGTTGCAAATAACAGAAACAAATTTGGTTTAGTTAAGGAGGAAAATGATTTTTGGAAGGATTAAATGTTGTACAATAGGCATAAAAGTGAAAAAAAGATTTGGGCAGGAACCTATTGAGCCATTTGTCTACGAAGTTCCATTGCTGGATTCTGCTGGTTTCTGCTGTCTCTGACCTCATGATGGCAGTAGCAAGTCTACCAAAAAAAGTGTGATTGTGGTTTCCAAAACCCTGAATAATCACTGAGATTCCATGTTTCCTGAAAAATAGCAGCTGGGGCTGGGGTGTGGCACAGGGGTAGAGTGTTCTCTGAGCATGGCTGAGGCACTGGGTTTGATCCTCAGCACCACATAAAAATAAATAAAATAAAGGTATTGTGTTCATCTACAACTTAAAAAAACTGTTTTTAAAAAAAGTAGCAGCTGCAGTGATTCAAACAATAGTGGTGGTAAATAGTGGCATCAGAGGTCTGAGCAGCACAGCACTCTTGGGATAGGGCAACACTCTTTTCCCTTTTGCTCCTCCAGCCTTGGGAGTTAGAAGTTTCCTCTGCTTACTGATATCTGTAGATGTCACTCACCTTTCCATCCCTTCACCTTTCCATCCCTTCAGCCCCTTTAGTACTTTTGTCAACAATTCTCAGTGTTAGCCAGGCGTGATGGCACACGCTTGCAATCCCCGCAACTCAGGAGACTGAGGCAGAAAGAGTGCAAGTTCCAGGCTAGTCTGGGCAATTTGGACCCTGTCTCAAAATAAGAAATGCAAAGGGTTGAGGATGTGGCCCAGTGATAGAGTGCCCTGGGTTTATTCTCCAGTACCAAAAAAAAAAAAAAAAAAAAAAAAGGAAGAAGAAGAACAATTCTCTCAATTAAATGTTCAATGTTTGAAATACCTAGAGTTGTTTCTATTGTCCTGAATATACACAGAAATATACAAGCATGGCAATATCTTCCCAGAAAACACATTAGCATCTTATATGACTATAACATTCTGTATAACATAATTTATATAGGAAAGGCAAGCAGCCCAAATCCTCTTCATCTTTCCCTTTCTTGTTTTCTGGTTGTTGCTTTTTCTATAAATAAGTTATGACTATTATACTACTAGTATTCCTTATGTTATGTGACATATTTTGACCAAAGTATTTCTTAAATTCCATATTCCACGTACACGTTCTACCCAACAATTCTTATTGAGATCTATAAAATCAAATATCAAGTTTACTTTGTTCATCATCATTCTAAGTATTGATACATAAAAATAACTCTCAACCAACTCTTTGAGATAACTTATATGCAATAAAGTACACATATCTTAAACAGCAGTTTAGTGTATTTTTATGTAAATTCTATCTAAAGGCATAGAACATTCCAGCAGTCCAGAAAGCTTACTCATGCCACTCCATCAAAACACCATTAAAGATAATGGTTATTCTGAAATTTAACTGCAGATTGGTTTTGAACTTCATATAAATGGAATCGTATGGTTGATATTCTATTATGTCTGGATTCTTTTGATATTTTGTATGAGATTTATCTATTTATTGAATGTAGTAGCTTATTTTAATTTTTGCATTATTTATATCACCCTATCATTCATTTAAAACTTATTTATCTATCCAATTTATGATAAAAAAATTGAGTTTTTACCAATTGGTAATCTGCTATGAACATTCTTACACATTTTGATGGCTACAAGCACTCACTTCTGTTAAGTGCATACATTTTCTTATGGTGTGAAGAACAGGATGAGGATTAACTGTTTTCCACATGCATATCCAATGAACCTGGCACCGTTTATTGAAAAGACCATCCTTTTCCCTGCTGAATAGTGGCCTCTTTCCAGTAAATCATGTTACTATATAGTAGATCAGTTCTAGACTCAGCATTCTGTTCCACTGATTTATGTGTCTATTTTTGTACCAATATTGCTATGTTTTTCTTTTTTTTTTAAAAGAGAGAGTGAGAGAGGAGAGAGAGAGAGAGAGAATTTTCAATATTTATTTTTTAGTTCTCGGCGGATACAACATCTTTGTTGGTATGTTTTTCATTACTATAATTTTCAAGTCTTATACTTGAAAGTTTAAAGCCTCCACTATTTTCCCCTCCATTACTGCCTTCTTTATTCCTGCATTTCCATATGTACTTCTTTATTTAATCCCATATGCTTTATTTATTTTTTGCATTTCTGTATATACTTTTTCAAAGAGTTTTAGTCCAAATTTAATGTAATTGTCAAAATGCTTGTCCTATCTTTTCATTATTTTTTACTTCTTTTCACTTGACTTGTTTTGTATCACACTATTATTATTCTATTTTCTCCTCTATTAACTTTTCAAACAGCTTTATTGAGGATACACATACTAGGCAAATGACCCATTAAAGTACACAATTCTATAGGTTTTAGTATATTCAAAGAATTGTGCATTCATTGCCACAATTGATTTTTACATTTTCATTATCATAAAGAGAAAGGGCTGGGATTATGGCTCAGCTGTAGAGGGCTCACCTAGCACGTGGGAGGCCCTGGGTTCGATCCTCAGCACCACATAAAAATAAATAAATAAAATAAAGATATTATGTCCAATTACAACCAAAAAATAAATATTAAAAAAAGAGAGAGAGAAATTGCACACTACTTAACCATCACCCTCCAAACCCCTATATTCCCTAGCCCTAGGCAACTACTACTTCCGATTTCTTTAGATTTCTAGTCTGGACATTTCACAAAAGCATTTGGAAAAATGCACTCAATGAGTTCGTGTGTGTGTGTGTGTGTGTGTGTGTGTGTGTGTGTGTAAGAAAGAAGGAAAAAAAGCAAAATTTTGAGTTACATATTGAGTAAGGATTCCTATAAGAAATAAATGAAATTTGTAGATTTAGGATAACATATTGAGAAGTACCCTGTTTGGAAATCAGACAGCCTGTCACAGTCAAGTTCCAGGTAAGTGGACAATTAACTTCTGAGCCTCAGTTTACTTTTAGGGACTGATACCCCATTACAGACACAAGAAACAAAAGGCTCAAGAAATAAAGCGGCTGGGCCAGTGGTACATGCCTATAATCCCAACAATTTGGGAGACTGAAACAGGAAGATCTCAAGTTACAGGCCAGCCTATACAATTTAGCAAGACTTTGACTCAAAATAAAACTAAAAGGGCTGGTTTCAGCTTGTTGACTCTTCTTATAGTACTAGAATATGTATTAATCTTTCTTCAGCAGATTTTTAAGAATCAAAACTTTTACACATAGGAGCACTGGCACTCCTAGTTTCAATCCCCAATATTGAAAAAAAAATTAATGACATTATTGGTAATTTAGTATCAGACTACATATATTTATTATTCATATAAACCACAAAATCCTTCGTATTTTATAGCTACAGCAACTGAGAAAAAGACAACGGCATTGGTACTTAACCCAGGTTACACACTTGTAAATAGCCAGGGTTCCAATCCAGAGTCTGTGCCCTAAACAAACATGCTTTATGTATTCCAAACAGTAAGGAGGTTTTTGTTTTGTTTTGTTGTTTTGTTTTTTTAACAGTAAGGAGTTTTTAAGGATGATATATCAGTAATATTTTAACTAAGAAGTTCTTATAACAAAGATTAGGAAACTGCATATTAAGATTCTAACAGTCCTTAACTCAGTTTAGGCCTGCAGAGCCTAAAGTCAATGCTACTATTTATTCTCCAGAGTTGCACCTAATTCCCAGCAAAATCATGAGAGTAAAATTCATTGCTGAGTTACCACATAAGTCCTGGATTCTGTAGAGTGTGCCTTAGTTGGCAACTATTTCTTTTGTTTTGAATTTAGTTAGGCTGAAAAAGGGGCTGACATTGAAGTTGCATCTCAAATCTGGAAAAGCCTTTCGGAATTCCTATTCATCAACCATTGTTAGAAAGAATAAGAAGAAATCAAGGAAATTAAGTTTAATCCATGTAATAAATTAAGAGCACCTTAACCAGGGTTAGAGAGAAATATCTTCCAGCAATGCTCTTAGGAAGAATAGGGATTTACTGTACTCTTGTGTTATTTGTTGAAGCATTTAGAATAAGCCAGCGTCAGAGAGCATACTGTGTCAGGACCATGGAGTTCAATGTCTTATAAACTTACAGTACATGTTTCATCTTTTACTGGATTTTTTTTTTACTTTGGAAAGGACATGTTTTTTTTAATATATATATTTTAGTATCTTTATTTTGCTGTTTGCTTATTTTTATGTGGTGCTGAGGATCCAACCCAGCACCTCACATGTGTGAGGCAAGTGCTCTGCCACTGAGCCACAACTCCAGCCCCAGGATTTGTTTTTAATAAACTATTTCTTCATTGTTTGTTGAGAACCTTACTTTCAAGATCATTGATATGACCATGATATCTATAGATTTTCTTAAAATTTTAGCTTTGGCAGGATAAAAATAAATGTAATTTAAGAATAATAGTCCAACTTCAGCCAGCCTTGGGTCTTAAAATAGAATATAAGCACTGTAAACACTTGGATAACTCTGACAAAGAAACACATTTCTTTTACTCTCAGCATGTTTATTTGATTTATAAGGGTCATTCATATTGTGAGAATTCTATTTTTCACGATTGAATAATTAAGATAAAATATTAACCCATAGCATATTTCAGCTACAAGAGGGAAAAGTAGAAAGAAAAAATTGGGTTGAAGATGTAGCTTAGTGGTGGAGTATTTGCATAACATGCATGAGGCTCTGAGTTTGATCCCCAGAACTGCAAAACAAACAAACACACTAATTATTACATCTGCACCATCATTATTTGATGTGAGCACCTGCTTTTTTTAACCTATACCATTATGAACCTTAGCAAATGTATTTTAAGATAATAATCCCATTAAATGTAAATATGAGTAAGATATATCTCATGAAAATTATATTCTCCAAAGCAAAATAGAACTTGTGAGGACAGAAAGATTTTGTAAATACTGGGTTGTAATATTTGTTTCTGCTTTCCATTTTTCATAGTATGTTGTTTTGATTGAAGTATGTTAAGCAAATCTGTATATGCAGTTTGAATGGGGAGGATATTTTAATTGCCTTTTCAGATAGTTGTAGTTTTTTTTTTTTCCAAAGTACATTAAGAATCAAAAGTGGGGCTGGGGATATAGATCAGTTGGAAGAGTGCTTGCCTAGCATGCACAAGGCCCTGGGATCAATCCCCAGCACCACACACACACACACACACACACACACAAAAGAATCAAAAGTAGCAATTTAAAGCTAGCCAAGGTGACACACAGCTCTAACTCCAGTGACTCGGGAAGCTGAAGCAGGAGGATCTCAAATTAAAAGCCAGCCTCAGCAACTTAGCAAGGCCCTAAGCAACTAAACAGAGACCCTGCCTAAAAATAAAAAAATAAAAAGGATTGGGGATATGGCTCAGTGGTTAAGTGCCCCTGGGTTAAGCATATCTGGGAATTAAATTCCTGGTACAAAAAAAAAAAAAAAAAAGTGGCAACTTGTTAGAGGTTAGTTGCAATGTGGAATCCAAAACCATTATTAATGACTTTCTTACTGTGTTACATTAAAATCCACTGCACTTTGAATGGATATTTTACCCATGAAAAATTCTTTAGCATCTTCATTGGCCATTTGGGAAACAATCAAAAAACAAACAAAAAACTTCTGATTTTCCAAGGTCTTCATATCTTACATATGTTGACACATTTTCATTAAACAATATTTTTAAAAATCACAATTCTTAGTATTACTACTGAACTCATCAGAAATACACCCAAAAAAGTCTTAAATAGTAGGAACCTATCAAGTCCATGGGGAGAACACAAGTTTCCTGAAATCTTAATTTTTACTTGAAAGCTCAAATTTTTTCATTGGCAATAAATACTTTGTGCTCTCTGAAGTGACAGGATTAGTTAGTTCATTTTTGAAAGAATATCTCCAAGTTACCTAATTCTACATAACCGGTCTGATTCAGTCATTAGTAAATATTGTTTCATGAAAAAAACACAGCTAGTTTAACTCCCCTTTCAAAAAATTGTATGAATTCCTTTTCTTCAATACAACCATCATGCTTCACTATGCAGAAGTGTTTTATGTATGCTTATATTTTGTCACATGGAATTATAAAAAGACACTTAAAGAATCAAGATTTAATGATTAGACTTTACTGCTTCATCAACGGCATTAAGTGAAATAAGCTTTTTTTTTTTTTTTGAGAGTGTGTGACAGTAAAGACTTTAATGATTAGTTTTATTTCAGTGCCTTGATTAATGCCAAGCCTTCAGCAATTTTACCTACCATTGCTTTTGCATCATCAGTACAAACGCCAACATGGTGAAAAAAAGCAAATAATGTCTTATATTATTATGAAAATGGTCTGACTTAGCACTCTTGGGGTCCATGAATCACACTTTAAGAATTATTTTCTAGTCAGGCATAGTAGTCTGTGCCTGTAGTCCCAGCTACTTGGGAGCTTGAGGTTGGAGCATTGTTTGAGCCCAGGAGTTAGTTCAAGACCAGCATGAACAACACAGTGATACCCCATCTCAAACTAACTAAATTAACTAATTAATTAAAAATAATAATTTTCTGTAGTATAGTTCATTAATACCTGGAATGAGACATTCCACTTTCTGGATTTTTTTCTTGAAAAACATTATTTATCTACCTTATATAAATAATACTTTGTCATTCAGGTGACCCAATATTTAATTAAATATGTGATTTGCTTTGCCAGCAAACAGACCTATGATTCTCAAACATTTTATTAGGAACTCTAACAAAATAAATGTTGAGCTGATATTCTTTATATATGCATATTTATTTTTTATAAGTTATGTAAATAGTGATATACTATTTAATAATGTAATACCTCCAAAAATATAAATTTTAAATGGATGAGATAGGAATTAAATATGTATGTGTGTGTTGCTGGGGATCAGACCCAGGGCCTTGTACTTGCTAAGTGCTTACCCTACTTGTGAGCTAAAACACCAGCCCTAAACAATATTCTTTTTTTGTGATGGTGCTGGGGATTAAACAAACCAGGGCCTTATGTATGCAAGGCAAGCACTCTACCAACTGAGCTATATCCCCAGCCCCCTAAACACTATTTTTAAATTATTTATTTATTCTATTTGTTATACATGATGGCAGAATGCAATTCATTTTATATTGCACATATAAGAGCACAATTTTTCAAATCACTGATTGTACACTAAGTATTTTTATACCATTCATGTCTTTATACATGTACTGAGGGTAATGATGTCTAATTCATTCCACCATCATTTCTACCCCTTTGCCCCCTCCCTTCCCCTCCCTCTCTTTTGCCCTATCTAAAATTCCTGCATTCCTCCCATGCTCTTCCCTCATTGCCTTTATGAGTCAGCATCCTCATATCAAGGAAAACATTTGGCCTTTGGTTTTGGAGGATTGGCTTGCTTTACTTAGCATTATATTCTCCAACTCCATCCATTTACCTGCAAATTTTTTTTAAATTATTTTTTAGTTGTACACAATACCATTACTTTATTTATTTATTTTTATGTGGTTCTGAGGGTCAAAAACAGTGCTTCCCACATACTAGGCAAGGGCTCTACCACTGATCCACAACCCCAGCCCAACACTATTCTTAAATACATTTAATTTTATTATAAATAAAATGTTTCTTTGCCAAAACAAATAAAAAATCACTTGGTGAGAGAAATGTAATTTAATATACTTTGTTATCATAAAATTTGGGTATTATACCATAGGATTAAGTGATAAGAAATTCTAAGTTTAACATTTGTCATTAATGACTCTTTTAGCTAAAAACTCCTGTAAATATGGATTCATATTAAAGAGTTGGCTTCATTTACTAGAGTATTGATTTTTCAGTCCATCCACCAGTTATAAAAATATTTTTTCCATAAATAAAAATGTTTTTATTAAAATTTAAGTAGCAAATTTTTGTTTTCCTGGATATCAAAAATTTGTTCTTGTGAAGTTTTCGCATTTTCACATTTTAAGTGAAAGGATTCAAAACTAACTTTCTGGAAGATTTAAAAGTAGATCTGATAAACTCATTATAGAGCCATTATAATTTGATTTTCTCATTCACTGTTAAGTATTCCCTTTCCTTTGAAATGTTAGATTAAATATGGGGGTGGGGAGGTTGTGTTTTTGCATGTACTAGAGAAGACTTACCGTGCAAAGTACTCACATAACTTGCTTTGTGGTTCATGCTTCTGCTTAATATGACTATATGGTTGGCCTAGAGTCTTTTACTATAAATTTGTGTCTATATCCTTTTATTTTGCTTTCAGATGAAAAAAAATAGTATTTGGTCATCACATTTAAGTTACTGGCTTCCAGAAAATACTAGTTGAAATCAGAATTGTAACACTAGATTTGAACACATGGATTTCTGAGGAATCTTAATTTGAGGCTACCAATCTAGCTAATCCTGAGGGACCTCTGGGTCACAAAACAACCTATCCAACCATGATCTGTATAGAGCCAAAGTTCGAGGTCAAACTGCCCTCTTGTGGTGAGAGATTGTGTTTGTGTGTGGTCTTCTCAGATACTTGCCCTTCATTTGTAAGTTTTTAATCTATCTGGCATTGATTTATATACATTTATAAATCATACAAACATAAAAATCAGTGTGGCACTGGGGATCCAACCCAGGTCCTTGCACCTGCTAAGCAAGCACTGTATCACTAAGCTATATTCCCAGCTCAATTTTTTAATACTTATATGTTTTGTTGTGTATTATTCCCATGAAATTCACCATTTAAAAATATGTAACTCAGTGAGTCTTATTATATTCACAGAGTTGTGTAACCATCATCACTAATTTCAGAGCATCTTGATCACCCCCCACACAACTCCATAAGCATTGATTTTAACGTTTAGGGTGTATATCACTACGTCTAGCACCAGCGCCATTTCTATTCTTTCCCCAGTGACTTGTAACATCATTGGTCCCAAATCAAGTTTAAATTATCTGTGTGGATTTGCTTTTTATATTTTTAATATATTTATATATATTTTATATTATCTTCCATTGGTCTATTTGTCTATTCCTGCACAAATTATTAAAGCAAGTTCCATCATTCTGTTATTCTTTCTCATAATTATCTTATTGGCCTTTTCCATTTCCATATAAATTTTTGAAATAACTTGTCAAGTTCCACAGAAATCCCAGGTGGAAATTTAGCTATGAACAGAAGAGTATTATCCATTTATTTAGGTTTAAAAACTATTTTAGGTATTTTTATAATTTTCCTTCATTTTTTGTTATATTTATCCCCAGATGGCTTACATTTTTGTTGTATTTATTCCTTGAATCCTTATTTTTTAATGCTACTGTTCTCAGGTAGACTGTTATAACAAAACAAAAACACAGAAGGGGAAAGGATATAGAGTGGGATGAGAAGGTTACTTTCTTATGTAATGAATCAGGTTTTTCTGAGGTTATATTCACATAAAGGTGTGAAGGAAAAGAGGAAGTGGATCCCAGGATGATCTGTGATCCAAATGGAGAGAACATTGGGACAGAGGTTTGAAGTGAGTGTGCCTGCTATATATGGAACACAGTCAACCAAGAGAGCAGCCGAGTAACAAAAGCAAAGTTATCCAGCACATTGTGGGCCAATTTAAAAACGCTGGCTGTTACTTTGCAGGAGAATACTATCTGAATCTTAACAGATCATTTAACTATGCTGTTAAAGAGTCCTATCTAAAGCTGGGGCTGCAGCTCAGTGTAGAGTACTTGCCTAGCATGTACAAGGCCCTGGGTTTGGTCCCCAGTCCTGTCTCAGGCTTTTGTCCTGTGGTCTGTCTACTGGCCTGGCCATGGAAAATTTGAGTTGGAGAACAAGGCCTTTGAAGTTCAAAATGGACTAACCTGGAAACCTGATAACTTTGTACATGAAAGGCTCCCCATTAAGAGTTGGCCAGTGAAAGGAACTCACATGATATTGTAATGCCAGATTCATGGGACCCCAACAGACCTCCAGGAGCCAAATCCGATGCAATCACACAAGAGTCTTTATTGCAAGCTCCAGCCTGGACTCACAACCAATGCAGCGGTCTCAGGGAGTGAGTCCCAGTTCTTTGTTCAGTGAGATTTTATAGGTTTTGGGGGGCTACTCTATGCATCACAACATCACACAGCAAATCATTCCATACTGCGGGAAAAATCAAAAAACAACTCTTAACATTGATTAGCACATTCACTGGCGGGAACAAGTTGGGTAGGGGTGATTGGTCAGTACAAAAGGGGTATTCATTTGAACTGATTGGTTTAGGCCACGAGGGGTGTACGTGCTGAACTACATGGTTTCCCAACATGTTATCAACCACAGTAAACTACTGGGGGGTTTATCTGGCATCCCCAGTATTTTCCCTGTCTCATGCTGATTGGTGGTTGCTAGGGGTTGCTGTGGGTCTTCACCTACCTTGAGTCAGGGATGCCTGGTGCCACAGATCTCTCCTGTTATTTGCAGACAAACAACTCAGCAGGGTGGGTATGTGCCTAGGAGTGCTCTGTGGGTCTTTCCAAGGACAAGGGTCACGACCCCTTCCTTAGGACAGGCCTTGAGGTAGAAGCTGCTGTTATTTATTTTCAAAAATGGAGTCACATCAGTTTCTCAATATCAGAAAGGTGGAAATGAAGAAGAGATGGGTATTCTCAGAATGCCATGGGCTTCCAACAATAGAAGACACAAAGGTGAACTGTGGCCCCAGTTTGTTCTCTCTTCCCTATCCTTATTGAGTTTCTCTTCCCAGCTTTTGGCCCTATTTGACCATCACAAACTTGGCTTCAAGCCTGATGAAGAGAGAGTGATTTCCACATAGAATGGCACTTCCTAAGCAGCATCAGCTTTCACAAATCTCTTTATGAGCTTCTCCTTCACATTCATACTTTGGTAGACACACACACACAGCTTGTTACACTTTCTCACATGTGCCCACATATCCATCTACACCATTTCTTTAGGATGATGTGGTTAGTAACTTTCTCTGCTCCGCAGATTCTCCTTTCATCCTTCACTTCCCCAGCTCCTCCCATATTTGGGTAAATGCTGATTCCCAAAACCCCTACTCCAGTAATATATGTAGTAACAATTTCTTTCATGGCTACATTCTATTGAGTCTATTCTATTGAGTTTTGGTACCGGCAATGGTAGCAGAAACAGAACCTTAAGAATGGAAATCTGGAATCTGTTCTCTGATCTCACTGGATTAAAAGACATTAATGTCTCTACTGATGTAGTAAATGACAGTTCATGGTAAAAGTTATTTAAGTTTTCACATGTTGTCATTTGGTTTGCTAATATACAGAAGCAAGATCAACTTGAATGAAAGTCAGATGCCAGAATATCTGTGGTATATATAGAGAGAATGGTATCCAAAGACTCAAGGAGATGGAAATGTTGGAGTGATTTTATTAGTATGACTTACACTCTCTCTTCATCAAAGCTTTTTCAAAAAATCATTGGTGAAGAAAGTAATATTATCCTCAAAAAACTCTAATAGCAATTGTCTGCTAATGTTAGTAAAATATGCTCTCATTGAAACTGCCTCCTTAAACATAATAGAGATGAGGGGAAATAAGAGAGGCAGGAGACACTTAGAAGGATTGAACCTCGAGAAAGGAAGACTCTAATTACCAAAACTGGCATCAGGGCCAGGGCAGTAATTATAATGGTTTCAACCTACAGAGATCTTAAGAGTCAGTTAATTGATTATGATCAGCTGGACTATAAAACTTGCTTACATAAGCAAAAAGAAAATCAAACTATAGAGCTACCGAATAAAGGTTAAACTTTAATCACCTTAACAGAGTCACAGGTACTCACCCATTTCTTGATTTAAACTCGCTTACCTCATTGATATTTAGTGTAATAATTGATGTTAGGACAATTTAGGGTTACTATTTTATCGTCTGTTTTCTCTATATTTTCATTCTTTTGTATCCCCTTTTCCTCCCTTCCTGATAGTTGAACATTTTTTCCAATGTTTTTGAAAGTATTTCTGTATTTTTTAAAATTTAAGTAGTTGCTCTAGGGATCATACAAATACTTAACTCCTTACAGTCTATGAGAATCAATATTTTTCACCATTTGAAATGGAATATATGCTAGGGTGATAGCTCATTGGTAATGTCTGCCTGACATGCATGAGGCCCTGGTTCAATTCCCTGCACCAAAAAAATTAAAATGGAATGTAGAAATCTTACCATTAGATTGCTTTAATTCTTCTGCCTTTATGACAAATATTACCTCTACATACACTGAGATAAGAAGACTAATTTATTTTCTTTCAATCATTAAATGTAACAGTGGAAAGTTATGTCTGATTCATTCTACTTCATTAAAATCTGCTATTTGGAGTCAGAGCCACACATGTAGCCTGACAGTGAATACTCTAAAAAAGGGGTTGCTTTCCAAAGTTCCTTATTCTCTTTAAAGTTTCCCAGTACTTCTAGGTTCCCTGACGCTCACCCTTGCAGTCCTCCAAGTAAAAAGCTGGGGCTTTAGTTACCCTGCTTTGCTGCACACTTCTAACAACTGTGGCTACATCTAGGCCAGGAAGTGAGTGGAAAGTGAAAAAAAGCAATGAGATCACAGCTTCTCTGAAGAAAGGTTCCTGTCCTCAGAGTTTTGGGTTTGTTTCTACTAAGCCTTCCTTTAATTTAGCTGAAAATGACTTCTTCATATTAGTACCTTCGTAGGTCCTTCATAATACCTTATATACTTATAAAAAATATTTTTAGATGTTATTGGACCTTTATTTTATTCATTTATTTTTATGTGGTGCTGAAATCAAACCCAGTGTACATCATTTGCTAGGCAAGCACTCTACCACTGAGCCACAATCCCAGCAGCCTTATGTATTTTTAAAATTTTATTTATTCTTATTTGTTATATATATGACAGCAAAATGCAATTCAATTCATATTACACAAATAGAGGACAATTTTTCATGTCTCTGGTTGTACACAAAGTAGAGTCCCACCATTCGTGTTTTCATACATGTACTTAGGGTAACAATGTCCATCTCATTCCACTGTCTTTCCTACTCCCATGCCTCTTTCCTTCCCCTCTGTCCCTTTTTCCCTATCTAGAGTTTGTGTATTCCTCCCATGCTCCCTCACCCCATCCCCATTATGAATCAGCATACTTATATCAAAGAAGACATTCGGCATTTGGTTTTTTGGAATTGGCTTACTTCACTTAGCATTCTATTCTCCAACTCCATCCATTTCCTGTAAATGCCATGATTTTATTCTCTTTTAATGCTGAGTATATTCCATTGTGTATATATGCCACATTTTTTTTATCCATTCATCTACTGAAGGGTAAATAGGCTGGTTCCACAATTTAGCTATTGTGAATTGTGCTGCTATAAACATTGATGTGGCCCCCTTATGTATTTTTTTAATATTTATTTTTTAGTTATAGGTGGACACAATATCTTTATTTTATATTTATGTGGTGCTGAGGATCAAACCCAGTGCCTCACACATGCTAGGCGAGCGCTCTACCTCTGAGCCACAACCCCAGTCCCCCACCTTATGTATTTTTAAAAATAGTTTTCTGATCAAATCTTCTTTTCCAATAAATTCTAATAAAAAGTATAGGTTTATGCTGAATAATTATAGCAAACTGTTAAACTTCATTGATAATAGATACAAAAAAATTAAAAGTTCAAAAATTCCTATGCCTAACCAATAAATTGGTACAATTTTGTAGCTAATGCTAGTGTTCTAAACTTTGAAACATAGCACTTTATCTAGAAATGTAGAAGAACTTCATTATGATGAAATTAGTTGGCAGAATGCTTTGTTGTTCTTGAGGGTTCTCTAGAAACTCTGGAGAGCAGCAGATTGCAGCAAGCACAGCTCAGGATATTAAGAAAAAAGAAGCTTTAGGAGGTAGAACCAGTTACAGGGTGGAAGACATTTCAACTGCAGCTTTTCAAAGAAGATAATTAGTGAGATCCAAGAGGTGGATGAACACCCATAGTTGATAATGCTGACATAAACGTTAACAGTAACAAACTGGGGTGGAATGGTGCTATGGTTTGGATCTAGAATGTCTACCCAAAAGCTCATGTATTGAAAGCATGATCTCCAGTGCAGCAAGGTTCAGGGGTGGCAGGGGTTGTGGGCAATGGTAGGATCATAACGGCCATTAGTGGTATAATCTATCAAATGAATCTGACAGTTGAATGTAATAAAGAGGTATGACCTAGTTGGGGGAAGTAGGTCACTGGAGGCATCCCCTGGAAGGTTTTATCCCCCACCCTCCCTGCATACTTTCTGGTTGCCATGAGCTGAGCAGCTTTCCTCTGCCATGTTTCTGCCAATCAACCATGGATTCAACTTCTGAAACTGTACAAATAAATCCAGAGAGTTTGGTTACAGCAACAAAAAGCTGCCTAACACAAATGGAGAAAACCTGTTATAAAAGTATGTTCTGGTTTAATTAGAATACAGCAATAAAGACTAGGAGGTTAATAATATCAGAAGCTGAATGAAAAGAAGTTGATTTAGGAAACACATCATTCTGATGACAAGCAAATTAAGGAGAAGGATGTTTTGAAAAAGGTTAAAAATAAAAAATAAAAACATGGCTGGGGATATAGCTCAGCTGGTAGAGTGCTTACCTCACATGCACAAGGCTCTGGGTTCAATCCTCAGCACCAAAAAAAAAAAAAAAAAAAAAAAATTAAAACAGCTGGACAAGGTGCCACAAGCCTATAATCCCAGTAGCTTGGAAAGCTGAGACAGGGGGATTGCCAGTTCAAGGCCAGTCTCAGTAACTAAGTGTGGCTCTAAGCAACTTAGCAAGACCATGTCTTAAAATAAAAAATTAAAAGGGCTGGGGATATAGCTCAGTGGTTAAGCATCCCTGGGTTTAATCTCTAGTTAAAAAAAAAAAAAAAAAAAAAAAAAACCCACGCAAAAACCAGAAAATTCAGAATGGAAAAAAAAAAATTCTCTCACAATAGCACAGGCACTCTACAGACAGAGAAGATTTCTTAGTAGGGGCTGGGGTTGTAGTTCAGTGGTAGAGTGCTTGCCTAGCACGTGTGAGGCCCTGGGTTCAATCCCCGGCACCACATAAAACTAAATAAACAAAATAAAGGTATTGTGTCCATCTACAACTAAAAATATTAAAAAAAAAAGATTTCTTAGTAAAAGCAAACGAACTAGAACGGGTATGAGGTTCTGGAAAAGAAAATATTTGCATAAGTGATTTACTCTCATCTAGCTACACTGCTTCTTTAAAAAACATCAGAATGCTGGGCACAGGGACATGCACCAGACACTTGGAAGGACACCAGATACTTGGGAGGTAGAGATGGGAGGATCTCATATTTGAGGCTAGCATGGGCAACTTAGCAAAACTGCCTCGAAATGAAATAAAGGGCTAGGGATGTAGCTCAGTGGTAAAGTGCTCAACTCTAAAGATACAAAAAAAATAAAACAAAACAAAAAGACAGAACTTTATAGCATATGTTTAATTGTATTATGAACATTATTCATTCAGATAAAAAAATGATGGCATAACAATGATTTAAAGTTGGTTCAACCATAAATTTGTAAGTGTATTTACCAAGAGCAAAAACAGAAGACTATTAAAAATAGCTACAAAGGTAACACATGTCAAAGTTTCTGTAACTGTTGGAAAGGCATATATCTAAATATGATACAGAATTCTTGAACAGTTCTTTTCTTAGCTACATGGTGCTATGAGTCTGGAAGAGACTGGTTATGGGTACCACTTCTTGTCTTCAGTTGTGATTGAGCAATATCAGCAAGTGCACTTTGTATCTTTTCCAGAAGCATATCCCCTCGGTAAACAACATCTTCCAGACATGTAGCAGCTTCATGATTTTCTTCTTCTAGCTTATATAAGCTAGCAGCCTTTATAAGACAACAAATTTTTAAATCTTTAGAGTTCAGAAGGAAAAAAAGTGGTATTAATTTTTAAATCTGGATCACTTTCCAACCACTGTGATATATTTTTCAGTAGTAGGAATTCTAAAAACCAGATAACTTGGAAACTATTATTCTACTCTACATTCAGAATTCCACCCTCCTTTCATTCTTTGCAAGGAAAAGGGACAAAACAAGGAACATTCTGAAATGTTCCTCAAAGTGAGGCTTCCTTGTAACTCAAAACTGGACAACTATATTTATTCAGCACCACCTTCAATAGTCTATTCTAGCTCGAACTGATAAAACACCCAACTTAAAATTTAATATTAAAGTAACTTTCAATATTGTAACAAACTGTATCAAATACCTCCTTTAAATCAAAATTCTTTATTACTAGTAAAATTCTCAAATGAGTTTGTTTTTACCTGTAAAGCAGCTGTAGATTCTTCACTGGGTAAGGAGTCTATCAAAACATCAATGTCTTTTGCTGTTCGTGCAATCAGTGCAGCAAAAAGCTGGGCATATTCTAGAGAAAGACATGACTAAATTAGGTTTTAAAAGAATCTCAAATTTCCCAAAACAAATTTAATTTTAAGTTAATGAAACAAAGAAAGTCATAACTAATGATTAAAGTCTAATTTTGACATACCAATCTCATCACATATTTAACTTAATGTTAGCTTAAATTGGAAATTATGCATAATGAATGTCATTTCCTTTAACAGGATAATATGGTGATCAGTTGAACAAAATTTGTAAATGTGATGGTCTCCTTATTAAAGTCCTTCAAGTAAAATTCAGTTAAATTCATACAATCGCTTCTCTAGAGGAGGATCCATCTGCTATTGATATGAACAGAATGATGAAATATTGTGTGAATTGACTAATAAATTCATTTGTTTTATGATAAAATTTGTAGTAATATTCTCCAACAACATTTTTAGAAAGAAATCATAAATAAGTTGAGTTTCTCAGTGAATCTAATAAAGGATTACATGAAATTTCAGACTCAAGCTAAGAGAAGCTATAGGAAACTTATTTACCTTCTGTAGGATTAGCTGGCTGGTCTTTGTTAATTGCTGTCTGAATATTATTAAAAGAGGCAGGAGGACCACATTGTTGCAACACTCCAATGGCATTACAAAATTGATCTGCAAGCTTGGGCCAAAGAAAACATTTAAGGTTAGAAAAGATTTACCAATTTTAAGGATTTTATCAGTAATAGCAATAAGTTTTAGTAATAATAATCTCTGATCAAGGGAATAAAACAGAAGTAATTTTGTATAAAATAAACTAGTGATGATTAATAACAATTATTATTTTTGGAGGGTGCTGGGGATTTACCCCAAGACCTTGTCCACGTTAAGCATACACTTTACCGCTGAGCTGCACCCCAACCCTACTAAATGTTTTAGTTGTACAAAGAAACCAAGTTTGGTATCAATCTAGTTGAAACAATTAAAAAGAAATATAGAATAACCTTAAGTGTAGCTCAAGTTTAATAAACAATGTGTTATTCATACACAAAGTATGATTCCTTTTCTCACAGAGTGTAATTTCAATTGTAAAGAAACAATGAGATAACAACTGCTAGAAAAGAAACCTTAGGTAATAAGAAATATATAATTCTCCAAAACTCTAGTTGTAAATTCTTGGTACTAAAAATGTATTTCTTAAACAGTTTTGAAAACTGAGAATATCAATTCCTTACCATCTCCAAACTAAACACTAATATACTCCCCACCAACTTCTCTCATTAGTCCTGATCCCTCAAACCTCAATTTCTATTAATAATCAAAACATAAGAATTTCCACTGAGTTTCTCTGCCTTCATTTCTTGGACAGAACTCAAAGTCAACTGTTTCCTATGTTAAATATCTAACCTGTATTGGGAGTCAACAAGTGTAACTTCAGATTATTTCCACTCATCTTCAATACCTAACACTACAAATACTTCCCTTTTTATCATTATTGCTGCTGTTTTAGTGTAGTAATCTTACAACAGTATTATAAAAAGCCTCATCATTTTCTAGTTGACCATATTATTTTACCCTGCTCAAAAAAATTAAAGTTCACTCCACTATGGTTTTCAAGATAAATCTCCAACTTACAGGATATTTCAAAACTTTCAATAATCTAAGTCAATTCTTATTCTACTACTCCCTCATATTTTTCACTACTCCCTCATATTTGCCTGACTAATCATGAATGCATTTATGAGACTAAATGGCTTTGCTCATGTTTTACTACTTGTAAGTACTCAGAAGATATATAAACCTAGATTCTTATACCAGTTCTGTTAACCTGAGTAGCTATTTTCTTCTCTTCCTCTAATTCAGTACTGGGAATTAAACCCAGGGTGCTCTACCACTGAGCTGTAGCCCCAGCAATTTTTTTTTAGTTGTTGATAGACGTTTATTTTATTTATTTATTTATTTTTACGTGTACTGAGGATTGAACCCAGTGTCTCACATACGCTAGGCAAGTGCTCTACCACTCAGCCACAACCCCAGCCCCCAGCAATTTTTTTTTAAAAAAATTTTAGTTGTAGATGGACTCAATACATTTTATATGTTTATTTTTATGTGGTGCTGAGGATCAAACCCAATGCCTCCTAAGTGCTAGGCAAGTGTGCTACCACTGTGCCACAACCCCAGCCCACAATTTTTTTTTTTTTTTTTTTTTAAGATAGGGTTTCACTAAGTAACCCAGGTTGGCTTCAAACTTTCCATCCTCCTGCCTCAGCTTCCTGAATCGAAAGGATTACAGGCGTATGTCACTACCCTCTCCTAGCTTTTTTCACTTTTAAAATTGGAACATTTCATATTACAGCCCTGTCATGAGGAATAGCAAAAAAACAAACAACACACACACACACACACACACACACACACACACACACAATATTCAATACAGTGGCAGTTACGTTCTGCAGATGTTTTTCAGATCCATTCATTCATTCACTAATATTTATTGAAAATCAATTCCTTGCCAAGTATTATATATAAACATTCTAGAGATATAGTGAATCTGACATAGTTTCTGTACTCAGAAATTCCAGAGGGTAGAACAAATGTTAATAGTTAAACATATAATTATGATTAGGATAAAGGCTAAGATTCCCTCTACCTTAGTTCATACAGCTCTATATGTCAATCTACTTCAACAGTTACAGCTGAAAACACTTGAATCATTATAACACCCTAATAACAAACAGTTTTTGCATCATTTAAAAGTCTCTTGAGTGTATGACATCTTTCTAATCCACTCAGGAAGTATCATTTTGTAAAGATAATATTTATATATACGGGGCTGGGATTGTGGCTCAGCGGTAGAGCACTGGCCTAACACGGGCAGGACCCAGGTTTGATCCTCAGCACCACATAAAAAAATAAAGGCATTGTGTTGTATCCATCTACACTTAAAAAATAAATATTAAACTATTTATATATACGATAAGCACTCACTCATATTAGTTAATCTAAAGGATTCTCAAATCCAATTATCAGCATGCCTACCCTGGATTCAAGGCCATATTCATTTTGTCCTCACTATCCTAGTTACAAGATACGAATATGCAAAATTTTCTCTGAAATAATATTTCTATCCAGCAGCATCATTATTATTTGTAAAACCTCAAAGGAGTATTCCCTGAGGGGAGGTTGGCTGGTTGCCCAGCCAAGTCACTGCAAGGTAGATTTTACCTGGTGAATTCAACAACATCTAGGGGCTCAGCCTTAGAAGTTCCTATTTTTATTGCTAAAGAGTGGATCTGTTTTTCACAAGTAGGTTCAAGACACTTCAAGTATACGCAGAGTGATGTATTAACAAGAACACCAAGTTGCTATCTTGGGAGGAGGGTGGAATAGGCATGGGGAACAGGTACCCAGTCAATATTCTGTATAGGCACCTGACCTGGGACAACAAATTACAATCAGAATGACGCCAAGAAATATAACTACCAATGAATAACAGTTTAACTCTTAATGGGAAAAAGTACATGTATCCTTTGGCTTGCATATACCTTGCACTCAGGTACAGCAAGCAGAAAAAAGAAACAGAACGAAAAAGTTAGAAAACCTGCTTACAAGACTAACCTTTAACAGACTTTTGGGGAGATATTAAAGTAGACATAAATAAGATTAGAAGAATCGTATCATAAAGTTGTCAGTTCTCCCCAAACTATTTGCTAGAAAGTAGCCAAGAGACGGAACAGGAGCCAACCAAGACTAAACAAAACTTCTCACAAATCGCTCTAGCCCCAACCTGAAAATGCAGCTCGATTAACAATTAATTAAAAAGACTCAACAATCAAGAGCACGGGATCCCCCAGGGTGGTAAAAATTAACAAGGAAAAGCAAAACAAACAAAGCTGCTGCTTCTCCCATCCCACACAAAAAAAGGGGGGGAATCCCAGAAGCACTACTGACAAATAAAACAAGAAGACACAACAGGACAGTGCAACCCGGACCCCGGAGGCGTGTGGGGGAGTTCCTGGGTCCTAGTCTGGCGAGAGGCTGCTCTCCCCCGCAGCATCGCGCACCACCACCAACCTCCCACAGTTCGCGGCGGCGCTTTCCACCGCCACGAGCGAGCACTTTCCACTCACGCCTTGACTCATTCTTCCCCCACTTCCGAGTTTTCTCTCTCGGGCCCCTTTCCTCCGTCGCTTTACCTCAAAAAAGAAAGCCAGAGACTAATCCAACGAAATTCCTTACCGAGTTCACAGCGTCTTGCAGCTGCGTAAGCCGATCCGCCATGTTCCCCCTGCACGTAAAGGGACGCTCTGGCAACTGCTCGCGCGTGATTGGGCAGCTTTAGGATGCGTCAGGACCAATCAAAGGCCGGCGTTCTTGAACGGGGTGGGGCGTGGAGACAGGAGTAAGTGGGCGTTTTCTCGGGCTTGCTGGGTTTAGACAGGTTAGAGGTTGGGCCGCTTTGGAGTTAAGTAAGGGACAATTAGGAATGGTAAATCGCTTTGGGGGCCATACCCCCTCGAGGTTGTTAGGTGTTCAACACCTTACAGAGATTGTTGGCTCTGTGTGATTATTTGGTAGTTCCTCCTACCTTCTCATGTATTTATTTTCCTTTTTTTAAAAAATATCACCTTGAATTTTTATTTTCTGTTGCTTTTGCTTTCCAAGTGGACCACAAAACACGCAGCAAGCAATTCATAAATACTTGAAAGTCACGACATCGATTTTAAATTCAACACATTAAAATCCACCAGGCAATCAGGAAGACTAAATATTCATGTGCTGCTCTGTTGTTTTAGGACATAGGGAATTTACCGGTGGAGATTAGCTATGTGTTTTAATTCTGAATATTAGTGTGCTGAGGAAGCTGAGAAGAAGTGGAAAGCTCAGAAAGTAAATATTAAACTGGGTTATATTGACTGTGTAGGGAGAAGAAAGGCGGGCAAAATTGAGAAAGGGGAAGAGGAGCATTTGGAGGTAAGTGATAATAGGATGTTCAGGTGTTAACCTAGGTAACTAATAAGCCTCTTTGTTTGCTTGACAATGAGGAAATTAGTGTGAGAAATAAGAGTTAGTGGAAAGGAAAGTAATGGATCCACAGTGTGTAGTCCAAAGAGGAGATTTCTTGAAAATAAGCTGGTAAGGCAGATTCAGTTTTAAGAAGGATCAGCTTTAGAATTTAGATTTAGAGCTGGGATCTACTGAGAGTTTAAGTGTAAAGAGTAATAGTAGTGAAGTGGCACCCCCTTTCTCCACAGAAAAGCCCTCTTCACCATGGCTGATTTTAGGACTGTCAGCAAAAGAGTCTCTGCAAAAGAGTCCAATTCAGATAAACTTCCTATTTTTTTGTGTCGCCCTGTTTACTTGGCCACTGGCTGAGAAGATATCAGCAGGTGCTGGACACCCCCTTACTAGTTTTTCACAAACATATCCAGTATAATACTTTGAAGAAATGTGCAAACAAAGCCTCTGGCCTTGAGCTGGGCTTCACAGAGATGTCTACATTTTTAAGATAAGTTACAATTGGGCTCCATGGTAACAGCTGGCAGGGGGAGGAATGAAAGGGGAGACGAAGCTCTCCCTTCTCCGGTGTTGTTCTTGAAGCATTAACATGCCCAAAACAGTGAAAGAAAAAGCTGCTTTTATGTGAACTTTTGCAAACTGTGAACTTCTGAGCCCCTCCCCTTACATGCTGGCTACAAAACTCTGAAACTCCCTAAACTGGGGGTTCAGGGGATTAATTGATTACAGCAAAAGCTGTGCCCTAAGAACCTGGCGGCAGCCAAATAAAAGGTTTCCTGCTATCTTTGGTGCCTTGCCTCATTTGTCCCTACAACAGTAGAAATTCGATATTTAAGGAAAGTGAACCTAGGGAAAATCTGGTAAGAAAGGAGACTGAAGCCAGATGCAATGTCACATGCTTGTAATCCCAAACGCTGGGGGGCAGGGTTGGGGAAGGTTAAGGAAGGCGGATCCTGAGGCCAGTCTGGGCAACCTAGCCAAACCCTGTCTCAAAAAGTAAAAAGGACTGGAGATGTAACTTCATGGTGGGCAATGGCGGCAAAAAAGAAAGGGGAGGGGCTTAGACTCAGCAATGACTGCTTTGTGTACTTTGGACAAATTTTTATACCATTTTTCTCAGGCCCATATCCCTGATTACTTTCCTGGGGTTGGGGAAAAGGTGGGTGTCTTAGACCATTTTCTGTTGTCATAACTAAATACCCCAGACTAAATAAAGAATAGAGGTTCTTGAAGCTGGGAACTTCAGTATCAAGGTGCTGAAGTCTAGTGAGGCCTTCTTGCTGCAGGTGGGGAGAGGCATCATGTAGGGAGAGAAAGCAAGTGAGCCAGAGAAAATTCACTTTAACAAAGCTATTTCTTTGATAGTCCATTAATCCATGAATAGATTAATTCATTCATCACAGCAGAGCCCTCAAGATTCAATCACCTAACAAAGGTCTCACCTCTCATACCATTGGCATATAACTTTGGGAACTAATTTTCCAACACTTGAAATTTGGAGAATGCTCTGAAATCCTAGTATTGGAGAAATAATCCTTGAGAAACTCACCTTGTGTTTACCCCCACTTTTTTTTTTGGTACCGGAAATTGAACTCAGGGCACTGGCCACTGACCCACATCCCTACCCCTATTTTGTATTTTATTTAGAGACAAGGTCTCACTGAGTTGCTTTGCACCTTGCCGTTGCTGAGGCTGGCATGGAACTCCCAATCCTCCTGCCTCAGCCTCCTGAGACACTGGGATTACAGGTGTTCTCCACTGCACCCAGCCCAACTCTTTTTTTTTTCTTTTTTAATTTACCAAACTTTTTATTTTGGAAATTTTAGAACCTATACAAGTTGAAATAGTAATATTAAAATTAGAATATTAATGTGTTGAATCTCCATGCAAAGAAAAGACCACCAACTCCAATTTTAAATCAAATTAAAGCAACTTGTATTTGTGTACACAAAGAGAGCTGATCAGTGACTGTCTCTCCTAACGCTGGCTAGAGACCAACACTCCTCCCCTTCCCCACTCTCTAAGAATGAGATTTTATAGCACAAAAAGTTGCAAATGGGGGTGTCTTGAGAACTTACAGATAACAGGATTTTGACAAGCATAATACAAAGGCAGATAGTAAGCTAATGATCTACATGGCTTAACATTTCAAGGTAGGGAATAAATTTAGATCCCAACATCAGAATTTATGAGGCGCCACAGAGGTTTCAGAGAGGGTTGTTATCTGGTCAGGGAAAGCCAGGCATGGGTGAGTTCAAGGCAAGGGCAGGCATTCCAAGCAAGTTTAGAAACTGCAGTAATTTATAGTAAAACAGAAATCAACTTTTCATGACTTTGTGGCGAGATGGCTCCCAATCTTGAGATGAATTGGGCTGGGTTCATCAAATGCAACCTTCACCCAATGATTCCCAATAAAAACCAAGTGAGCAGCCTCATCTATACTGAGAGGAGCTCTCTGGCCTCAGGAAGTCTGTGTAATGATCTCTTTGTAATGTTTTCACTGATTTGAATCATAACAGAGCAAAGAAGCCATGACAGGATTTATTTGCGTTTTATAAATGAAGAAACAAACTCAGAGGTCAAGTGGTCTGAAGTCAGTAAGTGACCCACCAGAAACTAGAACTGAAGATTTCTGACTTCAGTAATTCAACATTCTATGGTCAATTCCTCTCTTGGGTGTACTGTGGGAGTAATGCCAGAGCTGCTTCTCAAAACAGGTGTGCAAAGAAAAGTGTTTTCGTCTCATTCTTTTGGCAATCAAAGTAAATATTCACCAGACCCCTTGTGCACAGTATTATCAATCAGAAGTCTGTTATCAGGAACATAGTGCCATACATATGAGAGTATAAGAAGCAAAGAGAGGATACCAAAGCTTTTGCCAATTGCCCCTGTTCTGAGGGATTACTCAGTCCTGGCTACTGTGCTTAGAACCCAGAACAAAGAAGACAAGGACAGAATCCTTGTGCAGTCACATTCCAGTGGGTTCTTCAACAGTCCACATGCTGCCAATGAGAGACTAGTGGACTGCATCTATATCAGTGTTTTGTGTGGTTACTCCAACTCTTGCACTTTTGCTTCATAGCCATCCCCATTCTGAAACAGTCTATTTACCTACTGCATCCTAACTGGGAACCTCTATAAGTGGAGTACTTCCCCAATAACTGAGATTAATTAAAGATGACCAATTTGTTTCAACTATAATTTGGGATAGTCTGGTAACTTTCCACCCCTTGTTGAGAGAGTACCTTATTGAATGCCTGCCATGTACCCAGAAATATATTGGCTGTTAGGTTTGTAGAGATTTAAAAAAAATGCCAAGGACCAATTAGTTTGTAGTTGGCCAAGTATGAGATAGTGAGGTGAGTTGGATCTAGTCTACAGTGTTGACTCTAATATGAGAGGATGTAAAGTTAAAACATATTTTTAAAGAAAAAAATAATGTGGATTAGTGACTGATTGGATAAAATCTAGTCTACTAAATGAGAATGTTAAGTTTTGCAAACTGGTTGAGGAGAACTTGGGTACCTAGAGTAGAGGAGTCACTTCAAGACAACTTAGATTTGCTTGGCAAAACTTTAGTCATGCTTATGAATTTTCTTCTAGGCCTGTGTGCACTTTGTTGTTGTTTTTAACTTGTAGTAACTTGTAGTAACTCCCTATTCTTTCATTAAAAAAAAAAACCTTAATGATTTTTTAACTTGACATTCCAGACTCTTAGATACCTTTATGACTAACTCGATTACAATCCACTAAATGTCTGAAATGACCCAGCAATAGGCTGAAATACTATACTAACATTTAGTAACCAGATTCCTTGCAGTCCCCTAAATATGCTCTGCTATGCACGTTGTACGAAGCACATATAATTCTCTCTTCCTTTCATGAATTACACTTCCATCCACACCTCCACTTTGTTCCCTTGGTGATTGTCTATTCAACCCTCAAATCTTATTCTAAACATTTCTTCATAAAACTTTCCCAATTGGCTGGCATGCATGAGGCCCTGGATTTGATCTGCAGCACCACAAAGACAAAAACAAAAACAACTAAAAAAACCTTTCCTCAGGGCTGGGATTGTGGTTTAGGGGTAGAGCACTTACCTTGCAAGGTGAGGCACTGGGTTCGATCCTCAGCAAAATAAACAAAATAAAGGTATTGTGTCCATCTACAACTAAAAAAATTTTAAAAACAAAACAAAAGGGGCTGGGGTTGTGGCTCAGAGGTAGAGTGCTCGACTACCATGCATGAGGCACTGGGTTTGATCCCCAGCACCACATAAAAATAAAATAAAGATATTGTGTCCACCTATAACTAAAAATTAAATATTAACAAAACAAAACAAAAAACTTTCCTGATCCTAAGAGTTAGTTAATTGCTCCCAACCTTTACCACAATTGGTATACTTATACTTTATTAGTACCCTTAACATACAATTACAGCCATGCATAGCTTAATGGGATACATTCCAGAAAAATGTATTGTTAGGCAATTTCATTGTGTAAACATCATAAAGCATACTTTTACAATCATAGATAGTTTGACCTGCTACACACTTAGACTATATGGCGTGTGCATGCATGGTACAGCCTATTATTCTTAGGGCCATGATGAACAGAACAACACAAGATTAAATTAAGAACAAGAGAAAATGATGCAATCAGGAGGTGGGGTAAACACCAGATTTATGAGGCCACCACAGATATAACATGGCATACAATTTTATATTAAACCTTTTCTTTTAAAGTAAATAGTACACTAAAAATGATGATATAACAAATTCATGAACCAGCAACATAATTCTTTATTACCATTATCAAATATTATGAACTTCACAGAATTGGATGTGTACACTTTCATACAATTGGTGATACAGTAGGTTTGTTTATATCTGCATCACCATAAACATGGGAACAATGCATTGTGCTGTGATGTTATGATGACTACGACATTGCTAGGCAACAGGAATTTTTCACCTTGATTGTAATCTTGTGGGACCACTGTTATATATGCAGCCCATTGCTGACCCAAATGTTATGTGGCATATGACTAATTCACTCACCAGACCATGATCTACGTGCAGGCAGGAAACAATTTGTTTCCATATTTCCAATACTTAGCCTCAAGCATTTAGCCTGGCATATAGAAACTACTGAATGCACATCTATCGATTGAATGAATGAACTTACCAGCATTATCATTTGCATATAATAGTTACAATAAGCACATTTAGTGAATTTAATTTAGCAAACAGTCCAAGTAAGGTAAGAGCATGCGGGGGTGGGGGGATATATGTATATATATATATACACATATGTATATGTATATATGTATATATACACACACGCGCACACACACATATATATACTCTCTCAACAGCCGACAGGGGTTGGAAAGTTACAGATTACAGATTACCCCCAAACTATAGCTAAAAATAAATTATATATATATATATATATATATATATATATATATAAGAGAGAGAGAGAGAATATGAATATGAGGGTGAGATTAGAGTGGGAATAGATAGATGCACAAGTTCCACAAAGGTTCATTCCTGCCTTTGCCCTGGATTCCTGCTCCTATCTCCATCTTGAGGTGTCTTGGGTTTTATCTAAAAATCTATGTTACAGTAGATGGGGTAGAGAGAGAAGATGGGAAGGGAGGGGAGGGGGGATAGTAGAGGATAGGAAAGGTAGCAGAATACAATAGTTACTAATATGGCATTATGTAAAAATGTGGATGTGTAACCGATGTGATTCTGCAATCTGTATTTGGGGTAAAAATGAGAGTTCATAACCCACTTGAATCTAATGTATGAAATATGATATGTCAAGAGCTTTGTAATGTTTTGAACAACCAATAAAAAAAAATCTATGTTAGATTTCCTCCTTCCCTTCCTTCCTTCCTCTTCTAAACTTTGACTTTAAGGCATATATTATGCATATATTAAATCTGAGAATCTTTTCAGTTTCTGCATTTTCTTTTTTAAAATATTTTTTTTAGTTGTTGATGGACCTTTATTTTACTTATTTATAAAATTTATTTATTTACAAGAGAAAATGATACAATCGGGAGGTGGGGTAAACACTAAGAATCAAACCCAGTACCTCACACATGTTAAGCAAGCACTCTACCACTGAGTCACAACCCCAGCCCCTGCGTTTTCCTTTAATAAATAGAAAAACCAATTCGTTTACAAAGCTGCCAAGCTTGTTTGCTTTTCAGATCTCCATGGAACTCTGACATGAGCAGGGTACTCCAGCTAATCATTCTCCCAGGTAATGAAGCCTTCTCTGATTACTGACATATCTATCATCAGCTGTCTCATAGGCATGGGGGAACTGCTGGCAAAGGTATGGAGGGCAGACAATGGGATTAGATCAGGAAATTGAAATTAATTCAGTGTGGCTAGTACAGAGTTTGAGTTTATTTGCAATGGAACTGAGGACAGGAACTACATTACAGAAGACTTGTGTCATACTCAGGAAGATGAATTTTATTTATTTTTTTCCTTTTCTTTCTCTTTTCTTTTTTTGGTACCAGGGATTGAACCCAGGAGCACTTAACTACTGAGCCACATCCCCAGTCCTTTTTGTATTTTTATTTAGAGACTGGGTCTCTCTAAGTTACTGAGGATTTTCCTAAGTTGCTGAGGGTGTCTTTGATCCTCCAGCCGCAGCCTCCCAAGTTGCTGGGATTATAGGCATGTACCACCAGGCCCCTCACTCTTTTCTTTATCTTTCTTTTCTTTTTTCTTTTTTTCTTTTTTTTGATGTGGTCTTGCTACATCACGCAGGTTGACCTCAAACTCCTGGACTCAACTGCTCCCAGGCAGATGGACTTTGATTCTGAATGTTGTGAAAAAATGTGTTTTCAGATTCTAAATGGATTCACTTGTGTCATCCCTAACAACAGCCTTCATAGTCAGGAAGTTATGAAAAAGGATTCTTATGCATGATTGCCCAACAGTAATTATCACAAAAGACTTGTTAGAACCTGATGTTTGCACAGAGGCCACCACAACCCTATCTAAAAAGGACTCATAATAGAACCTCTGCCCAGCAACTGACTGTTCAACTTTGGACTGATGCTCTTCTTTTTTTCTTTTTAAATATATATATTTTTTTCAGTTGTAGATGGACACAATACCTTTATTTTATTTATGTGGTGCTGAGGATCGAACCCAGGGCCTCACACATGTGAGATGAGTGCTCTACCGCTGGGCCCCAACCCCAGCCCCCTGATGCTCTTCTTGTTATTAATAATTGTGGCCAAGGATTACTGCTTCAAAATATCTTACACAATCCACTTCCTTTTTCATCTTTAAAACCTCTTAGCAGGGTATAGGTGGTGTACACCTGCAATCCTACCTACTCAGTAGGCCCAGGTAGGAGGATCAACTGATGGAGATCAGCTTTGGTGGAAAACACATATAATCATATGTAAATATATGGATGGGGCATGTGAAGAGTAAATAAGCTACTGAAGGTGTGAAAATTTGGACCATCAACAGTTGTGCCTGTTACTATTATGGTAGCTGCCATAGAATGTATCTATTAGTGGATTAATTGAATAAATATTTTTTTTCTAGAAATAGTTGTTCATTAAAATACATACAGGAAAAATTTAATTAGCATGGAAAGAAAGCAGGGCAATCATTCCCAAATAACTGAGTCTGTAATGCAAGTTACTTTTGCATTTCTTGCAAGCTTAGAATCCCCCTGGGAGCTAATTCCATCATCATCATCATCATCATCTCATTAGCCATCTGTTGCAGGGACTGCAGTGCCTTCAACAGCATTAAGGTATGAGATTTGAGAGCGGAAGTTCAGGTAAAGATCGTGAGTTTTCGAGGATATTTCGCTTAGATAAAATGAAACTTTATTTTTCGATGTGGTGTTCAGAACTAGTGTAATAACAACTACAGAAAGTAGTAACAACTACAAGGGGCATTCCCTGGGATTTTTATACTAACTTTAACTTTAGCTGCTAAGGCAATTGCTACAGGGAAGCAATCTTCAATTGTTGCAAAAAAATCTAACCACGGGCTAGAGGACCACCGGATTCCTCTTTTGTTTTTTCTTCTTCTTCTTCTTTTTTTTTTTTTTTTTCAGAGGGCTGTTAAACTGGAGTCTGGGACGTTAGGCCACAACAGAAAGCGATTTTGTCCTTTTAACGGCGTTAGAAAGATATAAAAGCAAGAAGAGACAACCCCAGAACTTCCTGGGCGCGCGCTGCGTGGGAACGCCCCCAGCGCCGCCCTCGCCCGGGGACCCGCAGCGGCCAAGCGCTCAGGGTTGGGGACGGAGACACGGGGCACCGCAGGTCCGTGAGTTAACCTTTCGTTGGGGCGCTCGCCAGATACTTTGGTGCTGGCAGGTGCGCGGCGAGTGCACGGAGCAGGCGATGGCGCCCAGCGCGAGCGCCCCGGGGTAGTGCCGGCGAGGCTGCTGGGTCCCGGCGCGCAGGCCCGCCTTCCTCCCGGACCGCGGCGCGGGTCCGGGTCCTTGCAGGCAGCAATGGGGCTCCTGCGGCTGCTGGTCTTGGCGGTGCTGGCATCGGAACGCAGTACGGCTGGAGGAGCTGAGACGGTCGGCAACTCTAGCCAGGGTAAGGTCGGGTGCCTCGCTGGTGCGACCCAAAGTTACTTCTGCATTTTTTGCAAGCTTAGAATCCCCCTGGGGGCTTTCCACCTGGCGAGAAAGGTGGGTCTTGGGGGGCGTTGGAGCGCCGAGCTGTGAGTTAAAACTGACACGGATAGACTAGAGCCTTCCTCCCATGGCTAAGAAGGAGGCCTTCCTGTCAGCCCCCTAAATAGACGGGGGAAACGGGAAGAGATAACCAACTCTCTTTTTCAGACATTATTATCTCCCGTAGGGAGCAGCCATGCTTGTGGTTTTAACACATTAAAACGCCCCTTTGCTCCTTCGTGGCCTGCCTCAGCTCCGGATTGCGAAGCTTGAAGAGGAATTAAGCTTTATGATTGATGGTCCTCCAAGCTGCATTGGTTTCGCATTCCGAAATCGTGACGCTTTTCAAATTGATTGATGTCCTGCGGAGTTTGAGGAAAAAAATGACCCCAGAATGGGACTTTAGATGGTAGATCATGTGCTTGGTGAAATGAGTTTTAGCAACAGCTCATGCTTTGTTAATATAAAATGTAAAAAGCACTAATTGTGCCAGGCTGATGATCATGTGCTTTTCCGTGAAATTAGGCACATTCTGGGTTTTGTTTCGAGCTTAAGAGACAAGATGCAGTTCTGAAACATATTTTCTGAATAATGTGATTGTGCTCCTACATGCTTATCTCTGAAAACCCCTTGTGCAAACTGAATCCTAGGATCTTTGCATAGACTTAAGGCCAAAACTGAAAAGGGCAATTATATTTACTTGCAGAACATATAATAGGGTATGTTCACTGCATGCAGCCTGTGCCAGGTGCTTTCCATATACAGTGTTCTTTAATCCTCACAACTCCACAGATAATGATTGTCCTCACCTGGCAGAGGATGAAGCTGAGGCCCAAGACACTCATTAAACAAATGAATAGCTAGTAGGGGCAGAGGCAGGGTTTAAATCTAGGTATGTCTCCCAGCAAATTTCATTGTCTTCTCACTTCAACGAAGGTGACTTCCAATAAAATATCTTGTGTTTTACATTTAATCCTTCAGCGATTCCTTATCCCTTAAAATAGACTAATAGGGAAGGTTGAGTCTCCAGATACTATCTCCATTTAACAGGTAGGAAAGTTGTGGTTGATCCAGGATAGTCCAAGACGCAGAAGGGTTGGTATCCAGACCTTTTTATTCTAGTTTGGTGCTTTAGTATTTACTATCTAGAAATCTTTACAGAGAAGTTGAGAAATAGAGCCAGGCACTGTGGCTCATGCCTGTAATCCCAGTAGCTTGGGAGGCAGGAGGATTGAGGATTCAAAGCCAGCCTTGGCAATTTAGTGAAACCTTGTCTCTAAATAAAATATAAAAAACAGGCTGGGGATGTGGCTTGGTGATTGATGCCCTGGGTTCAATCTCTGGTACCAAAAAAAAAAAAAAAAAAAAGAATATTATGTTTGCCTTGTGTTAATATTATTCTCTGCAGGAAAGGGACAATATGTGGAAATTTAACTGCTGATAATAAAAGCTGATATTCTCCACATCTGTCCGATGAAAGTCAGTACAGATATCAAGAAATCCTTAGTTCAAGACTTGCATGATCCTCTTGTAACATGGCTGGATTGCTGTGTAGGATTCTAATGGGACAAAATGAAGGATCAGAGCAGCTGCTGCAGTTTAGGAAGATTTATCCATCTTGAGCAGGATGAGCTGACTTGCACAGTTTGAGGCTGAATACTGAATGAACCTTGGAAGGTGGCTGGTGGAGTTCCTAGAATGTCTAAGGAAGGTGCTTTCTCTGACCAGCTGGGCATTGGAAGTGATTTGTCCATTTAAATAGTTGTCTCTTCTCCTGGAGTCCCATGTCTCTTTGACCCTTAACATATATCATTATTGTTTTAGATTTGTATCCACTAACTCTCATGAAATTACATAGTAATTGGAGTTGATAGGGAAGTTATATGGACCCTCTGTGCTTTGGATGATGCTTTAAAGCAACAGGTCACTTGTGCTGTGAATTGCAAATGTTGGTTCCCTTCACAAGTGTGTGAGAAGTTGTATGTTCATTGTTGTGTTTCCTTTTAACTTTTGGGACTAATAACAATTTAGAAAACGATGAAAATGAGCTATTGGGAGGGGCATTTGAATGGCAGCCAGCTCACATAGCTGAACCATTTTTATTTTTAACTGTGTCTGAAGAGAATTATTGAGACCAAGATTTGACAGATCCCTCCCAGAATTTGGTTATTGTGTTAAAGCACAAACAATGGAGGGAAATCTGAAGTAGACTTTAGTAAAATATTAGGAAAAGCTGGAAATTTTTAAGGTTGCAAGATAAGGACCTGATTGGCAAAGAAAGGAAGAGATTATTAGGATTGGGCAGTTCTTCTTGGAATGGAATTACTGGAAAGAAAAACGGACTCTGGGCAAGAATAAAAGATGAGTGTGAAAAATAGAAAAAAAGTCCCTTTCTATTCCAGTGCTAAAAATTGTTGGCAGAAAAAGCAGAACCACTTCTTTGTAGAGGAGAACTACTTTGTAAGTGCACCATCTTGATGTTGGCCCTTTGCTCTGTAATGTCATTTGATGTGCTGTCTTTTTTCCTCCCACTCCTGAAGTCATAAGATCTAATTATGTCTCATAAAATGCTTCCGATGAATCCTTTTCCAGATGGCTTAGAGGTGAAGTTAAGTTCCTGTTAACTTCTGCAGGATATAATTTGGTACATGTCTTCTTTTGCCAGGTCTTTTTTTGTGAGTAGAAATTAAATGCTATCTTTATTAGGTTGTGCTGTAAAAATTATTTTGGGTTTCAGTAAAAATTTTCTTTTTTCTTTGTTTTGTGGTGCTAGGGATCAAACCCAGGTCCTCATGCATGTCAGGCAAGAGCTTTACCACTGAGCCCCATCCCCAGTGTCTTTTTCAGTGTCTTTCATTGTCACCAGATAGAAGTCTCTTTCTCAACTTGATGTTTAAGAGATGGGTATTTCTGTAAATGTCCTATGTGTGTTTAGCATCTTCTCATTAGTTTGTTTGTAAGCTAATCCAAGACTGCCTGGAAGCTAATGATGTCTTATAGTATAGGATTGGATAGTTTAAAATCATTTTTCCCATTTGTTTGATACTTTTAGCAGCCAAACTGATATATGTAGCATAGTTACCTCCACTTTACCATAAGAGAACAGAAGCCCAGAGGAAATAATAAATTATTTGCCTGAGGTTACATAGTTCTCTTATCATTTAACAAACGTGTGCTGTCTGTGCCAGGCACTGGAGCATCAAATATGACAAAGCACTGAACAGCCAGAAGTGAAACCACAAGTAGTTTGGTTAAAATGCAGTCTTCTGTAAAAATTATGAAATGTCCTTTTAACTGCCAAAGTATTCTCACAGTGAAGTTAGGTTAAAGATAAAGAGAAAATGTGTTTATCCTTCCCTTATTTATTATTGTGTTTGTAGTTCTCAAACCTGGCTGAACATTAGAATCACCTGGAGAACTTTTAAATAGGCATATTGTTGAAGAGAGAACAAGAAATGGAAATTCAAAAGAAAAAGTTTACAGAAGCACCAGGAAATGTTAAATATTTAGGGATAATTATACTAGGATATGTAGAGATCTCTGCAGAGAAAACCATACAACATTCTTGAGACAAAGTAAAAGTAGAGGAATATCTCCAATTCACAGATCAAGAAATTTTCTTTTTTAGCTGGGCATGGTGGTGCACTCCTGTAATCCTAGGGACTCGGGAGGACTGCAAGTTCAAGGCCAACCTCAGCAATTTAGCAAAGCCCTAAGCAACTTAGACCCTGTCTCAAAAAACAAAACAAAACAAAAAAACGGCAAGTGGGTCCAATCACCGGTACCAAAAAATATGTCTTAAAGATGTCACTTCTTCCTAAATTGTAGTGCCCTCCCCATCAGAATCGGGGCTTTTTTTTTTTTTTGGTGGATATTGATGAACTGATTTCTGTATTTATGTGGAAATGAAAAGGGCTATAATATAGTCAAGACAGTTTTGAAGAGGAAGGACAAATTTGGGATAGGAATTTAGACAGAATAATAAAGGTGTCAGGACAGACAGGTAAACTGGTGGAACCCAGGGAGAATCCAGAAACAAACATGTTTGTTCACTTGACTTACATTAAAGTGGGACTGCAGAGCAGTAGGGAGAGGGTGGGGTTTTTACTGAAGGTTGTTATTTCAAGTATATGTACATGGAAAAAGGAACCTTGCTCCCTGTCCCAGCTATACACAAAAATCAGTGTTAGGTTGGTTTGAGACCTAAATGTGAAAGGTCAAACAAAACTTCCAGAAGTTAGCATGGGGAATACCACGATCTTGGAATACTTGACAAAATTTCTTTAAAATGACACAAGGACTAATCATAGATGAAAAACTTGAGAAATGAGACTTTATTAAAATCAAAACTTCCATAGTCTGAATGTAATGCGAGAGGAAACAGACAAACTACAAAAGTACAAGGTGTTATGCAACACTTGCCTGACAGGCAAGTTCTCATAAAGAACCCCTAAATTTTTTTTTTTTTTTAGAGAGAGAGGAGAGAGAGAGAGAGAGGAGGGAGGGAGAGAGAGAGAGAGAGAGAGAGAGAGAGAGAGAGAGAGAGAGAGAGAGAGAATATGAATTTATTTTTAATATTTATTTTTTAGTTCTCGGTGGACACAACATCCTTGTTGGTATGTGGTGCTGAGGATCGAACCCGGGCCACACGCATGCCAGGCGAGCGTGCTACCGCTTGAGCCACATCCCCAGCCCAAGAACCCCTAAAATTTAAGAACAAATAAATTTTTTTTCCCTAGTACTGGGGATTGAATCTAGGGGTGCTCTACCACATCCTCAGCCTTTTTATTTTTTAAGACAGGATTTCACTAAGTTGCTCAGTCTGGGCTTGAACTTGGAATCCTCCTGCCTCAGCCTCCTGAGTTGCTGGCATTGTAGGTATATACCCCAGCACCTGACCAAATGATTCAGTTTTAAAAATGGACAAAAGATGAACAGACTTCTTCACAAAGAGAATATCCATATAGACAATAAGCAAAATAAAATGTAGTAAAAAAATCACTAGTTGTTTTGGAAATGCATATTATTATTTTTATTTTTATTTTTTGGTGCTGAGAATAGAACCCAGGGCCTCTGGCATGCTAAGCATGACCTATACTGCTGAGCTACATCCCCAGTTAATACTGCGTATTAACATAACATACCACTATACATCCAGCAGAGCAACTGATGATCCCAAGTGTTTGGGAGACTGTTGACAGTACTTGTCCACACATTAATGGGAGTGTACATTGGCAAAAGCATGTTGGATAATGCTTTCTATTGAATCTGAATATAAGAATACCTATTATCTGATAATTCTGATGGATTCTATCAAAGAGAAACCTGTGTGTACATGCACCAAAAGATGTATAGAAAATGTTTGGAGTTATTTATAATAACTCCGAACTAGACATAATCCAAATGTTTATTTTTTTGAGGTTCTGGGGATCATACCCAGGGCCCTACATCATGTTAGACAAATGCTGTAACCCTGAGCTTATATCCCCATCTCCTCCAAATATTTATTAAAAGAATAGGTAAATACATTGTGGTATTTAATTTCATGAATTACACAACAATGGTAATGAATTAGTTATGATTATTTATAGTCATTGGAATGAAGCTTACAAATAGAATATTGATTTTTAAAAAGCTAGACACATGATGACACATGCCTATAATCCCAACAACTCGGGTAGGCACCTGATTGCAAGTTTGCACCTGGATTGCAAGGTTGAGGTCAGCCTCTGCAATTTAGCAAGACCCTATCTCAAAATAAAGGGCTGGGGGTATAGCTCAGGGATAGAGTACCCCTGGGTTCGATTCCCAGTATTTAAAAAAAAGCCACATACAAAAGAATTCATGTGTAAATTTCATTTAATTATCAAAACCAAATCCTAGTGTTTGACATTAAATCATGGTTCCCTCTAGGGAGGAAGGAAGGAAGATGGGGTGATTGACAGGGGCCACACTGAGATGCTGAAATGATGGTTCTTGACTTAGGTGATGGTTTCATGGGTGTGTAAACTTTAGGTATTTCTCTGCACTATATTTTGTTTTTCAAAATATTTTTTAGTTGTCAGTGGGCCTTTATTTTATTTATAGGTGGTGCTGAGAATCAAACCCAGTGCCTCACTCATGCTAGGCAAGCACTCTACCACTGGGCCACAACTCCAGTCCTCTGCACTTTATTTTAATAAATATTTTTTTAATTGATAGTTTGATCCAGCCCCCAGGGATTCTGATATAACTGACTGGAAATGATCACAAGCAGCATTTTTTTTAACTACCTCCAGATGACTGTCATATATTGCCAGGATACATTATAACTTGTTTCTATTAAGAACACCTCATGATCACTAAGAAAAAAACTGAAAACTAAGGGAAATTGTAAGGAAAAAATAATTATTTAAAATATATCCCTAGACAGATACCTGTTATTAATTCTGCCTATTTTTTCAAGTAACCAGGTTTTAAATAATACAGTGTCCCTTCCTTTTATTAACTGGCTTCTGCCTGGTTCATTGCTATAGTCATGTTGGGGATGGGGACCAGGAGGCATCAACCTGCTGTAGCTTTCTGGAAACCCAGGAAGAGATGAAACTTACAACTCTTCCTGAAATGTTGGGTGTACTTCTTGAGGAAGAAGTCAGAAGAGTCTGTAGCTTAATTTTCTGGTCCTGATCATTACATATTTTCACATGGACTATTTGTTTTGTTTATTGTACCAAGGGCGCTTAACCACTGAGCTATATCTCCAGCCCTTTTTATTTTTTATTTTGAGACAGGATCTTGCTAAATTTCTGAGGCTGGCTTTGAACTTGTGATCCTCCTGCCTCTGTCACCCAGCCACTGGAAATATAGGCATGCACCACTGTGACTTGCTGGGCTGTTTGTTTTCATTTTCGAATTTTCTAAGAGTAGAGTAAGCCTTAGATACAGTTTAACCATTTAGGATCAAAGGTCATCTGTTATGCTGTCAGGAGAAATCTCACATAAGTTGATTGCCTGACTTAGTGCTTTCTAGGACACACTGTCACAAAATAGAACTATTTTATTTTTTAATTTGTATTGGAATAACAGTCTGTGGGTTCATTATTTGGGGATTGGTTGACTAATTATGTTACATATGCAGAATAGAATACTGAAGAACTTTAAGAATGATACACCTGGAATGATGTTGATATGGAAAAGTATTAAAACCTATTAAATGGGCTACACCAAACATTTATATCTTTTCCCTCCGTATATGTGGAAATGCACATGCTGCTGTCTACTTAAGTCCTAAGATACCCCTCCATATCCTCCATGGATTCTGCATCCATGGATTCAACCAATTGCTAATGATTTTCCATTTTTATTTGAAAACATTGCCCTTGTACTAAATATCAGACTTTTCTTGTCATTTTCTACGCAATACAGTATAACAACTATTTATGTAGCATTCATATTGTATTAGGTTTATAAGCAGTCCAAAGATGGCTTAAAGTATACAGGAGGACGTGCATGTGTTATATGCAAACACTACACCTTTTAATGTAAGGGATGTGAGCATGCACATATTTTGGTATATTTGGAGATTCTGGACCCCTCCTTTGTGGATGCTGAGGAACAGTTGTATGCCAAACTGAGTGATGATTTATGAATAATGTATTGTATTTTATACCTTTTAAAAACAAAGATTATATAGTATCTAAAAATATTTGTTTTAAGGGAAAAATAAACGATAAGTTTGTTTATTGTGCGTCCTTCCCCTCTCCCCCTCCAGTGCTGGGCAATGAACCCAGGCATTTTTTTTTTTTTTAAAGAATTTAAAACGTAAGAAGGAGATTGAGGGGATGCAGGAGGATTGGGAAAGGGGCAGAAATATGAAATGGATTTGATAAAATTACACTGTGTACATGTATAAATATACCACAGTGAATTTCGCCTTTATATGTATATCTATAAAGCACCAATTAAAAATAGATAAATAAATAGAAGGAAGATCAGTGGAGTAGAAGAAGGAAAATAGGGGGAGGGAGGAGGGGAAAGAAAGAGGAGGCCCTAGGAACTGAAATGGAGCAAATTAAATTCCATGCATGTTTGATTATGTCAAAATGAACCCAGCTATTGTGTATAATTACAATGCACTAATAAAGGCATTGAAAATTCTAAAATAAATGAATAAATAAAATTGTAGATTCAGGGTAGATCTTATACTTTCGAGTGCCAGGAAGGCTTTTTTTCAAATCATGAAATTCCTTTGGATAAGAACAACTCATGATCACCATAGAAAGTTTGAAAAATAAGGAAACACATAAAGCGAAGTAACTTAACCTACCTGCTTTTAATACTCCTGTTTATTTCGTCAAGTCACCAGTTGTTTAAGATATATTTAAATTTCCATGGTCCTGTGTTTCTTTCCTGTCTTTCTGAAGTTTTTCTAATTCTGAGTGGTGATTCATGCTTGCCCCTGGGTGATAGAATAAAGAAAAAGGTTAGGGGTAGTTTACCATTAAGATTTCACTAGTGACAGCTTCAATCTCTACAGGGCTTTAAAGCCTGTACTGTTCTGGTTCAAGGTCCCTGTTTTGGGCGTAGACATTCTAAAATATGTTGAAGGGCAAATCTAAGTTTTAATGACAGAGTTTTAGATAATCTTTTTAAATTTGCTTCTTTCAGTTTCATTTACAATGCCTGATAGCCAGAGGGACTATTTCATAAGTACTTCATGAACATTTGCCAAATGGGGAAAAAAGGATTTTAAAAAGGGAAAACCAAAAATGAAACTAGAAAAGATAGGATAGTAGATGAGCTGCAGACTTTGGACAGTAAAAGGACAGTTAACTTTGGACAGTTAATTCTTTAGGAAAACAGACTGATGCTGATATTGTTCTGGTCTGACAGATCAGAATGGGTATTTTTAAAAATATTTTTATTAGTTGTTGGTGGATCTTTATTTTATGATTTATATGTGGTGCTGAGAATTGAACCCAGTTCCTCACACATGCTAGCCACAACCCCAGCCTCCAGAATGTTGTTTTTTTTTTTTTTTTTAAGACTTGGAAGATGGATGATAGATGGGACCAAAATTAAAGTATAAAACAGAGACACATTTAGTGCCATTTACTGAGATGCTTTTAGTTTTATGTGTAGTTTGGTTTTCTAATAAAATAACTACGATGATGAAAAGGTCTGGAAATTGTAAAACTGTTTTTCCTGTTAACTTTTAACAAAAAACAAAACTACAAACTCTCTGTATTTTCTAGACTTTCCTAGCCAGATTTTCCTGGCTACTCCCTAAAGCTTTACCTCTATTTCAGCTGGATTTTGGTCCATATAAAATATTCATTCCTATTCTATAAATAGGAGAAAATATACCATTTCCATCTGTCGTGGCTACAACTATTAAATTTTTCTCTGGACTTTTGAGAAATTAAATCATAAACACAAATAACCGTTTCTGTCAATTTTTATAAAAACATTGTTACGAAGGTAATACAAAGTTTGGGGAAAATTTATAGAGACTAATCATTTTTCTAGGCTTATCATTTGTACTTATTGGAGTTCCATCTACAGGTTGGCCATGTATGATAACTTTTTGTTCTTCATGGTTCCTATAGGGTATTAGAATTTAGGAAAAAAATGTTGAATGGTCTTCTTGGGACATGAATGTGTTAAATTATTTTAAAAAAATTTCTAGCTATAGATGGACACAGTATCTTTATTTATATATTTTTATATGATGCTGAGGATTGAACCCAGTGCCTCACATGTGTGAGACTGAGCTACAGCTCCAGCCCAAATTATTTAATTCGGGAGAGTTTTCTTTTACCACCCACTGCCTCTCATCTCCTTCTAAAGTAAAACGTGATGGTTCTACTGTGGGATTCAGTTGAATTACAGTTTTTCTCATCAACTCCTTTCTCATCAACTTCTTTTCTATATTAAACTTGAAGCTTTTTCCACTTACTTTCAGATGTGAACCCCCAGGACTGGTTATGTAATGCTTGGGAACTCTTCTGCTATTTATGTAGATACATACTGACCGGAGGGTAGGGCTGCCTTGGGAATCCAGGGCCACCCAGAAGTAAAAGCAACCTAATTTAGTGGGTTGCCTGAGAATTAGATTGGAAAAAGAAAGAACTGCATGCAGCTGAGAGAGGACCACGGACAGAATGAGTGACTTCAACTCAACCAGACAATAGGGGCAGGTAGACAGCCTGGAGACGTCTGGATGAGGTGTTGAGAAACTGTCCTTGTCATAACCTGTGTGAACTCTGGGCTTGATCCTAATACAAAGAAAAAAAGCTCCTTTTTCCAGAATGCCTGTGGTTCACAATTATATGTGAAGTGTCTATTGTGGGTACCCAACAAACCTTTTTTTTTTTTTTTTTAATTTTTTTTGGTTGTCAATGTGCCGCAGTCTGGCTGGGCACAATTCAGGAGCCACTTGTCAAAAGAAACTAACTTTATTTTTAGAACTACAAACGCCAAGCAAAAGAGCTCCAAAGGAAAAAACCCTCAGAGCCCAACTGCCACCACCGGCTTCCACAAGCCTCTCACCACACAAACCACTCCACCTCCCACAATCCTCCTGCTCTTGAGGCCGATTGGCTGGGTCGTGTGGGCGGAGCCAAAGAAGTCCCCCAATGAGCAGTTCCGTAGTCTGAAGGGCAGGGAAACAGCCCAATGAACATCACCGCAGAGGAGCCAATCAGCTAGATGTTGCTGGGGCCGCTGTGAGCCAATCATCAGCTGGCAGTCTGAAGGGCAGGAAAACAGCCCAATGAACATCACCGCAGAGGAGCCAATCAGCTAGATGTTGCTGGGGCCACTGTGAGCATCAGCCGGCAGCTGGAAGTTTGCTGGCAGCTGGAAGTTTGCTGGGGCCCCTTTGGCTGTGGCTCTCAACATCTCCCCCTCCCTGTTTAAACAACAAGCATGTGGCTTAGGGACCGTGCCTGCCTTAGGTTGTCCAATACTACATATGGTCCTTACCCGTCTTTGGATGAGCTGACCTCAGGGCATCAGCCTCCTGTCTTAGGTTGGTACCATTGTAATTGGATCTTACCCGTCATTGACTACCGGTCCAGTATACAGCCACACCTGTGGAGAGGTACCAGCGGGGGGTGAGGTTCTTTGCCTCACCTCTGTTGGCCCCCAAATAGTTGAACGGTCATGACAAGCAGAAGGGAGGAAGATATACCAAGCCAATCGATAGCTCTTGTTGGAAAAATTGTACCACCGATGACATCATCAGCAAAAATACTCCAACACTACCACAAGTCGCTGCACCAACATAGTTCACAATGCATACAAGTGAGTACAATGCATACAAGTGACACATAGTTTAGGCAAGTTCTGTAAGCGGTTCAGTGATGGCTATTGCAGAAACTGTAGATTAGTTTTATCCTTGTCTTCACCGGCACAGGGATGAAGATAGGAATTCTGGCAATAATGGCTAAAGAAAAAATTATATAACATTCTAGAAGGTACTAAAAGAAAACAATTTTCTTAACAATTTACATTATCTTCACCGGCACTGGGATGAAGATAGGAATTTTGGCAATAATGGCTAAAGAAAACATTGTGTAACATTCCAGAAGGCACTAAAAGAAAACAATTTTCTTAACAATTTACATTATCTTCACCGGCACTGGGATGAAGATAGGAATTTTGGCAATAATGGCTAAAGAAAACATTGTGTAACATTCCAGAAGGCACTAAAAGAAAACAATTTTCTTAACAATTTACATTATCTTCACCGGTACTGGGATGAAGATAGAAATTTTGGCAATAATGGCTAAAGAAAACATTGTGTAACATTCCAGAAGGCACTAAAAGAAAACAATTTTCTTAACAATTTACATTATCTTCACTGGTACTGGGATGAAGATAGAAATTCTGGCAATAATGGCTAAAGAAAACATTGTGTAACATTCCAGAAGGCACTAAAAGAAAACAATTTTCTTAACAATTTACATTATCTTCACCAGCACTGGGATGAAGATAGGAATTTTGGCAATAATGGTTAGTATTAATAATTGTGTAACATTCTAGAAGGCACTAAAAGAAAACAATTTTCTTAACAATTTACATTATCTTGAAAAGAATTATTAAATATAATGAAAAGGATAGGTGAAAGTAAACAAACAGATCTGTTAACCTCCTTTTTTGTTTATATATTAAAATAATTCTTAACAGTTATTTACCCAATTTAAATTAAACCATTTAAATCACGTGAATAAAAAAAAATTTTTGGATCCATTTTTTTTTATGAGCACTCATCATATATGATATATGGACATATGTACATTCAAACATATAACACAAAACACAAGTGTGCACACATAATATAATACATACAACACATAACATAATAGTAAAGGCCTTATAACTTTTTACAGGTGAAATCTCCATTACAATGTTTAAAAACTCTATAGTCAAAAAAAAAAAAATATAACTGATCAGCAAAACATTAACCTAGGTCTGTATGAGCTCAAAAAACAAAATAGAACTTCATGATATGGGAAAGGGCAATAATAAAACAGATATTGAAAAAAGCATCCTGGTTCTGTCGCAGATGTAAGGATAGCCAAATTGGAGTTTTGGATATCAGCTATTATTGATTTGAGCCAAATCATCATCTTTTTGGTCTGTAGAATTCGCTTTAGTTAATCTCTCTGGAATCCAAATTGGCTGCTGTTCTCCCTGTGGAAACACACAAACAGACCCCCGACTCCAGACAATCACTGGGTCAGGACCTTGGTTAATCTCTCTGGAATCCAAATCGGCTGCTGTTCTTCCTGTGGAAACACACAAACAGACCCCTGACTCCAGACAATTACTGGGTCAGGACCTTTCCATTGTCCTGTTAGAATATCTTTCCAAAGTACCTTGGGCTTATGTACATTTTTTGGACACATATGCCTTTCTGCAGCACTAAGTCCTGATGAATCCAAATTTAAAAAGTTTAGAGTAAAAAGGGTTATTTTAAGTTTATCTTTGGGGAATATATACCCCAAAGTGTTAAGTAAATTGTTAGAGCAAGGAGGCTTCCCAATAAAATCAAGAGCAGTCAGGGCATACGTTGATATAATACAAAAATATAGCCCATGGCTTTTTAAGGAGGAGTTGTTAGATATATCACAATGGAACCATCATGGTGAGGATTTAAAAAGAATAGAAAAGAACAACCCAGGGACTCTGCCAGTTGGCACATTGCCATTGTGGACGAACGTATCTAGTTTGCTTAGTCCAAAGCCTTCAGATCAGACAAAGGTAAAGGAAGAAGAATGCACACCTCAGAAAGCAGAAAGCTTCTAGAGAGAAGGTGTCTACAAGAATCAGAAGAAGCTGGAAGTTTGCTGGGGCCCCTTTGGCTGTGGCTCTCAACATCAATGGACCTTTATTTTACTTATTTATATGTGGTGCTGCGAATCGAACTCTGTGCCTCACATGTTAGGCAAGTGCTCTACCACTAAGCCACAACTCTAGCCCCTGACAAATATTTTTGTTGATGTTGATGGTACCTGCTTTTTCAAGTTAGTTTTTCACACCCCATTTGATAAATGAGGAAATTGAAGCTTATGACAATTCAGCAACCAGCCTAAAAATAACACAGCCATTAACTCTGGCATTAAGTTGATGTCCTGCTTCTCTCAGAATTCACTAGATGGTACTCTTTAATAGTAGCACATTCATGATAAGATCCTTGAGGATTGCTTATTTTTAAGTTTGGAGACTTTGTTCCAAAGAGAATTGTTGTTTTCCTACAAGATGTAAAATTTTCTGGGGTCTTGGGCCCATCCTCAGCACTTAGTATTGTTCACGTTCTTTCCCCCCATACCAGGGATTTAATAGAGAGCCACATTCCCCTCCCACCCCCATTTTTTTTTTTTTTTTTTTGTGGTGCTAGGGATTGAACCCAGGGCCTTGTGCATATGAGGCAAGCACTCTACCAACTGAGCTATATCCCTAGCCCTCCCCTGCCCTTTTTTATATTTTATTTGAGGCAGAGTCTCAGTAAGTTGCTCAGGGCTCACCAAGTTGCTGAGGCTGACTTTGAACTTGGAATCCTCTTGATTCAGCCTCCCAAACTGCTGGGATTACAGGTGTGTGCCACCACACCTGGATGTTCATATCTTTTCAAACATCCATTCTAGTTCTCAGCTCCACCATTTACTAGCTGAATGACCTCATGTGGACTGCTCCACCTTCCTTTTTCTTTCTTTCTTCTGGTGCTGGTGAACTGGGGGCCTTGGACATGCTAGGCAAGAGCTCTACCACTGAGCCACACCCCCAGGCCCTGCTTCACCTTTTAAGCTTCATTGTCCTCATCCATAACATAGAGACAACAATATTTACCTCCTGGAGTTTTCTGAGGGTTAAATTAGCATTCTACATTTGTTTTTAAATGTGGTGTTTACAAATGAGATACAGTATTATAATGAAAAGTTTCTCCCATTGTAGGTTTTCTTGAATTTTCTGTGGGGAAATTCAGATACTTCGAGCTCAACAGGCTATTTCCAGAGGAAGCTATTTTACGTCATATTTCAAGTAATGCGACTTTCCTTATTTTCCAAATACACTCACAGTATCGGAATACAACACTTTCTTTTTCTGAGGTATGTATGAAGAATTATTTCAGCAAAAATATCATTTCCATATGTTTAGGTCTTATGTGTGGTATAAGCATTAGAATTTGATGTCTCTTCATGTTTATGTCTTTTGTCTTAAAAAGATTGAGTTGGGGGCTGGGGTTGTGGCTCAGCGGTAGAGCACTAGCCTAGCACGTGCAAGGCACTGGGCTCGATCCTCAGCACCACATAAAAATAAATAAATAAAATAAAGGTATTCTGTCCAACTACAACTAAGGAAAAAAATTAAAAAAAAAAAGATTGAGTTGTCAGGTTAGCAATTGAGAGCTGCAGTTGTTAGTACTTCAGTACTTTTTCTTTTTTTGGTACTGAGGATTGAACCCAGGGATGCCTTACCCCTGAGCTACATCCCCAGTCCTTTTAATTTTTTGAGACAGGATCTCATTAAATTGCTGAGGCTGGCCTCAACTGGTGATCCTTCTGCCTCATCCTCCCATGTCACTAGGATTGTAGACATGTGCCAGTCTGCCAGCCTCTGACTTAGAGCTGGAGAGCCGAGTCATGGGAGAGGGGGTCCTGTGCCTGATGTCTCTTCTCTGCACTTAAGTTTTCCAACCATTTCATTTTCTCACTCTTGTGGGTCCTTTAATAATTTTTCTGATAATATATTTTAATGTGTTTCCATTGTCATTTAGCTATTTGTTATAGCTTATTGAGAACCCTATGTGGTCAGTTTTATCCTTTGGAGTCTCTCTTGCAAACAAATGAATTATTTTTTGTGGGGGTGGGGGTGGAGGTGGGGACAGGTACTGGAGATTGAACCCAGGGATGCTTAACCACTGAGTCACATCCTCAGCCATTTAAAAATTTTTTTATTATTTTATTTTGAGGCAGGGTCTTGATAAGATGCTGAGGCTGGCTTTGAACCAAATGAAGGAATTAACACCCAGTTTATCCAGCCTTGTGCTGCACATCCAGCAGAGTTAAGAACTCTACTGTAGATGTCGTCACTAACCCCTTAAGCTAACCTCAACTTTGGAAAGCTTTTAGTTGGATTAACTTGAACTTTTTAGGATCAGTCATTTATGGTAACTTTTCACAAATCTATATTTGGCCTACATGAACCCTTAGACTAATGAATGAATTTTGCCCTGTGTGAAGTTACACTTTTTATTTGTTCCAAGCCTATCTTCTAATGTTCTGGAATTTGGTTAACAAACCTGTCTCAACCCAGTACATATGCAGTTTGATAGGCATTGGTCATCTTGTATTTATGGGGTGCCATGTGATTTCTTGATACGTGTATACATTGAGTAATGTTTAAACCAGGTTAAACATACCTCCTCAAACATCTATCATTTCTTCAAGGTGAAAACATTCAAATTTTTCTAGCTTTTGCAAACAGTGCTTTATAATTATCTGTACCCATTCTTCTGGGCAAATAGCATACTAAAACTTGCTCTTATCTAACTGTAACTTCCTTCCCACTTATCAGCTTCTCCCCATCTACTCTCCCCAGCCTCTGGCAACCACTGTTCTACTCTCAACTTCTGTGAAATCAACTGTTTGAGATTCTGTATGTGAGTGAGATCATTTGGTAATTATCTTTCTGTGCCTTGCTTATTTCACTAAACATAATGATCTCCAGTTCTGCCATGTTGTCACAAATGATAGGATTCAGTTGATAACAAAGACAATAAGAGAGGATGGGAAGGGCATTTAAGTTTATTGGATACTTTGTGCTAAATCTGTGTTTCTTAAGCTCTTGAAGCCAGAGACTGCTTGTTCGTGGACCCTCTCCCAGGCAAAATACAACTTCATAGGGGCCTCTGGAGACTTACGGAACCCTCTGGCTCCTGTTTGGGAACCTCTGTGTTTGATTTCCATATAGTTAATTCTCATAGCAGCTTAGTAACGTAGTGGTGATGCCTGTTCCTACATTTGAGGAAACAGATCTTTGATAAAGAAATGTTGGCATAATAAATGACCAAAGAGATCTGGCTGAACAGCATCTTGAGCCTTGATTCTATGCAGAAAAATCTTAGTTATAATAGTTTTCATTTCTTGGGCCACTTTTAGTTCCACTATTCATAATGTTTAGAAGATGATGACCAGAACTGCATGCAGCTAGAAATGAGAGGTCTGTGTGAGAATTGTTTGTTTCCTGCATCCTAGAAACTGTTGGTTTTTGGGTTATCATGACAGTCCGTTGTTTCTTGGAGTCCATTGACTTTATAGTTAATTAATCCGTGAGTCATTTTTGTGTATGCTTGTCAAATTGAATCTGATTCCTTTATCTGTCCCCTGCTTTTTTCGTTTTAAAAGAGCACTCTGAGTTTGCTTCCTTAATATTTTATTATTAAAAAAGCATTTTATTATTAAAGAAGATTTCTAAACAGATGAGATTGGGGGATGTAAGAGGGAGAGGAGTGTAGGGGAAGGATTGGGAAGGGGCACAGGAAACTTTTTGGAAGTCCTTCATATATTCATTGTTTTGAATTGGTGATGGTTTCACAGGTGTCTGCATGTATCAAAACTTTTCAAATGATATACTTCATGTACAGTTTATAATATGTTAGTTACAACTTAGTTACAAAAGGCTTTCTAGAAACTGAACTCCTTTGGGTTGGGATTTATAGATCTTTATCGTCTTAGTACTTAGTAAATTTTAACTCGGGTGAATCAAAATGCTTGTAAAATCCATTGTGCAATTCCTGATCAAAGATTTTTGTTATGGAGTGAATATGTCCTCTCCAAATTCATATGTTGAAATCCTAACTCCTGGTGTGTTGGTATTAGGAAGTGGGTCCTGTGGAAAGTGTTAGGTCCTAAGAGCAGAGTCCTCATACGTGGAATTGGTGCCCTTGTACAAGAGGTGCCCCTTCTGCTGTGTGAGGATGCAGCCATAGGTTGGCAGTTTGCAGCCTGGAAGAAGGTTCTCACTTGAACTTAACCATGCTGGCACTCTGCTCTCAGATTTCCAGCTTCTGGAACTATAAGAAATAAATTTTTATTCTTTATATACAACCCAATCTATGGTACTTTGTTATAGCAGCCCAAACTGACTAAAACAATAGTGCATTTTAAAGAATTCTACTTATAGATGTGAGCATGTGAACATAGGATGAAAAGAATTTAATTATTTAAGGAAGGGCTGGTTCCTCCCCGTCCCCCATTTTTCGTTTGAGTATATTTGAAATAGGACTTGCATACTGGATCAATTCTGTGTCTTTTGCTCAACTTCCTATTCATGGTGACTTTTCTTCCTAATTGCAGACTCTCCTTCCCAATACCTCAGGAACAGGCAATGACAAAGGACTGGTTTTTATTCTTAGACCAGAGCAGAGTATGTGCACTTGGTATTTGGAGACTACAGATGCTGAGCCTGTTCAAAATGTGGCCATTCCACTCTCTTACTCAGAAAGAGGTAACGTGTCTTTGACTCTCTATTACTATATGGAATATGGGATGTGTTTGGGAAAATTTAAGGAAAATTATCCTATTACGATTGCTTGTTGTAAGTGCTATTTATTTATTTTTTTTCAAGGTTTTGCTTTTTTTTATTGGTTGTTCAAAACATTACAATGCTCTTGACATATCATATTTCATACATTTGATGGGTTTTGTTTTTTGTGTTTTCAATTTCCTGTGGTCAATGGTGGTCTGAAAATATTACATAGAAAATTACAGAAGTGAGCAAGTCATGTATTTTATTTTTTTATTGGTTGTTCACAACATTACAAAGCTCTTGACATATCATATTTCATACATTAGATTGAAGTGGGTTATGAACTCCCAATTTTTACCCCAAATGCAGATTGCAGAATCACATTGGTTACACATCCACAATTTTACATAATGCTCTATTAGTAACTGTTGTATTCTGCTACCTTTCCTATCCCCTACTATCCCCCCTCCCCTTCCCTCACATCTTCTCTCTCTACCCTGTAAGTGCTATTTAATCAGAAATATTTTAATAGCAAGGGAGCTCAAAATGAGCATGATGAGTGAAAGCTCAGGTGGTGATGGGGAGAGTATATTTAAGGAGCTCTTGGAAAAGCAGAAACAGAAAGGCAAGACACAGAACTTAGCAGTAGATTCTTCTAAGTTGAGGAAGCAGTGAGCTTAATGTTTTGAAGGAGGAGTATGGCAAGTGGGTGTGGCTGGAACCAGAGTGCAAAGGGCCTTATACAGCATGAAGTTTGCATTCTATCCTGAGGTCAGTTCTAAGGAAGCGTAGAGTTTCCAGGCAGAGGAATGATGGGGTCTATTTCATCTTGGAAAGCTAACCCTGGAGCCGGTGTTGGGAGTGGATTGGAGAAAGCACAGCAGAGTCAGGACTCAGTAAAGCTTTGAGGGTTCAGAGTGGGAAATGAAGATCTGAGCTGAGGCCACAAGATGGGGTGGAGAAGAGGGACTGGTCTTGAGATGTTTGGAAGGTAGCATTGATAAGACACAATGACCAGTGGTTTGGGATTACTAGAGGGGTACATAGACTTCCTATATGGACAGCTTGGAGATAGCGATGGAAGTAGGCAGAGGACAGGGTTGTTGTATTGGATGTTTTATGGGGTGCGATGGAATAGATGATGACTTCAGTTTGAGACGCAGTGAATCCCAGATGGGATTGTTGGACATATGGATGACAGTGCATAGTGGGCAGTTAAAATATGGACCTGGAATGGAGGAGTGAGGTTAGATACTCAGCAAAGGAAAAGCCATGCTGTGAGTGAAATTGTCCAGGCATGTACTTAGAAAACTAGGGGGAAATGGCAGATACTTTCCTAGTTCCTACTATTTGTCAGGCACCATTTCTGGGTGCCTGGGGGATATTAACTGCTGAGGAATAAGCATAAGACTGAGATGTGAGTCTTGGAGGTAGGAGAAGAGCTCAGAGGTGCAGCCTTAGTAAGGAGTGGAGAATAGCACACTGTAGGGAGGTCCAGAGAAGTGATCAGAAGGGTCCATCTGATGGTAATAAAGCATGAGTGGTGGCTTTTAATGGGAGTCATCTTAGTGGCATAGACAGGAGGGATGAAAATGAGATTACAGTGATTGAGCAGCGCAGGTGAGGTGAGGGAAATTAGGCCATGCTTAAAGTTTAGGGAACAAGGGAAGGAGAGGAGTGATAGGTAGTAAAGGAGGTAGAATTCGAATGATTATCAGAATCAAGGAAAGGGAATGCTTTCTGTAACTAAAGAGTAATTACCTGGTAAAGAGTTATAGACTCACCAAGCATGGTGGTGCACACCTGTAACCCCAGTGGCTCAGGAGGCTGAGGCAGGAGGATTACAAGTTTGAGGCCAGCTGCAGCAACTTTAGCAAGGCCCTAAGCAATATAGCAAGACCATGTCTCAAAGAAAAAAGAAAAAAAAAAAAAGGCTGGGGCTATGACCCAGTCAGTGGTTAAGCATCCCTGGGTTCAATCCTTAGTACCAAAAACGAACAAACAAATCCATAGACTTCAGCCTTCTATCAAGGACAGTGTAACCCACCCTGCAACCTTCCCCCAAAAAGTAGAGCTTCAGGTGGGATGCATATCATTTTCTTAGGTGTTGTAGATATTTGTAAGTGCAGAGAAAGAATATAAAAAAACTCAATTTTGAGGAAGATTCCACATAATATTGAAGTATACACTATATTCCATCTCAGCTCTCACCAGGGGAAGTCTACCACCAGAATTCCAACAGTTTGTGGAAACCAAGATTCAGCTGTGGGAATAGATGGATGAGTGTATGAAGTTGTGATCTAAATCTTTAGGTTGGTTAACCTGCTCTGTCTTATCTCTCCATATGACTGCATAACACACAGTTGTTCATATGGAGTTGAGCTAATGTCAAGTGACTTCAGTAGGATTCTTCACAAGAAAAGAGCTATTTCAGTCACATGATTAACGTCAAATTACCAAAATCTATCTTGTGTTTGATTAAATACTCAAGTACGATTCGCATAAATGGCCCTAGGGTCTTTTATATTTACTCTTTTGTAGAAACACAATGACTGTTTCTACAGTAGTGAGGATGATACCATTTTTCTCTGTTGAAAGAGGCCATATGAAAAGTAGATGCCCTTACCTCTTTTATTTTTTATTTTTGGAATTAGGGATTGAACCCAGGGGTACTCCACCAGTGAGCTACATCCCAGGCCTTTATATTTTTTATTTTCAGACAGGGTCTTGCTGGGGGTCTTGTTGAGGCTGGCCTTAAAATTGTGACCCTCCTGTCTCAGCCTCCAGATTCACTGGTATTATAGGCGTGTGCCCCATGTTTGGCTGCATCCCCCTACAGCTGTTACCCATGGAGTTCCCTTTTTGACAGTGATTTCCTCCCCCCATCTTCAGATTTTTAAGCATTTTTTTTTGAGTCACAAACTCCAGAATATAATCAAAAGTTTTCTCCCAAGGAAATGTAGAAATTCAATACTTGGCAATTTCAGGGTGCTTGTGGAGCCCATGAAACCCATTTTTGGACCTCAGTTTAAAAATGTCACTTTTGACTAAACTCTAGAGATTGGCATGCTGGAGATGGTAAGCCAGATCCAGCTTGCTGTCTGTCTTTGTGCATAAAACTTTATTGAAACATACCTGTGCCTGTTCATTTGTGTCTCAAGGGCAGGACTGAGCAGTTGTCATAGAGACCCTCAGACCCACAAAGCCTAAAATAGTCCCTGGTCTAGGGTCCTCATCCCCATGATCTTCCTCTTTAACCAAGTCCTTAAAATAGTACAAAAGCAGAAGCTCTGTGTTTATATTTAACTTCCACATGGGAAGTTCTGTTAACACTCCGCTTTTCTGAGCCTGATTTGGATATGTAAGACTTCTTTGTTAGTAATTTTCCTATTTTTCGTTCAGATCCTATCCCTGGAGGCTGTAATTTGGAGTTTGACTTAGACATTGATCCCAACATTTACTTGGAGTATAATTTCTTTGAAACGACTATTGAGTTTGCCCCTGCAAACCTAGGCTATGCAAGGTATGCCATCTCTGTCTTCTAAAACTGCTTTTAGAATAGTCATGACTGAATTTTGTGTAAATTTAGCAAACTTTGTGAGATCTGTAGTTCTCTGTAGTGAAATTGAATTGTTTATTTTGGGGGGGAAGGAATTGGTGTGATTTAAACTTTATTACTAATATTTCAACTGTTTTTTTTTGGTACTAGGGATTGAACTCAGTTACTCAACCACTAAGCCATATCCCCAGCCCTATTTTGTATTTTATTTAGAGACAGGGTCTCACTGAGTTGCTTAGTGCCTTGCAGTTGCTGAGTCTGGCTTTTAACTCACGATTCTCCTGCCTCAGCCTCCCAAGCCACTGTGCCTGGTTTGAACTGTCATTTGTAATTAATGTTTTGCCCCTTCATTCTTTATTTGAAAAAGCCAGACGTGTCTATTATGAATTTGGAAGTGCATCTTAATTTTTATAATGCATTTTAATATAGAAAGTCTTCTGTAGCTCTGAAATATCCTTTTATAAGATTTTTTTAAAATTAAAACTCTGCCTCAGTTTCTTTCTTTCTTTCTTTGGTGCTGGGGGTTGAACCTAGGGGTGCTTTATCACTAAGCTACATCCCTAGCCCCTTTTTAAATTTTGAGATAGGATCTCACTAATTTTCTGAGGCTGGCTTCGAACTTGTGATCCTCCTGCTTCTGCCTCCTGAGTTGCTGGGATTACTGGCAATCACACTGTGCCTGGCCCTCAATTTTTAAATTTCTATTTTAACAGCAACAAATCCATTGAAAAACATTAGAATTCTCTATGTGGCACTCAGCACTGTGCATCATATGTAGTACTGAGTGCTACATGTTCTTTATCCTTTAATCCAAATATCTTATGAAGAAGGGGCGATTGCTCTTGTTTTACAGAGAGGTTTTTCTAAGGGTCATTGAGGTTCATTGATGTGCCCACAGGCACACCAGATGGCACAGCTGGCAGTTCACTATAATCCTGACATTAGAATTTGGTTGTTTAACTGCACTCACCTCTTGGTGTATCTTCGGGTGAGCTGTTATAACAAAGCACAGATCACAAGAATTTCAGATGATGGAAGTTTTTTGGATTTGGGAATATGTGCATAGGTTTTACTGGTTGGGTACTTTTCGTCTGAAAATCAAAATCTGAAATGTTTTGAGCATTATATCTGTGCTCAAGAAATTCCAGATTTCAGAACATTTTGGATTTTAGAGTTTTGTATTAAGGATGATCAACTTGTACTGTAGACTGGATAAAGAATGGACATTTATTTCTCTCAGATTTAGAAGCTAGCAGTCCAAAATTAAGGTGCCAGAACAGTTGGGAGTAAGCCCTCTTCTAGTTGCAGTATCCTTAACAAGACACAAAGTGCTAGAGAGCTCTCTGGGGTCTCTTATAAGGGCAGTAATCCCACTTAGGAGAGCTCCACCCTCATGACCTAATTATCTCTCAAAGGCCCACTTGCCCACTTTCTAGTACCATTACATTAGGGGCTAGGACTTCAACATGAATTTTTTGAGTAACAGCAACATTCAGTTCATAACAGCATGTTACTTTTCTCCGGAATACCAATTATGTCATTGCAAAAGGTGAACTATTATATTTGAATTGTTGCAGAAGTTTGAAATTAGAGCTTTTGGTTCCTTTTTGTAGATGGGGCTTGCACCACACAAGATTGATTGTTCAGTTTTGTTGGTTGACTTTAGAGGTGCAGATCCTCCGCCATGTGACGTGGGAACAGGCCGGGACTTTAGGTGGAGGTTGCAGTATGATGTGTATCAGTATTTCCTGCCTGAGAATGACCTCACTGAGGACGTGTTGCTCCAGCACATGCAGAGGATGGTCCAGGTGCCCGAGGTGAAGGCCAATGCTGTCAAGGTAAATCTGTTTCTCATGGTCATGTGGCTATTGTGACACTGTTGAAAAAGTTGAAGGGAGAACTTACCAGGACCTTATTGATTTACTGTTTTCTTGATTTTTTTTTTTGGGGGGGATAACCACTTTATTCCCTTTTATTTTATTATCAAACGGGGAACCATTGCTAGTGATAGGCCAGAATGATGTTGGCCTTTGGAGAGATACAGATATACTATATTGAATTTAGGCTGCAGCTATATCTGTGACTAATGATCTTGAGATACAGAGAGAAGTTGAAGTGATTTTCTGTGTAACTTCCGTAACTACTGGCTTAAAAGTTTTGGCAAGTATGAAGGTTGTAGTGTTTAAATAATAATGAGAAATTGCACATCAGTATTAATATCTGAAACCTAAACTCAAAGTCTAACTTGGAGCAAAAGTTTTCTCTGAGCTTTTGAATCCCTGTAAACCCTGGCTACTCCAGGTGTGGACCACAGACCCGAAACACTGGCATCATTTGGGAGTTTGTTAGAATTGCAGATTCTTCTTAGGCTTCACTCTGGAACTACTGAATTGGAATTTGTGTTTTATAATCCCCCAGGTAATTCTTGTGTATATTAGAATGTGAGACTTAATGATTTAGATTCCTTTTGTGGAGGCCAGGATTTGAACTTCGTATCTTGCAAGGTACTTGATAGCAATATGTCATATGAGGTCCTCCTTCAGTCATGGTTGGTGGGTGAGGTTTTTTTAGACTGATTGCTATGATTCTTCCTAGAAGATTAATAGATCACCAGGTTATATAGAAAGAAGTGGTTAAAATGGTGTATTATGATCAGCCTGTAGGCATAGCCGATTGAAGAGTAAGGTCTTACTTTGTATGTGTGTCACCTGGGATGTCATTGCACAATTCTGAGGAGCCTTAATACAAAAAAACTCATCATGCTTACTCTCAAATTAAGAAGTTTTGTTCATTCCATTTGATTCTCTTGTTTGTAGGAAATATAAAGGTTAAAAGAACCAATTAGATCTTGAGCACAATCTGACAAACCCAGATTGTGGTGTATTCTGTAAAACTACTGACTTAATCTCTTTAAAAATCATCGAATGGTGGGTAGGTTGGAGAGGGTGGTGGGAAGGACTGTTCTAGATTACTGAGATCAGAGATGCAAAACAGACACTAAACTTGAATGTTGGGTAAGAAGGAAAAAAAGCTATAGAAGACATTAAGGGAAAAAATGGATCTGTATTAGATAATGAGAAATTATTAATTTTCTTAGGTGAGACAGGCATTGTGGTTAGATTGGAGAATGTTCTTAGTACCTTGCTACTCAGAATGTGGTAGATGCGTGTAGAGTATTGTCAACACCTAAAAAGATTGTTAGAAAAGCAACAAAAGCCACCTCTGACTGACAAAATCAGTCATTTTACTAGATTCCCTCAGTGATTCAAGGGACATGATGTTTGAGAAATACTCTTTTCGGAATATTTAGAAATATTTAGAAGTAAAATGTCATGATATCTATAATAGTTCTGCAAGAAAAAAAATTGAAGGAGCAAGGAATAGAAAAGAAAATACAGTAAAATGTTGACAGTTATGTGGTATAGAGTTTATTGTATTATTAACATTTTTGTGTAGTTTAGATTTTGCATGATAAAAACTTGGAAATGTAGGTGATAAGATTAATATTTTGTTAAACTTGACTAATCTTTTGCTCAGAGAGTATGTATTTTAAAGGCTGAGCAATAATTTAAAAAAGTGGTACCCTTCTAAAAGGCTTGTGACTGTTTCTTTGGAAACTCAAATATTTAATTTCTTCATTTACACTAGTTATAGTTCTATGTATTATCGTTATGTTGAGCTCAGTATGGTTATATTGAGCATACACTTGTTGAAGATTTGGTAATAGCGATTGGGCTGAGTACTAAAGAAAGAGTAGTGAGCAAATTAACTATGATTTGTGCCCTTGTATTATTTAAACTAAAACAAATGCTGGGGTGCAGTGGTGCATGCCGTAATTCCAGCAACTTGTAGGCTGAGGCAGGAATATTCTGAGTTCAAGCCAACTTCAGCAACTTAGCGAGACCCTGTTTCAAAATAAAAAATGAAAAGGGATAGGGATGTAGCTCTGTGGTTTAGCATGCCTGGGTTCAATCCCTGCTACCAAAAAAAAAAAAAAGAAAAAAAAAAAAAGAAAAAACCTACCAAATTTTTTACTTTGTACTAACTAGCATTTGCAACTGTTTTTATTAGGTTTATAATTAGATTTTATTTGTATTAGGTTAATATATAGATGTTAGACTTTATTTATATTAGATATTAATGTCATTTAACATATTAAACTAAAACTTTGGAGGCATTTTGTGTAAGAACTGTTTATATTAGCACATACAAACCATGTAGGCTGGTCTTTTGACAAAGCTAAATGGGTTGGCGTAATTTTTGCTTTTAAACAAAATTGCAATTTGGTATATGTAGGTGGTACTTTTTAATAGAATAGCTTTTAAAAAAAAGTCTAAACACTAATTGTGCATTATTTTTGGCTCTAGCTGGTGACTCTAACAGCTGATGATAAGACAAGAGTTTCCTTCTCCTCCCTGCGGGGTCAAGGAGTTATTTATAATGTCATCGTTCGGGATCCATTCTTGAATACATCTGCTGCTTATGTTCCTGCTCACACATACGCTTGCAGCTTTGAGGCAGTGGAGGGTAATTGTGCTTCCCTTGGTGAGTGTATGGATTTAAACTTTAACAGATTTTTCTTGGACTTTGCAGATCTGTTTCCACAAATATAGAACTTTAGAATATTCAAAAATGCGTTTTGTTCATTCAGCAAATGGGGTTTGAGCCCTTTCATTTTTCTACTCTCTGTTCTAGGCCCTAGAATATAGCAGTGAACAAACCAGACAAAATAAAAATACTTACATATGTACACACACATATATATATCATCTTGCTTATATATCATTATATATTTAGTGGGAGATTCAAGACAAGTTAAATTTGTAAAGTATATAATACAAGAGAAATTACTAAGAAGAAAAATAAAATTGGAAAGGGCCACATTGGTAGAGGTGAGAAGAAAATCTGAGATAGTACAATATAGGAAGGCCTTGGAGGCAGGAAGCCATGTGCATATCGGGGGACAGAGCCTTCCAGGTAGAGGGAATCGCCAGTACCAAAATCTCTTCCAGAAGACTGCCCGACAGTCCGACAGTGGTGGGAAAAGAATGAGGAGGGCTCAGTAGAGATGAGGCCAGAGGTGCAGGGCTAGTAGTGTGCCCTCGCAGGTGCTTTGGCTTATATTCAGAAGGAAATGGAAAGACGTTGGGAGGTTTTGAGCAAATAGTGCCACCATCTGACTTTAATGTGATTGCTGGCTCCTTTTGGAGAAAAGACAGGGGCAAGAGCAGAAGTAGTAGAATGAGTTAGGAGGCCACTGAAGTCATCCAGATGAGGGATGGTAGCTTAAGGAGAGTTGTGGCAGTGAAGGTGTGTGTGACCAGCATGTGTGTGTCATCTTGAAACACTTTCTTAGAAAAGGTGCACAGATACTATAATTTTTGCATAATCTTCACCCTGATTTCTCAAACATTCATTTCCATGTTCTATTGGCTTCATCCTGTCTTCCTATAAAAAGCATACATATATGTATATTAAATACTTTTCTGAACCACTTGAGAATAAGTTGCAGATAGAAAGACCTTGTACCCCTAAATACTTATATTTATTTCCTTACAGAGCCATAGTAAAATGATCAAAAACACAAAATTAGTATAGATACAATACAGTTATTTAATTTATAGATATCGTCAAATTTTACTCATTATCCACTAATGTCCCTTAAAAGACACAAAGTAATTTTTTTCCTGCCCAAAGTCCAGTTCATGACACCACATTGCACTTAATTGCCATGTCTCCTTAGCCTTCTGTAATCTGGAACAATTTCTTAGTCTATTTTTTGTCTTTGAGGACTTGGACCTTTTTTGAAGAGTACAGGATGTTTATTTTTTAGAAAGTCCTCAGTCTGTTACTTTGATGCTTCTTCATGATTACATTCAGATTATGCATATCTGGCAGAAAGAAAGGGGAAGTGATGTGTCCTTTTCTCTTCATATCTGTCCCATTAATGGTGATAACTTGATTACTTGGTTAGTGACATCTGCCAGTCTTCTCTGCCATAAAGTCACTGTTTTTACCTAAAATATCTTTTGGGGGAGATATTTTTAGTGTTTGTAAATAATCCCATTCTCAAACTCACACTTGCTAGTTTTAGCATCCAGTGGTCTTTGCCTGAAACACTTATTACTAGTCGTTGCCAAATGGCATTTTCCTAATTTCAGTCCAGATTGTCCCAGATTTAACCCATGAGTGGCTGAATGTATTTTTGATATAGGGTTTGATGATGGATTGAGTGAGTGGAAGAAAGTGGGGTTAAGGATGACTTCTTAGTAAGTTTTTGGCCTAAGTAATGAGAGAAGGCAAATTGTCATTCACTGAGATGGGAAAGACTGGGAGTGGTCTTGGGAGAATATACCCAGAATTCAGTTTTGGACATGTGCAGTTTGAGAACACTCTTAACCATTCGAGTGGAGTTGGGCAGCTGACCGTTGGCTCTATGTAGCAGCTGGAATTCAGGGGAGGGCTGGGCTAGAGATCGTCTTGGAAATCATCAGGTTAACTATATGGCATTTAAGACCATAGAATGGATGGTTTCATCAGTTGAGTGAGTATATAGAAAAGGGAAGGGTCTGAGGACTGAGCCCTGGTGGCACAGATGTATGGAGATGAAGAAATTGAAGAAAATCCTGGTGAGGTGGCTGAGAAGGAGCAGCAGGAGTGGTAAATGGAAAGTGACATATTTTTAAAAAAAATTATATATAAAATATTTTGTTGTTGTTTGTTTATTTATTTTTAATGTGGTCATGGGGATTGAACACAGGGCCTCATGCCTGCGAGGCAAGTGCTTCACCACTGAGCTATCTCCCCAGCCCTGATTTTTTGTTTTTATTTAATTAATTTTTGTGGTGCTAAGAATTGAACCCAGGGATTTGGGTCAGAGATCTATTACTGAGTTTTACCCACAGCCCAAAGAGAATGTAATGGTTTTTGTTTTGTTGTTGGTGTTTTGCAACTGGGGGTTGAACCCAGGGACAGTACCATTGAGCTACATCCCTAGCCCTTTTTTTGTTTTGATTTTGAGACAGGATCTTACTAAGTTGCTGAGGCTGTGATCCTCCTGCCCCACCTTGTGATCCTCCTGCCCCACCTTGTGATCCTCCTGCCCCAGCATCCCAAGTTGCTGGGATCACAGGCATGTCCCACTGTGCCTGGCTGTTTTCTGAAGGTGGCGGGAGAAAGTGTTTCAAGGAAGAGAGAGCAATCAACTATCAGATGCTGTAGAGAGGTCAGCTAACAGGCTGAAAATGACTACTGGCTTCAGCAACAAGGAGGACATTAGTGCCTCTGAGAGCTGTTCTAGTGGAGTGCTATAGCTGGAATATGTCCAAGAGCAAAGGGGATGGGAATTGGAGAATGAGTTCAAATAGCTCTTTCAAGGAGTTTTGCTCTGAAGAATAAAGTCTGAGTTGTGCTTGAGATGGGGATTAGGGTTCCCTTTCTTTGTTGGAGTTGTATCCTTCTGTTAAAGGAGGAAAAAATTTAGTGACACTCATGAAAGCACAGAGAAGAGGAGGGTGTTTTAGTCGGTATAGGGACCATTACAATGGGATTTTGCAGTGGGTGCGGGGAGAGCAGGTTCAGCTCTGAATACAGCATGGGCAAGTGGGAATGTATAGCCAAAGAGCAGGTGGCTGGGGTTGGGTGTGGTCAGTGAATGAAATGTTACTAAGAGATAATATGAGAGGTAAAGGGAATTCTGTCTAACTGACCAAAGAGGGTTCTTGCTGAAGGCACGGTAGAGTGATGAGACATCACCTGGAGGATAGTGGAAGATGAGGAACCTGATCAGATATTGAGGGCCGTCAGATAACAAACGGTGGTGGTGGGGACCTGGTTCTTGCTAATCTGATTCATTAGAGTTTTTGCTGAAATTTAATTTTACAAGGAAGGTATTTTACTATGGGCCTATGAGAAAATTCAGGAGCCGAATTAAAGGGTGGTATCACCACTCAGTTTTCTACTGATGCTCATCCTTGAAAGAGAAAATGCAAGAGATCCAGGCAGATGTGTGTTTGCATTTTTCACAGTGAATCATGTCCAGATTCCTCTATTCTTTTCTCTTGAGCCCTTCACATGCACGCCCCTCCTAGTCAGCCTATCTCAAAACAAACAATTAAAAGGGCTTGGGGAGGGCTAGGGTTGTGGCTCAGTGGTAGAGTGCTCGCCTGGTATGCACAAGGCACTGGGTTCGATCCTCAGGACCACATAAATATAAAATAAAGATATTGTGTCAACCTAAAACTGAAAAATAAAAAAAAAAGGGCTTGGGGATGTAACTCAGAGTCCCTGGGTTCACTTCCCTGGGTTCACTCCCCAGCATCCAAAAAGAAGAAAGGGTCTCAGTAAATTGCTCAAGATCTTGCTAAGTTGCTGAGGCTGGCCTGGAACTTGTGATCCTCCTGCATCAGCCTCCTGAGTTGCTGGGATTACAGGCCTGAGCCTCCATGCCTGGCTTGGTGTATTTTGATTTGTGGCAGGCTTGTAACATTTTTTTGGTATGAGATTATTATATAGAAGTTTTGTTTTCATTGTTAGTTCAGGGATTACTTTCTTGGGTTTACCTTGAAGGAGTAATGATGATGGGGAATTTTTTTTCTTTTTGGTATCAGGGATTTAACCCAGGGGTGTGCTTAACCACTGAATCATTTCTCCAGCCCTTTTTATTTTGAGTTATGGTCTTGCTAAGTTGCTTAGGGCCTTGCTGAGTTGCTGAGGCTGACTTTGAACTCACTATCCTCCTGCTTCAGACACTGGAATTACAGTCGTGCACCACCATGCCCAGTGATGATGGGGAATTTTGTGAGCACATATTTCTCTTAAATAAGCTAAGTCTTTTGCATTGTCATGGCATTCATGTTTACATTTGTACCTATTAAGGATCTTGAGATTTAGAGATTCTTTGACAACATGAAGCATATTGTGATTTATTGTTGCCTTTAATACAACATTTTTCCCCCAAGATTGGAAGTGATTAGTACATGTGTGATGTATAGTATCATTAATGTTCTCCTTTTTTTAAATATATTTTCTTTAGTTGTAGTTGGGCACTATACCATTATTTTATTTATTTATTTTTATGTGGTGCTGAGTATCAAACCCAAGGCCTTGCATGTGCTAGGTAAGCACTCTACCACTGAGCCACAATCCCAGCCCACATTAATGTTTTCTTAATATGAGTTTATGTTTAAGTTTTTCATTTTGGAAAACTTCAGTGAACTTTCATGTATCAATTATTGAGCATTAACAATTTTGACTTGAGGCCATTGTCATGTTTCAGCTGTATTCCTGCTTTCTTCTGTCTCTCCTTGCAGTGCTGGGTATTGAACCCAGGAACACTCTTCCACTGAGCTACATCCCAAGACCTTTATATTATTTATTTTGAGATAGGATCTCACTCACTTGTGGAGGCTGTTCTTGAACTTTTGATCCTCCTGCCTCAGCCTCCTGAGTATCTAGGAATATATGCATGTGCCTCCATTCCCATTTTCTGTTTATCCTTTATCACTGAATTATTTTAAAGTAAACTCCTGGTCACCATTTTACTCTCTCAATATGTATTATTATTTTTTAAAATAGCACCACCATGGATAAGTGTTGTTTAAAAAAAACAATAAAACCATAGGAGCCAGGCATGGTAGTTCATAGCTAAAATTCCCAGCGATTCTGGAGGCCGAGGCAGGAGGATCACAATTTCAAGACCAATTTGAGCAATTTACCAAGACCCTGTCTCAAAACAAAAAGGGCTAGGCTCAGTGTTAGGGCATCCCCTGGGTTCAATCCTCAGTACCACGTACATAAATATAACCATAGTATCATAAACATAATTTTCTTTCTTTCTTTCATTCTTTTTTTTTTTTTTTTTTTTTTTTGTGGTGCTGGGCATTGAACCCAGGGCCTTAGCAAGCACTCTACCATCTGAGCTATATCCTCAGCCCCCAACACAATTTTTAATTTAAATACTAAAAATAATCTTTAATAACATCAAATTAACATTCAGAGTTTATATTTCCCCAATAGTATTCCAGTTGTCTTCCACAGGTTAATTCAAACCAGGCTTCATATGTACACTGTATTTAGTTGATGTATCTCATAAATCTTTTTTACTCCATAGTCGTACCCCCCTTTTTCCTTTTAACTATTTATTGAATAAATAGTTATTTTAAGCACATTCTTACTGCTCACCCTACTACAAAGAATATGTCATAGTTAATATTGTATACCTCTATAAGCAAGCATGTAGTCTTCTTTTTTGTTGTAGAGGCACCCATTGATATTGCCTACATAGATTAAGTCATTAAGGGTGGGAAGGATATTTTTAAGATAAATTATACATATATGAGATATATCCTTGTCAGTTCACTTCAGTTTTTTTTTCACAGAGCTTTACTAATTAAACATAGAATATTAAATTGCAATGTGTTATCTACTAAATTTTCATTGTTTGTTTTTTTTTTTCAGGAAGAGTATCTACCAAAGTGTTCTTTACTCTTTTTGCAATGCTTGGTCTCTTCATTTGTTTCTTTGGACACAGATTCTGGAAAACAGGTATCTTGACCAGTGTAGATACTACTTATGTTCTTTATTGTCTTTGGTTTTCCATGTTGCTGGGGAATTATGAACATTAAGGAGTGTGAATATGTTTCTCCACTGTTCTCATAGGTTTGTGGCTGGGTTCTTTTGATGCTTCTATTAAGTTGCTCTGCATTTTTTTAAATTTTATTTTTATGATTCTGAGGACTGAACCCAGACCCTTGCTCAGGCTAGCAAGAACTCCACCCCTGAGTTACATTGCCGGTCCTGCATTTTAACGTTTTCCTTTTCTCTCAAAAGTGGAGTACAACCTCCTCTTCATAAGAGGAGAATAAAGTTTGGCTGGTCTGGTAAACTTCTTTAATTGCTAGGTCTGCTAGTGACTAAAAATAACTGGGATTAGAAATGAGAGTGTCTGCCTAGATTGTGTGGATTGTGGTGATGGTGATGGACTTCCTGGGCTCCAGGGCTACCAAATAGAGATAGGCCAAAATGCCTGCTCAGTCCTGGGAGGCTTAGCTGCCCAGAGGAGTTTCAGAAATCGCAGAGAGAAACCTTGTGGGAATAGAATGGAAATTATGCTTACTGAATTGGTTTCAGTTCTTTGGATTGCATTTTATGTAACATTTTCAATTGCCTAAAAAAATTCTTACCAGCAAGCTGATCACTGAGCTTCATGGGTAGAGTGAACACATGATCCTGGTCTAATGAAGCTCTTGAATTTGCTCTGATAGTGTTTGAAATAGCAACTGTTTTGCAACACCTTTTGCTTGTTGGATGAGAGTATTATGAGGAAGACTCAATCCCTCAAACTGTAGAATGATTCTGTGACAAAGAATTAATTGCTAGACTGTGGGCAAAATCCCAAAGGTATTACCAGGGTTTTTATTTTTTCCCCCCTTTTATGTTGATACTTATGTTATACATATTAAAATTAAAATACAGGACAGATATTACCAATAACAACTGAGAAGAATATGAGAAAATAGAGCTCTATCTTCAATCAGGATTAGACTTACTGGTGGGAAACAAAGTTATATCTATGCTTTTATTTTCAGGTATTTTAGTGGATCAAGGTAAGATGATTTAAAAAAATAGTAAAGTCACCTTTTCTGTGGGAATACTTTATTTTCACATATAATTAATTTTTCACATAATTTCATTTTTGCTTATATAACTGCTGAAATGTAGTATGTAATTTCAGATTAGAAACAAATGACAAAAGTGTTCTTAAGTAGAAAATACAAATGTATTAAAATGAACTATGAAATTGGCCATAATAATTGAAATTGACTTACATACATAAAAGGGTGTTTGGAAGTTAATACCATACTTTAAATATTTTATCCATTTAATAATAAAATTACTCCCGGTGACTTCTCAATTTTTCCTGCCTTTTAGATAATTACTTTTCTTCTTCAAATGCCAAAATGTGTGGCTATTCTAGGAGTGTAAGCATGCATTGGTAGATCAGATATTTTGAATTGCATTGTAAAAAGAGGACCTAACCATAGCTTATTGTTTTTTTTTGTTTGTTTGTTTGTTTTGTTGCCTGCTGGTTTGCCACTAGAATTATTCTTCATAGGCTTTATCTTCATGGGATTCTTCTTTTATATATTAGTCACAAGGCTGACACCTGTTAAGTATGATGGTAAGTGAAAATGATAGTTTAATTGGGTGTTCAAAATGGAAACTGCTGAATTGGGCACAGTGGTGCACACCTGTAATCCCAGCTACTCGGCGGGTGCTGAGGCAGTAGGATTGCAAGTTCAAGGCCAACCTCAGCAACTTAGCTAGTTTCTGTCCCCAAAATAAAAAAAAAATATAAAGGACTGGGGATGTAGCCCAGTAGATGGTCCCTGGGTTGAGTCTCCAGTACAGTGGGGGGTGGAGGGAGAGAAACTGCTGTGTTGACACTTCACTTTTCCTTCTGCTGTTGGATTCGTGTGTGATGTCCCCTTGCCTGTGTGAAGTAACCCATCTGCCATGTGCCAAGTATCTCACTACTCAATCAGGCCTTCTCTTCAGGTTTTTAATCTGCATGGAAAATTTCTTGGGACTTGAGGAAATGAAAGGCCATTTTGATTATAAACTTTAAGAGACAAAATGTACAACATCAAAATGATAAAATTTTCCTTACCTTAAAGTAAACATTCTTACCCACCCCATCACATTTAACAGAATACTTGTCACCTTCCTCAGTCTGAACTCAATGACAAGCCAAGCCTGTCACCTGCCTTTAAGAGTTAGCGTGGTGGTTAGACCCCTCCCTGGAGAGGCCTGCTGCATGCTGGTGTCATGGCACTGCTAAAGGGTCAGTGGGGCCTGACCCAGGGAAGGCCGAGGCTGGCTCTGATAATGCTGCTGTGTCTGGGGCATGTGGTTGGAAGTGCTCTTCCTGATTAAACAGTGCATCTTCTTCCCTACAGTTCGCCTGATCCTAACAGCTGTAGCTGGAACCATTGGTGGGATTTTCTTGGTGGCTACATGGTGGCGATTTGGAGTCCTCCTGCTGTGCATGCTGTGTGTTGGACTGGTGCTGGGGTTCCTCACTGCCTCAGTGACTTTCTTCACTCCGCTGGGTAGGAGATGTGCGGCTGATGTTCTGTGTTTGGCTCATTGTTTGGAAGACTTTAATTGGGCTCTCTAGACTCAAATATTGCCTTGTCAGGAATTTGGATCCTGGAGTGGTGCTGCCTTTCTCCACTTTTCTTTGAAGAGTTGTGGGAATTTGCACAGATGATGTGGCTCTTTTAGAGAAGGCCTACACAAATAACAATTCCTACTTTCACTGGGCGTGGTGGCATGCGCCTGTAATCCCAGAGAATTCGGAAGCTAAGGTAGGAGGATCATAAGTTCAAAGCCAGCCTCAACGACTTAGTGAGATGCTGAGGAACTCAGATCCTGTCTCAAAATTAAAAAAAAAAAAAAAAAAAGAAAGACTACTTTCTTAGAGGCACTCTGTACTGGGCGTATCATAGAATGTCTGTAGAGGTGGCTTTGTGCCTGTATATTTCTGTGAGAATAAGTGGAGCCAAAGAGGACTCTTATTATGGCAGAACAGTGATTTTTTTTTTTTTAATCTTGGAACTCTTTCTATAGTAAATCCTAAGCAGAAGCCCAATATATCTCCCATATAAACTGGCAGTGCTGTGATGGCACCTGAACTGGGGAACCTGACACTGTATCCTCAGCCTTCCTAGGGACCCTCCACCTCCACTCTTCCTTTTGCCAAGCCACAAGTGTTCTTAAGGTAACTGCTGGTAATCACCCTAGAGCAGTAGCCCAAGGATAATTCTGGAATTTTGTTTTATGTAATTTAATTTCTATTAATTTAAAAAATCCAAATAACATGTGAGTTAACATTCTTAGGTTGTACAGTGACTTACAAAATGCAAAGAGAAAAATACATTCAAAGATACTCTATTAGGCTGTTTCCTTTCTGTGATAATTTTAGTTCTTATATTAATATTAAAATTGATGGAAATGTTAGATTAAAAATAACAGTTTCCTGAGGCTGACACCTCTTAAGAACACACAATATAATATAAGAGGTGTTCAGTACAAGTCAGTGTCCCTGGGCTCACTAAAGATTATTTTTTAAGACCAGAGAGAATTGACAACCTGTGTGTTTCCTGACTGTCCAAGGCCTTTTGTCCTGACTTTAGCAAACCTATAGCTCAGATAATTCCTACTGGCCCCTTACAGGTGGCTTTTTGTTTAGAAAGTCTGGTGAAAAGTAGTCGTGTTTAAGCTTGGCTGAATGACAGATTCTTATGGGGAGGTGTGTGTTGAAATTGTAGATCCGAGGCCCTCCCCTAGATGGGCTACATCAAATACCATGTACTGGGGTTTCCCCCTAAAAGATGAGGGACTGTAAGTTAGAATTTTTAGTAGTTAGTGTGCTTTTGATGAGTAGAATGAGCCTAAGTTTGGAAATCAGGAAAAAAAAAAAATGTAATATGCATTCTGGCTGTCCCTTGTGCCTTGCCTGGCTTTTAACTTTGGATAAGGCATTGGCTGCAGCTCTGTTTCATCATCTGTAATGCCTGGCTTTTAACTTTGGACAAGGCATTGACTGCAGCTCCGTTTCATCATCTGTAAAACTTTAGTAGGATAGAAGTGATGAAATTATTAATAAAGTCTTCATTTTCATCTTTAAAAAAAGTAGTCTAGAGGGGGCTGGGGTTGTGGCTCAGCGGTAGAACACTTGCCTAGCACGTGCAAGGCGCTGGGTTTGATCCTTAGCATCACAAAAAAATAAATAAATAAATAAAATAAAGGTATTTTTTCTAAAAAAAAAAAAAAAAAAAATAGCCAAGAGCAATTGTCTCTAAACTTTTTAATGAACTATTTCTATTGGTGAAAATAATTTCAGCATATACAATATACATATAAATGTATATATATTTATTTATGAACTATCTCATAGCTCAAGAACAGTTAGAGTGAGCATTTGAGCATTTCTTTATTGCCAGTGGATGCAAACTCATACTTTTAAGCATTGTAATTTGTAAAATATTTAGCTAACCTCTCTGATCTGATTAGATTACTATTTTCATGTTATGTGGGTAGCAAAGAGGTCATTCTCTGAAAAGGTCATTCTTCATCTGTGTGTATAATAACTCTATTCAATCCTTGGCAAACTTAAAAAAAGCCACACATGTAGTTGAACTTAAGAACATAATCCATAAATTCACTTCATTGTACCATGTTGCATTTGGCTTTCCGACAATATGGGGTCCCAAGGTCAGAGCCTCTGCTCAAGACATATAGGTCTCAAGTTATAGCATCATGTACAGACGAATGATGGTGCCAACATCATAATAAATCATCAGACCTTTTTTTTTTCTTTTGGGATGGGGTCTTGCTATGTTGCCCAGGCTGGCCCTAAACTCAAGTGGTTCTTCTGCTGCAGCCTTCCCAGCAGCTGAGACTGTAGGTGTATATCATCACACCCTGCTTTTGCTTTTAAAACTCACTTTATAAAGAGTTTGCATGTGTTGGTTATGGGTCACCGTAAGCTGTGCCACATATTGGAGTCATGTGACAGGAAAAGGGTTTGGTAGGAGCAAAGAATGGTTAGCTTTGGTCCCTGATTTCCTCCAGTATGCAGTGGTGTATCAGGATATGGGTTGACGATAAAATCTAAAGAGGATTTTGCAGCTTGTATTGTGTTGGTTCATAACTTTGAATCTTTTTACTTGTCTCCCCACACCAATACAAAACAGGAAACATAGAACTTATTAGATATAGAAGGGGTGATTGAGAGTGTAGAGATAATTCAGTCTTTTTATGGGTTAGGAAGCTGAGGTCCAGAGCTGCAGTGCTAGTGCATGGAATAGCTGGAACTGTTGTAGCCTCTTCTAAAATTATCCTGCTACTACATGAAGAGCATTTACCTTTATCATCTCCCCTCCCCTTCTAGACCACCTTCAAAGGGGATTACATTGACAGAAATGAAGAATATCAGTTCATTTCGAGTTGCCAACATATTCCCTGGTTGTTGCTTTAAGCCTTCAGTATATGTCTGTGTTCTCAAGAGAAAATTTAAGTTGGGAGACCTCTTGTTTACTCTTGATTTCTCTTTGCTTTTTTCAGGAAACATAAAGGTTTTTCGTGACGATGGTGTGTTCTGGGTGACCTTCTCTTGTATAGCTGTCCTCATTCCAGTAGTTTTCATGGGCTGCCTAAGAATAGTAAGTGTTTCATCACAAGTTAGATGTATTCATTATATGTCCTGGGCTTTCCGCTGATCACTGATTGCATGTTTTTATTCACTAGGGAGGGCTGTATGATTATCTGCTTCTAAAAAGTCTTATTACTAGGAAAGCAAAGGAAATTCTATGTATGATTATCACACGGTGTTCTTTTGTTTTAATCAAATGGAGCATCATCTGTCAATATATTTCAGCAGTTGGAACAGAGAAGGTAGTCTTAGGTCTAGCTGTTTTCATTTAATTATATGTTGGTGTTGAAGTTCTTTCACAGGGAAGATTATTTTCTTTCTTTCTTTTTAATATTTATTTTTTAGATGTAGTTGGACACAATACCTTTATTTTATTTACTTTTATGTGGTGCTGAGAATCAAACCCAGGGCCTCACATGTGCTAGGTGAGTGCTCTACTGCTGAGCCACAACCCATGCCCAGGGAAGATTATTTTCTGTGTGCAGTCATGCATTGCTTAATAATAGAGCCACATTCTGAGAACTGCATCCTTGGGTGATTTTGTCATAGTGCAAAATCATAGAGTGGACTTATACAGAGAGTGTCAGTAGGTGATATAATCTTGTGGGACTGCTGTTGTATATGCAGTCTGTCTTTATGTGGCTCATGGCTGTATTTTGATAAGCTCATCTTTTCAGGTAACATTCATTACTTGGTCCTTTTTCATGTGCCTCTGTGATTGAGATGAGTAGTGAGAGTTAGAAACTACTATCATTCTACCAGGGATTATAAGCCTAAACTCTTCTACTCTTCCACAGCTGAACATCCTGTCTTGTGGCATTATTGGCTCCTACGCGGTGGTTTTGGCCATTGACAGTTACATGTCCACAAGCCTTTCTTACATCACTTTGAATGTACTCAGGAGAGCACTCCACACAGATTTCCACAGAGCTTTCACAAATGTGCCTTTTCAAAATAATGGTAAGACTCTTAAATACAAAACCTGGAGTGATGGTCAAACAAGAGAGTGGAATGGAAAGGAAATGAGCAGCACCTGGTTTCCATGATGAACATATGTGAAATATAACTAAATCACTGCCTTTCCCCTCAGCCTCTTTCTGCAAAAAAAAAAAAAAAAAAAAAAAAAAAAAAAAAAAATATATATATATATATATATATATATATATATATATATATATATATTATAATGGTGTGTGTGGGCATGGTTACTTAATGTTGGAATGCCAAGGATCCAAACAATTGGTTCTTTTCCAACCTGTTTGAACTTTTGGATGCCTTTAATAGAGAATTCCTAGTTTCAAAAATAAGACAGCAGCTTCCCCACTCATTACTTAGATTGTGAGCAAAAGAAAGTACATGGGTAGACCAACTCACCACAAACTCTGATATTAGAAAGGAAAACCCAGACTTAGTCCATGAAGGATTATATGTTAGATTTTAAAATACAAGTGTTCAAATGGTGCTTCTCTACCGGTTTGTTTGTTTTTTAGACTTCGTTATTCTGGCAGTATGGGGTATGCTGGCTGTAAGTGGAATTACATTACAGATTCGAAGAGAAAGAGGGCGACCATTTTTCCCTCCCCACCCATACAAGATGTGGAAACAAGAGAGAGAACGCAGAGTAACGAACATTCTGGATCCAAGCTACCATATTCCTCCACTGAGAGAGAGGCTCTATGGCCGGTTAACCCAGATAAAAGAGCTTTTCCAGGAGGAACAGCCGGCTGGAGAGAGGACGCCCCTCCTTCTATAGATGGCATGGGCTTAGTCAGTCTGCCACAGCTCCGGAATTCATGTCCAGACTGCTTCAGCCACCCCTGGTGCCCGCCTAACATGGAACAGCTCTGCATGAGCTCATGGTGTCCTTTTTGATGTGTGGTAAGGGTACACTAGGGAGTTAGGATGATTCTGAGTGAGAGAATGAGAAGCATAACTGAACAGTTGTGGTAGGGAGGCTTTTCCTTATTTTCCAATACTTGGGAAATTACTTTCTGGTTTATACATATATGATCAACATTCCATTTAAATAGGTTCATCAAAAAATATAAAAATAAAAAACCATGATTCTTCTGAAAAGCCCTTGTGTTTCTTTTTATAACTCCTTGAATAATTTTCTCCCCTGAGTCTGTCTAAACTTGGGGAGGGGGAGTTATTTAAATATTCAATCTTTATTCACCCCTTTGTTTAGAGGTTTAGGGATCTGATACTGGGTTCCCAAATGTCAGAATATACAGAGAAGTAACTCATTTTCTTATTAAAAGCCATCTGACTACAAAGTTACATGTCTTTTTTTTTTAACCAAAAGGAACTTTTTCAATATTTAAAAGATTTTTAACTGTAAAATATACATAACATTTAACAACTTAAATTTTTAAGTGTATAATTCAGTAGTTTTCCTTTGTTTTTGACTTTTATTGCTTAAAATGGTAATTTAAAAAGCTAAATTATTTGTTATTTGAAAATCGGTCAATTTATATAGATAGTAGAATTTTTATGGATAATTTATCTAGATTCCAAAACATGGCCTTTTATTTTTCTTTCAAGGCTTTATAAAATAGTGTTGACAGCCAGGTATGGTAGCACATGCCTGTAATTCCAGCAACTTGGGAGGCTGAGGCAGGAAGATTGCAAGTTTGAGGCCAGCCTCAGCAATTTAGCAAGATCCAGTCTCAAAAAGGGATGGAGTACATAGCTTAGTTTTGGTAAAGCACTCCTGGATTCAATCCCCAGTACCACAAAAAATAATTAAGTGGTGATCTTTATTTTAAACTACATTAGATGACATGGATCCCTTCCCCCTCAAGGAAACACACTGATCCCTCTGTTAATCTACAGTGACATTAACAACCTTTAAAAAATCTGCACTTCAGTTTTCCCTGCTAAAGTAGCTGTGTTAGCATTGGTGTAAAATAGTTTTAATAATTGTTTTTCTGTAATTAAAGCCTTTTCTGGGATCTGTGTTTTGAAGTGATGAGGCAAGAGTCAACAAGGATTCAGGTATTCAATGGGCCAGCCTTTAATTAAGACCACCTTGGATTCTCTATAGAGGGCCCCTTCAGTTTCGATAACCTTGTTTCACCACAAGAAAGCACTTGGATCCCTGGGCTGCACACCTCCCACTCAGGACCTTTCTTCTCGCCTGTCAGAGTGCTGGATTGTGAGCTGGTTTCTCTGACATGCCTGAGTGGTGCTGAGGTCCATGGTGGCTGTGGCACACACATGTGTGAGGTAACCACTATTTAATTGATGTTACGTTTTACGGTTTCTTCAAAGTACAGAAGATTATTGAAGCTTCGGGTAATTGGAAAAATCTTTTAACTGTTGCTTTTAAAAGTATTTTGGGAAGGATAAGAACAATGAACTAATAGAAAACAAACCATATTTGCTTTGAAAAATTTAATGTAGGTAATTTTTTACTGTTTGTAACTTCAGTAACACTTAAAAAAAGACTTTTTATTCAAATTTAAAATAATTTACTGTAGGGACTCTGGCTTCTTCAATCTTTGTACATTCTAACAGTTAAATGGAATATTTGTGAGTTGTTCTTGGTATCCTTAGAATGCTCTGCTAGTCAAGACTATAAAAGGTGGAACACCTTTTTTGGGGGGGAACAAGGATACAAATTATTTAAAAACTTTCATGATAATTTGTAATAAAAAACCAGTTTGTATAGTTTTTATAATAAATATATCTATTTTGAAAAAAGTGCTAAAAAGCCTAGTTATTAAAATATAGTGTTGGTTTCATTAGTTCTTCAGGTATCAAATTGAAGAAAAAGTACTAGTGTTACAGGAAAACCTATTACACTATTAAAATATTTTCTGAACGTTCTGATCTGTTACAGGTTAGTTACCAGGGAGCCAAAGCACACTAGCCAAATAGTACTTGTAGGCCAGTTGAATTTTCTGTAGAAGGTGATAGAAAACTGATCCCAACAAAGAATTTGCTAGAATACTATGCCTGGAAAGGACTTTAGAGATAATGTTATTTGTCCCTTTTATTTTATGCCTGAGGAAATTCTCAGACAACTGCCCAGACCAAAGTTGGGGATGCTCAATGCTCCATCCAAATGTGCTTTGTATTCTGTCATAAAGATGTAAATCACTGATTATTTTCAATTTTCTTCTAATAATTTGGTAGGATATTCTCATGTTAATATTTATAACTCTGACATTTTTAGGAATTACTCATTTTACACAAGCATGTTTTTCCAAGTTAATGCTTTGTGGTTCTAGACCATGGTAGGTTTTTTGTTTGCTGTACCAGGGATTGAACCCAGGGACCCTTAACCACTGAGCCACATCCCCAGCTCTTTTTTATGTTATTTTTAAATTTCTAGACCAGGATCTCACTAAGTTGCATAGGGCCTTGCTAAATGCTGTGGCTGGCCTTGAATTTGCAATCCTCCTACCTCATCCTCCTGAGCTGCTGGATTATAGGCAGGTACCACCACACCTGGCCCATTTCTTTCTTTCTTTTTTTTTTTTTTTAAATTTCAAATGACTGGTATTTAATATTTCAGTATCCATAAATATCTGTATAGTAGCATTTGTTTAGAACTTTTTGTTTTAATGTTCTCTTTTTTTTTTTATACCAGGAATTGAACCCAGGGGCACTCAACCACTAAGCCACATCCCCAGCCCTTTTTTGTATTTTTATTTAGATACAGGGTCTCACTGAGTCACTTAGCGCCCAAAGTTGCTGAGGTTAGCTTTGAATTCATAATCCTCCTGCTTCAGCCTCCCAAGCTGCTGGGATTAAAGGTCTGTGCTACCATCCCCAGTTTGAGGACGATGATGTCTATGATACCTTTTAGTAACCTTTATTAAAGCGCATAGTTCCTGGCTCTAATTTTTTGAGAACAGGGCCTTGCCCTGGAGCTTGGTCCTGCATTGTGCCTTAGCCCTTAATGGGATAGCAGCTTACTTGTGTTTCCTTTTATGTTATGGACTAAACTGTGAACCCACCAAATTTATATTTTGAAGCTGTAGCTTCCAGTATCTCAGAATGTGATTGTATTTGGAGATAATGCTTTTTAAAGAGGTGATCAGATTAAATTGAGGTCATCAGTCCAATCTGACTTAATAAGAGAATAGGATAGACAGAGAAACACCAGGGGCGCGTGTCAGAGGAAAGCCTATTTGAATAAGCAGCAAGAATTGTCATCTGCAAACACAGCAGAGGTCTTGGGAGAAACTAGTCCTTCTGGTACTTTGTTCACATACTTCTAGCTTCCAGAACTATGAGAAAATTTTGTTGTTTAAGCCATCCAGCCTGTGATATTGTTATGGCATTCCTGGCAATGTAATATACTTTGCAAATCATTTTATTTCAATAATTGGTGGAAATGTTTCTTGACAATTTAGCAAGGACCACTTTTTGCAAGTGGTATTTGCAAGGACCATTCTATGAAATTGACAATAAAGAGGAGCTCCAAGTTAATAAAACTTTTGATTTATCCAGGGAGTACCATGTAAACACTGGGGAGACTGGCAGATCTAGTTTAAGTGATGTGAAAATAAGAGGCAAAAAAAAAAAAAAAAATAGTGGTCTTTGACTTGGTTACTTTTTTAAATACATATTTGGCAGTTTATGTGCCAAACATTGTCTTGGGGACCAGGAAGCTGATGGCAGATAGTATAGGCCTGCTCTTTGCTCTCAGGATGTAGTGTAGTGAGGCAGGCAGATATCAAATAGGTATACAAAGAGGTACAATCAATATGCAATGAAAATTTCTGATGGGGTAGAAAAAGGCCTACCAGGGAATATTTTCTTGAGGAAGTGGTTTAAGCTGAGATTTGAAGGGTGAGTAGGAGAGTCTAAGCCAAAGTGGAGCAAAGTGTGTCCCATGAAGTAGAGGGGAAGCAAAGCCTCTAGGCCTCCCTTCTCATTATGGAGAGCCCTCAAGTGAGCCTGTCCTTATATCCTTCATTCTGGTGGTTGGTGGGTTCAGCACTCAGTATTCTGAGAAGGGTGCTATCAGTCTTGGTTAAATTTTAACTGCAACACAAAACTGCAGTGAATACCTTGCCTTTATATTTATCTTGCTGCTGTAATTCCTCTCCAAACTGTAGAATTTGGCAATTGTTCTCCAGGAGATGGGTCAGCATGTCTTCAAAGTAATTTTTCCTATTCAAGGCCTGTACACAACTATAATGGATCTGTCACTCCCAGGGTGAATACTTTCCCTTGCAAGATTACAGAGTGGCCAATTATGGGGATATTAAGGGGTGAAAGTCTTACTTTCTCACATGAAGTTCCTGGTTTCTGCTGACAGATTCCATTGCCCAGCTTGTTGTGTGCATGTATTCCAGCATACAAATGACCTGCCCAAACTCACAGTGGGCTGTTGAGAAGCTCATGGATGTCTGTGTCTGGGGCCTTTGAGCAGAGGGACAGAGATTAAAATGAAGAGCTAGAAGAAGCAAGTGAAATTATTAAACGTGTCTTTGCTCCCCAATTCTCTATGAATTGTTTTCAGCAATTCAATCAGGCAGTCCTCAGCTTCCTTCTTTCATCCATTTTCTCTTCCTCTCCTCCCCTCCACAGCTGGCATAAGCATGCCTATAATCCCAGCAACTCAGGAGGCTGAGGCAGGAGGATCACATGTTTGAGGCCTGCCTAGGCAACTTAGCAAGACCCTATCTCAGATACAATATAAAAATACTGGGGCTATAGCTCAGTGGTAGAGCATCCCTGGGTTCCACCCCTAATACTTAAAAAAACCACCCTCCCCCAAACCAGTTGTCTTTTGGGGGAGACCATCCGTGTATCAAAATTCCATAAAACAAGTAAAATAAGTGTATTGTCAGGTCTGGGCCTAGGGTTCTGGTGGGACAGTTTCAGGCCTACGATTGAAGACTTTTTTAAAAACAAACAAAAAAAACCACAACTCCTCTTATTTTGCTTATTAATGCCTGATGTTTTTCAGTGTAGTTTTGTTCCATGAATAGAGCTATTCAATTTTCCTTCCAAACCAACTCACTTCTGAGTTCTTACTCAGAGAGCATTTTTGCTGTCTTGTGTTTTATGTCAGTCCTAAGTGTTGCAAAAACCTTATTATGTCCATTGAGATAGGTTTTTGTCTTTTTTTTTGCACTGGCAATTGAACCTAGGGGTGCTTTACCACTGAGATATATCCCCTCCCCTTTTTAAAATTATGAGATGGGATCTTGCTAAGTTACTTAGGGCTTCAAAATTGCTGAGACTGGCCTCGAAATTGAAATCCTCCCACCTTAGACTTCCAAATTGCTGGGATAACATGCATGTGCCACCATACCTAACAAGATAGGTCTTAAGATGAACATATTCTAGACAAGATAACATTTGAGAAATTCATTCACTTATGGAAAAATAACTTTTTTTCCCCCCAGAGTAATGAACCTAGAGTTCTGCACATACTATGTATGTGCTCTGCCACTTTAAAATCCTTAAACTTTTTATTTGGAGGCAGGGCAGGCAGGATCTTGCTAAGTGGCCCAGGTTGGCCTTGAACTTTGGATCCTGCTTCAGCCTTCTCAGTTGCTGGGATTATTATAGGAGTGATCTTGAAAATAACTTTTGATCAGCACTGAGCACTTGACCACAGAGTAGTGCTGAAATTTAAGACCAGGAGTGTAACAGATCACCTCCATTTTAAAATAGCCTATAAGAACAAAACAAAATACTGAGGTTTTATGCAACCACAATGGACTAATTCAGTACATAATAAGCCACACTAAGTACTGTGAAAACTGACAACTCTTTTTCCTGTTGGAGGTTATTTAGGTTGAATCCAATTTGTTCACTCCCATATGGCTTGGACCAGGGATAACAATACATGCAGACGGTGAGGAATGGTAGGTTTCTGATATATTTTGAAGAAAGAACCAGCAGGATTTGCTGAGTTAGATGCAAGCTAGAAAGTAGAGTCAAAGATGCCACTGGAGTTTTTGAACTTGGTAGCTGGCAATGGGATTAACTGGGATGGGGAATGGTATGGAGAGGTTCTGGGAGTTCATTTTGGACATCTTAAATTTGAAATGTCTCTTTGGCAGCCACAGGTGGATGAGTTTAGAGTTACTGAGCGGTCTAAGCTGTAGTGTATCATCCAGCATACAAATGACATCACCAAGGAGGTGAGTAGAGATATTAACACTGAATAGGAATAAGGACTGATGGTGGCTAATGTTGAGGTCAGAGAAAAGAAAGGAATAAAGGGGATCGAAGTTAAAGGAAAATGTCTCCTAAAATGCCAGTTAGAAATTATCTCCATCAATATTTTATTAAAAAAACACATTTCCTGTTTCTGTCAATTAGAAAAGGTAGTAGCAATCACCCCAAATTAAGTTATGGATCTATGATCTTCTATGATTTTCACTGAAGCAGTTTAGAACTAATCTAAAATTGTGGGAGTTACCAGCAATTATAAATTTGAACAGAAAGCATTTTATCTGAGTTTGTATAATTGGTTTTTTAGAACTGTATTTCCTATACAAAAATTTAAAAATATAGCTTATACTTGATAAACAAATGATGCATTAATAAATTACCCACAGGCTGAAAACAATGGAAATTTGTTTTCTCACAATTCTGGAGGCCAGAGTATGAAATCAAGCAGGAGTTGTTCCCTTCTTGGAGCTGAGAATCCATTCTATGCCCCACACTCGGTTCTGGCAGTGACTCATGATCCTTGGTGTTTCTTGACTTGCATAAATCTCTGCCTCCATCTTCATATGGCTTTCTCTCTGTGTTGCAAATCTTCATTATAAGAACACCAATCATTGATTTAGGGCCATGTCTAATGCGGAGTGATATTATCCTGAGATCCTTTATATCTGCAAAGACCCTATTTCCAAATATGGTCACATTGCTACGTATAGTGGGTTAGGATTTGGGTCTACCCTTTGGGGGAATACTATTCAACCCACTACTGAGGATAAAAAGGTTTGCAGGATCAGCAATAAGCCACTGGCCAATCCCTAGGAAATATAAATAGAGACTGTTGCTAAGTATCGTCATGTGATAAAAAAGACAAAAGGCCTTAAAAATGAACTACGTAAGAAATGTAAGCATTGTTTTAAAATTAAATTGGAGACCATACCAATATTTAATCACTCATCTTTATTGATAAAATAGTCTCCTATGCAGTATATACTCTCAGACACAAATTTGAGGTTCTTTAAAAAAAAAAAAAAAAAAAAGGGGGAGTGTAGGGGATGGAAAACTGTCATTAAAAACAAAGTCTTTCAAACACCCAAGACCTTAAAATCATATTCAAGCAAGAACACCAAGAATAAATTAACTCATCTGTTTACAAAAATATTTATCAAGTAATGTTTATAATTACAGCTGCCTAATGAATTGCCTTAGAATCTCAACTGTGTAGCTTATTTAATTTTTACTTGGGATAAAAACTATTTGAATGTGCCACTGAATTAAGGTCTACTTTCTGAAAAAAAAATAGAAAAGTTTAAAAATAAAAGACTGTCATTTATAAAGTATCAGTTAAGGCTTCTGAATGAAAAAAGAAATTTAATGTTTTGGGCCATTATTAACCCTTTTCTAATCAGTAAGCCCCATCTACCCTTCTCTCCCCAAATTTAATGTAGAAAATTTCTAAAGTGAAAAGTAGTTTTGAGTTTTACCAATATATGAAATTATACTTAAAAATTGTCATGACATGATATTTAACAAATTATATACTCAAAAGCAGAATTTTCTATTTGTGTTAATTTTAATGTGTGATACAAATGAGTATATTTAATAATATTTGATACTCATCCTTTTATTCTATATGATCACTACAAAATAAAGAAAAATTTAGGTTTCAATTGGTGTCACAGTTTCTGTATCTTTTTGCTTTAAAAAAGAAATCTACTTACTGTTTGACATGTTTTAATAAAACTAATACTTGTAAATCCATAGATTTCCAACCCCCTTTAGTAATGAAAAGTTATTAAAACCAAACCAAACCAAACTAAAAAAACCTTAAGGGAATGAGGCAGATGGAGTTCAAAATAATTTTTTTTTAAATATTTGAGTCTACTTTTTCTGTATCTTAATTACTTAAAAAAGGGTTGTGTAAACCATAATTTTGAATTTACTTTGAAATTACCATACCTATTTTACTACATGAAACATTTAAACTTTGTTAAGTAAATGAAATATATGAGGTCCTTAAGTACCAAACAGAAAAGAGAAAAATTGTTTTTATTGACTAAAAACCAAAACTTATTCTTTCAGAGGAGTAGTTTAACCTACTAAATATGTTTATTTATAAGATCTTCTTTCTTAGAAAGTAATGTTCCTTCTCTTTCATTCCTGAAATATTTCATATTCTTTAGCAAGTTATGGACACTTGTTAGCTAAATATCATTTATGTGGTAAATTAGCTATAATTAAATTTCCTCTTTTATTTGTGGTACATGTAAAACATTACTGCAACCTTTAAACCTGAATTTTCTTTGACAAAAAAATTTTAAATTAATGGGAAAGGAGACAGGCAATCACTAAAGCTGAAGTCTTATGGTACATAACCTATTTGTTAACTCTGACACCAAACAGGAAGGATTAAATTGAGTATAAGGATCTTCCATTCACAAAACCATGGCAAAATATCGTAAATTAGGATAATTCTATGAATTCCCAAACAATTACTGGGAAAAGTCAAGTGTATCTAAGTATATCATTTAGAAAGCCAATAGCACTGCTGAAAGCTCTTGATATTTTCAGCCATCACTGTGAAAATCCTTCCTTTGTTCACCAATTAACAATGGCTCAGTTTCTATTTCAATTATGTTTTGGAATAAAGTTTATGACGAACTAACTATACATTTTTTTTTTTTTTTTTTGGCTAACACTTAGCCAGTGCACTGTACAAACTATAGAGGAAAAAAAAAGGGTTGATTGAATTTGAGTTTTCTCTTCATTCATTCATTTATAGGCCAGTCTTTGTGATAGTTTAGAGTCATATACAAAGTTCCCAGACTTGGAACCCTTTCAGCTCTTCCTCAGACTTAGGTCACTGTTGGTTACTAATGCTGACAAAGATGTGCTTTCTGATGCATCATCCTTCCTAAGGTTCAAAAATGATTCTCGAGTTATTTGAAGGATCTCTCTCAGGCCCTTGTTTTCTTGCTAGAAGGAGGCAAGCCAAAAAAAAAAAAAAAAAAAAAAAAAAAGATATAATTACCATTTAAAGAGGTTCGTGAACATGTATTAAGAAAAGCCAAACATGTGAAGGTATAACAAAAAGCAAGTTCTGTAACTGGCATAAATGTAGTTACATATAGTTGACAAGCTGAACCCAAACAATTTTTCTTTAAAAAGTGAACTATGTTCACCCTCTCCCACCACTGCAAAGCCTTATATATACAGATGTAACTAAGATTAAAAACTCAAACTGCCTTATAGTCATACTAAAGATGAACAAAATAGCATCTGGATCTACATATAAACTCATAAAGGTAGAGAATAATACCCTCTGACTATACCCTCACAGTACATTAGTACTTTTATTACTTTCCATGATAGTATGGAATGTAGGACAAGCCATCTGGTTTGTTTCCCTTACACAGAAATTTGAGAGCAGCCGGGTTGAGTAGATGATATTTCTCAAAAGGAAATTAAGTAACCATATTTGACATTGTAAAAAACTTTGCCTTGGGGTGGAGGTTGGGGTTGTGGCTCAGCGGTAGATCACTCCCCTAGCATATTTGAGGCCCTGGGTTCGATCCTTAGCACCACATAAAAATAGGTAAATAAAATAAAAGTGTTGTGTGCAAATACCAAAACACAAAAAAATTTTGCCTCCCCCAACTCTAGAATTACTGTTAAGAAATTTTCAGATAGTTAAAAATAATCTTTTATAATTTATCATATATTATTGTGGCTACTTTTGCATTACATGGCAAAGTTGAGCAGGTGCGAACTGTTTAGTTTGAGAAGTATAGAAAATTTATTTGCTGGTTCACTATTGGAAAAGTCTGCCCATTCCTGTTACACAAACGGGAGAATACATGTTTAAGAGTAAGAAGTCAATTTTTTCCTGATAATGATTTCAAAGTCTATTCCAATTATTTTAATTGTATACAAAATAAAAGATGGATTGAGACAAAGACTTTTAGAGTCCTTGGAAAATAAGAGTACACAAAAAATATATGTGGATTAATGAATCCTTTCCCTGTACTATCTTGATAGAATGAACAAAGTTATAAAAATTACTAAGTTAAATAAGTACCTTCATTTAGTAAGAAAAGGAATATCTCTCTCTCCACTACTGGTATAAGTTCCTAATGATCCTAGATTCTTGCATTACTATATAGCCTTGCATCATATATTCATATAACCAGCATCCAGATTAAGAATATTACCAAGTATTCCAGAAAAGTATATGTATATTTTTAAATGGGATATGTTTTCTGGAATGTCTTTTTTTAAAAAATGTTTTTAGTTATAGATGAACACAATGCCTTTTCTTTTTTTCTTTTTTATGTGGTGTGGAGAATCAAACCCAGTGCCTTACATGTGCTAGGCAAGCACTCTACCACTGAGCCACAACCCCAGCCCCTCTGGCATGTCTTTTTATGGACAGTTTTCACCTACACTTGCAATTTAAAACTTACTTCAAGTTGAAATATTCGTTCCTGCTCCTTGCAACCCTGTTGCTCGTCGATTTCAATGGCTTTCCTCATCACTGCTGCCATTTCAGTTATCTGGTCAACATGTGCTTGTAACTCCTGAAAAAAAAGCATATGAGTTGGTAATCAGTGAAATACTTTATTTTTCAAATTATTTTTAGTTTTGCATCCTTTTAATAAAATCTGCACTGTCACTTAATATGAATGTAATATTCTTGTATTGCCATTTAATATAAATGTAGTACTTAGATCACAACAAAGATGATTAACAATGAATGTGTTTTTGAAATCAGATTTCTATTAGGACTAGAATTAAGGATAAGCAGAAAGATATAATTAAACCCAGTACCAAGAAATTTACTCCTTTCATATTCCTCTAACCACAGGAATCAGCAACTTTTTCTTTTTCACACCTATATATACAACGGGTCAAAGTAATTGTGAAGAAAAAATTGTTGACACACTGATCTTCAAGTTTTCATGATTCACAAATCTTTTCAATATTATCCATGCCTATAAATTGATCCTCTTTGAAAGCAAGAACTGCATCCTGTTTATATTTGCCTATTTAGTCTTTTCTTTATAATATTGAGAACTTAATAGACTTCTGCTTCTAAGTATTAAAATATTAAATGGCCTTTGCCAACCATTGAAAATATAATTTCAGCATAATACAGACATCTGCATTTGTTAGGTGCATAAATGAGGTCCCACTCGAGAATTCCTTTTTTTTTTTTTGCAAATCTCTGATGTGCCAGGTACTGTACCAGGCACCAGGAATATCAAGCCTGCTAAGACTATTCCCTGACCTGCAGGAGCTCAGAGTCGAGTGAAACAAATACCATTCAAAATCAATAGAAATGTGAGAAAAATCACTATCATAATCAGTTTCTTTCGACCATTATTCATTGGCAAGAGGTTATTATATATCAAGGCCAAGCTTAAATATAAAATGAATAACATTCCAAATAAACACCAAGTCTCAAATAGTTGTATATATTTTGATTGTAAACAGGATTTGAACAAGACCTCAAAAAAACCCCACAAAACAAACTGGATGAAATGATAGGGAAAAAAAGAATGGACTATCTTTAGTAAACCACATTAAAAAATATACAGTTTATATATGTATACATATTTGTGTGTATAAAATATACATATATATTCTGCAGGGCTGATTGAACCCACGGCCTTACTCCATGGTAGGCAAGTGCTCTACCATTTAGCTACATTCCCCACCTCATTTAATAATCTTATCTAATAAAAATGCATTTTTTTTTTGGTGGTGGGGCCTTGCACATGCTAAGAAATGTTCTACCACTGATCTATATATACCCCCTCCTACCTCTCCTTGTATTATTCCAATGATGACATCTTTATAATGTTGAGTACTTAAGAAGAAGGCACAATAAAAGACTAATCTGCACTGTCCAGCACAGTGCTATTAAAATTAAATACATATTATTATTATTAATTCTTGCACTGACATTTCCAAGTGCTCAACAGCCACACATGTATTTAGCATACATTTCTGATTTGCTTCCACATTAGTATAAAGAACATTTCCATCATTTCAGAAAGTTCTACTGGGCAATTTTGGATTAGATTATAGTAACAAAAAGGATCAAGACACATACTTGCCATACTCTGCAACAGTTAAAAGAAATCATTAAAAGCTGGGCATGGTTGGCACATGCCTATAATCCCAGCAGCTCAGGAGGCTGAGGCAGGAGGATCTTGAGTTCAAAATCAGCCTCAGCAAAAACAAGGTGCTAACAAGCAACTCAGTGAGACCTTGTCTCCAAATAAAATACAAAAAATAGGGCTGGGATGTGGCTCAGTGGTTCAGTACCCCTCAGTTTAATCCCTGGTACCAAAAACTAAAAAATAACTTTCCTTCCACTTGTAAAGGGAACATAATGTTTAAAAGCAAGTAAATACAGATAACTGCAGCAGCAAAATGAGTAATGAACATAAGTTTTGAATAACAATAGCACTCTCAATTAAGTCTTTTTAAACTGGAAGAAAATAAATATTTACTTTCTTTTTCAGGAAAAAGTCTGTTCTAACAAGATCACCACACACACACACACACACACACACACACACACACACAAACCCCAAACTTTAAATGATAGTATTTTTACAGGCCCAATCAATGGTTCACTTGTTAACTATAAAATCTTTTGTGAGGAATCAGTTTTCAATAGGTGTAAAAGACAAGACTGGTTCAAAACTGCCTTGAAGGCAAAAGTGTTAGCAACATAATTATTAAACTGTTTTGAAATGACTTTTTTTGCGAGGGTGGGGGGGGAGGCACCGAGGGTTGAAACCAGGGGTGCCTTACCACTGAGCTATATCCCCAGTCCTTTATATTTTTTGAGACAGGGTCTCCCTAAGTTACTGAGGATCCTGCTAAGTTGCTGAAGCTGATCTTGAACTTGTGATCCTTCTGCTTCAACCTCTAGAGTTGCTGGGATTATAGGAGTGTACCTAATGCTTTTCATTTTTAACTTTGTCTAGGCTTATTTTTACTTTACTAAGAAGATAAAAGAATGGCTACAAGTTTTTTAAAAAAGAGAAGACACATAGAAAGAGCACTACTAAATTATATAAACAAAAGACATTTTTGTCTTATTTGTGAACTGTAAAGGACTACAAACTATAAAAAATTTAATTTAAAACATTTCCTTTTTGATGGACCAAGACTTTAAGAAATCAGGTTAAAATTAATGTCAAGAAAATATCCTTAATATCCAGGACAAGAAAATGTCCTTGATGTAACTGTTTTGTTGAAACAAAAACTGCAGCAACAAAGCTAATAAGAGAAAATAAATGCAAAACTGGGCTAAATATCATTTAAAACCTCTAGTCTGTGTATGATACAATACACAAGAGAATTAGTGACTGTGTATGATACAATATATAGAGAATTAATGACAAATTTTTAAAGATTCTACACTAAACAGTATAACTACCAAAAGCACAGCATTTTATTTTTAGTTGATTTCATTTATTTGCTGATCTATTCTGGGAGGGAAATTCAAAGTAAAAGAACTTTTTAAATGGACCCCCTTTCCATCCACACCCCAAAATTGACTGTTTTATTTAGTGTACATTCTGATTTGCTTCCAAGTGCCTCCTCTCCAGTCCATGTTGAGGTGCTTCAAGGACGTGTCGAGATGCATCAAGGAAGAATCCTTCGGAGTTGTTACGATGTACCATGTCAATCTGTAGTACAGAGTCATTATAATGTTAATACGGACATTATCCGTACTTTAAAAACTGAATGAGTGTTAGTTCATGCGTGTTAGCCAACTGTTCAAAATGTTTGTTTTTTTAAGATTTCCAAAAAGGTATGTTAAAAATAATATAAAAATAATTATTTGGATGAAAATAAATTCTTAAACTTTTTACAGATTTTTAAGTGTGCACTCACAAACTTCTGTAGTATTTCAAAGGGTCTTCTACTCCAAAATGTTGCTATGTGTAACTTTATGTTACCCCTGTCATAAAATTATTTTTGTGTTTAGGTGTTATCAGGGCACTAATACTCAAACATGTCCTCGAATCCCCTTGTTTTGTGCCTTTATGGTATTTCTGTTTACCCACTTCTGCTTATGGAAACCCTCCCCACCTTCATAATTAATTCAAGGTTGAATTTGGATACATTTTCTCTTTACTGAACATCTTTCCAGATTTTCCTCACAAGAACTAATGTTGATTTTTAGTATTCTGGTAACAATTCCTATTTCTATCAGACCCTGCCCTATATTAATTAGGTTTGTGTCTGTATCTCCCATTACAAGCTCAAATAGTAATTTAACTTATTCGTTCATTCACATTGTTATTACGCTTAACAACTAACCCCGTGCAAGTGTTAATAAATGTTTGTTTAACTGAGTCAAGGTGTCTCCTTTTTGGGAAAAATCAAAATCACAAACATTAATATGTATTAGTTAGAATTAATAACGAGTAACTTTATAATCATTTTATGGAAGGCAAGGATCAGCACTTAAATTCAATCCACATAATGAAAATGGATGGTTTAGAGCAATCTAGAAAATGTTTAACTTTACTAATTAGTAAAACAACTTCAATGAATGATTAAATCTAATGTGTTTTATTTATATTTTGTGCTGGGGATTAAACCCAGGGTTTCATGCTTGCTAAGCACACACAATACCACTGAGCTACATCTCTATCCCCTAATGTGTTTTAGAAAACATTTGCTCTGTCATAATTGCTACCAGATGGGACTAACAAGCTGCAATATCGGATCCTAAGCATTTTTTTGACATGGTATTCTCTTCCCTTTAGATCTTTAAAATTTATCTTTCAAGTTATAAAAGAGAAGGTCCTTTTAGAATATGCCAAGATTACATTCATCTTATCAATAATTTTAACTCAATTTCTCTTCATAACTTAAAAAAAAAGACTCTTAGTTATACTGTTAAATTTAAATGATTTGTAATGGTCTCATTAACAATGGATTTTTTTTTTTTTTCTAATGCTAGGGATCTAACTCAAGGCCTTGCACAGCTGGGCTAGTGCTCAATTAAGCTACATCCCCAGCCCAACTATAGATTTCATATTCAAAAGATTTTCCCTAAATAGCCAAGGATTTTCATTTGGCTAGGAGATGAATATTAGATAATATCAAGCCCAAAGTTGTTAATTTATTAATTTACTAGTTGACACAAGAAGAACCTATTAAGTTTTCTCAAAGAGTTATTTACTAGGCATTTAATTCCAGAAGAATTAATAGTAATTTAAAAACATAAGCACCAGATGGAAGAAATATTTTAAATGAATATTAAAAGAATCTAAAGTGTGTTTTCCTAATTGAGAAAGATAAAAAATGTCTTATAACAACCACTATTTCTTAATAACTAATAACAAGTATCTCACCATTATGCACTACAGATAATGGCCAGGTTATCACAACCTTTAATATTTCTATTTTACACCAGCAGCTAAAATTAAGTTTAAAATACAACGTAAATGGTGAAGAGATTAGTCTACTTATCTTCATAACAGTTGCCAGTAAACACAGGAACATATGAAAGGAAATAGACACAGGAATCCCACAAGAAAAATAGGAAAAAAACACTAGTTTCTAACCACTTCAGTTTTGCCTCTAAAAATGATGTCAACTGGTATGCAATCCCGAGAGCAAAATTTAAATAGACTGGTACAATCTTTTCTTCTCCCCAGCCCCATAGTTTTTCATTATAATCAGGATCATTCATAGAGTAGATAAATTAGCCTCACTCAGAAAATGGTCTTCAGAAAAACAAATTTACATTTAGTTGCTTTCAAACATTTTTTAAAATTTCAAAGCAATTTCAATTTTTGTTCTCACAAAATATGTCACTATATAAATTTACTGGGAGAAATATTTCTTAAAAGTAGATAACTTACAAAACTAATTTTGAATTGAACAAACTTACCTTTATTTCCAAAACAGTGTGTGTAATATACATACATACTTGTTTAAAAGTTACTAGCAAACAGTATGAGTTAGAAAAAAAAATCAAACAGAATATGGCACATAACAAAGAAGAAGTGAGAAAAGAGACGGCAGAAAATGTCAGTTAAAAACATGAAGTAGTCAATGTCATGTTAACACGGCATTACTAGATATCCCTTTTTTAATCTGAACACAACCAACTGTCCCTCTTTTCCCGTTCAAGTTACCTTTATGGAATGGATTACCTTGGAATGCTGCTCCTTTAACTTCATTATTATACCTGGATCATCTTTTTTGCTAGCCATGAGCAATCTAAACATTTGTTCTCGATACTTGCTCATTATAAGTTCCAATGCAGACTGATGTTCTTCCAGGGATGTACGTAATTCTATCAAGAATAACAGTATATTTTATTCAAATTTAGGGTAAACAAAATATTCTCTTCAATATTTACCAAAATACCAAAATAAATAGGGTATTTTAAAAAGAAAACATGATATATAAAATTCTACCCATGTAACAATAAAAGACAAATAATTTATTTAGTGGTGGACAAATAATTTATTTAGTGGTGGAGGCTGAAACCAGGTGCACTTTATTATTGAGGTATATCCATAACTCTTTTTATTTCTAATTTTGAGACAGGGTCTTGCTAAGTTGCCAACACTGGCCTCAAACTTGCAATTCTCCTTCCTCAGCCTCCCAAGTCACTGGCATTACAGGCATGCACAACTGTACCCAGCTTTAAAACTCAGTTTTTAAGTATCAGAAAACATTTACTAAATAGCAAATAAACATCAGACAATGTTCTTGCTATATTAAGAATACCCCAAAACCATACAGTTTAGGGTATAGTAGAGAAAACAAATATGTGGTAAGTGCAGAGCTACTCAAACACATTTAAGAGAAATCTCTGGGGAGAAATTTGTGAAAGTTTCCCAGAAGCGTGACATGGGGATGACTTTGATTTTCTTGGGTTGAAAAATTAAAGATTGGAGATTCAAGTAAGGAGGCTTTGAAATGGATGATGTGTTGAGAAACTGGTCTGAAATGGCAAGAGCAAAATATTCACAGAGAAGAGCTGTGGGAAGAAGACAGAAAAGGCCTGGAATTGACTTTGAAGTTCCTTATGTAAGGAAATAAGGATACAATGAAAGTTCTCAAGCAAAAAGTAGCATGATTAGATTTATTTTTGAGAAATCAATCTGATGCTTGTGTTAAAGACTGATGGAAGTGGAAAGACTAGAATCAAGGAGACTAGTTAGGACAGAACAGACAAAAGATTAAGAGGACAGTCGCACCTTAACGGGGGTTAAAGCAGTGAAACTGCAGAGAATGAAACTGAGTCATTTCACAGGTAACAAAAAAAAAAAAAAAGGTGCAAACTAAGATTGAGGATGAGGTTCTAAGACCAAGAAAAGAAGTTCTCTGGGTGTGGGGGTGTACACCTGTCATAACAAGTGACTCAGGAGGCTGAGGCAGGAGGATCCCAAGTTTGAGGCCAGCCTCAGCAATTTAACAAGACCCTGTCTCAAAAAATAAAAAGAACTGAGGATGTGGCTCAGTATAAAATGCCCCAGTCCAAACCCCAGTACCAAAAAAAAAAAAAAAAAAAAAAAAGAAGAAAAGAAACCATTCATCTACAGTGATAATATGTCTTACCTTTGTTCTCTTGTTGCAATTCTCTGATTTGTCTGTTTTCTTGCTGGATTCCCATAACTAATGTGGACCGTGGCCGATGTCTTGCGACTTCATTAAGTTCTTGAATTTCTTCCTGATACTAATGAAATGATTAAAAAAGAATATGTCTGGAGAAAGTATTTGGAAACATATCTGATGTGTGAATAAGTATAAATAAATAAACAGATCCTTTAAAAGTTAAACATACAAGATATTATATAATTCATTCATCCCACTCCTAGGTATATACCCCAGGGCACTGAAACCCTACATCCATGCCAAACTTTGTATACAAATACTCATAGCACCATTTTGTGTAAGAGCCCCAAAATTCAAATGTCTATCAACTGATGAATGGATAAACCACAATGTGTTGCATCCTCACAATGCAATATTATTGGGCAATAAACAGGAATGAAGTACTGATTCCATGCTGTGACAGGAATTGTAAAAACTCTGTTAAGAGCCAATCACAGTTAGGTGTGGTGGCAAGTGTCTGTAATCCCAGTGGCTCAGGAGGCTGAGGCAGGCGGATCTTGAGTTCAAAGCCAGCCTCAGCAACTTAGGGAGGCTCTAAGCAACTTATCGAGACCCTGTCTCTAAACAAAATAATTAAAAAGGGCTGGGGATGTAGGCTCAGTGGTTAAGTGCCCCTGGGTTCAATCTCTGGTACCAGGGGGAAAAAAAGAAGCAGCCAATCACAAAAAGCCACATATTATATCATTTTATCTAGAATAGGCAAATCACAGATGAAAAAATTTGTGCTTACTAGTGGGGAAGGGAAGGGGAAGCTAGGGAAATACTGCTAATGGGTCTACAGCTTTAGGGTGATGAAAATGATCTGTAATTAGTGGTTATGGTTGCACAACCTGTGAATATACTGAAATCCAATGAACTGTATTATTTAAAAGGGTGGAATTTTATGGTATATAAATTATCTTAAAAGAACATGTGCGGAAGAAATGCAAAATAATTTGCATTAAAAAAATAAGTGAGCCAGGTGCAGTGGCGCACACCTATACTCCTAGCAGCTCAGGAGGCTGAGACAGGAGGATGTTAAGTTCAAAGCCAGCCTCAGCAATGGTGAGGAACTAAGCAATTCAGTGAGACCCTGTCTATAAATAAAATACAAAAAATAGGACTGGGATGTGGCTCAGTGGTCCAGTGCCCCTGAGTTCAATCTTCAGTATCCCACCCCCCAAAAGAAAGAATGTAACTTCAAAATTGCAATCATTTACTTTCAAGACATTATGAGACACCTAGTAATGGATTCATAACAACATTCCTGATTCTTAACTTCAGGTGTCAAATTCCTTTTTTAAAAACAAGTTAATACCAGGCATATGTTCACTGGAGTGCCAGAGTTAAACCGGACATTATGGAGGCAGGTAATCTGTTTAGGGCAACATGACTGCAAAACAGAATAAGTAAACTTGCTTTACTATTTTTCATAGCTTTGTTAAGAGCATTACCTCAGGTTGTTTCCTTTTACAGAATGGGTGAGTTTCATAAAAGTTGGCTGTGAACATACATTTTCCCCTCTAATTTCTATCACAATACATGAGATTGTATAGTCTTCTTAATAGTTAAAAATTTTTATCAGAGGAGGGTTTAAAATGGTAGCTAGACTCTATAGTTCACTGAAAGATACTGTTATACATGTTAAAAAATCAAGTTATGAAAACCTTTTAATTTCTTTTTAGTTGAGAGCATTAAATGAAAAACAAGATAGAAAGTACTAATGTGTTACTGCATAGGCTGTAAACCAGGTATTTCTTTGCATCACTTTAGAAAACATTTGGTTGTTAAATAGCATCATCTAAGTACTTTTATAAGAAAACTACATAAACACATCTGTCTTACCCAAGACAAAGCAAAATGTATGTTAACATTAGTAAAAGGTATTATCTGGTCTTTGTCAAATTTATCTAGACCTAATAAATTAATTTGAGGTCTAAACTCAAATGTGCATCTCTATCAGAAAAGTAATCAAATCTACAGTTTTTTTTTTTTTTTTTTTTTTTTTTAATTTTTGGCAGTAGGAATTGAACCAAGGGCACTTTACAAATGAGTCACATGCCCAGTCCTTTTAATTTTCTGTTTTGGGACAGGGTTTCACTAAGTTGCTTGGGGCCTTGCCAAGTTGCTGAGGCTGGCTTTGAACTTGTGATACTCCTGCTTCAGCCTCCCAAGTTCCTGGGATTACAGTGCTCAGCAAATCTATAGGTTTTAGAACACACATACATCCATACATGTATGCCATCTAAACACGACAAACATATCCTCCTTTAAAGCAGACTAAACATACAAGTGAAGCTACTTCAAAATTTAGGGAACAGATTAAAAGCAGTAGCTATAATTCAAGCAATACATAAATGTCAATGACTGCTTCTGTTAAATGGAATCAAAGAAAAAAATCAAACCTGCTTCATTGCTTCTACTCGCTTGTTGAGAGCTGTGGTTTGCTCAATCAGAGATTCTGCTGCATCGTCATGATCTCTCAATCTTTCAACAAGGGCTTTAGCATCAGCAAGTGCCTTCTCAATTGTGCAACTCATTTCTAAAAAAATATCTATAATTAAAATTAAAATTGAGACTCAAAACAAAGTCTGCATATCACCTTGTTTTAGTTTCACATATACAAAATTACACTTCTAAAGCTTCATTTAAGTTTGTTCATTGGGAGAAAAAAGTATCTAAGAACACCTTGTGATTTCGCTTGTTAGAAATGATATAAGCTTGAAGTTTAAATAGAGTATAAAGAACTCTGCTTAGCCTCTACTTAGTCAGGTGATCTGAGACACTCCTCAAAAACACATATTACTAACTAGACAAAATTGCTTCTATGTGTCATGCTATTCAAAGTCTCAATCTTCTCTTGGGTATACTTCTTATATAAAATCACATTATAATCCTAACTCTTGTATTTTCCTTAGTATATCGTGAAAAGAAAAAAAAGTTTTGGTGTGAATAACACTGGCTCTTATGGGAAACTTTTGGTATATATAAGGGAAATTTAATGGGAATTTCAAGATGGCTATTAGAGGTACCCAGCACTCACCTCCCCCTCAACAATGAAACAAAGTAATAGGTATATAGTTGAATTCACAGGTGAGTGACCATGGGAGAACACTGGAAAACAGGGAGCAAGATACTGTAACCTTGTAAATTCTTATAAACCTGGGAGAAGAATACAGTAAGAGAAACAAAATAGCCTAGCACTTGCCACTGGACCCCACAACTGGGATACCGCAAGGGTAAAAAAAGTTCCATTTGCAGGGTAAGGGTAAAAAACAGTCTCACAAAAATATAATCAGTGTGGATACTGGTAACCCTAGCTTTTGCAAAGTTTCACTATGCCCACTGGCTTGCTGCCTAACCTAGGTAAGTTACCTGAAATCTACATAACAGACTTGCTTTGAAAAGGATTTAATATCACCTTCCAGAGAATATATAGGGTGCAGTTCAGGAGCCATGTTGTGAAGAGACCTACTGTCTTAATTTGGACTGCTTTAAGGATTAGAAACCCCAATGTATTCACATTTCTGGAACTTCGACATTCAACTGCACTGGCTTAGCAGGTAGCTGCCTCAGGAACCAAACATGGCTCAGCAGATGAATGATTCAAACCTGCTGTGTGTCCTACACTGTCATAAACAGGGTTTGTGACATGAGAACAGAAGGCAATACCCTCAAGAACTGGGAGACTGCGGATGATGCCCTTAGAAACCAAGGGCATGATCATTAAGTAGCATGGGGGTTCACTCTAGTGCTTGAAATGAAGGGACCCCTCACCCCTTCACCCAAACAGGCTCCTGTCACTAACAGGGCAAGGAAAAAACTCCATGGGTCCCACTGCTGCTTTGCCTATGGAGGCCTGCTGGATAGCTTTGAGCAATGCTGGAGCTCTAATTGCTGAGGGACCTGCAGTCTAAGGGGACGGGGTGGCTTGCCTGATGCCTGGAGCATTCTTCTCTTGCTCATGCACTTCCACTGAAAGGAATTTTGCTTGGTTGCAGATGTGATTCACTCTTGCTGGTTCTATGGAGGGCATTACATCTAAAGCAATCCTAGAATAAAAGCCCCCCAACCCCATTGCCTTGACCCTGAGTGTGCACAGCCAAGACAGGCCTCAGGAGGAATTTTGCCTTGACTTTGTTCTGCTCTATCCCAGACAGGACAGAAGTGAGGGTGGAGGGTCTTGCTACTACTATCCTGTCACCAAGTGCCTGCAGTTAGCAGTTGGTCTGAGGTCCCACACTTGGGTGGACATGCCTACAGTAGCAGAAAGGAACACCACAACTATGCAGTTCTACCGCTGGCTGCCTACCCCTACACCTTGCCTGTCATGCATTGCTTAATAGACTGCATGTGAGTGCCACAGAAGAGGTGCTCTGATTCTTGCCCTGGCCTCTCCTTGTGAAGCACCTGGGTCCCTCACCATTACTGGTACAGCTAGTGCTAGAGACCCTTACAAATAACAGAGCCAGCATCAATAGTACTGAGGAAGCCCAACACCTGATAGTGGCCATAGACTCATTCTAAAGGAATTCTTCAGATAAAAGCAATATGATATCAGAAAGAAAAAGCATCAGGAATGAAGAAAAAGGAATAGAAATTATACATAACAGTAAATAGTCTCTTTAGTTCTAAAATGTTTGGTGTTTAGAAATAAGAATTTCAACTCTTGTCTGATGAAATTTTTAGCATATACAGAGGTAATATAGAATACAACTATAACTACAACATAAGGAGAGAGGGGCAACAAAGAGGCCCATATTGTGATAAAGTTTCTAATATTTTACTTGAGGAAGAAGACCTATATGCTATCTATATAAAACTCACTTAAAATATAATACAGATACATTAAAAGTAAAAGGATAAAAAAAGGATGCACTATACAAATACTAATCAAAAGAAAGCCAGATACCAAAAAGTACATGAAAACATGCTCAACATAATGCAATTAAAAAACTACAACAAGGGCTGGGGCTGTAGCTCAGTGGCAGAGCACTTGCTCAGCCTGTATGAGGCATTGGGTTCGATCCTTAGCCCCACATAAAAATAAAAAAATTAAGGCATTCTGTCCATCTACAACTACAAAAGAATTAAAAAAAAAAAAGAAACGAAACGAAACTACAACAAGCAGGGCATAGTGGTGCACGCTTGTAATGCCAGTGACTAGGGAAGCTGAAGCAGAAGGATCACAAGTTTGAGGCTAGCCTCAGCAAGTAAACAAGATCCCAACCAATGTAGCAAAAACTTGCCTCACAATAAAAGGGCTAGGGATGTAGCTCACTGGCCAACTGCCCCTGAGTTCAATCCCCAGTACCAAAACCACAAAAAACAAAACTAAAAAGTCTATAATGAGATACATCTATTAAGGGTGGCTATCACAAAAAAGACATTAAAAAAGTAAGCGTTGGCTAGGATATGGAGAATTTGCAATTTGCATAAAGGACCCATGGGAATGTAAAAATGGTATAGCCACTATGAAAAATATTCTGGTAGTTCTTCAAAATGTCAAACACATGATCCAACAATTCCATTCTAGATATACACTTAGAAAATGAAAAAAAAATTCAAGCAAAATATTATGCATAGCAACATTATTCATAATGGCCCAAAATTAGAATTAACCCAGTCCGTCAACTGATCAATGAATAAATAAAAAGATGTCCTGAAACAAGGAACATGAATGATAATTATTATGCTTGTGATAGGAACCAGTCACAAGTGACCACATATTATGACTTAGATGTCCAGTAGAGGAAAATCCATAGAAACTGAAATTAATTTAGTGAATGCCTAGTGCTGGAGTATAGCAGGGGGTAGGGTATGGTTGGGAAAAGTAAAGGGGAATAGGAAATAATTGTTAATGGCATATGGTTTCTTTTTAGAGTGATAAAATGTTCTAAAATTGATTTTGTTGACAGTTATATGACTGTGAATATACTAAAACCCATTCAATCGTACACTTTAAATAGGTAAATAGTATATTATATGTCTTGATAAAGGCGTTCTTTTTTTTTTTTTTTTAAGAGCTGGAGTAAAGACACTTTAGGGAAAAGAAAATGATCAGGGACAGAGAAGCATTACATAATGATAAAAGGGCAGTTCACCAAGAAGACAAGAATCCTAATGTAACATGCACGCAAGAATATGTAAAGCAAAACCTGAAAGTATTGAAAGGATAAATAGACATATTCACACTTACTACTAAAAACGTCAGTGCTCCTTTCTCAGGAATTGACAGATCTTGTATGCAGAAAATCAGGAAGGATATAGAGGAAATGAACATCATCTAAGTGGATTGAACTGATTTTATGAAACATTACTACCAACAATGGTAGAATACGATAGTTCTCTTTATCCATGGTTTTACTTTCTATGGTTTTAGTTACCCATGATCAATTGTGGTTCAAAAATACTAACTGAAAAAAATCCAGAAATAAACAATCATAAGTTTTAAATTGTAAGCCATTCTGAATAGTGTTATGAAATCTTTATTTATTCCTGCTTAATACATGAATCATCCCTTTGTCCAATCATGCTGGCTATATTCCATGCCTGTTAGTCACTTACTAGTTATCTAAGTTATCAAATTTACTGTCACAGTAGCAGTACCAGTGTTCAAGTAACCTTTATTTTACTTAATCATGGCCTCAATGTACAAGAGTAGTGATGCTGGCAATTTGGACATGCCAAAGAAACCATAAGTGCTTCCTTTAAGTAAAAAATTCTCATAAGGACAGGAAAAAAAAAAAACCCACAAAACTATATACCAAGGTTCCTAAGATCTATCTGAAACTGTGAAGAAAAAATAAATTTGTGCTAGTTTTGCTGTCACAACCCAAGCTACAAAAGCTGCAGCCACAGCATGTGATTATGTGATTAGTAATTAGTTAAGATGAAAAAGAGAGTTGGGGCTGTAGATGAGTGATAAGAGTGCATGCTCTGCCTCTGCAAAGCCCTGGGTTCCAGTCCCCAGAACCAAAAAGATAAAAGTGTTGAAGACTGTTTTTCAATCTGAGTACAAAAGAAGGTGGGGCAGGGCATTAAATTTGTAGGTGGACGACATGAACAGAAAAACACATCCGGATTGGTGGTAATATTTTGTGTTAGAAAGTATTCAGCCTATATGAAGACTTCAGAAGGGAGCCTCTGAAATAACATAACACCAAGCCATTTACTGCAAGTAAAGGATGGTTACACAGACTCAGGAATAGGTTTGGACTGAAATTACTACAGAGCCTGTGTCTGCTGATGAGGAAGCTGCTGCTGAATTTCCAGCAGAGTTGAAGAGACTAAATAAAGAGAAAGGATACCATCCAATGTGAATTTTCAACTGCAATGAAACTAAGCTCATCTGCAGAAAGATGCCAGTAGAATCTGCAGTCATGGAAGGAGGACATCAGACATAGGACAGATTACTCTAGTACTATGTGGCAACACTGCTGGGCATAACATAAAGTTAGCTGTGTACAGAGTGAAGAACCCACACACACCCAAAACCAAAACCTATATTTTAAGACCCATATCTATATAACTTTTATTACAGTATATTTTATAATTGTTGTATTTTATTAATAGTATTGTTAATCTCTTTTTTATTTTCTGGAGTCAGAAGCAAAGATTTATTTAGGAAAGCAAGAATTATACACTTAAAGGAAAAGAGACAGTGTGCAAACTATCTCAAGAGTGAGAAGCCTATTGTTAATTTCTTACTCTGGTCTAATTTATACATTAAACTTTATCCATAGGAATGTATAAGAAAGACAGTGTTCAGAGGGTTTGGTATAATTTTCAGTTTTAAGTGTCCACTCGGGATTTTGGAATATATCACCTAAATATAAGGGGGAACTACTGTACACGTTATTTTGAAGTGTACATAGGATATTCACTAGGATAGATCACAAAACAAACCTTCAAAAATCTAAAAGAAGGGTTGGAGTTATGGCTCAGAGGTAGAGTGCTTACTTAGCATGTTTAAGGTACTGGGTTTGATCCTCAGCACCACATAAAAATAAAATAATAAAATACATATTGGGGAAAAAATCTAAAAGAAATGCAATCATGTAAATTATATTCTGATCATAATGGAATTAAATAACATAGGTTAAAAAAATCTCCAAACATTCTAAAATTAAACAAGACACTTCTAAATAATGAGCTAAAAAGGAAATTTCTGGAAATCAGAAATATTTTGATCTAAATAAATTTGAAACTACAAGATATCAAAAATTTTGGCATACATGTAAAATAGTACTTTGAAGGAAATTTAGAACATTAAATGCTTATATTAGAAAATCAGAAAGATCTCAAATCAATTATCTATGCCTCAACCTTCAGAAAATAGGAAAAGAACAGCAAAATAAACCCAAAGTAAAAGTAGAAGGAAATAATAAAGAGCACCAAGATTAAACCATAAAATTGAAAACAGGAAAGCAACAGAGAAAAATCAGTGAAATCAAAATCCACTTCTTTATAACAAAGTTGGTACATCTCCAGCAAGAATAACCAAGAAACAACAACAACAAAAAAGACACAACTTATCAATGTCAAGAACAAAAGAAGGGTTATCACTGTGGATCCCTAATTCATTCAAAGCAAAAGTGAATACTATTTAATCCCACACAACTAAAATGGGTAATTTAAACGAAATGAATTAACTAAAACTATATAAAATCACAAAAAAGATAAAAATTAGTATTCTATAACTATTAATTATAGTTATTGTAGTTATGTTATTATTGAAGTCTATAGCTATTCTATAATAGTCCTTTAACTTTAAATAAATTGAGTTCATAGTTAAAAATATCCTGCAAAATTACGAGTGCACACAGCTGTAATCCTAGCAACACTGGAGGCTGAGGCAGGAGGATCACAAGTTCAAAGCCAGCCTCAGCAATTTAGCAAAGCCCTAAGTAACTTATCGAGACCCTATCTCAAAATAAAAAGAGCTGGGGATATATCTCAGTGGTTAAGGGCCTGTGGGTTCTATCCCTGGGACAAAACAAAATTTTAAAATCCTGCAAATAATCTCCATAACCAGTTGCTTTCAGTAACAAATTTTAACATGCATTTGAAGAAGAGATATAACCAATGTTATTACATTAAAAAAAACCAGAAGTAAAGGGAATTCTTTCAAACTCATAAATGATAATCAGTATTACTCTGAAACCCAAACTATACAAGACAGTAAAAGAAACACAGAAAACATAGACCAACATCCCTCATGAATATACATGCAAAAATTCTCAAGAAAATATTAGCAAATCAAATATTTTAGTCAGCTTTTCACTTATATGACTGAAAAGACCTAACCAGAAAATTTTAGAGGAGGAAGTTTCTATGGGGGATCAGGGTTTCAGAAACTAGTCCATAGACAGCCAATTCCATTCCTTGAGGTGGGAGGTGAGCAGGACATGATGGTGGAAGACATGATGATCAGAAAGCAGAGAGACACCACTTGCCAGAAAAAAAGCATATACCCCAAAGACATGTCCCCAATAAGCACCTCTCCAAGCCATACCCTGCTTGTCTTCAATTGCCACTCAGTTAACTCCATGAGGGGTTAATTCATTGGTTGGGGTAAGGCTCTCATAACCCTATCATTTCTCCTCTGAACATTTTTGCACTGTTTCACACTTGAGCTTCTGAGGGACACCTCACATCCAACCATAACATCAAATTTGGCCATATATTAAAGAAGTAATACACCATGACCAAGTGGGGTTTATCCCACAATTCAAGGCTATCATCATAGTCTATCAAAGAGGAAAACACTTGATCATACCAATTGGTACACTAGAAAAAAATCCAACATCCTTTCATAGTAAAAACTTTCTGCAAACTAGGACTAGAAGGGAAGTTTCAAACAGAGAAAGGGCACTTCTAAAAAAAAAAAAACAACCTACAGCGAATCATACTTAATAGACAAAGACTGAGTACATTCTCACTAAAATTAGAACAAGGCAAGGAGATTCTAATAACCAATAATAGTGAGGGAAAAAAATCTAGAAAATGGGGGGGGGCATATAGATATAAACGAAATAAAACTGTCTTCATTCATAGCCAACACTATGTTAGAAATTTAAAAAAAAAAAAACAGCTTGGCCCAGCAGTGTATAGCTGTAATCCCAGGGATTTGGGAGGGCGACGCAGGGAGGATCATAACTTTGAGGCCAGGCCAGCCTCAGAAACTTGGGGACCCTGTCTCAAAATTTAAAAACGGGCTGGGGATGTATCTCAGTAGTAGAATACTCTGGGACCAATCCGCAGTAGCGGAGGTGGCGTCGGGGTGGGAGGCTTAAGGCCCCTATATAAACTAGCAATGAACAAATGGGAATCAAAAATCAAAAATTCAAAACAAAACAGGTTTATAATAATCTTTAAAAATCTTGGGCAAAACAAAAAATTCTTGGGTAAAAAGGAAGCAAAATACATGTAATGTCTACATGCTAACTACAAAAAGTTAATGAAAAGAAACTAAAGAGGACCTAAATAAATGGAGAAACACAACTATGTTCAACGATTGAAAGACTCAATGTAATAGAGATGATCAGTTTTCCACAAATGACCTGCAGATTTAACGCAATTTCCAATCAAAACCCCAGCAATTTTTTTTTTCCAGAAATGGACAAGCCAATTATAAAATTTCTGTGGAAATGTAAAGATAGACTTGACAAAACAATTTTGAAACTGAAGTTGTAAAAATCTCACTAAAACTTAAGACTTACTTCAGAAATCAAGACAGTTGTAGTATTGATAGAGACAGAACAGAGATCAGAAATAGGCCCACAGAAACATGGTCAATTGATATCTGAAAAGGTGCAAAGGCAAGCCTAAGGAGAAAGGTTAGTTTTTTCAACAAATGGTTGAAGAACTGGACATCCATAAGCCAGAAAACTAATCTCAACACAATTCTTACACTTTATACAGAAATTAACTCAAAATGGAACACTGTTTTAAATGTTAAACGTAACACTTCTATAAGAAACAAGAGGAGAAAATCCTGGTAACTTGGGGTTAAACAAAGATTTTTTGTAGATGTTTACCAAAGCATGACTCCTAAAAGAAAAATTGATAAACCGAACTTCATTAAAATTACAACTAAGGAAAAACACCATTAAGACAGACTGAATGGGGCTGGGGATGTGGCTCAAGCGGTAGCGCGCTTGCCTGGCATGCGTGCGGCTCGGTTTCGATCCTCAGCACCACATACAAACAAAGATGTTGTATCCGCCAAAAACAAAAAAATAAATATTAAAAATTCTCTCTCTCTTTAAAAAAAAAAAGACAGACTGAAAACACAAGCTATATCTATACTGGAAGAAAATACTTTCAAATCACATATCTGATGAAAGACTTGTATTTACAATGAAAGTCTCTCAAAACTAATTCTAAGAATACAGTTTTTAAAATAAGCAAATGAGCAAAAGACTTTAATACTAACTAAAAAAACATGTATGGTGAATAGGCACATGAAAAGATGTGCTTATTAAAGATATTCAACTAAAACCATGATGTGTTTTTTTTACCACCCTATTAAAATGGCTATTTGTCTATCATCAATACCCAATTGCCTCAGTTTTAATAGTTTTAAAACCCTTGCTAAGTCATTGCTTTTTCTTCAGAATTGTTTTTACCTATATTTAGCCTTCTCTTCAATCTAATTCAACCCAGACTTCTGGAGTACTCTAGAACAAAAATCAAAATGCTGGTGATAATTCATTCAAACTGATGGTAGCTTTCGGAATTTGAGGAGTACCACTTTAATTGGGCAGCAGGACAAGTATTATCATTCCTTTTTTACCAATAAGAAATAGACTTAGGGGCCCGGTGGGGTGGCACACGCCTGTGATGTCAGTGGCTCAGGAGGATAAGGCAGGAGGATGGAGAGTTCAAAGCCAGCCTCAGCAATTTAGCCAGTTCCAACTCAGTGAGACCCTGTCTCTAATAATAAAATACAAAACAGGGCTAGGGATGTGGCTCAGTGGTGGAGTGCCCCTGAGTTCAATCCCCAATACCCCCCAAAAAGAAAAGAAAATAGACTTAATAATTACCAATATAAGGAACCCAGTGAAAGAGCCCAGCTAGTACCAGAAATAGATCTTCCGATCCCAGTTTTATTCTTGAGCCAGGCTGGATTCACAAGGTCTTATTTGCTTTCACTTATATGGAAACCATCTTGACCTGCAGAGGTAGAAAAACAAAGCAAATTCCCTGACTCTAACAAATCAATGAACTTCCAAGATAGCCATAAGAAATAAACAAGAATGCCTAAGAACAATTTATATTAAAAAAATTACAAAATTTCGCCTGCTGCAGTGGCGCATGTATTCTCAGTGGCTCAGGAAGTTGTGGTGGGAGGATCACTAGTTCAAAGCCAGTCTCAGCAAAAGTGAGGCACTAGGCAACTCAGAAAGACCTTGTCTCTAAATAAAATACAAAATAGGGCTGGGGATGTGGCTCAGTGGTTGAGTGCCCCTGAGTTCAATCCCAGTACCAAAACCAAACAAAATTTCAAAATTTTTTTCATGAAACTAACACAAGCCTAAGAACCATTTTAATTAGACCTTACAGTTAATTAAGCAACAAAAGTTTATCCATAGACTTTTAAAAATTATAATTAACATCTACTTTAAAAAACATTCTCTAGGCTGCATAATGAAACACTATCAAAATGAACTATACTTAAAATTTGTTCATAATTATAAAAACATCTATTCAGGGAAAGAAACTGTAAATAGCAGGCAGCTCAAAGGATAATTTTATTACCATTTCAGAAAAACAGTGACACAGTTTCTTAGAATTTGCATGTTCATTTCCTGTATGTGAGACCAAAAAAGTGTAAAATATTTAATAATATTAATTTACTTTGCTATTCTTCCTGAAAAATTATTTCCTCCCTTTCTTTGTCTAATAAGTAGAGTGGAAGAAGTACTTTTCAAACTAACAAGTTTCAATTTTTTAAAAAATAGCCTTCAGTTAAAAAAAAAAGTTGTACTTTTAACTTATCTGCCTATTTTCATAGTACCTACCTATTTTAACTAGTCACAAAATGTTTACATTGTTTTCTATAGGTAGGTCTAAATTGCAGGAAATTTTTTTTTAAACAAGTTTTTTTGGTGTGTTTCCTGCATTAGCCATTTTCTCACCCACTCTTGCTACCAAACATGTACATTCAAGATTCCTGGCAGATGGTTCAAGAACATTCTGCTGCTGGTAAAAAAGAAACTGCCACCTACCCAAGACAGCAATTGCCAGCTGTTTACTTATAGACTTCTTTTTGGTTAAGGAAAATTTAAAAAAATTCAGGTCACTCATCTGTTTCCTTTATCCAGAAATCTACTATCTTATAGTGACTACTGATATACCACAGATGTCTTTAAATGTCAGTTTAGTGTAAATTTTTTTTAACTGTCCAAGTAGACACCTCTAATGACAATTAGTAGATAACATTAATTGACACATGAGATAGAAAAATAAAAAGGCATAGTTATGTCTTTCAGAAAAGTAAGTAATCTTTTTTTATTTTTATTTATTTTTTTTGGTGGTGCCGGGGATTGAACCTAGGGCCTTGTGCATGCTACGCAAGCACTCTACCAACTGAGCTATATCCCCAGCCCCCAAAGCTCATAATCTTAAGAGATCAAGAATTATGCATTTAATTACACATAAAAATAAGCATTATACAGACATACATGTCACTATTTGAAATCACGGAAAATTTTCATTGGTGCAGTGAACATAATTGGAGCTTTATAAAGAAAATTAATTTTTAAAGTTGGACAGAACAGAATTTGAAAGGAATAATGCTGGAAGATTTTTAGAAAAATCGTATACATTTGGACCCAACAGAGTGGTGCACATCTATATTCCCAATGAAGTAGGACTGAAAGTTCAAGACCAGCCTCAGTATTTTTTTTAAGTTTTATTTAATTTATTTATTTATATGTGGTGCTGAGGATCCAACCTAGGGCCTCATACATGCTAGGCAAACGCTACTGCTAAGCCACAACCCCAGCACCCAGCCTCAGCATCTTAGTGAGAACTTATCTCAAAATAAAAAATTAAAAAGTCTGGAGACTTAGCTTAGTGGTAAAGTCCCCCTGGGCTCAATTTCCAACACCCCAAAAAAAGGCGCAGGCCTGTAATCCCAGTGGCTCTGGAGGTTGAGGAAGAAGGATCTTGAGTTCAAAGCCAGCCTCAGCAACAGCAAGGTGATAAGCAACTGAGTGAGCCCCTGTTTCTAAATAAAGTACAAAAAATGGCTGGGGATGTGGCTTAGTGGTTGAGTGCCCCTGAGTTCAATCCCCAGTAACCACCCCCTGCCATAATAAAATATCCTTAGAATCACGATTAAACAAAAGTTTCATATACACATATGCAAACAGTTATAGCAATTCCAAAAGGAACCAACCTAATCTAAACCCATTGTTTCTAACCTATAGGCCAAGGAGTCAGCGGCACAGTTATATGAATGCACACACAGGAAGCATTGCAAACAGTCTAAGACATTTCTCTCACATATAATCCCACTACTTTTCAAATATAATAGTATAATAAAACAAAATTATTTGAAAGCATAGGGTTTTTTCACTTTCTATTATAATTCCAATCAACCAATAATTTTAAAATTTTACAATTACATACGTATTAGGAGTATGGGATTGCTCATATTCAAAATAGGCAGGGGCCTTCAAGCAAATATACAAGGTTCCTTCTGGGTCTTAAAATTCCATGCTTTTAAGGAACTAAAAACTCCCGCGGTAAAGTTTTTAGAACTATTATAAATATGTATACTTATGTACATATAAATAATGTGCCAAGCACTGGACTAAATTCTGTTTCAAAGATGAAATGACATTTCAGACTCAATTTCAAGTTCGCAGAACAGACAGATAAATGAACAAATAATACTTCCTAATAAATACCACCAAACTATCTGAAGCGCTTTGTCACCTGGGGGAGTCTGAGAAAATCCACGAATTAAGTTTTGATAAATGGCAAACAGGGACAGATGCTACAGTCCTATAAAGAGAAAGAGCTGTGAAAAATGCACGGCACTTTTGGAAAAAACAGCCAGTGTCTGGTATGGTTGGACGTTAAAGTATTTGGAGAAGAAGCAAGTTGAGACTCTAAAAATATGATTGAGACAGACTGTAAAAGATCCTCAATGACATGCTTGATAATTAGGACTTGATTCTGTCAGCAATACGGTTACTTGAAAAGTTTAAGGAGAGATGTAAACAAAACGTATGCCAGAACTGTAAGGATGTTAACGGGGAAACTAGTTTGGGGTAGGTGCAATAATTCTGGTGAAAGAAGAAACAATACAGTGCAGTTTAACTGGAACTGTGGATTCTTGGGTTTCTAGTTTGGATGTTAGGACGTATACTGGTGTTAGTATCAGTATCTAGGATGGAATAAAGATGAAAACCAGAAAAAAAGTAATATCTCTTGGAGGGCGGTTTCAAGAAGGGAATGGTCATCTGCGGCAAATACTGCAAAGGGGTAAACTGGAGGAAAAAGGGTCCCTTTCCCTAACCCTCAAGGTGGGTAAGAAGAGAAGAAAACAAATACGGATGGTACGGTGCGTCCACAGGTTTGGGGCCGAGAGTTTCCAATAAACTTTCCGTATCTCCGTTCCGGAAAGAGGAGCTCAAAGCTAAGCACCAGGCTGGCTCCCAAGAGCTGAGACTGCGAAGTGGCCGGGGCCAAAGAGCCGGTGGTTCTCAAGGGGCACGCACCGAGGCAGCCCACAGGCAAAGTAAGCTTCCGACTCGCCTACGCCCGCTCTGGTCCCCGGGTTTATACCACTTACTGCGCTCTCAATCCCTCGCAGCCGTCGGCTATGCAGATTAGAACCTTTGACGACCGGGTCTTAAGCACCCAAAGGAAAAGACTCCGCACCCCTGTTCCGCGTCTTCAGCGAGCAGACGCAGAATCCAACAGAGACAGAACAGACAACTGGCAAGTCAGCGGGGTTCAGCCCCATCACTGACCCGGGATAAACCTCCGCCGACCGTCCCCGACGAGCGCTCCCTGACTGCCCCAGTCTCGCGAGATTTCCTCCCTCGCGTTACCGTGGAGCAGAGCCGGCCGCTCGCCGCTGATTTGCGGGAGAGGTAGGGGCGGGGCCTTCCTGTGTCCCTCCCTATTTACCCACTCTAGTTTTAGCTCGTCTTCTCGCTAAGTCTCGCGTGTTTTTCCAGGGGCAACGGGCCTAGGTGAAGAGGCAGAAAAGCAGACGCGGGAGGGTGGGTGCTAAGCCCATGGGTTCTAAACCTAAGGGGTTGTGGCCTGTTCAGCGGTGCTGTGGTTGGTACTTCACTTTTGGGGACACTCTTAGGTCGCCCGAATCATTCTTCCCAAAGGGTGATTGGGTAAATTAGTGGGTAGAACATCTCGAGGTTGGAGGCAATTTTTTTTTTCTCATTGGCTCCGCCCTCTTCCTGTTTGGCGTCTTGTGCGTCGGTCCTTGGAGGAGGAAGAGAAGCTTGGCGGGGCTGTCGAAGAGTGCTTTGCGCACGCGCGAGCCCGAGTGTGTGAGTGTGTGTGTATGTGCACGCGCACGCGCGCACTCCTGCATTTAGGAAGCCTGGGAAGGACCGGTGTTCTGGAGATGTGCGGGGAAAGCGTAGTCCCCTGGTTTTGGTACCAGACACTCCTGACTGTGCGTTGATTCTCCCACCCTCCCAGCCAGCAGCCTTTGCCAGAGAGGCACAGCCTCTGTTCGTTTTCACTGCAGGACCAGGCACGAAAGTAAGCCAACCTCGATTTTGAGGTCTTCCCTATCCACTCACCTTGTATTACCCCCTTCCCAACCCCCGGCAGAGTGTGTCTAGGAGGTTTCTTAAAGAGAGTTTTGCATGAAGGGGAGATGTGTTTTGAGAACAGAAGAAAATAGCGGTCGTAAAAAGACAGTTCGTTTTGATGAACACTTTTCCTCTGCTTAACATGTGCTTTTGGAATGTGGATTTGTCTATTTAGTATTTTATTAGTGAAGTAAGAGAGTATCTCATGCTCTGTTTTAATAAGAAAAAGTTTAAAAAGTTCCTTTTCCCCAACAGTGTAATTGTAGCAACCAAGTTATTCTGTTCTACATGGAAATTATTGTGGTCTATCAAATGTTAAGAAGAAGAATGAGTTTGGGGTCCTTATCCTAATACGAAGACCCGATATGCAGTTATCTTAGGAGTTGTTTATTATGTTTTGGGCTTTACTTTTGCTGTCACATTCCTTAACTGTTAGTTTTCCCTCACTCCACTCACCTTTTTCAGAAGTCTTGAAACTTTTTTGTTTGTTTTTGGAGGGAAGCTCAAAATTGCTGACTTAGAGGTTTTTATATATCAATGTCAATTAGGATAACCAAAAGTGTATTTGAAGAGTATTTATTATTTTTCATGTTTGGCAAATATAAGGGAATCAGATACAATTATATATCAAATGTTTTTTTCTGACAATTTTTTAAGTTATTTTGAAAAGCAAAAATAAAAAAATTATGGAATGTAACTTTCTTGGTAAAGTGACAGTCTCATTTGAATTGACCCAGTTGCTTTCTGGTCCTAACCCTGGTAAACATTGTCATTAAACTTTTCCTTTGTTGGACAAATTTCTTTGAATATATTTTTAATATCTCCTACCAATTTTTTTTTGTGGAAAAGTCCTGTTAGTTAGAAATAATTTAAGATATTACATGTTATATATCACCATTTAACTAATGTACATTTCCCCATATAGGTTAAAAATGAAGATTTTTTCTGAATCTCATAAAACAGTATTTGTTGTGGATCACTGCCCTTATATGGCAGAATCATGCAGACAGCATGTGGAGTTTGATATGCTGGTGAAGAATAGAACCCAAGGAATCATCCCTCTGGCCCCAATCTCTAAATCATTGTGGACTTGTTCAGTAGAATCTTCGATGGAGTACTGTAGAATAATGTATGATATATTTCCATTTAAAAAGCTGGTGAGTATACATTACAAACAAAATTTATGATATGGGGGGATATACTTAACTGTGTAAATAAATTTGTTGTAGATTTGACTTAGAACTATTTATTTACTACTTAAAATGCACACAGAACTGCTATTTGGGATAAATATATTATAGATATTTAATTGGAACCAGTAATAACAGCTGGTAACTATTGAACACTTACATGTGCCAGACATGTTTCAAAGTGCTTTATATTTATTAGCTCCTTTGATTGTCACAACAGTTAGATGAAGTAGGTGCCATAAGTATTGAGGCAATTTTAATATGTAACAACTAATATGGAACAAGCACTGACCATTGAGAATTATGGGAGCCCAAGCAGAAGGAGCATTGGCTATAAGCAGTTTCTCTACTTGTGCTGGTATGTTGCCAGCTGTATATCAGTTTTGTTTATTACAGTTGTGGTGTTCATACAAAAACTGAGGTAAAGAAACTTGTCCCTAGTCACATAGCCAGTTAGAGATAGAGCCAGAACCTGAATCTGAGCAGACTGGCTGCTTGCCATTCTAAAGAATATATACTAAACTGCTTAGGATTTGCCCAACTTAAAAAGAAATGCTCTTAAAATACCTAAGTTGGGGTTAAGAGTGTAGCTCATTGGGAAGCTCTAGGTTTAATCCCCAGCACCAAAAGAAAAGGAAAGAGAAAAAATGATGCTAAATGGAATTTTTTTTATATCAAGAAGAGAAATTGATGATTAATAGAAATTTTAAGTATTGAAAGTTTTCTTTAGGTTTTATTATCTCAGATGTTTTATTTTGGGAAAGTCATTTGGTTAGCCACAAGTGGATGATATGCTCTCTGTCTCATTTGTAGCAGCCTGGGCTGGGACCTAGCCAATTCTTAGACTGGCAAAGATACCATAGTCACAGCTAAGGTGAATATAGAGAGTCCAACATTATGCATTCAGATATATTCCAAGTTAAAAAATAAGTTTCTTATATATTTATAATTTTTTTTGGGGGGGGAGGGTACCAGGGATTGAACTCAGGGGCATTCAACCACTGAGCCACATCCCCACCCTTTTTTTTGTATTTTATTTAGAGACAGGGTCTCACTGAATTGCTTAGCATCTCATCGTTGCTGAGGCTGGCTTTGAACTCATGATCCTCCTCCTGCCCAGTCTCCCTAGCTCCCAGGCTTGTGCTGTGGCACCTGGCCCTTTTGAAATTTTTGTGCATCCTGTATAGATATATAATGAGGGGAAGAATAGCATCTTGATTTTAGGCACAGGCTTCAGTTCAAATCCTGGCATCTGGCAACCAGCAGTGTGACTTGGATAATATTTCTTAATCTCTCCAAGCCTTAGTTTCCTCCTATGTAAGTATTATACCTATTTTCTTGCTGTAAGAGTTAAGTGAGATAATCTAATAAAGTGGCTATAAAATTTATTCCTGTCAGATAAACATTGGAGAAAAGACAGATTATCAAAACTTTTCTTTAAAGAAGGAAACTAGCATTTCATGTATATTAGGGAAAAAAGATCATATCATCCAGGGGAAAGAAAGAAATTTCTTCTTCCTCTCAAAAAGTGACATAATCACTTGATATATTTTCTAATATATTCCTTATCATCATCCTACCTGGTAGTTTTTTGTGGTGCTGGGGAGCAAACCTAAGGCCTTTCGCATTCTAGGCAAGTGCTCTACCACTGAGTTATAGTCTCAGCCCCAATAATGTTTTTTTTTTTTTTTTTTTTACTTTAGTAAAAATAATGTATTTCAAATCTATTATTTGGCTTTCAGTGGTCTGAATTACTGAGTGCTCTATAGATAAGGCTATTGCCCTATTTGTTTGAACTTTTTTCCTGCTACTCTGCTTACTCTTTATTTTTTTTATTTTTTATATTTTTTTAAACTCTTCTAAGGGTACACACTTATCAGCTTTTGCATTTGCTGTTTGCTGTACCTGGAATTCTCTATGCCTGTTTTTTTCAGTGGCTGGTTTCCTTTGGTCATTTTAATTTTCTCTAGATTGCCACTTTCTATAGAGAGCCTGTGTCTCACAACCGGATCTAGAGTAGCTAACAACTGTTTTTTATAGCATTTATCACTCTCTGAAATTATCATGTTAATTTGTATTCTTGTTGCAATGCTCCTTACTTTATCACATTCCCCATTCTAGACTTCCCCCACATTGTGACAGAATTGTTTCATCCATCCCTATAGTACCATGTCCCCACTGCTAAGAATAGTACCTGGTATAAGCTAGGCATTCTGTTATTATAAAATGAATGAATTAAACAATGAACCAGTGGTAGAAATTGCATATTATATTAAAGTATGGTGGTTAAGTAAAATTATAGTTGAATATTAATTGTTTCTTTGACATCTATTAGGTGAATTTCATTGTGAGTGACTCTGGAGCACATGTTTTAAATTCTTGGACTCAAGAAGACCAAAATTTACAGGAGGTATGGTTAGGTTTTAAGTTGTGGCTGTTTTTGAAAATTATCTAAATATGGCAATAGTTTTTTTTAAAAAAGTTTATTTATTTATTTATGTCCATGTTGTATTTATACATAGTTTTAAAATTTCCAGTTAAATTAAAAGAAAAACAGCTTTCCATTTCACTCACTCTCTCACCCCCAAACATCTTTCACTTCTAGTTTTTCTGGTATATATTTTCATATTTCTAAACAACATATTTTTATTCCTACTTATTGAGGTCTCAATTTATAATTTATCTATTTATCATTATTGTTAGCTAGGATTTATCTTTTTTATATTCCCTTCACCCATGCCTTTCCCTGTTTTTTCAGAATTATTATATCAGAATTATTGGTTTGCTTAAAATTTCATATTTCTGTTATAATGTCCACATAAAGTGTTATTCACTATTATGCCAGGTAATATCTATGATTATTTGTGCAAATTTTTATTTATTCCTAGAATTAATTATTTCCTTTTTTCTATGTTTGCTTAAACTTCTCAGTATTTTTATTATAGATGTATTAGATAATTTAACAGTTTGATACCTTCACGAATTACTTCTTGAAACACAGTCTGAACTGGCACTTTCTGGGCTTACTGCACTGCAGTTATCCTCCTTGCTCTAATTTTCAGGTCTCATTTTTTTCTCTCTCTGTAGTCTTTAGTTTTGGTAGAGGCTCCAGAATTCCTGTAACTTACCTTACTTTTTTTTGATATTTTGAGCATAGAAATTCCACATTGGAAGTATATTTTTCAAAAAATTTTGATGACATCATTATACTGTGTTACCCCCTCCGTGATGCTCTTGAGAAGTCCAAGATCATTTTTCTTCATAATTTCTGGAAGCTTTTAGAATTTTATCTTTCCCACTGTGTGTTCTGAAATTTTTTAGTAATATATCTTAGTCTTTTCTCATTCATGGTGCTATGGCTTATATTCTTCAGTTCAAGAAAAAGTCCCTGTGCTGTATCTGTGATAATGTTCTTGTCTATATTCTGTGTCTTTTTAGCATACCTATTAGTAGGATTTTGAATTTATGGGATTAAATTCCTTATTCTTCTCATTGAGCCTCTCTCTGGGTTCTACATTATTTGAATCTTTTGACTCATATGGAAATGTTATTTATATTTTTTAAATTTCCAATAACTTGTACTTACATTGTAACTATATCATTTTTATCATCTTTTTCTTACTTTACGGGTGTAATTTTTTTCTTCTTTTAAAAGAATATGACACCTTTTGTACCACACAGCGTATTTTAAACCCTGACATATAACTCCCTAATAAAATAAAGCAAGACAGAAAGTTTATCTAATTAGAAACAAGATACACCATCACTTACTGTCTTCAAACATTATTGCAATTTAACTTCCACAATTTGACAAAGTATTCATGAAATAATCTGCAGACTAGTTTTAACAGACAAATAACACTTTTAAGAAGACATGACTGTCCCAAATTATTTATTAGGTATGAACCTTACGAACATCATACTTATGTTAGTGGTAATGGTGGAGCTGGAGAGTATTGCAGCTTCTCCAAGCTGTACTGTGAGAACCAGCAATAGTGTGGTGGAACTTGTGGCCCTTCCCAAGGCCACAACTCTTATGGCCTGCAGATGTTAGACCATGCATCTCCCTGTGCTTGTGGACTGTTTTGGTGATCCACTGGGTGTCAGGATTTCTTCTGGTAGCTTTGTGGAATGGACCAATAAAGAATTTGTGGAATCTTCACCAACCCAATAAGAATTCAGGACTCTCAGAGCCCCACTGCGACGTCCATCTCACTCACTACAGACTGAAGGCTTCAAGCAAACTTTAGCTGGTTAATACTATGATGGACAGGCGTGCCATAGGTTGCACCCTTAGGAAATGGACATTTGTGTCCACCGCAGTGCACATGAATTCTGCATTTTATCTGGCCAGGTTGGGTGGGGAGCCCTGTGGAGCACAGAGAGCTTACGGTACTGCCAGCCGTGGACCCTCAGAGGAAAGTGCATCACATCTGACTGCTTCTTCCTCCATAGCTCCTGGATGTACTTGTATATGCCCATCTTGTCTTACCTGATGGCTGCCACCAGACCTATGGGTGTAATATTTTTTATCTGGAGCCATTAATTATGGTGTGTTTTAAGTTTTTCTTTGATCCCTCTATGTTCTCAAGAGTTCTTTTCATGTTGAGGCTTTTCTTAAATGCCTGATGACATTTGTCTATGCAATCTTATTTAAAAACAAGGCATTAAACAGCAGATTAGAAAATCTTTATGTTGGATTAGGCATTGCTGACTAAGCTTCAGAGGTTAAGACAGTTATTTTTGCTAAGGAACTTCCAAATGTCAGAGTTAACAGATCATCTCTCTGGAACTATTTGTAGTCTCCAGAGAAGATCTTCTACTATTCAAAGTTTATATTCTATAAACTTTATAGGTAGCTTTCTGGAAGCAGGAGGGGATGGTTTGTTCTGTCATTCAGTGCGCAGACATCCAGGTTGTATTTAAATTTTTCTGTTTTGAGTCTAGTACTTTGCTAACTGATATAGTAGCTACTAGCCACATTTGTGTATTTAAATTTAAAAATTTAATATAATTAAAAATTTAGTTCTCTTATAGCAGTAGCCATATTTCAAGTGCTCAGTAAGCCACACATAGATAGTGGTTACTGTAATAGATAGGACAGACAGAGAACATTTTCAGCATCACAGAAAGTTTTGTTGAGCAGTGCTGGTCTGGTAACTTACCCTTGTTCTATGCTGTGCTTTGTGGTATCCATGCTTGGTACCTTTCTGTTTTGTGCCCACTCACAAGTGTAATTCTGTGTGGGAGTGGGGAAGAGATAGTCACTTACCTGGATTAGGTTGTAGGATCTAGAATCAAAGTTTATCTATTCTGACTTAAAGCTACTTATAGTTCTTAAAATGTTGTCTCATCCCTGCATTGTGTTCAAGTTCTCAAACTTCTTTTAGATTCTTTAGGACATATCATCTTGCCTCTATTTCTCCCCTGTAGATACTTAAATTTCATCTTGTTAGTTCTATTAGGTTTATTACCACTTCTTCACTCATTTTTATGTATTATTGTTGATATATTTTTTATCTGACATTTGTTGTTATCTTCTTTTTCCTTCATCTTTGGGTTTATACTTTTTAAAAAATTGCTGTGGTCATAGTGGAGGGAACAGAAATAACTCATGCTTGCTTAATTAAGTTTATGTTTTCTTAACTTTATTTGTCTAAAAATATTGAGTTTCTGGTAGATTATGTTCATTGCTATTATTTAGTTGGATGGAAGACTTTATTCTACTAGATTCTTCACTGGTAAAATTGAACAACATGAGAGATAGGGATTAGTGATATATTGGATACACTTTGAATTATGTCATGCTAAAATTTTTCTGTTAATGGATTCTCTTCAATAGAAATAATCTAATTAAAGGTGAGTTTTAGTGTAATACTTTTAAAGAAAATGTGTTTATCCCTTATAATGTTTGTGATTATCAAACATATCTAACCTTACACTCTTTAGATATAAGTGACTTAAGGAGTAGGATTTCATTGGCTTGGCTTTGCATTTTTATCTCTTTAGTTTTTTTTGTTTGTTTGTTTTGGTGGAACTGGGGATTGGTTTATATGTGCTAGGCAAGTGCTCTGCATCTCCAGCCTTTTTTTTTTAAATATTTTTTTAGTTGTAGATGGAGACCATATCTTTATTTTAATTATTTATTTTTATGTGGTGCTGAGGATCAAACCCAGTATCTCACGCATATGATGCAAGCACTTTACCACTGAGCCACAACCCCAGCCCTCCAACCCTTTTATAATTTCATTTTGAGATAAGGTATTGCTAAGTTGCCCAGGCTGGGCTTGAATTTATAATCCTCCTGTCTCAACCTTTAAAGTAGATGGGATTACAGGCATGTGCCACTGTACCCAACCAGAATATTCTTAATACTCATTCATTACTTGGAAAAATAATATTAAGGATTTCATGCATTCCTCTTGTACTATCTCTTGGAAGTACTGTGGAAGAAGCTTGAAGTCTTTCTAGCTGTGGGTGAATATAAAGAGGTATATAGGTTTTTTTCTTGCACCACTGTAGTGCAATGAAGGTGTGCATTTGATAGGTGACCAATCATAAAAGAAGCATTACTTCTACTTTTGAGGTGAAGGTACATTATCACATGCACTGCTTTTAAATTGTGAATGGAGTAAGAAACTTCAGATGTAAAGGAAACAATATAGCAAATCACTGGTATTAAAATACAAGAGAACAGGCGTGGTGGTGGCACAGGCCTATAATCCCAGAAGCTCTGGAGGCTAAGGCAGGAGGATTGAGAGTTCAAAGCCAGCCTCAGCAATAGAGGGGCACTAAGCAACTCAGTGAGACCCTGTCTCTAAATAAAATACAAAATAGGGCTGGGGATGTGACTCAGTGGTTGAGTGCCCCTGAGTTCAATCCCTGTAACCCCCCCCCCCCAAAAAAAAGAAAAAAAGATACAAGAGAATTGACATTTTGTATAAATTATGTTTAGTCTTCTCTGTGTTAGCATATTTAATGTTTAGCTTTGGTTATCTATGTCACGTTTTTCCCTAGTTATTAGGAATAGTCATGTGTAACAAGTGAAGTTGACTGATTTCAGAACGTTTGGGCCAGATGGATCTTAAACATCCTTTGCTTCAACTCTTCCCTTGTACAGGTGAATGGACTGAGGTGTACAGCAGCCAGAGGTTGTTTAACATACATATGTAGGTCCAAAATTCTTTCCATTAAGCATACAACTCTATCCTATACGGCTTAAATTTTATTACAGAAAAGGTGTCAGACTTCAGGAGTTTTTGTTGGTTAAAGTTTTTTTTGGTTAAAGTTTAAAATACTACATTAATGTGGGATAGGTTTTATTATCAGACTAGAGAAAAATCCATAAGAGATTAAATGGCAGAGCCAGAGTTTCAAATCATATGTCTCTGACTCCTAAGGAATTAGGATTTTTTATTGAGTTTTTCCTATGTAACAGGGACTTTATATGATATTTTTATAAACAGTAACTTTTCTTTCTTTTTTGGATACCTTTTATGAGTAAGCAATTCTCATGAAGTTTAAAAATAACTTATGTGTATATATAAAAGTTGTGAGAGTGGACATCCTTATTCATAAGTTCCATTAGGAAAAACATATCCAGTCTATTGCCATTAAGTAAGATGTTATCTGTGGATTTTTCATAGGCGCTCTTCTCTTTCAGGAAGTTCCCTTTCTATTCCTGCACTATATTTTTGTTTGTTTCGTTGGTGGTTGTTGTCATTTTGTTTTGTTTTATTCACGAAAGGGTCTTGAGTTTTGTGAAATGATGTTTTTTTCTGTTTATGGAGATTATCATGTGATTTTTGTTTCTTAGTCAATTTATACAGTGTCTTACATTAATTGATTTTGGATATTAAATCAGCTTTGTAAAAAAAAAAAGACCAATAAAAAAAAATAAATTAAAAAAAAATAAATAAATAAATCAGCTTTGTATTTCTGAAATAAATACTACCTGATCATGGGATATAATAATTCTTTGTTTGCAAATGGATTTGGTTTGCTAGTATTTTATTAAGGATGTCTATGTCTATATTTTAAAAATACATTGGTATGTAGTTTTCTTGTGAGTGTTTTGTCTGACTTGTTACTACTTTTGTCAACCTAATTGTTTTTCCTTTTGCTTAGCTAATGGCAGCATTAGCTGCTGTTGGGCCTCCTAATCCTCGGGCAGATCCAGAATGCTGCAGTATTCTGCATGGTCTTGTTGCAGCAGTGGAAACGCTTTGCAAAATTACTGAATATCAACATGAGGCTCGTACTTTACTCATGGAGAATGCAGAACGTGTTGGAAATAGAGGACGAATAATCTGCATTACTAATGCAAAAAGGTGTGGATATTAATCATAATAATCCTTTCACTGAGGGAATTGTCATTCCTATTATGGTTTACATATAAACACTTAAACACATTGCAAGTGGATTTTTAATTTTTTCCCCTTTAAAATTAATGCTGCATTTATCCAATTCTAAATGAAGATTCATCTCTGTGAAAACTGTGTTGTCATGTAAATTGATTTGATTATTTTTTTTTTATCACTAGTTTTTCAGATAGTTGTTTGGTATTGTGAATGAACACACTAAAGATAATCCTTATTAAAGTAATTTTAAGTGTTTATACAAGATAATGCAGGTTAATAATAGTATTTTTTTATCTGAATAGTATTTTCAATTTTTTTAACTGTTTATTTATCTAAGTTTCCTATGTCTTTTTTATGTCACAGTGATAGTCATGTGCGAATGCTTGAAGACTGTGTCCAGGAAACCATTCATGAACATAACAAGCTTGCTGCAAATTCAGATCAGTGAGTATGATCCATAAAGAAATAAATGTCTTCAACTTCATTTTATATGCATTTTATTATAGTTATTTCCAAGAATTTTAATATGATTTTTAGTATTCCCTTGAATTCTGTCCTAACTCAACAAATTAGTCTAAAAGTATTGACTACTAAGAATGTAGAGGCTTTTCTTCCCATTTGTCTTGCACCTAAGAAATTTACTTTTCTCACAGGAAATGTAATCAGAAGGATAAAATAGCACTTAAATTTCTAATGCCTATTTGTTTTGATGGCTAATTCTCATAGTCTGTTAAGTGTTTATAAAATGTGCAAATTGAAGGTAGCATTACTCAGTATGTACCAAATCAGAACATAACTACTCATTGCATTGTGTGAATTTTTAAAAAAGAAAAAAGCTATTGAAAAGGAAAACACTTTTTTTCCTCTCTATGGCCATACCATGAGTAATCAAATATATTGGTTTTTTTCCCCACATCAACAAAATCCCCAACTCTCTAGATACCAGTTAGGTGTCCTGCAGTTCAGATAGGATACTTAACTGACTAGAGTTTTTGCCAGACCCTACAGATTAAGATATATCCCACAAGATTGTCCCCCACCCCACACACTGTCAGATATCAGTCTCAAGTAGTAAATCCCTAGATTTTCACCTGTCTGTCCAATTTGGGTAGAAATGAGGTGTTCCATGACTCCCCCCTCATGTCTGATAGTTTGCTATGGTGGCTTATAGAATAGAGGGACACTTTTACAATACCCCATTATAAAGGATGTTATAATGACTACAGACAAGCAGCCAGGTAAAGAGGTACATAGGAGGAAGAGTCCTAAGTACAGGAGCTCTTGTCCCTATGGAGTTGGGGTGTACTGCCTTTTCAGCATGTGGATATGTTTACCAACACAAAATCTCTCTAAATCTTGTGCTTCAGGGAATTTTATGGAGGCTTCACATAGGCATGATTGATTACTTGCTCTCTGATGATTCTTTCCTTCCTGGAGGATGGTGGGGTAGGGCTGAAAGCTCCTAAACTTCTAATTATAGCTTGATCTTTCTGGTGATAGCTTTACCATCCAGGAGCTATCAAAGAGCCCACCACAAATTTCCTCCTTAGCACAAAAAATACTCCTATCACCCAGGAAATTCCAAGGGAATTAAGAACTTTTTGTTGAAAACTGAGATCAAAGATCAAATACTAGAGTAATAGATTGTTAGTACAACCCAGTTGTCTTAAGAATTTATACAGGTTTTAAGAACACTGTTCTAGGAACTCCAGGGCAGAGACCAAATACAGATTTCTTGTTACATTACAGTCAGTAAGGACATATTTAATGTGAATTGTAATGTGAATTATAATTTGGATTGAGTGATTACATTTTCTTGGGTTAGTGGTATTATTATTGTAAGATTATTTTTACTAGGAGAAGCATGCTCAAGTATTTAGGAGAGTCCTTTGCAACTTAATTACAAATGGTTTAATAAAATTTTAGGTAGAAAATATAGCTAATAGTAAATGCATGTAATAGAATGTAAGATATAGGAGTGTTCATTGAAGATTGTACTTTTCTGTGAGTCTCAAAATTTCAGTATAAAGTTGGGGATGTTCTTAGCATTACTAATCTGTGTTCTTGGAAATAATCAACTCTTCCTGATTTTACTCTTAAGAGAAATTATTAGTATAAGGGAAATTAATATACAGTGTATTCATTTTCTCTTTGATAATTATAAGAATTCTGTATTTTTTTAATCTTTCAAAAAGAAAATTATTTTTGTACTTAAAATTGATAAAACCATTGTGTTCAAATACAGCAGTTATACACTGTCTTTTTAAATACTTAGCATTTGTGTTAACAGTAGTGTCTGGTTGTAGCAATATATTGTTTTAGTGTAGTAAAGCTGTAGTACTTTATCTACCCAAATGCTTTACATAATATATATTCTTATATTTTAAGTGAAAAGTTTCTCTTTAAGTCTCATGCAGATTCAAAAATGTGAGTTGGTCTTAATCCACACCTACCCAGTTGGTGAAGACAGCCTTGTATCTGATCGTCCTAAAAAAGAGGTAGGTGTAAAAGTTTCAGAAGAAAAGATCACTGTGAGTTCTTATTAATGAATGCTGAGAAAGGTTAGCATTGAAGTGATCACAATATCAATATTTACTAAAAAGAAAATATTTAAATTTTTCAAAGCAAAACCTGTAAGACAAATGTTTAGGTTGTTAAAATTATAGTTTTTAAAGTATTTTCTGGAAAAAAAAAGTATTTTCTATTTTGCTTGCCTGTTGACATTTGTTTATTTCAATAAAATGTGTTGCCAAACCATACACAATTTATATTCTTCCTAAGTGCTTCAATAAATTTCAGTTATTAGTAGCCATTTTTATTGTACGAAAATCTTTTCTTCATTAGAAAAACAATACACTTTCTTTTTTCTTAATAAAAATATACTCTTGATAAAGAAACTAATTTTACATGTTAGGCAGTGGATGGGGGGAACTTAATTCTCAACCTTTACTTTTTTGTTTTAACTAAATTTGAAAATCTCAAAGGAAAAGATAATTATGTTAATTGTTAAATGAATTCATGTCAGATTATTTTCCATCAGTGGTCTATGTTTAGAAATACAAATCTATTTATGTAGTTAAATTAAAATTGTATGTCCTTGCTAGGCATGGTGGCACATGCCTGTAATCCCAGCAGCTCAGGAGTCTGAGGCAGGAGGATTGCAAGTTCAAAGCCAGCCTTAGCAAAAGCAAGGCATTAAGCAACTCAGTGAAACCCTGTTTCTAAATAAAATACAAAATAAGGCTGGGGAGTGGCTCAGTAGCCAAGTGTCCCTGAGTTTAATCTCTAGTACTACCCCCCACCTAAAAAAAGTATATGTCCTTATATTCTGGAATTTTTCTTTTGCAATTTTTAATATAATTATGCTGGTATTGCTGTAGTCTGTTTTATAGTTAAGTGGTATTTTTAAGTCATTATCTCTATCATTTTTTATTAACTTTGTTCTGCCTCTTGTAATAATATGGCAATATGTTAGTTTTATTTTGTAATAACTAAAATAAATAATTTATAATAAATATTATTGCCCTGGAATGAATAATTTTTTTATCTTATACCTTTTGATTACTTTATCTCATTTATTGGCAACAAAATGAGATGTTCATGGTGATTCCTACATTCTTTAAGTTTTATCTGCAGAATTTTGTCTTCACAACAAAATGAATTATTTTTTCTGTAGCATTTCTGTGAGTCACTTCAAATTCATTTTATGCTTAGATGAATAGAAGTAAAAATACAAATTAAAAATATATTTAAATAAAAAATTATTTCATTCTAAGTTTTAGGAGGGTGGAGACTGTTCACCATTGTATTGTCCAGTGACTTACACAGTTCTTGATTTATAATGTAGTAAACTCTGATTAATATGTGTTGAATGAATATATGAAAATTTTGCTAAATAACTGTCATGGTTAATTTGTGGGCTTTTCCCCTTCCCCCAAGTTCTAAAAGTAAAAGTACTTATTTTTTTGTGTGTTATAATATACTAGGTTACAATGAATTAATGTTTTGTGGGTTATTTTTCTTGCATATTTTTCTGTAGTTGTCCCCAGTTTTAACTAGTGAAGTTCATAGTGTTCGTGCAGGACGGCATCTTGCTACCAAATTGAATATTTTAGTACAGCAACATTTTGACTTGGCTTCAACTACTATTACAAATATTCCAATGAAGGTAGGGGTTCTTTTTTTAAGCTAAATTTGAGAACTGCTTTTTAAATACGTCTTTGATATGTATTATTTATTTTAATTGAACGTTTACTTTTTCTCTCTATATCATATTTTCTGTTTTACTAGCCCACATTCAGTGTCTTTGACCAGGTTAGTAAATATTGAAAAGCATCAAGAAAGGATCACAGAATAAAGTGCTATATTTTTTATTTCTAATAACATGTTATATGAAATTTTTAAAAAATTATGTTTTCATTATTTTCATTAAAATATAATTGGTATTTTAAATTATTTTTCTGTGATTCTTTTCCTGACAGCTGTAATATTAGATTTTACTTACTTTGTGTTTTCTAGTGGATCCTTTTTCTGTGTTTGTATTCTTGCCCACCCAGCATAAAGATATTTATAGATAATAGGTCTAATTAGGAAAAAATAACCCATAGCTTTCAATTAGTTTATTACTGTGTAACTGTAAAACTGTAGATATCCATAAGTCCTATAATTTTACTAATGGATTTTCTTAGGACTCTATTACTGTGATTTTCATTATGTTATTACATCATATAAGACCAGGATAATACCTGACCAATAGAAGCTTTAGAAGCATTGTTACTGAGTAGAATTGAATTGAATTGAATTGATTATTTTTAAAATATAAAGTGATCACTATACCTGAAAGTTCAAATTGTCTTGTTTATAATCCAGTTTCAGGTTTTTTGCCATGACATCATAAACACTAAATTGCATGAGTATAATACTTTCATTTTTAATTTCCTTATTCCATGGCTTGATTCTTCTCCAGAAATTTTAATCTTATCTTTTAGAACTTTTTGGATGCAGAAGCAGTTAACAAGTAATATAATTTAATAGGTTTATTTTAATATGTGTAATTTTATAAGAATAATACTATAAGGATAAAAGATGACTTGCTTGTTGAATTTGACATTAGTATGCTACTGTGTGTGATTCTCTCTTCAATCTTTCTCATTTTTTGGTAAATAGATAATGTTAAAATTCCTATTTACTATGAAAGCAAGTTGCTAAACTTGTTTATAGTTTGTATTTGCTATTTTATGTAATTGGTGTTTACACTAATTCACTGCAGGTATTTAAAGATGCTGTTTGCTCTTTTCAACACTGTTTCATGTTCACTTTATGTAAATTATTTCAATTACATTACATTTGGGTAAAAAAAAGCATTAACAAGAATGCATTTGGAATAAAAAATGTTTTAAATTTCTAGATTAGTCATCTATGTTAATTCTGATGTAAAATAATCATTAAATTCTTCATTATCTATGTGTAGCCAGTGGGGTTTTTTCTTCTTGTTTATTTTACTTATTTATTTTTGTGTATGTGGTGCTGGGAATAACCCCAGGGCTTCACATGTTCCAGGCAAACACTCTACCCTTGAGCCACATTTCCAGCCTTAGCCAGTAGATTCTAAATAAAGTTCATAATGCTGTTGAAAATTATTGCATCTTTAAATAGTTTAATTACTGAGCAGACTATCCCATTATTTTAGCAAATTATGGTTGAATATATTTGGCCTCATTTTAAACAAAAAGCAAAATAAATAATTTCCTTATTTAGAAAGCAAAACCAAATCATTTTAAATGTTTTAAATTTTGCCTACAGGAAGAACAACATGCTAACACATCTGCCAATTATGATGTGGAACTACTTCATCACAAAGATGCACATGTAGATTTCCTGAAAAGTGGTAAGAGAAATTTTAAAGTATTATTTTGTAAGATCTGACATATGAAAACATACTAAACACCTCTAAGAAGTTCTTCAGTAAACAAACATGAATGGCTTTAATTTATCTCTCTAAACTTATATGACAGTATTATTTATTAATGGCCATACTAATGTTGTGTAGAAGTTAGATGGGAAACAGTAGGCTAACTGAGCAAATATTCAGAAAGATCACCATGCCTTTCTCAAATGCACAAGTTTTTTCAAATGGTAGTTGTCATTTTTTTTTTTCCTGTAGGCAAGTGGCCTTAACAAAGAGAAAGAACAAGAGCAGACCTAAAGGAGTGTTAGACCTACAGCTTGCCTAGATAAAAATTTTGAAATTTAAATTAGTTTTTTTCCTCTTAAAAATTTCTTTGAATCATTAAGTCTCATCTCCAAAACTTTGGTTTCTGTAACTATATTGGTATGGTTTATGGAAGAAGACTGGAGTTAGGACATAAGAACTTTAGTTAAAGTTTTGCCATCAATTGGCAGGTCCTATATATTTCTAGACTTCAGTTTGCATACTTATAAATTAAAGATGCTGGATTAGATGAAGTGCAATATTCCAGCCAGTTCTTAAATTCAATGAAATTTTAAGATTTGAAGGTCATTTTAAAAGCTTTTAGGCTTTGACATTTAGTTGAATCTGTAGAATGTTTTTTATGTAGATTGTGCTGTTAGAAAATTAAATAGTTGACTTTGATCATGTTTATAACTATTCTGAAGTATGATCATGAGCCAGTTGTAACATTTGTTCATGTCTAAGCAGTCTTGGAGTTCATCTAGTGAGTGGCTAACAGAAAGGAAAAAAAAAAAACATTATGTGAATGTAACAGTGTTTAACAAAGGAATGTAGAAAACTTTTTTTAAAAATATAATTTGTGGAAATTGCTAAGAACCTGTAAGGTGATGTCAGTTTTTAGATTATTTATTTTTAAAACTTGGAAAGAATATGTAAAGTATAATTTAAATGTTAAAATGCTGATAATACAAAATATTTCTCTGGGAATAGTTGTTAGCTTAACTTGTAGTTGTACATGTTAACATGTAGACACCATGTGTAATGTAGCAATGGGATTAGAGCACTGTGGGAATACAGAGGAGGCTGCTGATTATATCTCTGAGAGTTAGTTAAGCTGTACCAAGGAGGTGACAACAGAGCTGGAACTTGGTGATTGTAGGCTTCCAGTTTACCCATGTGTCTCTTTTGTGCTCCACATCTGTGTATTGAAATTGTATCTTATAGTTGTCTCTCAGCCATTGAAAACTGAGCATGCTCAGAATAGTTAATGAGCTTTGCTTCCTGAACTGGTCTTCTAATGTTCTCTCTTACAGTGGATGGCCCTGTCATCTTTGCAGTTGTATAAGGCATAAATCTCAGAATCATCTTTGAGATACTGGTCATTCTTCCTATCTAATTCATCACCACATTTTCTTTTCTTTTTTGTTCTAGGGATTGAACCCAGGGGCGCCTAACCCCTGAGCCACATCCCCAGTCCCTACCTGCCCTTTTTATTTATTTATTTATTTTAACTTTGAGACAGACTCTCACCAAGTTTTTTAGAGCCTCACTTAGTTGCTGAGGTTGACCTTGAATTTGCAATCCTCCTGCCTTAACCTCCCTGGGATTATAAGCGTGTGCCACCATGTCCAGCCTCATTATCACATTTTCTTGATTTCATCTACTAAGTATCTTCAATATTTTCACATCTGCATCTCTGCAACCATTACTGTCTCTCTAATGAAGTCTATTGTTTTCTTGCCCAACATCTCAATAGCAGTCTCCTAAAAGGTCTGTCTATATACAGTTTTCACCCTCCAGTAAGATGAATTTTCATAATGCTAATTCTGATCATGTTCCCATTAGCTTAAAACCCTCCAGTGCTTTTCTGTTGCCCTTGGGACAAAGACAAAACTATTTTAATGTCCTGCAAAGCTCTGCATTGTCTGGCCTCTCTGCCTTTCTATCTCAAAACATACTCCTCTCTGTTTCATCTGTGCAGACCTGATAATCTTCATGCTTTTTTCTCTCCATTTCTTTTAATTTCTATTCATCCTCTTAGAACTCATACCAGTCAAGGAAGTCAAGCAACCTCTCCCTTGTGTTTTAGAATAGGTCAAATCTCTCTATTACAAGCACTAATAATGTAAATGTATCCTGTTCAAAGTTCAACTTCATAGATCCCTTGGCTGTGTTTCTCTTTAATAAACTTATAAGGATTTGGTAAAATTAGTTGTGCATTTTAGGTTCCTTAAGCCTTTGAGTATTTAACTATGTTATTTTGTCATGTAACGATGTGGGTAAGGAGGAATTATTGTAGATTCCTGAAATTTTTGCCAATGACATTCAGTGTACTAACCTGAAATGTTTAATTAATGAAAAGTTGGAGGGAAATTACATATTACTTTTAGTTGTAGGTAATATCCATATTCTGCTTGGCATTTTTCTAGGGGACTTTATAAAAATAATGGGTTTTTTTTAGAAGTATGCATCTTATAGAGCTTAAACTCATTTTGAAATCTTGTTCAAACAATTAATTTAAAGTTGACGACCTATTTAGTAATACTAATGTTTCTTGACAAATTTTTAAAGGTGATACCCACTTAGGTGGCAGCAGTAGAGAAGGCCCGTTTAAAGAAACGATAACTTTAAAGTGGTGCACACCAAGGACAAATAACATTGGTAGGTATTAAAAAACAATTGAAAGAGAAAAGAACAAATCAAAAGATTGCTCAAGTATTATACAAAGATTGGTTAATTTCTTCTTGAATTTTTGATTTGTATTGGTTTTAGGGACTCAAAAAGCAAGTTTTTTTTAAATTGTAGAAATGAATATTTCTTTATATTCTTTCAAATCAGTGTTTTCTTCTATTTCAGAATTACACTATTGTACTGGAGCTTATCGAATTTCACCCGTAGATGTAAATAGTAGACCTTCTTCCTGCCTTACTAATTTTCTTCTAAATGGTAACTCTCATCCTTTAATGGTTTTGACTGAGATTATTATAAGTGAAATCATTAGTAATATGAATTCTGGAAAAGTATTTGTTTCAACATAAACTAACTATGTATTTGCCAAAACTGTTCTAAACTTAAAAATCTGAAATAGCCTTTAACAGGTTCACTAAGGTTTAAAAAATAAGATGATTTTATAAATTTCATATTTATTGTGTCTAAGTGAGTTTTATTTAACATATTTTTAAGTATTTTTATTTTTAAAAATTTGGACTTTGGAGTCTTAACTTTATTTGCTTTTTTAGAATCTAGAATAATATATTCCATTATATAGCTTGATTGTTTTTTCCCCTAATGCTAGGGACTGAATAAGTCTAAAGTGTCAGATTCCATTTTATAAGTCTAAATTTTAAAAGCTCTTCATGTGATCAGCTTGGTTTTGGAATCATTGAACTAAGAAGTCAGTCTGTCCTTATCATAAAGCCTATCTCATTGCTATGTTAAGCACAATTTTAATTATCACCCTGTGTAAAATCAGATTTAATAATGTTTGGACATGTGAAGTAGGAAGTATTTATGATAATAGAACTGATAAGGAGTTATTATAAAAGGCAAATTGAGACTGGGTCTTCTCCCCACATATCTTGTAGCATTAGTAATCTGAGGATTATCCAGCAGTTTTCTTACTTTTCTTCTTAAATGTCCAGGAGAAAAATTATATGTGAACTTGAAATTGGTTGTATCAGAAACGATTATACGTGTTTTGGAAAACTGTCCAAATTTCTGTGTAAGTTTGGAGTATCTGAAAATAAGCTATTGCTAGAATTCAGATTTTTAGTTATTGAAATATACTAAGTTAGCAGTGCTGGTTAAAATATGAAATGAAAAAAATCTAGACATAAATCTCAAGGGAATAAATAAATCTATTTGAATTTTATTACTGATAGGATTCTTGCTTTTGACAGGTCGTTCTGTTTTGTTGGAACAACCACGAAAGTCGGGTTCCAAAGTCATTAGTCATATGCTTAGTAGCCATGGAGGAGAGATTTTTTTGCATGTCCTTAGCAGTTCTCGATCCATTCTAGAGGATCCACCTTCAATTAGCGAAGGATGTGGAGGAAGAGTTACAGACTACCGGATTACAGTAAGAATTTAATAAATGCTATGTTTTGAGTCTAATATCAATTAGCAAGTAGTTATTGAGTTCCTGTAATATGCTAAAATCTGTGAAAGAAAGAGTTTGGAAGAAGTTGATTGTTATTTTAAATAGTTGAACTTCCTTTATTACTTGATCAAAAGATCTACTTATCACTATGTAGTCTTCCATTATTATATATTCAGTGAGAAGTATCTGGATTGTATATTGAAGTATTTGGATTATACTAACACATTGGAATTACAGAGAAGGAAAATTCATCTGAACTGCTATTTTAGATAAAATTTAATTTCTAGTAATTTAAATGGTAAGCAAAAACTTTTTTGAGTCTTTGTATTGCTACCACTTTGAAGTAACATTAATTTTTTTTCTTATCGGGAAGAGCATACAAAGAAATAGTATTTTTGCTAGAATTTCTGTGGTTTTGATTCTGATTATTTTCATTCTTCCTCCCATTTTCATATTTGATATTTCATGGCTGTGTGATTTTTGAGGTAGTTATAAGAATTAAATGATTTATGTATACAAATATACTTTATAAACCAGAGTGTATGTACTTAAAGTAATTGTTTTAGTAGGCCTTTCCTTTTTTTTTTTTTTAACTAAAAAGAATGCTTATCAGTATTAATTGTGGAAAATATAGAGCATGCAGACATCTAAAAGCAAAAGCAAAAACCTATAAATTACCTACAATTCCATCATTTAGCAGTATCCACTGTTAACATTGTAATATTACGTTAAGGCTGTTTTTAAGGAAGCAAATTGGTCTTCTAATGTAAATAACTCATTCTTTTATATAATAGAAAAGAGTTAAATTATAGGAGTGAAATAAAATGAATGTTCCCAGGTTTTTAAAAAGGGAAAAAACAGCATGAATGTATTATGCATTTTGAGGCTTTGTTCATTTCCCTTGTATGAAGGCTGATAGGTTTCAAGTTTGAAAAAAGTGAGGTGTGGGGACAGCTGTTAGAAAAAGTGCTTTGTTGCAAATCACAGGAGAGAAGACATCAGGGAAAATGACTATTACGTGTAATCCATACTGAAACAGTAGAAATAGTTTCTAATTTTATCTTATTTGGTTATCATTAGGATTTTGGTGAATTTATGAGGGAAAACAGATTAACTCCTTTTCTAGACCCCAGATATAAAATCGATGGAAGTCTTGAGATCCCTTTGGAACGAGCAAAAGATCAGTTAGAAAAACACACCCGTTACTGGCCTATGATTATTTCACAAACCACCATTTTCAACATGCAAGCGGTAAGTGTATAATTTCACTTTTTTCCTAAATTAGTTACATATTCTTTATAGAAACAAATTAGAAAATTTGTAATTTATACCTTTATCAAGCAAAGAATGTAATATGTATGTTTGCTCAAGTTAAAGAATTAGTTATTGAAAATTAAATAGTAGTTATAGATTATATCACCATGGTATTCTTTAAAGTCAATTTTAAAATCAACGTCACCTAGATGCTTTGATATTTGTTTTTCAAGACAGATTCTTTTTTTTCTTTTAAAAAAAAATCTAACAGGTAGTTCCATTAGCCAGTGTTATTGTGAAAGAATCTTTGACAGAAGAAGATGTGTTAAACTGTCAAAAAACAATATACAACTTAGTTGATATGGAAAGAAAAAATGATCCTCTACCTATTTCCACAGTTGGTACAAGAGGAAAGGGCCCTAAAAGGTAGCTTTTTTCCTTACTTTCCTTATATTATGACATTTACTTGATACATAATGTTTTGTAAGATAATTTATTCTACGCATAAATTATATTTGAGGCTGTGTGTGTGTGTGTGTGTGTGTGTGTATACACGCATGTACATAATAATGGAGATGTGAGAATAGCAGACATAAATATATTGTAATTTAGAATTCCACCATTAGCTACTGGGGTAAGAGGGGAAACAAAACATATTTATTTCCTTTTACTTTTATCAGTAGCAAGTAACACTTCAATATTATTTAATGATAAATATTATTTAAAGAACATTTCTAAGAATGTTTTAAATCTTTCCCACAGAGACGAACAGTACCGTATCATGTGGAATGAATTAGAAACCCTGGTCAGAGCCCATATCAACAACTCGGAGAAACATCAAAGAGTCTTAGAATGTTTGATGGCATGTAGGAGCAAACCCCCAGAAGAAGAAGAACGAAAAAAACGAGGAAGAAAGAGGGAGGACAAAGAGGACAAATCAGAGAAAGCAGTGAAAGATTATGAACAGGAGAAACCTTGGCAAGATTCAGAGAGGTGATTTCTTAGCATTGATACAGCCTCACATACCTTTTGTTGTATCACATTCTATGTATAGCACATTCAAATTTCATTTATATGTGTTTATTCGTTTTATAACTATAATCTTATCATTCTTAACTCCAGAAGATCATTCTTGGGTTTAAAAAGGTATGTGTTTACTGTTGGAGCAAAGATAATGTTAATTTTTCCTAAGTAGCTTCTGAAAGTCATAAACCATGTTTGTTATCAGTACCTGCTTAATGTGTTAAGAATTTCCAAAACAATTTTATTCTTTAGTTTCAAAATATTTAACTTCAGTAATGTGCCAGGTATTTGGCAAAAGATCTCTGACCTGAAAGAACATACAGTATTATGGGAAAATCAGGCAAGCAAGTCACTGATGACAGGAAAGTGGGAAGTGTTTATAAAATTAGGCACAGAATACCCTTGGGAGCACAGAAGAGCTTACAGTTTTAATTCAGAAACTTTCTTCAGTAGTACATTCTTTTCCCTTAGTTTGCTATTTACCCTGTGATGTCAAGGTTAAATTTGAAAAACAGTAATAAAGATCTATACGTAAAAATATCTTATTAGCTACATCTTCTGTTACCTTGCCATAAAATCAGGCAATCAATGAAATAAATGTTATAATGGAATTATAATTAGAAAATTCCTTTTAAAAAAACCTACCTTTTTATTATGGAACATTTCAAACATAAACATCTGTAGAACAAATAGATAACCATGATCTACCTTCGACAATTATTAATTCATGGCAGATCTTAGTTTATATATATGTATATTCACATCCACTACCCTCACCACCACCCTCATAGGCATATTTTGAAGCTAATTCTGAAACTCATACTTCATCAATAAATAGGTAGAACAGTTTTATTCCCTTTAACTTTAGAAATTCACTTTTTCCTTAGGGCTACTGAGCTTTTAAAACAAAACTGGCTTACTATACAAAGAGGAAAAAAAGTACTTATTCAGTTTAAACTGACCTTCAAATATACCTCTGAATATTTTGAAAGTGTTTTTATTCCTTGATGAAACTCAATAAAAGCTTGAAGTTAAGTTCCTAACTGTGAGAACTACATTTCCACAGTACATAGCTTATAAAGCTGATAGTAAACTTCTTGATCATATTTATAATTTAAAACTATGAAGTATCTTCTAAAGATCCCATTATTTCTCACCTTTTTAATGTTATCTTCTTAAGTTTTCCTCTAGTTTTTCCTGTTTTACAGCCATTTCCTGAATTATTGCATTTTTATTATGAAGGAAGGGATATTTATGTTTAATTTGTTAAGTTCTCTTCCCTGGTTTTAGATTGAAGTTTCTGATTAGCCCCTGGATTTTGCAGAGATGGTTTAATTATTAAACTATTTGTAAACTTTTAAAATTTTAACTATATTTAATTTTTTGTCCCTCTAAAAGATTGAAAGGAATCTTAGAACGTGGAAAAGAAGAGTTGGCTGAAGCTGAAATTATAAAAGATTCACCTGATTCCCCAGAACCTCCAAATAAAAAGCCCCTTGTTGAAATGGATGAAACTCCACAAGTGGAAAAATCAAAAGGTAAGGTATAACTTAAGGTAAGGTAAGGTAACTATGCAAATTTTTTTCTAATTAAATTTAATTTTGTATAGTGTTATTTAATTTTGTTGTATCTTTGGGGAAGAGCTCCTAAGTATTGCTGGATTTTGTTTAGGAGATTCTCTGTTTATAGCCTTGGAAGATATAGGTAGTAAATATATTTATCAGTAGTAAAAAAATAAAAGTCATGTTTTATCTCCATTAATGTGAAGCCTTTGGAAAGTTAGCAGTTTTACTATAAAGTTTATGCTATAAGAAATTCTAAATATGTAAATTTGAATCTGGTTATGTTCCTGATACTATCCTAAGTACTAGGTTACTGAAGACAGATTCTTCTCTAAACTGTCTTACTTATAGGCTGAAAAGTTTAGTTTCCTCATGTGTTCATTAAAGATATGATTCGGAATTGAGAGTTCCTGAAATCTTTTGAGGTCCTAGTGATCTTGAGGGTAAACTAGGTTTAGGTTTAGTCCTTTTAGGATACATGGAAAATGGTATGCCATCATCAAACTGATGTTTTGCTACTGTGCCTCTTCTAAGGCCATAAAGATTTCAGGGCTGGCCATATTACCATTACTGGCAGTTCAACCTAGGGAGAAGTTGAGCTTGTTTGCTTTTTATATATTTTTGTCATAGTACACATATTATGTGTTACATTTTTTTGGTTTACTAGCTTCTTTGAAATTAGAATTTGAGGTCACCCTTAAGGTAGCCTGGCCATATTTGCCTTTCAGGCATTTGCCAGAGTATGTTGAAAATAATAGGACTTAAATAAATGTCTATTGATGAATTGTCTTATTTCTTGTGGGCCCAAATATCCCATTGTTGATTAGAATGAGAAGGTTTACTCTTAATGGTATTGCTTGGAAAATAGAACTCTAAAAAGCATTATTCATACTGACAAAAATTGGAAACAGCCAAAACACATATTAGTAAAAAGATGACTATATGAAAGCGTGCCCAAGAATAATTATTGTCACAAATGCCTACTCTTCTCTCTTCATCATGACTCCTTTTTCAGAAGGAAATCCCTAACTTCCTTCCTTTCACAGTTAAGTCAGATGCTGCTTCTTTGTGCTTCCATTGTGTCCTAGGATTGCTGCTCTGGTAGCACTTCAGAGTATTGTATTGACATTGCTTCCTAACATCCCACTTCTGCTAGTCTGAAATATTTTCAGAGCAGGGATTATTTTTAATTTACTCTTATATTATCAACCAGCACAGGCTCATTTATACTGAGTTTGGTTACTTATTGAATGAATGAGTAAATGAATGAATATGTAATAAGTTTAGGGGGTCAAAAGTAGGCTATAAATCCATATATACTATGATCTCAATTTTGTTTAAAAAGTTTTCATGCACATATACACTGGTTTTTAATTTAGATGAATTATGAATTATCATCTATCATTAAGTTGTTTGGAAATTAAATGGATCCCTGATGCTTTTTACCCTGGAAATATTGTACAGAATGGACCATTATGAGAAGCAATCTGGTTGCAAATCCCTCTTTGCCCTTGAAACTTTCCATTTAGACTGATATTGGAAAAGCATTTATTTTTCCTTCCATTCTATTTTACCACCTAAATCATATGTCTCTTTTGATCAGCTACTTATATGGGCCTTTTATCATACCTTAGTTTCATTTCCTTTGGAAAATTACTTTTTAGTCCTCCCCAGTTTTGTGCCTGCTGTATACGTTGCCCTTAAGATTGTACTGTTCCAAATGTGCCCTCTAGATTTGGTGAAAATCTGTTCAACTTTTTTGTATGATTCAGTAACAGAAAAAACAGAATGTCATTTTGTTAGGCATTAAATTAAAGATCAAAATATTTACAGTTGTTAGAGCAGTGATATTATGGATTATTTGTTCCTTTATGTGTTTTATTGTATTCTGAATGCTACCGAATATGTATTAATTTAGTAATAAGAAAAATAAAATAATTTTGTTTTTAAAATTTACTTTTTAAAAATTTATATGCAGTGGGACTCTCTGGTCTGCAGTTCTGTGAGTTTAGACATTGAATCTGCATGTAGAACAGTCCACCCCTGAGATTCCCCTGCACTGCCCCTTTGTAGTCATCACACACTGTCAATGACTGTCTCCAATCCCTGGTAACCACTGATGTGTGATTGTAATGAATTTAATATTATTTTGCCTTTTGAAGTTTGCTTTTCCACATGGCATAATGCATTTGAGATTCATCTGTGTTTTGTGTATATATCACTAGTTTGCTCTTTTTATTCCATTTATTTATAAAGTATGTAATTAACTTTATAAGGAACTGTCATGTTATTTTTCAAAAGTAGCTTTGTCATTTTACACCTCCACCAGCATTGTAGGAGACTTCTGGTTATTCTGCATCCATGTTAGCACTTGCTATTGTCAGGGTTATTTACTATCATTGTTTTAGCTGTTCTAATAAGTATGTAGTGGTAGTTCATTATTATTTTAGTTTACACTCTTGTCTGACTAATGGTGATGAACCTCTTTTCATTTGCTTATTTGCCATCTGTATGTTTAATTTGGTGAAGGGTCCTTTCAAATTACTTGTCCATTTTTAAATTTGGTTGGTTGTTTTCTTATGGTTGAATTCTGAGAGTTCTTTATTTGTTCTAGGTACAAGTCCTTTGTTGGATATGTGATTTGCAAATATTTTTCCAAGTGTCTGGCTTGTCCTGTTAATGATGAATTTTGCAAAACATTAGTTTCTAATTTTAATGACGTCTGATATGCCAATTTTTGTTTTTATGATGCTTTTGGTGTTACATGTAAAGAAACCTAACTCTTATGAGTTCTATAATTTAGATTTTACTTTTAAAAGCCATAATCTATTTTGAGTTATTTTTATGTAAGATGCAAAATATGGGTCAATATTCTTTTTGATCTTTTTTTTTTCTTTTCAGTACCAGGGATTGAACTCAGGGCCTCAGGGCCTCATGTATGCTAGCCAGGTGCTCTGAGCTATATAGCTTCATACTTTTTTTCCTCTCTTTTTGTGGTAATGGGAATTGAACCCCAGTCTTGTTCTACTACTGAGATACATTCCCACCTCTTTTTGTTTTTTATATTGAGTTATGGTCTCACTAAGTAGCTCATACTATCCTGTAACTTGCAATCCTCCTACCTCAAATCTCCCAAGCAGAGATTGGGATTACAGTTTTGTGCCACCGTGCATAGTTTCAGTATTCATTGTGTGTGTGTGTGTGTGTGTGTGTGTGTGTGTGTGTGTACAGTGTCTTAATTGTTCCACAAGTGTTTATTGAAAAGACTGTCCTTCATTAAGTTGCCTTTGTATATTTATCAGAAATCGATTGACTGTCTGTGGGATCTATTTATGGATTCTCTTATATTCTGTTGGTCTGTGTCTCCTTTCACCAATCAGGGCTGTCATAATCACTACAACCTAAGTTTTGAAGTCAGATAGTGAAGAATCCTCTACATTTTTTTTAATTTTCTTTTTCAGAATTGTTTTGGCTATTGTAGTTCTTTTGTCTTACCATTTTCATTAGAAAATCTTGCTTGCAGGTTTGGCCCTTGGCTGGCATCTCAGAACTTGGCTTTTGAAACATTCCCTAGATGATAAAGTAATTTTCCCCTACATTTGAACTTAATACTAGCTTTTCTTCTGGAAGTCTAGAATTTTGATTGTTGTGGCTAGACAGAGAATGCTTACATAATCAACCCCTGTGTAAAAACCCTGGACTCTTGAGTCTCTAACAGGCTTTCCTGGCAGAAATATTACACACATTTGGTTAATTTTTTTTTCCCCCCTCTGGAGACAGAGATCATGGGAAGGCTGTAAATGGATTCCTCTAGTTTGTGTCTAATTTGTCTTTCCTTCTACTGATCTATCTATATATTCTTACTCTGTTGCTGTAATAATTCTTAGTCATGACTGTAATTTCACCTTTAGACATCTGAGTTCTTCCAGGAGTCACTGAAATAGCTAGTACTCTTGGACCCTGAAACATAAATTTTAGAAAATGATAAAGGTGCTGTTGCCTAATTGTGTAAAATGAACAATAGAATTAAAGGCAAGTTTATTAAATTTCTAAATTTTGTAGTAATACATTTTCTTACCTTTTTGTCTTTTCTAATACAATACCAGGGCCAGTGTCCTTATTATCCTTGTGGAGTAATAGAATCAATACTGCCAATTCCAGAAAACATCAGGAGTTTGCTGGACGTTTGAACTCTGTCAATAACAGAGCTGAGTTGTATCAACATCTCAAGGAGGAAAATGGGTGTGTGTTATTTATTTTAGAAATTGATTTTGTTAATTGCTTATATAGTTGTATTATTCACTATTTGTTGTGTTCAGCAATTTTTCACTATTATGATGAATTGATATGTGTTACCTACAAGGAATAAACAAAATAAATTGTTTGATTCTAGGTACTCATACCCACATTGCTTATGACCCTGAAAGTACAGCATTATTTTTTTCAGTGCTTGGTAAGCATCATAGAGAGGGGAAAACTATAAAGAACATATAGTATGCAACACTTAATCTGTATAAAATAACAAGGGGGAAATATTTTCCTATCCAGTAATACAATATTAAAAATATTGATTGTTTTAATAAATTTTTTAGAAGAAATTCTCTTAAAATATATTTGGTGAAGGAATTCTTAATGGAAAAGGAAATAAATCCTTGACTGAATGATAGAGATTTTTTTTCTCATATATTTGCTTGGAGAAGGGAAAATGATAGGAAAAAACTGGTGGCCTTTGAAATTCAACCTTGGGAAAGTCACTTAATCTCTCCAGGCTGTTTTTATTTATATGCAAGATAAGGAAATTGGGCTAACTCCCTAACTTTAATCCTTTCCTAAAGTGCTCATGTTCTGTTCTATGAATAAATATATTAGATTTTAGTTTCCATCTATCAGGTAGATAATTAAGTGGAAAAATTATGGAAAGTTAATGTTTTAATTTACCAATTCATTTTTGTCTCTTCTATTTTTTTTTAGGATGGAGACAACAGAAAATGGAAAAGCTAGCCGTCAGTGAAGAGTGACTTGAAGAAATTTAGTATATTGCAAAAATATTTTGGGCAAGAATTTGATATAAGTAATTTTACAGCAAGATTGTATAGCTATGTTGCCTGGACTGGTTTTTACATTTTTAAAATATTTCAACAACTATCTTTTTTGTACTAATTATAAAATTGGCATATAAGTCAAAAATATACATTTGAGATTTGTCCTTCCAACTCACACAAGTTTATTTTACGGTAAAAGGTGTTCCCTCTGGAAATGTTTTTTTAAAAAAATCTTAGGCTTCTCTTTGCCAAATAAAACTATTAAAAATCTGAAATGCAAAATACTGGGAGTAGTTACTTTAGAAAAAAGTATTATTCATTTAATAACAGACAATCCTTAGAAATTTATAGAGTTTAAGTAAGATTTGAAATCTTACATAAAATCTTACTGTTATTCTGCATCATATATAGGGTGCTCTTCTAAGGAAGAATGTTTTGTTTATTTTGAATTATTTTGCCTTTGTATTGGTGGGCACGTATGTGTGTGTATTTTGGTCTTTTTATTCCTCTGAAATTCATGGTTTATGTTAAATGTTTTGTAAACCTTCTTCCTGTACTGCTTCATCTGGAAGCTTCTAACATGTTGTAAGAAACATGTTATTTTAGTGTCAAACACTATTTCTAGGTTTCTCAGTTTTTTTCCTTGAGTATTTATTAGAAAAGGAGAATGCTTTCTGTGTTGTTTTTCTATAAGGGAATCTTATGTCCAGAGTTAATGATTGAAGGAATCAAAGTTTTCCCATCAAGAACAGCTGCACTTTCAATTGTATTGAGAGTCTACTCTCTTCAAATCTCATTTATTTATTATTTTAGCTGATATTTTAATGTTATTTTATTAAATTTTTATTGGTTCATTTCTTTTTTTAAATTTTTTGAAACCTTTGCAATCTTTTTTTTCTTTTTTTCCCATATGTTTTTAAAACGTGTGTGTGTGTGTGTGTGTGTGTGTATATATATATATTTGAAGCTGGACACAGTACCTTTATTTTATTTATTTATTTTTATGTGGTGCTGAGAATCGAACCCAGTGCCTCATATGTGTTAGGCAAGCGCTCTACGACTGAGCCACAACCCTAGGCCTTCCCATAGTTTTTTTAAATTCTTTTTTTGTTGCTTTGTTGTTTTTCCTTTTCTTTATTTATTTTTATGTGATGCTGAGGATCGAAACCAGTGCCTCACACGTACAAGGCAAGCACTCTGTAACTGAGCTACAACCCCAGACCCATTCCCATATATTTTTATAATTATAATTTAAGGCATAATTTTAGCAGTCCTCTTACCACATGGTATGTTTGACAAACTATTATATGCAGCCATAAATGCTATGAGATTTTATTCCAAAAAGTCCGAGAGTATTTGAATATTATTCAGAATCAGTATATGGGCATGTAACAATTATCAATACAATTTATATAGATTTATTAATCTATAGATTGATTGACATTGATGCATCATATAAGTATTATGAATCAGTCTGAAAAATACAGAGCTTGCTTTTGGAAGGACCATTACAAATTAAATGTCTGAGTTCTCAAAATTCACTTATATTCCTGACTAAACAGTGAACTAAGGTACCTTTATTTCTGGGCAAAACAGTATGTGATATTTCATTTGAGGTTGTTTTATGAGGCACTCAAGTTATTTGCTTTGATGTTTCTGGCACATTTCAATTAAAACCATCAGTATAATTTCACATGTGGGAAACAAAAGCATTCAGATACTAATTTGTTATGGATATGCTGTCAAAGTGAGCAGATTTAGAAAATCCCATATTATTATAAGGATTTGAAGCATTAGACTTAAGAAAGCAGAATCCAGGTTTTAAACAATGTAGTGTTTGGCAAAATTTGTCTAGTTTTGGAGAGTTCAGCTACCACCAGAAATCCATGTCTGAGATTCACTTACTTAGAAGACAGATGCATTATAGTCTTTGAACCTGTACTTTCAGTTATTCTAATGGGTTTGCAAATTTGGATAACTCAGGAAGGGACAATTTAGATAAGCCATATAAATTGAGTAAATGATGAGGTCTCCTTAGAAGACCGAGTTTTCATAATCATATTACATAATAAGACTTGATCTAAGAGGGTGCTGCTGAAATTGTGATTTTTAAAACAATATTTATTTTTTAGTTACACTTGGACACAATACCTTTATTCTGTTTATTTATTTTTATGTAATGCTGAGGATTGAACCCAGGGCTTTGCATGTGCTAGGTGAGCACCCTACCACTGAGCCACAATCCCAGCCCTGAAACTGTGATTTTTTAAAGGCAAAAAAGAATTGAGTGAGGTCCTTGTGCCAGAAGGTAAAATTGTTTTTGTGGGAATGGCAAACAAGTGAATCTGTTGAGAAACTTCAGGAGATTCAGAAGTATGTATGATTGTGCTCATGAAGGTGCTGTTGATTAGATTGGCTTGACAAGTGTAATCAATGGAACTCAAGGGGAAAATGGGAGGCTGACAGTGTATCTCTTGCTGATGCTGAAGATGTCAAGAGATTGATGACTACATATCTTTCTAGGTAGACTGGAACCAGAGCCACTCCATTTGCTGAGAAACACTGTCACTTTGAAGATGGTGCTTCTGAAGGCATGGCTATATCCAGCATTACTGCCTCAGAGATTGAAGATCCACAAAAATTAGAGTACTTGGGTAATGAAAGGAGGGCTTGTGAATACCAATCTTGACTAAATAATTCTGAAACAAGGTCAGACAAAACAGGATGCTTTGGTATTTTTATTCTGTGATTAGGGTGTACCTCTGTAGAGTCTAGTTTTCCTGCAAACATTCATGGGAATCAAAATCTGTGAGTGAAGTAGTTGTTAATACCATGGAAGGAATAACCTCAGGAAAAGCAGGAGTATCAAGGTTTGTCGTCAAGGACATTTCTTTTAATGACTTCTGTGATATCTGCTGCATTCTGTGGCCCTGTAATCTTTGTGTACTTTTGGAATAAAGTACTTGGAGTATTAGACATAGGTAGGAGTGATCTCTCTTAAAATAACATAAAATTCTGGGAATTGATGTTGTCTCATCTTTTAGCATCCAGTGAGTGACTGAGATGGGTAAGAAAACAGAATGGCTTGCTTAATTTTGTTATCATTTCAGTTAGCCCCATTGTTCAGGTTGATAGCCCTTAAGTTCCTGTGTCATCTTTGGATTTCTAGCCTACAATCTTAAAATTTTATGCTAAAATTTGAGCCAGATACTTAGAAGAAGCTTGCTGTTGAGAAACTTGCATTAGTTTGGGCAGTATTGTGGAAACTTCATGTTCCATAGGCCTGTGGAATTGTAGAGTGACCTTGTAAGGTGATGACAGGCTGAGGATCTTTAGCTGGAAGGTTGCACAGGTGCTTCTGACTGGGCTTATAGTCACTAAAGAAGGATGCAAGTGGACATAGTTTGCCATCATGTGTACCAAAAGAGAGGGTTTTGAACTTTCAGCTGCTCTAAGAGTTATTTCAGCTACAGTGGTGAGACACTCCTTTGAACTGACTCTGGCCCTAATACTGAAGATATAAGTGTGTGTTTGATCTAAGTCCAGCTGTTCCAATTTCAAATTAAAAGGTAATTTCACTGGATAAAGTTGTGGGTTTTGGAATAAAAGGTTTAAATCCAATTTGTCTTGACTGGTTACATGATTTTGCATGTAACCTCAGTTTCTTCAACTAACAAATGGGATCAGTGATGTTTTGGATATTAATTGATATAAGGTACTTTGAGAGTACCTGACAAAACTAAGTCTTTCACTTTCCTGTTCCTTTCTTTAATTCCATTCTCTTTCCTGTAACCTTTCCTATTCTTCCCTTCCTCTCGCTCTTTCCTGGTCCTTCCCTTCACCCTGCCTTGTGCCCTTCCATACATCCTTCCCTTCTTTTTTATCTTTCTGTGTTTTTCCTTTCCTATTAGCCTTCCCTTTGCTTTGTTGTTCTTTATCTCTCATGCTTTGCATCCAGTTGAAGTCCTGGTTAGTGGCTCCTGCAATTACACATGCTCTTTAGGTTGGGCTGCAGTTCAGAGTGAGAACCACAACAACAGTATCTAGAAGAATGTGGCTTTGCCAAATGAAAATGGAAGTTCTCCCAGGGACGGGGAGGATTCTGAAGGTTGGAGAGCCCCCCTTTAGTGCTGATGTACTGGCGTGCTAAACCAAAAAACTAAGACTATGCACAAAAATAATTCTAATAAGTCGTTCAAGAAAAAGAAACTAGGGTAAAATGAAGAGATTCTATTTTTAATGCATTTTTCCAGGACTTCCATTTCAAACTGCCATCTCTAAAACTTTCAAATATGGTAATTGCCATGAAGCCACAAGGCATTTCAGAACCCAAGTTCTGCTCACCTCTGTAGTCTCATTTCCTCCCACTCCTCAACTCATCCTGTGTTCCAGCAATAGAAGATTGCCCATAGCTTCCTAAGCACACTGTGCTGTTTTGTTTCCATAACTCAAGCACTGTAGACCTCTGAGCCTACAGTGCCTTTCTTGTTTCTAGATAGATAGCTTCTCTAGCTTTAAAATCGATCATGAATATTCATTTACCCAGTTTTTGCCAACATCCTCTTCCTAAATAATGTGAAAGTCACTAATTTAGCTTCTCTATCTTGTATATGGTCCTGTTATTGCATTCATTATACAATATTATGCTTTTTGTTTTTTATATTTCTGCATACACTTCTTTAGTACTATATTATGAATTCTGTGATAGCAGCTTATTTACGTTATCTTTATTTCCTAGTCCAATAGTCTGGCAAAAAGTAGACACTAGCCAAATTCTTTTCAAATGAATGAGTGAATAAATGAATAAAAGAAGAATGTAAAAGAGATGCAATGATATATGTGAAAATATAATATAAATTGTGAATTTTTGTGTAGGAGCAGCTGACTAGATCTATGTTTTCACAATTTAGCACAGAAATTCTTTTAGAAATTAGAGGTGACTGGAGAAAAGACTTTCAAAGTTTTATATTGGGAAAGAGCAAATGGTTATTTCTATATTTAGAAATGATTTGAGGAACATAAAATACTTGACATATGGATTCTATGTATTTAAAAACAACCTTTTAACTTATAAAACAGACAATACATGACCACGACATGAAATTAAAAAGATCCAGGCTGGGGATGTGGCTCAAGCGGTAGCACGCTTGCCTGGCATGCGTGGGGCACTGGGTTCCATCCTCAGTACAATAAAAAAAAAAATAAAGATGTTGTGTCCACTGAAAATTTAAAAATAAATATTAAAAAATTCTCTCTCCCTCTCTTAAAAAAAAAAAAAAAACGATCCAACACACTGATTGCCCAGTCCTTCAGTTTTTCTCCCTTTCTGTTAGCAGTTTAGTGAATATTCAGATATAGCTTATGCATGTATAGACACATATGTATACAAGAAGCTGCCTTTTGAAGGAAAAAAAGATTTTTCAATTAGTGCATAGTCCATGAATACAAAAATAAAATGGTATAAGAAATAACTCAATTTTCGAAATTTCACTTTATATGGGGATTGTTTTTTAACTCAAAGGATTACTATAATCTTCATCTTAAGGTCTTATTGATTAGTAAATTCTGAAAATGTCTCTACCCTTTTGTGATAGTTTTCATTCTTTTTTTTAACTTTCTTCCTCTTTTTTTTTTTTTTTAAAACATAATACCTTTATTTTTATGTGGTGCTGAGGATCGAACCAGGGCCCTGCCGGTGCTAGGCAAGCACTCTACCACTGAGCCACAATCCCAGCTCAAGTTTTCATTCTTTAACATGAGATTTTGCTTCAGATCCTACTTTTTCTTTTTAACTAAACTCATAAGCTGAGCATTATACCCAGCTACCCGTACTTAGCCATTTGGAAAAGGGATCAATCTTCTTTTCCCTTTACCTCATTGTTAGCCAGTGCATGAAGGATAAATATGGTAAAAACTGTCCCAAGATACTAGCACTATGATTCAATAATCTTCCCCTCATCTAAGAGTTGTCATTGCAAAGTCTTGGTAAGAGAATTATATTCCAGCCATCTTGGCAGTTTGACATCATGAACCAGTGTAACCTGTTCAAGTATACATGAAGCAAAGTTCAGACTTGCCTTTGGAAAGAGGTTTGGCATTTGCTTGCTCTGTCCCTGTGGCAGAACATTGATACTTAAAGTTCTCTGCTGAGGCAATAAATGTCAAGTTTTCTCATAAGCCAGTTTTTTAACCCTAAAAAATAGACATTCTTTCATTTCAAGTTTGTGAAGTCCTTATAAAAGATACAAACTTTGAGTAGAAGTCACAGAATAATCATTAGGATCATTAAAATACTTGACTATTTCATAAAAAGTTTACCAAAACCTATCACTTAATGTGACAGACAATTAAGACTTGTATCTTAAAATGCTACAGTCTATTAACTTTAAATATTGAACTATTGTTCTCAGATGCATTCCCTATACTAGATTATTATTTATGGTCCTTTTAAATACTTTCATTTTATTTGTTAGTGTTCTGAGACAGCTATATATAAATCATCACAGGGAAAAACTTGGAAAATTTGAGCCCTATTTTAATATCTGTTGGAACACAGTGCTGAGCAGATAGGTCAGAGATACTTAAGTGCTTACTTGAAACTGCCTTGTTTTCCCAGGGAAGCCATAGGAGAAATTAGATAAGAGAATAATTTACCAGTATAGCAACTGCATCTGGCAAGCCATGAAAAACTCAGATTTCTTCATATAAATAGTGAGTAGTCAATCACAGCCAGCATATTCCTTGAGACAGGTCAGCACCAACACAAGACTTGGCATTGCTGAAACTCTTCTGATCAAATTCAGGGACAAAGTTTTGCCAGTAATTTCTGTCCCAGGCATTTCTAACATATCCATCCCCTATGCAGAGTTAGCACCACCTGGGTAACTGGGTATCGCTATTTCCTCTGCCTGCTCTACCCTAGCCTTCTCCCAGAACCTGAAGTCAAGCTTCACTCATTTCTGTCCCATGTTATGGAAAAGTCCAGCCTTATACAGGCACCCTTGACAATGTCAGATAACCATTTGTGCTAGTTGTCAATTTATTACCTCTCAGCTTATGTATCCACTATGTAATAATGGACTAACCTTTCCAGACTGATTTAATTATTGAACTGGATATTTCCTCCACAAATTATATAATGGGAAGAATGTGCCCTAAAGTACAATGCTCAAGTCATTGATGATGAATATAAACCCAAATCTGGAAATCTGATTATTCCCCCAAACTCTTACACTGACTCTCATAATGTGCCCAGGAAGCTTATGATGCTTCTAAGCATCTTAACAGAAAACCCAGTTCTGGATCATTTCCATCCTGATGTGCTGACCTTGATGAAGCAGCTCTTTGAAAGCCATTTTTGAAGAATTGAAGCTGTAGGAAATATATGGCTTTTGGGGTAGCTAGTGGTTACTGTGATATTATGCCTCCTATGATAGTTAATTTTAGGGACTAACTGCTTCTTTTACAGTATTACATTTGATGGAAGGAAATTTTAAACTGGTTAGGGCCCTCTAGTCAAAAATCTTGTTAGCTCCCTCATGCTAAGTGAGAAAGATCCCAGCTGTCATGGACCTTCAAGTTATAGTTCATTTACTTGCCCACCACATATGTGTGAAAAGAAAGGGAGATTCAAACTGGTGGACTAGCATTATTGGCACCCTGCTTGTGCATGTAGTAGATTGGAAATATGAAAATATTGAGTGTCACTGAAGAGGTACAAAGAGCGGCTCACTTTTGGATAATCAGGTTATTTCCAATCTGGGGGAAACAGACTCTAGGGGATTGGATTGATTTGTGGGTGAAGTTGGTCCCAAATTCAGCTTATATGCCCTAATGGTTGCTTGAAGGAAATGGTTTTCAAAATAACGCAAGAGGGTTGTCTTGATATCCTAGGATTATGCTTTGTTGAAACCATTAACATTTTACTCAGCAGAATCCTACGGTATTAATGCTCTAAAATATCAATTTACATAAACGAAGAAAAAATAGACACTTCTGAAGACTCAAACCAATACTTTCCCAAACCATCATTTCTTTTGAAGTGAGCATAATGCTAAAACTTGCCAGTAGAGGGCAATGGAGAGATGCTATTGGAAGAAAGATACATCTTGCTTTCAGCTTGGTATGGAGGGAACACTTGGCAGTACTCTGCCCTGGGTGACCTTGAAGCCCAGCCCAGGCCCAGTAAATCACTTCACCATGATGCTGCTGGGTTCCAGAACTGATGTAGTCAGTGGCATCCTAATTCTCTTGTGTACCTGCCCAGAGATTTACCTTGGCTCATCTGTGCCCAGCAGGGTTGTTCCCTGATGACTGTGGACTAGCTCTGGCTCAGGCAACCCAGAAAATGTCTCTGCCACTCAGTGGTCTACAACCACACTTTTTCTGTTTAAGTCTAAATCTTACCTTTTGGGAAGCGGTTCCTCCTCAAAGTCTTTCTTTCTCAGGTATTCTCCATCAGCTCTCAGATAATCTTCATCATCATCCCACAGATTTCAATGTAAAACAGTAGGAAAAAAAAGCCTGTTTTACCTAATATTGCACACATGGAGGAATCTTTTAAATTACAAGGTGATATTTTATGTTTGTTGAATTTATTAGCTAATAACATTTATTTATCATTGCTGAGTTTTCTTCTGTCCCATCCTCTGGGATTCCCAGAAGGTGGGTCCTTATTTTTACCTTCTCTCTGGTTCAACTTTCCCCATATATTGATTCATCCTCATCTCTTGCTGGAATCCTAGGTTCACATTTCCACTACTATCATCACTTATAGATGCTGGAAGATAATGTCCTACAATTTTAAATTGACAGTCTTGTCAATATATATGAGGGTCTATAATATGTGAGGCACTCTTCTAGTTTCTGGTCATAGCAGAAGTGAACAAGATGGGCAAAGCCCCTATTCTCATACAGTTTATTTCTACAATTAATCCTAATCTAATCTTCCAGATTTATCTCTCTGCATTAATTTGTACTCTCAGGGAAAGTGAACCTCCCAGTGTTTTTTCTACCTCTCTACTAATTATCCCCCCTGGAATGATCTCTACCTGTTTTCCCAAGCCCTTTGACTCTCTCCAAGATTTAAACTAATCCATGTATCCTTACTAGAATGCTTCTCATAGCGGTGATCCACAAATTTTCTCACAGTAACTTATCCGAAAAATAATATATACCCTCTTATAGCAGAGTTCAGAATTCACTGATTCTCATTGAACAAAGGAAGCATTTTTACCAGAATCTCAACACTTTGGTGGGAGGGCCATGTATAGCTTCAGAACCTCCCCAGTGATGCTCAGATGACTCCAAAGAGGGGCATGGTTCCTTTGCTTTTTCCCCACACTCTGTTGAGAATCACAGGTCTAACTTATGCTTTTCAATTAAATGCATGCTGTTTTTAACAAAATTCTCTATTATTTGAATGCTCATATCTCACCTCTTTAAATAAATGGAATGCATCAGAAAGAAGAAAGTGGGTCTCCACTTTGGACTTCTTGGCAGTCTTCCCTGCTCACAATTCCTGGTTGTGTATAATACACACCAAATGTTAAGAAATATGGAAATGATTATTGATTTTATTTGTAAATTGCAAAATATATTTAAAAATACTATTGATCTTAATAACTGTTGCCCAATGTTTTCCAATTTTCTCACAAAAGATTCTTAAATCCGTTCCTTGGTCTTGTACCTTACCTCAATTTCAGATTGAAAAAAACAGAGTTATACCTGAATATAAGAATTAAGGCTATGAAACCAAGAGAAAACTCCTTATGACCATGGATTATGCAAACAATTCTCAGGGTATAAAAACTGCATAATTACTAGAATGATCATTTTTAAATTGACAGTATCAAGTGCTGGCAACGTTGTAAAAACAACATGAACACTCAATACATAGCTAATGAGGTTGGAAAATGGCACATCTACTTTGAAAAATAGATTGACAGTTTTTTCTAAATCTAATCACACACTCATATAATTTATCAAATACTTGAATTTTTAAATGACTGTTGGAGACCATGTAACATTACAGAAACCCAACTTTCAAGTTATCTTAAGGTATAGCATTTTAAGTTATCTTAAGGAATGGCCTTTTCCATAAGGCCATCCCTCCTTACAATATCTCTTAATGCTATTTTTTTCTACACTTTTATCACCACTTAGCTGTATCTTTCTTGGTTAAATATTTTCATCTCATTAGATTGCTATAGAGAAATTGTTTCTCACCCCTTTAGTTTTTTTAGTTGCTTATCTTAGACCCTCTTTAATTCCTCCAACATTCTTTTACACAAAGAACAGAAGTGGCTGCTAAGAGAGGATTTCATCTTGCCTAAATGTAAAAGATGATTTCACTAAAAACATTCCTGGAGGAAAAATATAACAAAAGGCTAAGCAACATGTTTGAAGTTGCCTTGGGGAAATTAGAAGAGATAGTATCAGAATGTCTGGTACCACCCACAGGTTTTCCACTTCCGCTGAGGTCTGTTCTTTGAATTCCCTGTGAAAAGAATGAGGGTGCCAGCAGATAATGTATGAGTGTTTTGGGAAGTGAATGCAGGTCTGGACAAATTGCCACTTATTTCACTGTGGCATCATGGAGTTAATGACTGGAGAAAGTTAGAATTCATAATCCTGAAAACAGAAGGTTCTTCCCAGTCAACGGTTTCTATTCATCTTAGTGGGCATCTAATGCTTTAATAATAGAATGGTAAATTCAAAATGGTAGAGTGGGTGGAAAGGTCTCTGAATGTGGGGGGGGTAATGAGGAGACGTGGGTTCTTGTCTTTTTGTAATTACTAACTAGGACACCTTGGGAAAATCATTGATTCTCTCTGGGTCTCAATTTTGCAGTTGTTAAATTAGAGAATGTCAGATTGCAAGTGTCCTATGATCTCTTTGGGCTTTTGTATTTTGATTCTCTTATAAGTGTATAAATTTATTTTACTCAATTAAATCACTGAGATTATTAAAAGACAATTTTGTGGCAAATCATAAGAAAATTAACAGAAGTAACTACCTCTGTTTGCTTAGATTTCCAAAGGGAAGCTGTTTTAGTACATTTGAGCTATTATAGCAAATTACCATAGACTGTGTGGCTTACTAGCAATACAACTTTATTTCTCACTGTTCTGAAAGGTGGGGAGTCCAAGATCAAAGTGCTGGTAGATTTGGGCTCTAGTGAGAGCACCCTTTTGGTTCACCAGTGGTCATCTTCTCACTGTGTCCACACGTGGTGAAAAGGGCAAAGAGGTCTCTGGAATATCTTTGTCTGTCTGTCTCTCTCTCTCTCTCCCCCTTCCCCCACCTCCTGGTGACTTGTATGTGCTAGGCAAGCATTCTACCACTAAACTATATTCCCAGCACTTCTGGATCTCTTTTATAAGGGCAGTAATCCCATCCCACCCATGTGACCTGATAATATCAATGCCACTTGCTAATATCACATTGGAAGTCAAGATTTCTTCTCCTTGTCTTCCTCCTGTTCCCTTTCTCTTTCCTCCTCTTCCTCCTTCCTCATCTGAGGATTGAACCTAGGGCCTCCTGCATGCTAGGCAACCATTCTACCACTGAGCAATGCCCCCAACCCTTCTTATTTTTGATTTTGAGATATGGTTTGGCTAAATTGTCCAGGCTCTCCACAAACTTGCAATCCTTCTGCCTCAGCCTCCCAAGGAGCTAGGATTACAGTTATGTGCATCTGGTTCATATTTGACTTATAAATATGTTCTAACATGGAAGCAATGTGTTTTCTGTCTTTTACTTTAGTGGTTTTCAGATTATTTTAATGTGAATATTTGTCAAAGTTTACAGTTATTCAATATTTTCACCCTCCAAAAACTACAAGCACCTTAGAATATTTTAATTCTGATGACCCCTTCATTATTATTTATACATCCAGAAAAAACTTACCAGTAGTTTAGGCAGATAATTACTATTGGTTTTTATTGCATTACAATCCGAACAATCAGTTATTGCAAACAATGACTTCTATGCTTTGTGCACATATGACCAATGTCTTTGTTCACTAATTCTTTTGCAATTAAATCCTTTGTTTAGATTTCTTTTAGAAGGTCTTTCAATGGCAGTCTTTGTTTTTGTTTGTCTGAAAATTATTCTATTTCCCCCTACTTTTTAAGGGCCGTAGACTAATAGATTATTAGTTGTTTTAGCTCATCTGATGGAGGATTCTGCTACCTTCAGGTTTCCATTGTTACTGTTGAAAAGTCAGTTGCCAGCTGCCTTGCTGTCTCTTGCAGGTAATGTGTATGCTTTCTATGCTTTTGAAGTGTTTTCATTGCTTGGTGGTTTGTGGTTGTATGGATTTTTTACTTTTTATTTAGTTGTATATTTTTTATTTTTATTTTATTTATCTGCTTGTTTTGTTTTGTTTCACTTGGTCTTTCTGGATCTGCATCTTTTTATAATTCTGAAGGATTCCTAGCCTGCTATAGTTTGGATCTGGAGTGTTCCTCCATAGGCTCCTGTGTTAGAGGCTTGATATCCAGCCCAGCATGCTATTGGGAGATAGTGGAATCTTAAAGTGGGGGGACCATGTTGGAGGAAGTTAGGTCACTGGGGTCACCCTTGAAGGGGATGTGGGGAGCCTTGCCCCTTCTTGTCTTTCTGTTTGCTTTCCTGCCACCATGAGGTAAGTAGCTTTGTTACATCACACTCCTTGCCATGATGTTCTGCTCTCAGAGGCCCCAAAACAACAGACAACTGGCCTTGGACTAGACCAAAACTTCTGAAACTATGAACCAAAATAAACCTTTCCTCTATTTAAGCTGATTTTCTCAGGTATTTTATCCCAGTAGTAGAAAGCTAACACACAATTGTTATCTTGCCAAATATTCTTTCTTCTTTATTCTATTAGCTTGTTCTGGAATGATAATTAGACCTCAGTCTATATTCTACATCTATTTCATATTTTTCATCTCTGTCTGGAATATTTTATGACTTTCTTTGTATCTTTCTTCTAGTTTGCAAATTCTTTCTTTAGATATAGCTAATCTATTATCACTCCAACATAAGCTTTTTTAGTCCTTTCCCCCTATTTTTCTGCCATATCTTAATCAGTGCTTTGCTTCCTGTGTGTTTTATGATATTCACTTTAATTCCTTTTCCTTGGCTCTTTGTTGGAATCCTTAAAGCCTTAACTTTAACTTTTCTCCTGACAAACATTTAGGGGATTTTCCCACTAAATAAAATTTTCATTTTAAACATTTTTTTAACCATCACAGTGGCAGTATAAATTCAGGCTGTAAATCCCTGTAAGAGTCAATAATCCTTGTGATCATGTATTTTCAGAAGAGATTTTTTTTTTACACCCTTCTCTCCATGGCACATCTGGAGACAAGATAGTTTCTTTCTTTCACTGTCAGTGAGATAGGATTACATTTATTTTTTCCTATTATATCAATGATGTAGACTTTCAGAGCCCCAGTTTAGGTTCTTCACCTTTGTTGAGCCATAGCCTTTATTTCCTATTCCCCTGTGTTGCTTGCAACCATCAAAGTGGAAATTCAGTGTCTTCAGGGTTCCTCAGGAATGCTCCAGGGAAGTCTCATCCTTGCTCACCTCTTAGGGTGCCTGCATTCACTTGGTTTGAAGACCTGAGTATTTCTTACTTTCCCCTACTTGAAGAATTTAAAAAGATATTTTTCTCTGACATTTTATTTATTTTTATTGGGAGATTCTTTTAGGTTCTCCCTAACCTGCATTTGGAAAAGTCTTATAAATTTCCAAGTTAAATGCAATTTATTTTTGTCAATAGTATTTCTTTTCTGACACAAACAGCTCCGTAACTAGAAAGCCACAAAATTTAGATTCAGGTTAGCAGAAAGAGAAATAAGATTATTTTTACAAGGTAAATGGGATTATAGTTATAGTTTATTTCCTTTAGGCCTTTATAATGTACTTAGTCCTTGGAATTTGGCACTTGCCATCTTTCAGGATTAACTATAGCTAGGATCTGTACTATTGACTTTGAAGTGTAAAATGTAAAATTTTAAAAGAGACTTGGATGAGCTGAGCACGGTGGTGCCGCCTGTAATCCCAGTGGCTCTGGAGGCTGAGGCAGGAAAATTGCAAGTTCAAAGCCGGCTTCAGCAAATCAACGAGGGCCTTAGTAAGCCATCAAGACCTGTCTCTAAATAAAATATAAAATAGGGATGGGGATGTGGCTCAGTGGTCCAGTGTGGGGAGCCACCCGTGAATTACTTGAGCGTCTTCACTTGGTATTGAGCCAGGGAGATTTAGGTTTGGCATTGCAAACTGTTTTGTGGCTCCTCCCACTAATGGATTGCTCAAAGCTGGTGACCTCTATCTCTGCTCTGCTAGGAAGAACACTCTGAACACTCTCATAGTTCTGGAGTTGGGTGTAACCCCTTGGAAACTGGACAGCCCAAGTCCTACCTTATTTGGCGAAGAACATTCCATGGAAAATCTTTGATGTTTCCCCATATAAATAAAGCAAGCAAGGGCTTCCTTATTTTTTTTTCTAGTGTGGAAGCGTGATCCCTAATATCGGCTAGCCATTCTGTCCCCGCTTTTAAAAATTACTTTCACCATTTTCTCTTCCTTAGCTTTTATTCTGCAGCCAGCCCACTCCACCCAGAGGAATCTTAACTTCCACGCCCACACAGAACGTGGCGGGAGTCGAGTGCCCCTGAGTTAAATCTCTGGTACCAAAAAAAAAAAAAAAAAAAAAAAAGTCTTGGATGAAGTCACTCCCAGTAACTTTATGTTTATAAACAATTTATACTGATTTAACTTGATGTACTCTAGGTGTGGCTAGCACTTGATATTGGATAGGAAAATATAACCTCCCACTGATGGATACAGCTGGTGTGCTGTGCTGACACCCAGAAAAAATATTCTTTCTTGCCTTTCTGATTCGCTCAGTTATTCTGAGATCAAGACAGGTATTGTTTCCTGAGAACATTTCTGAAAAATTGTTGGCTTTGGAAGTTCATGTGAACAAACTACACGGAATGCCAACAACAAGATGATGAAAACACAATGTTCCTGAAAAAAAGCAAATGATTGTATTCCTCTATGGACACAATGAAGCCTGCTGTAGTGCAAGTTCCTGGACTAAACCAACATAAAGAAGGAAAACATTCTCAGTTTTTGCTTCCTATAGTCCACATGGAACCAATATTTCTTCCACCTTAAAAAAAATTGCTATTGTGCATCTTTAGCTTACTGTAAGCTGCTAATAGAAACTCCCATGATCTCTGGGAAAGCAGTTAGCTGAATGTGGGTCCTCACTATTCAGAGACTAGCTCATGATCAGTGATTAGACCATCCTCTTTCCTCACAAGCCCTATTCAAGTAGGTCATTTAGAATGCTGGCCAAAAAGAGATGGCTGAGTGTGGAGAGCCATTCTCGCAGGTGATTGGGCACCTCCCTGATTGGGTGTGAGGCGTTCTGGCCAAACTATGTCAGAGCTATCCCCACCCTCTCCAGGTGTGAGAGCCTGTCCCTGTGGGGGTGTGATTGACCATTGAACCTGAGACCAATCACTGATACTAACCTTGGAATGCTGCCCCCCTCGACCTTCATTGGATGGAATTTTCCCCTGAATTTCTTGTTCCCCAATAAAAGGCCACTCCCTGGCGTTCTCTCTCTCTCTCTCTCTCTCTCTCTCTCTCTCTCTCTCTCTCTCTCCTGCTAGTCCTGAGAGCCTTTCTGCCCCACCCGGTGGTTCGAGGCGAGAGCTAGAGGGGGGGCCGTCTCAGACCTGGTCATAGAAAAAGGTAATTGAGTCTGTGTGTTTATTTTGATCTCACTAGTTAACTTCTATGCTACGAACCTCTTGAATGAAACCAGCGTGCTGGCCACGCTGTGGAGCTGAGTAGTTCAGGATGTCTAAGTGAAAGATCATAAGAATGATCTTATGTAATAATTTTTAAAATATTTACTGAATGCCTACTATGGTCTGGCATCATTCTAACCAGTAGGATTCAGCAGTGAACAAGACAAATCCCATGCCGCTTGCACAGCTCATCATCTGCTGGTAGAGAAGGGCATAGACAAGAGGCAATTCTTTTATTAGACTTTAATGATTGTCTGTATGGGGTGGTAGAAGCTGCTACCCAAACCATCACCATGTTCACCCCACTGAAAGGACTACTGGCTGCCACTGAGCTTTTTTTTGTCAAAATTCTAATACACATTCTAACAGAGCACCTGAAATGATATGCTAGAAACAATTTCTAAAGGGTGAAAAAGATATAGATGATGAGGGAGGTTGGGGTGGGAAAGGTAGAAAGGGATGATGAAAATGTTATAACTGGCCAGCGTGGTGGTACATGCCTGTAATCTCAGCAGCTCAGGAGGCTGAGGAAGGAGGATCACAAATTCAAAGCCAGCCTCGACAACTTAGCGAGTCCCTGTCTCAAAATAAATAAATAAATAAATAAATAAAAAGGCTCAATGTTTAAGTGCCCCTGGGTTCAATCCCCAGTACCCCTAACCCCCCAAAATGTAATAACTATTCAACTTACCTTTCAGAGAGGTTTCAAATACATTATACCAAGATAAGCTATGTAATAAATGATACATTGGTACATCTTCCTGACAGGTGAACTCTTAGACAAGAAGAATAGGAAAAGAAAGTGAAGAACATTTTTTATTTGAAACTGAGAAATCAAATTTTTGTGTTTTTTGTTTCATGATCACAAAATGCCTTATTTTTCAAATTAAATCTTTATGTAAAATTCTGAACATCTTTATTGTGAACTCTGAGCATACCCCCTGATAATCAGCCATGTAAGCAAGTCAGACATTACAGACTAACAAAGCCCATCAACACACAGGTTAATGGATGAACAGGAATGGTGCTGGCATTAAAATGTGTGTATGTTTTTTTTTTTTTTCCAGGAATAATAGTTAAATGAAGCTGAGGCTCTTGTTGGAGTGTCAAGGTTCAGCAAATGCCCTGAGTGAGCCACACCCACATGCTGGCACCCTGTACCAGCAGGACCTCTTCCTAATGAGTTGTTGTAGGGCTGCTTTTCTGTGCTTACCTCTCCCCAACCCATCCAATTGGGGGATTGAACCTAGGGGAAATCTACCTCTGAGCTATATCTCTAGCTAGTGCTTCTTATTTTTTTTATTTTGAGACAGTGTCTTGCTAATATGTTGAGGCTGGCCTGCAACTTGAGATCTTCCTGCTTCAGCCTTTTGAGTAGTTAGAATTACAGATGTGTGCCACCAAGCGCAGCTTCTTTGTGCTTTTTTTCTTGAGACCATGCATAAAAATGGAGTTTGGTAGTTAAGTATTTTAGTAGTTTTCTCCATGGTGACTGTTCCAGGAAATGAGTTTTGACCTGACCTCTATTGTATGTACTGGAGGCCTGACTTATGCACCTTGCCTGGGAAACCTGAAAGCTGGCCCAATTTCCTTAGGGCCCTGGCTACGTGGCGGACTCACCATGCATTGTTTCCCCTAGATCAGAAGTTGTGGGCAACCACCACTCATCTGAGGGGACTGGGAGGGTGTGGCAGTGGAAAGCCTAGTTTTAAGTAGGGAATATTGAAGGCATAATGCTTACCAAGGACAGCCTGATGTGATGAGAATCTTTTGGGAATTTTTTTCTTATTATTTTTAATAGTATTCTTCCTTCCTTACCATTAGTTCCATCTGAAATTTTTATACTTTTCTCTCTTTATGAGGAAAAATTTTAGTTAAAAACATTACATTATTTTAGAGAGGTAAGTACCTACTCTTTGACTCATATTGTCAGGCACAAAGAAGTTGTGTTGGAGAGTAGGACACAAAAGAAAGTATGTTTTGATGAGTCTCAGGAAAAAAAGTCCTATTTGTTGGGATATATCTTGTAGCTAGTATGTTGCATGGAATCTGGTGATAGTTGGTCTTGGTGAAAGTGAGGTAGACATCAGGAGGAAGGAGGGATGAAACATGAAAGGAGCCAATTTAGCTTACACCGTACATTTGGCTCAGAGCAACATTAGTACCTATCAGTTAGCATACTATATCAAGAGGTAAGTTTCCTAGTCACCAGCAGGGGGACCTAACTGACTACAGTCAGGTGGGTACATTTTGAATTCTTCATTTGGGTAAGAAAATAGGATCTGGCTTTCAGTATTAATTTGAGGATCTTGGCTTTTCATGAAGCTTGTAAATCAAAACCAATTTCATGCTCCATGTGGATCTTTGTTAGTAGATTAACAAATTTATTAAACAGAATTTTTTTATTGTTCATTCCAAAACAGCCCCCCTATTTATTTATTTATTTATTTATTTATTCAGGGGTATTAGGGATTGAATCCAGGGGTGCTTTACCACTGAGCTACATCCCCAGTCCTTTTTTATGTATTACTTAAAGACAGGGTTTCCATGAGTTGCTTAGGGACTCGCTTTGAACTCCTGTTCCTCTTGCCTGGATCTCCTGAGCCGCTGGGATTACAGGCATGCACACCACACCAGGCCTCCAGTTCTTTTATTTATTTTTCATTTTGAGACAAGGTCTCACTATGAAAAGGCTAGCCTTGAATTTGTGATCCTCCTGCCTCAGATTCTCAAGCACTGAGATTATAAGCATGCACCATTATGTCCAGTTATAGTTTCCCTTTATACTGTTAAAAAAAAAATCATTCAAGTGTCTTTTTATTTACCTGTTTGGTCTCCAGGTTAGCCAACTCCAGCTTTTAAATCTACCCTCAGGTATATTTTATCCATTCATCTAAGATTCCAGGTAACTATATGCTACACAGGAATCAAACCTGACCCTTTTCTTTGCCTCATACCTTACAAACAAATCATATTGGTTTAATTTGAAAGTTTTAGTATATTTCTCATCCAAGCATATTTTAACATTACTATCATAGTCCAAAGCATTATTATCTATTTTTAGGACTACTGAAATAGCCTCATAATGGTTTTTTTTTTTTACTTTCATTATCCCTTCTCAACAACAGTCTATTCTTTTTTTTTTTTTTTAAAGAGAGAGTGAGAGAGGAGAGAGAGAGAATTTTTTTAATATTTATTTTTTAGTTCTCGGCGGACACAACATCTTTGTTGGTATGTGGTGCTGAGGATCGAACCCGGGCCGCACGCAAGCCAGGCGAGCGTGCTACCGCTTGAGCCACATCCCCAGCCCAACAGTCTATTCTTAAAACATCAACCATGATATTTTAAAAATATAAATCAGACCACAACATTCAACTACCTTATAATGGATAGATGAGGGAGGCAAGAAGGTTGGGGAAGAATCTTTCAGTATTTCACCACATTTAGAAAATTTCTTACTAGGACTTACCAGTCCCTCCATGATTTGTCCCTTATTTCCCTTAAGACTTTATCTCCTACCACCCTCCCTTCACTCCAGACACACTGGTCTTCATGTTGGAACACACACTATTACACCAGCAGCTGCCTGTGGTTGGTATATGGTTCTCCCAGATGTTATATGTTTTGCTTCTTCACATCGCTTAGGCCCATGTTTTGACTCCTACGTAAAACATCACCAACTTTCTTTATCACTTTGTCCTCTTTTAATCCATACATAGCTCTTGTTACTGTGAGCAGTTTTATCTTTTTTAAACTTCTTTTCTTATGTATCATTTTTCTCCTACACTAGAATGAAAACTCTCCTGTTAACTGTGATTTCCCCAGAACCTAAACAGTCCCTTGCACAGAGAAGGCACTGAATAAATATATAAACTAGAAGCATCAAACTTATATTTGGCAGAGTCTTTCTAGCACCTCACCAGTTCTTTCTTGATTAAATCTAGAAAAGTTTCAGTTTCTCCAACTTCCAACTCTCATCACCCTATTCCTTTGCTTCATATTTTTGTCTTATCTCTACTTCCGTCCCAGTCATTAGTTTGTAGGATTCTGCTGATGTCTATTAATTATTGAGTACACGCCAGCCATTATGCAAGAACTTCACTTGTATTGTCACGTAATCCTGCTGACAGTCCTATGAATTAGAACTATTATTATCCCAACTTTATGGGTGAAGAAAAAGAAACTCAGAGAAGCTAAGCACCTTGACCAATTCACATGGCTTAATGAGTGGCAGAGCCAGAATGGAACCGGTGTGTCTCATGCCAGAGCGGATGCTTTCAATCTGTTTGCTGCCAGGGAGGTGTTTGGCAAAAACAAAACAATTCCCAACAACCTCAAATATTAAAATAAAGCATTTGTAGATATAAACTTTACAGATGAAACTAGTACTAAGAAGCAGCCTAAGTTAAAAAGCAATATATACAGGGGTTGGAGGAATAGTTCAGTGGCAGATAGCATGCATGAGGCCCTAGGTCCAATCCCTAGCACCAAAGTCAAAACAAAATAATTTATTTTATATCCTATGACATATCTATGTATAGACTAATATAGACTATAGCATAAACTAAATAAACATTTTTTGAATTCTTACTATGAAACAGGTAAAAATTTAACATGTAAGGCTGAGCAATATGATAATTTCAAAATTAGAACAATTAAAAGAGTATTCAACATTTTTGATTATGTGGCTACTCTAGATTGTTTCTCAAATCACAATGTATCTGTGGCCTTCTACTCTGATAATGTAGAAAGTGGATCTAGGTGGTATTGCAAAGTACTTTTCTTCTGAGTCCCTTAACCTAAGTTAGAAAATAATACCAGAGTCCCTGTCCCCCAAGTCACACACCTTTGTCTTTCACTTTTGAAAAAAATATTTATTTATTTATTTTTAGGTGTAGATGGGCATAACACCATGTCTTTATTTTTATGTGGTTCTGAGAATCGAGCCCGGATCCCACTCGAGCTAGGCGTGCACTCTACCGCTGAGCCACAATCCCAGCCCCAGTCTTTCCCTTTTTTTGAGTCCAGGAATTACTTCAGCTGTCACCTAATTTTCTACCCGGCGCCTATGCTCTCTGGGATCTTCCACTGCCCTGAATGATCTTCTTCAGCCTCTGCTTCCATGTTCATTCCTGTTACAGGCATCCCCTAAGAACTCTTAACATTTAAAAAATAATTGTGATCATTAGGGTCTCTATTGAAATAAACTTATGAGGATAAAAATGAAAATCCAGATATTGGAAAAATCAGTAAATTTAAGAAAAGAAGAAGAAAGAAAAAAGTGTTTATCTGCAGTTCACAAACTGGTGTATAGTGAAACTTGTTGCTCAGGGTGTTAACAGAAAGGCAGGAAAGTGTATTGTATTCAAATAAATTCGAAAACTCTGGCTTAAAGTAATATAGGTTTATTTGGTGCAGTCCGTCTTAGAACCTTTAAGTGGCGATATAATTTTGAGTTTGTGGGAAGGAATTTAGGCCCACGTGTTCCTAACTTTTTTGACCTACACATATGGAATTGTTACAACATTTCTTAAGGTGATTGCTTTCTCAGGCCCATTGTCAATGGAGTGGAGTCTGATCTGACCTATGTGCAGTTTTCTTCCACTCATTTATAGTAATTCTTTTTCTAGCAATTGTCATTACTTACTCTCCTCTCCTAATCCATTCCCTATTTATTCATTCACTAATTTCTCTTTCTTTCCTTCCCCTTTCCCCTTCCCTTCTACTTCCTCTCTCTTTCCCTCTCCCCATCTCCCATTCTCCTTTTGTTTTCTCCTCCTTCTTGCTGGAGATTGAAACCTGAGCCTCCACATCTGAACCTTATTCCCTACCACTGAGCTGCATCTCCAGTTCCTCCATCTCCTTTTTCTGGGGCTGGTTTTCCCTGCTTTAATAAACAAGACTTGTCCTTGGTCCCTTTACCTTTTTGCTTGACAACATATGTCAAAGAGATGGAGCAACAACTGTTGGACTGGGCCATAATGGTTTCCAGTGGTTAAAGTGACAACATTTCTTTAAAGAGTTTGGCTTAGTGTTCACCTCTCTCACCACAATTTGTTTTTGCTTCTTCTAGAGTGGTCATGCCTGGGTCATTCACTGACAGGTGATGCATAGGAGACCAGAGACTATATAAGTGGGAACAAAGGAGCTTCTGCGGCATATGGTGCACACACAACAGCCAAGAAAAAAATTATTAAACTCCTGCTGGACAAGAGGACTTTTGCAAAGGACTCAACCAATAAATGAACCCTCTTCTTAAAAACTCTTGTTTTGAAATAAACAAGTCCCAGGACAAAAACTTAATATGATCAGAGACTCTGAAGGATACAAGCAGAAGGCACATAACTTGGAAGGAATAGGTATAGGAATTTTCAACAAAGGTAAACTTGGGGTGTCACACACAGATAGGACAAACTCAATGAATATGATGGCGAGAAAAGCAGAGGCCAAGTCAAAAGGGACATTTCATTTTGTCCTTAATGAATTTTTTTTCTCTAGATTTCTATTTGTAAGCTTAACATATGGTTCCCTTCTCATGCTGTTATATCTGAAGTAGGAGATCTGCTATAGAAATAACTACTGCATTATGAATGCCAATAGGCAAACGTCAAAACACCTCTGTGCAACTGGGCAAGAAATCTGTTTGTTTTTCTATAATTGCAGCTAATTTCTGTTTTTGCCCCCATTCCTTCAATGTAGCCAAAATTAATCTCTGTCAGTTTGGGGATTTCCTCTCACCCTTCCCAGGATTGTACCTAATTTCTAGAGTATGTTCCCAGTGGCAAGAGGTGGGGACTGAGGTGAGGGGTTTGAGACTGATCTCTGCTAGTTTGTTGTCCATGCTGGTACCCAATGTGAAGGTCATCCATGGGGCCCACACCCTCAATATCTGTCTTCTGCATGGTAATTTATCTTCTGGGATATTCTTGTTCCATCCCTTTGATGTGGGAGCCACTGTCTGTATCTCAGTCCTTCCCACACACTTGAATTCTTGAGGGAGAAGGAAGGAGTGGACCCTCCCGAGGAGTCATGTTAGTATTTGTGTTCTCCTGACTTCTTTCTAACTTGCCTCTTTTTGCCCCCCAACCCCCACCAACATCCTTGTGTAATGGTGAATGGGCATTTTTCCTCTACATTATCAAGTAGATTTAAAAAATCTTATTTATGTCTTACAGCTTTCCCAATATCTTTGGAGCCTAGATTTTGCAGACCCAAAAGTCAAAAGAAGTTCATTTTTTTCTCTATTTTCTGTTAAGCTCCCTTGCTTGGGGGTAATGGAACTCAGAATAGCCTCCCGGCTGTTTTTGAAAGATGATAAGAATTGAGAAGTAAGAGGAAAATATTGCGGGAAAACATTGACTAATACTTTGAAAGTTTATCCTACCTAATAATTTTCTATTAATCAGTTCCCTAGTGAAGGTGGCTGGGATAGCATTTGGAATAAAGACGGAATCTTTCTATGTATCCTAACTGTAACATACAAGCTCTAATAAAATACACAGGAGATTTTCTTTCTTTCTTTTCTTTTTTCTTTTTGATACTAGTGGGAATCAAACCCCCACATCAAACCAGGGCCACATGCATGCTAAGCAAGAACTCTACCTACTGAGTTACATCCCAGTTCCATAGGAGCTCTTAAGAAAAAAAGAATGACTTGCAACAAATGGAAATTATTCAGAATATGCTCAGATGACATGGGAGTCTATTTCTGCTATGACTAGGCTAATTGCTTCTAAGTAGATCCTTTCTAATGTATTAAGTGGGGAAAATGACATTTGCTCCATAAATTTTTTGTTGTTGTTTTGCTTTTGTAGTGCTGAGGATCAAACCCAAGGCCTCATGAATGCTATGCATGCACTCTACCACTGAGCCATATCCCCAGCCCCTCCATAAGCTTCCTGTGAGAATTACATTTAATTAAGGGGATGTGTGATGGCCATTAAGTAAATGTTTGTTTGTCCATTCAATCATCCATTCACTATCAGGTTCATCCTTCCCTTCATCAGGTATGAATGCTTTAATCTTCTGTAGCAAGACTACTGCCACTGTTAGTGACATATACAAGTCAGTCATTGGGTGGGTGTGTCTCTAGCCTAGTCATTCACCTCGTTGTTTATAGAGACACCCTAAGTAAGATCAGTGAAGATAAGCTCTGGATTCACTATTTCCATAGACATGATGAAATGATACTTAGGACCAAGGCCTCCCCGTGTCTCTTACTAGTTTCTGATGAATGGGTTTTGAGCAGAAGCTGTACATTTAATGATAAGGAGCCTTTAATTGTGCACTCTGTGAATGACAGTCCAACATCATTGCTTTTTTTTTTCTCTGAATCAATGCTACCAATGATGTTTTCCAAGCTTAATACAGGGAATAGGATGAGATAAACTCCTAGATCAAGAGTAGAATTCGTAACTGCTGTTTTCTTCCTTTGAGGGATAATTTTCACAAATACAGTACAAATCTGCAGTGTTCCACGAACTTTGACAATTTTATACATCCATTACTCCAAACAAGAATTTAACATTTTCGCCATTTTGAAAATTTCCCCGTGATCTCTTCCCTTCAATCCTCTTTCTCCACAATATGGCAGAATGTTTTATTGTGAAAGTTCTCAAATGTTCTTGGGACATGTATTTTATTTAACAGTCAAACTCTTAAATTTTCCTTCTGTTGGAAGTGGACTAACAGTGAGAACCAACATTTGCTAAGAGGTTTGTCTCTATCATCTCCCTTAATATTCATAACTATCCTATGAGGCAGAAATGATTATTTTTTCCATTTTACAAATGAGAGATGAACAGAGCTCCAGAAGATCAAGTAAATTGCCCCCAGGTCAAGGAGCTCTTTTCTGGCAGTGCTGGGACTTGAACATCAACAGGCTTGATTCCATAACCTAACTTCTATTTATTTATTTATTTTGGTACTAGAGATTGAACCCAGGGGTGCTTTACCATTGAGCTATATCCCCAGTCCTTTTAATTTTTTTTTTTATTTTGAGACAGGCTTTTGCTATGTTGTTAAGGGGCTCACTAAATTGGTGAGGCTGATCTTGAATTTGCAATCCTCCTGCCTCAGCCTCTCAAGGTGCTGAGATTACAGGCATGTGCCATTGTACCTACTCAGAACCAACTTTTAAACTATACTACTGAGCTAAAGAGCATAGCCACCCTGTAGTTTAGACAGTGATTGCAATTTTCTTGGGTCTGGATTTACAAGAAAAAGAAAGAATAAGCTGGTTGATTAACACATCTACTTACAGCGCAACCCTATTTATTGTACAATATTCTCACAAGACTCGTTACCCTTTCATTAACTTGTGTCTGCAAGATTCTTGCCAGCCTGACTGTTAAGAACTGTGATGGAGACCACAGTTTGTATGAGGATTAGGAGAATGGTTTTGAGTGCTTACTAAAGGTCAGTCACTGTATGACGCACTACACCTGAATTTCCTTATTTAATTCTTGTAACCACTCTAAATATAGGCTCTGTTATTAGCATCATATTTACAGACTAAACATATGAGGCTTAGAGAGTCTGAGTGACTTGCCCAGTGCCACCCAGCTAGGAACTGGTGAAGCTGCTTTGAATCCTGTCAGGTCCTGAGAGCCTCTACTGCCAACCACTGCTATACACGTCCTCTGATGTTCTGTTTATGCCTTCAGCCCTGTTCATGAGGAACTGTCTTCATTCCCACCTGAACCAGCTTCCACCAGTATAAATATGAGAGTGTGAACTCAGCCAGCTGGCATTCTCAGATAAGATCCTGTTAGTCCCAAACACTGGGTTCACCTGGTCTTCAGAATTTGGACAATAGCCCTGTAGGCTCTAGGCCAAGTATTGGAAAGAAATTTGTCCTGGGTGTCCCATTCTCTCCTGCACTCTGCCACACCCTTTAGGTATCCTGTCCACTGAAGACTCCTCTTTCAGGTCCTGCAGCCCAAACCTCTCCAGAGGGACTGTGTCCTTCAGTCTTTGCCTGTTGACATACTGAGAGACCTGATGCTTCCTCCACTCCCCGCTGCCCCAATCCATGGTGTCTCTCCCATGTCACTCTGGCTTTCCCATCCCAGCCTTCACAAATACCTTCACAGAGGGAGCTTGGTAGAGGCCTCCAGAAATTCTGAGGCTTCCTTGAAATAGGGCCCCTATCTATTTTTGGCAATTTCAGTGTATATCTTCTAGAACTGGTAGGAAAGCAGACAGGACTACCTTGTGATGACAGTGGCTAATCCTTACACAGCATTTAGTCTGTACCCTGTGCTGTCGTGATACATGTCTGTGTTTATTAGTCCTAGCTACAGTCCTGTGAGGTATGTTCATCAAGGTTGCAGCAGAAACAGGACACATGTACAGAAGGAAAGAACTGTTTACAGACACGGAGGCAGATTTAAGCAAATCAATCAGGGATGCGGAAGTATCAGAAAACTAGCAGCAGTAGGCAGCTGTTCCCATCCTGAGGCAGAAGGGCAAGTCAAGAAAATGGCACAACTGGAGCCAGGTGAAGAATTTTTCTAGGAAGAGCTGCTCTCAGAAGCCTCAGATCATAGAGAGGTGTGTCTGGGGCCCCAGTGGTGCAGGGCAGGGCAGCAGGTGAGGTGTGAACAACTGAAGTTCAGTGGGGTGTAGGGACAGCAAACACTCCACTGCTCTCTCCTCCCACTTCCTTCCCATTTCCCATAAAGGAAACAACTGGAAGCCTGAGATCAAGGGAATCAATCTAGGTCATATAGGCTTCAGGTGTCAATTCCCATGTGGCTCCAATGGGGGCAATTGGAGAATAATCAGTCCACGAGGAAATAGACGCATAAAGGTTAAGCGATGTACAACAGGAAGAGTCATGACCATGATCTGAACAGACTGTCAAATCTAGTCTTAACTACTGTGCCACAGATGTTCTAGTGTTGAGTTCTCCACATTTTTATAGGGTCTTAGAATTTCCAGAAAACCTTCCCTGGAGAGGTTTTGACAGGTGCCAAAATCTCTGAAGGCGGTATTTTGAGTCAGTGCCCCAATCACTGAATTGGGGCTAGTTCTAGGATTTGGTGCCATTATTAGATACAACTACCAGGATGAATCTAGCCCAAGCTATGGAAACCCATGTGTATATTAAAATGGTTCCCACCAGTGACAGAAAAGAGCCCTTAGTTATAGATGGAAGGGTTCTGCTCATGGATTTAAGATGGCCCTATAGACAGTAGACCCCTAGCAAAAATGACTTCATGATAGATACAGGTCACACTGGCTAGTTTGTTCAATTAATGACAATTAAGAGTCCAATGTTGGGCTGGGGTTGTGGCTCAGTGATAGAGCACACTCGCCTAGCATGTGTGAGGCACTTCAAATTACAACCAGATTATTTCAAGCCATTATTTCAATCCTCAGCACCACATAAAGATAAATAAGTAAAGGTATTGTATCCACTTACAACTAATAAATGTTTTTTAAAAAGACAGTCAAATGTATGACACAGAAAGATCATAAACCAGTAAATTTGTCAGGAAATGGCTGCTAAGATGGGGAGAAGAAGGTTTTGCTTCAATTTAGGAAAGATTAAAACTTGTGGTTTCTGTGTGAGTATCAAGTCAGTACTTGATCTGAATAACATCTGGAAAAAAAAAAAAAAACAGCTACCCATGTGGGTTGAGTACCATAGGAACACAGTGTGGAGACATTTCCTGTGAAAGGAGAAGAGGTATAAAGAAACATTCTTGGGCTGGCACTTGCCTAGTTTGCACGAGTCTCTGGGTTCAATCACCATCAGTACAAAGAAACCCCAAAAAGCAAAAAGAAAACACCCCAAGCCCAAAACCAATGGAACAAAGAGCACTCTTTTGTGAAAAAAGATACAAATCTCAATCAAGAGAAACGAAATGTTTAGAAAAAGTTCTTTTTATATTAAAGAAATAAAGCTCCAATGATTGCCTTTATAATTCATTACTTGATTTCTAACTAACTTTTTTTGTTTTCCACTTGGTGAAATTAGCCAGCAAGCTTCTGAAGGCATACATGTAATGTTCACTAGATAACAGCATCTGGAAAGAGGAAGGGGGAGGCCAGGAAGAAGAGAAGAAGCTCAAGATGATGCATTACTAGGTACAAGGTTGCAGGGAAAATACCAAGATTTCTTATGTAATTCAGCAACAGAAACTGTGTAGCATGCAATGGGGCACTGTGGCCTGGCATAATCACAGAAATAAGTAATTTAAGAAAAGAAAACAAACTAACCCAACAGGCCTACTAACAGAATACTGTGAAGAGTAATTGTACTCACTTCTAATGAGACCAATCTTATAGGCCTAGAGAACATTCTTTTCTATTAGATATTTTTTCTCTCCCAATATATGTTAGGAGGGAAGTCTTCATTATTTATCACAAAGATGGAATATAATTGCCTTACTTGTATTTTTTCAGTGTTATTTCTAGGTGTTTGTTAGTAATATTTATTATATAGTAGGGCTTCAAATTACAACCAGATTATTTCAAGCCATAAATAATGGCCTACTATATATAAGTAGTCATACATACGTGAAAAATTCATTCTCCATCTTTCTTTCTAATTTCAAAGGAGGCTATGGGACTAGTCTGAACTCGGGAAAGAAGAGTCAAAAAGATAAACTAATGTGTATGCACCAACCCTCCCAAGTGCTGGATGGTCATACCCACATTTAAAAGTCAAAATTAATTTTTTTTAGTAAAAAAAAATAAAAATAAAAATAAATCGTATGGTTAAAAAAAAAAATCAAAATTAAACCAGGCGCGGTGGTGCACTCCTGTAATCCCAGCAGCTCAGGAGGCTGAGGTAGGAGGATCAAGAGTTCAAAGCCAGCCTTAGCAACATAGCGAGGCACTAAGCAATTCAGCAAGACCCTGTCTCAAGCTAAATACAAAAAAGGACTAGGGATGTGGCTCAGTGGTCGAGTGCCTGAGTTCAATCCCCAGTTAAAAAAAAAAAAGAAGTTAAAATTAAGAATGAGATTTAAACATTATCATCTAATTTATAAAATAGAAGCTAGGGTTAAATAATATCCTTAATAATCCTAGAAATAGGTTACATTTAAAATACCATTTAAACTCAGTGATATTTGTTTATAACTGATACATAAAAGAAGTAGCAATGACTATGGTCTGTAACCAGTTAGAAATAAAGTGTGATCAATATTGTTTTCCAATCAAGTGCTTATAAATGATATGGCAAAGGGATAGAAAAGATGTAAGAGAGAGATTAGAAGTGTGCCTTGTCTCTACTCTCTCATACCTTGAGTTATGGTGGAAATGCAAAGTTACCCTTGATGGGAGAGATGATTTTCAATCTCCAGGCTGTGATTTGACTGCAGCATTCTGCTTCAGCCTCTACTGTGTGCCAGGAAAGCAGAGCTTCCATGAGAAACATCCTCCCTTTCCATTCATCCCAGTGTCCTCTGGAATCTGGGGACTTCTGTTGGGAACCACATGTCCCCACCCCCACCTCCACCTTGACCCGTCCTCAGCAGAGCTGCCTGCCCTCCTCAGCAACCCACACTCCTTTCTGTGCTTCCCTTGATCCAATCTCCTGGACTCTCCCTGTCTTGATAGCTAGCTGGCTTCTCTTAAGAGAAGGTGACACTCAAAGGGGTCTGAATGTGCCAAAGTAAAAGATATACCTGAAGAGACGATGTTAAAGTAAGGGAGGGTTTAGGTAAAAGACATTAGTATTTTAAAACAAAAACTTGTATTTAAAAAAAACTCAATATTTGAATTTCTCAATTCAATATTAATTTCTCATATCTCTTCAGGATATAAATGAAGGTAACTTCAACCAAGTGAGTGTGATGAGAAAGTTAGGTTTTCAACAGGGAACAAAATGTAAGCAGTTTCAGGGCTGTCTTGATAGTGAATCTAACCACCTGATAAAAATATTATAATTGTATTGTGAGTTTCATTGTATGTTGCTTTATTTAGTTATCTTATTATTCTCTACTCTCACTCTTACTTCCATAAACCCTCCAAAATACAGCAAGTACTTCTGTGAGATGTTAGTCATTTTCCAGAGGGTAAAGTTCTGTACAGGTATTAACTCATTTAATCATCATCACAATCCTAGGAGACAATAACTCTTTTCCTCCTAGTTAATAGATGGTAAAAATAAGGCTCAGAGTGCTTAACATTTCTAAGAACACCCAACTAATAAGAAGAAAACAGGGATTAAATCCCAGAGGTAGTGCCCAAGCACCACTCCCTAACTTCAGCCATCTTCACTGTTTACCCTGCAGACCTGGTCAGACTCCTTATCTTGGCTGGCATGCATGCTTCTGGGTAGGTGTGACTGATGGTCTAGAGTTTCATGTGCATGTTCTCCTCATTTCCTGCTCTGTCCTGATTTTCTGCCCGTGTTTCTCGTGGTCTTACCATCTGATTTGACACTATTCTCAGCATTTTGTAGGGGAAAGCTGGCTTTCTCAGCCTCTTGGTGGATGTGCTGCTGATTTTCTTCACTGTCTAGAAAACATCTATCCACCAGACATGTAGGAAGAAGGGAAGACTGGATCTTCTGGATCCAATCATTCTTTAGAGATATTGGAAAAAGAAACTAGCCTTCTAAGATACAGAGCCAGTTTAGACTTTCTCTGAAGCTATGGCTTTCAAATCATTGTTCACAACATACCATAAGAAAGAGATTTCTATTTTTAAAAATTTATTTTTAATTGGCACAGTAATTAAACATATTCATGGAATATAGTGTGACACTTCAATACATTTATACAATGTGTAATGATCACATTAGGATAATTAGCATATCTATTGCCTCAGACATTTATCATTTCTTTGTATTTGGAACATTCAAAATCCTCTGTAGTAGCTATTTTGAAATATGCAATTAATTGTTGTCAATCATAATTATTCCACTGAGCTATACAATATGAGAAGCTCCTCCTATCCAAATTGCATCCCTGTGCTTCTCCATTCTTCCCTCCCCCATGCTCTCCAGGCTCTGATATTCACTATTCTCCACTTCTGTGAGATCAACTTTTTATCTTGCACATGTAGATGAGAACATGCAGTATTTGTCTTTGTGTGTCTGACTTATTTCACTTAAAATTACTGTCCTCCAATTCCATCTACACTGATTCAAATGATAGAATTTCATTGTTCTTTATAGCCAAATAATATTCCATTGTGTGTGTGTGTGTATATACACACACACATATATGTATCATATTTTCTTTATTCATTCATTCATCAATGGTCACCTATTAATTCCACATCTTGATTATTGTGATTAGTTATATAATATTCAGTATTGTTTTAATGTAGATAACTCTTTGACATTCTGTTTTCATTTCCTTTACATATGTATCCAGTAATGGGATTGCTGCATCACGTGCAAGTTCTGTTTCTAATTTTTTAAATTTGTTTATAAAGTTATTTATTCTAATTTGTTATACATGATAGCAGAATGCAACTCATTTCATATTACACATATAGAACTCAAATTTTCAAGTCACTGATTGTACACAAAGTATTTTCACACCATTTGTGTCTTCATACATGTACTTAGGGTAATGATGTCTAACTCATTCCACCATCATTCCTAACACCATGTCCCTTCCCTTTCTCTCCTTCCCCTTTGCCCTATCTAAAGTTCCTCCATTCCTCCCATGCTCTATTGCCATTATGATTCAGCATCCTCATATCAAAGAAAACATTCATTCGGGCTTGGGTTTTAGGGATTAGCTTTCTTCACTTAGCATTATATTCTCTAACTCCATCCATTTACCTGCAAATGCCATGATTTTCTTTTCTTTTCTTTTAATGCTGAGTAATGTTCCATTGTGTAGATATACCAAAGTTTCCCTATCCATTCATCTACTGAAGGGCATCTGGGTTGGTTCCACAGTTTAGCTATTGTGAATTATGCTTCTATAAACATTGATGTGGCTGTGTCCCTGTAGTATGCTATTTTAAAATCCTTTGGGTATAAACCGAGGAGTGGGATAGCTGGGTCAAATGGTGGTTCCATTCCAAGTTTTCCAAGGAATCTCCATACTGTTTTCCAGGTTGGCTGCACCAATTTGCAGTGCCACTAGTAATGTATGAGTGTGCCTTTTCCCCCACATCCTCACCAACACTTATTGTTGTTTGTATTCTTGATAGCTGCCATTCTGAATGGAGTGAGATGAAATCTTAAAGTACTTTTGATTTGCATTTCTCTAATTGCTAGAGTTGTTGAACATTTTTAAAAAATATTTATATTTTAGAAGTAGTTGGACACAATACCTTTATTTTGTTTGTTTATTTTTTTATGTGGTTCTGAGGATTGAACCCAGAGCCTCGCACGTGCTAGACGAGAGCTCTACCACTGAGCCACAATCCCAGTCCCTGAACATTTTTTTATATGTTTGTTCGTTGATTGTATATCCTCTTCTGAGAAGTGTCTGTTCAATTCCTTAGCCCATTTATTGATTGGGTTATTTGTTTTTTTGGTGTTAAGCTTTTTTTAAAAAAGTATTTTTTTAAATTGTAGGTGGACACAATGTCTTTAGTTATCTCTTTATTTTTATGTGGTGCTGAGGATCAAACCCAATACCTCACTCATGCAAGGCAAGTGCTCTGCCAAGGAGCCCCAACCCCAGCCCCTGGTGTTAAGGTTTTTGAGTGCTTTATATATTCTAGAAATTAGTGCTCTATCTGATGTGCTTGTGGTAAAGATTTGATCCCATTCTGTACGCTCTCTGTTCACCTCACTGATTGTTTCTTTTTCTGAGAAGAAGCTTTTTAGTTTGAATCCATCCCATTTATTGATTCTTGGTTTTAATTCTTGCACTATAGGAGTCTTATTAAGAAAGTTGGAGCCTAATCCAACATGATGAAGATTAGGGCCTACTTTTTCTTCGATTAGGCGCAAGGTATCTGGTTTAATTCCTATGTCCTTGATCCACTTTGAGTTGTTTTTTTTTTTGCATGGTGAGAGATAGAGGTTTAATTTCATTCTGTTACATGTGGATTTCCAGTTTTCCCAGTACTATATGTTGAAGAGGCTATCTTTTCTCCAGTGTACATTTTTGGCACCATTGTCTGATATAAGATAACTATAGTTATGTGGGTTAGACTCTGGGTCCTCTATTTTGTACCATTGATCTACCAGTCTATTTTGGTGCCAATACCTTGCTGGTTTTGTTACTATTGCTCTGTAGTATAGTTTAAGGTCTGGTATAGTAATGCCACCAGCTTCACTCTTCTAGCTAAGGATTCCTTTGGCTATTCTGGGTCTCTTATTTTTCTGGGTCTCTTATTTCATGATTCCCTTTTCTATTTCTATAAGGAGTGTCATTGGGATTGTATTGAATCTGTATAGTGCTTTTGGTAGTATGGTCATTTTTAAATTCTGCTTATCCAAGAACAACGTAGATGTTCTTTAATTTTTTTTCTTTAGTGTGTTGTACTTTTCATTGTAGAGGTCTTTCACCTCTTTTGTTAAATTTATTCCCAAGTATTTTTTTTGAGGCTATTGTAAATGGGGTGGTTTTCCTAGTTTTTCTTTTAGTGAATTTGTCACTGATGTACAGAAATGCCTTTGATTTATAGGTGTTGATTTTATATCCAGCTACTTTGCTGAATTTATTTATTAGTTCTAAGATATTTATGGTGGAATATTTTGGGTCTTATAGGTATAGAATCATATCATCTACAAATAGTGATAATTTGAGTTATTTTTTTCCTATCCATATCCCTTTAATTTCTTTCATCTGTCTGATTGCTCTGGCTAGCGTTTCAAGAACTATGTTGAATAGAAATGGTGAAAGAGGGCATCCCTGTCTTGTTCCAGCTTTTAGAGAGAATGCTTTCAATTTTTCTCCATTTAGAATGATGTTGGCCTGGGGCTTAGCATAGATAGCTTTTACCATGTTGAGATATGTTCCTGTTATCCCTAGTTTTTCTAGTGTTATGAATATGAAGGGATGCCGTATTTTATCAAATGCTTTCCCATCATCTATTAAGATGATCATATGATTTTTATCTTTAAGTCTATTTTTATCTTTATTTTATCTTTAAGTCTATTGATGTGATGAATTACATTTATTACTCCCTGGAATGAACCCTACTTGATCATGGTGCACTATCTTTCTGATATGTTTTTGTATTTGATTTGCCAGAATTTTATTGAGAATTTCTGCATCTATATTCATTTGAAATATTGGTCTGAAGTTTTCTTTCTTTGATGTGTCTTTATCTGGTTTTGGAATCAGGGTGATATTGGCCTCATAGAATGTGTTTGGAAGTGTTCCTTCTTTTTCTATTTCATGAAATAGTTTGAAAAGTATTGGTGTTAGTTCTTCTTTAAAGGTCTTGTAGAATTCAGTTGTATATCCATCCAGTCCTGGGCTTTTCTTGGTTGGTAGGCTTCTGATGGCATCCTCTATTTCCTTACTTGAAATCAATCTGTTTAAATTGCTAATGGCCTAAACTCACCAATCAAAAGACATAGGCTGGTGGATTGGATAAAAAAAAAAAGACCCAAGAGTATGCTGCTTTCAACAGACTCATCTCATAGGAAAAGACTCCCACAGACTGAAGGTAAAAGGTTGAAATAAAATATACCATTCACATGGTCTACATAAGCAAGCAGAGGTTTCTATTCTCATATCAAATAAAGTAGACTTCATGCCAAAGTTAATCAAAAAGGATGAAGAGGAACATTTCATAATGCTTAAGGGAACCATACATCAACAAGGCAGTTATAAATATATTTGCCCCAAACAATGGAGCATCTACTTTCATCAATCAAACTCTTCTCAAGTTCAAGAGTCAAATAGACCACAACACAATAATTCTGGGTGACTTTAGCATATCTCTTTCCCCACTGGATAGATCTTCCAAACAAAAGCTAAACAAAGAAACTATAGAACTCAATAATATAATCAATAACTGAGACTTAACTGGCATATATAGAATATATTATCCATCAACAAGTGAATACACTTTCTTCTCAGCAGCACATGGATCCTTCTCTAAAATATACCATATGTTACACCACAAAGCAAATCTTAGTAAATACAAAAAAGTAGAGATACTACCCTGCATTCTATTAGACCACAATGGAATGAAATTAGAAATCAATGGTAAAATAAAAAATAAAAGCTTTTCCAACACCTGGAGACAAAATAATATGAATGAACAATGGGTTGCAAAAGATATCAAGGAGGAGATTAAAAAATTCTTAGAGGTAATCAAGAACTCCAATACAACATATCGAAATCTTTGGGACACTATGAAGGCAGTTCTAAGAGGAAAGTTCATTGCATGGAGTCCATTCCTTAAGAGAAGAAAAAGTCAACAAATAAATGACTTAAAATTACATCTCAAAGCCCTAGAAAAAGAAGAACAAATCAACACCAAAAGCAGCAGAAGACAGGAAATAATTAAAATAGAGCTGAAATCAATAAAATTGAAACAAAAGAAACAATTGAAAAAAATTGACAAAACAAAAAGTTAGTTCTTTAAAAAAATAAATAAAATTGATAAACCATTAGCCATGCTAATGAAGAGAAGGAGAGAGAAAACTCAAATCACTAACATTTATGATGAAAAAGGAAATATTGTGATGGACACTACAAAAATACAGAAGATAACTAGAAATTATTTTGAAAATGTGTACTCCAATAGAATAGAAAATATTAAAGACATTGACAAATTTCTAGAGGCATATGATATGCCCAAACTAAATCAGGATATTTGTTTTTATGAGATAGGGTCTCACTATGTTGCCCAGGCTGGTCTTGAACACCTGAGCTTGAATGATCCTCTTGACTACATATGTGTGCCACCATGCCTGGCACCTTTTCTAGTTTTTTGAGGAAGTACCATACTACTTTCCGAATGGCTATACTAATTTACATTCCCACTAACAGTGAATGAGAGTTCCCCTTGCTTCACATTCTTACCAGCAAGGAGAAACAGATTTCTATTGTAATTCATATGTGTATACAGTCATGAGTGGCATAACTGAGGTTTTGGTCAATCATGGACAACACACATAATGGTGCCTTGTATAATTATGTCATCTAGTGATGTCATAGGCATCTTAGTTTGTGTAATTACACTCTATGGTGAAATTACCCAACAGTACATTTCTCAGAAGTATCCTCAGTTCATAATTGTATTTACAAACATAGAACTGAAACAAAACGTCAGAAAAAAGTAGCTTACCCTTACAACGTAAAATGCACTTTGAAAGTGTCTATTCTACTCATTCTTTTCTTAAAAGATGCTGGACAAAATACAATAATTCACTTCACAATCCACTAATGGGTCATGACTTGCAGATTGAAAACACTACCTTAAGAAATTATTCTAACTAACCATATAATAATTTTTCACTATTTATAGATTGAGAGGAACATATGATTAATTCCTTGATTGTGTGTGAGAAGGTTTTTTTTTCCCCCCCTAATTATTTGTGGTTTCTTCTATTCTGCGTCCTTGCTGGACATTAGATGCCAGGAAGGGGGAATATTATGTGAGAAAGATGTTAAGATTAGGAATGAGAGTTGAGATAGTGTTGATCGTATATGAAGGAGATATGGCCTTTCCTCACGCAAATCTGCAAAGATTTCTTCTACTGTGTTATTACAGTCCTTCAAAATATTAAGATTTGGTCGCACATTGGGACCAACTGGAAACACTGGCTCTGGCATGTGGTCTGCAATAGAGAATTATTGTTTGTTAGGTTAGTGTGACAATAACATTGTTGTTACATAGTAAAATATCCTCTCTAGATATGTGTATGGAAGTATGAACACGTGATATGTCATCATTTCTATAATTTAACTTAAAGATGGGGGCTGGCAGGTAGAGATCAGCACCAGACCTCAGCCTGTGGTGGCTGCAGCAGATGCCACCCTTGTCCCAGTGCTACTTCTCCAGTTCCCATTGTAATTAAAACTCCAGTTTCTGGGGATGATGTGAAAGAGACAGAGAAGAGAGACTTGTGCTAACTCACCCAGGGTTAGATGTTTAACAAGTTGGTGTCATGACTCCAGGATAGATGGAGTCAGCATACTGCTCCTGGTCTCTCCCATGGTATCCAGCTAAAAATAAGAAAAAATACAGAAAGAAGCTACTTGAGGACTCTGAAAAAGTGAACAGGAATAAGCAGTTAGGGGAAGAAGATCAGAATTTGAAGCAACACAAAACTGGTGCTGAGTTTACCTTTTTTCTTTTTTTTAACTTTAGTATTGCCCAGCCTACATTCAAGGCTGCCTGAAACCTGAAGTGGGCATCAGCGTGGACAGACAGAACTTCAGAGAAGCACCTGGTTCAAACTGACCAAAGAAGCAGGTTAGACAAAGAGTTCCTAGCTGTGAAACCAAAAGCATAGACTGTAAAAGAAAACCTTGCTAGTTAAATTCATCAAAACTTAAAATTTTTGCTCTGTGAAAGATTTTACCAATGGAATGAAATAGTTTATTATCTTATTGATGTAAACTAGATATTTTGCATATGAAATCATTGTTCCTGAATATCTCCCCCCATCCCCAACCTTAGAACATAAGTCAAACAACATAGGACATCACTAGTTTTCTACTATTGTAGGATTTCTTTACTTGATTTCTTTTTAGTCTCAGGGAAGTGAAAAAAGTTGACCAAGAAACTACCTGTATAAGCTGGGTGTGGTGGCGCATGCCTATAATCCCAGAGGCTTGGGAGGCTGGGGCAGGAGGGTTGCAAGTTCAAAGCCAGCTTTAGCAAAAGCGAGCCGCTGAGCAACTCAGTGAGACTGTCTCTAAATAAAATACAAAATAGCGCTGGGCATGTGGCTCAGTGGTCGAGAACCCTGAGTTCAATACCCAGTACCAAAACAAACAAACAAACAAAAACAAACAAACAAACAAAAAAACCAAAACAAACTACCTGTAGGTACTTTACTTTCCCAACTACCTGGATGCCTTGTTGGTAGTTGCTTTCTAGATCATTTGTTAGTATAATAATATTCTAGAAAATCTTCAAAAGAATACAGGGTGAATAAAATTAGTTACAACATAATTTTTTATTTTTAAACATTTTTAATTTGTTTTCTGTTCTTCTCCTCTCTCTCTCTCTCTCTCTCTCTCTCTCTCTCTCTCTCTCTCGGCTAGGGATTGAACCCAGGGGTGCTCTACCACTGAGCTACATCCCAGACCTTTTTACTTTTTATTTTAAAACAAGATCTTGATAAATTTCCTAGACTGCCCTTGAACTAGCAATCCTCCCACCTCAGTCATCTGAATAGCTGGAATGATAATCATGCACTACTATGCCCAGCTAGTTTCAGTATAATTTTTTTTGAAAGCATAAATAATGTCTTGGTACTCTGATATCTCTTGAATACTATACAACTATTCTGTCTTTGAAAATCAAAAAAACTTACTTATATTCATCATGCCGAAGCCTGTGGACACATGATGGGCCCCATGCAAGACTGCAGATTAGTAAAGTAGTGGTTTATGAATGCCTAAACTAGAAAACCATGATCATCAGAAACCAACACCGATTCACAAAAAAAGCACATTCCATCAGATTAACTTCATCTCCTTGTCAGGGTTACTGTCAGAGTTGTGAGCCAGTCCAAGGAATTAATGAAAGTCTTGTGGTATTCTTTTGGATAGCATAAAAAAATTTCTTCTGAATGAAGTACAACAAAGTCACTGACAAGTGATTCCCCAAATCTGGAGAGAGATGCATCTTTCTTGAATTTTCCCTTTGTACTCCCCATTCAATGTTTTGATTGGTGATTTGGTTAATGATACATTAAAAATATGCTTATAAGGGCTGGGGCTAGGGTTCAGCAGTAGCATACTTGCCTGGCATGTGAGAGGCACTGGGTTTGATTCTCAACACCGCATACAAATAAATAAAATCTATCAACCACTAAAAAAATTCTTTAAAAATATGCTCATAGGGCTGGGGATGTGGCTCAAGCAGTAGCTCGCTCAGCTGGCATGCATGCGTCCCGGATTCAATCCTCAGCACCACATACAAACAAAGATGCTGTGTCCGCTGAAAACTAAAAAATAAATATTAAAAATTCTCTCTTAAAAATATGCTTATATCAGTGGATTTCATGAAGATGGAAGAATTTTGCACACTTGGATAATAGAATTGTTTTAAAATTATTTCTTGATAATTGAGAAGTGAGATAAAGTAAGCCAAATTAAAATTAATATGAATAATCATTAGGTTTTTAAAAATTAAATCCAGAAAACCAACTATATAAGTAACAGTCATCCCTGATTCTCCATAGGGTAATCATACTATGCCCCCCAGTATATATACTCAAATCCTCAGATGCTTGGGTCCTTCATATAAAATGGTATATAGTATTTACATACAGTCTGCATATATCTTTCAGTGTGCTTTAAATCATCTCTAATTATTTATAATTATTTCTAATACCTGATACAGTATACTTATTCAAATTGTTGTTATACTCCATTCTTTAGGGAATGACAAGATAACAAGGTGTGCACATGTTTAGTAGCAACTTGAATTTTTTTCAAATATTTTCTTTCGGTGGTTGGTTAAACCTGAAGATGCAAAGCCCTTAGAAGCAAAGGCTGGTTGTGTCATAGCAAGTTTAGCTACAGTGCTCATGGATGAAGTGTATGTCAATGAAATTTGACATGAGAGTATTGGTTTCCTGTTTCTGCTTCAACAAATCACTACAAACTTACTGGCTTAAAGAATTAAAGGGGTCAGGAAGGTAAGTGGGGCATCAGAACTACATTCCTTCCGGAGGCTTTTGGGGAGAATTTGTTTCCTTATCTTTTCCAGCTTCTTAAGGCTGCTCAAATTCCTTGGCTCATGGTCCTGCGTCACTCTGATAGCTGCTTCTATTGTCACATTTCCTCTGACTTTGGCCCTCCTGCCTCCTTCTTATAACAAACTTTTTAATTACACTGGGCCCACCCAGATAATTCTGAATAATTTCCCTTTCCCAAGATTCCTTAATTTAATCGCACCTGCAAAATCCTCTCCTATCACATAAGGTATCATATCTCAGGCTTTAGGGATTAAGACATGAACATCTTAGGGAAACCATTCTCAACCTGCCACAGTGAGTCAATGGTGTGGCGTTATTGAAAAGAAAGCTATGGAATCATTGGATGTATTAACATTTTGGATGAAATATTAATTTAGTGATATTTAATAAATATGTTAATTGTATAGCAATCAATATATTATATAAACATAATATTCCAAATAAGAGAGGTTATAGTTTCATTCTACTCCTCTTTGTTAGAGAATATCTAGATAATTGTGTTCAACTCTGGGCATCAATATAATCAAACTGGGGACCAATCACAGAAATATGGTGGTAGGACATAACAGTGGAATCAAAATAAGAATTTGCAGATGTGAACTGGAGAAAACAGAGGTATATGATAGCTACCTTTCCTCTTTGAAGGGACAGTATTTGGGATAGGAATTTTGAGTTGTAGAAAAAAATTCTAATGTGGCAAACTCAGAGAAATGGAAACATCAGGGAAATGATATCTGGTGAATGGAAGGAAGTGCTCTCTATCTGGAGGGTGCCCTTGAAAGCTTTCAAATTCTCTGTCACCAGAGACTCTGGTGAATGGACTCCCCAGCCCTATTTTGTATTTTATATAGAGACAGGGTCTCACTGAGTTGCTTAGCACCTTGCTGTTGCTGAGGCCATCTTTGAACTTGCAATCCTCATGTCTCAATCTCCCCAGCCACTGGGATTACAGGGTTGGGCCACCATGCTCAGCTCCTTGTGATTTTTATAATACCACTTAAAACAGCCAGAGAGCATTGAGCTAGTAGATACATTTCAATGTCCCTCACACATTGCAGGTTGCCTGGTTGCAATGACTAAATGTGTTGCTCAAGGGAAGGAAAGAGAAATAGCCAGAACATTACAGCCAAAGAGCAGATAAGGTCTTTATGCTGGTCTGAATGGACTGTTTTGCTGACTGACATATTTATGATGGAATAATTTCCTCTGTTTGTCTTATAACTTGTGTTTGTACCTTGGATTTGAGGCAACCTTCTTGCCCTGTGGACTTTTTCAGATGGATTTCAAAGAAAGGAAATGGTTGTGCTTAAATGACAATTAACAGAATTCCTGCTGATTAATTTTTCCTTATTGTTTCCATTACAGGCAATAGGTAGCTATTTCAGGGTAATAAATCTAGCCTTATCATTTCCAGATAAAAGCTTATATTTTTTATTTTCACATCATATCATTTTCTTTTCTTTTAAATATTTATTCTTTAGTTGTAGGTAGACACAATACCTTTATTTAATTTTTATGTGGCGCTGGGGATCGAACTCAGTGCCTCACGCATGCTAGGCGAGCGCTTTTCCTCTGAGTCACAACCCCAGCCCCATGATTTTCTTACTGCCTAAACTTTATATGGATCTTTTTATTCTGATAAAAAAAATGAAAATGAAACCTGAACTTTATTACCCAAGAAACATTCTAACACCCCCTCATAGCCAGTGTTACTTTCTGAGGAAGTTGAGAATCTATTCATTTTCTATTTTACCAAGAAGAATTTTTTCTCATAAGTTCCCCCTCTCTTTCAATTTCTATTATTATTTTTCCTATTTCCTTTCGCTTAATCCCACCGCTTGCTTCCTCTTCATGCTGCCCTCTCCTAGTTTCCTCTATTTTATCTTTCAATGAAAAAAATGTTCCTCCTTCTTAGAAGGCCATTCCCTTCATTTGTTTTCTGGCTCCTCTTACATTACCCAGAACTTCACTGAAACTGCTGCTGTCCAGCTCATTAATGCCCTCCAAATTGCTATGTTTAAAAGATACTTCAGTTTTCATCTTACTTTGTTGCTTAGCATGATTTGATAGTTTTATAATCTTCATTCAGTCCTATCTAACAAATTCCAGTTCTGTATATCCCAATTAATTTACGAATTTTATCAATGAGATGTGTCAAGCCTCTGAAACTTAAGTAGCTACAAATTAAACTTTTATCTTCCCAACACTTCAAAAAACCCAAACCTATTTCCCTCCTCTTTTTCATAGCACATTTAGTAGCCTTCTCATTTTCCCCCCTGCCCAGCAGATAACTTGGGAGACATCTTTGATCCTTTCTTTCCCTTCTTACTTACATCTAATCTATCACCAAAATCTTTTGATTTTAGCTGTAAAATAATTTTAAATGAGTGTGTTTTCTTCATTTCTACCACCATCACTAGAGTTTACACCAATTTTATTTCTTATCCAGATTACAGTAGTCCCTATTCCTCCCACTTTATCTGCATTTTCACTTTCCACAGTTTCAGGTACTGTGATCAACCACAGTCCAGAGATAGTAAATGGAAAATTCCAGAAATAAACAATTCATAAGTTTTAAATTATACACCATCTTGGTAGTGTGAGATCTCCTACCCTGTCCTACTCAGGACATGAATCACCTCTTGTTACCCATCTAAAGTAGTTATTTAGGGTATCAGATCAACTGCCATGATATCACAGTGCTTGTGTTCAAATAACCCTTACATAGTAGCTGAACAGTACATCATAGTGCCTGTCATTCACCTCACTTCATCTCATCAGGTCAACATGTATTATGTCACATTATCACAAGAAGAAAGGTGAATAAGATACTTTGAAGGAAAGACTACATACACACAATTTTTTATTATAGCATATTGTTATAATTGTTCTGTTTTATTATTTTGCTTTTAATCTCAGACTGTGCCTAATTTATAAATTAAAACTTCTCATTGGTACATATGTCAGGAAAAACATTTTGCTGTACATATAGTGTTTGGTATTATCTGCAACGTCAGGCATCTGCTGGGAATCTCAGAATGTATTCCCTGTGGATCAGGAGACCACAATATTACATTAGTCTTCTCACTAGTGCCCCTACATAATTTCTTGTTCTCCTTGGATCTCTTCTTCATACACAGCTAGAGTAATCTTATGTCAAATTCTGCTAATATGTGTGTATTATACAAACAAATCTACACAACTGGATATATAGACTTTGAAGTTCTAAGTGGAAAATTTATGAGAGACAGTCATCTGAGGTCCCATGTCTGAACCCTCAGGCACTTTATTGTTTAAATGTTGGAGACAGAAGGAAGAACCAGCAAAGAGAACTGATAAGTAATGGAGCACAAGAAAAACCAAGAAAGTATGGTGTCCTGGAAGCCAAGAAAATATATAGAAGAGAGTCATCAATTGTGCAAAGTACTCCTAGTAAGTTGAGTAAGAGGAAGAAAGAACTAAGTGACCATTTATAGCGTTATGAAGGTCACAGGTGACCTTGACAAGAATCTCAATGGCTAAGTGGGGGCAGAGGCAAAGGGTTCAAAAGAGAATGGAAAGAGGAGAAAGAGATAAAAGATAAGTTATCCACAATTCTTTCCAGGGAATTTCTGTATGGGGATTAGATAGGGTTGGAGTGAGTTCATCACAGGGTGGAAGACAGAGAAAATGATACAGGTATTGCGGCAGATGCTTGTAGAAGTTTTAATTGCTTTTATTTTCTCCATGAAATAGGAAGCAAGAAGATCAGCAACATGAGACTGGAAGGGAAATTTGTCATTTGGGGAGGAGATGGAGAAGAAGGTGTGAAGTCACCTTCTAGGAGGGTGGATAAGTTAAGAGAATGCATTGTGCCCACCACACCCACTTAAGGATCAGTAGTTACAAATTTAGAAGGGACTGGTTGTGTGTGGGGTTTTACATTTTTCTACAGCAATATTAGTCAGGAGTGCAGCTGTAGAGCAGGCTGAGCACTGGATTTAACCAGCTTTGGAGTTTACCAGGTGAATAGAGGGAGAGGACTAAGAGAGGACAAAGAGAGTTGAAGGTAGTGCACTGGAGTGATTATGATGATCAATTCTAATCCAACTGAGTAAGAAAGGAAAATAGGAAAAAAATCTCTCTCTCTCTCTCTCTCTCTCTCTCTCTCTTTATAAAAAAAGGAAAAAAAAAAGAAAGGAAAATAGGATGTGTGAAAGGAGGGGTACCATGGGATAGTGGTGATCAATCAGAGTCAAAAAGCTGTATGAATGAGAGTGTTTAGAGGGTGCAAGAAAAAGACAGGATGTAGATAGTGCTAAGAGAGTCAGTTTCTTGAAATTGATATTATGGGTTGTAATTATGGTCAATGTTGTACTCATAGAGTAAGGGGCTAAAGTAGAGTGTGAGAATTGAGGCTGAGAGACCAGGATAGAAGAAACATCATTTATACAGATATTGAAAGTATTATGAGTTGTGGGGAAAGTGTTGGCCAGAGTAACAGTGAGCCCAGAGGTAAATCTGCAAGGAATAGAGAAGGATGCTGAGTGGTGTCTAGATGTCTAGAACAGGACCTGTATTATACATTTATGACATAGAATGTTCAAACCCAACAGCCCCAGGACAGTGAAACTAAAACTACAAGGCTAGCATGTAAAAGATCTCAAAAAAGATACAAAGTGGTATGACAATGGTTCTTAAATTTTAGCAAGCATTGGAATGTTTAAATGATTTGTTCAAATACAGATTGCAGGGCTGGGGTTGTGGCTCAGTGGTAGAGTGCTCGCCTCGCACGTGGGAGATCCTGGGTTCGATCCTCAGCACCACATAAAAATAAGTAAATGAAATAAAGGTATTGTGTCTAACTACAAACACACACACACACACACACACACACACACACAGATTGCAGGACTCTACCTCTCGAATTTCTGACATAGTAGTTGTGAGGTGGCCCTGAAGATTTACATTTCTAACAAGTTCTCCGGTGGCACTGATGTTGATGGTCAGAAACCACATTTTGAGAACCAATGTACTATGAAAATACAGAAAAGGAAGGAAATGCTTCTGGTTGGAGAGATCAAGGAAGATGCATGGAAAATATAATGGTGGTTTGATGTCATATATTAACTAGAAGTCCTACTTTGTACTCATTCTGCAAGTCAGCCGTGCAGAGGAGGTGTACTTCCTTCAGGGGTCTGAAACACAGCCTCCAGAGGCTCCACCTGCTGGAGGACCAGGAAACAGCTGACTTCAGTCCTTGAGCATTAAAACTTGGCTATAGTTACAGAAATTTAAACAGTGTCTTTAGGTAAACGTCTAATCTCTTTTGGGTATATGTTTGGTCTTTTAGATTTCACCTGGCAGGATGTGGTTTTGTGATCTTGTGACGTTGGGGGGATGGGGTTTTTAGTTCCACACGGGCTCCATGTTCTGTGCTCCAGTTTCTCTGTCCTCTGTAGCGATGACTCTTGGTCACCAGGTTGCTGCTGGCTTCGCTGGCTGGATCTGCAAGTGATGTAACTCATGGTTTAGTCACTTTTGCAGTTTGAGCTGAGCCCAGCATTCTCCCTGACTGACTTGGCAGTGCCTGGCTCCCTGGTCCCTACTGAGTTTCTGCCCTGTTCTCTATCTGGCTCCTGGCCTACTAGATGATGGGGTCATCTGCCCTGAATCACAGAGTGGGGAAGGAATCTGCTACTGTGGCACCGTGGGGACTCCTGCTTTTAGGTCTTAGTTCATGTGCCTTCTTCCTTTTTATTTAATTTTTTTTTTTTTTTTGCAGTGTTGGGGTAACACCCAGGGCCTAGATTATGTGAGGCAGGTTCTACCACTGAGCTACAGCTTATGCCTTGTGACCAGCACTTTGGCTTCCATCTATATCACACAAGAGTAGAGGTGAGCTTTTGGGACCTGGTGTCAAGCTCCCTCCTCTGTCCCATTACACTAGGTCACCACTTTTTCTCTCCACCTTCCCCATTAGAGTGTGGATTTCTTGAGGCGGACTCCTCTCCAAACCCTATCTAGAAGCAAGGCAAGATCCTTTCTGCCTTAAACTGCCCTGAGTTAACTTTAAAGCTCCAGAGTGAGGAGAGCCCCTTACCTTGCCCCGCTTCTTGCCCTTTCTTACACTGTACTTAATGCATTTAAGATGCACTCTCCACTCACTTTCATATTTTAACATCTTTGAAACTGAATCTTAGAACGTATGTCAGGTTTTAGCTTATCATTTTTCTTAGTGGTTGTCTTAGTCTGTTTTCTATTGCTATAACAGAATACCTAAGACTGAATGATTAATAAAGAAAAGAGGTTTGTTTGGATTATAATTCTGGAGGCTGGAAAGCTCAAGAAATCTAGGCTTGGCTGCTTCTGATTGGTATCTGGGGAGATCCTTCTGCTGCTTCACATATGGTGGAAGGGCAAGCAGGCATGTGCAAAAAGAAAGAAAGAAAGAGAAGGGGAGGAGGAGACACAGGAGGCTAGAGATGACTAAACCACCCTTGCAGGAACTACATTAATCTCTTTGAGAAGGTGGGGTCTCCCTGACCCAAACATCTCTTAAAGAGACCCCGTCACCTCTCCAACTGCTACATTGGCAATTCAATATCAACATGAGTTTCGTCAGGGACAAACAGCGTGCAAACCACAGTGGGGGTGTCAGGATGCAGCTTATGATTAATGCTGTCTTAGATTCTATAAACTACAGTACTTCTCCATGTCTTCTATACCATATTCTTGTATGTTCCACTTTAATCTCAGGGCTGAGTACATTGTGGCACTAACGTCATCTTTCCTATCCTATGACAGATATTGTTAGTTAAGTGGAGGGTCAAGAATTTAGTGAATTCCTTCTTTACCAGCTTTCTGGCTTATTGTCCTGATCAGGACAAAATAATCCATTCTAGCCCATGTACAAGCCTTCAGGGTTTGATCTCTAAGGCAGAGACTTCATTGAAACCTGATTTAAGGGGGAAAATAATGCGTTAGTTTAATATTTGTAAAATGAATGTGATACCTGTTATACATTTAAAAAGTCAAAGAGAAACATATTTTCATGGAAGTATTTTCTGGTAGTGATGGCAACTATTTTATACATGTAGTAGTATCTCATTAAGTTTTGATAACTAACTTTCTAAAATTGATTGGAAAGTATTAATATAGATTGAACCATCCTCAAATTCAATTCTTCATCATTAAAATAAGCATTTGAAAAATAAGGCACATAAGATTTTTTTTTTTGTACCAGGGATTGAACCCAGGGGTGCTTCACCATTGAGCCACATCCCCAGCCCTTTTAAAAATTTTATTTAGAGACAGGTCTCACTGAGTTGCTTAGGGCCTCACTGAGTTGCTGAGACTGGCTTTGAACTAGTGATCCTCCTGCCTCAGCCTCCCAAGCCACTGGAATTACAGGTGTGCACCATTGCACCTGGTGGCACATAAGATTTATTCATAATGGAAGTATGTTAATGATCTATAGTTTAGTGAGAAAACTTGGCTTCTAAATGGTTTGAATATGACTTTCTCATTTTTTGTAAAAACATATTAACTATATAATATACATGAGTAATAAATGTTAAGATAAACACCAAGATGATTAGAGCAATTGTCTCTACAAGGGTAATAGTGTTTTTCCTACTGTTAACCATTATTTTCTATTTTCTACTGTAGTTTGATTTATTTGTATATTATTTAAAGATTAGGCATAATTACTGCAAATGGGATTGTAGTAGCTCCCTTTCTCATGGGGGATATGTTTTAGAAGCCCAGGAAGACATCTGAAATGGAATACCAACAAACCCTACATGAACATTAGTAATGTTTTTCTTACATATATATGCCTATGATGAAGTTTAATTTATAAATTAGAGCACAATAAGAGATTAACAACACTAGTAATCAGAATAATAGTAACAGTGTATGGTAATAAAAGTTATTAAAAACTTACAAATTGTTTATTTCTAGAATTTTCCACTTAATATTTTCAGGACGTGGTTGACCTTGGGTAACTGAAACTGCAGAAAGCAAAACCACAGATAAAGGAGGAGCACTGTAATTAGAAAAAGATAGAATGATATATGGTATAATCATGGGAGAAGAGAATTCGGGAGGTTATGACTTAACTCCTGATTTATGGATGAGTCACCTAATTTATTTAGTCCTTGTTTTTTTTTTTCATTTGTAAATCTGGAAAAAATGATATTTATCTAGGTGTGGAGATGTTATCCTGTCTGGGAGTATTCTGTTTGCAAAATCAAAGGAAAACAAAATAACAAAGTAGAAATTAAAAAAAAAAAAAAACAGATGCCTAAGCTTAAACTCAAGAATTTGACTATTTTATTATAGCATGAATCATCCAGAGAATTGCTTCAATTTTCAACCTCGCTGAGCATGTTGGTAAACTTCAAGAGAAACATCCACAGAATGAAATGTTTTACTTTCTTCACCCATAAAACCTTAATTAAAAATATTAACTGAAATTTTTACATAGAAATAGTCTCATGGGGCTGGAGTTGTGGCTCAGTGGTAGAGTGCTTGCCTTGCATGTGTGGGGCACTGGGTTCGATCCTCAGCACCACATAAATAAATAAAATAAAGGTATATGTCCATTTACAACTACAAAAGGTCAATCATTTGCTATTTTATGGATATTAAAGATAATTTATTCTGTTGATTGAGTCGTATGTAAAAATAGGATTGAGTAATACAAAGTTCAAGAGCATTGATTCCTTTCACTTCTCTCAGGCACTGCCTCTGGTCCCATAATGTATCTGGAGTATAAATTACGTTGAATAAACTGATAAGGAATTTCCTGCTCATCTGGAATAGCCAAATGTTATAGAAAGATAAAAAATTCTTTCATTTTAAGGTTAATGGCAATATTGAAGGATATGAGCCAAGAATATAGATTTGATCTCTACAAATTTGTCACAAAGATATATTGTAATTTTCTTTAGATTATATAAAATTTAATAATATAGGATTTCAAATTGCACCACATAAAGAACAGATGCATTTTCTTCTAATAAAGACCAATTTGAGAAATTCCTCTGTTAATTCAGTGTAATGATGAAAAGTCCAAATGTGGATGAATTAAGTATATAGCTGGAAGCCACTGGGTATTTTTCAGTAAAATTGGGAGATTGGTAATAAACAAGAAAATGCAATTTATTTTTGTTTTCCCAGAAATGTCACTGAAGAAAAAATGCTAGCAATGTAATTATCTACACCACAATTTTATTTGCATTTACTGATGTCCTCCCTTGTTTTCAGAGCTGTCATGCCAGGATTTCCCTCTGTATTCACTATATGTTGGGCTGGGGCTCAACTGAGTAGGCAAATAATTCTAAAAATTCTAAACACTATTAAAATGTGTGATAATTGACAGAGTTGTTCTATGTGATCCTTTTTAGGTTAGGCCAAGAAAATTGTATTATGAGAATCCATATTAAATATTAATATTGAGTGAGTAAAATCTCTGTCCTATATGCAGACCATGTGACTGAGGAGTGTTTGTGATATGGATATTTTTTCCTTCTTGGAATTCAATGAAGTGCAGACTTGGTTTCTTGAAAATTGCCAATGAATTATAGGTAGTTGATGTTATGTGACGTTTGTTGATTTGATAATTGCTGCAATTTCTTGATTTGCTTTAAATTTGAAAGTATGTCTTTATTATACACATTAGCACATACTAACTTAAAAAAGATATAAGTTCAATTAACAAAGTACTCTCAATTTCGAGTTTTACAAATATGATGTGACCCCAAATATACTACAGATTTAATAAAAATTAATATTCAAGTTTTATATGACTTTTAAAAAATTCATAATGCTGTCTTTTTAAGAATCTATAAGACATATATGTTAATTATACTTATAAGCTCTGTGGTCAAAATAATATTCAATGATTAAAACTACACACACAGAAAAGAGGATGCATCTATTTTGGGATAAGTAATGGAAACAAGTAATAAGGAAAGTTCGGCTTTTATAAGCAGAAAATACTGTTTACAGAAATGCTGAACCTTTTATTTAGCTGCTTAATGGAGCTAGAAGTTAGTTTAATATTTTTTAACGTAGAAATATTTGACATCCCTCAATTATAATACAAACCACCCAAGTTTGCCTTTTCTATCCTCGATAATCTCTATAATTAGCACTTACCTTAAAAATAAAGTGCTGCGATTTGGATTTCATTTATCTCCCAAAGGTTGTGTACTGAGGCTTGGTCTCCAGTGTGGTGATGCTGAGAAGGTGGAGCTTTTAAGAGGCGGGGCCTAGGGCTGGGGGTGTGGCTCAGTGGTGGAGCGCTCGCCTAGCTTGCAGGGGTCACTGGGTTCGATCCTCAACACCACAAAGAAAATATTGTGTCCACCTAAAACTAAAGGGTAGGTATTAAAAAAAAAGGAGGTGGGGCCTCGTGGAAGATTGGTAGATCACTGGGGGTTGCCCTCGGTAGGGGCTAATGCCAGTCTTTCAGGATAAGTTCCTTATCTCAGGATAAGAGCGGGTTGTTATAAGGTAAGGCTACCTGCTCCATGCACTGGTCCTTTTCTGCACCGGGGCCATTTCCTTTTCCACTTTGTCATGTTGTGATGTGGCCAAGGGGGTCCTCATCTGAGGCTGAACAGATGGGGACCCCCATCTTTACTTTTACCCTTTATACCTACCCCTCCTTAGGCTGTGGCTCCTGGAAAGAGTGTGAAAAAGAAGTTTCTCATTAACTCTTCTCTGTTTTAGTACAACCATACTTTTGAAAAGAAGGTTTTAAAAACTTTCTTCCATTTTACTTTAATTCTGATTTCAGAACTCAATCGTCAAACAAGACAACAACTCAACTATATAAAACTGATTGTCTCTGCTTGGGTTATAAGAATGCTGTCAGGCAGATGAGGAAGCAATTCGTTTTGTTTCCAAATCCTGTGCCTAACTGTCTACAAATTGACTCAGTCACAGGTGGAAAAAAGTATATAGACTCAGTTTGGGAAAAAAAATAAAGCTGATACTTCCATCAGTTTTGAGGCGGAAATAAGTGGCTGTTTAGAAGTGGAACAACGGGAAAGCATCTAAGGCTGACAAAAGCTATGGTACAAATTATCATGAGTGGTGCAGTTTGAACTGTTGGGATCTGTTGCAGCAGGGGTGAAGGGTAGAGGGTAGAGAAAAAGAGATCTCTCTCCTCATATTTCCCTATTTTGTCAAATAATAGGCTGACAATAAGAATATTGGTAAAGAAAAATAGATACTGGAAGGAAAAAATGCTAATAAATAAAGAAAAAGAATGATTTTAAGCTCTAAGAATGCAAAGCAAAGTTAATGTAGATTTGTAATACAGCCCAAACCACAAGATGGTAGAACTTTACATGGATATATACGCCATGTGTTGGGGAAATGGTGTATAGCAAGAATTCTTAACATCAGAGATAGAGGCAATTATGAAAGGACTTTAAGAGGCAATGTTTCAAGCGACCTGGGAATGAAGGAACTGTGGCTTATAGAGAAAAAGACATGCTTCTCAGAAGAAAACAAGACAGAGACTGTTAGCAAGTTTTCCTAATCTACCACCATCTGCCGACCCCTTAGTTCCACACACACTGCCATATACACATTCTTCCAGAAATTCTACGGTACAAAGACACACTCTTCGAGTCTATGAGGAAGTGAGCATGTATTCAAAACCTGGTGCACTGTTATCTTAGTGTACAGACAAATAGGAGTAGGAAGTGACATCTGAGGCAAGTGTCTATCTTTTCAGAGAAATGAAAGTCTGTGAGAAGCAGCTGCAAAAAGTACGCTGTTTGAAGGAAATTTTTGAGTTTTCTCTAGTATAAATCTATTTAAATAGGAACAATACCAGATGAGATTTAAACAAGTTCTACAACATATTGAAGGGTAGATGGAAGGACGATTTGGGAGAGTTCAGGAGCTGAATCGAGGCCCATGGATTGAGTAATTGTAAAATTTCCTGTGGAAAAGGGTTTAGCATTTTCTCTTTCTGTCAATATTTCTATGTCATTCATTGTTAGGCTTATTGAATACAATACCTGCTCCACTTTGATAAGCAGAGATTGTGCTGGTGAGTGAGTACAAATCCTGGTGCCTGTAACTAAGGGGAAAATGGTAACAAGCTTAGTTGCAACACTTTCCTGGAACATGGTACCCAGAAATAAGCAGACCCCAAACACTGATAAGGTTGTCATGGAGAACTACATTCCAGTCTTAACTCTGCTTCTGCCAAGAAGGGTGGATTCAAATTCTACAAGCTTCTTGAATTTCCACTTACACTTTTTTTTCCACTGAGATGTCCTGAAAGATGCCAGTAGACACTGGCCCAGCAAAAATAAGTTAGTGGAATGCCCTGGAGCTCTATGTACTCTGCTTATGATTCACTATAAAGAAGGCAATAAACATTTTCTAAAATATGCATTGATAGGAATAGATCAATTGAAACACCAACAGCTTCCCATCTTGTCTTCTGCCCTGATAAATCTGACCAGTCCCTTTCTACTGCTCTGCCTGCTCTCTACTGCTGTTTCTAGACTTGGCTTGAAAAAAATTTTTTTCCTCTTAAAAGCAAATGAAAGGCCCCAGGTTCAATTCCCAGCACTGCCAAAAAAAAGAGAAAATGTCATTCACTCCTGTATGTTTATATTTTTTATTTAAAAATTAATACTCTCTAAAACATTAGGAAAGTAGAAAAATTACCCACAGTTTATCAAACATGTCTTTTTCTTATACGTTGCTTTCCCCCTACATTACAATGAATATACTTAATGTAGAACATTAATCTTGCTTTTTAAGTCAGCATAGAAATAATTTTATGTATTATTATACATTTTTCTTTCTTTCTTCTTTTCTTTCTCTTTTTTTTCTTTCTTATCTTGCATTGCTAGAGATCAAACCTAGGATCTTAAGCATGCTAGACAAATGCTCTAACCACTGATACATTGCCAGCCTAATGTCACTTTTTAAAAATTTTTGTTTGTTTGTTCATATATTCTTAATAAGAATCATTGGCTACATTCCATGTCACATACTATAACATGCATCCATAATCTGCTAATGTTCAGTATTTACTTTTTCTAGTGATTATTAATTATTCTTGTTATTATAAATACTATGTTAAACATAATAGCGAATAAAGTATTTTTCATATATAGAATTATTTCCTTAGGAAATCTTCCATATTTCCATTTAAAAATGGTTGAATAAGATAAGAGATTAGTTGTTTGATTATCAGCCTTGGTTGTGATAATTTAAAAAATTTTTGCTAATCTGAGAAATGATATATCACTATTATATTACTTTTACTTATTTGCCTATAATCAACATTTTGCCTATAAAATTTATTGCAAAGTGCTTCCTTAGTTTGTTGTTTCCCTTTCAATTTTGTTTGTTAGAGTTTTGACATAAAATTGACTTGATAATTTGCTTTATATTTCTATTTTAATACATATGTATTGCTAAGAAATCCCTTGTTCATAGGGTGTGATACATCCAATTCCCTTTCCTTTGGAGAGTGTGTATGTGTGTGTGTGTGTGTGTGTGTGTGTGTGTGTATACACACACACACACACACACACACACATACATATGTTTTCCAGTAGTGGGGATTGAACCTGGGTGCTCTACCACTCCATCGTTGAACTACATCCCCAATCCTTTTTATTTTATTATGAGCAGGGTCTCACTAATCTGTTGAGGCTGGCCTCAAATTTATGATTATTCAGACTCAGCTTCCTGAGTTGTTGAGATTACATGTGTGTGTCACCATGCCTGGCTGGGTATATATAAATTTCCTTTTTTTAATATTTATTTTTTAGTTGAAGTTGAACATAATACCTTTGTTTTATTTATTTATTTTTATGTGGTGTTGAGGATTGAACCCAGGGCCTCACATGTGCTAGGTGAGCGCTCGACTACTGAGCCACAATCCCAGCCCATATTTCTTATATTAAATGATTAATATACTCACCTGAATTCATTTTAAGACATGTGATATTTTAAAACTTATATTCTTCAAATAAGTAAATAATCCTTTTAACAGTATTTTTTGAACAATCTTATATTTTCCCATTGATTCTTGATGCTTACTTTATCATATATTGAGTTCTTATAAGTAATCAGGCCTGTGACTTTATCATATATTGAGTTCTTATAAGTAATCAGGTCTGTGACTCTGTGTTGATGATTGCAAATACCTGGTACAAAACAGCTTCCTGCACCTTTGTGCATTGGCCCTGAGACTGGTTAGGTGAAGGTCTTGTTTCCAGGAACATCCTTCAGGAGATCCAGCTTCTGGGCTCTCTGAAGTTCACATCTCTAGTGTTTTTAAAATGTGCTTAGCCTTTAAATAATTACATGCCACTTGCTCCTCTCAGTCCTTTAGATACTTGACTTTCTGTGATTGTGATCATGGCCCATCTGCCTCCAAATGATTTGAAGAAGTATAAAAGTCCATTGGATGTAAGCCCCTGTCCTGAGCATTTTCCCTGAGCACAGCTTAAAGTGGATGTTATGACTGGGATCCAGAAAATTTCCTGGGCTAATTATTTCAGCAGCAAAGAGCAAAGGGCGATGGAAGGGAAGTATATAAAAGACTTCTTGCCTTAAATAAACTTATGATTCAGTTGGTTAATCAGGATGCACATACCTGAAATAATGCACAAGAGCAGATGCACAGTTCTGCAGTTCAAACCACTTATGCAAATGAGAGGAAACCAAGTTAAATTTGGGGGGAAAAGACAGGGGGTGAGAGATTTCAGAAATTTCTTCCTGGGTTTATCCTCCCTGTTTTTCCCTCTTTCTGAGTCATGGTACTACTTTCTCTTTTCTCCCCTATCTTACTAATTGGGTGATCTTGGAAAGATTCCTTATTTTTTCTAAGTCTGTTTCTTCATTTGTAAAATGGGATTAATAATAGCAATTATTTCATGAGGATTGTTGGGTAATGTATGAAGAGTACTTAACTCAGAGAATCAAACATAAAAGTTACTGATATATATTAGTTTCCTCCTTAGAGTCATTCCTTTCCCTCTACAGAAACTTGCTGTCGAACTTTTCATTCATGACATTTACTAATTGGTGAGCAGTCTCTTTCCATTTTTAAAGACAGGATTGAAATTCCTGAAGTAAGCTTTCCAGAGCAGTCCAGAAATCCCACGGGATATTGGAAATGGGACCATACCTTGCATAATCTCTTTTAATTTGATTTTAGACCCTTAACTGCCCAAGCAACCTTTATTGTGGGCATCAGAGTCTGTGAGAGGCCATTATCATTCATGGAACCATAAACATGACAGTGTTCTCTGATGTTGGATGGCAGTTTTCTCTGTGGGTTTTATCTGTTCCCTTCTGTGAAGAGATAAAAAGCCGTCAGCTTGTAGAAGGCGGAGTTCTCATGTGACATTTGTGGGTGGTTTTGCAGCATTGGGCTGGAAATTTAGCTACCTTTTTTTTTTTTCTAATCTCAAAATTTCCCCCCTGATCTGAAATTTGACTGCTTTAAAAAATGATTTCTTTTACACATACTAAGAAAATTAAAATATTCCTGAAAGAATTTAAATTTCAATAGACACCAAGTATTGACTACTGTTTGCTTGTGGAACGCAGGGAAGGCACTGATGTGTAAATTGGAGAGTCGTTGATTCAGTGTCTGAAGATGTTTGTGGCTGGCTGTCACTAGTGTCTTTTTGCACTGGTTGCAATATCTCTTACGCTTGGTTTTCTTATGATCTTCAATATTGCTTTTCTTTCAGATAATGGTAATCATAATAATAGCTAACATTTATTGAGTGCCTAGTGCTAGGCACTACCAGCCTAGCCCTTTAAATTTATTTTCTAATTTAAACTTCACAAGGACCATGTGAGACCGATACCGCAGACTGAGGTCAAACCCTGGCTTTGGAAACAGGCTAAGGATCAGGAGATGGTATGGATAGCCTTGTGGCAGGAAAATCAGACTTGTTGCTGCCTCGAAATTGGCCTTCATTTCCAGAATTTTTTCAGGTTAAAAGATTATTTCTTTGGAAACCATTTCTTTATAAGAGATCTGGTTTGGGATTATTCTTAAACTCCTGTGTACTGGACAACATCCTGACAGTGATAGAAACCAACATCGTCAATGAGGGACAGATGGATATTGTGTCCCTGATATCAGGGTACTTTGAAGAACACATTGTCTTTCGTATACTATTCTGGCTGGAAATTCCTAACCTAATCCAATTTTGTTATTGTTTTGTTTTTGTGGTGCTGGGGATTGAACCCATGGTCTTGTTCCTGCTAAGGAAGCACCGTACAGCTAAGTTACATCCCAAGCCCAACCTAATCTATTTGTGAAGAAATACAAGACAACCCTGATTGAGAAATAGTCTACAAATAAATATATATATTTTTAAATGTCAATGGCATTAAAGACAAAGTACAGCTGAGGAATTGTTACAGATTAAAAGATATTAAAGAGTTCTGACAACTAAATGCTAAATATGATTGGATAGTATTCTGTCCTTGGAGTCAAATGCTATAGAAGAGCACTACTGGGATAATAGACAACATTGGAATTTGGACAGTAGATAAGGTACAAATTTTATATCAATGCTAAATATCCTGAACTTGATAGTTGCTATATCAGACTATTGTTGTTCTTAGGTACTGTATACGTGAAGTATTAAAAAGTAAGCAGACACAATTATGCCACCTGCACTCAAATGTTTCTGAAAATAAATTGTGTGTCTATAGAAAAAGAGCTGTAAAATGTGGCAAATTATTAAAATTACTAAATTTGGGGCAAAGCTATGTATTCTTTTTGTTAAGGTTTTTCTGCAATTTTGAGGTTATTTCACTAGCCAAGGTTTACTTGAACCCTGTCTCCCTCAGCTCCTGCCCACATACAACCTCTCCTTCAAGAGTGATGCCAAACCCCACCCCAGATCTGCTACATCAGAATCTCAGGGATGGGGCTTAGGGATTTGTGTGTTAACAAACTCTTCTTCAGGTCTTATTTATGCGTACTAGATCTCGAGAACTGCTTGCTTGGAATTGGAGGTTAACCCCATTCAGGCTGCTACCCTATAGGGCAAAGGTATGTGGGTGGGTACCGGGGTGGTGACCACAGGTTCTACCTCACAGGAGTGTTGAGATAACAGTGGCTGATGATGGTTATGATATTCTCTCCTGTACCATCTACCCTTCTTTTAGCTTGAACCCAGAAGCCCAAGGACACATTTCTTAGTTCAACATTTCAATGAATATAAATGACTAATCTCTATTTATTAGAATTCATCATGGTGAATACAAATTGATTATAGTGAATTGGCAGAGTTGTCTTTTGTGTGTGTGTGTGTGTGTGTGTGTGTGTGTGTGTGTGGTTCTGGGGATTGAGCTCAGAGTCTCATACTACTTTACATCCTCAGTTTAAGTTGTCCATTTTTGATTAGTGAGGGATGGCAGAGTTTTACCCTTGTCCCAATGAGGACATTTGGAAAGAAACTTGGAGGGTGGTAGTACTACAAGTGGAGAATTTTGATGTTAATTATCCTAATTGGAAGTGACTTGATGTGTCAGACTTGTTGAGATGGCTGAGATGGAAAAAAGGAATTGCAAGAGAGAGAAAGATTCATGAGAGGGATCAGTGGAGCAGGCAAGCTGCTTACTCTTTGTTGTGGTCAGGATTCCTGAATCCAGGACTGGCTACATAAGTTGCAGGGTCCAGTATAAAATGAAAATGCAGAGTTCCTTGTTAAAAATTGACTGAGAGGGCTGGGGATGTGGCTCAAGCGGTAGCTTGCTTGCCTGGCATGCGTGCGGCGCTGGGTTCGATCCTCAGCACCACATACAAATAAAGATGTTGTGCCTGCCGAAAACTAAAAAATAAATATTAAAAAAATTCTCTCTCTCTCTCAAAAAAAAAAAAATGACTGAGAATTTCAGGATGGTGCCAGCAAAACAAATATCGAATCAAGTTCGGGAACTTTGTAGGTAAGGGTCCTGTGCACTGGTTGCATTGCCATGAATAAGACTATTCCCGACTTTCCTACACTCAAAGCACAACCAGATCTACTTGAACTATGTTTGAAAGGGTTGTCTGTCTGTGGGGCCTACTATCAGGGGTACAGTGAGAGGGTAGAGGAAGAAGTCAGGCTGGGGCCAGCTCATCTACTCCAAAGAAATGCACAGAGGTGTTTTAGAGCCCAACAGGGAGGTGATATTTGATACCAACCTGACAACAAGTCCTCTGCAAATAGTCCGGACTGGCCAGATGAGCAGCAGAGTCAATAGAAAACTGAACTCACATAGTGAGTTCAGAGTGATACACTTACACTTTTCATCCTGATTCTAGCTCTCCATCTCAACACCCAAGGAGCTCATGAAGACCTATGTATAGTGATAAAAGGCAGACACCTCCTTTCCTGTGACTTACTCATTGATCTGAAGAGGGCTGGAGGAGATGAGACCAATGTTTGAAACTGTACTGGGATGTGCGCACATGTGTGAGTGCGTGTATGTATGTGTGTATATACGAGTATGTGAATGTGCACACGTGCAAGAGCATATATTTTCATTTATTTATTTATTGGCAGTACTGGAGTACTGAACCCAGGGGTTTTCTACCACTGAGCTTCAGCCCCAGACCTTTTTATTTAGAAACAGTGTCATGCTAAACTACTGAGGGTCTCACTAAGTTGCTGAGGCAGACCTCGAACTTGCTGTCCTCCTGCCTCCGCCTCCTGAGTAGCTGGGATTCCTGATGTATGCCACCATGCCTAGCTGAGTATGTATTTTTAATAATTGAAAATATTTTATATCCAAGGGCTTTCCTTGAAATATTATTAAGAAACAGAACATGTAGATTTAATAGAGTGTTTTTGAAATGGGATGACTTACAAAATTGTATTTTATTTGTATTTCATGAAGGAGACTGCTCAATAAACCACTACATTTAAAAAATTATATTCATTACAAGGAAGGGAAGAGAGGAAAGCAATTCATGAAACACTCATTTGACAGATAATAGCTTGCAAACCCTTTCACTTCTAGTATTGATCTAAGAACATTCAAGTAAACACTGATTATAAATTACCCTGAAAACATCTCTGATGGAAGAACTTTTTTACTGGAAACCTTTTAATATAGTAAATCCTCTGGGAATAAACATTTCAAATATTACACTCTGTTCTATTTATTGTCTCTTCATATAGGGCATGATGACCAGAGCATTTGCTGAAATGACACCTGCTCTCAGCCCATGAGACTCTATTTGGTTAAACTAATATTCACAACATCTACTACTGTCATTATCAGAGGTAATATAAATATTTTAACATTAAAACATTCTACATTAGTTATTATTTAATTTACCTATCCAATATTTATTGAAACTTTCAATGGGCACTTCCAGGTCCCACAAGGGATAAAACATGAATTAGACGCTGATTTCATTCTTAGAATACTTTTAGTTTGGTAAGATTCAATATGTACAAAAATAAGCAGAAAGCAAAGTGAGAAGTGTTGAGAGGTACATTAAAATGAATGTATTCTTAGGCCAGGCAACAGGACACCAGTGCTGGGCTTTAATTTTTAGAGGACCCTGTTTTGGGCCCAGGAGACATGCTTACCAAGAGCTAGAACTTGGGTACATGACTTGATACTTTTATCTGTTCATGAGCATAAACATTATTCATGAGCATAAACATTATTATGTGTTGTCCACAGTAACTCTGTGCCTTGAGGTAACAAAGAACATTCATGACTTTGACCAGTAATTGTTGAGCATCCATTAGATGTATAGCACAGGACTGTGCAATATGGAGAACCATGGAATGTAATGCATAGATCACTTGGATAAAAAGAAACTTCCTCTGGGCACCTTGGCTCACGCCTGTAATCCCAGTGGCTCAGGAGGCTGAGGCAGGAGGGTCACAAGTTCAAAGCCAGCCTCAGCAAAATTGAGGCCCCAAGCAACTCATTGAGACCCTGTCTCCAAACAAAATGCAAAATAGGGCTGGGGAGGGGGCTCAGTGGTGGAGTGCTCTGAGTTCAATCCCTAGTACCCCCCTACCCCCCAAAAAAGAAACTTCCATTTCTGTAGTCATCATCTTGTTCCATCTCAAGCTTTTTAATAATTATGGCCAGTTTCTTGCAGTAATGTCAACAGTAATGTCACATGTGTAGGCAGAAGAGGGCTTCTATCATTAATAGGCATTTCTAAGTAGCTAAGTTATCTTTTCCAGAACACAGAAGTAAAGAGATCTCTCAGCTGCATGGTAAGTCAATGACTAGGTCCAGTTTATCTCAACACACACAGACTTTGTACTGGCATTTCCTGGATCCAGAGTCTATTCTTTTCTTTCCTGAAGGCTTTCTAAATACAAACATTTGAATATTAAGCTGATTTTTCTCTTACAGTCTATTGTACGACTATAAATTTCAACCCAAATCATCTTTGAGCTGTAAGACATGAGTGACACCATTGAACTGTAAGGTACATTTTGGCTAGTTGCATAATTTGGCACATATCCCTCTGCATTCCCAGAGTTCCTCTGCCTTTCTGCAAACGTTGCTCTGTGGGATTACTTAAGTAGCAGTTATTATTTTTTTTTTAATTGAGTGTCGACTGTCATTACTGCTAGAGTTTGCCTTCTTCAGGTCTTCTAGAAGGGTAGGGTGAAAGACTTTTAAAACGATGTTCTAAGGTGAAGACTTCAAAAGCAACAGAGAAGGAGTTCAAACGTGTGCTGCCTCCAGTTTGTGTGCAACAGCTGGAGCTTCAAAAGTCATCAACTTTAAATGTAAACAAGTAAGGGCTGTCAATGAGACAGTGACAATGGGCTCCTGGAGGTACTTGGTTAGCCTTGGCTTGAAGTTAAGGAAGCACAGGAGGCCCAGCCTTGGAGGTTTAACAGAAGTTAAGAGAAGGCACAGGTCCACAGTGCCCTCATCGTCAGGGGCTGGCTACAAAAATTGCAGGCTCGGCCAAGTGACGAAAGCTCCACGGAAGCTCCCACTCACCTAGACATCTGCTCCAGGGTCAAGTTTCACTAAGGCTATATACTTGAGAAAAACAAAACAACAAAATTACATATGCCAAGCGAGATTTTTACTCCCTCCTCCCTCCTTTTCTTTATTATGTATTTATTTTTTTATTTTTATGTTTTCCTTCACTTCAACTTCTTCCTCTCCCTTGATCAGCGAGTTACTCAATCCCATCCACCCCATCCACACCCCTACTCCACGTTTTCATGTTCAGGAGTCTCGCTGGTTCACTCCACTGAGCATGGGTCATACATGCACCCTCCCCTTCACCAATTCGCACCCTTTTAGTCCCTTTCAGGCTCATTCGCTTTCCCAGGCAGGGACTGTAGCGCCGCAGGTCCTTCCTCTCCAGTTGGAAGAGGCAGCGTCCCCCCGGAGGCTCCGGCCCCCTGCAGCTCTTCCAGCACCGCCCAGTGCTCCTCCCCGCGCCCGCTGCTGCGTCCACCTCCTCGGCTTCCCCGGTGGCCCGGCCTCCTCAGAGTCGCCCCGCCCCTGTCCAGCTCCGCCCCCGGTCGCCGTTGCCTGATTGGATGCCCCCGCCTCCCCTGGGATCCTCTCCTCCGCCTGATCGGATGGGCACCAGCACCTGGTCCAAAAATTCCCCTGAGGGGACCGAGGGGCTCTGCAACCTCCAGCTCCCTCGGGGCTGCGGTGACGGTGACGGCTGCGGCGGGACGCCGAGCGGGGAGGGGACTAGAAGAAGGGAGCGGAGGAGGGAGGAGGAGGAGCAAAGGTGTTGGAGAGAAAACTTCTGAAGGAACAGGAAACCTGCCGAGGAGGCGGCTGCTGCAGCTTCTCGGGGCGTCGGGGCTGCGCACGTCGCGGGGTGTCCACAGGGCGCCTTCGCTCCTGCCCGGATCCTGCGGTGCGGAAGCAGGCTGAACCCCTACTCTCGGTCGCCGGGACTGTGCCCTGCGCCGCTGCAGCGGTCCTGCGCTCCATTCTGCCTCTGCCGCTGCAGCTCCTTTGGAGAGAGCCGCGAGGGCGCAGGGAAGAGGAGGGAGGTTCACTTTGGAACATGAAGCAGCATGTCTGATAAAATGTCCAGCTTCCTCTATATAGGGGACATCGTGTCCCTGTACGCGGAGGGCTCTGTCAACGGCTTCATCAGCACCCTGGGGTAAGCAGGAGAGGCGGCTGGGCAGCGCTCGCGCTCTGTCCCCGCGGAACCCATCCCAGTCCCTCCTCGCGCCGCGGCGCCCTCCGGTTCCCGCCCGAGGTGGCGGCGCCGGGTAGGGTCAGCGCCGGCTCTCCCTCGCAGGAAGCTGCCGGAGAGGCAAGACTTTCTCAGCAACTTTGTAATCTCAAACTCAGACACATCAGAAAAGGAGGAAGTGATTCAAAAGTCCTGAGACAGGCCGGGCGAAGAAGTCTTCGCTGGCTTCTCCATAGGTTGTTTTGATTAAAATGTGGGTTTGTTTTCTCCTTTGGGAAAACAAAACACCTTCTCTTCCCACCGTTTCTCAGTACCGCTCTCATCCCCTTGTCTGTCAATGCTGGGTTTGAAGAGCAGGCGATAGAAGTCCGTGGCCTTGGACGTGAAACTCGGGCGAGATGTGGTGAGCCAAAGTGTGGCTTTGTCCTACGGGAGGAGCTCACCGTCTCCTCTTCTCTGAAGTAATTTCCTTTTGTCCTTGCCAAACGAGGACTTGCCCCGCCTCGTGGGCAGCCTAGGGGCGGCTGCCCGGGTTCCAGAACTCAGACCTGTCTTCTCTGGTTCCCATAGGGAAGATCTCTTGAATCTCAGCCAAGTGCAAGATTGGAGTTGGTTAATAATTGGGGAAATATATGAGTATACATATACAAAAACAATGTGCTGAATAGCTAAATAGGGCTTTTTTTTTTTGATTACCAGTATTTTCTCTCTGCCCTAATTTTGTATACCACTGACCAGTTTAATTGCACACTGTAATATATTTTGCTGCAGAGGTAGTTTTTTTGTTACCTCATGGTCCCAGGCTCTTAGACAACCTCAGTCTTAGAGATTTGAGGCTGCAGAACTGGTGTTTCTATGTCTGCCTGGTCACTGTTTTCAGCTGTTCGTTTTTGGGGGACATGATTTAACATGCAACGTCCCTGGACCATGACTGGGAGCTTGTTATAACGGAGCTCTGCCTACTCAGCAGTGGGATGTGGAAGTTCCCAGTAGTCCCACAGTTCCTGTTATTTGTTCATTTCCCCAAATAATTGAGAGAAGGAAGGTAGATTTAGTTTAATCTCTTTTCCATCCTTGTTATTTACTTGCAAAACTGAAGCAGGGAAGAAAGAAATAAGAATTGCAAGTATGTATGCTGGGTTTGTAAATCACAAACCATTGGTTATTCCTGGGAGAATTCATAGTATGAGTGCAGTTTTGGGGACTCTGCCAATATTTTGTGGATGAACTCTGCTGCACTTCACCTCCTATGGACCCTCTAGCCAAGTGCAAGGCTGGAGTTAAACTGATGGGCTTCTAGGAGCGGGTTTGGGGTTTGAATCCCAACTCTTCCACTTGTAAACTTTTTGACCCTGGGCAAGTTACATAACCCACCTGTACCTCAGTCCCCTCAGTTGCAAAAATGGGAATAATAATAGTTTCTTTCCCATGGGTTTGTGGTGAGAAGAGTTCATATGTGTAAAGTGCTTAGTACAGTATAGTCATGTAATAAGCACTTATGTAAGTACTAGCTGTTGCAGTAATTATCAATACCTTGGTGACTATGAGCAATAGTTATATTTGTGGATAATACAATAAAAAAGTCTAGGAGTAGTGTATAAAACCTAGTCAAAACCAAAAGGCCATATTTCTATAGTGCCTTATACAGCAAAGGCATGCGTGTGGGTAACTTATAAAACAAATACTAGAAGGGCTGTGGGTGGCAAATCATGGAGCTACAACTTCAACAGTTGTGGAGTCTGCCCTACTCATTTTAGAGATAAGGAAACTCTAAGAAAAATGAAGTGACTGACCCTAGAAATAGAAGATATCAGTGCAAAAAGTTGAAACTCAAACCCTGTCTCCAGATTCCTAGCCAAGTATGCTTTCCTTTGGCTACAAACACATAATACTTTTTAAGCCTTGAGAAAAATAAGCTTGAATGACTATGAATGTCACATATACATTTGTATAAATATTTATTATTTGTAGTCAGTGTTTCTTGATGGTGTTTCAAAAGTTGAGTTTCCTTAGATTGTATTTGTGTATTGTATTAACAGAATAATATTTTTCTGTTAATGTACAGAGTCATGTTGAGAGTAATCTGACAAGGTTCACATGCTGCTAAGTTAAAGAAGAGTCTTTAGAGAAGCTGTGCCTGATAGAATTTGATGCCTTGATTGGATATTCTTTTTTTGAGCGAGACTGCTCAGGGGTTCACATAATTATGTAGTACTCTGTAAGTCAGGAATTGGGTATGCCATTTCTCTGTCCTGATACTTGCTTCTGAACATCTTTTCAAAGGGCATTGTAGTGAATGAAAGTCATTGCTGATATGCTCTGATGCAGTTTCCTGGCCCTCATTGAATAGTGTCCAAAAAGTATTCAAGGGCAGCAGATAACTAGCTTAGGACTTAAATGAATTCTGACTTAAGAGTATCCTTATGGAATAATCAGGACAAACTCTTCAAGTGCTGTGATATTTCACTTGACAAATAATGGCTTCAGTGTATCTTTGATGATTAAAAATAGCACTTTTCTGCTTTGAAAATGGGGCTCATTGAAAAACATGTTATTTCTTTTAAAATTGGAACTGACATAGAGTTAAACCTGCAATTATTGATTATCTTATTAACACACATTTCCAAACTTTGCTGTACATGAGATATTTAATTAATGTTGCAGAAACTTATGAGATGCTTTCAGAAAGCATCTGGCACCTTTAATAAGGTTTGTTTAATTTCTAAAGGGACCACGTGGTTCATGTTCTATTCTTCATTGCTTTGATTTTTATTAACATGTTGATCATTTTCAAATTTAGGGATTCTGTGTTATAAAATAATTTTCTAAATTCAGAGATGAAAAGTTTCAACTGTTGAGAAATAATACCACTTAATTTTGTAATGGTTAATTAAGGTTATTAATTCAACCAGAAGTATCCACTATCTTTGATACAGGACATGTACAAATAATGACCTGCAACAATATATTGAGAAACTACGATATATTGAAACTTTGGTTTCATAGCCCTAGACCCAACTTGCAAAATAAAATATTTACAAATTGTAAGTAAGCTAACAAGTAGGGGATGCTACCCTAATATCTGCCTACATAATATTACATGTGGCATGGGTATATGCTTCCATGAGCTTTATAATTTCTAAAAATTGGATGACATTGTGGTTCCATGAGTCAAAGAAAGTCCTAAACATTAAAACCATGCAAGGTCATTAAAAAATTAACTGTAATGCCATTTATAAGAATCAGAAGAAAATAATTGTGTTTCAATTGATGAGTCTGATTTTTCAGGATAAAAGTGCTAGAGTTTAGATCTTAAATTTCCCTGAAGGCCCATGTGTTAACAGTGTGGTCCCCAGTTCATTACACTCTTGGGAGGTGGCAGAACCTTTAAGCGGCTGGGAATAGTGGGAGGAAGTTTGGTCTTTGGAGGCTTATCCTTAAAAGTGATATCGGATATAGCCTTTTTCTCCTGTTCTCTTTGCTTCACTTGCCATAAGGTGCCATATTCTCCCAGTTGCCATAAGGTACCATATTCTCCCATCATGATGTGCTATGCCATTACAGGCTGAAAGCAGTGAGGCCAATCAGTCCTGAAAGCCTCCAAAACTTTAAGCTAAAATAAACCTTTCTTTTTATACATTGGTTACATCAGGTATTTTATTGCAGTAACAGGAAGCTAACGAACACAAAAAGTGTTAGCAGAATTCTTAGGATGGTAGGGAAAGTGGAACCAGTGAGGTATGCCATTTCTTCATTGGCCATTCATAAGATGAGAGGTTGGGAAATAAAAAGTGTGTATATTTGTGTGCATGTGTGTGTATGTGTGTGTATGTATGTTTAAGTGATTGCTACTTTTGGATTGAGGTTTCATCAAGTTATGGTATTGAAGAACTGTCAGATGACTACCAATTGTAACACTGATATCAAAGTGTCACAATAGTCTCTTAGTTAGAGTGACAAAGGATTGAGGCCCTTATTTTTACTTCTTGCTTGATTTTGACCAATTCTATTAATTTTTCCCTTTCCTTTTTCCATGTTCAATAACAGATAATATGTGGGGAAAGGGGTGAGCCACATAGTTAGTAATTCTGATTTAATTCCTTGGATAACAAGACTATGAAAATGCTTACATTTTATTGTTCCTAATTATAGTCCCTTGAATTTCTCTTCTATTGACCTTTAAATGTTTACAGATATGATTTATTTTCTCTTAATTATGCCATCCTTATTATAGTTGTAAAAATATTTTCTGTAATAGAATTGTTTGATTAGTAGGGAGTTGTAGATGAAGCATGGAATGGAACTTTTATTTTTGCATAATTTGCAAGTTATGTTTATTATCTTCCAAATAGGACCTTCTAAATAATAGCCAAATATTGTTTTCTGCTATAGGCACAGAAACTGAGCTTTGTTTTGGCTATGGCATCTGATAATGTGATAAAAATTATCTAAAAATTCATTGAATATTTGCATACATGTTCAGTGGGGAGGATACATGATGGAATTTTGAATACTGAGTTTTTTGGGGAAGTCTAAGGGTTAGAAGTGTGATGTTGTGGAACTTGAAACCAGCTAAAGTTCAAAGACAGCTTCTGAAGTGGTCAACATGAAGTCTATTTTAAACTGAAAGCTGGACAGTTTCTGAAACCTAGAAGTCATTCCATGAATAACACTGCGGGTTTGGACCCTCACTAAAGTGAGAGCTCAGTCAGGTAAACAACTATCCCTGTTCAAGTGCCCCTAAATACTCGTCTCGTCAGACTGGAATTCAGAGGCAACTGCTTGGCTTCATTCTAGGCTTAAAAGAAGTCTTTTATTTGTGCACAGGTAGCTCTTTTCACAATCACATTTTCCCTTTGGAACCGTTATTGTACAGATGGTATGAAGATAACCTAGAGATTACTATAGAACTAAACTTTCAAACTTTAATCCCAGTCAGAGTACATATCTTCATATGTAAATGTAAAAGAAGTAACCATGGACTTTTATGATAAATTTATAAAGTACTAAGTAAGTTTTACTTTTTTTTTTTTTTTTTGGTACCAGGGATTGAACCAAGAGGCACTCAACCATTGAGATACTATATCTCCAGCCCTTTTTATTTTATTTTATTTTATTTTTTTTGTAGTTTTAGATGGACAGAATGCCTTTATTTTATTTGTTTATTTTTATGTGGTGCTGAGGATCGAACCCAGTGCCTCACACATGCTAGGCAAGTGCTCTGCCACTGAGCTACAGCCCCGGCCCATGAATGGCTGATTTGTTTTTTTTTTAATATTTATTTATTTTTTCTTAGTTCTCGGCGGACACAACATCTTTGTTGGTATGTGGTGCTGAGGATCGAACCCGGGCCGCACGCATGCCAGGCGAGCGCGCTACCGCTTGAGCCACATCCCCAGCCCTGAATGGCTGATTTTTAATTCTCCTTTTTATATCTCCTTTATTTCCCAGATCTTGAATATATTTCTTTAATTAAACACCTATTGCTTTTATAGTCAGGAAAGTTAATTAAAATGAAAATGATGTTTTTAAGGATTCTTCAACTTCTTATTACTGTTAATCAATAATACATACATATATATATATATATTTATATCTATCTATATTTATAATTTTGTGGTGCTGGGGATTGAACCCATGGCCTCACACATGTTGGGCAAGTACTCTACCTCTGAGCTACATCAATAATATTTATTTTAAAAAGTATAAATAAAGCATGTTACTGAAATAGTCATATGTTTACCATGAAAAATTTGTTCCTAGTTCACATTGGTATTAAAATGTATTATGAAAAATGTCTGTCCAGCCAGTAATACTGAGCAATTATGATGAGTAATTTATTTCATACAGTAAATATATAGTCTGTTTTACTTTAGAAGTCTGTTTACACATGTAAAATAAACATTTTTGCATGGTTGACTTGTTCTTTTAGTAACCTTGAACTCAGATTGAGGTTTTTATTGCCTTAGTCAACATCTATAGCATTAGTTTGTGAGGGGGTTATTGGGTGTGTGTTCAAACTAAATTAACAAATTCTTTTACTGTCTGAAAAAGATGGATTAGCTTTCTCAAAATTCAAATCAATTGTTGGTTAACAATAGCTATTATATAGGTTATAACAACACACACCATAGATCTCCAACCTTGAATTAAGAATGAGTTAAATATAGCTGGGTGCAGTGGCACATGCCTGTAATACGCAGTGGCACATGCCAGTGGCTCCAGAGGCTGAGGCCTGAGGATCTCATTCAAAGCCAGTCTCAGCAACTGTGAGGCTCTAAGCAACTCAGACCATGTCTCTAAATTAAAAAAAAAAAAAAAATAGGCTGGGAATGTGGCTCAGTGGTTGAATGCCCCTGAGTTGAGAGAGAGAGAGAGAGAGAGAGAGAGAGAGAGAGAGAGAGAAAGAGATAAACTATTAGGCTATTTAGGAAAAAAACTTTAATCATGGAATTGACAGAGTGTCCACATGATGAAAGAAGTCCACGTGACTGTCCTGATGGTGTACATTTTGCTGAAGCATGCTAAGATGATTTATTCTTTTGGTAAATGCTTAATGAGCTACACTATGGGCCAGGGATACACATGTAAAGAAATGACAGATATTAAGCTATAAAATATTATCTCAAAAATAAAATCTTCCTTTGACAATTTGTGGTACGACAGTGGGCCAGGATTTGTGGGAGAAATGAAGGCAGTTTTTATTTTTACTTTCAGTGTTGTGAGTGCTGCAAGACCAGGAACTAACAAGTACCAAGAAAATGTGGTCATTTAAATTCTTGTATGCTTAGCATCTGACAAATTCCTAGTACATAGTAGGTGTTGAATAAATATTTGGGAAATCAGTGTAGCACTTTTGAATATTTAGTAACAGAAAAGACTGGTGTTGAATATCTGTACTGTGAGGTACTTCTTTATAAATGCCAAAAATGTGGTCAGAAACAGTGGAATAGGAAGTCAGAAGAGTCCTTCTTCCTCTTCTGCTTTGGATGACCTGGGGGGGCTTCAAAGATGAGCTGGCACATGAGCTGAACTTTGCAGGATTATTAGGATGGATATTTGTTTTATCTATTCCCATAATTGATTATGTGTTCTTGGTAATTTTTCATCTAAAAAAATCAGTGAATTTTTCTGTCCATTTTAATAGATCTGAAAAACTATAAGCAAACAGTTTGTTATTTTTGAGAGACACAAAAACAGAAGCAATAATCTGAGAATCTATTTTATGCTAATTTTAGCAAATGTGAGAGACTTAAACTTGATTCAGACCCTCTGAGATTATTAAGAAAGTCTCCTTTCAATATATGCTGGATTTACTGAGAGAATGAGGCCAGGGATATAAAGCTTGGTCAAGAAGAAACTTAGCAATTGTTTGTGTGTGTGTGTGTGTGTGTGTGTGTGTGTGTAGAATTGAGAAAAGGTATTCAGCTTCTTTGTATATGATATTTTTATTCACCTTTCCTTGCTGCTTCTTATCTCCAGTGTTTCATAGTTTTTCTTCATGAGTCATGAACTTAATTCAAGTTTTATAGATTCCCTGGAAGCTTTGGAAATAAGGAAAGCTTTTCATCTAAAGTAGTTCTTAATTATTTTTTTCCTTATAATGCATTTGACTGTGTGGATATGCATACACACACACACTCACACACTGCACATACACACTCACACACACTTTCCCACTTGGTTTGAAATTCCCTTCTTCTGTGTGTAGAGTCTACCATACCCTCTTTCTCTTTCGATTTCTTAAAAAGTGACAAAGGCCATAGATAGGTTCCTATGAACACAGGGAAAGGTTAAGGAAGTGAACAAAGCATAATCTCAATTGGTATCTAAATTCTTAGAATTCAGACATACGTCACTGAGGTTCTATCTATTACTGAGATGTTTGAGTCACTGTTAAAATATCATTATAAAGATCTCTTTGTACCAGATATAAAATGCTAGACCTTATATATTGGTTATATCCTCAATGGATTTCTAGAGAAAACTTAGGTTTTTTTTTTTAATAAGTAACAGAAATTTATTGGGTCATATCATCTGGTGAGATTCTTCTTGCTGCATCATTGCTTGATGGAAGGTAAGAGGGCAAGAAAGGGCAAAAGGAGGCCAAATTTAGCTTTTTATAATAGCCTATGAGGGTGAAGGCCTCATGGCCTAATCATGTCTCCAAGGTGCCACCTCTTTTTTTTTTTAATTTGAGTTTTATAGTTATATGTAGTAAGTAGTTGGGCTCATCCTGACAAAATCATATACACATGGAATTCGATTTCAGTTCATGATCCCCCCATCCCTCCTCTCTGTCCTTCCTGCCCTCCCTCCTGTCTCCTACACTCCTTCCTCTACTCTACAAAACCTAGGGTTTTTTTTCTTCCCTTTTAAAAAACAATATGGATTGCTTCACAAATATGCATATCATTCTTGTGCAGGGGCCATGCTAATCTCTGTGTCTTTCCAATTTTAGTGTATGAGCCACCAAAGCAAGCAGTAAAACTTAGGTTTTGAATGAAATAAATCCTAGTTGTCCAGCTTCCTGAGACCTGTAGTGGTAACGGCTAATTATGAAACAATCACTAAGGACAGATCCTGCTTTTCTCCACATATTGTCTCCTGTAGAAAAGAGGATTGCTCATATTTTGTAGGGCATTTAAATGGATCACCAATGCTAAATGTAAAGAGCCCAAATAAGCTAACAAAAAACCCCTGAAAAAATACAACTAGTTTAAAAGTTGTTTATTAACATTTCTAGTGATAAATCAAAGTATATTATTTGTAAAAATCTCAAGAGACTAAAGTACCTCCGACTCATGTTCAACTCATATTTAATTATTTGCATACTATATAGTGAATTGCCTTGGAAATCTTCAAAAACAATTCACAGTGTCCCTTGATATCCTAATTCTTACTATCTGATCTCAAAACCTTGAAAGATTTGGGAAGCAAGGGATATTTGTACATCACTTTGCCCACCCGAATAAAGCTGAAGATTTAGATGACTTCATTATGTTGAAAGGAAGGTTCTTTGTTGGTAAGGAACACAGACCATCTCTGGCTACCTTTAAGGAAAGAAGGAGATTTATTGTGAGGATACTGGAGGAGCGCCAAGAAACTGACAAGTGGTCATTAGGGAGGCCAAGATCCAGGGCTCCTGTGAGAGTCCCAACAGCAGGACCTTCTCTCTGGGTCCCACCACCCGCTTGACCTTGACCCTGTAATTCCTATATTAGTGTCTCTCAAATTTCAGATTGTAGAGTGATAGCATTCGGCCCCACTTGGATTAGGATTAATCATTTATGTCATGAAGGTGAATCCCAGTGCTCTGATCTGGCTACCAGGAAAATCACTAAGCAGAGCTCTGATTTCTATCTGCTTCTGGGGCAGTATGGCACTGGGGAAAGGGGACAGAGGGCCTGGGCATGTGCTGGTTGTCACTGCTTATAGACAGTTTAATACTGTAGTAAGTTGTAGCACCTTTTTAAAATAAATTGTGAAAAAATATACATGACATACAATTTTCCATTTTAATTTTTGTTAAGTCTATAAATCCACAGCAATAATTATATTCACAGTGTTGAGTAACCATCACCACTGTTTCCAGTACTTTTTCATCATCTCAAATAGAAACTCCATATCCTTTAGACAATAAATCTTTATATTCCCCTACCTTTATCCTTTGGTAACTTTGGGTCTATTTTCTGTCTTTATAAATTTGCCTACTCTAGGTACCTCATGTAAGTGGAAGCTTACAATAGCTCTCCTTTTGTGTAACACAGTGTTACTTATTGAATGAATACTTGTCGCTTTAGGATTTACATAGGAGAGAAAAATGAGAGAGTGAAAATGTAGATATGTACAAATTATAAAATAATTTGAAAAAATAAAACATTGTCGTTCAATTTCTTTTAGTTCTAACATACTGTATTCCCCTATAACGGTGTTTGAAAATATAAGTACTTTGAAAAGTAATTTTGAGATAAATGATACCAAACATAATCAGAGTTTTTTTTCCATTTCTATAACATTCAAACTAAATCTAGTTTAAGAATATCAAGCAACATAAAGACAGTGACTCAAAAAAATTGAATACACAAATCACCAAACACAGTTACACTAGGGATCCAAAGTAAGTTAATGATTTAAAGACTGGTCACTTTTGTTTTGAGAGTGTTCAAGGTCATTGCTAATATCAGGGACATAACTACTTAAACATTTGCATTGCAAGTAGATTTTTGGCTTCAACCATGTTTTCAGAGAAGGTAATTTCAGTTCTGGTTCTTTATAGTTGGTGGGGAAAGCAAAGAAAAAAATTTTGTCATATTCAGGCTTCTAAACTTGTGGGTGGCTAGGAATGAGAAATATTAAATGATACTTAAATCAAGATTCACTGTCAGTGAAAGTGTAAGTTGTTAAAACTTTACTAAATCAGTGCATTTCTAGTATTAATAAATGAGAAAGGGACTTTTATTTACTTTTCTTTATTTCTTTACCTGACAGGTCATGATTTCAGAGTCTTCCTTCCTGGTTAGTACAAATGAAGTCATTGTTATCTGTTAGGGGATAAACCAAGTGCTTATTTCCAAAGTCTCAGCTGCTAAGGAATATCTCTCAGAAGTATAAAAATACTTTGTTAATAATTAGAGAACCTGAATCAATAATTATTTTGGTAAATTGTCATGTAGAAATTTTGACAGGCGGTAATTTCTTTGGCAATGGATATCTATAAAGTTAGTCTATAAGCATTTTCTAAAGAATACACCAGTGTTCATAATGCATGTTTTTTTTTCAAAAATGAAAGTTACAATTTGTCTAATAAATTATAAAGAATTAATGCAACTATTATCATTTAGTTTGAAACATTTAATTTTAAAAAGACATGTTAATGTCAATTTCTGTTTCAGAGACTGCTAGTTAGTTATTCCACAAAATCCATTTTCCCCTTCTTTCATACTAAGAGAAGTAGGTGGGTTTATGGGTCCCAAAATAAAGACCATATTTCCTAGTCCCCTTCATAATCAGGTGAGGCCATATACTACACGTGGAAGAAAAACCATTAATGGAGGTGTTTAGTCCCCCACCCATGGGCATGGGAATAAGGCATCTTGGACCATGAAGGTGAGGCTATTGCACTAGAAATAACAAAGCCCCAAGAAATGTACCAGTTTTCCAGAAGTCCCCAACAGTGGCTCTACTATACTCTAACAAAATATGAAACTAGATGGGTAGACAAGATGATGTATTCCCTATTAGGCAATGTGAAGCCATTGAAGGGTTTTTAAACAGCACCATCACATGATCTGGTTTTGCTTTAGAAAGATCAGAGAATGGGAGGACAAACAGAAGCCTGCAAGTGACAGGCAGCCGAGGAATCGGGATGATACATGATGACAGCATGAACCAAGCAGTTGTGTAGGGATGCGAGTAGCTTGTCTTCACAATCACTGAAGGGACAGTGTCCATTTAGTTCTTCCCTTTAGACCTAAAAAATATTTATGAATGAAAATATTCACCATTGCTATTAAGGCATAATTACTTGAAAAAACTAAAGGTACAAGATTTGAAAGAAATTTTCATTTGTTCATATCTGGATAAAATGTAATTCACTTCTGGTTTTCCAAGTCTCTGAGCTGTGTGTGAGCTACATCTTGTACTATGGGCCCTTCCTCTAGCTCTCTGCTTTCTTTTTTAGTTGCATGAATTTTATGAGCTTCCTATTGCCACAAGGCCTTTACACGTGCTCCCCCTCTGGTCAGTTTTCCTTCTTACCTGCAAGCCTTTCACCTATTTCTCATTCAGATTTCAGCTCTGTGACTCTTGTGGTGAACTGTCACTGATCTCTCAGACTGTGAGAGATCCTCTCTGCTATACAGCACCATATTCTTTTCCTTCATAAAATTGATCACAGTTGTGGTTTTAATTTTGCTTCTATTTCTATGAGTATCTGATTATATTTACTTCTTCCATTAGACTTTAAACTCCCTAAGGGCAGAGACTTCACATTATTTTGTTAATATTATGTCCCCTGGGATTTTCATAGTATCTGTCACACAGTAGGTACTCAAGAAATATATTGAATGAATAATTAGTATATGGTTTAGAGTGTGGGCTTTTGGCTCAGATGAATCTGATTTCAAAGTATTGCTCCACTTTTTTTTATTGTGTGACCTTCAGAAGTTATTTAATATGAAATATCTCAGCTTTCTTATCTGCAAGGTAGGATTATTGCTCAGTTTGTAGTACTGCTATGAAATTCATGGAAATTAATATATGTCAAATGCTTGGTCACCATCAGGTGGTAGCACCAGGCATCTAAGTGCGAACTAGGTGGAAGCTATCACTGTTATTATTTATATTATTATATCTGGAAAATTAGCATGAGGGTCTTTTTGGAAACTTAGTTGAGTTCCTATTGCATGGTTGTTAAAAGTGCTGCTGTTTTATGTTTATAAAATTTTGTAGTATACCAGTTTTTAAGCTGATGTTTGCCTAGTAGGCTCTCTGGAGCCATGCTGCCTTATCTATTATTATTTTGTTTTTTTTCTTTCTTTAATAATATATGTTATTAAATTGTGAATACTTATGTTTTTCTTTTGTTTCTGGTTTGATGCATGTAATTCATTTGATGTACTAAAAACACTTGGAGTGTATCAGCATTAGTAATAGTCTTAGAAATGCTTGATATATATATTATTTTCTTTGACTAGAATTTTCATGTTTTGTTAAATTTTAAAGCTTACATGCTCTTTTAGTTGCTGAAATTTCTTCTCTACTAGAACATAGTAATGAAGCAATTTTTTGTCTTATTTATTGACATAAAACATATATTTGTTTTGGAGCCAATAGGATATAGTTTTTATATATGTTTCCAATGAACAGCTGGTGCTACTCTCTCTTGGTAAGAATTCTGATTGAACTTCTGTGACTGTTAGATGTATATTAGCAAAAACAATTTATCTGATTTGGATAGTTAATCAGTTTACAAATCAATAAATTTGTGGGAGAAAATCTTGTCAAATTTTAAATAGCAACTAATCAAATTATAACATTTCTCTTGAGCATACTCACAGTTTTTAGACAAAATCATGGGGATTGAAAAGGCATAAAAAGTACATCTTTATTCCTGCCTCTTGATCTTCTTAATGAATAAAAATTATTCAGGCCTTTGCCTTCTTTTAATTATGCATTAAAAGAAGATTTTTCTGTTTATTGTAAATGTAATATACTCATGTTCACAAAGTATAGAAGAACCTTTAAAACATTAAAGCTTTAAAAAAATACTTTGAAAGAGAAACTACTTTGTAACCCTTCCCTTGAAAATTTCTCTATGAGAAGTTATTTCCTGTTAGCCATCATAAATTCCTTATGGTGATGTTTAAGCCAGTTGGCTCTCTCTAGGTTTACCAGAGTAACTGGTGATGGGAAAGAGTTCAAAAAGTGCCACACTCCTGGATGTGACCAAGAATGAGTGTTATGTGAAGACACTAGTTTTATTAGGATGTTTTTTGGTTGCAAGAATTAGAAAACTCAATTGAAGACATTTCTAGCAAAACAAGAGGATGTTGTGATAGGTAACTGGGAAATCTTGGCATCACAGTTTGCAGGACTTGCTCTCTATCTCCCCGGATTCTGCTGTACTGTCCGTATTAGTCACATCCTGGGCAGGTGTTGTCCCAAAGGAGGCTAATTGGCGCTAGTAGCTTCTGCCTTACCCCCCTTCTCTTACACTCAGAGCTGAAAAAAGGAGCGCCCCATTTCCTTAAACTCTAGAGAGAGTACAGTACCACAGTTATCTCTGTTGCAGTGGCTTAGGTAATGGTCACATCTTTCAGCCAACACCGAGGCTGGGGGAGGAGCGGAGCCTGTTTCAGAGGTGATGTCATCATGCACTGTGTAGGAGGAGACCCCTCCCAGTTCTTCAGTCTGGGCTCTGCTGTCAGTAGGCGGGTGGTGGGTGCTGGACAGGCAGAGACGCCACGTGTCCACTGTGGCCAAATAGGATAACCCCTTAACTTTCACTAATCCTCATTTCCTAGGTCCATACAAATACGACTTAAGACTGGAAGCCTTTCATTATTTGGGTGCTTTCATCAGACTAGTCTCATTTCCAGGCTACCGTTTTTTTGGGCTTTCAGAACTGTTTCTGCTTCTTCCTGATGAGAATTTATATGCCATCACAAAGCTTCAGTAGCCTGGAGTGGCCTAAACATGACTTTGGCATCTGTTAGTGAAGAAGAGGATTCTGAGGAAATCAAGGGTGGGAGTACTGGTGAGGGATTAAAAAGAAAAGGCAGCAGTTTATTGTTGCTAAATTATATCTCAATAATGTTGATGCAAAATTTAAAAAAGAGGAGCATATGACAACTTTAAAAAGAAGCACATTATTCATGAGCATAGAACTTTGATTAATGGTTCTCATTCATGAAAGCATATGTATTTGAATCTTTCTTATAGTAAGTTTAATTTCTCATATTTTTTTTTTGTTATGGGGATTGAACTCAAGGATGCTCAACCGCTGAGCCACATCCCAGCCTTATTTATTTACTTATTTTTAAATTTTTTTTTAGTTGTAGATGGACACAATACTTTTTTAAAAAATTAATTAATTAATTAATTTTTATGTGGTGTTGAGGATCTAACCCAGGGTCTTACATGTGCTAGGCGAGCACTCTACCACTGAGCTACCACCCCAGTCCCCAGCCTTATTTTTTTAATTGTAGGTGGACACAATACCTTTATTTTATTTTTATGTGATGCTGAGAATCAAACCCAGTGCTCACCCATGCTAGGCAAGCGCTCTGCCACTGAGCCGCAACCCCAGCCTCCCAAACTTATTTTGTCTTTTATTTAGAGACAGGGTCTCACTGAGTTGCTTAACACCTTACTTTTTGCTGAGGCTGCCTTTGAACTTGGGATCCTCCTGCCTCAGCCTCCTGAGGCCTGGCCTTATAGGCGTGTACCAGTGCAACTGGTTAATTTCTTGCTTTTTTTTAGACAACTTTTGCTTAGATATAAACAGTTTACCTATTTTATGGCATAATAGTGGCACTTATATGCACATAGAGAACATAAATTAATTATTTTAACGAAGAGGATACGATGTGGGGCTAGGGATGTGGCTCAAGCGGTAGCGCGATTCCCTGGAAAGCGCAGGGAATTGGGTTCGATCCTCAGCACCACATAAAGATGTTGTGTCCACAGAAAACTAAAAAACAAAAATAAATAAATATTAAAAAAAGAGGATACGATGTGGAGTGTAATATAATCAGGGTTTAAAATTTTCTAAACTTAAAATTTGAATTTTAAAATCAAAAGATCATTAATTTAGATCTCAAAAATTAGAAAATTTTGTTGCTAAAATGCTTTAAATATTTAAAAATTTAAATGTTCTCCATGTTAAAAATCTAATTTATATTGTGCTCAAACTAAATATGAATTTTAATTTCTAGTTACTATAGAATATATAATATTTGAAATGTGATCTTTGTGTAATCTTTTAGAATAATTAAAGTAAATTTTCTTAACTCTTAAAGTCAGTATCTGGGGCTGGAGTTATAGCTGAGTGGTAGAATACTTGACTGGCATGTGTGAGGTACTGGATTTGATTTTCAGCACCACATAAAAATAAATAAAAAAAATAAAAGTATTGTGTCTATTGTGTTTACTCAGCAACTTATTGAGACCCTAAGCAACTAAGTGAGACCCTGTCTCAAAATAAAAATAAAGGGGGCTGGGGATGTGGCTCAGTGGATAAGTGCCTGAGTTCAATCCCCAGTACCAAAAATAAATAAATAAACAAATAAATAAATAAAAAGTATCTTCAACTTTTTTTTCTTCTTTCTTACGTACTTAAAATCTGGATGCATGTTGAAATATTGAAGATATTGATAGATTATTGACATGACTGTATAAATCATATTTAATTTCAAGGTTGAAGTTAAATCCTTGAATAAATAAATGTTTGATAATGAGTCTTTAAAAGCAGTGTGGATTGCAGAAAGAACTACTCAGGTGCATAGGAATGAATTTGTTATGCCCTGAAGAGGTTTTGACAACTTGGAAAATCATTTAACTTTGAATCAAGTTCCTCATCTTTCAACTAGGGATACCAGTCTAGTTTCTAGGTACACGCCTGTAATCCCAGTTACTCCAAAGGCTGAGGAGGATTCTAAATTCTAGGCCAGCCTCTGCAATTTAGTGAGACCCTGTATCAAAATATCCTGCTGAGCGCCTGTAATCCCAGTGATTTTCGGAGGCTGAGGCAGGAGGATCCTTAGTTCAAAGCCAGCCTCAGCAACAGTGAGACACTAAGAAACTCAGTGAGACCCTGCCAATAAATAAATAAATAAATAAATAAATAAATAAATAAATAAATAAATAACAAATCGGGCTGGGGATGTGGCTCTAGTGGTCAAATGCCCCTGAGTTTAATCATCCCTGATACCCACTCCCTACCGGCCAAAAAAAAAAAAAAAAAAAAGAAACAAAAGGTTGGGGATATAGCTCAGTGGTAAAGCACCCTGGATTTAATCCCCAGTCCAAAAATATATATTTTTTTCCTTTTAGGAGTACTGATAATATCTGTGTGTGGTCCTTTTTAAGAAGTGACATTAAACCTGTTTCATGGTAGACATTTAAAAAATTAGTATTAGATGCTTTTAAAGTGATTAAGACATAGGGAGATCACCTACTCCTTTTTAATAGCAAGGGTTGAATCAAATTATGTATTTTAATATCAATGGCTTATTTTTTTTCAGATTTTTATAATTCAAAAAGAATGAAGGTATCTCCTCTGCAGTACGATTCTATTTTATGTTTATTGATAAAATGACATATTTGGAAAACAAATATTGTTTTAGTTATATCAAAAGTTAAACATCTTGTTTTTGGCTTTTTAAAACTATACTCTAATTATCATCTGACTACAACTTCACAGATAAATCATGATACCTGGAGTGTCATTAAGGTATCCTCTCCTTATTAGTTTTTTTTTAATTTTAATTTTAATTTTATTTATTTTTATGTGGTGCTGAGGATCGAACCCAGGGCCTCGCATGTGCTAGGCAAGAACTCTACCACTGAGCCACAACCCCAGCCTCTGTTTTTTAAAAAATATTATTTTAGTTGTTGATGGACCTTTATTTTATTTATTTATTTTTATGTGGTGCTGAGGATCAAACCCAGTGCCTCACACATGCTAAGCAAGCGCTCTACCACTGAGCTACAACCCCAATCCCCCCTCCCCTTTTTTAGTTCAAAGTATAAGAGAGGGAGATAGCTTCAAATTTTGTCGACTGTTAAAAACAAACAAACAAACAAATAAAATTCAAAATGTGGTCCAGCTGTTTCTTTGAACTCTAGCATTCAGGAAAGATTAAAGGGTGAAAGATTAAGCAGAGCAATGTGTCTAAATCTAGATATCCATAAATTCAAGGAAATGTGACATTAAGTGAAAAGAAAGCATTTCCTATCACATCTTCTCTGTTCCTGTTTTTAAATTCCAAGTCCTTTTAAGAAAACTTCTGCTACTAGGGAGTCTTTAGGCAATGTTTGGAATGCTCCTACAGGGAGCCTGGCCTGGTGACAGCCCTTTACTGCCAAGTGGTTGGGATTCAGATTTCAGACCGGCAGGGAAGAGGCTTTTGATGGGTGTGTGAAAGGAAGGGAGACTGAATGTCCCCGTGGTGCTTGCTAAGCAGAAGAGAAAGGGGTGGCTGTAGGGAAAATGGCAAGTCCCTAAGCCATGGCTTTTTTATACTTAGAGTTCACTGGTTTAGAACACCGAATAAAGCAGGTAACTGAAGAGACGTTTCACTAATTAATTTTGGGAAATATGACATTATGAAAAAAACAACTATAAGAACTTTGAGCAACCACTAAGAGTAGAGATTATCCTTAAGATCACTTTGAGAGAAAACTAAAAAAGGTGTGGTTCTATTGGTAAGTAGTAGATCTTAATGCAGAGTAAACTTTTGAAGCACGGGCTTTTCGCAGAACTTTCTCAGACAGGACAAAAGCAAAAGCAGAATGAAATGGTGAAGGTTTCTTATTCTTTATGATTAAGGATAATTTCTATGCCTCCTGGCAGGAGATGTCTTCATCTTACATGGATGTGGCCTTTCAGTCACAAAGCCCTTAGTGTACAACCCAAAAGCATCACACAGTTGAAGAATTGTCTGTGTCCCAATGGATTTATTTTTCCATGTAATTTATAACTGTGAATGGCATTATGCCTGAATATGGAAAGCTAAACAAAATCAAAAAAAGAAAAGCTGAAATAAGGGTTGGTTTAGGGGAATAGAATGAGTATATTCCTAAATCTATATTTTTTTTTTATAGTGTGTTTAAGGAGGTAAGGTAATGGTGGACGTTTGTCACTTTTGTGACTAGAAGTTTGGTTGGTAAAACATCACACTAGTAAGGCTATCAAACCCTGAAAGCAATTGCTTAAAAAGGCAGTTTAAAAATATTTTGGGTATATTTAACTAAAAACTATTTAAAGCTTGGCATTATGAGACAGAATGAGAAGACAGATATAGACAGAGAAATGAGCCCCTGTGCTACAGAATGACCGTGGCGGGGCCCAGTCATGGAGTAGTGGCCCTGGCTTTTTCTCCCACCTTTCTAGAAGGCAAGAAAGTCACACCATTTTGGGAGGAATTGGGAAAATCTTACCAAAATGTCAAATGAGATTATCTTTTCTAGTGACATTTCTTGTCGAAAAGTCTCAAGTATCATTCCATGAAAAGGCAGGAGGTTGAGAAACAAGTTGGTTTACATCGTAAAGGATTCTAAATTGGGTACCCTAGATGCTGGAGCAGCCAGAATGAAAACCACTAAATCACCTTCTTAGAGATAAGTTTAGGTGAGATAATAATGATAACAATTGCTGCTGTTTAGACATCTCTGGAAGAGCTTTTAGAAGAAGGGAAAGCGATGACCCTAATTCCTATTTTTCTTTTAATCCAGAAAGGAACCTGTTTAGAAGAAATATATTTTACAGATGAAAAAAAATTCTTTCCTTTGGGGCCCAACTTGATTGCTCTTTAGTTGTATTACATTGTAGCACGCAGGTTTTTAAATTCAAATTGTGAAGGGAAAAGAACGGAATATGTAAAACTGGCTGTGGATGACAGCGATGTTTGTAAACTGGGCCTTTAGAACTTTGCGGTAGAGGTCCCTCTTTGGTAGAAATATCTGCAGTTCCTTTACTTCTATCAGGGCTTTCAACTTTACTTCTATCAGGGCTTTCAACTTTATCGAGTGAAATGTTGGCCACAAAAGCATTTGAGGGAGTTGAGACTGTGTGATCTAGAGGAGGGTTCTGTTTTTTCCTCTTCTTCAGGTACAATCCTTAATTAAAGAGCTAATATTTGAGACACCTTCCAGCATCTTATGGGTTAAGGCAACCCCCTATTAGCTCTTAGTTTTGTTTTCATAGGAACAGATGATTAATGGAGTTAACCTCATTGTCTGCTATACAAGAGAATGGTGTTTCTGCACAACACCAGATCTATGCCGAGGTGAAGATTAAATTTCTCTAAGAATTTGAAGACCTCATGATCCCAAGGTCTGCTTATTGTTAGAGTTTGGATCTGGGATGTTCCCCAAAGGTACATGTCTTGAAGGCTGGGATCCCAGCAGGAGGCACTCTTAAGGGGTATTGGAACTTTGGGAAATGGGAACTAGCTGAAGAGGATAGATCCCCTGAAGAATGTCCTTAAAGGTACGTCTTGATCCTGGCCCCTCACCCTGCTGCTTCCTGGTTGCTGCCATGAGATAAACACCCTCTTTCTCCACAAACTCCAGCCATTATGATATTCTGTCTTACCTCAGGCACAAAGCAATGGAGGCAGCCATCTTTGAATTGAAAACTCTGAAACCATGAGCCAGAATAAATCTTTACTTCTTTTAAATATCTCGCCACCTCAGGTGTTTTGTCACAGCAATGCAAAGCAGGATATCACACTAATGCTGTAAGGGTTTTTTTTTTTAAATTTTTTCTTGAGTCATGTGTCTTTGAAACAGAAAATTTATATTGCAACTTGCCATAGATATGCATAGACACATATTTAGGGTATTAAAACATATTTAGGGTCCTTGAACCTCCTTGAAGTCTACTCCTTGAGTCCAAGCTTAGGAATACTTGGGCTAACATGTAATAGTGGCTATTGCTGCCAAATTTAAGCTCTAAATTTGGTCTGTTGTGTCAGTGCTATAGCCACAGAGCCTAGGACAATGTCTGGTTCAGAATCAACACCCACAAAAATTACTTGTTGAATGAATGAGTCAGTGACAAAGTGTACATATTTTATTTTTTGGTATGAGGCTAGAATGGTTTTGGTTATACTTTGTCAGTTCTTTACTAGCTATGTGGCCTTCATGGCTACATTTACTCCTGCTGCAAGGGACAGAAACCCAACCAGAGCATGCAGAGTGGAGGCTTGTTGTTTTCATTATTGGGAAGTCCAAGCAGAGATTTTGGCTTCAGCTGCAACTGGAACCAAGGGTTGAATTGATGTGTTAGTCAGTTTTTCGTGGTTGGGTCCAAAAACACCTGACAAGAAGAACTTAGAGGAGGAAAAGTTTATTTTGGCTGACGGTTTAAGAGGTGTCAGTCCATCGTTTGCTGACTCCATTGCTGTGGGCCTGAAGTGAAGCAGACCCTCATGGCAGAAGACAGCTGCTCATTGACATAGCAGCCAGGAAGCAGAGACAGTGAAGCGCCCTCACCAAAAATATGCCTTCAGTAACCTACTTCCTCTAGCTATACCCCACCTGCCTAAAGTTATCATCCAGGACAGTAGTCCTTTCAAATTACTATTCCTTGAAATGGATTAATCCACTGCCTAGGTTAGAACTCTCCTAACCTAATCATGAGCTTTCAGGAGACACCTCATACTGAAACCAAAACAGTTGGTGACACCAGGATTTTATCTGGCTTTCTTCATTTTTTCCTTCTTATAAGCTGTGTTCTCTGGCAGACTTTTTTTCCATCCGCAGTGTGGAAAATGGTTTGCAGGCCTACACTTTCCCCTATAATGCATGACCTCAAAAGCAGATAGATTCTCTGTTCCCCTTCCCTCCCTTTTCTTTCATTGTTCATGTTTGTTTTGTGTCATCTACTGTTATGGTTTCAATATGAGGTGTCCCCTGAAAGCTTACGATTAGGTTAGGAGAGTTCTAACCTAAGCAGTGGATTAATCCATTTGTCGGAATCATAATTTGAAAGGACTACTGTTCTGGATGATAACTTTAGGCAGATGGGGTTTAGCTAGAGGAAGTAGGTTACTTTGGTTCTGCTTGGGTTAGGTGCTCTCCTCTGGACCAAGAACTTTCTGGGGTGGTAGAAGAGAAAGGAGTTAGCCTTGGTCTCATACTCTCCCCTGGGTATTGGAGGGGTTCTGCTGGTTCTTAACCATGCCATTTTAAAAGTTGTAAGCGGAAAGGGGTATTTCTCAAAGGGTAAGGAGCAGACTAAAAAGTAACGGGTGTCTGTGGCGCCATTGGTAAATAATTAGTTTGAAATTGATAATGTGGTCTTAGAATGTTAGTGGGTCCATTGAATATCCCCATTGGTTTTGTGGAATCACAGAAGGTGCATGCATCCTCAAAGGAAAGACTTCTATATTTTTTTGCAGAATTTTTAAGAATTAGGGGAATAATTGCCAACACTTGTAAAAGAGAAAAAGAATGAGGAGAGCATTATAGGAATTCTGTGATGTCTGGTATAAATCACAGAGAGAGCTGCTGTCTTCTGATGACAGAGACAGTGATTTAGATTTACTATATGTGACATCGTGTTTTAGCATTAGCTTCTCATCTGCCCTGTGGTGCCTCTAGCAGAACATTGGCATGGACTGAATACATTGTGCTTGCCAGGGTACATAAATGTAACCAGTGAAGATTGATATAAGGTAGAGAAAATAGTTTAAAATGTATGGGCATTCTTGAAATGATTTTTGTGTGCTTTATCACATAGAAAACAGTCAATATCAATGATCAATATTCCAAATTATTGCAATTTCAATTATTCTTTCTTTGATCATATGTAACATTAAACATTGGTTTGTTAATAGTACATACATATTTTTTTAAATAGAAGGCGAATATTTTCTTTCTATAATTATTTCTTTCTATGATTATCATGCAAGTTTGAGAAAAATACTCTTAGGAAGACTGAAATACATTTAAATATTTAAGATGCTTTTTGAAAAATTGTTGACAAAGATTAATTAACATGATATTTAAAGCCTCATAATCTTAATTTTCTGTTTGGCTCATCATGAACCCAGGTTGAACAGGGACTGTAAGCTTCTTGCTGTAGTGCCAACTTTTGAATCCTAGGTTTTTAACAGGTCAGAGGCCTCATCCTGAGCTCCGTGTGTCTGTCAACCAAACGTGAACTTTTTGAAATTGTTTTCACACCCTAGTTCTTTTTGTTTGATCCCTTAAGTCTAGGTTAAGTGATTCAGTTAGAAAGCAGTATGGTACCTGACATACAGTAGGTGGTCAATTATATTTGTTTAATGAAAGGATGAATGAATGTGAATTAACATGTAACTGTGCTTCTTGAGCAACTGAGAAACAACAGTCTCTTGTTTTTCAAGGTTTTTTTTCCCCCATGTCGTGTTTTTTCCCATTAAAAATCATATTTGAATAACATTTCCACCAAGAAGTTGAATAAATTCTGATTTACTGAATTAAATAAGTGGATATTATTTACTTTGTTCCAGACGCAGTCTAGTTTTTTGACTCTGAAGTACTTAACTGCACTTTATTTATGGTAACTGTGATTTTGCTATGCATGATTACATTCCAAAACCAGTATAACTCTAAAGGAGAGAATAACTGTTGATAAGCATCCCTTGAGTTCTTCTAATATTCTCTCTAGGTGGGATATTGATAAGTTCATGTGAGACATGTTTATGGACCTTCTTTTTTCTTTCCTGGATTAGTTTTCAAAGTGATCTCCCTGTTTTTCTTTAATCGATATTGTTGCATATTCTTAAGGTACACAACATGATGTTATGGGATACATATAGATGGGAAACAGTAGTGAAACAAATTAACATATCGATCATCTCACATAGTTTTTCATGTGTGTGTGTGTGTGTGTGTGTGTGTGTCAAGAGCAGCTCCCATCAACTCATTTAGCACAAATCCCACATGAAATACAATTTTGTCACCCATAGTCCTCCTTCTGCAGATCTCTCCCTACTTTGCATCTCACTCATTCCTATCAGTCTGTTCTTAATTCAGGGGCGAGAGGGTTCTTCTTAGAAATAAGCCAGACCATGTGGAACCTTCCTGTGCTCCAAATCCTCTAGCAACTCCCAGCTCACTCAGAATAAAAGCAGTCTTTACTCTGACATGGGAGATCCAACGGGTTGTGGCCTTCTATTTCTTGATGTCTCTGATCTCCCTTCCAGTCACTCACCTTCCTCACTCCTGGTGGCCTCCTTGGTGTCTTCAGAAACGCTGAACGCATTCCCACAGTAGGGTGGTGAGCTGGCTGATCCCTCTGCCTGTACTGCAGTTTGCCTAGATGTCTCCCTCGCCTCCTTGAAGTCTTTGCCATGTTTTATTTTTCCTTCTTTTCTATAGCATTTATCTCTTAGTACACTATGTAATTTGTGGATTTACTATTTATCTGCTCCCCAGTTCCCTGCTGTAAGAATGTTAATTTTTTTTTTTTTTGCTCTTAGAATAATTCCTGGCAAATAGTAGCAGCTCAGTATATACTTGTGAAATTTTTTTAAAAATAGTTTTTTAGTTATACATGGGCTCAACATCTTTATTCTGTTTATTTATTTTTATGTGGTGCTGAGGATCGAACCCAGTGCCCACATATGCGAGGCGCCCTGCCACCGAGCCACAACCCCAGCCCGTGGAATTTAAATATTAAAGATATTTAAACTCATTTTCTCCAAAGTGACTGCCTTAGTTGTGAATTTCTTTCAACAATTAAATGATGCTAATGAATATTATGATGATGAAAATGATGATAGCTAATCATTGAATCTTTGCTTTATAATGAGCATTTATAATAAATAAAATCAATGATGATAATGATAATGTTGTTTAACATTCATTGAATATGCTAGGCATTTTGCATTATCAAATCAGTTAATTTTCAGGTCAATCTTATGAGGGGAGTACTATTATTATCTCAATTTTGTAGTTATGCAAATGAAGCAACTTTCCCAACATCATACAGTATGGAAAAGATAAACTTGTGATGCTGAAATTTTAAGAAGAAAAAATATAGTGTTAAATGTACATTACCCATCCCATTTTTTTTTTTTCTTTTTGGCACCAGGGATTAAACCCAGGGGTACTTAACCACTAAGCCACATCCCCAGCCCTTTTTATTTTAAGACAGGGTTTTGCTAAGTTGTTTAGGGCCTCACTAAGTTGCTGAGGCTGGCTTTGAACTTGAGATCCTCCTGCCTCATACACCCCAAATCACTAGGATTACAGGCATGCGCCACCATGCTTGGCATCCCACTTTTGTCTTATTTTGTATGAATACAATATTTCTTTTCATGAACATTCCCCTATTGTTACGATCACTGTCTGAAGGATGAAGGATTAGAATTAAGGGCCATTTTACATTTAGAGATTCATTCATTTCTTAGAATTAGTTACAAATTCTGCTTTAAGTGTGCTACTATTTCTGCTTTTAGGGGTTGGAAAAAATAAATTTTGTCTAGCCTAAAAGCAAGGGAGAATTTAATTCAATGCACGCACTGAAGCTCTTTCCAACTATGAGACTTTCCTTGTTTTTATTTATCTTTATTTACCTTAATTGGTTTTGCTTTCAGGTCATGTGGGTTCTTCATTATTTTCTGGTAAGGATTCTTTTACTCCATCTCAGAAAGAGAGGACTTTGTTCTCCAATTAAAATGCTGCAGAAGGGTATATCTGTCATTCCAGCCACAATTAGACGCTCACCATTAGCATAAACAAGTCTGGGATTATTTTCTTCATATTCATTTTGTACCAATTATAGGTAAGACTTTAGCATGACAACTGTATTTTTTAAAAACCCATCTTTATTCACATTTAGCTACTGTTAATTAAATACTGGAGGCTTTGTCTTTGAAGGATTTATTTAATTTTTAAAAAAAAATTTAAGTTGTAGATGAGCACAATATCCTTATTTATTAATTTATGTGGTGCTGTGGATCAACCCAGAGCCTCACACAGGTGAGGCAAGCACTCAGTCACTGAGCTACAACCCCAGCCCCTGTCTCTGAAGGACTTATGTGAGAATGGGAGTTGTTTTGTTCTGAGTTCTTCCTTTTCTGATAGTTCTTAAACACAGTCTGGTTTCTGCTTGTAGCTTTAACGAGGTAACTTTAATACCCCTCCAAATTTCTTTCTCACGCTGTAATGATTGTGGGAATTGGTCTGTAGTTGTCAGAGGTTTTTCTGGCCAGGGAACTTCTCTTGCCAGCTCTCTCGTCCTACTAATATATCTCTTTCATGTCTAATCGATTGGGAAGTGGTCATTGGTTCTCATTTTCATCTCTTTTTGAAGAAGGGAACAGGGAAGAGGCAGGTCCTTACAGCGACAGACCTAATCACCAATTGCATTGTGCTTTGAAGATTTCAAAGGAAAGGAATGTTTTTTGCTAACGAATGTTCTGTTCTGTTTCCTTCTGTTGTGCCTTGGAGCTCTTATTGACTGAATTATTTTTTTGAGGTTTCTTTTTCCTGCCCACTTCCAGGATACGTAATTAAATGCTGCTTTATGGTCTGCCCAGGAGATGGTCCAAGAATGATCTGTTGTATCATTACTGCTTGCTCCATCTTTCCTTCCTATGATTTAGTTACACATTCTGCTTCAAGAGAGCCACTGTTTCATCATCAACTCCCTTTTGTCTTTTGCATTTTGATTTCTTTATCTTTCTGATCTATTAAAGTAACAATTCATTTAACAATTCTTTTTGGTGCGATCACTATACACCACTGAATGGAATATTATGTGGGTGCACTTACTATGTATCACTTATATACATAATATGTACAGGGTATTATAAAATTACAAATATAGTGCTGCAATCCCCAGGGCTCTCATTAGTTATTGGAGACATGTAGCTGGAGGTCTAATATGATTAAATAACAGCTTGAAGTGTGATACTGAAAGGTGACAGCATGTCAGATATGGTGGGATCAGAGGAGACCCCATGCTTCTGGAGGATGAGTGAGGGTGGGGTTTTATTTATTTATTTTATTTATATGTGACAGCATATAAATAAAATAAATAAATTACAATTCTTATTACACATATAGAGCACAATTTTTCATATCTTTGGTTGTATACAGAGTATATTCACACCAATTCATGTCTTCATACCTGTACTTTGGATAATAATGATCATCATGTTCCACCATCATTAATAACCCCTTGCTCCCTCCCTTCCCTTCCTGCCCCTCTGCCCTATCTAGAGTTTGTCTATTCCTCCCATGCTCCTGCTCCTTATCCCACTATGAATAAGCCCCCTTATATCAAAGAACACATTTGACATTTGTTTTTTTTTGGGATTGGCTAACTTCACTTAGCATTATCTTCTCTAACTTCATCCATTTACCTGCAAATGCCATGATTTTATTCTCTTTTATTGCTGAGTAATATTCCATTGTGTATATATGCCACATTTTTTTTTATTCATTCATCCATTGAAGGGCATCTAGTTTGATTCCACAGTTTAGCTATTGTGAATTGTGCTACTATAAACATTGATGTGGAGTGTGAGGTTTTAGTTAAGTGTAATCCAAGAGGACACCACTTTTAAAAAATCCATATCTGTAAGTTTAGGTTATATTTTAGAGACAGAGTGGGAATATGAAAACCATATAGTCTGGAAACAATTAAGGGAACTGGTATATTAAGGTTCTGTTCATGCTTAAGAACATATTTTCTCCAGTTGCTGAGTTTTATGTATTACCACTTGTTGTTACGTTTTGCGTATGTCCATTAGATCAGCCTTGTTAAATATGTGTTTTAAAGCATGCATCCTTACTAATTTTTGTCTGTTTGCCCTCTCACTAATTGAGAAGTGTGTTGAAATCTGCCACTGCGATAGTGTATTTGTTAATTTCTCCCTGTAGTTTTAACAATTTTGTTGTGAACATTTTGGGACTTTTATATATAAATTTAGAATTTTTGTATCTTCTTAGGAAACTGAACTATTTCTCATTATATAATGGCTTTTTAAAATATGGAATAAGACTTTTTTCTTTTAGACTATTTTTCTGATGTTATAAATGCTACCACACCTTTCTTTTCTTAGTATGTCCTTATGTTCTAGGTATGAGTCTTGTGAATACCATGTGACTGGATTTTTTTATCCAATTGAAAATATGTCTTTTATGTGATGAATTAAATTTAAAAAATTAATTTTATTATGCTTGTTTTAGGCAAAGGACTGAATATTTTCCAAAAGGAGCAATATAGATGGCCAAGAAATATATAAAAAGCTGCTCAACGTTAGTTATCATCAGGGAAATGAAAATTAAAACCACAATGAGATATTACCTCATACCTATTAGAATGACTATTATCAAAATGACAAGAGATAAGACATTGGCAAGGGTGAAAAGGGAACCCTTGTACACTATTGGTGGAAATGTAAATTAGTATAGCTATTATGGAAAACATTGTAGAGGATTCTAAAAAAATTCAAATAGAACTACCATATAATTCAGCAGTTCCACTCTTGGGTACTGAAATGAAATGGTTATGCCAAAAGACATCTATATGCCCATGTTAACTGCAGTATTCACAGTAGTCAAGGCATAGAAACAAATTAAGTGCTCACTGATTGATGGATGGATAATGAAAATGTTTTCCACCTGCATGTGCGCGCATGCACACACACACACATACACACACACAAACTGGAATGTTAATCAGCATTTAAAAAGAAGGAAATCCTGTCATTTTTCGACAACAGGGATGAATCTGGAGGAAATTATGCTGAGTGAAGTAGGCCAGGCATAGAAAGGCAAATACTGTGTAATTTCACATATATGTGGAACCTAGAAAAGTTGATCTTTTTTTTTTTTTTTAAATTTTTGTTGTTGTAAATGGACATCATGACTTTTTTTTTTAATTTGCTTATTTTTTTATATGGTGTTAAGGATTGAACCCAGTGCTTCACATGTGCAAGGCAAGAGCTCTGCCACTGAGCTACAGCCCCTTAAGCAGAGAATAGTAGTTGCCAGGGACTGGAAGGCATTGGAGAGCAAATGGGGAGATATTGATCAAGAGATACAAAATTTCAGTTGGATAGGATGGGGCTCCAAGCTACAGTGTGGTGACCGTATACATTAATAATAATGTATCATGTACTTAAAATTGCTGAGCTAGTGGATTTTTAGTGTTCTCACCACAAAAATTGAGTATAAAGTAATAGATACATGAATTAGCTTGATTTAATCATTCCACAAAATATATATATATATATACACACACACACACACACACACACACAAATGTCAAAATGTCATGTGTACATTGTAAACATATATATGATTTTCATTAGTTAATTATACCTTAATAAAATTGGATTGGGAAACATTTTTACCCTGTATTAAGTTAATTGTTGTTTGAAGTCATCTTGTACAATTCAGAACCGGAGGCTGTTTAACTCTGATCATTCCCTTTCTGCTCATATGCTGCTGTTGGTATTTCAGTGCTGTTCTTTTTAACCCTTTATGTGAGTAGTTCCTTGTCATTCTTTTATGTTATGTTTAGGTTAATTCACATGTTTACCAGCACCTTTTCTATCTCCTGGTGTTTTTCAGATTCTGAGACATTTGCTGTCTGTTTAATTGCCGTGGGTTTCCCTTGGGCTACTTTAAAGACCTTCTCTACATTTGTTGCTTTGTATTTTTTTCAATATGTGCAGTTTTTTAAAAAAATATATCTATTTTTCCAGGCATGTTGGCTGACAACTGTAATCCCAGGGACTTAGGAGGCTGAGGCAGGAGGATTGCAAGTTTCAGGCCAGCCTCACAATTTAGCCCTAAGTAACTCAGCAAGATCCTGTTTTGAAATAGAAAAAATAAAAAGGGCTGGGGATGTAAGTCAGTGATAAAGCACCCCTAGGTTAAATTCCCAGTTATGCCTCCCTACCCCCCCCAAAAAGTCTGTTTCTTGGAATATATTGTATTTTCTATTTCCGTGGATTCATATTTTTCATTACCTATGGAAATTCTCAGCCATTATCTCTTCCTATATTGCCTCTTCCATTCCATGTTCCCTCCTTTTGAGATGTTAATGACATGTGAATAACTTTCTCATCCTACCCTGTATAGCTCTTAACCTGTCTTTTCTATTTACTCTATTCTTTTCTTCAAATTTTTTTTTGTAGTTGTAGATGGACAGATGCCTTTATTTTATTTATTTTCATGTTTTGCTAAGGATCAAACCCAGTGCTTCACATATGCTTGGCTGACACTCTGCAGCTGAGCTAGAACCCCAGCCCCTCCTCTATTCTTGTTTTCTGTTTCATTCTGAGTAATTTCTTATGATCTATCTTCTAGCTTAGTAAGTAGCCGTATCTAATTTACTATCTTGAACCCATCTATTTATTCCATAATGATTTTTTATATCTCTAGGAATTCTTTATCAAATTTATCTGGCCATTTTATGAGTTCTTTCTCTTTGATCTTTAAAAAAAATCTTTCATTTCTTTAAGGATTTCATGATAGCTATTTTATAGTTTTCATTGATGATTATAATATTTGTTGTTTTTGCTGATTCATGACTAGTTTATTCCCTTATTTTTTTTTAGTAAGTTTTAAATATTTAAGTTCATATTCATTTGAATTTAATCTACGGTATGATGACTATAAACTGTAGATAAAATGGAAACAAAACAAAACAAAATCTGTGCTTAGGCACTGGAGTGACCCCAAAGCAGACAGAACCCTGAAATGAGGGAGGTGTTTCTCCTGGGAGGAGGAGAGTGGCAGTGGCACAGTGAATTTCTGAATTTTATGGCCTTTTATCTTGCAAATTGCTGCAAAAACTCAGATAGTAATGACAGTCTAGAAGTAGTAAACATCTACACCTGAACTTTGCCTAGTGAGTCATTTTATCAGCACCAGTGATTTTTCTAGCTCTTTGTAAATAATTGAGAAGTGAGTTAAGGTCAGCTCAGCCATAACTAAATAATTGATCTCAACCGTCTACGGATGCCCATTCATATTCTGAGGTACTTTGCAAATGCTTTGGCTTTCAAGGGAACTGTAATAAACAGGCGAGGACAAAATACTTAACCAACTGGCTTGCAACAGTACTGGGTTCAAAGAGATTGAGGAAGAGAGGAGACAGAAGGTCAAGAAAAGGAAGTTATTAGATGGAGAAGGAAAAACCTAGAAAAAAAAAGTCATGATTTTTTTTTTTTCTTTAGCAGGGTCTGGACTTTTTTTCTTTTTTGATATGGGGGATTGAACCCAAGAGACTTTACCACTAAGTTACACCCCTCATCCTTTTTTATCTTTATTTGAGAAAGGGCTTTGATAATTTGCTGAGGTTGGCCTTGAACTTGTGATTCTCCTGTCTACTGTGTGGCTGGGGTTACAGGTACGTGCTACCACGCCAGGCTTGGATTAGGACTTTAAGCTTTCAAAACATAGGGGCAAATCTTTTCTGAAATCATGTTTGAAATATATGTTTCTTTGAAAGGCTATAGGCAATTTAGATTTTTCTGGTGAGTTTCATAGTCTGAATATAATTGCTGCAAAAAAATTGCTTCAAAGAGTGACTACTTCTTGCAATAATTTGTAGAAAATATTAATACACAAGCATCGTCTTTGTAGTCCATATGGTACTTATCTCAAAGGAGAAGATAATGATAAATTTTATTGGTTTAAATTTAAAAAGTACACCTTTTGAATGGCAAACAAGTATGAATCTAACTCTTGTAACCATGGGTAGGTAAAATCAGAGAACAACCATGAGTGGATTTGTTGTATTGCATCTGTTTTACATTTACAATTTAGAACACTTTTTTAGCAAAAAATTTTGCAATGAAATTACTTTCCTTTTGGCATGTTTTAAATTATTTGTGGCTTTGCAAAGGGGTATATCCACAAGACCTGTAAAGTGTGAAATTGGACATTTGTAATATTGCCTGTCATGTTATTCTGAATTATGAGAAGATTGTCATATATACACGAATCTGCAGCCTGGAAATGATTCCTATTGGGGCAACTTGAGATTTTCTAATAAGAAATGTGTCCAAATTACTAAGTATTTTTTTTTAAAATAATGAATTAAAAAACTATGGTGAATGAGTGGAATGCAATTACTTGTTAGTATTTTGCTGATAATGAGAAAATAAATGTATAAACTTAAAAAAATGTGCTAGGGAGTTGAACTTTCAAACTATAGAAAGAGTGCAATGATAAAGGTCAACGTTTGCTATTAAAGGATTATGTCACAAGCCCGCTCTTACCACAAAAAAAAGGGACCAGAGAAACAAAAAAACATAGAAATATAACAGCTGGCTCAAAAAAAAAAAAAGAGACACAGAGAGATTGAGTAACTAACATCAACACAACTGGTTAATGCAGATCAAGGACATAAACCACATCTCTTTCCTTCTATTCTAGTGTTACTTCTAAATCAAGTGAAGAAGGGATTCAAACTGTGTGCCAGGATGGTGGGGAGATGGTAAGGAGGAAGGACAGATTACGGAAGAAGCCAGGAGATTACAGTCAAGGGAAATATTCATGTAGTCAAGCAGTACAAATCAGATAGGTGGGAGACAGTGTTATTTGGGGTAAAGTTCTGAGAACACTCTCACAAACAGTTGTATCCTGCTTAGAACTAGCCATCCTCTTAACCCCCTTTCTTACTAAAAGCTTTTAATAACATCTGCTGTGGATATCTGGCATACTCTGTCCTTCATTTTATTTAAATGCACTTCAGAGTCATTTTATTAGAAATAAACTATGTCACTTAGTATTAAATGGGTCAGGGCTGGGATTGTAGCTCAGTGGTAGTAGAGTGCTCACCTCACATGTGGGGCACTGGATTCAATCCTCAGCACCACATAAAAATAAAATAAAGGTATTGTGTCCATCTACAACTAAAAAAAAATTAAATATTAAAGGGTCAGATATATCTGACAAACAGACATCAGGAAAATATTACACTTATTTCACAATATAGTCAATATAGAAATACCATTTATGACTTCATAAGGAAAAAGGTACAACTAGCATATTTTACCTAGCATGTGACATTTTCTTTGTAATTGTTGGAACAATAAGGGACTGGCGTCTAAGGAATAATTTGCTTACTCTGAGAAATCTACTTAAAAATCTGATAGTTATTCACTTTTTATATTTTTTTTTATATTTTTTTTATTATTTGTGCATGTTCCTAGAATATATGTTGTTTAGTTTTAAAACCTATTTAAACTTTCTTTATAAATGGAATTATGTAACATTTATTATTTTGGGACTTGCTTTTCTTAAGCTCAACTTTATGTTTTTGAGATTTTTTAGAGTTGTTGCAACCTGCTACAATTCATTCATTTTCAAATAGTTTTCTACCATATGAAGTTATTCATTTAGTTGTAGTTTCTTCATGCTGCCATTTGATGGGCATTTGTTTTTTTTTTTCAGTTTCTTCTATCATAAACAGTGTTATCTTGTACACTTCAGTACATGTTTTCAGATGCACATTTGTAAGATTTCTCTAGGGCATATAAAAACTGGGAATGGAAAGGCTGAATGGGAAGACATGACCATGTTCAACTTTAAATACCACATTTAAAAAATATGTTTCTTGGGGTAGGGTTGTAGCTCAGTGGTTGAGTACTTGCCTGGAATATGTGAGTCACTGGGTTCAATCCTCAGCACCACATAAACAAATAAATAAATAAAATGAAGATATTGTGTCCATCTACAACTGAAAAAATATTTTAAAAAAGTGTTTATTCTAGTTTTTACCCCTGCCAGTAGTGAATGAAAGTATACATTGATTCAAAAACTTGCTAACATTTGACATTAACTTTATCTTTTGCCAATTTGTTGCATATTAATACTATTTGATTCGCATTTTCCTGATTAGTAAATAGGATGAACATTTTATCAAATGCTTAAGGACTATTAATGCTTCCTCAAAACAAAACAAAAAACATTGTTCATGATTTTTCTTTTTTAAAATTGATTCTTAGACATTATTTTAAATTCCTCTTAGGAAGGCTTTGTAGCAAATATCCTCTCTTACTTTGTAACTTGTATGTAAAGAATACTGTTAGTATTTATGGCTTCTTTGTATGAACTAAAAAAAGGTGCCTATGTAGGCTGCACAGTGTTCTCTTGTGCAAACATACCACTCCATCTGCACAGTCACAGCTTCTGCTGCTGTGTATGGCTTCTACAGTGGAGCACAGACCAAGATTCAGAATTTAGTTAATAAGCTGCCACCTTTGTTTAGTGTACAAATACACAAGTGTGGTGGTAGTCTTGTGACTTTTCTGTCTCTTGGTATACTGTCTTGGTGGATAGAACTTCTTAGTTTTTTTTTTTTTTTTGTACTGGAGATTGAACCCAGGGGCACTTCATCACTGAGCCTCATCCCTAGCCCTTTTTAAAAATTTTACTTAGAGACAGGGTCTTGCTTAGTTGCTTAGGGCTTCACTAAATTGCTGAGGCTAGTTTTGGAATTTTAATCCTCCTGCCTCAGTGTCTTTAGCCACTGGGATTACAGACATGCACTAATGTGCCTGGCTAGAAGTTTTTAGTTTTAATGTAGACAAATATATCAGTCTTTCTTAGTTTTGGTCTGGCTTAGTTAATTTTTCTCTTCTTATGACAATTATCACCCATCTGTTTTTCTGAATAGATTTATTTTATTTTTAAATGTCGATGAACCTTTATTTTATTTATTTATATGTGGTGCTGGGAATTGAACTTAGTGCCTCACACATGCTAGGCAAGTGCTCTACCACTGAGCTACAATCCCAGCCCTATTCTTCTGAATAGTTTTTACTATCACATTAAAGGCTTTAGCCCACTTGACATTGACTTTTTATGTGTACTGTGAAGAAAGGATTATGTATTTTTAAAAAAATGAATAATAAATTGCCTAAACATCATTTAACAGTCATCTTACTTACCTTAATACGTGTGTGTGTGTGTGTGTGTGTGTGTGTGTGTGTGAGAGAGAGAGAGAGAGAGAGAGAGAGAGAGAGAGAGAGAGAGAGAATATGAGAGAATGAGAATTGTGCTAAGGTACCCAGGCTGGCCTTAAACTTGTGATTATTCTGCCTTAGCCTCCCAAGGAGCTGGGATGTACCACAATGTCAAGCCCTACCTGGATGTGTTTTGCTGTTGGGTGTCTTTACATGACAGAAATTAGTAAGGCTTTATGCAAATTAATGAATGGTATACTTAAGTATAACTACTGCTTTCTAATTTTATAGATACTGTAAAAATGGAATTATAGGATTGTGAAATTTTTAAAGTTGGAATTGATATCAGTGGAAGTCAATCAGCACTTCAGTAAAAGATTTTGAGTGTCTACTACATCTCCCTTATTTTACCATGCATGTACAGTGTACAAGAGAACTCAAATTTGACCCAATAGAATGGAAGAAAGGAGCAAAGTCTTTGGTCTTACGGATTTGAGTACAGATCTTTTCTTGAGCTATCATCTTGGCCCTATCATTTGATCTCTCTAATCTGGAGGAAGAAAATGTCTTCCAAGTCTGGAATTTAGTGTAATTCATATAAATATATAGAGCGGCACTTGACATGTGATCAGTGAGTGATAGACCGATAGTTGGTCTCTGAGATAATGATAATTTTAATTAGAATTTTTTGCCTACTTTGGTTGAAATCCATGGAAACCATTCATCATGTTTTGAATTATGATCTTTTCCTGGACTATCAGTGTGGTCTCATACTCCCTGTAGCTCCCCATCAGCCATGAAGTCATGAAGTTCAACAACCCATACTGTACAGTGTACTGTACTGCTAAGCTGTGTTGCTCAGTAGGTTAGCTGTATTCATCACATTTTGACTTTTGATATATTCAAATTATGATGTGTTTAATCTGGCCATAACCTCATCACAAGTTGAGAAGCATCTATAGTTATTATTTGATTGAGAGGATAAGACTAAAGTATCTGACACACTTTCAGACTATCTTTTAAATTAGAAAATACTCTTAAAGTTGCTGTAGGAATTCAGGGTAGAACTTCCTATCTGGGAAATGAACAAGTGGAACTTGAAGATGTTTAAAGGATAAGTTTCAGTTCTGAAGCTTGAAGCCAGGATTGAGGTTGGATTGCAATTAAGTTTTTTAATATGGACAGCAGTAGAATGTCCTAAACCACAAAACCAAGAAAATAAAAAACAATGCATTTTCTCTTGACTGTTGATATTTGTAAAAATAATTAATGGAACACTTTATTTTAAACAAAGTGTTGGGCTGGGGTTGTAGCTCAGCAGTAGAGTGCTCGCCTCGCACATGCGAGACCCTGGGTTCGATCCTCAGCACCACATACAAAAACAAACAAATAAAATAAAAGTTTTGTGTCCAACTACAACTAAAATATATATATATATATATATATATATATATATATATATATATATTTTTTTTTAAAAACCAAAGTGTTAGGTGTAGTCAACTTGAATTTCATGCATAAACACAAATTTCATATAGATGCTATGTATCTTACAGTAGTTTAAACTTTTTTCTTCTGTCCAGTTGAAATTTGATTTACACTTTTATTCATACTTATGTATAACATCATTTGAAAAAGCTAATAAATTCTCATAATACTTTGGAAGATCCAAATGTTGATGTTTTTCCTTCCTGTAAACTGAAGTGAATGAATAATTCAATCAGTTATGATTTATGAAGAGAAGATAGATATAAGGACAACACATTTATGTTAGGGGAGTTTCAGTGACAGGTTTAGGTTTTATGCTATCATTGTAATTACCTGTATGGCTAATTTGCTAATGCATGGTCATGTGAAAACTAAATGCAGCCCATTAAAACTGAATTGATATAATGGGTTGAAAGGTGTTATATGAGAAATCATCATTTAGAACAGATTATCTTGACCCTTTTCAGGATATGACATTTTGGGTAATTTTCTGAGACACATATAGATGGGAAATATTTCTGATCTTTTCCTCTATCTACTATTAGGCTACCATTTATTGTTTCCAATTATTTTTACTATTTATATAAACTATCAAAAATAACATTATTGATTTATTCAGAAGTTTGAAATACACTTCTGTCATTTATTTAATTAACAATCAGCATTTTCCATTCTGAGGCATATTATTTGGAGATGGGCATATACTTGTAAGCAAAAATGATGTCTCTTGGAGCTTATAACTTATAGTGTTACATGTATGAATTTTGATGGAATATGATACATTCTGTTGTTATAGGATAGTCTATTATGGGAGCCCAGAACAGATAACTCTAAACCAGTTAAGTAAGCTCAGAAAAAATAGATTCTCAGTCCCCATTCCTAGAAATTTTATTTGATGGATCTGGAAAAAGAACAAAAATTGTTATCATTATTATTAAATTCCTCAAGTGTTTCATCCAGTTGGCCAAATTTGGGAAATACTTATTATGAGTGATTAAAATGGATAATAATCTTGCCAGGTACTGTGAGTGAATTAGATAGGGATGGAATAAATATTGATATTTTTCAGATGACTTCTACTCATAGGCCAAAGATTGATTTTTACATTTATCCTTTTTTGTTTGTCATAAATTATTTTCCTTAGATTATAAAATTTAACTGCCTCATATGTGGGTGAGAGAACCTGGCATATGAGTAGTTACATGAAAATGACCTGGAATTATTGTGTGGCTGTAAATCTAATGAAAGTCAGATGTAGGCCTTGACTTCCCATAGAAGCTACTTTAAACTTAGAATGCATCACTGTAGCCAGGCTTGGTGGCACAGGCTTGTAATTCCAGTGGCTCTGGAGGCAGAGAGGAGAATTTTGAGTTCAAGTTGGGCCTCAGAAATTTAGTGACGCCCTAAGCAACTCAGCAAGTCACTGTCTCTAAATAAAATAGAAGAAAGGGCTGAGGATGTGGCTTGGAAGTTAAGTGCCCCTGGGTTCAACGCCTGGTACAAAAAAAAAAAAAAATCACTCTAAGGTTAGTGTAGGGGTGAAAGGTGAAAGGAGGCAATAGTTTCTGTACCCTGAACTTCTTCAGGGAGGGGAGCATCTGGCCTCATGTGGATAGTATCTTTAAGGAGGATGTTAAACAGTTGGTATAGATGGAAGGAAGTTGAGCTCCTCTGTTAATGTCAATATAAAGAAGACATAGGTTTGTTCATCTCAGAAAAACTTATACTATGTAGTTCCAGAAGAACTGGAAGTTAAATGGGTAGCAAATGATCAATTATTCACTGACTTGTTTATTCATTTAACAAATACTTATTTAGTACCTACTGTAACTCAGTTTAGTAGATGCCAAAGACATAATAGTAAACAAGAACAAAAGTTATAAAAAATGTGACAAGGACTGTGATGGGAAAGATAGAGTGCTATTTCTAAGATTAGTAGTGCCAAAAGGATGGTATGTAAATACTGGTCCTGGAGATATTCAGGAAGAAATTGTAGAAATTATTTAAACAACTGTAAGTGAAATCCTCTTTGGCTTTTAATATCAACAATTGTACAAGTCTTATAACAGACATAAGACTTGTACAATTATAATATATATATTACTCTCCTTGCTTCTTCCGACCCCTATCCCTTTCCGTTCTTTCCAAACTCAATTCCAAGTCACCAAGTCCAAAGAATGAAATGATTACGTTTGTGATTCTCATACAAGTTTGTGTATAAGGAATGGCAAATTCTTAGAATTAGAGTCACTCTTCATTATTATGGTTTTATCTAGGCTATCAGTAATTGAGGATAGACACAGGTGTTTACATAAGTGCACTGTGATCTGATTTATGGCTTTAGTTCCCATTTCTCTTGAAGTCTAGTCCATTCATGTGGGGGTCTCTGTGGCATTTGGTGGGAGCTTGTATTTCTGTAGGAATGGCAGGCACGAAGGATGAGTGGAGTGTTAATGTCTTTTATGTAATTTTTATGTCCTCTAAATAAGACTATGATTCTTTTATCATTATGTTTTGAATTCTTAACGCATCTTGGCTAATTAGAAAAGCTGACCTTTCCTTCACAGCGTTTTTATTTAAATGATGTGATGATATTCTTAGAACTGTTTGAAGTCTTTCAGATTCAACATTACAAACTGCACTTAGACATCACGGAGGTTTGGATTTGTTTTCTCTTGATCCAATGTGACTTCCTGTTTCTAAGAAAACAGTTTTTAAAGACTCTTAAAAGGAATTTCTTGCATGCCTGGCAGCTCATGTAAAACCACATTTTAGTGAACTAGCATAAATGAAGTATATATGGGAAAAGAAATCAAAGAAAGAACAGTACTGCTTGACCAAATTAGTGTTTTATTTTGTGGAAACTGAATCCCATAGAAAAATCTGGTGATTTAGGAAGTGTCTGCAGCTATGGACCAAAAGTTTCATTTTTTTTTTTGGTTAATCATCCTATTTCAAGGGGCTTATTCTGTGCTGGAGTTGTTGCATGACAGCAAGTCAAATACTTAAAAAAAATAAAAGGAAAAAGAAAAAAGTGCCCTTCAAATAAATTCACATGTGTGTAACTAATTCACATGTATTCTCACAATTTTCTGGAAAAAACCTAAGTAATCCCACTAGTTAGTCCATGGGAGATGAGCTAATGAGTCTTTGGTAGTTAGATCTTTCTCTGTGAACAGGAGACTCACATCTCACAATTCAGAGATATGACTTCTCCCTCTTGGAATAAGACTAGAAAGTGGCTTTTTGTAAATATTTTAACAGGGATTAAACATGATTCTTTTATGACTACTAAAGGCAGTTTATTCATTTGACTATTATTTGTTAATCACCTGATACATGCAAGTCATTATTCTAGAAACACAGAGTATAGTGCAAAATAAGACAGAATGTTCTTGATTTTATTTACCAACTAAACACTTATTTAAAGGCTTACCATACTCCAGAAAGTATTCTAGATATTTTTAAAATCTCAAGTTGTTTAATCATCCTAACAGTAGTTTGAGATAATAACTTTTATCCTTGTTTTACAGGTGTAAAGAATGAGTCCTAGGACTGGGGCCATAACTCAGCGGCAGAGCACTTGCCTAGCATGCATGAGGCACTGGGTTTGATCCTCAGAATCGCATAAAAATAAAATAAAGGCATTCTGTCCATCTATAACTACAAAAAAAAAAAAAAAAGAGTCCCAAAGTCCTAGGTAGGAAGTGGGTGAGCCAGAGTTTGAAGGCAGGATGAGTACTCATAGCCACCTGCCACATGGTCATTACAGATTTGGGTGGGATTCCTTGTTAATATACACACAGAGGAAAGAGAGGAAAATAAAAGCTATGGGTGGTCTGACCACTCTTGATATTTTGCTATCTGTGTTCCTTTTGTTATATGTATATGTGTGTGTGTGTGTGTGTGTGTATACGCATGCATCCATGTATTTAAACATGTGATATCATATTTGTTGGTTATCACTTATTTTTACACTGTAGTATAGGCATTTTGGAGCCCAGTGCATTTTATTTAATAAAATTTTAAGTAACTCTGTAGTATTCCATTTCTCTAACTAGTTTCCTACTAGTTAACAATATGTTCTACTTTCTAATTTCATAAACCTTGTTGTAATGAATTCCTAAAAACAAATCTTTTTACAAATTCATGGTTATTAAAAAGTTTCTTAGTGAAGCTGTTAACACTGTGTAAATACTTATGCAGTGTCCTTGTGCAGCCTGTGGACTATACATATGACAACATTAACCATGTAATCATACTTTCCCTTGTAGGTTAGTGGATGACAGATGTGTGGTGCACCCAGAGGCAGGGGACCTTGCTAACCCTCCCAAGAAGTTCAGAGGTAAGAATTAGAAAAAATATGTTTTATTATATGACCTAAGATAGCAGATTGTTTTTGTGTCAAAATAAGTAATGTTAAAACTTTATTCAGTGTAGAACTTTCAAATACCACTGAAAGTTCTTTCAAAAATGTACCCATTGTTGTTCTTTGATACATTGGAGGATTTATAATGAAAGAATAATTTCAATTTTTGTTTTGCTGGACAATAGTCTTCTGTTGAAAGGAAATCATGGTAATTAACTGTGAAAGATGGCTTTTCAAGCCAGTAAATGCAGCCAAATAAATTTATTTATATATTTATGTGGCAGTTATTATAAATGTTATAGTGCTTCATTGTTAGCTGGTTAATTTATCTTTGTAAAGTCTTTAGGAAAGTGACAGTGATGCTTTAGCTTGGCTTTAAATACACTCTGGATGGAGTATCATAACTAACAATTGTCTTAGAAATCCTTTCTAAGCAATCTTAGAAATAGCTTGATAATATCTTTAACTGATAAATGGGTTTAGTAGGAATTGATTATAACTCAGGTTTACAAAAGAACCAATGGAATCTGTAAAGAATCCTAGAAAACTAAAATCAGTAATTAAAAGCTTGTTAAATATATTTCATAATTTGTGTATGCTTACAATGATAAAAATAAATTTAAAGCAACATTTATTATGAACGCTTTGCATACATTCATTCTTACAATGATAGAAATCAGATTTAATAAATAATTAAAAAAAAAAACCAAAACCCTGCAGAATGAAAAGAATTCCTTAGAGTGACATACTTAAGTCAAGATGCGATGATCAATACACTGGGGAGGGGAGATAGTTAACATTTAGTAAATAGTCACTATGTTTTACTCTCTGTGGTAGGTGCTTTATACACAATATCTTTTTATGAGAATATTTTTCTTTCCCTCAACTTAGAATCTTGTAGAGAGAGTGTCATTTTAATTAAACTCACCACTTTGTATGAAATCTAAATTTTTTCCCAAGTGGAGAAAACATAAAATAGGCTTTGAAAGGTAAAATACTCACTGGAGACATTCCTAAAATTTCTCAGTAGGAAGAGTCTGCTAACTCTGGGTAAATGAGACCTTACAATAGAAGTCTCCACTGAGGAGGAACTCAGTAGTAAAATCACTACAGATAGGTTACCAGCACTGAGGAACAGCCTGCCAGAGACTCAGCAGCAAGTGTGTATAAAATAACTTAAAAGGTAAAAGAGGACGCAGAATCCCTCATAGATGAACAGAGAGCATGAATGGAGGTGAGGTAGCATGAACTAGCATGTTATGTAAAGCTGAAGAGGGAATTAGTGCTCTGGAGAAAGAGATCTGAGGAAGTCACCCAGTATGTAACAGAGAGATATGAAGAAGGATATGAAAGAGTGATGGTAAGGTAGGAGAATAGATCGAGAAGATCCAGCAGCATCCAGCTGAATTCTAGAAGAGATCAGAGGGAATGGGAGAGACGCAACCTATGAATAGACATGGGTGAGAACTTGGATCAACTGGAGAAAAAAGTATTCCCCCAATAGAAAGGGCACATCATTTTCAAAGTAGTAATGATAAATACAACCAAATCCACAGGTAGGCACTCCCTTGTGAACTGTAGAGCATTAAAGGCAAAGAGAAAAGTTTTGAAAGTAAACTGGGACAACACTGTATTTGTATTAAGAAAAAGCATGAGGTTTAGGTTTTGACTGTGTCATTCAATGGCTATGTCCTTTTAAATAGGTCACCTAACCGTTTTGAGCCTCAGAGGACATCTGTCCTCTGGGATGGATAATGGGAACAGTGCCTATCACATAAGGTTTTGTGAGCCTTGAAATCTTTCCAGAGCAAGTAAATGTAAGAACATTTTAGGTCATTATATGATACTTAACTAACAATAGAAAAACATAATGTATTTTCATTAAAAATATTTGGTTCTACCCTTAAATTATAATCTCTTCTAGGGGAGAGTTTTATTTTATTAGTTTTGTGTTTCCAAGACATGGAGCTTTACCCTTCCCCCCCAAAAGTGGCCATTAGATAATTTTGGATGAGACATCCAACCTTTCCCTGATCATGTGATAAAATTTGGTTCCCAGGGGTGCCCCAGATTTCACTGCCGTGAGCCTGGGCAGCCTTATTCCTTGGAGGGTCAGCAATAATTACTCTTTCAAAGATAAACTTTAGGATTTCAGGCTGCTGTTTCTCTTTTTCTCTTTATCATTAAAGTAAATTGTTTTAAAGTGCGAAGATTATTTTAGAGTATGTGAAGGAACCCTGAGCTCCATAACAACTCCATACTCAAGAGGTCAATATATTCAGATACTTGGTCTCACTTTATTCAGTAGGCACTGGTTCAAAGTATGAATCATTCTTTCAGGCGCTCCATCCCTTGGCCCAAACCCTGGCTTTTCCTGTAATCTAATGCTTTAGGTCATTACCCTTGCTGATTTGCTCTCATTTTCTATTTCTATTTCTAAAAGTTTAAGACTAAACCATTTAGCTTACTCCATTTATCAGTAGAAAAGGAAGGTCCTTTCCTATTGGGGACCCAGGGCTCCCTTTTATCTTAAAGCTCAACTCTCCTCCCCATCCCTGCAGAGCCCCAGGGGAGAAGGGGTGGCCTCTGACCTGGTCTTCATACAGCCCACCTGGCCTGGAGCCAATACTATTGTCCAGACTGCCTCATCCTCTCCTGTGGCCAGTCCTTTACAGCTCTTGGGTTACACCATTTTATGCCTGATTATGCTTTCCCAGTTCCCTTTGCCTGTAAAAGCCATTGCTGTTCATAGAACTGCTTCCCAGAGTCACCATCCCAGCATTTCCAGACCCCTCTGCCAAGTTTCCAGAGCACCCTTCCTTATTGTTACTTTTCAGAAAAACAATAGTCTATCAGAAGCTCAGCTGTACCTCAGTTCCTCTTGCCTCAGCCAGATGCATGACATTCTTAAATTAATTTAAGAAGATTTTTGTATTTTTCAATACTCATGCTATGACTTACTCAAGTGAGTTGTAACATTTTAGAGTGCTGAAGCAATGAAAAGTAGATCTCGTACAACTCCTCCAATTTTTTGAGTGAGGTCCCAAAGTTCCAAATAAGTTACAGTGATTCTCCCACATACACACAAAAATTATGTGGTAGAGTCTTCTTTTGACTGTGCTTCACTTATGAGCAGAGGAAACAAAGTTCTAACAAATATGCAATTTCCAAAGTGTTAGTTTACTACCTGCTGGACAGCTGTTTTTCAACAGAAACCGCACAATGAAAATAATATAAACAGAAGCACAGCGGCATTAAGCGAATACAGTTCCTTTAATATTCAGATATTCCCTATTTTTAAAAAAATATTCTTAAGTTTTAGGTGGACACAATATCTTTATTTTACATTTATGTGGTGCTGAGGATCGAACCCAGTGCCCCTGCATATGCTAGGCAAGCACTCTACCACTAAGCCACAACCCCAGCCCAGGATATTCCCTATTTAAAAATAATAAGCTTGAAACTTTGGAATCAACTTGGAAGTACATTAGAGTTGTAAAGGCAGTGCAGGAAATTCCCCTCTACTCTGCTTCCTCCAACATTTGCATCTCATATTACTATGGGACATCTGTCTAAATTAAGAAATTACCATTTGTACATTGCTAGGACTAATTCCTGACCTCATTTGGATTTCAGCACTTTTTCCACATTTCCAGTTTTTCCTGGGTCCCAGTCTGCATTTGGGTGTTAGTCTGTTCTGGTCTGTGACACTTTCTGTTTTTCTTGGTTTTGTTTTTGTTTTTCACGACCTTGATACTTCTGAAGAGTCTGGCCAGGTACTTCGTAGTCTGTCCTTTGGATTGGGTCTGTCTGGTGGTATTGTTTAGGATTAGAGAGGGTTAAAATTTTGAGGAGGATACCAGAGAGGTTAAGTGCCCTGTCTGCACTGTATCAGGAGGTGCATAATAGCAACATGATTTACCGCTAGTCTTATTTTTGATATACAAGTTAACCCTTCTCCTCATCCCAAATAATGGCAGCTACTTTAGTTTCTTTTATGTTCTTTTGGTTTTTTTTTTCTTCCCTAGATCCTTCTTACACTTCTCTATTCTCCAATAACACCTTCTTCAAGAATGGATTTTTCCAAAAGTCTCTGTTTATTAACACATGCGGCTTTTCTGTTAGGAGGAGAAGCTGACTTACATGAAGGCAAGAGAGATGCACATGTCCTTCTCTGACCCTGAGGAGGACAGAAACACAGGGACCATGGAGAAGCCAGGGAGCTAGTCCCCAGGAGGCTGAGGGAAGAGAAGACAAACCTCTTCCTTGGTTGATTGCATTCTCCCCAGTGTTGGACCTTTAGCTTAAAAAGTTCCAACTCTGAGATTCTGTAATCATTTGACATGGTCGTAATTCCCTCAACCTACCACAGGGCCACTTCTGGCAAGCAGCAGGTCATTTTACAGTAATAAGTCAGAGTGCCTCAGGAATTGGGACGAAAAGAAAGAATTTCTTTTCTGTGACGTGAAAAAGCAGGTGGTGAAAATCAGAGACTTAAGGGAAGATCCACAAGATCCTTTCTTTAACCCAATTCCTTCTTTTTGGGTAATTTAGGGAAGCCATTCATTGTGTGTATGTGGGGGAGGGAGAGAGAGAGTGTTTGTGTATGTGAGAGAGTGAGTGTGTGTGTGTGTGTGTGTGTGTGTGTGTGTGGTGCTAGGCATGCCAGGCAAATACTCTACCACTGAGTTAGCTCCCCAGTCCTTTTTATTTTATGTTGAGACAGGTTCTTGCTAAATTCCCCAGGCTAACCTCAAACTTGTGGTCCTCCTGCCTCAGCCTCCTAGATAGGTGGGATTACAGATGTGTGCTTGGCTTCAGGGAAGCCATTTTGAAGGCAGGCCTCACCTTTTCCCCCACTCCTAAAGGTCATACTCAGGTGTGTAAATGAAGAAGAGTTCTTGCTAGGTACTTGCTTTGACTCTTTATGTAATTGAAAATATGATTTAATGGTCTTATTTTTTGATATACAATTTAACCCTTTAACCAGTTATAAATACCTTCTTCACCAGTTTAATAATTACTATATTGAATTTCTTCAGATTTGGTATTAGTGTAATTTTTTTTTTATGAAGACCAACTATTTCAGATTAGAAAATCAACTAACATTTATTGAGCATTTGATACATGATATGCTGTGCTTGGGGTTTCCTATGCATTATTACTTGGTCATCCCAGTAACCTCTTGAAGTAGAAACTATTGCTACTTTAATTTTTTAATAGAGAAATATATGTATAAAGAGGTCATGCAACCATCTTAAGGTTGCTGAGCTCATTAGTAGCCGAGCTGAGATTGAAACCAAGTTTTATGACTCCAGACTTGTTTGTTTTTAACCACTAGCCCATACTATCTATTGAATTGTGCCCTCCTGTAAATTCTACTTGTTGGTCCTATAAAGCCCATAGATGAAATCTAATCCTTCTTCCAAACAATAGCCATTTGGATATTTGCTTAGACTGATCATATTCCTACAGGTCTTTTCTTCTACAGTCTTAGCTTTTTTTAGTTCTTTTATTTGTTGCCAGCTACACATTCTTCTGGGATTTCTTTAGTCATCTTCAGACTGCCTTGTTTGTCTCTGGTTAGGCTCCTGTTTGCCAATTTAACTCCAGGCAGTGTAGAGGAAACTAAACACAGTACAGTTGAGTTTATTCTGATGAGAACCCTTGTTGCTTTGGGGGCCACATTTGCAGCCCACATCCTCAGCAGAGTTGCCTTACTCACTTGGAGGTTTTAGACAGTCCAGACTGCAGATGTAGTAATTTGCTGCTTAGAAAATTTAAGAAATTTGCTATGGGTTTTCAAGCCAACAACTACATGGTTTTTATTAAAATCCTTTAAAATTCTTCAGTTGAATGTTACTACCACTGTAGGTCCTGGGTGTTTGTAAGTCATTGCATAATAACCCTCTACTGCTAATACCCTACTATTAAACTCTAAAGTGGTGTGGAAATTAGATAATAAGTTTGCTCTTCTCTGGGAGAAGGATTGAAGGGTGAGGTGAAAACAGATAGCCCTGCCTCTTTGCTTCTCCTTTTGAACTAGTCAGGGTTGTGGAAGTGCTTGTTCTTTAAAATATTTCAGTCTCTATTGGACAGTGGTTCTTGAGGGATAAAAGAGAATCACTTTTGGATGTCTCATAATTTGCTCTTCAAAACAATGTATAATAATTCACAAAATTATCTATATATCTAAAATATGAATGACGTCTGAACTTTATTGATTTGTGACTTTGATTGTGAGGTTTAATTCTCTCTTAACAAGTGAGGGGCAGAAAATTAACAAACATGATTCCCGTGGTTTGGTGATTAGTGGGTAAGAACAACTCTTCGGCTCCTTCCCTTATCATTCATGTACCTATGGGTCACTTTCATGAGCTACAAGCTCATTTGTTAAAAAAAAAAAAACAACAACTCCTTTTTCATGTTGTGTATGAAATTAGCTGTCCAAATTCTTAGTAAGCACTGTATAAATATATTTTTTTTTACTGTGAGCATGTTAATCTAATAGCCAAGACCACTCTTTCCAAGAATAGAAAGTCCCCCATATTCAAATTCTTCACCTTTATTGCTTATGACGGTCTTTTTCCTTGTTGCCATATTTAATCCTAATAGTCCCATTTTACAAATGTAAATTTTTGGAAAGTGAAGTATATGCTCAAGGTCACACCATCAGTAGGTGGGAAGTAGGCTTGTTTGAAGCTATTGGTGTTCAACCCTGTAAGATTTTGGATTCATTCAGCAGAGGTTTATTGAATGTACACTGTGTGCAGTGAAGTGTGTGGCCAGTTGTTACATTCCAGATGAGTCAGAAATAAAAGCTGCTCTCAAGGAATTTATAATCTAATGAGGGAGATAAGATGTGCATATATATAATTTTAACTCAAGGTAGAAAGAGATAAGGGTTAAATAAAAAGATATGGTGAAGGTATTATGGGACGATGGAGATTTTAATTTCCTGTTTTGAGTGATGAGGAAAGCTTCTTAATTAAGATAGTGTTTGACCTGAAAGACTTGTACCTGAGGGGAAGGGACACCCAGATGTCCCAGGCCCAAGATATACCTGTTCATGACAGTAGTTCTTAGGGTAATAATTGAGGTGCAAAGCTACACTGCATTCTTTAAAAAGTAATGGAATGTTGGGTATTCTTTTCAGTATAATATAGATTAAAGCACCAAGCCATTATCTCAGTACATTTAGTCTTTTGCAAATGATACACAAGTAAATTCATGATAATGGAATGTGACAAAACGTTCTTTACTGCCCTTGCTGCTAATAACTCATGTTTATTTTGTCCTTACTATATGTCAGACAATGTTCTAACTGCTTTATATTTTATTAATCTATCTAATCATCATATAACCTATAAAGCATATATCATTTTAAAAATATTATCTCTGTATACAAGATGCTATCACAGAAATCCAAAAAACAAACAGAAAACACACACACACAAAATAAAATAAAGCAAAGCCCAATAAATTAGAAACTTATTTCTCTTTCACTCAGTAGTTCCTATGTGAGTGATCCAGCACCAGCTTGTGTTGTTATCAACACAGGGCTTTCAAAGTTGCTCTAATTAGTCACCATTTCCCAGTCAGTAGAAAAGAGGTAAGATGAATCCAGGAAAAGTGGATTCTTTTTTCAGGAAGATACCTGAAATTTCATATATCACTCCCACCCATATCTCATAGGCATATGGTATATTGGATTGAATGACAGTGCTATAAAACACATGTCCACATCCTAAAATCCAGATCCTATGAGTGTGAATTTATTTGGAAAAAGGGTCTTTGCAGTTATAATTAAGAATCTTAAGAAGAGATCATCCTGGATTATCCAGGTGGTCCCTAAGTGCAATGACAAATGTTCTTAGGAGAAACAAACATGAGGGGAAGGCCATGTGAAGGTGGAGGTGGAATTTTGCTGACATAAAGCGGAGAACACCTAGAGTCACCAGAGCTGGGAGAGGCAAGAGAGCATTCTCTCCTAGAACTTCCAGAGGGAACATGGCCCTGCCATCACCTTGACTTTGGATATCTGGCCTCTGTAACTACTATAGAATACATTTCTGTTGTGTAAAGCCATCAGTTTTGTGGTGAGTTGTTACAGCAGCCATAGAAGACTAATACTCCCTGTTGTTTTAAGGAGGCTGAGGAGCATGGTGGTTGGGGGCAGGTCAAGTGCCAGCCAAACTATGCAAAGGAAGAAGAGGATGGATACGGGGAGGAGTAGCATTCTTTATCATATCCCATTTTATAGATGAGGAAACTAAGGGAAAGAGAGACTCAGGATCGTGCCCAAAGTCATACACCTAAGAGGAAGCAAAGCTGTGATTGCAGCCTAGACCCTTACCCACTATCTATACTGCCTGTAGATCCAAGGTGCTATGGAAACACAGAGAAGATTGTGATTAGCTTTGGGATTGAGAAGAAGAATGGAGGTAAACTGGGAAATCAGCATTATTAATCAGGTGAAGAGGAGGAGGTTGAGGAGATAGAGACATTACTGGTTGGGGCCCTGAGGTGTGAATTAGCATGATAGGTTTGTGGTTGTGGCTTTGAAGATATGTTGAAAGCTTAGGAGATGGTGGAAGGGTGGCAGAGATGAGGTGAGAGGAGGCTCCTGATACCTAACAGCCTTATATGCTGTGCTGAGACGTTTGGTTTTTACCTTAAAGCAGTGGATAAGTCCATGATCAAATTTATCATCCAGGACCCTCAGACATTTCTTCTGGTACACAAAGTGCTACAGCACCTTGAAAAAGAGTTGGCTGTTTATTAGACGCTTTCTCCATATGACTCAGCAGTCTCACTCTTAAACATTTACCAAAGGATAATGGAAACCTAAATTCACACCAAGAGTAGTTATAGCAAAACCTGGAAATAGAGAAAATCTCCTTTAGCTGGCGGGTAGGTAAGAAAACACACAGCAGTGCATCCACACAACGAAGGCTCCTCATGGTAAAGAGGATGAGTCACTGATGGCTCCTCAGACTCAGAAGGTGGCACGATGCATAACTCTATTTATTTGCTCTTCTGGAAAAGGCTGGGATAGGAGAGGTGAATTTAGCCAACTCCAGATTCAAGGGATAGTTAGAAGTTGAGTTCACTTGGAAATAAACTTTCAACTTCCCTGTAAAAAGACTAAGTCTCTACAGCCTACATTGCTGTGACTTATTTTTATCTTTAAGCTTGATGTGTGGGGAGGTGGGGAAAGACCTCATTCATCCGACTGCCTCTCTGGGCCCTCACAGGAAGGTCTTTGGTAAGCTCTTCAGATATTTATTTGGTACAATTCTACTTTTAGGGAAAAAAATGATCCTTATGATTGTATAATAAAGTACATTTTAATGAATTTTATAGGCTACTCTTCTAAATGATATGGAGGATTATAGTATTTCTACCCATGCTATATGCTACATTATGCTACATTCATTGTTGACTCTGTATTTTTTTTTGTCGTTTGTTTTGAGATAGGGTCTCACCAAATAGCTTAGGCTGGCCTTGAACTTGTGATCCTCCTGCATCAGCCTCCTGAGTAGCTAGATTTGCAGATGTATGTGCCTCTCTGTCCAGCAACTATATATTCTAATTGGGAAATAATCCCAATTATTTTATTCCATAGCATTTCCTATAGAAAATGTACTTAATAACATCGTTTCTAGGAACACATTATAGTGAGAAGCATAGACTGTTTGCAGAATTGAAACTTTGGCTCACTCAAATTACTCTCCAATGAATCAAATAGTAGCTGTTTTTAGGTCAACCATTTCCCTATCCCCTCTAATCTTACTATGTTAGGCATATGAATGACATTGAAATTTCAAATTGGTTCATTTTTTACATGCTTTGTATCTTCAGTGGGCAGAAAAGCATTACACACATTTATTATTTTAAGTGGAAATATGTAGGAGTCAAGATTATGCTTCTATGGTTTACGGCAGATGAACCTTATTTTTCTCCTTTCTGAATATTAAAAATGTTAACAGAAATTTTGTTTATGAAAGTCCTTATGGAATATCTCCTTAAAGCTTAGCAATCATTAACTTTTTCAAGTTACACAAAAGATTGATCTGCACCTTGTGTATTCAAGCCCAGGTCAACTGCCGTGCTTTCCCAGGTGTTGACTTAGTGAGTGCGCAGGTTCATGATCTTCCCTGATCCGGTGCCCTTGTTTATAATTTGTGGTTTTCAAGGTAACCACACAATTTCAGAAGAAAGCAAACATTGCTGGCAAGTGGCAGTGTTTGTTTTATAAATGCTTGGAAGTGGTTTAGGTACTTTCTTTGTCTTTTGAAGAATAAGGTGAATAACAAAAGCAGCTCTCACATTTAGCGAGGCAGCCTCTTTTGCCATGACAGGGATTCACCTTGTTCTCCTCCAGCCTTGCTTACCCTTTTAAAGCTGAACACCTCTGAAAAGTGAGATTTACACTCTAAAAATGAATGAATGTGGTGGATCACTAGGAACATACTGATCTCCGTACTTCTCTAATGCTTCCTGTAGGACGGGGGCAATGTGTGTGTATGTGTGTGTGTGTGTGTGTGTGTGTGTGTGTGTGTGTGCGCGCGCGCGCGCGCGTGCGCGCGCCCCATCAGATGACTTGGAGGTGGTTAACCTTCCATATCCAGAGGCTCTCAAGGACCATGCATGAGGAACTGGAAGATAATAAGCTTATTCAGAGTGTCCTATTCTGGAATTTAAGTGAGCTTAAACTGTTTTTTAAAACTAGCATTTCTACAGGACAGAAGCCTCGGCTCTATTTAGAAATAGGGCTGTGGAGGCTTGTCCTCCTGCTTCTGTTTAGGGAGGCTTCATGAAGCAGAATTTAATGGTTGTGAGAAGTTCACTTGTGCAACTTGAACTCTGATTATATCTACATAATTAAATACCTGGATGTGGGTAAATTATTGGAAGGAAAGTAGTTAAATAAAATTGATTGTGTGGTTAGGTTTGGAGTTAGGTTCTGTTATATGGTTGTATAAGAGAAAAAGTCTGGTCCCCAAAATGTGATGTTAGAAATAAAGTATGAGTGTTTAGTGGACAAATGTAAAAAACAAAGCAAAAAGCAACAGACTGTAACTAATATTTTAACTTAAAACAACAACATTGGAAAGCCTTTAATTCCTACTTCTTCATTACCCTTGTCTTCTTTTTATATACTTGATCAGTATTATTAAGTTAAAGGCAGATATCTCTACTTATGGGCTTATAGATATGAAAGCCAGGAAAACGACATAGCTTTCTACTTTCTACCCTGACATAAAAGACGGGTGAGAGTTTTCTGGCCACAGCACAAAAAAGCTGACTGAGGGGTTGGGGTTGTAGCTCAGTGGTAGAGTGCTTGCCTAGCATGTGTGAGGCAATGGGTTTGATCCTCAGCACCACATTAAAAATAAATAAATAAATAAATAAAGGCATTCTGTCCATCTACAACTACCACTCAATTAATCAATCAGAAGCTGAATAAAACACTGCTTATGCTAATTCTATTGATGCCTCTCAAATTTTTTCTATTTATTTATTTTAATTAATTTTTTATTTATATATGCTATATGGCAGTGGAATGCATTACAATTCTTATTACACATATAGAGCACAGTTTTCCATATCTCTGTATACAAAGTATATTCATACCAATTCATGTCTTCATACATGTACTTTGGATAATAATGTCCATCACATTCCACCATCATTTCTAACTCCATGCTCCCTCCCTTCCCCTCCCACCTCTCTTCCCTATTTAGTGTTCATCTATTCCTCCCATGCTCCCCCTCCCTACTCACTATGAATCAGCCTCCTTATATCAGAGAAAACATTTGGCCTTTGGTTTTTTGGGATTGGCTAACTTCACTTAGCATTATCTTCTCTAACTCCATCCATTTACCTGCAAATGCCATGATTTTATTCTCTTTTATTGCTGAGTAATATTCCGTTGTGTATATATGCCACATTTATTTTTTTATCCATTCATCCACTGAAGGGCATCTAGGTTGATTCCACAGTTTAGCTATTGTGAATTGTGCTGCTATAAACATGGATGTGGCTGTGTCCCTGTAGTATGCTGTTTTTAAGTCCTTTGGGTATTGTCCGAGGAGAGGGATAGTTGGGTCAAATGGTGGTTCCATTCCCAGTTTTCCAAGGAATGTCCATACTGCTTTCCATTATTGGCTGCACCAATTTGCAGTCCCACCAGCAATATATGAATGTACCTTTTCCCCACATCCTCGCCAACACTTATTGTTGTTTGTCTTCATAATAGCTGCCATTCTGACTGGAGTGAGGTGATAGCTTAGAATAGTTTTGATTTGCGTTTCTCTGATTGCTAGAGATGATGAGCATTTTTTCATATATTTGTTGATTGATTGTATATCATCTTCTGAGAAGTGTTATTTGTTTTTTTAGTGCTTAACTTTTTGAGTTCTTTATATACTGTAAAGATTAGTACTCTATCTTATATGTGAGGGGTAAAGATTTGCTCCCAAGATGTTCACCTCACAATCTGTTCACCTCACAGATTGTTTCTTTTGCCGAGAAAAACTTTTTAGTTTGAATCCATTCCATTTATTGCTTCTTGATGTTAATTCTTGTGCCTAAAGTATCTTATTAAGGAAGTTGGGGCCTGATCCCACATGATGGAGATTAAGGCCTACATTTTCTTCTATTAGATGCAGGGTCTCTAGTTTTATTGCTAGGTCCTTGATCCATTTTGAGTTAAGTTTTGTGCATGGTGAGAGATAGGGGTTTAATTTCATTTTGTTACATGTGGATTTCCAGTTTTCCCAGCACCATTTGTTGAAGAGGCTATCTTTTCTCCAATGCATGTTTTTGACATCTTTGCCTAATATAATATAATTGTAATCTTGTGGGTTAGTAATTGTATCCTCTATTCTGTACCATTTGTCTACCAGTTTGTTTTGGTGCCAATACCATGCTGATTTTGTTACTATTGCTCTATAGTATAGTTTAAAGTCTGGTATAGTGATGCCACCTGCTTCACTCTTCCTGCTAAGGATTGCTTTAGCTGTTCTGGGTCTCTTGTTTTTTCAGATGAATTTCATGACTGCTCTTTCTATTTCTATGATGAATGTCGTTGGGATTTTGATTGGAATTGCATAAAATCTGTATAGTGCTTTTGGAAGTATGGTTATTTTGATAATATTAATTTTGCCTATCTAAGAGCAAGGTAGATCTTTCCATCTTCTAAGGTCTTCTTTGATTTCTATCTTTAGGCTTCTGTAATTTTCATTATATAGATCATTCACCTCTTTCATTAAGTCGATTCTCAAATATTTTATTTTTATTTTTTGAGGCTATTTTAAATGGGGTAGTTTTCCTCATTTCCCTTTTTTAGGATTTGTCACTGATATACAGAAATGCATTTGATTTATGGGTGTTGATTTTATATCCTGCTACTTTGCTGAATTCATTTACTAGTTCTAGAAATTTTCTGGTGGAACTTTTAGGGTCTTCTAGGCATAGAATCATATCATCAGCAAATAGTGCCAATTTGAGTTCTTCTTTTCCTATGTGTATCCCTTTAATTTCTGCCATCCAATTGCTCTGGCCAGTGTTTCAAGAACTGTGTTAAATAGAAGTGGTGAAAGAGGGCATCCCTGTCTTGTGCCAGTTTTTCGAGGGAATGCCTTCAATTTTTCTCTATTTAGAATGATGTTGGCCTGTTGCTTAGCATAGATAGCCTTTATGATGTTGAGATATGTTCTTCCCTAGTTTTTCTATGTTTTGAACATAAAGCAGTGCTGTATTTTGTCAACTGCTCTTTCTGCATCTCTTGAGATGATCATATGATTCTTATCTTTAAGTCTATTGATGTGATGAATTACATTTATTGATTTCTGTATGTTGAACCAACCTTGCATCCCTGGGATGAATCCTACTTGATTGTGGTGCATGATTTTTTTGATATGTTTTTGTATTTGATTTGCCAGAATTTTATTGAGAATTTTTGCGTCTATGTTCATTAGAAATATTGGTCTGAAGTTTTCTTTTTTTGATGTGTGTTTGACTGGTTTTGGAATCAGGGTGATATTGGCCTCATAGAATGAATTAGGAAGTGCTTCCTCTTTTTCTATTTCCTGAAATAAATTGAAGAGTATTGGTATTAGTTCTTCTTTAAAGGTCTTGAAGAAGTTGGCTGTGTATCCATCTGGTCCTCGGTTTTTCTTGGTTGGTAGACTTCTGATGGCTTCTATTTTGTTGCTTGAAATTGATGTTTAAATTGTGTATATCATCCTGATTCAATTTTGGCAAATTGTATTACTCTAGAAATTTGTCGATTCCTTTGATATTTTCCACTATATTTTAGTACAAGTTTTCAAAATAATTTCTAATTATCTTGTGTATTTCTGTAGTGTCTGTTGTGATACTTCCTTTTTCATCAAGTATGTTAGTAATTGGAGTTTTCTCTCTTCTCTTCATTAGCATGGCTAAGGGTCTGTCAATTTTATTTATTTTTTTCAAAGAACCAACTTTTTATTCTGTCAATATTTTAATTGTTTTAATTTCATTGATTTCAGCTCTGATTTTAATTATTTCTTGTCTACTACTGCTTTTGGTGCAGATTTGTTCTTCTTTTTCTAGGGCTTTGAGATGTAGTGTTAAGTCATTTATTTGTTGACTTTTTCTTCTTTGAAGGAATGAACTCCGTGCAATGAACTTTCCTCTTAGAACTGCTTTCATAGTGTCCCAGAGATTTCGATATGTTGTATCTGTGTTCTCATTCACCTCTAATTTTTTTAATCTCCTCCTTGATGTCTTCTGCAAACCATTGTTCATTCAGTAGCATATTACTTAGTCTCCAGGGGTTGGAGCAGTTTTTATTTCTTATTTTATCATTGATTTCTAATTTCATTTCATTATGATCTGATAGAATGCAGGATAGTATCTCTACTTTTTTATATTTGCTAAGAGTTGCTTTGTGGCATATTATATGGTCTATTTTAGAGATGGATCCATGTGCTGCAGAGAAGAAAGTGTATTCTCTCATTGAAGCATGAAATATTCCATATATGTCAGTTAAGTCTAAGTTATTGATTGTATTATTGAGTTCTATAGTTTCTTTGTTCAGTTTTTGTTTGGAAGATCTATCCAGTGGTGAAGGAGGTGTGTTAAAGTCACCCAGAATTATTATGTTGTGGTCTATTTGACTGTTGAACTTAAGAAGAGTTTGATGAACATAGATGCTCCATTGTTTGGGGCATATATATTTATAATTATCAAGTCTTGTTGGTGTATAGTTCCCTTGAGCAGTATGTAGTGTCCTTCTTTGTCCCTTTTGATTGATGTTAGCTTGAAGTCTACTTTATTTTATATGAGGCTGGAAACCCCTGCTTGCTTCCGCAGTCCATGTGAGTGGTATGATTTTTCCCAACCTTTCACCTTCAGTCTGTGGATGTCTTTTCCTATAAGAAGAGTCTCTTCGAGGTAGCATATTGTTGGGTCTTTTTCTTTTTTTAAATCCAATCTGCTAGTCTATGTCTTTTGGTTGGTGAGTTTAGGCCATTAACATTCAGGGTTATTATTGAGACATGATTTTTATTTCCAGCCATTTTTGTTTCTTTTTGGTATTTAATGTGACATGGTTTTCCTTTAGTGTAATACCTCCCTCTGTTGATTTTCATCATTATTTTTCATTTCCTCTTCATGGAATATTTTGCTGAGGATGTTCTGTAGTGCAGGCTTTCTAGTTGTAAATTCTTTTAACTTTTATCATGGAAGGTTTTTATTTAATCATCAAATCTAAAGCTTAGTTTTGTTGGATACAAGATTCTTGGTTGGCATCCATTTTCTTTCAGAGCTTGGTATATGTTGTTCCATGATCTTCTAGCTCTTAGGGTTAGGGTTGAAAAATCTCCCCCTATATGTGATCTCGTTCCACTCTCTTGCCGCATTTAAGATTCTATCCTTACTCTGTATGGTAGGCATTTTCATTATAATGTGCCTTGGTGTAGATCTGTTGTAACTTTATACATTTGGTATCCTGTAAGCCTCTTGTATTTGGTTTTCCAAATGATTCTTCATGCTTGGGAAATTTTCTGATATTATCTCATTGAAGAAATTGTGCATTCCTTTGGTTTGAAACTGTGTACCTTCCTCTATCCCAATAACTCTTAGATTTTGTCTTTTAATGCTGTCCCATAATTCTTGGATGTTCTGTTCATGGTTTCTTACTGTTTTCACTGTGTGATCAACTTTATTTTCCAGATTGTATACTTTGCTTCATTATCTGACATTCTTTCTTCCAAGTGAAGAAAAGCCTGTTGGTTATGCTTTTTATTGAGTTTTTTATTTGGTTTATTGTATCCTTGATTTGAAGGATTTCTGACTGTTTTTTTCCCCCAGAGTCTCTATCTCTTTCTTAAATTAATCTTTGCTACCTATATCTGCTCTTTTATCTGTTTGTTGGAGTCATCAATTTTTGCCTGTATTTGCTCATTTAGGTAATTCTTTAATTGACAGATCATTTTAATTGTGAACCTTCTGAACTCCTTCTCTTTCATTTAATCAACTCTACCTTATATTCTTGTAGTACCCGTGCAGATTGTCTGCACCTCACCTTGATGTTGGGCTTTCAGACCCTGCTGGTGTCCCTCAATGTATGCTACTGCAACTAAAGATGGTGGTGGCAATAGCCGAGGTAACTTGAGATAATAGTGGAGGTGCCCCAAGATGGAAGCAAGGTCTTACAGAGATGGGGTTGAAAGGGTGGGCCTCACAGTCTCTTTGGGATGTCTGCCCTGAGATGGAGCTGCTTCTAGGCCCTGTCTGTTGTCAAAAAGGTAAGGGCTACTACATGGGGAAGACTATGGCAATACCTGCAGTGCCCCAAGATGGAAATGGGTTAGGTTTAGGCTCTCAGGTTGGGGGTGGGGGGTGGCAAACTCGGACCTACTCTGGACCTGGGTCTTATGCAAGTCGGTGTGAGTGGATCTGGGCCGGTCCTGACCTCTCTAGGTTGTCTGCTGGTCAGAAGGGGCAGTCCTTGCCAGAGGCTGGGCTCTGGTGGGTGTCTGCCGGTGGAGGGATGAACCTGGGCCTACTGTGAGCCTTGGGCCCTCGCAGTCCGGTGTGAGTGGATCTGGGACACCAGGCCTGACCTCCCACGGTAGTTTGCTGGTCTGAAGCCCCTCTCAAACCTTAATAGACTTATATTCTGCTTTAATTTTTTTTTAACTTTATAACTACTTTCCCCTATTGTTACCCATTCATTTCAATTATCACAAGTCACTACAGCCTTATTTTAAAAAACGTTCATTATGAAATAAAGCATACATTAAAAATGTATGAAATGGATATATTTATGTCTGATTACTTGTATATATGTGTTTTTGAGTATATGGATATAGACTATATTGCTATAGATATAGAGCTAAATGGGCAGAGTTCAAAAATAGGCTTGCTTTTTTTTAAATGAATTTTTTTATAGCAGTTTTAGAGTCACAGCAAAATTAAACAGAAAGTACAATTTCCATATACTCCTTGCCCCCACATGCACATATCTTCTTCCACTATCAAAATCCTGCACCAGAGGGATACATTTGTTATAATTGATGAGACTATATTGACATATCCTTATAACCCAGAGTTCACAGTTTACATTAATGTTCATTCTTGGTGGTGTGCATTCTATGGAGCTTGACAAATGTATGACCTGTATACACCAGTATTCACAAGAGTAATTCCACTGCTCTGAAAATCCCCTGTGCTCTCCCTGGTCATGCACTCCCCCTGACCTCTGAAAACCCATGATTTCTGTCTCCATGGCTTTATGTTTTCCTCACATGTCACATAGTTGGTATCCTACACAGCGTAGCTTTTTCAGACTGTCTGCTTTCAGTTTATGTAATGCCTTTTTGGTTCCATCATGTTTTTAAAAATGGTTTTACAACCCATTTCTTTTTTTAATATTTATTTTTTAGTTGTAGTTGGAATACAATACCTTTATTTATTTTTATGGTGTTGAGGATCAAACCCAGCACCTTACACATGCTAGGCGAGCGTTCTACCACTGAGCCACAACCCCAGCACCCCCATTTCTTTTTTGATGCTGAAAAAGAAAACATTTTTTTCTTTGCTTTTCAAAGAATAATATTCCACTGTCTGGATGTACCAGAGTTTATTTCTTTATTTATCTACTGAAGGTCATTTTAATTAATTTCAAATTTTGGCAATTGTGAGTAAAACTGCTATAAAAATCTAGCTCAGGTTGTGTATGGACATAACTTTTCAACTCATTTGGATCCATATCATAGAGCTTGATTGCCAGATTATGTAATTTAAGAGTATATGTAGTTTTGTAAGGAAAAGCCAGACTGCGTTTACCATTTTGAATTCCCATCAGCAGTAAATGAGAGTCCTATTGCTCCACATATTTGCCAGCATTTGGTGTTAGTGTTTTGAGTTTTGGCCGTTCTAGGTGGCACGTAGTGGTATCTCATTGCTGTTGTAATTTTTAGTTTTTAGTTCCCTAATGACATATGATTGTGAGCCTCTTTTTATAAGTCCATTTACCATCTGTATATCTTTTGTGAAGTGTGTCTGTTCAGGCCTTTTGGCCATTTTAAAATCAGGTTGTTTTTTTTTTCTTATTGCTTAATGATCTGATAGTCCTTTAGTAGACACGTTTTCTGCAATTATTTTCTCCCAGTTTGTGTCTCTCACTTTTTTGATACGTCTTTTGGAGAACAGAAGGTTTAAATTTTACGAAGTCCATTTTATCAATGATCTCTCCCTTTTCCAAGAAGTCCTTTATTCTTATTTCACAGATGAGGAAATCAGGCTGGCCCTTCTGACAAGTGGAAGCACCAGGGTCTGAGTAAGCAGCCATTGGCTGAGAGCAGCCATCTGCTGGCTAGGAAAGGGGTTGGGTGGGATACCCCGGACAGCCGTCTCGGGGAGAGTGAGTGAGACAGTGCAGAGACAGGAGGCATGGCAGATAGTTACACATAGGGATGGAACATCCTGTTCCTGCTGCATAAGTGCCACTAGCCCTGCTTTATAATATACCTGCCCTCATCCAGCTAGCAGATGGCACTGTAAGAGCCACCCAAGCCAGACATGCGGGTGCCATTTTATCAATTCTTTCTTTCATGAATTATGCCTTTGATAGTGTATTTAAAAAATTATTGCCAAACCCAAGGAACATACTGGTTTCCCCCTTCTTGTCTCCTAGGAGTTTATAGTTTCATATTTTACATTTAGAATTATGACCCATTTGTAAGTGATTTCTTTTTTGGGGTACTGGGGATTGAACTCAGGAGCACTTAACCACTAAGCCACATCCCCAGCCCTATTTTGTATTTTATTTAGAGACAGGGTCTCACTGAGTTGCTTAGTACCTCACTTTTGCTCAGGCTGGCTTTGAACTCATGATCTTCCTGTCTCAGCCTCCTGATCCTCTGGGATTACTGGAGTGTACCAGTGTGCTCGACTATAGGTGATTTTTGTGAGTGATGGAAAGTTTTTGTCCAGATTCATTTTTTTTTGCATATTGATATCCAGTTGTTCTAGCACATTTGTTGGAGAGACTGTTTTTACTTTATTATATAGCCTTTGTTCCTTTATCAAAACTTAGTTGATCATATTTATGTGAGTCTATCTCTTGGCTTTTTCTTCTGTTCCACTGATTTGTCTGTTCTTTCACCACTACCATATTAATTACTGTAGCTTGGTGGTAAGTTTTGAAGTAGAGCAGCCCTGTTATTTTTCACTAAGGGAAAATGATCAGTACCAAAATTTTACTATATAATGGAGCTACATTTAGCTTCAGGAATTTGGGTGAAATGAGTGTTCTCATTCTGAAGCCACAGTCAAGTGAGACCCTTTAGCCAGATGTAGGCACCATTGAGGGAGTCAAGTAGTCTCCTCACTTCTTAAAGGGCTAGGTAAGAAAAGGAGTGGAGAATTGCCACTTTCACCATTCAAGTTTCCACCATCAGAAAAAAGCGATGAGTGTGGAGAAGAGGCTTCCCACTAATAGTACTGTAAAATAAATAAACAAAAATTACATGAATGCCTGTCAGCCAGGTTAAGAAATAGAGCTTATCAATAGAGTCTATTTTAAGTTGATAACAATGTAACTTAAAAATTTTTGTGTGTGTATTGGTGAACCTTTATTTTATTAATTTATTTATATGTGGTACTCATAGTTGAACCCACTGCCTCACATGTGCTAGGCAAAAGATCTATCACTGAGCTACAACCCCAGCTCCGACAATGTAATTTTTGAAAAAAATTTTTTTTAGTTGTTGATGGACTTTTATTCATTTATTTATATGTGCTGTTGAGGTTTGAACACAGTGCCTCACACATGCTAGGTAAGTGCTCTACCACTGAGCCACAATGTGACTTCGATGACATCAACACTATACTTTCTCTGCTCCTCCCTCATTTTATGTTACTGTAACAATTTGTACTTTTTTTTATAGTGATACTCCCAATTTTATTTATTTATTTATTTAAATTGCTTTTATTTTTAAAATACATGACAGCAGAATGCATCACATTCTATATATTACACATATAGATCACAATTTTTCATATCTCTGTTTGTATAGTATGTTCACACCAATTCATGTCTTCATACATGTACTTTGGATAATGATGTCCATCACATTTCACCATCATTGCTAATCCCCTGCTCCCTCCCATCCCCACCCACCCCTCTGTCCTATCTAGAGTTCATCTATTCCTCCCAAGCTCCCTCTCCCTACCCCACTATGAGTCAGTCACCTTATATCAGAGTTCTACTTTTTTTTATATACTATGTATCCACTAACAAATTATTGTAGCTATAGTTTTATATATATACGTACACATATACATATATATGTGTGTATATATGTGTATATATGCATTTATATATATATAAATATATAAATCTTTTTGTTGTTTTTTATTTATTAAATTTTTTGTGTGGTGATAAGAATTGAACCCAGTGCCTCATGCATGCTAGGCAAGTGCTTTACTTTACCACTGAGCTATCTCCCAAGCCTTGTAACTGTAGTTATTAAAATATGTTCACTTTTTAACTTCAGTGAGTTAAAAGTGATTTATGGGGGCTGTAGCTGTAGCTCAGTGGCAGAGCGCTTGCCTCGCATGTGTGAGGTACTGGGTTTGATCCTCAGCACCACATATAAATAAGTAAAATAAAGGTCCGTTGATAACTAAAAATAACAATAATAATAAAGTAATTTATGTGCCATTGTTACAATATCAGACTGTTCTGAATTGACTATGTTCTTACCTGTACAGAAAGTTTTAAACTTTCACGTTTTCATGGTGTTAGTGTTCTTTCATTTCAAATTGAAGAAATACCTTTGGCATTTCTTGTTGGGCAGGCCTAGTGGTGATGAACTCCCACAGTTTTTATTTGTCTGGCAAAATTCTGTTCTTCATTTCTGAAGAATGGAGTATTGTGTTTTTGGTCAGCAGTTATTTCTTTCAACTTCTTGAATAGTCCTCCTACTCTCTCCTGGTCTAAGGTAACTCCTGAGAAATCCGATCATCATGTGGAGGTTTCCTTGTTTGTGATGAATTGTTTTTCTGTTGTGGCTTTCAAACTTCACTCTGACATTTGAGAACTTCGTTTAATGTGTTGTAGTGAAGATTACTTTACTTTTCATCTATTTGAGGTTCTTTAGGATATGTGAATCCAAATGTTCATTTTTTTCTCTTCTGAATTTGGAAAGTTGTCTGACATTGATTGTTTCTTTAAGTAAGTTTTATGACCCCTTTTCTTTCTCTGATCCTTTTGGTTTCACAAGATGCCCATAGTAGTTTTCTTGATAGTGTCCCATAGTCCTGTTTTTTTTTTTTTTTTTTTTTTTACTTTTTCCCCCCTCTCTGTTCTTCTAAACTAATTTTAAATGATTTATCTTTGAGCTCACATTCTATAACTTGATTAAATATATGGTTGAAGCTTATGGAAACTTTCAGTTAAGGCACTCTGTTCTTTAGCTCCAGAATTTCTGTCTGGTTCTTTTATCATTGTATTCTCTTTGTTGAATTTGGTTTGTATGATGTTTTTCTGAAGTTGGCTGTTAATCTGTTTCATTTGTAGCTCACTGAGTTTAAGAAGATTATTCTGAATTATTTTTTTAGGCAGGTCATAGATCCCCATTTCTTTGGTTTCACAGGTGTTTTGTTTTGTTCCTTTGAAGGTATTGGTGGTGTTATGTTTCCCTGACTATTTGTGATCCCTGCAGCCTTGTGTTGATGTTTGTATATTTCAAGAATTAAATATCAATTCCAGTCTGTAAAGTGGTTTTGGTATGGAAAGTTCTTCACTACTCAGATCGTGCAGAGATTCTGCGTTCATTGTTTGGTGGGTTCCTTGGGCAGATTTGCTGATTGAGTCCTTAGATAGGCTAGCTGTGTACCTGGGTTAGAAAGTAGATTAGCTTGGTGCCTGGGTGCATGGGGTTGAGCCTCAGTGCACTAGGGTAGCCCTTGATCTTGAGTCCACAGCCCAAGCCTAGATCCGAGGAGGTGGTTCTGCAGACTGGATCTGCCATCCTGGTGCCTAGTACCTTGGAGACTTGTCCCATTGTCTTCAGTTTTGAATGTAGGCAATACACAATTATTCTGAGAAAGGGTTTGTGAGCTTTACCAGACTACCAAGGCCCATTCTAATAGGGGATTTTCCTATGAGTAGCATTGCTGGGTCTCAGGGAACATGTATTTTCACACTCTTCCTAGGAATACATTAGACTGTCCCCAAGCCTTTCTTACCAGGATTTCTCATCTACTATAGAATACAGACAATAAATTGAGAGTTTTTTTTTTTTTTTTAGTTCTCCAAAGGATAGTAAGTTACTGGTCTATTCTAGATATACAGGACAGCTGTTAACTCATTATATAGAGTAGATTCTTTATCTTTAGGGCATTAGCCTTACTTCTCCCCTGGAACTAGTTTCAGCATTCAGTTCTTTTTTGGTTTACTGGGCACTTCTCTTTAATTTACTGGGGTACAGTGGAGTCAGACTGGTGTCTAGACCTTAGCTCTGCCACTTACTAGGAGTGTGGCTTTGAGGGGATACTTAATTCTCTTTTGCTATAGTATATATACTATAAAATGATGGTGATATAGACATCTGGGGATATTTGGAAATTTAATAAAACAATTTGCATAAAGCAACTAGCACATTAATTGACAAGGTGAGATCAGTAACAGTAGATCTTTCCAACCCCCATTCTCTATATTATAAGGAATCAGAGATACAGATATTAATATATAATTATAGTTTTCTTCTTTCCTTCTCCTGCTTTTTATAAAGGGCCATGGCTAACACCACTATAACAAAAAAGTGGCTGACAAGAGGAAAGTGCAACGAATTTCCTAATGTGTACAAGTACCTGGGAGCTATACAAAATATGAACCTCAGAGAAATGTCCACATGATTGAAGCTTAAATACCCTCTTTGTTGGGGAAGGGGAAATGAGGAACATAGGTAATTTTAGAGGAGTAGTAAATGATTTTTTGGAGGAAATGAATGGGCCTGAAAACATACAGTGACCTGGGACCAACTTCCTGAGTTCTGGGCATACCATTTGATCTTCAATCTCTTCTTCTGTGATATGAGTTTCATCTTCCATAGTCAGCAAAATTTCAGGAAGAGGATTATTTTGGTTAGCTTTTGCTTTACTGTGATCAAAATACTCAATAAGAACAACTTAGAGCGGGAGAAACTTATTTGGGGCTCATGGTTTCAGAGATCTCAGTTCATAGTTGGTCGACTCCATTGCTCTGGGCTCAATGTAAGGCAGTACATCCTGGGAGAAAGGCCCAGTGAAGAAAACTGCTCAATTCATGGTGGGATCAGGAAGCAGAGAGAGAGAGAGGGAGAGGGATGGGGGCCCTCCAGAAGAAAGGCCCTTCCAAGGCATGCCCCTAATAATTCACCTCCCCCAGATACCACTCAGTCATTCAAACTAGGATGGACCAATGGATTTACAGCTCTCATAATCCAGTCATTTATGTCTGACTATTTCTGTATTAACAGGCACTTTGGGTGGACACCTCATATTCAAACCATAACAAGGATTGGAAGCAAGTGTACTCTTAGATGGATCAGATCTTTCTGTAAATAAGGGAACTTCAGAGAAAGCCCCTTTCTGTGCTCTGGAAGGGAAGAAGGCTCCAAGAGAATTGAGAGCCTGGGGTCAGGGATGGTCAGAGAGACCTTGGTTTTGAGACTGTTCCTCTAGCTCTCCTGTCAGAGCATCAAACTGGGATTTCATTTTCTGAGCTCCAATCCTTTCTTCCATGAAATGTTGAACATCATCTTAAATTTTATCAGATTATGTTTGATTCTTTTGATTCTTCGTTTCTAGTAATTTCTCTAGTTCAGATTTTACTTGGGTTTAGGATTAGGATTATCACCAATTGCCGGCAGCTCTAGAAGAGTTGATGTGGAGGTTACATATCTTATTCATGACCTTGCCCAAAGCTACTATTTTTGTATTGCATCCTCCTTTATTTCTGCTCGAACACCTCTAGTAACTCTGTAGTCTTTGAAGGAATTCTGTTATTCTTTTTTGGTAAGTTTGTGTATTCCATCTCCTAGTATCTATTGGTAACCCTATACTTAATTTGTCTAGATTTGCTTGGTGTTTGCAAAACCAGTGTGATTTCCTCAGGTGAGATTATAATTTACAACAGAATGATGCCTCATAATTTAAATAGCAGCCGTTAAGGGAAGACCAGCAGTTACAAACTTTCCTTCACTTCCTTTGAAAATGAGCCATGCTGTGCTAAAATGAATAATGTATTTAGAACATACCTGGGCTTGCTACTATAGATTGATTTTCTTGGACAAAGAAAAAAAACTAATTTTATTTGAATCTGGTTTCAAATGCAGCACATTCCTGTAAGGAAAATTTGAAAGAACAACTGTCTTGTACCTAAGAGAAGGAAATTCTTACTGTAAGTTAGTTCATGTAATGGATATGGCCCATTTTGTATCTCTACTTGGGAGGGTGTTTCTTTTAATAGGTGAGCATTCATGTATGTGTTTCATTCATTTATTGAACACTTTTTCATTTTAGATACTTTGATAGACACTGGAGATAAAATTTTAAGAAATTTGTATGACACTATTTCTGTCCCAGTGATGCAAATGGTCCATGAAAACTGGAAGGTTTATATTTGGCTTCTTGACCTCTGTTATGGAGGAGACCTGGGGCCAGTTGCATGTGGCCCATGGAGGATCCATATCTCTTGTTTGAAAAACTATATTTTGTAAATATTTTTTATCTTTCCAGTGGCATTTAATAAGAAAATACTAATTTCCTTTGAACTAGGATTATAGAAGGTCCTTTTACGCATTTCTGTCCCCAGTTGTAGGTCGGGAGCCACAGACTGCTGAGAGACGGGTATGTAGGTAGCACTTGGTGAAACAACCTCAGTGGAAATTGAAACTCCAGGGAGCGGGGTGGGGTGGGGAGTGGTCTAGCTGCTGAGTCAGACACTCCTGTTCTACCTGGAGCATCTCTTTCCAGTGTCTAACCTGTGAAGACTTGAACATCCTCTGTTCTAAGTAAGAGGCTTTATACACTACACTTGTATCTTTTAACAGAAACAATACAGAGTTGAAGGTTTTCAAATTCATTGTGGCTATCAAGACTGTGTCATAGAGAAAGACTAGTGTCAAGGTTGGGCACCTCCCACTCCCATCAGGAGCTTCGATCTTGACAAAGTTAATCTGGTTACGGCCAATTGAGAGGCAAAAACATTCAACAAAGTGAAGAAAGAATTGATATTCATAAGTGTCTTCTATGTGCTAGGTAGTATTTTGGTATTTCTAAATTTTTATGTTAAACAGTTGTTTACAACCTAGAAAAGTGTCATCAATGTATAATAAATGACTTCTTAAATATGCTTTTATGTATTGTGTCTAGTAAAGGAATAAAGAAGATTCAAGGTAGGGAGATGGAGAGTGAGAAAGGTGGGACAGTGTATGGGGTAAGAGATCAGGCAGGAAGGGAGCATGGAGCCCCAAGGTGGGGGCAGGGGAGGAGGAGAGGAACTCATCCTGGGTTGTTAATTTGGGCAGTTTTCTTAAAAAAAAAAAAATCAAAATTTGGAGTTCTAATTAATACCAAATTATTATCTCTTGGAATTTTAATTAGTGCCTAAGCAATTATTCTTACCATTTCTAGAATTGTGTTTGAATTTCTAGAAATCCTCAAATAGGAAAGTCTTGGCAGCCACCTCTACCTCACTTTTGGAAGACACCTTCCATATCCCAGCAAGGATATTTTTCTAAGTACTCTGCCTTGGGGTACTTCCCAAGAGTCTAGTAAAATCAGCCTGATATGTATTTGGACCAGATAGTCAGAGAAAGAATAACAGTTGAGTTAAAGAAATGTTTTCATGTACTTGAAAAGTTATGCAAAGGGGCTGGGCTTGTAGCTCAGTGGTAGAGTGCTTGCCTGGCATGTGGGAGGCCCTCAGTTCGATCCTCAGCATCACGCAAAAATACGTAAATAAAATAAAGGCACTGTGTCCAATCATAACTAAAAAATAAATCAATTAAAAAATAAATAAATAAGATAAAGGTATTGTGTCCATTTATAACCAAAAAATAAAAAATAAAAAAGTTATGCAAAGTATGAGAACCAACTAATCATTGTGTAAACTGATGATGTGATAGGAGAACCAGGTTCAAGCTCTCTGAGGAACTTAACATGAGCAGGAAGAACTTTCTTGCAAACAAAGAGGGCTGTCAAAATTAAAATGAGTTTTTAGATATCCACTGTGAAATTTTTTAATAATTTCTAAAAAGTAAAAAACTTTTAAACCCATCAAAGTGAATTATTCATCTTGTATCTACACTGATCACTTAAGACCCTAGGGATATAGCTGTGTGATTCTGTGGGATTCTGCATGTGGCAAAAATAATATGTTTGGGTTTAAAGTCATGTTATTCTGCAGTATCAATTTAGTTCCTTTGAAACTTCCAGTATAAGTGATACTTTTTTCTTTGTTCTTTGTAGATATACATGACAGTAGAGTATATTTTGGCATATTATACATACATGGAGTATAACTTATTTGAATTACTTTACCATTCTTGTGGTTGTACATGATGTGGGGTTTCACTGTTGGTGTGTTCATAAGTGAACATAGAAAAGTTACGTCTGCTTCATTTTTTTTTTTTGACATTTCAAGTTCAGTTGACTCGAGTTGATTGGAATTTATTGTCAGAATTCATAGATAAGAGGAAAAACATGAATCAGTTTTGGCCACCATCACCCGGGCCTCATGGCTACAGCACTGTTTCTGGTAGTTTGAGATTAGACTTGTTGATGCTATAGTGATTGTATAAATTGCCACTCAGTTTGTACTATTCTGAACTCTAGACAGTAGTTCTTTGAATATTTTGGTCATATGCCTCATCAGAAAAAAAAGTAGGTATGAATAAGTGAGGATAATAGATATATACTTATTTTTTAATTATATGTATGTAAGTTATATATATACACATACACACTAATATAATACTTTGCTCTACACATGATTGAATATACACAAATGAAGAGTTTAAAGTAGAGGATAAAATAAATGTAAATTTAGCATCTAGAATTTTCTTCCACATCCCAGTAAGCTGTTTAGGCACTCACTTAGAATGTGCATACCTTTTTTGTAACATACTATCCTGGTGTTTTGCCATTTTGATGACTCAACTTTTTTTTTTTTTTTAATCACTTGAGAGGTGTTAGCTGTATGATCTTGGGTAGCAATCCTCATTTAACTTACTTGTAAATTGGGGGCTGTTACATCTATCTTGTAGGTTTGCTTTGGAGACTTGGTGCAACTAGATGCCTAAAGTTCTTTTCTTTTTTGGGGGGGGATTGAAGTCAGGGCACTCAACCACTGAGCCACATCCCCAGCCCTATTTTGTATGTTAGAGACAGGGTTTTGTATTGTAGAGACAGGGTTTCACTAAGTTGCTTAGTGCCTCGCCATTGCTAAGGCTGGCTTTGAACTTGCAATCCTCTTGTCTCAGCCTCCTGAGCCTCTGGGATTACAGTTGTGCCCCCTCCCCCGCCCTGCCAGATGCCTAAAGTTTTTTGCATACTGTCTGAAATATTGGTTGTCGACCCCCTGCACTTATGAGTGTCTTTCCATTTTCCTCTATCTTACTTCTGTTCATTTATAATAAACATTTCCCTTCTTTTATTTCTATTTTTTTTAATGCCTCAGGACTTTGCTTATTGCCTTCTCTCTTTCTGCTGGCCTTCTTCTTAAGTCTCATGGACAGAGAGAGGATCTATATGAGCTCATTGGTTATAATATATGTACCATTTTGCCTGGAACAGTCCTGGTTTTCCCCTATAGTCCCAGTGTAATTATAGTGGTTCTTTGACCACTTCAAGGTACCTCTGTTGAAATACAGAACACATTTATCCTATTACTAAATCTTCATCAAGCATAGAGGAGTGCAGACCTCTTATATGGAGACTGCCTCATTGGCATCACGTGTCCTAGAGGTGACTCTGTGGATGAGGTATAAATCAGCAGAGCAAGTCCCATGACTTACCGTCTCTAAGGAAATGAGGCAGTGGTAGGCATGAATGTGACATGCCCTTGGAGATGTGAGGACAAGTACTAACCGTCAATACATAGACCCATATATTAGTTTAGGTGAGAACTGGGCAATTAGAGTCTATAACTGGACACCTGTTTACCCAGATTGCAAAAATGAAGATTAAGAGTTAAGCATTGAACTTGGAAATCTAAATCTATGACCTAATGCTTAACATTGTAGTATTTTCTAGATTGAGAAAGCATTCTTTTGATTTGGTTGCTGTTGTTATGTGAGATTACCCCAGCATTCCTTGCAGTGGTTAGGAAGAGGTCTTCTTATTTTCCCCAGATACTCTAGAAGGAGCAGAAGGTTTTCTAGTTCTAATGGTTCTCCTTGGGAGTTTTTAAAATGTCAGTTCCATGCTTTTACAGCTGTTGGATGCTAAGTAAGTATTAACTAAATTAGCATTGGTGAAGATTTTTCTAACAGTGCTAGAGAAAATCCTGTAGGATTAGTGAAGCATACACTTTTTTTTTTTTTTCCACTTTCAAATAAGTTCTACAACTGAGTTCCTGAGGCACACCATTTGACATTATTACTTAAGAAGTCTTAGAGGACAAATGCCATAATTAAAAAATTGAATATTAGGGATAGGATTGTGGCTCAGTGGTGGGGTGTTCGCCTAGCATGCGTGAGTCACTGGGTTCCAATCCTAAGCACCACATAAAAATAAAAATAAAGATATTGTGTCCACTTGAAACTAAAAAATATTAAAAAAATGGAATATTATGTTTTTTTTGGTCTTTATTACTACGTTTATGACATTTTCCAGAATTGATACCATTAAAAAGATGGATAAGTTAACCATAGCATTTCTTGAGATCTGTAGGCTTGGTTTTCTAAAATGAACATAATATTTGATCGTGATGCCCATACCCAAAATGTTACCACCCCGGCACAATACTTGAAAACAGTGGTCTTTATTTCCTCTCAAGAAGCAAGAGTAGGTGATGTCATATTGGAACAAATTAGTATTTCATTGTTTCCCCAGGAGAAAAAGAAATGGGGGTAGAAATTGTGTGATCACTAGAACCAGTTGTACCTTCAAAGATGATTACAATAGACATTCCCACTAATGCTTGACATTTTACATTATGGAATAAGCAGTAACTTATTTGTAGAAGTTTATGAGTAATATGTCTGAGCGATGCTTTGGATCCCAGTCCATTTTTAATTTTCCAACTTGGATATTAAAAGTCAATGCTAACTCCACATGAGTTCAGTTTCTTCCTTCAGCTTCTTATTTTTTAAAAAATATTTTTAGTTGTAGATGGACATTATACCTTTATTTTATTTATTTACTTTTATGTGGTGCTGAGGATCAAACCCAGAACTTCACATGTGCTAGGGAAGACCTTTACCACTGAGCTACAACCCCAACCCTCTTCTTGCTGCTTCTATGGTGGACTTGCAAACTGCAGAGCAGAAATGGTAACAGTAACCCATAAAAATGTAGCAGGGAACCAAGCTAATAGTTTTGTATAAAACTTCAGGTAATGGGGTCTACATAAAATCTTACAGCCAAATCCAAGTAATTAGTTTCATATGACATGTACTTTAAAGTTATGAATTTCCTCAGAGTTTACCTTTTCCCTTCATACTCCTTATACTTCCATTTTAAAGTTTCACTTATTTCTGTTTTAACTTTTAGGCTTGGGACTGATGGATTCTGAAGTTTGCATTTTAAGCTTCTTCTAGCTTGCCAGTCTCCCCAGTGACTAATCACTTATTTCCAGAAAGAACCAGTAATTTAGAATGCCATATAGTATTTCATGATTTATACATGTTGAAATTTAGGTAGGAGCAATTGTCAAAACAATGAGGAAGGATAATGTCTTTGTAATAATTTTAGATAGTACAAAAGCAATTAGGAAGACTTTCTGGAGAAACTGTTTCTTCAGGGTTTTGAAGTGTTGATAGAAGATTGATAGAATTATTCAGATGATAGAATAGCCCACTAAAGTCACTTAAGAAGGAACAAGCTGTGGGTTTGAAGCAGGGGCTTTTCATGTCTAGATCACTGAATCTGTTGAAGAACAATGAAGAAAAGTCAATGAAGAAATGACGTGAGAGAGGTGGCATGATGTAGGACAACCAGGAAGAGGTAAATAAATATGCACTTAGTGTAGTAGAATTTTTGAACAAAGAAATATGTCAAAAGGAGTGTTAGCAGAAACTGACCCAGTGGTCCCAGAACTTGATGGGAAAGGTGATATGAGTGATGGTGAGCGCACAGTTGCAGTTGTCCTGCTGAGAGGTGACAAGTTATGAGCTTTAGAGACATTTAGTGAATGGAGAATGGGAGCTATAAAGTAGAACAAGAGATAAATCAGAAAGACCTATGGAATTTGAATAGAACTTTATAACATTTGCATGAGTAACACAAAGCAAAGAGGAGTGAAAGATGTTTTAGGGTTGGACTATATGAAATTACTTTTATTTCACTTAAGTCTATGAAAGTTGTAGTTCTGTATGGTTCTTGTCATTCACACCTGGTTTGTGTGTATGACTCCCACAAGGCCTGTGGGAATGGAGTTCCTCGTGGTGGAATGGGCTGGCTGCAGAATAAAAGCTAAGAAAGTTGAGCCGTGAAAAAAACCACAGGACACAGAAAATAATTTTAAAAGTGGGGGTCGGATGGGCTTGCCGGTCTTAGGGATCGTGCTTCCACACTAAAAAGAGCAAAATGGAGCCCACACTTGCTTTATTTATATTGGGGAACATCAAAGGTTTTTCTTGGAATGTTCTTTGCCAAATAAGGGAGGAGGTGGGCTGTCCTGTTCCCAACCTTTACGCCCAACTCCGGAGCTACAAGAAAGGTCTTCCTGGTAGAGCAGAGATAGAAGTCATGTGCTCGATAATGAGTGAAGACCCTCAAGTAATTCATGGGTGGCTCCCCGCAGATGACTAACCTATAAAGTGAATTATGGCTTCATCGAGGAACCATGAACTGCAAGAGTCCCTGTACTGTGGCTGGGGCTGTAGTTCAGTGGTAGAGCGCTCGCCTAGCACATGTGAGGCAATGGATTCAATCCTCAGCACCACATAAAACAAAATAAATAAAATAAAGGTTAAAAAAAAGAGTATATAGACAATAAAAAAAAAGGAGTCCCTATGCCAGTAAAGTGAGGGCACAAGTCTCCAGTGCTTGTGGGTATTTTCAGAGCTCTGAGCTGGTAGCATAGTGAATTATAGCATTGAGAACAAACAAACAAAAACAAACAAAAAAAAAAAAGGAGAGAAGTGGGAGAGAGGGAGGGAGGGAGGGAGGGAGGGAAGAGCAAGCAGGCAGGCCAACTTCATGATTTTGTTTTTTCTTTGAAATTTTAAATGAGTATATTTTTATGTACTAATTCAAAATCTCAAATAAAACCATGTGGCCTTTGACCAAGTGATGTTTCATCAGTGTAAAAACACTCTGAAAGACTGATGACCTGTTTAGACAGTTTGACTCTGACTTGGTCAATTGCTTAGTTTTGAATTACTTGGATATTTAGCAAGAAAAAGTATTTTGATAAACCTGAAAGGGAGTTTAGAAACATGTTTTTGCTCATTTTTTAAAAAAAGTTTTTATTTTATTTTTATTTTTTTTAGTTGTAGTTGGACACAATACCTTTATTTTATTTATTTTTATGTGGTGGTAAGGATTGAACCCAGCACCACACATGTGCTAGGCGAGCGTTCTACTGCTGAGCCAGAACCCCAGCCTTTTGTTCACTTTTATAGTAATTTATATGTAGCCTTGAAGGGAATTAGACACAAGTTAATTAAGAATCTACAAAATAACACCCCCACCTTGATAAGTAAACACTTGAACTCTTTGAAGAGAAAAACAAGTATAGAAAACAGTGCACTATTTTGAAATAACCCAATTTGACTTCATGACCTTGATACTCCTCTACTCTTCTTCACACAGATCTGATTGGTGAGCATAAATTAGTTGTAGATGAAGCCTGTGTGCTTTGGAATAAAGAAGATAGCAGTACTGCCAAACAAATTTGTGATGCTCTCAGCAAACCAGGGGTGGTTAGGAGTGTGTAATGAAATCCTCCAGAGATCCCTTTGAAAAATGAAGACCCCCATATCCAAGGAGTCACGCCATAGTAAGTTAGGGCCCAGCAGCAGTTTGTGGGAATTACATGTTTGGTGGTAAATTGTTAGGTTGTTCCTTCTCATTTCCTATTCAGACTCACATCCAGTGCTTCCGAGCACCACAGAAAACACTAGCCCTGTCTTTCCTGAGCTTGGGGAATGTGGGACATGGGGCGGAACAGAATGGGCTCATTCTCCAGGTTCACCTCATTTGCATGCATACTTTATTGGCCTTTAAAGAAGCAGCTTAGGAAGAGCCATGTGGGAGTCTGTGTGTGTTTGTGTGTGTGTTGTGGGAATCTTATAGATAGAGCTGTTTGTGCTTACATGGCATGATGTTTCATATTTAATACACTTTGTATCCCCCTGGTGAGATACTGTTGGGTTACTCAGAAGAAATTTAAGTGTAGTTTTTGAATTTGAGGCACTCAGGGTCTAGTTGTAGAGATAAGAATCTATGCAAAAATAAGTCAAGAACAACAGAAACAGTTAATAATCTGTGTTGACTAGTATATATTATAGGGGTCTGAGAAGTAGTTTCTTATGAGTCGGGAAGTCTTCATGGAAGAATGAGACTCATAGTTTAGAATTAAATTTCAATCAAAATGGAATTTATTGAATATCTACAGTCTCTCTGTTCAGTAATGAGACTAAAATTTGAGTTGCAAATGAGAAACTACTCTGGCATAACTTTTTTTTTATGTTAGGCAGAACCATGTAAATGCTTTCTGATAATCATGTTCTATAAGAAGAACATTATGACCATTCTCTCTTTCTCTCTCTCCCAAGACCAAATATTCTTACATTTTGCTTGGTTGAATTTTGATCCCTCTACCTACATCTATGCCTTCTGTAATTGAGGATTTTGTTAAGGAATTTCTTTTTCTTTCTTGAGACTATGCTTCTGGGAAGGCGTTCAAGGGTGCTTCTTCAAACAACAAAAGTTAGCTATGTTGGGAGCAATTTTTCTATTGAGCAGATGGTTCAACTTTGCAGTTTGAGCTATTGAAAAATAATCCGGTACCATTTACCAGATTGTTAGAGTAGCCAGAATTTATGTCTCAAATAAACTTTTATGTCCATGGTGCAGAGGGTTGCTTTAGTCCTTCGCCTGGATTCAGTCACAAAGAGTGGGGACATGACAATGTGTAATCATTAGAAGTGCAGTAAAAACTGCACATCAGTTGAACCAGCTCATATTTAGTGAGGTCACATCTGCTTTATGTCTGTGTTTGTTCAAGGATAAAAGGAAAGAAGCACCAGGGCTCCTTTATGTTCTCGTGTTTTCATCTGGCCTGCCAGGAGCTCAGGAGGTCTGTTGTTCGTCATTTCTGGATAACATCAAAGCTGGTTCTGGCAAAGCCGTTGCTAATCTGTGGGCAGGATAGGCCTCAATGACCCTTGAGAACATTTGTACTGTTGGTACCTGGGAAATATTTCTCTCTCTTGCAAAACATTACACCTGAAAGAAGTCGCACTGTCCATCATTCACCTAACTTTGAATAGAAAACTTCCGAGATTCTATAAATGAGTAACAGTTTGCCTGCAAAATTATTTTCCTTCATATTCACCCTTTCCTTTTCAAATCTTAAAGTCAATATTTTCTTAATAAAGCCCTGTAGATGGTAAGACAGTTGAGAAAAACTGCATATTCCCTTTTGCTTTATAATTTTTTCTTTTTAGGCAGATCTGATAGAATCCAGTTGAAGTATAGGCTACTGTAACTCTACTACCTGTTTATGATAAAAATAACCTGTACATATAAAAAAAAAAACATCAGATTTACTGATGGTTGTGGGGTTTTATTCTGCATTCAAGAATTAGTGTAACCTTTATTCATTTTTTAATTTATATTCATTCATTCATTTATTCATGTATATTTTCATTCAGACAGAAAACCATTCATTGAACACCTACTAAGAACCACACATTTATTAGATGGAGAGAGACTATGAAGAAAAATAAATCAGAGTAATCAGAGTGCTGGCTGGATAGGGCTGCTGTTTTTGCACTGCCAGGGAAGGCCCTGTGGATATTTGAGGATAGGCCTAAAGTGGGAGACAGAGCAGACATCCTAGAGAACAGCCAGAGGTGGACAGACCATCAAGGGCAAAGGTGCTAAAGGAGGGGTGCCCTCGATAGGTTGCAGTAATAGCAAGTGGACTGCTGTGGCTGGGTGCAGCTAGTGAGGGGCCAGGTGTGGCAGGTGAGGCCAGCAAGGTGTTTGGGGGATGCAGGGGCCCACAGCAGCTTAGGCAGGGCCTCATAGGCCCCTGGGGTCTTTGCTTTTTGCTCTTGGTGAGGTGGAGCCATTGGAGGGTTGTGAGCAGAGGCCCAGAGGCCCCAACTTGTGTCTTAACAGGCACATTCCACCTGCTAAGTGGAGTGCTGATGGTCAGGGACTAGGGCAGGAACAGGGGACTTGTTAGGGGACTGTGATGATAGCCAGGAGAGAAATATGGTGATTTAGATCAGGTTTATGGGTTGGTAAATCGGAAGCTATGTGTATCTTAAAGGTAAAATCTATAGAGGTTTTATTATTTTGGACATGAGATATATAAGAGGTGAATCAAAGATGATTTTAGGGCTTTTAGTTGAGGTACATGGTTGGATAAAATTGCATCATGGAGTGGATCTAAGTGCTAGATACCAATGACATCTTTTTAGAAAAAAATTTAAAAAAAAATTTAGTTGTCAATGGATTTATTTATTTATTTATTTATTTATATGCAGTGCTGAGGATTGAACCCAGGGCCTCATGCATGCCAAGCAAGCATTCTACCACGGAGCCACAACTCCAGCCTACCAATGACATTCTTGATTCTCATCATAATGCTATGGATTTTCTTTTTAAAATTTATTTGTTATTTTTAGATATACATGACAGTAGGGTGTATTTTGACATATTATGCATACATGGAGTTTAACTTATTCTAACTAGGATCCCATTCTTGTGGTTGAGCATGATGTGGAGTTACACTGGTTACATGGAGTTACATGGAGTTACATGTGTTCATATATGAACATATGAAACTATGTCTGATTTATTCTACTTTCTTTTCTATTCCCATCTCCTTCCCTTCCCTTCATTCCCCTTTGTTTAATACAATGAACTTCTGTACCTCCCCTCCCTACCTTTCCTTGTTTCATATCTGAAAGAACATTTGACCTTTGTCTTTTGGGGACTGGCGTATTTCAGTTAGCATGATATTCTCCAGTTCCATCCATGTACTGGCAAATGCCATAGTTTCATTCTTCTTTATAGCTGAGTAATAGTCCATTGTGTGTGTGTATATACTACATTCTCTTTTCCATTCATCTGTTGAAGGGCACCATGCTATGGATTTTCTAAAAAAAGTTTTTTTCCTACAATAGCTGCTGAAGGAAACTTAACTTACATACATTAAAACACATAAATCTTAAGTGTAAACTTCAGTATATTAAGTATAAATTTGATAAATTTATATATGTATGTGCATGTATATGTATTTGAATATTTATTCAGGTAGCCACCACTTTTATTCAGATATGTAGAACATTTCTAGCCCCCCAGAGGTTCTTCTGCTAAAAGTAGCTGCTATCTTTACCCTTATTACCATCAATGAGTTTCAGTTTTCAAACTTCGTATAAGTGGAACCATGCCACCCTCTTTTTTTAAACAGTTTTTTATTGACTTATAAGTCAATTCACATACCATAACATTCACCATCTCAGATATGCAATTAAGTTGTTTTTAGTGTATTTGCAAATTTGTGCAATCATCACTACTCTCTAATTCCAGAACATTTTTATCCCCTGCCAAAAGATACAGCCATTAGCCATCACTCCATTTCCCTCTTCTGCCATCCTTGGCAACCAGTAATGTACTGTGTACCTCTATGGGTTTGCTTAATCTGGACACTTTATTTAATGGAAACATTAAATATGTGCTATTTTGAGACCATCTTCTTTCACTTAGATAATATTTTCAAGGATTATCTATATTGTATCATGAATCAGAATTTTAAAAAATGCAGAAGAACATCATATTTTATTTATCCACTATTGGTTTATGGACATTTAGTTTGTTTTCTTTTGGGGGTTATTGTGAATCATGCTGCTGTAAACATTTATGTACAGGTTTTTGTGTGGGCGTGGAAAGGCTTTCAATTCACTTGGGTATCTACCTAGGTGTGAAAAGTACATGCCTTCTGTAGCTGACTTCTTTGTTCAGCTCTCTGTAGTTCTTTTATGTTGTTGCATGTAGCAGTAGTTCATTCTCTTTGGGATCCCATCTCCTTAGCATACCACAATGTATTTATCCATTCTCCAGTTGATAGGTATTTAAGTAGGCTGTTTCTAGTTTGGGGCCATGATGAACATCCTTGTTGTGGCATGCTTTGTATGTCTTTTGGTGGACTGGCACTCCTTTCTCTCTAGTAAGCACACAGAGATGGACTTGCTAGCTACCTCATCTTTTTCTATCTGTTCTTCCACAACATTGTCTTGCTTGTTGGTGTGAGTGCTGCCCTTGTCAGCCACTGGAGCAGAGAAATATGCTTCCTGCATACCTGCTTCCAGGGTCTTCCTTCCCTCCTGGGCACATGTTGAGGACAAACTTTTCTTTTGTTTCTCTAGTGCATCTTTTGGAAACCCTCTCCTTCTTTATATATCTCTTCTTCTGTTTTCTTTTTTTGTTATCAGGGATTGAACCTAGGGGCGCTTAACCACTGAGCCCCATCCCCAGCCCCTTTTAATATTTTATTTAGAGACAGGGTCTCACTGAGTTGCTAAGTTCCTCACTAATCTGATGAGGCTGGCTTTGGACTCTCTATCCTCCGGTGTCAGCCTCCTGAGTTGTTGGGATTACAAGAGCATGCCACTATGCCCGGCTTCCTCTTTGGTTTAACCAAGCAGTTTAGCTCATGCCTGCCTGAAACTCACTGTGTACAGTTACCACATGGAAAGACTGGATGCATATGTATGTATAAAACTAGTGAATATAAAATTTCAGTTAGAATTAGTAGTTCAAGAGACCTATTGTACAACATGATTGCTATAGTTAATAACAATGCATTATATACTTGAAAATTGCTAAAAAGGTAGATATTATCACCACACACACATACACACAAACAAATGGCTGAGATAATGGATATGTTAATTAGCTTGATTTAGCCATTCCACAATGTATACAATTATTAAACTTTATGCTATATAAATAAAAACCATTTTTATTGGTCAATTTAAAACAAAACAGAGCAAACCTGAGATCATGGCTTGTACCCAACTAGTAAAGGAGGTAGGAATTAATAGCACTTATAAATTGTTGTGGAATTCATTCTTTTCCATTCAGCCAGCATATGAGAATATATGAAATTATATTCTCCACTTCTTCTGGTGAATGCCTTTCTGAGTCTTTGTAGGGGGCAGGGTATGCTGTGGGTGGACTCACTTGCATGCTCAGCAAGTGCTCTGCCATTAAGCTCTACTCTCAGCCCTTCATGTTGTTTTCTTTCTTTTTATAAATTTTATATGTTAGTTGTAGGTGGACACAATACCTTTATTTTATTTATTTATATGTGGTGCTGAGGATTGAACCTAGGGCCTCACACATGTTAGGGGAGCCACTCTTCCCCTGAGCCACAATCCCAGCCCTTTCACATTGTTTTCTTGTATGATTAATTGGGTGCCACTTAATTGCAGAGTTCCTTGGAAAAGAACAAGTGTGGAATAAACGATGTAGATAATTAAATCAACCTTTTCTAAGTGTGATTTTAAAATAATTTGGTGACAATGGTATGAGTAACGTCATCATGACTTGTTCTCCTTCTCTGGTCTTTTTCCAGAGAGAGAGAGAGAGAGAGAGAGAGAAACAGCAATGTATGTTAAAGTATTCACTTGCTATTTATATCTTTTGAAACTTTGTTATATGCTTTCCATTATAAAGGACAAATCTGGGCCTCATCCAGGAAAGAATGTGGCACCATTACAGGGCCTTAATATATAGCCCATAATGAATTTGATTTTTGTTCCTGGAAAATGAGAGGTTTTGTTTATAAATTTATTACCTTTTTTTTTAACAAAAGCAGTAAAATGTACAAAGCCAAAAATCATCTTTTCTCTTTCACAACATCCATTTCTCTTCCTCAAGGTTAACCACTTTTGGTAATTTTTCTCCTTAGAGTTTTTAATCAAGCCTATAAAAGCTCATATAGATTTGTGAGTTTTGTAACACTGGGATCACATTATTCAGTGTTGCGCCGATTGCTTTTTTTCCACTTTGTAATGTATCAAGACATCATTTGTGTTCGTGTTCATCTACTTTCTTTTTTTATCTGCTTTAGTGCTTATTTCCCTTCATCTACTAGTTTTAGAGTAAAGAGTTGCTACTTTAAACTACAAAGGTGACCAATATGTGTTTTTTAAAATAATTATAAACTCAGGGATTTTAATTTATTTGTCGTGTTTTAATCCAGTGTGGTCAGTAATCTTGATGTTCACATGGTCTGTCCATGGTTCTTGATGCTCAGGTAGTCTCATCTCTCTGCAAGTCTTTTTGCACTCCCTCACCTCCCTCCCATTTGTTGACCTCTTCCTTTGAGATGTGACAAGGTATTGCAGGGTATTCTTTTCTCCAAATGAAAATTAAATTGTGGATTAAGCTCCAATTTCACTTCAGACTGTGTTTAGGAAAATTTATCTCACTACATGTAGCCAGATTTACTTGCTGCACCCCTGGGTGTGTCTTATCAGTGAATCATCAAATATTTTAAAGAGCTACCACACTAGGGAAGTCAGCTCGATCCTGTGATGTAGCAAAAAAAAAGTCACCCTGTATTTCCCTTCCCATATCCCCAAACCTCAGCCACACAACTGAAATAGATGCTTCTTATGTCTTTAAAGATTATCTTTTATCTTAAGAATCCAAAAATATGTAAGCAATTGAGGGCCATGTACATATATGGCAATGACTTCTCAGTTTAATTGTACAATAGTTCATGTACTATAAAATCCACTTATTTTAAGTGATTAGTTCAACAAGTTTTGGTAAGTACATATAGTGATGCACTCTCCATTGATCCAAACTGTTTCTTCCTATTCACAAGTTCCAGGTAACACTGACTTTTTTTTATTGGATGCTATAGTTTCCCCTTGTTAAGAATTCCATATAAATGGCATTGTATGGTATATAGTCTGTGTCTGGCTTCTTTTTAAGTTTTAAGACTTATTCATGTAGTTCCTTTTCCTTTTGGCCAAGTGGTATTCCATTTTTTGGATATACTCCTACATTTGAAATCAGATATTCAGGTTGTTTCCCTCACCTGCTCTTTTGGCTGTTATGAAGAATGCTGATGAATATTTGCATACAAGGTTTTGTATATATATATGTGTGTGTGTGTGTGTGTGTGTGTGTGCATATATATATATATTAAATAAAAAATTTATATATATATATATATATATATATATATATATATAAATTAAATAAAATAAAACTTACATATATATGTAAGTTTTAGTTTTCTTAGGTCCATACCTTAGATTGGGATTACTGGGTCATGTAAGTGTATTTTTAACTTTTTAAGAAACTACCAAAATGTTTTCCCAAGTAGCTGTACCATTCTGTATTTATACCACCAATGTCTGAGGGTCGCAGCTATTTCAGATCTACATCCACACATGGCTTTGTCATTCTTTTTGATTTTGGACATTCTGTTGGATGTGTAACAGTACACAAGTGCTTTAATTTCATTTTTCTACTGATCAATGACACTGAGTATCATTTCATTTCTTGTTGGCTATCCATATATCATTTTTCCTGTTGCTTATCTTTTTTTTTTAATTTGTTCTAATTCGTTATACATAACAGTAGAATGCACTTTGATACATTACACATAAATGGAGTATAATTTCTCATTCTTCTGATTGTACACGATGTAGAATCCCACCAGTTGTGTAGTCATATGTACATAGGGTACTAATGTGAGATTCATTCTACTATTTTCCCTACCCCTGTCCCCCCTCCCCTCCCTTCACTTCCCTCTACCTAATCTAAAGTAACTGTTCTCCCCCACCCCTGCCTTAATTGTGAATTAGCATCTGCATATCAGAGAAAACATTTGGCTTTGGTTTTTTGGGATTGGCTTCTTTTGAAAATGTGTTCCTATACATCAGTGATGAATTTACTGAAAAAGAAATTAGGAAAACTACCCCATTCACAATAACCTAAAAAAAAAAAAATACTGGGGAATCAAACGACTAAAGAGGTGAAAGACCTCGACTGTGAAAACTACAGAACACTAAAGAAAGAAATTGAAGAAGACCTTAGAAAATGGTAAGACCTCCCGTTGCTCCTGGATCGGCAGAATTAATATTGTCAAAATGGCCATATTACCAAAAGTGTTATACAGATTTGACGCAATTCCTATTAAAATCCCCAATGACATTCTTCATAGAATTAGAAAAAGCAATCATGAAATTCATTTGGAAAAATAAGAGACCCAGAATAGCCAAAGCAATCCATATATCATTTTTCCATGAAATGGTTGTTCAGGTCTTGTTGGACTGTGTCTTCTGTCATCTAGCTATATCAGTACTTTTCTGGATGCAAGTCCTCTGTTAGATATATATGTTTGTCTTTGAAACTTAATTTTAAGTTGAGTTTGGTTAAGAAAATATCCAAATCATTTATGATTTTATTTGAAAGATAAAAGCTATAATCTTATCCAAAGAAAATAAGAAATACATTTTTTTTGAGGGGGGCGGAGTTTACAATCAGGAAAGGGAGAGAAAAAAGAAAAGAGAAAGTTCAGAGAACAAATCAAGGAAATACTGGAGACACAGTGAACTAAGATTGTTAAAGGAAGAAAATGATAAAGAAAAACAGAAAAGGTGACAAAACCACAAAGAGGTAGTAATGAAAGGAAGAGCCTAAGGAATGGTGGAAGAGAATAACAATTTAAAGTTATGGAGGAAAAAAGAATAAAGAAAAAAGAATAAAAGGAAGACAAAAAATGCAAGAAGAAAATGGCACAGCTGTTCCTGTAGTTCCCACATCTCACCCACTGTCTCAGCTACTGTTATCTTATCTCTCCTTCGCCTACTTCTGTGTCCACCCTGCTTCCTAGAAGTCCCTCCTTTCCTTCCATATTTTAATTCTTCAACATTTCACTGCTCCACCTTCCAAACATACAAAATAGCTGGGTTGTATCCTTTCCATCTGTACTGTATAATAGCATAGCTCTGAAGTCAACTTGTTTGGATGTGAATCCTAGCTCTACCACTTGCTAGCTCTGTGACCTTGGACAGAACCGCACCATTAAGATACTAATTTCACTGTCTGTATGATGGGAGTGATAACCATGCCTGTCTCAAAATTATTTTTGGAAATTGATGTATCTAAGTAAAGCTTTCATTGTGCTTGACACGTTGTACTTAGTTATTAAACATTATAATGCTATTTGTGTGTGTGTGTGTGTGTGTGTGTGTGGGTGGGTGTTGGGGGAAGGAGGTGTTTCCTGGTTTCCATGCCTTCCACTTTTGGCTCTCTGTTCATGTTCTTTTAATTTGGGCACATCTTACCAAACTAAAATACTTAAGTGGCAAAATACCACAAAGCGTCATGCTTCTGAAACTCCAAGATATAAACACAACTGTATTTGCTCATCTGGAATGTAAAGTTGGAAGTAATAATAATGCTTATTTACAAAGTGCATGAACTGTGAGCATTTTAACCTGGTACTGACAGACATTTAGTAGTAGAAAACTTGAAGGGTCCAGGACAGGGATTTCCTGGTTTCTGTAATGCTGAGATGTCAAACCAAACCAAAGTTTGATAAATACAGCTGAGGCAGGTGAGAAGTTCTGAAATTTTATGTAAATGGAGGACATGAACTCTGCCCTTTTCATGCCTGTCACCTCTGCTACAATTCTCATTAAAAAAAAAAAAAAGCGAATTTGGAAGAAACCTCCTTCTTGATGAAAGACCCCTTGGGCATCATTTCTCATCTGCCTTTGTCACAACATGATGAACAAAGGTTTATTTTTTAGTAATATTTTTTTTGGATTTTTCTCCAGTTGTTGCTAAGTTTTCTCTTAGTTTGAAGTAAAACTGTTTTTTTCCCCTGAATTAATATAGGGAAAAGAATTTTCCTGTTTTACTTGTAGACTTTCAGCAATATGAAGTAATGTTATCGAGCTGTTTTATCTCTGCCATACAACATTTCCTAGTTCCTACTACTGTTCTTAAAAAAAACAAACAAACAAACAAAAAAAAAAACCTGACATATTTCTTGCTTTCTGGTTTGTTCAACTCTGGATACAGACTAATTTGTTAAGATGCTGCTTAAAATATGCCATGCACAATTGAGCCCAGTTATCTAGGTGTGTTTCTTGTTCTGGTTGAGATCCCATTGTTCTATTAACCAGCCTAAAGTGGTGACATTGGGTTTTAAGCCATTATAACACAATGCTCATAGATTATTTTGGAGTGAGCATATAATTATTGTCAAAACCAGGACACTTTTAAGAGTAAAAAGGGTTATGATTATTTGTCAACCTCAGGCCACAGACATAAACCAGAAATAGTATGGGTACATAGGGATGTGTGCTCACTGTATTTCTTAGTTTTCTATTGCTATAAAAATACGAGGTTGGATATTTGTAAATCAGTGAGTTTATGTAGCTCACAGTTTTGGAGGTTCAAGAGGATGGCACCAACATCTGCTTGGCTGTGGTGAGGGCCCCCTTGGCTCTACTACATCATGGCGATGGCATCACGGTGGGAGTCATGGTGAGAGGGAGATCTAATATGGGAGACTGGAAGCCAGAGAGTGATGGAGAGGGACTTTTCTTGCTCTTTTATAGCAACCCTCTCTTGAGAACTCACCAAGGTTCCAGGAGAACTACCTTCATCCCATCCAAGGGCAGCATCTCTGTTTCAGTCAGCTGTTTTTGCTACTGGGAACAAAAGACCTGACAAGAACAATTACAGGAGGAAAAGTTTATTTTGGGGCTCATGATTTCAGAGGTATCAGTCCATAGATGGTGACTTCATTCCTTGGGGCCAGAGATGAGGCCAGACCTCATAGTGGAGGAGTGTGGCAGAGGAAAGTGGCTCAGGACACCACACAAAGGAGGAGAGAGGCAGAGGCAGAGGTACAGGGAGAGGGAGAGGGAGACAGATTCCACTTGCCAGAAACAAAATACATACCCCAAAGGCATGCCCACCAATGACCTATATCCTCCAGCCATACCCTACCCGCCTCCGGTTATCAGGTTATCACCAAGTTAATCCCTCTCAGGGTATTAATTCAATGACTAGATTAAGGCTTTCCTAACCCAATCATTTTACCTCTAAACCTTCTTGTATTTTCTCACACATGAGCTTTTGGAGGCTACCTCATGTCTAAACCATAACCATCACTAGTGATCTACTTTATCTCCCACTAAGCCCCACCTCTTAAAGGACCCACCACCTCTTTACAGGCCACATTGGGGGCCAAGCTCACAATACACAAACCCTTGGAAGACAAACCATATCTAAATCATAGCAGTCACTTTAATTATATTAAGTTGAACCTCAAGCCTGAGATGATAAAGCCTTTTCAAAAGAGTTTTTATGTTAATTGCTAATAGCCCTGGTGTTTCCCCTCTATCATGTACTTAAGCAGTTGATTTTTTTTCTGAACTTCATATTTATATTCATGTTTGTATAAAGTATAATTGAATTGATGTTTGTTCTGTGGAGATTATTTAAAAAATCTAGATTTTTATCTTTCAAACTAACTATTCTCCCCAGTCTACATCACCTGAAAATTTGATGAACAACATTCTTCTCGTTGTTGGTAGTTTAAAAGGTGTCTTCCCCAGATCCTTTGTACCAGTCCACCTCACCCTCGCGGAGCTCCCAAGTTCTAAGGGGGAAATTGAAATAGACATCTTAGAAATCCCCTCTCAGCTATTTCTATTTTAATAGGAGAAAAGGAAGCCTCAAAATTTTCAGAGCAGAAAGTATTGATATCTCATGATTATTTCTCAGGCAATTTGGTAAGAATTTTATTTTGTAAACAGGTTTTGAACATCTTCCAGATATCAAATAATAGGCACTGAAAATAGAGTTACGTCCAGTACTGGTTGACTGTGAAAGATACAGCTGATAGATAGGTGCTGTCGGAAAGGCTGAAGTCAACTTGAGTGGGGAGAAAAAAGAGGAAGATCTTTTTTAAATGGGCATCTTCCTCCACTAAAATTGCCTGTATACAAATTTAACAGGTCAGTTAATAAAAAGGTAGTTTTTGTGTATTTCACAAGTCACTCATATTGTAAAGAAAAGTTCTCTTAGTCTTGGCTCTTGCCCTTGCCTCTTGTCCATAGGATCTATGCATTTATGCTATTTTTTTCACATAAATTTAAAGTTCACTAACCTTTGCACATGTGTTATCTTTTAGAATAGCAACTTCTAAATACTTATTATTGGAACTCTTTGAAGGAAATGTATCTTACACTGTAATCCAGTATGCATGTGTGTGTGTGTGTGCATGCGCGTTCTCTCTCTCTCTCTCTCTCTCTCTCTCACACACACACATACACACACACACACACACACACACACACCACCAGAAATAAGTTTCTTGAGAAAGTACCTGCTACTTCCAGTTGCTATTTACCTTTCTTTTCCTTTCTTGTGTCATTTAGTTCCTCTACATTCCATTCAAACAGGGCATGTTGAGACCAAATAAATTAATTTCTAACCTGGCTTGCACAATTAGTTTGTAAACTGTTCTGAAGTTCTTGTCCATTGACTCCTAAGTTATGTATAGATGCTTTATGGTGGTAATGATCAGTAGAAAACTAGACTTACTTGGGCATGAATCTAAAATAATAGTGAGGAACAGGACTCTATGATCTTTTTGTTCTTGGGCATAAATTTTGGCTCACAGGACTAGCATAACAAACTGAATTGTTTTGGGTCTCCTATATGAGAACAGCAATTAATTCAGTCCTGGAACAATGAATAGCACACAATCTTCAATCCAAGTATTTAAATTACATAAACTGTTACTTGCATAAAATATCCTGTGCTAGACTTTTTTAGAATATATTTTTAGTTGTCAGTGTACCTTTATTTATTTATATGTGGTGCTCAGATTCGAACCCAGTGCCTCACACATGCTAGGCAAGTGCTCTACTACTGAGCTACAACCCCAATCCCCTGGGCTAGACTTTTAAAATTCAAATATTTAGTCCAGGAGTTATGATTGCCATGCTAAAATTGATATGAAGAAACAAGCCTATCTCTAGAAAGTTAATTTGCCTGTATTAACAGTTTAATTGTTCATCTATTAGAGAATTATTGTTTTCTAAGTGGAGGGCTTGAGGCCATATAATTTCCTGGGTGTTTTTATCTTGCTTTTATACCACTTCTACCATATTCATAAAGATGTTCAGATGGAGTCTTTCTGATGTAATTTTGAGTACTTGTAGGAAATCGCAGCATCTCTCAGAATTCGAAGCCAGGAAAGGCTAAGACTATCATGTTATGTGTTTTAATTTCAGCAAATGTACCTAGACCTAATTTTTAAAGTTTTAATTCAACAAACATAGAGTGTTCTCTATAACATTATGAAGATGGAATTTGGAAACAGATTGATTTGGACTAAGTCTAAAAATTTGAGATTTCAGGATTGAGCTCTAAAACATCTTGTTTCTCATTCCTCACTTATAAAACTAATACTTACCTCAAGGGTTTGTAGAAGAATTAAATGAGATAGACACACACGTGAAAACCATGCTCCCTGATATATAGGAGGTACTATGGAAATACATATTTTAATATAATTACATATACATTATGTGTCTATGTATATATATGTATGTATAAATTCCTTCCTTTTGGATTTGATATTTGTGTACTGGAATTTTTTTTAAACATTTATTTTTTTAGGTGTAGATGGACACAACACAATGCCTTTATTTGTATGTGGTGCTGAGGATCGAACCCGGGTCTGCCCTTGCTAGGCGAGCGGTAGAGCGCTCTACCGCTGAGCCACAATCCCAGCCCTATGTAATGGAATTTAGAAACTTGTATTTTTATTTCTGAGTCAGTGTGCTCATTATACTTTTTTGATTATCAGTGTTAACATAGGACACTGAGACTGGGAAAGTTAATTGAAAAATTATACATTATAATTTTCTGGGAGCAAGTTCCATTTATGTCTAGTATAATGGTTTGATTAATGCTGAAACTTAAACCTTGACAACAATGTAAATTAGCCTTAATGCATTTGAATTTTATTTTTCTTCCCTATTCCAAATGAAGCAAAAGATAAAGTTTCATTTGTTCTTGAGTATTTACTCATTAATGTTTGAATCAGATAATTTTTCTCTTTGAGACTAATATTTTATAACATTCTTATGTTTTGGAATTTATATGGTGATATATATATATATATGACAAATTTCCCATAAAAACTATTAGTTTCTTTTTAATATTGTAGCTATTACACAAGTATATATTTAACTTCATAGTATTTCTTTAGAAGTTGTGTTATGTGTATGACTGTGGTAGGATGAGAATTGAGACATAACTGTCTGGGCAGTATATTTTCCACTGTCCAAACTTGCTGAATACATTAACAAGTGCTTTAGTTAATGCCTTAAGAATTCAATCTGCAATTGGCCAAACACTTCTATTATGGGAAAGAGGTGTTGGTAGTATATATAATAAGAACAGTGCTTTCTGAGGAGATCCTGCTATGCTAATCAAATCCAAGTTAAAATAGGTCAGAAGGATGCTGTCTGGGGATTTAGGGCCACTGGGTAGAAGCTGGTTTAGATTTGTTCTCAGTGGCCTCAAGGTGTATATGTAGAATTATGAATGGTATTTATCATGAGCCAGATTTTGCCTCATTGTGAAAACCTGTCTTCCAAATGGTACCTTTGACTAGTAGTGACACATTGAATTGGGTTCAGAGGCTCTCTGTTCTAATTGCAGCTCAATTCCTGACCAACTTTGTGGACTTGAGTCTTAGTCGTCTGTAACATGGAGATAATCTGGTTAACTTTCAAGGGTGTTGTGAAGAGGGAATGACTTTAATTGTCACTATACAGTACTCTTTATAGTTTACAAAGTGCTTCATAGTAGTTGACGTATTCAGCAAACTAAGTGTGGCATTAATGTCTTTTTAAGATGTTGAATGTCCTCCAAAAGCCTACTTGTTGAAGGTTTGGTCTCCAGCCTGAGACATTATTGGGAGGTGTGGAACCTTTAGGATGTGGGGCCTAGTGGAAGGAAGTGAGGTCATTGGAGTCCTAACCTTGGAGGGGATATTGGAACCCCTGACCCTTTCCTCCCGCTCTCTTCTCAGTTGCCATAAGGTGACAGCTTTGCTCCACCACATGTTCTTCTCTGTGATGTTCTGCCACAACTCAGATCCAAAGTGACAGGGCCAAGTGACCATGGTCTGAGACCTCTGAAACTGTGAGCCAAAATGAACATTTTACCTTATTAATTGATAACCCCAAGTGTTTTTCAGAAACACCTGTAATGGAAAGCCAAGGCAGCTAGGCAGTCACTTGTCAGGGCATTTCCAGTATCCTGTATGTGGTTCAACTTGTTCATATGTATTCTTTATTTCACTCTAGAGATTCTATCAGGAAAGACCTATGCAACTCACTCTTTGAGTTTTTGCCTCTTTATTTCCAGGTTGGATTTTATCTGAGAGCCCTTCAAGTGCTAGCATTTTAGTATTCTACAAGCCTGTAACTACGAAAGACCATTTATCTTCCTCTCCAGTAGTAAAATAGCTGACTATTGGCTAGAGAAAGTTATATTGCAGTTTTCATGGTTGCCAACTCGTGTTGTGATTAATTTTAATGTTTGCTAACACATGCAATAAATTCTCCTTGGCCTTTGTAGCATTCTAAAGCATATTTTCCTCTTTAGATACCTTCCCTTAGGCAAGGCAAGGGAAGTAGATGTTTGGTCTGAAATTTCTATTTTTAATAGAAAAACACATGCCTTTTTGACACTTCTAAACATAAAGAGTTTTATACAAGCATGTATTTTAGGATGCATTTCTTGGAGAAACTGAAAATAAAAAACAGAGTTACCACTATGAATTTGGCTAATGAATGCATACCACTCCCATGAACAGCTCTGAATTCTAATTGCTAGTAGGAAGTGGTCTCTTGTCTGCCTGTTCCTTACCTTAGGGAGAATTTTCTTACCACTTTCCATTTTATCACTGGGAGAGTCCCAGCTTGCCCTTTGTCCCAGAAATCATTGTCATCGTGGATCTTTGCTGCAAAAAAAAGAGAAGTCCTAGAGCCTTTCCATCCCCAGCTTCCTCCACGTGGAGGTAATAAAACCCTTGGCAACCATGTTCCTTGTAATCAGCATGAGGTAATTTTACAAGCTACCATGAAAGAGCCATTTGTTGAATGTCTGCCTTGTGACAGCCATTTGCTGATGGTTTAATATGCTTTGCCTCATTTAAATCTTAAGACATCTTTAGGAGGGTGGAGAAGCGAAAAAGCAAGTTTTTTTTTTTCCCCACCATGCCCAGAGGAACTTGCTGGCCTGACCCAGCCTTACGTGTAATAGCCTAAAATGGAGTGCTAAAGTCAGTTTCCAGGTTGGGGCAGAAACGATCTCAGATACAAGTGTTTTAGGAAGTGCTTTTTAGTTACAAAGCAAAATGTTTCAACACTGTTTAGATGGGTCTTGGAAGTGGAGTGTAGATGGTGCCCTGCAGGTAGGTGTACATGGCGTCAAGTGGAAAGGCTAGTTCTTTGACTCACAGCCAACTTCCTGCTGTGCACCCTGTGAAGGGCTTTCGTATCTCTTCTCTAACCCTGGCATTTGAAATCAGGCTGAAGTGAAACTTCTGGGTGGCTTAGTTTCCTTTCATGGCTGTTAAAAGAAAAAAAAGTACCCATTCTAAGCCATTGTTCTTACACTATTGCCAGATCTAACATGTCATGTCTTGTTGCATTACTAACGTATCCCGAACTTCGGTATTTCTGCAAGATTGTTGGCCCAAGGTCTGAAGGTTAAACTTTTAACATATTCGACTCAAATTCCTTCCTTTTTTACTTGTGCTTTTGGTACTTGTTACGAGGCAAACCTCTCTTTTAAAAAAAAATTCTTGCATCTTTAAATGTTAAAGAGGTTGTTACCTAATTAAAGAGTGACACTGAGCTGATTTCTAGTGGAGAAGCCTCTAAAAGCACTTTCTTAGCATATACCCACCTCTAATTTTAGAGAAGGAGCAGACCAAGGAATACGAGACAGCTAGTTTTAGAAGCAGGGTGAGGAAGATAGAGAGATTGTTGGGTCTGATACAGCTGAATTCCCTCATGCAGGAGAAAAGGGGGCTTGTCAAAGGCTGTGACTGAACTGGTGTTAGGGATTGTATCCGCAAAGTTTAAATGATATTACAAGGTCATGGGGAGGTAATGCTCATTGCCATTCTATTTGAGAGACTTCGAGGACTTTATACAAAACACTCCATGGCATCGAATGTCCTGGGAGCGAACACCTTGCCATTAATTGGGCATTCTTGGTGCAGGTTCAGGTGTACTCCAGGAAATCCACTTTTGCTGAGAGCTCAGTAAGGGTTTAGTCATCTTTTCATCTTAGTGAGGCTATTCCTGGAAGAATGAGGCAATGTTAATAATAATACTTTACATTTATAATAGGGCTTCAGAGTTCGCAGAGAACTTTCACACAGATTATCCTTTTGTGCATCTCAGCAGCCCTGTGAATTAGGTGTGGCAGTTATTATTAATACTTTTATTATGCAGTAAATTTAGAATTAAGACAAAATATGTGACCAGCCCAAGACACGTAGATTTTTTTTTATTTAAAAAAAAATGTGTTCTAAAGGAGGCAGAGAGAGAAAATTAAACCCACATGTACCCCACCACCACCAAGAGAAGTCTTTTTGCAGAAGACTGTCTTGCCCTATGTTTCCCATCTATTAGCCCAGACAGTCCTGTGGTCTTAGTTCCCACACAGAAGCAGATTGGTTATTTACTGTAGTGTAAAATCAGATGTTACCTATGGGGAGACTGTTGAGGGGGACCATAAACCCAAGGCCCTAAAATGGAAAGAGATTTTGCAATCTGAGGTTTTATATTTGGCCAACTTCACTTTGCTCAGCCCCACCTCTGCTTTTTGACTTAGAGATGTCATGGGCACAGTATTCAACTATGGTTTCCTATCTTGATATTTGGGAGCAGTATTGGGACTATACTCTTGGTGTTGTTACGTATTTGTTCTGTTTTGCTTTATGCTTCCATCATAGCCCATTGTCTCTGAGGTGTCCACACCATGTTCATTCAAGGTATTCAGAAACTTGGGAAATGGATAACTGTAATGATCAGCTGTGATTGTTTCTGTTTTCTGTGTAGCTTTGGCTGTCAAAATATCTACCATGGATTAGTATTAATTGTGTTGGGTCAGATAAGACACTGATCTCATACTATCCATTAAGACTAGGTCCCCCATCACAATTAAGAAATGCTAAGTAGGGGCTGGGGATATGGCTCAGCGCTAGAGTGGTTGCCTTGCATGTGCAAGGCCCTGGGTTTGATCCTCAGCACCACACAAAAATAAATAAATAAAAAGCATAATAATTATATTGGTTTTATTTCTTTACAAATCACACTGGCTATAATATTTTTTAAAAACTTAAACTAATGAAGAAGGGTTTATTTTAGCTAAGTACAATTATTTGAAAAGGATGTTATAGGAGAAATCTAATAGCTAGAGGGTGGGTTATATAACTTTTGAATGTTCTTTTGACTTAGAAATTCCAAGATCCCAAAACTAGGCAATGAAGGAAGTCTAAGAAATGCCAGCAGCCTTAGTTACAGTGTTGTGTTTGTTTGTTTGTCATAGACTGCCTTTTCAAGGTGTGCCCTATGAATCGATATTCTGCCCAGAAGCAGTATTGGAAAGCCAAGCAAGCCAAACAGGGGAACCACACAGAGGCCGCCTTGCTGAAGAAACTACAGGTAAGGGCCAGGCTGCATGTGTCTTGCTCAGGCTGGACTAGAGCAGCAATAACAAAACATGCATTCACAGCTTTCTAGCTTTGTGATTTCACCCAACACACAGAGATTTCAGATACACATTGAAAAGTGTAGGGCAGTTTTAAGTTATAGGGTGTGACCACTTGTTTTCTGGCAATACAAGCTGCCATTTTTTTAAGGGTGTGCCGGACTAATTCAAAGCTTCATATTAAACTGAAAACCAGTTCAGAATCTCTGTAGGAATATTAAGTTCAGGTATATATTTTACCTGACTTAGTATGGAATTCGTAAATTGGAAAAACAATTTAAAGATCATTGTTTCTGGTTTTGCTGAGTTTAAATTTCATAGAACATAGAAAATAAAATTCCTACTATTTTTAGAATAAAAAACTATACTTTGAGACTTTTGTAATTGACCTTCTATCCTGGTTGGTGTTTCTAGAAATATTCCTTCTTAAAGCAATTTTATAAGACCAAAATGTTTTCCTGAAATTTTCAACATAAAAGAAACCCAAGACATTTTTGGCTACAGTTCAGCATGAGTTGAGAAATTATCACATTATATTACAATCACTTATTTAATTATTGCTCTCTTTCTCTCCCTCTCCCCAAACTCTAAGCAACCAGCCAATTGTATTTCTGGTTATATACTTTTTACTAAAAAAAATATTTCTTTGTTAATTATTATACTCTGTTGACTCTGTTTCCACACTGAATATTTGATAATCATTTTATAGCATGCTGCAGAACTGGAACAAAAACAAAATGAATCAGAGAATAAGAAACTGTTGGGAGAAATTGTGAAATACAGTAATGTTATACAAGTAAGTCTCTACTTTTTCATAAAAGGGATGGATATTTTATGGGTAATTATCCAAATTATTCATTTGGTTGGAATGCCAAATGAAAATTTGGAAATATAATAGTTTGTTCTTCAGTGAGAACTACAAATGTTGTGATGTATTCAGTTGATATTCAGTGCACGATTCTGTACATCTAAAAATAATCCTGGGTTAGGTGCATAGCTCAGTGGCACAGTGGTATAGAGTTTGCCTACTTTTAGTGAGGTCCTCGGCTCAATCTCCAACACTATCAAGGGGGTAAAAAAGAATAAGTCTGATGTATGCACATAAAGAAGTGATTGAATCTAGGTGTATGTATAAAAAGGAATAAGGTAGGGTCTGGGGCTATATCTCAGTGGTAGATCCCTTGCCTAGCATGTGTAAGGCACTGGGTTCAATCCTCAGTACCACGTATAAATAAATAAATAAATAAAATAAAGGTACAAAAATGCAATAACATCATCATCATCATCATCATCATCATAATAATAATAGAATAGAGTTTCTTTTCCTGAGGAAAGGATTTCTAAAGGTCTATAAGAAGTAATCCTTTAGATTCATGGGATTACATTTTGACATCAGGGTCTTTATATTTATCTTTTATAGAGAAAGGAAAAATTTCAAATTGTACTTTCAGATAGAAATCCTCTTTGAATGTTATTAGAAGGTTTTCTACTTCAATTAATATGCACACTCTGATTTATCTCAGCTGCATTCCTTTCCTGTGCTTCATTTGGATCTTTTTAGCTTTTTTAATAAATGCCCCACCTTGTTCCAAAAAAGAGTGCAAGACATTTTCCAAAATACGTAACACATAACAAGATAAAATGCAAATAGTTAAGGCAGTTGGGTCAAAGGGAAAATAATGACTGCATGAGCAAGCTGAAGTTAGGGGTGAGGCATGCTTATGAAAACCATGTGGTAAAGTCCGATAAACTTTGTCCTGAAGCCTTTTTGCTGCCTGCTCAGCCATAAGGGAAGCTTCTATGCTATAGCATTAGCATTGGAGGCCCATAACATACGGCCAAACAGAGGTCTAGACTGGAAACCATTCCCAGAAATAAGAGCAAGGAAGTATTTCTCCTATGAGTGCTCATAAAGAGGACACTGCTTCATTTAGTAAACAATGTCCTTAACCACTTCCTTACAGCAAATACCACAACAAGGGAGTACTTCATAAACCTGTTTTTAAAAGTAATATCCCCCTGATATTTTGGTTTTGAACAATGGCAAAAAACCAGAGTACAGGGCAAAGCAATTCTCTGAGAAGACAAGATGAGAAAACCTGGGTCTGCAGCTTCCTGCATGTATGACTAAATCTGATGAAAGATAACATGATACTCTTGGCATGGGTAGACTGATGTCCCTTGGGCAATCCTCCATAAATAGTTTCTCTGCACAGATTTTTGATTGGTGTTAAGTCCAGCCAGTACTTAAGTGTTCCTTGTCAAGTACTTGAAGTGAAAAGGTTTGCCTGCTCAGTTAGGGGCTGACCCATGGCTTTAATGCGGTGGAACCCAGAAGAAGAATGCGGTTGTCCCACGAGGGTTTCCAATAACCAAGGGTATAATAGAGAGCTTTTCAAAGATCTGTTTTTTTTTTTTCAATTGAAGACCTTTCTTTTATTTTGAGATCACTCCCTTTTTATATTGTAGGCATTAAAATGACTGTTGTTTTTTCAAAACAATTGTAATAATAGATGGGAAACCTATTTTGTTTTGGTTTTCCTATTTAGTAGAATTACATTTTTGGAAATGTTTTCTTCATGGAATCCAAAATATCTGAGAATGGAGCCTCTACACTCCTGTGAGAAGGGGCTGGTTCTGTGGAGTTGCAGAGCCTGTTTAGGATGCGTAGCCCTCCTGACTGAGGAAGAATTAGGCTGTCCCTGGGCAGGGGTGATACTAAGTAGTTTGAAACATTGTTCCAGTGTCTTAGTTTTTCTTTAGTATATTCTTTTTCTTCTTCTTTTTTGTAGCTATGCGGGCTTTGAGAAAGGATATGGTTTGGGGGACCTCTAGGTCTCCTTTGGACAACCTGGATTTATTCTATTATTTACTCTAGATGAAAAAATAAACATTCAGAGTGTCTTCTGGTTTATGTTGCTCACACACTTACCTCATTATGAAGCAGAATTGGGGGTGGAGGTGGGGAGGAGACAAAGAAGATCATCGACTTGGAAAGATGGTCGTGGAGTCTGAAAACAGGTCCTTTGTTTAGCTTCTGCCTCAAGTCATGTTATATGGGTATATGATATATGTATAATGCACAAATACAATTAAAGGGGAGGCAGAGGGATAAAGGTGGTAACTGCTTGTCTTTCCCCTACAGCTACTGCATATAAAAAGCAACAAATATTTGACTGTCAACAAGAGATTACCAGCTTTACTGGAGAAGAATGCCATGCGTGTGTCCTTGGATGCTGCAGGAAATGAAGGGTCTTGGTTTTATATTCATCCCTTCTGGAAGCTGAGAAGTGAGGGTGACAATGTATGTAAATGTAAAATTAAGGGGGAAATAGTGAGTTCATAGATGAAGCAGTTCTTAATAAGGGACAAAGGGACAAATTCTAAAAGATACAAAGAAAGGATAATTTTCAACCAACATATTTTCATATTAGTGTCTTACTAGGCTAAATGCATGTATTTATAGTACAGTCTGTGTTCAGAAGTCATAAAGTCAGAATTCAAATTAATTTAAAATCACCTTCCAGTTAGAGTTTGCATGAAAGAACGTAAGCAACCTTTATGTTACTGGGTGGTTTTCAGAGTATATTCTCTTGCCTGTTTGTAGGAGGGAGCATGGTTGCAGTAAAAAAAAAAAGCTGTGTTTAAGATACAGAGTCTGCCCTTTGAACCAATAGAGTAACAACACAATGAGTCACAGCAATAATATACTGGCTCCATGGCAGCTTCTTACAGTCGTGTTATAGTAGATGTGGGATATATGAGGAGCTGTAGGTTTAGCACCTACTTATTGATGACAGCTATGTTTATAATTAGTTGTGGACTATGTACATATTGTGACATAAATTATAGTAATTGTCAAAATATTTTCTGCTCTTTTATAGAGAAAAATTACATGAAATGATTCATTAGGATCAATAGTTTGATTTTTTGTGTGCATGTAATATATAAAATATTGGGTGAGAGTTTCTCACACTTGGGAGATGCTTAATAAATGCTGATTGACAGTGAACACCAAATAACTTTCATAAATAGAATGCTCTACCCATGTTGGGCCAGGTGGTTTTGAGGAGATTTTCAAAAATTTGGCAATATGAATTCAAAGCAATATAAAATATAATTATGCAAAGAGTTTTCTCCATCAATATGTTGTTTACATTTTTAATGTGTTTTGGGTATTTCTAGTCTTAGAAATGTCTTCCTTTTATTGTGAATCTACTTTTCTAGCAAATTTTAAAGTATGATTTCAATTCCACAGGATGCAACTTCATGATTTATTTGGGTTAATAAGTTATCTGGTGATATCTTCCTTAGGTAAGGTTTGGGAGAAGCATGGCATGCAGGAATGGAATGCACTTTGAACCTTGTGTTGGATTCCTTATAAAAATAAGTTGTATTCTTTTTCATTTGGCATCAAACAGTGTGCTGTGAGCATGATACATTTTAATTTTAGTAGTTAATTACAATCAACTCTCAATTATTCAGGGGCTGATGACAGGTTTGTGAAAGACCCATGTTTTTGATACCATTGCTTGTCCTGCTTGTCCCCCTGTCACCCACTCCCTGCTCCCACCACTGAGTAGTGTCCCTGTCTATAGGTGTTCCATGAAAATTAAACATCAAAACAAACAAAACCTGAGCTCAAACTCTGAAAGAATGTGGTAAAATGATTGGATAAATTGGAGCCTTTAGGTGATGCATGGATTATATTAATTCACTGTTTATTCATTCTCTCTATTCCTTTCCCTGCTTCCAAATCACTTTACAGAGTCAATAGAGAGTTGAATGTAATGAACTATTTCAAATAATTAGTTGTACTAGAAAAACAAAACAAAACCTACCACTCAAAATGCTCCATTTTGGTGAAAATGGACAATGTAATTGTTAAGTGCAATATAAAAGTGTCCTTATCTAGATGTGCTCCCTATAGCATGGCTGAAACAACCTTCCACTTTGCTTTTTGCTGAAATAGCTCACTGTTTTTGCTCACCACTGTATAGCTTTTGTGTATGATTAAGGTTGCTGTGAAAACCTAAGCACACCCACAGCCCTATATTGGTCACATAAATAGTTGTACTGTAACCCTTATTTTCTTTCTTTGGAAGAGGTAGTATTTTTCTAAAATATAACCTTACTGTTTTGTTGAAAGCAATTGCAAATTCTGTCATTTCTATTACTCCTGATTTTTTTTTCTCTAAAAGCCTATTAAGTTAAGAAGAAGAAATTGCAATGTTTAGGGGACTTTAAAATTATAATTTACTATTTAGCAATTAGTTAAGTATTAATTTAGGCTGTGTGTGTCCAACAAGATGTTCTTCGACACAACCAAATGCAAGAATGAAGTGATGATAGTCAGGGGAGAAAGGTGCTCATTTCCTCAAAAATCAGTGGTCCCTCCACTTACGTGTACCTTTGTAATACATGTTTAAGGATGTGGGAAGGATGGTTTTGACTCATGGATCCAACTTTCACTGTATAGAAAGCCCTTGCTTGCTGTCAAACTGTTAAAAAGTCATGGGGGACAACTATGAACAGAGAACATAAATATTTCATTTTTATTTATTGTCTCCTGATTGAATAGTTAATTTTTCATTTTCAATTTTGATGTAGGAAGACTGGGGTTCTTCACCTTATTGATAGATAGTGAAACTGTGAAAAGGCTAGATATTCTTTAAATGGAGAGAAAATTTCAATTCTTGGGGAAAGAGACTCTTTCCATCTATCAAGTAGATTTTGCTGTTTTAAAAAGTTACATACCTTGAATTTCTAGCCGAGGTGGAACTAGAACTCTGGTGTTTTGATTCCTGTTGTGATATTCTTTTCACCATACCAGGTGCCACTTCAGAAGGAGAGTGACTGCAAATGGCATTATATTGCTCTTTATTTTCAGCAAAATCCCAGCTTGATCTTACATGGCTGTTATATAGAATCCACAGAAGTGCTTTTGGAATTACAATGTTTAAAAAAAGATGTTCATGCTCTACAGGGAATATGATGGCTAATCCTAGGATGTGGCCTAAAATGACTTCACCTTCAAGTTCTGTACTAAATATGCAATTCCCCAGAAAGCTTCTGGCCCCTTCAGTGGATCAGGCCCCAAGTGGCACTCTTAGGCTAATGTTACCATGTTCCATATTTGCCAAGTTTTCTAATTAGGTGTGAATTTCGTGAGAATAGGGACTATTTCTTACATATCTGTGTTCTTCCTGGCACCTCTTACTATTCTTTTTTTATTTCACATCATTGGCATTTTGTTGATTTCATTTGCAAGTGTTATTCAGCTACTCAAGGTACCCATTGTCAATAAGACCGAGGGCCTGGAAGTTAGTGAATTAATGTTAGATTATAATTGTAAGTGCTGTGCTCATAACCCTTGGAAACTGATTCATAGACATTAAGAATCATTTTGGCTGTATGACTGGTGTCTTAAAAATATAGAAGACTTGGGGCTAGGGTGTTAGAGTATTTGCCTCACATGGGTAGGACACTGGATTCAATGCGCAGCACATATGCATAAATAAAATAAAGGTATTGTGTCCATTTATCTACAACTAAAAATTAAAAAATATACTTAGAAGACTTTATGGTGGTGTTTTGAAGTAAATATAACATATGAATTGACCCAAAGCTTATAGATGAATATGGTAAAATCATAAGACTCAGAGCAATGTGTAATATAGATGTAACCTAAAATATTGAGTTGGCAGGACATAGCTCAAATATATCATAATGTTTAGCAACTTACTGGCTCATATTTACATGGGACAGATGAGAATGAAATAGTAATAAAATATGTTTTTTTTTTTAAATTGGGTGCCCAGATGTAGCACTGGTAAAATGTGGAATCAAGCACCCAGTAATTTTTAGTGTGGATGAGTACTTGGGCCTCTGTGTGGCTCTATGACCTGAAGCTGCCTTGGTGTCATGGGAAGGAGCTTCAATATCTTGTGTGTGTGTGTGTGTGTGTGTGTGTGTGTGTGTGTGTTTAGGAGAGGAGAGTAGTGGAAATATGCTTAGGCATATTTATTTTTACATATTTTTGTTTCTGATTTAATTTTTAAGAGGTATCATATCATGATTAAATAGTAGAAAATCATATAAAGACTGTGAAGAGTCACTCTTACCCTTTCTCCCATCTGTCCAATCCCCACTTCCTTAACCCCCCCGAAAAAGATACCATGCTATGTGCCTTGCTCTTCCCCTTCATATTTGCACTTAATACTATTTCATGATGATTTCTCCTTATCTCTGTATGAAGAGTTTCTATGATGAGTCTTTGAGAGTCACAACTTCTGACTTTTACTATGGACTTGGAAGGTAGGATAATGAGTAGAGGCCAATCCAGTAAATAGTTGGAGTTATTTCCACAAAACAAAGTACAGCTTTCCATTGTTTGATTGGTTTGGGGATTCTTTATCATATCTGAATCTCCAAATATATTTTGTAACAATAGTACCATGTGTGACTATAGACTCCTCCATATAATCTATATGAGGTTATCTGATATTGAAAATATGAAATTGATGTTCCTTAAAGTTTTGGTTTAAGATACATGGAGAAGTTCTGAACCCTAATTTGTTTTTCAGTTATCTATTAAACTAATTGGTATAAAATATACCAAAGGAAGCTTTTGGTTTTCATTTGGAGATGATAAGAAAGTCTGTAATTGAGAGTGTAGGTGCCACAGTATTACATCTTTTAAAGAAATTTAGGGGTGTAACTAACTTTAACAACTAAAATTAACTGTTTATTATTTTTATTAAGAAAGGATAACTTTAATTCCCTACAATTTGAGTTACAAATAAAAATATTTGAAGATAAAGTAGACATTGCTATGGTAGCATAAATTAAAAAATCAGCTTAGGTTTACTTCTGGAGAACTTTTCCCACAACTAATTTTAGTTTTGATGTTAAAAGGAGTACCAGGCTTAAGTAATATTAATTTGGGATGTTTAAGATAAGAGGGAACCAGATGCCAAGCCCAAACAAAAAGCATATTTTTGTAAGTCATACCTCAACTTGTATTTCCTGAATCCAGATGATATTAAAATTTAATAAATTTCTGAGGTTATGGGAAGATCAAATTTGCCAGACTTGTGTCCCTTTACAGAGATAATACAAATATATAACATATTTTGCTTGCACTTGGAGTAATTTTGATATATATGTAGACTGGTTTCATTGTGGCAGTTGCTTTTACTCTCTATTTGCTGTGCTTGTGGTATAAGACTTGTGGGGAGGAACAATGAGCTGATTATGGACTTCCAGAAAGCTCTATCTGAAATGAGACTGATAATACAAAGATTTGTTCTGGTGTTGTGAGTCCAGACTGATAGGTACTATGGGGCATGATTACATGATCATTTATTAGAATACATTTTACTTCAAAGGTAACAAGAATTGAACTAAAATTTGTGTGGAGGCTAAAAAGACCAGTTGTCAGGTCAACAATGAGAACTCCTGTGCAGTTATTTTTAACTTCAGATATAGGACTAAAGATCCATGCAGTGTCTCAATTGCAATTTCTTTCTGATTTCTAGATTGTCGTAGGAGATAAAGTTGTTTTGATGCCTGTGAATGCAGGACAGCCACTGCATGCCAGCAACATAGAGCTTCTCGATAACCCAGGCTGTAAGGAGGTGAGTTCCCGAGCTAAGGACAGCGATTGTTGGTTTTCTTAGGTGGGAGAGAGAGAAAAAGTCACGTAGTGTCCTTCATTGTTTTCATGAGCATAATCCTTGTAAGGCCAACTAATATTTCTAATGTACATGTAGATGCTGACTAGCTAATTTTAGATGGTCCTTTGCTGACATTTTTATTGAGGTACATGTATCAATTGTTCAAAGTTGTCTTTTTTCTTCTTTTACTAGTTGAAGTAATGATTTCTTTATAGAATGGAATCTGTAGTCTTATAACTCAATATTTCTTCATTAATAGGTGAATGCTGTTAATTGTAACACAAGCTGGAAAATCACTTTATTCATGAAATTTAGTTCCTATCGGGAGGATGTGTTAAAAGGAGTAAGTATGTGCTACATTGAACATTTGCTGGAAGAAATGAAGATAGTCTTACCAAAATTCTACCTGCAGAACCTCTGCACTCGTAATTTACAATGTGACCACAAATCTTAATACTCTGAATTTTTTATTGAGTTACTCCCCACCAGTATTTTAAATGTATAAATAATCATTCAAAGCCAAGTAGCTGACAGAAGGTTCCTGAGTATTAAAACCAAAAAGAACCTTTTGTTTTTCAGGGATAATGAGAAATTCTATAGTTGAGAGTATAGATGCCACAATAATATAACTTCTAGAGAAACTTTGCAGTGTAACTATCTTCAGTAACTAAAATTAAACTGTTTATTATTTTTATTAAAAATAATTCAGACAAATATACACTATTGTCATATATATCTAAAAAGAAATAAAAAATAAAAAAATTAGACAGTTGTTGGAATGCAGTTTTTATTGATCTATTTTTCTAGGGTGATGTTGTTAGACTGTTTCATGCAGAGCAAGAGAAGTTTCTAACTTGTGATGAATATGAGAAGAAACAGCACATTTTCCTTCGTACCACCTTGCGTCAGTCAGCGACTTCTGCTACTAGTTCTAAAGCACTCTGGGAAATAGAGGTGTGTGATTATATAGATTTTTTTTTTACTTTGAATAAATATTTAGATAAAAAGGTAAGCTCCAGTAGGTTGTTTTATCATTATAGGCATCATTTATAATGTACTCATTAAACAATAATTTTTTTGTGAGCCAACTCATACCCCTTCATTGCTGTGATGGATCTGAAAGGATTCTGTGTCTTTCTCCTGTCTTCTTTGAAGTGTCTTTCATTCTCTCACTTATATACAAACACACATTTAATAAGGCCATATATTTGATTTTTGTTTTTAAAAGTCCATTGTGAAACACTATCAAGGCTGATTGGCCAGAAAGGGCCATGGAGTGAAGATGGAGCAGGATGATTCACTTTCAGTGAAGATAGATATCAGAACTAGGCTGTCACTGATGAGAACAGCGTTTTTTTCTGGGGATGCCATTTCTATTGGAATCAAGAGACTCATTGTTGAGAATTTTTTCACCCTTTAGAAAGTATTTATTAAATGTGACAGGATGGTAGAGTAATTAGAAATGTAAGATATGGTTTTTTCTTTAAATTATCTTTCTCTACGGTGGAGGAAATAAGATACATAACCACTTGTGAACAAGGCAACAGCTGATAAATTGCATCTTGATTTAATGGACATGTATGCCTATAGCAATGGTTCTCAACTATTTCAAACCCATCTCCTACCTCCTTTTCCCCCCGACCTCCTTTTAAAGCCCATATTTTGTAGTGCTTCCCATAGTGCCCTAAAATGAAATATACAAGTTCTCATGATTGAAAACAAATATAATATTCCATTCTAATATGAAGAAGAAACAAAAGGAAAATACTTTATAATAAAATGATATGTATTTCAACATGTAAATGACTACTCTGGAAGATACGATATTTATATCTATCTTTGATAAACCCATTTACATCCTGGATTAGAGAGAAGTGGTAGAAGAGGATCTGAAGTCATTCCATACAAGTTTAGGAAAATGAAAGAGCAAAGGTAATTGTGAGACCTTGATTAATAACTAGTAGGAGAAGTAAAAAAACAGAACAAACTTATTTGCACATGATAAAAGAAATAGGGGGGAATAACTACCAGTAGGGTGTAACAAGGCCTATTACAGAAACTTGAACCAAAATGAGGAAGTATGATGTTTATGCAAATGAGCTGTGCCTTATTAATAAATGTAGCTAACACCCAAAGAATTCTTGATGTTATGACATGGGTTAGAATAGAGATGAAAGGATATGATAAAACACTTCTCCTGTCTTGACATCCCCGACTTGTTGAGGCACACCTTTAGTGTCTGGTATTTAGAAAGACTTTGGTGACTGTAGCTATCACCAGGTGACAGAACTGAGAAGGTGTGGGGAAAAAAAACCATCACTAAAGCCAACAGCACAGGAGGCTGCATGAGTCTTTTGCCAGAGGCTGCCTCCCTCTTCAGGGTAAGGCTGAATAGTAACAGGCAACCCCCCAAATAAATAAATAAATAAATAAAACATGAATTTGTACACTGTTGATTTCTTATTGTATTCCAAAAATTAAAAAAAAATCATCAAGATAGAAACACTGTGAGATACTATTTAAAAACTTCACTCATGAAGTATAGTGAGTTCCCTGCTTATTTAATATTTGGTTCCAACTCTGTTACAAGGAGTTTTGAAAACTCTGCCATCTCTTTAGTTGCATGACTTTTGCTGAAACTGCACCACAGCCATGAAACCCTCTCCAGCAAAAGTGTAGTTGGAATTTCTGTGACACATTGAGCAGTCAGATGGAGAGGGAATAGTTATTTAAGGGCTTTGAGATAATGTCTTTATTACATTTAAGCTCCCTTCTCCATCATGAATTCATTAAATAATTGGACCTTTCAGATAACTTGATGCAAAAGCTTTTTAGAATGGTCATGTGCTGAAGTATTACCAATGTGTATTTGTGGAAGAGGTTTGAATGATGCAGGCTCAGGGTGCTTCTCTATTGTATGCTGTAACAGCTGGGTTTCCTCAGGAAGCCGGGCCTCATGCTCTGTCAGCATGAGGATCAGGCATTTCATGCAAAGAGGTGTTTAATATAGGAATTAGATCTGACAGTATTAGAGGGGCTGGAGGAGGAAAACTGGTATGGGGGACATGGACTTATTGAAGATCTAGCATGACAGAAAGCCACCCTCCTCTGAGCCTGCAGGCCTGTCCTCACAAGCTATGCTGTCCCCAAGCACCCACCCTGTAGGAGACTACTGTCACTAAAAGAGGAACCTTTCTGCTGCTATCTTCCTCTGCTTTCCATTCTCATGGAAATGCCCATAACCTCGCCAGGCAAGGTTTCTTTCCCCTGATATAGAGAAGCCTCTGGGCTCTCTGCTAATGCAAGTCTTAGCATTTGGGGTTCCCTTTGCCTGGAATGATCTCGTCAGTCTCTGCATGACTGTCTTGTTCTCTTTCTTCAAGTTTCAGCTCCCATGTCATCTCCGAGTAACCCATGTGGATTGCTATATAGAAATTAGCATTTCCTAGTTACTCCACCATGCACTCTGTCTCCTTCCTTTTCAAATCTTGTTTTTTTCTTTGTTTTCTAATTTTTCTTCTCCATTAGCATGAAATATGTAGTAATTTCCATTGCCTGCCCTTATTGTCTTGAAGGGTACCTGGCCTATAATCAGTTTTTACTTCCATCTATTGAATAAGAGATGGGGGAGAACCACAGTCTTGGGTTTGGGTTGGGCCAGTTTTTGTTCTGGAAATTGCCTTATGGAATGAGACAGTATTTGCAGATGTAAGGCATATATCTCATGCATGCATAGTGAGTTAACAACATTAGTCCATCTCTTTTGCTGACTTATAAAGAATTTTGTTGGCCTGCTACATCATATTCTCATGAAAACGTGTATTAGATTTTACAGGTCAGTATTAACAGGAGGGCACTCTGCATAAACTATTGGCATTTGTTTGCTGGAACATGAATACCATTTGATATTATTGTAATTACTGTCTTTGTAGGTGGTTCACCATGACCCATGCCGTGGAGGTGCAGGCCAGTGGAACAGTTTGTTCAGATTTAAACATCTTGCAACTGGGAACTATTTAGCTGCAGAGGTAAGATTATGGGATATACTGCAAATAAGTCACTAACTCTGAAATAGAGAAATAGGCAATTGGTTTCTCCAAAAGGGATAGTTGTTATATAGATTTGATTATTGCCTGTAATATTCTGGGTTGGCATATAAATTATTTTTTTTATATAAATTATTTTTAAAAATGTAGATAATAGTCAAATTCTTAAAATAAAAATGAAAGTAACAATGAAAAAAAACTTTGCAGTTGATCTTATTGTAAGGTCAGCTGAAACAGGGCATCTGACTTGCATATGTATGTGATATGGTCTAAAATTTTCTATTTTTAGTTTCAATCTTTCAGAGTATCTGTATTAGAGGCATGATCAGTTCACTGTTGATGTGTATGTGACCCACAGTATGTCAGGTTTACATTCAGTGGCCACTCTTTCACCAGTAGGTGGTTTTTATTGTTCAAACCTTTGGAGAGGAAAGGGTTTTGTTCTCGATTCACTAAACTGTCCTAAAACTGTCAATAAGAATAGTAAAAACATATGAAGGACTTTTTAAAAAATAATTTTTGGATATTCATTTATTCTAAAATTAGGTTCTGTGTTTCTATGGTGATATTTTGATACAATGTTCTTATTTCTTTTTAAAAATTATTCTTTTTAAAAAAAGTTAACTTGTTTTATATGACAACAGAATGCATTACAATTCATATTACACATATAGAGCACATTTTTTCATATCTCTGGTTGTGCACAAAGAAGAGTCATATCCTTTGTGTCTTCATACATGTACTTAGAGTAATGATGACCATTACATTCCACCTCTTTTCTACTCCTATGCTGCCTTCCTTCCCCTCCCTCCCCTTTTCCCCTTTGCACTATCTAGACTTTTCTTTTTCTTCTAAAAGCATATTGACAATCAGATGTGAAGAGTGGTAGAAATAACATCAAGAAAGATCTTAGAAATAGTTCAAGTTTGGTTATCTAATTTAAAAATAACTTTAAAACTATTCTTTTATTTGTTTATTTTTGGTACTGGGAATTGAACTCAGGGGTGCTTAACTCCTGAAACATGTCCCCAGCCCTTTTTAAATTTTTTAATTTTAATTTTGAGACAGGGTCTTGCTAAGTTGCTGAGTCTGGCTTTGAACTTGTGATCCTCCAGCATCAGCCTCCCAAGCTGCTGAGATTTCAGGTGTTAAACCATTGCTCCTGGCCTTGAAAATATTCTATTTTTTAAATGTGTATAGAAATATTCATTCTGTTCTTTACTCTGTTTCTGTTTTTTAGAATTTCTTTTGAGATTGTAATCCAGAGGTCTAAAAGGCTTTAACCATCACTTATCTGACTTCTGGTTTTGGGTGTGAGGAGAGATAAGGAGGGAAGTGGTGTTGGTAGACTGATTAGAAGAGACATGGGGAAAAGGGAGGTCTTGTAGGTTCTATAAGCGTATGACCCATCTCTACTTGCAGCCAACCCCATTACCCTCACAAACCTGGTCCTCTGTGGTGTTCTTCATAGTACTCACCATCTGACTCCGTGTGCACTTTATTTTAGTGACTGTCTGTCAAGGGATCACTTTCTATGCCTGATCTTAGCCAAAGGGCCAACAAGTGATGAGTGTACCAGTGCTTTTTGGAGGCAGGGATCTTGGTTTTCACCATCACTGGATCCCCAGCATCTAGAACAGTGGCTGGCACTTGGCAAGCATTTGATGGATATTTTCTGAGTAAATGAATGAATATAAAAGAGCTATGCAGACTTCTGTAAGATTAGAGGGTGGGAAGAAGGAGACTTCAGGATTTGTATGTAAGAGGCATTTGCAGCCATATTTGTGCCAATTAATCTCTCAAAGCTCCACTTTCCTACTCTGGAAAATGAGGATAATTAAATATAATTAAATTAAGAGAACTAAATGAGGTAAAGTGCTTGGCGTAATGTGTGGCGCAAGGTAAACACCCAGGAAGTGATACCAGCATGATTAATTTTATTATATGATAAATAGGGATCACTCTTACTCTTATAAATATCTGGCACATTATTTACTGCTCAACTAAATGTAACATGGCTTTGTAATTTCTAGGCTATCTGTACAATAAATATCTCAAAGTAACCCTCTTGAAAAGTAACTCTTTGAAGCAAATATGCACAGTAAAGCAGAAAATCTTGTCTAAAATAAGAATTAGAAAAACCTAATGCAGTCTGTCAAGGTAAGAAATTAGGATTAAAGTCCCTTTGGATTCTGTGTCAGTGATTCTTTTTCCTAGTTCACTTTTCAATTAATACCATTTTACTTCTGACATTCTGTAGGAAACTGACATGATATGCACATTCCTTATTAATTTCTGTGAATAAAACATATCATTTGATAAATTCAAATGGTTAGATTACTAGGGATTAAATTGTTCATCACCTTCTGTGATGATCCAAGACTTTGCTACACAAATGAATTAATTAAAAGATTGAAAAATAGAAAGCAATTGATTCCTTGAAAAGATTTTGTTAGACTGTCTTTTCATTCTGTCTCTAGAGAACATAGTTTTAAATGCCAGAAGCTATTTTATCCATTAAAGAGTCTGGTGTATTTGGAAGACCTTTTCTTTGACCTTTAATTCTGTAGATAACATCTTTTTTATGGCAAGGTAGGAGAAGAAGAATTAAGTATTAAATATATATCTAAAAATTGAAAGCTAGAAATCCATTTTCTATAGATTTTATCTAATAGAATGGGTGCTTCTGTGTAATATTTTAATATTGAAATAGAAACTGTAGCTTCAAAACACTGGCTTTCATAAGCTGTAGTTTTCTGTTTCCTGCATCAGTAGTTCAGATAAGAGCCTGGCACACTGATGTCCCAGGGTGCAAGTCCTGGAGTGGTGGCCAGTCACAGTCACTTGATAAAAAATTGATTTCTAGTCAGGAAGCAGGTGGTGACCAGCTTCTGATAGCCATGGAGAAACCATGATTATCCTTTTGTCATTTTGCTTTTTAAAAATTCCCCAAATCTCAATTACAAAGATTATTTGGGTCATTGAGGCACTACAGGGAATTCCTCAAAATCTGAGTTACAACCTCCTGACATTATTTGTTTTATTGATCTACACTCTTCTTTTTGGGTGCGGGAAAGATCCATGGCTTTTATTTATCAAATATTTTCGTTTTATCTTTAATGTCTATGTATTACTTTGTATTAGGATGTTGAAAACTAGCGTTGTAAATGACAACTTTTGGAATTCATAAAAACATCAAACATCATCTCTAAGATTCCATAGACCCTTCCATCTGTGTATCTTCAGTGCCTAATAAATGCACAGTCAGGCAGAGTGCTTTACATATAGCGAGGAAGCAAAGGACTGTCTGCTCTCCAGGAATTGGCCTTAGAGTTCAGAGGATAGTATGTAATCAACAGCCAGAGCCTGTAGGTAAGGTCATACAGAGCTACTTACCTGTGCTGGTGGAATTGGTCAGTGTAAGATGAGTCCAAAGGGTTCTTGCTTGGGGTGAATTTTTTCCCGTGGTTCTCAAAGAAAGTAATAGACATGGATTGGAAGAGAAAAACCTTGTAGGAGTCATCAAGAAGGCACAGACATGGATGTGAAAAGTTTAAATCATATGTAGACAATATAAAAACTAAGGCTCACTTCAAGGAAAGGGTTGTGAAAGGGATTATTGACAGTTCACTTTCCTTTAAGATAATGAATGAAGAATCTGGATTTGCCATAATTAGTAATAGAAATGAGATTTCAGGCAATTTCTCCTAGCAACCTAGAGGCTGTGACTAAAGGGCTATTTGAAACCATTGAAATAGACCAGTGAAGTCATTAAAAAATCCAATCTGCCCTTGAAGAGCTCCCGTATAGTGTGGCAAATATGTGATAGCAGTAGGAATAGTAGCGTGCTTATGGGGAAGCACTGAAGTGCTGCACATCTATGCCAGAGGGTGCCAGGGAGCTGCACGGAAGGCTGAGGAGGCTGAGGAGGAGCTGCTTGCTGGATGAGTGAGGAACATGGGGAGAGACAAAGGGGGCTCACGTAGTGAGGACAGCTTGTACCTGAGCAAGGAGGCATGCATGTCATGCAGTGTGATTTTGTGTGACTGATACATGTGGAAGTTGTGCTAGATGGTGGGAGGGACTGTTCAGATTAGAAATGTAGTTCAGAGCATATCCACTAAATTAAGAAGAGTGGGTTTAATTTTAAAGTAAGAGGAGTTTTATAAAGAACATTGTATTTAAAGAAGACCACTCCAGAGTTGCACTGACCAACATGTTACCTTCTAACCACATATTGGCTACTAGATTAAAATTAATATCATTAAAATTAAATGAAATCTAAAAGTCAGTTTCTTAGTCATACTACCCACATTGTGTGTTGTCCATTGGCTACTCCATCTGGGATAGCACAAGTATGGGACATTTCTGTGGTCAAAGAGAAAGTTCTAGTGTATAGTGCTGGTCAGGAACTTTGTGAAGTAACCAGAAGAGACTGGAGTTAGAAGCAGAGGACCAGAAGGATGATATCTTCCAGGAACTTTGAGGACCTGGGCCAAGGGGATGGCATTTGATAATGGTAAGGAGGCAAAGGGTTGAAGATATTTTTAGGAGGCAGAATCAATGGCATGGTAACCACGAAATGGTAGAGTTTAGGAGTAGAAGAATTTCAGATTTGAAGAACTGGATATGTCACTTCTCAATTTGGAGAAAATGGGAGATAGTGCCAAGTTAATGAAGGAACGAATCCATTCTGCTCTGATTAAATTTGGTTGGGGTTGCTTATAGAATGTCCAGGTGAAAATGTCTAATAGGCACAGGCTTCACAAATGGTTTAGAAATTCGGGGATTGACTAGGGCTAACAAAGTAGATTTCATTCTCATCTCTACAGAGAAGATCATTAGGGAGTGTGAAAGAATGGTGAGATGTTTAAGACAGAACCACAAGGAACATTATCTTTTAAGGGTGGACAAAAGACTGGGAGCCTGCCAATCCAGAGAAGCAGGTGGAAAACCAAGTGGGTTGAATCACAAATGCCAAGCAAGGGAGGATAGAGTTTCAAAAAGGAGGGAGTGTTACCGAAAAGGTCAGGAGCAAAATCTATTTACAGCACTTGGCAAGACTGCGATCATTTGTGACTTTATTGAGAACATTTTTAGTGGAAGCCAGAAGGCCTGGGTGGAGGAGTGATGAGGAGGCCAGGAGGTACAGGTCAGTGCCGATCAAATGTTCAGAGAGAGAGGGCGAGAGTTAGAGTGCAGATAAGAGTCCTGTTTGATGCTTTTTGCAAATATACTTAAAAATAATGGGTGAGTATTGCACTGTTTTTGCATTGAAGAGAAGTACCTAAAAAGGAGCAGGATATCACAGGGTCTTACTCTCTTTTCCCATGGCTTTTCCACCCGCAGCAGGCATATTTATAATTTATAACCTTACTGTAATGTGCTTTTGGCATTCTTGGTAAATTGGACTATGCGATTCTTGAACTGCCTTTGAGTTTATGGTTATTTATATTGGCCAGTGGCACAAAGAGAACCTAGAATAGTAGGGGGAAAAAGTCTCCTGTGTACTGTTTACAGTCTATCTCACTTGAAGCAAATATCTAACTTTTCTGGACCTGAGTTCTTTTGTGTATTAAAAAAGGTGACAATATATGTCGTATGGAATTATTCTGGAATTAAGGAAGATAGAGTGTATACAGTTCCTTGTACATGAAATTTATTCAATATGTGTTAAGTTTCTTCAGTTTTATAGAGAGGAAAGAAAGAGAAGACACTGGAGAACAGTGTTTTATTATTATCATCATCATTGTCATGAAGAACTGATACTTCTTTGTCATATAATGTAATGGGAAAAAATGTTTAGGGACCAATTTTAGTGATTTCATCTGTTTACCTGGAAAATATCACCTATTATGCTTTGACATAGGAAATACTGCCTCATAGAGACATCAAAAATTCTTCCAATCAAATTCTACCCAAAGTTTAGACGTCAGACATGATACACAAGCCAGCCAGTTACTTCCATGACATAAAGTAGACACTTTGGGTGAGATTACTCGAAATTAACTGGGTTAAATGTGCTGTGTGCTTATCAAGGAGGGCAGCTTAATAGACTGCTCATGCCTTTTAGTATTATACCACAATGTTGGTTGCTTTTATTTTTCTGAGGTCCTCTGATAAAATTTTCTTGAAAAAATACCAATTGCAGGGCTGGGATTGTGGCTCAGCGTTAGAGCGCTCTCCTAGCATGTTTGAGGCACTGGGTTTGATCCTCAGCACCACATAAAAATAAATAAATAAAAAAAGGTATTGTGTCCAACTGCTACTAAAAAAATTAAAAAAATACCAATTGCACTGATCTGATCATTACACATTGAATATATGTTTTGATTTAGCACACTATGCCCCACAAATATTTACAGGTACAACTGTGTCAGTGAAAATAAAGTTTTATTTCTAGAGAAGAAATGAAGATTCTTTTGAATAACTTGAATCAGTTTTCTGTTATATGATAATTTATAGTCTTGCAATGTGGTAGAGTTAGAATTCATTGAGGCTTGTAGCATTTTTAAAAGGTTTTCATTTGAATAATTCCACAGTTTTTCTCTATAAACCTGTTGAGATACTTGGGAAATCCCCCATTTATGGAAGAAATGCTTATATCACTTCTTTGACGTCTTCACAGTTAGCAGTTATGTCTTTCTTTATGTGCTTGTTCCCCTGAGCATTGTGTATGTCCCTCCACTGACTGTTTTGTTCCCCATGAAGAAAGGCCCATGCAAGCTCATGACTGGATGTCTTGTGCTAAAACAGTGTCTCACATGTAGTTTACATTGAGTAAATACTAGATGATTGAATGGATGAAGCATAAGGACTATACTTATTGTAAATCCAGTTATTTCTTTTTTTTTAAAGAGAGAGTGAGAGAGAGTGAGAGAGAGAGAGAATTTTTTAATATTTATTTTTTATTTTTTGGTGGACACAACATCTTTGTTTGTATGTGGTGGTGAGGATCGAACCTGGGCCACACGCATGCCAGTCGAGCGCGCTACTGCTTGAGCCACATCCCCAGCCCGAGTTATTTCAATTTATAGAAAAGGAAATCCAGGCTCAGTGAGATGATTCATTTTGCTCAAAGTAAAAAAAATATATATAAAATATATATATATTTATATAAATATATATACACACACATACACACATATATGTACACACATACATATGTATTATATATGTGCATATGTAACTTATGTATAAAATATATATATATACATATAGTGACAATATTAGGGATGAATACTAATCTTGTACAGTTTCATCTGTATCAGTGGTTCTGAATTTCAGGGTGATTTTTGGCAATATCTGTAGGCATTTTTATTTCATAATTGGAGAGGGGGCCTTATATTATTGCTAGAGAACAGAGAGATAGCTAGACATCCAATAATGTATTAGACAGCCCTCCACAACAAAGAATTATCTTGTCCAAAATGCCAGTAGTGTTTAGGTTGAGAAATCTTGATTGACACTATTCTGCAATTACACATTTATTTGCTGAATGTCCCCTAGGTGAACGTAGTGTTTTGAGATTGTGAAGGAAAAAAATAGGTGATTAATCCATGATTTTTGGCCTTGAATAGTTTGCAATCTAGAGGAAAATTCTATTAACTCAGTCACTGTGACATTGAGATCTTTCTTATAATTGCTTCCATCATACATCTGAGACACCTGGTCTTGTGTAATGTTTAAATTATTATATCTATAGGTGCCATCTCACAGTAAGTTTAAAGAATTACAACCTGAAATCTAAGCACAAATAAGAAAAACAATTCCATTAACTTACTTATAAACATCGTGCTTACACATAATACTCTGATTTAACCATCTATTAACTGGGTGATTAAGTTATTCAGAAAAGTTGTAATAAGGCTATTGTTTGTAGAAATGAAGGGGGCATAAACTAAAGGAAATTAGGCCATTTCATATGCTAGAGATTCTGTAGCAACCCCAACATGTAAATTACAAGCTGTTTTTGGTGAATTAAGAAAAACATCTAGGAATTAGGACAGTAATGTAAGATATGACATTATTTAGGTTTTATTTTGCAGTATACTAAATAAAGTGAATCAAGGTTTAGAAATGGACTCTTGTTCATTGTAAAGATCTCCAATGGTATAGTTTTAGAGAATGAAGACCAGTTTTTGAGAACTATATAGTGCTAAAACTCCCTGGATAAAATGTGGAACAAAGCACTTGGTTATGAAGATATAGTAAAGATATTATGGCTTCATGAGGTAATAGAGCGCCACGTTTGTAGACTCTAACCCTGTAATGTCAGTTCTAAGAGGCAGGCATGTCGCTAGTTAGATGGCAAAAGGAGGTAGACAAACTCTTACATATTTTTGAGTGTTTCATACACAACATAGCTTTTGGCATTGTTACCTTGGTGGTGCAGTCAAGTTCACAACTTTGTCTTGGGGGGGAGAAAATAATTTTATCATACATATGCAATGGGATAATATGGGAGCCTTGGTAAATAGTTCTTCCACAGTCATAGGAAGAATTACAAATCAAGCATCACAGTTTCTGATCTGATTTTTACGTTTTCTTACTTTGAAGATTATTAAAGTAAAAGCCTTTGATAATCTTTTTAAAAACAAGATAGATGAAGTAATGCAAAATAATTTTATTTGAGATCTCATATTGCTTTTAGTTTATTTTGTTTGTAGATAGGCAAAACTTCCACCAGATGGCAGTAAACACTTACTTCCTGACTATTCAATAGTCTGGATTTAATTAATTAAAAACAGTACTCAAGAACTTGTTTATTAGTGTAGGTTTATGAATGTTAGGGCTGTAGCCTTAAATATCCATATATTTAGTTCTTTATCATATCTGTCAACTATAGGATATGAGAAAGGCCCAATTTGTATGTATGTGTGTGTATACAGATAAAATACAGACACATACTAGACCCTAAACACACAGAATATTCCACATTAAAATATAAATTGTAGCTGGTGTACATAAACACACATTTAAAGTTATTTTTTCCTTCATCTCTTTTCTGGACTTTTATCAATCAGATTTGGCCCTGAAGTTCTAGTCACTGTTTTACTTGAAAATATACGCACAACAATTTTATGACATTAATGTTTATAGATTGTGAAGGAAAAGAAAGGTGATTAACCCATGGTTTTTGGCCTTGAATAGTTTGCAATCCAGAGGAGAATTCCATTAACTCAGTCACTGGGACATTGAGATCTTTCTTGTAATTGTTTCCATCATACATCTGAGACACCTGGTCATGTGTAATGTTTAAATTATTATATTTATAGGTGCCATCTCACAGTAAGTTTAAAGAATTACAACCTGAAATCTAAGCACAAATAAGAAAAACAAACTCCCTTCTCCTCCTCCTCCTCCCCTCCCCCTCCTCTCCCTCTTACTCCCTCTTTTCCTCCTCCTCTACAATATCTTTCTTTCCTTATTTTTACGTGGTGCTAAGGCTCTAACCCAGTGCCTCTCATGTGCCAGGCAAGTGCTTCTCACTGAGCCACAACCCCAGGCCTGTGATGTTACTTTCTCTATGCTACTTTGCACTGTATCTAACTTCTTTCTATTCTTCTTTAGCCATTTAAAAAAAACACTCTTTTTAAATATTAGTAGTCTTTAAATTCTTTGTCTGTTATTCTCTTCCGTGGCTGCTGTGGGCCATAAATTTGATCTTGGTTATCTGTAGCTATATAAACTTAATCAATATTTCAAAGGTTGAGTTCTTTCCCCACAAAATGATAATTATTCTTAGTGCAGAGTTAAAAACTTGAGAGTCACAACAAGCATTTTCTTCTCACATTCAGTTACTACTGATTTTATGTATGTGTGGCCTGTGGTTTGAAGTCCCCATTGGTCTGGGTGGATCTTCCCTCTGGTCTTGGATCACACTGCTCTTTATTATGGAGGCAGGAGGGAAGCAAGACACTAAGTGACTGAATGATGTATCTCTGGCACCATCAGACCTGTGCCTCGTCACCCTGCCACTTGACAGTGGTGTGACATTGCGGAAGAACCCTGGGTGCCTCATCTGTACAGAAGAGTTAAGAATCCCTTCTTATAGCATAGTTGTGAGGTTAAATGAATGAACTTTTAACAGCATATAAAAAGGATTTCATAAATGACCTTTCAGGGTCTTCTCTAAACAAGGCTCATTTTTCTCACTTGTGTGACATTTGCTCCTCCAGCGCTGCCTGTCTTCTCAGTCCCTCTTTCCTTCTCTGCCGCTTAAAATTCTACCCATCCTTCAAGGCTTATCTCAAATGCTACTCTCCATGAATAATTCTTGAATAAATTTGCCCACCACAGATCCCTCCTTCCTCTGACCTATATTATTTATAAATTATTCATTCCTGTCTTATATCTCTGGTCACATTCTATTTTGTATTATAGCTGACTGTATTTATGTCTTATTTTCCCTTCTAGATCATAAGGTCTTGTGGTCAGGGTCCATATTCTCTTTGTCTTTGCTAAAATACCATATGCCACAATGCTTTGTCCATTATAGATGCTCTATTAATATTTATTGAATAAAAGATTGAAGAGCATATTAGTTTTTTTCTCTCTCTAATGCTGGATTTATAGTTTATTTTTTTTAACATAAGGAAATATTTCCTTTAAAATCCTAAAAGATGCGGGAAACTTCATTGAGCATATCTTTTTCTTCCTTCTTTAAAAATATTTTTTTTTGCTATTTATTCTTAATCCAATTACTTTAATAATTACTGCTGTTACTATATTTAGAGAAGGAAAGCAGCATGGTATTTGATCTTTAATAGTTAATTTGGATGGATTTATATAGCCACAGTTTTAGTTGGCTGGCATTTACCCCTCCTTTCCCTTCTCTTCCTCTTTGTTATTATTATTACTGTTCACACTTTACTGAATTTACTAATTGGCTACAACAATCACTTAATGTGATTTATTTATAATAGGACATTGTAGGTCGAGAGACACAGATGAGACAGAACCTGACTGGCACATCTTGGCATTGCCGCCAAGTACATGAATGTGTAAATTCATTGACATCCACCTGGGGTTCAGTTAGAGATTTCTTTTTCCTCATTTTTCAGATGAGAATGCCAAGTTCCATGGGGACTAGGTGACCTTTCCCGGCACACATGGCATTTCCTTTTAGAGCAGCCTGGGACTAGCTTCCTGTTCATCCCAGCAAGGATTGAACTGGGTGATCCTGAGTGAATAAAATATGTCAAGACTGAATTATAGAATGTAACATTGACTGTGGTATAGACTATGACCTGTACTTCAAAGGGCATAAATTATTTTGTGTTTGACTTAGGAATGTTAATTCCTTTTTCTGTGCACATTTTAGTTATAGATATAGATGTCTCATGGTTTCCAGCATGAGTTTATTTATGGTGTTTGGAACCAACTATTCTAATGCTTATTAAATGTAAGTTTGACCCTAGGTTATATCTTTGGTTAAAAATGTTGCATATTTTTGGTTGTAATTTAGTGAAAATTTTAGTATGGATTTTTTTTTAAGTTTGAAACAAAAGTTAAGATTTTAATTTGAAAACAAAATTTAAAAAAAACTATGGTGGTCCTTGGGGCTGGAGTTGAAACTCTGGCAGAGCACTTGCCTTTTGCATGTGAGGCTCTGGGTTCGATCCTTAGCACCACATAAAAAAATAAATGAACAAAATAAAGGTACTGTGTCCATTACAACTAAAAAAAATTTAAAAATATGGTGATACTTGATTAAAATAGGTGAATAAATCCCTTCTGGGCACCATACTGGAATTTTCTTTACTATCAAAGTAAAAATGTATTTTCTTGGGTTTCCTAATCAGTAGATTAGAGGGCCAGATAACTAACTCTCTGGTCCTCGAATTTTCCTTCTTGCATTCTAAATGCAAGATTAATCCTGTTTGGAAACAAATTCCATGATTCATAATTCAAAGGAATTCAGGGAGTCCAAGGTGGAGTCTGAGTCTCATAGGAAGTGGAGGTCGGCTCCAAGCCCCCAGTTGCTGGCCCAGCCCTGGCAGGCAGCTCATGTCTCCCCTCCTTTGTATCAGTTCTGAGCATGGAAGAGATGCTGTCATGGGGCTCTGGGACTGGGTCAGTTTTCTGTCCTTCCTCTCCCTTACACCTCCGCTCTCTGATTTGTTTCACCACAGTTTGGTTTTGTTTACTTTCATATTTCACATAAGTGGAATCACACAGCACATTCTTTTTGTGTCTTTCTTCTTCCACTTGATGTTTTCCAGAGTCATCTGAGTGGGGTGGTAGCTCATCTGGTTCCTGCTGAGCAACTCCATCTCTGACTCAGCCACATTTGGTTTATCCCTCCTGTGCATGATGCATATTTTACCTAGGCCTGATTTCTTGCTTTGTTTATGTTCCTCTTGCTGTTTTCCCTCTTTTTCCCCACCTCATAATTTTTGAATGAATGTGTCGACCTCTTTTGTTGATTTTTCTCCTGAAATAAGGTGAACTTTGCATACACAGTCCTTTTGACAAGTGAGCAAAGTTAGACTTTCTGTTATCTTTGATTATTGTTTGTGTTCTACTTATTCTCTCCTCCTTCTGAGTACACTGGCTGCCCAATAGTTTATAGTCCCTTCTCTGGTCCTTTGTTTTTTTAAAATTTTTATTTTGTATGAAAGGATAGCTATCCAACTTACCTTCTTCATCACTCATTCTATGTGGCACCAACAGTGCTTTTTATTGCTGCTAGAATAGACTTTGAGTTTGAATTTGTTTTCCTTTTTTTTGAAATTCTCATTATCTTACATTGCAATACTTTATATTATTGCTATTTACAATATTATATTGTTGTCTTATCCTTTTAGCTGTTCGTGCATTTTTTTGCCTTTACATAAGTCACATTTACTTGTACTTTCTTGAATATAAGAAATCTTTTCCTGAAAATTTATTTTGCATCATACCATAAGAAATATTGAGAAGGAACCTAAGAATTCCCTCTGTTCCAATGTACTTTCTTATCAGTTACCTTTAAACAAAATTTGTTTTTTAGTTTTAGGTGGACATAATATCTTTATGTTTATGTGATGCCGAGGATCGAACCCAGTGCCCCATGCATGCTAGGCGAACACTCTACCACTGAGCCACAACCCCAGCCCTCATCAGTTGTTTTTTCCTTCTTTCCTTCCTTCTTTCTGTATTATCCTCATAAGAGTGAGTTCTGTACATAACCATATGAGTTGAGTGGATTGTCCTTTTGTTCCATTTCTAAATTCTGTGGTCTGACAATTTGATCCTTTTTCTTTTTCTTTTATCTTCCTCTCTCCCTCCCTCTCTCCCCCACCTCTTTTTTTCTTTCACAAGGGATTGAACCCAGAGGTGCTTAACCACTGAGCCATATCCCTAAACTTTTTAATATTTTATTTTTGAGACAGGGTCTGGCTAAGTTACTGAGGCTGGCTTTGAACCTGTGATACTCCGATCTCAGCCTCCCAAACTGCTGGGATTACAGACAGGTACCACTGTGCCTGGCTCAGTTCTTTTTCTAAGCCTTCAGCTGGCTGTAGGGCAGACTGATGGGTGCATTTCCAGTGTGGTTCCCAGTTTTAGCAGATGTTGACTCTCCGTGTCTGAGCTCCACTGCAGTTGCTTCTGCCTCCTACCTCTTCACTATTTCTACATTACGATGCAGTGTGATTCCAGCACACGGCATTTTGGTTCTTTTGTTTCTCTTCTTTGCACTACAGTGCTTCTCAGAAATTCATCTGCCTGCATCTGCTCCCTGCACTTTCTGCCCAGTTACTTTCTGAGAATTGTGTATCTCCCTGGTTGTGAGAGGAGATACAGGTCAGTGGGGGGGCCCGGCTGGGGAAATGATTTTCTGTTTAATCTAATAGCAGCTTCTCACTGATCAAGAAGCCTTTCCATTTAGGTTTTTACTTGGTAAGTTCTCTGGGGTCTGAGTCAGGACAAATGGTGGGAGGCACAGCAGGCCTCTTCTTTCTTCTTGTAGGGCTGCTAGCTTGAAGTCAGGTTGAGGGGTGCTGGAAGCTACCTGCCTCTCTCTCCAGAACTATCTGCTTTATAATTAGCTCCAACTTACTGAAGATTTGGAATTTAGGTGGTTCTTCAGCCTTTGTTCTCAATGAGATCGAGAGTTTTTTCTTTTGTCTTATTTTTCTTTTTTTTTTTTCCTCCAGCACTTTCATTGAATGTAAAGATAATTTGGGAATGGCAATTAGGGCTTCTAGCCACGTGTCATTTTAAGAAAGACATCTGACTTTACATTTGGCATAACTTGAACTACTTGAGCTTGTGCATTGCACACACTGGCAGATTCATATTAAAATATTTAAATTCATTAGGGCTTGATATTTCAAGAAAAAGATCTTATAAATCTGTTGTTGAACAAATTATCCACTGGTTAATTCTGGACAACTAAGATATACTTTTCATGAATGGGAATGAAGAGGGAATCTGACCAGCTGGGTGATGTACGTGCCACTATTCAGTTTTTTCAGGGCTCATGTAGAGGTCATTGGGATGACCTCTAATTTCTGCTCTCTGACCCCAAAGATGAGTTTTTGTCTGGGTTCCAATAGTTCTTGTGTATTCACTGACATAACTGACCTGCGCTTCCCTTTTGCAGTTTTCTTTTCCCGGTGTGCATACCATGCAAAGCACGATCTTGAATCATGGTTGAAACTTTCCTTTGGTGTATTTTTAAATATTGATGTCTGAGTGATTGGTTAATGTCAGTTTTTGTGGTAGGTCAAATGGTGAACTCTCTTGAATGCTTTCCCAGAAGAGGTGAGATTGTGTTCTCTGACTTGTACAAAGATGTCAACAGTGCGGATATGAACCAAGGCCCTAAGTCTGGCATTTTATCTTTTACTTCCTATAACTAGGACTTGGTGGTAATGTTTTAAGTGGTTATGTTTACTAAATTTTTTTCTCACCTTTTAAGATATCAAACTAAGCTAAGGGTACACTAGTGAACTGAATTAAAGATTACTGGTCTTGTTAATATGCTCTTAATGGCAATTCAAAACTAGTTTTCTTTCTTTCTTTTTTAGCTTAATCCTGATTATCGAGATGCCCAAAACGAAGGAAAAAATGTGGTGAGTAAAATTTTTTCTTCCCTAATAAATCCTGTATTTCATATGAACAAATGGAAGATTTAGTGTCAAATTTGAAGACTAGAATCTCTGAGAATCTCTCTCTTGAGATTCTTTGAGTAGAGCTATGGATGAAAGAAAAAAGATAAAAGATGATATAGCTTAGATTATAAGAAGTCCAATTAAGTCACTGAGGGAGACTTCTAGCAATTTGAAGAACAAAAAAGGAAAACAAGAACAAAAGTGAAAAAAAATTACACTTTTCCCCCATTTAGCTGTTGGTCATTTGTGTGTCTTCTTTTGACAAGTGTCTGTCCCATTCTTCAGTTGAATTATTTGTTCTTTTGCCATTGAGAAGATTTCCTTATAAATTTTGGATGTATATTTTGCAGATACTTTCTCCTGTTCTGTAGGTTGTTTCTTCACTCTGTCAATCATTTCCTTTGATGTGCAGAGATGTTTTAGTAACACTGTTTGTCAAAGTTGTGAAACTTTTGCTTTTGTTGCCTGTCTTTCTGAGGATTCATCTAAAAAAGCCTTGCCCAGACTAAAGTCATATAATATTTTCTATCCGTTTTTTTCTAATAGTTTCATAACCACCAGGGAAATGCAAATCATAACTACAATGAGATATCACCTCCCTTCAGTTAGAATGACTATTATGAAAAAGACAAAAAATAGCAAATGGTGAGGATTTGGGGAACTCTTATACATTGGAGGTTGAAATGCATAGCCATTATGAAAAGCAGCATGCAAGTCCCTCAAAATTTAAATACAGAACTGTAATATGATCCAGAAGTTCTACTGCTAGGTATATATCAAAAGGAAACAAAATCAGAGTGTCGAAAAGTCATCTATATTTCCATGTTTATTGTTGCACTGTTTACAATAGCCAGGATATAGAATAAATCTAAATCTCCATCGACAGATAAATAGATAAAAAAGATATGGTACATGTATAAGAGAATACTATTCAGCACCGAAAAGATGAATCCTGCCATTTGCCACAACATGGATGTACCTGGAAGATGTTAAGTGACATAAAAGAGGCACAGAAAAACACATACTGCATGATCCTCACTCCCATGGAGAATCTGAAAATGTTGATCTCCTAGGAGTTAAGAATAGAATGGTGTCTGGAGGCACATATTCCTAGAGAAGAGATGACACAGGCTTTCTCCAGTGCAAAATCTCCCCCTTAAATAGTTCTAAGGACTAATTGTCTAATAATTTATTTATATATAGTAAATAGGAGAACTAAGTTATGTTTATATGAAGTTCTGCCCAGTTAGTGAATTAAGATTTTAGTAAAATATCCATGCAGTTTTCTTATTTCCATAGATGTCACCAGTGTGTCCTTTCAACTGCCTTTGATTTAGAGGAAGAATGAGAGCTTTATGTGCTTAATCTGCACTTAGTAGGACTTCTTTGCATATGTGTGGTACAGGAAATCTTAATATGCCTCCTCTTTTTAGGTTGTCCTTCACACAATTTTTGACTAGTTTGTTTTGACAAGCTCTTCTCCTTGGATACAGGCCTTCTGAGAGGATCCAGCCTAGTATCTGGATCTCCCAGCCTGTGTTGAGGGTGGCTGGTTCTTCTGTCTCCATGTCCACTAGCCCTAGACTTTGTTGCTGCAGATTGATCCAGTGGGTATATAGGCTAATGACCGTGAGTCTTTTTTCTTGTTTAAAGGAGTCCCTTTTGCTGAATAGGTGATTACTATTGCTGTAATGTTAGGAAAATATTGTTTGTCCTGAGCATCCATTGCCATTTGGTACAAATGACATTTGTTCTTTCTGTGAAAGAGAGATGCCCTTGAGTGTGTTTGCACACAGTCTCTTAGGATGGCAAGTTGAAACATCAGCTTCATGCGGGCTCAGTGACAAGCAACGTCACAAGGACAGCTGTAGGGAGATTGGTCTCTTCTAAGTCATTCTTGTCAGTTGCTCCATTGGTGATATGGCCCCTTTCCCTCTTCCCACTTCAATCTAACTTTAGTGTTTGCTCTGATATCATGTGTTGAAGCTTGTACTGCTGTGGAAGTTAATGTCTGCTCTCCATCAGGCTGTGCGAGGTACATGCGTGGACTTGGAGCATGCACACTTAGTGCCGTAATCAGTAATGTTTCACTGTGTTCAAATGCATCTACATAGAGTTTTCATTTGGAAAAAGAAACCTACTAGTTTGATGTCCTAAAACAAAAGCTGCTAAAAATCATAGGGAAACCAAAGAGGAGGAAAGGTGACTAAGTGACTGAAACGTGCTTCTGCCCTGAATAGCCCACTTGGATGTGGGCCTGCACACAGCTCTTCATTAGATGCTTTGAAGGTGAAGCAAGGCCTTTGAGTGAAGAAATGGTTAGAAAAAAACATTAAGCACTTTCTCTTTTTGCAAGTTGGTGAAAACAGATTCATCCAGGGAGCTTTATCTTTTCAAGTATCATATTCACTCTGAGAAACCTTGTTTTCCCATGTTTTAGAGCATGCTGGGTTTTATTTAAAACTGGTTAAAATAAATGTTATTTCCAGGTGGAAAATGACTTTTGATTTGGTTTGAGGCTAAGAAAGGGAGGTGAAACTGCTCTTTTAATTTAATAATTACATTCAGCCAATGATGAAGTATTTGATTACTAGACAAAAATATCACTAATAAGTTTTCGGTTGTCTGAAATTAATTGTAAACATCAATATGGTACTCTTCAGTTATGGTAAAGACATCTTAAGATGAATGGCTCATATTTTGGCACAGTATTTGAAGTTCAAAAATGTTACAACAATAAACAAACTCTTGGGTATGGGGTTGTGGTTCAGTGGTAGAGCATTTGCCTAGCATATGTGAGGCCCTGGGTTCGATCCTCAGCACCACATATGAATAAACAAAGTTAAAAATCCATTGGCAACTAAAACATATTTTGAAAAAAAAATAAACAAATTCTGAAAAAAAAAAGAATAGAATGGTGGTTTTCAGAGGGTGTGGAGAGTAGGGGGGAGGAGAGAATGGGAAAAGTAAGTCGATGGGTATAGAGTTACAATTAGGAGCGAGAAGTTCTAGGGTACTGTTGCACAGTAGTGTGAATATGATTAACAAGGATGTACTGTTTATTACAAAATAGCTAGAAGAAAGTATTTTGAATGTTCTCACTACAAAAAAATAATAACTGTTTAAGGTAGTAGATAGATATTCTCATTATCTTAATTTAGTCATCACACAGTGTATACATGAAATGAAACATATTGTACCCCATAAATATGTACAATTATTTTATGATTAAAAAATAAAAATTAAAAAAAACCCCCAGTAACACTGCCACCACCAAAAACCCATAAATTTTACCCTTTGATAGAGAGTCGAGTGTTCAGCTAACATGACTACTTGTGTTTGCATCAGTGCACAGTTTATTTTGGGGATGGGACAAGGGAATCAAGTCAGAACTTCTAACCTGATCGAGTCCTGCTTGACTGACTCCTCTTTCCATTTGACTGTTAGGATTACAATAGAAAGGAAGCTGAAGTCTCGTGCCATTGGCCCAGGGAAACTGTAATTTGTGTCAAAATAGCCCCCAATACGGATGTAGGCTTGTTCCATCAATTAGATCTATTTCTATTTCAGTTTTATCACCCTGGGTGGGCTCTTCTCCTCTCAGGTTTCCAGTGGCTGCCCAAGATTGTTGGATTCTGTTTTTCCTATGATTTAAGAATATGCTCTCAGTAACCAGTTTAAAAAGTGGAGGATGGATCATGGCTTCTTTGGTTCTTCCTTTGAGTTTGTCACTGCAGCAGAGGCCACCAGAAACACACCTGCTGTTGAACAAGTTCAGTTTATTACCCTTCACAGGGAGATGCAGGCACAACATGGGGAACTGCTGGGCATCTCAGGAAGAGCATGTTAGAATAACTCACTTTATGATTTGGACTTGTGTAAGGTACTTTTGAGGAGAATGTGAGGAAGTGGAGCTTTGTCATGGATAGGGATGCTGTTAGGAAGAGGAGAATCTTAATAAATTCTACCTGAAAGGAGGGAAGGCTAAAGATGCTTCATCAATTTATGTTAGCTAGGGAAGTATTTAGTCATTTTTGTGGCTTGGACTATATTCATATTTTGTCTGTTTTCAGACACCATTAAGGAGGGTCCTATTTTCGTCTTTTTTTAAAATTTTATTTATTTTTTTCTTTTTTTTATTGGTTGTTCAAAACATTACATAGTTCTTGATATATCATATTTCATACTTTGATTCAAGTGGGTTATGAACTCCCATTTTTACCCCGTATACAGATTGCAGAATCACATCAGTTACACTTCCATTGATTTACATATTGACATACTCATGTCTGTTGTATTCTGCTGCCTTTCCTATCCTCTACTATCCCCCCTGTTTTCGTCTTGACCCATCATGGTCAAAGTGTCCTTGTCTGATGTCGATGTTGTATGTCATTGTTCATGTTGGCAAGAGGACAACCTAGCCTAGCTGGAGTATACCTGTTGGATGTCAGGGGTTGCTTTTCTTTCTTTCAAGGGTTATTTTTATAACATTCTGTGAGGCTTCTTTAGCATGGTTTAGGACCAAGAGGGCCCTACATCTAGTAACCACATGTGTGCCATTGGAAAAGTCAGAGAGCTTTCTTGAGACTCAGTTTCCTTATCTAATGGGATGAAGATGTTTGCCTTATATACCTCATCTGGGTGCCATGCGAAAAAATGGAATCAAACAGAGGGAAACCGAATAAAAGATGTTAGTAGGCTAGCAATAAAGGTTGTCACTATTACAAGGGCATGATATCAAAGTTTCACATTGAGTGATTGGATTACATCTCTGTGCTCATTTCCTTTCTGCTTCATACTGTTGGTGGTACTACTGATGGCTGGGCAGAGTGGAGTGGGAGAATATGGGATATAAAGGTATGCAGAGCACAGAAAATATAAATAACTCATGAATCTGTGGCGAAGTTCACTATTTGTGCTAATCCAGCTTTTACCCTGTCTTGATACGTATTTTTTTTTCCTTTTTATTTCAAAACACCATTTCTTCATTTGCCTCTGAAGGTGAGAAGAATGCTCTTCTGTTTAAACAATTGTCAGCAGCATTTCCTTAATTGTACACAAGACAGGTGGGGCTGCATTTGCTGGAGATGTTTATGACTGGATCTCATCTGTCATCTCAGAGAGACATCCAACTGGAGACACTTGATTTAATTTTTTTCCTCTCCAGAAACCCTAGCTTGAGAGTAAACAAAACAGAGAGTATGGAACTATAACGACAACAATATGGCTTCTCATTTTATAGATCATTTACCACAGAGCAATAATTATGTTTCTGTCTAAAGAAGAAAACAGAGGAGGCTTCAGACTTTATCTCCTGCCTGTGAAATAAGAAATCAATTTCCCAAAACAGAAGGCCATTTCACCTCAGATCTGGGTTCCAGTAATGCTGAGTTCACTATGACTATGCTAATTTTTTCTTTCCTAATTTTCCCTAGGTTGTCTATTTAATGCCCAGTTAATATTTTTCCTGTAATTTAGAAACCTTTATCAAAACGTTGCCTTCCATTTTTGAAGTTTCAGAGGTTAATGCATGGTGCCGCAGAAATGAGGCGATGTGTGTCAGAGCTCCCATTAAGACCCAAATTGCTGTATTTATTTTACAAAGGAGTCTATTATTTCCAATCTTACAAATGTACAGCATCCACAGGGACCCGGTAAACATTGGAACCGCGTCAAGCCAGGCTTGGAACCTGACAGTCATTATTTCTTCTTGAAAGGTTGTATCTTTTCAAATGATTCTGGGAAAGGGCTTTTTAAAAAAATCTTTTTCTTCTTCTTCTTTTTTTTAAATGTACTGCAGCACCACCTATATTAACACAACCATATTTATGTGGAATGTGATCTAATTTTTGGAGGAGTATCTTTGGTTAATGGTGGGGTTTCTCAACCCTAGCAATATCTACATATTGGGCCAGGCAATTCTCTGTTGCGTGTGGGGTGTCCTTTGCATCTCAGGCTGTTTAGCAGCATCTATGACCTCTATTTACTAGGTAGGTGCCAACAGCCCCCCACCCCTAGTACCTAGTTATGACAATTAAAAATATGTCTAGAAATTTTCAAATGACCCCCCCCAGGGACAAAATCTCCCCCATTGAGAACCACTGGTCTATCTACGTGCATTGATGTATACAAAACAGAAATATTATTGGAATCAGGAAACTTTGCTGAAAATGAAGTTGTACATTCTGTAGAATTTTGGGATGTGGTGATGCCAGATTCTGAAAGACTCTCAAAATTCCTTGAGCCCTGGCTTCTGAAAGTAAGATTCCCCCAATTTCTTTAGTTTTTTATTCTGTGTTCATCACTGGTTAAGTGCTAAGGGGGAAAAAAAAGAAAAAAGAAAAAAAGAGAGAGTGAGAATTTGTTCAGGAAGCCCTGCAAGAGGAGGAACATGTGCAGCTTTAAGAGGCAGTGTTGTGTGTGGTTACATAAAGTCAGCAGCAAGCCCAAGAGGCTGGGAATGCAAACAGAGAAGCCTATGCATCATTATGCCACGGCCTCCCGCAGCTCAGAAAAGCAGACATGTTTCTTACAGAATGTCTCTGGCTCCCAACAACAGAATTGCAATGTGAGGTTCCTGCTAAAAATTTGATGACTCACCAGTGAGTAACACAGAAGGTGTTCCAGGGGTCTAACTGCTCTGCTGCCACCAGCAGGCCCCAGGACAGCAGAAAAAACCAGGAGAGCCCTGAGTTTCCTAAGTGGCTTTTCTTAAGGGCCAGAATCTCCTGTAACCTGGGAGGCCCTGCCTCTCCTTCCCAGTGAAAATGCCAGTTTGCCAAGAGCCCAGGACTCGGTTAACATTCTGAGACCCTGTGTCACCCTGAATTGAGCTCACTGATGTTACATCTCACACCCGTTTAAGCTCTGTGGGACCTTAATGCATTTTTGTGATTCAAGGGAGAGACCATTGAGCTTCAGTAATTCCACACAGGGAACTACTGTTTCCATGTCTTTCTTTTTCTTACTTAAAAATCAATGTGGTTTTATAAACAAAAGCCACAAGCATATGGTTCTGAGCAGGATGGTCTTCATGCGATAAAGATCTAAATAAATGGAACGACCAATAAAAAAAATAAATAAATAAATAAAAAATAAATAAATAAATTGAAAACATAAAAAAAAAAAAACAACTAAACATGTTAAAAGCTCTTATTCACACATAAACAATTGTTGTGTTATTTATAAATGGAAAATTTTCTGTTCATTAAAGCCATTTTTCAAAGACCTACATGAATTATTTAAGGGAAGAATAGTACATTCCATATATTCTATGTAATTGAAGTAAAACCACAGGTCTTAAATAGCATGAGTAACTCAGAGTGGCCTGTTTTAATTAACCCTAATTAATGAAACCTGTGTTTGGAAAAGATTCTCAGTGTTGCAATGTGAGAGTGTCAAAATAAAGAGGCTCCTGACTGATTTGCTTGGACCCCCACAGGAAGACAGTACCAGGGAGAGTCAGTAGGAGGGTTATCTTTAGGAACCTAGATCTGATATCTTCTTATTGGTCTAGAAAATTCATTCCATTAGCATTCCAAAAGGGGAATGAATGGAGGGGGATTGACTCCTCCTAAGTGAACTCACAAGTGACTGATAGATAAGCCACAACACCAACTTTCAACTGTTAGTAGATCTAAATAGTTGGGTCAGTTAGTGCATTGCCCTTGAAAGAATATCTATATCAAAAGCTAAATTATAATGAGAATATTGGTGTATCGGAAACCCAGTCAGGAAATCATATGCCAATGGCATTCTACCAAGAAGATTGGCATACCCGTTTATTACGTCTATGCTCGTCAGTGGTCAGAGAACCTGTGAAGTTCTTGCTCACAGATGCTCCATTTATTTAGGTTACATGCTGATCTTCTGTTAATAAAGCTTTTCTTCAAACATGTCCAGTGTAATTGATAAGCTCTTAGTTGTTCCATTCCAATATTCCACGGAAGCCGCTTGTGCGCTGCTATGATGGAGAGTGTCCCTACGTTTCATGTGTTGGCAACTTGGTCCCCAATGCAAGTGGTGTGGAGAGGTGGGACTTTTGGGAGGTGACTGTGGCATGAGGGTTGTTCCCTCATGAGTGGGTTAATTTATTCAGGGATTAGTAGGTTATTGTAGACATGGCTTTATGATAAAAGTGAGCTCTCTGACTAGCTTTCTCTGTTTTGCCATGTGGTGCCTTGTACCACGTTAGGGTACAGCAAGAAGGTGTCACCGACAGCCAGCACCGTGTTCCTGAACCTCCAGCCTCCAGAATCATTAGCTAAATAAACCGTTCTTCTTATAAGCTACCCAATCTGTGGTGTTCAGTTGTAGCAATAGAAAACAGATTAAGACATTCCCAAATCTCATTACCTACATGTACACAAAAATCCTTCTAATTATTTCTACAACCGACTGATCTCGTCCATCATTTCTGTGTTCTTACATTGTGAGGCAGTCTTCTCTCACATGTGTTAACGCCACTCACCGTTTTGGTAGTTCTTTCTTTTTTGCAGCAAAAGCATTATGAAATCCAAAAAGTCAGAACCTAATGTAAGAGAATATCTTATGTTCTTTCATAGTATTTATTTGCCACTGTTATCATCCTGGCCTATTTCTCCCCAGGTTTCATATTTCTGAGGATATAATTTAAAACAAACTTCCTTTTGCTTCTTTTGGAATGACCACTTCCTCTTCGTGAACCTCCTCCTTCTTCCTCATTTTCCTTAGCCTCTTCATTGAAATCCTTACCGTCTTCAGTATCATCTGTCAGTGTGCTTTTAACCTTGAGAAGCCACTTTTAGTTGCATGCAGTGTTCTACTGGGCCTGTTAAGGATTCTGTGGGCCTTGTTCAGGCCTTCTTGTCTCAGCTGTTTGCAGTCAGCAGTGTGGTTTCCGTGGCACCATCAGATGTTAGAGCCTTAGAGAATAGTGCTTCATTACCAGGTGTATCTTAGCATAACACCTGGATTTTCTTATTAAGTTGCATGATATAGACCAGGACATAACACACCTCTGCCTGTTTGCCTGCCTTCCTTTTTTCCTTTTCTCTCTCTCCTTTTAAAAATTGTGTACACTTAAGGTGTATCACATGATATTTTAATATACATATACACGGTGAAGTTATTATTATAATGAAACAAATTAACATATCCATTATCTCATATAGTTACCTTTTATTTTTTGTGGGGGAAGGAGGTACCAGGGATTGAACCCAGGAGCACTTTACTGATATCATGTGGTATTTTGTTTTGTTGTGTCTGGCTTATTTTACTTAGCATTATGTCCCCTACGTTTATATCTGTTGTCACAAATGTCAAGGTCTCCCCCCGTTTTTTTTTAAAGTCTGAATAATATTCCATTGTTCAGATGTTCCTTGACTTATGATGGGATCACATTCTGTTAAACCTATTGTAAGTTGAAAATATCATAGTTGAAAATGTGCTTAACATTCCTAACCTACCAAACATCATATCCTTAGCAATACAGTATACTATTAATCATTGGTTTTTGATTCTTGAGACCTTGTAGCTGACTGAGAGCTGATGTTTTTTTGGCATAGCAAGAGAGTATCATGCTGCAGATTGCTAGCCTAGGAAAAGATCAAAATTCATTTTTTGGAGTGTGGTTTCTAATGAATGCATATTGATTTTACACATCATAAAGTCAAAAAATTATAAGTCAAGCCATTACAAATGGGGGACCATCTGTCTCTCTGTGTGTATTTATATATGTCTCACAGATTTCTTTGCCTTTTCATCCATCAGTGGACAATTTATGTTGTCTCCATGCGATGACCATTGTGAATAGTACTTCAGGGAATGTGGGGCACAGATGTCTTTATGAGTGGAGATTTCATCTCCTTTGGGTCTGTGCCCAGAGGAGGGATTATTGGGCCACGTGATAGTTATCTTTTTAGTTGTTTTAGGAACATCCATATTGTGTTTCACGAGGGCTGCACCTACAGTCCCACCAACAGTGTGCGATGGTTCTTTTCTCTCTACACCCTCCCAACACTTACTGTCTCTTGTCTTCTTGAAAATATACATTCTAACGGTGTGATAGTTCATGGTGGTTTGGATTTGTATTTCCATGATGCTTAGTGATGTTGAGTACCTTTTCATATATTTGTTTCCCATATGTATGTCTTTAATTTTGGATCTAGATGAAGCCTCGTTTCTTCTCTGTATTTGGTTTATCAAATGCCCAAATCCTTACTTTTCAATAGATTGAAGGAAACAAGGAAAAGAACCATAGCTATTGTGACTGTGAGTGCCGTAACGATGTGCCTGGATCCAATGCCACCCAGGAGTGTGTGTCTTGATAATCGTTTCCTCAAAGACTGTCAGGTCGAATCTGCTTTTTCTGGGTCTTGTGAAATAGACATCTTTAGAAACATGCAAATTCAAACACTCTCTCCTGATTAAGTGGCGAGTTTAATAAGAAAGTTGATAAAAGTACATAACTTTATATCTTCTCAACAGAGAGATGGAGACCTTCCAACTTCAAAGAAAAAACGCCAGTCAGGAGAGAAGATCATGTACACTTTGGTCTCAGTCCCACATGGAAACGACATTGCATCTCTTTTTGAACTGGATGCCACAACTCTTCAGAGAGCTGACTGCTTGGTTCCGAGGTAAAAAAAAAGAATATATGGTTAAAAGATGTTTCTTTGAATAGTTTTAGGAGTAAGTAAGGAATGAAAATCATAATGTTAATATAATTTCTGTGATATCCAGAGCATAAGTGAAGAAAAAGTGTGTAAAATATAGTGCCTCTTTTGTGAGTAGATTAACATAGTTTATTTTATTCTTATAAATAATTAAAAGGTACAGGACCAATTGAGTTCTGAAAAATTCATAAGAATCATTTATTCCTATTACTTATATGGCCTTTGGTTACAAAAATGATAAATAATCTGAAAGCATTTCTAGGAATACTTTTATCATTTATTTTTATTATGTCAGGTTCCCCACTTCATTTGTTCATTTATTTAGTGATTCAGTCAACAATATTTAAGGAACATTGATTACATTCCAGGCATTGCCTTTGGCACTGAGAAGACAGCAGTGAGCAAACTGGTTATATACTGACATTCAAATGGAAGAGACAAGCAGTAAATAAACCAGCAAACACAAAAAATATAGGGTCAGGTAATGACAATACTTTGAAGAAAAATTGCAGAGTAAAGAGAATTCTGTTAGATCAGAGTGTGCAGGAATGGCCCTTGAATCAAGGGATTGAGTCCACTCCATCTGGGAGGAGTGTTTCAAGCAGCAGGAAAAGGGAATGGAAGAATCTTGAAATTTACTAGGTGTTTTTAAGGACCATTGAGGAGGCAAGTAGAGTTGGACCTAAGTGGGTAAGGGGGGAGGGCGATGGGAAATGAGGCAGTCAGAACCTAATGTAAGAGAATATCTTATGTTCTTTTGCTTGAATTTGACTATTTCAGTTGAGCTCTTTTGCCCACAACTCTCTTCCAACAGTAGCATCCTGATGTGCTTGTTGGAAACACTGAGTGCCGTCCACATTGTTGGGCCAGGGTGGGGTATTGCTCAGTTGGCCTTGATGGAGCAGTGTTATACTTAGGCGTTGGGTAGAGGTTAAGTGAATGAAGGTAACTATGCAAAGATGCAGGCGCTGTTGTATCAGTCCCTTTTGGGAAGGGTAAAATGTGGCTGTACTAATACTGCTGAGAAACACCACTGTGGAGGGTCCCAGGGTATGAGAATTCCACGGGATTCTCATTCATGAGGAATGTTGCTGAATCTTGACTTTATGTGAGTCCATCTCTCAGGCTTCCCTTTCTCCCATATGGTCTATAAAGAGATCCCCCATCAGGTCTGTCTCCTGCCTTGTCTTCCCAGAACTGGGATCTTAATTACTCCTTGGAATGACTTCACTTATTTTAGATTTTTCAGCAAAATTGGAAGTTTTTTTTTTTTTTTTGCGGGTCGGGGGGTTACTTGGGAATGAACCCAAGGGTGTTTAACCACTGAACCACAATCCCAACTTTTTTTTTTTTTAACAAAATATTTTATTTAGAGACAAAGTCTTGCTGAATTGCTTAACCTTGCTAAGTTGCCAGTGTTGGCTTTGAACTTGTGGTCCTCTTGCCTCCAGCCTCTCAAGCCTCTGGGATTATAGGTACATGCCACCAGGCTTGGCTTGAAAGTGGAGTCTTTCTTGAATGCCCATCAAGAGAGTTTGTTCAAGGAAATGGTAAAGGATCTCACTGTTCAGATTACATCAAGGTCTTACTGACAATATATTTATCTGGCATAGGTCCTAAAGAGGTACTCAGTTCCAAAATCCTCTCAAGATGTAAGTTAACAGGCTGGAGTATATTCTCTTTTATTTCGAACCCAGAAATAAGAGTTAACTCGGTAAGCACATACAGGTTGAACATCCCTAATATGAAAATCCAAAATTTGAAATATTGCCCAAACAGATACTTTTTGAATGCCAACATGATGCTACAGGTGGGAAATTTCACACCTGACCTCATATGATAGGTTTTAGTGAAAATACAGGTGCACCACAAATATTGTATAACATTACCTTCAGGCTATATGTCTAAGGTATGTGTAAAACATCAATGAGTTTCATGTTTAAACTTGGGACCACTCCCAAGGTACCCCATTATGCTCATATTCCAAAATGTAAAAATCTAAAATATGAAACACTGTGGTTACAAGCATTTTGGATAAAGGGTACTCAACCTGTATTGAAGTAGTGCAAGGGTAAAATAGGGGAAAGAACCACAGAGATATATAAGCTATGATCCACTTTCCCGATGCTTAAAATGCAAAGGAAGACCACTGTATACAAATGATATCTCCTGTATAATTCAGTGCAGAAGATAAGTGGAAGACCAGAGACATTTCAAAAATTTTGGTTATTTAGATAAGAATTGGATGCTTATGCTGGGCCCAATGGTGCACCCTTGTAATCCCAGCTGCTCAAGAGGCTCAGGCAGGAGGATCGCAAGTTGGAGGCCAGTCTCAGCAGCTTAGCAAGATCTTGCCTCATGATAAATTAAAAGGACTGGGGAAGTGGCTCAGTGTAAAGGTTCAACCTTCAGAATTGGATACTTGTCATTTTAGATTTTTGCAACCCATTTTCTGTTTATTCTACTTGTGTGAATGCAGAACCATATTGTTGAATGAATCTCTTTCCCTGAGGTCACTGGTATTTTATTTATTTTCTCTTATTGGCCAAAATGTCTTACATCTTATGTTATATGATATGTTTATGTTTAATCTTTATACTTAGGAACTCTAAGGCAGAAAACTTTATGGGCTTTTCTTTTAATTAGTCCTATACACATATTTTTTAAAGAAATAATGGTAATAAAAGATTCAATAAAAATGGTAATATTTGAGCTGGATGAAGGTCTAGGTGTGCTTTTCTGGGCACTTTCTCAATGGTCATATGCAGTGAATTTTTGTTAATCATGATTCATGGAATTAGCAAAATGAGCCATTAGCAGAATGAACCATTGTTCATAGGGGAGGTACAGGGTTATGTCCTGTTAGTTTCTGGTCATTTTAATCAGTCAGTACATAAACTGGTTTTGTGTTCGTGCCTGTTTAAAGACACCTTATTGTCTGTGTACTGTTGATTCATTAACATTGACTTCATGGAAACAGGACTATAATTCAGGCCTACGTGAAGCTTATCTAGCACAAGAATTTTCTTCAGTCATATCACAGGAATGGTTGATAGCACATTTTAAACACCAAAATCTCCAATGAGAAGCATAGAAATGGAAAAAAAAATGTGGCACTAAGTAGACTGCAAAGGGAACATGTATTTACAGCAGAGCTGGAACAAGGAGGCCAAATGTCACCTTGCTGGACCTCAGCTTGGAAATGTGCCTGTTGGATGACTCAAATGCTTTGTCACTCTGCACATGTCCTCAAATGACCACAAAAGCTCTATGATCTTGGGGTTACAGATAAATTTTAGTAAGTAGAATTTACAAGTACGGAATTCACAAATAACGGGGATCAACTGTACATCCTTTCACATGCAGATGATTAAGCTACACAGGAGACAGCTGGCAGGAGCAGTTCTAAGGGAGGTGGTTACTTGATCAGTTTTCCTTTAGTGTGCATCAAAATTGCCTGAGAAGCCTTTTGAACTACTCATTTTGGGGCCTTACCCCCAGAGTTTCTGATTTAATGGACTGGGGTAAGGTCTCAGAATTTACATTTTGGCTAATTTCCCTGGTGATGTTGATTCTGCTGATGTTGACACTTTGAGAGAACAACTGGCCTGGGTAATAGTAGTATACTTGCTTTGAAGTCGTCTAAATTCAGATTTTTTTCATAATCCAAATGTATCTTGATAGTCTAAGATATATTTATGTTCCTCTCATATATGAAACTGTTAAATATGTCAACATGTTACATGTTGACAAATATGTCACATTTGTTATAGTATGTCTTTTATGTTGTTTTCTTTTAGGAACTCATATGTTCGATTAAGACATTTATGCACCAACACATGGGTAACCAGTACTAGTATTCCTATAGACACAGATGAAGAACGACCTGTTATGTTGAAGGTAAATATTGCCGAGAATGGTTTAGTTTTTTGTCAGATGTTGTGTTTGTAGGATTTAGGGGGTTTCTGACATGTTCCTTAGAATCCACCTTCATCAACATTAGAGATTATTGTAATTCATTTCATTGAGTTCTTATATCTGCCACTTGCTGAGGTAGCAGAACCATACTGGTTGGCTGCAGCAGAACTGTCAGTCAGGAGGCCATAGTATGGATTCCAAAATGAATGGGAACAATATTTGGGAAGAGGGTATGATTTCAGGATTGCCTCTTCTGTGCTCTGTTGGAACTGAAGCAAAGGACAGTGTGAAAGGGACAATGTTTTGGTACTGCATCCCTGCCTTCTTTCCCAGAGAGTGATGCATGTGGGAGTTACTGTGTTTGGATTATCTATTCTTGCCTTATATTTCTTAAACAGTACTGATACGTGTTAGTCTTTGAAAAATATTGCATAGTTATTTAGCAGAACTAATCTTAATGGAAAAACACATTCCAGATCGGAACCTGCCAAACAAAAGAGGATAAAGAAGCATTTGCCATTGTGTCTGTCCCACTGTCTGAGGTCCGAGACTTAGACTTTGCTAATGATGCAAACAAAGTGCTAGCAACCACGGTTAAAAAGCTGGAAAATGGCACCATAACTCAGAATGAAAGGAGGTTAGTAACTTTTAAAATGGCTTTTAATCATCAAGAATTAATTGTCAATTCTTGCTGTATACCTTCAGTGAATGAGTGACTCTAGGGAATAATAGAATATTCTTGGTAGTAGCACAATTCTTTCTGAATGAGGTGAGGACTTAATTTCTCTTGATCATATTGAGTGAATGAAAAGTAGTGATTTAAAATCTGATGGAGTATTTGCTTTTTCCATGTCTTGAAAATAGTTGTTTGTAGTTATTCATTTTTTATAATTTTTTTTTAGTTGATGAGGACCTTTTATTTTATTCATTTATTTATATGCGGTGCTGAGAATCAAACCCAGTGCCTCACACATGTGAGGCAAGCGCTCTACTACTGAGCCACAATCCCAGCCCTGTAGTTATTCTTTGATCTTTTCTTTTAAAGGCTTCATGATACCATTTGCTACACTTGATTTGATATTTGGTCTTAGAGTTTAATGTCCTAAAGGAAGTTTTATGTTTTTTTGGTCATTTTTAATTCATGACACATTTCTCAGCTCTAGTATTTCAAAATGAAAAAAAAAATAGGAGTACTAGAAAAAAATCTGCAAGGCATAGCTTTTTGCCCTTTTAACTCATTCAGAGAAACTGGATCCTTGGTTCTCAAACTGATTTTGGAAATAAGTGAGAGAGAGGATGAAAATGATAGCTAGAAATTATTGCATCTCCACTTTGCAACAGGTACTATGTTAGGCATCACACATGTATTTTATTTGATCCTTCAAATGGTCCTGAGGTAGATATTCTCATTAAATATAAAGGAGAATTGAGAGAGTGAGCAACTTGTGTAAGGTCACATAAGTAATAAGTGGGGGCTTCAAATACATGTAGTTTAAAGTCTGTGTGCTTTTCAGCACATCTGAGCACAAATGTCCTATTTTTCCCTCTTCATGATTTGCAACTTATCTTTTAATTTGAACAAGATAAAGGTGTTTACCAAGCCAAGGCATTCATGCATTAGAACTCTCAGACACAGCTGGTGAGATGATAACTGACATAAGCACCTTGCAGAAACTAGTTAAGTTAAAGAAGTAAACATCCTGTGGCTTGCCAGTTTCACTCTTAGCTGAATATTCTTGAACATCTGTCCAAAAGGATCTCCTCCATATGTGCCACGGAACACATGCACAGGAATGTCCAGCCTTGTTCTAAATACTCCCAGACTGAACTCTGTCCACATATCCATCACCCATTAAATATATGATTAAAGTCATGATATATTCATACACTGGAATACAGTATAGCTGTGAAAATTAAAGAACTACATCTGTGTGCAATGCTGTGAATAAATCTAACAAACTTTTTAGATTGAGTGAAAATGAGTTACAACAAATGCATTTGCTGTTACACTATTTGTAAGTTAAAAAACAAGCGAAATAAATGCAACTTCTTGAGGGGTGTTTTGGCAATTGGAAGGTCTATAAAGACGGTCAAGAAAATCATTGTCACAAAATTCAGTTGGTGTTTCCTCTGTGAGGGGAGGCAGGAGTTGACTGGTGAGGGAAGGAAGCAACTGTAATTGTCTGTTGCTTGCTCTGGGTGGTGGTGTCATGGGGCTCACATTGTAAGAATCCCTTAACTAAACATATATGTTTTAGAGACTTTTAGGTATGTATCTTATAATACAAAGGAATAAAACACTAACTTGCTTCCCCCTGTCCGGCTCCTGTTGATAAAAAAATCATAAATATGCAAACAAATGAAATAGCTGGTTCTCGGCTTTCTCTGTTCTTTCCTCTGCTTTTCCCCTGACAGACCTGCATTGGAAAACAACTGTCGTGTATTCAATTATATCTCTAACCCTGTTGGAGGAAATAAATAAAGGCCAGAAGCTGAAGCAACTGCCCCACTTTTAATGGAAAACAGATAATTAAACACCAGAGCTCAATTATGACAGGAAATAGGTTCTAATGTGCAGATAGGAATTTTTATTTGCCTGAGATTTATCTAATTTCATTTGATGAATCCATTTCTGTCTCTGTCCCTTTCACATATGCATAGAAATTTACCAAGCCCCTCTTATGATTCTAAGCATGAAGGTATTCACTGAAGAGAAGGACAAATAAAGATTCCCATTATGAGTGCTCCACCATTGCTGGATGCCACCTGGCTCAAGTTGCTCTTTCTCCAGTTACTGATGGAGGGGACCTTCTCACGAGATGTGTCCAAGGAAGGTGGTGGTCTAGTAGTGAGCAGAGATCATGCATTTTATTTCCTCTGCTTCTTTTATCACTGTTTTTAGAGTGAAAAAAAATAGCAAAGAGAAGACTTTGCCTGAGAAATATGAAGTTGCACTTATTGATCTTAATTTAGTAATCTTAGAAAAGCCATTTCCCATCAAAATGCATTCAAAGCTGCCTGTCAGCATAGTAGAGTTTATTGGCATAGTTGAATGCATCTATATTATTTTCTTAGTTTTGGAATTCAATATAAAATTCTTTCTGAAAATAACTGACAACCCTGACTTTTTCCCCCTATGGAGAATGAAGTTATTATTAGATGTTCTTTTTACTCAAAACCAGGAAGATGATACAAGGTCAAAGGGAAGGTGTGAGAATATTGCAGGTCCCTCTCAAAATGCCTGTGGTGTTGGAATTCTCTCTTTCTCCCTTGTAACCCTCCTTTTACTCAGCCCAGAAAAGGACTCTGGAGGCACAGCTGCTGTGTTGTGCTCCAAGATGCTCAACCTTAGATAATTTTCAGTTGGATTTTCTGCTTGCATTTTACATAGTTGCACCAACGAAATAGAGGCATTGGGAACATGTTGAAGGGAAGAGAAAGGAAATATGAAAGACTGTTGACTGCTGTGCAGACCTTGAGGAGGTGACACGTGCACTCCTTAACCAGAATTTCTGTAGTGCATTGCACGTCTTAGGGAGCATGTTTTACCTGCACAGGGTTTGTATGTAGCATCCACTGTTTACAGATGTAATTAATTCAGAATTATGTCAGACATTTCTCCATGCATGCATGTGTGGTGCTAATAAATGCTGAAGATCTTAGATTGTATGTATCTCCACGCAACTTATAGACTTGAAGTCTGGCTCTTATTCCACTTGGTGAAGCTCAGGATCTAGAGAGATCATCCAACAGGGGATCACCAGGTCAGATGTCTCTGAGGTTGCTTTCCACAGTACCATCATTTTTCACCAAATGTTATCTGCCTGATATTACTATTGCAACACCAGCCATCTTTTCTTTAATATTTACCTGATGCCTCTTTTTCAGTGTCCCTTGATTGCAGATTTCCTGGTCATTTTGTTTTAGTTATGTGTCTTGTGAGCAGCAGAGACCTTGATTTTTAAAAACTTAATCGAATAGTCTATTTTATTTTGCAAGTTTAATTACTTTGCATGTAATAAATAATGTCTTTGGGCTCATTCGTATTTTTTTTACTTAGGGTAGCTTTTCTTTTCCTTCCACTTCCTTTTTGCTTCCTGTTCAATGGATGAAGGTTATCTCTCCCTTCCCTTCCCCATCTTATCTTTTCCTCTACTGATTCAGAAGCTTGAGGTTGTACTTCTGTGTTTTGGCAAGTGCTCTGAAATTCTTTTTTCTACATAACTATTTATTTTTATGGGGTGCTGAGGATTAAACCTAGTGTCTCACATGTGCTAGGCAAGTGCTCTACAACTGAACCATAACCTCAGCCTTGAAATTCTTTTCTTTCCATTAAAAATTTTTTAGTTGTAAATGGACACAATATCTTTTATGTATTTATTTTTATATGATGCTGGGGATCGAACCCTGTGCCTCACACCCATGAGACTAGCACTCTACCACTGAGCTATAGCCCTAGCCCCCAAATTCTTAATTATACATTTTCTTTTTTTTTTTTTTTATTGGTCGTTCATAACATTACATAGTTCTTAATACATCATATTACACGGTTTGATTCAAGTGGATTATGAACTCCCGCTTTTACCCAGTATACAAATTGCTGTATCACATCAGTTACCCTTCCATTGATTGACATATTGCCTTTCTAGTGTCTGATGTATTCTGCTGTCTGTCCTATTGTCTACTATCCCCCCTCCCCTCCCCTCCCCTCCCCTCCCCTTTTCTCTCTCTACCCCTTCTACTGTAAATCATGTCTTCCATTTGTATTCTCTTGACTTACCCCTCCTTACCTCTTAAATGACATTTTGTATAACCCTGAGGATCGCCTTCCATTTCCATGCAATTTCCCTTCTCACTCCCTTTCCCTCCCACCTCTCATCCCTGTTTACTGTAAATATTCTTCTCAAGCTCTTCGTCCCTACCCTGTCCTTGTTTACACCCCTTATATCAAAGGAGTCATTTGGTATTTGTTTTTTAAAGATTGACTAGCTTCACTTAGCATAATCTGCTCTAATGCCATCCATTTCCCTCCAAATTCTATAATTTTGTCATTTTTTAATGCAGAGTAATACTCCATAGTGTATAAATGCCACATTTTTTTTATCCATTCATCTATTGAAGGGCATCTAGGCTGGTTCCACAGTCTTGCTATCGTGAATTGAGCTGCTATGAACATCGATGTAGCAGTGTCCCTGTAGCATGCTCTTGTTAGGGCTTTAGGGAATAGACCGAGAAGGGGAATAGCTGGGTCAAATGGTGGTTCCATTCCCAGCTTTCCGAGAAATCTCCATACTGCTTTCCAAATTGGCTGCACCAATTTGCAGTCCCACCAGCAATGAACAAGAGTGCCCTTTTCCCCGCATCCTCTCCAGCACTTATTGCTGTTTGACTTCCTAATGGCTGCCAGTCTTACTGGAGTGAGATGGTATCGTAGGGTAGTTTTGATTTGCATTTCTCTGACTGCTAGCGATGGTGAGCATTTTTTCATGTACTTGTTGATTGATTGTATGTCCTCCTCTGAGAAGTGTCTGTTCAGGTCCTTGGCCCATTTATTGATTGGGTTATTTGTTATCTTATTGTCTAATTTTTTGAGTTCTTTGTATATTCTGGTTATTAGGGCTCTATCTGAAGTGTGTGGAGTAAAGATTTGTTCCCAGGATGTAGGCTCCCTATTTATCTCTCTTATTGTTTCTTTTGCTGAGAAAAAACTTTTTAGTTTGAGAAAGTCCCATTTGTTGATTCTATTTGTTAACTCTAGCGCTATGGGTGTCCTATTGAGGAATTTGGAGCCCGATCCCACAGCGTGTAGATCATAACCAACTTTTTCTTCTATCAGATGCCGTGTCTCTGATTTAATATCAAGCTCCTTGATCCATTTTGAGTTAACTTTTGTGCACGGCGAGAGATAGGGATTCAGATTCATTTTGGTGCAAATGGATTTCCAGTTTTCCCAGCACCATTTGTTGAAGATGCTATCCTTCCTCCATTGCATGCTTTTAGCCCCTTTATCAAAAATAAGATAGTTGTAGTTTTGTGGATTGGTTACTGTGTCCTCTATTCTGTACCATTGGTCCACCCGCCTGTTTTGGTACCAGTACCATGTTTTTGTTACTATTGCTCTGTAGTATAGTTTGAAGTCTAGTATCGCTATACCGCCTGATTCACACTTCCTGCTTAGTATTGTTTTTGCTATTCTGGGTCTTTTATTATTCCATATGAATTTCATGATTCTTTTATCGATTTCTATAAGATATGCTGTTGGGATTTTGATTGGCATTACATTGAACTTATAGAGAACTTTTGGTAATATCGCCATTTTGATGATGTTAGTTCTGCCTATCCATGAGCAGGGTATGTTTTTCCATCTTCTAAGGTCTTCTTCTATGTCTTTCTTTAGGGTTCTGTAATTTTCATTGTATAAATCTTTCACCTCTTTTGTTAGGTTGATTCCCAAGTATTTTATTTTTTTGGGGGATATTGTGAATGGAGTAGTTGTCCTCATTTCCGTTTCAGAGGATTTGTCACTGATATACAGGAATGCCTTTGATTTATGCGTGTTGATCTTATATCCTGCCACTTTGCTGAATTCATTTATTAGCTCTAATAGCTTCTTTGTAGACCCTTTTGGGTCTGCTAGGTATAGAATCATATCATCTGCAAATAGTGATAATTTAAGTTCTTCTTTTCCTATTTTTATGCCTTTAATTTCTTTTGACTGTCTAATTGCTCTGGCCAGTGTTTCGAGGACTATGTTGAACATAAGTGGTGAGAGAGGGCATCCCTGTCTTGTACCAGATCTTAGAGGGAATGCCTTCAATTTTTCTCCATTCAGAATGATGCTGGCCTGTGGCTTATCATAGATTGCTTTTACAATGTTGAGGTATGATCCTGTTATCCCTAATTTTTCTAGCGTTTTGAACATAAAGGGATGCTGTACTTTGTCGAATGCTTTTTCTGCATCTATTGAGATGATCATATGGTTCTTATTTTTAAGTCTATTGATGTGGTGAATAACATTTATTGATTTCCGTATATTAAACCAGCCTTGCATCCCAGGGATGAATCCTACTTGATCATGATGTATAATTTTTTTGATATGTATTTGAATCCGATTCGCCAGAATTTTATTGAGGATTTTTGCGTCAGGGTTCATTAGAGATATTGGTCTGTAGTTTTCCTTCTTTGATGTGTCTTTGTCTGGTTTCGGAATCAGGGTGATGTTGGCCTCGTAGAATGAATTTGGAAGTTCTCCCTCTTTTTCTATTTCCTGAAATAGCTTGAAAAGTATTGGTGTTAGTTCCTCTTTAAAGGTTTTGTAAAACTCTGCTGTATACCCATCCGGTCCTGGGCTTTTCTTAGTTGGTAGTCTTTTGATGGTTTCTTCTATTTCCTCTATTGTTATTGGTCTGTTTAGGTTGTCTATATCCTCCTGGCTCAATCTGGGCAGATCATAGGACTCAAGGAATTTATCTATGCCTTCACTATCTTCTATTTTATTGGAGTATAAGGATTCAAAGTAATTTCTGATTATCTTCTGTATTTCTGAAGTCTCTGTTGTGATATTGCCTTTTTCATCCCGTATGCTAGTAATTTGGGTTCTCTCTCTTCTTCTCTTCGTTAGCATGGCTAAGGGTCTGTCAATTTTATTTATTTTTTCAAAGAACCAGCTTTTAGTTTTGTCAATTTTTTCAATTGTTTCTTTTGTTTCAATTTCATTAATTTCAGCTCTGATTTTAATTATTTCTTGCCTTCTACTTCTTTTGCTGTTGTTTTGCTCTTCTTTTTCTAGGATTTTGAGATGAAGTATGAGATCATTTATTTGTTGGTTTTTTCTTTTTTTGAGGAATGAACTCCAAGCAATGAATTTTCCTCTTAGAACTGCTTTCAATGTGTCCCATAGATTCCGATATGTTGTGTCTGTGTTTTCATTTAACTCTAGGAATTTTTTAATTTCCTCCTTGATGTCTTCTAAAACCCATTGATCACTCAGCAACCTATTGTTCATTCTCCAGGTGATGCTTGCTTTTTCCTTTCTTCTTTTATCATTGATTTTCAGTTTCATTCCATTATGATCAGATAAGATGCATGGTATTATCTCTACCCCTTTGTATTGTCTAAGAGTTGCCCTGTGACATAGTATATGGTCTATTTTTGAGAAGGTTCCATGTGCTGCTGAGAAAAAAGTGTAGCTACTTGATGTTGGGTGGTATAGTCTATATATGTCAATTAAGTCTAGGTTGTTAATTGTGTTATTGAGTTCTATAGTTTCCTTATTTAACTTTTGTTTGGAAGATCTGTCCAGTGGTGAGAGAGGTGTGTTGAAGTCTCCCATGATTATTGTATGTTGGTCTATTAGACTCTTGAACTTGAGAAGAGTTTGCTTGATGAATACAGCTGCACCATTATTTGGGGCATATATATTTATGATTGTTATGTCTTGTTGGTGTATGGTTCCCTTGAGCAGTATGAAGTGTCCTTCTATATCCCTTTTGATTAGCTTTGGCTTGAAATCTATTTTATTAGATATGAGTATGGACACTCCTGCTTGTTTCCGCGGTCCATATGAGTGATATGATTTTTCCCAACCTTTCACCTTCAGTCTATGTATATCTTTTCCTATCAAATGCGTCTCCTGAAGACAGCATATTGTTGGGTCTTGTTTTTTGATCCATTCTACTAGCCTGTGTCTCTTAATTGGTGAGTTTAAGCCATTAACATTTAGGGTTATTATTGAGATATGGTTTGTTCTTCTATCCATATTTGTTTATTGATGTTACTAAACCTGATTTGTTATCCTCTTTGACTACTTTCCCCCCTTTACTGTCCTACCTCCCATTGTTGGTTTTCAATGTTGTTTTCCATTTCCTCTTCCTGTAATGTTTTGCCCAGGATTTTTTGAAGAGATGGTTTTCTAGCTGCGAATTCTTTTAACTTTTGTTTATCATGGAAGGTTTTAATTTCATCTTCTAACCTGAAGCTTAATTTCGCCGGATACACGATTCTTGGTTGGAGCCCATTGTCTTTCAGTGTTTGAAATATGTTATTCCAGGATCTTCTAGCTTTCAGAGTCTGTGTTGAGAGATCAGCTGTTATCCTGATTGGTTTACCCCTAAATGTAATCTGCTTTCTTTCTCTTGCAGCTTTTAAAATTCTCTCCTTATTCTGTATGTTGGACATCTTCATTATAATGTGTCTAGGTGTGGATCTCTTATGATTTTGCACATTCGGCGTCCTGTAGGCTTCTAGGATTTGGGATTCTGTCTCAATCTTCAATTCTGGGAAGTTTTCTCGTATTATTTCACTGAATAGACTGTTTATTCCTTTGGAATGGAGCTCTGTGCCTTCCTGTATCCCAATGACTCTTAAATTTGGTCTTTTGATATTGTCCCATATTTCTTGGATGTTCTGCTCATGGTTTCTTAGCAGACTTGCTGAGCTGTCTATGTTCTTTTCCAGTTGAAATACTTTGTCTTCATTGTCTGATGTTCTCTCTTCTAAGTGATCTACTCTGCTGGTAGTATTCTCAATTGAGTTTTTAAGTTGGTTTATTGTATCCTGCATTTCTAGAATTTCAATTTGTTTGTTTTTTATTACCTCTATCTCCCTGTGAAATTGATCTTTTACTTCCTGGATTTGTTTGTCAATGTGATCTTTCATTGTCTGATTTTGCTGTCTCATGTCTTCCTTGAGACTCCAGATCATCTGAAGCATATATATCCTGAACTCTTTATCTGATATTCCATCTGTTGCAGCTATTACCTCTTCTAAAGTTGAGTTGAACTGCATTGCTTGTGGTCCTTTCTTTCCTTGTCTTTTCATACTGCTCGCGTTTCTTTCTGCTTGGTGCAACTGTTGTGTTTTGAAATTCACCCCCTATTTATTTATGTTGCTCTTGTATACTTGAAAAGTCTCCCTTGCAGGTGCGGGCGGCGGCTGTGCCCCTACTCCAATTGGGGTGACGTGTCTACCACGCTGGCGGCTCTCTGGGCCTGTTCCGGGAGTGGAAGGCGGCTCTGCTCTGTCCCTATTCCGATTGGGGTGTCGTGACTACAATGCTGGCAGGTGGCTGGGCCTGTTCCGGGCGTGGGCGGTGGGCTTGGCTGGCGGGATTCCACCTAATGGCAGTCCCTAACCTCCCTGCTTGCTAATTAATGGCTTCTCTGAGGCGCCACGCCTTCTGTAGCTGCGGGGCAGGCCGCGCGAATCAGTTGGCCTGGATCTCCGGGGTCCTGCTGCTGGCTGTTTTGATGTTGCAAGCTGTTGGAGAGTGGTGGTGTATTCTTCAGCTTTCCCGGATGGTGGCCGCTGACTGCCTGGATGGAGTGTCCGCTGTTTTGATGTTGCACTCTGAAGGAGAGTGGCGGTGTATCCTTCAGCTTTCCCGGATGGTGGCCGCTGACTGCCTCGGCGGAGTGTCCGCTGTGGGGGATGGGACTGTACCGCTTCCTTCCCCTTCTGAGAACCCGTGCTCGGCCCAAGGGTCCGTGTGGGCTTGGCTGGTGGGCTTCCACCTAATGGCCTTCCCTAACCTCCCTGCTTGCCAATTAATGGCTTCACTGAGGCGCCACGCCTTCTGTAGCCGCAGGGCAGGCCACGCGAATCAGTTGGCCTGGATCTCCGGGCCCTGCTGCAGGCTGCTGGGATCCCTGGCACTCTATCCTATACATTTTCTTATACATTCTTTCTTATAAAGCTTGAAGTTATTAATACTTTTTTCTTCTTCTCATGAGAGAAAGTGCCTCAGCACTGCTTTGCTTATGCACTGATAGTCTCCCTCCCATCATTCATGAAGCATATGCCTAGAACCACAGTTCTGTGTTTATTCATTTGTAGTTTTATTTTATATTTGATACATACAAAAGAACAAATGTGTCATATAAATTTTGATGTAAGATCCTTTTTGGGGGGGTACCAGGGATTGAACTCAGGGGCACTCAACTACTGAGCACATCCCCAGCCCTGAAACAGGGTCTCACTGAGTTGCTTAGTCTCACTTTGGCTGAGGCTGGCTTTGAACTCTCGATCCTCCTGCCTCAGCCTCCTAAGCCGCTGGGATTACAGGCATGCACCACTGCACCCCCTGAACCATCTTTTTTACTGAGAAATTTAATTTCTAAAAGTTGTTTTCCAGTGATTAATTATCTCTCTCTGCTTGTTTTTAATTCTTGCATCTCACTTCTCTCTGGGCTCACTTTTCTTCAGTCCATTCAATAGAGCTCTGTTGGGTTATAATCTTTAGTCTTCACATATATAAAAATGTCTAAAATGTTTTTATATTGCCTCTACTATTTTTTCCCCTCTTTCTCTCCCTCCCTCCTTCTCTCTTTCTTTCCTCCTGGGCATGGAACCTAGGGTTTCACATATACCAAGCAGGCGTTGTGCCTCTGAACTACGCTCCCAGCCCCAAGTTTTGCCTCTACTCTTAAGTGACAATTTGTGTATGAAATGTTAGAGTGACAACTATTTTCTTATAGTATTTTATAGCTATAGTTTAATGATTTTATGGAATCTTTTGTTGCTCTTAGGAAATATGCTGTCAATTGTTATCTTTGTTGTCTTTTTATCTTTACTGGTAATTTTTCTTTACTGTCTGGTAATTTTGTAGATTTTCTTCTCTGTCCTCAATGTCCTAATGTCTCCCTCTGTTTTCAAGGGGATGTTTTATTTCTGTTCTTCCCCCTGGGCAGTTAGTTTAATCCGAGTACGTATGTCTTCCTTTAATGTTAAGTTTTTCATCCACTTTCCTTCAAATATCGATTCTTTCCATTTTTCTCTTTTCTGTCAAAACACCTATTAAATACATATGGGCTCCTCTTAATCATCTTCCTCAACTCCTAATTTAATCTTTTATAATTGCCTTTTTAAGTCTCTCTATTCTATTTATATTCATTTTTGATACTACCTTACAATCACTAACTGTTCTTAGAATATGTGCAGAATAGTTTACCTTCATCAATTAGACTTTTACTTAAGTGATTTAAATTGTGATTTTTTAGATTTCTATAGGTTCTTTGCATATATGCCCATTCTTCATTCATACCAGCATTTTAAAATGTTATATAGTTTTGGTAGATACCTACTTTCTTTATCCATTGGAGGACCAAAAAAATAATACTTATTTAAAAGTTATTTTGAAATTGTTCTGTTACTTGATTTTATTGGTAATGAATTGGTCTCCTGATTCTTTATTGTGATGGTCATCTTTCTTAATCGGTTTCTTTCATGTGCTTTGGAATTTCACTCTTTAGTCTCTTTTCAGGTGGGAGGTTTTTGCTTTTCCTCCCTATGTTCATTCATTTTCTCTATTAGCTTTGGATTTTGTCTCCCTGCTCCCACTAGCCCAGAGCTGGGTCTGGCATTGAGTGCTGAGATTTCAGGTCCTCTGGTGATTAGTGGTCATCGTAATCACAAGTGGCTAGCCCAAGTCCTATCATGTGCTTTCTGTTCCCTTCCACTACCAGAGCCTAGAGGGACCACTGGATTTGGGGGGATATTTGAAGAGGTAGAGAATCCCAACTTTATTCCCTGCTTTTATGTCTTTAGTGTCATCTCTACTATGTGCTTTCAGTTCTGGCTACCTTGTGAGGGTTGAATGTTAGCCAGGCTCTTCACTGTGTTATTCTTATTTGATTTCTGATCCATGAAACTTCTTATTAATGTCTTCAGATGTGCTGTGTCATATATATATATATATATATATATATATATATATATATATATATACACACACACACACACACACACAAATGCACAAATGTATATATATACACACATGTGCACATACACACACAACACACATATATATTACATGCTTATGTACATCATTATTGCTATACCTGACAGTCACACAGAAAAAGTTTTCTTCTAATTTTTTTTTTAGTTGTAGATGGACACAATATCTTTATTTATTTATTTTTATGTGGTGCTGAGGATTGAACCCAGTGCCTCACATGTGTGAGGCAGGTGCTGTACCACTGAGCTATAGCCCCAGCCCCAGAAAAAGTTTTTAATAAACAAAAATTGCGTGGAAATGGAGGGAGACCCTCATTGTTATACAAAATTACATATAAGAGGTTGTGAGGGGAATGGGAAAATAAACAAGGAGAGAAATGAATTACAGTAGATGGGGTAGAGAGAGAAGATGGGAGGGAAGGGGAGGGGGGATAGTAGGGGATAGGAAAGGTAGCAGAATACAACAGTTACTAATAGGGCTTTATGTAAAATTGTGGATGTGTAACCGACGTGATTCTGCAATCTGCATTTGGGGTAAAATTGGGAGTTCATAACCCACTTCAATCTAATGTATGAAATATGATATGTCAAAAGCTTTGTAATGTTGTGAACAACCAATAAAAAAATAAATAAAAAAAAGGAAAAAGCAAAAAAAAAAATAGTACAATTACATGAGTAACCACCCAATACAGAACTGGAGTATGAAAAGCAAACCAGTTTTTTTCTTTTTTTGCCATAGATGGGATGCTTGAGATGAAATATTAAAAAACACAAAAACAAAAACCAAACCAAACAAAAACCAAATATTCATATTTTCTGGCCTCCCTCGCTCCCTCATTGGGGAGGGCTCTGCAGCTTGGGCTTGTGTGTAGTGATCTTCAGTCAGTACTTAATTTTCTTCATCATCATTCCATTAACCATTGGGAGGTTTCATGACATTTAGAAGACTTCGAAGCAGAGTAATGTTAGTAGATCACAAAGTTGGGCTTTCTTAGTTATCTAAATATCTAATTAGAGAAATAGAAAGAGTAAATGAATATTGATAGTTTTAAAAAGAAAATAAATGCAAGTATTTATGGTCCAGCTGGACTTATATTGAGCAGATTGCAACCTAGGTTTAACTAATCTCAGTTGCTGAAGTAACCTGAGCTCAAAAAAAAAAAGTTTTCTGTTTTAAGAAGAACTGAATGACTTGGAAGACATTAAGTCATAATTCAAAAGAAGTTCACATCATATTTAATGCACATGTGTTTTTTTATTTCTGTGGTTGCCTTCTGAGATGTCAGTGAATCCTATCAGCTCGACACATTTTCCAAAGAACTGAGTTAAAATTTAAAACAGGAACACTAAGGAGGCATAGGATCCTTGGAGATGGGATCAGGATGTTTCCTGACTAAATATATTCTAACAGTTCTGTAATAGTTGAGACACTTGTAGGTTTATTATTAATATGATCATGATGTATCATGCTAATACTTGTGAATGATTATGCTACCAGTACATGGAGGATGCTAATTTAAATATTTTTTTGTTTTACTATAAAAATCATATCTATAAACGAAATAACAAGTTTATTTCATCATTAATAACTTTCAAAATCTCTTTTAAAAATACAGAGTTCAAATAAGTTTACCAGTGTTTGTAATAATATGAAGCCTGGCTGCCTCCATCTACCTACCAACATAAAAAATTACAAAGTACAGGCAGAGGAAGGAGGGAGCAAAAAGTTAAGTAAGGAGGAATTTTCAAAACACTTCAGGGACTAAATGCCACTGAAGTTCAAGTAATAGTTATAATAATAACAGTAACCAAAATATCAAGTTACAAGTGAACATTGGTGTTTGGTTTTAGAATACTATGGTTTTTATAGAACAGTTGATACTTTCACAACAGTGTCTAATTGCTTACTTGGTTTCTTTTCACAGATTGTTTAAATTCCCCCCCCCTCCTCCTCTTCCTCCTCCTCCTCCTCCTCTTCCTCCTCCTCCTCCTCCTCCTCCTCCTCCTCCTCCTCCTCCTCCAAGGGTTGAATCCAGGGATGCTTAACCACTGAGCCACATGCCCAGCCTTTTAAAATATTTTCTGTAGAGACAGTGTCTGCCTGAGTTGCTAAGTGTCTCACTATGTTGCTGAGGCTGGCTTTGAACTCACAAACCTCCTGCTTCAATGTCCCAAGCCACTGGGATTACAGTCACGCACCACTGTGCCCAGCATTTGTTCTGTACATTAGAATAAATTGAAATGCAGTAGCTTGAGTGAATAGTAAAAATAAAGTTTGAATTTAGTAATTTAGAGGGATAGCCATTTTCTCTGAAATGGAAAAAACTCTACTTTGCTGATCAGTCATGGAAAAGAATCTGGTGGTGTTATCTTACCAGCTCATGTGTTGTTGAGGCACCTGGGACTGTATTTCACAAAAGCCTGCAAATACTCCATTAGACCTAGAGGCAGAGAGGCTGCAGTAGGAACTGGAGAAGGAATATTATTATAAAAGTTAAGGTAAACAGTAACTGCATTAGATATTATCTTTTATTTATTGAAGATTTGTATTCTCAATACTTTGTTTTCCATTGTTTCAGTTCTTACATTTAATAAAAAGAAAATCCAAAATTAAGCCACAGAGTGAAATTTCCTTTTCATTTTATGATAGGTTTGTAACCAAATTATTGGAAGACCTCATCTTTTTTGTTGCTGATGTGCCTAATAATGGACAAGAAGTTCTGGATGTGGTTATCACCAAGCCGAACCGAGAACGTCAAAAACTAATGAGGGAACAAAACATATTGGCACAGGTGAATTTTGTTATGAAGCTAAATTTGCTTATTTTGTTTTTTAAATTATGGTATCAGGAAAGTCCTTGTATTAATTATCGATTGCTGTGTTATAAATGACCCCTAGACAGACACTTACTGAAGTTTCTGTGGATTAAAACTCTAGGAGCAGTTTAGGTGGGTGTTCTTGCTGAGGGTCTTTCACAGTTAGTCAAGGAGTCGGGTGGAGCTGCCATCATCTCAAGGTTGAGAGGAGACACGAGAGAAGATGCACTTCCCAGCTTGCTCACTTGGGCCTCTCCCAGTGGAGTCTCCAGGGAGAGGAGGCAACTTGCTTCCCTTAGAAGTGACTGATCCAAGGGGCTGAAATATTAAGGGGATGTGGCTCAAGTGGTAGCATTCTCCCCTAGGATGTGTGAGGCACTGGGTTCGATTCTCAGCACCACATAAAAATAAAATAAAGATATTGTGTCCACCTAAAACTAAAAAATATTTTAAAAAAAGAAGTGACGGATCCAAGAGGAAACAAGACACGACCCCCAGGTAGGAGCCACAGCCCTTTTATGATCTTATCTTAGACATAACATGTTATCCATTTTGCTGTATTTAGTTAGAAGAAAGTTAGTAAATTCAGCCCATAGTCAAAGAGAGAAGATTCCATAGGATGTGATTATCAAGAGGCAAGGATCATCTGGGATGGTCTCAGAAGCAGCCTACCAAAGATCTCCAAAAAACCTTTGTGGTCAGATTCTCCAGAAACTGCTGGCAAAAATCTCTAGGTAGAATTTCTAGATGAACTTGGAAAATGCCATTTCCATCCTCTTCCTACTTCTTCTCTTATCTTCTCCAGGAGCACTGGTTCATAAGTACACCATACAATATTCTGATTTTTTTCCCCTGAGAGTTGAGAGCTGCTCCTTTATTGTATCTTCCTGAAATTATTTATAATACACCAGTGAATCAGTTCATTTCCTGATAATATGCACATCTGGACATGTCCTTCTTTATATGTTATTTTTTTTCCTTGTTATTTGCTACTGAAAGTAATGGGCTTTTGTGTGAATTACATATGGACTCAAGGAAGATACTTAAAACATAACTAACAATTATGTTAGTAATATACATGTTCTTGTTGAGTTGAGAAAGGAAAATAGTAGACACAGTATATAGTATATATAGTCAATATTTTTCTCAAATAATGGGTTATAAATCTAATTGGAGCAAAGCATTTTCTGACATCAGCAATACTTTTATACAAAACATTTTATTTCAAAGACGTTTGGGACCTGGTATGGATTTATTAATATTTTAACCAGCATATTTTTAATTTCAATCAGATTTTTAATTTCAGTGTTATAAATATAACATGCAAAGTTTAGTAAATACACAATTATTGAAGAAATGCTATCACATTTCATGGGCTCCACATGAGAATTTCTTTCCATTTTGCTTCTTGTGTTAATGCTCATTCCCTTGACTACCTGCTCTTTCCTAGTGGTTTACTCATCCTACCAGCTAGTCTCCAGGTGAGCCTACCTCCTGTCTTACTCAAAACAAATTTTATCCTCAATGCTTTCCAATACTTTCTAACTGCTAACTTTCTTACAAACATCTGGCTCACTGGGTCCCATCAGCTGCCCATGTGGGTCCTTATTTATTATATTTTAATTCTGATACATTCACTGACTTGGTCACATCTTTGTATACCATGAACAGTGAATTTACTCTTTTAGAAAGAGTTATAGTTGGGTGCTCTGGTATTTAGTGCATATATATTTAGGATTGCTATTTCCTCTTTCTGAATTGACCCTAGGAAGATGTAAAACTTATATTTGGAAGCAATTTTCTGATGTAAGTTTCAGATAAAAAGTAAATGGTTTCTTTATATTATTTTGATTTGGGGAAGTTATAGAAAATAGTAGGAAAATGCCCAAAAGCATACAGAAATTATATTTAGTTCATCTAAACATGCAGCTTGGTACAGCTGAACATCTTTCTATTTCCCAATTTAAAAACATATTATTTCTAAATAAAATTTAGCATTTTATTTAAACAATATTTTTGTCATTCACTTTAGGAATTTAGCATTGATTTTCTGTTCCTTGAACATTCTAGTCCTGTGTCCTAAGTAGTTTCACCCCTTTACATTAATTCTACTCAAATGTTACAAAAGTGTTTTGAGCCAATGTTCTTATTTGTAAAAAAAAAAAAATGATCATAAAGCATGTTTATTAGAATATGCGATTTTTTTTTTATTCCTGATAGGTATTTGGGATTCTTAAAGCACCCTTTAAAGAGAAAGCAGGAGAAGGCTCTATGTTGAGGCTCGAAGACCTTGGGGACCAAAGATATGCTCCCTACAAGTACATGCTGCGGCTCTGTTACCGCGTCCTCAGGCATTCGCAGCAGGACTACCGGAAAAATCAGGTCAGAGGTGGCCCCCATTCTTAATTCTGTTTCACATATGAAGTGTGAGCAGGGTTCTTTTCATTGCTGTGTAAAGTGTAAGAAAGTAGGAATTAGGACTTTCACTGTGCAATGAAGTGTTTTATATTGGCAGCACAAAAATGATCTGTAAGTATTTTTGAGCCAACATAGTTATTTATTCCTCTGTATAAAATCAGAATCCTTGCTTGAGTGAGGATATCCTGAGCTCTTATGTGAACATATTAACTTCTGGGAATGAGGGGTCCTGGGTCTATTATGTAAAGAGGAATGGAACATTTCTTGGCTTGAGGAACTTGCAAGGTACAGCCTCAACATCTGTGGCCAAGGAGTTTGTTTTCTAGTGGAAAACATGTGGCATGTGCATCTGAAGTGTAAGGGGGAGGCAGAGGGGAGCAGAGACAGAAGACAAGGATGGAAATTCTCAAGAGGGGGAGCACAGTTGTGGCTGGGGAACCCAGGACAGATTCCTGGAGAAGAAAGCATTTGAGTAGGATGAGAATCGTTCTCATAAATTGGATGGGAAAAGCGATTTTAGGAACAGAGACCTTTGAAGAGAGGATGATGGAGGCTAGAAAGGGTACTTCGGCCCTAAGATATTCGCAGCTGAGGAGGACAGGGAAGCCACGTGGGATGCAGCTAAAAGTTGTTGGCTCCTAATGAAATTTCTTTTCAGGTCTCGTTTTCTGTTAAAAGTACATAATATTTTGCATTGTGTTCAATAATGTGAATGTTTAACATAAAATTGTTTAAATTAATTATCATTTGGAAAATTAGTTTCCATGTTTCTCTTAACCAGGTGGGCAGAATACACCGCCATAAATTTTGCTGAGGAGGTTATTCCATGAGGAATGGTGTGGGAGAGGGCTGGGGGAAGGCCTAAGCACCTCACAGCCTGTGGTGTCAGTCCTGCAGGGTGGAGGTTGTTAGGAATATTCAGTAGTATTTTAGAGTGCTCACTTTGCATTAGGCTTAGTTGTAAGCAATTTTCACAGAATAACTCAGTTTAGTTGATACTAAGATGAGGAATTGAGACACGGAGAGGTTAAATAACTTGCCTAAAGTTGGAGGTTGTTCTTTTTCTTTCTTTACAGTATTGGGGATTGAATCCAGGGCCTCATGCATCTTAGGCAAGTGCTCCACCACTGAGCTTTCCACTCAGGACTATGGTTATCGCTCCATCATTGTGTTATTGCCTCTGGGTAGTTTGAAAGTATTTGGCAAAAAAGAATACACACACACACACACACACACACACACATATATGGAAGGATGTGTTAAATAGAGTATGTTGGCTTTGGAATTCTGTTCAAAGATTAATAAAGATCCAAAAATATGTAAAACAGATCAGCCAGGAGATAAATAATATGGGAAAGAATGGAAGCAAGGGAACAATGTACACAAATCCTTAAATATTTTCAAATGTAACTCCAGAAATAAGCATCTTTCTTTCCAGTTGTAAATGTTATCTCTTGAATTAGGCCTGCAACTTCACTACATTCCTTTAACATGGCAAGATAAAAGTGGATAGAGTTGTTCATGTTTCATTGGAGGAAAACTCAAGATCCAGAATGTTAAATGACAGACCTTGGGCTGGGGCTATAACTCAGCGGCAGAGTGCTTGCCTAGCATGTGTGAGGTACTGTGTTCGATCCTCAGCACCACATAAAAATAAAACAAATAAAATAAAGGCATTCTGTCCATATACAACTACAAAAAGAAAAAAAATGACAGACATTCAGGCATTCGGAGAATCTGTATTGGAGGTGCGTGCTCTTCTGAGAGTCTAAAGTCTTCAGAGGGCGTCTGGAATGAGGCTACCCAGCATATTTTACTTGTCTTTAGTTTTCTTCTTGGGTCTGAAAAAACAGAGTAATCCCTTCTCATCCACAATTTCATTTTATCTTCTTTCCATTACCCATGGTCAACTTTGGTTCAAAAATATTAATTGCTGGATTCTAGAAGTAATTCTAGAAATATAGACATTACTCAACTGGCTGCTCAATACATAGATCTATCATCTTAAATCACATTTATTATAATATCTTGATGTGAATATTCTATGTTATTCGTTATTATTAATATGTTACTATGCCTGATTTATAAATTAAACTTTTATCATAGGTGTGTATGCATAGGAAAAACAGTTTAGGTCAGGTCTGGTACTGTCCATGTTTCAGGCATCCACTGTGGGTCATGGAATGTGTCCCTTGGGGAAAAGGGGAGATTACTATGCTTTGCTAGATAGGCCACCATGCCACCCATACAAGTAGTGCTGGATCATTAGAGAATGAAATTAGCAGAAAGAGTTCACAGGTCTGCAGCGTTCCTGGGGCCCTCAGTCCCATAAGGTCAGGATGAGTGCCATCCTTGAATGTACTTAGCCTTTGGAAGGCTGCTGAGGATCCATCCTCCTGTTCTCCATCCCTGCCCTGGGCTTCAGTGCCAGAGGTCCTGGGGTGGGTCACTCTGCTCCCTGTGGTAGGTTCCCAGGCAGCACATCTTAGTTGGTGTCCTTTCTCTGGCATGGCATGTTCAGGTTTTCTCACTCCCTTAGTCTTAACTGCACCCAGGCTCCTTGTGGTGTGTGCAGTTTCTCTCTGAAAATGTCTCTAATGAACAAACACTGCAAGGGCCACATATACACATGTGCACACACCTCTGCCTAATCACATGATTCATCCCAGGTAAATGCTGACATGCTCTGGGGACCTGGTCTGGGTTTCTGTGCATACATGGCTGTGGGTCAGCTTTTCCTACCTCTCCTCTCCCCAAGTTTTAGATCACTGAGCTGAGGAAGGAACGAAGAAGTCCGTGTTCGTTGAGGGTTGGATTTTATCTTCCCTCACCTCCCCCTGTGTGCTCCAGTGGAATCTCAGTGGTTGTTGAAAAGCCTTTTTATCACTTCTTTTTGAATTAAGACTGCTTTATAATAAGCATAAAATAGCTTTCTGATGATTTTAAGAACAAGGTTTTTTCAATGTAGGCGAAAGGCCTACTTTTTTGCATAATTACCTCATTTTCCCATATCATCACCTGTACTTTACAGTCTAACAGAGTTGACTCATGACTTAGTGCTCACCCTGGTCTTTAATGGTGTGTCTTTGTTTGTTATTATTTATAGAATTTGATAACCCTGTAATTTCATTTAATTATTTACCAACTTCTTGGAAGTTTGCCCGATATCAGAGTATGACTACAGTGGTCATAAAAGTGTGTAAATCAATACATATCTTTAAAATGATACACCAACAGAAGACATTTACTTTACTTAATTGGCAACCAATATACAAAGTCATCATTTTGAAAGACCACAAAAATGCTGCCTAGAACATAATTAGATTTGTGCAAACCAATACCATTTTCAAGGAATAGATACGTTCCAGTAAATTTTGCCTGAGGCAAAACCACTTTCTAATCAATATATTCTCCCATCTTAGAAACAGAGATGCCTTCCCAAGGAGAATACCCAGGTACTGGAAAACATTTGATTGTAGAAGGTTTCAGCTCACTAGTTCCATTGTTATGTGAGATGTGTTGCTTATACACACAATGTTAAAAATGAGCAATAGTGAGTGGGAGTATAGGAGAGTTAGTATGAAGAGTAAGGAGCAGAGTAAGTAAAGTTTCATTGAAACTCCTGTGGCTTTCTCTTGTTCTTAGTTTTTGCTCTTTACCATAACTCACAAGGACTCTTTTTTTGACTTACCTCTCCAATTCCAGCTCTTGCTTTCTGCTGCTTACTTCCCTTTCACTACAATGGCCATCTCTTCTTTGTAGAACACAAGAAGTTTAGTTCCACTACCACAGGGCCTTTGCACTTGCTTCTTTCACTGCCTAGAAGGCTTCTCTTCAGGTCTTCCCCTGGCTGCCTCCTTTTGATCATTCCCATCCTTGTGCCCATGTCCTTTCTTTGGCATCTCCCATCTAAAGTCGCCACTTTTCTCCATCCTTCTATTTTTTTTTTTTTGCATTTCACTTATCAACATGTGAAATGAGAGTATATTTGTTTGCTCACAGGGATGAAAGCTTCATGATAGCTTATCTGTCTTGTTTACAGCCATACCCCTAGTCTCCCAATCAGTGCCTCGAATGTTTGAGGCCTCTAAGAAATTTTTACTGAATGAATGGATCTGATGAGCAACATGGTTGATTACATTATCTTATTTAGTTGCACTGTGTGTGTGTGTGTGTGTGTGTGTGTGTGTGTGGAGTACTAGGGATTGAACCCAGGGCCCCATGCATGCCAGGCAAGCATTCTACCACGGAGCTACATCCCCAACCCAGTTTACATTTTAATGATAAGAAGTTACTAAGTTTTTACAATTATTTTGAAGAAAAGATCTTATAGATCATTGTAGTTTATATACAAGAAAGAAATCAACCCAGATCCATCTAGAGTCTTCAGGTAGATGCATAGATCTCATGTCTCATGAATGAGATATCAAATAGTTGTTTTCTTTTTCATCATCTTGCCAAAATCATTGGTCATGGCTTTTGGGGAGACTCAGAGAAAGAGCCTCTGTTAGGCTGATGACATCCTAAGTTACCAAGTTGTAAAGATTTGTTATTTTAATTATATTTATTTTTGGTTTTCTCACAAGAGCTTAAGCATGCATATTAAAAATCATTTTAGCAATGTATTTTTTGTCATAATTTAAATTATATGTATACTGATATGTTTTAATTGCCTTCCTCAAAAAGCTCTACTTTTTGAAGAAATGTTTACTTGCTTCTCTTTTGACAAAATTTTTAGAGAGTTTTCTGCTGTGAATGAGTTAACCGTGTTGCTAGCCCTGTGAGGACCTTGATTTCTGAGCTGTTTGGCGGCACATTCTGACAGTCTTTCCTTTTTGCAGGAGTATATTGCTAAGAATTTCTGTGTCATGCAGTCCCAGATTGGCTATGATATTTTGGCAGAAGATACTATCACAGCTTTGTTGCACAACAACAGAAAACTACTAGAGAAACATATCACAGCAAAAGAAATAGAAACATTTGTCAGCTTACTCAGGAGGAACCGGGAGCCAAGGTTTGAAGTGGTTTATGTAGTGTTCTTTCTTTTCTGGTGGGGACCGGGGCTTTTGGTTTTATTTTTAGAAATTTTAAAAGTTAGAATTCTTTGGTAGCACTAACTTTCCTGGACAAATTCTGTTGGGTTTATTGCTATATAGTCATTTCTTTGTTAGAGATCAAAACCCTTTGAAAACTGATATTTGTTTATTTTTACCCTGCTGGGACTTGAACCCAGGGCCTTGCACATGTTGGGCAATGCTCTGTCACTGAGTTACATCCCAGAACTAGGCTTATAATTTAATGTACTTAATTTCCCTTCTGATAACTTATATATAGCTTTCAAAACATATTCATATACACCATCTCATTTAAAATCTTGCACATTCTCATGAAGAATACTGGTTATCTTTTATTATCCACATTTTATTTTTTTTGTGTGTGTGTGTTGAGAATTAAATACAGAGCTTTGCTTATCCAGTGCAGATACTCTACCACTGAGCTATATTATTCACATTTTTGAAATGAGAAAACAGAGCAGTATGCCCAAGAATGCCCTGATAGGAAGTAAAAGTAAATCTGGGGATTATGGTTCTGCTTTGATTTCGCCATACTGCTTTATCTGAGGGAAATGAACATTGGCAATGTTTTCTTAACTAAGTGGTATAGTGTTCTCTAGAAAGTAGAACTGGTCCTCTCTCTGGGCCAGGCCATGGTCACGTTCATGAAGCATATGCTATGTCCTGTTTTACTCAGTACAGCCATTAGCGTTGATCTGCTTTTGTTCTGAGATCAATCCTGGGGACTGTCACTTTAAGGCAGATAAATGATTTTATAAACATAAGTCACCATGCTGAGGAAAGAATGTCACCAAATAAATAGAAGTAAACATATCCTTTGTATTCAATGAAGGTTTGTATTAAATGAAAAGAATGGAGTGTTTAATTTGTTTCTAATGATGCAGTAGAGAAGCAAGACATTAAAAAAATATCACATGGAAAAAGTATTAAAAATATAAAAATAAGTTTCTTGTTATATCCCAAATTATATTTTCATTGGAATGATTTTGTAAAATGCTTCGCCTTCATGTTCCATTTAATTTTTCTTCTCTTGCCAGGTTTTTGGATTATCTGTCAGATCTGTGTGTGTCTAACACCACTGCTATCCCTGTCACTCAAGAACTCATCTGTAAATTTATGTTGAGTCCCGGAAATGCTGACATTCTCATCCAAACTAAGTAAGGCAGATAGATCATGGAGGCATTTTTTTCTGTTCATTATTTTTTAAGTTCTGTAGTTTTTTTTTTTTTAAATCATAGTTGTAAGCGTGCTTCCTGATAGATTTCTGCATGTTCCTGATTTCAAGGCTGGTCTCCATGCAAGTAGACAACCCCTTGGAGAGCTGCATCCTACCAGACGACCTGGATGACGAAGAAGTCTGGCTGTACTGGATTGACAGCAACAAGGAGCCTCATGGCAAAGCTATTAGGCACCTGGCTCAGGAGGCAAAGGAAGGCACCAAAGCTGACCTGGAGGTTCTTACCTACTACAGGTGAGGTACCATAGAGTCATAATTCACTCTTTCGCATATGCTTCGAGAGTGGATTCTCTGAAACCTCTCAAAGTTAGGTCTGTGTGAAGCGGAGATTTTAAAAGTCATTCCAGAACTAGGGTAGCTGAAATGTTTAGGACTAACTGCGTCAAACAGTCACAAGGAAAGTTGGCGTCTGTGTTTTCCAGGTACACCACTTGCCGTTCCCTGAGTTTTCTCTAGTTTGGAGTTTTGTGTAGTGGAGTGTTTCTGTTTTCAAGGAGAGAGGGAGACAAGTTAGGATCCAGGGCACAAATTGAGAGAGCAGCGGAACCTGGGCTGAGGAAGCTGACCTCACTGTGGGGTGGCCACGAGGAGGGCAGCCAGTCGTTTATACCAGCGCTTTTTAATACCTGCTGACCTGGGCTTTCGAGGAACTGGTGTCTGTAGTTACAAAAACTCACCGATGTACAGCAGAAGTACTGAAGGTCGTTCCCAGTGTCAGTATGTTGGGGACAAGATCCTAACTGGCATCTTTGAGCTTCAGGGATGAAAACAGAAGGCAGCAACCCAGGGACCAGTTTGGCCCCAAGAGGCAGGAATCAGAGAAAAGCAGAAAATGCCTTCATTCCCTGGTTTCTACAGCTACAGCCACAAACCCGTGGCTGACTCTTCATCTCAGAGGCTGAGGAAGCCAAGTACTGACACTATTTGAACTGACCCCATTTGATTTGGGAACTGTGGGAGCAAACTTGGCCTGTAGACCCTAAAGCCCCCAGCTGAGGGAGGCTGGGGATGGGGCGAGATGGTGTCATGTGACTTGTGCTCCCTGGCCTTCCAGCCTCGTGTCTTTGTAATCCCAGGAAACCTGGAACACAGTGACCACCTGGGCCAGACACACGTCCACTGGAACAAAGAGGAGAAATCACAATAAAGGGGCAGAGAGACCATCTCATGTCTGTGTTCTTATTTATCACTTGAACTTCCCCTCACAGAGTTTGACTCAGTATCCCAAGCACTGGGAAATACAGAGATCATCAAAATAGACATCGATTTTTACTATGAAGTTTAGGAGGTTTATCAAGATAAAATCACAATGTCATATGTCTCATATTTTTAAGGTACCAGCTAAACCTCTTTGCGAGGATGTGCTTGGATCGCCAGTATCTGGCCATAAACCAGATTTCTACACAGCTCTCTGTAGATCTGATCCTGCGGTGCGTGTCGGATGAGAGCCTCCCGTTTGACCTCCGGGCATCTTTTTGTCGCCTCATGCTCCACATGCACGTTGACCGAGACCCCCAGGAGTCTGTGGTACCTGTTCGCTATGCCAGGCTCTGGACGGAAATCCCCACAAAGATCACGATTCACGAGTATGTTGGGAAACATTTCTCAAGACTATAAATTTAGCAGTTGAACTCAAAATCAAATGTCTTTAAATTTTGAGATGAAATACAATGGAAAGGCATGTGTGTATCCTAAGATTGTTCATCTTCCAAGTGCAAATGAGATTTTTGATTTTTTTTTTTTTTTTTTGGTACCGGGGATTGAACCCAGCATGCTTAACAACTGAGCCATGTCCCCAACTATTTATCTATTTTATTTTTTGAGACAGGGTCTTGCTAAGTTGCTGAGGCTGGCTTTGAACTTGGGATCCTCCTGCCTTGTCCTTCTGAGCCACTGGGATTATAGGCTTGTAAGATATTCTTTTTGAGAATAAACTGACAATTTTCAGTGATAATAGAAACATCTTTCTGGAAGCCAGTATGCAGAAATAATAAGAATAATGATAAGCAAAAAGCTTGATGTTATAGTTGACTCTGATTTAAGTACTTTGTACGTGTTCTTTCTCATTTCACAATGGCCCCATTTTATAGATGCAGGCATGATACCCGGAAAGGTTAACTGATTTAACAAGATCATCAAGTGAGGAAGTTAAAGTACATAGTTTCCTGTTTTTAAATTATTATAATCAGTTTAACTTGCCTTATCTTCTGTCTTTCCAGATATGATTCTATAACAGACTCTTCCAGAAATGATATGAAGAGGAAATTTGCACTAACGATGGAATTTGTTGAGGAATACTTGAAAGAAGTTGTAAATCAGCCCTTTCCTTTTGGGGATAAAGAAAAAAACAAACTAACATTTGAGGTATTTTTAAATGGTTTCTCATAAAGTAATTAAATGTTCCCTGTCAAAAATTAGATACTTTAAGCATCAAAGATTTTTTTCCCTTTGATATTTAGGGTGTTTCGGTAATTGGATTGTTTAGTTCATGACTACATGATTCTCTGCATTGATAAAATAGAGATTTGGTACTTTGATGAGATACCAAAATAATATCTATTAATTACTGTTTCCCTTGATTTTTTGAATATGTTATCTTTGTTACAGTTGATAAAAGGGGATACTTTTTCATATTTTATGCTTGGATGCTTTTTTTTCCCCCCTTATCTTCGCAGAGGTGATATTTTTAGGCTCGTTTTACTGAATTGAAATGTCGTCAGTGATGATATCATTTTGGGAATGATGCAAACCTAGAGGATGCTGTTACAGGATACCTAATGTATTAGCTCCCTTATTGGTGTGTGACATATTACCCTCCAACATAGTAGCCTAAAACAAAAACATTCATTTATTGTCTTACAGTTTCTGAGAGTCAGGATCCTGGGAGTAGCTTGGTAGTTGTGGTTCAGGGTCTCCCAAGAGGGAGCAGTCAAGATGTTGAGCGAGATGGCAGTCATCTGGGCTAGATGGTCTGTTGCTCGTGATTATTGGTGGCCATGCTTTCTGGCAGGCTTTTGACTAAACGCCTCAGCTTCTTCTTTATGGGAGCTGACTATACCCATGACATGTCACTGGCTCCCTGCAGGGAAAGTCAGTACAAAGAGGACTCCAAGATGAAAGTTGCAGTCTTCTATCATCTGATCTTGGGAGTGGCATGCCGTCACTCTGCTGGATTCTGTTGGTCACAGAGACCAACCTATACAATGTGAGAGGACCCTGTACAGTGGGGGCCGCATCCTGGAGGCTGCCTCTCACAGTTGCTGTGGCTCATAGTATACAGAAGACTGCAAAGCAGAATAAGGAACATGTATTTATGGGCAAGTTTCATGGATAATATTTATTTACTGAAGTAATCAATTTAACCACTTATTAAGTAGTATCCTACTGACTTAAATGAGCTAATATTCAATAAAGAGGTAATAATTCAAATAAATAATAAATAATTCAAAATGAATCAAAATTTAAGGGTGGCTTTTACAGGGATTTTAACTCCTAGGTATTAAAGAATTAGAAAGTTTAGCAATATCTGAACTAATTCAGATTTTAAAATGCCAGTGTTCCTAATGTTCTTCTTTTTATTTCTGCCTTCTTTACGCCACCCCCCCCCCCTTTTTTTTTATTAAGGTGGTTCACCTGGCTCGGAATCTTATATACTTTGGATTTTATAGTTTCAGTGAATTATTAAGGCTGACAAGAACACTTCTGGCCATCCTAGATATTGTACAGGCCCCCATGTCATCGTATTTTGAAAGATTAAGCAAATTTCAAGATGGAGGTAAGAACTTCTGAGACATATTATAATTTTTTTATTACATTGAAGTAAAATAAAAATCAAGTCTATAGAGCAGTGGTTGGTAACATGCACTTTCTCATACACGTGCACAATACGTATGAAAAGTAATCTTGCGACCTGGCAGATGGTCATGGGGGATTCACAAGTATGCTTCTTTGTTTTAATGCTATAGTTTCAAAAGACAAACTTATAAGATCGAATTCCATCTTTAGCAATGAATGTTATCACCGATCCCCCAGTGAAAATGTTATATGTTAAAAGAATAAAAGCGTCTTACTCTTTGTGATCATTGTGGTATGTGTCATAGGGTTTGGCACAGGGCATCGGCAGATGCAAGGAGGTACTGGCTAAGGTCTTCCTAAGGGAGGCTGAGTATACAGCTAGAGTGGGTGGCAGTGGGTGAAGTGGAGGAGAGGGCTCTGGAGGTAGAGTGCCTGGGTTCCCTTCCTGCCTGTGGCATTATAACTTATTTTCTCTTTGATTTTCTTTTCTCACTTGAGATATAAAAATGACAATTATAGAATGATAGTGTCTTTCTCAGAGTTTTCTTATGAGAAGAACATATTGATGTATTCAGTAAACTACAACAGTGGCTGTCTCATAATTCACTAAGTCTTTTTATAAGGGTGATTGCCTTAGGTTGAGTATTGAAAGTGCCCTGAGATGGAGAACTTTTTGTGGAAAGCTTATTAAGGGGTGTTCTCAGGATATACACCTGCAAGGAAGTGAGAAAGGTAAGTTTGTGCAGATCAGAGGGACCAATGTGCCATGCTTGAGACCTCAGCTGAGTTGGAATGGCCCTATGGGGTTGTCACAGATTAAGGCCAGGAGCCCAGTTTCTATCTTAGTGTCAGCCAGCCAGTGGCTGCTGGCTTCTCATGGAGTAGGGTGAACTGGACAAGTAGCACTGGGTAAGTGTGCCGTGGCCAAGAGTAGTGCTTAGTGCTCACTCCGCCCTGAGCAGGCAGCAACCATGATGCCTCTGCACTCCTCACTGGGGAAGAGGTGCCTCAGCTCTGAAGCAGGGTAATAGGGGAGCACAACAGTATCCCCTGCAATAGCCACTGCAGGAGGAAAAGATGGAACCAGAAATCTAATTTCAGACATTAGGAAGAAATATCTAATTAAGAATTATAAATGAGGTACTTACAGGTAATCCAGAGTAATTAATTGCTGCTGCCTAAATCTCAATCCCTTTTGTATCTTCCAAAAAACTGCATTGATCAATAAGAAGCAAATTCAATCACATAAATCCTTCACCTTCAGCATCACTAGAGGCCAGTGGACAGCACAAACTTGAGTTACTGTAAATGGAAAAGTAAATACCAGTTTTCAGTAAAGCTACCTCATGAGCTCCCACTACAGGCCACAGTCAGGGTGTCTGGAAAAAAACAAAAGAGATAAGAGGGTATTGTGAGAAAATCACCCTCAGAAAGAGATGGTGTAAAAATACTGAAAAATAAAACAAAACAAAATCCAGTAGATATGAGCACTGACTAAAGAGAAAAAGGGACTGTAGCAGTTCTGGAGCTTTTAGGAATGAATGAGCTTAGAAGTAGGGAGAATCATCTTTTGGAGTCTTCAATATTAAAGGAAAGGAATCAAGATAGGTTCACCTAAAATAGTACATGATAAAAGTAAGCCAAGAAGTTGAAAGATAAACCTCCTTTATTGCCCCCACCCCTGAAAGCCACTTTAAAAAAACTGCATTTCATGATTCTGACAGAAGAGGGAGCTCTTGAACCAGAGATTTTGAGAACCAGTTCCTATTGTCAGCCTGCCCACAGAATGCATAGATGTCATCAGTGTTCACCTGCATGACCCAAAGAGAATGGAAGTCAAAACACTTGAGTCAATGACAATTCCTCTTTGAAAAGCAACCAGGAAGCATAAGAATGTTGTAACATGATACTCCAATCGAATTTAAATTTCTTCACAAACATTGGGGTATGATAAACACTGTGAGACAGGAATTCCAAAACCAAGGTCAGAAATGGACCAGAAAGCAGGAAGAAATACAAGGAAAATTGATTGAAGTCAGGAAAGAAATAGAACTTTATTTTCAGACATACAGACTACATTGTAAGGTGTCCAAGGGAGAATAGGTTTGAATGAAAATGTAATGAGGGGCATTGAAGAAAGTCAGGAGAACAGTGAAGAGAGTGATGATGATACCGAAAAACAAGCCCCAAAGGTGAGAGGGAAAGTGGAGGCATAGAAGAAAGGCAAAGAGGAGCCACTACATGAACAACTGGAGTCCCTGGAGTAGAAAAACAGAGCAGTGGGGGGCAGGGTACAATTTAAAATGAAAATCTAGGGAAACATTCTGGAAGTACAAGGCAATATGAATCTACAGAGTGAAATTGTCCAGCATGGTAATGTCTGAGACACATAGTATATATTCAGAGGGAGTTGTGGGGGTCTGAGGCATGGACAATGAAAGCATATGGAGAAAAAAGGAAAAGGTTACAGGATTGTTCTTTTCTATTCCTGCATCTTTCATGTGTGTTTACATTTTTTAAAAATATTTTTTTAGTTGTCAATAGACTTTCATTTTATTTTTTAATTTCTATGTGGTGCTATGAATTGAACCCAGGCCTTCACATGTGCTAGGCAAGAGCTCTACCACTGAGCCACAACCCAGCCCTGTGTGTTTAAAATTTCACAAAAATAAGAGTCTGTGAACAATATACGAATGAGAGCAAAGGAAAGAACTGCAGTGGTCAGTTGAAGGGCAGGGACATGCAGGTGGCCTGCTAATTCTGCCACCTGACTCTCACCAGTGAGCGACTCTTGTAGCAGTTGTAGAGGGTGTGTGTTAGTCAGAGTGGCCATATCAACAGAGCCTTCCTGTTATGATGTGTTGGCAATCTCCAGTTTAAACTCAGCTATTCTTAAAAAGCTAGAAATTGATCCTGACTTTTGGTTTCAGTTTGATAGACTGCATATAGAGTTTATCCTAAAGAAAAGCATTTGTTTTCCCCTCTGAAAATGTGCTGATATCTTGTTTGTATTTTCCACTGTCTTGTCTGCCCTGTAAGACATGTAAACTTTTATTGTGGTGCTAGAAATTAAAGCCAGGGCCTCACCCATGCTGAGCCTATATTCTGCCACTGAGCTACACGCCTCCCCCCCCCAGCCCTTATTCAGTTATTATTTTTTTAAAGTAATAATTCTCATCTTTTCTAGTGAACCCCATTCACTTCTGGATATCTTAATCATCTTTCTTAAATTTGACAACTGTCGATTAATTATTCAAGAGGAATCTTGAGCCACCTCTGCATGCAAACACTGTTCTAGTCTCTGGAATTATCCAGGGACAAGATAAGCGAAGTCCTTAGCCATAGAGAGGACTATTAATGAATAAGTTGACAAAATTCTTCCCCTGCCCCTTGAGAGAAGCTGTCAGATAATAAATGAATGTATGCTGTGACATTGATAATGCTGTGATATGGAGGAGATGGGCAAGGGAGGGACCTGGTTTTGTCCTGAGTGATGGGCAACCTTCAGGGGGAGGGTTTGATGTGACCCGATCACTTTGGCTGCTCATTGGACAAGAAATGTCAAAATGGGCAAAAATGCCAGCATCATGAACGGCAAAGGAGGGCTGAAAGCGCTCCAGATTAGAGGGGATTAATTGAGATGACCATTAAATGCCCTGTGGAAGCTGGATTGGGTCTTCAATCAGGACAGATATTCTCTGTTGAAGGCATTAGGGGTGTTACAGAGCTGGATCCTTCCAAGAAACTGAGGCAACACGAAGACCCACCTTCAAACCTTGATTCTTGTGACCAAGTCAGAAAGATTTCCGACATGTTGCTTAGAGTAACAGGAATGTGTCTATTGAAGGGGTGAGGAAAAGGGAAGGGAGTCACTCTCAAGAGAGAGAGTGGGTCCTCCTGGAGAGGAGGACAGTGTGCCTCTCCTGCACTCCCGTCTTACTGGGGGTTCCAGAGAAGTTTCCAGAGAATCCCACCAAGGTCCATGTCTTGACTTTTGACTAACAGGAGGGTAACATCAGACTTTCAAGTACCCACTGTCATGACAACTCTAGGTCACCTTGCCCAGGCTGACCAGTTCTAATTGGATTTTTAACCATATATTCTTAGAGATTTTGTGGTCAGGAGGAACTCTCCTTATGTCCCAGGTTTTCAGGATCTGGTCACAAAAGTCTCCTGGGTTCCTCCCATTGACATTATCTTGGGCCTGCATTTCTCCTGCAATTAACAGGTAGTTTGCTGAGGAATGTGACATATCCTTAGGCCAGGCAGGGGCCCATTTTACAGAATTATTTTCTTAACCTCACGTTTCCACCATCCTCATCTGTCTGTTCCCCAACAGTGGCACAATTGATAAAATATGAATATGATTTTTGTTAGTGGTAGTACGGTATCATTTAGATTTCCTGAATTTTTAAATTGTGCTGTGGTTATGTAAGAGAATGTACTTATTTTTAGCAAGTACATGCCGAAGAATTGAGGTTTGAAAAGTCATGATGTCTGGAACTAACTCTAAAACAGTGCAGGAAAAATTTGTGTGTACGTGTGTGGAGGGGGGGAGGGAGGGAGGGAGGAAGGGAGAGGGAGGGAGGGAGGGAGGGAGACTGACACTAATGCTGTAGAATTTGTGCATCTAATCTATTTGGGCACAGGGTCTAATTGTACAGGGTTCTTTGTACTGTATTTGCAGCTATTTCCATAAATTTGAAAGTTTTTAAAAACAACAACAACAACATAAAGTAAATAACTTAATTAACCAGGTAGAAGAAGGATTCATGTTATGCAAGGTGACACGTCAAGCTTAAATAATTACCTTACAACTCAACCAGGAGGTGTGTTGTTATAGCTGTATTCTATTAGACTATAAATCCTAGCAAAATTTCTAGTAGACTATAAATTCTTAACAAAAGAAACAAGAGGGAACATATTTCGGGAATCTCCAAATGTGGAGACAAGATTTTCAGGCATGGGAAAAATCTTGTGGTGCAGGGTGAGACAGAGGTTCTCGCCAGAAAGGAAATCCCAGATTATGGAAAGTACCTGGGGGGCGGGGTGGGGGGGCACGGATATGTTAAAGGACAACTAGTAGAAGTCACAGCAGTGTTGTTACATTTCCATATCCAGTGTATCATCATCTTGGTTCTTTTTTGTCCATTAAATGGTTTCAATTGTATTTTCTTATTTTAATGAAACTTCATTTTCAATTAGAAGTTATTTGCAAAGTACGATTTTAAAAAAGTAGCCATTTTATAAACATTATTGCTAGATAAAATAGTTCCTTCCAATAAATGATACAGTTTTCTATGCACGTACAGTGTCTGGAGTTTTGTGCAGTAGCTCTGTGTCTTTTTGGTTCTTTTTACTCACTTACCCCTTACGGATTCTCCTTCGGTACAGTTGGGGTTGGCCATGCAGAGAAATGTCTGTGGCAGTTCTTTGGCAGGTCAGAAGAAGAGGCGTGCATAGAAGGAAAGGTTTTCAGCTCCTGGAGTTCCATTTTGTGCCAGCCTCAGTGGCGCCAGTCTTAAATAGTCTGTGCACACACAGCATTCATCTGCCTTTCTGGGAAATCCTGGAGGCTTGGATATCAGTGATTAGTATTTGAGGAGGTGGGGAAGGCTGGCTTGGAAAGCGGCAGTTACAAAAATTTTCTTCTCCTGGGTCTTTGGTGGCATTGCAGCTCACTCAGTGTCACTTGCGCGTCCTCAGTGTAGAGCTTGTTGGAGGTCTGAGTCCAGCTCCCAGGCTGTGGCTGCTCCCAGTGCCGTGGTGTTTAGTTGGCACGTTCAGCAGAAGTTGCTAGGCTTAGAGCAGATTTCATTTTTGTGCCCTAGAGGTGGTCCATTCGGAAAATTATTGAGGCATGCCCACACGGAGACACGGGGAGCTGGCACTGCCCTGGCCTTCTCTGTAGTGAAACAGGAGATCTAATCTTCAGAACCATCAATCCAATCTGTTTCCTTGGCTGTGTACTCACTTAAGAAAAGAAATATTGTTTTCAAACAAATGCATTCACTCTCAGCAAGCTATGTTGTTGAGTCAATTTGCTCTGCCTAATACCTATCATTTGCTCTCAGTAATTTAAAATGCACAGGCACCATTCAGTGTAATTGATCTTTTGGGTTGAAGGATTATGTCAAGCAGTGTTCTTCTTTGTCATGTATAGAAGTTAAAAGCCAGCCTACATACAAGCTGATAAATTGGATATTTTGGATATTCTTTGAACATTGGCATTTTTAAAATCACACAATTTTTTAATACTTACCACAGTATATACAATCCAAAGATTTTACTTCTGATGATTGAAGATCACTTTTTTTTTTTTCTAAACAACAGGGTGAGTAAATTTTCTTCTACTAGAGAGTTGTTTAGCTAGTTGGAGACAAATGTGAATCCCCCTTAACATTGTTCTAATGAGCCTCGTAGTGCGTGTTAATTGTGAATTCCAAGAGTAGCAATCATCTCTATTTGAACATATATGTGGTTAGAGTAGAGAACTTGACACAGCCTTGGATGTGGTTTGGGCATAGTGTGTGATTTAGATACCCTGTTCATGTTCTAATGATCTGTTTGTAGTTGGAATGGGACTAGGGTTCAAATTGAAACCTTCCACATGGAGCAATGGAGTCTTCACCACTGAGTAAAACTTGGGCCTAGTTAGGGTGTCTGGATACCACTGTTGTCTCATTTCACAATTGTTTCCCTGTCCTTGAACCCATAATTCAATAAGGCAATAGATCATAGAAGACTACCAAAAGACCAAACAAGAACTGAACAGTTTCTTTTTATCATCTATCATTTTGCTTTTTCATAACTCCAAATTCTTGGGAATTTCCATAGTTCAACTTTGAAATGTGGACCTCTTCCCAGTCAGTAACCAGATAATGTCTTTTGTTGGCATACACTTTATGATGTTGGAAGTGAGAAATTACTACAAACAATCAATGAAGAATTCCATTACTTGTAGGATTTCCTTTCCTTTGAGGCTTCTGGTTTGGAGATGAAATGCATTTGGTCTTAGAGAATAAGATACAAGCAACCACAACAGCCTGAAATTATCCTTCTGTCCCGAAAAGATTAAAACTGCGTTGATTTATAGCCCTATGGGCCCAACCCACACTAAGGAGAAATAAGGAGAGAGGGTAGTGAGGGGCACTTTGGATACATGTGTGTCCAGGAGTACCCCTTACCCTGGAGATTTGGGGAAGAGAGTAAGAGGTATGCAAACTTTCCATCTAGTGGCAAAGAACCAGCTACTTCTTCAATTAAACTTTTTTTCTCCCCTTGGCAGAGACTTCACATGATCCACCTTGAAATACTTTTTCTGGCAACATCATTGCTGTAAAAAAGGAGAAGGGAAATTGAGATGTGAGGCAGAGCAGAAACATTTTTAATACTGTTATATGGGTGGGAAAGGAAGAAAACATTTGCAGACAAAAAAAATCTGCCAGAAAATAGTTTCCTTCTTTATAAAATTATGAAGTTGGTCTAAATACGAGCTTTATAGTCTCCTTCAGTTCAAAACTGATTCTTCGATCCATTTCATCTTCATTCTTTGAGTGGTATTCTTTTTAATAGGAGTCACAAAACACTCTTTTTGAGTAAATATCCATGAAGCCCATCTCTTGGTTAACAGTGGTGATTATTCTTTGTAGAGACACCAGCTAGAATGTCTCAAAGCCAGAAACCAGGTTCCCTCAAATATCCACATTGTCTTACCAAAAATGGAAAGAAAAAAAAAAGAAGAAAACAGAGAGAGAGAGAAAAAGACTTACCTGGAGTTAGGTGAGACTTTGAAGAGGTACATTTGTGGAGATGGGGGATGAGAAAGAACAGAAAAAGATTTAGTACAAACCACAGAGGAAGTACCTCAAGTAGAAGCTGGCTTCACTTGAAATGTGTTCATCTTCTTTGAATTTTTCATCCGACTTCCTTTCATCCGACTTTCCTTTGAGTTTGCCGTAGAGTTCACAATGAAGTATTAGCCAGGCTTATTTGCAAAAGAGAAGATACTACAAGTACCATTTGTCATTTGAAAATCTCTTTTATTGGTTTCTGGACCTAATTTTTCCCAACACCGTTCTTCCCCCTCAGCATTATCCTCCTTCGGATGCTCCATTCTGCCTGTCCACTCATCTCTCTGCTTTCAGCAAGGTCTCTTTGCTTCCAGCAGAGCTGTCTCAGCTCCAATGTGTATCTTCTTCTTCACACCTACTTCCCTCCCACTCACTAGTCTCTGCTCTCCACACCTTCTCTGCATCCAAATAATATATGTTTATCAAAGGAAATTGTAGCCTCTAAGAGGCAGGGAGGCTTCTCACCCACAGTCTCAGCCACAGTGATATTTTTTTTTCCTTGTCCCTTTGTGCATGTGTGTATTGTATCAGATGGACACATTCTTCTCAGAATGCCTAGAGATCTTTCCACTGACTTAAAAACAGCAGTAGCAGCAGCAGCAGCAGCAGCAGCAGCAGCAGCAGCAGCAGTCCCTCAGCAGCTCCAGCATTACTTATTGCCAGCTGTGCTCCCTGGGAAGCAGACTCTGAGACGGAGATGATCATGAAGGCGATGTAATGGGGGAGAGCTCTTAGGATCTACACCAGTGGAAAGGGAGGGAAAGAAGCAGGACTGGACCAAGGAAGGAAGTGGTTGTGATGCTAGTCTCTTATGGTTTGGATGTAAGGTGTCTGCCCAAAGCTCCTGTTAATGCAGGAATATTCAGAGGTGAAATGATTTGATTGTGACAGCCGTAACCTAATCAGTCATCTCTGAATGGACTGACTGGCTGGTATTGGTAGGGCATGGCTGGAGGAGGTGGGTCATGGGGGACATACCAAGGAAGGGCTCATCTTCCCTGCAGGCCCCTTCTTTCATCCCTCTTTTTGCTTCTGGATGCTGTAAGCTGACAGCTTTAACTGCCTCTGACCATCTGCCAAGATGTGCTGCCTCACTTTGGGCCCAGAGCAATGGAGTTAGCCCATTGGGGATATGGCCAGGGTATATATTTTTTGTCCCTGGCCAGTGGAGTCTCTCTCTCTCTTGGCTTCCTGGTGCCACATTCCTAGCTGCTTTCCTCTGCCATGTCCATCTGCCATGTTGTTCTGCTCACCTTGGGCCCTAAGGAATGGAACTGGCCATCTATGGACTGAGACCTGTGAAACTGTGAGACTTAAGTAAACTTTTCCTCCTTTATGTTGGTCTTTTCTTGTCTTTTGCTCACTGCAGTAAAAAAGTTGATTAAAACAACCTGTTAGTACTAGATTTTTTATCAGATGGTCCCTTGGTCACACCCTTGTCTTCTTCCAAACAGTTTTTTTTTTCCAATAAAACATTTCCAATAGGAAATTTCCTGAAATTTTAAGTTCTTCTTCCCTTTTGATTAACAATTCATTCTTTAATTTATTTCTATCTTTTACTTAAAGCTGTCAAGAGGAATCAGGTACCCCTTATATACTTTGGTTAGATGTTTCCTTACCCTAATATCCAATATCATTGATTTCAAGTTCTACCTTCTGTACAGTACAAACACGATTTAGAAGTTCTTTGCTTCTTTATAAAGAGGAGTTTCTTACAGTTTCCAGAACATGCTTCTCATTTTCATTTGAGACCTTATCAGAAGGGTCTTTACCATCCATATATCTACTAGTATTCGCTTCATGACCTTTTACATATTCTCTAAGAAGATTTAGGCTTTTTCTGTAGCTCCCTTTCTCTTCTTTTGAGCCCTCATCAGATTCACCCCTTAGTGGCCTACACATAGCAATATAAACTTTTTCTAGCGTGTAGCTCAAAACTCCTCTAGCCTCTACCTGTTAACCCAGTTCCAAAGCCACGTCCAGGTTTTTAGTGTCTCACTTCTTAGCACCACTTTTCTCTTTTTAGATGATTTGGGCTGCTAAAACAAAACAAAAACAAAAAAATGCCATAGACCAGGTGGCTTATAAACAACAAACATTTAAATCAGTTCAGGGGGATGTGAAGTCTTAGATGATGGTGCCAGCAGACTCCGTGTCTGGTGAAGGCCCACCTCCTGGTTCACAGTTGGTAACTCCTCACTGTGTCCTCACGTGGGAGAAGGGCTCAGGGGGTCTCTTTCAGGCCTCTATTATAAGGACATGAATCATATTCATGAAGGTTCCTCTTCCATGACCTGATCATTTCCCAAGAGCCCCACCTTCTAATCCATCACCTTAGAGGTAAGGATTTCACCATATAAATTTTAGGGTGACATATTGTTCAGACCATAGCACTAGTTAATCATCATAGGGATCTGACAGTAAGGACTGTCCTCTAGGAAGCACCCAGGGAAGCTGGGACAATATTTCCTCATTTCTGAGAGGGAAATCTAGGCAGGACCATCACTGCATCCACTATAATTATCTTCCAGAAAAGTAACACAATTGGAAAAAGTGTGGATCAAGATTAAGATCTCAGAGGAGGGGGAGATTAGGAAGAAAAATAAAAACGACATTAAAAACATTTAAAAGCACAACAAACTTCTAGGCATGAAAAATCTTTGGAAGCTACCTATTTCCAAATGCCCCAGAGCAACTGGCATCCACAGCCTCCCCGGGCAGCATGCCTTTTCCAGAATCTTGTTCTTTAGATGTTGAGAAGGATTTCTGTGACATTCAGGTCTTCTGATTCTGGTTCTCTCACTAGCTTTGTGCTTTGCTGGCTGCACCTCTGAGTTCTTTTTGGCTTAAGATACAATATATTTTATACTTCTTTTTACTTTTTTTTTCTTCCTTTTAAACTTTTATAAGTTTTAGAAAAAGTGCCTGGGTAACTATCAGGCTTTCTCTTAGATATGGATGATGACTAAAATAACTCTCCTTTGGGGAGTTTAGTCTTCTCTGTATAGCAAGAAGATCTTAAACACCTGAAGTGCGGTGAATCACATTGCTCTCACATTTCTTTTAAAAATGCATGTATATATATATATATATATATATATATATATATATATACATGCATTTATATATATATATATATATATATATATATATATACATGCATTTTTAAAAGAAATGTGAAGAAATGTGGCTTGTGCAAAATATCACTGAGTAACTATGTAACACACGCCAGGCCACGCATTTAGCAAGGAATTACTGTAAGAGGGTATCTGTTGCTTAATATCATACCTTTAGGTCTTTTCCATGTGTTTTTATCTTTAATTCTTACCATACTCCAACAAGTTTGGTGTATTGGTCATGGTTTTGACCAGGAAATGGGTTTTTAGATAGGTGATATACTTTTCTTCAGATCATTTAGCTTGTAGCTTGCTGGAAAAATTGAATCCAAGTGTCCTTTCTTTTTTCTCTCCTTAACTTTAAACTTCCTCATGTGCAAGGACTCTGTTCTCTACTTTTTCCAAGTTTCCTCCCCAAATTCAATAGAACACACTATGTTTTTACTAAGAATTTTGTTTTAGCTTGAAGTGATTTTATTAGACCAAAAAATAATTTTTTAAAGGAATCATTAATACATGAGTGGTTGTTTGGCTTGTTTCAGAAACAGAGTTTTAATTCCAAGTGTTAAAAGTTTTACCCCCCAGCTATCTGTTGAAGCCGGGTGTTCCTCTTCCCTTCTTACAATAGATCCCTGATTGTTTTCCATGCCTCTGCCTTGGCGCTATCTCCACAGGACCACCTAAGATTCTTCTAAGTTATACTTGCTACCTCTTTCTTTAGCCCTCATCACCTCTAGAGAATAACTCAGCTCCTTAATTTGATGCCCAAGGGTCTTCACCACCTGATAGATATCACTAGTTCTTTCTCTTGCTGTTTCCCCAGCAAAACAATCTCCTCAGCCACCTTTCTGTGCCCTACTTCTGTATCTCATGTATATAGTCACATGAGCTGTGTAACCAATGCTTCAGTGGACATTGTGGATGATACATCTATGACAGTGTATAGTGTATATCTTAGGAGTGTCATAGGTGATGTCATCCAGGTTTGTATAATCTCCTTCAGTGATGTTTGCACAATGATGAATTTGCCTGATGACCCATTTCTCAGAACATATTGCCATTGTTCAGCAACGTGTCACTGTGCTTTCACATCTTGCTTATTGTTGGGCCAAATGCATGTATGACATACCTGGTGTAAGTATATATGCATCTGAAGAGCAAAAATATTTAGGGATCCTAATACCACAAATATATACCTGTGTATTTTCTTTTGTTCATTTTATAATTATTGTCTGTCATTTCCAGTAAAGTTATAAAAGGGTGCATGACTCTTTGAGTTACTACCCAGATAATGCATAATAAAGATTTATATTATTGACTGAGAGAACTACAGTTGGAGGAAAAACTGTAAAAATAGTTCTATTTCTGGTTCTGTATTTGACTTGTACCATGCCTAATGTACTATTATATATCAACTTGGTTATCAAAAAATTTATTTATTTTTGTGGTACAGTGGATTAAACTCGAAGGTGCTCTGATACTGAGCCATGCCCACAGTCCCTTTTTAAAATTTTATTTTGTGACAGAGTCTTGCTAAATTTCCAGGATGGCTTAGAACTTTTACTTTAGCCTCCTAATTACGGGCATGTACCATTAAACCTGGATTAAAAAATGTTTGTTGAATAAACTGCATCTAATGAATGTATATAAGTTATATGTTTTATATAAATATCCACATATTTGAATAATAAAAATATTTTTTGAACCATAGCATTCAGAATGTAAGATTTTTAAATTATTTATAAACTTCATTAGTTTTGCTTTTCTAACTTACAGTGAAAGGGAGATAAGATGATAAATGCCAGTTCATGTTAAAACTCTTCTTGATATTTTGTTTCAATATTTTTATCTTAGCAATATTAACAAGTCATAGTATATCTTTTTGGTAATCCTTATGAATCATTTTAATAGAGTATTATGGTCCAAAAATTTTTTGGTAACTGTAGGTTAATAAACTACAGGAGGACTGAATGGATATTTATAATTTATATAACATCATAAGACATAAAGTAACTGTATAAGTTCTTCATATTTCTCTCAATTGGGTTGCTCACATCAAGTTGCAACATAAAATTATTTTTATTTATACTTTGCAACTCCTCTGATCCTGTAGAGGCAGACAACTGATTCTGGGTTTGTGTTTCAGTGGGATGTGTAAAAAGTCAGTGTACTACCTGTAGATTTTGGGGTTTGTTATTCCAAATGGGTCTGTCACACATTGGGTGAAGCACCTTCTTCAGTTCAGTGTGAAGAATTTTATTCCCATTCTTTTTGCTATAAGGTGACTTGGAAACCTCTGAAGTTAAGTAGGAGGGACAGGAATGAGTCTAGGCATTTCTCCTGATATCCAAGAGGAGGCTCATCAACATTGCCTGCACTAAGTGGGCAGGATCATGCTGAGGATGACTTCCCAGGTAGTAAGCATGACTAAAGAGGACCTGATGGTCCTTACCTTCTTTCTACTATAGTTGTTTTTCTCTAATTATAAATACCATCCTTTCCTCAGAATCAAGAGCCTCAAAGTATGAACATATACTGGGTAGGATCCCCAGTTCTCTCAACTTCTTGTCAAGTGAGTCCACCAAGGACCATCTATAATGTGTATTATTGAGACTCAAACATAGGTATATAGAGCATTAGCAAAGAACCACATAAATTATCTATACAATATATGAAATTCACATCTTCATAGAGACTTGTGACAAATGGTCATCTAGAGTCTTGGCCACCTGCAGGGATCATGATTTTACCTTTGCAAAGGTCTAGCCTTTCTTATTCCTCACTGCTGTAATTGTTGTTTCTCTTTTTAAAGGTGATTCTAAAAGTACCTTCCTCTAATTTCCAACTGGGTCCTACTGCTATTCCCTGGAACCACATAGAAAGGCAACATCACTTCCGCACCTCAGCTCTTCCTGTTTGAAAATGGCTAGCCCTCCCCCGATGTTGTCTCCCTCTGTGTGGTCATCTCTAGTTCTAAGAGTTTCTCCTGTGATTCAAACCAAATTCTTTCCATATGTTGAACCAACCTTGCATCCTTGGGATGAATCCCACTTGATCGTGCTGTATTATATATAATATATAATATATATATATATATATTATATATTGGATATGTTTTGTATTCAATTTGCCATAATTATATTGAGAATTTTTGCAACTATGTTCATTAGAGATATTGGTCTGAAGTTTTCTTTTTTTGATGTGTGTTTGCCTGGTTTTGGAATCAGGGTGATATTGGCCTCATAGAATGAGTTTGGAAGTGCTCCCTCTTTTTCTATTTCCTGAAATAAATTGAAGAGTATTCGTATTAGTTCTTCTTTAAAGGTCTTGTAGAACTTGGCTATGTATCCATTCGGTCCTGGCTTTTCTTTGTTGGTAGACTTTTGATGGCATTTTCTATTTTGTCACTTGAAATTGATCTGTTTAAATTGTGTTTGTCATCCTGATTCAATTTTGGCAAATTATATGACTCTAGAAATTTGTCTGCTTTCGATATTTTCTTTTTTATTGAAGTACAAGTTTTCAAAATAATTTCTAATTATCTTCTGTATTTCCATAGTGTCTGTTGTGATATTTCCTTTTTTGTCACCTGTGTTTGTAATTTGAGTTTTTCTCTTTCCTTCTTTTTGTTAGCATGGCTAAAGGTCTGTCAATTTTATTTATTTTTTCAAAGAACCAACTTTTTTACTGTCAATTTTTTTCAGTTGTTTCAATTTCATTGATTTTAGCTCTGATTTTAATTTTTCCCTATCTTGTACTGCTTTTGGTGTAGATTTGTTCTTTTTTTTTCCTAGGGCTTTGAGATGTAATATTAGGTCATTTATTTGTTGACTTTTTCTTCTTTGAAGGAATTAATTCCATGTAATGAACTTTCTTCTTAGAACTGCTTTCTTAGTGTCCCAGGGATTTCGATGTTGTATCTGTATTCTCATTCACCTCTAAAAATTTTTAATCTCCTCCTTGATGTTTTCTGCAACCCATTGTTCATTCAGTAGAATATTATTTAACCTCCAGGTGTTGGAGTGGCTTTTATTTCTTATTTTATCATTGATTTCTAATTTTGATCCATTGTGATCTGATAGAATGCAGGGTAGTATCTCTACTTTTTTATATTTCTAAGAGTTGCTTTGTGGCATAGAATATAGTCTATTTTAGAGAAGGACCCATGTGCTGCCGAGAAGAAAGTGTATTCTCTCATTGAAGGATGAAATATTCTATATATGTCAGTTAAGTGTTAGTTATTAATTGTATTATTGAGTTCTATAGTTTTTTTGTTCAGCTTTTGTTTAGAAGATCTATCCAGTGATAAAAAAAAGGTGTGTTAAAGTCACCCAAAATTATTGTGTTGTGGTCTATTTGACTCTTGAACTTGAGAAGAGTTTGTTTGATGGACGTAGATGCTCCATTGTTTGGGGCATATGTATTTGTAATTGTTCAGTCTTGTTGGTGTATGGTTCCCTTGAGCAGTATGTAGTGTCCTTCTTTATCCTTTTTGATTGACTTTAGATTGAAGTCTACTTTATTTGCTATGAGGATGGAAACCCCTGCTTGCTTCTGCAGTCCATGTGAGTGGTATGATTTTTCAAACTCTGAAAGAACAGAGGCAGGATGACTACTTTTTCACTCATTCTGGACACTCTACTTCTATAATCAGCCTAGGTGAGAATGAGTGTTTTGGCAACAAAAGCATAGTATTGATTCTTACTGAACTTAAATCCAACTAAAATTCTGATTTGTATTCTTTTACAACACATTCAATTCATCCTGTATTTAAGTTGTTTTAATTTTGACTTTAAGTGCAATGGCTTCTTTTATTTTGATTATCCCTTGTTGGGTTTAATCTATCATCTTTCAGCCTATTAATGTAGTTTTGGAATTTGATAGTTATTCACCATAGTCTCCCTTCTTGTTTCATATTATCTTTGCTCTTGAGAAACATACAATCTCTGTCCAAGTCACTGGACAAAAATACTGTGGTCCCTTCTTATCTTCAGTTTTCCTTTTTGTTTCTTCAGTTACCTGTGGTCACCCGCAGTCTGAAAATATTAAATGGAAAATTTGGGGAGTAAATGATTCATAAGTTTTGAATAATTTTTATTATAGTATACTGGTATTGTTTTTCTTACTAGTTATTATGGTTACTATCTTACTGTGCCTAATTTATAAATAATACTTTATCATAGTTATGTATAGGAAAAAACAGTATATACAGGATTCAGTACTGTTTTTTCTTATTAGAGCATTATAATTAGATACGGCATTTAGATTCTTTTTGATAAAATTATACATTAAAGGGAATTTGACTTCAATCCTTATTGCCCTCCTTTTCTCCTCTCCTCCTTCCCCTTATTCTCCCTCTTCTACTCATCTTCCTCTTTGTCTGTCTTTCTTTATTTTTGATCGGTACTTTTTATATAAACACATAGGTGAAATTCCCTTTGATATATTTATAAATGTAAGTAACATGAATTTGTTAGATTCATTCTGTATTTCTTTTCCTTTCCCTTCCTCCCTCCCTCCCTCTTATCTCCTACTTCTACTCCACTGATATTCCATATATCTCTATCTATCTGATCCCCCACTGCCTTTTCCCCCTTATTTTTGTCTAGCTTCCACATGGAAAACATTCAACCCTTGATTTTCTGAGTCTGACTTATTTCACTTAGTACAATTTTCTCCATTTCTATCCATTTACTGGCAAATGCCATTATTTTATTCTTCTTGATGACTGAGTAAAACTCCATAGTGTGTGTGTGTGTATCGTGTGTGTGTGTGTGTGTGTGTGTGTGTGTGTGTGTATCACATTTTCTTGATTTCCTCATCTACTGATGGGCATCTGGGCTGGTTTCATAATTTGGCTGTTGTGAATTGTGCCACTATAAGCTTTCTAGTGCATGTATTGCTAAGATGTGCTGAGTACTGTCTTTTTTCAGATTTTTTTTGGGGGGAGCTTCTATACTAATCTGGTCAAAGAAGAGCAAAGCAGCAAAAACTAGAGGACCTTCTATCCTTTAACATTTGTTCATTAATTATAACTTTTTACCTATAGTCACTGAAACCATACGTATGAAATACCACATTAACCAATGTATGAGTTTTTGGTGTGAGAAACCAGAAATGCTCTGGGTGGAGGAAGTGGGAGGAATGTTGGGAAATTAACTGAAGGGGCATGAGGGAGCTTTCTGAGATAATGGAAATTTTCTGTATTTAGATGACTTGTAGTTTATGTGTTCATGTGCCTTTGTGAGAACTGTGCAAACCTTGCATTTAAAGATCTGTGCATTTCATTTTAAGTAAATCATCTCAGTCATAAAAATGGTAAAGAAATTCATTTATTTCTCATTATCAGCTATTAAGATTTAAAGATCGGTTTTGTAAATTAAAATCTTGAGATTCAGAATATTGAAATGACTTTGTTGGTATTTGACTGATGCAATCCAAAGTAAAATGCAGAACTCAACCACTATTTTGTATGAATTGCTTTTTCAATTCATCCTTTGAATAGCACTTCTTTAGTGTGTGGGATGGGAAATAATTTTCTTTCAAGTAGTCTTCTTTTTTTTTTTTTTTTTTTTTAAAGAGAGAGTGAGAGAGGAGAGAGAGAGAGAGAGAGAAAGAGAGAGAGAATTTTTAATATTTATTTTTTAGTTCTCGGCGGACACAACATCTTTGTTGGTATGTGGTGCTGAGGATCGAACCTGGGCCGCACGCATGCCAGGCGAGCGCGCTACCGCTTGAGCCACATCCCCAGCCCCACAAGTAGTCTTCTTGATATTTGAAAAAAAGGGGCAGATAATAGCATTAGTTTATTTTAGATGTTTTTGGTTAGTTATTGGGTTTGTTCTATTTCTAAGCTCTTGGAAGCTTGGGCTTTATAAATAGTCTACCAAGATGCTGTATTCAGTGAGTGTTTATTTAGAATGAAGAAAATTAGGTGTCATATTATCTGTTATGTCTATTAAGTGTTCTTTATAAATCACTTTTCTAGAGGACATCTCTTTTTAGAGGCAATATTGTGTGTCAATCATGCTGTATCACAGGAGATTATGAGCTGTGATTACATGGGAGGATCACGTATTCATTAGTAAGGTGCTGACCACTATATTGGAAGCTAATTAAATGAGAAGAGTTGTTTTTCAGAGGTGAAGTCAAAGCATGCTCATGTCCTGCACTTCCCCTTTTAAAGTAATCCCTTACATTATATGGTACTTTTTATTCTTCATGCCCTCTTCTACATGTTATAAAATTCTATTCTTATAGGAAGTCAGAACATATTTTATTAGGTTTGACATTCTGAACAAATATTTGACAAAAATCATGCTTTTTCTAATCAAAATCTTCACTTCATCCAAAACCTAGTTCTAAATTCTATATCTTCAGTGAAGCTGTCCTCCACTTCCTCCCCGCATCTTTAGCTGATGTCTCCTAATGAAAACATCCCAAGCCATCTGTGTACTACCCATGCTATGCTATTACCATGCCATCTGCCTCGTACTTGGTCTTAATTTTATTTTTGTGGACATGTTTTAGATTTTCCAACCATATTGTAAATTCTTCTGCTTCTCTTATGTCTGCACACCCTGGATGTCCCTGTTACAGAGTCAGAGAAAAATTTGTTGCTTTATGAATACTTTCTGAACAAAGCTTGCCCTGTAATATAAACAAAAAGCTGCTAGTAATGTGTGGCTCAACATATGTAATAAAAGCTGGTTGGGTTAGATCACTTGAGAATAATGTGAGCAAATTCATTACATGATTAGAGGCAAACAGCAGTTCCACATTCTTAGTGCAGTTTTAATTGGAATCTTGTCTTTCTGGGCTTTCTGAGTTCTAACATAAACTCTTTGGGACCTTGTTAATGAAGCAATATGGTATGGGGTAAAAAGAGTCATGTTCACATCAGTTGGCATGTATTTAAGACTGTCACTTTCTGGCTATGTAAAGTGGGGTGGGGTGAGGGGGACCCTGTGAGGATTAGTTGAGGCAAAGGGATGCTTGTCCTGTGACCCAACAAAATACAGGGAATATGATATTCCCTCAACTAGGCAAGTTCCATTATTTCCCCTTATCTCAGTGGTAGCTATTTAATTAATTTTTTTCCTTTTAATAAATTGATTTTTAAGAAGCACAGAATTATATATTCTTTTTGCAAAAATTTAGAGAAGAATAAAAGAAAATAAGCAAGAACTCATCTTGATGAAAGATGGAATACTTTTAATGTAATGAAAGCCAATTTTTTATACTAGGCTTCTAAAAAAGTAATTCTCATTCTTAATAGTTCGTTTATTTATCCAGCTTTTTTTTCTTTCATTCCTTCATTTATTGAATGAACATTTATTCAATGCCCTCTATACATCAGGCATTACTCTGGATAGCAACAGAACAGTAATCGAGGCAGGATCCCTGCCTTCATGGGGCTCCTCTCCCCTCCCCTTCCTTTTGTTGGGGGGAGAGAACACAATATACATATAATCAGATGTATCATAGGATGTGAGATAGTTATAATGCTGTGGCTGAAATGTCACTGGGTGCATGGATTGACATTGATGGCAATGCTTCTTTATGAGGGTGGTTAGAAGAGGTCTAGCTGAGGAGGTGACATTGCATCATAAATCAAAAAGGAGCAATGGAGAAAGCCATGTAACCATCTGGGTGAGAGAATCCAGGCAGAGGAACAGTGAGCCTATTGAGGTTCAGCATGTGGGGTAAAGCCCTGTGTGGAATAAATTAATGTAGCTCTCCGAAATACTGTGGTCACTTGAAGCTTGGAGGACTAGTCATCTGATGGTCTTCTCAGGGCTTCAAATCTTGAAGCCAGGTTGGTACCATATTACCTGTTTCTCTGCTTATGCCAGTACCTTAATTAAGGCTTTGATTTCACGCGAATATTTTTGTTTTCTTGGCATACAGAATTGACCTTTTATAACCCAAACCTTCAGCCATGGAGAGGAAGCACTGCTCTAGAAAATGACTGAAATAGAAAACTACTCTCATTCTAGAGGGTGTAGGCATTTTCTCGCTGAGGTTTGTGAGTTACTGCTGGGCTAGGCTGGAACCAGGAAGACCTTCTGAGCCACGGTTTCCTGGCTTAGTGTCATTCTGTTTCAAGTGAATTATTATAAGAGCAGATGCATTTATGCAAATCCAGCTGTAAAAATATGTTTCAAGGAAAATAAGAATTGTTTTTGTATTATCCATTTTGGCTTCTAAATCATTATAAAACACTGAGCTGACTTTAGTCATAGAACAATTAAATTGTGTGAACAATTATTCAAAGAACACTTCTAATCAGATGTCTATTATCTCTTATAAATCCTAAGAATGTTATAGTAATGTCTATTTGAAATCTGAAAAACAAGAAAATTCAAATTATCATTTCTATTCTTATGTGTTCAGAAGAGAAAAGTGTTTCTAATGGGAAGAGATAATGCATAAAGATGACTTCAAATAAACTACCATAGGTAAATTTCAGTCAAGATTCTGTTAAATCTCTTATGCTTCTATAAATCCATATAATTGCAAATGATTGTTGAACCCAGTAGTGATTCCACACAGTAACTTCTGAATAAGGCAAATTTAAATGTTGGTCCATGCAGCAGCTTCGGTGTCATGTACATACCTTATTGCTTTTCACTTTTCTGAAATGGGTAATGGAAACTTGGATCATTGGAACAATCAAAGGAACAAAACAATATATCCTCAGATGATTCCATCACCATTCCCAATGTGGATTTACTAAACCTGTCTCATTTTTGCCTTTTTCTCTTGAGGGAATTAGGATTAGTAAAAATATGTATCTAACTGTATAATGAAAAAACATAAAAAGTCCATCTGCCTTTTCTCCTAAGCAATTCCTTCCTTCTTGCTTTTAACTCAACAGAAACAACTTCCAGGTTTTCAGATTATCTCAACATGCTTTTTTACATATATCCCAAATCTGGCTACTGGGTTAATATACAAAAATTATAGAAGAACTGAATTCCTAAGGATTAGATTGTCCAGAGAATTTCTGTTGTTAGGACCTTTTTTCTACCAAAACATTTAAGTCAATATTAACTAATTATAATTGAGAAGAGAAATAATATGACTTCTCTTTTGTAATGTTGGGGACTGATCACCTCTGATTTATCTCAATAGTCTAGACTTAGAATTTTTTTTCTGTGGAAAAACAGATACCGGGAAGACTTGTATGCCTGTGATTCATGCAGTGTTTGACTTATGTTTTTCAAGCTGCAATAGTTCAGAATCACAGCACTTCTCATCACCACCAAGCAAACCCAGAAAATACAGCATCCTTTCACTTGAGACTCCTGAGTTGGCCATACATGGAAATGTCAGGAGAATTTTGTGGCAACCACGTGCCACAGGCATGCGAGGATGTGGTACCACTGGAACGAACCCTCCCATTTCACTGACAACATATGTTATATATTAATATGTTCCGGCCTCTGGATTTTAATTTCTTGGGAATGGGTTCTATATTTGGGTAAAGAATTGTCTGGTCTAATTGTCTTTATTATAATCATTTGGATTAAATGATTATTTTCCTTTCAAATCTAAATAAGACTCAGACACTGTGAGTGCCAAGGATTTCTGTGTGATTCAGGGTTAAGAATAACAAGGGAGCCTGTTCTCTGTTCGTGGTGAGAAATCATCTTTGGAGGCAAACACTCATATATACTCGAATCAAGACTTGAATGAATGTACTGGTTGGACTTCAAACCCAAACCCAAAACTATTGCCAGTAACCAGAGGTGCATCCTTACAATCCACGTGGCAAACAGTGAGGGAGATTTGGAAATACTCACTTGTGTGATTGGGAACCACAGACAAGGAAACTTTCAGGCTATTCTGATAGAAAATAGTGAACTGTCTCAACTTTGTCCAATTTGGAAATTTCCTTTATTTATTTTTTTCTCCCCTTTTTTGACTTATGAAAGTAGCAACATAATAATGGTCCCAGGCCTTCAAGGAGAAAACCTAAATTTTAATTTCTTCCTAGCATATGCCACTTTAGAGAAAAACACTACTGTTTTGTGTATTCAAATGTACATTTGGAGCACTGACCTCTGACTTGTACTGATTTCACATATAGATAAGACAGTGGGTTTTAAAAAGCATATCATCTTTACACAATGTACAAATAATAGTAGTTATGAGTGGTAATAGTGGTTTGGATTATTCAGATTCTCTTGTCATCTTTTAAACATTTTTTAAAAATTATTTGTCCTTTGATCCTTTAGGCATCCCTGGAGTTTGTATTCTTCCTTTAGAGCTGAGAGTTTTATCTCATGACCCCTCATTTCCATTTGCCTTTCTCTTGGTTTACACCCCTTGATACTTAGGGAAGGGAAAATTCTTTTGCCAGATTCTTAGGCTTTGGCTTCAGGCAGAGTTCCATGAACACCCACGAAGCAAAGACCACTGTTGTTTGGAAAGAAAAGTAGACAACCATTCTTTTGAATTCTTGTTGCTTGTTGTAGGAACTTAGAAGTGAGGGACAACAGCCAGGCTGGAGAGCATAAATCGTGGGAGTGACAGGAGGAACCTTTGACCCAGCTGTTTGTGATCAGCATAGGGAGTAGGGGCATGGTGCAAATCATGCAGTTTTATTGATGGACAAATGAATAAATCGCCAAACTCAGGAGGAAACACAGAAAACAGTGATCTTCAGCGGACGCCATCATGTTTGTCACTAACTGATTTCTGTAAATACCTCCAACTAGTTTTTTTGTGGATTTCGAATGGTCTTTTTTTCAAATTAGATGAAGGGATGGGGATTGTATTGGAGAGTACAGACTCTTTCCCCAGATGAGATGTTCTTTTTCTTAAATTGTAGTCACAAGCTTTTTGTAAATATTACAAGAGAGATAAAAATTTCTTGACCCCAGTGTAGAATCAGAATGTCACAATTGAGCATTTAAATAGTTTTTATGCAATCCTGTCATCAGTTGGGTCCATTCTGCCTACCGAGTAGTGTTGCCAGTCAAATGGAGTTTTGCAAAATAGAGTTTGTTCATGAGGTAGACAAATGAGAAGAAGCTCCCAGACTCAAACCTGCCTCCCCAAGAATAGATTTAGGGAAGGGTATGGAACAAAGAAACAGGGTGGTCTGAGGCCTGGGGAGAAGTGAAATGTGAGGTACTTGGTAGGCTGTGCATGTGAACTAACTTCCCAACTTTTCATGGGAGGCCTGTTTAGAAAATGCTGGTATTGGCATGATCTGTGCATAGGGTTTTTGCTCTGTGAGGTCACCTGTCCAACATTTGTGGAGATCCAAGGGGTTGGTGGCTTCGGTTTGAGCTGGATAAGGCTGTATGTCCAAATCCCTAAAAGAATGATGAAAACCAATTCTTACCAGGTAACCATATATCAGAAGCATTATTTGTAGTAATGCCAGCAGGGGTTCATTACTTTTTTGTTTAGTAAAGTGGCTTCTATGACAAGTGAAAATAGAGGGCTTGTTCAGGTTTTTTTTCTTAGTTTTGAAAAGAAGAATATGCTCTTTGTTCATTTTGGTTTTTCATATTTCGTTCATGTGAGGTGGGGTGGGGATTTGGTCTACCTGTGTTGCCCAGGCTGGCCTCAAACTCCTGGCCGCTTCTGGATTCTCTGGCCTCAGCCTCTCAAGTTGCTGGAAATATAGGCACTTTCTGCTGCCCCTCCTGCTCTTGGGTTTTTCCACTTTAGGGAGGCAGAATGTCTTAAGGTTCTTACAAGAGAAAAGAAATGTATTTATTTTCTGATGGGAACTTGGTTGTAGTCTTTGTATCCCTGTTTGAAACTGACTGTGTCATAGACATTAACAATCAACAAATTTTTTTTTTCTTTTTGTTATTGTAAAAGGGCCTATGGGTGTGACAGTTGGTAGGACTTCCTGTGTCACAGAAGAGCCTGGATATTAGGGGTACCAACAATTTACCTTCAGTGAATCATGTGAAAGCATTTTCTGAGAAAAGTAAACTTGATCTTCAAAAATCCTGCCATTTTGAAGTGCGCCTGCAATCACTGAACTCCATCTGTGTAGTCAGAGCCAGAGCAGGGCCCGTACTCCTTTCCTATGTGTCATACATTCTGTGTCAGATTCTTGGCCTGGTTGTGACCAAGTGAGCATCACTGCTGCATAGCTCCAAGTGTTACATGTGTTGACTGTGGCCTTTTCTGGTGCCAGGGAACAACGTCATGAGGACCATCCACGGGGTGGGAGAGATGATGACCCAGATGGTGCTCAGCAGAGGCTCCATCTTTCCCGTGAGCGTGCCTGATGTGCAGCCCAGCATCCACCCCACTAAGCAGGTGAGCCCCACGGAGCATGAGGACGTGACGGTGATGGACACCAAGCTGAAGATCATCGAGATTTTACAGGTGCGCCCCATGACAGACACATTGTGTTTATATTTCACTAAACTTTTTGTTCCCAGTGGCTATGTGAGTTTTCTGAAATGCTGTTTATCTAATTTCATTTTTTAAAATTATGAACAAGCCTGGTAAGACATCTTACACAGATGCTATTTAACATATTAATTCTATTTATTCCTTTCTATTAAATATACTAATGGTAATATCCAGCAATTGTGGAGTGCTTTGAGCTGGCTAAAACTGCTTTCATGTGTGTGTGTGTGTGTATGTGTGTGTGTGTGTGTGTATATATATATACACACACACACATATATACATATTTTTTCATTTGATATTGATCCTGATTGAATTTTTCCTCATTTAGGAAATATTTATGCAAGGTAGAGTTAATGATTGAATTCCAATTATTTTCCTGTTTGTAATTGAATCAAGCATATGATTCCAAATATCCAGACTTATTGTTGTTGCAAGAAACTCAAATAAAAATTGTTATCATTGGTTCTAGTGATTTATATAAATAACCATCTCTCTGTGCTTTTGTTTTTAAGTGACAGGGAATAATTATTTCTTGAAAAGTTAACGTACTCTAATACCTTAATTTTATGAATTCAAACAACATAAACTCTTACTACACATGCATTATTTTAGTGAATAAATTTCCATTAGAGTAGCTTATAAATTCTTAGCACTTTTCTTTTTTGTTAAGTTTGGAAAGCAGTTTTATGATACCTTAATTATAGCATTGATTCCAGATTTGGAGACTGGAAGCTGGAATTTTCAAGAGTCTCTTAAGATTCTGGATATACTTTACTAAGTCTTTCATCATAATTTAACATAGACGGAGCTACCAGAAGTGGGTCAGTAGTCCTGGAAGGGGCTGTACATTTTTCATTTAAAGTAATTAGATTTATGATCATAAAAGGCTTCACAGTTCCTCCAGGAATTCCAAAGGCTGAATCCTGAGACACATTGGCAGGCCTCCCAACCCTGTGTTCATGACCCTGAAAAATCACTTAGAGTTTTCCTATTCTTAAGCTGAGAAAGGCAGTCACCACCTGACCCAGGGACCTAAGGAGCCCCCAGCTTAACATCATCCTGCTCATGGGACGACCTCTAAAACATGTGACCTCGTTTTAGCCCACAGTTGGAGAAAAGGAGCATTAGAAAAAACTCTTCACAGGTGAAAAAGGATGAAATGAGATTCTGAGGCACAGCAGTCAGGGGCTGATTCATTTTTGCTGCCTCTTTGGGCACTTTATGAATTCTCCTTGACCCTCTGTTCAGTCTGATTGCTGGTCCCTGGGTCGGGGTCAGTTTCATTGATCCTGTTCTTGAGCATGTTTCTTTCTTGAAACTTCTGTTGAAGAATTTCTTTGTAGCCACACTCCTTGGCAGATCTTCTGCTTTCTGCCAGCTCTTCTTCTCTCTCAGGATCCTTCTGTCTTTTTCCCATTTTGAATGTATCCTTCTTTTTCAGTCTGTTTGTTTCTCTCTCATTCATTCTTTCTCTCACCTTTTCTATATGGTCTTTCTCTGCCTTCGTTTTTATTTGTTCCTTTCGTTCATGAACCTTCTATTTGTTTTTTCATGATTTGATGTAGTAGAGAATTCAGTGTTTTATTTTGGTTATATTTGGGATTACTAATCTTCCATTAAAAGAGAAAGGATAGTTCACATTTAATTAATTTGTTTTTTTTTTTTTTTTTTTTTTTTTACATAGGCTTTAAAAAAAACCCCTCGGATTCCTTGTTGCAGCCCACCTTCTCTTCCTACTCTCTTGCTCCAGGTTATCAAATCTGAGAGCTCTTTCTGATTCCCTTTTCCCATGATCTGTCTTCTGCTTTGAAAATCCCCTCATTAACTAAAATCACTTCACCCAGTGTGTGAGCACTCACTGCATATTAATAAAAGAGTCTCTTTGGTGTTTGTTGTCCCCTCTGGACTATAAGCTCTTCCGAGGTAGACTTATATCCTTGGTACCATTTTTGTATCCCTGGCCACTTCCTGGGTACCTGCCTTAACAAATGTTTGGTGAATTAAATGAGTGTGACTTACAAAGAGTGTTTCCTGCCTGGAAGGAGCATAAACATCTGGGGGTGGGAGGGAAAGATGAGAAGGAAGGGGTGAAGGGGGAGGGAAGAGAGGGAGCAGGAAGAGAAAAGGGAAAAGGAGGAGGAGGAAGGGTGGGTGAGTGGAGGGTGGAAGAGAGATTGATTTCTATTTGGATTGGGGAACCAGTGAAAACGTGATGTAAAAAGGATTTAAACTGAACCTTGGAGGCAATCTCAAAAACTGATTATTAGGAGGTAGAAAAGAAGAATATGGAGGGCAACATGAACATTAAAAAGTGAGAAGGTGAGAGAAGTTGTAAGCATTCAAGAGCTCAGGGAACAGAGTCTGAGGGAGAATGAGAGGAGGGGGCCTGGTGTGTGTGGGGGAGGTGAGGTGTGGTGCAGGAGTGGCACAGAGAGAGCGATAAGCTTCAGTGACACCAGGAAATGCCAGCTTTCCTAAAACTTGGGTGACTGCATTGCTTACTGTCCAAATGAGACTCTTGAGAATCTAGGGAGCACTGTTAACTATGCTGAGACACAGAAAGTAAAGGGCCTACCTCAGGCAGACTAGGATGGAAGACAACCATGAAAACCACTCCTCTAATCTGTTGCATCCTGATTTATCCTTCTCGGATTTCCATAGCATCCCTGCCACATGGTTCAGCACTCAGTCATTTCCTATTCATGTAAACAGTGCTATGATTTATTTTCCCAACTCGGTTATCAGCTTCTGGAGAGCCGAGGGCTTCAAGTGCTTGAATTCCCCATGACATGACAGAAGACTTAGTACTTAGTTTCTGTTAATGGGAAGAGTAACTCTAGCAAAGCCAGCCTACGGAAACACAAATATCAATGGAAAACCCACAGCACATAGGTACCATGATTTCAGTTGCCCCCTTATGGCCACAACTCTAGGGCCGATTGTGGAGTCAGCTCTACTGTAGCTAAAAGCCCAGACTTTCTGTGCAAGAATGAAGGCCATAGCTCAAGCATTCTCCTCTCAGAGCCAATGAAAATACTGCAAAATGCTCTGTGGAATTACAACATTACTTCTTCATCTAGACCCACAAGATACTTACCTGGACTATTCAGAGACCAATTGTAGGGTGTCAGACTTCTTTGTTTCCAAGAATTGCTGTGAGCTTTAACTAACATTGGCTTATAGAAATGTATCCTTTCCCTTTGTCTTAACATTGATAAACATGTGGACGACGGAATGTTAAGTTCACCAAGTTTCTGACTAGTTCACTTGAAAGGTTGATGGCTGTGTTGCTCTTGGTGCCGTGTAATGAATTGCTTTTTTCAACACTGTGCTAATTAATTGAAAATGTTGTTTTGCATGTTTCTTGTAGTTTATCCTGAGTGTCAGACTAGATTACAGGATCTCATATATGCTGTCGATATATAAGAAGGAGTTTGGGGAGAACAATGACAATGCTGAGACGTCTGCCAACGGCTCTCCAGATACCTTACTACCCACAGGTAGGTTCTCTGTGACAGTACTTATTGTTTTCATAAGAACTTAAAGGCAACTTTCATATTTTAAAACATCATGGTTTTTCTATTAGAGGAAATATAGACATGGTCTCCATTAATGACATGAAAGAATCAAGACAGAACATTAAATAACTTGCCTAAATAGTGGGGAGCATCTTTGGTGTTAATTGACACTAAATCCCATGAATTGCTTGTCCTTTGTAACACTTACAACTCCATGAGGGAGAGGTATTATTTCTTGTGCCATGGTACTGATCTGTAAACCCAGGGCAGAGGGGATAAGTTACTTGCTAAAGGTCCTGAAAGTCGTGGAAGAAGGACCCCCAGCCCCTACCCCCACCACGTCTCTTCAGTGCTAACCTGAATCTTAAGCATTGTGTTTTTTTTAATGAAAATCTAAGAGACATTTTTCTGCCTGGATCAGGAGCAGAGTGTAACATGGCTTTCAGAAGAAAAGGTGTTTTGTGGGGTAACCATCACCTGACTTAACAATAAAGTCTGGCATTCCTCAAAGTTCTGAGAGTGATTGTGAGTTTGACTTTGTGCGGTTTTAACTTTGCACAGTTATAAACTGGAATTGTATTTCAGTTTTCACATTTTTAAAAAGTGAAAGAATGAAGCCACTCTGTTTCTGAGAGTTAGAGCATAACAACGAAACACTAAAATGGTTTTAAAAAGTTTCTGACTATGGAAAGGACTTAATGATAACTAAAAAATTAAATTAGCATTTTCCCACATAGGTCAGGCTGGTCATGGCAGGCTAGAAGCTACATCTTATGAAGTAGTTAGCTAGTTAACAGAATTCTTTTTCTGAGGATAGCATTTGCACACAGATATGAAACTTTCTTCAAACTGTAACCACTGTGACAACGTTAGGGACTTCCTCCTCTTTGTCTGTCAATCAGCTTGACAGAAATGATGCAGCGATTGCAAGTGTGCAGATAAAATGGATACTAGGCCGATGTCCTGCTGTATGTGTCTGACATCAGCAAATTCCCAAGGCAGCAGGGCCCTACGGTTGGAGATGGGCTCGCCTGGGAGAAGTCACTTCTGGCACCTTTGCAGCACCACTCTTTTTTGGCTTCTCAGAAGTGTAGAACCCCAAAGGGCTGTTTCCAGGAACGTGAAGGCAGAACCAGAAAGTCCTGCTGGCGGTTGCATTGACAGAAGCATAATAATTATTGGCTCCCAGAAGCCAGGCTTCGGGAAACATGAGCTCTAAGTGTCAGTAAAGCACCAGAGGGAAGGTCTGGGGGCACCCAGAAAACCTTTTCTCTCTGATTGGCCTGACTGCTTTCCTCATGTGAATCTGTAAGCAATGCCTTACAGATTGGAATGGAAACTTAGTATGGGAGAACTGCTTTTCCATATGTTACTCTCTTTTCTTTTTATGTTTTGGAGGTGAGTAAATGAACTGTATATTTATCACTTAAACATGTTACCTTAATAGAAGTGTCTTCAAAATGTTAGTCATGGGGAACACTAGGAACTCCTTACTAGGAACCATGATTGGTTTGCTGGGAGAAAACCCACCCTGTCCACAAGAAAAAAGATGGAATTTTAGAAGTTAGTAAGCTTAGGTAAAAACATCGCGTTGTTTGGAAATGTACAATAATAAGACTCATATGTACATTTTGAGTCTTTGAAAGAGTATCCTTCCATGTCATTACCTATTTAAATTATATGTATATATGTATGTTCATATGTATTTATATATTCATATGTGTAGGTATATGTGAACTCTGTGTGTGTGTGTGTGTGTATGATAATGATCGTATAGATAAGAGGCACCTTTGTAAATGGTGTTTTCTGATCTTCAAATGTATTTTTGACTAGCCAGGCACAGTGACACACACCTATAATCTCAGCTACTTAGGAGCCTGAGGCAGGAAGATTGCAAGTTTGAGACCAGCCTTGGTAACTTGATGAGACTTTATCTCAAGGAAAGAAAAAAAGGGCTGGGGATGTAGGTCAATGGTGGAGTGGCCCCTGGTTCAATCTGTAGTACCGCATAACAAACAAATATACATATCTTTGACTACAGTAACACATTAGTTTTAAACATAGCTTGCATTAAAAAAAATGGAAACTTTGTATGCATGAGGCCCTGGATTCAATACCCAACACTAAAATAAATAAGTAAATGGAAACTTCAGTTAAAACATTAATATCTCTGCAAGGCTATATTTTAATTTTTAAACTATTAGTTGACCTTTGGTGACCTAAATAAAGGAAGGCAAAAATTAGTTCAGGTAAATTAGTATTAATATGAATATGGTGGCTCCTGATTGGGATAATATAAAGATTTTACTATTTATCTTTGCAGCTATTGTTCCTGATATAGATGAAATTGCAGCTCAGGCAGAAACTATGTTTGCTGGAAGGTATAGTAATACTCAAGTGTCTTTATTTTACTTGTGAGTAAGATTTTACCTGGAATTTTATCGATAACATTTTGTTGTTCACCTCCCTATACCTATTTATTTTTGGATCTTCTGTTGTTGTTAACATAAATTTCTGCTAGAAATGAAGCAGCTAATATACTCTAGAGGAGAAAGCATAGTTCTCCTTTAGGTCAAGTTAAAAAAAAAAGAAAAAAGAAAGAGAGATGAGATCAGTGTATTGAACTTTTCCCTGAAGTCTTTGCTTTTCTTTCCTTAAATAATGACAGCACAAGAATGCCCTTTAGCTCCCCTGATGTAAATATCACTGCATGTTGTAAAACATTATTTCCCTGAATCTCACGTATTCCAGGCAAGAAAGTAACTTCTTTTAATGTTATCATTAACTTGATATGTTAACAATAAAACTATTTTCTGCTAATTGGAAATATCCATAATTAAAGAAAACAGTATGCGTTTGGCCTGACTACCCTCCTTTGTTTTGGGCACTCTTCCCTTTATTGTTTTGAAGAGTTTCTTTTTCAGAAATGAAATTAACATAAACCAAAACAAAAAGTAAAAGAAGCTAAAATTATTGAGATTCTAACATTCATTTTTATTACAGAGTTGACATAAGAACCTAAAAAAAAAAAGGTCTTCGCTAAGCTTTTTGTTGCTTTTGTTGTAGTTAGAAACAAAAACAAAAATTAAGGGGAGAGAGATTTTTATCTCTAGTGAACATTTGATTTAGGTTTGTTTTCATGTCACAGTTATCAGCTTTTGCTTGTTTTTCTATTGAAATGTTTTCCTATTCATCATTCTTGGGAAGAAAGACTTAACCAGTGTGTGATTTCACCTTAAAAATCCAGTCATGTGATGCTCATGGTGTTTTGGTCAAAGACAGCCACATACACAGTAGTGGTTTTATAAAATTGTAATGGAGCTGGAAGATTCCTGTGGCCCAGTCACACTGCAGCCATCGTGGTGGTGGAGGATAGTGCAGTGCTCATGTGTTTGTGGTGATGCTGTCTAGAACCTCCTGTGCTGCTAGTTGTATTGAAATATGCGACATATGATTTTGTACCTGACATGTAAATACCTGATAATGATAGTAAATGCTGTGTTGTTGGTTTATACATTTACTATATGATACTTTTTATTATGATTTTAGAATTTATTCCTACTCACTAAAAACGGTTTTCTATATCCTCTTGTTATACCAGCAGCACCCTCATTATCTTGTCTCTTGTTCGTATCATTTTTTTTCTCTTGTGCTTAATTTAATCTTCTTTTGGGGGAGGAGTACCAGTGATTAAACTCGACCACTGAGCCACATCCCCAGCCCTATTTTGTACTTTTTTAGAGACAGGGTCTCACTGAGTTGCTTAGCGCCTTGGCTAAATTGCTGAGGCTGACTTTGAACTCATGATCCTCCTGCTTCAGCCTCCCAAGATGCTGGGATTACAGACATATACCACTGTACCTGGTTTAATTTAATCTTGTGTGTTTTTTGTTTATCATGGCTGTAAAAGCAATAGACCCCCCCCCACACACACACTTCATAGTATAGGTGCATAGTAGGCACAAGTACACTCTATAATGTTCACATGGTGATGGAATCACCTAATGATACATTTCTCAGAGTGTAGCCTCATTATTAAATAGCACATGACTGTAGATCGGCCTTTACTCCACTAGAGTCTTATTCAGAGACCCATTATACCAAACACAGAGCTGCTCTGGTGATGATCATGTACATGTGGCCTTCCCTTCTCTAGCCCTTTCCCACCTGTCATGTAGGGATCTTTTAGGATCTGGGGAAAATCAATCATTGGTAGATATTCTCCGTAAATACTCTGAATGGGTTCAGATGCCTGTCTTTCCTCCATGCCTTGGTGGCCAGCTCATCCTGGTTTTGCCTAGGAACCTCCTCAGTCTTAGACAAACTAGGATGGCTAGTAACCCCTACTTTTAAGGACAAATACAGAGTTTACTTTGTAATTGAGAAAACAATTACAATTATATGAGGGGATCTTCTCATTCACTTCCTAATTTGGGAAAACAAGTCATTTAACTCTGAAAACATAGATACAAGTTTAATCAATTTAATATAAGATGTTATGTAAATATGTTACTTTAATATTGTTTTTGTTTTTATAGAAAGGAAAAAAATCCAGTGCAACTTGATGATGAAGGAGGCAGGACATTTTTACGGGTCCTCATTCATCTGATCATGCACGACTATGCTCCTTTGCTGTCTGGAGCCCTGCAGCTACTCTTCAAGCACTTCAGCCAGAGAGCGGAAGTTTTACAGGCCTTTAAACAGGTGAGCTTGTTGCCAGGAATGTATCTCTGTGGTAGGACAATTGCCAGGTATATATCATACGTTGAGTTCCTAAATTCAATCCTAGAACCTTAAAACAAAAAGGAAAAAAAAGAAATAAACAGGTAAGATTGAGGGGTCCACAGCTGAAGATTTGAAAATATCACCCACCCTGATTTCATGGTTGCAGAATTAACGAGACTGCATGGCTTTTGCTGGAGATGCATTATATTTTTTAAAGATACAGATGGTCTTGTCTACGTCAAGAGTTCCCCACAAGAGATTTTCAGATAATGTCTTTAATATGAGTGACAGGCACTAAGGTTTAAGATGGCACTGGAAGATAATACGTTAGGAATTTTGTTGCCTTTGTTATTATTTTGACCCCAAATTTTACTGATATATTGGGAAGGACAAGTAGTAGCTCTGAAATAAATACTGTTACTCTGAAAAAAAAAAAGAAATGGAACTGTTATGGAATTAATCTTTCTCTTTGATCTTTGAATAAGACATCAGTTTTGAGATTATTAGTCATACCTAAGGGTTTATGTATATGTCACTAATATTTATTTTATTTAATAGGGAATTGATCTTTATTAGGAAGTTTTCTCAGAATGTGCTAAAGAATATGAAATTGACTAAAAGGTAGTCATATAAAATTATATGTATATAAATACATATAATTTTGCATATATGTGTATGTCATAATACTTAGAAATTATAATAAAATAAAAAATTAGATTATTAAGCTTAGATTAGATCTCTATATATTTTTCTGCCACTTTTTAAAAAAGTTTCTACCTATTTTTAAATAGTCTCAGAAAAATTGATCTCCACAGTGAAATTAGAATAAGGGTATCTTTTTATGTTAAATTACTTTTCACCAACTTTGCAAAGTTTAGCTAAGGCACATTTTTGTAAAAAAAATAAAATAAAATTTTTTATAACATGTCAATATATTGGTTATATCCAGGTAAGTTTTCATGGCCAATATACATCTAAAATATTCACAAATGTTCTAGATATATCAAACTCTACATAAGATATATTTTAAGACTCAGAGTTTAGGCATAAAAGATATAGGAATAAAGAGAGTTGTAAAAATGTTTAAAGTTTAACATTCTGATGTTTTCAGGTGCAACTGCTGGTATCCAATCAAGATGTAGATAACTACAAGCAAATCAAGGCAGATCTGGACCAACTTCGACTGACTGTAGAAAAATCTGAGTTATGGGTGGAGAAGAACGGCAGCTATGAGAATGGAGAGATAGGTGAAAGTCAAGTCAAAGTTGGCGAAGAACCAAATGAGGTTGGTTTCCAAGATCTACTTTGAACTAATCCAAGCAGTATCTTTTTAAGTCAGATATGTATGTAGCCACATGCTTTATAATAAAAATTGTTTGTAAGACAACTTTTGTCTGAGCTTCAGAATATAAAAATTTCCCCTAAGTCACCGAACTCCATACATCTGCTCTTTGATTCTTGTCAGTTGCTACTACCTATGACCTCATCTGTGTAATTATTTACTCTGTCTCATTTTCACTATAAATCATATAATTCAAGAATCATGACAATAGCAGGCCTATGGAGAGGGGAATTTTTGTTGTCACCATTCAAAGTGCCTGCTTTTCACCAACCTACAAATCATTTCTTTCATTCTGTCCTTATATAATATATAAAAATATCTAAATAGAAGGACGATATGCTTTATTGTCAACACAAAAATACCAAGAATTTATGCTTGAGCTAAACAGTGAACTAAGGTGTTGACCTTGAGTCTTCTGTTTTAGTCTTTAGTGGGTTTAATGAGTTGTTCTTTTCCCATTTTACTAATACATAGGACAATATATTCTTTTTGCACAGTGTTAGTGGTAATGCTTAAATAACAGCAGACCATCACAATTGATAATCCATAAAGTTTCTTAAGTGCCTGTCAAATGTTTTATTTAGTTGCTTTTTAATCTGCAGGAATATAAGCTATTTAGATAGTTTTAACTGCCTCAAGTTTGGTGTTGTTTGAGAACTCAAGTCATTTCGGGGTGAAGAGTGATAATAGAACAGGTGATAATTCGAATAATCAAAATGCTGACTAGTTTCTAAGGGGGGTTGGATTGATAGGCTACTACTTCTTACTTGTCTCAGGTAATTGTCACTTATCAATAAGAAATTTTTTTACTTCATCTTTCAGAAACTTTTCTTGTGATTTTTGTAATGTGTTCATAGAATGCAGAATTTCTACTCCATGAATATTTATTTTATGACCAATTTGGGATGGTGGGAGAATAAAGTTCTCCCATAATATATTTAAGACATAAGAGAAGACTTAATATTTATTTAGTACTTGCTACATTCCACATTTTAGAATAAATATTTTTATCTATGGAATCTCTTTTGAAATGTTTCAGCAAACTTTGGAGACAGTTGTAAGCATTACATTTCTAACGCTAAATACACTGAAGCTCAGAGGAACCAAGAACCTCCTCAATGTCAGTCAACTCTGTGACTTAACTGAAATTTGAACCCAGCTTTTTTGATAACAATATCCAGGTTCTTTAGTGTGAAATTTCATTTTCTGAAATTTCATTTAATGATACTTGTGAATATATTATGCTTTCAAAAGTTATAATATCTTTTTCTTTTGAAAAATACATATTTTACATGTATTCTGGGGAATAGGAATACATGCATTCCTTTTTCAAAAAATTCCATTCTTAAAAAAATGAACCTTAGGAAAACACATTTTATTTTTTGTAGGACTTTGAAAACAACAACAACAACAACAACAATAAAACAAATCCTAAGTTGAGAAGAATCTCTTCTACATTAACATGGAAGATGTTAATCGCTACTTGTAGTTTCCACACACTGAGGGAAGATGGTAGAAAGAGCCTCTATCATAGTGTGTATGCATGGTCTCCTCTTAAAAGTTTCACAAACATTTTGTATTTATGTAAAGAAAGAAGAGAAACAAGTAGTTTGATTGAGGAAATCCTAAAGATAAAGCACTACATTATGTAAGTAGTAGGGCGACATTAGTTACCAACAAGTTATATAACCCACTTTCTGGGGGTGTCAGATGAATAGGAGTCAGTGAAATTGGTATTTATTTATTTGTTGAGTTCAGGATTTATCAGTTCAGGAAAAGGTAACAATTTTAGGTACTTTAAGGAAGGGAAGTGATTTAATACAAGGACTTAAATATTGGAGGAGTACAGTTTGGAGGTTGCCCTGGCAATAGAGATTGCAAGGGTCAGAGGTCAAGAAGCTGCTTTGGCTATTGCCTTTGTTGCTGCAATCACCACCACTGACTCACATTTTGAAAGCATGTGGAAAGATAATACAACATGGTGTTCACGGGAAACACCGTGTCTACTGGAATTTTCTCATAGTCCCAAGGAGATGACCTTTACTTTTCCTTCTGCCGTTCAAGTTCCACCTGAGTTTATCTCATTGGCAGAGGGTAGAATGTAGAACTCTAGCTGGAGGGGATTTGGGATACTAGTCTTTGGTTCAGGGGACCTCACAGGCTGGGAATGAATAGTGAGTGTCAGTTAGTAATATGCAACATAGAGATGATTTGCTTAGGTGATTGATACCAGGAGATTTGGAATGAGGCAGTCCAGAATTTGCCTCTTAGTATATGTGTGACTTTGAGCAATTTGTTTTCATTCTCTAAACTGCATTTTTAGCATCTATAAAATGGGACATAATAATGATACTTAGCTTGAAATGCATAGGCATCAAGTGAGCAAGCCCTGTGCATGTGATATGTCAGTTAATGCAACTTCAGTGGAGAAGTATAGACAACATGAAAATATAAATAATAGGGTAACATTAGTTACCAACAAGTCAAGAAGTAAGGCTCCAATTCCTTGCCTCAGGTTGTTACCCTGGGTTGCTGGGCTTAATTCTGAGGCTGATCTTTCTCCTGGTGGTGTTGTGGGAGCTACTGCCTAGATGTCACATCTGTGCATAGCACTGTGAGGAACTATTTCTGGGTCTCCTGTTTAGGAACAAGGGAATCTTTCTCAGGTATTCCTCAATAGATTCTACCTCATAGCTTTTTGGCCAAAATATGGCCACATGTTTACCTCTAAACCAAGGGACTGTAGGAGTAGTTTAGATTAAATATAAGATGTCCCTCAATCTGGGATAGCCCATGCTGAGTTACATAGGGGAACAATGGATGCAGAAAAACAAAAACAAAAAATGAACAAAAACTGGAATCTGCTAGTAAGTAAGAGTAAGAAAGGATGTTGGGGAGCAACCAACAGTGTCTACCAAAGTCAGCATTCAGTTAGTGTTTATAATAATTATTATTTGTTTTTATGGGGAAAACATTGTGCTATTTACTATGGTGGATATAGAATGATAAAACCTTAGAGTTAAAAGATACTTGGAGGGGTAATCAAACCCAATACCTTATAGGATATGTGATACATTTCTTAAACTACAAACTTCTGTGATTGAAATTAATGTATAGCTTAAGAAAAAGAATATTACCGGTAAGAAGTCCCTCCTCCTCCTTCTCTTCCTCACCCATCTTCTTCCTCCCTTCTTCTTTATTGACTTTAATTGGATATAATTTACATATCTATCCCAATTATGTTTTTTCTTTAATATGTTCACTTGAATTATGTAAATCTTAAATAGACCTTCTACCATAGTAACTTTGCATTAGAGAATAAAAGTATCCGATTTTTTTACATTGCCAGACTGTTTACTAATACTTTGTGTAGGGTTTTACATCTACATTGTCAGTGACATTGACATGCAGTTTTCCTTTCTTGTCTTGTTCATACAAGTGTTGGTATCAAGGTTAGACTAGTTCTATAAAATGAGTTGAAGCATATTCTTTTTCTTTGTGTAAGACTGGCATTATCATTTAACATTAATGTTAAAAACTCATGTGTAAAAGTTCCTGTGCCACATATTTATTTTGTGGTAAGATTTTAATTACTGATTCATTTCTTAAAATTAATTAATTTAATTCTAATTAGGTGTATATAAAAGCAGAATGCATTTTGATTCATTGTACGCAACTTTTCATTTTTCTGGTTGTACACGATATAGCATCGCACCACATGTGCAGTCATACATGTACCTAAGGTGATGATGTCCATCTCATTCCACAATCTTTCCTGCCCCCATACCCCCTCCCCACCCCTTCCTCCCCTTTGACCAATCAAAGTTCCTCTATTCCCCTCCCCCCATTATGGATCAGCATCCACTTATTAGAGACAACATTCGGCCTTTGGTTTTTTTGGGATTGGCTTGATTCATTTTTAAAAATGGTTATTCAATTAACTCAAACTCTTCTACTAAGATTCAATTTGTTGTTTATGAGCCATATGTTTTAAGCCTTCAAGTTTATTGGCATTAATTGGTTCATATTTGTTCATCATCCTTAAAAGTTTTTTAATTTAAATTAATTTCACTTTTTAACCAATGCATGGAAATAAAAAAAAAATTGTACACATCAATGGGATGCCATATGGAGTTTTGAAACGTGTAATTCTATAATGTTTAATCAGGTTAAACATATTTGTTCCTTCAAATTGATTATGTCTTTATGGTGAAACATTCAAAATTCTTTCTTCTTCTGTTGAAAGTTAAAGTAATATTCCTGTTACCATTAGTCATACTACTGTGCAAGAACACACGGACAAATGCAGAACACTTCATGTTTATATGTCACCCTTGTGCAGAGCCATGCTAATTTTCTCTGTATCTTTCTAATTTTAGCATATGTGCTGCTGAAGCTAGCTCCTTCACCTTCTTTTTCTTTTTGTGGTATCTGGGCTTTCTTATCCACTTTTTATTCTTAATACTGTTTATTTTTGTCTCTCTTCTATCTCAATTTTGCCAGAGTTTTATGTATTTTTCATTCTTGTAAAATAATCTCATTTTGGCTTTGTTGGGATTCTGGATTTGTTTGCTATTTTATCATTTGTATTCTACTGTTTTCTAATTTTTTATGTTGACAGACTTTTGAAGAAAATTTAATGGTGTGATTCCATTCTAAGGAGTTTAGTGCCACAAATTTTGACAAATTGTATTTTTATTACTATTTAATATTAGTTATTTAAAAATTTTCCATTATGATTTTCTTTTTTCAACTCATAATTTCTTAGGAGTGAGTTTCTATATTTCCAAATATATTGGAAATTTTTGCCTTTAAAAAACTGAATTCTTTATTAACTTGTGACAAGGGAATGTGGTTAGGATAGTGTAATTTCTCCTAAATTTATTGAGTCTTGCTTTTTGGGCTATCATACTTTCAGTTTTTTTTTAAGTCCTAGATAGAATTGAGAAGAACATGAATAGGTATGAGATTCTTTATGTGTGGCTGGTGACTCAGGTTTACTAATTATGTTTAAATCATCTATTTTTCTAATATTTTTGTTTTCTTAACAGCAATAAATGAGAGAGATTTGTTGGCATTTCCTACTGCAGTGGTAGGCTTATCAATTTTACCCTGTAGTTCTGTTAATTTTTACTTTACTCATTTAGAGGCTATTTTATTAGATGCTTATAAATTTACAATAATAATAATTATTATTTTTAACTACAAAGAAAAAATTTTATCAATTGAAAGTTATTTTCTCTCACTTCTAAAGGTATTATTTCTTGTGTTTGGGCCTCCATTGCTGCTGTGGAGAAGTTTGCTGGTTTTTGAATAACAGCACTTTAATTGTGAAACTCCAGATACATGTACATTAAACCTTCTATTACTAGTATAGCATTAAACAGTATGTGTCTATTAATTTGCTTTTCATATTTTCTATATCTGTGACCTTGTACTATATATTGAATATCGTCTTTAAATTTATCCAAATATCTTTCAGGTGTGTCTCTCAATTTCCCAGTTGAATTATTAATTTGTTATTGGTGCATTATAGTTGTACATGATGATGGGATGGGTGTTATGTATTCATACATGCACACAGTGTAACAATATAATTTGGCCAATATCACTCCGGCACTTCCCCCCACCCTCCCCATCTCCCACTCCTTGGTCCCTTTCTTCTACTGATCTCCTTTAGATTTTCATGAGATCTACCCCCCTATTTTCTTTTCCTTTTCCCTCTCTAGCTTCCATATATGAGAGAAAACATATGACCCTTAATCATCTGAGTTTGACTTATTTCGCTTAATATAATGGAACATTCTAGTTCCATCCATTTTCCTGAAAAACACCATAATTTCATTTTTCTTTATGGCCGAATAAAACTCTATTGTGTATATTTACCACATTTTCTTTTTTCATTCATTCCTTGATGTATACCTAGGCTGCTTACATAGTTTGGCTATTGTGAATTGTGCTATTATAAACATGAGAATGCATGTATCACTGTAATATGATGATTTTCATTCTTCAAGATAAATACTGAGGAGTGGTATAGCTGGGTCATATGCTGGATCCATGCCTAGTCTTTTTGGGAACCTCCATATTGATTTTCATAGTGGTTGCACTAATTTATAGTACCACTGATAGTGTAAAAGTGTTTTTTTTTCTCCACATCCTTTCCAGCATTTATTATATTGTTGTTGTTGTTATTATTATTATTATTATTATTATTATTTTGGTATTGGGGATTGAAGCCAGGGGTGCTTAACCATTGAACCACTTTTATTTTAAAACAGGTTCTTGAAAACTTGTTTAGGGCCTCACTAAGTTGCTGAACTTGAACTTGCAGTCTTCCTGCCTTAGCCTCCCAAGCTGCTGGGATTACAAGCATGTACAACCATGTCCTGCTTATTTGTATTCTTGATGACGTCCACTCTGATTGTCATGAGATGAAATCTCAATGTAGTTTTGATTTGCATTTCCCTAATGGCTAATGATGTTGAACATTTTTTCATATATTTGCTGGCCATTTGTATTTCTTCACTTGAGAATTGTCTATTTAATACAATTGCCCCTTTATTAATTGGGTTATTTGATTTTGTTGGTACATTTTAAAGATTTTTTTATACCTTTATTTAATTTATTTGTATATTCATTTGTATATGGTGCTGAGGATTGAACCCAGTGCCTCACACATGCTAGGCATGCGCTCTACCACGTAGCCACAACTGCAGCCCCTGGTACAAAGTTTTTTGAGTTCTTTATGCATTTTAAATATTAATGCTCTGTCAGAAGAGTAGCTAGCAAAGATTTTTCTCCCATTCTTTAGGTTTTCTCTTCACATTCCTAATTTCTGTTGCTGTGCAGAAGCTTTTTAATTTGATGCTACACCATTTATTAACTCTTGGCCTTATTTCCTAAGCTTTAGGAGGCACCAATTGAATTTTAACGTCAATTATTATACTTTTTTATACCCAAAGTTTGATTTTTATGCACATCTCTATTTGGCCATTTTTTAAATGATGTTTTATTGCCTTTTAATTTTTTTCCATTCCTTAAGGCTACTTTATATTCTATATGTAGGACTTCCAGGACCTGAAGAATTTTGGTGTTTCTTATTCTCATTCATGTTCTTCATTTTATTATATTTTTGATCATCTTTGATTATGAGTTCATATCTTTTTTGAATAGGCTTTAGAGAAAATTTAGGTTTGGAGAAAAATTTCACAGAAAATGAATTCTCCATTCTTATTTCTGCCTATTATTAACATCTAGTATCAGCGTGGTACATTTGTTATAATTGATGAGCCAATAATGATACATTTTTATTAACTGAAGTCCATCATTTGTTCACTCTTCGCCTTATAAAGTCTATGGGCTCTACAAATGTATACTCTCATGTATCTACCATTACAGCATCCCACAGAATAGTGTCACTGTTGACAATTCTCTGGACTTCACCTATGTATCTCTTCCCACTGAACTCTGGAGTCCTTGGCAACCACTCATCTTTTTATTATCTCTGTAGTTTCACTTTTTCCAGAATGTCATTTAGTTATAATCTTATAAGATATAGCTTTTTCAGACAGATTTCTTTGACTTAGCAATATATATTTAAGAGCTTTTCATATTCTTGATATCTATTATTATTATTATTTTTAAAATCTCCGTATACTAACTAGCCCACTGTATGGATACACTACAGCTTGTTATGCATTCCTCCATTGAAGGTTATCTTGGTTGTTTACAATTTTGGACAATTGTAAATGAAGCTACTCTAACTGCTTGTTGGCAGGTTTTGAGCTTATCTCTCTCTCTTTATTTTTTCTGGTTGTATACTGAGTATATTCATGCCAATTTGTGTCTTCATACATGTGCTTTGGATAATGATGTTCATCACATTTCACCCTCATTTCTAACCCCATGCCCCCTCCCTTCCCCTCCCACCCCTCTACCCTATCTAGAGTTTGTCTATTCCTCCCATGCTCCCCCTCCCTATTCTACTATGAATCAGCCTCCTTATGTCAGAGAAAATGTTCGACATTTGTTTTATTTGTTTTTTTTTGGGGGGCGGGGGTCAGGGGATTGGCTAACTTCACTTAGCATATCTTCTCCAGCTCCATCCCTTTACCTGCAAATGCCATGATTTTATTCTCTTTTATTGCTGAGTAATATTCCATTATGTATATATGCCATGTTTTTTTTTTATCCATTCATCTACTGAAGGGCATTTAGGTTGGTTCCACAGTTTAGTTATTGTGAATTATGCTGCTATAAACATTGATGTGGCTGTGTCCCTGTAATATGCTGTTTTTAAGTTCTTGGGTATAGACCAAGGAGAGGGATTCTTCTCAGCAAAAAGAAATGTGTGAGGTGAACAGAGAGCCTACTTCTTGGGAGCAAAATTTTACCCCTCACACATCAGATAGAGCACTAATCTCTAGGGTATATAAAGAACTCAAAAACCTTAACACCAAAAAAAAAAAACCCACCAAATGACCCAATCAATAAATGGGCCAAGGACTTGAACAGACACTTCTCAGAAGAGGATATACAATCAATCAACAAATATATAAGCCCATATCTTTTGATCTGCAGACCTCAGAGTTGAAATGGGATGTTTTCCTCTTTAGAATGCTTGCTATTGTCTCAGCCCGTTGCCAGGGGGCGCTGCTAGTCTGAGACCATGTTACTCCCTTTTTGCACACCTGTCCTAAGGCAGAAATTTTGGGTTTTAGCTCCCCAAACTTGACATTTGTTCAGGGCTTCCTTAGTTTCTGGGTTTAGAAGTAGTATTGTCATTTGCCTTCAGGTATACTTATTCTGAGCCTTATATATTGGAGCTCCCCTGATCTGATTTCTTGTTACTTTTTTTTTCCCTTAGGAGATAAGGGTGGGATCTTGGAGAGACCTTTGTTTTCCGTGATCCCAGAAATATACTTAAAATAGGCTTATATTTAGAATCTAGTTGTTTTGTAACAGGAGGGTGATCTGCAATTTTAAGTTTGCTATTCTTGCAGAAGTCCTTGGGATGCATTTAATTAGGTGTTTAGTGGAATTTTTGTTGTTATGAACTTACATTTTTTGGAACTTTATATGTGAAGTTCTTCTGAGGCCTGCGTTTAATCTAGATAATTATATTTAATTCTATGAGGCACCTTGGGATATTATATTCTGTAACCACATCAAATACATTTTTGGTTTGGACTCTGGAGAGCTACTTTATTAGTGAGAATTCTGCTCCCAAATGGAGTCAGAGAGGGCTTGTCTTTGTATATGGGGGCCTCAGAGCATTTCCCCACCTTTTTAACTTCATCCAGATTCAAGGCCAAGACAGAGACCCTTTTGGTTCTTATATGCTACATCTTTTCCTGATTTATCACCATTCTGTCTCTCTTTGATATTTTTGACTGTGTGTCAGGGCTTCTGATCAGACCTTCCATCCTTGGATTTCATTCTCTGTTTCCTTTTGTGTGTGTGTGTGTGTGTGTGTGTGTGTGTGCGTGCGTGCATGAATCACATTAAAACTTGGAATCCAGATTATTGGGTGTATACTGAAGCCTTCAAGGCCAACAATGAATTCAGTGCTTGTTTATTGCTTTGAAACTTTTATGTCCTTTCATGGTTTCTGGTCTCTCTACTAAAAACAGGTATTTTAAATATTTTATCTGTCTCTTTTAGATGTTGTATAGGAGGGGTTTCTCCGAACTCTACTTCATCATATTCTGTTTTATGGTTTTTAACAATAAATTGCTCTTCTGTATTTTGAGCTGTATATTCGTCCTGGGATATCTGTTCACTGATGGTAGATTTAAGCAATGTGGACTATGCATGAACCTCCTCTACTTGATTAGCTGTTGTGTTTCTCCAGAGGAAAATCCTTCTTTGACACATTCTGTTTGAAGTATAATTTCAATCCCTTTGCCATCATGCTCACTCGCTTTTGTGTACACGTCAATTTCTTATTTCCCTTCTTAAAATTGATATCCAGAAGCCAATCTAATATTCCAGATATGGCTCTTGCCCTTAAAGAATGAGTGCATAGAATGAACACCCTTGGAAGTGTGTGACAGCAGTTGACTTGGTGCTGAGCTGCATGGTATGGAGGAAGGCTGGTTGGTGTGGGTAACAACTTGGAGAAGGATTAGTTCAGACATGTAAGGTAGGCCTGTTTGAAGGATTAGTTAGTGAAATACTTGCAGCAGTCAATAAAAAAAAAGTGATTTCATTAGAAACGACTGAAAATTGGGAGACTCTGAAGATTCTTGAGTAGGAGGTAAGTATATTATCTTGGACATTTTTTTTTTTCCTGGGCAGAATTCAGGAGAACAAGTGATCAAGTGGGGGAACCAATTAAGAGCTCCTTGCACAAATTCACGTGTAAGGTCTAAAAAGCCCAAACTGGGGATGTGACAGTAGAAATGTTTGCAGATTGAGAAGCCAGGAGAAAGGTACATTCATAATGGATTACTTTAAAAAGAGGAAAAGTGAGAAGCTAGGAAGTCACTTACCTATACACAGTCACATAGTCTACATTATGCAAGGAACCATCAGGCAAAGACTGTGGCAATGTGTTGTAAACAGAATGAATAAATCACAATATCAATGGAAACAGCCAGTAGCAGGCAGCATGCACTCTTGCAGGCCTATACCAATAACAGTTCTTTGTTGTTGAGTAAGTCTCACAAAGGCTCTAAACACAGGGCCATTGGCATTGTTTGCAAACAGCTCATAATGGTCTAACTTTGTGCCTGCTTAGATATCAGAGGACCAGATAACATTAATGGGATTCTTCACTTTTATAATAGAAACATGTTTCCAATAATCTAAATGTTCTTCTCCCCTTAACTCTAGATTCTGTGTACTCTGGGCAATAAAGGTGAAGTGAAAGCCATCTACCAACACTACATATCTCAGCATGTGGCCCAAAATTATCCTATCATTATAGTTCATCTCTTATAAATGAGGAGGAGAATGGGATGGATTTGGTCCTCCAGTGAGCCCACTGCCTCCCTAGGACCTATGAGCTTTAATATCTAGAATATGTTGCAGTGTTCCCCTTCGTTAAACTTGTTTTCCTGGGCATTAAGAAGACGGTACCTCATTTCTGAAAGCTTAAAGGCTAGAGTGTAACAAGTTGACAATGTCAGTAGCATTAGAAGCAATTACTAATTCATCACATTCAAATATGTGTTGACTTCTAAATATAGGAAGGAGAGATTAACTCAGGAAACCATATCCGAGTGGGTTAAGTCAGGATTGCCCTTTGCATTCACCCATCTCTTTATTTAGGCTGGAAAAGCAGGTCACTTGGACATCACAGTGCTCCTGAAAGAAGTCTTTGCTCTTGTTATTTATTTAGGTTGTTATTTATTTTTCTTACAGTGATTTTTCTTCTCTATTTGCATGTGAATTTGTGTTAATCTCTGTATGTATCTACTCACTTATATGTGGTTTCCAGCGCTTAAAAAATTACTTATAATTTTCTATACACAATTTCATAAAAAATTTTAAATGAAACAATTTAAAGTCTGATATTTAACATCTATCTAGTTTTTACTTCAAGGACTAATTTTTTCATCTTCAAGCTTTCTAATTGGTTCTTTTTCAAATCTATCCAGTTCAGATTCACATCTGCCTCTTTTCCTTCTGAGCTTTTTTTTTTTTTTCTTTTCTCCTCTTAATGGATATGTGATGTAAGGAAAAGAATTAACTGAAAAATGTCCCCAGGGCTAACTCGGAGTTGCCTGGACAGTGAGCTGCCTGAGCTGATAGGAATGGTAGAGGAAGTCCCTCACCTTCAAGATGCTGTACACTAACTTACCTTCTCATGGGACTTGGGACTTCTCCCCCCAACAGTAGTCCAATTTTTATGAGCCCCACAGCTGGTATCCCTAAGCAGTTTCTATAATCAATGGCTCAGATAGTTTTGTGTACTTTCATTGAGAAGGTTACTCTCAAACCTGTCCAGTAGGAAGTTACTGTGGGAGTTAGGAGAGCAATTACTTGGAAATCTAGACCCATACTGGCAACTGGCTGAGCTCCCAGCATTTCTCTATTGGCTGATGGGAGAGTAGAGGACTCAAGCCTTATCTTTTCTTGCTGATGCTCGGCTTGTAGTTTCCTCTTCCCCAGAATCATTGCTTACCCTTGTTGAGGGATGCTGTGGGGCCATCCCCAGTACTGTTCCTTGGTGCAGCAACTGCGTGGAACCACGTGGCATGAGCGATGTTGTTCTTCCTTGTCTCCATGGTTGTTTTGCACATACCTATTTACAAGTCCTTTCAGAAGATTTCTTGACTGCATTTCACTGGGAAATCATAGTCTTCTTATTGTTGAGCTTTTGGGTTTTCTTTCTTAGCAGTAACATCCCTGATAGACATTGGATTTTAGTCAGTAGCTGTATCTTAATTATTTTTATTACTTCATATACAAGAACTATTTATAGATTTATTCCCTTCTTTTTTGTCTCCTTCCCCATCTCCCTTCCTCCATTATCCTTTCTCTATTTCTTTCTGGCACACCTTCCCTGTGTGATGATGTGTCTATTATGTCCGCATGCATTACTCATTAAAAGCAAAATCTGTATTCTGTTCTTTGCCTACCACTTTCAGTCTTTTCTTTGATAAAGCCAACGAGGAGGCAGATCTCTTTAGGAGGATTTCTTGAAAGACAATTCTACTTTCCCCAGTAGGGGTACTTGATTTTTCATAGTGAGAAAATAGTTCTACATAAGCACTGTTTCTGCAGCACAAGTTGTGATTGAGGAGGTGACACTTGACATCAGGGACTGGTGGAATGTTGAATCCTCATGGCCTAGTACAGAAAAGAGTTCTTGTGTTTTAAACAAGTCTACTACCTGGCTTGACCCATACAGGATGCCGTGATCATTTAATTAAGAACATTTAATTCTATAATTTGGGCAGTGCTTTCCTTTGATAGAATCTATTTTCTTGTCTTTATATTCTATTTTACTCCAGAACTCATTGTTTAGTTTATCTTTTTTGTTTATGTCATACTCATCCTTGTCCTTATGTCTGAGCTCATGTTATTGAAGGTGATTGCCAGAGATAGGGATCAATAAGCCCTTCCGTCTGACATACTGCTGAAAAATAATTTTTGGGTTTTACCCAAATGCTAGTTTTATATATTCTCATTCTATTTAGTTGTAATGCAAATTCTTAAATGTAATGCTTACCCTTCCTGAATTTGTTATTTAAATTACTTCCACAAGAAGAATCTTCTTGTCTTCTATCCTATATTTAAAATTAATGCTGTTTTATCAGGAAACTTAGTATTTCCCTTCATGTTAAAAGAACAATTACTGTCTTACCCTTTTGTTAAAAAAAATGCTTCCACTTATTTTTAATTTAATACAGGTTATTAATGATTATATTCCTAAGGTTCTAAGATTCTTGGCAAGTGTCTTACAAGGGAACAATTGAAGTTGATACAGTCAGATCAGCACAGGTTTGTCACTAGATCAGATGCCAAAATTTCTGTCATGACTGCTTGATTAGGGCAGTTACTTGGTTGAGAGTGATTCCTTCCTGCCACACATTCGTTCAGTGGCCTCCTCTCACAGCCACTTCTGTGAGGACTGTAAGAAGGATGCTTTCTTCACATGATGCCTCGGGTACCAGAAGTGGTTTCTGGGGGTATGATACATGACTGTCCTCACTTCCCGTATAGTGCTTCGTTACTGTCTGCCACTCTCATGACTAAAAGGCGGCTCATTATTTCCATGTTTTATATAATTCTAGTGAGATTTTAGCCACCCCTTAGTTGCATTGCAAAATTTCTGGGACAAGCTGGACGTGGTAATTGCACATCTGTAGTCCAAGTTACAGGGAAGGCTGAGGCAGGAGGATTGCTTGAGGCCAGGAATTTGGGGTCAGCCCGCGCAACATAGCAAGACTCCAGTTCTTTTTAAAACAAATATTTATTTTTTTAGTTGTAGTTGGACACAATGCCTTTATTCCATTCATTTATTTTTATGTGGTGCTGAGGATCGAACCCAGGGCCCTGCGCATGCTAGGTGAGCGCTCTACTGCTGAGCCACAATCCCAGCCCCAAGACTCCATTTCTTAAAAAAAAATGAAAGAAAGAAAGAAAGGAAGGAAGGAAGAAAAACAGATTTTCTGTGATAATAATTTCCTGTTGCATTATGACAGCCATTATTCGTTTACAGTGAACATACCTGACACTGATATATTCCCAGTATTTCCTAATATCTCTATCAAAGAGCACACTGTCCAGGGGCATGTGCTTTTGGTTACTTTATTTCTCAGACAAACAGTAAATTTGGGGTGTTTTCTTGGATATCAGATTAAACATGATCAAATACCATTTAAAATTATATCAAATGAGTCAGAAAATTCATTGTATTTGCCGGAGGACAGAGTGTGTGGGGGAAACAGGTTTAGGGTCAAGTTAGGAGTGTGTGTATTTATTCTTTCAAAAGGAAGCTATTTGGGCCTGGGTTGAGGGAAGCCTGAAGGGAAGTCATCTGCCAATAAGGGAGACACAGCCTCCTCAGCCCATTGTAAATCTTGGTCCAATCTTTCCAGCTGCCCTAGGCACTTCTTGGGGAAGCAGAAACTGTCAACCATGAGCTGGAGGTATACAATAGTGGAGTTTTTGCCTTGCACATACGAGTCCCTGGGTTAAGTCTATCACTATAAAATACAACAACAAAAAAAAAGAAATGGCAACCATGACACCATGATGGTCCAAATTAATTTTATAGGCAAGTTCAGGGTATTTTAGGCATTTTACACCCTCCTAAATGACTAGTAGGTGATGGTACTCTTAGATGGGAGGGAGAAAAAAAACCCTATCATCCCCATAAAAGGCTCTCATTCAGTTGTCTGAAGAGGGTAAATATTTATCTTGAAGTATTAATTCAATTATAATCTGATGAATAAAAATATGAAGGACTGATTATTAGATCTTTATTCCATGTTTTAGAGGGAGTGAGGAAAGGACAAGGAAGGCACTTGACATCTGAGTTGTGGGGACCCTGGATGGTTAATGAAGCCCCTGATGGGGCTGAAGAATGGTTACATGAAGGGAAGGCTGGGGATCCAGATGGTGACCAGAATGCTTTGCCATCTTGCTGACTTGACAACTTTGCTGAGGAAGGACCTCCTTAAACTTCAGTGGGGTGGGGAAGAATAGAAGGCATGCATTGAGCTATTTTAATCGTGCAGCTGCAGTTGCCAGCAGCTCTACATGGTAGGATTTGGAAAGTCCTATTTTTAAAAGCATGATTGCCCTTGCTTAAATTAAGAAGCTGGGTCCCCACGAATTGGTGCCAGTGTTAGCTGCCATGTAGTCCATATGATACTATTTTATTACATTACTTTTGCTGTTGATACAAAAGAGTTTCCTTGCTCCTTCCCTATCCACACCCAATTAAAAAAAAAAAAGGAAAAAATTTAAAACTGGGGAGAAACCTTTGTTTAGAAGCAGAATTCACTCTCTGTGTCTCTGCCTAGAATCCTGCTACCAATATCTAGACTCTTCTTGCTGTCTTGTTTCTGAACCTACTGCTTTTTATTGTGGTACATACTATACAATTAAAAATATAGCTGCTTCTGTAAAATCACTTAACTAAGCTATTTCCCATATTCCATTAGAAGAAGTAAATTCAGGTTGTCCAGATGACAGGAAGCAATTATAATAAAGTACTAGTGCTGTTGGAGCTCCAAATTTATTCTTCGTCACCCATTGTCAGGGGTCATTTGGGTGTGTTCTGTAAGTGTGGCACTGTTCGCAGAGTTAGACATTTTTCCTAGACTTGCTCAGCATTTTGCACTTTTCTAGTGTTTTGTCATTAGAATTAAGTTAGAGCTTTGTAGATCTGGTTACTTCAATAGGGCTAAGGTTGTGTAGGATATAAAGAATACAGTTGATTTCTGCCCTTTTTGGAGGAAAATTCTTAAAACATGCTTGTTTAGAGCATTTGCAAAATAAAAAAAATAAAAATCTAACTGTAGGTACATAGTTTACATATTTCTTAGATTCCCCTGATGACTCACTTGGAATCATCCAGATGTTCTTTGGGTTAATACTTTTGTTCCACTTAATTATGTTGCATTATTTTCTGAAATTAAAAGGGATTGTTTATTGAATTCTCTAGCGTTGTCTCCTTGGGTTGACTGCTGGCAATTTTAAATTAAAATCATTATTCTTCATGATTCCCATAGTTAACACAGTTTAGCATTGTCTGAGTCTTCCCCTGGGTTGAACTAAAGAGCATAACTTCTTGTACCGTAGTACATTTTGCCCGAGATTACTTTTCTTAAAACCAGTCTGTTGCTTTTTATTCAGGTCATTGTTTGAAAAATGGGCTTCAATGTATTGGCCAAAACTTTGCCTGCATTTTCGACTGCCTTCTTTAAAAGTCTATCTTTGGAGCTTTGCCAGTCTTAGACTTGGTAATATCTTAATCTTGATTTGTGGTATAGATTTGATTTTCCTTAATATTTCTTCCAGAAAAAGAAAAACATCAAAAAACCTTATAAAAATTCAACCTCTACCTTTGAGATCAGAAAAAGGAAATTTAATTATATTTCCACCCTTTTCAATTTCTACTTCTCATCAATACATTCCTTTTGGTATGAAGTAGAAACCCTAACTGTCTCATTCTCTGACCTCCAGTCTCTTTCCATCTAGAGAGTTTCCATCTATCTTAGCCACTTGACCTGCCTTGCCTCTTCTATGCTAGCTTTCCTTACAAAGACAGGTTAATATTTTCTTCTATGACTTTTTAGGATTCATTTAATGTTTAGAGTCTGGCAGACAATGTCTCAGTTTTCCCCTTTACCTGGAGTGGAGGTTTCGCTGTTTCGTGTCCCTCCTAGCATTTATTAGGATAACTAGGGGAAACAGCCCTGAAATCAGCCTTAGTAAGCTTTTGAAGGCTTTCAACATTTGCTCTTTTACCTTTTGCAGTTACAGTTCTGTTCAGTGGTCACAAGGTAGAAGGTAATAGGGAAGAGTATCACACCACAATAAAACAGAGAATGGGGCTTAACAAAAAATGGGAATGAACCACAGTCTCAAATGCTGGAGAAAGTTTTGGCAATTTTGAATCATTAGCATGTAAAGCAATCAGTGTGGCCTAGATTATTCTTTTGAGATAATAGTGGAAGCAATAATCTGAGAGGCAAGACTGCTTTCCAAGGTAGGCAGTTATCACTGAATGTGTTTGAGTAGCCTCCAATTGACCATATTTTAAAGAGATGAGAAAGAGTAGAGGGTAGAAACTAGTTGTATATAAGAAATAAGACTGAAGCAGAAAAGAGGAGGCAGGGAATTTTCAAAATCCATACATCAAAAGTTTTGTTCTCTAAGGAAAAGGAGATAGGTCAGTTTGTGATAGTGGAAATTTTGGGGTTTAAAAGGGAAAAGTAATTTATGGAAATTTCCTTCTGCTTAATAAATGGAATAGGAGGTCACCTGCTAAAGTGGAATTCAGATTGGGAGGCTTGGCACAATATTTGCAAGGAGCGCAGTGAAAGAAGAATGCAAAGCTGACAATGAGTGGTGCTGGCTAAACCCTTACCAAGTCACTCTGAGGCTATAAGGTGTTTTTTTTTTTTTTGTACCAGGGATTGAACTCAGGGGCACCCACCACTGAGCCATATCCCCATCCCTATTTTGTATTTTATTAGAGACAGGGTCTCACTGAGTTGCTTAGTGCATCATCATTGCTGAGGCTGGCTTTGAACTCGTGGTGCTCCTGCCTCATCTTCCCCAGCCGCTGGGATTACAGGGGCTTGAAGCTTTTCATCAGAATTGTTGGACCAGCAAGCAAAGTATTTTTTCCCCTTGGTGTGTATTACTTTTGTGATTCATCCTGGAGCACAGTAGGAAAAATAACCTAGGATAAATGAAATTCTGTTGATTGGTCCCATGTGATTTTTCTTACTTTTTTCTGAGCTTGGACTGGGGTCCTTCGTAACTGTGAGAGTCCAAGGCCTTCAGAAGTTTAGGGTGTTTTTAACCCAAGTTGAACCTGATGTTCATTCCAAATGTAATTTTGAACTTGGTGTAAATGAGAGAGGTAATGGCCCAGTCTTGTGCAACCTGTTCCATCAGTTCTTGCTGTTTTCTCTCAGCACATGTGCCTTTTCTCACTGCAGTCCCTTTGGCTAAGATGACTTTCTGCTCTGACCAAGTCATCCCTCTACTGCCCAGGCATCCCCTGTGCTTAACTGGTTTCTACCTTTGAAAACCTTGGCTTAAACTTGACTTCTTTCATAAAAGTGTCTAAATTGTAGCCTTTCTCTCTCTTTCTCTGAATAGTGAAATCTGCTCAATTCAAATCTACCCCTTTTTTTTTTTTTTACTAGAGCTTTCTAGTTAAACATAGTAATTGGGTTCATCCAGACAAACTTTATTTTCTTACTTCTCCCTGTTTTTTTTTTTTTTTTTTTTTTTTTTTTAGGTAGGCTTTAATTTTCTTGTAAGAAGGGCCATATCTTTTATTTATTTTTTGATCCATTCACCATAGTCTAGTACCAGATAGGTACTGTTTTAATTTAAAATGTTCAATATGGAATTATTTATAATCACTTCTATATGGTTATTACAATAGTTAATATTTAAAATATTTGCATTCCTTATTTTGTTTTTTATAATGCTTCAGATTAATAATTATTATAAGTAAGTGTTTTTGGTGTTTCAGGCATTAAGCTTTAGTAATGTGGTAATTTGAAATACTATTTATAATTTAAGTTTTATTTTCCTATCTTCATTTTCATGGCTCTGTACATGCTTGGGTGGCCCCACGTCGTGACTCTTAAGGATGTCATGGTAACCTGGCAGAGAATCCTTGGGTTAAGTTGTTCTTTCTTCCCTTCCTGAGATGTGTTCAGCTGTTATGATATGCTCCTTCACTCTTTATTTCGTTGTGGGTTATCCATGATGACAAAATTATATCTTTTTTATGCTCTGAATTTTTACTGTTCTTTTTCTAGAGACAACATGACACCATGATATTTTGAAATATACGCATATATACACACACACAAATAGGTACATATATACACTAGTATTATATAATAACTTTTATTTTTAAACACAGTTAATTAATTATTAGTAATATCATTTATCTTATAATTGGGTTCTTATTAGGCAGTGATAATTTACATGGCTTATTCAAGCCAAGGAGCTTTTTATGCAATAAAGAAAACAAAAGAAAGAATTTAGGTTGAAAAATAAATTCATTAAAAATAATCACAAAGTATATTTATTACAACATAAGTTTATTATCAAGCTCCATATGGCATAAAATACATGTTTTTGTTTATTTTAGGAATCAAACATTTTAAGTCCAGTGCAAGATGGAACCAAGAAACCCCAGATTGACAGCAATAAGAGCAATAACTACCGGATTGTAAAGGAGGTCAGCAAATTTACAGTATCTTTATATAGGTTTATATTTACATGATATTAAATAATTATCATAAATAATTGTTGCTTATATATTATATTTATTTAATATTGTTGTTTATAATGCTTTACTTCTTTTTAAAGATTTTGATTAGGTTAAGTAAACTCTGCATACAGAATAAAAAGTGTCGGAACCAACATCAACGATTACTGAAAAATATGGGGGCTCATTCTGTCGTGTTAGATCTTCTGCAGATACCCTATGAAAAGGTTTGTCCTTAAATACCTTTTTCTTTAACTTTGTATTTTGATACAATTTTAAATGTATAATAAAGTGAAAAAGAACTTTTCTTCTCTTAACTATTTGAGATTGAGTCCCCTACCTGATCACTATCATCTTGAAACCTGTTAGTGTGTATTTCATGCAAAGACATGGTTCTACATGACCGCACTACAGCCTTCCAAATCAGGAAGGGGTATGACATTTTGCTGTCATCTAATCCCTGACACCATTCAAATTTCTCTTTATCCCGGGAGTGTCCTAATTGACACCAGGATCCACTTTAGAAACACGCAGTTTGGGGTTGTTATGTATTTAAATTTTCTGGTGCTGGAACTCTCATGTCATTGATACTTTTAAAGATAGCCACTTATCTTGAAGAATGTCCCCTAATTTGGGTCAGCTGTTATGTCCTCATGGGATTAGACTCAGTAAAGCATCTTTGGCAGGAACATGGCAGAAGGATACTCAGTTCTTCTCATTGCTTGCTAGTAGGTGGCACATGGTTTTAATTGCCCCATTATTCATGATATTCACGCTGATCACTTGATTAAGGTGGTGACTGCTTGGATTCTCCACTGTGAAGTACTCACTTTCTCTTCGTGATTATTAAGTATTTTGTGGAGTGATTCTGTGAAACTAAGTAAAATTCCCATTCTTCATCTAACTTTGAGTACATCCTTTCATTTACTTGTATCAGTGTGGACATGCAGAAGTTCATTTTACTCAATAGGTTATAATAGGATTCTATCATTATTTTGACTCACAGTTTTCCCCAGAACTGGCCAGTGAAGCCCTTTCAAGCTAGATTCTGTGTCCTCTAACATGTCCCCATCATCATGATCTGGCACAGTAAAACATTCCAGGTTCATTCTACTTCAACTTTGAATCAGCCATTTCTTTAAGAAGCCCTGGTTCCATTTGATAGAGAATGATATTTAGAAGCAAAGTTTTGGAAAATGAGTGTGCTCGTTGCTATTGATATGTTGCATTTTCCATGTCCTCTGAACAGACAAAGTCCGAGATATGCATATGTGTGTGTGTACATGCACATACATATCCAAGTTACATTGACATTTGTTTTCTTATCTGTTTATACATTATTGAAAACCATGTTTTCATAACCATAACTCTAATTTCAAAACCAGAGTTCATGTTAGTTTCTCTTTTTTGGTACTGTGTATTCATTCTCTAACAGTTAGAACCCTGTCCTCTCCCATTGTCTTCTTAAGACAGTTACTTATTTATAGGTACCCAGTAAAAAACTGTCTTCCACTGCACTGCTGCCACACCTCCATATAAACACCCACCCCTTTCATCGGTTCACACTGGTCTCTCATATCACCCAGTAGGGGATCTTCTTTTCATCTCCTTTGGTGCCACCGGGCCAGGCTGGACCTTTCTCTGTTAGGATGCCCTCCTCACTTGATCTTCTATTGGGTTGTCTGCCTTTCCCCATTAGTTACTTTCTAATATATAAATTTACAAGTCTACCATTCCTAAGGTGGCATAATCCAGCCTGTGGTAAAGAATGCAATTGAAGAATTCTTGGAAGCCAACAAAAGATACTAAATCCTCAGTATTTATTCTCTGGATTATTTTATCTGATATTATAACATGGACATTGGACACATGATGAGTTCCCTTCTAATAATATAACTGGAGAATTGAACACTTTTTACTCCTTTGTTTCTATGGGTTTATTAAGCTTTAATAACTAGATTGTTTAGAAATAATAATAAAAACAGAAAAGAAGTGAGAAGAGAGTTACAGGGAGCAGGAGCTGCTGTAGCACTGGCCCCAGGGATGCCCTTCTATCCTGCTGGCTTTTCAGTGGGAATTGGGCATTTCTGTGACTGAAGTGTCTTCATTGTCTTCTAACTATTCCTGGGTTACACAAGTTGAAAGAAAGTGTTAGAAGATTTTGAAGTAAAATTTTCCCACTTTTATTTAGAAATGGGGTTATTTTTAGTCTTATTTGTTAGTCTAATTGATTCTTCCCTATTTTAAATATGAAGAAATGGGCCTATTAAGGACTTTAGGCTGCTTGCTTAGTTATAGATGGCATAAACTCTAGACCCTTAGATTAGGAAAAAGGAAGACATTAAACACAATTAATATAAGCTATGACTCAAAACACAAATTCATTCTGAATCTCTAATAATGGCCACATGACAAATGGGCAATGAATTATATATGAAGTTATTAGATGATTTCAATAATGTGGAAAGACCACTTTTTAAAAATTAAATTATGTATTTATTCTAATTTGTTATACATGATGACACAATGCAATTCATTTCCTATTACACATAGAGAGCACAAGGAGGGAGGGCAGAGGAGATGTGGGCCGGGTGGGAAGGAGTGGGTGTTCAGAGATGGGGAAAGGCAGAGAATATTCAGAAAGACTGGGGCAAAACAAGAACGGGCTGGGAAACAAAGGGAGGGTCTAAGGACTGTAACCCAACAGATATGAGGACAAATAAAGAGAAGACGAGGAATATCTAGAAGTCAGGGAAGTGGCAGGCGCAACTGTGGGAGGTGTAGAAACATAAAGGCACAGAGAAGAGCAACCATGAAATAGAGGAAAAAAAAATGTCCGCCGGACAAAGGAACACATTTTTTAAAAAATAACTTTTATTTTTCAAAAGTTAATATGTACTTTCCAGGAAACATAAAAACGTAAGTAAAGAAGAACGTCATCCAGTCACAAGCAGTTTAGTCAGGACTGTCCTGGGTCCTGCCTGTACGTACGCAGCATCCTGTTTTGTGTGGTTGAGATCATAGACCTCAAGTGTGGTTTTCCACATCATGAATATTCACCAATTCAAAAATCCCAAGGCTATAGGAGTATTTTTTAAACCAAGCATATACTACACCAACTCAATCTGTTAGGAAAAAATTATAATCCTGCCTTTCTTGGGAACAAAATTTCGCCAAAGACAAAAATGGCATCAGGATTCTAGATAGATGAATTGGCAGAGTTACAACTAAAAATTTATATGCAAATTTAAAATACTTAATACTCAATTTAAAATGAGGCATAAAGCAGCAGAGTACACTGCAATAATGTTTCTAGGAGATTCATTATCAGATTTTGACTACTAAAATATTAGCAAGAAAGCATGTTCCCTGTGAATTAAAATATTCCAGCAGTACAGTCAGAAGATGCACACACATCAGTGGCTCACATCAGAATATAAATCCTTGAGTACTTGTTCCACTTTCCCCTGTGTTCTTCCTTCTGCCCCTCTGCTCCAGCCCAATGAACAAGTCCTGATACACACTTTGAAGAGATAAAACAATTCCATGTCCAAGATGCATCTTTTCTATCAACTATGACAATAAGATATGTATGAGTTAGTTAATTTACTAGCTCTGCTTTTTATGATACACTGCCATCTCGAGACATCTAGAAAACTTAGATGTTGTGAAATAAAATGTGAATTTTGTGTATAATAAACACAAGTACCTTACCAAAAAGGCACGTGTAGATCTACGGCTGTATTCTAAAACTGTCTTCCAGATACAGAAATACTAGCAGAGAACGTTTCTCCTTCTGCTTTTCTTCTTCTTCACCATTCCAGTGACTAAGTTTTGGATGACCCCTAGTTTCCAGAGATGGATTGACAATGGTCATTTGCAGAAGACAGTTATTCCTAAAAACTAACAAAAGGATATTTGTGGTGGGATTGTTTTGCTACTTCTACTATATTTGGGCATTAGGACTTATATTTTAATACCTAGCAATATTAACCAAAATGCACATAAAACAATGACTAGACAATCAGAACGAATCTAAGGGGCACAGAACCTTTCTCTATGCATACTTTCTCCTTGTCCCACCCACCACCCAGTGAACAGTGAGCACACTCTCCAAGATGTCAAATTTAATAATTCCATCCACCAAAATGGCAACCATTCTTATGTAGTAACAAAAAATACTTAAAGGGCATTACTTTACCCTCTAATTTTACCATATGTTGGGTATGAATAGACATCTTGAAAGACTAGATGTTTCCAACAAGGACTTAAGTGTTTTGCTGTGTGTATGTTATATATAATGGACAAAGAAGTCCCAGTTTTGCAACATCTCATTTCTACATGTTAAAGAGGTTTCTGGTGTATGACAGAGTGGTTAGTATAATTAGCACATTTTGTCTACTTTGTGTTGAAATTCATAGGAAATTCTGTCCTCCTAAATGACTTTTGGATATGAATTTGTTTGACAATCTCTAAGCATTACATATGCCTGTGCTTGTTCACTAGACTGAACGTAGAGAGAAGGAACTGGGGAGGGAAAGGTTCAAGGACAAACGGTCATATTAGAAGATGTGTCAGATTATAACCATTGCTACATGTGCAATTTTATTTACCAGTGCTGTGTGCATAGTGAATAAGTTCTTATAGGAAATATTTAGTCCTTCTAGATATTTAAAAGTGCTTGATATATTTAGAAGTAGAAGTAGTAAAATAAAATTTTTGTAAATATCCCCCCAAAATGGTAGGAAATCTCGTGTTTGGAATCGTTAAACCATCTCTGAACAGTTTACTATCTGTACTTTTTCATTGGGTTGAGAGAGTTGGGAGGAAAGAAGTTGCAAAAGGTGTTTTGTGAGAGTGTGCTAGAAAATTTCAACTTTCCCATTGCCTTTGATGTTATATGCATTTCATTTAAACCTTGCTGCATTTTACATTTTGTGTACATACTGGACAAAGGAGTCCTAATTTTATAATGTCTACTTTATAGATATTAAAGAGGTTGCCAATGTATGACAAATATAGAGTTATTAAACTAACACATTTTGTGCAGTTTGTGTTACAACTCATAGAAAGATAATCTTCTGAAGGAACATTTTTTTTGATAGTATTTGCACTCAGGTTTGTTTCTCTGTATCATGTGCTACTCTTTTAACTTACAGAATGATGAAAAGATGAATGAAGTAATGAATCTAGCCCATATCTTCCTGCAGAATTTCTGCAGAGGAAATCCACAGAATCAAATTCTTCTTCATAAACATCTGAATTTGTTTTTAACTCCTGGTGTAAGTATTTTAGTGATTTCTAATATTTATAGTAAAGTATGCATCAGATTAATCTTAGTAGCACTAATGAACAGGATTTTATTAATCCTTGTCATCTCATTTCTTCCTTGTAGGTATTCTCTCCTTAAAATTGATCATCTTTTTATTTCCACTAAGGACTCTTTTAAAGTAAATTTGGAAATTGCAAAAATTTTATATGCAAATGACAATTTCATTTTTTCATGTACAGTTTAATGTTAGAACAATGATAAGGTATAACAAAGAACTAACTTAATAATACCGCAAGATAAAATATGGGTAACTTGAAGATAGAGTTAACTCTTGCCTTTTAAACATGTTTAAGCAGATCTTAAGAAAGAGCTTTCTTTGAATAATAGATAATTAAATTAATGTCAAGAACACTATTGCTGACATGTTGTACTTCATGATAATAAGCTTCTGTCTTCAACTGAGTTCCTTTGTGAGCTGAATTTCTTTTAATGGTTAATGATCTCATTGCATTTTGTAAAAGACTTGCACAGAAAATTCACTTGGGCTTCATATAAAATGTAAAGCTGATCACAAGCAGGAAAATTAGTCTAATTTTGTAGAATACAAAATTGATCTTATCATTATTACAAAGCATGTTCCCTGTTTAGCTCCTTGAAGCAGAAACGATGCGGCACATCTTCATGAACAATTACCATCTGTGTAATGAAATCAGCGAGAGGGTTGTGCAGCATTTTGTGCACTGCATTGAGACACATGGCCGCCACGTGGAGTACCTGAGGTTTTTGCAAACAATTGTGAAAGCAGATGGTAAATACGTGAAGAAATGCCAGGATATGGTAATGACAGAGGTGTGTTCTTAGTTTGTATTTTATCAGTTTGACCTAAACAATATGCTTGAATGTGTATTTTCTGTTAATTTAGAAAAAAAAAAAAAGCCAAGCAACCATTTTGGAAAATTATTTCATCATGACTCCTTAAGCACAAATGTATTTTGCTTTAGTCCAATGAAGCAACACATTACAACTTAAGTTTATGATTTTCTAAGAGTATTTTCGTTTGATTCATAATGAATTTGGGTATGTTAAATAATGACTAAAGTCTTACCATTTCCCAAGCTTATTTGAAATTCAAGTAAAAAATTTAGTATTTTAGAGTTTTCAATAATACAACAAAGAGATAGAACTCTGTTTAGTACCTTTATTGTTCTGTTTCTGAAATGTAGAATGGGTGTTCTCTGCCATATTTTGCAAAGGCTTCAAAAGGAACCAATCAATTTAAAAGCTACTTGTTGGTGCTTTATTATAGCAGGTGGGAACTTGCTACTTAGAGTAACACAAGAATCTATGAAGAATGAATGGCTGAAGAACTTAGTTTATTTTGCCCTTTTTATCTTGATGTTTGGTACCGAGTGAGATTTACATAAAGAGTGAGTTACTCACTAGGAACCAAGGGTGAGACTTTGGGGAATTGGCAGCCCAAAGAGCCCATCTGGGTAAATCACCACTCTGTGACGAAATGGTTCTCTTGTGGCCTGTCTGGATTAAGGCAGTTTCAAGTCATAGCTACCAAACTGTTACACTGTATTATAGACTTTGTTGGTTTGGGGGCAGCTTTGCAATAATATTCTTTCAAGTTAGGGATGGGAGATATTTTTGTATTGATTCAATATGAGTCCCTCCTGCCATTTAGAAATCTTAAAATTAATTCAGCAAAAGCTTAAAAATTTTAAATGTCAATTATTGTTATTAAACATTGTAAGGAATGTTTTACACTTGTAAAGTTTACCTTTTTACAAATTATATTTACATTCACATTAGTTCTTCTTTAATGCATAGAAATGTGTGGGAAGTAATTTGATTTGGATTCTGATCACCAAGGAAAGAATTAGAATGAGAGAGGAGCAAATATTTAAGCCATCCCTATGGCATTTATCAAATGATGTGTTTCTACGTGTGAGGAAGTATTTTTAATATTATGTTAATATTTAATATATTTGTGATATGTATACATTTTTCTTCCAACAAAACTGCTCAATTCATTGGCTTATCAATTTAAATATGATAAAAAGATTAAAAATTGCATATCTATTGTTCCCCACTAAAATACTCATTTTGTATTCAGAAAATTGGTCCTTGTAAGAGATAAACAGTAATATTTTATGATGTTTCAGCAGTAAAATTGCTACTTGCTGGAATTTTCCACTAAAATTATACAATAAAATCTGAAGGAAAATTCATGTCCTAAAAGCCCTTACTATTCATTTCTTTGTGTCTCATTTTTTAGTAGTCTTCTCCTTATTTCTCCCTCTTCTGCTTTTACCTCTGTTTTCTTATGATGCTTTCCCATAAACATGGAGTTTTCCAGACTTTTGTAGATTTATACTTGGCTCAATGTACTTGCTTACTTATTTAGTCACTATTGAAGTGGTTTGGGGTATACCATCCTGTTTAGTAAAAATTAGACATAAGTGACCACAAATTGCTAGTGCTTTGGCAGTAGAGTCCTCTAATATGGAGGGAAATAAATTTGTTATTTTATAGGTTTGATTTCAGTGTCTAACTCACTGATAACCCTTGCTACTGTTCATGTTGTCTAATTCTTGCCACCTCTGCTGCACCCATATCTCTCTGCCTCATTTTTGTAGCTTTCACAACTGGTCACTTGGCACATGATTATAATCTTTTCACCATTCTTTCTTGGCATAATGATTCCTTCACAGTGTTATCTATGCTTTTTATAAAGAGATACAACTGTTTTTAGATAGATAAAGCCTTTGGAAATAAAATGCAAGAATGATAATTTGGATGGCAATGGAGATTCTCTTATTATCATTTCAGTTGATAAATGGGGGTGAAGATGTGCTGATCTTTTACAATGATAGAGCATCATTTCCAATCCTTCTCCACATGATGTGTTCAGAGAGAGACCGAGGGGATGACAGTGGCCCCCTAGCCTACCACATCACCCTTGTGGAGTTGCTGGCAGCATGCACAGAGGGGAAGAATGTCTACACTGAAATCAAGTGTAATTCCCTTCTGCCCTTGGATGACATAGTGAGGGTGGTGACCCACGATGACTGCATCCCGGAGGTAAGCCTGGCAGAAGCTCAGTAGCTGTAGAACCATCATAAAGTTTTGAAGTACATCTAAGTGCTGGAAGTCTCCCATACTAACATTTATGAGATCACACGAATTGAGAAATTGTAGTTAGCTATATAATTTGGGAAATTTAAGAAAATTTGGGAAATTTAAGAAATTTGGAAGCAGAGTAAAAATTTTTTTTAAAGTGTGGCCCCTGTTAGTTTACTGGAAGCTACTAAAAATGCCTCTTAAATTTTAAACATGGTAATCAGATCAAATGAAAACTTTACTTGTAGCCTGTAGTATATTTTTGAGCATAAACAGGCACTTCATAAATGATTTATAATCATTGATTGGAGAGACTAGGCTAGTGCTGAAAGATCACACACTGAACTCTGTAAGTTTACTTTGCTTTATGGAATAAATGTGTTCTTGAAAAATACCATACACAGTTTGCTTTATTCTCACATCCTCCTTTACCCTCTCAATTTGATTTATTTTTTTTTTATTTTTAGTTATAGGTGGACACAATATCTTTATTTTATTTGTTTTTATTTTTGTGTGGTTCTGGGGATGGAATCCAGTGCCTCATGCATTGCTAGGCAAGCACTCTACCACTGAGCCACAACCCCAGCCTCTCAGTTTGGTTTTGATGATATAGAGGAAAAAATTAGCAGAAGCTGGTTGTCTGCTATCAGGGTTCTATTAATGAGGCTTCCTTTGTAATATTATGGTGTATTATTGAAAAATTTTCAAATGTGTGATATACTGAAAATTATATGAAACCAAACATTTTAAATTACAGTAACTTAAAAAGGTGTCAGGGGAGTTAACTTTCCCATTTCTAAATAGTCTTCTGTAGTGATGGACTTTAAAGAAAATTTTTGGAAGTTCTGTAGGATTGTTGACATCTCAATCCTAGGGTACTTCATGCCTTGATTTGTTTGAAACAAGATGGCAGAGAGAATATAGTATAGTGAGGAAGTCTATCGGTTCTGTCCTTATTTGTGGTCCTGGTTTGGCCATGCCTTTTCCCATATGCAGCTCCCCTGAAAACACCACCTTTACTTCTAGGTTTGTGTAAATAATTCCCCTTCACCCTTTAGAACCTGATCTGGGCCTTACATCTTCAGGAATAAGTGTCCTGGCCTCCTGTAGCAGAGAGTCTATGAGTCTATAATGTGAAATTTGTCATTTGAATTTTATTCATTAGTAAACATATTTAGCCCTCATACTCTTTTCCAAGATTATAAACTCCAGGAGAGTAACAGTTAGGGCTGTTTCTGTTCATCATTACATTGTTTGGGCTGGAACAATACTCAGTACATATGTTTTGAATGAATGAACAAATGAATTAAAGGATGAGTCAAAGTCCTGGATCAATTACTGCCTAGTGATATCACTGACTCAAACATATTACTTGACTTTTCAATTTTCAGTTTCCACAGTTTTAAGATGAAATAATTATAATACATGTCTGATAGGATTGTTGGAGAATTGAATTAAATAAGTTAGTACATACAAAATGCCTAAGGTGTTTGGCACACAGTAAATATGGCATAAATATTTACTTCTGTGGCCTGTGATGGCATGCTGACTGGCTCAAATATTTCCCTATCTGTGACCATCCTTGACACACACGCCTACTGTGGATGGCTTGTGTTAGACCCCAGTCAAGCAGAGAAAATCACCAAGGTATGCAAGCTGGCCCTATGTTCCTGTGGTTCTAACTCTAATTCCATGGATCCCCGAAATAGTTTAATTGATTTTTTGTGTATATACATTTTTCTTATAGACTTATAGAAATTCATTAGATTTTTATAATGAGAGAAACAAAGAAAATAAAATAAAAAATGACTGCCCTGTGTGCTTTCCACATGGTATATATTGATGAGACTCATCCTAATCCTTCATGAAGAATTTTGCTGATTCTGAGGAATGTACTACATTACCAAATAATACTTCTTTTTTGTTAACTATGAGTTTGTTTTTTTTCCTCAGGATCAGTAGCATAAGTTTCTTTTTTTTTAATGTCAATGAAGTATTGTTTTGTCAACATATTTAAGCATTATATTAGGACTCCTGGTTGCAAGTGACAAAGACCTAACAAAGTAGTTTAAACAAGAAAGGGAATTTAAGGAGATTTTACTGGCTCTTGTACTTGGAAATTTGAAGGACTATTGTTCAAGTGGATGCAGAGGTTCAGAATTCTTTCTGTTGTCCCTTGTTCCTTTGTGTCTTTGTCTCATTCACTTCTTCTGGGCATAGTTTTTCTCTCCACACACCTAGCAGATAGTGTCTTGAAGTTCAGATTTATCATGTTTCACTTTAGTAGCAGGTGAGGGCGGGGGTCAGGGGAGAGAGTTGGGAGAAGGGGCAGGGAAAGAGGGAGGGAGAAGAGGAAGAGGAGAGAGAGAGAGAGAGAGAGAGAGAGAGAGCGAGCAAGCTCAAGGGAGCACCCCTGACCCCTAGAGTCTCTGTGATAGGATGAGGGGCTTGGTTTGCATGAAATGCTCATTCACATATCAGTCCCTGAGCCTACAGACCTCAGTACTAGATCACATGTTCACCCCTGGATTGGAGTGGATTGTCCTGGCAAAAGAAAGAAAATGGGAATGCATTCTGGGTAGATAAACATGTGGTAATATACTACAGGAACTAACACATTTGATCCTTTAGTAATTTATATTTGAAAGTGATCACTAAAGAAATTAACTTTCTTTTGAATCTGAAATTTACACAGGTTAAAATTGCTTATGTGAACTTTGTTAATCACTGTTATGTTGACACTGAAGTGGAAATGAAAGAAATCTACACAAGTAATCACATTTGGAAATTATTTGAGAACTTCTTGGTGGATATGGCAAGGGTAAGTTGTGCTTTTACCTTTAAACACTATTCATGTTTAGTAAGGTTGGCAATATATGCTCTCTCTAAACAGAATTAAACAGCTGCGATTTCCATCAAACCTACAACCTTTTGGTGCAGTCTCTTACATTCATGAAGTTGTGAATGAGTTCCACCAGATTGTAAGATTTAATGCGTTAATGTCCACAAAATACCTCGTACAGTATACGTAGTACTAGATAGTGTTCATTTCTTACCTTTACAAATGATATTTGTCTGTTATCAAGTAGAATTTTAGTAGCATTTTTACGTTGGTCTGAGAAGACATTTGGCAGAGGTCATTTTGTAATCAACTCATACCATGAGTGCAGTTAACACCACAGATGGGGGAGGCCTCCAGGCCTCAACCTCCTCTCTCAGGCAGGTAGGCACTTGACCTGCCTGCAGACTTACATTACTCATTATTGCTCCTTGAGCCTTCCTTGGAAGCATGTTGGAATAAGTTAATCATGTGGTGTTATCACTCATGTCAGCAAAACGAGACTCTGCTTTTGCTTGGAGTCCATTTCCTCTTGTTTTTGTTTTGTTCTGTTTTGGGGCAGGGTTTAGGAAAGGATGTGTGGAGCTGGATGGCATATTCTAGATCCTGCTCTGCATGTTTTTGTTCTGTTATTACTAAGTAAGTGAATGAATAGATAAAGAAAGGAAGGAGTGAATCTTCGGTTGAAAGATAGCACTGAATTCTCTTTAGTATGTGTTGGTCCTTCCTTTTGCAAAGTGAATTCTTACAATGTCCAGGGTCTATTATTTTAATTAAAAAAATCTTCCATAGTTTTATTATTTAAAGTAATAGGACATGGAGTGAAAATAAGCCTTTCACTGGTAATGCTGTATAGATAACTCCTTAGGCCTGTTATGAGTTACGATGGCCTGTGCTTGTCTCTCTGGCCTGTCCATTCGTGAGTGCTGGTAGCTGTGTAGAGGATTCATATACATTTCTTTGTTAAAGGATTGGTGAAGCCCTTATTTCCACCATCTTTCAGAATGTCATTTCACTGCCTTTCTATAGCCCCTTCTAGAAGGAGGGACAACACAGCAGGTACAGTAAAACACTATGACCCTAGATACCCACGAGCACCTTTGGAAAATACAGTGGGCCCTGTGCTTTTCCTTTCTACTTAGCCACAGTTTCCAGGTGAGATTCACTCATTGTATCTTTGGGTGGTTAAGTGTGTGCCATCTCCACTAGGTTCAAGTTCACGTGAGGTAGGGTAGTTCCTGTTTTACATCATTTCCATCTGACTGGAAGCCACTTTTACCTTTCTCAGGTAAATCTGCACCTGTAAAGAAACCACTCTGTTTTATATGAGATTTAACATAATACTCATATGTATTCCCACTGGCTTATGAAAATTTAGTATCTAGCCAGATGCAAGAATGTGAAAGAGTCTCTGGAGTCCTTGAAGTAAAGGATGATTTCTGTGCCAATGCCTGAGCTTTAAAATTGCACGTGCAGGAAGATGCTAAAGAGATTATGGACTGATTTGCTGAGTTACACGTACTGTGCCACTGAGTAGAGATAAGCCTAAGAAAGACCAAGGGCGTATTCTAGGCAGCGTGAGTTATAGGGCTGAAAGGACTTTTTTTCTTTTCTTTTTTTTTTTTTTAAACCACAGAAAGCTGATGGTAACTGCCATTGATTATGGCACCTTGGAAACACTTTTCCACTAATGCATCCGGAAGACAAAAGTGTATAGATTTATGTTCTTTTTTTTTTTTTTAAAGTATGCCTGTGGGAAGATTGCTTTTTGTTTGTTTGTTTTTCATTTTAGCTGTTTTGACGAAGCAGATGATTCATGTTATTTATTCTGTAGTCTCTAAGGGAATTTCAAGACCTTCTAGGTCTATTCACTTTTCATGTCTAACCACAACGGCTTAACTATACTGTGAAAGTACTTTTTCCTTCTTATTTCCCTCCTGTCCATATTTTAAAGCAGAGGTTCTCTAATCCACTCACCGGATTTGTCAGGAAATCACCCTTTCTGTTTCCGGAGAGAAAAGGAAGCCTGACTCTTCCACATCTGGAATTTCTTTCTTCTATAAAAAAAAAAAAAAGATTAAGGGGCTACTTCAAATGTTTAGTTCAAATTATAAAATAAGTATGGTTAAGTGAGTAGAAATTGGTCTTTCCATTTAGTAGGGTAGTAGTTCTCAAGCTTTAGAATTACTTGGGGACTTATTAAAACACAGATTGCTCGGCTCTGGCCTGAGAGTTTCTGATTCAGTACCTGGAAGACTTGGCATTTTTAAGACTCAAGGTGATGATTTATAGTTGCTGGTCCAGGGAACACACTTTGAGAATTGCTTTAGTAGAGAATGGTGGTTGAGGGTAGGTATTTTACAGAAGGTAGCCAGATCAAAGCCTGTGTCCACACTGGCTCTGATTATCTTGGGCAAGGTACTTAGCACCCAGAGTTTCCTTATTTATATAATGAATAGAATACTAACATATTCCTCATGGTGTTCCTGGGAAGATTCAGTGAAACAAGGCATGCAAAACTCTTAGCAAGTTGCCTCCTAGGAGAGTGGGCAACTTCACCTATATTATTATCACCAGTATTATTGAAAAGTTGTCTGGAGCCTAGCAACTTTAAAGTGCTTCCCTGAGACCTATACCAAATAATAATATTGAGTATAACCAAAGGGGGGATCATCCAGCACCGGCAGAAACCCAAAACTAGACACGAAGCTGGACATGCACAACGGTAGTTGATACGTTGTCACAGAGGGCATGAATCAAATTCGGATTTTACAACAAAGTTATGAAATCCCATGATACTCAATTAACATAAGTGAGAAATGGTGAAGAGAATCTGTAGGAAAGTATTTGATAAGATGGATGCTGTGGTCTTACCATAGCATGTTAGGGTTAGAAGAGATGAATATATATTGTTCAACTTTATGTCCAGTTCATAGTTTTCAGCACTACCTGAATATTTCTTTTAACAATGATCTTTCTGTTTTTGAGGCTTTTGTTTTTATTACCACATAACTTAATTATTAAAAGCTCTTGTATTGAGTCAAATTTTAATTTATTATATAGAGTGTATACACACACATGTGTGTGTGTGTGTCTGTGTGTGTGTGTGTTTTGTGATAGTGAGGATCAAACCTTGGCCTCATGCATGCTGGGTAAAAGACGTCTACCCCTGAGCTACCTCCTCATCCCTTATTTATGATAATTTTGACCTTGATATTCTTCCAGCAGTAATATTGAACAATTAAGTTCACAAAAATATTAGTGTTTACTAGAAGCAACAAATTTTCCTTGTTTGCAGTCTATGTTAAAATTATAAAATTAAAGGAATTTAAAACCTAGGTTGGCCTCATAATTGTGTTTGTGGGTTCCAGGGAGATAATTTGCTAGGTGGCTCCACTAGCTTTAGAATGGGAAGCCTTTCCCCACCTGACTTTTCAATTATTTCATATTTCCTTCAATATCTTTCCATGAACTTATGAAGTCATTTGTGGGATCCTTGTTTTCATATACTTTTGGATTCTCACTGCTCTGTGTTTCTCTTTAAAGGTTTGGTATTCAGGTTGGAGCCAACTACTTCATACAGGGTCTGGCCAGCACAATTAGAAATTTGGAGAAATTTGGAGAACAATTTTGTTTAAAAATTAATTGTTTAAAAATAAATGAAATATTGACACACAGTAGCACTGATTCTGCCTTCTGCCGCCTTTCTTCCCGAGGTTTTCTTGAGCCAACATGACAGGGGCTTTTTGGTTTTTTCCTCTTTTGTTTGCTGTGGACTACCGCCCTCCAAAGAGTCACCTCTATTAGGATCTTTCATTCTCTTGTTTGTATCTCCTTGTCTTTTATCATCTTAAAACCCATATAAGAAAATATTTCTTCAGAGCTAATTTTTAATAAACTGGTGCCCAATTATTTCACATACTTACTCCATTCTGATTTCCTGACAGAGGCAGCATCCAGGGGCTGTAAATACACCAGATTCAGGCAGGTCACAAAAGCTATTAGACCCATGAAAAGTTGTTACCCTGTCTTTTAGAGCATTTAATGACAGCCTACTTTGATCTACGCTCTAATGCAGCTAAAATTGGTGTTTGCAGGGCAGGAATGCTTTTCTTTAGCTTCATAACTGATTGTTGTGGTGAAGTCAGGGGACTTGAGTCCTTATGAGAAAGCGCAAGGAGGAAGGTGGACTATGATCAATGTCAGCCTCCGATTATGTATATGTTTTTGAAGATGTTCCCAATTTCACTATCAATTTCAAGATCCTATAATACCAAGACTAGTCTAAGTGATATACTGGCAGAATGAAATTAGACCAAGAAATAATTTAGGAGGCACACCTAACAGTGTCATATCGTTGTCCCATCAGTCATTACTTAACAAGACAAAGATCTAAGTATTTCATTTTCAGATAGATCACTTGAGTAATACCATACTCTCTTGACTTAACTTACCAATTAGGTAAAAGGTAGGAGAAAAAAAATGTGATTTATATGTACTTTGGGGCATACTTTCCTATTTCTTTTATTTTATAGGATTAAAAAGATTTAATTTTCTTTTGTTTCTTAAGTTGAGTGAACTATTGATAAGCCTCATTTTAAAGCTCCCCCCCCCCCCCGCTTTTTAGTATGGTCTCATTAGCTAGCATTGCAGGGAAGTGAAAAAGTATATTCTATAGATTTTATTATTTGAGTAGCACCTTTCCTCCAATTGTAATTCTATTCATCTCTTTAACTTTCATGCTGAATTATAATAATGGTGTCCACCTGGGTTGAAGAGCTGATTTGCTTGTTCTTTTCTTTTTTTTTTTTTTTTTGTATCCGAGATTGAACCCAGGGGCACTCAACCAATGAGCTACATTCCCCAGTCCATTTTAAAATTTATTTTCTATTTTTTGTTCTGAGACAGGGTCTCACTGAGTTGCTGAGTGTTTACCTGTTCTTGATGATTGGTTGATTGTTCCCTGTCTGGCATCATATTTTCTGCTCTTCAGATTCTTTGCAGTATTTATTATGAGCAATAATATTTGTTATTTCTTCAAATACTTCTTCCCTTGGGCCCCTCTTTGCCTTCCACCTCACTAACTGCTTCTCAGTCTCAGGGCTCTTTCCTCTGCATCTTTCCAGCTTCCAAATATTGGGATGTGCTAGGTTCACACCTTGAACTTGTTCCATTCTCTGACTACAGTCACTTCTTGCCGATCTCATATCTTCTCTTAACTTTAATACTGGGTTGATTGAAGCCTAGACTTTTCCCCTGGTGTCCAATCTTACATATCTGTCTACATGACATATCCATTTGGCTATCTGACCTCAAACTCTTTATTCATTCCCATGCCCAGCTGTAAAACAATCCCTTTCTAAATCTTCAGCATTGTAGTAAATAGAAGTTTCATTCTCACTCTAGCTATAGGAAAAAACCTTAATGTCATCTATAAACCATTTTTTTTCTTATACCTTAAATTCAACCCTTCAGCAAGTTCTGCAAGTACTGGTATTAAAATGTCCCAAATTTGACTACTTTTGAACACTTGGATCATGATCACCTGTTCCAAAGTACCACCTGTCTTGTCTAGGGGAGAAAGAGGAAGAAGTGGAGGAGGTTCAGGTCACTGCTCTTCCAGATTCCTTTGGAGACTTTATGTCTTACCCAGAGCAAAACTTCTGCATGATTTGACCTTCACTCTGCTCTCACTCCATCCCCTGGTTTTGACGTTCTCTTATCCTGTCCCCAGCTAGCTTCCTGTTCCAGCTAGTGTCCTCCTTGCTGCTTTTCCCAACATACTCCCATCTCAGCACCTTTTCCTGTATGCTCGACCCCTCAGTTATCCTCATGACTTCTTCCTTCTCTTCTTGCAGGCCCCTCCTTATAAGCCACCCTTTTAGAGAGCCCTTCTCTGAAACACCTACTATCCTCCCTACGCTTGCTCCATTTTTCTCAATACAGTTTACCACCATCTGACATTTCTTTATATATTTGTTTCTATTTCAGGAGAAACAAATGAAAGACAGGGATTTTGTCTGTTTCATTTAGTCCTCACCTAGAACAATGCCTCACAATAGTAGATATTCAGTAACTATGTATAGAATAAATTAATAATGTCACCTGAAGTTAAGTTGACTTACAAAGTGGATTTAGAAACAAAGTAAGAATAGTCTTAATACAGAATTAACTAGGCATGTCAGTCAAATGAAATAAATAGCCAGAAACATCCCTTTATATATGTAAGATCTTAATGTATAATAAAACACTACTCACTAATGAGAAAGGATTGGTTATTTCTAGGGATCAGCAAACTTTATCTGTAAAGAGCATATAATGAATATTTCAGTTTTGTAGGTCACCATTATAACTATTATAGCAATTATTACAGGGTAAGAAGCCACATACAATACATAATTGAGTGGATATGGCCATATTTGACCCATTGCCTGTTCTTAGATAATTAAATTAATAATATAAACTCCATTAAAGTAGTGACTTTTGTATATTCTGTTCACTGATGGGATTCTAAGTATGTAAAACATTCTTGGCATGGAACAGGCACTCAACAAAATTGTTGATTTAAATTAAATCAAAATGATTTTTGAGGACACTGGCTATTTGAGGTGAAATGAACTTACATAATATGGTAACAATAAGAAAAATGGATTTTCAGGTGGACAAATGGAAACTAAAAATGAGTGGAAATGTAGATGAATATATTTGGATGAGAAAGTTCTTTTTAAGCATAAAAACAATGAATGAAATTCACTAAGGAATATTCTAGACATTTCACTGTTTGAAGATTTAATACTTAGGTACTTAAAAACTTTCCAAGTAAAAATTTCAGAAAACCATCAAAATGGAAAAAATTACTATATACTTTTAAAAGTGTAGTAAAGAACTTACATATGTTATTAAGGAAAGCACTAACAGTCTAATAAAACAATGGGAAAAACCAAGCATTTTTGATTCATTTGTTTTTGGCATTTAGGATTTATAGAAAGAGTAAATATAAGTAGTTAATAGATCTCTGAAAAATGTCCAACTGTTAATAATTTTAAAAAAATACAAAGGTAAAAAAGATCCAATTTCCAACCATCCTAATTGCAAGAGTTAAAAGATAATATTGGTAATGGTTCACGATGCGCATTTATATATCCTTTTGATTAGATGAGAATATAATTTTATGCAGTCTTTCTGCAAAAAGTTATATGATATAAATAATGGTATATTTACATTATTTTATTTATATAAAGTAATTTAAAATATATCATGAAATTTAACTTCCAAGAATCTGCCCTTGGGAAATAATTTTAAAACACCATCAAGGATTTATAGTCAGAAAAGTTCAACATAATTTTATGCTATTATAAAGCAGCAAATAATAGAAACAATAGAAAAATGATTAAATAAATTCTGACATATCTATATGATAGATGTTGAGTCAACAAGACTGTTTGAGAGCTTTTAATGTGAGAAATGCTAATTTATGAAGTGTTGGATAAAAAGGAGGATATAAAACTGATTCCAGAAGAATCTCAGTTATGTAAAATATATGTGGCAGAGGAAAAGTATAACAAAATAATTTTTCAATATCAGCAATGATTTTATATAAATTATAGGATTTAGGATAATTTTGTTTTCCTTTTTATTTCTCTTTAGTTTTCAGTGTTCCTGTGATTAAGAATTTTTTTCTGAAATAAATTTAGAATCTAAGAGAACCAATTTGGTGAATGAACAGGTGATTCTTGTACAAAAGCGATACAGAAAGCAAACACTTGGGAAAGTTTTGGCCTCACAAGCAAAGGAATGTAAATTAAAATAAATATGAGATATTACTTCAGATATTTAGAGGAACATTTTTATTCTCCTTGAGGAATAATAAAATGATCCTTGGGATTTATTTTCTCAGTGATCAAAGGTGTGCTACCTGCTCTAGTGCATTCTTGCACTGTACAAGAGCCGCTTGCGATGTGTGGTTATCTCAAGTTAAATTTTAATCAGAATCAATTAACTGCAATTTAAAGTCAATTCCTCAATTGCACCAGCCATATTTAAGTATTCAGTAAGCATGTGCATCTAGGGGCTTCTAAATTGGGCATCGTAGACACAGTTATATTGGACAATGCTGCTCTAGCATCTGGTAATTTATTTAGCATAGCCTGTCATCTTTTGGAGGGTACCAATTACTTTTAGAGTAGAAGAGAGGAGGGACATCGTATATGATAATGGAGAAATTCAGACAGAGTCGTGTCTGAAAATTTCACTCGATAAAATTTTTCATCAAATAGAATACCTACTAAGTGCAGAAGTGCTGTGTGTGTAGTGGTAAGCACGACAGATCGGTTCCTGGCATCCGAGCATGTGAATTCTAATTGTGGAGACAGTTTATTAATTGCTTTTGCCCCAGAAATCTCCACGGTTGCTTCCTCTTTCAGTTCTTCATTAAAATGAGATGTTATGTAAGAAATGTAAATAAATTGTAATCCTCAACATAATCACCCCTCCTGAAACAATCTCTATACCACTTGCCTCTATTTTCTCTATAGTCTGTTTTTCTTTTCTTGATTTTTTTTTACCACTTCACACGTTCTGTATTTATTAATTTGTCTGCAGAGTGCCTTTCTTGATTGAAATAAGGTCTCTAGTAGACGTCGGACTTTATTTTGTTTAATCAGATATTCGAATTCCTAATCCAATGTTTAGCTTGAATTTAAAAATTCAAGAAGCTGTATGATATGTCATGAATTTCGACAAATATACAGTAAAATTCATGTGGAAATAAAAGAGGACAAATATTTCAAAAGGTGGATTTTGTTTTCCTGGGAAAGGTAATGATGGTGGATACTTTCTTTTCAAGCTGGAAAACACATTACAAACTGAGAATCTTTTATTTCTATGCAGTTGGATTAAGATATTTCGAAAATCCCTGGTGTATATAAAATTTAGAGAGAGATTTAAGTAATTAGTGACATATTGTAAGACCAACCTGAAGCCACCTACGAAGGAGACAAGAAATTACTATTCAATAAATGTTTGGAAGGCAGGTGAGTTTCAGTATGGGGAAAAAATAAGCTTTTTCTGCAAGTTAGGTTACCTACAGCAGCAAAATGCAGATAAAGAGTTTAAAAACTAGAATAAAAATGTATAGACTATAATTTTTTTTGAAGAAGGGAGGTTTTGTGTTCTTTATGTTAAATAAATAGGTCTGATCAAAATAAGTAGTAGGGCTTGAATGTTAAAAATTAGTTTACACAGTGAAACATAAGGATGTAAATATTCTAAGAGTCAGAGTGCACAATCTGAAAAGAGCTTATAAAAGGTCTATTAAACTGATATATAATGTACAGTCATTATCCAGGTTGTTGGAAAGTGGTTTCCAGGGCTTGAGTTGCTTGTATAGGACAGAAAACAGAAATGAAATGATGACATAAAAGTACCCAGCCTTGTTAACAATGTATGAAATACAAAATGAAATAACTTTTAGGTATCATTAAATTGACAAAATAATTATTATAATATGTAGGCGTAGCAGTCTGTTCAGTAGGAAACAAATGGCACACTGTGAGAGGTGTGGGTAGGGTTGAAGGAACCAGGAACTGGAAACAAGACAAAGCTGGTACTGCCTAGGGGCCTGAAGGGGCAGTGGGCAGCACAGTATTCCTGTCAGGGGGCAGTTTGCAGACATGCAAGATGGGCTCCAGTCGGAGGTGGGTCCCCAGAACATGGAAGTCTCAGAAGGGAAAGGGAGGTGGGCATGGGAGCAGAGGTGGGTAGGTACCTGACCTCTTTCTCTTCCACTCTGTGATCTCCCGACAGTGCCCTGCAGTAATGAAACCCAACCAGAACCTGAAAGCTAGAGCTAGTGATGGTAATGTAGGGACATCCTATGTACCCATGATTGTTGATAGCATCATAAATTTATTTAGAGGATCATCCCAACAAGTAGTATAAAACTGTCTACTCACCCTCATTTGACTTGTTCTTGGGTGAAATATACCCAAAAATCTGAAAGTAAAATTGGTAATCTCGCATAATTCTTTGTGATAGCCTAAATAAATAAAAATGAATAAATAAAAAAATAAAAGAAATCACATAAAAGACTAGCAAGAAGGAAATAACTAAGAAAATGATTTGTAATTGTTGGTAATGTATACCTCAGCCCATTCCAAAAATAGATTAAAGCATGATAATACATTAAAATGATGGAATAAATATAGCCTTTTAAAACAAGTTTTTAGGTAATGACAGTACATAGAAATGTTTTATAGGAAATAATGTTATGTCATTAATACATGAAAGTGATTGAAACTTGAGAAAACATATGTAAAACACATAAAAGATAATTTAATGTGATATAATTGTATTTGAGTCATTTCTGGTCTTTGTTGTAAAGAGGTAATAAAAATCAGTAATAGAGAGGACAAGGAAATATTACACTATTTATTAGCTTCATGTCCCCTGAAAATTTCTTAAAAGATTTTAATAAGAAAAGTAGTTTCCTGGGTTTGGGGCTATGACTCAGGAGTAGTGCACATGCCTGGCATGTGTGAGGCACTGGTTTTGATTCTCAGCACCGCATATAAAATAAATAAAATAAAGGTCGAACAACAACTAAAAAATAAATTAAAAAAAGAAAAGTAGCTTCCTACATTTCTTGGCTATTAATGATAATAAAGTATGGGATGCCATTCATATGAGGCAGAAAAAAAATAGCTTGAAAAGAGAATAGGTTTTGCACCATTTTGTAAACATAAGAGTTTTTACTATTCAGGATTTTGAATAAAGACTTTTATCTAGAAATAGATAACTTTTATTACTCTATTGACTGAAAGGGAAATTTCTGGGTGGTGCTTTGGCAAATTTCCAGTTGCAAGTAATGCAGTGTGATAACTCTCATAACTCCAGAGAGTTCCACATGATTGCATGTTGTATCAGGAATGAAGAAGGTCATTCTTGCTGGTTATGCCAGAATTGGTCTGCTACAAATTCAACATTAAGACAGTTTTATCCTCCATATCAGAAAAGTTCAATGTAAAAGCCAGTGCTAGAAAGTTAGCAACAGAACTAAATCCTAATTCATATCCATTTTGGGAAAATCAATTTTATATCAGTTCTGAGACCACATGAAATGTTAATCCCAGGTTAGAGTGGCTCACAACGATAGCCTAGCTCAAAGTTAATGAACAAAACAAAAAATAAGAGTCGTTAGTTATTTTTTAAAAAATTAGTTCATTGATTCATTCATTTCACAAACATTTAAAAGTCCCCTCTTATACACAGTTTCACTTTCTGCAGTTTCAGTTATCTGAGGGTGACAGAAATTTGAAAGTATTAAATGGGCAATTCCAGAAACAAACAATTCATAAGTTTTAAACTGCATGCTGTTCTTAGTAGCTTGATGAAATCTTACACGTCCTATGTCATCTGTCATCCCATGCCCTCTGGCCCAGGATGTGAATCATCTCTTTGTCCAGCCTATCCATGGCATATATGCTACCTACCTGCTAGTCACTTAGTAGATCCCTTGGTTATTAGATCCACTGTAGCAGTGTTGCAGTGCCTATGTTCAAGTGTTGCTCATTTTACTTAATCTTGACCCCAACACACAAGAATAGTGATGCTGGCAATTAGGATATGTCAAAGAGAAGTTGGAAAGCATTTAAGTGAAAAGGTGAAAATAAAATAAGATTGTGGGAGAAGAGAGAGACCATAATCACATAATTTTCATTCCAGTATATTGTTGTAATTGGTCCATTTTATTATGTTGTTGTTAGTCTCTTAGTGCACCTAATTTGCCACTTAAACTTTTTTGTAAGTATGCATGTATAAGAAAAAATATGTATACATGGGGTTTTGGTAGATGAACCATAGTACATGGTTTCAAGCATCTACCAGGGGTCTTAGAATATATCTCTGTGGATAAGAGGGGACTACTGTATTGAACATCTTGTATGTGCCAGACACTATGTTATGTACTGGGACAATAGCTGGATTACATAACTTGTAATTTATTCCCTTTAATTGTACTGTTTCCTACTATAACCCTATGACGTTAGTTGTACTAAAAACCTTTTAGTTCTAAAAACATCAGATGGGTGCCATTTAATAGAGGGGAAAAAATGAGATGGAAAAGGGCTTAGATGCAAACTTGTCCTCTCTCTTCTCCCCCACTCAGCAATTGCTAGCTTTAGCACTTCTGTTTTCTAAACTGAAAACACTGGAACACATGGTTTGAGAAAGGAATTTTTCTCTTTTATGAATTTGTATGAAGAGTTTTAAAGCAATATCAAATGAAATTACATTTACTTATTCTTTTACTTAAGCACCTTATTGAAAAGACAAAAATCACATAAAAATTTGGATTGCCTAAGAACAACATCTGGAACATATGGCCACCATATTTACCCACTACAATTTGTCAACATTTAAATTTTATTTCCCTCTCTGTTTTTCAGTCTCTTCTCACACCCTCTGTTCTCCTCCTTCTCCTCTTTATCTCCATGTTTCCTGTGTGCTTTTTATGTGTTTTTTTTTTAAATCATGCATCTTAGCATTTGTAATTTGTCCACCCTGACACACTTTGAAATTTATAGTTTGGCAAAATGGCCAGTTTGTGCCTCATTTAATCAGATGTAAAGAACAGAGCAGGAAGCAGGGCTGGCCTTTTTTAAAAAATATATATATTTTAGTTGTTGATGGACCTTTATTTTATTCATTTATTTTTATGTGGTGCTGAGAATTGAACCCACTGCCTTACACATGTGAGGCAAGCGCTCTACCACTGAGCCACAACCCCAGCTCCAGGGCTGTCCTTTTTGGTCTGTCTGTAGCTCTAGTTTTGTGCCTTCTTGCTCAGCCTACTCTGAGAAGAATGCTTACAAAAGTACTTTTCCATGCTTCCCAGATCATCTATAGGTGAGAAAGTCAGAATTGTTGGAAAGGGTGTTGACTTTTCTCCTCTGACCTTTCTGGTCTCCCCTCCAGATATTTTCTTTGTTTGCCCTGTCCAGTTTGGGTAAAGTGCATGCAGACACACACCACCATTAATTACATCTACCACTTTCTTATACTTAAGACTATTTCTTCTTTGGCTTCCTCATGTTGAATGGGAGGAAAAGTGTTTTCCAGGAGAATCAACCTTGGGGACTAGGGGACAGGTTGGTGTGCAAGAGAATGGAGAAGCCAATCAAGAATAAGCAGCTTGGATTCTGTGAAGGAATTCTGATCCCTGGCTGAGATGAGTCAGACTTGAAGGAGGAGCTACTGGAAAATGATACAATTTTAGTGGATTGGGGGCAGAAATGTTTCTAATCAAAGCAACTTTAAAAAGGATAAAAATTATTATGGAGAGCTATTTCAGGACAATTTTTTTTAGAAGATTCCTGTATTGAGTTATGATGCAAAGATGGGATGAAGCATACTGAGTTGTTTTGCTCTTCTCTCCAGGTCTGCAACAGCACTACAGACAGGAAGCACGCAGACTTCTTCCTGGAGAAGTGCATCACGGAGTCAGTCATGAGCATCGTGAGTGGCTTCTTCAGCTCTCCTTTCTCAGACAACAGTACCAGCCTCCAGGTAACTGAACCAAGAGCAGAAGCATTGTCACAAGGAATTTGTATTCTTGGAGTAGGAAAAATCTACAGTCTGGTTCAGAAGTTGTTCTCTACATTTCTTTTCTTTTCTTTTTTCTTTCTTTCTTATTTTTTTTTTGTACTGGGATTGAACCCAGGGGCACTTGAACACTGAACCTCATTTCCAGCCCTTTCTTATATTTTATTTCTATACAGGGTCTTGCTGAGTTGCTCAGGGACTCACTAAGTTGCTAAGATTGGCTTTGAACTTGTGATCCTCTTGCCTCATCCTCCCAAACTGCTGGGATGATAGGGAAGTGCCACTGTGCCCAGCTGTTTTCTGAAAAGCATTCTTCTTTCAAATTATCCCTATTTCTGAACCAAACTTTATTTTAAATAAAGAGACCCTATCTTGAAATTGTGTTATTTTTCCTTACTCTATAAGCAGACTGACATCTTTCACATCTATATGTTGACTACACGCCAAGTGTTGAAATGATGACATAGTTCTTTAAATGGATAGGCATTTTAATCCAATAGTTTCACTTTGGACATTTATCCTAAAAGAATTAGTGTAGGTTTATACATTAAGATTTTCATCCAGGTATTTAAAATATTCAAAAATTGATATAAACCTTAAATGTCCACCAAGGGAATAGCTAAATAGATTGTGGTGCATCTGTAGAGTATCTTATTATGTAGCAATTAAAAGTCATGTTTTAAAGGGAAAGTTGATCGATAAGGAAAATGTTTATGAAGTAATATTAGGTCACAAAATTTGCGTTATAATATCATTCTATACTATAGTTTGTGAGAAGAATACATATGCATATACACATAGAGAAACTCAGGAAGTAAATACTACTGACTCTCTCTGTAGCTGCTAGTTTCACATCTGAGGATTCAACCAACCTTGGATCAAAAATATCTTTTAAAAAATTGCATTTTGACCAAACAAATGCATACTTTATTTGTCATTATTTCCTAAACAATACAGTGCAACAACCATTGAGATAGCCTATATATTATATTAGGTATTAGAAGTAATATAGAGATATTTAAAGTATATGGGGGATGTACAGAGGTTGTATGCAAATATTACACAATTTCATATAAAAGCCTTGAATATCTGTGGATTTGTGTTATCTGTGAAGAGCCCTGGAACCACTCCCCCTCCAAATATAAGTATGACTCTATCTTTAAAATATTGTTACTGATCGTCTCCACATTGAAAAATTATTGACTATTTTTATTCCCATGGTTCCCAAATACTCTTCAGTGACTATATATTACTCTTATAAAAACATCATTTCAATTATATTTCTTTAGGGAAAAATTTTAAACAATTTTATAGAAATATAAGAAATTGTTTTATTTATTTATTTTTTAGTTGTAGATGGACACAGTACCTTTATTTTATTTATTTAAATTTGTGTGGTGTGGACGATCAAACCTAGTGCCTTATGTGTGCCAGGCAAGCACTCTACCACTGAGCCATGACCTCAGCCCCATGGAAGTTCAAAGCGGTCTTCCTCTCTATTTGCCCATCATATGAAACCCCACCAAACCAAACCCAAAACACTTTTGTATTTGTACTTGGGAATAAAAAAAGGATTTATAAAAACTGCTTAGGTTCATGTCATTGGCTTAAGAAGTGGCATATTTTCTGATTAAGAATATAGTTAAAATGCAAATGATTGATTTTCTATAGTGTCTGGCACAGTGTGGATCATGAAGTGGGTATAGAATAATGTAGGCTGAATGAGATATATATTAAATAACACTAAAAGTTAAAAAAATGTTTTGCATTTTATTTTGATGAACCTTGCTGATAATGCGTAGATCCCACATGAGGCATGTTAGTGGCTTATTAGTACAACTTGCCTTGTTTCTTTTTGTTTTCAGACACACCAGCCAGTTTTTATTCAGCTGCTGCAGTCTGCCTTCAGAATTTACAATTGCACCTGGCCAAACCCTGCACAGAAAGCCTCAGTGGAATCCTGTATCAGGACTTTGGCAGAAGTGGGTAAGTTCACGGTGTGCAGTTTGACTTAGTTATACACCTCTTGACAAAACTAGACTTTTGGCTAGTAGGCAATAGAAGCATGTTTCCAATTTACAACTCAGTAAGAAAACAGGTATGATTTCTGTAAAGTCGAAGAGCAATGATCAGAAAATGATTCTGAACATCACAGGCTTTTTGAGAGGGGGAATATACTTTTATTTCTAAATTTAAATGTAATAGTATTGTATTTGACACTTAAAGTATAACTCAATAAAATTTTAAAGTCATGGTTTTAGTTGTTGTCTCACATTTCATTGTAGAGTGGGTCTTGTCTATTAATAAACTGACTTACTAAGACTTTGATACAGCAGTAGGATGTTCTGAGTGTTTTTCAGTGTTCTAATTTTGATTGTAATCCATAAGTATTTCTTGAGAGCCTATTAGATGTTGAAAGATTCAGAAATTACAAATGAAGTGGGAGGCAAGGGGATCATAACATTAGAAGAAGAGTTTCTTACAGATCCCTGTGTGAGTGTGCGTGTGTGTGTGTGTGTGTGTGTGTGTGTGTAGGCTGGTTAATGAAGGGTGGAGGGCAGGAGGGAGGAGAACTATAGACGTGGCTGAAATGAAAAAAAGGAAAACAAAGAGGGGCTTGCTCATTCTCGGGTGGTTCTGTGGGTGTTGGGGAGGGCAGTTTGTAGGGTTTCATTGTCTTTGTCGCTACGACTGTTAACATTTCCTGAGCACTTGCCATGTGCAAAGCTAAGTAACTTACATGCCGTCTCTCATTTAGATAGATAGTTTAGGTAGGTTCTTTGACTATTTACATTTTACAGTTAAGGAAGCAGGATTATCTAGGTTGTGTAACTTGGCCAGGGTTATTGTATGCATGCAGTAGATATGTGATAAATGATTTAATTAATGATCATTTTAAAGTCTTTCTCCCATTTGCAATCTGAACTAAGCAATTTTATATTAACAAAATTTAAGGATGGCACCAATTTTAACATGAATAATTTAAAAAGCATTTCTAACCAAGGAAGATCCATTGAAAATTACTAAAACTAATAGACTAGTAATACAATTCACTAAGGTAATTAATTACAGATAAGTATTATACTTTAATGGGTCTTCTGTATACCAAAAAACACACAATATAAAACATATTCACAATAGCCACAATATTGTGAATTAACAATAGCAATGAAAATATTAAATAGTTAAGGGTAAACTTAGAAATACAAGAGAATAAAATTAAACTATCATATTGAGGGATATAATTTTTTTTATAAATGGAAAGCTATACAATTTCTGGATTGGAAAAATCAATTGATAAAGATGGGAAAATTCAATTGATAAAGATGCCAGCTTTCTTGAAATAAGCTTATAACTCCAGTAGTTCCACACTTGGAACCCTCCTTTGCACACGGAGCCCACATGGGCCCAGATACCCCACAGGGAAGCTGTCCTCCTGGGCCTGGCCTCCGACACCCTCCTGTGGAGGTGTCTTGCTCGCCATCTTGGCTCCTGCAGTCCAGGCCATGCGCTTGCTATGTGAGTTGTCTTCTTCACCTTACTGGGTCTCTGGTTCTCTGCCCTGTCCCGTGCCTTTACATGCATACCCTCTTCACCTTAACTCCCTGAGCCAGGTCGTTCCCCAGCGTGGACACCATCCTTGCAGACCTTCTACTACTTCTTTTTGGGCTCCAGGGCTCTGGGCCACCATATCTCCTTCAGACTTTTTTTTTTTTCCTGCTCTGTACCTCCTAAATTTTTTATAACTGAGTGGTTCAGAAAAAGAAGGGAAAAGAAGGAAGAGGAGGCCCCAATTGTATTATATCAAAAATAAAAAAAGGACAACAAAACTACCTAATTTTTCTTATTAAAAAGATGTACAAAGTGTCTATAGGGTCATATGAGTAAAATATTAACACAGGTTACCTCTAAGTGGTGGAGTGATAGGGAAATGTGGTTCTCTTGTTCACACTTTTACATAATTTCTGAGTTCCTAATCATATATTACTTTTCAAGTTATAATAAAATAGAAGGGATTTTCATCTGGACCAACTCTGTTAGGACACATATTAACCACTCAAAAGATAATATACGATGGTGTTGATTTTTGCATAGGAATATGTTACCTTATCTGCAACTAGTATTTCTTTCCACTTCTTAAAAAATATATTTTTTTTAGTTGTAGATGGACACAATATCTTTATTTTTATTTATTTATTTTTATGTGGTGCTGAGGATCGAACCCAGGGCCTTATGCATGCAAGGCAAGCGCTGTACCACTGAGCTGCATACAACCCTAGCCCTCTTTCTTTTCCATTTTAAGGCCTTATCTCCCTGTTTTCTTATCTTCCTTTTTTCTTTTCCTGTCTTCCTCTTTCTCTTCTCCTCCTCTCCCCTCACTGTTTATCAGATACATTCAAGGAATGCTGGTCAGCTCACATAGGGCCTAGAGAGCATGCTGTTCACTTAGGAATACAGAGACAGGAACTTTACTGCAATATGCTGTGCTTGTTGCCTGGATTCCAGGCTTAGTGGTGGTGTACTGTGGTCAGATCAGTTCTTGTATAGCAGGATAGCAGGGTTTGGGGGGCTTAAATAGTCACTGAGACTATATTAATCCAAATATATGGTTTATTTCTAAGTTATAAGATTCATTTTCTATTCTGACCACAATCTTAGGATTTAACATAAAAAAATACTTAGTTCCTTTCTGTATGCTATAAAAGCAGGTAGGATAAGAAATATAAAAGATGATGATATATAAATCTGTTGATCAAGATGGATTTGATGACTGGTGTTTCATGTGAAAACCTGTCTTATCTTGCGAGGAGACATGCTTTCTGCCTCTTCCCTGTTGTTCCTGTCCATCAGCACAGTTGCTGAGCTCTGGAAATTCTGTTCTTCCTCTGCATTCATCCCTCCTCTTCCATTTGTTCTATGGAGGCTTTGTTTAGCCCCGATTACTTTCTTTCTGAACCATCGTTTTCCCCTTCTTTCCTCACTTTCAAAATCTGCTACCAGAATAATCATCCTGAACTGAAATCCCCTGAACAGAGTCCCCCACTTCAGCAGCGTCCTTCAGCGTCCTTCAGTTGACTCCATGATGGACCCTGTGTGGCCTCTGCGTCATAAGCCAACCTTTTCCTTATGTTCTCCTTGTGCACTGGTCTCCATAATGCCCTATGTGACAGCAAACTGAAGTCTCTGTGCCGTCCATTCCTCATGCTGCAGCTTTCTCCCGTTGTAAGTTTCTTCCAACTTTCTCTTTCTTCCATTTCCACCATGGACACCTCTCAGCATCTTTTCCATTTCTCAATTTTTTTTTTTTTTGGTTTGAAGTCTTCCATAAAAGCCATTGCTGACCCCCATATCCATTAAATGGACTTTCTCTCATTTGATCATTTACACCTTTTTTTGTGTGTGTGCTTTTCATTTTATTCCAGCTTATGTCATCATAAGTACAAATCTTTTCTCCCTGATTAGATTTTAAGGAGCAAGAAACAAGGAAGCAGCTGTCAAAGAGACATTCATAGAAAGCTATGATCTAGGATGAGGGTGAAAGTCAAGTTCTGCCTTGTGACAGGGAGACCCCATGCTTTTTGGTTGCTGGAGGATACCGTTCATGGAAGGACGTAGGACGAAAATGAAATGCAGTCAGACGTGGACATTCATTGTAGGAAAGGGATTTAAAAATCATTTGACCAGTGATTGAAAACATTTGAGATATTTAGACAAAGAAGAGGATTCTGAGGGGGAACATGGTAATTATCCTCAAACACCAGATTCTTGCAACAGGTTCCTACAGGTAGGGTCATAATCAATATGTGGCAGCTGCAAGAAGTGGATTTCAGCCCTATTTTTTAAAAATAACTGTTTTGCAATTAGTGCTCTGATTCTTCCCTTTTGTTCACCTCCATTAAGCATGAGAACAGTTTCTACTGGTTCCACTTCCAAAATATATCTCTTTTCTTTCTCTGTTAGGCACCCTTGTTCAGATCCACTATTATCAGATATGGAGTACAGAGGAGTCTCCTTACTGAATTCCCCACTTCTTCCCCCATTGTATTGCAATCCATTCCCTCTGCATAACAGTTAAATGATCTTGAAATGTAATTCAGATCCTATCACTCACCTACTAGAACTTCTTGCTGCATTTGAAAATTTGTGTTCCTTACCAGGGCTTATCAAGGACCCTTGACTGAACTTCATCTAGTCCTACCTTTCTTCACCAACCCCTGCCTGATCTCTGCTCCATGCAGCCTGGCCTTTTCTTTCTTTTATTTTTACTATAATTGAAACAGTAGATATTTGATGGCCTTTTCTAACCAGGCTTTTCTTACCTCAGGGCATTTGCATGTGCTGTTCCTGCTGTTTGAATCCTCTTCCCCATGTTGCAACTTGCTTGTTTCCTCTTGTCAATCAGGTCTCATCTCTGAAGCTAAGTGCTCAGTGAAGTGTCCCAGAACAATCCACAGTGTCTTAGTTTCTTCTCACCTTTATCATATTATATGATTTTATTTTCCTCCTAATATGTTTCACTATTTGAAAGACTCTTTTTTGTTTGTTGCTTCTGTATTGTCTGCTTCACCCATTAATGTAGACTATGAAAACAGAGACTTTGCTTCTGGTGTTAAGTAGATAATAAGTATTTGTTGACTGACAATAATCTGTGGGATGGGTATTTTGCAGGTAATGGAATTTAGGCTCATAAAGTTAAATAACTTGACCAATTAAGAAGCTGACTTGGGTTTGAAATCCAAGTTTCTCTGAGTATGCAGTCTATGCCATATCAGTTGCCCCATAAGTCCTATTTTGTGGAAGTTCTAGGATATAAACTAGAACCATCATGATTTGGTTTGCTGGTGTCAAAGGTAAAATTCTGACAAGTTTAGTTTAAAGATTCAATTGATTTTTTTGTGTGATTCTAGAATTAAGCAACATCTCATTCTATAATAGAATACATTTTCCCAACAAGCTGAGTAAAGGTGGAGGCTTTATAGATAGAAAAGTGCTGAGGAAAGCAGAAACAGGGAACAAGAAACAGATTGGTTGTTTCAAAGTTACTTTCCTTAAACAGGGCCCCTTTTGATTGGTTGCTGTGATCTCCCATATTTCTTGGGAAAGTGGCCCATTTTGGAATTTAGTTTGATTATGTGGCAGCTAGCATGAATGACTCCATTCTGATTACTGGTTTTCTAAGACCCAGCAGGAGTTCAGTCCAAAACAGTGGTCTCCTGTAAACTTTGCTTCATAAAAACTTCTGTCTAAAGTTTTTACAACTCAGAACATAGTCAGTTTTGCATTTCAGCAACTCTTTAAAAATATATTTAGGCATTGAAATTTAACACGATTGAAATATGTATGAATTTATAGTATTAAAGAGAACAACGTGTATGTATTCAAAACATGACAAAGTCAAGGGGGTACTTTGTGTCTATGAAGCAAATTTTCAGTGCATTTACAAATTGGTAAGCACATTTCTGCAAATGCAAATATTGATTATAGTTACATTTACATAGCACTATGATTTGTAAAGTGCTGTTAAGTATATTAGCTCAACTCATCTATCATTATCAAAAGCACTTCCTCATTTGTACATCAAATACAAAAGGTAGTGAAAAATCAACAAAAGCAATCACAAACTTAGCACTTGCTTTGCTGAGAGCGGCCAGCACTTGATGAACATTGGACAGTCTGGTAAACTCTGTGATGTGGACATAATTCTTAGCCTAATTTTGTAAATGAGGAAATGAGGTGAGCAAAGTTAGACTACTTGCTTAAGATCATACAGGTGGGAAAGGAGAGAGGTGGGATCTGAACCCCTTTTGGACTGACATGCTAATAGGCATTTGTGATGCTCTATCACAAACCAATTTAAATGAACATGTTACCTGTTTTATACTTGAAGTTATAAGATATAGACCAAGATGGTAAATTAAGCTATACTTGAAACAAATACATAGCATTTTTCAAAAAACATAATATGGTTTTAAAATTGTAGGCAAAAGCATGTATTTACCATGTTAGGTTTTTCTCATAAAATTTTCCAAACTTTTAAAAACGTTTATGAATGATGTGTAGCTGTAGAAATTTTTATTGATAATTACCTCCATTGTTAGACTTTCTTCTGAGTTATATAGAATTTGAAACTAGCAAGGAGAAACAAGTTCTTAAATTATAATAAATACAAACACCCGGATAGTCATTTCATGCAGGTCCTGAACACATTGTTAAGGTAGGGGCATCTTTATCATTTTCTACCCTCAATCCTAGATTAAGGCCAGTGATGGGAGCAAGTAGGGATGGAGACCTTGGCAATACATGCACACATGGTGTTCACTGAGATTTGACAAATATTAAGCCCATGTGAATTTTTAAATGTGCTTGGTCAGTTGCTATTCCTCAGTTTACTTATTCAGATGAAACAGCAGCACATGGTAGAAATGCTTTGAGAAAAAAGTATCCAAAAATCACTGGCATATTATTTTATTTAAGAAAGAATTTTGTTCCATGTGCTTCATAATCTTCAAATGATTTGGGAGATTAATGTTGGATTTTTTGTTGGCAACACAATCTATTTTCCAAATGGATATTCCATAATATATCTTTTACAAATGGTTTAAATAATGAACATAAATCTTTAAGCCAATATTCCCCCTGCAATTTAAACTTGCAAAAAATATTAACCCTTTGAGAAATTCAGTCTCTAATAAGTAAGCCTATTCATTTCAGTGTACTGGGGTCTTAGAGTTGATGAAGAGTTTGACATAAAACACTCCTATGATTCTGTTTTTTATAAACACCATTATTATTTTTAAAAAATTAAATCTGAAGAGATTATAATATCTTCACTTATTTATTAATAAGTTTTCACTTTTTATTAATTCGGCTGGTTTATAATGGTTCTTTATTATCTGAAAGGCATTCTTTTAGTTGGAGGAAACGCACTCTGTTGCTCCCTGTTTCCTGCTCTTGGCAAAGTTCCAGTGCATTGTGGAAATGCCAAACAGGAAATGTGTATTTAATATCTTTAATGTTCTTTACAACATGTAAAGAAATCACAGAAGAAAATTAAGTGCATTAGCTGTTATAAAGTTCTAGAGCCTGACAGAGTGCCCAGAGTACAGTAGGCAGTCTATGAATATTTATGGCATGAATAAAATAAAGGATACAAATAAATGATTGAATATCCCACTCTTGTTGTTGACTGCATAATATCCCATTATGTGATTATATTATAATTGATTTTACTTCATTGTTGAATATTTATATTGTTTTCAATCACTTTGCACATGAAAGAGAATAGGGTAAATACCTAGGAGTAGAATTTCTGGAATATGTTAATTTTGATAGATATTACCCTCTATAGAGATTGTTCAGTTAACACCCCCAGCAACATAGGGGGGTGTCTTTATCCTCGATAATACAGCAGGTTAGATTTTTGTCAATCTTAGTGAAAATATGCTTATAGTTTTAATGTGTGTTTCTCTTTTATGAGTAAGAAAGAAAACCCTTCCACAGGAGTGAATCACTAGTATTTCCTTTCCTGTGACCTGTCACTTCTTGTGCTTTGATTATTTTTCTAGTGCTTTTTTCTTCATAATTTATGTAACCATTTTTATATTAGAGAAATGAACTCTGTGACTATGAGAAATGTTTTTTTTTAATTTTTCTTTTTGTTTTGTACTGGAGGTTGATGCCAGGGCCACTTAACCACTGAGCCACGTACCCAGCCCTTTTTATTTTTTATTTTGAAAGAGGATCTCACTAAGTTGCTTAGGCTGATCTCAAACTTCTGATCCTCCTGCCTCAGTCTCCTGAGTATCTGGGATTACAGGTGTGCACCACTGTGCCCCGCCAGCTGTTTCTTAATTTGTCATTTGAATTGTTTTATTTTTGGCACGCAGAATTCTCTTTTCTCTTAGTTTTTTAAAAAGGTTTTCTTTCATCTTCAGAGGAGGCTTGATCAATCTGTTTTTTTTAATTTTTCGTAAAGAATTTTTATGGTTTTGGTTTATCTGTATTTAGGCTGTTGCTGGTTGAAATTTTGAGCTAGCGGGAATACATCTAGTTGCAAGGTATGTGGTGTGGAACAACTTTAATAAATTCAGATAACTAGTCAGGTGTTCCACTATTAGTTCTTGAGTAAACCATAAAAACTATATACTTCGTTCTGTTTGCAAATTAATTGAAGATCCATCCTACACATTTAATATCTTTTATGTTCTGTCTGTTTAAAAACATAGTACTTCAGTATGATTTATCCTGGACACTTTGACATGATACAGAAAGGAACATTGCATGTTCCTTGCACACCTCTGTTGTCATTCTTATGGGCCTGTTCAGTGGTGCCTGACAGCCAACCTGGTTTTCTAATTAATGCTTACACTTTCTGTTGCCTTCCCCTTACCTGTCAGTTTATCTATCTGAGCATTTTTCCCTTAGCATCTATCATTGCATTGGTCTGGCAGATACCATCAGTAATTCTACCTAATTAAAAAAATTCACATAATATGCAATATTTAATGAATAATAATTAGAAATGGATTTTGATTACATCTTAAAATTACTGAGAAAACTTGTCACATCCGGAGAATTTTCAGGACCTATAAGCCTAATTAGAAGGTTAGCCTACTAATAAAAATAACTATGAATAAAGATAGCTCATTTTAGACAACTAGCTATATCTAGGCAGGGCTCTAGGAAAGATAAATGCATTGATAATAGTCCATCTTCTCTCCCATTAGTTTTTAAAGGGCTTCATATACTTGCTCTCTGACAGTGTGCCCTTAACAAGGTGGTATCTCAAGTATGCTCTAACTTAGAAGAGAAATAGAAGTAATTCTTTTTTTATACATTTTAAACTTTAACATGACCCTTTCTATTAAAGCACACAGTTGGAGCTAAGACTGTAGACCTGAAGAATGGCTGGCTATAATAAATTCATTAGCTCTTTCTTACTGCTAATTCCAAGAATATGTCCTAGCTCACATTTCTGCGTACTATATATCCCAGAATTTTTCTAACTTAATGAAAGTAGTCTCAGTTTGGATCATGTTTTTGTTCTGTTTGAAAAATAGTGCTCTAGTTAATTTTAGTATTTCTGTAAGTGAGATAGTGAACCAATTCTTTTTTTGCTATTTATAATTTTCTTTTCTGCTTAATTTTTTGCTTTAATCTTAAGCAACATATAGAAAGCTAAATTACTATTGTCAGTTTTGATTTCAGATTAGTACTTATATTATTTTGACAGTGGAGCAGATCTATTTCAGACTGTCTTTAGAAATAGTTGTGCTTTCACCATGCTTAAAAACATGTTATCACTATCTAAACAACTGACTTATGTTAAGTCCACTACTCTTTCCATTAATTGCATAGTAGATTTTCTTTTATTGCCTAGGAATTTTGATTTAGTGACTTGTTAGTGTTTTCTTTAAGCATGAGAAAGTAGTATATTTTATCTGGTTAGTTTATATTGTGGAGTTTATGCCAAGATAGGAAAACTGAATAATATTAGTTAAAGTTGTGTAGTTGGGGGAAACCTTTCAACTAAGTTTGGAATAGTGGTGTCTCCTCAAACTGGCTAGTCCCTGCTGCTAGCCAGAGAGGAATATTTAGTAGTAGCAATTTACAGAAGATTTTGGGGGTGAATGAGATTTTTCTGAACTCACTACTAAAAAAAACCCACATTGTTCATAACAGAGGCATGGCCATTGGACTACATTTCTGCTAGTATCACTGGAAAAATATTAATTGAGCACTTCTTTGTATAAATCACATTCATAGCAACCATATTTACTTGATGGTTCATTCCATCAATGAGCAATGTAAGCAACTCCTTTATAAAGGGGAGATAAATCCATACCCTCTTCTTTTGTTTAAATGTTAGTGAAATTTGGCTATAACATGCTTTGATCAAAACTAAGGTTTATAATTTTTGTTGCTTAGAAATAACGTAGAGGCAGCGTTGTCTTCTGTTTGTGTGTGTGTGTGTGTGTGTGTGTGTGTGTGTGTGTGGTATTGGGGGTTGAACCCAGGGCCTCACACATGCTAGAAAAGCACTTTGCCACTGAGCTACATACCCAGCCATTCTCTTTGACTTTTTTGACTGCTCAGAGCAAATACAGCCTATGTGTGAAGCAACCAGAAGAGGAAGAAAGTCTTGCCAGGGTGGGATCATTGTGCAGGATCAAGCATTTATAAAATTATGTGCTACTTGGTGCTGTGGAGGTCGTCTTTTAGCTGGGACAGAAGTGCAGTTGCACTGCTTTGTGTGAAAGACATGAACAGAGGTACTGTGTATTTGGGAAAGGGAAACTGAGCAGGAATAGCATTCTAGTGAATGCTGGCACAGTCTGTGCCAGGATGCAGAGGGCTATTTAAGATTCACTTAGAGTTATTAGTATTCTTAAGACTTCAGCCTGAGTTCTTACCTAAACTGGTAATTGTTTGTGTGTGTGTGTGTGTGTGTGTGTGTGTGTGTGTGTTGATAGTAAAAATTGTCTATTTCCAAAGGGGTTTTTGAGTATCTTCCAGCTTTGGAGAGTTTTCACCAGTCTCTTCTACTATTGTTCCTTTCCTTTCATTGTATGAAGCAAGCCAGATTGTCTGTGTCTGTATCTATCTATGTATGTATCTGTCTCTATCCAGTTTCTTTTTAGTTCCTCCTGCCTATTTTCATTAATTTAAAATAAGTGTTCTGGTGACTATCATTATGACTTTAAATATGATCTTTATATCTCTGTTTCTTGATTAAACAGCTCAAATAATGTCTATAAGTTTCACACTGTGAGAAATGAGGAGATTAACATACATCCTTCAGTATCTCTTTTCTTCTACTCTATATTCTAATTATTGCTTGACATATTATTGATTTTCTGTTGTTATGATTTGTGATGCTTTTATTCTATTTTGAAATACAAATAAATCATATAGGCTGATAAACATTACAAATAAATGATTAGAACATACAAATTATGATGTGTAAATATTTTTAGTGTGTAACCATTTGAAATAAAAATGTAGTGCTGAAATATTAAAAACTTTTCAATTGGAAGACAATTTCTTAACCATTAAAATCTATCTAATGAATCTTTTAAAATTTGTTTCTAGCCTAATTGTCTTCTTCGGATTCGTAACCAGTTGCCATAGTTTCTTATGTTCATGTTGACATTTCCTTGGATTCCCTTCTCATTTTTTATGTAATTTTTTCTTAGGTTCAGTGAAGAATTTCTGAGCCTTTACCTATTCTGGAACATTTTATGGTGGATTCACATTTGATTTTTAGTTTAGATAGATATAAATTCTTATTTTCAAAACTCATTTAATCTTTAAAGACTGTTGTAGCATTCAGTGATATTAATGGGAAATCTGGTGCCAATCTGATTCCTTTTAGGAATTCTCTGTTTTTCCTCTGGAAGTTCTTGAGATTTTTCTCTTTATTCTTGACTTTTGTACTACTTTCTATGGCTGGCCATAATAAATTATACACTGAAAGTCTTAAAACAGCAGAAACTCACTGTCTCCCTATCTGAAGTCAGGGTGTGGGCAGCACCAGGCTCTCCCCAGGCTCCAGGGAAGGATCTCTCTGCTTCCTGTGTTTGCTGACAGCTGTTGGCTGGCAGCTGCGTAAACCCAATCTCTGCCTCCATCCTCACATGGCGTGCTTTCCTCTGCGTGTCTCTCTATCTCTTCTCCCCTTCTTATGAGGACACGAGCCAAATTGGATTAGGGCAGATCCTAATTCAGGATGACCTCAATTCAACTTGATTATATCCACAAAGACCCTATTTCCAAATAGGGACACGTTCACAGGTATTGATGATCAGAACTTTCAGGTATGCTTTTGAGGGACACAGTTCAAACTATAACCATCTTCTAAAATGTTGCCAAAACATGATCAGTGTACTTAGTGATCCACACAGTGGGCCCTTTTAGTTTGGAGATTTGCATCTGTCTTCAGCCCATGGATATTGCCTCCAGTTTTTTTTTTTTAAATCATTTCTTCCCTTCCATTGTGTCTGCTTTTTCCTTTCTGGAACTTAGACCTGTTAGGTACATAACTTCCCTGAGTTACACTCCCAATTTCATTATCCCTTGTTTTATTTTCCCTTTTAATCTTTTATGCTTTATGTTTCACAAGATTCCTTGACTTCCTTTTCAAGATTACCAACTTTGTTCCTATCCTTTTCTTTTCCATCTGGTTTTTGAAGTTTTTATTTGTGAATAATACACACACACACACACACACACACACGTGGTGTTGGTGGTGATGGTGCTAAGGAACTCAGGGCCCATGCATGCTAGGCAAGTGCTGTAACATTGAGCTATATCCCCAACATTTTTTGTTTTATTTTGAGACAGGGTCTCACAAATTTTCCAGGCTGGCTTTGAACTTGCAGTCCTCCCACCTCAGATTTCTGAGCTGGGATTATAGGCATGCTCCACTTTGCCCAGTTACGCAATCATATTCTACTTGCCAAGATGTCATTTTTTTCTGATATTTTGGAAGTAGTATGTGATCAGATTTTTCTGAGGACAGTTATTAGAACTATGTAAATTTTTTTTCTCTCCTTGAATCATCTCTGTTTTACCTGTGGTCAATTAGTTATTCTTTTTTAAAGTTTATTCCAATTAGTTACACATGAGAGTAGAATGCACTTGACACATTACATAGAAATGGAGTGTAACTTCTTATTCTTCTAGTTGTGCATGTTGGAGAATCACACCATTCATGCAATCATGTATTCACATAGGGTTGTAATATTTGATTAATTCTACTATTATTTCTACCCCATATATCTTCTCCCACTCCCCTTCTCTCTATATAATCCAAAGTACCTCTATTCTTCCCTACCATCCCTCTATTGTGGGTTAGCATCCACATATGGTTTTTTAGGATTGACTTTTTTTCACTTAGCATGATATTACCCAGTTCCATTCATCTACTGGGAAATGTCATAATTTGTTCTTCTTTAAGGCTGAGTAATGTTTCATTGTATAAATGTACCATATTTTCTTTGTCCATTCATCTGTTGAAGGGCACCTAAGTTGGTTTCATAGTTTAGCTATTGTGAGTTGAACTGCTATAAACATTGATGTGGCTGTGTCACTGTAATATAATGATTTTAAGTCCTTTGGGTGTAAACCGAGGAGTGAGATAACTGGGTCAAATGGTAGTTCCATTCCAAATTCCTCAGAGAGGAACCTCCATACTGCTTTCCATAGTGGTTGCACCAATTTGCAGTCTCACCAGTAGTGTATGATTGTAACTTTCCCCCCACATCCTTGCCAACATTTATTGTTGCTTGTATCCTTAATAGTTGCCATTCTGACTGGAGTAAGGATCCATGGTGGTGTGTTCATAATTGTGGAGGTCTGTAATGATTGGCATGGCTAGCTGGCATGGTTTTTCATTGCAGTTTGAAGGGTCTGTTTCTCTCAGAATCCTTGTATAAGTGATGGAACTGACCTGGAGTTCTATGAAAGGGGCTGAAAAATCATATGCAGACTTTCCCTTAGGGTGTGTGTGTGTGTGTGTGTGTGTGTATTTGTGTGTGTAGCCAAAAATAGGCTGAACATCCCAGCAAGTGTTAAAATAAGGGAGCTTTGCTGGGAGTTGGAGTCTTCAATGTATTTTCTCTCTATTGGACCTGCCTTTTCTCTTTTCCTCCTATCTCCCCCTTATCTGATGATCTTTGGAGTTGCTTCAATCTCTGTTCTGCTCCTTGGTCAAGTCCTAGCACCTTTGTTAGGTGTTCTTTCTAGTTAGGTACTCTAATTTCCTGAAAGAACATTGCTCCATTTCTCCAAATGTATCCTCTGGGTAAAAATTGCTGCTGCCAACTTCTCTGTTTCTGTTAATCACTGGATGGAGGGCCTTACCTTCCTTGCTTTTCAAGTGTGATTCTTTGATGAGTTGCCCAGATGACACTATCTTCCTGATACACCTTGTATGGGTTGACTATGCCCTTAGGAAGATCTGTTCTAACTCAGTGCTCTTGAAGGACAGCTCCCATTCCTGTTTGTCTGATGGAGCAATGCCATTCTCATTCTATCTTTCAGAAATGCCTCAACATTTCCTTTTCTTTGTGGCAAGCATTCTCATTTTCCAGTGTTATTGTGATATAAGTCTTCAAAATGCAAATTTCAGGGGATCTTGGGGGAAAAAACATGTACTATGGGTCATCTTCCAATATAGATTTTTTAAATGGTTTTTCTTTATTTCTACTGTCAGATGTATCACATGCAATTTTGTGTGCATATGTACGTGTGTGTGTACGCACAAACACACACACACACAGACACATACCAATTAAGTTAATGAATGAATTGGCAGAATTTTACCATGTGTTTTCTGTCTGCTGTCTTATTTCCTTTGACATCTGGAAAGAAAAAAACTCTCCATGGCTTTTATATAATGTTTTCCTGTGTTGATACTGTATGAAGTGTGTTTTAAAGATTAATCACTGGGAAATCAAATAAATTCTTGAATGCTTAATGGACCCACTTTACTCATTGGTCTGAAGAATTGAAATATTTTTAGGTTAAAAGCTGTTGTAGTTATTTAAAATGATTTAATTGTAGAGTTTAAGAATTTGCTATTTTTCTTTTTTATGTGTTTTATGTTCATGTAAGTATGGGGATAGTTTATAAGAGGCTTTAGTCAAATTAAGAGGAAACTATTTGAAATCTTTCTTTTACAGCAAAAAATCGTGGGATTGCCATTCCAGTGGATTTGGACAGCCAAGTCAATACTCTTTTCATGAAGAGTCATTCAAATATGGTGCAGAGAGCAGCCATGGGTTGGAGACTCTCAGCTCGTTCTGGACCACGCTTTAAGGAAGCTCTTGGAGGGCCTGCTTGGGATTATAGAAATATTATTGAAAAGTTACAGGTACAATGAAAATATGAAATTACATTAATATTTTATAAATTATAATTTTTTAAAGATGAATTTCACAAAGAAGATATGGTTGAAAATATTCTATTCTTTTTGGGGACTAGGTTTTATTTTACAACTCTCTACCACACTACCCTTTTAAATGCATAACTTTCAGGTAAAAGTTGTGAGTTATTTTTTAGTGACTGTACAGTATTTAATATGTTCTAATATTGTAGTAGTGAGTAGTGATTCTTTTTTTTTTTTTTTTTTGTACTGGGGATTGAACTCAGAGGCACTCTACCACTGAGCCATATACCCAGCCCTATTTTATATTTTTATTTAGAGACAGAGTCTCACTGAGTTGCTTTTGTTGAGGCTGGCTTTGAACTTGTGATTCTCCTGTTTCAGCCTCCCAAGCTGCTGGGATTACCAGCATGCACCACCACACCAGCTGAGTAGAGATTCTTGATATCAGAATAATAACCATAATGCCAGTACTAAAATTGGTAAAATAGTTGACCATATAGATTTATATAATAAATTAAATATCCATAACCTTGCTTCAATTTCTCCCTATTATTGTATAACCTTTTGGGCAGAGTGATCCAAGCACCTTTATTCACAAATTACTTGCATAGAGTCTCACTCATGCTTTTGGTCTGGACATTCTGGGATATTAAATGAAAGACATAATGTATTAGTTTGCCAGGGATGCTCTAACAAAAAACAAAAACCAAAACCATAGGTAGGGTGGCTCGAATAACAGAAACTTATTTTCTCACTGTTCTATAGGCTAGAGGTTCAAGATCAAGGTTTCAGTAGGCTTGGTTTCTTCTGAGACTTCTCTCCTTAAATTATAAATGGCTAATTTCTCACTAGGTCCTCACATGGTTTTCTCTCTGCATATGTGCACATTTGTGCCCCAATTTCTTCTTGTTATAAGGACATCAATCATATGTATCCTTATAACCAATCATACCAATCATATGTATCCTTATAACATGTATCCTTGGATTAAGTCCCGCTTATATAAATTCATTTTATCTTAATTACCTTTTAAAAGGCCCTATCTCCAAATAAAGCCACATTCTGTGGTACTATGAGAAAGGACCTCAACATATGAATTTGGAGGTGATGATTAGGTCATCAGGGTGAAAACTGTATAAATAAGATTTGGTGCTCTCATAAAATAGGCCAAGGAAACTCATTTGGCCCTTCTACCCTGTGAGAACCCAGCAAGATAGCACTCTTGGTGAACCAGGAGGTGGGCCTTCATGCAATGCCAAATCTGCTGGTGCCTTGATCTTAGATTTCCCAGACCTCAAGATTATGAAAAATAATTTCTATCATTTTTAAGCATCCAGTTTATGGTATTTTGTTATAGCAGCCTGAATAAACTAAAACACACGATAAAGCATTTGGATTTTGTTCTGAGTGATGGCAGGTTAAGAGATTTTTAGCAGAGGACAGACATGACTAGTGTATATTTAAAGAGATCTCTGTGGATTTGGGGTGGTGTTTATAGAATCCAGACATGGAAACAGTGAGTTTAGTTAGGTAGTTTGACATTAATTCAAGCAAAAGGTGATGATGGCTTGGTTTAAGAAGGAATTGGGGGAATTTTAAGTTTGAGATGCCTATTTAGATACTTTAATGGTTGAGTCAAGAGAGGTAGGTAGATGTACAAGTCTGGATTGGTGTGGGATGATGTTCATGTTGGAAATATAAATGTGGTGTTGCAACTGATACATGATATCAAAATCATAGAGTTGGATGAGATGTCTCAGAAGAAAATGTAGTCATAGAAGAAGACCAGGAGCTACCAGGGATTGACAAAGGAAAGGTCAGGACAGGACCCAGGTGGGAAATAAATTGCAGTGTCACAGAGGCCAAGAGAGAAGATATTTCAGAGTAGGAACCAGTACATGAGATACTTTAGCAGTGACTTGGTTAGTTGAGGGCTGTGGAGTAAGTAACCAGAGATTGTGACCACAGGTGATGATCATGGAGCACTGGTGTGCAGTCACAGTGATTACTAACATGTGAAATGAGTCAGTGGCCAGCATATTCTAGCCACTTCCTTTTAATCCCCCCAGCAAGCCCATGTGATCACTAGTATCATTCTCCCAAGTTTTCACGTGGGGAGAGTGACTCAGATTACATAGTTGGTCCAAGATCAAAATCAGAAGTAAAGATAGAATTTACATCCTAATAGCCTGAGCACCATTCATTCAGTAAATGAAATAGAGAGAGGAGAAAAAAAAAATCCCTAGGTGTATTTCAGGTACGCTTCACTAAATATGATCACATATAATAAGCATGCCCTCTTCTCACCTTTATATAATCTCTGGTTTTCCCCTTGATGTATGGACTTCCTGCTAGTCACCTTTAACTGATGTCAGGAATTTCTCAGAAAGCTGATTTAGAATAGTAAGTAGAAATAATCACTTTTGCTGAAAGGTTAAGAAAGACTTAAAGATAAGTCAGCTCCTGAAATCTGGCCATAAGAAATCCAGAGGGTGGTGGCCCCATCTGAGTTTTTGTAGCTGAGAGTAACAAGAAGCAGTTTTCTGCTTAACAAAATATGCCATAGCTGTGGGTGGATAAATTGTTGCTTATGTGAGAAGATTTTGTTTGTTTGTTTGTTTCCTAATGTAGTTTAAAAATAAAAAGGAGATGCTTTAACCATTAAAGAATGTTCGGGAAATTATAACCGCTTATAGTTTATTTAGAAACACATCAGTTAGGATGTTTCCAGTGTAAATATCACAGTGTTCAAATAAAATGGCTTAAACAATAATGACTGCCATTTCACGCAGCAGGAAGCCTGTGTGGCTTTCCCTGAGAGGGAAATTCAGCAGTGGATAGGCCATGTCTGCTGGCTTTTGGTTTAAAGCTGATCTCCCAAGGCCACATGAGGGCTGGCTCCCTTGGATTCACACCTTTAAGCTCCCAGAAGAACAGTAGATGGTTTCAAAAGATTCTTCCGGCTCCCAGCACATCTGCAGACTTCACCTGACATCTCATTGGCTGGGACTGGGTCATAGAATCAGGCTAAGGTCAGCTGCTAGAGCCGGAGGTGGACTAGCTTAATCCAATCAACTTTGACCCAGAGCTGAGGGGTTCATCTCCTTAAGAATGTTGCTGCCAGATTCAGAAACAATATTCAGATTCTTGTAGCAAGAAAGGGGTGAACTAGGCTGTGGGGTAGGTGATCATTAGGGTGTATTGATAAATATAATTTGAAATACTATTGAATGTCATTGAACCCTTGTACTATTATGCTTCAAATAATATATCAGTGGATTTTTCCATTGGAAGAAATGCTTAGTTCTAGATGACCAATGACACATCATTTTTTTTTTTTTTAGCTGTACCCCAAATAGGCCTCCAATTTATTCCAATTTTTCATGATTCCTTTACAGTCCTAGACACTTAATGGCCTGTACAATGGCTTTAGTGAGTTTTATTCTTGTGTGTATATTATTTAAAATCTTATGGTTACCCACCCTTTCTTTGTCTTATAAGTGAAAACAAAAACAAAACAAAAACAAACAAAGAAAAAAACCCAGAGGCCCAGGCAGTACTTATACATAAAACCAGACTAGACTGATAGCACAGACATTTGGTACCATAGGGAGATAGGGTTCATCTACTCTGACATTCCTGGTTAGAATTCTTAGGCTTGCTATGTCTTTGAAAGATGAAGTCTGACTTAGTCTTCCGATGGGTTCTCTTGTGCTTTGTGTCTTAGGATGTTGTGGCCTCCTTAGAACAACAGTTCAGCCCAATGACGCAGGCTGAATTCTCAGTGTTGGTTGATGTATTGTACAGTCCAGAACTGCTGTTCCCTGAAGGAAGTGATGCAAGAATCAGATGTGGCACGTTCATGTCCAAGTAAGTGGATTGGGTCTGAGATTCTGCTTGTTTCCCAAAGTGCGAAGGCCTCTAACATCTCTGTTTTTTACTTATGACAATCTATAAAATCCATGTCAAAATATACTTTCCAAATAATTAAATTGGTTCATTTGAAGTTTTATTTTGGTGATGGTCAATTTATTCTATTGTACTAAAATGTACTACAAATGAAGTGTTTCATTATTGGGCACAAAATATCACACAAAATAATATTTTGGTTCTAATTCCTTCCTTTAACTACGTAGTGCAAACTTTTAAAAGATTCTTGTTTAAAGTCATTAATTTTCAGAGAGGGAAAGGAAGAGGAATTAACATTTATTGAGTTGTTACTATGTGTGCAGTTATTACTCATTATTTTATGTTGTCAGCAAAAACACCTTGAGAGATTGGGAGGTCAGCCTGTTACAGAAGTCAGTAAGTTGAGGCGTAGGTATGCTTTAGGTAAATGAGCTATTAAGTGTTAGTCTCAGTACTTAGTCATGCCCATCATGATCCTCATCTGCAACTCTTCCATTTACTCCTTTATCTCAGCATTATTGAGGTCTTATCATAAAGCCCCTATGTTTACCCTAGACTGTTCTTTTCTTAATGCTAAGTGGAAAACTCTCAGGGAGAATCTGCATGTGTAAGCAGGTGTGAGAAAAAGCCTGGCTCCTGCAAGAAGAGTCATGTTACTGAATGATTTGCATTTCATTGCACATAGACTCATGATGCCCAGTCAACCAGGTGAAGTGGCTCATGTCTGTAATCCCAGCAACTCACAAAGCAGAGGCAGGAGGATTGCAAGTTCAAGGCCAGCCCCAGCAATTTAGTAAGACCCTCAGAAACTTAGCAAGACCCTGTCTCAAAATAAAAAGTAAAAAGGCCTGGGGATGTAGCTCAGTAGTAGAGCATCCTGGGTTTAATTTCCAGGACAAAAAAAAAAAAAATAATAATGAGTTGGCCAGTCAGTTGCATGGTCTTCAGAAGAGAGTATATGGATGGAGAGTCAGTTGGATCAAGTGACCAAGTACCTTGAACATTTCCCATTCAGCTGTATCTTGTGTGGTTAAGGATATTGCTGAGAAAGATCTAGAAACCTTCTCCATTAACTTGGCATACTGAGGTAGAAATGGAAGAACTTGGGACACAAAAAGTGTGTTCCTTTTTTAACAAGTTCTGGTTAGGACTTTGAGAAAGCAAATAAGGAATGTGATGAGAAGAACTGACTCTAGGGATCATGTTGAATGCTACAGATGGTCAGAATTAAGGACTCTCAGCTCTAGACTCACTATATCTTAGGGGGCTGGAGAACGTGTTTATCTGGAGAATTGCCAGTCTTCTGGTAAGTACCTTTAAGTGAGGAGGTTCAGAGTGTCTGCAAAAGTGATGACTGCTGAGAACATAGAAGGCAAATTCTAGGTAGAAGTATTGCCTAGTAACTCAATATAAAAACATGGTCTTAAAAATACCCTTCACCTCCTATGAACATATGTCCATATTTAAAAAGTACGTTGTCCTGCAATCTGTACATGTGGAAAAATAAGAATTCATACACCATTTGAATCAAATGTATGATATGTCAAGATCATTGTATTGTCTTGAGCAACTAATAAAAAAATGTAGGTTGTAAACTTGAGAACTTCAGCTCTGGTTAATTAATATCATACTATCGCTAGAAGAGTGCGAATTTGACACTCTGGACCAGGGGTTCCAGAAGGTCCTCAAGCTAAATAGATCATGTTGCTCATTTCTGAGTTAAGAAGGGGCTTATATTGCTATGCATAGTGCTCTGGTAAAACCAGGTTGGGGAATGTAAGTTTGGGCCAAGGCCTAAGTGGAACTTTCTACTTTAAGTGAGTCTAATTCTTGAAATCTGTTGAATCAACAGGGGAAACTCTGGGCACTCCGCTAAATAGGTCCTGTTTCCATTTTTGTAGTTTTAAGTCCATTTGTGTATTGCCTGTGAGCTTCTTTCATGCCACAATGCAGAATCAATTGGTTGCCATAGAGATTATATGGCCTGCAAAACCTAAAATACTTACTATCTAATTCTTTAGATAAAAAGTTTATTGACTTCCTTGTCAAGAACTGGGGTGTTGATAGTAGCAGCTACTAGGCCCGGGTGGCTATTTAAATTGAAATTTAAGTTAATTAAAATAAAATGAAAATTTACTCCCTTAGTCTCATTTGTCCCATTTCTAGTGCCCAGTGGCCTTGTGTGGCTAATGGGTATCAAACTGACAGCAGAGAGAGAGAAAATTTCTATTATCACAGAGTGTTAGATAGCAATGGTCTAGAACCTGAAGGTATAGGCACAGCAGAAAGTGATATAAAGAAACTCAGGAGATCAAATAAATATTGCCCTGTTGTGAAGATAGAGGCAAATCTGTGGCTCCATTAGGTAAACTAACAACAGAGGAGCACAAGGGATGTGATAATGGGAGCATATTGCAGACCCTACACCCAGAGGGAGGAAAAGGATATTGTACTTACTTTAGTGGGTGGCGAAGAGAGTATTACTGGCAGTATTACTGCCAGCGGCTCATGAATATCTGTTTTCTGGTCTAATGCTTATTCTGACCCCCTCTAACTCTGTGAAGGATAACAGTTTTGTTTTCAAGGAGATTTAACAAAATTAGAATTCAGTTTAGTTAGTACCATGCAAGTGACCTTAAATTTCTGTTCAGAGTGATCTGGTGAAGCTTAGTTGGAAATGTAAAGTTTGGGCCAAAGTCTAAGTGGGCCTTTCTTTACTAAAGTGAATCTATTTCTTGGACCCATTGATTCAAAAGGATCTCTAGGAGGATATGAAGAAGAGAACTGAGAATTTAAGTTCGGCTTAAATTCTACTTAGTCACATAGAATGGGAATGAAGAGAAAAGGTCAATGTGGGTGTCCACCTGAAAGGCAGCTGGTTTTTGTCTGTTCAGTTCAGCAACTGCCTCTCCCTTGTGAAGGAGAACCTCACTGTTTTTTTGAATTATGGGATCTAATCCATTTGTGGATTTTTAAATTGACATAAGTAGAGGTAACCAGCTAATTTTAAAAAATGAATTAGTAAATAATATAAAGTATCAGAGTACATCTCACAGTAAGGAGAAATTTGTGTCGACTTGTACTCACACACACGTTCTTATATACTGGGTTGTGAAATGTATTTACTACTTTGATCATAGAAAGAGTATTTGAAAGTCACTTATCCTGTCCAACCAAACATCATGTGATACATTAATCCCCTTTACAAATTCCTAAGAAGTGAGAATTCAACCTTACGGTTAGTATTTTCAGTGTGATAACTGAATTAAATATTTTACCCGAGGAAGATTTAAAGAAAATGTAAATACTTAGCCTGAGAGGGAGAAAATAATTTACAACATTCGCAAAAATTATTTTCATGTATTCAAAGACTATCATGTGGAAGAAAACCAAAGAGGGAAAGTTTGAGAGAAGCAGACTTTGCTTTTCTTATAAGGAGAACTTTTGAACAGTTATTCTTTCTGCCTGTTGGACCCGACCACATGAAAACACACCACCTTGTCTGAAAGAAATCACTGTTACCTTCATTGTGTGCTGCCCCTTCAGCGTAAGCACATATCATTTCAAAGTATTGCCATCCACATATCACCCAGTCTGTTCAGTTTGGGCTTCTACAATCTACTCTTCTTCCTGGTCTTCCATCTCTCTGCCATTATTTACCGTGTTTGGCTGTGGTACTTCTGTATTGCATCTTATCCCCTTACCCTGTCACTTGCCCTGTCCATCTCTCACCTTGAGCTCATTCCTCTGCTTCAACATTCCCATTGCCTCCAGCGATGTCTTTCTCACACCTATATTCTGTTCAGGCCCCTTATAACCGGTGGTTTCCTATTTTCTCCAGAATACATTCGAGACTCTTTATCATACTATTCCAGTCCCTTCTTTCCAAACCACGTCTCTTACTTTCCTCCTCCAGGTCTTTCAGTCTTTGCTGGCAGTCAGTGCTCTTACCAGTTGCTGGACAGGATGGTTGGCTTTCTGCCTCTTCCTTTTGTGATCATGCTGTTCCCTTTGCAGGGATGCCTTATCTTCCCATACTTCCCCACCAGGTGAAATCTTCCAAGTGAAATGTTATTTCTTGACTGAAACTCGCTCTGATCAGCTCCAGATAATTCCCTGCAACAGAATGAAATGATTTCTTTGGTTTATGGCATTTGCCAATAACCTCTGTGGTGGCACTTATTTTATCGAGTGGCTGTGTGCCACCTGGTGTGTATTGAGACTCTGCACAGCAACCCTGAAAATCAAGAGATTGGTGAACTATCGTATCGTTGTTGCCACAGAGAGATGCCAAGAATTTTGGCTCTGAAGTCGGAGGGACCCAAGTCTATTTCCAATCCCACCTCTAGAATGATATACTCAGAGGCAAGATATATTATCTTTCTGGACCTCTGTTTTCTCATTAGCAAAATTAGCCCAAATATGGAAGCTGTCTCACTGGCTTGTGGTAAGGATGAGTGGAAAGAATTCTAGAGAGTCCTTGCATTTGCCCTGGACACCTGGTAATCACTTAGTGGCCATTAACTGGTGGCAACTCCTTTTTATTTTTCTCAGGGTTGTGTCCCATAGTACTCATATTATGTCACAGAAAGCAGAGCATTTCCTTGCAACCTGCAACCCTTGTTTCTCTAGGAAAACGTGAGCTACGTATGCTGAGCTACATATCCTGATGATAAACATTTGACTTTATTTTGAATCTGAGGATGGTCTACAATTGTGGTCCTGAAAAATCTCTAACAGAACTTCACCAGTGCATGTTCACCAAATAAAATTATGAGTAGAATTTTTGTCCAGATCATAGCAAAGATAGCAAATGGATAGACTGCCATGATATTACTTTAATTATTTTTTCCTTCATTTTTAATCAGAAACTGCCTGTTTCTACTAAATTCTAGCTTGAGAAAATAGTACAATATTATTAGTGGACACTAGAAAGTGGCCTGTTAAACTAACATTACAATATTGTGTATTGCTGCTGCTACTGTATAGTTAATATAATATAGTACATAGAAAATAATATGATAGAACATAATAAAATATACTACACTTATTCCTCTTTTCCAACACAACATTGATGAGTTGAGACTATTGGTGTTTCTTTCAGACATGGTGGTGTGTTTTCATGTGTTCGGGTCCAACAGGCAGAAAGAATAACTGTTCAAAAGTTCTCCTTACAAGAAAAGCAAAGCCTGCTTCTCTAACACTTTCACTCTTTGGTTCTTTCTTCCACATGATAATCTTTGAATACATGATGTTTCCTTGTTTTTCAGAGTATTCTGTCCTACTAAAAGAATATTACCTAAAGTTTGAGAAGCTGAGATATACTGCCTATAAAACAAAAAGGATGTTTCATAATACAAAATTTATAAGCTGAAGTATAATTTTAAAGCTTTGTTTAAAATGTATATTTGGTTTATTTCATATTCTTAAATTATAGCATTTTTTGTTTTGTGTAGCATATGATGTTCATATATAGCTTGAAGAGAAATCACTGTCCTTTCTAAGGTTTAATGTTTTGCTTTAAGGTTGATTAATCATACAAAGAAACTAATGGAGAAAGAAGAAAAACTCTGCATTAAAATTCTTCAGACATTACGAGAAATGCTAGAGAAAAGAGACAGCTTTGTGGAAGAGGTATTTTTAAAAAAAATCTTTTAGTATATAAATGAAGTAAGATTTCCCTAGTGCTATAATCTATGGATTACAATAGGCTATTATATGATTACTTATATATTAATGGTATAAGTACTTATATGAGTTAGATAATTTGATTTTATATGGTATTCATCTCTCATGTTTTGTTTAGAGTTGAGAAATAACTAAAATTAGAGTGGCCTGAATATTTGGTTGATTTGGTTTAATATAGTCTGCCTTCATTATGTATGTTTTCTCCTTTTGGTTTCAGTAGACCAAATGAGCTTTTTAAACAATGAGTTATGGCATTATTTAGATTTCACATAAAGTTCTGACGTTTATTGAGAATGTCTGTGCATCTTGGCATCTGTTGATTTTTTTTTAAATTATATGTATTATTTTTTATATTATACCAAATATTATAAAATAGTGCTTTTTAATAATTGGAGTAGTAAGTTTCTATTCTTAACTTTATTAAGTACTGCACAGATGATTCTCAGAGAAATAGCACCTTATAGATAATAATTGTCAGTCTATTATTAAAAATGACAGCTCAGGTGCTCATTAAGAGGTAGCTAGCAGCATGTTTAATACCCAAGGTGATAAAATATAAGTCTAGAGAAGTTTTTTAGCTAATCTCTCAATACTTTTATTTAGATATCAAACAAAATTGTACTATGCTTCTTAATAATTTTTTGGTCTGTTTCTATAAATACTAATCATCTGTATTTTAAAATTTTAAGGATTATGCTTATTAACTTATGTACATTCTAATTCTGAAAAGATTGTAGTGTTTTTTTAAATGCATTTCTGTAGAAATGAAAGGCTGTGGAATCTTGGTTACTAAAAGGAGGACTGTTGCCTCAAAATATTCCATTTGAATCTGATGTTTGCATCAGTAATCAAAATGCCTTCTCTTTTGCAATAGCTTCTTTTCATCATTCAAACTATATTTGGGAAACAAATTATCAAAATAAAGGGGTCAATGCAACTTTAGCAAATGTTTCTCTGACCCAGGACTGAAGAAAATGCTTACAAGTTTGAGTATATGTTTATATAAGTAGAGTTCCTTGGGATTTTTTGTTGTCTTTGATTCCTTGAGATACTGATATAGATTATTTAACCTTGACTGAAATGCTAGGTCATAGAGTGAAAAATTAGGTCAATGTGAGTGTTTGGAGCTTTACAGTAATAATATTATATATATATAAACAAAGAGACATGGCACAGCTTCCAATTACGTATATGAATTGGAAGTGAATCTTACCATTGGGTACATCCAAAAGAAATTAATTAAAAAATAACTATGGATAAATGGCAGAAAGATCAATACAGGGAAGGGAGTGGGAGTAGAGAGAGGGAGGAGGAAGGAGAGGCACTGGGATCTGAATTAGAACAAGATATGCTCTATGCTTTTATAATTATGTCAAAATGGATTCTCCTGTCATATATAACTAAAAAGAACCAATAAAAAAGAACATTATTGAATTACTCTAAGAAAATAGAGAAGAAATCAAGTAAGATTTTACTTTGACTAGTCAAGAGTGCCTTAGTGTAATCATAGTCAGCCTTTATAAATTTTGTATTCTGATATTTAAAAAGGTTAGTACACTTTGTCCAAGAAACAAATTTATGGATCCAAATAGTTAGACATAGGCAGACAGAACATAAGACAGAATATTGTGTTCAAAACAGGTCAAGTTTCAGATAGACCTCTAAGATAATTAAAGTTGGGGGAAATGCAGTCATTTAACTAATAGAAAAAATCTGGGAAAGAACATGTAAGTATCCTATTTCTTTCTTTCCGTGTCTACTAAGGATAGAGTAGGAAAAAATGCAGATGAAAGAATTCTAATTCTTAGACACACCTTCTTGTTTCTAAGTGTTTTGGAGGAGAAGCATTTTTTTTTTTGGTAGTCATATATGACAGCATACCTTTTTTTTCATTTTATTGATTTATTTTTTAAATACACAACAGCGGAAAGCATCACAATTCTTATTACACATATAGAGTACAATTTTTCGTATCTTTGTATATAGAGTATGTTCACACCAATCCATGCCTTTATACATGTACTTTGTTTTTTTTGTATTACAATTCTTATTACACATATATATCACAATTTTTCATATCTGTTTATATAAAAATTACGTTGACACCCAATTCAAGTCTTCATACATGTATTTTGGATAATGATGTCCATCACATTCCACCATCCTTGCTAATCCCCTCCCCCTCCCTTTCCCTCCTATCCCTCTTCCCTATCTAAAATTCATCTAATACTCCCATGCTCCCCCTCCCTACCCCACTATAAGTCAACCTCCTTATATCAGAGAAAACATTCAGCATTTGTTTTTTGGGGATTGGCATTATCTTCTCTGATGCCATCCATTTACCTGCAAATGCCATGATTTTATTCTCTTTTAATGCTGAGTAATATTCCATTGTGTACCACAATTTCTTTATCCATTCATCTATTGAAGGACAGATAAGTTGGTTCTACAGTTTAGCTATTGTGAATTGAGCTGCTATAAACATTGATGTAGCTGCATCACTGTAGTATGCTGTTTTTAAATCCTTTGGGCTATAAACGGAGGAGTGGGATAGCTGGGTCAAATGGTAGTTCCATTCCAAATTTGTTTGGTTTTTTTTTTTTTTTTGGTCTTTTTTTTTTTTTGCATTACAATTCTTATTACACATATATACCACAGTTTTTCATATCTCTGTTTGTATATAAAGTATGTTGACACCCAATTCATGTCTTCATACATGCGGAATGTGATGGACGTCATTATCCAAAGGACAGCATGCCTTTATTTTATTTGTTTCATTTTTATGTGCTGCTAAGGATCAAACCCAGTGCTTCACACTCTAGGCAAGTGCTCTGCCACTGAGCTACAGCCCCAGCCCCAGGAGAAGCATTTCTACTAGTAGAAGCAGAAGATATCCCTGCACTGCTCCCTGCTGGAAGTTCTTAAGGAAAGAATATTAAATCTAGAACAATTCAAACATCTGTACTGTGGAAGAAGAGATAGGTCTAGAAGATCTCTAGGTATTGACAGTTGGCCCTCTTTAAATGCTTAGTGCCCAATTGCCTGTGCCAGAGGAGGGAAATGTAATGAATAGGTCTTGGTGAAAGCATTCTGGGTAGGACTCAGAAACTGGTCAAAGTTATGGTGGGCTCTAAGAAAAACCTGATTTTCAGTAATGGGATAATAGGTAGTTGTATTTTCAACTTATTCGGTGGCTTAAAACCACACAAATTCATTATCTTACAGAGTTGGAGGTCAAAGGTTAAAATCAAGAAGTCAGCAGAGGTGTGTTGCCTCTGGAGATTCTAGAAGAGAGTTCATTTTCTAGGCTTTTCCTGCCTCTAGAGGCCTCCTTCATCCCTTGGCTCATGGGCCCTTCCTCCATCTTCAAAGCCAGCAGTGTAGCAGCTTCCAGTTCTCCTCCCCCTTGTTCTCTCCTCTGCCCCTCCCTCAACTGTCACATCTCCACCTCTGGCACCTTTGTCTCCCTTTTGTAAGACCTGTGATTACATTGGAACCACATGAACAATCCAGTATACTCTCCCCTGTCAAGATCTTTCTTTCTTTTTCTTTTATTTGCTGTTTTTTTATTTGTTTTAATTAGTTACACATGACAGTACAATGACCTTGACATATCATACATTTGAATCAGATGGGATATAATATCTCATTTTTCTGAGTATACAGGTTGCAGAATCACATTGGTCATGTATTCACATATATACACACAGTAATAATGTCTGTTTCATTCTACTATCCTTCCTATCTCTCCAACCCCTTCCCTCCTCTCCCATCACTTCTCTCTACGTAATCTAGGGTAACGCTATTCTTTTTTTTTAAATTAATCACATATGCAAAATCCTTTTGCCATGTAGGGAAACAGGTTTGCAGGTTCTGGGACAAGGCAGGGGATCCTGAGGCCATGACCATCTTTGGGGAGGGCATGATTCAGTCCACCACGGTGATCCTTCTACTGACAGTGAGAACTTTCATCTAGAATATAGAATCAGTGCTTACCTGTGGCTGATGAAAATTACTATGTAGGGCAGTTTAAATGAATATGACAAAAAGTGTTTTGAATTGATACTCCTTTGCTGTCTTCAAAATATTTAAAAATATTTTGCTACCTTTCGACAATTCAGGAGAGTGCATAGAGCAGGCAGTGTTACTTCCTCATGGCAAATAGAGAAGGAGAGATGCAGAGAGGTAAGCTATGTTAATCACATAAGTTCCCAAATTCCTGGTCCTCTAACACCTCATCAACTGGATTTCTATTATTTGTGTATGGAAGCATTCCCCAAAGGTTTCTCTGAATTAAATCAACACAGAAAACTCAAATCAGTGTTTTTCATTTTAGCTCTCCTATTACATTTAAACTTTACCTATTTAAATGTAAAAATGTCAGTTGAAAAGAAAATCTCCATTTTTATTTCCTTGGTTCCTCTGGAGTTATAGGTAGAAACAAACTCAGTTTCTCCTTATAGCTACTCTAGCAACACACTTCTGACACCAAGTGTGCATGGCGTTTTACCCACCCAGCAAGCAAGCAGTGCTGTAGCATCAATTAAATTCTGATACCATCTACCTGGCGAGATCCCAGAGTTTGAGGGCTCAGTCTCCAAGACTGCTTCCTCTTCAGGAGCCACTTACAAGCCCCAACTTGTTTTACTTACTTCTGACCAACAAGATATAAACTTGGGTTTCTATTACTCGCTCCTTAGGTTCGATTAATTTGCTAGAGCCCCTTACAGAATTCAGGGAAATGTTTGCATTTACTGGTTTATTGTAAAGGCTATTACAAAGGATACAGATGAACAGCTCAGTGGAAGATGCACAAGACCAGGCATAAGAAATGGCGTAAAGACCTCCCTCTCTGAGCACTCCAATCTCTAAATGTTCAGCTATCTGGAAACTCTCTGAATCTCTGAACTCTGTCTCTCTCTCTCTCTCTCTCTCTCTCTCTTTTTTTTTTTTTTTTTAAATGGAGGCTTCATTTCCTAAGCATGCATGATTATATTGCTAGCCTTTGGTGATCCACATAATGGTGAGTCCCTCCTCTTCCCTGGAGGCTGGAGGTGGGGATGAAAGCCCTAACCTTCTCATCCTGTCTTGGTATTTCCAGTGAAACTTCCCCATTCTGAAGGATTTTTCACTTTGGAGATTCCAAGGATTTTAGGAGTTGTATGTCAGGGCCAAATATAAATTTCAAACATCACAGTCCCTGACACCAGAAGTAGGTTGTGTTTGTGTGTTTGTGTGTGTGTGTGTGTTTGTGTGTGTGTGTGTTTGTGTGTGTGTGTGTGTGTGTGTGAGAGAGAAAGAGAGAGAGAGAGAGAGAGAGAGAGAGAGAGAGAGAGAGAGAACGAACACGTGCATGTGTGTGTATATCTGGTAAAAATTTTAAAATAGGGCAACAAAGCATGATGGTTCATGGTTGTACCAAATGCTCTTTAAGGCAATTTCTAAGTTTTCTGATTTGGCTATCTTTTGTGTGATATTTTAAGGAACTAGATTAAGGATATATATTCTACATTTTATCTGGTATTCAGTCAATTGTTTTTTTGAAAGCTTACATTTATTATACTTCTGAGTTCTATTCCTAAATTAATTATGCTTAGGGATTTTTTTTCTTTTTTCATATTTCTTAGTTTTTGTCTAAAAAGCTGAGAAATAAGATGTGGGTTGATGAAATCAGATTCTTGAAAGGATAATAAGTAAAGGAGCATTTAATTTCCTGTTATATGTGTCTACACATGAAATCATCTAGGGATCATGTAGTGACTTGTTATCATACTTATTTTTATTGAAGGATAAAATGTGAAAATTATGTATAGAAAGTATCCTTAAAGGGAAAAATTAACTGAGTTTTAGGAAACCTCCATCAAAGTATTTTTTGTGTAGGCGATTATAATAAGCAAAATTTTACAAAGGATATAACTCTGACAACTTGGTAAGTGCAGTGGATCTTTGTGGTTGCTCAATTTTAAAAGCTTTTTAACTTTTAAATTTTAATTGATGCATTCAAGTGGCATATATTTATTAGGTATAAAAGATTTTTTTTAAAGATAACAAGAGCAGACCTATTTATTTGTATTTTATAAAAAATAACATGTTGGAAATTTGGGGGAGGGAGAGAGAATGTATATTTCAAAAAGCTTTAGGGGAGTATGATTTCTAATGTTCTGTGTCTTAAAAGCCATTTTGTTCCCTGCTTCTTTTGTTTTCACAATGTCTTTACCATAACAGAGAAGCAGCTGATGGTGTATTTGTGCTGTTGAACCCAGTAGCTTAACTAGAACACTGTGCCTTTGCTTTATACATTTAAAGAAACCGTGGGCCTCAACCTGGGCAGAGGCTTGCCTGAGGTGCACTGGGGAGAGAACCTGTGTGGACCGGTAGAGCTGAGCCAAGGCAGCTGAGGGGGAAGTAATAGCTACTCAGAGGATGGGTTTGATCATATGGATTTTTGGGGGGAGTCCATTTCCTTCCTCTTCCACTGTGTAGTATATATTTTCATTATGATTTGTAGAACATTAAAAATTATTTCTCTCATAACATTCTTAAAATGTTCAGATTTAAAATAGCATCTATCCTTGGAATATTATTGCATAGAGACTCAGAAATTTCTTCTATAATAGCTATGGTGCAGGGTTTTTTATATTAAAGAAAATTTTGAGGTATCTCAAGATAGCTATGGTGAAGTTTTAAGCAATGGTTTTAAAAAGATATTAATAGGCATTAATTAAGTTTATCATACATCAGATGCTATTTCTAATCTTTTATGTGTTATCTTATTTAATCCTCATTATTATCTCCCTTTTACTAATGAGGAAACTAAGGTATAGAAAGATTAAGTTCACACATCTGGTAGAGAGAAGAGAGCTGAGATTCCAATGTAAACATTTGGGCTCCTAAGTTCACACTTAGCATATTAGATGTAAAGAGATTATAGGATTTGAGCTGGGGTTGTGGCTCAGTGGTAGAGCACTTGCCTAGCATGTGAGAGGCACTGGGTTCGGTTCTCAGCATCACAAATAAATAAATAAAATAAAGGTACATTGACAACTAAAAAAATTTAAAAAGAGAGTATAGGATTTATAATTCCAACACTTTTATTTTCTTGGATTACATATAAATAAAATCAAAATCTCTTTAATTTCATTTTTGATAATTTTTCCCAAGTGTGTACTAGAATACATATTCAGTGAGCTGCTAAGGAAGTTTTTAGTTTAAATTGATTGAGAACAATGTGGTACAGTAGCTGTGGGGATTTTGGAAGATTTACTTTTATAGATGTACAGATCAACCACTGTTCCCATGGTCTGAGTTGTTAGCAACAAGAACATTAGATCTAAAAGTTCTAAACAATACCTGGTCAGATGACTATTGTAGACAGCCCCTTGAGGAAACGTGGCATTCAACAAACAGCATCTAATTGAGATCTGTGATCTTTACAAATGCCCCGGTGGGGTAGGTGATATTTACACCTTGCACAATGATAGCAAACAGTGGCTTCTTGATGTGAAAGTTGCTATCTGGAACAATATGGATAAAGATCTTTGGGAAATGATGTCTTGAATTATTTTTAAGATCTCCTCCATTTTTTAAACTAAAATTTACTGTCACCTGAGTTAACAATAATTTATTCTTTTCCTCAGCAAGGAAAAGGAATCATTGTAACTAATCTTTTATTTCTGGTTTTGAGAAGCAGCAAAAAGAATGTCAGAATTATATCAAGCAACTTAATTCTCCTCCATCAAATATGCATACCTGTCAGTCCTAGCAGTAATCATATCATTGCAAATTTATAAATTGTATCCAGCTTCTCTTGTAAGAACCTGTGCAGGATCATTCACCTTCTGTGCATGTTACTGTTTTCTCTTTTTAGAAGGTAAATAAACAAATTTGGGTAGAAAGGCTATAGAGAGTGAATTATAGTTGAAGAATTTGATAACTTTCTTGCCAAGGAAAATAAATTTGAGTTTTAGTATCAACTGTATTTTGTGGTATAAAAGTAGGAAAGTTTACAAGTTTTTAAAAATGATCATTGAAACCATACAAAAAATTATGAAGCTTTTAATTATGCTTTGCCTTTACTTTCCAATTTTAAAATATTACACAATAGCATCCATTGCCTCAATGGTTTTTGAGACATGCTATGATTCTAGAGATCTATGCCCAAAAGGTTATAATGAGAACATTACCTATATTCAGAAGGTGATTTCCATTCATTGCCTCCAATAAGTAGTGAAAGACATTTGGTAACTAATGATTGTAGATGAAGAATGGTATAGTGATTTAAAAAGAAAAGAAAGATAATAAAGAACAAAAAAACCCACTAAAATTGATACATTATTAAGTTGTCATGTTAACTATTTCTATCTAAATCTAATGTAAACCCTTTTCCAGGAAGCATTTCACAATTTGTTTAACTCCATATTATTCTATATTGTAATCCTATATGTTATTTTTGTAGACCTTTAGAACAGGTCTGATGAAGGTTTTCCTTTGTGTGTGTCCTGGTATTTTAAATAACCTAAAAACCCCTCAAGGACAGGTCTGCAGTTTTAGTAGGCGAAAAAATGCCCCTAAAGGCTTTCAATGCTGATATTCTATGAAGGTACAATTTTGCATTTCTCTCTAGTTTTAGTTCACACTCCAAAACATGCTGTGCTTTTTGAAGCAGAGACTGTTGATCTTACCCTCACCAAAGAATTTCCAGTGTTTAACACCATACCCTCTGCACAGCTGTTGCTCAGCAAACATTTGTAGATTGACTGACTGACTTCCACAGAGCTATACATGTTTGTGTGCAGATGGAACCCGGTGGCCTTCAGTGGTCCTAGCCAAAAAGCAGATTCTGCAAGCATTACTTCAAGTTCCATTTTGCATATCTTTGTAACCCAGGAAAAGCAGGTTTCTTTATACTTTTGACACACCTGTAAAATTGGCCAATATCAGAGAGGGCTGATGATGGAGACCCTCTTACAGAAAGTACCATGTCTAATGGGCTGTTGTCTTTGCTTGCTGTGTGGCCTGGGAGGACAAAGGGGAAGATGTGAGGAATCCCCAGACACTGCACAGTCATGGTGGGAGTTCAGCCAGGAGGGCTGGAGCAAAGGAAGGATACTGTGGTCTGAAGGCCAGCTAATGCAGAGGCTTCTGTTCCAGAAAGGGTTTCCTTCCCTGAGAAGAGACTTGTTAAGAACATGCAAGGAGACTTAGCCACTAAAGAAGAGAAATACCATGTAAGCTTTGAACCTATAAAATCAGGAAGAGGCTCCTATAAAATCAAGAGGACATGGGAGTAGTGGGGACTCTGGAGAGAGACCAAGCTCCAGTCAACAGAATGGGGACACTGTTAAGAGTAGCTAGCCCCAGAACCCACCAGTTATTGATCTCACACAGCATCAGAATCTCCTGACATTGGATAAAATTGGTGCTTGGAACTGCTCTGTGCTTTTACCATTGCAAGGATGAGGAGCAATATAAGGGATACAGAGAAGATTGGGTCTGATACATTTCACTGTTCTTATCAGATTCATTAATATATAAACCACTATTTGAGCAAGTCCTCACATAAGAAATAAACTGCCTAGTATATGAGGCCCTAAACCCACATTATTATGACTATTGTGTGGTTACTGAACTGTTGTCAATTGTGTATATCTAGAGAAGTCCTTTGCAAGGTAACAAGGTGTCCATGTCACTTGGATCTTCACAGTGACTCTCTGAGGGAGCAAAGGATTATTTTAACCTTCATTTTATAGTTATGAAGAAAGACACCGAGAGTATATCGCCCTAGTAAGAATCACATGCTTCGGTAACTGACAGAGCATAAATATGAAACAAGGTTTTCTTGTTCTACTCCCTATAATGCTTCTCCATGTGGCAGGGAATTAAATAATATTAGTGAAAAATAAATGATAATTTGAATATTATTTCAGTTTTTCAAGTTACTGCTTTGGACTTATTCATTTTGTTACCTCTAGAAACCTGGAAGTTCAACAGGTCTTAAAAAACCCAAACCAAAAACAAAGCATAAAGGGAAATATATTTTCATCCCACTTTCAGGTATCTGCCCTATAAATAATAATAGCTGCTAAAACTTTTGCTGTTTTATATTGTAATTCATAAAATCTTCATATCAATATACTGAGGAACTTCACAGCAGAGAAAGGTAAGGAAACTTGTCCAAGTTTACGCAGCAAGGAAATCGTAGAGTCAGGATGAAACCCCAGGTCCTCTGGCTTTACAGTCCATGTTCCTAATCACTACATAATACTGTCTTTCATTCTGTTTGATATCAACTTCAAAGCAGTAGAAATTTCATGCTTGGCTGCCAGAGGAAAACTATTTTCCTATTACAACAACACAAACCACCTTAAGACATTTCTTCTTGTATTTAATGATTTTGAACATCTACCATTTACTGATTTCTTCAGAATGGGCTTGATTCCTGCATATTCCATCTGGTACTTGAAAATCCCAAACATTTTTGGATAAATCTTATTTGCTTAAAACAAAACAACACACAACAATTTGAATATATGCAGGTTGCTCAGTGAAATTATTGGGTTTATCTTTTCTCAGTTGTTTCTAGCTTTTGACTGAGTCCAGGGTATAACATAGTTAAGTGAGAAGAAATAGACAATCAAAATCATATTAAATACTTATAATTTAGATGAAAGAGATAGATAGAATGATGTTGAAGATATTAACCCAGATATATGCACTTATATAATTTCTATCCCAGGTATTGAGTTGATTTGATTTTCTCTCACAATGCCAGAGTAGAGCAATCAGGGAAGTGTATGGAGAAGGTAAGCAGGAACTAAGCGATAACCTCCCACTTGGGTATATCTTCAAGAAGGATGCCTTTTAGGCTTTTTGCAATCTACCACTGGGGTACATGCAGCCATTTATTCATTAAACTAGTAGGTTACAACATATGTAGGGTTGGTGAGGGTCCCCCATACCCTTTGCAGTTAGACAAGACCTCCAGCTACTACACTAAACAGTGTAGACTGCCATATCAATTCCACCATGCTTTTAGCAGTCAGTGACCAAAATGTAAATAACAAACCCTTCCTATCATGCCCTTGGCATGCCACGTTTCCTTGTCAGTTCTCTCTTTCTCAGTTTCCCAAGCTGTCCTTCTCCCTCTCTGGACTTCACACTCAGCAAACTCTCCTATATCTTTATCCCCTTTTGCTTTATAGGAATCCTCATTCTCTTCTAAGATCAGCTTCTTTCTCAGCAGATTTGTAGGAAGTGTCTTTTCTCACTTACCCTCCATGTGAAGAGTTTTGCAGCCTCCTGTTGTTACTTCAAGGTGGATTTCCCTGCCTTCTTTTGAAATTCAGACAAAGACCTTCTGACTCTGTCACCCTGGCATCTGCCAATGTCCTACCACTCCCTCTCATCCATCCAAGACTTTGGGACCTAGCACATAGTCTTGGCTCTCGGACCTGACACATCAAGGGCAGTCCATCTGGGCTTAGTGGTTGATCCTCTGGCCTCTGGGGCCTTGACCTCTGAATCTGCACTGCCTGCCTCCATGGTCCACTACTCACTTCTACGATAACAACTTGGAAATTTTCATCACTAGCAATCCTCCACATTGCTGATTCAGGAATCTCAGTGCACTGACCTTTACTATTTTCCATTCCATTTGCTTCTTTAGCTACAACTGCTATCATTGTCCTTTAACCTAATGATAACCATTGATCCTGCTTATTTCCCAGTTCTCTAAGCTTGCTCCCTTCCTCTGCATATTAACCTTAGATTTCATAGTCACAAGCTCAACCACTGAGCAGCTGGGATAGTGCAGCAACAAACAGCCTGGAAGAGGAGTGAAGTCGTTCTTCCTAAGAAAATTGGAGTATTGTTGCCAATAGATGGGGAAAGGGATGCCAGGCAGGCCCAAACAAACCAAAGACCACCTCAGTGTCTTCTACAAAATCTTGCCAGATTGGGCTTTTTAGATTAAGTTACTTGGCTAATGTTCCTGTCCCACTTAAATGTATATGCCACCTCTTTCCAAATGAAACCAGAAATCTTGGCTTGGAGTTTCCTTTACAAAAAAAAGCTTCTTCTTCACTGTACACACAGGCACTCTGTGTTCTCAAAAAACTGAAGTGACTGAGGATATCTTTTCTTAAGGCTGAGAAAACATATGGACGAAAGTATGCTACTTTCCAGCGTCTGTAGCCTTTCGACAAGACATCTGCTACAACATTTTTTGTACTTGGATCATAGACTGTTGTTTGCCAATTGTTTTCATAAATATTAATCTTTGAGATCTTGACTGACACACAAGTTGTTCTTTTTGGATTCTTTCTTCTTTTCTCCTTTATGTGCTCCATCTTTAAACAATTGTGCTACAGTACAACAGAAAAGGATTTTCTTATGAAAAATTCCTGTCTTAAAAATGGGAGCTACATCGTGTCTAATTTCAAAACCTTGTAAACCTTTTTTTTCCCCTTACATTTGAATTCCTCCTTTTTTTTTAGATTTAACTAAATTTGTTTCCATTGGAGTAATGTTTCTGCTTTAATTTTGTGAAAGGAAGTCTTTCGCTTCAGGCTTTAAAAATACCTCAGGGAAACCTTTAAGCCCAACTTCCCCAAGTACTTGACTGATTTGGCTACAAGGTGAAAGAAACCATTCCTTCTTAGTCCGAAGCTACAGACTTTGCAACTGGTTCGCGATTTTGAACTGCACTATAGGTAGCCATGATGTTCTATCATGGCATTTGATATGTATTAATTTTTATTTTATGTTTGTATGAGAAAATAATTGGAAAATCTGTAACAGAAAATATAGTCAGCACATCTTCTGCCAAAGCGTGTTATTTAATGACTCAGTAAAGTTTTATTGGACTTCTGTGGCTTCTACCATAGTCTGACTAGCAAGTATGAAGCTTCCATGTGCTACATGCAGATTTGGCGGCAGGGGGCTCATTTTTATTGTCTGTGGCAATACATGGTTTATTTTGCTGTTACCTATAGAGACCAGTGATTTAAAACATTTAAAATGGTTTCAGTTGCTGCTCAATTAATAAAGCATTTTTTAACCTCAAGAATGAAAAGTGCTTCATACAGATTCTTGATCTAAAGGTCCCTCATCAAATTATCAGCTCCTACGAAACCCATTGATGCAGGACAGCAAGTGACCAGGTCTGCAGAAGGACTGTTGGGCCACCTTGACACTGCATCTTTCCTTTGTAATCAACTACCTGTCCAACGTTTAACTTATTTTTTTTTCCTATCTTTTAAATCACATTGTAAGATCTTGAGAAGGAAGTTCCATTCTCTGGTTTCCATAAAAGATTTGGTTGGCCCTTCTTTCTTTCCTTCTTTTTTTTCTTTCTTGAGTCAGAATACTGTATTGTTAAAGGAGAGTCAATAAATTAGAAAATATAGTAACTCATTGATTTGTGATGAAATTGTCGTTTCCTCCGCTCTAGCTCAAGTGATTTAAGATTTATGTTTAGAGCAGAAGATCCTTTTCTGCCTTGCAGTCTTTAAGGCTATGTCAGTGTTAGGAATTCATCTTGCAGTTGAGATCAAGCAGTTTTCTCTGAGGTCTGTTGACAAGTGTCATGTTCTGGAAGTAGAATGAGATTCACTTGTTTGCATACCGTCTTGCTGATTCTTGCCAGGGATACTTCTGGGAACATTTATACTGAATATTTCTGTAGTTCCTTTATTTTAGGGAAAAAAGAGAAGATTATAAAACTGGGAACTATTCCATGATTGGGCCAGAAGTGGAGCAGCAGTTGAAGGACCCACTCCAGGAAGGTCCCTGACGAAGCAGCGAGTGATTCTCCATGACTAGGAGGTTGGGCGTGTTGACCACTGTCCCCTGAGTCATGGATCAGGCACCAGGGAGAGGATTATTTGGAGAAAAGCCTTATTTTTTCTTGTGTGTTTTGATCAGATAACCAGCACCTCTTACAAAAGGAAGGAAATGATACCATTTATATTAATTTTCATGGACTGCCATACAAATTTCCACAGATGATGTGGCTTAGACAGTAGAAGTTCATTTTCTCATGGTCTAGAAGTCGGAAATGAAGGCATTGGCAGGGTTGGTTCCTTTGGAGGGCCTGGAGGGAAGGATTTGCTCCAGGCCTGTCTCTTTGGTTTGTAGAAGACCAATTTCTCCTTGTATCTTCATGTAGTCTTCACTCTGTGTGTGCCTGTATCCAAATTTCCTCTTCTTTTAGGAACACCATTACATTGCATTAGGGCCCACCCTAATGACCTCATTTTAATTCAATTATCTGTTTAAAGACCTTGTCTCTAAGTATGACTATATTCTGAATTCTGAATTACTGGGGGTTAGAACTTTACATACATTTTTTTCTACATTTTTTTTATTGGTGCATTATAGTTTGCATATAATAGTAGGATTTTCTGTTACGTATTTGAACTCACACACAGGATTACCATACAATTTGGCCAATATCATTCTCTAGTACTTCTCTCTTTCCTCCCATCCTCCTCCCCCTGGTCCTGTTCCTCTGGCCTTTGATTTTTCATGAGATCCCTACCCTGACCTTTCTTTTCCTTTTTCTATACTAGCTTCCACATAGAAGAAAAAAAACATATGAGTCTTGAAGATTTGTTTATTTTGCTTAACATAATATTCCCAAGTTTCATACATTTTTCTACAAATGCCATAATTTCATTTTTATTTATGGCATGAATAAAACTCCATTGTGCACATATACCACACTTTATTTATTCATTCATCTGTTGATGGACACATAGGCTGGTTCCATAGTTGGGGTATTGTGAATTGTGCTGCTGTAAAATGGGTGTGCATGTACGTAATACTATGCTGACTTTAATTCTTTAGATAGATACCCAGGAGAGGTACATAGGGATTTTTTAGTGGGCCCAATTTAGTCCTAATACCAGCTCAGTCTTTAATCTACTCATAGATGAAACATGTGCAAATGTTTTCTGTGTTTGCTTTTGTGTTCATTTTGTTGAGGGCAGCCAAACTGTACTGAGCAGATTGTTGGCATTTCCAAGTTATTTCTAAACATTATTATTTAAATTGGTTCAAACCAAGACAAGAAACATAAAAAGGGAGTTTTATTTTCCTTTGTTTTACATCTCAATGTTCAAAGAAAGCAATTGTTTGGCATAACATCTAGAAAAACATGGATGTTTGATCCATGTTTTATGGATATAGATGTTTGAGCATAAAGTTAAAACACTAAATAGAGCTGAGTGGTTCTGAAAAAGCAAAGTGGGAGAATTTGAAAATTTGATAGAATCATGTTCGTCATAGTTTTTAGCCTTGGATCATTCTCTAAAATGGATAGCATTTTTTGACAATTTAGCATTTTCATGAAGAATTATAAATTTCACATGTGAACTTTGGAGTTTCCTATTAGCTACACTTAAATTCAAGAAATTTTCTGGAAAAACATTTAATCATTGTGTCCCTCTCATAGCAAAACATATGCTTAAAATCCTTCTTTGAAGACAGGGGATAGAGCTCAGTAGTATAGCACTTGCATAGCATGCGTGAGGCCTTGGTGGTTCTGTCCTCAGCACTACACACACATGCACACACAGAAAAAGAGGAAGAAGGAGAAAGAGAAAAAGAAAAGCATGCTTTTTGGGGAAGCATTTCATACTGTTTATAAGTTTTCATAAACCATATATATGCACAGTTTTTTTTTTATTTTGGTAAGTGGTCAGTTGTTAAAATGTTAGTGGTTAATCCTAATACCACATAAAATGAATTTTTAGACCACCAATACGGATGCTAATTTTAGCCCATGATGCAGTCAAGCCTCAATAACTTATTCCTTGTGCCTGTATGTGAGAAAGAACAATGAAACAGTAAATTCTCATTATTTTAAGCAAGGATCACATCATAGTATTACTTTCACAAATATCCTAGTTTATGGATATTTTTTCTGATATTTTAAGGCAATATTGTTGTATCTTCTTAGGTATAAAGATTTTCTACCTTTAGTGTGTTTTAAACCAATAAAAGGAGAATAAGCTGTATCAGAAAAAATGACACATACAGAATAATTCCTCCTACCCTTAACAAATGACTTCTTTTATAGTCAAATTAAGATTATTGGTCATTTGTGTTTTGATGCGGGGATAGTCTTTCCTATAGGGTTATGAGAGATGGCTACTTCACTACGCACACAGGAAAAGGGAATTCCCTGGCATCCTTCAGGTATGCACTTACAGGTGTGTGTGAATGCAGTGAATATGAAGCACAGCATGGCAACAGAAAGGCACAGGTGTATGTGAGGAATACCTCCTGTTGGCATGGGAAAAATGGGGGAACTTTGACTGGGCAAAGGAGGGGAGAGTCAGGAGGTTGTAAGGGGGCAGGAAAGATGGTGGAATGAGATGGACATCATTACCCTAGTTACACGTGTGATCGTACATATGGAGTGACAGTACATCATGTACAACCATAAAAATGTAAGTTATGTTGCAATATGTACAATGGATCAAAATGCACTCTGCTATCATATACCTAATTAAAATAAATTAATTAATTTAAAAAAAAGAAAAAGAAAAATCAAGGCTGAGGTAGGTCGCTCTGGAGTGAGAGGCAGTCTGACCTGCACAGGAGTAGCTTTTACCAGGCATGGTCATAAATGCTTCACAAAGCTAAGAGGAGACTAGGAACAGTGGCACACACCTGTAATCCTTGAGAGGCTGAGGTAGGAGGATCTCAAGTTCAAAGCCAGCCCCAGCAACTTAGCAAGGCCCTAAGCAATTCAATGAGACCCTGTCTTCAAATAAAATATGAAAAAAGGTTGGGGATGTGGTTCAGTGGTTTAGTGCCTCTGGGATCAATCCCTGGTACAAATAAAGCTAAGAGGAGTAAAATATCCAGAAGCACTTTTAAAAGACAAATTTTGTACCTGTCTACTGCTAAAATTTTTTGAATTTAGTTTAGCTCTGGTTTGGTTAGTACACATGTCCAAGGTATTTGGTAAATGTTCAGGGTATGTGGTAAATGAAAGGCTAGGGATAACATTCAGACTCTAATATGAAAATCTGTTGTCCAATTTAATTATTCACTGCTGTTATTTTCAGTGCATTTATTGAGAAGGCTTATGTGCCTAATGCTATAGGGTTATACTTGTTTGTACTTCATGTTGCCTCAGATATTTCAGTGGGCAGAATATGATGAGCGCATTAGGAAACTCCAACAAATATTATGGGGATCCAGGAGAACCAGGCTCAGAAATGAACTTGAGTGGTTCTCAGATATCTATCTTTTATCTTACTCTGAAGGGTATTTAAGATAAAAATAATTTACCGTAACTGATTTATTGGGCCACTTACCATTCAGTGGCTACCCAAACCTACAAATGTTGATAGTTCAACACTAAAAGTAGGTCTAAATTGAATCATAAAAAGCTTAACTCTTGAAAGATTTATTTTTGGCTTTCATGTTCTTTTGCTGAGTATAATTTTTTATGATTTAATATTTATAAATTAGCATACATTGAGAGAACTGAAAATAAGTAAATGAAATAACTTTGGAAAGAAGCATTTCGTTTTTCTCTGAGCTTATCATTACAATTCCATGTATATGGACCACCATATCTGAAAAAGCTATATAAAGGTGGGTTTCTTACCCAGAAATATGTCCATGTCATTAAGAACCAACTCTTTGGGTTGAGATTCACCACCATGAACCCTGAACCAGGCACAGCTCCTAAAGTTGGAAGTAGAAAGGAGAGATTTGAGTGTAGAAATTATGACTGTGTTGATTCCATGTCTTTGTAACCTCTGTTGGGGAAAAAGAATGGTCTTCCTCCCACAATTACTTCTGACCCATCAAGAAAGAAAACATCTCTAGGATGAATGGGAAAAAATGATCTTCAATGAGACATTTCCTCAGAAGATCATGACTACTAGCAACACAGATAATGATGTTTTCCAAATACAAATATGGACACACAAAAATGGCCCAATAATTTCAAGTATTCTGTGACCTCTGAGTCTGTCTTTGAAGACTTCAGATATACCACATTCCAGAAGAAGTTAGTTGGTCTTCTGACCCCTGTGAATGAGAAAACAAATGATTATTTCTAGTTTTACTAACTACATATGACTCAAAATAAATTTAGTCAATCTGACTTTGTAGACTTAAGATGGTCTTTAAAATAACTTTGGGGGCTGAGGATATAACTTAGAGCACTATCTAGCATGTGGGAGGCACTAGGTTTAATTATCAGCACTAGGGAAAAAAAAGGCAGTTTTGGACATTTGTAGGGATTGCTGGTTGGGACAGTGGGCTCTTGATATGTCACTGTGGGATTTTAGTCTCCTTTGTTCTCACCTATGTCACCTGTCAAGTTAAATTAAAAGCCAAAGTTGAGCCAAGTGATCTTTTGAGGTCTCTTATAACATACTTCTCTGATTCATTTCTCCTTTTTGGATTTATATTGTTAATGTGACACAAAGCATGTAAATTTCTTTTTAGAAATAGTGGAGGGTACAGTTAGACTGGACTACAAGATTTTAATGCAAAAAAAAAAAATGTTGCTGCCTATCATGTGCCAGGAACTGTACTAGCTCCCAAAGATATAATAGTGAAATAAAACAATGGAATGAAGGGACAAAGGCCACTCAGGAGTGGAGCTTACATTCTGATGGCAAGGTGGTTTGTACTATCTTACTCTTTAATAAAAACTGAATTACTCTGCTGCCTCTGTCCGGACAATAGTAGGGCAAGAAGAATGAAGAGTGGTGAGATTTGTGTTGTGTGAGGGATGTTAAGAGAATGTCAAATAGGGTGATATTTGACAGAGACCCAAGGAAGGTCTCTTAACTCAGGACCCTATACCAGGAACAGTTCCTGAAGTTGCAAGTGTTTAGAAGTCACTGAGGGAAGGAGAGAAAGTCACTGAGGAAAGGCACTATGCAGATATCCTGCATAGTGCAGAGGAGTGAGCATGTGTAAAAGACCTCAGTCAGGAGCACCTGTTCCGTGTTTGAGAAATAGCAAGGAAGCCAGTGTGGCTGAAGAAGAGTCAGTGACAGACAGTGTTGGCCATGAGATCAGAGAGGTGGGCCAGGGGCTGCAGCAGGAAGGGCCTCTGCAGGATGTGGAAAGGACTTTGATTTTTTTTTTTCCCTCTGAGTTAGAAAAGAAGCCATCAAAACACTTTCTGTATGGAAGTAAGTTAAATCTGATCTATGATTTACAAGGACTACTGTGTCTGCTATAGAGAGTACACCTACAAGGACAAAAGTGACAGCAGGGAGAATTTTTAACAGGTGGTTGCACCTATCTAGGTGAGAAATGAAGGTGATCCGGATCAGGATGATGATAGCAGTAGAGATGAGAAGTCACTGGACTTTGGATAGATCGTGAAGTTGTAGTGGGTAGATTTTTTTTTTTTTTTTAGTTGTAGTTGGACACAATACCTTTATTTTACTTGTTTATTTTTATGTGCTGCTGAGGATGGAATCCAGGGCCTTGCACATGCTAGGTGAGTGCTCTACCACTGAGCCAGAACTCCAGCCCCAAGTGGGCAGATTTTACAGATGGATTGTACATGTGATATACGAGAAAGAGGAGTCAAAAATAACTACAGATTGTGGCTTGAGTAACGGGAAGATTGGAGGTGCCATTTATTGTGAAACGAAAGACGACAGAAGGAATTTTATCCACTTTCATGTCCTAGTGCTCAGCAGAGTAAATAGGTACAGTACAGAACTGACCTAGTTAGGCATGAAATTATTCTACTCCTACCAGGTTTCTGCAAATAGAGAAAGCAAGGGTGATGAATTTCAGCCAAGAAATCACACCCACTTGGCATGATGTGTTGAGCATCCAAATATCCACAGTGTCAAAGGGGAAAATGCAGTTTTAATTTGGAGGGAGATTGAATCTTACAAGGGAACAATAGAAAAACCTTAAAGCTTAAACCTAAAATTCTTCTGGACGCATAGAGTAAATTTGAACAGGTTTTTGTTTTATTTTGTTTTGTTTTGTTTGTGGCCTCTGAAGAAATGTTATTTCAGCCCAACTTCTGCCTTCAGGTTTCCATGTGGAGGAGCATGGTTGTAATAATTGACTAAAGAAGAGAACATCCTAACGTGATAGGATGGACTCTTATTTTCCCAGGATAGATGCAGTTTTAAAACATGAAAGTGTGTTGAATCCTATGTTTAGTTCTGTGGCCCCAAATAAGAATTTAACACCTTAATGGTTCTATTTCCAGCTAGGGCTCCAGGAAGCCCTTTCAAAAATATTCAATAATTTCAGTAATATTCCTCTCCCAGGATTTGGAACCATGGGCAGATACAGGAGTCATTTAGGTTAATACCAAAATGTTACTTTCATAACTGAAACATCTAACTGGAAACATGCCTCTGGGTCTGTGGGTATTTGATAATATTTTTCCCCACCTACTAACAGCCCCAGATGTCTGGAGGGCAAGCCTCTTGGAACATGGCAGAGAGAGGTCCAGAATTTACCTGCCCTTGTGGTCAGGCAGAACCCAGGAGAGACTTGGCTAAGCACCCTACCATTTAGATAAGGCCCTTGCTCTTTTCCAGGGAGGAGTGAGTGAGTGGAAAGAGAGAGGTTAGGTGTGTCACTAATGGAAGGTTCTCCACCTGGGATTCATGGGGCACAGAGAAAGGCACTTCCCCATTGACCTTTCTCCATTGGGGTGTTTTCTCATTACATAATAAGCTCTTGTTGCCTTTTGCAAGCTAAGTTCACTTTCTTTTTAAAATTCTAATTTGTTATGTATAATAGCAGAATGTATTACAATTCTTATTATACATATAGAACACAATTTTTCATATCTCTGGTTGTATACAAAGTGTATTCACACCATTCGTGTCTTCATATATGCACTTAGAGTAATGGTGTCTATCACATTCCACCGCCTTTCCTACCCCTATGCCCCCTCCCTTCCCCCTTTTTCCCCTTTGCTCTATCTAGAGTTCATCTAATCCTTCCAGGCTCCCGCAAATGGCATTATGAATCAGCATCATTGTATCAGAGAAAACAGTAGGCATTTGGTTTTGGGGGATTGGCTAACTTTACTTAGCATTATCTTCTCCAGTGCCATCCATTTACCTGCAAATGCCATGATTTTATTCTCTTTTAATGCTGAATAGTATTCCATTGTGTATATATACCACATTTTTGTTATCCATTCATCTACTGGAGGGCATCTGGGTTGGTTCCACTGTTTAGCTATTGTGAATTGTGCTGCTATAAACATTGATGTGACTGTGTACCTGTAGGGTGCTATTTTTAAGTCATTTGGGTATAGACTGAGGAGAGGAATAGGTGTGTCAAATGGTGGTTCCATTTCCAGTTTTCCAAGGAATCTCCATACTGCTTTCCATATTGGCTATACCAATTTGCAGTCCCACCAGCAGTGTATGAGTGTGCCTTTTCCCCCACATCCTTGCCAACAGTTATTATTGTTTGTATTCTTGATAGCTGCCATTCTGACTAGAGTGAGATGAAATCTTAGAGTAGTTTTGATTTGCATTTCTCTAATTGCTAGAGATGTTGAACATTTTTTCATATATTTGTTGATTGATTGTAAATCCTCTTCTGAGAAGGGTCTGTTCAATTCCTTGGCCCATTTATTGATTGGGTTATTTGTTTTTTGGTGTTAAGATTTTTGAGTTCTTTATATATCCTAGAGATTAGTGCTCTATCTGATGTGCTTGTGTTAAAAATTTGCTCCCAAAATGTAGGTTGTCTTTACTTCATTATTTCTTTTGCTGTGAAGAAGCTTTTTAGTTTGAATTCATCCCATTTATTGATTCTTGATTTCAATTCTTGCATTATAGGAGTCTTATTAAGGAAGTTGGAGCCTAATCCGACATGATGGAGATTTGGGCCTACTTTTTCTTCTATTAGGCATAGTATCTCTGATTTAATTCCTAGGTCCTTGATCCACTTTGAGTTGAGTTTTGTGCATGGTGAGAGATAGGGGTACATATGGATTTCCAATTTTCTCAGCACCATTTGTTGAAGAGGCTATCTTTTCTCCAATGTATGTTCTTTGTGCCTTTGTGTAATATAAGATAACTGTAGTTATGTGGATTAGTCTCTGTGTCCTCTATTCTGCACCATTGGTCTATCTGTCTATTTTGGTGCCAATACCATGCTGTTTTTGTTACTATTGCTCTGTGGTATAGTTTAAGGTCTGCTATACTGATGCTACCTACTTCACTCTTCTTGCTAAAGATTGCTTTAGCTATTCTGGGTCTCTTATTTTTCCAGATGAATTTCATGACTTCTTTTTCTATTTCTATGAGGAATGTCATTGGAATTTTGATTGGAATTGCATTCAATCTGTATAGTGCTTTTGGTAGTATGGTCATTTTGACAATACTAATTCTGCCTATCCAAGAACAAGGAAGATCTTTCCATAATTTAACGGCTTCTTTAATTTCTTTCTTTAGTGTTCTATAGTTTTCGTTTTAGAGGTCTGTTACCTTTTTCCTTAGGTTGATTCCCAAGCATTTTATTTTTTTGAGGCTATTGTAAATGGGGTAGTTTTCCTCATTTCCCTTTCAGAGGATTTGTCACTGATATACAGAAATGCCTTTGATTTATAGGTGTTGATTTTATATGCTGCTACTTTGTTGAATTGATTTATTAGTTCTAGAAGTTTTCTGGTGGAATTTTTTGGGTCTTCTACGTATAGAATAATATCATTGGCAAATAGTGCTAATTTGAGTTCTTCTTTTCCTATTCATATGCATTTAATTTATTTTGTCTGTCTAATTGCTCTGGCAAGTGTTTCAAGAACTATGTTAAATAGAAGTGGGGAAAGAGAGCATTCCTGTCTTGTTCCAATTTTTAAAAGGAATGCTTTCAATTTTTCTCCATTTACAATGTTGTTGGCCTGGGGCTCAGCATAGGTAGCTTTTACAATGTTGAGATATGTTCGAGTTATCCCTAGTTTTTCTAGTGTTTTGAGCATGAAGGGGTGCTGTATTTTGTCGAATGCTTTTTCTGCGTCTATCAAGATGATCATTTGATTCTTATCTTTAAGTCTATTGATGCAATTAATTACATTTATTGATTTCTGTATGTTGAACAAAACTTATATCCCGTGGGATGAACCCAAATTGATCATGGTACACTATCTTTTTGATATGTTTTTGTATTCGATTTGCCAGAATTTTATTGAGAATTTTTGCATCTATGTTTATTAGAGATATTGGTTTCTTTCTTTGTGTCTTTGCGTAGTTTTGGAATTAGGGTGATATTGACCTCATAGAATGAGTTTGGAAGTGCTCCTTCTTTTTTATTTTATGAAATAATTTGAGGAGTATTGGTATTAGTTTTTCATTAAAGGTCTTGTAGAACTCAGCTGTGTATCCATCCGGTCCTGGGCTTTTCTTGGTTGGTAAGCTTCTAATGGCGTCTTCTATTTCATCACTTGAAATTGATCTATTTAAATTGTGTATATCATCTTTATTCAATATGGGCAAGTCATATGACTCTAGAATTTTTTGATGACTTTGATATTTTCTATTTTACCGGAGTACAGTTTTCAAAATAATTTATAATTACCTTCTGTATTTCTGTAGTGTCTCTTGTGATACTTCCTTTTTCATCACATATGTTAATAATTTGAGTTTTCTCTCTCCTTCTCTTCATTATCATGGCTAAAGGTCTGTCAATTTTATTTATTTTTTTAAAGAACCAACTTTTCGTTCTGTCAAGTTTTTTCAATTTCATTGATTTCAGCTCTAATTTTAATTATTTCCTGTCTTCTACTAATTTTGGTATTGGTATGTTCTTTTTCTAGGTTTTTGAGATGTAATGTTAGGTCATTTATTTGTTGATTTTTTCTTCTTTTAAGGAATGAACTCCATGCAAGGAACTTTCCTCTAAGTACTGCCTTCATAGTGTCCCAGAGATTTTGATATGTTGTATCAGTGTTCTCATTTACCTCTAAGAATTTTGTAATCTCCTCCTTGATGTCTTTTGTAACCCATTGTTCATTCAATATCATATTATTTAGTCTCCAGGTGTTGGAATAGCTTTTGTTTTTTATTTCATCATTGTTTTCTAGTTTCATTCCATTATGATCTGATAAAATGCAGGGTAGTATCCCTACATTTTTGTATTTGCTAAAAGTTGCTTTGTGGCATAATATATGGTCTATTTTAGAGAAAGATTCATGTGCTTCTGAGAAGAGAATGTATTCGCTTGTTGAAGGATGAAATATTCTATATATGTCAGTTATATCTAAGTTATTGATTGTATGATTGAGTTCTATAGTTTCTTTATTCAGCTTTTGTTTGGAAGATCTATCCAGTGGTGAAAGAGGTGTGTTAAAGTCACCCAGAATTATTGTGTTGTGATCTATTTGACTCTTGAACTTGAGAAGAGTTTTTTTTGATGAACATAGACGCTTCATTGTTTGGGGCATATATATTTATAATTGTTATGTCTTGTTGGTTAATGGTTCCCTTGAACAGTATGTAGTGTCTTTCTTTATCTCTTTTGATTGACTTTAGCTGGATGTCTACTTTATTTAATATGAAGATGGAAACCCCTGCTTGCTTCCCCAGTCTATGTGAGTAGTATGATTTTTTCCAACCTTTCACCTTCAGTCTGTCTATGTCTTTTCCAATGAGATGAGTCTCTTTGAGGCAACATATTGTTGGGTCTTCTTTTTTTTTTATCCAATCTGCTAGTCTATGTCTTTTGATTGGTAAGTTTAAGCCATTAACATTCAGGGTTATAATTGAGACATAATTTATATTCCCAGCCATTTTTGTTTATTTTTGGTATTTAATTTGACTTGGTTTTTCCTTTGATTAGTTTTTCCTTTATACCTCCTTCTGCTGATTTTCATCATTGTTTTTCATTTCTTCTTTGTGGAATATTTTGCCAAGGATGTTCTGTAGTGCAGGCTTTCTGGTTGTAAATTCTTTTAACTTTTGTTTATCATGGAAGGTTTTTATTTCATCATCAAATCTGTCATTTAATTTTGCTGAACAAAAGATTCTTGGTTGGCATCCATTTTCTTTCAGAGCTTGGTATATGTTGTTCTAGGATCTCCTAGTTTTGAGGATCTGGATTGAAAAATCTGCTGAGATATGAATTGGTCTCCCCCATGTGTGATCTGATTCCTCTCTCTTGCAGCATTTAAGATTCTATCCTAATTCTGTATGGTAGGTGGGTGTGCATGACGGACCAGGTCCTACCCTGGGCCTGGGTCCCACACAAGTGGGCAGAGGTGAATCTGGTCCAGGCCTGAGCTCCGGTGGTGTCTCCCTAAGTTCACTTTTTATGAGAAATCCTGTGTATGTGTACTCCTGGCTTTGTCGTGTAGGAATGGCGGTCTTCACTTATTTCCTTACAGAGACAGATCTGATTAACAGCAAGCTACCAGTCTTGTCATCTCACTGTGTGCTAGTTCTACACTGCGCCACTCCCAGTTTCCTTTTTCTGTGACCTTGAGATCCACTAGCATAAGTAGTTTTCAGTTAAGAACATTTCTGTAAAATGAATATGTGGAATTGATTATTCGAATAAATCTATCAGTTTATCTTAATTGAAAGAGATTTATTTTTTTCTATTTCTTAAAATGCTAAATGCTTTGCTATCCCAGAATTATTTTAATTGGTAGTATCATGTTATTTAATAGAATTTTTAAAACCTGATGACACTTAAATATTGTACTCTTCATCACCAACCAACGAAGTATATAGTGCCCAGTGCAGAAGCACCATTGAGCATTAGTTATCTGTCCATGAAAAGCTTGTATTCCAGTTAGAAGCAGGCCATGTGAGTGCGTGGGAAAAGCAAGTAAGGTCAGTTAAGCTTGTACTGTCTTCAAAAGTGAACCAGGTGTTAGAGGCAGAATGTTAAGTCAGACACCAAAGACATTTTTGACAGGCTGGGATGGCTACAAGCCATTTCCTAAGAATTTCACATAAACCTTGAGAAAATAGAGCAGTGAGTGTTACTGTAACTTTTCAGAAAAAAAAAAAAAGATGATAATGGGCTGTTTGGTATTAGGAAATTCCATGAATTTATGCTGGACCTCAAGTATCCCAAAGACTGAGTTGAGTCTTTGATGTCCTTCTTGTTTCCCTCTACATTCCTCTTATTAATAAACAGCATCCCTATCCATTAAGTTACTCAACCAAAACCTCAGGTGTCATTCTTTTTTTTTGAAATATTTTTTTTTTAGTTGTGAATGGACACAGGACCTTTATTTTATTTCTTTGTTTTATGTGGTGCTGAGGATGGAACCCAGTACCTTGCACATGCTAGGTGAGTGCTCTACCACTGAACCCAGTACCTTGCACATGCTAGGTGAGTGCTTTACCACTGAACCCAGTACCTTGCACATGCTAGGTGAGTGCTCTACCCCAGCCCCCTCAGGTGTCATTCTGATTCCTTTTACCCCATACAGAATCTATATCCACTTGTCTCACTGATTTTAACCATAAATGTTTCTTCAGTGAATCCAGCTGCTTATCTGCCCAGTTACCCACTTGTGTAAGCCCATTATTCTGGCTTCAGTCATCATTCTCTCCTGTCTGGGCTGTCACATGCCCTCCCTGCCCATGTCCCAGCTTCTGTTGTTTGTAACCTCCAATTTCTTCTTTCCATAGAGTAATAGTTATGAATCATGAACTAGATCATGTCATTCTCCTATTAATATCCTGTGAGGGTTTTGTGTTTTTGTGTTGCCCTTTAAAAGAAAATTCTCATTTCTTGCTAGAATCAATATGTCCCTTCATGATCCAGCTTGTGCCAGCTTTTTAACCTCTTTCTCTTGTTTACTGTAATGTTTTCTTTCTGTTCTTCAAGCAGGATCATCTCTTCTCACTTAGAGGTTTTGCATTTGCTATTCCTTCTGCCTGGAATGTGGTTCCTCTGACTGTGTGCCCGGCTTCTTTTATCCTTCAGGTTTCAGTTCACAGGACACATTCTGAGCTGAAATGATTTCCTTGACAACTCTAAACTTCCCCCCAGTTCATCTTTGTTATAACATCGTATTTCTTTGTCATAGCCAGTTTTAGAAAGCACATGCATCTAATTTTATTTTTTTTGTTATTGTCTACTTTTTATTTGTCTCTCACAGTAGTCCTGTAATTTCTATGAGAATAAGTATCTTATGAGGGCAATTGCAGTGTGTACAGTGTCTTGGACTAACTAGTAAAATGGATAAAGAATGCAGGTTGGCATGGGGATGTGGTTCAGTGGTAGAGTGCTTGCCTAGCATGTGCAAGGCCTGGGTTCAATTCCCAGCAGCAGCAGCAACAACAACAACAGAAAAGGAATGATAATAAGAATGATTTTATATAATCAGAAAGGAAAGAAGGGTGGTATTCCAGGCTGGATGACAATGTGAGCAAAGAACTGAAGACAGAGTGTGCCTTGGATTATAGAAGCAATAACCAATGCTCCTCAAGGGACAGGGAATGCCTAGCTGGAATGTTGGTGGTGTTGGCCTGGATTAGAGGTTGGGACATGGTTTCTGTGGCTAATGGTGAGATAGTCTGTATGGGGGATAAATATGGAAGTGCTACATTGAGCAATGAGTCTGATAGAGTGAGTCCAAGGTTGTGGAGAAAAAATAAAGACAAGAAAAAGAGCTCAGTGTGGAGTACAGGGATAAATGAGAGTGCTTTGTTCACGATATGGTTTGGGAACAAATCATCCAGAACACTGTTCTTATTGGGAAATAAGAACCTGTTTATGTGGTGTAAAGTTTAGAATATAAATTTGGAGAGTAAAAACTATCTTATAGAATGTCTCAGAGTCAGAGCTGTGGAAATCACATTCACCTAACTGTCAGTGAAAGCTGAAGTTTCTGAAGGAAGATTTTTGATCAGGAACTGACTGTCAAAGGTTAGTCCTGCTTTGATGCCATTGGTGAGAAATGCTGTAGGCAGAGCAGTCAGTAGGAAAGGATTGTAGCTGTCCAGGAAACATATTATAAAATATATTTCTAGGTCTGTTTCACTCTAAAAGGATGGACTTTATATGTCTGTTATAAATCCCAAAGTATCGAAAGGAAGTTATTATAGAATGGAGAACATGAAAACCCAGGTGTTGGGAAGTTTTGTTTAATAGAAAGGTAACAGGTACCAAAGAAAACTTCTCCTTTTTCATTCCGTAGCTTCTAGGCCCACCCTTTCCACATGGAAGTGATACTCATATTTTACAGTGAATTCTTTTGAAATTGTTTTTTCCTGCCTCTTCCCTGAGATGGTAATGGACTGAGCCTGTAGAGCTGGGCTGCAGTATCACAGTGCATCAGTAGGTGTCACTGTCTCACAAGTGATTTATCATACTCAGTTTCTCAAGTTTAAGTTTTATATTAAATAAAATAAATGCTTTATTTTAATCCCTCTACATTTTGAATTCTCATTCTATAACTATTCGAGTCATGTGAGATCAAAGTAAACTGTTTCTAAATCTACTTACTTAAAGTAACAGTCACATTTTACTCAAAATTCTGTTCATTAGGTTTGGGATTGTGGCTCAGCGGTGGAATACTTGCCTCACACATGTGAGGCAGTGGGTTCAATTCTCAGCACCACATAAAATAAATAAAGATATTGCGTTTATCTACAACTAAAAAAATGTATTTAAAAATTCTGCTCATTAGTATTGTTTTTATGCAGACAGTAACCTGCTTAATTTTAGCTACTGTGATACTAAATTATTTATTTTGATAATATTTTAACATTTGGTGGAGATATAAATGCATTTTGGAATCAGGAAAAAACATGGTTTGTGTGTTTTGTTTTCATTTCTTTTGTTTCCTTTGTTTTCATTTTTCCCTCTTTATGTAACATTTCTTTTTTATTTATTTTTTTTTTTATGTAGCATTTCTAACTCCCTAGAAGTTCTGTGAAACATCCCTGGTATAGATTTAAATGATTCCTTTTGTTTTTGAGAAAATCTGCAGACATTGTTTAACATCTGAGTTCTGAATCTCGTACTTAAGCATATTTTTAAAAATTTGAAAACAAAACTAGGAGTTCATTTGGCATATATCGTATGTCATTATCAATTTTAGACATGTTTTTGCATTACGGCACAGCATTAGCAATACAATAGAAACTGAAGGTAAACTCTTAGATATATATAAAATAGCTCAATGTTTACAAATATGGTAATATTACTTAAGGACTAAATATACCTAATATTTCATAATCGTGCATATTCTGATTGACCGTTGAAAATAAAATGATGAGTATTTGAGGCTTGGAATTTATGTACCCCCTAGGGCTCATGTTCAAGAATAGCTAGCTAGCTCATGTTTGATAATTGGTTATACTCTATGTAATGTCTAAATATATTATTCCTGTACCTTCCCAGTTTGAAAAGTCATTTGAAATGGCAGGGATAGTATTATATATCTTCAATCATTTGAAAAATGGAATATTTGATATTTGCTTTTTCTGCTGCTTGCTTGGAAGCCTCTGTATTATCTGTGTCTTCCATTCTGATGTCATCTTGTGTGCTGTGTGACTGGTTTTAATGAACTGCTTCTACCAGTAGGGAAATGGTCCCTGTTTTATTTGCAGCTATGAAAGTCTCAAAACATGTGACTGTACATGTGAAAACTCTGTGCAGATTAAAGCTGCAGGGCATGATTGGAGGAGACGTGGACTGCCAAGCCACGGAGGCGGCTCTGCCAACAACAGCATGTGATTATGTAACGCCTGCAGTGTCTGGCACTGTGCTCCACTGGAGACACGTCACGTGTTGTGCAATGCTCTTGGCCCTGAAATTCAATTAGGTTGCTTTGAACGATCCGTGAGTCTGCATGAGATAAGCTTTTACTGCTTTATACTAGAAAGCAAATGGGTTGATTAGCTGCACATAAATTGATAAATTGCCATTGTAATTCCAGCAAAGATATTTGCAAAATATATACACATATATATGCATATATATGTATACACACACATACGTACACATACACACTCACACGCACACACACACATACACCGAAGAGCAGAATCTAAGCATTATGTAACCTGCATAAATAATGCAGGGGTGGTGTGGGACCTAATCCTCTTGATGAGAGAAAAATATTTTCTTACAAACACTTAGCAGTGGTTTATTTGGTTTTTTAAAACTAGTTTTTTGGGAATCTGCTTAAAAGGCTGTTCATATTTTTTTTCCAATGTCATGATCTATGAATGCGAATATAGAAATTGATAGTCAGTGGTCATTTTGTGGGGGAAGGAACATCAGTGACACAGAATTTTAAATTGTGAGTTCAAATGGTCTTTTAATATTAAGCAAGTTTACTTTCTTTGTGAGACTGTAGCTGATCAATTTAAAGAATTGAGAACCATCAGAAATTAACCCCATATTGTTTAGTTGAGACTTTTTGGTATCTTTTCATAAAAGGAGATCTGAGATAGAGGAAGAAAGGTAATATTAGATGTTGAAAAATTAGGGCCTGGGAAAGTTGAGGATTATTGTCACAGTAGGGGCTTAAAGGTCCACTGGGAGACAACCAAAACCAATGATGTGAGCTCAGCTTTCCCAACCCCTCTACCCTCATTTTCTTACACATAGGATTTAAATTTTCAACCACAAACCCTGGCGAGAACTTTATGTTCATTAGAATTTTTTGGACACCGGGTTGAAGCCAAAGCACTGAAAGGTTATGCAGAAGCTTCTATTTTGCTGTATCAACAGGGATTAGGTGTACAGTTCTTTTGTAATTTTAGGTGAAGGGTTCTTAAACTGTCACAAAACCAGTGTTGTCACAGTTTTTTTCCCCCAATTTGCAAAAAACCTTGTTTTTCTCTTATTCTTTAAAAATCTTCTGAGGACAAGAATTTGCTGAATGTAACCTTATATCCTGATTTCATGTATGTGGGTATTCATGAGCAAATTGTTTTCAAATATATATTAAACCCCAGATTTAGCAATATCATTTTAATAGATTATCTACATCACATATAACATTTAACATGCACACATGTATTATTTCAACTGCCTATAGTAGGTATGATTATTCTTTTTAAGCAAAGAGGAAACTGATGCATAAAGATATCAGGAGCTGATCAGGATCACACTGCTAAGAGGTGACAGGATAGTGGTTGTAAAACATCTAAATGGTCCACAAATGTTGTTCCATGGACTAGCATCAGGTTGGCCCATATTTCATGGAAATTTTGATAGATTGTGTCTAGATTGAAGGTCTGAAAAGATATGGTTTTTAAATTGCTTCCCAGGTGATTCTGATGTAAGAGCAAGATTTGTAGCTACTTCTTATCAAATATTCTGAGTTTTAGAGATAGCATTAGGACGCCTCTACTTACACTGTACTTCTGGTATGTATATATGTAGTTGGCCTTCTGTACTTATGGGTTCAGCATATCAGAGTCATTTGAAAATTTTTGAAAGATTGTATCTGTACTGAACATGTATAGACATTTTTTTTCTTGTCATTATTTCCTAAACAACACAGTATAGCAGTTGTTTACATAGTACTTACCATTGTATTAGGTATTATAAGTAACCTAGAGATCATTTAAAGTATGTGGGAGTATGTATGCAGGTTATATGCAAACACTATGTCATTTTTTATGAGACTTGATTATCTGCAGATTTTGGTATCTGTGGGGCAGGGGAGACTTGAAACTAATCCCCTGCAGTTACCAAGGGACAACTCTGCGTGTGTGTATGTGTATGTGTGTGTGTGTGTACACACACATACACATACACATACACAAAGAGTATTCACGCTATATATGTAAACCAAACTGTAAAAACATAGTTCTTTTTTGTTTGGCAAAACTGTAATAGAAAATGTATCTTGTTAGAATAGACAACATATTTGATGGCTAACATGGTAGTAGTATTTTATAAAAGTCAAAAAGATACCGAGAATTGTAGTTCAGTAAATGTCATCTGCTATGAGGAGGCTAGCTTCCAGATGTTTAATTGATGCTAGCTGGTGTACCTTTGTTAATGAATGAAATCAGAGCTGTTTTAATTATCTGGTAATGGAAGGATAGCTTGTTACATCAGCAAGCATAACGTTCTCCTTCATCTTTACAAAACAATAAAAAGGAACTGGCTAATCCCTTACCTACCATAATTGAATATGGTTTTTTGTTTGTTTCTTTTCCTGTCTGCATTTTTAAAAGCTAATGTATGATCCATCACTGCTGGGGCTGGGGCTCTCTGAGCATCTTTCCTTTATTCACCTGCTTCTATCTTTTTTACAAGGATCATCTTGTTTTATACCACAAATACATATTTTTAAAAGGGAATTTTTGAAAAAGCCAAATTACATTGGTGAACCTATGTGCTTTATGACCAGCGTGTGATGGCTGAGGCTTTGGGAAGCTCCAGAGGGGCCTCTGAATGCATATAATGAACTTAAGAATGTTTGACAGTGAATAACAGAGCTCATGCAACTTTGTAGAACATGTACTTTCCAGGAACACATTCTTAGTAGTTCAGCTGTCATCAGACAATTACCAAATATATAACTGGCAGCTATTAAGGTATTTTCAATTACATTTTAGTATTTATAATACAAAATTATAAAGAAATAATTTTTAATGAGTTGTGCATATACAATAAATAATACTAAAGGATTTCATGGTTTTCTGAACCTCAATTATGAGTGAGTAAACTTTTCTCTGCAAATGAACTAAATATTTAGTTCAGTTTTACATAACTACTGAAAATGTACCACCTGCTGCACAGCCTTCAGGTAATAAAACTCAGTGATGTATTATGCAGTTTGGCTCAGTGAGTTTCTTTTTGAACATTTATACTATAGAAAGGCAGCTACTTAAGGGCCGAGTCTGGCTTTTTAATATACTTTCTTTCACAAGACTTATGTTGCTAACATTAACATGATGTTCCATCCAAGAAATAATTTATTGGGTGATCCAAAAAGAAACACATTATTTTGGTCACATGAACTAATTTTCTCTAATTTCTAACTGTTCTGCTGTAATTTTTCAAAGTTGTATCAACTTGTGGAAGGTCCACATTTCTACATATACCTACTCAATCAAATTCATAGTATGTGCCTAAAAAATAAAAGATTTGCAATGAGGTTTGAATTAGGAGAGAGGGGAAAATCAAATTTTAAAGAAAGTTTAATAAAACTCATTGATAACTAGGAAATGAAGCAATGAAAGGCTGGAAGAGAACACTAGAATGTCACAGTCTCAGAAAGCAGCTGCCATATCTAGGGCGAGAGCAAAAGAAGACACTGGAATTTTAGCATTAGAAACCTTGGAGGAGGGTCCTGTCTGGCTGCTACACAGACCCCAGGGTCCATCAACAAAAGACAGAAGCAGATGTTGCTGAGAGAAAGGCACCGTGGAAAGATTCCAGACTACCGAAGTTAACAGCTCTCATTAGGAGTCGTCCTTCCTGGTGTAAAGTGTGGCTGGAACAGCACTCACAGGAACTGGTAGCAACACAGAAGACCCATGGAAGCAGACAGAAGGAGCAAGCCTTTCTTCCTCCTGCCTGGTAGGCTCCCTCTGGGCTGAACCTATCCTGGATCTAGCCAGCAAAGCAGAGATGTGATTTATCAAATTCTTTTTTTTTTTTTAATATTTTTTACTTGTCAGTGGACCTTTATTTTATTTATTTTTATGTGGTGCTAAGGATTGAACCCAGAGCCTCACACATGCCAGGCAAGCGCTCTACCGCTGAGCCACAACTCTAGCCCCGGATTTATAAAATTCTAACCTTGGCATCACAAGGGCCAGCTTGGAACTGAGAAACAATAGTTTAATAACTGCATACTTCTTTGAGAACCTGAAGAAAGCTCTCAGTTCAAATTCATTTTAAATTCACTTTTGAATAGACAGTATACCCACATGGACAGAAATGTAATGTGGATAGTTTCTCCCCCACCCTCATGCCTTTTGCACCTGGTTTCCACCCTCCCACCTCCCTGCACTTGAACTGCTACTCATTTCTTAGGTGTGCTTTCAGAGTTTCTCTGTGCACATAAGCAAATACAAAGGTATGTTTGTTCTTATCTCTGCTTTCCTATCGCTGTATTTTCACCTTACTATTTTTGCCATTTCACCTTTCACCATACTACTATTTTCACCTTACTCACTTTACTTATTGATACACCTCCTTGATCTTGCCTTAGTACCTACGGAGCTGCTTCATGTTTTAAATCTCATTTCCTTAATGAAATGTCCTACTGTTTTCAGTAGTTTTTCATTTTATTGTCTTTGGTATTCATAGGATGAAATGGCATCCTCCACAAATACTGATAATTTCCAATTTTCTTTTTATCTCTGAATTATTTCTCTGTGCTAATTGTTTTGGCTTGTGTATCTAGCACATGTAAAACAATAATGGTAACAGTGAACCTCTTTGTCTTTTTCTGGCCTTACTTAGAATGTCTCTAATAATTTCTCATTAAACATGGTGCTAGCTTTGGGGTAAGACTAATATATTTTATTTTGTTAAAGAAGCATCTGTTTATCATATTTAACTATATATATGCTATACATACATATAGCATGTATTAAATAACAGCATGTATTAAACATACATATAGCATATATATATACACACACATATATATTTTAATCAGAAATGCAGTTAAATTTTATCCATGTCTTTTCAGCATCAACTGAGTATGACCATATGGGTTTTTTTAAATAGTTAATGAATGTGAAAAATATTTCTTTAAATTACCTCTTTAATAGATTTCCTAGTATTTCTAATATTGAGCCATCTTTGCATTCTTGGAACAAATTCCACTGGATCATGAAATTCAGCAACACATACTTACCCATACTATATGTGTACACAGTGATATTTATAAAAACCTTGTAGATTTTTTGTTGTTGTTGTTGATCACTGTCAGATTTTTGTGTCAGTCTTATTTGTTTTATAAGAAGAATTTAGAAGATTCTCTTGTTTTTTTCTCTTTGAAACAGTTAAACAGATTTGGAATGACCTTCTCTCCTAAATTTGGCAGTAGTGCCCTGTGAAACTATCTGAGATTGGTGTTTTTTCAGTTGTTTACTCTTTGACAATTTCTTTTATTTCTTCTATGGAAATGTCCCATTAGACCATATTCTATCTCATTTGGATTCAATTTTGGTAAATTACGTTTTCCTTGAAAATAATTCATTTTATTCAATCTTTCAAAAAATGAAATGAAAAACAATGTTGATCATAGGAAATTTTGTGACCATTTAAACTTTTCTGTTTATTTGGTTATTTTCCTTTCACATTGTTTTACTTAGTGTTTTAACTTTTTTTTTAAATTTTAATCAGGTCATTTGATGCTCAATCTCTTTTTTGAAAAAAGCAAATTTTAAAAAATATATTTGTTACTGCTGTTTATTTGTCTCTTCTAAATTACATCATTCTTCTATATTTAATAATTTATTTGACTTAAATTTTGCTATTTTTATTTTTGTTTAGGACGTTTATTTTTGTTGCCATGAATTTTTAAGACTATGGATTTTTCTCTTAGCATTACTTTACCTGAATCCATAGCGTCCCTCTATAGATAGTATTTTAGTTGTTGTCTTCTAGAAATTTTGCAGTTAAATTTGAATTTATTCTCTATTTAAGGAGAGTTTATTTTCCAGATGCAAGAAATCCTTTGCTTTCTAACTTCAAAACTAGTTTCTAGTTTTCTGTTTGCTATCACTGTTATATTCTTTAAACTTTATACTTAGGAAAATAGAAGATTTCCTTATATCTTTGTAAACTATTCATTCTATATTTCTTTGATTTAAACCCTATTTCTTTGATTTTGTTCCTCAGATCTCCAGTTGTGCATTTGAGTCTCCCAGTCACTGTCTTGTTTTATGTTTTCTTTTAACTTTTAAAGGGATTTCTTAATATCCATTTATTTTGTTTTTATTCAATCCTCTGTTTCCTGTAGTGTCTAGATAATTTGTTTCCTTTCTAATTATTTATTCATTTCCGAAGAATTTTTTTTACTTTCATCTCTTACTGTTTTTTGTTTTTGTTTTTTGCAATCTCTTTGTAAATTACTACCTTTTTGCTGTGCAACATTACCTTATAGAGGTGATATTACCCTTATTTTTAAAAGTGCACACATTGGGGCTTTCTGGCTATGATTTTAGTTGTTGTGTGGAACTCAGGAGTGCCATTTACTGATCAACTTTGCTGTTGCATTCAAATGCTGCTGCATGGCACGTATTGCCTTTCTCTTCATAATCTTTCTGCATATTATTTCTGTTGATACTACTAGTAATTTGCAGGAGCTGCGAGCAATGGAGTATGCCTGGAATCTATGTGGCTTGGGAAGCTGAGGCAGGAGGATCAGGAGGATCATGAGTTCAAAGCTAGCCTCAGTAACAGTCTTTGTAGATCCAAACACTTTTATTTTCTGCAGTCACAAATACGATAGTTCTTTTCATAGTTCTAGGACCTCTGTATTTCTGACATTGCCTTTTCTGAAATCTGATAACTGTTGATATGAGTGTGAAATGGAGCTCTCATATTTCTTGATATTTCTTAACCTCAGGATATATATCCTTGCCTTTATTTTGCTGCTGTAGTTGGGCTAACTCTTAAAAGTTGTCTTCACTTTCTCCTGCTTGGGCTCTACCTGATGCCTGCAGATGTGGGCAGCCCTTATATGACTTGGAGTCAATGGGTCAGTGGAGATGAGGAACAGTAATAAGCCCTTTGGTTTTTGCTATCTATCTCTTGCTTTTGCTGAAAATGGAGTTTGGAGAGTGTCGTTTTATTTTCTTTGTTGTTTTTATTGATTTCATCAGAAGTATAGTGATACTAACTTAATTAGCCAGGCACATGCCGGAAATCTATATGTGCTTTCAAAGAATAGTATGTTCTTATTAGGGCTTTGATAGGTTACATAAACATTATAGTAAGTAGAGCAGATAATGTTTAAATGTAGAAAGAATGTTCAGAACTCCCTAAAAAGTCACTGTAGAAAATGAGAAATATTGCTTTTCTCTTTCTTGCCTTTAATTTCCTTTAAAAAAAAGTTTTGGTATTGGCATTGGTGCTAATATTTGGACATTACAGGAAATTTTTTTTGATAAATGATATAAAGCTTCTGGTTTTTTGTTTTTTCCTCTTCGCACTTTCTATTTTAACCCGTAAAGTGGTTTTTTGTTGTTGTTGTTGTTATTGTTGTTTTCCCTTGTTCTCTTGCTGGTGCTGGAACAAACTGGTTCAAACTGAGTAAGATTTTGCAAACTCTGCTTTCACTACTCTGGTAGGTGTCTTGCTAGTTTTGATAGTGCACATAGCACTGAGGTAGAAATTACTTTGTATATTTGTTAAATTCCCAGAGTTTAGGAGAATAATTTGCCATCATCTTACTTTTAGGTGATGTGACATGCACAGATTCTGTTCTGTTGGAGGCTAGATTCTTGATCTGTTGTTATAAACCCAGGAAGCAGAAGATAGCTATATTTTGCCTGAAGAATTAACCATAATTTTAATGGATAAATTAAAATAAGAAATAAATAATGTCAGTAGTTCATTAAATATTATTCCTCTCTTTTGGAAATTGTTAGTAACCAAATCTACAGTGACTTGAATTAAGAATAAAGGTGAAGCTTTGAAATTAATTTTCTTTTAAAATGACAGTTCTCGGCAGCAGGCAGAAAATAAATGAAATGAAATCAGTGTTCCAATGGCATAACTGCACATACAGTAGCAAGTTACTGAAGCTGACAGTTTTCAGATGATAGCAGCTGGTTATATAAGTCACCCAAGATGGCTTGGTGTACTATTATTTCCAGACAGAGTTGGAAGTTGCACGTGCCAAGGCAATAGGCAGTCAGACAAAAACATAACAATTTACTTTCCAATAATTATCATCACTTCTAGCCAGGCTGGAATGCGATTGATCCAATACAGAAGAATATCTTTTTGTATGGATGTCTTTAAAGCCTAGAAATATCATCACTGCAGTAAATCATTTTCAGGACTTCATTAGAGGAAACAGTAATAAGCACTTTTTGTTTGTTTGTTTGTTTTTTGTATATCTAACTAAATTGATACAAATCCCAGCCAATACTGTCCATCAATTCTTTGCCTTTTCTTTTTTTCTCCTCTTTCTTTCTGTTTTCTTTTTTCTCTTTTTAAAAATTATAGGTAATTGCAAGCTTTTCCCATGATAACTGATCATACTAAGAATTTAGCTCATATTTCTTTACTGGCTGGTGAAATAACAGAGAAGTCAAAACAAAACCATGTGCTGTGTTGTTCATAAATATTGCATTGTTCTTGGGATGCATACTTAAATTCAGGGATTCCTGAGTGCTTTCAGAGGTACTCTGAGGCTATTCCAGCCTTACTGCTCCACTGTAGAGAGGAAATATTTTCAGAGGTTCAAGGATAGGAGAAATGAAAGTGGACAAATGACAAGGTTGATGGAAGTGCAGCTGGATGGTGGAGAGCATTTCCTGACAGTTGATGACATACATGTGGCCTGAGGTCAGTTGACTTTTTTTTCTGGGTAGCTTTCGTGACACTGGATCTATTCAAGGACTACCACAAAGGAAGGAAAAAGAGGGTGCGAGTGTGTGTGGGTGGTGAGAGAATTGTAGTGATGGGGACTTGGAGACAATGGGACAGTGGAGATGAGGAAAAGATGTTGGAGAATGATGGACAAGCTAAACCTGAGACTATTTTGGTGTAGGTGAAATTGTATTCCCAGATGACTTTTAACAAAAGCTTCATGACTAGCTGGTGCTTAGAGTCAGGGTTCCTGTGGATACAGATGAGTTTGGACATAATACCCTAGGAAGAGCTTAGGACCAGTGATGGCCCATTCAGACTGACCCAGACTAGCCTATATTAGAGATAAACTACCTAATGAGATAACAAACCAAAAACCTCTGTGGCTTAATACAATAGAATTTGCTTCAATTATATTAATATAATATATAATAATTAGTGTTATAATTACACATGATAATTATAATAGTAATACAAAAAATTAACAATTATATAAGTCTATGTGATAATTGTGATATTAATATATAATTAATAATATATTAATATCACAATTATATATGATTCTTAATATGATTATACTTTACTTCTGTTTAAAAAATGAAAGTTAAAATTCCAGTGTCATGTTCCTAGTAGGGCAGCTTTCCTATTAGCCAGCTTCCCTAGCGATCCAGGGTCTGTCCATCTTGGGCTCTGTGTCTTCTGAGCCTGCTTTGCTGTACTGTATCAAGCTACAGCAGAGGAAAGAAGACTCCCACGTGAGGCCAGTGGTACTTTGCTTATCTTCAGTTTGCTCAGACTCAATCACGTGGCTCCACCTTACTGGGCAGAGACAAGTAAGTGTCGTCTGATTATGCACTCAGAAGAAAAGGGAGAGGATTTTGTGACCAGGTGGCCAGCTTTCAGCACGTGGCCTCTCCTTGCAGTAAACTAGAGTTTGTCATTTATTCTCGTGTTGATAAATACAGACTTATAGGGCAAGGATATCTGATGGTATCTTTGATAATGGATTCTTCTAAGACATTTTGTGTTTTCCAGGAGGAAATACTATGTGAATCTTTTTTTTTTCCTCAAGGGGTTAAAATGTTAGTACCATGGCAATATCATAATGAATCTTAATTCTGATGTAAGCAGAGACTTTTAAAATGCAAGATGGAAATGGCTTTCATAACGTCTGAAATCCCCTGGGCATCCATGCAGCATGCCGTGCTTCATGAAACTGCAGTGTCTTCTTACAACGTGACCACTCAAGTGCTTTAAAGCTAGAAATCCTTCCCTACTCTGTCCATTGAGAGGTGAATCAAGGACAAAGGGATATTTCTATCTGAAGATTGAAATGAGATGAAGAGTAAATAAGGCAAAGATGTACTCGGAGGTTGTTCCAGGTGACAGAAGCTACAGAGCACATGATTTTAGTGTCAAGTATGGGAGACTATATGAAAGGCATAGAGGAGGCTGGTACTGAAGAAAGTGTTGGAGCCTGAGTATGGAGGTTTCAAGACTTTGTAACTAGAGTGGACATATTGATGTCCACTGTTCTACCACCTACCAGGTATTTACACATTGGCCCTACACATATCCCAAATATGGTTACATGCATGTCTGTATGTTGATTCTGCATACATTAAATGACAAGAATCTGAATTCTATGAAAACAAGTTATTATTAGGAAATCATGAAAATAATAGGATATAGAAGTATTTAGAAATAGAAAAATACATCAAAATTATTGAATGTCTGTTCAATGATCTCTGGACCTACACTGATGAATAATTTATTACACCTTCATAGAGTTTAGAGTTTAGTGAGAAAATCAGATATCAACCACATGGTTAGGAAGGAAATTTATTAATTTCCTTCTCTTAATTACTCTGAAGGTTTGTGGCAAGAGTATGTAACTGGAGGATGCAGGATAGGTTAGAGCAGGGCTGTCCAGGAAACAGTTCTTTCCAAGAAAATGACATAAGCTGAGACCCGAAGAATAATGCAGAGCTACTAGTGAAGGTGGTGGGAGTGGTAGGAGGCACACATGTGGGAAGGCCACTGCTCCCATGATGAAGGTCATGCTGGTTGAGATCCCTAGGGATTGGCTAGAGCTCAGGTGAAAAGAGACTGAAAACAGGAAGAAATTGGGAGGAGGATCAAGATAGAGTTGGCAACAGTGCAGAAAACTTAATGCAGGGTTCTCTTTTAAGACAGGTATTTTTCTAGTTTGAGTTCCTTTTGTGATCTTTTAGCCCCGATTCCTACCCTCAACACTTCTGGTGAACATTTTCTAATTTGTCCAAAACATTGTCTTTATTTCACATCAAGTTAGAATAAATGCACATGCTTCAAAATTATTCAGGAAGAGCATAATACGGTTGACTCTTGCTGTTAAGCCAGGTGTTAGCTTGCGGTGAAATAAGAGGTGATATTTGCAGAATTGTCCTGATACATCATCTAGTATTTGTTTAATTTGATTAAAATCTACTAATTTATTTGGCTCATTATTACAACAATTCATGCCTTTTCCTTACTCATGATGGCCCTCCTGTACTGCCTGAATTGAGTGGTCCCAAGGAATACAGCTGCATTTCTGTGCATGCTAATTATCTTTGGAGTTCTAGGACTTGATTGCCCAATAGTGGAAGTGATTTGGGGTCATGAAAGTGGCTTGTGTTGTGACTGTCTTATCCTCCTTCTCTAACCTGTTAAAGGTTTAGTGTCTTATCCTCCTTCTCTAACCTGTTAAAGGTTTAGTAAATAAGCAGGTGTCTCTCGGGTCTTCTAGGCAAAGTGGTGTGGGAAATGTCTCCTTTTCTTATGGAAGCTCCATGTGTCTTTCTCATGCTTTGTTTAATTCTAAAACGGTTGGCAAATAATACGGAGGCTTTTATGCTACATCTGGAAGATATGTAGTCATATTTCATGGGAAGGAGCAAAAGGATGGTGGGTGGAGTCGCCTGGTTGTAATTACAGTGTACATTTATTTGGAAAGACCAGCATATTAGTATGCAGTGGCCAAATTAATTAAGCTCAGCTGCAATAATTCATTGTAGTTGGTTTCTATAAAAGCTAAATATCTTTAAACTCTTGAGGTTTACCATAAATCTGATGTTGAGGGACATATTTTGAATGTATCTCCTCTTAATATGAATTCTAAAGGAATTTAAAAACTGTCCTTTAAAAAATGTGCCCTCTCTCTCTCCCAAAAACCTTATCAATAATATAAATTTGGGGCATCTTTCTTCAGGAAGATGCAGATTTTTGTTTAACATTTTAAAAACATATTTTGCAAAGCATGATTTCCATAAAGTCGTTTATAATTTTGAGTGTCTACACCTCAGGTTGTGTGAGGTATCCATGGAAACTGTCTAGCCTGTATTCAGTGCACTGGGCTGCCTTCCCACACAGGTCAAGACAGTCCCAGACACTCGCTCCATTTATTGTGCCTTAACATTAGGCAGTTTTAACAAGAAATTGGCTCCTAATTGACACATACAATTTCATATTTAATTAGCAGTTTGAGCCTTGCTACATTTTACTAACAGATGTAACATTCAAAACATGTGCCTTTATACTACATCTGTTGCACAGATGTACTTCAATGCAGGAACTTTGTGGCAAAAAGCAGCTCAGCTGCTTAGTAAAAATTTGGACAAAACTGACATTATTTTCTTTAAGAGATGTAGTTTAAAATCATTTAAGGGATGATTTTACTTAACTGATCTAATGGATTTATTTTCTATTTTTGTAAGAGCTTTATTGAGACATTCACATATCATAAAATACCCCCTGCTTGAATGTACAATTCAGCAGTGTTTAGTATATTCACAGATTTGCAGCCAACTCCGATGTCTAAGTTTAGAACCATCTTTGTCACCCCCAAAGAAACCCCAAACTGTAGCAGTCACTTCCCATTCTCTCCATCCCCAGTTGCTGGCAAACACTAATTTTTCTTTTTCTTTTTTTTTTTTTTTTTGGACTGGGAATTGAACTCGGGGCATTTTAACCCTGAGCCACATCCCCAGCCCTTTTAAATTTTTTTAAATTAAAAACTATTTGTTTTAGTTGTAGATGAACACAATGCCTTTATTTTTATGTGGTGCTGAGGATTAAACCCAGTGCCTTATATGTGCTAGGCAAGTGCTTTACCATTGAGGCACAACTCCAGTCCCCACCTTTTCATTTTTTTATTTTGAGGCAGAGACTCACTAAGTTGCCTAAGGCTGGCCTCGGACTTGTGATCCTCCTGCCTTAGCCTCCTGAGCCCTGGGATTACTGTGCTAACAAACACTAATCTTCCTATCTCTATGAATTATCCTCTTCTGACATTTTATATAAATGGAATGATATGGTATGCAGGCTCTTGTGACACCTCCTTTTACTTGGCACAATGTTTTGAAGCACATCCATATTGTAGCATATATTAGTATGTTTATCCTTTTGTTGACATACAATATTCCATTGTATGCTTATATCACATTTTGGTTACTATTCATCACTTGGTGAACATTTGGATTGTGTCCACTTTTTGACAGTTATGACTAATGCTGATATTAACATTGCCATACATGTTTTTAGGTGAATGTTTTAATTTCTCTTGGGTACATACTTAGGAGTGGGATTGTTGGTTCTTAGTGATAGCTCTGTTCATTTTCTGGAACTGCCAAACAGTTCTCCAGAGTAGCTGTCCCATTTTATATTTTGATTGGCAGTGTATGAGAGTCCTACTTTCTCTGCATCCTCACTAGTATCTGTCATTTTTCTCCTTTTTATTCTAGCCATCCTTGGGCATGTAAAGTGGTATTAAGGGGTGATTTCTTCAAATGAGAGAAATATTATCTAGGCTTCATAAATTAGTCAAATGCATCTCACATAGTTATTTTCTTTTCCATTACTCTTGATGTGCGGGATAAATACACTTTTCATATACATCAATGTGGTCATTTTCCTTTCTAATTTTTATACAAGCTCAACTCAGGGAATATGTCATCAAAAACTGAAGATGGTGGTGACTTGAGCTTTTAGGCAGAAATGTAGCATGAAAAAGGGAGAAACTACTAAATTTTTTTTTTTTATTACAAAGGTTAAATCCCACAATGTTCAGCATGATTTCATCTTATTTTATATTAACCAAAAAAGGGACATAAGAGTGGTGCCAAGGCCCGTGGGATCAGTGTCACAACGCTAGATTAGAAGAAATGGTTGCCCTCTCGTTCAGTATATTCCATCAACTCTAATATATAAGCAACTAGAAGACATGCCACAATTTCGTGTATCTCTGGAAAGAAAAGGCATACTGCCAATTAATCTGGAACACACTGTGAATTAGAATCAGAAATGTTGAAATGTTGAGAAAAAGGTGTGTGTTAGAATCAGGGAACCCTAAGGGGAGGTGTGCTTGTTCCCTTATTCATCAGAGTCAACAGGCTTATCAGTACCCAGGAGAGAAAACAAGGATTTTAATACCTCACTGACTTCATAAATACCTTTTAAAATATAGGCATTCATATCTAAAAGGATAATCACGACCATGCCTCCCCTCCATCCCGGACATTGTAAAGGGAGAAAGGGGAAAGAGATTCTTTGACTTACCCTTTTCCAAATTGGGAGTATTAGATCAGCATTAGCAACCTGTAGTTCACTGAAATAATTCCCTTTCTCTGAACAGTTTACTAATTTAAAACAATCGATTTATAAACAGGCTTCCAGTGGTGCACGACTGTAATCCCAGAGATTTGGGAGGCTGAGGCAGGAGGATCACGAGTTCAAAGCCAAACGCAGAAACTTAGTGGGATCCTAAGCAATTCAGTGAGATTCTATCTCCAAAAAAAAAAAAAAAAAAAAAAAGCCTGAAAAGCCTGAGCTTGTTGCTCAGTGGTTGAAAGTCCCTGGGTTTAATCCCTGGAAACCAGCCCGCTTAGCTTCGTGCCACATACACACACAAAATGGTTTGCCTCAAATCAAATTTATTGAAGACTTTAAGCTTTCAGAGTGTGAATGTTTTTTTTTTCCCCACTTGTTTCTTTGAGAAGCACATTTCAACAGGTGATTGTCAAGCCTGTGAAAATCCTTATTTATAACGCAGAGATGCCAGCACAGTGCTAGCAAGCGCCTGCGCTTCCACTGCAGCCAGCATGCTCTGCTCTACTGTTAGGGAAAATCGAGTTTTACCCTCTTGGTGCCCTGGATTCCAGTGTCACTCTAGACATATTAAAGCAGTGAAATATCTGCTGTGGTGTATGCCACAGGGAATCAGAGTGATTTTCAAAATAGTATTCAAAGGACTGTAATAAGCCTAGTCAAAGACTCTCAAAAAGGTCATTCCTAAGGTAGGCATTTGTCACATTGTCCCTTTACTTAGCTCTGGCATATTTATAATTGTTTGAGCTGAGATCTCACTTTGGTAATAATTATGTTGGCGCTTTGAAATGTTGATGGAAATTTAGGGGATTTCTATTTTTCATTACTTGTAAGTCATTGTCTTGGTTTTTTTCTTCCTGTAAAATCTTTGAAAATTATGGTTTACATATAGAACTCAATTAGGAGCTCGCAAGAGTAATATTTTATTTACATTAATGTAGGCAAAAACATGGTCTCATGTGTAAATTGTGCAAGAGATGATCAAAATATGATCTATTTAATTAGTAGTATAAGATACTAAAGATGAAATGGTTATTTCATGAGAAAAATGAGGTAGTATAGAATTGTGTTTAATTTTATCTTTTAAAATAAATTATAACACACCCAAACAACAAAAAAAGTGGCTATAGTAACTTCATATCTCTTTGTGATAATCACATAATATTAGGAACGAGGTTCCTGAGTTAGATCCTTCCATGGTGTACAGCATCAAGATGGTTTGTGTTTTCAGGAAGAAATGAAAATTCAATAGACTATTCCAGGAGGGGAAGAACTCGGACTAGACTAATACATGTTCACATGAGTATGTTCTCTTGCACTGGGCTATGTGTGCTCTTATTAACATTTTTACCTTCCAGTCCTTCAGACTGAATTTTGGAATGGTCCGTCTTTAATTTTTAAGCGTTCACGTATATTGCTTCTTAGATTCCAACATAACTTCCTTCTTTCAGGATTATAACCATGGGAAATGAGTTTGTGTATTAAAAATACTTAATATTTCAGTAACATTGTTGTGAGAATATACAGCATACATCGGGCATCTTTGAATAGATGGCCCTTGGCACCAGATTTTGTTAGTAAATGTAGTGATCTCTCATTCAATATCATTGATTCAAATGTTCATTCAAAACTTAATGTGTTAAGTTTTAGCTAGGTGTTGAAATCGATGGTCAGTCAAAAAGGTAAGCCAGCAAGCAAGTAAGCAAGCACAGTCCCTATCCTCATGACACTTATAATTTAATAGAAGTAATGGAACTCATTGAAAGATTGGCGTAAATCAATATAAAACTGAAGTATATAGGGAAGTATGTAGTGCAATGAGAGGATTTAGTAGGAGCTGACTTGGGAAGCCTGGAGAGGATGACTAAGGAGGACATGTGAGTTGAAATCTGAAGGTTGATCAGGACTTAAGCAAGCAAGCTGGGAGGGCAGGAGCTGAAAGTAGGCCTGGCCGAGGGAATATCCTGTGCTGATGTCTTGAAGCAGGGGGGAGTGTAATGGGATCCTCCAAGGCTTTAGTGGCATCAGGGAGATGTAGATTGGTTCAGAGGACAATGACAACAGTGGTTCAGGATCCATAGGTGTTAGACCATAAGTCTTCATCTAAGCCATGCTGTGGTTTTAGCCTGTATTCAGGGAGGTGGAAATCAATGGGACATTATGTGAGGGAAACACTTACCATGACACCTGGTATTTCTTGATAAAATATTTAAATTTAAAAAATATAATACTGAATTTTTATGAAACAATGTGTACAACATAATTCTAAATTATAATGCATAATAATATAGTGAAGACCCAGGAATCCTCCAGCCAGCTGTCCCCAAGCACTTGTGTCTGCCTGTGTGCTCTGGCCTTCCCCTCCAGAGACTAGTGGAAGCTTGCATTTGTAGTACTTCTCTGCATATCTTCTAGGGCTTACTTCCCCTCCTCTAGATACTGTGTTTCTAAGATTCACCAAGGTTGTGTATGCTGTTGTGAGGCTCTTGTTCATTCATGTTTATATTCCATGCTGGCGATATGTCATGTGTATCTGTTCATTTTCCCATCAGTGGTTATTTGAGGTTGACTCTCTGTGATTTCTGCTTGTTGTTTTGCTCTTGCTCTAATATCTGGATGGGATGCTGTTGGTCTCCTTGGGCACATGTTTCTCTGTGAGTGAAATTGTTGGATGAAAGCATGTATCAATATGTTTTCCAAAGGGGTTGTTCCAATTTACATTGCGACACTCTCTTCATTCATGTCCTATGTGGCACTTGATTTTGTATTATTTCTTAATTTTTGCCAATCTATTGTGTGTGGAAATGGTGCTCAATAATCTTAATAATCTTCCCTGATTAGTCAAAGAATATGAGCATTTTCCCCACTTGTTGCCCATACATATTTATGTATGTGAAATGCCAGTTTTAATTCCTTTGCCTGCTTTTCTGAGAGTATGCTTTAGTTATTGATTTGTAAGCATTCACCTTCATATATCATGAACAGTAGTAGCCCTATGTTGTTTTGCAAGTCCCTGAATGCTGAGTGTAGAGGCAAAAGGGGCAACATGTGGTTATAGGAAGACTAGTTAGGAAGCACAGACTTCCTAATGAACCGTCATTGCATGATGATAACTTTATAAATATGTTTAATATATTGCTGTGTTTCTTAGGTTAAAAATAAATATCAGAAGGGAAAACAGCTCTTTTCCTGCAGAATGTGAAATATTGGCTTTCCTTCTAACACTGCTTCAAGAAAAGCTGATCTACATCATCTTCTGAAGATATCTGCTTTGTACATTTACCAGGGTGGTTGAAACCTATTGATGTGTAGGTGTTATTTTTATGAAACTGTAACTTGCTGATCAAATTGGCTTCAAAGTAATCATCTACAGAATTAGTGCTGTATTTAATTTGCTCTTTTAAAAACTTGTAGAAGGTCGGAACTGAGTATTCATGTCAACCGAAAAAGCTGTGCTGGTCTTTGTGCCACTGAGCATTGCCATACCCCATATACCTCATCAGTTATACAAATCTTCCCCAGACTGAAGCTTTTTTCCCTTTATCATTAAATGCAATATCATAGCATCTGTTTACTTAGCACTTATGGCTAAGAACAAAAATATAATTTTTAATCCTACAGTGTGGATATTATTATCCAGAGGTGGGGAAACTGAGTCTCATGGCAATTATGTATAATTCTTGCCATCACAAAGCCAATAAATGCTGGACCTAGATCTGAATTAAGTCCACTGGTCTCCGAAATAGTATCCTTTCCACCAAAGTATACCATCTTCCAATGCAAGAAGCTTTTATAAATTGAATTTATTATATCTTAAACTGTATATAGACATTATTTAATTCTTGATACCTCTGCTAGAAGCTGAACCTGTGTAGAACTCTTCATTTCAGACCCCATAAATATTTTTCTCCCGTGTGAGGAGATTCTAAAACAATTGTTGAATTTATTAAAATTCAGCTTCCTACTTTTGTCAAATATTTGCATTGATTGATAAGTAATACAAGTGCTAGTTTACTCCCTGTTCTTAGGCACAATTTCTTTGTAGAATCTTTCTAGGGTGAAGTCTTTCTCTTGAATGCTGTGTGTGTGTGTGTGTGTGTGTGTGTGTGTGTGTGTGTGTGATGTTGTGGTGGGGTATCTTCCACCACATTTTTCCTTGTCAGCTATTCTCAGGCAGATGCCCCTCTCACAGCCCTGTGAGCAGCACTCTCTTAGTTATAGATGAGGAGATCCCAGCTTGGAGTTGAAGGACTGCAAGAGACTCCATAGAAACAGGAAGTAAATATAGAGCAGGACAGGAAGTCAGTATAGAGCAGGATCTTACCTCCCTGTAAGTATTGTTCCTCACCTCCTGTCACACCACCTGCCAAACTTGTACCCATGTATCAACCTTTACTAAATGATTGTGGAAACACCATTTTACATCATCATTAATTGATGTTTAATTTCATGATGTTTAATTAAATAATTAATTAAACATCATGAGACATTGTCATTGTGGAGTCACATAGCATCCAAGGACAGAGCTTTAACACAGCAAACTGAAGAGGCCTTTTTCTGTTGTCCAGGAGGAAGACCTCTTCTCTGTTGCAGTTCATATTGTTATACAGATCAATGTCAGTTATGTCATTTATTCCCATCTCCTCCTGCCTTCTGCTTTCCCACTTTTGAGTTCTCTGGGACCTGCTGTAAACCGAGTCCATTACTGAACTCATTGCAACGCAGTCTGCAGAAACTTTGAAATTACTACTTGAAATTCCATTTTCCTCAGCCCTCAGTGTGTGCACACGCTCACATTGGCAGCATGGACTCCATTTTTTCAGTCACAGATAGTATTCTGGTAGGTTTATCTGCTGTGTACCAGGGGATTATGGGCTTGTTTCTGGTGTTGTGTGCCACTGCCAGTTGACTGTAATTTTATGAGATAGCGATTTATGATGTGTGAGTCTGGTAGTGTTTCTTCAGTAAGGAAATGATATCTAAAGCTGGTCTGCACATCTCTGCTTGTTTACTCTCCTCTCAACTTTTTACCATTCTGTTCTGAAGATGAGATGAATATTGCTTACTCAGAGAACTAAACAATACAAGCAATAAAATTCATTCTCAAGTACTATTGGTGAAGGGTTACATAAGGCCTTAGCTTTTGAATTTAAACAGACCCTGTTTGTAAAGTGGTTGAGGTGGGAGAGTTTGTTGAATTTTATGTCATTCAGTATGCTTCCTGGAATTCAAATACAGAAAGACTTTTATTGTACCCCAAATAAAATAAATACAGTTTCCTTCACTGTATTTATTGTTTATGGGGCACAGAATCATTCCCTAATAAAGCCTACTCAGCTACCCCATTTACCTTGAGGCTTGGATATTTGATAAACCTGCAGCGATTACTGAAGTCATTCATACCCAGCATTGTCAATAAAATGCTTAAACATGATCATATTCAAACAATTAAATTTCACAAATGGAATTCAATGATCTGATGAGGATTATCTAAACTGAAAATCAGTACTGAATGTCTCAGCTATACAAATCTAAACATTGCTTTAGCACATGGTGCAGAATTATTTTTTGTACCCCCATTCTTGTTCTTGATGCATGGTAGAAATGTAACGAATGTCTTTATGATTACAAAAAACAAGGAGAAAGGGAATTCGGAAGTAGACTTCCATTGTGGTACATGAATAATTTGTTTTAAAATTTTCCAGACTTTTATTTTTTCACAAGGCCCTTTAGTAGCATTGTTGAGGCATCCATATGTTTTTCAGGATTATAATGATTATCATTGTGCTGATGAAGAACATCTTGTGAATATATATAACAACTGCTGTTGAAATGTGTGTTTCTCATCTTAAAATAGCTGGTCAAAAGCAACAGAGAAAGAGATGGGCACCCACTACTCGGACTGAGACCAAGACATCCAAACCATTAGAAAGCTACGTTATAGGAGATTTACCACGTGTCCTCAAAGCAATTCCCTAAAGAGGTAGTTGATTATAATGATGGGCCTGATATAATTCCATTAGGTTGCAGTTATTACAATTAATTTCTTTAAAATGAGATATGGACCTTTTCCCCCCTGGGAATTCAAATGTGGGAAAATATCTAATCAGATGTACTATCATTAAATCAAAAGATTACGGAAACACCAATTATGCAACTACCTCATTTAATGTTAAAATGACACTGTGGGGAGTAGAGGCACATACAATCACCTCCTCACAGATCTTGACCAAGCTGATTAGTAGCTAAACAATAATCTTTAAGGAAAAATCCTAAATTAAACATCTTTAGTTTGTAATTTCTATTCTCTTTTGAATTTCCATTTGAGGCTTTAGTTTTTTAAACTGCTGGTTAGGGTGTCCCTTCTTCATAATGTTGTGATTATGTTGTCCACAATGGAAAAAAAAATAGAGTATTTTCCCAAAGGGATGGGAACAGATGTGAAATCGGTTCTTCAAATGTTGCATCCTTGAAGTCTTCATTCCTAAGTCTATTAACTTCTATTAAGGCAAACAATATTATGCTTTCTCAAAAGCAAAAGAAAATCTTTAGTCCTTTCTAGGATTAATAATTTTTTATTATCCTTTCCATCCATGAAAGGCTGTAACTTCTGAGTTGCTTAAGTTTTGATACATCGGACTCAACAGGGAGTGGCCAGGAAAAAACCAATTCTCCTAGATATTCACAGACTGTCAGCATGACTTCTCTGGCCACAAAAGATGTCTTTTTATGGAGATATTTTGTTGTAATTTCAGAAGGTGGTTGTTAGTTATCTTGGCTACAGTGCATTTAGCACATCTGGGATGTGTTCGCATAAAGACGTTGGCTAAAAGCAGTGTCTTGTGGCCTGGGATTGACTCTGACACTGAAAAGACTGTAAAGAACATTCCTGGCTAGTTGGCCTAACCCAACAAAGACACCTTCCGTGGGAGGCCCAGTCAGGAATTCATTTTGGATTTGAACAACCAGTACAGAAGTGGACTTTCTCAATTGTAGTAGAATTCTTTTCAAAATAGCTTAATGTGCTTTTAGTTTTTTCCTGAAGTTCCCAAATTGTGTCTGAGACAATCATTTACAGTGCTGGCACCAGGATTTCTGACAAGGGTTCTACAATTACTTTATTTGAGTTAAAGTAATTTTGGGGGAATGACTCACATCTAAGCAACCACCCATCACAAGCAGCACAGGCCACCAGGAAGCCCCAAGGCAAACTGTGACACAGACTTGCTTCTCATCCAGCAAATCAGAACTTGATAAATGACAACATAAGTCGGTTCTGCTGAACTGGTGATGTGGCACTATTGGAGTTTTCCATTCTTAAGGGAGAACGATTAAGATGCAGCAGAATCCTGCTCAATCTACATCTCATTTGGTTTTAGCACCAGAGTTTGTCTGACTTGAAAACTATGTTTGAACCAATGTAGAATTTTTTTTTTTCCAACTTTAGTTGAAGTTGTAAGATACATTTTGAAGGGGGGTGGTACCGGGGATTGTACTCAGGGGCACTCGACCACTGAGCCACATCCCCAGGCCTATTTTGTAGTTTATTTAGAAACAGGGTCTCACCGAGTTGCTTAGCACCTCACTTTTGCTGAGGCTCACTTTGAACTCGCAATATTTCTGCCTCAGCCTTCCGAGCTGCTGGGATTACAGGCGTGCATCACTGCACTTAGCATAAGATTCATCTTATATAGTGAAATATATGTATGCTTTGGACTAATTATTATATGCATGCTTTAGACCGACAAATATCTAATTCCAAGGACTGGCTATTATTGGAAAACATAGGCAATTTATCATTTATTATTTTTACTTTTTTGTTAGATCTTTATTTTACTTTTGTGGGAAGGTTTGGTATAAAGTGAGAAGAAGTATGTGAAAGGATGAAGTTATAAGCTCTTCTATGATCTGGATAATATTAATACTAGCATGGAGAGCATCAGATACATAAAACTTACACAACACTTTGTACATGCTGGGAACTGTCCCAAATATTTTATGTAATTTTAACTATTTAATGCCAGAGAAACACTATGATAGTTGGTGCTATAATAATTTCATTTGATTGAAGGAAAGAAGGCCAGAGCGGTGAGGTAACTTCTATAAGAGCCCCCAGTGTTTGCAGCATTAAGAACAGAGATAGACAGAAGTCACCCCTTTCTTTGATATTCTGAGTGTTACACAGAATAGTTAGAAAATAATCTGATGAGGCTAGAATTGCATAAGAAGAATGTTGCTCATTTGACTTTGGTGTTTATCATTCTGATAGATACTTGCGATTTTATTTTCCTGAAGAAAACTTTAAAATATTGACAAATATAAGCATTATTTTAGTTTACTGCCGGACAGTTCTGCTCCATGATTGATTTTAAACAGTTTATTCTTCTAACAAGTTACAGAGAATTTTTAAAGAGTAAGAAGTAGTTTTACTTTTCTTCTTCTTTTTTAATAAAATGATATTTGTTTCTTGGAATAGTGTGATTAAAAGAAGTGAGTAAGATCCTTACAAAGACTAAAACGAAAGTAGATCATAAGGATCCTACCCATATTAGGTTGTCTTCCAGACACCAACTCTGATTTGACCTGTGCAATTTCAAAAAAAGAAGCTGGATCTTCCCACCTGACAGTTATATTCATTAGTGATGCACAAATGGTATCATGCAGGATCTGTGGGGGTGAGATTAGGTTAGCAAACTGTACTACCCTGGGTACAAACCAGCGCTTCAGTTCATATGAGCTCATGTTTTTCATCCCAATTATAACTTCAACCCCATTGTTAATGAGTCTAAAGGCATCACCTTCTGCTATAATGAGATACACTTGATTCCAAAGAAATGTTTTATTTTTCTTTCCCTTTTGAAAGGACTATTCTTCAGCCATATAGTACTAATTCAACTCAAAGGACTTTCTCATAAAACACACACACACATCATAGGTATTGACCATTTTCATTTCTCATGTCTCCTCCAGATAGCCTTCCTACATTTTATAAGGAAAAGTAGAGTCGTATTCAGTGAGGGAATAGCTCTTATATTTCACTACTTCTTGTGAGACTAGTTATCTCCTTTACTTAATACACTCCATATGGAAAAGTCTTCAAGGAAGAAAACATGAAATAAAGAGCCATTATAGGTGTTTGCGTTCCAAGAATTAAATCAATAAAAGTCACTATAAAGATAAACACCTGCCATCACTGAATGTCTTCTAAAATTCCTGGCACAGAGCATTTAGGACATGTTGTTCACCGTGCACAGGTCAGTCTGTTCCATGAGCATGGCTTAGAAATGCACGTGTGCATGTGAAACCTTCTCAGAGTCAACTACTGTGCTTACTCAAGACCTAGCACAGGGCTCATTGTAAACTCTTGGAGAGGAAGGTTATATCTTATTCTCGTAGGATAATGTCTAAAATAATCAGCACCTAATGAATATTTGTAGAATGAAGAAAACAGGACCTGTCTATTAGTAATGATGTGAGCCAAGAAAGGCATAGAAAACTTTAAGAAATGATCACACATAATTCAGTTTGTTAAAATATAATGTCTGAAGACACAGACCATTGTCAAGTTCAGGTGGGGGGTAAATACATGATTCCGTAAATTTGAAGCCTAAATGATTAGAATAATTATTATCTCTTTAAAATAAATAGAAATCTACAGGGAACCATGTTTAACAGAGAATGAAAATTGAGTTTGAGGTGCCTGTAGAATGGCAGTCAGAGATGAGAAAATCTAAGTGGAAACAGATTGAGCAGCTTAAGAGAGCAAGGTCAAGGCTGGAGGAGACACAGTTGGCCTTCAGATCTGCAGAAGCGATTGCGCAATCAAGGATCAGATGAAATTGCAGATGGGGAAGGGAAAACAGAGAGGCAAGCACAACAAAAGAAATGAGGGCAAAGCTTGAGAACCAGAAAAGGAGAGACAACCAAAGCATGAAAGAGAGAAAGAGTGATGAGACACGACACGTGTCACTACATAAATTGAGGTGTGCTTGGGGGAGGGCTGTACAGGAATGGGAAATGGCTTGGATTTTGTAATCAAGAGTAGAGATTAGATCAGCTGCCTTCCCTGCAGGATAGGAGTGACACCTTAGTAGTTACATTAATTTAAATAGTTGAAACAAGTGTGGGGTTTTTTTTATATAATGAAGGAACATTTTATTATTAAGTATACAGGAGTCAAAAAGTTGATTTTTTTCCTAGTATTATTTACAAATATAACTAATTTAAAGTACATATTTGGTGAAAGTTTTTATTATTTTATTCCAGTATCTATAGATGAGCATTTTTTCTTTGTTAAATTATTTATTTTTTTCTAATTTGTTATACATGATGGCAGAATGCAATTCATTTCATATTACACATGTAGAGCACAATTTTTCAAATCACTGGTTGTACACAAAGTGTTTTCATACGATTCATGTCTTCACACATATACTCAGGGTAATGATGTCTAACTTATTCCACCATCATTCCTACCACCATGTCCCCTCCCTTATCCTCCCTCCCCTTTGCCCTATCTAAAGTTCCTCCATTCCTCCTATGATCCCCTCCATCACCATTTTGAGTCAGCATCCTCATATCAAAGAAAACATTCAGCCTTTGTTTTGGGGGGATTGGCTTGCTTCACTTAGCATTATGTTCTTCAACTCCATCCATTTACCTGTAAATGCCATGATTTTATTCTCTTTTAATGCTGAGTAATGTTCCCTATCCATTCATCTACTGAAGGGTATCTGGGTTGGTTCCACAATTTAGCTATTGTGAATTGTGTTGCTATAAATGTTGATATGGCTTTGCCCCTATAGTATTCTGTTTTAAGTCCTTTGGGTATAAACCAAGGAGTGGGATAGCTGGGTCAAATGGTGGTTCTATTCCAAGGAATCTTCATACTGCTTTTCCAGATTGGCTGTACCAAGTTGGTGCAGTCCCACCAGAATAGCCAAAGCAATCCTTAGCAAGAAGAGTGAAGCTGGTGGCGTTACTATTCCAGACCTTAAACTATACCACAGAGCAATAGTAACAAAAACAGCATAGTATTGGCACCAAAATAGACCTGTAGACCAATGGTACAGATTAGAGAACACAAAGACTAACCCACATAACTACAGTTATCTTGTATTAGACAAAGGCGCCAAAAACGTACATTGGAGAAAAGACAGCCTCTTCAAAAAATGGTGCTGGGAAAACTGGAAATCCACATGTAACAAAATTAAACCTCTATCTCTCACCATGCACAAAACTCAACTCAAAGTGGATTAAGGACCTAGGAATTAAACCAGAGACCTTGTGCCTAATGGAAGAAAAAGAAGGCCCAAACCTCCATCATGTTGGATTAGGCCCCAATTTCCTTAATAAGACACCTGTAGTGCAAGAATTAAAACCAAAAATCAATAAATGGGTTGGATTAAAACTAAAAAGCTTCTTCTCAGCAAAAGAAACAATCAGTAAGGTGAATAGAGAGCTTACAGCTTGGAAGCAAATTTTTACCCCTCACACATCAGATAGAGCACTAATCTCTAGGGTATACAAAGAACTCAAAAAGCTGAACACCAAAAAACAAACAAACAACAACAACAAAAAAAACCAAATAACCCAGTCAATAAATGGGCCAAAGAAATGAACAGACACTTCTCAGAAGAAGATATACAATCAATCAACAAATATATGAAAAAAATGTTCAGCATCTCTAGCAATTAGAGAAGTGCAAATCAAAACTACTCTAAGATTTCATCTCACTCCAGTCAGAATGGCAGCTGTTAAGAATACAAACAACAATAAGTATTGGTGAGGATGTGGGGATAAACAAGTATTCTTTAAATAGTATTTTAAGACCATTCTTTCTATTAAATTAATAATAACCTCTAAAGGAGATTTGGAGTTATTGTATTTCTTTTTTTCTTTTTTGGTACTGGGGGTTACCACTGAGCTACATCCCAGCCAGCCCCATCCCCCCACCCCGCCACCTCTGGTTATTTTCTTAGAGAGTGTCTTGCTAAGTTGCTGAGACTGGCCTCCAACTTGCTATACTCCTGCCTTAGCCTCCTGAGTCACTGGGATTTCAGATGTATGCGTTAGTGCCTGGCTGTGTTTCTTATACATGTGAAAGAAATTATATTTTAAAATTACATATAAAACATTCTATAATCAGTACAAAGTTGGAGACTTAGGAATTTTTGAATTGCATGTTTTATAAAGAAATACAAGGTCTTTTGCCCACTGTCTTTTGAGTAAAACTTCTTAGAGTCTGAATACAATTCATTGTTTTATCAAGCTTAATTTTCTGAGTGGCTGATGTATACCCAGCTTTCCCCCAACTCTTTTAATAAGCTTTTCTAACTAAGTCTTTGTGTTTTAATTCTTGGGGTGTGTGTCATTCTGTGTTATCTTTAGGAACTACTGATATTCTTACCAACACTGGGACCTCCAGTTTTTATAGTATTTGTGATTTTTCTGGTACAATCTACCATATTTTATTTTATTTTATTTCTGAGATAAGAAAACTTATTTTTAAAATTGCTTTATTGAGGTATGGCCAGCATATAAAAATATTTATATTTAATATATATAGTTTGATTAGTTTAGTTAGGGTAAATCTGTGAAACCTTCTCTACAGTCTAGGTCATAAGCCCATTCATCAGTTCCAAATTTCTGCCCTTCTTCATTTGTTATAAGAAGTAAAATTATTATTTTGGTACATATTTATGATTTTTTGCCTCAGAAAATATTATTGGATATATAATTAAGATATCCATATCTCAACACATCTTCCATAAAATATACCTTATGTGGCATTTTAATATACTGAGATTTTCTACTTTCATTAGAAAAAGACACAATAACTAACACTTTTCCTATTTTCTTATTAGGGTAGCATATTAAGAAAAATACTCCTGAATCGATACTTCAAAAGTGATTATGGAGTTGGTATGAATGGACACCTGACAGGAAACTACGCCAAAATTGCACAAGTGGGAGGTGAGGCTTCTCTGTTTTTTCATTTTAGGATTCTCATGACATTTTTTTTATGTCAGTCTTTCGTATTTCACTTGAATGGCACAAATATAATATATTCATTTAAAAAGCACTCTTAAAAACCTTTGTGCAGTTTGGGGTTCATGAAAAAAACAGATTTGAACATTGTAATTGATTTTGCCTTGTAATTTTGAAAAAATAAGTAAATCAAGTGTGTAAATAAAAGACAAAAAAGCTATTTTTTTTTCTGTTTTCTTAAGAAAAAAATTTAATCACACTTAAGTACAGGTGTCTGACCTTTAGCCAAAAGTTCCATTTTTATACACCTTTGGTAATTTTCAATTCAGTTTCCATTATGTTGAACTATGTAGGAAAAAAGGCTCAAGGTTAAATATTTTTTATGTTGTAAGGATTTGAAAACATTGCATGCTAGTGTGTCTGCAGTTAAAGTTTGTTTGTTTGTTTTTCCTAATCACAGGAAGCTTTTCTGGACAAGATTCAGATAAGACGGGGATTTCAATGTCTGATATCCAGTCTCTGCTGGATAAAGAGGGTGCATCGGAACTTGTCATTGATGTTATAGTAAACACCAAAAACGACAGGATTTTTTCAGAAGGCATTTTACTCGGCATTGCTTTGCTTGAAGGAGGAAATTCACAAACACAGGTGCCTGTTTATCAATCATGTGCCTTACATTTGTTATTTGTATTTCTTCTTTACTTATCATAGCAACCAACCAACAAACAAAAGGAAGAGCCTCACATTTTCCTTATAAATTTATTTAATTTGAAGTAAAAGCTACAGAACTTCACAAATTATTCCATAAATCAGAACATCCTAAGAAACATCAGTCTGACATTAGACCAGGAATTCCGCTACAGTGAGGGATCTGCTCACCTGCACACAGAGGATCTGACCACCTTCTCTAGAAGGTACACACTTCCCTTGGAAACTCCTGCCAAGTTGCACACAGGCCTCTCCACGCCCACAGGCAATCAGGCTTTGCTAGCCTGGGATCTAGGAAGTGTTCCCAGAAAACACAGGCTGCCCTCTGGCCTTGCTGCTGCTCAGTAACCTGATCTTTCTAGATTTGCCTGGGTGAACAAGCAAAAATGTAACAACTGCAACTCATTGGAGTCCGAAACCCACTGTCCCTCTTCATAGCAAGCAGAAGCCACATCTGATTCAAATCTAGGATACTTTGCTTTAGCTAGCCATTGAATATGTCGAACAACAGGAACTTCACTATAGGACACATCCAATGGTGAAGCTTTAGGAACAGAGGCCTCATGAATAGCAAATGGCACAGTGACAAAAACAAAAACAAAATCATCTCCAAACAATGATATTTCTTAGTGGGGAAAAAAGAAAAGTGTTGAAAGTTCCCGTGGTACTAAAGCTACAGCACAGATTCCTCTGAGGGAGGTTGAAGCAGGAGGTAATGGAGGGATTTGAGTGGATTTTCTTGGAAATCATCTCATCTTCTCCTACCAGATATTCAGTTGGGAGTTTCTGAATAATTATCTAGGCTACTCCATTAAATGTAGACATACAATAGGAGTGAAGGATTTCTTGACATCTCCAGAAGTGATTCTTAGGCTTCACAGTATGTTCTGGAATCCTCTGTCTGGACCACTGAGGGTTATCAGATGGGATCATTCTTCATCCTCTGTGCATATTTGTACTTACTAATGTCTTCATATTGTTGGAGAGTAAGCCAACACCAGTCAGAAACTGCATATGCCGCTTTTTCAATTCCTGGCAAGGTGGATAAAGATTTCCTAGATTCCTTCATAACCAAAACATATTTTAGTCCTTATTTTCTTGACATTTCTGTGGCATTTTGTCACTGGTGACTTTTGTTTTTCTTCTTGAGACTTTTTGATGCCTTGGTCTTGGGATACCCCCTTCTCCAGCTTCTCCTCCCACCTTCTACCATTACTTCTTAGCATTCTGTGAAGATTCCTCTTCCTCTGATTAACTCCTGAATCCTGACATTTCCCCCAGTTTCTTTGGACCCTCCTCTTTTATTCTACTTGATCCCCAACTGAATCTCATTCATGTTCACATCTTTAATTTCTGCTCTATGCTGATGATTCTCAGTTCACTCACTGAAGTCCTAGACGCTGCATCTAAGTATCTTCCAGAGATCGTTACAAGATGTTGAACAATATCTTAGGCCCAACACATTCCAAATGGAATCCACTATTATTCTCTACATGCCCATTCCTCCCTGTGCATTGTCTCTTTCGATGACTAGCACTGCATCTATTAAGCTGTCTACACAGAAATCAAAAGCCAGGGGCTGGGGTTGTGGCTCAGCAGTAGAGCACTCACTTAGCATGTGTGAGGCGCTGGGTTCAATCCTCAGCACCACATAAAAAATAAATAAATAAATAAATAAATAAATAAAGCTTTGTGTTCACCTATAACTAAAACAAATATTTAAAAAAGAAAGAAAGAAAGAATTTCAAAAGCCAGCCTTCACCTTAACTTACCCTCACTCACCCTCACTCTTTCCTGGATATCCCAGGATGATCAACCTCTGTGATTCTGTCCTCTTAACATCTTTCATATCCATACTTTATTTTCAACCCCTGCTTGTCCAATCCTCCTACAGATCCTTCTTATATTTTAATGAATTGTGAGGAGAAGCCTTCCAAGAAGTATCCTTGCTTCTAGTTTTGCTCTTCTCCAAATCATTCTCCTTATTTCTTCCAAGGATATCTTTCCAAAACCTGTTATTGCCTTGCTTCTGATCATTACCTGCCCCTCAAAGGCAAACTCCCTACTCTAGTCCATCAGAGCCTTCATGATTGAATCCTGTCAACTTTTCTAACTTCCCACTTCCCCCCTCTGTTCTTTCTCTTTCACGCCAGCTACACTAAACTCTTCAGCTCCCCAAATATGTTATTTTTCGTGCTTTCTCTTCACCTCTATAGATTTCTCATGGAAGCCTTTTCTGACTCCATGTCCCTTTGGGCGGAATTGATTGCTAGTTGCTGAAGGGCCCTCTGTGACCTGCAGACATCTTTAGCGGTACTGCCGCTTTATTGGGCCTCTTCCTGTGTGCTTAAGACTCTGTCTAATAAATTAAAAATCCTTAAAAGTTGAGACCACATGTTCTTCTTTATATCTGGCATTATATCTGACTCTATCTAAGAGTACAATAAATAAATGCTCAGGAGTGAATGTATCTACAAATGGTCCCAGTCAAATTCTTCCTCATTCATAGTCTTTCTTATCTGGCTGGGGCATTTGGCAACTGCTCCCTTATCTGAACTTCCCTAGCACTGGTTCTTTAATTCTTACTTGCTGCTTTGCTTGTGCTACCTTGTTTTTTTTTTAATTTTTAAATTTGTACTGCACCCTCTCTAATAAAATTCAACTTCTTAATATAGAAGATCGGGTTCTATTCTTTGTATCTATAGTCTTTTACAGCTATTTAATGGATATTTGTTGATGAAAGAGTATTAAATTACATTTGTATGTAACAAGTTTCTTATAAGATGACCTATGGCAATCTCATTTGCTAGGCTTCCCCCTGGTCAGGTTCTTCAATTAAGTACATCGTTGTGTCACCTAAATGTCATCTGTGTCCATCTGGCCTCAGAGGTCTAGTTGATATTAGCTGGAATCCTGAACCCTGCACTACTATAGACTGAAATGCATCCCTTCCGAGGCTCCTGCCAGTCCCCTGGGGGTTTTACATTCTCACTGTTTCCTTAGTCACCAGTATCCTGCATTTTAGTTCATGGATTATCTTGGCAGCCCTCCTTCTATTATTGAGATATGAATCAGAGCCCCTTCCTTAATTTCTACCTTCCTAACTATATAAATCAATTTCTGTGTTTAACATACTTTATTAAAGATTGGTTAGTGGATGATAGAAGAACTCACATTTCAATTTCAAATACTAATCATAACAATAGGAAAGAGAAATATCTACTAAATCCCAGGCACCACTCTTGGTGGTTTGTATTTATTGGCTAATTCTCCAACAACCCATAAGGCAACATGAATTCTTACAGAAGAAGAAACAGATAGTGCCAAACTCACACAGCTATTTGGTAGAGTCAGGATCTGAACTCATGCAGTCTGACTCCAGATTCTGTAATCTTAACCACAATAAACATCTCCTTTCTAGAAATCACCTTCTATATCCTCAGCCCTGGAAGTGTCTGTCACTGGCTGACTCACCTTGCGTCATACCCTTGTCCTCTCTTGTGTTTCTAGTTCATTATTTCACTTCTCTTCTCAGCCCTTCCATTTTCAGTCTGCCTCCTCTTCTTTGGGGCCAAATCCTTCCTCTGTCACACAAATGTAATTTATCCATTACCTTTGGCTCCTAAAAAGGACCTGGCTTTCCCCCTTATATACTCTGCAGCTCCCTAAGATACTTTCCCAAGCAGAAACAATATCTTTATTGTTAAATCCTTACCTGTCTGTTGAGATTATAAAATTGTCTATGAAACATACTTTTAATTTTCTTAAACTCATGCTGTTCAGGATTGTAGAACCGTGGGTTTTAAAAGGTATTGTCTATGTAAATGATCTATTGTTTTGAGTTTATATTGCTATTTTATAATTTAGTGGTTTGGAGTCAATATCTAGATTTAAATCCTTGCTCTACTACTTACTCATTATGTAATATTGGGCAAATCACTTACCTTTGCTAAATCTCATTTTTATTAATCTATAAAATGGCAAAAGAGCACCTGGTGCATCACACTGTTGGACTGAAGGTGCCCATGATGTGATATGAGTGAAAGCTCTACATCAACTGTAAAACCCTGTTTCAGTAGAGCCACAACATTTCCATATCTTCTTTACTAATATATTGGGACCTCCTTCCACCTTCTAACCATATTGTCTCAAAATTTTAGGGCTTAAGCTTCAGCTTAATTTGTGGAACCACAGAGATCTGTGAATGCTGTGTTTATCCTTTGAACCAACAGAACCAGCTTGGCTGTTGGGCTGCGGTTGCTATGGTTACTATGACTTTTGGCCTGCTGCCTTGAGGGTTGCTCGCCCTCCACTTGGGAGCTTCCTCTTGTGTGGGTGGAGTAGGCATCTCATGCTTCTAAATTCACTGTGCATATGTGCATTGCCACATAGAAAATTGCAAAACCCGATGCCGTTGGAGTCTCACATGCCCCAAGACCTGTAGGTCATGGTTCCAGGCACTCCTTTAGGAGAGCATATCTGAAACAGTCAAATTCCCCAAAATGGCCTGTTTAGATTTTCTTATTTTGGACTATGGACAGTTCTCCTTGATCTAGAAATCATTGTTTATATATGTTTTCTTTACACTACCTCTTGTTAAGCTTACAAAAATCTCTTTTTTTATCATTATAGTCACATGATTATTATCTTCATTAAATTTTTACTATATTTCTCTTATTTATGTTGTGACTATCTCATAGATTTATTATTAATAGTTTATAATTTCTCCACCCATTTCAAATTCTACCTTCTCTGGGGTATATCACCTTTCCTATCTCTTACCCCTTCTTTTGAATACTTTCATAAGACATTGATGAGACAATGATTAGAGTACATATTTCTAAGGCTCAGTATTTCCACATCTTACTAAGATAATTTTATCATATTTTTGATGTTGAATCCTTTCTACATCATTATTCACTAAAGAGCAGGATTTATTTTAAGTTGGATTTGTCCTAGACCCCATGTGAAGCAATGTAACTAATGAGTACTGAAAAAACTTAGTGCCTATTTATCAGTAGTTTCCTATGAGTGAGGTTGTCATGGTAACCATTCTAAATTAAATGTACTGTAATTTAGATAAAGAGAAAATAACTCTTCATAACTTAATATAAGCTCATATTTTAAGCAGGGTAAACATTGGACTTATGGATTTTTTTTTTTTAAGATTACAAACCCATGAGTGCAGGGATTGTGGTTGCTTTTCCTTTTTTGTTCTATCTTTAGCACTAGGTAGAGCTGGCACACAGTAGGCATTCAGTAAATATGTGTTGAATCAAGGTGTGACTTTATAAAAACAAAAAAAATCAAAAACTCTTTTCATACAACATCTTATAATAACCTTATAATTTAAAAAATATAATCGGTAAGAATAACTGAAATAACACATTAAAATATGTTTTTTAGTAGAAAATGCTAAGTAAATAACTAGCTATTATTAGTTCTCATTAACTAGTCTAAGAGACTGAAAGGCTGTCAATTTATGAAGTAATAATGGGTAGCATTTTAAATATGTGCTTTTATCTATAATGCTTATGTTCATTTCCTGCATGAAAACAACTATTCTTCTCCTCTTGGGTATTGATATCTTAAAATATGTTTTCTTGCAGAGTTCCTTCTACAAGCAGTTGCATGAACAAAAGAAGTCAGAAAAATTCTTCAAAGTTCTCTATGATCGAATGAAGGCGGCTCAGAAAGAGATAAGATCAACAGTGACAGTGAACACCATTGATCTAGGGAGCAAAAAGAGGGATGAGGACAGTGAGTTGATGACATCCGGCCCAAGAGTGAGAGGTAAAGAACTCTTTGGCTCTTGGGGAGAAGAGGGTGAGAGAAGAGAAGGTGATGTAGCCTTTAAATGTCTCTTGTCCTTATCGTCTCCTTTATCTTGGCCTAATTATCGCCTCTGTGGCTCTGAACGTGAACTTCCATCCATAAAGAGTTTTGGTCATGGGCCTTGCAGGAGCAAACTTAGATGAGGTTTAATCAGTGTGAAGCCATCGGTGACATGAGAACTCTTTGATTTTACTGTGGCATGTGTGGTACACAACAACTGCCTAAAACCTTTAGAGTCACCATGAAAATTTAAGATTTGGAACAAAATTGGTAGCATTAATCTCTATCTAACAAAAGAATCTTGGTATTTAAAATAAAAAAAAATTATCACAGTATTAATTACAAGTCATAAAGATGTTAACATTTTGAAGTTTGTCATATTTTCCCAACCTTCTTGTATGTAATAAGTTCATAAATTGTGCGTGTGTCTGTCTGTCTTTCTGATATAGATATCAGAAAATTCTAAAATTGGCTAAGGATTGAAATCTTTTCTGATGTTCCACTGCAAATGTTATTTTTTTATTTCTCACCTCAAATCCCTTATGAGATAATTGTTGCATCTCTTGTCAGATGATTTTTTTAATACAGTTGTTAGAGAATTTGGGTCTCTGGTTGTCTTTCTATTATTTTAATTAGAAAGAAAATTAGTTCAGAAATATAAGAATACTACTTTATTTTCAGTAAGAGATTCATCACTACATTTAAAAGAGGGTATGAAAGGGCAGTTAACAGAAGCTTCTTCGGCAACATCTAAAGCATATTGTGTATACAGAAGAGAAATGGATCCAGAAATAGACATTATGTACACAGGCTCAGAGGTGGGAAACGTGGAGGAAAAATCTGCAGAGGAAGTAACAATGAGTCCCGCAATTGCCATCATGCAGCCAATCCTGAGATTTCTTCAGTTACTGTGTGAGAATCACAACCGGGAGCTGCAGGTATTTGTTCTGTTTTGTGTGAAAGCTGAGAATAAGCCTGTGGTTATAAGTAATTAAACTCAAATAAAGCTAACAAGTAGTTTGGGAGAGAGATTTGGAGAGATAATCAATAATGCCAGCAATGCTTTTCTGAAATGGAAGAAAACTTTTATATCAGCAAAGAAAAATGAGAAAAAAAGTTCCTTGATGCATGAAAAAATCAGATACACACATTATCATCTTGTGTATCCACAACTCAATTTCTTTTTATCCTCAATGAGCTTCAGTGTTCTTGCATTTGTTGAGAAAAGTCCAATTGTTCTCATCTATGCCTTTCATGGTTTTGAGGATGCTGAATATGTTTTGTTTTTATTAGAAACAAAGTTAATACAGAGAAGGATTTTTTGCATCAATAAAGGTTGATAGCTTTGTAAATGAGTACAGTGCATGTCTTAATATCTTCTTTGCTACATTGTCCTTGGTCAGACAGATGAGTTTAGGAGCCTAAGAATTTGACTTTTTTTTTTTTTTGCATTATTTGCTTATGTCACCATGGCAAAGCCACATGAAATGTTGAAATCCTTGATTGTCCTGATTGAAGGTGAGTGCATATGCTTACCTGAGGCGGTTTTAGTCAACAGACCATCTCAGGTCCAGCACACCTTCCATCATGCCAGCCCAGCCACCCTTCCAGGTGGTACGGCTGGCAAAAGAATCCATTAATGAATTCTAGTGGAAGTGGCTGAAATTTGCGGTGCCTCTTATCTTCCATTTTCACTATAAGACCACCTGTCCCCAGTAGAGGACAGTGGATTATGAAGTTGTGTTTTCTTGTGAGGATCTAGAGTGCAAGGGCTCTGAATTGGTGGGATATGGTAGGTTAAGACATATTGGACTAAATGTCTTCCACGGGGATGGGAAGCTCAGGAATTAATGATGTTGAAAGTCATTACTCTTGTGAACCATCCCTCCAACTTGGAGAGAGCTTCTGCAACATGGTTGGCAAGCCAATCCAGAAGCATTCCTTCTAGAGAAAGGGTGCTGGATGTGTGCCTACATGCTTGTCCTAACCCGTCCAGTCTGTCAATGTAGGGAACAGATGTATGGAATGTATAAGAGATTATAGAATTTTTGATTGGACGTTTTCCTGATAGGAGTATGGGATCAAACAATATAGGGAATCACTACATGTAAAATAGTTTTAAGAATAATAAATGGTAGAAATAAATTCAAATGAATAAATTAAATTAATTAAAACAATAAATATAAGCAAAGTATTAAGAAATAAAACTCTTCCTTCTTGCTTACCATTTCACTAGGCTTATTCCTCAAGAAAATCACTATTAATAGGTTGTATTTCCTTGTAGAAATTTTTGTGCACATGTAAATGTTGATATGTGTGTAAACCTTTTATTAAAGAGAATCCACATTTCATAGTATCCTCCAATTCACTTTTTTATTAATTAATATGCTTTATTACTAACTTATATATTGTTAGGCTATGCCTCATTTTATAGCCTCACAATATATCAGGGTTTGGATGTACTATTATTGGTTAAGCCAGTCACCTCGCCATGGGTCTGATAAGAGATTTTGCTATAAAAAGCAGTATACAACCTCTTTTATATAGATTTGTGTTAACTCTTTGAAATTTTTGACAATGCTTCCAAGTGCTATCATTACAATCAACAAATAATGAAGCAGCATTACCTGTCAGGGACCCTTTACTTGAAATTTGATTATTTCTCTCTCTCTAATGAATTGCTTTTTGCTTTTACTTTCTTCTTCTCCTTTTCATACTTATTATTTCTCCCTTACTAAGTTGTTTTAAACGGGGGACACTGAGAAGTGTTCATTATGAACTGTACAGTTGATACAGGACCTTGAGCTAAAACCTGTAGGCTTTTTCCCATCTTAAACCTTCGAGAAAATTAGCAAATGTGAACACTTTCTTATAAAGAGCATTTCCATCCCTCACTGCCTCAGGGATATTTTTGAGTTAGAAAAACACACATAGAGAGAGAGACTTGAAAGCAATTAGTGTAGGTTTTTTTTTTTTTAACCCCTGTGATGTATTTTCTTTTGCCCTCAGAACTTCTTGAGAAATCAAAACAACAAGACAAATTACAACCTTGTCTGTGAGACCCTCCAGTTTTTGGACTGCATTTGTGGGAGTACAACAGGTGGCCTGGGCCTGTTGGGTCTCTACATCAATGAGAAGAATGTAGCGCTGGTCAACCAGACCCTGGAGAGCTTGACTGAATATTGCCAGGGTCCGTGCCATGAAAATCAGGTAATTGTGAAAGCAGTTCCTCATGCAAAAGTAGTCATGACTCATGAGCAAAGGGCCAAGTTAGGGAAGCAGCCAACCTTTGTGTACATTTGAAGGATCTTTCTTCTTGCTTTGCCAGACATTTTTACTTTCCTAACAAAACATACAAAGACTGAATTATAGAGTAGTGAATACTGTGCCATATCTTTATTTAATTTCATCATAAAAGCAAATTCCCATGAAAACGTTCAAGATAAAAGTCAGAATTACTGAACAAAAGGTAAAATATGTCTCTTCCCCCAATGCTCAGTTTTCATCTGTAGTGAATCTTTCCAGGATTGTAGAATAAACTTCCTTTTGCCCTACTACTGGGGGTAGTGTATATTCTCTTTTATATTCACAGTAAAACTTATGAAGGAGATGTTATTGCTCCTATTTTGCTGATGAATAGGTTCCGACTGGAGATTAAGTGACTTCCCAGTGTCTCAGAGTGCCAGAACTGGTTAGTTGTGGAGTTGTTTCTAAAACTCAAGACCTTAGATTTTGAATCTAAATAGAGTGCTCTTTTGACTGTATTAATTTTGGAGGGTGGCACAAAGTTCAATACTGTTTTCTAGAATGTAGGTTTCCTATTCTATTTTTGTTTTGGATATCAAGGACACATTATGGGAGAAGACATAACTTTTGGTGAGTAGAAGAAAGAGGAGCCAAATGATATTTTTGCATCCACACAAGCTTTATAGAGCTACCATCCTAAACACAGGCTTACGCAGGAAGAGTTTTCCAATCACAGACATTTCTGGATATAAATGTTAAAGAAGCCATTAAGAACAAACATCACTTGTTGATAGAATGGAAATGAGAAAAAGAAATTTACTTTTGTATTGCAAATTATATACACATATAGAGTGCCTATGTGTGTGTGTAGGAACTTATACTCCACACACATATACATTATAGGTACATAAAACTTGTAAACAACATAAAACATAAACAAGTAAAACATGAGAATCACTGACATAAATAATTTGTTATAGGGATAATTTTTCCTTCTTTGTAAGGCACATGTGAGTTTGTGAATTTTGCCCTGATTTTTTTTGGATTCTTTTTCAATTTCCTAGGGCAATGATAATAAGAAAACCTAACGGTTGATTTATAAGTTAAGGAAAAATATACAAATTTAGAGATTTGGTTTTGTTGATAAAGCCATGTCTATCTATAACAGAAAATAAGTTTGCCATGCACTTCTATTATTATTTCATGGGCAGCCTATTAGAATGTACCCAACTCTTGGTTTTATAAGAGGGTGAAGTTGAGTTTTGAAAATAATTTATTAACACCAAGTAAGTTCTAAAAGTAAAAACTAATAATAAAATAACTCTAACCCCACATATAATTTCCCATGCTCTGAAAATGTATGGAAGGAAAGAAGTTTGCTAGCAAATTCTAGAAATGGACTGCAACTAGACTCCCTTTACATTTAGTAAACATTTCATGGGCAGAAGAACCTAAGGAAATCATGGGAAAGGTGGATGGAAAACGCCTTTCCTCTGTGTCGGGGGACGGACAGTTTCCTTGTATGAAGGAAAAATAAGGCCTATCCTAAAAAGCAGTCATTTCAGACTTGTCTTGGTATTACCCTTTCTCATTTAACTCAGCAAGTTTTCAGATTTTTTCAAACTCTATGGCAAGGTTCTCCATTGTAACATAGTCCCACGAATCTAGCCCTCAAACCTTTTGAATCTTAAGTTCTGTAAAATTAAGTTCAGAACCCTAGCACAGTAGATCTTTATCTTCATAATGTGCATATTTATGTCTCAAGATGTTTTATGTAATTTTCCCAATCAAAAATCTCTCTATAGATCATCCAGGTTTAAGAAATGTGTCAAAATTTTCCCTTATACACCATAACTGACAGTGTGTTCCCCCCATCAAATATTAGGAGATTCCCACATCATCTGTCTTTGCTGCTGTCCAGCATGTGCACACCACCTCTCATAACCAATTTAGCATTAAGTAGCACCTAAATTAAAGTGCTACATCAGTCCTATAAAATTTACTTACAAATCTCCCTTTTTTATATTCTCTTAGGATGGGTGAAATCTTAAAACTGGAAATTTTAAAGAGCTCCTCTGTTGATGGCTGTATTAAAAATTTATTGGCCAGAAGAGTATTTAACATGATCAGTGGTCTTTGAAATTCTGAAAAAAATAGTTCATTTTAAAAATAGGCATTCACAGACATCTGTCTCTCTTAATGCTCTGCGTCCAAAGCCTCTTACCTAATACCAATCAATTAAAAGACTCCACACAAAAGAATAACTCAAATAAAGTTAAATCTCAATTATGTTTTAAAGGTCAAAAAATAAAGGTGATTCTGCTATTTTATGTCCTATTGTATCTAGTGTTGTTCATTTGTAAATAAAAGGTTATTTTACAAATGTTTTGTTTTCTAGACCTGCATTGCTACTCATGAATCCAATGGGATTGATATCATCATTGCTTTGATTCTGAATGACATAAATCCTCTTGGTAAATACCGAATGGACCTGGTGCTCCAGCTAAAGGTAGAGTAAAATCTGCTGTTCCAGTGGGAAAAGTTACATTCCCTACATAAAACTCCCTTCCAGAGTTGACTCTAAGTCTTCAAACAGCATTTGTCAAATGTAAGATGTGATCAGATTTTCAACTAATGAGTTGACAGAAAGAGATTTAAAAATCAAAAGGCTCGTAAAATTTCTGATAAAACGGAAATTTTACTTTGAGGTAATGTTCAATTGCAAGCTCCTGTGTGGATGTTCTCTCGAGCAGCCACTTTGTTTCACTACTTCCTTGCTGTTTTTATTTTGTAATTTTCATTATACAGAGAAGCAAAATGTGCTGAACACTGACCACACCATGTACTTATAGCCCACCTGGGCTACAGCAGGTCATAATTAATTAGATAACGTCAAAGGAGTGACATATTTTAGTTTTATGTCTTCTTTCCAAGTCCCTTTTACATTAGAATCTGAATTCCTCTCAAAAAATATGTTGTTATATTCGCAGTGCCTTTAAGGGAGTCCTTTAATGCAAGCCTTGTACCCGCTTTCAGCAGTTCTGTTTCTCAGAAGCACAGGGACATTTAAATTTTTTTCTTTTTGAACTTTCTGTTCAAATGAGAGTAGACAAATGAATATTTGTCTAGAAACTATATATATCCCAAATTCTAAGGCATGATATTCAATTGAAATAAATTATTTAAGACCACATTATTGTGTTTAGTGTTGAGCAGGTTTAAAAAAGCACAATCAGGGATAAATACAATTTCTCTGCAAAGCCAGGGCTATCCAATATGATAGAAAGCATATAATTAAGTTGAACTTTGGGTAAATTTATGGCCAAGAAGAATAGAAATGATATTTTTATGATTCTGTTTCTAAATGCAGGTTTGAGTATCAGATGGAATATACATATGTCCTACTCATGTGAAGGTTGTGCTACAGGCCCCTAGTAAGCAGGTGCTGCTTCTTTTTGCAGAAGAGTTGCATTTGTATTTTTCCACTGTCATCTGCGTGAGCTTTGAGCTCCTCCATTCAGGACAGAATGAAGGTGGTCCCCACGTGGACAGCACTTGTGCCCTTTGACTTTCTGGCTGCAGGCTTCAGTTAATGAAGCATCTGGGCCTCTATGACAGTCAGCTTCACTTGAGTTACATAAAACCTTTTTGTTACTTTATCTTAAATTTATCTTTAACCATTGCAAATTCAAGGCCAGCTTTACTAACTTAGTGAGACCCTGTCTCAAAATACAAAATAAAAATGGCTAGGGTTGTAGCTCAGTGGTAAAGTGCTCCTGATTTCAATCTCCCATGCTGAAAATAATAGAGATAGATAAATAAATAAAGTATGGACATATAGATTACTTACAAATCCAGACCTATGTAAAAAAAAAAAAACAACAAATCTTAAATGGGTATGGTTTAGTAGTACAAATATATAAGCTATCCAAATAAAAATACTTTTAAACAAAGATTTCTTTAATTTTTACTTAATAAGCACAATTTATATCTTTTAAAATACAATAATTTGATAAGTCAAGATTTGTTTGAAATACCAAATTTACAGATTTGATTTGAAATATTTGACGTATAGTTTTTTACTTAAAGAATGAGGTGAATGTAGCTTTCTAAACAGTCTGAGGTTTTGTTTATATTGGTTAACATGAAAACAATGTCTGCTTGACAGTAAGATGTACATTGGTAAATTTGAGGGGCTTTCATGAGTATGGAGCTTTTATAAGTTTTCTATAGCATTATACAGATGCTGCATTAAAAATATTAAGGTTTTATTTCATATCATTCATTACTGAATTTGATTGCTTAATTGCTCATAACTTTATATTTTGTATACTCATAGTATAATTCTTTATGAATTTTTCAAACTTTTTACTTTTTACTTCCATTTCTTATCATTGGTAAATATGAAATGTTGAGTTTGTAAACAGATAATATTTTTTGTTTTGTTTTGTTTTGAAGATTCTGGCTTCCATTGGAAGAAAACCCCCCTATTAACTCTTGACACTTCCATTTGATTTTTTAGCCTATATAGGGTTTTGTACTTTAAAATGGATTCAGATTTTAGGAGGTCATTTATAAGATTTCTTTCTATTCTTCTGACATAGTATGAAAAAGAAAATTGGTCAAAAAATACCATATTGCCGATAGCATTCTGAAATTGGATGTATTTTTAAGCTATTATGTATTGGTCCTGCTGCGTGTGATTCGTTAGAGAGCCCTGCTCCTGTTGCCAGGGAGTGAGCTTTGAATTCTGTGGAGGTCTGTTCAGATGGCGCTAAGGATTTAAGCTCTCCACTAATCCTGAAATCATATTTCTTAGTTATGTTGTTTATGCAGGATCCTACATTATGAAAGTGGGTATTAGAATTGGTGCAAATCTGAAAAAAATGAAAATGGGATAAAAGTACTAAGATCTTTTCCCTGTGGGTCAGTGGCTTTGGTGCCATCTACAGCTCTTCATCTTCATCATCTTCTAATATCAGTCACTTCAAAATAGTCTTCATGTGGTACTTCTGGAATAGCAGGATAGAACTTAGTACTAAAATGAAACAGTGGAATTACTTTACATAATCTTATAAAAAATTCGTGTGGTGATTGTCCACCTAGATTGAATGCTGATTGAATTTAATTTTTTTATTCTGTAAAAGATATTAACTTTGACTCACTTTGAAGTGCCTTAAAAACCATTGACTCTACCTCTTTTGTGCTATCAGAGATTATATGTGAAGATTAAGATTCTGGTCTAAATGAATATAACAAAACTCTGTAGAAATATCTCCTGGGTATTTTTTTTGCCAGCCAAAATTCTACTGCAGCACTATTTAAAATCATAGTGTATGGAAACATTTTTCATAATGTCTAGAACCAGCTCTATAGCAGAGGATAGCATATTGAACTTTTAGCCAAGCCTGCAGTGGTCATTCAAAATGTCTAGGATATTATTCTTTCTATGATAAGACTTTGTATAACTTTGTGTTGCCCATTTGGATTGCAAATTGTTTTAGACACGTTTTTGATATCTCTAAGTAAAATATTTGATATAATATATTTATAAATAAAATAAGAGCATATCAAATATTATAAGCTATTTTGTTCTCTATTAAGCAAAAATAGAAAATATTATCCTTGGGCTAGGAACCTAGCTCAGTGGTAGTACACTTACCCACGCAAAGCCCTCAGTTCAATCTTTAGAAAGACAAAATGAAACAACCAACCATAAAAAAAGAAAATATTATTCTGCCGTAGTCCAAATACTGAATATGAGCTTTACATATAGTAAGCAAGTGTTCTACCACTGGGCTACATCCCAAGCGCCCCCCCCCCACTTTTTTTTAACTTTTATTTGAGACAGGGTCTTACTAAGTTGCCCAGGCTTGCCTCAAACTTGTGATTCTTCTGTCTTAGTCTCCTGAGTAGCTGGGATTACAGGAATGTGCTACCACACCTGACTTTGTTATCAATAAATTTATATTATATTTCTGACTCATGAATTTTTCATACTAATTCAACCTAAATAATTCACATTTATTTAAAATTTTGATTTGCTAATAATATTTTATTTCAAAAACAACTGTGCTAACTTCTTTAAGTTTATGCCATTTCTATAAAATATGTCATCATTTCCTGTTCACTTTATTTCTTATTAAAATGTCATGATATAAATGACTATTTAGGAAAAAAGGAAGGAAAATATATTTGCATTCTATATATATAAATATGTATATATACTTATATATATATATAGTCAATTTTGTATTTAAAGCATCTTTTCACCAATAATTAAAATATCCCTTGTAATATCTCTTATGATTCATTAAATTTATTTTGTATTGACAATGAAGTTAAATATCCAATTTAAAACATTAATAAGACTAAAGAAATGGTCAATTTTCAATTCTGTTTGATTAAAAAATGGTCCTGGCAATCTCAATTAAAACAAACGCAGGGGATCATTAGTCCATGAAATAGACTTTATATGTGCATTAACTCAATCTGTGTCTCTAGAACAACGCCTCCAAGCTTTTGCTGGCCATTATGGAAAGCAGACATGACAGCGAGAATGCAGAGAGAATTCTTTTCAACATGAGACCCAGGGAACTGGTAAGGAAAAGTTTTAAAATTGTGTTAATAATGTGTAGCCACTAAAAAATAATAAAATCATGGCATTTGCAGGGAAATGGATGGCATTAGAGCTGATTATGCTAAGGGAAGTTAGCCAATACCAAAAAAACAAATGCTGAAAGTCTTCTCTGATATAAAGGGGATGACTCAAAATGGGGAAGAGAGGAAGAGCAGGAGAAGAAGATTACCTCTATATAGGGAAGAGGGGTGGGAGGGAAAGGGAAGGAGCTTTACCCTAGATTAGGTAGAGAGAAGTGATGGGAGGGGAGAGAAGGGGTTGGAGAGATAGGAAGGATAGTAGAATGAAGCAGACATTATTATTACTGTGTGTATATATGTGAATGCATGACCAATGTGATTCTGCAACCTGTATACTCAGAAAAATGAGATATTATATCCCATCTGATTCAAATGTATCATATGTCGAGGTCATTGTACTGTCACGTGTAACTAATTAAAACAAATTTAAAAAATAATGTGTAGCCTAAAAGGGAGAGGATGATGATAAGCCTGTCAGAAGAAAAGGCTAGCAACTTTCCCTCCTCTGCTGAGACCTAATAGAACATCATGACTCACCATTACAAGTGCTTCCGAAGGTCTATAGGAATTGGTCCTATGACTTCATTCATTTTATCCACTCTGAGTACTTCTCCTAGCCAGATTGTTGCACTCTACTAAACTATATGCAAATGGTTTTTGCCAGAAAAAAAAAAAAGTTGACTTTAGTTTAATAGTGTCTGGGGAGTATAGTCAGCCCTGTGTATCCAGGAGTCCCACCCACATCTGTGGATTCAGCTAATCACAGAACAAAAATAATTTTTAAAAATTGTGCCTGTACAGAATATGTATAGACTTGTTCCTTGTCATTATTCCCTAAACAGTACAGCATATTAACTATTAATGTAGTGTTTACATTGTTTTAAGCATTATGAGTAATCTAGAGATAATTTAAAGTATAAGGGAGGCTGTGCATAGATTATATGCAAACACTACATCATTTTTATGAGGAAATTGAGCATCCCCAGATTTTGGTATCCTTGGGGGTACCAAATTTCTCATAGATACAGAAAGACTGTATGTAAGGAATGTTTGTAAAAATTGTTTATAAGACATCTCCCAGATTGTATACCTATTTGAAAAGTAAAATTAAATATGTATTTTTTGTAGTTGTTCTTACCTGAGAAATGTTACACAATGCTTGGCCTAGAGGAAATTGTGCAGAGATTTGATGGTGATTCCACAGATATTATTAATATCTTCCTATTGTAGAAGTTATATTTTTCTTCTTACTTACGGCATGCAGATTATGAAGTAACATAGTTATGTTTTTAAAGCAGCAAGTTTCAAAGGTGTTGAGGATGTTCTCAAGCCATATAGCTCAGTGCCGAAGTGACTAAGTCCCATTTGCATCAATACCATGGTTGGTGCTATGGAGAGACCCGATGGGAGGCTGACACCACTATTTTTTCTTTATTAGTAAATAATGGAGTCAAGAAGAGAGATAAGATACTGTGTGATTTAACACAGTTTAATGAGTTTACTAAGTTGCCCAGGCTTGCCTCAAACTTGTGATTCTTCTGGCTTAGTCTCCTGAGTAGCTGGGATTACAGGCATGTGCTACTACACCTGACTTTGTTATCAATAAATTTATATTATATTTCTGACTCATGAATTTTTCATACTAATTCAACCTAAATAATTCAAATTTATTTAAAATTTTGATTTTCTAGTAATCTTGATTTGCTAATAATAAGCAATGGGTTAAGAAATGCAGCAGTGTCCCAATCCTATAGTTAAATAGAGCAATGAATTATGAATTTATTCAGCAACAGAACTTTGCAATAGCTTTTTGAAAAATACCGGTTCTTGACTTGCTGACTGTCCACTGGAAGTAAGTTCCTTGAGGGGAGAGGCCCTATTGTTTCCACTTATTATTATTATCACTGTTGTTGTTATTATACCACATCCAAAACCATGTCTGTCTGTTCCCTTGTGGGGGCTCACTAAATAATGGATGTTTCTCAGGGTTCCAGATTCTCATAAATCGTGTGAACTTTGACAATTAACATTCAAAGTCAAAGCAAAAATTTCAAGGAAGACAAGAATTGTAGGATTGCAGGACTATATTTCATATTCATTTAAATAGTTTTCAAAGATATTTTCATTATACGTCTTTTATACTTTTGAGACTCATGAAGCTTCCCAATTTTAAATTATGACACAAAAAAATCTAAAACGTGTGTTGTAGCATTTCCAACCTTGTTTGTTGTTCTTTTTTTTTCTCCCATTAGGTAGATGTGATGAAGAATGCCTATAACCAAGGATTGGAATGTGATCATGGGGAAGAGGAAGGCGGAGATGATGGTGTTTCCCCAAAGGATGTTGGACACAATATCTATATTCTGGCCCATCAGGTATTACATTTTATATCCTTATATTATTTTGCTTTTCTTATGGATTGTGTTTTATGTCAGTGACTTATTGTTCTATTCCAGTTCTGGTCTTTTCATTTATTCAGCACTTGCCTCCTATGTTTGGGGTTAAAGAGAGCAACAAGCCCCAAGAATGCCTGATGCACTGCAGAATATGCTAGGGGACAGTCTACAAGATACCAGTGGTTGGCACCAAAAACTCGGCCAGGAGGAAGGAAGGGACAGTCTCATGTCAGAGACTCAGGGATAGGTAAAACATGGAAACAAAGAGAAATCCTGAAGAAGAGAGAAAGGCTACTGAGAAAACAGAGAATGTGAAGTAAGGGAGAGCAATCAGGTCTAATCAGGAAAAGCCTGGCAGGTACCTGCTGGTCTCCTTGAATTGTAGATTGGCAAAGGCATAAAGTAGCAGCCTCTAATTGGTTTCAACTGGACTTCTAACAAATGTGAGACTAACTTTCAAATTCTTTTGGGAAAAAAACTGTTTCTACTTCATGATTTATAAAAACCAAAACTTTGGTAAATATTATTTGATAAGTTTAATTCCACTAACATGAAGCTCAAATTTAAATTTGCATTTTTGAGTGCAGATTGTTTTAGAAATTAAAAACTTTAAATGTACATTTGTCTGTAAAGCTCCCTCTTTTTTTCAGAATAAAATTCATACTTATAATTCTTCATAATCTTTCTTCCTAGCCATCATCTCCTATTGACAATCTCTCCTTTTTCCTGCTTCCCCATTCATTTTATTTATTGATTAAATAAGCAATGATAGATATAAGGTCAGATTCTGAGTAGATTTATTTTTAAAGGTTGCTCTTTAGACATTTCTTGTGCCCTTTTCTACCCTTTGTATAACTGTCTAATTGATGTAAACTTGAGTATAATATTTACAGAGGCTTCTGGGAAGGAGTCAGATTTTTAAAGCTACTAACAAAAGAGGCTGCTATTGTTACATGATCTAGTTGGGATATTGAGAAGATTTTAGGGTCTCTTATTGTGTATCAAGTTGCATATATAGATCAAAAGGAGGTGAGGGTAAATGAGTTATAGCTGCAAAGACAAAAAGATCATTTTAGGTATTGAGGAACAGAAAGCAAGAGAAAGGATGAGTTGAAGGAAGTAGAAATGGAGATTTAGGATATGGAAAAGGTGTCATTTTAGAGAGAAAGAGAAATCAGGTGACAGGAATTGAGTCAAGTTCAAAAAAAGAATGAGAGTTAACATAAGTAGGGAGATACAGATCCAGGCTGAGAATAAAATCATTTTTTGTGTTTTATGTCAGTGACTTATTGTCATATTTTTCCAGGTCTGGTCATAGAAACATGGTGACGGTGTGTGTATGGGGTCCAGGAGTTTCTGTAGGAGCTGTAGCATGGTGTGCCGGGTGGAGAGGGGACATGGAAGGGACAGGAAGATTAGGGCAATGACAGCAGCAATACCTTTTAGAAGGAAGGGGAAGGGAATAGAATCACAAGGGAAATTTAGGATATGGAAAAGATGCCATTTTGTTGAGAGTTGAGTTCCTGACTGAAAGCTAGTCTTGCTCTCTCTGGTGAGGTTGTCCTATGCGTGAGTGAGCAGCTTTGTAAACAAGACCTAGCCATGCAACTATTGAGTGGGAAATGAGCCTCCAGACCAGGTCGGTTTGCCTTGGAACCAGTGATGTGGCTGTTATGTTTGTGCCTGATTATCCCACATCTTTGAAGAAGTTTTAAAATGCAATCTCAGATTAGCAGTGCTTTAGACATAACAATAAAAATGCCAAGGTTGAAGAAAGACTTAGGTTAGTTCAGTTGCAGCAGATTCATTTAAAAAAAATATTTTTTTAGTTGTGGGTGGACACAATATATTTATTTTTATGTGGTGCTGAGGATCCAATCCAGTGCCTCACAAGTGCAAGGCAGGTGCTCCACCACTGAGCTACATCCCCAGCCCACAGCAGATTAATTTTAAGAGTAGAGGATACAAAATGTTCTAAAAGGCTAAGTTGCACATTGAGAAGAATGGAGAGAGGATAAAGAATTTAAGAGCTGGTTAGAGATTTCAAGACGATAACAAAAAAAATGTAACTTATAAATGAAAGAAGGGAAACATGAAGGTGGCATAAAGGTCAGTTATTTTGATGGACTTGAGTTTATGAAAATACTTGAAGAAGAGAACAGATATATTCAAAGATAATGTGGAATTTTCCCGGGAGTAGAAATTCAAAAGTAACAAAAGGTTAAAATAACTTACTGAAAGGAAGAGAGAAACCAACTGATGTGAAAATGGCCAGAGTGGACATACAGAGATATTTTTTTTTAAGTTCCCCTAAACAAAATGTTGGAAAAGTAGTGGCTTGAAGAGCAATTAAAGTACAAGGTAGAGGTACATAAAAGAAATCAAGCTTCAGAAAGAGAGAGCTCTGGACTGAGTGAAGGGAACAAGTAGATTCTAGATTGCTGAAGGCTTTCTGCCTTAAGACTCAATGGTGATTTGCAGTTAAATGGAGAGTCCACATGGATCCCCTGTATAGCAATGGAGCAGTACAGGACCAGTTAGAAATAACTGACACCATAATGCTGAGCTACTGTCTGCTTATTTTCTTACAGTCACACAAGAAATTGTCACCTCACCACCTTTTAGATGTATTTTATATATATATACCTTTGTTTTATTTTTATTTATTTTTGTGTGGTTGCTGAGGATCGAATCCAGTGCCTTCCATGTTCCAGGCAAGCACTTTGCCACTGAGCCATAACCTCAGCCCTTCGATGTACTCTTTATGAGGTGATTTCCTGCCACCAATCTTTTATGAAAGATTGTCAGCATTCACTCACAGAAGAGCCCCCTGTGCTCTGTTGACCTTTTCACAAGTGGCTTCTTTGGCTGTCCCTGGCCTGGCATGTCATATTTGGTATCATGGGAAGCCAACCATGGTTGCCGAGTTCCTTACAAGCCTGTTGTCCAGACCCCTCCTGCACCAGTGAGTAAATGCAGAGGAGCTGTTCTTCAGGAGTGGCCGAGTAGCTGTGTCTGGTTGAATCCAGCTTTTCCTGTTTTCACTGTGGATGTGGGATCCTTGAGCTTCTTCATGCAAATGACCGTGCAGATTGGTTTCTGCCTTTGCACAGTTCAGCAATTCCAAAACCAAGATGCTGCTTCCTCCTTGTTTTACTATAATCATCTTTTGTACAGACAGTTTATTTTGGTGCTCTCAGACTTTCAGTTTTTGTTGTTATGCTTTTCATGGCAGTGAGATGGTTCTGCTTTTTCTACCATGACATCCCTTTTGGCCCTTCCTGTGGTTGGTGTTACAAGAAACAAATAATGCTTCTTGTAAGTGTCTTGTCTGATCTACATAAAACTATAAATACATCAAAAAGGGAATTTCTTAAGTTCTAGTACTGTGGCATTGTGCAGAGAATTTCCTTAACATTCAGTGGTGTCCCTTTTGACTTCTGTCTTCCTCTGGCTCTCCTCCTGCCTCTCTGACCTCTCTCTCTGCTGTAGTCTTGATCTTTTATATTCTACTTCCTTCCTCTTCCTCCTTCTTCTCTGTTCTTGCTTTCTGTTAAGCCCCTGCCCACCATTTGAGCATCCTTCAGTACTTTGTTATATATTTAACCTGTAGTGAGCCACATTGTTCCTCACATTCCTTCTAGCAATTTCTGTGTTTTTCTCTGAGACTCTTCATTTAATGCCCATCTGAAATTAGATGTATATGGAGAAATGTTATGTTCCTTGCAGGAGAAGTATCAGATAACAAGCTTGAGGGAAGAAGCAAAAATAAGCCCCAAATCATAGAATATATCACTTTAATTAGTTAGATGAAATTCTTTTCAAAATTCAGGCTTTAAAACTTTTCATGATCATTTTCCCATATCAATAAATGGTCTTTGAAAACATAATTTTAATGTCTGCATAATTGTGCATCGTTTGAATGGACCATAATTTATTTAATCACTCCTTATTGTTAGACATTACGTTTCTAATGTGTTTGATATTATAAATTACACTATGATTAACATCCTCATACATTAATCTTTGTCTGCCACACTGATTATTTTCCTAGGATAAATTCCAAGAAGTTTAATTACTGGGTCACGGAGTAGTAACTGTGTTATGGTTCTTGATGAATATTGTAAAATTATTTTCCACAGTGTATGAAGTACTTAACTTACTCAATCCTAAAATTATTACCATTTAAAAAATCTTTGCTAAACTGATAGTGTTTGGAATGTAGTGATAACTCAACAGATGTTTGTTGAATAAATTAATGTAAGATAGATGAATGGGGATATCATTTTGATTCACATCTTTTAGGTTTCTAGTAAAACAGACCATCTTTTAATGAGTTCTTTGGTCACTTGTATTTCTTCTGCAAAATGTATTTGTCCCTTCTTTATTAGGGTTCATTTTTTTTCTTGTTGAATTTTAATGAAGAATAATAACCTTTTGCAAATCATATTAGTTATATCTAATAACTAATAGTTATATCTACTTCCTGATTCATTGACTTTTTATATTTTAATGGCAGTTTTCTTCCACCCTCTTAAGATCTGTTAACTACTTACCCAGATTTTTCTTCTAATAAAAGATTTTCTAATGTATCTAGTTTTTTATTTAATCATGTAATTCTTTACTGTTTTAATGGAGAAATAGTAATAAGGTAGGTTTTGATGCTAATTCATCTCTAAAGGCATATTCTAAGATTTCATGTAGTAGCAATCCATGAGGTCAGGGAATTATATGAGAGCATAGGTCATAGTGAAGGCTTTGGGAAAAGAGATCAGGGCCCGAATCCAGACCACCTACAGGGTGGGATGGGGCATGTGAATGAGTGGGCAGGTGGGGCTGGATAGTCTGATGATCCTCTCCCAAAGCAGGCAACCATTATTCACATCTGATGATTTGCCAATTGAGATTACAGGTCCTGGTTTTCTTCTTGCAATAATTTGAAAAAAAAAAGTCTGAATTTTGAAATTTACACACACACACACACACACACACACATACATATACATATACATATACATGTATGTATGTATGTATGTATATAGCCTAGCCTTTAAAAATTGGCAACTCATTTAAGGTGTTTTAAAATATTTTTTAGTTGTAGATGGATACAGTATCTTTATTTATTTATTTATTTTTATGTGGTACTGATGATCAAACCCATGTGTGAGGCAAGCACTCTACCATTGAGCTACAACCCTAGCCCTCATTTAAGGTTTTTTAAAACAATGAGCAATCCAAACAAAACTCACCAGCAAGTTGAATGCAGCCTTTCAGTTTATCACTCATGGAGTAAAGGATCCAAATTCCTTATTCATTCTTTGATCCGATTGCATAGATGTATTGAGTGCTTCTTACTTAATGCCAAGCACTGTGCCAGATACTAGGATGCAGCAATGAAATGATCAGCACAGGTCAGCTTTCAGGGAATTTCCATATTGCCTGGGAGCCAAGAAGGGGAGAAGACAAACCCAAAAAGTTGCAGATAGATAGGTGATGCTGGGGATGAGACTGGGGAGTGGTGAAAGACAGTGGGGCCTGCTGGAGACTGGTTGATCTGGAGAGTTTACTGTGATGAGCTTAAACAGAAGCTAGATCTAATAAAAGTAACAAAGGTCAGTGTTTGAAGTGGGGGTGTGGTGTACAAGTGTCTTGAAAGTGGTAATGAGCTTGGCATGTTTCAAGAATTAAAAGAAGTCCTTGGGAGCTGGACCCCCCCCCCCAGCCAGCTATGAGCTCTTGAATATTATATTGATCACATAGAATTACCTCAGGTTCATTTACCATCAGAGAGTCATTCAAGAACATGTACTGAACACCTCTTATGTCAGGCATTGTGTTAGTTGCTAAGATAAAAAGATAAATAAAATGTCTCAAGAAGCTCCCAATGAATTGTATGTAATGCAGAGAGGAAGATGGAGAAATCAATATAATTTAATGTGCTGTTTTAAAGTTGAGTCTGTGCAAGAAGCTATTCCCCTAGGAGGCAGAAGAGACTTCTAGAAGAGGAGACACTTGAACTGAACCCTGTAGAATAAAAGAGATGGTGAGGACATTTTGAGCAAAGGAAACGGTTTCTGCAAACATGCATCACAGATATTTTACAGGGAGAAACTTCTGGTTGTTTTTTTTTTCCCCATATTTTTCATTGGTGCATTATAGTTGTACATATGATGGGATCTGTTATTACATAGTTGTTGCACATAGTTATTCATGTACATAATATAATAATATAATTCTGCCAATATTATTCCCCAGTGGTTTTTCTTTCCCTCCTCTCCTCCCTCCCATGGTCCCTTTCCTCTACTCTCCTGATCTCTCTTCGATTTTCATGAGACCTCTCCCCCTCACCACGTTTCTTTTTTGTTGTTGTTGTTATCCTATAGCTTCCGCATATGAAAGAAAACATACAAACTTGACCTTATGAATTTAGCTTATTTTGCTTAACATAATGTTCTCAAATTTCATCCATTTTCCTAAAAATGACATAATTTCATTTTTCCTTATGGCTAAATAAAACTCCATTGTGTGTGTATAGCACATTTTTTTTATCCACTCATCTGTTGATATTTGTCTAGGCTGGTTCTATAGTTTGGCTGTTGTGAATTGTGCTGCTGTAAACACGTATCACTGTAGTGCATGTATGTATGCATGTATCGCTGTAGTGTGATGACTTTAAATCGTTAAGATAAACACCAAGGAATGGTTATCCTGGATCATATGGTGGATCCATGTCTAGTCTTGAAAAGCTACAATACTGATTTCCATGCTGGTTGTACTAATTTACAGTACCACAAACCATGTAAAAGCATTCCTTTTTCTCCACATCCTCTCCAGCATTTATCATTATTTGTATTCTTGATAACTGCCATTCTGACTGGAGTGATATGAAATCTCAGTGGGATTTGCATTTCTCTAATCTCAGTAGGGATTTGCATGTCCCTTATTGCCAGTGATTTTTTTTCATATATTTGCTGGCCATTTGTATTTCTTCTTTTGAGAAGTGTCTATTAGTTCATTTGCCCATTTATTAGTTGAATTATTTGTTTTCGATGTTTTTTTTTTAGTTCTTTATATGTTCTAGATATTAAATCTCTGTCAGAAGAATGGCTAGCAGAGATTTTCTTCTATTCTGTAGGTTCTCTTTTTCACATTCTTCATTGTTTCTTTTGCTCTGCAGAAGCTTTTTAATTTGATGTCATCCCAATTATTAACTCTTGGCATTATCTCCTGAGCTTTTGGGGTCCTATTGAGGAAGTTACTGCCTGTGCCCATATGTTGGAGTGTTGACCCTGTTTTCTTCTAAGAGTTATAGTTTCTATCCTAATTACTAAAATTTGATCCATTTTGAATTGGATTTTGTGCAGGGTGAGAGATCAAGGTTGAGCCTCATTTTTTTTTTAAACATATGGATAACCAGTTTTCCCAGCACCATTTGTTAAAAAGGCTGTCTTTTCTCCAGTTTATGTTTCGGTACCTTTGTCAAGGAAGGTGACTATAGATGTGTGGATTTCTATAGATGTCTTCTATTCTGTACCATAAGTCAGTGCATCTGTTTTTATGCCAGTACCCTGCAGTTCTTATTACCATGACCCTGTAGTATAATTTGAAGCCAGGTATTAAATGGGAGTGGTGAGAGTGAATCCTTGCTTGTTCCAGATTTTTTTTTAAAGAGCTATCATTTATTGAATATTTACAACTTGACAATTTCAAATATTAAGAACTCTACAGATATGACCTACTTAGTCCTATAAGATATTATGTTAATTTCCTATTGTTGCATTAAAAATAGCACAAATTTAGTAGATTACAACAATGCTTATTTATTACATTACAGGTTTAAAGATTAGAAGTCTGGGCTGGCTCAAGTGTAATCTCTGTTAGTGTCTAACAAAGCCCAAATCAAGTGCAGGTTAGGGTAGTCTTTTATCTGGAAGTTCTGGGAAGAATCCCCACTCAAGCTCATTCTGCTTTAGCCAAATTCAGTTCACTGATTGTTCCAGATTTTAAAGGAAAGTCTTTCAATTTTTCCCCACTCACTATAATATTGTCATATACAGCCTCTTTATGATGTTGCAGTAGCTTCTATCCCTAGTTTCTTCAGTATTTTTATCATTAATGGATGCTGAATTTTGTCAAAGGCTTTTTCTGCAGGGAGAATTTTGTTTTGAGACGATTCATAGGGATTTTTTTATGATACCCACATGTTTTTTTATGATATGAACTGTAATAATTTGAATTTAGTAAACATGGTTGATATCTCAATGACTGATCACAGAAATTTAGCACAAATGAACGAATGAATGACTAGTATATGATATATTACAAAACTTTGGTATTTTATAGTTTAAGTATTTTAATAGTAAACCTGAATAAAGATATTTTTCTGTTAGCATTGGTACCATGATCAAAATTAATAATTTATGCTATTGATGTATAACTTTTTTCTATATAAACACAAATCTTTTCTTCATCTTCTTTTTTTTTCTGCTCCCATGCTAAATATAGTACCTTGTGTATAGTAGACACTCAAGAAGAGTATGGAGGAACAATTAACTGTAAAAATGTATGCACGCTGATAACACTTTTATGCAAGATAGGCACTTGATTTTGTTAGCTTTATTGTCACTATGACCGAATGACCTGACAAGAACAATGTAGGAAAAGTTTATTTTGGCTCATGGTTTCAGAGTTCAGTTCATAGTCAACTTACTCCATATTTCTGGGCTCTCTCATTACCCCAAAGTTGTGTGCTTAGTGACCTACTCCCTTCAGCCACACCCTACCTGCCTATAGTTGCCACCCAGTTAATCAATATGAGTGGCTTAATCCACTGATTAGTTTACACTTTTTATAATCAGTTCACCTCTGAAAATTCTTGCATGGTCTCACACATGAGCTTTTGGGGGACACCTCATATCTAAACCACAACAGCGATAGATAAGTAGCATCTTGCAAAACTGATACTAGCATTCTGGCAGTCAAGGATCCTATTTAACTATGACTGCTTTTATTTTAATTTTACAGGTCACTCTTTGCCAGTCTTTTCTGTAAATTCTATTAGTTAGGGCTCTGTATTATCTCTCCTCTTCCTTAGGTACTTTTCTTATTTTTTTTTAAATGAAGCTGTCCTCCTGAGATAATAGAATATCTCCTCATTTAGTATTTTAGTATTGATGTAGTTCCTTTAAAATCTGAAGTGAGAACTACCTATCCCATTTCCAAATAACTTCCAACCAACAATGGTTTCTCTTTGTTTTTAGTTCTCACACTTGTTATGTTTGCCCCAAACCACATGCGTACTTTGACAGTTGTTCATGCTATATATCTTCCTAGAATTGTTCTTTAATTATCTCATGCACATCGATCTTGCATACTTAATTAGCAGTAGGTTCACAAATCTGGGTGCCCATGAAATATCATTTAAAAAAACAACAACAAACTTTTCTACAAAGGAAAAAATGTAATGGAAAAATTTCCTAGGTGTAATCATTTAAATCCTCTAACTGGCACGCAAATATACTTCACTGAGCAACAACTGATCTTTGTGTTACTATCATTTAAGTGACCTCTCAAATTCATGGCTAGTGGGAGCAATAAAAAAATACAATCCCGAAAATGGATTGAAATTGGCCTCTCGATGTTAGGATCATGAAGCCAGGTTCAGTGGAATCAATTATTATTATCTTTTTCTTCTTAACATTTTATGTTTGTTATATACTTGTTTTTAACTGACATAATTATCAGAACATCAATCTGAATTCTAGCCATGCATAAGGCTGTTGCCATGTCTCTGACTCCTCCCTATGCTGCTCTGACCTCGGCTATATTCACTGAATACAAAGATTATTAGGAAAGCTAGAAATTGCAGATAGGACTTCTAAGTTTTTGGTTTTCCTCCTCTCAAAGAAAATGCACAGCATTTCCTAGTGTACTTCAGATCCTTGAATTATTACCCTATCTGAACCCAAAACCAATATCTGTTTCTTAACACTTGGGAGAGAGAGACCAGGTGTTAGGAATAGCCATGGCATTTTAAGCACTGTGATTCTCTATGTTATACTGAAGAAGTTTTATATTGGTCCTGATAGTCCCCATTAATCCACTTTTTTTTTCTCTTTGAAAATTCTGTTTCATAGCTGCCATTGCTTAAGCTATATTCATTTTAAGGGATAAGCATACAAATTATTCTAAATAACTGAATTTTAATTTATACTGAAATCATATGTAATGTATATATCACTCCTATTACTTAAAATGTTTCCCTTAGAGAGTTATGCTTTTCACCTCTTTGCAGCTTTTATTTTCTTATGCTAATATGTAGTAATCAGCATTGCTTCATTTACTTCATTTGTAGAAGCAGAAGGATGGGTTCGTAATTGGATACATAACTTCCATCTAATATCTTTGAAGGGTTTTAACTAACTTACAATTACTTCATCTTTATTATTGCTTGTAGTGCAGAAAGTAGAAAACACAGCTGGTTTTTTTTTTAACATGCAGAGGCAGTTGGAGTGCAGTAATGTGTTAGCTGGAATATTGTATCAAGGATATTGTGGGGACTGCTTAGCTGTTATTCACCCTGCACTGTGTGTTTTCCCTATGAGCTATTTACGTCACTTGGCTTATCTGACTTCAGCTTGCTCATCTACTAAACTATGATGGGTATCCATGTTTGCAAAGGAAGTTTTCAGGGACCTATATGAATACTACTAGTATATTTGGACCATGATGCCTCTTTTACTGGGTTAGATTATGTTTTAAGTAATAGAATGGAATAACTAATCATCTACTAGATATTTGTGTATATATTTAGGCATCATCTCTATATAAGAGGAATTTGAGGTTGAATGAGAAAAGCTTTTGTATAACTAGACTGTTAGAATATGTAAGATCAAAAACCTTAAAAAAGAAAGGAGGAACTAAGTATTTTGAGTATCTTGGCCAATATTCTGTTTATCAGAGATAGATCTGAGTTTTTTTTGGTAACTGAGCGTGAAAAATAGTGAATTAATACCTATGCTATTTATTAATAACCAACTGTTTATTGGCAGTTAGTTCTAAAAGGAATTTATATGAAGACATAGTACAACAACATGGACAATGTTTTCTAAAAGAGTTCTGCAAAATATCCCAGATGAAGTGTTGCACTTTGCTTTTTCCCAGTCCTCAGGGATAATGTTCAACACTTCAGTTATATTCAAATGAACATAGTTAATTCTGGACTGTGACAAATATAGCAGTGTTTGTGAAAATAGACCGTAAGCTTACTTCATAGACGGACTTTGATAATGTAGAAGCTTTCCAATATGTGAACTTTATTGAAAAAAGCTTTTAAAAATATCACGTTTATCATTTTGAGTTGAAAAACATAGGTTTGCTTAATTGTCCAGGTATGCGATAAGGCTGCTGTTCTCAGTGGTGAGAATAAAGAACTGAGCAGACAGATCCCTTCCCTCAGTGAACTGACCTCCCTCCTTGGGATCACACTGATTGTTCCTCTTGATGTGTGTGTTCTATGGACACCAGTCATGTAGCAGGTGGGGATGGGGATGAATGGGGTGTAGAAAAGAGACATAGTCTCTACTTTCATGAAGTTCACCTTTTATTACAGGAGAGACAAGAAAACAATCACATTTCATTAAGTCCTTTGGAAGATGTGTATCTGGGGTGCTCTGGGATCTCAGGGTGGGAGTATACTTGGGAAGATGAGGGCACAAGAGCTCGAATGTGTCAGGGAGAGAGCCTGAAGTCGGAGGAGCAGACTGAATTCACTCTACACTCAATCATTTGGCCATTCACTCAGTATTCAAGCATGTTCATCTGCTTCTCTGAAAAGCCTCTAGCCCACTGGCTTGAGATTCTGCTCCCTTTTATAGCAGAACTGCTCAAAAGAATGTACATAATGGTTACCCCCAATTCCTTCTTTCCTTTCTTTCTTAAATCCATTTCTGCCAGGCTTTTATCCCCACCATGCCACCAGTAAGTTCTACGTGGACTACAGTGACTGCCACCTTGCTAAATCTATTGGTTTGTCCTCTTCCTCATCTTATGTGACCTGTCACTAACATTTGACCCACTTGGTCAGTCTCTTCCCCTTGAAGTACTTTCTTCACTTAGTTTTCACACAGCACTATCTTCTGATCTTTCTGTTTCCTTCTTCTCGGTCTCCTTCACTGGTTCTTGTTCCTTTCTCCTTCTGTCTGAAGTGTTCTGGCCACAGTGTTGTAGGACTCAATTCTTGGATCTCTTGGCTTTTTAATGACTGATCACTCCCTGGGTGATCTCATTCAATCACATGACTGTAAGAACCAGCAGTACCATGATAAATCCCACATTTTTATCTTCAGCATGGGCTTCTCTTCTGAACACCAGACCCTCAAGCTCCTATTTGGGTCTTTTTTCAGCAACTAACACTGACCATACCCATAATGGAAATCTTGCTTCTCCCGTGGTGTGTACAACCAAGGGACGAATCCAGACACTTGGACTCCAGGGCCTGTTCTTCACATTTTTACTCTGACTCAAGACTGGATTTTGTCTGTCACGTGATACATCATTGCTTACTGTGATATATCACAGAATATACATCAACTGGACTCTTGTGGCCTATTTACTTATCCCACTCTGCTAGATTCCAAACTCTTTAAGAGCATAATTTGGGTTTTATTCACAAATGTCTTCCAGTGCATAGCATGTGATCGATTCCATAAACATTTTGGGTTGGTTGAGTAAGTAAATGAGTGATTGTTATAGTTAATGAGTGCTGTAGATGATTACAAAGGAATTAGATTGATTGACTAGAATTGCTGTATAAGACTTTGTGGAGTGACTTGCATTTTAGATAATGTTTGTGGATTGATAAGATTTACATAAGCAAAAAAAAAAGAAGAAGAAAACATTTTCATAATAGGGAAGTATTACAGGGGTGGGGGCAGCATTTAGCTTGGTGTGTGTGCACGTCAGGTTCTCGGGGACCTTGCATCAAAGACGGGGAAGGCAGGGAGGTGCTGTGGGAAGTGGCAGAGAAGGGGCACTTCAGCAACTTCTGGAGGACTTTAAGTACCAAAAAACAATTCCAACCAGAGCAGCACTTGGGGAAACTGAAATGTTAATGTCCCCAATGCCCAGAACCCATCCTAAGGAACTGTTAATGAAACAGCCCCCAGCAAACAGGGAGGTGCTAATCAAAAAGCATCCAAGGCCCTTCCTGCCCAGATTACTCCTTCAGCCCACCTATCTCCCACCTTTTGGCCTTCCCACCTGCATTCTATCACTGCAGGATTAAGGGAAACAAAGGACAGGAATGTGGGAAGACTAAAAGAAGACCTTAGCTATAAAAAAGGGAAGACCTTGCCCTTCCAGGGATTCCACCTGCCTTTCTGGTCCCCTTATTCCTCCGGGGAGAAGTCTTTTCTGCTGTCTTTTTTTTTAAAATATTCATTTCTTAGTTTTAGGTGGACACAATATCTTTATTTTTATGTGGTGCTGAGAATTGAACCCAATGCCTCACGCAAGCTAGGCAAGCTAGCTACCACTTGAGCCTCATCCCCAGACCCTCTGCTGTCCTTTAATAACCCTTTCCACTCTACACTTGCCTCTGCGTGCTTCTCTGGTGTTATACTTCAGCATTCAGGGAAGCAAGGACTTATCACAGCTAAACAGCAGTAACACTGTCATGTATTTTAAAAAATAAATTCAATTTTAAAAAAAAGGTAAAAAAAAAAAACAATTCCATAGAAATATTAATTGACATGTCACGTAGCACATATTTTGTCCAAACTGTTCCTCAGAGTACTTTGCTCTTACTTATGTTACCATAAAATTATTGAGACATTGATGATTTTATAAATTGCTGAACACATTAGCAACAAAAAAATGACAGAGAAGTCTGCGTTAGAAAATATCTGCCAACCCAAAAGCATTATTACAGGTCTTAAAAGGATCTTTTAACGATTGTACTTTTATTCATGTACTAATTTATACCATGACATTATTAAGCAAGCATTTAAAGATAAATCAATTATAAAGGAACCAATGTGAAAACAATTAGTAAACACATAAGCTGATAAAAAACACTTATGTCAAAGCACTGAGGAATAGTCTGGATATGTGTGTCTTGTTTGTGCTTTCACATATCTGCCTGTAATGTATATTGATTGGCTTGTTTTTCCATCTCAAATGTCAGTGTAGAAGGTTCAACTCTTCAGCTGACATATTATCCTGAAGACACACGGTAGAAGCATCAGAGGGGATGGGATAGCAGAACAGAGGTCCAACTAACTCTCTATTGACTATGGACTGATTTTTGAAAATAGCTTTTCCTGATGTAGTAGCCAAGAGAATTATGGAGTTACATGGGTCTTACTAATTAGTGACAAGATTACTCAGCCTTTGTCTTTTGTGATTTTTGATGCATTTTGAATTTCTGAATTTACTCACAGTAAAGTGATAGATCACTGCAACAAAATAATATTGGAAGATAAAACTGTTGAACTAAAACAATGTCAGACCTCAGAAAGGGAAATAGTTATCCTCAGCCAGACAAAAAAAACAGACCAAAAAAAGGTTCCCTTTCACCTCACAACGAAGTGATTATCTGAAATTATATAGTAGGAGAAAATTCTGGAAAGCCCCTTATGATTTATGTTATCAATGAAAGATCAGTTTTAGGGATATAAAATGGATTGGTTCAAAAGACATTTTCTAGAAATATATCTCTCTATACCGCATTTATCCATGTCTATACATTTTTTTGTCTGCCATATGAGACCTGAAAACTTTTGCGAATTGGTTTATCAGAGGTTCACAAAGTGCCACATGGTGAATATTTTCAGCTTTTCAGACCATACTGTCTCTGTTGCAGATTTTCAACTCTGCCATCCTAGAGCCAAAACAGCTATGGAAAATGTGTAAACACAGGCGTTTGTCTGTGTTTACCAAATAAAACTTCATTTTTACAAAGCAGGTGGCAGAACAGATTTGACCCGGGAGTTATGGTTTGCCAGATTCTGCTTTAGATGATTTTTATAATCTTCTCAATGGGAAAGATTCCCATTCCCCACATTTGAAATATCCTTGTGAATCAGAACTGATGGGACCACTTACTTTTAAGTGTTTTTCAACTTTGTATTTATAAAGTTTAATTCACTTTGTCTATGAGTGTGACATGCCATGCTCACGTGAGCTCACAGGCACGCATGTGCGCGCATACACACACACACACACACACACACATGCTTAGAATTTTTGACTGGATAAAAGGAACACACTGGAGGTCCTTTCTTCCATTCCTCTGGTCGTATGACTTAAGTATTCTGTGGACAGCAGGAGGCTGATAAATGAGAATTCACTAACAAGTTGATAGGGGCAGGCTTATGCTCATTCCTTAGATGGAGAAGACAAAGGAATTCAGTATGAATCAGGAATGTGAATGAATCCGGCAGAATGGAAGCAGAATCCGGGAAGTGAAGACAGAGTGATTGCAATGAGAGGGATCTAGAGGGCAAAGCCACAGGACAAACAAAAGAAAACTAGCTAGGGGCCAAGGTAGTTTTCCACTTACATCTGATGGACAACTGAGGAAACGCTGTGTTCTATATTGAGGTCTAAAGCAGAAGTTCTCAAATGTAGTTCACTTCTAATTCCTAGACTCTGTCTGCAGAGTCTCTCAATAGATTGAAGGTAGGACCCAAGATCACTTTTTACCATGCATCCAAGATATTTTTATTTGAGTTGTCTGCAGACCACAGTTTCAAAAAAAAAGCTACTCCAGACTTTTGCCCTTCTCAGCTTCCTTCCCTAATTGACCCGGCCTGATCACCTGACCCACATACAACCTCTTCTCCTTTCCTTCCCTTCCTTCTCCTTTTGTGCTTTCCACCTTCCTGGTATCATCCTGACCTGATTGTTATTCATTTTATTTCTGCTAAAACCCAACCCCTTCTCAGAAATTAAACCGACCTCTGTCTATCAACAAGGAAATATCTGCCCCCCCCCCAAAAAAAATAGCTTACACTAAAGTTAATGAATAAAAACCATAGCTGTCTCCCTGTTGGTCATGTGTGTACACACTGACCCCATAAAACAATATGAGAATCTACAACATCTTTAGATGCAAAGTCTGTAATGACAAAACAAGAAGAGACCCAGGAAGAGGGCAAGTGAGGAGGCTGAGGAGATGAGCAGGGTCAGATCAGGAGGCCATGTAGATCTTGCCAAGGGTTTTGGCCTTAGTCCTATATACAGTGAGAAGCTATCTCTCCACTACCCTCTCTTAAGTCTAGCTCCACTTCATGTTTAGCTCATTTAATGACCACAGGAGTGGCTTATGGAGAGCAAAAGGGATGTAAGAGTCTTGGATAGCTTCTAGGCATGGAGTTGGTTGGTGGGCAAGACCAGGGAAAGAGAAGCTTGGAGGGGAAATGGAGAAGGAAACTTAGTTCTAGACCTTCAGTATTTAAGGAGCTATTGAGACATTGGGTTGGAGGTATACCACAAGCAGTGGACTCTGTATACTTCATTCTCAGGAATGACAGCTAAGCTTGGAACATTGGTGAGCAGAGACGAGACTTCCAGAGCAAAGCAATTGGAATCAGAGGAGTAGAACATTGAGAACGGAGCCCAGAGTAGTATCAAAAGTTAAAGGAAAGCACGGGAGGAGAGAAAACCACAGAAATGGGTTGAAATGAGAGTTCTGAGGGAATGAGATTTAAAAGTAAGGGAGGAGAGAGACTCTCAAAGGAGGGTGGGACCAATGGCCCTAAATAACTCAATACACAAAGCACACTTGTCAGCCTGGGCCTGGCTGTGACACTTAGCAGTTCTACAAAGAGAAACCCGAATTGAGTGGTGGGCACCCAAACTGATAGCAGTGAACAGAGCAACTGTGCGATGATGACTGGAAATGCAGGTGTACTTCAAAAGGTGCACGACAGTCAGAGGAGCAGTGACTCAAAGCAGCTCAGCCAGGGTGTGCTTTTCTGATCCCTACCTTAAGCAGAATGAAAGCAAAATTTCAGCTCTAAAACCCAGAGGGCCTGGGAGAATGAGATAACACTAGAGGCACTGCAACTCAAATTGTCTTGCTGTCACTCAGGACAACTTTATGCCATTGGTATACCATGATTGTTCTTCAGAAGAAGTGGGGTGTGTGTGCTCATGCACTTTATTTAAAATGTTCTCCCTCCAAGATTTCCTAAGGCTCCTTCATATTTATATTTGCTTTCCCTTAGCACAGTGCCATTACCTAAAAGCAGAACCAGAAAAGAGCTAATTGGAAATGCTCAGAGGGTCCAGTTTGCAAAAGCAGATCTTTATCTGCCAGACTAGGTATTTGTTTTCACGTATACCCATTCTGCTTGACACTTTATGGTTCTCATCTAGTAAGGCATGCTTCAGGATCCCAGCGACAGTGCTAATTAAATGTCAGTGGGTTTGGGAGTTGCAGGGAGGACTTCACGCTCAGATGGCGAGGCTGAAGCTGAAAGGAGAGGTCCATCAACCCTCTCTAAGCTCATTAGGGGAGGGAAGGGCTTGAATTCAGGCAGCTCCAGGGTTCAGATCCTACGTAGATGCTGCAAGAAGGTCCACAAATGAGCTCCAAAAGGAATAAACAAACACTTGTCTATGCAGTTTTAACAGAAAACAATTTCTTTGGACAAGTTTTCCTTGAAATTGTTCCCCTCCATCACCCCCCCATGTTATTAATGGTGTTACTGATTCTAGAACAGCCTTATAATTAATTTCGTTTTATAGTTGCGGTTCGTCACTCCCACATGTTTGACACTGATGAAAACTAAGGAAGAAGTCTTCCCAAGTTATAATGTAAATACACACATCCAGAAAGTATCAATGCCTCCCAGAGCAGTGGTGATAGGCAGTGGGCTCTTCCTGCTTCCCATGGGGGACGGATTTTCTCCTCCCTGTAGGATATAATCTGAGTGTACTGCAGGGCAGGGGGCTTAGTCTTGAAACCATCCTCACCTCTTTCCAGAATCACTCTGAGCACTTTCCTCAGGGAGTGGCCTGTTCACTCAGGGGCTATCCAGACACAGGCTGCTGTTGCCCTGGACCTTCCCACCCCCTCACCACACTGCCCATGGAGCCAGCCAGCACTTCCCCTGCCTCCCTCAGCCACTCACTTCCTCCACTCCCTGCTGCCATCCGCTCTTACCAGGCACCTAAGGCAGTCTCCTCTTTGTTTCCAGTGAAGTGCCTTTTTCAATCCACTCTTCAAAGAATTCAAAGTAATTATTCCAAAATGCCAACTGATGGTGCCCATCTCCTCACTCAGCATTTCCATGGCTTCTGGTGAGCCCCAGTGTGTGCTCATTGGTCTGGCTTGAGAGACCCTCGTCAGGCTCCTGATTGCTCTTTCTTTTTTTTAATTATTATTTTAGTTCATATTTATCAAGTACTTTCTTCGTGTCAGGTACCGTGTCTCATCTGAATATCAGAGTAACTTTTTGAGGTAAATATTAAGGAAGTGTTCTTAGTAACCCTCACTTGCTAAAAGTGAAAGCTCTGAAAAGCTAAACCACTTGCCAGTGGTTGCTCTGTGAACAAATGGGACAGTTGGGATTTGAGCCCAGGTCTGTTCAGAGCCTGTGGTGCTAACCACTAGGAAGCCCTACTCGCTAGTCATCTCTGCCATCGTCCCTCTTGATCTCTGTGTTCCAGAATCTGCCCGCTTTCTGCATGATCATCTGGTCCAGACTACCATCATCTCCCAACTGGACTACTGCCATAGGCTTCTGACTGTTCTACTTTCATTTGCTTGTGCATTCCTCAGTTGTTTTCTCGAACACAGTAACCACAATGAACCCTTTAAAATATAATGCAGATTATGTTACCTCTCTGCTCAACACTTTCGAATACTTCCAGTTTCTCCGCAGAAATCAAATTTCACACTGACTTCAAAAGCCTCGAAGTATGACCTGGACCCTCCCCCTCTCTTCTCTGGTGCTTTCCTCCTTACTTTCTCTGCTCAAGCCACACTGGTCTCATGGCTGCGCTTTGAAACCAAGAACCATAATCCCACCTTGGGTCTTTGAACTTGTTGTTGGTTCAGTCTTTTAAATTTCTGTGAAAATGGTCTGTGACCATGTGATTTAAAATAGCAGGCTTCACCTGCACCCCTGATCCTTACTCCCATCCTCTGCTCTCTTCTCTTCTTAGAACTTTCATATTTTAGTAGAATGCGCGTTTATTTGTGTCTCCTCCACCAACAGAAAGTTCCCTGAGGACAGGAGCTTTTGTCTGTTTTGTTTGCTTTTATAATTGCAACAATGCCTGGGGCATTACTTGGCACACACCAAAAATTTGTTAAATATTTTAGAATGAACATACCAGACACACATTAATCATTGAATTTATCTCATGGTGGCATAAAATTATAAGGATAAAAAAAAGTATTTTTTTTGTTTTGGTTCAGAAGAGAGTATTTATGTTATGTTAATATCATACATAAAGTACTTTATGGACCTAACAATGATAATAATATTTTCATTTACAGATAATTCATGACCTCATTACATTGTAACAAAGAAGCTTATAATGCAGTATGATAAATTGTGGTATAAAGGTGTATTAAGAATTATAATGCAAAAAAAAAAATAAAAGAGCTCACATATAATGGCATCATTTGGCGTTAACATACTTTATATACAGAGATACGGAAAAATTGTGCTGTGAATGGATAATTATGATTGTAATGCATTCCATTATTGTCATGTATGTAAGAAATAAAAATAAATAATAATAATAATAATAAAGAAACTTATAATGCAGGCAGTATCTTACTACCTATATGTTTATGTTCAGTGCCTATATCCTTAAATGCCTTCTTTATCAATTAGCTCTACATTTTTTAAGGAAGGTAAATCAGTTTTGCTATGTGAACTCACCTAAATTTTCTCTTTCTTCCCCTTCTTTTGTGACTTGCCTTCCCATGGTCTTTTCATTTGCAACCTGGGTCATTTAACTTCTGGATGATTGGATAACATTTAAGAGGGTGTTGGATGTCACAGAATGAGCAAGTATCAGAATGCATCTGTTTAAACTTCTTTGTCTCTTTTCAGTTTGACTCAACTGATCTGAATCCTTACTTGGAGTTGAGATTCACCTTGCCACCTCATTTCCCTCCTTTATTAGAGTTGCCTTTGAAATGCAGAAGTTCATTTGAGCAGTAATTCTCTCCCTTTAGAAACCACTCTGTCGAACAAAAGCTGACCTTTTTTTTTAGACAGTTAAACATAGAGAAGCAATGGCATGATATTTCTCAGTCTGGCGTGATGCAGAAATAGAAAGCTGAAGAAACCTACGGTTGAAATGCTTTCAAGCAATTCAGTTTAAAGTTCCTGAAAATTATCTCGCAGTGGTTCTTCTCAGCCCTTCATATTCCACCCCCAATTTACATCTGGCTAATTTCTGCACTTCACATTGGATTCCTGAGCAGTGGGAGAATCTTTGTAGAACTCATCATTATTAACTTCGAGCCTTTAATTAACCCACTTTAAAGTGGCTTTGTCAAGACTATGAGCAACCCAAAAGCAATTGACTCATTCTTAGAAGAGGTATCTCATGGAGAGGATAGTAATCCAAGGCTCTTCTCTGAGCCCTGTTGGTTGGGAAACTAAGAGCATTAGGAGTATTGATCCTCCAGCAATTTTCTGAGATTATTGTAGATATTATTGTTACTTCACAGGTAGGCAAATGAGACATAAGAAGGTCAAAAAACTTGAATGCATTGCTATGAAAGGTCCGCAGTAGAACCAGAAATAATTTCTCAGTATAAATAAGCCCACTCGCTACGGCAATTACTCGGAGAGCAAAGGCTCTCTAAGTTTTCTCAGTCAACCACAAAATTATTTTAATGGGTCAGAGACCCCCAAAATATTGCTTTCTTTACCTCTTGGTGATTGCTTCAAAGAAAATGCAACAACTAGAAAATGCAACAACTAAAACACAGTTAAAGAATCAGAATGTTTTGGAAAAGATAAGCAAAGCCATCCTTCTTATTTAGTTTTGTAAGTAGATGTCTAGTTTATTCCAGAAATAGGAATTAAAATATTTTTCCCATTTACATAGAACATGACAACTTATTGTTTTCTAAAAATAAGTCTCTTTTGGAATGTAAAACACATATACCACTTAAATGAATTAACAAATAAGCAAACAAAACATACAAAAAATACTCTATTCCTACCATCCATCCATCCATCTATCCAATAAATATTAAGCAACTGTTCTGTGCTGGATATGGTTTTAGATGCATGGAGTACTAGTTAACAAAACAAAATCCCTATCCTTCTGAGACTTAAGTATTTGGGGTGGGCATAGGGGATTGAACTCAGGGGCACTTGACCACTGAGCCACATCCCTAGCCCTTTTGTATTTTATTTAGAGACAGGGTCCCACTGAGTAGGGCCTGGCTTTTGATGAGGTAGGCCTTGAACTCACGATCCTTCTGTCTCAACCTCCTGAGCCACTGGGGTTACAGGCTTGTGTCACCATGCCTGACCTGAGATTTATATTCGAAGTGAGGGTGACACACCAACATCAAATAAAGAGTATTTCACACCAGTGCATCACTCTTGAGAATTACTGTGCAGAAAGGTCCTTGTGATTTGTTAGTATTTCTCAGACCACATTTGAAGAACCATGAGGAAGGGGACATGGGTTGGAACTAGCCAGCAAGCTTTTTTTCTGGATGCTAAAGAAGCAGTTCAGGTAACATTATCTTCTCATCTCTGGATCTGTAGATCTGCATTTTCTAATGCATTACTTCCTATATGGAAAGAGAGAGGCCTAGAAATTTCAAAGATTTGTCTTTAGTTACATCAGAAAGAAATAAGGTAGAAGAAATTTACCTCTTTCTTCAATTCTACAAGTCAAAAAGCAAAAGTTCCAAGTGTTTGTCATTTGTGGGGTTCCCAAAGATCACTTGCTTTCTCTTAATAATGTTTATCTGTCTTTTGGATAACCTCACACATGCTAGAATTGCATGTTAATGCTCTTGCTTTTTCATCTTAAAATATTTTTATGTTTTGTGAATAGAGCACTGCAACATTAACAAATTTGCAATATTAAAATATTGATTTCAGATAAGATGACCTACATGTATTATTTGTTTTCATGTAGTTTTATTAATTCCGAATTATTAATCTATGTTATTTTGATGATATCAGAAGGAATTAGGCATTATACTTCATTAAAATTTGCATAAAAATATAAAATTTTAAGTAAGTTCTAAAGTCTAGAAGTCAGAAAAGATATGACCTGTTTTACTTGAAAACTGGAAATAAAGAATGAATTTGTCTTAAATAATTGTAGGGAGAAGACTTGGTTTACAAGACAAAAATTTGTTCATCTAGTCTTTTCATAAAAATAAACCAACTAATAAACTAACATACTTAATATATTATATATCTTATAAACTAAAATTTTAGTGAGATTAAAGTAATTTTTACCATTTTAATACAGAAGTATTTACAAAAGAGCAACATGAATTTAGAAATCTGTAGTTACTAGTGATCACTAGTTCTTAAAAATTAAGTGCAAAACATTTTATATGTCTGGCTCAAATTTTTATTTTAAAAAGTGTGTCTTACAGTAAAGATTTTCTAAATATTTGTATTTTTCTTATGTTTTAAAGGAAAAAAACTCCTTTAAAAACATTGATTCTTTTATGTTTAATTTATTAAGAGAATGGTGGGTTTTTGGTCCAGAATCCAAATTGCTTCTGATGATAAGATCTACTATTAGGCAGTCGTTATTGAAGCAGATGGCTGCACCCTTAACCCCACCCCTGGAGTTTCTGATTGGGAAGGTCTGAGGTGCCTAAGGACTTGCATCTCCAACAGTTTCTAGATGATTCCTATGCAGCAGCCCCAGAAACACATTTTTATTAAAAACAGCATTAACCATCAGTAAGAAAGCTACACTCTCCATCACAACACTTTGTAAGCTTCGTGTCAGAAACTTATTACAAAGATAGTTTACTTACTGAAAACTGCCTTAAATTATTTTAAAAAATGCATTGTTTCTTGAGGGTTATTGTCTTTGTCTTTTTTTTTCTCCTGCTTTGCCCTACAACATAAGCCATTTATTTCATATAATCACTAATTAATTACTGATTAGCTGAAATATAAGATAGGTATTAATGAGTAGCAGTCTAGTTCATCTGAAAAATCAGGAGTTAATTGAAAAACATTTTTAAAAAATTTTGTTGAATTCCTTGTTATTTTGCACATATCTTTGTCTATGTTTGGCCATTGCTATAATGGAACTAATAACTGATCCCTAATGCTCATGGTGGAATTATTTATGTATTGTACTCCTTGGGTAAAGGCACTAGTGTATAGAGTAATGCTGGTGTTCCAGGGTCCCTCCTCCAATTGTGCTTGGAGGAAGGGAAGGACCAGTTCCTCCGTATATCCCTATAGGGGTGTGTGTGAGAGAGACAGAGGGAGGCGGGGGCTGGGGAGAGATGAGAAAAAAGCAGTCTGAGATGTCTGAGGTTTCATTCTTGCCTTTGGGTCTTGGCCCTTTATTCTCTTGGTCCAGGAATCATCCACAGCTTTTTTAAAAAAATATTTTTAGTCATAAATGGATATAATAACTTTATTTTATTTATTTATTCATGTATTTATTGATGTGGTGCTGAGGATCAAACCCAGTGCCTCACACATGCTAGGCAAGTGCTCTGCCACTGAGCCCCAGCCCCAGCCCACAGCTGTCTTTTTCCAAAGTTTGTCAAACCAAATTTCTCAGAAGGATCCTTCTCTTTCTCATCCATGGCCACCCTTTCCTCTTGCATTCTGTCCTTGGGGCTTTCTCTTTGGATTCTCAAGAGCTTAGTTTGGAAGTCCAGAAAAACGTCATTTGTCTCTGTCCTATTCCAGTTGCAACTCCAAATCTACGCAAGGCAATGTGGACAAGTGTGTTTGACTAGGGAAAAGAATGTCTGGAAAAGGAAAAAAGGATGAGAAATACCTTTTTAAGAATGAGATTAGTTACTGTTTCCAACTAACCCCTTCCACTGTACCTTTGGTGAAAAGTCAGGGCCTTCCTCTGCTTCTCCTATCTTGTCTTTAATATCCTTCCCCACCCTTTCTCTCCACTCTTCTTCTCCTCCTCACCTCTCTTGTGGTCTCACCTCTATCTTTTAGGGAACTCCACATTTCCTCCTTGAGAAGGGTCCTTTCTCACTGCCCTTTTTTAACCTCAGACTTCTGCTGGATGCAACCGAGCGAGCATTCCTGCCATCCAGGCTCTGCTGGCAGGTGGGAGGAATGTGTTCCTTTCCACCAGAAATACCTGAAGCTATGTTCCTTCTAAGTGACCCCCCTGCCATGTGACTGAGACCTGCTGAGACCACACAGTTCAGTCTCATGTGGGAAAGCCCTTTTCTTCTTCTTAACATGTCTTTGACCCTACTCCTAACAGACTAGTAATTCTGGCATCAACATTCTGGAAGAATCATTACTTCTTTGGGCTGTGTTCTATATAAAGGAACTCTTGAGAGCAGCTCTGGACAGATGGTACCATTCCCAAATGGACCTTCTGTAATCCACAATTGGCTTATTAATATCAGAGAAAGGGATGGTGAAGACAGTCTCATTTCATCTTGTCACAGTTAAGAGGAGAATCCCTTTATGGTTTGTATTTGTGCTGGCTTTCTAGGGATGCCCTAGCAAAGCAGAACAAACTGGTAGCTCAAAACAGCAGACAGTGCCTCACCATGCTTGGAGCTGGAAGTCCTGAATGAAGGGGTTGGCAGGCCCATGGTCTTGTGCAGGCTCAAGGGAAGGGTCTTTCTTTGTCCCTTCCCAGTTCTGTTGTTGGCTGGCTGTTCTTGGCCCCACTTGATTTGTTTTAACGACTCCTTGGGTGAAGTCACTAGTGTATGGAGTGATGCTGGTGTTCCAAGGTCCTCATCACTCCAGTCTCCTCTGTCGCATGACTCTGTTCCTCATGTGTCTGTCTGAGCCCATATTTTCCTCTTCTAAGGACACTAGTTAATGGGTGAGGGTTCACCCTACTCCAAAATGACCTCATCTTAATTTGATTACAGCTACAAAGACCCTATTTCCAAATAAGATCATACTCATAGATATGAGGGTTTAGGATGTGAGTGGATCTTTTTTGGGTTGCTTTGGATACAGTTCCACCCATGGCAGTATTCTCCACTTAAACATTTAGTATGGCTTCAAATTCTCTTTCTGATCCTAACTCTTCCTACCATCCTCCATGACTTGGTTCATGCAGATCCCTCTCTTTGTGCAGAAGGACATTCTCATGCAATCCTCTCCTTTCTCCTTTCTGCCTGTGGGCATTTTATTCATTCTTTAAGACCTTTCTTTATCAGGTATATGTCTACATGATTATTTTCCTGGTGGCACCAAAACAAATGTGATTCTTAGTAATCCTGCCCCCCGCTTTTTTTTTTACTTCATATTAATCACATGGCTATAATTGATTTAATTTCTCCAATTCCTGGAAATCAGTTTGCTTTAAAAAAAACAAATATATTTTATCTCTATAATACCACACTAGTTAAACTTGAACTTTGCACATAACAGGATCACAAAATTAGATGGAAAAAGATTACCCCAGATGTTTTGAAAACAGAGGGGTTTATATACGTTATATATGCAAGAATAGGTAAAACTTTAATTTATACCTTCTTGTGCTCATTTATCTCTTTCTCAAATGGGAATGGTGTTTGGTTTGAAAGCATTGCACAATTATTAGCCTAAACACATAAGGCAATTATTCTAACTTCAGGCTCCAGCTCACTTTGTGATCTTTGAGCAGCAAGTTGCTGTGTCACAGTTTTACCAATTAGTAAAAGTAGAACACAGAAGTACCAAGGAATAATTATTGTTCAGTATCATTCAGAAACCATTTCTTGATATATATTTCATATGTATCTATATCAACATTAATGAACATTAAAATCCTCATGGTAAGAAGATAAATATGAAATGTTTTAATAAAGGATGCCAGCAAAAATGGAAACCTCAAATCTGTCATCTTTATTTCCCATTTTTGGATTTAAAAATGCATGATATTCTCCAAAGACTCTGTTGTAGGTATATGTGTGTGTATTTGTGTATAAATGCACACACATATGTTTTTACTCCTACTTAGTTGCATTTATATTTAACTGAATGACAGATGTATCATGATTGATAAGGAGGTGCATGATTATCTCCAACAAATAATGAAGGAATCCTTACCTCTCCTTAGCAGTATTCACCTTTGGATGATATGTTTTTATTCTTTCACAAGGCTAACTCTCTGCCAGTGTTATTGATTCCTTCCTCACCCCCACAAATATACATATACACATATATATGTATAATATCTATATTTGCCTATTTATTTATTTATTTTTAGGTACTAGGGATTGAACTCAGGGGGGACTCAACCACTGAGCCACATCCCCAGCCTTATTTTGTATTTTATTTAGAGAGAGGGTCTCACTGAGTTGCTTAGCACCTCACCATTGTTGGCTTTGAACTCATGATCCTCCTGCCTCAGCCTCCTGAGCCACTGGACTTACAGGCATGCACCACTGCACTTGGCCTACCTATTTATTATATTGCAATATATATACATATATCTGCTCACTTATTGTATTACATTTTGTTATATATTTTAATATTATTGTGTTAGCTTTCCTGACAAACTTCCTGAAATGATCAACTTATAAGAAGAAAGATTTATTTTGGCCTACAGTTTTGGAGTTTCACTCTATGATCCACTGGCCCCCTTACTTTGGCCTATGGTGAGGCAGCCATTATGGTGGGGATCATGTGCCAGAATGAAGCCTGTTCACTTCCTGGCTGGCACCTGAAAAGGAGGAAGAGGAAAGGGGCTGGGGTCCCAGTATCCTCAAAGGCATGCTCCTCCAATGACTGAAGACCTCCCACTTGGCTTCACCTCTTAAAGAGTCTACCACCTTGCCAGCATGGTGAGCCACACCTGTAATCCCAGGCATTCTGGAGACTGAGGCAGGAGGATCACAAGTGCAAGGCCAGCCTGGACAACTTGGTAAGACTGTTTAAAATAAAAAATGAAAGGCTGGATATATATCTCAGTGATAAAACTCCCCCTTGTTTTAATCCCCAGGACCAAAAAAAAAAAAAAAAAAAGGGATTCCACTGCTTCCCAGTAGTGTGACACATGAGAACCAAACCTTAACACACAGGCGCATGTCCCCTTTAGGGGGACACTCACCAAAACCAGTCATTATGGTAGTTGATAAGCAATCCCAGGCATGGTTTTCTTATTTGTGATAATAGCCTAATAAGTGTTCATTTGGGCAGAATTCTTTTGGCACTCTATACTAACTATGCATGCAAAACATAGACATCATTTCCCTCCCATATATAAAATAATTGCTACTGTTTTGGCAATTATTTTCATGTGGATTACAAGTAGTTCTAGGACCCAGGAGTTTCCTACCTACGATATCATTCTTGTTAACATTCAGGGCAGCTGTGCAAGTTCAGACTCTTATAATTACTAATATTGATTGTTTTTAGTTTTCTGGACCATACTACATAGTGACATCAGCTAATTTCAAGTACTGTTGTGAGCGTCTCTGTCAATAGTCAAGTTGGATGTCATAAGGCATAGCCCTTGAATATCTTCATACCTGTTTTTCAGTTTTTAATTAGGGTTTAAATTAGATTTTTTACTGAGATTTCTTACTGTGACATCTCTCCACGATGTGCCAAACAGTCCAGGAACTTACCATTTTTTTACCTTTTTTTTTCAGAACATATAATAATAATACTATTTCTTCTATGGATGCTATGTTTGTTGTTGTTTAATGTTATATAAAAGGGTACATGGCAGAGCATAATAACAAATGTGGCAAAAGAGTCCATCATTAAGAAAATTGATTGCCTTTGGTTGGCAGTATTGTTATTCTATAGAATACTTTTAATAGAATTGCATACAAAGGGATTTAAATTTTTTTGGAAACTAAGGGGCATATGTTAATTGGTCTCTGAGAAGTTGCATTTGTAGCAAATTATAAATTTGTACCCAAAATACTCTATATTGATACCATTTCATGTATTTCACAATCACTAAGGTTGGGCTGCCATATAGCTGTTGCCTAAATCACTTACAACCTACCAGAAGGGATATACGCACATCAATAATCATAAGCAAGCAAGAAAAAACATTAAAGTATTTTTTCTGGGAATTATCATCTGATTTCTAATCAGATTTATTCACCTTTCCTCTTTATAGAGGTGGAAACAGAATTTATTGAGCCCTTGCTTAACTTTAACAAACAGATATATGTCATTAATCAGCCAGATTCAACACGTATTTATTGAGCCTACTTTATGAACCAAGTTTTGTTTCTGGCTCTAAGAATACAGAAATGAATAAGACCAGGCCCTTTTCCTTAAGAATGTCACAGCCCACTGGAGAGAAATAATAGTGAGTAAGATAAAATATGATAAATTTTATGATATAGGAATGTGCAGGGCACCGTGTCAATGCAGAACAGAGACAAGCAAGCAGGCTGCTAGGTCAAGAATGACCCTCAGTGGCAAAGAATATAAAAGATGAACAGGTAGAAAAAAAAAATGGTGGATCCACAGTTTGGCTATTGTGAATTGTGCTGCTATAAACATTGATGTGGCTGTGTCCCTGTAGTATGCTGTTTTTAAGTTCTTTGGGTATAGACTGGGGAGAGGGACAGCTGAGTCAAATGGTGGTTCCATTCCAAGTTTTCCAAGGAGTCTCCATACTGCTTTTCATATTGGCTGCACCAATTTGCAGTCCCACGAGCAATACATGAGTGTACCTTTTCCCCCACATCCTGGCCAACACTTATTGTTGTTTGTCTTCATAATAGCTGCCATTGTGACTGGAGTGAGATGATATCTTAGAGTAGTTTTGATTTGTGGTAGATGAATGGATTAAAAAATTGCCATTTATATACAATGGAATATTACTCAGCAATAAAAGAGAATAAAATCATGGCATTTGCAGGTAAATGGATGCAGTTGGAGAAGATAATGCTAAGTGAAGTTAGCCAATCCAAAAAAAAAAAAAACAAATGGTGAATGTTTGATATAAGGTGACTGACTCACAGTGGGGTAGAGAGAGGGAGCATGGGAGGAATAGATGGATTCTAGATAGGGCAAAGGGGTGAGAAGGGAAGGGAGGGGACAGGGGGTTAGCAAAAAAAAAAAAAAGAAGAAGAAAGAAAGAAAAGAAAATAGGATATCCCAGAAGCAGAATTTGTGGCACGTAAAGGAATTTTTTTTTTTTTTTTTTTTTTTTTTTGCCAACCAGGGAAGGCTCCTGGGGTCTTAGTTCTTAAAGTTCACTTATTGGTGATTATGCCTATTTCCTGTATAAAATGAAACTCCAAAATAAATTCTTAAAAAAGTCAAGAGAAGTAAAAAAAAAGAAAAAATGCTGGAATTATTTTTCTTTTTTATTGTTTTTTAAAAATTATATATTTGAAATTTTCCAAGATATGTGTAGCAAACTTATACAACCCTGAATGAAAATGTTGCTTAAGACTTTGAACATGTACAAGAAGGCCTAGAAGCTTTTTTTAAGTGCCTTTTAGAATGCTTTATATCTGCAGTAAAACAAAATAAATGTAAATTATCTCATTAAGACTGCATAAAGAAGAGAGTTTCTAAAATGTTTCTGCTAAGCAAAATATACTAAATGTAAATTTTTTGTATGGGTTTCTTTACCATTAGTTATGGTGCATAAAATAGAATTATTTTCTTCAAACAATTTTAGTAATTTTAATATCATAAAGTAACTGTAAAGAAGTAAAAGCTTTTTAATAAATTAATGAGAAAATATTGAAGTCACCTTAAGAAGCTGTCAACTAAGTTTTAAAGAGTTCTGATTTACATTTAATTGATTAAAAATATGCATTGAGCACCTACTATGTGTAAGACACTGTTCTAAGCCTTGGAAATATAGCATTGAATGAATCAAATGAAAATCTCACGTCCTAACTTACATTCTTTTCTTTTTTTTTTTTCCTAACTTACGTTCTTGAAGGAGGAGAGTTAATGAACAGATCCATTACAAAATATACTGTCAGATGATAATGTTTTATGGGGAAAACTAAAGCAGGAAATGGGATTCAATGTAGCAGAGGAGGCAGGTGGAGGGTGGGTTGATCTTTTCAAGCTTGGTTACTGGCAAGACAATATTGAAAAGGAAACCAGAAGTACACAGGGGGGCAGGATGTGCAGGTGTCTAAAGGAAGAGAATCCAGAACAGAATAGCAACTGCAAAGACCCTGGGTTGATAACATGCTACTTGGGTAGAAGGGACAGTTGGGAGACCAGTGTGGCTGGGACTGAGTCACCAGGGGGAGGGTAGAAAAAGAGAGGTGTAGGAAGGTCAGAGGGCTATTATGAGGTCATGTCTCTGGCTCTCAGATAATAGCCATGTGAGGGTTCTGGGTAGGAAAAAGACATAATCTGACCAGCAGGATCACCTCAGCTCCTGTGTTAAGGCTAGACTCAAGAGGACAAGGGTGAAGCAAGGAGACTTGTTATAAGGCTATTGCATGAATTTGACATAATTTTCCTGTGTACTTATATGAAAAAAACCTAAGTGAATCCCACCACTGTGTACATCCACAAGAATGACATCCTAATTAGAATAAGATATAAATATGCATGTATAATTTTATCCAAATGAATTCTACTATCATGTATAACTAAAAAGAATCAATTTTAAAAATGGGGGAAAAAAGGCTATTGTAGTATTCCAGGTGGGAGACTTGTGGATCCAAACATCGTGGGAAGGAGATATGAGACACAGTTAGCCACATGGGTGTACCTGCAACTCATCATTACCAATCAGTGAGCCCTCACTATCAATAAGCTCCATTGCAAATATTCCACCTGGACTAGTTCTGCCTCACTTGTATTTCCTTCTAGTTCCCCAGTTACTACCCCTTTTAAAAACCACATTAGAAGCTACAATTCATTGATTCTACCATCTTTTTATTGTCCCTCCTGGCTTCACTTCCTCCTTCATTCAGCTTAGATTCCATAGTCCTGTTTAAATTCCTTGCATAGACTCTTAGTTCCTGTTGTCTTTTTTGATGGTGTTGACCTCATCCAGCCAAACCACAAATCTCATTAGTTACAACTTTCTGTCTCCTGCATGCCTGCACCCAGACAGCTGAATGTCACTGGAGAGAACCCAACAAACATGCTCACTGTTCTCTCTGTGACCATACAGAAAGGAGACCCTTGAGGCTTCTTGACACTCCTACTATATTCCCCAAGCCCTTCTCTTTCCTTACCTGACTGCTTCATACCTTTGCTTCATTAAATATCCAGTGCCTCCTCTTTCATCCTCATTATTAGCCTCCTATTTTGCCAAGAAAATAAATGTAACCAGAAAAATGTCTTCTCTGTGTTCCCACTGTCACAGTTAGCCCCTGCCCCTGCAAATCTCTGCTGTCTCTGGGGTGCATTTTCTAAGGCAAAGCTTTCCACTTAGTGCTGGACCATTCCACACTCCCTGACAGCACTCCAGTAATTGTTCCTGTTCTCTCAAAATCAAGCCTGACGTTTCCTATATTTAAAACCAAAAGCTCCCTTTTGCCCCTCTCCTTGTCTAGCTAGCCTAAAAATTAAAAGTGTTCCTGCAAGTGAATGCTTGAATCTAGGAAAACCAAATTTGGGGGGCAAAGTAGGACTGGTGAAAGGATCAGTCCTTCCCAGTATCAATGAAATCCGAAATCCAGTGCAAAAATTTTTGCAGCGTTTCCAGTAAACTCGGACTTTTCTGCAAGCTATTCCTTGGCTATCCCCAAAGCAGTGGTCCTCAAGAGTTTCCTGTACTCACACTCACTGGTTTTATCTCCTCTCCTCCCATTCTTACATAAACTCACTACACTTTTCTTCCCTCACCACCTGGAACTGCTGCTATCAAGCTTATCAGTTACCAAACAGAATGACACTTCCCAGGCTTCATTCCACTTGCTTATCAGCAGCATTTGATGCCCGTGGTCCTTCCCTCCACATTGAAATTCTTTCTTCACTTGGCTTCCAGAAGTTCCATTGCACTATTTTGTGTCTGCATGCCTACCCAGCTTTCTCACTCTTCTTTGACAATGGTTTTCATCTTCTTTATCTCTTTTGAATTTCATAGAGCTCTTTTCTTGGTCTAAACTCACTTTTCGATGATTTCACTGAGGTTCATGATTTTAAATGTCAGCCATATTGTGACATGAAAAACCAAAATTATAGCAGATTTTATTTAGAAATCTTGATTAGCTTTATTTGTGATTCAAGACACAGGAAATACTTTTCCTAGACTTGGGAAGTACTTATTCTTTATAAAGTTGGATAATTGCAAAGACATTGGTTTTATCAACAGAACAGGGGTGAGGAAAACAGGAATGAAGAACAAAAAGTGGACTGGTCATTTAAAGTTACTCTCCCTGTAACACAGGAGCAGGGAAATAGACAACAGAAAAACAACTGACTGGTTGACATGAGGTTACTTCATATTACTTAGTAAAGATTAAAATAGAACTAAAAAGCAAAAAATAAAATAAAGAGAACTTCATTGTCACACAGATTGAAATTGGCCTGTTGGAGAATTTGGCTCTTACCTTTCTCTTGAATTCTTGGAAGTTCAAATGATAATTTAGTCTCAGTTTGATGCCATGGAGCTTTAGCATGATTGACACCATGTTGAGTTTTAGGCTGGTCTCTTGGTGCCTAATGTGGAGGCTTAGACCATGGTTTCCTATAACTGTTACCACTGACAACCCTAAATATATAATCAAGCCCTTATCTCTCCCTAGAACTTTTGACAAACCCATCCAACAGTGTGATCCATGTCGCCTTTATAGGGTGACATTGAAAGTTTCTAGGTATCCAGACCCAAATCCTGACTTTCTGCCCCTAAATTTGCTTTCTTTGTATTTCCTCTTAGTAAATGACATTTCTAAACTTAATTGCTCATGTCAGTAATTTTAGAGTCAGCCTGTGATAGATTTCCAGCACCATAACAAAATATCTGATATAAATATCTTAAAAGTTAGAAAGATTTATTTTGGCTTGTAGTTTCAGAAGTTTCAGTTCCAAGGCCAAGTCTTGGCCTTGTTGCTCTGGATGCCTGTGGTGAGGCTGAGCATGATGGCGGAAGCCATGGTGGAGCAAAACTACTTGCATCGTAGGAAGGGGCAGGGTCCCAAGATTCCCCTCAAGGGCACACTCCCAGCAGCCTGGCTTCCTCTAGGTAGGCTCCCCACTCCTAAAGGCTCTTCCACCTCCCAAGAACACCATCAGCTGGAGACCAAGCCTTCATACAGGAGCTTTTGGGGGACATTTCAGATTTAAACCATAACACATCCTTAATTCTTCTTGTGCCCTAGATTCAATATTTAAATAAATCATGCCAGTTTTACCTTGATGAACTGTCCACTTTTTGCCACTTGCTAATGTGCCTGAATGGTGGCAATAATTTTATCCATTGAAACTCATTTAGATTTTTAGTAACACCTATAAGTCACAACAAATTCCATGACTATGGTTTCTAATAAAATTTTATACATTTAGTTGAATATAAAATATAAGTGAAAATCAGGAAATGATTTTCTTGAATGATTTACAAAAGTTCCTGAAAGTCAATTCTAAAATAATAATTTTGAAAATTATTTGTTCTAGAGCAGCATCAATGGAATGAATATTTAACTCACCAAATTATCACTTCCAAGGAAGATACTCATTTGGTTTTATTGGTCCTAGATTGTTATTTCAAATGTATCTCCATTCTATCTAGTTAATATTTATATTAAGATCTCATAAATAATGAAGGACTTGTTTATTGCTCTATAATGTTGATAAAATACGGAATCTGGAGCCATATTGTTTTGAGTTTAATACTGGCTCTACTGATTTATAGTTATGTTATTATAGACAAGTTTCACATTTTCTATGAGTTAGTGATAATGATAGTATGTACCCCAGGATTTCTTAGTAGGACTAAATGAGATCATGTACTTAAAATGCTTAGGACACAGAAAAGACACGTGTACTGTGCTAGTAGTAAAAGAATTATATAGCAGAATATCACTAGCAATCCTTGGGGAACTTAAGGAAGAGAACATTTGAAAGGTTAAAGACATTGCAAGGTCTCAGGAATTGTTCAAGACAACAATAAAAGAGACTTCTAAAGGCAATAGGTACTAATTATCTACAAAGTAAGAGAACAAGCCAGCAAATATCTTAAACGTTTAAATAAGAGAGAAAGATTACTTCTACAGTAGTAATGAAAATCAGGAAATGATTTTCTTGAATGATTTACAGTAGTAGCTTGAAATAATTTAAGATGAATTTTTTGTTTTTTTAAATGCCCAGTTTCAATTACAGTAAAATAGAAATCTATACCCATGAAGTGCCAATTTTGACAGACTTAAGATGATAAAGCAAAGGACTTCAGTAAAAAACTACTGATGGGAAACTTTGATTAGATGCCTTAAGAGAAATCCTCTGAAATACAGAGGACTACTTATGCCCACCAGGAAGCTACCCTTTATATTACTTCCACTACCCTCTGATCTATTGCACTGTTGATCAGGCAGTTTGATCTGTGAATGTAGTTTAAATTTATTACAGGGAATATTATTTACATCTGTATCACTGTGGACATTTCTTTTTCCTGGCACAATCATATACTTATTGAAAGCATAAATTTAATTAACAAATGTTGACAGCTGATCCTTAGTGACTTGATTATTTATGCCTTTCAAATATAGACCTACTTTCTGGAAATATAACTAGTTGCCATTTACCCCAGGACTGTGAAGTTGTATCTACAAATGGACAAAGGAATTTTGAAGTGTGAACCAGGAAAGGGGAAATGAAAATATCTCAAACCTTTATCCTTTTCCCTCTCTAGTTGGCCCGCCACAACAAACTGTTACAGCAGATGCTCAAACCGGGATCAGATCCAGATGAAGGAGATGAAGCCTTAAAATATTATGCCAACCACACCGCCCAGATCGAGGTAACCATCTACTATTTCTTGAAAGGGACCAACTGTGAAAAAAAAAAAAACATGTTTACTTTCTATTTGAGTCCATTTTCATATATTTTCCTAGAGCGATGAAGCAGCATTGAGTGATTTAAACTGAAAAGTATATACTAAAAGAGGATCTATAAGAAATGGAGGTGCATATCTTTCAAAGTTATCTTTTTTCTTCCTTTACCAGAACTATATGTAAATTGTTTTCTAAAATTAATAGAGTGATTTTATTTTTGTTGTTTGATTGTAGACACAATCATTGCAGAGCAGTGATATTTTAGAGACAGGATAAATATTATAGAAGTCATGATTCTAGAAAATGTTACTTTTTAAAATTGTGGAAGGCTTAATGCAAAAGAGATCTCTGTGTGTCTTAGGAAAATAGAAGTGTAGAAGACGTTTTCATATGACTGTTAACTTGAAAGGTTCAACAATTTCCATTTTCAGTGTGCATCAATTGATCCCTTGCCACCCCTCCCCTCAGATTAGATATTATTTAATTTTATTTAATGGCCAGTGGGAGTTCAGGAGGTGTGAGTCAAAATGCACTTATCATTATATATTGGGAGACCCGTATGGCTGTCATTTACTAGCTATGGTATCATTTTGACACTAGTTGGCAGAACTAATCAGGCAGAAGTGAGCAGAGTAGTTGTACCTTATTTTTTACTATTGCCAAATCTTTGGAATAATGAGCATTATTACTTTGTGTGGCAAAATGAATTCCTTGCTCACATTTGTAAGCATTAACAGTACCACAGCTTTGGAGTCAAACTTGACCTAGAGCAGCCCAGAAGCTGGACCTGGAGCCAAAATATTGCTCACTACATCTGGTGCTTAGGAACTGGGAGTCAGGAGGCTGAAAGAATTAATACAAATAGATCATCAAGTCATGAAGGTCCTGAGGACGGTCTCAGAAACCAAAGTACCGAGCAAGGAGATCAGAAGAGATCAGGGAATAGCAGGCAGAGTGGGCAGATGAGAGAGGGGGTTGTTTATACCTATGAGAGATGAGAGCTGCTGTTGAAGGTGGTTTTATTGATTCCCAGCAGTGAGGAGAGAGCTATAAATTCATTCTGTTAATGTTTACTGAGCACTCACTACCAATTCACACATATGGAAGATAATTCTGTGCAGTAAGTATATAAACAAGGCTCAAGGAAGTGCAGAGGAAACAGCAATTAATTGTGCCTGAAATTTTTCAGGATAGATTTCATAAAGAAGGCTGCCATCAAGAATAGATTACAGATTGGATACAAGTTTCTCTTTACTAATGATCAAGAAGAAGGCTTCAGATAGAAAAAGGGAATGAAGACAAAATGTGAAAGAGCACAGGGAGGGGATGATTCTTACAAAAAGAGCACTCTGGTTGCTATTTGGAGAAAAATTTAGAAAGAGAAGGCATTAGGGAAGACAGGTGAATCAGACAAGATCATGTGATAATAGGAAAGGTGAGAGATGGTAGTATTGAAGATGGTTGGATTGGAGAATATATGTACATGCAAATACACACACACACACACACACACACACACACCTCCAAACTTTGGGTTTCAAACTATATGCACACACACATTTGCACACATATAGGTAGAGTTATATACAGTTATATATCCACATATATAGACATCCTAACAGGGATTAATTTGGATTGTACATTGTATCAGTCAGTTTTGGTGTCATTATAAAAAAATACTTGAGATAATTAACTACTAAAAAGAAAAGGTTTATTTTGTCTTATGATTTTCGAGGATCCAGTTCATATTTGGGTGGACCCATTGCTTTTGGGCCTGTAGCGGGTGGTACATCATGGAAGGGGCACATGGTAGAGCAAAACCACTCATTATCCAGAAAGCAAAAGGAGAAGAGGAGAAGAACAATACCTTCTGTTTCTTCAAAGGCATGATTCCTTAGGTCTGAGGACCTCTTGCTAGTCCCAAACTCCCCAAAGTTTCACTACCTTGAATGGCTTTTAACACATGAACCTTTGGGTTCCAAACTATAGCGCATGTGTAAAATTAGTAAAATGGTGTGGAAAAGGATGCCCCTGGGCTGTAGGATGAATAAACAGACAAAAGTTGGTGTCATGTATGGAAATCCTGGGAGAGAATGAATTTTTGCTGTTAAAAGGTAGATTATTTGTTCATTCTTAGGTAAACTGAATTTGAGGTGAGTGTGAAACACCCATGAAATTCAACATAGAAGTCCAGGTTTCAAAGGAGGGGTCTGGGTTGATGGTATCAATTCTTCACACTGACCAGTTCTCATGTTCATTCAAAAATCAGCTTAAATGACCTTCTCAGAGGGGGCTCCCCTTCTTCCTCCAGGCATTCACTAATTCCACCCCCCGCCAGGTTTCCATAGCAGTTTCCATAGCACTTTAGTCCTTCTGTTAGTTCAATGCCAATCACACTCTGGAGTATTGTTGGCTTTATGTATATTTCACTTGTTTTCAGTTTGAGACAGGGACTGGTCTCAAATATCTTTGTATTTCCAAAACTAAACATTGTATCCAGAGCGTAACTATAATCATTGATATTATTGAGGATAATAATTTATCTGTAAATAAATTTTACAGATAAATTAATGACCCTAGGAAATAGAAAGTGTCTCATGTCTATGTGTCTGTCTAAGAAGGAATTGCCCTGTAGTGATGTTGCTTCTACTTTAAATTCTTTGTATAACAGAGATCTCAGTTCTTCTGAAGGACATTGCTTTAATTTGGAACAATCCTAATAATCAGAAAGGTTTTTCTTAAACAAAGAATTTTCACTAGCTCATTATAAAGTTTACTCTCTGTTGAGAATATTTCCTCCACTCTCAGCATGGTAGCTTGGTGGTGACATTTGAAGAACTGTCATGATTGCTAAACCTCAGGTTCTTATAGATAGGTGCTCACATTGTTTTCAACTTTGATTTCCCCAAAGCTCCTCACCTAAAAACTGAATAAGCATTTGTTGAATGATTTGTGGAAAAAATTAACCATATTTGGCTCTTTTCAATTAAGTTATTCCATTTACTTCAGTAATCCCTCCAGTTTGTCAATGCCCTTTGTAAAATGTGACAACCAGAATTAAACATGACATTTCATAAAGGGACTGAATAGCTTGTCTTATAATAATCAAGATTCCATTTCTTTAATGCACCCTGAGATTTTTTTAGTGTTTGACACTTTTTAATCAAGTAAACGTTTTTTAAAAATTTTTCAGATGGTTGCTTACCACACCGTATATGTCCAATTATTTTATATAATTGATTTTTAGTCTATGTGCAGGAAGTTTTATTTACCACTACTAAATTTTATCTTGTTTGCTTTATGTCAGTATTCTACCTTGTAGTTTGACTAGACCACATATTGTGTAGGATATCTTCAATTATAAGTTTAACAGAATACCAACTCACAGTTATTCAAACAACAAAAACATGTTATCAACTGATGGGAGGTCTGGAGGTGTAAGCACTCCTACAACTGATTCAAGCATGTAGGCTTTTCATGCTTCTGCTAGGTTTCTTCTTTCACCTTGCCTCAAGGCTGCAGAGTTTCAAGGTCCACACCTTTATACCACCCTTTATTCTAAACAAAAAGAAAGAGGGTGCAGGGTATAAAACAAAAAACAAAACAAAGCTTGTGTTTTCTGTGTTTGGTTTGGGGCCATTATTATTTTGTCCCAGGTGACTCTCTGCCTTTATTAGGAAGTAAAATCTTTTCTAGAAACACCCACCACCACCCCCATGCCCCTAGAGATTTCTTCTTATGCCTCATTTTCCAGAGTTAGGTCATATGCCCACTCCCAAACTAGTCAATGGCAAAGGGAAATAAAATTACTCTTCTGTATTTAGACCAATCCTTATTAATTCCTAAGGACTTGAAATGAACCTTGAAGTTTAAGCTTCATAAATTCTTTGTTACATAGTGAATCTGTGTGAAAATATTCAGCGTCGTTTTTGGTCTAAAGTTAAATGGTCACAAATACCAATTAAGGGGTGTTCAAAATAATGACTATACGTGTGTGGGCACATGCTTAAAAACAGTGTTGTTCCTACAAAAATAGGTTTTGCCATGCATAGGAGAACACTTTAATAATATAAAACACCTTTCCCTGTAGAACTGAGGATGCACTTGAATGTCACTTGTTACCCAAGATCCCACTCAGGAAGAACAGACCAGGAATAAAACACAAATATGCTAAGGGCTGGGTTTGAGGCGACAGCCAGTCACCTGCTAATTAAGACAGTCTTCGTTCTCTGGTGTACTTCATGAAAAAAAAAATAGATGGCAAAACTTTAATGCTAACTCAGAATGAAAGATTATTTTTTTCTTATTTGTAATACAGTATGCTACGATGTCAATTAATTGCTCTTATTTTATTTAAAGGTAAAATGCAAAATAAAGTACAGTAAAGGACTATTTTAGGGATTTTAAGCCAGCACATTTTTTTTTTCATACTGGATTCATAAAATATTAGTCAATAAACTCATGCTGAAAATTAAATAATAGTCTAAGACTCGGGTGTGCAAAAGGCTAAAATCAAATGCAAATTATTGTTTTCAGATTGTTCGGCATGATAGGACCATGGAGCAAATTGTTTTTCCTGTCCCCAATATTTGTGAGTTCCTCACTCGTGAATCCAAGTGCCGTGTGTTCAATACTACTGAGAGGGATGAACAAGGAAGCAAAGTGAATGACTTCTTCCAGCAAACAGAAGATCTCTACAATGAGATGAAGTGGCAAAAGAAAATCAGGAGTAAGTACAAAGACCTGAGAGGACTAGTTCTGTGCATAGCAGTAGATAAGTCGGTACTTTGGGGACACATGATGCCAATTCACTTAAATAGTTTTTAAATTTCTTTCCAGTCTGATGTCACTGAAGCCACTTACAGACTTAAGAGTGTAAGCCAAGTCTATAAGTGGAAACAGGTACCTGTGACTGCATGAATGCAGAAAGGCCTGATTACACATTGCCTGTCAGTGATGATCCTATTTTTTAAATACATGTTATGAAATGCAAGTTTGCAGCTGTAAGTTTCAACCACTGGGCAGCTGCAGGTTTGAAGTCCATGAATAGGCACCACTGGCCTCTGATAGTCAGTGAACAGGGTGGGGGGATGTCAGCACCAGTGGACTCCTCATGCTCTTCTCTATTGTCCTGGGATTGAATGGATTGTCCGGTGTTTTTCTGAGAGTCATCCTTTCTTTTAACATAGGTTCCCTTTCCATATCAAATAAGCCAAACCTTTCATACACCTGTATTCAGAGAGAGCAAGTGTTATAACTTTACAGTTAAAAATCATTCTCACTACTTATATCTCAGACCTCCAATCTATTTGGAAACACTGAGTTTTAATATTTAATTTTTTTTAACTTTAAATAAATTTTAATTTATTTTCCCAGATAAGGGATATCGTGAATTTTTAACAAAAATTGGTAGGGGGAAGCTCTCAATTAGGTTTTTTGGTGGTTTTTTTTTGTTTGTTTGTTTTGTCTTTAGGAGAGGTTTCCCATATAAGCTGGCCTCTGTTCATCCTTCTAGTTTTCTAGGAACCTTAGTGAGTATGATTTATGAACTTGAATTTAGCTTGAGAACCACATCTTTGGATATAGGATTGTGGCGTGCATTTTTAGACTCATCCTAGTAGCACGTATGAAAGAAGTCAAGAGAGAAATTATTCTCCCTTAGCATTTTACCACAGAGAACCCTAAGGAATAAAGTGACATTTTTGAGTGTCCCAAATATATGTAAGGACTCAGTAGTTTTATCTGAGACATTTGAAAAACATGCATTTTCTCCTGACCAAAAAGCAAATTGAATAGTGAGCTGCCCTGGACTCTGTGCTTTTTATTTACATAAATATCTTGTTATGTCTGAACAGAATCTGAACATTATTTCCAAAGCACATTTCACTTTAAAATTTGGAAACAGCCATTTCCATCATTTGTGAACTAGGAGTCCTCATTTTTAAAAAGCAGAATATTAGTCAATACAATGCCATGGCTAGCTTTTTCTAGCATGAAATATTCCATCCCAAGGGAAGAAAAACAACATGTACGGAACAGCAGGCGCTAGATGGGGATTCACAGGGTATCTCTGAAAAGTTTCTAACCTCTACTTGAAAATCAATAGGCCTCCCCCACAATTAACTCCAGTATTTTAATCCTGGTGTTAAGATATTAAAAGTTAGAGAACAAAAGGTGGTGGTGCCTAGGGCAAATTGGGCTGCTAGTCAACCTTGAATGCACTAAATGTCTGTTCAGTTATTTAAAAGAGGTAGAAAGAATAAATGGGATGATATCAAACTAAACAGCTTCTTCGCAGCAAAGGAAATCATCAAGAGCATAAAGAGAGAACCTACAGAATGGGAGAAAATCTTTGCCACCTACACATAAGACATGAATTTCCAGAATATTCGAAGAACTCAAAAGCTTAACCAAAAAATAAAAATAAAAATAAAACCCCAAAAAACCCAATCAATAAACAGATTGCAAATTAGTGCAACCACTCTGGAAAGCAGTATGGGAGACTCCTCAAAAAACTAGGAATGGAACCACTGTTTGACCCAGTTATCCCACTCCTTGATATACATCCAAAGGAAATAAAATCAGCATACTTCAGTGACATAGCCACACTGATGTTTATAGCAGCACAATTCACAATAGCTAAGCTATGGAACCAACCTAGCTACCCATCAACAGATGAATGGATAAAGAAACTGTGGTATATATACACAATGGAATATAATTCAGCCATAAAAAAGAATGACTTTATGACATTCACCAGTAAATGGATAGATGTGAAGACTATCATGCTAACTGGAAGAAGCCAATCCCAAAAAAACAAAGGTCAAATATTCTCTCTGATATGTGGGTGCTTATCTACAACAAGGTTGGAGGAGGGAAAGAATAGAAGTTTGGTGGATTAGACAAAGGGGAATGAAGAAAAGGGAGGAGGGATAAGAAATAGGAAAGACAGTAGAATGGATCTGACAAACTTTCCTATGGATGAATATGAATATACCACAGTGAACCTCTGAAATAAAATGTCACTTTATTCCTTATGGTTCTATGTGGTAAAATGCTAAGGGAGAATAATTTCTTTCTTGACTTCTTTCAAACGTGCTACTAGGAGAGTCTAAAACTGCATGCCACAATCCTAATTAGAATGAGATATGTTCCATGTTTGTATGAATATATCCAAATAGATTCTACTATCATGTATAACTAAAAAGAACAAATTAAAAAAGAAAGAAAGAAGTGAGTTTCCGTTAAGGTAGATGACATTCAGTAGATGTGTTTACTAATTCTTTTCTGATAACAGACATGCAGTCCCGTTTCTAAAAATGTTCTGCAAAGTCTCTCTCCCACTTAGAGATATTTCTTTTTTGCAGAGTTCATCTTTTTCTGCTGTTTCAAACCCAACAAGTTGTTAAGTATTGTGGTTTAAAATGTAGATAGTATAAATCACTTGTTCTCAGTAAATAGTAACTGTGCTGTGGCATTACGTTTCCGATTTTAGGCAACTACAGCTGTGTCACAGGAATTTTCATTGTAGAGGTACCTGTGCTAGGGTCTTTTGTTATTGTTGTTTTTGTTTTTTACTTTTAAGGCATGGGAATGGGACCAGTTCATCAGTGTTATCAAATTGTACAGTGATGTATACCATTTCATTAAAAGGGACCTCGGGCAGCTACTAAGCTGCCTTCCCCCTTAATCAGTTCTGGGGATAGAGTACAGAATCCCCTTTTCTACTTAATTTTTTTAATTGTAATTGAACTCAGGGGCACTCTACTGAGCCATATTACCAGCCCTTTTATTTTTTATTTTCAGACAAGACCTCACTAAATGTCCCATGCTGGACTTGCCATCCTCCTGCCTCAGTTTCCCAAGTAGTCCCTGCACCTAGCCAGAACCACCTTTTCTGACCACCATTAATAATTGCAAAATTACTCAGTCTTGTACTGCAGGGTAGGTGTAAACTGGCTGAAGGACAAAAAAAAAAGGAATATAATAGAAATCTCCCTGTGATATTCATTATTTTCAATAAATTAAGACATAATTGATGTCTACTTAAATATGATTTTATAGTAGTTGACAAAAATGGATTTAATGTAATATTATTTCAGTTAGACTTACCTGTTAAAATCCAGATTTATTTTCTATTCTGACCCGTTGCACTTTCTGCTTCCAGACAACCCTGCTCTGTTCTGGTTCTCGAGACATATCTCTCTCTGGGGGAGCATTTCTTTCAACCTGGCCGTGTTCATCAATCTAGCAGTTGCTCTCTTCTACCCGTTTGGGGATGATGGAGATGAAGGCAAGTGCTTGTCTCTTCAAATGATCAATGTTTTAAAATTCTAAAATTAATATACTACATAGGTTCCTTAACCATAAACAGCTCTGAAATAAGGAAAATTTAATTATTGTTAAATAAATTTTTCTGTTTTTGAAAGCATGATGTAAGTAGAGTGTTCAGTAAACTGTGGTCAAGAGGAATATAATTTTACAAAAAAAAAATCTCATATATACATGCACATATATGCAACCTATAATTTTTTGGTTTTGATTCTATAATATTATATATAATAATATAGAAAGTTGAATATTTATAATCTTGGTCTTTAAAATGCACAGTATAAGACAGAATATAATAATAGAGAATAAAGGATATTGACTATGAAATTAGTATTGTTAAACTAATAATGCATGTGGTTTTTTAAGGGTAAAGGTGAGATAAATACCATTTTAAGTGAAATGGGAAATAAGGTAGAAATATACTTAAGGGTTTTGAGAAATAAATTTTGTTTGAGTTTGACAGTGCACATGGGAAAATATATTACAAGTGAGGGAAACAAGTAAATGTCTTTGCAGTGGGCATGGAAAGAGTGGGGGGGCATGAAAAAATTAGCAAGTGATAACTATGAAGTACTTTTGTATCTCAAATGATAATTATAAAGTGCTTTGTATTTACAGGATTATTGTAAGAATTTAAGGAGTTGCTATAGGTAAAGCATTTAGAATAGTGCTTTACCTATAGCAACTCCTTAAGCGTCTGATAAAATTGAGTTGTGGTTGTTATAAGGTACAGTATGTTCATGCTACCAAGGGAAGCCTCTTGGAAAGGTGTTATGATGAAAGCAACAGATATTTAAGCTCATTTCAGATGAACTGGAAGTGAGACAAAAAATGGGAATCCTGGAGAAATTTTCTGTTTTACAAGTCCATTATAGATAACAAAAATATTGAAGTCTTAACCTTTAGCTACAATTTGTGTGGTCATGAAAAAAAAAGTTTTCTTTCGTTAGAAGACATTGCCAATGATAGAATCTTTGTCAATAAGGTGGATGCGTGAGTTAAATATCAGTGAAAACTGTAGCAACTCTTTGGCCATCCATACTGCACTAGGAAGTGGAAATTGCCTGCCTCTTCGGCCCTGTGTTTGGTCTCCTTTAATGTGAACTCTTGGCACCTGAGGAGTGTAACTCTTGTGACAAGAGAAGTCCAGCATGAAATGATAAATCACTATCATCTGCACACAGACTGCTGAGACTAGGTGGCAGAGTCCCAGTTAATAGAAGCATAAAGTTTTAGAGTTGGACGCAACTCTAGAATTCATCCAGTATCAAACCTTTATTTGACAGATGCAGAGATGGAAACTTAGGCAAAGATGGCTGATCTCAGAGTAGAAATCTAAACCTTTTGTTTCTAATATGGGACCTTTCTTCATGAAAGATTGTACTGGAAGCATGTAGATAGCAGGTGCTCCTTCATACATGACCTCATGTCCCCTCAGTTCCATTCTATGATGTCGCTGACATGACCAGCAGAGATGAGGTGCCTTTGCTGCCACCTATTATGCATGAAATGGTGTTGGGAAATGCCATCCACCTGGACCACTGTCCCTTACTCATTCAGGAGAAAGCAGAACACCGGATGTATTTTTAATACTAACCTGACTGATAATAGTTATAATAGTAATATTGATAATAATAATAGTGGCTGATGTCATTTACCATTTAGATTGGGTCAGGCAAAATGCTCAGCACTTTACATACATAATTTCATTGAATCTTCCTGACAAAACCTGTAAAGTGAGTACTTTGTTCTATGGATGGTTCACCTGTTTCAGATTTGCCTAATAATTCTATTTTAAAAATAAGTTCTCAAGGTGTTTCTGAGGTGACTAATCCTTGAACAAAGACTAAAAACCACATGTATAGATGGGTTTGGAGTTGTTCTCCTGACTCCAAAAGAAATAGGACTAACAAACACGAGCATGGAAAACTTGGTGCCCCATCATCAGCTGTAGATGCAAACTTTCCCTTGAAAAGGAACTAACAGTAGCAACCGAGGAGAGGCTCAGTCTCAAAGTTATCTGGGTGTGGGTTTGGCATTTAGAAGAAAGGGGTAATGTAGAACCCCAAGATGAGTCTGGTCATCAGATTACAGTTCCAGATGAGTGATTTAGTTATTACTCCATGAGCAAGGTTGAAATCTAGGTCACAGCATAGTCTCCAAACTTCAGCTGCACACTGTGCATCTCTAGGAAGGCCAAGGAAGGAAAGTCAAGGCTGATAACTACACTTGGCCACCAGAACTGTCTGGAGAAGAATTCTGTGCTGGTGGTGAAAGCTCTTTGATGCTGAATTTTTTCGAACAGGCTGAACCATTACTCTCCTGGAGCACTTTGAAGTCATTAAAAGATGGATTATGTGACCATTAAAATTCTTCTAAGATGTGCTCAAAAAAATGATGGGGACATGTAAGAACACAGGATCTAACTTAAAAGGCCTCCTCGTTGCCAAATCTGAGAAAACTTTGAGAAAAAAATTATTGACAGTGACACATTATAACTCATGGAATAAAAAAAGAATCCAGAAATCCATATTTGTAGTGAGAAAAAAGAATTCTTCCTTATAATAGTATTCCTGTTAATAAAATATAGGCAGAATGATGGAAATAGAATATCACCACTTGACAAACATCACAGCAGTAAGAATCAATAATGGGTGCTAAAAATAAGGGGTAACTATATGATGAAAACAGGATGTTCACGGAGTCTTAAAGTGTCTCCCCATGATATACTTACCAATTACAAAAGGAAAAGTGGTAACTTTAGAGTGTAGAAATCACTTTAAGCATTCAATCTTCATGTTGCCAGTCATGAGACATGGTGACATCATGTGGCTTCTGACAAAAGGTACCAACAAGGACATATAACATCATTTGCCAAAAATGGTGAGTAAACTGAGGAAATTTCAGACACACTCCAAATCAGGGACATTCTATAAAATAATCAGCTAGTAATTATTATAGTAATTAAAGTTATCAGGCTTATTTTTTAATTTCTTTTTTTTTTAGTTGTAGATGGACACAATACCTTTATTTTGTTTATTTATTTTTTTTAATGTGATGCTGAGAATCAAGCCCAGCACCTCACACATGCTAGGCTAGTGCTCTACCACTGAGCCACAGCCTCAGTCTCTTATGTCTCTTTTTGTCTTATGAAAGACAAAAATTAAAGAATGGTCCAAGTTAAGAGAGATGAAAGAGGGCTGGGGCTGTAGCTTAGTGGCAGAGTGCTTGTCTAGCATGCATGAGGTACTGGGTTCAATTCTCATGACTACATAAAAATAAACTAATAAAATAAGGCACTCCATCCATCTACAACTACAAAAAAAAAATTAAACAGAGAGATGAAAGAGATGTGACAACTAAATGCATCGTGATCCCCAAAAAATGATTTTAGTTGGGCATATGGCCAACTTTGGTCAAGTAGGTTAGATAAAAAATGCCTCATCAATGATGTTGATCTTTGGTTATATAAGGTGTTGACATTGAGGAATTTAAGTAAAAGGTATGGAGGATCTTTTTTTTTTTTGGCGTTGTTTTTGCAACTATTACATAAGTCTTAAAGAGTTTGCAAATGAAGTTTAAAATGAAAAATAAGTAAATAAATATAGGGGATCTATTTTACCCTGAGAGCCTCATAATTTTGTGTGTAGATATTGATTATGTTGATCATGAAATCTCCTAATAAATCTTGAGCCAAAAAAGAGACCTCTGATTAATGTGTGCCACCCTTTCCAACCCCAAACCTTAATGCATGTTACTTTAGAGCCACAGAGACCAATGGGAGCATGAGAGCTGAGGGGCTGGCAGAGGGACTGGGCTGTTGATGCTTTCTCAAGGTGTATTTTCCAGCCTGATAACAACAGAGCCACTGGGGATTTCTTAGGCCTCAAGTCTGGTTTACAATGGGGATACAATATTAACTAAGAGAATAGTGTTCCCCTTTGGCCATGGCACTGGTATACAGTAATTAAAGGGAGATATTATGGGGAAGACAATTCTTAGAGGACAACTTGAAAAGTACCCTCTGTCCTCTACTCCAGATAGAGAATGTCCTCTCACCTCAGGCTAGCACAGCAGCTGTTGATGCTAGGAAATCTCCTGGATATCTGCTCAGAAATTAAAGATGGCCATGCCAATTTTCTCTGCCCAGGACTGCATTTGGCAAAAGCAGACTAGTCAGTGGAGAGAATCTTGCCATTGGAATTTCTTATAGCAAGATAGCATGTGATTTTTATAAAAATGAGTATGTTTGTGTGTGTGTGTGTGTGTGTATGTGTGTATTTCAATTTTGTAGCTAATTATTTTTCCCTACAAGTGCTTTGTGTTAAAAAATAAATAAATTCTTCAAGGTATTTCAGTGCATTCAATTTAATAAGCATAAGCATTGATGGGGTACCACCAAATTTCAGGCAGCATGCTAGATCCTAGAAATTCTAATATTAGGAAAACTGTCCTTGTCCTTATGAAGTTCTTGGTATGATTAAAGGAGCAAAAGTTGAGAAAGACACAAGGAAAACCCATGGATTTATGGATGGATGTCTACTTTAGATGGACTAGGCAGAAAAAAAAAAAAAACAAGAGAGTCTTATGAACCTATGTGGGAGGCAGAGGCCATGGAGAGAGACCAAGAAGTAAGAAGCAGCTTGCTCTATACAGGAAGCCATAAACAAATTAGCATGAGGTAGATTGAGGTAGATAGCAGCGTTCCATTATGTGAACTGAATTGAGTTTCCAATTTTGCTGCCTAAAATTTCTTTTATAAAGGCTTAACTTCCTACTTTCTAAGATTTAAAAATGTATAGGGGGATTTCTAAAAATATTTTCCATTATAAATATTATACATGCTCCTTATAGAAAATTGGTAGAAATATACTGTACTGAGAAGACAGATAACCTTCCCCCTTAATGGGTAAGGATTGGCTTTGAAAATCTACACAATCTGTTCTAGAGTTTGTCAGAGACGTTTTATATTTTAATTTCCTTTCTTTCTTTTTCTTTTTTTTTTTTCGTGTTGAATCTTCAGATAGAAAACAATAGGATCATTCTTATGGAAGATAAAATTACAGTTATCATTATCAATTACTAGTCATTTAAAATAAATTTTAAGCTTCTAAATTCATTCCTCAAGGATGTATTATTTATCATTAAACTACGTGTGAGACACTCTTGGAATTCTTTCTAGAAAGCAACCAATTTTAAGCACATGGCTATTAATTTCTTGTATAATCAGGAGGAAATATCACCAAGCTTGATACTATATGGAGAGGAGTAAAGATGTGGCTACCTTATCAGGCATTAACACCCAGTGTGGCTATCTGTGCCAAATCTGGGACTTCAAGAATGTCATACCAAGACATTGTGAATGACACTGAAGAGTCACATGATTGACAGAAAATTGTTAAATGTGCCTTGAAGATGTTGGCGGTTTTGATATACTTGAAAGTAAAGCTTTACAACTTGGAGTGTTTATAAATAGACTTAACTGCCTTCTTAAAATGAACTCACAGAGTATGTTTCTGTTTGTTTACTTAATGAACTTTAATTTATTGCTTCAAGACAAGCCCTGTGACAGACCTCGAGATGGCCCTCTCCCTTAGGGTTTGCATTCTAAAGGAGACCCAAGTCCTAATAAGGATAAGAGGACCCTAAAGGCATTTTTTTTTTCCCCATTGAGATCTGTGATGTCAAGGCAGTTGGTGGTTGGGCTTTGTTTTGGTAGACACAAAATGATTATAAGCCAATATCAAAATAAACACAAGTAGCATGTCCATTTTGTTAACACTGGAAACAGAAATTGAATGTAACTTTCAGGAAGTTTACCCCTTTTCTTTCCCAATCCCTGAATTAATCTTGCCAGATAAATTTGATGATGGGGGATATCAAACCTCTCTTCCCAATCTTTTTTCATCATTGTTTGCTATAAAATATGTGTTAGTTCATTTTGTACTGTTATAATAAAATACCTGATGCTGGGTACTTCATTAAAAAAAAAAAAAGAGAGAGAGAGTTTATTTAGCTCACAGTTTTGGAGACTTGGAGTTCAAGATTGGATGGTCCTATCTGTTCACCCCTTGGTGAGGGCCCTCGTCACAACATAACATGTTATAACTCATAACATTACAGAAAGGTGGATGTGGAAATGACCAATGACCGTGTGCAAAAACTCTGCCTGCAGGATAGCCTCACTTTATAACAACTGCTTTGGAGAGGACTGCGTTGGTCCTGTGATAGCTGCATCAATTCCTTCCCAGGGCAGCACCCTCATGACCTAATTACTTTGCAGTCGGCCCTGCCTCTTAAAAATTTTACCACCGCAACACTATCATACCAGGGCCCAGGCTTCCAGGCTGTGAATCTCTGGGGAACACACTCATACTGTATGCAGACTATAGCAAGAGACAACATGATAAAAACAAGCATTTCAGAAGTTAATGTCTAAACTAATGCTCTTCACTGATATTTTTTGTTTGTTGTAAACTTTTTTTAGATTTGTATCTGGAATATCAGATGCTCCCACCCAAGGTTCATGTAGCCAAGGCAGCAACATTCAGAGATGGGACTGTGGGGAAGTATTTGGAGCATGAGGGCTCTGATAATTTGATGGCATTTTAGGGAGGTAGGACGTAGTTGAAGTGAGCCCTTGAGCATGTATTGTCCCCAACCTCCTTCTCTCTCAGTCTGCCTCCTGTCTGCTATGAGGTACGTAGCGTGGCTCTGCTTCACCTTCTGCCATCATGTTCTGCCTCACCTCAGGCCCGAAGCAATGGACCTGACTGTCCTTGGAAGGAAAGCTCAAAACCACAAGCCCAAATAAATCTTTCCTCCTTTAAGTTGTTTATGTCAGGTATTTTGGTCACAGTGATGAAAAGCTGACTAACACAACATCTGACAGTATCAGTCTATTTTTGAAATTTATTAGCACTATGAACTAAAGTCTATACAGAATTCATAAAAGGAGGCCAGATAACCCAAGGTTTCAGTGATAGGACAAAAGCTCTCCACCCCAAAGCACTCAAGGTGTTTTGTATGCAGAAATAAATTTATAAAATAATAAAAACAGGTGTGGCCAAAAGAATAAGAGTCATCATGGAATACTTACTAAAGGAATTTGTGGGAAAACCTCCATTTTGTTGTATCCCCTGTGGCAATGTCATCCTATGGACAGGAGTTTGAAGTTCCAGAGCTGATCCAATCAGCCCAAGAATGTTGCCCCTTGATTTACTTCTGCAGATGGAGCACACACAACCTTCAGAGGATTCCTTGATTCTGCATGTCAGTGCAAATGTCATTGAATTGTACTTCTTTTTAAAAGAAAGATATTTTAAACCTCCTTTGTGGGCTGTTTCTGAGAAATTCTGTTTGTAATGGAGTTCATTTTTAAAAACTTTTTATTTTCTGATGATTGCATAGCTCTACGTTTTCTTTAAATCTTGTTTTGGACTTCAGATTCTCACACTCATACATATACATTCAGACGTAGACACCTGTGTGTGTGTGTGTGTTGTAACAGTTCAAACTTGTCTTTATTTCATAAAAAAAAAATTAGGTATTCTACATACTGGATTGTTTTTAGAGGAAAATGTAATATGGATACTTGGTAATAATGAAGCAAGACAAAATATGAGTTCAATGAAAAAGTTGCCTGATTTCTCATGATTTAGCTATACCCCTAACAGTCATTAATCATAAATTTTGAATTAGGATTTCCAAGTGAGATGGGTCTATGGAAAACACTTAGAAAATTACTCCCAGAGGTGAGACAGGAGAATTCTCAGACTTAATAGAAGGAGGTTAACTAGTGAGTAAGTAGCTTGAAATTAATCACAAACTTTCTAGTAATGCAGTAAGTAATGTGTTCAAAGACATTTCCTTAGAATATAGAGTTTTGATTCAGTGCATCATGGCTTGACTTGCTCAAATAGAGGAGCAAGTATTTCAGCATTTTCTAGTTTTATTCTCATTGAAAATAAATTTCTTCTACATTTTACAGGTACCCTCTCTCCATTGTTCTCAGTCCTTCTGTGGATAGCAGTTGCGATCTGCACGTCTATGCTGTTTTTCTTCTCCAAGCCTGTGGGTATCCGGCCCTTTCTTGTGTCAGTCATGCTCAGGTCAATATATACTATAGGTCTTGGCCCTACGTTAATACTTCTCGGTGCAGCTAATGTAAGTACTTTGCTTAGCTTTCTATTGTTACAGAACTAATTAAAAGTGTATTAAACATAAAACTGTAGCTCTGTGCTTTCACTCATGTAGACAAAATGAATTCTAATTTATTGTGAACCTAAATTAGCCATGGTATAATTTGTACATTATTTAATTTAGAGAAATTAAAAAATGACAGAAAATCGATATATTTAAGGAGGTAGCATTTGGGGCATGACCCAGTTCTGCCATCAATTTAATCTAATCCAATTTTAATGCCATCCGCATCCTATACCCACAGCTATTGACAGCAATGACTCCAAGCCACTGTAAAACATCCTAAAATGATTTCTAAATCATCCAAGAAAGATTAAGTTATATTCAGTAGAACTTAAGAAGTGAATACCTTTTTATCAAATGACCTAAGAAAAAGGGTTACTGCCTGAGAAAATATGAAATTGAACTCCTCTTATGTGAAAAAATATTATAAACTTGTAGAAGGCATAGATAAGATTAATATTCTTTTTGCCAAGTTTTGAAATACTAGAAAAAGGGAGTACATTTTGAAACTTTAGTTAGGTGAGTTTAGAATATGCAAGCTAGAATACTATTTCAAAAAGCAGGTAAGACAATTATACAAATAATATTACCCAAGAAGTAAAATTTTTAAAGGATCTCTCTGCCAGCTTTACACAAGGTGAAACCATAAATGGATATTACCTTAAGAAAAGGTATAACACCAGGCTTTTGAAATACAAATGGACAGGTAAGCCCAGAAATATAGTTATTATAGCTACTGAATTCCTAATGCATTTTATCTTTTACTGAGTTTTTAACATAATATACCCTATTCTGGAAATTTTTTAGCTAGAATTTATCTCCCTTACTACATTATACAGTTTTTAAGAATAGTGCTTGATCATTCAATGTCATAGGGAACATCATAGGGACTCAATAAATATTTCTCAAAGCAGTCAACTAATTTTTAAGTGAATGAACGAGTGAAGGAATGGTTATCTTTGTATTCTTGTACAGTGTCTTTCACATAAAATATGTTCAAATACTTATTGAAAATTTATAAATGAAATAGTCAACCAAACTTGTGAGAATTATGATGCTGAGCTAGTATGAGCAATTCTGTATTTTTGTGTTTCTGATATCTCTTTTATTACAATTCTTAAAAATTAAACATGACATATTTGACACTTCCCAGTTAATCGGATTATTCAAGCAACCAAATTGCCAGTTCTCAACTATTGTTAATAAAGGGAAGTGTATTATAAAGAAGTCTAAAATTAAAGAATCTTGTAAAGTACCAAATATACATTCTGCAAGTTTCTGGAGGGCAGAAGTTGTCACGTTCATGTACATAACCCTACTCTTCTTGCTCCCTTCCAGCTCCTTTTTTCTTTACTACTTGGTATTTGAACATTGAAAATATTTACATGAACTGAACTTGTACTTTCAATGCATTGGAAATAAGCTAATTTGGTAATATTACCAAACCATCTAATTTGAGAATATTCAGGAATATATCTAAATTTTTCTAAACCTATGTATTTGGCTTATTTTTTTCTTTTAAAAAAATAATTTGAATATTAAACCATATTATTTAAAGAAGCAAATATTTTTCATAAACTGGTAACTGACCTCAATAGGACACTAACCCTAAGTTAGAAAAATCCAAGTTTGATAAGTGAAATAATAGTTAGATAGATTTGGGCCAAAAATAACAAACTTTCACTGTGCCCCTGTTATATAATTTAATAGATACTAAAAATAGCAAGAGGAGAGGACATGGCGCTCGCCATCTAGAGGTGGATGTGTCAGACTCACTGTTTTGCATGTTCTTTATCTTTGGACCCAGAATATATTAAAAGATGAGGAATAGCATTCTAATGTCTGTTGGGATAAACCCAAAACACTTGAAGTATTTCTCTTATTCCCTTCCTGGGATAGGATAAAAACAACACTTGTCCTTAGGTTTTGGTGAGAATAATTCCACTATAACAATTGAGTGTTCATATGAAAGGCAAGTCTTATACTTTAATATCATTATGAAAAATTTTTAAAATATGTAAACATATCTACCTTATTAACTATATGAAAATCTGCTGGTACCCTAATAGCTTTTATAGTATAAAACATGTTTGCACAGCCAGATTATGCATTATCACATCCACTGGTCCAGGGCATTCTGATGAAAGAATCAATGTCAATTTGGGACAAACTCCATGGAATAATTGTAATCTTGATATAGCAGGTATTGACAGAAGTTTTATCTATAATTTTAATATTATATCAACTAAGAATTCTTAGTGAATAATCATCTACCTTAACTTTTAACATAACATACTGTAAAATTATCTACGGTTTATTCAGGAGGCAGGAAATAAACAAATGAAAATATGAATTGGTCATGCTGTGTATCTTAGGTTTTAATATGTTCATTTTCTTAATTTTTGCTTACACATTTGCATTGCATAACAGGTGAGATTATAAGTGCTAAAATTAGAGATATCAGAAACAGGAAAAACCAGACATCTACTTGAAAGGTTAGCCTTAATGAAAATCAGAACTAGACTTCAGGCAACTCAGCAAGCCTCTGAATTTCATTCTTCTCATCCGTGGAAGGAATGAGATACTGATACCTAGTCTGTAAGAGAGCAGTTGCTGTTTAGAGCAATTGAGATGAGTGTGGAAGATTTAGAAAAGAACAATAATTAGGATACTGATACAACAGTAATAATGGCTACCATTTACTTAGGATCTAACATGTGAGGCAGTATGCGCTATCATGATTGGAGAGTGTTTCTGTTTTGGTTCTTAGAGTTTCTTGTTCCTGGACTCTGCCTTTCATAATGTTATGCAAACACTGAAAGTCTCTTTTGGAAAAGGAACTAAGTGGGAGGAAAAAAATCCTCAGCTTGTGTGCTGAGCATTTAGGATTACTGGCTCCTCTTTGTTGTAGTACTTCATATTTTTCTCATCTTTATTCATTTCTAGAAATTGAAGTTTTATCTAGATTTTAACTAGCTTATCTTGTCACAGGAGTTATCCCAATGTTTAAGATGTCTCAAAAATTCAAACGTTTTTCTTTCTCAGTTATGAAGCACATCATATAACCCACTATAGTTTCCTTCTTTCTCATCCACTACACTGCATTGATAGTTAATGGTAATAGAGATTAATATGTTCTTCTGACAAATATAAGTGAACATTTTAGAAATTTAGGATCACTTAATATTTTTTCATTCTAATAAGATTGTATGTAAATCTCATTTTAATAGTCATATAAATGTTAAATAACTTGTTTAACCCTTCCATTATCTTTTGTTTAGAAACTTACATTTTAAAATAATATCAATATAGTAAATATCAGATCTTTTAACATCTTGTAAACACTTTTTAGTCACAATGTTTTTTTTTTCCTCTTTCTAACAATGCCTGGAAATGTATAATAGATTTAAAGCTATTTGTACATCATTTGTCTTTCTCATAGTTATTTGTCATGTGGAAATGTTTTGTTATGCTAGAACTTGGTCTTGTCATTTTGCAGAGAGGAGAAGCAAATGGTGTTTAGCAGATAACTAGTCTATCAAATAAACTATGGTGTTCAAATAAATAAATACCCTCAGATATTTACCTGTAGGTAGTTTTCTGGAGGTCTCTTGTTGCTATTGATCTATAAGGTTGAATCCCATCATATGTTCACTTAATATATACAAATTCAATTATACATTCCAAGTCAAAACTCTTATATTCCCACCACCCCTACACACACACACACACACACACACACACACACACACATTTTGAATGCTCCTAACTACTTCTGGTATTCACTTGCAGAATACAAAATTGCTTCAGTGCTGTCTTTTGTACTTAGTGAGAGATGCTACTCTTTATATTGTCCAGGTTTACTGTACTGTTTTGTGGGCAGATTAAAATATTTCCAGGGCAATTCTGACTGCATGCAAATTTTGTCTTACATATTAATCTTAGAACCTTATCTTGCCTACAATGTAACATCACTGAAATAGAGATTTTTTTTAAAAAATCAAATCATCTCATTTTCTCATTTGAGAAGGGTGATTCAGTCAGTTGGTGAAAATATGGTAATGTAGTTGAAGATGATAAATTCAATTTTATCTTTTCAATATATAAGCGGACAAGTCTTGCTTGTTTTTTTTTTTATTCTACAATTTATTCTTGGAAAATAGGTCATATTTTCCCATAGGAACAATGTTAAGATGGGGATACAATTCTTGATCAGGGCCAGAGTATGAAGTTAGATCACAAGGATAATATAAAGATGAAAACAAATGTCTGTGATCAGATGAAATAGTAAAATTTAAAAGACTCACATAAAATTCTAGAACTATAAGGCACCTAAATTCTAGGCACATAATTGCAGACATGAGCAAATAAAGTCCTGTAGAGACAGAGGATGTACTAAAGCAGGAAGTTAGTGCCATAGCCACAACTGGACCCCAGATGGCCAACTTCTCATCCAGTGTTTTTCCACCACACTGCACTGATATTAGTCCTGAAGACATATCCACAGACTATAAAGTGTATGTGGAGATATTACTTTACTGTATGTTTTTTACCTAATTAAAACCAGTGGTATTGCTTTAGTATACATTAATGAACAAGTGACTGTTAAATTCACATTTTGTTTGGGAAGACTTGATGGTGTAGCACTGTTAATAAAATTTCCAGAAAGTTTACCTCTTTGCCTCTCCATGCCCACTCTTTTTTCCCCACCAACATATAACTGACCCCATCCCCATAAAAAATATAGCCTGGGCAGCTTTGAAAACTAAATGGAGAAGGGAGACCAAATGAGACAGTTATGGTGTTGTATATTGGTCCCGTGTGTCTGATTCCAGGGCTTTCTAAGCCAACTCAGATGTTCTCACTAAGCTTCTAGTCGTTGTTGTCCATGTGGACCTTTGCCATAGAAATGATTGCCTACATCACAGTAGTGACAGGTGAAGGACTGGTTAGATGACAGCAGCCAAGTCAGTCGTGACATGAAAAGGGAGAATGGTTTTGCTTTTTCATTATTTGAGAACCAAAATGTATTGCTCTTTTTTGAGAATTCAAATTCAACATATCATTTTTCCTTAGTGTACATGGCTTATAAACTTTTTTCTTACATAAATATTCCCAGCTCTTAAGGAAAGTGTTCTATGAAAACAACTGACAAATTGCATTATATGTAAGAAACCAGAATTCAACTTCTTGCCTAATCAAATAATTATTCTTGCATTTATTTCTCCTTGGTATGAACTCTTTTTTAAAAAAATATTTTTAGTTGTTAATAGACCTTTATTTTATTTATTTATATGTGGTGCTGAGAATCAAACCCAGTGCCTCACACATGCCAGGCAAGTGTGCTACCACTGAACCACAGCCCCAGCCCTTGGTATGAACTCTTTAAATCATGAGGACATTGATTTCCCTGTGTCTGATCTCTAGAGAAATAGATGGATGCCACTGCTAGAGCTGACTCCATCCCACTTCTAGACTTAGTCCAGAGAACAGAAATGTATCTGTCATACTTTAGATCAAGATTCATAAACCAAAACTCTGAATACAAATAAAGCAAATCTCTAATTTTCATGTGAAAATGGCAGAGTCCCTTTTAGGCAGATATGTGTTCTTGCTTTTTCATTATTTGAGAACCAAATGTATTGCTCTTTTTTGAGGACTTAAATTCAAAGTATTCTTTTTTCCTCAGTGTACAGGACTTATAAAGTTTCTTCCTATATAACTTTAATGATGCAATTTAAAGAATTAGAGATCAGGAAACAAGAACTTTCTTAATCACATCATTCATCCTTCTGAAAAGTAATTATTCTTACTTTTAATTCTATTTATTATACCACTTTTGTCTATATTATACTGATGAATTGTAACAAATGAATCAAGATAGTGTAAATTTAGACAAGAGCCACTCAAAACAATTAAGAGAGTAAACTGCTGAATACACTTTGCCAGACATTCTATTTCTTTCCATTTTCATGGCTGTTTCTTGTCAAATACTCCATGTGGAGAAGCACTTTACATTATGTAAAGTCCCTGTTTTTATGATATCTTATGATATCAACCCTGTTCTTGAACAACCCTGTTCTTGAACAATAAATATGAAGACTTCTATTATACCATAGCTGTATTTAATAATAGTGGAAGCTAGTGAAGAAACATTGAACAAAGAAAATAGTAGGAGTTTCTTTCTATTTGGTGTTATTAAAATTGTTAAGATGATGAAGGAGGAAGTGATCAATTATTGCAAGGATCGTTAATTGGCTGAGGGGAAATTTAGGAAAGTTTTGACTTTTTTAGGTGCTGGGCTGTTGAATTGACTGGTCTTTCAAAACATTCACTAATAACCCATGGGTCATTTCATCTGTGTTGATTTGGGCTTCAGAAAGTTGAAGGAAAAGTTTTTTTCACCTTTCAAATTTTATATCTGACTCAAAATGTTATGTTCCTTTTTAATGTTGTTTAGAATCATCCCCTAAGGTACTTTTGCTTATGTTATCTATATAGAAAAAACCAACAGTGTTGCAAAGAGCAATCTGTTTTTCCAAAATTAGGTTTGGATGCTTAAAGATAAATATGTTTCCATTAGATAATGTGAAGAACTCAGGGAACAATGAGGAAGGAAAATTCTAAGAATTCTTGGAATCTGTAATTTCTTCTTTGATGACTATGAGGCAAAATTGGCTCTTATAAATAATGCTGTGATTCAATAACCAAATAGATGGCACTAAGTTTATGATAACTAATGTCTTTATAAATCACTGTACATATCATTGTTATTGTTAAAGAATGTCAATATAAATTTCTACATTCCCAAAGTTATGCCACAAAAGGTAATATTAATTAATTAAAGCCTGAATATAAATGTACTACATGATCAGAGAAATAGTAAACATTCTAAAATATTTATTGAATAATTACTACATATATGGCTTAGAAAATAAATATGTGCATTATGTTTATTTTAACCCAGGTACATAGTACATTCATATTTTCAATGTATATAAAATAAATGGCAAAAAATATTTAATGACTTGCTTCTTTAAAATAATACTCAATATAAAAAATCCAAGATAGAAAAGACAAATCTATATATTTTCTAAAAATTTTTTCTGTTATATTTTAGTGCAGTAAACCATTTTATATTTCTTTTAATATGAAAATAATAATAAAAGTAGTAAAGAGTCATTGTACTAATTGATTCATATTGCACAATGTCTTTTAGTCTTCTAAAGAGATCTATGAGGGAAATTTTTTATTCCAGTTTTTCAGAAAAAAAAACTTTGAGGCTTACAGTTGCATGGACTAGGTTGCATAATTGGAAGAGCCAGGATTTAAATTCAAGTCTGTTTCGATGGCATAGCTAGTTCTCTTCATCATTCTTCTCTTTTACTGAAACTGAAAAGGATGCAAGTTTTGCACATATGATGTTTCTATGCAGATTTATATTAAGAAACCATGAAAGAAAACCACAGAGTATATGGATAATAGTTTTTGTCAGTATCCTACTATGTATGTGAATTCAGGATAAATAAAGACAGTAAAATCAAATCTTTTCCTCCTTTTAGCTTTGTAATAAAATAGTATTTCTGGTGAGTTTTGTGGGAAATCGTGGCACGTTCACCCGAGGATATGGAGCAGTCATCCTGGATGTGGCCTTTCTCTACCACGTGGCCTACGTCCTGGTCTGCATGCTGGGCCTCTTTGTTCATGAGTTCTTCTATAGCTTCCTGGTGAGTAATCTTTACATGGACAGTCACTGCTGAAAAAGCCACAGTGCTGCTGCTGCTTATGCCTTGTCCTTTGATTTATTTTTTATTTTTTTAGAGCAGGGCCTGACATTTAGGACAAATTGTGTTATTTTTAGAATTTCTAAGGAAGAGTGTGAATTATAATTTTTAGTCTTTCTTTTTTTTTTTTTTTCTGGGAAACCACATAGGAGGTATAGTTTTTTGTTTCCTCTCTCAGAAGCAATCAACCATCCCACCTCTTCTCAGGCTTCATAAGACAGCTGCTTTTGGTTTCAGCCAACTAATATTTCCCTTTACATTTCAATATTCTCCAACAGTGTTGGGGAAAGTAGGGATCTATTTTCTTGGGTGCTGAAATCATTGTATTTTTATAATATCAAATGTTATTTTCATCTTTAGAATGTTATCTAAGTAAAATGAGGAGAAACAAAGGCCAACCTAGGGAAAAAGACAATGAGTCATTTGTTTTAGGTACAGTCTTATAGTTTCAGGTTTAATATGTGATTGTTAAGTGTATATATATACATATATATTAATACATATTAAAGAAATATCTATGTATATATTTCTTTCTTTCTTTAAATAGATGTTTTTAAGACTTTTCTAGAATGATTATTCTGTTTTCCTTTCTACATATATACTGTTTTATAGCAATAAACCAGGAGAGGAGTCAATATAAATGTGTTATAATGTTTTGAAACTTAGAACATTACCATGTTGGTTAGCATCATAGTGCTGTAGGGACAATTTATTTCTGTCTCTGGTTCATAGTGAATATACAGTGGAGAGTGCTGTCTAGTAAAGTGATTCCTGAAAACAAGCTGTAGACCTAAAAACATTTTGTTGACCAGTTTATTCAGGCCAGCAAGGAAGAATTCAGTACCTTTTGCTTTCCTATTACATGCCACAATCATGTAGGAAGGCTGAAATGAGGCCTTATTTCCTTTATCGTTTTATCTTTGGAAGAGTTGTGGTTATGAGTGGATTTTATATTTTGAATCAGACATATTGTATTTTGATGCAGACTTATCTTCTAGGCTGTTAAGTTAGATCATTTAGCAATAGTTTTTTTTTTCTGTTCCAGCAATCCAAATGAACTTTGTCTTTTTCCTGATTCACCAGAAAATTCCATTTTTTCCTGTGATATGTAAAGTCCTATTATACCCAGCACTTTTACCTGACTCTGACATGCAATAATGTATAATTTTTAAACTACTTCATTCAGGCATTATTGACTTACAAAAATCTGTATAATATTTAATGTATATAACCTGATGAATCTATAATGTGTTGTGCATTAATCTTATTCATTGAATGGATGGAACAGTATATGAGACTGTTAGTATCAAGATACATCAAGTAATACTAAAACATATGTGAAATGACACATATAAAATCTCTGTTTTCCAGGGAAAGATGTTTAACAAAATAAAAGCTTATTTAATTATTATATGAGTTATTAGCAATAGTATTACTTTTATTTTATGTTACTTAACCCAGTTATAGTTTTATTTTCTTTCAATATTTTATCTTTCAAAGTTTATAATACTAATGCTATCTTGTTTTTATTGGGTTACTTATGAATATAATATCTATTTTGGTGTTTAAAGTACTAGAAGGAAATTTAAAATATAATATTTATTATAATATATTTATTATTATTAAAATTATTTATTATTTTGTACTATTATGTATTTAAAATATTATTTAAAATACAGCAGATTTTAAAATTAGTTTGTGTATTTTAAAGAATATTTGAGTAAGAACTCTCTCTTAGGTCCTCAAGTGTCAGTCCTTTATCTGAAGTAAGGAAAACTACACTCTAAATTTTCCTTTCAGAAATAAAGAACCATCAACCTATCCACTGTCAAGACCTTTAGAACTAGCAAGAGGCTGATGCTGTGGGCTTAGAGTAAGGCTCAGGAATTGTTATCAAGCATCCCACAGGCTTCTGAAAGCTATAAACTCTCTAGAGCTAACCTACTGCATATTGCAAGACCTGTTTTTCAAGCCACTGTTGAGTTAACATAAAAGAAAATCTCCTTCATGGCAACTTAATGCTTAAATAAATTGAATAAACCAGAGTAGTGACAATCTGGAAGTTGAATTTGCATTAATTTGTCTTTACTGAAGAATATTGACTTTATTTCTAAAGTTAGCTCCATCTTCCAGAAGATAAATAGAAAGATAGTTAAACTTGGTTTTTTAGTTGACCTTCATAAAATATTGGTTTCCTAAAGTGAGCAAACAAGTCAAGATCTATTGAGCAGTTATATATAAGACTATAATTGAGAAGTAACTGTATATAACCTTCAGTACTTGGAAAAACAGAAAGCAAGACCTTGGTGTTTCTGAAAGCATGTATGACTCATAATTGACCATTTCAGCCCACAGATAACAGAATACCAATCCCAGTTATTCCAATTTTAATGGTAGTATTAATTTCCAAACTGCTATTTATATATATTTTAAGTGAATGTTATTTTATGTCTTTTAATCAGCTTTTTATAATAAAATGTACTTACTAATGCATAATTTCAGCTTTTTAATGGAGCAATAAATAAACTCATTCTTGGTGTAGACAGTAAATAGCAAACAAATACCTATATTCTTGCCTAGAGCATAGCTTTTCTAATATACTAAAGATAAAATGATTAATGGCCCATTGGCAAAATTGTATATTATAATTATGTTTATACTTCTGCTTCTAAAAGTATTCGCTAAATTAACAGATTTTGTTTTTATTTAGTTAAAAAAAAAGGTGTTTGCATTTCTCAAAGGTTTGAATTCCATACCTTTTCTGTTGCATCAGACTTGTAAAATTGTTCTAATTTCTCCTCTAACCCCTTGAATAAACAGTGCATTTAGTGAATTTGTCAATAATTTATCAGTCAGGTGAATCCACTTTAATTTTTCTAAATTCAAATCAAAGTATACTATTTCTATAATGTCATAGAATAAATTGATATTATATTAATTATGAAGTTATCAGATGCATATTATATTATTAGAGTTATATTTATTGGAAAACAGTTTATTAATATATTCCAAACAGAGAAAAAATAAGTGTTTTGCTTTATGTTTAAGGTGGCTTTGGTTATTTTTTATAGATAAACTAGAATGGCTCACATTTGTATTTGTAATTATCTGTATTCATTTGCTTTTTGCTGCATTGCATTTTTTCTTCATTTTTGTAGCTTTTTGATTTGGTATACAGAGAAGAGACTCTGCTCAATGTCATAAAAAGTGTCACACGGAATGGCCGCTCCATTATTCTAACCGCAGTCCTGGCTCTCATCCTCGTCTACCTGTTTTCCATTATTGGGTTCCTTTTCCTGAAGGATGACTTCACTATGGAAGTGCATAGGCTGAAAAACAGAACTCCAGTTACAGGTATTGTTGCTTCCACTGAATGAGCTTTCTGACGGCAGATATGATTGTATGTAGCTTGTTTGTGGGATTATAGATAAACTTTAATGGAGGAAATTTTCCTTTCATTCCTTTGAAAACATGTTCTTGTTTACTACTGAGAGTCAGGAGCGTGCAGTACTTTCAGAGTACATATTAGCTGTCAATATGTATAGGGAAATACCCACACGAGAAACATCATCTAAGCTCACTCTCAGGAAGAATATTTCAATAATGCTGACCATACTCCAGAAGTCAGCATCTTCAGTGCAGAATAATGGGTTTGGAATTCTTTCCCTCCTCTTTTTCCTTGATCCATTTGCAATCATGATTCCATATGCTTGGTTGCAGTACAATACCATATTATATTTAATTGAAAATGATAAATGCTTTGATTTGGAACCCATCAAATAGTAAGGAATTTAATCTGGAAGATATGCTGGAAATACTGTGATGAAGGGACCCAGTCTATCAGCAGGTGATTTTCAGCATCCTGTACAGTCTAGATTTTTGTTATTTGAGTGGTTTGGCAGCACCCATTCCTGCTCACTGTGATTCGGGGCGTATTCTTTCCATGTTACTTTGGATGTTTTAATTATCATGCTTTCTAATGACTCCTTTCCCCATCTTTCTTACCTTCTATTGTTTTGGTTAAATTTCTTTGTTCCTCTTGTTCCCTGCCTCCTGCTTTTCTACATAGAATCATAGTCCTGCCTTTGCTGATAATTTTTCTGGTGCATCTGCTGGTTCTGGGTTGTAGAGAATAGAAACCACAAAATGGCACAGCCTGTCCTCAAACCATTAAACTTAAAAATAAGATTTAATTAGCATTGCCTTATAAATGATACGCTTTCTTGTCTTTAACAAACATTTCTCAATTATTCAATTGACAGTGTATGGTGTTATCTTTCTTAGACTATGTGATAATTAAGTGACATTTCAATCTATTAGTAATTCTAAGTGATCTAAGCACAGAATAGAAACATTAAATACATGAATGGAAAGTTATTAAGCAGGGACTCTACTGACTTTCATTCCTAGGTGTTAGTCTTTTTTACAATAACCTGAATATTTTCTGCTACTGCTTTCTTTATTCTTCCTTAAGTATTGCTTTGTACACATTAATACAGGTTTTACATATTTGGTGGAAAAGCTCATACATAAATACCTGTGAAGCTCCACTTTTACCAAACTATGAATCATAAACAGTTTTATCATTTTACTTACTTGCTAGACTAGAGGCATGATCACATTAACTTGCTCAGTACAGAGCCAATCTAAAACAGAAACATTGTAATTTCTGAATTCAAAATGTTTATGGTAGTTATTGTCTTAATGAATTCAGTGGTACATATTTTGAGTTACTTAAGAAGGAAGTTGGTGTCATATTATGAATATAAATATTTTCCTTAGAAATGGGAAAAATACCCTTCTTAACAAAATAGGCAACACTAGAGCTATAATTTCAAGCTCTTTACTAAAAATACTTATGCACATTCATATAGAAAGCTGTTAAATAAAGCTTTTGTAAATGCTATGAAAATCTAGCCTGTGGAAAGAGCTAACAAAGTTACACTCCTGATTCTTCACAGATTGAGAGTTTTGTTTCATAGATTGAGTAGTATATGATGTAATGCCCTAGAAAAAGCACCCTTATTTTCATTATATTTTTTGTTCATTTCTAATGCCATGTTGTATCTGTTTTATATCAAATTACTTGAGACTAGATGATTTATAAAGAGCAGAGTTTTGTTTAACTCACAGTTCTGGAGGCTGGGAAGTCCAGGGGCATAGAGCTGACATCTGCTCAGCATCCTCCGGTGAGGGTCTTCTTGAAGCATCTTCCTATGGCAGAGGGTACCACATGGTGAGACAGAGCCAAACTGGTTTTTATAACAGATCCACTCTTACCCTCATAACGTGATCACCCACCTGGTCCTATCTCATAATAATTTGGGGTGGGGATTAAATTTCAACATGAGTTTTGGTGGGGACATACAAACTATATCAGTAACTCTGTTGAAACATGATATAAAATTTACTCTTTCAAGTATTGGATACCATTTACTTGCAAAGTTGACTATGTGTATGGAGTGGAATGACTGAGGATAACACACTGGGGAGCAAGTGAAATTTGGAGTACAGAAGTATGCAGTTCTTCCGTGAGTGTGAAGTGCTGACCAGAAAACCAGTGGATGGGAGCACAGAGGCTGGGCATTTAGAGCTAATGGCAAAAGCATCACAGGTGTATGTGAGAGTGCAGGACTCATTATTTGCAAATGGCTTTGAGACTTTAGAAAGTGGTTCCTACCAGAATATTCTGCAACTCAAAGAAAATTTCACTTGAACAGTTTCCAAGGGAACCCATGTATCAGAAAAGCCCAAGAACTTGGAGGGAAATTTTTGTTGAAAAATTGAGGTGACTTGTCCCTCTTCCCCATCCTCAGTTCACCCTCTTGTTTATCACCCTCATTTTTACTCTCTAGTACCCTGCATGAGCTGCCCATGTGGCTTCTTCACCTATAGCCTGTCTTCTGCCTACCCGCATTAGTCATTATGACCACACCGTGAGTCTGACTGGCTATGGGATGCTTGGTGCAAAGTGTTCTGGTAGCTGAGGTCACTCAGCCTACTCTGTGCCTTCTGTGGTCTCTATGCCCTTTGTTAGGCAGATTGCACCTGGAATTACCCTATTGACTCCCTGCCTCATCTTCGTGCAAGGAAAACATCTATTTTATTTCTCTTCTAGAATTCACTGCTCCCTCTCCTGTTGCATTACACTTTTTTTCAACCTGTACTTCACTTTCTCTGTTCCGCTGCAGTTATGTCTATAACTCTGTGTTGCCTACTTGACTTTCAGTTCTTCAAAACCTCAAATCTGAGCCCTTAGAACCTAGCAGAGGACTCGAGTAGATATCTATTAAGGGGATAGCCACCAGAGCACATTGAGAAACTCCAGTTCTCTCCCTCTCTGACCACCTGATTCTCACCCCTTTCCCATGTCAGTACTGATGGTGATATGCCCACCGTCAGGGGCAGGGAGAAATGGAGGCCTGAGATCTGTGGTCTCCTTTTCCACAGGGGACCTAGCTCTCAGCCCCAGTGCTTGAGTGCTTTGGTAGTTGACAATCCCACCTCTCGTTCACCTCCTCCTCACTTTCCCTTCTAACTCCAGCTCCCATTTGCCATTTCTACTCTTATCGTAGCTTCTGAGTCAAAGAAAAATTTCTTTCATACAAATAGGAAGATTACTATTTTCTGTTCCATTCTGTACCAGGCAAATAAACTAATAGGTAGGTAGATGAGTTTCTGGGGACAATGAAAGAAAGGAAAGATCCTGAACAGGGATCTGGCAAAAAGATTTGTCCTTCCCTGGGTTATTTTATGCCCTTATTCCCTGCAGCCCATACTTTACTGCTAGAAATGCCACTGACTCTAGTCTGTACCTAAGCCATAGGGACAAGTGCTTAGAGTTCAAGGACTGCCAGTTGCATTGAGGGAATGTGTTCTTGGCACCCCAGTTCAGAACCCTGGATGCATCTGGCCGTACAAACATTCTTACATATGGTAGTTAAGGTCTAAATATTAGCAATACTTTATCGCAGCCACTTAAAAAAAGGTAAAATACTTTTAGTGAGTTGGTCCATTAATCTATTCTCTATAAAATTGCTTCAATAGACAAAACTCTGTTCAGGGTTTCAAACCAACTTATTAAAAGACTTTAGCATCACAGTTAAGTGGAATCTGTGTGTTAATTTCTTATTGTTTGCATACTCATCTCTACCCACACTCTGCTTTGTATCTTCTTAGGTAATTATGGAGTTCCTACCATGACTTTGCCTTCCATGATGGAAACATGTGAAAAGGAAAACTGTTCACCCACAATACCATCTTCAAATACAGGTCTGTAGAAAGAACTCTAGGATGGTATAAACTTGATACCTCTGAAGTAACGCTAATTACATCTAAGAAAGTTGCTCTAGGAATTTCATGATGAGATGAAATAGAAGAATAGAGGGTAAAAGAACCCAGAGTATCCAAACTAGAGAAAAATAAATTATCTTGTCTGTTATTTTGAATCCTTATCTTATTTCTTTGTATTATTGCTATTCATGATAATTTAGCAAATTTGTGGTACATGCTGCTAAAATTCTTTTACCATATGACAAACCATTCCGAGTCTCTTTTGACTGTATAGACTTTAACAAAGGATTTGGAAAAGCACAGGCTTAGAACTCCAAAAACTCAGCTATAATCGTGGATCTAGCTAGATGTCTTGGATATATTTTGAAAATTTCCTGGACTTTGTTCATGTGGCTTGCAAAGAGAGACAATGAAAGAATGAATGAAAATTTCCCTACTTCCACAGGAGCTAGTGAGACACTGCATATACAAATGATTTTTTAAAACTCCATATTCTTTTAGTAGTGGCAGGAGTCTGGAAACTATAGCAAGTGTGATGTTTCCTGAACATAGAAGAAATTAATGATTTCTTGAAGCAGTGAAGAAAGACACAGGGACTGTGTGTCATTAAATATTTTGAGAGCTGCCATATATAAACAGGAGTAGATATGATTGAAGAAGATGTTCTGTGTCTACAGAGGACAAAATTGGACTCTGGGAAGATAAGGGGGAAAAGAGTGTAAGGATGGAGCATGTTGTCTGTCTAGTCATAACAACAGTGCCTTCTTTCCTAGTTGTCTTTTGCTTTGAGATGTTGGACTATTACTTGGGGGGAAATGGACATTTTCTTTCCCTGACTAAGATAGTTCACGCTTTATGACCTAAAGGGAGGATTAAACACATTTATCCAAGCTCCCAGTATCTACAGGTGCTGTGAGCAGCTGCCACCAAGACTCGTTTTCCCCCCTGCCCCTGCTTTCCAGTTAAGGCTTACCTTAGTAGAACCAGCTTTCCTCAGCTCATGTGGCATTGCTGTGCTCTGCAGTTTCCAAAATCCTATTACATGCATCCTTCAATTTAAACATCTCCAATTTCTTCAGCCTTCCTCACATATTATAGCAGTGACTCTTGATGTAATACTCCAAGGCAAGCAGTTGAATGGTGCTGTTGCATTCTGGGTAGCAGAATTGGGGATTGCATCACACTCTTGACCCGTATTTGGCTGACTCGTAACTGAAATGCCATTCTTCACTGGCTTAGCTGTTAAGCCCTAAATACCCATCCTGTACTCATATAATTGGGAGTTTGAGGTTTCACATATGAAACCATGCATTTATTTCTCTCTGTTTCTGCCAACTCATAATCCTAGGACTTCGCAGATTATCCAGTGAATAGATGAGGAGTTTTTTGACCAGATGATCTCTTAGTTTCAGGGCAGTTCCAGTTCAAGTGGGCCATGAGTCTCAAAGTAGTATACTTATTCCCTCTTGTCATCCTCAAGTTTGATAAGTTCTACAATAGGATAAATATGGCTTGCCACCTGTTTTTGTACAGCTTGACCTAAGAATGATTATGACATTTTAAAATGTTTTAAAGAAAAAGATGTAATGGAAACTGTATGTTACCCACAGATGGTATTAATAATAATGAAAACCTGTGCCTGTCTGCCTTCTTCCTTCCCTTCCTTCTTCCCTTTCTTCCTTTTACCATCATTCATAAAAATTTCTGGGGCCCTTGCTCTGGGCCAGCCACCATGACCCTGGCCCTTATGATAATTATAAAATATTGGTGGAAGCATGAAAAGCTATAAAATAAGGCTAATTCTGTGGTCAATAATCAAGAGAGACTGGCCATAGGTAAATTATACAGAAAGACCTTTCTCAGAGGAATTAGTTGAGACTTAATAACAATAAGAGTGAGGTCCTGCCCAGTCTTCAAAAACCTGGACCAGGCTTAGCATTTCAGGTACTGTGCTGGACACTTTGTGTTCATGATGTTATTTAATCATCACAACCCTTCTATGACTGAGAGAGACAGGACTAATTATTTTTGTATTTTAGATAAAATTTGGAAGAATCAAGACTTTAATTGCCAGGATCACAGAGCTTGGAAATCAATGTGGATTTCTGATTCCAAAGCCAGCACTCTGTCTGACTGTTATTTCTTTCCAGTTAAAGGATTAATCTCTAATAAATTATTTCCCCCTATCCAAAATTCAGAGATTGTTAAAATTCCACCTGTTAGATTGCCTTTCACTGAGTATGCATGAATGGATTTTCTTTAAGCATGTTGTATATGGAAGGCAATTTCTTGGATACATTCTTCATTGCATATTTATCAACAGGACTTGGTTTTGCTTCCTACTCCCTTTCCCTGGGGACATCTGAGAGTGCATGGAGTAAGGTGTGTTTGGTTTTCATAACCAAAGCTGGATATCTGATAGAGGCTAGGGAGGCTAAATATCCAAAAAGCAGAGGACAGCCCACAACCAAGAATCATCCAGTCCAAAGCATTAATATTGTTAAGGCTGAGAAACTTTGTTTTATCTGGACATTGGTTTAAAACTCTAAATACAAACTTTTCTTTTCACTTTTTAAAAATTTTGTTCTTTTTAGATACCGATGACAATAGAGTATATTTTGACATGTATTTATACATACATGGAATATAACTTATTCTAATTAGGATCCCATTCTTGTGTTGTACATGATGTGGAATTTTGCTGATCTTATATTCATATATGAACATAGGAAAGTTATGTCTGATTCATTCTACTGTCTTTCCTGCTGAATATAATCTATTAAAAAAGGCTTTCTGACACCAGGCATAGCCTACATGTTGGTGGTTGCTTTTTCTTTCTATGTTGTATTTCATTCCAGCTGAGGTGGGAATACAATACTTGGTACAAACTTTGTTCAGTATGTTCAAAATAAATGTTTCATGTGACAAGTTAAAAAACAAAAAAGCTTTCTGAAAACTTTTATACCATATTACTGTTCACCTAAAATGTGATGAGAAGACCTTACCTCTCCCTTTCTCTATGGACAAGTGGAGACAATTCTTTCTCCCAGGTGCATGGTCCAGGGGCAAAGTCTATATCATTTGGGGCTCTAGCTGAGCTAGGAGTGGGAAGAAAGGTAGAAATGCTTTTGCAAGGAAAGCTGCCAAGGTAGGAGGAAAGCAAGGATTCCAGCTGGATGGTAGCAGAGTTTCAGCCCTGGAAGTGTGTTGGAGACATGGTGGGGAGTCCTACATGGTAGCAAGAGCTTTTCACACTTACGAATTATTCCCAAGTCAGTCTTAAAAATATAGAAATGCCTATATTAATCTACTCTTTCTTCCATATCCTTTTTTGCGCTTGACATGCAAGTGTTAAAATTCATTTCATTGAAAATTCTTTGGGTTTGAGCTTCCTTTAACTTTTGTATTTAACTCAGATATTTAACTGCAGAAGTGGAGTGAAAGCTAAAACCTGGTGTTTGTTGTGCAGCGTGTGTCACTTAGATTTAAAAATAACTTTTCTATGTCTAAAACCAGGATTAAGTTTTAATTTGCAAACCCTAGTGTGCATTTGTGAGGGCCTTGGTTTGTTACCTTGTGGACAGCAGGTCCACATTACAAAAGGCCCAGACACACACAGTGGCATAATAACTAGCCTTGTGGTGTTTGGGAGGCAGAGCGACCAGCTCCCGGGGAAGGCTCCTATGGATGTGGGTAAGGTTATTGTCCCAACAGCAGAAAATTCACATGGTACCTGGCAACCAACTGTGGTTGGAAAAAAAAAAAAAAAAACTTTTATTTCATTTGCTACTGACCGCCCTGATTCCTAGACAAAAATATATACTTTTTTAAAAAAGAACCCCTGAACTGACTTTTCTAGAAAAGCAAAACCTTTTTGAGATAATTTACAAAATATAATCACAATTATGCTGTAAGTAAAAAGCCATCTGAATATACAGGAAAAAAAGGAGGAGGTTCACAATTGTTTAACATTTATAAGTAATTCAAAGTTAACATGTTTCGATATTTTACTTTAATAGAAAAGATCAATAAGTACCAGAAACCAGTCAGCATGATGCACTCTACATTTTGGCTTCCTACAGAATGCCTGGTGTTTTAAATTTTTTTCCTAGTTAAAAATTTTCAAATCAGCAATTCCATAATAGATGGATTTTAATTAAAGCTGAAGACTTAAAAAAAAATGGGTTTCTCAGTTGTGTTCAGATTTCCAAATGTATCTCAGTGATAATCCATTTCTTTCTCAGAAACCATAAACTGAATAATTTAATTATTAATGCAAAAAAAGATGAAATTAGTAAATCTTATTTAAGCATGTCCAGTATTTAAAAAATTTTATAGACTACCACTTCAGATGAGAGGGAACTGTTTCAGAAACAATAAAATTTATTTTGATTCCTGTCTTCATAGGAAAGATTTTTTACAGTATGGAGAAAAATATTTAACAATAGTCAAATGAAAATGGATAATTTAACCTCATATTGTTCCAGTATCAAATTTGTTAATTATGTTAAAACCGTACCTTTTCTTAAGATTTAAAAGCCATTAATCAGTAATGGTAATTACAATAGCTAGAATTTGTTGAGTCCTAACTATGTACCAAGCACTATTCCAATTTATTTTTACATGTGAATATGTAGACCTTTTCAGTGTTGCTACACTGAAAGTCAGCTTCCACTAATTCTTTCCTTTTGTTTATAACCAACATATGCTCTCTCTGCTTTCATAATCACCTCCATTTATTGTCCCTACTCCCTGGTCACCAGGAGGACCATTGCTTTGCATCTGAAATCTTTTGCTTGGTCTCTCTCTTTTTACATACACTTGAGGTTCTAATTGAATCTCCCTCTGGTTTCCACCAAACGAATAGTTTTAATACCAAAGTTTCTTATGAAACAATTGGGCCTACACTGTCTCCTTCAATCTGTGCAGCAACCACCTTCTCTGTTATTATTCATCTCTTCCTGCTGGTTCCCAGTGACCTTATTGTTAAATCCTATGACCTTTTCTAACCTCTCATTGCCCTTGACTCTTCCATAATTTCAAATTTTTTTGTCATCCCTTCCATGTTTAAATTATTCTCTTCCTGAATTTCACCCAGAATTCTGGTCTTCTCTGACTTTTTAAAAAATGTCTGTCGTCTCATCCTGTACACATAAAAATCATCAACATTCCTTCCTTGTCTTCATCAGAACAGCCCATATCCAGTTCTTCCATCTGAATTGCCTACTTTTGTGGTCTAATGGGACCATCCTTTTCCTATGTCACCACTGGCTGGACAGCCCTGGTATGGTATTCAATGCTGCCTTCTCCCTCATGCCTAAAACCCCATCTGCTCCTTTTCGTTCATCCTTCCCCCTGTTCTTTGCCATTATCCTGGTAAAGCCTCATAGCACATCATGCCTGAATTATTGCAACTGCCTCCTAAGTGGTCTTTCTACCTCCAGTCATTCTCTCCTCCTCAGTTCACCCAGTTTATCACCACTACACTACTTGTCAGAAATCACTGCTCTGAATATTTCCTCCTGTACCCCCGGTCAGCCTTTCCACGATGCTCCATTACCTGCCCAATAAAGTCCACACTCCCTGAAGCTTCACAGAGAGCTCTCCGTTTATCGCTCCCACTTCATCTTCCTCTCCTGGGAACTCACTGGTTTATTTGCTGTTCATTGTTCAAGCCTATATCTCTCCACCTCTGTGGCTTTCGGCTTATGCCACGTGAGATGTGTCTCTGCTCAAGTCTTAGGCCACTGACTTTTCAAGATAAACTCAAGCTCTGTGTTAATTATTGAGACACCTCGCCAATTATATGTGGCGTGGAAGGTTCTTGCGCTGCACTGATGGCTTTGTACCACTTCTATGTGTTGGATCACGAGCTATTTTGCAGTGTACATGTTTTTCTCATACTATTTCCCCAACCAGAGGGTAAACAACTTTGCCCCTGTTGGAAGCTCTCCAGTTGCTCCCCACAGCTTTCAGAATACAAGCTTGATGGAATCCCCGAGCTCTGCTCCCACAGCTCTTCTCTCATGCCTTCCACACGCCTCTTTATATACCAAAGGCCCAGTGGCCTCCGCCCCCTTGGGGTCCCTCAACACCCCGTGTGCTTCCACACCTGTTCACCTTTGCTCATCCCATTTAATCTGCCCAGAACGCCTTACTTCACTGATTTTACTCCCCAGGTGTGCCTTGTCTTTCCAGGGTCCCTTCAGGTGCCACCAGCTTTCAGGATGCCTACCCCTTTCCTTTCCTAGGACCATGTGTCCTATGGACCGGGACACCCTCATCTCTCTCACCTCTATTCCTAGCACCTAGCCAGTGGCTGCTGGTATGATGAAATGAACAAGGCAGATGTGATATGGGCAAGGCCAGCTGGTTACACAGGTAACCACAAGGTGGCATTTATCTATGTGAATTTATCATGATATGGGCCCTGACTTTCAGCCTGAAGGTCTGGGAACTTAACCTAACAAATTGAGAGTGGATCCATCTCACAAAGGTAGAGCTTTTTTTAATTGATTTTTTAAAACTAAATGATACCAGAATGCATTATAAATCTTATTACACATACACAGCATAATTTTTCATGTCTCTGGTTGTATACAAAGTATATTCACACCAATTCGTGTCTTCATATATGTGCTTTGGATAATGATGTCCGTCACATTCCACCATCCTTTCTAACCCCCTGCCCCCCCCCTTCCCTTCCCATCCCTCTGCCCTATCTAGTGTTCGTCTGTTCCTCCCATGTTCCCCCTCCCTACCCCACTATGAGTCAGTCACCTTATATCAGAGAAAACATTCAGCATTTGGTTTCTGGGGATTGGCTAACTTTATCTAGCATTATCTTCTCTGATGCCATCCATTTACCTGCAATTGCATGATTTTATTTTCTTTTAATGGTGAGTAATATTCCATTGTGTATATATACCACATTTTGTTTTATCCATTCATCTATTGAAGGGCATCTAGATTGATTCCACAGTTTAGCTATTGTGAATTGTGCTGCTATAAGCATTGATGTGGCTGTGTTCCTGTAGTATGCTGTTTTTAAGTCCACAAAGGTAGAACATTATTAACCAAGCTCATAGAGGCTCCTGCCTAAACCATGAGCCCATCCACTGATTAGTACTGAGCAGGGTGACTGGACTGATGCTGACATTGGCCTGACCTGGGCCATATCTGCCTTTTTACATGGCACACCTACCATCCATTCTCTCATGATGTATTTGCAGCCAATCAATTTTATTTCACTATGGCTAATCACAGGAGTTGCATATGGATTTTGTCAACTCACTTCTTAGAGAATAAAGAACCTCATTTCCATATTTGGAGGAGAGATAGGAGCACTTTCCTGTCACTTTTTTAAAAATATTTTTTTAGTTGTTTATGGACCTTTAATTTATTTATTTATATGTGGTGCTGAGAATTGAACCCAGTGCCTCATACATGCTAGGCAAGTGCTCTTACACAGAGCTATAACTTCAGCCCCTCTTGTCACTTTTATGTACTGATTATGATACTTGATAAGTCTTTAGCAACTGTTTGTTGTGACATGACCAAGCAGTTACTGAATGATTAAATGAATGCAGACCATGCCACTAGATATAAGATTGCTTTGCTTGAAAATCTAACTGTAGCAAAGTAGCATATTCACATGTTCCATGTGACCTCCTTACTGGAAAACCATTTTTGTCTTTCATTTGCTGACACATTTCTAACCCTTTTTCTTCTCATTCTTCTCAGCCATCATGTTAGGATCTGCCCCCGTATGTTGGACCCTAGCTAGCACAGTACAGACAGCGTAGTCCACTGCTCACCCACTTGCCTTGTCTGCTCTGCCCCAACACCTCTTCCCCATTGTTCCTTCCTCCAAAGGGAGTTTTCTTTCCCCTGCTTTCTAAACCACAGTGTGCCTTGGTTCAGCTCTGAGATAAGTGACCACCGCAGATTCTGCCACTGTCTTTGAAGCCACCTCTCATGCTTGCCCATCCCTGGCTGTAACCAGATGTATCCCAGCATGTTAAAAAAGGGACAGCTCTAAGGAAAGTAAAAATACCAGAATCCCTCATTCATACAGTGTTGAAATCTGTTCAGAAGGGAAAAATCAGTCTTTCCTAACAATGAGCTAAACCAGCTATTGTTCAAGGATCACATAGACAGATTCTTTTTATTTGCTTTACTGGTGGTTGCTTGTGCAGTCATGCCTGGACATATGGACTGTAGTTACAGAATCCCAAAATTCAATGCCCCTGTGTTTTTTGTTTGTTTGTTTGTTCTACTTTGTAACCAAAAAACACCCTTCTGCTCATTTATTAATGTTAGAACATTCTGATTCTAACATCCAACTTAGTATAAGTTTGTCACTATTTTAAATTATTAGGAAATTATGTTTTAAGTCTGAGAACTATACCTTTAGACAATATTAATCTAGCCTAAGAATTTTTCTGTTATGTAATACCTTTTTCTCTCTGTCCATTTCTCCCTGAGTAAAGGTTTTCATATAAATACATTGTGTTTCTCATCCGTACCTCCAAGTTGTTCCTTAAGAAAACTTAGAAACTTAACTAAAATGACGAAATAATTGTGCCTGCCCAAAATGTAGGCACTTACTGAAGTGTATAGCAGTCTGTGCAGTTTTTACATACCATAAACATAATCTTTGAACAACCCTCGGAAGGGTTTTATCCTTAAACAGCCCTTCTCATTTTGCAGATGAGGATGTTGAGGTTCAACATTCTGGAGCCTTTTGGAACACAGCAGGACTTGAAGCCTGGTCTAGCTGGCTTCCTTGTTCATGCTCTTTCCTCTGTGAGACTTGTGTCTCCTAGGTGACATGGCTGTTTGTGGAGGTTTTACCACAATCTCTTCCCACCACAACAATGCACAGTGAATATTGGCTTTCTTATATTTTGTCATTTCCGTTCTGTCATTTTTCTATCTGTGCAAGAAAAAAAATATTTCAGAAAATTAAAAGTGTGTCTTCATCAGTGTGTGTCAGTCATGTGCCGACACATATGAAGTAGATGTCATGTGGCTTTAAAAATTGTGTAATGGCACAGTCAGAAGTACAATATTTGGAAATAGATAACAGTATGTTTTTAAAATGTAGGTTTGCTATATCATTTATGTGTTTTCATAGCTGACGAAGAGTATGAAGATGGCATTGAAAGGACATGTGACACTCTTCTTATGTGCATTGTCACTGTGCTGAACCAGGGCCTCAGAAACGGTGGTGGCGTGGGGGATGTGCTCAGAAAGCCGTCTAAAGATGTAAGTCAGAGGAGAAGTATTTTTTTCAAGAAGCATATAATTATTTTTTGCAACCTTTCTTAATAGCATTTATAATATGATTTTGTTTTCATAGTACTATATTGTTTGACAGTGGCCAATAACATCTGCTAATTGTGTACTAGGATTACACAGAAATAGCTGTAGCACTAACAATCTATGTATGCTAGTAGGGTTATGAAATGCATCCACGTCTGACCTCTGTATTCTGTTACCACAACAGAATCATGACTGCAAACTTCATCTAAGGGTTGATTGTTACATAAATCACAGCAAGGAGGCCGCCTCTTGTCTATCAGGTTTCTCAGACATAAAGATTTACTCTTTGCTTCTGCCTGGGAAGAGCCTTCATTATTTATCCATGATGAATATAAACTTTGAACAAATTCTAATAGGATTTCATATATTAAAATGGCAAGGAAGGAAAAAATTTTAATAATTATAAAATCTTGAATGCCTGGCTAAGAGCTTTAAAGTCTTAATTCTGCAGCTGGCCAATTGTATAATGTCAAGTCATTTAAACTTATAAACTCAGGTCCGTCAGCGGTTAAACTGAATTACATGATCTCTAATGTATATATATATTTTTTTAAAGTTTTTTTTAGCTGTAGTTGAACACAATACCTTTATTTTATCTATGTATTTTTTTTATGTGGTGCTGAAGATCGAACCCAGCACCTCGAATGTGCTAGGCGAGTGCTCTACCGCTGAGCCACAACCCCAGCCCCCTCTAATGTATATTTTGATACTGTTCACTAGGTAGAAATAAGGGTGGACTCTGTATTCTTGACCTCTTAACGCTGAGGACAAACCTATTCCAGAAATTGACAAACACTTAGATCCTCTCAGCTCCCTAATTACTGACTTTTGGAATTAGTATTTAACTACATTTTGTGTAGTGTCTGGAATGTGGCCCACTGTGCCAAAATGCATTTAGTGGAATCCCAAAATAAAGTAGTTTCTAAAGAAAGGTGCATCCGCTCCACTGGGTAGAAAAATATGCTGTCTTACAGAAGTGGAAGGGTTTGAGAATAGGGTAGGCAGTTTATCTTAAAATTCTTAAAAGAAGATAAAGATAGAAAGTGGGGGTTATTATTTTTACAACTGTGGATATTATTTACATTTATTGAATATATATATGTGCTAGGCAGTATGCTAAATCAGATCAGTATAACTTGAAATTATGTATAATATTCTATATATTTTTCTTAAAATTTTATTTCAGGAACCCTTGTTTGCTGCCCGAGTGGTTTATGACCTTCTATTCTTTTTCATTGTCATCATTATTGTTCTTAACTTGATTTTTGGAGTTATCATTGATACCTTTGCTGATCTCAGAAGTGAAAAACAGAAGAAAGAAGAAATTTTGAAAACAACCTGTTTCATCTGTGGTAAGTGTTCTCCATATGCTAAAAGAATAGATGAATAAACTGTTTAGCAGGAGAGAGGGGCTAGAATAATTTTTTTTCATTTGTCATGCTTTTGGAAAATCTACTTGAAAATGAAGGCTGGATAAAATTCAGATTATGTAACAGAAAAGTACACTGGAATTCTCTGCTTCCATAAATAGAAGAATTGGATCCCAAAGCTATTCTGTCATTATTTCTGCAATTTGTATGATTCGCTGATTTTAGAATGTGATGCAAAAATGTCAAAAGGTTTCCCCAACTGGCTTTTATCACAAAAATGTATTAATTACACAACAGAATGATTTGGGGCTTTTGGGGAGGGTTAAATTATGAATTCAAAGATGCTTTTTCCAGAAGCTTGAACTTCTATTCTCTAACATCACTGTTTTAGATTCTCATCTTTAAAACTGGGGGGTGCTTTCTCCTAGTTTTCAAGCATCCCAGCATACCCACCACTCTCCTCCCTGCCGCATCATCATCTCTCTCAGGAGCCCCATCCTTCCCTCTGTTGGCATCCTTCTCTTGGACTCGGCTCTCTTGTCTTTATTATTCATACCACATACTAAAAAACTAAGAGCACCAAATTAGACTGGCACGAAGTGAACCAGGAGTATGTGACATCTCCAAAGCCCTTTCTGACTTTAGCTGTCCCTGCAGCTGGTCTCCTGTACTGTAGAATCCCTCTCCCTCTTTGGATGACCACCTACACTAGGCTGACTTCACCCTCTGATTTTCCATGTTGGGCTGAAGATTCTTTGGCTAAAAGTCACCAGATAAGCATAAGGGCTTCACTCCAGTGTAACCATTTATAGCTTAGATTGGGCCTCAGTAAACCCCATTTTCTCCCCAGTTCATCTTTTGTGGATTATTTTGTTTCCTCCCGTGGCTCTTCAAACCTTTCCAGAGATGTACCAGAGAATAATGTGCAGTAAAGTGCTGCATGCCAGGGAAACAATTAAAATTGACACATACCCTGTCTCAGGGTGTTCACGATCTGTTGTGGGATACAAACATACTAAACAGCATACTAAACAGCTGTCATTTGTGATGAGAGAAATATTAAAGAAGTTCCCGCTGAGCTGCAAGGACCCAAAGGACGGTGACCTCTTCAGGTTGGAGTAAGGAGCAATGGAAAAGAATCAGGAAAACCTCTTAGGAGAGCTAATGGCAGAGCCAATGGCTTAAGATGGAAGAGCATTAGCCAGCTGGAGATGGGTGGAAGCAGAATGGCCAGGAGATACAAAGGCTCAGAGGAAAGAACAGCACCATGAGGAGCTTCATTTACTCAAGAAAATCTCAGCATCATCGAGTGTGAAGTTCAGAGCAAGGGATGCCAAGAGGACAGGTTAGCCAGATCATGCAGATTAGCCTTTTTGGTTAGGCAGCATGGACTTTATCCTACAGACTTAGGATCATGAACCATTAAAGAATCATAAATAAAAGAGTTAAGGTTCTAATTTTTGTTTTAGAGCAGTGTGGCAGCTTTGGGAGGCTCTTTATCAGGAAATAGTCCTGCAAGCAGAGTAACCAGGTAGGAGGATGTGGCCACAGTTCAAGCAACAGAAAGGTAATATAAACCTGATTCATTGAGTAGTGGAGGTGTTAAGGGTAGAAGGCAAGAAATATTTAGAGGACAGAATTTTTAAACCTTGGTGGCTAGGAATACCGATGACAGATACCTTAGGTACTTGGGTGGAGAATAATACCAACAGGTGATTGTCTTAAGAATAGATGAATAAAATCCCTTTAGGTAGGAATATTCTGAGTTTAACTTTAGAAATAATTAAATTGCATTGTGCATTGAAAACCTCAGTGTTGTACATCCAGCGTAGGCCAGTGTATGAGTATGAGTCTCAGGGAGTGGGTCTGCACTAGAGACCAGTCAACTGGGGAATCCTCAATCTGTGTGGGGTAAAATCAGGAGCATGGGGAAGAGCTTCTGAGTGAGAAAACACTCAGCTTGGATACATGTGGAAAGCACCAGCCTTGAAGAGTTAGGAGAGAAAAAGATTCACATACCAAAAAACTAAAAGCACCAAATTAGACTGGCACGAAGAGAACCAAGAGTATGTGGCATCTCCAAAGTGAGGGGAGAAAGCCTCATGAGACAGGAATGAATGCTCAACCCTGCCAGAGCAGAGAAGGCCAGTAGTATGAAGTGAAAGGGCCTCTGGACTTCTCATTCAGAGTCTCTGGTACTTTAGGTAGAGCAGATTATAATGCTGAGCAAGGATTTGCTAGAAGGAAATTAAGACAGAAACTGGAGTCTTCTATTTTGGTATCTGGATTAGAAGGGAGAGAGCAAGGTTGAGAGGTAGCCAAGGAAGATGTCCTGCAGTCATTCAGAAGCTTGGAAAGAACATGCTGAGAGGCTGTCAAGGTCCCACCTTCAACCTTGGAACCTCTCTTTTAGCATCATCAACAACATCATCATGGGACATCTCAAGACTATTTATTGAATACTCATTAGACAATGGATTTTCAACTTAGATTTTTTTTCTTTGAATTTTTTTTTTTTTTTGAAAAACAAAGTATATTCTGCATGTGGCCAAAACCTTTCTTTACACACATGGAAACAATTCAGATCCTATCAATGTCTGGCTAGTAATCAGTAGAGCCAGGATTTAAACTCAAAAGTCCACTAAGCTACATGATTCTCTTTAAATGGCAGCATCAGGTCATGGTCTAACTCAAGGACAACCAAGCCCGGGAACAGATCCAAGTTGAGGAGTGTAGTGATATGGGGCTGAGCCATTATAGGGAAGGATGAGTTCCAGAGGGGAGAAAAGATGCATTCTTGGGAACTTCTGGTGTGCCTCATGGTCTGCCTTTCACTGCCTCCTCTAAGTCCTTTTCTTCATGATCCTAACTGTCATGTTGGTGCACTACCTCTGAAAAAGGCTGTGTTTGAAAGAGAGGGTCACTAAGATGGGAGACTCATTCTAAGACATGATCCTATGTCCCATGGCTTTTCATGGTTACTTTAAAAACCTATGACCTAGAAGTTCCTTAAAACATCACAGTAACCCTCATTGCCAAACTTAAGTCTTCTTTCCAAACTCACTATTAATTTCCTGTTGACCTTTTTTTTTGTACTTCTGGTTGTTCATTCTTTGGTTTTACCCCAGACTCCTAAGAAAGAAGTTTTGATTTCTTCTCCCAAACCCCTAGAAAAGAGATTTAATTTTGACATTGACTTCTTGTCTTTCCTCTCTGCCATCCTCTTTAACCTCCCTTTTGTACAGATTATTGCCAAATAGGCCTCCTCAGCTCCAAACCCTCCCTATGTTTTCCCATCTATTTTCATTTGTTTATGGGACACATAGACAGACGCATCTTCCCGGTAGCCAGACGTTGTTCCATGTCTAAAACCAATACATCATGTCTACCTCTCCACTCTGACCCAGCTCCTAATCCTGACTTACATGCTGCACTTCATGATGTCCTCCTCCCCTGCCTCCAGTTGTCTGGCTGGGAATGTCACCGTTGTTTTTTAGCATCTCCTTCTTCCTCTTCCAGATACACCAGCTACCTTGAGCTAATGAATCTACTTCCACAGTCACACATCTTCATATATTCCCACAGCCACACCTTGGATTTTCAGGCTCATCTTGACTCATGCTCCAAAATGGTCTGCTCAGTGCTGCCAGACTAATTTTTCCACTTTAAATTCATCATTTTCTTACTCAAAGAGCCATCAGTAACAGTCTATAACTCTAAAACTCTAATTTTCCTGGCATCTAAGAAACCTCACGATTTGGCCTCTTCTTTTTTTTCCCCCTACCTGTTTATCTACATTTATTCCATTTATATCCCTGTTCCAGTCCAGCTGGTTACTCATGTTTAACTTCCTGAACTCCCTCTGTGTTCTCAGTTGTGGGGCACATTCATTTTAAAATTCCAAACTCCTGAGCTGTTGAGTTCCTGCTCGCCACTCTCTGAGGCCCAGCTCTAAGGTCATTATGCCATGAATCCATCTCTGATCTCACCAACCAGAGCAAATATGTCTGCCCTTAAATTCCTCACATCACACTCAGCTCTACGTTGCTGTACATGTCATGGCTGTCTTATCACCTTTGCTGAGTGCTGTGCACCGTGTATGCTAGAAAACACATGAACCTCATGATCAAATAGACATAGCTCTACAGTGGTTCCACATCTGGCTGTGTGATCTTGGCCAAGTTTCTTACCACTCTGAGCCAGCTATGTCATATGCCAGGTATTCAGGGATGGAGGGTGATATGTCAAGAGGTGCAAGGATATGTTGGATCAACATATTCTAAAGTCTCTTTCCTGGAAGTTTTATGTTTATTCAAGTCCGAGGGGCCATTTAGGTAATTTAACCTGAGAATAAATGTAAATAGTGTTTTTATATTGGAACAAATATTATAAAGTATATCAAACTTTGTGTGCACATTTAAATAAAATGGAAACTTGAAAAAAAACAACAGTTTGTCAATTGGTCCTGGGCATTTTTAGGAAATTAAAAGGTGGAAATGTGGAGAGTATCATGATGATGGATTTCTAGACATGCACTCATTGCTGGACTCTCTATACCTGCAAGATATGGTGCATATCCTATCTTAATTATAAGGTTTATTAAGATATACATATCTTAATTACAATTTAATTACAAGAAACATTTAAACAGCCAGGATATTTGGGAGTTATATTAGTAAGTTGTAAAATAGTTGCAATTAACTCAGAATTGTGTTTTAGTATAAGGGGGTTATCTGTGGTTTAAAAAAAGAAGATATAAAATCAAATAAGAGGAGAAAACCTTGATAGCAAGAGAGACTGGCTCCAGGTGTTTTCAAGACACACGCACAGTGGTTGGGAAGATGTGGATTCTGTGACAGGTGGTGGCAGCAGCTAGGCTTTCCCAGCCTTGAAGGCTATGTCCAAACATTTGAGAGTTAAATGTGACTCAGAAAATAATTGCTGGTAATTCTGAAAGTGGCCATGACTGGGTGATGGTTAGCAGAGGACAGAGCTGAAGCAGTAATCGTAGAAACAAAGTAGCTCCTGTATCCAATGGCTCATGCTTGTAATCCCAGCAACCTGAAAGGCTGAGGCAGGAGGATCACAAATTCAAAACTAGCCTCAGCAACTTAGTGAGACCCTGCCTTAAAATAAAAATTAAAAAGGGCGGAGGAAGTGGCTCAGTAGTTTCACACTTATTATGGTTTGGATATGAGGTATCCCCCAATAGCTCACATGTGAGATAAGGCAAGAATTTTTTCAGAGGAAAAATGATTGGGTTGTGAGAGTCTTAATCAGTGAATTAATCCCCTGATAGGGATTAACTGAGTGGTGACTGAAGTGGTGGGGTGTGGCTGGAGGAGTGGGAATTGGGGCTTGATTTTGGGGTATATATTTGTATCTGGCAAGTGGAGATCTCTCTCTCCCTCCTATCATCATGTAAGCCACATCCCTTTGCCATATGCTTTTGCCATGATGTCCTGTGTCACCTTGAGCCCTGAAGGATGGAGCCTGCCTCTGAAACTGTGAACCCTCAAATAAACTTTTCCTCCTAAAATTGTTCTGGTCAGATTTTTTAGTCACAGCAGCAAAAAAGGTGACTAAAACAATACCTCTGGGTAGTTCAATCCCTGGTACAAAGAAGCAAATATATATACATATACACTGATATTTGTGTAGACCATATATAAAATGTATACACACACACACACACATACACATACACATACACATATACATATCTCTGTGTGTGTGTGTGTGTGTGTGTGTGTGTGTTTTGAATTGCTGGAGGCTGAAAACCCAACAAGAAGGAGATGTGTGGATAGACCAGGTGTGATGAAACAACATGACAGGCTATCTTGCTCTGGCAATATTACCCTAATATCAATCATGTCAGAAAATTCAGAATCATTCTTGATTCCTCCTTCACCCTAAGTCTACACCTGTAATTATACTGACCTTTCAAATTTTCATTCTAAATGCCTCTTCCACCTCTCTTATTCATTTACACAATTTTTCTATTTTTCTTTTGAGTGTAGCTGAATGCCTACTGTTTGCTAGAAATTATGCCAGGTGCTGATATTATAAAAGTTAATCAGACAGTAAAGTGGTAGAGGCTGAGACAGAGACAGACATTTTCTTAGCCAAGTGTTGAGGCCCCCCGAGATCAGCCATCTAGCTGTCTGTGGGAGTCAGTGGTGCAGTGTGTGAGCTGAGTCTTGAGGAAGGAATATTTGCAAGGCAAAAAGGAGAGGAGGTGGAGGCAGAGACTTGATGTATTTGGAGAGAAAGAGAAAGAGAAACTGCCAGTTTGGATTGTCAGCGAGTGGAGTCTAAGGATCACCTCAAGTTCCCCACTCAACAAGGACTTCCTAAACAGCAGTGAAGGAGGAGACTTTTAATGAGCTAAGTCAGGTCCACAAGCTACCCGATAGGATTTATCAAGTAGGCAGCTGGAAGTGGAAACTGAAGTTGAAAAGAAAGGCTCATACTGGAGATGAGGATTGAGAAACCATCAACGTGATGATTGTTAAGATGGTGGGAATCTGTGGCAAAGCCCAGCGAGTAAGAGCCCATGCAGAGGAAAGAGCCGGTTCTGCTCTCAGCTCTCCCCTACACTGCCCTAGTGCCTCATTCTCTACCTCAGCCCTTTCTCTTCTTCTAAATTCTGCCCAGGAGCTACTTGAAGTACAGCTCTGAATCTGCCAGGCTCCTCTCAAATGTCTTCTGAATGCAGTGCAAGCACCACAGCTTTGAGTTTAAAGCTCTTTGTAGTTTGTGCCAAACATACCACTCCATCTTATTTCCGGGGGTTCCCTGTGAACCAACCAGGAACTGACATATCCCTGGACAGGTCATCTGCCTTCATCTCTAGTTCTGCCATGCCAATTCCCCTGCTCATGTGACAAAAGAATGTGAGTTTTAGAGGCAGAAGTATTTTTATTTAAATATTGACAAACTCTTCCATTAACTAGAAGAGTTAACTTGAGTAATTTGTTGAATTATTCAGAATCTATTTCTTCACATGCTAAAAAGTCATATTGAATTATTGTAATTATGATAGTGTATTTAGACATCTTTATAGTTGTTGACATAAATAGGTGCTCATCAAATATTAAGCTCATTTATTAAGCCATACACCTCTTTTCCACTTGCCATAATCACGTTCCAAGGCAGGATTTTTAAAGCTTCACACTTGTTAGAAACCATTTAAATATACCTCGTCAATTCATTTTGCTCTCTTTATCCTTCTACTTTAGCACATAATGCAAGTTATCTGTTCCTCTACCATATCATGGGTTACTTGGTATCAGAAACATTGTGTTTGTAGCATTATTGTCTTGCAAGCAGTAGGTGTTTGAATTGAGTTCTTGAAATTTTACTATAATCTACACCACCCCATCTCTCTCTTTCTTGATAATAGCTCTATTAAGATATGTTTAACATGCCTTACAAGTCTCCCATTTAATGTCTATAATTCAATAGTTTTCAGCAAATTTGGAGTTGTGGGTAGATCACTATAATCAATCTTAGAATATTTTTATTGCCACCCCCCAAAAGAACCCCTACACTTTAACCATCACTCCCCCACACTTCCATCCTCCTTAGATTTGGGCAACCACTGATGTATTTTTAACATTTCATATAAATGGGATCAAAATATCTAGTCTTTGTGACCAATTTCTTTCATTTAGTATGATGTTTTCAAGTTTCATTTTATACCCTGTATTAGTACTCCAGGTCTTATTATTGCAAAAAAAAATTACATTTTTGCATATATCATATTTTGTTTCTGGTCATCAACTGAAGGACATTTGGGTTGTTTCCACTTTGGGCTATTATAAATAATGCTACTATGAGCATTATTTATGAGCATTTTTTATTACTATTCCTGGCTATTGTATGTTTCTTTCTTTCTCTTTTCATGAACAGATTTTTTCTATATTTTATTGATGTATTATAGTTGTACATAATGATGGGATTTGTTGGTACATTTTCATACTCACACACTATAATTCGGCCAATATCCCTCCCCAGTATTTCTCTCCTTTCCTCCCTCCCCTGGTCCCTTTCCTCTACTCTACTCATTTCCCTTGGATTTTCATGAGATTCCCCTCACACATACACACACGCCTTTCTTTCCCTTTTTTACTCTTTGTCTTCCACATATGAGAGAAAACGTGACCCTTGACTTTCTGAGTCTGGCTTATTTCACTTAACATAACCATGAACAGATTTTTGTGTGAACATACATTTTCATTTCTCTTGTTGGACCTGTGGGTGGAATATGCTGAGTCATATGGTAACTCTTCTGTCTAACCTTTTGAGGAACTGCCAAACTCTTTTCTAAAGCAGATGCATTATTTTATTTCTACTAGCAGAATATGAGGGTTCCACATCCTTGCCCATACTTGTCACTATCTGATTTGCTTGGGTGTTTTCTTTTTTTAACCCCGGGATGCTAAACCACTGAACCACACCCTCAGCCCTTTTATATTTTATTTTGAGACAGGGTCTCACTAAATTGCTTAGGGTCTTGCTAAGTTGCTGAGGCTGACTTTGAACTTGGGATCCTCCTGCCTCAGCCTCCTGAGCCACTGGAATTATAGGAATGTGCCAGTGTGCCTGGCTATATTGTATGTTTCTTTCTTTCTTTTTTTATTTAATTAATATAGCATCTTAGTAGAGCTATATTTTATTAGTGAAATATTCTTAATTCATTCAGTCTGTGTTTTGTTGAGTGCCCTCTAAGTGCCAGACACCATTCTCAGCTTTTGGAACCACTGGTGAAGTTAAAAAGACAAAAATATCTGTCCAGGGGGAATCTTAAGTTCTAATGGGAAGAAAGACAAACAATAAGCAATAAATATAATAAATTCTTATTCAGGTTTCTGGCTAAAATGACATCTCTTTGTTCTGTGTTAATTAGCAGTAAAGATTTTTCTTGCAGTCATTTTTACCTCTTTATCTTAGAGTTGAGATCCAGTCTCACAACTTTGCCATGGCTATATTCAGTCTACTGGTGGGTGATAGGCATCGTAGGAAAGAGGAAGAAAGAGAAAAAAGGTGATCAAGAGTGTTGGCAGAGAGGAAAGGGACTGGTAGTGAGTTAATAGGGTGATTGAGTTAGGCCATGTTGAGAAGGTGAGATTTTGGCAAAAGCTTAAAGGTGAATGAGTCAGCTGAGGAGATATCAGGGAGAAGAGTTTTGTGAGCAGAGGAAGCAACCAATCCAGAGTCCCTGAAGCAGGATTCTGTCCAAGGAATAGCAAGGAGGCCAGTATTGTTGCTAGCATAGGAGCTAGCAACAGAGAAGACAGGAGGCGAGAAGGTTAGTGTGGCTGTGAGCCAAACTACACAGGATTTAGCAAGTAAATGGTGCATGAGGCAACCTTGTACTAAACAATTATTCATTCTTTATCTGAAATTCAAACTTAACTGGGCATCCTGGGTTTCATTTTGTTTTGTTTTTTTTAGCAGCCCTACTTGTAGGCCATTGTAAGGACTTTGCCCTGTACTGAAGAGGTGAAAGGCCACTGCAGGTTTTGCATCAGAGGAGAGACACCATTGTGTTTCGGTATTTAAGGGATTGCTCTCTCTTTTGTGCTGAGAACAGGCCATGGAGGGCACTGGTGGGAACAGAGAGGTCTGGGAGGTTATTGCAGTAATCCGATGAAGGATGATGATGGCCCAGACTGTAGTGGCAGCAGTGGAGGGGGTGAGAAGTGTTCAGAATTCCAGATATGTTTTGAAAGTCCAACCAAAAGCATTTCATCATGGATTGGACCATATGCTTGAGAGGCAGACATAATTCGAAGATGACTCCTAGGCTTTTGGCTTGAACAACTGAAAGAATAGAGTTGCCATCAAATGAAAGGAGAAGGACTGTGGTTGGAGCCGATGTGGGAAAGAGGTTTGGAGTTTATTTGGGTATACTGAGCTGAAGACAGGTCATAAGATGGGGCATAGCCATTAGCCAGCTGAATATTGTGATGTTTTTCATAAAAATATTCAATAATGTAAGTTAAAAAGGCACACCTTCACTGGGGACAGATTTTTTTTTTTAATTTAGTGTGCCTTGTATTTTATTACTTAGAGGATCTTCTTTATGCTTGAATGGGCTTTTTAAAGTGGTTAGAGAAAGAGCAGCCAAAACTGGAATTCAGTTTCCTGGTTTCTTCTCCAGAATCTGAACTCAAAGCCAGACTCAATCCCAACTCCCCATTTTACCTGGCAATGGAATTCATTTTTCCATAGATGTTTTTTCTTCATTTTTATTCATTTCCTTTCATCTACTCAATGTCAGGAGAAAAGAATCTTACTGCCCAAATTCATACTTTGGTGTTCTTTCAGAGGCTGAAAATGAGCCCAGAAAATTGAACAGACTCTTCCCCTCCCCCAGTACCTGGAGCATGGAAGTCTAGAGGGATAGAGTAGCGTGTGAGTCCTCAATGCCCCCAGAGTCTGGCTGGTTTGCTCTGTTCATGTGCCCTTCACTGATTATAAGCGGTTCTGAAGAGAGGGCTCTCAGTGCCTTCCCTCTTTTAACCCATGTCCTGAATAAAATAATTTTTTTTCTACCTTGATGAGCAAGTATACCTTTTCTTGCACAGTTATTTTACTTCTTTTTCTTAGATTTGTGGTCTAGTTTAATTTGACAGGTTTGCTATAGCTATATTTAAAATTACCTGCAAAGTTTACGTCTACAATAGGATTGTGCATTTCCAAGGATCCATGGGGGGGGAAAAGAAATATTAGTTAGCAAGAAATCTATAAACTGTAGCCTTTTTCCTAGAGGTCTTGTGTACTGTGTTGTTTTTAATCATAACATTTTAAATTGGCACACTGTTTCAGCAGGCATTTTTTCTCAATAATGATTATGTTTTGTTTTTATGCTAAAAAGTTAAGTGCTGATTAAATGACAAATTACATATATTGTATTTCTTGTGTTTTGCAGGACTCGAGAGGGACAAGTTTGATAATAAGACTGTTTCATTTGAGGAGCATATTAAATCAGAACACAATATGTGGCATTATTTGTACTTCATTGTCCTGGTGAAAGTTAAAGACCCAACAGAATACACTGGACCTGAAAGTTACGTGGCTCAAATGATTGTGGTGAGTGACCAGAGCATTGGAATCTGTGACCATCTGTGTTCTGCACACTTGCACCTTTTCTATCTTTCCCTCCTTCCAGAATAGAATGGCTCTAGCAATGTTTTTAATAAGCCCATAACCACTGAAGAACCTCTGTGTGGCCTAAATTGCTGGTTCCCAGTAGATTTCTGGTTTTTCACCCAAATCTAAAACTCAAGTGCACATATAATATGCACATAATTCTCCTGTGCGATATTCTGTGCAATGAATAGCATCATCTCAGTGATGTCTGTCACCTTCTGACCTCACGCCTTCTATCATTGCTGATCTCCTAATTCCCCCAATCTGGAACATTCCTGTTGTCCAATGTGAACAGAAGATTCATGCTTTATGAAATTCCTTGAATTTCAAAAATCAAAAGTTTAAGAAATTAAATTCCATGTAGGAAGAGTATGATATTTAGTCCTAACAGGAGGGTCCTGGTTTCCTGGCAGCATATACTTTGGATTGATATGCCAGAGTTCATGATGGATTTTCATCGATCCTGCCACATGTTGTCACTTATAGCTCCTCATTAAGATAAGCACAAAAGATGTGGTTGTCCATAATTTGAAATTGCTTCTTTTGTCTCATAGAAAATTAAAACTAACTGGCCCAAAAGGAAGTTAAAGTTGTCACTTTAGCGTGGCACTTTTAATAAGCATAATTACAACTGTATCAATTCTCATATACTTATAACAAACAAGCCTGTACATGGGGTTTTTATTTTCCTCAAAGACCATCCTACAAAATTGTGTTCACTATTTGAGAAAGAGATCTTAGAGGATGCATGGTCCTCCTTGCTGCTCGGTTCTCAGGATAATTAGCATCAATGCAATGGGGTCAGGACAGGAGAACTTAGTTAACAGTGGCTCTAGGTCCTTGCCTTTGGGGACTTATCATCCATGTAGAAAAGCAGGGACCCATCAGGAGCAACGAAAAAACATATTTAGTGAGAAAGATATTGATAAGTGCAGGTTGATACAGTAATAATGTTCCTTCCTGTCAATATCAATGTGTCACAAGAGTGCTACATGTAAATGGAATTTTTATAGTTCAGGATTTTTCATATTTTTTTATTATTGACTTTCATCTCACTGTAAGTTGTTTTCTCTGCATTCATTTGACAGCAGACAGAACCCAATTTGGTTTCTCTTTTTCCACTTTTGCCTTTCTGCCCTCTTCCCTTTTTAAGTTGCGGGGGTGGCAGGGTGAGGGGTGCTAACCATTTGAGGTTGTGCCTTCACAGTGGTCATTTGCACATTCTTGGTCTGGTATGTGAGAAACATTTCGTTTCTGCTTGCTGGGAAAAAAAAATCGTACATGAAGCATTACATTTTAAATGTTTCCTCACATTGCTACACTATATCAAAGTTTGAATAAATCTAATCAATAATATTTATTAGGTTCTTTTAGAGTAAAAGACTTCAGGGAATACAGTGAAAAGTCTGCTACATTCCCCTGTGCCAAGGAATTTAGAGCTTAGTCAGAGAGATGGGGGATAGCAAACCAAAAGTAGAAAAGTTCCACACGAGTTATACAAATGAAAATCTGTGAAGTGACATTCAACTGGATGGGGGAGAAGGAGAATTGTGTGTGTGTGTGTGTGTGTGTGTGTGTGTGAGAGAGAGAGAGAGAGAGAGAGAGAGAGAGAGAGAGAGAGAGAGAGAAGAAGGAGCCAGCACAGCAGACAGGGCAGGATTTGTGCAGGTAGAGTTTATCTGCTAAATAAAAGTGAGTGCCTGTAGGAAGGAGCAGTCTGAACACAGGCATAAAAGTGGGACATGCAGACCCTCGAGGGATCGTTAGTTGCCCAGTTTTCCCTGGCACCCAGTCAGATTAGAATGAATCCCTGAGAGACGTGGCAAGAAAAGTAGATGGGAATTTTGAGTAACAAATACAGGCATTTGGGTGTTATTTCATCAGCAATGGGAAGCCACTGAATATTATAACTAAGAGGATAGTGTGACCCGGGACAATAGTCAAGTAGTGGCACGTTGGTGTGTAAGATGGCATTGAAGGGGGGGGGGGGGATATAACATCAGAGATGGTATTTAGCAAGGGATGAAATTGAGGTAGCGGATGGGGGAGGAGCAGGAGGTGGAAGAGAGCAAGGTGAACCTGAGACACCTGACAATGACAGCCTGGTCATTGGGAGAAAGGTGGTGTGTCAGCTTCAGAAAGTCTCTTTGTTAGGAAGAGAAGTTGGTCAGGGGAAAAGACTTGTTGATTTTGAAGTGAAACTGAAGAGCGAGAATTGTGGATTCAAAGGAATGTCAAGATAGCCTCAGTATGAGTCTTGGAGCCAAGAAGATCAAACCTGTGCTCTACTACTTATTGGCTGGGTGGTCTTGGATGTCATAGATGAATCTTAAAACCTATCTGAGCTTCTTCTCAAGTGAAGAAACTATGGCATCTCTCATAGGAGTGCTGTGAGATGTTAAAATGACCTGGTAGAGTGAAGGGACTTGGTAAACGAAGTTATGTGACTGTCCACATGGAATGAGCATTGAAGCCGCCAAGCTACAGACTGGTGGGAGAAGGGGGAGAGTGTAAAGAGGGAGGAGAGAGCCCAGAACAGAACCTGGGAGTCCCCCAGAAGAAAGATGAGTGAAATAGATAGAAAAGAAGATAGTAAAGAAGGCTGAAGGAGAATCAGGAAGTAGAGCTTGTCAAAAGCCCAGAGATGAGTGTTTCAGGGCCAGAGTTCAACAGCGGCAATTGCTGCAGAGAAGCCATAAAGAAGAGACAGGTCACAGCCTTTGGATTTTGTAATGCAGAAATCACCCAATGACCTTTTCCCACAAGAGAAGACTGCTGTGAAAATGTTGACCCATCACAGTAAAAGCAGCATTTTACCAGGCACTTGTGCTTGGATCTTTAAGTATCCAAGTCCTTATGCATGTTTCTGCCCATCCTCTTCTGTCAGAGCTCTTTCCAGAACCTTGACAGAAGGGATAAGAGCCCACAAGCTTATTCCAGCCTGAAACATCTCATTCTCATCCAAGCAATGTGCATCCGAGGGAACAGGCTCCATTCCTGAATTTTAATGAACAGAGGACAGAAGAATGGATTAGCTTAGGTCTGAATGGAAACAAAAATTTGTTCACATGGAAGATTGCTCATTTTCTGAAATGGTGTTTTTGGAAAACTAAAAATCTGTAGCTGACAAACTCAGTTCAGAAAATCCATTACACCAAGCTCCATGGAGACTTCGGTCTCATAATCCCGAGCCTCATGAGAGACAAGATTTTAGAACATGTATAAGTCGAAGCACGTTTGCAGTTGAGTTTGAAGACTGGGAGTTTTTTTTCCCCTCCCTCCAGAGATAGCTCCTCTTAACAGTTTGGTAGGAAACCTTCCAGGTGTCTTCCTGGTGCTCTTATTTTTGTTCCTTAAAACATGTTATTTTACCAAGTTGATGTAGGTGCTTGTTTATCAATAGGCTTTGCAAGATGCTTCATAATTGATACAGCTTTTACCCATAAGGGTTTATGCAAAAGAAAATGAATTCATCTGAATTTTGTTACACTAAGGAAATCTGATTTGTGCCTTGGGACTTTTAGAAAATGCCTCCTACCTTTTGGTGAAATGGGAAAAACAAGAATATAACAAGTGTGGGGAATGTTTCTCCATCTGGATGATTTCACCTTCAGTGCTTCACCCTTATACTGTATTACCATGTCAACATGTATATGTATACCAAATATCCATTAAAACATACATTTAAATTAAAGTAATATGCTACTTCTATTCTGTGGATTAGAATTTTAGGAAACATGTTTGTACCTCTGTATTAATGATGAAAACCAAGAGTCTGAAATATTAATCAAAACTTAAAACTGCTGTACCCTTTCGTTCATACTCTCAGCCAAGATGTTTAGAAGCCAGTGTATGAATATTCAAATTAACACAAAGCATCTGCAGGGATCTTGTTAGGGAAGGTGCAGGTAGATCAAGGTATTGGGGAATGTATTTTCTTCTGGCAAGCAAACCCTCATTTTTTATAAAATAATTGATATTTTGAGTTGGTATTTATTGGGAAGAGAAAAGAAGGGAAAAGAAGGGCCCACATGGGAAAATAGAAGTAATGAAAGGAAATCCAGTAAACAAGAGGTAAATATAAAGGAATAAATCCCCAGGCCTTCCGAGTAACGGCCTTTGAGCATCACAGAGCCCCTTTGCTTCTTCTATCCAAAAGATGATGACTGAGGAGGAACAGACAAAATAGCAACCATTAGAAAAAAAAATGCCTCAGGCTTTTTAGCTGTTTCTCTAAATTTGGGGGGTATTTTCAGGTTTTCAGTGTTGTTTGCCGAGATATGTTAGGGATCTTTGGAGATGTTTATTACTTAATGCAACAAACAGCAAGACCCAAACCAGAGTTGCATATAAGAGCTGTGTGTGTGTGCAGAGAACTGCTGCCTCCCCAAGCATCCTGATGGATGGCACTGGGCTGTGACTGAGACCCTGGCTGCTCCCCACCCATCATGACCGTGGTTTGGGGGATCATTTCCTCCCGTTAGTGCTTCTTGACATTATGACAATATAAACCAAGACAATTTAATTCATTTTTTTCTGAACATAATCATCTGTCTTCACACAGAAAATAATTGTAAGTTTCTTGAAGGCCATATCCAGGTAGATAGTAGCGGTTTGTTCTGCACAATACCAGGGCAAATCATGTCTGTAATGTGTATTAAAAGCAATGCAATATCCATTGCTAGTGGCTGTGCTAAAAGTTTGATGTATAAGGATGAAGAAGAAATCATCTCTTCCCCCATGAAACTTAAAACATTTATTGAGTAAATCAAAAAAAGTAAGGAAATTAATAAATAAATGGTTTCTTTTTAGTCTTCTGGTACTTGAACACAATTTATAGAAAGATACAGCAAAAATAGATGGGAGAGAGAGGTACATGAATTTCTCATTAGTCACATGCTCATTTCATTCTTTAAATTCAGAAGATAAAGGTGTGGCAGGAAGGAGTTATATCACTTGAACCAAGTGTATAAAATGCAACATTAAAAATCAGGTGACTGATTGGAGGGCTGAGGTACTTGCATGCCTCCCTGGTCTCTCTCCTAGAGTGTCCGAAGCCCAGCCCCTTCCCTCCCACACACAGATGCTTGGGAGAGTGCCTGAGGCTGCTTCCAGAGCAGAGGGGCAGCTATCTAAGTGGATGTGGGGTTTTTTTTGTGTTGTTGTTTTTTGGCATCCTTCACTCTTAAGAATGAATCCTTCCTTGTAGTGATCTGTTTAGATCTTAGGAAGAGAGGGATCATCCTCTTCATGAATTAGAAATCTACTCAGTCATTCCTTCAGCCACCTACCTAGGGAGGGGAAAAGAACTTACGATTTTCCAGATGTTGGTTTCTGAGTCTGGAACTCAAAATCAATCTTGTTTAGTTAAACCATATTTTTGAGCAGTAACTACTGGAGCGGGGAGATGTTTGTGCTCATGGAAGACATCAAATTGTCTACAATTTCTATGCACCCTGCCTGCCTCAGCACATTTGCCAACTTAATTTCCGCATTATTGTTATGTGTCATAATTCTGAAATTATATGTTCTGATGCCATTATTTCTAATTTACACTAATTGTATAATTGGATCTAATGAAGCCAATTATGTAACATCTTAATTTTTAACTAAAACCTATTTTAAAGATTTCAGAACTTATTAAGACAACGTTTTAAAAAATGTTTACATGTCAGGGCAAGCCAAGGGGGTCTCCACAGCTCAAAATGCACAATTAAGAGGCCAGTGTATACATTCACAGAGCCACCACCTTCTTCCCATGTTTTAAGTGCAGACATGTGTCTTTAATTTAAAAGGGATCTGTTTCAGTTCCCAACTCCAGATTTCATTGTCATGGCCGGAGACCCCCCTCCATATTATTCTCACTTTCTATTTGGTATGCATGTGCAAGATCCATCAATTAACCACCTTTTTACACTCATGTTTACACCTTTCTAATCCTCTTTTTTGTTTGTTTGTTTGTTTGTTTGTTTGTTTGTAAGACAGATAGACTTGGAAGTGCTTAACAGTGGCTGCACATGGAGCCTGCATCTAGGAGACTGTATTGCAGTGCTCAGCTTGTGAGACCTCAGTGCTAGAAATGAGGGGAAAGGGATTGGGGCCAAATAATTTTGGAATGATTTTCGTGGATGGAAGTGGGCTGGGGAATAAAGACAAGGGCAGGCAGAAAGGCCCTAACTCTGAGCTGTCCTGGGTTACTTCCTTCCTGAATTGATCCCAAACTGGATCTGCTGGTGTCTGGGTGATTGTCCAGAGAGTTTGAAAAGCCGGGAGTGGCTTTTGTTGGTTGTTCTAGAAGAAGCTGGGTGCCAAAGAATCAACTGGGCTCTAGAAGATGGAGTTTGATTTTTTAGGATTTCCATTTACAAGATTGATGACTTGACTTTGCTTCTCAAATTGCCCATTGATAATGTTTGTGTAATGAGTCAGAACTCAGAATGGAAGCCTGCCGAACTTTGATAGGCTGGGGAGGCCTCCTCCTGTGCCAGGCATTGACCTTCCCATTGCAAGTCTTGGAGAAGGGTCAAGGCAAAAATCCTGGGGAAAAACTGGGAGGATCCTATTATTATTATCCTCATTTCACACATGAAGAAACAGAGGCTTAAAGAGGATTATAACTTGCTCCTAGTGACAAAGGGATGCTGTGTTCACAACCTGTAAGTGGTCAATCAGAGTCTGCTAGGACTGGGTCCTATACAACACGTAAAGCAAGAAGCCACGGTTCCTCTGAGGGCAGGCAAGGCCAGCTGTACCCAACGCTCTCAGCTACACACTTGGTGCTTTAAAGAAGAGGGGCTATAAAAATCCAGTCCACAGGGCAGGGAATGGACCTGGCCAGGGAACAGGAGTTCAGATGACAGCCCTACAATAGCTGGAAGGCCTGAGAGGGACTCAGATAGGAAAATGAGAACCTGTTCAGAACTGGTTGGCAATTGCATGCCTCTTACAAAGATGGGCGTATTGCAATTATAATGATTCCAATTGCAGGCAAGAAAGAAAAAGGCTGCGGAATATTCTGTGTTTAATTTGACAAGTACTTACTGGGAAGCAGTCTACACAAGGCACTGATAAAAACAAGAATAAAACATCTTCACCACCCTCACAAAACCACAACTTAATGGGAAGGACAGCTACATTCACCAGAAAATACAGTGTCTATCACGACTCTGGTAAGGGACAAAGTAGACAGTGAAAACAAATTACACCATTGCTCCCCTGCAAAAAGACCCTTGCATGATACTTAGGATTAAATCCCAACTCTTTCATGGACCTTTCCTCAGTGTGTCTCTGGCCAACTTCACCAGCCTCATTGCTTCACACCTTCCTTCTTCACACCAACTACACTGTAGCCACATGGGCCTTCTTGCTGGTCAGTGCCTTTGTGTATGTGTGCTGTCTGCTTGTCCTGGTTGTCCCTCATTCTTGTTACTTTGTCTTATCACCCTTTATTTCCTTCAGCATTTATCTCCAACATCAGACTGTTTCATATTTATTAATATTTTTAGTGTTCACCTCACAATAAACACTCCAGTAGGGCATTTGCGTGCTGTTTTGTTCTCTGCTGTATTTCCAGCAACTACATCAATGCCTAGCACATAGTAGGTATTCAGCATGGATTTATTGAGCAAAATAACCATCACTGGAGCACAGAGGACAGACAGTTATTTGTGGCTAGGGTGCTGGGTGCTGTTTCACAGAGAAGACTGTGAGGAGAGTTGGGCTTAGAAATGAGGAGTACTTTGACAGAAGGGATGGGGGCAAAGTAGTCCAAGCAGAAAGTGCATTTTAAAGTGAAAGTGTAAGATAAAGAAGGGAAATTAGTTAAATACATGATATGTACTAGCAGCTTTGCAGGTCATCTTACTGCGCTATACTCAATTTTATCATTCGAGGTTCAGAAATGCTGTTCATCCAAGGTGCTCAGTAAATAAGTCCAAACACAGATCTTACCTTTAGCCAATCCTTCATCTAGTGAGAAATCAGGTAAAACTTAACTAAGGTCAAATATGTGTAAATCAAGTATTAGAGAAAAGGTAGGGAAAAAACTCAAAAGCCAAAAGACCTCTTTTGGAAAGAGGCAAGCTCATTCTGCTTCTCTAGTAGTTTTATGAATTAAAATTCTTAGTGTTGAAGCTGCATTCTTGGAGCTGTGATCTCAAGTACCTTGAAAATGCAGGCTGTGTGTCGTCTTCCACTTCTATCAAAAGATATGCTCATTCAGCAAACACATGTTGAGTGCCTACTGCATTCCAGGCCCTGAGCTAGGCCTTGGGATTCAAAAAGAAGCAGAGCTAACCCAAGGAAGCAGGAGCCCAGGTTCAGGAACGGCCACACACACAGTGTGGTGCAGCAGAGCAGAGGGCCTGGGAAGGCAGGCTTCCTGGAGGCCACACCTGGGAGCTGCAGGGAGTGAGGATGGAGACGGCAGACGGAGCAGATGGGTATGTCTGGAGAAAGAGTGAGGGTGGGGAGACCAGGAGACTCCAGTGGTAACCAGGAGCCAAAGCACAAAGGGCCTGTGTACTTACTTAGAAGTTTTTACTTTTGCCTGAAAGCTTAGGGAAGCCACCCAGAGAGTAAACCAAAGAGAGAGGGAAGATTTAGATTTCAGAAAGCATGTTGCATGGCAACATAAGAAACAGATTCAAGGGGTCATCCTAGAGGGGAGAAAAAAAAAAAAAACTAGTAGAAAAGTTTCATTGTCCAGAAACAAGAATAAGAACTGAGACAAAGGAAATGCCAGTAGAAATGATGGCTATGGAAAAATGAAGGCAGAGGCTTTAATGAAGGTAAAGGGAAGGCCATTACATCCCCAGGCTTTGGATAGTTTGGGGGAGGCTGTGGGAGGAGTAAAGCATGCCATAGGTGTAAATTGAGGAGACATGATCAGCTTAGTTTGGCTTATAATATTCAAGCACATAGGTTCCATAAAAAACTGCATATGTGAGTCTGGAATTCAGATGAGAAATCTGAGGTGGACAATCCACTAGAAAAGTTAAACACCACAAAGGTCAATTTTTAATCTCTTAATTTGCTAGGGTATCTGAGGAGCATAGAACAGTGCCTGGCGAGTAGTAGATGCTCAATAAATATCTGTTAGCTGATCATGAAGATTCATAAGTCGATGGAGTATAATTAATAGCTGAAGTCACAGATTTGGAAAGGGTGTCCAAAAGGGATTATGTGGAGCCAGAGAATCAGAGGAAGCTTTGCCTTGGACTTGGGCACAGAGGAAACTCTTTAAAAATGATGATAATAATGTCTACCACCCAGATTTTACTCATCAAAAAGTAGAACCAGAAAGGAGAAAAACAGTGTTCGTAGGAAAACTGAAAGAGGATTCCAGCTTTTCATTAGTCAGTGAACCTAAGAGTACTTTGGTCAGTGTGTAGATATCCTGTGACCCAATATTGATTAATAAGTTTTCATATGGAATTATGCTGCAACCCCAAATGTTTAAAGCAAAGTGACCTGGATTTGTTCAGTAAATGGAAGCCATTCTGAAAGAGTGACCCATCCTAAGTCATTTATTTTAAACTTGTAAAGGGATGTTCACATCTCTGATTCTCATAACTTTAATAAAAAGATCTCTCCCTGCTGTGCCGAAGAAAATTCTTGTTTCCCAGTTCTAGTCATTACTGTAAGATCTTGTTGAATTCTCAGTTGGCTTTCTGGAATAATAATGTCCACATTGTTAGGACTGATACATTTTACTCAGAAACTCTGGCTTTCTTCCAGAGAGTAACAGATGCCATCAAAATGTAAGTTGTGGGAATGAGGACTATATACGGTAAAGCCACAGGACTCCTGTCTAATGGTTTTTAATAGAACGGCATAACCTGGGCCATATTATGAGTAATTAGTTAAGATGCCAATTAAGCTGAACTATTGCTCTTGTGTTAGGTAAGGTTATCATGCAAGCTAATTTCCATCAGATTTCAGACCAATTTTTATCTAAAATTCCTGAAAAAATAATTGCTGAATTTTTACCAAAGTGATTCAGCATTTGTATTTCAGAGATCAGTCATTTAATATCATGTTAGTGGAGTCTGCCACTTTTGTAGGATTTAGAGATCAAGGTGTTTCAAAATAACAGCATCTGAGGTACATTACCTCAGCTTTCTGTTTTCTCATCCTTTTTACTAGGATTCCTGTGTGAGTTCAACAGAATCACATATATCAGTGCCTTCCACGGTATCTGGCTCACGGTTATTGTCTAACAAATGTTGATTTCCTTTCTACTAAGACTACTTGGCCAACTAAATAACAGGGTGAAATTTAAATACTACTTTGCAGACGCAAAACATTCTTAAGCTCTTTCATGTTCAAGTGCTCTACTGATTCCTGCAATGCACCTTTTGGAGGTCAGATGGTCAGTTTTCATTTGTTCAGTAAACACTCCCTCCTGTGTCCGGCACTGTGCTAGCCCCTGGACAGGGGGCAAAGAAAATCAGGACAGGGAAGGCCCCCTCACAGAATTTTCTGAGAACAGAAGGATGATTCTCAACAAGTCGCCCAGGTTTTTTGGTAATTAAACAGTGAGCATGACCACCAGGAAAAAAGTTGGGCCAAGGGAGTCTTCAAATATGTTGTCAGACCCAAACTCAAATGCCTTTATCATTTCTTCCCTTGTTAACCCAAAAGTTGGGAGCTCGTTTAAATATTTGAATTGCTAAGACCATTGAATCTGAGTTTTACAAGTGATAAGAGGTGTGGGTGCCTGCTGTCGAGAGTGTCCCCAGCAGTGGTAGGCAGTAATGCTGCGTCAGAACCCAGATGACCTGCATGCATGTTCCGCATAGCTTCCCCCACCATCTTGGGGCAAGAGAGCAGGCACTGCCTTCTTCTAGGCTCTGCATGGGATCATCAAAGAATATTTAGTTCATTTTCCAAAGAATGCATGATTTGGGCTCCTTCATAGGAAGAATTAGCCACATTTTTCCATCATGTAATCACCTTTTTCATTTTTTCCTACATCTGAAAAAGTTCTGGTGTGAAGCACACAGTTTGTGTAAGAATCCTATTCTGGCTCTGAGTTTTCTTCACTGTTCCACTACAGTGGTGAACTCTGAAAAAAGCGTTGAGGGTATTTATGCTGTTCTGTGGGATACCTGATGAGCATTTCCAACACACCTGACATCCAAAAACCTGGTTCGCCAGAATCTGAAACTCAAAAATAACCAAATTCAGAGGTAGTCTAATTGCAAAGGTATCCGTAACTTTTCAAAGAGATAATCACCCAAGGTTTTCTCTTAGCCACCTTGGATGTGCCACATTGTGCTATCAAGGAGGTCCTTGGTCCTGCTTCTACTCAGCGGAGCTATGACTGCGAGAAGAGATGAACTTCAGGACTGTAGATTCCTGTGCATTAGGAAAATCTAGGTCATTTCCAGAGTCTCTTCTGTCCTGCTTCTGAAATTCGCGTAACTCTAGTGTTTAAAATATTTGTTTCCATCTCATTTCTGGGGTGTTGATGTTTGTTTTATATGATGAAACGGAAGTCGTCGTGGCAGGGATTTGGGAGTGCTCAGAGTTTGTTCCTGTTTGTTCCCTGGGAGGTCAGGTGTGGGCTGGCTTCCCCCCAGCTGGAGTCTGGCTCCTGAATCCTGCTGGTCTGTGATGGGGCCTCTATGCTCTGACCTTCTCACTAGGGCCACACTGACTAGGGACAGAGCAGGAATTTTCCTCTAAGACCTGGAGCCAAAGCCTCCTTGAGAAACTTCCACAGTGATTCTGGAGGCCATGGGAGGGATGGGAGATCTCACCTGTCTCCAGCTGCACCTGTGCTGGGGTGCACATTTGGAAGCACTGAGTCCAGCTTGCAAAGTGTCATTTTAGAATATAATGCACAGTACCAACAGCTAGAGAAGAACTCATCGTATTGGGGGGTGATGGCATTTATTCTAACTTGGGCATATCATGATCACCTCACTTTATTTTCTAACATGGAACTCACAGGAATCGAGAATGAAACGAGTCCTTGAAGGGGTGCTGGGTGTGGGGGCGGGACGTGGCATGGCGTGGTGGTGTGGTTTAGATACAACCTGAGGGACTTGGAAGTGTTGGGCAGGTTATCTAACCCTCTTGTACTTTAGCTTCTGCACTTGTGAAACGGGTAAACATTCCCACCTGTGGGGCTTTAGGAGCATTAAGCAATTGACTATTTTTGCGTTTTCTGACACCTAATAAATGTTACATTCAATTTTAAAACGTATGTGGGCACTTGACTACTGAAATAGCATGTCTGGGCTCAAGAAATGATTATTCAACCATTTTTATTTAGTGGCTACCATGTCTATATTAATGGTTAGATATTGTAGAGAAGCACACACAAAAAAGTAGATGAATAAATTCTCTACCTTCAGGAGCCTTGAGCCTCATGGGAAAGAATAATATATCGAAAGGTTATTACTCAGTCTTCATGACTGCGTATCAACAATGTGTGGTAAGCTACAGAGAAGGCTGTGTCCTCCAGATTGGGAAGAGGACATTGTATATAAAGGAAATGAGAAGATTTGAATACAGATGTCCCTTGGTGTCCTTGAGGGATTGCTTCCAGAACCTCCCCTTGGGTACCAAGATCCACAGATGCTCAAGTGCCTTATTTAAGTGGTGTTGTGTTCATGTGTAACCTAGACATATCTTCCTGTGTGCTCTCAACATCTTACTTATAATACTTAATACAATATAAATGCTGTTAAATTAGTTACTATACTGTATTAAGGGAATAATGACCAGCAAAGAAAGGTTACACGTGTTCATGACAGCAATTATTTTTCCAAATATTTTCATTCTGGGAAGACTGGATGCTAAACCTGGGGATACAGAGGACCAACTATGATTAATACTCAGAAAGGGCATAATCCACCTGGATTAGGTTGGGGCTAAATGGTAGCAGGAATTGATCATAAGGAATTTTTGCCTAATCCTACAAATAAAAGTGAGACTTTCTTTCTTCCTTCCTTGTTTCTCTCTTTCTCTTCTTTTCTTTTCCTTTCTTTTGTTCTTTCTTTTTTTTTTCCTCCCTGGGGATTGAACCCAGGGCTTCATGCTTTTTAGGCAAGCACTGTACCTCTGAGCTCCATCCCCAGCCCTTTTTATTTATTTATTTATTTACTTACTTACTTATTTTTAGAAGAGAGAGAGAGAATTTTTTAATATTTATTTTTCAGTTTTCAGTGGACACAACATCTTTATTTTTATTTGTATGTGGTGCTGAGGATGGAACCCAGTGCCCTGCGCATGCCAGGCAAGTACACTACTGCTTGAGCCCCACCCCCAGCCCAGCCTTTTTTAATTTGAGACAGGGTCTTGTTAATTTGCTCAGGCTATCCTCGAACTTACTGTACTCCTGCTCCCTATCCCAAGTAACTGAAATGATAGGTGTTGGCTTCCTTGTTTACTTTACGTCTGTGATTTTTAAATAGAGTGATTATATGATTTTTTAAAATGGGATCTTTTAGGAAGTATCATAAAAGTGAAAGCAGGATGTAGTTCATAAAGGGGTAAAAAATGGGGAGGAAGGGAAACCAGCAACTATCATACCAATGCAAAATATGATGGGAGGAACCAGGAAAAAATAGGTTAGGGATGGTATGATGGAAGAAAGATGAAAATTTGACCCAGAATTGGGGTGGGTTGTCCTCCTAATGCCTCCACCTTGGGCTTGGTTCTCCACCTCCATCCCATACCTTCTGTTATTCTATGCATTATTCTTTTTTCTTTTTTTAAAAATTTGTTTTAATTAGTTACACATGACAGTACAATGACCTTGACATATCATACATTTGAACCAGATGGGATATAATTTCTCATTTTTCTAAGTGTACAGGTTGCAGAATCACATTGGTCATGCAGTCACATATATACACACAGCAATAATAATGTCTATTTTGTGAGTTTTAGTTCAGCCAATTTTGGCTCCTACTGTTCCCTCCACCTGTGAATCACTTAGTTTTCTATCATGGTGACAAACTACGTGAGGAAAACAACTTGAAGGAAGAAAGGTTTATTTAGGTTCAGAGTTCCAGAGGCTTCAGTCTATGGTCTGTTGACTCTCTGGCTTTTGAGCCTGTGGAGAAGTGGCGCATCATGACAAGGAATGTGTGATGGAGGGAGACTTCTCACTCACAGCAGCCAGGAAGTGAAGACAGAGAGAAGGGGTAGGGTCCCAATGTGCCCTTAAAGGACACACCCACAGTGCTTCTATCATCTTCCAAACAGTGCCATCCGCTGGTGACCAGGCCTCTATACCCGAGCCTTTCGGGGATACTCCAGGTGCAAACTATGACCACCTGGAGCACAGGTCTTCAGAAATTAGAGTCCTCCTCCCCGGCCAGCCCATCTAAGGAAGAAACTGGGGAAACAGTGGTTTCTGTCACCAGCTCATCCTACATGGGGTGAGAATGGACCTCCACAGGCTGATGATACCAGGGCTCTGCAGAGGACAAAACCAGGGTCAGGAGAGAAGACTGAAGGATGTTGAAGATGGGTGTTAGGGGAACATGCCCAAGGCTCATGTTTGCAGTTGATAATAACAAATATTGATTTATTTTAAACTGTTGGTGGAGTGACTTGTATTTGAATAGAAATTCCATAGGTGGGGAGATTAAGAAAGTGCCAGGAGATCTTAGCATGTTGAATCCCCATTGGAACATGTGCTATGTACAGTTCTGGGCTTCCTGTTAGAACAGAGTGGACATGGGACCAAAGGCACCCTTCCCATCCTAATGGGAAGATTAGATCCTCTGAAGATTTAGATCTTCAGCCATTAGATCCTGGCTGTGGACAGATTTCTCTCCAGGTCCCTTCTGTTGGGGGCAGTGCCAGGGACCTGGGATGTGGACTGACATCCGCTGGCACACCACAATACAACTTCGATATTAACTGCTCAGAGTCAGCACCCACGGTCCCCAGCGAGAAGCCTACAATTCTTCTGCCAGCAGTTCTTGGGGTGTCCCCAGGTCACTCATCGTTCAGACCAACTGGCTGCAAGTTCAGTGGTTCCCATGATCCCTTCAGGTTTGATGACCCACCAGGGTGACATAGAACCCTAAGAATCCTGTGCTCGAAGTTGCAGCTTTATTTTAAAGGGTAAAGATTGGGAACAGCCACACCAAGAGATGTGTGGACAGGGCCTGGTAGGATCTGAACCTGGGGCCTCTGTGTCGTCTCCTGTGGAATCGGGCGCATCACCTTCCTGGGTCACCAGTGTTTGCCAATCAGGAAGTTCCAGTGAGCCTGGATGCCTGGAGTTTTTATTGGGGTTTCATTACAAAAGCCTGGTTGACCTAATCATTTGCCACATAATTGACCTCCAATGCCAGCCCCCGCCCTCCCCAGAGCTCAGCTGACGCCTGCGCACACCCTCTAATCACGCAGTGAGGTCTTCCTGGTGATCAGCCTTACCTTGAGTCATCCTATCTCTTAGCCTAGACCCAGAGGTGATCCCAATGGCCCATGACCAACAAGGACACTCCAATCACTGGGAAATTCCAAGGGTTTTAGAATCTTCAAGAATCAGGGACAGGAGCTGGGGATAGAGCTCAGCAGTAGATCACTTGCCTAGTATGTGTGAGGCCCTAGGTTCTATTCTCTATACCAGGAAAAATAAATAAAAATCTCTTAAGAATCAGGGACAAAGACCAGATTCTTTATGTCAAATTCTTTGCCCCCCCGCCCTTTTTTTCTGTTCAAGCTCTTACTGCCTTTTTAAAAAAGTACTTAATTGGAAAGAGGTTTTAAACCTTAATTGAAAATTAACATTCCTCATTCCTCTAACACAACATATGCTCCATCAAAATATCTCATTTTACCATTCAATAAAATACGTGCCAAGTCAGGTGCGGTGGTGCACGTCTATAATCCCAGTGGCTCAGGAGGCTGAGACAGGAGGACCACAAGTTCAAAGCCAGCCTCAGCAAAAGCGAGGCCCTAAGCAACTCAGTGAGACCCTGTCTCTAAATCAAATACAAAATAGGGCTGAGGATGTGGCTCAGTGGTTGAGTGCCCCTGAGTTCAATACCCAGTAACCCCCCTAAAAAATAGAGGCCAATCCACTGTTCTAAAACTTCTACCCCTCTAGTCCCCATAACTGTCACCTCTCACCTAGACTTCTGCTGGCCACCAAGCTGTCCCCTGAGCTCCCAGGCTTGCTCCTCCATTGGTCACTCCTCAGGGAGAAAAGTGCTGGTTTTTAACACATAAATTAAAATGCTCACTCTTTGGCTCCAAACCCTCTGCTGGCTTCCTACTGTACATTGAACAAAATCCAGGCTTCTTGTCCAGGCCTCCAAGCTCTGCCACCTGCTGTCCTGCCCCTCTCCCCACTCGGAGGCTGCAGCCAGCCTGCTGAACGTGCTGTCCCCACACGGCGCCAAGCTCTTCTCCACCTGAGGCTATTACATCTGCTCTTCTCACAGTGCACAGCATCCAGATTGCCCTCTCACATCCTGTACGTCTCCACCTAAATGTCACCAGCTCAGAGAGGCTTTCCCCTATTAGTATTTCAAAAGACATCCGTCCACATATCCCCCCTTCCTACCGTACCATTCTTTATCCTCTTACCTTGTATTTTTACCTCCTAAAACACTGTGACAATCTGACATTATATTGTCTTTATTTAATTATTTACTTATTTTTGTTATGGGGGATTGAACTCCAGGGCACTTGACCCCTGAGCTACATTCTCAGCCCATTATTATTATTATTGTTATTATTAATATTTTGAGATAGGTTCTCACTAAGTTGCTTAGAGCCTCACTAAGTTGCTGAGGCTGGCTTCGAACTTGTGATCCTCCTGCCTCAGCCTTCTGAGCTGCTGGGATTACCCGCATGCACCACTGTGCCCACTGTCTTTATTTTTGATATTATGTCTCCTATGTTTAAATGTAATTTAAATGAGGACAACAATTTTGCTTTGCTCATTTTTACATTACCAGGAATTAGAGCAGTTGCTGGCACATAATAAGTGCTTAGTAAATAGTTGCTGAATTGATAAATAAACAAATGAATGAGCAAGAAATATGTAATGAAATATCTTTAGTGACTCAACTTCCTAAAAATGCAGATGATGGAGCAAAATTATGCAGTAGTCCAAAGCACAGGTGTTAAGATTGAGTTTATATGGCAACTTGCCTATCTGGCTGTGTAACCCTGGGGAATTTGCATACCTACTCTGTGCTTCATTGTTCTTGTCTGTTAAAATTGGGGGAAAAAATGATACTACCTACTGTGACACTTAAAACTGTGTTTAAAAATCCCTGCTAATGAGGAACTTTCTCTAATACCTGTATTCTTGGTAGCCTACACATATTCAACTGGAACCTCTGAGCAGATCCAAAGTATTCAAGATTGACCTGGACATATAAGACTACATTAGGAATTAAGAGACATAGACCTTAGGCAATCTCCTTTAGCTTCCTTTTATGAACTTCAAGGTGTTGAATTAAATTCATAAAAATACCCTTTGAACTCTGACATTCTGTGGTTTTATAATCAAAACTATACAAGTCTGGCCAACTTGGAAGCCAGAGGTGGATAAGAGAATCATACTAATCTTGAAGAAAAGCATCAGGGCTCTCCTCCTTATTATAAGGTCACCAAACAGTCCTGCAGTGTCCAGTAAACTTACTTTACAGGACATGACCAGTTCGGTTGTGATTGGGTGGCCTCCCTGGGCTCTATGGGGAGAAGGCCAAGAAGGGGAATTGAAGCTGGAGCCCAGGGTAGCCGCACCAGCCTGCTCTTTCTTCTTGGTCTTTGTCTAATAAAGTGCTGCATGAGAAGGAGGGGGAATCGGCCTCCATCATCAGAGAAGGTGGAGCGTTGTCTAAGGAGAAGCAGACACAGTGACAGAAACATGGGTGGACACTGTGAAGCCACCTCTCCACCCGGCACACGAGAATCTTCCTAGAATAAATAATCTGTCTCACTGCTCCTTCTGATTTTCCCCAAGGTTGTGTGTCAGTTGGCCTTTGACTGCCAGGTCTCTTCTCTTCATATAACTTCATTGTTCCATTCATTTCTCCCCTATCTACGTTATGAGTTTGTGTCAGATTTTTATACTGATTACAAGCCTGTTCCGTGAAATCCTATCCTTCGCTGTCTTCATCTGTGTGGCTCTCTCTGGCTCTTAGTAGCTTCGTGAATGTGACTGTGATAGAAACTGAGATTAGATCGTCTTTAATAAAGAAGAAAGTGCAGGTGAGCTGTGGAGAAAGAAGCCAGTCAGGCTGGCAAATTGCATCCCTGGGAGAAAGCACAAAATGCCAGTTTCGTGCAGTATTCATTGGACTAGTTCCTCGAGAAGATGGTTAAAATGTATACGAAGAAAGTAAGGAACCATTTCATTTCATCTAAATGACACTGATGTGTTTTTTAAAATCATGAAATCTTGCACTATTTCCAGCAACAATCTTTCACACATTATTTTACACAATTGCCTTAAGGGCCTTCAGAGATACACACACACACACACACACACACACACACACACACACACATATGTAAGGTTCTCAATTGGTCTTCTCCAATTTCTACATAACAGAAGCCAGTAAAGCCACCCTACAGAATTCTGCAGATAAGAATTGCCTTGTAGCTGAGAATTTGGGAGACACTGAGTTTTTTTTTCATAATCCTCAGAGGCCACCGTGAACTGTCATAGTTTTTAATCAATACCAGTTGAAGTGGCGACCAGGTGATTTTCTGCAGGATGGAGGAATCATTGGATGTTTGCTTCTGTTCACTGTGCAGGTATCCTGGAGGCTGGCTTTGTAGACCCAGAACATTTATTCTTCAAAATTAGCAGAAAGAGGGGGCTGGGGTTGTGGCTCAGTAGTAGAGCACATGCGTAGCAATTGCAAGGCCCTGGGTTCGATCCTCAGCACCACATAAAAATAAATAAAATAAAGGTATTGTGTCCAACTACAACTAAAAATAAATAAATAAATATTTTTTTAAAAAATTAGTAGAAAGGGCCAAAGGATCTTTCTTTCCTTGTGGAACTATTAATATATGCATTCTTTCTAGAATGGACCTTCAACATGTTGTTTTTGTTGTTGGTTCTCAAAAAGAAACATTCAGTGAAATTATGGCATTTTCCATAATTTCAATTATGGATGAATTGGAGACTATCACGCTAAGTAAAATAAGCCAATTCCAAAAAACCAAAGACCAAATGTTCTCTCTGATATGTGGATGCTAACACACTGTGGGGGTAGGCAGGGGGAGAGGAAGAATAGAAGTTCATTGGATTGGACAAAGGGGAATGAAGGGAAGGGAGAGGGGATGGGATTAGGAAAGACAGTAGAATGAATTGGACATAACTTTCCTATGTTCACATATGACTACATGACTAGTGAAACTCCACATCGTGTACAACTACAAAAATGGGATCCTAATTAGAAGATGTTGTACTCCATGTGCATACAATGTGTCAAAATATAATCTACTGTCATGTATACCTGAAAGAAAGAAAGAAAGAAAGAAAGAAAGAAAGAAAGAAAGAAAGAAAGAAAGAAAGAAAGAAAGATTGATTCAAACCAAGTACACTGTCCCTCCTGTGATGGATATATGTAGGGGTTTACACAGCAGGAAGAGGGAAGAATATTCTCTTAAAAACATGTATTCCTTTTGGTCTGCCTATCCTAAAAGAAATCATAAAACAACAGTGAAGAAGAATGTTGTGGATTATATTCAAATTATTCCAACAATAGCAACCAGAAAATATATCTTCTCTTAAAAATGGAGCAAAGACAGGAGTGACTGTGAGTGGTTCTATTAGGAACATCCCTGCTAATGAAAAAGGTAAACATAATCTGAACCCGCTTTTTGTAAAATGGATAACTGTAAGCATCAAAATATCACACTGGAATTAACGAAGGGAATCGACAACAAGAGCTTTGTTAAAGAGCCGTTGCACAAGGCGTGAAATTGTAGTTAAAGCTCACAAAGCCCTTCATTACTTATTGCAATTTAGCTGTATTTCCTTATTTCTCCCTCCTGTTGCTGTAATTAGCCATTAAGCTAGCAGAAACGACATTTTCTACCTCATACAGGCCATGTCTTTCAAGTTTTCCAAGAGAATAAGAGGAAGCAGGCTACATTGCTTCATGAGGAGGCCAAGTGATGTAGGAAAATAAGAATATTTGTTGCATAATCACTGAAAACCTGTCAGCAGCCAGACAAGGATGTTTAACTGGTAATTACTTTAAAATAGGTTTCGATTCTGGTGACTTTTTAAAGAAATCCTACGTATTATTTTAATTTCCTAGTTTAAAATAATTTATAGTTTTCATGGTAAATATGACAATACGCAAAAAGTACTGCAATACTTTTAAAATATTCGGATCAGAAATGGTTTCTATGCAGGCACCAGCTGTGGGGCCAGTGTTTGCATGAAGTTCTACGCAGCACGCCCACTAGCATTTATGCTTGATCACCTTAGCTGCCCCCATCATTTGACATTGTCTCGATGAGTAAAATGTTAACAAGCATTCTATTTAAACCCTGTGAAGGATAAATCTGCCCTTTAATTAAAGTACTTATTCCTTTGAATAGTTTGTAAATATTATCCACAGTTTATTTCCTATAGGAAATGTCTTTTTTTCATACCTCTTAGCTTCTAGAATAAATGCACAGATGAGAAAACTTATTTTAGCATATTAAAACTCTGAGCTCACGTATATAATGACAAACAAGCATGAACAATTGAACATTTCTAGGCTACTACATGAGCTTAATGAAAATTCTGGTCTACTACTTCTAAACTTCTGTGTCATAAGTCTGAGGATACAATGCCAAGGGAAAAAAATTACAGTTTTAGGAAAAAAAAGATTCTATAATTAAAGTTGCCAGAGCCATTTCTGGAATCCTTGCATGTTTGGGGATATACAATGTTCTCTTCTTATATTAAAATGGATAATATTATATTGTTACTCTAATATTATATTATAGTGGATCGTTGTAGGTTCTCAGGCTTCAGGAATTACTTAAGCTTCAAATTAAATTTTCATTCTTTCTAGTGACATTGCACATTTTCCCTTCCTTAAGCCCTCCATGTGGAGGCCTGAGAATGGTTAAACTTGCTTAGTGAAACCAGTTTAACCTGGCTAGTAAACCCTGAAATAAAATGGTAGCAAAGTCAGTATGATACAAATGAACTTCCTTTCACAATTCATCATTGTCATTCCCAAATTATATCAAACTATAGTCAGAATTCTGCCTTGCCAAAAATAGAATGCAGTGATATCAGGTTGTCACCTGGGGAGGTTGACATGCAGGTGACCAGATGGTCTCTCTGGTGCAGCACTTCATTACACCTTTTTAGGTGAAAGAAGTTCATATCTGACTTTTGCAGGCCCAGATAGATCCTAGATGCCACCAGAGTACATATTGCTACACCATTGATGTAGCAATTCATGAATGAGAGTCAAAAGGCAGAGACGTGGATATGTCAGAACGCTTATGCATTGATTGCCTATCCTTGATTTAGCCAGATAAATTATAATTTCCAAGCAGAACAGACATGCATGATGGCCAGTCATGTATTTTTTTTTCCCCCTGAGAAGCCAGATTAGAATCAGAAGCTGCTTAATGAACAGAGGTTGGGAGCAAAGGGAGTTAGTTGGTTGTGTGACTTGAATGTTTAGTAGACCAGACCAAGATAAACTGATGTGACCTCATCACCATGCACAACTGTAGACTCTAGTTTAGACATAGGCTTGAATCTTGAGGCTGTTTCCTGCTTTACCACTTACTAGCTCTGTGATCGTGGGAGACAACAGTACCTACTTCAGGGCTGTTGTGAAAGCTCATTCGTTTATTCTCTCATCACCACCTGTGTACCAGGCATTGTTTTAGGCACATGATCCAGGACAACAGTGAACAAAACAGAAATCCCCACCCTCATGATGTTTGCATTCTGATATTCAGGCAATCAATACAATTGATAGATTGTATATATACTATGGCAGATGATGATAAGGGCTACAGAGGAAAAACCAACAGGGAAGGGAAAATAATCAGGGCAATGGAGTCATTTTAATTATGTGAAATAATAGATGCAAATACGACAGTGCTCACCTGTCATATTTTTATTCTAAAATATTATTCCTCCTCTCATTCTGTCTTTCTTGAGGAACATACAGAAATTAACCAAACCTCCCCTGAAGAGCACAGGACACAAGCCACAGGACACAAGCCAGTTCCACCTCCTTCCACCTCATTTGGTTCAAGCTCAGGCCTTCCTCCCGATGGACAGAGTTCCTTTAAATGTTTTGATCCTATTTGTTAATTAACCCTGTCTTGCTTTATTCTGAAAGACAACTTACCCTGAAGGTGTCATTATATACCTTTCATTTCCTTTCTCATGAATCGAGTGTAAGTCTAACTTCGAATATATGAGAGGCATCTACATACTTAGATCCTTTTCTAAGATCAGATCACGAAAATCATGTAAATAGATCATAATCTCTAGATAAGGAGTCTTGGGACCTAGAAATCAAAAGTCTGCATTCTAGTAATGACTTGTTCACTATATGGGTGACATGTTTAAGGGGTGACAGCCATGTACCTTAGTTTTCCTTCCTGTGTCTTGGGAGCAATTGGAATTGCCCTTCACAGAGTTAATGAGAAAAATAAACTAAGATAATAAATGTGAAAGAGTAATTGAGCTTTTAAAATATTATGTGAGTAAAAGGTGCTGATTTTAATAATATGAATTATTTCTCCTTCAAAAAGCTCAAGTCATTTTTCCTTTTAAATCTATCCCAATCTTAGACTCACAAGCACAGGTAGGAGTTGAAATGATAGAGCATGGCTTAGAGAACGTCAGAGCTGCAAAGGCCTCTCCAACTTTCCAGCCCAGCCCAGGAAGCCCTCCCCAGGGGGGATGAGAGAATGAAAGTAACTCACCCAACTGACCATCATAAGGTTCCCTGTCTTTTGTGCTTCGGATATGCACTCTTTCACCTAGGGTACAGAGAGGTGCTGAGGGGAACTGAGAGTACCCATCAAGAGAGAAAAACAGACACCTGTAAATAGGTTGGTAGCTAGATAATGGTTGGGCTGATGTTATTGCAGGGAACTAAGTTCAGATTTTGATAGATCAGAAAATAGTGGTGTTAGAGCAGAACAACAGTTGATATTTAGAGTCCTGGTTTCTCTGAGAAAAAGGATCTGGAATGAGAGATATAAGAAGCATATGATTATAAATAATTGGTGATTGACAAGAAATAGTAGAAAAGAGATAACAGTAAAAAAACAAAATCTGTCAATATTCTTGCTCTATGCATTCACCCCATGTATTTTAGAGTGTGCTAGGCTTGTGTGTTAGGCAATAAGAGAAAAATCAGAGTGGTCCTTAGATGTGTGTGACACCAGCAAGAGACGCAAAACATGTTTTCTAAAATGTCCTGTTGGTGATTAGGCCTCAGAGAGCTATGTAAATGGTTTTATTTTGGGTAAAGAACAAAGGTCTTTGTCAGTTCTGAGTGTGAGCTGAGTCTCCAGGTGAAGATAAATTGCCAGAGGCCAGCTCTGAGGGAACCTGTCCAGTGAGGTAGACAAACAGGAGCACACTGCCCTGTGGCTCATCCAGGGATGTGAGGCTACATGTGACTCAGTCCTGCTCAGTGGAGCTTTAGCACTGTAACCCCAGCTCAAGGCCCAGGAACACTCTTCCACAGCCCCGGGGCCTCAAGCCACTTGGAAACTGGACACATCACCTTGATCCGACCATCGTAGCACAATGGCATTCCATGCAATAAGTTGCTGATAATTGTGAATAAGAGAACAGGAGGTTTCTATATCAAAAGTGGATCTTCATGGGTGAAATTTACATTACACCTTGTGTCAGCTACGCTCATCCTATAAAATTGAAAAGTAAAATGGTAGTTCGTGTAAGTAAGATTTTTCTTAAATTTCTGTTTAACCTGATAGTGTACATCAAAATTATTTCAGCTTCACTTTGTATACCTGTTATTGACATGTTGCATGTAACTGTGTTTTGTGTTGAAAGCTTGAGTCTTACTTTCAATGTGCTTGGTAAAATTGTTACTTAAAAAAAAAACCCTGATGAGCAGGGTGAAGCTCAGTGGTTGAGTGTTTGCCTTGTGCACATAGGGCTGAGGCTCTGGGTTCAATCCTTAGCAATCCTCAGCACTGAAAAAAGAAGGAAAAACTTGTTGAAATAAATAGTAAGTATTCTATTTTTTAAACTCACTTTTATAATTTCCACTAACTTAAAGGTATCTTAAGTTAAAATAATTTGGTTACCTTTATTCCTGAACGGTGTACAATCTCAATTAATACAATGTGCATTAGGTATTTTTATCTCCAAATCTTCCCTGGATTTTTTAGCAAATTAAAAATGAGTTGTGAGGTGTTGGGGTAGGTGGGAATGAGCAAGAGTACTCTGGGGGAACAAAATAAGGAGAAATTTACTATGTTATGATACCTAAACCATCACCAGGGATTAAATCATAACCAGATCTTTTAAATAATGCTGAATAGATGTTTCTATGATTCCAATATAACATAATTTCCAACTCAGCTTCCAGCAACCAAATGTGAGGCTGTTGGTAACATTGTTTTAAATACTGTAATGACAAGAAATACTGTAATGACAAGAAATATTAAATTCGGGATGATAATAACAAAGTCTTTTTAAAATATTTAAAATGGTTACACAAAGATATGGTCAAATTACCTTAAAATCTCAGTCATAAGATGAAAATAAAAAGAATATATTTATATCTGCCTAGTGGGATTTACGGGATATAAGAGAATGTCCACTGAAGTACTGAGGATAAATTCAAGTTCAACAGGACCTTGGAAGTCTTGGCTACTAACACTGGTGAGACCATCAATTTTCCATTCTTGGTGATAAATTTTAAATCCAAATAAATCTTGTTTGTTAGGCCACTAAAAAAGCCTTGTCATATCTGAAGTTGAGTAGGCATGCATCCGCCAGCTGCATATTGAAGCTGTGGTGTGAAAGTACAGGCATCTCCCATAATCTCATTTCCAAGTGCAAAGTTACGGCATAGCCAAAAATGGCTCTAAGGGCAAGGCTTCCTTCACAGGATTCATAGCATTACCACAGGCCTCAGGACCAGGCAGAGCTAAAGGTCATTACCACGCCTCCAAAATCAGTAGCCTTGGAGAGAGGAGGCAGCAAGACCAGCACAGAGGGAAGAGATGAACCCAATGTGTAGAAGTGGTTCTGGGAGCCCCTTCAGGTAACATAAATAATGAAGGAGGAAGTAAAAACGGATTCATCATGTGTTCAGTAAATATGAAGGGCTGCAAATCCTCTGGAGCAAAGCCTCGAAGCTTCCTTTCAAAGTAACAGTCCCCATATACAGATAGGTCAGCTCTGACTACTTGGGCACCACCGGTTAGGAAGCCTGACCACAGACAGTCCTTGCAGAGAAAACAGACAAAAATAGAATCCTTGCATCCTGCGGCGGCCTTCTTCTCTTTGTGTGTCAGTGATTTTGAAACAGTAGATTTCAGAAGCAGGACAACTTAAGTAATTTACATTTTTCAAAGTGGCACATAAAGGTTAAAGTTGTATTTGGGGATATGGATGAAATGAGTAGGCTCCTCATTGCTTCAGAGTTAGCAAGTAGTGGGGTGAGCAGAGTGGAAGGAAAACCCTTAGAAACTCCCAAATTGCAGCTGACCTGGGGAAATGTCTACACTCACATCAGGGTGACTTCTTTTTTCTTGTCCCTGGAAAGTATGCTAACATCATAATCCCATGGGGCCAGCTGCAGATCACTCTCCTTGTGCTTGGCCCTAACTATATTTCCCCCCCATGGCACGCCTACACCCTAACCCCTCTCAAGTTAGCCTCCCACCAAATGTGTGTTATGAGTATCAGTTCCCATTCCCCAGTGGGGGAACACTTTGCACTTGATCCTCTATAGCATATGTGAAACCCTGACAGAAATCATATCAGAAAGGAATCATCATCACCGCTTTCAGAGGAAGAAACTTAAATAATAACCTTCTCTGATTGCAACTTTAATGAGAGATCAGGCTGGGCTTCACATAGGGATGGCTCCCTCCAACCCCTGCCTGGTAAGTTATAGCCTCTTTTCTTGGTTCCATGCACATCTGTGTCCTCTCATCTGGAGATGTGGGTGGGTGGGCATTCACCTCAGTTAGTGTTAACATGGGCACACATCTTCTCAAAACCTCATAGTTGCTTCATCTGTCACCTGGATATTCTTCATCTCTGGACCCGTGGGGAAAACATAGCAGTCCTGGAGCACTTTGCTCCCTGTTGATCTCTGCATTTATGTAGCTAGCATTTATTGAAAACCTACTACATGTCAAATTGTTCTAGGCTCTGGGAACAAGCCAAACAAAGCCCTGTTCTCCTAGAACTTGCATTCTTTTATCAGAGACAGATAACTGTATAATACAGGTGTAATGCCAGGTAACATAGAGGAAAACAAAGCAAGTTAAAGGAGTAGAGAACAGCGAAAGGTGTTTTAGCAGGGACGCCCTCTAAGGAAATAGCAATGAAGTAAATGAGAAGCCACAGAAAGATCGAGGTTTGCACAGGCCAACACTTGATAGGAATGAATTGGGCTCAAGGAGGGACCAGTGGGACAGTTCCTGTGGCAGAGTTAATAAGGGAAACAGATGGTGATGAGGATGCAGGATAGCAGAGGGACAGGGACTGGAATACACAGGGTCCCCTGGGCAAAAAAAGACATTTAAGTTTTATGCTAGCAAAATTGACTCTAAAAAATGTATTAGTGCTTTATTTTTGTATCAGAGAAGTGCCCAACATCATCAATTATTTGTAAAACACAAAATTCAGTTCTGACAAGGAAATGGGTAGAACATATGAGCATCAACAGTTTAATCCACAAAGCACCCACAGGCTGATGGATTTCAAATTGTCCCTAACTTCTAAGGCAGAATGGGTAAGGAATCAAGAGTGGCCTTATGTAAGATCACACTCCAACAGCATCCTTTTCCTGTGCAGGGCTCAGGATAAAACAGAGAGTTATTTTATCCTTTAGCAACAGACACACACTGGATAAATCTTGTTGGCCTTACATGGTCACATCCTGAATATACATACAGCTGCAACTCTCTGGGTATGTTCTATCATCTATAGCTGTCTTTTGTAATAGTCCAATCCACAGCTTGCTATTTATAGGTCTCAGAGAAGCAACAGTTCACAGAATTAAATGCCCAGCTAGCCCTGTAACCTGAACTACCTGCCCTTCCATTTCTTTACCATTCCTATCATGAGCACCCTGCATCTTGCCACCTGCAGGAGCTGGACCACAGCCAGAGGTAGTGAACAAGGTGGTGACTTTTCAAACACCAGCTATTCCATTTCCATCGCAACTGGGGGTACTGCAATTCCGTTTTGGCACTAACCACCCACAGTTAGTGCCAACCCCACAAGTTATGGGGCACAATTCCCAGCAAGACTTTAGACATCAGCTAGTCTTTGAGGGTCTTGAGGTTAACACTTCTGATAGGCTTGCTATAAATTTTGGGGGTTTCCACAAACTAGTTAAGTTAGATAATTTGCTAGCAACTCAAAAGAATTTTTTTAAAAAGCTATACTTAGTATTATAGTTTTATTACAAAGGATATAAATAAGGAAGATCACCATGGGAAGCTGTCTAGGAGAGAACACAGACCTTCCATAGCTTCTCCCCAGGGGACCAGGGCATGTTACTTTGTCTGCACATTAGTTTATTCATCAAAAAGAAAATTCCACTGATCCACTAATCCTCAGTTTCCAGAGTTTTTATTAGGGTTTTCTTACATAGCTTGGTTGATAGAAACATTGGCCATATGATTGAACTCAGTTCTTAGCCCAGGAGTTGACTGGCTCAAAGTCCCAACACTGCCATCATCTGTCCTTGGTCATTCTAGTAATCTACCTCCTGAAGGTGTCTAGGAGCCCAACATGAGTTAGTTCATTAGCATAAACCCTGGTATAATCTGGGTGATTATGAGTGACAAAGATACTTTTATCACTCAGGAAATCTCAAAGGTTTAGGCCATCCTCCTAGGAACCAGGAACCAAGACCATTCAAATTTTATACGAGTGCCCCAACCATAAAGGGTGGTAGATCTGGGAGAGGTTAGGTCAGGAGGAGCACATGGAGAAAAGCAAACTGAAGGAGAAGTGTGAGTTTAGGGAGGGTGGAGCTCAGTGGTATAGGTCTTGCCTTGTGTGTTAGGCCTTGGATTTGATCCTCGTACTGGGGGAAGAAAAGGAGGAGGAAGAGAAAGAAATGCGAGTCTAGAAGTTGACTGTACTGCTGTGGAAACTATAGGTGTGTGTGTGGGGGGGGGGCTTTGACTCTCAATATATGTAGGATTCAACCAAAGAGGCAATGCAGATCTACTTCAGATTAGGGAGCAACTTGAGGGTTGATCAGTACTATGTCTCAGGGCAGCATCCACATGCTTGTCAGCACAGAACACCCGTGTACAGCAACCAGTCATCCAAGGCCTTACATTATTTCATCCAATTGGCTCCATCATGTGTTGAAAACAAGTTTTACACGTAGGAATTGCCTCTGTGTCTGTTTCAATTTTTTTAAGTCTTCTACTAGATGGATATTCCATAAAAATGAATAATCAGTGCAATGTTTCAAAAGTAGAAAAGTGAGCAAAATCCATAAACCCTGAGTAGCCTCAGCATAAAGTTGGGGGATTTATTTGTGAAACTGCACAAAACTTAGAAATGCAGCACCTACTGCATAATCAATGGTTGTTTCCACATTGCTTGTGTGGGAAAGCGTGCTAAAGCTCATGGTTGTAATTCCTGTTCATCAAAACCTTGTGTCTTTTGACTAGGCATGTTATAATTATAATCAGCCAGAGGTCATTACTCAAAGAGAACCACCAGCCTCTGGAATTGCAATTTACCATACTCTTCTTTTGATTTTACTTGTGTCCTGAGAAGTCCATCACTGTGCTTCATCATTCAAAGTTCCTCTTGTTCATCATACTTGAAATTACCTCCCTGCTTCTTATCATGTGACAGCTGCTTGGCAGAGTTGTTTGTTGACACCTACAGCTGCTGGGCTCTCTCTGTTCAGGATCCTGTGCTCTGTGGACCCATCTAGCCAGCTGTCAATTCATTAATGACTTTGGAGAAATTATTTTGAACTGCTGAAGCAAATCCAGGTCCCAGAGCCAGCCAGCCAGTGGTCACCATCATCCTCTGCAAAGCTGTACTCTGACTTAGAGTTCAACCCCATATTTGAATCACAACTAACTGGCCCATCCCAGAAGAACATATTGGTCTGGATTCAATTCAGGTTTTTATTCAGCATCCTTCAAAGCCCCATTTGCCCTATTTGCAGAATCTAGTGAAGAATTCTGAGTCTTTGATGCTAATTGGAAATTTTTGTCTGTGTGTAAGCTCTCTTTGGTTCAATCTGACATATCATCTTGATCCAACTTTGAACTTACTGTTAGGCCTTTGTTGTGATAACCCCGAAAGAGCCACTCAAGGTTTTAATCATGAACATCTTCTAGCTCTTTGGCACTGGACTTTTGGAACAGGTGAGAGACTAGTACTAAGGCCAGGAATGAAAATTGGAGGAAAACGATGTGAAATTTCCAAAAGAAAGTCATGAGAATCAAAGAGACATTTCAGGGTAATATTGGTAGGAATCTATTTTGTAAGAGTAAAGAAAAGAATGGGTGATAATGGAACTGAAGTGGTAGGTATGGACCACTCCCTTGAGAAATGTGTTAAAACTCATTGCTTGTGGGCAATTTGCTGGTGACCAAATGCTTACAGCTTCCTTGTAGGTAATATGAAGGTCATTCTCTCCCAATTTTTCATATAAATGGGATTTTATAATCTAGGCAGGTTGCCCAAATATGGTTACAGAATTATTTTATTCTATTACCAGTTGGTCCAGATCCTGCAAATAGTAGTCTAGGTTTTAACATAATCCAGAGGAACCATAGTTTTGACTGGACCATTCCTAGTTGATGCCCCTGACACTGCATTTTTATTAAAAACACTCTTCTTGTGTTAAAATGCTTGTCAGTTTATTCAGTAAATTGTTTGATTACCTTATCAACATGTAACATGTAAGTATAGTTAAGAATTGTTTTGTGGTTCATCCAACAGATATGATGTTGATCCTGAGTTATCTACCAAGGTTGTTCTGAACCTTGAGCATGCATCAAAATCACTGGAGGTGGACTGGATTTTTGATTCTGTAGATTTGGGGTGAGGTCTAAGATTTTGCATTTCTAACCATTTCTCAGGTGACGCTGATGCACCTGGTCTGGGAAACACACTTTTGAGAACCAGCAACTCTTCTTAGGCAGTATTTTGAAGATAAGGGGAAAGACTTAAGGATAGACTGAACAGCTCAAATAAAACAAATAGATGCTGGAGTTGTAGCTCAGTGGTAGAGTACATATACATATACAATGCCCTGGGTTCAATTCCAGCATTGTGTTAAATAAATACTAGATAAAATTAAAATCCCATTTATTATTTTATTATTTATTATTGTATGCTAGCTGGTCGGCTGCAAACACAGTATAATCAGATGGCAGCTGGTCAATGCTCTGTGATGATCATCATGTGGCAATTCTTCTTAGAGCTATTTCATGTGATTTTAAGGTTTGGTGACTATTCATTGACTAGTTCTCAAGGGATAAAGTGACATTCTTAATTTTTACAAAAGAGGAATTTCAGTTGCCTTTAAGCAGATTTATCCATTTCTCTGTATGAGATAAATGTAGAAATATACATTGATGTTCAAAGATTAACAGATGCATTAACTAAAACAGATTTTAATTCCATTTTTGTTGTGGCATTTGGCTCTGGAATTAAAAGATTTCTAGAAATGGCTTTTTTTCTCGAAGTTCTTAGGTGTAATATTTTCTATATAGACATTGTATATATAGTATCTCATTTTCCTAGAGTTTTGCATATAGATATATTTTTCTTAATTCTCCTCCTAATAAATTATATACTGTGGAGATAAATATAATGATCATACTTGAGAAATCTTGTGAAATCCTGTCAAATAATTAGGACTTACAGAAAAGCAGTTTTGATTTATACTTGATGAAGAAGTCAATCAAATTGTAGATTAACTGACACAATTACTGAGCCAAGTTGTTATTGTTTATGATTAAAACACAAAAATGGTTTTGTCCTTTGCACCTCAGCATGGTTTGTAATTGCAAAGTCCTCCTTCCCAGTTGTCTTTAGAAGACAAGCAGATGGATCCAGACACACTCTCCAGTTCAGTTTGGGCAGACCCCTCTGTAAGAGCCTAACCAAAAGATTCAGATCTGCTTTTTCTTTCAGCCACCCTGAGTCTGGGGCCATCACTGGCCATCCAGCACTTTCTAAATAGGTATCTGAAACATAATTGTCCTTTCTGTTGACTTTGGGAGATTTTGAAAAGCAAAATGATCTTGATATAAACAGGCTCTTTATTGTCATAATGAGGACCATGATACCCAAAGCACTTATGTAAATTCAAATGACTGAATGACTCAGAAAGATATTATTCAACTGTAAATCCAACAAACTAAATCTTCAGATGGTAATATAGGGGAAGGTTGAGAGACTTTTAAGATCAAGTGTCCAGTGTATTAGGAGACCTCTGCTGACCTGGTCCTGCCATGATCTTCTGAGGTATGGTTTGGGTCAGTGATTTAATCTAAACAGTCTTTATGGCTTCCTCCCTGTCTATTAATAAGAGGTATTATTCATGGTGTGCTAGTCCTGGTAGAGTCTGGACAACCCTGAGTATGACATTTGTCTATTTCCCTTGTGTAAATACTCCCACTATGGTTGATGTCAAGGTACCAGCAAGGCGTCGAGGAATGCAGAGTTGGGAAGAGATGTACACAATTGGCTTTCGCAAATGGCACAATCCTCTTCTCTACTCTGGGAAAACAGTCATGTGGTTCTGGCCCAATAATCCATCTTAGGGACTAAATTATGCAGTCTGTCTGATCACATTAATCATGTTAACCAAATATCTTAAGCTCCATGAATGCAGCCTTCTCCTTCAGAAGGAGGTGTTGTCTGGCAGGTTTGCATTTCCAAACACTTCAAGGGGACTTCAGAGTCCCTGGGGCTGACATTGGGATCACACTTCCTTGTGCCCCTTGCCGAAGCCATCATCCATGCCTACATGGATTCCTGAATAGGAGTCTTGGCCGTTGTCCATTCTCCTCACAACAGCCAAGTTGTTCAGTTTTTTTATTTCTGTCTATGAATGGATGTGCATGGAGATGGATGGGGGGGGTATGTATATACATTTTTGCTATAAACAAAAATATGCCATTTCTTTGTTTAAAACCTTATTGTGAATCATGCTGTTTGTAGGAATCTCCATAGCTAAGTCCTGTTCACTTCTGGTACCTTATTTCTTGCCATCCCTTCTTCCTCACTTGGTACCACTCTCCAGTTCCCTGGCCATCTTTCTGTTCCTTCAAAATGCCAACACTGTTCTCTACCCTGAGACCTGTGCATTGCTATTTTTACTACTGCTTTTGACTGAAACAGTGTCCCTCCAGTTTGGGAAGAGCTTCTCCTTCTTGTCAATCAAGCATCACTTCCCTAGAACATTTGTGGCTTGCCCAATCTAGAATAACCCCTCTCCTCCCAAGATGATCTTTCAAACCACCATTTTGGTCATTTGTACTTCTCTTTATCTGAAATCATTTGATTTTTCTATCTTTTTGGGCAGGTACTGGGGATTGAACTCGGGGGCATTTGACCACTGAGCCACAACCCCAGCCCTATTATGTATTTTATTTAGAAACAGGGTCTCGCTGAGTTGCTTAGTACCTCACATTTACGGAGGCTGGCTTTGAACTCACAATCCTTCTGCCCCGGCCTCCCTAACTGCTGGGATAACAGTTGTGTGCCACCACACCCAGCTGAAATTATTTTATTTTTGTTCATTTTATTATCATTTCCACACCCTTCATTTTCCCCTGCCATTAAAATATGAACACCACAAAATTGTAGACTCTTTTGGAGCTGCCCATTGCCTTAGCCACCTAGAAGAGTACATCTATCAGATGATAATTAAGTATATGTTGAAGGGGAGAAGGAACGCATTTTGTTTTAGATTGGTCAAGAAGAAAGAATAATATGCCATACAGAAATTTTACTTTACTATGCTTACCTACCATGCATTTATACCGAATGCAGCAACACCTAATCATTCATCCATTTTATTAACAAATACATGTTCAGTGTCCATCATGTTCTATAAAATGAAAGATGCAAGAATAAATCAGAGAAAGATCCTGTCCTCAAAGGGACATATAAACTCAAGAGTCCACAATGTTCTTTTCTGTGTAATTGATGATCCAATTAATTAATAATAGGATCATTGCATAATTATATATTATTAATTATAATTATTAAATAAGAGTTAATTAAATGTATGGCTCAGCCATTCTAGTGTAATGTTTTATTATTTTTATTCTGGATGAAATTGGCTGTGTTAAATTAGGACTTGACCTTGTCATTCCCTTGCTGTGTTTCAGTTGGGTTTCCTTATTTTCAATGATAGCAATAGGCTGGTGTTCTTTAGAGAGAAAAAAAGTTGTGGAAAAAATGTACAGTGTTAAGAGGAAAGAATCAGGTTCAGTATGGACAGGACTCATGAAAAATGTGCTGTTTGGAAAGTCCAGCTGGGGACAGTCTTGCTGGAGAAGGAATTAGTTATCACTGTGGTTGCAGGCTGGAAGTTGGTCCTGGCATGCCTGGTGTCACCATAGCCAGAAGTCACCACCCCAGCCAGCGTGAATGGAAGGAATCCTGTACCACCCCTGCTTCTTGGCATCACTTATTCAACATCCATTTCTGAGGCAGGAACATCTAATGGGCCACTCCTAACTCCTAGGACTCAGCTCCAGCTGCCATGGGGAGCCCTTCCTGTCTCTGAGGTGCAAGGCTAGACCCCACGTTCCACCAAGACCCCACTCTGGCTGTTTTCTCACACAGAGATGGCCTCCAGATCCTGGGCAGCCAAGAGTTGAACAAATGCCCACTTGAGTGTTCAACTCTGTTCAATGTGCTTTGCCCCCAACTCACTGTGAAGAATTCTCCAGCTTTCTTCTATATAATGAGACTCAAGAATGTTCCTACTTCAAATTATTTGTAGAAGAAAATATATATGTATGTTCTTTTTATAAAGAATCCAAGTGATAGTAATCAGAGGGGTTAAAGTATGGAAATTAATAAGTAATAAGGTAAGAAAAAAAATACCCCAAAGAAAACTATAGAATCAAAGGGTTGAAGAATTGATTAGAGCCAAGGGTAGTTAAGAGGCTGAAGCAGGAGGATCACAAGTTCCAAGGCAGCCTGGACAAATTAGTGAGACTCTGTCTCAAAAAAAAAAAAAAAAAAAGGCCTGGGGATATAGTTCAATGGTAGAGCACCCCTGGATCACTCCCCAGTACCCACCCTCCACACACACACAAATAGAATTAATAGGGGGAAAAAAAAAACATGTAGCCTAGACTAGCTCTAGGAAGTCCATCAGCAGAACCTTGGGGCTGTCTGTTATCCCTGATAGTCCTCTGATTTACTTATTTTTTTCCTTTGTAATCAAAATGTTTCCCATTTAACACATCTGAAGGAAAAAGAGCAGTGGGGACTTCAGTTCCTGGGCCATTCACAGTGAGCTGGTGGACAAGTCTCTGCATCGTTGAATGCTTCCCCAGATTCCTGGACCTTTGACTAATTGGATCCCAGTCCAAGTCTGATACTTCCGGGGATTCTAGAAATCAGCTGGCCAGTGGCTTGCAGCAGCTCTGGGTGGTGAGCTCCACAGGCCTCTCCCTGAGCAGACCTCACACTGATCACAGCTCAAGGTCAGGTTCAGTGTCCACCCAGAGCCTCTGAGAGCCCTCTTCATGCTGGCTCCCTGGCAATCCTTCTAAATTTACAGACAAGAGGGCGGTGCTTCCCAGCCACTCTGTGCTACCTTCTTAGATCTTCCCAGCCCTCCTGTCAGTGGCTCTGCCCCTCAGATCACTGTCAGCTGGGAGCATACAGGACCCACCATGAGCAGATGTGAATGATTCATCCTATAGACACCCAAGGGTCATTGCTATCTGTGTCCAGTCTCCCTAAAGTCAGGAGGCCAGCTGAGAGAGAAAGGACTTCACACTTCTACCTCCTCCTGGTCCTCCTGTGAGCCCTGTGCTTGGAACTGTCTGCCTCCCACCAGGGCTGCTCAGGGTACAAAGCAAGGAGGCTGGAGAGTGGGCTATCTCCCAGGCCCTTCAATGGCAACTCTCTGATTCTAAACCTGGGACCTGCTGAGATCAATAGTCCTGTTAGGTTGTTTTCATCCCAGAACTCTCCTCCATTGATACTTTGACTAGACATGTTTTCCCCTCTGTTTTGGAAGTGGTGACTAGATGAAATAGGCCTTGCCCTGCGGGGCTCTCAGGGCTGCATTCCCCTTACCACACTGGAGGTGGTACTATGGAAAAGGGAACAGGCCAGATCCAGCAGTGACACTAGCATTTGTTAGGGGCCATGTGTTGCCCGCAGGCAAGGGTCCCAGCTGCTATGCACATTGCTCCAACTGTCCAAGGATACTTTCTATCTGTGCAGCACTTTATGAGGTCCAAAACACTTCATGTACATAATATAAACATGCTATTTGAACACTAACTTTTAGTGGTGCATTATAATGATGCATAATAGTGGAATTCATGATGCCTCGTTTGTACATGTACATAACATGATCATTCAAATTTTTAAAATATGTCAGGGTGTCATGCTAACACTCCAGAGGGAATTATTGCTTCCAATACAGGCTTGTTTTGGATAATTTACCATCCCCAACTTTCTCAGTACTCATAAATTCGCTAATCTGAATTTGCAGGGCCCTACCCATTGCAGGAAAAATGATGCAGGGAGATTAAGGTACAGAGAGATGCAGAAGAAAATAAGGAAATAAAATGCATGGAAAATGAATCTGCTAGTCCTTAATGTGTTGTTTTTCTAGAACAAAAATTGGCTATTTTCCCCTACCTCTTTTTAGAATAAATTACCAATGGTTTCATTTATCTGTCAATCCAGGAATGGTGTTTTAATTTCAAGGAATATAGCTGGATCCTTATCCTCTCACCTGAAGTCCCTAACTTTTGTCAAGAAAGGGTATATTTTTCCAGCCCATTCTTCCCTATGAAGAATGGGGCTTGTATCTGAGCCTTGAAGAGAGGTCGCGCTTTTTTTTGGGGGGGGTTGGAGGGGGGCTTCCCTAAGGCAGCATTTCTTGTGGGGCATTCTCTAGGAACTGGATAGGAAGCCAGACACTATGTTGTGGGTGTCCCTTATTTTTTCAAGATAATGCCTAATCTGCCCTCAAGGCCACCCTGTTTTCACAAAGGTGAGAAGCCCACCAGGCCTTTTGTGAAATTGAGCAGTGACTGGGACCAGGCACATGAGGCACTCCCTCTAACTGAAACGGTCACTTCAACTTCAAAAGAAAGATTGTTCCAACCTATTTTCCTATGTCTGAAGTTCCAGGAAAGCAGGAACAGTGTCTTTCCCTCAGGGACCTTCCAGTAAGGAGGTAGTAGTTGCATGGCTGTTGTTACTTTTGAGAGCCATTTCTGCTGACATCTCCAGACCAGAAGTGCAAAGAGAAAAATGCAGTAGGTCATGCTGAGGCTTTGGGGAAATGGTTATGCTCTTCAGCCCAGGAGGCTTTGCAAATGAGTTTTAGAATGGAAAATGCAATATAAACAGAAAACTTAGGAGAGGATGGTAACCAAGAAAGACCCTAGGAAATGATCTTGTGGCAGCAAATCTAAGCATAGCAATAAAGTCTGGAAGCAGAGGTGAAAGTGTATATTAAATGGTTTATTGATATTCCGTGGCAAGACATGGCACACTCAATGCTGACCTCTTGTCAGCCATATTTGTGAACACTCTGCAAAATCTTAGTGAATGTCGAGCATTGACATGTTCCCGTCGGTACCCACACATGCATCTGTGATGCAATGCTTCAGTGGTTTGTGTTTCTGATTTTCAATAAATAAGCTTTTAGCATCTTTTTAGCGTATCCCAGAAAAAGTATTCAAGAAGGTATAAGATATAGTAGTTTCTGTTTGGAGGTTTCCTGGTGTTTGTTTGCTTCAGCAAATTCAGAACTAAACCTGACGTCACCATTAGACAGAGAGTAGTCTAATGCAGTCAAAGGACCACAAGATTTCCAGTCTTACAGGGTGGAGGTCAAAGCCAGGCTTAGCCACTTACATCACCTGGAGACATTGGGCAAGTAATAATCCTCCTCTTGCCTCGGTGTCATTCTGTAAAACAGGATGGTAACAGCCCCTACTTTAAGGAATTGTGGGTATTGGTCATAGCATGGCTACAGTGCCTTGGAGATTGGTTACTGTGGTGTGGGATGGAGACTACTTGCTTTCTCTTTAGCTTACCTACAGGAATCTATTAATGTGTAGCTAACAGAGCTAAAAAGATACAAGTCAGTTTCTCCAGTGTCTGGCCTCCCCAAATCAATCTCATTTACTCCTTAATCTCATTCTGATGTAGAGGAAGGTGATTATGCTCTTTGTGTTTTCTTGAGCCTGTGGTCAATTAGATACCAAGAGGGACGGGTTATGTAAGACCTATTCCATTATGTAATGTGGCAGAACTTGTCCTGAAGTGGAACGAGAGCAGGGATATCTGCCACTATTGTACTGTGAGACCTCAAGGAAACCAAACTTTCTAGACTATTGGCTGGGCATTCACAAGGCGCTGGGCATTCACAGTGGCTATGTGGTTTCAAGGTTGCCTCTATCCTAAAGCCCTCTTTCTATTTGCTCATTTGGCAAGATGGAAGTTTCTCTCAGCAGTTTGGCTTTTAAACTTTCCTTGTATTCATAACTGACATAATGATGAGCCGGAAAAGACATAGACACCACCTAGGATAACATTCTAGCTTTACAGATGAGGAAACCGGGACTCAGCAATCAGACCTTCCCCCTCTATGTCACATTGCTAGTTGGGGGCTAATAAAGTCAGAACCCAGGTGTCCTGACTCCTAAATCCGTGCTCTGTGCATTGTACCACATTGCCTCTTTCCCACAAATGAAATACCATATTTGAGAACCAAATATGAAAACAGCACAGATAATTTTGATTGGCACTAACAACTTAATCATTTTTATTGCATAACTACAAATGTTAGTAGGACAAACTGATCTGACTATTGTTGAAAGGACTAATTTGAAAGATTTATGTATCTCTACCATTTGGTCTTTCAGTCATCCAGAAAGGTACATTATTATTAGAATTTGGAGACAGCAAGAGGGTTGTGGTTGCCCTGTGACATCTCAGAGATATGACTAGTTCCATCTCTGAGCTTTGCATTTTTGAAATCTCTGGAAGGTCTGAATTTTCACTCACCAAATTGTTAGGATCTTACATTGTAGCCTCAGATTCTAACAGTTAATCCACCACTTCCCTGACTCTATGCTACCCTGTGGTCAAATATTTTCATTCCTGGTGAAATAAGGAAATGATTTCATATTGACTAAGCAGAGTCAACATGGGAATCTAATAATCATGTGCTCATATGATCACAAGATGTACATAGCATAGAGAAGTAAACTGAGGAATAGTAAATCAAATCCAACGGCTTTGTTTGAGCACGTTACACGTGGACCTGCTGAGGGAGTGGTGTCCTGTCAGCTAGTTACTGTTCTGTGTGTGGGTCCCGTGGTTCCGGCTTAGGCTGAGGTCCACAGCTCACCTTTCTCTCCACCTTGCTTAGGATGAGACCTCCATGGAAAGTAGCAGAGCAGAGAGAGGAAATTCTGGGTGCTTAATTGGGATTTACTTTTGAGATATATATATATATATATATCAAAAGTAATACAAATGTTAATAGGACAAATTGATCTGACTATATGACTATACATAATCATATATAAACACTCACCACATTTTATTCTAAGAACACTACTGTATTTGAGTTAAACTTGATGAAAAGAATATATTTTCTGCATTAGTTTTGAAGAAAAATAAGATGTGAAACTGATTTTTGAAAGATCATTTTATTGAAAAGGACAAAAAAAATTAAATTTTTTCATTTAACTTCGGTCTCTCAAATCTTAAGAACCATAAAGTTTTGTTTGATAGTGAAAAAAAAATGTTAATTAAACATTATATTTACATTTCGGCCGGTCATCAGTTGATACACAAAGGGAGGAAGAAATGAAACAATGTACATATTAAAAAGCAGAAAAAAAGATTAGGAAAACCAAAAGAGTGTTAAAAGAAAGAATGCATTTTAGTAACTGAGAGAAAAGAGAAGCCATGTACCTTTCCTACCTAGCATTTAAGCCCAGCTTGTCTTTATTTTTGTCATCCCTTGATGGAAGTTTTACTCTCCACACCCCACCCCAAACCGTGTATTTTAAAGAGCATATGGATTGTGCTGGGTTTTGTTTTCTGTTGTTTTCTCAGTGCCTAGCACAGACACAGGAATCCCCAGTAAGAATTACTCAATTAATGGATGAACAAAGATACAGAACAGTGTAGGGAATGAGAGCTCCATGGCCCAAATGGCTCCAACAGTGGTCACTGAGAACTGCCATGGTTTCCTCAAAAGCCAGAGGTGATGGACTTGACTGATCTGGCCCCCAATGCTGCAGTAGCGTTTCTTCAGAGCCAGTTTCACACTCTTCCCTGTGTTCTCTTCAGCAGAGTGACAGTCTGCTAAGTATTCGAGCAATGCTTTGTGTCTTGAAACTTTCTGAAAGTTAATATTTTCACTCACTGTACCTCCTCACCCCAAGCCCAATCATTTGATGCTCCCAAAACCTCTGCTCCAAGAGCTTCTCTGGCCCCTATCCTCGTGGACCATTCTTCTCTTCCACAATGCTGCCTCTTTGTCGCAGGAGGAGCCTCCCTTTTAGCCCTCTGGAGGCAGCTGCCTATTTCCCCAACCACTCAGTCCTAAGGGCCCTAGAAGAAGGTTCACAAATTCTGGGCTCCCTGACATCAAGAAATCGTGACACCTTCAATCACCATTAAAGGGCATTTTTAAAATCTCAATGTCCTCTAGCACATTGGGTCACTTTTGTGCATTCATTACAAACATTGGTCCTGGCTGGCCCACAGCTTCCTCATCTACCCAGGTACTGATCTTCAGGATGACTTCCGGGCTCCATGCACATTTCATCCAAAAAAATTAGCCTCTGCAAATTCTGTGATTTTTTTTTTTAGTTGTGGTAAAATATACATAATATCAAATTTGTCGTGTGGGCCATTTTAAAAATAGCTTTATGGTGTTGAGTACATTCACACTAGAGTACTATCATCACCCAGCTTCCATAACCTGGAATTTTTCATCTTCCTCAGTTAAGACTCCGTGCCCACCAACACTGATACCCCAATTTAGGCAGTACCCACCTTCAGCAGATTTAAGGCATTCTCACCCCAGAGTTTTCATATCTCAAAGTTGTCCTACCTTCAAAGTCTTATATTTATTTCATTTTCTGTGCATTGTCTTGTGTCCTACCAACAAAACAGAATGAACAGATCTGAGCTGGGATCCTCGCTGTGCCCCTCCTAGACTCAGTTTCTTCATTTGTAAAATTTAGATAATTAGTAGCATTGTAGACAATGTAGACACCAGAGAGATAATAGAACGCATGTCATTGCATTGTTAGAAGGAACAAATGACCACAGGAGCTAGCACAGGTTTCTTCCTCTCCATCTTTCCTGCCAGTCCACACCTTAATATTCCTAAGCCTAGCTACTGCTTTGCCGACATTCCTACTTCGCTACACCTGTGTCTTCCTGATGCCCTTCCCAGGGAGACACAAGATTCTGTGTCAGTCTGGTTTTCTGACTCATCTGCACATTTACCTGGATTGTTTGTGAACAAGGGTCTTTGCTGCAGTCATTTCAAGGCCTGGTTTCCCACCTGGCTGGACCGTGTACACCACTCTGCAAGCATTTAATGGGTCCTGATTTGGTTTCCTCTGCTGTTTTTTCCAAACTGCTATTATAGATTTTTCCTGTTCACGCCATCTCCCTGTCCTGCCACTGTCCCAGCAATCCTCATTTATCTTTTCTGTCTCTGAAGACCAGAGTTCGTACACAGTAATGACATCAGAATAAGAATCACGCACATCCCCTGAGGTTCTGATTTGGTAAGAGGTGATGGGGTGGGGATCTCAATTTTAACAAGCAACCCCAGGGGATTTTGACAGACGGGGTATGCGGTCCACTCTTCCTGGAGGACCAACCTACTCCATAAGCCCCTTGAGAGCACACACACACACATACACACACACACACACACACACACACACACACACACACACAGTCTTATCTGACTTTCATCCCTGCTACCTGACAATAGAAGTTGAAGGATTGATTAAATGAATGAATCTGTCACTCTGCACTTCAGAGGAAGTGACTGTTCTCCTTTGAAATGCTAATTAACTACAGCTGTTTAAATGCAGTTTAAAACTCTTCAATGTGTTTTATCTTTAATCCTTTATTAGCCCCTTTCACTGCCCTTGGCAATAGGGAACTAAAGAGAACTTGTTCCCCAACCAGCAACAACAACAAAAAATCAATTCAAGGGCCAGGTAAGATCGTGGAGACCACAGCACAGTGCAGTCTTTCCACCTTAGGGAAGGTGCTTGCTCAATGAGCCTCCTGCTTAGGATCCTCTAGACAGAGGATTTCCCCAACCACTTCAGTGGACATTTCTGGAGAAGAAAGAATCTAAAGCAAAAAGCCAACTTCTGGGGATATTGGGAGAAGATGACTTAGAGAAATAGATGGGTAGGTAGAGATACATTGGCATGCCCAATCAATGGCTCAAATCCCATTTCTCCCCTGCCATTCACTAGCTTGTGACAGGGGTAATTGTCATGTTGGATCCTCTTGTTTCCTTACCTGTAAAATAGGGGACAATATGGTTTACTTTGTACAGTTCTTTTGAAGATTGGAAAATTTAATCTAAGTAATTCTCAGTGATTCCATGCTGTTAGGCAATTCAATTTTTTAGACAGCTGGGTGTCTATCATAGTGGAAAGTAGAGTCCTCCTCCTAATATCCTCCCACCACCACCACAAGACACACCCTAGAAATGCAGAAGTGGTGCCATCTATTGCTGTCTGGAGAAGTCTTAAGTCTAAAACCACCATAATAGAGTGTTTCCAAAGGGAGCAGACAGAGCAACCCTGGGCCATGCCCTCCTACTCCCCTCTTTCCTAAGTGGAGCTTAGAGACCAAAGAGCTGGTGAGGAGCCTCAATGGGGGAAGTGGGAAGGAAACGAGCGTGGGCAGCTAGAACTGAAACTATCTTTTTACCACCCTCTTGTTCTACCACCCTTTCCTCCCCTGTGCTGGGGGAAAGAGAAACAGCTCATGACTCTGCTGTACCCACACATAATACACGTCCTCTCCCCAGTTTCCAGACCCCACCTCATCATGACCCCTCACTCAGGAAGATTCACTGCATGCCTGCAGGGTGCATGGTGCTCTCCTAAGTGCTTCAACTGGAATCTCTCTAGAAGCCCATAGCAAGCTTGTTTCAATATTGAAGATCTTCCCCCAGTTCATGAAGAGCAATGGCTGACCCCCACTTTGTTCCCGCCCTCATCCCCTCCCCAACCCTGGCTAGAGGATGCTTTTTGGTGTGAGTGCTAAGAGACCTTGGTTTAACTTGGTTCATTAATAATAATGAACACCTATAAACATTCTTTATGGGACTCCAGGCTCCCTTCCATACTCATTCCTTTGTTCCTGCACATTTACTTTGCTTTTAGGAGAAGAACTTGGACTGGTTTCCTCGGATGCGAGCCATGTCCCTTGTTAGCAATGAAGGTGACAGTGAGCAAAATGAGATTCGGAACCTGCAGGAAAAGCTGGAATCAACCATGAGTCTGGTCAAACAGCTGTCAGGTCAGCTGGCGGAACTCAAGGAGCAGGTATGTATGCTCCTGGAGGTGGCGCTGGGGGCCGGAGCCATTCACCACTTTGAATCCGGGGGAAACCCAGAGAGACTCCTGGGAGCTAGGCTGTCCTTCAGAGGATTGTGAACTCCAGTAAAGAAACCCCATGTCTTGCTGTAGAACTATATCTCTGCAAACAGGGAACTTCTTAGTCACTGTGTGAAGGGGGGAAAGGAGCAAATACCAACATGCAAGGACACTTCTGCACTTTTTGATAGAAGAGCATATTTTCTGCCACGTTTACAATTATTATACTCATCAGAATAGCAAATCATTATCAGTAACTACAACAATCTACCCCTTTATCATACAACATCGTTAGCATTCGTGGTTATCAATAGTAGCCCAGCTAACTATTAAAATGATTGTGGTGACAGTGATAAATGAGTGAAAATCAAGATCTGTCTTAAAAATTAACCATGGTTCCTGTTTCCTAACCACAGAGAGGGTTTTGCTCTTTTTCTCTCTTTGTGGAAATTCACATTTTTTTTATTTCCCTTTTTTTTGATAAATATATTCTATAAGATGCCAGATCCTAGGTACTTGGGAAATATTGATAGAGAACGTCTGTGCCCACCAGCACTGGGAAAGAGTGGAAATCAGCTGAACAGTCTCTCTCTCTCTCTCTCCCCAGATGACAGAACAAAGGAAGAATAAGCAGAGGCTGGGCTTCCTCGGATCAAACACACCCCATGTGAATCATCACATGCCACCACACTGATACCATGGGGGGAAGCCGTGACTAGCCTTTCATCAGTGTCCTGCCTGCTCACTGAATAAAGGACTGAGATGGAGGGGAGTGAACAGTGCCTATTGTTGAAAAGTTAAAAACAACCAAGTGCCAAGATGTTGAGTGGTTTAGCTCCCAGAACAATTTGTAACTGTGTTTTCATGGCTGAGAAGACCCAAGCTCAAAAGCAGCAACTCGAAAGCACACATCACATATCCTCAAAGCAACATGAACTTGGTCACAGGGGCTAGCGAGGGTAGGGAGAGGCAGAGTGGGAAGTAACACCGGGCAGGGAGAACCACCTTCTGATAAATTGATGAGGCTCAGTTTTTCCTTCAGTGCTGACTCTAGCCTTCCTCTGGGCTGGTTGGAATTTATTACTTATAATTGTGGCACATAGGTCAATGATACAGGAAGTCATACTTTGGTGGCTAATTGTACTAAAGAAAATAGCTGAAAAGATTAAAAATGAGAATTGGAAAGGAGCATGGGAATACTTCCAAACCGTAGCTGTCGCTGGGCAGTTTCTTTATTACATGAAACCCAGTGGATGTGCAACTCAGGAGCGTGTGCTTTGGAGCAGATGTCCGCCTGCTGACCACATAGCTGGATTCGATTGCTTTCTCCAGGCTTCAGATGGGCTCTGTCGATGGGCATCCCAAAAGGTGGCTTTCATATAACTTGTTAGGAACACATTTTAAGTCAGAATAGGCTAAGATTGCAAAAGGCTTGGGGAAGAAAAGCCTGACAGCAAGCCCCAGGGAAGAATTTTTTTTTTTTAGAACATAGGCATATACTATTAAAATATACTGCTTTTAATAAGTGAAAATATTTAAAGGTGACAGGAAATAGTGAAAAACTTCTGATGGTGGCCTTGACTTTTATAAACATGGAGTGAAAGCAATTTGATTTGTGTTTGTTGTGCTCCAAGAACTGAGTGTTTCTGTTTATCCTGTTCCTGCAGTTAGAGGGGAGAATCCAAGAAATTGATTAAATACTCAAGAAAATATAGCATTTCAATTGCATGTTTAAAACTGTAACAGTAAGGGCTTTTCAAAGTGTATAAAGATAATAATCTCTTCCCCAAATTGTTTTTATATTAAATCATGCAATCAGAGTTTGTTGAAGGAGAAAATAACCTGGCATGGTCAGATTACTTTTAGAGACTATACATTTGGAACATTAAAGCAAAATACAGATAATGAAAATATTAGGAGAATTGCTATGTGGCAAGGCATCGAAGGCTCCTGACTCTAGACTCTTGAAAGAGGCTTTGCAAATGGGCCCTCTGGCCTCTAGAGCCTTTAAACTTTTGGTTATTACCACCAAGGTTGAAGAGCCAAAGAGAGGTTGCTATGACATTTTTAAAGTTTTGGGATTTTTTTCTCACATAGTTTTAACTGTTGACTCCTAAAAAATCTCAAAGCATGGTCTGTATAGAACACAAAGGAAACCAGAACCAATCTTTCTTCCACACACTGTTAAAACATAAGACTTGGAATACACTGTTGGAGCCCAGAGGAATAAATTTTTGAACCAAATCAACTGGCATCACTTCCCACCCCCAGACCACCCCAAACTAAGCACTCCTCACTCTGATATGATAGTATTTTTCCTGGCCAGGAGCTAAAGGACCCTAACATTCATGACCAAAAGATGCAAAGAAATTGTGATATATCAGTGTACAGAACAACCTTTGAACCTAGTGGGCATTCACTAAAGGGAGAAGAAATCCAGCTGTTATTCAGTTAACCTGAATTCTTTATTCAAACTTAGTACGGGGGTGGGGGGGGGGCTGGGGTTGTGGCTCAGTGGTAGAGCATTTGCCTAGCATGTGTGAGGCACTGGGTTTGAGTCTCAGCACAACATATAAATAAGATAAAATAAAGGTCCATCAATGACTAATTTTTTAAAAACACTATATCATATATTTGTTTTTTTAAAATGGCTTCATCAAAATTAGACTAAAATAGTCATTTGAAAAATCCACCATCATTATCATTATCAGTATTTAGTAAAAAGTGTACTTTTAAATCTGGAATTGGGCAGAGTTTTGTGGGGAAGGAAAAGAAGAGGGCAAAGGCAAATATTGAACATATTCTAATATAGGAAGCTATCTCTGTTTCAGCATAAAATATTTCTGATGTCTGAACTGAAAGTCAAGAGAATCAATTAATTGGTACAGACGTGAGCAACCTGTGTTTTAGATGGCAAACTATCTGGTCTTTTCTAACACGGCAATTGTCCATTCTAGAGTGAAAAAGCTATTGGTCCCGTAACTACTAATGGGAAATGAGCGAACATCTCCAGCAATTGTGTAGGCAGCTCATTGTTTCATGGCATATTTTCTCTCATGGGAAAAAAAAAAAAAAGTGAGTACAGACTGTCATTTCATCCAGATCTTAAAATTTCTCAGTTGTATTTTTAATACCTAAATGTTTTGGGGTTATAAAGCAAAATAAGAACAGCAAACCAAAAAGGCACTTTCCAGGACATTAAATTCATGAACGAGAAAGATAATAATAAAGAAATGACAACTTGTAGGACTTTTTTGGTTATGCATACGTTTTTTAATGCAGCTGCAACATTTGGTCAGGTGAGTATCATCAACATGCTCATATTTATATAGTGATATTAAAATAAATGCAATCATCTTTGCTTTGATTTTTAATATTTGGTATTGAAACCCATATGGGTTTAAAAGTCTCAGTTTCTGCTGAATAACATTTTTAATTTCAAAAGGGTTTTGTTTCACTGTGTGCTACATTCTGAGACTCCAGAGTATGTCTTCTAAATTAAAAGATCTTTTTAGGGATTAGAGATGTTGTATCATCTAGGACTATAATATTAATAAAATAAACTGTATACATGAAAATAATTTATCATATCTTTCTGTCATTAAAAAGTTCAACTTAGAGGTCTAACTAAAGAGAACTTAGTTTCTAGTAGATTGTTAATAGTCTCAGGAAGAGAATTCATTCAAGTCAGAAGTAACTGTGTGCTTGTTCCCATATCTGCAGCTCATGGCTCAGCGCTTTGGCTGTCCTTTTAGCTTCTAGCTATCCTATTATAAGCAGTAGTGCAGTGTGGCCCACACCCCTTTTCCTCCAGGACTGAGAATAAGCAGGAATCTCAGGAATTGGTGAGGGAAATCTAAAATGGCAACTTCTGTTTCCCTGTATACTATTCATAGGGAAAAGGAGGACTAACCGTAGATAATAGGAAGGAAAGGGCTTGCCCTCCAGGGACCTGGTAGATTGGACATAAGTAAGTAAACATTGCATAGGCACAATGATGTAACAGATTGTAGGCTCAAGAGATAAGCCTTTAAACATGAAGAGAACAGTGCTTGGTGGAAGAGCAACTGTAAGTTGGAATATTCCCTAGAGCTGCTTTAAAGCCACACGGAACAACAAATCAACATATTCTGAAATAGAGACCCATTCCACAATGCTGAGACACCCGACAGGATGCACTATAGAGGGAGCAGGCGTCTTAAACAGCCACAGAGGCCTGCGGGAGCCAGCAAGTCTCTACAGTGTGGGAAACCACTAAGTGAGCGCCATATTTAGGGAGTGGGGAGGCCGTGCGAAGAGCTCCATGTTCAAAATTTGACAACCAATTCCAGTTTTTAGAAAATGCCTCAGGCCTATTGAAGCCTTCTAGTCACTCATTTGCTGCTGTCTCTGAATAATTATTGATAAAGCTATCGTGTTTAGTAAAAGAAAACACACAGTACCAGAATCAAGCAGGGAGCTAAAAACGCATGTGAAAATTGAGAAATCTGAAAGCAAATCTGGGTTGCCATCTCTGAACTGGAATGTTTCCACGGACTTGAATAATTTATGAAATTATCATGCCAGTACTTCTCATATCACCAAGTAGACTTTTTATCCCCCTGCAGTAGAGGATTACTATATTTGCCTCAAAAAAAAAAAAAAAACAACATGATTCTAATATAATATGTCAAGGCCAGATAATTTATAAGTTAATATTAATAAAATTGGATTTGTGTATTTTTTGAGTGTGATACTTTCAGTGCTTTATTCACTTCTTGCCATGTTTCAAAATGTCTCCATTGGTGTAAAAAGGCTTTATCATTGCTATTTCACATAGCCAGACATGAGGGACCAAAAGCTATGATTCCAGTCACACTGATGAAATGATCCAGATGGACCCACATACTCAGGGTTTGTTGGGAGCTGGCCAAGTCCTCAATTTACCAACACACACTAGTGTGTCTATATTGTGTCTGATGCCCTGTGTGAGCTCGGTGGGCAAAGGCCACTTGATCTTCTCAGATTTCCTGCTGCTTCCAATGACAGTTTCCCTCAGAAGAGAACTAAGCATAACGCAGCCAAAGTCAACCTGAGTGGCATGAATCACATGCAATCTATGAATAGATTTCTTTGCTCATATGGGTATTTTCCAGGACACCACACTTCTTTGAAGCAGTGTGGCAAGAACTGATTTGTTTTGTTTGGAATCAGAGGAATGATTGGGGGAGGGAAATGGGACAGAGTTCCTCTTCCAGTGAGAGTGATTGGCAACCAAGGGCAGGAGTGTGCATGTGGAGGGCAGTGTGAAAGAAGTCCACAAGTCACCCTGCCTTTGGTCAGCCAGGGTGTTTTGAGGAAGTCTCGGGAGGCCTGGTCTTCAGAGAACAACCCCAGGCCAAAAATCTCCAGGCTTTAGCAACCCAGTACCTCCCCCACAGCTGACCATCACATGGAGTCACATGGCAAACAAAGAATCACAGAGATGGAACTTCAGGCAGGTAGAAATGTTATAGGAACAGAGATTAGTTGTTAAATTCAGTTGGACTCACTTTAATAAAAATTCTGACTCTTCAGTTTTATTTTGGATTTCCCCCCAAGATTAGCCTGTTTCCTTTGATCTCTAGTCCTTGGTGGAAAATCCTCTCCAGCTAGTGACCCCCCTCCCAACAGGGGAGGGGCATGCAGGTGAGGATCCCCTGGGTAGTCACCATAGCACTTGCTCCCAAAGCTTCATCCCCTGTATTCTGTTTGCACAGGGGAAAAGCTGCTAGGGCTGCGCCAGCTCTAATTCCTGCCTTTGGTTTTGTTGTATGTTTATGTTTGTCTCCTTTTTAGACAATCACTTATTATAACCTCCTCCTCTTCTCTTTCAACATGAGTCAAGTGTTGCTTCGTGATCCTGTCCTCTCAGCAGCTTAACTCAAAAATTCTGTGACCACAATACCTTAAGATTAGGCCCTGCTTTATCATGTATGGTTTTTAATTAGAGATTTATCAGGAAATCAAAACCACTTTGGATAACATTGCCTGAGAGATTCATTTTAGGGACCTTCACCATAACTGTGTGTCTAACATCATGCAGTTATGGTGAAGAGCTTCATGGAAGGCTGGTGCTTCTGCATCAGACAGTAGGGCCGAAGTTACAGCAAGTCAGTGGGGCTGGCAGATAGGGAGGAAAGCTGGGTATGAGGCAGAGGAGAGCAAGGAAAAGCTGGGATCCTGAGGATAGACAAATGTGCATCTAGTGTCAACCACCTCCAAACTCCATATAGTGTAGGTGGCCTAATTGAAGAAGCTGGCTCCCTTCACCTGGAGCTGTGTGTGTTTCTGACCCAGGACTCAGAGCTGGAGTAGGAAATCTGATAGAGCTGGAGAACTGTAGACCACTTTCTGCTGCTCACCAACACGGTGGGCCAGGAGACCAGGCAGGAGATTCAGTGGCATCTGTCACCTGCTTATTCTGAACTTAGTAGCTACTGTTTCACTTCCATGTTCCAAATCTCATGAAAAGACTTCCTGTGGGCAAGCCTAATGGGTAACCTCAGGAGTAAAGGCATTCTGGGGAATGTAGTTCCAGCCCAGCTTAATAGACAGTACAAAACCATTCCACTGGAGTAGACTTTAACGCTCACCAATAGTGGTGCTCTTTTTGTATTGAACACGTAGATGAAACACTTTCCAACACTCACTGCAAATGGGTGGGAACACATGGCCATTTCTATCCAATTGATTGTGAGTACAATTGACAAGCTGAGGCAGCAAAAAGCCCGTATACAATCTGCAGTCCTTACCCTGCCTCATCAGTCATGGAGCAAGATGGAACCAATCTAAATCCTCTTTGAAAGGAACTATCCTGAAAATCCTTGAGCCTGCAGCAGAATAGGTATGAGTGAGATATAAACTTTCATGTGATAAGCCATTGAAATATATGGGGTATTTTTTCCTTTTGGGTTGTTAAATAAATGAAATTGAGGAATGTGATAATTTGTTACCACAGCATTACACACCCTACCTGACTAATACAGAGACATATGTAGTAGGCACCAGAATATTGACTCAAGTATGAAACTTCTAGGATTTATCCAAGAACAATATCAAATAAGAAAAAAAGCACATGCAAAATTTCATTTTATCATATATCATTTCAAAATCAAACATATTCCAAATGTCCAGCAATTTAGGTGTGTTTATAAACTTATAATTCAGTCACAGGATGAAATGTCATAAAACCTAAAAGAAGTATGTAAACTGAGGCAATACTGGAAAACATGTAAGATTAGTTTTATTTTAAATGGCTACAAAATTATATAGACTATTAACTACATAAAAATATGCTTCTCAACAAAATACACAAAATGATATTCATTATAAAATAGCTATAGGATATACCTTGTTTTCTTTCTTATAGTTTTCAAATTTGCTTTGATAGTTTAATAATGACATTTTTTAGAAATAAAAGTTTTAATGACTTAAATCTATCTAACATTTCCTAAAAATAGGTTTTTCCTAACATCATTTACATTTTTATAGGATGACTAGAATTGTGGATTAAGTGAATATCATAGTCACAGTTTATATTGAATTCAAAAAGACATTTTAGAAGTTTGCATGAAATTCCTATCAACAACATAGAGAAATGTGTCTTGGAAAAGAAGGGAATTCTGCAAATTTATATGCAAGTGAACAGTTTTACTTAATGTGAAACTAGAGTAAAATATCCTTGGCCGGTTGTTAGATCTCTGTCCTTGGCCTTTTCCTGACCAACATTTATTTCCATGTCTGGAATAAAGAAGTAGACAGCAAAATTACAAAATGTGGAAATGACATAAAGCTGGGAAGGAGAGTTAACATGATTGATGACAGAAGAACAATAATGTCAGAAAACTGGAAGGGTGAACAAAGATATTCTGATGAACTTCAGGAGAAATGCAAAGCTTAGCTCCAAAAAAGCTGTTGCATAAATACGGGAGAGGGCAGAATAGCAATTCACCGAGATTTTTACAAAACCTCCATCCTGATGCTTAGATATTCATCTTTTCAACATTTATTTAGTGCTTATTAAATTTAAAGAATTCTGCAGAAGTCTGGGCAAGATATGAGGAGGGTTTTATCTTAAGATTAGTAGCCACTGGAATGGAAAAAAGTATTAGCTGAAAGAGGTGTTCCAAAGGGCCTGCAGCTTTGTGCACAGTGGTGAGAAACAAGAAAGAGGGAGGGATCCAGAACAAGTTGTGGACTCTCGGCTTGCTCAATGGGAAAACAGTGGTTCTATAGGGAAGGCTGGAAGGGGGAGTAGAAGATGGGCTTATGCTTGGATTCAATGAGTTTTACTTGTTGTAGAGACACCCAGGAAAGAATATGTGTTGGTTTGAAATATCTATGTAAGAAGTCAGGGATTGAAATAAAAGATTTGAGTATCATCAAGATACTGCACAATAGTGGGACCAAAGGAATAAATGAATGCTAAAAGAGGAAGAAGATGTGGAGAAAAGAAGAAACCCAAGGACACAGCCCAAGGAAAATCTGGCAGAAGTTAGAAATGATAAGTAATAAAATCAGAAAGTTGGTGAGAGAATAGAAAGGAATGGTATTTCAGAAGTCAAGAGAAGAGTTTCAAAGAGTACTTCTTGTCAAACACCTAGAGTCTGGTGTATCTCCTCCTAACTTTCTATTTACAAAACATGAAAAACACCAGAGAGTAAAAGCAATACCAGGGTCATACATAAAGTAAATAATGCCATTATTATTATTTGGAAGGGGGTATTAAGGATTGAACTCGGGGGCACTCAACCACTGAGCCACATCCTCAGCCCTATTTTGTATTTTATTTAAAGACAGGGACTCACTAAGTTGTTTAGCACCCTCCTTTTGCTGAGGCTGGCTTTGAACTTGTGATGACCCTACCTCAGCCTCCTGAGCTGCTAGGATTACAAGTATACACCACCAGCCAAATAATGCCATTATTAAAGCTAAGAAAAGTCTATTAAGAAACTTCCCTAACTGCAACTTGGATGAAACACAAGACTCTCCATTCTCAGGATTAGTTTGTGGATAGTCTAAAAATAAAGACACTAGGAGAAAACCTGTACTCACCCCCCAGTGTTTCCCTAAGTCCACAACAGGGGTCACACTCATCTGAAAAGCAGAGGCCATCCCCTCTCCTGTATTCTGGGTCTAACAGTTCAATGCGGGCCTCTCCTTTCTCCTTCCATTCCCATTAATTTTTCTCATTCTAACTCTGGAGATGGGCTTCCTGTATGTATGACACCACAGCAAGCAGGAGGGAGAGCCAGCAGCAAGGTACACCTCGCCATGCATCAATGAAGGACAAGTGTTGTGAGCCTGGATAGAAGGGCTCTGGGAGTGATCCCTGCTGGATATTGTGGATCTCCACGTACACTGGACTTAAAATAATGCACTCCATCTGTCTCCAAGAGACTCCAAGACCAGCACAGAAGAAATGCACTTTTGTTCTACCAGGATCGCTTGCTGGCACTGCTATTTGGACTGACAGCCACATGTATCCACTTGCCCCAGCAATGGGAGCAAACAGGAAGAGAGGAAAATGGTCTTCTACCATATTCAGGCTGCAGTTACTTCCTGATTTGGGGCCCCTGGAAGGTAATGCCAAATAGACTTGAGTTAGCAAGAGACGCCCTGAACAACCAAGTCCCAGCCTGACTCTCAAGTCAGCTTTCACAAGGTAGGTGTGCCACGAGTGTTAACCAAAGCAGAAGGTGGAAAAGGAGCCTTCTTTGCATCTGAGTATTTTACTGTTTCTCCTAGATTTGGTTATAGGAGGAACTATAGATAGTATAAGCTCAGGAGATTTTCAGTGAGAACATGTGACTTTCATCAGTTTAAACTCACCTCTTATAATTATAGGCTTCCGTTTTCTAGTTTCAAGTTACATAACACATGGGAATTTGCCTGTGTTACTGAGCAATTTCGATGTTGTTCTATAGGTTTTCAGATGAGTGTGGCCCCTGGACACACACATTGTAGTGTACCTCTTTTCCTAACTTAAAATAGCACAGCAGGCCTATATGTGGATGGAGGCACAGGTGATCACAGAAATAATAAGCGCACTATGTTGTAAAGTGTTGAGACTGATTTCGTTCGTGTCCTGCATCATCGGATGACTCCTGTTACTCATAGAGCTTGGGTTGGCTCCATGAGTGAGCTATGCAGGTGGCAGGAAGCACAGGGTGACTGTTGATTCTGGGAAGGCCACATGCCTCCCTGTGTCCAGACTCCACTCTTTCCTATCTGATTTGAACTGGCCACTATTCATTAGCTACTTCTTTTAAAAGAATTGTGTTAAAGACAGAGAACGGGAGATGAAGTGGACAACTGGCTTCAGAACACTCCCTGTAAAAAGGCACTGCTGGAAGGAGACTACAGCCCATGGTATTCATCATTTTTTCCATAGAGCCATGAGGTCCCCTAAGTGACTTAATTTAATGAGTACCAGTTTTGTGCTTAATAGTATATCCTAAGTAGAAAGTGGCAGGCAGGGAGTGAAGAAATCAAAATCATATATGTTATAAATATTTTATATATATTTATAATATATATAGCTGGGGATGTGGCTCAGTGTAGAGTGCTTGCCTAGTATGCACAAGGCCCCAGTTTCAATCCCCAGCATTCCAAAATTAAAAATAAAAAAAATATATGGAATGTCTTAAAGGAACTTAACAGCTACCAAGAGAGATCGATTCATAGACAACATGAAGCCAGGTGGTAAGCTATTTAATGTTCATTAGTCAGGAGGTACGTGTGGTAATAGCAGGCTGTGGAATCCAGAGGAAAGAGCTGAGAGAAGTTCACAGGTGGGGAATTCGCATCTGAGCAAGGCTAGTAGCAGCTAACACCCCAGAGCACGCACTAAGGGTCAGACTCTCTTCTAAACACTGTATAGGATTCAACTTATTAATCCTCATACAGCCCTGTAAAATAAGTATATAGTTGTCCCTAGATCTAAGATGCAAAAACCTAGGCACAAGGTGATTGAGCAATTTGCCAAAAGTTCCCCAACAGGTAGGTCAGGTAGGTGGAGACCTGAACTGAGGCCATATGCTTCTGTATCCATACTTGGCAAATAATGTTTAAGGAGGAGTGAGACTGTAGCAGTTTAGGGACAGAATGTTTGTACCCCACTGTTTGTACCTCACTTATCCAAGTTCATATATTGAAATCTTAACCACCAATATAATGGTATAGTAAGATGTGGGGTCTTTTAAATTTTCGAAGTAGAGGTCTGTCTATGTTGCCCAGGCTGACACTGAGCTCCTGGGCTCAAGAGAGTCTCCTGCCTCAGTGGTTGGTATTACAGGTGCATGCCAGTGCACCCACCTCGGCAGCAAGGGGTGGTTGAAATGTGATTAGGTCATGAGGGTGGAGCCCTCATGAATGGAATTTAGTTTCCTTATAAAAGGGACCCTTCCCATCATTCTCTGCAGTCTTTCCTCCTTATGGCGCTAAAAGAGAAGGTAGCCAGGTGTAACCTAGAAGAGAGCTCCCCCTGGAATCTAGCCATGCTGCCCCCTAATCTTAGACTTACAGACTCCAGAAATGTGAGAAATAAATTTCTGCTGTTTAAGTCAGCCAGTCCGTGGTTATGGCAGCACAAGTAGACCAAGACAACCACAGAATAATTTAATACTTGAAGTAAGGTAGAGGCAGGAGGACATCTAGGAGGCTCTTAGTACAGGAACATCCAGGATAAATGTTTGAGGGAAAGGAAGCAACAGAGCAACAGCACCCTTCTCCTACCGTTATTGTCAAACGTCTGTCAGGTTCAGATTCCATCTGATCCCAGGCACTGGAGATAAAAAGGTCATAAAATATAACCCCTACTCTAGGGAGCTCACATTTCAAGGGTAACACAAACCAACAATAGTATTTCAATACCATGTAGTAAACACTCCAGTCAAAGTATGGAAGGTGCCAAGGAGCTCGAAAGAAGTGGCAGCTATGTCCAGAATGCTGAGTGGGTGCATGGAAGAGGTGACATTGGATCAGTTGAATGAGAATTTAGAAGCTGTCAAGGAAAAGGAGGGGGACATTGAAGTCACAGGAAGAGTGAAAACAGCCACTAAGACAGAGGGAGAAAGAAGCATTCTTCATGGAATGACCAAGGGCAAATGTGGCTGGTGTGTTCTGGGGAAGTCATGAGAACTGAGCTTTAAATTGTTTAGATTATTATTCTAGGGAGCAGTGGGGAGCCAGCAGCAGCTTTTCTATGGGAAGCAGAACATGATCATGTTTGACTTCGGGGATACGACTTGAAGCAGCTTGAGGAACAGGAGGGAGGGGGAGAGGCTCATAGGGAGGCAGCAAGGTTGGAGTTTGCTCTAAAGAGAACAGAGGACCCATACCAGAGCAGTAGTGACCTGATGGGGAAATGTGGACAGATCTGGGAGACACGAGGAGGTAGAGGTTTCGAATTTTAGACCAGTAATAGGTCAGGGAAGGAGAGGGTTGAAGATTATATCAAAGTTCTAATTTGGGAAAGAAAGTAAATGTCCATCATCAACCAGAGAAAATTCACGAGAGTGGGTATATTTGTGACCTGTTGGGCTTGAGGAATCTGCAAGGCACCAGAGGAATAAGATGGTAGACCTGGTAATCACTGAGGCAAAAAAGAAAGCATCATGTGATTTCCTGACACCTTATTTTCAATGCCAGATTGTCTCACTGTAAAGACATCAGCAATGAATGGTAGATATTAGGCACCTGAATCAGCTTCTAGAACAATATAGATGGAGAGTCAATAATCACAGTGTGCCTTGAGTTTCGTCAAGAACCAAACATTGAGTTTTACAGGGCTTTACTATTACTATTAATCACACCAGTAACCCTGAAGTAGGTGCATCAGTCAGGTTTTCATTGCTGTGACCGAAATAGCTGACAACTTAGAGGAGGAAAATTTAATTTGAGCTCATGATTTCTGGGGTTCAGTCCCTGGTCAGTTGACCCCATTGTTCTGGGCCTGAGTTGAGACAGAACAACATGGCAGAGAGCACGGCAGAGGAAAATAGTTCAGGACATGGCAGCCGGAAAGCAGAGAGAGAGGGAGGGGAAGGGAATGCAGGGCAAATGCATCCTCCAGGACATGCCCCCAGTGATCCATCTCCTCCAGCCATACCCCATCTGCTTCCAATTACCACCCACTCTTTCCATTCAAACGAGGGTGGACTGAATAGGTTAAAGCTCCATAATCTGATCATTTCATCTCTGAATATCCCTGAATTAACACAGGAGCTTTTGGGGAACACCTCATAGCCAAACCATTACAGTAGGTAGTATTTAATATCTTTCCAGTTTTCCAGATTAGGAATCTCAATTGCCTTAGTTACGACACATTTGTACCAGAGCTAAGACATAACCACCTCCTTCCACCTTTGCCTGCATAGACAAAGATCATTCTCACGGGATTGCCAACCCACCGAGGCCAGGTGACTAGCGCAAATGTCTCATTTAGTATAGCATGAAATTACTGTGTGTGGAACAAATAAAAAGAGAGCACACGTCTAACATTCTAGAACTCTTCCCTTTACTAAATAACATGACTACATTCAACAGTAAATATTTTCCTGGAAATGAAAGATTGAAGACATGCATCAGACAGGTGTTACTTTTATGTGAAAGAGACCCTAGGAAAGCCCATAGGTTCCATAAGCAAAAATAACAAGCATGGAGAATTAATGTTTTCAAAAGGAATATATATATAAAGAGCTAGTCCCACATAATCTAATTCATTTCCTGAACTTCTGGGAGAAATGCCCTTTCCTGAACCCCACCTGGATGAGTGTTTTTGTCCCTTATTTTCCAAGGATGTGCCTACACACTAACTCTCAGTGCCTTCCCTGTCTCTATTTTATGGGGTGACATTTTCATGGAGCTATTGAAATTGCATGTGTCAGACACATTAAAAGCCACGGCAGTTGTGGCAAGTTAGTTGATATATTTTAAAATAAACCAAGAGGGCCATGTAGATGTCAGGGGAATAAATTGCTGTTTAGCAACAAGTGATTTATTTAACCACCGTCGACGAGGTCCAAGGGAATGGCCAAGGTGCATACCTTTGGGTTGGGAAAAGCTGAGCTATTTTCTCAGAAATCTCTCATGTGGGATCAAAATAAGAACAAAAGTTTATGAGAAGATTAATTAAATTTTTGATTTGGGAATGACCCTCAGGAATGAATTTTATTTCCCGTGTGCTACAAAATTGACCTCACCGTGTTCTGAAGGGGAGGCTCGCTGGGGCAGCCTCAGGAATCGGCAATGACCCTGACACCAGGGGCTCCACTCAAACTGCAGCTGCAGCACTCCTCCTCAGCCTCCCTGTGAGAGCAAAGCGTGATGTTTCCAAGAGAGAGGGAAGGAAAGGCAGAAGCCTGGGATTTCACTCTTTCTTCCTCTCACCGTTCAACCTTGGTTAGCGTCGGCTAGATACAAGGTGATCGATAACTGTGAATTGATTGGACTCTCAAGTTGCAGCAGTTCAAGCCCAAGCTCTGGGAACAGAAAGCCCAGATTTGCATCCTGGATCTGCCACTTACTCACTGTGTGATCATGAACATGTTTCTGACCTTTCTTCGCCTTGTTTTTCTCACCTGGAGATGAGGAGAAGGGTCCTTGCCACATGTAATTGATGCAGTTCAGCAGAAGGCTGCCATCTGCAGTTCTCTGCAGATCTGCCTTCAACTCTCTGCAGCATCAGTCATTCCCCGTCTATTGGTCCGTTCCTCTCAGCTCCTGTGTTGGGGCTGCTCCCTTGAAAAAAGAATCTTTGATCTTACAGCTTCCTAGGTTTTGACCCTATTCCTTTTCTCTCATTTACATCAAAACTCCTGAAAGGAATCGTATGTTTGTTCTTTAATCCAGTCCAGACAGGCTTGAGTCTCTACTACTCAAATGAAACTGTCCATCCAAGTCTCCAATGGCTGCCATCTTGTCTAATCTAAAAGTCAATCCTTACCTCTCAGAAGACTCAACTTTTCATCATTCCTGATTCCCTTAGTCCTTCTTTCTTTTCTTCTTTCCCCCTCCCTCCCTCCCTCCCCTCCTCCCTCCCTCCCTCCCTTCCTTCCTTCCTTCCTTCCTTCCTTCCTTCCTTCCTTCCTTCCTTCCTTCCACCAGGGATTGAACCAAGGGGCACTTAACAACTGAACCACATCCCCAGCCCTTTAAAAAAGTATTTTATTAGAGACAGGGTCTTGCTGAATTGCACAGGGCCTCCGTAAGTTGCTGAGGCTGGTTTTGAGCTCATGATCCTTGTCTCAGCCTCCTGAGTTACTGGGATTACAGGTGTGCGCCACCACGCCCAGCTATGACTCCCTTGTTCTTAAAATAACTCTCCCTTTATTCTTTTCTTCTTCCATGGTCCATCCACTTTTGTTTGTTTATTTGTTTTTGTTTTGAGACAAGTTCCTGCTAAATTGCAGAGCCTGGCCTCTAATTTACAAAACTCCTGCCTTGGTCTCCGGAGTATCTTGGATTATAGGCATGTGCCACCACTCTTGGCTTATCTACTCTTTCTTAATCTCCTCTGCAGTCAGCCCCTTCTTAGCTTGCCCAGCATCAAATCTCTAGAACTTTTCTCTCTGCTTTTTCTGTACTCCCAAGGAGATGGCAGCCACTCTCGTGCTAGCTCTAGAGCCTGAGGTACATGGCAATGATTCCCAAGTCAACATCTTCAGTTCCAACTTTTCTCTCCCATCTTCTGAGCTCCAACTGATTTTCATACATCTACTTAAGTAATAGGTTTCTAAATCTTAATATAGTCAGTCCTCATTGTTTGTGGATTCCATATTTACATGCCTACTTACTCCTCTAAATCAATGCAGTGCTTTCAAAATCATCTTCAGACATCTACAGAGTGGTGAAAAAGTCAAGTCACTGGAAATACATGTTTCTTCTGAGGTCACACAAGCCAGAGTTCTGCCTCAGTGTTTCAGCTCTCGTAATGTAAAAAAAAAAAAAAAAAAAAAAAAATTCTTTTCACAATTTATTTAATGACACGTTTCCATATTTTTGTGCTCTTGGTTGGTTATTTTACTGTCTAAAATGCCTCCCAAGCATTGTACTGAAGAGCACAATGTTTAATGTCCATAAGTTCAAGAAAGCTGGAATGTGCCTTATGGAGAAAAATACATGTGATGATAAACTCTGTTCAGGCATGAACTGTAGTGCCATTGCAGAGTTCTATGTTAAATCATCAATAATACATACTAAATAAAGTGTCTTTAAATAGAAACACACAAACAAGTTAATTTGTTGATAATCTGATTGGTAGAGAGTCACAGAAACCTAACCCCGAGTTTTCCCAGGAACAAAGGTTCAGTACAGGCTATTTGTCTTCTGTGTGACTTTATAGAACTTAACTACAGTGAATAGTTAGGATCCACTGTGAATCCAAAACCAGACTGGGAATTCCCCCTCCCCATTCTTAGCTCAGGTTAGGCCAATGACCTTGAAGTTCTCATTTGGTCATCTTCCCCTTCACCATACCACATGGAATATACCAATTAGCCCTGACATAGCTTCCTTTGAAACTGCTCCTCTTCCAACTACACTTTCAGCGTTTCAAGCCTGGTCCTTGATTTTACAGTGACATCTGAATTGGTTACCTGCTTCCATCCATAGCCATGGCCACTTTGACCTGTCACAGCATGTCACTCCTGTGACTGAGAACCTGTCAGAGCATGCCACTCCTCTACTGAGAACCTTCCCATGGCTCCTCATCTTATTTGGAGCAGAGTCTGAGTCCTCCCCGTGGCCTTCAGCTACACTGTCACATTTGCGGATCCTCTGACACATCAGAGCAGGCTCTCACCACCAGGCCTTGCATTTGTTCTTTTCTGTGCCTTGAACATTCGTCCAGTGAGGATTCACGTAGCTCACTTCTGCTCTGCCTTTGTGTCTCTGATCAAATGTCATCCTATTAAAGAAAGCTCCTCTAGTTACTCTATATAAAATTGTACCTCTCTCATTCTCTATCCCCTTAACCAGCTTTATTTTTCTTGATGTCAATTATCACTAAATATGTTATAAATCTGCTAATTGCTTATTCTCAATAGAAGGTAAACTTTTTGAGGGCAAAGCCTTTATCCATTTAGTGCACTGCTCTTTCCCCAAGTGCCTGAACCAGTACCAGATACAAAGTAGATACTCAATAAAATGTAGGATGATGATGATAGAAGCTTTGTTTTCTTTCTTGTGAGATAGAGCTATTACTCCTACTTCACATTGTGACAATGGTAAAATGTACCTCAGTCTTTCCTGCTTACTTGGCCTGTTCCAGGGCCATCTTCAGCAAGTCTGCCCAGGGGAAGCAGGCATGCACTTCTGACCTGAGGGAGGCAATGACATGCTATATCCCGAAGCAAGTCTCAGGAATGAGGAGATCTACTGCCTCTACCCCTCAGTTTTGGTAAAAAGGATTAAGAATGGCTGTGCTGGTTTAGAAAAGATCATCTTGAAAGCTCTAATGAGGATGTGCCAATTTTCTTTGATTGGCTTATAAATTACCTGCTTCCTTCCCAATATGGACTATGGAGGAGATGGCTTTCTTCTCAAAGGATGATGTGCCATTTAAACATTTTTGTTCCCATGCAGGATATAGCACTGTAGACTCACCACCCAGCCAATGTGATATTGCAACTCAAGATATTTGTGTAGGTTTAATACTTCAAAAGTGACCTGCATAAATTGGGAATGGAACCACCATTTGACCCAGCTATCCCTCTCCTTGGTCTATACCCAAAGGACTTTAAAAAGGGACACAGCCACATCAATGTTTATAGCAACACAATTCACGATAGCTAAACTGTGGAACCAACCTAGATGCCCTTCAATACATGAATGGATAAAAAAAAATGTGGCATTTATACCCAATGGAATATTACTCAGCAATAAAAGAGAATAAAATCATGGTGTTTGCAGGTAAATGGATAGAGTTAGAGAAGCTAATGCTAAGTGAAGTTAGCCAATCCCAAAAAAACAAATGCCAAATGTTTTCTTTTATATAAGGAGGCAGATTCATAGTGGGATAGGGAGAGGGAGCATGGGAGGAATAGACGAACTCTAGATAGGGCAGAGGGGTTGAAGAGGAAGGGAGGGAGCATGGGGTTAGAAATGATGGTGGAACGTGATGGACATCATTATCCAAAGTACGTGTATGACATGGCCATATAACCCATGTGATTCTGCAACTGTACACTTGGAAAAATGAGAATTCATACCCCATTTGAATCAAATATATGATATGTCAAGATCATTGTATTGTCATGAGCAACTAATAAAAAAAGAGAGGAAAAAAAACAAAGTACATGTATGAAGAAACGAATTGGTGAGAATATACTTTGTATACAACCAAAAAAATTGTGCTCTATCTGTGTAATAAGAATTGTAATGCATTCCAATCTCATGTGTACATATTAAAAAGATTCAAATAGGTTGTAAAAAAAAAAAACCCAAAACAAACTGCATGGCTAACAGGTGCTAGACTCCTCACCAACGTGTTTGGTTAACTTTTGAAAGAAAGGTTTCACTTGGAATAGACTTCCTGGTGAACAGGATCCGGTGTTGCCTAACAGATACTGAGTGGATATGGAGTAAACCATGGGCTTGTGCCGGGCAGTTGGCTGCTTTGGCAACTCACCCTTCGGCCTTGGTCAATAAGCCAGAATTTTAGGAAAGAGTCAAGGCTGGCAGCCATGCGCACGGAGGATCTAGGAAGCCATCCCCGGAGTCATCATTCTTCAGGCTCAGCCTCCTCAAAAATTGTCCCACTCTGTTCCCAGGCAGAGAGCCCCAGGGTTGGAATTGCCTAAGCCCTGATTCACACGTGTGTCCTGTGCCCCTGTGCTCCCTCGGTGTGCATGCAGGTCGGCCCCAGGGAAGACGTCAGTGGGACTGAGATACGGGGAACTTCAGAATCATTTTTATGGCAAAAACAGAACTCATATTCATTGTGGGAAAAAAACTGGGTTATACAGGCAAGCATCATGGATTGAAAAGAGAATTCACAATCCCAAGGCCCAGAGATTACACTAGTTAACAATTGATTCTATCTCCTCCCAGCCTTTTGCCTCCATGTGATAGAGAATGTGATTTTAAAAGAGTTGGATTATTCTAACAACATTGTTTTATAATCTTGTCCTACTTATATTCTATTGTGGACATTTATCAGGTCATTAATCTGTACTTATGATTTTTTTAAACATCCACACAACTTTCCAACACACAGATGTACCATAGTTTATTGAGTAATGCTATGTAGTCGAGCATTCAGATAATTCTCAGTTTTTCACTATGAAAGACTACACCGTGATAAACATCCTTGCACATAAATATTTGTGTGAACCACTGATTTGCTAAGAACAGATTCATTCAAGTGATATCATGCAATCAAGACATGTGAATAGTTTTAAGGTCCCACAAAGGCTTTGCTAACTTATACTCCTACCCAAAGAGCATGAAAGATGGCACTTTTCCAAAGGCGGTTTTTAGGTAAGACTGTTCTGGTGGCCTGACCTAGGGTCCCCCTCCCCTGGTGGAGCTGACCTGTGCCCTCAGAAGCTCCCCGGGGCAGCTGTGTGCAGAAGCCTGTTTTTGCACCCCAGGGCCTTCCGGACCACGTTTACTCATCTCTACAGCTGGGCCAGCTGAAGCATGTGGAGGTCAGGTGATGTGCGTGGGGTCATGCAGTCAGCGGTGACTCAGCTGGAGCTCCTGAACCTTGCTCAGATCACAAGGCTGAGAGCACTTGCTTCCCTAAGGCCCATTATTCCCAAATAATTAAAAGAGGCCATTTGCACTGAAGTTTGTGGATATTAAGTTTTTGGAACGAGTGGTTCAACCCCATGACTTGGTTAATTGGTGACACCAACTGCTCTGTCTTCTTCTTCCTTGTTGGAACCAGAGAATGATTGCCCAGCTTCCCTGAAAGGGAGGGCTTGCAAGGAGGCTCTGTGATAAACATTTTCAGGTGTCCATCCAAAACTCTCAGACCCAGAGACACACCCACAGACCTGGATCCAAACAGCAATTCTGGTACGTCTGATTCACTGTGACTTATTTAGAAGCCGTGCTGGCTACCTTGCGAGGTACTAGATAGAACATTCTCGCCAGGAAGAACACCCCTGATGACAAAGATTAACCTTTCATAAGACTTCTTGTTTACTTCATCCATAGGTAGGTACCAGAACAAATTCAGACGACCCAGTCAACCTGATAGGACTGAATCTCCCCAGATGGGTGGGCTGGCAGGTATGACTGCAGCTGTTCCATGGTGAGTCTGTGCTTCCAGGGGTTTTCTGCCCTGGGGTACTCCCTGTGAGTTCAGGGTCCTCCAGGGATAGTGTGCTTTATTCTGACACTTAGCCCTAGACCATGGGAGTTAAAGCCCAGATGCCCCCCGAGGGCCCAATTCTACTTACACAAGGGTTAAGAGAAAGTGAAAGAGCATCCATCTGTCCTGTCAGCTGGCTCCCAACCTTTTCCCTAGGAGGGAGGACACATCAGTTATATCCTCTATGAGACATTCACAGATGAGCATGACACACACACACAACAACAACAACAACAATAATCTAAATAATCTGAGGCAATACATGCTTGTAGCTAAATGCTGTGCCATTTATCTGCAGACACACAGACACACACACACACACACACACTCCCTGGCAGACCCTAAACTGGGATTCAAGTGGATGTTGTTAGAACCCAAAGTTTGGACCCCTTCCTGTGGGCAAGGTACTTCAAGAAGGCTTTGGGTTCCTAGTTGCAGGATGCTCATGGAATTTGGTGTGTAGTCCTTTGGACAGGAAGGAGGAGGACAGTGGAAGTATGGCGTACAATCTGGTTCTTGTAAAGTTCTTGTAAGGATTTTGAGAATGCTTTTCAGTTCAGAGGAAATGAAGGACAGCAGCCACTGCTGGGACAATCTGAAGATCAGCAGACTGTAGAGCCCCATGGGTACACTGTTGGCATGGACGCTGGCAATGCTCATGACAGGTCCTGTCCGCCAGGGCAGGATTAAGGCTCTTGTTGTGAGGAGGGAGGAAGGGAGCAAGAGATGAATAGTGCAAGTACCTCGTGTGATTGTATCCAGCTGCCTGACTCATAAGTTCCCACTGGAAACCTCTGGGGAGGCCCAGAAATACTTACATGGGGGAGACTTTACAAGGTTGGAGGGCAGGTTAGGGCCAGAGCAGGACACCCAGTTGTAAAGATTAATATGCATCTCACCAAAGCTCCCCATTTTAATGCACTAATTCATTGTCACTTGGAGCTTCAGTGGTTTCATTTTTCATTACTAACAATAATGAGAAATATTCTTGAACATAAATTTTTAGGTGTTTCTCTGATTAAATTCATAGACATATATCAAGACATTTACTAGGGTGCCTATCCACTTGTAGACAAGTGTTGAATTTTATCAAATGCTTTTTTTTTTTAAATTTATTTATTTTTTTTAGTTCTCGGCGGACACAACATCTTTGTTGGTATGTGGTGCTGAGGATCGAACCCAGGCCGCACACATACCAGGTGAGCGCGCTACCGCTTGAGCCACATCCCCAGCCCCTTATCAAATGCTTTTTATTCATCTATTAAGATGGTCATGAGATTTATATCCTCCATTCTGTTGAGGTGGTATATCACATTAGTTGATTTTCATATATTGAACCATCCTTGCATCCTAGGGTTAAATCCCACTTTATCATCCCACTTTGACATGCTGTTGAACAGGTTTGCTAGTATTTTTCAGGGTTTTTGAATCTATGTTCACCAGGAATATTAGCCTGTAGTTCTGTTTTCTTATAGTGTCTTTGTCTAAATTTGGTATTAGTATAATGTTGGCCTCATAAAACAAGTTTAGAAGTTTTCCATTTTCTTCAGTTTTTTGATAGAGTTTGACAAGGATTGGCATCGATGTTCCAAATGCTGGAAGAATTGAACAATGAAGCCCCATCTGGTCCTGGGCTTTTCGTTGTTTTTGTTGAGAGGTTTCTGATGACTGATCCAGTCTCCCTGCTGGTCATAGGTGTGTCTAGACTTCCTCTTTCTTCTGATGCAGTCTAAGTAGGTTATATGTTTCTAGGAATTTATCCATGTCTTCCAGGTTTTTCACTTTGTTAGCTGGCACTTCTAGTAGCCTCCTGACCCTAATTATTTCTGTGGTATCATGTGCAATATTTCCTCTTTTATTTCTGATTTTATTTATTGGGGTCTCTTTTCTCTCTCTCTTTTTATTAACCTAACTGAAGATTTGTCAATTTTTTAAAATCTTGATACAAAACCAGTTCAGTTTCCTTTATTTCTGTGTTGTTTTTCTACACTGTTTTATTTATTTCTCTCCTAATCTTTACCATTTCCTTCCCTGTGCTAACTCTGGGTTTGGATGATTCCTCTCTTCCCAGTTCTTTCTAGTTAGGTGATTTAACATGAACAACCTGCCCAGCTCCTTCCCAGAGTTTCTGTGCTGCTTTTGCCTGGAGGTCAGTGGTCCCCACTCTCACCAGCTCTGGGGGTTTGGGTCCTTTTTCTCCTAGCTGTTCAGATGGGCATGACACCTCGCTGTGGTACTCTCATTTCCTCAGTGGCTAACGATAGTGAACATATTTTCATGTGCTCACTGGCTATTTGTAGCTCTTTGTGGGTGAACTCTGTACATCTTGCTTATTTTTGTTTATGGTGTTTGACTTCTCCAAGAAGTCAAGCTCCAAGAGTTTTTCTAACTCTGAATACAAGGTCTTTCCCCAAAATGTGGATCCTTGGTGTTTTCAGTTTTTCTCCCAGTTTCTGGCTCACCTTTCCCTCTTTGTCTTTGAAGAAATATTTTTTTATTTTACAAAGACCAATTTATATATTTTTCTTTTATAGCTAATAAAAGTACTATTTTCATATAGCACGAAGTATAGGTATTTTTGTTAAGACTTGAAGTAATTTGGTATTCAGAATTGGCCACACAATAGCTGATAAGGAGCAGAGGGAAAAAAACACATAAATGTTTTTTTCAAAAGCTTAACTACAAAACCCCCCTCTTAAACCAAGAGCTCTGAGGTTTGGTAAAAGGGTTGGAGGTACTAATGACCATTTTCCAATGCGGATGATGGCACAATATCCATTTGTTGGACATGTGTTGCTGTGCGTTCACAGTTTAGAAAGACACTCTGAAAAGGTGGCTTAGCATTTTTCTTTTGCCTATTTGACTCCCTTGCAGGAGGAGATTGGAAACTCAAGCTACTCCGGGGCTCTGCTTCCACATGACCAGGCTGTAGGATGTCAAAGTAACTACAGGTTAACAAAACAATTTTATTTGAAATTAGGGTTGAATCAAAATTTTGAAAGTAACATAGAAACACGGAAAAGTGGTCTTCTAACTCTTCTATGTTGGACAAAAGCATGGTTGTCAACCTGGCTTTGCAGATACTTAGGTAGAGAGAGAGTGTTTGGGAGGCCTTGAATTCCACAGTCAGTCTGCAATTTTGGAGTTTGAATGCCTGGGTTTGATGTGGCTTCTTTGACTTTCAGCAAATAAATTACCCTCTCTGAGGGTATGGGTGTTTTTGGTTTTGTTTTCCTTTATAAATAGGGCTGTTACATTCATGGTTGTTGTAATTATTAAATAACACTGGAAATTTCTAGTACAGAGCCTTGTGTTAGCTCCTCAGGGTAAATACCCAATGGGTGTGTGTTGAATTGGAATGAGTTGGATATTCAAGGTTGTTGTTTAAGCAAGAAAATTATATTAATCTAATGCAGCCGCTTAGCTCTGATCTCAAGGAAACCTTTCAGACTTTCCCATTACCTATCAAGGGCATACCAAGGAATGCACTACCATATTGTCACTTTTGAGAAGAGGAAAATAAAGTCATAGCAAAGAATGAAGAAGACAACTTCAAAAACAGACTGTATTCCCAAGACTATCTTCTTGTGCTGGGTGCAGTTCCCTCTCTTGAGTAGGCTCCCAGCATGCTTCACACTAGGGCAGCCAGAATGGATTCTGTTGGCCAGTGACCTAGGAGAGGGAGAAGAAATCCACAAGGGAAACATGAACGAGGAAGAAGCAGAATGCTAATCACAAAGTCAGTCTTTTCTTATTTCACATTTAGCTCTTAAATAATTTATTGTTTCAACAGATTTTTCAAGTCCCCACAGGTAAGCCTAGCATTCTGGGTATGACAGACAATTCCAAAACCATTTCCCATACTCCCCAGTGAGGGGACAGTATAGATGCAAAGGAGTGATTGGAGGCCAAAACGATTGATACAGACCAGAGGCATTTCAGGAGTTCAAAAATAAAGATCATCCAAAGCGGAGCTACCAGTCAGGCTTTTGAAATGGATGTTAGAAATGTGATAGTAAGACACGTGGACCATCTCCCAGGTGTGGTGAAGAGGGGGGCTAAGACCCGAGGGACACAAAGGACATGGGTCCTTGGGTTTTTAGGCTCAGTCAGTCTCAGTTCTATTATTACCCCCAGGCTGTTACCCTATGCAAAAGGCCTTCTTTGCTTCCATAAATTACTTTCTTCAAAAGGAAAAGGGTAAACTTAGCATCAGATATTATGCCCAAGTCTTATACCTCCAGCTATCATGTGGATTCTTAAACTTAAAAATTAATAAGGTACAATATTATAATAGTATACAGTACAATATTGCAAGGTTATTTTTTTATGTTCTCCTTTTCCCACAGCCCTCATATAAACAACTGGGTGTAGGGGACTGGGGCTAAGATAGGAGTGATTTGTATGGCATGATTTCAGGAACAAAGACTTTGCTGAATTGAAAATTGCCTCTCTTGTGTAACACAGACTTTGTGCTCTTAGATAAAGCTTATGAGCTTGTTTTCCCAAGACGGATTCATTTTCTAAGAGGATCTCCCATCTCTCATACCAACCAATTTCGGAGTTACTTAACTATCAATCCCCTGATCACACTGGAACTTTCAAATCGAACACAGGTTAGACTAGTAGCCTGGACCCCTCTACCTCACAAAAATGTCTCACAGTGGCAAGGGACACATACATGTTGGTTGGTTCCTTAAATATTCACCTAGTGGAGTCCAGGCAGAGGCTTAGAAGCTGCAGTGGAATTGCTGTAAGGCTCAGGATAAGGTTGGGTGTCAGAACACAGGCTTGTGTCATCTGAAATGTTAAGACCAAGACATTTTTAAATAAAAAATAAATTTAAAAAACAGTGGAGAAAACAGTGCCTGAGAATGGAAAGACAAAAAGAGCATTTCCAAGGGTGTGAGAGAATGAAAGCTTGTTGGCAAATGTCCATTCCTTGCAGGCTGAATCTTCCTATTTGCCCACTTTAGGGTGGCATTTGGTACTTTCCTTTTGCTGGTACATATCACTGTCCACCTCCCTTGTAGAACCTGAACAAGATTTGAGCAGACAGGCAGCAGCAGCATGGGTAGAATATAGAGTTGAGGCTAGCCATGGCTTTGGTTAAAGGATCAGCCTTATTGAGGAGGAAGATTTATAGGGAGAAACAATGGAAGATTCATTCATTAAGCAAACACTTCCAAAGCACCATCCTGTGGCAGAGCAATGTGGGAGGGCAGTTAATAGAGAGGAAAAGACTGAGGACCCTGAATAGGTAGAGGGTCTTGGGTCAAAAAAGGATCAGCTAACCTTAAAAAGTGAACACATTTCCCTCTGGAACTCAATAGTAACGAGGAAAGTAGGGATGTTACGGAACAACAATCCTAAGTAAACACTGGAGTCATGAAAATTGTACTGAGCATTTGTTACCACCAGGCAGCTTTGTGTGTTGCATAAAGGCTGTTGGATGAAGAAGAGAGAAAAAATAGGATTAAAATCGAATTCCAACACTCAAATTCACCATCTAATGGGGGAAAATATGACAAATAAGTAACAAAGGCATAATGTTACACATGACACAGTAGAAATGGAAATCCATCCAGATGTCCCCATTGTAGGTGCTGGGGTTCCAGGTTTTTCCAGCCAAAGGCCTGATTCTCAAATAAGAGATCTGCTGCAGCTGAGGGTTTTACCGTCTTCGGAGTTAAGTCATTCTGATTATCAGCTCCTTAGAGCCTTTCTCTACTTGCAGCTGCAGGAGATGCATGCAAACAAGGATCTGTCCGGCTTTCAAACTGGGCTTTCAGTTGTCGGTTGCCCAGCTGTTGGTTACATTTCTGCATAAACAGTGCATCAATGGCCTTTAGCCATCTTCCCAAATATTAGAATACTGTTATTATTGCTGTGATTTTCTTCATATACCTCAAAAGCCTGACACAGCACCCACTCTAGTGCATTCTCTTCCACTATTGCACCACAATTCACTACTGCTAAAAGTTTAACCATGAGATCAGAATCAGGGCCAGGGACTCTGAGCCACCTTACCAGCGATGGTATCCTCACCATCAGCTGGCAGTGAAAACCTAACTTACTGCCTGTTTTCTGGGGACACCCCCAGGTTGAATTCTATGGAAGGAGACATTAAGACAAATTTGGGGTATAAAAAATTTATTATGAATGAAAACCTCTAAAGGAAGGATGAAGAAGCAGGATCAGACAGAAAAAGTTGAAGATGGTAGGGAGCTCCAGAGGTAGGCAATAATTGAGCTCATCAATAATTCTAATTCCCTGGAAAAGCCAGGCAACTAGAGGGCTTTATGTCCTCTTTCCTCAGTCATGGATATGGGCCACTGCTATAGGGATGCAGGCGAAGTGACACAACTGAGGCAGACCCTGAGGGAGCTGAGGGCTAAAGACTGTTAGCTGACCACATTGTCCCTCACTGGGCTGAGAGTCATTCCTTGAAGGGGCAACTGAATAGCTTGTCACAAGCCTGAGCTAAGACAGATGCAACAAGGATAGGTGATGATGATGGTGATGGACACAAGTGGGTGGGTGGGTAGAGAAGAGATGATAGATACAGAGATGTATATATGGATACCCACACAGAGAAAGGAGGAAGGAGGAGGAATGGGAACAAGGAAGAGGAATTATGGAGTAGTCTTAACATTTTCTATAAATCAAGAAGGCAAACTAATTTGCAAAGATCAAGGACAGTCTGACTGGAGATTTGAAGAAGATGGAATATTTAGAAATATTGGCCAGAAGAGATGTTTTATGTCTTCTGACAGAATTTTTAAATCACCCTGCTATTGCAGATCTGTTTAAGTTTACAGTGTAAATTTTCAGAAGGCCAGTCCTATTGCAGTCTGAGTCTTTATCCCATAGACTTACATTGTCAGGGGAGGTCAAATGAACACTCTGGGTGCAGACTGGACTTGGGGTTGGCATGATGGACCTGGGTAAGTGCCCAATGGATCGATGAGGCAATGTCATAGCTGACTAGGGACCTCAAGCTGCATAGAACATTGAGTGGAGACAGAAGGCTCCCAGGTGCTGAAAGGAATGATCAGTGGTTTAAGCTATGGTAAGAGTAGAAGATCTTGTGATTCTTATGAGGGAGAAGAAGAGGGACTAGCTGAGGAGGTTCCAGCAGAAAAAGGAAAAGACTAGTTTGAGATCTCAGGTGGGAAATCTATGAAGAGACCCAGGATGTAGTGATACAGGAAGGAAGAGGCGTGGAATGAAGATGAAGGCTGGTCAAATCACACAAAACAAGACAGTGTGAGGAGTGACAACTCTGTCACCAGAAGGTTTTAGTAAAGCCTGGAATAATCAGATTTGAATTTCAGGTTCTGCACCCAGAGAGCAAGGTTAATAGAGGCCATGTCTGGCCATTAGGAATTTAGTATCTGAGACCTCTGAGAGAAAACAAAACCCAGTCTCCTTTTTCCTGGGAAAAAAAAGACCTCACTTGATTTTTCCAAACTGAGAGGATCAGGAAAATGTTTTGGTGACAAGTATTAGGCTTAAAACACTAAAATAGGTGGAAATGTGCTTTGGTGATAGAAGGCCAGAACATATTTTTTAAAAACAGACATTGAATGGCCTCTTCCTCTTTCACTTTCTACCACAGTGTCTGCTAGGCAAGGAAAATGACTCATTAATAAATTTAGCACCAGAGGCCTGACTCATTCAGAAACCTCTTAACAACCACCTCACCCAATCTTACTATACTTTAGCTAACGAGATTCTCAAGCTTAGGCTGTCAGAATTATGCCTTACACATGGGCAATGGGTTTTATAACTTGTACTAGAAGTATGCTAATAGTATGAATTCCCTTTTTAGTGATGTCGAAGCTGAGCTAAGTGAATCACCTTAGGCTAAACATTGAATAGAGGGCGAATCTGTACATCTTTTTCTCACCGAAACCAGCAAAATGTCCGTAGCCCAATACTTCATACTAGAGCAGTTGATCATTTAAGATCTGAACCCAGTGACCCCATAGAAATCATGACTACCAAATTGGAAGGGGCAATAGCATATCTATTAATGGGAAATTTCAGCAAAAGAATAATTTCTTATCCAACTTTGCTTTATCTAGCACAAAGCTTGGTAATGGGTATTCAGAAAACATGTTTGTTGTATGAATGAATAAAATACCTTAAGTATACATTTTTTTGTGACCATGGTCTTTTCTGAAAGGAATATAATAAAAAGAATATTTTTGGCTAAGGCAAACTTTGCAGGTCTTAGTGCAAAAAAAATGTGGGGAAAAATGCAAGGATCAAGGATGAAGAAATTTTAATATAGAATCTTAATTTCCCTGTAGCACTAATCAAAAGAGCAAGGGCTGAGGTTGTAGTGCTTAATGCTAATAAGCATGTAGTTCCTGGGGCAGAGGTAGGGAAGGAGTGCAACATGATTCCAAACAGACTTCCAGCTTCCGGGGCGGCTTGAGCTCCCCAATGCTTTACCATTTTATCTTTATCACCTGAACCTCCAAAGCTCCCATCCCATATTTGGTGGTTCTAGTTAAGGTAAATCGTGTAGGTGGGCCAGGCATGGCGGTACACAACTGTAATTCCAGCCACTTGGGAGGCTGAAGCAGGAGGATCAAAAGTTCAAAGCCAGGCTCAGAAATTTAGAAAGGCCCTAAACAACTTAACAAGACCCTGTCTCAAAATAAAAAAATAAAAAATAAAAAGGACTGGGGATGTGGCTCAGTGGTAAAGTGCCTCTGAGTTCAATCCCCAGTACCAAAAACAAATAAATAAGAATATAGGTGAATCTTAGAGAAGTCAAATCCAATCAATAAATAGTTTCTGAAACATCTATAAGAAAGTAATTTGGGAGTACAAAATATAAGATCACCTTTGTCTCGAGGTATTTACAATTTACCTGGGAGAAAAGGATATGAGAAGCATGAAAAGGTGACAGACAGTAACAGGGATAAATTCAAGGTAATAAATTCAGTAATTCAAGGTAATAAAGACTTATTACAGGCCACACATGACCATGCCACATTCATCTCCCATTCTCAATTCCCACCAGACCCCAACCTTATTAAAGTATTCACTCCAGGTGACCCAGGGTAAGATGATCTCTCCCCACATCCAGGTGTAAGTTCAAATTAGTATAAGATTGTTCCCTTTGCCACCATTACCAGTGGTAGGTATGTGACCAATGTTGGGTCAATCAGACTGAAGAGAAAGACGCCATGCTCAGGTAGAGAGCCCCTACTCCACTGCTAAGCATAAACCAAGGGGAGTGAGGTTTATGTGGTTTCTCGATGTCTTCTTAAACCATGAAGAAACCAGACATTGTGTGGCAGAGTGAAGACATGACTTTTTAAAGTCTCTGAATCAACCTTGGAGCCTGTCCTAACTCAGGCCTTCCTGCTATGTGAGATAATAAATTTCCTCATTGCTCAAGCAGGCTGGGTGGAGGAATTGTTTCCAGTAGAATCTCAAGGAGACAATGACCAATTGCCAAATGTGTGGGCAGAAAATAATTACTGTGAGAGTTCAGAATGGGAAGAGTTCACATGAGGAGAGTGTGATCAGGATGGCTTTCAGGGAAATAGAAATGAATAGAATCTATACAGCAGGAGAAACAGGGAACACATACATCCCAAGCAAAAGCCAGAAGATGAAGGGAGTTTGAGCAGCAATAATGGAGTAGAAAATGCAAAGCGCAGAGGGAAAGATCGGAGAAGATTGTGGAAGATATGTAGGCAGTAAGGCTCCAGTAAAGAGTTAGAACTAGCAAATGATCGTGCCCTGCCTGACCATTTGGAGCCAGGTCTACTTTAGACCACCATCACATTTTACTCCTGCCGGCCTATAAAAATAAGCTTCACACGCTAATGGGTATCTTAAGTGAATGGCCCCCATCACTGCCCCTTCACCTTGACCTGTCAGCATACTGACCTGCCTGACCTGACCTTGACCTGGTTCCACACTTGTGACTCTGGGATCCTACCTCTGATCCCACATATTTGGCTTTTGCAGATTTGTCTCTCACACTGCTCACTCCACGACTTGGTCCTTGCATCTTCTCTCTCATGGCTCTGCGTTAGTGTGTTTCTCCACAGCGGAGACCCACTGATTTCTTGTTAAATGCTTTGCTGTCTTACAGGCCAGTCCCCATTCCAGGCAGTGAGGAGAAAAGAAGAGAAGAAATGATTCATCTAGGAATGCTGGTGCAGAAGTGACCCAGACATAGCCATGCCCCATGGTTAGAACCAATGTGGTTTTAAAGGAAGTCACACGAGAGGTTGAGACATATGCTATGCCAAGAGCTCTTAGAACAGGCAAGGAAAATGCCCACAACCCAGCAGTGAGTATGTGGATGACCAACATGAAAGGGTGCTCAAATTTCCTAAAATTACGGAACTGCAAATTAAAAAACTCAGTGAAATATCAACTACTCTGGCAAAAGTTAAAAAGGACTCTATGACTTATTGTTGGTAGGGATGTGGGGAAAAGTATACTCTTACACATTATGGGAGGAAATAGACTTAACAAAGTCTTAACAGAGACTTTATTCAGTGAAGGCAAGAGGACAATGTTCTTAAAATTAAAAAAGAGAGAAAGAGAAAGGAAAAGAAGAATTTTTTTAAAAAGAGGGTGGGGTGGAGAATCTCATGAGAATAAAAGGCAGAGGAAAGGGAGGAATGAGAGGAGGAAGTATTGGGGAAAAAAATCCACCAAATTATGCTATGTTCATGTATGAATGAGCCTCAATGGTACGTGTGTGTATATATATACACACACACACGTGAACATATATATGTATACATGATTCATGTATATATATATGAATATATACATATAAATATACCACACATATATGTGATTCATATGTGAATATATGTATGAATATACATATATACACATATAAGTATATATGTGTATATATACCACATATTTATATAGTCACATTGTACCTATTAAAATAATAATAATAATAATAGAATGGATATCAGTATGGCAGAAGGAGAAAGAAAGAGAAGATAAAGAAAGTACTAGGAAATGAGATTGATCAAATTGTTATCGGCATGTACAAATAAGGCATAATGAATTCCACCATTATATAGTTATAATGCACCAATTTAAAAATACACATAGCCTTCCCTTAAGCAATGCACTTTTAGTTTAATATCATAGAAATAAAACAACACTGTAAAAAGATATAAGTACACAGTTATATATTGCAGTGCCATTTAAAAAATATTTTTAGTTGTAGACGCACACAATACCTTTATTTTATTCATTTTTATGTGGTGCTGAAGATCAAACCCAATGCCTCACATGTGCTAAGCAAGTGCTCTGCCACTGAGCCACAGCTCCAGTCCTTGCAATGCCATTTGTATTGGTGGGTGGGGGGATCTAGGAAAAAAGAGAATATTTATCAAAAGAAAAAGGACTGAATAAATTATCGTATATTCTACAGCCATTCTAGTCATTTATTTATGTATTTATTATTGTGCTGAGATTGAACCCAGCTCTGTTTTACTACTGAGTCACATCCCAGCCCTTTTTATTTTTTTTTATTTTGATATAGAATCTTGCTAAATTGCTTACAGCCTGGCTAAATTTCTGAGGCTGGTCTCAAACTTGGGATCCTCCTGCCTCAGCCTACCAAGGTTAATAGGCATGTATCACTGTACCTAGCCATTCTAGCAATTTTTGCTATGCCAGTTTACAAGGAAGGACTGACATGGGGAGTCATCATGACTCAGTCTTCTCTAGTGCTTGTTAAATGACAAGCACAACACCAAGTTCTTTACATATATTATTTATATGTAATGCTCGTAATAATCCTATGAACAGGTTGCTATTGCTATTTTACAAATATGGAAACTGAGGCATGGAGAAGTTAAGTAACTTGTCTGAGGACACACAGTCAGTAGCAGAGCTGGATTAGACAATTGCAGGGCAGAGCTCTACAATGAGAAAAGGAGAGAAAGGGAAATCCAATTAAAAATAAAGAAAAGAATCAGACTTTTTAAAAATCAGGTGTAATATAATTTCATTTATTTATTATAAAATTATATGAATATATTCACAAAGACATTTAATTTTTAAAATAAATCATGGAATTGTAGGAGGTTCAGATTGGAAGGAAAAAACACAAATGTAACATAATCATACATCTGAGACTTGAAGTACCTCCATAATATCTGTACTCAGTGGTTTGTAAACACTCTAGAATAGAAAACAATGTGTTTTTAGGCAGCCCCCTTTTTGATTGAACCCGTAACTCTTAATACTTAGTCCTTGTTCTTTCTATCACTTGGGTGTCATAGAGAACAAGTTTATTCTCTCTTTGAAAAGACAGCCCACCAAGTATTTTAGAAAAGATAATCTATTCCCTTCAGATATTCCCTTCTCCAAAGTATCTAGCTTCTTCAACAAGACTTCAATGAGATTTTCAGTTTTCCATTAAGGTGGTCTCTTCATTACAAATGTGATCTGACCTGACTATATTTCTTTTCAAGCCTGGGACTCACAACTGGACCAATAGATACAGCCTGACACAAATGGTGAACCACTGCAGATTCTGACCCTATGTCAATGGAAAGTGAGAACAGGTCAGTGGTTTTAATGACCAAGTTGTGCCATGGCTTCTAAAGAAGCTATTGACAAAACCAAAACCTGTTCTTTTTACTCATAGTACTGTCCTTTTTTACTAATCACCACAAAATTTTATCCCACATACTTTATGTTGAGTTGCTATTCAAATGCAAGTAACATTAAAATGGTCTTTGGAGAGAGGCTGGCTTGGGCTTGAACCTTGGCTCTACCATATCCTACGTGGCTTTGGGAAAGTCATTTACTTTGTTTGACCTCAGTTTCTTCAACAGTAAGATCAACATCAAAGTTTCAGTTACAGAGTTGCTTTAAGTACTAGAAATAGAGTATAAATACTAATCAATATAAGTATACAGATTTTAAAAAGCTGTTTGGGGACCAGGGTATTGCTGTTGGTAGACTGACTCACTGTACTGACATTCCAAATTCACTGAGATTGAGATTATAATTTACTATGTTAACTCCTAGATTCCTGTGAACTGCCACTAGAAACATCCTCTGGTTGACTAATCTACATCTAGTGAGAAAGGTCAAGACCATTCTTTTTTTTTTTTTTTTCATTTATTTATCTTGCAGATTCTGCCTTCTTTCTTAAAGTCATAGCCTTTACTGATTTCCAGTATTATCTTATATTCATGTAACGTGACAAAAATCCACTAGTCATGGATTTAATGATCATATGAACCTGGATGATTTGGCTCATTTAGAACTGTTAAGGGAATCAGATGACTTTTCTCTCTAAATTCCCATCCAATTTCGCTTTCACCAACACATTCTTCCTTGTGAAAGTAGAAACTTTCCCTGCCTCTTCCTCCACTTCCTGATTGATGATTCTGTCAGTGGAGTAAGACAGGAATTTGTCAGATGCTCTACTTTCAGCCAAATGGGACACTCTGCAGACACCCTCCTGGTTGGAGAAGGCTTCTAGGTTGGCTGAGAAATGGGTCAGGAGAGTGCTGTCTGCGGCTAGCCCCCACCCCGCTGTTCAAACGTGAAGTTATTTTTACTGTACACTGTATAGTTATCATCCTGAAACTTCTTCATCCTCCCCTGAAGTTGGGTTCACTCCTTTCCAAATGAAATGTTTTCCTCTTTCTTAGGTTAGACCTGCTTTGTCCTGGAACACATTCTCTGGGAATTCGGACCTCTAGACTTACACATCCTAGAATTTCCTAGGGACAGGAAGTGTCCTTCTTAAAACCAGTCTGCTGTTCTCATCCTTAAATTTCTACACAGCTAAATGGCTTATGGACATGTAGTTCAACTGTATCCCCTTCTACAACAAATTGTTCTTTTTTAAAATCCCTGAATCTAGAAAATCTTCACGTCCTACCCTCCTCATCCATGCCCCTACTTCCCTCCTTAGCTTAAGTTCCATCCTTGGAACAACTTACAAGACTCTCAAACGTCTTTTTTCCTTCCATCACACTCACCTGGTTAAGCTCTGGTCTTGATCATGCCCTCTATGCTGCCTGCAGCCTCAAGTCTGAACATGGCTGGAAAAAAAAATCAGAACCATGCTGAATAGTCTCCCTTTAAATTTATGACCACAAACCTCAAATGGGCACAGTGCTGCCTGGCACTAAACCTTCATTTCTCTAGTATTTGGTTTTCTACCCTCCTCATGACTTTGCCCCACATATTCTTACTCCTCAAGCACCCAACACTCACCCCTCCTTCCTCCCACTGACTTAAATAGGATGTCCCCTCTGTTCCTTTGTGCTTGTGGTTAACACTGCCTTGAGCTATGAGGGCACCTGCCATTGCCAAGTCTCTACTCCCTTTTTCCTTCATGATACTTGTTTCTACCTGAGATATAAATAAAAATATATACATATATATTATATGCATTATATAAATATGCATTAAACAATATTATATACAAATACATTAATATAAGTATATATCATATAATTATATATTTATATATAATATGTATTATATATTATTTATGCATAACATAAACTGTGTAATTGTCCTCAATGCAGGTTGTGTAGTTATCATCCTGGAACTTCTTCTTCCTCCCTGTAAGTTATATCCACTCCTTTCCAAATAAAACGTTTTCTTCTTTCTTAGTTTACTCCTTCTTTGTGCTGGAACACATTCTTTTGGAACTAGGACCTCTAGACTTACACAGCCCAGAATTGCAGGGACAGGAAGGAATATGGATTTCCCAAGTGGGTCATTGGGAGCCACGGTAAGCGGAGCCACGCCTATCTTCATTCCTTGTTTCCCAGACCCATTCATTACTCTACCTACTGGGGGCACACCAAACTCTAGAGGTTGTTTTAGGCAGCTTTTTCACTCCTGTGACTAAAAGACTTGACAAGAACAACTTTAGAGGAGGAGAGGTTTATGAGGCTCACTTTTTCAGAGTCCACAGACTGCTGGCTCCATTCCTCAGGGCTCAAGGTGAGGCAGGACAACATGGCAGAAAAATGTGGTGGAAGGAAGTGGCTCACGTGATGATCAGAAAACAAAGGGAGAGACTCCACTAGCTAGGTAGAAAATATATACCCCAAAGACATGCCTCCCCAAGACCCACCCCTCCAGCCACACACTATCTGCCTTCAGTTTTCACTCAGTTCATTTCTTCAGGACATTGATTCACTGATTGGGTTAAGACTCCCACGACCCATTCATTTCTCCTCTAAACCTTCTTGCATCATCTCACATGTGAACTTTTGGGGGACACCTCACATCCAAATCATAACAGGGGTCATTGATTTATAGCTGCTATTCTCAAAAAGGACTCTCCAAGAAAATGAAGCCCTAATGCCCTGAGGCATCCATTGTACATAATGAATTAACTTTCCTCATAAGAGTCTAGGATAGCATTAGCCATGGATCATCTACCGGAGAATAGGGAAAATAGCACTCAAATCATTTTCAGTATGGTTAAAAGCTCTTTTGTAATCCTGATGGAGAAAGACCAACAGTGTATTCTGTACCTTAAAAGATAGCACCTGTCTATACACAAGAAACACCTCCAGGCCGGCACTACCCTTCAAAACATCATTTCATCACGATGCAGGGCTAGGGCTTCTGGGTGGGGCAGTGTGTAAGAGCAGTTGATGTTATGGTCATAAAGTCTATCTTTTTTTGCTATAAAGTGCTGGTTCTCTAATATTAGTGAACTTCAAAATCACCTGAAGAATTTGTTAAAACACTAATTTCTGGGTCCTCACTCAGAGTTTTATTTACTAAATCTGGAGTAGGACTCAGGAACTTGTATTTCTAAAACATTCCCAGATGATGTTACTGCTACCGGTCTAGAGGCCAAACTTAAAGAACCAGTTCCTGCCTTCCACTCGCCATCCTCCAGCCACTCTGCCTTATTTCCTCTTTCAGACTTTGCAGGAAGGGTCCTCCCTTGGCTCCATTGCCCAGGTGATTCCTTCTCTTTACTTGGATCATTCCATCCCATCTCTCTACACTGTGGAGCCATCCCTAAATCCAGGGCTCAATTCAGATGTCCCATTCTCAGAGATGCCTGTGCCATGTCAACTGTGTCTCTGTCTATGCCAACTGACCTCATCACTCTCAATCTACATTGTTTCTTTCTCTCTCTTTTTTTCATAGCATAAATTACTATATGATCATTTCTTATTTAATTGCTTACCTGTCTGCATATTTTTTTTGTAAACTCCTTCATTGAAATGCTCTTGTCACTCTCATTCAGGGTTCGATCCCCAGCATCCCAATAGAATAATTGCTCAATTCTTATTTGTTGAATAAATAAGGAATTAATATAAAACCCTTCACTTGATTTGTGAGTCTCATTCCACCCCATTACTGATATGTGTGAAATTAAATCCAAGGATGTATTTATGACCCAGCTCTGGGCCTTCTAACAAGCCTTCTAACACTCCCCACCCATCACCCCTTACCCCACTGCAACACATACACACTAGCCAGTTCTCAATATCCCCTGGCAACCTGGAGATATTAGAGCCTACTTCCTGGACATTATGGGATCAGATTCACAAACTGTTCCTGCCTCTTCACCTCCTGGCCTCTTGCTTTATCCCCACCTAAGCTGTGTACTTGCTTTAACATTTCTTCAGGACCCAGAGAGAAGGCCAGATACCTGCATGCTTAGCCACTGCTCTCCTCCCTGAACTCCATCACTGATACTGAAGGCTGTTCCCTACTCCTACATGTAACTTTTCATGGCCTTTCGTACTCTATAGCTCCTTTCCAGCTTTGCATCTGCCATGCTCCTTAATAACTGTTTTCCCAAATTTATCTGTTTCTCTCCCTCCTCCATTGTGTTGAGCCTGATATATTCTTCCTGTGCATGTGAAATGTGAACCAGCCATGCCCAAGAACCCAGTATTCCAGCATCCTAAGCCAATGGGCCCCAACTCCAAATCCAGTTCATCAACATTACCTGGGCAGGCAGTCATTGATCTCAATTCTTTCTCTTTCATCTCAAATCCACAGGCTCAGGAGAATTAAGGGATTAAAAAAAGCACCTGCACCCCAAGTAATGTTTTTTTTTTCTATTCTAGAGTTTTTATTTTCTAAAGGCACCTTCCTGAATGCCTCTAAGTGTTTGCTTTCAGACCCAGAGTTTGCCTCTGTTTTCCCTTTGAAATAGCCAGGTTTTTTTTGTGGACAGATCTGGGCTTCCAGGGTCTCTTTGCAATTAATTCTGACATAGGCCAATAATTTCTTTGTTCCCATATTTCCATATACCTCAGAGATCCTTCCATAAGATATTCCAGAACTGTTCATGCTTTAAAATGCAGTTCCTTAAGGAGGTAGAATCTCAAACATGCCTCACACAAAGAAGAATGAGCAAATACAAACAAAAAAAGAAGGTGCTAGAAGAAAACTGAGCTCAGTTCCTACACAAGGACTATGATGTCAACGGATATTTGAGAATGTCTAAAATCCCCAAAGGGAAAAGAAAGAATCAATGAGGTTGCCTCATGCTGTACTTTTTGACCTTTAATCATGGGTCGTAAACTTGGCAGAATCATCTCCCCATGAATTAAATTTTTTTGTTGGAATATCTTCCACTTTAAAGTATACATACAATATTAAACAATAATAACTACTGGGAAATAAGAACACTGAGCTCTTTTTCAAACTGATTAGTCAGTTTATTATATAATTTTGAAGGCAGCTATGCTTTCAGCTGCAAAGCTATAGTGTCAAGCACTTGAAGAAACAGGTGGTTCACAACAGCTTCCACCAAGGGAATGGAGTCCAGCAGGAGCAACTGAGGGCCACATGTGGTGCCCTCACTCTGTAACATTTCTTTTCTCTGGACATTACAATACCCATAGAAAAAAATGGGTGTGATGATTTCTTTTCTAGGTTGTTCTAAGGATTTAAGGATATAATATAGAGTAAATCACCAATAGAGTTCTGGAAACTGGCCTTTCAAAAATGTTAATTTACTCTCTTATTTCTGCAGTTTACCATTCCAAAACCTTGAGATTTTAGACCCCTTACAGATATTGTTCATGCCCAGCTATGATCCTATAAAAAGTAGGAGGTAGTTTGTTTCATCTGCTTTAAAGGTCTGCTGGGCATGGTGAGACATTCCTATAATCCAGAGACTTGGGAGGCTGAAGCAGGAGGATTGCAAGTTTAAGGCCAGTCTTAGCAACTTAGTGATACTCTGTCTCAAAAAATTAAAAAAAAAAATTAAAAGGGCTGGGGATGTAGCACTGTGGCAAAGTGCCCCTGGGTTAAATACCCCACACTACTGTCCTCCCAGAAAAAGCCATTGGTCATAACAACATCCTTCTGTACCTACTCAATAGTGGTTAGAAAGCAACAACTATAGTTTTGCTACCACAGGGCTGCATCATTTTGGAATATAGGGAGTGTCATATTTATTTTCAGCAAAAAGATAATTTTGATTTAGGTTTCAAACCAGAGAATCTAATCCTATCAAAAAAAGTATATACTTCAAAGAAAAGCAATCAAAGTTAAGTGAATCAAATCTCCATGAGAACAGGATAATCAGGTGCACTGGGGGCAGGGGGTGTTCATTTGTTCAGTAACAAAGGCCTGGCCCACTATATTCTTAATTTGCTAAAGACAATTTTGTAGTCTAAATTAGTTATCATGTGACATATAAAACTCTGGTTCTCATTTCAAATTATGGGCTCAGTCATTCTCAGCACAACATTTTGTTGTCTTCATGAAATTAATGGAGTCTCCAAGTTAAGTGAAACTCCAGGAAGATCAAATCCTGGCCATGACCAGTATGCTTCCCTGTCCTGTTCCCACTGAACATCACACCATGGTGCTTGAATGTGGTCTCAGAATTGCAGTCAAGATCTGGGGGCCCAGAAGGAGTAAAGGCAGGCAAGCAGCCTGGTGACCATCTCCATCTGTCTAGGTGTTCTGCTGCCACGGTGGCCACGGGTGGGACTCCCTTTCCAGGGATGAGGAAAGACTTGTTCTGTCAGGTGGTGTCAGTATGGAATTGTTACTGTTTGGGTCCAAAGGACTGGTTGGTTTCTCTGTTTCTGCTCCTTTCGGTTGAACTTGTGACCTCAAATCCTTGGGTATCACTGGCTTTGTCCGTGCCATCCCGAGTTCCAGGACTGCTTCTATATCGCACACAACTCTGCTTCCTCCCTGGCCACTTAGATCCAGAGCTCACTTTGGACCCCCTGATCTTGTTTGCTAAACAGAGGTCCCTTGGTTTTCCCCGGCTACCAACTGTTTTTTGTCACTCCTGCTGGCCAGAGTCCTCTGCGGCCAAGCAGACAGCCTCTCTGGGTTGTCCTCACCTGGTCTGATTCACCTGGTTCTGGGAAGCTGCCTCATGCGGCCCAGCCTTGCTTGCTCTGGCCTGGTCTGCCCTTGGCACTGGGGAGTCTCTGCAACCCCCAGCTTTCCTCAAGGGACAGCCTGTACCTGAGTCGGCCCAAGCCAAGAGGGTGGCCTTCTCTTCCTTTTCTGGATTTGTGGTTCACTAGTTACTCCTCAACTCTACCACAGTTGCCTTGGCAGCAGTACTCCCTGGGGCCTGCTGGGAAAATTCCACACTCGGATTTGGCACCTGTTCCTGGTAGCAGACAGGCCTGAACTGCCAGCCGAACACAAGCTTGATGAGTTAGGTATTGACCCGACAGGGGCAAGAGCAGAGTCCCTTTACGTGAAAGTGGCTTGCAGAGCAGAGCAAAGGAAATGGCTTATTTTCTGTCCTCTGTTGGCAATAAATCCCTGCACCCCAGGATGGCCCCAGCTTGGCAGGTTGATGCTCAGATGATTTCTGATGGCCTACGTGCCAACCGCAAGGCAAGCTCAAGCGCCGCCAGCTCAGCCTCCACAGAGAATCCCTTCTCTGGGGATGAGAGATGCCGTTCCAAACCCCAGCAAGCTGGAATGCGTCCACTCCTACCCTTTGCATGTAGCTGCAGTGCACAGTGGACAGCTGAATCAGGAGAGCAGAGGGGTGGCCTGTCTGTACGGGAAATGTTAGTCTATTCTCTGAAATCTGAGACATGAAGAGAAATTTGGCCATGGAGGAACTGTGGTTCCAGAACTGATAAAAATGTTCCAAAGTCTTGCTCTGTCATATGCTTGATTACCCCAATCCCAGGGATGGCAAATGAGCTTCCATCTTAATTATAGCTTAGGAAAAATATGCAGACAGTTCTTTAACTCCTGTTTTACTCTGTCCATTCCAAATGACTGCTTCCAGAAGGGGGGTGAGGGGAAGGACAAAGGAAAGAGACATAAATTACACTCCATGGGCTGTCTCGTTGACTCCGGAAAATCCCCCAAAAGGTTAATGCTGCTCTGCATGCTTCTGAGCATGTGTGGGTCACATGCTGGGGGCTGGGAAGCCACTCCAGACTCTTGCTGCTGCGATGCCCACTCAGGCAGGGAAGGACACCAGGTGGCACCGAAGTGAGCCTGGGTAAAACACTGTTGACTTCTGGGGTTTGTCCATAAACTAGAAATCACAAGAGAACAAAAATCTTAGCCTCCTTCCCTGGGAGAAGAACTGAGCAAGAGAGGGAAGGGACTATGATGCCTTCCAAGTGTCCAGAAGGAGGGAATCTCCCTTGACAGTGAGGAATGAAGCTGCCATATGCTTCAGGTGACACTGAAAATATCAGGACCTCCAGGGAAAAGGGAGACTTCAGTTCCCAGCTGGCAGACAGTGGATTTCCAGTGAGAAGTATCCTAGCCAAGGCAAGGAGAAGGAGAGTGGGTACTGGACCCAACCCCATCAGAGACTCTCTTTGAGGCACAAGACAAATGCCAAGCAATGACGTAGTGTCAAAGTCCTCAAGCCACATACCAGGATCCCAAACCTGGCCAACATATAGGCAACAAGGTGCCAAAAAACACAGACTGTTATACTGCTGCAGGGAAGAACGTCTCGATTGTCCTACTAGGAAGAGTGGGTCTCCTTTTGGTGAAGGCATCCCTGGGGAAGGTATAGAACTTGCCCTAAAGAGGCAGAGATATAGGAAGAACAGAAAAAGCAAGGCAGGTAGAGCAGCTGATGCAAGTCAAAGGCAAATGTGACTACAAACACAGCTGCCCGAGTGAGCTAACCGACAGACCAAGGGCTTCTGAGGGCAGAAGAGCAGATGCACTAGAGGACTGAGAGCCCCTTCCCCTTGCCCCTGCCCAGCCTCACGTGGCTCTCCAGTGTGGAGCAGGGGCTGGGATAGATGGGAAATCTCTCCCACTGGTGGTAGAGGTGGGCTGCATGCCCAGATGCCCTATGAATCACCTGCACCAGAAGGGGCTCATCACTCTCCCATCTGCTGTCCCTGATCTCAGGCTTCAAATAGAGCTGGCAGCTGGGAATGGGCCCAGGGACCTCAGCTTGCTCCCCCTTTCCTGCCCCACCCTTCAGAAGCAAGTCAGTTTTGCATCATTAACTTTGGGGCATCCTGGCTGTCCAGGGTGGGACTATTGTAGCAGTGGGTGTCCAACCTTCAGCCTGCTAAGCACTCGTGCACAAGTCTGTGAGGGATGCCATAATAAAATACTACAGGGTGCCTCAAACAACAGAAAGGTATTTCTGCACAATTCTGGAGCCTGGAAGCCCGTGATTGTATTGTCAGGCTTGATGTCTGCAGAGACTGTTCTCCTCCTGGCTTATGAAGTCCACCTGCTCACTGTCCTCCCATGTTTTTTCCTCTGTGTGCATATATCCACATATATCAGTCATATTGGATTAGAAACCACCGTTATGACCTCATTTACCCTTAAATACCCCTTAAAAGCCTTATCTCCAAACATAGTCACGTTGGGGGTTAGAATTTCACATATAGGTCTGAATGGGTAGGGGGCACAATTTTGTTCATAACAACCACCTAGAAAGTGCATTTGCCTGTGAGTGACACTGGAATGGGTTTCGTTAGAGTTAAGAAGTAATCTCTCTGGGAACTCCAGCACCTCAATCTGGCTGCAAATAGCCCTGTCTGCTTTGTGATCTGGCTGGGGATGGGGCCCAGGCACTGCTGGGTTCAATCCCTGGTACCAAAAATAAGGAGAAGGAGGAGAAGAGAGCAGGAAATCCCTGGTGCAACTTTTGTCAGGAAACATCAAAGGCTCTTTCCCAATTGATTCTTCTTGGAATACCTGCCACCTCAGAGGTGGCAGACTTGGGGAAGGTATGCTGGTATCTCTAGCCTGACATCACTGTCATCATAGTTAACCTGCACTGCCTTTTCCTGCTGACCTTTGACATCGTTCAGAATCCTTCTCACTATAGCAATAGAGCCAGTGGTATCAATAGAAGGGATTGACATATCAGCGGACACCCCATTGCTAACCCAATTTTACCTGTTCCTTTTGATTCAGAAGGTGCTAGAAGCTACTCCCCTTCTCTTAAGTTTGCTCTCTATGTTCATTCAACTGTGATGGAGTCACAGATTTATACATCAGTAAGATGTATAGATAAAATGTAGTTCTGGACTATTCTACAACCACTCTGGTTGTCCTTACTGGACAATGGGCAAGAGACAAGGAAGGGTTCTGTACTTTAGGGCCGCACCTCTTGAACTTTAACATGCACATGAATCACCTAGAGGTCTGGTTAATATGAGAATTCTGGCTTGATAGGTCTGGCATGGGTCCTGAGAGCCTGCATTTCTTTCCTTCTCTTTTTAAATTAGTAAACTTTATTTTTTTTAATCAAAAGATAATACCTAAGAGTATTGTATAATATAATTCAAAATTACAGAAGAGAGGGTTTTGAATGTTTTCATCACAAAGAGATTCTGCATTTCTAATGAGCTCCTACTTGAAGCTATTGATTTGCAGGCCCTATATAAAGAAATAAGGTTTTTTAACAACACAATAAGCTTAGGTATTATCGTTTAAATAATCTCCATATGTAATTCTTCCATCTCTTCTACATAAAATACTTAGTTGTTCAGAGTTCTGCCCCCTTCCCTGGCTTCTCTCAGGGACTGGTGTCTGGGTATCTGAGGAAAGGGTGTATCTTCTGTGGCCTCCTGGTGGAATGGGAAGCTGACGTCTATGAGTCTCCATGGAGTCTTCGGGATCATGGGGCTTTTAGGCAATGATTGGATCTGGAGAGTTCTGGCCCCACCAATGGGTTAACCTATCTAGCTGAATGGACTCCTGGGAGATGGGACCTAGTTGGAGGAAGCAGCTCACTGGGAGCACACCCTGAAAGCACTAATCTTGTTCCTGGCCTCTTCCTGTACTTCTGCTCCTTGACTTACATGAGCTGAGCAGCTTTCCTCTACCAAGCTCTTTCGCCATGATGTTCTACTTCACCCCGCAGGTCCAGAGCAATGGAGCTGGCTGACCACGGACTGAGACCTCTGAAACCCTGAGCCAAAATAAGCTTTTCTTCATCTCTCCTCTGTGTTGTTCTTGTCAGGTATTTTGGTCACAGTGACAAAGCAGCCCTCATGTTTAGGGGCAGGGGATTTTCAAAGCCTCTGAGATCACAGGTGCCTACTTGTTCCAGTAGGGATAAGGCCATTCTGAAATGTTCAGTATCTCCTAGCTTTAGTTTCTTTTTCTGTGAATTATGACCATGCCACAGGACTTCTGCCCCACATAGACAGGACATAGCGTCCTCCCACAGCTCAGTGAACCCTAGTGATTCTACTTTTGGTTTCATCTCAATCCAAGCAAAATCTGCACCCAGTGAAAGTAAGATAGTACAGAGTGATATCAAATATGACTGAAGACCCTCAACAGCAAATCTTGAGCATTCTGGGGTAAAAATGCATTCTAAAATAAAATTTAACAATAGATTATTTTTTTTGCTACCTATAGTCACCCATTCATTCATCAATTTAGCCATAAATATTTGTCAAGCATTATGTAACACAGACAGCAATGCACCAGATGTGAGTCATTCATTCTTTTGAGGTACATAAATGTATAAAGTTCAAGGCCACCATTCAAAAACACAAATTTCCTTTTGTCTTAATTTGAAAAAGGAATATAGCATAATTTCACTCTCACATAACCCTTGCTTCAGAGGACTTAAGTCCTGTTGAAAGCCCCTTAAAGTAACATTCTACAGAGTGGCTGACATTTTCTCTGGAAGATTCAAACCAGAGGCTTTTAGAATGCTCCACAGATTGCTGCTGAGAGCTCCCATTTACTTGCAAATCCACTCAGCTATCAAAAGTGAAATGAAGAGAGGCGCCAATGTCTTGTAAATAGAGAGAGGTCATTATTGCACTGATGGAACCAAGTTGTTCAAACCTTTCCACCAAACTCATGAACTCGCCCAGCCCCCTTTCAGTTTGCTTCTCTTTTTGGAAGGAAGGAGCAGACAGATTGGGTGACTTGCCCAAGGCCACAAGATGTGCCACCACTATAGAGTTTGGAATGAGACTTATCGTTTCTGACGCTTAGACTTTCCCCTGACAGTTCTACCTCTCTTTGGCTTGGCTACAGGGATACCAGGGTTGCTGTGACGACAAAAAAGAAAGAAAGGAACAAGAAGAATTAGAAAGTGTCATGCAGCTGTACAATTTTTATAGCCCTATTGTATGTGACATCCGCCTGTTGTGAGGGTGCTGAGCAGATGAGGAAAGCTAAGGATTTCATTATTTGGACAGCAAATAAGGCCTGGTCACCAATCCTGGAATTGATGGGAGGGCTGCCAGCCTTTGAGGCTTTGAAAAGGGAATGCTGATGAGCTTTGCCTACGGCATTGCTTTGACTTGAGCCACACACGTCAAAGGAGGGCGACTGAGCCCTGTATCTGGAGAAGAAAATTAACTCTTCATGTCAGAATGCCCAATCTTAGAGATGTAGGCGGCTGTGACTGCTCAAGTGTATCTCCTCCTTAGATTCCCAACCTGCCCAGAATGCTGGACCATTCACAACAAGAAGATGAGTTGCCTTGCTTGCACTCTTATAATTCACTAAAATGGGAAAGTAGTCTTAAGCTTCAAATGCCTTGAGTAACTCTTGCTATGTCCTAACCTTTGAGGGTCAAAGTGTGCATTGGATGGATCCCGGTCTTCAGCAGATCTGAGCTTTGAATGCAAAGAACAAGAGAAGCCATGCTGCCCTTCAATTCCCTGCACATCATTTATGCATGGAATTCCCATTGTGAACACGTCCTGAGGGATGGCCTGTGCCCGGGGACCTAGGTGTACCATGACTGAGGTTCAAATGCCCATTGATTGTGTGCATCAGACCTTCTGGTCTATTTAGCTGAGATTGAACTCTGTGGCAGGGGTTTTCCCCCTTGACCCAATCTTTCCTATTCACTTACTTCTCCTTCCCACCAACATAAATTTTGGTCAATTTAGGAAGAGTGCCCACTTGCATTATGATAAGGGCAGTATGAAGCAAAGGGAAGGCCGGCACAGCAGACTCTGCAGGAAGAGTCTAGGACACGGCAGGGTGAGTTACACCGGCTCCCTTCCTAGGAACTACGTATGAGATTCTGAAGTAACGCCCTTGATCACCCTGATGAATATAAGATGTGCAGTTTCACCCTTGGGCACGAATGCCAATGTCCCTACCTGTTCTCCGGTGCTTTAGATGTCCCAGCTCTGACCTGACCTGCTCTGATCCTTACCCAGATGAATGAGGAGAACGCGGTCTGCAGCAACACATCTACCAAGCTCCTGTGCTGTTCTCTTCTACACTATTTTCCAGAGCCTTGGGGCCCTAGAATTCCTGTCCAAATAGCTCAAGGCTCATTTCCAAGATCTGCCTGGGGCCTTTTACCAGATTCATTCCTGAGTAGTAGCCAATGGGTGCTTTGTGTGGAGGGGGTTATGGGTGTGCACTGCACAAGCAGGCTAATGTGTCCACGTGTATGTGCACAAGGCCCCACAATGTGTTCAAATTTTCTGTGTGTACCCCTCCCAAGTATGCATGCAGGCTGGGTTAGGAGACATTCCCAATCTTTTCTGGAATACTTTCTATTTCCCTCTGTTAGATCAGTTCATCAATTCTCATGGGTTCAAATATCAGCTTCATGCTAATGACATCTTAAATATTTATTTTTTTTCTGCGGAATTCCAGAATATCTACTTGATATTCCCACATGGCTACATCACAGATATATCAAATTTAATGTGTTAAAACAGATGCTTAATTCCCCCCCCCCCGCAAGCATTGTGCTCCCCTTTCTGATCTCCCCACTCTTGGTAATGGCATTACCTCCCACCCAGTTGCTTCGGCTACAGAACCTCGGAGCTTTCTTCCATGATCCCTCTCTTGATTCCTCCACATCAAATCCATCAGTAAATTCTCTTGGTTCTACCTCAAGTCTCTTCCTCTGCTCCCTCTCCACCGTTTGGGCTCAGGCTTGTGGGCCCTGGTCTGGATAACCGAGGAAACCTCCTACCTGGTTTTTCTGCACCCACTATCATGGTCCATTCTCCCCCAGTGACTAAAGCGCTCTCCCCCCCCCCCCCCAGTGAAAGGAGGAACAAGTTCCCGTTGTGTCTTGGGTGTGGCCCTGCTGCCTCTCTGTCCTCATATCAGCGTGCTTCCTTCTCTTACACTGTTCTCATCGGGCTGATCCCTTAGCTTTTCCACACCTCCCAGGGCTGGCAGCTTTTCAATATGCAGTTCCTGCTCAAATGTCATCTCCTATTCTCAAGTGCTTGTTTTTCCTCTACATACCAGTTATTGTGTTTGAATTATTTTATTTATTTTTTTTGTATGAGGATTGAACCCAGAGGTGCTTTACCACTGAGCTACATCCCCAGCCTGCCTTTCTTTCTTTCTTTCTTTCTTTCTTTCTTTCTTTCTTTCTTTCTTTCTTTCTTTCTTTCTTTCTTTCATTTTGAGACAGGTCCTTGCTAAGTTGCTTTAGGAACTTGATAAGTTGCTGAGGTTGGCCTTGAACTTGTGATCCTCCTGCCTCAGCCTCCCAAGGTGCTAGATTTTAGGCATGTACTACCGTGCTTGCCTAAAATTATTACTTTAAATGATATGCTTTTTCAATTGTTTATCCTAGAATTGTTTATCCTAGCTTTCTTTTTTATTTTTTGGTACTAGAGATTGAACTGGGTGCTTAACCACTGCACAACAACCCCAGGTTTTCTGTTCTTTTTGTTTGTTTGTTTGTGACAGGATCATGTTAAATTGCTTAGGGTCTTGCTAAGTTGCTGATGCTGGCTCTTAACGTTCCATCCCCCTGCCTCAGCCTCCAGGGGTCCTGGGATTACAGGTACGTATCACCGCATCTGGCAGAATATAAGCTTTCTAAAAGCAAGGAGCCTGTCTGCCTTGTCTATGATTCTGTCTCCTGTGCCTGGGGCCCACCCAGAGAGAGCACTGGGTGAATATTTATTATGTGTATTATGAATACCAGGGAAGGACTATGGAATGGAGACAGATAAGAATGACATCTACATCCCTCAGAGACCCAGGTCTCATTTTTCCACAGACCCAAGAGTCAACTGCTGATGTTTAAATCCCTTTTACTCCTGATCACTCATGTTGGTTTCTACACCCTGTTTGTGTCCTCAAAGAGCCCCTTCTAATGTATTTCTATAGAAAGAATTTAAGACCCTGGCTCAGGCTTAAGCTAAGAAATTCCACACAGCCTCAGCTATTGAGAGAAACAGATTCCCACCCTGAGAGTGACAGGTCAAGGCTCCGCTCATGGGGACAGATCCATTCCTCAGAGAGGCCGGTGGGGCTGCTTGGGTAGGCAAATTACACAGAGCCTCTCTGTTTGGGGTGGGTTTTCGTCGCTTTGTTTTCGTGTGTGCTCAGTGGCTTCTCCCTAACTCGTGGCCAATCACCGCACTGCCAGATGGTGCGAAAGATTTACCGGAATTTCGTTTTCAAATAAACCACAAGCTTGGATGAGCTAATGTTGTTCCACATAAAAAAGCCACAAAACTGGACAAATTAACGTGGTTTCAAGAAAAGAAGCTAGTCCAAGCCATCAGCTCTGCCCTTCTTAACGGGGCCTGTTGGCTACATTGGGACCTGGGGGCAGGGGTCACTCCTCCTTTACTGCTGCCTCCACAGAATAACTTGGGGGGAACTTCATGCTGCTGTTGAACTGAATTGTTTCTGTCAAGTCCGTCTCAGTTATGCCGAGGTCCAAAGCTGGCAACAGCCCCTGGAAGTCTGTCAGCCACACAGACATCTCTCCCCAGGCAAGGGCCTGTGGAGGCACTAACCCAGCAGGTCACCTGGTGGCTGCTGAACATTGTCCTGAAGGCAGAGGATTTGCAAGCCAGGACAGCGGGAGGAGTTCTGGGAAGGCCCCAACCCCAGTAGCAAGTGGCAATAGAGCCCCATGGACAGCATCTGAGACTGGAATTCTATATTCTATCACTTAACAGCTGTGGGACTGTGAGGGTTGCAAGCCTGGAAAGAACAGTTTTCTCATCCTTAAGATGGAGATAATAATATTAAGCCAACAAGATTGTTGTAAGGATAAAACTGAGCTAATACATCAAGTCCTTTAGCACTGCACCTAACACCTCTAACATGGACGCCATGTGGGGCGATGCTGGTGGGGATGATGTCAGGCATGTGGCTGCCCTACAACACCCATCTCATCTGTCTGGCGCTAAAGGGCCAGTCTCAGAGGTGTGTCATCTACTTTCTGTGGTCAGCTGAATTGAGCAGGAAATCAATCAATATAACTCAAGCTGAAAGTGCCCTGTTAAAGAATCTAAAGAATTGTTTCATCTTTCCTCCTTCCTTTTCTTGACCCACCACCGGAACAAATGCCTTATGAACTTTGTGTTAAATTAGAATTCGACGAATCTGCTTCCCCTCTGGTGTTTCGTATCATGAACACATGTAGAAATACTCTAAAGAGATGTTTGTGATCTAGGGGGTTGGAACTTCACTTGGCTGCATGGGATATTCTAGAATTTGCACACAGATTCAATCTGTGGAATTGGTAATTATAATCAAAATAGTTGCCATCATTTGAGTGTTTTCTAAGCTTGATAAACTTTATCTTATTGAATCTTCACTATATGCTTGTGATGTCCCCTCCTTTTTTTGTACATGCAAAGACTAAAGAGAAAACTTGCTAATTATAAAAAGCTATATCTAGTTGACCATAAGATCTGCTCACATTTTGCAAACATGTTTTTGAATAGAAGTCTGTGAAGGTAAATGTCAATGATGATGATGATGAGGTTGAGGATTGGTTTAAAAAGAAATCCTGATCATTCAAAAGGCTTTAGAAATTTTGCCTCAGTCCTCAGAACCACCCTATAAGGTAGAGGCTCTCCTTGCTCCTATTTTATAGCTGAGGGAACCAAGCAGAGGAGCTAATTGTGTGCCAGAATTACATAGCTGGTGGTAAGTAGCAGAGCAGGGATTAAATCCAGACATTTTGACCTTGACCTCTATGCTATGCTACTTCTCATAGACAGAGCTCAGCTTCCTAAGAGCTAGTACAATGAAAAAAATATTATTATTCATCAGGCAAGTTGCCCTGAGCGTCTTAGAACACCACCACAAAGTAGACCCACCGACTTAGACCGACTTAGGAAGAGAGCCTTGCATGTTACCCAGATTTGGATCCTGATTTGCTGAAAAAGGACAATAAAGGCTGTGACGTTTTTGCATGCTAGGTGAGGGCTCTGCTACTGAGCTACCGCCCCAGAAAGGTTGTGACTCCTCCTTGGGTATGTTGGAAAGCATGACGGGGCGGGACTGGGGAGTCACAAGAAATTATTTGCTGATGTAGAAAGTCTATAAATTTTGATAGAATCCCTTAGAAACAAAAGAGACAAGTAATTTCTGACCCATTTTATTACAGGGTTTAATTTTGTTTTGTTGGGTTTTTGTATATTTATGTTTACCTTAGAATATGAAGAATCCCCCTTTCTCTCTCTCTCTCTCTCTCTCTCTCTCTCTCTCTCTGGCTGAAATCAAACCTTTTGATTTCTCAGTTGATGTAAATATACCCCTTCCTCCCACCCCTGAGATGTGTTTCATTTTTGAGGTTTAAATGAGGTTTGGAGAGAGTGTTGTTCATTTTCAAGCCTTGGTCTTTACCCCCACACTCAGGGATCCTGGCTGAGTCTTGGAAAAGGGCTACAGTCACTAAAGATAGGAAAACCCCTGGCAGCTCAGCCACAGGCCAAAATAAACAGTGCCTCTCCTCATGAAGTGCCCATCTGGGATTCAAATGCCCCCACAGCCCCTTTCTGCAGCTCGCAGGAGCCCTTGGGGGGCTGCATTTTGGAACCTTCTCTGGTGCTTTCCTCCCGGGTAGGCCCTGCTGGGCTCTGACTCATGGCTTATCATTCTTTACTAGAAGTTCCGGATGAAGCAATGCAGGGGAGAAATTCAGTGTTTCTGCTCCCTAACTCTGACCATGACTCATTATTCAGCAAACACCAAATGGTTCCACATCCTCCTCCCGGGAAGGAGGCGCAGGGCCCGTTACATAAGCAGCAGTCTACAGCTGCTCTGGGTAATTGAAAGTGAAGCCCTCTGCCTGGAAGCCCTGCTGGGAGTGGCATGACTCTTTCCTCACCCCATGATACTGATCTTTACGAGGGGAGAAACCCTCTCTGGCGAGGGCCCCCAAAGCCAAGGTGTGCTGCGGGGGTTCGTTTTCTGCACAGTAGGCCTGATGTTTGCAATAGCTTGTATTTTCTGCCTTGTTAAAACAAGGCCCTTCCGTAGTGTCTCTGATCTTATCTCCTGATGAGCTGGAGCTGAGCTGCATGAGGCAGAATCTGCCTGGCGTGCTGAGCGAGGAGGAAACGTGGCGTGGGGTTTCTGTGCCCAGGGACCCACCCAAGAAGGACCACCCAGGAGTGTTCAGTCTCAGCAAGAGGATTCACTAGAGCTGTTTTTGTATAATGAGCTCAGCGCTGTGATTGTAGAAAGCAGAGTTGAATTGCAAAGCCCAAGTAAAGGTGACCCTGGTTGATCTGGTTCAGGGAGAGGGGACATACCTTTAAATGGCTATTTAAAAAAAAAAATAACAACTAAACAAATAAATGAACCAATAACAACCACCACAACAAAACCCAGAGGGGTGAGGGGGCTAGGAATCCCATTTTCTTTCCCAACCTGTATGACCAGGGGATTATTTTTAAGGAATAGTGGGAAGAAAAACAAATCTGGATCTCCATTTCTGGAACCTGTGTCACAGGGAGAAGGCTTGGTGGTAAACACCACAGGAAGGACAAGCTGACCTGAGGAGACGGTTATCTTTCGGGAGGCCACACCTAAGAGATTGGGGAGAGTGCACCATACCTGGCTTCTTGGGCAAGACCACAACCCTCCTTAACTGGGCCTATTTTGGCTGACTGGGAATGGCCAGGAGGGGAAGATTTGTGGGTGAGGGAGCACATTGGCCTGTGGGCTTGGCAGTGCTACAGTCCCCCAGGGAATGTTCCAGAAAACATCCTCAGGAACTGAGATCCTGGAGAAGACCAGTCTAAGATGCTCAGAAAGACCAGAAATACTGGGGCATTTTTGTAAGAAAAGTAGATAGAAAGGCATTCCTGGGCTATCCTAATGTTGATGTGGTGCCATGGGAGGCTACACTGAGGTTTTCAGCCTTCCTGAAAGTCACAGGCATGGTGTTATGAGTTGAGTTATGCCCCCTTCTCCAAATTCATGTATTGAAATCCTAACTTCAGGCTGGGCATGGTGGCGCATGCCGGTAATCCCAGTGGCTCTGGAGGCTGAGGCAGGAGGATCATGAATTCAAAGCCAGCCTCAGCAACAGTGAGGCGCTAAGCAACTCATTGAGACCCTGCCTCTAAATCAAATACAAAATAGGGCTCAGTGGTAGCTCAGATGTAGCTCAGTGGTCCAGTGGCCCTGAGTTCAATCCCCAGTACCAAAAAAAAAAAAAAGGAAGAAAGAAATCTGAACTTCACTTACCACAGGCTCAGGGCCTTTATAGAGCCTGATCTCATATTAAATTAGTATGAGATCATGAAATGGGCCTTAATCCAATATGACTGGGGTCCTTAGAAGACACACACAGAAGAAATACTATGCAAAGACAAAGGGAAGAGATGGCTATCCACAGGCCAAGGAGAGAGCTCCAAAAGAAACCACCCTTTTGGAGCCTTGATGGTAGATGTCTAGCCTCGAGAACTGTGAGAAAATACATTTAATTTCTATTGTTTAGCTACCAGTCCACGGTCCTTTGTTATGGCAGCCCAAGTCAGCTCTGATACAGGGTGACACTGAATTCCCCTAAATGGGGGCCCCTCACTTCTGTTCCTAATTCAGAGCCTGTGTCTTTTATGTGTCGTCATTAAAGGACAACGAGGGCCTGCAGAAAGAGAGGTCTTCCTTCCCCCAGTCAGTCCCTGAGTGTGAAGGGATGTGAAGGTTGAGTTTGTGAGCTCTTTGACAAAAATAGAAAGGATGGTAAGGCCTGGCCAGGAGGAGTGTGTCTCCCAGAGGCCCTCGTCAGGAAACACAGTTACATGGGCCTTGCCCTCCAGGACACTGTGACCTGAACTGTGTGAACAGAGTGTACTCAACCCGGAGGGCATGTTTGCTGAGCCCCACTGTGATCCCATTTACTTAGAGCCTGCCCAGGCTTTCAGCAGCCCCTGTGCAGTCAAGAAAATGCCTGCAGTGTATCAAGGGAAACTCATCTTGTACCTTGGCCCAGGGGGTCTGGGTGGGCCGCTCCAGGAAGAATCCTCATCCTCCGCAGTGTTAGCTACTTGGCTCCTGGATTTGGCACTTTAATTTATGTTCTCTCTTCTGTGAGGCAGGTATTAGACAACAGACTCAACAGGAAAATACCCCCCAAGATTAATGATTTGACCCCCGCAACTGCTACCATATAATTGCTCCAATTTTATTCTCTTCTAACATTCCAGAAATCTGAAATTTTAATTTTAATTGGATGTTCTGTTTTTTTTTTTTTTTTCTCCTCCTTTCTTCTTTTCTCAAAAGTCTCTTTTAATAAGATGCTCTTTGGTTCTTGCTGAGGCTCCACTGTCAATAGCCCTAGCATGGGCAGGAGGGGTTAAGTTCAAACTGCCTTTCAAAGCTGCACCAGTTTCTTCTCCCTTCTCCCAAACCTACACACACGAAGATGCAGCCAATAGGGCCCTGTGGCTGGCCTCAGGGTCACTTCCCTTCTCACTGCTCTTCCCTAGGAGTGTCAGGTATGGGTGGGACCCAAGAGAAGCATCTCGTCTCAAAAATTGATTGAAGACAAAACTTGAGACTATGAAGCATTAACCCATTAAATCCCAAATTTTCAATTATACAAGTGTTTCAATGAAATTGGCACAGGTACATTAACATAGGTTGAAAATCATAATCTAGGGCTAAGTATATAATTTATTAACATTAATGATATCATTAATAATATTAATGAGGGGTTGGGGTTGGGATAGTGGTAGAGAGCTCACCCAGCACATGCGAGGCACTGGGTTCAATCCTCAGCACCACATATTAAAAAATTAAATAAAGATTGTGTCCACTTACAACAAAAAAAACCCCAATAATAATATTAGTGAATATTATCATTAATCACTCACCTATCTATTACTTTTCTCAAAAGCATAGAATTCTTTTTTTTTTTTTTCGTTTTTTTGGTTCTGGGGATTAAACCCAGGGGTACTTAACCCCTGAGCCACATCTCGAGCCCTCAACAGCATAGAATTCTAAAACCAAAATTATTTATTTCAAAGTTAATAATCCACATATTTTAGTTTTTTAGGTGTTCCATAAACAGGACAATGGTTATACATAATGGGTCAAGGAAACAAAAGTCATAATAAGCATCATAGCACATGCAGCAATTCAGAAATGAAGTACATTTTCAAGGAAAAACTATAGTCTAAACCCATAGGTACTGGCTAAACCCTGCCATAAATGCCTCATAAACTTGCAACTTCCAACACAGCCCTGAGAAGGCTGCTCTCTCCCACGCACTGGCGGCAACCTGGCTTTCTGCCAGGGAGCTCAGTTGCAAGGCTGGAAATTCCCTGACTTAAAACAATGTCTGGGTGTTTTCTGCTTCACAGGAGCTCTGAAGGAGGTAAAAAGTTTAATAAATTTGTTGTTTAATTTGACTTCTCTCATTCTGTGTAACTATGTGTTTCATCTGCCTTTATTAGCATGCCTATTAGGAATGTGCCACCAATAAAAGGCGGGGGCTATAAACAAACTCCGTGTGCCTAACCAAGTGATTGCTTCAGATCTGTGGGCCACAGCCGAGTAGTGTGCTGGAGTACTGCACGAGACAACCCGGCTCCCACCCCTCAAACAGAGGACCCTGCTTTCTAGGAGTGCAGTTAGATGACTAATCACCCCTCTAAGTGTGCATTTCTAAAAGCCATTTCCCTCCTCCTCTTTGCCCTCTTCTTTCCCCATCTTCCTTCCACTCCCCCCTCCTTTCCACTCTTCTTCATGGTGCTGAGAGATGAGCACACAGCTGAATTTCCATTGTTTTCAGGGGCAAGGAGGAAAGGAAGCGATTTAAAGTCGTCTTTGAAGTCATTTCCCCTTCCCACCTCAACTTCACTTTGCTGAAGCTGGCTTTCAGGAGACTATGAGAAAGGGGGAAAAGTAGATGTGAGTCCACCTCATGAAAAAGTATTTGCTAGCAGGGAAGAGTGTAGGGGAATTAAAAAATGGTGGGGCACAGAATTCCAGAGCTGGAAGAGGACTTTGGAAGCTCATAAACATATTCCTTCACTTCACAGATAGGAGAAATGACACTGGGCAGGTTGGCAATTTCCCCAAGGAGATAGGGAGTAATCATGGAGAGGTCTAGCCTCGGCACTTGTTTCTACTTCAAGACTCCTAAGCCATGGTCTTCTAGATGTCAAATAAACAGGTGTTTGGGAGGACCGTGCATCAACCTAATCCTACTCCACCTCGACCTTCACCTGTGAGTTCTTTCCTCTGATCCTGTTACAGTAGATGAAACTTCCCAGGGATGTTACTGTGAGCTGCTGTCCATCAGTTATGTCGCTGTGAAGATGAGGAATGTGAGAATGGTGGAATGGAGAGAACACAAGTTAGGAGTCATGGTCCTGACCTGCCCTTGATGATCTACACACCCTTGAAGAAGGCATTTATAAAAACAATCTAGACCAGTGCTGTCCAATGGAATTATAACACAAGCTATGCATATGAGCCACTTACGTAATTCTGAATTTTCTAGTACTCCCATTAAAAAAGGTAAAGTAAAACTAATGGGATTAATTTTTAATGATATGTCTTATTGGAACTAATCTAAAATATTATCATTTCAACATGTTCTCAATAAAAATATACTAATGAGCTATTTTACATTCTTTTTGTTTTGTTTTGTACCAAATCTTTGAAATTCTTGGAGTGTTTTACAGATACAGCATGCCTCTGTTTTGGACTAGCCATTTCAAATATTCCCTGGTTACTAGGGACTAGTGGTCACCATATTGGACAGGAGAGACCTAGACCTGCTTTTTCAGCTGTGAAAGAAAGGCTAGGATGACGATCTCAGGAGCTTCAAATTCTATGCCAACCTTTTCAGAGCTGTTTTAAATATTGGAATTGGGTGTGATTTTGATGGGAAAAGAGGGTCAGAGCAAAATAAAAAAGCTAAAAACCATCGTAGAGGATAACCTTCAAACTGTAAAGTCCAGAATCTAGAAGGCCTTAAAGAGGTGAAAACATTCTCTGCCAGGAAAGAAAGGGCCAGGTGACAAGCATGGGAGTGGCCCCACACTCCAAGGGCTTATAAAAGACACAGCCCCATGGCCATGGTCTGTAATTAGGGTGTCAGACACAAACTGACTCCTTAGTACCTGATCAGGTTAATGAATAACAGTTTGAATTATTGGATAAGGCTTTGTCTGCTGGGCCTGACCTGGGGCCTTAGACTTTCCCATAAGACAAAGTGTCTGGAATCTAAGCTGATTGATACACAGAGGTCACCAAAGGACAGGCTTTCTTGCAGAACACAGAAACTTGGCTGTCTTGCTCCCTAAGCATTCCAGCAGGAGGACACAGTCTGCCCATGGGGGTTCTAGATGTGGCTCTAAGCATTTTCTCTGCTCTCTTCATTTTACACTGTAACATATAAGAAGTGCACACACCAGCCAAGCAGCTGCAAGATTCCAATGGCGACATCAGCAGTGGATGCAGTTGTTGGAGGACATCATTAAACCTAACTTCAAGCACAGCCGCCTGCATACCCACTACTTCCGAGGGCCCAGCCTGTGTGTGTGAGAGGGACCTCGTGGCTGCACTCCCTTAAAACCCACTGCTGAGGGAAAGCACACCTTTTTGTTTAAGTATTCTCCTTCATTTAACGAGTTGGTAAGCAGCCCTATTGAGTTCAGTTAGATACATGGTCCCCATCCTTCTGGAACTTTAAAAATATTATGGTAAAATGAAGATCTCATCATCATCAGTTGGCTGAAGATGAGCAAAACATATTGGCAGTCCCTGATATGCTTACAATGCCAAGGGGACAATTAAAAACACAGCTATACCCACTGTCCAACTCTTTTGCTTCTGTTTTTGGTGGTGTTTGGGTCTTTGCATTGTTCACCATGGTATTATGATACAGTAAGAAATACATATTTTAGTCTGTATCCCCAGTTCCTGGCTAGCGTTCCAGAAACCCTAGGAATTTCCTAAGTGTTAAAGGTAATAAAGGTCTTTTGTTATTCATAAAAAGCTCCTTTCAACCACACCTGAGTTTATGTTAATGAGACAACTTTTGGAAAGCCCCTAAAGGTGGTGGAGGGAAATGGGGGAGCTGGCTGCCAGGGAACCAACCAAGTGATTCAAGGGCTGGAACTTTCAGACCCAACCGCCATCCTCCTGGAAGTAGAAGGAGATTGAGTGAATCACCAAGGACCCATCTACTTGTTCGCTTCCCTAAGCGGTAAAGGTCGTGTTTGCAGAGCTTCTGTTGCTGAACTTGCAGAGGTGCTGGGAGGTGTGTGCACTCTGGAGGGCCTAGAAGCTTCATGCCTCTTCTCCCATCCCTTGTCCTATGTACCTCTCTATCTGGCTCTCAGTGGTATCCTTTCATATGCTGTTTGCAATAAACCAGTACTCTAGAAAGTAAACTACTTTCCTTGGTTCTGTGAACTGCTCTAGCAAATTATCCAGGCCAAGAAGGGGATCTTGAGAATCTCCAACTTGTAGCCAAGGTGGACAGAAACTGGAAGGAACCTCAGGATACAACACCTGCACATGGCATCTGAAGTGGGGGGGAGGGGTCTTGTGGGACTGAGCCCTTAACCCCAGGGGTCTGCATTACCCTTAGATAGTGTCAGAATAATGTTGAGCTGTAGGACACCCAGCTGGTGTTCACAGAGAATTAGAGAATCTCTTGGTGTGGGAAAGAATCCCACAGGCTCTGCCAGCTAGAAATGAAGTGAGTGTTTTAAGTGAGAGTATAGTGAGAAACCGTTTGTTTTCCAGATACAAGTTCAAACAAATCCTCAGAGGAAGCTCTAGCTGTCTCTCCAGTTATAAGGGACAATACCACCTTCCATGTTGAGCAACATTTGATTAAGAATGAGAGCTCTTTCAATTGCAGGACACAGGCCTGTGCACCTCTTGTGACACGTTGCTTCATTTAATTTCACAACATTCATCAGTAGCCCATGATCTATAGAAGAGGAAACTATCTCAGTGAGGACAGGAAACTTTCCCAATGTCACAAAGGTAGAATAGAGAAGAACTGAGGTTCTAACTCAAGCTTAAGGGGCATGCCAGGACCCAGGTACCTCATGCACAGCATTCTATTACCATCCTAGAGGTGATTCAATGCTTGCATTTTTCAAAAAGAAAATTCTATAAAAATTCTTGGGCTATAATGGTAGAAGAGAGCACAAATAATTATGTCTCTACTCAGCATTTATTAATATGAAAGGGAGTATTAATAAAATAATATGTTGCTAGGTTTGATAGACAAAGTACCAGTATTTGCAAGTATTATTGGTCTGGAACAACCCCTTTCTTCCTAAGAATAGTATCTCTCTCAATCCCACTTTGTTGATTCCTTCCAAAGGCCTTTACTTGTGTCTTATTTCTGTAGTTGGGGGGGAAAATTGGGACAAGTGGTTTGATGAATTTTTTTCCTGATATATGGATTTAGTTATATTAAATCTTACTAAGTTTTTCAAATCAATTATTTTCAGTTCTACATTAAACAATTTATTTTTCTTTTAAAAAAAAGGAAATGAAATTTAGATTTCCCAGGAAAGACTGATTACAAGCATCATGACCCTGGGGAATCTTATTCTCAGCTGTCTCACAGCTCAGACATTCTGATACAAATGTGTTATCCAAGCAAAGCAGCTGGAAGGCACTTGGGTTCCCAGTATTTGCATTTTAATAGGGGTCTCCTGAAGATCCAAACTTTCGTAATTAAACTAGAACAATACAGTGACCTGTGGTTGACCTTTATAAAATTTTGGAATATAGTCCCCATTTTCCTAGGCATTCGTGTCACAGCTTCTCTGGCCTCAAAACTCCATTCACTTCTGACCTCTTTCAGCTTATGACCATTTCCTGATTTCTTTGAGAAAATAGAAGAAATTAGAAGGGAACTTCTGCAAATGCCAATCATATCTCTCTGTGCATTCACCTATCTCCATGGATTTCCATGTATTCATTCGCCTTTCTTTCATTTACTAAGTTTGAAATCCCTCTGTATCTAAGCCCCTGACTTTATCATCCTGTTTCAACTGCCATTGACTTCATTTCATTTCTTCTCTGCTCGATCTATCTATCTATCTATTTATTTATTTTAACTTTTCTATTGGACCATTTCTATCAGTGTACAAATATGCTGTTATTTCACTCATTTATAAATAAAACAGAATAAAACAAAAACAAAAAACCTCTCTCTAAGCCCTATAATTTTCTCTGGCTGCTGCATATTTCTTTATTTCTTTTGATAGAAAATTCCTCAAAAGAGGGGCTTTTGCCCTTCTTGCACTTGCCTAGCATGTGTGAGGCACTGGGTTTGATCCTCAGCACCACATAAAAATAAATAAATTAACTAAATGTATTGTGTTCATCTACAGCTTAAAAGAAAGAAAATGCCTCAAAAGAATTACCTTTACCATCTCCTATTCTCCTCCTCTTAAACCTGTTGCATTTAAACTTTCATCTCTACCAATCAATTAAACGGCTCTTTCAAAGCAATTAATAAATAAATTCTCAGTCTTTCTTACTTGACCAATCTGTAGCATTCAACATAGCTGCTCTGTTCCTCCTCCTTCAAACTGTTTCTTCACTTGATTTCCAGGATGCCAAACTCATGGGCCATTTCTCTGCTTTCTTTGAGAGTTTGTCCCCATATTTAAATACTGCATGGCCTCAAGCTTGTTCCTGGTCCTCTTCTCTTCTGTCTCATAATCCCTTAGAGATCTCATCCAGTTTCATGGCCACCTTTACACTGAGGGCCATTGAATGAGGATCTTCAGCTTAGATCTCTCTCCTTAGCTCCAGATTTGAGAGCCAGTTGCATGCTTGGCATCACTGTGAAGTTGTTTCAGTCATCTCAACTGGAATATCAACTTGAACCTCCTTTTCACAACATCTGCCCTAAGTCAATGTCAACTCCACCCTTTTATCTTCTCAGAGCCAAAACCTTGAAGGAGGAAAATGATTATAAAAGTAGTACCTGTCTCACAGGGCTATTGCAGAGATTAAATGATTGGTATTTGTCAAGAATTTGGAACAGTGCCTGGTATATAATTAGTACATAAAGTCTTGTTAGACGATTAAAATAAATAGTCATATTTGGCTCTTTGATTTCTCTCATACCCTAGGTATAATCATCAGTTAATCTTGTTGACTCTTCCTTAGAGATATATATATATAAAATATGGTCATTTCCCCTCTCCCTTGCTAACACCTCGATCTCAGCCACCATCACCTCTTGCCTGGATTATTACAACAGTACCTTAACTGGTCTCAGGGCTTCTCCCTCTGCCCTAGTGTAGTCAGTGTCAACAGAGCAGCCAGGGTAACCCCTTTAAAACAGAAGTCAGATCAGGTCACTTCTTTGCTAAAATTCTACAATGGCTTCTATCTCCCTCAGAATAAAATCCAGATCCAAAACCCTCCATGCCCACAAGCCATATTACTGCTACCTCTCCAAACTCATCTTTGCCATGTACCTTTAAGACCCACGCTGCAGCTATGTTCTTGCTCTCTTTCTCTGGCTTAAATACCAAGAAGGCTCCCACCTTCAGTCCCTTATATTTTTTTGTTCTCTCTTCATTGGTTGCTTTTTGCCAAGTGAATAGCATGATCCCTTCTCACATTTTCTTCAGACCCACTCAAATACCATCTTGTTAGGAAATCCTTGGCTGTCCATTTCAGATACAATGGTAACTGCCACCTTCACCATTTCACCAGTCCCATTTTCTCCTTTCCTGCTTTTCAGGACTTTCCAGAGCCCTCCTGAACTAAATACCAGTCTTTTTTGCCCACTTTTTATTTCCCTCCCAACTATAATGCAAGCCCCATGAGAATAGAGTTTGTTTTGCATGTGACGGTATTTCCAAAACTTGGGATGGTATACTTGGCACAAAAAGCAGATGCTAAATAAATATTAGCTGTAATATCAACTTGAATATCAACTTGAACTGCAGTATCAACTTGAACCTCCTTTTCACAACATCTGCCCTAAGTCAATGTCAGCTTCACCATGCCCATATTAATGAATGAAACCCCATTGCCTAACTAACACCCCACTTGGTCCTTCATTTGGTTGGCTTTTGGGTGCAAAAAACCCCCATGGAACCCATATTTTGGTAATATTCCTAGCCATTACTTTTTTCATATTCAACTTTTAGTGAGGAAGAGATAAAAAGATTTATTTTATGAATGAGTTAAAGTTGTCTATATCTAATCAAAGCCCTCTTCAGCGTGTGACTATCCAGCTGTCAAATGGCCTGTTTATATCATGTATCCCCTTCTCTCAAACTGCCCTGAAGTCATTCTGGAGAGCAACCGAGCTACACATGTCCAAAGTACCACCTTGTGGCTCAAGGGTATACTGTGAACAAAGACAGAGATGAGAAAGTGGGTATAGAAAGTTGGTTTGAGAAAAAGAGTAAAGAGAATCAGTTGTAGCAATGATACGTAGCAGCCCAAATTCCAGGCTATTGGTTGTGAAGTCCATGGATTCATGATTCGTCTTTTAAATCTCAATTGAGTCATTCACTAAAAATTGAGGAATCCTAATGTTTTGTGCTCCAAAGGGAACATAATAAGCATATAATTCTTGCCTATAGAACCTTCTACTAAGAGATTTAAGTACCTTTATCATTTTTCATTTTTATAATAGCTATACTAAGGCATAATTTAAATATAATAAAATTTACTTGTTGTAAGTATTCAATTAAATATTTGTAGTAAATTTAGAGAACTGTGCAAACACTACCAAGCCACAGGGGCTGGAGATATTTCCTTCAATTCATGGTTTGTAGAGAGTGTTTAATCATGAGTGGATGTTAGGTTTAGTCAGATATTTTTCTATATCTATTGAGTTGACAGTGTGGTATTTGTCCTTTTTATTTTCTGTTAATTTTCAGATGTTTAACTAGCTTTGCATTCCTAAGATAAGTTGTAATTAAGATAAATGTCTTAGGAGTATAATTTGTCTTTGTGTATAATTATTTAATTTATTAGTATTGTGGTAGTGATGATTGTGCCTTTGTTCATAAGTGTTATAATTTTTTTCTAGTAATGTTTTTATTTGGCTTTGATATCAGGATAATACTGGCCTCACAGAATGAATTGAAAAGTGTTCTCTCCTCTACATCTGAAAGAATTTGTAGAGGACTGGTATCATTTCTTAAAATTATTTGGGCCTGGGCTTGTCTTTGTGAGACAATGTTTAATTGTTAATTGATTAAATTGTTATAGGTCTATTCAGATTTTCTATTTCTTCCTAAAGTCAAACTCAGTGATTTGTGAGAATTTGTTCATTTCATCTCAGTGAGTAAGCTGCTTGCATTAAGTTAGTCATCATACTCCCTTAAAATTCTTATAATTCCTGTAGGGTTGGTAATGCTGTCTCCATTTCACTCCTGATTTTGATAATTTTTGTCTTCTCTCTCTTTTTTTTTCCCCTTGCTTAGTCTAGTTAAAAGTTTGTCAGTCTTCTTGATCATTAAAATTTTTGCTTATCTTTTCCTAGTTTCTTAAAATAAAAGCTGCCATTATTTTTTAAAATTTTGTTGTAGTTGCAGATGGACAGAATGCCTTTATTTTATTTGTTTATTTTTATGCAGTGCCAAGGATTGAACTCAGTGCCTCACACATGCCAGACGAATGTTCTACCACTGAGCTGTTAAAAGCTGACATTATTGATTTGAAGCTTTCTTCTTTTCTGATATAGACATTCAAAACCAGAATTTGCAGGATGGAGATATAGTTCAGCAGTAGAGTGTTGCCTAGCATGTGTGAAGCCCTGGATTCAATTCCAGCATTGCAAAAATCAACAAAAAGCTACACATTTCCTTCTAAGTACTGCTTTACCTATATGCTTTAAATTTTGGCATCTTGTACTTTGGTTTCATTTGGTTAAAATATTGTCAATTTTCCCTGTGATTTTTTTTTCTTTGAACAAGGGGTTATTTAGAAGTGTGCTGTTTAACTTCCAGATGTTTGAGGATTTCTCAGATTTCTTTCTGTTGTTGTTATAGGTCTTCCAATTCTGTTGTCATCGAAGAACGTACTTTATATGATCATAATCATTTTAAATTCACTGAGAATTATTTTAGGGACCAGAACACACCCTCCTATGGTCCTTTTATATGTACTTGAGAAGACTGTGCATTCTTCAGTTGTTGAGTGGAATCTCTTTATGTAGTTAGTTTGAGTTGGTTTGTAATGTTGTCCAATCTTCCATATTCTTGATAAATTTTTGTGTAGCATTTCTATTTCTTGGAAAATTGGGAATGGAACCACCATTTGACCCAGCTATCCCTCTCCTCAGTCTATACCCAAAAGACTTAAAAACAGCATATTACAGGGACACAGCCACATCCATGTTTATAGCAGCACAATTCACAATAGCTAAACTGTGGAGCCAACCTTGATGCCCTTCAATAGATGAATGGATTAAAAAATGTGCCATATATACACAATGGAATACTACTCAGCAATAAAAGAGAATAAAATCATGGCATTTGCAGGTAAATGGATGGAGTTATAGGAGATAATGCTAAGTGAAGTTAGCCAATCCCCAAAACACAAAAGCCAAATGTTTTCTTTGATATAAGGAGGCCTATTCACAGTGGGACAGGAAGCGAGAGCATGGGAGGAATAGTCTAGATAGGGCAGAGGGGTTGAAGGGGAGGGGAGGGGGCATGGAGTTATTAATGATGTTGGAATGTGATGATCATTATTATCCAAAGTACATGTATGAAGACACGAATTGGTGTGAATATACTTTGTATACGACCAGAGATATGAAAAATTGGGCTCTATATGTGTAATAAGAATTGTAATGCATTCTGATGTAATATATATGAAGAATTGTACTGAAATCTTCAACTATAGTAGTTGAGTTGTAAAGTTCTTTCAATTCTGTTACATTTTGTTTCATGTAATTCAGTCTATTGTTGAGCACATTTATAATTATTATATCTTCCTTATGTCATGATGTGGAAGTCTCTCCATTTTCTATTTTTAAGATTATATTGGCCCAACTGGGCATGGGGATGCACACCTGTAATCCCAGAGACTTGTGAGGTTGAGGCAAGAGGATTGCAAGTTTGAGGCCAGCTGCGACAGCTTACTGAGATCCTGTCTCAATATAAAACATAATAAGAGCTGGGAATATAGCTCTGTAGTAGGTTTCCCTAGGTTCAATCCCCAGTACCAAAAAATTTTTAAAATAAAAATAAAAAATTATATTGTCCCAACTTCCTAGCTTGCCTCAACATCTTCACAATTCAAATAAGATTAATGATATTGATGGTGCTTAGGACACACCATCCCAAAATATACAGTAGAAGATATTATGCCACCCTATAACATGCTTCTTGGGCAAATTGATTATGTTGAACTGGTTATTTAGAGAAACCAAAGACACAGAAACAGCATAAAACATTATTTGTAAGAGAAATTTATATCTATAAAGGAAATCTCTATTTGTAAGAAGGAAAACTAAATCCATAGAGACTCATACACTGGTGAAGTATTAATTCACATCAGCCTAACAAACTTACCTTTGTTTTATATGCATTTCCTGGCCATCTCATATGAACCTGACTTTTCCTATATTCTCCTTTCTTTCTTTTAGAAAATACCAGTATTTGAGCCTGAAGTTTAAACTCTTTGAAGTCTGTTCCAGAGATTTATTCATTCTCTGGATTTCCTCCATGTATACGTGAGGTATGCATGTTAATAAACTTCTTTTTGTTTTCCTCTTGTTAATCTATCTTTTGTTACAGACAATCCCAGTTACTCATTATTAAGGGTATGAAGAAAATTATTCCTTTTCTCCTGTACAATATCTAACATAATAGAGTATTGTAACAATTAATAGGTAAAATTTAAAACTCTAACATGGTGCTAATAAACATTGAGCCTCTTCCCATTTCCCTTTCTCTTCATACCATGAAACATGAGTAGACAGTCAGCTTTGAAAACGATTCTTAAAAGAGCAATTTCTTGTATTACGTTTGTTTCTAGTGAATATTGTTTGTTTCAATAGGAAAGTGGCATAAGGGCATTCTTCAAGCTGGGAGCCAGGGGTATGGTTTTGGTTTTCATCACTATAAGCTCCTAGAGAGCAAGCAGCCTATATCGTCTTATTAGTTTCTGTAGAGTTTCTGCACACTGTATCTCTCAATAAGTATGAACTCAATCCTCCAAACTTTCTAGGGCAACTCATAGGTTTTTAAAAGTCTTGATAAAGTTATTTCTGTCTAGGTAATAAAATTAGAAACAAAGTGAAGGAATATTTGCCACATGAGTTAAGAAAGTTAAAAATCAGCTGGGTACAGTAACGTATGCCTGTAATCTCAGTCACTTGGGAGGCTGAAGCTGGAGTATCACAATTTCAAAACCAGCCTCAGCATTTTACTGAGCTAGGCCGCAAACAACTTAGTGAGAACTGGTCTCAAAACTAAAAAACAAAACAAAATAAAAAAGGACTGGGGATGTGACTAGGTAGTCAAGTGTCTCTGGGTTCAATCCCTATCCCTGGTACCAAAAAAAAAAAAAAAAAAAAAAGAAAAGAAAAAGAAAAAGAAAGTTATTGCAGCTACATTTAAGGCACAAGGAAATATTTCTAGGGGATGGCAGAAAGAGAGTCAGTGAAGGATTTTGGTTGCTGGCAATGCGTTCTTTTGACCCTGTATTTGTTATCTGCACATTTGTTTTATTATCGCCAGTTAAACTGGACATTTTTATTTTATATAATTTTTCTTATGTGTTTTGTTTTCCAGTTAAAATAAACAACTTAAATTAGCTAATCAAAAGCTGAAAGGGTGCTGAGCTATAATTCTTTTTCCCAGTGCTTGGGGTTGAACCCAGAGCCTGCAAAGCCTCCCACATGCTAAGCTACTCAGGCTCTGCTACTGAGCTACCCCACAGCCCCAGCTAAATTTCTGACTAAAATAGTAATGATCATAGTTCTCATTTACTAAGAAGGTGTTGTATTCTAGGTGCCAGACACAGAACTTTATACTGTCTCATTTCAGTTGCCCTGTATAAAAATATCAGTCGTGTATTGTTATCAACATTCTAAAGATGAGGACATCATGCTTTTAGAAAGATAATCCCTCAAGTTTTCATAATTTAGTCATCTGCCTGAGCTCTCACTGCTAGACAGTGAGGAGGCAGGATTAGAATTCAGGAGTGTTTCAAGTAGGTTTATTGCACATACCTGTAATCTCAGTGACTCGGGAGTCTGAGGTAGGAGTATCACAAATTTGAGGCCAGTTTGAGAAATTTAGTGAGATCCTGTTTCAAAAATAAAAAGGTCCAGCCAAGTTCAGTGGTGCATACCTGTAATCCCAGTGGTTTGGGAGGATGAGATAGGAGGATTATACATTCAAAGCCAGTTTCAGCAATTAAGAGAGGCCCTAAGCAACTCAGTGAGGCCCTATCTCTAAATAAAATACAAACAAGGGCTGGGGATGTGGCTCAGTGGTTGAGTGCCCCTGAATTCAATTCCCAGCATCATAAATAAGTAAGTAAGTAAATAAATAAATAAATAAATAGAAGGGTCTAAGGATGTAGCTCAGTGGCAAAGTGCTCCTATGTTCGATCCCTAGTACCTCTCTGCGTCAAAAAAAAAAAAAAAAAAAAAAAAGAATTTGGAGTTTTAATTCAAAACTGGTCCTCTTCTTCATGAGATTATCTAAGTTGGTGCTTAGTTTACTGATGGAATTTTCCAGGGACATAAACTTTATACAATAATCTTCAGTTTATTTTTACTTATAAATAGATTTTTTAAAACAGTGAGAGAGACAGTGCTCAGGTATTTACCAGAAAATCCTAGGTCTTAGATTTCTCCTGTGTAGTGTCACCTCGCCCTCTGTGTCTCTCTCACAAGGACATGTGTCATTGCACTTAGGACCTGCCCAAATCATCCAGGCTAAGCTGGCCATTTCAAGACCCTTACTTAATCACATTTGCAAAACCCTTTTCTGCCATCTAAAATAAAATTGACAGGATCCAGGAATTAGAACAAGGATATCTTTGGGGGAACCAAACTTCAGTGTATGCTACTTTTATTCTTCAGGTTTTTAATCATTGAACTAGTTTCCAAAATCTGTCTAAATGAAGGAAATATTTCTAAAGTGAATTAAAAAAACCTAACTTATTTTTCTTATTTACAATAGCTTCTCCTATTTTATGTATACTTTCTCAATTTTATTTAGTATTTGGCTTCTATTTTTACTCTTTTTAAATATGTTGTTTTATTATGTATTTAAGTTATCAAAGGATAAATAGGATAAACTGAATAAAATATATCTACAAGTAATTCATGCTTTCATATATTCTTTGCTAATAACTACTTTGTTAAAGTCTACTGTAGTTTTATTCAGACCTCAGTCTTGCTTTACTTTTTTTTTAGTACCAGGGATTGAAACCAGGGGTGCTATCCATGGAGCCACACCCCCAGCCCTTGTTTATATTTTATTTTGAGACAGGGTCTAACTAAGTTACTCAGGGCCTTGACGAATTGCTAAGGCCTGACTTTGAACTTGCCGTCCTCCAGCCTCAGTCTCCCCAGCCGCTGTGATTATAGATGTGCAACACAGTGTCCAGCTTGCTTTTTTAAAATAAGATTTACTTACTTTTTGCACACATTTATTTAAACAATAAGAAAGTGTGGATATAAAGTTTCTGCTTATGTATAGATGACAGAGTGCCTTTAATCACCAGGTGTCTAAAACTCCATCATATTACAAGAATAATATTATGTAATTTTTGTCATATTAGACATAATCAGAATTCATAATGAAAATCAGCCCATCTCTTCTCTCAGATTTTTCTCTCCTTTCAGAAGTTCTTGAAAGAAAAGAATGGAAGAAAGTCACGTAGAAAAGTACTTGAAGGAGTTTGCCAACACCCCAAAACATTTTCTTGCTCCAAGTTCTTTCATTGACTGAGTCTTCCAAGGTGCCACCGATGTCCTGGGACAGAGAGGGGCCATTGTGGTTAAACAAGTGGGTGAAACTGAGGGTTCTTGTCTGGATCTCAGAGGGAGGCCTAGTGCCCTGTGCAAATATGGATAAACCTTGGTACTCACAAATTACTGGTTTTGGATTCCTTAAACCAAGCTGTGCTTTTTCTCACTGGATATGTGAGGGAGGCTCCGTACAAAGTCATACAGCTTTTTCTTTCCAGTTGTGTCCCTGTTGTAGCCACAGCAAAATATCTTCGAGTTTGGCTTTGAAAGACTAATGTCCAGCTTGATGTGTGTGGACGGTGCCATTTAAACTAATGTGCTATAGACATTACTGAAGTATTGAATCTTTCCCATTTTCTTTCCCTCTTGTCCTCATTTTTTTTTTTAACCCTGGGACTAAGATGTAGGGATATTCTGGAGAAGAACAGAGCATTAAAAGATGCATGAATTAGGTTATAATAATTAGGTTTTAATTTTATAAAAGGGCTTCAGATATATATTTGCTTTATTTTCCTTCATTTTGTACTTCTGAGAAATTGTTCATCCTTCTAAATGTCAATTTTGAAGTCCTCAGGAAACTGTTATGAATAATTGTAAAAACATAATGGAAGTATGATAGAAACACAATATTTTCACAACCCTAACTCAGTTGACCCTCAACCATCTATCTTCTCTGTGCTTATGCATAAGTGTATATGCATAGTTATGAACGACAGAGAGGCAAACAGAGAGGATGAACTTCCTGTCACTCTGGTGCTTACAAACACTCCTATGGCACCACTACTTATGATGGTCTACAAATGCCTCTGTGATCTGATCCACTCTGACCACTTCATTCCCATTAGCAGCAGCCTGCCCCTCAGAAGCTCTGATCAACGTATGCTCACCCTCTTCCTCTCCCCTCTATTGCCTAACCTCACACCTGCTGTCCCTTCTGCTTGGAATGCTTTTGTCCCAGATCATTGCCTGGCTCTCTCTAGCTATTCAGGTTCCAAATCAAATGGCATGCTCAGCAAGAGGCCTTCCCTCCCCACCCTTCCCAATGTTGCCCTGCCCTTCACTCTCTCCAGCAGGAAAACTGTGTTCTCCATAATTCTTACCCTCTACATAAAATTCTGTTCTGTTCATTTTCTTATCTTTTGATTATTATTTCTGTCTCTCCCTCATGAATGTAAGCTTATTTTTGTTGTTGCTGTTGTTGATCTCTGTGCATCCAGATCCTAGCATTGTGACTAATGTGCTGTAGACATTACTGAAGTATTGAATCTTTCACATTTTCTTTCTCTCTTGTCTTCATTTTGTTTTAACCCTGGGACTAAGATGTAGGGATATTCTGGAGAAGCACAGATCATTCAAAGATGCATGAATTAGGACATAATAAAAGGTCCTCAAGCAGAAAATGAGGGAAATGGTTGGAATGGAGGACTTGGGAAGAAAACTGACACCTCCCCTTTGGCCCACCACCTTCCTACCCCCCACCTCAATCCCATCAGGTCTAGCAAAGCTAAGAAACATCTTTTTGACCATCTTTTCTCTCAACATACACTGTAATATGAAACACATGAATGATTTAATGGTCCAGGGTTGTGGCCCATTGCTCATAGATGCACTCCAGGCGCAGCATCACTGAGTAAGCTGGACAGAGGGTGCTGCTCCTACAGCCATATTTGCTCTGCCCTTGTTCCCAACCTGGAAGGGGCTGGTATGGTGAATGGCTCCAGGTAAGAGAGAAGGCAGGGCCAGAGGAGACTGCAATGGGCACAGCCTGCCTCAGGGGTCTGTGTTTTTCTGCCCCGAAGGTAGAGCTGAAATGAAGGTTCCTAACTAAATAGAATTGAGTGGTAGAGAGCAGTGATCATGGTGAGCTGTCTCTGCCCAGGCTGAATGGCTTTCATTATTGCTCAATTTCAGTTAGGTTTAAAGCAGACAGATTGTCTCCTTTAGTCCTTTCCCACCCCTTTCAGAAAGTATCCAGAAGTCTAGAAATTGATATAATGAAAAGAAAGTTCAGCAGCTGCATCTTATTTTGGGCTATCCTCTCCTTCTCCTTAGGCCTGGCCTCACCCAGCTTCTGTGGCCTGCTGTGGTATTGCCAAGGGCACTGTGCAGAGTGGCAGAGAAGATCTGAGGCCATGGCAGGCCTTCCCGGGTGGAGTGCACATTAGTCACTTACTAAGATAAGCTAGGGCCAGGTCTTTTTTTAAGTGGAGCAGGTGAGGAATGTTCCAAAGCATTCTGGTGGCCTGGCCAATGATGATGCATATTTCTGTTTTACCACGAGCCCCCAAATCCAATGCACATTTGCTCCTTCTTCCAGATCCGGTGGGGAGGGATGAGATTGAATTACTCTGGAAGGAAGGAGCTTATGCAACAAACTGGGTTCTTCATTTGTTGCGGGGGGGGGGGGGGGTTGTGTTTGCCTTGGTGGTTATGTGGAAGACACAGAAATCTCAGAAACGGGGATGGTACTCCTGCTGCATGGTTCCATTTGTGAGGCCAGGAACCCAGAGATCACTGCTTTTCTTCCCAGCCTAAAACAGCCTTCAGAATGCATGGGTGTCAGACTAGTTAACTATCCTTGGAAATTTTCTTTAGATTCCCTTTTTACTCTTTTCTTGTGTGTTAGTGATTATGGGACACCCCACTATGGTCCACTGAAACCCCAGTACTGGCAAAGGGACTGACACCGTGTTGCAAGGCTTGAAGACCTGATGGAGAAGAGAAGAATCCCATTATTTGCTTAACAAACCTTTCGGTGCAGCTTGGAAGGGCTGAAATCCTTGGGGGCTCTTTAGAAGTATAGCATGTCTCTCTCCAGAGGACCAGTCCAGCTTTGAAAAGGACCACTGAAAGCAGAGGCAGGTGACTGGGCAGGAATAACCCAAGCTTATTGGCAATAGAGTCATTAGGAACAGAGTCTAAAAACTAATCCCACTCTGAAGACCTGGAATAGGTAGGACTGTCATTTCTGATTGCAGATCTGATGCAACAATGAGAAAGCCCAGTACACACGAGTTTCAGAGAGGATTTGTTGTGTTAGCCAGAAACCAGACTTCAGTTAAAAGTCTGAAATCTACCAGAAATTTCTCTGACATAGCACATTCTGGAAATTGCTCTCTAATTGAAGGTGAACTGCAGGCATTTGTGTCCTTAATGGTGTAAGCTGGGTGGAGATAGATGAGAAAGGACTCGAGAAAGGACTCCTCACTGTCCCATGAGGTCATAACTGCATTGCTGATCTGGGTAGCTAGTCAGAATAATAAGCACCTTTCCTCTTGCACATCTGGCCTTTATTTTCAGAAAATTCAAAGAAAGGAAATAGGATGGATAGGAGGTAGTAATAAGGAGTATAGGTTGAGCCTTTGAGTGCTCCAAACACTCTTCCCAGCACATTATAGTTACTAATGTATGTGAGCCTTACAAGGAACACGTGAGGGAGGTGTTCTGTAACTCCCCTTTGTGGGTGATAGAACTTAGGAAGAGAGTAGTCAAGGAATTTGTCCAAGTCTATCTAGCTGGTAAGTGGTAGCAAAACCTAGACTTGGATCTCAGGCAAAGGGACTGATCTTGAGTCTGTTTTTAACCACTGAACCACACTGAGTCAGAGAGGAAGCTCCCTTGGGGAGTACAGCTGCCAGCATTGTCTATCAACACCAAGGTATATTCTCAAACAACAGGCTGTTTGCTCTGCTCCTAGTGTTTCCTGGTCACACTCTCAGCCAGCTCCTCTGTACATGGGCTCTGGGGAGCTCCCAACACCTTGTACTTCCTCCACTCACTCTGGATCATCGAGGTTGGGAGAAGATAAGCAACTTTTATTTTATTTCATTTTAAAAGAAACAGAGAGAAAATATCCTGGGACATATTAATAAAATTAATGTGGAGGTTTCACCCAGAAAACAAAAACAAAAACCAACAACGAGTTCTTGCCTAGCCTCCTGGAGAATACTGAACAGGGGTTTCCACCCTGTTGAAATTAGGACATGCACAATTGTGGACCCCAAACTTTTAAATTCATATGATAAAGAATCAAGAAAAGGAGGGAAAGAAAAGCCAAAAAAATTTGTGTTACAAAGGAGTAAAAAAGAGAATGTTGAGTTGAATGACCCTGAGGGAGTCATTTAACTTCATCTGGCTTCAGTTCTTTCTTCCATAAGATGAATTAGAAAGATTCCTTCTAGCTCCAACACAATAATTTTAAGTTAAGAAATAACTATTTTCTTTTAAGGAGAAATTACAAGAGTAAACTAAAAGAGGTTGCAGTAAAATTTTATTTTCCCTTTCATACGTTTTCTTATTTACATGAAATAGTAAAAGAAAATGATTTTTGACTCTTGGTAACAAATGCCAAAATTTAAAACTTAGCAGAAAATGATTTCTTCCTTTTGCTTTATGTCTAAGGGCCCCAAATGCACTCAGGGAAGAGCACAGAATATAGAGCATGGAAGGCAATTTGGAGATAGTAGAAGAGAAATACTATCTCAAAAAATATTAAAAATTCAGTAATTTATAAAACCCTCATCTAACACCTAATTCCTAATTTAAAAAAAAAAAAAAGAGGAGAGAGTGCATGAACCTTGAGTAAAACCTAGCTTTCTATGGAACAGTATGGAACAGTCCCTCACATGTTCATTCACTCTGACCTTCCTGCTCTTTCTCATCCTGAAGCTGCTTTCCTCTTAGAGGAGGAGTGTACACACAGCCCTGCAAGCAGGTCTCAGAGGTTTCCATGCCATCTCCCTGGCCCCTCTCCTGGTTTGGGTTCTTCTTTCTTCTCATGAAAGAACTGCAGAGGAAGTGAGTATGTTGGGGCCAGAAGGGGAGGAGGTGTGGGCTGAGGGGCCGTGGTCCCATCTCTATTTTGACCTCAGAGATTTTTGACTGTGGATGGAGTGTCTGCTCGAGGTCAAGTCAGAGCCCATGACATTGCTCATCAAGGAGGCGGGGCCACTCTTCCCCCACAGGATAGTTTGGTCACGTCTGTATTTAAGGTCTATTTTTAATTCATGAGCATGCTATGAAGCTAAATCTCATCTATCTTAGCTCTTTAGAGTACCCAGGATGTCAATTTATAGAACTCCACATTTAGGTTGGGACAGACTGGGCTTGCATATTTAGTCCACTTCTAGCACTACCCCCTGGGGCCCTGGAGACAGGCAGTGTGGCTTGGTAAGAACAGCTTTGATAAAGATCTCTAAAGATTTTATCTTGTGGATGCCAGAGCTGACCTTGATGGTGTGGACAGGGAGCTGTAAAATTCAAGGGTGTCACTTTGCCATGAGCCATCTATTTTCACACAAAGGTCCTTACCAGAGCTTTGCCAGGGTCCTGCCCCTCCATAGAATCTGAATTACTGTGCTGGGCAAGGCTCAGGGACAGAGCTAATGGATAGGTAGAAAGAAAATAACTCTGCCAGCTGGATTCCAAGAAAAAAGTCACATGAATTTGTACAAACATGTGATTCAGAGTCTCCAAGGCAAAGATGGTGGGGTTGCCCTTCCCAGTGTAACAAAGCATTCTTCAAAGCCTTTGCTACCTTTTTCATTCCCTTAAAGGTCGAAGGAAGTATTTATTATCATGGAAAGCACCTACATCTGAGAGTGTAGGGGAATGGCCACAGACTGGTTCTGGGCTCTAAAAATCTTATTCTGGCTGTGACATATCATTCCTCTAGGTCACTGAGCCTCAGGATTCCCAGATGCCAGGACTTGGAAGCTCTAATCTAGTTTTCCCAGTGAATAGAGATCATGACTGGGGAAGAAACATAAGAAAACAATTGACATTGCACTTTCCAATGTTTGCAGGGGTCAGAGGGACTGTTGTTGTCCTTAGTCTACAGAAGACAGAAACCACTGTGTATTTCTGCAGAGTGCTCTGCTATAGGGATTTTAGGTGCTACCACTCTTTTCCTGGTTTCCTGAATTTCTATATGATAGTTTATCATCATCAACATCATCCTCCCTAGAGGTAGCATAGGCCATAGGCACTGTTCCAAATCTCTTACTTTTAATAATTCATTCATTCTTCACAAAAACCATATCATTATCCTTCAAAGAGGCAACTGAGTTGGGGAGGCACAAAGGAAGTTTTTGGCTTTCCCAAGACCCCATTGGAATTCAACCGAGACATCCTGGTTCCAGAATTGTATCTTTCATGATCATGATGTGTAGCCTCTCAAATACATACAGACTCTGAATTCAAGGGCTCCTTAAAATATCATTCTGGGATTTCCCAAGTGTAATTAAACAGGACCACATGTTTGCATATTATATTATGTATTAAAATATGTAGACTATACATAAGAGGTTTCTTAAATTTTATTTTTACTGTTACCTTGAAGTGGTAATTTATAGGTATTTCAATTCTACTCCTTTCTTTAGTCACTTAACTTTTCTATTTTTCACCCTGTCTCCAAAATTTCCTAAATCAGAAGTGCTTTTAGAAAGAGAAGAGGACAGAGGACCGATAAGAAAGGACAATGACACCATTAGAAGTCTCTATTGGATTGGTAAATTCCCACGATTTTCAGTCGGAAATTTTTTTTTCATAAGAGCTTTTGGGCAGTGTTTGAATGAAGCCATTGTAGAAAGAGAGGATACACTATTTTATCAATAGTTTTCAGAGAAGGTTATTTTCTATTCTGCAGAAATAAGGATTTTACAAGTTCCCTTGGTAATTTCTTTCATATCTTACACATTTATAGTTAGGAACTTCTTCCTAATGTCTATTCCAAATCCTTCCTTTATAGCCAGTCTGCAGTGAGAAAGAAAATGGATTTGTAATGTCAAGTCCATGCCTGTGTTGAGCTTTTGAGCTATTGTCCTTGCAGTAAGTATAAGCAACTCTTGTTCATTTTTGGATGCAAGTTTTATTAAAACTTGTATTTCCTTCACAAGGAATCTAATCTTCTCATTTTAGATGAACTTGAATCTCAGTTTGTTTCCTATGAACAAGAAATCAAAAGTTGATTTTTTTCCACATTATTTAAAAATCAGTGGAGTCTCCAAATTACAAGACCTAAAATTTTTCCCTGTAATACACAAGTAGCTCCTTAAAAGAAGCTTGGACCCAAAGACTGAAGGGGGTCTTCAAATAACCTTGCAGAAATCCCTACTTTAAAAGCCAGAATAGAAAGCCCCTTTTATACTCAGCTTTTTGAAACTCAGTGAACTGAATATTATGAGACCTGAGTCACATTTTCACCCAAAACTAAGCACAGCAAAATCTCTTGCCTTCTGAGTTTGGCAGCTGCTGTCCAAAGATACATGCACTGAATCTGGTAAATTGGTGTCCAAGACACGGAGGCATTAAGGGAAGTGGGAGGGAGAGCAGGGACAAAGAGAGACACAGCCTCTTGCCTCTTGTCTCCACGCTGCCTAGGTCTGTTGAAACACTTGCACTTTACCAATTTCAGAGACCCTTTCTGAAAGCTTTTCCTAAGACTCACATGTTATTGAGCAGGCAAAGAAATGTGACCCCACCTCACCTAGTCATGTAGCTGGTCCCAGGTGAGAAAATGTCTGTGGCAGGAAGAAATAAGAAAAGGGCCTGAGGAATCCTTGAAAGACCATGAGGTCCATGGGGAGGACAGAACAGGCTGTCCCCCTCCTCTCTGTAGCTGCTCTCCCCAGAGCTGCTGTGGCAGCAGAGCCAGATGGAAATGTCACCTAACGCAGAAGTGTTTTATTCGTCCTGGTCTACACCCCTGTCTTATACTGTGAAAGCTCCCTGGCAACAACATGCAGTGGTTCTTTTCATTTTTAATTGAATCCTAAGAGGTATATTTTTTTTATAGAGGTGCCAGCTTTAAGTAATTACTAGAATCCCCAACAGGGCTAATCAGAGATTCATAGAAAATAAAGATGGAGGAGAACACCTTACCCAATGGGTTTCTGCCACTCTGCTCAGAAGCTTCTTGCAATCCAGGGTAGAGATCACAGTTCTTGGCATTGCAGGCTATTAATAGGAGTCTTGAAATAAATCCCTGCCCAGTGAGATAAGAGAAACTGATTTCACTGCCTGGGTATCTCTCCTCTGATGACCAGACACCTCCCACTTTCATCAGCTGTTTATCAAAATCAGATTAGTAAAAGGATAATCAGATCAGAATTGTTTGTGTCTGCCTCAGTCTTGAATTACAAATGACTTTCATGTGCCTTTGGAGCAAAGTACCATGACCTATAGATGAACTGACCTTTGCATTCCCTGCATCTTGTACTGAACTTTCCAGTCTCCAAAGACCACAAGCATTCAGTCTCATTGTTGATGAGGTAGGAGAGGTGAGGCTAGCTCCATGGGGGCTGTGGGTGTGTGCATATGAGATTCTATCTCTGTGATAAGTCATAAGTCACTAATGGGTTATTTCGAGCTCTCCCAAGTGGAAGACAATGGAGCATTTAGTAGGTTGTGGAGTTACGTAAGAAGTCTCTTTCCAAACAAAGAGGAGGCAGGACACCCGCCAAAGGGTTGAGCACTGGAGGCTGTGTGGTCTGGTGGTTCCAGGGAGAGACATGGGCCAGGGCTTCCTGGGTTCAGCTACCAGCCGAGACTGTGACTCAGGGGGCAGAAACAGCCAAGTCTCTTGGCTGGAGGCAGATAGACTGTAAAACCAGGAGAGACAAAACCACAGGTCTGCGCTCAAGGACTGGGGGGATGGGGGGGAACACATTTTGGAAATTAACAACAACAACAGAAAGATTACCCTGTTAAGTTACATTTTGGGACTTTTTCAGCAAGAAATGAGCATTAACCCTGCTTAGTGGCAGACACGTCGTGCTCTGGGCGGCAGTGTGAAGCCAAGCCAAAGTCTGAGGGTGTTCTGTGGTGGGTGAATAGAAAAGCTGGGGGTCCCAGCGAAGCTTCTCAACTTTGGTGAGTTGTATCCGTGAGTAATGCTCAGGGAGCCAGGCGCCGGGGCCAAGAGGTTCTGCATGGATTCTTCCCTCTGCTCATCCTGCCTTCCACAGTAAAATGCCCTTTGAAACAGTGGAGGGAAAACCCCTCCCTCTGAGTTTCTGGATGCCTCCCTTCCACCAGTCTGAGCTGAGGTTTGCTCCAATGTATTGAGCATCTGACTTGGCTGCAGATGCAAAAGCAAGAGCTAGGCTAATGGGAAGTGTCCTCCAAGTCCCATGGGCTCTGCAGCTGTATGAGAACCCTGGGCAATCGGGAGTAGGTGGCTACGTGGCTGGGTATGAAGGACTCTTGGACAAGTCTCCGCCTGATTTCTGTGAATCTGAAAGCTTTCCTGATCTTTAGTTGTGGCCTAGTAAAGTGAAACCAGTGCCCACGGGGGTATCTGTGTTAACTGCTAGCATTTGAATTAGCAGTACCTTAATAGAGTCTAATGAAAATGGAGGGAGGGGCAGGGTGACTCTGCAGTGTGTGTGTGTGTATGGGGGCGGGGGTCTTCTTCTTCTGAAGAGTAGAAATTGCCCAAGAGAGGGAAAAAATATAGATCTGGAAGTGTTGGTAACTGGATTGGTGATTTTTCCCAGAGCTGTCTGGAGCAACTTTAAAATCAGGTGGCGAGTGGGTGTGAGTTTGCACCAGGATGGCTGTTCTTACTCCAACCCAGCCAGGCCAAATGGAATCCAGGTTTTCATTTGTGGTCACCTCACCCAGCCCCCAAATTTGCTCATGATGTCACTCCTCCCTACAGTTGTCTAAGTGCATGTTCCCAGCCGCTGGTTAAACAGTCAAGCTCAGAGTCTCAGATTCTTAACTTCCCTGTATTAAAACAAAGCAAGCCTTCTCTCTTTTTGAAAGGGTACACCAACCTTTTGTCACTTTATTGCTCTCTAGAGGGGAAATTAATGGAAGAATAAAGCTATCTGAGGCAAAGCTATCTGAGGGAATGATATGTGAGTTCTATCCTGAGTGGAAGGGAATTTAAAATCATCTGTTGAGGTCAGTGATGACTTGAACTTCACGTCTCTCCATTCTGGTCTCTGTCTGTGACAGTCCACTCTGGTTGGCACATCACTTTCAGGTCTTCCCTGGGACACTGATGGTCTAACAGATCTGTGTGTTTAGGAAGATGTAGGAGACCAATTGGGGGAGAATGTCACAAGATTACAGTTATTTTCTCTGTTCACACTGCCCCTTCCCCTGTGGTTCTTGAGTTATCCTCTCACTCCCTACAGTCACCCCCTGATCAGGCAGAGATAAGACAGTGAGAATTTCTGGGGAGAAGGGTCTTGGCAGGAAGTCAAATAGAGTAGATGGGATGCCCTGCTCAGAAAGGGGTACTCCAATGTCTCCAGTGCCACCTGACCTCTTATGATTCAGTCCCCCCTTGGGGTGTTGCCCAAGTCTCCCCTACAATTCCTGGCAGCATCAGGTGGACCTTCATCCCATTGCAGGGGCCCTCCCTCCCTTTCCAGCAGGCTTCTATGTGCAAAAGAGAGCTCCAGTATGGGTTCCAGAAGACTCCAGGCCTCATTCCCTGCAACCTCAGAGAAGGTTGTTAAACCAACGACTTCCTATCTCTGAAACTTTTGCCTTTGGATTACTGGTGGTATCTGCTTTTTCCATTACCAATGAATATATGTCCTACATCCCCTTGATTAAAGGATTTTTCTAATCAATTTACCAAACAAAAAGGATTACCTCTGAGCACCCATGCTTTGAAAAGGATTATCAATAAATATATAAATATTTGTTGGGGAAAATGAAAAAATTGTTGTCTCCGGGCTGTCATCCCCATGTTAGTTTTATTTTCACTTTCAATTTTTATTTTTAAAAATACAATATAATATTTAGTAGTCTTATACTTTATAAAAAACTTAGAAAAGATATGAATGTGTTAAATAAAAAAATAATAAATTTATCATGACCTATTAAGATGGATAGACTTTATCAAGGGAAAGAGTATAGTACTGGCTATATAACTTCAATAATTAAATTTCCTCAAATTTAAAGATTGGCATCAATGTTTTCAGATCTAGCTTGGAGAATAAAGACCCATTTCATTTTTTCTGTCTATGCTCAAAAGTAAACCTTCTATGATTCTTGAATGAGAACTGGTGATTCAGAAACAAACTTGATTGCTGGTTTTTAAATCTATGAGGGATTGTACACTAGGACCTAACATGCAGTGGACTGGTAATATATAAAAGCTCAATAAAGAAAAAGCCGGACTCAGTGGCACATGCTTGTAATCCCAGCAGCTCAGGAGGCTGAGGCAGGAAGATTGCAGGTTCAAAGCCAGTCTCAGCAAAAGTGAGGTGCTAAGCAACTCAGTGAGAGCCTGTATCTAAAGAAAATACACAATAGGGCTGAGAATGTGGCTTAGTGGCCGAGTGCCCCTAAATTCAATCCCTGGTACTCCCTCCCCGCCGCCAAAAAAAAAAAAAAACAAGTTAAAAAAAAAAAAAACATTTCTACTGCATTATGTTAGAATTTAGATGAAAAATAAGAGAAATGTCTCAGGCTCTATTTCTGCTGGGGAGAAGAACTGAGAAAAGATAAACTCATTCAAAAACATCCGCATACAGAAAACAACAAAGGGATCAGACCAGCCCAAAATTATGTGCATTCTGTGTCTAGCAATAAAAGTTGGTGCTATCTTATTTTAAAAGCAAATTTTCTTTCTGTTTCTGATGTATTAAAATGATTTAACAAAAGGTGACAACAAAACAGAGCTACTTTTCTAGTTTGATGTGGGAGCAGAAACCTGTATCACTGAGGAGAAGCTTCGCACACTACATAGAATCCGCTAGAGAAGGAAGAAACCAAATGTGTACTAAGAGCTCTCTAGGAGACCATCTTTTTGCTAAGTGCTATTTCATTTAACCTTCCCCATAATGCTGTGAGGCAGTTAGATTTTTCTCTACTTTACATATGAGGAAACTAAAAGCCAATGGCTTGTCCAAAGTCACACAGGCAAAAAATGGCAGCCAGACTTCCCAGCCTGGAATCTACAGCCCCAACTCAAGGACAGCCAATCCAGCTTGCAGAGTAGGTCCTAAATTGTTAGCTTTTTCTGCAAGCATTCTACAAGTTTTTCAAACTAAACAAAAAGAACCACTGCATCTTACCACATAATTAACTCTTTCAATGGCCTCAGAGTGGGTAAGCAGAGGTCTTCAAATTCCAACTTGAAATGGAAAAGACTCAAATGTGTAACTCTCAGATGTATCTAATTCTTTAGTCCAGGCTTTATTTGACATTAGATCATACAAACTAAGAAGCAACATTCCAGGTACCTTTCACGAGATTTTTTTTTCCTAGTTCAGACTCATTGCCTGGGGAGTCATTATAATCTTGACTTCTGTGATGGACCAGAGTCCCCAAATAGGGACAGTCCCTGGGACAAAAAGAGTCAAAATGATATTGGGTCTTGTGGATTCCCAAGCCAGATTTTTTTGAGTAAACACTAACCTGAGAGATTTTGTGTGCACCAGTCACTTTAGAGCACATCTCAATGCAGTGTGTCCAAGTACTATGGAAATTTTATTAATAAAGAAAATCTGCTTATACACAACACCTTTAAAAACCACAACCTCAAATGTGTAGAAACACTTGGTATTCTATTCACTATGTGATCAAGACCAGAAGAATAAACCACAACTCCAAAGTAAGACACCATTATTTTTGAAGGGGATAAAAATCACTTGAGATAATAAAGTACTAGAAAATCAGGGGAAAACACCAAATCAAGGTATTTATGTCAAAGGCTAAACCATTAAGACGAAGATCCAAATGAATGTTTCCACTGTGAAACTATTTGTCCATCGTATATCCTGAATATACAGTGCACACCTAAAAACATGACGAGAATTTTGAGTATGGTAAGAACTGACAGCAGATTTACAGAAATGATGGCCACATAGCTATAGTTCAGAGATAATCACTAGAAAATATAAAGGCATGTTTTAGGTACAGAAGCCATTCGTTTTTCAGGGCAGCTTTTAGATTGATTTTTTATTATTTTTCAGTAACCACAGTTGTCCTTGAGAATCTTCCTTGGACACCCTCTATCCTAGCCTTTATTACAATTTTATAAATGTAGGCCAAATATACTGCACGTGAGAAGAGAAGTACAAGGATATCAAAAGATCCTCATGCCTTGGACAGGAATAGAAAATGCCTATATAATGGATTCTTCCTGTCAGAACAACACTCTGATATGTGTGGCTGGAATCCCCTCCAAAGAGATCATCCACACTTTTAATCCAACGAGGAAAAAAAAGTTAGGCCTGTTACTTGACTACAGTTTCCAGGGCCCTGGTGTAGCTGTATTTTTAGGCTTGGCTCCAAGTCTCTGCCTACGCACATTTGGATGGTGCAAGGGAGGCACAGATGGCCGTCACGTGAAGACACAGACCCATCGAGTGGGCTCCGTGACAAAGTCTGTACATTTAGGCTGCTGTATTCCTCCTATTTCAAGTACTGCCAAGTCCCGGCTGTTTCCCTTTCTTTCCAAAGTCTTGATTCATTTAATACTCCTGAAGGAGGTGGGAGAGGAGGAGGATTGCACAAATCTTACTGTTGTATGGTTTAAAAGAGGAGACAGTCACCATCTTGGCTCCTAGTCAGATTTTCAATGTAACATTTTGCTAAGTATAAAGCTGTGTGTCTGTTCCTTTCCTGTTGCCCTTATTGTAACTTCAATATTTGCAAAACATAACATCAAAATACTTCAAATCCAGCCCAAAGCAGTTTGTTATTCATGCAACACAATTCTTACACATATCAATATACAGTAAGCTCTCAGCAAAGGAATCTTTTTTTTTTTTTTTGTTCCTTCTTTTCATTTATATTTTTCTCTCTGGGGATTTAAGAATGATTTGATTCCACAATAGCAAAATCCCCACTATACCACACACACACACACACACACACACACACACACATCTCCTGAGTATTCAACATACTAATATCAAGCTTATTACCAAGTCAGCTTTTATTGGTTACATTATTTATACAAAGGAAGCAAAAAAAAAAAAAGCGAAAGTTTTTCTACCATTTGGAATACCCTGTGAATCATTTGAAATCATAGAGCACCTTAATTGATGTGTGGAACCTCAATTTCCTAATATAAAAACCTGTAGTGTTTGCTATAAAAAGTTGCTAAAGGTATTCAGGATGTGCTTCCAGGGGTGCCTGATTCATGGTAACTAGCACGAACTCAGTCCTTTCTTACTCTTTTAAGGGCGACCTGGGACATTCTAGATTCTCTGTCATTTTCTTCTTCATGCAGTAAACATTATCAAAAACCAAAATGGATTAAGTTATTGAGATTTTTCTTAACAGGGCACAAAGGACTTTTCATGTTATCCTCAGAGGCTTGGTATTCTGTCAGTGAAATTTTTGAATATAGTCAATCCTGCTCCAGACTCTTGGCCACTAAGCTCTCCAATGTTCCTCCTTGGCCTGACCTACTGGGTAGGAAGGCCATTTGTAAATCAGGTCAAAACATAAAAAGGTTTTAACATCTGTTAATCAAGTGATTTATCTAGAGAATATAAAAATATATTTACAATCCTCTGTGACTTTTTTATTTGGATATTTATGTTATGCAGATATTGACACGATTATCATAAGCAATGAAATTATTCATCTATCCTCAAAGAATCTATTTGATTTTGGGGTTGAATTTTGTGATTATTAAAGTATATCAATAAGCAATGCAGAGAGGCATATTGAGCTCAATCATTACCTTGAACTTCTCTTTCAACAGAGTGTACTAATAGAGAAAGTTCTTGATAGCATTTATGCTGCATGAATTTCCATTTTGAACTCCTTTTTGAAACAATTATATCATTCAGAAGTTAATAATAGTGATGATGATGATGATAATAATAATAATAGGAAAAACAGAGCAAAGTCCCCTATCATAGGCTACTTGTTTTTAATCATAGTAAGTCAAAAACAAAGCAAAACACAACTGGTTACAGTGGAAAATGCCTATAACACTCGCTATTCTGGAGGTGGAAATGGGCTATCACTTGAGCACAGGAGTTCAAGTCCAGCCTGGGCAAAATAGTGAGACCTTGCCTCAAAAACAAAACAAAACAAAACAAAAAAATCATTGGACATATTTCTCAAATAAGCACTTCAAAACATTGAGTCTTGAAGTTCACTATGCATATAAATCAATAATAGGATTATGTACCAACTACAGTTTTATGAATAGAACTCATCTGCAGTACCCAATCTTCCTCAAAGGTACTCAGTTGCCAAGAGAGATACTTTTCAACATATCACAAATGTGCCATTTGTAGAACATTTTCTATGACAAATGCTCTTGTTTTTGTTTAAGTGAGTGCTTTTAATCTATTAATATTTTTTTTCTTTTCTTATAATGATTGGCTTCCAAAAAAAAAGATCTTTAGGCGTCTTCTCTTGTGAGAGTAATTTCTCTTAACACTGACAGTGCTGCCTAAGTACAGCCAGAGCTCATTAAATAGACTTCTGAGCATAATTATAATTAACAATTAGCTAGAAATTAGTTTTAATGATTTGTTTTAGATGATAGAATAGAAGCATAATGTAATTATTTTTAAAACTTCTACATCATTAAGAATACAACTACCACCACCTTTCAATTATTGAGAAACAGATGATCATCCAAAGCATTCGGAGAGTGATCTACTCACACAGCCAAACCCAGGGAACTAAAAAGGCCGCCGCCCCAGCCCAGGTGGTTATAATTATTTAGCCTTTTGCAAAGTCTCTTCCTTTTCTACTCTGATTTTGTAAAGCTCTTTCATGGCTTGAAGACATCTCTACCAGGGAAAATAAAAAGATTTAGCCTGGACATTTGGCTCTTCCTCTACCCTGCCTTTCTCTAAGATACCATGAGAACTGTGGTTCAAGGTGGCAAGGACCAGAAGATACTACACAATCTAGCAAGTGGCCCCAAAGTGCCAGTTCATACCACCAAAACTGGACTAACAGGAAAGAAGGTTGTATTGTAAGTCAGGGATGAAATGAGTGTCAGGAATAAACGCCAGACTGCAAAAAAAGATCTGTGCCCTTCTTTCCCGGTTCAGTGTTCTTTTAAATTCTAATATTCTCAAAACTCAATCTGGATTTGTTTTTCCTCAAATGAATTTTAAAAATGCAATAGAAACCTGAAGAAATGCTCTTTTGTTTTCCTGAAAAATATAAAAACATTCATTTAGAATGGCAAATAGTATTTATCGTCAAACTTTTCTTTCTTTCTAAAAAAAAACATTTTGTTGCCACCTCAGCTACTCCATGTGCTGTTTTCTTTCCACCTCTGAGCAAGACTATTAGACCTTTTGCTGTTGGCCTTCTGAAGTTGTCAGAGAGCACATCCTGACACCCACATAAAAGACCTGGTACCTATGTTTCCACATCACAAAGCAGGCCAACAAGCACACAAGGCCACAGACCAAGTTCAGCACCATCTGGACGAGTAAGAACAGTTTGAAAGTGTCAGTGACGCTGGTACAGTCAGTCACATCCCGGTAAACAAAGGTCCTGCTGAGCGGCTCCGAGGAGGGCAGTTTGCACTGGCAGGAGTCAAGTGCAGTCTCACAGGTAAACCGTTCGAGCAGCGAATAGTGGTGGGCAGCAAATGCCACGGCCAGCACACAGACGGTCAGGCCCAGGGCGCTCAGCACAAAGTACAACAGCTGCAAGAAAGCAGAATGAAACCTTTCTGGTTACAAAGAACATGGGATGACTATTTGCAAAGCTAATTAATTAACATCACTCTTTTTCTTCTCTCTTAGGAAGTTCTCTGATGGAAGGGCTGTCTCCTCAGAGACACAGCACCCAAGACATGGAAATAACTTTCGTGTTTATTTATTAGCAAGCAGTCCTTAAACCCTGGTCCTAATACCATTTGCCATACAGATGTTGAGCCCTTTCTGCCATACAGAACTGAGCCAACCGTATTAGCTTCGTTGTGGAATGGCTGACGTCTAGATGTAGCAAGCCATTTAAAATAAATTCCAAATCAGATAGCCATTCCTGGATGACATATTGGGCTTATTTTGAAATCAAGAGCCGCTGATAACAAGGAAGACTAGGAAGTCAAGAACAGGTTTCTGTAAGGCAAACACTGTGTGGGCCAAAATTATCAGTAATTGATCAACTAAAAATACAGGTTAATGAAAAAAGACTGTTCCATGTGGTGGCTGCCAGACTATGTCCATAAAAGCCAGGGACCCAAGCAAGAGTTTACTGGGAGAAGAAAATTATGGCTCCAGAAGGCAGATGACTTGATGTTAGCTTCATCACTCATATTCTGCTAAAAACATGTAGTTCCTGGGAGTGAAAATAAACTCTAAATAGCTCCCCAGCCCCCAAGGCTCTGAGCACTGTTAACCTACTTGTTAGATTCAGAATTGAAAGTGGTTTAAGTTTTAATTCTTCTGCAAAAGAACTGTGGAACCTCAGAACATTTGGCTTACTTACAGTGAAATGTTTTGATCAAAAATTGTTGGTTCCCACTGACATGGCCACAGCAAAATCTCTCATACAGGACAAGAAATGTTCTTGTGATTAGACTCACCTACTGGTAATGTTTCTCTTAGTGGTCTACCTGCTGAGAATCTAGAAAGGATCAGACTTTGCGGACCTGGGAACTAGCATCCACAGTTTGTAGTTTAAGATTTATGTCACCACAGTCCAAAGTTGCTCTTTAAAAGGATTAGTTCTGGTGAATGGGGACTCCCCAAGGTAAGGTTAGTTTCATTCATTTTTTCAGATTAAAGTAGCTCAGAAAAGATTATGCCCTTCTTCCACCTCCAATTACTTGTCAATTAAAATAAAAACATACATAAAAACATAAAATATATGTATGAAAGTCATCTAAATGAGTGATTTCCCACACAATGACAATGTCAAGTGTTTTCAAATCTTAAATATGGAATAATAAAATTTTTATTTAAGGTATGTGTGTGTGTGCACACACATGGTTGCGGGTGCCCTAACCATGTGTTTCTGTTTGCCTGTGAAGAAATCTATCCTAGATCCCATACAGCTTGATTAGATATCTGAAGTCACTGGAAGAGAGTGGAACTGGTTAAAATCATTTTTGTCTTAGTATATCTTAAGGAGTACATAAGTTTTTTGAATCTTCTCATCAAAGATAATCTTTTCAAATCATTCATAGGGTTTTCAGATGTAACCCAAGTTAATCTTCATCTGTGAAACAGTTTATAGAAGCATCTTATATCTCAGGCACATAACAAGGATAATTTATAGTCACTGTGTTTAGTGTTCCTTGGAGGAAGTGAACCAGATAAATACAAAGTGGCAGTATTATAAAATTTAAAAAGGAAATATGTAATTTGCTGTATTGAAAGCAGTGCTTTGTTCCTGTCCCCAGTATATTTAGTGACTATATTTTATACAAAAATGGACTCTTTGGGCTTAAAAGTATGAGTTTATTGTGTGCAGCTAATGGAACAGAATACTTGAAATGTTCTGGGTTGCTCTGAAATATTTAGACTTGGTGATCGACTTTAAACAGTTGATGCCAAGAGCCAAACTGTGTTGGCCATGTTGTGTGAGCATACCATTGCAACTGTTTCTGGCGCAGCCAGCAGAGAGCTGGGACCTATTTGCTCTGGGAACATCAGTACTTCATTCATAATTACCAGCAGAAAAGACTCAAGTCAAGGTGATAATTTCCTACTGGCTAGTCATCTGCTTAGTAGAAGGACCCCAAATGGAGTTTTCTTTTTATTGCCACCAATGAATGGAATGGGCAGATCTTATAATTACCTCAACACGCTCACAGACATATACCCTTAAATAGTAGATTTCTGCAATACTTATTGGAGACAAAAGTCCATTTGCTAAAATTGGAAATTTTATCTATTTTTTTTTTCTTCTCAGTGCCTCTGGGTAAAGGATTGAGCCCAGGGGCCCTTTTCCACTAATCCATATCCCCAGCCCTTTTTATTTTTTATTTTGAGAAAGGGTCTTGCTAAGTTACTGAGAAGTCTTGCTAAATAGCTGCAGCTGGCCTTGAAATTGTGATCTCCCTGCCTCAGCTACCCAAGTCGCTGGGACTATATGTGTGTGCCACCATGCTCTACAGTTTTTCCTATTTTTAAAACGGATAATTTCTTGGCTCAGAAATTAAAAGATTTGCACAGCAGTACTGGGTGATGGTTAAGAGCATGAATCAAGGAGCCAGACTGTCTGAGATAGAACTTGGCTGTCCCCTCAAAAGCTGTGGTCCTTGGGCAAATTAATCAATCCATGTGCACCTGTGTTTCTTCATCTGTAAACTTGAATGACAATCATAATAGCACTGACTTCATAGGAATATTATCAGAATCAAAAGAGTTGACATCTGCAAAGGGCTTAGAACAGAGTCTGGTGCATAGTAGCACTGTTTAGGTGTTTGTGAAATAAATAAACAAATTAGTAGAGAAGGGGAAGGATTGCCAGTCCACAGGACCCTTAGCATATCAGTGGTATTGTCTTTGTCTTATTCTCTGTGGTGTGGGAGTAACAATACATACTTGGCTTGTGGAATGGATGTAAACATTTACACAAGTACAGTGATTGCTCAGTTTTAATTGAGCTTCTTAAATATGTTAGAAGCCAGCAAGAGTACAAGAAAAGCTATGCATGCCCCTTAGCTCCTTTGAATATGAACAAATTCACATACACGTAAAGGTGCCTCCACTTCTCCCACTCAGAAAAGCATCAGTAAACAGGAAGAAGCCACAGAATAGAGTTTCTTATCCATTTTAGGTCATAAATATAGACTTGATCGGCTAAAGCCTGTGGGCTATATCTGCAACGCTGCAGCATGTTGCCTTCATGGCTTTAAACTCATCTGACAGCAACAAGCTTACGGGTCAGAATCCATAATTTAAAATCAAGTGGCTTGTTTTACCTACACAGCACGAATAACTATCAATGAAAGTGTGTACGATGACCTTGGGAATCCGAGCAAATATATCTTGATAACAGCCCCGCGCGGGAGGCATTCGTCTTGCGGGTGTCAGCGCAGCGGTCTGGCGCTCTGCGGCGGGCGGAGGCGCGGTGGCCCCGGGTGCTTCTGTAACAGCAGCGCCAGGCGGGTCTCGCTCCCCGGCTCCTCCGTTCCCTGCCTCTCTCTAATTGGTACCCGGCTGCGGCTTTCAGACTTTCACATTCGGTGACTTCGGGAGAAGGTGGTTCTGTTTCAATTTAATTACCTTCCCCGGTGGCCTGAATGGTAAAGTCCCCTCTGCACACCGCGCAAGAGCGGGCTGTCACAGCAGCCCAGGGGCTTCCTAGATGTGGGCATGAGGGACCGTGCCCCGGAATGTTCCCGCAAGCACATGAACTCCACATATTTCTGAAAATTCAGGTGTGCCCCCAGCAATAGGGGCCACGGGGAAAGGCAGGAGGCGCAATCCACAGTAAGATGGACCGGCCAAGCCCAGGGTTAGAAGCCAGGGAGAAAGAGGAAAGCACTGGTGGCATCCAAGACCTGCCAAAGGAAAAAGGTGTGTGTGTGGGGGGGGGGGGGGGCTCTTGCTTTCTCTCTCTCTCTCTCTCTCTCTCTCTCTCTCTCTCTCTCTCTCTCTCTCTCTCCACAAGGAGATTGTCATCATGGCCCGATTGCTTGCCCTGGCTATCTGAGCATTCAACAAGAAGAAAGAAATTCTCAGACAATGCTTAAGCCAGGGTGCCAACATGGGGGCACTCAAATGCAACTGTGCTGGTAAGAAACACCTAACATGCATTTCATTCCTGCCCCCTCCTAAAAGGGAGAGGAAATCACTGTGCCCTGTTGGACCACTGGGAAACCTGGAGATGAGTGAAGCTGATTTTGGACCTGAAGATACTATAAGCCAGCACCTTAGATTGCTGGCAGCAAGCACCACTAAAGGTCACATTCAGGGGAAGAGAAAAGTGCCTCAGTATTTGTCAATGTCTGTCACAGGTGAAAAAATTAGGTAACTAATGAGATCTTCCTAGTGGGAAATTCTCAACCTGGCTGACATTGGCAGTGACTTTTTTCTTTCTTTCCCTTTTTTCTACTTTGCTCCTTATTTTAACTGAGGTGCAGACATTGAGATGCCTTTAGGGGTCTCTCTGAAAGTGAGGCATTTCGTTCTGCTGTTTTCTGGGATCATCTGTGAGGGAAAATGAGGGTATTGCACATAAATTAATGAAAACCTAGTTTAGGGGGTTTTTCACCTACTGAATTAAGTTCCCCGTTATTTAACAGACCATTTTTACCAGGCTTGCTTGCTTGCTTCCTTCCATCACCAAGCCTTCTTTTAGTCAGAATGCAACAAAAAGACTTGAACTGAGGCTTTGTTCTATCTAGACTTCTTCTTTTAAGGAAAGTCCTTAGACACAAAAAGTAAAATTTTCAAATGTAGATATTTGTACCAAAATTCTAACTCTTCACAATTTTCTTAAAAACAGCATCTATTATTTTTTAGTTAGAAAAGTGATGTCTCACTATTGGAGAACATTTCAAAATTGGAGAAAACTACAAAGTGTTGCTCTTTATCCCTGCACTCATGGGTAACTATTTTTTATGCACAATGAAAGGTAGTCTGTCTTCTGTGAAATCATATGATAAATTTTTTGTCACGAGCTTTTTTTCATTAGTTAATAAAATGTAAACTATCTTTGTTCCATTAACTTCCTTTTTACATTATGATTTTAAAATTTTATTTATCTGTTTGCTTATTTGCAGTACAGGGATGGAACCCAGAAGGGCTTTACCACTGAGCTACATCCCTGGCCCTTCTTATTTTTTAATGTTGAGATAGGATTTCACTAAGTTACCCAGGCTGGCCTTGAACTTGTGATCCTCCTGCCTCAGCCTCCCAAGTCACGGAATTACAGGTGTGTTCCACCACACCCAACTACAGCATGATTTTAAAAAGCATCAGCACTCTGCTCTTTTATATTAACAGCTTCAATTATACTGCAATATTCCAATACATCTTATGTTCTTCATCTTCATAATTTCCAAATAATATTGTTGACTTAATTTTATTCTAGTTGAGGTGAACAAAAGAACATCCAGTTTTTATGTTTTTTCTCTTTTTACATTTTTATGGGTGCATTATATTTGTATATACTGATGGAATTTTTGTTACATATTTATAAAGTTTTTATGTTTTCTTATAGAAGAAAAGTAAATAGTGTGAATAGAAAAAAAGTTATTGATATTTTTTATTATTTGCTATAATAGCTGAGAGAAAATGTAGGAATTTGATTTCTACTAGCTTTGATTACTTGGTTCAGTGTTTTATGTCCTTAAACTCTGAAAAGGAGGTATCTATGTTTCCCTTTGGAGAATATTCTGTTCATCGAAAATGCTGTGCATTTGAATTGAGTCCAAGCAAATTCACTGTCCTTAACAGAGAAAAAATTCACAAAAATGAAAGAAACACACACTTGCCAAACCATGCATATCCCAACCATTGCCCTCAGACTCCTGGCACAGATCATTTGGATGCACCCAATGTACTTTTTCTGTCTCAGTGATCCCACCTACAAGGGGAAATGCACTTAAATTGCTTCTTTATTAAAATACTCCAAATAACCCCCAAGATATGGAAGTGGGTACTGAAAGAGCCACCTTTCCCTGGCCAAGTGTTTTGTTGAGCTGATGAATGCTCAATATTCCTTTTAAGGGCATTAAAGGACACACTTCACATACTCCATGCCAGCCCAGCTCATGGAAATTAAGACTAGCATTACCTTTGGGTCTGGATCAATGCCCTCCTAAAACATTTTTTGGCCTGCCTGAAAATGTAATTTCTAGACACATCAGATATGCAACCCTTTAAAAAGCACTCCTTTATTTTATACTTGTATTTCTATTGTTGATAAAGAAAAGAAAAATAACAACTTACTTTCATAGAAAACTGGATACATGTCCGTTCGTCGACTTGATATGAGACACAAAGCATAAACAAGCCCAGATAGGCCACTAAGCAGACCTGAAATGCAGAACATGGAATAAAGGATGTTATCAGGGCAAGTCATGGTTCTACTGACATCTCAGTGTCTTTCACTAGTAACATCCATGTTATCAAGCTGTTCATTTCATTTTACTTATTTATATGTATTTACTTAATTTGTGGAACACAATAAAATCAATTTATTTCAATTTAGCTAGTATTTATTATATCCTTTTGATGATCCCATGTACAAAGATGAATAAAGTTTTCTCAGCATTAATCAGCATACAGTTCAGTACAGGCCAAAATAAATACATGCACTACACTGTGGCAGGGCCTAATATGTCAAATGCTATTCAGAGAAGTACAAAAAGTGGAAGAAGTTACATTGAGTTAGGCAAGACAAAAGGTTTCGCTCAACAAGTGGATTTGAAAATGGCCTTTGAAAGACATAACAATAATGGTCACTAACATTTACTAAACACCATGTGCTAGAGCTCTTCTAAGGGCTTTGTAGGTACTTCCTCGTGTAATCGTCATAATAAAATCTAGGTGCTATTGTATGTTGTAAATGAGGAAGCAGAGGCATAAAGCAAGTAAATAATGGAACCAGGATGCAAACCAGGTAGGCTGGGTAAAAAGCAGCCACAGGAGCATGGAGCTGCACCTGCACCGTGCACTTTGAGAGAAGAGCACAGTTGAATGAATGAAACGTAGAGAAGAAAAAGTAGGACCAAGATTTGAGGATACAGGGCTGGTTTAGTAAGTCGTGGAGCTTCCTTGAAAGTTTTCAAACAGGGAATGACATGATTTGAGACTGTTTCGGGAAAATGAACAGTGATGTTGGGTGGGTTGGAAGAGAACATCAGGATTTTATTTTACTAACCTGAGCAAGATTAACATATTAGGTGGGTCAGAGCTCAGGGGATTGCAGGCAACTTCAGATAGAGCAGTGGAGGGAAAAGGTGTAGTAATGTATTGCACGAATGCTAGGAGAAAAGCAACTTCCAAGGTCTTGAGTGAAGATGATGGACAGAAGGTAGATGTGCCTCACAGAAAGGCTGGTGGGAGGAGTGGCGGCTTTGAGAAAATACACTGATTCTGTTAGTTAAACTGTAGTTTCTTTTTTGTGAACTGGAATTTTTTAAACTGTGATTTGAAATTTCTAATCAAAGTGAATCTGTTCATATTCAGTTTTGGAAAGTTTAAAATGTTGCTAAACATAGGAAACATAACGCAATAGAATTGCATTTCTAATAGGCACAATTTTCCTAGAGATGGATATTGGAGGGGTGGCTGAGAGTCATTGAGAAGTAAACAACTGATTTGGTAATATTCACAATCCCTACCATGGCCAGCTTCAAATCTTAAAATGGTATGTTGGCTTTGTATGTTACCAGCTCTACTACCCTACGATTGTTGGGTTTGTAGAACTGGGAACTTACAAAGCAAGCCAACAGCACTTTAAGGTAACACTTCTTTTTTTATCTTGTGTTAACACAATCAATAAATTGCCTGTGCCTTTATCTGTTCCCAAGTAGAAGGTTGTTCAGATTTCTACTAGACCATGAAGCCAAAATCCCAGCCTTCTTTTAATACAACTTGTTTCCAGGGTTTTCTGTTATTAGGACTCGATGCATGGTTTAATAGTAGTAGATAAAGTTTCCAGTGGAGAGACACAGCCTTAAAGCACGTGAACATGGCATGCACTAGAGAGGTGTGGATGGAAAGCAAAGCAGAATCCAGGGAGGCAGCTTTTCAGCAGAGGGCTGGCAGGTGAACAGGTAATGATACTGAAGTTGTTTTGTAGCTTATAATGTGCTGACATTTCCAAGTCAGAAATGAGGTGGTTTTTAATTTTTTTAAGCACATTAAAAAACTAGAAATTAAGGTACATGTTTAATAAAGCCTTGTGGATGTACTATGTATTCTCATAGTAAGAATTTATAGAATTGACACAACAGAGGAGAGACCTTCTTTCCTTTTTGTTTAATGGCAACAAATCAGATTGAAGGTTCTAAAACTGCTTGTATGGGGATTGTTATATCCCAAAGTATATTCCTGTTCTCCCTTGATAGTTTTTGTCTGCAGAGGCATGGGACAAGCACATCTTTCTCATGTAACTGTCTTGGTCCCTAGAGACTACAGTGCTGAGGTTGGCAATTGCGAAGACTTTCCTCTTTGTCTTTACAAGAGACACATTTCCAATAATCAGGCCTAACTGACCAGCATCTTTAAAAATCAGATTCAATGCCTCTGCTGGAACAAAATTTCCCCTTTCAATAGTATCTAATTCTTTGTAGCCTTCATTTAACCTGGTTTCCAGTAAGATGTTGCATAGAAACCCATGACCTCATTCTAGAGCATTTCATTTCTTCAATCGGAAGAACCTTATTGAGGATTTACAATAGCAGACCCTGTGCTATTGTATGACTGAGAATTGACAGATGAAAAACCATAGTTCTTTACTCCAAGGACAATCCCGCCTCCAAGGATCTCTTATTCCAGTTGGAAAATAGAAAAGGGTGAAGTTACAATATAATCTAGGTACTAAAACCCCATCTGCTATGAGAATACACAGAAGGGGTGACTAACCTGAGGGAGACTTGGAGAAATGTCCTGGAGCAAGATAAGTTTCAAAGGATAAGCAGGAATTAGGTAGAAGGAGGATGTGAGGAAAGCTATTCTGGGCAGAAAGAGTACTAGTAGGTACCAAAGCATGGAGAAATACACAGTAAGCATCTTAGGGCACAGTCAACTCTGCATTTTAGAATTGTCCTCCTGACTACGAAGAATGAAATGAATGGGGGTGATGATATTTGTGGAGGGTAGACCTGTAGGAAGCTATTCTTTTCCTGCAAGGAATTGATGAGCTTAGGTAGAGGTGAGGATAGAGAGATGGTAAGTTTGAGTGACAGTAAGGAAACAAAATCCATAGGATCTAAAGATGGATTCCATATTAGGGCTGAAGGAGAGAAGGATTAGGGAAGTGCTCAGCTGCTTACCTGACTTGAGCTGCCAGGTTTTGACATTTCATGAGCTACAAGACATATGAGGAGGAGCAGAATGGAAGTGGGAAATGATGATACCACATGGATTCGAAGCTCAGCCATGTGGGCCTACAGTGTAGGAATGAGGTCTGGATGGAGAATTTGTGAGTCATCAGCCTATGTGAAGCTAATGAAGCCATAGGAAACACTGGCCCATCTAGAGAGACTAGTGGAAACAAAAGGGCCCAGGAAGTTACCCAGTTATGAAGAATCTTTTGAGCAGAAAACATCTCAAATATACTTGTTAAAATTTTGATTGTACATCATGCCATGTGTAAAAATTATTTAACTGATTATCCTTTCAGATTTTTGAAAGTTTCACTTCTATCTAGGTCCTTGTAACGGGTGTTGGCTATAAAGATTGAATTAATTCAACATATTTTAATTCTTAATCATATGACAAAACTTGATAGGTTCTAGATATTGTTTCATTTTCTTTCCTACAGCTTTGAAATTTTTAAAAATCTTTTTTAGCTCTCAATGGACCTTTATTATATGTATTTATATGTGGTGCTGAAAATCGAACCCAGTGCCTTGCACATGCTGGGCAGGCGCTCTACCACTCAGCCATCACCCCAACCCCAGCTTTGAAGTTTTAACAGTGATTTTTTTTTAAATCAGAGTGTTCATTTGTATTGAGTGTAAGAATGTTCTAGAAGATTGATATTTATTGAACATTAAAAACTGAAGGCTTTATGGCCATGGAGAGGAAACCAGATTTTCCATGCCAGACTAAGGGTCTTGCTTCCTGAGCTGGCAGGACACGGGCATGCCAGGAAGACACCGTGTTCTGGTTTCCCAGGCAAGGAAGGGGGAGTTGATGTTAATGAGCAGCAAGACCCGCCAGATTTTTCTGGCACAACTTTCCTGGAATCCAGGCCAGCACTCCCATTAGATATGGCGAGGTGAAGCCCACGGAACAGGAAACAGGCAATTATGTGGGGTTTTCAGGAAGGCATCCATTGGACCAGACACCTAGGCCTGAGGTGGACAGGTGGTGTCACAGAGCATGATGCCAAGTGGAAAATGGGTGGCACTGAAAACACGGAATGGGAAGAAGGCAACAGGACAACTAGTGTTTAAGACCATAGTAAGGTTTAGTCCATTCATGGGTAGATATTATATTGATAAGAAAATATTACAGTGACTTTTAATGGAAAAGAGAAAAAAAAAAGATAAACATCATTTTAACATGAAATTTTTAGATGTGTGTTTCTACGATTTGTTCAGTGTAATAGGAAAACCCAAGTCCTAAATTCCACATTCTGTCTTGATATTTTCTGTCTACACAGGCTGAAGTCTGCATTCTCTCTTGTGAGGTGGAAAGCAAAACAGGGTTGAAATGTTCTCCGAATGTTAAGTACATTTCTAGATGCAGGAGTCCTGAGTTTTGTCACACATTGACTTTGTTTTGTGATTTGGCCTATGGCACCTGCACTGGTATCTCTTAAAGGTGGGTTTATTGTGAATAAAAGGTAGATGCAGGATCAGTATCTCAGAGATTTATCTACATTTTTTTTCCTTTTCATTTTGTTCTAGCTAGAAGGTATCCCCCTAAACATTCTCTAAGAAAAAGCATTATTGGTATTTACTTCTTTCCATGTCTTACATATTTATATTCTGGTCTTGTGACATTCACACAACCTCCAATTTATTTGTTTTCTTCTTTTTGGTGTCGACGGTGCTGCTTGACAGGGTTATCGGGGGAATACAACCTTCCCCTGTCAAATGCCTTTCAGCATCCTCTTGTCCTTCCATGCCTACCTTTCCTTTGTGAACCTGAAATGTGACTCTATTTCTGTAAGTTAATCAACTTCCACCTTTGTATTTAAAGTGCTTTAATTCAATCAATATCGTAACAAGATGAACTCTCTTCTCATGTTTGCACAGTCAATTGATCACCCAGGGAAGTAGTAGAACTGTAAATGTTTTGATGGATATTTCTTAAGGCAATTTCTATGGATTTTCATTTATTTAATATAATTTAAGGTAAAATATTAGAAATCATTTTCAACAAATGATAAACATATTACAGTCTGTTAATTGAATGTAGTCTTACTCAAGAGACTTGTTAACACATAAAGTACCAGAAAATTAAATAATATGAAACAGAACATTTCAAGAAGATATATTAAAGGTTGCTTATGTGATCAAGATTTCAGGACTGTAGAGAATATGTTAGCATGATTTAAGATTTTTACTAGACTCTCATCACATTGCCTTATAGGAAGACAAGGTTTAAGGCAGTGTTTCAGAATCACTTAAAGGTCTTGGTCAAAACTGGTCTTATCCACAGAATTTTTGATTTAATAGGTCTGGGGTAGGGACTGAGAAATCTGCATCTTAACAAATTCCTAGAAAATTCTGATGTTGCTTGTCCTATAGCCACACTTTGAGAACCATTGACCTACGTTATAAACATAGTCTTCCAAATGCTGATGCCTGCTTTGAGGTTTATCACAATGGTTAGGGTTCCAGACTGGTACTATAACTAGTTGAGTATCCTATAATGAGCTATTTATTATAAACAATCATAATATAATAATAACGATACCTATGGGTACTTACAAAGTGGTAGGCCCTGTACTAAATACTATATATATATATATTTTTTTTTTCATTCCTCCAGAGGCTTGTCACAAGGGAGAGAAAACTGAGGCTTTACAAATACAAACATTTAAGTATCTACTCCTTGCACCCTAAGTTATTTTATATTAATACAGAATATATAATAATTTAATGGTCACTCCAATATGGGAATTACTCCCCAAGTGATTTTGGGGAGTATAATAAAAGTAAAATCACTAAAAGCTTTATTGTTATAGAAACTGGGAGTTTGAAGAAGATGGAAATTTATACTTTAATGCCCACTTTACAGAAGAGGAAGTGAGGTACAAAAAAGCTGATTGCCATGAGCAGTATCCTTTGGCAACCTGGGCCAGGTGTGAGATGAGCAGACAAGAGCAGCTCACTCGGCTCCCCTCACTGATCAACCACCCAGATCTTTTTAATGTAAGAAGCCCTGAATCATCTAGGTTTTTTCTTATTATTTTTTTAAGTACGTGTTATTTTTAAAAGACAAAATTTTTGCTGTTAATCAAGTAGGATTTAAACATGCTAAAATTATGAAGCACATTCCCTTTCCACATTCATGATTATTAATTATTATTTTTCATTATGTTTTTAAGTAAAAGCTAAAATAAACAGATTCAGAAACATACCCTTTCCCCTAATGAGATAAGGAAAAAATAACATTCGAAAACATGAAACATCAAGTTCATTCAACAATGATAACTGCTTATTTGGTTCTGTTAAAATCAAGTGTAGAACCATAAGTATAATTAAGGAGACAGTTGCATAATGGAAAACAAATTCAGACTTTAGAATTTAAATCTTGATTCTATTTCTTTACAAGTTAGATGACCTTGGACAAAGTTATTTAATTCTTTTTGGCCTCAGTATCCCTACCTATAAAATGAAGACAATAATGTTTTAATGGTTAATCAGAAGAAGATTAATGATAATATAAACAAGGATAATGTTTAGGATAATATCTACGTTATAGGTACAGAATAACTAGTAGTAATTACTAAAATTATTAATGCAATTAATATGTTTATTAGAGTAGACCAAGTTTAGAGTATATTTAAAGACTCTTAACTATATTATCAGCATAACCATGTTTAGAATTGATACTGTCTGGGTTACAAATATTATGGGATTTACTTAGTATTAGCACAAATGAGCACTTGGCGTAATCTGTATATTTATGTAAGAAAAGCTCACCAAGTCTAGATTGTTTGACATTTTGATACTAATATTGAGAAGTTTTAATACCAGGCACCTTACTAAGCATCCTGTGTAAATTATCTCAGTCCTTACTCATAAAAAACCCTACAAGATACTCCCATTATGAATTCCATTTGATAGATAAGGAAACTAGAGCCATAAAGGTTTTATGCTCCAAACTCACAGAGAAAACATATATATATATCTCCAAGTTGATAGCCATACCTGTCAGAGTACTGAACCTGGCTTTTAGCTACTACACAACATGGAGTCCTCCTTGGAGGAATCTTGACTAGCACTCCAAGCAAGAACTGCAGTGATTTGGAGAATGTTCTAGCCTCTGCTCCTCTCCTGAATGGCTGAAGCACTACTCCTGAGGCAAAGTGTGAAGAGGAAATCCTTAAAGTCCAAACAAGTATCCAAGGTGCGGGACCACGACTCAGTCATTGAGACTCAGTCTTATCATGCACAAAATGGAGAAAATAATACTTACTTTATAATTTGTTTTTAAGGATCTTAAGTTATGTGCCTGTAATTGTAGTAGGTATTTTTTTCCATCTCATATGACCTCAAACTGTGCCAGTGTAACTCACTCTGAAATTTGAGCTGAAAATGAATAATATATGTAAATGTAAGCACTCTATCACATCTTGGAAATAGTCTCATTCTGTTCTTTTAACAAATGTTCATTGTGTACCTACCATGTGCCACGTACTCTCTGAGGCTTGGCAATACCACAGGGAAGAGAAGAGACAAAAATCTTGCCTTGGTAGGGCTCATGTTTTCAAATGGAAAGGCAGACCATGAACAAAATAAGCAGATCTATGATGTCAGCTGTCGAGACAAGCTATGGAGAACCGAGCGCTTATTATCCTAACTTATTCCCCAACAAACATGACATAGAGTGGTTAGCAAAACACAAACAATAAGTCCTTAAAGTGATAAGTCCCTCTGGGAAAAAAATAAATTGGGTAATGTCCTTCCAAAAAGAAAGAAACAGCACAGCGAACTCACAGTTTTTCTGAGAGTGCCTTGCTGGCTCTATTACTTCAATAACACGTATCCCCCCCCCCCATGTCATATAAGACCTCCCAGCTCCAGATGCAACATACACAGACCCGAAGAAGGGACAAGTAAGGGTAACTATGCAAGATTTTGTAGCAAAATGGGCCATGCCACATACCTAAAGATAGAGACTCTGACACAATGCATCTTAGCTCTGGATTTACTGGATAAAGGTTCAAAACCCAACTCTCCATCTTTCTAGATATTGAGAAGAAGTTAACTTTTCAAGCCTTGGTTCATCATCTTCGGGGTGATATCAATGATGCCTATTTCATAAGTTGCCATAAGGATTAAATGAGACAGCAAATATAAAGGGCTTAGTATAACACCCAGCACATATATACAATCAATAAACATTTGTTGACTGAATAAATGGATTAAAAACTAACTCATTACTTGGGTTAGTTTTGCTTTCATAGTTTCCACTTTTAAAGCATCTTTCCAGTAATGTTAACACAATAGTTTGAAAATACCTGAGAAATATATAAAATATATAACTTGTTTTGCTGCTTTTTTAAATTTCTGCTTCAAACCTGTTATCTACTACCCAGGAATCCTTGCTCAACACCACCTGTGCCAATCTTAGTGACCATGCCAAGCTATATATATATTTCTTCAGTTACCCTATTGTGGTTTTACAAAGACAAGCATTCAATTTCTGAAAAAAAAAGAAAGTTGTTCACTGAAAAATATATTCTGTCCTTAACAAATCTAAAGTCAACGTTACTTTTTTTTTAAAAGAAGCTTTCAGCCAAACAGTGTAAAAGATATTCATGACAGATTAAAGAAGTGATAGGGGTGTAAATATGGACTAAAAATCAACCCAGGGTTTTATGGCAGAAGATGAGGGGGAAGGGAGTAACAATCTATCTCTCAACACTGCACATGAATGCACAGAAATTAAAACTACTTATAATCTTGAAACATTTTTTCTTGGTTTTATTAAACTAAGCTCAAAATAGTAGCTTCTTTTCCACTATGAAGAAAACTCTAGCTAGCAAAGTTTTTTATAGCTAGGAACTTCTGCTTATGAGTGTTTTATTTGGCCTGTGATATATCAGGAAGATATCTGATGCCTTGTCATGTGCCTTAGGAATCTACTACAATCCCAGAGCCTCACTGAGTTTTACTCTTTATTGTTAATTTTTCTGTTAAGAGTAAAATCTGCTGTTTGAAAATTTCTAGCACAGAAATCCTCTCTTTACCAAAGAACGAAGTTCTGTCTGTGCACGGAGAGTTCAGGTTTTGACACACAGCCTCAATTCTGCATTGCCATATTTTTCTGTGAAACTGAACGAAGAATTTGTAATAGTTACTTTGCAAAGATGCACCAAGAGGTTATTTTTTAAAGAAGCAAATATTAGACATCTAGGTCAAAGTTTCTCAGTGAGAAGTCAATTCTACATGATAAATTGTACCACAGAAAAGAATTTTCTTAAGGATCTAAAGAGAAGAAATCTTTGCTCAACAATACCCATATTTACTCTGTCTGCAAAATCTTGTCAATTTTATTCTCTCCCATTGTTGTTATAATTGTCCTTTTACCTGTGGAGTTGATATTTGACAGATGTATGTCTGAATTACTATAATGTATGAACTCTTCATAGATGAGTATGCAAAGACATTGCAATTGAACCAAAGTAATGATTTATGTGCTAATTATGTTAAAATATAAAAGTGGGCTGATCCTTACCGACAGCTTTGTTAAATCTAGATTTTTTTTGCAAAATCAATTGGAAATAAATAAAATTTCTAAGAATTTGTGAGGTATTCTTAAATAAATTATTGCTCATGTGATTTCCAGCAATGAGAGTGCATTCACTTCCTCTGTTGTGATCAAAGTTCTGATTGGATGGGAAAGAAGCATGCAGAACTATACCAGACTAAAATCCTTTGTATGGTTAGATACATTATTCCTAATTCAAAGTGGTGGCTTTTATCATGATTTGAAACAATCCAATAACTGAAATTATGTATTTTCCCTAATATTTTTTCCACCAGTATTGCTTTGAACTTTGTGTTGCTGTGTACTTCAGCCAGATCTTTGTACCAGCAGAGAAACATGGGAAGACAAACGTGTTGGTTAAGTGACGGTCCCACTTCCCAGCACACAGTGTGCTGTCCAGATGTTCACTTGAACCTTGTATATTGCTTATACTATATCAGAAAAGTACTTCAATGGAACTAATAAAAATGAGTTGGAACTTGTGAACAGCAGCTGGATCAGATGAGTGTGAATCCCCTAAATCCTATGGATAGAGTATACTTTCCTTGATGTTTCAGCCAAAGTAAACTTTCTGGTGGAGAGCTAGAAGAGGTGCAATAGGCGTGTGGGCACCAAGTTGCTACAATTCACAAGTTCCTAAATCCTTGCTTGGAAATAATTGCAAATAACTCATCATTTTAAGCCAATAAATCCTAAGGAATATTTCATCAACTCACAGAAAACTGAGAAAAGAAATCCCACAGCATCCCAGTGCCTCATTTATTGTAACATCCAAATAGAATCCTTTATGGAGGGTAGGGTCTCGTTTTAATATTGTAACAGTTTTGAGTATCTAAGTTTTCTTATTTTACAGGAACTATTGAGAATTTTTGCAATTATATACTCAAAAGGTTGAATCAACACAAACAACAGAACTGTGAAGCAGTAATGTTGGTTGTGGATGAAAACTGAGTTAAATGCTAACAGGTCACCAGTTGCCCCTTTGACCTAAAATGTCCCTTCACTTTCTTATCCACCTGGTGTAATGTGCCTCCTTCAAGTACCTTAAACTCAGTCATATTCATTCTTTAAACCTGCTCAAATATATTCTCATCCAGAAAAGGTCTTTTTTATGTATTACTTTATTTATATTAGCTCATTTATTACTTAAAACTATACAATAAGTAAAAAGACATCATCTATTATATAGAATATTTTGAAGCAGCAAGGTTAAGAAAATTATAAGTTAATCTAAAAAAGATTTTTAAAAGCAAGAAGATGTTTTATATCTGCATGATTTAAGAACCAAATTATAAGAAAACTCCTTATAAAGTGATATAAAATACTGAATAAGACGTAGAACACATTTTTTATTAATATCAAAATTTCCAAAAAATGAAAAAAATTGACAAAGCAAAAATCCCAAAGAAAAGTGGGAGTAGCATGCAGGGAGAATGATAGTCAGTCTTCACAACAGAAAAGTCTTGGTTTTAATGGCCACACAGGCCAACAATACACCTGAGTCTACAGATAGATAGTTGGAACCAAGACTATGGCATTTGTGTAGACTTCTTAAATGACGACACACTTACAAGACTAGAACGTAATTAACCCACTTACACTGCATGTCAACAAAACTTGTTGTGCTCAGGGGTTTTGGGGAATTTTAACTATTTGCACAATACTGGATCCTATTAAGATGAGAAAGTTACATAAAAGTGACCTTGTATAAAAACTTGGTTATGTCAGCAAATAAGGGGGTGGGGTGGGGTGGGGAGAAATAGAAAGATAATGGAAAGGAGAGAGAAAGTGAAAATCCTTGAGTAAAGAAGACAAAAGAGGGGCTGGGGTTGTGGCTCAGCGGCAGAGCGCTTGTCTCCCACATGTGGGGGCCCTAGATTCGATCCTCAGCACCACATAAAAATAAATAAACGAAATAGAGGTATTGTGTCTAACTACAACTAAAAAAAATAAAGAAATAAAGAAATATATGAACCAATTTCAGCATATAGATCTTACTGGGATCCTGAGTTGGAACAAACTGTGAAGACATAATCATGAGTAAATAATGCATATTTGAACACTCATGTGATCCTGTGATGAAATTAACTTGTTAGATGTAATATTGGTATTTTGATTATTTTATAGCCTTTATTATTTAACTTATATAGGAAAATATTTATGAGTGAAATGTTATGAAGTCTGGGATTTACTTAAAATAATTCAGAGTGTGATATGTGGGTATGGAGGAAGTATAGGAACATATTGATGAAATAGGTTGATCACAAGACAATAATCATTGAAGGTGAGTGATGGGAATAGCACAGAGGTTCATTATACAATTGTATCTGCTTTTGTGTGTGCAAGAAATCTTCTATGATAAATAGACTATGAAAAAAAGAAGTGGCTCTAGGCTGATGATACCAAGGGGACACATGGCAAGACAAAACCATCTGTAAGGCCTCCTGGAAGATGACCCCACACATCAAAATGAGCAAACATATGAAGAATTAATTCACTGATGAAGGCCAACATGTACATGTATAAACACACATTCTCTAAGAATTAAAGCCCTAAGAAATCCAAGTAATGGAACTAATGCACAGAAACTATAAAAAAGAATATTCTAAACAAAGACATGAAAGGAGGAATTGAAAACATGAATAAAGAAAGAAGGAAATGAAAACATCAATAAAGAAGAGGGAACTTGTAAAAATAGCAGGAATATATGATATAAAAATATTAACAATGATAACAAAATAGAAGTTCCAGAAATGAAAAAGAAAATTGATGGAATTAGAAACTCAATGGCTAGGTAATAGGCAGATTGAGGTCAACTGAAGAGGGAAACCGTGAACTAAAAGATCTGAGGAACTAACCCAAGACACAGCATGGAGAGGTAGAGAGATAAAACCTAATAAAAGGTTAGGAGATAAGGAAAATAGAAGAAGGTTGTAAACATACATCTTATAGCAGTCCCACACTGGGGAATCACATGAAGACAGACACATGATTTGGAAGGAAATGGCTGGAATTTAGAATCGATTAAAAACAAAAATCTTTGGTTCATAAAACCAGTCCCCAGTAGGATACATAAAAGCAGAATCCATATTTAGACACACTGTAGTTAAATTGCAAAACAAAGAGAAAATGTGGAAAGCAATCATAAAGAAGGGGCATGTTACCTAAGAAGGAACACAAACCAATTTGTTTGAAATCAACAATCAAATTGCATGCACAAGGCCCTGGGTTCAATCCTCAGCACCACACACACACACACACACACACACACATACAAAAAAAAAAGTTAGGGAAGACCCAAATAAATGGAAAGCTATTCTTTGTTCATTTATAGAAAGTACAAATCCCATGAAAATACCACAGTATTTTTCTTGGAATTTAAAAGGCTGATTCTCAAGTAATATTCTCAAATACCATTTATTAAATGGTACTAAAATAATTAGCAATCTGTATGGACCCCACTTAATATCATATGCAAAATGTTAGTGTATCCAGATTAAAGATATAAATAGAAAAAGCAAAACTTTAACATTTTTAGAAAATTGTATAGAATAATATCTTATGACCTGGAGTAAGGAGAAACTTTTCTAAAATATATCAAAGCACATACCATAAAAAGATTGATAATTATAAAAATATGCAAATTAAATATTTTTCATAAGAAATGCACCATAAACAAAACTTGATACCAAGTAGGAAAAGATATTTTCAGTACTTAAAACCAGAAAGGTTAAGTAACAGAAGTAAAAAAAAAAAATCCTATTAGTCAAGAAATGAGGAACAAACAACCCATAGAAAATATTTTTGAAGAAAAACATAAATGGCCAATCAACATAAAATATGTCCAACTCCAGCAGTAATCAGAAAAAAAGGCAACTTAAAACAAAATGCTACTGTACACAAATAAGTCAGGGAAAAGAAACTCTGATTTATCATTCATATAAGTATAAATTAGCACAGTTTGGGATTTTGGGAGTGACATGGCAATTTCTAGTAAGTTGACGGTGCCTACATTGTACAAGCCAATAACTTAACTTCTGGGAATATGCCTTAAAGAAACTGAAATACAGGCAAAGGGAGCCATGGACCAGAATGTCTAGTTAAACTTTATAACTGAAAAAAAAAATCATTTTTGAAAACAGCCTAAATTTTTATCATTAGGTGGATGAATAATTATATATTCCTAAAATGAAATATAGTGTAGCAAAAATGAATGAGTGGTATCCATGTACTACTATAAACAAATCTCAAATAACAACAAATATCTTTATAAATAAATCTCAAATAACAACAAAAACAATACCATTTATATGAAATTTAAAACAAGATAATTATTGGTTATGGATATGTACATGCTGCAAAATATGAAAAGAGACAAGCATAATCATAACAAATGCCAAATTCAGGACAGTAGACACCTCTGGGGAAGACAGGCAGGTAGGAAAATGTGATTAAGAAATGAAACACAGAGAACTTCAGTATACCATAATGTTTCTTTCTAAAAAAAAAAAAAAAAAAAACACTAAAGCAATTATAAAAATATTAAAATTTGACAAAGTTAGGAATTGATAAATGGTTCTTATTATTTTCTACTTGTCAATACAAAACTGAAAATGTCATAGAATTGTGTGTACTTGTTCACACTCACATAAAAATGAAAATAAAAAGCAATTACCAAACATGTTTTGGAAAATGGTTATAAACTGGTAGAGCCAGGACTCTTCCCATACTCTTTTTACTCCAAAGCTGGAGCCTCTCCTACAATTTCAGTTCCCCTCTCCTTGCTTTTGCTGATCCTCCCCTGCAGGGTTGCTCATGCCTGCCCCTTTGAACATGGTTTAGGGCACAGCCTGGACACCTGGCTTTTTAAACTATATGTAATTATTTTTCCTGCATTTCCTTTCCCAGAGATTAAACACCTGGGCAGGGGATGCCATCTGGAGATACAGAGGGAGAGTGTCTATATCTAAGAAGTTTCTATTTTACTAACAAGTACTCTTTCTTTTATAGGCTTCTGACTTGTTGCTTATCAATTACTTAACTCACTCCTGCAGTGACTTAGCAGAGACTAATCACCAAGTTCTATCAATAAATACCTATTTTTGCAAAATAATCCATTGCCAAAGAATGTGGCGAAACAAAGATTATTTTCCCAGTCTTTCTCATGAATCAAGAGGAGGAGCAAAATTTATGTATTTGTGGCGAAAAAAAATAAATAACCTGTAGTTCGTTTGCTTCCCTTTGGTATTTTTCAAGCCCTCACAAGGAGAGGGATCTTGTTATATGGATTTAGTCTACTCCAAGTACAGTCATAGATTGGATTTCATTACTCAGGCATAATTGAGGAGGCTCTCAAAATAGGCCCTGCTTTAGAAATGACTGCAGAGATAATTTCCCATTAATGCCCCAGGGCTCATATATGTGAAATAGTACAATAAATAGAAATCTGTTAGTACAGTGTATAGAAACTATGGTAAATCAATATAAATTCTATTATATAACATTGTAACAGTAGCACAAATGAGGAAACCATCATGTTCAACCTTTAAAAAATATTATCAAGTGGCTTTTCCATTTGAGAGTACTTTTAAAAATAAACAGGATATAAAGGAACATTAAGCAATACATAGAAATATTGCTTTTCATCTGAACATCGTTTTATCATTTCAGTGTGAGGAGACCAGTGTCCCCAGGCAGCCTGCAGCCTGTCCTGTGTGCCTCCCACGCAACATGGGTTAGCCAAACACTGAGCTTTTTGTGATGTGGGTGTGAGGACTGGGCGAAGGGCTTCAGGGAGGTCTCGAGGTGGAAAAATTTGTGACGCATTAGATTCGGTGACTGAATGAGAATTATTTATCGAAGGTTCTATGACACAATAGTTTTGGTTATCCAAGGTTCATTTTAAAAATTATAGCCAGTCTCAAAGCACTTAGTACAGACTGAAACCCTTTAATAGGCATCCCAGACTACTTGCGAATGAAAAGCTTATGAGCCAAAGCCAACCTGAGTGGCTTTGGTCCTTTTGTTTCAGAATCAGACTAGCAGAGAGAAGGGCATAAACTTATGGAGCAGAGAACTGGTAAACTGCAGTGTTCAAATTCAGCCTCGCATCTGTATGTGGTCAAAAGAAGATCTTTTTCCTTCATTCTAATTTGTTTATGCTTTCTTCTCTAGTCTTGGATGCTCTGCACTCTGGTGAGGGTAGCCCAGCCATCCACTTGCCTGAGAATGGTACCTGGCCCTGCCCTGAAGTATAACCATGAAGATGAAGTACCACCCTCAGGAAGCCTGTGACCCACACCTGATACTTTAGAAGTTGACCAGTAAGTGTTATGTCATCCTCCCATTCCCTGTAATAAAGCTAAAATTGTCTTCCTAGTCAGGGCCTAGCTAACACATTAACAATTCCTCCTGTTTTCTGGTCTCCTGTCATTATCCTCCATACAAGAGAGAGGCCTTGATAATATCTTTTATCTTAAAGGAGGTTTTTAAAAACTTGGAATAATGAATGATGAATCTAACACTTTAAAAACAACAACTAAGTGGGATGTCATTAAAAGAGCTTTCTCTAGATTGCTCACAGCTTCTCCCACCAACAGGGCACTCCCAACCAGGGGAGAGTTGGCCATTTCTGCAAGACAGACTCAAGTCCAACAGAATCTTCAGCAGAAATTGAGAATGCTCATTTGGGAACAAACCTTTTGCTTTCTAATGCCCAGTCACATGCTGGCCTTTTGCCAGCCCCCACAGATGAAACCCATTCATGACTACTAAGAAGGGGCTGTGGCTCTAGCAATATTAGAACAGAGAGCATCAACTTTATGCTCAAAAATAAAACCGGAGATATAATGGGATTCTTCTGGTACTTTAGAAGTGACCATGCTTTCTGTTGGCTACTCATTTTGGAACTGAGATGGGGCAATTGTTCTGAAGGGCTGCATACTTGAAAGTTTTAAGCAACCTCCCCTGCCTTTCCTTCTGAGATGGCTTGGATTTGTGCAGCACTTGGTAAAGGAAAAGCTCAGCCCAGTTTGGGATTTCTAAGCTGCACCAACAGAATCCCATGAGAAGCCCTTGAACAAGTTTCTAAGTATGGATCTAACAAGGAAGTACCTCTGGTACAAAAGGCCCTTACATAATGAGGTTCAGGGTGGGACACATCCAGGGTTTTATCCTGACACGTTCCACAGAACAAAAAATATTTATCTAATTTTACATAGCATCAAAAATGAAAACGATGGCTGAATATTACAAAGAAGAGGTGAAAGGCTGCTTCCTTTGAGCTCCAGAAACACCAAGTACGAATCACTGCCTCTCACAGGACAGCAGGCTTGATAAACTGTCAAACTGTTGAAAATAGGAGCATCTGCCAGCAGTATCAGTCAGCCAACCAACCACCCATGCCTCAGAACCAAGATGTCATTTAGCTGTATCTTAACAGCCAGTTAGTCCCTGGAGCAGGGGAGGAAGGCAGGAATTTACTACTCTGTGGTTCCTAAACCTTAAAAAGCTAAAGCCTTGAAAAGCTAATGCAGTCAATAAAATTCCCAAGCCACTCTTAGAATTGCACTGACTACCTGGATCTACTTGATTTTATTTTTACAGAAATTTGACAAAAGAAGCAATTTAAGCAATTTGTAGACGCAGTGAAAGCATCCTCCTACAAATGTTTCACTAAAGGCATGAGTACAGAGCCACCCCTCCCGATGAATTGCCACTTGTCAGTTTATAGGCTCGGAATCTTCATCAGAAACATTCAGATGCATAGCCATTCCCAGAAAGCCGGAGGGCTTTCATTAATAAGATGGGAAATGGGCTTAAGAATCACAGGTGGTTGTACAAGTGTATAGCCCCCATGCAAAGTGCTAGGGACTGAACTGTGTCTCCCTGAAATGCATATGTTAAAGCCTAACTCCCAAAATAATTGTATTTGAGGATAGGGCTTTTAGGAGGTAATTAAGGTTAAAGGAGGTTTTAAGGGTAGGATCCTAATCTGACAAGATCGATGGCTTGAGAGAGGGAGATAGAGACAGAGACAGAGACAAAGGCGGATAAACATCTCCTTTCTCTCCAAGTGTATGAACCAAGAAGAGACTGGTGAGCACACAAGAAGGCAGCCATCTGTAAGCCTGGAAGAGAAACTTCACCAGACCCCAAGCATGCTGACACCCTGACCTTAGACTTCCAAGTTTCCAGAACCGTGAGAAAATGAATGCTTGCTGTTTAAACCACCCAGTGTATGGATTTTATTATGGCAACTCAAGAAGACTAAGACATAAACAAAAATGTATTTTAGTTAATACAACATGTGTAGATGTACATATGTGAATTTGAAAATTAACCAAGATGTGTGAGTTAGCTGCCTTGCTCAGGCATCTGACAGATTCCTCTGCCAAGTTGGATCTCAATACATGAAGATCTGAGATGACATCTGAACTATCTGAAAGACAGTGTGCCTCCAAAATGGGTTTTTATGTAATCTGTGCTAAAAATCCAATTCCTGACATCTATTTTTTTAGAGTTAACTATCAGTTTATGAACACATTATAATAACCCTGGACTTGAACACTCAGAGCAGGTAATAACTAGAAGGTTAGAATATGACTTAATGAGGTCCCATCCGCCCCAGATCTTGATGGGCTCTTGTGACCAGTACTTCTCTAGTTTGCCAGATTTTAGGCCCTAAAAATGACAGTATTTTGCAGTGAAATGAGACCCAATTAAAGTTTAATGAGTAGATTTCATTTCTGTCCTACAGTAACATAGAAACATGCTTGCTGGACTCTTTAGCACACCCTTCTGTACTTCCTTTTAATGTTGATGCTATCCCTCCAGAGCTCAGCACATGCAAGTGGACACAGTTAAAGAATACTCTTAATGGAAATGTCAGGGACAAGGTGAAAGGAAAGAAGTCTAGACACCATCCATTTCCTCAGATCAATTGAAAAAAAATGAAAGTATACCCCACATCAGAAATTATATTAGGGAACTTAATGCTATGGCTTCCTTGGTAGATGATTGTAATATAAACATCTAGCATTTGGCTACATCCTAGTATGTCCTAATTTATTCCAATTAAGGGAATGTAAAATAAGTCAAATGACCTCTTTCTTTCTCTGCCTCTCTCTTTTTTAAAGTCCTATAGTCATAACACGCAATAAAAGATCTTGATAATGATGAGTTAAAGTGTTTTAAATACTTCTGTAAAAAATTTCTGTAAAATTTAAGTATTTTAAATACTCCAAAGCCAAAATGGAGTAACAACATATTCTTTATTATTACTCAGTTATGTTATATGTTATGAATAAATCTAAATTTCTCTGTATTTATACTTTAAATGGGTATATGCAAGTTCAAATGCAAATGCAAATAATGTCAAGTATGAAATAAATAAATAGTTCAACACACTAGGTATCCCAAAGTGTCAGGGGATATACAGTAGCTCTGCAGATATAGTAAGTACACATAAAGCAGAAGAATACCTTGTTTATTTTTATCTGATTATCCCAAAACTCTATGTATTACTATTCCTATTATTCAAAAGAATTAAACCAAAATGATGATTAACATCTCAAATGTTCCAGAGATTAGCATTCTGAATCAAGTTCCTAAGTTGAATATAACTCTAATACAGGGTTTTAATTCTCCTTATTAAAAAAATAATATTTAGGGAAAAATTCCTCATTATATGAGCATTTCTTTGGCCTTTGCATATCTAGTATAAAACTACAGGAAAAGGTTAAAAACTCATTTCTCTTTAGCACAATCTTCCTTACTCTTTATTCCTGAAATTCCTTCAGAAAACATTTCACCAACTTCTTGTCTATTCCATTTTATTTTCATGCACTTATTAAAATTAATTTTTGCCAAATTAATTCAATTACATTCCATTTTTATACTTACTATGAGAAATTCATGTGACTATAAGATAATTTTCCTGCCATTATCTATTATACATACTCAATGGAGATTGAATCAGGCCATGTAATTACCACTTCTTAGTTCCTAACAATCCTATGACAGTCGCTATCATAAAACTTATTTCCCAGTGGGCACCTGAGGTGCTGCATTAGGTTTTGGAAGCATATTACAGTCCCAATATGAAAAATAATGAATTACTATGCAGTGTGTTCCTAAAAATATAATTCCAGATTTAATTTTTCAAATGTCAAAACTACTATATAGAAAACTGACACCATTTTTAGCTTCTTGACTGATTGAAGGGTGTATCAAAACCACAATGCCAAATCTTTTTCTCTTCCAGTTTCTCTTTATAACCACGATCACATCAGTTTGATAAATCATTTTTTTACTTATAAATTGTGGATAATATTATATATGATCCTTATTTTCTATATGTCATATATCAACTTGTAAATTTCACAATATATATGGTTTCAAAATTAATAACCACTCCAGTTTTCTCTTCTATTAAGACTTAAAATAGATTTTCAAAATCTGAATATATCTGCATTTTGAATTCTTTAGAGTAAGTTAACATGTTATTGAAATTCTTGACAGGACTTTTAATCATTGCAGATTCACATAATAATTTTGTGAATGATATTAAATAAAGGGTACTGTTCCTTTTCCTATGTCCATGACTTAAACTTTCTAATGTGATTAATAAAGTATATTTCATGGGGCTTTTACTCCAGTGGGTAGGATATGTTAGCAACTGAGGGAAAGGAAGGAAAGCTTAAAGAAAACAGAAGTCAAGGAAAATTCCCACTTTCCATGTGAATACTCCTTAGAGGGTCAAGAGATTAACAAATACTGAATGTCCCCACTGGAGATGAGGAGCATGAATTTGCTCTTAAATTGACTTCAGAGTAGAGATGCCAAAGCAAATAAATCACTGCAAGTGACTACTTTAAAAGGTAAATGGTCTTTAAAAATATGCATGTAGGTTAAATTTTTTAATCGGTAATATTCATTACTGTCAGGTATGATAAGGGTACTTGTCCATCAGAAGCTGGAGAGCTCCTCCAGGTACATGATTCATTATTTCTAGATCAATGCCTAGTGCAGCAGACACCCCCCAAAATGTTTCTGAATGAAGAAAAATAAGCTCAAGTTTCAACATGCATCACCTAAAACAGAAGTATTCATTTGAACAAGTGCCACAAATTCTTAGATTCCTATAATCCATATACATTTTTTATCAATAAGAATTCCCAAATGATGAGCAAATTTGAATGCCTATCTGACCCAGATATTCAAGCCATTAAAAGAAAAAATACAGAACCAACTTCTATTTCCTAGGACGCCTTGCCCCTAGCCAAGTTCATCCTCAGAGACGCTCTTTCACTTTGTATTATCATTGTGGTATTACTTACAACCCTCAAACCATCTATTATTTTGAGAGCCAGCCGAGTACAGGATGCCTATAATCCCTGTGACTGTGAGGCTAAGACAGGAGGATGGCAAGTTCCAGGCTAGTCTCTGCAACTTAGAGAGACCTTCAGCAATTTAGAGAGACCCTGACTCAAAATAAATAAAAAATTAAAAGAAGGATTGAGGGTGTAGTTCAGTGATAAAAATCATCATCATCATCATCATCATCATCATCATCATCATCCCTGGGTTCATTCCCAAACAACAAACAAAACCAGCACTTGTGCAGATCACATTTCTCTATCCCCTTTTCTTTTTTGGAAATCTTCTGTAACTGAGGTAAAAAGACTTCAATCACCCCTGCAAACACCCACCCCACCACCACCAAGTGATTGGAGTCACATTTTGGATAGGTAAATATGGAGGATAGATAAGATATAACCTAATCGTTTTCCTCAAATTTCACTACATATAAAACTCTGATCATACATCAACAATGGCTTTATCAGACTACAAACAGAAGTTCCCAGAACATTCATGTCACTCAGGCTTTGATCAACCAGAAAGAAGTCACCTAAGTGAACTTAACTTATCCATATACCCAGTTTCCACAATGGAAATGGCAGTCTCCAAATCCCAAGTTAAGGGAATGGCAGCACTTGAGAAATGAAGCCACGACCACACAATTAAGAGGCAACAAGAGTGAAGCACACAAAGTGTAGAGGGGGTGGATCTAGCAGTCTGCCTATGTCCAGGAGGTGGGCGTGGCTCTGCCTCAGCTTCATGGATTGGCTCTGGTGTGGTGAGTCTCCTCAACAGGGCAAACTTTTCCGTTGTCCCTGCAGGATATACCAGATCAGAGTCATCCTGTACTCCAAAGGGAAAATGACCCTCAGGATGCCCCTCTCCTCCAAGTTCATTTTTAGAAACCTCCAGAGAGATTCAGAAAGTACTGGACTAATCTAATACCATGGTGGCTGCTAAATAGTAACTTGGCTGAGAGCAGAGAAGGGTGAGATGACAAAAAGGGTCCGAGAAATGGAGCGAGTCAGAAATGACTGTTCTGTTAGACTAGAAATGAAATACGGCCACTTGTACTTTGAAGAATGCCACTACCAGTGATTGTTTCACTGACAGCTAATAAAAAGAGCTAACTCATTGTATGCTTACCATCAGCTGACACGATTCCAAGGGCTCTACATGCATTATCTTATATAATCCTCAGGACAATTCTAAGAGGTAGAAATTACCATTGTCATTCTGATTCCATAAGAAATGGAAACCTAGAGTTAAGTAATTTCCCAAAGTAATTCAGCAAATAGTGTCTGAGCTGGGGCTCAACACTGTGCACAGTGTTTATACATCTACACTTTACCATCTGCCTCTTTCTTTCTCTTTCCCTGAAAACTTGGAAGACTGCCCTGTGACCAACCACAGCCAATGTGGTGAGGGCAAGCACTGTACATTCGTGAAACAATGCCAGAGCCTATAGCTCTGGCCCCAGAGGGATGAGAGGTGTTCCTAGTCTGATTTTTCAGAGAACTCCTCACTAGTCTCAGGTCTCTCTGTTGAAAGAAAATGCAAGATTACAAGTACCATCTGGGCCACATGCTATGAGCAAATTTCAAATGAATCCTAAATTATAAAAAAAAAAAAATCAGAAAGATCAGAGACCTGGGATATATGCAATGCTCCGACCACACTCAAGGAGCTTCCAGAACAATTAAGCACATCATATCCTATAGGAACTTTAACTCATGAAATTGCATACTTTGTATGTTATGCCATCAACATTACAACAAGTTTTTCCCCCATCTAATTTGCTTCTTTGGTATGGGACTTTTTGGAGTTGAAATAAAAGACAGAAGACACATTAAAAAACAATACTAAAAAACACTCAGTGAAAGGATTTTGTTCCTTTTTTCTTTTAATTTGCCTATCCTTAAAGAACAGATCTTTCCTCCCCCACTCCAGTATGTTGACAGCCATTGAGGTGATGAAAATACCCAGTATAGTGAAGAGCTATTTTTAAAATCACTTGATTTAGAAAACTCCAATCATGTTAATTTCATGGGAATTCTTAGTACACAAATTAAAAGTTTTAAATTACTCTGCAAGAATTTGTTAATTCAAATAATCTTAATTAGAAAGTACCTGCATTGATGCATATTTATCAGGTGACTTTAATGTCTGTCCCTGATAAAAAATTATTTTGAGGGTTGTTTTATGAGTTATATAGTTCCATGGTCAGTGATGGCAGTAATGATGTAAGATGAAATTAGGAATCAGAAGTGTGGATTCTAGTCTCTCTTATTGACTCTCTGGATTTGAGAACGTTTAACTTCTTAGCCTGTTTTCTCCTGTCCAAAGAGGAATAACAATTCCCACCTCAAAACATTATTTAATGGCTCAAATGAAATGCACATGAAAGTTTAGTTGGCCACAGTCACTGTAATATAACATGGTATTAAAATTGCAAATCAAACGTGGGGCAGCAGATCTCAATTAGAAATTGCAGACAGTCGGGTGTAAAAAGGAATCAACTTGGCTGAATGTTTGTCAACTCACTAACCTGGGCCAGTCCCGCCTGGGTTCCCTCATTTGAGAAATGATAACTGCCCCATAAGGACGATGTAGGGATTAGAAATAATGTCTAAAAGGCTTCCAGCAGGGCAGGCACATAGTTGGTGCTCAATAAATGGCACCCATCTTACATTAAGGAATTCATTGAATGAAGCCAAGTATGCTACGTGTTTCAACACTCACTCCTAACAGCTGAGCACTGTTCTGCTTAGAACAGTACATCCATTAGCAAAGTCCCAAATATACTTCTGCCAGGGCCAGAGCCCTGCTTACCAACTACGTTAGACTCCAGTGGATTAAGGCTGTTCTTGTTGCATTCACATTTCCTGCCTTGAAACATTATTTCATAAAACCTACTAATGGAACCTCACTTAACACAATTATACTACCCAAAGTGGCAACTTCAGCCTTTTCCCTAATCTACTTTGATTAGTTAGATGAACTTCACTTTTTGCTACTTATTTAGGGACAGGGGTGGTACCTGAGGAATCAGATAAGGAAGAAGTCAAAGTGAATCTGCTGTTAGCTCCTGAGGCTAACAGCCACAATTTGGCCACAACACGCAGCCTTTTAGAGCGCCTGCCCAGCTCCAGAGGGTTCATCAGTCCCCTTGGAGGCATTGGGAGCGACCTGCAGAAGGGCACGGCTCCGATCGCGTCCAGCCTCACCCCTGGGAAAGCCAAGTGTACCCCGCACTAGTCACCAAGCAGAGCGCGAGTTAGAGGAGTGGAGCTGGGAAGGGCGCATGCAGTTGGGTTAGTCTGAACTCGACCATGCGGCTTTGCATTCCTGTTTGGCAAACGCGCTTAGGCAAAACAGACTCGATGCTTACAATGATCCCAGCCCAAAATGGAGTGTCTCTGACTAGCAGGGAGGAGCTGATGCTCGCCATGAGGAAGCCCACCACGGTCACGGCGATGCCCAGGGCCAGCTGCAGCAGGGCTAGCAGCAGTGGGAACCGGCAGCCGCAGCACGTCCGGGCCTCCTCCTCCCCGCACTCCTTGGGGGCCCCTTTGCCCTTCTTCGGCCCCATGTCGTCGGGCCTGGCGGTGTCCGCGGCCGGCGGCCCCCCCTGCCTCTGCTGGCCGCGGGGCTGCTTGTCCTTGCCCATGGCGGCAGCGGGGGTGGGTGGCGGGGTGGGAGCGTGAGCAGCGCCCTGGGCCGGGAGCGCGGCGCAGGGCGGGCTGAACCTGCCCTGGTATTCGAATTACGGAGGCTGAACAAATATGGAAAACATTTGGAGCCGACTCGTGGAGCCTCCAAAGGCCGCGGGGAGCCCGCGGCAGAGGGGGATTCAAGGGGGGTCGCCAACTGCCAACGGTCCGAGATGCAGCGCCTGACCGGCCCCGGGGCGGGTTTCCCATCGCCAGTGGGAGCTGGCGCGAATCTTCAGGCCTCCTAAAATCTGAGCACTGTAGACAGGAGTGGAGTAAGTGAGTGAGTGCGGAGTATGTGCATGTATAGTGTGTGAGTGTGTGTGTGCGCGCGCGCGCGCAGGGGCCGTTTTCCTCACTCAAACCCTAGGTTTGTTGTTGTTGTGTTTTTGTTTTCTGGGAGGTGCAATGCAAAGTGATGAATGTTTAAATCATTTGAGTTTAATTAATAGACAGTTTAATCCGAAATAGGCTTTGCTGCGCTCCAAGCTGTGAAGTCACTTCCAGAAGTTAGATTGTTCTTATTTTCCAACAATGGACTCTTCTAAATTCTATAATCCAACCAAAAAATAAAGGTATTTTCCCCATTGAGGTATTTGCTTTTTGAAAAATTATTTGTAGAGATAGTGGGCTAATGGTGAATTCTCCATTATTTTTTAAAGCTCTTATAATAGTGTATATGGGTCAGGGCTATGGTGCACACTTGTAATCTTGTAATCTTAGCAAGTGGGGAGGCTGGAGCAGGAGGATCGATCACAAGTTCAAGACCAGCCCCAGCAAGTTGGCCAGGCCGGAAGCAACTTGGTGAGACCCTGTCTCAAAAAATAAAGTAAAATAATAAAATAAAATAGATGGAGTTCTCAGGCAGTCTTCATTTAACTAGACAGCAGTGCCTAGGGGGAGAGTCCACCCTAGAGAGGGGCAGTTTTAGCCAGACAACATGTAAAAGTTAAATTTAAGCACCTACAATGTGCTAGGATAGAAGGGTGTTGGCCCCAAGTCACAAAGCAAATGAATAAAGCTGATTATAATTAATTCCTGCATACCTCTAGTCAGTACTGCTTACAGCAAATTTCAGTGAAACCACTAAGAAATGATACCATCACTTCCACGTATTTATATGCCTTTGGTATGGTCATTTTAACATCCAGAAACCTGTATTCAAAAAGAAATGATTTGCCAAGATGGGATAAATTATTTTCAATCAACTAACTTAAAGAAAATCTAATTTCCTTTTGTTTCCTCAGAATTATTAAATTATTAAATTGTTATCAGCTCTCCTTATAAACTGCCAACTCCCCACAAAAGTACCTTTGAGAACATAAAATATATACTTCACCCTTACTTATTTTATTAACTTCAGTGTTTTTCTTATACCTTCCTTTTGGACAAGTGAGAAAAATATGGTCCATGGAACATAGAAAGCCAACTCACTACCTATAATTAATTATTCGTTTTTATTAATAATAAAGTTAGCCAGACACAGTGGAGTGTGCCTCTAATTCCAGAGTCTGGAGAGGGTAAGATAGGAGACTTACAAGTTCGAGGCCAGCCTCAGAAACTTAGTGAGACCCTGTCTCAAAAAATAAAAAGGATGAGGAATGTGGCTCAGTGGTTCAGTACCCTTGGGTTCACTCCCCAACACCTGCAAATAATAATAATAATATTAATAATAATAATAATAATAATAATAAAATAGGGACAATTACTGAATATTCTGTAGCAAGCACTTTCAGTGTTTCATATTACTTCCTTATAAACACTTTATGATTATAGTTTTCATTGTTAAAGATGAAAAATATTGATTATCAGAATTAAGTAACCAGATTGTGAAGTCACTCACCTAGGTAGGGATGAGAATCAGGAAAACCAAATGTGAAATCCAAAGTCAGTGGCCTTGTGGAGTACTTATTTTGTTAATCAATTCCTGTATGTACACTGCTTATGGACAAACAAGTGGGTGGACTATTTAAATTGTTTATGACATTAAACAACTTAATTATCATAGGTGTTATTCTTTCTATCATTGAATCATCTGTTATCTTGAGCCTAAGGCTATCTGAGTACTTTAGAAAACTACCTTGATGTACTACCATAATATATACAATAGTCAATTGCTATGATTTGAATAAATACTCCCCAAATGCCCATGTTTAAATGTTGGGGTCCTCAGCTTGGTGCAACTGGAAAGTGGTAGAAAGCTTTTAGAGATGGGGCTTAGTCAAAGATGTTAGATCATTGTGGTTGTGCCCTGAAAGGGGATTTAGGAACAGGCCTCTTCTCTTTCACTTCTGTATCCTAAGGTAAATGAGTGTCTTCTGCCAGGTGCTCCTGCTGTGATGTATTGTGCCATTATAGGCCCAAAGCAATGACACCAATCCAGAATAGACTGGAACCTCCAAAACTCTGAGCCTTTCCTCTTTTTCTGTTAATTTATCTTGGGCATTTGTTATAGTAATGGGAGGCTGACTAATACATCGGTGGAGATCATTACTCCTGTTATTAACAATTGAGGACTAGATACAGGCTCTGTTTGTTGATGATAATGTTGGGTTGGCATTTAGCTAGGAATAAAATATTACTATTCTATTCCTTAAAACATTAAGTTTGATGTAAGTTATAGTAGTTAAACAAGAAAATAGGGTATTCCTGTACATGTCTTCTAAGTTTCAGAATTAGAATGATTTAAAGTTGTGTATATACTAGTCCCCCCTTATTGATGATGGATATAAAGACCCTCAGTGGATGCCTGAAACTGCAAATAGTAGCAAACCATGTATACACACACACACATACACACACACACACACACACACACACACTGTTTTTCCCTATATGTTCCTGTGATAAAGTTTAATTTATAAATTAGGCACAATAAATTAATAATAAAATAGAATGATTAAGATAATTACTGCAATAAAAGTTACTTAAAACTTATGAATTGTTTATTTCTGGAATTTTCCACTTAAAATTTTTAAAAAGCAAAACTGTGGATTCGGAGGATAATTGTGTGTTTTTATAATAAAGACTTAACTATAATTGCCTAGCTGAGACTAGCTACAAATGAAACCAGTAACAGTGAACAGCATCCTAGATAAATTGTAATCCTTTGAGTCTGATTATAACTGCCTAGTTCAGTTTTCAGCTTCTAGCAAAGGAGACAGTAATGTACAGTTCTTCACTCCTGCTCAGATTTCCAGCAGCTTGGATAAACCCGTGTTCGAGGGGAATCACCCTTGGCAATATCACAAGATAATAGTGGTAAGGATGGCATTTTCATTCGAATGCTATAGGAAAGTCAAAGAAGAAGGTGAGAAGAGTTGTTGTCAAATGGTTAGTGATTGAGAGCAATCAAAGCTCGAAATGAAATTAGATGGTCATTAAGGACAGAATGAGAAAACTCTCCTTTCTTTTTTCTTTTTTTTATTGTTGGTCGTTCAAAACATTACATAGTTCTTAATATATCATATGTCACAGTTTGATTCAAGTGGGTTATGAACTCCCAATTTTACCCCCTATACAGATTACTGTATCACATCAGTTACACTTCCATTGATTTACATATTGCCATTCTAGTGTCTGATGTATTCTGCTTTCTATCCTAATCTCTACTATCTCCCCTCCCCTCCCCTCCCCTTTTCTCTCTCTACCCCCTCTACTGTAAATCATTTCTTCCACTTGAAAGGGAGTGAGTAGGGAAATCGCATGGAAATGGAAGGTGATCCTCAGGGTTATACAAAATTACATATAAGAGGAAAGGAGGGGTAAGATAAGAGAGAGAAAACTCTCCTTTCTATTGGTAAAAATCACCTTTCCAGTTCATCATAGATGTCACAGAAATAAACTGGGGCTTCTTTAGTATTCATAAATTATGATGTCACTGTTTTATAGGGTATGTAATAGCTTCTTCATGCACTTATATTATTGGGATAAAAGGCAAAGTAGAAACAAATTGTTTTCAAATATTCTTGGTTATTCTCGTAACTCAAAACTTATAGAGATTGTAAGCTAGAAATTGCAGGAGAGTAGTTAACACGTAGTTTGAGATTATTTTGATTCTCAGGGAAAAATTTAAATTAAACTTAGTACCTCTATCTTTGTAGTATATCTCAAATTTAGCATTATTTTGAAGTATTTTTGCCTCAGAAGCTTAGATTAGGGAAGATGACAACTCTTTTAAAAGTAACATCATTAACAAAATGTCCTTAGGAAATCCAACTAAAAATAATCTAAACTAACATTTCTGAGCACATAACTTGCATTGGCCAAGAACAACAACAACAAAAAAAAAAGATTTCAGAAAGAAATTATTAAAGTTCTAAGGCTTATATCAAGTTTCTGTAAAATGTAATTAAGTATATCAAAAGCATCCAGTTAGATTTGATTTAAAGGAGTATCAAATACACTGCAGAGAATAATTGGGAACTTGTTTGTTGTATTCAATACCGTTATCTCCAAACATCTCACTGGACTCCATATCTAAAATGACTCCAGGGTTAATGCTGATCCATGTCTGTGCCCATATACACATGTAGAAAAGAAAAAAAACTATCATATAGTTTTCCATTTTATTTTTTGACATCATTAATTTGAAATGTGTCTTTAGGCCTATTTTGTTCTCAAAAGAATTGACCCATTTATAATTTTTGCATGGCAGTTTATATTTTTGAGTTAAATGTCATGTAAGCAATGTTCTCTTTATAGTCAACAGTGGGCTTGTGATTTTTCTCATCCTATGAAATTCTGTAGAAGTGATAATTATCAATTATTTCATCATGCATTTTATCTATTTACAGAATTTGCCTTGTATTTATAATTTCAAATTTTTCAACATGTAAATTTGATGTTTTGACCACATATGATGAGCTATTAATAACCAAATTTATCTTAATTAATAAATGCCAGGATAACAGATAAGTAAATTATAATATATTTGACAGTAAAATAGGACTTTCCAATAAGAAAAGGAATGAACTATCAATATAGACAATGACTTGGATTAATCTCACTAACAGTGTGCTAAGAAAATGAAAACAGACAAAATAATACCTTCTGCATGATTCTATTGATATAAATTCATTTTAAAAAATCAAAGATAATCTGTAGTCATAGAATTTGAACAGTGATTATGGAGTTGAAATGAAAGAATTGACTGGGAAGGTCTAGAGAAGATTTTCTGAGCAATGGAACTAAGTCTTCCATATCTTGTATGGTGGTTGCATGGGTATAAACCGTTGTCAAAACTCCATGAAGAACATTTAAGATCTGTGCATGTTGTATGTAATTACATCTTGATTTAAAAATATATAATAGAAAAAAAATACAGGGAGTTGGTGGATATCCATCAGCAATTAACAGTTCCATAAGTGGCGATAAGTTTAAATTCTGGCCTAAACTCTCCTCACTTCTTTCTTGCCCTGGTGACTCCTCTGTATTAATTATCTATTGCTGCGTAATGAATCACCCTAAAACTCGGCAATTTGAAATAATAATAATTATTTATTATCCCATAGTTTACATGGGTCAAGTATTCAGACACAGAGCAGCATGGTTTGTTTTTTCCTGTTATCTGGAGGCCTAGAATTATCGGAAGGTTTTACTGAGGCAGGAGGCTCTGCTTTCAGGGTGGCTTGGCTCACTCACCTGGCTGGCTGGCTTTTCTATTCCAGGGGGCCTTCCACAGGGCTGCAGCTGTCACCTCCCAACTTGGCAGCTGGCTCACTTCAACCAGAAGCAGAGGTTCAGAGGTTGAGGAAGCAAGATGAAAAGCTATCCTTTGCATGATACTCCTCAGAGGTCCCAGTAACACCTGAGCTACATTCCAGTCTTGAGAAATGAGTAACTATGACTAAGTCTAGCCCACAATGAAGGTGAAAAGAACTAAGATCTATCTTTTGAAAGGAATTCTATCAAAGAATCAAGGAGCATCAAAGATTTTTTTAAAAAATATCTTTATTTTATTTATTTAATCGAACCCAGTGCCTCATACTTTTGAGGTAAGCACTCTACTGCTGAGCTACAACCCCAACCCTTAAAGACATTTTTAAATCATCATGCCTTCCATCTCAAGTGTCCCTGTAGACTAAATTTCCTTTCATGATTTCCTAAATATGGGTTATTCCTCGGGTTCCCTTCCTATCCTCTATCTCTTCTTATTCCACATATTCTATGGCTTTGCTGAAGACTACCAAGTCTATCTTAGGAACCCAGAATGCTCTTCTTAGCACTACCTCTGCAAATGCAGATACCCATTCACATATCCATTTAAAAGGCCCAGATGTATTTTAAACTCACTCTATCCCTGAACTCACAGAGAAATCAAGTAAAAGGAAAGTATCCAAAGTCTTCAGTGACAAGATGGTCACTGGCTACCTTTGCCAGATCAATCCCATCTGGCAGTTTCAAGATTTCTATGAGATCAAGAATGGACAGGAGGGACTGGGGATATAGCTTAGTTGGTAGAGTGTTTGCCTCACATGCACAAGGCCTTGGGTTCAATCCCTGGCACCACACACACACACTCAAAAAAGAATGGACTGGAGGTAGAAGAAAAAAAATACATGTAAAGGAATCTATGGAGACACTAATCTCTGAAGGGGAGAAAACAGTAAAACAAACAAATTTAAAAGAAAAAACAACAGTGATTAAGTTTACTTTTTACTATGGTGTAGGTCTTGTACTGGGGTGCTTTATCACTGAGCCACATCCCCAGTCCTTTTTATTTTTAATTTTGAGACAGGATCTCAGTTAGTTGCTGAAGGTCTTGCTTAATTGCTAAGACTGGCCTCAAATTTGTAACCGTCTTGCGTCAGCCTCCCCAGTTGCTGGGATTATAGTTGCGCACCATCACACCTGGCCATGGTGTAGATCTTAAATGTTCCCTGGTGGCCCACGTGCTAAAGGCACAGTCCCCAGCCTGTGGCACTATTGGGAAGTGGTGGAACCTTTAGGAGATGGGGCCTAGTGGAAGGAAGTTAGGTCGCTGAGGTTCTACCCTTAAAGGAATATGGACCCCATCCCTCTTCTCTTCTTCTTTTGCTTCCTGGCCTCTACGAGGTGAGCAAACTCCCCACCATGATGTACTGTGCTGCCACAGCCCCAAAGCACTAGGGACTATACCATCTCTGAAATCATGAGCCAGAACAAACCATTGTTCCTTGAAGTTGATTTTCTCAGATATTTTGTCACAGCAGTGGAAATCTAACACACCTCTTATTCTTTTCTTCGTGGAAGACACTTGAATATGTGTGTGTGCTAAAGAAGCTAATAAAGATTCCCTGGGGGAGGAAACAGTTGATCAGACAAGTTGATTGAGGTGAGCTGTTGAAGGAAAGGTTGGTCACAGGCCAAGGTAGAAGGAAAGAATGGATGCAGATAAGTCTGCAGGGGTGGTGGGAAGGCAGCTGAGAGAGTCCTTGACCTGTAGCCTGGGGTATGTATACAATGAATGTACTATTGATATTTTTATTCTAAATACTGCAGACTTTAGCTCCAAAGCCATTCTGCTTTCACGTCTAATGCCACAGCACATTTTATTGGTTGTTCAAAACATTACAAAGCTCATGATATATCATCTTTCATACATTTTTGACTCAATTGGGTTATGAACTCCCATTTTTACCCCAAATACAAATTGTAGAATCACATTGGTTACACACTCACATTTTTACATAATGGCATATTAGTGACTGTTGTATTCTGCTACCTTTCCTATCCCCTACTATCCCCCCTCCTCTCCCCTCCCATCATCCCTCTCTACCTCATCTGCTGTTGTTCCATTCTCTCCCTTGTTTCCCCCCCTTTCCCCTCACATCCTTTTCTATGTAATTTTGTGTAACATTGAGGGTCTCCTACCATTTCCATACACAGCACATTTTATTGCTAGATATCATAAGTAAAGACATAGTTCCAATGTCATGACATCATTTTCTGAAAATTTTCTCTAAACTAGGCAAAACCAAGATTTTCTGACAATTACAGTAATAATAATAATAATGCTTGAGATGTTTATGTGTTTGTATAGGATACAAAGTATTCTTAAATGTTATCATCTGTTTCAATCTCACTAAAACCCTGTGAGGTGGGAATTTCTCCTAAGTCCTTTAGTAGTTTGTTCTCAGCTATTTTCATCCAAGGTCTTCTGCTTTTTAACCAAGGTTTTCTTGCTTTAAATTTAGTGCTCTTTCCACTTATATTTGATTTCGAAAGACTTGTATTTTTCACTGTACAGAAAAAAATTTATTCCTACATTGCACATATAGGCAGCCACGTGTGTTAAGGGAGTAAGTGCGCTGTGCACAGATGTCCCTGCCCTGTGCCACTGCAGTGGGAAACGACACCCAGGGGAGTCTTGGCCATAAGCTCTGTGGGGGCAGCTGCCATGCTTTCCCAGTCACATCTACTCCTAGAGTACCTGGCTCAGCACTCAGGACACTTTATGATTCTAATAAATATTTATAAATCCTAAATAGTCATAGAAAGTTATCTGGATTCAGATATTTCTTCTGTAAATGACATTTCTTTAAGATCTCTGAATTTTGTATTTTATTTCTCCTTTATTATTAATCTTTAGGAACAACTCAACCAAGACACTTTGGATGAGTGATAATCAGATTTTCTAAACAACAACATTAAAATACACCAAAGTCTTTTTTGTTGTTGTTGTTCCATGTATTGAACTCAGGGGCCCTCAATCACCTAGCCACATTCCCAGCCCTATTTTATATTTTATTTAGATACAGTGTCTTACTGAGTTTTTAGTGCCTCTCTGTTGCTGGGGCTGGCTTTGAACTTGTGATCCTCCTGCCTCAGCCTCCCAAGCCTCCGGAATTACAGGTGTGTGCAGATGTGCCAGCATACCAGAGTCATTTTAAATATCCTATGTGTTCTATGCAAATGATAACATTTTCATTTTGACCTCTAATCCTCCTCCTCAGTGAATGGCTGGCCATTACCTGTGTCCAAGCCCAGGGGACACCTTTGATCCTATTATGCCACTGTCTGTGATTCCTTATCTATTCATCACCACTTTTCAAGACATCTTTGGTTCTGAGATAAACCCTGTAGGCCTTGTTCTTTTCCTCCCTAAATTCATTTCTGAGTTCTCTCCTTTTTATGTGGTTATATGTATAAGCACGGATTTTAGACTGCCATTATTAGCTCTGATCTTAGCAGCAGTGTGACTAGGAATGGACAAGTTCCTGGACCTCCCCCAGACCTTGGTTTCCTTTTTGTATAATGTGAACGTTAAAAGTTCTTACTTCAGAAGGTTGCTATGCAATACAAATAAAAGTTGATAACAGCATACAGATCACTTCCTGGTATCAATAATGGATCAATTATAAATAAGTAATCAATACTTGTTAGTTATTATCCTAACTCTGCCTTTTTTCTTATTCACTTCTTCCTTTCTACACATTCTTCTTATTCACTTCTTCCTTTCTACACATTCTTTCTCTGCAGTTTCTCTTTGGCAATTTTGTCCTCATTATTTCTCCTCCAACATACTTCACAAAAAGTATAATTCTTCCTGGTCATCTCTTACACTCACTGCCTCATCTCTGAAGTGTCAACCATGGAATTAGTGCTTTGCAATATAATTTTATTTTTTGCTTCACAATATCATTTCATTTTTCTTTACCACCACCTTCTCTATCCTCAACCTACTGTATAATTGAGAATTTTTTCAGATTGTAGGGTGTTTTTGGTTTTTTAGAATGTCCCCACACAAGCAGGGTACAGTGGAATTCCTGTAATCTCAGCAACTTGGGAGGCTGAGGCAGGAGGATTGCAAGTTCAAAGCCAGTCTTAGCAACTTAGCGAAACCTCAAGCAACTTAGCAAGACCATGTCTCAAAATAAAATATAAAAAGGGCTGGGGATGTGTCTCAGTGGTTAAATGCCTCTGGGTTCAATCCCCCGTACAAAATAAAAGTGCCTCCCAGGCCAGGTACTATGTACTTTGTGACAGTTATATTGAAATTAGCAGAGGTTTCATTCTTGATTCCTCAAATTGATTTAAAAGTATTTCACAGAAGTTACTGAGTTGCTGGCACTTCAAAAACATATGGATAATCTAACATTAAGCTAAATCTATCATATCTTAGCAGAAAAATGTTTACATTTTTTTCAAATGTTTTGCTTTCTAAAATATTGCACGTGGTACGTGGGGCATCCTTTTTGAGGTCTAAAACCTCTTCTTAGACTGGGGAATGACCCTTCCACTATGATCCTGTGAGACAATGGCCCACTCCATGACAGCAGAAGAGGGCCTTAGCTTGACAAATCACACATCAAAGGTATCCCTGCCCTACCCTGAGCCTAATACCGAGTGGGCAGATGGAGGACTGATCCAGAGCAAGGTGAATAGAATCCATCCATCAGGCAAAAGGAGTGGCTGCTACAGGGGAGGCCGTGGTCCTCTCTTCCTCTGGGGAAGGGGATGCCCATGGTAAGCGTGCTTGTATTCCCACAACTTAAAGGGGGACTTTATATGACAGAAGAGAAAAATGTCAATGTGCAAAGAAGAACAGTCTAAAAGAGCCAAGAAGATGAGTGTAGGGTGTAGGGATCCAGGGAGAGAGAGAATGATATTATTTGAGCATCAAAAAACAACTCTGCCTGAAGCCAGTTCCTTGAACATCCTCAGGCAGGAGACTGTCTCATTCACCACTGCATCACCATATTTGGCCTACAGTAGGTGCTCAATGAACACTGTTAAATGGTTAAATAAACAAGCCAGTAGATACTCCTCTTGTTGGAGAGAATTATTTCTGACTCTTGAAGTAGAAGGTACTCAGACTTGGGCCCCTGCACAGGTACATCACAGCATTGCCCTTGAGTATCCTTATCTCTGCAATAGTGGGCTGTAGGAGCAAAACAAAACATGTGACAAATGAGCAGTGAATTCAATTTTAGAAATAAAGGAATACAGAAAACAACAGACTATTTGTCAAATTGTGGAGGAAAATACAAAGCCATTCTATGATGTCTATTTACAGTGTTTTGGGAAGTTGTCATTAGTCTAAATCTAAAAACTGAAGTGATGTACTAACACAGACTTGTGTACACTGGCCTTCAGTCAGGGATGAAGGTTAGAAGCACCTTAAAACATTTAAATCACATTTTATATTCCTGGTTTAGTTGTGTTTGGAGTGTGGTGTGGGTCTTTGCATGTTTGGGATGTATCCTAGTGATTAAGTCCTATTAAAAACCTTCCCAGGACACTCCAAGCTAAGCTCAACACTTTTTTAATTAATTAATTGACTAATTAGGTCTTGCTAAATTTCCCAGGTTAAAAAGTATACATTGGAGAAAAGATAGCCTCTTCAACAAACGGTGCTGGGAAAACTGGAAATCCATATGCAGCAAAATGAAATTAAACCCCTATCTCTCACCATGCATGAAACTCAACTCAGAGTGGATCAAGGACCTAGGAACCTACACCTAATAGAAGAAAAAGTAGGTCCAAATCTTCATCATGTTGGATTAGGCCCCGACTTTCCTAACAAGACTTCTAAAGCACAAGAAATAAAATAAAGAATCAAGAGGGGGAATGGGGGCAGGAATGATGGTATAATGAGATGGACATCATTACCCTAGGTACATATATTATTGCTCATATGGTGTGACACTACATCTTTATAACCAGAGAAATGAAAAGTTGTGTTGCAATAATGTGCAATGAATCAAAATGCATTCTGCTGTCATATACTCCTAATTAAAATAATTAAATACATTAATTTAAAATAAATCAAGAATCAATAAATGGGATGGATTCAAACTAAAAAGCTTCTTCTCAGAAAGCAATCATCAATAAGGCGAAGTCAGAGCCTACAGAATGGAAGCAAATTTTCACCACATGCACATCAGGTAGAGCACTAATCTCCAGGATATATAAAGAACCCAAAAAACTTAACACCAAAAAAACAAACAACCCAATCAATAAATGGGCTAAGGGGCTAAGCAGACACTTCTCAGAAAAAGCTACACAATCCATCAACAAATATATGAAAAAAAGCTTAACATCTCTGGTAATTAGAACATGCAAATCAAAACTACTCTAAGATTTCAACCTGCTACAGTCAGAATGACAGTTATCAAGAATACAGACAACAATAAGTGTTGGTGAAGATGTGGGGGGAAAAGGCACACTCATACATTCCTGGTGGGACTGCAAATTGGTGCAACCAATCTGAAAAGCAGTACGGAGCTTCCTTAGAAAGCTTGGAATGGAACCACCATTTGACTCAGTTATCCCACTCCTACTATTATAGTGTCACTACTATATAGTAAGGCTGCCACATCAATGTTTATAGCAGCACAATTCACAATAGTCAAACCGTGGAACCAACCTAATGCTCTTTAATAGATGAATGGATAAAGAAACTGTGGCAAATAAATAAATAGAAACTGTGGTACATATACACAATGGAATATTACTCAGCATTTAAAGAGAATAAAATCATGGCATTTTCAGGCAAATGGATGGAGTAGAAGAATATCATGCTAAGTGAAGTAAGCCAATCCCCCAAAACCAAAGGCCGAATATATTCTCTGATAATGGATACTAATCCATAATGGTGGGGGAGCATGGGATGAGTGGAGGAACTTTGAATTGGGCAAAGGGGAGGAATGGGAGAGCAGGGGGCATAGGGATAGGAAAGATGGTGGAATGAGATGGATATCATTACCCTGGGCACATACATGATTGCATGAATGGTGTGACTTTACTTCGTACACCACCAGAGAAGTGAAAAATTGTGCTCCATTTGTGTACAATGAATCGAAGAGCATTCTTCTGTCATGTATAACTGATTAGAACAAATTTTTTTATTTTTACATGAAAGTAGAATGAATTTCGACATATCATAATATATGGAGTATAAGTTTCCATTTTTGTGGTTGTACCTCATGTGGAGTTACACTGAAGGTGTATTTGTATAGGAACATAGGAATGTCTTTTACATTCCAATTCACCCTCCCTTCCTGCCACTCTTCCCTGTCCCATCTGGTGAAACCCTGCTTCCCATCGTGAGTCAGAATCTGCATATCAGAGAAAAATAATTTATACAAAAGGAAATAACCACCAAATACATAAACACATAAATAAATCGCTCAGACTAGTCTCAAACTCACAATTCTCCTGCCTCAGCCTCCTGAATCCCTGGAGTTACAGATATGGGCCACCATGCCTGGTGAGGTCAACACTCTTGCCACCCCTTAAGGCAAAAGGTCACATTCCCTTTTCTAGAGGCTGCTACTCCTCACTTATTTCTTCTCAGCAATGGGCTGCCTGCACAGGATACTTTATTTAGTTCATAAATATTAAATAATTGCCTGACATTGCCACACAACCTGGCAGGCCCTGAAACCTCCCTTAAGGAGATCAACTGGAGAGAGAGAGAGACTCGTGATTCGGGAGAGGTAATAAATTGTGACACGTGCCAGGACAGAATCGTGCGTAGGTACAGTAAGGCACAAAGGGCAAAGTTACTTTACTGCAGCATGTCACCATCACAGGCAATCGACTGGAGTTGGGAAATGTGCGTGTGATGACCCCACAGACTTGGCACAGCAGTGTGGTCTTTCACACCTGGTGGATATTTATCTCTGAGACGACTCTGGAATGTGCTGGGTCAGACCCACTGGCTCAATCAGGACGTTATCTCAGAATGAGCTCGTCTCTTTACACAGCACAGAGCTCTTCCTCTCTTCCTAAGCCTTACAGACACTTTCCCCTGGTTTCACACTTTTGTCCATTGCCCGTGGGAACCAGGAGTACAATCAGACCAGGACTAGGCACTCGGTGAAAGGAGGAGGGGCAGATGGACTTTAAAGGTATATATATATTCCTCTTCTTCCTATTTTATGTTCCTTGGATGTGCACATTATATTTTCATGTAAGACAACTACCGCAACAAAACTATCCTTAGTTTTCCAAAGAAATTCACTTCATTTCTTCCACAGGCTGCATTTTTGCTCCCTTCCTCTCTATGAAATAAGCTGTTGCAATTTTGGTTCACTAATTTCTATCATACTCTTTTCCTCTGCTGATGTTCATCTAGAAGAGAAATTAACTATGTCACTAAATGATCTATATGTTGACCAAGCATGGTCTTTGGACAGATTTTTAACTTACATTAACTTTCAAAGTGACAGCTGATTTGTGACTCACCTCCAACATCCCAGGAGAGTGCACAGCACTGGCCACAGGTCAGGCATCTTTTGAATAAACAAAACGTTTACTGTGCAAAAGTGTTTATCCCAAGCCCACCTCCTCTGTTAAGAGTTTCCTAACTATCTAGGCCATTGAACTATTTCTTTCTCGCACTTCTATAGCATTCTATGTAACACACGAGTTATATTTATATAGTCTTATATCCTGTTATTATCTTCTATGAAGGTCTTTCATTCATTTACAAGGCATTACTGATTACCCTCTGTGCTAGGAACTGTGTTAGTTCTACAAAGCATGAATAAGCCAAATTGCAGAAAACAGGCTCTTAGAACATAATGAAATAAGTAACTGCAATTTATAAATGTACGAAGTGCTTTGAAAATCCAGCAAATGTGTACCTTACTCTTTGCCCTCCAGATTGTCCTCTGCAAGCACTGGAGCCGTAAGCTTCCCATTTCTCACCTCAGACCTTGACCACCACCCCTAGGAAGTTGCTTTATGCTTGTGACACTCCAGGTCCCACACAAATCAGCTGTCACTTTGAAAGTTAAATTGAAAATCTGACCAAAGACCACAGTGGGTAGAAGCTGGCGTGCTTCTTTCTCCTTCTCTGCTCAAGTTTTCACTCATCAACAAAGACAGGACACTAGGTCAGGAGCTACTTCTCCAATGTCCATATTTGCAGAGACTTCTTTTTTCCCACTTTCTTCCTTTCATGTAATCCCCTCAAGTACAGCACAGTATGGAATGATAAACAGAAGCTGTGATGCATTTTATCATGTGGGTTTGGGGGTGGCTTTGCGATCCAGCTGAGAAGCAGAGGGCAAGCTACAGTGGTGTTTGGGACCAAAGTCCAGCTGAAGACTTACAGCATTCCCTACATGTTCACATCCCCCCCCCCCAGGAAATTCACATGCAAGGATAGCTGTGGTTTTCTGTGGCTCTGAGTATTCCAAGAGCCCCTTCCATAATTCTATTAACATCTTCCCCAATTCCTAACATTGGCCTTGGGGGTAGAGACTGATCTTGAATTTCCTTTATAGTTACCTAAACAACAAACACAGAGTTAGATACTTAATGGGTACTCAATTAAAAAGACAAGACTACTGGGGCTGGGGATGTGGCTCAAGCGCTCACCTGGCGTGCGTGCAGCCTGGGTTCGATCCTCAGCACCACATACAAACAAAGATGTGTCCGCCAAAAACTAAAAAAAAAAAAATATTAAAATTTCTCTCTCTAAAAAAAAAGACAAGACTACTTGTAGATGGACAAATTCTCTCTGGATCAGATTTTCATATATTAATTTAATCTCAATCATAATAAGATGTTGCTAAGATAATATTTCTTAAAAAAGTTTTGTAAGAAAAGATAGTATAAAAAATTTGCTAAGATAAAGGTAGACATTTCTGACAATACAAGTGGTTATGGAAAGCTCCTATTCTCATCCCTGGCTGTGTCAGAATCACTCATGAGGCACTTTGAACACTGGGACTGAGATCTTTCCTAGAGCTTCTACTTCCAGAAGGGGATTGATGTCCACTAGCAGTACTTTTCAAAGATTCCATAAGCAGTTGTTTTTCAAGTTTTTATTTGAAACAGGATCTCCCTAAGTTACTGAGGCTGGCCTCAAACTTATAATCCTCCTGCCTTCATCTCCCAAGTCACTTGGATTACAGGCTTAGGCCACCATGCCCAGCTCCATGTAATTTTGATACATGGCTAGAACTGCAAGTCATTGTCCCAAATTAAAAAAGAAAGAAAGAAAAGAAGGAAAAGAAAAACTAAAGGAGAGAGGAGAGGAGGGAGGAGAAAGCAAGAAAATAAATCAATCTAGGATCGATGGTATCAGAAATGCACCAGAAATGAGTCTGGTGCTTCACCTTTGTCAATTAAAAAAGTTAAAATTTTACCTAGTAAGACTATAGGGACTTACAAACCTTTGGAGCTTTCATCAAAGGTAATTTAGAAGCCACCCAAGATAATCATACTTATTAATTAATGCTAGTATACACTGAGCTTGTTATTTTTGTTTATTTTTTTAAAGATTGATCATCAATCTAAGGCAGAAATTTGGAGTCAGAGGTAATTATTTCATCCGTCAGCTCCTGTTCTCTGTCCCTATAGTGATTGCTCAACAAAGAACATTACCTGGAGACAGTGGAACGAGTGAGTGACTCTGCTTCAGATGAGGCCAGATCAGCCTTTGCACCTGCCCATGATCTCACTACTGCAGGTGACAGGGCTGGACTCAAAGCCAAGTGAGCCACTCCTAGTCATCGACTCCTCTCCTCCTGCCACAGGCCTCACTCACCTCCAAACAACTGTCAGTTATTCCCAGTGTTAAATCTGTTCTTTGAGAATATTATTAGCTTCTGTATAGAATATTAAAAATCATGTGTCACAAAGGATTTAAAAGCAATTCTCAAAAACTAGTTAATAAATGTACGTTGAGCAATGACAACTCTGTCCGTTTTGAAAGGGACAATGTGTGTTTCTACATCTAAGTTCTGATTGCTTTAAGGTCAGTCTTCGATTTTGTACTTCCAGGTCATACTGGGTTATAGTCTATTCACAGGTGCTCCAGTGAAGGACGTCCACATGCCTGGGTTAGTTTACTGGTGTCTGTCAGGTGATTATCTCACTAGACGAGTTTGGCTCAGGTCATCCTACAAAGCAAAACCTGTAACTAAACTTTGATCTATAATTAGTGTCTGTTTACACAATCATATGCTTTTGGATAGCATTTCCTACCTAACTGCCTTTTGTAAGCTGACCCGTAGCACCAAGAGAAATGTGGTTTTCAAATGTAGTCTCGCTATAGACCCTTTTGAAGCCACCACTGAGAAAACAACTATAATATTACATGTTCTTAAAAATACAACGGTACAAGAGGGCTACCACTGTTGACCAGCCTCCCTTCAGCAATAAGGGAGCTATCGACTTGGGTCCATTTCAAACACTAACTTTTTTTTACAACAGTAGTTTTGCTGCTATCATGTCCTCAAATAGAAGATAACAGAATTCTGATAAACAAAGAAGTGGATCAAGTGAAAATTTCCCCAATGGATATTGAGTAACTTTAGACAAAATGGTTTCTTTGGATAAAAGAAAAGTGAAAAAAAAAGATGAGTACTAAAGTTTAAAAAAGGAAAAAGATTTTCACAGAGATCATGGTTTCTTTGCTGATATAACCCAAGTGAGAATGAAAATAGATCTCCTTGAAACACACAGCACGGATGTAAAGCTTGCTTGAGATTCTGTGCAGCTCCGGAGACTCAGTCTGCTTCTTTTCAGCCTGTGCTCCTTGTCCTCTAACAATGTCTCCCTGGAGCACAGCCCAACTGTGGAGGGTTCTGGAAGGTGGACCAGTGCGTACTTTGGAATGACCTGGCAGAGAGTAGGGGTTGTTTCCTTCTTGGAAAGTTTAAATTCTTTCCTTTCAGAGTAATACACTCTGCTGAATATCTCTCCAGTGTCTTGCTTACCTTCAGTATGCTCTATTCATGCAAACGACACTTGACAAATGTCTTAGCTTGGAGTGTTGGAGTGACACTTCTTCCACATCTGTTGAGTCCCAAACCATGAGGAAGATGCTGTATGATTCTCAAGAAGATAAAATGCAAATGTCTGATTTTCTCCCCATTCTTCTCTAAAGACTTCCAGTACATTTCAAGTTTCTGTGTGTCTTAAAATTATGTTTCTTGTATTGCAGAACATATATCTTGATTTAAGTCACTTAGTTATTAAACAGTAAACTTTGAGGCTCATTTGCAGATTGGAGGAAAATTCATTGTGTACTCAGAATTCACAGGGGACAGTTAGAGGGGTGGAATGGAACTTCTTAAATGCAGTGGTTAGTTTATGTTTTGTGGCAGGAGATGGCACATGTGATTTTTGCAAGGTGGCGCCACTTTGGTGGTGGTACGGGAGGTGAAGTGAAAGTCCCTTCCCTTGTTGTCACCTTGGCAAGGTTCTGCAAGCACCCTAATGGTCTAGAGGTGTCAGGACACTGTTCATTGTGTCAAGAAAAGAAATCTGGCTGCAATGTGCACGGTCGTGTGAATGAATATTCAACACCTCCTCTCAGATTCACAGCTAATGATCTGGAGTTTGAATTTTCAAGGGCCAATTGTGCAGCCTCTTTATCTTTCATGCTGCCTTTCTTTTTAGCAGTTTCATTATTTGTTCACACCTCCCGGAGGAGAAGCGGAGAAGGAAGATGAAACATAAATTCATCAACCTTTCCCAACTCCATCCTTTTCCTGCTGGTTCTCTGATTCCAAGACAGGTTGTGGGAAAGTCAGGAGGGCTCAGGAGTGCAGTCTTCTCTGTGCCATCAGAAAAGCACACAGCACACAGTTTGTCCCAGTAAGGACTAACAGTATCTTTCTCATACGAAAAGTCAGCAGCCTAAGTAAATATTTTACTATGGCATTGCAAATAAATAAATAAATTTTAAAAGCCTGGCTAAAAATAAGATCAATTATCTGAGGGTTTCAATGACCTAAATGTGAATACCATCAGAGATGCTGCAACACCATCCATATACATGTCGAGTTGTAAGTAACTACTGAGTGGTACACAACTGGACTGGGTTCTTGCCTCCTTTAACAGACAGCCTGACACTAAGGGGCATGGAATTTGATTGGTTGTTTTTAATGGCCATCATATAGTCTTCTGGCTTCATTTGGTAGGGCCTCTTAGGGGGCATTTGAGACCAGGGCTATATAGCAGAACCAATGCTTCTGATGCTGTGTAGGTGTAGACATGAGAAACTGAACACATCCAGGCATAGCTGTGTTGACTGGTGGGAACACGGGGCCCCTAGGTCAATTGTGACGTAGATGAGGCTTTGCTCACAGACCCTTCTTGTTTTGGAATCCTCTTTTGCCCTCATGGTGCCATGGCTCCCTCCTCATAGTGCCTGGCTCCTGTCCCCATCAAAACCGAAATGAGCAATCCATCAGTATGAGATCCAGTCCCCAAGAGACACTAATCTCTTCTACCCCTTTCCATTGCCCTTAGTATCTAGTGACTGCCTCCTAGCGTGACCTCTGTACTGGTCCCTCTGCCTTCACCTTCTCCTCTCTACCTCCTCCCCAGCCAGTGCTATAGTTCCTCAGGCACTGCTCTCTTTGCCACTAGGCTTCAAGCACCTGGCTCCCCATACCTGGGACACTCTTGTTCCCTATGCACCTATGCAGCCTTTGTGGTTTCCTCCAGGAAGCCCACCTTGACTCCTAGCCTAAACTAGCTGTGTTCCTCAAGCTCTTTCCCAAAGCTTCTCCTTTGAAAGTTCTCAGGTCATTGTCACCTTTGAGTAATGTTGTACTCCTTCTAGGTTGTAAGTCTGAGTCTCTGAACCCTAATCAGAACAAATAGACATGTTCATTGCTGCATCCCCAGCAAAGTCTGGGGTGTAGTTCAATACATATAGCAAGTACTAAATACATATTTGAAGAGTGAATGATTTAACCTGGTCCAGATGTGTGCACCAATATCAATCTGTAAAGTGTCTAATATACTTAAATTCCTGAGGAGGCATTCTGGTTTTTATCCTGCACCAGTTGCACTAACAGGGAGAACAGACCAGGGTCCAACCCTGTTGCAGACCTGCATGGAAGATGCCCAGGCCCCAAAGGCACACGAGCTTCTTGAGCTATACCATCAGGTATGTGTCTGCACCCGAGCCACATCCATTCTCTTCCCTTTTGCCTTCTTCTCTCTAACCTGTCCTGTATTTCTGTCTCCAAAATTTTAGCTGAGAGTTCAGAATACATTCTTAGTGTGATCATTAAATTTGCTTTCCTTCTCACATCTTCCCAGTTGAGCTGGGTTTCACCTTATATCCAGGTAGTTTTTTTATAACCAGTCCACCCATAGTCCTCCTTAATTTACCCCAGTCTATGCTACAGATTTCCATCTTTATCATTGTTGGCACCTACATATCTTATACTAAGCATGCAAGTGCTTGTGTGCATGCATACACACACACACACACACACACACACACACACCATTATGAGATGGGTATTGCTCAAATGACAATTTAGAACAATCATATTAGAAAATCTGGAATTGGGGGAAATGAGCAATTAGGCCTGTTAGTAAATGTCAGATGAATTGTCGTGATATGTATAGAATTGGAGGGTGCCATGTTGGCTGTTGTGCAAGATCAGTAAGTAGATAGCTGGCTGGAGTATATGAGCAGAGTACAAAGTCAGATGCAGATGTCGAGAGACAATCCATGTGGCACTTATGATCTGGAGAAACTAGCTCCAGTTCCTGACTTTTCTGTTTTATAGTATTGGGGATTTCTGCTCTTTGCATCCAAAGGAGTCATGACTGGAATGCTCTAAGACTTCTGGTTCCCAAGGGCCCCAGTCAGCCCTTTCATATAAGCCCAAGAAGAGAAGGAAGAAACAGGAGCTCCATGCTGGGAAGAGAAGCTGCAGGTGGTGCTGAATGGCTCCACATCATGCCTGGGAGCTTCCATCACGTTCTAAACCCTCCTCAAGGATGATGCCGTCTGTCTGTCCACTGGGAAGCACGATGGGTCAAGGTTGAGTACCTCTAAGCATTAGAGATGCAGACCAACTTGACCCAGTATTTTTCTGAATATCCAGAGCTATGTAGCAACCAATCCCATATCTAGGGCTCCATGAGCTTTGGCTGAAATAGAAAGTGACTTAAAAGTGAAATGCTAGTGTTCAGTCATTCTCAGAGATTCACCAAGGGACAGGTAGGAATAACATAGTAAAAGCATTAAAATAATGTGTTGTGCCTCATAAAGCCAATTTTTAAAAATCTTCTCATTGGATCCTACCACAATTTTATACTCCTTCAGTCACCGATCTGAATAGTTTTATATTCTGAACTTAAAAAAAAATCTATCTCCATCTCTTCTTGTATTGTTATTTAAAAGTGAATCCAGGGAGCTGAGGCTGTGGCTCAGTGGTAGAGTGCTCACCTGGCATGTGTGAGGCACTGAGTTCAATTCTCAGCACTGTATATAAATAAATAAAATAAAAGTCTATCAACAACTAAAAAAATATTTTAAAAAAGAGTGAATCCAATATGGAGAGCCTTGTAATGTCATAAAAGAAATTTGGACTTCATCCTTTTTTAAAAAATATTGTTTTTTAGTTGTCAATGGCCTTTATTTTATTTATTTATATGTGGTGCTGAGAATCAAACCCATGCTCACACATGCTAGGCAAGTGCTCTACCACTGAACCATGGCCCCAGCCCTGGACTTCTTTCTTAAGGTAATAAAGTTATGACAAATATTTGAGCAGAATATAACATGGTTGAATTTATATTATGAAGATGTTACCTGGCTACAGCGTAGATAATGGACTGATGGAGGGAAAGAATACAGGCAGGGACTAAAGCAGGAGGTTACTGTGATAAGTCAGCAAATACAAGATGGCAGCTTGAACAGGGCAATGGAACTGGGAATGAGAGAAGAAATAAAACAGTGCCCAAGTATCCATCTGACATAAGCAACTGGGAAGATGGTAAGCAACTGTGATACAGGATAAATATCAACTTCCAAAGAATATCTAGACTCAATATGCAAACTCAACTATTTTTGAAGAAATAACTATTTTTAATTATCACAAATGCTTGAGAATAAAATAAAAGGAGAAATATAGAAGAAAAATTCTGATAATGAAGTTACTGGGCAGAGTTGTGCAGTGATACTCAGCTTTCCCATTGCACTTGGAAAGGGGATAAAGTTTAGGATTCTAGCTTTAACATATACTGTTTGCACATTATAATTTAGTTTGCCTTAATTCCAGGATTAACTTTGGCAGAATTTTGATATCACTAAGAATTTAGAGAAACTTATAAAAGGTTTAGAACCATCATTCATCATCTCTCCGTTCATTTAATATTGAGTGTGAATCATATAATCAAATATTATATGACCAATCCAATGATTATGAATCTTTTACCTATGAAAGGTTTAAAGACAGGGAATAAATAAACTATTTCATTAGAATAATTCAGCTAAAAATATCTAAATTAGAATAATTCAGCTTAAAATATCTAAATGAAGGAAAAGAATGCTAACAGAATTTCTACATCTGAAATTTTTTGCAATTTAATAAATTTTCTACTCAATATAATTCATTATTAAAAATTCATTAAAACTACAGTTTCATAATTTTTTTAATTTTTAAAAATATTTTTTAGTTGTCAATGAACCTTTATTTTATTTATTTATATGTGGTGCTGAGAATAGAACCCAGTGCCTCACACATGCTAGGCAAGTGTGCTACCACTGAACCACAACCCCAGCCCTCAATTTTTTAATTTTAAGAAATAGGCTCTGTTAAGTATGTAGAATTGGATTTCCCATTGTAGACTCACATTTAACAGTTCAATTCTGATTGGGTTGTTGTGTTTTTGGTGTTTTTTTAATTGGTTGCTCAAACATTACAATGATCTTGACATATCATATATCATACATTTGATTCAAATGAGGTATGAGGAGATTAGTGCTCTATCTGATGTGCATGTGGCAAAAATTTGCTCCCAAAATGTAGGCTCTCTCTTTATCTCATTGATTGTTTCTTTTGCTTAGAAGAAGCTTTTTAGTTTGAGTTCATCTCATTTATTAATTCTTTATTTTATTTCTTGCACTTTAGGAGTCTTGTTAAGGAAGTCGGGACCTAATCTGACATGATGCAGATTTGGGCCTACTTTTTCTTCTATTAGGCGCAGTGTCTCTAGACTAATTCCTAGATCCTTGGTCCACTTTGAGTTGAGTTTTGTGCATGGTGAGAGATAGGGGTTTATTTTCATTTTGTTGCATATGGATTTCCAGTTTCCCAGCACTATTTGTTGAAGAGGCTATCTTTTCTCCATTGTATGTTTTTGGCACTTTGTGTCTAGTATGAGATAACTATATGTGGGTTTGTTTCTTTGGCTTCTATTCTGTATCATTGGTCTACATGTCTATTTTGGTGCCAATACCATTCCATTTTTGTTATTATAGCTTTGTAATATAGTTTAAGATCTGGTATTTATTGTGATGCCTCCTGCCTTACTCTTCTTGCTAAGGATTGCTTTGGCTATTCTGGGTCTCTTATTTTTCCAAATGAATTTCATGGTTGCCTTTTCTATTTCTATAAGAAATGACATTGGGATTTGAATTGGAATCACATTGAACCTGTATAGCTCTTTGGGTAGTAGGACCAATTTGACAATATTAATTTTGCCAATCCAAGAGCATGGGAGATCTTTCTGTCTTTTAAGCTCTTCTTCAATTTCTTTCTTTAGTGTTCTGTAGGTTTCAATAAATGGGCTAAGGAGCTGAACAGACACTTCTCAGAAAATATACACTTGATCAATAAATATATTTTTAAAAGTTTAACATCTTTAGTAATTAGAGAAATGCAAATCAAAACTACTCTAAGATTTCATCTCATGCCAATCAGATGGCAGTTATCAAAAATACGGACAACAATAAATGTTGGTGGGAATGTGGGGGAAAAGTCACACTCATACATTGCTGGTGGGAGTGCAAATTGATGCAACCAATCTGAAAAGCAGTATGGAGCTTCCTTAGAAAACTTGGAGTGGAACCACCATTTGACCCAGTTATCTCACTCCTAGGTCTATACCCAGAGGACTTAAAATCAGCATACTATTGTAATGCAGCCACACCAACGTTTATAGCAGCACAAGTCACAATAGCTAAACTATGGAACCAACCTAGATTCCCTTCAATAGATGTGATAATTCAACAAGTACAAGAAGGCAGCCTAAAAAGGGCAATGGAACTGGGAATGAGAGAAGAAATAAAACAGTGCCCAAGAAAGAAACTGTGGTATATACACAATGGAATATTACTTTATGGCATTTGCAGGTAAATGGATGGAGTGGGAGAGTATCATGCTAAGCGAAGTAAGCCAATTCCAAAAAACCAAAGGCTAAATGTTCTCTGTGACAACGGGGAGGCATGGGAAAAATGGAGGAACTTTGGGCAAAGGGAGGGGAAGGTAGGGAGGGTGCATGGGGGCAGGAAAGATGGTGGAATGAAATGAACAGTATTACCCTAGATACATGTATGACTGCACATATGGTTTGAGGATACATCGTGTACAACCATGGAAATGTAAAATTATGCTGCAATTGTGTACAGTGAATCAAATGCATTCTGCTGTCATATATACCTAATTAAAATAAATTAATTAATTAAAACAAAACAAAAACAGCTCAATTTTGACATTACCTCAGCATGTCTGTACAACTTTCAAAGGAATCTGAATTCCGTGGTATGCTACTTACAATTGTTATTGTTATGTTTTAAAAAATTCCCATAAAGCCCACACACTTTCAAAATAAGATAAGGTAGAGAGTAAGAGAATGAAAAGAGAAGCCACAGACTGGGAGAAAATATTTACAAATCAAAGATAAAGGACTTCTAGCCCAAATATGTAAAGAACTCTCACACACAGTAATATGGACACAAATAATCCAATAAAAAATGGGCAAAACATTTAACACTACACAAAGGGAGATAGGTGGCAAATATACACCTGAAAAGATATGCAACATCAGCCATTAAAGAAATGTAAATTAAAACTACCATGAGCTGTCACTACACATGTGTTAGAATAGCTTCCACTGAAAAGACTCAACATTCCAAGTGTATGTGAGGATGTGGGGTGACTGGAATTCTCACACACTGCATGAAAATGGTGCCACCACTTTGGAAAGAGTCCAGTAGTTTCTTAAAAAGTTGAACGCAGACCTCCCACACCACCCAGTCCAAGAGAGGTGAAAGCTGATGTCCACATACAAAGATTGATGTGCAAATGTTCATAGTGATTTAGTTGTGATGTTCATAGTGACTTCAGCTGTAAGATCCCTGATGTGAAAACAACTGCAGGCAAAGTTGAAAAAGAATTATTCTGAGAGTGAAAATCTGGACCAAGAAAAGTAAATCTGGTGATTCAATGTCTATAAAATCTTAGAAAATGCAAACTACAGTAGGGACAGAAAGCAGATCAATGGTTTTGAGGAGACGGTAGAGGAGGTGGGAAGGAAAAGGAACAGGGTTGTTATTAGGCGATGCAAGAAAATGTGGAGGGTAATGGATATCAAAACTTATTAAGTTTTATACTTTTGTGTAGTTTATTATATGTCAATCATGCCTCAATAAAGCTGCTAATGAAAAAAATTGGTAGATGTGGTCAATATTTGTAGTTTAAGTGGAGCCTGAAGAATAATCAATATTTAACCAAGATGGTATTTAGAGATCAGGTGTGTATAATAAGTTAGTGATGATGCCCTGAAAATGTGAGTTCAACCTTCAAATAATGCCTGACATTTTTCATAGCCACCACAAGGAAGTTTCCTGATTTATTTTTATTTCATCTTTATTGGGTGGTAAACAAGGTGTATTTATTTTCTTGGTGACCAGTGAAATCCTGGCCATTTCCTCCCTAGAATGCTTTTAACCTCAGAAGTTCTGTCTCCCATGTTCTGGGATGTTCCGCTAGGAAAAAAAAAAAAATGTAAACTTGATACAGAAATCTCATGTATCACATATCTCACTTGAGTTTTTGAGATGGCTACAAATGAATTTTCCCATGTCTACCTGTTTTATGGTATTATTCAAACAAATCATCATTTCTTCATTCATCTTTGAAGACACGATTTGAAGTTTAATCATCCACATACATGAGCCACAGTCAACACAAATCACAAAAAGAAATAAGAAAAAAATATAAAGGCACTTATATTTTAGCAAGCTGAGATTTGGTTTCCAAATTCATTGAAATATAAAATTTAAGGCTACACTATCTTGTTTATCAGTGCTTAAAATAGCTTTTCAAGAGAAACACCATAGGCTTTTAATCTAAGATAATGATTAAATATGTGCATTCGCCTAAACTCCATTCTAAGAAATGACCATAAAGAAGTAAAAGAGCGGGTGGGGGGGTGAGAAGAAGAAACCTATAAGAATAAAGAGAATAACTCATCAGCATATAAAAGACATCTGGACACTGGAAAAAACAAGCATGATGTTGGCAGGAGAAGCAGCTCTGGACAATAAGAATGAAAGGCTCCAGAGAAGGTACGAGCCAAGGCTCCATATGGAGCCCCAGGGAGGATCTGGGCTCTGCACCTGCAGTTACAGAGGGCAGAGTTCAGAAGTGGACTTGAAAACTGGGGACTTCGTTAAAGATCTCTTTAGAGAGCAATTACACCCATCCCTTACCTACAGTCTGAAATGCAGAACAATACCCTTACCAGCCTCTTTGACATTTATTCCCATGCTCTTTCCTAAAGAAAAGAAACAAACCAAGACTCATTGAATGGCAGTTCATGCCCCACAGTAAAGTTTCCCTAATTTTAGAAGCTGAGAGACACCCAGAATCTTGTCAATCATTATGTCCTGTTTCTTGGTCTAAATATGAACAGGAAACCAATGATCATGGAATGCATAAGTAAAATCAATGGCACAAAACAGAAGGATCAAAATGAACAGTGTTCAAAACAGAAGGATCAAATTGAACAGTGTTCAAAAAAGAATAGAGAGAATTTTGGAAACAGGAGGGTACTAGTTAAAAAATGAATGCGGAATAAATAAATGAATGCAGCCCAGAAATGGACCACAGCAACTAGGGAACAATAGTATAATTTACAGTAGTCTAACAGAGAAGAGCAACCAAAACTACAACATAATGCCATTGTCAAGAGAAGGAGCTAGTAAATTAAGCTGAATGTGTTTCAATCTCACCTTTACTAGCTGCATGATTTTTTTTAACCAGGTTTACTTAGCTTAAGTCTCAGTTTCCTCATCTGTAAAATAAGGATTTAAAAAATACTCAAGTATATAGTCACCATGATGATGAAATTTGATGATTTATATAGCCACAATTACATACAATGCTTGACAGATGATGAACAACTTACACATGTTATTAATTTTTCTATTCTTGACAGGGCAAAGCTATTGTTTTTTTAATTTCCCCCATTTGACTAGTAAGTAAGACTAAGGATGGGAAAAAGGTACCTAACTAAGATGAGAAACTTTCTCAATAAGTTCAATAAATTCAATGAATACCCCCAAACACAAACTTTCAGACGCTGAATTGAAGTAAATTTCCTCTGGCTCACTTGGAGTTAGCAAATCATGGACCACAGGGGGAAATTAGAGTAAGGACAATAGACAATTAAAGAACAAGAGGTGAATCGTACAATTCAAGAATGTTTATATAGATATTTTTTAGTGCCTTGTTACTTGGAGAGGATTTCAAAAGTGGTAATCAATTCACTTGTTTGGATCTCAGTAAATACATAAAGATTCTTTAAATAGCTGCATATTCTGAAGTCTGCCTTAATGTCATTGGAGGAAGATGGTCTATTAATGGCTTAGGACAGTTATTACTTAGAGCAATTGGAATTCGTGCCATACATTTGAAGACAAGTTTCTTAGTTCAGCTTTCTTCTAGATCTGTAGTTACACTCAGAAACTGAGAATAATTTATTGTCATCAATCATCATTAAATTCCCAATTTTAACTTTGTATAACAGTAGTGGTTACTCGTTCACATTGCATGCACTCAGATGTACAAAGAAATGCAGCTTCTTTTTCTATTTCACTATAACCTAAAAGACTTCCTCATGAGTCCCCACATGGTTGAGAACTGGAGGAGGGTGGGATGGCCAGCAGGTGCACACTGTGTTTTCTCTGCAGATGTTAGTCCTGACCATTCATTTGCACTGTCTCTTCAAATGACTCAGCTTTTGCTTGAATGCTCAGGTGCACAGAAGTTACTTCTCTGTAAGCTCTCTCCACAGCCCTAGGGACCCTCCATGGGGGTATTCGAGGACTGCTAGACTCTTTTAGGTCAAATATTTGGTGGGAGAAACCAGCTACGTATCTTTCAACCCCCATTGAGCTGCTTTTCCCAGGCCATTTCCTCATGCCATCTTGGATGGAGAGCAAGTTTTTATAGTGACTGGCATTTTTTTAGGGATATAGACTCTCATACAATTCTCAGGAAAGTAAGAAATATAGAAAACTCTTTCTTTCTGGGACAAAACCTGTCTTATATGCCTACTGTCTCTTGAAAATCATATTTTGATATTAGAGGCTAAAATCTAAGCCTTTCTAGCCCTTTATATTTCTTCTATAGCATTCTTTAATTCTCCCAAGACAAATGAGTACTTATGGGAAAATATGACAGTGGAAATCTCATGAACACATTTCAGAAATAGCCCCCCAGTGTAAAATCGTGTTATTACTCCAAATTCAAGCATTTTAAATGAACAACATTAATTTTTATATTAACTAAGAGCCTTCCAACTGCTTTTGAAAGAATGAAGCAGAGAGAGAGAGAGAGAGAGAGAGAGAGAGAGAGAGAGAGAGAAAAGAATTGTTAGTTGAATGTAGAATTGATTCTTTTGTAGTTTTGAAACTAAAGAAATGCTTGCTAAATATGGGGATGCTTAAAAAGCATTCCAGAATTCAGGTCAGCTAACTAGTTATTTGATATTGGATGACCCACCATACCTTAAACTATTATTTTTAAACTAGGTCTATATTCTTTCTTAAAAAAAAAAAAACTAGCTTCCCTTTTTTGCCTTTTAGTCTTGCTAAGAATACCACATTTCTCCAAGCATGAAAATCATCTTCAACTCAATTTAATTCAAACCACACTTGGTACACTCGTGGTTTGTCCTGTGTTAGCTATCACAGCACACCTAGGCATGAACTTTCTCCTCAGGGAAATTTCTACATAATGGCCTCTATCTAACCAATCTCTGAGTCACATAAATCCTTCCTTGAAACATGTCTCATATCTTCCTCTTGCTCCTTTTTTCTATTGTCACTTTCTTCTCCTTTCTGAATCACAGCCATAGTATCACTGTGATGTACAACCTCCACCCAACCCTCCTCCTACATCATCATCTGAAATTACTTTTAGACTCCCTTACTGTTGGTGCTCAGTGAATATTTGTTGGATTAATGAAGTTCTTCAATGCCCATACAGTTGTTTCTGAACAGCCTAAGAACTGGATTCAGAAGTAAAGAGTAAGGGACATCTCTGAAGCCAATATTATTTCACTCAAGTGGGACAGAAGTCACTGCTCACCCACTACCCCCATTGGGTCATCACTGTATGACAGCCTTAGAACATTATGTGGGGTGAATCACTCACTGGAGCATTCTGGCTTTTTTAAAACTTCTTATTTTTATATGGATGTCTTACATGCATAATAACTCTTAATGGTCTTCCCTTTTAGTGTCTCAGGCCAGTCCCATATTTAATCTTACAAATGTGATGCCCTTTCCATTATTTTCATCCTTAATATGTCTTTAAACATTCAAAAAGCAATGCTAACAAGTGGTGGCACTTTTCTTTAAAGACTTCGATGGATGTAAAGTAACATGGCTTTCCTGACAGAGGTAGAGTTGGGGAGGTATTGAGTCTGGGCTCTAGAACCAGTTCTACTTCATAAAAATTCCCACTTTTGACCTCGCTCAGATGTGGGTTCCTACATGATCATGAAGAACAGCAGGTGCCACTGAAATCTCTTCAGACAGAGTTGCAGTTTCTCAGATGGTATAGGTGTTGTGTAAACAGGGCTGTCTCTGTTTCTTAAATGGAGAGAAAGTCATGCCTGCTGGCTCCCTGGGTCCGTGTAGAAGAGAGCAGGGAGGAGTTTAAAAAGAAGCCTGGTCTTCTATTTCATAAAGAGAAATGTGGTAGAGAAAGATATAAAAGAGAAATTGCTGGAGCAGAACAAGATGCTGTCCCTGCCGTCAGGAACCTTCGGCAGGTCCCACCAGGCAGCTTCAGTCTGGAAGAGAGCTGTTGACTGTCCTTTTATATAAGCTGATCCTTTCCCCAATCTTTTAAAGTAAAGCTTTTAATATGTGAGTAACATAAGCGTTATATAGGGAAAAAATAAAACTAGAGATGAAGGGAAAAAATCAGCAAAATTGATCACTCTTACCAAGTCATTTTATCAACACTAAATTGTTTTTTCTTCTCATGTATCTAGTACATGTCTCACTAACATTCTAGTTCCCACTAAATATTTTTTGGATAATTAATATTCATATGGTTATACAAGTCTATGGTCTAATATTTTTTCCACTTTAATATACTATGTTCTTTTTTAGTACTGGTAGATAGTCAATGCTCTCCATTTTAATGGTTCTGAAATGTTCTGTTAAAAGGATGTGGCACAATTTATTTAACAATGTTTATGTACTTGGGAGAGCATTCACATTTTTCTAGTATAGATCACACTGTGATAAACTTCCCCCATACAGATTATTCTGTATTGTGTGGGCCACTTCTTTTGGGTAGACCAAACTTTTCCTATGAAGAGCCAGGTAGCAAATCACTTTAGCTTTGCAGGCCAGATGGTTTCTGTTTTATCTTTGCAGCTCTACTGATGTATTATGAAAGTAGACGTAAACAACACATACATGAATGTGTATGTCTGTGTTCAAATCAAACTTTATCTATATGCAATGAGATTTGAATTTAGTTTTCCATGTGTCATGAAATGGTATTCTTTTAAAAATTTTGTTTTAACTGTTTAAAACTGTAAAGAGCCTTTTTAGTTCACAAGCTGTACAAAACTGGGCAGCCTGTATTTTGCTGACCTCTGCTCCAGAGACTAGGGTTTACTAAGTCAAAGGTTATGAGCAGTCAACCCCTCTCCAATAACAACCATCTGGTTCAACCATGTCTCCTGCCTGAGTTTGGGCATTTAAATGGTGTATTGATCACTTGATCACATGATTATTAAGGAGCTAGACCAAAGAACTCACCTTCTAGTGCATTACCTCTAGTCAGTAACCATATTCTTTAAAAATCCACATAAGAATGGCAAGCCTGTACAAAGGGATCATCTGGCCCCCTTCTGCTAAGGCCATCTGAAGCAAGAAAAGCCCCCATTTCAAGCTCTCCAGAGGGGCCCTCCAGAGTTTCGTCATCTAACCTGAATATTTTCAAATATATTTCATTCAGATTCTTCACTTGAGCCTGAGAACACCTGGCCAACTGCCACCTTCAAACAGAAAGACAATTATTAATTTAATCCATCTGCATTTCTTTCTGTATCCTAAATTGATAATGATGAACAAGAACTATTTCCTTTTGTGGATTGTGAAACTGAATTATAGAAGTGCCTTTTCTCGGATCAGACAGTGACTCGGAGAACAGGAAAAGTAACTCAGAATTCTACGTTCCCTGCCTGTAAGGCTGTCGTAATCCTAAATTAGGATTTATTAAGCATCCACTGGTTGCATGCCACTGTGTGGGGCACAATGGCAGTCAGTCCCACTCAGTTTTTTTAAAATTTATTAAATTGTACCCTGGATGATTAAATTGCTTCAGGCCATAAGTACAAAATCGAAACGATTTAATTAGGACACAAATAAAGCAGTAGCAGCAGTTAAAAAATGGTGCGTCGAAATATCAGCTTCACAGCCCCCAGTCTCAAAATCTGGAAGGGGCAGATTTACTAGACAATCTGAAGGCCAGGGGTTTTGGTCAGGCCAAGAAAAGAAGTGAACTCCCTACCAAGAGAAAACCCCTTTCCCTAGCTCTCTATAGATGGGAATGGAGATCCAACATTTTGGCTTACATCACTTGCCAAGGGTTTTCTGAATTATTTCCTCATTTTAAGGTATGAAGAAGGTACACCTCCTATTCTTGACTCCAACTAGAAGCTCAGAATTTTTCAAATTAAAACATTTGTTCAAGAATTCTTTATATCATGATCCTCTCTCCTCCTCATGTTCTAAGTATTTTTAAATCGAATATTTGAATAAACCAGACAATAAAGTATATGCAAAGGACAGAGTCAATTCGTCTACAGGAATATCATAGAAGCTATGGCCAACGTCATTCATGGCTGAGAGATATTAGAGGCTAAAGTGGTATCCAACTAAAACCAGTCCCAGAAGCAAGGAGGAGAGGAGATTTGCTTGTCTGTGTCTTTATAAATGAAAGAAGAAAGGTCATACAGATGTCTAGTGAATACATGACCAATTCTAGCTCAAAAGGGGTTGTTAATACTGCAGAGGATATAGGCAAGTTCAAGATAGCTTTGAACAACTTTTTAATGGTCAATTGCCGCAGTCTGGCTGGGCACAATTGATAAGCCACTTATCAAGCAGAAATGAACTTTATTTTTAGAACACATGGCACCACAGAGGTCTTCAGGAATTCCCTCAGGTCCCAAATGCCACCACCAGCTTCCTGCAAGCCTCTCAACCCCCCACTCCTCCTGCTCTTGAGACCAATTGGCTGGGTTGTGTGGGCGGAGCCAAAAGAGTCCCCCAATGAGCAGCTCCATAGTCTGAAAGGGCGGGGAAACAGCCCAATGAGCATCACCGCAGAGGAGCCAATCAGCTGGCAGCTGGAAGTTTGCTGGGGCCCCTTCCGCTGTGGCTCTCAACAGTCAATCTTATAGAACCAAGATTGTACCTAATGCAAATATAAAATGTACAACCAGAAGCAAAAAGGATAACCAAAAATCCAAAGGCCTCGATGCAATAGAAAAGAACTTGATCTCTGACCGTACTTTGAGAAATTGCTTTCTGGAAGGATCAATTCTTTTTAATTTTTTTAAATGATATTTTATTTTTTAATTGAAGATGGACACAAAACCTTTTATTTTATTTTTATGTGATGCTCAGGATTGAACCAGGTGGCTCATACTTGTGAGGCAAGTGTTCCATCATTGAACTACAACCCCAGCCCACAACCAATTCTTTTAGGCCTCTCTGTCTCAGTTCAGGTGTGTTCCATTGTTGTGTGAGATCTACAGAGTGGTCTGCTTACCAAGTTCTTCACAGACCTGAAAATTAAAATTCACTACACTCATGGGCAGGCTTCCCATTCCTGTTTTCTTTCTCTTTTTTTCATATATATATATATATATATATATATATATATATTTATTTATTTATTTATTTATTTTAGGGCTGTGAGTATAGCTCAGCACTTGTCAAGCATGCACTATGTCCTGGGTTCCATCCCACGAGCAGGGAATATTTTTGTTCACCCTGATGGCCTTAGTGCTTACTTAGCACAGTGGAGTTTAATAATATTTTTTTATTTTGGGATGTGTTAGGCAGAATGTTGGTGATTTATATCAACATGTATTTCATGTCAAATATTACATATCTATGTGAATATATGAAATATAACATATCTATATGTAAAGAAATATAAATCTCTGGGTAACAGAGGTTCCACTTTTCTCAGACTTTATCACTATCTGTGGTGCTAGGGTTTGAATGTTTTTATTCCCTCCAACATTCATGTTGAAACTTAATCCCCTCTGAAATCCCATATGATAATACTAAGAGGTCGTACTTTTAAGAGGTGCTTAGACCATGAGAGCTGCTCCACTGTTAATGGGATTAAGTCCTTCTAATAGAGACTTTATGTGGAATTCTGTTCGATTGCTAGCTTGTTCTTCCATTCTTGCTTGCTCTTCTGCCTTCTGTCATGTGAGGAAACAGCAAGGAGACACTTACCAGCTGCTGGGATCTTGATTGGTCTTTATTGTCTCTGGAATTATGAGAAATAAATTGCTGTTCTTTATAAATTACACAGTCTCAGGTATTCTGTTTTTCCATAGCACAAACAAAGATAAATGGAAAGCTTTTTTCTCACTCATTCTTGTGCTAGGTATTCACGCAATTCTATCTGCTCTGTTTCTGGGGACTTCAGAATTAATTTCAAATTAAATGAATAATCAATAACAATTATCATGGAGAAGGTATTAATTACCTTCTTAAGAACAATACTGTGTCTTAGTTCCCACCTGTTAGTCAGTTTCCATCACTATAATAAAAATACCTGAGACAATCAACTTATAAAGAGAAATGTTTTTTTGGCACACAGTCTTGAAGATTCCAGTCCATGATGGTTGGCCCTATTGCTTTGGGGCTGCGGTGAGGTAGCACATTATGATGGGAACATAAAGCAGAGCAAATCTGCTTTCTTTATGGCCAGGAAGCAAAAAAGAAGGAAAGAACAAGGAGCCTGAGTCTCAAAGTCCCCTTCAAGGGTATATACCACCAGTGACTTAGGGACCTCCTTGTATTTGCATATAAGATGATCAAAATGAAATAGTAACAGGTACCCAAACAATGGAGGAGGTGACCCAAAGGACTGATCAGTGACAAGTTACATAAATGAATGATAGAGTTTGGATAACAGAATACACACTGAAAACATTCATATGCTCACTCATTTGTTCAACAATGAAGACTAGGTGCCTACTGGATACTCTCTCTAGACACTAGATTCTGTCCTAGGTGCTTGAACAAAACAGAGACCCCTGACCTTGTGTATTTTGAATTTAATTAGAAGGTTTCTAACAATAAGTAGTAAATGTAATCAATAAGTGAATCATGAAGAATTTTAAGAAATGATAAGTGATAAGAAAGAAAAAAGTAGAGCTAATTAGGGGCTTGTCAAGGGTGTAGAGGTGGGTGCTGAGGTGCAGGTTGAATGGTCAAGGCAGGTCTCAGAGGGCAGAGATTTGAGCGAAGACTTGAAGGAGAGAGATGGTGTGAGCCCAGAGAATGTCACCAGGAAGACAGCGTCAGGCAGAGGGAAGAGCTAGAGCAGAGGCCCTCAGGCAGGAGGCTCCCGATGGGCTCCAGGAACAGCAAGGAGGTCACTGTTGGGATGCAGTGAGGTAAGAGAAGCAGGAGAGGCTGGAGGGAAGAGGCTGGGGACATACCATGCAGGGCTGTGTAGTCCTGCGTTGAGGCTTTGAGTTTCACTGTCAGCAAAATGTGAGGCTTTAAGCAGAGGAAAAATAGGATGTAACTGAGATTAAAGGGCTCACTCAGTCTGCCATGTAAGGAAGGCTGCAGCAAGAGAAGAATGGTTCATGATACTCTTTCAGTAAGATGAGAGGGGAGCATGGCTCTGATGGGGGTGGGGAGCATCAAGGTAATAAATAAGGGGAACAGGGTGATAGGATATTATGAATATGGAAGAAAAATGATTCCAGGACTACCATAGACAAGTTCTACCTGCAAAGGAAAAATTCACACACTCCCCTTTGTCATCAAGGAAACAAATAAAGCACCGTATGTTTATATTGTTTAAATTGAATGTTGCTGCTTGCATAATTTCTCAAAATGACTGACAGCACTTCACGTAAAGATGAGTTTGCTCTGACAGTTATTGTGGAAGAGTAGAATGATTTCTCTTGCAACCTAACACACCAATGTTATTTGTGTGTTTAGATTGCAGTGATTACTTGGGTCTACAAGAAGGGTAAATTGACTTTAAAAATAAATTGGAAGCTCATTTGAAAGTAAAAGACTATTGGGTGAGGGTCCAGGGGTAAATGAGAAAATAAAATCAGTGTCCATTTGTACAACAGGGCATTTTTCTATTTTCTTTATCTTGAGCAAACATTGAATATCATGGACTGTCCAAGACATAAACTGTATTATTGGCTTCTCTCTTTCAAATGGAATCTCCCTCATCCCCTGCAGCCTGGACCATCCATGCAGTGCCTGCTTTTCCCAGGGCAGATCTTGTTGCAGCTTCCCGCCCCAGGCCTCTGTGCTGAGATTTTCTGGTCTTGCCCTCAGTGACCGATGGAGCTTCAGGGAAAAGGTTCATCCTGATGTACAAAATCATCCCACAAACCCTCCCAGGGGACAGATGTCACAGCCGATCTCCTTCATGGCACAGACCCTTTCAGAAGTGGGTTTTGCTTTGGTTTGGGTTTTTGTGTTCCATTTAGCCAATATCTGCCTCTCAAGTTCTGCTTATACTAGAGATCCACCCATTGTATTGAGGTATTAGCAAAACTCCTGCCTGCTTAACTGTGTTAGTTCATTCAAGAGTTCAGAGTTAGCTTTGAGGCCTCTGCTGCATTTGAAGACACCCTCCCACCCTAAGGCACATCCCAGAAAGTCAGGCCTCTTAGCTCCACCCTACTGTCAATCTCTGCCATACCCCATGATGTGTCTCTGCTTTTCAGACAGTTTCTCCTCCCTCTCCCATCCAGTATTTCCAGGGATGAATGGATCCACTTTCCAACCAAGGGGCAGAGTTGCCTTTTTGGGTCTTAGAGCTTGTTGCATGACTGTTGTACCATGAGGAGTCTTGATTAAAGGTAATATAGCAAAGGAGAGTGTGGCCCAGCCTAGTTCCTAACAGGCTGTCCTGGCTCCTGTTGGTTGATGTGGAAGATATTCTGTCCCCAGATATCTTTCTCTGTGCCTCTGAGCTTGACTCTGAGCTTGATGGACTTTGCTGGTCAGAGGATGGTGATTAGCGTCATGCCAAACTTGCAACAGGTTCAATTGACAACATCTGGTTCTAAAGGCGCTGCTGTGTGCAGTGGGCAAACCAGAGAATCCCAGACATAAAAACAAAAGAGACACTAGTGGTCAGCTGTAGGGGCAACTGCTTGCTGAAGATCCTTAGCTGTGTTTGTGCAGCTGCCTCAGCCAGGACCCTATCTGCCTCTTCTGGTTATAAAAGGAACTGCTGCAGGCTAGTCCCAGTTGGTCCGCATCATCAGAGAGACTTCCTGCAGGTCCTGTGCTGCAGGCAGTCAGAAGCCCCTGTGTTTCAGAGCTTGAAAGCGCCATGACTAAGCTGTTGAACCTTCCTGATGATGACCAGGCTGTCTGTAGAGATGTCAGATGTGGCCAGGAAGGTCACATGTCTGTTTACAGACACAGCTTGGGCTAGGTAGGCTCCTGCAAGGGTAAATCATGGAGAGGAGAAAGCTCAGAGTAGGAAGTATGGATTTACACACACAGAAGAGTTTAAAAAGAAGGAGAGGAAGGAAGCGAGTATGGAAGGAACAAGGGAAGGAGAAACAGGGGAGAGCTGAACAAAGCACAGGATGAGCATTCAACAACCCAGAGCTCTTCCCTCACACCAGTTATACTAATTAATATATATATATATATATATATATATATATATATATATATATATAATTGTATTAGAAGGAACATCTTTTCTGCCCTTTCAGACAGAGTGTATTTTCATGATAGTGGCCTTGGATTTTAGATGTTAAGCAGAAAAAAAAAAGTAACTGCCTTTTAAAGAGGACTTTGTCATAGATCAGAAGGTAGATAATGAGTTTCACGAGGTGTTGATCAAAAAGCAAAACAAAAAAACCTTTAAATCCTGAATAAAATATGTTAAAAGGAGAAATGAGCAAATTGCCCATCTGGATTCAGGAACTAGTTGATGGCTACATGAAAAGATTGGTAGTGATCAAGGCATTAAGTTTTTGTCCCATGGTTTGAGGTTGCTACCCTGCCACTGAGCCACTTAAGTCTTATCAATAGTTGGGAAACTGTTGTTTTATCCCAGCGGAATGAAACAGGGGTATGGAATATAACCATGAAGTGTGTAGAGATCTTTCAAAGTCACGTTGAGAGTGATTTCTAGTGTCTGCTATTCCTCCTAATGTAAAAATCTCCCCAATTTCTTGAAAGGAGAAGCAAAATTAGTAATCTGAGCGGTCTGAGAGTGTCAGCATGGCCTTGGTAATTGTTGAGTATATCCAATGTGAATCTCTGTGGGCAGGAGGAAGGTTCTGCATGAGCCAAAGATAATTCACTCAGTTTTATTTAGAAATGATTAAGTATTTCATTAACTCCAGAGTCTGGGAGTGAGAATGTATTTCCCGGCTGTCAGATTACTTAATGAAAGCTACTGAGTTGGCCATTAAGGAATCACCTTCCACCAGTCACAGTATCCTGAACAGCAGCAAACAGAAAGACTTGTAGTGGAACCTGAGATCACAGAGAGAAGCCAGCAGCCACCTTTGTTAATTATTAGACAAATCCTGGTTAAGATTCTACATGAATCTGCACCTGGAAAACACCACCGTAACCCAAGAGGCTGAATGGCATTTTCTTCTAAAGCTACTTTTATTGAAAACAAATAAACATAAAGTGTTTAAAAAGAATTACCTGTATAGAACAAGGTAAGGAGCTCTACTAAAAAATATGTCCATTATCTGATACCCCAAAGTTACCAGTAGAAATATATTTCATTCTAAATGAAAATGACACAGTATGAGACACACTAGATTTAGTCAGACACCTGGATTCTAAAGCTCAAGACCACAGGCCGGTCCTCAAACACTAGGGGCACAGTTTCCTCATATGCAAAGCGGTGATAATAAAATTGACCCTGCAAGCTGCACAGGGCTGTTATGTGTCTCGGTGTCCTGCATAGTAACCATACTTCCTGCCAGCCACCCTTGTAGAGTGTGTTCCTCTGAGCACCTCTCCATTTTGTGTCTTTTTAAAATTACTATTTTCTGTGAAATGTCCACGGCAGTCAGCAGTGTCAATTTCTTGCAATCTCCTGTGGCAGTCTGGGGCTTCTCCAAATCACCTGCTCCTGAGTTGCTGCAGATCCCGGGATGACCAACAGAAAACTTTGTTGGCCTTTCTGAGATAATCGGTTGCTTTGTTTTTCACTCAGAGCCTTGACAAGGGACCTCTTTGGCTAGAGGAAAAACAGGTGGTGTGAGCCTAATTATCACTGTGCGGTCCTCCCTTTCTCATTTCCCTTTTTTGTCTTTCTAGTCATGCTTTATTTGCATTTTTACCCCACCATTCGAAGGAGATGCCATTTCTGCTCTCTCACACCCAGCCTGAGCACTTCCTTTCCCCAGGCAGCTGCTCAAATGGAAATACTGCGGGCTTTCTAAGGCAGCAGGCCGTGGTTCTAATCCTGGCTTAGGTATTTATGAGCTACATGATTAACAGTGACTTCTCTGAACTCATATCTCATCTGTGTAAAGGGAAGTCCTATCTGCTTCACGGGGTCTTTGTGATTAAAAGAGATTATATACATGAACTTGAGTCATACGAGTTGATCAATAAATATTGATTTCCTTACTCCTTTATTCATTACAATGTCTTACTTTCATTCTAAGATACTTGAATAGTGAAGTCCCTTGAGCCTCTTCTTCCCATTTCTTTCCCTACCTTCATCGTCTTCTCTCAGCCCCTCTGGACAAACCTCAGCTGCATGGTGATACACAGGAGCTCTTGTCTCAGAGAGCACAGATTCACACCTCAGCTCCTCTGCCTCCCGGCTCCAAGTCACCGACAAGTTTTGACCTGCCCTGCTATATGGGGCTGCAACAGGGCTCACCTCAAAGGTTGTCCTAATGGCCAGTGCAATGGTGCCACTGAAAACCTTAGTGCAGTGGCTTCTTGCGTGCCCTCTCGTCATTAACGCTGGCTCTATTCTTTGTCTCTCTTGTTCATTATTAAATCTTGATCCTTCCTTTACATTCATCACAAATAACTGGCCTTCATGTTCTTTTAACCTTGAATTTCCTCTTTCAGATTAACTTTTCCCCTCTCTGCCAAATTTCTCCTTCGCCCACACGCTTATTACAAAACCATTCAAGGGTCGTCACTCTATTGCAGATTTGCCAGAGGACATCTTCTTAAATGTTAACATTTTTTATTCCTTTTAAAGTCTTAAAGTTGTGTGCTACAGCCATTTAAGGACAAAGCTGGAGTCACTTTTATATTGTTGAAGTATTGATTATCTCTTGGTGTTTTTTGCCCTCTGCCCACAATACAGTATCACCCTGCCCTCTGAGATACATGCTTTCCCATCCCTTTTGTCTGGGCTGTGGCCTTCCCTTCCGTGTTCATAATTGTTTCTTCTCTAATTTTCACCCTATCATCTGCTAATTCATCTTTCCCTGATGAATCTGGATCAGTAACTTCAACTCCTGAATTACTCTCTATTATATGATTTACCCAATATAAGAAACAAAACCAAACCACACTATTATGTATAACTATAAAGCACTAATAAAAAACATTTAAAAAGAAGAAGGAGAAGAAGGATGAGAAGGAGAAGGAAAAAGAGGAAGAGAAGGATAAACAGATATTACCCAATAGCCTTACTGTGTACCATGAATACACTAGTCATGAATTCTAAAAAAGCCAACTTCCAAGTTGTCCTAATTCCATGTTCATAAAACACGATTTGGATTTTTTTTCTCTCATTAAAAAGTAGATTTCCTATGAGGAATAGAAATTCTCCAGGAGTTTGGTAGAGATTCAGATATCAATCTCAGTACAGTTTCTCATCTATAAAAATTGATCTATTTCTTTGTTTCACACATTGTCTTCTGTGTCATTATATTGTCATGTCCCATGTCCTCACCACACACTATCATCACTGGCCTAACCTCTGGGCCCAAACCCTAATTCTTCCTAATATAGTTCTGGCCAAGGATCTGCTATGGCCCTGTGTTATTGGACCCAATTCCACTCTGCTCTCAACAAATCCTAGCCCCTTAATCTAATAGATAATCATATGCAAACAGAAAACACTACACTAATTCATATCAATAGCTCCCATAGCTGATCACATAGCAGGCACCAGGTTCTGGGCAAAAATATTTGTATACTCTATGATTAATTCTCATAGGTACCATTTTTTTATTCTAATTTTACAAATTAAAAAACTGAAAGATGGTAAGTAACAATGTCCTCAAGGCGATTTAAATAGTCATTCCTCGAGATATAACTACAGCCTGATACAAAATTTAATCTCAAATTCTGATCCCAAAGCCTGCCTTCTCCCTTCTCAGTGCCTCCTTCAGAAAGATGAGTGGAGGAGGCAGAGAGGGCTCCCTTGGTGCTCCTCAGAGTGTCCCCAGGGCCCTGCTCTCTAAGTGCCAGGTACCATACTCTATTTGATACTGCTCTGGATATGGAAATCCTGTCCTTCATCCATAGGCGATTATTCAGAGACAGGCATGTGCTAGGTACTCAACATGCAGTGGTGAAGAACACACATGGTGTGTCCTCAGAAGGTTCCACAGAGCCAAGAAAATGGTCTTTTCTAATCAACACAGGGCAAGATGCAGAGATTCTTCATGAACTTACCATCAGGACACATCAGGGATCTAAATGGAAAATTGAAAAGAAAAAAAAAAGAACCATGGAAATGAGCCTTTTCATATAACCTTTTTTTTTAAGGTGGACACAATATCTTTATTTATTTTTATATGGTACAAATGACTGCTTACATCAAGACAGGTGGACTCAAAACAAGATTTTTGCTCAAAACAACCCCCAGAACCACAAAGGTGGTTCCTGAGGCTGCCGCAAATTCTTTCACAAATGGTACAGATTGCTGAGTCTCCTCATCATGGATAACAAAGTGTTGGACTCCCTGTTGTCAGGCTGCTTTCTGAATCCCAAACACACAGTTCTTCATCTAGGCTAGTCCCACTAGGGATACAAACTACTAGTTCTCACAATTGACTTCACCTTTGGAGCTCAGTTTAGCACATTATTCCTGATGAGTGAGATCACTGTAGCATCAGCTCCCTGAAAACTCTAGGAAAACCATATCCAGAATTCATGGAAGCTCCCGCTGCCCTATGGCAAGAGTCCAGGAGTCCCGCTGCCTATAGAAAAGGCTGTGTCTCTGAAATCCTACTGATTACAAGTTTCTGGGATAATATTTTCCAATATACAAAGGTTCAGAATGAGTCACCCCTACTTCTTGTGTTTATTCACATATACACACATTCATTCAAAAAATATGGAAGTATTTAGCATGTGGCAGGCACTGATCTAGGGGCTAGGACACAGCCATGCCTGAGTTATTCAAGATCACTGCTCCCATGGAGCTGAAATTCCATTAGAGAAGACAGAAAACAAACAAGCAAAAACATAGATAAAATACTCATAGACAGTGACAAGAACCTTGAATGCTTCAATAATAACAGTGATGATAATACTTCAAAACATTGGCAATGATGATGATACTATATAGTACTTAATATGATCCAGGCAGTATGCAAATTACTTTCCATGTATTAACTCATCACATCTTCACAACCCTAGGAGGAAAGTACTATAGTTACTTCCACTGAAGAAATGAAAAATTTGAGGCATGAAAAGGCTGGGTGAGTTGCCTGAATTCATGGGAACAGAGAAATGTGACAGATAATGGCACTCTGGGAGATGTGGGCTACCATAGATAAAACAGCCAGGGAGACTTCTCTTAGGAGATGATATTCCAGATGGAATCTGAATGGTGAGAAGGAGCCAGCCCTGGAATGGGGAAGAGCATTCCTGGCTGAGGAAACAAATGCTAAGATCCTGAAGTAGCTACGAAATAGGTGTGCTTCAGGAAAAGAAAGAAGCCAGTGTGACTGGCATGCAGTGTGCTTGGCTAGGATGATGTGCCGCAGTCTGGCTGGGCACAAAATCACGAGCCACTCACAGCCTTGTAGATTCAAACAGCAATTCTTTATTCCCGAACTCACACCGGCACTCTACACGCACGTTCTGGGGAAAATTCCACCTCCACCAGGCTCTGCATCCCAAATACCCTCTGAATCCCAGGAGAACTCAACGGGAACTCAAGGAGCGGGCGCCTGGAGGCAGCAGGATACGCCCCATTCCCAGCAGGATACACCTTAAACCTGGATCCGCCCTAAACCCTGATCTGCCCTAAACCCGGATCCGCCCTGGTCTTTGAGCAAGGTCACCTTTCATGCAATGTCACTGCAAATGACCTGGGTCCAAGGCAAGCCCATTTCCACAATGGAGAGTCCTCCCTCTAAGCAACATGGGGTAGGCTGACAAGGAAATTGCCATGCATCATTCCTACTTGGCTATGGCTCTCAGCAATGATGACTAAGATGAAGTGTAGGGAGACCACAGTTGGAGGACGTAGAGCCTTGTTGGTCATGATGAGAGCTTGGGTTTTCTTCTAAGGACAATAGAAGATGTTGAAGGGTTTAATATGAAAAATATTATGATACACATTTAAAAAATATGACTAGCTTCCATGTGGAGAATAGAGTGTAGATACATTTGGAGTGGAGGCAGCAGACAGAACAGGTGGAGAGACTATTTCCGGGAGGCAGGTGGGAGGTGAGTGTGATGAGAACTGATGGTCATAGGGAAAAGAGGGGTTTGAAATCAGCTTCAGAGATAGAGTTAGCACATTTTCTGTTGAGTTGAAGAAGAGAGATAAGGAAAACAGATCATTGATGGTTACTGTAGTTTGGCCTGACATAGTGACTTGTGAGAGCCAATTGTTAAATTGCCAAGTATTTTGCAAGCCAACAGCTAAACACATCCATAATTAACAATTAAATTCACAATTAAATAAATTATATTAAGTTTTTGTTTTTGTTTTCTCCTTGTAGTGCTAGGGATCGAACTGGGTGTCTGGCACATGCTTGGCAAGCACTCCCAAACTGAGCTACAGCCCCGGCAAAAACATTACATTAAAAGCAAAGGAAATACATTCCTCATCATTTCAATTTCAATACGTTTTAGCTATTATCTGTTATCCTGAGGTTATTTGTGGCTACATGTCTGTTGGGTGACATGTAGAATGTGAATGGCATGTAGAATGGCACTCTGTTGCACATCTTTTCTATGTTCAGTGACATCACGTGGGAAATTTGAACTCAGCTGTGGTGGAGTATTTACACCATGGAAATAGGCAGCTGCTGCAAATCAGGGCTTTGGTTATGGTTTTGTTGATTGTTGGGAGTTAAGAAAATGGTAAGGGAAATGTTAATAAAATCAGTTAGACTTGAAAGTGAATTGTGCCCATAGTCACCAAATTATGAATAGCACAAAAAATTAAGTAAACATGCTGACATATTCAAAATTTTTATTCATGTGGCATCTCTCTCATCTCCTTCTCATTTTCAATTTAAAATACCAGCATTGCCAAAAGCAATGGTAAATTATTGCCTTGGATGAGATTTTTTAAAAATTAAGTTTTGTTTTGTTTTAATTTGCTACCACAAAGGGAAAGATAAGGAGGATTATGTCAGATATAGACAAAATTTAAAAATACATTTATGTGAGCTGGGGTTGTGGCTCATCGGTAGAGAACTTGCCTAGCATGTGTGAGGCACTGGGTTCAATTCTCAGCACTACATATAAATAAATAATATCAAAAAATAAAGGTTCATTGACAAGTAAAAAATATTTTTAAAAAATACATTTATGTTCTGTACGAGTGAGTATAGTGTGCTACTGATTCGTGTGGACCTGTTTCAAGAACATATTAGATCCCCTCTTGGACCACAGGGACCCTTGGAGCATGGCAAAGTCTAGGTCTTGAGTATAGGTAGGTTAGGTCCTCTGTGTAAGCTAAAATAAGAGCCCAGTGAAGGAAGGAGCCTTGTTTTCTTGTTCACTGATGTATCCCAAGAACTCTGAACAGTTCCTGACACTCATAGTATTCAATAAATATGTATTAAATGAATGAAGTGTTGGCCATTGTGAAAACTTTATATGAAAGAGTGCCCCTGAACAGAAGCTTAGAACTCCAATAGAGGATTTTAAGAATTAGTTGTGTTGGAAAACAAGGGGAAAATAAACATAATGTATGTGGTTATTTTTTAACAGGTTTTAAAAGGATCTCAAGAGGAAAATGATACTAGTACTAATTTAAATATCATGGGATGAACTATATCTCTCACATTTTCCTTCTTCTCTCTATCATCTCCAAAAGATTTAATTATGTAATGATATTGCTTGGGTATGTTAACAAAAGTTGATCTCATGCTGGCTTTACAGTATGATTAGTATTCAAATAAATAAATAAAACCTGTTCAAAAAACTAACGGGGATAAGGAGGCTGATTCATAGTGGGATGGTGGGGGAGCATGGGAGGAATAGATGAACTCTAGAGAGGGCAGAGGGGTTGGAGGGGAAGGGAGGGGCATGGGGTTATTAATGATGGTGGAATGTGATGATCATTACTACCCAAAGTACATGTATGAAGGTGCGAATTGGTGTGAATATACTTTGTATACAACCAGAGATACGAAAAATTGTGCTCTATATGTGTAATATGAATTGTAATGCATTCTGATTTCATATATAAATTTTTAAAAATAATAAAAAAAGAATTTTCAGTATTAAGGAAAAAGATGTGAATGATTTACCAATGATAACTGCTTGAAACATGTTGTGATTGTGAAACAAATTTCTTGTGCCACTTTTTGATAAGTGAGTGTTTAAAAATATGGTATATTTCTTATTCTGAGTGCTTGGATGATACTTTTAAATTATAAATTTTATAATTTATAAACATCATAAATTTTAATCTGTTACTCCCATGTGAAAACAGGCTTTCAGTATTTGAAATCAAAGAATTTGATAATGGGAAGGAAATTCATTATCTAGATATGGGGTGGACTGTTATTGTAAAAAATTAATATGTTACAATGAAATAAAGTAACAATAAGACAAAAATATTTACTTAACTAAAAAAAAACTATCAGGGAACTTAAAAGAAAGAACAGTCATGGGGTTATTTCAAATGTTCATTTGCCACTTCACTTCTAAGTCTCACCTGAAAACCCCACTAAGATTTGCCATGCTGGTGCCTAAAATAAAATGTGGAAGAATTTCTATATCTTAAAAAAAAATTCTGGAAATTATCATTACAACAATTCATTTCTCAACCACTGTTCATGCTGGCCAATGATTAATCTTGAATTTTCTAGTGAGCAGAGCCAAACAAGTGACTTCAGACTTCAAAATCCCAGGAGTGATTTTGGCCTGACTCTGACTTTCCCAGAGGCAAAATTATCCTCATGCAGAATGCATCACAAATCCCAGAGATGACTGTCCCTTTCCAGACTCTAAGAAGAATTTTTAAAAAAATCAAAAGCCTATGCTTCCTTCCAGAATTCACTAGTACTCACAGCATTAGGCTTTATGCTCATTTATAACAAAGTATCCTCAGCTATGGGATCTCAAAGGTCTCCTTTAACACATTTTAGTAGGAAGAGAGATCATAATGATACAGATGACTCTCCAAATTAAAAATGTACAAGGACTTGCACAAAAAATTAAATCTTCATGTGACTTCTTTGTCAAATGGATACTTAGGAACAAGCTCTTTTTGAAAGACATTTAAACTTTACATATAGGAAAATAGTCACTCCTGGGAAAATAAAATAATAAGCTTATATAAAAAATCAAACTGGTATAATAGCATCATGAAATAATAACTGGTTAAGAAACTAAAATGTGAGAGCACCATATTTAGGAAAGTATCTTATAGGTATTATCAGAAATTTTTACTAAAATATACTGCTCAGCACCAAAACAGTCAGGTGATGGTGTTCTGGGCTTTGTGTAGGGTCATGTGTGTGAGTTCAGTGGGCAAAACAATGCACCCCTGTGCTGCCCCAGAGTCAAATCCATTTCAGCTTTCTCCCAAATGCTTCCTTTTGGATGGCTGATGTGAGCTTGTCCTTGAGCTCCTCCTGACACAATCAAGAGGGAGCCATAAACCATGAGTGCCCTAGGTGTGGACAGTACGCACTTGGCCGGAATTGTCTTCAAGTTTAAGAGAGTACACCATATAGCATAGTTATGTCCTCATGTTTCTTCCTATAAGGGAGTACTGACCTTAAGAATATATGTATCCAAATATCAAAGGACTTAAATTCTTGAAAATCCCTTTAAAGCTTCAGGTGCAATATATATGGGGTGTGTGTGTGCCTGTGTTTGTCTGCATATTTTAACTGTATAAAAATGTATATTAATTGAGTAATGGGATATCACATTATTTGGCTAATAAAGATTACAACATAAGTTCCAAATAGAATAATATTTCCAAAATGTTCTTAATGTTGGAATTGTTGATGTTGGCAGAAACAATAAGTCACTTGTACTGAGTAGATAGTATGTGTAAGACACGGACATTTATTGGCTTATTCCAGTCTCATGAAAACTGTATGCACTACGTATATTTGTCAATAAGACAAAAATGAGGAAAATGAGGCCAAGAGAGGGTAAATCATTTGCCCAAGGTCAGAGCTAGAAAAAGATGAAGCTAGATGTCAAATCTGGTGTCTGATACCTCTGAAGCCTCTCACTGACAAATAAAATGAGCTAAATGATGAAATTGCTAGAATTTGATATTCCTTAAATAATTTTTAAAAATAAGTCTTGTTCTCCAAGTGCCCCTGAATCACTGTTGTGGTTCCTAACTACCAAGTGGCAGGTAAACATGTGAAAATACAAGACATCAAGATTTCCAATCATAAGAATTAGGAAACAAATTTGTTGAATTTTATAAATACAGCAACACAAGCAAAGAGACACCGTGCATTTGAGGTGGGATGTAAAGACTACATCAAATCTAGAGCCAACTTAAAAATAATCTGTACACATCATCTTACAGAGAGCAATCCCTGCGTTCAACCATTTATAGTAGTGCTTCTCCATGTAAGATAAATGTTCCTGGGGAGTGGGGAGGGGGTATCCACCATTACTTTAAAATCCAAGATGGCTTGAAGTTTTTCAAATCACAAGCCATAAATAAGAGTAATGCTTGATCAGAAACAAAGAATTTCTGACTTAAAAAAATAAAACAAAACAAAAAACCCCAGTCCTTTGTGTGGGGTCTCCAGCAAGTCTGAGTGTGTGACAATACAGAGAACTGTAATTACACTCGATTAGCCAGTAATGATAGGGCAGATTCTGACTCCTTTAAAGTCTTCATTTATTTTCAGGACATTTCTGAATGGAAATGTCACATAGAAACACAACAGAAAAACACTTATAACGATGAGGGAAGATTTTTTTTTCTGGAAAAAAAAAAAAGTTACAGTTCATTGAGTCCCTGTTTTCACCCAATATATAGTTTAAGAAAACCATGCTTGAAACAAAGTGATATTGAGTTGAAATATGATAGAATGCAAGATGCCAAAATCATAATACCTGTAAGAAGAGGAACTAGAGCTTTCTTCAACCCCTAGCTTTTCCACTTATATCCACTCTAGAAAGCAGCACCCAGAGTCAGTCTGTTTTTTCATCATCACACAAGGTTCATCTTTATCTCAAGGCAGTTCATGTCTTCAACAGGCTAATTCATGTCTAGGTTTTATTCAGATCAAGTTACGGTCTCCTCCCTATTCGAGAAAATTATAAACTGTGTAGCATCCTTACTTTACTCTCAGAAGCATAATCCTAGGCTAATCTACATAATTAATCCGAGGAAGAAGCCAGGTCACTCCAAAATCACCTCAAGGTGAGACGGAGATACACATGGCCAAGGAGCAAGAGGAACAAGAAAAATGACAAAGCATGAGGGCCTGACCACAGAGGTTCTAAGAAAGTCCACTGTGCTGATTTATGGGCTAATATCACAGATAAGACTTTTGAGTCCCCACATCAACACAAAATCACATAATAGAATAGCAAACTACAGAATAAATGTGCCAATTACCTTAAAATTCCCTGACCACATCTATTTTATAAAATAAAGTATTTACCTTGTTAAGTACATATTAAGGTGGATTCCAAAAATGCATCTTAGATGTGATGTTTCTAAAAGGAGATTTCCATTAGTGCAAAGAGGGAGGTATGAACATGCACTCCCCCACACCCCCCATGCACCAACCTAAGTACCAGCCTGTGTACTATGGTGCCACAAAAATTCATTCAACAACAGAAAGGGGCTGCTCCCTTAACAGCCTTCATTGTCAGGCTCACAGAGGAACAACAGAGGGAAGAAAGAAGCACTGTACCTTTTATGACTGTTTCTGGTCATGCATAAATTTATGATGCTACATTAAGTAGGATCTGCAGGGCGATTCCATGCATTTTTGTCACGTGCTTCTGTCTTCTTAGCCTAGTTTCATTGTGTGTTGCTTTATTATGTTATAGGATGTCTTGACTGAGCTAAAGCTCAGATATGGATATTCCAAGAAAGTAGAATTAAGCAAGAACCCTATTTCCATCTTAGTACTGTATTCCCATTAGTACTTGTATTTGCTAATTTACTTACATTTTGAAGGGTATTTTGGGAAAAAGAATTAAACCCTGCCAACCTGAAATGTTTGTTCAATACCCAAATTCTCTTTCTCAGTCATATTTTATAACCTGTAGGATAAACATGTGTTTTTGAATAAAAATACAATTATTTGAATGTCAATTTACAGTTCGAGTCAATCAAATGGTTAATGTTTATTAAACTTATTGTCAGTAAATTTAAGACAAATCATGACTTCTCATGCCTCACTTGCACATTTATCACGCCTTCTATTAAAACACCCCTTATGATGTGGAGGTATGGGAACCTTCACATACTTATAGGGGGAATGCAAAACGTTGTAGCCATTTTGCAAAGCAGTATGACGGTTCCGTTACCAAATGACCTAGCAATTCAACACCTAGATAAAAACCTGTGAGTATTGAATGCATACATCTCCATAAAACCTTATACATGAATATTCACAGGAACATTATTCAAAATACCAAAAGGGGAACAACCCAATGTCCATCATCTGACAAATGGATAAATAAAATGTGGTATACCCATACCATTGAATATTATATAGCAATAAAAAGAAATGAGGTACTGATACATCAAATATTAAATGAAAGTAGCCAGTTACAATGGACAATATTTTGTATGATTCTACTGACATGAAATGTCCAGAATTGGCAACTCCAAAAAAAAAAAAGTAGATGGGTGGTTGCCTGGGGCTGGGAAGAGAGGAGGGCAAGAAAAGAGGGAGTGGGCATTGTCCACAGGGTTTCTTTTCTGGTTGAAGAAAACATTCTAAAATTGATTGTGGTGATGGTTGCACAACTCTGGAATATATTAAAAGCTAGTTGTGGGCTGGGGTTGTGGCTCAGTGGTAGAGCGCTTGCCTCACATGTGTGAGGCACTGGGTTCGATCCTCAGCACCACATAAAAAAAAAATAAACAAAGTTAAAAAAAAAGCTAATTGTACACTTTAAGTGGATGACTTTTATCATATGTGAATTATATCTCCATAAAACTGTTATTTTAAAAAACCTTATCAACAATTAAGTTTGCCTTAACTCACTCTATGTGGCTTAAGAGGACAATAGTTCTGTGTGGAACTATTACTAAGGTTCAGTGAACTCATTTCAAGGAATTATGCAAATGTCTAAATCAACAGATACCAAAGGATCCCTCCTGGGTGGTCCAGTCCACCAGCGTAAATGTCCCTTATGCCTCTTAAATTGAAATGGCTCTAATAGAAGGCCAGAACGGAATTCACCCCTAAGAACATGCATATAACTTGGAAAGTGTTAGGGAATCCACCCCAACCCCATCCATCCACCCTGTTAAGTTGTATACTCTGGAGAAGTTTGTAGGTATGACTTGCAAAATCTCCAGCATTCTGTCCAACAAAGTCAAAATCTCCTCACTTCTCACTCAGAGAGAAGGGACACGACCTGTGCCTCTCTGAACTTACGTAAAGGCACTGCCACTCTAATTTAGCCGACATCAGGAGAAGCAGACTGCCAGCTACACAGGGAGCCAAACGCCCTTGTCTGTCAGGAGAGAGAATGGTAACAGACACAAAGACAGGAGCAGAGTTGCAGCCTCTGAGCAGGTGAACATGAGCATGGGAACGAAATGTCTTGACTCAGCCCACGGCAGTATCAAGCCAGTGGACCATGCCATGAGTTCATGGGCACAAGAAATCTTGCTGCATTCTCTACAACTCCTAAGAGAACCACTGTCAGAAGGAGCTAAATTGTGGCAAGAGTGACAACTGTAGGCTCCTGGCAGAGAGGCAGGGGCAACATTCGGGTCAATCCAGTGATGTGGGTGCTTGTTTCCACCAGTGCCCAATCTGAGGCTACGGTACTGTCTTCATTCCTGTCTCACAATATTAGTTTCATGAACATGTCCAAGACTGTGGGAGCCACAGTAAAGAGGGAAATCCTGGACCGAGTCTTGGATGGGTACCCTGAGGACTTCCAGAGGTATTAAGGGGCAGAGGTTTTTTACAAGTCAGAACTTTCTGTCATCTACTATGTGGGAACACAGAGTCAGCCCTCCTAGGACACAGTGATTGATCAAGTGCCCCAAGGGGGCCTGCCCAGTGTCCTTTCCCTGACTTGCTTGAACCAAAACTGGAACGATCAATCCTTCCCTCAGGTTACTAAGCAGTGAATATCTGCTTCAGACTATAGCCTCATGCCCCTCCCTCAGTTTTTCCATTGAGGAAGACATTGGCGTGAAAGAATAAAGCTCCTTTGCAGAAGGAACCTGAGATAAGAGTTGGAGAGGGAGATCTAATGACAGGCACATCTGTAGTTCCTGTCACCTTATCCCACACCTCAGGTTGTTACATAGGCCAATCATCTCCGTTACTGCTTCAGCTACCTGGAATTTGGTCTCTGTCACTTGCAGTGGGGCGAGTCCTGAAAAATACAATGGCACCATCTGGCTAGTGAGGTCTGAGACATTCTGACTACACAAACATAGATATCGCAAGAGTTTGACAGATGTGTCAATGCTAGTTTTCTTCATAAACTAGAAAATGGACTATATACAATATTATGGAATACAGATGTGAGTGAATGGTACCTCATAATAGAATCCTCTTTTCTCCAATCATATAGTCAATCATTTACATTAACTCTAGCATTAAATTAATTGAATAGTTGAGAACATTCCCATGTGGTGCTGTAGAAATGATTATATATATTAGCAAATTAATTATTATGTTGAATAATCTACAAAGGTGAACTTGAAAATGAACAGAGTTTGTGCTGCACTGGCAGAGAATAAAGTGACCAACTCATTTTTATTTTTTTATTTATTCTTTATTTATTTACTTATTTTTGTGGTGCTGAAGATTGAACCCAGGGCCTTGTGCATGAGAGGCAAGCACTCTACAAACTGAGCTATATCCCCAGCCCCAAACTCATAATTTTTAATAGGAATTAGACTACTAATAATCACAGACCTTAGAAATTTTTTTAAAATGTAGTAGATAATCCATTTGACCTGCCACATAATTGCTGCATACTATAAAACCATCTGTTCTTTCAACAAGTATTTTGAAGAATCAGTGGTAAACAAAAAAGGCGAAGTCCCTACCATCCTAGAGCATTTCTCTGCCGGATATGGCAATAATTGCTACAGGCTCTATCCCATTCATCACCTTCTCTTGTTTTGTATTTGGTATAGAATAATGGAAAAACTGAGCCCTGCTCTTGAGGGACTCACAGTCTCAGAGGAAGAGACAATTTATATGTTACATGTTACCATTTTAACAGGCCATTGAGAATAAAGACCATTCCCTACCTTTTTGCTAAACAATAAAGAAACAGGAAGGCTGGATATTACTACTATGTTGCAGCAACAGTACCTCTTAAAACTCTGCTAGTTTGGGCACCAAGAGCCCTTTTGGGTCTTCTGCTCCATTAGATTCCCTTGTTTTTGCCCTTGAGCATGAAGTTGTGCTATTTTCTTTTATAAACTTTGGCAAAGTTCTGTGTTCTAAACTGCTTGCTGAATGAATCAATGAGTCTTATATTAGTGTTTGCTTAAATCTGAAAATCTTTGTTTAAGATATATTGCAAAAACACAACTATCAGTTTCACATACCAATATGTCAGGTATTTCTAACCATTCAAAATACATGCCCCATTATGGGTAATTAAGTAAGCAAAATCCATTTGCAGGCCCCTGAAGTGTCCCTCCTGCACCCTACTTGACCACAATGTCACATAAGTGGCTGGGGAGAGACAAACTTAGAATACCACTCTATATGGCTTTAAATACTAGCCTTTTACTGACTGTTGTGATCCTAGGCAAGTTATTCAAAACTTTCTGAGATTCTGATTCTTCATCCATGAAATGGGAATAATGCCAAACCCATAGGTTACTGTGAAGATTAAATGAAATCATGTCTATCAAGTACTTGAGAGAATGCCCAGAACACAATAATCATTCAATAAATAATTCTCTATTATAATTACACAGGAACTCATGATGATGCAAGTATATGAAGATGAAATCCAACTGTCACATGAAGAAATCATTTTCTTAGCTATTTGGTCCTTCCTATACTTATTCAAATGATTATTGCTTCCTTTAAAATATAAATAAATGATACTTTCCAAAATATCTGCTATGTTCTGTGATGATGTTTATTTTTCATAAAGTTGATAAGTGCATGATATTCTATTGAGAACTACCAAAAAAATTAAAATTAAGTCATAGTTCTTGCTTTCAAGAAATACGCTATAGGGCTGGATTTGTGGCTCAGTGGTAGGATGCTTGCTGGGCACCTGTGAGGCACTGGGTTTGATTCTCAGCACCACATAAAAATACTTTATTTATTTTTATTTATTGTATATAAATACACTATATAGGACAACGAGGCCAGAATAGACAGATAAATAGATATAGATCTATGTACCATGTGACAATTTCCACAAAAGAGGTACTAATAATGTGCAGTAGTGATTCAATTAAAGTAAATGACTCTGAGAGGAACTAGAGGAGATAACATTTAAAATAAGTGCAACACCAAGAGCTGATATTTCTGTGGGTGAGTGCACATTCCTGATTTTCCCTTCCTCTCTGACTATTCCTTCTTGGTCCCTTTCGTAGGTTCGTCTTCTTCCATCAAATGAATAAAAACCTGTGTTCCCCAGGATTCCATCCTCAACCTGCTTCTCTTCTAATCACAAGTTAGCTCAACCACTTGCGTCAGATCTGCCATTAAGTCCTGAATCTAAATCACTGGGCTGTTTTCCCCCGGGTTGCAGACTCAGTTATCCAAGTCCCTCTGAGATGTCACCTCATTCATAATACCCCATGAAGTCTATGTCCCCCTTCAGTATTCATTAGTCTTATTGGTGGTACCACTTTCTGCCCAGCCACTTGAAACCCATTCTGAAGGTCACTCCTAATCCTTCTTTTTTACTTCACACAATCACATAGAATCTACCTTGAAGATGTTTCTCAGATCTGCCTATCACTCTCTACCTTCCTTGTTACTACCCTAGGATCTTTTCTCTTGATGATGTCAGATCTTTCTGACTGGTCTCCTGCCTCCAGCAGCATTCTAGTCTCAATAGTGACTATTTAAACTAGTCTCAATAGTGTCATGGAAGTAAACTTTCTATGATGCAAAACTGGCCCATTTTAAATCCTTCAATGGCCCCCCAATGTCACCTAGACAAGTTAAAAATCTCTTGATAAATCATACCAAGTCCCTAAAATGAGGCACCTTCTTTCATTCCAGGTTCCAGGAACCCAACCATCCATAGCTTGCTTAATGCCTTTGTATTATGAGTCACACCTTTGTGCCCTTGTCCCTCCACATCCCCTGCCTGAACATCCACCTGCTCCTTTTTATCTGGATTTTGCTTTCCCATTTTCTCTTCAAGATTTTATCTGGATTTTGCTTTCCCATTTTCTCTGTCCCATGGTTATACTCCTCCAGAAATCCTGTCAAGGTGCTTTTCCGATGGGTGCCTGTGACACCCCACATCCCTTTATGACACTCATTTGTGCTGGGCTGTAATCACTGCTTAACTCATCCTCTCTCCCATGAACTATGCCTATCCTGAGGGAAGGCACTTGGGCATTTTCCACTTTTTTTTTTTCAGCTGTATCACTGGGTGCTCACTGGGTGAATGTGATAGACTAAGGTTCCTGATTTCATGAAGTTTCTATTTTAATGGAGTGTGTCTGGTCAGAAGGTAGAAGACAATGAATGAATCATTAAGACAATTTTAGAGTCTGATATAAGCTATTCAGAAAATAAAACAGAATAAAAAGTTACCAGGTAGTGGTGCCCCTTTGAGAAGATTTTGGAAATCTAAATGGTGCATAGTCAATTCTGTGAAGATCTGAGGAAGAAAGTTGTAGCCAACAGCTACCTAGCACAAATCCCAAGAAATGATTCTTCTTGTTGCCCAGACAAAACAAAAGCACAGATTGATGGAGCATAGTGAACAAAGGGACAGAGTGATAAAAGACGAGATTACAGAGACTGACAAGAAGCAGATCTCAGAGGGACATGTATACTATTTTTTGTATTCATTTTCTTTATATGTTTTTATTAGTTCTTCATAGTCATACATAATAGGGGGTTCATTTTGACATATTCATAAATGTATACAACATAATTTGCTTCATTTCGATCCCCAGTACCTCCCTTTCTCGGCTCCTCCTTCCTCTCCCCTATTCCCTTCCTCTACTCTCTGGTCTTCCTTCAATTTAGTAGTTGTTTTTTGAAATTGGTGCATTATAATTTCATGTAAAAATAGAATTCATTGTGATACATGGATGCATGCACATAGCATAATTTGGGCAATTTCATTCCACAGTTCTCTCCTCTCCTGCCTCCCCTTTGATTTCCTTCCTCTATTCTCCTATTCTCTCCTATTTTCATGAAATCCCTGTTTTTATTCTTTATTTCTATTTTCCACATATGAGAGAAAACATTTGACCCTTGACTTTCTGTGTCTGGCTTATTTCACTTAACATAATGTCTTCAAATTCCATAAATTCCATCCATTTTCTTGCAAATGATGTAACTTCATTCTTCTTTGTGGCTGAGTCAAACTCCATGTTGTACATATAGTACATTTTCTTTATCTATTCATTTGTTGATAGATACCAAGGCTGGTTCCATAATGTGGCCATTGTGGACTGTGATGCTATAAACACTGGTGTGTAGGTATTACTGCAGTATGATGATTTCCACTCTTTTGAATAAATACTAAGGATTGGAGTAGCTAGATCATATGGTGGTTCCATTTCTATTCTCTTTAGGAATCTCAGTATTGTTTTTCAACATGGTTGTACTAATTTGCAGTCCCACCAACAATGTAAAGGTGCTCCTTTCTCCCTATATCCTCACCAACATTTATTATTATTATTATTATTATTATTATTATTATTATTATTATTATTATTTTGATGCTTCCCATTCTAACCAGGGTGAGATGAAACATCCATATGCAGAAAAATGTGCTAGGCAAGTATTCTACCACTGAGCTACAAACCCAGCCCTTGTCTGTTTTTAATTGTTTCCTGTCTTCTACTGTTTTGGGTGTTGATTTGTTCTTCTTATTCTAGGGCTTTGAAATGTAATGTGACTTTCAATGAGACTTCTTCTTTATCTCTCACCCTGCACAAAAGTCAACTCAAAATAGATCAAAGACCTGGCAATTGGATCAGAAACTTCGTACCCGCTAGAAGAAAACATAGGGTCAATGTTCCAACATATAGCCAGCAACTTCCTTAATAAGACTCCTAAAGTACAAGAAATAAAACCAAGAATCAATAAGTGAGATGGCATCAAATTTAAAAGCTTCTGCATGCCAAAGGAAACAACTAAAAGCCTATAGAATGGGAGGAAATCTCTGTCAACTACCCTTCTGTCAGAGGATTAATATCCAGAATATATAATGAACTCAAAAACAACAACAAATAACCCAACCAAGTGAACTAAATAGACATTTTGCAAAAGAATAAATTCAAATTACCAACAAATACATGAAAAAATGTTCAACATCCTTAGCAATCAGGAAAATGCAAATCAAAATTAAACTGAAATTTTATCTCACTCTGGTTAAAATGTATTAGTTTTCTGCTGCTGCCCTAACTAATCACCACAAATGTACTGGCTTAAACAACAAAAATTTATTTTCTTTCTGTTCTATAAATCTTAAGTGGCTTTCTTTCTTTCTCTTTTTTTTTTTTTTTTTGTACCAGGGATTGAACTCAGGGGCACTCAACCCCTGACCCACATCTCAGCCCTAATCTGTATTTTATTTAGAGACAGGGTCTCACTCGCTTTTGCTGAGACTGGCTTTGAACTTTCCATCACCCTGCCTCAGCCTCCTGAGCCTCTGGGATTACAGGCGGGCACTACCGAGGACAGCATTCCTTTTTGTAGGCTCTAGGAAGATCCATTTCCTTGCCTTTCCAGCTCCTGAAGGCACCATAATCCTAGATTTGTGCCTCCTTCATTCATCTTTAAGCCCAACAATGTTGTAGCTCCCTGAGGATGAAACAATTACTTCCTCTCCTCTGTCTCTTCATTTCACTTTTAAGGATGCTTATGCTTATGTTGTGCCCACCTGGACAATCTCATCATCTGAACTCCTTAATTTAGTCCCATCTGCAAAGTTTCTTTTGCCATATAAGGTAATCTATTCAAGTTCCAGTGATTAGGACATGAACACACCATTCTACCAACTACAGCTATAGAAAGAAATGTGGACTTTATTCTAACTGTAATAAATAATTACAGGGCATATTTGAAAGAAAAGAGTGACATAAAGTGGTTTATATTTGTAAAAGTGTCCTCATGTCCTGTGAAAGGTCTATGTGGGAGAAACTGGAGGAGGGGAAGCTTCTTCTCTGTAGTCACAAGAAGGGATAATGGCCTTGAGAAGTATGATAGCCATGAAGATGGTGAGGACCATCCAGATTTAGGGAGCATTGGGAATAAAGAAAACAGAGCTTGCTGATGGATTGTATGTGCAAAGTTGATGAAACAGAAGGATCAAATTTGGGCTTAGACCACCATTACTGCCTAAGAATGGCAAGGACTGGAGAACCAGTGGATAGGTTTGAGGCAGAAGGTAGACAATAAGATGTAACTGAATGACCATGGTAAGTTTAAAATAACTATACAACATCCAAGAGAAGTTATAAAGTAGGAAGTCAGGTTTTTCTTAGTCTACAGCTAAAAACAAAAACTAGGGGTGGAAACAAATTTAGGAGTCAACAGCATGAAGCTGGATCAGTAATGAGCCTAGATGAGATTTTTCAGGGAGGAAAAAACAGACACAGAAGGTGGCAAGAGCTCATTCTGGAAGACTCAAGTATTGACAGGCTTCCTTTATGTTTAGCCCAAGTATCTAATCCTGGCAAAGAATGGCCAGTCCTTCTATATATTGTTGATGAACTGACAATATCAATTCTGGGATTAGCCAATATTAGAAACTAATTTATATAAACTTACAACTAAATAAATTTTATTAACACAAAGATAATAATTACTCAAAACTCATGACTTCCTAGTTATTTTACTACATGTTACTGTTACATATAGTCTTGAGGTTAGTATGCCCATTGTTCTCTCCACTTTGAGTGATATTGCATTGGTAGGTTGAAATTGGTCATAGTGGAACTATTTACACCATGGAAACTGGAAACTCTACAAATTAGTGTATGATGAATTGTTTTGTTGATTCTTAGACTCAAGAAAGCAAAAGAGAAAATGTTAATCATGAAGATTGCACTTAAAAATGTGTTCTGTCTATAGTCACTGCATTGTGGATAATAATTTTCCTCAAAATATTGAGGAAATATTTTTACAGTATGTGAATATTGTTATATGATTTAATGAAGAAGTTGCATATATCATTGACAAATATGTAAGGTTATCATGGATGGTTTCATTGTCTTATTTGTCTCTTGATCACTAATATGAACAAAAATATCAACTAACATCCATGTTGGAATTTCACTTGTGAATTAATTGCAACCATTGACTGGCAAGGGATTAAAGGATTTAGCAAAAATCAATAAAAGTATTCAGTAAGAATCAATTGGCTATATGGAATTTAGAGGAGTGATGCATATTTTATTATTACATATAATTGTGTACTTTACTGCACATCCTTTATAATAGTAAAATATATAAATATATAATAGCTGTCCCCTCCCCCCACACACACATTTTTCCCAGAGGATCATTTAAACATTTACTGGCATACCACTGCTTACCTCTAAACCTAACTGATATACATATAGTATTATATGCAGTATCAAAATTATTATGTTACTATCTACTTATGGGAAGTGACTAAAATATTCATAGCAAATTCATGATCTGTCTTTTAAAATGTTGATAACTTACATCATTTGGGTTGGGTTCCAGTAAAATTAAAATGGATCTGTCAAATAACATAAAACCTAGAGAAGCTGATGGCTGCAGTTTCTCTTTGTTTGCTCAAATGTATGCTTGTTAATTGATATTTTTTTTCTTCTTACACAAATTCCAAGCATTATGGGCAACTCAGAAAAAGAACAGACTAAGAAACTGTCTTGATTTTCTTAAGAGTTGCCTGCTGATCTATTAGCATTTGAATCCAATTAAAGCCACTAACCCACATATGGAAATTTAAGTTTAAATTATGTAAAATTAAATCAAATTAAAAGTTCAATACCTTAGTTAAACTAACCACATTTCAAGTGCTCAATATTCATACATGGCCAGTGGCTACCTTATTGAACAAGAAAGATAATAGAATATTTTCATCCTGGCAGATAGTTCGGTTGGATACCACCAATGCAGAAAATGCCTCACACACAGAGAACACCCCCCACCCAAATTGTTCCCTTAGTGATCACATTTTACCATATTTTTTAAGATGAAAAGTTTACTAAAATCAAGAAAAATTTTTCAGGAGTACATAAGCCACCGAAATAATCGCATCCTTGGATATAGTTAGATATTTAGCATTTGAGGTAGGTACACTATTCATGGGGCATCTCCTGTGGGTCAGCCATTATAGCAGTTACACTTCCAACTTCATAAGGCAGGGAGCTGAGGTGTGGAGAAGCTCAGCTCCTCATCTTTCCTAGTCCAGCCAATAAGCAGCAGCAAAGCTTCACCTGGGCCTCAGAGTTTCAGACTCCAAGGCTTGTGCTCCTTCTGGTACCATGAATCGTCTCTTCTCTAAACAAAAATCATGGGAGATGAACAGAACTGTTCAATTTTTGCCTGGATATTTTGGAGGTCATTGTGCCAGGAGGCAGCAGACACTAAGGCATTGACTCTATAGTCCAAATCCTGGCTGTGCCACTTAGTAGCTGTGCAACATGAACACTTTACTTAACTTGTGCCTCGGTTTCCTCGGTTTCTGAATGTGGTCTCAGTATCTATCTCAAAGGGTTGTGGGGCTATTTGAGAGTTAACATTTATAAAGCACTAAGGTGCTGGGGAGGGGGGCACCCTGAACAGCAGCAGCAGTGCGAAGCAGGTGGGCCTCACCTTCACTGGGCAAGGAAGTGAGTCCTGGGGGTGGGCGTTACCCAATGGGACTGGGCTACACCCCTCTGTTTGCTGTAACTCAATCTCTTGCCTTATTTGGGTGGAATTTTGAATGTATTTCCCCTAAACAAAAACAGAGGTTCAGGGTGCTCCCTCTCTTGCCTCTTGCCTCCTTTGTTGCCCTTGCCCTCCAGCGTGGGGACTGAGGTCTCCAAGCCATCCTTAAACCCGGAAAAAGGTATTTGTGTTTGCATGGTCTTTTCGTTGCCAACCCAATTCACTCCAAGTGATCCTGATTCCATCACCTGCACAGGACGTGGGCGATACTAAAGGAAAGCATGGCGCAGAATAACTGCTCTAAAAGTGATTTTAGAACAGCTGGCAAACTCTGAAACTTAATTCCACCATCTCATTCCTTTAAGACCTGAACAGACATAACTCATGACAAAGGAGGGACTGACAGGACTTCCCTCAATTGGGGAACAAATGTAGAACCGTGTGACCTCGCAGTAGAGCTCTCTGAATAGCGTGATTTAAAAGCACGAAGTTGTGACCAGTGTTGCCTATTTCCAACTAGGACATGAAATAAAGTGGACTCTCAACTGTATCTCATTAACAGAAAACCACGTTGACAGGTCTGGCCTACTGTTTTATTATTATTCACTTGTTAGTAAGAAACTGATATTTGAAAGCAATAGGTTTATCTCTTGAACCTAAAATATATTTAATTCATCAGTTATTTTCACCAGTATGTCATCAGTATTTTCTATGCTGCTCACATTTTTGACCAGGCAGATCAAATGGGGAAAACAATAGCTAACATTTATTGCTCACCTACCATGCTGCAGATGTTCTTGTCACATTGTCACAGACCTGCACAACAAGCAGTCCTGGGAAGACATTGCTATCTCTGTCACCTTTGAGAAAGCAGATTCATTAATAATTTGTCCAAGGTCACTCAGCTACTCAGGGGAAAACAGCATTTGAACCCAGATCCTCTTGATCATAAAGCCCAAGCTCATATGAAGCTGCCACCATTAGCAACAACGTGAAATAATATGAAATAAGGATGAAAGTGTGTGATGTGTCTGTTTCATTACCGTCAGTACATCTGAAGCAGAATTGCTAAAGTACAATAAAAAACATGGCTTCCAGAAAAATCATTAGTGTCATTATCCAGTAACAAGACAGACCCAGATTTGTAGCTGCCAGATAACCACCTTTGATGCAGAATTGTTGAGCAGGTGTGAACTCAGACCCAGGCCTGCTGATGGCTTGCTATCACCCGGGCTGTGTTTAGGAAGTATAGTTTGATTTTGCAACCCCTTCATCAGGAAAAGCAATGCTGCCCTTCTAAATACATGATTAGAAAAATGGGAATTATGAGTTTGTGCAATTATAAGTGCCTGTAGTAAACACCAAGTTGGTTTGGGGATGAGAGTTGAAGTGCTCCTGACCCTGTTTCCAACCTGTTGGAAGCATCATGACTTCCCCAAGGAGAATTGTTCCACAGCAATCACGCATCATCCAGACCTGGGCTTCCCACGTCCTGCCCCAGCTCTCCTTTGTCTGTACTGATCCCTCACTTCTTGCCTCCTCCATGCCTACCGGCTTGGCATTCTGATGGATTGGCTCCACTGGCTCTCAACCCTCCCACTTTGTTCCTGAGTCCCAGGCTTGACTCCTACATCCTGGCACAGTGCTCGTTTCTTTCTGCACTCCTGGTAACCAAGCTCTTTGGCTCAGTCCCAGGACCCCCTCCTGTGAGCCACTCAGCCCAGCAGACCTGGAAAAACAGCTCACCATGCCAAGCTCTACGCCCCCTCCCCAATTCTGGCCCCTGAAAGCCATGCCCTCAATGTTACCTCACCAACCCCTGGTCTCTGGAGCACCTGTGGAATTCAACTGAATCAGCTGCAGCCCCTGAAATCTCTCTGCCTTGCTAATGCACACTGTGAAAGGGGGCAAAAGTTCTGTGAGTGAGCAATGCCAACTTACCAAGGCTGTTAGGGAGCATGCTGGCAGAGCTAACTGCCAGAACATGTCCATCTTAGTAGAGGGACCAACAGCAGTTCTAGAGGCACAGGCCACACCTGCTGCCTTGCTCAAAAGAACTTCTAACCGCTCCACCAAAGACCCTGCTAAGGTTTCTTGCTATATCAGGAGCACTTTCTGATCCTTCATCTGGTCTAATTCCTAATTTTTACAAACCTGGTAAGACTGAGAAATAAATATACAGCATTCCAAGCAAGTGAGGATAGTCCTGCCCACAGCAATATATAAAAGGGGAAAAGAGAAAGGGGAATCGAGGGTGGAAGCCAACATTATTTTCCCCACCTCCAACAGGTACAAAGACCCTTCAGATGTTACATGGCTTGCCTATGACTTGCCACTCAAGTGTTTTCCTGAAACAAAACCACCTTCAGTTTGTACACAATTTGGCAAAGTACCTTTTGGAGTCCCTGGACAAAAACAGCAATGTGTGTGGTTTGGGTTCACACGGGGTTCACAGCAGTGTCCATCTTTATGGAGTTTACAAACTAATGGGGGAAGATAGACATTGAAAAGTCTTATGAGCCTTTCAAACAGTAGAAATGTTATACAAGAGAATTATAGGTACAAAGGAAGCTTCTAGAAGGTGGAGAAGTGTGTATAGGACCCAGAGTAGGATTCTTGGAGAAAATGGTGCTTCCGATGATGCAGAAGTAGGAGAAAGAGAGTTTAAGGCAGTTGGGAAGGGAGGAGAAGTATTTCAACTCAGTGGAACAGCATGAGTGAAGGGCTTGAGATAGAATAGGGTACATTAAATAAGATTGGAGAGAAAGATGTAGGGTGGAATATAGAGATAGAGAAAGATGCCTGTGATGAAGCCTGTGTTGGTAGGGACATCTGAAAGTGCTGATGAATGCCAGTGGCTCTGATGGTGGTGTGTGCAGAGTCACCGGAGTAGTCCTTTGTTAATGTCAGTGCCCCAAGCCTCCAGCCGCTCGGTCTAGGAAAGGACAGTGGTTGGAGTTCACGTGGTTCTCAGATGGCTGCATTCTGAGGTGTACCATTTTTCCATCAGTGGTCCCTTTTTTGGTGCATAATAATTGTACATCATAGTGGGGTTTCACTGTAGCCTATTCATACATGCATATGATTTTCATCAGCGGTCCTTTGGGTGCAGTGGTCTTTTGAAACATGAAGTACATCCTTTATTGTTTTAAAAATCAAATTGTGGGTGGTATGAAATATTGACCCTAGATAGTTAAAAGTATGGTACAACATTCGCTTATAATGTGGAACAAGTGAATTAAAGGTGTAACTTGTATTAGGAATGGTACTGGGCAGGGATGAAATGTGGAGTATTTTGGAGGGGGGGAGGAGAATGGGGGATTGAACCCAGGGGCATTCTACTACTGAGCTATATCTCCAGATCTTTCTTGTTTTTTTGAAAAATAAAATAAAATAATAGGGTAAAATAAGTGAGAGATAAGGCTGAAGCTCTAGGCAGGAGCTAAATCACATCAGCATCTTTCAGGCCACTGAAGAGTTTTTATTTTTATTTTAACTTAAGAAAAACAGGAAGTTGTTATAGGGTTTTGACCAGAAAAAATGGCATGGATGGGAAAAAAAATTGTTCTAGATAGAGTAGATAGAGTATAGTGATAGAACTTGGTGTGACAGAGAAGATAGGCATACCCAATGGACACATGGTATGTGAAATTTACTGTTGATTTAGTACCAGTTCCACTGTCTTCACATCTATCCTCATCATAGGATAGTTGCTTGGAACCTCATTTTCCAGAAATTCTTCCTCACAGGGCTCCAGCAAAGATACTTCCAATGACAGGCTCTGTACAAGATGTGGCAAGAAGAAGGAACACGCCGTTTCTGTAGTGTGGATGTGCACAGAGGCAACGTTCACAGAGGCCCCCAGGCAAGCCTCTGCAAGTCAGCTCCTTTAGCAGAGCAGAGAGTTGGACTCATTGGCTCTTGGCTTTTCAGAATCTCCTGATTGTCACGATTTCCTGAAAGTCAGCAGCAGTTTTTTCCCACCCTAGATGACCCCGGCCTTTCCAAAAGTTATATGTGCCTTTAATTCCCTCTATTAAATTCTTCCTACTTGAAATATCTAAAGTGGTTTATGCTTTCCCTAGTAAGCCCCAAATGTTAAAATCAGTGAAGACATTGTTACAGCATTTGGGGTGAGAGATTTTGGTGGTTGATCTGGTGTGGATAGCAAGGATGAAGAAGCTGGATTTAATATATCTTTATAAGGTGGAATCTATAGGACATTGCTGTTAATTGGATGAGGAGAGTGAGGGGGGATAAAGAGGTCAAGAATAACCATTGAATTTTTGGTTTAAAGGTCAGACAGTCTTTCTAAATTTGGAATCTAGTTCACACTGCTGGAAGGAATGTGGACATCAGGGTGTTTCAAGTTGCCAGCCCTCTAGGCTCCCTTCCTGGTGAAACTGCTAAGGTTGAAGAAGAATCAAGGGAGTCAAGTGTATGAAGATGAAGATGTGGTACCCTTTTCAGGATGTGCAAATCCATTTTCTGGAGATTATGGATCATTCAATGAGTTCTCTTCTTTTGGGCAGCCACTCCAGCCTGCTCTGGAGCAGAGGAAATAAGCTAAGCTTAGCCCTGTTTAAATCTTCTCCTAAAAGGAACTGCAAGGGCAATAAACAAGCAGCAGGAGTCAAGGTGAGGGCCAGGGTGCTGGGGATAATCAGGAAGGTCTGGTCAGAGACTACAGAGGGTGTGGAACACCAACAGAGAAAACCAAGTTACAACCTACAGACAAAGTTAGGTTCAAACATCAAAGAGAGAAAGTTCCAACACTGAGCCACGAGAAGATAAGACCACATTACTTGTCACTGGAGGTGGCAAAATCAGAGACAGAGAAGATATGAAGTGAAATTGTATGTGCTCAGAGGAGCTGGCTGTTGAACCGACATTCTCAGCAACATCAGGGATGGGGGCAAATTAGATGGTAGGTGTGATGAAGGTCTAGACAGAAAGCATTTTCCTTGCCAGTCTTTCTGTCCAGTGGTCTTTTGATTACAGGAGAACATGGCTCACCCACAGGCTGAGGCCACTAACTACATTCTCTGGAATGATTTCTAAAGTGCATTACTAGAGAAGCATAGCTGTCGGTATATCTCGAATGTGCCATAAAGGAGGCTTTGGGGAACATATGATGGTTTTAGGATTAACTGTTCATTTTCTTAGTGATCTCTTTGAGAAATTCCACCCATACATTGTAAGCTTGTTGAAGACAAGGTTCAATGCTAAATCCCTAATGCCCAGCACTTATAAGCACAGCACATACTCATTTAATGGATGAGACTGAATAGCAGATTCCAAGACACTTGACAACTGTATTCCACAGGCTAACTATAGCCTTTGTCCATTGTCATCTGTCTATGGGGAAATATGCCTAGTATTCCAACTTAAATGTCAGGAATACCACTCCACAGCTAGGATGAAAACTTGAACTTGTACATCTATAAAGTGGAGTTTATGGTGGCTAGTGTCAAGAATTTCAACTAAATAATGGTTGTAAGATGATAGCTCTTATATATGTCCATAGTAAAGTATCCCAAGGTTCATTCTTCCGGTGTTCCACTTCCCAACATCCACCCTAGAGACTGGTTCTTTTGCTCCCTTTTTGCTGTACCGACCTGATCTCCTCTTTTCTCTTTCTACTGCGGAACACAATTACATCAGACAATTTTCCTCCTTATCTTCTGACCCTAAAGATATTGTACTCTACATAGATTGATGTGGCTATAAGTGAATGAAGAACAAAATCCTAGCTGCATTCAGGTGGGAACTGTCAGAAGGAGCATAAATTTCTTGCTTCAATCCAAATGCAGAAGGCATTGCTTTAGAGACAGAACAGCCAGAGGACAGGTGTGCAACTTAAAAAGGAAGAAAGTCATTTCCCAGAAAACATGCAGTTGCAATTTGCATTCTACACAAAGAGCAAACCCTGTTGCATTTCCTCCCTAAGCAGATTTCTGCAATTATTAGAACTTGAGAATACAGATGTTAAAGACCCTGTGCTTAAGGAGTTAAGTTTGTGCAACTACAGATGGAAAGAATGAAAAGTTTCTGAAACTGGAATAAAACACCCCAGTATACTTAAGAAAAACTATCAATACATGTGGCATGAGAGAGAGGGAAAAAAAAGAGCCACTGGTAAAAAAGAAGAAGAAGAAGAAGAGGACCTGAACAAGCCACTACTTTAGTCACACCACAACAGAATGACTGATGCCAATCTAATATCTATTCTCTGTTCCCTCTAGTCATTGGGAAGCTTCAGCTAGAAAACTGTATTTCTAGTCTCCTTGCAATAGGACTGAACAATAAGATATAAGCAGAGGTCATTGAATGGAGTTTATAATTGGAATTGGAATTAAATACCCCAAGAAAAGCTTAAAGAGACCTTGTTGGGCTGGAAGTCCCCCTTTTATCCTTCCTGCAGGAGTTCCAGCAAACATCTTATGACCATGATGCAATCTTGAGGATAGGAGCTGGTGGAGAACACAACAGAAAAGCAGAAATTTAGGATATTGGCACTATTATCACCTCAATTTACCTCTGAATTCCGTTACCTTCTGACTTCTTGTATGCTAGCAAAAAAAAAAAAAATGCCTTCTTTGATTAAGCTGCTGTTATTTTGTCTTATTTAAGCCATAAATTCTATCCAAAATAGAGGCAATTAAGGTAGCTAGGACTAGAGGTGCAGCTCAGTGGTAGAGGGCTTAGCTAGCATGCAGGAGGCCTTGGATTCCATCCTCAGAAACATACACACACACACACACACACACACACACACACACTCCACACATCTACCTCTCATGGACTGTTTTCACAACATCACAGGCAGGAGACTCCTCACCTTTGGAAGAGCTTGGAATTTCTAAGGCCATCAGAGGTACAGCTCTTAATTAATACAGATAGTCTAGATTTCCATCAGTTTCCTTATGAGACAGAATTACAAATTAAAGTATAACTTTACTTTTGGGTAATTAATGTATATGAATTCTTGATTTAACTACTGAATTAAATTTCAAACATTAGTTCTAATTTTAAGTGTAGATTAAGTCCTCCTTAACTAGACTTTCTGTGTCTTATATAAAGTGGCACTCTGTAATGGATAACTCCGGGACTGAGGATGTAGCTCAGTGGGAGAGCGCTTGCCTAGCATGTATGATATTCAAAGACCTAACAAAGTCCACAAAAGGTAGGTGAGAAGAGTGGCTGTTTGGGACATCTTATTCCATTTCGGTATGCTTCACATTATATAATATGCTTCTCTTTGAAGATTTTTCCAAGAATTTTCATCAGCAGAAACAAGGAAAACAAAGGTTAAAAGGTGCCTTCTAACTGCAGCCTCTCTGGGTTCTATAATCCAGCTAGTTCAAGGAATCCAGAGGAAGGGTAAGAATCACATTATGGAGATCCTTATCGGTGTGTCATCTTTTCCACACTCTTCTTTTCTGGCATCGTTATGGACCAGCCTGCATCAGTATAAGAAGCGTACGGATAACAGGAGGGACCAGGCAGATTGGTGGCAAAAATGCCAGGGGAAGTCCTTCACCTAAAAGGGCAATCATTGTTACATGGAGAGGCAAAAGTGCTTAAAAAGAAAATATCTATATGAATGACTTGAAGATATAGGATATATGAAGGAAATCAATTAGTTCTAAAAATGACTATAATTTTTGAGTCTACATTTTTTTTTGCATATTAGAAACTCTGGGAGCACTGAGAACACATTAAATTTGGAATAGCCTTCCAGGGAGTTTATGACAATCAAATAAATACAAATATATAAGTGATTTCAGCAGAAATAGAATGTATTTCCTATCCTTAATATTATCTGCTCTTTGGTACTATGCAAAGACTAATAAGTGGATAATTGTCCTAAAGAGTGTTACATAAGTATAAAACGTGATTCATGTGTATATTTACAACCATAAAGACACGTTAATTGGTAGGCTACAGAAAGACTTAAGTTCTTTTACAAATTAAAAAGGGGACACTTCTGCTGCTGTGGCTAAAGTGCTGAGTATGCAACTGGGAAACCTAACCTTCTATTCCAGGATTCTAAATCTGGTACCTTCAGCAAATAACATCATCAATATTTTAAAGTCATATTTGGCTTCTGGTGAGTAGCAGTGGGGTTTCCCTCCCTCCTAAGATCCTTCTTGGTGCTATCTTTCTTTCTGCAGGGTGTGTGACAGCATTAACCCTTCTCCACAAAAGAAGATTCCTACCACCTTTCCCCCTGGCTTCAACCCCAAACATCAACCCCAAACTTTAAGCATCAACCCCAAACTTTTAGATTCTTATGTTCTTTGATGAATAGGTTATATCTTCTGTTTGAGTAAAATGACATAGAACAGCTATAAATTCTATCCAAAACAGAGGCCATTAAGGCATCTGGGATTAGAGGTGCAGCTCAGTGGTAGAGGGCTTGGCTAGCATGCTGGAGGCCTTGGATTGCATCCTCAGCAACACACACACACACACACACACACTCCACACATCTGCCCCCCATGGGCTGTTTTCACAGCATCACAAGCACGAGATTCCTCACCTTCGGAAGAGCTTGGAATTTCCAAGGTCATCAGAGGTACATAGTTCATTTAGTTCAGGTCTGGGGTCCCCAAACACCTCTCCATGAGTCACCTCTCCAGAAGAGCAGTAGGACTTGTAGAGCACTAAAGAGGTAGAAAACCTATATTCCTAATGGAACTTTAATCTTCTCAGGAGAATTCTGTCTTTGTTGGAAATCCAAGACATTGCAAGCAAGTAGGATAAGACCTTCCAAAGCCACAAGGTGAATACAGTGAATGTAAAGCCTAGAATACTTAGGAGAAAAACACCTGGGCCAAATTGTTAGTCTCTGAAGTAGTGATTTCCCTGTTTAACCAAAGAAAACCAATGGGAGCAGCTTTCTCCACTACTTACAAAAAGGAGAAAGATGGGTATCTTTCATTGGAGGCACGCATCATAAAATCATTTAATTATAAGCTCAAAGGGGCTTTGAGCTCATTTTGTACCTTCTTGGCTTTCAGCAGAACAGCATTAAGCCTTCCTAAAAAGATAAGACTCAATCTATTTTAAACATGTCCAAAGCGGGCAGTCCAGTTTTTGTTCCTCTGTCAGGGGAATTTTTTCCTTTCTAACCTGACCACAGGTGAATTCTTCCTATTACAAACCTGCAGGCTTCACATTAGAGTTTGGCTTGGTTTGCTCAGTTAGATGGTGAACAATCAGTCACTGTTAGCCTTTTCTACACTGACCTTCCTCTGTACATCTGTATGAAATAATAACAGTTAATTAGGATGTTTGGACTTAAATCAATAAATATGGAGCTAGATGCCAAATGGATGATTACTGACAGCCAAAAGACTGCTACCCATCTCTGTTATACCTTCTTGGTTCTCTGCCATCAGCTCCAATGCTAACATTCTCTCCCTTCCCCCATCTCTCTTTCAAAATCCCACCCTTCCACATTCACACACATACTCCACAACAAATGCATAAGCACACCCCTGAAGCAGGTAAACATTTAGACTTTAGCCCTCACCATTCACATTAAGGGGTAACAGTAAAGGGTACAGACTCAGGCATACACTGGGTTTAAATCCTGCTCTGGGACCTTTGACACATTTTGTAATCTCACTATGTAAACATTTTCTCATCTATGGAATGCAGAGAATAATAGTATCTACCATATGCAGGGTCAGTACTATAAGGATTAATGAGTTAATACATGAAAAGCCCTTAGAATGGAGTCTGGTACACTAATCCTAAGTCTTATGTAGTTTTCAGCTATTGTAATTGCCCTCCTTGCAGAAAAGGGACACTTGGAGACATCAAACTATTCCTGGTTGGGGCTAGGGTTGGGGCTCAGCAGTAGAGCGCTCTCCTAGCATGCGGGAGACCCTGGGTTTGATCCTTAGCATCACATAAGAATAAGTAAATAAAATAAAGGTATTGTGTCCAACTACAACTAAAAAAATCAATATTAAAAAACAAAACACCATGCCTTGTGTCCAGAACAATAGTTTGAGAAAGAAAAGGGGTAGGACTCAAGTTTAAGGAAGTGGATAAGCAAGAAGTGTCACCAGGGTGAAAGGTTAAAAAACACAGGACTTAGAACAAAAACTACAGGGACAGGGCAAAAACAGATATTTAACAGGGAAAGATAGAAGATAACAGAAGGGAAAAGAAGAGAAAGAAGGAAAACAAGAAGAATAAAGGGGCATGAAAGGAAAAGACAAGAAGAGGAAAGTGAGAATCAAAAATAACAAAGGAGATAAAAAATTGAAAAATAAGCCCATTTACAGTTGAGCTGGGTATCAGGAGAGGAAAGAGAGGAAGGGAAAACCAAACTGTTGACTACAGAAATATGGAAGCTTGGTACAGAAGGGATTGGAGAGAGAGGAGAGAAAAGTGGTAACAAAAAGTCTTCATAGGCAGACAGTATCTTCTTTCTGTGTCCTTAGATTATAGAAAGTGTGTATGCTAACTTAATCCACCCTTGATCCTCAAGGTGCAGGTCCTGGTTCCTCCTATTTTAACTTGCAGTAGAAACTGCTCCAGACTTTATCCCTAAGGTTTGCTTTGGCCAGATGTCTGTCTGACTTAGTCTCCTCTGATCTACTGACAAGGCCAAAATACAAGGATTCGGTCTTTACTTCATTTTCATAAGTTTAGTGATCATTTTTCAACCCTATTCCTACTCCAAACAATCAGATCCTGTAAAGGGAGCTGGTATTTTAATTTTTAGTTGTTGTTGTTAACCTTAAGGGCATCCTCCCATCCCCACTTTTTGGACAAAACAAGAGGGGGAAAACGATACAGTAGTGCAGGAATATGCAGCTTTAGGGTTCTAACTTGCCCTTCCCACCAAAGGGAATTACTCATTCAACCACTTGGAAACAGGAGAGACATTCGGATAAAGGTTTAAATACAACAGCATTGAAAAATATCTTTTAAGTATTATCTTTATTAAATTGCCTATTTGGTGCAAAATTATATCCCCTATTTGAGGAAGTCGAGAGACCTTCAGGGTCCTCCTAAGGAATTGAATCGGCCGCAAGCGGTTCATCTCGCCAGGGTGAGCCCGGGTCGCCGCCGCCGCCGCCGCCGCCCAAGTCACGAAGCCAGACGCGCTGCGCGTCTCTGTGCAGGACTCGGGAGACTGCAGCAGCTCTAGCGGTGGAGGCCGTGGCCCGGCGGCTCTTGGAGGCGGGGAGGAGACGCGACTCTAGCAGCCACGTGACCTCCTTCCAGCCGCCGCTTCCAGCGACCCAGATCCGTCCCCGGAACCCGCGCCCGCCGGGCCTGAGGCTGGGGGTGGGGGTAGCTGCCGGGAGGACACGTAGCGACGGCCCCTATCCCTGCTGCGCTCCAGTGCGTGTACATTTGGTGTTCTGCTACCCTTGGTTCACGTGCCACTGACAATAATGAATGTTTCGGAAATCACCAGAGGAGAATGCAATTATTACTCTAAGTGCAAGAAAAAAAGCTTGGCTTTAATTTCTGTTTATTCAGGAGATTAATATATATTTCCTCCATCTCACCCCTCGCGGACCAAGTTGCGGCAGCACGGGACCGGAGACCTGGGGGTCCCGCAAGACACTTTCCCCTGGCCTCCCAGGACCCTGTCTCCTGCCGCTCAGGGCGGCGTGGGCAGTGCTCATCCCCAGGCACCTCCGGGTAACTCTCACTAGCAGTGAGTGAGTCATGCTCCTGGTGTGGCTCTGGAGAAAGGTAGCCCCGCTCGTGCTAGCCTGTGCTCCCGCGGCTGCTGGGCGAGCGCGCGCGCGCGCACGGTTTCCCCGCGCAGTGATGTGGCAGCAGCGGCAGGTCGGATCACGTTGCTGGCCCTGTGCTGGTACCCGTTTGAGAGAGGATTAAGGAGGGAGGCTTTGGAGGTGCCAGCGGTAGTAAACGTGGGCTCGGCACACTCCCGGCGTGGCTTATCTCACGGGGGATGGGGGCTCAAAGAAAGAACGTTAGCGTCACCAGAGGCGCAGAGGGGCGGCGGAGTTTCGCCAGAGAGTGATAAATGCTGCATTGCTTTTCTGTGGCGGCCCCTCTCGTGCCACCCCCTCCACCCTCCCTACCCCCGCTCTCTCCTCGCCGCGTTCCTCCGCAAGCACAAGAGGCCCCAAACGTCGTCATCTGCTGCTGTGATTAGTGGCACCGCAATTCCGGCTGCTGCGGGAAGTTTAGGTGGCCCAGGGACAGTGCGTCTCCGAAAGGGATTAGGATTGCGACATTCTGACCCAATAATTACATTTTCATTTATCTGAAATCCCTCGTGGAGCTGATTTCAAATTGCCCTTTTCGGGGCAACCTCCAATCCGCGCCAAGGGTTCCCCCGGGCCACTGAGCGGTGAGCAAACAAGTCTCCAAAATTTCCTTCGAAACCGAAGTTTACCCACCGCGAAATCTCTCTTGTCATTCTCTAATCCAAATCAACAGCCCATCGGTAGAAAAGCAAAAAGCCACGTTCACGTTTCTGCACCGTAATGACGACCGAACCGCGGGAGTCGCGTTTCCAAGCCAAGGAAGCCCCGGCTGCCCCGCACCCCGGCCCCCTCCCCCCTCAGACTGCATCGCCTTTGGGAAGATGAATAGCTTGGCCGAAGTTGTTTTTCCTTTCCGGTGGCCCTGATCAGGTGTCCCCGCCCCCTCCCGCCGCCGCTCGCCTTCTCCCGACGCCCCCTCCCGGCCCGGCCCCTCCTCCCCCGCCCCCCTCCGGGCTGGACCGCGGATGGTACGTTCCGCACGTGAGCTGGGTGCTGGTCTGGCCGGCGACGCGCGTGCCCTGTGGCCAAACACTGCCCGGAGTGAGAGCAAACTACCATCGCAGTGGGGCCGGCGCGAGTGTGTGTGTGCGTGTGTGCCAGAGAGCAAGCGACCGCGGGGGGGTGGGGGGACCAACTGCTTCACACTTTCGACACTGCACTGAAGAGGGAGAGCTAGAGAGAGAGAGACTGGAGACGCACCGATCCCCCCAAGATCTCCCAAGGCTACCGTCCCACAGATTATAGAACAGAGACCCCAAAATCGAAACAGAAGAAACAAACAGCGATTGAACATGGACGAAGGAATTCCTCATTTGCAAGAGAGACAGTTACTGGAACACAGAGATTTTATAGGGTAAGGTGCAAGCACCCTTGCGAATATCTGTCTGGGCTTCGGTTAGATTTTTTTTTTTTTTTCCTCCTCCAGAAAGTGGTATGGAGCGGATAAGGGCAGAGCCCCTCCCGGAATGGGTGCCTGATGATGATTTCTGTTTTGCAGACTGGACTATTCTTCTTTGTATATGTGTAAACCCAAAAGGAGCATGAAGCGAGACGACAGCAAGGTAAGTGTAAGTTTCCGATGTTTCCCATAACCTGCCTGGATAGTTAATTAGGGCCATTGATTTCACAGTGAAGCTCTGCCCGCAAATATATTCCAGCCTGTGAGCTTTCCCAACTGTGAATTTTAAGTGGCTTTCTGGATACTCTCAGGGGTATATTAAACATCATACCTGAATTTAAATTGCATTTCAAGAACAGTCCAGAGGAAAGAGGTTTCTTGGGCATAGTTCTATCACATAGTATGTTGTGGAGGGGTGGGAGTGGGAGGATTGCTGTGTCCAGTGAATGTTTAGCTTATTGTTTTCTCTCTTCCACGACACTTATATTAAGGATACCTACAAATTACCGCACAGATTAATAGAAAAGAAAAGAAGAGACCGAATTAATGAATGCATTGCTCAGCTGAAAGATTTACTGCCTGAACATCTCAAATTAACAGTAAGATGCACATTTTCATTCTTTGCTGTATCTCCAAGGGCGTTATAATAGCCCCGTACGACTTACAGAGATGTAAGAAAAAATGTAAATATTAGAGGCCTGACTTAAAACTTGTTCTATAGTGTACAGTTTCCCAGTCTCAGAATGGGTGTTTCAAGCTGAAGGCAAGAAAGCATTTATAACCTGTCTTAAGGAAAGCTCAAGAAGTGTAAGAATAGTAGTTCTTTCAAAGTGCTTGCCTAAGTTGCTGTGCTGAATGGAGAGCCATCAAGCCAAATGTGTGCTTTTAAGTAACCAAGTGCCCCCTTCTCTTTTGCACCACTGCAGACACTAGGGCATCTGGAGAAAGCGGTAGTCTTGGAATTAACTTTGAAACACTTAAAAGCTTTAACAGCCTTAACCGAGCAACAGCATCAGAAGATAATTGCTTTACAGAATGGTAAGTCAGTTCAGGGAGGCCCGTTAGCTTGCTGAAGCGGGGCAGCCCGCAGACAGCACCCCCACCCCTTCAGTGGACTCACTCTCACTTGTGAAAATTGCTTATACTTTCCCTTCATTGGCAAGTGCCCATTTCCCGAAGCATCCTAGAGGCTTTCAGCTGAACCCGGAATCAGATTTTTATTTAAAGTGGCGGTTGCGCCCTCTCCACTTAGGTTTTTCAGCTGGGAGGACAGCGCTCCCCCCCCCACAACCCCCGCCGCCCCCCCTTCTCTCGGCAACCGGTGGATTATATCACTCGAATACTGAGGAAAAAACGAGATCACTTTAGTCAATGTAGGGCCCACGTGATAAGCAGATGTTTTAACGTCGGTATTTTTCTTCTTGCCTCCATTCCTGTCCCTACCCCCCACCCCCTGTTCATCCTAGGGGAGCGATCTCTGAAATCGCCCATTCAGTCCGACTTGGATGCGTTCCACTCGGGATTTCAAACATGCGCCAAAGAAGTCTTGCAATACCTCTCCCGGTTTGAGAGCTGGACACCCAGGGAGCCGCGGTGTGTCCAGCTAATCAACCACTTGCACGCCGTGGCCACCCAGTTTTTGCCCACCCCCCAGTTGTTGACTCAACAGGTCCCTTTGAGCAAAGGCACTGGCGCTCCCTCCGCCCCCGCCCCCACCGGGTCCACGGCCGCCCCCTGCCTGGAGCGCGCAGGGCAGAAGCTCGAGCCCCTCGCCCACTGCGTGCCGGTCATCCAGCGGACTCAGCCCAGCGCCGAGCTCGCCGCGGAGAACGACACGGACACTGACAGCGGCTACGGCGGAGAGGCCGAGGCCCGGCCAGACCGCGAGAAGGGCAAAGGCGCAGGGGCGAGCCGCGTCACCATCAAGCAGGAGCCTCCCGGGGAGGACTCGCCGGCGCCCAAGAGGATGAAGCTGGATTCCCGTGGCGGCGGCGGCCCGGGGGGCGGCGCGGCGGCGGCGGCGGCCGCACTCCTGGGGCCTGACCCGGCCGCTGCGGCTGCGCTGCTGAGACCCGACGCCGCCCTGCTCAGCTCGCTAGTGGCGTTCGGCGGAGGCGGGGGTGCACCCTTCGCTCAGCCCGCCGCAGCGGCCCCCTTCTGCCTGCCTTTCTACTTCCTCTCGCCTTCCGCGGCCGCCGCCTACGTGCAGCCTTTCCTGGACAAGAGCGGCCTGGAGAAGTATCTGTACCCCACGGCGGCCGCCGCCCCGTTCCCACTGTTGTACCCCGGCATCCCCGCCCCAGCGGCCGCCGCCGCTGCTGCTGCAGCGGCCGCCGCGGCCGCCGCCTTCCCGTGTCTGTCCTCGGTGTTGTCGCCCCCTCCCGAGAAGGCGGGTGCGGCTGCTGCCGCGACCCTCCTGTCACACGAGGTGGCGCCCCCTGGGGCGTTGCATCCCCCGCATCCGCACGGCCGCACCCACCTGCCCTTCGCCGGCCCCCGCGAGCCGGGGAACCCGGAGAGCTCTGCTCAGGAAGATCCCTCACAGCCAGGAAAGGAAGCCCCCTGAGTCCTTGAGTCCTTCCTTAGAAGGGATGGAGGTTTAAGCGGAATAATAATAATACAAGTTAAAATACCCTTAATGTTTTTAAGGGAGGAAGCGTGATAGATGCAGGACAGGCTTAAGGGGGGGAAACAGGTGTTTTGTGTACATTTGGAGTTCCTGTTTTGCTCAATTCTCACCACCCCATCCTCCGCACACTAATACCCCCCCTACACCCCACATACACCAGCTGTTAAAGATCCTCTGCGATAGCTATTGGTTCTTTTTTCTTTAGTTCCCTTGATAAGTTTTGCCTCCTTTTAGGCCATCTTCCATTATCTTTTAAAATGTGGAACCTAATTCTAGAGAAAGTAAGAAGGGTCTTCTCTGTGGGTGACCTCATTGAACCAGGGAGGGGAGAAGGTGCCAAGTTCCTTGCCTGGAGTTGATAGAGGACAGCGGGTAGTCTTTACATAGAGCCTTGTTTCAGGGCTGCCCTGCTTGTTTTAGGATGAGGTCCACAACACATTGAGGATCTTTTTAAGCTAGGCATTTTGAAAGGCATATATTTTTCAAAGAAGTGAGGATACAGTTGCCCCACTGCGACCTATTCTGAAGTGGTTAAAATGGTATCTTTTACTAACTTGCACTTGTTTTGAGAGACACAGAGTTGGGCCATCGTCAGCACCAAGTCAGGGAAGATGGATGAAGAAGCCCAGAACCATTCTTACCATCTTGTGCTTGCACTTTATTGAGAAATTGACCATGAATCAGTTGGTTCATCTTAATCATCTTAATTCTTCTTCTTTCTCTCTCTCTCTCTCTCTCTCTCTCTCTCTCTCTCTCTCTCTCTCTCTCTCTCTCTCACACACACACACACACACACACAAATAAATATATGTTACATATGTTGCATATATGTTGCATATATATATATATATATCTGAAGTGCATCTATTCTCATTTAATCCATCTTGTTTCTAAATTTCTGTAATCTTACTGTAAAAAAAAAAAAAAACAAAAACAAAAAGTGCACTGAACTTAAAAAAGAAACAAGTCCAAACTGATTTATCCTGTATTCTTGTTAGGTCATAAAAGTGGAGGAAAGCTTGAAACTGGTCAGTTGTGGTTGGAAATGCTGTAAAGATGTGGAAAGAAGCCCTGTAAGGCCTTCCTATCTCCAACTCTATGTATTTTCTGGAGACCAAACCAGATACCAGATAATCACAAAGAAAGCTTTTTAAATAAGGCTTAAACCAGGACCTTGTCTAGATATTTTTAGTTTGTTGCCAAGGTAGCACTGTGAGAAATCTCACTTGAATGTTATGTAAGGGGTGAGACACAACAGTCTGACTGTGAGTGAAGAAAATATCTGGGTCTTTTAGTCAGTTTGGTGCATTTGCTGCTGCTGTTGCTACTGTTTGCCTCAAACGCTGTGTTTAAACAACGTTAAACTCTTAGCCTACAAGGTGGCTTTTATGTACATAGTTGTTAATACATCCAATTAATGATGTCTGACATGCTATTTTTGTAGGGAGAAAATATGTGCTAATGATATTTTGAGTTAAAATATCTTTTGGGGAGGATTTGCTGAAACATTGCACTTTTGTTACAATGCTTATGCTTGGTACAAGCTTATGCTGTCTTAAATTATTAAAAAAGCAAATAAATAAATACTGTCTGCAAGAAACCAGCTGGTTTAGAAAAGTTTAGTATATGAAGATAAACTAGAAATTATCTTTATATTCTAGTATTTTCAGCACTCCATAAATTCTATTACCTAAATATTGCCACACTATTTTGTGACTTAAAAATTCTTACTAAGGAATAAAAACTTTCTATATGATATGAGATTGTCTAATAATTAAAAAAAGACATAATGGATGCTCAGTTAGCTTTAGAGTATTTGTAAGTATAAACACAAAAGTCATTAAGTTTCTCAGATATACAATTTTTTTTTTTTGTCATTGGCCTGATATCACATATTTCCAATCTCTTGCAAGCCTGCAGGCTCTGGCTGTGTCTACTTGCTTATTCCAGTGTATCCTAATGAAAAGCTCAACAGAAAAACCTACCAATAACTTGCATGGTTTGTTTATGTTCAACCCAATTTGCTCATGTTTTTATAATTGTCAAGATTTTCACTTTCTGTCTGTGACATCAGGCAGCCTCTTCTACACAGTCTGGTGTGTTCCTCTTTTACTGGGGTCCTGATTAAGTATATTACCACCTCGGGATGCTTAATTTCTCCAAGTATTTTGATTCATTAACTTTTATAAAATAACTCTGTTGTGGATGAAATAAGTTCATCATGAAATTCAAGAAACAATTTCTAGACCTTTACCATATTTATTATCAAACATGTGACTTGATACAGATGGAGTGAAGGATTGTCAGTGTTTAATTCCTGTAGTGTCCTCAAACTCCTTGATTTGTGAAGATAGTGAAAATGATAGCCTAAATTTATAAGACATAGTGAAAGTGCTCCCTCTGCTGACATTATGGAAACTCAACTGCAAGTTACTGAATATGGGGCTGGAAGGAATGGCTCATCCAGTTCCCTGAATTTTATAAGAAAACGAAGTCCAGAGCTATTGGTATCTTCCCAAGGTGACATAGCTACCTACAGCCAGCACTAGAGGCCAGGCCTGCTGTAGTCCTCAGCCAGTGAACTACTTTCCACTGAAGCATCTTGGTCCAAGTAAGATGAATTTGATTGGGCAACATTCCTGAAACTAAATGAGTAAACCATAGGAACAAAGGAAATAAAAAAGAACCTTAGAAAGCTCTTTAAGATTTTTGAGCATTACTGATTTATTAAACTTTAGAAGGATAGTTTTTCCAATTAAACCAGAATCATGGAGAAAGCAGCATTTTAAATATTTTGAGCTACATTTGAATGCTATTATTACAGTAATATTAGTTTCATAATTTTCAAAAAAAGATTCAAAGTAAATCAGAAGTTAATAAAATGTTTTAGCATTTGTATAATTTTTGTGTGATAAAATAGAAAAATTTAGGATTGGATCAGACTTGATAGATCAGTTTAGTCCAAATGCCTTGATAGCATCAGCATAATAAAATTAGGACAGAAATGAAAATGCAAAGTAATATTGTCTGTTGCACTTAAGAATATAATTTTTGTTCATTCATTAATTTTAATGGATTGAAATCTGAATTATAATTCACTAAGGAGCATTCTATATCTTCAGTGGTGAAATTTCAGCTAAATTGCTTTGTGGATCATGTGAATTTCCAATTTTAAGAAAAATATGAATCTTGAGAATTCCAATGAATTTTAAATACATATATTTTTCAACAGACGTTATATTGAATTGATAAATGTCCTTTTTCCCAAAGAACTAAACTTAAGCACATTTTAAAGGCACTAGCAACTGTAGCTATGAAAACATGACTGGAATTTTAGTTCCTATCATTGTGAAACTACTTTTCATTTAGTTCTCTGTAACTTACTATATAGGCTGTAACTTTGGTTATTGCCTGTCACCTGGGATTTGTTCAAATCTTATGTAGAAGGAGGCTCAGCTTGTTCTTGTCTGTATCACAAGTCAATTATTGACTTCTCCATGGGAGGTGATTGCCAGTGGAGACCTTGCAAAGATATGGCTGGGCAAACAGACGAAAGCCTTTTACTTTAGATAAAAACGAATAGAGCTCTCATGAATGAATTAAGACAAGTATAATGCCAAGAGCTGGCTGTACTATTGTGATAAAGGTATTCTACTTCAGATAGCAGTCTAATACTTTATGGTTTTTTTTTTAATTCTGAAATTTTGGACTTTCAGATTAATTTACTTAGGCCTACCCATTGTTCTCACTATGTTATTTTAAATAAGTTCAAAGTGGATTTGCTAAAGTCCCAGCTTTTCAGGGGAGAGTTTAAGTAGGGGATTGACATGGAAAATTATCACATATTTTCTGTGATTAAAATGGGATTTACACCAAAAAACGTGCAATTCATGTACTTTAAAAATATGCTATTTTAGGAATTGTATATTTATCTTAGAATTTCTTGTACTTGTTCAATGAAAATTCCTCTCAAATATAAAACTATGCTTTTTTTTTTCTTACAAACTGATACTTAAAAATTCTAAATTCAGTGATATTCCACAAAACAACAGTTTAAACAAACTGTGTTCAGGTGTCAATGCCATTTTCTTTTTTAAAATCTTACTGGAAAACATACTAAAAAGTTTTACACATATCCTCTTACATGTTTTTGGAAAAAATACCCTGAACATATTAAACCTTTCTCAATTCAGAGTCGCCATTATAAATATCACTCTATACTCTTGAAGAGTATTTGCTCCTGTACTGATTTTTATTGGGTTCTTACAAACTGAAAACTTATCCAAACTTATCCAAAGTTTTCAGTTTCTTTATTTACAAAGCCAGGCTGTCAGCTGTCACTTCTTGATGGTCAGAGTGCTACCTCCATCCCTTATCTAATTTGCTACCTCTGATTTACTGTGGGCTAGGAGACCATTTAAACAAAACCACACCCATCTGAAATGTGTCTAAAATTAGAATAAATAGGTTCTAACAGAGGACCTGAGGGGCTCTTCTGTACATAAATTGTGTGAGTTTGTAGACTCTCCTGAGTCTTCTTTTTATTATTGTGTCCTTTAACTTCCAGATTCTCAGCTATGTTCCATATCAGACTCTTTATTCAAAAGCTTCAAATACTTCTTGTATGTCTCTATCATTTTCTTACATAAAAATAAAAGCAACTTGCTAACGGTTTTGGTCCACAGCTAACAATAAATTTTCATGTCAAAACAAATTATTTGATTGAACACTTCTTTCTCTCATGTTGGTTAGAATAGGGGACCAAGGGACATTTATGAAAACAGATTCAGCATTTTGACTCATAGATGACCCTAGCTCCTGCTTCTCCAGTGTAACTTCTCCCTGACCTTGGGCTTTAGGGGTGCTGATCCAGCAAAAGCATTCTGACAAACTGACAGGATGGGTGTGTAGGCCTGGATGCTGCTTCTGTATTTAGATACACCTACTGCAGAGCCTCTGGGGAGTAGTTTCAGACTCATTGATTGTGGCATACTCCTTTTCTTTTGGACTTAATAAATAGCATCAGGATTCTGATTTTTGCTGGTGTGGGGATGGGGATTGACCAGAGATCCAACCCCTTGCCTCTAGCATGCCAGGGAAGCACTATACCACTGGCCTATACCTGTAACTCCAAACATTTGTTTTGCTCTAATTTTATGCAAGATGCTGTAGTACATGCTGGAAAACCAAAGAAAATCTCAAAATCTCAAGCTCCTGAAACATTCTAAAACAAATTATATTGCAATGTAGTGTTGGAAGGGTTGGACACAAAGGTCAGGTGGGAAGAAAGGTTGCTAACTTCATATAGGTAGATCAGAGGCAGTCTGGGGAAGTAGCTAGGTTTTACAGAAGAAACAGATAATAAATTCATGAGATCATGTCCAAGAAGGTAGCTCTGGCACAGACCTATCTAATGCTAAGCTAATCTGCAGGGACAATTTAATATTATATCTGCACTGAGGTCTGACCAAAGATTTCCTAACAGTTTGGTCTCTTTAGAATTTGACTGCCCTGGGCTCGGGTTGTGGGCTCAGTGGTAGAGTGCTCACCTAGCACATGTGAGGTCCTGGGTTCAATCCTCAGCACCACATAAAAATAAATAAAAGAATTTGACTGCCCTCATGGCTCTCACCACATCTGCTCCTGAGGATCTGAACCATGGACTAGGGAGTCATGACATTTCCTACTACAATGGGAGATATGGTACCATCCATCACATAGTATCTTATGCAGAGAAATGACAACAGGTATCTGACAAGCAGCTCAGTCTCACCTCCTCCATGAATCTGTTCTACAAGAAAAGCTAATGGTGATTTCTTTCCTTTCACATAAGGGAGTGGTGATCATGTTCTTAGTACTCACAGGGGAAATGAGAAAAACAGCAACTCACAGAGAGGCATGGCATCCTAAGGCTTTTTTTTTTTTTTTTTTTTTTTTTTTTTCAAAAATCTCTGAGAGGAAGCTGAAACTAGAAACTTATCCAAGGTCACAAAGTCCAATAAGTGACAGAACCAAGGTTGGTGCTAGATTTGTTAGTTTGGATCCTACTACTTTTCATACTATTACAAGAGATAGTGATGAGGAAGGCTGAGGATTTCTCTTGAAATAAATTGAGCTAGTCCATGTGAGATCCTAAGTGCCAAAATATAGTTATTGGTGGAGGCAGGAAGATTATCATGGTAATAATCTTTCTAAACTATGGCACAGAGTCATGCAATAATCATAATAGAGATTAAATTCTGCCAAAAATAATTTTCAGTCTTCTACAAAGAACAACACTATTCTGCTGTCTGCTCACTTTATAGGCCTCCAAAAATGAGCCCTTCCTGGTCTAGAAGTCCCCACTTGATCTGGTGGACTTTCCATCCCTATTTCACTCCTCTGTAAATGTGTGGTCCTCCTTAAGCTCAAGCGTTTCTCCACGAAAGAAGGAACTCTGGACCAAAATAACGTAGGAAGCTGGAAAGAGGAAACCTGTAGAATTGAGCAAGTAGGAAAGAAGGGCCATGTGCTACAGTTTTTATATAGGGTATTTTTAGGGCGTTGTGAACTTTAGCTAGAGTTTCAATTTTGGAAGCTTTTCCATATGGGTGTGCACAGAGAATATGATGTGCTGAACAGAGATAACTGAGTATCCGCCAGATAGTTCTGTAATAAACTTTGCTTCCATATGCAGCTTTGCAGCTTCCTTACTGTGATTGGAAAATTGGCTTTCACAGAAGGACTGAAGCCTAGGTACAACTTCTGGAGACCTCAGTTACTTAGAGCAGCCAGAACACCCGCTCTAACTTGACGATAAAGACAACGGATTCTCTTTCTGATATGTTAAGAAGGACTCAGTTTTCAAGCATGTATCATCTTGAGGAAGGCTTACCTACCTAGCTATAACGCAGCTGTGCAATCTGCATGTGGCTGAACAGATAAGAGATACCTCTGTGTACGTACGTCCACACCCGAGGATCTCTGCAGACCTTCCCAAGTGGGTGCCACACTGCATGGGCGGCTGACCTCTGCGTTCGCAATGCACTCAAAACTGATAAACCAACCCTCGCTCCTTAAACCGCCGTTTAAGCCTTGCGTGGTTGGGGAACGAAAGGGGGGGGGGGCGGATAATGTCATCTGGCTTGAAAGCTTCACGGAGCTCTAGGATTGGAAAGAGAGAAGCATTCTTAGGTTGCCTAGCGATAAAGCCGCCGATGATATCATTCTCCCGGAGGTCGGCCTCCCGCTTCCCTACTCTCCCCGCCCGGCTTTCCTGCCTCCCTCCCCTCTCCGTCTCCCACGCCTGGGTTCAAAGTACAGCCGCACCGGGTGAGCGGGTGAGCGAGCCAGAGCCGGACACGGCGCGTCACGTGCGCCCGCACATGTCGGGGCGCACGCTGAGCGGCACGTGAGAGGAGGCGAGGCGGGGGCGGGGAGGCGCTGGCTGGCTTCTCTCCGCGCGTGCGCGCCACCGCGCCGCGTCCTCCGCTCGCCAGACTCGGGCAGACGGTAGCGGGCTGGCAGGGGGTGCGGGAACGGAGTGGGACGCGGGAGGAGCTCTCCCGACAGCTGCGCCACTCCCTTGCCCTCCGCCTCTCAGCGGGCCGGCCTTGGGTAGTCATCCCTCCCGAATTAAAGCTGGCGCTTACTCTCGGGACTCCTCGAACCGTTCTGACACAGCAGTTTTCGAGCGGCTCTCCCGGGGGCCGGTTAGAGGAAGGTCGGCAGCGGCCTCGGGAGAGCCTGGAGGCGGAACGCCAAACCTGGGCTGGCCGCGACCGGGCGGGACCTGGATGAGTCCTGACCCTGCGCGAGGACTCGGGGAAGCCCGGGCGGCGGTAGAGGGGTGGGGTAGGGAGAAAGTGCTAGAGCTGGGCTCTGGGCAAATGAAGTGTTGCAGTACCAGCTGGTTGGAGGCAGTGCTTTTCATTGGTCTCACGTGCAGTTTTGCAAATTGCAAAATTTCCTAGGCAGTAGGAATTTGTTTAATTGTGATAAAATATATTAAGGCTTTCCTTTCAAAATAAATGAAATTATTTTTTTGGCGTCGATGGATTTTGCATGGTATAAGAGAATGAAGAAAACTAATGTAGCCAGCGGCTGAAGATGCATTTTTAAAAGTTACGTATTTTCAAAAATTATGTACAAGGCCCTTAGGAAAAATGATCAACTTTCAGATTTTCACGTTTTGAAGTGACCATGTTATTTGATTTCACACCTCTCAAGACATTTATAAATGGTCTAAATGAATAGTTCGGAGGAATTTGGGGTTCCTAATGTCGATTGGATAATTAAGAATTTCCAGGGCTGTTGACACAAGTAGGGAAGCTCCACTACCCCCGGCAAATATGGTTTTGGTCATGTGATTGAAAGGGATCTCAGGTGTTGCTAGCAATATTTGGATAGGTCACATGCAGGTTTTTGCTAAGACTTCATAAAGTGGTTGTAAACGCTGCAGTCTAAAGGTTGCTCTGAGTGGCACCCTGGAGACAAGACTTTTGTAAGCTAACAGACATTAGCCAAACACAAGGCTTCCATTGTTTATTGTTTGCCTTTTAATGATATATATGCTTGCTGTCCCATAGGTTAATTTGGAATAACACGCCCCCCCCCCCGCATTAATCTGCATGAAACAGTTTATTTACAAAATTCTGAAAGCTGAAAAAGCGAAGGTAAACTTCAAACATTCACTCAACATATATATGTTAGGCTTCTACTATACCAGGTTGGGGGGATACAGTGGGATTTTTTTTAGTTGGCTTGTTGAAGAAAGAACTGAAGCTTTAGTCTCATCAGTTCTTTCCCTTTTCTCTCTCCCTTCTTCCCTTCCTTGATTTCTTTTAAACCAACAGAGCAGGCTTAATCTTTCCCAGAATATTTTACTTGTTCATTTTTCTGCTTGCAACACTAGGCCCCAGGATATCTGGATAGCTAAATCCAACGCCCCCTATCCCCCAGCCTTTTTTCATGTCTCTGTTTGAATGACATTTCTTCAAGAGGGGCCTTCCCTAAGCTGCCCGTAGGTAATATATAAAATATCTCTCCATCATTTTCAATTTTTTTAATTTTTAATTGTTTAATTGTATATGAACATGATAACTTTATTTTTATGTGGTGCTGAGGCTCCAACCCAGCACCTCCTGGGTGCCAGGTAAGCCACAACTGTGCCACTAAGCCACAACTCCAGCCCCCTCTCTCCATCATTCTTTGTTTTACTGTTTTGTTAAATTTCATGGTAGGTATCACCCCTTACATAATGTATGTATAAACACACATATAATTTATTGCTTGTCTCCCCCACTAGAATGATAACCAGGGACTTTGTTTTGTTCATTGTTCTGTGTGTAATGCAAGAATGCTACCTAACAATCAGTGAATAAATGTCTTACGGAAATAAATATATATTGATTTTCATTAATACTTTCGAAGTGAATAAACACCTCTGGCAACCACTTCAGCTTTATCACTTCGAAAGACAAAAACACACAACTTCTCAAAGCTACACATTCCATGCTGAGTCTGCTTTCTCAACCCTTAGTGAGCTCATTATAACCCAGGCATTGACTAAATCAAAGACTAAACAACTACACAGGGAAGTAAACAGTGGTAAGGAGGCAAAAACCATTCACATTCGATACCTGCAAATGGAAAAGATTCAGCTTGACTTAGAAGCTGATTGAACTTTTTTTTTTCCCCATAAAGTTTTGGATATAATACTGAAGGACTAAGAAAGTCCCTTAAAGACTGAGTTAGTACTAATTAAACCAAATGATTGACCAGTTAGTCCAAATTGTTTATTGATGGGCTGGGGTTGTGGCTCAGTGATACAGTGCTGGCCTTGCATGCATGGGGCATTGGATTCGAGCCTCAGCATCACATAAAAATAAAATAAAGATATTGTGTCCACCTAAAACTAAAAAATACTTAAAAAAAATTCATTGAACAAAATTCTTTCTGTGAAATTGAAAATTAAAGAAGACTCTACTCATTTCTGTGTTCCCTTAATCAATGAGGATAACTGTAATAGCCCTATACAGCATGAATGAGTTTCAAAACAAGTTGTATCTTGTTTGTTGGGCCCCTGACCCCTGTGTAGAACTAAGAAGTGGGGTTGCATGCAACCCATGATGGCATGTACTACACATAACCAAGACTTGAGGATTCCCAGCTTCAGATGTTGGCTGTCCTTGCAAAGTATGGTAACATTTGTCTCTTCATCAGTGGGTTTCTTCAAGACAAGAATTCTTCTTCAAGAATTAGTACCGATTTAATTTCCTTAGCATCTGCCACAATACTGTACTGCCTGGTACATAGTAAGTCCTCAATAAATGATTGTTGAAATCCAAACTCTCCTCTCCATTCCCAGTTATATGTCCCAATTGAAACCTTGATCATGTCCTCACCTAGATTCTTTTTTTTAATTGTTTTTATTCTAATTTGTTATATATGACAGCAGAATGCATTACAATTCATATTACATATATAAAGCACAATTTTTCATATTTCTGCTTGCATTCAAAGTATATTCAAAGTATATTCACACCATTTGTATCTTCTTCATACATGTACTTAGGGTAGTACATGTATCTATCTCATTCCACAAGCTTTTTTTTAACACCCTTGCCCCCTCCTTTCCCCTCTCTTCCCTTTACCCTATCTACAGTTTGTCTAATCTTCCCATGCTCCCCCTCCCAACCCCACTATGTAACAGCCTCCTTGTATCAGAGAAAACATTCGGCTTTTGGGCTTTTGGGCTTGGCTAATTTCACTTAGTATTATATTCTCCAACTTCATCCATTTACCTGCAAATGCCATGACTTCATTCTCCTTTATTGCTGAGTAATATTCCATTGTGTATATATACCACATTTTCTTTATCCATTCATTTACTGAAGGGCATCTAGGTTGGTTCCACAGTTTAGCTATTGTGAATTGTGCTGCAGTAAACTTTGATGTGGCTGTGTCCCTGTAGTATGCTGTTTTTAAGTCTCACCTGGATTCTTGAAAGAATCTGCTTAGTGGTTTTTGTCCAATATTCCTTCCCCCAAGCATTGGCCACACAGCTAGCACAATTCTAAACACAAAAGCTATAATAACCAGGGGTTCGATATTACATGGAAAATGTATGAAAGCCTAAACCTTTCCTTCTGGTTCCACCCTCTTTTGTTTTCTTTCCTATTTCTTCCAACTGGAAGATGGGCATACAGTGGTCGAATTTTACTGCTCCAAGTTCATACACCTGTATGCTCTGCACTTTCAAATGTTGTTTCTTCAGTATGATAACCTCCACTTGTAGGCTTCCTACTCATCCTTCAAAATTCAGCTCAAATTGTACCCCCTCAAAACTTAATCTTACCCAATCCTTTATTCTTAGCCCTTTCTTTAAATCTCCATTCTGGTGACTAACTTTCTGTAGATGTGCATTGTAAAGAAGTGAAGCATATTCTTATTTTGTCTCAGTGAGTCTAACTTCGAGCTATTTCCCCAGTGCTGGTGGAAAATAATCTGTGTCTTCATAGATTCATTGAAGACTCTCCTTTTTTCCACCTCTTTAGGATTTTCACAAGGACCTGGGATTCTAAGAGAGCAAGGAAAGGACCTTTTCACTCTCAGACTGTCCTAGATAATTGTCCCTGCCACCTCTGACATTTGCTGGACAGGAGAATTGACAATGCCAGGAGCTCCAGGCCTTTAGGGACGTCAAGTGCCCATCCCCCTTCTCTTGCTCCTTCCCTCTAGCATAACCTCCACCATTGGAGAGGGCTACCAGGACTCCACAGTTAACCTAAATATGGGATGTTGCCATGAAGAATGGCAGGGGCCACAGTGAACGGAGCTCCAACTGACTGTGGCGGGCTGAACGTGTAAGGCTCAGTAGTGTGAGATCCTCTGATTTTTCTAGAAGAAGCTGAACTCTAGATTTTATATGAAATCCATTTCAAAAATGTTAGCAACTACATTTAAAAACTTTTAAACACTATTCATTACAAATGAAACATATCTGTAAAAGTATTCTTTAGTCTGGAGAAGACTACTTAGAGATCACTGCTTTAAAGGAGGAGAAAAAAAAGGCTTAGAGGTTTTCTTCAAGAGTTTAATCAAAATTCTCCTGATGCAAGTACCCTTGAAGCCCTTCTTGGAAAATGGGTTGAGGGGGTAATGCAGCAAGAACAGACACAGATTAATGTCTCAGTAAGTTATCCTGTCATGTTAGGATGATTCACATTGTATTGTCATTAATTGTATATGTCTCCAGCATGCTGCTGTCACACAAATTGTCACCTCCCCCAGCCCCCACTTGGCCCTTGCTGCTGTCTGTCAGACTGTTTACTTGTTCTTACCTCTTACTCAAGTTTCCTTTATGACCCTCCTGGACCTCTCTTTCAACTTAACTCAAAACCTAGATCTAGCTCCAGACTTCTCACTGTCAGGAAAACCCCCATTTCTCCGGAGTGTTTGGCTGTGGAGCACAATCTCCTTAACCCTCAACCTGTCCTTCCTCTCTCCCCTTGTATCCTCACCTTCCTTCCTACTGATGCAGAGGGAAAAGTTGCCCTCCTCTTGTTCAAAGCCAACCCTGTCAATTGGGCCATTGATGTTTTAAGACTATTTTGCCTGCCACTTTCTGGGTAAGAGTCTTTGCCAAGGCTCAGGGCTCCATGTAAGTTGGGTTCTATTAAAGGAGCTCAGTTGTTCATTTGGCATTGCATTCCTGGGGTCTACTCTGCTGCCTGGGACAAGGAAGATGTCCAGTAACATTTATTGAATAAATACCTTTTCAAAAAATCTGGAGACTTTGCCAGACTCTAAACCTTTTCTAGAGCCTCAAGACAACTGTTGAAACCTGAAGCTTCATAGGTGATTGATCTGGAGAAAGTAGTTTCCCCTGACTCTGAGTGTGGGCTAATTTTGGAGGAGCTAATCCAGGAGGGAATGCAGCTGGCCCGCCAGGGAGTTTCTCTTGGGGCAGGCTGGTGCCATCCAGCTGTTTGCTGTATTAATACCTTCTCTCTGTGTTCTCTAATTACTGATGGCAAGGCTGACCTTCAGGGAGGGGAGCAGGGGGAACCTCCATGGCCAAGGTACTGCACTGTTCTCTGCCCCTCTGGAGCCATGAGACACCACTATTCCCCTAGAAGATTGTCTTTTGGTGGAAGATAAATAAGCACCAAGGTTTTTTAACTCCTGTGTTTCAATATATTTTTTCTTTTCTTTTTGCCTCTTTTAAAAGTTTTTAAAAACATCTATTTCAGTGGTATTTTTAAACCCATATAACCATCATATTGTATTTATCTTTAATCCTACTCTCATGTTTTCAACAAGTATCTCATATCCCTATTTTATGTCTTGCTTTATTTCCCTCTTGGCTTTCAACCTTCTCTTAGTTGGAATTTCATCATTTTTAAATTACAGCTGACTTTTATTTTAATGTTCATATTAATTACTCTAACTTACCAGATTTCTTTTAAGATTTATCTTCTTGTGCTAATCTTTATTTAACTTATTTTATAGCCTATATCATACTTCTGTTTTATGAGTTTCCCTTATTCTCCTGATTTTAAACTTTGTCTTACTATTTCTTAAGACACATTTATTTCTTAATTTACAGCTTTTGCTTGGTGTTAAGATATCGATAATCTCCACATGTTAATCTCTTGTTCTCTCTACCCTTCCTTTTTGGCACCATCACTTTTTTACCCTTTCTCTTTTTTATTTACCTGACTTGTGAGAAGCACATTGAAATTGGGACGTCTTCTCTGCCCCTGCCCCACTTTCCACCAGCCACCACTGTAACTCCATCTTTTCTTGTTAATGTTGCTTTTTGATATACCATTTTATGCAATCTTCATTTTCATTCTGTATGGTTGAAAATCTATAGACTTTAATTGTTTTAATTATTTTCTTTGATTGTAAGGAACATACTCATTCCAATTATCTCAAGTGCTAGGCATTTTATTGCAATAAATAGACAAATAAGGAAATCAGAATCTCAGCCACTATGCAGGTCAGGCATTCTGTAATTCTATGAGAAGTTCTCAGAAATAGCTAGAACTCTTATAGTGTTGGGTCTCACAGACACTAGAACCAAAAAAATTTAAGGTTCACAGGCAAACACAGGTAAATGCATTATCAATGTGTAAATCTATTCTATGGCTTGTTTCATAACCAGGGATTGAAACCAGGGGCACTTAAACACTGAGCCACATCTCCAGCCGTTTTTTATTTTTTACTTTGAGACAAAGTCTTGTTAAGTAGCTTAGGGCCACACTATATTGCTGAGACTGGCCTCAGACTTAAAATTCTCCTGCCTCAGCTTCCAAAGCCACTGGGATTAAAGACACGCACCACTGCTCTATAGCTTGTTACTATATGTAATTTAACTAAGTCTGCATTTCAAAGACAAGAGAACCTTATGAATGTCCAGGAATAATAAGCAAGCCATCCCAAAGGGAAGCAATGGTCATGTTCAGTAACCCCATATTCCTTCATAGAAATGTCTATTATAGAAGACAGTGAAGCAAGATTTAAACTGTTGCTACTCAAGAGTGTGGTCCATGGACGAGCAGCACTAGTAATACCTGGGATTAGAAATGCAGAGTCTATGTGGCTACTCTGGACCCACTGAGTCAGATTTGCATCTTGATCATGTGTATAGATGATGCTTAAAATTTAAGATGCTTAAAATTTAAGCATTAGTCTATATACAGTTCTTAGGAAAAGAAAAATGTGATGTACTTTTCAAAAATTCAGCCAAGGAATTACTCTAGGACCAAAAACCAAAATGAAACAAAACAAAACAATTAGCATTCTCAGATTTGAAGGAACTAAAGCAGTGCTTCTCGACCCAGGCAACTTCTTTGAGCTTTGCTTGCAACTTTATTTTTTTGAAATTTTATTTATTTTTTGCCCCCCTTCCCCCCTAAGAAAACCTGTTTGGGTAATGTCTTTGAGTTTAGAGATATTTGTTTGCACATTAGAATGACTTGAGGAAATTTTTCTTTGATACTATTGCATGGGTTCCACCTTCAAAGAATCTGATTGAATTAGTCTGGGACGATGCCCAGAAGTCATTAAAGTCTGCAGCCAAGAACGAGAATGGAGAATCACTGAGCCAAGGGAAACCACATCCATGAACATTTCTTAAAAAATTACGAAAAAGATGGACACCAGACAATAAAGAAATAAGTCAAAATAAAGAATTTAGGAATGAAAACAAAATGTGGTAAAATGGAATAATCGAAACCATTTAAAAATAAACTACAACTAAACAACTGGGAATTTTGGTTAATAAATATAAAGATAGGGGCCTTAAAAAGCAAATATGTGTTGTTTTCCCCTACATTTCTATTAATGGTTGATGCACTGTCTCACCAAATCAATCATTTTGGAGGTGTTTACATCATGAGTTCTCCAGGTTTCAAAAGCCTCATCTTTTCCCGTGTCCTTCTTTTGCTCCTCTCATCACGGGGAGGCTTTCCATCAGACAGAAGACTTGACAATGGAAATGACCTTGCCAGTCTGATCTCAAGCCAGGTTTCTAAAAAGGAGTCAGAAATGTGGCTTAGGAGATGACCAGGGAAAACCTGTGCTATTGGATCGAATTCAAGAGCTCAATGCAGACTCATCATATTTATGTATCTGCATATCTCCCATCTCCCTGGGGCCCTGCCTTGCAGATCATAGCACTTCAGTTGCCCAGCCTCTGATCTCTTCCTTCTCAGCTCCAAAGCACCAACTGCTGTGCTCTCCTTGGATTCTGGATTGCTACACTGCAGTCAGGAAAGTTCCCCAAGGCAGAGAGCCAGGGTTGTCATGAGGCTCACCTCTTAGGTTTCCCCGCCTTCAGGGATAGATTTCAGTCTTGTGTTGCCTGCTCTTCCTTGTATTGCTTATTCTCCAATGTCTGATGACACTTGCCTTAGATATTTTGCTCAGATTTATGGTTAAGGCAAAGGGCAATAGTCTATAAGAAGGTAGCTAGGCCTCAAGTATCAGATATTCCATTATAGACAAAAGTGGAAGTGCTGGGCTATATATTTGATAATAGTATTATGTTAATGTTAAATTTCCTGAATCTGATCATTGCACTATGGTTCTAAAAGAACCCTATATAGAATATTTGAGATAATGGGTTATGAGTCTACAACTCACTCCTTTTTTAAAAAAAAAAAATTATTTATTTTTTAGGTGTAGTTGGACACATTGCCTTTATTTTATTTACTTATTTTTATGTGGTGCTGAGGATCGAACCCAGGGCCTCTCACGTGCTAGATGAGTGTTCTATTGCAGAGCCACAACCCCAGCCCCATACAACTCACTCTTAATGGTTCAGTCAAACTATTAATACAAATACTAATAATATATAAATACATATTTTTATGGAAACAAGAGGTATTGATAAAAAAATATGGAGAATTTTATCATTGGTGAATCTAGATGAAATTTATATTGGTATACTCATGACATATCATACTATTTTGTGACTTTTCTGTAAGTTTGGAATTTTCTTAAAATAAAGAAAAAATAAAACATCCCCTTGAGTATAGACTAGACTTACTGACTCAATTAGATTATAGAAAGAAAAAAAAATAGTAACTTTACAGTGGAGAAATCTGGCAGGCACCACCTTAACCAAGTGTTCAAGTCTGGCATCACCAGTGATGTGTCATGTGGGTATCATGTACCCGAGGTATTGTGCAACAAGGGTGCTTCACCTCTGCAGTTTTCTTATCTGAAATGTATAACCTAAATTAAGAACTAATGGGTGTCCTTAGTAAACCTTTCCTTAAATACCATTCCAAATTGGGTATTAGCCACATCACTTTGTTTCTACTTGGATAAGAGACATCCGCCTCTAGAGAAATGAGAATGACATGTGTTTATACATTTACTTGAATTTTGTAGTCCAGAGAAATTTATGACATTTTTATAATATGGTGGTATTTATTTTTCTGAGTAGTCCTATTTTAATATAAATTTTCAGGGTTACTAAATGAATGCCATTCACAACATTTGAATGACATTTAGGGAATTTCTAAGTAATATTTATTGTATTTATACATATTTTTATACACACACCTGTATAATTCTTGTCTTTAAGAAAGGAAGTAAAAAGACATTTTTTTATTAAAAAATACATCTGGCTCCTCTAGAATTGTTCCATGTCATGGAAGGCAGTGGTAGGAGTGCAGGCTCTGGAGATTGATTGCCAAGTTCATCTATTGGATTTAGCAGGAGAGCTTTTATCATAGGCTATTGTGAGTATTGACACATAGGGATGCATTCAATTTGGGGAGAACTGCCCACAGAGTAGAGGAAGGAGCTATCACAGGCCTGGCATGATGACAAATTCTGAGAAATATTAGTTATTATTCTATCATTGTCTGTCCATTACTTTCATATCTTATTTGCTCACATCAAAGAATTACTGGATTTATGGCCTTTGGATAGACTGCTTTCCCTCCTCCAATCAGCTGGCCAAGAGAAAGGGTTGCAGGTGCACAGCGTGCACTCTCCAGTTGTGGAGATCAGGGGAATTTTTATGAAGAGGTTCCTGGGTATGGGAAGGATCACTCTGGCACATCTAATGCCTGGGGTTCGTGCTGTATTGCATTTGAGGCAGATGCTGACTGTTGGAGAGGTTGGGTAATTCTGAATTGGATTTTTTTAAGTTGCTTGTTTTCTTCCTGGGTAAGTCTAATAAATTCTCATTATTTTAAATATGTTTAATAGCTCCCCCCCCCACCAAAGATATCCAGGGGTCCTGGGAATACATTACCTTACATGGCAAAAGTACTACAGATGTGAAATGGGAAGATTATCTTGGTTATACAGATGTGCCAAATATGATCACTTGAATCCTAAAAGTGGAGACTCTTCCCTGGCTCAGGGAGAGGGGAGAAAAGCCTCCAAGTATGAATGGGAACTGACCTCTCATTGCTGGCTTTGAGGATGGCAGAAGGGGGCCACTGCTCAGAAAGGCTGGAGTCCTCTGGAAGTTGGAATAGCCTTCAAGTGACAGACAGAAAAGAGACAGGACCTCACTCTTAGAACCAGAGGGCTGGGATCCCACCAACTACAGGAATGAAGAGGAAACGGATGGTCCCCTAGAGCCTTACAAAGGAACACAGACTGCTGTCAATTGATGTCATTTAATGTGACCCACCATGGTCTTCTGACCTACAGAATTAAAGGATAATGAATTTGAGTTGTTTTATGCTACACGATGTGTGTATGGGATTTCATCCTACATACAGCAAACCCTTAAGTTTATGGTAATTTGTTATAGCTGCCATAGAAAATGAATATACTAGTCCCATTGAGAAGGTGAAATTTTAGCAAAGATTTGGAAGGGTAAAAAGGAGGTGTGGCAAGATCTGTGCCCAATTTTCAGGACCTGGTTATCAGACCTGAGGTGTTGGCTTGCCGTGACTCTGGCCACCTTGAAGGTGAGGGTGGGTATGTACTTCATGACCAGCTGTCCTTCTGGTGCCTGCCTTCTGGATTAGGATTCCTTTCCTAGAAAGTTGGTTCAGGCAAAATTCTTGATGAGCTGTTTTTCTAAGGATTTAGCATCATCCTGCAAGACGTCTTGACTCCCCATGTTTTTGGGTTTAAGTCATTTTATCTGATTGTTGGGGTATATATATATATATATATATATATATATATATATATATATACATTCAGCAGATGTGACTTGACTATCTTTTCATCTGTTAAGTTCCAAAGCATTGTTATCAAGCATTGAAGATCACATTGCACTAATTTTTTCCTTTCAATTTTTCAACCTGGATCTATCATGAACTTGCAATTTATCTGAACATTTGATAGTTTATGCATGTGTGGTTGGTTTGGAGTGAATTGCCCTTCCTTTCTTTTCTTGGTAGGAGAATTAAATCTCTCCAGCTTGCCCAGTGAACAAAGTAATGGAATTGGAATAGGACAAAAAGAATGTTTCCTAATTTCTATTTTGGAATTGTCCCCCCAATTATCCGCTTAAAATACTTCTCAGGTGCTCACATTTATTTTTCCGTTTATGAAATCATATTGATATCCAGGGTGGGTCCTGGTTAATTATTAATCCAAGTATTCCATGTACCTAGCACCATACCTGGAATTCAGTAAATATTTTAAAAAATTTATTCATTCATCCATCCACTCAAAATAATTGGCCCTTCTGAAATTTTTTATTTCCAAGATTGGAAACAGGTAAAGTTTGATGGTGTTAACAATTTATTATGTAGTTGAAAAAAGTGTTACATAACTTTTTACTTCATGGTTGAAAATACTTTTGAGGGAGTTTGTCTCAAGAGACCATTGGACTATATTTATTAAAAATCAATAGTAAATCCACTAGTTAAAATTAAATTTAAAAAGTGAACTTAGAGGAATAAGTTGGCAAAAGATTTTGTTATGTTTTATGACTGGAAAAAAAGAGTAGTCTTTCAGAGGGATATATTTAGTGCCCTGTGAAAATGTGGTAAATGGGTTCAAGTAACTGATCCCCAAACTCTTTTTCCTGCAGTAGCCGAGTCTTCTGGTAAAAGACATCCCCTGAACTCTGGAAGCTTCTTTAGAACAAGTGCCAGACTGGTGAGGCCAGACAACACGTGTCTTGAGACTCACAGTGAACTTTGGCAGAGATCTATAGAGGCTGTTTCCTTTCTTACACTGCACAGTCCCCTAAAGGTTCAGCTACCTGGCCATTCCAGACCTTCTGAAGTGCACAGTAAGCACTAGGTGACCAGATAAAAGTCATGCAGTAGGTTCACAATGACTTTTTCCCTAAAATGCACGTTTGTCTTCTATGAGTGTCTTAGTATGGGCTGCTCTAACAAAATACCATAGACTTAAGTGTCTGTGAATTAAGCATACAGACGTTGATTTGTCACAGTTCTGGAGGTTAGAAATCTGAGATCAGAGTGTCTGCAGGGCTGGGTTCTTGGTGAGGGCCCTTTTTGGAGTTTTAATTTCTCATTATGTTCTCACTTGGTGGGAAAAGGGTGAGCAGTGAGCATAATGGGATGTTTTTTTGTATTTTGGGTGTTTTGGGCACTTGGGATTGAACCAAGGGGACCTCTATCACTCGCCTACAACTGAGCCCCTTTTTATTTTTAGATAGGGATAGGGTCTCTCTCAGTTGCCCAGGCTGATCTTGAGCTTGCCCTGGGGAGCTTCTTGTCTCAGCCTCCTGAGTTGATGGGATTATCAGGTGTGTTCCATCATCCCCAGCTTCTTTGGCCTCTTAAAAACACACTAATCCCCTCTTCAGGGCTCCACCCTCAAGGCCTAATTATCATCACACTGGGTGTTAGATTTCAGTGTATAAATTTGTGAGAGACACAAACATTCTGCTAACAAAGGGTGATGGAAGGTTTTTATCTTTTGATCTCTTTCTGGGGCTTGGCATCTTAGACAGATAGTATTTGCTTATCAAACCTGGGGGGATTTTCATGTAGCACTGACATGTTGCTTTAAGGATATTGCGTAGACTCAGATGTGCTATGTCCAATATTTAATTTCATCAGAGAAGACAGATCCAGATTATACAGGTCCTACATGACATGTAGAATGCACCAATGAAGGAATCAGGATGCAGGCTATCATCAGATAATCCTATCATGTAAAAGCATGAATAGAGCATGATTTTGCATGCTGTTTGGGCAGAGAAAGCAAAGGCAAAAATAGGCTAAGTTCTATCATAGAACTGTACCCCTTAAGCTCTGAGCCTAATAGAGCTCACCCCATGCTATTTGAATATTCCTGCTATAAATTCTACTTAGATTCAGAAGACCTGAGGTTCAATTACTGGCTCCACTAGTTAATTTTATAAACTTGGAGAAATCACTTGCGTATGTTTTGATCAGTTTCCTGCTCTATGTAATGGGGATGGTGATGAAATAAGGTGTGTCCAAGTAGCTGTGGGGTTCAGAGCTTTGTGAATGCCAAAGCCCTAAACAAACGTTTTGTTGTAATTGGTTCCTAGGAAATAGAGTAACACAGAGGCCAAGAGCATGGAATCTGAACAAGACAGCCTATTTGAGTGTCACTTTTCAATGTTGTGACCATAAGCAATTTATTTCTCCAGATTTATGTTTGTCTACAAAGAGGGTGATTTTAATGAGAATAGCATCCTTGTTGGATAGTAACAGGGATTAAATGATGTAATGTAAAACCTCCTTGTATTTGAATGTCCACAATACTGTGGAAAGCCTAGAAGGAAGGAAGACAAACGTAGCCTCCATTCTGAGTAATGGGCCAGCATGCCCCGAAAGTCAATCTGGAGTGGCATTTCCTTTCTATGACAAGAACCACCTATGAAATACAGAGATCCAGATCTTCCTGGTCTCCCCAGATAACACATGTCTTAAGACTAACAGTGAAATAAAATTTGTAGAAGATTATTCTATAGTATATATTCTATAATATACATGACTATAAAAACAATATAATGCCTTAATTTTAATATAAAGAAGAAGGGCATGGGTGTAGGTCAGTGATAGAGAGTTTTGTTTTGTTTTTTTTTAAAAAAACATATTGTTTTTATCCACCACTCATTCACTTCACTGATAGGTTGCAAAACAAGTTTTCTTGGTATCCTGCCATCTAATCAGTTCTCACCTGCATTTTTTTTTTTTCTGGGTCAGAGGATCACGAGTTCTTGGGTCAATAGCTATCTATCAGGAAGTTGTTTTTGTTAATGAGAATATTCAAAATTTCTTCAGGAACTTCAATATGTTGCTGGGTAACAAACTCTAATAGCTAATGTCTGTACAGATCTTCAGTTTTTCTAACTAGAGCAATCAAATTATAGTTTAGTTAGGAACATCCAAGATTGCCAGGCTGTCAGACACTCTTAATGGTGCTAGGACTGGTTGGTGTCTCTTAAAGCATAAAAGCACTAAGCAAGTAATTTGTTGTGCAGTCAGGTCAAGGCAGTTCTTCTAGCACTAGGCAATTGCTCCCATGAACGGGTTCCATGTTTCTGGTATGGAAAAAAGAACTGATAACAACTATTATTTGCCTTGTGTCTCTTACTATGTATGCTGGTCACCTTTTCTAAGATCATAACATGAACTACTTCATTTAATTTATAAGGTAAATGCTTCCATACAAGGAAATCCAGGTGCCGGGTTGTTAAGTAACTAGCCCTCCTAAGCTGTTTTGCCTTTTGCTATTACAAAAGGGGCAGGGGATGGGGCATCTCTGTAGAAAAATTTAATGTTTCTAACAACTGCAGAGGACCACCACTTTTTATTACTAAATTTACTATGAAAAATTTGATTGCAGATAATTATGAAAAAGGTCTTTTAAGTCTGTATTAATTTAACAGTCATGTAATTCTGATTGTTAAATTTGGGTCAGAAATAATGAGAATCTAAGTGAGATAAGCGAATCCCCCTAAAAACAAAGGCCGAATGCTTTCTCTGATATGGGATTCTGATTAGGTAGAGGAAAGTGAAGGAAGAGGAGGGGACATGGGGAGAAGAAGGATAGTAGAATGAAACAGACATTATTACCTCATGTATACATGTGACTGCATGACCAATGTGATTCTACAACATGTGCAATCAGAAAAATGAGAAATTATGCCATTTTTATGTATGATATATCAGAGTGCATTCTGCTGTTATGTATAACTAATTAAAACATTAAAAAATTAAAAAAAGAAATAATGAGGATCTTAGTATTTTATATATCTAATGCGAACTTTAAAAAAAAAGTTTTAGGTTTTTTTTTCTTGCATATCTACTTTAATTTGGCTTGTTGGAACCTAACCTGCTCAATGTGGACAGAAAACAAATTCAATGCTTCCAAAATATCCAGTTGACACTTTCACTCAGATAATTGTGTCATCACTATTAAACATCCACTGTACCCCTGCCCTACACAGAAATTTTCTTTAGTGTGCAATTATTAGGGTGCTATGTGGACATTATCTATTTAACAGCAAAATGCCTTGAACTTAGTAGGGACTTAATAATACTTTATGAGTTAAATAACTAAATATATGCATTTGATAATACTAATAGCCACATCACATAAGAATTCTCAGCCTTCAACTATGTTTAAAAAATTATTAATCAGAATAAAATTCATTTCATGGGACTAGCTACTAATATTTCTTGTTCCTGACCATTTCTTCCTGTTTAAGTGGCAGGGGTGCAGGGGGTTGGGTGGGAGAGAGGAGTGGTGAAGAGTCCATACATGGAAGGGGATGGTTGGAGTATAGACTCTCAAACCCGTAAGATGTAAAGCTCCCTTTTTATAACAGACATTTCACCAGCCTGAAACAAAATTTGTAGAAGATATATTCTATAATACACATGATTATAAAAATAGTATAATGCCTTAATTTTAATATAAAGAAGAAGGGCATGGGGTGTAGCTCAGTGATAGAGTTTTTTTTTTAAAAACAAACAAACAAACAAACATGTTACAAGGCCTTGGATTTGACCCCCAACATCATCAAAACAAAAAAACAAACAACAAACCCAAAAACGTAATAATGAGGAGATGTAAAAGGAAAGATATATATATATATATATATATATATATATATATATATATATATATATATGCACAGATGTATTTATACTGTAAAACATAGTAAAGTAGTCCAATGCATAGAGACTGATAATATACTGAAAATTAAGAGATAAAGAAATTTTCAAGTTGATTCTTTTTTATATATTTGACATTTTGAATAAAGACTGAAGAGAGTATTAAGATGTAACCTTAAAACCACCATGAATCAAGAACTACAAGTGCTATTCCTATATGTCTATTAGTGGCTCAGTTTCACAAGCTTCAGTTTCACAGAAACTTCAAAGACGGGTAACAAGTTTTGCTGAAGTCCTGGATGAGACGAAGCATGACCTTTCTTCAACTCACCTGGAAGTTGCATTCCTGAAATATTCAGTTTTATTAAAAACACACTAGAAATAATTTGTGCTTATATGTAAAATGGATGAAACATTAAAAGTGAGACATAGGAAATCATTTTTCATTGTTTGGGACTCACCTACTGTATGACTGTACCAGCTCTGCCTCCCTACTGTATTTTATATTTTATATTATTTTTGATTAACAAATCACAATTGTATACATTTATGGGGTACAATGTGATTATTTTCATTTATGAATACAATATGGAATGATTAGATCAAGCAAATTAATTGTCCATCACCTCAGTTACTTATCAATCTTTGTGGTGAGAACTTTGAGATCTACTCTTGTCTATTTTGAAATTTACAAAAATACAATAGATTATTATTAACTAAGATCATCCTGCGGTGCGATAGATCTCAAAACTTATTCCTTCAGTCTAGCTGAAGCTCTGTGCTCTTTGACCAACATTTCCTCAACCCTTCCACTTATTCCACCTCCCTCTAGCCAGTGATAGCCATCGTTCCTAGTCACTCCTTCTAGGAGTTCCATTTCTCTTAAATTCTACACAAAAATGAAATCACATGGTATTTGTTTTCCTGTGCCTGGATGATTTCACTTAGTATAATGTCCTCCAAGTTCATTCAAGTTGTTACAAATGACAAAATTTCCTTCCTTGCTAAGCCTGAATAGTATTCCGTTGTGTGTACACATCACACTTTCTTTATCCAGTCATCTGTTGTTAACACTTAGGTTGATTCCAAATCTTAACCATGGTGAATACTGCTGCAATGAACATGACAGTGCAGATATTTCTTTAACATACTGATTTAGATTTCTTTGGATATACATCCAGAAGTAGGATTGCTGATTCATACAGTGGTTCTATATTTAGAACAATGTGCCAAGGTTCTCTTTTCTCTTGCCAGGACTTATCTTTTAGTATTTTCATAGCAGTCATTCAACTAGTTTGAGGTGATATCTCACTGTGGTTTTAATTTGCATTTCCCGGATGATTAGTGATGTTGAATTTTTGGGGGGTGGGGTGGGGAGGGGTACTGGGTATTGAACCCAGGGGCACTGAAACTTAGTGGTAACACTGAGCTACATCCCCAGTCCCCTTCCCCCCCCACACACACTTGTTTATGGGTGCATTATAGTAGTATATCATGGTGGGACTTATTACATATTCATACATAAATACAATATGTCAATATAATTTGGCTAATATCGCCCCCCAGCACCTTCCCCCTCCCCAGTCCATTTTTACATTTTTAAATTTTGAGACGGGGTCTTGATGTTGCTGGGGCTGGCCTGGAACTTGAGCTCCTCTTCCCTCAACCTCCTGAGTCTCAGAGCCTACAGGTATTTGCCACTGTGCAGGGCAAAAGGAATTTTAAAAATTAACTCTTGCCAGATAGTCTGCAATTCATAGGTGAAGTTTCTTAGCATATTGTTTCATGGAATGTTCAGTCTGCTTTTTATAAAAAAAAATTTTATTTGGAAACTCTTGTTGGAACAAATAAGCATAATTCATCTATAGGGTAATGCTATTCTTACCTTTGTACTGAGTAACTTTCCATATTTTTGCAAACATACTCATATTTGCAAACTATCTCTTGAGGAGTTTAGGTTTCTAGATTCTTGTTTATACTTAAGACATTATAGTTCTTCAACAATTCAGGCAGTTTCCCTCTAAAATCATCACTCTGTATATTGCAACATAGGTGCTGAGTGGTCTCGGTGAAATGAGTCGTTCCTTTTGATTAAATCCATAATAAATAAATGACGACAAGGCTATACAGAAGAACTAAGTGTAAAAAGGTCTTTCAAACTCTGTGAATTGTTACTCCAGAGATGAGCTGGTAAAATATGTTTGCCGCTATTTCTTTTTTTGACAAAGAAGCACCTTAAGTCCTTGGAGTAACCCATCCTCTTTCACAAACAATGCAGCAAAGTAAATTAATGTAAAGATTAAAAGCAATCTTCTTAGGTAATGAGTATGTCTTCATTTTCTCAGGGTGTATTCAAGTATGGGTTCATTCATTCCAAGGCTGCAGCTTTGGAACCCTGGAGGGCTGACAGGCGGTAGCTGCTGCCCCCTAGTGTAAGTTTCGTTGTTACTGCAGACATTGGGTTTGAAATAGCCAGGTAACCCCGCGACAAAGAATGGGAAATACACTAGGGTGTTTCCTTTTAATGATAAAGGTAATTGAGAAAAGCCATATTATTTCTTCAGAATAAATCCCTTAGAACATGGGTTTTGCAGAAATAGTAGTTTGATGTTTTTCTGTCATGCTTAAAGTTTGACTTTCTCATCATTTTCTGCTTTTTCCGCTTCTGGGCTGTTTACATAATTTGCAGAACCCAGTGTTCAATGAAAATGTGCTATATCTTGTTCAGCAAACAGAAAAAAGATTCCACTAAAGGTAAAGTAATAGCGTTTCCTTTCCTCTGTGGTCTCTCCTAACTTGTCACAGTGTTTTAAAATTTGCTATTTCGTGTCATTTCAAAGAAAAAATAAAATTTTAATTATTAGCATAAGTTGTTGCCATTCATCTTTATGTTCTATTATGCCAGTTAGGGCAAAGGTAAGGGCAAGTGTAATTTGTATTAAATGCAAATAAAATATTTTGGAATTTGGCTCTAATTATGCAATGTCTTTCATTCTTTTTAGAATAAGTGAAAATGCTGCACAAAACTGTTATTAGCTCATTTCTTGATTCGTGTTCATTCAGCCAATACTCTCTACCTCTGTCTTAATGATGAGTAAAGAAAGACTGAAAGAAAAATGGCCAAGGGTTGCCCCATCTATTTCCCCCTTTGCTACTCTGTTAAAATTTTCAGCACAAGTGATTGGCTAAATAACAGAAATAAGAAAGGATATGCAGGATTTCTTGGTCCTTTGTGTTTGTAGAATACCATTTCTTCTATCTGTGGCTTGAGAGGTATGAATGACCTCTCCAGACTCTCTGCTCCTGCTTTCCCAGATGTAGATGTAACACACTAACCAGTATTTAATTTGAGTCTTACTGAATTCCCTCATGCTGTGGGCCCACTGGGGTTCTGTGTTCCCAGGTCGTTGTGAATGCTGTATGCAGATAAGGAGCTAAGGAATGGTGGATATACAGATCGCATAGGATTCTTCTGCTCACATGCCTACTCCATTATCCCACGTGACTTCACTTATAAAGCACAAATTAAAACAAATAAAATTATTCAGAATTTCATGGAAATGGCAACACAGTATTAAACATCCCACAGGACCCTTCTGAGTATAGGACCTGAACAACTGCACAAGTGGCACGTCCGTGAAGTTGGCCCTGTGTGACTTAATTCAATTCCACAAAAGTATAATTAAAATCTTGTTTGCTTGTTTAGACTTCTGTTAATTTCAAATAAGAATGTACAATTCAAGCTCTTTGGAAGAACAGGGAGGGAATTTCCTAAGAGTATAGACACTGGTCAACAGTCAGGCAGTAGATGAAGGATTCTGCTGCTGGCGCCACAGGATTGTGTCTTGGTCTTACAGAATGCAGTAAGGCCCAGACACAATCTTGACTTGTGCACCTTGACTCGCATTCTGTAAGAGTTCAAGGCCATCATTTTGAGGTGGGATAAATATCATTAAGGTAGGAATCATGCAAAAATGCTTAATATATCTAGTGTGCTTTGTTTTATTGGCCTAGAAAAATGAAGGGTATTTGCTATAAAGAAACCAGAAAAAAAGTTTTTGATTCCTCAGTATGAATATGTGGCAAGAGGCAAAATTAAGTTCTCTTTGAAAATTTGGTGGTAGTTAAGAATAGACAAGTTCTAGGGTTCCTTCAGCTTAACTTTTTTGAAAAGGATGACAGTGTATGCCTTCTAGGAGAACTGGTTTATAGTTAAAAATTTCTAGATTGATTTTATCAACAATTCGATTATAATGCATTGTTCAGTGATTGGCATTCTTGGAGGATGTGCCGTATGAACCATAGAGGGAGGAAATCTAACGGGAGAAGGTAAAGCTCCTGCCTTCTGGATACTTCTGTTTGGAAGATCAGAATAATATCCATCAAATAATCAGAAAAACAGTGTAAGATACAATTTAAAATTTGCATTAGCCCAGTAATAAAATTCTATTCATTTGATTTAGATAAAAAATGTCATAAAGACCTGTCTCAGTTCACTGTGCCATCTGGTAGTATCCTGAATCTAATTGGATCTTTTCAGGATGACCATTACTAATTAACATTAGCTTATTATGATTTTAAAATTATTTCCTCTCTCTTTTCCCTTTTTTTGTCCTTCTTTGTGATGGTTAATTCTATTTTAGCCTAAATGGCTTACAGGTGCCCAGATATTACACTAAATAGTGTTTCAGGGTAAGTCTCTGAGGTGTTCCTGGATGAAATTAGCATTTGAATTGATGGACTGAGTAAAGAGGATTGCCCTCCCCAAGGTGGGTGGGCATCATGCAATCCATTGAGGGTCGGAGTACACTCTAAGGCTAGAGAAAGGGAGGATTCCAGCTCCCTGCCTGACTGCTTGACTGGGACTTTGTCCTTCTGTCCTCAGACTGAGACTTTCACCATTAGCACTCCTCAGACTTTCAGACTTAGACTGTAGTGTTTACCAACAACTTTTCTCTCTCAAGATTGCTCATGGCAGATTGTGAGACTTCTTAGCATCCATGATCCAATTCCTTATTATGGATCTTTTTCTAGAGATATAGATGTAGCACATCCATCTTATATCATACTATGTAATGTTCTTTTTATTTATCATACTATCAATTATCATACTATTTAGTATTCTTCCTATCTATCTATCTATCATCTACCTATCCATCCACCTTTCCATCTATCCTGTTGGCTCTGTTTTTCTGGAGAACTTTCACTAATACGTCCTCCAACACATTTCCAGTTCTCTTCCCTGAGTGTAGGGTTGCCAGCTTGTTCCTTCTCTGAATGATCAGTGTATCCATTTTTACAAGATCTACTCTCCATTCCTTCATTTGTTGTCTCTGATCTGTTAATGAAATCTATAGAAGACATTTGTGTCTGGGTAGTTACTGTTTCTGGATCTCTTTTTCCCTTTGTGTAGATCCATATTTCCAAGTGATATCATTTTCCTTCTGTCTGAAGAATTTCCATTAGCATTCCTTATAGTATATGTCTCTGGTGATGAATTCTTTAAACTCTATTTCTCTATGGTTTTCAAAAGAAAATAATGATCTTCAAAATCATCCAGATGTCAGATTCATTTTTAAATGTATACGCCTTATTTTAAGGAACTGAGTTTGTATTTTGATCTTGTGTCTTTGACCAGTTAATCTACCACCATAGACCCAAGATAGACATGGATGAACACAGGTTTGAACCTTTTGCAGTGGTTTTGCTTCATTTCCACTGGTCTTGATGAAAATATAAAGTCTTCCTTTTAATAATTATTGGAAGCATTATAAAATTGAACTGTAAGTCCAAACCACAAATCTGTAACCTGTAAGAGTTAGAAAGAATCCTAGAATTTTTTAGTCCGATCCCTGTCCTGTCTCCATGTGTGCAACTTTCTTATTTTACAGATGAGGAAGCAGAGGCAATTATGTAAGAACTACGTCTGTTTGCCACATGTACCTAACAGAATCTAGTCCCTCTGATGGGGACTAACTGGGTAGTAACTATAAGCCGGTAGAGTGTGACTGGAGGAGGTGGGTCCCTGAGGATATGGCTTTGGGGTATATATTTTGTCCCTGGAGAGTGGAGCTCTCTCCCTCTCTGCTTCCTAGTGCCATGTTCCCAACTGCTTTCCTCTGCCACACCTCCCATCATGATATCCAGCCTCACCTCAAATCCTGAAGAATGGAGTCAGCCATCTATGAACTGAGACCTTTGAAATTGTGAGTCTCAAAATAAACTTATCCTTCTGGAAATATTTTTGTCAGGTATTTTGGTCACAGTGATGGTGAAGCTGACAGAAACAAGCACAACGACTATATCATTATCTTTCATGGAAGAGCTATATGTAATCACTATTCTGTGTTTAAGAGAATACGGTAATACTACAAAGCCAAAAGCATGACCATTGGAAAGCACAGAACCCAAAGTAGAAAATAAAATAAATGCATAGCACTTAAAAAAAAAAAAAGAGCAAGATATATTGACAGAGAAGGATGACCAAGGGGTAAGAGAAAGGCGACTGATTTTCAGAGCTGGAAGGCATTTTAGTTATCACCATGGCCAGTCCCCTATTTACAGTAGGTTATGCTAAAGCTCAGAGGGGGCTTCCTGAGGCCACACAGAAAGAGCAGAAGGCCAAAGCTAGAACCTGGTTTATTTTTCACGACAGCTCTTTTAGCTCTTTCACCTAGAGTGTTCCAGGTGTTTTATTCTTTTTTGTCATGGGGAAACAAATGAGAATATAGACTTGGGGTCATGATCCAGAACTTAGGAAAACAAGAAGGTAATTATATGCCAAAGCTATCTTCAATAGATTAAAATCAATGTGTGAATATCCATATCAGTACTCCCTTCCTGCCAGTCTGAAAGTCTTCCAAGCACCAGGGTTTGTCAGTGTAAATAGAAGTTTTCTCAGTGAACTTTAGTAGCATGAATGCAAATCCTGAACTTCAAACAGGTGGGAACTTGAGGGCTAATTTCAGGTAATACGTTGTAGCACAAGATCAAGGGTTGATTCTAACACACACACACACACACACACAAAAGGGCTGATTCTATACAGACGGACGGAGCCTAATTTCAGGGAGCTGTGGATAAAATGGAGCCAAAATAGAGTCCTCCTGCAGAGGGCATAGGATGACCAGGCAGTGACAACGCTGCTGCCGAGCAGGGGGAGATCCAGGGCGGGGAGCCCCTCTCCATCCCTCTCTGTGGGAGAAATGCAGAAAGCCAGTGGCAGCTGGAGAAGGAAGACGGGGTGTCAGGCTTTAATTGTGTCCTCCGGGTGGGCAGACTTCCCAGCTCTACACACATTGTCTGTGCTGCAGTCCTATTTGGAGAATACTAGGCTTTTTCTAAATCAAACAAATGGTTGACAGAGGTTGAGGAAAGCCTACTGGGACTTCGTTTTTCTCTGGAACAAAGAAGTAATAGAATCATTAAAAATGACTTTGAGCCATCCAATTTGAGAATTTACTTGGATGACATTATGAGGTAAAGAAAGATAGCTAACCTGATTTCCATTTGGGCAAGAATGTGTGCATTCTTTTTATCTTAAATTAGAGATATTAAGCCTAACGGACTTTTGAAGAAAGAAATAAGAGGGAGCTATGGGCGTAGAAGAGGGGGGGAGGGAGGTCGCTATGGCAGATGGGGTGAACACGTAGAGGAACGTAGCTCCAGGCAAGAGAAGGGAAGTTGAAGCAGAGGACTCCTGGGCTTTGGAAATGGACCTGGAGCTCGGAATGGATGGATTGAGGGCTGACTTCAGATTTTTATCACCCAAGTATCTTGGCAAGAGAAGGGATAGCTACATTAGGAATGGGAGGTGATCCTGGATCGGGTCCATTGAGAAACAGAAAAGCAATCCATCTCCAATTTGAATGTTTTGTATGAGAGTCCATGATATACATGAAGGTGGAGGAGAGGAAAGTCAGACCTTTGAACACAGCAGCACCCTGTGCTCCCTCTGGCAAGGCCATGAGCCAGATGTTACAACTGTACACATTCTAACTCAGGAAGTGGGGCCTGGGCGAGGAGGTGCGGAGTGCAAACTCACAAAATATGCGCAAAGCATTGGCAAACAACAGCAGAAGGGCAAGGTGGAAGGGACCAGGTCACGGCAATGTGTCATTGTCTCTTGCCTGCCACCTTGAGCACCAGTGCTATTGCCAAGGGGCTGAAGCCTAGGAGAGAGAAGAGAAGGCCATTGGGAATGGAGGATGGGCAGGCTGTGGAGCCAGTGAAAAGAGGCTGTCATTTCAGTTGTCAGTGACTTGGGCAGGGAGTCTTTGTCTTCTCCTTTGCCAGATGGGATCCATTCACTCATCTTTTCATTCAATTCATGTTTGTCAAAGGCATGTTATCCACCAGGGCCTGGAATACAGGGATGAACAAAACAGACGAAATCCTTGTCCTTGTGGCAATAGCAGAATAGTGAAGCTGATGTTCAATGACCAGACAAATCACTGTACAGGTATGATAACGGAGTCACAGAAAACAAAGGATGCTATTGCCATGTAACAGGTGAACCTAATGTGGGGTTGGGGGGAAGGAGGGGAGGATGTTAAGTAATGTTTTTGTGAGCTAAAGCCAGTAGGGATTAAGAATTGGAGGCATAGAGGCATCTTGTTGCCAGATCAATCTTTAAGAGCCATAGGCAGACACCTGGACCAGGCACTCTGCCGTGCAATGCCAGAGCCCTAAGCCAGAGGAGGCTCTGTCCAGTCACCCTGAGTGGATCCCCTTGTTAGATGAAGAAAGGTGATTGACCTTTCTTCAGCCATATTACCTCTTAGTTCTCTGATTCCCTTGCTGCCATATTGTAGACAATGATCAGAGAAAAACTTTTAAGAGTCTCAATTCAATAATTGACTGATAAATTTCAGTGCTACCACATTTGTGATTTCTGTTCTTCATCTTTAAGATCTTTGAAATATTTACATTTATCATCTTTGTTACATATCATAGAATCATGTGGTGCTTATAGCTGGAAAAGACTTAGAAAGAAACTGGTTCACCTTAGCTCTTCATTTAACAAAAGTGGAAACCGAGGCCCAGAGAGAATGAGTAACTTGTCTAGTGTTATATGGCTTTTAGGAAAGAGTGAAAACTTGGGTGTCCACACACTCCTTTATACTTTTTACTCTCCATTTCTTTTCTCTTAAAAATATCAGACAGCCAGTCACGGTGGCACACACCTGCAATCTCAGTGGCTTGGGAGTCTGAAGCAGGAGGATTGTGAGTTTGAAGCCAGCCTCGGCAATGGTGAGGCCCTAAGCAACTCAGTGAGACCCTGTCTCTAAATAGAATATAAAATAGGGCTGAGGATGTGGCTCAGTGGTCAAGTGCCCCTGAGTTCGATTCCTGGTACAAAAAAAAAAAAAAAAGTATCAGATACTTAGAAAATGGGGAATTTAAACAAAGTTAACCTATTAAAACCATTTCCACAATGATCCATCAGAAATGGCTCACATCAGGCCAGATTTATGATAACAAAAAATTAAACAGGCATAAATTCTCCACAGCACTCGGAGTTAAAGAAAGAAATATCACATTTATTCTCTTTCTTAATTAAACACATCATCAGTTAATTTGGGGGCACTTCCCCTTCTTTCCCCACGTCCCCATCTTTGGATGGCACAAGGATCCCTGGGTCATAGTGATTCAGGGAAAAAGTGGGCCCTGATTCCCAGCCTCTGTGGTGGAAGAAGCATTCAGAGGTAGCGGACTGAGCCAGCAGCTAGCTCTGCTTCCTCCTCCTGAGCGCCCATGTGTGCACATGGGCACACACACACACACACACACACACACACACACACACAGAGGCACACATCCCATATACACTCTAGCTTGAGAAAGTGCCCCCAGGCTGCCTGGGTGCTTCAGGAGCACTGTGCATGCACATGGCTCTGCAGCTCACACCTCCATCCCTGTGTGTCTTGGGCAATCTCCAGGTGTGTGTGACTTCCCTCTTCAACCCTCACTCCCCAGATCCCATCTAGCTCATTCATTGTGTTGGCTTATTATCTTTAAACCATAAATATTGTCTACAGGACAGTCTACTCCAGTCTCAAAATTCCCTTCTTTTGCCCTAAATTGCTAAAAGACAGGAAGAGCTCAGGTGTTTGATTCCGTCATGATCTCTGCTTTCTGGGAATGGCGGCTGGAGAGCAGAGACAGATTATGTGAATAAAATTCTCTCTTTTAAAAAAAAATCTGGAGTTGCTAAAAACAAAAATTTTTTTAAAAAAGATATTTGTTAAATTTGTGTTTTTGATATCTTATCATCTAAGTACAAGATCCTTGCAGATAGTGTCCTATTTACCCGTGGTTAGACAGTGACTGCTATGGTCTGTTAGCGTTCCTGCACAATCCACATGCTAAAATCCTAACCCCAAGGAGATGGCATTCTGAAGTGGGGTCTTTTGTGAAGTTGGCCCCCATGAATGGAATTAGTGCCTTTTAAAAGAGGCCCAAGGCTTACTGCGATGGACTGATGGTTTGAACAATTAAAAAAAAAAAAAAAAAAAAAGAAAGAGGCCCAAGGGAACTTGTTTTGTTCACCATGTGAAGACATAACAAGAAGGCAACATTTATGAGCAATGGGCCCCAGACACCAAGCCTGCTGAGACCATCTTGAGCTCCTCAGCCTCCAGAATTGTGAGAAACAACTATTTGTTGTTTATGGTGTTTTGTTATCACAGGCCTTATGATACGAACGGTTCTCTCAGTGCTTTTTAGTTTCTCCTTCTACATGGTCTCTCTCTCCAGCCTCTTCAGTCTGTTGGCCTCATCAAGGTAGATGCTCCCCCCAGCTCCTGACCTTGGCGCTCTTTGGTCTACACCAGCTAACTTGAATGTGCCTAGGATTGGCATGAGGGCCTCTTTTAAAAGGTACTCACTAGATTAGGAATTCTAACTCAGTAAGCGGGGCCTTAGATTCTTGTCTGGAGCCCCGAGTCAATCATTGCTTTGAACTCCAGAGCCCTGGACAGTGAGACACTGTTTTGGGGAATCTTTTTGTGGGAGGGTTCCAGAGGACCACCCATTTGCAGGTGGCCATTGTTAATAGAGTAGATTCCATGCCTGGCATGGGATTTATGAGCTCAATAGCTTTGGGTTCAAACACCAGCTGCCCAGAGGAAGAAGAAACATAGGTGCATCATAGCCTTGAGGCACCAGCTGCTGGGAGCTAGAGAAGATATTGCAGAGGCTGATAAGCCCCAATTAGTCTGTTCCTGCTTACAACCTCGGTTTGTTTACCTTGGAGAAGTTTTCTCACAATAAATCTTCTGATGTTAAAACCTATATAATAAACATGCGGAGCTCTGCTCTTTGTTCAGCTAGATCCCATTAGAGCTAGCTCACCCACTGGCCCCACTTTTACCTATTTTCGTGTATTTTGTTTTTATTTCTTATTCTCCCTATATTTTCAATTTGCTCATCACCTGCGCCTGGAGAACTATTTTTTGCTGTGTGGATTGCAGCATAGATTCTCTATTTATATCAGGTCCCCAGGTGTCACGAAGATGTTGGTTCCCTCTCAGTAGAGTAACAAATGTTTATACTTCTCCCAGAGAAAGTTTATATCATTTAAAAAATATATTTGTGTGTATGTACTTGGAGGGTGCACCTGCATTTTAAATGACTGTCTCTGTAGATTTTTTCTATATGTCCATCTTCATCTTTGTTTCCTCAACAACTTTCAGACTAACACCATCAAATGCTTTCGCATATTGCAGTACACATCTTACCAGCAGCTCAGCAAGACATGTGCCATGTTTTACTCACCATCTTCTAAGTATCTTCCTTCTTGATAGCTCCCGCATCCATTAGAGTTGTCACAAAGTAGTAGAATTTCACTGCCATTACCCCTTCTTCAGGGTTGGTGAGGACAGAGGAGATGATCTCATGCAGCACCCTCCCTTGACAGATAAGCTGAAAACTAGAGGAACTAAGTGGCTTTCTCAAGTTATATAGTGAGAAGGTGGCACAGAGGGATTCCAACCAGGTTTTGCCAAAGATTTTCTAGTGGAACAGGTCTCACCTTTCTAACTTCTTTGCTTAGAAATCCTGGGATGAACTGTGACTACTCTCCTTTCATTCCTGTGTACAGCCAGACCTAGGACTTTATTGATATTCTCCCTGAAAAGCATCTCTGGAGTTGTGTTTAGCAATTTCCATTTCTCTGTCCCTGTTGGTTCCTGCCTCTCCACTCTTGAGTTACTATTAGAATTACCTCATCTCCACTCTTTGTATTCCCACTTCTTTTTTGTGTGTGGGGGGTGGTACTGGGGATTGAACTCAGGGGCACTGGACCACTGATCCACATCCCCAGCCCTATTTTTTAATATTTTATTTAGAGACAGGGTCTCACTGAGTTGTTTAGCACCTTGCTTTTTCTGAGGCTGGCTTTGAATTTGAGATTCTCCTGCCTCACCCTCCCGAGCCATTGGGATTATAGGCATGTGCCACTGCGTCTGGCCCCTACTTTTTTACTAGAGTTCCTATGCAGAACTCCAGTATCTTTTCTAAGATAGATTACTATAAGGGGTGATGGATATGTTAGTTGACTCTAGTAATCACTTCACCATGTATATGTGTATCAGGATAAGCACATCATAACATGTTTAAAACCTTAAATGTATACAATAAATTTGCTACAAAAAGTGGGAAAAGTATTTCATATATTAGTTGTAGAATCTTAAATGGTTGTATGATGTATCTGTATTTAAATGTGCACAGTGTAGAAGAATGTCCAGGCACATGCCTATTATCCCAGTGGCTCCCAAGACTGAGACAGGAGGATAGTGAATTCAAAGCCAGCCTCAGCAAAAGCAATGCACTAAGCAACTCAGTGAGAGCCTGTCTCTAAATAAAACACAAAATAGAACTGGGGATGTAGCTCAGTAGTTGAGTGCCCCTGAGTTCAATCTCTCTCTGGTACCAAAAACAAACAAACAAACAAAAAACACAAAAATAAATCCTGGGTCAGGACTGGGAATAAGACATATCAGACATAATTTCTTCTAAAAACATTAATATAGATATTCTTTTTCAGAAAATAGTTAATCTCATTCAAAAACACCCAGAATATATTTGACCAAGTATCTGAGAATCCTGTGGCCCAGACAAGTTAACACATAAAATTCACCATCATAGTATACATATGTAGATATATTACATTCATAATATTTAGATTACAATACATATGATAAAAACCAAATGAAAGTCTTTCTTGTTATCAAATACCATTGTGTCCACATTCTGCAGCATGAATCTGAAATAAACCACTAGAATTGTTATATTGCTAATGCTACTTGATAATATCCCTCTTACCAAGAGCCCCTTTTACTTAAAAGATTTAGAGAAAACATGGAGGATCAACCCTTTACAGGGTCCTCTCTAAGCAAATCTACATGGAGGACTTCCCTCTGCAACGGGGTGAATGGAGCTTCAAATGAAAGTCTGGGCAGTTCTTGATAATTCATGTTATAGGAACCAGTTTGTTTATTTTTTACCATAGTAATATATGATAGTGGCTTGTTGCCTTGACAGTTTGTTCCTTTAAATTCTTTTTATTGGAGAGCCCAACATGGCCACCGGCGAAGAGGCAGCACATTCAATGCGTCCGTGGTAAGGGGATCAGAGAGACTCATTAATACACCCACATGCGTCAGGCTGAGAAACTTCAAGCAAAATTCCACTGAAAGGAGACCTACCGGGAACTAGTAAGTTTAATTGGAGGTGTCACCTTGTCACAGACTACTGAATCTCGGCAACGCAGAGCAGGGGCACAGCCCCGCCAGCCGCCGCCAAATGGCTGCTGCTCACTCGTAGCAGCAATCTTAGGAGCGGGCGTGGCCTGCCTGGGCCCACACCGGCCCGGCTCCGTGATCCACCACCGGCCGCTGCCGGGTGGCTGCAGCGAACGTGGGAGCAGACACTGACCACCTGGGCCCCCGCCGCCCGGTTCTGTGAACCGCAGCCAGCCGCTGCTGCTCACATGTAGCAGCAATCTAAGGAGCGGGCAGGCCTGCCTGGGCCCACACCGGCCGGGCTCTGTGAACCGCTGCTGGCCGCTGCCAGACGAGCGGCCCACACGGTGCACCGAGCTTAGGAGCGGGAGTGGCCTGCCTGGGCCCACACCGGCCCGGCTCCGTGATCCACCACCGGCCGCTGCCGGGTGGTTGCAGTCCACACGTCACAGCGAACGTAGGAGCAGACATTGACCGCCTGGGCCCCCGCCACCCGGCTCTGTGAACTGCCGCCGCCCACACGCTACAGCAAACTTAGGAACGGGCGCTGCCTGCCAGGGCCCATGCCCGCCGCGGCTTTGTGAACCGCAGCCGGCTGGCGCCAAGCAGCCGCTGCCTGCAACCTTGCAGTGAGTGGGGGAGCGGGCGCTGCCTGCTCGGCCCCGGCCGGGCCCGACTCTCTGAACCTCCTCTGGTGGTTTGGAGCTCCTGCCGGCCCAGTGCTGCAAACGACCCCTGACCAGCTCTAGGAAAGGCCCCGCCCACAGCAGGAGTGGAGACTCCCCCAGTCCGGGAGGAAGAACTGCTGCACAGTGATTGACTCCCGCCTACTGAGAGGAGAGACTTGGCCCGGTAGGCATAGCTCCATCTACTGGAAGAGCAGTTAATCGAACTCTAGGACTACATTTATATATATATATATATTTTTTTGCTGTCCTTTTAAATGTTTTTTTAATCCATCTTATTTTATTTTATTCTATTTTTTTAATTTCATTTTTCATTTCTACTATTATTATTTTTTTAAATTCTTTTAAATTTTCTATTTTGTTCTTTCCTTCTTTTCTCCTGCCTTTATATTTCTTTTCAATTTTCTTATTCCCCCTTCCTTGAATTCTACCTGCTTACTCTCATTCTCGTTAGTGACTTCTTCCCATCCCTTCTAATACCTTTCCTCCCAAGCATCAAATAAATTTATAGGAGTAAACAGTAACTCAGCAGTCAAACAGAACAAGAAACAATATGAACAGCATGAAAAAGCAAGGAAGAAAAGGAGTGCAAACAATGCAGGGCAGCCTAAATATTCAGGAGGATATAGAGTCACCAGAAAAATGGTCATATAAAGAACTCATGGATCACCTGAGACAGATGGAACGGAACCTTAAAGAGGATACGAGACAGCAAATTCAAGCAGCGAAAGAACACATTGAGAATGAATTACATAAACAGATAAAAGAAGAAGTTAAGCATCTTTATCAGGAGATAGAGACTATAAAAAAGAATCAAACAATGATCTTAGAAATGAGGGAAATTATAAACCAAATTCAAAACTCAAATGAGAGTATCATTAATAGAGTGGAGCAAGTAGAAGCCAGAACGTCAGATAACGAAGACAAAATATATCATCTGGAAAAGAGTCTAGCCAACTCAGATAGGCTGGTTAAAAATCACGAGAGAAACCTACAAGAGATATGTGATAATATAAAAAAACCAAATTTAAGAGTCATTGGGATAGAGGAAGGGATAGAGATTCAAACCAGGGGAATGAGTAATCTACTAGATGAAATAATTGCAGAAAACTTTCCAGAAATAAAAAAGGAAACAGATATACAAATTGTAGATGCATACAGGACACCGAGCATACAAAATCACAGTAGACCAACGCCAAGACACATTGTTATGAAGATATCCAATATACAGAACAAAGAGAAAATATTAAAAGCTACAAGAGAAAAGAGAAAGATTACATTCAGGGGTAAACCAATAAGGTTAACAACGGACTTTTCAACTCAGACGCTGAAAGCGAGAAGATCCTGGAACAACGTATTTCAAACACTGAAAGACAACGGATACCAACCAAGAATTCTGTACCCAGCAAAATTAAGCTTCAGATACGACAACGAAATAAAAATCTTTCACGATAAACAAAAACTAAAAGAATTTGCAGCCAGAAAACCAGCATTGCAAAGCATCTTGAGCAAAACACTTCACGAGGAAGAAATGGAAAACAATAACCAAAGCCAACAGTGGGAAGTACCTCAGTAAAGACAGACGGAGCGGGGAAAGCTAATCATGGAGAAACAAACGAAATATTAAAAAAAAAAAGAGATAAATAATCAAACATGGCTGGAAGTACAAACCATATATCAATAGTAACTCTAAACATTAATGGTTTAAACACTCCAATAAAGCGACATAGGCTGGTAACATGAATTAAAAAAACAAATCCAACAATATGCTGCCTCCAGGAGACATACCTGACTGGAAAAGACATACACAGGGCGGGAGAATTGGCACCAGTGGGAAAGGGAAAGGCAGGAAGAGAAGCTCCTCAGACGCCATGTTGGGTTTTTTGGGGTGTGGCTGCCATTATACCTTTTTCCAACAGGGGTGCCTCTTAAAAACCAAGAATATCTACTGAACGTTCTTGCATTGTCTCACAGTTCTCGGCGGACACAACATCTTTGTTGGTATGTGGTGCTGAGGATCGAACCCGGGCCGCACGCATGGCAGATATGGATAGCTAAAAACAGTAATATTAATTCTTCACACTGGAGAAGCGTACAGACCCATGGACAAAAGATGAAGAAGCCTCAAAAATAATGGACTTCGGGGATCCAACATGGCGGCCGGCGAGGAAGCAGCGACTCCAACGTCTCCACTTTAACGGGATATGAAAGACTCATCGAAACAGCTGCAGCCTAGCTACGGAGGAACTTCTAGCATAACTTCCTTAAGAGGAGAGCTGCCGTGAACTGGTAGGTTTACTCGAAGTGACAGGTTGCCCCAGAGAAGTGGATCTTGGAAGGCCACGCGGGCACAGAGGTCTAGTCCCCCAACCATCAGCCGCTCCGGCAGGCGGCTCCCCCTGGAGGCCTAGCTCTCGCCCTGGGAGAAGCGGCCCCACCCGCCCGCTTCCTAACCAGGCGGCCACAGCTACTCAGCGATAAAGGTGCCCACGTGGCGGGTGCAGAAGTTAAGTCCTGCAGACGCCAGCCACCTTTGCAACTCGCGGGAACCCTGAGCGGCTTGGCCCGCCCCGCCCGAACCGGCAGTCCTCCGCCATACGGGCTCCCCCAGGAGGCCTAGCTCTCGCCCTGGGAGAAGCGGCCCCACCCGCCCGGTTCCTAACCAGGCAGCCACAGCTACTCGGCAATAAAGGTGCCCACGTGGCGGGTGCAGAAGTTAAGTCCTGCAGACGCCAGCCACCTTTGCAACTCGCGGGAACCCTGAGCGGCTTGGCCCGCCCCGCCCGAACCGGCGGCGGGTGCAGAAGTTAAGTCCTGCAGACGCCAACCGCCTTTGCAACCCGCGGGATCCCTGAGCGGCTTGGCCCGCCCCGCCCGAACCGGCAGCGGGTGCAGAAGTTAAGTCCTGCAGACGCCAGCCACCTTTGCAACCCGCGGGATCCCGGAGCGGCTTGGCCCGCCCCGCCTGAACCGGCAGTCCTCCGCCATCCGGGCTCCCCCGGGAGGCCCAGCTCTCGCCCTGGGAGAAGCGGCCCCACCCGCCCGGGTCCCAACCACGCGACCGCAGCTACTCGGCGATAAAGGTGCCCCCGCAGCGGGTGCAGGAGTTAAGTCCTGCTGATACCAGCCGCGTTTGCAAGCCGCCGGCACCCAGTGCGGCTTGGCCCACCCCGCCTGAACCGGCAGTCGGCCTCCACCATCCGGGCTCCCCCGGGAGGCCTAGCTCTCGCTCCGGGAGCAGCCCCCTGCAAGCTAGGCGAACCTTTGACCCATCGGGAGGTTAGGCCCAGCAACCTGCGGAGTGATAGAGGTGCCCCTCGTGCCTGCTGGGTAGGCGGACCTTTGACCGACCAGCAGAGCAGACCTAGGGCCTGCCAGCGTGGTAGACAGATCACACCAATTGGAGGAGGATCACAGCCACTACATGCCCTGCAAGGGTGATTATTCAACTATACAAGAGCAATATAAATAAATAGAGGGAAAATTTCAAAACACAACAGTTTCACCAAGCAGAAAGAAACGCCAGCAGTATGAAAAGACAAGGAAAGAAAGGACCACAGGCAATGCAGGTCAACTCAACTCTAGAAGAGGTAATAGGTGCAACAGATGGAATGTCAGATAGAGAGATCAGGATATACATGCTTCAGATGATCTGGAGTCTCAAGGAAGACATGAGACAGCAAAATCAGATAATGAAAGATCACATTGACAAACAAATCCAGGAAGTAAAAGATCAATTTCACAGGGAGATAGAGGAAATAAAAAACAAACAAATAGAAATACTAGAATTGCAGGAAAAAATAAACCAACTTAAAAACTCAATTGAGAATACTACCAGCAGAGTAGATCACTTAGAAGAGAGAACCTCAGACAATGAAGACAAAGTATTTCAACTGGAAAAGAACATAGACAGCTCAGCAAGTCTGCTAAGAAACCATGAACAGAACATCCAAGAAATATGGGACAATATCAAAAGACCAAATTTAAGAGTCATTGGGATACAGGAAGGCACAGAGCTCCAAACCAGAGGAATACACAACCTATTCAATGAAATAATACGAGAAAACTTCCCAGACTTGAAGAATGAGACAGAATCCCAAATCCTAGAAGCCTACAGGACGCCGAATGTACAAAACCATAAGAGATCCACACCTAGACACATTATAGTGAAGATGTCCAACATACAGAATAAGGAAAGAATTTTAAAAGCTACAAGGGAAAGGAAGCAGATTACATTTAGGGGTAAACCAATCAGGATAACAGCTGATCTCTCAACACAGACTCTGAAAGCTAGAAGATCCTGGAATAACATATTTCAAACACTGAAAGAAAATGGGTTCCAACCAAGAATCGTGTATCCGGCAAAATTAAGCTTCAGGTTAGAAGATGAAATTAAAACCTTCCATGATAAACAAAAGTTAAAAGAATTCGCAGCTAGAAAACCATCTCTTCAAAAAATCCTTGGCAAAACATTGCAGGAAGAGGAAATGGAAAATAACATTGAAAACCAACAATGGGAGGTAGGACAGTAAAGGGGGGAAAGTAGTCAAAGAGGATAACAAATCAGGTTTAGTAACATCAACAAACAAATATGGATAGAAGTACAAACCATATCTCAATAATAACCCTAAATGTCAATGGCTTAAACTCACCAATTAAGAGACACAGGCTAGTAGAATGGATCACAAAACAAGACCCAACAATATGCTGTCTACAGGACACGCATCTGATAGAAAAAGATATCCATAGACTGAAGGTGAAAGGTTGGGAAAAATCATACCACTCATATGGACAGCGGAAACAAGCAGGCGTGTCCATACTCATATCTAATAAAATAGATTTCAAGCCAAAGCTAATCAAAAGGGATAAAGAAGGACACTTCATACTGCTCAAGGGAACCATAAACCAACAAGACATAACAATCATAAATATATATGCCCCAAATAATGGTGCAGCGGTGTTCATCAAGCAAACTCTTCTCAAGTTCAAGAGTCTGATAGACCACCATACAATCATCATGGGAGACTTCAACACACCTCTCTCACCACTGGACAGATCTTCCAAACAAAAGTTAAACAAGGAAACTATAGAACTCAACAACACAATTAATAACCTAGACTTAATTGACATATATAGACTTTACCACCCAACATCAAGTAGTTACACTTTTTTTTCAGCAGCACATGGAACCTTCTCAAAAATAGACCATATATTATGTCACAGGGCAACTCTTAGACAATATAAAGGGGTAGAGATAATACCATGCATCTTATCTGATCATAATGGAATGAAACTGAAAATCAATGATAAAAGAAGAAAGGAAAAATCAAGCATCACTTGGAGAATGAACAACAGGTTGCTGAGTGACATATGGGTTATTGAAGACATCAAGGAGGAAATTAAAAAATTCCTAGAGTTAAATGAAAACACAGACACAACATATCGGAATCTATGGGACACATTGAAAGCAGTCCTAAGAGGAAAATTCATTGCTTGGAGTTCATTCCTCAAAAAAAGAAAAAACCAACAAATAAATGATCTCATACTTCATCTCAAAATCCTAGAAAAAGAGGAGCAAAACAACAGCAAAAGAAGTAGAAGGCAAGAAATAATCAAAATCAGAGCTGAAATTAATGAAATTGAAACAAAAGAAACAATTGAAAAAATTGACAAAACTAAAAGCTGGTTCTTTGAAAAAATAAATAAAATTGACAGACCCTTAGCCATGCTAACGAAGAGAAGAAGAGAGAGAACCCAGATTACTAGCATACGGGATGAAAAAGGCAATATCACAACAGACACTTCAGAAATACAGAAGATAATCAGAGACTATTTTGAAGCCTTATACTCCAATAAAATAGAAGATAGTGAAGGCATAGATAAATTCCTTAAGTCTTACGATCTGCCCAGATTGAACCAGGAGGATATAGACAACCTAAACAGACCAATAACAATAGAAGAAATAGAAGAAACCATCAAAAGACTACCAACTAAGAAAAGCCCAGGACCGGATGGGTATACAGCAGAGTTTTACAAAACCTTTAAAGAGGAACTAACACCAATACTTTTCAAGCTATTTCAGGAAATAGAAAAAGAGGGAGAACTTCCAAATTCATTCTACGAGGCCAACATCACCCTGATTCCGAAACCAGACAAAGACACTTCAAAGAAAGAAAACTACAGACCAATATCTCTAATGAACCTTGACGCAAAAATTCTCAATAAAATTCTGGCGAACCGGATTCAAATACATATCAAAAAAATTATACACCATGATCAAGTAGGATTCATCCATGGGATGCAAGGCTGGTTCAATATACGGAAATCAATAAATGTTATCCACCACATCAATAGACTAAAAAATAAGAACCATATGATAGTCTCGATAGACGCAGAAAAAGCATTCAACAAAGTACAGCATCCCTTTATGTTCAAAACGCTAGAAAAATTAGGGATAACAGGATCATACCTCAACATTGTAAAAGCAATATATGATAAGCCACAGGCCAGCATCATTCTGAATGGAGAAAAATTGAAGGCATTCCCTCTAAGATCTGGTACAAGACAGGGATGCCCTCTCTCACCACTTCTGTTCAACATAGTCCTCGAAACACTGGCAAGAGCAATTAGACAGACGAAAGAAATTAAAGGGATAAAAATTGGAAAAGAAGAACTTAAATTATCACTATTTGCAGATGATATGATTCTATACCTAGCAGACCCAAAAGGGTCTACAGAGAAGCTATTAGAGCTAATAAATGAATTCAGCAAAGTGGCAGGATATAAAATCAACACGCATAAATCAAAGGCATTCCTGTATATCAGCGACAAAACCTCTGAAACGGAAATGAGGACAACTACTCCATTCACAATATCCCCCCAAAAAATAAAATACTTGGGAATCAACCTAACAAAAGAGGTGAAAGATTTATACAATGAAAATTACAAAACCCTAAAGAAAGACATAGAAGAAGACCTTAGAAGATGGAAAAATATACCCTGCTCATGGATAGGCAGATCCAACATCATCAAAATGGCGATATTACCAAAAGTTCTCTATAAGTTCAATGCAATGCCAATCAAAATCCCAGCTGCATTTCTTGTAGAAATAGATAAAAGAATCATGAAATTCATATGGAATAATAAAAGACCCAGAATAGCAAAAACAATACTAAGCAGGAAGTGTGAATCAGGCGGTATAGCGATACCAGACTTCAAACTATACTACAGAGCAATAGTAACGAAAACAGCATGGTACTGGTACCAAAACAGGCGGGTGGACCAATGGTATAGAATAGAGGACACAGTAACCAATCCACAAAACTACAACTATCTTATATTTGATAAAGGGGCTAAAAGCATGCAATGGAGGAAGGATAGCATCTTCAACAAATGGTGCTGGGAAAACTGGAAATCCATTTGCATCAAAATGAATCTGAATCCCTATCTCTCGCCTTGCACAAAAGTTAACTCAAAATGGATCAAGGAGCTTGATATTAAATCAGAGACACGGCATCTGATAGAAGAAAAAGTTGGTTATGATCTACATACTGTGGGAGCAGGCTCCAAATTCCTCAATAGGACACCCATAGCGCAAGAGTTAACAACTAGAATCAACAAATGGGACTTACTCAAACTAAAAAGTTTTTTCTCAGCAAAAGAAACAATAAGAGAGATAAACAGGGAGCCTACATCCTGGGAACAAATCTTTACTCCACACACTTCAGATAGAGCCCTAATAACCAGAATATATAAAGAACTCAAAAAATTAGACAATAAGACAACAAGTAACCCAATCAATAAATGGGCAAAGGACCTGAACAGACACTTCTCAGAAGAGGACATACAATCAATCAATAAGTACATGAAAAAATGCTCACCATCGCTAGCAGTCAGAGAAATGCAAATCAAAACTACCCTAAGATACCATCTCACTCCAGTAAGATTGGCAGCCATTAGGAAGTCAAACAACAATAAGTGCTGGAGAGGATGTGGGGAAAAGGGCACTCTTGTTCATTGCTGGTGGGACTGCAAATTGGTGCAGCCAATTTGGAAAGCAGTATGGAGATTTCTTGGAAAGCTGGGAATGGAACCACCATTTGACCCAGCTATTCCCCTTCTCGGTCTATTCCCTAAAGACCTAATAAGAGCATGCTACAGGGACACTGCTACATCGATGTTCATAGCAGCACAATTCACGATAGCAAGATTGTGGAATCAGCCTAGATGCCCTTCAATAGATGAATGGATTAAAAAAATGTGGCATTTATACACAATGGAGTATTACTCTGCATTTAAAAATGACAAAATCATAGAATTTGGAGGGAAATGGATGGCATTAGAGCAGATTATGCTAAGTGAAGCTAGTCAATCTTTAAAAAACAAATACCAAATGACTCCTCTGATATAAGGGGAGGAAACAAGGACAGGGTAGGGACGAAGAGCTTGAGACGAAGATTTTCATTAACAGGGTTGAGAGGTGGGAGGGAAAGGAAACGAGAAGGGGAATCGCATGGAAATGGAAGGCGATCCTCAGGGTTATACAAAATGACATATAAGAGGAAAGGAGGGGTAAGACAAGATAATTCAAATGGAAGAAGTGATTTACAGTAGAAGGGGTAGAGAGAGAAAAGGGGAGGGGGGATAGTAGAGAATAATATAGACAGCAGAATACATCAGACACTAGAAAGGCAATATGTCAATCAATGGAAGGGTAACTGATGTGATGCAGCAATCTGTATACGGGATAAAATTGGGAGTTCATAACTCATTTGAATCAAACTGTGAAATACGATGTATGAGGAACTATGTAATGTTTTGAACGACCAACAATAAAAAAAAAAAAAAAAAAAAAAAAAAAAAGACATACACAGGCTGAAGGTGAAAGGTTGGGAAAAAATATACCACACACACGGTCCGCGCAAGCAAGCAGGTGTGGCCATCCTCATATCGAATAAAATCGACTTCAAGACTAAGTTAATCCAAAGGGATAAGGAAGGACATTATATACTGTTAAAAGGAACCATTAAACAACAAGATATAACAATTATCAATATTTATGCACCAAATAACGGTGCTGCGAAATACATAAAACAAATTCTCCTCAAGTTTAAGAATCAAATAGATCACAACACAATAATTATGGGTGACTTCAACACACCTCTCTCACCATTGGACAGAACCTCCAAGCAAAAGTTGAATAAAGAAACTATAGAACTCAATACCACAATCAATAACCTAGACTTAACTGACATATATAGAATATACCAACCATCATCGAATGGATATACTTTTTTCTCAGCAGCACATGGATCCTTCTCAAAAATAGACCATATATTATGCCATAGGGCAACCCTCAATAAATATAAAGGGGTGGAGATTATACCATGCATTTTATCTGATCATAATGGATTGAAACTGGAAATTAATGATAAAAGAAGGAAGGGAAAATCCAATATCACATGGAAAATGAACAATATGTTACTGAATGATCAAGGGGTTACAGAAGACATAAAGGAGGAAATCAAGAAATTCTTAGAGATAAATGAAAATTCAGACACAACATATCGGAATCTATGGGACACAATGAAAGCAGTTTTAAGAGGGAAATTCATCGCCTGGAGGTCATTCCTCAAAAAAAGGAAAAACCAACAAATAAATGAGCTCACACTTCATCTCAAAGCCCTAGAAAAGGAAGAGCAAAACAATAGTAAATGCAGCAGAAAGCAAGAAATAATTAAAATCAGAGCGGAAATCAATGAAATTGAAACAAAAGAAACTATTGAAAAAATTAACAAAACTAAAAGTTGGTTCTTTGAAAAAATAAACAAGATTGACAGACCCTTAGCCATGCTAACGAAGAGAAGAAGAGAGAGAACTCAAATTACTAACATAAGGGATGAAAAAGGCAATATCACAACAGACGCCACAGAAATACAGAAGATAATTAGAAATTATTTTGAAAATCTATATTCCAATAAAATAGAAGATAGTGAAGACATCGATAAATTTCTTAAGACATATGACTTGCCCAGACTGAGTCAGGAGGACACACACGATTTGAACAGACCAATATCAATGGATAAAATTGAAGAAGTAATCAAAAGATTACCAACCAAGAAAAGCCCAGGACCGGATGGGTATACAGCGGAGTTTTACAAAACCTTTAAAGAAGAATTAATACCAATACTTTTCAAGTTATTTCAGGAAATAGAAAAAGAGGGAGTTCTTCCAAATTCATTCTATGAGGCCAACATCACATTGATTCTGAAACCAGACAAAGACACTTCAAAGAAAGAAAACTACAGACCAATATCTCTGATGAACCTAGATGCAAAAATCCTCAATAAAATTCTGGCAAATCGGATACAAAGACACATCAAAAAAATTGTGCACCATGATCAAGTAGGATTCATCCCTGGGATGCAAGGATGGTTCAATATACGGAAATCAATAAATGTTATTCACCATATCAATAGACTTAAAGATAAGAACCATATGATCATCTTGATAGACGCAGAAAAAGCATTCGACAAAGTACAGCATCCCTTTATGTTCAAAACATTAGAAAAACTAGGGATAACAGGAACTTACCTTGATATTGTAAAAGCTGTCTACGCTAAGCCCCAGGCTAACATCATTCTGAACGGAGAAAAATTGGAGGCATTCCCTCTAAAATCTGGAACAAGACAGGGATGCCCTTTATCACCACTTCTATTCAATATAGTTCTCGAAACACTGGCCAGAGCAATTAGACAAACGAAAGAAATTAAAGGCATAAATATTGGAAAAGATGAACTTAAATTATCACTATTTGCAGATGACATGATTCTATACATAGAAGACCCAAAAGGGTCTACAAAAAAACTACTAGAACTAATAAATGAATTCGGCAAAGTGGCAGGATATAAAATCAACACGCACAAATCAAAGGCATTTCTGTATATCAGTGACAAAACTTCTGAAACGGAAGTGAGGAAAAACACTCCATTCACAATATCCTCAAAAAAATAAAATAAAATACTTGGGAATCAACCTAACAAAAGAGGTGAAAGATTTATACAATGAAAACTACAGAACCCTAAAAAGAGAAGTAGAAGAAGATCTTAGAAGATGGAAAGATATACCCTGTTCATGGATAGGCAGAACTAACATCATCAAAATGGCGATATTACCGAAAGCTCTCTATAGGTTTAATGCAATGCCAATCAAAATCCCAGCTGCATTTCTTGTAGAAATAGATAAAGAAATCATGAAATTCATATGGAAAAATAAAAGACCCAGAATAGGAAAAGCAATTCTGAGCAGGAAGTGTGAATCAGGTGGTATAGCAATACCAGATTTCAAACTATACTACAGAGCAATAGTAGCAAAAACAGCATGGTATTGGTACCAAAACAGGCGGGTGGACCAATGGTACAGAATAGAGGATACAGAGACTAATCCACAAAGTTACAACTATCTTATATTTGATAAAGGGGCTAAAAGCATGCAATGGAGGAAGGATAGCATCTTCAACAAATGGTGTTGGGAAAACTGGACATCCATATGCAACAAAATGAAACTGAATCCCCTCCTCTCACCATGCACAAAAGTGAGCTCAAAATGGATCAAGGACCTGGATATCAAATCAGAGACTCTGCTTATGATAGAAGAAAAAGTTGGCTACGATCTACATATTGTGGGATCAGGCTCCAAATTCCTTAACAGGACGCCTATAGCACAAGAGTTAACAGCAAGAATCAACAAATGGGACTTACTTAAACTAAAAAGTTTTTTCACAGCAAGAGAAACAATAAGAGAAGTAAATCGGGAGCCTACATCATGGGAACAAATTTTTACTCCTCACACTTCAGACAGAGCCTTAATATCCAGAGTATACAAAGAACTCAAAAAATTAGACAATAAGACAACAAATACCCCAATCAACAAATGGGCCAAGGACCTGAACAGACACTTCTCAGAGGAGAACATACTATCAATCAACAAATACATGAAAAAATGCTCACCATCTCTAGCAGTCAGAGAAATGCAAATCAAAACTACCCTAAGATACCATCTCACTCCAGTAAGAATGGCAGCCATTAGGAAGTCAAACAATAACAAGTGCTGGAGAGGATGTGGGGAAAAGGGTACTCTTGTACATTGCTGGTGGGACTGCAAATTGGTTCAGCCAATTTGGAAAGCAGTATGGAGATTCCTGGGAAAGCTGGGAATGGAACCACCATTTGACCCAGTTATTGCCCTTCTTGGTCTATTCCCTGAAGACCTTAAGAGAGCGTACTACAGGGATACTGCCACATCGATGTTCATAGCAGCACAATTCACAATAGCTAGACTGTGGAACCAACCCAGATGCCCTTCAATGGATGAATGGATTAAAAAAATGTGGCAGTTATACACCATGGAGTATTACGCAGCTCTAAAAAATGACAAATTCATGGAATTTGCAGGGAAATGGATGGCACTAGAGCAGATTATGCTTAGTGAAGCCAGCCAATCCCTAAAAAGCAAATACCAAATGTCTTCTTTGATATAATGAGAGCAACTAAGAATAGAGCATGGAGGAAGAGCAGGAAGAAAAGATTGATATTAAACAGAGACACGAGATGGGAGGGAAAGAGAGAGAAAAGGGGAATTGCATGGAAATGGAAAGAGACCCTCATTGTTATAAAAAACTACATAAAAGAGGTTGTGAGGGGAATTGGAAGAAAAAACAAGGAGAGAAATGAATTACAGTAGATGGGATACAGAGAGAAGATGGGAGGGGAGGGGAGGGGGGATAGTAGAGGATAGGAAAGGTAGCAGAATACAACAGTTACTAATTGGGGATTATGTAAAAAGGTGAATGTGTAACTGATGTGATTCTGCAATCTGTATTTGGGGTAAAAATGGGAGTTCATAACTCACTTGAAACTAATGTCTGAAATATGATATGTCAAGAGCCTTGTAAGGTTTTGAACAACCAATAAAAAAAATAAAATAAATTCTTTTTATTGTTCATATTTAACTTGATGTTATATCACATGATGTTATGATATACATAGTGAAATGATTACTTACAAGTAAACAAATTAACATATGCATCACCTTCCACATGTACCTCTTTTTTTGTCTGTGTAGTAAAGTCACCTAAAATCTACTTATGCAATATTATTAACTGTCATCCTCCTGTAGTACATTAGACCTCTAGAGTTATTCTTCCTACCTAACTGCAAGTTTGTACCCTTTGACTCACATCTTTCCCCTTTACTCCCCCTTCCTGCTTAACCATTGTTCTGTTTCTATGTATTTGGTGTGTTTGTTTTAGATTTCATATATAAATGAGATCATGAAGTACTTTTTTCCTATGTCTGGCTTATTTTTCACTTAGCATGATGTTCTCTAACTTCATTCATGTTTTTGCAAGTGATTTTATTTCCTTTCTTAAAGGTTGAATTATATTTCATCCATATCTATGATGTACATATTATAGTTACATAAGTTCTTTATCCATTCACGCACTAATGGGGTCTTGGATTGAGTCTTTGTCTTGGCTATTGTAAATAATACTGCAAAATGCTGCAGTGAGCACGGGAGGGTAGATATCTCTTTGAAGGGCTAATTTCATTTTGGGGGAATATAAACCCAGTTCAGGAATTGCTGGGTCATATGGTTGTTTTATAAAAAAAAGTATTTTAAGGCCCTTCTCTACCATTTTTCATACCAGCTGTACCAATTTACACTCCCATCAACAGTGTGCAGGGGTTGCCTTTTCTCCACTTTATAACCAACACATCTCTTATCAAGAACAGCAGGTATGGCAGGTGTGAGGTGGAATCACTGAGGATTTAACTTGTTTTGTTGATTACTGATGTTGAATATATCCTCAAACACGTGTTGGCCATCTTAGTGTCTTCTTTGGAGAAGTGTCTATACAGTTTCTTTGCCCACTTGTTAATTGGAATATTTGGTTTTTGGTAGTAAGTCACTTACATAGTCCAGCATCACTCTGTTTTCAGATGTGTGGTTTGTGAGTGTTTTCTCCGAATCCACAGTCTGCCCTTTCATTCTGATGATGTTGCCTTTGCTGGTAGCTTTCCCCACTTGTGTATTGTTCCCTCTGTTGCCTGAGCTTTCAGAGTGATAGCCAGTCTTGCTGTTCCTGCTTATAAGAGTGCCTGGTGATCTCTAGATAGCACAGGAGAACATGACAACAAAGAGCTAAGAACTTCACCTCAATTTTATATGGTTTGGATCTGTGTCCTTTGTTTTTCTTTCCTGAGGGCCACCTGGAAATATTCATTTAACGTCACAAAAGAGTACCTGACAGTGGTTTGCTTTTATTTATCAGTTTGAATTTAAAAGTATATATTTACAGGTTATAAAGCCATTAATTTTGGAGGGGCTAGATAGTAAAATAAAGCCTGTTTATATCTAAAGTTTCATACCTTAGCCACTATTTTGGAAAGTAGAGTAGACCAAGTTTGAGTTTAGTCGCAGAAGGACATTTTACCTGTGAATTTACTTTTAATTTGGGAAGGCTTGAGGGTAATTCAGATTTGCAACATTTGTTTGATATCATTAAAATAACTTCTTTCCAGACTCTTTGAGATTTGAGAAGACTAAGTAACTGGTCCAAGGAGGTTACAGCTCCTGGCCAGGAAGGGCCTATACGTTCTGAGTCAGTTGCTTAGAAACAGAGTTGTCTGTGCAGGCTTCCTGGACACTTGAGCTTGATGTGGGGCCCATGGCCACAGACCTCCCCTCATTGCAGCATGGCCTGTGAGTAAATCTTTACACCAGTGTCATCTTTCAAGAAAGGACTTCTCATACCTCCTCTGGAAAACTGCAGTCCTTCCCCCAACTGTGACTCTTCCTATTTCTCTTTAATGTTTTATTTTTTCCTCTTTAGCTCTTTTCTCACTGGTATTGTGTGCATGTTTTCCATGGACAGCATCTGTCTTCCTCACTAGATTACAAGTTCCATGTGGGCAAGCATTTGGGGTTTTGTTCACAGTTGAATCTCTGGTGTGAATTTCTTAAGTACTGGAGAGTGGGAACCTTTCTTCTCTTCAAGAGCCTCGCCCACTTCAGGGGACCCTTCCCTGTTTTTTCTAGCTACTAACCTCCGTGTATGTCCTTCTGTAGAGCTCTGCCCTCAACAAAAATTAACCTCATTTTGACCTAACATTAAAGTTCATATCTCTTCCTTCTGGAACTTACTACTTTAGAGATAAATATTTTCATAAAGTAAAATTCTGCACATGCATCCTGAAAAATTCAGCTACACTCATTCAATTAGGGAAGCTTTTCCTGAGCAGAAAATGGGTAAAAGACAGGACGTTAGTCAACTGCCAGTTCAGTGATTCTAAGTTGAGGCTCCCCAGACACCATCTAACCCAACTGACAAACCCATCCAATTTAGGTTTTAGGAGTTACAACATCCTGTAACAATGAATCAAGTAAATCCTCCATGCTGACTCAGTCCAGTCACAGATGGAGTTTGTCTTCAGTCCTGGTTGTAATTTTCAAGAGTAATCTAAAGTATGTTTAGAAGAGAGGGAACTGTTTGAAAGAACTTAGAATATTTATCCAAGGAAAGAGGAAAAACCAGGGACATAGAGATGTCTTCAAATATCTGAAGTTCTAATGCATTCGTGAGAAATTGTTTCTTCTGCGTGGTCTTAATGAAAATTTACATGACAAATGAATTTTTTTCTTTAACATCTGATTCTAATGTTATTTATGACAGTAGAATGCATTACAATTCATATTACACATATAGGGCACAATTTTTCATATCTCTGGTTGTATACAAAGTATAGTCACACCATTTGTGTCTTCATACGTGTGCTTAGGGTAACGATGTCCATCTCATTCCACCATCTTTTTTACCCTCATTCCCGTCTCTTCCCCTCCCACCCCTTTGCCCTATCTAGAGTTTGTCTATTCCACCCATGCTCCCCCACCCCATTATGATTCAGCCCCGACAAGGGAATCTATTTTAGCTCAATAAAAGGGAGACCTTTTTTCATTTTATGGAGGTAAGCCTGGATGGTGTGGTCCTTAAGGGTGCAGGTGGAGGTTAGCATTGGTGACACGATGTATAAGTGGCTCATGACTGCATACAATGATTGCCACAGTTGTCACAAGAAACCTTCCCCGTGGCTGCATTGCTCCTGAGGTACATTCTGCACCCCTCCTTGCTCTACCCATCCTCTCTTTGTGGTGTTTGTTGCTCACTGTGTTCTTTGCTTAGTATCTACGATTTTCTTTATGCTTAAAATATTTTGTTAGTAAGTATTCCAATTTTATTTGATTTTTATACTTCCATCAGTTGCAGGAAGTTTGTAAACATTGACTTTGCATAGATGAGTTTGTATTGTTCACCTTCTTTATGTCCCTTCATTCTGGTCTGTGTCAGATCCTTCTATCACCTTGAACACATCCACATGGCAGATGGATGGAAGCAGTAGATATAGAACACACAGTCAAGTTTAATGCTGGGAAAGCAATATCCCAATATACTGAATGAAGACTTGGGTGATGGAATATTATAAGAAGAAGGGCATTCCTCCACACCCTGCCATTCTCACAAGGAATACTGCAGGGGCTCTCTGCAGGGAGCAAGCCCAAATGAAGACACACTTCAGAATACACATTCTGTTCTCCATGTTTTTGTTCTCTTCTCCATCTCTCCTGTGCCTCTCTCTTGCCTGCCAGCACCCAAGACAGGATATCTGTGAGTACTCATTATTCGTAGACCCACAGTACCATTTCCACCATCTACTTAGGATGGTGAATAGCTGTTAAATACCTGGGATTTAAAAAATTCTTTTGTTCTGAATCCCATTTTTAAATACCAAGTCCTTTTTCTATTGTCTACTTAGGATAACCTGCCTGATTCTCTTCATATCCTGGTACAAAGTAGGTGTTCAACAAAAATTTGTTCAATGAATAAACTCCAATAGCTATCTCCATTTTTAGTTCAGGTTACCATCATCTCTGGTTTGACTCCTATAGCCCTTTTGTCTTTCTGGCTCCTTTCATGACTCTTCTTATTCATGTCTCCACACTGTCATCCAGAAGTGACTTTATTATATGCTAATCTGATCATTTCATTTCCATGCTTAAAACTTCCCTGGGGCTCTCAGGATAAAATCCAAACTCCTTACCATGACAGTCAAGGCCCTTCGTGATGTGATGCCAACCTCCCTTCTCCTTTAGCCCTCCCTGCCCTTCACTGTCCTGCCACAGCTCTACAGGCCCTTCAACTTTCCATCTTCCAGCCTGACCAGAAAACCCACCCTTGATCCTATTGCTTTCTCCAGGGTCTTCTGATACCACAGGTTAGGGGTGTGTTCCATGACAGTCTGTCCTGGCCCCTTTAATCATGCTTAATAGGTTGCACTGAGGATGTCACCTGACTCATTAAATGACTGTGGTCTCCTTGAGGCAGAGAGCAAGCCTGCTCATTTCTGTCTGGTGTCTAGCCAACAACAGGATCTCACCAGATTCCAGCAACTTCTCCTAAGATACTGCACAAATCTGCAGAGCCAGCAGCAGAAAGAGTCAGGTGAACATATCCTGTTTCTTGTTCTGCCTTGAACATAAAACCATGGCTTTAAAAAAAGGTCTAGGATGGATTACTAGAATTCTAAGTCCTCCAAGCTTGGATATAGAATAATTGAGTTAAAGCTCTTCATTTTAACTTTGCTTTTCGAGTATACTATTACTTTGTATAGTCTCTTGGTCAAGATGTAACTTCTACTTATAAAAATATTCCTATAAAATTTATACGTTTTCACTGTAGGGTGGTTAAAATGCAGACACTTGCATTGTAGAGCTTATGCAGCTTTACCATGGGATGCAGGGAGGTACTCAGGGTCCGAAAGTTCTAAATTCAAGTGCTGTGTCAGCCACTTACTGGATTGCAATTTGGGAGAAGTTCCCCAGATGGCTGTGAGTGTTCACGTGTGACGAGTGCCTCATGTTGCCCTGGCACCATGGGCACTGAGGCGTTAGCTCCCTTCCTCTCACTTGGGCTTTCAGAAAATCTGGGGAGTACAGAGATTAAGAAATAACTTTTCCTTTCACTCTAGAAATAAAAGGGAGGCACAGTAGTTTCTTAATTAAGCTTTACTTGATGAAGCAGCTACCTTTTTTTTAAAAAAATGTTTTTTATTGTAGATGGACACAATTTTTTTTTTGTATTTATTTTTATGTGGTGCTGAGGATCGAACCCAGGGCCTCACACATGCTAGGCAAGTGCTCTACCACTGAGCCCCAGCCCCAGCCCAGCAGCTACCTTTTGAGCAACAGGATTCTTCAGTTATAACAACATCATATGTGGAAAAACATAACTGGTGTCACTGATGTGGACAGAACAATTCTGCCATCATTTAAAGGAAATAAAATTACATTTAAAAATGTTAAACACATAAGAAACAAACCAACAATAGTTCTGCCCCAATGAATCCTGAAAATTTATTATTTGGGGGAATATCAGATATTGATCTTTTGCTTTACAGCTCATGATAATAATCAGAAAATATACATTTTGAAATGAAGGTCAAAAGAAAATAGTTACATATAATACATATTATAGACTTTTTATTTGAACATAAGCAAAGCATTACTAAAAGCATATTTATAGTCCACAACTAGTGAACATGGTAATTTTCTGTTTAAAGCTGCAGCAACTCAAATCCTTCTAGGGTCAGTGAAGAAAGACATTGAGAAATACATTTAGGGCCATCACCATGTCTGGTTGTGAACCCATATTTTTAATCTTTCCCCTCCCCCCATATATAAGTATATATTTTATTGCCTTTATATTCTGCTGGTTTAATATAATTAGTATACTAAATAGTCATCTGCATTTATTTGATTTCTAAAAATATATAAAATGCATTGGAAAGAGCTCCTGCAGCTTTCTAGCAGTCACTGTCCAGGCATCGAAAGCTTGGTTGGCAAACATAAAGCAGCAATACTGAATAAATAGTGATTGTTGTGTTGTTTGATACAGCTGGTGGCCTTCACCTAAAACTTAAAAATACTGTAGCAAACAGTAGAAACATGCAACTTAAAAAACTGACATAATACAAAAGTAATACTAATGAGCTAAATTTTAATACAATACAGACTAATAAGGACAACTTTATGTAGAAGAGAGATTCAAACACAGTGCCATTATATACATATAAATTAAGGCCCAATTTTTCAAAGTCAATGTACAACTGCCCAACTGCTCACAGCCTTTGCATGCCTGAAATCGAGTTTTTGCTTTTTCCACATTATTTCCTCAATCCAATACAGTTCTAACTTGGAAAGGTGTTCACATAAGTGTCTTTCAATGAAGAATTCTTTTTCTCGGCTGTTTTGTTCTTATTCACAAAGAAAGCTGTCTTTTAGTACAGGGATACATTTTATTTTGACTGTGGAAGCAAGTGCTTATCTATTCTTATACATAGCCATACTTCACATTTCACACCACATATTCTATTTTTTTTACTGTATTATTCAGTTTTTTCTTAACTTGATCAGTCTAGTTTTCAACTAATTGCAACTATAGGAACTGACAATTTACTCATTGGTGACTGGGAATTAAGTGGGCAATTTCTACTAAAACCAATTGAAGTCTCATAAAAAATTCCCTGTGCATTAAGACAAAAATCAAATATAAACAAATCAAATTATAAAGAAAATGAAAAAAACTGAGGTGACCCACTATGTACCATTCTCTGAGAATAATGATATTCTAAAGGTCAAATAAACTAATGCTATTTCAAATGATTTCTTGGTAAGAAAAAAACATTTTAATATCTTTAATAGTTGTAGAAAATCACAATAAAACACTTTACAGTATGATTCAAAAAACACATAAATTTGTATTCTAATTTATTATTTAGAACCTGAATTATCCCTTAGAATCAAAATTTTATGTTTGGTATTTCTTTATACCATTAACTTCTCCCCCCTCCAAAAGTATCCAAAGATGTGGCACTTAATCTAATTCATTTGTATTCACAATAGGTAAAAATTATCACAAATAGACTAAAATATTTAAAGATGTTTCTACAGAAATGAATTTTCCTCTGTTTTAAAAAAAAGATTTAAAAAATATTCTTCAGTTATGTGCTTCTAGTAGTATGACTGATTAAAAAGTACAGCTGCTCAAAGTGTTCATTAATTCATATTTACATACTCTTCCCATCTAGGAAACAGTATTTTCATGTGTAACTAGGTCCATTATTTGGCAGCTTGAAAATTCTGAAGAAGTCAGAGGTTAACTGGGGATACTATGCTAGAGAACCCAGGACTACTACAAGTTGGTTGGACGCTATCTATCTTTCTTTAAATTTATTAGGCAATTCTGTTAATAATTTACAATTACTAAATTAGATACCGACTTTGTGTTCTTTGTGGTATACCAAGGCATCTTTGTAATTTCTAATTGCAAAGTGTAATACACCTACAGTTTAACATTTTGATTTAAATAGAATACAATTTATAAAATGTTTTTCTTTGTGAATAAGGTCTCAATTTCTCTGAACAACAAAATGACTCAGTAGAGGATAGGAATCTTTAAAAGTAAGGCATATATTGGGCATACCTAAATCATTATTGTCACAAAAGCTACAAATTATTTAGACATTTAATTCTGATTTTTAAATATATGTAGATATGAAATACATATTATAAACTGAGGCAAATGTGTACAGGTTATGGTTACTAAGTTAAGAATCATTTTTCCTTAAGTTATTTGCAAAACAGTATAATGGCAAGACCAATTTGATAACTCCAAGAACCCAAAGAATAATATGTTCAGTTGAGGTCTATTACTTAGCTGGACTAGAAAAGGCAACACTATGTTATTTTCAGTTCTCTAGAACGTCTATATATTTTCATAGTCATTCTTAAAATTTTTCATAGGAAACCTAAATAAAGCAGCATTCTCAGCATTCATTAAACCAAAATAAGTCTAATGTGTTGAAACATCCAAAGTTGCCTTCATGCATAAGATATATCTCTTTATTGTTACCATGGCAATACTATATTAATCCACTTTTATTTTGTTGCATGTAATACAGAGAATATATTTCCTTCAGAACTAAAAACTACTTTAAATTTCAGATTAAAATATTAATTATATTGTACCAAATTTGATCAGAGGGAAAGTAAAAGTGGCTAAGAAGTGTTTGACAGCATCTGTCTAAATATTACTTGATAATCTCAGTTAAGCCACTACTCATGGTGGAGTTGTGGACTCATTTTTGGCTTTATAAATAAAACAATATACATACAAATGGAGATTTGTATCCTATAAAAGTCAAACTTAAAAATGAAAAATATACTCTGAATTTAACTTTATTTCCTTGGTAAAAAGGAGCTAACTCCAATCTATTCTCTCCCTAAGTGACTGAAGAAAAAGCACAGTTGTTCATAATATACAGAGTAAATTATGTGGAAGCAATAACTTACTTGTAGGTGTGTATACCAACAGACCATACGTGAGAAATGGGTTATTTTAAAATATATAATTTGAAGCAATATTCACAAAGTATACTAACCCGATCCTCAGGCATCTATAACATATATTATGTTAATTCTGAGGATCCTTGAGAGTAAATGATAAGGCAGGGCAGAAACAAATCACATAATGTATCAGGAACCCCCATGCCTATTTGAATAGATATACAACAATTAGGGTTTTGCTCAATATGATATGAAAGACTGCAAACTTTAACATGTATAATTTACCTCATGAAAAACATTTCTGTTACATGGTCACTTATATATTTGGAAATACTGTGAAGGAAAGATTAAATTCCATATTAAAAAGAAATCTCAATTACTTCACCTAATTAAGCAATGGCTAAAACAGACTCATGAAATTAATGCAGGTGGGTTCTTCTGGAGTTAGTCTGGATGGTGGAGCACCCCATGACACGTGTGTAGTTTATAAATCCGTAATGCATGGATGGAGTCTGACAACATGCACACAGTCATAATCACACAATATGTAATATAATTAAATCACAGGATAAGTACTAATAAAAATATTAAAACATTAACATTCACACATTAATCAATTACAAGGAATAAATTAAACTAAAACAGTCACATATTTCTCTTTACTCTTAATTCACGGTTTATTTATGTATACACATAGTATAATACTTTACCAATGCTCTCAAATGCTACAAATAAAAATGAAGGCTTTGTATTACAGCTGCTGGACAAAAATGTCAATACTGTTGATGTGTGAAAACAGTTTCTTTGTTCTTTAGCATCAGTGCACAGGGTATGGCTCCAAGTGGTATGCAATTTAGGAGAGAAAAAAATACGGTGACTTGTGAAACATGTCCTCTGTTCATCATTGGCACAAATCAAAGTAGAAATTTGACTGTCCTTGGTACTTTTATTGATCTCTCCCCTAAAGACAGATAATGTTATACATATATGCCTTCAGGATTAAAACCAGATGAGATAGGATTCTGTAGAATACGAAGATTACTGGGAAGCTGCCGAGATGAACCAGGTCGCTTCAGGGATCCAGACTGGAATGGTGCCTCTAAATGAGAAATAAAGAAAGTCACTTGATGTACTCATTACTTAGCAGCACTTAGCAATGTGACAAATTAGAATATTTCCTGCCCTAAAAAAACCTGAGAGAGAGAACTGCATATAGCAACCACTGCAAACCCTTGTGGGCTATGAGGTGGGAGAAAAGTAAGACTATCTCACATGGGACTCTAGCTGACAGGCCAGGTTTGCAGGGTAGGAAGAGTGAATGGTTCTTTTTTTTTAAGGTAAGCATTCTTCTCACCTTTTGGTTGTTCAGATTATATGTGCATAGATTGGAATGGTCTCTTAAATATCAGCACATGTTAGTAATACAGACTTTCAGAAAGGGAGAAAGGGAAGAAGGGACTTTAGGGAAACTGAGAGATGCTGAAATTCAAATTAATACACTATGGCTCATATATACTCAGGTAAAAGTTTCATAAAGAAGCAGTTAAATTTTTAAAACTAAGTAATAGGAGATTTGGTAATTACATGATTACCTAAGTAAACAAAACCAAATCATTGTTTTTCTCTATAAAAATGGGAAGCATGTTAATTTTTGAAAAAGTGACCCACTTAAAAATTAGCTATGAATGGTAGACTGACACTTTAACTAACTGAATAAAGTTAACCAGTGAGAAAAAAGGAAAAAAATATTTATCAATCCCTTACCTCTTTCTATATCTGCCTGTGAGGCCTCTATTTCAATGGGCTCGGCTGGCAAAACGGTAACTTTTGTCCCCGTCTGTTGGATAAACTGCTGGAGATTGACTTGCCGCAGCTCTTTGGTCAACTGCTCCAGTTCTTGTTCTTTGTCCTAAGTGGAAATTATTATTGTTATTTCTTCATCTGAGGATTCATTATTGGCCAGTTCAAGATGTCCAAGGACAGTCCCTCTGCTGCAGGGGCTAAGGCAGCACATTTAACAAATCTGGATTACATGGATACAAAGGTCACTTGCATTCTGTGGCATGGGCCAAAACAAAACAAAAAATGGCAACAGCTTCTTCAGTCTGCCCTCTAAATTGAAATGCTTCCCTTTGGAACATCACTCTGCATTTCCACAAAATAAGGCATGTCTATGAAGTTTCATTTAAAAAATTGTTTTCTGGGCTGGGGTTGTGGCTCAGCAGTAGAGCACTAGCCTAGCATGTGCAAGGCACTGGGTCTGATCTTCAGCACCACATAAAAATAAATAAATAAATGAATAAATAAATAAAGGTATTGTGTCCAACTTAAAAACAAATTTAAAAATTGGTTTCTCTCTATCCTAGCATTACAGCAGTCTTGTCAAGCTCATCACAAATTTCCCTACTAACCATTTCATAACTGACTGCAAATGATGAATAAATTGGTCCAGGAGATTTATTAGAGTTCTTGGTTTTCATAAGGTGTTTTTCATCACATCTATTATCAAGATAGCATAAGCAAAGCAAGATTTTCACAAGAGTCTCAGTCTGAGGTTCTTAAATTCTTGACAAAGACAGCCTGAGAACTACAGATCCTTAGGGAAGGAAATCTGGTTTAGAAAACTGGAAAGCTCCAAAAGTAAGGAGAGGCATCCTGTTATGTATGTTACTTTCTGTCTCTTTCTATTCTGTCTCTACTAGACTTTCAGGAAAGGCAGCCTGGCCTTAACTGGGCTGGACATATCTGAGGGCTCTGGTAGATAATAGAAGTGAGGAATGATTTTCTCCATTTACACTGAGTGAACGATGGTATGTGGTAATGGGTTAGTAATCTGCTATCAGGTACTTTTCAATGGGTACATGGCTTACAAATAATGATTGTCATTACTATAATAATATCAAAGACAACATGACTTCCTTTGTACTCTTCTTAAACTGTCAAAATAAATCCAAACAGTAAAATGCTAACAAATGAGAAATTCCTGATTTTCAAAATTTTGGTGGTAGTATTATGTCTTACCAGTTAGTGACAGACAGAGAAAGGAAACCATCTTGGTTCTTCTGGAAATCTCAGCTTTCCCAGAAGGACTGTATGTATCAATATTAAAGCAGCTCTTCTCAAACTTTAGTGTGCTATTTGGTACCATTTGGGGCTCTCAATACATAAAGATTCTGAATTTCTAATAAGTGTGCCCTGAACTGCCTGTCGTGAATTATACAAGTAGTGAGCTTCCAACTAGTTCTATCTGACAGAACTTCCTGGAAAAGTTCGGCATTTGTGCTATCTAATCAACAGCTGCATGTACTATCAAACACCTGAAATGTGACTGTGACCAAACACAGAATTTTAAATCATTTTATATTTTAAACTAATTTACTGAATATTGATTTTAATTAATTTAAATTTAAACAGCCATCAATTGTCTTTTTCATTTCATCTGTTAGCAACTGTTTCATAAATCTTTACAACTCCTATATAACCACTACTGTGTTTTCAAGAATGGGTATCCAAGAAATGTAAGTTGAGTGATCAGAGTTTAAGTGGTAAAATATAAATGTTCTTATATAGGTACCAGGGAGAGGGAAGTTGGAGATATGCCCCTCCTTTGTGCCCCACTAATTAGGAAAGTAAAGAGGGATATGAGGGAGAAGAGAGGCAGGAAGGTGACTGGGAAAAGGGAAAAGGCTGGGGCTTGACAATGGAAGACTGACAGACAAGCAGTCAGACACAACCCTTGGTCAATCAATCTTTGTAATCTCATCTGGCTTGGGTTTCCCTCTGAAAGGAGAAGGTCAGGTGCATTATCTCATCATTAGTATCCATTCCAGGTCTAGGGTTGACCCTTCTGGGGTTGTGCTCTTCTATATACAATCACCTAATGTCACAATTGTCACAGTGAAAAGCCTCTTCCATGGAGCACCCATTAGTGTGGTGTTATATCTGAACTTTGTCACACATCACAAAAATTCTATGAGACTTTTAGACAAAACTAGGTTTCTAATTCTTGAAATACAGAAAAATGAAGTCCTTTAAAATCAAGGGAAACACTCAAAAAAGAGTCCAGGAATATATTCTTTAAATAGATGAAACATCCTGTTAATAAATAAAAATGTTCTTACCTGTAGTCGTTTGGTGGCCTGTCCAAGAGATCTTTCCACAGCTTTAATACCATTTTCCAACCTCAAGCTCTGCTGGCCCTGGATGTCAATCTCCCCTTTGACCTTACCAATCTGTCCTTTAACCTCTTCCTCGTTGATTTGTGCCTCCTGAACTTCCCGTTGCAATTTTTCTGCTTCAAGACCACTTTCCATAGTCTGGATTTGTGCCAAATAGTCCTTTAATTTGCTTTCACACTCTGTGATTTTCTGTCTTATTTCTTGAAGTTGATCCTTTAGCTGCTTTTCATTTTCCTGTTCAATCTGTAATTCATTTTCCCAAAATTCTTCCTCCTCAATTTCTACATCATTTCTTTTGATCTTTTGCTCCAGGCGGACAATTTCCTCTTCAAGGTTAGAATTATACTTTTGCTCCCAAAATCGTATTTCTATTTCATTAGATTCTAACTGCTTCTCAATGGATTGAAGCTTCTCTGTCTGCAAACGAATCAGTTTCTTCAACTCATCTGCTGTTGTTTTGCAGTTATTCAGCACCTTTTGCTTAAATTCAGTTTCTTTACTTTTTCCAAAAATGTCCATCAATCCTTTGGCACCTCCTGTAAATGTCAACGATTTTCTTTTAGGTTCTCTTCTTTTGATTGATTTGTCAATTTGAGGCCTCAGTTTGGCTAATGGGGGGAGACTCTGCCTGTATAAAGTTCTTTCAGGAATTCGAGCCACACTATCTGAAGTGGGTCTTTCACTGAGAGATGGCCCGGTTCGACGCAGAATTAACTGTACATCACTAGCGTACTGCCCCCATTTGTTTAAGGATATGATAGGATTTTCATGAGGTGCTAAATGTCTTTCAGTATCTCTCCATTTTTCTATAAGTGTGTACCTTCCAGTTCGACCTAGACAGTAAAGATAAGAATAAATTGTGGGATATGTAATAGATAAACAATGCAACAGAGAACAGCATTTGACACTCGTGTTTTGATTAGAATCAAAATGTCAAATTTTAAGAGTCCAGTCCATGTTGTCTTTAACACCTTCAGTGGAAGATCACAAGATACCAAACCTCCCAAGATACGTAACAACACAAATGACAGAATGTGAATCACACAGTACTCTTCAGATTTGCTTAGAAATTCAACTTGACACTTTTAATCTGATTGAGTCTCACACACCTGTCAAATGCCTAATTGCTTAGAACTTCTTATTTGGGACAAGACTGAACAAAGTTTATATTCTAGTCAAAGCAAAGGAGGACACTAAGGGCTAGCCCCAGAAGCTAGATAGCACTGCTAAACTTGAATAAAGTTTAGATTTCATGTGCAAGTCTCTTGCACATCGGGATCTGGAGAGGCTAGAGGTGCCACCTCTCCTGATGCACAGCAGAGAGGGACTTGCTACTCAGGTCACACAGCTGGAACCTTCCCGCCTCTCCTCTCCTCTCCTATCCCTCTTTACTTTCCTAATTAGAGGGGCACAAATATAAATATTAACTCTGGCCAATAAACAAGTGACCTAATGAAAACAACTCTTCAAAATAACTTTAGGTTAAAAAAAAAAAAGCAGCCTGAAGAGGCAAAGCCTTGCTCAATTTTGACAATAATTGTTGAGAGCCACAGCCAAAGGGGCCCCAGAAAACTTCCAGCTGCCAGCAAACTCCCAGCTGCCGGCTGATGATTGGCTCACAGTGGCCCCAGCAACATCTAGCTGATTGGCTCCTCTGTGGTGATGTTCATTGGGCTGTTTCCCTGCCCTTCAGACTGCCAGCTGATGATTGGCTCACAGCGGCCCCAGCAACATCTAGCTGATTGGCTCCTCTGCGGTCATGTTCATTGGGCTGTTTCCCTGCCCTTCAGACTACGGAACTGCTCATTGGGGGACTTCTTTGGCTCCGCCCACGCGACCTAGCCAATCGGCCTCAAGAGCAGGAGGATTGTGGGAGGTGGTTGTTGGTGTGTGGGAGAGGCTTGTGGAAGCCGGTGGTGGCAGTTGGGCTCTGAGGGTTTTTCCTGAGGAGCTGTTTTGTTTGGCGTTTGTAGTTTTAAAAATAAAGTTTGTTTCTTTTGACAAGTGGCTCCTGAATTGTGCCCAGCCAGACTGCGGCAAATAATAGTTGCAAAGATTCTTAAAAATTAAATAAATTTAAATTATTTTTTATTATAAAAACAGGGCTGGGGTTATGGCTCAGTGGTAGAATGTTTGAACAGCATGTGTGAGGCACTAGGTTTGGTCTTCACTACTTAAAGATAAATAAATAAAGGTATGTGTCCATCTATAACTAAAAATATATTTTTAAAAAATCACATTTAAATTAAAAATACATGTTGAACGTATTAAATATAAAATTAGATAAAATTTTAGAAGACAGTATAAGGATATAAGCTTGAACTAACTTCTAAGTATGTTCACTTAAGGTATTTTATTTTCTTAAAAGTGTACATTACTATTTAATATTATTACAAGGAAAAAAAACCTGATCATGCCATCCAGTAATTATATTAGCACATATAGCTAGTGACTTACCTTTCCTGACTTCTTTTTTAAATGTGATGAGCTTCTGAGCCAATAGTACTTCCTCAATTATGTGTCAGATATCTGGATGTGTAAATAGGAACACCCATGTATGCAATTCAGAAGCAGCACATAAAGAATGATTTAGTTCTAAGCATAGGACTATATTCTTTAAGGAAACCTGAGTCCTATGTGCAGCTCCAGGGCTGTGGACGCTTTAATCCTGGGTAAAACTACTCACTGGATAAAAACTTCACTTCTAAAATATCTCACTGATTTTGAATGGCAGATGTAGAAAGAATCTACCATACTGCTTGGCCCATAGCAGACATTCAGTATTTTTTTTTTTTTTTAAAGAGAGAGTGAGAGAGGAGAGAGAGTGAGAGAGAGAATTTTTTTTTAATATTTATTTTTTTTAGTTCTCGGCGGACACAACATCTTTGTTGGCATGTGGTGCTGAGGATTGAACCCAGGCCGCACGCATGCCAGGCGAGCGCGCTACCGCTTGAGCCACATCCCCAGCCCGACATTCAGTATTTTGCAGCTGTTTGACTTAAAAAAAAAAATTCTTCTTAAGCAACTTTCAACTATGTGTAAAGCTGGAGGGAATAGAAAGGACATGGCTCAGGGTTGGAAGGCTTGTGTTCAAGTCTGCCATCTGCATATGTTATTTGAACAAATTATTAAATGTCCTTTAGCTTCAGTATCCTTATCTGACATAAAGGTTGTTCTGAAAGTCAAGTGAGAATGTAAAATGTAAAAATCTGTTGTAAAACTGAAAAGTGGTATATAAATATTAGATACTACCATCAAAGTATTCAGCCAAACTAAGATAATGGAAAAGAAAACCTTAGCACATTGGATTGACTTCTTGGACTATAAAATATATCTAATGATTTTCAGGTTAAAAACTGCTCTAATTGGGCAGGCTGGGGCTATAACTTAGTGGTAGAGTGCTTCCCTGCATATGTGAGCCACTAGGTTTGATCCTCAGCACTACATAAAAATAAATAGATAAAGATATTGTGTTCATCTACAACTAACCAAACCAAACCAAACCAAACCAAACCAAACCAAACCAAACCAACAACACTGTAACTGTCTCAAGAAAAACCACTTATCAGCAATGTTAAGACTGTTCACGAGGTCACAGCACTTTGTTTTGTTTCTGGCTCTGCTGCCTATCAACTACTTTAGGCATTTTGTAACTCAATGTATCAGCAATATGAGGGGTTAGATCAGACTGGTAGAGCCCCCTCCAGTTCTATCAGGTATTGAAGTATCTTTAAAAAGAAAACTGAATCATCACATTATACAAGTTTAATTAAACTTTCTAAAGACCCTAATGTACTCACATTTACATATAAAACAGATTTCCCAATGCTTGATGGTGCTGCTTATCCTCTGAGAATGTCTTGGTAGAAAGCTATGGAAAACTGATTTGACTGCCAGTGTTACCTTTCATTGTATTATGCACATTTAGTGTCACTAGGCAAAAAGAAAAAAGTCCATATAAAAACCTTTTTGTAATTTTTTTAGATGTAGATGGACATAATACCTTTATTTATTTATCTTTATGTGGTACTGTGGCTCGAACCCAGTGCCTCACACTTGCTGGGTGAGTACTCTACCACTGAGCTACAACCCCAGCCCCTAAAAAAGCTTCTCTTTAAAAAAAGATAAATGAGAAGGAGCTTCTTCTCAGAAAAGGAAACAACGTGAAGAGAGAGCCAGAATGGGAGAAAATCTTTACCACATGCACCTCAGGAGAGCATTAATATTCAAGATACATAATGAACTCAAAAACTTAACACCAAAAAAACCCAAATAATCCATTCAATAAATGGGCTACGGAACTGAATAAACACTTCACAGAAGAAATACAATTGATCAATAAATATATGAAAAAATGTTCAACTTCAGTAGCAATTAGAGAAATGCAAATCAAAATTACTCTAAGATTCCATCTCACTCCAGTCAGAGTGGTAATTATCAGAATAAAGCAACAATGCTGGTGGGACTGCAAATTGGTGCAACCATTAAGGAAAGTAGTATGGAGATTCCTCAGAAAACTTGGAAGGGAACCACCATTTGAGCCAGCTATCCCACTCCTGGGTTTACACCCAATGGACTTAAAAATCAGCATACGACAGTGATACAGCCACATCAACGTTTATAGCAGCTCAATTTCCAATAACCAAGCTATGGAACCAACCTATATGCCCTTCTAACAGATGAATAGATAAAGAAAATGTGGTATATATACACAATGGAATATTACTCAGCCTTAAAGAAGAACGAAATTATTGCATTTGCAGGTAAATGGATGGAGCATTATTATATAACTATTTTTAAAATTGCTTTTAGAATCATAAAATAAAATCATGACTTTTTTGTCACACCTTATTATTTTTTTTGACAAATACACATTGAACACTAAATATTTGTCAGAATTAATGCCTGACTCTGGAGATACAGGTTTAATTAGATTGCTAACTCTCTTTATTAGCTTTAATTTTAACTGATGTTTGATTTTGTTCTTCAGTATCAAATCCTGCCCATTCCAAAGATTAAAATACTGTACATTATTTTAAAATATAATGACAAAGAGCTGACATTAATCTTATTAGTTTAATGCTAATAATACCCTCATGATTTTGGACATATTAGAAATAATGTCAGTAACACCTGTATTGCTTTTTATCTATGGTGAATAAACTACCCTACAGCAATTTAAAAAAATATTTGGAGCTATATATACTTTGATAAGAATTTTATGAAATATATTGTACTTTTTTGTATTTTTTATGCAGAATCTAGTGAATATAACTATTCCTTTCCATAATGGCTTAATTAGAGTTTTATAATGAGTGCTGATCTTTGTAACAGAACTTATGCTTAATATTAAAGATACATAATGAACTCAAAAACTTAACACCAAAAAAACAAATAATCCAATCAATGAATGGGCTACTTATGATCTGTATGTAAAATGCTTTTATATAAAATGTTTTTATATAATCACCTTGATTGATTCTGTGAGTTAAGCAGTATAGCTATTCTGATCCTCATCAGTGAAGATGACATGCAGGCATAACATAAATTTATCAGTGAATTAATTTCAGTTTTTATTTATATATGTTTACTATTACTATAATTTATATGTATATAAATTATAGTATATATAAAAATTATAGTGAAACTATTGAGAAACTATTGAGATAACTCTTTACCATAAAGCATTTATCTTGATAGTGATTTAATAAAAGATTACATCTGAGTACACATCAGCTAGTTATGCTTTTAACCCATAGCTAAATCAGTCCCAGTATACTGAGAATATTATGTAATCAGGGAATTACTGCCTACTTAGGATGATATGATAAGCTTAATACTACTGAAAATAATGAAGTTACTAAGTACCATTATGCTTGTTACTTTATTTAAATAATATTAACCAAAGTAATAGGAATATTTATCACCAAAACACAAGAAGATTTTGGGGATTATTTATTAATGCAGTATAAATAAAATCCTTCCTGACTGATGCATGTTATGAATTACTTGATGAATTACTTGTACTCACATTTGTTAAAAATAATCTTTAATATATGTGGAAAATGTAGAAAATATTTAAGATTAAGTTTGATTAGATTATTGATATAAATACTAAAGCTGTAAATGATCACCATGGTTATAAAAAGGAAGTATATTTCACTAAGATTTTTATTTCTTCTTTTAGTATAACTCAATCAGTAACTATGTTTTCTAACAGTTGTCCATGGAGATTATAGGGAGCACAACTAATACAATAATAGTTAAGAGGAGAAGTCTTCAATCAGACCACTGGCTACAAAAGAATAGTAATTAATATCTTGGTGCCTTGGTTTGACCATTTGTAAAATACAGACAATTATAGTACCTTCCTCATCAGACTGTTATGGGGGGTGAGGATCAAATGACATGGAAGATTAATTCATGATACAAAAGGTGAAAAGTGAGATTTTAAAACCTAGAAAAGTATAATCTTTTTTTATTAAGGCTCATCTACAGAGACATTAAAAACATTGCTTTTAGTTTTTTTAAATAAAATTTATAGGAGGTCATTGGTTTAGACTGAGCTCTTGGCACAAGGTAAAACAGACCAATCCAAAATGGGGTAACATATGCTAAAGTTCCATGTCACCAACCAAAAACTAAGTTGTTTCTCTGACCTTCTGAAACAACAGGAGAAGGATAGATAACAGCCAACCCACCAAATAAGCTGGTTTGAGCCAGCTTGATGAGAAAGTCCCCTCTGTGTTGACTCTCACTGGGAGAGTAATTCTGGAGTGACCTATCTATTTTTTGTACTTTGTTTCAGCTTTCTTTGGCTCCTTTCTGTCTTTAAAACCAATGTTCTCTGCTGGGCTTATCAGAACACTAATTCTACTTTATAGAATGAAGTGTTGCCAAATTCTGGAACTGCAAATAAAATAAAAAAAATTAAAATTGTTAAAATACTAATTAAAATTCTTTAAGTATGCTGTATTTTTGCCATTGATGGTGGTTAATTTTTGGAGATAGAATCATGAGTGATTCTTTTGCTTTCTTTGTATTTTTCTAAATTTCAAAATATTCTACATAATACTTCATAAATAGATACAATGTAGATCAATTTAAAATTTCTAATTTTGATAACTTTCATATGAAGTTAGGAGTTAAATATGACAATGCAACATGTATTCCTTCTCTTATATTCTAAAGGAATTAATCTTAGAGATGGAAGAGTCACTGACATTAGATGGTCATCTTGTTCAGTCTAGGATTTACACAAAAAAAAAAACAGAAAAAAATTAAAAACTCATTTACCCATTCAGAAATATATACTGTGTATTGTGATACATAATAAGAGATATATTTCGTTTTTGTCCCCACTTTCTGATAAAGAGCTTTGAAAACCCCTCGGAATGTCCTGAATAACAGGAGTTATGAGAGCACTTTTTCTGTATCCATAATAAATCCTTGTGCTAGTTGGCTCAGAGGAGAGATCTTGGAGACCAAGTTAATCACCAATGGCCAATGATTTACTCAATGATGATTCTGTAATGGAGCCTCCATTAAAACCCTCTCAGCAATGGAGTTCAGACAGCTCTGGGTCAGTGAACACACTGAGGTGCTGGGAGATGGGAGAGGATCAAGAAGCTTCGTACTCTCCTCTTGGTCCCCTCCTACACCATTCCTTGCCCTATGCAACTCTTTCAGTTGATTATTCCTGAGTTGAATTCTTTATTATTACCGATTTTAATAACAGACTGGCAATAATAAGTTAAGTCCTTTCCTGAGTTTTGTTTTGTGTTTATTTTGGGGTACCAATACTCAGCCACTGAGCCACATCCACATCCCCATCCCTAATATTTTGTATTTTATTTAGAGACAGGGACTCACTAAGTTGCTCAGTGCCTTGCTGTTGCTGAGGCTGGCTTTGAACTTGTGATCCTCCAGCCTCAGCCTCTAGAGCTGCTGGGAGTACAGGCATGCACCACTGTGCCCAGCCTTTCCTGAGCCTTTTGAGTCATTCTATCACATTACTGAACCTAAAGAAGCAGCTGTGGAAACCTCCAATTTATAGCTAACCAGTCAGAAGTATATAGGTGGCAACTGGTGCATAAAGTGGAGAAAAGTCTTGTAAAACTGAACCCTTTAACTCACCTGATGCTAACTCCAGGAGGATAGTTTCAGAATTATATTGAACTAGTCACCTTACTGATCGTTTCTTTTGCTGAGAAGATGCTTTTTAGTTTACATCTATCCCATTTATTGATTCTTCATTTTAATTCTTGTGCTATAGGAGTCTTATTAAGGAAGTAGGGGCCTAATCCCACATATTGGAGATTTGGATCTACTTTTTATTCTAATAGATGAAGTGTCTCTGGTTTAATTCTTAGTTCCTTGATCCACTTTGAGTTGAGGGTTGTGCATGGTGAGAGACAGGGGTTTAATTTCATTTTGTTGTATATGGATTTCCTGTTTTCCCAGTCCCATTTGTTGACGAGGCTATCTTTTCTCCAATGTATGTTTCTGGCGCCTTTGTCTAATAGAAGATAACTGTAATTATGTGGGCTTGTCTCTGTGTCTTCTATTCTGTACCATTGGTCTACATGTCTATTTTGGTGCCAATACCATGCTGTTTGAGAGCAAATATAAAGAACTCAAAAAGATTAACGCCAAAACAAAACAAAACAATAACAACAACAACATCAAAATCCCACAAAGAACCAAAAACCAAATAACTCAATCAATAAATGGGCCAAGGAACTGAACAGACATTTCTCAGAAGATGATATACAATCAATCAACAAATACATGAAAAAATGTTCAACACCCTAGCAATTAGAGAAGTGTAAATCAAAAATACTCTAAGATTTCATCTCACTGCAATCAGAATGGCAGCTATTAAGAATACAAATAACAATAAGTGCTGGAAAGGATGTGGGGGGAAAAGCACACTTATACATTGCTGGTGAGACTGGAAATTGGAAAGCAGTATGGAGATTCCTTGGAAAACTGGGAATGGAACCACTATTTTACCCAGCTATCCATATCCAAAGGACTTAAAAACAGCATACTACAGGGACACAGCCACATTGATGTTTATTGCAGCACAATTCACAATAGCTAAACCTAAATGCCCTTCAATAGATGAATGGATAAAGAAACTGTGGTATGTATACATAATGGAATATTACTCAGCATTAAGAGAATAAAATCATGTCATTTGCAGGAAAATGATGGAACTGGAGAATATAAGGCTAAGTGAAGGAAGCCAATCTCAAAAAAACAAATTCCAAGTGTTTTCTCTGATATAAGGATGCTGATTCATAACAGAAATGGAGGTGGGTACACATGGAGGAATAGAAAAACTCTAGATAGGGCAAAGGGGAGGGAGGGCAAGAGATGGGTCATGGGGATAGGAAAGACAGTGGAATGAGATGGACATTGTATGAAGTACAATGTATGCTGTACACATGAAGACACGAATGGTGTGCCTCTACATTGTGTACAATCAGAGATATAAAAAATTGTGCTTTATATATAAGTGTAATACGAACTGAAATGCATTCTGCTGTCATATATAACAAATTAAAGTAAATAAAAAAAGAACTGTACTGAACGGTTGGTGTCAGGCATGTTGTGAATAAAAACAGCTCAAGTGCTTACTACATTAAAGATATAGCTTTAAGCTATGGGAATAAACAATAACAAAACAGTGGTAGGTGATAGACAATCCCAAGTAAATGTAGACCTACTTTCTGTTATCTAACAGCTTTGAAGTCATATGTACTGAAAATCCAGAATTTTTTAGGTTTTAGAAAGGTGGCATGAAGCCATCCTGCAATCATGATTCTGTATTTGTAATAAAACCTTTCAACCTAACCCAAGCTTATGACAGTTCTAAAGTAAAATGTACCAAAATTTATATCAAATGGGATAGATGAACTAAACCAGCCTCACATCAAGCCATTTTTTTTTAACCACTACTGAAGCAATGCCAGGTATTGGGCTAACAAAAGAAGTATGATAAACTTGAGGATTTCAGAATTTTTTAGATTTCATAATGTGGATAAGGGATGGTGGTGGATAAGTAACATGTCAGGAGGTGAATGCTACAGAGAAATAGTAGTTAGGACAAGGAGTATATGAATGTGCACATGTGCATGACACACAGTGGTCAGAGAGAGTTTTTGTTATAAGATTATGTTTGAGCAGAGATCTAAGGGAATGAACACAAAGTAACTAATTATAGAGTATTCTTAATAGAGAAAAACTAATGCAAAGATTGAGGTAGGAATGTGGTTGGCATGTGTAGGTGGGAGGGTATACTCCAAAATGAGTGGTTTTAAATGAGGTTAGAGTAGTGAGAGAGTATGTGGGGATTCCTTTATGTCCCTGAAGACTACTGTGTGGGTTCAGAATTCTGGGTTAGAAAACCACTAATGGGTTTTGAGCAGAGGAATGAAATGATGCAACATGTTTTAAAGGAATTACTTTTAAAAGAAATCTGTTGAAAAGAGGGACAAGGTAGAAGTAGTGCTTTAGGTTCAAAGTGTCTCCCAAAAGCCCATGTGTTAAATACTTGGCTGTCAGACAGTGGTGTTACTGGGAGATGGTGGAACCTGACATGGGATCTAATAGAAGAAAGTTAGACCACTGGAGGCATGCCCTAGAAGGGGATATGGAGACCCTGGTCACTTTCTGTTCTGTCTCTCTTTTCCTTCCTAAGTACTGTGAACAACTCCTCTACCATAATGTATTTTGCCACCATAGGCCAAAAGTAACAGGGCAAAGCAACCATGGACTGAAACCTCTGAAACTGTGAGTCAAAATAAACCTCTTCTCTTTTTAAGTTGGTTATCTTGAATATTTTGTTACAATAATGGAAAGCTGACTGACACAGTAGGGAGATGAGCTGGAAACTGTTATAAAAATCTAAGTGAAAAATAATCGTGGTTTCCATCAAGGTAACAAAGTGGTAAAAAACCACCATCAGTGGTTGTTGAGAGAAGAAATAAGATTCTGGATATATTTTGAAGGTAGAATAGGGGATTTGTTGATAGGTTAGTTTTAAGGTAGTAAAGCAAGAAAGGAAGAAAAGACAACCCAAAGGTTTTGGATTCTATCAACTAAAAGAAGAGTTCTCATTGCGGAGATGGGTAGAAGGAAGAAACTTGGGGATGGGCAGTACCTGGGACACAGAGCTTGGGTTTTGACATGTTAAGTCCAAGACACCAATCAGTTATCCTCTAGAATACACTGTCTCCTACAAGAGTGTTGTCTACTACTAGCCTTACTTAGATTCAGTTAAAATTAAAAATTCATTTTCTCAGTCACACTAGCCACACTTCAAGTATTCAATAGTTGAATGTCACTAGGGACTATCATATTGGAAAGCACAGTTATAGAACATTTTTATCCTTGCTGAAAGTTTTACTGAACAGGACTGTCCTAGAAAATAAGTTTAACTGAGTACTTATTTTAGGCAAAGCAATGATATAAGAAAGACAAGAAAGCAAGATCCTCTACACTTTAGAAGAATTTTCAGAAAAGAAAAATAAGTCTTAACAAATACTAAAACCAGAGTTTAGTATAAAATGTATGTGTTTGAAAACTGATTATGAAAGGGCTTCTTGAGCAGAGTCCACCACATCATTTTAGTCCCAGCTCCAATCCAGTTACTTCTATTCAATGCTTGCTCTGGCCCCATTTGAAGAAGATACAGGGAACAGATCACAATAAATGGGAACAGAAAGATTCTGAATCACTAATACTTTAAATGACATCAGGTATCAAAGCTTCGTGGATCAGAAACCTTTTCCTTCAGTTCCTTTATTTTTTTCCTCCCCTAATTTTAGCTGGAATTTATTTCTATGTTAAACTTTATTTTTTAAAAAACATAAATAAATAAAATAAAGGACACAATACCTTTATTTTATTTATTTATGTGGTGCTGAGGATTGAAACAAGTGTCCCATGCACGCAAGGTAAGCACACTACCACTGAGCCATACTCCCGGCTCCTATATTAAGCTTTAAGATACCTGAGGGCAAAAAAAAAAAAAACATACTTTTCTTATTTTTGGTTTGGGATATCGTAAAAGCAAATGCACTTTCCCTACTATAACTTGATACAGGCAGTTTGAGCTCTGGAATAATGGCACTTCTAGGACAGTTTACCAGGGAAACAAAATAGAATATTTAAATTGGGAATGTTTCAGAAAGCCTAGGATTACAATGACTGAACACAGGGTGCACTCTGGATGCATAGGTAGCTTAACCACTTCCTGCAAAGAGTATTTTAATCACAGTTTTACTTTTAACTATTCTGTCATAATTTGAAAATGTGTGCTACATCCATCACCTACCTGTAATCTGCCAAAGTAGTGAAAGATTAGGGTAGAAAGGATTTATTTCTAGAGTATTAGATACATTCAGAATTTAAAAAAAAATCAAACTAGGTTCTCTTTTGGCTCTTTGCTAATTAGACTTGATTGATTAGAAGCACTAAGACAAAAGATGTTAGCTGTCATATGTATTCTCAGATTGCTGGCTTATGTACATATTTTCATAGTAAATAATTTTGATAGTTTCTGTGGTTTCTTAAAAAAATAATTTTAACTACTTGGAGAAAATGACTTCTGAGGTCTCTCTCTTTATCTCACGTGCACATGCCTGCACACACACACAGTCATCTGTTAGTATTTATGGGGGATTGTTCCAGGACCCTGCAGATACCAAAATCTGTGGATGTTTAAATCCCTTACAAAAAATAGCATGTATTTGCATATAAACTATGACATTGTCCTACATACTACAAATCACCTCCAGATTGCTTATAATAATTAATTCAATGTAAATGCCATGTTAATATACTGTATTGTGTAGAGAATAATGACAAGGGGAAAAAAAAAGCATGTACATGTTTGGTACTAGGCATAACTACTGTACTTTTGGTTCAAGGTTAGTTGAATCCATGGATGTAGAACTTGTGGATATGGAGGGCTGACTGTATATAGTTGCCTAAACAGGTTATATATGTACATGCAAACAAAAGCAACTAGTCTCAAGTTCCTTCAGTAAAAACTACTGTTTGAGCCATGGAAATTTTGGGGTTGTTTATTATAGAAGCAATTTTCTCTAATTAATAAATCCCCTATTGTTTCTTAAAGTAGAGATAAGAAAAAAGAATTACAAAATTTTCACTTGGTATTTAAACTCTGAATATAAAAATCTTTCATTATAAGACAGATATTCAAATATATATCAGAAGCAAATTGGTGCTGAGAAAATCTGGCACAACAACAGAAACAAGGACTAACAGCTGTTGGTTAGTTGCCAGTTGAGTCCTTCTCTGAATTCTGAATTCAATGAAGTAGTTATGACACACAAAAAAGAAATAGGTGGCCAAATTTGGAGGAATATTATAAAACACCTGTATTCAGGTAGCTGACCTTTCAAAACAGGTCTTGTACTGAGTTATTGAGGCAGCAAAAGATTCACTTAAAACTTTTTACCATGTTCCACAAGTAAGAACATACTTCAGTTGCAAAGGACAAACTCATATCTAGTACCTGTAGGCATTTTGCCCTTGAAATTCTGTGCAGAAAATGTGGCTACCACACAGATAAATGTGGCCTGCAACATACTCAACTACTTGACTTCTACAAAAACGTTTTTTAAAGTATTGTCCATGTTTTGATTCCCAAACATAACAGAGAAAGTTACATGAACAATGGTAATCCTAGTCTTCATTAAGAAAAAAAAAAGGGGGGGGGGAATAACTAAATAAGTTGGTATAAAAGAATATGAAATAAAATTAAACATCTTAGTCTTCTCCTCTTCAATAGTTAAATTTAAGTCTACAAATATTACATTAATTTCATACTAGGGAATTTCACTGGATGTGAAAGCCTAGCATTCCTTTAATATATTAGAATGCTAGTGCATTTAAGGAAAAATAAAAAATGTCAGGAAGTCTCTATCTTGGTAGGGCACTACAACCTCTAACAAAGCATCTGCCATAACGCAGGAGGCAAAGTCAAGCATCTCCATCAGATGCTCAGATGTCCTGGCAACACTGGCTGCTTTCAACCTTGATCTAACTGTACATGCTTCCAATATAAACTAGCAAAACAAAAAATAAACTTTTGATAAGAAGGCTAGAGCACCTAGCATGATGTTGGACACACAGTTTCCCCTTAATATTTGTTTTCTGAATAACAGATTTAAGATGTAAATAGAAACTATAATCCATATTACTAGTTTTACTGAGGCAGGAATTTATATCTTCATCATATTCCAAAAGGATTTAAGATGACAAATAAATTTGCACAAATTATGACAAGGAAAAGTTTAAAATAAAATGGAAGAAACTTGAGATAGGAGGATAAGATTTAAAAACAGGAGATGTATTTGACAACTTCATCTTCACTGTATAAGATTTAAATAGTGCACATTATTTTCCTAAAAAGGAATGCTGTTATTTCATTTGTTGTATTTGCTTTTCTAAAAGTATTCAGAAATTGATAATAGAATTTTTCCTTATGAGGGATTCTGGGAACTAGGAATCTATGTTTTGCTTAAGAAAACATCTTCAGTTTCAGAAATCACTGTTTAGGATGACACCAGGGAAGAAGTTGAGCGATATGGGTGGGGGGTAATTCTAAGAACAGCATCATTACAGATTCACTCAAACACAGGCAAAGAATAGTAAGTAAAAGTGTGTCTGTGAGATTTATTATAGAACTAAATGAACAAAACTCACTAGAGACATATATTGAAACCACACACATATACAGCCCCCCAAAGAAAGTGTAAAGGACTTTTATCCTAGACATCCAAGAGTTTACTTACCTATAGCTTGAGCTAAGGCTATTACAACCTCCTGGCAAGTTGTGACTTCGGTGACACCACAAACAATCCTCTGAACTCCATCCACCCATACTTTCAGTTCCATGGTGCACTGGCTAATCACCCAAGGCCCTGACAGTAGTCATCAGAGTGTCAGGTCATGTCTGGCTTCAAGAACACAGAGAAGGCAGAGACTGTAGTCAGATAAAAAGAGGAAAATATCATTTTTAATAAGGTAAATGTTAGCATTTCTTATATAATATAAAAATTACATGAAACAAATTTTAATATACCAGAATCCTGCTACTATAAAAGTCCATTTGTACTTATTTTACAGAACTAAAGTCAGCAGTACAAATGCAATTACAGCCACCTAGCATGACACTGCTTCATATTATTACTACTTTCCTAACAATGATTTTATTTATGTGTCTTTGGGCTAAATATTCTTATTTACTTGATCAAGTCCTACTTTTCAATGTACATGTTCTTTTTCTATCCCTTTTCACCATTTTCATTAGGATGGGTTCTGAGTTAAAAGAAAAAAAAAAGTTCTTGTCATTCCTGGAATCATAAACCAATCTCACAGGCTTGCCAGCACTGAGTATAACACTTGCTAGAAACATTTGTCAAGGCGTCCTGCTAACTCCAAGTTGCACTCCTGTGTTGAGGGTGTCCCTGACCTCCCCAACAGACTGAGGAAATGGTCTTTACCACTGAATGCTCCCACCAAGCACGCATGAAGACAGATGTGTAAAAAAAAAATCTCATTTTGTTTTTGAAAACAAATTCCTTGGGTAGCTGACCCCATGTGTGAACATCTTATTCTTTTCTTATTTAGCTGGGCTTGCTAATTTTGCTGAATTAGAAGACTGATACAAACATAAACCATCATCATTTGTTGTATTTGCTGTGCTAAATCAGTGCTCAATTTTTTATTTGGCTGAATTATATGCTAAACATTTCTCATTTCATTAAACCAAATACCTTGATTTCTTCTACTGGTACTGATTTGAAAGGTTTTAATCTGCTAAAAAGAATTTATGCACAGTTCTTTTCTTGTGAGTTTTTAAAATCTCAACTTTTCCTGTGTCAAATATTTTTTATCAATCTAGGATTTACTTTGTTTATCCATTTTTTAAAATATTTATTTATCTATTTAGTTTTCGGCGGACATAACATCTTTGTTTGTATGTGGTGCTGAGGATCGAACCTGGGCCGCACGCATGCCAGGCGAGCACGTTACCGCTTGAGCCACATCCCCAGCCCTATCCACTGTTTTTGATCTTCATATTTCTTTGTTGTTTTAGAAAAGAACATTAAAGTTTTTATGAGATGTAATAAACATTGACTTAATTAAGAGAACATTTGGATTAGTTTTAAGGTTTATAATGGCACTGATGTTTCACAATTAATGACTTTTAAAAAAGCTTACTAAAAGATACTGAAAACTTTTCCTATAAAATAGAATTTACTATAAACAGTAGCTTTGCCCCTTTACATTTTCTTAAGGGACCTAAGACAGTTATGGGCCATCTAGTCACCTAGTGGTAAGTTAGAACACATGCTATCTGAAGGAAGATAAACTATATTACTTCTTCCAGAGAGGGGGCAAAAATACTCTGTCATCATGAAAACAAGAAAGGACTGATTGAACAGTAACTTCCTAGGATGCTGCTTCAGGTCTCTGCCTAAAATGAGGTGCCAAAGAAGTTTCAGAAACCCCTATATTTGCTTTTATTGGTTTTAGATATATATGACAACAGAATATACTATGACAAAATTACAAGAGCATGAATATAATTTGTTTTACTTCAGTCCCCAGTATTTCTCCTTCCCCTTCCTTCCTCCCATGCCCAGTTCCCTTCCCTCTATATTCTACTGTTTTACATTATACAGAGAAGGGTCTTCTTTCCAATGACCAGCTGATTCCCATAACTGGGTTCCTTGTTATGAGATCCTCTGAGATGTTAACGGTCCTGAGAAAAAGGGTTCCAAAGTCAAAGAAATATAAGAAATTCCATAAACAATGTTAAAAGTTTCTTGACAGTGAGACTTCTCTGAACCTCCAACAGGCTGTGAGCACTCTAAGCTTCAAGAAGGAGCTGCACACACAACTGTCTTCCACTTACCTGGAGGACACATAGGGAAAGGAATAGGGCAGTTCTGACCCTGAAGGCTCTGCCTTACTAGGTTCTCTCTACACTAAAAATAGAACATGCAAAAATTATTCTTTCTTGGAAAAAGATGCAGGCATCAAAAAGGGATCAAACATTAATATATGGCTTTATTTCATTAAAAATGTTGAATTAAAATATGCTTAATATCTCATCCTTTTTTTTCATTAAAAAATCTTGAACTTGAAAAAACTACCAAGAAAGCCCCCTCCCTCCAAAGAAACCTTTCATTCAAAAGAAACCTCTGGGGCTTATTTTTTAAAAAATATTAAAAAACATACAAAAACATATCAAAAAGATAGTGTACCACGATCAAGTGGGGTTCAAGGGATGAAAGGTTGGTTCAACATACGGAAATCAATAAATGTAATGCATCACATCAACAGACTTAAAAGATGAGAACCATATGATCATCTCAATAGAAGCAGAAAAAACATTCAACAAAATACAGCACTCATTCATGTTCAAAACACTAGAAAAACTAGGGATAACAGGAATATATCTCAACACTGTAAAAGCTATCTATGCTAAGCCCCAGGCCAATATCATTCTAAATGGAGAAAAATTGAATGCATTCCCTCTAAAAACTGGAATAAGACAGGGATGCCCTCTTTCAACATTTCTATTTAAAATAGTTCTTGAAACATTAGCTAGAGCAATTAGACAGATGAGATAAATTAAAGGTATACACATAGGAAAAGAAGAACTTAAATTAGCCCTATTTGCTGATGATATGATTCTATACCTAGAAGACCCAAAAATTCTGCCAGAAAACTTCTGGAACTAGTAAAGGAATTCAGCTAGCAGGATATAAAATCAACACCCATAAATCAAATGCATTTCTGTATATCTGTGACAAATCTTCTGAAAGGGAAATGAGGGAAACTACCCAATTTACAATAGCCTCAAGAAAAAAAAATACTTGGGAATCAACCTAACAAAAGAGGTGAAAGACCTTTACAACAAAAACTACAGTACACTAAAGAAAGAAATTAAAGAAGACCTTAGAAGATGGAAAGATCTCCCTTGTTCTTGGATAGGCAGAATTAATATTGTCAAAATGACCATACTACCAAAAGCACTATACAGATTTAATGTAATTCCAATCAGAATCTCAATGAAATTCCTCATAGAAACAGAAAAAGCAGTCATAAAATTCATCTGGAAAAATAAGAGACCCAGAATAGTTAAAGCAATCCTTAGCAAGAAGAGTGAAGCAGGTGGCATCACTATACCCGACCTTAAACTACACTACAAAGCAATAGTAACAAAAATGGCATGGTATTGGCACCAAAATAGACTTGTACACCAATGGTACAGAATAGAGGATACAGAGACTAAATCACATAATTACAGTTATATTTGACAAAGGCGCCAAAAACATACATGGGAGAGAAGAGAGCCTCTTCAACAAGTGGGGCTGAGAAAATTGGAAATCCATATGCAACAAAATGAAATTAAACCTCTATCTCTCACCATGCACAAAACCCAACTCAAAGTGGATCAAGGAGCTAGGAATTAAACCAGACACTTCGTCTATTAGAATAAAAAGTAGACCCAAATCTCCATCATGTTGGATTAGGTCCCAACTTCCAATAAGACTCCTATAGAATAAGAATTAATATCAAGAATCAATAAATGGGATGAATTTGAACTAAAAAGCTTCTTCTCAGCAAAAGAAATAATCAGTGAGGTGAATAGAGTGTGTACTAATTTGGAACAAATTCTTACCATATGCACATCAGAGAGAGTAATAATCTCTAGAATATATAAAGAACTTAAAAAGTTAAACACAAAAACCCCCAAATAATCCAATCCATAAATGGGCCAAGGAACTGAACAGACACTTCTCAGAAGAAGATATGCAATCAACAAATATATGAAAAAATGTTCAACACTTCTAGCAATTAGAGAAATGCAAATCAAAACTACTCTTAAGATTTCATCTCACTCCAGTCAGAATGGCGGCTATTAAGAATACAAACAACAAGTGTTGGTGAGGATGTAGGGAGAACAGCACACTCATACATTGCTGGTGGGACTGCAAATTGGTGCAGCCAATATGGAAAGCAGTATGGTGAATCCTTGGAAAACTGGAAATGGAACCACCATTTGATCCAGCTATCCCTCTCCTTGGTCTATACCCAAAGGACTTAAAAACAGCATATTACAGGGACACAGCTACATCAATGTTTATTGCAGCACAATTCACAATAGCTAAACTGTGGAACCAACCTAGATGCCCTTCAGTAGATGAATAGATAAAGAAAATGTGGTATATATACACAATGGAATATTATTCAGCATTCAAAGAGAATAAAATCATGGCTTTTGCAGGATGGAGCTGGAAAATATAATGTTAAGTGAAATTAGCTAATCCCAATAAACCAAATGTCAAATGATTTCTCTGATTTAAGGAAGCTGATTCATAATATGCTGTGGGGGAGGGAATGGGATGATTAAATGAACTCTAGATAGGGCAAAGGGGAAAAGGGGAGGGAGGGGAAGGGAAGGGACTTAGGGGTAGGAAAGATGGTGGAATGCGATGGTCATCATTACCCTAAGTACATGTATAAACACACAAAGGATGTGACTCTACTTTGAGTATAACCAGAAATATGAAAAATTGTGCTCTATGTGTGTAATATGAACTTTAATGCATTCTATTGTCATATATAACAAATTAAAATTTAAAAAATTAAAAAATAAATAATAAAAAATTAGTAGAAAACTTAGCACATTTCTGAGCACACAATACAGCACTGTTAACTGAAGGCACAATGCTGTACAGCAGATCTCTAGAATTCACTCATCTTGTACGATTGAAACTTTATACCCAGTGAACAGCAACTGCCAACTACCTCCTATTCCAAACCTATTCCAATGGCAATCACTATTCTATTTCCTGTTTCTTCAAATTTGACTACTCTAGATACCTTATCTAAGTTCTATATTCTTATTTAGATCTTAGCATACTACACATATTTTCTTATCTGAATTTCTGTTTCACTTTGAACTTTCAATCATTGAGTGAATATAAACAAACATAAGTGTCATGCACATCTGTTACATATTACAGAGTAAGTAATCTTGTGGGAAAACACTGAGCATAAAGAATACTGTTTAGTAATATAAACTTGCAGGGTATTCAAGTTTTTGAACAGACTTCCTACCATGGCACATCACACCAGGAAGACCAACATCTGTTTTTGAATTTTATCTTTTATACTTGGAATCTTAAGGAGGGTAGGAAAAGTTTTATTGGGTTCAGGTCAATGGACTGGCCTGCCCAGATTTTATTTCTAGGAGAGCCACTATTTTTAGGAGAATACAATTTCTGTTGGGGGTTTAAGTTTTACTGATAATCATCTCTAACTTCCCTAAAAGTCACAGTTGTTTTATGAGTCATCTGAAGAACCTGTCTCTCCATATTTCCAGTAAAAGCCCATAATGCTCCTCTCTCAGAGCTATAGCCTGGATCTTTTCAACCCTATCAAGTCCAATTGCTTTTTTTCTTCAACCCTCTCAAGTTCTATAGCTCTATATCTTGCTCCAGAACTCGACTAGAGGGGAAAATGAAGTTCTATATTGTAGGAGCCTGTGGTAGAGCAGGCATCACTGAAACTTAGAACCTGGGCAGCAAAGGACTTTGGCATTCCAGTTAGAATTTGGAATAAATTTGTTCATGGAAAAATGATGTAGTTAAATGGAAATGGAAAGTGACAGAGTTAAAGTAAGGTTCTACTGCAAGGGTATTAATATAGTGCACTTATGGTTTTCATCATGAGATTTCTATAGTCAAATCATGATTATTTTAATAATTTTTGATTCAAAAACATGCCACTGGGAAACAAAAGTTCTTTAGCTAAGAACCATGTGTCATTATAAAAGCCCACCTGAATTAAGCATCTACATTTGTGGAGACATTTTCCCACAAGATCAATGCCTTAATTAAGGAATAATAGCCAACCCTCCTTATTCCCAGATTCTACATTTGTGAATTTGTCTACTTGCTAAAACTTATTTGTAACCATAGAAGTCAATACTGGTGCTTTCATGGTTACTCAAGGATATGCAGAGTAGTGAAAAATCTGAGCTACCTGACACATTCCCAGCTGAGGCTGAATCAGAAGCCATTCTGCCTTTTTGGTTTTCTACTCTTATATTGTCAGTCAGTGTCCTTTTCTCAATAGACTTAGTGCCATATTTGTGTGTGTGTGTGTGTGTGTGTGTATGTGCGTGCGTGTGCACGTTTTGGTGACTTTACAGTTTAAAGTGGCCTCCATGTATAGTGCTGGAATGCTATCTAGTGTTTACGAGGCAAGGAAGCTATAATGTGAGGAAGAAAAATGCATGTTAGATAAGCTTTGTTAATACATGAGTTATAATGCTGTCAGCTGGGAGTTCAATGTTAATAAATCAATAAAATATGTTAAATAAGCCGTCTTTAAACAGAAAAACACCTAAAACAAGGGTATGTGTTAATTAATTAAAAAAAAAATGTTGTGACCAGAGATTCACAGGAAACTATGTATTCTCTTTAGGAAAAATAGTTCTAATTGAGTGTTTGGATTAAACTTACAAATATAATAAATAAATAAATAAATAAATATATACACATATATACATATATATATACACACACGTATAAATTACATTTAACTATATAATAATATTATTATATATTATATAGAGAGAGGGCGAGCAAGAGAGAGAGAGAAGGGGGGGGTTTAAAAGTTTTTTTTAAATTTTGAGATGGGGTCTCACTAAGTTGCTTAAGGCCTTGCTAAGTTGCTGAAGCTGAGGCCTTGAATTTGTAATCCTCCTGCTCAGCCTCCTGGGTGGCTGGGATTACACACATGCACCACAAAGCCCAGCATGACTGTATGTTTTTAAAAAGTATAACTTCCTTGTAATGGCAACAATAAATCTGTTGAGCAAATGCCATTACTTCCTGGACAATAGATGCCAATACACAAATAGCTTATGGTCAATTTTAATACTTAGGAAGATAAAGCACAGCAAGACAAAGATTCTGATATGCCACAGCAAAGAAGCCAGCCAAACTGATAAATTTATTCAGCGATTTGGTGTGGGAGTGCTATGTGAAGAAAAGGGAGATAATGCTTATAAAATATGCTGCTGAACTATAGGATAGAAACAAACTACCATCTTTTGAAAATAAGAAACATGTGCCAGCCCCTCAGTGCATGTTGAAGAACCCAGGACGATGGATATCCTATTTAAGTATTACTTGTAGGGACAATATAAAACAGAGGAAAAATTATTAATAATCTAGCTTTTCTCTTTCCCTATGTGAAAAGTTTTCATTGCCACCAGTAACCCATTTTTCCTAAAGACGTATTGATATTTTCTTTTAGAGATTTGTCTAAATCATAGGATTTTTTCTTCGATGGTAAGTTTTTAAAAATCTCAATTCTAACCAATCTGTGATTACTAATTATTAAATAAAATAAATCCATGTTCCTTTCTTAATTATTCATCCTCCTCAGGTGACAGCATTCAAATACTTAACAATGCCAAAATATGAACAATCAAAATATGAATGATCTGCAATAATGGCAACTGCCATATTTGGCATGAGTACTTTCCATATGCTAGGCATTGTGTACTGAGCCTCAGTTATCATAACCTCAACAATACAACCCATTGAGTTAGACGTCAATAATCTTATTTTAAAAATGAGATAAGTTTCATAGAGCTAAAAATAACTTTTTCCAAGGTTAACAAATCACATTCAAAATTTAGATGAATAAAGAAATTTAAGAATAAACAGGGCCATGCTTCTCCACAAGGACTCACGTACCCGAACAGCTCTTTTTAGACTCTTAAACTACCCTAAGAAATCTCATTTATAATTTCCTGGAGATTTATTTCTATCAACAAATAATTTTCAGAATGTATGTAAAAACTTGCCATTCTAAGAGAAAGAAAAGAGGCATAAGCAAGTAAACCATGATAAAAAACTGCAATTTCAATTCAAAGGAATCTATGACACACACATGCCATCCAGAAAAATGAGTATCTGATGGTGATTTGTTTTCAGGATCAACAAACAATTCTTCTAGTTTTTTAAAATTATATTCAGCTTTATTTCTACATAGTCCTAAATAAAGTATGTTTGAATGTGTCATTATTTTAACTCCTGTCTTAAATTCAAAAGTAAAACTTCTAAGAGATTTCCTTCATTTTCTTAAGATTTTAACAATTAGAAACTATGTTGTAGAATAAACCATTTTATTTCAAGGCAGTGCTGAGCAGTGGAAACAGCAGGCTTGGAGGTTCAAATCCTAGGCTCTACTTACTGTGGGATTTAGGTCAGGATGCATGACTTTCCTTATGGCACTTGTGAGAAATGGAACGAGGTAATATCTTAAAAATGTACCTAGTGCAGAGTTTGGCATATAGTATGAATTCAAAAGCTATTTTGGAGTATGGAAATGAAAAGTCTAGAAAGGAAAATGAACATCGAAGAAAAATTCTGAAAACATTAACAAAAGCAGTTGAAAATAAAGACATTTGGGCTGGGGATGTGGCTCAAGCGGTAGCGCGCTCGCCTGGCATGCGTGCAGCCCGGGTTCGATCCCCAGCACCACATACCAACAAAGATGTTATGTCCGCCGAGAACTAAAAAATAAATATTAAAAATTCTCTCTCTCTCTCCTCTCTCACTCTCTCTTTAAAAAAAAGAAAATAAAGACATTTTAGGTTATTATATCATGTCCCTAAAGAAGACCTCAAAGATTTTTAAATGGACATTAACAATGATAATTCATCTTTAGAAATTTCAATCACTTTTAGTTTGAGACATGTTATGAGTCCAGATAAACTTACTGGCATGAAAATCTGATCCTTTTATTAACAAGTATCTTTTCCCCTTAAAATAAACTTTTTAAATGAATACAACTAGTAACTTTGCTTTTACTAGTTGTATTAGCACTGCAGTCATCACCATAGCCTTCCCCACAAAGTAGCCCCTAATTTTTTGACAACAGACAGGGCCTACAAGCAGCTGCATCTCAGAGCAGGCATCCCAAAGGGAGTGTGAAGCCCACTCTTGCAGCCCCATCTCTGTAAGACGTTACTTCCATCTTGGGGCACCTTAACTATTATTTCGAGTTATGGCTGCCATTGCCACCACCAACCTTAGATGCAGTAGCAAACATTTAGGGACACCAGCAGGGTCTGGAAGCCCAACATCAAGGTAAGGTACACACAATCTGCATGGGTACTACAAGAATATAAGGAAGAAACTGTAATATCTCAGATCCACACTGCAAGAAAGGAAGACACATAGACATCATGAAAAAACAAGGGAGGAAAGTGCCCCAAACAAACCAGGACACTATAATAACAGAACCCATGGACAGCAAAGTTGATGAAATGTCAGAGAAGGAGTTCAGAAGGTTCATAATTAAAATGATCTGTGAATTAAAGAATGACCTAAATGAGCAAATACAGGCAAAAATTGATCACTCCAACAAAGAGATAAGAGAGCAAATACAGGTAGTCAAAGATTACTTCAAGAGTGAGATAGAGACTCTGAAAAAAAAAAGTCAGAAATCCTCAAAATGAAGGATACAATAAATAAATAAAATTAAATCCTCAATAGAAAGCATAACTAATAGACTAGATCCCGTAGAAGAAAGAATGTCAGATAATGAAGATAAAGTATACAAACTGGAAAATAAAGTTGATCACACAGTGACAATTGTAAGAAACCATGAACAGAACATACAAGAATTATGGGTCAGCATCAAAAGACCAAATCTAAGAGTTATTGGGATAGAGGAAGGCACAGAATTTCAAACCAAAAGAATGCACAATCTCTTCAATGAGATAATATCAGAAAATTTCCCAAGTACGAAGAACAAACTGGAAAACCAAATACAAGAGGTTTACAGGACACCAAATGTACAAAATTACAACAGATCTACACCAAAGCACATTGTAATAAAAATGCCTAGCACACAAATTAAGAATATTAAAAGCCACAAGAGAGAGGAATCAGATCACATATAGGGGGAGACCAAGTTATATCTCAGCAGATTTTTCAACCCAGACCCTCAATGCCAAGAGATCATGGAACAACATATACCAAGCTATGAAAGAAAAGGGATGCCAACCAAGAATCTTATATCCAGCAAAATTAAGCTTTAGGTTTGATGATTAAATTAAAACCTTCCATGAAAAACAAAATTTAAAAGATTTTACTACTAGAAAGCCTGTACTACAGAACATCCTCAGCAAAATATTCCTAAAAGAGGAAATGAAAAACAATGATGAAAATCAGCAGAGAGGTATTATACTAAAGGAAAATCTAATCAGGAGAAACCAAGTCACATTAAACCAAAAATAAACAAAAATGGCTCATCTCATAGGAAAAGACATCCACAGTCTGAAGGTGAAGGGTTGGGAAAAATCATGCCACTCACATGGACTGCGGATGCAAGCAGGGCTTTCTATCCTCATATTAAAAAATAAAGTAGATTTCAAACTAAAGTTAATCAAAACGTATAAAGAAGGACCCTACACAGTGCTCAAGGGAACCATACACCAACAAGACTTAACAATTATAAATATAAATGCCCCAAACAAGGGAGCATCTACATTCATCAAACAAACTTTTCTCAAATTCAAGAGTCAAATAGAACACAACACAATAATTTTGGGTGACTTTAACACACTGCTTTCTTCACTAGATAGATCTTCGAAACAAAAGCTGAACAAATTAACTCAATAATACAATCAATAACTTAGACTTAACTGACATATACAGAATATTTCATCATCCAATAAACGAATACACTTTCTTCTCAGCAGCACATACTATGCCACAAAGCAACTCTTAGCAAATATAAAAAAAGTAGAGATACTACCCTGCATTCTACCAGATCATAATGGAATGAAATTAGAAATCAATGATAAATAAGCAATAAAATCCACTCCAACACCTTGAGACTAAATAATATGCTATTGAATGAACAATGGTTACAGAAGACATCAAGGAGGAGGTAAAAAAACTCTTAGAAGCGAATGAGAACACAGATACAACATATCAAAATCTCTGGGACACTAAGAAAGCAGTTCTAAGAAAAAAGTTCATTGAATGGAATTTATTCCTTAAAAGAAGAACAAGTCAACAAATAAATGATTTAACATTACATCTCAAAGCCCTAGAAAAAGAATAACAAATCAACACCAAAAGCAGTAGAAGACAGGAAATAAGTAAAATCAGAGCTGAAATCAATGAAATTGAAACAAAAGAAACAACTGAAAAAACTGACAGAACAAAAAGTTGGTTCTTTGGAAAAAAAAAAATTGACAGACTCTTAGCCATACTAACAAAGAGAAGGATAGAGAAAACTCCAATCACTAACATACATGATAAAAAAGGAAATATCACAACAGACACGACAGAAATACATACGATAATTAGAAATTATTTGAAAACTTGTACTCCAATAAAATAGAAAATATCAAAGGCATCGACAAATTTCTAGAGTCATATGATTTGCCCAAATTGAATCAGGATGATATAAATAATTTAAACAGATCAATTTTAAGTGATGAAATAAAAGACACCATCAAAAGTTTACCAACCAAGAAAACTCCAGGATCAGATGGATACATAGCCAAGTTTTACAAGACCTTTAAAGAAGAACTAATACCAATAATCTTCCAATTTATTTCAGGAAATAGAAAAAGAGAAACACTTCCAGAATCATTCTATGAGGCCAATATCACTCTGATTCCAAAACCAGGCAAAAACACATCAAAGAAAGAAAACTTCAGATCAATATCTCTAATGAACATAGATGCAAAATTTCTCAATAAAATTTTGGCAAATCGAATACAAAAACATATCAAAAAGATCGTGCACCATGGGCAAGTGGGATTCACCCCAGGGATACAGCTGGTTGAACATACGGAAATCAATAAATGTAATTCATCATATCAATAGATTTAAAGGTAAGAATCATATGATCATCTCAATAGATGCAGAAAAAGCATTCAACAAATTACAGCACCCCTTTATGTTCAAAACACTAGAAAAACTATGGATAACTGTAATAAAAATAGGGATAACAGTATAATAAAAAACTCAACAGTAACATATCTCAACATCATAAAGGCTATCTATGCTAAGCTCCAGGCAAACATCAATCTAAATGGAGAAAAATTGAAGGCATTCCCTCTAAAACCTGGAATAAGACATGGATGCCCTCTTTCACCACTTCTATTTAACATAGTTCTTGAAACACTGGCCAGAGCAATTAGATAGATGAAAGAAATTAAAGGGATACACATAGGAAAAAAAAAAGAAAAAGAACTCAAATTGGCACGATTTGCTGAGGATGTGATTCTATACTTAGAGGACCCTAAAAGTTCCACCAGAAAACTTCTAGAACTAGTAAATGAATTCAGCCAAGTAGCAGGATATAAAGTCAACACTCATAAATCAAAGGCATTTCTATATATCAGTATAATACAGTTATATTTGACAAAGGTGCCAAAAAATGTACATTGAAGAAAAGATAACCTCATCAACAAATAGTGCTGGGAAAACTGAAAATTCATATGCAACAAAATGAAATTAAACCCCTATCTTTCACCATGCACAAAACTCAACAGAAAATGGATCAAAGACTTAGGAATAAAACCAGAGACCCTGCATCTAAAAGAAGAAAAAGTAGACCCTAATCTCCATCATGTGGGATTAGGCCCTGACTTCCTTAATAAGACTCCTTTGGCGTAAGAATTAAAATCAAGAATCAATAAATGGAATGGACTCAAACTTAAAAAAAAAAAAAAAAAACTTAAAAAGTTTCTTCTCAGCAAAAGAAACAATCTGGGAGATGAATAGAGAGCCAATAGCTTGGGAGCAAATTTTTACCCCTTACACCTCAGATAGCGCACTAATCTCTAGGGTATAATAAAGAACTCAAAAAGTTAAACACCAAAAAAATCCCAAAAAGCAAAACAAAAAAAAAAAAAATAACCCAATCAATTCATGGGCCAAGGACCTGAAGAGACACTTCTAAGATGATGATATACAATCAATCAACAAATATATGAAAAAATGCTCATCATTGCTAGCAATTAGAGAAATGCAAATCAAAACCACTCAAAGATTTCATCTCCTGCCAGTCAGAATGGCAGCTATTATGCATACAAACAACAATAAGTGTTGGCAAGGATGTGAGGGGAAAAGGTACACTCATACACTGCTGGTGGGACTGTAAACTGGTGCAGCAAATATGGAAAGCAGTATGGAGATTTCTTGGAAAACTGTGAATGGAACCACCTTTTGACCCAGCTATCCCTCTCCTTGGTTTATACCCAAAGGACTTAAAAAAAGCATACTACAGGGACACAGCTACATCAATGTTTATTGCCGCACAATTTTCAATAGCTAAACTGTGGAACTAAGCTAGATGCCCTTCAGTAGATGAAGGGATAAAAAAATGTGGCATATGTACATAATGGAATATTACTCAGCAATAAGAGAATAAAATCATGGCATTTGCAGGTAAATGGATGTAGTTAGAGAAGATAATGCTAAGTGAAGTTAGCCAATCCTAAAAAACCAAATGCCAAATGTTTTCTTCACTATAAGGAGGCTGATTCATAGTGTGAGAGGAAGAGAGAGTATGGGAAGAATAGACAAAACTCCAGATAGGACAGAGGGGTTAGAGAGGAAGTTTAGGGGAATGGGGTTAGAAATGATGATGGAACGTGATGATCATTAGCATCCAAAGTATATGTATGAAGAGACGAATTGTTGTGAATATTCTTTGTATACAATCAGATATGAAAAATTGTGCTCTGTTTGTGTAATAAGAATAAAAATTGCACTCTGTATGTGTAATGGATCCCGCTGTCATATATAAATAAAAAATAAATAAAAGGAAGATTTAAGTACAAACAGACTTGTGGTATTTCTCTTGAGCAGGTATGCTTTGGTACCTTCACTGTAAACCAGCCAGACAAATGGCAATGAGTCCTTGTTTTTACTGAATGTATAAACAACAAAAATAAGTAATTAGGGACTGCAGTTATAGCTCAGTGAACAAGCACTTGCCTAGCCTGTGTGAGGCACTGGGTTTGATCCTCAGTACCACATAAAAATAAAGAAATAAAATAAAGGGATTGTGTCCATTCACAACTAAAAAGATAAAAAAAATAAGTCAGCACTCATGGAATTCATACTAGGGGACATGCCATTATTTCATACACATATACACATTTAATCCTTTCAATACTCATTTGTAGCTTTTTTGTAACATCAATCATTATTATGAAAATGAGGCACATAGAAACCAGATGTTCAGCTATGGTCACCCAGTCAGAATAATAATGCTCACAATCAAAGTTCATGAAATAGATTTTAGTAAAGTTTATAAAGACATTAGTTATTGGTTTTCCTGACTCAGGAAAGTAAACAAGTAGATGTGACCATATTAGCTGTAAATTCCAACAAAGTTGAATGATTGATTTAGTTCCATATTGCCACAAAACTGAGAAGCATGGAGTTCATATTCAATAATCAAATCAGACTTAGTAAGAAATATATGACCCTTGAAGTTCCTGATGAAAACTCTTCCTAATTTCCCTCAACTCAACAAAGCAGAACTAGAGCTAGAGTCTGAATCCAAATGTAATACGATTCCCAAAGTCTAGGTCCTTTCCATGTAAGTTGCTAAAGGCAAAATCATTTTTCTTTTCCATAACTGAACTGATACAGGCCACTTCCTCAGTGAATTTTATGTCAGAGTGATGGCAAACTATGTTTGTTACCTTATAGTCACCATTCAGATATAATAAATCCAGTTTCTGAATTCAATATTTAAAATAAATTCTAATGTTTTGCAATGAATACCACTTGACATAATAGGGAGGATGACAATGAACTTCTCATTCATGATGTCATAAATATGAAGTGATCAATTCTGACCAACAAGCTCATGCTTTTTTTTTTTTAACAAAAAGGTGTTTATTTATTTCCCAAGAACCTGTTAATATAATGAAGGTGATAGGTATACTCATAGGATGGTTATGTAATTTTATCAACCAGATAAATGATTAAACTTCCAAACTCAAACTGCATATAAGTTGGAACCTCTAGTTGCTTTCTGGATCAGACATTTTTAAATTCTAATTTGTTATATATGACAACAGAATGCATCACAATTCATATTACACATATAGAGCACAATTTTTCATATCTCTGGTTATATAGAAAGTATATTCACAACAATTTGTGTCTTCATACATATACTTTGGATACTAATGATCACCACATTCCACCATCATTTCTAACCCCCTTCCTCTCCCTTCCCCTCCAACCCCTTTGTCCTATCTAGAGTTCCTCTACTCCATGCTCCCCCTCCCAACCCCACTATGAATCAGCCTCCTTTTACCAGAGAAAACATTTGGAATTTGTTTTTTGGGGGATTGGCTTACTTCATTTACCATTATATTCTCCAACTCCATCCAATTACCTGCAAATGCCATAATTTTATACTCTATTATTGCTGAGTAATATTCCATTGTGTGTGTGTATATGTATATATCACATTTTCTTTATCCATTCCATCTACTGAAGGGCATCTAGGTTGGTTCCACAGTTTAGCTATTGTGAATTGTGCTGCAATAAACACTGATGTGGCTGTGTCCCTGTAGTATGCTGTTTTAAAGTTCTTTGTGTATAGACCAAGGAGCGGGATAGCTGGGTCAAAAGGTGGCTCCATTCCCAGTTTTCCAAGAAATCTCCATACTGCTTTCCATACTGGCTGTACCAATTTGCGGTCCCACCAGCAATGTATGAGTGTGCCTTTCTCCCCACATCCTCGCCAACACTTACTGTTGTTTGTATTCTTAATAGCTGCCTTTGTGACTGGAGTGAGATGAACCAACCCTGCATTCCTGGGAAGAACCCTACTTGATCAATTTGCACTATCTTTTTGATATGTGTTTGTATTCTATGTGCCGGAATTTTCTTGAGAATTTTTGCATCTATGTTTATTAGAGATATTGGTCTTAAGATTTCTTTCTTTGATGTGTCTTTATCTGGTTTTGGAATACGAGTAATATTGGCCTCATAGAATGAGTTTGGAAGTGTTCCCTCTTTTTCTATTTCCTGAAACAAATTGAAGAGTATTGGTAGTTCTTCTTTAAAGGTCTTGTAGAACTCGGCTGTCCATCCATCTGGTCTCACACTTTTCTTGGTTGGTAGGCTTCTGAGGGCATCTTCTATTTCACTGCTTGAAATTGAGCTGTTCAAATTGTGTATATCTGGGCTGGAGCTGTGGCTCAGTGGTAGAGCACTCACCTAGCATGTGCCGGGCACTGGGTCTAATCCTCAGCACCACATAAAAATAAATAAAATAAAATAATTTGTGTATATCATGCTAATTCAATTTAGGCAAATCATGTCTAGAAATCTGTCAATACCTTTGATATTTTCTATTTTTTGGAGTACAAATTTTCCAAATAATTTCTAATTATCTTCTGTATTTCTGCAGTATCCATCCATATTTCCTTTTTCATCACAGATGTTAGTAATTTGAGTTTTCTCTCTCCTTGTCTTCATTAGTACGGCTAAGGATATGTCAATTTTATTTATTTTTTCAAACAACCAACTTTTTGTCAATTTTTTCGATTTTTTTGTTTCAATTTCATTGATTTCAGCTCTGATTTTAATTATTTCCTGTCTTCTGCTGCTTTTTGTGTTGATTTGTTCTTCTTTTTCTAGGGCTTATAGATGTAATATGAGGTCATTTATTTGTTGATTTTTTTTTTAAGGACTGAACTCCATGCAAGGAATTTTACTCTTAGTACTGCCTTCAAAGTGTCCCAGAGATTTCAATATGTTGTATCTGTATTCTCATTCACCTCTAAGAATTGTTTAATCTCCTCTTTGATGTCTTTTGCAACCCGCTGTTCATTCAGTAGCATATTATTTAGTCTACAGGTGTTGGATTAACTTCTATTTTTAATTTTATTACTGATTTCTAATTTCATTCCATTATGATCTGATAGAATAAAGGGTAGTATATCTACTTTTTTATATTTGCTAAGAGTTTCTTTGTGGAATAATATATGGTCTAATTTAGAGAAGGATCCATGTGCTGCTGAGAAGAAAGTGTATTCTCTCATTGAAGGATGAAATATTCCATATATGTCAGTTAAGTCTAAGTTATTGATTGTATTATTGAGTTCTATATTTGTTCAGCTTTTTTTGGAAGATCTATCTGGTGAAGAAAGACGTGTGTTAAAGTCACCCAAAGTTATTGTGTTGTGGTCTATTTGACTCTTAAATTTGAGAAGAGTTTGATGAACGTAAACGCCCCATTGTTTGGGGTATATACATTTATAATTGTTAAGTCTTGTTGGTGTATGGTTCCCTTGTGTAGGGTCCTTCTTTATCCCTTTTGATTGACTTTATCTTGACGTCTATCTACTTTATTTAATATGAGGACAGAAACCCCTGCTTGTTTCCGCAGTCCATGTGAGTGGTTTGATTTTTCTCAACTTTTTACCTTCAGTCTGTGGATATCTTTTCCTATGAGATGAGTCTCTTGAAGGCAACATATTGCTGGGTCTTTTTTTTAAAAAAAAAACAAAAAAAAAAACAGTATGCCAGTCTATGTCTTTTGATTGGTGAGTTTAGGCCATTAACATTCAGGGTTATTATTGAGAGATGGTTTGTACTACCAACCATTTTTGTTTGTTTTGGTATTTAACTTGATTTGGTTTCTCCTTTGATTAGTTTTTCCTTTAATGTAATACCTCCCTTTGCTGATTTTTATTATTGTTTTTCAATTCCTCTTCATGGAGTATTTTGCCAAGGATATTTTGTAGTGCAGGCTTTCTAGGTGTCAATTCTCTTAACCTTTGTTTAGGGAAGATTTTAATTTCATCATCAAATCTAAAGCTTAATTTTGCTAGATATAAGATTCTTGGTTGGCTTCCATTTTCTTTCAGAGCTTGATATGTTTTTGCAGGATCTTCTAGCTTTCAGGGTCTCGGCTGAAAAATCTTCATATAATCTAATTGGTTTCCCTCTATATGTAATCTGATTCCTTTCTCTCGTGGCTTTTAATATTTTCTCCTTATTCTGTATGTTAGGCATTTTCATTATAATGTGCCTTAGTGTGGATCTGTTGTGATTTTGTACATTTGGTGTCCTGTAAGCCTCTTGAATTCAGTTTTCCAATTCATTCTTCGTACTTGGGAAATTTTCTGACATTATTTCATTGAATAGATTGCTCATTGCTTTGGTTAGGAACTCTTCTTTTTCTCCATTCCAATAACTTTTAAATTTGGTCTTTTTATGCTATCCCATATTTGTTGAATGTTTTACTCATGGTTTCTTACCATTTTCAATATGTTGTCTACATTCTTTTCAAGATTATATATTTTGTGTTCATTGTCTGAGGTCCTGTCTTCTAAGTGGTCTAATCTTTGGTTATGCTTTCAATTTAATTTGTTTTATTGTTTCTTTCATTTCAAGGATTCCTGTTTTTTTTTTTAGAACCTCTGTCTCCCTATTGAAAAAAATCGTTTGCTTCCTGTATTTGTTTATGTAGATCTTTGTCAAGATGATCTTTTGCGCTCTGTATTTACTCTTTTATATCATCCTTTAATTCACAGAACATTTTAATCATGTATATCCTGAACTCCTTCTCTGTCCTTTCTTCTGATGTACTAGCCATGGTTTCCAATAATGAGGTATCTTGATATGTTTGGGGGACTTTCTTCTCTTGTCTTTTAATAATGCTGTGTGTCTTCCCTTCTAGCATTGTGGATCTGATGAGTTATCATTTTTTACCCTGTAGGCTTAAAGTATCCCAGTAGGGATCCAATACCTCTCCTTTGAGGTGAATGACAATGTTATCAGATCCCAATATAATCAGTATACTCTCTAAAAACAAATGTTTGCTATTAATACATTTACAGTTTGGTGACAATGTACAGGAATGATGAATTCAATTATTACCTACAATATACTCAGTAAGTTTGTAAAAAGGTTTACAGTTTCTTATGGTGGACAAAGAACTAGGGGTGAGGAGTAGGATGATATGCTGAGGAGGTAGGAGGTGAGGATACAGAGTTGTTATATCTTAGAAAGTGTGAAAGAGAAATCTAAAGAGGAAGATTAGTAACAGGAGAAGGGAGAGGAAGTAATTTTGGGTAGACAAGTAGGTGGGAAGACAGTAGAGTACATAAAACACACATAAAAATGTTAAAATAGTAGAAACTGGTGGGATTAAAAAAAAAAAGAATATACAATACAGCTGTCCTATACTATTCAGATGTCCCAGTCCTCAAAATCCTAATTCATGCAAAGTACTTGGTTTCACATGTTGTGAATGTGAGGGCGGAAGAATAGAGAGGGAGAGGAAAAAAAATTTTTTGAAGGAAGAAACAGGATTGTTTTGGGTGGAAACCCATATCTTTCCCTTCTCATCCAATATGTGGGGCTGACTGTTGTTAGCTAGTATTTCTGCCCTCAGGATGCTGAAGGAAACCAGGGTGTCACTGTGTTGGAGTGTGAGGTCATGGCTGCTGGGGAGTGGGGGGCATTAGAAACTGGGTACGTGGCCAGCTGGAGTTCTAAACTGGGTGTTGCCACTCACTGAAGATGGTGATGAAGGTGACCCAAGATGGAGGCACCTGCTTTCAGCAGTGGGCTGTTGGGTCGTGTGGGGGCAGCCAAGTGATGGCATTGGACAGTGAGTTCAGAGATGAGTTCTGTGGTGTCCAGTGTATGGAGGGCGGCTGACTTCAGAGCCTGTGTGAAATTCTCGGGTGCAGGCAGGCTACTGCGTGTAGGGAACTATCTCTGCTCCTGTAGAGTCCCAAGATGGCGGTGACTGGGGGAGCCCCATGTTGGTAAATGGAGGTCCACACTCTTTTTTTTAAAAAATATTTTTTAGTTGTAGATGGACACTATACCTTTATTTATTTATCTTTGTGTGGTGCCGAGTATCAAACCCAGGGCTTCACATATGCTAGGTGAGTACTCTACCACTGAGCCACAACCCCAGCCCCACGTTGTTCATTCTTAAGACTAGAGTGTTGACTTCAAATAGCCAAACTTCATATGCCAAAACATGCTTCTTTGGAGGGATGTATTTCTAAATTAGTTTGTAATTATTTCAAGGACAAAATAAAAAAATATATATTTTTAATATCTTTATTTTATTTTTTTATTTTTATGTGGTGCTAAGGATCAAACCCAGGGCTCACAGTGCTAGGCAAGTACTCTACCGCTGAGCCACAACTCCAGCCCCCAAATAAAATATTTTGAAAGAAATAGTAACAAAACAAATATATATGACTGAAGAAAATTGGAGCCCCTGAGTCCTGGATCAAAGTTGTTGCCAATCATATTCCTACAAAACTTCATTTTAAGATTTAATTAACAGGGCTGGGGATGTGGCTCAAGCGGTAGCGCGCTCGCCTGGCGTGCATGTGGCCCGGGTTCGATCCTCAGCACCACATACCAACAAAGATGTGTCCGCCGAGAACTAAAAAATAAATATTAAAAATTCTCTCTCTCTCTCTCCTCTCTCACTCTCTCTTAAAAAAAAAAAGATTTGATTAACAGTAAACAAAGCAGAACAGTTTAAATGTTTCTTAAAATTTTATTATCATATATATTTAGTTGACAAAGTACTAAATGTCTTACAAGCCTGGAAGGCAGAAATTGTATTTTGCAAAAGCAACCATACAAGAAATTTTGTTAAACTGGAACTATTTCATTTCATTGAGAATTTTTAAAAAGCATCTATCTGAACAAGTTTAAAGCACAATAACTTTTCCATTATCTTTAAGAGGCAAGAAAGTTTTTGCTTCTCCTATTTGTTTTCTGAAGAAAACTGAGGTCAATTAAATAATTACATCTCTAGATGACATGCAAATATAGGTGTACCCTTGGTGATATTTTAAAGTAATAGGTATTTTCCATTACATCAAAATTCATCAGAGGATAATTAGCGTAATGAAACAAATAATGCTATTGTTTCTCAAACCCATACTTTTTCCTTCATATTACCTTTAGTTGCCATTCTCTTTAAAGACATATTGTGTGCTGCTCTGCAATTAGCTGGGAGTGTTTGGGGTTTCAAATGATCTAGAAAGTGTTATACTAATTTATTGGCATTCAATATTATTGAAGAAGATAGTTGCTAAGTTTGAAATATGCACTGTGAAATTTTAGGGCAAAGAACCTGGTATTTATTGTAAATATCATCAGTGATGCTCACTAACATGGTATTCTATTAGATAATAACCTATTCATAGAATTGAGTTTTGGCGTAGTCACTGCCCTTCATTGAAACTACTGTGTCAGGTGAAGATGAATGTGACTTGTCAATTAGGAGTCAGATTAAACATGAAAAGCTACCCCAACCTAGGGCACAGGAATAATATGAATGTCTCAACTGTAGGGTACAAATGCTGAATCAATTCTCTAGTTTAAATTCTAGCACACTTTCCAAATTAAACTGCTTATATAAATGGGGGAACCCCTAGTTTTTGCTATATTTAAATAAACATTTTTGCATTTCACTAGTATATCTATAATATCTTTATATTTCCATAATCTTTATATTTCCTCAAGCCCTACATTTTCAAGTAGAAAAGAAAGCTCAAGCACTGCTAAAGCAGACATCCTGGTAAAGGTTGCCTGCAGGAGAAACATCAGCTCATGGGTTATGCCAGTAGTCACTCCACCATGCCTCTGTGAGTTGCAAAGTTGGAGGGACAAAGAGCACAGTAATAAGTGACTATTTAGATAGGAAAGGGATTGGGAACAATATTAGAATAGTGTACATGTCTTGCATTTGACAAAATCAAAAAATTTTAATTAAAGTATAATATACTATAGAAAAATTCAGAAATCTTGTGTCATGAACTTTCATAAAGTGTACACACCCATCTAATCACCTCCAAGATCAAGAAGAACCTTTCTCTTAGTCCCAACTCCCCCAAAGGCAAAACCCCCCATGATCTCTATCATTATAGACTAGTTTCACCTGTTTTTGAACTCTGAATAAGTGGATTATAACATATGTAATAATGTCTGGTTTGCTGGCCTAACATTGAGTTTGCTGAGCTTCATCCATGTTGTTGTGCATAGCAATAGAGCAGCAGAGGTTTTCACTGCATAAATGTACCACAACTTATTTATCTATTCTAGTGTTGACTGGGCTATATAAATAATGCTGTTTTGAACCTTGGAGTAAAATTGTTGCATGCTGCAAATGCAGGCTAACTGATCTCCCTGCCTGCCCATCTTGCCTCTCTCCTTGCGTATCTACTTTGTACATCATAGCTATAGGAAAATCTCTTTCAGGTAAAAATCCACATTACTGTTCAGAATCCTCCACTGGCTCTCCATTGCCTTTGGGATAAGATTCAAACTCCTCACAGATCACTGATGTATTTACTGCTCCTTGATCATCTTGAAACTTTACTCATTCTTGTACTACTTCTTGAACCTCTTGGCACAGTGGCTGACAGAGCGGGTGTACCATATGTATCTTTTGAATAACATAGGTATTAACTGCACAGGGCAGATTCTGACATGGTTTATGCTTATTAACTGGGGAAAGAACAGAACCAATGAGAAAGCCTAAGTGTGAACTCAGAGGTGGTAAACTGGCATTTAAGTATGTTAAGCTCAGAGAAGTCCTGCAGTCCACATTGAAATTGATTTGAATTCCTAGAATAAACATTACATCTTACCATTGATGATATTGTGGATATTAAATATCACATTGTAAATATCACATTGTAAAATTCTAAAACATTTTCCCAGGCAATACCTTAAGAAAGAATGGTATGATTCTAATCTATGATCCATGGTTCCCATATTATCTTAAATTTTAAGTGAAACAGTTAACTGAAACAAGTTTATGGATATTATTTTTTAAATACCCAGTGAAATGAGATGCTTGAGTAAATCACACTTATGAAAGCAGATAGAAAAATAACTGCTAAACAATGTCTAATGTATCTTAAAAACGGGGAGTGGGGAAGGGGCCAGGGAAATCGGTATAGTATAAAATTCTACTGACATAGCCGTTGAACACCTTATCACTTAAGTAAAGCTTTTTCCTCCCTAAAAACAAATTAATCAAAATAGATAAAATGTCACCAGTCAAGAAAAAAAGACATGCTCCACCCTACAAATTGAGGGTTTACATAAAAAGAATGTGAGGAATCTAATGAAATCAAAACAAAGGAATTGATAAAGTAAACAACACAGATTTTCCAAGCCATTTTCAGACTCTGGTTTATAAATTACCTATCTGAATAACTTGTCTAAGATTATGAAGACAAGCAGACCCATAGATGGGCCTAAAGTTAATATTCTCTCCTATTCCTTAGCTTGGGAACATACAAAGTGTACATAAACATGTGCCCTTTTCCAATCCTTTCTTCAAATGTTATTTGCTTACTCAGTTGACAAATTATTGTTTGTTTTTCCCTTTAACTGGAGAAGAGATAAAACAGCCTTTTCTGATTCATAACTTCATTATTTCAGAAAAGAATTATGTTAAACTCAGTGAAAGAAATGCCCACAACATATTCATGGGAAAAGAAAGATTAAATAAATTATTAAATGTTTTACTATAAAAGCAGGAGCAAAACATGTCCAACAAAATGAACTCACATATTCATGTTAGTTTGAAATAAATATATTTAGTGCTCATAAAATAATAGAAAGTTGGTGGTACATAGCTATAATTCCAGTGGCTCTGGAGGTTTAGACAGGAGGATAGTGAGCTCAAAGCCAGCCTCAGCAAAAAGTGAGGTGCTAAGCAACTCAGTGAGACCCTGACACTAAATAAAATATAAAATAGGTCTGGGGATGTGGCTCAATGGTCTAGTGCCCCTGAATTCAATTCCTGGTATCCCCCTACCAAATAATAATAATAAGAAGTCACAGTCCAATAAATCTGTAGATACCCAGTTTCATTTTAAAAACCATACTCTTAAGTATCTAAACATTTATTCTATAACTAGCAATTCATTTTCTTAATAAGGGTCTTCCAAAAATAAAAGTAGCTAATTACATTTTGGATATTTTGGGGGCTGGGGATATAGCTCAGTTGGTAGAGTGCTTGCCTCACATGTACAAGGCCCTGGGTTAAATCTCCAACACCACTAAAAAAAAAAAAAAAAAAAAAAAAAAAAAGAATATTTTGAATTGGTAAGGGACATACATATTTCTATACAGATGTCCAGAAAAATTGGAAATTTGCATGTAGGAGTCACATAAAGCTATAAAATTCATTTAAGTATACTCTAATTTTGCTTTAAATGGAATCTCCTCAGCATTAAGGTACAAATTCATATCAGAATGCCCCATGATTCCATCTTAAAACTCATTTAGGCTTGAAATTTAGTATTTTAATGTGCATATACATTTATTGTACATATACACACATATATTTATATTTGTAACCTTGTGGTATATGTGTACACACACACACACACATACACACACATTCTTTCTCCTGCTTTCTTAACTATCATTAAAACTAGAAAGAAAAAGGGTTTTCCTTTCTTGTTTATAGTTCCTGGTCTTTCTTCTTTATATTTCATTAAAGTAACTGAATTACCCAGCAGATAAATTATTCAAGTTGATACAGTGTTAAGCCATTTCTAATTTCCTAAATTTCCACAGACTCGTAATATTAATCCAACTGAGCTCCCAGAGAATAATGTAAAGCTTTATTAAACAAACTAAGCAATGACAAACTCTAAAAACTGTTCATTTGCACAATAATTTAAGAAATCCTCAAAAACTTAAGGCTGTGTCTCCATGGGATAGAAACCAATGTATTCAGGTTACAAGATACAAATTAAATAGAGTTATTAAATTTTAGACTATGGAAAAAATCACAGAGTAAACCTATACAAATCAGCCTATCAAAATGAACTCAAATATTCACATTAGTTCTATACAAATATAGTGCTCTGAAAACAATGAAAAGTCACAGTTCCATATAGAGCCAGCAGTTACCTTATTAATAAAATAGGAATCAAGGATTCAAGGTTGAGGAGGTGAAGTGTGAGAAAGGGGGGTGTCAGGGAAGGCTTTCGTGAACAGCCTGAGACAGATGCTTCCACAGTCAAGAGGTCCCACTAATAGCAGATCAGCTCAAGGACTAGCAGAAAGCTCCCTGGCCTTGCAGCACAAGTCCACCAGGAAAATAATTTCCTACCTTTTCTATCCTTCCAAACTTCAGATAGTTTCCTTCCTCTAGGTCAGGATTACTTCATCACTCCCTCTTGCCATTCCCACTCCTGACCTCCTTCCAAAGTCCCACTTCACTGACAACCCATTTAGAATTACTCCATTACTCAGAATTTATCCAATAGTGGCAGACAATTAAGAAAATAAAGTTGCTAACTTTTAAATTCAAACCCAAGGAACCAATTATCTGTGTTTAGCTAATAAGTGCAAAATCTTATGATAAGGAGATACACAAACTTTGTTTTTTAAAAAATAAAAATGCTAACAAAGCTATGATTTAATAACTAAAAAAGCAAAACCACAAGAATATTATATAAAACAAAACAAGACCAAAACAGACAACAAACTAAAAGCCAATGTTTAAGTGAATCTAATACTCAAATAAATGGGCTGAGAGAATAAGGTTAATGCATGTTATATGGAAATATCACATGAATTCCATTAATTGGTATAATTAATGTTAATAAAATAAATATTAAAAATGAAATTGATTTAATTTTAAATACACACTGTGATTCACAAGCCATTTGTTAATTATCAGACAAGGAGATGAGACATTTTGCAACATGTGATTATTTAGAAAAAACACAAATGACATTCTTTTCCTTTGTATAGTTATTCACTAAATCTAAAGAGATGACTTGATTTCTCTAAATCAAGCCATTAGTTATAAGTTTTATTTAAATAAATCTATTCAAGAAGCAAATAAGTTATTCCTTCAACTTCAAGGTCACAGGTGAGTCCCTTTAAGCAGGGTAAGAACACTCAGTAAAAATTCATGCCATTAGAAAAATCAATGGACTATGACATGGAAATCATCAACTACTAGCATACCTTGAAGTTTCACACAATGGGCAATGAGTTACAATGTAAGAATAATTACAGCTTTGAGATAACGCCTTCTGTTTTTAACACCTAAAAAATTCAAATAGTGTTAACAAGTTGTTTAGATAATTTATCAAGTTAGGTAAAGTAGTTATCACTATCATTTTGAAACACCTCTGAAGTCAGAACTCTGCCCACTTGGATCTCACCATCCTCTCAGATTCATCATTCATCATAGGGGATGGAAAGGAGTAAACAAAGAGGCCAGAAAACCCATAGAATGTCTAGGGAAAACTGAAGAATGAAGATTGTCCATATCCTTAGCAAAGCTAATTCTGCAGGTGCCATGAAAGCCACCTTAAGAATTCATCTTCTGAGCCTGATCTGAGCAATATGCCAAATGTCACAGGAATAGGCCTCCACTAAAATCACAGCTGTAGGTCATGTTATCCATCAATCACATGGAAGATCCATAATGTCCCTTCACATTATGAGTGCCACTAGGATAGTTAAAAACAAAACAAAACTAAAAGCAAGCTTTAAGAATATAAACATTTTCTAGGAAAATAAGGGAAACGCGCTACAATTATTAAGGAATAAATGTCCATGAATGCTCCCTGAAGCTCTAAGTAGAAAAGGCCTACACAGACCTGAATGACAGGAAGACTCTGTGCTTGAAAACAAAGGAGTAATTTAGCAGGCAATAAAAATTCACTGTGAAGACACTAAAGACAGACCAAGTAAAACCAACAAGAGACAAAGCGATGTCCTAGTTTGGGGCTCTAGAAGCTAAGGCTTCAATGAGCACTAATTATGTCTGGTTAGAAATCAAGTGAATTAAATGTTATCTTTTAAACTTTTAAAAACAAGAACATTTTAAAGAACAAAGTGTTTTGAACTATTTCCCAAAATTAATCTTAGGAACTAAAGAATAGATTATACAAATTTTTGTTTGTTAATAATAGTGATGAATATATATTTTGAAGATACAGTTTTGGGCTTCCACCATGCCTCAGACACTGAGGTTCTAAATGCAAAGCATAAAAATACAAAAGTACTTCTACAGGACCTTGGGTGTTCATAACTGAGAATGTTAAATACTTTCAAGACCTCATATTTTTAGCGTATTTATTTTTGTGGTCTTTGCTATATTTTAAAAAATCTAATCAGTTCTATTTCCAAAGGAACTAAGGATGTTCTAATTTGAGACTTCCATCCTGAATCGAAGCTTCACTCTTAAGAGTAAAGGTCCAGAACAGTAAAGATGATACTATTCTGAGAATAAGCTATTTTGTTTTAGTGATATTATTAGCTCACTAAAGCACAAAAATCACATGCAATCTATATGTCAACTCCAGAAATTTACAGATAATGATAATGCAACGTAACTGTGATGGTGGAGGTGTGTGTACACCAGGCAGAATGACAACAGAGCAAAGAGGAAGAGACACTGTCAAGTGTACACGGGCATTCAGCTCAGTCCCTGAGCCCCAGGCTGGCTAGGCTATTTCCTTCCATTAGTCTCAGATTCAGAAATAAGCCTGTTGTGGTGATATTCGGGTGCATCTCTTGGTTTCAGGACACAAGCACATCTCTGAAGCTCTTTTCTCTGCCATCCATTTCAACTGGTTTCTTTAGTACATGACCCACCCCCACAAAATCTAGAGGGTTCCATGGAAGTAGTCATAGAGATAGACCACTCATATAAAGGCTGCTTTTGAAAACAATTCCCTGAATTCACTGTATTAAAGTTATTTCAATGTTAATCTGTTTTCTGGTTATAAATATTTAATAAAAAAATCCAAGAAAATTATTATTTAATTTGGTAATTACTGTTTACAAATGAAATGAAGATTTTGATAAAAACATAATAAAATGGGATCTTGTGAGTTAAAAATATGTTTTTCCCTATTCCTAAAAATGCCAAGAAAGTCTACAAAATCCAAAATTAAACAAAATAAGGTGAAATTTAAAATTTGTAAAAACTTCACTTTTAAAGAATGTAGCAAAGTGGGTGAGGTGTGGGGTTGGTAATAGCAGAGATCTACCCAGGTGAGGAAGAATTTTTAATCACTAATATTGTTTAAATTTCTGGAACAGGAAGAGAAGAAAAGGAAGGTCAGTTTTTAGGACTCCTAATGTTTCACTATTTTTTTTTTTTAATTCTCTATGGACAATGCATCCTCACTGCCTACTTTTACGTCTTACTGGCCTGCCCTTGATACCATTGTCAAGGAGCTATCCAAATTCAGACTTTTCGGCTTTTATATTCATTGTGCAGAATTTTTCATACAATTAAAGAGGATTTAAAAAATATGCAGCAACTAACTCATATTGTTAGAAAATCTGGATAAATTAAGATATAAAAGGGAAAAAATAAACTTCCTATTGCTTAGCTAGTACTTAATCACACACACTGTAATATATACACTTTTAAAAATCCAGGTTACCAAATCTGGGCTGTATTAAATATTAGTTTCATAATCATCTTGGTTCTTTTCAAACAAAAATTAAATAAAATATTCCTTAAATTTAAATAAAAATTGTTATTCCAAATAGACTATATATGAAAATAACTTTCTAAAAAAAATAATATCTATTGAAATAAGGGCTGGAGTTGTGGCTCCGAGGCAGAGTGCTTGCCTAGCAGGCATGAGGCACTGGGTTTGATCCTCAGCACCACATAAAATAAAATAAAGATACTGTGTATACCTATTACCAAAAAATAAATATTTAAAAAATATTGAAATGAGTATCAAATTTCCAATAGTATCTGAAATTTTTTATTAAATCATTTTCTATTTATTCTTCAGTAAGGATTTTTCAGTTCAAAAAAACAGCCATTTTGCACAAAAGGTTTAAGATAAATCTATAAACTGAGTCATGGATTTCCCTTCTCATGTGCCCTTCTTTGACTATTCACAAAGAATAGTCAGACTGTTTCTACCACTGCTCATCTAAAAATTCATGAAGTCAGTCATCTTTCATTCCTGTCAGAATATGGGTACAGAAGCATGAAGAGTGAAACACCATGGGAACCTTTAATGAACATATCAGATATCATCCAGTTTAAATGAAGACACACAAATCAGTAACAAGTTTCTGCACATTTCACTCATATTTCCCACATTAAATTAACTTAAGAGGTTGATGTGGTTTCTCACCCTTGTTCCTGCCCTGTTCCTCCCTACTACCTACTGTAAGGTCATTTAACAAACTGAGAAAAAGAACGATAGGCTACATTTGACAGACATGACTTCCACATCTCATATTAGTCTGCCTTAGTCTGTACTTCAAAGTTCTATTCATAACTCACTGAACACAGATGAATATCACTCAACTAAGTACCAAACACCATTTAAGATATTCTCTCATCTCCTTTACCTTAGTAATTCTTCAGTAGTGGCTATAAGCATTTGTATCTAGGCCATCTGTTTTCTGACCCCAACACCACTTGGACAGGACTCAACTTTAATGAACATAGTGACAAACTAAAATAAACACAGCCAAAGCTGGTTTAGGGGGTTAGGAGCAAGGGGAGAAGTGTCAGATCCCTGAGTACACAGCAGCAGGATGAAATAGCTCCACTCTCCATCTAAGATTGTTATTCATATAATCTTAAAGAAAATCCTTCATTATCCTTTTCCATTAGGCTAAGTAATGTCTGCATCTTTTCTTTCAACATTTACTTCCCATATTTAAAAACTAAAGAATCTTCTGCTTCGTACATCCTTACTAAAATGCTGGGGAAGGGGAGAGAAATCAAATGGAGGATGGGACAAGATCCAAACACAACAAAATTACTTATTACATCTTAAAAATGTAATGTGCCTCTTAAAATCCATAGTATTGTATTAAACATTTTTTTTTAAAAAACCCATCTTACTCAAAACACCATTCAATAGACATGCCAACAAGTTGTAGATTCATTCTAATTGTTTGTCATAAACTACTTTTACCTTTCTAGGTACTTTATATTTATCACAACATTTTGGCTTTAGTTCCTATGTGCATTAGACACTATAAATTATTACCTTGAGATTTATAACAATTACTTTTGGTATTTCCCTATAAACTTCATGGCATTTTTCCAATTGTCCAATACCACTGATAAAAATTATTAATTCTAGCAGTATGATTAGTTAAGAAATTGCTTCTCTGGACTATATCGAGGACTATATCCTTATTGTTGTGGACAGGACTTTCCTGCCAGTTTTACTCTTTCGTTAGTTGTATCACCTAGTGATAGAGAGTTCCTATCTACACAGTTGGCTGAGAAGAACACCACCTAGGCTAGAAACAGAACAACTGATTCACACAGTTAACTTCCCTACCTTTCTTTCTTTCTTTCTTTCTTGAAAAGAAGTGTTCATAGTAAAGGGGTGGAGGGACTCTCAGAACACATTGAAAAAATGAAAATGTATAGTCATTCATAACTTCGCCCTTCTGCTCAAACTTCATTTAAAGAGCAGATACCACTGACAACCTTTTCACATTAGCTTCTTCCCTCGGCCTAATTCTGTCCAAGAACAATCTCGTTCATTCCCATCTGTTTGTTCACTCAATGTTAATATACATCTGAGTGTCTCTTGTTTAAATCCATGAATATTCCAGACTAACTTTAGGATAAAATCCATAGTTCTATCACTGTCCGTTTTACCCCAACCTCTCCATTAACTATTCTCTGGCTGCGAGAGAAAACTGTATCTCTCTGCCCACTTTGTACTGTTCTCTGCTAAGAACATCTTCTTTCCTACTCATTCCAGCAGCTAGCTCCCAGCTATCTTGCTGGTCATTGAGGAGTAGTGGGGAGGAGGCACAGTACACAATGAGTGCTTCCTCTATGCCAGGCACAGACAATGTCTCAAAATAGACCACTCAAGAAATTTTATTATCATTCCCATCTTATAAAAGAGGACCTGGAGGTTTTGAAAGGTTAACTAACTTGATAGAATATAGCTCCTACAAGATGGAGCAGTGATTCATACTGAGTCAGAATGGAGAGTCCTTGCTCATAACCTTACCTGAATGGTAACAGGCATGTCTGCATATTAAATGCAAAGAAACAGTCTTTACCTACAAACACACACACATACACACACACACACACACACACGCTTTAAAGAAATCTTTAATATATGAACCTTTATTTCCTTCGGTGAAGATCAGTAATATTCACATTAATTACCCTCTAAAATAATAATCAGAATAGTTATATTAATGACATTGCTCTAAAGAAAACATTTACATTCTGGGTAATCTTAACATGTGTAAGGATGAAAGATTAAAAATAATACCTTACTAGGCTTAGACAAATAATAATAGTGGAAAAACAAAAGGATATGAAAGATTGCATTGTTCCTGTCATTTTAAATTGTGAAAAATGCTACAACTAATTTGTGTTTTTCTGTTACGACTGGAAAAAAATCACAATTTTTACTTAGTGTTTCAATACTTATTTAAACAGATATAAAATTCTTTTGATTAAGGGAATTCTACTGGAGGGAATATAGCTCAGTGGAAGATCATGTGCTTAGCCTGAGAGGTTCTGAGTTCAGCAAACAAATAACAAAAAAAACCCAAAAAGAAAAAGGAAGTTATACCATATTCCATACTGGCCTGAGAGATGGGCCACACAATTTGAGAAAGAAATTAATCTCCAAATTAAAGTCATTATGTAGTACTTGTGATTGATCCAGACTCTTCAGCAACATTTAAACCATCCTTAGTTTTTACCTTAGAACAGGTCACAAATGAAGGGTGCCTGACTGTCCTACACGTTTAATTGCTACTTTAGACAGGTTTGCTTTAAAGCAAGATCACACGTGAACTGCTCTCTGGAGTACATCTGTGCGGATAAGAAGCTCTTTCTTTTAACTCATTAGGTAATATTTCAGCTTTGGTATAAAAGAGTCCAGATGTTTACTCTAACAGCTTTTACAGACATATGGGATTAATGTCAGACACATAATCACTGGTTTTGGAGCAGGGCCAAACTGTGTTCATACGCTGTTTAATTATGTTGGCACTCCAGGCATTTCAAACATTAACAGAATTTCTCAGCTGATATTCCCATGAGGAACCCTGCTTTAAATAATTATAGAGGTGTAAATAAATAGGGTGTTGTACATGCTAACGAAATCTATCTGGCTTCTATTTTTAATGTATTTGAAGGTTTTTATGAATTAAAAACACCTTAGGCTGTAAATAGCAGATAAATATACAACCAAAACTGCCAGGACATGCTTTATTATGAATTCTTTGCAGCACACAAAGGTAGTGATTTTCATTCTCCTAAAAACTCATGTATCCCTAGGGAACATTTGACTAAGCCATTCAAGAATCCCAAAAGTTCCAGAACTTGACTTTCGGATATACTTCTCTCCACAATCAGTGCTAGAAGCTTATTTTTTAATAGACCTTCCAAAGTTCCTTGCTTTTGAACAACCTGCTATGAATATAAAATCATACCAACACAAAATTTTGACTTGTACCAATGACTTTCTGCTTCTTTTTAGGAAAAGTTAAACATTAACAATACACAATATTCTAACAAACATTCTAAAAGACATTTAAAAGTTTTCTTTGAGAAAATAAAAATAAGTATATCATCATAAGAAAGGATGAAGTGGGCTAATAAAGTGCTATTTTATAAGAAAGACCTTTTCAGGAAAGCAATGGAAAACTTCCTAATCCAGAAATTTTCCAGATATAAAGTTTCCAATCATTCCAAGGCCAAATGTTAGTTACTCCTCCCCTGAGATATGAGAAGTTTCTTTCATTTACTATAGGTTGCTGACGTTACGCACATACACATAGAAACATATATTTCACTAAAATAACCAACATGTGACACTGAGAAAATTAAGGTACTTTGGTAAGTTTATTTGGAACACACTTATAACTAAAACATACAGGTTAGATGATGTAAGCCACTGAGGCATCATCTCCTTAGCTATTCTGGATTTTTCTGAATAAGAACTTTTCAGTAATAATAGATATAGTTTTACCTTTTAGCTATTTTTGAAATTCAACCCTTTTCTTAAGCTGCCCTACTCCCCCACTCTGATCTCATAAACCCCCTTAACAAGCACCTTTAGGGGTAGGCAGGCATTTCCTAGTCCTTTATTTAAAATAATTTCTCAGACAATCAACTGTTAGTCATTCTGACTGCCAACAGTAAGAGTACAAAATCTTTATTATCACATATTTGTTATCATGACATAATTTCGGATGCTCATATCTCTGCAATCCATCTGACACATTGCCACCAAATCCTACACTTCTCTCAGCCTGGTGCAAATCTTGTTTGTATCTCTACTGTGCATATGACAGAGGTTTAAAGGGTTGCTGATTCAGTTCAGAAACTCTATACTGGCTTCACACCACCAAAATGAGGAAGGATGGGTCCCCCAGTGTAACATATACTTTGCAAATTCAAGTAAGTGATACAGTTTAAAAACAAAAGCCAGGGCGGGGGATGTGGCTCAAGTGGTAGCGCGCTCGCCTGGCATGCATTCGGCCGGGGTTCGATCCTCAGCACCACATACAAACAAAGATGTTGTGTCCGCGGAGAACTGAAAAATAAAATATTAAAATTCTCTCTCTCTCCCTCCCTCCCTCCCTCCCTCTCTCTCTCTCTCTCTCTCTCTCTCTTTAAAAAAAAAAATAAATAAATAAAAAATAAAAACAAAAGCCAAAAAACTAAACAATCTAGTATTTTGGGGTGTTGAAAATTTAAAGGTCCAGCAGTTGGCAAAACCAAAGTAATCCAGAAATCTAGCATAACACAACTCCTCAAATTTGATACCCAAGATCTAGTAACTGTAATATTGGCAAACTCAAAATAATGCAGAAAGTAACTTGGCATTTTAAAAAGCTATATTAATTTAAGGACTGGCAGAGTAGTATAAACCCCACAGACCTCAAAAAAATGAGGAAAAAAGTCTATGAGTAAATTAATTTGACACCAAACTACTAGATGTGAAATAAAGTTTACTAGATTGGAAGCTTAGAAATTGTATCACTGTAAAAAAAAAATCTTCATTTAGACTGAAAGCATCAGCATCTAAGCTGGTCAGAAATCAAATATATATTGGGGCTGGGGTTGTGGCTCAGTGGTAGAGCGCTCACCTAGCATGTATGAGGCCCTGGGTTCGATCCTCAGCACCATATAAAAATAAATAAAAATAAATTTTATAAACAAAGTAAGCAGATGCCTTATAAGCATAAATATACAAATTTAAAAAAAAAGAAATCAAATATATTTAAGAAATGCCAAATAGTCTACTACATCAACTTGTTATTTCCAAGAGGTTTGTAAGTTATGGCCTGCTATTTGTTTCTGTAAATAAAGTTTCATATAAAACAGCCAGGCTCATTCATTTACACAATGGCCATGGGAGAAGGTCACCATGATGGTCTTGTTGCTCCAGGCTGAAGATGCTAGCTGCACACCAGTCAGAAGGGCACCCCTGAGAGGCATTTTCCCTGCTTCATGTTAATGAGCACAGAGGATTTCCCAATAGTATCTTTTAATAGTGAGTAATTTTGATAAGGATATATAAGAGTGATTAAAATATAATAGTTATGGGCTACAGTGTAGCTCAGTGGTAGAACACTTGCTTTACAAGTATAAGGCATTGGGTTCGATCCTAGCACCACATTAAAAGCAAACAAACAAATAAAGGCATTGAGTCCATATACAACTAAATTTTTAAAAATATAATAGTTACATTTTATTTTAAAAATTCTGTAAACCTAGTACCTGAATGCATGCTTTCCACAGTATTAGTGTTATAGAGAAGATTTGTATTTTATAGATCATTTCTATGGTATTGAATACTCTGTAAAAACCACACTTGTGATTATTGAGTTCTTAGTTTGTTCTTTCTGTAATCAACTCTAGAACACATGTATTGTTTTTATTAACATATACACTAAAATACTATGTTTCTATAGGGAATAAAATGTTAAAATCATGAATATGTACTTCTGGAATTAGGATGCCTTAGATTAGCTAAAGAATGGTTAATAGTTCAGAACATAATAATTAAGCATAATCAGATATATTTTGTATTTTTTTTGGTGCCATCATTTAGATACATTTTGTGATACACAACTAACCCTGAAAACCAGTTGTTTGTACTATATGTATGAGGAAATACTCTTGAGTCCTAACTTTGTTCCAGACACAATTCTGGAATTGCTTATCTTTTACATTAAAATCAAATTTTATGGAAAAAAAGAAAAATTCACAGATGTCTGTTATAGACAAATAAATATCATTCATTTAAGTAATCTTTGCTACTGCATTTAGGGTAACATGGGTTTTTGTTTCATACCAAATGTCTCAGTGTCTTGCCTATTGTGTTATTAACAGTGTTGCAGAGCATCACAGGCTGGAAAAAGAATCCTGTGTGTGACAGACACAAACTCAATACTGATTACAAAAAATACAGTACATCTGAACTGGACAGATAGCTTTGAAAAATGATTCCAGTGAACCTTATAGAACTTTCTCTGAAAAAAAAATGCAAGTATGTGGATTGGAGACATTTTTGCTTCTATTGGGACTGTAAATCATGAAAAATAAAACAGACTTTTACTGTCACAAAAAATATTCTCCTGAATAAAACATTCTTTTGATCTTGGGGAAAAACCATTAATATTTTTGTTTATCATTAAGGGTAACTTTACCAGTTAAATCACCATGCCATCACATTTTAGAAAATGAATGAATTAAAATTAACTTTGAGACAATTTAGACATTTTGTAGTGTAATCTATAACTCAAGAGAAAGAAAATATCCCTTGACCTCATTTTTGTTTTTTAAACCTATTAACTTTCTTTTTTAATAGTATAACCCTCTTTGTAAGTTGGCTTAACTCCTTTTAAAACAAAGTAAAGCATACATAATGAAATTAGTAAAGACTTGACAAGAAAGCAAAACTGACAATCTGGCTTCCATTTATTAACAGACACAAGTTACCCCTGAGGAAGCCACCCAATTATATATTGGTAAAATAGATGCATCAAAGATAAATAACAGCCAGGGGTATACATCAGACAGTGTAGCTTGAGACTGATAGTTTAACCAATAGGCAAAATCTTTCTCTAATTAGAATGGTAAAAATTTTAACCAAGGGCCAGGATTGTGGCTCAGTGGTAGAGCACTTGCCAAGCATGCATGAGGCACTGAGTTTGATCCCTGGGGCCACATAAAAATAAACAAATAAAGTAAAGGTATTGTATCCATCTACAACTAAAAAAAAAATTTTAAATTAACCGAAAGGGAAAATTCAAGTTTTAATATCATAAGAGACTGCCAAGGAGATAGTCTTAAGAAATAAATTGTTATGAAAATACTTTGGATCAATCATGAAAACAGGAATAGCTGATGAGTAACTAGAAAGGCAGCATAGAAACATGATGGCAAAATATACTGATTTATTTGGGATGAGTACATGATACAAGACAAAATATGAACACAATTTAGGCAGAAGTGAAGTGAAACTTTTGTCTCGTGATTTTGGGGCTATGGTTTCAACCACCAGAGGCCACTCTTCCCCAGAGAGACAAAAGCTCTCCCTTCTCACACTGTTTGTTAAAGGGGTACTATAAAAGATATACATGTTGGCAATATTATTCTCTTTCTACCCAAAACAAATCTGAATGTTGAAAAAATTGGAGAATAGAACTGAAAGTTGCCCGAGAGGCTAAAATGATGTTCTTAATAGAGCTGAGTCAAGTCGCTGGGGAGTGGAGAAGGGATGTAGTTCCCTGGGAGAAGAGAGATTTGTGGAACAGATGCCAAGCTTTGAGAGATGACTGAGAGAGCTGGAAAAGGTTTCTGGATTTAAAATTTTTTTTTACTGTATTATAACTACAACCACTCCTGCACATCCTTCAGCTTAAGACTATATAACAAATTGTTTTTTTTCCCCCCCATTAGCTTTGCATGTCAAACCTAAATTTTATACACTGAATTTTGGCTTTAAGAAAAGAGTAAATTAGCCATGGCTCCCCAGGGTTTAGCATACATATTTATAATCAAACAGAAGAGAAAGAAACGTTAATTCCTCAAAGTGCCCTGCTCAAAGCACGCTCAGCAAACACCTTCCTCACTCACTCCATCTTCCAGATATAATAGGAAAAAGCTGACAACACAAGTTACCAACCCATTAGTTAAGGGACAGCCTCATTCTCTATTACCACTTGCTAAAACCACAGGTAGAAGTAAAATCCAAGAGTAACAATTTCATGTATGTGCACAAGGGACAATTCAGCATAGACCCTAAGAACACCAAGAGATTAAACATTTTTAAACACACTATTTCTTATTTCATGCAGCACCACAGGAAATTTCAAAGAAAGGATATTTAGCAGCCCAGATATCTTTAGTAGTTTCTTTATGAAATACTTGTTTAGAGTACAGTTTTGTATTCTAACATATTGGCAAATCAGTTTAATCACACATCTTTGTATCTTCTGGACACCTAATAACTTTCCCAATTACAAAGGCAAAATATATCACTACAGAATATTCAGAAAATAGAGAAGGCTTTGAGAAAAGGCTACAATCCCAGAGAATATGGGAAAGAGAAAGAAGTTCTGAATGAAACATATTTTACACACACACAAATTTACACATGGTTTCAACTTTTTAATATCACCATTCATCTACATTCATCACCAAATCAACTAGCCTTCTTGCCCCCTTTCCCAATGAAAACCTAGTTCTGACAAGTTAGTTCACCAAGAATCTGGGGCTGGGTAGTCCATGTTTTCACAGTTTATTATTTCCTTGTACCTTCTTTGATGTCTCTGCAGCATTTGCACTCGGACCACTTCTTTGTAAACATCCTAAGCTCCTTCCATCTATCTGGTCATCCCCTTCTGACATCATTTTGGACTGTTCTTTTTCAGGTTTACATTAATTACTGAATTTCCGGTTCCATCATCTATGCTTCTCATTCTACTCCCTCTCCCTGGACAACTAAAGGTGCTCTCATGGTATCAACTACTGATACATGGCTGATGTGCCTAACACAAAATAGATGCTTAATAAGTGTCGGGTTTTATTAATGACTTAATATTAATGACTTTTGATTCTAATCTCTAGGAAGTTCTCAGCTCCAAGGCCAGAAAGAACCACATAGCAGAAACCTTTTATCTACCACAGCTAGGACAGGTAACGGCTGGTTAATCATAAAAGTGTGTTAAAGCATTAAATGATAAAAACAAGATAACTAAGTACTTTTTAAAACTTTATTTATTTTTTTCATGTGGTGCTGAGGATCGAACCCAGTGCCTCACATGTAGCAAGTGCTCTACCACTGAACTACAACCCAAGCTGGACAAGTAAGTATTTCATACATTGAATTTTAATCAAATACATGCCCATTCACTAGTCCATAATTTTAGAGTTACAGCCTTCTCTTTAAATAAATAAGGGTCTGCTGACTCTTCAGTGTCTTTCTTTACTAATAGCCATGGTAAATTATCTGTGCTTTTCAGTTTCTGTTTGTTTGATTATCAGCTTTATAAGATATCACTAACAAGACATACAATTTACCCATTTAAAGTTCACAACTTGATAGTTTTTAATATATTCACAAAATTGCACAATATCACCACAATCACTTTTGGAACATTCTCATTACCCCCCCCCAGAAATGAACTCCACATTCATTAGCACTCACTTCCTATTTCCCTTCAAAGCCCTGGCCCTGGGCAAACATTCCTTCTAAACAAAATCATATAGTACGTACCGATTTCTCTTCCTTAGCATATAGTTTTTGAGGTTCATCTATGTTGAAGTCAATAATAGTACTTGCCTTTTTGATTATATAGACAACTTTATAGGTATGAAGTGATATTTCATTTTGATCCCTGAAGAACAATGTTAAGCAACTATTCATTGGCTTACTTTTATATCTTCTCTGGAGAAATCGCTATTCAGATTCTTTGCCGATTGTCTAATAGGACTAGTGTCTTTTTATTTTTAAGTTGTAAGATTCTCATGTTATCTAGACACAAGTCTCCTCTCAAATAAATTATTTGCATCTTTTCCCATTACAGAAAAGTTGTCTTTTCACTTTCTTGATGGTGTCATTTGAAACATAAGTTTTTAATTTTGAAGATATCCAGTTTATCTATTTTTTGTTTTGTTGCGTGTGCTTTTGATGTTATATCCAAAGAACCACTGTCTAATTAGGTTCAACAGGATTTACCTAAGTTTGCCTCTAATAGTTTTATAATTTTCTTCTTACATTTAATTATGTGGTCTATTTGATTTTAATATGCAATATATGAGGGACCAACTTCATTCTTTCGCAAGAGGAAACCGATAGATCCATAAACATGGGATGTTTTTTATTTAGTTCTTTAATTTCTTTCAACAATGTACTGTAGTTTGGGGTGTCTTTTATATACTTCTTTGTGAAATATATTCTTAATACTTTATTCTTTTTTATACTATTATAAGTGGATGTTTTTTCTTATTTTCATTTTTGGTTGTTCATTTCTGATATGTAAGAAATATAACTAATTTTTGTGTATGGGTTGTGTATCTAGCAAAGTTGAATAGTTTTAACAGGTTTTTTTAAAAGTGGGTTCCGTAGGATTTTCTATATATCAGATCATGTTATTTGCAAACAGGTAGCTCTACTTACTACTTTTTTTTTTTTTTTCAATCAGGATGCTTCAGTACTTTTTTTTTTTTTCCTAATTCTTATAGCTAGAAACTCCAACACAATTTTGAACAGAAGTGAAAAAGGTGGAAATGCTTGTCTTTTTTTCTGATCTTAGGGAGAAAGCATCCAGTCTTTTACCATTAAGTATGATGTTAGCTTCAAGTCTTTTTTAGATGTCATTTGGGGTTGACAAAGTTTCCTAGTTCTATTCCTAACTTGTTGAGTATTTTTATAATGAAAGGGTATTAAATTTTGTCAAATGCTTTTTCTACATCTGTTAAGTAATCATGTAGTTTTCGTTATTTCTTCTATTGATATGGTATAATAGCTTGGCTTACTTTTGTATGTTGAATCAACCTTATGTTCATAGGAAAAGTCCCATTTGGTCATGGTATAGAGGTCATTTGAATATACTGCTGAATTTGGTCCACAAATGTTTGGTTGAAGATTTTTGCATCTAAATTCATAAAAAAATATTATTGTGGTGTTTTCTTTTCTTGTGATGTCTTTGTCTGGATTTGATATCAGAAAAAATTCTGGCCTTACAAAATAAGCTGAGAAGTAGGTCTCCTCTTTTCTGTTTTATGGAAGAGCTCATGAGGAATTGGTATTAATTTTTCCTTAAATGTCTGGTAGGATTTACCAGTGAAGCCATTTGGACATTGGCTTTTCTAGGTGAGTATATTTTTATTCCAATAACAGCACTGATCCTACCCATGAACGCAGAGCACTCATGGCATAATCCCCTCTTAAAGGTCCCATCTCATATATTGTTACAATTGCCATTAAATTTCAATATGAGGGTTAGGGTTGTGGCTCAGTGGTAGAGTGCTCGCCTAGCATGTGTGAGGCCCTGGATTCGATCCTCAACACCACATATAAATTATTTTAAAAAATTAATATAAAGTTATTAAAAAATCTCAATATAAGCTTTGGAGTTGATAACACTAAATATAGCACAAAGTGTCAGAGCTCAAGTGCTAGACAAGCAGTTCTTACCAAATTTTTGGATTGTTTGAAGTGTGTATGTGATGTTTCTTTTTTTATTGTATGCCCATAGGACAGTTTCCAGTAGCTTTACATAGTTTCACCAATTATGAGTGTTCTGCTATGGCGTAGGACAGTGGAACATTTTGTGGTGCCATTCTCAAAGTACAGCTCCAGTTTCTATAGTACTAATTAATTAATTTATTTATTACATGGTAGTAGAAAATCTTTTGATATATTACACATACATAAGTATAACTTGTTCCAATTAGGATCTCATGATGTGAAGTTACACTGGTCATGTATGAGGATAGAAAGCAATTTCTGTATTTTTAAATTTATCCTTTTTTTAGTTGTAGATGGACACAATACCTTAATCATATTTATTTATTCTAATGTGGTACTGAGGATCAAGCCCAGGGCCTCACACGTCTAGGCAAGCACTCTACCGCTGAGCCACAACCCCAGCCCCCAATTTCTATATTTTAAGTGCAGAAAGAAGGAAAAACTTTTGAGGTAACTGGAATAAAAAAAATTCTTTAGACTAAAAGTCTGACTCCAATATTTATTATAAACAAGGAAAACCAAATAACATATACTGTATATTTAGAATATGCTAGGCATTATTTTGAATGGCTAGAAAATATTAAAGTGTTTAGTCCCTCCATAAGGCACATAGGATTTTTTTTTTCATCCTCATTTTATAGATGAGAATGGAGGCTAAGAAAATTTTGAAAATTTTCACAGGTTACACAGCTAAGTAGAAAAGTAAGTTTAAACAATTTTTTTAAATTTCTTTTTTAAAAAATAGATTCTTAAAATATGGTCTATAATGTAAAGAATTTTTAAACCTGTTTTTACTTAGTATTGTAGTCATCCTTTAATCTTATTGTTTGAAATAGTTTCTAATGGCTACAAAATTTTGTACCATATTGCCAAATTTACTTCACTTCCACAATAGATAGTTTATGTCTCATTATGTCCTCAACATCACTGAAAACAACATTTTCTTTAAAAAAAAATCTCTTGTCTGGGCGGGGTTGTGGCTCAGTGGTAGTGCAGTTGACTCGCACATGCAAGGCCCTGGGTTCGATCCTCAGCACCACATAAAATAAATAAATAAATAAAATAAAGGTATAAAAATAAATTAAAAAAACTCTTGTCAATCTCCCTGTATTTTCCATTATGGTTGCTTACTATATATTTACACTCTATTTTTATATTTGTCATTACTAAGAATTCGTTTCCTGGAGCTACTGCAACAAAATACCACAAACCAGAGGATACAAAATAACAAAGGTTTTCCTCTCAGTTCTGGGGACCAAAAGTCCAATATCTGTTCTATTGAGCCAACTCTGCTTTGCTTCTTTGAGCTTCTGGTGGCTTCAGGTATTCCTTGGCTTATGACCTCATCACTCCAATCTCTGCATCTCTCTTAAAAGGGTAGATGTGATCACATTAGGACTCACTAAGGTAATGAACGATAAGCTTTTCTTCTCAAAATCTTTAAATAATTTACTTTGTCATGTCGGGTAATATTCACTCTTTTGACATATAGTGTTCAAAAATATTCTTAAAACATCCACCAAATGTGATCATTATATTTATTCTTGTTGCTAATAGCTTAAAAATATAACATGGAGCTGTAAAGTTTAAGGTACAGCCCAAAGGTACTTCCAAAGACACAAAGTTTAAAAACCATTATCAAGCATTGGATACCAAGAAAAACAAATTCCCCTTTTAAGAGAATTATCTAGAAAGTCATTTAAAAATATGGTATTAAAATCTAAATAGTACACTTTTCATTAATTCAAACATTCTTTAAAAGAAAAAAAACTAAGTGTTCTTCTACAAATCATAAATCCTTTTAAAATTCAAGTTTTCTTTTAAACCCAATTTAGTAGTATGAATATCCATGCCCACCCTTCACATAAGCCTACCCAGGATGAACATTCACATTATTTAGTATGTCTGGGAGGCATAAGAATTTTTTTTTTTTTTGCTTTTCCAAAGTCATTTCTAAGAGTTATGGCTATAATATAATAAAACTACATTTTCTTTAACATATAATTTTGTATCTTTTGCATGCAAAGAGTGCTGTAGCTATTAAGGTAGGCAATTTGGGAAATATACACATGCACATTTTGCTATTTCTCAAATGTATCTGAACTTCTCTTTTAGAAATTTCTTCTATATCAATTTACTATATCCACAAAACATGATATTTTAATGGTCATACTCTTTATTCCTAAACTTACTAAAAAGTAAATAAGTAAAATAAAAAGTAATAGTTGAACTCAAGAACTTTTATTTTTAAAAAACAAGCTTATCCCATGTGATAAATTTTTGCTGGTACTGACATTAGTTTGAAAGAAGAGAACACAACAGAGTATATGCTGCCTCATCCCAATGAGCAGGCCATGACCAAGTGGGCACTCCATACTCTGTAACTAAGTATGTCAAGCAGATCTTCAGGTCCTACTGGAGACACTCTCCAAATGACAAGTCTCCAGCCATCTTTGTGTAATCCAATCCTGTGCTACCTGGAACTCAAAAGACCTCTTGCAATTATTCACTTGATTACAGGACAATATATCACTTTGCCACTATAGCTAAGCCAGAATATGTGGAAGTCAAGTCTCAGGGGGATGGGGGTAGGGGTGGAGATAGGTTCACTAAAATTTAGACTAGTTCTTGAGAAGAGAATGGCTTATTGGGCAAGTTTGGATATAGCTCCTCAAGCCACTCATGAATGATTACTTCAAATAATTTGACTGCCCAAACAGGCCAACATCAGACATCAGGTCTGGGGCCACAAAGAATTTGCCAATGAACTGAAAAGTATGCTGGTAGGCAGGTCATTGGTTTTGCCCAGGATCCCTCCAATGCCCTCTTTCCTCAGAGAGTGGTATGGGGTATAAGCAGCACACCAAAGGCTCAGGTACACTTCCCTTTTGCTGGTTCTTCCAACTATATAATTTCTGGTCCCTGATTCCAAGTTTTAAGAGTTTAGTTTCTATGTGATTGACTTATCATGCTCTCAGAGAATAAAACTACATTGTTTGTTTCACTACTAATGCTGGGACCCATGTTTGGTTTATAAAATGTTATTGTTTTAAGTTTTATTATTATTATTTTTAATTTTTTTTTAGTTATAGATGGACACAATACCTTTATTTTATTTCTTTATTTTTATGTAGCACTGGGGAATCAAACCTAGGCAAGTGCTCTACCACTGAGCCATAATCCAGGCCCCTTAAGTTTTATTATTTTAGCATATTAATTTTATTTGTTTTCCCAAGAAGAATAATGCTGAAGTAGAACACCAAATTTTAGTATAGTTACATAATGTCAAAAAATTTTAATTAAAAAACATGGATCTGCTTTAAGAAAAAGTAACCAGGTCATAGAACTATTTCTAAAAATATTTTAAGCAAGAAAAAGGTCTTCATAGGTGGATGCCCAAACTCTTTTGTAGTGTTTATGTTCATATGCTAATGGATATGGCTAAGAAACATGATGAAATAAAGCAAGTCTTAAAAAATTAAAGAAAGACTGGCTTTTATAGTGACACGGAGATTCTCAAAACTACAGAATACGTCAATTAAAAAGCATTAACAAATTTCATTAGAGGTTGAAAAACCAATATGTCTAATAATTCAAATATTTTTACAGACATTTCGGCAGAAATGAGATCAAGCGCTCTCAGAAACTTCCAAAGCCCGTCTGAAAAGTATTTTTCATCATGAAAGATCTGTCAGGATGTGTTCATTGTCAATGATTGCTTCTGAGCTTCAACTTCATCTTTTTTTCCTGCTTTAGGAAAACAGATGTGGGCTCTTAAATATTTTGTCTTAGATGGTAATAACATGTGAAATTTTTGTCAAGGGACACTGAAGAAGACAGGAAGACAAGATTCTGTTTCTTGATGTACTTTCTCGGCAGCTCTTGCAGCATGGGTGGCTTCTCCAGGGTGCAGGTCCTATGGCAAATGAGTTTCTCTAGAGCCCAGCTGCTGCAGAGTATCAAAATCTAGCAGTGACTCAGTAGCACTTATCTTGGGTGGATTTTTAGTGCAGTGCCATTGGCAAGATACCTCCCAGAAAGTCATATGATCTCAGCCTTAGTAGTAATAGTATAAGATCATATTATATAACATCAAATAGTAGTAGTGTAAGATTATATAATAGTAAATCTACTAGTCCTATAATATTTAGAGTTCTCTTACCTCTTATTTATCAACATTAAATTTCCAAACCCCTGTTATATTTATGATCTTTTATATTAGAATTATCATGTTCAGATTACGATGTTTCTCTCTTCTGACTGGACCCAGATTAATACTAAAAACATGAAGCAAATACACTTATGAAGCAAACACGCACATACTTGCCCAGTATGTGCACAGCAGAGAAATTAAAGAATTAGGTCAATTTTACAAACCATTAGAAATGAAAAGAGAAAAGGAAAGGTCTTAATTTATGAATGAACATCAGATAATATTTTCATTATCCTGTCTTGTTAATGTGAGGAAAATTATGTAAAAGAGCATCTATAAAATAGTATGGGCAAAAATAAATTTCATTATGCAAAAAAAAGAGAAGAAAATATTTTCACATTTTATTAAATGGACTGACATGGACAATTGCCAGCAAACAACTTTTTCATAAATGACTTAAACTCTGAAAGAAGTCTTTGTTAATTTTTAGAAATTTATTTTTATATTTATAATTACCTAAAACTGATTTGCCTGTTTAATATAAAACCTGCACATAACTTTGCTATTGATAAGCATCTTTCTCAAAAACCTTTACCTGGAGATTAAAATGTCAACTAAAAAGATATTTCCCCTCCTGGGCCCCATATCCCAAATCATGACTTTTTATAACAGCAAAAATAGGCAAATTAAAGAAACATTACAAGAAAAATCTACACATAAGGACTACAGTCCATGATTACTGAGAAATCCTAAAATCTTGGGCCAAGGAGAAGCTTATTCTCAATCTAAATGACCAGTGTAACAGAAGCAAAAGAGGCAAAGCCTAGCACGGGTTAGACTTTAGAGCCTGGGAGATCAACTAGATAATCCAAAACAACTCAAAATGAAACAAAACACCAACTGATAAATTAAAAGCAAAACAAAACCTGCATCTACCCCTAATGTCATCTAGGTTTAAGTCTAAAACAAACAAAAGTGAATGAATTTTCCATGTATTTCAAGGGGAAATAGGTTCTTCCTGCCTCTGGTCAAACTTCAGCTGAAAGTCCTAACCTCAATTTGGAGACTATGATTACTTGACAGTCAAAGTACAGGATGAAAAGAGAGGTAATTAGTGACTTGGTAACACATTATAAACTCCAACTGGTCATGGAGTACTGGTAACGTCTACCTTAGTGGGGTCTGGTCATAGTTACAGAGGAACATCATGTTCTTACAGTATATATAGCTAGGACCTTAACAATAAAAAGAAAAGAGAAATTATATCTCTGAGAACAAGCATGGTAAAACTACAGAAACACTACTACTGAGTAACTTCCCTTTATTTCATTTATTTTTACAAAGCACATTCAAATCAGCATCTCTTACAACCATATACAGCCTAACTTCAGGTATTATGTATCTTTCTCCTACCATCATCATTACAAAAATAAGTAGGAAAAATTTCCATTTCTTTGCAAATTGAGATAAGTAAATTAAAATACAATCTTACTTAATTTTAAAGATAAGCACAAAATATAAGCAATTTTCCATGGCTTCATACATTTATTTGGACTAAATCTTGTCTCAATCTCCTTGTTGACCAGGCAGTCTACCAATGGAAATATATTTGATTAAAATTATTTCCTATTTCTCAGATTTGTGTCTCAGACTTCAGAGGGGAAAACTAAAGAGATTATTCTCCATAAATAAACACTGAACAGCAGACAGGCATGATAATTTATTAGTGTACATATTACTGGCTTTTGTATAAACCCCCCAATCCTGAACTCTGTGCCAAGGTGCTCTTCAATAATCCTGTGATGGGTATAGGTGCTGGTTTAAGGGACCAAGATTAGAGCATCTACCTGACTATATGTGGAATTTTTTTTTAAATGCCATATTCAACTGAAGTAGTAATAAAGTCTCAAAGAAAAAGGCCAAAAACCACAACCAAACCTAACTATTGTACTAATCCTAACATGTTTTCATATCCACAATTATAGAAATAGCATAATTTTAATGCAATTCTTAAAGGATCAATATTTTGATCTAAGATTAGAATTTAATGAAGACTTCATAGTCACTTTCTGCTAACTGTATAAAAGAGATCTAATCTCATTATTACAAATTCTATGAACACTGTCACAATTTGTTTCTTAATTCAAATATCCATTTGAGAAATAATTTTCAAATAGATACACATTATGGATCAATAATAACTTGCTTAGAAAAAAATGTTATATGGCTTAAAAATGGAAATGACTTGTACTAAATTCAGTTGTCCACACCAATTAAGACATATACAGAAAAAGGCTACATGCTTGTTCTTAAACAAAGTAATAATTTACCTTATTCTTCCAACATACTGCCCCAATTTCAACACACTACTAGAATTTAGGACATATTTAGCACCAAGGATAGCAAGATCTTTTATATTTATATTGCCCACTAAACCTGATTGACTACAGATGCCAAGAATGTGATGCTAAAAAGGATTATCAGGCTTAGCATGAACACACAGCATCATCAATTATGTTTACCACAGGCGCAGGTAGCGTAACATGACATATTTTACCATCCCTAGTATTAAAGCTGTCCATTAACACATTTCAGTTCTGAGCAGCCCTTGTTCAAATCCTGGCCCTACCATTTATTGGCCATATGACTTTAGATAAATCAATAATTTTCTTGGCTGAAACATGAGAATAATAATCCTTAAAGTTGTCAGTGCTGAATAACAATGATATAAACATTTAAAACAGGGCCTGAGGGGCTGTTGTGGCTCAGTGATACAGCACTTGCCTAGCATGTGTGAGGCACTGGGTTTGATCCTCAGCACCACATAAAAATAAATAAATAAAATAAAGGTATATTAAAAAATAAAACAGGGACTGCCATGCTGTAATTAATAAGTAATAGCTCTTACTGGCATTACTACAGGAGTTTAAGCTTTTCAAAACTTATTACTGATGATCACTGAGTCTGTCTTGAGATAAGCTTATCTCTGCGGAAGTGTGAGGCTCACACAGCAAGCCACTGGACACATAGCACCAGCCAACTATGGCTGCATGCACTGAGCAGAGGCACTGCCCCTCACACGGGACAAAAGAACACAACTTCCCAATGCAAACAAGGCCAACACTCTTATATTCTTCAAACCAGTGCTACAGGTCTGAGTTTTGTCCAAGTAATATAAAAATGTGCCACCTACTCTGATGAGGTTTAGAAAAATTTTGATTACAAAGATCTTATTCTTCTTGGGACTACTCACCTACCTACAAAGTATAGGATAAAAACTGGTAATTATACTTTTCTCTGAATTTCAGAGTCTTAATGTAGGCCTATTCAACACTAATCACATTAAAAGAAAAGACTTTATCACATGAGATTTACTTTAATGACAAAATATGCATATATTGGAAAAACACCTTTAAAAACATGAGGGTAGTTAGAAAACACTTATGACATTTAACAATAAGAATAAACAACATAGCTATAAGAAAACTAGGTTCCTGGGGCTGGGAATGTGGCTCAAGTGGTAGCGTGCTCGCCTGGCATGCGTGCGGCCTGGGTTCGATCCTCAGCACCACATACCAACAAAGATGTTGTGTCTGCCGAGAACTAGAAAATAAATGTTGGAAAATTCTCTCTCTCTCTCTCTCTCTCTCTCTCTCTCCCCCCTCTCACTCTCTCTTTAAAAAAAAAAAAAAGAAAAAAAAGAAAACTAGGTTCTTTTCCTATAAAAAGGAAAGTTTTAACAGCTAACAAGTGCCAGATCTTATGATACCATTTGGAATTCTAACTCCATGATAATGATTTCTAGTTAACAGACCTCGCTGTGGTCCTATTACTATTATTTACCAAGCTGAGTGAACTGACAGAGCACAGTAAAATTGGAAGGACAGAGGATTTTAAGAGTCAGGAGATCAGGGCTCACTGCTTGCTTTAACTGTGTAACCTGAACTCACTTAACACACGGAGGCTCATTTCTTCTACTGAACACTACCAAGAGTATTTTTTCTTGTTGGTTTGCTGGAATATCACACTAGACTCACCGATAAAAGATGTCTTATGGACTGTTAAGTGCTGTCCCACCAGATAGCCTTCAGTGGAGAAGCCACATTACCCAATGGGTTTATAAAGTAGACTTACAGAGAGAAGTTGGCAGGGCAGTCTTGAGGGCACCATACCCACTTACTGAACTGCCGACTTCCTGAAGGCAGAGCCCAGGACATCTGAGAAGACGACCTACAGAAAACATGCTGTGGACTACATGGAAACCTGGTCAGTTTTGTATTCTAGGAGACATACTCTCCTTTATTTTGATTCTATAAGTTTAGATTTAGGAACAGAGTAAGGAGATTGAACAAACTTCACAGCTCTTAAAACTCACACAGAAAGAGGAGTTGTGGCTCAGAGGTAGAGAACTTGTCTGGCATGCGTGAGGCACAGGTTTAATTCTCAGCACCTCATATAAATAAATAAAAAAAAGGTCCACTGACAACTAAAAAATATTAAAAAAATAACACCTCACACGGAAAGAAACACCATGGATATATGATGCCAAAGGGGGAGTGGGGAACAAATCTGGAAGCTGATCATAATCCCCACATATTTTTAAAAATTTGACTCATGTGATTAGCTATAATATAAAAAAATATATAAGCACAATTATATTTGTGTCAGACTGATATACTGTTAGAAAGTTGGACAGAATGACAATTACTATTCCTTCTTCATAAGAAACACAGAAAGCTATTTACTGCAAAAAGGTTAAATAACTACAGTTCACACAACCAACAGTCAAATATTCACTGCCAATTATAGGGCTATTTGGGGAACAAGTGGAAATTTGGTCTTCTCACTTTTAAAATATTAAATGCCTGACAGCTTTTGTTATAATCATTTGTTAAGTGTTTACCAGATGCCAGGTCCATTTAAAGTGCTCTGATATATCAATTTATTTAATTCTCTTAATAATCTTGTGAAGTAGTTATTATTATCCCCATTTTTCACAAGAGAAGTTGCTTACAATCAGACACCTTTTTAGAGGAAAAGTCAAGACTTCAGTCTATACATTCTGGAACCAGGGCTTTAACTAATACACACTCTAGTGTCTAAGAAAATAATTAGGCAGACTATATAAGGTACCTAATTGTTTCAAAAAACTTGTACTAAACGCCTACTATCTATTATGCATATGATAAATACTTCAAAGTCGCTAGACTTAAACAAATTCATGGATCAGTGTCTTAGTCCATTTGGGCTACTGTAACAAAATACCATAAAAGAGGTGGTTTATACACAACAGAAATTTCTTATAGTTCTGGAAATTGAACAGTCCAAGAACAAGGCTCCATCAGATTTGGTATCACATGAGGGTCTACCTTCTTGTTCACAGATGAAGCCTTCTTGCAGTTCCCTTGCCTAACAGAAGTGGCAAGGCAGCTCTCTGGAACCTCTTCTCTAAGAGTACCAATCCTACTCATGAATCCTCATAATCTCATCACCTCCCAAAGGCCCCACCTCTTGATACCACCACATGGGTGGATTTGGTAAATTTGGAGGGGGGAACACAAACATTCAGACCACAGCAGTTAGTCTCAGTAATGTTAAGTCATCATATTTACTTCACCCAGGCGTTTGTAGGATTGAAGGTAGTAGAGAGGAAGTAAGGCCTGAAAGAACAATTCACTACCATCAAAAATAATATTGCTTATCAAGAAGAAGAAAGCTCTTCTGGGAAACACTGACTGATCCTTTTGGAAAATAAATTCCAAGGAAATTCTCAAAGAGGACTGATTACACAATATCAGACTGGGTTAGTACCTATTATTTTCAGTGGGGATCTTTTTCCATGGACACATGGCTGACTCAGTTCTTAGACATAACTGGGACAACACAAACCAAAACAGCATCATGTCTCATTCCAAAGAAACTGCAATAAAACTTCTGCCTTGAGAATCCTTTCTGGGTTCTGTAGCTATTACTGTAAGGTTTCCTTTGGTTTCTAAAGTGAGAATATGGGCAATTTGCTTAGATGGCTCTCTTGGATATGCACTGCAGCAGAATTTCACAATTAACAAGATCATTGATGCCTATCATCTTTAAATTCTAAGGAAGGAAGAGACAAAATGGTATTAGAGTCCTCACAACACTTAGAAATGACCAGTGTATTAGAGAGGAGCTGCTTCTATTCTAGCCTTCATGACGAGGCCTGATCCTGAATCATCTCCCTTCTATACCCCACTCCTCTTGGGTATCTGGATGTCACTCATGTTACCTGCTGGTTGTACAAAGGCCCTCAACCAATCATTCTCTGCTCTCTCCTATCAACAGCAACAGCATTTTTCAGCTCAGGAGCATTTCTTTTCCTCTTCACCAGGTCATCTTTCTTTTCTTTATGGCAGAAGTCAACCAGATATTAAGGGGAAAGGGAATATCAGTTTAAACTAAGAATGTTAATTTAATCTGCAATTGGTACCATAAGAATAGACAATTAGGTAAAGAGAGCTTTCCTAATGCCCTGAAATAAACAGTATGCCTTCCCAGGGCTTGAGGAATTAGAGTTTGGCAATTAGGGACCTAGTATGCAACATGTAAGGAGGCAGAACTCTCCCAGGTGCCATCACTGTCCTTGCGCAATCCTGAGAGTGATGTCTCCTTACATTTTGTGCCCCTCTGGGTGGCTCAGTTGCCTTATTCTAAAGGTCCTGTGACATCTTGGTGACAATGGTCATGAAGGACAAGAAGGAAAACTTCAGTTATTCCCAAGTTACTGTCTAAGGAGAAGGCACCATTGGTTCTACCTTCCCTTTTAATTCCACAATAATTTCTTACTGAATTTCTGACTAAAGCCCAAGCCCTTGGCTGGTAAATGCCCAACCCCTTATGTGAAAGAGGAACAAATCCTGGAGAGTGGGAAAGCCTTCTGGCCCAGGGGCCTCAGAAATAAAGGCAGGATCAATTAGCTCTCCCAAGCCCTGCTTAGATACCTGAGAAGCCGGTAGGGCAGGCCTAGGGGTCCCAAGCAAAGTCAATGCCAGCCCCTTTGTACTTACTCTAGCTCCACCATTCTCATCACTTTTTTGTTGTTGTTGGGTCAAAGAATAGATAAGTATCTATTTTATATACCTTAAAACCAAACCAAACAGCTTTGTTCCCATTCCACTTCCCACATGGATCACCCTCAATTTCATGTCCCCCCTTGCAGCAAAACTCCTCAAAAAAATTGTTTAAGCTTGCTGTTTTCATCTTCCACTTTTTATCAGGCCCATTCCTGCCAGGCTCTTGCCCTAACTACTCAACCAAAACTACTCTTGTCAAGGCTGCTATCACCTTTGCATTGCTAAATATGAGAGCCTCTATCACTTCTTCCTCCTCATCACCTTTCTTCACCTGTCTTCCAGGACACTGAACTGTCTTGTTACCTCCTACTTCACTGGTTCCTTCTCTGTGTCCCTGGCTCTATCACTGTTTAATATTTGAGTATCCCAGATCTCCATCACTTGTCCTCTCCTCTATTTATATTTAATCCCTCATCCTAACACAGCAGGGAACTTGGATTTATTGGGAGTATAAGTGGCAGGTAGGCACTTTACATAACTTGAAGTCCTGGGACTGATGCTATGTAAATTTACTGTGTACTAGAAAACAAAATGAGGAAAGTTCATTGGTGTACAAGAAAAAACACTGGACTGACTGAAAATAAAAAAAAAATCAGAGTTGTTACTTAGGCATCGTGAATAAAGAGACCATTACCCATTGAAAGATCTTTTCTACTGGCTATGCCCCAGGAACACCAGAATGAATAAAAGAAATTTTTGATCCAGAAGAGAAGTACAGCGGGAGCCCATCAGTCTCCAACTGTGTCTTGGTTTCTTCAGCCTCAAATCTGAATCTCCAGTATTTCCCAAACCAAAATACCAACAAAAGCAGGCACTAGGTACTAAAGAGCTCTGGTAAAGTCACTAGGTGATATTATTTTTCAGGTAAGAATATAAATATTACTATATTAAATTTCTACTTTATTAACAGTGAAAACTACCATACTGCTACTTCTTTTTATAATAAAGGTTGACAATACATATTCAAATAATCCTTTGGAGCAAAATGGAACTGAAATGGCAATAAATATGAACTTGTTTTTCCTGAAAGCATTATTTGTTCTACCATAAAAATGTAATTTTTAATGATTTTATCTCTTACACAATTCCCTTTTTGACAAAGCTAAATTTGCAGAGTTCATACAATAAAACTGTCTAGTTGCTAGAGCAGCTCATAGAACATGCTGAAATGAAGGGAACAACATTAAGTCAAATGACTGACAGTATAACTTCTCGTGTTTCTTAAAATCAGACCTATGATTTTAAGAAAGAATACTTCAAAGTAGCAATATCTTTTAAAAAGAATGAGAAGTTATATATTTAATTTCTTGAGATTATAAAGAAATTATCAAGAATAAATAGCATGAGAATTTCTCTATTTACAGAGAGCTGTTTAGATTACTTCAAATTGTTAATACTTCTCTATGTTGTTCAAAAATAACTTTGTTTAATTATAAATAATTTTGATTCCTTTGATTACCTTAAGGCTCACCCAGCACTGCTAGAAGAAAAGGTTATTTCTATCAAAATCAGCCATCTCTGGAGGCTCATCCACTCATCCACACCCAGTTGAACTTGCTTTTCCCCACACACACTGTCCTACATGTCTTTCCAGGCTTTGCCTAGGCCACTTCCCACATGTTGAGTCCTTCTTACAACCCCACAAAGACCTCTCACCTCTAAACATATGGCTCAAATGACATCTCCAAGAAGCCTTCCTTCACTTCTGTACAAAGTCTCTCCCCATGGCACCTTCTTCAGTGGGCTGCTGCAGAATTCATAACCTGACTGTGATCACTTACTACCTGTTCCTCCACTCCCACCCCAACAGACTCTTGCAAGCCTAAACAGGAGGAAATCCCAAGTCTGAGTGCAGGGATTCAGATCAAAACTATGGAAGATGAAAAAGCCTTGATCCTTTTATATGGTGGGAGATGGGGATTGAAACCAAGGATGCTTTACCACTGAGCTACATCACCAGCTCCTTTTATTTTTTACTTTGAGACAGGGTCTTGCTAAATTGCCTAGGCTGGCTTTGAACTTGGGATCCTCTTTCCTCAGCCTTCTGAAAGTCACTGGGATTACAGATGTTTGTCACGGCACCTGGTCAGTTTGGTATTACTGTTGGAAGTTATTCATACATTATAAGAAAACCATATTGATAAGTATTATTACCAATTATTCTATCACTTTTCCAAAGTTCAGACAGACTTTCTCGCCAGGTAGGAAACCCACTGGGTTGTTGTGTACACAAAAGTGCCTTTGATTCACCCAAAGTCTGTATTAAACGCAGATAAAAATTCATATATGAAATATTTATAAAACAGTATTTCAACCATTTACACAACAATTAAAGAAGGGCTATCACAAAAGGGAAGTTTACCAGGAAAATGGGTGTATTACTGAACACTACTATTTATGCCTTTCAATGTCAAAAAGTGCTTGATTGAAACAAAATAGAGCAACCCTCCACTGAGGAATCACATGCGTAGCTAGCTAAGACTACTACCTCTCAGGATGACAGATCTGTACAGTAAAATGGACTACACAGATTAAGAAAGTGTAAGAAGTACATAATGCAGCAGAAACATCTATACACAAAACTTAGCCATTACAGCAGCTAAGGCAATTTGCAAAAATGGAGGAGGGAACTGGCAGGTGTCTAATTTCCAGACACTGTGCTTTATGAAATCACAGTTTCATCTATTCTCTATAGCTATCTGGAGATAGGTATTGTTAACCTCATTTTAATGAGTAAGAACTAAAGTTCAGAAAGATGAATGTGATCTTGCTTTGTCCCACATGTCCACTACACCACAATGAACAAAAGGCCTTTGTCTCTGGGCATGCACCATGAATCAAAAACTAGGGATATATATGGAGTGAACGTGAATCCTGGAACATATCGGAATGACAAAGTTTACATTGTTATCCCATGTAATTATCAATAATCCTTATATTTCACTCTCCAAAGTGTCTTATTTGAATAATTGTTTCTAAGTATAAAAGAGTGAAAGTCTACTTACATGTAGCCTATGTCTGGATGAAGTCTGAGGTTTGAGGGGGAAAAAACTGTATTATTTTAATAAAAATAATGACTTGGATTAGTTTATATGCCAAGTTCTTTACATATAAAATTTAATGTTCAAGCAACCAATGAAACAGATAGTCTTATATTTAATATTTTAAGTAATATTTTAAGTCTTTAGAGACATGAGAGAGAACTTTGTGAAACTAAGCACATAAAGTCAACCATTAATTAATTCAAGAAGCTAACTTGAACTTAGACTGATGATCCCAGATGATATTTGGCAATTTATGAGACTACAGAACACAGACACTATACCTTGGGACATCCTGAAGGGTAGCGATAAAAAAAGAGGATGAGCAATATGGATAAAGCCAGATGCCAGGAAGAAATTAATGCTTCCCTTTCTGCTGAAATGTGTGTCTCTTTCTTCTCTTAGGTCCTTGGTAGGTCTACTAAATAGGTCTACTAAGCATGAATGTTATTTAATAGAAATGAAAGAGAAAGGTATAACCAGACAAAAACAAAAGACACAACTGGTGGCCAGTCAAAGACAGAAGTCTGACTCAGAAAGATGATGGGGAGACTGTCACAAGCATTTAAAAAGGAGGTTTAAGACATGTTTCCCTAAACTTTCTAAGAAGCAAGTTACCCTAGTGGAAATCTGAGAGAGGAAGAATAAAAGAAGGGGTGTGAGAGTGAGTAATTGAGATGATTGGCATAAGATAGTATTATAAGGCAATTAAAAGTCATATTTCCCTATCTGTTGTGAATCTTTTAACATAGTGATATTAAATGTTCTGAAAGAGGAGAAACCATGGATTCCACCCTATACTAGTTTTATAACTTTCATGAGGTCCACTTAGATGAAAAATATTACCTTTGGGCTGAGGGTATATCTCAGTGGTAGAGTGCTCATGAGGCCCTGAGTTTGATCCCAACATCAGGGGCAAAAGGTATCACCTTTGTGAAGTTATCTTATTAGATCTTACAAAAACTTATTTTGTATTTTGATTCTGTTTTCCATACTGCATTCAGGTGGACAGAGACCCAGTGATAGAAACTAGGCCATAGAATGACTTGACTAAGACTACAGGAATAGAATCAATTGTTGTTCCACATTTATCAGACAGTTACATACTGACCTCATGTATACAAACTCAGTCACATGTAAAAATGAAAAGCAACAAGAAACCTATACTGAACTCTCACCAATTCAACCTACAATCTAATAATCATATCTGCCTTTGAGATTATTCTGGTCTGTCAAAATATATTCTACTGTCATGTATAACTCAAAGTAACAAATTAAAAACAGATTATTCTAGTCATTGAAGGAATAAATCTGAATGAATCTAGAGTCAAAGACACACCACACACACACACACACACACACACCATCACTACAAATTTAAAGACATAAATATAGGTTGTATATGTGCATCTTTGCAGTGCAAAGATACCCCAAAACTGCTAACAATAGTTACCTTGAAAGAAAACAAAATTCAATAAAGGAAGGGGTAGTTTTATTCTTTATTTTATCTTTTTATATATATGCTTTAAACTTACTGTATTACTATTTAAAATGAGCAACTGTTTTAATTAGATGATGACTAATGCTTTGCTTTTGCTAAAAACTTCTTTTCCAGAATTAAAAAAAAAAAAAAACAAGGTAACAGATGTGTGTTGCGAATTTTCTTTAGTCATCAATCTTTGCCCTCTAAGGAGGAAATCAAACAAATCTGAAAACTGTTTCAAATAGTATAAAATAAAATTTTATTTAAACTTAAAAGTGTTTTTATTTTGGGGCGGGGGTGGCTTATCGGGGAACTCAGAGCAAATCATTAAAGAGCAGACCAAGATACTGTCTGATCATGCTCACCTCAGCAGGCAGTCTACGTCCTATGATGAGGCAGGACCAAGGCTGTGCTGGGGCAGTACAGTCTGACCTTCCTAGGGTTTTATGCACCAGAGATCAAAGTTAATCCTAGTCACAAACTGGTTGGAAATGTCTGCAAATCCATAAATACTGCTAGAAAAAGACCAAGATCCCTTTAACAGCCATGTTCAGGAAGGACACCACAAACATATTAGAGAAAGTAATACTTAAACTTCAAAAGCACAATATCTCACCCTGAGCATATTTCCTAAAAATTCCTTATCCAGGTGGAATTGCTCATGTTAACAGTGGAGTCAAGATGGGAGAAAGTGAACAATAATGCATTAAAATGGCTAAGGAATTAAAGTAATGTCCTATTTATCCCTTTTAATCCATAAAGATGTTGCAAGTTTGTTTCAGTGTCATTGACAATGAATATTTGAAAATTTAAACTACAGTGACATAATGGGTACAGGGAAAGGGGCAGAAATTTAAACATAGATAGGACTTGAATGTCTATCCCCTCTAAAACTCATACTGAAATTTAATTACCATTGTGTTAGTATTAAGAACTGTTACCTTTAAGAGGGATTATGCCACGAGTGCTCCAGCATCATGAATGGATTAGGCTGTTATTTCACTTAGGAATGAAATAAAAAAAAGGTGAGTTTGGTCCCATTTTATCTCTCTCATTTTTCCTTCTCACTTACAACCACATGACCATGGAGCAAGGAGGTGCTCTACCGTGGTCATGGTCTTCCCAGCCTCTAGAATTATGATCCAATAGATTTCTGATCATTACAGGTTATCCAGCCTCAGGTATTCTGCTATAACGGAAGAAAACAAACTATGATGGGGACAAACTGCTCTTCATCATTCCCAGGGTTGCTGGGCCCCACACCTCCAGAGGCATGATACTGGTTACATAGGTTTTCATCAAAATACAAAAACCAAACAAACCTTAAGTCTACTTTAGTTTGTATTCTTTTTTTGAATGGCAGTCTGTTCAATACTACCCAGAAACTCTGATGGTTCTTTTGCTGTTCAATTCTGTGAACAGTACCTTCCAATAAATAATCTTTTTTAAAAAAAATATTTATCCTAATTTGTTATACACGACAGCCAAATGCACTTCAATTCATAGTACACATATACAGCACCACTTTTCATTTTTCTGATTGTACACAAAGTAGACTTGTATCTTCAAACATGTACTTAGGGTAATGATGTCTACCTCATTCCACCATCTTTCTTACCCGCATACTCCTTGCCTTCCCCTCCCTCGCCTTGGCTCTATCTAAAGTTCCTCCATTCCTCCTATGCCACCCATCACCAATCCCCATTATGGATCAGCATCCTCACATCAGAGAAAACATTTGGATTTGTTTTTTTGGGGGAATGGCTTAGCATTATATTCTCCAACTCCATCCATTTATTGCAAATGCCATGATTTTATTCTCTTTTAATGCCGAGTAATATTCCATTGTGTATGCATACCAGATTTTCTTTATCCACTCATTTACTAAAGGGCATCTAGATTGGTTCCACAATTTAGCTATTGTCAGCTGAGCTGCTATAAACATTGATGTGGCTGTGTCACTATAGTATGCTGTTTTTAAGTCCTTTGGGTAAATACCAAGGAGTGGGATAGCTGGGTCAAATGGTGGTTTCATTCCAAGTTTTTCGAGGAATCTCTATACTGCTTTCCAGATTGCCTGTACCAATTTGCAGTTCCACCAGCAGTGTATGAGTGTGCCTTTTCCCCCACATCCTTGTCAACACTTAATGTTGTTTGTATTCTTAATAACTGCCATTCTGACTGGAGTGAGATGATATCTTAGAGTAGTTTTGATTTGCATTTCTCTAATTGCTAAACATTTTTTCAAACGTTGGTTGATTAATTGTATATCACCTTCTGAGAAGTATCTGTTTAGTTCCTTAGCCCATTTATTGATTAGGTTATTTGGAGTTTTTTGGTGTTAAGTTTTTTGAGTTCTCTAAATATTCTAGAGATTAGTGTTCTATCTGATGTGTGTGTGGTAAAAATTTGCTCCCACTGTGTAGGTGCTCTCTTTACCTCATTGATTATTTCTCCTGCTGAGAAGAAGCTTTTCAGTTTGAATCCATCCCATTTATTAATTCTTGATTTTATTTCTTGTGCCATTGGAATTTTGTTAAGGTCTAATCTGATATGAGGAGATTTGGACCTACCTTTTTTTCTATTAGGCACAGGGTCTCTGGTTTAATTCCTAGGTCCCTTATCCACTTTGAGTTGAATTTTGTGCATGGCAAGAGAAAGGGGCTTAATTTCATTTTGCTGCATACAGTTTTTCTAGCACCATTTGTTGAAGAGGTTATTAATTCTGCCTATTCAATAGCAAGGTAGATCTTTCCATCTTCCAAGATCTTCTTTAATTTCTTTCTTTAGTGTTTTGTAATTTTCTTTGTAGAGGTCTTTCACCTCTTTTGTTAGGTTGATTCCCAAGTATTTTATTTATTTATGTTTTTGAGGTTATTGTAAATGGGGTAGTTTTCCTCGTTTCCCTTTTAGAGGATTTGTCACTGATATACAGAAATGTCTTTGATTTATAGGTGTTGATTTTGTATCCTGCTACTTTGCTGAATTCCTTTACTAGTTCCAGAAGTTTTCTGGTGGAATTTTTTTTGGTGTTCTAGGTATAGAATCAGATCATCAGCAAATAGTGCCAATTTGAGTTCTTCTTTTCCTGTCTGTATCCCTTTAATTTCTTTCGCCTACCTAATTGTAGGCCAGTGTTTCAAAAACTATGTTAAATAGAAGTGGTGAAAGAGGGCATTCTTGTTTTGTTCCAGTTTTTGGAGGGAGTGCTTTCAAGTTTTCTCCATTTAGAATGATGTTGGCCTGGGGCTTAGCATAGATAGCTTTTACAACATTGAGATATGTTCCTGTTATCCCTATTTTTTCCTAGTGTTTTGAACATGAAGGGGTGCTGTATTTTGGTGAATGCTTTTTCTGCGTCTATTGAGAGGATCATATGAGTCTTATCTTTAAGTCTGTTGATATAATGGGTTACATTTATTGAATTCCATGTTGAATCAACCTCGCATCCCTGGGATGAACCCTACTTTATCGTGTTGCACTATCTTTTTGATATGTTTTTGTATTCTATTTGCCAGAATTTTTTAAAAAAATTTTTGCATCTATGTCCATTAGAGATATTGGTCTGAAGTTTTCTTTCTTTGATGTATCTGTGTCTGGTTTTGGAATCAGGATGATATTGGCCTCATAGAAAAAGAGGAAACACTTTCAAACTCATTCTATTTCCTGAAATAAATTGAAGAGTATTGGTATTAGTTCTTCTTTGAAGGTCTCGTAGAACTCAGCTGTGTATCCATCTGGTCCTGGGCTTTTCTTTGTTGGTAGACTTTGGATGGCATCTTCTATTTCATTGCTTGAAATTGATCTGTTTAACTTGTGTATATCATCCTGATTCAGCCGGAGCAAATCCAGAAATTTTGTTGATGCCTTTGATATTTTCAATTTAACCGGGGAACAAATTTCCTAAATAATTTCTAATTATCTTCTGTATTTCTGTAGTGTCTGTCGTGATATTTCCTTTTTCATCATGGATGTTAGTAATTTGACTTTTCTCTCTCCTTCTCTTCATTAGCATGGCTAAAGGTTTATCAATCTTATTTTTTTTCAAAGAACCAACTTTGTGTTCTGTCAATTTTTTTCAGATTTTTTTTTCTGTTTCAATTTCATTGATTTCAGCTCTAATTTTAATTATTTCCTGTCTTCTACTGTTTTAGTGCTGATTTGTTTGTCTTTTTCTAGGACTTTGAGATATAATGTTAGGTCATTTATTTGTTGACCTTTTCTTCTTTTAAGGAATGAACTCCATGCAATGAACTTTCCTCTTAGTACTAACTTCATAGCGTCCCAGAGATTTTAAATCGTTGTATCAGTGTACTCATTTACCTCTCAGAATTTTTCCATCTCCTCTTTGATGTCTTCTGCTACCCATTCATTCAGGAGCATATTATTTAGTCTCCAGGTGTTGGAGTAGCTTTTATTTTTTATTTTATCTTTGATTTCTAATTTCATTCCATTATGATCTGAGAGAATGCAGGGTAGTATCTCTACTTTTTTGTATTTGCTAAGAGTTGCTTTGTGGCATAATATATGGTCTATTTTAGAGAAGGATCCATGTACTGTGAGAAGAAAGTGTATTCACTCACTGATGGATGATATATTCTATATGTGTCTGTTAAGACTAAGTTGTTGATTATATTATGGAGTTCTATAGTTTCTTTGTTTAGCTTTTGTTTGGAAGATCTATCCAGTGGTGAAGCAGGTATGTTAAACTCACCCAGAATTATTGTGTTGTCTATATGATTCTTGAACTTGAGAAGAGTTTGTTTAATGAACATGGATGCTCCATTGTTTGGGGCATATATATTTATAATTGTTATGTCTTATTGATATATGGTTCCCTTAGGCAGTATGAAATGTCCTTTTTTTATCTCTTTTGAGTAACTTTTGGCTTGAAGTCTATTTTATTTGATATGAGGATGGAAATCCCTGCATGTTTGCGCAGTCCATGTGAGTGCTTTGTTTTTTCCCCAATCTCTTTCTTCCCTTGTTTTTTCATGTTGTTTGTGTATCTTCCCTTCTAGCACTGCAGATATGAGGTATTACAGTTTTTACCCTATAGGCTTATAGTGCCCCTGCAGGATTTCCAATACCTCTCCTTTAAGGGGGAGAACAATATCAACAGATCCAAAATACAAACAATATACAACCTCAAACCAAATAGCTGCTATTACAGCTTTGTCACAATATACAGAAATGGTAAGTCAATTATTATCTACAATATAAAACAGTAGGTTTGCAAAAGGATCTATAGTTTCTGATGGTGGACAAAAAACCGGGTGTGAGGTGTATGATCAGATGTTGAGGGGTAGGAGGTGATGATGTAGAGTTATTAGAAACTGTGAAAGAGGAATCTAAAGAAGTTGATTAGTAGCAGAAGAGAGAGAATGTGATTTTGGGAAGATAAGTAAGTGGGAAGACAACAGAGTACAAAAAACAAACAAAATATTAAGAAAAATTAAAAAATGAAGAACATACTGTCCTCAGTAGCCTAATTCATGAGAAGTACTTGGTTTCACAAATGTTGGGGATGTGAGGGTAGGAGGAGTGAGAGGAAAAAAAAAATCTCACAAGGATTATTTTTGTTGGAGATTAGTATCTTTCCTGCTTCCCTTCTCTTTGAATAGGTGGGGTTGTCTGTTGTTTGCTGGTATCTCCACCCTCAGGATGGTGAAGGTTATTGGGGTGTGAGGGTTGGTCTTGGACGCATAGTTCCTAGATGTGGGGAATGGATGGCACCTGTGATCCCCAATGGTTGGCTGCATCCCAAGGATCTCCTTTGGGGACCGGTGGTATGATGTGGGTGCCTGGTCTTATCTCCTTATATCATCTGTAAACCTCACAATTCCTAGTCTCTAATTTAGCCTCAAAACTGTATCTCACTCACCCCCTCCCTTTCTACTTCCCAATCAGAAACCTTTCTCTCTGGAGGTCTTGTAGGCTGTGCTTGGGGGCGGGGGGCTGCATACCTGTTTTGGAGATCTATTTTGTAATGAGCAGTTCAGGACCGGGTTTTGTGAGCTACAGACGGCCTACAGCCACAAGCACTATGCCAGGTTAGTGGCTGCCAAGGAGATGGGGGAGTTGGGGACTAAAGAAGGGTATCCTGATATTGCTTCTAAGCCCCAGCTGGTGTTCCAAGTGGGAGGCTGCCCCAACTAAAGATGGCAATGTGTCCCAAGATGGAGGTGGCTGCTTTCACCAATGGGGTGTCAGGACAGGTGGGGCCGGGTAGTGGCGGTGGACAGCATATTCAGAGATGCAGCTCTGTGGTGTGCTGTGTTGTGGCTGGTGGTTGTCTCCAGATGCTGTGCAGTGTCCCCAGGTGAAGGCTACTGCATGTAGTAGACTATGGCAGTAGCTTCAGTTTTCTAAGATGGAGGCTACCGGGGGAGCCCCACGTTGGTAGATGGGGGTCCACACGGTAGTGGCTACTGGAGTTCCTATGCGTGGGCAGTGGCTGGGTGTCCTGCGCCGGTGCTGATGCTGGTGGTCCTGTTCAGGCACTCAGAGTTCCTGTGTGGGTTGAGTGGCCAGGAATTTTGCTCTGACACTGAGGTCTGCCTGGGCACAGCGACCTTCAGTCCTGTGTGGGAGCAGCCGTCGGGGGTCCTCTAATCACTCACAGAGAAACAATATTCCCACTACTTGAATCCCAGGTCAAGGAGTGACACAGAATGCAGTCTCCCTCTAGCCCCCCATCTTATATCCCCAATGGTCTTTACAATAATTATTTTTCCACCAAAAAAGCATACAATGAAATCTGAAGATATTTGGTCAACTTTATATGTTTTGTGGTCTACTTATTAAAAGAATATAAATACATGAATACCTTCCACAAGTAATTGTTTGCCTTTTGGTGATGTGATAAATATATAAGATTCATTTATTTTTAAAGTAATTACATACATGAATCATTCTCTTGCTTTCACTTTTGCTTCTGTATTTTACTACACCTTTTCCCAAATCCAGGATCAGATAGTCATTCTAGTATATTACATTTTTATATTCATTATTTGCAATGGCATTTTTTAGCAATTCAACATTCTTCTAACCTTTTTATACTTCTCCAAGTATTTATATGTTTTATCAGCATCGTACTACTTTTTTACTTTTATGAATTTATTTTTTCGGTAACTGAGGACTGAATCCAGGGCCCTTACTCTACCACTTATATATACCTCTAAGCCCCTTTATTGCTAAGGATCAAAGATCAAATCCAGGCCTTATGCATGTGAAGCAAGTATTTTACTACCAAGCTATACCTCCAGCACTTCCTGCCCTTCTTTTCTTTGTGGTGCTGAGAATCAAACCCAGGACCTCACAATTTTCTATTTTTAAGTAATTACCTAGCATTGCAATTTTCCCTTCATTATTCTTCTTTATAAACACATTTGGCTCTTAATTATTGTATAAAATGAAATTCATAATCACACTGAGCTGTGAAAATTCCCTACTGAGATTTTGATTGTAATTGTACTAAACTTATAAATCAATACATATACATTAAAAACAATTAATGAGTTGTTTTTCTACCCAGAAAGTCTCCTATCTTCCCAGAATTGTATAATAGTTTCCTTCCTACAGGCAGTTTGCATTTCTTATCAAATTTAATCCTTAGTCTATTCTTTGTTGCTCCTATAAATGGGTTCCCTTTTTGTCACTTTCTAATTGGTTACTGTTACTACATACCAAAGATCATGATATTTACATTATTTATAATAGAACCTTACTAAACTCTGTTACTTATAGTTGTCTTGGAAATTTTTAAATGGAAATAGTTTTATCTTCCTTCTCAATAGTTCTGCTATCCCCACAGAATTACTGGGAAGGAAGATCTTTTTACTTAACACACTAACTAGATATTTCAGCATTATTTCTTAGCAAATGATGAAAGCAAGCATACTACTAATTCTAGAAATGGATAAAATTCTAATGTTTTACTACCATTAGTATTTTAGCACTGAGTATGAATTTTGTTTATAAAATTGTAGATACTTTCCACAAAATATTATTAGAGGACAATCTGAAAAAAGGAAATAATGGGGTGACATAATGGGTGATTTTATTTTTCCTCACATTTTTGCAGTAAATGGATTTTTATACATTTTTCCACAAATTATTCTGGCTATAAACTCTTCCAATTTATTTTCCAAACTTCCAAAAACAATTGGACACACATATATGTGCATATGCATTCAGACACACACACACACACACACTCTCTCTCTCTCTTTTTCATCTCTTTATTTTTCCTTATATTCCTTGCTTAAGGAGAATAATCTTGGTTAGCAAGCTTGCCGAAAGCAAGAACAAAGAAAATCCTTAAAAAAAAAAAAGGCTTTCTCTTTGGAAATAATATCCTACTCTGAGAATATTTAAAAATAATGTCTGACTACAAATTTCTATTTTATAAGTAAAAATGAAACTTCTAAAATCATTTGTTCATCATTAAGAGTATAGTGTGATGTGCTATAAAATAAAAATATTAACAAGTTGGCATTAAGAAAGTGATAACATTCTTAAAATCAGCACTCCATGGAAACCAGATTCTAATACTCTTAATATTAGACTTGCATGTTAACAAACAGATATGATTTCTTCAGTTCTTATCCAATTGTGATTCTTTTCAAATTTCATTAAATGAACATTATACTGAACCTATCTCGAAACCTGAAAAAAATTGTGACACATCATCAGAAATTGTCCACCTAAAATAAAAACAGCTGAACTTTTCAGTTCTATTCCACCAACAAAGTTTCAAAGTGCTAAAACTGACAAACTGCTCTCCATCTTCTAAACAGAAATAAAATATTTGAGTCACAATGGATAGCTCCTTTTTTGGTTAAAAAAAAAAAAGGATGATGAATGCGATTGGAATGTTTATTGTTACTGAAATTCTTCTAGCCTGGATTCTAAGTATGTGCATTGAGGCAAATTACTATGACAACTTAAATTACAGAAAAGAAATGCCACCCTTTCTTTACCAAGTTTCTTCTCTGGAAGATAACTTTAAGCATTCTAAAATCTGTACATACAAATGAATGTAACAATAATAAACACCTCTTTACAAGTTTTATTTATAAATACCTTTATCTAAACCCTTAAAATAAACATAATTGACTTTTAATGGAAAAATAGTTTCCATTAAAATAATAAGGATGGGAAACCTAACGTGAACATACATAAACACCCAGTTTAAAATATAAAATATTGAGAGTATTTTTAAACTACTTCCCAACCAGAAGCATACTACAATACTATAGTATGCTTCATTCCAGAAACTGTGTGAGGGGCTGGGGATGTGGCTCAACGAGTATAGCACTCACCTGGCATGCATGTGGCCTGGGTTCCACCCTCAGCACCACATACAAACAAAGATGTTGTGTCCGCCAAAAACTAAAAAATAAATATTAAAAAATTCTCTCTCTCTTTCTTAAAAAAAAAAAAAGAAACTGTGTGAAATTATTTGCAAGGCAGTTTTGAAAAAAATATTATGCAGTTAAGTCCTGTTTATCATTATTTTTCCTTCACTAATGCTTTTTACAGGAAGGTACCAGAAAGGGGGTTGAGGGAAGACTATAGCCTATTTTAAACTGAAAGAAAAACAAAGAATAAAATAATCTGTAAAATTTACTGTTTTACTGAATCTGTCTTTTTACACAAATTACAGGCTTTCAAGTCTGTTCTCCTAGTTTCAGATCTATGAATCTAAACAAAGGTGCCTTGTTTAAATAAAGTATGTATTATTCTCATCATCATTTCCTAAAAGAAAAATGGACTGAAGTCTTGATGGAAAAAATATGATTTAGTAGAAATATTCTGATTGTAAGACATTAAAAATTTACATTAGCCCATCAAACAAACAAACAAAAAAGTAAAATAGTTTTACAGTAGCAACAATGAAACCCATCAAAGTTAACATTATCAAAATTAGATACTATATCAGAAAAGCTAAGGGAAGGCACCCTCTCCTGTGGGTAAGGAACAACAGCTTCTTCAGTAACTAGCCCTCATAGGCTAAAGAGCTCTCTGTTTCTCATGTATCTACACCCCAGCCCTGGCAGACCTTTTGGTTATTTAAAACAAACAAAAAAAACTTCCTTTAAAAAAGAGGAAAAAAAAAGAAAAGAAAAGAAGAGTCTCCTTGCACTGTAAGTAAAAATTTCAAAGGCTGATAATCTTTTTATTTTTATTTTGGTTGTTGATGAAACTTTATTTATTTTTATGTGGTGCTGTGGATTCAACCCAGCACCTCACACATGCTAGGCAAGTGCTCTACTACTGTGTGACATCACCAGCCCATCAAAGGCTGATAATCTTGAAATACTGAGCAATTGAGAAGAAATAGCAAATCATGCAAATTCTTCAGCAGCAAACTCCAAGCAACCCATGCAATCCCTACCGGAATAACTGCAAGTGCTCCAGAGGAACCAAATAACTGAAATGTTCAAACCCAAATCCACACAATTCTAATCACTAAGAGTGAATCATAGTCCCTCTTGAGGTAACTTACACACAAATCCTCCTAAATAAAAAATAATTAGTATAAAAGCGAAAGCTCACAGCATAGCTTTATCAGTATTGGAAGCTAAATCTAAAATTCGAGTGACTCTCCAATCACACAGAGAACTTGTTAGTGAAGCTACATAGTCCTTTAAAAAAAATATATATATATATATATATATATATATATATTTTAGCTGTAGTTGGACACAATACCTTTATTTTATTTATCTGAATGTGGTGCTGACGATCGAACCCAGGGCCTTGCATGTGCTAGGCGAGTGCTCTACTGCTGAGCCACAACCCCAGCCCATACATAGTCCTTTTTACTCCTATGATTTTCTTTTTGAAAACATATTTCAAATAGCAGCAAATTATGAATAGGGCTTCACTAGGACTTTTCAGCTCTCACACAGATATGACAAAATTGTCTTATTAGAATCCCTGTCTTCTAGTATACACTTGTGGTCTTGCAGTTATGGTTATTGTTAATGACACAAGCACTACAGCAGGATATATACAAGAACTGAACCAGTAAGGATATATACCGACCTATAGTTTTAGGACTTCAGTCCTTCTGCATAATCTCACAATTACTTGAAGACTTAAAGTTATTATTATTTTTTTATTTCATGAGGAGATTAATTTATGTGAGGCCTTTGAGAGCCATCAAATGTAAGCACACAGCTTTTACAAATGAGGGGCTAAGGAATTTGAGATAGTAAACTGGTTGGTACCCTTAAAGAGTTTATTCACCTATAAAATGTGAACAGTTTATTCATAAATGATTCACTTAGTATAAACAAGGTCAAATTATTTTTCCCTTCTGGGACCAATAAGTCACTTCAATGTTCAAGAGAAAAGAGATCACACACAGCAAGCATACTAAAAGCAACTGAAACACATTTTGGTTGCACATCCTCCCCTAAAGAGATTTTGTGCTCCCTTTTACTTAATGAAGCCAATTGTAGCCATTAGTGAAGACAACAGGATATTTCAGAATTATCATGGAGAATCATAAGAAAAACCAGTTACCCATTAAGGATTTCTAACTTTTCCCTGCTGATAACACTTCTCTGCTTTTGAAGAGACCACCAATTCAAAACATCAGTATAAAAGTGTTCAGAAAGCCCAAAAGCAGTGGTATACTGTGGGAGACCAACTTTACACATGACTGAGTCACACTCCCCGGCTGGGTGCTGAGGTGCTCAGTCACAGAAATGTGGTCGGTGTCTCGTGCATGGGTGTGTCTTGCTACAGCCCCATGGGTGAAGCTATGCTCACCTGTTCCTTTGTAATATAACCCCTTGCCCGGTTCAGGATAGAATCTTCCATGGAAGTGCCTTGTGTGTGTCCCCTTCTCTTACTGTGTCCTTGGATGTGGCCTACCCAGGTGTCAGTCAACCTGCTGACAGTGGACATCATGAAGATAGACTCAGCCCCCTGAAACCTGACCCCTTGCCTCATTTAAATAACTTCTCCTCAATAAAAGGGGTCGGCCCCCGACACTCTCTCTCTTCCTGTAGACCCTTAAGGTCAGAGGAGCCTTGACAGCGACCCCAAACAAAAAGGTATTTGTGTCTCTTGTGTGGTTATTTTGCGCAGCCCAGTCAGCCCAGTTTTACTGGAGTGACCCCTGAGCCTTTTAGTCGCGAGAACAGTAACCCAGCAGTATACCACCTCAAAAACTTCTGTTTCAAACTCCAAACTTGAACCCTACAGCATGTTTTAAGATGCTTTTAGTGTCATCACAAATTTAGAACAAAAAATTCTATAATGGTGGCAAGACCATTACTAACTATACTTTGTATTTTTCAAATTAAAACATCTTACAAATGATGATTCCTGAGTTCCCCCATGAATACACCTGTAAATGTCACTGAAAAAATACTATGCTTCCAGGATGCATATAAAGAGTACAAGTTTTCTGACTCACCTCAGCACGCAGGAGTCTCTGAGCCAGAGCCAATATGAGGTAGTCTTGAGGAAGTGCACAGCACAGCACCAGGCAGATATTCTGGGAGGATCTACACAGGCACCTGAAAAGGTACACAGTGGTCTTAAGTCCTGGCTAATTTTTAATCTTAAAAATGCAAAATCACCCCATTTTAACTCACAACTATCAAAGAGCGAAATATACAAGCTTGGAGCTTCAAATAACATTCCCAGGGATAATTTTCCTTCCACCCTCCCCACCTCCACATCCCCTTCCCCTGGTTATTTGAATGGCACCACTTGTGGAATGGGTTTATTTTCTGTTTGGGTTCAATTAGCATTTTTGCCCCTTTGAAAAAGGAATTTCAGTTGTTTCTTTAAAAAGGTCACTGGATGGACTGTACTGTTCTAGGAAGGTTTTTGGCCTTCTTTTTCTCCTGACCAAAGCTCCCTGCAATATCACAACAATTTCTTGAAAGTAGTAAGCAGTTAGACATTTGGAAAACTGCCTAAAGCCAGGGCTAAAAATCAAGCTGGAGTAGACATCTCAGGTTTTCAGTCCTAACAAACACAAATGAAACATGCCACACTTTTCCATGATAAGTACACATCACTACCACTACCCAACTTAAGAAGAGGGCAACTAATTAAAACAAATTAAAAAAATGGAAAAAAAAAAAACCAGGGCAACTTGCACTTCTCTTGACCACTTTGTTGCCTAATGCTGTGAGAATGTAAAGCTCTGCCACGACGTTAGTTATAAAGAAAGCCTAGGGAAGAAATCTTGGCCACAAGACGGGAATTGACGCAATTCATTTGTCTGCCACGTTCAGACGATGCCCTCCACAGATGTTTCTACATTTATTTATAGGAAAGTTTACTTTAGAAACAGAACCAGCTTCCATCAACCATTTTAAAAAATACAAGACACTGAATAATTTTTATTATGAATAGAATATACTACCTAAAAGTATTTCAATTCTTAAATTCTTAGTCATAAAATGATATGAAATATTAAATTAGAAATAGCTTAAGGAAAAAGAACTGATGGACATTAAATCTGATGCAAAATTGAAGTAAATACATAAATTTCAAACATCACTGAGCAAGGGGGAAGCAAGCAGTTTGCCATTCCATAGCCAGGTTCTCCCTGGACAGCTGCTACTTTCCCAGATGGAGACACTGTCTCCAAATCCCTTACTAGATTAATACTTCATATAACTTAATAGTTGCTACAAAAATGCCATTTGCTTCCTGATTATTTTGTATATAGTGTTACAGTTGTGATGTAATAAGGGTCTATTAGTGCCTGCTCCCACGTTTCTTTTAAAAGAAAAAGAGAGTAGTATCAGGATTTTTCCCCTAATGATAATAAACAGGCTTTAAGTATATTAGATATTACAGAAACCACAGAATTCCTTTTCATCCTAATGTGCCAGATGCTGGCAGAGAGCCTTCATATAACCTCATTCCTTCCAAAGAAACCAGGGCATTCACACATCCGAGGACCAAGTGCTTGATAGAGGGCTGGTCCAGGAGAGTGGCATCCAAAAAACAAGGGAGGGTTTAAGCCTGCTGAGAGATGACTGTATGACCAATTTGGAAGCATTCAAGAAGAGGCCAAGTAGATCAACAACCACCCTAACTCCCATTCTTGGGCCTGGATATTATTGGAATCTAGCTCACTGGTAAAGTATTGTTATTTACCTAAATCAAAATCTCTTCCCACTTTTTTTTTCCCCCTGTAAAACCTCATCTCTTTCTAGTTTTGTTTTTAAGAAAAGCTCTGGGGAGTTGGGAATGAGCAACTGAGAAGGGAGTTTCTAAAACTGACAATCATTAGCTTATTTTGTTCACAAAATAAAATTATCATTAAAGCCAGACAGTTAAGGGAAAGAAGATATGGTGCTTACTCCCTCATATATAATCCCAAACATACCAATTTACACATATCCTGAGATAAACAGCATTCCTTTTTATTTTTTTTTGTAACCAATTGAATTTTTATTTAAGTTTGCTACATGAAAACTGACAAAGTGATTTATCAGAGGAGATTCATTTTTTAGACATAACAGTAATGTTAACATTAAGATTTACAATGCAAAACTCCAAATGAGTCAAGGCTCTCTGGGATGGGATGGGGTATACTAGTTCTGCTAGAGTCCCAGGAATGTGCTGTAGAATGCCCATGAGAAATGCCAAATCTGATGGGAAAGAGTGGAACTAGGCTCTTATGTACCTGTCCCCCCACCAGTTCTTTGAGGCACTAATTGTCTCCTCCTTGATTACTACAAGCATCATAACTAGTATACCCACAGTTCACCTTTCAGTCAGGTCACTTCATAGAAACAAACCAAGCAAAAAAGACCAAATCCTATCATTCAATTGCTTTTGAAAGTCTCCATGAAAAGGTTCCAACTGTTTTGAAGGAGTGGTGTAACTTTTTTGGTAACTCTAGTGACAAAATTTTGTAACCACAAATACACATATAAGATTTGGCAATTTGGGTAGTACTTAAGAAGGCAATAAGAATCCAGAAATTTATTGGGGAAACACTCAGAAAATTTATAATGTGCTAGGTATTCTACAGGAAACCTTTTACATCTTTTCATGTCATTGTGAAAGCTCATCTACAGTTGCTCTCCTGAAGTCACCACAAGGCATGCCCCTGCCTCCCTACCGCACAGCTTCCAGCCTCAAACTCCACACTGGAATCTCATAACAGGATCATCATCTTGTAACGGCTAAACTCCAACTCACTCTACGAGAGACAGCTCAAATGTCTTCTTACCAGTCCCTGAAAACCTTCCCTCATCCAAATTAATCACTCCAGGTATTACCAAGTAGCTACCTTTGGTACTCACTGGCACTGTTTGCTGAATCCTCACAATAATCCAATGAGGTAAGTAAGCTGTAACAAGGTAATAATCAGAAAACAAAATAGAAAAGCTATGCCTCTAATATACAGGGGATACAGGAATTAAATCTAAAATAAATTAAAATGTGAATCTATGAGCTTCAACAACTGTATTATCATTTTAGCATAAAATATAATTTTTGTATATTTTTGTACTGATGCCGGCATTCACAATACCTAGCATATTAAAGAGTTTTTCAATAAATGTTCACTGAAGGCTTGATAAATTCAGAGGGTTTTATAGAATGGAGGTACTGAGGTTATCCTCAGTGAAAGCCCTACTAAGCTAAATGATTCTTTTACCTAGATATAATTCTCCTTTAATCATGTTTCTGAGAAACAGGTAAGTGTCATGCAAATAGTAGAGACCAATAATCAATGTGTAATTGAGGTAAAGAAAGAAAAATGAGAAACTTTTGTATTCCAATAATTACATTATTTTTAGTAAAACTTAAGAGTAGTCACACATTGATTAGACACTTATATAAATGTATCAAAGATTAGACAATATGCTTCAGTAGACAGCTCCCAAAGATCTTCTCCTAATGGTATTAATACCCTTGTATCTTCTCTTTCCATAATGAACAGAGTTAATTTGAACAGCCAGTAGGATCCTGTGGAAATGATGTCATAAAAGACATGGCAACTTCTAGTTTGTTCTCTTTGATCACTTATCCTAAGATAAGCCAGCCAATATTACACTGATGTTTGAGCAGACTCAGGGAGATATCCATGTGGTGAGGAACTCAGGCCTCCTGCCAACAACCAGTGCTAATTTGCTAGGCATGGGGGTGAGCCACTTTGGAAGTAGATAGTCCATACTAGTCAAATCTTCATATAGTCTCTGTACAATTTGGCACAGCATTTGGACTGGTATCTCCTCAAAGACACTGATCCTTCGGCCATTCCTGGATTCCTGATCAAAGAAACCAGGCAAGATTTAAAAAGTACTGTTTTAATCTCTAAGTCTGGGGCAACTTGTTATATAGCAATAACATACACTATTACCACCCACATAACTTTCATTTAAATTAGTTTATAAGAATGCAAGTAGAAGTAATTGATGTTAATACAATATTGGGTTATTGTAATTCCTAAACACTAAACAAATGCCAAACAAAATGTTCAAGTACAACTCAAGCAAAATAAATTCCAGTTTCCAAGGAGTTCTGCCTTTTCCTTCCATTTTTACAAAAGAGGTAAAGGATGCAAGCCCTTCATATCCTGATAGATGTCTCTTAATGACTGCTTACTAGTTGTTAGGTATGTCCCCTCACTTCAAAGTAGGTCCACAGGAATGATAATCAATGGACAGCAGTGGCATTTCTTTCTATGAGAAAAGACTTCATAGCTCTGGTTGTTTAAATATTATAGGTCAGATAAGAAAAAAAATCAGATAAGAAAAAAATCTAAGAAATTTTGGAGGAAACGAACAACTGTCTACTCTGACTCCACTATGCTTGGAAAGTTTTAAAACAAACAGCAAATTTATTTTTATTGAGAAGAGAAAATTCATCTGAATTCTGAATATTAAGCTATAGATAAGGTGTGGTACCTTATTTTTGTAAGTGATATTCTTATTTTTTTTTTTTTTTTGGTACTGGGGATTGAACTCAGGGGCACTTGACAACTGAGTCACATCCCCAGCCCTATTTTGTAGTTTATTTAGGGACAGGATCTCACTGAGTTGCTTTGCACCATGCCATTGCTGAGGCTGGCTTTGAAATTGCAACCCTTCTGCCTCAGCTTCCTGAACCATTAGGATTACAGGCATGTGCCACCATGCCCAGTTTTTCCTTCCCTCTTTTGACACAAAAACTTAATAACGTACATTCAAAGATAATGCCATCCTGCTAAAAGCAATAAACAATGTTAGAAAGAAATTTTAGGTTTTAGATATTCCATGTGAAATATTAACACAATAAAATGATATAACAATAATACCTTCTCAGCCTGACTTTCCCATAGCCGTGCAAGTGACTTCCCTGGTCACCAAGGTGCATGCATATTGGGGTTACCTTTACCTTTTCTATAAGTTGTACCAAAACATCCACTTATGTTCTTTAATTTGTACCATTCCTTCAAATAAAGAAATTTGGTACCCCCCCCAAAAAAAAAAACAATAATACCTTGACTTTCTGTGGGAATAAGTCCATTATAATGTTATGAGCTATATGAATCTAAAAAGCAGAGGGCAATGAAAATAACAAAAATTAATTACATAATAAAATTTACCAAGACCTTATCATATTTAAAAATAGAAAGATGAAGATATGAATTTCTTTCTAATAACTGTGCAATATTTGTGAGATGTAATATCTAGTATTACTAGACTAATATCTAGTAACAATAACACCAAATAAATATTTGGTAAGCAACAAAGGACTTGAGAAAAAGCTATAATAAGTTCAAATAAGAGACAAATCACAACTCGTGGGTATCCAAGAAGCCTTCATAAAATAGTCCCTCGTATTTGTATGTGGCTACACATTTTTCTAGTATTTTCATATTAATATATTAATAGTCCCATTACTCAGATGACAAACTTGAGGATCATAAATATTGAGTAACTTGATTAGAATACAGTTACTGGTGTTAGAGAATAACAATATATACTCAGAAAATTAGTCCTAGGCACCACTTTATGTGCAATTCAGACACTGTTTACAATGCAGTGAATGTATATCCTACAATCTCCATTTTAAAGATGAGGAAACATAAGATTTCAGAAAGATTTAGTACCTTTTCAGATTATATGGCTAGTCAATTGGAGAGCCCTGATTTGAACTCAGTTTCCGATTATCCCAGGTTAATTCACCTATCTCTTGCTGCTTTTAGTATTCACACTCTTTACTGAACCTTCCCTCTCTGGCTCATATTCTGTCCATAAACCACAATGAACTGAAATACATCCCCATTGGTATTATTCATTATTAAATGTCACTAAGAAATAGGAAAAGCAGCCGAGACAAAGACAAAGACAGGGATATGATCAATTACTGTTTAAACACTAAGTAATCCTTTCTGTTAAATAGATCTAAACTTTACCAGATAAGCTACAGAATGATTATTTGTATAGGGTTTCCTTCCTCAGGCTAATACTTCAATATCCCACTTGTCAGAGAGTTATTTTCAGAAGACCAACTTCAGAGTTTTGATTAGTATTCATCAAATTATCTAGGTGTCTTTTATTTACGATTTATTACTCCAATTTGAATCAAGAAGGAAGGAAAGAAGGGAAAAAAAGAAAAACACACAAACTAGTAAATACATATAGATTACGACAAACACAACCACATGAATAGTAACTGTGTTTTACTATAAAATACGTATCAGTCAGATGTGATACCAGGACATATTAAAGGGTTACATCAAACAAGCACTCATAAAAAAAAAATAGTATGGTCACTGGTGCAGTACAGTGAATATAATTACAACAACACACACCACCCCTCCCGGCTCACCCCCACCCAAACCCCACATGGCTAGAAATCAGTGTTCAGAGCAAACATTCAAACTGATGAAAATTTTAGGAGACAAAGAATGTGAAGAACAGATGAGAAAGAAGGAACCTTCCATAAAGGAAACATCATAAGGCTTTTTTACTATCATTGAAAGTATAAGGCTCTGTTGGAGACAAAGTATATGTTTGCAGAGGGATGTGGGGAGATACATATACCCCTCAAAGAGCTGCTTTCTAAGAGGAAAAATTCAAAGAAGTTAACTAGTTTTTCACTTGAGTGAAATAAAACACAAAGGTTTAACCAGGAGGTGTAACCCATGCTCTTAAAGATATAGTTTCCAGGAAAAGACAAAAAGTGTCTCTGGTGGTTTCCACATTATGCTATTGCTGTTAAGATTCACTCCTCTACTGTGCCGTGGAACCCTGTCTTCTTTATGGTCCCAGCACCTAGCACACTCAACAAATGAGGAATCTGGCACATTCAACCTGGGAAGGCAAGGAGGAAGGGCCTTATATAGCAGGAATTATACATGCCATTTCCTGAAGCAGCTGTAAGTGAGGCTAGCTGATGAAAATCTTTCTTTTTACCCCTGTCCCCTGAAAAGAAGGAGCATTTGGGAGGTGTGGTCCTAAATTTTTTTTAAGTGAAAAAAAATTCTAATTAAACAAACAAGCTTGTTTGTAGCTTTATGTTATATAGCTTTATTAACATATTTTTGACATTTCAAATGTTGATTACAGTCACCACCTCCTGGTTGTCCTGGAAAATTTTCTAAATACTAGATTGCTCTAGTTAACTTCTTCTTAGATCATGGGATTTGATTATCCAGCTTTACTGTGTGAATTAACCATCTGTTCAATAGTATTGAGACAATAATAAAAATCCTAAAATTGCTTGTAAATACCTGACAGTTTTGACATGCTGGCTCTGCATAGATGTTAAAACTGTCCCATTTTTTTCCCCCTAATGGTCTCAGAAAACTATTTTAAAATTCCACAAAGAAGGGTAAGTTAGGAAGGACTTCATTTTTAAAAATAATACTGATTAATTTCAAATGACAATGATTTTCATTCTCCTTGTAAAATCACAGCTGACAGAAAATCTTTAATATATGTTTAAAAATATGTGTATACACACACACACACACAATAAAGAATGTTCTACTGGTGAACAGAAAATTACTGTACTATGTTGAAATGTTCAAGTATGTTTTAAATAATTACCTTATTTCCTAAATGGAACTACTTCATAATGTATGTTAATCTTGATAAATGTCTCATTTCAGTTCAAAGAAAAGCATAAGCAATATAAAAAGCTAACTTATATTGAAGAAAAGAATATATTTAGATTTAATTACCACTTAAGCCAAGCATTCATATAGTTTATACTTTACCTGGTTCAGAAACCTTACCATTTCCTGCCATCCACCCTGCCTGAATGAATGGAAGCCTTTAGATCATTCCTGGAGTTACAGTGTACCATAGTATGTGTTCAATTTTCGTGTACTCTTTCTCTTTATTGAAAGCATACGGTATTGATTAAAATTTAGCCTCAGGCTATTCAAAAGCTGAGAGGCAAGAATGTAGTTTACATAGTGTGATTAGATTAGTTCCTGTCATGAATGCTCACTGCCTAGTGTTTTCTCAAAAAGTTGAGTCTGATCCTGCCTCAGGTAAAGGAAAAATGGTAGAAATACAAAAGGGTCAGAGCATAAAAATAAATCAGGGAGGAGGAAGGGAAGAAAGAAAGGAAGAAAAATAATTAAAGTAAACACAAGAGGAAGCAAAAAGGGGAGGAGAGGCAGCAAGTAATGGGGAACTTTGTCAGTGTCATGAGATGCCAATGATCACTGGAAACACCAGGTCAGACAGGAAACATGGAAGAAGTCACTAGATGTCTAATCCTACACACGTTAGATAAAAACTGAGGTAAGAGGGGTAATGAATAGAGGTGCTCAAAGAAGAAGCAGAATGACCTTGAGTGACTCAGAAGCTGGGGGCAGCCTACTCACCATGGGTCTCTCATAGACATATGCAACCCCTACGGCCTGACAGTCCAGGGGACCCCAAAAAAGTGAAGTCATGCATACTGCATGAATCAAGGCTCTAAGGAGAGAACTGGCCTTGACCTCTATGCATTATGGAAGTAGTACAGACAACAGCAAACACCCTAATCCCAGACAAAGGTGCCAAAAACATATACTAGAGAAAAGATAGCCTATTTGACAAATGGTGCTGGAAAAACTGGGATATCTATATGCAGCAAAATAAAATTAAGCTGCTATCTCTCACCATGCACAAACTCAACTCAAAATGGATCAAGGACCTAGGAATTACACCAGAGACCAGAGACCTTGCACCTAATAGAACAAAAAGTTGGCCCAATCTTCATCATGTCAGATCAGGCCCTGACTTCCTTAACAAGACTCCTATAGAGTAAGAAATAAAATCCCAAATCAATAAATGGTAGGGGTGGGGGCTGGGTTCGATTCTCAGCACCACATATAAATAAATACAATAAAGGCTCATTGTCAACTAAAAAATATTTTTAAAAAAATCAATAAATGGGATGGATCCAAACTGAAGAGCTTCTTCTCAGCAAAAGAAACAATGAGGTAAAAAGAGAGCCTACAGAATGGGAGCAAATTTTTACCCCATGCACATCAGATAGCACTAATCTCTAGGATATATAAAGAACTCAAATCATTTAACACCAAAACCCCAAAAAACTCAATCAATAAATGGGCTAAGGAACTGAAAAGATACTTCTCAAAAGGTGATATACAATTAATCAACAAATATATGAAAAAATGTTCAATTTTTCTAGCAATTAGAGAAATGCAAATCAAAACTAAAATTTCATCTCACTCCTTTCAGAATGGCAGCTATTAAGAAATAACAAATAACATTAAGTATGTGGTGGGACTAGCCAATCTGGAATGAAGTATGGAGATTCCTATGGAACCACCTTTTGAGCCAGCTATCCCACACCTTGGTGTATACCCAAAGGACTTAAAAACAGCATAACTATAGTAACGCAGCCACATCAATTGTAGCAGCTCAATTGACAATAGCTAAATTGTGGAACCAACCTAGATGCCCTTCAATAGATGAATGGATAAAGAAACTGTGATATATATATATATACACAATGGAATACTACTCAGCATTAAGAGAATAAAATCATGGCATTTGCAGTAAATAGATAGAGCTGGAGAATATCATGCTAAGTGAAATAAGCCAATCCCCCCAAACGAAAGGCCGAATGTTTTCTCTGATATATGGATATTGATCCATAATGGGGGTCGGGGAGAACATGGAAGGAAAGGAGGAACTTTGGATAGGGCAAAGGGGGGAGGAAGGGGAAGGGAGGGGATATGGAAAGATGGTGGAATGAGATGGATATCATTACCCTATGTACATGTATGAAGACATGAATGGTGTAACTCTACTTTGTTTAAAACCAGAGACATGAAAAATTGTGTTCTATATGTGTACTATGAAATGCATTCTGCTGTCATGTATAACAATTAGAATAAATAAATAAATTTAAATTTAAAAAATTCTGGCATTGTCTTATCTCAACGGCCTGGGAGATGCAAGATCATGGAGCAGGAAAACCTGATGAATGTAAAAGATCGTGCCTACCTTCTGGATGGGACTGAATCCAACTTGGGATGCTGGGAGGCTAGTAATCTCAGCCTTTTAAGACTGTGGATAAGTTCTGCTACAAGGGTCATAATCATCAGGGCAATCATTTGCTAAAAGCCAAGGTTGAAAAAAAATCACACAAAACTTCAGTTTTATAGTGCCTACTATATACCAAGCCACTGACCTAATTACCTTATGCATATTGATTTATTTAATTCTCTTAAATAATCCTAGGAAATAGGAAGTGTCCTCATTTTCTCAGGCTAGAAGAACAGGGTAGTTAAAATACTATGATCCACATTTTGATTCAGTTATCCCAATCCTTGGTATATATCCAAAGGATTTACAATCAGCATACTACAGTCATGCAGCCACATCAATGTTTATAGAAGCTAAATTCACAATAGCTAAGCTATGGAACAACCTAGGTGCCCATCAACAGATGAATGATAAAGAAAATGTGGTATATATACACAAAGGAGTATTACTCAGCCATAAGAATAACTATGGCATTTGCCTGTTAAAGTATGGAACTGGAGACTGTCACACTAAGTGAAATAAGCCAGTCCCCAAAAGCCAAAGGTTGCATGTTTTCTCTGATATGTAGAAGTTAACATACAGTAAGGGGGGGTGCATGGGGAAGAACAGAAGTTCAGTAGATTAGACAATGATGAATGGAGGAAAGGGAGGCAGGTAGGAAAAGAAATGTGGAATGAATCTGACATAATTTTCTCACACACATACAATGAAAACAACACAGTGAATCCCATTGCCATGTACATCCATAAGAATGGGATCCTAATAAGATATATTCCATATTTATATAATTATATCAAAATATATTCTGTCATGTGTAACTAAAAAGAACCAATAAAAAAAATTACTTTGACCCAAGTCTCCCAGCTAGTAAATGGCATGTACCTATGAGGTCCCTGGGGACCTCAGTGTGTGCTTCTAACCACTCTACAGCCCTAGCAGTGCGCTGGTGAAAGCTTGCTCTTCTGTCCTTTTCTCCCCACATAGTGATTTCAGCTACACCTCCCCAAGTTCCACACCTGTGAGAGGAAGATAAGACCACTTGCATAATGGCTGTTTTTAATCTGAATGCAGCAATTTACTTTCTAACCTATTAAATTTAGTCTATTTTAATGTTTAAGACATTGTTTTAAGCTATTAAGGAATTCTTAATCTCTCATTTTAACATATTATATACCATTAAGTATTTATTTAAGACTATTAATATGCCAAAGCAAGAATAGTGAAGCAGAGGGCATCACAATACTGTACATCAAATCATACTACAGAGCTATAATAACAAAAACAGCATGGTACATCACAGTGAATCTCAACATTGTGTACATCCACAAGACTGGGATCCTAATTAGAATAAGATATACTCCATGTTTACATAAATACGACAAAATAGACTCTACTATCATGTAAAACTAAAAAGAACAAATAATTTTTAAAAATTCCAAGTTGAAAAAGATGTGGATCATCATACCATTCACATTGAAATCATTTTAAAGAAAGTTCCCTAATAGATACATCTGTAAAGCACACAGTACTTGCAATTTCATACAATAAAAGATATTTGCCTGAAATCATACGTGTTCAGTTAAGTTTCTCTCTAGCCAGAGCAATTAGGCAACAAAAGGAAATTATAGGGATATAAATAGGAAAAGAAGAGCTCAAATTATCTGTTTGTTGATGACATAATCCTTTATTTAGAACCCCCTCCCCCCAAAAAAATCCCACCAGAAAAATTCTAGAGCTCATAAATGAATTCAGTAAAGTTGCAGGAAACAAAATCAACACCCATAAATCAATCCCATTCCTATACTCCAATGATGAATATGAAGAAAAAGAAATTAGGATAACTATCCTATTCCTCAAAAACCCCCAAATTTTGAGAATTAATCTAACAAAAGAGGTGAAAGGCCTCTAAATGAAAATTAAAGAACACTAAAGAAAGAAATTTAAGACCTTAGGAGATGGAAAGACCTCCCACATTCTTGATTAGGCAGAATTAATTGTATAGTGCTTTTGGTATTATGACCATTTTGACTATTAATACCAAAAGCACTATACAGATTCAATGCAATTCCTACCAAAATTCCAATGACATTCTTCAGAGAAATAGAAAAAGCAGTCATGAAATTAATTTTGGAAAAATAAGAGACCTAGAATATCCAAAGCAAGAATAGTGAAGTAGAGGGCATCACAATACTGTACGTCAAATCATACTACAGAGCTATAATAACAAAAACAGCATGGTACACCACAGTGAATCTCAACATTGTGTACATCCACAAGACTGGGATCCTAATTAGAATAAGATATACTCCATGTTTACATAAATACGACAAAGTAGACTCTACTATCATGTAAAACTAAAAAGAACAAATAATTTTTAAAAATTCAAAAGCAAACAATAACAACAAAACAAGACAAACAAACAACAACAACAAAAAACCAGCATGATACTGGCACTATAACAGGCACAAATATCAGTGAAACAGAAGACAGAGAGACAAACCCACATCGATACAGTTATTTCATACTAGACAAAAATGCCAAAAGCATATGATGGAAAAAAGATAACCTTTTTAACAAATGGTGCTAGGAAAACTGGAAATCCTTATATTGTAGAATGATTTTTAACATTGATCTCTCAATCTGCACAGAATTCAGTTCAAAGTGGATCAAAGACCTAGGTATTAGACCAGAAACCCTGGACCTGCTAGAAGAAAATACAGGCCCAACACTCCAACATGTCAGCTCAGAAACTGACTTCCATAACAAGACTCCTAAAGCACAAGAAGTAAATTAAAAAATCAATAAATGGAATGGCAGCAAATTAGAAAGCTTCTACCCAGCAAAGGAAATAATCAACAGAAATAAGCCAACAGAATGAGAGAAAATCTTTATCACCTGCACTTCAGGGCATTAATATCCAGGATACACGAAGAACTCAAAAAACTTAACACCAAAAAAACAAATAACCCAATCAGTAAGTGGGCAAATAGACACTTCTTAAAAGAATAAATACAAATGGTCAACAAATAAGTGAAAAACATGTTCAATATCTCAAGTAATTAGAGAAATGTAAATTAAAACTAGACTAAGATTTCATCTCACTCCAGTTAAGAATTATCAAGAATACAAGTAACAATAAATGTTGGGAGGGATGTGGGGGAAAAGAAGATACACTCATACTTTGTTGGTAGCACTGCATAACTGATGCAACTAATCTGGAAAGCAGTATGGAAATTAAAAACTAGGAATGGAACCACCATATGACCCAGATATTCCCAATCCTCAGTTTATACTAAAAGGATTTAAAATCAGCATACTATATAGTGACACAGCCACATCAATGTTTACAGCAGCTCAATTTACAATAGCTAAGCTTCAGAACCAACCCAGGTTCCCTTCAATAGATGAATGGATAAAGTAAATATGGTGTATGTACACAATAGAGTATTACTTGGCCCAAAAGAACAACTTTATGGCATTTGCTATAAATGTATGGAAGAGGAGACTATTATGCTAAGTGAAATAAGTCAGTCCCCAAAAGTCAGAGGCTGAATGCTTTCTCAGATATAAGGGAGCTAATCAAAAATAAGCAGGAGGGGAGATAAAAAAATAAATAAAAGAATAGAAGAAAGATCAGTGAAGTTCTTAGGGAGGGAGTAGGAGGCTGAATCAGGAGGATTGTCAAGTTCAAAGCCAGCCTTAGTAACTTAGTGAGATCCTGCCTCAAAATAAAAAATAAAAAGGCTGGGTATGCAGCTTAGTGGCTAAACACCCCTGAGTTAAATCCCAGTACAAAGCAAAACAACAACAACAAAAAAACCACACACACACAACACACACACACACACACACACAAACACAAATCAATGGTGTAGACAAAAGGGAATGAAGGAAAAAAAAAGTGGGATAAGATAGGGAAAGACAGTGGAATGAATCTGACCTAACTTTCCCAGTACATATATGAATACACCACACCACAGTAAATCTCACCATCATGTATATCCACACTATTAAATAAAACAAACTATAAGTAAATGCAAAAAGATCAGTAGAATAGAGGGAAGGAAGGTTATAAGGGGAGGGTAAATGGGAGGGGAAGGGAAAGTACTGGGGTTTGAATTAGAATAAATCATATACCACACTTTTGTAATTATGTCAAAATGAATTCTATTGTCATGTGTAACTAAAAAGAACCAATAACAAAAAACAAAACAACAACAACAACAAAACAACAACAGCAACAAGAACAAAAATACAAAATGGAAAGGAACGTAAAAACAACAACAAAAAGTTAAGTTTCTGCAGTTTAAAAACAATCTCCTCAAGCCTGTTATTCAGAAAACAAGTAAATGTACCCACAAAATGTGAACATTAAACAAAAATGTAGAGAAAGGACCCAGCACAATTCTTCATGTCTCATATCTTCTCAATGTTCTTACAAGTAAGTCAGCAGACCTGGAAATAAACCAATAGTGATCCAAAATGACAAAATAATTTTGTTTTATGGAATTTATATTGAGTTTAAAAACTTATAATTTGCGTGCTGTCAAAGAACATGTGACAAAAATTTATTTCATAAAGAAGAAATAATAAACTCAACTACACTACAAAACCCTCTGATGGAGAGAGGGCATCTGTACTTTAGAAGGGAATCACTTATAAGGAACCTGAATGATTTCCCAAACTCCTTTGCTGATTTCCATATTCTCCCCATTTGGGTGATATTTCACAAGATGCTTTTGATGAAAGCACAAAAATGATTAAGGAGGAAGATACTTTCCACCACATACAGAAAGCTATTATAATAGTTATTGCATTTACTTCTTAAAGTAAATGTTTTTTTAAACTGATGATAATGACCATTCTGTCATGCATATGTATGTACTTTTTTCTTAAAATAGACTATGTAAGGAACCTTTGGTTTTCCTCCTCTAAAGAAAATATATAATTATGAGTATTACAGCATAATACTCATAATTTGGCCCACCTAGCCAAACAAAAGAATGAAAAGTTCTCATTTGTGGGTTAAGTATCTTGTTAAGTTAAACCCACTAAAGACTTTGAAAGACACCTTACATTTGCTTCAAATGTTTTTTAATCATGGGAGAGGGTACTTAGAAAATTTGATGAAAAACAAAGAAACAGACCTAAGAATGGAATCCAGCTTCTGGTTACCTAAATTTTTTAAACCACCACCTTGAATTTACCACTGTGAACCTCCTAGGGTTCACCTATTCCAAGAGAATTTTCCTAACTCCTCATTCCCCCGCAAAACTGGCCACTACATTCCCTAGTGCTACTTACCAACAGAGGCACAACTGTATTGTAGATCTATCTCCTGAACCAGATTTGTGGAAGTTCTTCAAGGCACTGTCTCTGCATCTATCACTCCCACACTACAAAGAACATCTAAGCATTCATCCAGGGAAACCAGCATGGAATGGTAGAAAACCAGCATGGAATGGTAGAAAACCAGTAGTGGTGGAGCTGTCCCTGGGTTGGAATATTTGTTCTGTTACCATTGCAAGCTTGGACAAACCATTCTGGGCCTTGGTTTTCACAGAAATAAAATGGGGGGGGTTAAAAAAAAAAGAATTTTCAAGAGAGTTTTGAGATTTAAATGAACGAATAAAGACAAAGAACCTGGCACACTACAAGCACTCAGATGTTATAAATAAAATTATTGTTACTGTTTTTAAAAATAAATCTCCAGGGCTGGGGTTGTGGCTCAGTGATAGAGCACTTGTCTAGCATGTGTGAGGCACTGGGTTCAATCCTCAGCACCAAATAAAAATAAATAAATTAAATAAAGGTATTGTGTCCACTACAACTAAAGAAAATTTAAAAAGAAAAAGTCTCCAATGCCTCACACTCAACTCAATACTTAACCTCACTGTCCCTGGGAAGTTCACACCAATTATTTGATTATCAGAGAGTCAAATCTTAATCCTACATGATTTCCTCTTTGCCTTCAATATTGCTGACCATCTCTCTGATCTTGAGGCTCTTTTTTCTCCTTTGTTTCCAGGGAGGACATCAATCTCATTTTTTCTCTCTTGGCTTCTCTCCTTATCTAGAGCTGGTAAAGCTTTTGGCCATTTGATTCTCTTCTTACCATACCTTCTACAGACAAGGTTATCTACTACGACCACATGTGTCTTCAACTACTACCACATGTGTCCAATCTATTGACAGATCACATCCAAAGAATAATTAGAAGAATGACTGGGCTCTGTCAAGTTCCCTTTGAGCTTTTAATCTTTATTTCTAACTGCCTTCTAGGTAATCTTCATGTAGAACAGAACAGAAGACCTTTCTCTTGTCTACTCTCTTGAATGTGCTAAGGTTAAACACTGTGAGGTACTAACTACGAAATCTGTTTCTCCTGGATCTGGTATCCTGTTAGCTATCAATTCTACCTATTCTAATTCCCTAATCGCTGGCCAAAATGTCCTCTTAATTCCCAAAATGAAATCCTTCATTAAGGTTTCTATATTCTCACTCTTTATTATTGTACCACCACCTTCTGGTCTCCCAGGTTGGAGGCAGAGAGACCAGGGTCCTCATAAATAATGCCACCAGAATAATCAGTTTATACTAATCCAGTCATGACCATTTTTTTCATTAAACTTCGTGTGCACATTTGAATATCACAATCAATCTACTAGAATATATTTAATAAGTGCCTCCTATGCTGAATAAAACTCTAGCTCCCTAAGAGTTCTGATAAACAGTTCCTGCTTCTTAAAATCCAATTTGGCAAAAACAGTATTCTGTTGCTTATGAGCCACCATTAATTCTAAGAAAATTATTCTGTTTATGCCCTACATATGCTTAATTAACATGGCCAACAAGAAAAAACTGCTATTTTAACAATTTATTTTCTTATTACTTAATGGCTCAGCGGTAGAGCACTTGCCTAGCATGTTCGAGGTGCTGGGTTCAATCCTTAGTACCACTTAAAAATAAATAAATAAAATGAAAGTATTGAAAAAAAAGTTTTTTAAAAAAGAAGTACATGGGATACTTTTAAGTGAGTAATTGAGCAATTTTTTAAAAATAGTCACTATCCTGGTCCAGTATAAAATTGCTCAATAAATTCAACTGGAAGTTGAAGTCTATCCAGAAAGAAACAGGTCAGTAAATTAACCCAAAGCAAGCTAGATAAGCAACTCCTTTACTTTTAAAATTTAAAATTACACATATGAAGGTACAAAGTGGACAGACATAAAAAAAAAATATTCTCCAGAAGAAAAAAGGGAATGCCAAGGAGATACTCATACACACAAAAAAAATAACACAAAGTAACCAAACTTGTAAAGAAGCATCTTAGCTTACAAAAGTTTTGAGTTAACTTGAACCATCTTAGGTAGAGAATGAAACATGAGAAAGCAGAATGGAAAGTTCAATGTATTTTATATCTGAAGTTAGAACGAAAATAGTAATATGTCAGTTAAATTAAAATTTAGAAATGGTTGTATGTGGGGGGAGGGCAAGGTCTCACATTTAGTTCACAGACTGAAATATTCCCATCTATTAAAAAAAAATCTATATTTAACTGCCAAACCACAGCTCCCATGTCTGAATGTGTAAATACCTGCACATGGCATTCACCAGGCTATAGCTTGTTTAAAACATTTGGGAGGATGGAGAGGAGTGTTATAATCTTAGCCCTTGTTTCTTTTTAGAATACATAAACTATACCTAAAATTTACTAAGGCTTTAGGTTATATGAGGTTGATCCACATGTAAATATGCACTAAACAGATAAAATATAAATATGCCCTACATATGCTTAATTAACATGGGCATAAATAACATCACAACAAACCCACTTACGACTTTTTATTAAGACCATTCTATAATCAAATTAATGTGCCTCTTAACAGACACACTTCTCTATTTCATTAAAGAGAATACACAAACAATAATGTAACCTTCTTACCTAAGTCAAACACATGGATGTGCTTAAATATCTTAATTTATTTTTGGAGCTATTCTGACCTATGATATTCTGTGATGTTTTTAGGTTGAGGCCTACCTCTGATGGTACCAGGAACACAATGCTCAGCATGGAGTAGAGGGCTCTGATCAGAAAATCTAAACACCAGAAGTGGTTACTTCAAAATTTTTGAGGGCATTTTGTTCATAGTCTTCTGGATGGATTTTATTTGGTGAGCTTGCTAATTAGCAGATGAATTAACATTAGAACTGGGCTCACAATGATGGAATTAAAGGATTCATTTGTGGGCTTGCTAAAATGTTTTGTAGGCCCTCCAACCCTTGTATGTGCAGCAGTTTAGTCTGAAACTTGGTTACATTATATTCTGTATATAAGACTGTGAAAGAGCAGGTAACTCCCACCAGCTTTAAGCTTTCTTCACAGATACCATCAACTACCTACTATCTCTCCCAAAGACACCCAAGATTTGGGTATGACCAAGTATACTATGAGAACATGGTTTGGATACCTGTTATTTTATAGAATGTACAAACTTTATGTAACTTAATTCTGCATGGGACTGTGAATGATGTTTAGCTTACATTCTCACAGGCTTGCTGTGACAATCAAATCACAGAAAAGATAAAAATGACTGAAACCATCAAGTACCATAATCATGTGTAATATTATTACCACCTTCCTGAATTACACTGTAGGACAGAAGAGTGCTGGTCTTGTTATCTTACCTCTTTCCTAGATGTTAGTTTTATCCACATATGCTTGATTTTAACGCCTTCATTCTGTTGCTTCTGAAACTCCACCCCATTCACACATGTGCACATGCACACATACATGCTTCTAAAATCTAAAACACTCTGAACTGTAAATATGATAAGCAATACTTGTTATTATAGTAATTAAAACAATCTCAGCATTGGCATAATTAATTGTAGTACACATAAGATTAATATAAATATTAGGTAAGAATTAATAAATATAGGAATAAGACAATGTGGAGGTTTTGCGACCACCCCTGCAGATACTCTAACTTATAAACAGGTGATGTTGGCCTGTCTGACACAAGGGCATCATAGCTGGGCTCATTCCTAGTTATTTAGGAGTTTAGAAACAACTTGATTTGATATTAGAATGAAACAGTGCTCCAGAGTGGCTCTCTGTATCTGAAGCTCAGAAGCATCTGCATATCCACCTAGATTCCATTCTATTCTAAAAACAGTGTTAGAAGAGATTCAGCATAACTTTGAGACTTGAAACTTATCATCATTAATATAATGCCATTGAAAATTGCTCAGTACACATAAGCAAGTAAATAGAAGGCCAAGCTGAGGATCAGCAACAGGAAGCCAAAGGGAGCGACAGGGAGCAAATGAGGCTTTGATCAGAGGAATATCACAAGCCCTAGGGTCCCATTCTACACTAACCATGTGATTTTCCACTTTCATTCTTCAGTGATTGTTCTTCTGAAAAAAATATGGTACAATGACCTCCCAAGACTCTCCCTGATATCAATATCAACATATTTACAGCTATTTGATGTTTATAAAAAACAGTCTCTTTGCCCCTATCAGCTGTTTCACAGCCTAGTTGTTCTCAATGAGGATTTTCAGAAGGCTAGCTTTGTTATTTTGGAAAAATCGAAGTATATATTTGAAATAAAAAATGAAAGATGCTCAATTTTTTTCCTTACAAATATTTTAATTTGTGCACTTAAGTTGGGAAGTCATAATGCCAACAAAATTCACTAAATTAGTATACATATAACTTGTTAGCTTGCTGAATATTTGAAAGATGGAAAACACCTGCTAAATATACAAGATCAAGAATATAAATTGCAATGATTTGGGTTGTTTTTTTCCAAACAAAAAAACAAAATAAAAGCTCCAGAGTATGAAAGAGATTTACTAAAAAGTCAGGCTTTTCTTGAAATAGAGGAAAGATAAATAATAAGAAAGTTATGGGCAAACTCCCATATAAGATAGTTAGTGTTCTCTGCAATGGTTATAGTGTTAGCCCATAATCTCAGCCATTTCAAAATACTTATGCTATTGCCAAACAGGAATGAATCCATGCAAACATCTCAATGAAGCCATAAGAACATGGGTGGATACATTTATTGGTAGCAAGAATCACTCAAGGTGGAAGTCTACTTTGTAATGATGTAACAGAAGGACCCTGTCAGGGTCTTAAAAGATGGTGCTCCTAATTTCATCTCAAATATTCCCTACAGAATAATCTTTGGCTATTCACGAAGGCTTTCCGAGTTTCTTTTCTTAACTATAAATTGCCAGATCTAATTTCAATAATTGTTAAAAATAAAATTAGAGACGGGCACAAAAGTGGCTGAAAAATTAGTAGTCTGAAAAAAACCTTAAGTGAGGAGAACTAATACTGAGGGAATAAATTGTTGACTGGGGAAAGCATCCTAAAATTCTAGACCCAATCACAATTTTCTTGTGTGAAAACCCAGGTTCACACCGTATCAGAATTAGTTGTAACACACAGGACTTGTTCTGAACACAGCAGACAACCTGGGTCAAGGATGAGAGATTAATAGACCTGTTCATAAAGCTTACTGCCTTGGAATAAAGTCCACATCTTAAAAGACAGCATGTAAGATTCTCCACACCTAGCCCCAGTCACATTATCAGCCCCATTTCTCTGTATGCCTAGTGGTTACATCCCATATTGAGGGACTAGACACTGTGCTACCTCCCAAATGTACTCTGCACTTCCATGTGCCTCCTCTTGGCAGTCTCCACTGTGGATTCAGGTCGTGAATGGCTTCTTTCCAGCTTCCCTATCATATCTTGTCGTGTGTGAGTGAGTGTGTGTGTGTGTGTGTGTGTGTGTGTGTGTGTGTATGTCTGGTGCTGGGTGGGGAATGAACCCAGGGCCTTCCTTGTACATACTGGGCAAGTACTCTACCACTGAGCTATATTCCCAGCCCTCTTGCCCACCTTTATACCACTGTTCACCAGTCATGTTTGTTTTGGTCCTCTGGTATTTGATCAGTGTATATGGTCTTCTAAATAGCTTTCTCTGCTTCCTGTAGTTATTAGTAACAAGTCCTTCCTCTTTACTATTGCATTTATTTAATTATTTGATTCTGGAAATCCATGCCAAGCACATGCTCTACACTGAGATAAACCCCTAGCCTAGGGCTTTTAAAGTTCAGCATTTGCTTTGCTAAATGGTAAGCCTCTTAGAGGCAGAACCTAGTCTTTGTAACACCAACCACTATAAGTATAGTTCCTTCTACAAAAAATGTACTCCCCAAATGTTTGTGGAACAAATATAAAGAAGGTGATTTCAAGACATCCTACGGAAAGACATCAGGCAATACTCCAAAGCCAAGTTAATTCTAAAGCAATTCCAACATTTTTTAATGTAAAATCTGAAGAAGCAGACAACTTCATTCAAAACAATGACAAGAAAACAAAACAAAACTTTCAGGGGATGGAAAATTATTTTCACCTCAGCTTCTGCTACTCCCCCAGCCCACTGGGCACATCTAACTTTAATGACTCCAAGACTACATATCCTCTCCACAAACCATGTTCTTTCTTATACTCTGTTACTTTGTGTCTGTTGTTCTACTTGTCTGGAGGAGTGTCCTCACAAAATTTCAAGTCCAAGCTCAAGAGTGGATTTCCCTATTTTTCGTAGTCAGATTTAGGTCATCTTTACAGAAGTATTCACTTCCAACCTCACCCACAGAGACCACATCTCCATTTTAATCGATTATCATTACTCCCAAGATTATTTGTTTAAATGCCTGGCCCTTCATTCTATCAAAGTATCTGGAAGAAAAGGTTAGTCCTTTTTCTTTGTATATCCAGTTCAGAAACATTCAATAGATTATTACTATCTGAACAAATCAACAATAAGTAAAGGCAGTGCCCAATCCACCAACATCAATTGTCTACAAAGAGTTAACCTAAGGCCAAATGTTTTCTCTGACTCACAGATGCTAATTACAATTGGGGGGAAGGTGCATAGAATAGAGGTACTTTGGACTAGACATAGGGGAATAAAGGGAGAGGAGAGGGTATAAGGTTTAGGAATGATGGTAAAATGAATTGGACATTATTAACCTGTGTAACTACATCATGTACAACCACAAGAATGAGAAGTTATACTGCATTTATGTGTCCAATCTACTGTCATGTAAAACTAATTAGAACAAATAAAAAAAATTAAAAAATAAACATTAAAAAAAAAACAAAACAAAGAGCTAACCTACCACATTGGGTCAGGACTGCAGGCTCACACCCTCACTACGCTTTGAAGCAGCAGCTAAGCTCAGGGTGCTTCTCTAGTAGGCTCACTGTACCCTATTTCCCCAGAGACAATGCTACCACTAATGAACAGGTTCCAAGCTGGCCCATTCAGTTTCATTCAATTGGAAGAATCTAAAATAGTTAAAATTGTACTGAGAGAAATCAGGATTTCTACTTACTCAGATTTTATATTAGGAAATGCTGAGGCTACTTTAGAATTAACTTGGCTTAGGGTACTATTCAATGGCTTCCAGTACAGTATTGTTTACAAAACATACTAAAATAGTAAATAGTAAAAGTTCCCCGTTATAGATTTTAAGCTAGACTAAAATCTTAGCTCTTGCTTTTAGGTAAATACCTCTGGAAGAAGACATTCCAAATCACTGTGGTCTTCCACAAGGAACACAATGAACAAATATTCGGGGGAGGGGGGTGGAATTACACATTACATTTACAATGATGTTCAACCTCAGCTGGGCCCTCATACTGCTGTACCTTCCCTTCAAATTCCTTGGACCCCCAAACTAACTGAACAGTTGGGGCTGCTTACTTCAAAGCTTCTCTGTGTTGTTTAAACTCCCATCTTGATGCTACCTGCTTTCACTTCCAGGTAATACCTTTTTTTGCGTCCCTCACTTCATAGATAAACTTGTGCCAAATGAATATGAGTCCTGTCAGTCTATTTGGGCTGCTATAACAAAATTTTATCAACTGACTAGCTTAAAAACAAGAGAAAGTCGCATTTCTCACAGTTTGGAGGCTGGGAAATTTATGATCAATTCCACATATGGTAAGAGCCCTCTTTCTGGCTCATAGATGGCACTTTTTGCTGTGTCCTTACATGGTAGAAAGGACTAACTACTTTTATAAGAGCATTAATCTCCTTCATGAGGGCTTTGCCATCACGACCTAATCACCTCCCAAAGGACCTACTTCCTAATACAATTACCTTAGAATTTCAACAAGGGAATTTTGAGATAACACAAACCTTCAGACCAGAGTAGGTTACCTACCTGATCAGCCATTTCTCCCACTCTAATTATAAAATGCAGTTCAGATCTCATTGTCTAGCAATATTATCTAACAAACTCATTACTTTCAGTTAATCCTCATGATCAGTTTTTAAGGAAGATACCACTGTGCCTGGTTAACCCATGGATGAGCAAATTGAGGATAAAAGAGATTAAAGAATGTATCTATAGTCTCATGACTACTAAATAACAAAACAGATAGAATCTGGTTCTCCTGACCCAGAATTCACAGTGGGCCGTACCACACCTATTTCAGTACAGCCCCAACTTGTTTTCTCAATTCTCTTTCATATTTTCATGGTCCATACAAATTGACCAACTGAACCTACACAAGCATTTAAACAAAGTTGTTTCATTGAAAAAAATAGATGCCAAACTTGGGTGTAGTTCAGTGGTAAAGCATGTACTTGCATTCATGAGGCCCTGGGTCCAATCTCCAGCATCAAAAAAACAAAACTAAAAATCAAAACAACTCCCCACCAAACACCTAAAAATGCTTTCTTTTTATGATAGAAAGATGATAGAAAGCATGTTATGATAGAAAGCATATTCTTTTATAAAGAATATGCTGATTATAGAAAATTTTGGAAAACAAAAAAAATGAAAGAGTAAGATTAAAAGTCATCCACAATAAGTAAAAATGAATAATCTACAACTATACACAATATGGATGAATCACATAACCTTGAATGTGGGAAATTAAGACACAAAAGAGTACATGTGGTAACATTTCATTTATATAAAAGAAACTAAAACAGTCAAAACTATGGAATATCACTAGAAGTTGGGGGCATGAGGACCTAGGGGATGTAGAAAACACTCAATTTCTTGATCTGGCACTTGCTGCATGTCTATCATTCAGAATATAAAAATCAATGGACTGTATATTTTCATATATGTATGTATACAGACACACACACACACGTACATGTAACATTTTTGAAGCCAAACACAATATTAATATTTTATTATTTTCATTCTGGTGTTTTTCCCCTTTTGGTATGATTTAAAAAAAATAAAAATAATTATGATCATATTGTATGTGCAATTTTGTACCCTGACATTTCACCTAACATAAAAGTAAAAACATTTACCAAAATTATTATAAAAAATTCTTCATAAAAGAAATACAAATGGTCAACAAATATATGAAAAAAATGTTCAACTTCACTAGTAATTAGAGAAATGAAAATTAAAACTACATTGAGATTTTGGGGCTGGAGTTGTGGTTCAGTGGTACAGCACTTGCGTAGCATGTGTAAGGCATTGGGTTCGATTCTCAGTTCCGCATATAAATGAATGAATAAAATAAAGATCCATCAATATCTAAAAAATATTTTAAAAACTACATGGAGATTTCATCTCACTCTAGTCAGAATGGTGATTATCAAGAATACAAGTACAGAGCTGGGTAAAGCGTTTGCCTAGCATGTGTGAGGCACTGGGTTTGATTCTCAGCACTGCATATAAATAAATAAATAAAAATAAAAGTCCATTGACAACTAAAAAATTATAAAAAAAAAGAACACAAGTACAATAAATGTTGGCGAGGATGTGGGGAAAAAGGTACAACTTATACATTGCTGGTAGGACTGCAAAGAGACTGCAAATTGATACAGCCACTGTGGAAAGCGGTATGGAGATTCCTCAGAAAATTGGAATGGAACCACCATTTGACCCAGTTATTCCACTCCTCAGCATATAACAGAAGGACTTAAAATCAGCATACTATAGTGACGCTGCTACATCCATGTTCACAGCAGCTCAATTCACAATAGCTAAGCTATGGAACAAACCTAGATGCCCTTCAATAGATGGAGAAAGAAAATGCAGTATATATACACATGGTATATTACTCAGTCATAAAGAAGAATGAAATTATGGCATTTGCTGGTAAATGGATGAAACTGGAGACTATTATGCTAAATGGTATAAACCAATCCCCACAAAAACTAGAGGCCACATGTTCTCTCTGATTTGCGCATGCTGACTCACAATAGGTGAGAGGTGGGGGCGGATAGAGTTTCACTGGATTAGGAGGGTATGGGGGGAATGGAAGGGAAATGGAAATGGAAAAGACAGTGAAATGAATTGGACATAACTTTCCTAGTCATACATGAGTATACAACCAGTGTAACAACCACAGAAACAGAAAGTTATACTCCACATATGTATGATATGTCAAAATATATTCTGCTGTCATGTGTAACTTAAAAGAATTTTAAAAATTCTTAATATATACTTTTAATGGCTATATAAAAGTCCATCTGGTTCTTGTCCACATTTCCTTAACAAGTGTCCTGATATCTACATTTGTTTCAATGTTCATTACTGTAAGTATTGCTGTAATGAATAATTTTACCCTTTAAGTTTTTTTTAGCCACTCTCTCCCCTTATGCTGCCTTATATGTTTGTATTACACATTAGCCTTATGTAATTATTAATGTACTTACAATACCATCATTGCTTAGTAAAAAGCTTCCCCCAAATCAAACCACATCATTTCCCACCTCTATCCCCACAGAATATTATGTCATGATAATATTGAACATGATCAGGTACTTAACTATTCATTGAAATGTTTTCAGGAACCAAGTAAATCCTCCATTCTTACCAATCCTGATTTCAGTATCACCTTAGTGGTCCATGAAACATGAGCATTTTAGGCAGTTGTGTTTCAAACTTCTTATTTAGTCCGCATGGCTAAATGCTTACAGCCAGTTAAGTGTAGCTCTGTTTGAAGGTATAAATACTAGACTAAATACTGGATTCACTCAACAACTGGCTATGCTAAGTCTTTAGAATCCAATGAGACTCAGACAACTACCTGGCATTAAAGAGCTTACAGTTGGTGGATAATTAATATGGATGTTGCTTTTAAGAAGACCCACAGTCTAGCAGGGAAGGTAACATAAAACAAATCTGGAATCCTCCCTCTTGAACTTTCAAATCCAAGTGCACAGGCAGGAACAGATACCAGCCCCAGAGCCAGACACTGAATATTCAACCTGGCTGGGTGCCTTCATGCTTGTTAGTCTGTGGATGTGTGGGTCTGTTGTATTTAAAATATAGTTTGAAGTGTTTTACAAATATTATTAATCTTGTATCTTACAATGGTCCAAAAGGTACCATGAATTTGCATTGTCAGATATGATTATAACAATTATGATAGAAACCAAAAGACAGCTAATAAAAAGAGCTGAGTGGTTAAAAAAAATCTTTTTGTTTCTCTTTCTTTTTCTCCTTCTTTCCTCTCTCTCTCCTTTTCCTTCTTTGGAAACAGAAAGAAGACTGGAAAGACCTCTGAAGGGCCAAGGATGAAACACAAGCAGGAATGATGAGCTAGAACACAGAAGAGAGAGCTTCAGAAGTCTCCATTCTGAAGTACAATAGCATGATCAAGACCAAAGGCAGAACCTAGTCCAGTGTTAGTTCAAGAGGCCAGGACACTGTATGAGAACAGAAAGAACAAGCACAGCGAGGGTTGAGCCCACCAAGGTTCCTGTAATTCAAGAGGTGAGGGGTGAACATGAACATCAAGGGTTACTGAGGGCCTCCCCAAGGTCCCAGAGAAATCATGAAGGAACCCCTGGCACCAAGAGATTTTTAATGTGGACAAAGTTCCTCCACTTCAGAAAAAGATGCCCCATAGAACATTTAGTAGCAAGGGCAAAACTGGTTATAAAGCTTCAAAGATCCAACTGACACTCCTTGAACTGCATCAGAGTATTGCAAGCTTAAAGCCATCTTACTCACTTTGAACTTGTGAACAAATGAGTTTAAGAGTCCCCTCAGAAGCTCACCTGTTTGAAGGGAGAGCTTCTAAAATTACAGTGCAAAGGAATAAGAACTGGGCATATGGTGTAGAAAGAAGGCAAGACAGGCTCCCAGAGGAGTGAGCACCTCTTCCAGAAGGGACGAACAACCACACTATCTTTGGGACTACTGGGTATTTTGACAGGTAAAGGAGAAGTGAAACCATCTTTTTTGTATGACCAAACAGCAAGCTCATACATTTCGGCATCAATATATAAGATGGCTTATTAATTTAGCTGCACACAAGATGGTCAAGGGGTGGGAGGGTCAATAAGCAAGAGGTAGGATAGCCACCTGCGGGAGTCCTGGGCAGGAGACCAGAGTCAAATGTCAGAGGTCCTGTGTGTATTTCAGAGTCTTAATTCAACCCTGCAGGCACTGACAGGGCTGAACTTATAACAGTTCAGTATGTGAGATTTCTGTATTCAAAAGCTCATGGTGACAGGTGGAGGATGAGTCTCAGGTGAGGAGAGCAGTTCAGAGGCAGCAGACTAAATGAGAGATGATGAATCAGGGTGATGAAGGATGGGAGGCATGGAAAACTTCCTCAGCTGTCCTGAAGGTAAGATCAGAAGGACTAGATAGATGAGTCAAGGTGAGGTGGCACAGGAAAGCAAGATTAGGAATAAGATGAATAATGGTGCCACAAACCCACGCAGGAAATAACGAAGAAGTTGTGACTTGCTAATCTTAAGGAATGACATGTGGTTCAGCAGCAAGGCTGAAACTGGAGTGCAGTGCACTGAAGGAATACAGATTTGTTCGTTCATTACTGTGTATATCGGTTCAAACACACACACACACATACATACACACACCCAGAGAGATTAATGTAAGTGAATGAAAACACAAATAGCAGAATTCTTACATTACTAGGACATGGCCTCTTTCAGAACTTGATGAATTCTGCAGAAGGGAGTGGAGGAATAGGAGAAAGGCAAGGCAAGGCACAGAAACAGACATGTTGAGGGGGAAAAAAAAAAAAACACAGGAGGCCCCTTGCTGCCCATCCCGAGAAAACAGGTTAAGAAATTATGGAGCTGGAGCGAAGAGTTGAGGGCATGGGAGGTTGCAAGAAGTTCTAAATTAACATTTTTCAACCGGGATGTTACTGGCAAATTGTGAATGATGTCTTCCCCATACTCTATGATTAACACCCACCCCCACCCTCACCCCTGGGGCCCAGCCCCTGACTAGAAATATCTACACCACAGTCTCTGCAATAACCAAACACTGCTCCCATGTACTTCCAAATGGTACCAACCCATTGAGAATCCCTGGTCAAGGAGGAGGCAGCAAAGAAGACTTAATCAGAAAGATCAGACACAAGAAGAAAAGCAGATTCAATCCTCAAGCCTACAGGTCAGCTCCCCCTCCCAAAACGTAACCAGGAAGGACCTTGGTCCTCACCTCTCCACCTAGGACACTGTCTAAGCCCTCCCTAGATGGATTATCACACTCATCTTCCAGCTAGTCTTTTTTCTTTTAATATGGTGCCGCTCATGTGCTAGGCAAGAGCACACTGAGCCACAACCCCAGGCCCCCAGTTAGTCTTTTTGCTTTTATCCTTACTTCCCAAAGGCAAGCAACTTTATGGCAGCAGTGCAAGCCTTTTCAATTTTACTCATTTTAGTTAACAATAAATAGCATTTTTATATTTCTAACTCCCACAATAACACTATGAGATGGTACCATTACCATTTCCACGTTACTGATAAGACACAAAGAAGCTATGGAATTAATCCATGGTTACAGTGATACAGGACTGGGATTTTAACCCAGTTGATTCCAGACTCCAGACTCTTTCCTACCACCTCACACTGTTCTCTATTTTGTTTATTTCTCTGTTCAAGACCCTCAATTGTCCTCTTGTGTAAAAATGAAGATTCTTGTCACAGTCAATAAAGCCCTATTATAGGCCCCTGTCCCTGTCATGTCCTCTTTGCCTTATCTCTAGCCATTGCCCCTTGCTCTCCTCCAGCCTTGTCCTCTAATTGCTGTGATGTGGACACACCTGTAGGCCTCTGCCTTTGAGCTCATGATGTCCTCACTCTGGAGTATTCTTTCAGGAGTTAGGGTTAGAGAGAAGGTTCCTTCACTTCATTAAGGTTTCTACTCAAATGTGGTCACATTAGTGAGGACTTTCTGCCTATCCAATATCAAGTAACACCTCCACCCTCGCCAAGTATTTTCATTTCCCCCTCCCTGCTATATATGTATTTTTTCTCCATTTATCATCATGCAAATAATGAGAACATTACTTGCTCATTTATTAACACCCTTAGTAGCATGAGCTCTGCATGGACAGAAGAGCTTTGATCTTTATGTTTTTTCTCTGCTACATAGTAATGCATGGAAGGGAATGAAGTTGAGTTTTTGAATGAAAGAATGAACAAAAAAGAGTATTGCTATGGGGCTGGGGTGTGGTTCAGTGGTACAGCACTTGGTAAGCATGTATGAGGCACTAGGTTCGACCCTCAGCACCACAATAAATAAATAAATAAACAAAATAAAGGTATCGTGTCCATCTACAACTAAAATAAATAAATAAATAACAAAAAAAGAGTGGTGCTATGGAAGAAATGTTTCAAGCCAGAGGAAAAGTGAGCCTAAAGTGGCAATATGTTGCAAAACAATTTGGATATACTAGGACTGCAAAGTTGCTATTGACTGTGGCAGTCAAGATATTGGTGTGTATGGTTCTAAATGTTTCTGAGAAATGGTTCCTGGTTGCAGAGTAGGTGGGCAGGTGAACTAACAAAAGCAATGAACACAGACAACTCCTGTAAGAAACTGGCTGAGAATGCAAACAACTAGAAAGAACAGCAGACTCAAGAGAGACTTGAGTATACAGTTTCTAGGCTAAGAGTATGGAGCCAAGAAAAGGCGAGACTGGAATTTGGTAGAGAGAAAGGACTGCTGATGGGGAAATGCCTTGGAGATACAAACTCCAGAGTGTGGGGGATGAGAAGGGTCTCTGCATTAAGAAACAAACACTCTTCTCCCACTGTGAATGACTAGAGATGGTCCTCTACCCCTGGTACTCTCCAGAACCACCAAATTGGACAGACTGTATTAGAACCTGTCCTTTGCAAAGAGCTCTGAGGCCTGTTTGGACTCCCAGTTCAGACAGAAGGAGCAGATGGAGCTTGCCAGAGTTGGGTGAGGGGAAAGGCACCAACTCTCCACTAGGCCACCTGATGCATATTCATTTCCACATATGGACACATATAAACATGCACTTCAAAACAAGAGTGATGAATTACAAGGCTGATTTAAAAATTATGAACTTGGTGCTCAGTATGTTTCATAAATAGTCCAAAGCTACCCAGGCACAGCCAGGCTTTTAAATATAATACAATCCCTGTGGTGTTTCCTGATAAGGTACAACAGGGGAAGAGATGGCTAAGCCTGGAAAAATGACAATGAAGGGGTGATCTAGGCTAGGATATTGTTAAAGAGAGAAAACAGTGAAGTAGTTATCATTAATAACAAGCATTTGAAATTATTTAAAGGGACAAAGAGCATAGGCATCCCCCTTCATTATTGTAAGAAAGTAAATAACAAGAAGGGAAATGAAGTGAGAGAAGAAATATTTGAGTAGGAAGGTTTCTATAAAGGCTACAAGAAGGAAACTAAAAATTTCATTAAATATGACAAAAGCACATTATCAATAATTAGATTTAGATGCTTTTCACTTAGTGTTATCCAACTATGAATGTCAATTGATAAAATGGAAAAAGGATGTAACAGACAACTGATTTTAGAGAGATAGGTAAGGGCAATTCAGTGGAGGAAAAATACTCTTTATTACAGTGTTGAAATGATAAAATTTTCATATGAAAAAAATGAACTGTAATCCACAACTGATCTCATATAAAAATTAACACAAAATAGATCAAAGACCTAAATCTAAAAACTATAAAAATTCTAGAATTTAAGAGAAAATCTTTTTTTACCTCTGGTTAGGCAAAGGTTTCTTAAATGCCACACTAGACATGCAATCTATAAAGGAACAAATTCATAAATTGGAATTCCCAATTTCAACTCCTGGGGGCTGGGGTTATGGCTCAGAGGTAGAGTGCTCGCTTATTATGTGTGAAGCACTTGGTTCAATCCTCAGCATCACCTAAAAATAAAATAGAGATACTGTGTCCACCTATAACTAAAAAATAAATAAATATTAAAAAAATTAAAACTCCTGCTCTTCAAAGTCACCATGAAGAGAGTGACATTACAAACCACAAACTGGGAGAAACTCTTTGTAAATCACATATTTGATGAATGGCTTGTATTTAAAATTCAATCATAAGAAAACAATCAACCCAACAAAAACATGGGCAAAAAACCTGAAAGGACACTTCACCAGAGAAGATAGAAAAAAAGCAAAAAAGACTTTAGTAGGTGTTCAACATCACTAGTCATTAGACAAATGCAAATTTAAAACAGGGAATACGGCAATACTAAAACTCAAAAGATTATACCATGTATGGGCAAGAAAAGTAAAGGAACTACCAATGTTTATACACTGCTGTTAAGAATATAAAGTGGTACTATTAGTTTGAAAACAGTTTGGCTGTTTTTCTGTTTTGTTTTGTTTTTATCAGGGATTGAATCCAGGGGTGCTTAACCACCGAGCCATGTTCCCATCCCTTTTCATCTTTGAGACAGACCTTCTCTAAGTGCTGAGGCTGGCTTTGAACTTGTAATCCTCCTGCCTCAGCCTCCTGAGCCAATGGGATTACAAGTGTGTGCCACTGCGCCTGGCTGATTTGACTGTTTCTTAAAAAATGAAGCAAATACCTTCCACCAGATCCAGTCATTCCATTCCTATGTGCTTACCCAAGATAAAGTATAGGTTAATACAAAGATTGAATGAAAGTATTCATAACAGCTGTATTTGTAATAGTCAAAATTAGAAACAATGCAAATGTCCATCAATAGCTGCTATACATTTATACAATTTTCAGAAATGAAAAGGAATAAACAACAGCTATATCAACATGAATGAATCACCAAATAATTACTGAGTGAATGAAGCCAGTCCAAAACAAAATACATATTATATCAATCTCAAAGTCTAGAAAAGGTAAGCTACACTATGGTGACAGAAAGTAGAACAGTCGTTCAAAAGGTGGGGGAAGGATGGAAAATGAAAAAATGATAAGGGCAATGAGAAAATTTGAAGGGGGTGATGGATATGTTTATTATCTTGATTGTGCTGATGATTTCACATGCATTTATATAGTCAGACGATGTAAATTATATAGTGAAGTATGTGTAGTTTATTGCATGTCAATTATATCCCAATAAAGCTGTTTTGAAAAAGAAATACATAGGAAGTCATTATATATTAAAGAATAAAAATAAATACAAATAAACTACTATAAAGTTTCCTGACATTTAATGTATCAGGTATGAGAACCTCTTGTAAAAATGATAGAGTTTACCTTAAACATTATAAAACATCTCTAGTTTATTTCTCACTGGTATTTCTGGCAGAGTTTATATATTAAAAATCTATTCAAAATTTTAAAGCAAAAATAAGAATGAATTCTTACTTTTCTGAATAATGTCTATTCATTAAGAGAACACTAGTTTTTAATGTATATACTTATATTTGGCATAATAACTTAAGTGATCTTTCAATAATAAAATTACTATAATTAAGAATAAACATGACATAGTACTCAGAAGCCAATGCCAGTTAATGAAATGACAAAATATATCACCCATAAGAATAAAACCTGGTGGAAAATAATCATGACACTCTTATTACAACCTACATTTATACCTGACTTACTATCAAAACAAAGAGTAAAATGTATGCTACTTGAATAGGAACTATTTTTCTTAATGAATAAAACTTTGACAGTCCTGGAGCTAACTGTAATTAGCTTTGTGCTACATCTGAATAGGATTTTTTTTAAATGCTCCAAATAAGTCTTTTAAATTCTACATCAGGCTGTGAATTAAATAGGTAATAAATATTATTGGTGCTAAGGAGCTACAGGCAATTTGTTCCAGGTCACTACAGTAATAAGTAAAGGGGACAAAAAACAACATGGGTTCTGAATCCTAACTTTCCTCCACAATGGTGGCTACTTGTGATGAAATGTCCTAGGGGCACAAAAGCCCTGCACAGAGCAAATCATGTGGTTTGCCCTTCTCCAGCCACACTCCTGATGTCTTTATTACAGGTAGAACTGGGTCTAAACAAAAACCAACATAAGGCAAAGGGTCTGGTTAAAGGAGGCATATGTCTATCTTCCTGACCAGCAAAAAAGGAATGTGAAATGATGGAACAACAAGAAGAATTTCCCTGAGTGAAGGAAATGTATGAAAGCATAAGCTTCCTCTTTATGACTGAATATGTAAACTGTGCACTCCTCTTTTGGAAGAGCACCCAGCAGAGGGTTTGGCTTATCCCAGGAGCTCAAAAACACAGCCCTAACCCTCCCTGCTCTCCAATCCAAGAACACCCTAGCTGATGAAAGCCTATATACCACCAAGAGGTATCAATTTGGAAATCTAATGGTTGAGGGCTGAGGAATAAGTTCTAAAGACAACAGAATCAACTCCAAGGTCCTGGGTATACTAAGTAATCAACAAAATACAAAGCTAGAATTAGAATTACAAGGTGATAACTGAAAGAAAACTATAATTCCAAGAAATAAGCCATGAGAGAATGCACATGATTATGTAAGAAGTAGAGATTACATAATCAATAATAAGACTTATATCAAACTAATATTTTGTAAAGAGCAACCACAAAACAAAAATACTGAAAGCTTTAGAACTTCTTTGGCTAAAACAGGAATGCTTTAGTGAGGAGAGAAAAAAAAGCAACTTCCCCACCTCTAGGTGGCTCCCAGTTTTAAACAACTATTTCTTTCCCTAACTGGTCAAAGAAATGTCTAGTGACATCAACACCTGAACAGTACCTAACATTCTTAGAACTCCACCTCTCATTTTTCTCCTGGAGTTTCCCTACCTTCCTTTGAATCTGCCACTGAGCAGTGGATAGCAGCTGACTGGTGTGTTATCATGGGACATGGTATAAAATAGTATGGCATAAGACATTTTTTTTTTCCTTTCACTAATCCTATAATGATGAGAAATGCATAATTATTTTAATGATGTACTTACAAAAGGATTAGCTACAACAGAAAATCACAAGGGTAACACTAATTAAAAGATGTCTCAATTTATTACTAATATGAATTTTCCACAGAGTCCAAATGCATTAATTTTACCTGATATCTGTGAAGGCTCTTAACTATAATTCATATAACCAGCAAAGAAGGAACATAGGGCAGAGTTGGACTGGCTTTTATGTCACTTTCCAGAAAGCAAACTTAACAATGATAAATAAGGCAATGGAGATACAAATACAAAACTGATATTACTATCTTATTCATTATATCAACAAATATTTATTGAGCACCTAATATATAAAGGAATAAACTAGGCATTATCACTGCCCTTATGAGCAAGAGAGGGAAATTAAGCAATAAAACAATATGTAATTCCAAAATATGGTAAATATTAAGAAGGAAAAGATGAATATACTGCAAGGGAGAAAATTAAGGAAATCTAATTTACATAATGATAAGGTTGGCCTTCTTAGAGAAAATATAGAGAAAGGATATTTTAGCTAGCACACCAAAATGAGAAATTACTAAAGGTGATGGCCCTAAGAGAGAGAGACCTGGCACAGGAGCAATAGTCCTGAGGCAAGTCTGCTGAGAACTGGCCAAGATGCTGGCAAGAGATGTAGGTGAGGGGGCAGAGACCAAATCACACAGGGCCTTGAAGGCATGTTAAGGATTCTGTATCTTATCTCAAGAATAAATGTGCTGGGTTGGGATTGTAGCTCAGTGGTAGAATACTTGCCTAGCACATATGAGGCACTGGATTAGATCCTTAGCACCGCATAAAAATAAATAAATAAAATAAAGGTATTGTGTCCATTTATAACTAAAAAGATATTTTAAAAAAGAATAAATGTGTTACCTGGGAGCCTTAAAAACAAATGACTCTTTTTCTTCAGGGTGCTATTGAGAAAACAAACTGGAAAGAAAGGGTATACAGTGTGGCAGGAGGCTACCGAATCTGGAAGAGGTAACAATGACTTGAACTAAGATGGTAGCATGTTAAAGGATGAAAATCAGATAGATCTGAAAGAGATTTCCCAGAAAAAATGGACAGGATTTTGTGGCAAACTGGTTTGGAGTGGTTGATAAACAGAAAAAAAGAAGAGATGAAAAATAGAGAAGGAACAGTTCAAAAGCCTGGAAGTCATGAGGTCAGCTCTGGAGAAATCTGAAATGCAGCCATTTATTGGCTAAGACAAGTCAGGCCCTGTATTTGGTGTTCTGCTCATTGTAACATTCCTTATAGAAGTAGCATCCCCATTTTACAGACAGCAAATTGTAGATCACAGAGGTTGAATAGCTGGACCAAGACTATTTATCTTGGAAGTGAAAAATTCATACCTGCCACCCCAGTCTGTCTGTCTGGTTGGAGGGTAAACATTATTTTCACTATATAGAATACTTGGAAACTATATTTTTATCTTTCAAACTGACAAATACCAAATGAGAATAAATAGTTGATACATTACTTTTTTAATTCAAAATGTCAGATTTGTGATGCATAATGTTTTCTTATCCAAATCCCATCCCCATTCCACTTCTAAAAATTTTGCAATGTTTGAACACTAGCAAGACATCTAAGACCTTAACATTTTATAAAAATTGGCAAAACCATTATACCAGGAATTAATCATAATAAAAAGAGCAACAATAATCCAGAAGCAAGCAAGAGGTTTACTCTCAAGTCATTATATACATTAATATAAGACAGATTAAGAAATGAGTAAGTAACCTTGAAAAACCAATCATTTCTCAAATTGTAAGACATTCACATCAAAAATTGATACAAGCTACCAGAAAGAGAAGGCTGCAAAAGCCAAGTACTAAAGACTCAGATTAAAAAGTCACAATTAAAAAAAAATTAGAATAAAATAAATAAAAGGCAAAAGTATGTATGATTTTAAATCTGCAGTTTGCATATATCACAACCAAACTCAGGACATATACCATAAAAATGACTTAAACATCCTGTTCTCTTTCTGTTTTTCCCTGCTGCACACTGACACTTCTACAAACTGAAATGCCTTTCCTATCTGCACAATCCCATGATTTGCTCCCTCTAGGGGCTCCTAATGTCCCCAGAGCTACTGAAGCCCAGAAATAAGGCTTAATCAATGAACCTACAAATAATTCAATGCATTACTGCCAATTGTGTCAATTATGGAAAGCGCCATCATGAGACTCTCAAAAGGAGGGAAAAATTTTGAGAGGGGGAGATTTTTGAAAGATACAATCACCTACATAACAAATTATATTTTGTTCCATTTGATCCTTCAATAAAATAATCATCAAATTATGTTCAGTGTTTTTAAAGTAAGGTACACTCAGGTGTAATTTTGATGGTTTGGGGAAAGATTCCCATGGAAATAAATAATATTAAAAGTACCATTAGTATGACCACTAAAAGAACTCACAAACCACTTCCCACACTGATAGTGCTGTGTCCTGCATCCTGATTCTTGCATCCACCCGCCGGGCACCTCTTCCTGCAGAGAGCTGGCTGGCATTCACTGCTGCCTCATCCAGGCGAAGGGCAGGATGTTGAAAGCCCATTAAGAAAGCTTCCCATTTTCTGCTCCTTGGTAACATGATCGCAACTCCTGGCAACTACCAGATGAAAGACTTTTTTTTTTAAATAAAGAAAAACTACGTGAATCAGAAAAAAAAAAGTCTGAAGAGCTGAGATCTATACATATTTAAAGACAGATCTAATGAAGAATTGCTGAGCCACAATCTACGGGAAAATCTATAAATGTTCGTCCCTGCTGTCACCAGGCTGGAGAAATTTTTAAAAATGCAATGATTTGCTGTATTGACAGGACTAGCCTGACAGGTTTAAATCAGCTAGGATACGTGCCCTGCATCTATTTCCCTTCTAAATCCCTAAAGATCAGGGGCAATGTTGACCTGCAATTATATCCTAAGATTGTGCTGCTCAAGATTCCATTTGTGTGTGGGAAAGTAGTGGTTCAGCAACACCAGGCGGCTCTATGATGCTAAAACAGCAACGCAACACTCATTAGGAACCCAGGTTTCGTCTTATAAAACCCTTGCGGTACAAGGACTCGCATTCAAAGCTCACGTTCCTTAAAGTTGACGCGTATCAGGCTTTCTGCGATTTGCCCTCTCAAAGTTTCTAGTTTGCAGAATGGAATTACTTTGAAAGTCCCCTCTCCTAGACTCCCCAGGAGGCTTGGCGACAGGGGGGAAAGGGGACGCACGACAGTCATCGTTCAAACAAAAATTTAAAACCTATAAACCAATCACTTCTTTTTCGGAGAAGAAAAGAAGCGTTCACCCATCCGCCACCCGGCCGGGCGAGCATCCGATTTCCATCTGGAGAAAAAAAATATATTAAAAAGCCAGACATACATTTCCCTTCCCAACAAAAGTGGCCTCTAAACTCCCTTGCCAAGGACACTGGGAGGAAGCAGAAAAGCCACGAACAAGCCCGTACTTTTTGGTCGGAGGCGCGTGTGTGCCTCGGAGAGAAGGCGCAAAGGGTGACACACCGGGGAAAAGGTGAAGCAGGAGGAGGTGGGGAGCCCGCGGCGGGACGGGGTGGGGGCGGGCGGACGACGGGACCCACCGTGCGGCCAGAGTGGAGAGGGGGCGGGGAAGGGGCAGCCCCGAGGCTCCAGGAGCAGAGGGAGGGTCCCAGGCTCCTGCCCAGAAATCGCCGCCTCCAAGTAAAGTTAATACTTACTCAGTTTCGCAACTGCGCCGCTCCCGCAGGCCGGCCGGCGGCTGGGGACTCGGCGGCGCTGGGGACACGGCGGCGCCCGGAGCCCGGCGGCTGCCCAGTGCCAGTCCCCGCGCCGCCCAGCCCGGCTTTCCCCCGGCACGCGTCCCGCAGCGGCGGGAGGCCCCGGCCCCGTGGCGCGCCCTCTCCGCGCACCTCCGCGGCCGGCTAGGTGAGTGTGGACGCCACCCGCAGGGGTGCCGGGTGCGCGAGCGCGCAGGCAGCAGCCGTCCCCAGCGCCGCCGCGCGCTGCGGGTGTGCGGGCGAGGTTCGACGAGGAACAGCGCGGCGGGCGCTGCGCTGGGCGCCGGACGAGTGCAGGCGGCCGAGTCGGCGGCCGGCTCGCTCCCGCGGCTGGTGCCTCTGGGCTGGGGGCCGGGCCGGGGGCCGGGCCGGGCCGGGCCGGGTGGCCGGGCGGCTCCGCCCCTTCGCCGGGTCGCGGGCTGAGCGCGCGAGAGGAGCGGCGCGGGGGCGCCCCCCTCGGCCGGGCGCTCGGGTTACAGCCGCGGCCGCCCGGCTCCCCCGCCCGCGCCTCGGCCGCCCGCCTGCGCCGGGCGAGACTGTGTAACGGAACTGGGACGCCAGCGCTGCATTGTGGGAGCTTTCGGGCGGCGGGGGAGCGCGGCGCGGCCCTCGGGCACACCCGGGCCAGACTCCAACGGCCCCTCGCGCGTTCCCCGCCGCTGTGCGGCCCGCCGCGCGCAGAGGCCTGCGGACCCGAAAGCCAGACGCCATGAGGTGACCAGCGTCTCGGTGACGCTTGCAGGAGCAAAATCTTCCATAGCCCAGGGCTGAGACTTGTAAAACTGCCCTCTAGGGTGACCCGGGAAAGTAGGAGGCCTTTTCCGCAGACGGGGATGGGGGGGTGCTTTTCATCTGGAGTAGCTGTGATTCAGCGTCCCCCTTTGCAGCAGGCAGTGACTGAGGCAAGGAACGAAAAAACAAGCGAATGAATCACTTATGAGTAACAAAAGTTTAGAAAGGCTAGGCACCGATTCAGAAAATGCCCCCCCCCCCGCGCCACTGCACACACGCCTTTAAAAATAGCCGATAATCAGGGAAGGAAATCGCTACTTTTGGAAGTGCAGTGCAGACATATATGTTGTTTTCTGTTTTCACTCTTCGCCTTTTTAAATTTAATGTCATGGAATAACGCTAGCCATTGGACAAAAATGAAGTCTTTGGTCCAGGCTTTGCTCACACATCCCCATAACTCTGCAACAGCTATTAATATGAAAGGAGATGGGCGCAGATAATGGAAGAGATGCAAGAAAATGCTCCATTTATAAAATGCCCCCTTTAATTTGAGACACCAGCTTTTTATCGTCAAAACAAGGATATTAAATTTGAAGCACAACTTGTTACACCTCATGTGATTCAGGACCTGGTTGTTTTGACCCTTTGTTTCTTGGTTTTTGACCTTTTGTTACTCAAGAGCTCCTTTTTTTTTTTTTTTTTTTTTTAAGTTCCTCTGCCTTGCAGGTGGGTTGAGGAGGGAGCTCCGGTGAGACTAAAATTTGGCAAGTCAACAAACATTTGGTAGATTTGTGGAGGAGAAAAACTCTCCATCATTCCAGATCAAAACCTGAGGGAATATGACTTAAGGTGAATCTATAGGGCATGGATCCTTCCTTAACTCTACTAGAATCTTTTCGAAGGAGTTGTTTAGCCTTAAGGTAAAATATGTCCTCTAGTAGCCTTGTCACCCTTCACTCTACAAACAGTATCAGCCACTGTCTGATTGTCAACTAATGGAAAAACTTTATGCTCATCTTATTCTGCTCTTGGTGGCATTTGCCAATGTTATCTCTTCTTCTTAGAACTTCTCTTGCTTTAAAAGTCATCACTCTTGTGGAAGTCTTAAAACATGGATGAGTGATAGCAGGCAGAATTGTGACTATTAGGATGTAAGATTTTACAGAGTAGCTAGACCTTAATCTGTTTTTTTCTTGGTTACCAGGAAGGATCCCCACTTCAGTTTTATCACACATCCAGAGGTGAACAAGTTGACTGGCTGGTGACAATCAACTCCCATTTGACCAGCATTTAGTAGGATTAAGTTTACTATGATTGAATAACTATATCCACTATTTAGGAGAAGCTCTTACTAAGATTCAGGTACCTGCTGAGGTATCCTTGTTTCCGAAGCAGAGTGTGCCTTATTGGTGGCTGCCAGAGTCACCAAAGTCATGAATTTGCCTCCATCAGTGAAAAATCTCTTCCCTACTTAGTCCTATTTAGTTGCATTCTTTCTTCTGCATATAGTATAATTTAAGGTGTTTTCTTTCTTTCTTTCTTTTTTAGCTGTAATCATGTCCCTATTAAGGTTTCCTGGGATCACATCAAATGTCTTTCTTTGATGGGATGTGTAAATAACTCTACTTGCAGATTCTAATTATATTCTTGGAAAAAATATGTAACTAGAATGGGTAAGTATTCATACTGTGAAAACATTGTTAATAAAGATTTTATTTTTAAGAAATAAAAGATCATAAGAGATCATTGTAAAGGGAGACAGGCTAAGCTAGAGTGCACTGGGAATGAATCGGAGATGAAGCACCTGGAGATGTACTGGCAAGTATTTAGCAGTTTCCTATTACTGTTGTAACAAATTGCCACAAACTTAGTGGCTTCAAACAACAAGAATTTACTGTCTTAAAGTCCTGAAGGTCAGAAGTCTAAAATTAAGGTATGAATTATGTTTCTTCTGGAGGTTGGAGGGGAGATCATTCCCTTGCTTTTCCCAGTTTTTGGATACACCTGCATACCTTGGCTTGTGGCTCCTTCCGTTTCCTCTGTTGTCAAGGCCCAGACTTCCTGTCTCTTTCCTCTCTGCTCTCTCACTTCTATTTTCTGGTGAGGAGAACATCTCTTTCCCTGAGAATAGAAATTGGTATAGAAGTGTTTTTTGATCAGATGTTAGAGACTGAATTGAACTACTTAAAGGAAGAGATGACAGGTGACTTTATTATTTACCAAATCTTCACCAGGGTTACTAGTTTGACTGTAACATTGGTGAAGCAGTGACTTTTTACCTCAGCTAAATCTGTATTCATCCCGTGTCCCATGTAATTGAAACCAAGGTGTTGATACACCAAGAAAGCCTAGTTCATAGGCTTTCTGCAGTTTATAGGGCTAAATCTCTATGCAAATCACTGGCAACTCTTTTATGATGTCCAGGGAGTCATTTTGCCAAGTTTGAGACATATGTTGGTAGACTGGCCTACCAGGAAACAGTAACCTGTAAGATAGGCTTCTGGGAAGCCAGTGATTCCAGGCTTAGTAAGGTCTATGGGACACATTTATGACTCCCATTCTAGACTAGCCAAGATGCTTGTACCCAGACAGAGAATAATCAGTAGGTCAGAATCCACCAAGGACAAAGTATTGGACACTCCCTTCATGAGGAAGTCCAGGGGGACCATCAAAATTAAAATTTTGACTTGACAAGTGGGTCTATAGTATAAGAAGTAATAAATTATGATTCTTTATTATCTGTCTCTGCCTGTCTTTCTCTCCCTCTCTTCTTCTCCCACTCTGTATTTCACCCATAATAAATGTACAATTCCCTGACCTCTTAAATGGTCATTCAGGTCTCTCACCACATTTCCTGAAATTGGTGTTTACTTATTGTCATCTCCAACCTCAGCCCTATACCCTGGTTAAAGCCATGGAGCATGTATGTTACACTCATCCACTGAATACCCCATGCCTGACTCAGGGCCTAGTACAGTGCAAAGCTTAACTGGTACTAGTTGAAATAATAATTAATGAGTGAATAACAATGCAAATTTAATAAACTAATGCTACTTATTTCACCTTACAACTTTCTTTGCTTTTCCTCCTTCTAACATATAACCAATGAAGATTTCCATCCTTTTTTCAATTAATAACATTTTAAAAAATAAACTAAGGTACTGGTATTACAATAATGTACAGAACATAATCTGGACCTTCACTGAGCTCACAGTCCATCTAAGGAAACATGCTAAGAAAAGGAAAATAAGGCAAGCAATCCTATGTAGTCTACTCTTTTCCTCTCCTTTTTTTTCTTTATTAGTAACAGAAATCTGGTTTGTGTCCAGCTGAAAAACTTCACTGTATAACTTTCCTTGAAGATGGAGGTAATTAAGTATAAGCCAATGTCATGTAGGGACTCCCAGAAAAACAACTCTCTGTGTGTTGGTGGTAGGGTAATGCCAAGGCTACCTCAAACTAACTCAAGCCCTATTGCTGCCTGGAACATGGATGAGATAACTGGAACTTTAGCAACAGTCTTGTAGAATTGAGGTTATCTTGAAGCCCAAAGTCATATGCTAGGGAAGACAGCAGGAGGATGAAAAGAGCTATCCTAATAACACCAAAACAACCTGTAAAATTTCTTTTACATGAGAGAAAAATAGTAGATCTCTTAATTAGAGCAAAACACAGTTGCCAACTAATACAATAAATAATTATGGTGACATTAGAGGTATAAAAGGGTGTATATAAACTTTGGGGGGTGTACATTTAAGGAAATGATGAATTTTGCTTGAGGGAAAAGGAGATTGGAAAGGGATTATAGAAAAGATGGCTTAAATGATGAGTAGCTATTCACTTGGTTTGTGTTATGATTTAGATATTAGATGTCCCTCAAAAGTTCATGTGTGAGACAATGCAAGAACATTGAGAGGTTACATGATAGGGTTGTGAGAACCTTACTTAACCCAATCAGTGACTTAATCCCCTGATAGGGATTAACTGAGTGGTAACTGAGGATGGTAGGCTGTGGCTGGAGGAAGCATTAGGGGTGTGTGCCTTTGGGGTTTATATTTTGTATCTGGCAAGTGGAGTCTTTCTGCTTCCTGTCAGGGTGTTCTAGCTGCTTTCCTCTGCCACACTCTTCTGCTATGATATTCTGCCTCTCCTCGAGGAATGGAGCTGGCCATCTATAGACTGAGACCACTGAAACTGTGAGCCCCCAAATGAACTTTTCCTTCTGCAAAATTGTTCTTGTTGAGTCTTTTGGTTAGAGCAGCAAAAAAGATGACTCAAATAGCTTGGAAAGAAGGAATTTCAGATCTGATATTTCAGGTCATTTTTGTTGTTGTAAAGTTGGTATATGAACAGACAGATAATGGCCTTTGTTTGTTTGTTTGTTTTGATTAGAGAAGAATGATGTGATATTAAGCATAGGAAATGATGGGAACTCTTCAGGTCTATGGCAGGAAGAATTTGAAGAAGTATTAATTAAGGAAACTCTAATATTATTTTTTTATATCTATTTGCCTTCCTATGATTTTTCCAATTTTGAGAAAAAATAATATATATCTTCTCCTCTTTATTTCTATACATTCTAATGTTTAATCACTTTTTCACTTTGTACATGTTGGGTTAGTGAGAGATCTGGCCTGAATTACTAAGCCTTCATTTAGCCACTTTTACTGGTAAGTTTAAAAAAAAAAAAAGATCATATTTCCTCCCCTTGTCTGTGTATGTATTAAGCAAGTAAATATGGTATTCTTTCCCATTCCTAATGAAAATCTTGTTCTTGTATTGAAACACTGTTATGATCTATAAATATTGTGTTGTATTTGGCTAATATGAGGGATTTTTTTTAGAAACAAACTAACAGTTCTCAGATGTATAGAACTTTCTTATTTTAATGATAGTGTCTTTTTAGAAATTAAATTGTAGTTAACAAATAATAAATAAGCTCTTAAAAGACCCTCCAATAATCATCAGATCAGTATAATAAAGTACTATATGGAAAGAAAGTAAAGCATAAGCTATAAATGGAAACTACAATAGGTTATGCCAAAAGGAATAAATCAAATATGTTTAAAAATAATATTTAAAGTATGGTTGGGTCTTTCTTTAAGTTTAAAAAAAAGTTATCCTTTAAAAGGATAACCCCATGAAATTTTTAAAAATCTCAATTCTTTTATTATAGTGTAGGCTGGAAGAATGGATTTAGTTAGCTGAGATGGGGAACTATACCTAGAGCCTATAAGGATAAGAATATTGAAGGAGAATAGTGGATGACATGCCAGCTGTTATGAAGTTGCATCTTTGCAAATACATGTGGTAAAATCTGGTCTGTCTAGCATCTTTCAACCTGAACTCCACTCACCAATCTCCCTAGACTGCTGCAGTACTATAATTGAGGTTCATAATGATGACCCTGATATAACTTCTGAATCATAGCAGAAAGATTAAATTATGTTCCACTTTAATTTCATGTATTTAATTATATTTTTATTAGTTGCAAACTGGGAAATCTGATCTGTTTTATAATACTGCTAGACTGACTAGAGCTCCTTATCAAGGACCTAGCATCCTCAGATGCAAAGGTTACACTCAGGGGTGTAAAACAAAAAACAAAACAAAACAAAAAACCCACAAAAATTTATTTTAAATGTGTCAATAATAATAATAGTAATTTTGAAGTAATTTAGAGTCATCCAGTCACATTTTTAAGAATTGTAACAAATGTGTTGGTTAATAATAAGTGTCACATGGCTAATTCTTTTAATAAGTATCATTATTCATGTTCTATAGTGAGAAAAATAAGCTTAGAGTATGAGTAGATAAAGCTTCATTTTGAATTTGAGAGAATGTCATCTGTGAGTCAGCCAGACAGCAGACGTAGGCATGGCCCAAGCATATTGTAAATTGAGTTGGTTGTATGTCTAAGTTTGGATTGAGGGTCCTGTCAAGCTCTCTCATCTCACCTTTGGTTTCCCCAGAGATGCATTTGGTGGTTCTGATGACAGTAAGAACCTCTAACACACATATGGATCAAGCATGTGTCTTGGTCATACTCCCTGGAAGCAGAGCCTGAGACAGGGACTCTTTTGCAAGTGACTTGTTGAGAGTATGCTCTCAAGAGAAATTGATTAAGGAAGGTATCATGGAACAGGGGGGATAGAGCTAAGTCAGAATATGGTCTCTGCTAGAGACCAGTTTTGGCCTGATCCTGTGGGAAACTCTAGATTAGGAATTGCACCATCCAGTTGGTCCTCTTGTCACAAGGAGGCCAGCCTTTTGTACCCCTCATCAGTCACTCATGGGCAGTAGGTTAGTATTAATACCTAGGCAAAGAGGGTAGATCTCTGAGAGCAACCAATACTCACGGCAGCCTAAGATGTGTGCACCAGCTCAAGAAAGGGATTTGGCCAGGGTGCCAAGAGTATCTACTTCACATGGAAACACTGTACTATTGTTAACCGCTGTTGACCTGTGACGAGTCCTTGCTTCCCCAATGTTGAAGAATAACACCAGAGAAGCACGCCGAGGCAAGGTCAGAGTGGAAAATTAGAAGTTTATTAAAGGACAGCAGAAAAGACTTTCCCGGAGGAAGAAGGGGACCCAAGAGATGGAATCCATGGAAGTGTAGTTGTGTTCCCCTTTTTATAGTTTTGGTGATGGAATGTAGGTGGGAAGGCCTGAGGGGTGGGACACAGGTGGGCCAAAGAAGTAATCTGGGAACTTTGAAGTCAGCATCTTCAAGTTTGCTGTTCATTAACATTTCTTTGGGATGAGCTATCTTCAAATCTGCTGGGGCTGTTCATTAACATTTCTTTGGGATGGGCTATCTTCAAATCTGTTGGGGCCTGTTTTCTGGACTTCATTAACTTTCTGAGAGTTGCTCAACTTTTCCGGGAATTCATTCTCAACATGGCCTCCATTTTAGATTTCACTAACTACACTGACTACCTAATTTTAAATCTGGCTTCACTATGCAGCAGATCAACCTTTAATAATCTTGTAAAAACTGAAATATCCTACTAACAGTACTGCAGGGGCCGAACAACACTAAGGGTCTTGTTTCTAAAGGAAAGTATATTACAAGTAAAATTAGCAAGGAAAGGAACATGTCTACTCTTCTAGCAGGGGGCCTGGTACCTTGTTTCTTCCCGCCTATTTTTTTGTGCCAAGCAGTAATAGCTGGTCTTGGCTTCTGGGACTGAGGCGAGATACCCAGCAAAGGAACTAAAGATGTTAGGAAAACAGTGGCTAGATATAGTGAATCTGGATTGGGACAAGGGAACACTTGGGTTAAGGTTTACATCTCAGTCCTATATGCCAGTCTCCCCACTGTTTGTTACTCTGCTAATACCCTTTGCAGCAGCCCAAGATTCTTGTCTCTCTTGGCCGCCGCCTCTGCAATTGTACTTCACTCTATTTAGACATCTCTTCCAATGCTCTTCACCTAACAAATATTCAACTTCAGCTTCTCTAGCACTTTCTAATAGTTTTCTGATGGTGAGTATGGGAAGTAAGAAAAATCCTTCAGGTGCTTCCCCTTCTAAATTTAGCCCATTAAACCTTGGTCAGACAGGGTGGGTCTTTGTGAAAAACAGAAGCCATGCAATTGACTGATCTGCATTTCAGGGATGTGCCTGGGAGGTGCTGGGTAAAGCTCTGATATTCACTGTGAGACTGAAGAAGACTGAGAGCTCCAGAGGGGGAACAGGACAAGGCAACTGCAGTTACTTCCTTCTCCCCCTACCCCTACAACCTCAGGCCTTTCACCAGCCCCAGACTTTCTGCTAAAGATACCATTTTAGACTAATGAAGATACTTTGACAACTGAGAATGGGTGGCTGTGAGGCAAATGTAGAAAGATACTGGCAACTATGGGCTTCGAAGGAAGAAAGGAAAGTGGTGTGAGTGTTTATGATTTTACTCTGGGAATGGAAGAGAAATTTCCATTACTAAGGCTACAGTAGAAATAAATGATACCAAGAACTAAGATATGGATATTATAATTATTACCACTTTGGCTGGAATTAGAACCACATCTCCTGACACTGCCCTCAGCTAAGCAGGATTTTAGGGTAGTTTCCACCATTACAGTACTGTATAGCAGTATGGTGTGTGGACACTGTGTGGTGCAGTGGAAGCTGGTTAGGACTTTGATGGCGCCATCATCCCTACTGTGCTACCTTCTAAGAGAGGCTCTGCTCTTCCTGTTGCTCCTCAGTCTCTTAGCGATCCTAGCCTTCCAACCTGTATGGGAGGGGAGCCAACTGATGAAAGAAAATAGAACTTTAAATGAATTCTCATGGCTCTGCTTTTTACTGTCTGGATGACCTTGGACAAGTTGTTTAAGTTCTTTGCCCTTCATTTTCTTATCTGTCAAAAATAAGGGAAGAAAGGAAAGATAATATTAATAGCATAAAAAGAGTTACTGTGAATATCAACTGGAATAATATGCATAAAGCACAATGCCTGGTATGTAAGTATTATTGTTAAATAATATTTATTATTCTCTGAAGGTACTTTTATCAAAGGAAATAATTATAATTTTCTATTTCACTATACTCTGTGCTAGACATTGTTCTAATTGCTCATATATTAACTTTTTAAATCCTCTCAACCTTATGACATAAATCATATTATACCTGTGTTATAGATTAGGAGGCCAAGGCATAGAGAGGGTAACTAATTTGCCTCAGGATTCCATCATTTGATAGTAACAGCTGGGATTCAAACCCAGGAAGTCCAGCTTCAAAATCTGCACTGTACCATGTTGTTAAAAAGTGAGGCAAGGTCTGGGGTTGTGGCTCAGTGGTAGAGTGCTTCTCTAGCATGTGAGAGGCACTGGGTTCTGTTCTCAGCACCACATATAAATAAATGAGTAAAATAAGGGTCCATCAACATCTAACAAAAAAATTTAAAAAGTGAGGCAAGAATCAAAGATAATAGAGAATAAGGAATAGAATTGGCTGGCTGGGGTTGTAGCTCAGTGGAAGAGCACTTGTCTAGCATGTGTGAGACACTTGAGTTCGATGGTCAGCACCACCTATAAATAAATAAATGAAACAGAAGTCCATCAACAACTAAAAAAAAAAAATAAAAACAAAAAGAATAGAATTGGCTTGGGTGGAGATGAAAAAATAAGGATGGATTTGCAAATTGAGTGTGCACCGTCAGTGCTTCTGCATGTTCACCTAGCAAAGCAGGTTAACTTCCTACTTTATTTTTGAATGGTTAATAAGTTTCCAAGTCAATTTCCAATGAAAGTGGGAAAAAGAAGACTATGACTCAGATCACTACATTTTAAAGGACATTCCTAGCAGGCAAGGGACCATCTTAGGAACATGACACAAATTAGCTTTGTGACCCTGCGCAAGTCCCTTTGCCTTCCTGCATGTCTCTAAGATGGAACCATGTATGATAATGGTGTCTTTCCAGCATTGACTGGCAGATTTAGCTGGCTATCCCAAGTTTCCTCTCTTTTTCCAGTGCCTCAAGTCTGTATATTTATTTCAAGAGGACAGCATTTCCAGGTGGGGTACATTCTTATAACAATGGCTTACAGAAATGTCTCAAATATCGCATCTAGCTCTAACATTTGACTCTGTAAATTCCAAATTAGAATGATTGGTGCCATGGGAAGAAATGAGAAATGGCAAAAATAGATTGCTCTAGCGTCTAATAATGACCTAAACTGCAGTTCAAAATAGACCTAAAAAAACCTTCAAAAATTTTAAATGAGGCTTTAAGATAGATTTGTACTAAGAATATAATGTTTACTAAATATAATCATGCTATATTTTATATTTCATTATATTACTTCACTCCTTTCAATTTAAATACAAGTTATCTGTATGTGAAGTGTTTAAGACCAGAAGTGTTTTAGGTTTTGGATTTTTCAAAAAAGTTGCAAATCATAATGAATTATCTTTGGGATGGTACCCAGGTTTAAACACAAAATTCACTTATGTTTCTTATATACCTTATTCATTTCCTTGTGGTGTAATTTTATACAATATTTTAAAACAATTTTGTGCACAACAAAAGGTTTATGTACATTGAGCCAATAGAAAGCATCAATTGGGCTTTCATATTGACCTTCAAAAAGTTTTGGATTTGGAAGTCTTTTTGATTTTAGGTTTTCACATTAGGAATGCTTAACCTACATTCATTTCTGAGCATTGATGTTCAAAAATGTTATTTTCTAGTGAGCTCTGTTAGTCACTATAGCTTTATAACCAGTAAATGAATAGAGTCAATAACCTCAGACATAGCTTCATGTCACTTGTCCTTGGGATTCAACATTGCAAATTCCACACACTAATAGAATCATGACAGCATATCAAACTGAAGAAAAAGACTGGACAGTATTCTACAGGTGCTATATGGAACCCAATAATCATCTCATCCCTGGGTTGTCTTAGAATAATCCAAGAAAAGAAAATATTTTTTTCTTCTCCTTAGGGCATAGATTTTTTTTTAATTTCAGTACTTAATATTCCCTAGGAAAGTACTGGATAAAACAAAAACACTATCATAATCCAGAAATTAATCAAAGAAATAGTTGGTCTCCCTTCTTCTGTTTTGTATTAAAAGAACAGTAATGATTGCACTGTGGAAATCCTTGTAGATAAGGGATTTAATCCTATCTGACTATGCTATACAGCAGCAAATAAAGGTATGAGAAAAGGTTTTAGGGGAAAAAATTATAAGTTTAAAAAAAAGGCAAGATAAAATAAAATATGGAAGCTAAAATTCCAAGCCTGTGTTGTCAACACCCAAGCCTAATGCTGTGTAGGAAAATACTCAATGTAGACACAATAGCAGCAAAGGTCAAGGAGGATGATTTTAATTACTCTATTTCTAGTTGACTAGAGTAGGAAAAGGGATGAAGTGGTAATTTGGAAGAGGAACTCTTATGGTTTAGGCATGAGGTGTCCCTTAAAAGCTCCTGTGTGAGACAATGCAAGAAGGTTCAAAGGTGAAATGATTAGATAACAGGAGTTGCAACCTCTAAAGTGGATTAGTTCACAGATATGAATTTACTGGGGGGTAACTGCAGACATGTAGGGTGTGGCTGGAGGAGGTAGATCAAAGGTACCTTTGGGTTTACCTTTTGTCTCTGGTGAGCAGAGCTCTCTCTTTGCTTCCAGTTGCATATCCTGAGTCGCTTCCCTCCACCATGCCCTTCTTCCATAATGTTCTGCCTCACCTTGGGCCCAGAACTACGAGTCAGCTGACCACAGACTCAATCTCTGAAACTGTGAGCCAAAATAATTTTTTTTTCCTTTAAGTTGTTTTTATTGTATATATATATATATATTTTTTTTGCAATTTCTTTTTTTTATTGATTGTTCAAAACATTACAGAGCTCATGATATATCATCTTTCATACATTTGACTCAATTGGGTTTTGAACTCCCATTTTTACCCCAAATACAGATTGCAGAATCACATCTGTTACATACTCACATTTTTACATAATGGCATATTAGTGACTGTTGTATTCTGCTACCTTTCCTATCCCCTACTATCCCCCCTCCCCTCCACTCCCCTCCCATCTTCCCTCTCTACCTCCTCTGCTGTTGTTCAATTCTCTCCCTTTTTTCCCCTCCCCCTTGCCCCTCATAACCTCTTATAATTTTGTGTATCATTGAAGGTCTCCTACCATTTCCATATGCTTTCCCTTCTCTCTCCCTTTCTCTCCCCCCATTCGTCTTTGTTTACTGTTAGTCTTTTCCTCATGCTCTTCCTTCCTGTTCTGTTCTTAGTTGCTCTCTTTATATCAAAGAAGACATTTGGCATTTGTTTTTTAGGGCTTGGCTAGCTTCACTTAGCATAATCTGCTCTAATGCCATCCATTTCCCTGCAAATTCTATGATTTTGTCATTTCTTAGTGCTGCATAATACTCCATTGTGTATAGATGCCACATTTTTTTTAATCTTTATTGTATATTTTGGTCACAACACTGCAAAACTGACTAAAAAAGAAATTACTTTGCATCAATATTTTTTATGAGAGCTCAAGAACATCATTTAGAGCTGAGTACATAATTTCAAGGGGATCACTCCCATCCAAGCAGCTTCTAACAGAGGAACCAGTTATCAGATGCCTGTTCAGGGCAGTTTTACATAGGCATGAAGCAATATGCTCCATCCCTGAGTAATCGGAGTCAATAAAATTCCCTGTGACTGCACAACCTGAGCTAAAAAATTAGAATCAGAGCTTGTTGAGCTGGAAGGAGTCTTAGAATTCATGTCATCTAATCCCTTCGTTTTACAGTTGAGGAATCAAATCTACAGATGCCTAGTGACCTGCTAGCAGCTAATTAGGGTCAGAGTTAAGATTTGAGACAGAATACAGACAAACAATTTTTTAAAAAAACCTTCTCTGCTGATATTTGTTTTAAAGTCACATCATTTCCATTCCTTTTCTTGACGCCTTTTATCAGTTTGTACAATAATTAATGCCTCTGAAACCATAAAAAGGATTTGATTAGATAATTTGCAGCCAGTGTGAGAATTATGTTTATTTTGAAAGGGAGTTTTCAGTTTGGAAGTTAAAGGAATATTTTTTCCATGTTTAGGCTTTAGAGCCTGAGCTCTCTATACCCTTGCAATGGTCATGGTTACCTGTGCCACCATTAGACCAAGTATGTCTTTGGAAGCAGTTTGGGACAATTTCAGAGGAGCCCACATGTCTTGTCTCTGTGAGTACAGAACGTGCAGTTGTCAACCAAGAAACCAGCATCCCTTGGTGAGTTCTGCAGTCAGTAAGCTGTGAGTAGTCAGTCAGCCTCACAGAGAACAGCCCTCCGCGGTATTTAAGACACTACTCAACCTCAGATCAAGCTGCTCAAATTTGCCTTTTACTCAAGATCAAGCATCTTCAGAAGTCAAGCAGTAGGGAAACTATCAAGTTGAACTGAAACAGAACAGCTAAAAAGAAGAAAACAAATGTGTAGTTGACAGATGCAAAGAGGCTGAGTATTCACTGGGGCCCTTTTTGTTTCCCCTGGACTAATTTAAGAATCTTCTGCCATGAAGCTTGTTCTAGTTTGCATTTCGATATGTTTTCCTTAATATCAAACCATGAACTTTCCATGGGCCAATTAAACAAAAATGAAATAGAGGTCAGTCTCTTCCTGAATTCCTGTCAATTATGAACATTCTTTCTCTACACTTGGTCACCTTTTCACTGTGACTGCCAATCTGAGATCCTCATTGCAGGTAGCAATCAAATTCCTGGTGATTAGACCAGAATAAAAGCTCAATTGCAAGTTGTTCTCATCCATCCCTGGAAGAGATCATGCATATGTGAGTCTTAGTCTCTTTTCCTTCCCAAACTGAAATATGTCCCTCCCTCTGCTTCTCTCTCCCTTACATGTACACGTAGACAGGTATATGTGATGTCTTCTCTCTTCCTTTGTCTTTCCTGTTTCTAGAATCCTCCCTTTCTATATTTCTATTCATTATTTTTCTCCCTCCCATATTGTTCCCCAAACTACCTTTAATACAGCTGGTAAATATAAGTATTTGTCTTGTGATAAAATTTGGAGAAAGAAGCAAAGTTGTACATCTTGGTGTTTATTTGAACTAAGAAACTCTGTCTTCTACAGTAAGTTCACTTTGACTACATCAAAGTATTTGTTTCCTGCCCATGCTCTACCTTATCCTTCTGTAATTAAATTTCACTTTCTTTTATAAAATATACCTTAAAACTATTTCTAGTCAACAGTTTTCCACTTTGAGTACTATAGTACAGTATTGTCTTCCACTGCTGTTCATTGCAGACATGCTACATAGGTAAATGAGCCCCTTTGAAATAATTTTGGAAATTGGCCATTTTCAGAACATTGTTTCTATGAGAAAATGAATTTCCAGCCTTTAGAACATGATTTATTTTAAAAGTTAGCTATTTCCTATGCCTGTTTGGTAACAAAAATCTTTTTGATGTGGTGACATCAAATCAGAAAGGCCTGCCTTGGTTTTTACCTTGTTAAATATTTTCATAATTGAAACGGATTAACCTATTTATTTCTTATATTTAGTCATGTGTGTAACATTCTAGAGAGACCTTGCAATGCATACTGTTGGTTTATTTATAGTTTTTCACAATCAAAAGGCATATGAAGGCTGCAGTTTTCTGGTATTTCTATTCTTCCACTCTTCCTGGGCACATGGAGAGATTATCTTTTCTAATCTCCCTATTAGCTTGTTGACATGGTCTTGTGACTGGATATTTGCCAATGGAATATGGATGCTGGTGGTTTGTGAAACTTCTCCCTCATTTGTGTAAGAGGAAATCCCTAGCCAGGGACTGTCTCCCTGTCCCCTGTTTAGCTAGTTGCAATGGTGACTACCAGAGCACCCTGGAAGCCAACTGTTGATGGCAGAGGTGCCACCAGACTGTTGCTGGTGACTGTCGGAAGCAGAGCTCACCAAGGTAGTCGCTTACCTGGAATTAGATAAACTGGGAGACAGATAAACTTCATGTTTTAGAAAACATTTTAGTTTTAATAGATACATAATAATTATATGTACTTATGGGGTGTGATTTTAATACAGCATGCAGTGATTTATTGAGTATAATTAGCATATCCACCACCTCAAATGTTTATCATTTCCTTGTGGTGAGAACATTCAAAATCCTTATAAATTATTATTAAGTCTAGTCAGCAAATTGTGCTATTGAATGCTCAAACTTTTTCTTCTTATCTACTTGCTAGCCAACCTCTCCCTAATCATCCTCCCCCTACTTTTCTTTTTCTTTTAATTTTTAAAACTTGTTCTAATTAGTTATAAATGACAGTAGAAATCATTTATGCACTTTGATATATCATACATAAATAAAGTATAATTTCTTGTTTTCCTGATTGAACATGTTGTAGAATCATGTTGGTCATGCTGTCGTATATGTACCTAAGATATAATGTCTGTCTCATTCTACTTTTCCGTTGAATTTTTGGGTTCTCTTTCTTATAGCAGCTTAGCCTACTCTAATACTGCTACAAAGAGTAGTTTCAATCTTGTTGTAAAGTATTTTACCTCAATATGCTGAATGATAAAACTGCATATGTGAGAAGTAATTTTCTTAAGAAAACAAAACACTAGACATTTTTAGCTATTTACTTTGGTTCTGATAGTGAATTTTTCTAAACATTGAAAAATGTATAATGCTAATTTAATCTTTTAGTCAAACATAAAAAATTGTTTACCAAAACCAGACATATTTTCTAAAGAGTTGTTATTTGAAAAGGGTAATTTGTTCTAGCCTTCACTATATGTATTAACGGAAAATAAGTAACAGAATATCCACCTCATAAACACTTTTGTTGGATATAGTATCCCACAATAATCTCATTTTAATTAGGACAAACTTCTGCTTATAATGAAATGCACCCTCAAGAAACAAAACTTTACAGGATCGCTTATAATACAATAACAAAAGAAGCATAAATCAAGGTTAAGATCATTGAACTCACAAAGGAAAATAACAAAATTTAAAAAACAACAACATTTTTTGTAAAGTTCTTTAATCAAAATAGATACTTAAAATAATATAAAAATTTAAGTTAAAATATACAGTGTCAAATTGACCTCTGGCTAAAAAACTAAACATGTAGGCTGAATAAAGTAAGGATGAATTATTTCCTCACAGTTCTAAAATTTAAGAAATAGGAAAAGCAATTACAAAACAATCTGTGACCTCAATAACCTCATAAAAACAAAGTGAATATTACAATATTCTCAATGGAACTCTGAATACCGAATGAGTTCTAAGGAAATACACTTCAGAGGATAAAATAAGCATTAGCTGTAGGAAAATAATCCATTCTCTTTTGACATATTTGGAACTATTAACAAATACATCTCACTTTTTAATGCAATAATGGACTTCATCTGTGTTCTTATGCCAAAAGTATTGTGAGGGTTGTGATCTAGATCTTCATTATGCATATGAAGATTTCTGCTTAAACCTTAAGGAGACATCTGTGAAACTTTATTTGTGTCTCAGCAAACATTGTTTGCCCTCCTCCAGGTTCTGTGGCTGCCCAGCTAAGCTAAAAAGCAGTGTCATAACCAGGGGTCAGAGTGGCAAAAGAATATGCTTGTAGCAGGCAGGCTGCAATATAATATGGATTGTAGATCAGAAAGGAACCTTGAAATGTTCTCTGTTTCTCTCCTTCTGTGTTGAAAGATGTAACACATACATTATAAGCAATAGACTGCTGTATGCAGTCCATCTGGAGTCTAGGTCTGAAAAACTCAGAAAATTGAGTTCTAACACCAGCTCCAACACTAGTTAACTCCTTGACAGATCCCAAATAGGACTCTGCTTCCTTATCTGAAAATGGGAATACTGACTTCATACTTGTTTTCCTTACACCCATTCTAGATGAAATCTTTACCTGTGGGAAGTTACACAAAGCACAACTCTTTATTTAAAATAATAATAATAAAGACAGTTCTAAAGAGGGAACAAAATCCCAGTGGTAAGAGAGGAATAAATGGCTGAGGAGCATATGTCCTAGGGACATGCTTCTATTATAAGGGTTCCAAAAGGCCTTGGGCCCAAACCTAGCTTCTGCCTGGTTTCCCCGGAGCTAAGAATAATTTGTACATTTTAAAATGTTTTTTTTAAAAAAAAAAACAACAGCAGAATGTTTTGTGACACATGGAAATTATATGAAATTCAAGTTATTGGTGTTCATAAATAGTCTTGTTGGAATGCAGCTACACTCATTCATTCCTGTGTTTTCCATAACTGCTCTCACACTGTAACAACAGAGTTTGGCAGTGGTGACAGAAACCATATGGCCTGCAGGACTTAACATATTTACTCTCTGTCCTTTTTAAGAATGTTTTCTAGCCCTTTGTCTAGAATATCCAAGGTAAAAAATGTTCAATAAGAATTATGATTTAGATTGTGGAACTATCCATAAAAAATAAGAATTTAAAACATGGGAGTTCTTGAATTCAAGGAAAAGACTAGAGAAAGGTGGTCTGGAGAAATCACCTAGTAGAAGGGCACTTGAGGAAGTTGGGAGAGGGCAGTCTCATGGAGGAGATAGATGAGCATGTTAAGAGCCTGTGTGCTCCCTAAAGCCAAGCAGGGAGTAAGTTGGAGATGAGTTGGTGAGTAATGGCAGACATCTCGGAGAGATGAGGTAAATTCAGTAATTAAAAGTTATTGGATGTGGTGTTAAATACAGGCCATTGGTGGCCTCTGAGAAAGCAATTTGTGTGAAACAACAGGACATTGGCCAGGTTTCTGTAGGTCCAGGAGTGAACGGGTTTAGCCTGAAAGGAAACTAAGAAGCTGAAACTCTGAAGGGGTTTGCAAAACCAAGGGAAGTTGATTTTGAGAAACTGATGTGACTCCATTTTTGAGAAACCAGCCCCTACCTCAGAGCAAAGCCTGTCCAAGGAAGGGGTCGTGACCCTTGTCCTTGGAAAGACCCACAGAGCACTCCTAGGCACATACCCACCCTGCTGAGTTGTTTGTCTGTAAATAACAGGAGAGATCTGTGGCGCCAGGTGTCCCTGATTCAGGCGAGGTGAGGACCCATAGCAACCCCCCTAGCAACCTCCAATCAGCATGAGACAGGGAAAATACCTGGAATGCCAGATGACCCCCAAGTAGTTTATGGTGGTTGATAACATGTTGGGAAACCATGTAGTTTAGCATGTACACCCCTCGTGGCCTAAACCAATCAGTTCAAAGGAATGCCCTTCTTGTACTAACAATCACCCCTACCCACCTTGTTCCCGCCATTGAATGTGCTAATCAATGTTAAGAGTTGTTGTTTGATTTTCCCACAGTATGGAATGATTTGCTGTGTGATTTGTGACTCATAGAGTATCCCCCCAAAACCTATAAAATCTCACTGATCAAAGGACCAGGACTCACTCCCTGGGACCACTGTGTTGGGAACGGTTGTGAGTCCAGGCTCGAGCTTGCAATAAAGACTGTTGTGTGATTGCATGGGATTCAGCTCCTGGAGGTCTATTGGGGTCCCATGAATCTGGCATAACAATTTCTGTTTACTTGTTTTTCTGTTATTTTTCATAGGAGAATGTAGAGAGTGTTTTCAGGCCTAAAAAAAAAAAAAAATCACTGGAGGTGAAATTGAAAGGAGGAAACAGAGCAGAGCAAATGCCAGGAAATGGAATGGAGAGGAGGTTTCTGGGATGACTAAGTTGAATATGGAAGGGACACAGCTCCCTCTGAAGCAATAAGGAGGATGGAAAAGGGATAAAGTACAAAGAAAATTTGGGTGATGCAGAAAAGGGTGTAATGATGTAAGATAACCAAGGTTATCTGCACAGACTGCACTGAGAGCATGATGGGGCACGTCAGTAGGTTACCCAGTGACTGTCCTGTGTGAAGCTGTGCAATGTCCACTGGAGGGTCCCAAAAGACTGCCAGGGAAGAACATTTGAAGTAGTTTTGTAACCTTTTCCCAAATTTGGTAGCTTAGGTATAGAAATGGAAAATAAAGTTGAGATGATCAGAGGCTGGAATTAATGTAGGAAGACTAAAGAAAAGTTGAAGTAAGATGAAGGTTTAAGTAGACAGTGTTGAAATAACTTGTCCTGGAGTCCGGACTTGGTTCAGTAAAGAAAAAAAATGTGATTAAGTAGGTTTAGGAAACAGACTCAGGAGTGAAATAAGGCCAGAGGTATAGTTCTCTAAGAAAGCACACAAATTAGAAATCATGAAGATAAAATCAGAAAGGAGGACCTCTATCATCACCAACACCATATTTAAAATCTTGGGGAAATGACATAACAAAGTACAGGCCATTCTGGTGGGCACCATGGGAATCTTAGTGTAATTGAAAGATGCAGCTCTAGGAGTCTGCTTGACCATGGAAAGCCAGGGAGGCTCAGGAAGGTTCCTTGTTCCATGGGTCCTGCAGGTGGAAGATGATTAGAGGACAGACAGTGGTGTCTGTACTGTTGTCAGTGAGACTAGATCACAAAGAAAAGCCTTTGCCAGGGAATCTTAAATTGAACCTAAGGAGTTTAGTTGAAACCGAGTAGTCTTTTGGAATGGAGCAGAACAATGACTCAACTCATTGACTTTGGCTCACTGGGCTCCCTTTTCCTCCCTCCCAGGGAAATTGAGATTGAATGAATACTAGCTGTGAAATACTCGCTTGAGAACAAGCCTCCTACACACTAATAAAAACTAAATGCTTTTCATTATAATTTAAGTCAGTGACTTGCTTCCCCCAAAGGTGCCTCATAATGAATGGCATGAGAATGACATTTCCTCCCAAATGATACACATTAATACTAGTTTATAGTAGAACCATGAATGTCTACACATTATTGATTGAAAATTAATTTTCCATAAGCATTTGGAGAACAGTGGGAGAAAAGTTAATAAATATCTCAACTATTCAATTATTTTGGAGTACTTAGGAGTTAGCTAACAGTTACTGAAAGATAATTTTAAAGCATATAGAAAAAATGGGGAAAATATATTGCGCCAATTAAATAATGATATTAGGGAGTCATTTGAAATGAAAAAGTCCTTGTTTTCTCAAATCCAATTTTACCCTTCCTTCTCTGTCCCTTTCCCCAACTCCCCACCTCTACTATCCCTAAATATTTCTTTCAGAGATTCAGCAAAAACAGGAAGGAAAAAATTTACAAATCCCAGAAAGCAGCTAATTTCCTGGTCCTCATGACATAAGAATACCAGCACTCCCACAGAGAAACAAATTGGATGACAATTTTAGGATAATTGAATTGCTCCATGCTTTTCAAATTGCTAGGAAATCAGTGCTGTGAAAACCAATTTTTTTTTCATTGCTACCTTTAGTGTCCTGTGATAGAAGATTTTCTATTTACTCATTAAAACAAAACACAGAGCAAAGGTTTGTAGACTTGTTAATGATTTGTGTTATGCCATAGCTGTGGAAATGAATGCCTGGTAAACTAAATTAAGAGGAACTAAGTTGCCTAAATTTTCAAGTCAGATATCATAATTAGGAAGTGACAAAAATCTATATGAAAGAGACCCATAGATCCTAGTTTTAAATCCTTTGAGGGCCAAATATTACTCTTTTTGGATGGAAATGGAGGCAGTAGGGCTTTGAGTTATTAAACAAAAATAAGACACTCCATAAAATGTTTGGTAATCACAGAAAAGATTACACATGAAAAGTATCTAGGCGGAGACAGGCCAGGAAACTGAATGATTTAGGTCTTTGGTTCTCAAACTTGAATGTGCATCAGAATCACCTGGAGGGTTTGTTAAACCACAAATTGCTGGGCTCCGCCCCCAGTGTTTCTGATTCAGTGAACCTGGGGTGGGGCGCAGGAGTTTCTAATTCTAAACAAGTTCCCAGAAGATGCTGATACTGCTTGTTCTGGGACTGCACTTGAAGACTTATTGAATTAGAGCAATATCTAGGGGCAGAAAGGTTTAAGAAGAATATGTTGAAGACAGTGAGAAGAGATGGAAGAAAACTTCCTGGAAGGAATTATAGGAAGGAAAGAATGAAGACAATGGATTGATCTCTAAATTAAAATTAAAATAATAGAAAAGGAGAGTGAACTTTAACTGAATGCCAAGCCCTGTGCTAGACACTTTACATTTGCAGTCCTGCCAGGTTGGTAAAATACATCTAGAAGAGGAATCAGAAGAGGCTCAAAAACTTGATAAATATGAGTGGAAATGATGTTTATATTAAATAAATTCCCAAGGTCAACACAGGAAAAAAGTGGACCTGAGTTCTAAGCTCCTTAAGAGATAGACAAATAATAAGACAGATGGAGATCAAAACACTATAGTTACTACTGATTAAAACTGGAGGGATAATGTGGCTTAGGAGCACAGCGACTGGGAACTTCCTAATACTGTCTCTCAGAAATAAGCAGACTTATCAGTCAGTCCCTGCCAGATGGACACATGTTTCCTGCTGTGGGAGCCTCCCTCACAAAACATTCTGCGTGGAAGAGTTGACATAAATGTGTGCTTTACTGTGGCCATTCCTCAAGCAAGGAGAGTAAGACAGAGCAGAGGTAACCTCTGCAAGTCCAATTTACTCTCCCAAATTTGCCAAGCTCCTCATTCCCTAGGGCAGAGTGGTGAAGAGGTGAAGAAGTTATAGTGAAGTCTCCAGGTATGAGGAAACGTCAGGAACCAGGAATACATACCCTCTCCTTACAGGTGAGAGCACATAGGTTAAAAGTTGACTCTAGAACGTGCACCCTTTGAATGTTTTTGTTGCTTCTAGAAAGAAAACACACCAGAGATTAAGGAGTAGGGAATGGTATTTAAAAGCTAGGATTAGGGGCTGGGGTTGTGATTCAGTGGTAGAGCACTTGCCTCACACAGGTGAGGCACTGGGTTCAATCCTCAGCACCACATAAAAAACAAATGAATAAATAAAGATATTGTGTCCATCTGCAGCTAAAAAAACATAAATTCTAGGATTCTTTAATAAGATGCTGATGAAGGAGCCACACTGTGTGTTTGCATGGTCACTTGAATAGCTAGTGGTCAACAAATGTTCAATACTTGAAAGATTGAGCACTGGGATTGGGCCTGGCTGGGTCACTTCCCAGGGAGGAGGTTGATCTAAACTTCATACATGTCTTTCTAGTCTGATCCTCTCTGCTATGAACATCTTGTATCAAGAGGGCATAATGATTAGTTTTATTGTTTAGATGCTCATGTCCATTATGTGTTCCTGAGAAAAATGGCTCAAGCTGACATTTTGACACGCTCAGAAAGGGAGAAGAAACTAAAAGCAAAATCATCCTATTCAAACAGAATATGAGTCCAGGTATTTTTTCCAGAAAGCTGGCCTACAGAGAGTCCCATCACATCATGAAGGGTCTGGACTAGTGTTCTGTAGAAGTTGGGAGACACTTCATCTCACCTTCAGGCCTGCTCTTAGAGTATTGAGTTGTGCTATGCACTGTCTGTGGTGGTACAGTTTCACTCAGGGTAGGATTAAGGGCATGGTGTATCTCAAGGAGCACTCTCAGGCTCAGTAGAGCACCTCTTTGACACAATGAAGATTCTTTAAATTGGTCTTTGTTAAAATGCCCCTGGAGGCACATTTTGAAGCTATATTTTAATTGTACACCATTAACTACTGCTTCTGTGATTTAAATGGAAATTTATCTATAGTTCTAGGACTCTAAGGATTTTTATCCCAACAGGTGAAGTTTTGTGTTGATTAGTGGGGTTTTGTTGTTTTTTGTTACAGTTTAAGGAAAAATATTTGAAGCCTGGCTTTCCTTGCCAGAAACAGAGAAAAGCAATCTGAAGATGCTGGGAAATTTAGTAAGTAGGAGTGGATAAAGATGGATTTAGGAAAAATAATGAGCAAATGGTGCTTAACTGACTGAAGCACAAGTCCTAGACCCTTCATGCTTTAAAAATTAGTCTAAGAATTCTAGTTGTTTGACAAATCTGAAGAGTTTATATTATACAAGTATGCTACAGTGGGGACCATCAGGAAGCTTGAAGCTGAACTCAGCTTCAACCTATACCTATAGGTTGGTGAAAATTTCCAAGCACCTATGTGAAATTGTTGACACTTGGAAATTTTCTAAATTAATAAGTACTGACATAAATGAGTTCTTCTGATATTTGTTTGATGTTAGTAAAATGCCCTCAGATTTTCTTTCTCCTAAATATCCACACTGGGTTTAGTTAGTGTTTAGTCCAGTTTATAAATGCCTATTTGTAAGCAAAGATAGGAAGAAAGTGAAGAGACACAGCTTCTAATCTACCTTCTGACATGGATTAGAAGTGTGATCTTGGGTGAGATAGTTTTCTCATGTGAATAACACCTGTTGCAGAGCACTCAGAGATTTATTATGAGGGTAAAACGAGATAATGTATATATAGCACCGAAAAAATTTTAAAGTGTCACATGACTTTTAATGTTATTGTCATCACCATATTAAATGGAGTAATAGCATAAACTGGAGAAGTTTAGCTTAGAGAAAGTAGGGAAGCATGGGGAATCAAAAATATCTTCTGATATTAATGGGCTGCTCAAGTGATCTGTAAGGCTGACTTTAAAAACTAGGGGAAGCCACAACCCAGTAGTTTTCAGCACAATGTAAGAAACAACTGTCTTCAATAGTGGATCAGATGACCTTGTGAGAGAGTGAGCCAACTGCTGGTTTTGGTGTGCACACTGAGTCCCTACACCAGTAGCCAGAGATGCCTTTTATGATATAAGCTGCCATAATTTATCATTGGACCAGGAGCTCTCTAACATCCAGCTTTCCAACTTTTAAAGTCTTTATTTCTATGTCCATTCAACAATCAATGAATCTCATGGCAGTTGATTCCATTGACTACATAGTGTTTATGTTTATATGATATGATATTTTATTCAAATAGAAAAATATACCTAAGTATATTTACCTCGGAGAGCAAAATGTCTCTCAGGGAATAGTGGTATTGCTAAAACACAGGGAGATTATGTCAGTATTCTGCTGCCCTCCTAGAAATGCCTTCACTGAGCAGCACTTTAATAGCATGTACTCAGCCATGGACAATTATGTTCACATCAGCAACAAAAATCCAGCTGAGGATCATGATACCACATTACATTATATATTATTATTTTTCCACATGAGAAATATCTCTTCAAATTTACAATCAAGGCAATTTCTCCTTTTCTGAGGATCTAGAATGTTTTCTTATTCTAATAACATACCTTTATAATTGTATGTGCCTATTTCTTGGCTGCCAGGAAGCACAATGGATTTTTAAAAGTTTATCCTTTTGCCTTGATCCAAATTTTCTTTTTTAGAATATTTTTAGACTGCTATAAAACATGGGATCATATTTTTAAAAGTCACAATCACAGTTAATTTTGCAAAAGAATCTTTCATTTTGTTTATTCTTTAACCAAACCTGCTACTTTCCATCAAAAAGTATAGTATTTTCTTCTTTATATGCAGAAGATAAACAAGAAGATTACGTTAAATTATTTGAACCCCTGAAGAGTTTGATGATGAAATAATTTTGGTGATTATAACTTTGACAGAGCTACTTGTGTAAGTTAGCTTTCTGTTATTGTAACAAAATAGCGTGACATTCGTGCCAGAGACCACAAACCCTTTTGAGGTACACCCCAATGACTGAAAACCTTCCCACTGGGCTCTACCTCTTAAAAGCTCCACCACCTCCCAACAGTGCCAAGCTAAGGATCAAGCCTTTAACACATGAGCCTTTGGGGGACATTCCAGGTCCAAACTACAGCACTACCATGTTTACTAAAAACATCAGGACTATTTGTTGTTTTTTGTTTTTCTAAAGGTGGGGGAACCTGTAAACTATATCAATTTATAGTCACAATGTGTTTCAGTGAAGGCCCAGAAGTTTGGGATGGTGAAGATTCCAAACACTTCAGATGCTGACAACATATTTTAGTTTGAGATTCAAAGATTCATGATCTCTCCCAGTTTCTCTTACCATTTTATGTATTCAAATATTATTCCTACATGATAACCCACATTACTTAAAATAGCATTACCTCTTTCATAAAGAGTCTTCCTTTAGAACTTTTAAATGCTCTAGGAGGCAACCACTGGATGTTTTGTTTTCAATTCCATGAAGATTCTTTACTTTTACCAAAAGCACTGGAAAACAGGCATTTCCCTCCATATATCCCAACCTGTGATGGATCTAACACCATAGGTTTTTATATTCCATTTTGAATAACCTAGTCTATATGCCTTCTACTATAAGCAACTCAAATGTTTTGAAAAGAGGTTATATTATAAATAATAGGTAAATTAGTAAATTAGCTGATCTCTTTGTTTTTATTTATACAGCTATTGGCCTATTACTGAATTTTAAAGTTTTGAGCTAAATATCAAACAATTACTCTTTGTTACTTGATTTAAAATATTCTGCCTCAGAATGTGTGTGTGGGGGTAATGGCTTTTTTAAGTATAGATATTATTTAACTGGGCAATAAACTCGATGTAGTTTGAGTCAAGAATAGCATATCTGATTTTATAGGCGATTTTCCATTTTCAGCCTTTTTTCCCATGAGATTTTTTAACTTTATGATATATTATGGTTTATTAAAATTACATGAAGCATTTTAAGTGTCGGTGCAAGGTTTACAAAAGAAATTTTGGCATTACTTAAAAGTATAGTCTTTCAAAATATGGCAATAGTAACTAGGAAAACAATATAACTTTCATATTTTTTCTTTCTTTTTTACTTATCAAATTTTCTGTTTAGTTTTGTAAATAATAATTTTAATTACACCCACTTCTGCCAATTTCCTTGGGATATCAAGGCTTTCTACCTCCTATGTCTTATAAAATTAATTAATAAAATTAATACATAATTAATAAAGTGAATTATAAAGAATTCACATTATTCTAATGGCGATTTTGAACCAGAATATGGTTAACTTTCCCTTATTAAATGAGGGTGGATGGAGATGAATCTTCTCTGTGATAATGAGAGACATAAAGACAGAAAGCATAATTTCTTCTGGTTTTACTTTGATAATTTTTCTAGTTGTATACTTTTAAAATTATACTTCTGTACCAAGGAAAAATTTCCCTTTGCAATTAAGGTATGGGAGATACTTTGAGACCAAATAAATAATCCTGTTTCTTATTAAACTTTAATCCCCTGATTTTAATGTTCATTCATGATTTTCTGGCTCCATTCTTTTTATTTTTGTCAATTGGCATTCTGTTGTCAGGAAGCACTTTCTGATTATTTATTTATATAACTGTTGACTCAGGGAATCTTATTTAATACAAGAAGTTTATAGTTCATTACTATCATCATTTCGCTTAATGCTCAATTATCCTAGATTTGACCAGTGGGAGCCCCTTAAAGATGGTTCTTTTGTGTCATTTTTATATACTTCATTCATTTTTTGAGCAATTCTTTATTTTCTTGTGAAATAAGATGTTTCAGTCTCATCCTGTACTTTCCCTGCCCCATCCCTGATATCAGCAATTTATCCAAGTGCCTATATTTCCTTTTAATGAAGATTAATGGCAACATCTGGGTGGTGAGTGTGGTTATTTCCACCAGTATCCCATTTTTCCAGGCCTTTTAAGAGAAAAGATGGGTAGGTAGGTGGGTAAGTACTTAGATTAATGGATTCATATATTGAGGTATAGTATCTCCAATTCCAGACCAACCCCACAAGCTACATTATAGTCCAGCAACCACAATGGATGCAATATGATCACATGTGTAATTACAATTTCTCTAGTTGTCATGTTTAAAAAATAAAAGGAAGCAATTGTTATATTTATTTAACCTGACATATCCAAGTTTTTATTTCAACATATAATCAATGTCAAAAGTTATAAATGATAACTTATTTTTTATATTATACCTCCTACTCTAGTGTGTATTTGACAGCATTGTCTTAATTTGGTGTAATCACATTTCCAGGGTTAAGCTCCTCCTTTTCATACATTTTTTCTTTCTTCAACAGTAAGAAAACTGGCTCCCATTATTTTCCTCAAGCCTAGAATACATAGAAGATGGCCTCAGAATGCCTCATTTATACCACTACACAAGCTTAATAATTATTTTCATTATTATTTTTATCCAAACCATACAGTGACTGCCACAGATCTTGACTGAACATTTCAGTGAATTTTAGCCAATGAATACACCTGTGTAACCCACATCTCTATTATTCTCATATCCTAAGAATTTCCCCTGTGCTCCTTCCTAGTCAGTCCTCTTCCCTTTCAGTGGCAAAACTTATCTTACCTCTTTCCTCATGGCCAGATTTTCCTCTTCTAGAACTTTACATAAACCTAACCATGTGTCCTTGTGTGCATGTTCTGGTTTCTTTCTCTCAGTAGACTGTCTTGCGGTTCATCCATGATATTATGTGTATCAAGTTTATTCCTTTTCTATTACTGAGACATTTACATTGTATAAATATATACATTTTGTTTATCCATTTCCCAGTAAATAGACATTTTCATTGTTTTCAATTTGGGCTACTATCAATAAAGCTTCAAAGAACACCTTTATTATAGACTCTGTGTGGACATGTTTTCATTTGTCTTGAGTAAATACCTAGGAGTGAAATTATTAAATCACAGGGTAGATATAATAATTTATTTTCTAAATATTGTTAACATTTAAATGTTATTAATGCTTCTGTACTTAAACTAATAGCAATATTTTTATCTACAGTTTAACTGTGAAAGTGAATTAATGGCATTTATATTATTATGACAATATTTCATGATGAGCCAAGTAGTGTGTTAGCAGAACATTTTCTTCTTTCCGAGTCCACTATCATCTCATGATTTCCTCCTCCTGCACCCTCTCTCTCTCCTCCTTCCCCATGGATTGGCTGTCCCCTGCTCAGGCCTCCTCCTGACTTGCTTCCTCCTAAAGCCCACCATTAAATTCCTACTCTAAGTTAAATGATCCTCTTTTTGCTCCTTCATGATCAGCATCACCCAACATTGTGAATGCTGGTGTATACATGCATCTTCTTTTTCCATTATGAGCATCCTAAGAACCAAAATCATTCTCATTTTCCCTTTGCTTGTGTTTTGCCTAAGAATGCTTAGTACAGTGGGACCTTGGCAAATATATTAGCTGAATGAATAATGACTCAGGTGCATAGTGAATTAAAAATAGAGTAAGCATTTGAGTTAAGTTTTGTTTTAAATTCATTATTTGCTCTTTAATTTTCTGTTGTGTTTTTGTATTTGTTTTTGACATGTAGTCTCACTGTGTTACTTAGGGTGGTCTTTAACTTTCAGTCCTCCTGCCTTAGCCTCCTAGTAGCTGGATTATGGCTGCACAACATTGTATTGGTTGGTATAAGCATTTTGCTTAAGCTAAAACAAAAGTCAAGGGGATTTTTCACACTTAGACTAGATAAAAACAGAAATTGGTAAATCCCTAGAGGTCATAGTGATTATTCCAGAGGTCAACAATTGGGACCAACACTGGTGTCACTGGATTCTGATGAGGGTAGAAAGCAGAACCTATGGGTTCCAACTGGGGCGGGTAAGGAGTGAGAGCAGGACCCATGGAGATAGGGAACCAGGGGGACACTGGGTCCCTTCCCTGGGGCTGTTATTCTTAATGAGAATGCCTGTGCACTGACATCAGTCATAGCAACAGATACTAATATTATTTTAGGTCATTTGGCCAGATTCTTCAGTATCCATGGTGACAGGTGATCTTTTTCCATGCCTGGGTTAGACTCAAGGGAAAGAGCTAGAAGATCCATAGCAGTGTTTATAGGCATACATAAATGAACAATAATGTTGCCAGCCACTGTCAAACAAAATAAACTGTATTATTGATATTCTTCCCCAGCTAGTGTTCTAAAAAATAATTCAGGCTTCATTTAAAAAGTTGAGACACCCATTAGTGTTCAGTACTCCTGTTAGAAGTGAAATGAAATTCTAAGATGCTAAATTGATTGAAAGGGACAAAAACCAAAATAGCTAAAAAAAGAAAAATCTGAAATATGACATCAAAGACCAAGATCAGTTTATGCTGTCTCATCATATGATACATCCCATTTTTATCTATTATACCTTTCCAGACTGCAGAAAGGTTGACTAGAGGAAATCAATGTCACCAGTAGCAAACCCAGCACCCCTGGGACTAACCCAGGATATATTTCTGCTTCCTCAGAACAGCAGCAGCAGCAGTGCACATTTTACAGAAAGCTTGCCAGCAAAGCATGTGGTGTTGTGTTGTTTCATTTTGTTTTTCAATTGATCTCTCTACCATGTCGATAGTTAACAAACTTGGTTTTGATTATAGGACTTTTATCCCTCCTAAGAGTTAACTTCTAGGCTTCCTGTTTTGGCTTCTTTTTTTTTTTTCTTTTTCCTTTCCTTTCTCTTTCTGTCTTGCCTTTTTCTTTTTCTGGCTCAGCCAAGTTTTCTAAATCACATTGTTTATCAAATAGAATTGGATTTTACCTCAATTTGTAATTATAAAATATTTTTAGACCAGATGTCTACAAATGCTTAATGTAATGTAATCAATCTTATTTAAATCAGTGATACCAGATAGCTTCACAGCATTAGTCAAAAAAAGTTAATTATATTTTTAAATTATTAAAAAAATATTTTTAATCTCCCACAACGAAAAATAACTTAAAACTGTAATAAAATTGATTTGTCACCTTGTGCAACATCACCAATCGATTTACTGATTTAAAAAATCTATTAACATGCCATGAAAGTAGTGATGCAAATACATGGCATTTGTAGTACTTTTCATCAAATTTTGTAGACATGCATCTCAATAGACACAGAAGTGACCTTTGACAAAATTAAGCCCCCATCTGTGATAAAAACACAGAAGAAACTAGTAAATGGTGAAAAACTGAAAACATTTTTGTTAAAATCTAGGACAAGATAAGGATGTCCACTCTCACCACTGCTGTTTAATATAGTGCTAGAAATTCTAGCTAAAACAATTAGGCAAGAGAAGGAAATCAGAATAGGAAAGGAAGAAGTCAAGTTATCACTGTTTGCAGATAATATGATCCTATGCCTGGAAGATCCAAAGAACTCCACCAGAAGACTGCTAGAGCTAATAAACAAATTTGGCAAAGTGTTAGTTTACAAAATCAACACACAAAATTTAATATCTGTCCTATATACTAACAACAAATCTGCTGAGAAAGAAATCAGGAAAACAACTTCATTCCCAATAGCCTTTAAAAAAAATAAAATACCTGGGAATAAATCTAACCAAGGAAGTGAACAACCTCTACAAAGAAAACTATAGAACATTGAAGAAAAAAAATTAAAGATGACTTCAGGAGATGAAAAGATCTCCCATGTTCATGGATAGGCAAAATTAATATTGGTAAAGTGGCCATACTACCAAAAGCAATAAACAGATTAAATACAATCCCCATCAAAATGCCAATGACATTCTTCACAGAACTAGAAAAAAAAAGTCCTAAAATTCATTTGGAAGAATGAAAGACTCAGAATAGCCAAAAGAATTCTAAGCCCTTTCAATTCTAAGATGTTAAGTTGACTGAAAGGGACAAAAAACAAAATAGCAAAAAAAAAAATCTGAAATATGACATAAAATATCATGATCAGTTGTTTATGCTGTCTCGTCACGTGAAACATCCTATTTTTATCTATCAACCTTTCCAGACTCCAGAGAGGTCTGATAATGTCCCCTTCTTTAAGTATTTCAATGTTTGACTTCAAATTATACCACAGAGCTATAGTAACAAAAATTGCATGGTACTGGCATAAAAATAGACACATAGGCAATGGTACAGAATAGAAGATACAGAGACAAACCCACACATATACAGTCATCTTATCCTTGACAAGGTGCCGAAAACATAAGTTGCAGAAAAAGACAGCTTTTTAAATAAATGATGATGGGAAAACTGGTTAGCCATATGCAGAAGAATGAAACTAGATTCCTCAGTATTTATTCTAAAGAATTAAAGTGAGCATCCTATAGAAATAAATGCATAACCATGTTTATGGCAGCACAGTTTGCAATATCTAAACTGCAGAACCAAGGTAGTTGTCCATCAATGGATGAATAGAAAAAGAAAAATGTGATATACACACAATGTTTTATTCAGCCATTAAGAGAAATAAAATTATGTCATTTGCAGGAAAATTAATGGAAAACTTGAGAACATTATATTAAGCAAAATAAGCCAAACTCATGAAGTCAAGGATCATATATTTATCTTGTATGTAGAAGCTATAGAGGGAAAAGGGAAAGAAAGGTGGTGACAGATCTTAGGAAAATCAAAAGGAGGGCTGGGGTTGTAGCTTAGTGGTAGAGTGCTTGTCTAGCACATGTGAGGCACTGGTTTGGTCCTCATCACTGCATAAAAATAAATAAAATGAAGATATTGTGTCCATCTACAACTGAAAAAAAAATCAAAGGGAGATCAGGAGAGAAAAGGGAACCAAGTGATGAGAGGCAGAGAGGAAGGGGGAAAGTGCTGGGTAGTGATATTGGCCAAATTATGTTATATTGTGTATTGTGTGCATATATGAATATGTAGCAATAAATCCCATCATTATATACAACTATAATGCATCAGTAGAAAAATGTGAGAAAAAAGTTTGCAGACATGAACTATGCTAGTTTAAACAATGTATGTACAGTTAGTGCTACATTTTTATGAATAAAAGCACAGTATCAGAAGCATAAATATTAGATTTGTAGATGAATAGTATCCCTATTCTTTCTGAGCTACAGAGAGACAAAAGTTCAGCTCAGAGATATCATTTTCATTTATACATACAGAAACAACTTCTGATTCATTAGTCAGGTGTAGTCTATTTTCCCTTCTTTCAGGCCCTCTTGGAAGGGGACTTATGATCCAATGATAGTTAGGAAACAGAGGGGGTGAACTTAACATAGGATCCAGCTGGGCTTTAATCAGGTTAGATGACATCCTTGAGTTTAAGTACCTGTTGAGAATAGGAAAGGTAGCAGAATACAACAGTTACTCATATGGCATTATATAAAAATGTGGATGTGTAACCGATGTGATTCTGCAATCTGTATCCGGGGTAAAAATGGGAGTTCATAACCCACTTGAATGTAATGTATGATATACGATATGTCAAGAGCTTTGTAATGTTTTGAAAGACCAATTAAAAAAAACATTTCCCATCATTATTTGGGATTCTCTCTAAATGTGAAAAAGAGGATAAATTTTATAGTACATGGCTTCCATGAAGATAAATTATGACTTTCCTCAAATTATGAAAAATTTTTATGAATTTATTTGATTTTTGTGCATCATTATATGACTTACCTAAAGACTTGGCAGATATGGATGTATTATAGAACATGTATGATCTCACATATGAACTATTTTTTTGTATATGGATATATTAACAAATAATGTCATGTGTTCTTCATTTAAGATTAGTGGAAAATTTTCAGTATATTCTCTTTCAATAAAGTAATTAAATTTACATTTTTATAAAAATATCATTTTATCTACATATATTTCAGTGTGTATCTCCAAAAAATAAAGACTCTTAAAAACATTTTATTTTAATTTTTATACCTAAGTAAGTAATAACATGAATTTAAGTTTTTAAAAGTTGGAAAATAAGTTAGGCTATATTGATTATAACTTTAAATAATAAATTAATGTTATCTGAAAGCTAGAGGACTTACCAAAGCTAGGTGTGATTGTAATCACTGATGAAGAATGAAGATTAGGGTCTGGGTTGTGGCTTAGTGGTAGAGTGCTTACCTAGCATGTGTGAGGCACTGGGTTCAATCCTCAGCACCACGTATTAATAAATAAAATAAAGGTCCACTAATAACTGAAAAAAAAAGAATGAAGGTTACAACTTTTTTTACTCTGATTATTTTTTCTGTCATGACTCTGCTATCAAATACAATATCTTATTAACATGAATCATTTGTTACCTGCATTGAGAAGGAATGAAAAACTTTCAGAAATGTGAGGGCATATCAAAAGTATGTTACTAACAACTGAGAGTCCTTTTACAACTCTTTAATCCTCCAATTAAAGTAAAACCCCATTTTACATTTCCAGTGCCCTATTCCTGAGCTGCAGGATATTTTTAGAGAAATTCACTAATTGTACATACATGTTGTATGTATAATTTCACTGATCTATACCAAATCCTTAGTGCATCTTGGTAATCTTTTAATTGATCTTCATTTGATTTCCTGTCAAATTTACTGTGTTGGTGTTCCCTCTGTCAGATCATGTAGAAAACAGAGAGTTAGACACATCCAGATGAGTGCTATGAAGACTACTGAAGGGGAAGATGAGGAGAGAAGCTGGGAGGCACTTTTCAGCTCAAATATTAGTAAGGACCCACCATCACAGCCTAGAGAGCAAGAGCAAGGTCAGCTTCGAACTTGGAACGTCTTGAAGAGCAGTAATTGAATGAATCAATAACAAAATTATCTGGAAGATCCTCAAATATTTGGGATTTAAGCAACATATTCTAAATGATCTATGGATAAAAGACTTCATGCAAAAAATTAGAAAATATCTTGTGAGAGGAAGTCAAAGCAGTGTTTAAAGAAATTTATAATGTTAAATGCTTGTTAGAAATAAAAGAACGTTCTTAAATCAATGTTCTTAAAAATTTAGAAAAATAAGATCAAATTTAACCAAAAATAATCAGAAGGGGGAAAATAATAAAAACAAGAACAGAAATCAATAGAAAAATAAACAAACATAATAGAAAAAAATCAATGAAACTAACAGCTGATTCTTAAGTTTAATAAAATTAATACAACTTTAGCCAGACTGAACAGGAAAAAAAAAAAAGAGGGAGAGAAAATGACTGTCATTATAAGTGAAAATGTTGATCACTACAGATCGAGCAAATTATGTTTCTTAGGCATCCAATGGGTCTAATCATAATTTTGGTTTCCATTAACACCAACATTTAGAGGATAACAAGATGTATTATGAACAACTTATATGAAATTAACAAGTGCCTAAATAGACATAAAGTACCAAAGCTCACTTAAAAAGAAATAGAATACATGAATTACCTGTGTCTATAAAAGTAATCACATTTATATTCATCTGAGGCCCCGCCAGATTTATCTGACTCCAAAGCAACTGTGCAATGAGGAAGTCAAAAACTGTTCAACAAAACTCTCCTATGATTGTATCTGTTCATCTCTAAATCCATCCATCTGCTTTCCTATCCCTCTAAAGTCTGAGAATGAAGGGTTTCTAGTCACTTGATTCCCAAACATTCTCGATTTTGCTCATTGAAGCAGGATGAGTGAATTCTCAAGTAGGAATAGGATGACAGAAAACTTCACAAAGAAGATGGAAGTTGAACTGGGTATTGAAGAGTGAGAATAAATGGAGAAAAGGGAAAAACAAACAACTGAAAAAACCTTTCTCAGTCATAATGCTATGCTAAAGCATTCTTGACAGATTTCCAGAATGGCCTCTAGTCATTGGAAAGATTCCAGAGGACCACAAGGAAACTACAGCCTATGCTTTATGGCTGTACCTGGAATCTGGTGGAAACCAAGATTAAGCAAAGGCTCATTGAAAGCCCACAAAGCCGAATTCACTGTAGGAAAGATTTCTTTTCCTCTAACAGATAAATAAGCATTTGGTTAAAGCAAACACTTTGAGGACAATTTTTTAAAAATTACTGATGGATTGGAGATTAAGTTCTCTCATGGATACAAAACTAGCTAGGATACCTAAAGAAACAGAATGTGTAAGTATTTTCCAATTATTATAACAGTGCCTATAGTGAGATCGGTTCTAAACTTGGGTATTTAAAATTTTTGTAGATGAGTAAAAACTTCAAATTCACAAATGATAAAATATTTTTTTCTATGATAAAGATAGATGACAGGTATATAGGGAAAATCAGAGGTTGGGCTAAAGGATAGGAAAGTGGCGGATGAAATCCTTCCTGACAAGCATCAGTTTTTGTTTATTTAGGTAAAAATAATTCAAGCTGTATTTCTAAAGTGATGAATTTCAACAGTCATCACACTTCTGAAAAGGAATCCAGGAGGTATTATAGACTGTTCCTATTTTTCTATTTTAAAGAAAGTGAAATGAATAGAAAAGGGAAAGAAAATTTGTGTGTATGTTTATGAAAATATTTTAATCTCATTAGAAATTTTCCTCAAGTTCCAAACAATGGCACCAGCCATTATAAATTGCTTAAGAACATGATACTTGTTACAATTCCATTAAGTTACAGAAACCAAGGATTCATCATTTTAAGAAATCCAGCCAAGAGTATCTTTGAATAGATGGCAGTGATGAGGCACAGGTTGTAATTTGTGATTACATCTGTGAGTACAGTCACATATTTACTTCTTGATTTCAGTCAGCATGAAGTAATTATGTGTTCCAGATTGAATTGTGTTCAAGGTTCTGTTTAAGCACTCCATGAGGATTTCTCACTTTTCTAAGAAAGATCTGCTCCTAATGTAATTCTCCCCTCTGGCATGCCATAAATGGACACCTTAGAGATCAGAATAGCTAATAAGTAGAACAATATAAGAATAGCCTCTCACAAATCAAATTGGAACAAATGTGAGATCCACAAAGTAGTAACCAAGTATATGTTTCTCCAAATCATGTACCACATTTAAGCTTTGAGTATATCCTGTTTAACAAATTCAGGTTTGATCCTCTTTGTGGATCTTAATAATGCAGAGTTTAAAAAGTGAAAATGTTTTACAATTTCAAGAAAATTGTAAATATCAAGTTATAATATGCCTACAATATTCGTAGGCATACTACATGCTTTCTAGACCATTGGCACAATAAATAATGTTGACTCTAGGGTGGGTGACGTGGCTCAGTAGATTGTTTTCCTATTATGTACCAAGCCCTGTGTTTGATGCCCAGCATCACAAACGCGCATGTACACACACACACACAAATACACACATACACACTCACACATCAGGTGTGAGTCCTTCATACCGCCCATAAAAATCTTTGATACTGAATGACTATCTTCTGAGCAGTTAGAGAATCTATCTGTATATATTCAGTAGTTCATTTTTCAGACTTCATTTCTTTAATTGTAGATGTACACAATACCTTTGTTTTATTTTTATTTATTTTTATGTGGTGCTGAGGATCAAACCTAGTGCCTTACACATGCCAGGCAAGCTCTCTACCACTGAGCCACAACCCCAGCCCCTTCTGACTTCATTTTTTTACCTACCTTATATACCCTATTGTGAAGAAAGAACTCAGCAGAAATCATCAAACTGATGTATTGTGGCAATAAGCACTTTTGAATAGGGAAATGTGCCCAGAACTACATATTATTTCCTGGCTCAGGTGTGTGACCTGGAGAAGTTTTCTTAGCCAATCTAAGTCTATTCATTTGGAGATAATAGTAGTAATAACTACAACAGAAGCTCACTCATCTATTGGTTCTTTATTATCAGGATAGGAAGGACTGTGTTTGAAAATACTTTGTAATCTATAAAGTACCCTAGTAATGTTCATTATTGTTATTGTTCCTTGTATTGGGTAACAATGCTCATGCCACTGTTACATCCTAAGCCAGTTTTTCCCCTGTCCTACATATGGGTTCTGAATTGTTTGAAGCTGACAACGACTGGCATTTTTATCCTCTTCTGCTTTCTATGCACATGTGGTCCAGAAATGCACAATGCAAAACCTTTGGCAAGTTCCAGTCATTCTTTCAAAAGCTGGAGTTGTGTACAGACCAGTGTAGGCTCAGATTCCCTATGGACTTGCTTTGATCCTACCTTAAATTGTAGTGCTGAATGGATATATATATATATATATATATATATATATATATATATATATATTTAATGGATATATATATATTTATAAATTAAAAATTCTATATGACCACTTAATAGTTCCAAGTCTTGTTTCCTCATTTACGAAGTGAGGGAGTTTAAACTACATGTCTTCTAAGATGTTCTCCGACTTTAGATTTTTCTGTTGTTACTTTAATGTCTCCCTAGATGGTTAAAAACAAGACATCAACTAGAGATGTTATGTGTAATTGGTATATCACATTTTTAAAATAGATGAATTTTCTTAGAAATCATTTGTTAACTTATGCTCATTCACCAACTTGTTGACTTCAGGTGCTTTATACAAATTAATATTAGAGAAAGAGATTAAATTTTGACACCCAGAAGGCCATCATTGTTTCTGTTTCAGTCCTTTCATGAACATAACACATCAGAGTTACAACCCTGCAAGACAGAAAGGTTATTCCTTTTTTGCTAAGAGAGGCTGTCTCAAAGTGAAGGGTTAGAGCTGAAGGGGAGAGATCAGTGGTGAGTTCAATCGAGCAGCACTTTTCCTTTCTAGATACTCTGTTTAAGGTCATTGTAATCTCTGCTTCTGTCTCTAAGGTGTTCTTGCACAAATCTGGTTCTGATAGACAGTTTGACACACATACTCTAATGCATGAATATACTTTTACAAATATGTAGGTATAGATGTATACATGGATATGTGGATTAGTGTTTATGTAATCATTAAATATATTTTCCCTGAGGAATTTACTAATGGAATAATTGAGATAAAAAGGCAACTGATTACTTGGGTATTCCTAAAAACAGACACTGCTAGGTTTGGGTGTGGTTAAATTGTTTAATTATGTCCCCCAAGTGTCCATAGGTTATAGGCTTGGTTCTCAGGGTGGTAGCATTAGGAGATGCTGTGGATATTTAAGAAGTGAGATTTTCTGAGAGGTTATTGGGAGTGTGCCTTTGAAAGGAATTAGGGCCCTGCCTATCTTCTCTTTCTGCTCTGGTTTGATGTAATTGTTTGGTTCTTCCTGTACTCATGCTATGAGATGGTACCATCCTCTGCCTTTACCAATAGCCAAATCAATGGGGCCAATGATTTTGGACTTTGAATCATCAAAACTGTGAGCTACATAAATACTTTTTAAAAAATAAGTTAGATGACTCATGGATTTTGTTGTCGTGTCAAAAAACTGACTAATGCAGGCACGCACATGAATTATACAAACTCCTATTTACTAAGTGTATGCCATGTGACAAAGCTAATCCAAGTGGTTCACACATGTTAATTCGTCCCACAAATTTACGAGGTAGGACTATTATCCTCAATTTATAGAGAAGGATGCTAAATCACACAGAGAGTAAGGGTTCAAGGTTGTACAACCAGCAAGGAGCAGGATTCTTCTTAGGTAGTCAGCTCCAGAACCTAGGTGTTTAAGCCTTCCACGAGGCTGCCTATATGAGAAATATGCAGGTTTCCCATCAGTCTTTGGTGAGCAACTACTCACAGTGCAACCTCTCCTTGGCCCCTCAAGGTTCTTCCAGAACAGCTAGGCACAGGATTAGTGGACTCTCATGTGCATTACTAGCAGCATAATCCTACCAGATTCTGTCCATTAGGATCTAAGGCCACTGTTGTAATCTTTTTCCTTCACATAGGCTCTGAGAGGGTTACTTGCATGCAGGAAGTTAAGGGGAGCCATCTCTCAGGAACACCTGTGAGGCAGCAGGAAGATCCTGCATCCATTCAGAGGAGAAAGAAGTCTTCAACTGTGATGTAGTTGCAGCAGAGGCCTAAGTAGATTCCTTGGGGGTGGAGGAGGCTCTAGAGTGGAATACCCTTCCTGAATTGAGGAAGGGGTGCGAGGCCTTTATACCCCCAGCTGGCTGCCACAGGAGAGTGAGGAAGCTCCCTGATGACTGAGGGCAGTGCATGAGGAGTGAGTTCTCTGTTAGTCATCTGGGTAGAGCATCATCTAGCAGCTTCTACAGATCCCCAGAAACGTGGTGAAATGGCAAACATCAAAGATAGTACTTTAAGAAAGGGAGATTTTTACTCTGCTTCTCAGAAATGTTTCCCTGCCTTAGAAAAGCTAAAAATGTTATTGAGAATGATATGTTATCAGGAATGAGGGAAAAAAACTATTTACCCACTTTCTCCCTTCACATATCCCATTTCTTTCCATTCTACTTTATCAAAGCTCTTGCAAAAATTTGCAGGAGTGCTTCATTGAGGTAAATTCAGACTGGTTAGCCTCTCAGGGAGAATGTGACTAATGGGCAATCTTTCCTTCTGCTCTTGGAAGAAAATCTCTTGCCCATTCTCTAGGAAATTAAAGTAATATGTTCCTCTGAATGGAAGCTGACTTCTGATATAAAAACCATAGCTCAGGTAAGTTCTGTATCCTGGAATGGTGAAATTAGAAAGAACTGAAAACATGTTTCTGGGGTGTGGCTGTGTGTTGAAAACACCTCTTAACAGTGTAGAACCATCACACCATTCTGTCTGTCTGTCTCTCTTACAACAACCCCCCTACTCTCCCAGTGTATGCATGTATACATTTTGGGAGAAAAATAGTGGTTTATTACAGCTATAGAAATACTGATCATCTACTGAAAGCCTCAGATATACTAGATGCTTTGTAGATATCACTGCTAAAATTCCTGATAACCTTAAATAGTAGGTATTATTTGCCCTGTTTTACAGAAGAGATATTTGTTCCGCACAGAGCTTATGTAAATTACTCATGATCTAGAGCCAGGGAGTGACAGGACAAGAATTTGAGACACTCTCTGTCACTATCCCAAACACACAAATTCCCTTGTGTTTCATTTGAGATGTGTTGAGGTAGATGTTAGCTATGGAAGGCAAAAAATGTGTTTAGGGCTTTATTTATGCATGCACCTGCCTACTTCTGCAGTCAGCTTTATGTTTCCCATTTTGATGGTAGGCACTAAGTGCTTACACATCCTCAGTAACATGCAAAGTCTTTATTTAACAAGAAAACTTTAATAACTGGTTTTTGCTTTGCTAGAAACAGCCTCTAATCTTCCTTGTAGAAAGTGGTGAATTTTCCTCTCACAACTGATAGGGACTCCAATTACAATAGAATAGTCAACTTTTCACTTTTCTTAAGATCTCACATAAGAATATGCAATGTAAATTGCATAATATGGTAGTCCAGACTCCAATGAGTTCTCCTTTAAATGTTCCTTAAAGATTTTTTCATCAAACCTAAAATTAAAGCTGGTAATCTTATCCAAAGGATCAAAGCCTTTCTGTGCTAGTGTTGTAATAGGTCCCATTACCTAAATGGTTGCATTTCATGGGGAAAATGTTTGGCTTTGGTGCCTTCAAGTTAGAGAAGGATTCTAGTCTTTGCCACCAGTGCCAGGTTAGGGACAAAACAAAAACAAATGCAAAGTGGATACAGCAGATACGAGGAGGTGTGTACTTATCCTGGAGCAGGAGACAAATCTCTTTTCTCCCATCTCCCAAGAGGCTCCCCAAAGATCTTTCTTGAATGGATTGCATTAGTTTGGTCTCAGGCATGCCCATCACCATCCATGACTTGTGTGTTTTTCTTAAACAGTACCAAGTTTTAGAAAATTAAGTCAGGGTGTCAAAATCAAAACAGGCCAAGAGGGTTTGTGCAGGTTAAGACTTTACTCAAGGAATTGAGTTACTGAAAGATTAGCCTTATGCTGAAATACTAAATGGCTGGAGAAGAAATCTGAGAAACAATTTAATGTTGTTAAGGACTAAAAGAGACAGGAACTGAGTCCTGGGAAAGAAGGAATCGGGGGTCAGTTAACTGAAGGCTTAGAGACATGTTTGGATCTGTACTGGACAGAAGAGGGACAAATGGAAATGCCTTAAATTTTACTGTAGCCAGTTGTTTTTGTTTTTTTTTTTTTTTCATCAGTGATACACAGATGACTAAATATTGCTTATGGGATCTTAAATGCTTACACAGCCTCTGTGGCTCTCTGAACTGTGACCCAGGGGAAGGCAAGTGTATCCCTTCATGACATTGTTTGGTAAAATATTACAACAAATGATACATCAACCAATACAGCCCAAGAGGACAAAACAAAGTGACACAGAGTCACCAAGCAAAGCAAACCTCTGCCAGGTCCAGGGAAAACCAACAAAGCCCACCACAAAGAGAAATTTCATTAGTCTAAGTGCTGACTCACCAGGCAACTTGGGATGTGAAGTCAAGCGCTGTAAGACAGTGATCCCAGCCAGTTTCTGTTCTTCTTGCATTCTCATGAAGGAGGCGGATGTTGTACTCTAATAAAATCCCAGCGCCACTGACAACATTTTCCCACATTCAGCCACAGTCCCCAAACCTACTGTAATAGATGGTGATTTTGAAAATGGAAATCTTCAGGAGAAAGAGCCTGGCTGTCTTAAAACAGAATGAAAGCAGCCAGGCTGTGGTCTGCAGCCTCTCTTGCACTTAAGCTTTTTTATTTTCCTTTCTGATCTGTGTTCATGATTTTCCTCTCAGCATGAGAAAGAACCTTGCTGCAACTGTTCTTGCTGAGAACTTTTCTTTCAGGTTCAACTCAAACCTTCTCACTTTCTCAGTCACCACCTCTTACCTTTCACTGCTGTCCTTCACTGCATAGATGGTTTAGTGTACCTGAAAACAATCAAGGACTTCTATGAAGTCCATCATGAAATTTCCTAAAAACTATATCTTTTTCTATATAAAAGAAATGGGTATTTATTTGTACTCTAATACTATCCTTACACATCTTTTTTTTAAAGAGAGAAAGAGAGAATTTTTTTTTCTTTTTTTTTTTTTTTAGTTTTCGGTGGACACAACTTCTTTATTTTATTTTTATGTGGTGCTGAGGATCGAACCCAGCACCCTGCGCATGCCAGGTGAGCGCGCTACCACTTGAGCCACATCCCCAGCCTCAACACTTCTTTTCTTTTATGTTCTTTTATTAACCCATAAGTTTGGATTCAGAACAGGCAGCCATAAAATATTTGGCAGTGAATGAATTAATTAAATTTTATGTTTATTAGGAATTGCCAAAGTACTAGTAACAATTATCTGAGAACTGTGGCTTTTTAAAAATACAGGTTCATATATATATATATATATATATATATATATATATATATATATATACACACACACACACACACATATATATATATATACATGCAAGTAGGAAGCCTAGGGTTTATTTATTAAATAAATAATTATGAAATAAGTCATTATGAAACACTGTCAACACCCGCAGGCTCCTTAGCATGCAGAGATGTTGTTAAGTTTTCTTCATGGTGATAAAATTGCTGCTGACACTCCAGCCATGATACCTCAACAAGAGACATGAAGAGAGAAGAAGGAAGAAAGGCAAAAATGCACACAGAGGAATGAGCCCTTTAAAAAGTTAATATATGTGTGATTGAAAATGCCACAATGGAACCCAATATTCTGTGTAATTAATATAACTGCAATTTTTTTAAAAAGAAAATCTCAAAAGTTGAATTTAAAAACTTTACCATCTGGGAAAACTACCCACATAACTACTGCATATATCTCTTTTGTTACCTATGTCTGTAAGGGAGTTTGAGAAATGTAATCTTCGGCTATATAAATTGTGACACTAAAAAAACTGGATTCAATTGGTAAGGAAGAAGGATATGAATAGGCAACTGCCAATCTGCTGTAGTTAGAGGCCACAGCTGTCTTCTAATGGGGTTCTCTTAATTTATTACAAGATTAGATGTTCTTTCAATATAATTTATCTAAGGAGGAAAAGTAAATCAGTGATGTGGAATGTAGACAAGGAAATATGAAAAGAAGTTACATCAGTCATCACAGATAGGATTGGTGAGCCAAAGACCCAGAAACCTCAGGAGGGATAAAAAGGGTATCCTAGGAATAAAATGACACAGTGAAAGACTGGAAGAGCAAGTATAGGGTAAGGGCAGAGTGAAAAAGAGGTGACTGTGTTCTGGGGCAGGACTATGAGGCTTAAGATTCCAGAGGCCAAGCTGCTCCAGGGAGGTCAAGGTGGCACCTGAATTCCAAATGGAGCATAGGTGAAGGTCATTAGGGTGGAAAAGTTTCCAAAGTTCCATAGTGCAGAATCTTGTCCACTGAATGTGCTTCACATACTTGTTGGCAGAGCCAAGCACACACAGATGGGCTTTCTTTTTTTGTTGTAAAAACAATATAACTACATTTTGGAAAACAGGGGGAGAGTTACTCATGCTCCCACCACCCACACAGCTCTCATTCCCCATGGGTTGTGTGGCCTTCCCCATGATGCACCTGGCTGCAGCCACAGCTTACATGCTTGTCTCTCTTTGTATCTTGACATTAGGATGTAAGCATTGTTCGTGTTATGGCACAGCTTCTGTAATTAACGGATTTTAATTTCAGTTTCTTAGTGTCCGAAATTTCAATTTGGGGAATACTCCAGGTCGCAAACTCAGGTCATGTTCCTAACAGCTTTTATTAACACAGCCCTTGCCATAGAAAAGTTTTAAGAGTCTTGTTTGTTTTGCCTTTTCCAGCTTTTGCATGTTCAATTCTAATGTGAACAATGAGAATGTTTCTGTATTTTTCTGTGCTGTGGGTTCAGTCTTGCCAGAGAAGGCTGCAGGAGTCATCAATGGAGTGAAATGAATGATTATGCCACTAAATCAGCCAGTCTTTTATCAAATTTAAAATAAGTCTCTTCCAACCCCGTAAGGGACCAGCTATGTTCTTTGGTCTTAGGTGGAAAAATAAAAACCAAATGAAATTTTGCCACTTTCTAATCTTGTATCCAGGATAAGCACATATAGAGTATCTTCTCAGCCATCTTCTACCAGGAAGCCCTAGCTCTTTGGTGGGGGTGGGGAGTGGAGGGAAGAGTGAGCCCCTGGTCATTCTTGTGCTTATTAGTTATGGATTTTGATTTTTACTCTGAACAGTGTTATAAAATCCCAAACTTCAGGTGGTTGAGGAATGCAGCTGGTTGAAATACCAAGATAAGAGAAATGAGAAGACCATGGGTCTCTAACAGTAAGACAAAAATGAGTCACGTCCTTGTTTATTTCTGATAATTTGGTTGAAATTTTACAGCCCTCATGTTTGGTTTCACCAAAATGAGGATCTGAGTCTGCGACCTGGAATATCCCCAAATTGAAATTTCAGACACTAAGAAACTATCCGTTAATTACAGAACAACATTAATTACATGAACACGCTTACATCCTAATGTCAAGATACAAAGAGAGACAAGCCTGTAAGCTGTGGCTGCAGTCAGGTGCATCATGGGGAAGGCCACACAATCCATGGGAATGAGAGCTGTGTGGGTGGTGGGAGCATGAGTAACTCTCCCCCTCTGTTTTCCAAAATGTAGTTATATTGTTTTTACGACAAACAGAAAGCCCATCTGTGCTTGGCTCTGCCAACAAATATGTGAAGCACATTCAGTGGATAAGGTTCTGCACTATGGGAGCTTTGAAACCTTTTCCACCCTAATGACCTTCACCTCTGCTCCATTTGGAATCCAGGTGCCACCTTGTCCTCCCTGGAGCAGCTCAGCCTCTGGAATCTTAAGCCTCGTAGTTCATTCCCAGAACTCAGTCATCTCTTTTTCACTCTGCCTTCTCCTTTCCCCATACTTGCTCTTCAACATCATGGAGGGCCCACTGTCTCATTTTATTCCTAGGATATCCAATCTGATATCTTTCTTTATGCAATAGAAACTTAACTGCTTTCTCACTAACACCCTCAACCTCCTGACACAGCTTCCTCTTGACTTATCAGCAGCAGATGTCCCACATAGGCTTAATCCATCTATCCTTCTGGATCACCTAACACTACTGGGTGAACTCATACAGTCCCATAGGCAGAACCCTTACAAATGTGTTTTCCACTACAGGCCAGACTCAGTGACACTTAATAATCTTTATACTTTTCACTGGCCTTTCCAATCTGCCATTTCCAACATCAACTGGTCCAAATACTTTCTACCTATACAGTCCCTAACATGTGTATTTTCAAAGGTTTTGTCCTCACACCCTTCCAGCTGCATTCATTCTTCTTTAAGTATCATCAGGTGAATGTCTACCTCCAAATCCCCATCCATCCTGTCCCCACACATACATCTTGCAGTGGGTACTTGCATTTTGGGTTTTTAGGTGTCACACAGGCATCTCAAAACCAAACTCATTGTATTTCAGCCCCCAAACTTTCTACATTCCAATTAATTCTATTCAGCCACCAATTCAGAAATCTAAAATGATATTTTACTGCTCTCTCCCTATTGCCATCTCTCCACTAGTATAATTATATTCTGGGAATTCTATCTTTTAGCTTTCTATAATCTACCCCTCCTCTTCATGCCCATTCTTGCTGTTTTAGTTATTTTCCCATGATACCATAAATGATCTGAGTTAGTACAGTAGACCCATAAGCAATCTTCTTGTCTCCTGAGTTGCTTTCTCCAAGTCTGTCTCCTTTCTTACCAGTTTATGAAACACAATAATTCAGATTACTGGGTTTGCTTAAAGCTCTGCTGTAAGCTTCCTCATTATTTAGTGGAAAAAGTTTAAATTCCTTAACGTGGCACACAAAGCTCTTTGTGATTTGAACTATTTTATCTTTCCAGTGCCATTCCTCGTCTCCACCAGTTTCTTGCGCTCAGCCACAGTGATCATTCATTTTCAGGAATGTGCCTGTCTTTTGCATATTTCCATGCTGTTCCACAGATGTTCCGTTCTCTGCCAATCATCTCTTGATCTGCTACTTCACCTACTTCCTTAACCTCTAAGAAAGTCAGAGACTTCTCCCTCTTTTTCTCATAGTTCTCTAATAACATAGCTATTTCTGCTTTCATCACATGTAGTGTCACTATTCTTATTTCTGTGTCCTGCACTAGAGTATGAGTTCCTTAAAGGCAGGGACTATATTTCAGTCATTTTTGTGTCCCTAATGTCTGACACGTCAATCATATAGAAAATGTTAAAAAAAAAGCAACATCCCTTTGACACCAGTCCTCCCTAGAGTTCTCATTTGCATTCATTTTTCTTCAGCTTTTTAGAATGAATTCTGAGCACCCTGTTCTACTTCCCATTCGTCTTTCCACTCAGAGTAATCAGATTCCCACTGTCTGCACTGCCAAGAAGCAGCTCTGGGAAAGGACAGCAAGGACTCCCATACTCCAGACTCCACAGACTCTTTCTGGCACTTGAGTTATCTGGGGTTTCTTGTGTCTTTGACCCTGGAAACTCCTCTCTTTGTTTAAAAGCTCTCTCTCTCTCTCTCTCTCTCTCTCTCTCTCTCTCTCTCTCTCTCTCTCTCGCAGTGCTCATTCCTCTTCCATCTCTGACCTTTTGTCTGACATTATAAACTTCTCTGACTACCCTCCCCTGTAGCTTGGGCCTCAGTCCACTGCTCTTCTTATTTTCCACACTCAGTGCGGAATGGTGTCATTTACTACAGTGTCACATGTGATTTATTCCAATGGTCCTTATTACCACTTACAATCTCATAAGTCTCCCAACTGTATCTTGCCCTCATCCCTTTTCTGAACTTCAGAGTTGAACATACAATTTCCCACTGGACACATGTATTTAGATGATCCATACTTTCCTTAAACATAACAAACTGAATCAAACATCTACCCATTGACCTTTGTTCACTGTGTTCTGTCTACCCTCCTGCCATTGAAGGCTCCTTCTGAGTTTCTTATGTAATAAATCCCTACTGTCTTGAGGTCCCTAAATTGCAAAATGGAGGTCAAAGTGGAACTTAACTGATGATGTTGTTAGAGGATTAGATGAGATGCATAGAACATGACATGGAAAAACCTCAGGAATACTTTATAACATGATTATCACTCTTCTGCACTATGCCCTAACCATTCTTGGATCCTCAGAGGTAGGTAGTGCTTTGCAAATTGTGGGTTCTCAATACATAGCTGTTGAATTGGATCAAATTGGACAAATTTATGAGCTAGAGAACATTTCTGCATGATGGCATATTAAGAGGATACAAACGAGTCAACCAGAACAAGGGACTCAGTTTGAAAATTCACTCCAATAGGCGCCAATATCTGTAATGTAGATGTAGATTGGTGTATTTAGAGTACTGGATGTCGTGGAGCACTGCTTAGATCCAGTTCTCAGGAAGGAAGCACTGACTTACCCAGGTACTAGGTAGGATGGCTGCCTTTGTGAAGCTGTGTATAGATCCTGGTGACTGTGCTGGGCTGCAGAGAGCCATTTGGTCAAGGTGTGCCCCTACCTGCAACTCCAGACTTTTGAGACTTACTAATGTCTGATCTCCCAGCTCATCTGGGGACCACTTCATAGGCTCCAGTTTACTTGCAGAGCTAAATGGAGCTCTGTTGAGTCTCCATTGCCACTCAATTTCTCCCTCTGCCCAATCTTACTTCCTCTAGAGCTCTACCAATATTGATCTGGAGAGCATTCCCTGGAACACCCTATGTAGGAATGCCTGTCTTAGATTAGGATCAGCTTCCTGGAGAAGTCAACCAGCAACATTTAGTGAAGAATGAAAGCCTAGTGGATTAGATTTTAGACACAATGTAGATAAGATGTGTGTAAAATGAATAGCAGCCAGCCTGACACCAAAACTGAAGATAGGATGATGATTATGCTTTTGATAGGTGAGAGGATTTGGAAGGGTTGCTGTGACAGAGTTAAGTGGTTATTCGCAGCAACTTTAATTCCTGGCCGACCTGAACCCTAAGTATTATAAATTGTGAGTCTTCTAGGCTCTGTGCTCACTTACATGTATTTTCCATCACTTGTGTCCCACTGAGAAATGCAAACATGGAAATTGAAAGAAGTCCCCCAGGCTCCAGCATGGGAAATTGTCAAATCCTGTATTGTGATTGTATATTCCCTGGTAGGCAGGGATTAAGCCAAGTACTGAACTACATTTTTATTAATGTCCATATTACATTGGAATTTCAATTTAAATGATTTATTCTAGAGAAAGACCCACTAAATAACTAAAAGTAAAGTTTTAGTTATTAAACTTGTTCCAAGATTATAGTTCATCATAAATTAATTCTTGGCATGGATGGCCAGGACAAACTTAAGTTTTTTTCAAACTATATGATATAGTTTCTGTTTGCAAATCACAAAGGAAACAGCTGTATTTAAAAGTAATACATACAAATAAAAAAATGAGCCATGCAAAATGGTACAAATTACAAAATGGAAATCCTGTCATCCTACTACCTACAATGCTACTCCTTAGAAATAGTCACCAACCTTGTATATCAGATGTATTTATAATAGAACTGTGAATATAAATACATAATTATGGATGGTGAATCTCTCTCTGGAATTTCTTAAGCTAATATAGATAGTGGTAAAAACCTACCCTCTTGCCCATTCTCTCATAGGGTGAATCTCCTGTGTGCATAACAGTAATGGCCCTAAGTCTTTGCTACAACATTGGCAGCTTTCTCTTTCTTTTTTCCCAAAACAACTTCCTGTGGGAACAGAAGTGGGATGCTGTGTTTCTTTAGAAGTCCACCTTCTTTAGAAAGTGGTAATACCTCATCATGTTGTAACAGAGTTGGAAGGACTTCTTTCCCATGTTTCATATTCTTCAGTCCCCATAGTCATGTCATATCTAGATATGTAGCTTTCATTAATGCATATCACTTTCAATTTAATAGCAACAGAGAATTAGAACATTTCCACTTCTTAGAACACTGCTAGAATTACTCTTACAGTTCATTTGTACCTGTCAAAACTGTGTTCTATCCTATTGTGATACCGAACACTGTTTTCTGTGTATATGACAGTAAAGGGCCTCCGTTATTACTGCAGAAATGATCAAGAATAGATTTAAGAAATAGCTCCAGATTTTGAGGCTCATAAGACTGGAATAAGCTACATTGAAAACAATGTTTCCTTGGAGGATTCTAGAACGTTGAACTTTTGAGAACAAATTATTTGAAATCATCCCATCCTGTCTTACTGAAACCAATTTTTTTTTTATTATTGGTTGTTCAAAACATTACAAAGCTCTTGACATATATTTCATACATTTGATTCAAGTGGGTTATGAACTCCCATTTTTACCCAGTATACAGATTGCAGAATCACATCGGTTACACATCCACGTTTTTACATAGTGCCATACTAGTGACTGTTGTATTCTGCTGCCTTTCCTATCCTCTACTATCCCCCCTCCCCTCCCCTCCCATCTTCTCTCTCTACCCCATCTACTGTAATTCATTTCTCTCCCTTGTTTTTAACAGTCAGAAGAATCATCTAATATGCAGACATAAAACATGTCAGAACTATTAGTGGCTTAGATTCAAATACATGTAGAATTTGTACAGATAAATTTAGATAAATAGATCCGAAGGTCTGATGACAAGACCTGGACTGAGTTCATTGAATTAAGAAATCAAACATTAGTGCTGCTTTTGGACATTTCCAACAAATTGGACAAAACTAGCCCATAAAAGTTATGCCAGTTATATGAAGAAAGTTTGTAAAAGAGGGTTAACCATAGCTGTAATTTTTTAAATTTAGCAGTTATAAATTTAAATTTTCTTTTTCAGATTTACATCAAAACATATGGTCTTTAATTATAGATAGCATTTATTTTTCTTATAATAAACAAAGGGCTATTTTATACGTGTGTTCCTTTGTCATAAAATTGAGATAGAGTAAACACCAAATTGTTTTATCTACAGCACAAATTAAAATTAGGATTTTCTATTTTCTTATGAGTCTTTTGTGGGTCTTTAAATCCTTGCTTTGGAATTAGTCTTGTCATCCAGACCTCTCCTTTAGAATGAGTGGGATCCACTTCAAAGAAGAGCATTGGAGGGAGTGGGGAAAGCATGTGTGTTTTATCTGCATGAAGAAAATACTGTAATGTCAACCACAACTGAAGGATGCAACTGCAGTATGAATTTAAAAGTAAAATGAGTCTGTAAAATAAAACTGTGAAAAACATCAACATACTGAAAATGGAATGTGCAATATGGTAGAAGTAAGTCTTCCAGAGAGAAAAACAAAAACTATGATGAGCCAGAAAATTAGAGATGAAATCGTGTCTCTGAGACAGTAGAACTGATAAACAACCAGGAAAACATCCTTTTACATTAGGCAACCTGTAAGCCCACAACTTTTATTTTAAAATGGTCATCCTTCTTAGAGCAAAGAATATGGTAGTTGGGGATCTGGGAGGTAATCTGCAAAATAAAGGTAGGCTACAGAATTTTTAATTGCCACCAAACTTTTGTCACCAGATAACCACCTGCATTCCCCCCACCCCATAGTCTAAAATAATAAACATACTTGAGCTAGCAAGGCACTAACTTTCATACAATAAATATTTGGACACAGTAGCTATTATACCTCGCTTATTGTTTACTCATACTTAACACAGTTGACCATGCCCAGTTAAGTACCAGCATACAAGGAAACCTTGCTGGTGAACATTCCCTGTAACTATCAGCACAGTGGTTTCCTGGGACAACCCACAACAAATCTGGCTGCAGCTGTCCCAGGGTCCCAATCATGAAAGATTAGTGATTGTACACGAATCTTCTGCTGAAATTTTCTGGCACCTGAATGGTTAAAAATCTCAGAAAGTAAGTACTTCTAAAACAATGCTGGAAAGGGGATAATAAATTCTTCAAGATTACCACCCAAGTTTGATGCAAATGGATTTAATCTCTTTGATATTCAGGGGGAAAAGATTAAAGCTAATGAAGTAAATATGCAGGTCTTTGTTGTTGTTGTTGCAATTCTCTTTTGCAAATATTGCAATAATCTTGCATTGTCAACATTATTGGAAAGCTACTTACTAGCTGTCTTGAGCATAGTCCCCCAGTGAGCATCATGTGCTTAGAATTTTGATAATGAATGCATTGATTATTTTTGAAGATCCTGAATTTTTTCTTTCATAAAATATTAACCTTAGAAAATACACATAGATATTTATATTTTGAGTGTCACTAATAATATCCTTTGTAATAGACTTTTTATATTTGACATACACTTACTGAAAGTTTTTCCTACCATCTTAAAACAATATGCCAACTCTATTATTTTTATAAGAAAGCAAAAGCTTAAAATCTTTGTTTTCTATCAAATACTGAAGTATTCACAAAATGATGAGAAATATGTTCTCAAAATAAACATTTTCTAATTTTTTTTTTTTTTGTGTGTGTGTATATTGAGGGGACTACTAGGAATTGAACCAGAGGTGATTAATCACTGAGCCATATCCCCGGTGCTTTTAAAATTTTTATTTTGAGACAGGGTCTTGGTAAGTTGCTTCAGGCCTCACCAATTTGCTGAGGCTGGCCTTGAACTTGCAATCCTCCTGCCTCAGCCTCCTGAGCTGCTGGGATTACAAACATGAGCTGGTTCCATTGTGATTTAATAGCCAAGTGTTTTTTTTTCTTTTTTTTTTATTGTTGGTCGTTCAAAACATTACATAGTTCTTAATACATCATATTTCACAGTTTGATTCAAGTGGGTTATGAACTCCCAATTTTACCCCGTATACAGATTGCTGTATCACATCAGTTACCCTTCCATTGATTGACAAATTGCCTTTCTAGTGTCTGATGTATTCTGCTGTCTGTCCTATTCTCTACTATCCCCCCTCCCCTCCCCTCCCCTCCCCTTTTCTCTCTCTACCCCTTCTACTGTAAATCATTTCTTCGATTTGTATTATCTTGTCTTACCCCTCCTTTCCTCTTATATGTCATTTTGTATAACCCTGAGGATCGACTTCCATTTCCATGCAATTTCCCTTCTCACTCCCTTTCCCTCCCACCTCTCATCCCTGTTTAATGTAAATCTTCTTCTCAAGCTCTTCGTCCCTACTCTGTCCTTGTTTACTCCTCTTATATCAAAGGGGTCATTTGGTATTTGTTTTTTAAAGATTGACTAGCTTCACTTAGCATAATCTGCTCTAATGCCATCTATTTCCCTCCAAATTCTATGATTTTGTCATTTTTTAATGCAGAGTAATACTCCATTGTGTATAAATGCCACATTTTTTTTATCCATTCATCTACTGAAGGGCATCTAGGCTGATTCCACAATCTTGCTATCGTAAATTGTGCTGCTATGAACATCGATGTAGCAGTGTCCCTGTAGCATGCTCTTATTAGGTCTTTAGGGAATAGACCGAGAAGGGGAATAGCTGGGTCAAATGGTGGTTCCATTCCCAGCTTTCCAAGAAATCTCCATACTGCTTTCCAAATTGGCTGCACCAATTTGCAGTCCCACCAGCAATGAACGAGAGTGCCCTTTTTCCCGCATCCTCTCCAGCACTTATTGTTGTTTGACTTCCTAATGGCTGCCAATCTTACTGGAGTGAGATGGTATCTTAGGGTAGTTTTGATTTGCATTTCTCTGACTGCTAGCGATGGTGAGCATTTTTTCATGTAATTATTGATTGATTGTATGTCCTCCTCTGAGAAGTGTCTGTTCAGGTCCTTGGCCCATTTATTGATTGGGTTATTTGTTATCTTATTGTCTAATTTTTTGAGTTCTTTGTATATTCTGGTTATTAGGGCTCTATCTGAAGTGTGTGGAGTAAAGATTTGTTCCCAGGATGTAGGGTCCCTGTTTATCTCTCTTATTGTTTCTTTTGCTGAGAAAAAACTTTTTAATTTGAGTAAGTCCCATTTGTTGATTCTAGTTGTTAACTCTTGCGCTATGGGTGTCCTATTGAGGAATTTGGAGCCCGATCCCACAGTATGTAGATCATAACCAACTTTTTCTTCTATCAGATGCCGTGTCTCTGATTTAATATCAAGCTCCTTGATCCATTTTGAGTTAACTTTTGTGCATGGCAAGAGATAGGGATTCAGATTCATTTTGATGCAAGTGGATTTCCAGTTTTCCCAGCACCATTTGTTGAAGATGCTATCTTTCCTCCATTGCATGCTTTTAGCCCCTTTATCAAATATAAGATAGTTGTAGTTTTGTGGATTGGTTACTGTGTCCTCTATTCTGTACCATTGGTCCACCCACCTGTTTTGGTACCAGTACCATGCTGTTTTTGTTACTATTGCTCTGTAGTATAGTTTGAAGTCTGGTATCGCTATACTGCCAGATTCACACTTCCTGCTTAGCATTGTTTTTGCTATTCTGGGTCTTTTATTATTCCATATGAATTTCATGATTCTTTTATCTATTTCTACAAGAAATGCTGCTGGGATTTTGATTGGCATTGCATTGAACTTATAGAGAACTTTTGGTAATATCGCCATCTTGATGATGTTGGTTCTGCCTATCCATGAGCAGGGTATATTTTTCCATCTTCTAAGGTCTTCTTCTATATCTTTCTTTAGGGTTCTGTAATTTTCATTGTATAAATCTTTCACCTCTTTTGTTAGGTTGATTCCCAAGTATTTTATTTTTTGGGGGGATATTGTGAATGGAGTAGTTGTCCTCATTTCCGTTTCAGAGGATTTGTCGCTGATATACAGGAATGCCTTTGATTTATGCGTGTTGATCTTATATCCTGCCACTTTGCTGAATTCATTTATTAGCTCTAATAGCTTCTTTGTAGACCCTTTTGGGTCTGCTAGGTATAGAATCATATCATCTGCAAATAGTGATAATTTAAGTTCTTCTTTTCCTATTTTTATGCCTTTAATTTCTTTCGTCTGTCTAATTGCTCTGGCCAGTGTTTCGAGGACTATGCTGAACAGAAGTGGTGAGAGAGGGCATCCCTGTTTTGTACCAGATCTTAGAGGGAATGCCTTCAATTTTTCTCCATTCAGAATGATGCTGGCCTGTGGCTTATCATAGATTGCTTTTACAATGTTGAGGTATGATCCTGTTATCCCTAATTTTTCTAGCGTTTTGAACATAAAGGGATGCTGTACTTTGTCGAATGCTTTTTCTGCATCTATCGAGATGATCATATGGTTCTTATTTTTAAGTCTATTGATGTGGTGAATAACATTTATTGATTTCCGTATATTGAACCAGCCTTGCATCCCAGGGATGAATCCTACTTGATCATGGTGTATAATTTTTTTGATATGTATTTGAATCCGATTCGCCAGAATTTTTGCGTCAAGGTTCATTAGAGATATTGGTCTGTAGTTTTCTTTCTTTGAAGTGTCTTTGTCTGGTTTCGGAATCAGGGTGATGTTGGCCTCGTAGAATGAATTTGGAAAGTTCTCCCTCTTTTTCTATTTCCTGAAATAGCTTGAAAAGTATTGGTTTTAGTTCCTCTTTAAAGGTTTTGTAAAACTCTGCTGTATACCCATCCGGTCCTGGGCTTTTCTTAGTTGGTCGTCTTTTGATGGTTTCTTCTATTTCCTCTATTGTTATTGGTCTGTTTAAGTTGTCTATATCCTCCTGGCTCAATCTGGGCAGATCATGAGACTTAAGGAATTTATCTATGCCTTCACTATCTTCTATTTTATTGGAGTATAAGGATTCAAAATAATTTCTGATTATCTTCTGTATTTCTGAAGTATCTGTTGTGATATTGCCTTTTTCATCCCGTATGCTAGTAATTTGGGTTCTCTCTCTTCTTCTCTTCGTTAGCATGGCTAAGGGTCTGTCAATTTTATTTATTTTTTCAAAGAACCAACTTTTAGTTTTGTCAATTTTTTCAATTGTTTCTTTTCTTTCAATTTCATTAATTTCAGCTCTGATTTTAATTATTTCTTGCCTTCTACTTCTTTTGCTGTTGTTTTGCTCTCCTTTTTCTAGGATTTTGAGATGAAGTATGAGATCATTTATTTGTTGGTTTTTTATTTTTTTGAGGAATGAACTCCAAGCAATAAATTTTCCTCTTAGAACTGCTTTCAGTGTGTCCCATAGATTCCGATATGTTGTGTCTGTGTTTTCATTTAACTCTAGGAATTTTTTAATTTCCTCCTTGATGTCTTCTAAAACCCATTGATCACTCAGCAACCTATTGTTCATTCTCCAAGTGATGCTTGATTTTTCCTTCCTTCTTTTATCATTGATTTTCAGTTTCATTCCATTATGATCAGATAAGATGCATGGTATTATCTCTACCCCTTTATATTGTCTAAGAGTTGGCCTGTGACATAATATATGGTCTATTTTTGAGAAGGTTCCATGTGCTGCTGAGAAAAAAGTGTAACTACTTGATGTTGGGTGGTATAGTCTATATATGTCAATTAAGTCTAGGTTGTTAATTGTGTTATTGAGTTCTATAGTTTCCTTATTTAACTTTTGTTTGGAAGATCTGTCCAGTGGTGAGAGAGGTGTGTTGAAGTCTCCCATGATTATTGTATGGTGGTCTATTAGACTCTTGAACTTGAGAAGAGTTTGCTTGATGAACACAGCTGCACCATTATTTGGGGCATATATATTTATGATTGTTATGTCTTGTTGGTGTATGGTTCCCTTGAGCAGTATGAAGTGTCCTTCTTTATCCCTTTTGATTAGCTTTGGCTTGAAATCTATTTTATTAGATATGAGTATGGACACTCCTGCTTGTTTCCACAGTCCATATGAGTGGTATGATTTTTCCCAACCTTTCACCTTCAGTCTATGAATATCTTTTCCTATCAGATTTGTCTCCTGTAGACAGCATATTGTTGGGTCTTGTTTTGTAATCCATTCTACTAGCCTGTGTCTCTTAATTGGTGAGTTTAAGCCATTAACATTTAGGGTTATTATTGAGATATGGTTTGTTCTTCTATCCATATTTGTTTATTGATGTTACTAAACCTGATTTGTTATCCTCTTTGACTACTTTCCCCCCTTTACTGTCCTACCTCCCATTGTTGGTTTTCAATGTTATTTTCCATTTCCTCTTCCTGTAATGTTTTGCCAAGGATTTTTTGAAGAGATGGTTTTCTAGCTGCGAATTCTTTTAACTTTTGTTTATCGTGGAAGGTTTTAATTTCATCTTCTAACCTGAAGCTTAATTTCACCGGATACACGATTCTTGGTTGGAACCCATTTTCTTTCAGTGTTTGGAATATGTTATTCCAGGATCTTCTAGCTTTCAGAGTCTTTGTTGAGAGATCAGCTGTTATCCTGATTGGTTTACCCCTAAATGTAATCTGCTTTCTTTCTCTTGCAGCTTTTAAAATTCTCTCCTTATTCTGTATTTTGGACATCTTCATTATAATGTGTCTAGGTGTGGATCTCTTATGATTTTGTACATTCGGCGTCCTGTAGGCTTCTAGGATTTGGGATTCTGTCTCATTCTTCAATTCTGGGAAGTTTTCTGGTATTATTTCACTGAATAGACTGTGCATTCCTTTGGTATGGAGCTCTGTGCCTTCCTGTATCCCAATGACTCTTAAATTTGGTCTTTTGATATTGTCCCATAATTCTTGGATGTTCTGCTCATGGTTTCTTAGCAGACTTGCTGAGCTGTCTATGTTCTTTTCCAGTTGAAATACTTTGTCTTCATTGTCTGATGTTCTCTCTTCTAAGTGATCTACTCTGCTGGTAGTATTCTCAATTGAGTTTTTAAGTTGGTTTATTGTTTCCTGCATTTCTAGGATTTCTATTTGTTTGTTTTTTATTACCTCTATCTCCCTGTGAAATTGATCTTTTACTTCCTGAATTTGTTTGTCAATGTGATCTTTCATTGTCTGATTTTGCTGTCTCATGTCTTCCTTGAGACTCCAGATCATCTGAAGCATATATATCCTGAACTCTTTATCTGACATTCCATCTGTTGCAGCTATTACCTCTTCTAAAGTTGAGTTGACCTGCATTGCTTGTGGTCCTTTCTTTTCTTGTCTTTTCATACTGCTCGCGTTTCTTTCTGCTTGGTGAAATTGTTGTTTTTTTTGAAATTTACCCCCTGTTTATTTATGTTGCTCTTGTATAGTTGGGAGGTCTCCCTTGCAGGGCGGGTAGTGGCTATGCTCCTCCTCTAATTATGGTGGTCTGTCTACCACGCTGATCAGTGGCAGGTCTGCCCCCCCTGCGGGCACGAGTGGCGGCTTTGCTCTGCCCCCACTCCAATTGTGGTAACTTAACTACCACGCCCTGGGGTCGTTGGTCCTGATCTGGATGTGGGTGGCGGCTCTGCTGGGTCCCCACTCCAATTGGTGTGACGTGTCTACCACCCTGGCAGACCTCTAGGCCGGTGGGTCGCAGTTCTGCACAGCCCCCACTCCCAATGGGGGTACCTGAGTACCTCTCCAACAGGTCGCTGAGCCCCCTCCGGACTCGGGCGGCGACCCTGCTCCACCCCCACTCCAACCCATGTGACGTGACTGCCTCAGTGTTACGTGTCCACCACGCTGGCAAGCTACCTGGCCTGACTTGCCAGTGGGCGGCAGGTCTGCCTGCCCTGCTTGCTCAGATGGCAGTTCTGCACAGCCCCTACTCCAAATGAGGTTACTTGGCTACCACGCCGCGGGGTCGCTGGTCCTATTCTAGGCGTGGGCGGCTGCTCTCTTCAGCCCCAGCTGCGTTTGGGGTGTCATGATACCACGCCGGCGGGTCCCTTGGCCTGCTCTGGGCGCAGGTGGAAGTTCAAGCAGTCACCACTGATTCCCTAGCCTTGGGCCAAAGCAGCTTAGGTAGCCGGAACCCCGCCTCTCCAATCCTGATACCCTCTTCGCTGGGAGCTGGCTCCAGCGAGCGACCCCCACGGGTTCCCCAGCTCTAGGCCAAAACTGTTTCCGGAGTCAGAACTCAGTCGCCCCAGGCTCAGCACACGCTCCACTTGGAGCTGGCCTCCCCCGGCAGTCTCCGAAGTTTTCTCAGACCTGGGCCAGGTTAGCCCCGGGAACCAGAATCCAGCTGCTCGGTGCCCGGCGCACGCCTTGCCAGGCACTAGCCTCTGGGAGTATTCTCCACAAGATCCCCAGTCCCGAGCCTGAGCAAGAAATCTGTCTGCTAGACGCAGGCAAATACCAGCCTGAAATCACCTGTTCTGTAGTTGAATGAGCTGAGATCAGTAGAACGGGGGATGATTACATCATCTCTCCGAAATGGCGGCTGCTGTCCTCCTCTATGGTCCGACCGGTGTCTGGAACCAGGCTGGACCGCTTCTCTCCTCTGTCTCAAAGCAGGAACTCAGCACTACGGGCTGCCAATGTACCACTGGCGAGAGCCCCCCGAATCCGTATCGCTGCTCCGCCGCTCCGGCACCCTGCTGCTCCCCGGCGCGCACCACAGACTCCAGCCGCGGGGTGATCGCCTGTCAGGCTATGCGACCCTCCGTGCGGAGAAATGGAGCTCTCACAACTGAACTTCGCACGATAGAAATCTGTCCACTAGATTCTGGAGCACCTCAATTTCACTGGGAATTCCCAACAAGATAGCCTTCAGCCGTTTCACCTCGTCTTTCTCCCGTTTAGTGATGCAGCGCACTGGGGTGATGCATTCCCTTCGCCGCCATCTTCCTCCCGGGTCGCCAAGTGTTTTCAAAAAGTAATTAAAATTCTAGAACTTCTCTCATTTATATGAAGTACCAATATATTGCTCATAGAGTCATTAATTTATTAATACATTGATGGATTATATTTATATAGTTTGATGCATTAAGCTTTTTACTGGTAATAAGCAAATAATTGAGAAAAGGATGGACTAGTTTCATGAACTGGCTGTCCTGGTTCATTTATATTTGGTCTGAGGCTCTGAGTCTGAACAAGGGAGGAAGAATCTTTTGGTTTTGTATCATAATTTGAAATAAAGGCAGAATGTGCCCCTTTTCTGTCACTGTGCTTTTAAAACAGAAAACATTAATATATTTGATGACAGCTGTTGTAGGATTTGACAAATTGTCAATTTAAATTTCTTAATCCAAGTTCATAGAAACCAGAGATTGTTATCTGGAAAAGTCAGTGGAAAACTACAAGACACATTTTTTTTTCCAATCAGGGTGTGTATAAATACTATATCCAATGAAATATTCAGTGTGGGAATATTTTAGCCAAGTTTCCTTAGACATTACATTGCTTGCATTACATTGCTCATTCTACCTACTGCATCTTCTGTGGATTCATTTGAGCTTTAAGGGATCATACAAGAGCTTCAGTACACCAATGCTAACTTCTGGATAGGAGACTGTGTTGGCTGGAAGTATTTTATTTGTATGAGTGAAATTAATATATGAACTTTTAAGAACCTAGAATGACAAACAATTGTGTTTTCTCTTCCCATCCTTTTTTGCACTTTCCCTTTCATCTTTTAAGAAAGGGATAAATTCTCTCCTGGAGCAACCAGGACAGCGTGAGCAGTCCACTATTTATTAATTCACTGGCTGCTACCAATAATGGAGTTGGAGATGTTCTCACAGCCTAGAGGGAGAGCTTTCTCTGTGCTTTCCAAAGATGAATTTCACCTCATGCAAGTTGACCTGAAAAAATCTGATGATGGCATCTTTCCCACCATGCAACTAATGTGACACTCTGTCCCACCCAATTAAGCAAATGACTAGAAAATATTCTCTCTAGAGCTGGTAGAATACTGCCATTACTGGGGGTGTCCCCAGAAGTCAGAGTCCTCAGGCCAGGCTGTGTCTGTCCACATGGCACATGTTCTCTGGCATTATTCAGCTTTCTCAAGGGCTTAGTGTTAAAGAATTGGACTGTCTTCAGTTACAGATAACAGGAACCATTTGGCAAATGCAATATGGTTTAGAGAATATAATCGGATTTAGAAAAATAACAAACTTCTCTAGAACATTTCATTAAATTCTTACTTCCTCTGGGAAGTCTTGAGTGTTAATGAATCATATAGTAAAAGGAAAAACAGTGTTTAAAAAAGAAGCAGGAAAGCAACTTTCCCAGTTAAAGAATATATACTTTTTCATATCCCTACAGTGAGATTTGAAGATATTAGGGTTAAGGCATCGATTTAGCTTATTTCAGTTCAGAAATAAGTTTGTAAAAGAGGGTTAACCATAGCTGCAATTTTAAATTATTTTAATTTTTTAAACAAACGTTTCCAGAGCATCGGCAGGTACTGGTATGAAATGAAGTTCTGGGAGCACTAAGATACTGCCTCTTCACGTGAGGAATTTAAATGCTTGTGAGCAAGACAATCACACGGGGACATTTAAAAAAAATGGCAAGGATATCACTGAGTTGTTCTCAGAGGTTTCTGCAGACCTGGAGGAAGGGCACTGAGATGAGTCATGCATGGATTGTCTTACAAGGAGATAAAGCCTGAACTGTGCTTTAAGTATGAAAAAGAGGCTGCAGGCCAAGGAAGAACAAGGTAGGGAAGAGGAAAATGGATGGTAGTTGGGGAGGTTAGAAGGCAATTCAGGCATGAGCAAAGGTAGGGAGACACAGAATAGGATGTGCTAATCAAAGAGCTATGAACAGGTAGGAAACATGCGTTACCAATGCTAGTAGGGAACAACAGAAGACATAGCTAGAGGAGCAGGTGCATCTAGGTCACTGAGGGCCATTTATCACAGGCTAAAGAACATGGACTTCAGTCTGTAGTTGATGGAAAGAAATAGAGGGGCAAATGTCAAGAATTAGGAAGGGTCTGAGATTTTAGTTTGTTTGCATGGTAGGCTGCTACAGTTTCATTGATGCTATAGAAGACACAAGACTCCAGGATCACAGAAGTCAGCATGAACTTCATGTTCCTATTTGTTTACCTTGCTTTTTGAAGTCCATGGGAATAATAGGAAAGTAGGGCCAGGTGGATGCTTTGTGCACAAAGCATTTACAAACCCCGATCTTAGAGCTTAAGGTTAGCCAGTATTTTGTAAGAGAGAAGCATGCAAGCCTGCCCAATTTTGCCCTGGAGGGAGGGATTATCTTTATTATACTGATACTAAATCTGCTCTTTCTCCTGATGGGAGATACTGTATCTTCCAAGGAAGATATACAAATATACTGGAAAGGATAATCCAGAACAAAAGCTGTTAGTACCTCTGTTCACAAAATGTGCATAAAAGTTAGACACACATGAAGAATTGTCTCTCACTAGTTTAATAGTCATAGGTATGTTTTAGATATATTGCTCTGGTGACAGGTGAGGAATTCTGTTAAGAGTTAGTTGCTAGTGCAGGTGAGAGATGATGAAAGCCCAGATTTAAGAGGTGTAGGGATAAACTTGAAAAATATCCAAGAGAGAAAAATAAACAGCTTTTTCCAAGGGAGGGAGAGAAAGAAAGAGAGAGATTGACTGATTCTCCAAAACAGAGGTCAACAAGCCTGTTTTTTGGCTAAGGGCAAATAGGAAATGTTTTAGACTTTGTGGGTCATATGGCCTCTGTTGTGCTAGACTCTGACATTGAAGTGTGAAAGCAGCCATAAACAAAATGAATGGTGGTTGTTGTGTTCCAATAAATGTCATTTATGAAAACAGATCCATGGGCTGTAGTTTTATGACCATAGAGCACATCTCAGTTTGTGTGTGTGTGTGTGTGTGTGTGTGTATATATATATATATATATATATATATATATATATATATGATTAAATAGATGGAAATGCTAATATTTGAAAGAAGAGAGAGCCAACTATTTTTGTTGTTTTAGTTTTTCATTTTGTTATGAGAGAATGCAGAGGTCAGTTTTTGAAAGTTCTGAATTTAGAAAAGTAAGGTATATCTAAGTTCATATAGATACTCACTATGTAGCTTGATACATAGATTGGAACTCAAAACAAGATTGGTGTTAAGAGATAACAGTTTAGAAGTTCTGAGCATATAGATGGAAGTCAAAACCACGGGAATGAGTATCACTCAGAACATGAAGAAAGAGGAGAGAGGTGAACCAAGGACAAAATCCTAAGGAAATGTCAAGCTTTAAGGCCGAGGCTTAACTCTGGAGGTACCCCACAAACATCTGATGTGTGTGTGTACATAAAAAGGGATTAGAGCATGCACTTTAATGTTGAAGCAACCCTCCCTAACACCTTCAACTCTGAAAATCTATAAATTATTCTTCATCAAAATAATAAAAGACTTACATTTTCTTCTCTTTTCAATTAATGATTTGTAACAGTAAATTTGATTGAAAAAGATTTTGATTAGTCATCCTTAAATCTGTCTCCATTAGAATCTAGGGTTTTCATTTCGTCAATGAAAGGCACACAGCTGCATTTGTCCCACTCTTCTCAAACACACTGTATGGCTGCAGCCATTGGCAATTCATTTATTTGATCAGTCACTTCACAAATATTTTGTGAGCACCTATGATGTGAACAGCAGGCACTGTAAAAGATAGTTGAACAAGGTATCCGTCTGTGTTTAAGCAAAATAATTGTAACATCAAGCAGAATGTGATTCCTGTCTCAAGACATTGTCACTGAAACTAGAGTGATGCTAATGGTGTGTTTTCTTGGCTACCTGATATAATTAATTATGCTTAGAAACTTCCAGAAAAAGCATACATTCACACTTGGAAGTCATAGTTATCTAGGTACAGGAAGGGGATAAAGTAAATAAACTCACAACATTGCATGTGATCTATCACAAGAATCTGAAGTAGAAGGGATAAAGTTCAGTCGACATTATGCCCACCCATGGGAGTTGTAGGCACATCTCTCCATGGTTGCTTGTTAAAAATATTCATCTTACAAGAGTAGGAAGTGCCTGTTTTTTTTTTTTTAAGAAATGTAAAATTGCATGTATGGTGAATATAACAATTGTGTGTATATATACAAGTGAATTTGATTTAATTCAAACAACAATTTTTCAAACTCTATGCCAACAAATAATTTAAAATAGTAAAAATATATTTATGGAAAAAATATTTTGAACTAGTTTAGAGATATGTATAAAAAGCAAGCAAAGGAAAAAACCCAAATGTTTGCTCTTGCTTGCTTTAGTTCCAAAATGGAAGGATATAATACTTAGAGGATAGAATGAGATATATTGGTACAAGCTTTTTATTTTATTTTTTTTATTATCAGTATAAAAGGAGCCAGCCCAATAGTGAGCTTCTTCCTATTACAAGTATATATCTACATTTGACGGAAAATCAAGGCCATATATTTCCTTTCTTGAGTTATTACTTTTCAGATCAGATACAATGTTTTATCTTGTTTATATAAACTAATGAAATTGAATACATTCTTTGGTGGTTTACTGTTAACCCTGTGGAGAAATAAGCTGTAATTTTTGCTCCCTCAATCTTGATTTTAATTCAAATAATTAAAGATGCCCCTCTATTAAATGCTATTACATGTTCTATTGGAAGGGCTATTGATTCATCCTTTTGAACACTCATTATGGAAATAGGTAGTGTTAAATCACAGCTGAGTTTAAGTACTATATTTCACAACTGTAAATAATGGTGATTCTGAAAAATGCCTGTCTGTGTTCATCAAAGTCAATTTCCTGAACTAGTTGGAGAACAGATCTAACAATGCCTTTGGCAAGCGAGTCCTCTCAGGCCTAAGCAGATGTTGGCTTGATGAGCCACTCTGCCCTGCATTATTTTGAAAGCTTATTTGGAGGACTTTTGAAAGCCCACTATAGGTAAACTCACAACAGCAGCAACCTAGTCCAGCATGATTACAATCTTCTAGACCCTGCCTACCCAAATCTGCTCCTTAAAACAGAGAGTGAATGTGTCTAGGCTTGGGTGGATCAAAATAAAAGAGGATTGTAAATGTGTAAAATTATGTGGGAAGATACTACTTCCCTATCAGTTTTGGAACAAAGCTTAATAATGAACAATGTCATTTCTGCTCAGCCTCTACTGTCACCTCTGTGCTATAGGTGTTACGGCTCCTGCCCTTCTTCTGCTCCTCAGTGGACAGCGTCTCAGTGCAGGTGCATCTTCAGTAGGACTCTAAGCTTATTGCTGAAGTCAGTTTTGTCTCCATTTGGCTACTTTTCTCTGGAGAGAGGCTGCTTCTGCTGTTTTCTTCACAATTCTGCTTATAGCAAGACATGTACTTGTGACTGGGCCTCCGTGAGCATCCCTCCTTTTTTGCCATCAAAACTTCAAGATTTGCTGCTGTATGTTATTAATTAGAAGTCAGGAACTGAAAAAATAAGGTTGGTTGGAAGCGTGGGTTTACATTGAAACGTGGAAAGCCTTACCAGATTTGAACACTGTGAATTTTGCAAGCAGGGTGAGCGGTGTGATAGGATAGGGGCTGTGTGAGAGAAAGCCCCATCAGATAGCCAGCGCTTAGGAGGTGGAGAGCCTGCTGTGGCCTTGGGGATGGAATATGTAGTAAGCAATTGCTGAAATTTAAACAAGAGTTATCAAAGGCCATGAAGACAAAGTACAAATACCACAGTAAAGGAAAGCATTAACTAATGTAATTGGAAGAAGAGGTGCAATATGAACAATAGAAAATAATTGAGCAATAGGAGAAAGGGAGCTTTGTATAGTGGCCCACGTCTGTGGTCCTAGTGATGCAGGAGGCTGAGGCAGGAGGATAGCAAGTTAGAGGCCAGCCTGGGCAGCTTAGCAAGATCCTATTTTAAAACAAAACAATGAAAAGGGCTATGGGTTGGGGATGTGACTCAGTTGTAAAGCATCCCTGGGTTCAATCTTGAATATGGGGTAAGGGGGGAGGTGGGGAGGAAAAAAAGGACATTCTAGTTGGCTTGAAACAGTAATGGAGTAATGGAATTTCAACATCTGAAATATTTTTGGCAAAGGATTAAGTTCTTCCTTCCCAAGCTTACTGCTTCTCTTCTTTCCTTCTTCCCTTCCTCCCTTCCACCTTTTCTTTTCCTCTCCTCCTCTTCCTCTTCCTTTTTCAACAAACTTAAACACTGCCGACAAATTCTAACTTTCAATCCTGTGGTGTTACGGTTTAGTTGTGGTGTTCCCCAAAAGCTCACGTTTGAGACAATTCAAAAAGGTTTGGAGGAGAAATGATTGGGTGAGAGCCTTAACCTAATCAGTGAATAATTCCTGATGGGATTAATTGAGTGGTGACTGGAGGCAGGTGGGGTGTGGCCAGAGGCAGTGGTCATTGGGGGCGTGGTCATGGTTATGGCTGGAGTTTCTCTCTGCTCTCTGATCATCATGTAAGCAGCTTCTCTTTGCCACACTCTCCTGCCATGATGTCCTGCTTTACCTTGAGTCCCAAGGAATGGAACCACCCACGTATGGATTGAGATCTCTGAAACTGTGAGCACCTAAATAAACTTTTTTCTCCTCTACAGTTGTTCTGGTTGGGTTTTTCAGTAGCAGCAGTAAGAAAAGCTGACTAAAATATCTGGCAACATTCACCTCCCATTTCCCCCTGTGTTCTCATTTGACTTTGTTGCTTTAAAACTATTTTCCTTTTGACTCTTCCTCCCAGAGAGTAAAGGATCAGATCTCAAAATGGGTAGCAGAAAAGCTTAACAGTTTCTTCTCTGGAGATTTTTTTTTCCCTCAGATGAACATGCAGAGTTCTATTGTATTTTTGAAGTCTCCATTTGCTCCATGATTTCCATGTACTACCTCCCCAGGGGTCAACAAACCCTCAGCTTCTTCTAAGACTTGTGCCTATTAAATAATGCCTAAAGTTCTAGAAATATTGCCTCCTTCCATCAGCACTGCACACTTACTTTATCAGATTCTGCTGTGTGTGTGTATGTGTGTGTGTGTGTGTGTGTGTGTGTGTGTGTGTGCACGCAGTTGCATATACCTATGAAGAGACAGAGGGGAGGTAAAGATAAAGGTCTGGTGAAGAATGCTTCCGTAGAGCCATAGGAGCTGTGTGAGAGGAAGCCCCATGAGACAGTGTGGACTTAGGAGGTGCAGAGCCCGTGGGGTGTTGGGAATGGACTATATAGTAAGCTTGCAATCCCAGAGATGAGAGCCAGATGCTCTTTATCAAAACTATTAGCATATAGTCCCAGAGGTCAATTCTTCTGTGTGCCAGAATCTAAATTGAGTTACCAAGCAAAGGACTCCATGCGGAGAAAGCAGTTGATAAGAACCAAAGGAGAGAAGAAGAGGTTGGCATGAGGAGAGCAGAGCTCTAAGACTGGTGAGTGCTGGTCTTGAGGCGTCTGGAACTGCAGGGAAGGGGTTGGCATCACTCTTCAGGAGGCCCTTGTAGCTCAGCAAGGTGGCTCCTTTAGCTGAAGGATTGAAATGGGTGGAATTACCTTTCCTAGTCCAAAGTCACTAAAGAAGGTAATGAAACTTAGGAAAAGGATCTCTTCAAATATCTTATTTTTCATTTACAAGAAAAGGGAGGGAAACTCCTCCCTTTTTTTCTAACTCATTGTAATGCATCTGCTTCTCTAGATCTTTAATCAGTTTTATTCCAGGAAGGAGAGAATCCGTAGAACTGTGTTCTTGGCATAGTGAAGATGCAGCACTTTAAGCTTCAAAGTTCAGTCTTGGGAACCAGACAAATCTGAGTTTGGATCTTTGATATTAGCTTTATAAACTTAAATTAAGTGAGCATCAACTTTATAAACCTCGGTTTCATTATATATAAAAAGGGGATAGCAGTAGTACTTATCTTTTAGGATTGTTGGGAGAATTTAATGAAAGTATGAATTCAAACTGCTTGGAACCATGCCTGACCTAGAGTAAATGCTCAATAATGTTAGCTGTTGTAATCATCTTAATTCTTTTTGATGTAATTTTCCCCTCTCCCAAATTACTTTAATATCTGTTGCCTCAATTGTATCTATAACAAAAAGAGAAGTTGATTGAAAAATCATCTATACCACCAAGTAATTTTTTTCTTCCAATCTAACATTTGATGCAAATTGTGCAAATGAAAACACTTGAAATTCAACTTAATAGAATAATGCATATTTTCTAAGTGGTTTATTATTGGATCTGACTATTCCCAGACTTTATTTCATGGAGATGAAAATAGTATTGGTTATCACTTAGATATGAGGTGTCCCTCAAAAGCTCACATGTAAGGCAATGCAAAAAAGTTTACAGGTGAAATGATTGGGTTATGAGAATATTTACCTAATCAATGCATTAATCTTCTGACAAGGATTACCTGGGTAGTAACTTTAGGGAGGTAAGATGTGACTAGAGGAGGTAGATTCCTAGGGGTATGCCTCTGGGGTATATATTTTGTCTGTGTCAAGGGGACTGTCTTCTTTCTGATCAGATGTACTGAGCTTTCTTCTACTCCACTTTTCTGCCCTGATGTTCTGTCTTGCCTAAGGCCCAGAGCAATGGAGTTGGCCATCTAAGGAATGAGACCTCTGAAATTGAAACTGTGAGACCTTAATAAACTTTTCCTTCTTTAGTTGTTCTTTTCAGGTCCTTTGGTCACAGAGAAAGGAAAACAAACAAATAAAAAAACGAAATTCATAAACATACAAACAAAAAACCCCTGATTAAAACAGTATTCTTAAATTCATGTATTGAGTCTTATCTCCAAAATCTCAATAGTTAGCTGTCCAATGAGTTAGCAATCTTTTTGATTATTCACTACGTATAAATGAACTTAGCAGGTTCTATATAAGAAATGAGAAAGAAGTGCATAATTGAGTATTAGTCATGGGCTCCTCCTACCAAGTTAAGAAGATAGAGAAGAAATACATAGAAAAATAGGAGAAAATGTACAGATGAAGATCTGAGTAGGCAAATTTACTAGCAACCAGGTTCAGAGAAGGTAGGTACTGGAGTTGTTATAACTTTTGTTTAAAACTTTTTATATTTGATTGAAATATTCATATTCATAGAAATTTAGCTAAAACACAAGTAAAAGAGAAACAACCATTTTATAATTAGCTTGGCATGTTTGCTTTGAGATTTCTATGCATATACTTCATATATAGTTGAACATATTATGCAGAAATTTGGTTTTGGCTGTTTTGCTTAATATTATCACAGAATAATTTACCTATGTCAATAGAAATTTTTATCTTTTTTTCCCCCTAGGACTGGGGATAGAACCCAGAAGTACTCTACCACTGAGCTGCGTTCCCAACCATTTTCATTTTTTATTTAGAGACATGCTCAGGCTGGCCTTGAACTTGTAGTCCTCCTGCCTCAGCCTCCCAAGTATCTGGTATTACAAGTTGTGTGCCTGGCTTGTCTTATTTTAGTTGACAATTTTAACTGCTTTGTTGAGAAATCCACATACAATAAAATTCACCAATGTAAAATAGACATTTCGGTTGTTTTTAGTGTATTAACAGAGTTGTACAACTCTCACCACAATCAATTTTAGTACATTTCGTGGCCCTAAGAAAAAATTCTATACCCATTATCAGTCCATATGCATTAACCCCCATTTTTCCTATTTCCCCTCAGTGTTCCCTGCCCCTGCCCTATGCAACTATGAATCTACTATTTATCTCTATGGATTTGTTTTTTTCTGAACATTTCTTGTGATATGTGACTTTTTTTGACTAGCTTCTTACACTTAGCATCTTGTTTTCAAGACTCATTCATGTGTTCTATATATCTGTCCTTCATTACTTTTTCTTTTTCCTGATACAGGGGCTTGAACACTCGACCACTGAGCCACATCCTCAGCTCAGCCCTATTTTATGTTTTTTTATTTAGAGAGAGGGTCTTGCTGAGTTGCTTAGTACCTTACTTTTGCTGAGGCTGAGTTTGAACTCAAGATCCTCCTGCCTCAGCCTCCTGAGCCACTAGGATTATAGATGTGTGCCACTATGCCTGGCTCTTCATTACTTTTTTATTTTTAAATAATATTTCATTGTATAGATATACAGCATTTCATATATCCATTCATCAGCTGATAAACAACTGGATTATCTGAATTGTGTCTGTTATGACTATTGTTGCTATGAGGATTTATGTACAAGTTTTTTTTTAAGTGACCATGTATGTTTTTGTTTCTTTTAGGAAAATACTTAGGAGTAGAATTTCTGAGTCTTTTATAACTGTGTGCTTAATGCTGGAAGTTTTCCTAATTGGCTAGACCATTTTCCATTCTCCCTAACAATGCATGAAGACTCCAATTCTATATGTCCTAACACTTTCTATTTTCTATTTTTTAAAAATTAATTTGCTATTAAATGAATAGTATCTTATTAGGATGCTATCATATCACATGTTGTTATTTTATCCATTCTAGTATAATCATTTTTTAAAATTTTTTTTTTGTAGTTGTAGATGGACAGAATTGCCTTTATTTTATTTATTTTTTGTGGGGCTAAGGATCGAACCCAGTGCTTCACACTTGCTAGGCAAGCACTCTATTGCTAGGCAAGCACTCTACCACTGAGCTACTGGTCTAGTCCTAGTGTAATGATTTTGATTTGCATTTTTCTAACATTAGATTAACACTGTTCAACATCATTTCATGTGATTATTAGTCATTTGTGTCTCTTTTTTTTTGAGAAATGTCCATTTAGATTCTTGGCTTATTTTTTATTGGGTTACTTATCTTTTTATTAATGAGCTGTAATGAATATGTATGTGTGTGCATATGTATGTATTCTACATACAAGTCGTTTATCAGATAGATGATTTCTAAAATATTGTCCAATTCTATGAATTCTCTTTTCACTTTGTGATGGTATTGTTTGTAGCACCAAAGTTTTAAATTTTGATCACTTCTAAGTTATTTTTTTCTTTAATCACAATTCTGGTACAATATCTAAATGCCTTTGATTATCCCAAGGTCATGAATAATTACTCCTATATTTTTCTCTAAGAGTTTTATACTTTTAGTTCTTACATTCTGTTCTATGATCCACTTTGGCATAAGAAAAGGACCAACCTCCTTCTTTTGCGTGTAGATATCTGGTTGTTCAGTACCATTTGTTGAAAGGACTTTTCTTTCCCCATCGAATTGTCTTGTCTTCCTTGCCAAAACGCAGTTGACTATAAATTTATTCTGGACTTCCAATTCTTTTCCATTGATCCAGATGTCTATCTTCATGACAGTACCACACAGTCTTTTTTTTTTTTAATATTTTTTTTAGTTGCAGTTGGACACAATACCTTTGTTTTATTTATTTATTTTTATGTGTTGCTGAGGATCAGACCCAGCACCTTGCATATGCTAGGCAAGTGTTCTACTGCTGAGCCACAACCCCAATCCCCCCCCCATTCTTGATTAATGGAGATTTGTAGTATGATTCAAAATCAGGAAGTTTGAATTTTCCAACTTTGTGGTTCTATTTTAAGATTATTTGCCAATGCTGGCTTCCATAAACTTCCATATGAATTTTAGGGTTAGTTTTTTAATTTCTTTTTTAAATTTGTTTTAATTAGTTACACATGACAGCACAATGATCTTGACATATCATACATTTGAATCAAATGGGGTATAATTTCTCATTTTTCTGAGTGTACAGGTTGGAGAATCACATTGGTCAAACAGTCACATATATACATACAACAATACTAGTGTCTAATTTATTCTGCTGTCCTTCCTATCCCCCTTTTCCCCTCCCCTCCCCTCCCCTCCCATCACTTCTCTCTACCCAACCTAATGTGAGACACTTCTTCCCCGCCCCACATCATCATACATGTAATCTGTATAACGACGAGTGTCTCCTTCAACAATGAGTGTCTCCTTCCATCTTCCGTGCAAAAACAAACAAAACAAAAAATGGCTGAATGGGAATTGCATTGATTTTGTAGCTTTGTAGTTACAAACTTTTCCCCCTTCAATATGCATTCCTTTAATTTCTCTTCTTGGGTAATTGTGCTGACTAGAATTTCTAGTACATGATAAATAGAAGTGGCAAGACTGGCCATGCTTATCTTGTTCTTGACGCTAGTGAGGAAGCAATGTCATTTAACTATTAAGTAAGATATTGATGTGGGATTTTCTTGTATGACTTTGGAGAATTCCCTTTATTTCTAGTTTGTTCAATATTTTTATCATGAAAGTGTTAGATTTTTGTCAAATGCTTTTTATGTATCTATTGAGATTATAACATGGTTATTGTCCTTCATTCTGATAATATGGTCTAGTACATCAATTATTTTTCATGTTAGATCTACCTTACATTTCCTGCTGGTCATGGTATATAATCCCTTTTATATGTTGCCAGATTTGGTTTGCTAGTATTTTGTTGAAGATTTTCATTTTTATATTCATAAAAGATATTGATATCTAGTTATTTTTTTCTTATAATATCTTGGTTGAGTTTTGGTATCAGGGTAATACTGACCTCAAAGAATTAGTTTTGCCTGTTCTTTTATATACATATCACACACACACACACACACACACACACACACACACACACATTTTTCTGTACTGAGGATTGAATCCAGGGGTGCTTTACCACAAAGCTCATCTCCAGCCCTTTTAATTTTTTTATTTTGAGACAGGGTATCACTTTGTTGCTCAGACTGGACTCAAACTTGCAATCCCTCTGCCTCAGCCTCCCCAGTTGCTGCCAGTGCTCCTTGCCTTTTTATTTTTAAACATAATTTTTTAAAAACAAATAAGGCAACATTAAATTTTTGCTCCAATAGTTAAACACAAAGAATTGTAATGCATTCTGCTGTCATATATAAATAAATAAAAAAGAAAATCTATTGCATTTATCCATACTTTTATTTTTTCCTTTGTTTTTCCTTTCTAATGGTACAAGATTCCTTATTTTATTATTTAATTTGTTTCAGGAATTTTAGTCATTCATTTAGTATAAATCTGCTGGTAATAAATTCTATTTGTTTTCCACCATCTAATAATATCTTTACTTCATTACCAAAATATTTTTTTGCTGATATAGAATTCTAGGTTTAGAGTTCTTCAATTTTAGTACTTAAAAAATGTCATGCCACTTCCTTTCAGCCTAAATATTTTTTTGATGAGAAACTCTCTGTAATTTTTTATTAAGTTGTGTCATTTGTGTCTTGCTAACCTTAAGCTTTTTTAAATCATGATTAGTTTTCAGAAGTTTGCCTATATGCCTGTGTGTGGAATTGTGGGTTTCTATTTGAAGTTTTATCTAATTCTTATGTATGTAAGTATTTTGCCACATTTGGGGAAATTTTCAAAATCTGCCTTTAGTCCTGACCCCTTTTTCCTTTCATTTCTGGGATTTTAATGATATAAATTTAGGTCTTTGTTATAGGTCCAGAATTCCCTGAGGGGGTCAGTTCATTTTTTTCCCTCTCTTTTTGCAATCTGTTTCCTCTCTGTTGTTTATATCAAGTTTTTTTTCTACTGCTCTATCAAGTTTACTAATCCTTCCCTATCTTCATTTTCCTATTGAGCCTATCTATTGAATTTTCTTTTCTTTTTTGATATTTGCACCATTCAGTTCTAAAATTTCCATTAGTTCAAAATTTCTTATGTTTAGCAGCTTTCTCTTCTTTTTCTTTTTTGCTGAAACTTGAAACTTTCTGGCTTTTTTCCTCCATTTGTTTCAAGCATGTTCATAGTTATGGAGGTGTTTCTATAGTGGCAGATGTAAGATCCTTGTCAGATAATTCTCAGTATTGGCATTTGTTAATTGCTTCCCCCCGCCCTCCATTCAGGTTGGGATTTTTCCTGCTCCTTGTACCCTAGACATTAGTTTATCTTAGACATTTGACTGTATCCTAAACATTAAGTGTTATACTACGAGACCCTGGATCATATTTACATTGGTTCAGGAGATCTTACCTGACAGTGTTCCAGCAGGGCCTACTGGGGGAAGTAGCTTCCTTAAGGACTGGTGGCAGTCCAGGTCTGAATTCCCCACTGAGCCTCTGTTGTCACCCCAGGGAGCAGCTCTCATTGCTGACAGGTAGGAATGGGAGTTGGGCTCCCCTGGACCGCTCTCCTCAGGTATTTTTATTCCCCATTACACCCCCCTCCCAGTGCTGCTGTGTGGAAGGACTACCTTAGTGCCAGGGTGGGAGTAGGGGCTCCTATGGCCTCAGGCACGACCCACGGGAAAGGTGTGCCTCAGGTCGGGTGGGAGTCCCCAAGGTTCCTACTGATGCTGTGGGGAGGAGGCTTGTTCCTGTCAGGCAGGCATGGAAATCCAGGAGTGGCCCTGCTGTAATCCTCATAATCCCCGCTCAGCCCTTGCTGACAGGGTTGGCAGTCGCCTGGCACATTCTTCTGTGGAGTTTAATTGGGTTACTTAGTTGGGTGGTTATTATATAAAAGTTTTGTGTCTTGCTACTTTGCTCATTTCTTATCCCTTATTCCTTGGGTTAGCTTTCTTGGAGCTTTTGTTTTTCGTCTGTTCTCACTGGCACAGATAGATTACTGCTTCTCCAGCAACAAGCAAACCCAGGAAATTTACTGCTGTGTCTTTCCTCAGTCCCTGAGCCAGTCAGCCTTATTCTTCCTTCCTTTCAAGTTGCCTTATGTTTATTCTATATGCAATGCTAGAGTTTTCATTATCCTTCTCTTGTATCTATTTCTGAAGCACAGCTCATAACCACTGAATATATAAATTGATACTGATTTTTGTCATTACTATATTTCATTCTTTAGTCAACATATTTATGACTAAAACCTTAGGTTAGATTATTAGCAAAAGTAAATTTTGAGCTGAAGTATGTGAACATATTTGACTTTTGGCTTTTGCCAAATTGCTTTTCAGAAGGGACATACCTGTGTGTACTTTCAACAGCAATGTGTAAACGTACTCATTACAAAAGATGTCCTTGTTCAGTAGATTTCAAAGTTTTCCTAATTTTACAGGTGCAAATTGCTATGAGTATTAAATTTCTACCATGGTTTTTGAATCCACCAAACACAGGACAATAATAACATTATTGTTTGGAATCCTTAAAAAAAAAAAAAAAAGCCAGGCACTCTGTTGAACATCAAACATTTTATTCTCATAGTAACTTTTGTGGTAAGGGTTTTTATCTCTATTTTTATGAGAATTGGAGAGTAGAGGCAATTTGCCTAGGTCACATAATTAATAAGGAGAATTGAAATTTAATTTAATCCAATTTTGTCCAGTTCCAAAGCCCTTGCAAGGATTCACTGTGGGCAGTAACAGCTGATTTGCCTAAATGATTAACAGGCTCATTCATTGTCATAAATGAAGGGCAGAATTAGAACATGTCTTTCCTCAGTATCAGCAGATGGTGTATAGGAAAACCATTCAATCTATGTTCCTGTTTTGATATTCACTTATTCATAAACGGTGATGGAGAAAACCAGTGAAGGGTGCCACATTTTATCTTAATTCCAGACTGTTTTTAAAAACCCTCAAATCTAAATCTAGTTTTAAAATTTGTGAATGATTTACAAGAACGACATTCTAGAAATAAAATCCGACAGGAAACAGGTGAAGTTCTTTCCATAGGGGTGGGTTGGAACCTATGTAATGCTTTACTACTATAAGGGATTTAAAAAAAAAAGTCTTTGTTTTTTAAAGATTTTTCACTCATGTCCTGTAAAGAGAGACCATGATTTCCAGGCCCAGTGGTACATCTGCAGCTCAGCAACTTTGAGGCTGAGGCAAGAGGTTGGTAGTTTGAAGTCATCCTGGGCAATTATTATGGTTTAGATATTAAGTGCTGCCCAAAAGCTCATGTATGAGACAATGGAAGAAAGTTTAGAGGTGAAATGTTTTGATTATAATTTTAACCCAAATAGTTCATTAATCCTCTGATAGGAATTAACTGGATGGTAAGGTAGGCAGGTAGGGTGTGGCTGGAGGAGGTGGGTCCCTGGGGACTGTGACTTTGGGATATATATTTTTGTTGGTGGTAAAGGGAGTCTCTCTCTCTCTCTCTCTCCTTCCCACCTGTGCATTGTCTGAGCTAATTCCCTCTGCCATTCCCTTCCACCATGTTGTTCTGCCTCCTATTGTCTTTGGATTGACACCTCTGAAACTGTGAGCCCCAAATTAAAATTTTCCTCTTCTAATTATTTTTGTCAGGTCATTTGGTCACAGAGGTGAGAAAGTTGACTAAATCAGCAATTTAGCAAGACCTGTCTCAAAACAAAATAAAGAGGGCTGGGGATGTGGCTCAGTGGTACAGCACCTTTGGGTTCAAGCCCTGGTTCCAAAAAAATACTGTGATTACCATTGGAAGCTCCTTCTATGATGATAATACCTTGAAGTACCCAGAAGAATGAACCACCGAGATGCTGCCTTTCCAATTTCATCTAGTATAGTAATTACTCTGTGAATCTGAACAGAGGAAATTTGAACAATTGCACAAAGTCAAATGGCAGGAAAGCCAAGTTTTATTCCTCATACCTAGATTGTCATTAGTGAACTCCTGTGGAGAATCTTGGGAGTATAAAGAATGTCATACTTTTTAGTATAGTTGACCTTTTTGCAAAGTAGACAGAAGTGTGGAGTTAAGTGTAGAATATGGTGAGGCAAAAAGAATATTTATCTAATAGTTTTTAAGTCTGTTCAAGATGCCTGTAAATTGATCAGCCTGAAATATTTAGTTCTACTAATTTATTGCAGTTTATTAAGTTGACCTTAATCAGGGAGAGATCAAATATTTCCAGTTGCTGTTCTATGGTGTCATTTCAACAGTTCAGATTTGACCTTTGGGTCACATGTTGAAAGGAGTGGCGTAGGGAAATGATGAGACCTAATTAGTCATCAATTATGTTAATATATCACTAATGCCTGTTATTTGCAATCAGATTTTTTTCCCCTGGAGAAAAAAAGGCATTCATTCAATGATTTATCTAACACCTGCACATGTACTAGACAGTGTTCTAGGTCTAAGTGAATCAGGAGTAAATAAGATAAGAGCCCTACTCAGCTAGAGCTTATGGTCTGGTGGGAGGTGACAGACAATATAACAAGTGACCACATGAGTTAAATAAAATTTGAAAAAAAAATAGGGGCCTTAGGTTATTGCATTGGGGGATGGTATGGACAACTTTGGATACAATGGTCAAGAAATACTTCTCTGAAGAAACAACCCTGGGTTGAGACCTGATTGAGTTGAGACATGTCTCAGGGATAAATATGTCAGAAAGCAGGAAAAACAGCCAAAGGGAGGTCACAGAGGGCCTCGTAGGAGTCTGTATTTAATCCATAATACGAAGAAAATCCATTGGAGGATTTCAAACAATAATCAGATCTGATTTGTGCAATCAGATTTTTGATTAAGTACAAAAACTATTATATCTAAAAAATGAATGTCAATTAGAATTCTTGTTGCCATTAATTTCTTATTCATTTTTAATTTTTGTTTATAAGGTATATTTATTTAGAGAAGATAATATCTCATTAACTTTATTATATAATAAAAAAGAAAAATTGTGGGAAAACCAAATGTGATGGCAAATAGCATGACCATATATTCATATTATAAAGTGTTTGGGAGAAATCTTTTCACCCACAGAATATTGAATAAAGTTATTTTGAAAAATTGCTTATGCTCTGTCTCTCTGGAAATCATTAAATATTTTCTCCAGATGAAGAAGCTGTTATCTCCAATTTTTTTCATGAATTATTGAAAACATAAGATGACAGGTGTCAGTTCCATGCTAGGATGACATACATTCAATCATTGTAACCTTGAGATGAGAGTTAATCCTTGTAATATCAATTGTTGATAAAATTAGCAATGTAGTGAAATGTAGTGAAAACATGAAAAATGCAAAAGAATCTGAATGAATTTTGTTTCCTCTAAAGAGTCAAGGTTTTCGTGTAGGAACTAAAGTGATTTGCATTCAGTAAGTATTTGTTGTACTCAAAATTGTAAATAAAACATTTATTTTTTTAAAAATATAACATTTTGGAGAAATTGTACATAAGGATAAAATAATTTACAACATATTTAGTGGCAGACCATTTCCATCAGTTGATCATAATTCTTGTATATGGTTGGGAGACATTCATTCATGAATCCCTGTAGAGAGTGTTCACTTTGGAAGTGAAGTTTGACACTATGCTTTGAGTTAAATATATTTTAGCCATTTTTGAGACTATTAAAATTGCAGTGTAACTGTGGAATTAGTACATTTGTTTTCCATGGTATTTGAAGGAAAATGGAGTGAAATACTAGGAGAATATACTTACAATATACATATTACATTTTAATTTTTTTGGTACTGAGGATTGAACCCGGGGGTGCTTTACCATTGAGCTATATCCCCAACCCTTTTTATTTTTGAGACAGGGTCTTGCTAAGTTGATGAGGCTGGCCTGAACTTCCAATTCTCCTGCCTCAACCTAAACTCAGCTGGGATTGCAGGCATGTACCACCATATCAGGCCTACACATTATACTTAATATTAAAAAACCCCTACAAATTGATAAGAAAAAATATTAAAATGGGCAAATGATATGAAGTGATATGAAAAAATTTAACCTTGATTATAATCAATGCAATGTAACTGTATTAATGATATGTTTCCCATTGAGTTGGCTAAATTAATATATAATATCCAGAGTTTGATATAAGGATACGGAGACATAAGTGTTGTTGATGGATATGTAATACAGTATAGCTTTATAGAGAATAATTTGAAAGCACATAAAAAATTAAATGCATATATCAATTAACCTCACAATAAAAATTACAGAATTTATACTATAAATTCATACACATGCACAGAAGTGCATGCTTGCTGCCTTGTTTATGATCCCAAAATAGGTTATATCCAAATGTTTATGACATAATGGTTGCTAAAATTATGCTTTTATAGACTGTTATGAATTCATTAATTGGGTAGCTTTATATTAGGGGAACATATAATTTATTGTCCAAACTAGGCTGCTTTTAGTAATGAAAGAGGGCATTATTAATGATTAATCCAGGAAAATGTGGTAAGCTAAGATATAAGATCACTGAACTCAAGGTACAGTAAGAGAAAATGTTCAAAACATATTGTTAGATGAAGACAACACATTACAAAAAAATTGTATGCATATATATGTATGTGTACACATAAAAGTTTAATCTTCAGTGCTAAAACTCTTGATGTGTGTGTGTGTGTGTGTGTGTGTGTGTGTGTATATATATATTCATAGAAAGAGGGATGGGAAAAAAATACATACCAACCTGGTAATTTCTGTTACTTCTGGGGGAGGAAAAAGGAATTGGGGAGAAGTACAAGGTAACTTTGTTCTTTTAAATTCTACATCTGCGTTAATTTTTCTAAAGCCAGGTGCACTCATTTATGTATACAAAATAAAATAGCAATAAAATCTTCAAAAAATTAAGACAATTAAAAAAGAGTCTTTGGACATATCATCCAATAATTCACTTTTGTTAATTGTGATGATCACATTGGCTGACATGGTCACTTTGAAATGAAGACTAAGATGTCGAATTACAAAGCTGAAGGTAATGAAATTGCTTTCAACAAAATACTTTGTCAATAGTAATGAACAGTGTACATTTTATTGTTACCACATAGAACAGAAGTTGTGGTTTTGGATAAGCGCAGATTCTACATTATGCTAAAGAATTCAACATGGCTTGATAGTCTCAGGTAAAGTCTGAATACAAATTATTCTTATATACCACGTCCTAATTATAGTGCCTTATAAAAAATTCTGTGTTGATGTAAACAGTTCAGACTGTATCTCCCTTTGCCAGAGGCTTCCTGGTAGAAAAAACAATAACTAACTGTAGGATTCTTTCCTGGGTAATGATTTTGTTGGTCAGTTAGATCTTTGGAACATTGTTATTGCATGATTGATGGTCATACTGAGCCAGCAGTTTAATTATAGTCAATAAATAGTCACTGAGTTTCTTTTGTGGTCCTGACACTATTCTAGGCACTAGAGAGAACAAAACATTAAAAATCTCCACCTGTGTGGTGGTTACTTTTTATTTACGGAAGATGGATAATAAACAGTGTAAGTAGAATATAATTTGTCAGATCATAGTATTAGGGAAAAGCACAAATTGGGAAGAGTACAGAGTGGGAAGATTATTTAATTTTTAAACAAAGTGATAAGGGAAGGGAAAAACCTGAAGGAGGTAGGAGAGCAAGCCAGGAGCACAACAGGTAAACAAGACCACATTCTCAAAGCTGAACTGCCCAGCGGCCTCAGGAGCAGGAGCCCAGCATGGCTACCCCAGTGTGCCTGAGGGGAAAGAATCGTGGGAGGTGAAGCATTGAGGTCAGAGAGTTGGGATGCTGCCCTGGGCCTGTGGGTCATGGTAAAGAATGACATTTATTTGGAGCAAGATGGCAGATATTGACTAGCAGTGAGATGATTTAACATTTTTTTTTTTAAACTGGAGTATTCTTTTAAGTTCTTCCCTCTACCAACTGCTTTTATCCAAGTTGTCATCAGCTCCCTTGGGTTAAGACTGATCATGATATTCTTTGAAAACATGTATTTCCAGATAATGGTTGATAAAAGGTGTGTTTTTAAATGTGCTAATATTTAGATATTAATCTCAGATGACCACAAAGGAAAATAGCATTAGAATATTTATCCCACCCATGGAACCAGAAAGCTAAATGATTCATTTCATATCTTGGATTCTGAGGAGACATTCAAAATGACAGACATATAATATAGAAATTGGTGGAGATCAAATCTCTTAACCCCCTTCTCCCCTTTTCTACATCTCTGCTCTCACTATTTTGATTCAGGCATTATTTCTTTCCAGGAGGATTGTGGTGATCTCCTTCCCTCTGGTTCGCATACTTTGACCTAAACTTCCTCTGTCAGTATCATAGTTCAGGTATTCGTTCTTTTTTTCTTGAAGCACTACAACAGCCTCCTGCAGTCTGTCTTTCTGTTTTCTTGCTCAGGTATTCTTGTTATCAGTGCATTTTCTATTATGTTATTAGAGAACTTTTTCTATTATGAAAATGCCATTCTCAACTAAAATGTTTCGGTGACTATGTAGAAGGTTCAAGTGAAAGTCAAGCTCCTTAGGATGGTCCAGGGGCTTAATGATCTTGCCTAATCCTGCCTACCTCTATGTAGTCTCTAAATCTCATTTTATTATGTCGACATCCACCTTTAAAGGGCTATTCAGAGCTTCCTGCATCTGCTGTGGTTTCCCTTCATTTCATGTCTTTGTACATGCTACTTCCTTGATTCACTTCCACTTTTCATTGAGAGCTCAGTCTACATGATGCCTCTTTTGGAAAGTGAGGGTTACCTGCCTTTCCTATAGGCATGCACTGCATATTTTGCAATTATTCTAACAGTTGGTTTTCTCCACTGGCTTATGATTTATATGAAGACAAAACTTAACATTATTTTCCTCTATATTTCTAAGACCTAACTTAAAAGAGATAATAAATAAATGATCTCTGAAGGAGATAGAGTAACACCAAGAAGATAATAAGGAGGGAATATTGGTCTTCATTATAAACATGACCTCTGTTCTGGATTGTGAAGAGAAATGGAATAGAGGTTCCAACAATTGACAGAAGTTGTGTGAGGCAAAAGAAACTGTGTCAGTACTCTTCCCTTGCCCAGAATTTTTCAGTCGCTTTAGAAAATAATTAATATATTAGTGCAGAAAAATGCCACTACTGTTTCAAGTAAGGGTTTTTACAACATACACATCTGTTAGTTCTGCACTTTTATGTGACTTTTTCCCCCTCAAAATCAAAACGTGTGAAAGTATTACAGTGACCTTTGGATAGGTGAGACTAGAGAAAGAATGGCTCATCTAACTAATGTTGCTATGCCGCTGGAATGTCTTCCAGTTGCCCTGGGATTCCAGTGTATGCTTGCAAGAGAGACATGGGAAAGGGCTTCTTGTGATAGTTAAAGTCTGTGACAGTTAAATCAAGTTGAGCATGAATAACAAAATGCATTCCTTTCATTAATATTTTTTTTTGTGTGTGTGTGTGTTCAGTTACAATAAGGCAAGTACTGACTTAGGTATTGATGATAGATACAGCTTTAAACTAAACAAACTTGCTGTTTTCAGGAGTTTGCATTCGAATGTCTAGAGTTTTCCATGTTCTAAATGAGCATATCATTTTCTAAATTAAGTGATGTGTCCAAAAGTTACAGTAGGCTAAATTTGTACTTGAGATTGGGAATAGAAGTAGAAGAACTCTGAAAGCTTAGCTTTTCTTTCACACCCTTGGCAATGTACAGCCTGAACGGAAGCAAAGGAAAGTGCATTTTGACCATTCTTCCCCTTAGATTGTGCTCTGCTCATGAACCACAAGTCTGTTTACTCTCAACATAGCATTTTGAAAATTGCACTTTGCCTGGATTCTTTCTCCCATATCTTGGTTTTGGTGTCCTATTGAAATTTCCAGACACTGTTTTAAAAATGTTTTAATCTTCATAAATTAGTCCACTCTATAATTATGTTAAAAATTTGAAAAGAGTCAGGAGTGGTGGTGCACATATCTAAATCCCAGTGGCTGGGGAGGCTGAGGCAGGAGAATCACAGTTCAAAGCCAACCTTAGCATCATAGCAAGGCTCTACGCAACTGGGCAAGACCTTGTCTCAAGATAAAATGGGTTGGGAATGTGGCTCAGTGGTTAAGCACCCCTGGGTTCAATCCCTGGTACCAAAAAATTAAAAAAAAAAGAAAGAAAAAATAAATAAAATTTACAGTAATTTGTTAATCAATGCTATCTGGTCTGTAATTTTACATTGTATTTCAGAAAAGGTAATAAATAAATAAATTTTACATTGCATTTACAAAAGGTACAGGAGCAGTGAGGAAAAAGCAGATAACTCTGGTGGGTACCAAAGCTGTGAATGCAATAAGACTCACAAAAGAGAAAATATAGGAGTTTAGAAATGAGTAAACATATGCCAGGAAGGCAAGGGAAAAAAGTATGTAAGACAGATGATTTTGTGCAAAAGCATGAATGTGTGAACAAGCACCTCGGGCCTGAACATCAGTTGCAACTAAGAGGTGAATGCAGAGCTAGAATTTATAGCATTTGTTGACCACTAGGATGTAGGAAATGAAGTAGGATTTAAAAATGACTCTGAATTTTGATAATGGGTAGAATGATGGAATGCCAAGCCTGAGATAAACTATTTGAGCAGAGGTACCCTATACCCGGAACAGCCCTCTTGCACAGGTCAGCTGACCTCTAGGAAAACACATTTATTCTTCTTGATCTTTGCAGTATGCACATCACCCCAGCCTGCAGGTTATCATTTCAGGACATGCAGCCATGGCCTAAGTGTCAGTCTGAACCCAAGAGAGAGGTGGACAAAACCTAAGTTTGGCACTCGTTAGGTCATGTGAGTGCAATTGCTGGACTAAGAAATGAATGACAGGCAAATAAGTGAAGCATTTTGCATTAAACATTTTCCCATAAGAGGTAAAAATTCAAATGATTTTTTAATCTGTTGATCTATCTGTCTTAAATTAGTTATGGGAAACTATATGGTAATAATAATAGAAAACATCTGTAATAGGAATGAAACAGCCATAGCAAAACAATAGACAGACTAACAGAAAATATATTTCAATGCAATGTAAGATGTCCTTTAGTTCAAGAATGCCAGCTGCAGGGCTGGGGGTGTAGCTCAGCAGTAGAGTGCTTGCCTAGCATGTGTGAGGTACTGGGATCAAGTCTCAGTACCACACATAAATAAATAAATATCCATCAACAATTAAAATATATATTTTTTAAAAAGAATGTCAGCGCCAGCATTCTTGCTATATATGATCCTAATTCTGAGTTATTCTTCCCAGTCTTTTTTGATAATATCCCACCATACAGATATACTCCCTGGAAATTGGACAAAGGCTAAAATCAATACTAAGGCACTGGTTATATCTCCAACTAAATTGACCAAATTGTTGTATTTATTCACTCATTCAGCATCTGTAACTTCCAGTTATTGCTATGGTGCTGAGCTAGTAACTGGCTACCCTAGTTGAATATTCACATCAAGTATTTATAAATGCAAAAGGAATCATGGGTAAAATGTGCCAAATGGTTCCTTATTACTGTTAATGGAATATTCAATTTACCTAAAAGATGGTTGCAAAAGATTTTTGTTATTTAGTATTTTGAGTTTCCTCATTGAATCCAGTATAAACTATGGAAACTTATTATGTCTTCAATTTGTCGTTCTATTAACTGGAGATAGTATTTACTCTTTTCTCCAAAAATATTTTCATTTTTTTTGTACTGGGGATTGAACACAGGAGCACTTAACCACTAAGTCACATCCTAAGCCGGTTTTAATTTTTAACTTTGAGATGGGGTCTCACCAAGTTGCTTAGGACCTTGCTAAGTTGCTGAGGCTGGCCTTGAGCTTGTGATCCTCCTGCCTCAGTCTGCCTCTGGCATTACAGGTGTGCATCACCACACCTGGCAAATAAACTCATTTTTAATAACTCAGATCCTTCATACTAAATAAATGTTTATCAGATAAATTAATGAATTGATTAATGAAGATGACAAATTGACATATTGCTCAGTTTTGAACAGGAAAAAGACACTGACAAAAGATAAAGGAAACATCTTTAGGGATTGTGAATTCTAAAGCAGAAACCAGTGAAGTGTAGGCCACATATCCATTGTTTTACTTTTTTCTTCCCGGTGGAGTAGGACGTTTGAAACTAGAGGAACTTCTGTGAAGGGAAGGACTAACAATGTAGTTAGTGTTAATGAAATGCACTTAGATACCTGGGCCATGACTTAATGTGCTGGAATGATAGGCTCTGGGCTGGGGTGATGTGCATAGTGCAAACATTAAGAGGAAAAAAATGTGTTTTCCCAGAGGTTAGCTGACCTGTTCAAGAGGCCTGCACAATGAAGATGTAGATAAAGAAAAACAAGCTCTCAGATAAGGTCATAACCATAACGCTGATTTCTTTGGAGGAGAACAGATAGGATGTGGAAAGAAAAATAAGTCTGAATGACATTCTCAGTGATTCACATGAGAAAATAATTAGAAGAGACTGAAAAATTCACTCAGAAATTCAAATACCAATACAAATATGAAGCATATGGGTTGTAAATAAAATACATTCTTCTTTCAATATATATACATGTGTATAATCTAAGATTAAATATCAAGAGCTAGTGGACATATTATCATAAACTAGTCTATCACATGCACCAAATAAGTAAATAATAATTACAAATTTGATAGGAGGGAAGATATGATAATTCCACATGTCAAGAAGATATACCTTTAGGGAAATCCACAAAATATATACTAGCCTGCCTACACTTGAATGCAAGAGACTTAATGATGTTGAACTGGCCTCAGAGAGGAAACAGATGATGTGTTCTTGATACGTGTTATAAAACTGGCACAGAATCAAGATCTAGTAGTGGTGGGACATAATCTGGCCATCTGCTGGAGGCTTAGTCAGCTACACAAGAGCATCTGACAAGTTTTGACCTGCTTGATGAAAATTCTTTCCCAGAGTGTGAAGAAAGATGATGTCAAAACTCATCTCAGAAACTAGAATACTAACATTTTGTATTTTTGTAAAACAAATATATATGCTTATGTTTTTATGTTCATTTATTTAAAGAATATATACAAAACCTTTACAAGTAGGACCTAGTTACACTGGTTGCCTCTGGGAAAGGGAGCTAGATGATTCTTGGGGACAAGGGCTGTTAAGAAATACTTTTCACTATTTTACTTTAGAAATGTTGAACTATACAATTATATCAGCTATTCCAAAATATGAATTAAAATAATCAAAGTAAAAAAGGAGTAAGAAAAAAATTCCAAAACAAAACAATACTCAAGCTGGGTAACGGGGAAGAGTCCTTTTAAGATATAACACTTTTGTATAGGCCTTCATTAAACAATTTATATTGTACTGTAATAATATGAGTAAATGTTTAATCAACCTAAGAGATTACGCAGAGTGTTTTGTGCTGTCTTCACTGTACTGAGTTACACCTAGGCTTACTGATTGCTCTGGTAGAGGACCGCCTCTCATACTCCTACCCTTGGCTTCCTTCCTCCCCATGGGGTGTGTGCTCACCACAAGACCTTTGTGTTTGTAGTCAAACCTGATTATGTTGGTTATAGTTGATCTCTTGAAATATATCATTGAATTAAAACTCATGAAATATTAAGAGTGGAGTGAAAGAGAATTGCTGCTTCTCAAAAACTTATTTAGATAACCATGAGGCTGGGAGTGTAGGTCAGTGACAGAGCACTTGCCTAGCATGTGCGAGCCCCTGGGTTCCATCTCCAGCACTGCAAAAATACATACATATATACATGCATACTTACGAAGGACTATACAAATGAGATGCTAAAATGAGTGCTGTCAGAATGGATATTCACAAGGCAACTACAGAAGAGTAAGAAAAAAATTTTAAAAAGTCTAATTGGTTTCAGTACTCAGCTGTTTCCACAAGAGTTTCAGTTTTAAATAAACTGAAACTTAAATTACAGATGGTGTGTTATGACTATGCAAAAAAGGTTATGCATGCAAACTTAAATCAGCAATTAAATAAAAGGCTTCCATCTAAAGTTTGGTGAGTGAATATATCTGAAGGGTTTAAACATTTTGACTTTTTAGTTGTTAAGATTGTCCACTTTCAACATTTTCTTTTTGTTTAACCAACTCACCACAGACCTTGGACTGAAAGCTTCTTAGAATAGGAGCCGTTACCTTGTTCATCTTTGTAACCTGCGCATGATATAGAACACGGTAGATATTCCACAAATGCTTGAAGAGTATTTATTTACAAAGAAAGCATTCCCCACCCAGTCCTAATGAAACCAGAGTTTTGAGATGAACTCAATTTACTGCTTCTGCTGGCAGGTGGGGTCTGCACAGACAGAAAGGCTTCTGCAGCAGGCCGTGCCCTCCAGAGTTGCATCTTCAGTTTCTTCTATGAAGGTTCTTGTCTTGTGAATTCAGAGAATGAAACCTACAGCCCAAGATGAGTGGATGTAAGAGTAGGATTTGTTGACAAACAGATATAACTCATCTCCAGCTAAGCATTCTAGTTTATAGTACATGGTTCACTGCTATTGGTCCAAACTTGTGCTAATTAGGGTTTGAAGGAAGTACCAGTGCTGTGGGTCCAAATGTACTCACCTTGTAGGTCTGTTCTAGAGTCCCAGCTTTCATTCACATTTGAGCCATTTCTGTTTTCTCAGGGCAGTTCAGGAAGGGTGTGGAGTAGGTGTTTGAGGTGCGCCAAAGGGTCTGCAGCACTGTCAGGAGCTTCAGCAGGGGTCCATACTGTGCCGAGACATGTTTGCTGAGGGATGATGGGTTGGCAAGCCTGTGTGGTGGGCTCCATGTGGCCCCAGGCTGCTACCCACCCCGGCAGTCACTCAGTTATTCCACTGCTGCTTCTTGGCAGGAAGTGGTAGGCCAGCTGTGCAGTTTGGTAGTCAGGAGCCATGTCACTCATACTGGAGTCACCAGATCTATCACCAATACCTAAGAAGTGAAAATGGCACAGGGTGAACTGAGTTCAGGAACTGTTAAGGCAAAGAATATTTAAGTTAATGAAAAGAATTGGAAAATACTTTTGGTTAGTGAAAGAGCTGGAACATGAAGAAACTTTAGTCAAAGGCAACAGAAAACCACCCAAAAGCAACAGGAGAAAATAGCAAGAAAGAGTAGATTTGTCTGAACTTTTATGGCCTTCCCCATTCGACATTTCTCAATGGAACATAAAGAGGTAATTGAGTGAGTTTTCAGTAGATGAAATCCTGTCTGCTGTTTAGTTAGTCCTAATTCTATAGGAGTTTGTGGGGAAGGGGGAAATTAAAGATATATTGGAAGAATATAACTATGTCATTTTAGAATATGTGATAACCAAAGAGGAGAATATACAGTGTAACAGAATTTCCTAAAGTGTATTCCATACAATACAGGATCACAAGATGTTATATTGTCTGTACTGCATGGTATTTATTTTCTTGTTTACTAATTTGTCATTTATCCTCTGTCTCTGCTTTTAAAGTGTAATCTCCTAAAAAACAGGCTAGTCTTGCCTGCCTTGCTCATAGCCTGGGGTCTGCAGTCTTAAATACTGCCTGCTCATGTTAAATGCCTCATGAATATTTATTAAATGAAATTTCAATGAATAGAAGGGAGAGGCAGGATCCTGGACAGATCCAGAAACAGCAGAGACAAAAGCTCACAGAGAGAATCTCAGATGACAGTCACTTAAGCAGAGAGGAGACATTATTTACTCAGTCCCCACCCCACCAAATGGGGTATTTTTACTTATAAATTGAAAATAAAAATCACTTTATGGCATTGTGGTAGAGATGGCAAGGCTCAAGCATGGATACCTAAAACACTGGTAAGTGTTGTTATAAATAGAAAAGGCATTTCTTCATGGAAGGTGAAAAGTGCTCATTAATTGCTTTCGTAGAAATTCTTGTCTTCTTTGGTTTATAGCAAAAAAAAGTTCATTAGCTGGCAAAAATAGTCTTAATAATTTTCAAATACAATTTATGAGACCATTGCATAGTAAATGTAGGAGTTACTATATCATTTCCTCTTTAAATCACTCAAGGAAAAGACAGAACCATTATGTAATCATTTAAGTATTCTTAACAGAGGAGATCATGTTCACACCATAATCTTTCACAAAGTGACTCAGTTGTAAAAGCAAAGAACAAAAGAAAGGTACAAGAATATTTCACTCCTTTGCATATATAACTCACAGAGAGCACTGGCTCTCAACTGTGCTAGAATCACCTGGGAACTTCAAAGAACAAACCAATGATAGGCTACAGCCCAGAATCATTAACTCAGAATTGGTGGAGTCCTAAGAGAATTTTTTTTTTAAGTGCTCCTAGGGAGATAATAATGTGCAGCTGGGCTGAGGACAAGGCAACCAAGCGATACTGTGGAGGAGATAATAAGAAACTGTCTTTGATGAATATCATTCTGAACTGCAAGGAGAAGTTTGAAACTTAACTCTACATGCTCTGTCTCAATTTGGAATGTTGGAAATACGATGTTTTATATGGAACCTTTACCTTTCATAACAGTATACGTTTTTCTCATTAAGGATTCAATTTACTGATCTGGTAGTTGATTCTGGGAAATAATCCCTTCAGAAATAGTAAGTGGCCATTAGAGACAGAATACCATTAAGCATTAGGAATGGTCATTGTACACCAAATCAACTTTTTTAAGCTTTGGAGATTATGAGCTGCTGAAATAACTTGTTGAGAGAGGTTGTGAAAGTTATTTCTCTACAGATTGTTGAAATCAAGGTCATGTTATATCTTGAGATGTTTAAATTGAATTCTGCTGAGTGAAAGGGAGATAGACCAGATGGCTTAGGGAAATCTTTATCAAACTAGAGGGTTAATTTTATATCAATTTTTAGTTTACAATTAAACTTTGCTGGAGGACCCTTGAAGTCATCTCAGTGGTGCCTTGTACTGTGGTCCCATGTTCCATTTTTAGAAAGGTGGCCATCCAGTAGGTATAGACATATCCCCATTTCCAGCCTTCGTGACAATGTGGCTGACTTAATTCAGGTACACCCAGTTTTTTCAAACTACTTCTTGCCTACCTTGTATTAGTTTTCATAACACTATCCTCAGTCTCTGGGGAACTGCTTTTCCCTTACTCTGCATTGGATATTAAATTATGTGCCAGGGATTTACAATAATCCTGCAAGATAAATACTGTTTTATTCCACTTTATAGATGAGGAAAGCGGGCAAGGAAACATAGGCAACCTTTTCCATTCACTCAGTTTGTTATTGGCCAAGCTGCCCTGTATCTTAGCTTTGCCACACACAGAGCCCAAGCTCTCAGCAGTGTGTTTACTCCTTCTTCTTTCCACTGTGAATGGACTTTCAGGCCACACTCTGGGCTGCTGCTCACCAGAGTCAGATCCTATTTGTCCAACCTGTGAAATGAAACCTGTCTGCCTGTTCTTACTCCACTCTGTGGATCAGTACCCCTGAACATAGGTACCACACTCAGGATAGTGGCATCTGGGAAAATATCTTTAAAGGGAAGAACCAAGGATAGGCTTGAGAATCAAAGCATGTGCTCTGTCCACAGCCTTTGCTTTTCTCAAAATCATACTCCAATGGAATGGTCTCATCAATCTCTTACATCCAGGGAAGGGGTCACAGTTAGGATGACCTTCTCGTTATTCCTATTAGACTTTTTCTCATGCAAAAGAGTTGAACACATCTACTAAGATTTTTTTTCCCATTAGAAGACCCCAAGAACCTTCATATTCAGCAGAGCAAATATTAAATATTTATGTATATTATATGCACATACACACACATTTAGTATAAGTGATGAGTATTACGATAGCTTCCTTAAATGTTTCATAAAGAGGAAGTGACTGGTTTATATCTAATACTACATACCTCATATTAGAACTATTGACTTACTGCAGGCATCAACATAATTCACCCTAAGAAGCTAAATATCAACCACTCAGAATCTGGTTAACTACTAGGAGAAATAAGTGCATGCATCTTAAAGAAAGAAAGGAATGAAAGATTATATTACTTCATTTGGTAAATTGGCCCCCTGATGGCTGAAAGTTGTCAAATAGTGTTTAATTACAATGTAAGAATTTTTGTAGGCTAAGAATATCTGGTTCTGGGAATCACATTAGACTCCAATCTGTTCTTATTTACATCTGAAATAATTATGTCTACCTAAAATTCAGTGGCTCTTGTCTGAGGAGGATCACTTAGGTGAAGGGTTTTCTAAAGAACTTCTTAACTCATAGTAAACATATTTTGGATAAATGATGAAGATGATCAATTATATACAATTAAAATGCTGAGGAAAGTACAATCATAGCTCTGAATTAGGGTACTACATTGATTTCATTATTGACAATTTTAAATACTGATTAAAAATGTATTTAAAAGGTGTGGTTGTTCCAAATTAATTTTCAAAATAAAAGAAATAAGCATCTTAGAGTCTAGCTGTTGAGTTAGACCTCGTACAAGACTCTTTAGTTGGTAAGAATGTAAGGATTTTATTGTAAGTAGGTAGATTCTATCAGGATTTCACAAAGAAGATTCATAAACACGGTATTAAGAGCAATGAACATGGTTTTTAAAAGTTTTTTTCATGAAGAGCTTAATAATAAAAAAGTTTAAGTAAAAAAATTGTTGAACTTCAGATCTTAGAACTTTAGAAAATGAACAAGTAAATAGTATTTATTGATGTATTAATCATATTAAATTGTAAATTACATAATGCAGAAGTAGAAAAGTTGAAAGTAATATGTAAATTTTAATAAAAGAATGTATATAATAGAACTCACACTTTACACTTCAGATAGAGCTTTAATCTCCAGAGTATACAAAGAACTCAAAAAATTAAACAACAAGAAAACAAATAACCCAATCAACAAATGGGCCAAGGGTCTGAACAGACACTTCTCAGAGGAGGATATACAATCAATCAACAATTACACAAAAAAATGCTCACCATCTCTAGCGATCAGAGAAATGCAAATCAAAACCACTCTAAGATACCATCTCACTCCAGTAATAATGGCAGCCATTATGAAGTCAAACAATAACAAATGCTGGTGAGGATGTGGGGAAAAAGGTACACTTGTACATTGCTAGTGGGACTGCAAATTGGTTCAGCCAATTTGGAAAGCAGTTTGGAGATTACTTGGAAAGCTGGGAATGGAACCACCATTTGACCTAGCTATTCCCCTTCTCGGACTATACCCAAAAGACCTAAAAAGAGCATACTACAGGGACACAGCTACATCAATGTTCATAGCAGCACAATTCACAATAGCTAGACTGTGGAACCAACCTAGATGCCCTTCAAAAGATGAATGGATAAAAAAAATGTGGCATTTATACACAATGGAATATTACTCAGCACTAAAAAACAACAAAATCATGGCATTTGCAGGGAAATGGATGGCATTAGAGCAGATTATGCTGAGTGAAGCTAGTCAATCCTTAAAAAACAAATGCCGAATGTCTTCTTTGATATAAGGGGGGTGACTCAAAACAGAGTAGGGAGGAAGAGCATGAGAAGAAGATTACCACTAAACAGGGATGAGAAGTGGGAGGGAATGGGAGGGAGAAGGGGAATTGCACAGAAGATGGAAGGAGACCCTCATTGTTATACAAAATTACATATAAGAGGAAGTGAGGGGGAAGAAAAAAAAGAGAGAGAAATGTGTCACAGTAGATTGGATAGAGAGAGATGATGGGAGGGGAGGGGTGGGGAATGGGAAGGGCAGCAGAGTACAGCAGACACTAGTATAGCTGTATGTATAAATGTGGCTGTATAACCAGTGTGATCCTGAAATCTGTACATGTGGAAAAATAAGAATTCATACCCCACTTGAATCAAATGTATGATATGTCAAGATCATTGTATTGTCTTGAACAACCAATAAAAAAAATTGTTGAGCTTCAGATCTTAGAACTTTAGAAAATGAAAAAGTAAATATTATTTACTGATTTATTAATCATATTAAATTGTAAATTACATAATGCAGAAGTAGAAAAGTTGAAAATAATATGTAAATTTTAATAAAAGAATGTATATAATGGCATTATACAATGGTAAATATTAGGTCAATGCAATAAAGTATACATTGTAGACTCAACTACATTAACAACAGCTGCATGAATGGATTGAATACTAGAATGTGTTGTCAGACTGAAGGTGAAAGGTTGGGAAAAATCATATCACTCATACGGACCTCGGAAGCAAGCAGGGGTGTCCATACTTGTATCAAATAAAATAGACTTCAAGCCAAAGTTAATCAAAAGGGATAAACAAGGACACTACATACTGCTCAAGGGAACCATACACCAACAAGACTTGATGATCATTAATATATATGCCCCAAACAGTGGTGCAGCTACGTTCATCCAACAAACTCTTATCAAGTTCAAGAGTCTCATAGACCACAACATAATAATCATGGGAGATTTTAACACACCTTTTTCACTAATGGACAGATCTTCCAAACAAAAGTTGAATAAAGAAACCATAGAGCTCAATAATACAATTAATAACTTAGACTTAATTAATATATACAGAATATACCACCCAACATCAAGCGGATACACTTTCTTCTCAGCAGCACATGGATCCTTCTCAAAAATAGACCATATATTATGTCACAGGGCAAATCTTAGCAATTACAAAGGAGTTGAGATATTACCATGCATTTTATCTGATCATAATGGAATGAAATTGGAAATCAATAATAAAATGAGAAAGGAAAAATCCTATATCACATGGAGATTAAACAATATGCTACTGAATTAACAAAGGGTTACAGAAGACATCAAAGTGGAAATTAAAAAATTCTTAGAGGTAAACGAAAACTCAGACACAACATATCGAAATCTCTGGGACACTATGAAAGCAGTACTAAGAGGAAAATTCATTTCATGGAGTACATTCCTTAAAAGAAAGAAAAGCCAACAAATAAATGACCTCACACTACACCTCGAAGCCTTAGAAAAAGAAGAACAAATCAGCAGCAAATACAGTAGAAGGCAAGAAATAATTAAAATTAGAGCTGAAATCAATGAAATCGAAACAAAAGAAACAATCGAAAAAATTGACAAAACTAAAAGTTGATTCTTTGAAAAAATAAATAAGATTGATAGACCACTAGCCACGCTAACAAAGAGAAGAAGAGAGAGAACCCAAATTACTAGCTTACGGGATGAAAAAGGCAACATCACAACAGACAATTCAGAAATACAGAAGATAATCAGAAATTATTTTGAATCCTTATACTCCAATAAAATAGAAGATAGTGAAGGCATCGATAAATTCCTTAAGACATATGAACTACCCAGATTGAGTCAGGAAGATTTAAACAGACCAATATCAAGTGAGGAAATAGAAGAAGCCATCAAAAGACTACAAACCAATAAAAGCCCAGGACTGGATGGATATACAGCAGGGTTTTACAAGAACTTTAAAGAAGAACTAATACCAATACTCCATAATCTATTTCAGGAGATAGAAAAAGAGGGAGAACTTCCAAATTCATTCTATGAGGCCAATATCACCCTGATTCCCAAACCAGATAAAGACACCTCAAAGAAAGAAAACTACAGACCAATATCCCTAATGAATTTAGATGCAAAAATCCTCAATAAAATTCTGGCAAATCGTATACAAAAACATATCAAAAAGATCGTGCACCATGATCAAGTAGGATTCATCCCTGTGATGCAAGGCTGGTTCAATATACGGAAATCAATAAACGTTATTCACCATATCAATAGACTTAAAGATCATCTCGATAGACGCAGAAAAAGCATTCAACAAAGTACAGCATCCCTTTATGTTCAAAACATTAGAAAAACTAGGGATAACAGGAACTTACCTCAACATTGTAAAAAGCTATCTATGCTAAGCCTCAGGCTAGCATCATTCTAAATGGAAAAAAACTGAAGGCATTCCCTCTAAAATCTGGAACAAGACAGGGATGCCCTCTCTCACCATTTCTATTCAATATAGTTCTCGAAATACTGGCTAGAGCAATTAGACAGACAAAAGAAATTAAAGGCATTAAGACAGGAAAAGAAGAACTTAAATTATCACTATTTGCGGATGATATGATTTTATACCTAGAAGACCCAAAAGGGTCTACAAAGAAACTACTAGAGCTAATAAATGAATTCAGCAAAGTGGCAGGATATAAAATCAACACGCATAAATCAAAGGCATTCCTGTATATCAGCAACAAAACTTCTGAACTGGAAATGAGGAAAACCACCCCATTCACAATATCCTCAAAAAACAAAAAATAAATTACTTGGGAATCAACCTAACGAAAGAGGTGAAAGATTTATACAAGGAAAACTACAGAACCCTAAAGAGAAAAATAGAAGAAGATCTTAGAAGATGGAAAAATATACCCTGTTCATGGATAGGCAGAACTAACATCATCAAAATGGCGATATTACCAAAAGTTCTCTATAGGTTTAATGCAATGCCAATCAAAATCCCAACGGCATTTCTTGTAGAAATAGATAAAGCTATCATGAAATTCATATGGAAAAATAAAAGACCCAGAATAGCAAAAGCAATTCTAAGCAGGAAGTGTGAATCAGGAGGTGTAGCGATACCAGATTTCAAACTGTACTACAGAGCAATAGTAACAAAAACAGCATGGTACTGATACCAAAACAGGCGGGTGGACCAGTGGTATAGAATAGAGGACACAGAGACCAATCCGCAAAATTACAACTATCTTATATTCTATAAAGGGGCTAAAAGCCTGCAATGGAGGAAGGATAGCATCTTCAACAAATGGTGCTGGGAAAACTGGAAATCCATATGCAACAAAATGAAACTGAACCCCCTTCTCTCGCCATGCACAAAAGTTAACTCAAAATGGATCAAGGACCTTGATATCAAATCAGAGACTATGCGTCTGATAGAAGAAAAGGTTGGCTCTGATCTACATATTGTGGGGTCGGGCTCCAAATTCCTTAGTAGGACACCCATAGCACAAGAGTTAATAACTAGAATCAACAAATGGGACTTACTTAAACTAAAAAGTTTTTTCTCAGCAAGAGAAACAAAAAGAGAGGTAAACAGGGAGCCTACATCCTGGGAACAAATCTTTACTCCTCACACTTCAGATATCCAGAGTATACAAAGAACTCAAAAAATTAAACAATAAGAAAACAAATAACCCAGTCAACAAATGGGCCAAAGACCTGAACAGACACTTCTCAGAGAAGGACATACAATCAATCAACAAGTACATGAAAAAATGCTCACCATCTCTAGCAGTCAGAGAAATGGTATCTAAGATACCATCTCACTCCAGTAAGATTGGCAGCCATTAGGAAGTCAAACAACAACAAGTGCTGGTGAGGATGTGGGGAAAAGGGTACACTTGTACATTGCTGGTGGGACTGCCAATTGGTGCGGCCAATATGGAAAGCAGTATGGAGATTCCTTGGAAAGCTGGAAATGGAACGACCATTTGACCCAGCTATTGCCCTTCTCGGACTATTCCCTGAAGACCTTAAAAGAGCGTACTACAGGGATACTGCCACATCGATGTTCATAGCAGCACAATTCACAATAGCTAGACTGTGGGACCAACCCCGATGCCCCTCAATAGATGAATGGATAAAAAAAATGTGGCATTTATACACAATGGAGTACTACGCAGCACTAAAAAATGACAAAATCATAAAATTTGCAGGGAAATGGATGGCATTAGAGCAGATTATGCTAAGTGAAGCTAGCCAATCCCTAAAAAACAAATACCAAATGTCTTCTTTGATATAATGAGAGCAACCAAGAACAGAGCAGGGAGGAAGAGCAGGAGGAAAAGATTAACATTAAATAGAGTCATGAGGTGGGAGGGAAAGGGAGAGAAAAAGGGAAATTGCATGGAAGTGGAAGGAGACCCTCATTGTTATACAAAATTACATATAAGAGGTTGTGAGGGGAATGGGGGAAAAATACGGAGAGAAATGAATTACAGTAGATGGGGTAGAGAGAGAAGATGGGAGGGGAGGGGAGGGGGGATAGTAGAGGATAGGAAAGGTAGCAGAACACAACAGTTACTATTATGGCATTGTGTAAAAATGTGGATGTGTAATCGATGTGATTCTGCAATCTTTGCAATGTTTTGAATATCCAATAAAAAATATATATATATATATATATATATATATATATATGCATTTATTTCTTATTATCTCTCCAGGAATCACAGTTCATCTCCTTTCTATTTTATTCTCTTTGAAAATTAGGAACTTGTTTTTAGCTAACATTTGAGATCAGTCATTCATTTACCACTACAAACTTAGAGTTTAATGCCTATGTTATCACTAACTCATGAATATTATTTAAAATGTGTCCCACGAAATATGGTTTTCTATCCCATATGTTACAGTCACCTTGTGTATACATTAAAGGATTATTTATTACATTCTGTTGTCACCAAGGAAAACATGCTTTGTAGCTTAAACAAAAACTCGTTCAACTTTAATATTTCACTTTCACATTAAATCTCCTGGCCTGAAAAAAAATAAAAATAAAAACTTTTAAAAGCATGAAAAAAAGTAGAATGTGTTGTTTAGGGATTCAGATTGATAGGATGCTACCAGGAATTAGCACAGTGGCTGTCTAGTGGTTTACCTGTTCAGTGCTCCTTCTTCTTAAACATAAAACCTAGTCCTTTGGGGGAACTATTCACTCTGAGTCTACATGATTCCACTCTGAATGACTTTGTGACTTTACAGTTGGCTCCCCATATCTGCAAGTTCCATATTTGTAGATTCAACCAACCACAGATCAAGAATAGTTGGAAAAAATTGTCTGTACTAAACATGTACAGACTCTTTCCTGTTATTATTCCCTCAGTAATACAGTATAACAACTATTTACACAGCATTTACATTGTGGTAGGAGAAAAATAATCTAGAGATGGTTTAAAATACACAGGGGGATGTGCAGAGTTTATATGCAAACACTGCCATTTTATATAAGGAACTCGAACATCTGCATATTTGAATATCTACAGAGGTTCAGGAGCCAATCCCCTGCAGAAACCAAAAGACAACTACTATTAATAGTTGATTTGGGGGATAGAGTACATGATCCAGCCTTGCCAATGAGAATACAGATTCTCTTGACCTCTGGGATTGGTTAAGATTTGCCTACATGGCCTGAGTCAGATTGGAATCCATCCTAGAGCTTCTGGAGCTATCAGAAAAGATGGGAAATTTTCCACAGTTGGGATTACTAAATTCATAGGCCATAAAGATGAATGTAGTTAATGGCAACCTCAAGTTGTTACACATAGGAAATACAGCTATAAATGAATCCAACACAAAAGAGGAGCTTGAAGGTATAGACAAACAAAAAACAGATATATTTAAACATTTTGATCCTTCTTGACCCAATGGTAGTAATACTCTTGAATCTCCAGACACGTGAGACATAAGTTTTGCTTTTGCCTAAACTAATGTGATAACTGTTTTTGTCCCTCACAATAAGATGCCTCATTAATATATCTAATTCAATTAGTGGTAGTAATAAGTAACTTTTCTAATAGTGGTAGAAAAATGTGGTAATTGGGTAAAAATTTAAAAATATTTTTTTGTGTACATTGAATAGCACAAGAATCAAGAATTACTTTTATGAGATTATTTTAAAATTAAAATAAGTTGAATTTTAGGCCTACAGAAATAATTTCTTTCATCCTTCAACCTAGTAAACTGAGGTTCAGAAGGAAACATCTAAAATATTTAATGAAGATTATTAATAAAATTCTTCCTGTGATTATAATGATGGAAATGCGCAATGAACTGCGTAAAGACTTCAAAAGATTTAAATTTCTCAAGGCCAATAGTGACTATTAAAAATCATATTAATGGTATTTTTCATGCAACTTAATCCAGCCCAAAAAGAACCACAGTAATGAAATAAAATGAGTCTAGTTTAAAAATAGTTAAATATCTTTTCCTTAAAATGACTTCTTTCTTCCTTCAACCAAGAATGTAGAAAAACCTCACAAATAAGCATCTAAAGAAGTAAGCCTGTATATTTAATATTAAAAATATTGATTTAGTTTGTTTACTATCCAAAGAAATAATAAAAACCTGATTGAAATGGAATTTTGGTTAAAAGTATAGATTGATATCATCTTTAATTTCTAAGTGGCTATTGATATTTTCATGTTACCGAAGTTGATCAAGTCATTAGGAAAAATGATTGAATCCATTGTTTGGTAACATAGCGACCAAACAGCTGGCTGACTTAGATAAAGGTTTTCCTCTTGTGCAAACTGACCATTGTGACATGCTGAAACCACACAGAGTATTTGGAGACACTGCATTTGTCTTAAAAAAATACACTTGGGGAAAGTAAAAATAACATTATCTTCATTTTGAAATAGGTTTTTATTTATATGAGTCATTTATTTATTTGTAATCATAAACCTGGATAGTGGAATTATGGGTTGGATTTTTTTATGGACATCTTTAAAAGGTTTTAAAACAAACCAGAAAGTAAACTTTTAGCCTTGTCTTTGAAAAACAAGAAAACACAATGGAAATATTTCATACCATATGGAGATAACATACAAAAGGGGACTGTGTTGATTTATTTATCATTACAAAACATAGGACATACTTCCTACTCTTTATCTCAAGTTATGGAAAGAATACATACTAAAATAAAGCTAAGCTGATTGTTAGCTCTAATTACTAAAGAAAACTGGATACAGCAAATATAATCCTGAATGGTAAGGTTATTAATTTTTATTTGAAATAATCATGTAAAGCTAAAAATCTGAACAACAGCTAAGGGCATGCACCTTGAAAATGTAGAGATGTTGAATAAAAACACTGATGTTACATTCATGTTGGAAATTCTATAATCATCAGGAGCATCTGTATGTAGACTAGTGACCTGAACTACTATAAATATTTGCCCAATTGACCACTTTCTGTGTCTTTAAAGAGTTGTTAAACTATGTTGATTGGATGGTAATTACATAGAAACTGACATGAAAGAGTTACTACTAATAAGCATTGAGAATATGACATGAAAAATTACCAATAGGAGATAGTCTGAATATTTATACAGTAGAAGTAATGGTAGTATTTCCTGTGATCAAAGGGTCAAAAGATGAATAAAATAAATGAAAGTTTTCAGAAATGATGTGCAACTGGATATGTTAAAACTAGCTCAAATATCAATGTTTTGATCACTGGAAGGTGGTCTCCACTGGTCCCTTAGGTGCAGGTCTTGATATATGACATACTTCAGATCATCTCCTTCTTTAAAAAAATCAGATAATATGGAAGGTAATAGGAATGAAAAGAATTCTTGTGTGTGGTTCTTCTCAAACATTTTTCCATTTCCTTGCAGAAATATCAGGGCTAGGACTTGGGTACAGTGAATGAGGAATGGAGGGTCTAAAATTTAAGGAGGTACTGAGAGTAAATGCCTTACAATTGTGCATCCCAGTACCTCACTTACTTTGCCCTAATCTCAGTTCTGAAATGTGTGCAAAAATATGTATGCATATTTTATAAATTATATAAAATGTATTTAAAATCAATGTGAAATCATATTGTATATGTGACTTATAACTTGTTCAAGTCACTCAACAATATATGTCTTGTAAATATCCTTTCTGTGAGTACACATAGATTGATGTCATTCTTTCAAATGGTTGCATGATTTGTTAAATATGAATATTATAATTTATTAAGTGGTCTTTCTTTTAATGGACACTTTATCATTTCCAGTTTTTTAAATAGTTATTTTGGTTGTAGTTGGACACAATGCCTTTATTTTATTTACTTGTTTTTATGTGGTGCTGAGAAATCAAATCCAGCATCTCACACATGCTAGGCACATGCTAGTGCTCTACCACTGAGCCACAACCCCAGCCCTCATTTCCAGTTTTTGAGTACTGCTAGTAATGCTACAATTTTGAAATATATTTTTGTGTACTTGTGTATTTTGGTAAGACAGATTATTGTCCCTTCAAATATTCACATTTTTAGGGTTGATAGTTCCTACTTTCTCTCTAAACTGTAGCATTGTCATGTTGGAAATGTTTTCTGTGTTGTCTAATATGGTAACTACTAGCCACCTGTGACTGTCAAGCATTTCAAATATTGCTAATGAGACTGAAGAACTGAATTTTAATTTTATTATTTAATTTTAATGCTCAATTTTTCAGGTTATTTTCTTGACTTATGGACTTTGGTTAGGGCCTCCATAAAAATGCTGAAAAGCAACTAGCAGAAATTTTCTTGTTTGGGGTTTTAATCAGAATACTTTGAAAGCTGCCACATTTGCCTTTGGTCTCTGATATAGATTATCTTTTTCAAAGTGGCAGACCCTGCCTGGTGGGCTAACCTGGCAGCCACAGAGTCCCCCCCACTGCGGTGGCTGAACACAGGCTTTATTTCCTATGTGAAGGGGAAGTGTCTGAGTCTTTAAGAAGTGGCCATTTGCATCCTCTGCAGGAACAGGTGTTACTGCATGTGTGAGTGGAGACCTTGCTGGCGTTTTCCTTTCCCTATATGAATCTTGATGCCTAGAGCTGAGGTGCCACCCATCTTGATCATTAGCAACTAGCATGAGAATGAAGAGCCCATTGCCAAGCCTGGTCAGAACATGAATGAGTCTGAGTCCTGGTTTACCTTTTTGGGTCACTGACCCAGTTTTGAAGCCACCTGCTTCTGAAATTCTTGTAACATAAACACAAATATTTGTATAGCTTAAATACCTCTCATAGGGTTTTCCTGTTACTTTCCATTAGAAGTACTCTTAGTTGGTGCAAGAACACTTTTTTCCTGTTCTTAACTTTAAGATTATTTTTGAAACCAGAAATGAGTGCTATAATTAATTAATCAAATATTATTTTGAAATTATTATTTTTTCAAATAAGTGCATTGTTTTAAATGTCTTACATTTATTAACTAATGTAATTTTTATAAGCACTATATGGGTTATATGCTAGTATTACCATATTTTACAGATGAGGAAACTGAGGCACAGAGTTCAGGTAAATTGCCTGAGGTCACACTGTTAGTAAGTGACAGAGCCAGGATTTGAACCCACAGTATGGCTCTGGAATCCTGGGTCTTTTTCTATCTCTAGGATTTCCTCTAGTATTGAAAATGATTCATGGACCTCAATATGTATTTTCCAATTCTATCATAATTTTATTGTTAGTTGTCTTTGTAAAAAAAAAAGGTGGCAATGAAGTTATTTGACCAAGTTAATGACAAACGAATATAAATTATTTTCCCTGTTAAAAAAATAGCATCAGTAAAATTCCGTTGATCAAACTTCAAAGTAAATCATAGCTGTTCTTATTCAAGTTATTTTCTTAAATTAATCTTGACGCCACAAATTCATTTCTTAGACTTCTTTTTTTTTCCAGGACTCAAAAGAACAATATCTCTTTTTTATTCTCATTCAAAGCTAGGGTTATAATGGAATGAATGAAAGCAGTTTTTCCAATTTCTTTGACGTGTTCTGACTTTGGCCACAGTTTTTGCTTTATGCTCCCCTCCTCCTTTGATCAGGGACAGTGATGCTTTTGTTCTCTGATGTCCAAAAAGTATGAAAGAAGGGCTGGGGGTATAGTTCTGTGGTAGAGTGCTTGTCTACCATGTGAAAGACCCTGAGTTCAATCCCCAGTGCTACAAACAAACAAAAAAGTATTATAGAAACAAAAAAGGAAATAAACAATTAATAATCCCAACTACTCCTATCAACATGTATGAACAATGTCTTAAACTCTTGTTGGCTCCATAAGCAATAAGTGACAATAACCGAAAAATGCACTTTCATAAGTAAGTGTAAATCTAGATCATCTAAAATCAGACTGTAATTGAAATTACTTTTAGCTTTCTAGAAGTTGGCAATAGAAAATTATGTTGGTACTTGGTGATCTTTCAAGATGCTTGTTCTATTTTTCCTCTTTCATATTTTTTATGTATTGACTGACATCTGACAATAGCTTTGGAAATATAACAGGCTCAAAATCACTAAGCATGAGTTTGTGCAAAAGAGAGTATTAGTGGCATGACTACAAGATAATCATCCTCCGAGACTTGTTCCACTTACCGTCACCCAGAAAGTCACAATTTTTTTTGTATGTATACAAGGTATAGTGATATTTAATTCACAGATTTAATCATCATTATCTTTATGATCATTAGGTCTGTGATAATGATAATATCACACATTATCACAGTCATAATTATATGAAGTTTTTGTGTATTTGCCATTTATTATAATTCACTACCTAGTGATCTTTTTAAAATAAATCATTGCTAGATATGTAAGAAAATGCCATTGAATCCCATAATATTAGTTTAAGTCTCAAATATATCCATGAATTAACAAATATAGCTTTCCATGTCTTCGGCAAATGTATATGAAATAGATAGTATTATCTATTGTATAAATATGGGATTTGGTTTAGCTCTGTGAGACAAAAGGGCAGAACAAGAAAGCTGATATAGGCAGAAGGATTTAAAATAGTCTCGGGGGCAGGGCCAAGGGTGTTTGTAATGCTCTCTGTCACCAAAGAAAATAGAGTAGAATGGACCATAAAAATGAAAACATCAGATTAGAGTAAGAAGAAACTGAACAAAGGCAACAGGATTCAGGGATGTGAAAGGGAGTCTGAGAACTATTGCTTTGATGTAGAATGCAGTGGAACCAAATAAAAAATAAAAATGCGTAGGTTGGAAAGAAGATACTTTTAGGAATTTAGATCAAGAATTGGGTTTGTTGACAGAACGGTATTTGGAAACATACATAAATCTCCCTCATTCAATTTCATGTTTGCAGAAGCACAGCAGGAAAACTTCAAAAATAGAAATGCAGAGGTGTTAGTGGGAGGCTCTAAGGTTCTTACCTGAAAGACTACCACTTCCCATGCTCTTTAGTTTTTGTTCAATTTTACTTCAAAATGGAATTTAGACAAATTGTCTATGTAACACAGACACGTTTTAGAAAAAAACAAACAATATTTGCCCCTTATTGATGTCATAGTTTCATGGTGAACCAAGCTTAGCTTCCCTGTGTGTTTGAACCATTGTCCTGCAAAGTGGTCCTGAAGATGAGGATGCAGCCAGGCAGGGTGGACAGCAGGGAAGATGTCTCTGGAACTCTTCTTAAGAGTCATGCCAGGGGGTGAGTGTGGGGGGGGTGATGGTGGCACACACCTGTAATCCCAGCAGCTCAGGAGGCTGAGGCAGGAGGATTGAGAGTTCAAAGCCAGACTCAGCAATGGTGAGGTGCTAAGCAGCTCAGTGAGACTCTGTCTCTAAATGAAATGCAAAGAAGGGCTGGGGATATGGCTCAGTGGTTGAGTGCCCCTGAGTTCAATCCTGGCACCAAAACACAGCAAAAAAAGAAGAGTCCTGATCCACAATCCACTCTACTATTTGAAAGTAAGAAAGCACAATCAAGAGAACAGTCTCAGTTTTTTTTAAGCAAATAAGAACATTTAATATTTATATGAAAATATAAATATATAAATATTTAAATTATTGAATACATATAAAATATTAAATACACATATTATAGCTGGACTAATTATTACAGTAGAAAGACCATAAAGAAATAGAACAACAGATAAAGAAACAGAATGGAGTCCATACCCCAGATACCATTCATGGGTCCTCTTTAGTCTCTATGTCCTGTTTCTGCTCTAATCAGCAAGCCAAATAGTAAAAGAATGCATAACCATTGTTTCTGTTGCTTTTTCAAAGACATTCTTTTATTTCTCTGGCTGCTTTTAAGATTTTTCTCTTTGTTTTTGGATTTCAGTGTTTTTATTATTATGTATCTCTGGGATTTTTCAGTTTATTTGTCCTTGGAGTTTATTATAGAGTTTCTTCCATCTTTATGTCTTGAGTCAGTTTTATACATTCTTAATCATAGTAGTTTTAAATATTGCTTCTGCTTTATTCCCTCTCTTCTTTTTCAGAACTTTAATAACAAGGATTAGAGTTTTTCATGATATCTTAAATTATCTGCTCTAGTTTCCACCTTTGTATGTGTCTTTACTTCATCTGAATATTTTCTTCTGACGTATATTCTGATTTTCTAATTTTCTACCCAGTTGAATGATTTCCATTGAAGTGTTATCCTGGTTAATGTATTCTTTAGTTCCAGAATTTCCATTTATTCTGAAGTTTCCAATTCTCTGTTAGAGTACCCAGTCTCATGCATGTCTTATTTCCTTGAACATTAGCCTGATTCTCCTGAACTGTGTTTCTGTTATCTATTGTTTCTTTGAATTTGTGGTCATGTCATCTTGGCACCTCAAGTGCGTGATTGTTTAGGAATCCATAACAGCCATTGACTGGAAAATTGTAAAAACAACTGAAGCCTAAAATTCTGTCTATTCTCAGTGAAGATTAACTTTGGCTACAGGAGGGTGGCTGAAAGTTCTAGAGCCACAGGATCACATTAATCCCATTCATTGATTGAGAGATTTAAAGTTAGGCCTTTGTCTCTGCAAAGACTGGCTTATTTCTCATTTACTTCTCCTTTTGTCAAGAGCATTTGGGGTAAAATGGATTAATGTTTATGGCATTAAACATAATATAAAGCACCCGACCTAGTGCTTATATGCAGTTTATGCTATATACACATATACTTAAAATACTATGCTTAAAAAAATTTTAGTAATCTTCAGAGTCAGTTGACATGGGTTAAGGTTATAACTTAACTGTGAATTTATTTCATCACTGTGTGTGGGTTGTTGAGCTCCTTCAAGTTCAGTTCCTTCATTTGTAAAATGAAGACATTTGATGAGATGACTTCTGAGATCTCTTATTCCTTCAAATTTTACGACTGTGCTTAAATAGAACTGCAGACTCATGACTGCCCTCTTCCTCACCCAATTCTCCAAAAACATTTGCTAAGAAAATGTATTATGGGATATACCATTGGGACTTTCCTGTTACTTATAAGGCTGCAGGCAGAGGAGTTTGGGTGAATAGCTTAATGGAGTTAACATCCCTTCATGGTCTTTAGATCATCAAGTTATTAAAGCAAATATTGAATGGCATGTTTGATGTGGTTGCTATTACTTGATTTGAAAAACATTAATCAACAGACTTTTGGGGGGATAAAAGAGCAAGAGATATTTCTTAATGGTTAAGGCCATATTTGTCTCTATTGTGAACAGTGTATCATTGCCTTTTACATCTTCCATACTTTTTTAGTAATGAGAAAATGAAAATCTCATTTGGAAACATAATCTGTTAAATATTCAGTTAAAATGATGAATTAAATGTAATTATAATATATTCAAAATTATTTTAGATTCTATTTTATCTTCTTTGTGTACAGATGTATAATCTATTTATTCATTTATGACATCTACATGAAGAGTTCTCTATAGCTCATAGTCAAGACATTCTAATTCCATTGCATTCTTTAGAGCATCACATGCAGAAATATCAAATTAGTGTACATATTAATTTTTTCATTTTGACTATGTTTAAAATCTCACTAATTTTTTCCTCATCTTAGCTATATTAAGTACAGCATAACCAAATAAAGGTAGCCACCAAGTCACTAATGCCTACTGTTTTTAATTTTTAAGAGAAATAGCCACAATAAAATCTGAATTAGAACTTGGATATATCACTCATAATCTCTTGGTAGTGTTCATAGCTTTTTAAACTATATGTCTAAGAAAAAGTTTTGGTTTATTTTAGACATGTAATCCAAGAATCTGAAGAATTTCTTTACCTTAAGCAATTTGAATAAATGTGACATTGTGGGTTTGTGGGTTGGGATGGTCTCATTGGCCTCAAAGGGAATCCCTCTTTCTCCTTCATCTGCTTGTTGAGGCATTTCAGGAGACAAGGAGAGGCTGCTGATCACCAGAAGCACAGTCCCACCCATCTGGAAGAGCCCCCCAAATATCCTAGAGATATATAAGCAGCAACATGGAAAAGAAGCCAGTATTGCCAAGGTGATCTGGATTCAGGAATAAATGGAAAAGGCCTTCAATCAAAAAGTATGTCAAATTTATAACATGTGGTCTTGTTTGTTGTCTTTGCAGAATTTGATATGTTGTTAGAGTTTACTTGATTCCTTCCTCCTCCAGGTCTGAATCATCACTAATGTTTACTAAAGGAAAATGTGTTCCTATCCCTCAATCTCAAGAAAAATTGCTGGATATTTTTTCAGTCTTGAAGAAAAGACAGTGTCACAGTGGAGGGACTAGATGGCTTAAATTATTTTTTTGTTTTTTCCTGGATATTAAGTTTTATGTTGTGGACTTGTTCTTCAATTTACTGGCTATTTGATGTCAGTCAATTTTCAATCACTCTTCACCACAGTTTCCTAATCAATGAAACTGAAATAATAACAGTATCTATAAATACTAGACAGTTTTTAGTGATTAGTGTGATTAAGGTTTTAAATGAATATGCTGAAATAAACTTATGCCTTTCTACCTGGTGACTACCTGATACAAAATGCCTGTTTGGTAGGTAAAGAACAGTTACATCTGCCTAGGGGATTACTGTTCAGTTTAGGATTGAACTGGGTGCTGTGGAAAGTGAAAATATGGTCCTTACTTGGACATCTTAAATTTAGTTATGTACATACCAAATATACAGTAGCATATAAAATGTAGTGTTCAGTTGTAAATACTTATTGAGTTATACATTTAAGATATGTCCTTTGTATGCAGATTATTAATGACCAAAAAGTACAGCAACAAAATAAACAATTGTTACAGCAATAATGTGGGGTGTGAAAACATAAAGATCTGTAGCTTACTTGAAAATAAGAGTTGAAATTAATAGCTTTCTATTTTTGCACCACCATACTGATTTTAAAAAAAAAGGTAGAAATCATCACAAAGCACCACTTAATCTGGCTATCTTTGTAAAATTGGAATTGGTTCCTAAACTAGATGAAAATATATGTCTATGATAATTAAAATAATTCAATTGTTCTGTGTCTCTACACTGTTTAAACATGGCTGCATTAACGGAACATGATATCCTAGAAAGTTTTCAAGAAATAAATCTTACAAAGGAGTTTGTTAAGTTAATCTATATATCCACCAAAAGCAAGAAAGAATTTTCCACTAATGCTAGCAGAAAAGCCCTGGGATGAAATACCTGAAGTTTTTCTTATTGTGTTCCCATCCCTGAACCAAGTAATGGAGATGGAGCTCTCTCACTGCCTGGCTTGTAGTGTCAGTGAATGACTGACATAGTACAGGGACTGACAGTCCTCAAGACAACATGTTTTAGGAGAGACTGATTCTTTGAAAGAAGTGAATTTAGGCAGACAATTCACAACTTTTAACAGAGTGTGTATGTAAAGAAGTTTGAACATCTGTTGAATTATTTTATCAATTTTAAAGTGGAGGGGGGGTGGGGGAAACTGATTTAAAAATGAAACATATGGATGTGCATCTATAGCAAGGCTGGACTTATTTATCCAGAGGGCCAATACTAAAGGAAGGAATCTAGGGTAGCTTCTAGATAGTCCAATTTGGGTGACTTGGAGGACAGTGGTGATACTCTTTTTGAAAAGGAGACAAAGACAAGTAGAAGTGGAAGAGAAGATAATGAGTTCAGTTTGGACATGTTGAATTGTAGAAAATAATAATGGGTTGGAAAAACATAAGTAAAAGCACATTGTACAGTTTTTAAAATACTAGATTCTTTCAACAGATACATGATTTACATAATTGAAAACATTTACTGAAGGAAAAGAAAGAAGGGAAAAAAGTATTCAGTGAATTTCTTCTGGCAAAACAAGTTTATTGTATACTTTATTTGGATAACTGAAGCAGCTCTATTCCACTGTATTTTATGATTACTAAGAATATCTGTTTAAAGAATATAATTTTTCCACTTAAAAATAATTCGTACTTATTAGAGGTAATTCAGAAAATATGGAATAAAACAATATACACCATGTACAACAATGAGTGTATCTGGCTCAGTCCCTCTTCCCTGAAATGTTTTTAGTTGTTATAAATAATATTTGTTATTATAAAAACCTCTAACAGTACAGAAAAAGAGTTAATATCACTTAAATCTCATTACATTGAGATAGCCTCTATTTGCATTTTGATTGTTTTTATTCATAAATTTATTTAAATGGGGTTGTATAACTTATGCTCTTTTTATCATGTACATCTCTTTAAAATAATGAGTTATATGTTTTCCTTGTTTCTCCCTTTATTTCTTAATCCTTTCTAAAAGACATCCTAGATTAATGATGTGTATATGTGTATGTATATATACATATACATTATTTTATATGTATGTATATGGTGTGTATGTGTGTATATGTATGTATATGTACATATATATGTGTATATACACACACACAAATACTCTGTCATTATTTAAAATTTTTTTAAGGGCTGGGAATACAGTTTAGTGGTAGAGCACTTGCCTAGGAGCACAAAACCCTGGGTTTGATCTCCAGCATCCCAAAATGAAAAAAAAAAAAAGGAAAATCAATTTAAATATGAGAATCATATACAATTTTCTATGTCTAACTTTGCCCCTTAATAATACCTTGAGAGCCCCTTCCAAGTCAGTGGTCTTAGGTATCATGTAAGAACATCTCTTCTATTTAAGTGTAACTTCCCTAAAAGTTGGGGCATTTTTGTTTCTGTAACACCTAATGTTTTACCACATATAGCAGAGACTTAGAATGAATAGGCTGAGATTATTCCTATTTTAAAACCAGGCTATTGCAAATATTTGGACTGAACAATTTGCCACAGTACATTTATGCAAAGTACTAAGTGACAGACCCCATGAGGTTAAAGTAATATTATTATTTCCATTTCACATATGAAAAAAATAAAATGCATAGACTTTAAATTACTTTTCCAAGAGCATAAAACTTGTAGACTATAAGATAATGCACCCTGGTCTCACAAATTCCAACCAAATGTGTTATGCCTTGTGTTTTGTAAAGTAAGTGGCAATTCAGATAAGATGAACATGTCCAACACACATCAGAGAGTCATTTGATCTTGAGGACTCATACTATGATCGTTGCCTGGACTTTGCATATGTTGCTCATGATCACAGTTTCCCCATTAGAATCTTTTAGGTTGTATAGTAGACGTGAATTTTCACATGTTCTTTAGAGAAGAGATGAGTAAAGACACAATGAGGTTATTTTATCAGATGATATGCAAGAAGTCAATAAAGAGAAGCCACAGACAAAATTTTCAGGCTAGAATTTTGTCTCCCACCAAAACCTGAATTCAAAAAACACCCAGAATTTAGGTTCTGTTATAAAAGTGAATCTCAGCATTTGTACTTTGTTCATTTTGACTTTCAGGAGAAGAAAAGGAGGAAATGTGACATGGTGTTTCTTGCAGTGGGTGCATAGCTGGGGATGCAGAGCCAAGCTGTGGTTCTCCTGAGCAGGGTGTGCTGCACAGATGATCTACACCAGAATGTCCAGGAGAGCCATGGAAAGGCATAGCATGGGTTCACCCACTGAATCAGAATCTGGGAGCTGGGGCTGGAATTTGGGGGATGAAGTCTGGGATGGACATTTAATAAGCATGTCAGATCACTTTTGCTAATACCACAGGACCCTCATATGCATCTTGGCTTATGGGAAAAGAGACCACTTTTAAGTAACTTACCCAAAACTGGGCTCTTGGGAAGTTATTTAAAATCCCTGATTCTCAGTTTCTACATCTACAAAATGGGAATAAATGCATTTATGAACACATAGGGCTATGATAAGAATTAAAAGTAATATATATAAATATTCTGGCTCTTAATAATTATTAACTATAAATGGTATGAAGATCAAATTAATCATGAGAGAGAGGGCTTAGGAGGATATTTCAGAGAACAAGAATCTGATAAACTTTATGTAGCCTTCAGTTTGCAAAATATTTTGATGGAAGAAGGTTAGGAAATATGATAGGCAGTGACTAAACTCAAATAAAGGTCAAGATGTTAATAGATTCTGAGAATCACCATTCTTCAGAAGCAAACAAATAGGTACCCACATAGGACACAGACCCAGGCAAAGGCATGGAGCAGAGATGGGCAGTTGTGAAATACATGCAGATGGGTGGTACTATTGAGACACTGGTGATAAAACTATCAAACTATGTTGAGTCAGGTGCCAAATGGTGAAACAGTGATGCCAAGAAAAACTGGAAAACAGAAACACAAATATAGACCTTTAGAGAATATTAGAATGTGCCAAGTTAAAAGAATACAGAACTTTGTAAATTACGCCTTTGTAAATGCATGTGATGGAAAAATTCATACATTTTTTTTCTAAAGTAAAACAAACAAAAAATCAAATCAATACAAAGTGGGAAATTTGTATCAGAAATACTTCGTAGATTTGATTAGAGATAAGTCACAATCTCTCTTAGATTTAGAAACCTCAACTGTGAAAAGAACAAGGAATTGCCTCACAAGCTCTGTTTCAGTGGGAAAATTCCTTGATCCTACATTAACACAATAAGATGCTGGCTTTAGCCTTATTTGGTCTAAGTTTCATCTGAATTAGGAACCTTAACAAAATAGCATTTCCATTAGTAGACTTTCTGTGTTGTGCATCTTGCCTTATGTAATGTTATGTATTGTTCCTTCATTCAAAGACAAGTTATTAGTGGGAGGAAAATAACAGTTACCGTTTATTAAGTGCTTAGCTTAAGCTAAGCACTCAATCAAATCCTTTACACATTTGGACCTCACAAGAATTCTGGAAGGTAAATAACTATTATGATGCCTATTTTTTTTCTTAGGAGAAAATAGAAGAGCGGAATTCAGAATCAACAAGCTGGTTGTAGACAGGACCCCATGCCTTAATTTATGTTGCCATATTGAGAGGGATAAGAGGCCCCTGTTGGGGGTGAATTTAGCAAGGAGCTTTTTATTCTGTAGATGATAGAGGAGTGCTCCTTGGGTTAGATTCTGTTTTATATCTACTCCTGAGTATGTTCTACTTTCTATTCCTGGAATCATCTCCTCAGAGACCCAAACATTGACATTACAGCCACAGAATGAGCCATCTGTCACTGGGCATTTTGGCTACAAGCTTTATTTTGAATCCAGAAGGAGAGAAAAGGAACTGACAGGGCTTTTGCAGGGTGAAGTCCAGGGCAAAGGTCTGAAGGACACCACTGATGAAGGAAACCTCTCAATGCTTCTCTGAGGGCCCTGGGCGTGCCTATTCCCCAAGGTGATTGTGATGATTCTGGAAATGTTATCAGGAAAGTATTCCCTTACTGTTGTACTGCTCCATTTTTGTTGTCTGGAATCAAAGATAACTTACTTAATGACATGGAGGAGAAAGGAACAAAATATTTAAATGATATTAAAGAGAATTTAAAGTCTATGGCAAAAACTACATAGAAATGCTCTTCATTTTGAAAAATCTATAAAATTAGGCTTTTTAAAAATATTCTCCAAATTTACTTTTGAAGCAAAGTTTTCTGCTTTGATTAAAGTTCCTCATTTTAAAATAGTCTGAAAATTTACGAGGCTGGCATTTTAGTTTAGCAAGATGAGATAGGGCAACATTTGTATTTTTAGCTGAATGCAGTAAATAAGGAAGAAGAGTTTATTTTACTTGTATGAATACTTAACTAAAATAAGAAATACATATTCAATGACCAGACAAGATAACTTCCTGAAATTGTTCTCTGAGATAGGCTTGAATCTCTAAGACCCAGGGGTTGTACTTCCTAGGAAACTAGGTAGGAACAGTGATGAGGGCCACAACCAAGTTAAGATGGCGCCTGGCAGTATGCTAGGAGGAGTGGTTTGTGAGCCAACGCCAGCAAGCCATTAAGATGATGAGGATTCCTTAATGACTGACCGCTGTGTCTAGATGATGTCAATTAAGTTAAGCTGTGTGTAATTAGTTGGGTATATGTACCTCTGCGATCTGGTAGAGAAGCGGCTCCTGCCAACTTGGGTGCCCGCTACTTTGAGTTCTCAGTTCCTGCTGAGTTCACTCGCAATAAAGTAGTTCCTGCGTCAACCTTCAAGTTGCTTGTCACCTCTCGGTTATTTTGCCCAGCCGGACTTAGGCAGCCCAGCTGGACTATGGCAGAACAGCTTTTGTTCCAGTCATGCAGGAAAAAGCACCTCAAAATTGTCATTTTCAATTTCTCAACTTTCAACAATAAGCCTGGCAATTTGCCATGTATAAACCTTAGCTCATCTGAACTTTGTAGGTTTTGGTATGTGGGTGATATGTAGGCTTCAATCAGGGATGTCCACCCGGGACCTGGCAACATCACAATCATCATCACCCCTGGGCAGATACTTCACAAGTCATTTTAACATTGTTACCTACCTAGGAAAGCACATAATCTAAGACATACAATGTCAACCCAAATATAAAGGATACACAAGCCTATTTTAAATAACCCATTCAGTAAAATAAATTAGCATGTATATTCTTATTATGCTTATGTGAAAGAATAAAATACAAAAGTGGAAGGGCAAACAAAGGGAATTCATAAGAGTTACAAATTTAGGGGGCAGAGCCAGAAGGCAGCTGAGCAAGATCCTCCAGTGATGGTCTCCCCATGTGCTCACTGAATTGAACAGCTATTCATGCACCAGACTATTTTCATAAGAGCTAAGGAAGCCAGGTAAGAGACCATAGTGCCTGCTTTTAGTAGTAACAAAACAAAAAGATAATTGACAAAGGCAGGAAGGGAGGAGTTGCCCATGATACTCTTCTCCCAACTCCAAGCAGCCCAGCTCAGAGTAAGACTACTCCCCCTTGGGTGGGAGACAGAATTAAACCTAGGCCTTAGACTTGAAGCTCAGTACCAGCCCACCACAGTGAAACTCAGTGTTGGGCCAACCCTACAACCTCTACCCCTCGAGAATACTCATGGATTAAGCTATTGGAACTGTATAAGGCCAGGTGGCTGGCTCCCTCCTAATCTTCCCCCAACATTGGTCAGCAAAGCAGAGAGCAAGACTCCAGTACAAGGGAGCAGGACAGGATAGCTAGCACAGAGTTTTGTCTTAGAGCCCAATTCCAGGCCTGGTATGGTAAGACCCAGCATTCGGTAGAAACTGAAGGCCCTGTACATAGGCTAGAGCTCACAAGCCAAGCCTCTAGACTGACAGACATCAGGTGGAGACATTCATGTTGGTGTGACAGACTCAAGTTTCAGCCTGCATCAGTTTTAGAGTTGGAGAGGACCTAGATACACCTGACCTCCTCCTGAGACTGTGCCCCCGTAGCTATGAAACTCAGTGTAAAAACCCAGCTTAGTGTCAGCTTTGGTAGCTATGGAATTGTCCCAGCCACCTCTCCCCTAAGTTTGGGTAACATAGCCCTCACCAAGTCAGTGCTCACAGATAGGTCTTTAGAGCTATCCTGGCACTAGGCAGAGAGAACTGTACCCAAAAGGACCGACTTATGCTTTGGCCTTTACCATTAACATCTGTAGTATGGGCCTTGGTTCACCCCAAAGGTTGTACAGGTTCTTATAGCTGTAAGACGCAGGCATGATCCGGCATAGCATCAGCCTAGGTGGCCTACGGAATGCTTTCTCCAACGCTAGCCTGACTTTGGGCAGCCTTTCATCATCCAAGACCCCATTTGCTGCATATAAGACATGGTAGTAAGCATGAGAACTCACTGTTTCACTGATGAAACCTAACACTGGAAAGATCCTAATGGTTTCCATCTCTAGGCCTGCTGGTGGATGAAGCATCATCCTGCTTGTGGAATAGCATCAGTGTCAGGGGAAGATATATCCACTTCTCCTCGGTCTATTGGAGTTTTATATTCCAGCTAGAATCACCTGTAATCAATTGTTAGCAGTCCTGTGTTTCAAGTTCAACTTGGCAATAGGCAACTCATAGCTGCCTGGACCTTGGTCCTGTCCCAGTGTTGTGCTGATCTCGGTGGGCTGTGGGCTCAGGATGTGACATAGTTTGGTGACATAAGTATGACATAGGAGCCTGGGAGTGGTTCATCTATAATCATTGGGCCCAGAGCTGGGAAGAATTTCTCAGTGTGTGAAAACAGGCTTGTAACTATGGATGATAGAGCTAGGCCTATCCAGAACCTAGGAAGAGACTTGTGGGGACAGTCCACTCTTACTAGGTGGTCTCCTGCTTCTTTATGAACATGGACACAATGGCAGTGTATTTGGGCAAACCTGGGCTTGAATTGCCCTCTGGCACTGAAATAGTGACAGCACACCAGTGGCAGACTCCCAGCAAATTCTGGAGGTGGGTATTATTCATTGCTGAAATAGGTGCTAGGAAAATAAGCAGCCTGCTTAGAGTTTCTATAAAGACAGACACCAAAAATGCCAGATTAGGAAAACTAGAATGATTACCTAATCCTTCAATGCTCAGATGATGTTGCATGCCAACAAGCACCAAGAGCTTTCAGGACGTCATAACCTTAGCAAATAGTCAAAAGAGGTACCAGAAGCTGACTAAATAGTAATCAGAATGGAAGTACTTGCAGAGAATTTAAAATAGCTGTTTCAGGAAACTCAATAACTTAAAACAGCAAAACATTTCAATAATTTAATGGAGAAATTTAATGAAGAGATTAAAGCAGTTAAAAAATCAAAGTATTAAGCTGAAAAAAACACTTAATGAAATTGAAAATCTGATAGAAGGTATCAACAACGAGGTAGATCAAACAGAAAAAAGAATCAGTGAGTTTGAAAACAGGCTATTTGAAATTTTACAGTCAGAGAAAAAAGAATGAAGAAGAGTGAAGAAACTTATGGGAATTTGACAACATTGTTAAAAGAACAAATAGTTGAGAATGCCAATGGGGAAGAACGTTTATTCAAGGAAATAACAACAGAAAACTTCTCAGATACAAACAACCAGGTGCAGGAAGGTCAAAGGTCATCAGTCAAATTTAACTCAACTCTCTTCCCCAATATGTCTCATAATCAAGCTTTAAAAGATGAAAGATAAAGAGGAGATTCTCAAGTCTGCAAGAGAAAAGAAACAGATAACAAACAGGCATGTCCTGATTTGACTCATAGTAGACTTCTGAGCAGAAATCTTATAAGCCAGGAAAAAGTGGACTGAGACTTCTACAGTAGAGTGAATGAAACTGTCAATTGTGAATATTTTACCCAGCAAAAGTATCATTCGGAAATGAAGCATGAAGCAGAGATAAAGACATTCCCAGATAAACAAAAACTGATAGAACATATCTCCACCAGATCTGTTGCACAAGAAATTCTAAGGGAAGTTTTTCTTTTCCTTCTTTCTTCTTTTTTTGGTACTGGGGATTAAACAGCTTCATACCTTTTTAATATTTTATTTTGAGACAGGTCTCATTAAGTTGTTTAGGGCCTCACTAAGTTCTGAGGCTGATCTTGAACTTGTGATCCTTATGCTTCAACCTCCCAAGTTGCTCGGGTTACAGGTATGCACCACTATGACCAGCTAGAGGAAGTTTTCAAACTGAAAGAAAGTGACATTAATAAGTAAGAAGAAAATATGAAAAGTATAGAACTCAAACTCACTGGTAACAGTAAGTATACAAACAATTTCAGAATGCTTTAATATTGTAAGCATTGTGCATGAACCATTCACATCTTCAGTATGAACACTAAAAGAATTAAAATAATAAGTACACTAATATTTTAAGATATCAATAATATAGAAAGAAGTAAAATGAAATGTCTAAAATTCAAAATGTGGCAGAATGGAGTGAATGCAAGTGCAGAGTTTTCTTTTCCTTTCTTCTTTTTGATTCGAGGGATTGAACTCAGTGGTGCTTAACCACTGAGTCACATCCCTAGTCCTTTTTATATTTTGAGACAGGCTCTCACTGAGTAGCTTTCGGAACTTGCTAGGTTGCTGAGTCTGGCTTTGAACTTGCAATCCTCCTGCCTCAGTTGACCAAACTTCTGGAATTACAGGCATGTGCTGCCACTGTGCCTGGCCAGAGTTTTCTTAATAGTGTATTTCTCTTGTTCTTTCGTTTGTTTCTGTAACTACCATTATGATTATGTTAAGTTGCTATCATTTCAAAATAGCTTGTGGTAATCAAAAGATGTTTTTGTAAGCCTTGTAGTACACATAAAGCAAAAATCTATAATAGATAAACCACAATAAATAAGCAGGGAAATCAAAACACACTACCAGAGCAAATCACTTAGCCAAAAAAGATGACTGTAATAGAGGGAGGAAGGAAGGAAGGAAGGAAGGAAGGAAGGAAGGAAGGAAGGAAGGAAGGAAGGAAGGAAAGAAGGAAAGAAGGAAGGAAGGACTTACAACAAAACTAGAGAACAGGTTTCATAATGGCAGCAGTAAGATCTTACCTATCGATTATTACTTTTAATGTAAATGGATTAAGTTCTTCATTTAAAAGATGTAGAGTGACTGAATGGCTTTAAACAAAACAAAACAAACAAACAAAAAACAAGACCCAACTATATTGCCTACAAGAAACTCATTTCACCTATTAAGGACACATATAGACACACATAGTAAAGGCATCAGATAGAGACATGTAAAGGGCTAGAATAAGATATTCCATGAAAATGGAATCTAAAAGAAAGCAGGAGTAACTATATTTATTTCAGATAAATAAATTTTAAATAAAAAAGTAAAAAAGATAAGAGAATCACTGTATAATGATATAGGGGTCAATTTAGCAAGAAGAAATAGAATTTTAAATATATATGCACATGATGTCAGAGCTCCCAAATACATAAAGTAAGAATTTATAGACCTAAAAGGAGAAGTAAACTTTAATACAATAGTTTTATAAAATAATCATAAAGTGAAGAGATAGCCTCCAGCAAAGAAGAAATATTTGCAAACTGATAAGGGCTTGATATCCATAATGTATAAGGAACTTCAAAAACTTGAGGGAAAAGAATCTGATTTTAAAATGTGCAATAGCTGGGAACAGTGGTGCATACCTATAATCCCAGTGGATTGGGAGGCTGAGGCAGGAGGATCATGGCTTCAAAGGCAACTTCAGCAAAGGTGAGGTGCTTAGCAACTCAGGGAGACCCTGTCTCTAAATAAAATACACAATAGGGCTGAGAATGTGGCTCATTGGATGAGTGCCCCTGAGATCAATCCCTGGTACCAAAAAAGAAAGAAAGAAAGAAAGAGAGAGAGAGAGAAAGCAAGCAAGCAAGCAAGCAAGCAATAGGCAAGAAGTAAAATCAAGAATCAATAAATGGGATGATATCAAACTAAAAAGCCTCTTTATAGCAAAGGAAACAATCAAGAATGTAAAGAGAGAGAAATGGGAGAAAATCTTTGCCATCTGCACTTTAGATACATCATTACTCTCCAGGATATATAAAGAACTCAAAAAACTTAACACCCAAAATACAAATAACCCAATCAATAAATGGACTAATGAACTGAACAGATCTTTCATGGAAGAAATACAAATAGTCAACAAATAGATGAAAAAATGTTCAACATCACTAACAATTAGAGAAATGCAAATTAAAACTACACTGAGATTTCATCTCACTCCATTCAGAATGGCAATTACCAACAATACAAGTACAATAAATGTTGGCAAGGATGTTGGTGGGACTGCAATTTGGTGCAATCACTATGAAAACAGTATGGAGATTCCTCAGAAAACTTGGAATGGAACCACCATTTGACCCAGCTATCCTAGTCCTTGGTTTATACCCAAAGGACTAAAATTGGTCTAGTATAGCGATGCTACCATATCAATGTTTATAGAAGCTCAATTCACACTATCTAAACTATGGGACCAGGTAGGTGCCCTTCAACAGATGAATGGATAAAGAAAATGTGATACATATAAACTATGGAATTTTACCCAGTCATAAAGAAGAATGAAATTATGGCATTGCCAGTAAAATGGATGGACCTGGATACTATCATGCTAAGTGAAATTATCCAATCCCCCCCAAACAAAAGCCAAATATACTCTCTGATATGTGGATGCTGACTCACAACAGGCTTGGGGGTGGGAAGGCAGGAAGATTGGGGGGAAGAGAAAAAAAACATAAAATGTATATACTAATGGGGTACCATTTCATGTTTTAATACATGGATGCATTGAATAATGGCTAAATCAGATTAAACAAAATTAATCTCCTGGAACATTTATCAATTCTCTACAGTGAAAATGTTCATAACCCTTTCTTCTAGCTTTTTGAAATGTACATTATTGTTATTTATAGTCACCCTACTGTGCAATAATAGCACACCAGACCTTCTTGTTCCTATCTTACTGTGACTTAGAACCTGCTGGTCAACCTTCCCTACCCTCCTAACCCCCTGCTCTCTCCGGTCTCTGGTCACCACCATGCTACTTTGAACTTCTATGGTGCAACATTAGTGAGATCACGTGGTACTTGTCTTTCTGTGCCTGGCTTATTTTACATCGCATAATGATCTCCAGTTCCATCACGTTGTCACAAATGACAGGATTTCATCCTTTTCATAGCCGAATGTATCCATTATGTGCATGTACTGAATTTTCTTGATCCATTCATTCACACAAATGCTTAGGTTGTTTCCATTTCTGGGCGGCTGCAGTGAACATGGGCGTGCCGATGTCTCTTTGGCATACCAATGTCTCTTTGGCATACTAATTTCAATTCCTGTGAATACCAGTAGTGGGATTGCTGGATCATTTGGTACTTCTATTTTCAACTTTTTGAGGAGCCTCTGTACTGTTTTTCATAATGACTGAACTATTTTACATTCCCAAAAATAGTGTGCAAGGGTTCCCTTTCTTCACATCCTAACAAGCACTTGTCTTTTTGTTGTTAGCCATTCTTACTGGGGTGAGGTGATATCTAATTGTGATTTTAAATTGCATTTCCCTGATGATTAGTGATGATGAACATTTTTTGCATGCACCTGTTGCCCGTCTTTATGTCTTCCTTTGAGAAGTGTCTATCTATATCTAGTGTACATTTTTAAAAAATGTTTTTATGTGTTCTTTTTAGTTGTATATGACTATAGAATGTATTTTGACATATCATACATATGTGGAGTATAACTTCTCATTTTTTTTTTAGTTGTACATGGTTGGAGTTACACTGGTTGTGTATTCACATAGGAACATAGGAAAGTTATGTTCAATTCATTCAATTCATTCTACTATATTCTCCATTCCCATCTCCCTTCTCTTCCCCTCCTCCCCCCCAATCTTCCTTCCTTCCCACCCCCAAACCTATTGTGAGTTAGCTTCCACATATCAGCTAAAACATTTGACCTTTGGTTTTTTGGGACTGGCTTATTTCACTTAGCATGATAGTCTCCAGGTCCATCCATTTACTTGCAAATGTCATAAAATCATTCTTATTTATGGCTGAGTAATAGTCCATTGTGTGTGTGTGTGTGTGTGTGTGTGTGTGTGTAAAATCACATTTTTTTTATCCATTCTCCTGTTGAAGGGCACCTAAGTTGGTTCCATAGTTTAGCTATTGTGTATTAAGCTGCTATAAATATGGGTGTGGCCGTGTCATTGCAGTATGCTGATTAAAATCTTTTGTGTATCAACCAAGAAGAATTGAGATAACTGGGTCAAATGATAATTTCATTCCAGATTTTCTGAGGAGTCTTTATTCTGCTTTCCAGAGTGGTTGCACCAGTTTGCAGTCCCACTAGCAAGGTATGAGTGTACCTTTTCCCTTGCATGCTTGCCAACATTTATTGTTACTTATATTCTTGACAATTGCCATTCTGACTAGAGAGGAAATCTCAGTGTAGTTTTAATTTGCATTTCTCTAATTGCTAGAACATAATCGAACATTTTTTTGATATGTTTGTTGATCATTTGTAGTTCTTCTGTGAACAGTCCAGTTTCTTTGCCCATTTATCAATTGGTTATCATTATTTTTATTAATTCTCCTGGCTAGGTGTGGTAGGCAGAATTCTAAGTGGTCGCTAAAATTCCATTTTCCCGAATCCCTATAACTTGTGAATGTGTTGTGTTATAGAGCACAGTCAGCCTTTTAAATTAAGTGTGTGCAGGTAGGTCTAATCTAATCACAGGAGCCCTTAGAGGCAGAGAGATTTCTCCTGTTGGTGGCAGAGGAGAAAGGCAGAGAGCTTCCAGGCAGGAGAAGGGTTTCATTTGCTGCTATTGGCTTAAAGACAGAGGAGAACACATGATGAGAAATGAGGGTGGTCTCTAGGAACTGAGAGTGGGCTTTGGCTGACAGCCAGTGAGGAAATGGAGAGCTGGGTCCTAAACTTAAAGGAACTGGATTCTACAACAATCTGAGTGCACTTGGCAGCAGATTATTTCCTAGATCCTCCAGATAAGAGCTGAGCCCAGCTGACACTTGTATTCTAAGTGGAAACCCAGCCAAGACCACCAGACTTCTGTTCTACAGAACTGGGGGGAAAGAAATGGATGTTGTCCTAAGCTGCAAAGCTGTGGCAGTTTGTCACACAAGGATAAATATGCTATCTGTCTTGTCCATGCATATGGAACTTCTGGAATAAATAAACCCCATCAAAGCTTTTACTACAGATTTCCACTATCCCATGGATTTACGTTTTGTTCCACTTGTCCATGTGCATGCGTTCTAGTTTGTTGGACCCAGGAATATGGAATATGGTTGGAATGTTACTGCTGATGACCACGTATCAGCTGGTATAGGATTTAGCTCCATGAATGCTGAAGTGACACTCATCAGAGGCTCTGTGCAGTGAAATCACTCCTGACAAGTAAGATTCACCTCAACGGTCACTCACTCCTCACAATTCTTTTCATTTAATGGGATAAACAAAAATGCATCACTGCTTGTTAAGACTGCATGTTGCAGATGGAAAAAAAAAATCCTTTGATTCTAGCATCAGCCAAATTTTCAAAAGGTTACCGAGGAATGTAGCATTAGTTGCTAATACACTTAGACAAATGTTAGGGAGATATATGCTCTTACATATACATGAGGGAATTCGCCATTTGGATAGTCTTGGTGTTATGAAGAGGCAAAGCAGACTAAATCTGGAAGGTTGTCTCACCCTCCCTGTGGAACTGGGACTCTGAAGTACCTCCTGATCATACCTTTGAAAAACAATATAGAACAGGAAAAACAGTCTACTTTATGTTTTAATTTTTTAAATTTCTTGGTTATAGGTGTGCAAATAGGGACATCAGGGTAATAGGTTGGCATTACCCTTAAATGTGCTCAGAAGGGCACAGCCTCCATCCACTGTGTATAACCAAGTCGGACCAATCATGAGCTGCTTTCTTTTTTTTTTTTTTAACTAAAAAATAAATATGTTATTATCTCTAAAATAAGGAAGATGGGTCATCATGAGAATTAAATGGCAAGTATATTGAGAACTGTTAACATTGTGCCTTGCAGTTGTAATAGCTCCATGGAGCTGCTTATTTTTTTGCTTCTCTGGAGAAGGCATGGAACCTGTGAGCACACAGGTTCATTTCTTTTTTTTTTTTTAAATTATTTATTTATTTTAGTTATAGTTGACATAATACTTTATTTATCTTTATGTGGTGCCAAGGATCAAACCCAGGGCCTTGCCCTTGGTAGGCAAGCGTTCTACTGCTGAGCCACAACCCCAGCCCAACAGGTTCATTTCTAATAGGGCTCTTGTTTCTTAAGATTCACTTCCTTTTGCTTCCACTCAGCAATGGTGGAACAGCTCCAGGGTTTCAGGACCCTCTGAAGCTGGAGGCTTGTTAACAGAGTTAAAATGTGCCAACTGCTTTCAAATACAGCACATCTCAAGAGCAGTGCTGAGAAGTGATCCTGATAAGTTGGTGTCAATCCATACACATCATCTTATATTTGAACATACTCCGTTTTCAAGTCTATTTTACCCTCTGTAGCTCTTTCTACTTCTAGGAGACTACATCAGTTATAAAACAGGCACTGAGGAGAAGTGCAGAATTATATGGCAAGGTTTTGTGGATAACTAAGACCCATATAAAATTTTATAGTTTATAAATGCTTCCTTAGCAATAATCAGAACAGCCTTTGAAAGTTATAATACAATACCATTATTATCTCCATTATGTGAGTGATGACATTAAGATTCAGAAAGGCAGAATGAGTTGCCTGAAGTCATTCTTTAAGTTCCTAAGGAATAAAATTTCTATTTTTCCTCTAAGTAAGAATATAGGGTAACTGACTCCCAGGGAATTTGTAAAAATATATTTTTTAGATGTAGATGGACATAATACCTTTATTTTATCTATTTATTTCTTATGTAGTGCTGAGGATTGAACCCAGTGCCTCACATGTGCTAGGCGAGCACTCTGCCACTGAGCCATAACCCCAGCCCTCCCAGAGAATTTTGATATACCTCATCAGGAGAAGGTGGATTCGTTCTTTTATTCCACCAAGGGACCAACTTAGAGATTATCACTAATGAAATGATTTATAGCCATCTAAATTCATTTTCAAGACAGGTACATTAAGAAATGAAAACATCACACCTTTAGCATGTTTTGCGGTGAGAATGTAATTAAGGAATCATTGACTTATTTGTGGCATTTGGAACCCTGCTGCAGATTTCCTAGATGGCTCTATTTTTCCCTTACTCGTTCATGATGAATCTGTAGAAAAAAGAGAGATGCCTTCCGAAGTTTTTTTCATTTCCAGTTGCATGTCTGTGGCCATGGAAAAACTTCTTGCATATAAAATCAAAGAGCTAAAAAAGTTCTGAATCGTATTTACTGAGAAGCCCATCTATAACATCTCCATAATTTCAGAGTTTTGAAGCTACTTCCAAACAAGTATGTCTCTTGATCTTTTTTCCCTTCTTCAATATTTGAAACAGATGGAATCTTGGTAATAAAACCACTAAAGGCAATGTTACAGCTATTGTAGGGGATGAGGGAGGGCTGGAAGAAGTCTTCAACGAAGCCCCAAGAGAGTGTGTCTTCAGGAAGGAACAATCTTACTCTCTTTTCTTGGTAATATTGTTAGAAATTATAGATTGGCTATGTGTCCAAGATTGTCAGGTCTTCTTCCCATCTCACCAATTGCTAAGTATTGCTTTCTTACTATAGATATCTTCTGAGTTGCTATCCAGGCACTGTGTTTTCTGTGGTTCTCAAAGCCCGGGGCCTTTGGTGGTTACCAGCCATTTGCCATAAGTTGACCTTGCATAATACACACATTTTGATTTTTGCAATAATAATAGTTCCACATGTTTAATTGTGTAGTAACTTAGAATGAATTTGCTGATACTGTGCCAGTAGATTTTCTGCCTTGAGACATTGATATTTGGGTAACAGAACATAGTAGATGACTTTGAAAAGAATCTATCACCCGAGGAAAGCACAGGTCTTTGAGCTAAGCATGGGGAGCCCAATTACCTCCTTTTGTCAGGGTTGGGAAGGGTGTATATTGATCCCAGAATATTCTGCTGGGTAGGATAATAAATTGGTGCACAGAGGCAGCTGTAGATGAGATGAGCTGGGATAGGGGCCATTTTCATTTTCCGTGGGGAAATGAAGAGAGAAACTGAGCTATCAGGAGACATTCTATTCCCTGCCTCTTTTTTCTTGGCTTGTTGCATAGTTTTGTTATTGGAGCACCTGAGTTAAGAAGAGGTTTGGGTCCTTAATATATGATTTTAAGAAGAAATGTCCCAGGTATTATTCTGGGGGCTAGTGAGGATAAGTGAGCTGCTTGAGGAGTGTCAAATGTCAGTCAGAAGAACTGAGCATCCAGTGAGGCAAGAGGAGGAGGTAAGACTTGCTCATGTGTACCCAAGGCCAGGGAGTTGCCTCTCTGACTGATCCAGATGGTGCATGCATAGCAACCTACTCTGTTGTTCCAAAGAGGGAATAAGTGCACCAAGAACATTTAAACTGACAGCAGTGGGTGGGCCAGCCATCTGCCCCCAGGATGTAGTGAGAGGTGCCCGTGCTGAGAACTAGCCTATAATCAATCACCTTCCCCTACTCTCCTCTTAGGCCAATGCCCTAGGTTATTGTGAGTTGGGTAGGGAGAATTGGGAGACAAAAAAAGTGCAATTCTTGTGGTGGAAGTTATTCTTTCTGTGCTATTCTTTCTTATGCCATCATCTCCCAAGATAAGGAAAGGGGATCTGAAGATAATTGACCTGAAAATCTGCTGAAGCTGGATAGGGGAAGAGGTATATGAGCTCTTCTACCCCTAACAGAGTCAGAAGTGAAGGATCTCTTGGACCTACTGAGTGCTCATTGCTGCTGGGACATAGAGATCAGCCAGTAAAGAGATGAGGGAGCAGGTAGCACGATCACAGTGGTGCTCCTGCCACATAAGGTGGCCTTATGTGGGAGTGGACTAGACACCCCAAGATGGAGCCAGGCTACCTTCTGGAAAAAGCATTCCCTGCAACAGGGGCTGTGGACTGATGGCCAGCGGTGGGAGGTAAAAGTGGGTTTTATCAGAGCCCCTTGCCCCATCTGGGAACCTTGCTGTGGAAAGGCCAGCCCTGTAAAAATAATTCCTCTCGTGGTCTTCAGAAGACCAGTGTGTGTTCCTGACACATAAACCACAACAAAAACCATGTCTCTAGGTCAGATAAACAGTTAGCAACAACAGGAAGAACCACAACTGCGCCTGGACCCAGACAGGAGGTGTTGGCGCCTTTTCTTATTTTGTTTTGTTTGGTTCCCTCTGCCCAAACACTGGAGGAGGCAGCCGACAGAGAGGAGGGAGGAGGCCTGCAGGGCTGATCAAAACACCCCTCCCTGCCCTACCACACACATTCATCTACAGTGAGCTTCCCTGAGCTAAGGGGAGAAAAGGTAAAACCTTTGAATCCAGGAGCATCAAAGTTTTAAAAGCAAATAGTGCTGCGTCTTAAAGATGTTCAGACTGTCTGAATAGCTAAAAATCGCTGAAAATGTTCTTAAGGGAGTCAATTCACAGGGGGAAGGAAGAGTACTCATAGTAATATTTGGAGACATTTATTTATCAGAAGAAATAGGTATTTTCTGTTTACACACACAACTGGGGCCAACATAACCGTGCAGATTCAGGGTGTGATGAATTCTATACACTGGGCAAAGGGGAATCTGATCGGGAAGGGAAGGGAAAAAGAAATAACAATGAGGAAGGAAATAGATAAGAAGAGGGAGGAAGTATGGCCCTTTATCTGCTTCTGCCAAGGAGAGGGCTGCTGAAACCTTGGAAGAGGGCAGCGTCCTGGATGGTGCCCATATGGAGAGGGCATCCTAAGTCGGCCGTGCTATGTCCAGTCATGAACTCATCAGCAAAACTGACGCTGCTCCCGTCATCATTGTCCTTGACGTGTCCTCCTCTGGGTGGAGTCTGTACAGTGCCTTTCATCATCAGAGTTTTGAATCATTTTTACTTGCCTTCTCCGAACTGTGATTCCTTTGGCTAAAGTATTTTCACAGGAGCCATTTTCTAAGTCCCTCTTTTCTCTTCCTGTGCCTAAGTGTTCATCCGACTTCATGCCTTGAATGTGAGCAGCAGTGAGTCAACCAACACTACCTAACACATCTGCAAAAGAAAATATATTTTAAGAGTTTCCCTAGACACACAAATAGGTGAATTTTCTCATTTCTAGAAAACAGAATAAGAATAGAAATTTTTTTTCCACCAAGACTGAAAGGGTTTCTTTCTTTTCATTCTTTACAGTTGGTACCCAAAAAAGGAAGACAATGTCTATGGTCATTTGCACAAAGGGCTGCCTCTGAGATTACCTGCTTTCTCAATCAAGGAAATTTTATCTGCCTCCATACTTCCAACCTGGCCGGTTATCATCATCGAGTTTCCAGCACAAAATACCTTTAAATGGAGTCTTACTCCAATCAACATGCACAGCGCCTGCCAACACAGCTGGAAGTTCTGCAAGTGCATCCTCTCTGGTTCTGAGAGGACTTTCTGAAAGACAGATTTTAGTCCCACGTGAGTTAGATTTTATAGGAGACTGTAACTTCTGGAATTCCTAATAAAGACGAAGAAGCTGTTTTTAGTAGATGCTTTTAGAATGAACAATCCAGGGTCTTCTGCCAACATGAACTCTTAAAAGACCGTGCAGGTGCCTCGTAAATACCCAGGTTTAGCCAATGTCAGGAACGCATTTATTGCTTTGATACTATTAATAATATAGACATTTACTATCTGTTATGACTTCATAGGAAAGCTTACAACAGAAACACTTAGATCACAGGATCTAAGAAAAGCTAACTTTGGGGTTATGCTTGGAAAAACAAAGCCCTGAGATCTACTCTAGGTTGTGGATTAGAGGCTATTTATAGAAATAAGAGATTTTTTTGCTTCTTTATGGCCAACAGTCTTACATGAAATAACAAAAGCCAATATTTAGATACACATATTTGAGTATTACGATGCTTTAAAACTTTTGTTTTCTATATCCCCTTTTCATAAACCTTTTCTACCATCAGTGAAGGAAGGCACTTTCTCTGTAAAGGATAATAATAATGGAATGTTTGCAGTGAGTGACTACATTCTTCAAAGGGATTCTTTTTTATTCTTTACTTTTGGGAATTCTAGAAGAGTGTTTGCTTGTCCCTGTGCAGTCTTCCTCTGCAGAGGTCAGATGGCAGGTGAAGCCTGCAAGAGGGACCTGACCTCCGTGTGCTGTGCAGCTCTCCAGTCACAATGAAAAGAATCAGTGTCACTCATCTGTATTTCTTCAATTGTTCTGAATTCAGAAAATTACAAAATAGGCTAAAATGTTTTTATTTTTAACGCCAAGTCTGTTAGTCAGCTTTCTATTACTATAACAAAATACTTGAGACAATCACTTATAAAGAAGAATGGCTCATTTTGGCTCACTGTTTTGGTTCATTATCAGCTGGGTCCATTGCTTTTGGGCCTACAGAGAGGCAGTGTATCATGGCAAAGCTCCTCACCTCAAGGCCCAGGCATGAAAAAGGAAGGGGAATGGGCCAGGTCCCACAGTTGCCTTTGAGAGCACACTCATATGATCTGAAGACCTTCATCTCTTAAAGGTTTCTGCACTTCCCAATAGCACCAACCTGGAGACTAAGCTCTTGACACATGGGCCTTCAGGGAACATTTAAGATTGAAACTATAATGTTAAATTTCACTTTAATGGATGCAGGGATAAGATGGAAAAGAGGCTCTTTGTCATTAAGAGACCTTGATTAATCATGAAGGGAGTTTTCTCCCAAACCAGACATTCCCTGTATTCCTTTCTTTAGGGCCTTGGGGACTTTTTCACCCCAGAGAAATGCCCAGTAGAGAGTTTGGTAGTGTGTGTGTAAAGGTGTGCCATTCTTAGGCAGCTCCATTTTGGAAGGAGCACAGGTGGCAGTTGAAGATCTGTAAACTGAGTTCCTAAAAACTGTATAAGACTCCTGAGCTTAACAAAGCCCAGTCACAGACCACCTACTTGTGCATCATTGTTACTGATTCCATGGGTCCTGGTGCTATCAGAATCAGACAAAGTACAACTGAGATGGGAACAATACTCTTCATTCTTTTACTCCAGTGTAAATAAGGGAGGTAGCACATGGGGACAGAAATTCCAGGCTGACAGAAACAAAATATGAAGGTGTGCAGCTTTTATGGTATCTCCAGGGTAGGCAGAGACCTGGTCTTTTGTCACACGTAGAGGTGGGGTTTGGGTTATGCCTGTGCTCTTTTTCATCATGCCTCTTCATGTGACATAGGTCTTAATATCATCTTAAGTCTCCACCTCACGGTGTGATTTTTGCTATGTTAATAAAGATAACTATAAGTTACTTTAGTGACTATTCTTGCCACCTATAACTTGTCCCTTATTATCTGGGAGAATCCCTAATATTATTTTTAGAACAGGACAGACTATTGTCCTATTTCAGTGGGATTGAATTCAGTGACCTTGTCTTTCTTGACTCTGGCTTCTTGGCATTTCTTCTGGCCACGTAGTCTCAGAAGGTTGAGCTGTTCCCAACCTGTCTCCAGTTGTGTTATCTTAGTTCCATAACCTTGAAGACTGGTCCTTTTTATAACTCCCAATGATACCACCAGTTATTGGTGACGAGTTCTGCTTCCCCACATGCTGAAGTCTGAACATTAGAGAAGCACGCAGAGGCAAGCATATATAGCAGGGTTTCTTTAAAAAGGGTAACATAGACTTCTCCCTGGAGGGAGAAGGGGGCCATAGCTGGTGTCCTGGTATCCCAAGAAGCAGGCATTCGGCCCTTTTTATGTGTCCTAGGCTTCCTTTGTCCTCCTGCCTTCTTCCCCTGTCTTCCCAGGAATGCTCGGTGGGCTGTCCAAAGGGTGCAAAACAGGTGGGCTGAAGGGGGAAGGGCAGGATGGTCAGCCCAGGACACATTATAACTCCCTGGAGGGAGGGACAATTCCTGGGACAGGTTACCTTAGCAACAGTTTGGAGCAGGGGCAGGTTCTTGATAAGGGTAGAGGAAGGGCTCTGAAGGAATTAATGTTTCAATCCCACAGGAGACAGTCTCCAACTTGCTAGACTCACTCAAAATTGGCATCCTTGATCCAAACTGAGTTGATTTACCTATCTGTACTGACTGCCTATCTAATTCTGGCTTCACTAATTTTCTGGTATGTATGTTAACTCCATAAGACTGAGGGTTGAATTGGGTGTCACAATATCTTCCCTGATGTCTTATAACCTCAATACAGTTTTACAAGGCACCAGGAGAGTGACCAGGAGGTTACAAGGCTTGACCTATTCTTGGCATCCTTGTTACAGTGAGGTTAACTAATTACTTACTGGGCGAGTGATGACAACTTCAGGTTTCAGTGGTGTATGCTAAGTGTTTAACAATTGGCTCTATAGGGTAGGAGGAAGCCCCGATTTATTGTTTCTTTTTTCCTATTTCTGTGGTGTAAATACTCCCACCATGGCCTATTTCAAGCTATAAGGTGATATAATCTTGCTTGCAAAATACCTGAAATCAACATTCGAAGCTCTCTGGCTCTCCTAAACTAGTCATGAGCCAGTTTCAGCCATCACTGAACCATGATTTATTAGTTACATGGCTCTGATCTGAGTCAGCTGGAGAAGCAACAGGTTTTCAGTCCCCCAGGATTTTTCAGTATGCATGCTTACACTTAGATACTCAAAAAAGTCCAATATCTGTCTTCAGCTTTCCACCTGACACCTCCCTCAGTCCAGCTGTATCATTCTCTAGCTTTGTACCTAGGATGACTGATCTGCCCTTCCTTTCTGACGGTCCTAATTGGTTTTTCTTCAAGTGTGTGCAAACGTGTAAACCTTCAGGGACCAAAATTACGTAATTGAACAAATGTCTATTTTTCAACACAACTTATGAAGCATATTTGTTCAGTTGGAATGTTTTATTCATTATCTCTGCATTGTTGTTTCATTTTGGGGGGAGTTTATAAAATGATATTTGAATTTAAAGATACCATTGTATTCAATGGGTCTTATCCTCTTGACTTGGATCTTCTTAGAAACAGACTCAGAGATAAAATTTGAAAGCTATAAATTTATTTGGGGGTGGTGGTGCTGTGAACACCTGTAATGGAGCAAGGAAATGACACAGGGAGGGGCAATAAAACAATAATGACAGAGGTAGCCAATAAAGGGTGAATTAATAAGCCAGCTGCTCCAGTACATGACTAGATCTTACTCCTGCAGGAAAACTCTAGGAAATGGTGTAAACACTTGCCTCAGAACTTCTCTTCCAGAGAGGTAGAGCTGGGACTTTTAAACCCTGAGAGTTGAGGGCTGCTTCTCAAGGTTGCTCATTCCCTGGCACTTTTATTTTGCTACATACATGGCCAGATTGAACCTCAGTTCTGGGAAAAGTTCTCAGGACACAGATGCAAATATGGATGGTTGAAAGGAGCCAATGCACATGGAAAATCCGGGAAATAAGGGCCTTGACAACATCTATGGTATTCTAGAACTTGCAATAAATATGGGAGTGTTTTATGAGTACAATAGGCCCTCATCTGAAGTTTTGTTTCACTTGGTTTCAGTTGCCCACTGTCAAACATGGTCTGAAAATATCAGATGAAAAATACCAGAAATAAATAATTCATAAATTTTGTATAACTCTTATCATAGTATATTATTATAGTTGCTCTATTTTGTTATTATTGTTTTAGTCAAGTTTTTTGCTGCTGTGACTAAAGGACCTGACCAGAACAACTGTAGAGGAGAAAAAGTTTATTGAAGGGCTCATTGTTTCAGAGGTTTTAGGCCATGGAAGGCCAGCTCCCTTCATCAGGGCCTGAGGTGAGGCAGAAAATTATGGAGGAAGAGTGTGGTAGAGGGAAGCAGCGCACATGGTGATCAGAAAGCAGAGAGAGAGACTCTCCACTTGCCAGATACAAATATATTCCCCAAGGCCACTCCCCCAATTCTCTGCCTTCTCCAGCTGCACCCTATTACTTCAGTTATCATTCAGTTAATCTCAATCAGGGGATTAATTTGCTGATTGGGTTAAGATTTACAACCAAATCATCTCTCCTCTGAATCTTCTTGCACTGTCTCATACATGAGCTTTTGGGGGATAACTCACATCCAAACCATAGTAGTTATTGTAGTTAATCTCTTATTGTGTCTAATTTATAAATTAAGCTTTATCATAGGAATCTATGTAAGGAAATTCTTTAATTTACACAGGGTTCAATACCATGTGTGGTTTTAGGCATCCAAAGAACACCTTGGAAAGTTTTCTCTGTGGTTAAGAGGGACTACTCTATCATTACTTTGTTTAGGAACTCCGTGTATATGGCATATAAAGAACTCATTCAAATTAATCACATCCTATCTTGATTAGGTTTCTCACACTAGTTGAGTATTAGAATATCATTGGAAAATAGTTCTAAACATAGAAACCGCAGTACTCACTTATTCTTAAAACACATTAAAATTGGGTCATAGAGTACAAAGTGATTCCCAAATACTGGTTTATCCCAGGGGATGAGGGAAATTCCTTATGAAACGATTGTCTGAGATTTCAGTATTAAAAATTGGTCCATCGGTACTCTCAGATCTTCTCTTTAGGTTTGACTTTGGGCACATTTGTATAAAGTGATCCAAGTGATAATAATGCATATTCAAATTTAGAATCAAATAATAGAGTTGCAAGCAGACCTGTGAATATTCATTCGATATGCTTACATACATTAAAGAGGAAATATTCTTCCCTTTACAGCAGCATAGTTTGTTATGTTTGGATTTGGAATGTCCCCCAAAAGCTCAAGTGTTGAAAATATGGTCCTCAATGTAGCATGGTTCTAAGGTGGGTAATGACTGGATCATTAGGGCTCTTACCTCACTGGTGGATTAATCCATCAAATAGATTAATCTGGTTAATTAATCTAGTTGGAGGAGGTTGGCTACGGGGTTGTGCCCTGGAAGGGTTTACCTTCTCCCCAGCTCCTCTTTCTCTGCTTTCCAGCTGCCATGGACTGAGCAGCTTTCCTCTTACATGCCTTTCTGCCATGATGTTTGGCCTCACTTCAGGCCCAAAGGAATGCAATTGGCTGACTATGGCTGGAGGCCTCTGAAACCATGATCCAAAAATAGATTTTCCCCCTGTAAATTGTTTTTGTCAGATATTTTGGCCACAGAGAAGAGAAGCTGACACTCAACTGTCTGATGCTTTGCCTCCTCCCTGCTCCTGTCCTCTAGTATGCCTGCCTAGAATCTTGGCCAGGAACACTATTTTTAGAAGTTTCTCTTGTGCAGACTATTTCCTTAAAAACAAAATAAAAAATCTGGTTCGTTACAACAACTCCTTCAGGAAGCCTTCCCTGACTTTCCATCTCTGTTCTCCTGTAGCCCTGCAGAGACCCTCACGGTACTTGGAAACTTTCCCAGAAATGCTGTTGTGTTGGTGTTTCCTGAAAGATACCAGCTTCTGCTAGATACAGATCTTGTTTTATTCATCTTTGTACCTGTATCCCTGAGTACAGGGCCTGGTAGATAACTACATACTAAACAAAACCACATTGCTCTTAAGGAGTACATGAAGGAAATTTAGCAAGAGAAGCATTCTTTGTAACGCAAAATGTTTATGAGTTCTTTTGAAAAGGAATGTTCATCTAATAAGCTATAAAACTGTTGGGATTTACTAAACCTGCATTCCTACTTAATTCCTAATGGGATTGATTCAGTTAGTATTTCTTCAGTAAAATATTCCAGCTATTCTTGACCTTGGACTAACCATCCTCCACCCTATGAGTGTTTGCTACATCAGAGAATGAATATGGATTTTTTAATATCTATTATGTTCATGGTGTAGCAAAAAAGCAGATTGAATAAATTTCTTAATTCAAAACAAATAAGTTTTTCAAGATAAAGTTTACATAATTTGTTGAAATGTACTAAAAGAAAATAAGGAAGAGGTTAAATAATAGACAGTGAGCTCATTAAAATTTTATTTAAACATCTTGTAGAAAATTATGTGAAAAGTAAGATATTAGGTGTATAACCTGAGAAATTCCCTTTGTGAAATATGACTATGAAATGAGAGATTTTTCAAGTGGCTTATGGAAATACAACTCATTACTGCATAGTCACACCCTGAATAGTCAAAATGGAAAAGAATTTATTGGGATATGTTATAAACTTTCCTTTCTTAGAAAATCCTATGACCTGATTTGAAAACCTTCTACTTAATTGTTTCTAAAACTGATCTAGCCTAGACTGGAGGAGAACCTCTAGGTTTTCCTTTCATTCCCAGGAATCTGTGATAATGGCTGTATGTTTTAAGTTGGATTAGAATAAATTTATTTTAAGAAAAAATTCATCTTTACAATAGAGAGAAAAATGTTGCAGTTCTCTGATATGGTGACACTTGTATTGGGCTCCTGCTCTTCAGATTGACATGGAACTGAATCATATAAAAATCATAGTATACAAATGAAAGAGTTAAGATGCTGAAGCTTGTTCTCATGATACTAGAATTAATGGTATCAGAGCATGCTAAATGGTAAGTTCTAAAAAATAGCCCTAATGAATGATGGACTTCATGTTAGAACACCAAAAAAAAAAAAAATCATTACTTGATGTCATTTGATTTTGATTGGATGATAAAACAAGATTATTCTCTCTCCTGCTCCCCACCTTTCTTTTTTGTCCTAGAGATAACCTTGTTAGCTCTTAATTTGGTAATATTTTTTATGCTGTTCCTGATAGGTGCTCATAAAAATAGTGGAATTGCTGAGTCAGTCATACTGTAAATAGTACAGTTATCTCCCTTTGTGTTTGTGAAGGGAGAAAGTAGAAAAGAAAGAAGAAAGATGATATGGAAACATCAGCTTTTAAAAATGGAGAATGATTAAAATGCTTTTAAAAGAGGTCAGATTTATAGCCTTACAGACTGAGGGCCCCATTTATTCACAGGAGAGCAGAGAGGAATTATCTTTGCTTGCTAGTGACTCATGCTGCTGAGCTGAGAGGGTCGCCTACAGATGGGAGGGTATTTTGGTTTCTAGGACTGTTCAATCTTCTTGTTCAGTTTACTCACAAAGGTGCTAATTAGGGTAAATTGCTATGGTGTTATTTTTTCACTTTAACATCTGTTCCCTAGAGCTGGACACAGACCAGTGAGGCATTTTGTAGACACATCCAGGGAAGTTAGAGGGCAGTGATTTTGAGTTACTGACTTAATAAGTTAAAGTATAAACTAGTGGTCTTTTTGAAAAATTCAGAACCCTATAAAGCCATGAACTTTGCATGCCTGTGCTAAGATTAGAAACCATAGCAGCCAATGCTTTCAAAAGCAATAACTTCTGTACACAAGTGAATTGAAGAAAGAATTGTAATTTTTTACTGTTTTCTTGGAAATATGGTTAATATTTGTGCCCAACACTGTTACAAGTGCTCTACATGAATTAACTCACTTAATCTTCATAGAAACCTCAGAAATAGGGTAGAGATGATTATCAAGCCCATTCCACTGAGGTTAAATAAGTGTCCACAGGAAGAAAAGGGAAGCGTCACAGGGTTACATAACAAGTGAGTGGTGGGGCTAGGATTCTAACTCAAACAGCCTCACAACTAGAAATAAAGTCAAATGAAACGTTTGTGTGTGTTTATATTCTACATATAGAGAAAACCATTCAGGGTATATTGTGTAACCTGGTGGTCTTGAAACTAACCCTAATACATCATTATCGTTTTACATAGCAAGAAGCCATATTTAAAACCTCCAGAGAATTCAATGTTGTAATGTTTTAGCCAGTAGTGTCACCTTCTGTAGTTGTATTTCTACAGCTCCCCTCTCCATTTTTATATGACTTGAAGTGTGAACAGTAATTTAAATGTCCAAAACACTATCTAGGGGAGAAGCTACTATTAAAAGTCAACATAAATTCCTGCTAGTACTTTGCCTGTGGGAAACTACAAAATGCCCAAGAGAAGTTGTAAAATAACAATAAAAAATACTAATACTAATACTAATATCTAGGTGATCTCAGGAACTACTTTATGTAAAGCCCACAAAGCATTGATATTGTTGTTTTCTTTTTCCGTATTACATAATGCAGGTCATATACAGGGACAAGGGAATCTAGAAACTCACCACTAGCTTTGGAAGAAATATTCATAGAAAATAGTTGGTGGTGAAGGAAAATTGCTACTAAAAATACAGGTTCCAAGTACTTATTCAGCAAACTTGAGAATCTTTAGAGATTGGAGATTTTAAGTACTTGATAAAACTTCCCTATAATTTGCTTTTAATTCTATCTATAGGAATCTTTGCCCTTCAATTTCACTTTTTGTTTATTTGCTGAAAAAATAAAATTTTATTTTTCACGTTTTCATTTGTAACTATTTCTTTGCATAAGGAACTCATTCTCTATTGGCATGATATTTTTCAAAGAACCCAGTTAAACCTCCAAATTTCTCTTAGCATTTCCAAGCAGACAACATTTCAATCTCTGAAAAAATATTCTTTCTTTTAACTGACTAGAAGATATTTTAATTACCATTAGCTTTTTGTAGTACATACCATTATATTTACATCGTGGTTCATTTCTGCTGTTGCCATAGGTGATTGTGGTATGGATGACTAAATCTTCAAGCCTAAACTTTATATGAGAAATATAGAGTGTTTTTAAAGGGACAGCTGCATTCACTTGTATGTGATTATCCAAGTGTCATAGCAACATTCACTGGAGAGACTGTTCCTTCCCTGCTTCATATCTCAGCATCTTCCTTGAAAATCAGTTGTCCATAGATGTAGAGGTTTGTGCCTGGACTGTCATAATTTGAATGTCAAAACTAGGATCTAGGGGAAAAACTTCTATAAAAGAGGCAAACAATTTCCTATTAGTACATTGCCTGTGGGGAGCTACCAAATGCCTAAAAGAAGTTGTAAAATAATTATATCTAGATGATCTCAGGAACTATTTTATACAAAGTTCATTAAGCATTATTATTGTTGGCTTCTTTCCACAGACTGTTTGTCTGTCTTTATGCCAGGACTAACTAAAACTTTCATTTCTTGAAATGGAGGCAGACAATGGAGAAGTTCATACTAAATATAAGCAAAGATAAAAAAAAACATAGTCTCTGCCATTGAGAAGTTCACAATCTATACCTGGGATGCACACCTTCTTGAAATTGTACAAAATATTTTCATGCAAGTACAGGTAACATTTTAAGTGGGAAGAGAAATCCAAAGTTTTTCTTAGATGCCTGAAAGTATCCATAACATTGCTATAGATAGAATGGTGTCTTTCCCCAATTCATATGTTGAAACAGTAACCCCTAATGTAATTATTTTTAGAGACAGGACCTCTATGGAAATAGATAAGGTTAAATGAGTTAATAAAGTGGGACAATTAGTGTCCTTACTCGAAGAGACACCAGCACTTACTCATGTGCTGTGCTGTCTCTCTCCCCTTCTCTCTGCCATGTGAGGGCACAGGAAGAATGTGGTCATCTTCAGGTTAGGAGTCATTGAAACTAATTTGACTGGTACCTTCATATTAGACTTCCCAGTTTCTAGAAAAATGAGAAGAAAATTTCTCTTCTTCACTCTATGGCATTTGATATGACATCCCAAGCATACTAATACAAACACAAACTAAAGGATAATAATTAGGATAACAATTTTCCTCATACTAGCTCTATATTTAAAAACTTATGATTCTTGGGATGCATGCCTAGAGGTTTTGATTCAGTTGCATGGGAGCGATGCCCAGGAATTACCATTTTTTAAAAGTCGTCAGGGGATTCTAATGTGGCCAGTGGTGAGGACTGTGAGCTAAAGGGAGGAATCATCATTATCATTATAACAATACAGTTTATTACATACTATATAAGTAATTGACATATATTGTGCTAAATGCCAAACAGAACTTTATACTGTTTTCCTTTCCCCTAGGAGCTGGCAAATTATAAATTTATTAGTTATAAATTATAAATTCCTTATATGATATGAATACTGATATAAAACTTAATCTAAAGTGTTATATCTTCTGCTGATACAACTGGATATCTACATTCAAGAGAAAGAAGTTTTATCCCACTGTACACAAAAATTAATGCAATGTGGAACAACAATCTAATATATAAGAATTAGAACTATACAACTCTTAGAAGGAAGCATAGTTCTAAATTTTTGTGACCTTAGATTTAACAATGGATTTTTATATGTGGTACCAAAAAATATAAACAAAGGAAAAATAGATAAATTTGGTTTCATCAAAATTTAAGTGTTGTGTTCATCAGAGGATATTATTATGATATTATTTAAGTAAAGGAAGAAAATATCTGCAAATAATATAATTTAATAAGGGTTTAGTATTCACAATATGAACAAAATCCTCACATCTCACCAACAAGGACAAACAACCTAAGTAAAACATGGGCAAAGTACATGAGCAGACATTTCCCTAAAGGATATTAAACAAATAGCCAGTAAGCATCTTAAAAGATGCTATCATTAGGCATTAAGGAAATGAAACTCAAAATCACAAAGATATTACACTTCACATCCACTAGAATGGCTGTAAATAAAAGAGAAAAAAAGAGGAGGATCATAGTTGTTGGCAAGGATGTGAAAAAAAATCTTTGTACATTGCTGGTAGTGATGTTAAAGGGTTTAGTTACTGTAGAAAAGAGTTAAGTGGCTCCTTAAATAGTTAATTTTAGAATTAGAATGTAACCCAACAATTCTACTCCTAGGAATATACCCCAAAGAATGGAAAAACAGATACTCAAATATGTGCACATGATTTTTCATGGAAGCAGTATTAATGATAACCAAAAGGTAGAAACAACCCAATGACATTCTATAGACAATGAATAAACAAAAGTGGTTCATACATTCAGTGGAATTGTTTAGTCATAAAAATTGTGTACATTAAATGCAATAAGCTATGTGAAAGAAGCCATACACGAAATATCTGGGTGATTGGATTTATACAAAATATTCAGAATAGGTAAATCCATAGAGATAGAAGACAGATTGGTGATTGACAGCAATTGGAGGAGGTAGAAATAGTTCATGCTTAATGGGGTAGATATCTTGAGAGTAATGAATTTTGAAACTAGCTAGAAGTTGTGATTGAGCAACATTGTAAATGTACTAAATGCTACTGAATCAGCTACTTTAAAATGGTTAACTTTATGTTATATGAATTTTACCTTAATTTTAAAAAAGTCTCAGGCAAATTGGGACAAGTTGGTTATTCTATCCCTTGCATGTGAGAAAATTTATGTGTAAAGCAACTGGTTCTGCGTTAATCCTTAAAACTGTTTAACATATGATACCTTTACAACACTTAGTGGAACACACAAAGTATCCAATAAATATTAGCTACTCTTAAAATTAGGTGAGGGAGTTTGTAGCAATTTATGAAAACACCATACATAATATTAATTCCATATCTGTGGCTCCTAGCCTAGTTTCAGGCACATGATACACATTCACTTAATGTTCCTAGAATTGATGTGACTGGCAAATCTCATTCTCATTCGCTTGAGTACAGATACTCAAGAACAAATTACATATCTCATCACTTCAAATTCTGAAGACAGGTTGATTAACGTACCAGTAGACAATCAAGTCTGGGCACTATCTATTACTCCATACACTATTTCATATAAAAACATTGAGATCTCCACACAGAGGAACAACTGATATGGCACAAAGGCCCATGTTTAGTTTTGTGTGAGTAATCTCATATATGGTTGAGACAGTGGTACAGTTAATAATTTGTCCTGTGGACAGGAACCTGAATTAAAGAAATCCACGTACGACCTGCAGGTGTCTTCTCAATTTCAATGGCAAAAGAAATTCAAGGAAAATTAGGGGCATCTCATCCCTAAATATGATGGTCTTTTCTCCAAACAGGGCAATAAAAACTTCAGACTGTGAGTTTTGTCAAAGTCCTTGTTTTGATGCTTATAAACTCTTATAAACTAGGTCAGGATTCATGAACAGGAGCAAGAGCCGCTGCTTAACCAGTTAGAGAAAGCTTTTATGGGGAGGAAGCCGTGATACTACTTTCAGTTTTCTACTTTTATTTTTAGCACTTCTGCATTCAACAACACATTCCTGGACACTAAATTAATGAGCCTTCTACACATATTCAGTACTTTCCTTTGAGAACCTCATAACGTGCTATGCGTTGGGTGGAACTCACTGTGTTCTCACATGGTTACGATTCTGCTAGGCTTAGAAGAATAATACTGTATTTAGTTTTGTAATCTCCTCATTTTATAAGGCAGATATTTTGTGACTGAAACAGGACCAGCAATAAGGTTATTGGTAGGTGATTTCTGCTTATTGACGTTTCTGACACAATAAATGCAGGGTCAATCCATAAAAAGACCATTAAATGAAATTCTCAATTTCAATCACCCTATCCTTTCTCCCCAAACAGTTCTGCAGTCTTCAGCCTTATAATCTCAGTACTTATCACCACTGGCTGCCCAAATGCTCAAGATTGGATTTGGGAGTCCTTGTCAATTCTTCCCTTTTCTTGCATCCTCACACATATCCTACCAGCAAGTCACATCTTGTCACTTCCCTCCAGCTTCCCTTCCCCATGCTGGTCCTAGATAACCACTCTTCTCACCAAGACTCTTGCAATGGCCCCTCCACTCTTGCTCTTGGACTTTTTCAGCACATTCTTTGTAAATCAAACAGCATGATCTTTGCAAGAGGCAAACCAGTCACTGCTGGTCTGTTGAGAATCCTCCCTTGCTCCTCACCCTCCTTCCACCAGTTATGCCCATTGTTGTCCATGAGGAAATGCTTGTGTTCTCTTCCCCTGGCTCATTTCACCTTGGGTATTCTGTCTAAAGTTGGTCTCCATGGCCATTACACACAGCAGCTGTTTTATTCCTTAGTCCTCATTCATTTCTTTTATCATAGGCCCAAATTGTATTTGTTTTATTATTATCCATCTATTAATTTTCTTTCTTTTAATTTTTTTTTAGTCGTTGATGGACCTTTATTTATTTAATTTATTTATATGTGGTGCTGAGAATCGAACCCAGTACCTCACACATGCTAGGCAAGTGCTCTGCCACTGAGCCACAACCCCAGTCCCCCATTTTTTTAGTTTTCTACTTTTAGAATGAAGTTCTGTGATGACAGGGACTGCGTCTTATTGACGGCACTATCTCCAGCTGTCATAGTGAGCCCGCTAACTGCCAAGAGAATGAATCTGTCACTTTTTCTGGCTCCTTCCTTCTTCTGCTGCCTCTTTGCTTACCACTTCAGCCCCCAAACTGCTGATGACTCACTAGAAAAGGTCAAATGTTAGACAGAGGTTAAACACTCTTGTTTAATTTGCTGTGACAAGGATTTTCTTACAATTTTTGTAACTTTTCTTTCCCCTAAATATGTGTGTATAGGAAAGGCTGGGCTGGTAGTGAAGGGTAGGTAGAATTCACATATTTTTCTCTCTAAAAATGAAAGGGGTGAAATATTTGTAGAAAATATAAAAATAAAAAAAATTGGAGACAAATCCAACATTTGGAAGCAAAGTTTTATTTTCTAAGAATCAATTTGATTGAGTGCCAGAGACTCATTTCATGTAAGGTGAGCCTAGAAAAAAGGCATACAAAATGATGTGCAGATCTGTTTTGGATCCCCATGAAGTTTTCCCCTAAATAAGTCATTTTAAGAAACCCATTGTCTTCTAATTAAAGGTATAACTTAGCTATGAAATGTTTGAATTCTTATTTTTCAATATCAAAAGTGTATACTGAGCTTGGAATCTTCTTGCTAGTGTAATTTTTTGTAGCATTCTTCCTATCATTTGGAAAACAAGGTTGGTCACTTTCTAGATAGAGGTTCATTTTTCTTGGGTCACCTGAACTGCTTGTAGATTCATTCACTAACCACTTAGCCAAACATTGTTGGGGAGGTGAGATGAATCTTTATTGACTGATTTACCACTGTTTGCTGCCATTTTATGCCTCTCAACTCCCTCGAGAGATGAGATTTAAACTTAGGTGAGCTTAATATTTATTTTCTCTGTTTGGACATAGTTTGTATCCTTTTTTATTCTTTTACTATTTCACCACATGTGGTCCATCTCTTCACACATTGATATGCCTCATGTGATTTAACCAGTTTCTTAAACATCTCCTGTCCCTCAAAGAATTGTATTTTTATTATTACTTTCCAAAAAATACCATGTCTCCAGAAAACTTTTAGATTTAGCACACCTGGTATAATTCAATGACATTTCTCCTGAAGTGCTAGATTACTTCTGTGTGGGTTCCTTGGAGGACATCTCTCCCGACCATCAACACTGATAATCTGCCTTTGCTGGTTGTTCTCCCAACTTTCGGTGATGTTTATGAAGTTCAGAAGACCTTCACTCAGTGTTTCATGATCTTTCCTTGGTCATTTTCTTAATTTCATCATAGATACTACTTACCACTCTCACCACCATTTTGTGGAATACGTATCAGATACACACTTTTTGATTTTTTTTTTTTGTTATACAATTATGGGTCAAAACTACTCAACACAAAGTAAGTAGTGGAAAGAACATCTACAGCAATGTAAATAATATGCGTTCTAGAACTCAGGAAATAAGGTAGAGTACCATTTAGCACAGGGTCTTTGCAATATATGCACTAATACTTTATAGACAGGAGCACATGAACAGTGCAGTATGTTGGATAGATCTCACTGGATGAGAAGGTGTCATCTACAGCATGAGGCAAACATGGGTATATGATTATACATGTACTTATACATATATAAACACACACATATACATATATACATACAAACATATATACATCTATACATTTATGCATGTATATGTATTTTATGTAGATATTATAGATATGTGATGAGTCAACACTGTGTGGGACATTATAAATTGGGTGTGTATGTATTACACTAAATATGAATTTGAGAAAATACTTAAGCAAATGCCCCAACAAATTATAATTAGGTTTATGCAGTACACTTAGAGTTTCATTTCATTCTGAATAAGATTAGTTATATTTTTATTTACAGTTTGTAACCAAGAAAACAGAAATCTGAATTGATTGTCCAAAGGTTTCCATTGGACCCTGTTGCCTCTCATTATTCAGAAAATCCTCAGGTATTTGGATGATAAAACTATTATTTATAATTTTAATTTATTTTTGCATGTTGCTAGCCACAAATCATCTATATGCTACCTTCTTAGTGTCACATGTTTAATTTTAATTAAAATCCTAAATATGCAGAACCAGCAAAGTGTATTACTATTATTATTCATGGTATGTTGTTGGCTAAGGCTTTTATGATAAATGTGGAACACAGAATTATACATTGTGAATATTTATGGAACTATCAGGCAAAAAAAAAATTAAAATCTAAACAGGGATGGGGATGTAACTCAGTGGTAGAGTGATTGCTTAGCATGTGTAATGCTCTGGATTTGGTCCCCAGAACCACAAAAATAAAAAATAAATAAAAACTTAAAATGTAAACAAATCTTACTTCGTAAGGAAAAAAATCCAGTTTATAAAAGAGAACTGTATCAGATAATCTTCTGTAATTACTAAATGAATGAACTGTTGAAAAATGAATTAGCTATATAAAATGTCATAAAGTATACCAGGTTAAACTACTCTTCTGAAGTCTCTCCAGGCTTTAAAAAAAATAATATATTGTTTTTAACGAAGAGCTCCTGCAGGCAGAAAAGAAATTAGAACTGACTTGAAAATTACCATCCTGCTTCATTCTCCTGTGGCATTTTGCAGACCTTGATGGGGTTTGTTACATAATCAGCTTTGGCATTCAATGGCTTCTTTTATTATAATGCTGAATTCTTGCCTAACATAGTCTCCCCTCCTTTTTTTTTTTCCTGCCCTCAGTTTCTTAAGTTACAAATGCATTTAAACAATGACCAAGTCATGCCGCAACAGGCACTGGGAACAAATGAACAACTGCAGCAAGAAATAGCTAAGCTTGGGTCTGAAATCCCAACACTGAAAAAAGAGTGAGGCCAATAATGCTCAAAAGGGTGAGTTGATAAAAATTTTTAAGAACTCCACTGTGTATTCTATGTCTACTGTTTTATCCTTGCTTTTCACAGAACACATCAATGCTTGGTTTTAGGGAAAACATCATAAAACAATTATTTGCCATTTCTAATTATGTATTATTTGGAAAGTGTCCAGAAGCAAATGTATCATACCTTTTTAGAAAAACTATTGGGCTGTAAAATAATTAGAGAGATGAAATCTAATTAACGTAATAAAACAAATATCTGACTTGAAATGAGTTTTACAATTAACCCAAATTGTTGTAGCTAGACCTTCTTAAACTCTAAGTGGCATTGAACCTGTTGATGTCATTGAAAATACACTGCTGCTTTTTAATTATTTCAGGGGATAAACAACTTAATCTTTCTCCAAATATTGTATTAATTTTGCCTCCAAGTAACTCAGTGATGATCTTTCCTCTACAATAAAAAGCAAGATTTTCTTTATAAAATCTTGCCAAAATGCTCTTCTGTTCATGAGATGACTAAAACTCTTCAGAGATTTGAAGATGATAGAAATATCACCAAACATGACTATAACTCTTTCAATCAAATGTGAAGGTATGGGGTTAGAATGATAATTTTTTATGCTATGTGTATCTCCCACCACAACAACAACAACAGGACAAAAACATTATGTAATGATCACCTGGGCACCTACCACCAACTTCAGGAAAAAAGAAGACTAGATTCATCTTCTTAGAGTCCTCCTAGGATCCATTGCTCCCCTGTTCCTTCACAGTCTATCCCTGTCCTGACCTGAAATTTTCTTGTATTGTTCCCTTGCTTTGCTTTTCAGCCTTGCACAACAAAGAACTTTATAAATGGAACCTCTTCTGTATGCTTTTCTGAAACAGAAAATCTTTAGTTCAATCTTTAGTTCCAGATGAATTCATCCTGTTACATGTTGCTATACTTCCTTTATTTTCATGGCTAGATAATATTCCATCCCATGAACATACCACCATCTACTTATTCTTTACTGAATAAGTGAGTGAATCTGTTAATGGATATTTAGGTTGTTTTCCTTTTTATCCTTGTTATCATTATACAGGTTGCTGTGAATCATTCATCTCCTTATGTACATGGACAAAATTGTCTCTATGGCTCTTTATGAGTAAAACAACGTTTCTCTTTAATGCCAAATTGCTTCCCAGATCTACCTCTTCGGCATTCCACCAGCCTTGTGTAAGTGCCAGGGTTACTCCATATTCTCACTGGGCTTATAATGTTTTGCCAGTCTGGCTTATGTAATATGACAGCTCATTATGGTTTTAATATTCATCTCCCTGATTTCTAATGAGGCTGTGTATCTTTTCCCTCTTATCAGCCCTTTGTGTCTTCCCGTTAGGGGAAAGCCTATTCAGTCCTTTTGTTGGTTTCTCTTTTGGGTTCTTTGTCTTTTTCTAATTAGTTTGCAGAAGTTTCTTTGGTGAGTGATAAACACTGTAAGTCCTTTTTCTCCCAAGTTGTGACTTCTCCTTTGTTCTTTCTGGTCTCTGCATTGATGATTCTTTTAAAAGCCATTGTGGATGATCTCATGAGGGAAGGAATAAAAACTTAGTTTTTGGAATCTAGACTCTTCCTTGTTGTGTCACAAACCATGTAGAGTCCTATCATCCTGGAAAGATGAATTGTGTTTCTCTTGACTAAAGGTAGTAACTACATCCCAGCATTTAGCTGCATCTCTGTCATCATTAGGCAACATTTTAATAGTAGCTTAGTTGATTACTCCACCAATATCCCTATCACATTGTATATCAGTTATTCAAGAAGCCATAACAACCTGACAGACACAGGACTGCCTGTTGCCCAAGACAAGAATGTGTTGCAGACATTCCAGGTTCCTACAATGGGAGCACAGACTTTTTAGACACACCTGTTTCCAAAACCTTCTTCTCCATTTTCCAAATGGATGAGGTTAGATAAGATCTGTAGGCTTCAATTTTCTTTTCTCTGTACTGGGACTAATGATAGGTAGCTTAGAGGGTTTTTGAGTAGATTTAATTAGATTCTCTATTTGGAGAACACATCATTTAATATGTGTTCAGGAAATTGCAGATATTTTTTGGGTACCAGGGATTGAACTCAGGGGCAATAGACCACTGAACCACATCCCCAGTCCTGTTTTGTATTTTATTTAGAGACAGGGTCTCACTCAGTTGCTTAGCACCTTGCCATTGCTGAGGCTGGCTTGAACTCGAGATCCTCCTGCCTCAGCCTCCCAAGCCACTGGGATTACAGGCATGTGCCACCAAGCCCAGCATAAATGACTGTTATTAGTGGTATTATAATTGTAAAATTCATGGATGTACCAAGAATCACTGTACATAGATATTTCCATGTTATCAAAACAAAGGAGTATATATCTAAACTCAAGAACTGGAATCAGAACTCAGAGCTACAAGTAGCAGGACTTGATTCTTGCCACAGGACAATGATTGTTGCCACAGTGCCAGGGCTAGGACCCTAAGAGGGAAGTAAGGTACCGATGTTCTTATCTTCTCAATTTGCTCTTCGAATCCCTATTATATTCTAGCTTAATGCAGTTGCTCCACTTTAAGAAATAGAGTAACTAGAAAATTCATGGTGTTTATTCTCTTCCAACATAGGAGGAGCTCTTTAGAAGCCAGGCTGGAATTCTTTCTCATCTCTTTGCCCATGTTGAGCTCATGTGCAGCACAGAGATCTTTTGATTTATCCCTAAACTATGAATGAAATGACATTATTACTGCCCATGAGGAGTGTAAAACTTACTGGGAAGAAAGCACTCCTGTAAAGAAAGGAGAGTAATGAAGAAAAGGTAATTGTCCAACTGTGGGTTTTATTTTCAGAGTAACATCCTATAGGAAATTAATTATTATAGTGAAATAATTATTAATTGAAATTGGTTATATTTTCGAAATTTGCCACTCATTTTGAAAGTGTTCGCCCACCCCCCATATTTTGTTTTCTATACAGGTGTCACAAGTGGTGGTCCAATCTGATAACCTTTTAGCTTCAAGTTAATTTTCTTTGTGCTCATCATTACGTTCAAAAGGGAGTGTTCACTGGGTTGACAGGAAAGGTGGATCAATTTTTTTTTGCCATGTTAAGTCAACTGACATGCCCAAGGTTACCTCCCGATAGGGAGTCATTTTCACAGACAGAGCTGAAGTTATTTAGACTTGTGGTTCTGTACTTCTTCGTCTCACTGATTTTTCCAGCTGAAGTGAAGATCTATTTTTGCCTGGAGAGTTTAAGTAAGGTGTGAGGCTAGTGATGGAATGAATGGCTCTCACAGGGAACAAGAACTCCAGCTTCTCAGTGACAGCCTGTGCCTGCCTCTCCTCCAGGATGCTTTCCTGCTTATCAAAGGAATGAAGACAAGTGGACTCAGGTCCCACTGTGCTGTAGTGCCTTTGAAAATGCCTGTGAAATCATAAATCAGTGTTTCCATTTCTGAAGAAATAGCAAGAAAACTGTAGTCCCAAAGGAGAGTTGAAGAAAATGAATCGGCAAGACCCTTTTACGAGTCATTTGTTAAAAGATAACCCAGAAAGAAAAACAAACAAAAACAAAAGCATCTATTATTCCATTATATGATTTTTGGATATATCTCTACTTATACACTTTGTTCTGAAACAAAGATATTATGCTTTCCAAATGGCAAATGTTGCTATAAACACCCAGCTAGCAAAACCCTCCTCTTGTAATTTTTAGATCACCTCATTTCCAAGAATAATACTGCAATGGAGGGACAGCTGTCATGGTGACAGCCATCACTCACTCAACAATTGGAAAGATGTGCTGAGCACTGTCCAAGTTCAGGGCAGGATGCTTGTTGTCTAGCCAGGAAATGAGGCTTCTGATATTCTAGTTGGCCATTAAAGAATGCACACCCCACCCCCAACACACACACTCACACACTCACGCACACACCCTGCTGAAATACGTGTGGTAGCTCCCTGCTGAGTAAACATTATCATCATGCCAAAGGCACCCCTGAAAGTCCTTCCTGAGGTCATTGTAGGATGTGTCCCACCTCTGACCACAGCTAAAAGCAACTGAATATAGCTGGCCTGTCTCCACTGCCTAAAGAGGGAACTGCTTTTCGAAAAAAAATTCCAGTAAATATAGACACCCGTAAAATGAGATTAACCCAGAGTATTGATTTCTACTATAATTCTTGTGCTTTGAAGTAAATCATTCAAACGAGATTAGAGCACCTCTAGTGTTTTCACATAATCAAGTATTTTTCTTATTTGTTTCCTCCTAAAATAGTAGTTTACTATGGAATTAATTTTTGAATCTGAATTTGTTTTATATGTGAGAAAGTAAAGAGGATCTATTCCATGCTGATCGGTCCACCAGAAGAAAAAAAAAAATCCTACTAGAAAGATTTGTTACAATTTTCCAAAGGATCTGTCACCGCTGGTGTGTTTACCAGAGTGCCCTAATTCTGATAAAGACAACTATTTAGGTTCTTGGCCCTGACTTTGTTGTTTCACTATGGCAGATGTTGTCACCTTGTTATTGGTACTCCTTTGACTATTTGACCAAAGTCCATCAAGTTTCCAGACAGAGAGATGTTTACATAGGCTATGCCTCCTCCCTGTGGATGGATATGTCAATTCTTAGCATTGAAATGTCAGAGAGCTATTGTGCTAAAAGATGAGGGACTCCAAATGGCAGGTGGATGGTGGTTGTTTTTTCAATTTTTTTTTTTTTGATGTTGAGCTAGAAGGTGGGCATATGCCTTAGTCCCTCTCCACTCATTACTGGATTCTGGTTTCTTTCTCAACATGCAGAGTGTCTTTAGGGAAATCAAAAACACCTTGGGAAGTTGGAAGTGTGTTACAAGTGCATAAACCACAGGCCCCATCTGGGTCTGGTGAATTGGAACCCACAGTTTAGCAAAATATCCATATAACTTACATGCACATTAAAGTTTGAGAAGTGTTTCCCTACCATATGTACATATATCAAAGAATGCACCCATATTCTCTTTTTTACCCTTACTTTTGCCCTATTACTAAAAGCCTTTCCAAATATTAAATTAAATTCTATATTTAATTACATAATACATAGGACACACAAGTTAGATTCTGCCTTTTCTTTATTTTAATTAATTAATTTATTTGTTCTAATCAGTTACGCAGGACAGTGGAATGCTTTTTGATTCATTGTACACAAATGGAGCACAATTTTTCACTTCTCTGGTTGTACACAAAATAGGGTCACACCATTCATGCAATCATACATGTACCTAGGGTAATGATGTTTGTCTCATTCCACCATCTTTCCTGCCCCATTCCCCTTCCTTTTTCTCCTTCTCCTTTGCCCAAAGTTCCTCTTTTTCCCATGTCTGCCCCCCCCGCCCCCTTATGGATCAGTATCCATTTATCAGAGAGAACATTTGGCCTTTGGTTTTGAGGGATTAGCTTACTTCACTTAGCATGATATTCTCCAATTCCATCCATTTCTGAAAATGCCATAATTTTATTCTCTTTTATTGCCGAGTAATAATCTATTGTGTATATATACCACAGTTTCTTTATCTATTCATCTATTGAAGAGTATATAGGTTGATTTCAGTTTGGCTATTGTGAATTGTGCTGCTATAAATATCGATGTGGTTGTGCCACTGTAGTATGCTGTTTTTAAGTCCTTTGGGTATAGACCAAGGAGTGGAATAGCTGGGTCAAAAGGTGGTTCCATTCCAAGTTTTTAAAAAATATTTTTTAGTTGTTGATGGACCTTTATTTTATTTATTTGTATGTGGTGCTGAGAATTGAACACAGTGCATCAAGCATGCTAGGCAAGTACTCTACTACTGAGCCACAACCCCAGTCCCCATAAGTTTCTTAAGGAATCTCCATACTACTTTCCAGATTGGTTGCACCAATTTGCAGTACTACTAGCAATGTATGAATGTGCTTTTCCACCCACATCTTCGCCAACACTTATTGTTTCTTGTATTCTTGATAACTGCCATCTGACTGGAGTGAGATGGAATCTTAGAGTAGTTTTACTAGAGATGTTGAACATTTTTTCAAATATGTTGAACATATTTGTTGATTGATTGTATATCTTCTTCTGAGAAGTGTCTGTTCAGTTCCTTAGCCCATTTATTGATTGGGTTGTTTGTTTTATTGAAGCTAAGTGTTTTGAATTTTTTATATATCCTGGAAATTAGTGCTCTATCTGATGTGCATATGGTAAAATTTTGCTTCCATACTGTAGGCTCTCTCTTTACCTCATTGATTGCTTTTTTTCTTCTGAGAAGAATCTTTTTAATTTGTAGATTCTGCCTTTTTGAGAGGATCATGAAGTCAGGATTGAAAAAAGACATAGCACAAAGACAGGACTATCTATGGGTGTTTAGACATGAATCTTAGGCATTCTGACTCTTTATATTGAAAAATATATTCTTAATTAGCACTGGTCTAGTCAAAATTATTGACTAAATATAATATTTATTAAATTAATAACAAAAGTCAAATATTAGAGTTAACATTCTTTTTTTTACCTCTGAATTTTTGTGGTTTGTGCTATTGTTAGTGTCACAATCACTATCATACTGGGAAAGAATCATATCAATTTAAACCTGGTGAAAATAGGCTAATAAATATCAAAGTTTGGAAAGGTTTTTTGTTTGTTTGTTTGTTTTTGTGTGTATGTGTGGTGCTGGGGATTGAACCTAGGGCTTCTATCAACTGAGCTATATCCTTATCCCTGGGAAGGTTCTTAAAGCTAATAGTTTCAGCATATGAAATCTTAATAAAATTGTTCTTCTCTCTTTTTTCCAAGGTGATTTTTTTTGCATTGTGTATGCCTGTACAACAATGGGCCTGGGTCATTTTGTGGTGAATGTCGCAATTGTACAAGCTGAAGCCACTTTCAGAATCCTGGGACAGTCTTGTCCTTTAACCACCACAGGATAACAACAGTGATGGTGATACCAACTCAAATCTCTGCAAGCACATTATATTAGATGTGCCCTAATAGTTTCTGAAATTTTATGAAAACAAAATGCTCACGAATAACAAGCAAACTGGCAAATTATATTACTCTAGTATCCTATGGTAAAAAGTGCAGTTCCTGAATATGAATCACTATTAATTAATTACTTGGCATATATTACCTCCAATTGTGTTATGTGGAAGCCATTATTCTTTTTTTAAATTAGAACATACATTATACTTATTCATAATATTTGGGTTCCTTTTAACAAAATTATACATAAAAGGAATTTTATTTCAATCCCCATCCCCCCTTCCTTCCTTTTCCCTCTCCATTTTCTCCCTCCTTTACTGATCTTCCATTCTTTTTTTAAAAAAATATTTTTTGGTTGTTGTTGGACCTTTATTTTATTTGTTTATTTATATGCAGTGCTGAGAATCAAACCCAGTGCCTCACACATGCTAGGCAAGTGCTCTACCAAGGAGCTACAACCCTAGCTCCCTTTGATTTGTTTTTGATTGGTACTTTCTACATATAAAAAAAGGTGAATAAAGATTTTGTTAGATGTATTCCACATTTCCTCCCCTCTCCTTTCCTTCCTCCTCCCTCTCATCTCCTACTTCTACTGATCTTCCCTATATCTTCATGAGATCCAGTCCCTTCATGAGATCCACTGCCTTCATTCCCTTATTTTTGCTCTAGCTCTAACATATGAGAGAAAACATTTGACCTTTGATTTCTCTGAAGTCTGGCTTATTTCACTTATGATTTTCTCTATTTCCATTCATTTACTGGCAAATGCTATTATTTCATTCTTCTTTATGGCTAAGCAAAACTTCATTATGAATAAATACCGCATTTTCTTGAGCCATTCATCTGTTGATGGGCATCTGGATTAATTCCATAATTTGGCTATTGTGAATTGAGCTGCAATAAACATTATAGACACTATTTTCCCATAGTATGCTGATTTAAGTTCTTTTGGACAAATACCAAGGAGTGGAATAGCTGGATAATATGGTAGTTCCATTCCTAGTTTGTTGATGAACCTTCATAGTTTTTTCCAAAGTGGTTGTACTAATTTGCAGTCCCACCAACAATGTATGAGTGTACCTTTTCCCCACTTCTTCACTAACATTGATAATTATTTATATTCTTCTTTTAAAAATATATATTTTTAGTTGTTGTTGGACACATGCCTTTATTTTATTTATTTTTATGTGGTGCTGAGGATCAAACACAGTGCCTCACGCATGCTAGGTGAGTGCTCTACCGCTGAGCCACAACCCCAGCACCTAATTATATTGATAACTGCCATTCTGACTGGAGTGAGATGAAATCTTAGTACAGTTTGATTTGCATTATTCTTATTTTAAAGAATCCAAGATTCATGAAAATTAAACAGTGTTCCTAAGATTGTATAAATGAATGATGGAGCTCCTATGCACACTGAGGTCTTTACCTCCCACAAACCTTTGCTTCGCTAAGCTATGGAGCTCTCAAGTACTTGACATGTAATGCATGATTGCTGTTTTAGGCAACAGGGAAAGTCAGCTGCATGTAGAGAACTCCTGTGGAACTCCACACCCCTGACCCACTGTAGAGCTACCAAAGTCCTGGGCACTTCTGGCTAACAGTAAAATTCTGATTGACTTTCTAGGTGATGGTGATCCTGGGTCTGCAAGGACCTACCTGTGTTGCTTATAGGGAGAGTGTGTGATTTGTCAATTTATTTCAACATCTACAGTTCATTTTATCAGTGCAGCTCTTATATTCTATTTTCTTCAAGGTTTTTCTCTATATTGGGTCTTTTAATTTTTATATCAGTCCCCTCTATTGGTCTCCTTCACTTGTATGGGCATAACTCAAGTCATCCCATCCTCCTTCCTGAAAATAAATACATAATTAAAAATCAAGCAGCACTAAGAAACATATTTTTCATCTTTCTCTCAATCAATCAATCAATCAGTCTTCCTCCCTCCATTCAATCAATTGATCAGTCTTCCTCCCTCCATTCAATCAATCAATCAATCTTCCTTCCTCCATCCCCAGCCTTGTCTGTCTCTTGATGCTGGGAAGCAATTTACTACTAATCTATACCTCCAGCCTTTTATTTTTTTTTTAAAAAGAATTTTGAGAAAGGGTCTTTCTAAATTGATGAGGCTCTTCTCTAACGTGCAGTCCTCCTGTCTCAGCCTCCTGCATTACTGGGAGTATTTTCTTTGACTCTGGTTCTCCCCATATTATTGCTCCATTCTAATGTATCCTTTTACCCTATTTCTTTAAACAGTGGCTTCCTCACTCTCTGTCTATAAATCATTATTTTCCATTCTCTTTTGAACCTACTGCCCTCTGGTTTTCTTCTCTACCACTCACTGAATCTAATTTAACCAAGTTTCATGATGCTGAGATTCAGTAGCCTTCTTTTTGGAGGAAAACGAACAAGGAAAGGGACTGTAAATAACATTTATGGAAAACCTAATCAGAGCCATCTTTCTGCACTGAATTCTGTCTGTTTTCTCATGTAATCCTCATAGCAACATTGCACTATTGTACATTATTGTCATTATTATTATTATTTAAACTTCAGAAACAGGTTCAGGGCATTCAACTAAAAGAAGGTAGAGAACTGATTCAAACTAGTTCTGCCTGATTCAATATCCCAGATTTTTTCATTATACAAAGCAAAATAAAATAGCAGAGGGTGGGCAGGTGGGGGCAAAAAGAATAGAAAGAAAAAGGAAGAAGGGATTGGAAGAAGGTAGGGGAAGAAAAATTCAAGAAAAATTTCTCTACAGTAAGCAAGAGATTCAAATTGACCACTAGATTAATTTTATTGCTGCTCATATCTTTAAATCTTCTAGTACAGGAATACCTTAAGCTTAAAAGCAGAGCATAGAAAAATGAAAAAAATTAATATTAGTAAAAATAAATAATATTAGTAACAAACATTGCTTCTATCTCCAAAGTGGTATACTTCATGGAAAGACCTAGTATCCTCTGTTTTCCATGATGGTGAAAGCTACAGCTAGGGTATCTACTTGATGATACTGCCACTTTACGTAACTTTCAGATGGTGTTTTTAATGCACAAGAAATGAGGATATAGGGCAGATATCAAATGAACTTACCCAAACTGTGTGTGCTATTCAAATTTTCTCAAAATTATTCAAATTTCTCTGGCCTAGAAATCAGGACAGAATCTCAGGACAGATGGCTTAGTAATGAGTTTTTCACCTCTTTCGGCTGCCAAGCAATTTGGAAATTGCACTAGGCCTGGCCCCTGTCAGTATAGTTCAGCACTTCAACATGAAGACTAGTCTGACACCAGGAAGTTGTCATCATCATCAGCTAATGTTTAGCAAGTGTGGCACACTGAGTGTCATGAAAATGGAAAGAATGTTCTGTTCGGATGATGAATTCCTAACAAGTTTGAGTTGTAGCTGCACTTCTGTGTTGAGCTAAAAGTTCAACTTATATTTCCAGTCCAAACTCCCTTCTTACTTTGGGCCGGGTTATTCAATTATCTATTAGGCATTTTTAGTTATATATCATGCAGGCCCCTCAAAGTACACACATTCACTGTTCTGGATCTTCGCTAAGAAAACACTTCATGCTCCAGTGTTTCCATTTCAGTGAAATAACCCCATCCAGACAGCTACTGGTTTAAGCCTAGAATCATTCTTGGCCCTTCCCTCATTCCCTCCATCACATTTAGTCCCCAAGGCCTGTTGACTCTACTTTCTAAATATCTTCTGAATCTACGTCTCTCCATCCCCACTGTCATCTTGATCTTTGGGTGACCATCAGTTTTGAACTACTCTTGAGTGCAGCTGCCTGTCTGAAGGTCGTCGGCCTTGTTCTTCTCTGCCCAGTCCTTTTTCTCTAGGGAGCCAATGTGGTACATTATGTCAGATCATGCCATTCTCCCACTCTAAAGCATCCCATGCTTCATTATGGCCATGGAATGATGTCTGAACTCCTCAGTGTGGCTTAGAAAGCTGTTATCTTCCTCCCCACAGCATTTTTAAAAAAATATTTTTATTAGTGAATTATGGTTGTACGCAATTTGACATAATCATACATGCGTGGAGTAAAATTTGCTCCATTTCGGTCCCCAGTACTTCTTCTTTTCCTGTTCTTGTTCCATCCCTGTTCCCCTTCCTCTACTCTACTGGACTTTCTTCTACTTATTTATTGTTTTGTAAATTGGTGCTTTTTAGATATACATAAAGTGGAATTCATTGTGGTACATCCACAATGGTACATATGTACATAGCATAATTGGATCAATACCTTTCTCTAGTTCCTCTCTTTTCTTATTTTTTCCTCCCTCCCCTGCAACCCTCTTCCTATTTTCTACTGATCTCCCTTCTATTTTCATGGTACTTCCCCTCTTTTCCCCCTTACTTTGCTCTAGCTTCTGCATATGAGACCCTTGACTCTTCCACATACTGGACCCTTGACTTTCTGAATCTGGCTTATCTTACTAATGATAACATTTCCATCTATTTACTACCAAAAGCCGAATTTTTTTCTTTTTTTTATGGCTAAGTAGAACTCCATTGTGTGTGTGTGTGTGTGTGTGTGTGTGTGTGTATATATATATATATATATATATATATATATATATATATCACATTTTCTTTATTCATTCATCTGAGCCCCTGGGCTGGCTCCATAAGCTGGCTATTGTGAATTATGCCTACCACCTTTCCTATAAGTTAGTCATTTAGTCAGAAAATATTTGAGTGCCTGTTGTGTGCCAGACCTTGCTTTAGGCTCTGGAGATATAGCAGTGAAAAAAAAAACGCTGTCACTTATCTGAAGATACTTGCATGCTAGTGGTAACACACACCAATAAATATGTAAAAAAAAATGAATGATTTTAAGTGCTGACAGATACACAGAAGGAGATCTTTGTGAGAGGTGCCTCCTTAAGTGTCTCTTTATCTCACAGAAAACTAAGTCAGACATTTCAGATATGCTCTTCTGCCATTACACTTGAGCACTCTTACTTTATTTCTTGTTTAATTGTTGAACTTTTATCATGGGCCATCATAGATCTTCATATCTAGTTACACTAGTTGTTGCCTGGTATATGTAACATTATTAATCACTATTTGTTAAATAGATGAATGTTATTTCCTTGGTATGAATTAGTTGATAGACTTTTATCTTATTGCTTAAATTTTTTTTTAAAAAAATGCATATATATTGAAATAAAAAAATTGGTAAAAAATAAGACTCTGAAATTTATAACTGTTCAGATATTTGCAGATATATATATATAATATATATATATATATATATATATATATATATATATATACATACACACACATACGTATAGTGTGTGTATACATATATACACTACGTTTACCTTTTACACACTTAACATTTATACCAAATCAACAAATTCTTATAGATAGTGAAATTCTATATATTACTCATTTCTTAGTTATTCCGAGAAGTTATTTTGTTTGGACAATTGTGAAATCAAAAGTATGCTGTGAAATTAAAATACCACGAGAAAAGTATAGACATGACATTGGGTCATTTTAGCTGTAGAAGCAAAACAGTGCATGGAACCGGCATAATCATTTTGGGCAATACTTTATAATCTTTCTGTTTTCTTAATATATTTGCCTTTGTAAAGTTTATACTATCAATCTACTATATCAAGTGTGAAGTTCTTGCAAGATTAGTAGAGTGGCAGGAGGCCTCTCTAGAGGAAAACGGAACTACCATGCTCTCTTCCATCTTCAGGTTCTACTGAAAAGAGTATTTTGTTCACCTGTGCTCACCATAATGTCAAGCAAACCACACAAATAATTCAACTTGAATAAAGTTTAGATTGGCTTTATATGTTTCTTTTTTCAGAAGTAGTTTGTCCCATCCTAAAAGTTCTTAGTTACCTTTTTTTTTGGGGGGGGGAGTGGGCTGGGAGGATACCAGGGATTGAACCCAGGGGCACTTAACAACTGAGCCCTTTTTAGTTTTTTATTTTGAGACAGGATTTTTCTAAGTTGTCCTCAGAGCCTCACTAAGTTGCTGAGGCTGGCTTTGAACTTATGATCCTCCTGCCTCAGCCTCCTGAGTTGCTGGGATTACAAGCATGCACCACCACGTCCAGCCTTAATTACACAATTTTGACTATTTTGCCTTTGTCTTTTGTATTTGGATGAAACAACCTTCTAGGGAACTGAGTTTCAAGTCTTTTGATTATTTTCTTCTTAAATTCTTACAATGTCCTGTGTTTTTACTGTGATTATTCAATATGTGTATCAGAGTTTACATTAGCTTTTAAGTAAATCTTTGCACAAAGAACCTACAAGAATAGCTGTCTTATCAATTTCTCTTAAAGGTGAATATTTTTTTTCTAACTACCATTTCTCACCAAGTCCAGTGCTTGAAAATATTCTGAGATATATGCCTAGAGTTTAGATCAGCTGCTGGATTCCCAAATGAAAATAGTTGTAGACAAAATGCAGCATGTTGTTGTAGAAAAAATTGTAATCTTGGAGTTAAAAGCCACTAGACCAGGGTATTACTTCAGACTGTGTTATGCATACCCTTCCTATTCCTCCTCTCTTTAAGCCCTCTTTTCCAAACCAACCAAGAACTTGGTATTGGATTCTTTGCTATTGCTAGTTTAACCAGCTCATTATTCTGTAGATAATTACTTGTGTACAAACTTTACCCTGTAGTACATGCCAGCCTTAAATATAAAAAATATTCCTGTCAATAGAAATCCTTCCACATCCTTCTCAATATTTCCACAATTACAACCTAAATACACCTACTTGTCTAATTTTTAATGTTCTGCATCCTATATCCCATTCCACAGCTTAAAACATGAGTGAAAGAGGCACATGTCCTGGAAAAATGTCTGAGTAATGAATTCTGCAAACCCATGTGGCTGTCGGGCTTCACAGATTCCAAATCCCATCTTTTTTTAAAAAGAGAAGAAGAAAGTACCCAAATCAAAATTACCTGTGGCAACGTGGAAAAACCCATTGAGCCTGCCACTGGCAAAACTCATCAGAGAGATGGCTTTCCAAATGTGAAAACACATAAAACAAAGCATTCTTTCTTTATGATAATGATTTGAATTTCTAATTCTCTGGGCCCTACAAGTTTATTATGAAAACCATGTTCAGTTCCCCTAAGGGGCAAGAAAGAACCACTTCCTATTGCATAAAGTTATAGAATTATAACAGCAAAATTTTAAAGCCCCATAATTTGTTCCTTGGGTAGCATTATATTGTCTTCCTCTGGGTTACGTAATTCTGCCTTGGTCTTTCAAACACAGAAACATTTTACCCTTGACACAATTTGGAATTTGGAACTGCCTGTGAAAACATGAATAACTTCATCTTTCCATTTGAAAAGTCCCTAAACACAAATTGATAAATTCTCAAAGAATTTCAGTGCAGAGTGTGCAGGCTAGCATTTCAACTGCCAAGACTTATATTAAAAGTGTTTGAATTGCCAGAAAAAACACAGCTGTTAGTCTATATCTCAAGCAATCTGTACACCATCTTTTAGGCTGAGGAGATTGCAAAATGGGCTGAGGTTAGATGCACATCTTGGAAGAGTCAAATGCTTTGCTTGCCCAACGTAAAAAGCTTTTTAAGTCTCAAATAGTAACACTAAATCAGAATATCAGAAGTTTTAAATTACTTGCTTTTTGAAAGTATTGTCCCCACTCCCAACAAAACAAAGTGACAGGATCCACCAACCAAAAGTTTTCTCCTGACCTTTGATTCTATTTGTGATAAGTGTTTTGTGTCTTGTTTTAGCTATTATTTAAAAGATTATGGTGGCCTAGAAACTGGCTACCTAGGGTAATTTCATGGAGGCATCAATGGAGAGGGTCTCATGAGGTCAGAGTGTCTGTGAGAGAGACCGTTCTGACATTTCTATAAACTAAATTGAATTCTTGGCACAATCTCGAGCTTGGACAGCATGAGTTTTCCACCTGGCTACTCTTCAATTGTGCCTTAATTTCTACCCTGATAATGTGATAGAATAAAGTGAATCATTTTTTTAAACTGAACTTTTGAAGGAAACTGCATAAATTATAAAGGATTATATTTTTGAAAATGTGAAAAGCATATTTAGATTTTCTCAGTCTTTTATTATTCAGTTATATCTTTATATATGTAACAAAATCATGGGTTAATTCAGATTTTAAAGGACTGGCTGCAGCAGAGTTAAGATAAGCTTTGGGTTACACATAATATCCTCTGCACAAAATCTAACTCCAGGACCACCCGCCGCCTTCCACCCCCACCACCAACTGTTATAACCTTCTAGTATCTTAGTGTGTTCTCCTGAGAAACTATGTCCTACATCTTCTGGAATCTTAAATACAACAAAAACAAAACAAAAAAGCTGGTCACTCACACTCAACTTTAAGTCAACTTTTTACAAATAATACTTTGACTAATCCACTTTATAATTCCTATTTTGTAGGTGAAAAATAAACCCAGAAAATTTAAGTAACTTGTCCAAGGTCACATAACTAAACAATTGCATTTCAAGATGTGAATTCATGTTCTCTATAACTAGGTACCAGTTATCACTTTGAGCTACCTTAAGCCAGCGCCTAGTTGGTGCATATCACAATGGAAGTCAGGTGGTATCTGACCCAGAGGGACTAGTGATACAATATGGCATGGCGAGTGCTCTCAAGGGCCTCTTTATACTTTTTCTTTAGGATACTTTGGATGCTGATGGTGTAAAAATTTGATCAGTAATATATCAAAGTGCTGTTTCCATTTCAGAAATGAATCCAACCTTCAGTCAATATTAATAATATCAAATATCAGAGATTTATTATTCCATATGTGTCAAGAGAATTATAGCCAAACACCTAAACATATATATTTCCTGATTTAGATTTAATGATCTTCCTCCTAACTTCTTGCTCTCAGCTACTTTATTAAACATAATGAATGGCTTCTCTTAGGACCTAGTTTTTTCTAGAGGCATGTAACATTGAGACTCTTTTCTGGCATTTGCAGCTGTGATTTTAATTGGATTCATGCCTCTGTGATCCAAACCTCAGAGTCTCCCTGATGAAAATCATAAAACTGTTTAAGTAGAAAGAGACCTTAGAGACCAACTAGTTCCAAAGTCTCAAACTGACAGCTCCTAGGTGGACACTGGCCCCAAATATGTCATTTGTACTCCCACAGTATTAATGACCCAAGTTGAGGTCTTTTTTTAATTAGTTGCAAAATTTTTAAGTGGGTGTATTTTAAATAAAAATTCTTTATGTTGGATTTCTCATGAAAATTTAGAGTAGAATAGAATCACTGAGCTTGTTTTCCTTCATTTGGTCTCCACCTACCAGCTGAATGGAGTGGCAGGTGGTCTCTGAAGATGGACTTAGCTCTCTAGGTGTCGCCATCCTGGCTTCTCCTCATTGTCAGTAGTCTGCTAGCACTGATCATTGTATTTGTATTATTAATTTCTTATAGCCAAATTAGGAAGTAAGAACAATATGTTTGACTTTGTCACATATTCAAATATAAAAGATAATCTTAGAGGACTTTGTGCTTAAAAAAAACATAGAGAACATGTTTCTTTGTGGAAATGAAGAATGTGCCTTTTGGGTTAATATGCAAATGAATCATCTCAGCTTCAAGACCATTTATGTTATTTGCTTGCCCTGTAAGCATTTGAGAATCATGATCTCATCTTATTTTGTAGCTCTGAACAGAGATCAAAAGAGGTTAAATGGCTTCCCTGGGGTTTATATCTACAACTACAGTGAAGGTTTTTCTTGCCTTATATTATGATGCTGAGTGTGACAAGTTGGAAATAACAAATACTGATGAATTTGTGAGCTGAAATATTTTTTAAAAGTTATCTTAATGTTGAGAAATTGTTTAGAAGATAAAATAAGACATGATAGTAAGTTTATATAAACTCAAAATGGGCACAAATGTCAGAGTACAAGCATTGTTCTATCCAGACTTCAGAGTCCCCTAAGTCTTTCCTCTTAGAAGATACTTAACCAAGAAGGCTTTCACCATCTTTCATGTCAGCTATTTGTATTTTGTTCAAATTGCTATAGAATTGTGGTAGAATGTATCTGAAATGAAAGTATTAGGCTTCAAAAAATAATTTAAAAAATAGTCAGTCTCTGTCTCATCCATGCGCACACACACACACACACACACATACACTCTGAAAAATAGTTGGCTTACAAAATTTACTTTTAATAAATTCATATTTTTCAAGGATATATTCTTTTATTCTTCTGTTACTGAATTTATAAGACATAGATGTCCCTTCTGCCCATAAACACTAATAGAAAGTCTCAGGATAGATTTAAAAAAAATTTTTTTTAGTTGTCAACAGGCCTTTATTTATTTATTTTTACTTATTTATATGCGGTGCTGAGAATCAAACCCAATGCCTCACATATGCTAGGCAAGTGCTCTGCTACTGAACCACAAACCAGCCTCAGAACAAATTTTAAAATAAAGACATTGGGACTGGGTACATACCTTAATGGAAGAGTATTGGCCCATCATCATTCCTATGGCTTTGAGTTTCATCCCCAGTGCTGGAAAAATGAACTAACTATATAAATATGGAAAGAAAAGAGAGGTCTATGGTGCCACTTGATGCTTTTTAATAAATCACAGAGCCCGTTCATGAAGGCAGGGCTATCTAAAGGTTGCATATGCATTCCTTACCTTCTGAAACTACCCATGATGTCAACCTAGACACTTTCTCAAGTCCTCCAGACAGAATTGTTCTACATCTTTAAGGGAGCTTGAGGAGCTTCTAGAACAGGATTTCTAGAACTTAAGTGTACATTCTTGATATTTTGTTGTTCCCAAATATTTTGTTGGCTTCTGTGATTACTATTATTTTCTTTCAAAAGAACAGATTCCATAATAACAACTGTACTTAAAAGTTACTCACAATCTTCATCATCAGGAAGTTGCATCCTGTGTTTACTCTAGACAGTGCATGAATACATTTATAATCACCTCCACTGTTTAGTCAGGTTAAACAGAAAATGGCTCATCACCATCCTCGATATAGCGAGTGGTATTTTTCCTTTAAATATTTGCGCCTTATTCTTTTCTGTAGTTTAATAATCTTATATTTTTAAAGGTAATTCCAAGGAAAGGCCTGTGTGAGATCATAGTGATCACAAAGGAGGGTACAAAAGGTGGTAGAGGATTCAGAGGGAGCATTGACCCAGGCTTTCTAATAGTGGAGTGTTCTCCTGAGCAAATACTACAGATTTGGCTAACTTTCCCTGTCATGGAAATAGGCAAAGGCCTTGATGTTCTGCGACGAGTTGATTTATGTATATGCATTTGCTCTTTAGGAAGCAGAGCGGCAGCCATCATGGTAAGTAGGAGCACAGAAATGGGTCATCCACTCTGTCTTACATCCATCTTGCACTATTTATTTAATTTGATCAAATGACTTCTCTAAATCTTTCTTTCCTCATCTATACCAGGAATAATGACACTAGTAATGCCTACTGTCTTAGGTCAGTTTCCCTGGGAATTAGACTCTGAGATGGGTATTTGCATGGAGAGGGGGTTATTGTGGGTACCTCATATCCATGTCAGTGGGAGAGTAAAGGAAGGAAGACAGGGCAGAGAGAGGAGCTGAACTACAACGCCTGCTCCCAAAGGCCTCAGCTGATCCCACATGAAGCCTGAGAGATAAGAATGATCTTTCAGAGTTGACCATCTTGAAATAAGTGGGCTGGATCATTAATCTTTTGTAGGGGTCCATCAGGGAGAAAGCATGACCTTGAGTGACAGCTGAGAGCAATTCCTGAAAAGTATCACAGCCAACAACACTGTTGGGATCCAGGGAAATAAGAGCCTCAGTCCAGTTCTCTAGGGGATATCTAGCAATATCCTGCCTTGGAGGATTGAATGAAATGATACATGCACAGAATTTTATCCAGTGCCTATGCTCAATTTGCTATAAACATTACCTAATAGATGCTTACTGAGCATTTGCTATTTGAAAATGCTACAGGAGACCCTGTTAGGAAAGTATTAAAATAAATAACGAAGGACTCTGCCCTGAAGAGATTATTGTTGAATGGGAAAGAAGTGAATTAGAGGCTACAGAAGGCCTAATGCTCCTTGTCCTTGTGTATGTGCTTTGTATTATTCTGTAATTAACAATTGAATTCCAAATATTTTGTAGCTTTGAAAGTAATAAGTGTGTATTCCATCTCTTGCATGTCTTGTGATCTAATGGAGAGCCAGAAATATGTGCAAGAAAGAACCTGATTAAAAAAAAAAGCATGACATGATTAAGTATCAAAATGTGTGGCAGGGCCCCTCACTAGTGATGGAAATGGTATAGCAGTCCCGAGGGCTTTGGGAAGGAATCGATTTGACCTAGACATTGTTGGTTACATGCACTTTGGATAGGTGAAGGGAAAGAGAGAACTCTAGACTGAAGAAGAGCACAAATGAAGAGGCTGCCTATGCCTGTGGGTGGTGAGGAAATCAGTTGGGCAGCAATGGCATTTTTTAAATTGACATAATATTTGTACATATTTATGAGGTACAGTATGATAATTCATGTATACAATGTGAGATGGTTGAATAAGGATAATTAGCATTTCCACCTGCATTGGAGATTTTACTTTGACGTACATTACTAAATAGACTGCTACTAGTTGCTGGAGTTAGATTACTTCTGTGACAGATTGGGGAATTAATGACTGATCATAGCAGCACTCTTTTGGATTTTTGAGTGACATGGATGAAACCCTATTACAGAGATTGATCTGGTAGAATTGAGGAAGATGAGCTATAAAGAGAATCCAGCATTTATGGAGTGCTTCCAAGGTGATCTCAGTGTCTTCTACTAAGTTTAGTAACTTACCCAGATGACAGATATGAAAGCTAAGATTAGAGGCTGGAATTGGACACCCAGAAATCAGATGCTTTGTTGAGGCAGCTTTAGCAGAAAGATGATTTAAACAAAAGAAGAAGCCTAGACTTTGGATCCAGACTGATGAGGTAGAGCTCCAGTTGTGCCAGTTATAGGACCCTTGACCTTGGACAAGCTTCATAACCACCCATGCTTTTGTTACTATCTGCAAAATGAAATAAATAATCCCCACTTTACAGGGTTGAAAGGACAAAATGATAACATGGTAAAATGGGTACTAAAGTTACTTGTTAGTAATAATATTATTTTTACTGAAATTATTATCACACATCTGGAGCCTCTTCCCTCATCTCTTATATTTTGGATTTGTCTCTGATTGACTGTTATTAACAGCGCTTAAATAAAACACAGTTTTTAAGTTCCACTTGTAACATGTAATTGTACAGTTTTACTATCCTTTTCTTAAGAGTGTCAGAAGGACACTGAAGTTAACTTGGACCTTCTGTTGGTGGATGGAAATGCCATGATGAGAGGCCACTGGTAGGAGGTGACACCTTTAAATTTCAAGCCCAAACTAATTATTCTACCTTGAGAACTTTAATTAGTTCAAGGATTAAAGTGTTTTCTTTTTTAAGAAAATGTTTTTATTAGTTTATTATACTTATACATAATAGTGGGGTTCATTTTTACATAATCATGCACATATAGAATATAATTCCTCCATTTCCGTCCCTAGTGCTTCTTTTTTCCCTTTCCTCCTCTCTCCCTCCTTTCTTCTACTCTACTGGTCTTTCTTCTATTTATTTGTTGATGTATTTTTTTAAATTTGGTACTTTATAGATATACATAAAGTCAAAATTCACTGTGGTATATTCATATATATATATATATATATATATATATATATATATAGGTCAATTTCATTCTTTAATTCCTTCCTTCTCCTATTACTCTTCCCTCCCTCTCTACCTTTTTCTACTGCATAGGGGCAGCCTATGCAACCATCAACATCTCTGATAGAAAGTCACAACAGATATCCTTGTTTAGACTGGTCCTTCTTTTCCACATTGTTATTGTTCTACCTCAAAGAGAAAGTAGCATCTAGTGGCCAGTGAAGACCTGTAGGTCAGGAGCTATGGGATCGAAATAGTTAAAATTCATTAAAGTTAAAATTTTAGTTCCTCAGCTGCAAATAGCCACAGTTCAAATATTAACATCCATGTATGGCTATTGGCTAGTGTGATGGGCAACATTGCTGGAACATTTGATGGTCACAGAGAGTTCTTTTGGACAGCTCTACTCCTGAGTCAAACTCAGTGAATTCAAGTTATATCTTTAACACAACTGTCTGCCTGACTTGGAACAAGGAATTGTATCTTTCTGTACCTTGGTTTTATCATCCATAAAACAAGATTGTCAGTACTGGTATCTTATTTCTCCTCATACCTAGCATCTGCTGTGAAGCCTTAAGGACAGTTAGCATTTAATAAGTGCTTTTTTTTTCATCAGAGTTCAACTAAAGTGCTGGCGAACTATTTATTTATTTATTATTTTAGTGAGAATTGTAGGATTGGGATTTTTCTGATCTCTGTTTTCTTAGACTACAAAAAAAACAATTGACTTATGATTAATGGGGAAAATAAAGTCAGAAATGGATGGGATGATTCAAAATGGATGGTCACTTCACGTATCAGGAAGAAAGAGGGAGGGAAGAAAGGGAAGAGAGAGGAGAGAAACCTGAATTGATAAATCCTACAAGAGATAGAGCAAAGACAAATTTCCCCTTCATCAACATTTTACCATAGGCAGGTCCTGAAGCCCAGGATGTAATTATCTTGGCTAGAACTCCTGTGCTAGAGTAAACAGAAATCTGAGTGTATCAACAAATTATTTAATTAAACAGAGTAGGTGGCAATGGGAAGGCAAAATTATAATGTGCAATAAGATAATGTGATTGAAAGCTTCAGTTGTGATGGAATGGAGGGAGTCAGACATAGGAGAAAAATTATACAATTCTGGGGACCTGACCAGAGACTTGGTTAGCCAATGTGAAAAATGAAGATTAGGAAAATGGAATTGTATCATCCAAGAAAACATTTATTTGGATCCACCCCTCAAGTTTAAACATAAATTTAAAAGCAATCAAGATTAAGCCATGGTTTTAAGTGAGCCAAGGGTCAGAAGGAGGACTGAAAGCAGCATTTAAAAGGGTCTCAGGATTTGTGCCATCAGCATGAAAGTGGTAGTTACAATTAAAAACAGAAGTGAAATGACTGAGATGTATACAAACTAGAAATGAACAGATGGCCAAGGCATTCAGCTTGCTGGGGTGCAAAAGCTGGATATATTTTATATTTCATTCCAAGTTAACAAATATTAGGACATTAAAATGCATGAAACATGGTGTAGAGCCCATCTTGCCATATTTTTATTACCAAGTTAGAAAGAATCAGACTGCACGGAATGGATGCAAATGCTTCAGCCTCAGCAAATGCTGAGTCAGGGGAGATCAGGAAGGGCAGCTGGATTTCTGTTTTCTAAAGAAGAGCCTGGTCAACTGTATCCTAAGCCCTCTTTGTTTCTGCAGGCCTAAACGGTCACTCACTTCCAAAAAGACTATTAGACTGCTGGATGACACTTTCAGTACAGGTGGAAGTAGCACCCAGTGGTGATTGTGATTACACATGGAAGACGTTTTTACTGGACTTCAGTTTGTCACTTACCCTAAGCAATCCTTACTACAACAAGGTAAGCTTGCTGTGATCAGTAGACTATTGATCATACCAGTCTCTCATTAAGAGGCCTATTTTCAAACATTTCCTGTTAAGCCTGGAGCTTTCTACATAGGTGGATGAGGCCACAAGGTCTTCATGGGTTCATAAATGTATTGCTGAAGGAACAGTATATGATTAAAGTCAGTGGCCTCTCCTGAACTTCTGTAATCAGACTGTGACTCTGATTCCCTAGTGGAAAACTTGTCAAGTACCTTTGTTCATGATTGTCAAATTCTCGGTTACCAGATTCTCTTCTCTGTCTTCAGAAATATATATCAACATATACCTGAAAATGAAGAGAAATTTCTGCCTCTTCACTTATCTTTTCATTTTTCCTGAATCAAGATTTCATTCTATTCTTTTATTCATTCAATCTATATTTTTTATATTGATCCAGGTACTGATCCAGTAACTAGAAATAAAATGGTCTCTGCTTTTTTGTTTAAAATAGACCAACTTTCTTGCACCCTGTTTATTAACCCAGACTCCTTTAAATAAGATCTAAATGTGGTGGAGAACATCCAATTCTAACATTTGTGAAGGTTACAGCTTCATACATAAAGACATATCCAAGAGAATATGTGCCATTCCCTTATCTCTACCCTATTACCTGCTCCAAATTACATTCTGGAAAATATTATACACAAAAAGGAAATGCCTGTGAGCAACAATACTTTGATTTCAAGCTTTGGGGTCACTGGAAAAAGAACTATTAGCTTCCTCTAGTACCACATGAAGATCTGGAAGGGATACCATCTTTGACCAAGGAGAAGAAAACAAGATTGTGTACAGTCATATGTTAAATAATTTTATTGTTTTATATGGACCTGCATAAAGATATAGTTATATGCCAACTAATTTTATGTCATATATATATAGTTTACCTATATGCAAAAACAACAGAAAATAACATTTTAAAATACGGTCAGGACAACCCTCAGTATAACCATGTGTATTATTCAGCCTTCCCTTGCTGTGATAAAATATTTAAAATAATCAGCTTACAAGGAGAGTGATTTATTTTAGCTCACAATTTTGGAGGTTTCAGTCCTTGGTCAGTTGTCCCACTGCTTTTGGGCCTGTGACAAGGCAGAACATCATGGTGGGGAGCACATGGTAGATTGGGTAAAGCTTCTCACTTCATGGCAGCCAGAAAAAAAGAGAGAGAAAAAGAGTGGAAGGGGCTTGGATTCCAACATTTCCTTCAAGGGCACATCCCCAGTGACCTTCTGTTATGGTTTGGATGTGAGGTATCCTCCAAGAGCTCACGTGTGAGACAATGCAAGAAGGTTCAGAGGAGAAATGATTGTGTTGTGAGAATCTTTACCAATTAGTGGATTAATCCCCGGATAGGGTTTAGCTGAGTGGTAACTGAAATGCTAGGGTTTGGCTGGAGGAGGTGGGAATTGGGGCATGCCTTTGTGGGGTATGTATGTGTATTTGGCCAGTAGAGTCTCTCTCTGCTCCTGATTGTCATGTGAGCCACTTCTCTCTGCCACGCTCTTCTGCCATGATGTTCTGCTTCACTTCGAGCCAGGAGGAATGGAGCCTGCTGTCTATGGATTGAGACCTCTGAAACCGTGAGACGTCACATAAATTTTTCTGCCTTTAAAATTGTTCTGGTTAGATCCTTTAGTCACAGTGGCAAAAGAAAAAAAAAAAAGAAAAGAAAGTTGACTAAAACACCTTCCTTCCTTCCTTCCTTCCTTCCTTCCTTCCTTCCTTCCTTCCTTCCTTCCTTCTTCTAGAGCCCACCTCCAAAAGGTTTCACCCCCTCCCAGTAGCCCTACAAGCTGGTAACTAAGCTGTTAGCACATGGGCCTTAGGAGGACAATGAAGATCCAAATTATAACAATGTGGACTGAGGAAGTGGAGCTTGTGTGTGTGCTGGGATAAAGATGGGGTCTAGGGAGGATGGAGAGACTATGAGAAGGAATGCAGAGCACAGAAACAGAATTTTTATGTCTGCTATCATAATTAGTTGAATGGGCATGAATGGTGCCATATTCATGATCAATAGTGGTCGTAGCAGAAGGGAGAGTTTGGAAAAAGATGATGATTGGTAGATGGATTAGGGGAAGATGATACCTTGAATATATTAACAGACTGTCCGGCTGTTAATTTAATATATAATGCTATGTATTTGCATATAATATATATTGTTGTATATGCATATACATGCACAAATACACATAAATTATGTACCAGTAGTAAATGGATATAGAAATGTCCTCCACATTTCAAAAGGTCAGAAATCCACAATAAACTTTCTTTATATGGTAAGTTAAGCCACCTTTATTTATAAACTGTGCATCAAAAGTAATTTTAAAATACAGCTATATAAAGTTTCCAATAAAGACTGAGTATTAAAACTGATGAAATATGTATATCATTTACAGCCATACCCAGCTGTTGATTACATGATTTTTTAAAAATTCAATAATTATTTCAATATTCATCTAAAATATTCTGATTGAAAGAGGAGATAAACAAATCTATATTAGAAGATGAAAGGAATATGTATGTGTAAAGTAAAAAGAGTACTTCAGAGAATTACATAAATGCTTGAGGAAAAATTATGTAAATGTCATTTTTTAGAAACTTAAATATAAAAAAATATTCCCAAAGTAGCATATTATTATGTCATAAATATGTAACATTCTAAAAGTAATGCTGAAGGCATAAAGCATTTCTCTTTAGGATAAACACTATTTAATGAAAATAGAAAACATTTTCAAAGTGCCCTGATTGCTGAGTGTTTACATCAGCTACAACTGCTCCAGTCAAAAATAAACACAGATATTTAGGTAGAGAAAGGAACGGAAGTCTGCTTCCCCGCCCCCCAGCCCCCAGAATACACAATTTAAGGATTAGATATTTTAATTATAGAGATAATTTTAAAGTATTAAAAAAGACCTATAAGTTGAACAATGTTTCCAGGACATTTTATGAATATAAATTCTGTTCCCTAGCTCTGCAGTCCTTCTCATTCTCACAGTGTTGGTTAGAACAGAGACCCCAAAGGGCCAAGAGAGAGACAGAGGGCTCCAGGGTGTTGAGTACCTACAAGTGCTAGGAACTTAAGATGAATTTCATAAAAGATAAATGACTAATATTGAGTGCTTACTATGTGCCAAGCATTGTGAAACATGGTTTTCATTTACTTTTAAAATCTAATCCTTCCAAAACCCTATAAGAGGTTATAATTATTATCCTTGTGTTGCAAATGAAGAAACCAAGATTTGGAGTGATTTATTTTGACTTGCCTAAGGTCAAGGAGGTAGAGCATGGCAGAGCAGGACTGGAACTTGGGAAGCTACACCTGTAACTATTACTTTGAACAGCCAACCATATTAAAGCCTGCTGTAACTCTATATGATTAATTTTATCTCAGGAAGTCAGAGAGCTGTAAAATAACCCGCCCAAGGTTATTGCGCAGATTAAGTGTCAGAGCAGGATTTAAAACAAGTCTGTCTGACTTCAAAGCCACTCTGTTCGGCGCTTTGTAGCTTTTCATCTGAGATGTTGCCAAAGACTGTGTACATACTGGCACCGATAGTTTGGTGGGCTCTTGGCATCTGGTCAAGGAGCCTCACAGGGTGCTGATGCATGGTGGGGGACAAGAGGAAGAAATGACTCCTATCTATTGCTCCACCAAGCCTGTCCAGCTGCAAATCAGAATCTGTTAACTTTGTGTCATGGTGACCCCTCAGGGGCCCTATCCTATACAATACAAAACTGACCCCAATATCTCAAAATTAGTTAAAATGTGCAGACAACCATAAACACGAATGGCAAATTGAAGAGAAAAAGTCAAACTAAATGTATTTATAATAATAATAAGACTATAATATAAACACTGATGTTTCTAGGAATTAAATGCCTATTAAGAAATCCATCTCAATGCACATAATCTAATACACAACTAAAATATCTGATTAATGTTTAGAGCTAGATTTTTAAACCAAGGTGATATTATATGGAGAGTAACCAGAAATCAATCATAACCATGGATAGTCATCAAAATAAACATTATTCTTTAAAATGACATAGAGAATAAGCTCATGCACACTGTATTATTAAAAAGGGACTCCTCTGCTTCTATACCAAAGAATATAGATCTGTTGAAGAATTTTTTCAAAGTGATATCTGTGCATCTGTGTACTTAAAATGCATGTGTTTATTTCACAACTGCTTAAATGTGGGTATGCTGACAATGCAAGTAAAAACGTCAGAATTATTAGAAATGTACACCCCCAAATGCATTATTTTTAGTGAATATACAAGCTTTTTGAACTTGACCAAAACAGGTGCTTCATGCAAAAAAACTGCTGAGACCAAATCTTGGAATTATAAAGTAACTATTAACAAATTCTGGATAGAAGGAGTGCTAATTTGAATAGAATCTGATAAGACAGATCCTTTCAGTGTTGCTAAGGAATTCTTATGGTGGGTTTTCCCATTTAATTCAATAGCCAGTAAATAAAGCAATAAATTTGGACATGCTGCACCACTAGGAAATCATTTCTCCTGCTAAAGGAGTCCTAATAGGAAGCAGAAGTCAGATGGTAGAGTGGATAGTGTTCTGCTCCCTGGGGGCCCATTCTTCAGTGGTGAGCTTTCCCAAGAGCTTCATGGCTGATAAGCTGCTCAGCCCCTGAGTTCTGCCCCAGCTGGCTGACATTATGTGACCGGACACAGAGCAGACCTGTCCTACTCCTCTAGCCAGTTTCACCCTCCTTTTCCATCTGGAAAGGGGTTCCAGGATATAAATGCAGGCCCAGTGTGACATGGGTACTTCTAGCATGCACTTCTCTTTTCCCTCCATCTTTTGATTCCTTTAAGCCTAAAGAACTAGAAAGTTTCCCTGAAAAGACATCTTTAATGCCAGGAAATACTATAATTCAAGAAACAAAAATTGTTTTCATTAAGGAGTGACTATTATTTAGATTATTTCCAGGCTACCTTTATTCTAGCAAAGGCGATTCCAACAAAGTATTGCCACACATTATGTGGCAAAAAATAAGTCATACAAATAAATATATAAGTAAAACAAAATAAACATGGTATATTAAAACCAGTGTACCCATTATGCACCAACTTATTCTCTGTACATTACTGTGCTATTAAATTTGTTGCCCAGTGAACTGTTATTAAGGATATAGTTACAGCAGGAATCTGGGTCCTGGACCAAGAGTTTTGTTTTTTTCTTCTCCCTGAAATTCATTGCTCTGTATTTAAAATATATATGTAAAATGGGCTTTCTCTCTATATATGTATTTGGGCTAACTCTGTGGCGTTGCCTGTTTTGAGAAATTTCATCATGCATAAATATTAAAAGGTGTGTCTTATAAGTGATTTTGCTAACTCTGGAAATGTTTGTTCTCTAATAGAAGAAATGCCTGGTGATCTTCAAGGGACATTCTTAAAGGATGAATTCACTGCTGAAGTTACTACTTTATTCATTACCTACATGTGCCCATCAGGCAAATCTTCCTTTCAAAGCTCATCATATAATCTCCCTTGGTTGGTAACACAAATAAGATCCCTGTTTGCTGGGGAGGAAAGTCTTCCAGCTAAAGCCTCAGGAAAGGATTGTGTGAAACAATGTGTTTTTGGAAAAAAACAAAAAAAATAAACCAAAGAAACCATTTCTAGTGAAGGTGATTCTTTGATCCACTAGGAGATCTCCCCAGGTCAACAAGGTGAAAAGGGATAGCTTGGGATATTGAGCCAGGAACTGGGAGACTTGCCTCCTTTCCTGAATTGTTACTACGGCCTTCAGGGTTCCTATTAATGAGGAAGGAGTGGGCATCAAGGTGCTTGTCAGCATAAAATCCCCTGGTCCCAGGTTGCACTTGAAATATCATGAGGATCTCAGTAAAATATACTGCTTGATGTTAATTGAAAATGCTTCTCAGGTCTCCACATAAATACTTGGAAATACTCTGTGTGTGTGCAAATGTGTTGTTTTCTTTCTCTGCTTATTGCTAAAAATTATGAGTGGAAGAGAATGTCAGTATCTGTTTAGTTGCAAGAAGGAGAACATAGTTAGGAGATACTTGAAGGCAGGTTCTGTTTTTAAGGTACAAAGTCTTTCTACCTACTTAAAAATCCTAAATGGAGTATAATATTTCCAAGGCATCAATAATCATGCAGGATTATATACAGTATTGCATACCATATTCCTGGATTTTATCCAAGAAGAAATCTTATTTGAAATTAATAAGAGTATATTTTATACAATTTTAAAATCTTTTTTCTTCTGAATCAAACAATGTAATCCAGTCCTCCTATTTACTTCACTTTTTCTGAGCTCTACACTTAGTGGATCTCAGAAAAAGTGAAGTGAGTGGGTAACTGTGGGGATTAGAGAAATAAATATGATAGTTCCTGACCTCTGGGACCTACGAATTAGCAAATATAGGATTATATTTAGAGACTTACAGAATTTCGACATTCAGAAACTATCAGCTCTTTCCATGTTATGTCTCTTTTGTTTACACATGTTATGTCTCTTTCTTCAATTACCTTATGTCTAACCCCTCTTTGCCTTAAGAAATATTTACTGTTTTTGTTAGGGCACGTTTGCAGGGAAATGTTTTATTAAAAGAGAGCCAGTCTGGGCACAGTGGCATATGCCTGTAATCCCACTGGCTTGGGAGGCTGAGGCAGGAGGATCACAAGTACAAAGCCAGTCTCAGCAGAAGTGAGGTGGTAAGCAACTCAGTGAGACCTTGTTTCTAAATAAAATACAAAATAGGGCTGATAATGTGATTCAGTGGTCAAGTACCCCTGAGTTCAATCCCCAGTACTCCCCTCCCCAAAAAAATAGAGCGAGCCAGTCATCATGGACTGAAACTTAAAAAATCATGAGACCAAAATAAGTCTTTTCTCTCTACATTGTTATTGTTATGTGTTTTGGTCACAGCAGTGAAAAGCTGACCAACACAAATTTGTTCCACTGTTCTTTGGTGAGTTGACTTCAGAGATTAATTTGGGGAAGATAGGAGATAAATTAGAAAGTGGAGAAATTCCTAATGTTTAGGAATTATGTGGGGGTTGAAGGGGTCATCCCTCAGGTATTCACTCAGACAAACCAGAATATGTTGCCAAATGTTGGAATGTGGACAATCAAGTAGCCCCTGAAGATTTGTGTTGTCCTGTTTCTGTGATTCTTATATTAACTCTCTTACTTTTTAAAACATCTTTTCTAAAGGAGACTCCCAGACAGATTAGGATAGCACTAATTTTCCTGAATTCTGTCCCATGCAAAATAAGTTCTTGAAGATTCTAGTTATAGCAGAATTAAAAGAGGGCCATGACAAAACAGGTTTGGAAAATGCTAGAGATTAAACCCCAGAATCCTCCACTGGGGATTTGTCATGCATATTACCAGTGCATTTTGACAGTTGATATTAAAGAAATTTGCTTGAAGTATTTTTTGACCATTTCACAAACACATTTATTCCAAATGTGGTATCTCTAAGTATTCCATAAAACTGGTGTTTCAAAGTCTATAGCTTAAAAAATGTTCTATGATGAAAAGAAGATGACTTCTGGACTGATTTGGGTGGCAAGTCTGGCAAAGCCACAGATTATTTGCTTGGGCTTGAACAAGTTCCTCACTGTTTAAAATTTCAATGCTCTCATCTGAAAAAGGGGAACTACTTGCTCTTGCAGGCTCTGGCAAGGATTAAAACAATTCTTGTAAGTTGCCTAACATAATGGCTGGCCAGCTGCAACTGTTCAGCAAATGGTGACTATTTCTACTAGTTACCAATATCAGGATTTCTTTTAACCTGGGCACCGAATCCTTCGTCTTGCCATTTAAGTCCGCTTCCACATGCCAGCCTTTGACAGAAGCAGGAAATGATTCCATTAATCAGGAAAATGACTTAACTCTGATTTTGTGATTTGGTGAAACAGCTCAGGCTTTGTCTCCCTGTCTTTGCTCCTGGGACACAGGGCCTCAGCTGCTGTGATCCCCAACCACTAATTTCAGGGAGAAACCAGTCTTTAATTCTTTCTTCCTAGATAGGCCAGAGCTGAGGGCATAGTATTATGAAGAAAGGTGCTAAGCAGGGTGATGAAGTTGAAGGACACCCACTCAAACAGCATTTCCCTTCCTTTTTTGAGTGTCCAGAGCATTTTATTTGAAACACAATTAATAGGATTAAAATGATATGATTGTATGCAAGGTCATGCCTCCTCTCTCTACATCCCTGGAACTTATTGTCCATAGTTGGCTTTTTAAATATTTGCTGTCTGAATGTAAACTTAGTCCTTCTGGCCAATCCATGATCTGAGTCTCTGAATTTCAGCCTCAGAATTTTGGCTGACATCTCTAGTCCGTATAACAGCAGAGTTCTAATTGAGAACACCTAGTTCAGTACGTTTTTTCAACAATGGTTTTCTTTACAGAATATGACTTCTTCCTGAAATGATGACAGAATTAAAAGGAAAAAAAATGCATTACCATGGTAATGTGATCAGGAGAATGATGCAAGTGGATGTCTGATTTACTGAGGGACTTTCTGTGGTCAGTAGTTGATGTGCCAATTGAAAAACTGGCTCTTGTTGATGACCAGTCCACTCTTGTGATAGATAACACTCTTCCCTTTTCCTGCCAAGGGCATGTTCTTTTGGGAAAGCATGGTGATTAAGGGCACAGACAAAGCTGAGTTCATGTGGCCTTGGGCAAATTGCCTTATTTGATCCTTAGATCCCTATCTGTAATAGGGGATAAGAACCCTAGGGGCATCATTAAAAGTAAATGTGAAAGTAAAATTGCATAGACAGTGCTTGGTACATTGAAAGTGCCCAACAGAAGTCAGCTGTCATCAGTATCTTTTTTAAAGTTTATTTCTTAATGAATAATCAAATGATTATCATTGTTGTATCTGTGTGATTTTATTGGATATTGTGAAATGATTAACACAAAGAAGGTCCTTCATTTCTACTAGGAGTTTCCATTCTGCTCTAAATGTAATGTAGGCATGAGTCACTTCTTGTAAACACAGGGAAGAGAATGATTCTCTTAATGGGCTCACTGAATCTTCACACTACCAAGACATTCAAATCATTTATCTCACAACTTTTCCATCAGATAGACATGTAGTCTATAATTAGACAAATGTGCAGGAAGGGCTATTTTATAAACTTCATGTAAATTTTATACTAGGAGCTTAAATATTTTATTCATGAGATTAGATTAGAGATGATAAAATATTGTTATCCTCAGACTTTTTTTGGAGGTTTTTCTAGATAGGAATTGTTTTAGTCAGCCTTCTGGCTGCTGTGACTAAAGAACCCAACCAGCATAACTGTAGAGGAGGAAAAGTTTAAAAGTTTACAGTCATTTTTTTCAGAGGTCTTAGTCCAGAGAAGCCTGGCTCCATTCCTCACAGCTCAAGGAGAGGCTAAACATCATGGCGAAGGAGTGTGGCAGAGGGAAGTAGCTCACATCATCAGGAAGCAGACACAGACTCCACTCACTAGATACAAATATATTACCCAAAGCTGTGCCCCAATTCCCACCTCCTCCAGCCACACCCTACAACTCCAATTACCACTCAGTTAATCCCTATCAGGATTAATTCACCAATTGGGTTAAGACTCTTTTAACAACCCAATCATTTCTCCTCTGAACCTTCTTACGTTGTTGTCTCACATGTGAACTTTAGGGGGAAACATCACATTTAAACCATAAAATGTATAAACAAATACTTTTTGAATGAAAGGATTTATGACTAAATGAAGTTTGTCATAAATCCTTTCATTGTCATAAGTTTGATTTCTAGGTGGCAAAATACAAGGGCACATCTTTACATTGTTTTTTGGAAGAAAAGTTTAGTAGCAATAGCTTGGAAAGGGAAAGGTTGATGTGGTAACAATTCAAATATAAAATGGTAAGGGATCAGCTGACAGTGAGGAAAGGAGAAAATTGGGAATGCCAATTAGTTAGAAAGGCTCTATGAGAGTGAGTTTTCTACTATCAGAGGGTTTTCACAGCTCTAGACTTTTCACTGTGCTTGAGGAAGAAATGTTTGTTGTATCTACTACGGCTGATCATTATTTCTAAATTTAAAACTCAAAGATAAATGATCCATAATTGTTGTGATTTTTCTGTAAATCAACATATAACTTGAGCTGTGAAAGCACTTTGGTTTTATTGATTTCCCTTGTAATTACATTGTTGGTCCTCAGTTGGGGAAGTAGAAAAGAATTGTGGCATTTGGTTTCATAGGCAATCAACGTTGATAGCTCATTAGGCTGATATTGCCCACTTATTTTCACAATATAAACTAAATGGAAATCATAATTTAACCATTTCAAAAATGAATTGTTCCTAGTTTTCCTGTACCCACTGGAGGTAAATTATTTTAATCCCCAAGACCTTCAAAATATCCAAACTTTCCTTATGTTAATGAATGCATGGATCTTCAAACCGGTATCAGAATCCTTCAGCTAAAACTCATGAGTAATTTTGACTCACACATTAGAACAATCATGCCAGCTCAAGTGTTTTCTCATACAAGTGACACACTTACAGTGAATCTATGTGCTTTGTAGCTTTCTCAAAAATTCCTTAAGTCAAGACAGATTTAGCATATCTGGCTTTCCTGTGAAGATTAGATTATTTATTTTTGTTATATAAAGTCCCCTCACTTCAAAATAACTTGCTTTTTAAATTATATACAATAAAAATGAAAATAATGTCATCTAGTAATAATACCAGCTGCTGATGAGGCTATGCACAACTGGAACACTCATACAATGCTGGTGGGAATGCACATTGGTACAGTCATTTCAGAAAACTGGCTTTCATTATCTGCTAAAGCTGTAAACATGTGTTATCAATGTCACAGCAAGAAAAAAATGTGTGTGTATACATATGTATTTATAACTAAATAACACACATACATGTGTGTATATATACATATATATGTTATTTAGTAAAAAACACATGCATAAGAATATTCATGAGAGCATGATTTATAATAGCCAGAATCTAGAAAATATAGTTGTGGAATATATTATGACTATTGATTGCTATGTTTGAGGACAGGTATATGCTGGTCATATCATTCAACATTAGAATGGGTAATATATTGAATGGATAGATTATGTTGAAATACAATTTTATAACTGATTACTGTTCATCAATGAGACTACACAAACTGTTATATAACAATATAGGTGAAGTTCAGAAACAGAATAATAAGCAAGACAAGGACTTATGGTAAGATTCTTAATAAAAATTCAAAAATAGATCAAATGAACCCAGGAGAGAGTTTTTGATGCTAATAACTAGAAGAAGGGACAGAAGGGAGTTTGGGATGTTGGAGATGCACTTTGCTTTGGGTGCTGGGTGCATGAGCATTTGTTTGGTGGAAACTCATCCAGCTGTGCACCTGTGATTTGTGAACTTCTCTGTATGTATGTTATATGTCAATAAAAAGCTCAAGAAGTGCTCTAGTGTCAGAGATAAGATATTGAAAAGATGGCATCCAAATAATGCTTTCTAAATTTATATGCAAATTGGTCATAACATTTTCCAGAAAAAATCTTAATTGATTCAGTATATTTATGACTTAAGTTTTATGAGCTTTTTTTTTCTTACCTGGGAAACATCCTGGACATTTTGAAGGCATATTTGCCTTGATGTACCATGAATTATTCTCTTCTCTGCATGTGTCTAAGATATAGATCCTGAGGTCAAGGGACATTGATTTTAAAACTTGTTTGCCAGCTATGCTGAAAGGTCATGAATAGTGGGTGCTTTTTTTTTGCTTGTTTTAGCAGAAGTGGCAAATAATAAAGATAACTTACAAATATGGCATTTTAGACATCTATAAGTAGGAGAATCCATTGTAATGATAATGGGGCTTCTTTGAATTAGTCTTGTCTCTAGACTAGGTATGCTTAGATTATTGACAAATACTTATACACCTACTTCCTTAAATACAAAGAATATATTATATGCTACATTAAACAATACAAATATGCCTTCTAGACCAGCATACACCTATTCTTAAACACAGCAATCAATAGTCATAATACATTCCACAAGGCACTTGTTTTATCATATTTAGTTCATGAGACTATCAGTTATAAAATGGATGATGTTTTCAAGATGGCAGTGGGATGGACTTTGGGTCTTCTGTGACTCAGTACTTGGATTCTCTTCTTACCTAGGGAATTTTTTTAAAGAGGTCTCTTTAAATGATGCAAAAATTTCCTCAACTTGATTAATATTTGATAGCTTTCCATGAATCCATTCTTTTCTCCTACTATATATTAAAGTTGGCTAGGCAGGCCAAAGCTCCCACAAAAAAATTCTTGAAGAAAATTTCAATGCACTGAAGAAAGATACATAATAGAAAAGGCCATTTCAGTGTCCTACAAGGTGTGTGTGTGTGTGTGTGTGTATATATATATATATATATATATATATATATATATATATCAGAACTATATTATTAATAACAATAGCACCATATTAAAAATGTGCATGGTATCTATTTTCTAAGCCACTTTTACAAACACAATATCACTTGATAGTCCTGAGAAACTGTGAAGAAGAAACCAAGAAATCTGCCTGAAATCACAGAGTAAGAGCCTGTACTATCTCAAGCTCATTGCTCATTGTTCTTTCTGCCATTTCTGAGCTTTCAAGTCATTTAATTATCATAGAATCATGCTTTGCTATAATTAAATGAGATGGTGTATAGAAAAACTATGCTGTAAAGTTAGTGCAATATAGGTGCTTGATGTGATATGTTTCATTACTTGAAATTATTTTTCAGTAAAATCTATAACTCATGAATATAAATTTTGTGTGTATGATTAATATAAAACAGTGACAAGTGGAATTTCCTTACAACAAAAGGGTTAACTATAGCGTGAATCTCTAGATAGTATTTGCTAATCACATGTATGTGGAGAAGGTGTGCAAACATTTAAAAAATCATATAAAGAAGGAAAGAGATTCTTATTAAGGACATATCCTTTACACTTCATCACTCTAAATTTTCTCATATATAAAGTGAAGATTTGTAAGATTGACATCTAACTTTGTACATCAACATTCTCTATTTCACAGAATGTTATTTTACAAAAATCTCAGCACAGTATGAAGGAGAGAGCACTGCATTCCAATAGAGAAGTTCCTTGAGCATAAGACATGGTTTTGACACTAGATAGAAAGGCTATAAAAGAATTTAGATTGGTAGGAAGACCATAGATAAAATAGACCTACTCCCAACCTGCTATTTTGCAAGTGAAGATGCGAAGACTGATAAATACAAGGCATCACACCTGCTTATAAAGAGCCTGTTAGTAGTGGATCCAGGACCAGTATCCATTATTATAGTACTTTACCTAAACAGAACAATTTTTTTTAGTTCCTTAACTTGGAAAAAAATAGAAGTCAAGTGAATTTCAAAGCATTAAAACTGACATCTAGCTTTATTTTAAAAAATTACTCATTTTATTTTTATAGTTCATTTTGATCTGACCAGAAACATTTGATATACAGTTATCTAGGTTTTTTGGTTCTTTTTCTGTTCTCCGGTGAAGCATAGCCTTTTTTTGTATTATAATTTGAATACTATACAGTCACACAATCATACACACAAAACATACACACATATATGTTTGAGAAGCCACTCGTTTCATTCCTTATAGTTGCCATTTTCCATCATTTTGGACAATGATCCATTCTAGTACTGAAGCTCAGTGCAGAATTGAGGAACAGAGGACAAAGAGAAAATATACGTGTTCTGTTATAGATCTCAAAAGTCTTATTTATATAAGCTTCATTTTTCTCAGAAATTGAAAAGCAAGTCCTAATCCATTTCATTGCAGGAGTTGGTCAATTCTTTTACTACTTTGAAGTTGCAAGAAGTTTTATTGTCAGCCAAACTGAGAAAAGAAAAGCATAACTTTTCTTTTTATCAAAGGAGATAAAATAATATGAAAATGGTTCAAACTTAGCATTCTTTTCTAGGCCTTTGATGTATAGTTCTTATTTTACAAGATGCATGATTTTTATGATAATGAAATGACTTGAAAGCTCAGAAATGGCAGAAAGAACAATGAGCAATGGGCTTGAGATAGTACAGGCACTTACTCTGTGATTTCAGGCAGATTTCTTGGTTTCTTCTTCACAGTTTCTCAGGACTATCAAGTGATATTATGTCTGTGAAAGTGGCTTAGAAAATAGATACCATGCACATTTTTAAGATGGTGTTATTGTTATTAACAATATAGTTCTGTTAAAAGGTTGATACCTTTTTTGAACACTGAAATGGCCTTTTCTATTGTGTACCTTTCTCCAGTGCATTGAAATTTTCTTCAAGAATTTTTTTGTGGGAGCTTTGGCCTGCCTAGCCAACTTTAATATATCGTAGGAGAAAAGAATGGATTCATGGAAAGCTATCAAATATTAATCAAGTTGAGGAAATTTTGCATTATTTAAAGAGACCTCTTAAAAAAATTCCCTGGGTGAGAAGAAAATCCAATGTATGATACCTGTGAGTCTTCTGAGTCACAGAAGACCCACAGGTATCATATTGCAGTGCCATCTTGAAAATATCATCCATTTTGTAACTGGTGGTCTCATGAACTACAGATGATAAAACAAATGGCTTGTGGAATGTATTATGACTATTGATTGCTGTGTTTAAGGACAGGTGTATGCTGATTTAGAAGGAATATTTGTATTGTTTAATGGAACATATAATGTATACTTTGTATTTAAGGAACTAGGTGTATAAGTATTTGTCAATAATCTAAGCATACCTAGTCTAGAGATAAGGCTAATTCAAGGAAGCCCCATTATCATTACAATGAATTCTCCTACTTATAGATGTCTAAAATGCCATATTTGTAAATCATTCGTTCATTTATTCAAGAGAGATTGACTAAGTGACTCGGCAAGGTATTGGTGCAAGATGATTTATCTAGTTTGGGTTATGAGCTTTGGGCAGAAATCATGTTTTAAAGTGCAAAAAGGCAAACGACAAGAGAAAAGTACAATATGCTGGACAGGTCCTGAAGGGAAGGAATAAAATCAGGATAAAGCTACAAGAATAAAGCTATGGTACACTTGGCCTTTATTAATTTATCAAAAAATTCTAAAATTAAAACTCAATTCTGTCAAGGTGTCAGTTCTTTTTGACTTAATTTTTAGTTTTAGTGTAATTCAAGTCAAAATCCCAAAGTTTATTTTGTGGATATCAACATACTTTTTCTAATGTATATATGGAAACACAAAAGACCCAGGATAGCTAATGGAATATTGAAGAATCAAATCAAAGTTTTGACTCTACTTACTTTAAGACTTAATTTTAAACTACAGTAGTTAGGATGGGTCGTTCTGGTGAATAAATAGACAAAGACGTCAGTGGGATAGAAAGAAAAAAAAAAAAGGAGAGTCCAGAAATCAACCCACACAATTATAGTCCACTGATCTTTGAGAAAGGAATTAAGTCAATTCAATGGAAAAGGCATACTCTTCAACACGTATTGTTGGAATCATTGAATCTACATGGAAAAAAGAAGGTGAATCTAGATACAGATACCACATCCATCCTTCACAAACTTTAAATGGATCACTATACCTCAATTTCAAATGCAAAACTATAAAACTCCTTAAAGATGAACACAGAAGAAAATATAGGTGATCTGGTGATGTGACTTTTTAGATACCACACAAAAAACAAAATCCATGAGAGAAAAATTGATAAGTTGGAATTCATTCAAACTAAAAATTCTGTAAAAGACACTGTTGAAAGAATGAAAGACAAACCAAGATTGGGAGAAAATATTTCCACAATCCCTATCTGATAAAGGACTAGTCTCCTAAATACACAAAGAATTCTACCCATTTTTAAAAACAGGCCAAAGATTAAACTTGCATATGAAAAGAAGATACATAGATGACAATAAAGCCAGTGACAATAAAGCTAATGAAAAGATGCTCAACATTATGTCATCAGGGAGTTGCAAAATAAAGCAAAAAAAAAAAATGAGACAATACCATATATACCCATTAAAATGACTAAAGTCCAGAACATATCATGCCAAGTGCTAGCATGGATGTGGAGCAATAGGGATTCCCATTCATTGCTGGTGGAAATGAAAGAAATGGTACCCCACTTTGAAAGACAGTTCAGCAGTTTCTTAAAATACTAAAGATACAATTGGATCTTGTACTCCTTGGTATTTACCAAATTAGTTGAAAATTTAAGTCCATGCAAAAATCTGTACATAAATATTTATAGAAACTTATATTTGCCAAAACTTGGTAGTCATCGAGATGTCTCTCAATAGATGAATAGATAAACAAACTGTGGTACATTAATACAATATAATATTATTCAGCAACCAAAGCAAGCTAACAGGCCACAAAAAGATGTGGAGGAACATTAAATGCATTTTTCTAAGTGAAAGAGGCGAATCTGAAAAGGTTGCATACTGAGTGATTTCAATGATACAAATTCTGTAAGAGGCAAAATTACGGAGACAGTAAAAAAGATCCATGATTGGCAGGGGTTGGGGGAGGCAGGGAGAGGTTAAAAAGGTGGAGCACATGGGGCTTTTAGAGCAGTGAAGCTATATTTCTGAATGATTTTGTTGTGGATTCCTGCCACTATACAATTGTCAAAATCTATAGGCTGGACAACACACAGAGCTAACCCTAATGTAAACTGTGAACTTAAGGTAGTAATAATGTTATTTGTATGGGCTCATAAATTATGACAACTATACCACATTAATGCAAACTGTTAGTAGAAGAATTGGAGAAAGGGTGTCAGTGATATAAGAAATCTGTACTTTCTACTCCGTTTTTCTGTAAACCTTAAACTGCTCCACAAAGTCTCTTATTTTTTAAAAATCCCATTCATAACATTCATTGGCAAGCAATCAGATATTAGTTTGACAAATAAAACTTTTTGTGTTTCTAAAATCTGCTTACATGCTTAAATTTAGATGGAGACCATATTGTCAGATTGTAATTTTGTGTATGTGTTGGTGGTGATGAGAATCAAACACAAAGCTTCACACATGCTAGACAAGCACTCTATCCCTGAGTTATACCCCTGTCCCTAATCAGAGATTTAAATATTCATGCACAAAAGATTCAAAATTCTTACTATAGCAACTGTATTTACTGTAAAATCATCACAGTGTCTTCATGCCAGCATATTCCAAATTAAAAGTCCAAGGAATGTTACTCCTACAAAACTGACTTTTAGCTAGGAAAATACTGAATAATAATCCCTACCCAAAATCACAAATTAAAAATTCTCAGAAGTCTTGCCCAAAAGAAATTGATTAACTGTGTTTGTCCTAAACTTATTTCAATTATAAAACTATAGAGTCCCCTTTTTGAGTAAAACCTATTAAAATCCATAGGATGTTAGTTCTGAGGTACATACTAGAGAAATGTTTTTTAAAGCAATTGTGAAGTGCTGTAATTCAAATGGGTTGGACTCAACTATTTTTATAATTTTAATGAAGCAAAATTAGTACACACAAAAAAATACACATGCCTTTAAAATGCACAACTTAATAAGACTTGATGCTTGTACATCTGTGAAGCCATCATCCCAGACAAGATAAAAACCCCTGCAGCAACCCATCCCGCAAGTTTCTTTACATCCCTTTTTAATTGCTCTTTTTTATTCTGTCCAATATCATTCCCAAGCAACTCCTGGTTAGTTCTCTGTCATTATATATTTGTTTATATTTTCTAGATTCTTAGGTAAATGAAATTTTACAATATTTTATGGGGCTGGATATTTGTGTCCTCCTGAAATTTATATGTTGAAACCCTAAACCGCAAAGTGATTATTAGGAGGAGTGGTATGCATTAGGAGGAATGGTACTTTTGAGAGAAACTAGGTAATTAGAATGCAGTTAATTCCCTAATAAGAGACAGAAGCATTGCTGTCTCTGTTCTGTTCTCTGCCACTCTAAGATACAACATGGAAACAGCCATCTGCAAACGGATCCAATGGCATCTTGATGTAGGACTTCATAGTCTCCAGAATAGTAAGAAATAAATCTTTACCTGGCCTATAATAATTTGTAGCTAGTAGCCCCAACTAATACACAGTATGTACTCTCCTTTCTGGCTTCTCTCACCCAGCATAATAATTTTTAGATACATCCATGTCATTGTATGTTTACTTCATTCTTTTTCATCTCTTAGTATATTCCATTTTATGGATACATTGCTTTGTTTGCCCATAAGCATGTTAATGGTATTTGGATTATCTCTAGTGTTTGGCTGTTCCAGTAAAGCTAAAAAAAAAAAAAAAACACATGCTTATGCAAGCCTTTGTATACACATATGCTTTCCTTTCTCTTTGTTAAAGACAATCAGAATAACTGAATTATACAGCAGGTGTGTGTTTAACATTTGCAGAAACTGCAGACTGTTTTCCAAAGTCATTGAACCATGCTGTAGTCATACAAGCAGGTAGAGAAGTTCCAGTTCTTCCACATTTTCGTCAGTACTTGTTATGCTCAGGCTTATTACGTTTAACCATTTTACTAGTTGTGTACTGGTATCCCCTAGTTTTTGAAATGTGGATTCTTTAATGGATTCTTTAATTCTTTAATACTGCAGGTTTTTTCATTTGCTAAGTTGCCTCTTGTGTTTCTTCTCTTAGTGAATGTCTGCTCAAATCTTTCATCTATTTATAAAACTTTGGGTTGTTTGTATTGTTATTGAGACTAGAGATCACCTTATATATTTGGGGTACAAGTTCTTTATCAGTTATAGGATCTGAAGATATTGTCACCCATTAGGGATTTATCTTGTCATTCTCTTGACAGTGTCTTTTTAAGAGCAAGGGCTCTTAAGTTTGAAGAAATCCAGGGATCAATTTTTTTTTCTTTTGTGGGTTGTGCTTTTGGTTTTGTGTACATCATGTGAGGAATGGATTCGAGTTTCTGTTTAGTTGTGTTTGGGATGTGATTGTCCCATTGTTCTGGCATGGGTGTTGAAAGGCTCTCCTTTCTCCCCTGGATTACCTTCACTTATCTGTCCACACAAAGACCTATGGGAGTTAAAACAACAGCTGACTGCAATTGTGAATTTATCTATTTCTCCTCGTTTTTTGCTCCACATATCTTGAAAGGCTGGTCTTAATTGTCCTGAGGGTTAGGATTATTATACCATCTCAATGAATTGATGTCCTTTATCATTGTGCAATGCTTCTTTTTATCTTTGGTAGTATCCTTTATTCTGATATGAATGTAGCTACTTCCACTTTCTTTTTACTTACATTTTTGTATTCTTTACTTTGAACACATTTGTGGCTTTCTAATAAATCCTAAAGTTGGGTCTGTTTCATCTAATCTGTAAAATCTGTCTTCAATTGTTGTGTTCTGACCCTTCATATTCAATGTGGTTATTTTAATTTATCATTTTACTATTTATCTTCTATTTGTCACAGGTGTTCTTTATTTCATTTTCTCTCTTTTGCCTAATATTAATCAACTGAGTATTCATATGATTCCATTTCATCTCCTTTGTTAATGTACTAGCTATAACTAACATTTTGTGTTACTTTTCTTATCATTTTAGGGATTATAGTATACATCTCTAATTTATTCCAGTTTAACAAGAGCTATTGTTTTTTCAAACCTGCTTATAAGATCCCTATAAAATATATTCCCATTTCTCCTCTCCCAGTAGTTGTGCTATTACCATCATATATTTTACTTCCATGTGGATTATAAACTTCACAGTAAGTTTTTTTTAAAATGTTTTTCATCTGTCTGTTAATTTTTTTTTGTTGTTGTTATGGGGATTGAACCAAGGGGTATTTAACCACTGGACCCCATCCTCAGCCCTTTTTATTTTTTATTGTGACACAGGATTCTCACTAAGTTGCTTAGGGCCTTTCTACATTGCTGAGGCTGGCCTTGAACTTGCAATTCTCCTACTTCAGTCTCCTATGTCATTGGGATTATAGGCATGAGCCACTACTCTCAGCAGTCTGTTAACTTTTAAAAAGGTTTAAATAGTAATAAAAGCATTCTTTATATTTACCAAACATTTCTGGTGTTCTTGATTCTTTTGTGTAGTTCCAATTTTTTATCAGATATCATTTCATTTGGCTTGAAGGATTTCCTTTAACATATTTTATAGTTATGTTGTCTGCTTATTAATTCTTCTTTGTGTGTCTAAAGAAGGTTTATCTGAATTTTGTCTCAAAAAGATACTTGCACTGCGTAACAACTTGTAAGTTGGTGGGGTTTTCCTTCAGTATTTTCAAGATATTGCTTCATTACCTTCTAGCTTGCATCATTTCACTGAGAAATCTGCTGTTATTTTTGTCTTTATTCATCTGTATATAACATCTCCATCCCAAAATGGCATGTAAGAAGTTTCTTTTCATTTTTGGCTTTAACATATATCATACTTAAGTATATATCATAATTTACTGCTATAGTATTTTTCATTGGTTATATTAGAAGTTTGTTGTGTTTAAATCTATGTGTTGACATTTTTAAAAAATCAAAATTAGAAACCTTTTGGCCATTATTAGTTTAAACATTTTTTCTAATTCCACTGGGGTGACTCCAGTTACACATTATTTGCTTGCTTGAAATTGTCCCATAGTTCACTGATAGTTTCCTTTCTATCTCTTTTTGATATATATAGCTGTTTTCAGGTTCACTAATATTTTCTTCTAAAATGTCTAAACTGTTAATTTCGATACGTACATTCTTATCTCAATATTATAGGTGTCATCTCTATAAATTCAGTTTTTGATTTTTTTATATCTTTCATATTTCTATTTAGTATGTTCAGTCTTTCTGCTAGCTTTTGGGGATATAATTGTAATAACTGATTCACTGCCCTTATCTATTATTTCAATCATCTGTGTCATTTCTGGGTCAGTCTTGATTCATTTTTATTCTCATTACACATTTTATTCTCCTCCTGCATTGTGTGTCTTGTGATTTTTTAAATTTTAATCCTAGATATTCTGCAGTTTGTCTTGTTGGCTGCTGGCTGTTTTGTATTCATAGAATTATTTTTGAGCTTTGTTCTGGAACAATTATTAGACAACAGTTGAATCTTTTGGATCATGCCTTCAAACTTTTAAAATCGGGACCAGAGCAAATTTAATGCAGGGTTAATGATTTTCCCTACTGTTGAGGCAAAACTCTTCTTAGTATTCTAACGGATGCCCCATGTATTATAAAGTTTTCCATCTTGGGTGTTGGGATTAAGCATTGCATTTGTCCCTTTGTGAACTTTGGACACTATTCCCCCAATAATTTCTACTGGACCTTTCCCTAGTCTTGAATAATTCCCTCATGTATATGAGGAAACAACACTCAGCTGAAGACTGGAGAGGGGCCTTCTTTGGTTTTGCAGAGTCCCATCTCTGTTACTCTCTCTTCTCTGCCGTCCTCCTGAAACCACAGCCACCTTGACTGCTCCTCTCCCAGCTCGGTCTCCTTCCTCAGGGTGGACCTGGACCCTGCCTGGTTCCCCTTCTTTCTTCTGGTCAGGAAATGTCCTCCGCGCTGGAGGCTGTGGAGAGCAAGGGCTTACCTTAGTAGTTTCCTTCTATTGAGGGTCATTGTCCTTTGTTTCCTGAAGTTGTTTTGTATATTTTTGTCAATTTAAAAAAATTTTTTAGGAAGGAAGATAAATCCATATCTTTTTCTCCATCTTGGCTGGCTGTGGAAGTCAAGTTTAAGTCTATTTTGAAATGTTTTAACAAGTAGACTTCAAATAAGAGTGGGAACTCTTATTGAGGATTTGTATATTTGGGGGTACTATGTTTAGTTATGATTAGTTCACCTACCATGTGAGACTAATAGCATGAAATGAATTTGTAGTTAAAATAGAATTTGGGACAGTTTACACAAAGTCATGCAGCTAATGAATGCTAGGGCTGAAATTTAAATCTCTATCTATTGGCAAATTCTGATCTTTTCTTTTTAAAAATATCCTCCTACTAGACATTCAGTACAGATTTATGCTAATGAATTTGCCTCATTAAAAGTACATTTAATAGCCTACCACTAAACAGTGTTCTGTTGGAGTCTGTGAGAGGAATTTGGCTCATGGAACCTGGTATTCTATATGATTTTCCTAATTAAGCCCAATATCTCACATTGATCCTACAAAAAGAATCAGCAAGACACCATAGTGCATCTCAACCTGAGCAAGTAAAAGTAGTTCAAAACCCACTTCCTACTGATGGTGGTTTACTAGCATCATCTATATATTTAAAAACTTGTATATATTGTTTCTATGGGGAACTTGCAGCTAAGAGTCTCATATTGGTAAACTTGAGAATTTTTACTCCATAGCCAAAGTGTATACTTTTTGTTAGAATTCAAAAAGTGGCATGATAAATGCTGTAGGTACAATTTAAGGGAAGAGGATATCAAAATTATGACTCTTCTAAAATGTTTTCAGGATCCAGCATTTCTGGATTTATAATTCCTTGAGAAGGTATTTTATAAATGAATGTTCCCTTTCATGGTAGCATTGTGCTCTCACTGGGCAAATAGGGTTTGGCCTTCAGGAAAAATCTATGCTGAGTTACTGAGTAGCCACAGAATATCAGAGTTCTCTCTGCTTACTTGTAGCCTTTTTTTGTAACATCTTTTCCTCAGTAGAAAATGATTGTAGTACAATTATGATTGTATGAATGTATGACCCTACTTCATGTACAACCAGAGAAGTGAAAAAATTGTGCCCCATTGTGTACAATGAATTGAAGAGCATTCTGCTGTCATGTATAACCGATTAGAACAAATAAATTAAAAAAAAGAGAAGGATTGTATTCTTTACCATACTGTGAAGCACTACCTGTGGTCCCTTTGTCCTCTCATACAGCCTTATATGACAAGGCAAAGTCTAGAAATCATTTCCTCTCACTACCTATTGGAATGGGAGATTCCTTTCCTTTAAATATTGTTCTTATCTGCTTATCATCTGAAAGTGAGAAACATGGAGACGAGTTGTTGACAACTCATGTACTTGTCAAATAAGTTCTAGTAACTTCTTCCAAGATGAAAAAGTCTGTCTTGATTATTTAAATAAATGAACAAAGATATTGTCTGTTACTTAATCCTGCACTGCCTCGTACACATTGTCTTATACCTGAATGCCTCTACATCTGGCACTTGAAAATATGCCATTTAGGGAGGAAAGCTGTTGAATATAAATTTAAGTCAGGTACAGTGTGGAAATGCTCATCATTAAAGAACAAAATTGTGAATTATTCTGGCAAGGGCCAATTGTCTCTCAACAACATTCCAGATTTATAAATGCAGTTGTTTCCATAGTTCAAACACTACTTATGCATTACATTTGTACTCTAAAATTCATGGTATGAATGAGCTCTGAAGGGATGAAAGTAAGATCCAGAGGTGCACTGAGAGCAAAAGTTTAATTCATTAAAATTATAAATCTGTCAGACATCTATGAGTAGATCCAAAGGGAATGTTTCTGCTTCTTCAGACCAGAGATCTTTAATTGGATCTGTTTTCAAGTTTAAGTGTTTAACAGGGTTATATCTTACTTAAGAGGATAAAAATCTAAACTCAGCCAGCAAAGCAATAATTAACTATAATCAAAATTGCCCTGGAGAAGTTCCTTGACTCATCCACAAAGTACCATATAAAAGGTCTTGTCAATACAGCCTTCTATTGTAATTCTTTAGAGAAATAATTATGAGAATCACTGAGGGAGAAACAAGTTCGAATTATTTCAACACTGTGGCTTTAAAGAAAAGTATGGAATGGAATGGAGAATGGGTAAAAAGAAATTGTAAAATTGCTTTTCTGTTAAAAATTGTCTCTGTGTCTATAAGACATTTAAGAAAATTTTCAAGTTCCTGTGAAGTATAAATGGGAAAATTTATATGAAATCACCTAGCATAGGGCCTTGCATAAAAACATACTATATTAGTTTCACACCATCATAACAAATTACCTGAGACAAGGAGATACTTTTAAATTAAGTGAAGTTTATTTTGGACATGTTTTTGCAGTTAAAATCCAGAATTGGACAACCCCATTGATTTAGGTCTCTGGGAAGAGTGGGACATAATGGTGGGAATGCATATTGGAGTGAGTGCTCATATCCTGAGCCAGAAAACTCAGAGAAAGACTGAGGTATCACAATGACTTTAATGGCATGACCTCAATGTCCTAAGGACTTCCCACTAGCCATATACCTCTTGAAGGTCCACAGTACCACCGAAGAACTCCACCCTGAGAACCAAGCCTTTACATATAGAACTTTACTGTATACTACTCAATTCAAACCATAGCAAGTACTAAATTAACATTTACTAGATTTGAATTAGGTAAAGCTTGATCATACCCATTGTGTTTGGAAAAGTTATATATAACTTGACCACTTGCCTACTGACTGTCCAGGTAGGTTGCTTTTGTGAGAGTCCCACTGAAAAACTGTTGTTCTCGTTTATTAGGACTGTGTACTTCTGACCCTTAGAACAAAAAATTTTTTGCATGAAAAATCAGCAAAAAATTAAATGCATGGCCAGTGGCAGACAGTAAATTCTGTCTAATATTTGGATTATCCATGTGATTAAGTATATGATTTTAAAGTTCTCTAGCATCTAGCTCATCAGGACAGCTTGGAACAGTTCATCAAGTTGTAGTAGAAATTTCAAACTTATTTTCTATTATATATAATAGTATAGAAGTCCCTTAAATGTAAGAAGTGGGAAACTCTCCCATTCACCTTTTGGGAAGATGACCAACAAGCAGAGAAGAAAATGTGTTCACATGCATGTAGCAAGCTGTTAATCCAGTGACCACATTTAATTCACAAATGACCACATACTGGGTGATTCCTGGGTATTCATGGAAGAGAGTCCTGGGACTTTTGCATTTCAGTGAGTGAGGTTGGAGCCACTGGGATGAGGAAATTGAAATTATTGATTGATCATGTTAGGTTGCTATGCTATAACTACACGGTCACTTCTCCAATTTCTTCTGGCCTCTCTGCTTTGTGTCTCTTTAGTATAGAGCTCTTTCTTGATCACATTATCTCTTTCACTATCTATCTTTGTATATTTCCTGATTCTTTGTTATTCTTTATCCTCTTTCTCCTTACTCTGTTCTATTTTTTTATGAGCATATATATCACCTAACATAATATGTATTTACACTGATTTTTTTCCCCATGTGTTAGCCAGACTTCTGTTGCTGTGACAAATACCCAAGATAGACCATCTTAAAAAAAAATAAATGGTTTATTTTGGCTTATGGTTTCCGAAGTTTAAGTCTATGGTCAGAGCACATGGTAGGGGACCCTGTTCACCTCGTGGCAGCTGGAAGCAAAGAGAGAGAGGAAGGAGCCAGGGTCTCAATATCTTCTTCAAGAGCTCACCCCAATGACGTTTTTTCCTTCCACTAGGCCCCACCTCCTAAGGCCTGCATTGCACCACAGGCTGGGGTCGAGGCCTGTAGCTTATGGGCCTTGTAGAGTCATTCAAGATCCAAACTATTGCATTCCATGAGAATAAAAACTTTGGTTCTTCCAATTCCATTCTTTCAGCAGTTAGAACAAAAACATATAGTAGGTGCTCTATCATAATCAGCCAGTATTAACAAATATAATTAGAAAAATGAAATTATTATACATAATATGAATTATAAAATATAAATTATTATTTATACACTACTTGTTATGAAGTAGGCACTAAATAGTTAATCAAAAATGGGAAAAAAACCCTCAGAAGTTCTGGATGCTAGCTGTCTTCCTTGTAAAGATCATAAAGTGTGTGAACATCAGACGAGGAGGCCTACGATGCTCAGTTTTCTCAATAACCTATTTATTCTTTCCTTCCAAAAGCTAGCACTGCCAAGAAAACAGTGCCCTTGAGAGGTTCACAGACCCTCAAATGTCTTTATGACTTCTTTTGATCTCAAAAGTGGTCTTTGATGTTCATTTGGTGTCTGAAGAAAGCTAGCACATGGTGAAATTTGTCCCCACATTTGTTTGGTTGACCTCATCGTCCAGGGCTCTCTCAAGCTGGAGAACACATAAAGGAGAATGAGTGTAGCTAGGGTGTGGAACACTCGCCTGACTCTCTTCTCTCTCAGAACCCTCCATCCTGGTTTGCTTTAAGAGACATAGATCTGGAGCTAATCAGTCTCCATGATGTGGTTTGGAAAATTCCTAAGCTGTTTCTCAGAGGCAGAGTTGCTTATTTTCCCAACAATGCTGTTACTTCCATAGCAAATACTAAAAGTGCAAGTTATTTCACTTGGAAATAGGAAAAACCTTAGCTAACCAGAATAGAATCGTAATGTTGGGTGTTAAATGAGCACATCTGTGCTGTGTGGGTCAGGGTGGCACAGTGGGGAAGAGCATAAACAGAGAATCCAGAAGGGCAGGCATTTCACAATGGTCCTACCACTCCCCAGCTCTGTGACCTTGGGAATAGAGCTGCAAGCTTCAGATTCTTCTGCTGAATACATGATGAAAATAATAGCAATACTTATTTTCTATGAAAGTTTTTGTAAGAAATTGAATAAGAGAATGCTAGCTAGCATTCTCTTTATATAACATTGCTATTTAACATTAGATAAGGGCTCAGACATTTAAAGGAAAGCATAATGTGGGTACTAGATTCCAGACTAACTCAAGCAGCAATTTTATTTAGATTTAGATTGCTGTTTTAAAAATGAAATATTTGTGTTGTATGTTCCGCTATTAAGTCAGTGTATCTGTTTCATTTGTAAAAATCTGCGTGTTTGTATATCTGCACATATGTCAACGATCAGATGGCTGAAAGAGGTTTATATTCTTTCACCAACTGAAAAATTCCCACGAACTTTCTGTCTCTCCAGTCTTATATGTATCCACAACTCTGATCCCACAAGATATTGTTCCTGCCTCCTAATGCTGTGAAGACAGGGGCATTGGATTCTTCCACATTTATATAAGTCAGAAGAGAACATCTGATTCAAACCTCCTATATTTTCAGTGACCAGGGTTACTATATTTAACCTATAAAATATAGGTTACCTCCTATATTTTAAGTGATTTGAAGTGGCCAGGGTTACTTTCTCATCACTTACTGAGTTGAAGCAATGTCCTAGAGGAAAGGAAATATAAATTCTATGGCTATACCTCAGTTTTAAGGTAGAGTTCATTTATTTATTTTATTACATGAATTATTTTGTGTTAAAAATAAATCATAAAAAAATAAGCACGACAGTAGTCACAACCTTTGTAACATCTCACTGTTTAAGTGGAACCGAAATAGCATTCCAGGGAGAGAGCAAAAAAGAATGCATTTTATATCCTTGACCCCTCCGGTCATCAGAGACCAGCAGCATCTTAGGCTGACAGAACAAAGTATTGGAAACCACATGGAATAAAGTAAATAAGCTAAAGGTTGAGGTGGACATGAAGAAATAATTAGGGATTTTCCTTCCTTGCCAAGCAAAGTCAATTTAGATGATGAGGGCAGAGACCAGGGTGTCAGAAGGAACAAATCTGTGGCAAGGTCTCTCATGGTCTTGAGCAATTCATTTAACCTTGCTGCCTGAGCTTCCCATTTCAAGAAATGGGGTATGGGGGTTGGAAATGGGAAAGCTAAGAAAAGAGCATATATGAAGCTATCAGAATATAAGATAATTTTTGATGAATGTCACTTTGGTTATATTATAGGAAAGGAAACCAAAAAGATAAGATTTTAATCAGATCACTGGTGGTTTTAGTATATATTGGAAGTTAATGTAAGTCTTCAGTGCTCCTCCCCTATCCCCCCCAGTTATTCTAAGATGTATCACTGGGAAGATAATGTTCTTGATTGATCATTCACTGAATTTAGGAATCCAACGTTTTTAAAACCTTTTATATAAATGGATTTTTACTGTGTGAATATATTTCTCTAACATTTTTGGACCCAACATTATGACATTGATCTGTGTTTTTTAGCTTCAAGTCAGTGGTTTTCACTATTATATACCACCATTTACTCATTCTTCCATGGAAGTACATTTGGTTGGTTCCCATTATTTTGATTGTAAAAACAAGATTCCTATGTCTGTTTTTGTAAAATCGTTTTTTTTTTTTTTTTTTTTTTTTTTTTTTAGGATATATACCCATTAGTGGAAGTGCAGGTTTATAGTTTACATTTCTTCACTTTCCAAGATGTCTAATTGTTTTTGAAGTATGTGCCAGTGGGTACTCTCACAAGTAGCATGTAAAGAGTTTCCATTGGTCTATAATCTTGCTAACATTGACCTTGTCAGACTTGAATGAGTAATAGTATCTCATTTTGCTTTTAAGGTATATTACCCTCGTTACTAATGAGCTTGAACTTGTTTTCATGTTTATTTCCCATCCATGATTAAGCTGTTGATATTTTAAGGTTTGCCTTAGTACCCTAATAGTATGACAGACTCAAAGTGCAAACTATCTACCTTGAATCTGGTAGAAATCTTTGTGAGATGCAGTCATCTGCAAGATTCCAGAAGTCCTTTTACAAAGGAACCCATAACACACTTCCTGTGAACCCTCTGGCATTGCTTTTCAAGTGTTTTCCTCAATGTCTAGCAGTTTCAGAGCAGCCAAGGTACATCAGATAACAAATCATCAGTCAGCTTCTCGGATATGAACATGCCTGTGAAAAGATTTATGTAGTTTTTTAAAATCAGAATCCCAAATGTGTTCATGACCCCAACAAATTTTAAGGGCCTCTGACACTGTTTTTGTCACTAGCTGAGTTTTGTCATTAGTTGGTTTTATTGGTTCTGTTCATAGGCAAAGTTAAAAGATATAGTGAAAATTTTTATCTGCTATAGTTAGAAAAGAATAAAATCAGGTTCTCTAACTCTGGAACCAATATTAATTATTCTAGTTTAGGATGAGTTATCTTGGGACTACTAATCATTTTTCAGTAAGCCTACAAATAAAAAAGAATCACATTTTTGATAGAAATGTTACTTTATTCTCTTTGAACAGTTTATTCCAAATTCTATTAAATTGGGCTGAGTAAGGTAGGTTTCAAGGAGTAGTGTGGGCAAATGGTCCTAGAGTGATTGGAGCACAGATAGAAGGAGGAAAGAATCTGCACGGGGGGCTACCTGGTGTGGAGTTTTGGAGTAAGAAGAATGTCTCCCCTAGCAGAGAGTAGGGAAGTGGTGGCGATAGTGAAGGGTAGGTTATATATATTTGGGTTTGATTGAATATATATTATTGATTGACGTATTATTGATTGAAGTAATATATTAAAAATAATGAGAGTCAGGTTCCATGTGGTTAAAGTAGAGGGTTTGCAAAGAGGAAAGTAGATAAATAGAAGAAATCTTTGGTGTTAGATTAGAATATGAAATATGTTTGAATTCCTGTTTTTCAATTTACAATTATATAGAAATAAATATGGATATATGTATTAACAAGGCATATACCTAGCCTAAAAAAATCTCTGCTTTAAAATACCCTGTCCACTTGAAGTAGCAAATACTCCTTAGAAAAATGCTCAAACCCAGGTTTAAGGCAGAGTATAAGATGAATCTGAAACACTTTTTTTTTTTTTTGTGGCGGTTGGGGGTTGACTAGGAACAAGGATGTGTTTTTACAGTAGGATGGAGACATGTCAGTAGGACCTGAAAACCAGAGAAAGGGCTCCCATGGGCCGAATCTATAGCAAGTTGAAGCACCAAAATAAGTAATTATAGTAATGAAATAAAGTTGATCCAGACCAGTGAGTCCATACTGAAATAAATAAAGTAAGAGCTTAATGGAGATATTTGTAGAGTTTCAAAATTCACACACAATACTTATTCAAAGGGAAAAGAGTAGCTTCCCACTGGCAAAGCTGGCAGACACTTTAAATCAAGTGATATAGCACCTGCAGAAATGGGACAAACAAAAATTGATAGGATGAATTGAGAATACAGCATCACTTCTGTGATGTTCCTGCCAAAGAATCTGAATCTAATCATGATGAAACGTTGAATGAACCCAAAGTGAAGGTATTCTGTAAAACAATGAACGACCTGCAATGTTCAAAATTGTCAAAACTGTGAAAGTCCGGGAAAGACTGAGCAAAGTTCTCAGAGGCATAACAGCTGAACCAAACGTGAGGTTCTGGACTAAATTCTTCTGTAGAAGACATTATTGAGATGTTTTACAAAATTCCAATTAGTTGTTAAGAATGTATCAATGTGAAAGTTTCTTCATTTGGATAGTTTATTGTGGTTATATATAGGAGTGTATATATTCTTACTTAGGGAAACATCTACTGAAATATTTGGGGATGATTAGACATCAGGTCAGAAACAAACTTTTAAATTGGTCCAGGAAAATAAAACTGCACATACTGTTTTTTTCTAACTTTAATGTTGTTTCAAAAATAATTAGTAAAAAGTCTATATATTCAAAGAGGCAACATGAATAAAATAAAGATAAATTATTTTAATTAAGCTTGTATACAGTATTCAAAGCCCAAGGCTCAGAAAGTACATCTATTTTAACCCAAATATATAAATCACATCCAAAATTTATAAGAACAGAGGGCACAGAGCAATACTTAAGTATGTAGGTAGGTACTATACAGCCAAATAGTTAGGGCTCAATCCCAGCCCCATCACTGTGACCTTGGGAAGTTAATTGATGTTGCTGAGCCTCAGTTACCTCAACTCTAGAAAAGAAATGATAATGTTCCCTTCCCAAAATCTTGTGACGATTAAAGAAGACAATGTTAAGCAAGTAGCATAGTGCCTGAAACTTACAAATGCTATTTATTATTAATGTTATTATTATATTTATTGTTATATTCCTCCTACCTTGTCTGTTACAGAAAGTTAACCTATGTTTGCATCCCTTCCCCAGTTTTGGCCTTTTGGGTAGAAAGCATTTCAGATTCTTTGCAAGTGCTTTTGAACCCAGAAGATGGTGTAAAAATAAGAATAACAGTAACAACAATACAATTGCTATGTCACATGAGGTTAAGAATACTCCTTTTATAGCTAGGGAAACAAATGTGTAGTATTAGTAACTTTATCATGTACATATACACACACACACACACACACACACACATAACTTATGTAACACACAATATGTACACAAACACACCAACCAAGTTTACATTCCTTTGACTTAAGGCTTTCTTCCCTTTCTTCAAAGGTAGCTATGCTTTCCTCTAAAAATCCTACTTATTAGTTCCAAAGATGTTGGATCATAGCAACAAATAAAGGCTGGTACTTACCAGGAGCTCCAAAAAATATTTATTATGTTGAATTTTGTTGGCTATTTAGTGTTTATAGTGTTAATAATCAAAGCTTCATACCATTATATGAATGACTTTATCAAATCTTTTGTGAGATAGATTTGATGGGGAAGGGAAAAAATGACATGTCTTTGGTGCTTTGCAGAATGAGATCCTGGTGTTTTTGAATTGGTAAGGAGGCATAGAAAGTCTAAGAACAGAATTCAACCTCAAATTTGACAATTTTTCATAGGGCCAGCTCTTCCTCCCACTTTTCTTCAAGAAACATCTAACCTGACTTAGTCTCTGGCCAAAACATTTTAAAACCATTTTTATAGAATTATTTTCTATGAATAGTTCCTTTTGTGTGTTCTTTTCAATACACAGAGAGTCTGAGAGAGAAAAAAATTCGCTAATTATCTTCCCCTTTATAAATGCACTTCATATGCTGGGGAACCATGTGTGAACAAACCCTTTTTTTCAAAATTAAACAAGAGCAGTTGCTTTACCCATCTGATCCACTTCCCAATAATTGAATATGTTTATCTTTTTCCTTTGGGATTGCTTCCAAACCTCCCTCTTCTTTGGATGTGAAGCTTCAGACTGTCTCCACTGTTCCAATGGGAGCTTTTCTCAATTCAAATATAGAGCTTGGAGGGATAGTCTGATTTTGTTCTTATATACATCTTATCACAATGTGACCAGTACATAGGGTTTGTGGCTTATGTTCAGAAAGTTTCATTAAACACTTGTGGGTACGGTTTTACCGTGCTGGGACAATATATAACAAATTACATGGATAAAAGTCTTTCTTTCTGAGAAGCAAAAATAAATCAGATGGTACAATTTATTTTTTATAAAATGAGAAATTTTAGATGGTATATGAAATAGAAGTTTACAGAGTAGCAAACTCCTAATTAAGAAGTTATTGATATTAAGTCTAATATACATATAGCTTTATCTTTTACCTGTAATAAATATTATCCGCACTTTACATAGAAATGGTTTATATTGACAGGAATTAATGAATTTCACAACATTGTCTTAAGTCATTGGAAAATAAGAAAATTAGAACAATATTCTTAGAATTGGTTAATCTTGATCTTTTCTGTTCCTGAATTTATTTCACAAGGAAAACACTCCAACAATATGGAGATTTAAGCTGATAGAAATTTAAGACATTTCAATAATATAGAGATTTAAGCAATATAAGTTATAACAATTTCTTAAATGGTAAAAATATAACTAAAATATTTTAGATTGGAATTTTTCCCTTTGGAGGTATTGACAGCTTATGATTAGAACAAAAATGTTTTATCTATTGTTCAAAGAGATATTTTATTTATATTGTCACAAAGAAGAAAAAGATCTTTTAGGTCACCCAGTACTTGGATCTCACTTAAATGAGACTTAAAGTCCAAGAAAGATTGTGCTCTGTAGAGATGAACTTGTTCTAAGTCTTTGAAGATCAAGTGCAGAGAGATTCCTTATCTTCAGCGAGGATATTGCACATATGCTAGGAAAACCAGGCCTTGTCTTTCACCAAATTGGGGCTCAGGGTAGAGATCCTAGATGATCAATTTGGAACTGATGAAACCTATTTGTGGAAATAATGAACAGTATAATGATCATAATAAGAGCTAAGAAATGAAGAAAATAATTCTTTTTTTCTTCTCTTGTAAACCCTCACAAGAGGCCTGTGGACCTCCTTTAGAGGGGGAGGCATATTTAATCCTGATATACATGCATAAAGCATTTAACTTAAAAGGGAAAGAAAAATTATGCCTGGGTAATTGTTCCTGAGAGCAAATTTACTGTGAAGAGAGAGAGAGAAACTCTGTGTGTGTGTGTGTGTGTGTGTGTGTGTGTGTGTGTGTGTGTGTGTTGCTTTTCTGGGCACACACAGAAGACAGATTGTTGACAGTAAATGTTTAGTCAAGGGTGCAAACACTTTTGTTTTAGTTGCAGATCATCTTTGCTAGCCAGATGATATTTTCTCCTTTTAATCAGCACCACAGAAGCTTTTGTGCATTCGAAGTGTGCTGCTAAATATGATAGATCAGCCCCATCTTTCAATTTAGTCCCAGTAGGAGAATAAGCCATTCTTCTTTTGGTAGGTGACAGACGGGGACTCTTTATGTTACCTAAAGCTCAGCTGTGTGAAGGCTTTGAGAGATGGTGCTATCATGTTGAACTTTCTTGAATCATTTACCAGAAGCCAGTGACTGTCTCCATTTCCCACAAAGCACTGCTTTTGAATTTGAATGCTCTTTGGAAATGAGCCTGTGAGGGCAACATGTACACATTTCAGGGCATTATTTAACTCGCTTTATGCTTAATAGGTGTATTGAGACAAAAGCAATTAATAGATGAGGAAGGTTCTGGCTTGGCCAGCCTAGTCTCTATCCTTTCCTGTACACAGAAGATAGCTCCACCATCTCCAGGCAATGCTTTATACTTTTATGATGCAAAACTGGTGAAATGGGGACAAGATAGAAAGACCAAGAGCAAAGCTGATAAATTTTTGACAGAAAAGCAAAAAGCACTGAAGAGAATGATAGTGTCCATGGGTCTGTAGTCAAGCCATTTTTTTTTTTTTTTTTGCTGGAGGCTTTGGAAAAAATGATGGACTTTATAAAGATAGAAGTCTGAGTAGTAGATTGATATGCAAGTATAATGAGTCCTTCTGGGGTCGGAAAGTGAGAGGCTCCCAGGGGTTTGGGGGACTATGAATTAGGGAAGGAGAACGGATCTTCATTTGTTGTTTACATGCCTGTATCCTCTTTAAGAATGTTGAGAGAGATGTACACAAACATTGGATGTCCTGTCAGCATTGCACTCCTGTGAACGCTCACAGTCCTCTGGGAGGCAGCCATGTGACGAGGGTTTCCTTGGCTGCATCTGCTTGACAGCCCTGACCTCTACAAGTGGGCATTTTCTGTTGGTGCTTCCCACTTCACAGTTTGATATGCTGGAAAATTCCCTGCGATGAGAGGTTTTCTGTGAGTACATGAATATCATTGAACTGATAGAATCGTTTATCTGCAAGGCCATTTTAGACACCCATGAAGTATTCTCTGTTACCTGGGCAGTATTTCTATGACTGTGCTATATCGTAAAATAAAGATCTGTGATTTTTGTTAAGAGAGACAAGATGGTGAGTGACGATGACAGAGGACAGCATCTTAAAAGTCTGAAGGTGAACTGGAAAAAAATAAATAAAATCAAGTTTCAAGAGATTTATATGCCAACATAAGTCTAGAGAAAACATGGCGGGGTATGTAGAAATAAATAAATATACAACGGAGCTATCAAATGGCTTAAAACCTCTTTTTATTCAAAACACTCCTTTGGGGTGAAACTCTGATCACTTTCAAGATGGTCTATTGCATATCTGTGTTTTTTTTTTTTATGGGGGTGAGGACTTTTACTTTAAAACAAATAATGAAAAGTCCTCAAAGGAAAATCTGAGCCTCTCTTAGGAATTGGTTCCCTCTCTAAGCCCACATCTCTGATTCTGTATGATGTAACCAATTTTCTGACTTTTGAAGTCTTTTCGCCTGCCCACACAGGATTGATGAGGCTGCATCTACCCAAAAGAAAGATAGTAGGTTGTAATAAACTGATTTAAATTGTCAGCAAGGCTGGTCAATCGTGTTAGAGTGACCCAATCACAGAAGTGGTATAGTCCTGAATGCAGACTAAGGTCATGAAGACTCTGAGAGGGAGGAGAGAAGCCTCCAGAACACAGCTGAATGTGCCCCCACCCCCCAAATTTTTATGTTTAAACTTTATTGCCATTGAGGTAGGGCCTTTAGGAGGTGAATAAGCTGTGGGAATGGCATCCTCATGAATGGGATTAGCAACGCTATAAAAATGCTTGAGGAAATTAGCTAGGTCCTTTTACCTTCCCTTCCATTACGTGGGAAGGCAGTGTTTGTCCCCTAGAGAGAATTAAAGAAAAGTTAAGTGTCATCTTGGTAGCAGAGACCAGGCCCTCACCAAGGCCTTGAATGAGCAGGTACCTCAATTTTAGACTTCCAGCCTTGAGATCTGGGAGAAACAAATTGCTGTTGTTTATAAATTACCCAGCTTCAAGTGTAGTCAGCACAAACAGACCAAGGCATCAGTTTTTCAGGCTCTCTCAGGTTATGTTTGCTCACCTCTTACTTTGTGAATAGACCATATTGTTAATTACAATGAGAAGCCTCACTTGAAGAATGATGATTTCAGAGGAGGATTATATCATTCTCTAGTTGTAACAAAGAATTTGGAAAGGGAGAAGCATGGAGATACATTTTCTTCTATGTTCTGTAAGCATATTTATCCATATACTTTGTAGATACTTAGTAATCTTAGAAGGTAGGTATTTATACTAGTTAGAATATATAATTAAAGTTGCTTTAATAAACATACCCCGAACTTGCATTGATCTAATACAATACATATTTATTTCTAATTTATGCAGTTCAAAGTGGCTGGTCTTACTTGGCAGGTCTTCTACATGATCACACAGAGATTTAGAGACTCCTTCAAGCCTGTAACCCTGTTGTGCCCTGGAACATGAAGTTCTCTGCCAGATTCTTTTTATTAAGTCAGCAGACAACAAACAGAGAGTGTGATGTCACTTGGAAGATTTGTGGGGACCAGATCTGAAGGCAGCATCCATCATGTCTGTCCTTATCCTAATGGCTAGAGCCATAGGGCCACAATAAACAGCAAGAGAAGCTTGACATAGAGTCCAGGTCTGTGGCCAGAACGAAAATGAATAGGGCTTGGTAAGAAACTAGCCAGCCTTTGGCATAGGTTCCCCAATTTACTGATGGGGAAGCAAACATAAAGAGGTGTACTGAAGTCACCCAGCTAACAGCTGGTGAGCTCCAGTCAGAACAGCACTCTTAACCATGGATTAACCTTTCGGGGTATTTTCTATTGCTTCAAATGAATAAAATGAGGCAGAGGAAAATCATAAAATGCAGCAGATGGGATTCATGTTCACCTACTCCATGAAATGGCAACATCCATTCAAGCTGAGTGTGTGACCCACTGATTTCAGTGGCTTTTCCTGAACATTTGGGGAAGAGGGCTTGTGTTCCGATTTTGGAGAATATTCTAGATTGAGCCAACCTACACTCTGTCACCTGAAGCCCCGGTTCTCAACCACATGCGCCTACGGAGGCAAATCAATAGAATTGGGGCTATGGATTTGAATCAAGGAGTCAAACTAATAGACAGGCAGTGTGGCCTGAGATTAAGAGGCAGACTCTGAAATCTACGAAACCCAACCCAAGCTCTGCTGATTGCTGGCTATGTGACTTTGGTCACTTTATTTCTCTGCTCTACAACTTTCTGGAATAAAACGTTGATAATGCCTGCCTCACAGAGCTGTTATGAGTGTTGAATTAAATCATGTAAGGTTCTTAGAATTGTATCTGATCTTTCATAAGCAATCAGAAGGGGTTAGTTTTTTACCATATTGTTAATACCATCTATTTACTTACTGATGCACAAAGAAAGTTGTTATCTCAGTGAAGAGTAACTTCATCTGCTCAATAGCTCATGCTCTTGGAATGTGGCCTTTCTCTTCCCCAAACTCTGATCTATCAGTAGGTCCTGCCAACTCTATGTCCAATGTATTTACTGTATTTATTCCTTTACATCTGCCCTGCTCCTCTCTAGCACAAGCCTCATTCATACCTTGCTCAAACCATTGTAAAGAATTGTTAAAAGTTTTCTCTTTCTCCTTATATCCCCTGCAATCTAATCTCCACACAAAAGGCAGAGTGATCTTTTCTTCCTCCAGCTTTATAAACATAGAGCATTGTAACTATAGTCACTATGTTCTGCATTAGCTCTTTATTAGATTCATCTTATAACTGTAACTTCCAATAGCTGATCTATTCTCTGCTTATACATATTTGACTTTTCTGAAATCTTCCTGCATCCAGATTTCTGGTTAAAGATAGATGCTGGGGCCAACCATCTAGACTCAAAACCTCACACCTTCTCAGACAAAGTGAGTTTTGGAAAAATGGAGTAACTTATGCAAGGGTTCTGAGATGGTGTGAAGTTTTGAGTGAGGTTTTGGCCCCAGAATCTATCTTTAACCACCAAGTGAAGCCTTCTGTTGAAGTCCTTCTGAGAGAACTTGCCTGTTCTCTGTGCCACTGTACCTACCCCAGTACCTCACAGGGGACACATGGCTCAATTAATGTTTGTTGAACTTAGACTGATGTTCTTACATAACCACAGCCCTGTTTTGTTTTCTGCACACAGAGAAGAAACCTCTTATGGAAATGATAAAGCCCAGTCTCTTGTTTCCAGAGCAACCAGAGGCTGGTGCTCAATCAGGCTACCCCAGGAATCTGGTTGGGGGAAGATTCCAGATGGCCCCCTGGCAGATCCTGCATGGAGTCTTGGGAAAGTTTCTTGGGGTTGCTTTCTTTAAGTTTTTTTTTTTTTTTGAGTTAGTCATAAAACAGTTCAAGGCAAGCCTCAGCAATTGAATGAAGCCCTAAGCAACCTAGTGAGACCCTGTCTCAAAGCAAACAAACAAATAGACATCAACAAAATAAAAAAACCCAACAACCACAACAAGGTAACAGCTTCATTTTACCAGCTCTAAAGGGAATAAAATGCAGGTATAGAACATGAGCAAAGAAAGAACTGACATAATCTCCTCATACCTTCCCTGCTATCAGGAATGGGCACAGAAAATTTAAGCTGTCTTAGGTTATATTTCTGTTACTTGCAGCTCAGTCCTAGGGAAACTCCCTCCCCCGTGGTCTCTGTCTCTGCTATGCCTCCTCTGAACTCCCATAGCCTCCTGGATGGACATGTACCCCTTCACTTCCACATTATACAGAAATGAATTCGTTATCTGTTTCCTTTCCACTCTAAATGCTAAAGCCCTGTGACAATACCACTTATGTACCACAGTACAGTTCATAACATATTCTTGATGGATGTTAGCTGAGCCAGTCTGACCTGCCTTGAGAGTGAGGGAGAGACTCATACTGGGTGATCAGAAGTTATTTCCTAACTACACTGGCCGTCTCAGTCAGGTGAAGTCTGTGCATTGATCTTGCTTTGGAATTGGGCCCGACTACAAAAAGATTTATCTAGACACACTAGAATCTGGTCTTATTCCAACTAGTTTTAACTGGATGAATATGCTCTTTCAATGCCATGTTCCCATTTCCCCCATCTCTTCCTGCACTGCTGGTTATTTATATATTTAATATGCAAATATAGATGCACCAGCTCATATATCAGGGCCCTGCCCTGACATCCCTGGGGCCTATTAGAAACAGATCTGTGCATCTTGATTAGAACAAGTCCCTTTGTGGCCTTCCATTCAGCTGGGCTGACTGTGTTTACAGTCTGGGGCTTCTCTTTTTTTTCTCTCTTTGTATCACTGGTGTTTGTGTAATCATTGTTCAGTTCTCTTTTTCTGGACATCTGCTATGCAGCCAATCCTAAAAGGAGAAAAAAAAAAAAACTAAATGAATTGACAACAGCACCCCCCTCCTTACACACACTCTGATAATTCAGATCTATTTATATACAAGACAGTGATTTGTATCATTTGCAAAATCAACTGTTAATATGCTGAGAGCCATAAATAACTTATGATTTTCTTAATCATCATTTCTTTCAATATTAAAAACAAACAAGAGAAATTGAATCACCATGTTCTTCACAACATTAATCCTGATATGCACTAAGTAAGTAAAAGACACTTGGGTCTGTGAGCCCTGGAGCCATCAAGTCTCTCTTCTCATTGCAAATTCATGCAGCAAATATGTGTATGACACTGAGTGCCCCGCATGTCAGAGAACAAAGCAAAAGGGCTTTTTTTTTTTTTTGAATGTTGAGTTAATTTGTTCAATACATCCTTCAACACATACACAGTTGTCTAAATGACTTTGAACAATTCTGTACCTTTTGGGACAACCCTTAGTTTTCTATTTAAATTTAAAATCCAAACAGTATTCTTCCATGCCTGACACAGGGTGCATAGAAAAGGGGCTTGATGCTCTTTTTTGGAGAATATTTTTCTGGCACATAGCAGAAATAAAGAATTTTTGAATCAAAATGAGTATTTGCAGTTAAACTTCAATAAAAAATGTCCAGATGATACTGCATGAGACGCTTACATTTCTCTAATGTTATCTTTTGCTTCTTTTGCTCTCAGTGAACCATTAGCCGTTAGGTGAGCTGAGAACCTTGCTGTCCCATTTTTGACCTTGTGCTTTTTACTCCATTGACCTTTATGGGTCTCTAGGAACACTGTTTTGAAGGTTCTAGAAGTAAAGAAAACCCATTATCACCATTCAACTTGTGTTGTTTCTTGTAATGGAGAGGAAATGGAAAAAAAACCCGAGAAGCCTAAGAAGAAAGGAAAGAATATATTTCATGCAGCAAACACTTATTGAACATCTTACACATACCCTTGTCCAGACCTGGAAGATAAAGAGGTAAACAAGATGAATTGTGGTGTTCTTATGAAGAGAGAAGAGAGTAAACAAGCTATAGCTATTCCTTGTTTGAAGGGGTGGGAGGGCGGGGGTATGTCTTGACAAATCCATCATGAATTAAAGCTATTGCAAATCAAAAATGCATTTAATATATCTAACCCACTGCACATCACAGTCAGCAACATAGGGTTCTTTCCTCTCCTGAGCACATGACTGACTAGACACTGCAGCTCACTGCTGCTGCCCAGCATTGGGACCAAGTATTTGACTACAATATCACTAGACTGGAATTGGGGGAGGGTGGACCCACAAAGTTCAAAATTCAAAGTATTGTTTTTACTGAATGAGTATCACTTTCTTGCCTTGATAGTGTCAAAAAATGATAACTTAAACCATTTAACTCATTGTAAGTCAGGGATCAACTGTTCTATGTGTAGAAAAGTAGAAGAGGTAATTTTGGTGAATTAAGATACAATGTTGTGGCAGAGAGACCATGAAAGGCCAGTCACAGGAACATCAAGGTGAGGGAAACCTAAGGGAGAACCAGAAGCTCTGGACTTGGTAAGATAAAGGATCAGATAAGAAGCTATGAACCTGGTGTAGATTCCCCTCTTAGTTCCTGCTTCCTGCCCTCTACTTCCCAGACAACCCTTGATCTCTGATACTCTACAGACTCCCAGAGGCAAGGCCTCCCAGAGGCCAGATCCCCAACCACCTCCCTATATAAGTCAGCTTTGTATAAACAAATAACTGATAAGAAAAACTAGACTCTCATTAAGCCAATTCACACTGACTTGTGAAAGAATTACTACCTGATGCATTTTCATTGAAAGGTCGAACTTATTAATGAAAACAAATTTCTTCATCAGTCATGTTCAATACTTTTTTTTGTCTTGACATCATTCAAGATGTCAAATACCCGACATGGTCATGGTGACTCCTTGCATTTGTGATTTCCTGTTCAATGTCTGTCTTACTTAGTTTTGTTTTATTTCCACCAAAGCTACTTGAGGGCAGGAGATATGTCTTACTCCATATTACTCAACATGCAACATCTAGTGGGCTACAGGTATTCTATTATAGCTTCAGAATGAACATTATTGAATCAAACCATATATTACAGTTTAGATATGAGTTGGGCCCCAAAAGCTCATGTGTGAGGCAATGCAAGAATTTTCAGAGGTGAGAGGATTAGGTTTTGAGAGCCTTAACTTAATCAGTAGATTAATCCATGCAAGTGGATTAACTGGGTAATAACTCTAGGCAGGTAAGGTGTAGCTCAAGGGGGTGGGTCACTGAGGGCATGTCTTTGGGGTTTATATTTTGTCCCTGGTGAGCAGAGTTCTATCTCTTCTTCCTGCTTGCCCCCTTCTAAGCAGCTTTCCTCTTCCATGTCCTTCTGCCATGATGTTCTTCCTTACCACAGGCCCAGAGCAATGGAGTCAGCCGCCTATGAGCTGAAATCTCAGGAACCATGAGTACCAAATAAAATTTCCTTCTCTAAAATTGTTCTTTTGGTCATGACAATGACCAAAAAGCAGTGAAAAGCTGACTAAAACATCATACTAAGATAAAATATAAATAAAATTATTATATTAAAGTCATTTCCAACATCATCTTCCCCCAGAACCCAGCAAGGCTTAATATTTTAGACTCATTTCAGACTGAATATTAAAATCAAACAAGGGTCTTTAAAAATATACCAATACCAGTCTACATTCCGTATCAATTGCATCAGAATCTAGGAATGGGACCTGAATATCAGTATCTTTAAAAAAAAAAAATCTCTCTAGGTTATTCTGATATGCAGCTAGGCCTGAGGACCACAACTCTATGCTTCAGACATTTGTGTACCTGGTTGGTGTCCTGGGGCGATGTAGAGAGCAGCTACCAGAGTCTTCAGGGATTACTAGAAGGTAGAATTTTCCAGAAAGAAGAGGTTTGTGACAGTAAACCTCTAGGCCTCAATAATGATAATTTGGAGAATTTTGGACAGAACCTCAAGATGTATGTGACCAAAGAGGATGAAGGCAAATTGGCCTCTTTTAGCATAATGAGTTCCTTAATGTTCATTTTTAAAGTGATTATCAATCATCAAGTGGCTGAAGCCATTGTCAGGTACTTTTGCAGAAATATAAACCATGATAGTAGGGAAACAAAAAGGAGAGAGTCTGAGGGCAGATTTGTGTCAATCTTTTTAAAAAAGATGACTTGAAAAATTAAATCTTATTTGGCTATATGAACTTATTGTGCTAACAAATATTCACAAAATGTTGTTCCAGCCCAACTATCTCACTTAAATAAGCATTCAGAGTAAAGACCAGCTGCATAAAGCCAAAGCCGACCTTGCCTTCCATTCCCAGGTCCAGGGACTTATGTTTCAGAAAAGGAAACTGGACCCCAGGTTTTACTTTTTCATAATGGTACCTGCCTTGAGACTTTAAGCTAACAAATGGTTATGTTTTATGACAATTGTCCAAACTGAAATCTTCATCCACTGAAAGCCCCACTAATATAGCTTAAACGTGTATCCTTTTTAAAGGATACATGATATCCAAGTTTATCACTGAAGATATTTTGGGGGAATAATTTTAAATACCACAAAAAATACAAATAGGATAAAGTCTGATCTTCCATGGATATGTAAACTATCATTCTGCTAAATGAATATAAAATATGGCCAAAATTTTGTTTCCTAAATATTATGATTTCTACTTTGGCAACGATGCCTGCCAATGAATTCAGACACCTGAGGCTCACTAAGCACTTTAAAAATAAACACTAAAAAGCTCATTATGTGACAAACGTTTGTAAAAAAAAAAATAGTTTCAGCCCATGAATTTTATTTAAATAGGACCTAATATCTGAAAGTAGCCTTAACACAGGTTTTTGATTAAAAGCTGATTTTTGGATCAAATCCTGATTCCAACATTTTATCTTATCACTACTCATTCAACAAATATTTATTCAGCATTCACTAGTGACAAGCATGGTTTTGAAAGATTGAAATGTACCACTTTGGTAAACCAAAGTGGCAAAAAAACCTTGCTCTTGAAACTTATATACTATGGAAGGGGACTGATAATAAAAAACAGTCTGCTAAACTTGATTTCTTACCAATTTGTATAAACATCTTTAAAAAGGATACATGTTTAAAATAGAGGTACTGGGAATGTTGTATGGGTTGGATTGTATTATAATATTAACAGATTTCGCTCAGGGTAGATTTTGTTTAGAAAGTAGTATTTGAATAATTGTTGCTTGAGGGATGCTAGGAAGTTACCCTTATAAATACCTAGAGGAAGTGTGTTCAGAAGTGTGAAGCCTGGTACCAAGAGTATCCTGATGTGTGTAAGGACAGCAAGGAGTAGAGTGGCTGGAGCCAGGTGAGCAAGGACAGAAGTATGAAATGAGGTCAGAGAGGGTGGAAGAGAGAGGCAGGACCCAGGGTCTTTTGGGCCACTGTTTTTCTTCTAAGGGCGAGTAGTAGTCAGTAGAGGGTTCTGAGAACAACGGCATGATCTGACTGATGTTTTAAAAAGTGTCCTCTGGACAAGAGTTTTCTAGCATGACAGTGTGAGGAACTCCATGGATCCACTCACCAGGAAAATAAGAAATTATTTTAAAACAATAATCATTAAAAGTTTTTGGAAATGAAACAAAGTGCATACAGCAAATGAAGAAATATTTATTTAGGAAAATCTATTTAAACTTGGTAAAAAACTGAAAGTCTGTGATATTTGAATCTCAGCCCAGACTCTCTTGGCTCCCTCCAAGCTCAACCAAGTAGAAATGCCACTCCAGAATGGTACAGTCAGGAGTACAGGGCTGTGTCCCACTCTGCCCAGCTCCTAGTTGGAGGGTTATCATCTTGGTAAGAACAAAATGTGTTTCTCATCCTGCCCCGGTTATGTTTGGCTGAGGCTTAGTTTCAGGTGTGAATGAAAACTTGAAGCTCTTCTTTCTGCCTTGCTTCCGCTCATGGGATGTCGCCTTTATGTTGGGCATAGCACCACTGAGAACATTAGGATTTCAGTTGGCTGATACAGTGGGGAATTTCCATGCCGAGAAGACCTGGGGCTTCTGTATATCTAACCCCTGAATACTCAGCTCCTGTAGTGGAGGTGCCACTCAGAGAAGGACACCATTGTCCCTGCTTTTAGCATCAGTGCCACTGCTCAGAAACCACTTGGGGCCGTTGGGGGGTAAGCAGGCTATAGAACAGAGTGCCAATTTCCTTACTAATGGAGGAGACTGCCTTTATTTGCAGCAATATAGAAAGCTTCAAGTCTAAAGTTACTCTCAAAAAGAGTGGAAAGATGAAAGGTAATTGGGAGGCAATTGAGAGATTCTTTGGAAATATAGGCCAGGTTGCAAATAGTTTTATAAAGAAAAATGGGGAAAGAGACAGCTAGGAAGAGTTTTCCTGGGCTTAGAACAAATCTTAAAAACAGATTTGAGGAATTATTTCTTCCAAGGAGCCAAAATTTGATGGAATTAGTCCACAAAGCAATTTTTACTCCCCAAACATTGCTATAAACAATAGCGATTAGCCCCAAATTAGTAGAGGTTAGTAGCTAAATGCTTTGTAAAAAATATTTTGAGATGAATGAAAATTAAGACACAACATCACAAAACTTATAGGATGTAGCTAAAGGAGTCCTTAGTGGAAAATTTATAGCTATGAATTCCTACAGTAAAAGAGAATAAATCTCAAATCAAAACCTCAACTTCCACCTTAAGATACCAGGACAAGGAGATCAAGTTAAACCTAAAACATGCAGAAAAAGGTCAATAATAAAGATTAAAGAGGGAATTAATTGAGATGAAGTATAGAAAAATATTATAAAAATGCATGAAAACAAAAGCTGGTTCTTTGAAAAGTTTAACAAAATTGAGAAAACTTAGCTAGACTGACCAAGAAGAAAAGAGAAAAAAACTAAAATTACTTGAATAACAAATGAAATAGCAGGGCTGGGGCTGTAGATCAGTAGAAGAGCGCTGGCCTAGCACATCTGAGATACTGGGTTCCATCTTCACCCATAAAATAAAGGCATTATGTTCATCTATAACTACAAAAAATTAAAATAACAAAAAGAATGCTGTGCATGCTCAGGGAACAAATATCCCCTTTACTCTTAAAAAAAAGTGAAAGAGAGAACATTACTATCAACCTTGAATAGATAAAGGATAACTATAAACAATTGTATGAAAATATTCTAGATAAAATGGATAAAGTTCTGGAAATAAATAAAAAGCTTACTCTGGTTACTGTGTTTAAAATTGCATGTATGGGGACAAGAGTGATCACAGGGAGACCCATTAGCTATGCAGGACAAGAGGTGATGGTGGTTTGTGAGGGCGGATCAGAGTCTGAGTCTATTTGGAAGGTAGGGCCAGTGAGATCTGATAGATTGGATGTGAGAGGGAGTCAGAGATTGGATATTGAGGACAGGTGGATATTTGAGTCTGGAATTTAGAAGGGTCCCTTTTTGCCCTCTACTAGCACTGTTTACCCTTCTTCCTTCTGTTTTGTGTCCCAGGAAGCTGACCTCCTATAGTGTCTAAGGCACAAGGGGAGGAGCTATCGATGAGAGGGGCACAAAGTGCATAAGAACATCAGCTCATCTCTTGTTCTTTGGCTTTCCAGTGTTATATTCAATCAGTGAGAAATGCTGGTAGGAGATTCAAAGGAAGGAGGATTTGCTTCAAGCTGGTTCTACTCTTCCACTGAGAGTTATAGCCCATGTCAGTGGATACCTCTCTCTCTCTTTCTCTCTCTCTCTCTCTCTTCCTTCCTCCCTCCCTCCCTCCCTCCTTCCCACTATGCTCCCTTCCTCCATCCTAGTAACAACTGCTTCCTCCCTTCACTCATTTACCCTTCAGGGCTGGTGGAACAATAGCCTCCTTTATCAGCACTGGGCCACTGTCCTTTGTGGTCTCCCTGTATCCTGTAACTAGCCTTTTTATTAAACTGCCCTCAAATTGCCCAATTAAAATATGCCATCTGTTTCTTGCCAGAACTATGACTGATAGAAAACGAAGATCAGAAATGCAACTTTGGACTTACTGGGTCTGAGATATGAAAGGGGAGAGGAGAATAGATAGTTGGATATTTGAGTCTGGAATTCAGAAGGGAGGCCTACAGTTAGGCATTTGGTGCCATTAGCAGAAAGAAGATATTTAAAACCAGCAGACTGATGGGATCATTGAGGGAATGGAAGGAAGAAAAAGAAAAGGAAAAAGACTGAGGTCTGAGGGTTAGTTAGCCTCTCTTATGCTAAGGAGTTGGACAGATGTTGTAGGAGTCAACTGAGGAAAGCTTATGCAGGAGGGAGAGTGATCTACTGTGTCAAGTGCTGCCACAGAGATTAGGCACAGGCAGAAATAAGAACTGACCACTGAATTTAACAATATCAGGTCATTGTTGACCTTAGCAAGAGCACTTTCAGTGGAGAGAGGTAAAAAGCCTATTTATGGTGAGTTTAAAAGAGAATGAGACCTGGAGAAGGCAATTTTAAGCAAGTCTTGAATTGTGCTACAGATGAACAATATGTGGGCAGTGGCTGGGGAGGAAAGAGAGACTTTGCCTTTGTGTGTACTTATTTTTGTTTTATTAATATATTAGAGAGAAATAGCAGTGTGTTTGTATACTAATAGACTTGACTCAATAGGAAGAAAAGAATAATAATGCAAGTGAAAAATGGGAGAATCGCTGCAGGATGCCCAAGGTACAAGGAGAGAGATGTCTGAGATATAAGCAGAGTACAGATGCTTCATCCATATAACCAGCAGGAAGGTAGAGTGTGAAGAATCAGAATTTCTCTTGTGATTGTAGTTTTTCAGTAAATTAAGAAGCAAAGTGGTCATCTGGGGGTGGCTGGAGATGTTGGAAATTTAAGAAGTTGTGAAAACATTAGGGATGTTGGGAAATGTAGTCTGAATGCTGGCAGTATCAAGGGACCACGTAAATGAAGTTCATTATCATGAATTTAATGTGGTAACCTGTTCAGAAAGAAGGATATAGATGTGGAATAAGTAGATAATTTGTTCAAAGAGGAGTTGGGGTTTTACTAAGCAAGTATGACAAAGCCATAAACTCTCTCAACTTCTGTTTTCTTTTTTGTAAAATGAAGATAATAATACCATGAGGATTGATATGTGCATTAAACAACAAATACATGATTATTGCAGTGTCTGGTTCATAGTATATGCAGAATAAATTTCTGCTGGGATTATTGTTAATAGAACATGTATTTGGGCTATGAAAAATTCCAAAATGCAAATCACATTTATAGCTAACAAATGTTTCCATTGCCTAATTGCAGTTCCTTTCAACTTACCACTTGGGGACCTAGTGACTACATCTATGGTATCTTTGACTCAAATCATTTCTGTTCTACTGGACATCAGCCTGTAAAATGTATCTCAAGAGAGTCATTTGTATATCTCTGCAATGCTTCAATTCCATTGTAGAACAACATTTGGAAAACCCAGTCTGGTTAGTTTGCGAGAGAGACTTCTAACACTTGATCTTTTTGCTAAATTCTTGGCAAATAGCCTTAAGGCAAATAAGAATTGAGTTGCTTGGATTAGTAAAACTTTGAAGTTATTCCTCTGTTTTTAACATTAGTACTCTAAAAATGTAAATTCCATGCAAGAACAGATAGCTTGTATGTCTACACTACTTTTCAAACATCATTTATTTTATTCTGGACATTGATTATACTTGATTAAGTGTTCTATATCAAATTATTTTGTCTATATTACTTCAAAGACTGCTTTGAAAAAAATCTATGTTATCCACTGGTACATTCTTGAAGAGAATGATATTATCTTGGCTGAGACTTTCCTTTTTCATTTGTTTCAGGAAAAATTTGTACTCAATTGTGGAAGCATTTTTTTTATTATTATTATGGCTGCTTTAAATCTTTACCATGAAATTCCAACATCTGACTCATGTTGAGTTGTCAATTGATTGTCTTTTCTCATTCAAATTGTGATTTTCTCAGTTCTTAGCATGAAAGGTGATTTTCAATTGTATTCTGAACAATTTGTCTATTATGTTAGGAGACTGAGTCCTATTTAAATCTCATTAATTTAGCAGGCAATCACACTATGTAGGTTTAGCACATGGATCTTGGCCAACTGTTACCTGTTGTGCATCCATTAGCAGTTTAATTTTCTGGAGATATGGCTATTTTTTGTTTATTTGTTTTAGTTCATCTTGTACTGCAGATTCTCAGTGATCTCTGCTGGTGCCTGAGGGGGTAAAGAGATTTTCCCTGGCCAGGCTGCTGGTTCTCTCTTGATATGGGACAGCCATAGCGGGATTTTACTTACTGGTGTTCCCAAAATGTCCCCATATCTCTAGACATGGAAGGGCAGTCTTGAGCCTATGGGAACAAAGAGCTTTCACAAGTCAGAATGCATGCTGCAGCGGGGTCCCTCTGGTGGGTTTCAGCTCTTCCACCACCACCCAGATGTCTCTAGGCTGCAAATGCAATTTTAAAGTGTAAGTTACTTTCCCTTTTCTACAAAATTAAATTCATAATTAACATTAAGAAGCCTGACAGTATCATTAAATACATAAACAACAGAAAGGAATTTAGTGTTTTTATTTAGAAATTTTCACTCACAGAAAAGTTGGATGAATGACACAGTACACTCATACATCCTTATCTAGATTTACTTTCTGCAAAGCTGGCAGATAAAATATAGGATTCCTTGTTATTTCATATAAATAACAAGTATTATTTAAGTATGAATATGTATGTAATATTTTGGACAGACTTATGTTGAAAAATTATTTGTTGTCTCTCTGAAGTTCAAATTTAACTGAGCATCCTATGTTTTTATTTGGGAAATCTGACAGCACTAACTTAACCATTAACATCTGGCCTCACTTTTTCCAATCTTTTCTCTCTATATATTTTTCCTTTGCCAAACCATCTGGGTAACATTTAAAAAACATAATTCCAAGCAGGTTTTATATGTGTATATGAAGCTTTTTTTTTCCGTTGGCATTTGAAACTACATTTTCCATTTGTTATTATATAGCACTCTTTCCTCACCCTTGTCTGGACGCTAGGCTAGTTCTAAGAGCACACCCAAAATATAATTACAGAACACTTCAACTCTTGTCAGAAAAGCAGATTCTTTTAAAAATAAAGCAACACTCAAGTGGCCTCTGAGCATGGTCCTTCTAGAATTTATACTTACACCTTTTCAAGCTAAAGGCAAGCATTCTGTGAAAATGCCTGTATTAACTAAGCAGCTATTATTGTTTGGTTCTTGTAGATATTCTAGATTTATTTCATTTCTTTAGTATGAGAAATCATGCCCAAATTCTTTCTTATTTAGAGATATCAGTATTGGTAGGTAGTATAATGGAATGGTTAAGATCCCCAGTCCAGGAGCCAAATAGTCATGTATTGAAATTCTGTCTCCCATCATTATGGATGGTCCAAGGAAGCTATTTAAATTCTGTATGAATCATTTTTCTCATCTGTAAGATGGAGTGAAATGTCCACCTTATGCATTTGTTGCAAGGTATAGGAGAGCACCATGCATGGCACACAGTAAATTAATAATTATCACGTTTCTCTTCATCATAATTTATCAGAATTTTGTCAAAATTAATTTTATATTATGTGTTCCCTATCTTTCCCTGGAAATAATGGCCACACTTTTTTCAAAGACTTCTAAACCATAGTGAATGCTAACTACTGTCTTGTTTTTACATAGCTAAATAAGTCAAATATGAAAACAGATGAGGTCTCAGTTGTATTCTTAGACATTCCACCCACACAGACATGAGTCAGGGACCACCAACTAGATAGAAGAATAGCAGAAAAAAATTAACTCCATAAAAACCTACATGATGTGTATTTACATATGTGAATGTGCACATGCATACACATGCACTAGGGATGAGAAAATGGTAAAACATTTAAAAGTCTATGTGCAGTGTACAGAAAATGATTTTTCCTTCACAGTCCCTATTAGTCAGGTATATTTATTGTATTGATAGATCTAGTTTGGGCCATCAGACCTTTAAGAGTCTGGAGAAATTGTAACAGACTCAGGAAAGAGAATCACAAAATGCAAATGTTATGTGGAAAAAAATTTAAATTGAAAGAAGGTCTAGGATGATTTGGTTTGTTTTCAAGAATAAGAATGGATTTTCATGAAGATTCTCATCAACTATCCCTGTGTCCACACAGGGAAAAGATTACATTAAAACAATGTTTTTACTTTGACTGAAGCAGAACTTCTAGAAAACTTCATGTCAAAATTGTAAACTGGACTTCTGAGTTAAGGTATAGAATTGTAATGGAGGAGTTTTGCCTTAAAGCTTTCTAGATAATCACCAGCCCTGGCCATTTTCAACTTGGCATCTTCCTGAAAACCAAGGGACTGTACAAAATGAATGCCAAAGTTTCTTTCCAGCCTTGAAATATAACTAAAAAATAACAAGAGGCTGCATATGGGAGATAAGTTGCACAATTTGGAATCTGCTGAACAAGTACTGAAGAGACGGGTCAGACACAATGGAGAGGCGAGTATTTTGGCATGCTCTGGCAGTCTCACTGAGCACAACATGAGACCCATCAATCAGCTTCTAACAGACAATTCCAGGTCAGCCAGACTGACAAGATTTTTAGTGCTGATTACATTGGATTTGCATTTGCTATTATGAAAGAAGACAAGCCACAATTTCTTAGGACATAAATCAGTGTGCGTGCCTTGACCAATTACTAGTGAAGCAAACAACAACAACAAAAAGTTGTCATTAAATTAACAATTCCCAGTATGGATGGGAATGTCTCCCTTATTAAAGTCAGAGTGGATTCATTGTAGGAACAATTTTGGTGTGGCGGTGCTCACTTATTATAGATTACTGACTTTCAGTGCTTGGCTGCCAAAATACTTTGGCTCATTCTCAAGGACCAGCAATTGCATAAATTTTTCCTTTCCTCACACTCCATGGCCATTAACCACATCTCTAGGTGTCTTTTCTTCTCATGTTAAAACTATTACTTTGTCTCCAAGCCCCTTAGCATTGCTGTGTACTATTTTTTCCTGAATTATATTAACAATGGTTCATAGTCATGTATTGATTTTTTTTTTCCTGGTACTTGGGATTGAACCCAGCGGCTGTCTACCACTGAGTCACATCCATGTATTGATTCTTTTGATCCTCCCTAGATTGTATGCCTTTGTCCCTTTTCTTGGCTTCTATATTTTCTTGACCTATTCACAACCTCAGATTCCCATCTTCTACAGTTCCATATTTCTCATTTCATTCACACATGGACTGGCACAGACATTTGTAAATGAAATATTTATATTTTAATCAATATGTATCGACACTGAGCAGATCTGAAGGGCTCTCCTAACTGTATGAACAAAACCAAACAATAGTAATGAGGTCAATCAAAACAAAAAGAAAACACAATAAGGCAGAACTTTAACTCCCTCATTCTTTGTTCCTACAATGAATCCACTCTGAGGTCGGCAAGTGGAAATCTCAGGATAGTAAGGAAGCTGCAGTGTTAACGGGTCTGGAACTCCTTCTGTCCAGCCACTCGGCCCTTCTTAGCACATGACCTCCTGGTCTGGTGGGTTGTCCTGGCTTCAGCCATCCATCACATCCACACTCCAGGAAGCAGGGTAGAGGCTGGGAAGGCAGGGCAGGCTCACTTCCTTCTAGACTATTTCCTAGAAATCCCACAAAACATTTCTGGTTGATTTGCATTGGCCAGAATGTAAGTATGTGGATATGCCCAGCAGCAAGGGAAGTTGGGAAGTGCACTCTTTTATTCAAGGTGATGATAAGCCCTGCTAAATGTCAAAATCCTATTATCATAGAGCAAAGAATCACTGGATGATGCACCATGAGCAATCTCGATAACAGAGAGCCCGGATGCTGCTTTGGCAAGAAGAGGTTAAAGCCAGATTCAGAGATTTAAGCTGTCGGCATGATGTGGACATTTCCCTCTGGTAACTGTGTACCAGGGGCTGTTTAAAGTGCTTCATCATAAAATCCTCAAGAAAATCTGGGAAGATGTGGTCATTATTATGTTTTAAGGCTGAGGAGTCCCATTTTGTACATGATAAGACTGAAATACACAGGAGACAAAAAGAAAAAAAAAAAAACCCAAGCCACACAGTTAGTTCATAGTAAAGCTGGTAGTTGACTCATAATCAGATCCCTGGATGTGTACTCTGAACATACTGCTATGTTGCCAGAGCAGAGGATCATTGCCTTGCTAAGAATTTTTCATCATAGACCATGGCAGAACCCTTACAAATTCTGTGGTGTTGCCTCTATTATTTTTTGGTACTGGGGATTGAACTGAGGGGCACTCAACCACTGAGCCACATCTCTAGCCCTATTTTTATTTTATTTAGAGACAGGGTCTCACTGAGTTGTTTAGTGCCTCGCCCTTGCTGAGGCTGGCTTTGAACTCGTGATCCTCCTGCCTCAGCCTCTGGAGATGCTGGGATTACAGGCGAGTGCCACTACATCTGGCTGTCACCTCTATTTTGATATCACACTCACACAAACACACATACAAAGAGTCCCTATATGTAAAAAAAAATAATATCTCTGCCTTCACTTGGACATGAAGGCAATTTTCAGAGTTGCTATGAATCCTTACAATTATCTAATGGTGACATCCTGCTTCTACTTCATCTTTCATTTGTCAAGTGTGGCCTTTATTTTTCTGCTTACTGGAAATGTGCAACTGTGTGAAGTTTATTTTAATTAAGTCCAGTGGCTGCAGCACATTCATTCTTTCAAAGCACTTTGTTCTTATAGCTACATAGGACAGTTGAGATCCATCCATGATTCAAGATAGTGCTGTCAGTCCATTTAGTGAGGAAATAGCCATGTCAGTGTGGAGGCTTGTCAGCTCAGGCCCAGGACTGATGACAAGCTCATTGTAGAAAACAAGATTAAAAGGATTTAGAGGATTGATTTCAGTCTAGAGAAAGATGTTCTATTGTTTTGATTGCACAGGGGAAAAAAAATCAAAATTTTAGCCACTTGACAGTGACAGAAGTTTGGCAAATTGGAAAATACACCTGAGTTCACTGAGTGTCAAATTAATGGAATGCTATCTTAAGGGAAAACTAATTTCAAAACTATCTGTGGTTTTTTAAATATTCATAGTTTTTTCAAACACAAATATTGTATTACTTTCATAAGAAATCAAAACCTTCTTGTCAAGGGTCCACTGTATAAATACATCATGTCTGTTGATGTGATAAATAGTCTTCTTTTGAAATAAATTATGAAGGGTAGAGAAGATTTAATGCTTATGGAATTCATTATTATTTCAGACTGTTCTGAGAAGGGATTTTCATAGCTCTTTGTTTCCATAAATCATGTTATAGTTTTCCAGAAAGAACTGAAAGAAAACGAAATAAGGATAGAGAGAGCTTTTAAAAATGTTTATTATTGGAATTTTAAAAATATTAAAAGATTAGAGCTAAAACTATTATGATCTCCCATGTAACCACAACTCAGTTTTGAGAGATACCAACACATGTCTGGTCTTGTTTTATCTCCACATCTATCCTCACACTACTTCCTTTCAACATACTGGATTATTTTGAAATAAATATCAAATACCATCTCACTTATCTGTACATATAGTCAGTCCTCAGTACCACAAAGAGGGGTTCCAGGACCCTGGTGATATTTAAATCCACCACTGATCAAGTCCTTTATATACAACGGTATGGTATTGGTATATAACCTATGCACATCTTCCTATATAGATTAAATGTCTCTAGATTAAATATAATACCTAACAGAATGTAAATGTTATATAAATAGTTAGCACACTGTATTTTCTGGGAAACAATGACAGGGACTGAAGTCTGGCTGTGTTTACTTTATATTCAGTTCTTTCCCCTTGTATTATCACTGTGGCTAGTTGAGTCCACAGATGGGTAGCCCATATATATGGAGAACTGACTTTACCTCATTTCGAACATGAGCAAACTATAGATTCTTTGTTGTGTTTCTTAAACATATTCCCAAACAAGTCTTGCTCGGAGGAAAAAAAAGTGGTATTGTGAATTTAATATATTTATTTGCTCTCTTAGATTCTTTTAAAAAGTTAATACACTTAGAACTCGGCAGGTTCACATGTTATATTTAGTTGTTATGTCTTGTGTTTCCAGTTTTTTTTTTCATATATAGGTTTATTTTTCTTCCATTTGATTTGCAATTGATTTACTAAGAAAAGTCCTTTCAGGGTATTTCACATTGTGGATCTTGGTGATGTGTATTCATATGATGTCATCATATTCCTCAGACCCTGGTATTCATGCAAATTGACCAGACTCAACTTTGATTTTTTTTCCAAGAATATTTTATTCATGGTTTTGTGTACTTTCTGTTGTATCACATCTGGAAGAACATCTTGCTAAGTTGTCTCTTTCTTTGTGATGCCAAAATTGATCAATTTTTGTTAGGTTATGTCAACCAGATCTTTCCCTTATAAAGTTCCTCATCAGTTTTTTGCCTAACAATTTTAGTAGCTCTTTATGATAACCACCTAAATCAGATATTGCATTGAAGATTTCAAAATTGAGATAGTTCAATTCTGTAATTTCCTTTTCTTTTATTAGCTGGAATTCTTGTATAAAGATGCAATGGCTTTCCTACATTACTTCTGGTTGCCTTGAAGTGCCCTTTGTCAGGAGAGACATAGAAATGCTTGATTCTTCCTTTATCATTTTTTCAAAATAATGAGCTTATTCCTTAAGGCACTTTCTAAATGAGTATTACAAATAAATGATTCTTAATTTTAATACATCTAATATGTTGCAGGTATTCTGTTGTTATTCCTTTCCAAATTGTTCAAATTGGAGATTTCTATGTCCCTGACTCCACAGTGAGAGCATCTTCAGGTTAGCTCCTTCTCGGGCTTTCTGGGGCAGCAAGATACTCCATGCTCACTTTTTTCTTCCCCTAGATCTTCAGGATTCTTTCTGTGGAGAATGGTATTTAGGACCCCTAGTCTGGTTGATGAACATTGTTTCTAGACGTTTTCGGTGTTAAAAGTTAGATCCTTGAGTTTGTATTTCTAATACAAGTGTGGTTACAGAATTTTTACTTATTCAGTTTATATTTTTTCCTTTTCATCACATAATCTTGGTTTCTAAATGAGAAATTATTTACTTTATCTTATTATCTCAAATAAAATATCTTAATACTACTATTATGATCACTGCAAAGACTTTCTTATATTTCTTTTGTCCTAGGATATATTCCACTAAGGAAATACAACAAATTGCTATTTAAAATTCACTGTGATAGAGGGAAGGAAACAGGGGGAGGGAGAAGGGAAGGAAAAACAGAATTACTGGGGACTGAATTAGAGCAAATTTTATTCCATGCTTGTATATTATGTATAACTAAAATGAACTAATCAAAAATAAATAGAAGTCATTTTGAAATAATCCTTCTTTGGGTACTTAAGGCACTGACTCAAAAATAGTTAGGTTTATTATTTTCTTTTAACTTTCTCATTTTAGAGATTGTTTTTTAAGTTTTGATTTTTTTGAATGATCTACATTTATTTCCAGAATAAAATCTACAAGATTTTTAAAAAATCTAACTTTCACCCCTACCCTCTTCTCCAATTTCTACTGACATAAAAGGAAACATTGGTTTTAGTTTTTGGTTTATTTTGGCATTTTGAAAATAAGCAAGTGTGTGTGTGTGTGTGTGTGTGTGTGTGTGCGTGTGTACACGCACATAAGCCTGTATGCGTACGTATACACGTGCATGAGTTTATAGTGTCCCTCTTAGCCATGAAATGGGATAGTATACATATACTTAACACATTGTTTTTCTCATTTAACAATATATTTGAGACCATAGCTGCATAGTGCTCATTTTAATAGCATGATCTTAGCTTATTTAAATTACTCACAATTGATGGGCATTTGGATTCTTCTTAGTTTTGATTTGCTATTGCACAACTGCTACAATAAACAGCTTTCATCACCAATTAAACTATATTTGACTAATTTTTTGATTAAAACATTTAGATTATTTGAGATTTTTCCTTTCATAAACAAAAATGTTGGAAACATTTTGCACATGCAACTTTGGTTATCTTAAGAGTATTTTATTTGTGCTATATACATAATACAAAGCTAATCAATTTAAAGGCATTCTGGACTTACCGATTAAGCTGAATGAGTCTTGAAAAAATATCAGGAAAAAACATTCATATTTTTAGAAAACATGCACATATCAATATATTAATAAATTTCAAGACCAACAAAGTGAAGATGCTTTTCTACCAAATAGGTCTGTGTTTATATTTTGCTTAAAGGGAAGTTCCTTTCAACAGAAGGTTTTTTCCAAGTAAATGCTGAACAAAATCAGAGGATGAGAATAAAAGAAGAAGGTGCTACCATACTCAAACTAGTCAAACAGACCGCAAAAGTTAATTGAGAGCTCGCTATGTAGCAAACTTCTGGTCTAGGATCTGGATATAGTTTTTCATAAAACATATGGCATCCTTTTCACAAGGAACTTATTTTCTAGTGGGAAGACATACGGGGGAAGACTCATTCCATAAACACATGTAGAGACATATACAAGTTGAGTATATCTTCTCTGAACTTCTTGGGCCAGAAGTGTTAAATTTCAGATTCTTTTGGATTTTGGAATATTTGTATATATATAGTGATGTATCTTGGGAGGTGGGACACAGTTTAAATATGAAATTCATCTATTTTTCATATATACATATCACCCCAAATAACATTATACTATACCTTATTAATATGGTGCATGAAACAGTTTCATAGGGTGGAATTTTCATGGGGGTGGTCTCATTGCACTTGGAAAAAGTTTCAGATTTTGGAGCATTTTAGATTTAAGATTAAGGAAGCACAACCTGAAATGCATTTTAGGAAACTAATCAAATTTGGAAAAAAATCCTTGGGAAGGGAAAGGGGGTTGGATTCATTGTCCAAGTGGAATATTTAACTTTAGATAGAAATATGGGTTGATGGTTTGGGGATGGGGAAATATTACTGCATCTGATTTCCCCAGTGGGCATGCAGTGGTGGTGAGGGGCTACCCAGAGATTGAAGCAATTGACTTGGGGAATAGAAAAAGAGTTACCAGGGGAATATAGTTAATATTATCTTTGGTACTTTACTTATGAGATGTTATTTAACATAAAATGTCTTTCAACACCCTCTGCTAAAGAAATTTTGCTACTTATGATCTGGCCCTAGGACTAAGAACACTAAACTGATCAAAACAAGAATTAATCCTAGACTTGATTAGAAAGCCTTAGATTGCAATGCTAGATTGGCATGTCACCTCTGACATGGACATAGAATGGACTTGAACAATCTGCTTCCTGTTCCTAGGCATTCTGAATTAGAAAACTAAGATAATGAGGCAATTAGAAGAAGCCAGTACAGAAATTGAAAGAGTGCAATCAGAGGTGCCAGTATATAAAGATGGGGCCATGACCAGCTAAAGTAAGAGGAAGCTAAAACTGTCTTCCAGAAAGAACAGAATGGTATGTAGAAATAGGGAGAGAGGGGAGATCAGTGGGACAGGATTCTTATAGCTGTCTCATTTCGTGAAACATTGCAGCCTCCTCCAATCAGCACATTTCCTTTGAGCAAGTCACATGTACATTCTCTCCTCTTTGCTAATTGCACACTAATTTTTGTCTAGGAATATTCTTCTTCCCAAGGCCTGTGAACTTTGGATGGAGTTGACTCATGTGTCACTCCATTCTTGGAACGAATCCATTTTTGGTCCATTATCACTTTCTTAACCACAGTAATTAGTTCAAGGAAGGCTATCTAATGTAATCAGAGTCAATAAAATTCAATTGAGGGAGGATTTGTTGGAACATTTGAGAAAGAGACCATTAATTGTAATTTTTGAGAAGATATAATAATAGCTATTTTGCCACCATGAGAAGAGAGCTAAGAACTGAATCAAACAAAGATAAAAGCAGTAATGATGGAGAAAGCAAGTCCAAATCAGGATGCTCTTGTCTGACCCCCTGAACTTGCTTAGGCCTGATGCTAAAGGATACAAACTAAACAGAGTATGGAAAGCATAGGTCTCATATAGAATCTTAAGAAACACAGATGCTCTTGATTAGAAAAATAATGTATGAGTGGCAATGATAGAGATCTATATTCTGAATCCAAAAAATAAAATTGATGCAAATTGAACTGGAACCTTATCTCTGAACTTCTTCTTTTCATGAATTTTTTAGCATTTTAGATTTTCTGTATCTTCCAGTTGCCTCCAAATTACTCCTGCTGATTCTTTTGTTTTCCTCCAGAGTCTTTTGTTTTCCTCTTTGTTGGCAAAGAGATGAGAAGATCAAAGTTATTCCTCGGCTTCTGAAGCTTTATCCCTATAACTGCAGGTATAAAATCCTCTGCCTCCTCACCTAATGGCGTTGAGTAGCTTACTTCTCCACTTACCGCACCTTTCTTATTTGCAAAGGAGACCCCAGAGGTGACCTCTAAGGCAAGAACAGAAATCATGTGATGCTCCTGCTCCCATCTGCACTACCCACCCAGTCCAGCCTAACCTAGGAATCGCTCTGCCTGTGTGTTGTCTTAGAAAACTCTCATGTTTGTCTTATCTGCTTTGAAATTTCTCAAAGCTCTGAGTTCTGTGATACCTTGATGAATATCTCAACATCTTTACCTTCATGTCCTTAGAAATCAGCTTCTACTCATGGATAATTGGTAGCAATCAGAAAAGAAATTTAATATGAAGACTTTAAAGTTTTTTCTCAAATCTTAATATCAGGGAATGGGTTTTATAAATTCTGACAGGTTCTACCATTAAGTATTGTTGAAATAAGGAAATGATGCCGTTCAGTAAATAGTTTGCCAAATATTCTTTTCTTAAGGACCTTGCAATTTGAAACAAGGACTAGAGTGACTGCACAACTGACTCAGTCTTAAAATACAAGTCAACTATGGCTGCTCTTAATACTGAAACATAACCCAAACCAGCAACTTCTATTCCCTCATGATGATTCCCATAGCCACCAGTCTGGTCCAGGCCCTTATTACTTTGTGCCTAGAGCATTGCCAAAGGCTATAATTTGCCTTTCTTATTAATTTGTTTCACTTGCTTCACCACACACAACACAGTACAACACAAATGCTCAGACTGGCTTTGCCTGGTCAATAAATAGGTTGTCACAGCATCTCTCTGGTAGAAACCCAAGCTCCATGTGTCATCTCCATGAACTTCTGTGCCTTGGTCCATGCCTGCTTTCAATGTCTCTATATGAGCTTTCTGCTTAGATCATTAAATCCTACAGTCAGAAGGTATTTATGGGGTAGGGTAGTTATTCGGTAGTAGGTTCTGTGCTATGATTGGATATGCCATATGAGTAATACCAGGGCTTGTTGTCCCGGAACTAATATTCAACTGGAGAAGCCAGACAAGTAAACAGATAAGATACACTGGAATGAGTTGTTCCACAGTGGGGACCCCAAGACAGTGACAACTCACCCAGTTCCAGAGACCAGAACTAGGGCTCTCTTGAAAAGAACGCACCACCACTTGAGCCATTGGCACTACTTACATGAAACACCGTTCATTTGCCCAGCTCAAATGCAGTATGTGAAATCCTTCCTCCAACACTGAGTTAGTACACGTGGTCTCCCCTCCTGCTTCTGAGCTACTCTAGAATTAATTAATGTGTTTATTCATTCCTTCAACAAATATATATATATATATATATATATATATATATATATATATATATAGTACTTGGGGGATATTTTCTATGTTTCTGCAACCTCTCTCCCCACCATAACACCCCCCCCTGCTTTTTTTTTGGTGATTATGGAGTGTTATCTCTTAATATCAGGCAGGTAAACAAAGTTCTAGTTTCTTATAGCATATGTAGTTTATCAAGAGCATGAACATATCCTGCTTCCCTAATCAGAAGACACCTCTGATGGCCATGTAAAAGCACTGGACCAACTCTGAAGGATTTGGAGGTGAGGAGAATATATATAATATTTCCTATTATGAACCAAGACTAGTCCCTAAGACCCAGCAGTGAATTGTTAAGTCCCTGCACTCTGAAACTTACATTCAGATGTAATGAGGCAGTAAATATCAAATAAACAAAGTATATTATGTGTTAGGTGGTAGTATATCCTCTGGAGAAGAATAAAACAGGGTAAGTAATAGCAGGCAATGCTATTATGGATAGGGAGAAGGTTCAGGTGACATTTGACCAGAAATGCAAGAAGTGTGGAGGGCTAAAAGAAAAATTTCCAAGCTGAGGGAACATCAAGTACAGAGATCATGAGACCAAGAGAGTGTTTGGGGTCATAAGCGTAGTGCTGACTGGGTATCACTCTCTTGATTTCTCATGGGATATCACCTTGGTTCACTACTGACCTTTCATGTGGGTTTGAGCTGTCCCTCCTAAAAATTTTTTCAGGTAATTGAAGCCAAGGACTGTAATTTCACTCTCTCCAAGATGTTGTTGCCATTCTCCTCACCTACAAATCCCTCAGAGTTAGTCCAGTGCTTTTACGAGGCCATCAGAGGTGTCTGTTGATTAGAGAAGAAGGATATGTTCACGCTCTTGACATAAAGAACTTTCTTTACCTGCCTGGTATTAAGACATAACACTCCATAACCACCAAGAAAAAAGGGTTTGTGGTGGGGGGAGAGGTTGCAGAAACACAGAAAATATTCTCAGAGCACTAATTTCAGGAGCCTGAAGGTCTATTTTTTTTTTTTTTTTTGCAAGAATGAACATTTTTTTGAACTGTGTTTCTGCAGATTTCAATGTAGTAGGGGTTCCTGGAAACAAGATGGGATAGATGCCTCCAAAAAAAAAAAAAGGGATTTAGTGAATTGCAGTCTGTGGGTTGATTAAGTATTGATCAGAGCCCAGCCTTGGTCTGAAACAGCCTCGGAACTACCTTGTGAATAGGCCATAAAGCAACAGAATTGTCACTGATTTAACTGGCAGTCTCATTGGGAATGCTGTGAAATCCTTAAGAATAAGTTCAGAAAGTTTGAAAATTTGCTTAAATGCTAAACTTTTTAAAGATTGACACTCCAAACATCACTAAGGTAAATACAATTTTAACTAATGAACAAATGGCTTTGAAAATACTAGATTCACTGTTATTGAGGCTTGGGAGGTATCTGACTCAGATTTCATGGGGACTTCTTTAGGATAAGTGTAGGATGCAAATTTTTAGTTGCCAAATTTGAATAGATATCATTGTAGAGCAGCAGTGTAGTCTACGGACTATCCCTGGGGATCCTGTGACATCAAATGATTTTCCTAATGCTGCTAAGATGTTATTCTCTATTTACAGTGTAACATCTGTACTGATGGTACAAAGAAAGCAAGGTGGATAAAAAGGCTGGTGTTGGAACAGGAATGGGGGCAGCACTAGCTGCTGAGTGCTTCATGGTCATGTGCTTACTGTAAGAAAAAGGTGCAAGTCTTACTTAACCCATGAAGTCCCAAGTTTTCGGTTCTTCAATATTTCAATGAGATTGATATAAGTGCATTAAAGTGGGTTGAAAATCATAATCTAGAACTTATATATTTCTTTACATATATTTTCATATATGACATAAACAAAAACTCTTCAGGATCCTCAGTCATTTTTGGAATGTAAAGTGTCCTGAGCTCAAAATATGTGAGAATTAGTGCTGTACGGGATTAATAATTAATATATTATGAATATCTGTGTATTGTTTTGATTCTTCAGAGAAACAGAACCAATATATTGTGTATATGTGTGTATACACACATAAAAATACATATATATACACACAAAACATATATGTATATATACATATATATAAGTTCTATGAAATATATAAAAATATAATAAAATAGTTTATAATGTAACAAATATATATGTATTTATACATATTTTACACATATATGTAAAATATAAAATACATTTATGTATGTAAAGATATATTAAATAAATAAGGAATTGGCTCTTGCAGGTATGGGAGCCAAGACGTCCCAAGATCTGCAGTCAGCAGGCTAGAGACCCAGAAGAGCTGAAGAGCTGATGGTATAAATTTGAGTTTGAGTCCGAGGCTAAAGGCTGGAGAAGACCAATGTCCCAGCTAGAAGACAGGTAGAGAAAGAATTCTCTTACTCTGTCTTTTTTCTATTCAGGCCTTCAACAGATTAAATGAGGCCCACCAACATTAAAGAGGGTAATCTGCTTTACTTAATCTGCTGATTCAAATGTTAGTTTCATTCAGAAACAGCCTCACAGATAAAGAATGATGTTTGGCTTTATGTCTGGGTGTTCAAGTTGACCCATAAAATTAACCATCACAAGCAGCCAAACAAAACGAGTTCACTTTCCCTTGTTCCCATGAATGAATAATAAATAAGAGGAATCCTTATATGCATGGATAAATGGTTAGGTAGGTTCTTTTTCCTTGCTTCAGACCTGGGGATTATGAGGTTAATTGCAAGATTAGTTTATATGAAAGATACCTGTAAGTTTGTATTCCCGTTTATTCTTTCTTACCTCTTCTTCTTTCCCATTCCTTCTACCCACAAAGCAGCTCTTGTGATGTTTTCTGAGTATCCTTTCTTTCTCTTCTGGTATATGTACTTGTAAAACATGCATATGGTTTTATGTTGCATATATTTCAATTTACATAAATAGTATTGTGATATATAGAATTTCCCCATTTTTCATCTTAACGTTGTTAAGATCTATCTTCATTACATCATACTAACAAGAAATATTGTAAAGACAACTCACTTGATTGATGTGCATTTTTCTCATCACACTTATGCAGCTAGGGATTTGATGGAAGCATTAGAACAGTTTACTTTTTAATATGACAAATATGAAAAAACATCTTTAAGCTATAAAATTTATACCGCCTACTCCAAAATTTCTTTACCATTTCTTCTCAAAGCTCATGTCATCATACAGCTTTTATGTATTTTTATTTTTATGGTCTCTGTGTGCTGCATAGGTTTTTGCACTGTGAAAGTTTCCAAGAAACAAGAGCCAGATCACGGGGCCTCAGAAACCTTGCATTCACAATCGGGATCATGGGCAAATTGCGTAATTCAAGTCACAATCTTATTCTGTAAAGTTGGGTTAAAAATAGCACCTCCTTCACAGCACTGATATGAGGATTCAAATGAATTTATATTGAAAAATGCCTGGCACATAGGAAGTATTATACTGGTGTTTGTGAAATGAAATGAAGGAACAGAACCTGCCATTTGAGAACATTGACTTGTTCCTGGAAACCAGAGCCTACTTTTTCCCTCAAGAGCACTTCTTCCCTTCATCTTCCTGAGAAAATGTTTCGATACTAAAGTGTCACAATGGTGATGGATAGAAATAGTAGCATTTTACTCTGTTATTTTAAGATCTTCATAGTTACTTAGAATGTTTTAAAATTTTATATTAAATATCCTAATTGTTAGAATTCTCTGTATATGAATCAGGAATAGAGATTCACAGGTCCAAAAGAATCGTGTGCTATGTAGACTAAGAAAATAAAAGGACTGTGCACTTCACATCAAATATAGAAAGTGGTCAAACTCCTCAGGCCCCAAAGTCATTTCCTTTCTTTCCATCAAGACATTTGCAACTTCCATGTTCCCTCCTGGCCACAGAAAATGGAAATTCCCGGTGCCAAGATCTGTGAAGTCAGAGCCACTACAATGGCATTCAGGTGCTTTCCATTACTGAGTAATTCCTGGCACGAGGTGCTACATTTTCATCTGCTTTTATTCTCTTCACTGATGACAGTGTCATTCTGGAAGCCCAAACTAGATATCAGAAAAAGATGAGCATTTTGGCGTTTGAAGTATTTCAAATAGAAAAACCAACTGTGGACTATACTTCCTAATTTGAAAATCAAGTTAAATTTAATTGTTTCAGACTGTTTTCCATTAAAGAGGTTGCTAACTTCCTTCCTAAGAGTGCTTACAATCACTTACTTTTCAGGTTGGGTGCTCTGGGATAAAGCCAGATTAACTCAGAGCTGTGAATTTTACAAATACTCTCGTTTAACATATAATCGATTTAAATAGAACTATTCTACAAAAATGCAAACATGGTAATTGGTGCAATTTTATTTTCTGTATGAAACAGCATACAAAACTATACTAGCTTTGACTTTCTGGATCTTCACAGCCAGACGTCTTGTAGAATAATCACTGAAGTTCAAATTAAAGCCCCAGATGGAAATACAAACAGGGGCCACCACTGTGCCTTTGTCATGCTTCGAAGCTTAGTTCTGGACAGAAATGTGTTTCTGGTTAAAATGTAATCATTTCCAATTCCTTCTGATCACTGGGTCATATTTGAAAGAAACAGCCTGAGGACTACAATTGCTTTTAATTACCACTGACTGTTGATTGGAATCATCATTTCCTTCCTCTATATTTGTATTTTTGCAGAACCAACAAAAATAAAGATATGGCCTCTTTATATTTTAAATATCTTTGGGGAAAGATCTTCATTAGACATTACCCTTTATGGATTAGAGTATCTTTTTCAGAACTGGATTTTTGAAATTTTCCTCACCAGGGATCACAGAAAGAACAAGGTCAGTTTAACATCTTCCAATGGTCAAACTTTTTTTTTTTAATTAGGTCATGTTCTTTTTTATTTAGTCAAGTTCAAGGGGGGTTTGTCTGCTTCTCCAATTAAAGAATTTAAAACTGAGATTCCTTGGACAAGGTTTTATTCTAACCCCCCCCCCACACACACACACACTCTTACTTCCCCATACCTTTTTAAAAATGAATACACCGAGAATATCAAGATGGACAAGCAAAAAATGAAAACAACTCTAAAACTTCATGCAATACTTTGAAATTTTACATTAGTTTTCATTTTCATATGTTAATGGATTGTAATAAATAACGACTGTTTCTCTCCTAAGCTGGGACCCAGAAAAGTAGTGGAAAACCCAACAGGAAAGAGTGGTATCCAAGACCCACTCAAAACAGGAAATAAGTGAAAAAGGCAAAGATGGCACGTGGCCTCGCGAGATTTACTCTCCTGGGTCTTATTTCTGTAAAGTCCATGTAACTACGTACTTATACTTTCTGATGTGTTCCTGATTATTTCAAGAATTTGTTACAAATTAGAGAAAAATATCTTAAAAATTTGATTCTACTGTAAAAATACATGAGCTCCAAAATGAATCTTGTATTTAGGCTTCTCCAGGGACCTTTGGCAATAAAGAGAGGAAATTTGTGTCTGTGTCTCATAAGGCAATATATTTAATCCATTCACAAAATGTTGGTTAACAGCATTAGTTACAGAGTCAGATATAACTAAATGGTTCAAATCCACCTAATTCCTCAACTACTCTGTGCTTCAATGTTCTTACCTGATAAGTGGCTAAATTATAGTTCCTCCCTCAAGAGTTCTGAGGAGAATTAAATAAGAGTAAATGAAGTGTTTGGCACAGTACTCAAAACATAGTCCCGAATAACAATTATTGCTTTTATGCTTGGGTCATGGCAATACACACAAGAAAGAAGGCTCTGCCTTCAGGAATATTAACATGAAAGGTTAAATATACTGTAAATTGAACTCTGATTTAGTAAGTCCAGTAAAATCTTTAGAGTAGGATGTAAGAAATTCTTAAGGGTAGAGAGGATTTGAACTGGAACATAAATGAAACCAGGGATTCAGAAATTGAGAAAGGAGGTGTGGTTCATTCCAAATAGGAACAGTAGAGAGAAAACTTTCATGTGCTTAGGACTTGGGAGATTTCTCTAGACGAATAAATATATTTCTGATGGCTCTTTCTCCCTCTTGTCTGGGGTAGTTTCTTCACATGCACATATTGATTAGTACAGAGCTCAAAGTCTCCAAGGAACCCTCTGCAGATCTCTGAAGTTCATTCTCTCCGCCCCGCAACCCCCCCCCCTTTCTCCACCTCTCTTTTCTCTGGTGTTCTGCTCCATAAATTCTGCATTTTAAACACAGTGGAGACTACCATGCCATGTCTGTTCTGTCCTTGCTCTGTGCCCTGGATGCTGTGTTTAGGCAATGAGCTAGCACAGCCTTAGGTCACATCTCGTTTGTATTCCTTTTTTGGGGATTCCAATCTTGTGGAATCTGTTGCCTAATGTCCAAACACTTTTTTTAAAATATATATTTTATACTTTTCTAAAGTAAAGGAAATTAGTTCTCTGTGAATACATTCTGACCAAAAGCTGAGGTTTCCCAGCTGTTTGTTTTCTATAAGAAGGCACCATGTCTATTTTACATCACAGACTCCAAGGATTTTAGAGTTCAGGGGACTCCTAGAGGTCACCTAATCTAAGTCAGTACCAGTCTCTAGTAAAGTGATCCTCATGGATAACCAGATGCCTACAAAAATACGACTTCATGCCACACAGGAGGATGTTTTAGTCTAGCTGTGTTTCTAACAAGTCACACCCCAACCATTAAGACAGAATTATCAGTAAAGGCATTAGAGTAAAAAATTCCTGGGCATTGCCACCAGTTAATTTGTCTTTGGGAGGTGCTAGTGATTATTTAGGCAACAAAACTTCTAAAGCATTTCGAAATGGAAAATAAATCACAATTTTGTCTTGCTGGCTGTTGGTTTCCATTTCTATCCGATGTTTGTACTGCTAGACTCCTTTCCCCTTCCAGGTATCATTTAAGCATAGATGCCTTTAGGTTTTGACTTGCTACTTTTCCCCTTTACAGAGGCTGTTACGGTTTAGATGTGGTGTCCCCCAAAAGCTCATTTGTGAGACAATGCAAGAAGGTTTGGAGGAGAAATGATTGGTGATAGCCTTAACCTAACTAGTGAATTAATCCCTGATGAGATTAAGTGGGTAGTAGCTGGAGGCAGATGGGGTGTGGCTCTAGGAAGTGGTTCACTGGGGCTTGCATTTGGAGTGTATATTTTGTATCTGGAGAGTAGAGTGCCTCTCTCTCTTTTTCTCTCTCTCTCCTTTCTGATCACTGTGTGAGCTGCTTCCCTCTGCCACACTCTTCTACCATGATGTTCAGCCTCATCTTGAGCCCAAGGAATGGAACTGTCTATGGATGGAGACCTCTTAAACTCTAACCCTCCAAATAAACTTTCCTCCTCTACAGTTGTTCTGGTCAGATCTTTTAGTCAGCAGCAAAAGAGCTGGCTAAGACAGAGGCCCTGGGGACGTTTTATTGATGGTTATCTGCCTTTTATCTTCTTGAAATCAACTTCAGTTTGGTTTAAAGTGGACCTGCATCTAAAATTCCTTTACTGCTGTCCTCTCTGCTCATCACCCTGCCTCTTCAAGGTATTGCTGTCTTTAATATCAACATCTTTGAGGGTTTCAAAGCAGTCCACTGAGGTAGAAACTTGAAACTCATTACAAATGTTGTCACTGAAGGGACCTTGGACTCAGGAGAGCCATGCTTTTTCTTTTTCTACCATAGAAAACACCACAACGTAAATATATTTCTATTACAATCCCACCTCTGAGTTATAAATGAAAGACATGGTTAAAGACCTTAGTAGTAGTGTGTATGTTTTCCATCATTAAAAGTATGTATACAGGGGTTGGGGTGGTGGCTCAGTGGCAGAGTGCTTGCCTAGCATGTGTGAGGCCCTGGGTTCAATTCTCAGCACCACATATAAATAAATAAAATAAAGGTCAATAGACAACTAAAAAAAAATATTTAACAAATTAAAAAATATATGTATAAGAATAGTTTAAGATGGTCCCAAAGAATTCTAGTAGGTTTAACAGGTCCCATCCCTATCTCTCCTTTCCAATATGCATGTTTTAGAGTGAGTTATTATCAAATTATTTAAAAAAGAAAAAAATTAAAACTTTGGAGCAATAATTCTATACATGTTTTTTTCCTATTTCCAAATCCTCCACCCCTTTTAAATGACATTATTTCTATTACTCAGACTATCAAGAGACTTTCAATTAAACTGTTTATTAACCCTTTGTTATATTTTATAAAGAAAAACTTTTTTTTTTCTGTACCAGGAATAGAACTCAGGGGCACTTAACCACTGGGCCACATCCCCAGTCCAGTTGCTCAGGGCCTCAATAAGTTCCTGAGGCTGGCGTTGAACTGACAATCTACTGCCTCAGCCACTGGGATTACAGACATGTACCACCATGCCCAGCAGAACAACTACAACTATTTTGAAAATAAAATTTCAAACAAAATTTACACCTAACACCATGGACTCGTGTGTTTTTTGAGAACAAGACACTATGTACAGCTAATTGTGTTTCAGCACCAGTGACTCAGTCCTATCAACATCCCTTTTAAACCCAAACACAAAGTTGGTTAAAGGAGTCTCACAGTGTCTCTGATTGTCTTCAAGTACCATCTAGGGTGCTGAAATATCATTGAATATGCTAACCCATATATATGTATGATGAGCATATATTTTGCAGACTGCTTATTTATATGTTAAAATCAGAAATGCAAGTGGACCTATAACTGTAGAATTTTCAAAAAAGCTGCAAGAGGTTATGTTATAGCATGGGAGACTGCCCACATCCTTTAACACTGCCCGTGCTTGAGGATGACGATTAAATTCCTGTCACTTGAAATGCAATAAAAAGACGAGTCTCCTACCAGAGGGTCTGGAGTAGGAAGAATAAAACTTAACTTGCCTTCTATCTTCAAATTTGATATTATATAGTGAATAAGTACTCCATCTTTTCAATGGGAACTTTCAGGCCAACTATTTGATTCTGTCATTTCTTTGCTATGTCTGTCTGTTTCTCTCTCTCTCTCTCCCCTCCCTCTATCCCTCTCTGTCTTCCTCTTTCCCACACTCCACCCTCCTCCCACACACCACCCCCTCCCTCCTTCTCCCTCCTTCCCAGCCTTCAATATGCTTGTTTTGGTTTCCCTGTGACCTTCTTAAATGAATTGTCAGCAAGATCCAGTCTCAATTACTTCCCACCTGAGCTCTGTGGTGACTCTGTTCCTCTCTAGAACATGTCATCACAAAAACCTGTAACAGCTACTGAAGTCTATTTTCATCTTTGATCATTATATCAGCAGTCTTTGGATGGCCTACTGGTCTAACTATATACTACACAGATGTAGATAAAGTATACGCCCCCGAAGCCACTGTGAAATTTTCATGAAAGTGTTCCAGGAGGCAGATACAATGTCCAGGTTAATGGTGCCAGAACAAAGCTGTGATTTATGCTTTCTGTTTTTAAATATACCACCAAACAACTTGGTACAACTATCACATAAATTAGATGCATGTCTGCATTCAAATACTGGGGAAATAAAGGTGTTCTAATTTTTTAAGAGTCTGAAAGTTATGATTTTTTTTTGTTGACAAAATATACGTTTATTTAACTAAAATAAAACATAAGAAGAGTTCCTGAAGTTATAAATGAGGTGTTTCATTGTATTTTACAGACAATATTGCACCATCAATGTTGTATTGGCTTTGCATCACTGTGAAAAAACATCTGAAGACAGTAAACTAAAGAAAGAAAAAATAATTTCTGGCTCACTGTTTCAGAAGTTTTAGGCCAAGTTTGCTTGACTGTATTGCTCTTGGGTCTGAGGTAAGGCAGAATATCACAGCAGTAGGAGCTGTGGCAGAAAAGATGGTTTAACTTATTGTAGCAATAAAAATAATTAATTTTTTTAAATAGAGGGATGGGGGAGGGAGAGATGGGAGAAAGGAAGGTGGCTGGGACATAAAGAACCCTTCAAAACACGACTCAACACCTCCACTCCTAAAGTTTTCCTCACCTCTCAATAGCACCATAGTCAACACATGGATCTTTGTGGGACATTCCAGATCCAAACTATAATAAAGGTCAGCTCAAGATATAGAGAAGTATTTGATAACACAATCAAGATTAAAACTCTTTGTTGAGGTTTCTTGTTCTAGCAGTCAGAGCTCAGTGTATGATTCCATAGGTTAGCACAGGAAATGGGTAAGAAAAAGTGCAGGATTGGACTGTCACAAAACAGAACAAAGAGCTCAAAGTTGAAATTGAAGTTAATGGATCTTCAAGGGGGTCATCAGATCTTGGGGTGGCAGGGGCCAATGGGTAGCAAAGGAAAGATGCGGGGGGCTGCTGTGATGGATGGGAGAGTGAAAGCAGCAATCAGAACCATCCAGCTCTTGAAGAAGTAGGGTATGGGCTCTTGGTGTTCCTACCAGCGACATCTAGGAACATCTTTTAAATCCTCACTAGATGTGAATAAGCAGAGGAGCTCTAGGCTGAGTGACTAAGTCTGGCTGACTCACTGGAGGCCTCTGGATTTGCAGTTTAATCTTTGTTTGCTCTATGGAGGAATAGCAGGGAGTAGTTTGGCAGAAGATCAGTAAGGACAGTTATTTCATTGAATCACATTTTCAGAAGCTTCTTGGGAGCGTCTTTAACCTGTCAGGAAGATCTGGAGGCATAAGTGGATGAAGTAGGTGAGGATCCAGAGCAGGTCCGAGAGGATAAGGGTGCTGGCTGCGGACTCGTGGGAGACTCTGTCTATGATGGCACTTGAAGGTCCTGTTGGCTCCAACTATGGCTCCCATTGCACCAAGAACTTCTGAAGCCAAGTTCTACAATCACCCATTGAGGACCTGCGTAAGAACTCGGTCACTTCCTTGTCATTTTCCCACATTTCTTTCATCCAGTTGGACCCAGAATGCATCTCTCTCCACCTTCTGTTGTCTGAGTCAAAGTAGAGCCACATCTGTCCACTGAAGCCCAACTGCCAGGAGCTGTTGGATTTATGCTGACAACACATCCTGCCCTCCAGGGTGTGCAGACCCCTGGCCATGTCATTTTCTGCTTTAATGTCAGCCAGTTTCTCTCAGAGCCATTTTCTGCTCTTCCCAGGTGATTGTGGCACTCACTTTATCTCCCAGGGCACTCAAGGATTTGACCTTGTCCAGGCCACAGTCATAGGAGAGAAAATTCTTCGGATCCACCTGGCCTTGGACTGTACACCATTGCTGTCCAGGTGCTGGCTTAGAATTGACGGTGAAGTCATAGCAAAGAGAGTGTGTGTGTGTCTGCCCATGATGCCAGAAGAAAGTCTAGGGTCGGGAGACCTGCCTCCTGGCGCCAAGATTTAAAGCCCGAGGCCCCTCCACTCCTGCAACCAGCATCCTCCTCTCCCTCTGCTGCCCCTGGCAGAGATACCAGCGGCCGGGTCTACAATATTTTTAATCTGGGTCCTCCCAGGTATAGATATCAAGATGGGTTTAAATGGATGAGGATTTAATTAGAGAAATGCCTGTGAGAGGAAAGGAAAAGGGAGCCAAAGAAAGCTGAGCCTTCTGACCACAATGTAAGTGCAATGAATGAGAAGAGGGAAGGAAGGTTGGTTGGAAGTACCCTAAATTACATGTGATCTAAGAAAGGCTTGGCAGGACCTACAAGGAGTCCTCGAGCCAAAGCTACCTGCCAGAGGACTTCCATGTCTCCCAGGAATGGGCATCTTGGAATTCCTTCTGTATTCAGTCCTGTCCTAGGAGCAACCCATGGGAGCAAGGCATGATGCAAACACAGAGATGGGTTTCATGGGATGTCAGCTGAAGCCTTGTTGAGTCCTCTGTTGTGGAGATCTGTGAGGCACGTTCCTATGCCGACTGAAATGACTTTCTTAAAATATCAAGTACAGGTCAGGATTCAGGAATTAATTTCATATAAAATATCCCAATGCATCTAATTACAATTTATTTATAACAGGATTTTATTACTTCAAAGATTTGACCCAAAATAAACAGCAAAACAAAGAGGTCTCCAAACAATAGACCTCATATTGGAAATTTTGTTGTCAGAGTCCCAGGGTCCCAAAGTGATTTCATTTACACCTCGAATCTGATTATGTTTGGCTGCTTAGGCTAAGTAAAAAATAAAAATAAAAAACAAGAAAAAGAATCACATTTGGCTACACTCATTTTCTTCTATGGTCAAAGAAAGCCAACAGCTTTAGCAGCAGAGGACATCATTTTTGCTGGAACTAAACTCTAGTAGGAATTTATGACTTGCCTCCCTATATGAAGAACATTCAGAACCAATGGATCATCTCCAGATATACAGTTTATGAAGGTGGGATGTACAGTATAAGAAAGTTATCCTTAATGGTAGAGAACTCAACTAAACTGAAACTCAAGGAAATTCTGTGCTTATCTTCAATAATACAACTCAAAAACATACCTTCAAATATTATAAATAACACTGAGATAGAAATCAAAGACTTCAGAAAAGAATATAGTGAACTTGATCATTACACTAGGCTACCGTTTCTCAGTTTCTAATATTGTAGGGAATCTTTCTCCAATCCTTGATGGTGATCAATTCACCAAAGAATTTGCAATTAGCATTTCCTAAAGTATAGTATTTATATCACTTACAGTCTAGGGCATGTTAGAAATATAGAAAACTTTTTAATTTTATTTATTAAAATGTTACTTTAGTGAGTTTTAGAAAAAAAATAACTAGCTCATTGAAACTATGAGTTCACAGATAAGGTTAAATTTTTAAAATCAAGAAAAATACGAATAGTACACTGGTAAGCAGATGTGGCATAAATCATATAGTAAAGAAGGTGTGGTAGATTAGTTATTGGCCCCAAAGATGGCCACATGCTAACCCTGGGACCCATGAGTGTCATCCCATACAGAAGGGAGGGTACAAATATAACCAAGTAGAGAATCTGGAGATGAGGAGGCTATCTTGGATGATGTACATGAGTCCAAAGATGAAATCCAAGGGTGTTTATAAAAGGAATTCTGGAGGGTTAAAGACAGAGTATTAGGAGATGACATGAGGGGAGGAAGAGGTTGGAGTGATGCAAAGGAGGAAGGTTTCTGTTCTCTAGAAGCTGAAAGAGACAAGGAATAATTTCTCCCCTGAAGCTGCTAGAAAGGACCAGCCTTGCAGACAGCCTGATTTTAGCACCATAAGATCTATTTCAGTCTATTGCCTTTCAGACTCCAGATTTACAAAAAGATGGGAAATGTAGTTCAAGGAGGTGATTCTTGCATTGATAATAAATTTCTCTTGTTTGATGCCACTTAATTTATGGCAATTTAATGCAGCATAAATAGGGAACTACACAGATGCTAATCAAATGATGGACATTCATGAAGCATTAGTTTAGCAAATGTCTGAATGCAGGCATTTATATTATGGATCACGATAGTAGTCTTAAGTTGTAGGTGCAGAGTTTGGCGTAATTTATGTATTCCTTATGCAAGAAATATTTTTGTAAGTTGTTCATTATTCTGGAATATACTTACACCTGCATCTGGAGACTTGAAATCACTTGTGTAATTTAATGTCAATAATTATAATTAATGACACTTATTGAGCCTTAAACAGGCCAGTCATTGTTTAAAGAACTTTATATGTATTATGAATCTTATGAGGTGGCTTCTGTTCTAGTCTGTTTTACAATGGAGAGGTGAAATAATTTACACAAGATCTCCAATGGAGGAGGCAGCTTTGATCCTATAGATCAGTTTCTGTTTGGTACCTGAGTTCTCAAACATCCTTAAGGAATCCTGCATGATCTTTTCCAGTTTACTTGCTAAACTTGGGCTTTAGTTCCTTTTAATGATATATTTTTTTTACTTTGTTCCTTAAGTTTTCACACCTAGTTACAGAGGCTGATGTAAAATAAGACTGAAATAGTTCTGCCTTCCTCTGCCATCTGGTAATGTTGACCCATCAGAAATATCCAGTACACTGTTAGTTCTCAATGATGTTAAAACCATATTTACTAAGATTATGCCTGCTAGTAATTTCTCATCAGAAAGCTACCTCAAATATGAAATGATATCAAGTAAGATGCTTTTTAACAACACTAAACAACAATCAGGGAAGAAATAAAAATGTACCACCTTATTAAAATGCCATTACTTCTTTGCAGGAATTTATTCTGTGGTTTTGCTTTTTGCCTTTTATTTTTGGAAAAATGATGAAGGCTTTCTCTCTCACTATAGAATCTTGGAGAAGGCACTCAGGTGTTTTGGGCCTTAGGTCCTTCTCCTGCAAAATTGGGTTGGACTAGAAGAACTTTAAGACTTCTTTCAGTTCTTAAATTCAGTGACTCTGAAATATATACTTATTTATTTGTAGAAAATAACCCAACAGAACTCTGCTTGTTAATATAACAGGGGACCTGATTTGCCAGGAAACATCCCAGTCATCTCTAACACACTTGTGCCTTTCAAGTTAGACTTCAGGGTAAGGCGAAGGGGTTATTTGTTACTAACCTCGTGGGCTACTTCTAAAACGCGTTCCTTTTCAATGAGCAGCATCATTTTGTTCATTGTGGGAGTTTGGATAGTCTGCCTTGTTCCTGTGAACTTTCTACCTTTGATAAAAATGAAAAACTGAGTTCCCATTTATTATTTTAACTTATTCTTCTACTACGGCTCTCCAAATACTGCCTGCTTCAACCAGATCGGTTAATATATGGCATCCTTTAGGGAGAAGACTTAGAAATAATGTCACAGATGCCTGCATTACACATGTGCTGGTGTCCATGACCTCCCCCAATTTTCCAGAGACTGTCCTAATTTTAACACCAAAAATCCTCATAACCCAGGAACCCCTCAGTCTTGGAAATATCAGGATAATGGCTGCTCTTAGGTCTTTCTAAATTCTATGGCTTGAAATAAGTCAATTTTCTACAATAATTTAAGTATTCTCTATCTACACTACCTAACACAGGAGGCAAGTGTAGCTACTGGATATACAAAGTGTGAACAATGTAATTGAGGAACTGAATTTTCAACTTGAGATGAAATTTAAGTAGATAACATGTGGCAAATGAGTACCTTGTGGGCAGCACAGCTCTAAAGGATGTTATGAAATTGATCCCTACTGAGTGTCTTGTGCAGCATCCCAAAGGAAAGCGGATTGGAAAGTTATGTGACTGCATGCCTCTATAGTATTCAGCCCACAGCTTTAGGTCCTGGGTCCATTATTTTATTGCCAAGGCAAAACATTGAGGTCGTCTAAGAATATTAATAAGAGTCATCTTCATCACACTCCCCAGGTCAAAGAATAGAATCAGTCATTTAAGCTGAACTTCAATAAGCAGGTAATCAAATCAAAATGAAAAGACTTGTAGTAGTTAATGCCTTGTGGTTTTGCTGCTGAGCCATAAGCAGCTGTGGATTCTGGATGTATGCAGAAGAAGACCTTTTTGAGCCAGCCTTGGGATACACTGTAGTCAGGGCTATTATACCAATTCGTACCAAACTAGAAGGACTGATTTAAAATTTTCCCCTTTAAGAGAAACTCAGGGAACTGAAGTTTTCTTTATTATATCAAAGGGAACAGTCAGCAGAGAGAAAAACACAACACTACATCCTAAAGGAGAAAGAGAATTTTCTTGAATTGCAGAATGTTGACACCATACGTCTGTCCAACTTCAAAGCTGTTGGTTATAAATCTTGCAGATAACTGATCATCCCAAATCCACAAAGGCAAAAGTTGAAAGAGAAGTTGGAACATCAGACAAGGCAAAGAAACTGCACAGCCCCTGAAGGAGTTGAAGCCAGTTACAGTGTGACATATATCATGAAGTTTCTGTAGGACTTGGCTGTCCATTTAAATGCTAATGTACAATCCTGGCATATCCTAGGAATTAAAGTGCTGAAGCAAGCAGCAGTGCTGGAAATTTCAGAAGATTGTTGAATATTCAGTACCCATGTGCTAAAGAGCTCAGGTAGATTTTCAAATGTCAGAGAACAAACCACAGCTCTCACTTCTGTGTGCACTGCTATGAATTCTTTGGCAACGTGCCATTTTTAAAAGAAAGGATGAGTGAAGTTTTGAGTTTCCAAGTGATTTTTTATTCAGTTCACCTGACAAGCAAAACAAGAGGTCATCGCCTGCAATTCATACAGAGGGCATTGATTAAAAAGCAAATTCGGAAGTTCTTCCTGGTTATTTTCTCCAAAGTTTCAATTATCTGCAGTTGCAAGAACTGAAAATTGTCAGGCATTTAAGAATTTGAAGATTTTGCCTCATGTTCTTACTCTGTATTTATATAGTACATCAAAGCCATATTAATATAATATCACTGAGCCAGCAATGAGCAGGTATTTGAAAGGTAGTAAGAACTGTTATTGAAATTGGTGCCTTGAGGGATGGAAGTAGCTACCCAAAGGCTGAGAATGAGTTTCCAGAAGGTCAGTCAGTATACAGCAAACTTTAATTGCCATATAGATAATTGCTACCATGTCCAGAAAAACAGTCTTAGTATCCTTCAACGCATATATAAAAATTATCTTCCGTGTGTCAGGCATTCAGCTAGGTGCTAGGGAAATAATAGGAATAATAATGATAACCATTCACATACTGATTGCCTTATGAATGGTACCGTGCAAATGCTTTACCTACATAGGCTCATATAATCCTATAAGGATGTGATTCTATAAGGTTATAAAATCTCTACTGAGGTAAGTATTTATAGATGGGGAAACCAAGGCAGAGAAATTATGTAACTTCAAAATGGTAATACAGTTTGTAAATGATGGAAATGGGAAGACCTTGGTCCCAAAAGTGTGCTCTCCAAACTACTGTACAACTTTGTGCCTTTATCCCACATTCTACTGACGTTCTTAACAATCCTCTTTGGTTTTTTAAAATATTTTTTTAGATGTGTAGACTTTTATTTTATTCATTTATTTATATGTGGTGCTGAGAATCAAACCCAGTGCCTCACCCATGCTAGGCAAGCGCTCTACCACTGAGCCATAGTCTCAGCCCCAACAATCCTCTTTTAAAAAATTTCTAGCCTAGGGGCTGGGGCTGGGGCTCAGTGGTAGAGCACTTGCCTAGCACATGTGAGACACTGGTGTTTGATTTTCAGCACCACATAAAAACAAGTAAAATAAAGGTCTAAAAAAATTTGCAAGCCTATCTCTCACTAGGTTATAAGCACCTTGAGGTTTTCCTCCTGGTGTGGTGACTTGTCCTTAATGATTCACAAAATCTATATGCTGTGCAGTGTAAAAGCAAAGGTTTGGAAGCAAGAGGGAGCTGATTTGGTAACTCAGGTTAACTACTTCTGTAAGACATGAACTCCATTTCTTCATGTGCAAAATGGGAATAATGGAGTTATTGTGAGAATTAAATGAGATGATGCTATGAAGTTTTTTAGCACCCAACCTGACACAGAACAGGCCTGCAATATGTTGTTACTTTTTGAGTGAATTATTTTAAACCATTGTTAAGAACTACCTCTTTAAGCTAGAAGTAAAATTAAACATAGAGAGCCATAAAAGACCTAAAAGGGTTTAGGTCAAACCCTAGAGCTGAGGACAGTGAGGTCCAGTCACACTAGAACTCTAATATCCACTCGGGTCTCTGTTGATATTAGAGAGAGGGAGAGATCCTCCCTCCCTGATTCCCTCACACCCTGTCCTCTTTCTATAATTTATTCATTTATTTAATTCATTTTTTGTTAACCATCTGCTATAGTGTCTTTGATACAGACCTAGAAAGTTGTGTGCTTCCACTTTTGCTGCAAGTTCTGCTAGAGCAGTGGTTCTCAAAATGAAGACCCTGGACCAGCAGTAGCAGCATCCCTTGCTGTGATGGTTCATTGGTTGTGTCAACTTGACTGGACCACAGGGTGCCCAGACATTTGGCCAAATGTCATTCCAAGTGCATCTGAGAGGTTGTGTCTGCATGAGATTAGCATGAATGAGAAAAGCCAGGGCATCTTCCCCAATGAAGATGGGCCCCATCCAGACACCAGAAGACTGACTAGAACAGAATGCTGAGGGATTACTCCTGCCTGACTGCTTGAACTGGACATGCCTCTTTTTCCTGCTTCCAGACTGACACTACAAAGGCAGGTAGCACCTCTTCCTAAGTCTCACACATGCCAGCCTTAAGAGCAGAGCTTATACCATTGTCTATACTCGTTCTGAGGACTTTGAACTTGAGCTGGACTACACCATATGCTCATGAGGTCTTCAGTTTGCTGACTGCAAAACTTGGGACATCTCAGCCTCCAAAATCATTTGAGCCATTTCCTTATAACAAATCTCTGTATATCTGTAATCTTTATATCTCCTATAGCTGTTTTTTCTAAAGAACCCTAATTCACTTGGAAACTCAGTTCAAATTTCCCCTGAGAGTGAGGCCCAGAAATCTGTGCTATAACAAGCCTCCAGATGATTCTGAGGCCCACTAAGGCCTGAGAGCTACTATCTATGAGAAACATGTCCTTGATTGACATCATCAGGGAGGAATGCGGTACTTTAACATCAACAGTTACACTCCTGAGTCCCAGTTTATTTTTGGATATCACAAATGAATGTTGTCACCTTGAACTAGCCCATTTTGCCAGCACACCTTTCCTACAGTAATAAGCATAAGGCACCAGTTGTGCGATGTCTTAATGAGCTTAGCGCATGTAAATATGAAAGTAAATATGCTGGATATTTGTTATTGTTGCTCAATATATTCTAAAGACTGGCTAAACAGGTAAGAAAGCTCTCCTCACACTCCTCAAGGATTCTTATTACCTTACTTTTGGTATGTGATGGGCCTTATCTAAGGACAGCTAGCCACAGGGACAATGAGACATTTTATACTGCCTGTATTTCACAGAGGCTACAGAGTGCTCTCTGTTCCCTCCTAGGGTACCCTGTTTTATTCCTTCCCCAGGACTGGACATATGCAGGTCTGCTTTCCACATCTCAAGCTCTGTGGGGATTCACATTCTGTGATTCCTCCGTGTCCACACTGTTGCCAGGGTTGTGCATGATTTCTGAATTTGTGGTGTATGTTTGCTATTTTCATCAAAAGTCAGATCAGTAATGAAAACCGTAAGGTTTTTTTTTTTCCTCAAAGCAAAGCATCCAAAAAGAGGGTCATTTCTTTCCTATCAGTAAGGGCACTTGAATAGATAACAAACCTTCTGTTTCAAACATATTGTACCAGTGCTTGGTCCATATATAGTGTGCTCATAAAGGTGAGCCAGACATTCAGTCAAACAGCATACTCTGGAATTCTTAGACAGAGCAGCAGTCTATATTTTGGTAAATGAAAAAAAATGGATTAGAATGTGTTTGGAACTATTAATCAAATTATCCAAACATAAATTTATTATCACTCACAAATATTCATTGAATGCTACTATGTATAAACCAATGTCCAAAGACAGGTATGTGGAAACACACACAACACAAAGCAAAATACATGAATCCCCATAATCACCACCAAGTATATTTGTGTAGGCTACTGTACCTAGACACACAAAAAATAGCCTTTATATACTGAATGCCTTTAGAGCCCTTTATATGTATCTTATTCATTAAGTTTTCTCAACATCACTATGAGGCAAGCTTATTGTCACTATTTTACAATAATAAAGTGATATACAGAGATATTAAATAATTTGCTTAAAATCACTTATTTTGTGAAAGGAAGATCCAGATGTTAAAGCTATTTCCAAATCCAGGCATTATAGGCTCTTCTCTGTGCTTTTAGTTTTTGGGTAAGTAGGAAATCAGAACACATGCAATTAAAAACCTCACTAATAATGCAACTCTGCAAATACCAAGAGACAAAGGAGGGATTCAGAGGAAATGTTAAGAAACAGAAATGGATACAGGCACTGTTCTACCGAGAGCCAGCCAGGAAAAACTTCAGAAACCACACCAGGTATTTTAATGAAGAGTTGTTTGAATGGGTACCATTGGGCTGAAAAGGCAGGAGGGAACTCACAGGTACCTGCAGCCAGCAGCTGCCACCCTGTGACTGTGGGAAGAAAGAAGTGGAGTTATTAGAATGTCAGGGCTCAGAGGGGTCCTTCTGAGTTGAGAGCCTATTCTTCTGAGGAGGGTCCTGAACTGGCTGGCATGGTCATTCTGAGATGGATGTAGAAGCTTGTCCTGGGAAGGTAACGGGGGCGGGGAATCTGAAAACTACAACCACTGCCACTGGAATAACTGCTGTGGGGAAAGCAATGTTGATGGTGAGCCGCTCAGTGGATCAGGCAGCAGAGGGACACGCCCCCTCTACAACTTTTGCCCTCCAGGGCTTCTCATACACCCCTTGGCAGAGCTGTCATAGATCCAGTCACAAAGCAGAAATGTCTGTTTCTGAGACGCCATTGCTCCTGGCTTTGGCCATCCTTAGCAGGGGGATAGACCACGTTGCCCCACCTTTTTACTGATTAGTGCTTGAACTTGAGCAGAGTTCACACTCATACCCTCTGCTCCACTTAGTGCAGTTCTGTCAATGATCTTCACTCGTTCTGTCCTCCTTAAAGACTCTGGATGGTAGTGTCTGTCAGGTTTTCCACCAGAACTTAGGGACTAGTATGCAAGTCCTCTGACTTAATTAGCTCTTTTAAATTTTAATTCCTAGTTGCTCTGAACACATAACTCTTCTTTCTTTTTAAATTTATTTATTTTTTAAAAAATATTTTTTGTAGCTGTAGATGGATACAATACCTTTATTTTATTTATTTATCTTTATATGGTGCTGAGGATTGAACCCAGGGCCTCACACGTGCTAGGCAAATGCTGTACCACTGAGCTACAACCCCAGCCCCAACACATAACCCTTCTAATAGAATAAATTTCACCTCCACTTGGTATATCTTCCTAATATTCATCTCTATTTACAGTGAAAACCTAATCTGTTTTCTTTTTTTTCTTTTTCTATATTATTATTTTCTACTCAGATGAAGTTAGGACTTCAAATAGAAAATGGTTATAGCGAAAAAAAAAAAAGTCCTCAAGTGAAATAAATCAGTGGTCACAAGATTTCAAAGCAGTGGTGGTCCAAGATCAAGTTTTCTCTAGTGAGAAATAAAGACAATATTAAGAACTATGAGAGGCAACAAGGTATCATGGATAAGGGAGAGGGCTCTGTGTTCATCAAGAAGTTACTGAACCTCTCTTTACTCCAGTTTTCTCATCCACAGAACAGCAGTAATTATAGCTGTTCCATATGGAATTACCAGATTCAGTCAGTTAGTTATTTTTAAGCACATAGGATAGTAAGTAAGTGCCCCGAATATCATTTTGGGGCAGCTTAAAGATGCAAACTGCTTTCATGGGAAGGACAACCTATATTCAGGGATGACACTGTTCCTATTTTTTTTTTTATTTGAAAATGCTTTCTGGATGAAGTGGCACTGACTATACAATTAAATCAAAATATCTTAGAACACCCCTACAAAACATTCCTATATAAAGAAATGAACTAAAGCCAAACAAAAGTGTTCTTAGGGCTTTTGAGCTTATAAGGAGTGAATATACTCATTCAGGAAAGATACACTGGGGGTGTGCCATTCTCCAGACCATGAGCCCAGCCTGGAAGCACCATGATAAACCAGACAGACTTCAGATGTGGCTCCTTTCCTCATAGCTTCCCTCGTCTGAACCTCATGACCCTGGAAAAGGGTATGACTACTATCACCTCCATGTGGGTTCTTTTCCCTACGACCGAGTGATACACTCCACGTAGACCTAGTCCTTCTCCCGGGACTTTCATAATGAAGGCCTGTTTGAAAGGGTGGCAACGTGCATAAAGATTCACTTTTCTGGAACATATCTAGACCGTAAAGCAAGACTAAGTATTTGGGAGTTTCACCCAAACAGAACACTTGGCTCAGGAATTTAACAGTCATGCCGGTAACCCTCTCATCTGCTCCTCTACTGGTGGAGTGGAGGGTGTGAACCATATCTTTATTGCCTCTGACCTCTTCTTCCCACCCTTTTATGACCTTTTACCCTCTTATCCCCCAAGGGGAGGCTTTACTTTGCCAAGACCCATTGCAGATCTCAAAGAAGATGTTTTTTTGTTATTTATTCGAAGTAATGTCTGCTGAGGGGTCATTTGATAAATTTAAAATGACAAAAATGTTAGGTCAACAAGGAAAGGACCTGTGAAATGATAGGCAGTAGGGTCCAGGATTTTACGTATATATACACCACTCCTCAACTCAGCCCTCATTAGTCTGCTTTTAGTTTTAGCCCTGTTCCATTAATCTCTTGTGAAAAGGTAGCCACAAGCATGAGATCATCAGCAAACTTTTGAGTTTGTATTGCAGGTGCCTTTTATACCTGATCTCATAAAACCTTACAATATTCCTAACAGGTAGGTACCTGCTATAAAAAAGCCAGACATGAACTCTACAAGATATTAATAACATTATCCCTCCAAAGGTGCATTTGGGAAATAGGCAGTGTACTTGATTCCTTTGCAAATAATCAGTTTTGAGTGAATGGAGGGTGCCCAAGAGCCCAGTTTTACCCAGAACCCTGATTCAGCTTTAGCGATCAAAGTCCTGCAAACTGAGATGATTTGTTACCTTTAGAAAATGAGTTGGTCTGTCTTATTGATCTCTATGTATACTTAGCAATTTAAGATTCTGAGAAGTCCTGCTGAATATTAAAAAAAAAACAAATAACCAACCCTCTTTCTTCGGCTTAAGCTAGCATTTGAGTTTGTGTTCATTCCTGGTTTAAGCATGTAAAACCTATCCTGTAGAATGGAGATAAGGGCATCGTGGTCCCTGTGTTCAGAACAATGAGAGGACCGGGATGACAACTGGACTTGGATAGAAGACATATCCTTGGAACCAGGGCCACTGGAACAGAAAGACCTGCTTAAACCTAGAAGGCAGTGGTAATGATAGTTTTGGAAATGAAGGTGTCACAGAAGTAATAGAAAACATTCTTTAAAAGGTTCTCTGTTCCTAAGAGGAGATTCTCTAAAAGGGTTCTGTAGTTGGAAATACTAGACAGCTATAGTGTGCTAAGTTGGTAGGTAGAATCTGCAATTAAAAAGAGGATCATCAGGTTATAATTTTATATATAGCATAATTTTAGTTCTCTTCTGTTTTGTAGATTGAGACCAATGAAAGAGATGGAATCATTTTCCTGGGGTGACAAAGCATAACAGTTTACAGGACTTTCAGTGCTAAAATTGGATGTGTCACAGGCAAACTTGAATAGATGGTCTTAGTACACTTACTAAAAGTTATTTATTTGCAAAACATTTTACTAATATTCAGATACCACATCCATGGGATATCAACACAATTTTCAAGTTAATTTCATACATCAAAAGGAGTTCATTACACAGGCAATTGATGGCATAGTTCTGATGTAGAGTGAAGCATTCTTGGGTATTAGATGTTAATGGATTATTTGGGAACTATTAAGGACATAAAATTTTTATTGTTAGAGCAGTGGGCTATGTAATTAATCTCACAGTAGGCTCTTTAGTAATGTTGCCCTGCCCTAAGGCCATCTTAGCTAATTCTAGGGCAGATAAGACAGACCCACCTTGAAAGTAGAAAGCACTAACACTCCAGGTTGTAGCTGCCTTCTGCATGTGATCAGCCACACAGTCCATGAGGTAACTTTGGAAAGATCAACAGCTTGCATATAGCTGGCCTATGTAAGGATAGTAGGGGCCTTGGTGTCACACTGGAATGCAGGGCAAATTTTACTTCTTACTAGAAATAGCAAGAGTAATAGAAGGCCAGATCTCAAAGGCAAGGCATGTGCAAGAGGCCCATTGTCTGGAACCTTGATGTAGCTCAGATAAGGTTTTACCAAAGTCATACAAGCCAATGGATCACTTTCTAGGACATTTAGTATTAAACTTTTCCTGACAGTAAAGGCATCAAGGGCCCCAGACCCTTTAAATATTTCCTGTCTGGAAAGAGTAGGGTCTTACATACAGCTGGGAAAATCATCAAAACCAGTTGGGGAAGACAAGGAAAGAAGAAATAGGGTCCACTAATTTCTGGGCACAATAACTGCTCATACCGTTCCTGAAAACCTTGGGATTTCTGAGACCAATCCTGGAGTCATAGGAGTCTTCTTCCCACTCAGTTTTGTGAGCTATATAAGAGGAGTAGCCATAAAATGTACTGACACACATCATCCCCTTCAGCTGCCCATCAAAGCTCTGCCAGAGAACAAATGCTTGGTGAAGGTGGGATTCCTCATGGTGACTGCAGAATTGGGGCACACAGCTCCAAGTAACCTGACAAGATGAGGGCAGATGTCAAGTGGTGGGCTTATCCTTAAGGAGGAAATAAAGAGACTTGGCAAATCTGTCCTCCTATTCCTTGTCAAGTAGGACCTCTTTTACATAGAAGATAACGATCTGTTTATCTTCCAGTTAGCAAAAAAGGAAGATCTATCTGCTTTTGGAAATTTCAGTGTTGACACTTATAGTCCTGCAAGTCTTCTAAACTGACAAAAAATGTCTGATTTGAAGTAGATGGTGTCAAAGAGTGATGCTAAAACTATGCCACCACACTTCAAAACCTTGCAAGATAAAAGTCCCTATAAAGTCCCTGTTAAAATATCATATTTAATTTTTTTAAAAAAACAAGGGCATCTTACAGAGTGTTTCAAATGACTGGAGAGGAATTGGAGAGATTAATCACTTTATAAGCACCCATTAATGTGCTTGATGTCTTATCTGACAATCAATTTTTTAAAAGGAATAACAATTTCTGAAACTTAACATTGCTGTGCTTCATCCAGTGACTATTTATTATTCCTTGACTTAACTACTTGCTGATTTATATCCTTAAAGCAAAGTGCTTGCAAATGTTTCTTTTATTTGAGAATTGAGTTGCAGATTTAATATTCTGCAATCAGTTCTTTGAAAGGGAAGATCTAAAAACAAAGAAATGGTATAAGTTTCTAGAAATGATTGTTCTAAGGGTGATGTCTTTGGGTCTAAACTTCTTGCAGATCTCCTTTCACCCCACCTTACCCTGTTATTTATAAGTCCTGCCTGAAATCACTTTTTACTACCTCTCTAATGTGAATAGTCCCAGGGCTTTCCTCTCTCTTTGGCTCTCTTAATATACTTTCTCTGGACTCTTTCCTTGAAGCCATTACTTCAACTGACATCTCTAAATTGAGGACACTAAACCTGCAACTCTACCTCAATGCTATGATTTGGATGTATCTCCCAAAAGTTCTTGTGCTGGGATTTGATCCCTACATGCTTATGTTAATGGTTAGGGAGATGGGGCCCCTGGGGGCTAATTGGGATTAGGTGAGGTCACGGAGGTGATACTCCCATGAGGCATTTATAGGAAGAAGAGACCTGAGCCAGAATACTTGTTCTATTTCACCATATGCTGCCCTTCATGTTACAATGCAGCTAGAAGGCCCTCACCAGATGCTGAGCAGAGGCTGGGACCTTGTTCTTGTACTTCTCGTACTTCCCAGCTTTCAGATCTATGAGGCCAATAAGCCTCTATTCTGCATAAGAACCGTCTTGAGTATGGTTTTATAGAAACATAAAATGACCAGGATACCCACATTCTTTCTCTAAAACTCTCAATTACCTTCTTGATACCTCGGAAGAGTTTCATAGGCACCTCAAACAAAGGATGAACTGGTCATTATCTGTTCCCTTTTTATCCTTGATTTCAGGATATGGTACCACTGACTGTTGGCTGGCCAGGTCAGCTATGTGTGAACTGCACTTCACTTGCCTGCACAATAGTACTTCTCACAGTCACAGTGAGTGTCTCAGAAGAGGTCCAGACACATACCTTCTTGTGAAGTATGGCCCCTGGCCCTCCTCACATTGGATAGTGCCCCTAATGCTCTGGTGCTCTTACATTGCTAAAGCACCCTCGGGATTATGACATCTTAGAGGCCAAAGTGAGCTCCCCAGTCCTCTTTTCTCTCTTCTCTAGATATGAGTTCATGAGGCTGAGCCAAGATGCTTCTACAGACTGTTCCCAGACTACACTCAGGATTATTGCAAACTTAACTGCAAATGTATTTCTTCATTATGCTGGTCCTTCTGAATTCTACAAAAGCTGCTTCTGACTCTCACTTTTGCACACACATCCAGAATACTCAAACCCTGTTGGGACATCTAAGGCTGGAATGTCAGTCATCTATGCAGACAAATGTCGTATGCACCTTGAGGTTCTAGACAACTCCTGAATGTCTTTGTTTACCCTGTGTGGGTTCTGATTTCAGAGGTTATTTACCTGTGCAATAATAGCAGTCATGTATGCCTTCATTTTGAGGAGTGCTCTGGCATGTGCAAAGAGAAGTCAGAAAGAGGCTCCCTTTCCATTAACCATGGGAAGTAAACATGCTGTTTGAGATGTGATTCTTCAGTGGCCTCTGTCTGCTGGAAGAGAGAATTATGAACACTTAATTTGTGTGATGTAGTCTCTGCGTTTCTACTGAACAACAGCTGTCCCCTACCCATTGAAAATGTAAAGGACATCTACTGTATGTATTGTGTAGAGATCTCACATGGAGTCATTGCTGGATTTCAAACAATTTCCAAGGGATTTGTTTTCTTCAGTGAGCATTTTGCCACTATCATGAAATGTCAGGTCTGCATATCTCATCTGACATTTTTCTATGGAAGTTAAATTAAATTTTGTAGAAATTTATGGCTCATTTCAGACAGAGAGTCTGCCCTTTTGGAGTAACTAGAATGTGTCATCTTCAGTGGCCTAGTTATTTCACAGCTATACGTAGAAAATTTGACTTAGAAAATTTTCTAATTAAATGACTGAAACAACTGACTAAATAACTAACTAAAATTTGACTTTCCTCTGACAATCTCATTTGGATCACAGTAATTTCAGAAATGATTTTGTTTTGGTTTGGTTTTTTTGACTACTACTTGTATCAAATTTAGGAAGCAATATCAGCTTTTTTCTTATGTTCTATGACTTCCCTGTCTTATCTCAATAATCTCTCTTTCTTTTGACATCTGATTTTATGGCACCGTCTGCCCTGATCTAAACTCTACCTTGTTGGTCATTCTTTATATCTGTGTTTCTGAGGAATCAGGAGAAGGCCTGATAGTAACTGGCCCAGAGAATAGAGATCGGGGAAGAGTGTGTCTGGTGAGTCTGGAGATATTGCAGGGGCCAGATCATGAGAAACTGGTGATCTGGGATGAGAATTTTTTGTTTCATCCTAAAAGAAATCAGAAGCTTTTCAAGGGTTTTCCAAGACTGAAATTATAACTGATGTGTTTTTTTTAGAGAAAACACTCCAACTGCAGTTCAAAGAATGAAATTGCGTGGAGCAGGAAGAGATATGAGGGAGTTGTTAGAGGCCAAGTCAGTAGTCAGGGCAAAAGGACAATGGTGACTTTCACAAAGATAGTGATAGCAAAGGTAGTGTCAGGAGAAGAAATGGCTGGAACTTGGAGATTGTTTAGATGAGGGTTCATAGAATTCAGAGATGAATCTAGGGTGACTCCAAGGTGTTTGCAACAGAAGGTATGGTGGTGTAGTTGCCTCTGACAGTCAACATAAGGAGAAGGACTTTTGTGGGAATGAGGCCTCTCTTAGCTTTCTTCTCCCCATTGAGTCTTACCTACCTGGCAAGTTCTAACTGCTGTGCTATCCCCAGACAGTGAAGTGTTGCAGAGGAAGATAATGTAGTAACTGGCTCTACTATACATACATACCTGGTTGTTACTTCCAGTTATTGAATTTTTTTTTTTTATGAGATGGGCTTTCACTATGTTTTCCAGGTTGGCACCAAACTCCTGGACTCAGGTGATCCCCCTTGCCTCAGGCCCTCATCTAGTTGGGACTTACAGGTGTCTGCCTGGATTACTTGGGATTTTTTTTTCTTACCAATTTCAAGTTCAATCCTATTCTATTTTTTATATTGAGTTATTTAAAATATTTTCATTCTTTCCATTTTTCCAGTCCTATCTTTCTGCCTCAGTTTTAGCCAATTATCTTGTCTCCTAGTTTACTGAAAAAAATATAGAGGCCAAATAATGCAATTTTTTTTTCTCACATTCTCTTACCTCCACTTCAAAGTTTTTCTGAATCTTCAATTGTTCTCTCTTCTGTCTCAGTGGAGAAAACATCTCAGTCCCTTTCCCATGCTGTCTTTTCCACTTACGTAACTAATATTATTCCAATCCAGGTTTTCTGTCACATTGTTTCATGGATTTCCCTAATCTCTTATCTCATGTTAAGGAAAATACGGTTTATTTATTTATTTTTTCCTAGATCCAGTAATTATATATCCATTGTAGAAAATTTGGAAGGCACAAAAAGAAACAAAGATGAAAACAAAAATCACCTACAACTTTATGTTAGAGAGAGAGCCCATTTTTAATTAAAAACATCTTTTTCCACTGGTTCTCTTCCCTTTGATTGAAAACATGCTCAGGTCTTCCCTGTTCTAAAGAAGACTCCCTTCAGCCTTGCTTCCCTTTTAAATGATTATGGAGCTCTGTCACAGGCACCCCAGTCTGAGCATTAATGGTGAGCACCTGGGGTGAAAAATGCTGCCCCAAGCTTGAGAAAAACACACAGGAAAACTCACCTCATCACCTACACCTGTACCTGTATTTCCTAGACACACTCCTACTGCCTCAGTAGCCCAGCTGATTCCTTTTGGATCTTGGATTTTTGCTTCACATATGATTGATGCCTTTCCAATCTGCTGTGTCCTTTCTCCTTTCTGCCCATTTTCATCCATTCTTGTGACTCCATTTAACATTTCTTTGTGGATGCCTTTAAATTGATTTTGCAATCCGAGACCTCACACTGGAAGCCAAAATAATATTTCCATCTGCCTTCTTGACATCCCAACATGGGTGTCACACAAGGAAACTCAACACATCCCAAATGAACTATTTTTATTTTTTGTCAAATCCATTACCTCTCATGTGCTTCCTACTCCAATGAGCGGGATCATCTTTTTCTCCCAAAGTAAGAAATAAAGAGTCATCTTTGACACTTCACCAAATGCCACTGATTTCATAGCATATTAATTACCTATTTGTGTCATACACATCACTAAGTACATAAGACCCATCTTCCCGATGACTCTTTTTAACTACATGCCATATTATTCTATTTTACAAATAAGAAAACAGAAACTTCACAGCTAAGTGACTGAGGTCAGCATTTGAACTCAAGCCTATTTATTTTCAAAGCTAGTGTCTTCATATATTTTTCCAATGTCTCCTCTCCTCTCTCTTTCCCACTGCTGCTGCTGCTCTAGCTCAGGTCATTATAGAGGAAGCTCGGCTAGTCACTTCCCAGTTACTCAAATCACTTCATTAGCTACACTTTCCAGTTCCCTTTCACACTAATCACTAGGGCAAGTGGTAGGATGGGCTTTTCTGGATGCATCAATTTAGTGGTTGTACCAAGAAACATTTGTATTTTGTTTATGAATCAGCCTGTGCAGTTGTGCTTTTTATCGTTACAATACTTAATTAAAGATTACATAAACCAATGAATATGAGTGTGAAAGAGAGCTATTCCTGTGAAAAATAAAGTCAAATATTTTGGAAAGAGTCCAAAAGAGTAAGTGGCTGAAAATATTATACTCTAAATAAGTAATGAGAAAGATGAACCAAAATGATTGGGGAAAAATTATAAAAATGTCCTGGGCTGGGGATGTGGCTCAAGCAGTAGCGCGCTCACCTGGCATGTGCGGGGAGCTGGGTTCGATCCTCAGCACCGCATAAAAACAAGATAAAGATGTTGTGTCCACCGAAAACCAATATATATATATATATATAAATTCTCTCTCTCTCTTTAAAAAAAGTCTTAAAGATTTGTACTCTACCTTTCATTTCATTTCAAAGAAACAGAAACAGAAACATGAGCATAGTTTATACAAGAAAAATGGTACTAAACTCCAGTTATATTAAAAAAAGGGAATTAGTACTCTTATCATACAATCAGTGTGTGCATATGCCATGTATGTCTTAAGTTAAAATATAATGCCTATTATAAGTGCTTACATTTTTAATCATTGATTGAGTAACCTTTAAAAATGACCAAATTTTAGTTTCTGATTCACTGAATGAGAGACCATCCACTGTACCTCCCATAAGCAGCCCATTTTATGGGACTACTTAGTCTTCTGCCATCATTTTTTCCCTGAGTTAATGAATGTCTTTTGGAGCCAACTGTCCGACCACATTACCAGCATTACTGTATTAAAACTCATATCTATCCCTACCAGTCCTCTGTTCACAAAAACTCAGTTGCTCCTACTGTGTAGAGAATGAAGCTGAAAGTACTTAGAATGTTAAAGACCTGCATGATCTGACTCCCACCCACAGTTTTACCCTCAGCTCTCACATTACACTAAGAGTACTCCATATTCACTAAACTTCTGTCATCCACACATTGGGTGTTGCCCAAACATACTATGCCCTTTTGCATTCATTCGGAGTGCCTGGGTGAACTCTGTATACATTCTCATAATTATGCTCATTATTGAATCAGTCATTTATGGTGGGAAATATACCACACATAGAAATTGTATCTTACAGAAAATGCTGAAAGCACTTGACTAAATTTAACTGAATAAATTTCAAGTAGTAATGTCAAGAGTCTTGCACAATACATAGTCTGGAGTCAGCATGAGGGAGAACTGATTTTCTCTATACTTAGATTTTCTCTATACTTAAGATAACTTAGTGGTAAAGGAGTAAAAGTCTGCATAAAGAGAAGTACTTGACTGCTGTTATCCAGTTATTCACTCAGGAAGAGTAGATAGCACTAAGTTCCTGGATGACAGTGTACTGCTGTGTGACTGTCCTTAGTCTTCTGTTGGTTTTATTCACATTCTTTCCTTGGAAGGTCTTACACTTGTTAATTGCCTTAGCTTCCACTACTGCGTGGAATTCTTCAGAGGTCCAGAGTGCTTCTGTTTACCATATTCTTCTCTATTTATTTGCTTTTGTCGATTTTCACTTGGCAAAACACCATCTGACATATGGGTTTAAAATTGAACTTCCCCACCAAACTCACTTTCCTCCTCCTTCTGTCTGTGGGACTGCCGTCTCCAAGGTATTGGAATTATTCACAGCTTTTTGGGATCTGTTTTGTTCTTCTTTAGCCCACCACTAATTGCCAGTTATTTCTTCCTATAGATTGAATATTTAAGGGCTTGGAAAACTAAAAGAATTTGCCCCATTACAGTGAAACGTCTGGAAACATTAGTCTATATTCCCTGTGTTCCCTTTGCCTTCTGTTCACTTCTCAACAGAAAGTCATATGGCTTCTGTCCCTCTAATTTTATTGAAGCTGTTCTCATCAAGGCTGCCAATTACTTCCTTAATGCTAAATTGAATAAACCCATCTCACTTGTCAATATAACTTTTGGAAATGTTGATCTTCATAGCAATCCTATTGACATGACATAATTCTTCCCTCATCTTCCATGAACCTCTCAGTCTCCTTCATCACACTATTCTTTATAAGCTCCTTTTTTTTCTGACCTTTAAAAATGCATCTGTTCTTCAGAGTTCTGATTCTTCTTTTCTCCTCCCTCCATACATCCCTCTGAACGATCCCATCACTTCCTCTGGCCTTCATTACCACCTCCACGTCAATGACTTATGTCTCCAGCCCTGTCTTCCACCTGAGTTCTCAAGATGCTCACATCCAACTGCCTCTGCACATCTCCTCTAGGATATTGCATTGACTCATGGACTTCAAACTTCCTGAAACTGAATTTAAAAATTAAAAATGCTTCTCTTCCTCCTTTCCCTATTTTGGTTAATGGTACTCTCCTGTATCCATTTGTTCAAGCCTGAAACACAGACATCAGTCTTGAGTCCTCTGCTCTTCCAATCAATATCAAACCAACTTTTGAAAGATTTCTTAAATCACCTACTTTCTCCATCCTTCCTGCATCACTGAGGTTGAATCCCTGAAATATTTCCCATAGATTTCTACTACAACTTCTGTATGGGCTCCCTGACTCCAGGCTGGTCCCTCTCCAATCTGTTTTTCCGGGTTGCAGAAAATTACTTCTTTTTAAACATGCAAATTCAATCACATGTCTTCCCAACTTTCCTGCTGATGTCTTCTCTCGGTGTGAATTCTAATCTTTCTCACACGTTTCTGGGGCCTCTGTGATCAGCACATGGCCACTCTTTGCCACTTTGGCACTCTGTGGTGCTTTTTAATGTTGCCATACTGCTCCAACTCTCCACCTGTGTGCTGTGGTCACCTCCACAAATCTGCTTCTCTCTGCTTACCACCTCGACATCCTTCCCCTGAGATTTATTCATTTATCTTACATTTGGAACACTTAAATGATCCAGACATTGTTCCAATTCCTCAAGCCATAACAGGAAGCAAAGTTGGCCCACCACTGAACACTTGAGGCTTGGGGTCTGCTGGTAGACAGACAAGCATACTTAGGCCATTGCCAACCTTTGTGATGAGGAGACACAGCTCCTAGAGCCCAATGAGAATACCTTACTCAAGTGACAGCAGAAGGTTTCCTGAGGGTAGTGTTGTTTAGTGTTAGGTCTGAGACAAAGAGGTACAAGGTAAGTAGCCAATTTAACACCTTCACAATGTAAATCATTCTTTTCACTTCGATATTTTCACTTTCCTTCTCACTGTTTGTAACTTTTGTCCTTCCTATTCCATATCTCCATTTATTAATTAATTTCTTTGGCTGATTCTTATTGTTCCCCTTCCTGGAAGTTAGCTATTTTTTCCTTCATTGTCAGCAACCATTGTCATATAAGTTCTCCCAGGACTGCAGCAACCCTACCAGTTCCCCTTCTCCAGATCTCTCCTCAAGCTGAAAATGAAGAGATATCCATCTCTGATAACAGCCACATCATCTTTCATCTTTTGGACAAAGTTGTCAACTAGTTTATAGCTAATTAGGGTCATACCCAAATGTTTCTTTTTTTTTTTATTCTTCTGTTCAGCACATTTTCCACATGTCCATTTGTCTTTTGTCTACAACGTATTGTCAAAAACCTCTATCTGAGGAATAGACAAGCCATGACATCTTTTCATTATGCAGAACAAAACAAGACGGGTCAAATTTAAGAAGTCCTCATCATGGCTTTTAGATTACTGTCAAAATCAAGCTCATTGGAATACTATGGTGGTGAGCAAGCTGGGCTTTGTTGAGTTTTAGTCTGAGCCATAACAATATCTCTTATATACGGTAAAAATTAATAATCAATTAATCTTACCCCACAAATATCTCACCATTCTACTTTTAAAGAGACATGTGTTAAAATTTGGTATTCAGAAGTCTGAGGCTGGTGTCTGATAACTTTGAGGCCAGCCTCAACAACTTAGTGAGATCTTTTCCCCTCTTCCCCCCCAAAAGGTGATTGGGGCCTGGTGATGTATGTCAGTGGTAGAATATTCCTGAGTATTGCTGAGTTCAGTCACCAGTACCAAAACAAACAACCAAAAATATTTGGTTCACTTACAACTTGTTATTTTATCTGGCTCTTCCACTAAAGTAGTCCCCATTTTAAAAGGTTTTAATCAATGAGAAATACCCTAAAATACATGTGCAGTCACACAGCCAACATCTTCCCCAGGGCAAAGGAGAATGTGGTCCTAACTGTTATTGGAGAGTGGCTGAAGATGACTCTCCCTCACATGGGAAGGCTCATTATTTTCACTGATCACTACAGCCTAAAGATTGGACTGCAGTGCTGGTGCTTATAAAGAGAAAGAAGCTAATTATTTCATTTCATTCTTTTGTTGGAACATTTTCCTACCCACTTGCAAATAATCTTCTCTTTCCTTTAACAGCTCCTCTTTGAAGAGATCAAAAATAGCACATTCATCAAAAGCACTGCAGTCAGAGCCCAGAGGAGAGGACACGAGGCTGGGACCAGGGGGCCAGGCTAGAGGTCAGTGTCCACGGCTCCTGGGTAATTGGCCTCCCAGGCTGTCCAAAGGGAGCTCTTAACTAAGGCAGATGGAGACTTCCATTTAATTCTTTGTATGTAAAAAAATAATAATATGTAATTATTTCACCCATAATGGCAGTCATGTTTCTGTAACAATGGCTGAATTCAGGGCATCGTGAATCGTCATTGTGAGTTCTTTGGGGGAGTTTGTGAGCAGTCATTCCCTTGGTCTGAGGCAAAAGAAGAGCAATCAGAACACATGACTACTTTTTCAATTTGGGTTTCAGGGGAAAAGAAAGATGACACCTGAGTATTTGGATCACAAGCCCCTCTAGGATAATCCCAGACATAGGACATGGTACATCTGAAGTATGGAGCACTTTATCTAGTTTTGACACCCTTTAACAGAGAACCAGTCAGGAAAGACAAATCTTGGAAAGAGAAATTAATGAATATAAGATGTAATTACTTTTATATACCATCTGGCAAATCCTGATACTGCAAAATGACCAGTCAAAATTTCAAAAAAGTCTTACCCATTCTGAGAGAATCTAGGCTTATTTATTTTTTGACATTTCTAGTATAAATTTGGAAATTTAAGAGCAGAGCTGCCAAGTATGGGGTCTGATCAAGGAGTGGGGTGGGGTAAGGCCAAACTCTGACTGGTGCCCTGAACACTAAGCCCCATCCCCTGTCTTCCTTCAATCCATGTATATGGACTAATGGGACTATAATGGACTATTCAAGAGACTAATAGAAAATCACCATATATTCTAATATCCAATAATAAGGTACTTGTTGGAAAGTATACATAGAATTATTAAAATAATGGTACACATGGATATGACTAGATGAAAAGGCAAGTTAGAATACAGAATATAATTTATATTAACTAATTTTGTAAAAAAAAAGTATTACCTAGAAATAGAAATATATACATGCAAGTATATGTATTTGTGTGTGTGTGTGTGTGTGTGTGTGTGAGAGAGAGAGAGAGAGAGAGAGAAAGAGAGAGAGAGAGAGAGAGAGAGAGAGAGGATGAATTGTGTTCATGTGATAAAAATGTTAAAAACCTTACATAGTGGATTCAGGGTTAAGTAATAACAATTAACAATTGTTACTTTTAAAAGAGATAGATATTGCAAACTACCAACCAGAGTTAGATTTTAAAATCATTTTGACAAGTTGTAAAGTCTAAATAATCCAAGAACAAAGCAATATTAACTGTTTGACTTGGACAGTTCTCCAACTGAAATAACTATGGCATATGACAACATTTTCATAAGCCAAGAATATGTGTTAAAGTGAATCATCAAATTGGAAAGGTAATTATAAAGTAATCCACTTCTGATATTGATTGCACTTAATGATCCCATTCAAAAGAGTAATACTATATTCCCTTTACTCTAAGTGATCTGTTACTCTACTGTTTAAGGAGATAAAATATGTAAAGGTGCTATGCATTTGGTACTCTGCTGTAAATTTATAATGAAAATCAGAGAAAGGGGGGGATGTTTATATGTGGCTTCTGTTCCAGTTAATCCTGAATACAAGAGGCAAAGGCTAATATTTATCAATTATACACTAGCTATATCAGGCATTGTGCTCATATATTTAACATTCACACCAATCCTGAAAGGATTGATTACTATTCAAGAGACTAAGGCTCAGAGAGATTTTCTAACTTCTCTATGGTCACAAAACTAGTAAGGTGGTCATACCAAGATTCAAAACAAAGCCTTTCTTTCTAATTAGGCCATAGTTACAGCATTCCATGATGACATATTTTATTATTTTTCAAAATTGTCCAATCTGCCCTTTGCTATAAGATCATGCATCCTGCCTCATTGACTTTGGGCATGGCCACGTAAGGAGCTTCGGCCATTGGAGCATGCGTGGACGTGATGAACACCATGTTTTTTCAAAGGCTGCATGGGTTTTATCAGCTCACTTGCTCTTTCCTTTCTGCCATGTAAATGTACCAAACAGGGCATTTCTGGGATTGAGAATGTGGAGGTATGTGGGATAGAGTTGAACCTCAAGCTGCTGCCAACCCAAAGCTGCTAACCCGTGAAGTAGTGTGTGTTAGTTTTCTGTTGCTGTATTTTAAAAATACCACAGATTTAGCAGTTAAAGGACAGCCCAAACTTGTTATCTCACAGTTTCTGAAGGTCAGCTTAGGAAACAGGTTGTTTGCTCAGGAGCCTCTCTGGGCCAAAATCAAGGTTTCAGCTGCAGTTCTCTCCCAGGGTTTGGCGTTCTCTTCTGAGCTCACTGGTTGTTGGCACAAGCTATTTTCCTTGTGGCTGTAGGACAGCAGTCTCATTTTCTTGCTGTTGGTCAGGAGTTGTTCTCAGGTCTTTTCAATGTGGCCCTCTCTGTCTTCAAGCCATCAGTAGCACGTTGAATTCCCCCTGGAAAATCTTTGAATGCCAGAAAACTCTCTGCTTTTGAAGGGCTGTGTGATTGGGGTAGATCCACCCAGATGATCTCCCTACCAGAATATCAGCTGATCAGTACAAAATACCTTTGCCATGTAATCAACATAATCACAGGAGTAACATCAGGGGATAGAGACCAAAGGGGCCATCTTAGAATTCTGTTTACCACAATGAAATGAATATTTATGTTGTAAGCTACAGAGATTTGGAAGATTGGTTTTTACTGCAGTAAAACTGACCAATATAACTGATTCCCCAAAAGTGTGTGTCTCTGTGTACGTTATCAAGCATAGGAAACGGCACAAGTCCTAAGGTGCTGCTCCATGAATTATCTCAAAACATATCTGCACAACCACCCCTTAGATTAAACAAATTAACAAAAACATATAAATAGACAATACCCAGAACATTATTAATGTCACAGCAGCCCTACCATGCTCCCTTTCAGTCATTTCCTCACTCCCCAAATAAACACTATCCTGTCTTCTAACACCATATGTTATTTTGGCCTTCTTTCGAAATCTTTTAAGTATAATCTGGCTTCCCTTCCTGTAAGTCTCGTTCCTATTGCTTGAAGTTTTGGTTCATTTTCTGTGTACTAGTCCATTATTTAGACAGTCTATGTTTTGTTTATCCATTCTATAGTTGCTGATTTGATTACTTTCCAGTTTTCAGTTACCACAAATTATACTGACCCTACTAGTGTTTGTAAAACCCCTCTTGTCCCTCCCTCCTCCACTCTTTCTTTCATGTTTTTCTCTCTGATACCCTTGTATGTTATAGCTAGACTTCCCTCCCTCTAAAAAGCAGAATTCCAAGTTGATTATTGTAAATAATTTTCTAAATTATTCTTTTTTTTTTAAATGTGGTGCTGAGGATCAAACTCAATGCCTCACATGTGCAAGGTAAGCACTCTAACACTGAGCTACAGCCCCAGCCCTCTAAATTAATCTTTAAGAAACCCTCTGTTATAGATGATTTGGAAGCCACTGTGAAATGGATTCAGACCAAAGAAGTAGGGAACTACAGGAGGGGGAAGAGAGATGGTATTTTAGAACCTTGGTATATCTTAGCACAGAAACTCAGCTTAGGTGAGACAGAGTTCATTTCAGTCATTACTCTAAGCAGAGCCGTGCAGACTGGCAGAAAACAGTATAAGATTGGTGGTACCATTTGGGGGATCTGATTCATGTTCCTCTACTTTTCCTGGCTTGATATGTCACTACTCCTGTAAGCTTCATTTCCCTTGCCTGTTACAGGGGCAATGATAATTTTCCATTGAAATATTGAGTTTTTTTTTACTCTTTGTGCAAAGAACACAGCATCTTGCCCCAGATTGTCTTTGGAAAGCATAATTCCATAAATTAAAAGATAGGGAGGATCATAACTGAGACAATGAACGGAAACATCAAATACTCAGGCTCGTCTACGAATTCTTCTTCTCAGTTTTGAATTTAAAAAATAAGCTAAAACATTAAAGGATTTCCTCGGTTCATCAAGTTAAGATCTTTTATATTTCAGTAACTCATTCATTCATCAAACATTTACAGGTCATGCATTCTGAGGCACCTCAGGTAAGCCAAGATAAATAAGACAGTTCTAGCTCTCAAAAGGTCGGTAGTCCAGCTGGGATTTCAGGCATGTTGACAAATATCATGACTGTGATAAGGCTGACAACTAAATGATCAAAATACATTTTGAAGCACAAAGCTATTAATTCTATTTAGAATTTTCAAAAATGGAGAGAAAAAGAGTAAAAGTTGACATTTTGGTTGAGTATTAAAGAATAAATAGAGGTGCCAGGGATCCCAACTGCAGCAGGACCCGGGAGATCCAGGCCAACTGATTTGCGCAGCCTGCCCTGCGGCTACAGAAGGCGTGGCGCCTCAGTGAAGCCATTAATTAGCAAGCAGGGAGGTTAGGGACTGCCATTAGGTGGAATCCCGCCAGCCAAGCCCACACGGACCCTTGGGCCGAGCACGGGATCTCAGAAGGGGAAGGAAGTGGTACAGTCCCATCCCCCACAGCTGACACTCCACCGAGGCAGTCAGCGGCCACCATCCGGTAAAGCTGAAGGATACACAGCCACTCTCCTTCAGAGTTCAACATCAAAACAGGTTGGTGTCATTCAGCTCACCCCCCAGACAGCGGGAATTCGCATAAAATCTCTCCTAGGCTTGCCGGGAGAGGGAGTATCAAGCTGAGCCTCCATAAAACTAGGGGGAAACTAGAGACACCTGACCTCCAACCCCTCCTCCCAGTAGCAGCCAAAAGGAAACCTGGCTAGCCAGTGGTGGGGGAGGGGCAAGCAGAAAAAATCAAAGTGATAGAGTGCCAGGGATCCCAACAGCCTGCAGCAGGACCCGGGAGATCCAGGCCAACTGATTTGCGCAGCCTGCCCTGCGGCTACAGAAGGCATGGCGCCTCAGTGAAGCCATTAATTAGCAAGCAGGGAGTTTAGGGACTGCCATTAGGTGGAATCCCGCCAGCCAAGCCCACACGGACCCTTGGGCCGAGCACGGGATCTCAGAAGGGGAAGGAAGCGATACAGTCCCATCCCCCACAGCGGACACTCCACCGAGGCAGTCAGCGGCCACCATCCGGTAAAGCTGAAGGATACACAGCCACTCTCCTTCAGAGTTCAACATCAAAACAGGTTGGTGTCATTCAGCTCACCCCCCAGACAGCGGGAATTTGCATAAAATCTCTCCTAGGCTTGCCGGGAGAGGGAGTATCAAGCTGAGCCTCCATAAAGACTAGGGGGAATCTAGAGACACCTGACCTCCAACCCCTCCTCCCAGTAGCAGCCAAAAGGAAACCTGGCTAGCCAGCGGTGGGGGAGGGGCAAGCAGAAAAAATCAAAGTGATAGAGTGCCAGGGATCCCAACAGCCTGCAGCAGGACCCGGGAGATCCAGGCCAACTGATTCGCATGGCCTGCCCTGCGGCTACAGAAGGCGTGGCGCCTCAGTGAAGCCATTAATTAGCAAGCAGGGAGGTTAGGGACTGCCATTAGGTGGAATCCCGCCAGCCAAGCCCACACGGACCCTTGGGCAGAGCTGGGATCTCAGAAGGGGAAGGAAGCAGTACAGTCCCTTCCCCCACAACGGACACTCCACCGAGGCAGTCAGCGGCCACCATCCGGGAAAGCTGAAGGATACACCGCCACTCTCCTTCAGAGTGCAACATCCAGGCAGTCAGCGGCCACCATCCGGGAAAGCTGAAGGATACACCACCACTCTCCAACAGCTTGCAACATCAAAACAGCCAGCAGCAGGACCCCGGAGATCCAGGCCAACTGACTCGCGCTGCCTGCCCCGCAGCTACAGAAGGCGTGGCGCCTCAGAGAAGGCATTAATTAGCAAGCAGGGAGGTTAGGGACTGCCATTAGGTGGAATCCCGCCAGCCAAGCCCACCGCCCACGACCGGAACAGGCCCAGCGACCTGCCAGCATGGTAGTCACGACACCCCAATTGGAATAGGGACAGAGCAGAGCCGCCTTCCACTCCCGGAACAGGCCCAGAGAGACGCCAGCGTGGTAGACACATCACCCCAATTGGAGTAGGGGCACAGCCGCCGCCCGCACCTGCAAGGGAGACTTTTCAACTATACAAGAGCAACATAAATAAATAGGGGGTAAATTTCAAAAACACAACAGTTGCACCAAGCAGAAAGAAACGCGAGCAGTATGAAAAGACAAGGAAAGAAAGGACCACAAGCAATGCAGGTCAACTCAACTTTAGAAGAGGTAATAGCTGCAACAGATGGAATATCAGATAAAGAGTTCAGGATATATATGCTTCAGATGATCTGGAGTCTCAAGGAAGACATGAGACAGCAAAATCAGACAATGAAAGATCACATTGACAAACAAATCCAGGAAGTAAAAGATCAATTTCACAGGGAGATAGAGGTAATAAAGAACAAACAAATAGAAATTCTAGAAATGCAGGAAACAATAAACCAACTTAAAAACTCAATTGAGAATACTACCAGCAGAGTAGATCACTTAGAAGAGAGAACATCAGACAATGAAGACAAAGTATTTCAACTGGAAAAGAACATAGACAGCTCAGCAAGTCTGCTAAGAAACCATGAGCAGAACATCCAAGAATTATGGGACAATATCAAAAGACCAAATTTAAGAGTCATTGGGATACAGAAAGGCACAGAACTCCATTCCAAAGGAATAAACAGTCTATTCAGTGAAATAATACGAGAAAACTTCCCAGAATTGAAGAATGAGACAGAATCCCAAATCCTAGAAGCCTACAGGACGCCGAATGTGCAAAATCATAAGAGATCCACACCTAGACACATTATAATGAAGATGTCCAACATACAGAATAAGGAGAGAATTTTAAAAGCTGCAAGAGAAAGAAAGCAGATTACATTTAGGGGTAAACCAATCAGGATAACAGCTGATCTCTCAACACAGACTCTGAAAGCTAGAAGATCCTGGAATAACATATTTCAAACACTGAAAGACAATGGGCTCCAACCAAGAATCTTGTATCCGGCGAAATTAAGCTTCAGGTTAGAAGATGAAATTAAAACCTTTCACAATAAACAAAAGTTAAAAGAATTCGAAGCTAGAAAACCATCTCTTCAAAAAATCCTTGGCAAAATATTACAGGAAGAGGAAATGGAAAATAACATTGAAAACCAACAATGGGAGGTAGGACAGTAAAGGGGGGAAAGTAGTCAAAGAGGATAACAAATCAGGTTTAGTAACATCAATAAACAAATATGGATAGAAGAACAAACCATATCTCAATAATAACCCTAAATGTTAATGGCTTAAACTCACCAATTAAGAGACACAGGCTAGTAGAATGGATCAAAAAACAAGACCCAACAATATGCTGTCTACAGGAGACGCATTTGATAGGAAAAGATATACATAGACTGAAGGTGAAAGGTTGGGAAAAATCATATCACTCATATGGACCGCGGAAACAAGCAGGAGTGTCCATACTCATATCTAATAAAATAGATTTCAAGCCAAAGCTAATCAAAAGGGATATAGAAGGACACTTCATACTGCTCAAGGGAACCATACACCAACAAGACATAACAATCATAAATATATATGCCCCAAATAATGGTGCAGCTGGGTTCATCAAGCAAACTCTTCTCAAGTTCAAGAGTCTAATAGACCACCATACAATAATCATGGGATACTTCAACACACCTCTCTCACCACTGGACAGATCTTCCAAACAAAAGTTAAATAAGGAAACTATAGAACTCAATAACACAATTAACAACCTAGACTTAATTGACATATATAGACTATACCACCCAACATCAAGTAGCTACACTTTTTTCTCAGCAGCACATGGAACCTTCTCAAAAATAGACCATATACTATGTCACAGGGCAACTCTTAGACAATACAAAGGGGTAGAGATAATACCATGCATCTTATCTGATCATAATGGAATGAAACTGAAAATCAATGATAAAAGAAGAAAGGAAAAATCAAGCATCACCTGGAGAATGAACAATAGGTTGCTGAGTGATCAATGGGTTTTAGAAGACATCAAGGAGGAAATTAAAAAATTCCTAGAGTTAAATGAAAACACAGACACAACATATCGGAATCTATGGGACACATTGAAAGCAGTTCTAAGAGGAAAATTCATTGCTTGGAGTTCATTCCTCAAAAAAAGAAAAAACCAACAAATAAATGATCTCCTACTTCATCTCAAAATCCTAGAAAAAGAAGAGCAAAACAACAGCAAAAGAAGTAGAAGGCAAGAAATAATTAAAATCAGAGCTGAAATTAATGAAATTGAAACAAAAGAAACAATTGAAAAAATTGACAAAACTAAAAGCTGGTTCTTTGAAAAAATAAATAAAATTGACAGACCCTTAGCCATGCTAACGAAGAGAAGAAGAGAGAGAACCCAAATTACTAGCATACGGGATGAAAAAGGCAATATCACAACAGACACTTCAGAAATACAGAAGATAATCAGAAATTACTTTGAATCCTTATACTCCAATAAAATAGAAGATAGTGAAGGCATAGATAAATTCCTTGAGTCCTATGATCTGCCCAGATTGAGCCAGGAGGATATAGACAACCTAAACAGACCAATAACAATAGAGGAAATAGAAGAAACCATCAAAAGACTACCAACTAAGAAAAGCCCAGGACCGGATGGGTATACAGCAGAGTTTTACAAAACCTTTAAAGAGGAACTAACACCAATACTTTTCAAGCTATTTCAGGAAATAGAAAAAGAGGGAGAACTTTCCAAATTCATTCTACGAGGCCAACATCACCCTGATTCCGAAACCAGACAAAGACACTTCAAAGAAGGAAAACTACAGACCAATATCTCTAATGAACCTTGACGCAAAAATCCTCAATAAAATTCTGGCGAATCGGATTCAAATACATATCAAAAAAATTATACATCATGATCAAGTAGGATTCATCCCTGGGATGCAAGGCTGGTTTAATATACGGAAATCAATAAATGTTATTCACCACATCAATAGACTTAAAAATAAGAACCATATGATCATCTCAATAGATGCAGAAAAAGCATTCGACAAAGTACAGCATCCCTTTATGTTCAAAACGCTAGAAAAATTAGGGATAACAGGATCATACCTCAACATTGTAAAAGCAATCTATGATAAGCCACAGGCCAGCATCATTCTGAATGGAGAAAAATTGAAGGCATTCCCTCTAAGATCTGGTACAAGACAGGGATGCCCTCTCTCACCACTTCTGTTCAACATAGTCCTCGAAACACTGGCCAGAGCAATTAGACAGACGAAAGAAATTAAAGGCATAAAAATAGGAAAAGAAGAACTTAAATTATCACTATTTGCAGATGATATGATTCTATACCTAGCAGACCCAAAAGGGTCTACAAAGAAGCTATTAGAACTAATAAATGAATTCAGCAAAGTGGCAGGATATAAGATCAACACGCATAAATCAAAGGCATTCCTGTATATCAGCTACAAATCCTCTGAAACAGAAATGAGGACAACTACTTCATTCACAATATCCCCTCAAAAAATAAAATACTTGGGAATCAACCTAACAAAAGAGGTGAAAGATTTATACAAGGAAAATTACAGAACCCTAAAGAAAGATATAGAAGAAGACCTTAGAAGATGGAAAAATATACCCTGCTCATGGATAGGCAGAACCAACATCATCAAGATGGCGATATTACCAAAAGTTCTCTATAAGTTTAATGCAATGCCAATCAAAATCCCAGCAGCATTTCTTGTAGAAATAGATAAAAGAATCATGAAATTCATATGGAATAATAAAAGACCCAGAATAGCAAAAACAATGCTAAGCAGGAAGTGTGAATCAGGCGGTATAGCGATACCAGACTTCAAACTATACTACAGAGCAATAGTAAAAAAAACAGCATGGTACTGGTACCAAAACAGGCGGGTGGACCAATGGTACAGAATAGAGGACACAGTAATCAACCCACAAAACTACAACTATCTTATATTTGATAAAGGGTCTAAAAGCATGCAATGGAGGAAGGATAGCATCTTCAACAAATGGTGCTGGGAAAACTGGAAATCCACTTGCATCAAAATGAATCTGAATCCCTATCTCTTGCCATGCACAAAAGTTAACTCAAAATGGATCAAGGAGCTTGATATTAAATCAGAGACACGGCATCTGATAGAAGAAAAAGTAGGGTATGATCTACATACTGTGGGATCGGGCTCCAAATTCCTCAATAGGACACCCATAGCGCAAAAGTTAACAACTAGAATCAACAAATGGGACTTACTCAAACTGAAAAGTTTTTTCTCAGCAAAAGAAACAATAAGAGAGATAAACAGGGAGCCTACATCCTGGGAACAAATCTTTACTCCACACACTTCAGATAGAGCCCTAATAACCATAATATACAAAGAACTCAAAAATTAGACAATAAGATAACAAATAACCCAATCAATAAATGGGCCAAGGACCTGAACAGACACTTCTCAGAGGAGGACATACAATCAATCAATAAGTACATGAAAAAATGCTCACCATCGCTAGTAGTCAGAGAAATGCAAATCAAAACTACCCTAAGATACCATCTCACCCCAGTAAGATTGACAGCCATTAGAAAGTCAAACAACAATAAGTGCTGGAGAGGATGCGGGGAAAAGTGCACTCTTGTTCATTGCTGGTGGGACTGCAAATTGGTGCAGCCAATTTGGAAAGCAGTATGGAGATTTCTTGGAAAGCTGGGAATGGAACCACCATTTGACCCAGCTATTCCCCTTCTCGGTGTATTCCCCAACGACCTAATAAGAGCATGCTACAGGGACACTGCTACATCGATGTTCATAGCAGCACAATTCACGATAGCAAGACTGTGGAATCAGCCTAGATGCCCTTCAATAGATGAATGGATAAAAAAAAATGTGGCATTTATACACAATGGAGTATTACTCTGCATTAAGAAATGACAAAATCATAGAATTTGGAGGGAAATGGATGGCATTAGAGCAGATTATGCTAAGTGAAGCTAGTCAATCTTTAAAAAATAAATACCAAATGACCCCTTTGATATAAGGGGAGTAAACAAGGACAGGGTAGGGACGAAAGTTTGAGAAGAAGATTTACATTAAACAGGGATGAGAGGTGGGAGGGAAAGGGAGTGAGAAGGGAAACCGCATGGAAATGGAAGGCGATCCTCAGGGTTATACAAAATGACATATAAGAGGAAAGGAGGGGTAAGACAAGATAATACAAATCGAAGAAATGATTTACAGTAGAAGGGGTAGTGAGAGAAAAGGGGAGGGGAGGGGAGGGGAGGGGGGATAGTAGAGAATAGGACAGACAGCAGAATACATCAGACTCTAGAAAGGCAATTTGTCAATCAATGGAAGGGTAACTGATGTGATACAGCAATCTGTATTCGGGGTAAAATTGGGAGTTCATAACCCACTTGAATCAAACTGTGAAATATGATGTATTAAGAACTATGTAATGTTTTGAACTACCAACAATAAAAAAAAAGAATAAATAGAAATTCAGAAAGTAGGCAAACAGAGAAGGTAATTCCAGATGAAGGGACTAGATAGAATGTGTGTGGATAGATATAGTAGTGAAATTTAACTATCTTGTTTAAGGAAAAGTGAGTAGTTTTTACATATATGGTATAAAGCATGCAGAGTGGCATAGCCACAAGGATCAACCCAATGATCTATTGATCAAGCAAAGCTTAGTTAACCTGCTGAGGTAAGGAAAAGAGGTTTCTTACAGAGCTATCATAATGTCTAGAAGGGGGAACTTGGAGCACCTATTTTTAAGACTGAGGTCTGGGCTCAAGTGGCTCAAAGAATCTGATTGAGACTGGGAAAGTTCATTACAGATTGTTTAGGACTGGTGGAAACAAAAAAGAACCATTCAAAACAAAACAAAACAAAAAACCCCCAAAACACAAGCAGATGAGAATTCTTCTAAACCCATTCAGTGAAGCCGGTATTACCAAGGTATGAAAACCAGACAAAGACACTATGACAACACCAACAAAAGAAAAAGAAAGAGAGAAATATAGACCAATATCTCTGATGAAAATAAATATAAAATTCTCAACAAAATAATAACAAATCAAATCCACCAGAACATAAGAAAGATTATACAATGTGCACAAATGGGATTTATCTCAGGGAGTCAAAGAAGATTCAATATATAAAAATCAATAAATATAATACATAACATCAACAGAGCAAAACAAAAACCATATGATCATCTCAGAAAAAAGCATTTAACAAAATTCAATGTCACTCAACAAATTCAATTTAGAAAGGATGTGCCTCAACACAATAAAGGCTATATATGGTAAACTCCTACTCAACATCAGACAGAATGGAGAAAAGCTGGAAGAGTTTCTTCTAAGATCTGGAGCAAGATAAGGATGTCTACTCTCTCCACTTTCATTAGATATAGTACTGAAAATATTAGCCAGGGCAATCAGACAAGTAAAGACACGAAAGGCATCCAATTAGGAAAGGAAGAAGTCAAATTATCCCTGTTTGCAGATGCCATGATCTAATATATAGAAAAAACCTAAAATCTCCACACACAAAAACTATTAGAACCAGTAAATGAGTTCAGAAAAGTTGCAGAATACAAAAATCAACCTATAAAAATCAGTAGCATTTATATATATATAAATTAAAAAATTTAGCAAAAAAAGAAATTTAAACCAATTTAATTCATAATAGCTACCTAAAATACTTAGGAGTAAATTTAACTAGAAAGTAAATTATCTCTATAATGAAAATTGCAAAACACTAATGAAACAATTGAAGAAGAGGACACCCAGAGAGAGAAAGGGCATTCCATATTCATGAATTGGAGAAATTAACATTGTTAAAATGTCCAAACTGCCTAAAATTATTTACAGATTTAATGCAACCTGTATTGAAGTACCAAAGATATCTTTCACAAAAACAGAAAAGGCAATCCTAAATTTTTTTTTATTGGTTATTCAAAACATTACAAAACTCTTTGACATATCATATTTCATACATTAGATTCGAGTGGGTTATGAACTCCCATTTTTACCCCAAATACAGATTGCAGAATCACATCAATTACACATCCACATTTTTACATAATGCCATATTAGTAACTGTTGTATTCTGCTACCTTTCCTATCCTCTACTATCCCCCCTCCCCTCCCCTCCCATCTTCTCTCTCTACCCCATCTGTTGTAATTTAATTCTTTCTCTTGTTTTTTTTTTTATATGAACCACAAAGGATCCCAAATAGCCAAAGTAAGTTCTTGAGCAAAAAGAACAAAGCTAGAGTCATCACATTACCTGATCTCAAAAGATACTACAAAGCTGTAGTAACATAACATCCTGTTTCTGGCTTTAAAAACAAACACATAGACAAATTACACCAAAGGTACAGAGAACCCAGAAACAAATCCACAGCCAACAGACTTTCTACAAAGGTGCCAACAACAAGAAAAGACAGTCACTTTGATAAACGGTGCTGGAAAAACGTAATATCCACACACAGTAGAATGAAACTAGACCCCTGTCTCTTACCATATACAAAAGTCAATTAAAGCAGATCAAAGACCTAAAGGTAATACATGAAACTATGAATATTCTAGAAGAAAACATATGGGAAACACTTCAAAACATTGGTGTAGGCAATGATTTTTTGGATAGAAATCTAAAAGTACACACAACAAGGAAAAATAGAGAAATAATAAAAAATGACGTGATATTAAGAAACAATCAATAGAATGAAGGGACAGCATGCAGAATAGGGGAAAATATCTCTAACTATTCATCTGCCAAAGGACTAATATCCAGAATATTTAAGGATTTAAAAAAAAAACAGAACAGAAAAAAACAAATAATCCAGTTAAAAAATGGAAAAATGATCTGAGCATACATTCCTCAAATGCCAACATACAAATGATCAAGAAATGTATAAAAAATGCTCTCATCACTAATCATCAGGGAAATGGATGTCAAAGTCACAATGAGATATCATCTTACCCCAGTGAAAAATGGCTAAAAGAAAAAAAAAAGAAATAACAAATTCTGGTAAGGGGGAACTCTTTCTAACACATTGTTGGTGGGAATGTAAATCAGTACAGCTACTAGGCAAAGTGGTATGAAGATTCCTAAAAAGACTAAAACTAGAACTACTGTGAGATCCAGCAATCCTACCATTGGATGTACATCTAAAGGAAATGAAAGAGATACCTGCATGCCCATGTTTATTGCAGCACTGTTGAGTATCCAAGATATAAAATCCACTGAGGTGTTCATCAAAAAAATTAATTGATGAAGATAACATGTTTACATGTACAGAATGGAATATTATTCAACTATAAAAAATGAAATCCTGTCATTTGTGATGTGTATGGAATTTGAGAACCTTACATTATGTGAAATGAACTAGGCACAGAAATACAAATACCACATGTTCTCTCTCAAATGGAAGATAAAAAAGTTGATTACATGAAAGTAGAGACTGGACTATTGGTTATTAGAGGCTAGGAAGGGAAGGAGAAGGAGGTAATAGAGGGAGGTCAGATTACGGGCACCAGAAGACAAATAGGAGGGATAAATTTTAGTGTTCTATAGCCCCATCAGATGGCTGTAGTTTCCAACAATTTATTACATATTTTTCAAAGAACTAAAAAAAAATTAAGGTTTCCCATCACAAAGAATTTATAAATATTCAAGGGAATGGAAAGACTAATTATTCTGATTTAATTACATTGTATATTTTATCAAGTTATCATACTGTACCACATAAATATGCACAATAATTTTTTGTCAATTAAAAATTCAAAATACACTTGGGAAAGGAAGTCCAGATTATTAAATATGAGGCCTTGTTACATTCTTGTTCCAATTTGTTATGTTACATAATCCTTTATGTATCTACAACTGACATTCTAGAGAAAGTGCAAACTCTCAGGAGCCATATGGAGCCAGTATAATCCTTACATAATATTTATAAAGTGACAAATTCTAAAGAATCTAGTTACTTGCAATGCAAATCTGGGAGTTATTTTTAAGAAACAGTATTTTATAACAATGTTCTATCTTCTGATTTTTATGTTGGGGAATTTTATATTGGGGATCTTTGAAGTACAAAACAAATTCCAAAATCTCTTTGAATGATGATACAGTGTTTTTCATGAAGTGTTTTCTAAAAATAAAATAATGATCCTGTGGCAATTATGTTAGTCACCATTCAAACTGAAGGCTTTATTTAAATCCATAACTGAGTAAACGAGTCTAAAAATTGAACTTTGATATTTTTATCAGAATAAAAATATGACAACCCTTCCCAAGTCTGCAAGGACATTAAATTCGGTGATATGAATTACCATACAGTGCAGCATAAGGGCAAAACTTTCCAAAAACCATGAGCTTGTGTTTTTTAGATGCTCAGGTAATGAACATTAACACTGGAATTTCCTGGGGTACAAGTTGGTACAAACTAATATGAGCTGAAAATGAGATTTCAGTAGATTTAAATTTTTCATTAAATCATAAGCCATTTTTCAGCTGTTGTGAAATACTTTCTTTGCCCTGTGTGAGAACAGTAATCAATTTTCATTTTAATATGACTTGTGCATCAAAATGTTGGTAATTACGTGACTTACAGTCTTCAACCCTCCATTGAACTAAGATGTAGTCACCATGTTGTGTTAAGGTCAGTTTGAGGATGGATTGTCAGCAGAGTGTGTGGGCGTGTGTGTGTGTGTATGTGTGTGTGTGTGTGTGAGAGAGAGAGAGAGAGAGAGAGAGGGAGGGAGATATGCCGGGGGGGGGGGGGAGACAGAGAGAGAGAAGCCATCAGGGTTAAGTTATCACCTACCAATAGGCAAAAGACAGGTGTCCTTTAACTACAGTACACTGAGCAGAAAATCCTCCTCCAGCCTCTTGTTGGCTACATTGCCTTGGTGAAGAGAAGCAGCTCTGTAAACTATAGGAAAATGTTAGTTTTAGCAGAGACTGTTGTATAAAGATTGAAAAAAGAAAAACAATGGCCTCAGAAAGACATGAAATTTGGACATAACAGGTTTAATTCAACTCAGAACTAACCGTAGCCAGAAACCAAAGGGGAGTGGGAAAGCAAAGCCTTGCAAGTTTGTCCAATCTGCTTTATGTACTCTTCCCATGAACTTTTTGGCAACTAATACACATTTTTTTTTTTTGGATCAAATGTTAATGTAAGAAATGTGTAATTTTCCCAGAATATCCGAATAATCCGTTGTCAGACTTGTCAGAAATTAGACCTTACGTGGGTTAAAGTGTGATTATTTAGTTTATTCTTCTCTCCTTAGGCCATACCACCATCACTGTGAACACTAGTAGCTTGGTAATATAGCTTATTTGACTGGACAACACTGACCATCTTGGCTGACCTGGGACTGAGGAGCTTCCCCAGGACATGGGTCTTTCAGTGCTACGAAAACTGCCACTGAACTGTTAGAGTCCTAGGTAAACCTAGGTGGTCAATCATTCTAAGTAAGATAAAATATTGAAGTTTTTTTTTTTGTTTTGTTTTAATTGAGAGATAAATTTAGATGAACATATTGTGTACAGTGTGATGTTTTAAAGTATATACACATTGTGAGATGTTTAAATCTAATCCACAAACATATAATCTCATATATTATTTTTAGTAAGAACACAACACTCTCAACATTTTTAAGAAGATGATATATTGTCACTAACTATAGTTATCAGATCTCTTCAATTTAATCTCCTATCTAACTATAATTTTGTATCTCTTGACCAAAATCTTCCAATCCCTACGTCCAACCACCTGGGGCTCTGATAACCACCATTCCGCTCTCATCTGTATATGAGAACAACGTTTTTGATTCTACATGAGTGTTATCATGTGGAATTTGTCTTTATGTGCTGGGTTTATTTCAACTAGCTTAAGGTCCATATTTTCATCCACGTTGTTGCTAATGACAGGATTTCCTTTTTTTAAAATTATTGCTTGTTTTTAGTCACACATAACAGTAGAGTATACTATGTCAAAATTATAAAAGCATGGAATATAATGTGTTCTAATTCAGACTCCAGTATTTCCCTTCCCCTCCCTTCCTCCCACACCCTGTTTCCCTCCCCCCTTCTTTTTATGGATGGATAATATTCCATTGTGTATGTATACTACATTTTCTTCATCCTTTTATCAGTTGATGGTTACTTGAATTGATTCCTTATCTTGACTATTGTAAATAGCACTGCAATAAACAGGAGGGCAGATCTCCTTTTGACATAATTATTTCATTTACCTTGGATATCAGCCAAGGTAGTAGGATAGCTGGATCACATGATAGTTCTATTTTTAATTTTTAAAGGAACTTCCATACTGTTTTCCATAACAACTATACTAGTACATTCCCACCAACTGGGTGCCAGGGTTCCTATCCAACTGTCTTTTTGATAAAGGCCACTCTAATAGGAGTGAGGTGGTATCTTACTGTGATTTTGATTTTCATTTCCCTGATGACTAGTGATGTTGAACATTGTTTTCATATACCTTTTGACCATTTGTAGCCTTCTTTTGAGAAATGTCTATTCAAGTCTTTTGCCCATTTTAAAAATTAGTTTGTTTTCTTTTTATTAAGCTGTTTAAATTCCTCATATATTTTGGATCTTAACCCTTTTAAGATATACAATTAGCAAATATTTTCTTCCATTCTGCAGGTTCTCTCTTCATCCTGTTGATGATAATCTTCACCATGTAGAAGATTTTTAGTTTGATGCTATCTCATTTGTCTAGCTTTACTTTTGTAAAAGACAAAGTACAGGTGTGTGCTTTTAAGGTCATGTTTTGAAAATCATTGCTCAGACCGATATCATGGAACTTTTGCCCTATATGTTTTTCTAGTAGCTTTATTGTTTTGCTCTTATGTTTAAATCTTTAATACATGTGAGTCAGGTTTTGTACATGGTGTGAGATAAGGATCTAATTTCTTTGTTTAGCACATGGATATCCAGTTTTCTCAGCACCCTTTGTTAAACAGACTGTCCTTTCCCCCATTCTGTTTTTAGCGTGGTCAGGGATTACTTAGCTATAAATGCATGGATTTATTTATGGTTCTCTATTCTATTCCATGGATTAATTTTACTATTTTTTAATTTCAGTACCATGTTGTTTTGTTTACTATAGCATTATAATATGTTTTGAAGTTAGGTAATGTGTTGCCTACAGTTTTGTTCTTTTTGATCAAGATTGCTTTGACTATTTGGGGTTCTATATATGCTGGGCTTATAGGCATGTGTCAAGCGCCACAATTATTTCTTTAAATATGCTTTCTATCCTTTTGTCTTTGTCTTCTCCTTCCCAAACATCTATGATCTAAACCTTGATTCTTTTGATCCTATCTCATAAATTACATAAGTGTTTCTCATTCCTTTTCATTCTTTTTTATCTTCTTGTATGAATTCAGTTTGCCTGTCTGCAGACATCATGAGTTTCAAATGCCACTATTATTCCTGAGTAACCCTGCTAAGCTTTCCCTACATGGTTTTCCAATATCCTATAAATAGACAAAAACATTAGAGTGGTATATGAAGTTTATAGCCAGACCCTGGTGCCAATAACATGCCTGACTCTTTGATATTAGCTTGAGACAAACAAGTACCATTCCAGCTTGGATGAAATCACTTATCCTGACCATTTTATAAGCCCTCATTTTTATGATTCTAAGCATGTGATCCAACTTATCTTTCTTCTGCCAGCAACCATGCATCTATCAGCAATTCCCCCAATAAATTGTATTCTGTGCAATCCTGGAACTGTCTTTGTCTTCTCTTCAAGTTTAAAGCACTTTATGACTGATTTTCATACACTGGGACCAGTATGTTCCAGAACATTGCTCTGACTTGTATTTTCAAATAACCTGTCTTGGAGTTAAAAAATACTTACTTTTGCCTGATCTGTTTTTGCTGTCATTGAGCCTTTTGCATTTCTCATTTTATTAATTTTGTTTTTCAGTTCCAAAATTTATGTTTGATTTTTTAAATCATTTTAATGTCTTGTTAAACTAATTCTGGTCACTCACTGTTTTTCTGACTATTTTTAAGGCATTTCTTTGTATTTTCTTGAAGTTCTATGAGTTCCTTAAAATTGATGTTTAGAATGCTTTGTCAGGGCAATTTGTTCTCTCTCTCTCTCTCTCTCTCTCTCTCTCTCTCTCTCTCTCTCTCGATGGGGGTTAAACCTAGGGCCTTGTGCATGTAAGGCAGGTACTCTACCAACTGAGCTACATCCTCAGCCCCTCATCTCCATCTCTTGAAGGTTGGTCATTGGTTCTTTTGTCTTGCTGGTAGTATCATGTTTTCCTGGTTGTACTTGATTCTTGTCCTGTATATCAATGTCTGGGTATTGGAGAAATAGGACTTATTTTAATCTTTATAGACTGTACTTGTCTGGGAATGCTTTTTAACAATAAACCTGCCCATGGATTCTAGGAAGACCTTCCTCTTTAGTTCCTATGTCCAAGACTACTATGGCCATTGTAGTTCTTGGGGTGTCCTAAGCCTAGGACTTCTGTGGCCAGCATGATATCAGGCTGAAATTCCATGGCTGTCAAGTTGGAATCCTATAGCGCTCAGCACTGGGTTGGAATCTTGTGCAGGCTGAGTCTGGTGCATCATTCGGGTATATAAATAACCTAGAGACACTGAGGCCTATTTGTTGCTGAGAGCTATCTGGAGCCCAAGACCACTGTAGTCAGCTCCATGCAGGTAGAATTCACTTTGCATGGGTTATGGGTTCGCATCTGACAGAGGGGCAGGTCTGAAGGCCCAGATTGTGAGTACCATCTTGGAGCCAGGCGCCGTATGAGTCTGCATGGTGCTGGGTTTTACTATAATAGACCCAAAAGTCCTATGCTTATTCCTTTATTTCCCCAAGTATTTGGTATCTCTCTGCATACTACATTGTTTGGAGTTTGGGGAGGAGTGATGTGTATATTGTAAAACTGTTCTTTCTCCTCTCTTTAATGCATTTTTTCTTATTAATTATAGTGAAGTACTATGATTACTCACCTTCCTTAGGTCTTGCAATGGTATTTTCATGTACAGATAGTTATCCAAGTTGCTGTTTTGTAGGGGAGGAATTATTGGGGAATCCTATTCCACCATATTATTGCAACCCCTTTCAGTTTCTGTTTTATATTCTAAATTCATATGTGATTTAAAAGTGACAAAGAAAAAAAACTTTTGCTTTATTTTAAGCCACATTTTTTTCTGTTCACTTTTTAAAAATTATATATTAATTTGAAAAAGTTGCCATATGGCCCTTGACTCCAGACTAAAGTGATTTTTAATAAAATAATTCAATTAAATATTTCCTTTAGTAAACTGAAATTTTTTTATAGGACATAAGAAATGATACAATAATTTCATTACATTAAAATGATGTCAAACTTCTTCTTTAAAAATAAAACAAATAAATAACCACCAATAAAAGGAAGCATGAAATACAATTGCTCCTGAAAACTAATGCAGTGAAGGAAAGACTATGTGATATGATCCAAAGCCAGTGTATTGACAGTACTGGGGGTGATTCTAATTGGGGCTCAAACCTAAGATATGTTAAAAAAAAAAGAAGGGCTCAAAGAAGCTTTGAGGTATAGCTGTATAGATCCACAATTAAAATGGAGAGAATAAGGGAACAGAACCACAGAAAGGTGCACAAAAATCTAAAGATCATCCTGATTTTTCACTTAAGATCAGTCCTTCAGACTTTGTTCATTGTGTCAGATTTTAATAATAGCTGAGTGGCTTTAAAAATACACTTCATAAGGAAGATTGCACATGTAAGTGATTAGTTCTAATCTAGAAGATAAGGTATTCTATTTTCATTCCTTGATTTTATATTGTGCTGGGAGTATAAAAATTTAAAAAATGGTTATCTTTTGAAAAATGAAAGAAGCTAGAAACAAAGCAATACGACATTAATGATTTTGATTTTTTAAAATACATATACTGAGAAAACGAACTTCATGTTATTATGTCATAAAGTAATATATTTTTGTTTTTCTTTTTATTATTTTCTATTTCTCTAAAATAAATGTACATTATAAAGAAGAAAGAATAATTCTTATCATTTAACACAACTTAATAATAGATTATTACCAATAGAAATTCACCAACCATTTTTTTAAGGAAAGTAAGACACTGTCATTAGTTTCAATATCCATTAGAAAAAATAGTTAATTAATAAATATTTGCTTTTTGTTTTTTTTCTTTGTAATGCTGAGGATCAAACCCAGGTCTTTGTGCATGCTAGGCGAATAATCTACCACAGAGCTAAAACCCCAGCACCTCCATTCTCACCAATTAATGAGAATTTCTTAGCTATTGGGTAGAAATAGAGAAGGCTCACAGTCTCAAGACATGTTTTATATAGCATGAAAGGTAGACGAACTCTGAAAAATGGAGAATCATAAATATCGGTGATGATAAAAGTTAATGTTATTCACTTTTTGATAATAAAAGCCATTGTTATTCAAGTTTATTCTTGAAAACCTTGATTTTAATATTCTTTGTGCCATATACACATATGTGTGAATATATGTGTCTAAATGTATTTATATGAAAAATATCACTCATTATCAGAATATGCCTGCATCTGAAAGTATGAAATATATTTTAGAACCACTCTCACTTTGCAGTTCTGAGGATCAAACCCAGGACCTTGCACATGCCAGGCCCCATAATTTTATATGTATTTTCTTAAAATAGCACTCAGTAAAAAAAAATCCTGTTTGCCCCCAAACATCTATGAATGCCACCTTCTCTTTCATCATTTCTACTCTTTTGTCAGTCATCTCATTAATAAGATGTTGCATCTCCCTATTTTATGTAGTCAATGGAAAACCAAATCAATTGGAAAGAAACTAAAAGATGACATTTACACAGCTTTAAAAATCACTACTGGATCCTAACCAAATCCACTGTGACCATAATTCTGGTCATTTGAGTTGGCCATTTTCATTTTGGGTTGAGATGAACCAGCCACATTAACAAAATGGACGTAAAACTGATCACTTATCTTTAGGAGCTGTAGAAAGAAGGTGATGCTATCTTCCACCCACTGATAAAGTGTACTTTTTCTGAAACAAGGTTTTGTGGAAAAATGAAACATCAATGTAATTATGATTGGCCACCAAATTTTTTTTGTAAGATAGTCTTTTTTTTGTGCTTGCATATGTGCATGTGTGTGTGCGCACACACACACACACACACACACACACACACACACACACTACAAAGGTAATAAAGACCATTCACTCAGTAGATCAACTGAAAAGACTACTTTTACACCTTTTCTGAGAAATCAGGCTTGCTATTGTTACTATGGCAACAGATTGTCAGTATGAATGCTGGAGTTTCTTTGGCCTGGCTGATTGCTAAAGTAGGTGAGATAGGAACACTTGATATTTTTTATTTAAATATTTTTCAAATCTATGTTTTTAAGCTCTTGAATAGATGGGTATACAGGTGCAGTAATAGGAACTACATTCCAACAGGATGTTGTTCAGGAGGATACCAAGAGAGTTAGACTTTGGGGCACTGTTTGCTACTTGTGACTTGCTGATGGCAGGGTAGAGACCTCAGTTGGTCTCATTGAATCTGAGTCTTTTTCCTTCTACTCTTCTCTCTGGTGTTTATTCCTCAAGTGGGAAATGCTAGATTGGTAATAGTAAATGAAAACTTACTCACCAATCAACAGGTACATAGTGAATGTGTGTTATATACCAACTACCAGGGACACACAGACAAAATTAATGCCTTCATTGACTTATATTCCTGTGACAGAGACAAGCCAAAATCAAACAGATAAATTTTGTACATTATGCCAGATAGTAATAGCTGCTATAAAAAATAATAAAGCATACTAAGACAATAATAGGAATTTTTTTGAAAGAAGAAAGAATGAAAAATTAAAATCTTTAAGAAAATCATAACATTTTGATTTACTCATAACTAGCCATGATAGACATAGATTACATGTGAATATACTAAATCACTTATGTTTTAAATAAATAGGTCTCTCTCAAAAATGAAAGCCTACCTTTTGGCAAATACTGGGATCACTGGTGAGAAAAGGGAACCAGTGACCCAGTTCCAGAGCTGTAAAGATCAGAAACCTTTGATAAGGCTAACAAAAGCTGCAGATTTGGGACCTTCAATTTTTAAAGGACTCCATATTTTATACCTGTCTTGAGTTCTCTAAAATTTTCCAGGAGTCTTTTATATGTTAGATTTAAAAGGACAAAATTCATTTGGAATGTTCGAATGTAGTTTCTTACAAAGAAGGCACTAGAGTTGGGATCTGGAATGTCTACCACAGGCCCACATGTTCACGTCTTAGGCATCAGCGTGAGCTTTGGGAGGTGCTGGGAACGTTAGAAGGTGGGGTCTAGTGGGAAGTCTTCCAGTCATTAGGAGTGTGCCCTTGGGGGGGATACTGAGACCCAAGTCCCTCTTCTTCCTTTGTTCTCTTTCCTCCTGGCCATGGGGGAATAGCTTTGCTCCGCTGTGTGCTCTGGACCATGATTCTCTGCCTCACCACAGGACCAAAAGCAATGAGTCCACCCAACCGTGGATTGAAGTCTTCAAAACTGTGAGCCAAAATAAACTTTCCCTCTTTATAAGTTGATTATCTCAGGAATTTTGTTACATTAATAAAAAGCTGACTAACACAGAAGGCTTAAAATTTCCACTCTCTGGCTTACGATTTCCTGGAGCAAGTTTCTTTGTAGGACACATGACCTCAGATTGTAGTAATAGAAGGAAATATAAATGGATTTGGGAAGAATATCCATTTATGTATTTGTGAATGACAGAACCAACCAACAACTAAGAGAAACTTAAAGTTTTGGAGTTTGTGTTCTGCTAAAGAACCACAAAATGGATGTCCTGATGTGGGATTTGGAAAATTAGGAAAGGGCTCTACAATTAGGAAAGATGACCAGGCCCTCCCTTCCCTGCCAAAATTGTGCTGGCAACAGATAACTGAGTTGCATGAATGCTGGACCACCCAGTATGGCAATTCCTGTGTTCCTCTCAGATTGTATTTATTCTTTATTGTCTCATAAAGAGCCTGGCACCCACTGGACAATTTTGCTGGACAACATGTTGGCATTATATTTTTGTGTTGCCTGAAGCAACTCCAATGGCTGCAGTAAAACATGCTTGTTGCTTTTTTATTATTGGCATTCAGTGTGGGTGATAATTGAACTGTTTGCTTTATTTACTTGGATTGAAGATCATAGTCTGCACATGATCCTAAGGTGCTTTATAAATACTGTATTGAGTAACATTGAAACGTTGGTTTTTACAATAGCCAGGTGGAGTAAAGCAGCTTTCGTTCAGAAGTCTTGGGAAAGCCAAATTGTAGGATCAATCTCTAAGAGCTACCATCTGCTCTATCTCTCCTATGAAGATTTTCTTTTGGTTTTATTTAGGTTTAAGTGTTTGTTAGTCTTTAGGCTTCTGGATTTGTTCCCTTTTCCCTTGGATTAATTTTTTTTCCTAGTTGGACCTCAACTCTATTGTGTCAAGGACCCTGGAGGAACTCATCAAGTGGAATAGATGATAAAATACACCAGTTCTGAGAAAACAACTCGCCCTCGAACTTGTCAAGTTCTGGCCTTAAGCTCAGACCTCTCTTCTCCACTCCCAGTTCTCTACCCCACCCATTAATTCTCTTTCCACTGAAGCACTCTTGGTGCCTTCCAGTTTTGACATTCTTGGCAGTGAGAGCTCCATGGCATGAGCTCTTGGTGGTGGAACACGTTGTTTCCGTTCTTTCTCCTGACTGTACACCCTGCACCAAGGCAGGCAGCAGTCACCCTTTGCAAGATCCTATTGGTCAGTTAATTAGTGGCAGAGCTCACATATGCTCAAGAGATTTTATGATATGTCCTCTCTCAAGGTCATTTCTACTCATATTCTAAGTCCAGAAAAATTGAAGTCAAAATATTAATAAACTAATAAACCTGTATTTTTTCAGATTTAAAGACTGATATTTTAATTAACACATTTCCCTTTCCTTTTTACATTAATCAATTTATTTTGAAACATACAAACTATTTTTTAAAGAACTTAAAAGGATCTCTGGAGTTCTAACTGCAATATGGAGATTGTATAAATTATACTTTACACCTTCCCAGCCTTGTCCTGTGCTTGCTACAGGTTTTCCTTAATTTCCAGCCTCGCTTAGATACAGGCTCATTTGTCTGGCTTTTGATTTACTTGCCTTCCATAGTTAGATGGAGGCTCAGCTATTTCCTTTAGATGCCATTCAGTCCTCAGAAGAGCCAGGTTCTATCCTCATTTCTAAAATACTTTTTTGTGCTCAACACTTCACCAGTTTAAGTTGTTTTCTTTGGGTCATCTTGACATACTGGATCCTTTCTTAAGTTGTTTTCTTACATATTTGCCTGATTCTATTTGATTAGATATAAGTGTTACAGTCATTTCGGCCTTACATTTGAACAAAATGCCTGTGTGTGTGCATGTGTCTGTGCGTGCGTGTCTGTACTGGGGATGGGGTGGAAGAGAAGACTGGATGAAGGGGTAGTGATGTTAGGGTGGAAACCTTCTCATGCCTCTGGTACCAGCAACTTTTCCCAGCCCAAAAGGACTGCCATGAAATTGGACAATCTCCCACGGAGATTTCCCTGGCAACATGAAGGTTCCCTGGGAAATAGCTGTGCAGGTCAGCCTGGGTTTCTTTCTAAACCCAGGGAGGGTTGGCCTTGCATGGTAAATAAAAGCAAAGAAATTTCTGGAAATAGGTATTTGCTTTGGTAAAGCCCCAAACCTATTCAGGCTTATTTTTAGTTGTCAGGGTGATTAAAGTGGTTAATTTAAAAAATCTCCCCAGAAACCTATCCTGAGGAGGGGTGTACAGCTGGAGAAAGGATTATATGAACATTCAGTTGTTGCTAACTGAAAGCAAATGGACATACGAGGAGCAGGTCATGATCTCTCTCTTCAATGAGAAGACATTGAAGATGAATGAACATTTCATATTTGCTCTTGGAAAATGTTTCATCTAAATATATGTTTTTTCATTACAAAAGTTATCTCTGGTGTGGATATAAATGTATATGCTAAAATATGTTTGAAGTAACTTCTAGAGCTCCATAAGCAACAATCAGGCATAGAGACAAACTAACCTGTGCTAAGCACCACCCACGTAAGGGTGAAGGAGGAATACAGGATGATCCTGCTCAGCATGTTCTTCAGGGCCTCTGCCTGGCTGGTGAACTGGAATCCCCAGTGGTCCTCTTTACTTTGGTTCTAAGACTTCAGTCTTTGTAGAGTGCCTAGGAAAGGTGACCTCAGCCCCAGAAGCATGCCCACTGACCTGGCATGACCTTTCCCACACCTTCTTAGGCCCCTGAGCTAAGGAAGCTCTCACATTGCTATGCTCCAGCAACTCTGTGGGTGCACAAGTCCTGGTCAGAATTTGCCTACAGGCTGTCGTTCCTGCTGAACCACACCAGCCAGGGAGCGTGGTGTTGGGCAGAATCTATTTGCCTTCTGTCCAGCCCTGCATTCCTGAGCTTCCATCCTTTGTAGTCATAAAAAGTATTTCCCCTTAAGGTTGGGTCTGGCTGTACCAATGCCAGTCAGACCAGAGAGAAGTGTGGAATCTCTCCTGCTCTTCCCTTCCAAACTCAGCAGATGAAGTGCAGAATTATTCTTAAAGATATATATAAGAGACCCTGAATCTGGGAATAATGTTCATGCTGTATTGTACTGTCTCTGTGATTGTGTTTATACCTCAGTTCTGTTGAGTACATCAACTCCTGAAGTCCTTTCTCAGTGTTAAAGATTAAATTGTGATCCCCTCTCTCAACATTCATAGTGTTATAAGGGTGGGACCCTAAGCCAATAGGACTTATGTCTTTAGAAGAAGAGAAGGAGATACCAGGGATGTGCATGCATAGAGGAAAGATCATATGAGGACATGGCAAGAAGGTAGTTGTTTGCAAGCCAGGAAGTAAGGTTTCACTTGAAACCACCCTACTGATATCTTGCTCTCAGACTTCCACTTAGGCCTGGTTGTACAGCTGGAACCTGCACACACCCTGTTTTGTTTAGCCCTATCGCTCTCATTCAGTCCTGCTGCTTTTTCTGTAGTTGGTAAGCAGACTGGTCACTTGGCCTACAAGACTTCTTTTCCTCTGCCTTCAGGCGTCCTCACTGCCTGGAATCTTGCTTCTGACTGCCTTGGTGCTCCCTTGAACCAAGGGAGAATCTAGAAGAGACTCCAACTTGATTTGGACCTGTCTACTTTTGACTATTGGCCATTTTCTAGGAGACCAGAGACACAATTGGGTCAGTTTTCATAAACACAGCTCTTATCTACTCGTCCTACCTACTGCATCTGACTGCTGAGGTCTCAACACACCTTCACTGGTCTGTGGGTACAGTAAGAGGTCACCTCCTCCTTTTCTGCTTCTTTGTGCTGTTCCCTTGACGGTTGCCCAGGCCTCCTGCTGATTTGCTTGCTGAAGTACTTGTCAGAACTTTTCAACCTGGCTATTTTCCAGATACTGGTTTTACTAGCCACAACTTTTCTGTAACTAGTTAGGTGCTAGTATGACAAAAGGTCCTTTCCACCATTATTGTTCTCTGTGACTTTTTCCTTACCATCTAGCATCTTGAAGTACTCCATCATCTTCACTTAATGATGTGCCAAGTCAGTGTTCTGTATTTGCTGCATCGATTTGATCTGATTTGCCAAATTGCAATGTGCCTTGTTATATAAGTTAGGAAAGAAAGTACAATAAAAATGCATGAGCAAGACAAATGAATTGCATGACAGTTCACTTTGAAACAAAATTATTTATGAAAAAATCAACAATGTTTCTTCATGTAGAAGCTTTCTGATGCATTTCTGAATTGCTAATTGAAAGATGGAAAGAGAGAAAAACAGTGTTAAGGATGTTGCTAATTGAAAGTTAGGAAGTCATAATGACAAAGCATATTTAAATCAACAGAGTTTGATTTCCAAATTTTATTCAGCCACAACTCTTCAATAAGAAGTAAACTGTGTTAGAGATTAATATCACAGATATTAGATATTAATACACAGATATTGTGTATCATAGATGAAAATTTCTACATTCCCAAATGCCAGCTGCCTGCTCTCTTAATGCTGGAATGAAAGTAGGCCACCATCAGCCTCACCTTCCATTTCTTTCCCTATCCCCACCGTGTCTCTACACTCACTCCTCAGCATTTTTGTCTGGGAGGCAGTGGAGTGAAATGGGAAAAAACCCTGAGCTTGGGGCAGAAATACTGTATCTATTACTTTATAGAAGAGTGACATATTAACAGACAAAGTGTGTATCTAGGCACATAAATAATTTAAAAGTGTATATAAAATGAGGGCTGCTATCTATTTCAGGGGTCCTGTAAGACCAATAGATAAAGTTTAAGTGAAGTATTTGTAGAATTTCAGGTCTGCAAATACCAGTTTCTCCCTCCCTCTTTCTCAATTTCTATTTTCTCTTTCAAAAGAAGGGGCTGCTTCTAAGCCTGACACACCAGTGCTGACCCCTTGCCCCTGGGTCTCCTGCAGCCAGATCCCCCACATATCTGCCCTCTGCTCCCTGTGAGCAATATCCCCTGTCCCACAAACAAACAAACAAACAAAATCTACCTATTGTTTTTCTAAGTTCTAATGATCTTCTTGAAGCCAATATACTGAAAATGAGGGGTATATTTTCACTATCAATTTTTTTTAAGAGAGAGTGAGAGAGGAGAGAGAGAGAGAGAGAGAGAGAGAGAGAGAGAGAGAGAGAGAGAGAGAGAGAGAATTTTTTAATATTTATTTCTTAGTTCTCGGCGGACACAACATCTTTGTTGGTATGTGGTGCTGAGGATCGAACCCGGGCCGCACGCATGCCAGGTGAGCGAGCTACCCCTTGAGCCACATTCCCAGCCCCTTCACTATCAATCTTCTTATCACATGTCATTTCCTTAAATCTTAAAGGCATGCAGAGACTTTGAAGCCCTCTAGAAGGAAATTCCCAGGGTCTGGAATGCTGTCCTTCTGGCTTGGTGGAATTACCATTAACTGAAGTGCCCTTCATGCTCTTCAGATGGCAGACCAACTTTCACAAGTTTAAGGAGTTAAATATATTAGAATCATCGAAAAAGCTGCTCCACAGAAAAGGAAGATAGAAGAAATTCAGGTCATAAAATTTGATAATATATTTTACATTTTATCAGCACTAAAGGTACTTTTGAAGCAAGATATGATCTATAAATTACTCAATAAATCATCTTATAATAAGGGTACTTTAGATATCAATAAACAGATAGACAACTGAATTGTCAGTATCCCTTTAAGAAACATCTGTCATTATTTTGAGCTGTTCTGCAAAGACTCAAACCCTCCCCAAAATTTCATGCATTATACATTTGGTAAGTTTTAGCATGTTCACTAATTGCTCCTATAGGAGCTAATGACCCCCTTTGCTGCTTTGTCTAAGACACCTGATGCAATCAGCGGGGGAAAAGGTGTGTTCACTTTTGTATGCTGCCTCATAAATTCACATTCAGTTCAAAACTAAGTGCAATTTCAAGGTGTTTTTAAAATTCTAATCAATCTGGCATACTGTAAGCATGGCTTAAACCTACACATTTGCTAAAATTTGTGAAAAGTGACTTCGGTGAATAATTTTTGTCTTTAAATAGATCCATTTTGCTGTCTAGGCAGAATTGCCTATACAGAATCAACCATGGAAATTCACTGCACATGCCCTTTGCTCTCATAATATTGAAAATCACAGTATTACTTAAAGGACCTCATTTAGTTTAGAAATCAGTGTATGATTCATAAAGTTAGCATGTAGAAAACTTATCAGGGATTCGTAACTGGCATGTTTCTCTGTTATAATCATTATTTGCAGGAGGCGATTTGTGTATTGGGTTCTTTTATTTCTGAATACATACTCAATTCCTTGGCCAATTAAAAATGTGTGAGCTTCATATGGCTTGAAATTATCTATGAAAAGATAAATAATGTAGTTTAAAACTGTTTCTATATTCATAGAATCTAAGAATGAAGAGCTGGAAGGCACCTAACAATAGTATATTCCAATTCCCTTATTAGAAAGACTACTAAAGAAAGGCCCAAGAGAGATCAAGTAACATGACAAATTCTGTTTCTCTCTGCAAATTGGCGATCAAACTAGGAAAAGAGTCTAGTTTATGAAAGACTTGATTCCATGGAAAAGAGGAGGAACAGACAAAATTTTTAAAGAGTTAAAAGTCATTTCATCTAGTTTATAGCAATATTATACAGAGGAAAGCATATAACTTTGGAAAACATTATTCTAATTAGTTGACTTTGCATATATTCAAATCCATAGATCATCTTTTGCTAACTGAAATTTTGTATCCATTGTCACATTTCCTTTCAGTGAAAATGAGTAATTCAATAACTCTCTTCATTTGGAGTTTCACAAATTAAGGATTTGTGCGTTTCACTGATAGAAAAAGAATTTAGGCATAAAGTTTGGTATATAAAAATTATAGTTGAAAAGTTTACCTACTTCATCTGATCATTAGCGAGCATTCTCCATTTATTTATAAACATAGTCACAGCCACAAAAGTAAAAATTCAGCAGCCCTATGGTGAATTGTTAGTTTTGCTAATTACAAACTACACTTATCTATTGGTTATAAGAGGGTTTCTACTATAATTATTTCACTTAGCTTTGGTGATTGCTTATAACAGAAAATAATTAAAGTGATAGAATATTGTTGGATTTTAACGTCTCACTCCTCTCAATCTGTATTGCAGTGAACATTATTTATAGTATAAAACTCAAAGGACTGACTCACAGTGATTTCTATATCTGAAACATGATGTTTCCTTGCCGCATACTTTCAGTCTACCTTTTCTTCTGTAATAGTCAAAGTCAGGCAATACTGAAAATCAAAGATTTGGAATTGACACACATGCATGACAGACAATCACCCCTCTTAGCCTGGCTGCCCCTCTAAGGGATTTTGAGAAAATCACAAGTGCCGGGGTTAAGCCCTGGCAGTCCAACAGGAAAGCAGAAGACCATTTAAAAGGAGATTGGATGGGTAAACCAAGATGAATCTGGGAAGATAAAACTGTCAAGTGGCAAATTAGGGCCAGAGCAACTGGAGAAGGTCACCAGAATTCAGAGGGAGCTGGGAAGGAGGTGAGGATTAGGAATATGATAGATTAGATACCGTGACAACAAAGAGGAGTCATACAAAGTCATTGCTCTTAAGAAGTTTAATTCAGAGGGAGGCAAAGGAAACTCAAATATATAAAAAACCCACCATGGATGGGCCCAGGAAAAGATATTTACACTTTATGAGTTGAATTGTGCCTCACCCCCAAGATAAAGATATGTTCAAATCTCAACTCCCTGTGACTGAGAATGTGACCTTATTTGGAAAGAGTGTTGTTTTATTTGGTTAAATGAGCTCATACTAGAGTAGGTGGGTCTTTTAGCCAGCATCACTTGTGTCTTTATAATAAGAGACACAGACACATTGTAAAAACAGAGGCAGAAACTGAAGTGATGAGTCTACAAGCTGAAACCACCAACTTCTGCTGAGAAGCTAGGAGAGCCAGAGGCGAGGGTCAGACTCCCCCAGAACCTTCAACATAATCCAACCCAGCTGGGACCTTGATATGGGACTTCCAGCTTCCAGACTCTTAGACTGTGAATTAGTGTTTTAAACTACCTAGTTTTTGGTGCTTTGACATAACACCTAGGAAACTAATATGCCATTTAATTTAGCCCTTGTAAGAACTTACATGATAAGTAATGCTAAAAACTTTAAAAGCTGTCTTTGTTTATCCCTTCCCTTATCCCAGAAGAGTAGCTGTGGGATTAGATAGAACTGAATTCACATTCTGAACTTCCACTTGCTAGCTAAAAAAATTTGGAAAATTTATTTTAACTTTCCTAATCCCTACATTTGCTCTTATATAAATTGGAGATAATTCTATTGGGATTAATATTTCCCAATTCACACTGGCTGCTAAAAAGCTAATAACCAAATTTGGGACACAAGTATTTAGGATCTCAGACATGTTTTTCTTAATGTTAAAAAAATTTTTTTTGGCATCATATAAACATCTGTAGGCTTTCATAATATGTTAGGGAGAATAAATTATGTTAAAATAAACATAAATATAGATAAGGCTAAGCCTAATTGAATATAATTTATATATTACATGACAGGATTAAAGACATCTTACTGTAGTCTAAATGTGTGGCCTCCAAAGCAGGATTTTTCTCTCATGATATGATCCATTTGGATGTGGAAAGAAAATATTTGAAATAATATTTGTATTTTTATTTATCATAAAAAACAAAACCAAATCAGGTTTCCCCATATTCAGTGTATGAGTGGTAGTAAGTGCTCATATTAAGACAGCTAAGTGTAAAACAGCCAGAGAGAAGGGTAGGGGCTTGTGTTTGATGGCAGTGAACTCTCTGGTTCTTTGATAATGGCCTATTGTTAAATATTGCTACTGATGTATGCCCACATAGTTGGGCTTACACATTATATTTTCTAGTATTAACTTTCCCTCACACAAGGGACAAGTGGCCTAAAAAGAGACCCTACAAAAAAATTGAAGATAGAAGGCAGACTAGGTATACACAAGAAGAACAAGATAATTGCAGAACAGACACTTCTACTCCTGAAAGAAAGTTCTTTTTCAGTCACATTGTGAAATTAAAACAGTAATGATTTAACTAGATATGACAGGTAGTTGGCCCCTGAGGCTCGAAATTATCAGGAAGATTATTTGAAATGTGGATTTATATCAGCTATCTTTAATGAGCCCTAAGTATGCACTGAGCTTGAAAATATTAGCTGACACTAGCACATATTAATTATTTTATAACTGTAAATGCCTATATTGGGGGCAATTGCTCAAAAATGCTTTTTATAGTGGTATACAATTATAGAGAGTTTGGTGACCTGCCTACATAATGCATGTATGTGAGTCACCACTCTCTTCCTGAACTTCTCTTTCTTACAGAATGGTTTCTATAAATGCAGAACACCACAGGGAGAGTTCAGTGAAACGTCTGAAGAGTGGATTCAATTTGATAGGTTCAGAAATGCAAACAGGCTTGCTAACCTCTGAGGGTCTCCAACAGCATTGCTCAATGGAACTTTTTGCAGTGGCAGAAATGTTCTGTATCTGTTTTGTCCAATATGGTAGCCATGAGTCGGGTGTAGCTATCCAACACTTGGAATGTGACTAGAGTGACTGACAATGTCAAGTTCTAGGTTATTTAATTTTCATTAAGTTAAGGAGCCACATGGGGCTTATATCTATGCAATTGAACATCTCAGCTCTAGAGGAAGAGGTCCTTGCAGGAGAGTTCTTTCTAAGATTCCACAGTGCTAGATACACGTTTGCAAATGAAAACAGATATCCGAAAAGGCAGCACGTACTACAGGACGACAGAGCATCAACCTGGAGATACATACACAAAACAGTACAATGACCACTGCACTCAGTATGGAATGTATAAAGAATTCACTCAGGAAAATAATCATCAAAAGACCTTTGCTTACAGACTGATTTTTTAAAATGTATTCTGTATGATTAAACTGTTTCCAAGTGGATGGTATGCTATAAAACCAATAAAATGTTGACAGATCTCTGATAAAATGTTGTTAGATCAGTAAACTGGCCTGGCCTGACTTCCTGACTTCTTGTTGCGGTGACTGGCCCTCTGGGTGGGGTAGGAGCACATTCCCACCTCATGCTGCACATTCCAAACCCAACCCCTGCACCTCCCCCTCCACAAATTAGTGGCAAGCACTGCTGGGCAGCCATCCTATCCTATCATTAATGTGTAGCTAAGGCAACCTGGCTGACTGCTTTGTTACTATAGCTCTCTGTGCCAGATTTCTGGGTCTGCATATAACAAGAGAGGATTGGGTGAAACTATATTCAGCAGTCAGTGAGGGCAGGAAGCATGGGCATTTTCGGATCCAGGTCCACCATACTAAAATAGAAATGAAGCTGGATTTTCTCCTTTGGGCAATTACCTGGCTTACCTCATTTTTTTTTCCTATACTTTTTTTTCCTGACACTTTGAGAAATGCTCGAATTTGTTGTCACCACTGATAAATAAGAACAATATTGTTTCATACATGTGGAAATGAAGCTTCTAAGGTAATGAAAATGGCATGAATTGAGGTGCTCTTTTTGAGTCAAACATTGTAGAACCTATTATGAAGTGAAAAAAGATTGCTTAAATAGTATAAATAGTATGATCCCATGATTATAAAAATAAACACAGATGTATAGAATAGACACAAAAGATATATTAAAACATAAACAGAGGTATTTCATGGAAGTGGAATTGAAGTGATTTTTACTTATTTATTTTTAATTGCCTGTGTATTCCAAACTTCCTTCAATAAATGTGCATTACTTTTTAATGGAAACCTATACATTTTTAAAAACTATTCTCTGCCTTGAATAATTAAACTTCTGATAATAAAAACAGTAATGATACAGCCGATGAGAGAGGAAAAACACGTATAATCTGTCCTAAAGTCTCTACTTTTCACCAATTTTCAAAATTATTTGACAGTTGCTATGAGATTGCCTATCTTTACCCAATTCTAAGAATCAAGACAGAACATTTTGGTTAATTAGAAACAATTTGCCCAGTTTTAAGATTGTAAATGAATTAATTTCATTTTAAACTAATAACAAATTCTTTAATAGATGTTACTTGGAACTTGAATGATGATAAAATTAATTGATGAATAAATTCATTCAACTGGTGAATTGTAGAAAGTAGGCAACATGCTGGAGTTAAGAGTGGATTAGACGGACACATTCTCTGTCACAGACTTAACCATACATTTTATTTTATAGAAAATCTATAAAGAAAACATTCATTATTGTAAATAACATAAAATTATGAAATAATCAAGTGATCTGTTAGATATAAAGTCATTAAAACCCTGTTTGACTGTGTCAGAAAAGGACACTGTAAAGATAGTAGAGATATGAGAAGTTTCCAGAAGAAAGTCCAAATTATTCTCATTGCAGAACACTGGGAAATACATTTTTAAAATATGTCTCTCTAATTTTGCTTTTTCTTACTTGATGGCTCTCAGACAAGGTATGCCAACCACCTCTCAGAGCTAATAGATCTATGTCATAGAAAAGTTTTCATATTATTTGAGTTATAAAGTTTAAAGACGAAGAGGAGAATCCTCTGAAAACACAATTGTTAGGGAAAAATTCCTTTGCACTTAAAACTTATGAGCTCCCATAGATCCTTACCTAACCTTTTAAGGATTTTTTTTAAAGCTATCAGGAAATTATATTTGAAAACATGTATAGCTCTCTACAAATTTTATTTTGACCCTCTGTTCAATTAGCAGTGACCTCCCTCTGAAATATGGTTGATTCTTTCTCTCTGCATTTTCCTGTCTACTTTTCCTCCTATAATGTCAGATCGAGGGAGACTGAAGACCGAGAGGCTTGGGGTTAACATGCAAGCGTGGGAGACATCAACCCTGCCAGCCAGCTGCCCCTCTAAGGGACTTGGAGAACACCATGAATGGGAAAAAGGGTCCTGGGGCAGGGTTGGGTACTGGCAGTTCAACAGGAAAGCAGAAGATCATTTAAAGGGGACATGGGACACTGAAAAGCATCATGAAGCTGGAAAATAAAACCCTCAAATGACAAATTTGGGGAAAATGAGAGGCCAAAACAACTGGAGAAGGTCATGAGAAGTCAGAGGGAGCTGGGAGGGAGGTAAAGGCTGGGGTGGTTTCAGAATACACTTAGAAACACTGAGTTCTAATTATCATAGGAAGTCTATGAATAGCTGGTTTGTTCTTGCTGGCTCAGGGGTAAGTCTTCTCTCCTACACCATCCTGACCAGTGTTGGTTCTCCTAGTTCTAAAAAATTAATCCAGAATTGTGATTTTATTCCTGACTTCTAAAATGTCACTAGCAAATAATCAGACCTGCAATACTGTTATCAAAGTCTTAGATATAATGCAGTAACCAACCCAGGATTCACCTTTACCCATGAAAACCCTGGAGGGGGAATTCTTTCTTTGTCCTTCTGGGTGACACATCCCTTCACAGCTACATTACAGGCTTTCTAAAGTGGATGAGAAACTGCCATGCAGTAGTAGGGATTTCCTCCTTATTTTCACAGTGCTTAATATTTATACCGAGAATCTATTATTTACAGGCACTTTAAATATATTATACTTTCTAATGTGCATACCAATCCAATTTAGAAGGATAAGCCAGGATGCACAGTAGTTAAGAAATAGTCCCAAAGAAATAGTCCCACTATCTATGCCAGCCAGGGTTTGAAGCAGTTTGCTCTGATTTCAAGCTCTTTTCTTTATGCTGTGATGTTGCTCTATTGTTCAGGTGTTTTGTGGCCCATTTTACCATGTCATAGCTGAATTACCACATTACCAATTCCCAATTCGTATGGCTGTTTCTTGACCACACATAATTGTACTCTTCATTAGCAAGCTCAGTTCTGCCGTTCCTTTGATCTATTTGAAAACCTGCAGTAAATTGCAAAGTTATAATGGATAAGCAATCTAACTCTAATGGATAAGCAATCTAACTCTTAAAATGGGAACTTATTCTGATGGTCACTGCCACCTATTTTGCGGCTCCCTTACCCTAGCACTCCACTGCAATTATCCCTTTATTTTATTGAAACCTCCAGAGTATTGATACTGACACGCTTTCATATTTTCACTATTCTCCTACCTTTACTTCTTTTACACAGTGTAAATTCATGACCCATTATTAGAACCATTTACTTGAAAACACATTAAATTCCCTGGCCCCACTTTCCCTGTGTTTGCCTGGCTAGATTCCATCCTTCCTGAACCCAGCCAGCCGTCTTCTCTGTGCCTGCACTTACTGGTGATTATATCACAACTGTTAGCCTAGTTGCACTTTAAATTTGTGACTCCCAAGCCTCAACTATGCCCTCGGTAATGACAAAGCCCTCTAGAAAAAAAGACCCCAAGAGTTTGAAAATGTTCCTTTAATTATTTATCAAAAAGCTTAATGTGATATATCCAATATGTAACTTAAATATTTACATTAGGGATAAATTATAGTACAAGTTGTTAGGTTATTTGCCAAATTAAGGTACCTTCATTTCAATTTAAATTTACTAATGATGCCTTCACGTATTGAACATTATTCTGCTTTTAAAAACATATATTATTATTAATATTACCAAGTAAGGGACATATTATTATTATTCCTCTTTAACTGAAAAGGGAACTAAGGCTTAAATACCACCTCTCTTGGCAGGGACAGGATTTGAGGTTAGTTTTGAGGCTTGTTCCAACTCTAGGAGGGCTCTTCTCAATGGCCTTTTCCTGCTTCTCTCTGTTAAGTCTTTTAAATGACTTCTAAATCTACATAGATGGTCTCTCCAAGTGATCTTTTCCAGTCCATGACTTTAAATATCAGCCCAAAGCAGGAGACTTCATTTGCCATCAATTTGACACCCTTTTCCTCTCTTATATAATCAATTGACTACTTGGCACCTCCACTCGGATAACAAACATAGATTTGCTATGGCACTTTCCACCTGGAGCCTGCTCACTGCCTACTCCTCCTTTCTTCTTTACCAATAGAACCTTGATTTTGTATAGTTACCAAAAAGCCATGGTCTCCAAGGGTGATAGGTCATCCAAGCAACCCTCTAATAGTTCTGGCCCAATCATAACAATTTAATTCTTATTGTCAGTGATTTTCTTATAAACTTCAGTGTGCATGCAACATAATTCTGTCCAATAAAGTGTAAGGCACATCTGCCGGGGAGCTTCCAGGGACATTTTGCTTGCTAATGAAACAGACTATGTAAGTCAGATCCTGTACCTTCCTGGTTCATCCCACTTCATTTTGTCTGTGAGACCCTCTATAATCGGGCTCATTATCTTTTTCATCTCATGCTGTTCTTTTCTTTGTGTACTCACCACGCTGGTCTTTTCTCTTTTTCATTCCCGTGTCCTGGTCTTTGGTCCTGGTGGTCTCTCTGACTTAAATGCCTTTCCTCCTGACCTTTGCATGGCTCCCTCTTTCTTGTCATGCAGAACTATCATCTGTTTCAAATGGTTTCCTTGCTCATTCCATTATAAATAACAGTGTCAATTGCGGTTTTTATATTTCTGTCTTAATAACTTACTATCTCTTGTCACAATCTAAAATTACTAGATTATAAAATTTTACTAGAATTTAAGATTCCTAGAGTTCCATGACGTTCCTTTGATTACTTATCACAAAGCTGGATGTAAAGTATCCAATATGTATTTTAAATGTTTACATTGTGGAAAAATTATAGCCCAGTTATTACTTGCTGACTTAAGGTACCTTCATTTCAATTTAAATTTACTAATGAAGCCCTCATATAGTAAACATGACTCTGCTTTCTAAATACACATTATTAGTAATGTTACCAAGTAGGAAACATATTGTTTTTATTATTTCCTTTTAACTGAAAAAGGTAACTAAGGCTTGAGTGCCATGTCTCTTTGCCGAGTCAGGGATTGAATTTAGTTTGAGGCTCATTCTAACTCCAGCTAGGCTCTTCCATGTTTCTGTTAAACTTCTAGCTTGTATCCTACTTTGTTCATTCTTGTCATGGGGTTGCTAGTCTTCTCTCAATTACCCACCATCAAAATCTTCAGTGTTTATAATTGTGGAGTTAGGCCTAAAATTCCTCACACTCCATTAAAAAAAATTGCTCCCCTCCCCATACCTACTTTATAGAAATACATATGTGGAGCTTTCCGTTCTTACAGTTTGCTTTATCTCTACAGCAAAACCTCTGCCTCACTGCTCTGGACCTGGAGGAGAGGACTGTATAATTTCTCTTGGATTGGCACCATGCTATGAGCTGGGTACTTGTGGGTGGTGGCTTCTGGTCTTCTTGGCTTGCTTGCTTCTCTTGTCATGGACCCACTACCCTAAGAGCAATCTGGAGTGCAACTGATTATGACCTGTCATGCCAGATTAAAACTTCTACCTTACAAGTACAGGTCTGGGTAAGGAAAGGACTTCAAGGTTATAATTGTCTGGAGTTTCTACAATGAGGAGTTAGGAGGGTTAAGAAATACTCATAGGAGGCCCTCCCTCCCTGGGAGAAACCATAACCCTAAATTGGACTGGTAAAAGGAAGAAAACCTGTTCTTGGCTACACACCCCCTCAGCTAGAGCTTCTATCATATGGAGCTGGGAGGTAGGGAACAAATTATGTCTCAATGCTGGAGTCAATGATCAAAACAATGTTTAATAGGATTTCTCAACTATATATTTCTCCATTATCTGTATGTTTTTAGGAAAATTTCCTGAGACTTCAAATGTTTGTTGTTTTAAAATTTTTCATTAATTGTGGTATTTTGTGGGAGGTGAGGGAGGGCCCACAGTGCTTCTCACACTGCCATTGAGAAGCATTCTTCCCTAAAATGATAACTGTGTTTCTTATGGCTATTGTAAGAAATTACCACAAACTCAGTGGTGTAAAAGAATACAGATTTATTCTCCTATACATGTGCAAGCAGAATGCCAAATCAATTTAACTGGGGTAAAGTCAAGGTGTTGGCAGGAGTGGTTCATTCTGGAGGCTCAGGAGAAAATCCATCCCTGCCCTTTCAGGCTTCCAGAGGCAGCTGCTGGTCCTTAGCTTGGCACCAGTCGCTCAGGTCTTTGCTTCCATTACCACAGGGGGTGGGAGCCTTCTCTCTGACCTCTCCTCCTGCGTCCCTTTCATTAGGGCCCTTGTGGTTACATGAAATCTGCCTTATAATCCAGGATCATCTCTCATTTCCAAATGTTTAACTTGATCACATCTGTAATTGCTCTCTAGCCATATAAGGTAATATCCTCAGGTTGCAAGGACTAGTACATTAACATCATAGATGGGTGGGGGTGATAAATTAGATTCATATGATTTTAGTGTCTGAATGGAGCCATGGTCTTTATAGATGATGAAACTAGCTTGGACTGTGACAAGCATCCCAAAGATCACGTAGGTAGTGTACAATAAAACTAAGAGTCAATCTTTCAACTCCTGTTTCGGGACATAAAGTTTGAATGATCAAACAAAAACAAATATCTGTATTATTTATGGGTTCTAAACTATAGATGTAGAATAAAATTAGTGAATCATTATAAAATAATAACAATTTTAACAAAAATATATGAAGTCAATTTAAAATAATATATGCAATACAATCATTATATTCAAATTTTACTTTTGACATCCCCTGTATTTAAAGAAAAGAATGGGCTGTGAGCAAGATGTTTTTTCCAAGTTAATTTAATTCATTTTCATGAATATACACAATAAAACATAGTTATTACCACCATATGCACTGTGGAATAAACATGTACTCTTAGAAAATTTATGGAATGCATTCTTTGGTGGTTCTAGATGAGAGAAATCATCCACAATTTCAGGAGAAACATAGAAAAATTAATTGAATGAGCTACTTGTGATGTGGGAAGGTCTCTTTCTGAAAAATATTTTCACTAATTCATGTTTTCAAAGTGTGATCCTCTCCAGAGCTTTTCTCTAAGGTTCTTTTTTCTCTAACTCCTGAAGGACATTCAGGGCATGTCCACATTTCTCTTGTGACATAAAGTGACCCATGAAAAGGACTGATTAATGATTGCTTTTGGGGAGTACTTTTGGGGGAAAAGTCTTGATGAGAGCTGGAACTGTTCCTTTTAACAATGTCTGCACTTTGAGTTTTTCAAAGATATTAAGATAGAGAGAGAACAAACCTCCCTCCACAGATGCCTTTCATAGGCACATCCTCATTGCTGAATAGGAAGTTGAACAACATGTTCTTGTCAGTTATAAGAAGTAGTTACAGGAAAGAATCTGGCCCTTGAAAGGCCTAGATAACAATGCCAAATAGATTTGATCTGACCCTCCCCCACCTCCTTAGCAAGTAAAATTCCCTTTGTGGTATCAGCTCAGAGAGAGGAAAATAGGACTTCGTGTTTTCTGGGCATAGAACTTGGTTCTGTAGCATAGATCCTTTTTTTTTATTATTGCAGAAAGTACTTTACTAGATATATTGATTTACTATTATTCTATTAAAAATGGTGCAAGAGTATATCAAACATTTTCACAAATGACTGAATTTAAAGGCCTCCTTCAAAAGAATCAAAATGAATTTCTTTAATTAAAAAAAACACATTGTTTGATACATTCTTAAGTGATGTTCAAACTCAATGAGGATATGTTTTTGAGGTTTCACGGTGGATGGGAGCATTTTTTTTTTTTTTAGATTATTCTGCTAAAAGTCTTATGAGCTGCATAGAACTTTTTGGCCCTAAAATAAACATAAAGAAATAGAGTTTAATACATGCTTTAGAATTACACTACAAGCTTTCCAATCCCCGTTATGTTATATTCTTTAAATATTACATGCTTTGCCTGTTCAGGAAAGGATCAAACTTTTAGGTTTCATTTAATGCTATTAGGAAGTTCAGTCTGGAGAATCACCAGGTAGATTTAGTATATTTCATAAAAGTTTCAGAACAATTCACATTCCTATAGAAATTAAGAGTCATACCTGTTTTTCATATAAGGGTAAAATATAATTGGCAGCATTTTCAGATCATGGCCTGTTCACTTAACTTATAAGAAGCATACATATAAAATATTTAAATATAATAAATATTCAAGTTTATTAATTTTATCAAATTTAATACATTGTATTACCCGCACCAAGATATAGACACAGCATCCCAGAAGCCCCGTTTTCATGTTTTAAGAAAAGATTTAATGTTGTGTCTTTAGTCAGCTTTTTTGCCACTGCAACTTAAAGACCCAACCAGCACAACTGTAGAGGAGGAAAAGTGTATTTAAGGAATCACGGTTTCAAAGGTCTCAGTCCATAGACAGCCAGCTCCATCCCCCAGGGGGCTCCAGGTGAGGCTGAACATCTTGGTGGAAGAGTGTGGCAGACAGAAGCCGCTCACAGCTCACATGATGATCAGAAAGCAGAGCAGAAACATTTGAAAATTTTTAACTTGAAAGGCAGGAAGAAAACCTGGATAAGGAAGTTGCAGTTGTTAAAGATACTACTGCCATTAAAGAATGCTAAAGACTTTGCCCAGAGACAATAAGATAGATGACTTGAGGGCATCTCAGGAGCTGGCAAGATTGCACCCATCTCAGGCTCAAAGGAGTAAAAATGAAAATTCTCCTGAGACCAGTAGGGAATCCTTCTTGCACAAGGGGGTCCAGGAAGTTTTGGGGCTCAGCCACCCAGACACTTAGAGGCTGCTGTAGCCAGAGTCCTTGGAGGCTTGGCTACTGCTCAAGATGGTGGCAGACCTTGGCATCAACTACATAGTGCTGGTTCCACAGGAATGCATGATGCTGGATTTAGGGGGTCATGGAGGCTTCCACCAAGATTTCAAAGGAAGGCCAGGGAGGCCAGGCAAAGTGCAGCAGGGTTGGAGTCCCTGGGGGCAACCCCCTGAGAGGGCAATGTGTGGATATTTGAGGAAGAAGCCCAAAGCTGCAGTGGAGATCTCCAAGATTAAGAAATACCAGTAAATTAGGACATCATCCTAAGGAAATGTGGGAAGCCATTCTCACACGTGATCGGGTGCCTCCCGTTGAGGGTCTGAGGCACTTTGGCACATGTCGAAGTTTTTCCCGTCCCTCTCCTGATGAGAGAGCCCATCCGTGTGGGGGTGTGCCTGACCACTGACCCCGGGGACCCAATCGCTGACCCTGACCTTGGAGTGCAGCCCCCCCTCAACCTTCATTGGATGGAATTCTCCCCTAAATCTCTGGTTCCCTAATAAAAGGCTACTCCCCGGCGTGCTCGCTCTCTCTCTCCTGCTAGCCCTGAGTAATCCTTGCTGCCCTGCTGGGCGGCTAGAGGAGCGAACCAGAGAGGGGAGCCGTCTCGGACCTAGCAATAGAATTAAGGTAATTGAGTCTTGTGTTTTTATTTCGATCTCGTCTAACTAACTTTATGCCTAGAACCTCATTAATGAAACCACTGCGCAGGCCGCGTGGTAGATTTGGCGCCCACGAGGGGGGCATTCTAGATTAGTTAGATTGAGTGGGAGCGTGCTATAAAGATAAGGAAAAAAGATATAAGGACAAGGAAAAAGGAAATAAAGAAATAAAGGAAAAAGATAAAGATAAAGGAAGAAGTGACATTGGGTCACAAAAGTACCTGGAGTTATTGAAGGAAAGAGACGTTAAATTAATTAAAATGGGAAATTCAACTTCTTCTGATAAGGAAATGTACCTGACTATTTTAGACAGTATAATTAATCAGAAAGGGAAACAGATTAAGAAAACTCAGTTATTACAATTTTTAAAGATTGTAGGTGAATATTGTCCTTGGTTTTGTGAACAGGAATCTCCAAATTTACTTACTTGGGAGAAATTAGGAAGGAAGTTACAGAGAGTTTGTAATTCTAATGAACTACCTGGAGGCATTGAAAATATACAGAAAACATGGACAGCTCTAGAAGTTTGTCTTTTTGAATATATGGGCCAGAGTTCGTGGCCCCCTGAGGACCTTTTAAAAGGCATTCAAGGAGCTGTTAGGTCTATTCAAATGGAGAATGAGCCTGAGGCTAAGTTAATTCCCTTTCCCTTAAGCCATTTAAAAACAAAGGCACTAAGGGCCAAGCCAAAGGTTAGAAATGTGAACTTAAACTTGCAGCCCCATGTGGAGGATTCAGATGGCGCGGATGAGCCCGCCTTCTCGCCGCCATCATTCCCTCCTAGCGGGAGCCGAGCAACAATACGGGGAATTCCGGGGAAGGTCGCACAGTGTGACGTCACTGGCGCCGACCAGAACAGTCCGCGATTTTTACCGGGACAGGGACAGAGATCACAGACAGTTTTCTTAGGACCTTCAAGGACAGTTGAATTAAATCCTGAAACGGGGCCAGAACAAATTCCTACTGGGATTTTCGGGCCGCTTCCTGATAATACTGTAGGTTTAATTTTGGGACGGAATAATTTGAAGGGAGCCATTGAGGTAATACCTGGTGTGATAGATTCAGGATTTAAAGAACAGCTATATGTTACTGTAAAAGCCAATTATCCCCTAAGACTCACCCCAAAGGATACTTTTGCCCAATTAATATTATTGCCTTGTGTCTCTGAAAGGCACCTGCCGGCAGATTCAGTTTCTAAGCAGCCGGACAGAGTATATTGGTCACAGTTAGTAAGACAAGAACGCCCTTTATTAAAACTTAAAATTAATAATAAAAATTTTCTAGGAATAATCGACACAGGAGCCAATATTTCGGTATTGTCTAGTCGGTTTTGGCCTAGAAACTGGCCTTTGCATGTAGCACCAGCTAACCTAGAGGGAATAGGACAGGTTTCACAGCCTGCTCAAAGTGCCAACTATCTCCATTGGGAAGATTCTGATGGGAACAATGGAGTATTTAAGCCTTATGTGTTAGAGTCTTTACCAGCTAACCTATGGGGAAGAGATATTTTAACCAAAATGGGATTATTATTAGTTACTCCAAATTCTATAAGGTCAGTTGAGGAAGTTAATCAGAGGTATTTTCCTAGAGATGATAGGGAGACCTTTCAGGAAGAGTATCTGTTTACAAGCCAGTCTCCACGACAAAGATTGGTAAATGCTCCAAACCAAAATTTTTACTAAGGGCCCTGAGCACTTCCCCGATCCCTAAGACAGCTGAAAAAATCACGTGGCTCACAGAGGAGCCTATATGGATTTCTCAGTGGCCCATCTCAGGGGAAAAACTTAAAATAATTCATAGATTAGTTGAGGAACAATTTCAGGCTGGTCATATTGAACCAACGCTTAGTCCTTGGAACACACCTATTTTTGTTATTAGGAAAAAGTCAGGAAATTGGAGATTACTACAGGATTTAAGGGCAATAAATCATGCAATTCAGCCTATGGGATCATTACAGTCAGGCACAAGGAAAGCTGCAGGAATCAAGCAGAAAGTAGCCAACAGGAAGGCCACTTAAGATACAACCAAGAAGGCCACAAGGGCAGAGCTACACAAGCCCTTTGGAGAGAACATCACAGTGCCATGTGCCCCAGATGCCAGATGCAGAGCCACAGGACTTGTTTGCCAAGCCGGATTTCAGTCCTGCTTTGTTCCTATCCCTTCTTTTTATGCCCCTAATTTTGTGAATGGAAATATTTACTCTGTATCATTATATGCTGGATACTTGTAAATCACTTTTAATTTTACAGGAGCTCACAATGCAAGATTGCCTTGAGTCTCAGAGAAGATTTTGGACTCAAACTTTGAGCAATCTCAGAACTGTTGAGACTATGGGGACTTTTGGGAATGACTAAATATATTTTGAATTGTCAGATGAGTGTGAACTTTTGGGGGCCAGTCACAGAATGTTATGGTTTGGATATATGGTATCCCCCAAAAGCTCACATGTGAGACAATGCAAGAAGGTTCAAAGGAGAAATGATTGGGTTGTGAGAGTCTTAACCCAATCAGTGAATTCAATTAACCCCCTGAGGGGATTAACTGAAGTGGTAGGGTATGGCTGGAGAAGGTGGGAATTAGGGGACATAGCTTTGGGGTATGTATTTGTTTCTGGCAAGTGGAGATTGCTCTCTCCCTGCTTACTGATCATCTGTGAGCTGCTTCCCTCTGCCACATTCTTTTGCCATGATGTTCTGCCTCACCTTGAGCCCCCCAGGAATGGAGCCAGACTTCTATGGACTAAGACCTCTGAACCATGAACCCCTAAATAAACCTTTTTTCCTCTCCAACTTTGCTGGTTGGGTCCTTTAGTCACAGCAGTGAAAAAGCTGACTGAAACACACAGTTATACATATCTAGAAGTATTTGTCATATGCTTTCATACAGAGGAAAAAAGTACCCTAAAAGGGAAGAGGACACAAGTAAAACTCTACCTTCTTTTCATCAAAGAAGGGGATTTTATAGAAAACTGCAAGAGACATAACTAAATGGAAGAGGCCCATACTCTTGGACACTGTGACTTTAGGGAACAGTGGCTAGGCACAGCTCAGACTGTAGGAGGCCACCACAAGAGGGAGGCAGACTTGCCAACCAGGCTCTGAGGCTGTCTCTCTGGCTGTCACTTGAGCCCCTCTTGGTGGTGAGGTCAAGGCTCAGCAGTCAGTCATGGGCTTCCTTTGATCACCACCCCACCCCACCCCCCCTGCCACACAGGCCACCATATCAAAGGCGGCTTTTTGTTCAAAGAAAGCTCACTACTTAGGTGAAGACCAGAAGGTGAGTAGTAAGCTGGGGAGTCTAAAATTGACAGGCTTAAGAAGTTAATATGACCTGAAGGGACCTGAGCTGGGGGCCCAATGGGAGGAGACATGGAAAGTTCTAGAAGCCTCCACTTCTACCCAGAGGTGATAGAATAGACTCATTTCGCAGACACCGTTTAGTGACAGCCTTGATGTTATAAATATAGAAACAGAGATCTGGGGTTGTCCCCAGTTGCAGTGGTATAAATGGTGAGGCTCGAACCAAAATACCCCCTCCTGGCTTTAAAAGTGCATTCTGCCCTTTATTGTTATTACCCTAGTTGGAAAATTTTATGACTTTATACTAGTGAGTTGTAGTGGAAAGATGTCACAGTTTAGGAGTCTGAAAAATGCAAGTTCAAACCATGCAGTGTCAAAAGTAATTGGTTGAGGGAGTTTTGGATGGTTATGGTGAATTCAGAGTTACACTATTACTCAAGCAGAGCTGACCATGCTACCTTCACACTCAGTGGATAGGAAAAAATGAGGAGTAAGTGTGAGAGGAAAGACCTAGCTACAGAGGTGTCCCCTTTAAAACTGCTCAGGTGTATGTGTGGGCATGCGTACATTTGGTAAGTGTGTTTATGTGTGTTTATGTGTGTTCCCAATACTCTTAGAGTTGTCATGACTGTCATAATGCTGTTATTCACTTTTGGCCTACAGGATTCAATTTTTCCATATGGCAACTAAAAATAAGAGAAAGTTTCCAATAAAAGGGTAATTTATGAACACTGGAGTGGGGGGCATGCCACTTTATTTGCCTTTAGACAAGAGGATACATGTGACTTGATTGTAGAAATGAATTTTTTTGGTGTAAGTATTTTTTTATTGTTGGTGTACAAATATGGTTAACTATAATTAATCTTAAGCTAAACAATACATAAATAATGAGAGCTCAATTTACCTTTACCTTGGACAAAAATTAGCATTAGAAATTTATAAAATCTGTCAAAGCTTCATACTCTATCTCATTATACCTATTTTGTAGTAGTGACTCTGCCTACTCAGACAATAGGAAATGATTCCTATACTACCTGTAACTGAATATTAAAACTGTTTTTCTATGAAAGAAAGGGGATGGCCTTACTCTGTTCAATTAACTTCCAGCTGTCAGCTTCTCTAGTTGAGGCTGGCTAGCTGTTCTTCTACTTTAAACTGGACAAGGTCTTTGGTTTCATCCTTATTTTAACCCATTAGCAATGGTCTCTCATCACAGCTGTTCACTGAATATCTTATCCTAGTTATCTGGTTTGTAAATAAATGCTTCTGAAAATAAGAGACTAAAGTGAATTGGGAGAGTTTGGTAGCTTTGTAGGTGATAATCAAATGGCAAACTTGAAGGATATTCTTAAGCCTAAGACCTATGATTCTATGATTAAACTAGTTCTGAAAATAAAACTACTTACTCAGGAAGAACTCCACTTGTATCTCTTCTCATGGTTTGATGGTTGTGTCCTTTTCATACTTGAAAGGTGTTTTCAGTGCACGTTGAATTTAAGATCAGTCCTGCAGGGATCCTATGGGTCCTATCCAAGTGCAGGCCAAGTTGGTGCCAAAGCCAGTTGGGCTCCCAGGTCACAGCCCACTGAGAAAGTCTGGGTTCCTGAGGTGCACCAATGCAACCACATCCCCGGGAATCCTGAGGCAGGACCAGGGAATTTGGATCCTCTCATCAGGCCCACATGTGAGCAGTCAAGGGCTGTCCACAGCAGTTAGGGCAGAACTGCTAGACTCTGGATACAGATGAGGGGAGGGGAGGGTGAGCCATGAGAGAGGGTCTCAGGCAGTTTCTGTCAACAGGAAGGCATGTCTGATGGTGTGTTTTTAGCATCTGTTAACCATGAATGTGGCACATAGATGAGAGTACAGAATCGGAGGAGATAGCTGATATTATTGGAGAATGAGATAGTTCACTTTGGTGAATTTTCCAAACATCTGGAAAAAATGTGTACATTGAACTCATTTTCAGGGAAACTTTTTAAATAGACTGTACATTTTCCTGTCTTTTAAAGCAAAGTATGAGTTGAAGTTAAAACACTAGGCTAGTCTTTAAAATAGTGAAGCCTTGAGGTTTATTAAGCTCTGGCCAGTTTCCTGTCTATACAGGAAATCATGAAGTTTCCTCAGGATGTCCTATTAAAAGTAATTCTGGTGTTTACTTTATTCTTTTAAATTTTGCTGCCTCCAGGTGATACGGTCTTTGTTATGTCTAACTCTTCTCAGTGTGCCCACCCGTATCAGCACTCTTCTCCTTCCTTCCCTCTGCCAACTTATTCTGATTTAGCTGCTTAGGACTAGAGATGCAGGTGTGTTAAAATTATGTATAATATAAGAAAAACAGTCCTGGAAAAATCTTGTGGATTAAGAACTTTGATGTTGGAACGTCAAACTTCAAACACGTATTTTAACTACTCAGAATCCCTTAGGTTCCTTTATGTTTTGTTTTTGTAGCTGAGATTCAGAAGGGTTACCTCTGAATATGTGAGGCACTATCATAATTGTAAATGTTATTTGACACTGTAGATTTGCTGTCACGTCTTGTATAGAATTGACAACAGAGTGAGGTTTAATAACTATTTGTTGCACAAATAATACATTGACAAACGAGGCACAGTGTGCAATCTCTGCCTATAAAATTCAGCTGCATGCTCAGGGAACAGAAAGCAGAGGTAGGTGTTAAGTATTAACTAAGTATGATGTGGCTAAAAGCCAGTATTGCTGGTTTTATTTTGTAGGGGTCACCAATTTAAGGTCAAGGGGAATGCTAGCCAGCACAACAACCCTGTGGGTCATGCATAAGCCCAGCAGTTCAGACTCTCACCACTACTGTGTTGGTTCACGTTGGCTAAGTCACATGGTTAGATGTGCCCTCCTTGGCAAACCCTGAAGGTGCCTGGATTTTTAGGCCCCTGAAATTGTTCTCTTATGGAATCATGATTGAGTATTCTTACCACAAAATATACTTCTAGATGATGAGACACATGTTCAAAACCTAGACCCTTGATTCCCCTCCAATCCCACATCCCCTCCTTCGGCAGCCTGCTTAGTAATGCCCCAATGCCCAAAACCTTAGGGCTATTCCTCTCATTATTACAAACCCATATTCACCCCATCAGCACATCAGATCACCCTTGAAAGATATTTATAACTGGGTGTTTCCCATCATTCTCACTGCTACTATCTTGATCTGATCCCCATCTCCTCTAACCCAGATTCTTGTTAGAACCCCAGATGGCTCTATCTGCTGCCACCCCTGCTCTCCACTGCAGTTTAGGATGGAAGTAAATCCCATCGGCTTTCTGTTCAAAACCCTCTGTTAGTTTCCCATCTCACTCTGTAAAAGCTCAAGTCCTCTGTGTGGCCCACCACCTCATCCCCGCCCCCACATGTATTAGTCTGTCTTCTCCCCCAAGAATGTACTCTTCTTCATGGGAGGGGTTTGTTGTGTTCATTATTCTATCCCTCGTGTGTAGGATAAGGCCTTGTTTTAGAGGCCCCATAGACATTTGTTTAGTGAGCAAACACATGAATAAGTGAAAAAAAAAAAAGCACAAAATGATTTATTCATTCAACAGACATGGGGAGACATCAGTCAAAGGGTAAGTTCTGGGGATCTAGTGTGCAGCACTGGTGCTGATGGATACATAAATTAATTTGGTTGTGGTCATTATTACACAATGTGTCTATATATTGAATCAAATCATATTAAAATCAAATCATATTAAAGATATACAATCCTTCTTTTGCAATCAAATACTTTAAAATTTAAAAAAATTGAATTCCTTCCTAAAGCATGCATTGTGTGTTAACTTCATGCCAGACACTACTCCAGGACCTTGATATTCCAGTGAACAAATCAGAAGAAAACTGCTGTCGTGAAGGTCAGTTGGCAGGAAATAGAGAAGAAGAGAGCAGACAAGAAAGGTGGCACAAGACCGCAGTTAGGGGTCCAGTCCCTGAGGTAAGCTCACCTGGACTTGAGTCTCTTCCCTGCTACTCACCTGACTATCCTGAATGAGTTACTTAAGGCTTTGAGGCTGCTTCAGTTTCTGTCCATCTATAATGAGGGGTAAGGTATCTATTGCATAGTGTTGGAGAGAATTGTGATAGAGTGATGAGGCAGTGGGCATAAAGCACTTGACACATGGCAAGAATTCATAACTATTGGTCATTAGTAGAGCAAATTAAGATATGTAGCCAGTACCACCTGGCTTTCAGATCTCTATTTGCTACATGTACTGGGGAGTGGAGTACAACCCATGAACAGAGGTGACCTGGTACCTGAAGATGCAATACAAAGCTTAGTACTTTGAGTTCAACACAGGAAAGGGAATTCATTCAGAAAGTAAAACTGAGAGCCTTGCTCAGTGAGAAAGAAGTATATGTACCTGGAGCATTGACTGATGAGAGAGTCTCATAATAACTACAGGGTCATTTTGCTGTGGCAGGAAAATCCAGGGCATCTTGTTGAAGAAAAAGAAGCATCTACCTTGAAAATGTAAATCTTACCCATTTTCCTACCCTCCAAAAAAAAAAAAAAAAAGAAAAGAAAACAGAATCCATAATATTTATTTTTCTAATTGTAAAAATTAGAATTGAGAACATAGAATTAAATGGAATTAGACTGAGAGGGCATTGAAGTTCCCATTACCATATAAAAAGGCTTATTTTGGTGAAATGCCCTTTGAAAACACTGTATGGGGAATAACTGTGGCTATTGCTATTCCATAAAACATAACCATATATGGGAAATATAGTTTCCTCTGGAAGAGAAGCTCTGTTGTCACTTAAAGTAATTATGCAATAGTGACGCTTTTCTTTTCTCCCTCTCAGAATAGTACACCAGGATTTAAAGCAGATTTAAAGGAGAGTCTAAATCATAAAACAAACATGGTCACATATGTGTCTATTGTACATCCCCTGAATATTTATAAAGCTGAGGCTTTTGGAGATGTGGAGTTCAACAGATTCCCAGAGAAGGGCTAGACACTATTCTAGTTTGGGTTATTTGATTAAAGCCAGAATTTACATGAAGGAAGGACAAAAATCTTACCACCAATGCTTTAACAAAGGAGGAATTGGCATTTCTATAATCAGTCTTGAGGAGAATTCTTTTGCATTAATTATGCTCAGGATGGCTTGAGCAACATTTTGCCAAAACTAGTCCATCCCTGGGGTATGAGCAGAGAAGGGAAAGGCAGAGGTGCCAAGGAGGGTCTCCAGGTTCTGGGCTGAGAAGTAGCTTTGGAAAAATGGCAGAAGGAGTGCTTGCAGTCTTCCATCATTCTCTCCTGGATCTCTGCCTGACTCCCCAGCCAAGCTTCCCTGTAGAACCATCTGGAGTTGTGAATACTGTATTCTCCTGAACAACTTCACAGAGCAAGTTCAGACAAGAAAGGGGGACCTCAGTTTTCTTGCAGCCATTTTTATGAACTGATTATGAAAGGCAAACTCAGGTCTTTGTGTCTGTTATATATTTTATATGTACTGGGAAGGAATAAAAAGGGCTCCGGTGTATTTTAGCTTTATTTGTTGTATCTTTTGTCATCTGGAACTTTTACATTTTAAGTCAGATCAATAATGTTTTCCTGTAGGTTTTGCTTTTTGTGTCTTACGGTTACATGCCACATATGACACTTCCGTTAACAATGACCTGCATACATGAGGGTGGTCCCATAAAATTATAATGGAGCTGAAAATTCCTGTTGACTAATGAGTTGGTAGCCATGATCTCGTCATAGCACAGGCACTACTTATGAGTTTGTGGCAATGCTGATGCAGAATTTTTATATTCACTGCGGGTCACATGAAAGAACAGCACATATAATTATGTATGCTACATAATACTTGATAATGGAAATAAACAACTATGTTACTGCTTCGTGTGTTTTCATAACTATATTTCTATAATTATTTTAGGGAGTGATTCTTTTACTGATACATATGTAAATAAAAAGGGTACCGTCAAAAAACATGCTGTGTCACCCTGGCAGCAGCCTGATGTGTCTTTTCACTGCAACAGAGGGTCATGTCCACGACTAGCCTATACTATCTCAGTTTGCATAAGTACACTTTAGATGTTCACACAGGACAAAATTGCCTGATGATGGATTTCTCAGAGCATAATCTCTTCTCTTAAGTGATATGTGACTGTATTTAGATTATATGAAATTGTAAAGCTATTTAACTACATATGTATCTTTGAAGAGCACATATTTTCAACTCAGCAGTTCTACTCCTATGAATATATTCCAGAGAAACTCCTGTACAGTTGTACAGGCAAATACCTACAAAGATGGTTTTTGTGATATTGCTTTCAATGGCAAAGAAATTGAAAAAACAAACTAAATATCACTGACTGGGGAAATGAGAAAAATACATTGAAGTGACAATTTGAGTGTTCTTATATGAGTATGCAAAGACTGTTAACCAATGGCTAAGCCTGTTTGCTATTTAGTGGAAAATAATTTCACATTGATAAAGTCATTTGATAAATTTCACTCATTCAATGAATCACTTCTAGGTTTTAAGTACTGTGCTAGGTGCTATGTATACATTAAGGTAGAATTCTGGCCTTCTTGGAGCTTATAGTCTAGCCATTTTTGAACTTTATTAGCCAAAGTAGGATTTGAAGTTTATTTAGGATTATCATTAGGTCAATTTAGCAGTTGGTTTGGTCTTGGACACAATTATTAAATTATATTGATAAGTATTCAAATTCATGTCACATGATTTAACCAGTTACAGAGCAAATTCTTGGTTTTCTGTTCAACCATGGCCCCTCCTGAAGATCTCATCACAGGAAAAGATCTTTGTAGAGATTTAACATGTTGCTTCAATCCAAAGAACAATGTACCTTTTAAGAGAGAAAATTCTTAACTCAGAGCAACAATATTGCAGGTATCACAAATGGTATTGTAAGTTAGACTTTTTCAATTCTTCTCTTTCACCTAAGCCAGTGGTGTTCACTCACAGCTACACAATAGAATCACCTGTGAATGCTTCTACACACAGATGCCTGTGCTCCAATCAAGACCAGTTAAATCACACTCTCCAAGGGTTCAGCTGTGGACTTGCTAGTGACTAACAAGCATATTGGTTGAAATCAATCAAAATGTCCAACTTGGGTAAAATCCTGTATTTATCTGGCACATAACCACAAAATGACAAACAGAAAGTTATGAAGGCAGTTTTTAAATTGTGATGATAAATGACTGGAAAGGTAAAGATTGAGGAAGAAATAGAAAGAACAGCTGCTGGGGTCAGACTAGGGAAGTTTATCCACACAACACACTAGCTGTTTGAGCTCATACCTTAGTATCTTACTGAAATGTATGGACAATAATACCTGCCTTTCATGGGGCTATTTAAAATATTAAGTGTGTAGAACACACCTGTCCAAGCTCTGTGAAACCCCCTTTGACTCAGGTGGAATCAAGCACTCTCTTCTCTGGCTTCACACCCCTTGCCTGAGACTAATGTCATTCACCTATTTATCACTTGGCCTTTCAGTTGATAACACTTTCTTATCTACCTCCCTCTCATAGTTTTCTGCTAAGTATATGAAGAATTTTGGAATAAGGAAGATCATTACGTCATCTTAAGGAATACACATCCATTCTTATAAATGAAAGGTTTTCATTTTTATTACCCCTTCCCCATTCTCACTCTCTGAGGAAGTAAAAGCCACTAGATGAGAACTTCTGCAAGCTCCCCAGCCTCTATCCACGTGTGTGCCTGTGCCAGTGCCCCTGAGTCCCTTTGTGACCTCACATGCTGTGACTGTCCATGCTGCTAGTAATGGCCAACTGCTCTACCTGTCCAAGAGACTACAACCCCTTTTTGGCTGCTCAGTAGACACCTGCTTTCTGGCTTTCACTGATATTAGCAAAGTGACCATTTTTTTAGCACCTCAGAACCAAGAGGAGATGTACTCAGGACTGCACAGGCACATGGGGGTTCTTATAGAACTCACTTATTTTCTATGTACTATTTGCTAAAAATAAATAAATAAATAAAAATGCTTTACTAAGCCAAGCCTCAGCTTTAATTATTAAAGTTAACATTTTATAGCTTTTAGAGAAAAGCAAAACTAAACCAGAGTTTGTAAGTCCTAAGTTATTGGGCAAGTTACTTAACCTTTCTGGGCCTCAGCTTACTCCTTTGTAAAATAAGTTATTATAAAGATTGAATGAGACAGAGCTTCGCTCAAGTCTGGCTAACTAAATGTTGGCTATTATTATTGAATCATCCAAGTCTTTGTTTAAAGATTTTGTAGAGAGCCCTTTACCAGTCATCCTAAGATAGTATCAGTCATGTTTCTTTCTTTATCTTGCATTGCTGATAGACATTATTGCTATTTCATATTGTATGAGGGATGTGTGTGTGTGTGTGTGTGTGTGTGTGTGTGTGAGTGACCTGTCTCCCACTTCTAGAATTAAACATCATGATGACAGGGAGTTTATCAGGTCACTGCTAGATCCGGAATGGTACTTGGTATATGGTTGGCATTTAATATATAATTGTTGAACGAATGAATGATTACATTCCACATGCTCACAACTTAAGGCTGTATGATTTTAAAATCATCCTAAAATAATATGAAATAAGAGAAAATTTACATTTAAAATCCATCCCAATAGGCTCATTTTGAATAACTCACATTGTTATGAAATATTTTTCTTATGACAACTAAATTACTAGCCTTAAGAAACAGTTATGACAAATCCAAATTTCTTTCCTTTCACTCTCTAATTTATGAATTGAAGAACTTGTGGTCACTCACTTTTAACTTTTGAGTTAAAGAGCATTAACAGATCTCTCCTCAGCCTGCCCATTTCTGGGCTAAGAAATCTCAGAACTTTTACTTCTAATAGTTAAAAATATATGATTCTATATGGTTCTCTTCTAACCTTGACCAAAATCTCCACATCCCTCTCTGGCTTGGAGTTCAGAATTGGAAGTGGCGCTTCTAGTTACTACAAAGAGCAATTGCTGAGCTACCTCAGAGCTCTGCTCTGGTTCTATTTATATACTCGGGTATTGTGCTTCTGTGTTTTAGGAGTAACATCACTGACTCGTGGTAAGCACATTATCCACAGTGACCTCAGGGACTTTTTCTGCCAACCTGCACCTCTCTCTCTCTCTCTCTCTCTCTCTCTCTCTCTCTCCCTCTCGTGAGCCAGGAGTTATTTTGCTGCCTAAGTGTCTCCTTTTTAACTGAGCCTCACTTTATTTTTTTACTCTTTTTATGAGCTGAATGGTGCTCCTGCCCCAAACTTATAGGTTGAAGTTCCAATCCCCAGTACCTCAGAATATGACTATGTTGGGGGATGGGATCTTTACAGAGGTGATTAGTTTAAAATTGAGCCATTAGTGTGGATCCTCATCCAGTATGACCAATGTCCTTTTTAAAAGGAGAGTAGAACACAGACACAAACAGAAGGAAGTGGTATAAAGACAGAGAAAAGATGGACATCTACAAGGCAAGGAGAAGGCCTCAGAAGAAACTAATCCTGTATCACTTTAGTCTTGGAATTCTGGCTTCCAGAACTGTCAAGAACCAATTTCAGTTGTTGAGTTGTTAGCCACCCAGTGTGTGACACTTTGCTATGGAAGCCCTAGAAAATGAACACAGCCACTTTTCCTATTTACCAAGCTTACGTGTCATGCTGATCTGATCTCCTAAGGTGCTAGACTCTCTAATTGCTATTCTATTGCAGTGATGCTCTAGTACCCTATTTTCTTCTGGGATTCTAAAAATGAATTTTAGAAGGAACATACCTTAAAAGAGAATGGCCACAGTGTTTGTTGGACATGAGAGTGTCACAGAAGGTAGGTGAAAGTTCAATCCTTGTCTCAGTTCATGGTTGACTGCTCTGTAGGATGTCTGAAAAAGCACAGCTTCTGCAGATGTGCTGGGTTAGAGGTCAACGATAAAGCTATTACCCAGAGACCCCAAAACTGACGATGATGAAGTGGCCTTGTCGAGGTCTGTCTACTCACTACTAAGAATGGAGCTATAGAAATCATCATCATGAGGGCGGTTGCAAGGAGGAATAAGAGAAGTCAGAATGGAGCCAGAAATGGCAGTTGAGGAAGCAAGAAGACAACTAGGAAAATGCTTAATAATGAAAAAAGGAAAGGAAAAAGACAATGCTCACCCTCATCCTTTGACCTCCCAAACCCTCTGGCCACTAATGACTTGCTCTGAGAGCACTTTTTTTTAGACACTTTTTTTTTTTAACTCACTGGCAGCACTTGATGTTGATAATCATTCCCTTCTTCCTTTTGAAAATACTCTCTTCCTTGATCCACAAATTGCTCTCTGCATTTCCTCCTTCCCTCTGGTTGCTCTCCCATCCTCAGTGTCCATCCCCTTTAGCCACTCTCCACTGGTAGTAATGTTTGTTTTTAACAAGCTAACTTCATCCCTGTGTTCATTCGTTTATTTGTTGATTGCCTTGTCAAATATATGCGAGATTTTTATGTGCCAGGCACTAACTATATAGAACCACAATGTGAATTATCAAATGCAACCCATTTTCATTTTACCAAAAGCCTTCAACACCCAACTCCAAAGGAATAAGTAGCAATCATAATAGGTTACATTTTTGTTGCCATTTCCATAATACTTTTGTATATTTTATGTCATATGATGCTTATAGAAACTTCCTAAAGTAGATTGGACAGATATCATTTTAGCCTCAAAATAGGCAGGCCCACTCACAATGGTTCTGACTTACAGGTCTGGCTAAAAAATGTCAAAATCAAGACCTGTCACAAGTCTTTTACTCCTAAGATAATCATGATTTCACTTCTAATCCAGTCATGATGTCAGAGCTACTTGTCCAAATGCCCTGAAGATTAGAGGGAGAATGGGATTTTTATGTTGTATTAGTTTCCTGTAGCTGCTGTAACAAATGACTACAAACAAGATGACTTCAAATAACACATTTATTCTCTTACAGTTCTGGAGGTGGGAAGTTCCAAATGAGTCTCACTAGGTTGCAATCAAAGTATCTTCAGGGCCTTTCTCCCTTCAGAACTTCAGGGAGAGAATCCTTTTCCCTTTGGAGGCTGCCCTTTGCTTCTTGGCTCATGGTCCCTCATTATGCTGACCTTTGCCCTACTGCTTCCATCTTCCCATTGCTGCCTCCCCTATTGCCAAAACTCCCTCTGCCTCCTTCTTAGAACATTTGTGGCTACATCATTAGGCCAACTGGATAATCCAAAATAATCTCCTCATTTAAAGATACTTAATTCAATCACATCTGCAGAGTTACTTTGACCATATAAAGTGACATTCCAAGTTCCAGAAATTAGGACCTCAGTGTCTTTGAACTATTATTAAGCCTACCATAGTAGTATCCTTTATATTATAGGGGGTGTGAGGGACTACATTTTTTAAAATACAAAAATAATTCATCCCATCCCTTTTTCATTTTCCTGCACCCATATAGGTTTATCAGTGATTTGTTCATTGAATATTAATAAATAATAATAACAACAATAATTATTATTATGGAGCTCCTATGTGAGTTAGACACCATGTAAGGTACTGAGCATAGAAAATGCTGTACTTTTTTCAGGCTGTTTACTCATTTGTTTTAACAAAAATCATTTAAGTTACTCTGAAAAGTCCTAATTTTGCTATCTTTCCATCAAATGCTACCCTATTTTTCAGTGAACAGTGGAAAGAAAAGCTCTACATCACTCAATAGACACAAAAACCTTTGAAAAGGTGTAATTATGTCAAAGACCAAGAGGTTAAAATAAGCTTAAGCAGCACTCTTTCTCCCTGGATTGAAATTTTGCTGTTTAAAGGAGAAAATGCTCTCACGGAAAGAGGTTTCTTCCTAAATTCTACCACACAGAATAAAGAGAAAGCAACCAAAGAGGAAAGCTTAGTAATCAGAAGTGTTGAGCAAAGCAAATCCAAATGTGGAAGGAACTGTTTTTATCATATTGGTATAAAACAAGAACCATTCTAATCTAACTTTTAAATGCAAAACTCTTGCTCCTCAAGGAACTGAGATCAGGTTCATTTTTCAAGACCACCTGCCTGGAAAAATAGAGTCAAAGGAATATCTAAGCAGAACATTTAGTTATGTGTGTGAATGTGTATGTCAGAGAGTAGGGAGAAGTCCTTTATTTCTCAGTTCTATTTTGGAGAGTTTTCAATATATTTGTATCCATTAAGGTAGTATGCTGTAAATGTTCTGAAATGAAATACTTGAATGCTAGAGCTAAATCATTATATTTTAGTAAAATTTTGATTACACTTGACCATCTGAACTCAGGTATAGTCAAGGACTCCCAGTATGGACATATTTCCTTCATTCTTGTTCCTTCCTCATCTTGTATTTCTTACAGGCTTTGCTCAAATCTCTCCATCCTAAAATAAAAATGATAATAACTAATTAAAAAATTACCTCCCATCAAAGCATCATACCACTCCTTTGTTCCTGTTCATCTTCTCCTTACCTTAATTGGCAGTGTTTTTTTTTAACCTATTTATTTTCTTGGCCTTCCTTTCCTCACTTGGATTAGAATTCCTAAAGATCATTTCTGACCCTAGTATTCCACTAAAATTGCATTTTCAATATGTCTTCTTAATCACCAAATGTGATGGCCTCAGTCAGTGTTTAGTCTGTGTGACTTCCTTGCATTTGATGATAAAATTTCTTCCTCTCTCAACATCCTGCCCTGAGCTGCATTCTCCTCAGCTTCTTCTGACTTCCATGAGCCCCTAAAGCAGGGGTTTCTCAAGGATATCTTCTCTCCTTAAGGAAATATTTTGAGATTCTCTCATCCCCACATTTGTGACTTAGAGAAAAACAACTTCCCAGTTTTCTCTCAGTTTGTCTCTTCCGTCACCTCAACTTCTTATGGCCAAAGCAACCCTGCCTGTTCTCCTGGAGCCACTTATGCCTGGAGACTTCCTTATATTTAATTGATGAGACCACCATTTTCACAGTCCAAATTAATATCACTGGGGGATCTCTGTGGCTGCCTCCCCACAGTTAAACCAGAGGCCAACCCCATGATGTCTACCTCTCCATCCTTCTGCATCATCCTTTCGTTCCATTTGCAACATCCCCTCTTTAATTCAGCTGCTTGTTCCCTTTTCTTGGATCATTATCATAGTTTTATAGTAATCTTTCATTCTCCTCTTTTTTTTTTCAATCCATCCTTACAGCCAGCAATAAGACTTTGAGCTTAAGGTCATCAGAATTGTGCTCCCATGGTTGTGTTTCATTTATGGGGGTGCAGGGAGGGCTATGAGAAACACAGATTTCGATCAGAGTCTGGTGGTTAGAAGAAGGAGCCATGCAGTCACAGCACATAATGCATGGTTAAGAAAATGGAGCTTTTTTAGCCATTAAAAACCATGACTTAAAAAGTCCAGAAAGATGGCCAGCTTCAATATTTGATTAAATGTCTTTCAGAATAGGACTTCTTTTGTTCCATGTGAACCTAAGAGGTAGAGTTTGAACAAAGAAGTAGAAGTTATAAATGATTTTGAATAATATAAGGAAAAATAGAACTCAACAAAGTTGGGACAGGCAGCAGATTCTGACACTAGATGGCTTGGTGGGAATATTATAGTCAACTCAAAAATACAATTTTTTCAGTCACATGGTTCTTTTGTTTGTTTGTGGAGCTTTTTCTTGCCTGGCATGCAAGATCAGTCCACTCTTTCAGGTTTTCCTTGCTGTTTTCATATTGTTTCTTTTATTCCCCAATCTTCATTTTCCTTGATTTGTAGTTTTCCCTGTCAAAATTTTATTCCATTTTTCAATGGCAAATCATGCATTGCCTTGTTGAGGAAATTTTCTCTTTTCCACCTCAGACACCACTGCAAACAAATGAGCCCTGCTACTTAAAAAAAAGTCTATTGATCTGGTTCTAGAAATTATTTAGTAATTAATGTTCAAAAGACCTCCCTCTTTCCCATATTGACTATGAGTACATAGAATCAGATACACCAATGTTCAACTGCTTTTGTAAAGAAGTTTTACAAGTTTGGTAGATTTATTTTTCAAGCACTTCTGCAACATTCCTGTTGAGATATTCAGCACATGTTCCTGATAGAATTTTGAACATTATAATACTTGTACATCTGGTTATATTCTTATGAAATTCTGTGACACTAAATCATTGCTCCACAAAATTAAAAGCTGTATTATTAAGAACATCAAAAAAGTAAAAAGTGAGCTCTGGCAAGACATAAGGGGGAACATCTTACTGTGACCAATAAGAAGTTTTCACCACTCATATGCCTCTCCCATTTCTTCCTGCTCTTTGTATTAATGCAGAACATTTCCATCAGTGCAGATTTCTGTTTGGCTAATTGCTGCCAAGAGTCCATATGTTTTTCAGTGTAAATTTATAGAAAGTTGTGTTGTCCAAAATTCAGGGGAAGAGCTGTTCAAAAGGATAGATTAAAAGGGAAAAAAGAGTAACTTAAATTGAAATAAAAGCCTGAATTATTTGTTGTTGCTTTTTTTTCCCAACCAATTCTTCTTTCATTTTCCTTTTCTCATCTGCATTTGGTCCTCCAGTGATGAAAGTAGCAGGGACTGAAAGCCAAATTATAGGTTGAAATGCATGAGTCTTACCTCCAGGAAAATCGACATGTATAGAAGTCCAATAGTCAGTTTGCTCAGGTCAGAATTTCATCTTTTACTTTTGGTACTTCTTAGAAGATAATCTTCTCGATTTTTTGATCATCAGCAATTAAAATCCCTTTAGAAAAGCCCAAGAAGAAGCTCTTTCATGCAGGACTGAGGCTGAGGTTACCAGGAAAAGTCCCTGAACTCCCTGGCTATGTCAGCACTTGGGGAGTAAAGGAAGATCAATGATTTCCCTCTCGGCACAGCTGAGGCATCCAGCCCTTACCCTCCTCTCCTAACACAAGAGCAGGTCAGTATGATGTGGACCAAGAAGGGTCAGCAGGAAAATTAAGGGTGTTTCTTTATTTTTTAGTGAGAGTCATATCTTAAAGAAAAGTTTAGAGTTAACAAATTAAAAGCAAAGGCATGCTGCCCAGTGACAGGTGTGAGAGATTTATAAAGAGGCTCAAAGATATTAAATTTAGCAGGTCCCAGTATAATACTAAATTGCTGATGTCATTAATTGATTAAGATAAATTTCTAGATGTAAAAGGAGAACGGTTAGAAATAATCAAATTTTCTGACATTAATGCCTAAAACATGCTTTTCTAACATTATAGAGTAGGCATTAAGATGTCGATGAAGCATTTAGAAAAGAATTAACTTGATTTTCAGCAAGAGGGGAACATGAAGACTGATGATTAAGTATTGATTTTCTTTTCTAGTAAGCTCGTATTTTGTGTTCCAAGGCATCATCATTGTTTAACAGGAGAATCAAATCTTCTCTGGGACTTTGATCTTTACAAATGTACCAACTTTCTGCAGTAATGTGGATACTTCAAGCTCAGCCTTGGTATTTGACACCTTTCAACCTGTGAGAGACTCAGAGTAATAGGTTGTGGGGTATTTGCATTAATGAATAATGAAGATGTGTCATCTACCCTTTCTTAAGCTTAGTTAGTAGACTGGAAAGCATGTATTATACTTATTCTGTGCAGCCTATCCCTACCATAAAGATTTTCAGCCTCATAATCTCTTCATGGAAGCTTCTGGGTACTTGGGAGCATCAAAATAATAACCAAATTCTTTATTTTCAATGTAACAAAGTTATTAAATGAAATATTTAACATATTGGGAATGTATATATAATTTTAAAGCAAGCAAAATGAACAACCTTACCATCCAGCTCAAGAAGTAGAACAAACAGAATATTAACAATATCTTGAAGTCACCTGTGTATAATCTCAAATAGCAACCTCAACCACTATCTTGAATTTTGTGTTTATCATATTTTTGCTTTTCTTTGCATTTTCACCACCTACATATGCATCCCTAACATATGCATATAAATATGTGTTTATGGGTGTATTTTCTTTTTAATTTTGTGTAAATAATATTCACTTCCCCCCCACCATGACTTGTTCTTTTTAGCATGTTTAGGAGATTCATTCATATTCATGTGTATAGCTTACATCATTTTGTTTCTGACTATTGTAAACATGAAAGTTTTATTCTTCCTTCTGCTGAAAAACATTTGGGTTAATTCCAGAACTTTGTTATAATAAAATGATGTTGCTATGTGCATCCATGTACATGTATCTTGAACAGTAATTGCTGGGTTATAGGGTATGTATATCTTTATCTCTGCTAGATAACCCCTGGTTGTTTTTTCTAATTTAGTTTCCACAAGTGTAAAAATGGTTCTATTCCTCCACAACCTCACTGACACTTTATATTGTCATAATTTTTAAGAACACATGATGAGTTTTAAATAGTATCCAATAGTGGTTTCCATTTGTATTTCCCTCATTACCAATAGTGTTGAGCACATATTTTATATTTAATGGCCATTCAATTCTGATTTTCCCCATTTTCCTATTGGAGTATTTGATTTTTTACTTATTAATATATAGGAGTTACTCTTTTCTAACTGTGAAGTAATGGCATATAAACAAAAATGTATAAAATGCAACACAATTTAGTGAATAATTTTAAGGAAATATCTGTGTAAGTATTATTAAAGTCAAGAAATACCATTTCCAAAACCTCAGAAACCCTACATCTCTCTCTGAATCAACCCCATATTTGCTAAGAGGAAACCATTATCTTGATTTTTTTTGGTAATCTTTTCCTTGTTTTTTTTTGATAGTTTTATCATTCATGTAAACATCTCTAAGCAACATTGTTTAGTGGGTATCATGAACTTTATATGATGAACATTCTTTTGGGTTTTACTTCTTTTGGTGAGACATGATCTTATATTCCATCTTGAAATGTCCAGGATTTGGGTTCCATTTTACTTTAATATTACAGCTTTGCCTATAACCCAAATTTATATTGGGTTATCTGCATTAAAAGTTAAATAAGACTAAAACAAAATAATACTCATCTAAACCCACTTATTTCTCCCATTTTGTCCAATTTGCAAATCTATGTTAATTTCAAATGAGTCAGGAGATTTGATTAAATTGCTAGTTAGTTGCTATGGTAGCAGATTTATTTTTGTTTTATTACTACCTTATTCCTGAACATTTTATGTTTGGTATAATCAGTAATTAACTTTTATACACCCACACTTCACATCTAATACCTCTGAAGCATAGCTTTTTGTGTTCTTTTCTCCTCAAGACCAAGAGCCTAAATATGAACCTTGGAAGAACCTTTAGTCTTCTGGATTCGTGAAAACATAACATGAAATATTTAAGTTATAAACAGTCAAACGTAAATGCTAATAATTAGAATCCAAGGATATTGCAAATTATATACATATAAGCTGGGTTTTTTTTTAGAATATTTACTGGGATTCACTTTGTTTTCTAATTCTCTGACCCTCTTTCCTAAAACACCCTCTGAGATCCATTTTCATTAGTTCAGTTCAACAATTATTAAGGTCAATATTCCCTCCCCAACCATGAAAAAGGAAGGAATAAAAAAAGTGATTTATTTTTATTCAGGGTGAATTCACCGTCCAGGAAAGAAGACATACAGACAATTAATAGAGAATATAAGGGCAAAAATTAAAACAAGAACAAGGCAGGTCTGGGATTGTGGCTCAATAGCAAAGCGCTTGCCTATAGCATGTGTGATTCTCAGCACCGCATACAAATAAATAAAATAAAGGTCCATCAATGACTAAAAAAAATATTGAAAAAAAGAGCAAGGCAAAAGTCACATAGAGACTAAACACATTGGGAGTTCAATGTGTTAAGGAAAGCTATCACAGGAGAAGGAGTTATTCAAGATCATTTTAAAAGGATGAATAGAGATTTCCAGTCGTGGGAAACAGGACGGACAAAAGCCCAGAGGTTACAACAAGTGAACTACATGTGGTTCAGTATTGCTGAAGCTTTAAGTACAAAGGGAAGCATGAAGAGAGACAGGGCTACAGAGAAAGTCTGAGGTCAGACCATGAATGGTGCTGTATTACTTGTCAAGGAGTTTGAACTTTATAAGCAACCGGGAGCCATTGACTAACAGGACAGGACCATATCTGGGATTTAGAAATACAACCTTCAAGTAGTTGTAGAAGTTAGGTTTATTAACTTTGTGCCAACTTTATATTAAATATCAGGATTAATTTCATCTATAGTAACAAAAAATAACACGTTTTAAAATCTAGTCCAGGTTAGTTCCACAGTTTAGCTATTGTGAATTGTGCTGCAGTAAACACTGATGTGGCTGTGTCCCTGTAGTATGCTGTTTTTTAAGTCCTTTGGGTATAAACCAAGGAGTGGGATAGCTGGGTCAAATTGTGGTTCCATTCCCAGTTTTCCAAGGAATCTCCATATTGCTTTCCATGTTGGCTGAACCAGTTTGCTTTCCCACCAGCAGTGTATGAGAGTATCTTTTTCACCACCTCCTTGCCAACACTTATTGTTGTTTGTATTCTTAATAGCTGCTAGAGTGAGATGAATTCTTAAAGTAGTTTTGATTTGCATTTCTCTAGTTGCTAGAGATTGAACATTTTTTCATATATTTGTTGATTGATTGTATATCATCTTCTGAGAAGTATCTGTTCAGTTCTTTGGCCTATTTATTGATTGGGTTATTTGTTTTTTTTTGGTGTTAAGATTTTTGAGTTCCTTATATATTCTAGAGATTAGTGCTTTATCTGATGTGTGTGTGTGGTAAAAATTTGTTCCCAAAATGTAGACTCTCTATTCACCTCACTGATTGTTTCTTTTGCTGAGAAGAAGCTTTTAAATTTAAATCCATCCCATTTATTGATTCTTGATTTTAAAGAAAATGTGGTATATATATATATACACAATGAAATATTATTCAGCATTAGAAGAGAATAAAGTCATGGCATTTGCAAGTAAATGGATGGAATTGGAAAATATAATGTTAAGCAAAGTTAGCCAACCTCAAAAAAACAAATGCTGAATATTTTCTCTGATTTAAGGATGCTGATTCATAATGTGGTTGGGGGAGGGGGAGCATGGAAGGATTAGATGAACTCTAGAAAGGGCAAAGGGAAGGGAGAGGAAGGGGAAAAAAGTTAGTCCAGTTATCCAGTTTACTGTGGCATTAGGAACTCATGTTGTCAAAGACTCAGTCTTGCTCAATTCACAATAGCTAAACTATGGAACAAACCCTAGGAGCCCTTCAACAGATGAATGGATAAAGAAACTTTGGTATAAACACACAATGGAATATTACTCAACCTTAAAGAAGAGTGAAATTATGGCACTGGCCAGTAAAAGGATGGAGCTAGAGAATATCATGCTAAGTGAAATAAGCCAATCCCAAAGAACCAAAGGCCAAATGTTTTCTCTGACATGCAGATGCTAATTCACAATGGGGTAGGGGGTTAGGGAAGAATAGAGGAACTTTGGGTTAGACAGAGGGGAGGGAAGGGAGGAGATAGGGCATGGGGGTAGGAAGGATAGTAGAATGAATCAGACATTATTACCTTATGTACATATATGACTACATGACTGGTGTAATTCTATATCACGTACAACCAGAAGAATGAGAAGTTATACTCCATTTATGTATGATGTGTCAAAATACATTCTAATGTCATGTATAAATAATTAGAACAAATTAAAAAAAAAAGACTCAGTGTTCCTATATTGTTTCTCTTATGCAGCCCTAATTGATGTCTAGGATGGTAACAACCACATTCCAGGGTACAAGGTTAAGTAGGGAAAATGTAAAAGAGGGTAGGTAAAGCATGCTCTCCAACTGTATCTTAAAGATCTCCTGAAACTGCCACATGACTCTTCTATCTACTCCCATTGGCCAGCACCTAGTCCCATGGTCACACCCAGCAGTAAGGTACATTGGAAAGTGAATATGTGAATATGGAGGGCAAATGGCAGTTTTTGCCACAGATAAATAAAACATCGGTAGCAAAGATGACCAATAGAAGACTACTGCAGTATTGTAGTGAGAGGTTGAAGAGCTGCTTGAGAGCAGTGTCAGAGGATGGAGAGTGAAGGCAAGATCTGAAAGCTGTTTGGGAAGCAGAGCAGTTAAGAGTTGATGATCTAGTGCATGGGGATGGGGCGGGGGTTGGTTTTGGCCCTAGGAGCCAAGTAGACAGAAGTATTGCTGGTGCATTTCCATCATCATGAAACTGATGGAAGGGGAAAAGACGGACATAAAACAAGGGGGAAATTCAAAATAATACGTTTACTGTTTAAAATTTTTTTTTGAAAGTATCCTTTATCCAGTGCTTCCTCTAAATATTTAGATTTTACTTACAAGCAAAAGGGAGATACTAATATCAGAATGACACAAGATGCTGGTCCTTTTCTTTCTGATCAATCCAGTGATTGGGAAGACTGAATTCCAGACCTCACTGTTGCCAACTGGACCCAATGACGAAGGGCAAGTGACTCTGTCATCTGGGACTTGGATTCTTCATCTGGAAAACAAGAAAGATGAACTGGCTGGTGCCTAAGGTCTCATCCAGCTATAGAATTACTCGATTCACTAATGAGACCAATAGCTTATTCTAATCAACAGCACAAAAGTGAACAACCTTGTGTCACCCCAGGCAGGCACACCTTGCCAATGAGGGGAAAAATAATTGAGGCAGCATCTTAAAGTTCAAGTAAACACAATTTCCTATCTAATTGCTTTATATCTCTTTTTACTTGGCTTCTGGAAAATTACTTCAGTGTGGTCTGGTGGTATTAAACTTGGCAAATTTACAAAGTATCTTATGAAAGTGGAGTGGATTTTGCCAATCGCATTTCGAAATTACTTTAAAAGGTTTTACTTGGGGGAAAAGGATTACTTTACTTGTTATGTACATAAACCTACATGGGGTAGCTGAGACTGTCTCCCTTGAGTTGGGAAGTATTTCCCCTTTTGGTTGATCAGGTAGACACTGTTCCGCCTACTACAATGGATTAAAATGACCTGTTTCATCAGAGTATAGTAATGGTGGCAGTATGTGATTGTTGGCCGAAAGAACGCTTTGTAATTGCTAATTTCCTATATCCAAATTCAGCTAATGGTTGCAGCCTAATTCCACGGTACTTTGCAAGTCTTAGCAAGCAGGACCCAAGGATGCTGCCAGGTTAAAATGCCAGTGAATCTCGAATAGCAGGGAGTTTGCTGAGGATTGGGCTTTTGGGAAAGAATGTTTGAATCCAAGTCCCTGAATGCTTACAGGGACACGAGAGTACAGGGATTCAGTTGGTAGACTCAGGTGTTTGTTTTGGCCCAAGCCTCTCTCGTCTCCATTGCGCTCTGTGCCAACTGGCGACTGTCTTCAAGGTCAGACTCTTTTTTAAAAATCAGCAACTTGAATTAAATGAGAACCAGTAATGCTTTCAGGAGGTGTAATCCATTTTACTTGGAAAGTGTTTCAACTAGTATTTCTTGTGAAACAAAAACAAAAAAAGTTTAGAAATCTGATATCAATATGATATTTTAGAGATCCTAGCACCAAATTTGCATTTTTTCAGCCAAAGAAAAATATTCCTTGCTGAATAAATATTAGATCCCAGGTTGTGATTAAAATATACATTTCCCAGTGTCCACAGGAAGACAAATTCTATGATGATAGAGTTAACTGAATTTCTAAGCCACAGTTGTATGTCTTTCACATTCCCAAATAATCTTCAACCTTGTCAGTTGTCTGTTTAAACTAATCATTCTTTGCAGATCACAAACCAGATATCGAAATGCAAGTGCCTTTACTCTTTGTCAAAGCATTATATTAAGTGTGTTTGCAGAATGTGGGACCTTGAATTACAAATGACAGCTAACACCCAAATGCCTTACACCCGATTAGGTATGTGAAATCTGTGAATTAGAAGTGAATTCTCAAAAGTCAAAATACCATATAGAATTTTTGATGATTAAACACCTGATGTGCATGTGGGTTAACCACTAGCCAAAGTGCTATGAATTAAAGAGAGCAGGTTCTTGGTCACACTGAGAGGTACTAAAAGCCATGCTTGTCTCTTCCTGACATGGTAACCTTGGGTAAACCAGTTATCTTCTCTCATAATTAATTTGTATTTGTTTCCATTATACTTTAAGTGAGAAAAATCAAGATATATTTCATACATTGTGTGTGTGTGAGTGTGTGCGCCGTGTGTGGTGTGTATAAATTGTCAGCTCAGTTCTTTATCTTATTTGCTCAGACCTAAATCCCTGGAGTCATCTTGCCTCCTTTATCTCCCACTTAACTTTTAATCTACCAGCAAATTTGGTCAGCTTTGCCTTCAGACCATGTCCAGATCTGACCACATCTCATCACCTCCATGGTTACCAGTGTGTGGTGCCAACAACTCTCCCTGGAGGATGACAACAGCCTTCTCCTGTCTGATCTTTCGGCTTCTTTTTCTCCTCCAGGCTATTTTCAATAGAGAAGCCAAAGTGGTTCTCTTAAAACAAAAGGCAGATCCTGTCACTCCCTAGCCAGCCACACCTCCAAACCCCCCATAACTTTCCTTCTGTTTCAGGGTGAAAACCAAAGTCCTCCACTGACAGATAAGGCCCTGAGATTCCAGCCTCTCCATCAACTCTCACTCATCTCCTATCATCTCCCGTCACCCTCTCCATTCCCTCTGCCCCAGCCTCTTGGCCTCTTTGCCAGACCCTGCCTTAGATCTCTCCTCTGTTCCCTTGGCTGTTTATCCAGGCTGTTTATCCAGGCATGAATTAAGAAGGACAAAATATTAGAGTTGAATTGCTGAAAATGAAAAATATACAGTAAATCCACGACAGATTTCAGAATGAGATATTGTAAGATTCAGTGACAAAATTGGAACAAGGTGATTAAAAGGGAAAAAATAAAATTATGTTGATTAAAGATATTTTAAATATTTTCTTAGATTGTTTAAAGGACTTATTATATATTGCATAACAAAACTTTTCAGAAATAGGGGTAGTGTGCATTTTGAAGTCAGCATTTCAAACTAGATTCTAATTCTACTGCTCTGTAATTAATAAACTATAAAAATAATTATGTAAATCAAATAAATGCTTTCCCATTCAACTGTGCTTATAGAATATTAATGCAGAAAATTGTTTAGATACCAAATTTAGGTTGTTTTGCTTTTAAAAATTTTCAAGTACACGATTTTATGGAAGCTTTCCTCTACTTCCAGAAATTTATTGAGAATCAACAAAGTTTTAATTTTCTTGCACATCAAGATCTCATTTTGAGTAATCTTCTTTCTCTTGATAGACTGTTGTGGTTCTTTTCTAGTGAATTCATTAATTCACCCAAAAGTCAAAAACTAAAAATAGGTCCTTAACTCAGAGCAGAGCAACTGTATATTATTTATTTTTTTAAAAAATATTTTTTGTAGTTGTAGGTGGACAGAATGCCTTCATTTTATCTGTTTATTTTTATGTGGTGGTAAGGATAGAACTCAGTGCCCCACACATGCTAGGCAAGCGCTCTGCCACTGAGCCACAGCCACAGCCTGTATATTATTTCTTATATGTATAATACTGATTTTAAAAGAAAAGCAATCTGTATTTCACCCTACATGAATCAGGCATATAAACATTTTCCCTGCCTCTCTCCCTGACCAATGCCAAGAAAAAATAAACTTAAGTAGTCCTAAGTTCTCAACAGCCCATCCAGAGAACAAAGCTTCTGCTTTTAATGATGCTGTAATTTTCTATATGTAGTATTTGCACAGCACTTTAGAAGAGAATTTAAAAATGCAGTGACTGAACCTCACCCCAGACTTTCTGAAATGGATCTCTAGTGCTTGAGCCCAGGAATCTCTATTTTAGCAAGCTCTCCATGTTGATTTACCCATTTTTAAAAATTGGCAAATAAAAGTATATATTTATCATTGCATAATGTTTTTGAAATATATATTCACTGAAATGGCTCGATTAAGCTAATTAACATGCATTTACCTTACATATAGTTTTTTTGGCAAGAACACTTAAAATCTCACCTAGTAATTTTCAAAATATAATACTTTGTTATTAACTGTAGTTACCATGTTGAAATTAGTGCTGTGCAAATACTATTTTCAGAACACTACAGCAGCATTAAAGGTAGAAGCTTTGTACTCTGGATAGGCTGTAAAAAACTTATCTAGAAGGAATAACCAATCCTTCTAGCTCACTGCAAAGTTGTCTCTGTTGACCAATATCTCCCCAACTACTTTGCCCCATTTCTACCCAGACCCTGGTAACCACCATTCTACACTCCAATTCTGAGTTCAATGTTTTTCAATTTCAAATATAAGTGAGATCATTCGGTATTTGTCTTTCCATGCCTGACTTGTTTCTCTTAACATAATGCTCTTCAGGTCTATACATATGTTGCAAATGACAGGATTTCCTTCTTTTTGTAGGCTGAACAGTATCACATCATGTATATATCCCACATCTTTTCCCACTTATCCATCATGGATGGACACTTAAGTAGATTTCATATATTTGTAATTGTGAATAATGCTGTAATAAACTTGAAAAGACTTATGTATATTAAAGTTTAAGGATTACTACAAAGAAAGTCTATCCCACATTCATTTTTATGTCATCATTTAGCATGAAAATGGAGCCCTTACTGAGCATTTCTAAAATATGCTAAGTCAATATATAAAAAGTGTTCCTTTAACTTATCAGGCACATGTCTAACAGTAATGCACATGCCAGGCACTATTAAGAGAACTTGGGATAGAGCACTAAAAATAGTAATTATATCATCATCATCATCACTATTAGTTAACAGTTTTATTAAGAGATAATTTATCATTCAATTCACTGATTTAAAATATGCTGTTCAGGGCTGGGGATGTGGCTCAAGTGGTAACGCGCTCGCCTGGCATTCGTGGGGTGCTGGGTTCGATCCTCAGCACCACATAAAAATAAAATAAAGATGTTGTGTCCACCAAAAACTGAAAAATATTTTAAAAAATTCTCTCTCTCTTGCTCTCTCACTCTCTCTTTTTAAAAAAATAATTAAATAAATAAAATATGCTGTTCAATGCTTTTTGGTATGCTTACAGAGTTTTGTGACCATTCCAACAATTATTCTCATTATTCTCTTCATTTTTCTCAAAAAACCCCTCCAGACCATTTGTCTATCAGTGCCACTCCCTTACCAGACACTACAGCCAAGGCAAAAACTAATCTAGTTCTGTCTATGTACCTTTCCTTATTTTGGACATTTTGTGTAAATGGAATAAGGTATGTCGTCTTTAGGGATCAGCTTCTTTCATATACCATAATGTTTTCAATGTTGTAGCAAACATAAGTACTTTTTATTATTGATAATATTACATTTTATAAATACATCACATTTTGTTTATCTAAATGTCTATAATCTGATGATAGACATTTGAGTTGTTTTTATCTTTTGAGTATTATGAATAATACTGCTATGAATATTTTTTTACAAGTATTTGTGTAGACATATATTTTCATTTGGGGGGGCTTAGACATAGAGCGGACTTGCTATGTCAAATTGTAACTCTTTAAGTTGTTGAGCAACTGCCAGACTATTTTCCAAAGTGGCTGCACCATTTCACATTTCCATCAGTAATAATTGAATTCTGATTTCTTTAAAACCTCTCCAGCACTTGGTATTATGTGTTTTTTATATTATATCATTGTGGATATAAAACAATATCAATTTGTATTTGCTAATGATTAACAATGCCAAGCTATTCTTCCTGTGCTTATTGGCCATTTGTATATCAAGATCAGAGAAATACATGTTTGGATCAGTTGCTCATTTTAAAAAATTACTTTTTAAATTGTTGAGTTGTAAGTGTATATATACTCTAGATACAAGCACTTTATATATGGTTTGCAAATATTTTCTCCCATTTTATAGGTTGTCTTTTCACTTTCTTGATAGTGTCCTTTGAAGTGCAGAAGTTTTAATTTTGATAGATTATATTTTTTTATTGTTTCTCGTGCTGTTGATGTTATATCTAAGAACCATTGCCAAACTGTTGTAATCAAGATTTATTCCTACATTTTCTTTTAAGAGTTTTATTGTTTCAATTCTTACTTGTGAATCTTTGATCCATTTTGAGTTCATATTTGTATAAGGTGTGAGGTAGGGGTCCAAATATGTTCTATGGCATTTGGACGTACAGTCGTCTCAATACCATTTGTTGAAAATTATTCTTTTCCAAATTAAATGTTTTTAGTACCTTGCTAAAGTCAGTTGGTCAAACATACAGGTAAGGGTGTATTTTTGGATTCCCCATTCTAGGTAATGGATCTACACATCCATCTTCATGCTAGTATTCTATTAACCTTGGCTACTATTACTTTGTAGTAACTTTTGAAATCAGAAATGTGAGTCATCCAACTTTTTGCAAGAGTGCTTTATCTATTTGGGTCTCTTAAATTTCCATATGAATTTTAGGATCTGTTGTCAATTTCTATCAAGAATCCAAGTAGGATTCTTGTAGGAATCACTGAATTTGTAGATTAGTTTAGAAAACACTGCCATCTTAACAATATTAAGTCTTTCAATCTATGGACATAAGATTTCTTTACATTTGTTTAGATCTTCTTTAATTTCTTTTAACAATGCTTTGCAGTTTCTACTGTGTGTACTTTGCTGTTAGTTTGCTACATATGTTCATAAGTATTTTATGCATTTTAATATTTTTACAAAAAGAATTTCCTCTTAATTTTATTTTTGACTTATTCACCAAGTATAAAAGTTATTGTACATATCTTTTTTTCTGCAACTTCTCTGTATTTGTTTGTTGATTCTAGTTGCTTTTCCTGGATTCCTTAGGATCATGTCCTTAGAAAGTAGAAAGGAATTAGATTAATGGAACTTTCTTCATATATCTTGAAAGTTTTAACCTTTTCTGATCATAACAGGGACACTCTCCTGTTTGCTCTTCTTAAGAATATTTTAGTTTATCTGTGTCTTCAAAGAGTGGCTGTCTATAATACAATTTGATTTAGGACCCTTCAGGAGTTTCTAAGCTTCACTTTTAAATCTTTAGACAGTGTTGCATTTTTATACAGCATCTATTTAAGCTCTGAATTTGGAGAAATTTCAAAGTCTATGTATATCTGCAGATCCCAAGAGATAGACCATAAAGTCACAGGAGCTCTGTTCAAAGGCAAGGGAGCATGTAACTGGGGCCTCTGTGCCAACAATATTCAGTACTTCAGCTAAAACGTCTAATTTATTGGTCCAAGGTTAGGACAGGAGGCAGAACCAAAGACCCCAAGAAATCTTTCAGAAATGTGAACAGTTTCCCCTGACTCACGCCTCCTTCCTATTCAATCTGACAGTAAGATTATTATTATATTATAATAATATTATTATTAGTTATAGAATCTAAGTATTTTGTTTGATTCTTTGTAGGCTTCTGAGCAAAATCACCATTTAGAGACAGACTTATCTAAGTTGAGTGATATCCTTGTATGAAATTTGCTGATGAACAGGAATAAAAACAATAGCTAATACAATGTCAAATTATAGAATAAACTTGGAAATAAATCTTGCACTTCATCCTGACTACCTTCTGTTGACATAGATGCATAGACTGGGCTATTCAGGGCTACAAAACATTTGAAGCAAGAGTACTTTCAAGTAAAGAGAAGAAACCACACCAAGGTCTTGGCTGGGACTCTCCTTTTAGCCACTCTGGTAACCCAATTAAATCCTGAAAACTCAGAGTTCCATACAATCTTCCTGTCTGCAGTGAGACACTCTGTGTTTGCTGGCTGTGGGTAAGATGACCCCAGGCTTTTAACTCTTCACAATAAGAGGGTGAGACACAAGTAGAGGAATAAAAGAAGCCAGGTGTAATTAAGGTAAATTAATCTTTTAACCTAGATTTAATCCTTCATCATATCAATTATTACTACCTATCAATTTTCCAAGCTAAAAGTTGATGCATAGGAAATCAGTTTAGAAGGAATGACATTTCTTAAACATGTTTTGTTCTCTTGGTCTCATTACTAAATATTGTGACTTAGGGGCTTTCAACTTCTTGTTTGTCCAAGAATCACCTTTCTTAATCCTAATAGGTTCAGAAGATCAAGGAAATAACAACTATGATAACACTACCAATCTTGACAGCTGACCTATGAACTGTATTGCATACTTACTCCTCATATTTCATCATCAAATGAGATTCTTCAATTGAAAATCGACCAGATGATTTAAAACCAAATTCTTGAGAGACAATATCACATTAATTCCTGTTTTGATAAAGAACACTGCCTGCAGCCTTAATTTATCCCTAGTATGTAATAGTGGCCACTTGATAATTTCTCAGCACAGTGAGAATCACTCATGAAACAGACATGTAGTCCTTTGTGTGGGTCATGTACAGCCTTCACAGGATGCTGCCTAGGGATGTGCTCCTCACCTGCCGTTTCCTACTCTCTTTCTCACTGGAGAGGTTACTATTCATAATGGAAAGCTTATCCACTAAGTTAAATCAGTTCCAAGTAGGCTACATTTTACTGTTCATGGAGGATTACATGCCATGTTCCTAAATACTTGACCTCACTCAGTTCTCATCTCAACCCTGTAAAGAGAATATGTATTTCTCCCTTTTGAAGAAAAGAAGCCAGATCTCAGAGAGGTTTAAGGAGCTTAGCAAGGTCTCGTGGTGTTACGAGAGTTCTCTCAATTTCAGGTTTGTCTGGTTCTCAAGTCTGGAATTTTTTTTCTACCCAAAGAAATTTTTTTCTACTTTTCAAAGAAATAAAACTCATGAGATTACTCAGCTTTCTGTTATATACTGCCCCTGAACTTATAAAATCCATAGTTTAGCTTAGATTGATCATCAGATAGATTAATGATAACTTTGGTATAGTTCTGGTCACCTTCATATAGTAACTATTTAGATAAAAGTAATGCTCTCATTGAAACAATTACTGAAAAGACCAATTGTCTACATTTTGTTCATTTCAACAAACATATAAAGAATACACCTATAGGCAGACATTATGCTGGTCCCTAGAGACATAAAAATGAATCAGACTCACAGCTCTTGTCCTTGACTTCACAGTGTCATGGTGAAAATAGATCTGAAATAATACCTATAATCAGAAGTGCTACACGAAATGTGTAATAACTATATTGAACAAGCACCAATCAATCAAAACAGACAGTAGATAGGTACAGCTGGTAGGCTGAAGATCAAGCTGATTGCATATCAGCTTTGCCTTTCACAACAGAATCAATATTGAAATAGAAATATATGGGAACACAGAGAGGAGGTGGTGGAAGTCACCATGAAAGACTATAAAGTAGTGATAACATGTAATTGAAAACTTGAAGGATGAGTAATAGTTTTCCATTGAACAAAAGAAGATACAGAGTTTGGGGTAACTAAATAACTAAATTAAATTAAATACAGGCTTAGTGGCATTGGAAGATATCTAGGGGTCTGCTGTGGTTGGCTTATAGGGTTCATTAAGAATAGAGGCTAGAAATAATGATAAAAGTCATCTTTGGGTATATCATCAATGACCAAAGCCAAGACAAGGAGTGTTTGCTTGCTTCTTTGAGCATCAGAAATTACAATTATATCTATGCCTGAGATAATTTTCACGGCACTGTGCTGTAGAGAATGCACTGGGGAGGGGAACACATTTTAGAGGCTCTTTTGATACATCAAGAGAGCCCTATGGAGAGCCTGTATTGATATGATTGCAAAAAGAAGGTAGACGTAGAAACACATTGGCTTGAGCAATGTCTAGTTGGTTTTTACTAAGAATACAAGCAGATGGAAATAACATCTACAGTATATTTGGAAAGTGAGTACAATAATGAGCTTTGTTTGGGGTATAATGTGTCATGCAGAATACCCAGGTGGAGAAATCAAACAGCAATTGGAAACTTTATAGATGACTGGCAGTACCTGATGTTTAATTAAATAATTGCCCTCTCTCACACACACTTCCCAGACACACACACACACACACACTTGTTTGAACAGACAACTCACAGTCTGAGGGGAAAAATGAAAGTAGAATGTGTAATTATTCCTCCCTTAGGAGAAGTTAGATTGGCAATAACATTTTTTAGGTTAGTATTTTGTCTGAGCTTGATACTATCTTTTCTCATCATGTTTCATTTGACCAAATAATAGAATAGGGATGCCAAACATATCTTCCTGAATTATATCAATTTGATTAAGTTTTATGGTTTTAATCAATTTATAGCTCACATATCATATAAGTAACAAAATGTACTCAAAACCAAAATTGTGTGATCTGGGTTACATTGTGCTGATAACACTTAGGTTAGATCTTGATGACTTTGTAGGTGAGAGATTTGCTAGTATCTCTAAGACAGCTCTTTGAAGAATATTTGCATTATTTTGCTATAGGGAATTCCGAGATTACATGCTTCTTATACAATAAAAGGCAGCACATAAAACTCTAGTGCTGACTTGGCAGATGACAACTGGAGAAATTGCTGAATATTGGTTCCTAGTCTGAATCTGCATTAGTCTACACTCATGGTAGTGATCCTTACATTACTGAGCAGTACAGTATTAAACAACTCCCTCATCTCCACAGCTTTGCTTGAAACTTACTCACATATGCAATATATTGTGTGATCAGTATCTCAAGTCACACTGAAAGCAGATTCTATTTTTATGTTAGCCTTCCCCCACTAGGATCCTCCGGGGGAAAAAACCCTACAAAATTGATTAATTCATTTTTGGCACATCCTCATCTGCTGGTGCCACTGTTTTCCATCCTGCAGGCCATCACACTCTCTGCTCACCCCAAGACCACCACTGCATTATTTCATTGACATCTCCACATATAGCAAATTGCCCTTGCTCTTCCCTTTCGGTGTCACTCTCTCACTTAGGGTAATACCACACTTATGTTTATTTGCGGTAGTATAGAAATGATTCACCAATCTTCCCAAGTTATGTTCATGTGCACAAAGACATATGTACATGCCCCCAAATTTAGAATGTCTACTGGCAAGAATGAGCCATGTCCTGTAATACTCAGTGAGATAGGGGGAAAGATGACAACTAGGCACACAGATAACTAGGTAGGTGAATGAAGTAAGCAGCCTTTCTGAGAAATGAAGCCAAGGCACTCATGGGTACAACTTTCGGTCCCCTGGGATTACGGAAATTGATTCCCACCACCACTTCCCAACCCCACATACTCTCCCACCATGGGCTTGATAGGACAGGATAATGGGACCAGCACTGAACCTAAAATGTCCCATGCATTCACAATTTATTTTCTAAACTTGGGAGTTACTTCCTAAGTGTTCTCTGGAAGACAGGCAATCAGCCCCAGTCAAAACATCAAAGAATGGGAGGTTTAGCTTCACTACATTATCTTCCCCTTTGAGGTATTTGCAGACCTTCTCTGTCATTAATGGAAACATCATGTTGCATTAATTCTAAGATGACTGTTTTTTCACAATTTAACACCTCTGAAAATGGGGTGCATTGTGCAATCAATGACATCTTATGGCATTGCTATGGATGTGGATTGAATTTCTTACAAAAGATGCATTTCCAAGTTACTTAAGGCCATTAATAGTAAAATGAGACTGCTTTGTATTAAATTTCCTCACACTGGTGGTGTGCATTCAGAATTGTACTGATGTAAATGATGCTTGAGTTTCAGAATCTCAGGCGAGATTTTCCTTTACTCTCTCCTCTTAAAACTAAGGTTGAGAAATGCAAGTTATCCCTTGGGGGTTCCAGCTTTATGCCAAAGTTCCATATTAAGATCCCCATTCGGGACCTAGTTGATAAAATAACGGTGCCTCACATAGCCAAAAGAATGGAAGAAGTTCTGTCTTAGAATTAAAAAACCTCACCAGGGACAAAATTTCTTTTACTTTCTTACTTCTGAGCAACAGCACCGCCTTCTTCATGTTTTTGCCTTTTAGAGCCTGCCAGCACCTCTCAAAAAGAGCCAGGTAGTCACCCTCCAGATGAATGACTCACTCTGTAATTTCTAGGTGTAGTGGGATTTGTTAATTTGTAATTTCATCAGGATGCAATTTGTGAGTAAAGATGATAGAAAAGCTGTAATTACCACTGTGGTGATTTTGTTCCTTTCAAATACTTAGAAGGTGTCTATTCTGGGCACAGGAAAAGGAATAAAGATGTTCCCAAACTGGTCCCCGACCTCAGAGAACTTTGGATCTATTATGATCAGGTAAGGCATGTTCAAAACAAGTTATAATGTAATATAATAAGTTATGATGGCAGAGGAAGGAATAGAAAAGTGTTTCATGGATATTCAGAAGATATAGGAATTATTTCTAGTTTTAGGAGAGTCAGAAAACACTTTATGGAGGAGATGGGTGATAATGACATTAATATTAATAAAATAATAACTACCAGTTAAAGTGCATTATTCACATTGTTTTATTTAATCGTCTATGAAATAGGCATTCATTCCATTTTAGAAATGAGAAAACTGGCTTGGAAAAATGAGTCTGTTTTTAGAGGTGGCAGCAGTGTAGCAAAGGGTGTTGCTTATCAGTGGGAAGTTAGACAAAAGCATGAATGTAAGAAAGCAAGGACACACACACAGATGCTGCACAGGTTAATGTGGCTAAAGCATTGGATTAGTTAAGGCACATCACAAGAGAGATAAAACTGAGTATTTGAACTAGGAGATGGAGGAAGAGATGGGAGTTACCACGGAGACAAAACAAAATAAAGCAACAAATGTTTTGTTTAGGGTTAACAAAGGAGATAGACTTGTCAAGATGAGAAAGTGATTTGCGGATTGGGTGTCTCGTAGAAAGGAATATAAAGAAAAGAAATTTGTTGAACATAGGGAATTTAGGATGATAAATTCTATCCTCAACAGCTTCATTCCAAATGCCCTAACACTGGCTGTGCTAGTGGAGGGGGAAAGTCAAGCAAAATCTGAGGTATAATCAATGGTCATAGATCATATAAAAGTTCTGAACATCAAGTTCAGATAGAGAGTTCCTGGCAAGTATAGTCTTAGACTTCGTCTCCACCAGGATAAGGCAACTCAAATCCCGCTCAAGGTAGGTATCCTGATGTACCAAAGGTAATCCCCACAGCAATTTGTGTGATGGAGTGACAACCAACTGTCATTAGGGAAGAGCTTTCAGAGCCCCATTGGAGAATTTAAAAGCAAAATTGAGCCACAAGGAAAAGAATGGATTAGGCCAAGAAGTCAATTCTGCCACATTGCTAGTTGCCAATTTCTTAGGAAACAGGATTGAGCTCTGACAAGGATCCTCCCCATCCCACACCTAGTGAACCAACAGAAAAATGTAGCATCACAGATCTAGGCAGAAGGCCCAGCTAAACATCCTAGGGGTGAGGCTCTGTGGCCTTTTCAGTTTTTCAGAGAAATGCTATCTTATCAGCCAACTCAGGGCTCTGCTCATTTCAAAAGACTCAGACCTCAAGCATGGAAAGTGAAAGGATTACAGTATGTTGTTTCTGGACTCTGTTCATAGGAAAGATGGTTGATACCCTTTGTTAGCCTAAATTCTTATTAATTCTAGAACTGGGATGGACTCTGTTTCCTTCAAGAAAGTCCCTAATCAGTAGAGATAGCAGAGTTGGAAAAATATGGCATTTGCTGTAGGCAATTAGAATTGCTGGACTAGATAGAGTTCAGTAGAAAGTGTAGGCTGGAGAGTTAGTGTCACAAAGATGTGTGGTTTGCCAATATGAAGAAAAGAGTAATATTACTGAAAAAAATAGGAAAACAGAGGACAGGATAGGACTGACATTAACACAGAGAAGCCTCTGAACTTGGAGAATAAGAGGAGGAAGGGAAGTTAAATAAGGGTTTGGAAAGGAAAGACAAGAGAATGATGTGACACAGGATCAGAGAGGGGAACAGTGCAAACAGAGCAGCAGCCAGTCGTGTCAGTGTGCCGGGAAGGAGACTGAAGATGAAAGTCAGCAGACAGGGCTGCTAGGAGACCATCATGACCCCTGAGGCCAGGCATGGTTCAACAGGAGGGAAGAAAGCATGTCGCAGTGGTAGAATGAGCTGTGAGAAGGTGACTGTAGTATAGCCCCATTTCTGCAAGGACAGCAGGTGGAAGGAGGGAGGGAAAGAAAGAAAGAGAGAGGGAGGAAGCCAGAAGGAAGTGTGCTGGCACAGTGAATGTTTTATTTTTTGATTTTCAAATCTTTATTATAAGTTTGCAACCTCTAATTTTCCATTGTCTCACTGCTTCTATTTCTTGCCACATGGTATTTTTGTTAGTTCTTCCAACTCCTTCTCTTTCATTGCTTCACTTTCTCACTGTAACCCTGTAGGATTCTAAGCTGCAAGTTTGGAACACTTGCTGATTGGGAACACTTAAGTGTGCATTTCACAAAACCAATGATGGTATGAAAATGATGGATTTTTGCACACATATAAATCCTCTAAAAGGATTTATATTGGAAAGAATTTTTAAAAAATCTTATACATGTACTTTGGATAATTATGTCCATCACATTCCACCATCATTGCTAACCCCTTGCCCCCTCCCTTCCCCTCCCACCCTTCTGCCCTATCTAGAGTTTGTCTATTCCTCCCATGCTTCCCCTCCCTATTCCACTATGAGTCAGTCACCTTATATCAGAGAAAACATTTGGAATTTGTTTTCTGGGGATTGGCTAACTTCATTTAGCATTATCTTCTCCAACTCCATCCATTTACCTACAAATTTACCTACAAATGCCATGATTTTATTCTCTTTTAATGAGACTTATATTCCATTGTGTGTGTGTACATATATATATATATATATATATATATATATATATATATCACATTTTTAATCCATTCATCTATTGAAGGGCATCTAGGTTGATTCTACAGTTTAGTTATTGTGAATTGTGCTGCAGTAAACATTGATGTGGCTGTGTCCCTGTAGTATGCTGTTTTTAAGTCCTTTGGAGGGGAATAGCTGGGTCACATGGTGGTTCCATTCCCAGTTTTCCAAGGAATCTCCATACTGCTTTCCATAATGGCTGCACCAATTTGCTGTCCCACCAGCAGTGTATGAGTGTACCTTTTCCCCCACATCCTCGCCAACACTTATTGTTATTTGTATTCTTAATAGCTGCCATTCTGATAGGAGTGAGATGAAATCTTAGAGTAGTTTTGATTTCTCTAATTGCTAACGATGATGATCATTTTTTCCATATATTTGTTGAATGATTGTATATCCTTTTCTGAGAAGTATCTGTACAGTTCCTTGGCCCATTTATTGATTGGGGTTTTTTTGTTTTTGTTTTTCTTGGTGTTTAGTTTTTGAGTTCTTTATATACCCTAGAGATTAGTGCTACATCTGCTGATGTGTGAGGGGTAAAAATTTGCTCCTAGGATGTGGGCTCTCTATTCACCTCACAGATTGTTTCTTTTGCCGAGAAGAAGCTTTTTAATTTGAATCCATCTCATTTATTGATTCTTAGTTTTAATTCTTGTGCTTTAGGAGTCTTATTTAGGAAGTTGGGGCCTATATGACACGATGAAGATTAGGGCCTACTTTTTCTTCTATTAGACACAGAGTCTCTGGTTTAATTCCTAGGTCTTTGATCCCCTTTGAGTTGAGTTTTGTGAGTGGTGAGAAATAGGGGTTTAATTTCATTTTGTTGCATATGGATTTCCAGTTTTCCCAGCACCATTTGTTGAAGAGGCTATCTTTTCTTGAATTGATGTGAACATACTTTATATACAACCAAAGATATGAAAAATTGTGCTCTATATGTATAATAAAAATTTAATGCATTCCACTGTCATTTATTTTTAAAAAATCAACTTAAAAAAGGGAGACTGGAGAAGTAGAGGAAGGGGAAAACTGGGGAGAGATGCATTAATAGATTCTGAGTTATATAGGACTAAGAAATTCAGGTGTGCTATTGCATGGTAGAGTGGCTATATATAATGATAATATACTACATGTTTCAAAAAGCTAGGAGAAAGGACTTTGAGAAATAATGAAGATTTAATTTTGAAGATTTAAGGGAACAGACATGTCTCATCTGACTTCAACAACATAAAATGTACATATGTCAAAATACCACATGGTACCCCACAAATGTGAATAATTTTTATATTTTTGTGGTACTCAAAAAATAAATTTAAATAAAATAATTTTTAAAAAAATACTTTTAAAAAATAAAAACACTTTCTAAAAAGAAAAAAGAAGTTTTTATAATACTTTTATTCTATTTATTTTATTTTATTTTAATTTTATGTGGCACTGAGGATCAAACCCAGGGACTCAGATGTGTTAGGCAAGTATTCACCACTGAGCAACAGCCCCAGCCCAGAAAGAATATTTTAAAATATTCTTCATATACCATGTCATTTAAGGAGTCTCATAAATAGATGCTACTTTGCCATTTGCATTAACTGAATTTAAGTCGCAGCACTCTCAAAATGTAATATAAAAGGAAATTTCTTTTAACATTAAGGTCAATGAAATGGATGTTATGAATAATAAATGTAGGTTTTGAAGTTCCTAGTTATATAGTTTATATCATATTCTTGTAACAGCATCCTTTGTATCTCCATTTCAAAGAAAAGCAAATTGAGGCCTGGGGAAGTTACTTTGTCTAAGTTCTCAGAACAAATCCTAGGAACAGTCCTGATTTACCTTCAAAAGGGTCTGGTTCCAAAACCTAAGAGACCCTGGTCCCCATCCAGGCCTCCATGACATTTCCAATTTTGTGGAAATCGGTGCCTTTGATGACACAAACTAAAAATTTTTCACATAAATGTGAGATCACAAATATTTTGAAACTTTGTTTTTAGAAGTATCATTACCCTAGTTTCTTAAATAACTAAATTTATTTTTTCAATTTCTATCTGTTGCAATAATTAATTTCTTATCCTAAAGGTCCAGTTTTAAAATTGGCCTTCTCAGAACGAGTTACATAATTTATGGATTTTCTTATTTAAAAAAATATTTAAAATTTTAAGTTAACAAAAGCAGAGCATTAAACCAAGCATGAGTCTGTGTATGATTGTACAGGTCATAGGCCCATAAAGGTGGCCTATGGCTTCAATTTTGCTCAGCATGTAATTCATACTGTCTGTACCTAATATGATAGCAGGATAAATTTAACTCCAACTGTACTAATATGGAGTGCTTTCTTCATAATGAGCAAATTATGGCTTGTAATACAGATGCAGCTTTTAAAGAGATTGCCTCTAGAGCCACCAAGAGGAGAATGGACAAGGGTAGCAAACATTTCTTTAGTATCCTGCAATTCATTTAATTATTGATCCATTAGGAACAAATAATTGTTACACAGGGCATACTGGGAATGCATCAATGCTTGATGCTCAATTTCCCCTCCTCGTCCCCCGTCCCAGCATGGCCTGTCTCTCTGGATCTACTTTTCAGGGCCATTTCATTCCCTTAGCCAGTTAGATTGCCTGTGCCATTCCTGCTTATGCTTTCTCCCTCTGCATTTTGATGCATGTTCCAGAAGTATGTACAATACTTCTAACCACCACAGACACTTAATGGTTGTTGAGTGCATGCATGCATGGAGGAATAAGTTAACAAATGCCTCCTGTCTATTCTCTGCCTTTGCAATCCTATCTATTCTTTGATATCCACTCATATCTCACCTCCTGTGTGAAGTCTTTCCTAGCCACGCCAGGAGAAGGAAATGTTTCTCTAAGTTCTTTGAGCTCTTGACATTATTGCTCCTTTGATTCTTATCACATCCTTTTATGCATTACATTTATTTATTATTTATGTTGACACATACTGATACTTCACTAAAGAATAAATTCCAGAAGAGCATGGAACATGTCTGATACATGTTTATGTCTTATAGAGTATCTATCCAATTATCATGTATTTGTGTGGTGTTCAATATTTTTCTAGCAACAGATGTAATGTAATGGCTAAGAAAATAGTCTCTTAAGTCCGAGAGAACTGAACCCTCTTCCAGTGCTACTACTTCATAGCTGTGTGACTCTGAGAAATGACCCAACTGCTGCAGGCATCAATTTCCTCATTTGTCAAGGGAAGATATATTATATCACTATAAGGGTGAAATGAGATAATATATGTAGAATTCTTAACATAAGTTAGAAACATGACAAATGATAGCTTAGAGTGGCTATAGTAATAGTATGTATCCACTATTGGATACAGCTGACTCTGAATCATGAAGGTATTTTCTCAGAAAACTAAAGGGGAAATAAAAACAGAACAACAAGAACAAAGCTAAGAGTAATAGAACTGCTAAAGAAAATTTTAAGCAAATAAAAATATCTAACTTGCCATTCTTCCACTGCAAACTAATCTATATCAGGCTAAAGGTCTTCTGCAGAGTTCTGTTTCCTAATAGTGCCTGAAATTTATTCCATCTCAGACATTTTTTTTGCCTCTTTTCACACACATGGACTCAAACAAGCGACACAGACACTATATTAATTTCAGACACTATGCTAGTTACTCTTGTGTTCTCTCTTTCATTCTGGGTGAAGTTTAGAAAGGTAACATTGCCTTGCAAAAGACAAGGGTCCTTAATATCCTTAGGATCCTCCCAGTTTCTTCTATTCTCTCATTTGCACATGAGGGGAAAAACTATTTACCAACTTAAATTCGTTTATGCTTCAAATAATTGAAAGCAGCTTCATTTGGTAGACAATATTATGGGGTTTCTGAAGAATAACTAATCTCCTTTGGTAAACTGTACCCTCGTTGTCACCTGTTGCTATCATCATAGTAGACAATGTTGATAGTAGCTACACTGATCAGATTTGTAAAGTGTGTGGTAACCAGGAAAGAAGAGAAGCCAGGGTTGAGGCCCTTCCCTGCGTAGGTGTGTTTCTATTGGGCTTGCTTGAGCTCTTTGGGCAGTCTTATATTTGTGCCTGAAGCCACTGGTAGGACTCATATTCATGTTTCTAATAATTTATTCTTACTCCAATAATACAGTTTTTCTCACATGGGTTAAATTTTTTTATATATATTTCACCTACTGTTTCTATGGAGCACTGGTGTCTCATGCTGACAGAGTCAGCACTCAGCTATAATATTGTATAATGACAACCTCTGTCTTGATTGCAAACAGAAAAAAAAATGTTTAATGGATAGAATTTCCTCAATTCAAATTTTCTTCCAATAACTTGTTACGAGTCTTTGGCTTTAGATACAACTTTTCTGCTAGAGGTTGCCAACAGATGACAGAATAAAATGAAATTGTAAATTCATATCAGTGGAAAAACTCAAAACCAACCATTTGGTTGTGGTTCAACAGTTTGTTGGGTGTTTTATTTTGCTTTAAAGTCGTAGATTGGTAGTTATGAGTTAATATGGTATACAAATAATGTAAGGTTGATTTCTTTTTGATAGTAAAAGCATGTAAAAATACTGTATAGGCAAAATTAAAAAGATACTGATTAGTATTTTTAAAATATCCCACAAAGAACACAGTGTTCTGCAAATAAGATCAGTAAGATCAAGTATTCTAGATCTCTGTCTCCTGAACAAGTCTTAGTTTCCCTGTCTTAGAAAAATAAGGATCATATTCCTCTAAAGAGCATGAATAGAAGAGATTTATGAATAAAGGATAATATTAAGATACATTAACCTGTGTCCAGTAACTATGAAGTTATAAACATTGCTGAAATTGATATGAATGTCTGAGGATTCAAACCATGTTTCATTCTTAGGATCACAAATGCAGATCTAAGGTCTTACTGTTGTTTTGCAATAGAACTTTGTTATTGGGAAGGCCCATGATGATTATTTAAACAAACTATTTGAAACTTGAATCTCCCTACAAATGGTCCTTTAGCTTCTCTTTGAACACCTCCAGTCAGCCCTTAATTTGACCCTGCCTTCAAGGCAAAATAATAGCATCTGTGTTTGAGACTGAATTATTTACATGTGGATCTGTATGAAAGAAATTAATTTACCCAGCACATTTTTAGATTAACAAGATGCTTTATAATAGGGATTTATACTATCTTTTTGTAGGTGCAAATATGAAATTGAATTTCTACAATTGTATTCCAAATTCTGAATCTTAGATAAAGAACATATTATATTTTTTACTGTAATCCTCAACTGTATGTTACTTAACTGCATATTACCCATGGCCATGGAAGAAAGGAAAATTCTCTTTCTGAATACAGCCTTCATTCATTTAAGACATTTTATTTATATTCCCAATTTAATAAAAAATCCCCTGCTGTGCAAATGTTCTCCATATGTGGAGAAAGAAGACTAAAATGTATAAAGCCTGCTTTTTGTGTTCTTCAACACTTTCAAAATTGGGTATATGCAATATTTTGACTTTTATTTAAATTGCAGAATACGAAAATTTTCCACTTTTAATTTTTGCTTAATAAAGTAAAAAGTTCATAATAAGAAACTCAGCTTTCATCTTCCTATTTTAACCTGTAATATGTATATTCTTAAAGGGCTTCTGTTCCCCAGGAAAAATTCTGGTATCTTCCCAAGAGAGAGTATGGCCAAAGAGAATTGACATGGGGCTAGAAAGACAGAGGAGAGAGTGCTCTGAGATCAGTGCAGAAAGCAAGAACAGTATAAAGTTGGCCAGCAATGGGCGAGTGTTTAGGCAATGACCTTGAAAAACTTTATGAAGATATTGGGAACTAAACCGAAAGCAGCCAGTGTAATAAAGGTGTCTCTTCACAAAGGAGTGACACTAAATCCTGCTCTGATACTTACTGGCCAGATACCCTTGGGAGAGGCATTTCCTCTCTCTCAATGTCCATTTTCTCCTTCAGAAAGTGGAGAAATACCCACCTTCTAGAACTGTGTGACAGCTATCACACTGCATAAGCAGCAGGTCTGCTCTTTGATCTCCTGCTTGGCCCTGTCCTTCCTGAGCTAGAGACAGCCACAAGAATGAGGTTTTTGGTGTTTGAACCCTATGCCTCCCAACTGATCTTTCCATTTTTAGCCTTTTCATCTAGAAACTCTCAAACATTTACAGCAAAGAAGATGCATGTATACATATATTCATATTTATGTGTTTGTGTATATGTATGAGTATATAGTCATTATACATAATACATCTCCGTGTAACTCTTATCCAGATTCAACAATTACAAGTCGTGGTGCATCTTTTTTGTCTATATCCTCATTTGCTCTCTATTTCCTGCATTAATATGAAGCAAATCCAGACATCATATCATTTTACCTATAATGTTTTAGTATCTCTAAAAGATAAGAACTTTAAAAAATACAACCATAATATCACATCTAAATTACTTAACAGTTATTCCTTGACGTCCAGTAAGTACCTAGTGTGCTTAAATTTCCACTGTCATACATTTTTTGCAGTTTGCTTGAATTAGCATGTAAGTTTTACTCACAAATTACAAAAATTGTCTGAAATCTCTTGATCTCTTAGCTAACATGCTCTCCTGTCCTCTATTATATGCAAGTTAGAGGATTCATCAGACTCAGGTTGATTTTGTTGCTGTTATTACCTGTGTCAGGCAAGTTATATCAGCCTGCTATCACACGGTATTGCCATTGATGATATAATTTCCCCAAACCGATAGCAACTATTGGGAAAGGACTGAGTCAATCAGTATGTAACCTTCCCTCCATGTAAATAATAAATAGTTATTTCCTGGAAACTAGTATATATTAGAATTGTGCAAAATATTTTATGTTGATATGCAATGTGGCACTAGACCTATATAATTAATAGTCTATTTTCCACCAGTGTGAATATCTAGTAAGTCAAGAGGTATGTGGGAAATTCTTTGCCAAGTAGGATTATCGGCCAAATTGCAGAAAGTCTAGTATTTCTGCCTCCTGTCCTCTAAATGCCACTAGCATCCCGCCCAGATCGTTAGGACTGCTATCAGTGTCCGTCCTCCATATTTACAAAATGCTCCCTGTGGTTCACTTTGCCCCTGTTGAAAACCACTAGATTAGTTTCAGCAGCAGTAAAAAAGGAAATTGGTTCTTGCTGCACATATGCAGTAATTTGAGGAGAGGAAATAAGGAAAATATACTGTATGGGTATGGGGAATGAATATTCAAACATTCACGAATTTAAAGTTTTTGAAAGTTTTTCTCAGTTGGCAGAATTTTTTTTCTCCAAATTTTGTTGAAAAATATAAATAGTTTCTCTGAGAAAACAAATGAAGTCATAATGACTTCATCCATACTGGTAAATAGGAAAACTAGGCAAGAAATTATAAATCCATTTTTAGTTTTTTCTAAGCATAATTGTAATTTACAAATCTCCTAATTATTTTTTGCATAAAAATTGACCCACAATCCTGATTAGTACTTGCTTTATTTCTAAGATAGAAAAAATATAGTTAAATGTTTGTCCTCCTCTTTTTTGTCTTATTAGCTAATATTCATTTTGTTTTTTGATCTCAACTTATTAAAGCAGTTATTTTACTCGTTGTCCTTTGTATTTAAATATTGTTCATCATTTCAAGATAGAAGTCATTTTCAAATCTGGGTTAGAAGATATTTTTTCATTATTCCCTAAATCAAAAATTATTAATAGTACTCAGCCAGTTTCTGATTCCTGATACATAGTTAATGATCATTAAATATTTGTTGAGTGAATTCTCTCATCCATTAATCATCATCATTAATATATCTTGCTTCTGTGTAGAATCATGTACTTTCATATGTTAATCTTTTTCTCACAACCTCATTATCATGAAACATTAAGTGTGGGTCTTTTACATAGTAGAAACTGAATTACTGATTTCTTCTAAATCATTCTGGTATTACTAGAATAATTTAGGTTTTCTGGCTTTGGTTTTACTATTTCAATCAAATAGGTTTCTTTTTGACTTAAAATGATGTTTTCTGTTCCTGCTGCCTGTTTCTCTATCCTCAAAGTATTTGTCAAAGAAAGAAAGGAAGGGAGGAATTATAATAAATCCCCTCAATATTTATATACTGGCCTTGACCCTCAAAAATCCAAAATAGGATATTAAACATTTCAGTGTCAAAGTCTGTCTGGTGGGAGAAGTGGTTCTCCCAAAAGCAAGTTACATTATTTAATGTCTGAAACTGCAAAGCAGGTGCAGCACCAACACAGTAATTGTTCAAAGGCTGAAACTTTGTAACTATGGAGACATTACCTCATAGTGTTCTAAGAGGCAGTGTTGGCCAGATGTGAAAGTGGTTGTCATAAAGGTCTCTTTGCAGGGCTAAGCTTCCAGTGATTGCTACCTACCTTCACTGAGGGTTTGTCCTGTATCCTTGACTAGTTAAAGTATTGGCTATGTCAGTACTTACACATTCACATGAAAATTCAGTTTTTGGCACCAGTGTGGTAAAGAAATCATTAAATCTAGTAAATTGAAGATAGTTGGATTAATAGGTGGGTCACTTTCAAGAAATTCTTCCCTAAAGTTTAGCTATATTCATTGCTAATTCCCACGATCTATTTTTTTTTCTAGGAAAGAAAAGTGAACTCTTTCCAAGATGAAAGACTCACAAAGCATTCAGGAAGCTTCAGAGGCCCTGGATAGAGAAGTTCAAAGGCAGGAAGATAAAATCGAGAAAGAAGAGAAGTAAGAATGGCATAAATGGGGGCAGGGAATGAGTTTTAGAAAGATATTGATGGACTATTTGAATTTTGTTGTTTAAAAACATGAAGTTAGAACAAGAATAGATCCCACAAATTTTCTAAAAATAATAAACAACAGTATACAATTCTTTCCCCAGCCACTGTTTTATAATATCTCAGTCCTTGTTTAGTGTAAAAATTCACACATTTCTACCTGATTGAGGTCTGAAGTTTCCAATGAGTGTGCTAAAGCCATGGACACAATTTCTTTAGAACTAGTTGACTAACCTAGAGATAAAAACATTAGAATTTTGGTTTTAGAGATGTCTGTGAGGATGTTACATAAAATTATACAATTATGAGGATGTTACATAAAAATTATTGTTTTTACTGCTGATATAAGTCATTTTACCAAAAAAAACATTAGTGTTGGTTTTCTAAAAACTAAATTTGGCTGTTGGAGTATGCACAATTTAAACTTTTTGTAATTTGGACCTAGATGTCCTGTGTTGACTCTTCAGTCCAAGTGTGTTTTTTAATATTTGTTTTTAGAGGCAAGAAACCATTGTCACCAGTGTTACCAAAGTAACATCTCCCAAAGTAACATTGAACTGCTGGAATTGATATGTAATTGCCCCTAGTTTAGTGCCTTTCAACTACAGAGAGAGCAAAACACCAAGAAGGGGCTTGGAAAGTTCCTTACGTTAAAGGGAAAGCTAACTGAGCCCTAAGAAAAATCTCTGGTCTTCCAAAGAGACTGTAAGAGGTAGGTGAGTAGGTGGTTCTGACATGAGCTGTGTCATATGAATCAGTTCTTGAAGTATTCAAGCTCTTTCTAAGATGTGTGCAGTTGTCAGACATTTCTTATTCAACTACAAAAATAACAACTGGTGTCCCTGAGCCAGATTTCTCTGATTGCAACATTTGCAAAGACTTATTGGGAATATTTTGTGGAATTAAATTTATTTGGAAATGCTATTGTTTTACTTAAGGAAAAAAAATGGGAGCTTGAAAAATGAGCATGCTGAAAAGATGTAGCCAGTATATAATGAAACCCAGATGTAAGGAATGTTGAAAGAGAAAAACACTTTCCCTGTATATTCCAGACAGTGGAGGGAGAAATCATGTCACATGATCCTCTCTCAGGCTGGACACAGATGAAATATTTGTGATTTGACAGTGTACCTCTGTTGTCTCCTCTCCACAAGCTTCAGAGTCATACTCCAGTCAGGGGTCAGAGCTTTTCTGACGAATGTGAATGCCTGAGGTGTCTGCTGCATGGCAAGAACTTAAGCTCACTGAGCAAGGAACTAGTAACACTGCAATTTTTAAAGCCAATGACCCTTAACTTTTTACAAAATTTGCCTGAGATGGCCTTGCCTTCTAAGAGAGATATATTTAGGACAGTCTAGTTGTGAATATAAAGCTTTCTTGACATACTATTTCTGACGAGGGAACTTCCGAATGGAAGAACAAGACGATTGTGTCTGCCTCTTGGTAAACACAGGGAGGACGTCAGCAAGATGGCAGCAACAGAAGCTCCAGGCACTCATCCCTTGGAAAACCATTGTAAAGAAACCAACCAGCCAGAGACTGGCTATGATAACTGTGCAAGTACTCTGGAAGACAGATTAAACAGAGACAATCCACAAAGCAAAATACTTAAGTATTTTTCCTGACTTATAGTGGATAGATGTGCAGCTGCCAAAAGGAAGATGTCTGAATGGGCCATTTTTCCAAGACTTCAGAACTAGGAAGGGTTTTGGACCTTAAGACCTTTGTTCTCAATATATGCATTAAGTACAATTGCTTTGAAGTCACTGGAAAGAGCATCCATGTGACCCATCAAATGGAGTCATTGTAAGCCTTTTCATGAGCCATATCATGATAGTATTGCTTAACTTGTAAGATAATAGTATTTTAGGACCACATTCAAATGATTGTGAGAGTTAACAAATGCTTTTATATTCATGAAAAAGAAAGGGAAAAAATTCTTGTTTATAGTAAAACTCACTTATTATAATAGTACCTGAAAAGTGTCATTCTTTTCCCTATTTTCTGCCTTTTTTTTTCAAGGCGTGCACGCACGCACACACACACACACACACACACACAGTTTATTTGAATGCAGATCTTAAAGGTAAAGTCTATGTTAATATAGGAAAATTAGGCAACAACAGGAACTAAAGGGGAAAGTTATAATATGCAATCACAGAAATTATGATATTTTTAACGTTACTGAAAAGAGAAAACATGATAAATTAATTCATAGAAGTTGTTTATACCCATATAAGTGGTTTATACAGTTTCAATTTTGAGTAAAATATGTATTACAAAGCTTGGAAGGAAATGATGAAATCTCTGGTTACTGGCATTGTAGTGATTATTATTTTCCTCTTCCTGTTTTACACATTTTAAAAAACATCTACAATAGGAATTAATTGATCTTTAAATAGAAAAAAAGTAATAAATATAAGATGTATATTTGTATTGTGTGTTTAGGTAGGTGATAATACCTTTGAAAAGCAGAGCTTTGGATCAAAATGACAGCCCACGTATCTTGAATTCATGGACATTTTGAGTTTCTTACCTTTTTATTATAATTTTTGTACACAGAAAAGAAGACAAACTTAAAACTACTCTAATAAAACAGCATTCTTCAATACAGTTTTTATCAAATACCACAGATTCAGATACTACAACACTGCTATTGTCACGGTCATTATCCCATGAAGTTCCTCTCAGTTACTATGTGTCTAGTTCTCAGATTAGTGGAGTAAACACATCCATGATGGGACCAATGGCTTCTAAATCTACTGTAGTCAGCTTTTCCCAGGAAGACAACATGGGTAAGTAAAAAAAAATACATACTATTTTTAAAGTATGTTTTTCATTAGACTCATTAGGTGCTTCCCATCCAGAATGGTGTTTTATTATTTGTCCCCAATAATGATAATTTCCCCTGTCATATGCAGAGTAACTTGACTACGGGTCATCATTGACTCTAGAACTGCAGTCTTAAATTCAGGCCACGTAAATGCATATCCCCAAATACATCCTCCCGTGATTAAGATATCAGGAGTAACCATGAGGTTTGTGGGTTGTCTGGGTTGAATTGCTAGTGAATTAAACTTTGCAATGTAAAGTGTTACTGGTTCTTCCCCTGAATGCTGCCAGAAAGATTAAGCAACATCTTGAGTAGTTTGTGCCTTTAGGAGACTTATGGCTCAAATAACGAATAGATAAATAAGAAAAGGAAGAAATAAAAAGCAAATAATAACATGGCAAAGAGCAAAGCAGGGGAAGCAATAGAGAATCTGAAGAAGAAGATGTAGCTAATATTGTGATAGTCAGAGGTAGTTTTGACAGTTGTCCACAAGATGCTCATCAGTACTCATACTCCAGGGGTATTGCTCCTCACCAGGTTGAGGAATCTTCCATGGTTTACAGAAAGCATCCTGTCTCTGGAAACACAGGACCAACTCTTTTCCTACCCTTACAATGTAAAGCATAGCAACTCTGGGTTTTATTTTCCATAACTAGAATAGGGATTACAATATAAACATCACAGGATTAGTGTAAGGATTAGGAGAAATACATATAAAAATCACCTAATGCATAATCTAGCACATAGTAAGTACTCAATAAGACTTATATGTGAATTTTAATATACCTGTAACACCTTATTTTAGAATGTTGTTTATTGGGTTCTGTGTTTATGTTTTTTTAAATTTTTTTCCTATATGTTTTATTTATTTATTTATTTATTTTTATTAGTTGTTCAAAACATTACAAAGCTCTTGTCATATCATATTTCACACATTTTATTCAAGTGGATTATGAACTCCCATTTTTACCACATGTACAGATTGTGGAATCACATCGGTTACACATCCACGTTTATACATACTGCCTTACTAGTGTCTGTTGTATTTTTCTGCCTTTCCTATTCCCTACTATCCCCCCTCCCCTCCCCTCCCCTCCCCTCCCATCTTCTCTCTCTACCCCATCTACTGTAATTCATTTCTCTCTCTTGTTTTTTTCCCCTCTCCCCTCACTTCCTCTTGTATGTAATTTTGTATGACAATGAGGGTCTCCTTCCATTTCCATGCAATTTCCCTTCTCTCTCCCTTTCCCTCCCACTTCTCATCCCTGTTTAATAGTAATCTTCTTAATTAGCAATCCACAACAAGTTTTTCAAAACTGGTAGCACAAACACTCCCAAGGGTATATCTGATGCCTCCATTTCCTCTCCCATTTTGTGAACATTTCCAGTCTCGCAGCATCTCATCTATATTTAATTTTGCTTCTGGTATTTTCCTAAACCTTTGACACAGTTTTATGCAGGTTTTTTTTCCTACTGCCATTATAGTCATCTTCCCCATGTTTCCTTGTTTGTATAACTAAGATAAACTTTCCAAAGAAGCCTCTTAACCTTACCCAGAACATCAGTGTAATAACCAATACCTATAGGCTTAAAATGCAAATACAAATTTTAGATCTAGGAAGGGAAGATTCTCTATCCCTTGGCATGATATATTATATCACAGAAGATGCTCTATATTTGGGTTCAACTGTAAATGCTTTTCACAATGGGTGGAGTGTGACAAAAGTTTGTGGCTTCCCTTTGCAAGGCGAGAGATGAATTGGGATGTGGTCGGGTCCACTGGAACTTGTTGCAATGTCACCTGTGGTTCTAGATGAAATAGCAACTGGGAGCAAAATTGAGGTTTTCTTCCTTTGGGAGTTCATTGACCAGGATGAGCTGTTAAGAAGAATGCCATATATTATCCTTTCCCAGTGGAATTTAGTGATTAAATATTTGCTTGACTGAAAATGAACTCTTTTCAACAAAATACTTTGAAGTATCCTTTTTAGTAATTATGGGCAAGAGGTGTGGCTCAGTGATAGAGCATGTGCTTAGCATTTTAAGAACCTGGATTCAATTCCCAGCATAGCACCAAAACAAATAAATACAACCTATGATTTTATTCCTTTATGTCTTTTACCTTGCTTTATTCTTGTTAAGGACATATGAATCCAAAACAAAACCTAAATTATTTTAATCCTTTGAGGATTCTGGAACCAGGCCACACTAACCATAATCCTTTACTGAATAACAGCAATCATTTTTCAAGTACCTGCTAAATCCTAAACACTGTGCCAGACACTTACCTGCTTTATCTCCAGTCCTCACTTCTCCTTTTTTATGTTCAAGAAAATTGAAACTTGGAAAGTCCAAACCCATTGACCTGATAAGTGACATGGCTGGGACATAATTGTAGAGAATTTCTGTCAGCGATTCTCTGCAGAAAATTTCAAAAAAGAAAACATCTCAAAGATCCTAGAACCTGATTAAACATTATTTTTCTAATAAAATACATATTTTAGTTGATGGACAAAGTTTAAGTTTTTATCTGGGAAAAGGACTAAGCATTGGCAGAAAAGGACTCATTTGAGGCTTTAATTTATGGGTAATAATTTGTGTAGCATAGAAAACACAAAATAGAATATGACTATAATGTACATAACATATCCAAATTTTACAGACTTGAATGCTTTACCTACCAAAAACTGATGATGTTTCTAACAACCTAATCAGTTAAATAGTTTATGATCGCTGAAAATGACCATTCAAAAGCTGATAATTATTCTGAATTTAACGGTGACAGTAAAATATAGAAAAAAAATATAGTTTTGTAGAAGAGTAAAGACAATGCCTCGGGGTTCTTTGAATATTCACTTTTTGACTTCTCTCTCATTTACTTCTCTAGATTCTTTGAAAGAAATCAACTCCTTCCTATTTCCCAAGAAAAAGGGGCTGTCAAACTTTGAATCCCAATCATCTGTGATCGGTGAAGGAGAGGATTACTTCCTTTCTTTGTTTCGTGATTCCAATAAATTTCTTGACAATTCACACCACACCAGAGATATTTTCAAACGCTTTTCTATGATTCTTGAAGAAGTTGGGACCTCTATGTGCAGGTACAGACTCTATTTGAATTGTTTGATATTCTCTTCGAAGGGAGGACTGATCAGTAGAAAAAAGAGTTCTGCTCTATTGTTAGTTCTGATCTATGACTTCTTCTAAAACTCCAAACAAGTCATTGAAATATAATTAAAAGCAATTGATGTTAACATTGTAGAGAAGTAAAAGTGCCAGAGAAGTGGCTCAGGAGGCTGAGTCAGGAAGATCATGAGTTCAAAGCCAGCCTCAACAATGGCAAGGCCCTTAGCAATTCAATGAGACTCTGTCTCTAAATAAATTACAAAATAGGGATGGGGATGTGGCTCAGTAGTGGAGTGCTCCCGAATTCAATCCCTGGTACAAAGAAAATAAAAAGCCAGAGAATATAGCACTATATAATCCCTACAAAGTCCATACCCCATTATTCAATGGTTTTTTTTTTCATTGTTGGTGAACCATTCAGATGGTTTTAATGTTTTTTTTTCCCCTAGTAGACTCTTGAATTCAAGACAGGAGAGAGATTAATTTGTACCTCCTTGATCCATCATTACAGTGTCAGTATCTATAGCAAAAAGAATTTATCAGGAAGAAAGTTGATATTAGTACTAAAAGAAGGAGCTGACTCATCTACTTATTTTCCTAACTCTTCCTTCCTTACTTACATAAACAACAGATTGAACTGTGAAATGTTAGTAGTGAACTCATGTTGGCATAGGGTGTTCAAGAGCTAAAAGAAATTGGTAGGCAGAGTTGAGTGTCAATTATGAAGGAATTTTTTTTTTCTTCTTACCCCTTGTTTCCTAAAAATCACAAGCATTCTAATGCCAACTGGGATTGGAAAAAAAACAATGAGTTTCCTCAACTGTCTAAAAACACTTCATCAGATCACTCACTCAATACCAACCATGTTAAAAATAATGAACTATTTGGAACCATGTTAAAAATAATGAACTATTTGGGGCAAAAACATTTGTCAAAGACTTACGAATATGATTTCAAGGAGTCTGGGAAGACCTGCAAATGAGGATAAGAGAGGCAAGTAACAGATACCCAGGCATTTAAAAGAGAGCTTGCTTGCAGGGCAGGATGATCTGGGAAGATGATGTGAAGGAGCTATAATTTAGACTACACTTTGAAAGACAGGCTAGTCATTAGAGTAGTGAAAAGGGATCGAGGTGGAGGAAAGAGAAGGAACTGCAAAATGAAATAGACCAAATTATGCTAAATCCTTGAAAGAATATATTACAGCAAATCCTACTTTCATGTGTAATGCACCAATTAAGAATAAACAAAAGGAAGATCAGTCGAGTAGAGGAAAGGGATCAGCGGAAGGAAGGAGGAAAGGTAAAGGGATGGTACTAGACATTGAACTGCTGGAGCCAATTATGCTATGTGCAGATACGAACACCCCTATTATGTGTAATTATAATGCACTAATTTAAAAGAAAGATAGGTCAGTTTGGGATATACAAATTTGGAGTATGTGAGAACATTCTGTACTATTGGTTTTCAATACTCAGTATGGTCACGTGGGATGCTTTTCTTGTCCTGACCCCAACTCCAGACTATTTGAGCCAACATCTCTTGGGGTAGAATTGGGCAACTGTTATGTGTTTTAACGCCATGGTGATTCTAATGCACAGTCAGGATTGAGAACTACAAGCCTAGAGCAAAGGAGAAGCAGAAAGCTAAAGAGGCAGAAAGGTTAGGATCAGGTACAAAGAATTGTACAGTGTGGTCACATCAGGCAGTGCATAAAGAAGTATGATTGAAAGGTTCTAGTGTTGAAAGCAGGATTTTTGTCACTGTGTCTGGTAGGAGAGATCTGCATAAGCAGCAGGTCTCCACAGCCAAAAAAAAAAAAAAAAAACATGTTGCAGCTCTTAATAGAGAACATGGTCACAACAGCTCACTGCCGAGTTCTTTCCAAGTTCTTGTCTCCTAAACTTCAGGGACAACTGAAAGCAAAAGTGAAAGGAGTAGGATTTATTCAAGAATAGAAAGTGAATTCTCACAGTAAAAGAGGGGAACTGATGCTAGGTTGCCACTGGAGCATGCTAGTCTAGAGGTTTATATGGCAGTTGGGTCAATGCTATTGGTCGAAATTCATGCAAATCAGGGTTTTAAAAAATATTAATGCTATTGGTCCAAAATTGTGCTAATCAAGATTTGGAAAAGTACCAACAACCCTTGAGTCTGAACTTCCATTCAGGTCTGCCCCACTTCTGTTTTCTTGAGGCTCATCTGCAATCCCAGCTTCCCAGGAGTTTGAGATCAGTGGATCCTGGATGCTAGAATTACAGGCCATGCCACTGTGTGGTATGGGAGTAGGGCATCCACAGGGGCCTAAGCCCTGGCTCACTCTGCCTCTCGCTGGTGCATGCACTGCAGGCTTTGCATGACTATGGCCCATGTGGATGCATGGCACCTGGTATACCTGTTCACATTAGTTAGGGGCAGCAGCAGGTAGTGGTCAATGATGCTGGGTTCTTGTGCATGCCAGCCCATCTGGACATGCTTCACTGCTACTGCTCCTGGGACAAGAGCTTGATTCAGCGTGAAAGAGATTATAGTATATCTTGAATTCCTGATTTAAGAATTTGGATTTCACAATGGGAAATCTGGAAAGTTTTTTTTTCCTCCATTATTATTATTTGGGGGGTGGGTGTTACCAGGGATCGAACTCCTTAGGGGCACCCAAACACTGAGCCACATCCCCAGTCCTATTTTGTATTTTATTTAGAGGCAGGGTTTCACTGAGTTGCTTAGAGCCTCGCTTTTTGCTGAGGCTGGCTTTGAACTTGTGATCCTCCTGTCTCAGTCTCTCAAACCACTAGGATTATAGGCGTGCCACAGCGTGCAGCTTTTTTCAATTATTTTTACTGGTGCATTATGGGTATACAAAATGGTGTGATTTGTCACTACATTTTGTACATGCACACATTATAGCAATATAATTTGGCCAATATAATTCCCTGGTATCTCCCCTTTCTCTCCCTCCTCCTTCCCCCTGTCCCTTTCCTCTAAGGTACCGATCTCCCTTTTAATTTTGTGAAATGTCCCCCACCCCTGGGAAGGTTTTGATCATGGAGTGACAGAATTGTTATCCAGGACATATAGTCTGTGATGATGAATATTAAACCTAGATGTTGGGTATTGTCAATAGTTTTTATGCATCTATTTAGATTATAGTCTTTTTTTAAAAAAAATCTTAAAGCAGTTTTGTACTCTTAAACCCCTATTTGGTCTTAATATTTATCCCTTTAATATATTGTTGAATTCAGATTGCCAAAATTTCATTTCAAGTTTTTGTGTCTACATTTGTAAGGAGTATTGGTCTATAGTCTTCTTTTCTTATAATTTTTTTTTTTACTTTGGTATGAGGGTAATGCTTATCTCATAAAATATATTTTATTTTATTTTCTAGAAGAATTTGCATAGAAGTAATATTACTTTTCCTTAAATGTTTTATAAAGTTGACCACTGAGGTTATCTGAGCCAGGAGTTTCTTTGTGGGTAATTTAAAAAAATTTTTTTCTTTGTTTTAATTGGTTATACATGATAGCAGAATATACTCAATAGAGTATATTACTCATCTTTAAAGTAGAGTGAGATTATGGCAATTCCCAGGATATGGCTGGAGTTGGAGAATATCATGCTAAGTGAAATAAGCCAATCCCACAAAACTAAAGGCTGAATATTTTCTCTAATTTGCGGATGATAATTCACAATAAGGTGGAGTGGGGGGCACTAGGGAAGAGTAGCATTACCTTAGATTAGATAGAGGAAAGTGATGGGATAGGAAAGATAGTAGAATGAAACAGACATTATTACTCTATGTATATATGTGACCACATGATCAATATGATTCTGCAACATGCACACTCAGAAAAATGAGAAATTATATCTCATCTATGTATGATAGTAGGAAATATTTAAACTACAAACTCTTTTTAAATAGATATCAGACTATTCTGTTTATTTCTTCTGAGTACACTTGAGTAGTTTGTGTCTTCCAAGGAATCTGCCCACTTTGTCTAAGTTATCAGATTTATTGACACAAAGTTGTGTATAAAATTCTCTTAATATCCTTTTATTCGCTGTAGACTCTCTACTGTCACCTTTTCTTGTTCACGGTGTGATCCTTTGTGTGTTCTCTTTTTTTCTGCTTGCTTTTGTTATAGATTTAGCAGTTTTATTGAGTTTTGCCAAGAACTAGTGTTTGCCTTCATTGATTTTATCTATTTTTTGTTTGCCTTCTATTTCATTGATTCCCATTCCGATCTATACCTACCCCTGTTTGTTTCAGGGATATTGCTTTTCTTTCTTTTTAAAATTTTTAAGTTGGAAGTTGAGAACATTGATTTGATAACTTTTTCTCTTTTGACATAGATATTTTACTGGGGCAGGGGGTACCAGGGATTGAACTCAGGGGCACTCAACCATTGAGCAACATCCCCAGCCCTATTTTGAATTCTATTTAGAGACAGGGCCTCATTGAGTTGCTTAACACCTCGATTTTGCTGAGGCTGGCTTTAAACTCATGATCCTCCTGTCTCAACCTCCTGAGCTGCTGGGATTATAGGGGAGTGCCACTGTGCCCAGCTGACATAGATATTTAATATTAAAATTTTCCCTCTATTACCTAGTTGCATCCCACATATTTTGAAATGTATGTTCATTTTCATTCTATTCAAAATATTTCCTCTTTGTTTCTTGGATAATTTGGAAGCATTATTAAGTTCCCAAATATTTCATAAATTTTTCCAGTTTCATGATTTTGCAAATATCTTCTTGTTATTGATTTCTAGTTAGATTCCATATAGTCAAAAATATGCTTTTTATGGCTTGAAACATTTAATATTTATTGAGACTTGTTTAATATTCAGGATATTGAGTATATTGGTAAAAGTTTAAGTACACTTGAAATGAATGTGTATTTTAATGTTGAGTGAGGTGTTTCATAAACATGTTGGTTGATAGTGTTAAGTATACTGTCTTTTGCTTATTTTCTGTCTACTTGTTCTATCAGTTATTGAGAGAGAGAGGTATTAAAATCTGCTATAATCTGGATTTGTTGATTTCTCCCTTGCAGTTCGGTTTTATTGTTTTTAATGTATTTTGAATCTTTGTTATTATATGCAGAAGCAATTAGGAGTGTTATATCTTCCCAATTTATTGATCCTTATATCATTGTGAAATAACTTCCTTTATCCTTGGCAATATTCTTTGCTTGGAAAGCTATTTGACCTAATATTAATATACCACTGAAGGTTTCTTTTGCTAATATTAGCATGCTGTAACTTTTTCTGTTCTTTTACTTTTAAACTATGTGTTTATATTTGGAGTGCCTGTTTTGTTGATGGCATGTAGTTGGGATGTGCTCTTTTAGCCAATCTGACAAATCCATGTCCTTTAAACCACTTACATTTAAAGTGATTATTAATATGATAAGGGTTAAGCCTACTGTTTCATTGTTTTCTATTTTTCTCAATTGTCTGTGTTCCATTTTTTCTTGTTTTTTAATCTTCCTTTGAATGGAGTTTTATTAAAAAATCCACTTTACCTCCTTTGTTGGTTAATTAACTGTCATTCTTATTTTGGCATTGCTTTCAGGCTTATATGATACATCTTGAGCCAATAACAGACTACTTGCAAGTGTCCTTATACTACTTCACATGTGGTCAAAGAACCTTACCATAATATACTTTCATTGCTCCCCTCCTGGTCTTTGTCACACATTTTCTTTTTTATATGATATAAACTCCATACTATATTGTTCTCGTTTAGCCAATTAAACAATAAATTTAAATAACAAGAAAAATATTGTATATACTATATTTACCCTGATATGTTTTGAGTACTCTTCATTGAGGGTGTGTGTGTGGGGGGGTCTGTAGATCATGTTTCCAGACAGTATCATTATCCTACCATCTGAAAAGTTTCTCCTTTAATATTTTCTGCAGTGTAAAACTGCTTGTAGTAAATTCTTCCCTTAGTTTTTGGCATACCAGAAGAATTCTTGATTTTGTCTATTTTAAAAAGATATTTTCCATGGATATAGAATTATATGTGGACAGTTTTTTCTTCAGTACTTTAAAGATGTTGCTTCTTCTTGTCCACATTGTTTCTAATAAGCATGGTGTAATCATTATATATTTGATCCTCTACTTAAACATGTTCTCTTTTTTTCCCTTTCGTGGTGCTTCAAAGATGTTCACTGGTTTTCAGAAACTTGATTTTGATGTGTCTTGGTATAACTTTATTCAGATTCCCTATGCTTGGAGTTGTTGCATTTCTTTGATTTACAGATATGTAGAATTTAAATTGGAAAAATTTTGGCTATTGTGTCTTCAAATATTGATCCCCTCCTTTTCAAAGGACTTCAATTACCCATCTGTTGGACCACTTGGAGCTGTACCACAGTTCTCTAATACTGTTATTCTCTTTCTTTTTAAAAAACAGTTTTTCTGTGTTTCTTTTTGGATAACCGTCCATTACTATATCTTCAGATTCACTAATATTTTCATCTACCACTAATCTGTTAATCCCATCTTGTATATTTTTCTTCTCAGCCATATCTCTACATATTCTATTTAATCTTCTTGTAGCATTTTGAACAAAGAAAGCTGTTGTTTCTCACATACCGTCACCAACCACCTCTGGGGAATCGGTTGAAAATCTGACAGCAGAAGGGTAAAAGCAGTACTTGTAGGCAAGCATGAAATGGAGGAGACATTTTACTAGAATTTTTCACTAGTTTTGCATCAGTACCCTTCCTAAATATAAGACCTTTCCTTGGCTTCATGTTTAGTTCCTAATCCCCTGTATATAATGACAGTATATTAAAAAGGCTACCCTCCCATCTATACTCCATCTCTGCTCCCCAGCAGTTCTACAGTCTACAACTTTAGAGGAAGAATATTAGTAAACTCTGGAGGAAATGGGCCTCAAAAAGACAATGATAACCATATGAATACCTCTTGTCCAAAACAACCAATGAGTTTGCAGATTTGCCTATATTCCCAAAGCATTCTAAGCCCATTTATTCTTCCTTTGGGTGATTTAGAGCCTGGTAGTAGAAAATATATAAATTTATCTCTTCATTACATTAAAGATTTGTCACTAAGACTTTCATGTCTAAGAGTTCTTCTCTTATATTACCAGTGAATTGATTCAAGTTCCCTTATTTTTTCTAGATTTTGTCCTTTAAAAATTTAAGGAGCCCTTTCCAGCCAACACTACCCACCCAATGACAAGTGTAGGTGCCAACATAAAGAGAATTTTAGATAGAGGGTGTTGGGAAAACATATAACGGCAGCAGCACCCCAGAGAAAACCCCAGCATGGCGTCTAACGACCCTCTTTCTCCTCTTTGTTTCTTTCTTTTTTTTTTTTTGGTTTTATTTTATTTTATTTTTTATTGGTTGTTCAAAACATTACAAAGCTCATGACATATCATATTTCATACATTAGATTCAAGTGGGTTATGAACTCCCATTTTTACCCCAAATACAGATTGCAGAATCACATCGGTTACACATCCACATTTTTACATAATGCCATATTAGTAACTGTTGTATTCTGCTACCTTTCCTGTTTCTTTCACTGGCGCAAAACATTCCCGCTGGCACCAATGTTCAAACCCTGCTGGTGGGAAGCCTTAGCCCCAATAAGAATTATCTTCTTGGGCTCCGGAACTGACATATGGAAGAGCTTGCCAATAAACGGGCGACCTGTTGTCTACCTCAGCCCTGCGACCTCTCCTTGGACCTATATAAACACACAGCCTTTGGTAATAAAGTGGAACCTCTTTGGTGATCTGTGTCGTGTGGTGCAGCGTCTTCCAGTCTTACAGAGGGTGAAATAATTGAAACTCTAAAGATAATTTCAGCAAATTGCTCAGTAACAGAAGCTTGAAAGCAGATAAATAGCATGGAGCTATCAAGAAGAACCCAAAGACCAGATAAATCAGTGCTTAAATAATGGAAAGTGAGTCTTAAGGGGGAAAAAAAAAGTGACATGGACTTGGGTCTTTTCAATCTTTACAAATTGGGTATGTACAAAAGCTACTGACAGGATGATTGGAACATCTCTCTCCACTCTCAGCCAATCACAAATTATGAGCAGAGGTCTCAAGTCACTTTCCCACTAAAAAATAAACAGAAAGGATGGCAGAGAAGAGAAAAAGATTACTTGTAAAGCAAGTGTGACAGCATATTGACAGTTTGCCTCCATGAATTTCCATGTATTACATAAAGTGTTTTCCTGTAACTTTAGGACTTAAATCAAAAAGAAGGCAAATACGTGCCTTGATATGAACAATGTTTTGTTTTCTTTCAGACAAGAAACTTATTTTATATACATATATATATATATATATATATATATATATATAAAGTTTAATGAATAATCAGTTTACTTGACTAAGGAAAGATTTTTTAAATTGTTTTTAGTTGTAGATGAAACAATATCTTTTTATTTATTTATTTTTATGTGGCGCTGAGGCTCCAACTCAGTGCCCCGCATGTGCAAGGCAAGCACTCTGCTGCTGAGCAGCTATACCCCCAGCCCTTAATGAAAGACTTTTGAAGAGCAACTATAAATATTCAACAAAAGGGTAGCTGAGCTATTCCAAGGTCTTTTGTTTAAAATAAAAGTAAAATAGTGATCATTTCCATGGGCAGAAGACATGAGTCTGTAAAACAAAAAAATTAAAACATCACACAAAGAATTGAGTAAGAGTAAGATGAGAATGAGTTAGAAGAATCCCAGGGATTCAAAATTAAATAATGAAAACACTCACAAAGAAAAGACATGGTCCTATAAATTGCTCAAAATGAACCTCTATGAAAGAGGCATCTTCTCAGTGCAGGGATGTAGGAAGTGAGGCCACTGTTTTGAATGGAATTTCATCACTATGCCGAGAGAGAGAGTCCATAGGTGTGTGCACCCTTTATTATCACAGTTCTTCTTCTTGGAGAGGAAATACAGAGCAAAATCCTTATATTTGGAGCCACTTTTCTCCTCAAAATACTTTGAAAGCAGCAGCACAGAGGCTCAGAAGTTCATCAAAGATTTTGGCAGGATCACAGGACTGGGTGAATGAGAATTGGCATTTGGGAACTGTCAAGAATGAGAGTCATCCCTCAAACACCCCCAGTTTTCAGTTAGAACTCAGAAGGGTACACCCAATAGTAAAGCTATAATCAAAATAAACCAGTCTTGTGTCAAATCATTTCACACCCTGATTCAATTAAAGTGATTTTTTTTCAACTTAGATGTCTGCCAAAAGCAAAAATAAATCCTATCTAGAGTGAGAAAACATACAGAGCCTTAAATTATCTCTGCAGGTTTTTTTTTTAATCTATGATACTAGATTTGTTTCAGTAAGCTGTGTTATTACTGTGACCAAAAAGACCTAACAAGAAGAATTAGAGGGGAGAAATGTTTATTTGGGGGCTTGTGGTTTCAGAAGTCTTAGTGAATAGATGGCTGACTCTTTTATTCTGGTCCTGAGGGTTAAGCAGAACATTATGGAGGAAGGGCATAAAGGAGGAACACAGATGAAGATGTGGTAATAAGGAAGCAGAGAGAGGATTAAGCTCAGCTCACCAGGGACAAAATATATATCCTCAAGGCATGCTCCTAGTGACCTACCTCACTAGCCACAAACTTCCTGCCTACAGTTATCACCCAGTTAACCCATGCAAGTGGATTAATGCATTGATTAGGTTAAGACCCTCATAACACAGTTATTTCACCTCTAAATTTTCTTTCATTGTCTCTCACATGAGCTTTTAAGGAACACATTTTATCTAAACCATAACAGAGCTATATAAAAAATAACAATGTGTACAAAAGATAAAAGTTAACCAAAATCCCAAACCAAATATGTACAAAGAAACAGGTGGAAAGAGTTGCAGATGTTGCAGATGTTATAGGACAAGAACCTCAAAGAAACAATGACTAAACTATACAAGGAATTAAATGACAAGATAAAAACTTTGGCCTTAACTTGTAGATTTAAAACAAAAGAATAAAAACCCTTTTAGTACATGGGTTTATCAGTATTTGATATAGCAGAAGAGAGAATTATTGTAGTACATAATATTTTCCCTTCATGTATCCATACTGATTCATAGAAAGCAAAGAGGTTAGAAACAAGCACACAACAGACAAATAGGGTGATATACAAATATGTGTGTGTGTATATATATATATGTGTATATATGCTGCATACATTTATATTTATATATTTATGATTGTAATTAGTAAAGTAGGGAAAAGATTGACATAGAACAGATTGATGGAATTTTCACCAATAGCAGAGAATTTTTCCAATAATGAAAGATATCAAGCCAAGATTCAGGAAGCACTACCAACTCATAGTGGGATAAAAGACAAAAACCAACCTAAGTAAATTATAGAAAAACTTCTAAAACAGAAAGCTAAAGAAAATTTTAAAGTCAACCACAAAAAAATGACATTTATCTTTAAAGAAATAATAAAAATATTGGCAATTACTGTATCAATAGAAATAGACACTGGAATTAACCTCCAATGAGAATGTTGGATATAAAACTATAGGCCAACTGGGCAATCTCAATGATTCTAAAATCTTAGACTATAAGATGACTTCTTTTGCTTGCCTAACAAATTGCCACCTAATAAATTAGGGACTTAAAATAGAAGAATAACATCCATTTATTGCCACGCAGTTTTTAAAGTCATAAATCTATATTGGTTCAGCTTATTTATCTTCTTAGAATTTCACAAGGTCAAAATCAAGATGTCATACAGCTGACCTCTTATCTGGAAGCTCTGGGAGAGAGTCTGCTATCATGTATCTTGATATTGTTAGCCACATTCAGTTGCTTATGGTTTTAAGACTAAGGGCCCCTTGCTTTGCTGATTATCAGCATAAAGTTGCTACAGCTCCCGGAGGTCTCTCCCCAGTTCTTACACAAGGGTACACAGACCCCTTCATGTCAGAGCCAGAGATACTGCATTAAAACTTTCCCTTCTGCTGCAGTTCTCTTTTGATTCCAGGTAAAGCAAGTTTTCTAATTTATGTGCTCATTTTATTAGATTACACTTACTTGAATAATTCAGGTTAATCTCTCCACCTAGATCTATAAGTTTAATTATACCTGCCATGTAGTATAACATATTCATAGAATCTAGGGATTAGGGATGGATGTGTCTGGGCATCCTGCCACAAAGTGCAAACGTCCAAAGACAGCTAACATTATGCTGAAAAAGAAAATAAAGGAAGATTTATCCACAAACCCAAAACTTAATATAAAGCAATGTAAATGAAAAACATTTTGTATAGGCATAGGATGGACAGCTAGATCAATAGAACAGATAAAAAACCTTGCAATATTCAGAAACTCATCACATGACAGGTGGCATTAAAATCAGCAGGGAGATTATGAACAATTTAACAAACATAGCTAGGAAAATGAACTCTATATGAAACACTTCTCTCTCTCTCTCTCTCTCTCTCTCTCTCTCTCACACACACACACACACACACACACACACACACACACACACAGTCCCTTACTTAAAACAGTCAACTTTTCAAATTGATAGTGGTGCAAAAGCAACATGCATTTAGGAGAAACCAAACTTTGTATTATGAATTTCAATCTTTTCCTGGGCTAGCTGGATGCCATATGATACTCTTGTGATGCTGGGCAGTGGCAGTGAGCCATCGCTTCTTGGCAGCCATGTTATCAGAAGGGTAAACAAAAAAGCAGAAACTATAGAGAGTCTGATAAATTTTATCACAGTAAGAATTTTAGCAGTTTATACAATAAGACACATTTCAGATGAATATATTTAAAAAGGCTTTCCTTGCAGAATTTATATATGTATGTATGTATTAAATACTATCAATTCTATGAATCAATTATAAAATACAAAACAACCTATAGGAAAGTGAACAAAATGATATAAACAGATAACTCACCAAAGTGGAAAATTGAGCAACCAATGAGATATCCTTTTGCACCTATGATATTGAAAAAAAATTAAGAAGCCCAAAATTTGAGGTGTCAGTCAGGATATGGGGGATATGGGGGAAGAGCATTTGTGTAAGCAATGAGTGAAGCATGCACTATGAGCATACTCAGCATGCATTATACACTTGCAAGGAATTCTTTCATATTGCAGCTTAAGCATGAGATAGGAGGAAGGAGAAAGAGATTAAAGAGGCTGACAGACTAGGTAGGGCTTTGTTTCCATGTTGTGAAGTTAACTTTTTATCTGGGGGAAAGGGTGATACACTAAAGGATTTCTGGCAGGAAAATTCAATATCAGGTATGAATCATATGAAGATTGCTCTGGAAACAAAACAGAATGGTTAGGAGCAGGAAGAACTGGAGAAAACAGGATGCTGCGATGATATCACACAAGATGATGAGAGCCAAATAAAGATGGCAGCTATACAGGTGGATGTACCCAGAGGAAACCAAAGAGGCAGAAGGAACAGAACTGTCATGGAGGATAAGAGAGGGAAAGCCATGGAAGTTTCAGGCATGGCCAATGTGGAAATTATGCAGTTCTCTTAAAGAGTTTTTCAGTTGGAAAAATAGATCACAACAGTCCAAAATGATGAGCTCAGAGTTACCTTTGGAGGCCTGTGGTCAGTTGTTACTATGGGTCTGAAGCTCAGCAGTTAAGTCAGGTGATGGATTTTACCATAGTGATCATTGGTATGATAATGATCACTGAAACCCTGTTCATGGATAATACCACAACTACAGAGAGTGATGGAAATAAAAGAGAGCTAAAAACAGTTATGTCATGGGCTGACATCTGAGAGGTGATCAAAGAAGATAAATCTGAAAAGGGGCAAACAGGTAACAGAAGCAAAGCAAAAGGGGAACTTTCATAAAAGAGGGTCTATCTGGCAAAAGCAAATCCTTCAAAGACATAAAGACAAAGGCTGAACAGATACCACTCAACTTACCAACTTTGAAGGGTATTAGTCATCTGCAACTGTAGCAGACATAGGCAGTCGTGATTGAGAAGTGAATGAGAAGTGAGGAATTTATGATTCAGTCTTTTCAAAAGCAGGTTTGGGGAATAGTATGACCTGTAAGGTGGAGGAGGGTTGCTTTGTTTTTGTTTTTGTTTTTCTTTTCTTTTTTAAAATTGTAGCACTTTAAGAATATATATGTATTTGAGGAAAGATGCAGTCTAGAGAGAGAGGTTGGTGTTAAAGGATAATGAATGGATGGAGAGGCTGAAGCGGCAGAGGAGGAAGTCACCCAAGGGCTTCACGTTGAGTGGGAGAAGAGTCCCTCTTCTACTGCAGAGTAGGCTGCAACAGGGAAAGGTATGTGGCAGTAATAAAGGAACCTGCTTCTAACTGGGAATCAGGAAAACAATTCTCTCTCATAGATATGTTTTCTCAGTAAGATTATTTGCTGAGAGGGAGAATGGAGATATGGGGAGGGATATGGACGTAATTGGGGGGTGGTAAAAGGCACTGGCTCAGCTCATGAAGAAGGCAACTTGCTGTTCATCATGAAGGGAGATGCTAAAGGCCCAGGTGTGGTTGAAAACCCATAATTTTGGGGTAGCAACAATCTGTGTATAGTGTGTGGGAGAGGGGTGGGGAGATGTTTTCTAGCAGTGCACACCAAGCAGGGTGTGTACAGGATGTTAAACAATTGAGTGATTGGATGAATCCAATTTGAGATCTTACTAGTTGAATGAGGCAGAGGGCAAGCACTAATTTTTATTGAGTGACCCTGAACATGAGAGTTAATATCTCTAAACCGGTTTCCTGATCTATAAAATGGGACTAAAAATAGTACATGTCTCACTTGGTTGTAAGACTTAAATGAGATGATAAAGGGTTCCTCATTTTTTTATTATGACTTTCAATTAGAAATATGTATGTTTTGTGAAAATTAAATAAATTGTGGAGAAAGATATATAAATGGAGATAGTGATAGATGCAGATATATTTTTTCCAGTGCCTAGAACTTAGTAGTATTGGTGATTATTATTGGTAGGGATATATTTTATTTTGAATATGCTGGTCCTAAGCCATCCAAGTGATTTCATAACCTGCTAATGGGCTGTGATCCACGCTCTGAAAAATGCTGATACCTGGAACAGACTCAGTCCTCAACACAAGTGGAAGGTAAAAAATACCATCTTATGTTTGCATAACGTGTTCACTTTCCAAATTTGTTTTAATCACATAGTTGTAATATGAGGCATCCCCAAAACTTTGTGTGTGCGACAATGCAAGAATGTTCAGAGGTGATATGATTAGATTATGAGTTGTAACCTGATCAGTGGATTAATCCACTAATATGGATTAATTGAGTGGTAACTGCAGGCAAGTAGGGTATGACTGGAAGAAATAAGTTTCTGGGAGTGTAACTTTGGGGTTTCTATTTTGCCTCTGGAGGAACTCTCTTTCTGCTTCCTGGTTGCCTGTCTTGATCTGCTTTCCTGCCATGCCCTCTGCCATGATGTTCTGCCTCACCTTGGGCCCAGAGCCATGGAGCTGGCCAATCATGGACTGATCCAATGAAACCAAGAATCAATTACTTGTCCTCCTCTAAATTGTTCTTGTCAGGTCTTTTGGTCACAGCAATGAAAAAGCTGAATTAAAGCAGTTGCTTCACAGTCACTGTATCAGAAGTAAACTAAAAGTTTTAACTTTTCTCTTGATCTACTCTTGAGAATTTCATGTCACAATGGTTTCGAATTGAGCAGGAGGAAATTTAAAAAATTATAATCACACCTTCCTATGGGCATTCATACCCTGACTCTTACAGCACATTTTAGGTTTCCTTAAATTATCTTGTGTGAAACAGATCATTTTATCTTGTCAATAAAGAAACAGAAATAAGGCATCAAGCCATTTGTCTTAGATTAAAAAATACATGATTTCTATGTAGAACATGCCCAGTAGAATGTACAGCTTAGGAACAACTTCGAAAGCGTGTTTATTTTTCAGTTCTGAAAGTGAGCCAAAGACATTCATATCAGAAGGCACTTTTATAATCTTTGTGTTTTATTTTTCCAGTTCTCTTGGAGACATTGAAATAGCTGAAGTGAATGCCCAGGGTTTGTTTGTGAGGCTCCTTAACTCTTCCCCTGACAAGGAACTGGAGATTGGAGATCATATTCTCCAGCAGAATGTGAAGGGACAAGCAGTTTCTTTGTACCAGTTCCTTCCCAATATTGTAATGCAGGCCAATTCCACAGTGACGGTGAGTATGTGATAGGAATAGGAGGAACTGGAATTGTAGAGATAAAGTTCATTGGCCCCATCAGCCTGTGACTCCATACCAGTGGTGGCATCTTCCCCAGATCTGTCCATAAAAAGTAATTATTTTTTGTCCTTGTGACTTAATTGTGCCAATTGATCTATCTTCTGGGTAAAAATTTATACCCATAATCAAAATTTCACAGCTTTCTTCAATTTAGTACATGATATCTCTTTTCTAATCATTTAACTATTAAAGTGGAGTTCCCTATTTCCTTACTGTAAATAACCATGTCCTTAGAAGACAAGAAAAGAGATTTTTTTTTTTTTTTTTTTTTTTTGCAGAATAGGTAATTGTAGATGATGCTGGAAGATTCCCCATCTTTCCTGTGCCTTCCCTTAAGTCATGTGCAGTAGCTGTTTGGTGTGTGGTACACAGCTTGGTATTAAATATTTCATAGCCATTATATTTTAAAGCCTCACCTGAATCCAATCACAGTGGCATGCACCCACCTGTACTCTCAGCTACTTGGGAGGTGAGCTGGGAGGATCACTTGAGCCTAGGAGTTTGAGGCCAGCCTGAACAACATAGCAAGACCTCATCTCTTAAAAATAAATAAACAGCACTAAAATCTCACCTGTTGAGACAGGTTAAGTTGCAATGACCCTGTGACCTTCACGGGACTATGCTGAGCCCAGCAGCATTCATCAATGTTTTCTTGCAGGTGTGGGCAGCAGCATCTGAAGCGAAACATCATCCACCATCAGACTTTGTTTGGAAGGAACAAAACAAATTTAAAACAAGTCCAGACTGTACAACGATCCTGTGCAAACCCAACGGGGAAGTCAGTGTCTGGTTTGTCACAATAGTTTTTAGCAAACTGGATAGCCCTCTTTATGTCCCCTTCTTCTCTTAGCTTACTCGGCTGTTTTTCCATCCTGCAAAGCTTGAAGAGAGTCCACACTAAATGCCATAACACATCAGGCAATCAATCCAACAGCACCCTCTTTCCAATGTCCAAGTGTCAAAGAACTACACAAATTTGACAAAAAAAAATGATTTTGATATGCCATATTTCTAAGAAACTACTTCAAATTTCAGAGTCCAGGAAAATTTTTATTTGTGATATTAGTTTGATGAGCAGGGTAAGGAGGACACTACATAACAGTCTATTCATTTAATCATTTTTCTGATATTTATGGAGCTTCTATACTCTTAGGGCTGTATTAAGTGCTGGGAATATAACTTAAAGAAATGTGATCTGCTTCCAAGGGACCAATATCCTTGTAAAAACTTAGTCTTAATTTGAAATGACTATTCTTTGTCCACTCTAAAATTAATTGTATTATAAATAGCTTTGTGTAATTTGTTTCCAGTACTTGATAATTTTATACTGTAATTTTATTTTTCCCTGGTATAACAGCATCATAAATATATATCCACTGACATACTAATAAAATTTAAAGGTGTGTTTGTATGACAACAAAGTTATTCTTTTTTCAAAATGGTTAGATTTTTTCTTAAATATTTGCCTTTTTTTCTTATCCTTGGTCTCATGGTGTCTTATAACTACTAACCCACACAATGTATTGATCGGATTCTCTCAGCTTCTTTCTTGGTCCATCATCACTTGACTTTCCCTTTAGAATACTTGGCTAATTTATTAGGAGCCATTTTATGCCTTTCTGTGAGATCAGTTTTCATTAGATGGGGAGAGCACTCACCAGATGTCATTTAGCAGACTTTATTCAGTCCACTCTAAGTCCCTTTATGGGTTAGAATTGAATTTTATACTACTGATAATAATTTTCACTATTTGGGAAGAAAAAAATTCTGCAAGCTAAGTTATTTCCTCAGCCTCATGAGAAATCGTTAGTAAAGCCCAGATTAGTATGAAGGGTTCCCAGCTCAGAACTTTCATCACATGTATCCACTTCGTAACCAGCTTTGTGGCTTCTGCTTATGTGTGCACTGTTCCAGGTGATGGGTGCGGAATCAGACAGACCAAGTCCCTGAGCGCCTGGAATGTGCACCTTATAAATTGTCATTACCTGCCACTGAATTAGACTGTGTCCTTAGACTGTTTTACTTGCTGGTTTGAACTACTTTGATTGGTTTATTTTGAAGATATTTATATACATATGTTATCTGTCAGGCATGGTGGCATGTGATGCAGAACTACATGTGATATAGTCCTTTTCCTTATTTCTGGCTAATTCAATTTCTACTTTTTTTAAAGTAGAAATTGAATTAGCCAGAAATAATTGCAATGCTGTGAAAACAGTACTTAAAGAGAAATATGTGCACAGAGCATGACAGCCCATGTCACAGATGTCAACTATGTAAAGGAGTGTCAGGAAAATTGTTGGCAGGAAGAAACACTTGTCCTGAGTCTGTGAGAGGGAGTTTACCCAGTTGCTCTTTATCTGAGAGGGATCTTGCCCGATTCCACCTCCCTGACTGTCCTCTCCTGTGCTCCTCATGCTCTGTCATGACCACTCTGTCCTTCATTACATTCATTTCCCAGTACTCACTGCTTCTTCAAGCCACAGAGCCTTTGCACATGCTTTGCTCCTTCAGAGATTCTCTTCCTCACCTTTTTTACCTATTAAATCCTTCCTTCCCTTCAGACCTTAGCAAGACTTTTTTCCCCGAGAGTCACATCCCATTGGAATATGCCACTCATGGTAAAGCAATAAGTAGTATTTAATTCATCTAGAAAATATTCCCACCAAACAAGCTGACATGTAATTTTAAATCAACTTGAAACCCTAATATAAACACAAAGTTCTTTTTTCCTAGTTATCTAACTATAATAATGTGTGTATGTGTGTGTGTATATATATATATATGTGTGTGTGTGTGTGTGTGTGTGTAGAAAATAATCCATCTTTGGGGAAAGTCACAGAGCCAGCCATCTTCTGTCTACAACAAAACAAACTTACCCTGTTTCTGAACTTGCATAATACTATTTTTAAAAAGAGAAGTTACATTAGAAGTCAATCTTTAAAAGAAACCTAAATAAAGTATGATTTAGACTACTTTTAAAAAAATATTTCTTTAGTTTTCAATGGACCTTTATTTTATTTATTTATATGCAGTGTTAAGAATCCAGCCCAGTGCCTCACACATGCTAGGCAAGCACTCTACCACTGAGCTACAAACCCAGCCCCTGATTTAGACTACTTTTTTTGAGTTATCTTGTCACTGACATGACAAGAGTTAATATTCCATATAACTACAAACTTTAGGGTGTAGTATAAAAGTAGACTTTAGTTTTGCTCTTCCATGAATTAATTATGCCATTTTCATTCTATTTTCTCATCTGTAAAATAAGAGATTGTATGATTAATCACTTATAATCTATGAATCTATGGATTTTTAAAAAAAGGGCTAGACTTTTTCTAGCAGGTACACTGTTGTCCCACAGGATTTATACAGCCCCTGCACTCTATTCCGACAAACTAATAGATGTCCAATGGGGGCGATGGCCAGCATCTCACTGGGGAGTTCTTCTTCCTGTCCAGGAGAATGTAAGCCACCCTAAAACTTAAAGTCTCAAATAATTAGTGAATAGAAAAACACAAATATTCAGAAATATATTTAGAAAAGCAAAGCCTCTGATAGATCTAGTCCACAAGGGAGCTGGAACTAGATACAGAAAAAATGGCTCTGGTGGTTTATTTAAGGGGGTACAGCAAAGGCAGGGATAAAGTTTCAGGGGTGGAGTCTTGCTTCCTGATGTCTTACAGTTGGCAGGTTGATTGACATCTTGGCAGGTCACACCCATCTCAGGTGCTGTGTGGACTATGGCAGAGCAGAATAGAAATTCGCATTGTCCCTGGGCAACTGACCAGAGAAAATGTCCACTGGTAATTCCCAGACACCAGATGTTTCTATCCACTAGGCTTCCATGCGCGATGATCCACATACAACCCATGGACAGCTGGTGATGGATGTCTTAGGTTTGTTCAGTGGAATTTTCCCAGTCCATCATTCTGCATTGGAGATCCAGATGTGGAACAAATCCCTTGTAGGCAACTCACTGAAGACCTCTTTATAGATACACTGTCTTCCTGATTCTCAGTAATTCAAGTATTTTACAAAGGAGGGAAACAGGACTTGGAAAGTTAGATGTCTTGCTCCAGGTTTTATGATTAATAAAATGACAGAATTTTTTAAAAATCACATCTTTTAAGAATTTTTATGTAGTCCTGAAAATAGCCTACAAAATATTCCTAAGACCAACATTCAAGAGAGGAGTTTCCATTTTATCACAGTATCATTATAGTCATCAAATATTTTTAAGTCTTTACAATTCAGGGAGAAATAAAATATTGCTCTTGCCTAGGAAAGGCATACAATGTAATGAAGAAAGATCACACTAAAATGATCACAAATTTATTTTCAAAATAAATGTGTATGTCTTGGCTATTAAAAGAGGGAGGATCTCAAACTGCTGATGATCTGCCGCAACTGTGGTATTTTCTTGCTGTTGTTCATGAGAACGAACTTTTTAAAAGATTACATGTCCTCATTCATTTTTCGTAGCCTCACCCAATTTGCTTGATGTTATCTTTATGACTATTTAATTTGTCAGGCTAACCAGAGGCTTTTTTTAAACAATAACAGCATAAAGCAGAAACCTGTAATTTTGTAAACTAAAAACAGATCACAAGAATAAGTAGAGCATTACTTTTCTCTTGTTGAATAAAGATATAATTGTTGGTCACTATGCAGGATTTTCCTGAGTAATTTTTGCACATATTCATTGTCCAAATGCTTCAGGAAACTAAAGCAAACTCCAGCTTTAGTGTTCATGGGACTTCTTAACTCTCAGGATTCTAGCTGGAAAACATGTGTTCTTCTCCTTGCCTTTGGTTTTACTATCTATTTCTCCATCTCAAAATATGGATATACATATAATGTTGTAAATGTTTAAAGTTTTAACTTATGAATATTTCAACTACTTTCTGTACAGTTCTTTATAGTTATGAAATTCAGTAGCTTAAATGAATTTCAAATACTCTTGTAAAGTGATGCCCTACTGCTACTCTCCCCATTTTATATGAGAACACAGTCCAAGATAGTATGTGGCTGACCTGATTGAGATTATGAAGAACTGGCAAGTAAAGGCAGATATCTTCCTAGATCCTTCATTAAGTAATTCACTAATCCACACACAGTAGGTAAATGACATTATACAGATTGGTTTTTAAATTATGTTGCATCTTATTTTATGGCATACATAAAGATCATCTCAAAAATGGATAGAATACCTTAATGTAAGACCTGAAACCATAAAACTCCTAAAAGAGAACATAGTGGGAGAGGTCCTGGACATTGACCTTGGCTATGATTTTTTGGATATCACACCAAAAGCTCAGGCTACAAAAACAAAAACAAATAAATGGGACCATGGAAAACTAAAAAGCTTCTGCACAGCAAAGGAAACAATCAAAAAATTAAAATGGCAGCTTACAGATTGGGAAAATATATTTGCAAATCGTAATGTGATGAGGTTAATAGCCAAAATTTATAAAGAACTCTTACAACTCAATAGCAAAAAAACAAATAATACAGTTTAAAAATGGGCAGAGTATCTAAACAGACATTTCTCCAAAGAAGACATAAAAGTGCCCAATATATTTATGAAAAGGTGTTCCACATCACTAACCATCAGGGAATGCAACTAATAACCACTATAAGATACTACCTTCCACCTATACAGGTGACTATTATCAAAAAGCAAGAGATTAATGTTGGTAAAGGTGTGAGAAAAGGGAAACCTATTACACAGCTGGTGGGAATGTAGATTGGCGCCGCCATTATGGAAAATAGTGTGGAGGGAGGTACCTTAAGAAATTAAAAACCAACTACCACATGACCCAGCAATCCCTCTTCCAGATGTATACCCAAAGGACACACTATCACCACTTAATAAGTTATCTACACTCCATGTTCATTGCAGAACTATTCATAATACCAAGATATGGAAACAAATGCCCCTTAACAAATAGATGAAGAAAATATCACACACACACACACACACACACACACGAATATTATTCAGCCTTAAAAAAAAAAAGGGATCTTGTCTTTTGCCACACATGGATGGATTCTAGTTACCCAGGGGGAGAGATAAATCAAAGAATATAAAGAATATAAAATATAAATCAAAGAATATATATAGGATGAAAAAGTCAAGAGATTTAATATAAAACATGAGGACTTCAGTAAACTTGTATTTGTAATGTTATTTTTGTTAACCCATTATTAAATCCCAAGTTTTCAATTCTGAAAATACTTCAATGAATTTGACACAGGTACATTAAAATATGTTGAAAATAATAACTTATAGCTTATATATTATATAAATTAATACTGTATTTTATACCATTGTAATTACCTTATAGATTAATTATATTATAAATTATATACTATAGTTTTATGGCATGATGGTACAAAATGGATTAAATAAGTGAAATTTAGTTGCTGTTTTCATAGAAAAAGCAATTACATGAAATGATAGTTAATTTGCTGTCTGATGGTAACCATTTTACTATCCATACATATGCATACATATCCCATAACATTATATTGTAAACTTCAAATATACATAATAAACCTTATTTTAAAAAATAGATTATATTGCACTGAGTCTGTGACATTAAAAATGTATCATTCCAATAACATTTACTATTAATAAATCGTTTTCATTAGGCTATTGCTTGGTACACTCCTATTCACTGGAAGCAAGCATGGGAAAAATTGGAGACTGACATTGAATTTGACAGATGTTCAGTCGTAACTCCAACATTCAGAAAGGACGTTTTTCAGTGGACCACACCTACAGCTGCAGTAACTAAAGAAAACCAAGATCAATCTAAGGGAGGAGATACCTCAACATGTCTAGTGGAACAAACTCCACCTTTTATTAAGAGGTAAAGGATATTTTATTTTGTTTGTTCTATTGGGTGATCCAAAAATTAGTAACTGAGCACATGGAAATGACTGGGTGACAGCTATGTGATGAATAAGTAATATGTCAACCATGGTTAAGAAATTGTTTTGAATAGGAGCCATGTGAGAATCATAAAAACCGAGGGAGAAGTTTTATACTTATAGCAATGAAGGCTGACAGTTGAGACCAAGCCACTTCATTTTTCCTTCTCACTGTTATTCAGGGAAAGGATGCTGCCAGGGTGAAGAGGTGAGATTGTCCTCAGGTCTTTACCAGTGCTTAGGTGGAGAGAGAGATATATATCACTTAGGCATTTAATCTTGGATCAAGAGGTTCAGAATATCATTCATTTGTATGCAAATATTTCTGGTTGTATAATAAATATTCTGCCCACAAAGTCTAGAAAAGCCATGTTTTCTTGGTTTTAAAGCATGTTTTCACTTTAATTACACTGTCAACACTAGTGCCACAGCATAAAATACCTTTTGGGTTAAATTTGTCATTTTCTTTTTCAGAGAAAAGGAAATCCCACCAAGTCTTTTCCCCAATAGAAGCCCTTGGGGCCACAGTCCCTCTGTTCCTGCACATCCTTACTGTCCTCTGATTGACCCGTACAACATGTGCACTACTGGAAGCAACTTGGAGAGACAGCCCAGGTGTCAGTCAACCAGACCTGATCCATCCCCAGGTAAATCAAAAGGGTATTTATTCCATTGGAGAGCAAGGAATGTGTGTGTGTGTGTGTTTTTTATAAGGATTAAAAACCTTCAGATTCAGATCTTCAAGCAAGGCTCCTAAAAAAAAAAAAAAAATATTGTAAACCAATCACATTTACTGTAGCTCAGTGTCTTCCACAGTTCCTGATAAATATCTGTTGAACTAACAAATAGATCAAAAGAACAGCATGACCTGCATAAGTATGTAGGATTCTTGAAGCTTGGAGAAAAAATGTATTTTGTTTTTTCATCAAGCAAGAAAAATTCATCTTACAAGTTATGCTGTACTAAAAATATCCATCTTTTCCAAAAACAACAGTATTAATCCCAAATTCTGATTCATTTTCTATCATAAACTTATTAAGTCCCATTAAATAAAGCTTTTTGAGTTAGTGTTATTAACCTGGGATCTGGGAATGTATTCCCACAGAAGTCCATGAACCTGTTAAACTTGGTAAAAAATGTGTGCCTACAGGATTCCCCCCAACCCACCCCTAGGGAGAGAGTCTATTAGGTTCAGTAGATGATTGTAATTTAAAAATAAAAACAAAAACCTGGATGAGAAGAACACAATGCCAAAAGACACAATAATGGTCACAGCAACTGTATTTGCAATACACTAAAACTAGAAGCAATCCAATTGTTCATCAACAATATAATGGATAAATTATAAATTATTTATACATAATGAAAATGAATGAACTATTGCTACATGCAAGAATGTCAATGAAGTTCATGGACATAATTTCCAGTAACAGATGTCATCCTGAAAGGAATGTGTATTGGGTAATCCCATGTATGTGAAATTCAGAAACATACAAAACTGAACCATGGTGTCAGAGACCAGAATAGTAATCATCTCCAAGAAGAAGAAGGAGTACTTGAAAGGTACCAGACAGTGCATCTAGAATATTGACAGTGCTCCATTTCCTGATCTGAGTAGTATTTACTAGTACATGTCATGTTTTCAAAATGCTGTGCAATCGTGATTTGTGAACCTTCTTGCATGCATGTTATACTTAAAAATTATTTTTAAATTTTTGATGACAAAAAAGAAAAAAAGAGAAAAGGAAGAAAGCATTGTTATAGTAATAAGCACTGATAGCTTATACCCTGACAAGAAAGAAGTACATTGATTAAAATCACTCAAAACAAACATTAATGATATGAAACTTATTTAGTGTAGGAGAAAAACAGAATAAATCTATTACTGCATTACAATGTATTTGGAGTTCATTATAATATAGTTTGTCATATACTTCTGCCATTTCCAGGAATACCTTGTGGTAGAGATGGCTAATTGGTGCCCCCAAACCATTGTTTGTTTAGGCACAGGACCCAGAGGCCAAGGAAAACCTGGACACATGGACACCAAGAATAAAAACTGTTTTTCTCACCTCTGCTGCAGCTAGCAGAACCATGTGCCAACATTCTATATGATGGAATATGGATAGAAATTTTGTATGCAACATCTGGATCATGTTCTTGGAGTTTTAGCTCTCCTGTGTTTTCTCTGTGGCAATGATAGCAGGGTCTGGAGCTGCCGTCTTCAACTCAGAGATGAAGCCATGTGTTGAGGACAGAAGAGCCACCTTAAGTGCCCTGTTTTGGCACATCTCCAGGCTGTTAAATGAGAGAGAAACAATCTTGTTTAAGCCATTGTTAAGTTGGATCATTGTATCTGAGCCAGATGGCCCACACAACATTGCTGCCACTTAAGATTTAGTTTCACTTAATAGGCACCTGGTTAAAAAGAAAGCAAAAATCACAGTTAGAACAGACGTTTTTAAGACAATTAGGTAAATTTAAATATAAAATGAGCATTAGACATCGAGTTGTTCTTTTATTAGGTGTGTTAATTGCATATTGGTTGTTCTTAGATTCATACAGAAATTTTTACATACTCACTAATGGGTTGGTGTGTAAGTACAGACATATAATGTGAATATGGTAAAATATTAATGGCTGAATATGGGTGTTAAATATACAAACATGGTTGTATTATTCATTGATATTTTCTGTGTGTTTGGAATTTTTCATAATAAAATTTGAAAAGATAGACAAGACAGACATTTTGGTAAAAAAGTATGCACCTGGAGCTAGTTGAGCACAAAGGTCTGGCACTGAGTGAACATGAAAAGAACCACACTAAGGAAGGATTGGGCCCTTTCCCAAAGCTGATGTGTTTGCCCAGTACTGACAGTTTTGTTCCTAAACCCAGAAGCACAGGCTTTCTTACAGAAATTAGTTTGCAGATCTTGGACAACTTTGTCAGTCTCCTTCTGTACCTCAGGTTATGGAAGAAATGAGTCTGAAAATAGTATTTGACAGACATTAGAGTTGATTACTGAATGCACTTTACTGCACACTTTTAATGCATTCGCCTATCATCTGTGATCCATGTTGTACATTGCAGTGGGATTTGTTTTAATTGGAGACCCTACAGCACTCCTAACTTCAGTGTAGATGTTATTATAGTAATAATTATAATCATTTCTCTTTGTTTCTGAAGGTTACAGAACCCCATTGCAAAAGCCAACCTGTTAGAAAATCAATGAAACTAGAACATAGATAGCCTAACACAGGAATGAAATGAGGATGTATCTCATCAGTGTAAGCTCTATATTAAGATAACAATTATGGAAATTTATTTAAATCGGACTGTAGACAATTGCTCATTACACTTCAATGGATCTGGCTTTTCTATCTTGAGAGCACAGTATTTTTTTTCCATAAGAAACTGTCAGGTGTGATGGCATTTGTCAGTAATCCAAGCTACTTGGGAAGCTAAGGTGGGAAGGTCACAAGCTCAAGGCCAGCTTTATCAACCTCAGTGGTAAAACACCTGGGTTCAACCCCCAGTACTACAAAACAAGACAAAAAAAAAAAGAAAAAAGAAAAGAAAGAAAGAAAGAAAAGAAAAGAAATTACTTCCAATACAGGTTTGAAATAAATTTTGTCTTCAGATTAGTATCTGTTCTGTTCATCCCTGTTCGTATTTCATAGTTTAAATTTTTTTCAGAAGAGGAATTTGGAATGTCTAATATCATATTTCTATGACTTGGCAGAATATTAGCCAATATTATATTTGTATATATGGCATTATTACTCAATAACTTGAAATTGTTTGAATCACTATATAGAAATTTTTTAACAAAACAAAACACAAGCATCTGACTATTCTGTGGACCAGAAAAGAATAATTATTTAGACTGCTTACTCTCAAATTGAATAGAAAATAATAACTTGAGGGAACATTGCAAAATGCCAACAAGTTCTGCCCATGTTCCATTATCAAATAATGGTACCAAAAATTAGGAACTTCCATGTGAAGGAAAATTTTGTTACATCTTGTATTTGAAGATAACAGCTTTCCTCTTCTGTTGCTTTCAGATAACTTAGATTGAACATCATTATATTTCTACAGCACTATTTTTTAAAGAACAGACAAGTGAGAACATCATTTATGTGCTTCTTTTTGTGGCTGAAATGTTTCTTTAACAACCTAATAAAGAATTCCAAGGTAGAAGTCCTAATAACAAAATAATGAGGTGATGTCATGACCAAATAAAAAAAATTTCACTGTTACAAAATGAGTACTTTAAATTGCCCTTTCATTATGAAAGATTGTAGCTTCATTTATGGAAATATATGCATTAATTATCCATTTCCTCACACAATTAAAAAATACTATTTCAGGAAGTCAGAGTACTGAGATTAAATTAACTAGATGCTAAATATTTCAGGTCCAAATTACCTAATAAATTGCCATCATCCACTGAATTTAAATAGATAAATAGTACTACTACTGATAATCCTGTCATTAAACTTCAAGAACTTATAGATGAGAATTTTAAATAGATGTTATCAGCTCTATAGCACTTTGTTTCTTGAGGAACGTGATTTCAGGATGCAATTCAAAACCCTCATCCTCAGGCTACTCTGTCTGGAAGGACATACATAAAATATTTACAAGGTGTATTTCATGCCAACAAATTGCTCTGGAAGACGAGAAGTAATGAGCCCCACTCTTCTTGTATCTAACCACTGCCTAGGTAAGGAAAATATCTGAGAATCCTGTTTATATTCCAGATCCATAACTTCCTATTCAGAAAGTTTATACTGTATGTACGAAACACAATCCTGATTCATTAGATTAAGAAACCTATTAGGGGCTAAGCAAATGACTGTCAACCAAAAACACCAAGTTATTGTTAATCTTCCTTGCAGATCACAGTTTCATATGTGGCTTTTGGATGTTCTTTCTTTGTAATCAAACCGTGACAATTTAACTTGATAATACCAAGTTTGCATAGAAAAATAAAGGGTTAGGAGTGCTAAGGAACTAGTCCTGTTTTAGTTTTGGTTTTTCCAAAGTAGCTCATTGTTATCTGTACTTAGAATATTATTTTGCTTTCTTGTCTTTTATTTTATAAGAATAATATAAAACCTTTCCCCACCAAAGCAAGGGAATTAAACACAAAATTTAGGAGAGTGCTTGCTTGCTGTGGGAAGATGAGAGATGTAACTGAAGAGGAACACATGGATAGATCTATGTTATGCCAATTTTCTAGTTCTCTCTTGAGTTAAGTGAACAAACAGTTCAAGGACGTTCATTATATAATTATGCCTTCTAACTCACGTGTTATATACCTTGTTTTACAATTATCAAATGTTATATTAAAATTCAATAAAAACCACAAAACCTGAAAAAAAAAAGAGCTCATATCTGATTTATAAGTAATCTGAAATTAGGGTCATTCAATTAAACACTATTTCAGTTTGATATACTAGTTTCATATGTAAAAACTACATGTGGTGCATGTGTGTACTGTATGTGTGTGTATATATATATATATATATATATATATATATAGAGAGAGAGAGAGAGAGAGAGAGAGAGAAGAGAGATAGATTCTGGAGACTAAAGCCAGGGACATTCTATCACTGAGTTGCATCCCTGAGATAGGGTCTTGCTAAGTTGAACAAACTGGCCTGCAAGGCGAATACTCCTGCCTCAGCCTCCTAAGTAGCTATGATTACAGGCATGTGCCACTACTCCCAGCTGTGAAAGTTATATTTATACAAATATCCTTTTAATCCCTACTTAAGTAAAATAATCCTTCCATATCTGTAGTTTCAGCATTCACAGATCTGACCAACAGTAGATCAAAAATATTCAGAAAAAAATGCATCTCTATTGAACATGTACAGGCATTTTTCTTGTCATTATTCCCTAAACAACAAAGTGTAACTATTATTTACATAGCATTTACACATTATTATGTATTTTATAATCAATCTAGAAATGATTAAGTGTACAGGAATATGTGTGGGGATTATATGCAGATGCTATACCATTTTATATAAGAGACTTCAGCATCTCTGGGGATGGGGACAGGGGAACCGGAACCAATCCCCATGGTTACCCAGAGACCACTATATATGGGAGTGAGGAAGACCACCACATTTGTCACTTTGCCCACCAGTGTAGAGTTGACTAAAATGGCAGCTGAGACAGCATCCCCTTCTGTCCATTGAATTCTTTATGGGTCCCTTATAAGTCAATCCGATTCCTCCACCTCCCTTCCCTAACTACTATGCTATTATGGTAGGTCTAAGTGTAGAAAGCATTTGAGGAATTTTATAAGGCTGGTCGGATTATTCTACAAACCTCTTGTTTATATAGATATAGATACAGATCTTCCAGATGGACATTTTCTCCTCAAGATTTTCATTATGTCTTAAAATATATTTTTAAATGATTTTTAAATGATTCATTGAAAACGTGGACTTAATAATAAATGATATTTTCCAAGTAGTTTTCAAGCTACTTGGTTCAAGTCTCCATTAAATATGATCCTTAAACCATGGATTTCTTCTTCAAATGAAGGAAAATCCCTATGTTAGGATTTGTTTTAATGTGAAATGCCAGTGCTTGGAATAGTGGACTGAACTTTTGTCCTTCCCCTCCCTATTTTCAGGGACCAAGAAAAAAAGGAAAGCTAAGTTACAAAAGCAATAAACAACCAACTCAAACTTTAAAGGTAAGTAATGGTATTGCAAATTTACTTTCTCAGCAGAAAGATAAGAAGACAAATAATTTACAGAAATGTCTTTAAAAGTCATCAGAACGTGGATTGTTCTTATTTATCTTGCAGTTACTAATTTCCTGTTAAATATTTTTGGGGTCATTTGTTTTTATCTTCCTGTTGAATGATAAACTTTCTAAGAACGGGAAACAGGGACATGTCACCTCTTACTTCCTGCCCCAGACCCTTGTCCTATCCTTGTTGGTGGATACATAATGAACACTGAAATCTACAGTGATTTCTAATACTCAATAACAACTCTGCAACTATAACAGTACATTTTAGTTCCTATGGTCATTTTAGTTCCTGTTTTAGTCAGATTTCTCATCCCTGTGACCAAAAGACCTGAAAAGAACAAGTTAGAGGAGAAAAAGGTTATTTTTGCTCACAGTTTCAGATGTTCAGTCCATAGTCAGAAGACTCCATAGCTCTGGGCCTGAAGTGAGATTATACATCACGGTGGAAGAGTGTGGTGGAAAGCAGCTCAGCTCACGACTGCCAGGAAGCAGAGAAAGAGCTTCAGTAACTAAGGACAAAATATAAACCCCAAAAGCACACCCTCAGTGACCTACTCCATCTAGCCACATCCTGTCTGTGTTTACCACCGGGTTAATCCTTATCTGTGGTTTAATCCACTGTGTAGATTAAGGCTCTCATAACCCAGTCATGTCACTTCTGAACATTTTTGCATTATCTCACACATGAGATTCTGGGGGACATCTCATATCTAACCTATAAAACTGCCTACTCAAAAGATTTCTTTGTTTCTTAAAGGCCATTGGGCTTATAAAGGAACTTATTTCAACAATTCCACATAAGAACTAAAATCAACCAGTTACTAACCACAAAACCAAAACTAAATTACTCCAAAAAGTATTTAAACTCCAAAAAGTTGGAGAATCCAGCCTTGTCTTCCAGTGATATAATTCTTGTTCGCAAAAGTCTTGAATTCTGTCTCCACTGGTATTTCCTCCAGTTGCCACAATCCTTAGTAGGATGCAGTTGAAACGCAGAGGGTAGGATGTGAAATCTGCACGGGCATTAGCAACCAGCACTTCTACCATCCAGTCACCGTTCACTCTCTAGCCAGAAGTAAATCCTACTGAATAGTGAACTTGCAGATGAATTGAAAAGGGGGCATTTTATTATAAACAAAACAAGCATTTGTTTGTTTGGGTTGGAGAAAAAAAGTGTTCTGAATCATCTAATTTGATATTGAATAATATATTTTTGGCAAAGTGTTTTAGCCTTTCTTAATCATCCTAGGTTACTACTTTGCTTAACTGTGATGGTCACAGATATGTTCTTTGATTCTCTCTCATGCAGATTCTTTGGTAGATTTGATTGCTCTTTGTATCCTCTCTGTTTTGAAAAGTTCTCCGTATTTTTAGATACCTTTTGTCTTCTCCACCCCACTCTAAGAAGTACCTTTAGGATTGTCCATCAATGTGCCCTTGGAATAGTTCTGATACTTCCCCAGGACCAAAATTCTTTTTTATACATTTTAGCTACCCATCAATGAATCAATTATCAATTGCACTCAGCTCCTGAGACTGGCATATCTGTTCAGAGACAAAGCCATCATTGGTTCAGTTCTTGTAGGCATTCATGAGCATTCCCTAGCAACTTGTAATGCTACACACTTGTACAGAATGTCACTGCTTTCACGTCATCTCATTTGTGCCTACGAGGTTAGGCAGTTCTGACCTCATCTCCAGTCTATGGCTGAAGAAACATTAGCTCAGAGAGATTAAGTAATTTACCTAAAGCCACTTACATAGTAAATAGCACAATTAAGGCTAGAATCTGCCAATTAAGTTTAAAGATGGTTTTATTGCCCCACTTCCAACCTATCTGAAAGGAGAAAACACCACACACTTAGAAGTGACACTAGAAAAACATTTTCATCATGAGAGGAGTTGGCCACTATGAGAATTTAAAGCCTGATCTATACTGCAAAAAATATTTAGGTCTTACTTCCAAAATTGCTAACCTAACAGAATACCAATTACTGAGACAAACACAGGCAAATCAAAGTTCAACCTCAGGGGTCTTTGCTAATCATGTTTCTATGCAACAACTGATTAAAAACACACAGTGTAGTCAGAGTCAGAGCTCTTAAATGCTTTCTTTACTCAGTACTTTGCTCAGAATGTGTGGGAGTTCTATTGTGTGACTAATGGGCAGTGTAAGTGGGTGATGTCACACAATTTTGTAGGGGGAAGAAAAACTTTCCATAAATTAGAGAACACTGGGAAAGCCAGGAAATTATCCTTTGTGGCTGCCACCTGCCATATGAACACTCAGAATCACTGGGAGACACTGAGGATGGTAGGATAGTGAATAAAAAAGAAAGAAGGAAAAGAACCGGGTCTTGTTATACATCAACAGCTCTGTCCTAAAGAGTCTGCAATTGCTTAGAACCTATAGAAAGCACCAAACCTTGCTAACACAGGCTATTAAATCCATGGCAAACTCACACACACAAGGAACTCCTGTACATTATATTAGGCACTCCTAATGAAGTATTGATGATGGAGTCCTTTGGTGAACTGAGCCATAATCACACATCTTTACTGTTCTGAATGGTCCATATCAGGAAGCCCAAACATAGGATCTTCTTTTAAAAATTCAAGAACTCTGCCTGGGGACCTCGACAAGAACTTTCCATTACAATTTCTCCTGGGCCCGGGTTTTATGAATGATAAGACAGAATTTAGCAGCCCAAGATGAGGGATTAATATTTAATGTTCTTTGCTAAAGGAATTTTGAAAGCCTAATGTTCACATTTTCTGATGTTTTCTATCTATAGTCATAGTATATTGTTTCAATCTCTGCAGTAATAATATTTTTACTCCTCTCAGTCCCCAAAGTGATGTATCAATGTTCAAAATTCCTTAGTCACGTGGCATATCATCAATATTTGTTTTCTGCAACTATCTTCTTTCCAAGTTTGTTGCCTTCCTTGTTCTTGACCTCCCAGCTTCTCCCTTACTATGTCACGGTTTGATTTAATGGGAAGAATCAAGAGTCCTGAAGTGCAGGCTCCACATTGTGCTAATGAAAAACATTCCATAGTTTCAAGAAAACTAAGCACAGTAGCAAACGTTTCCAGTTCCACTTCAGTAGAGAAGGTACAGAACACAGACCTCTCGGGTGTGAGGCCTCCTGCTAAGACTTCAACAGACGCCTCAAGCCAACTGCACATAGGAAAACAAAGCCACCTTTTTTTCTATTACACTTTAAGTATGTTACTTGGTTTCTCCAAGCTTGGGGTACATTTTGCTTAGATCTTTAAAGGAAAAGATGATTAGGTACTACTCAAGTACCACCAAAATGGAAATGAAAAACATGAACATTAAAAAATGTTGCTGCTGGGCATAGTGGTGCACGCCTGTAGTCCCAGCAGCTCGGGAGCTGAGGCAGGATCACCGTGTGTTCAAAGCCAGCCTCAGCAATTTAGCAAGGCCCTAAGCAACCCTGTCTCTAAATGAAATACAAAAAAGGGCTGGAGATGTGGCTCAGTGGTTAAGTGCCCCTGAGTTCATTCCCCAGGACCAAAAAAAGAAATGGGTTGCTAAACTGGTTACTTCAGAACCATTTTGATCTTCATATTAAAGACCAGAAACAAACAATATTCATAACCATCTAATGAAACAGCCAAGTTGCTTAGGAGTCAAAAAGCCCCATATATCATTAACCATTGTGAAAACCATAACCTAAACAAGTGCACATGTTACAGAGTTGAGTTAGCAGGAGGAAAAAAAAAATCCTTTTACCTTGGCAAAAGTTGAGATGTCACAGAAATAAGTTCCTATCTTCTGTGATTGTCCTGAATCCATTTATACACTAAAGAACTGCTAATTCCAAGTCTGAAATTTAAGATTAATGTGAATGGAAAGACTGTACACATCTGAACTTTACATTGCTATAACAATTTCAGGATACTGCCATTCTGAAATGCATTTTGCCATGTTGTCATTTTGTTTTATTATTTTATTTTTGTTCAGGACACCAAGAGGGTACCTGGCATGTCACATGGTGCAAGAGAGGTAGCCAGCAGCCAGCAAGAAAATGGTTTGTTTCAGAAAAGATAAGAAATGTGATCATTTTTTTAAAGAAGGAGGTAAAGTTAGTTTGTTTTTCTAAGCAGTTGAGAACAAGATCATTGATCAAAAGCAAAACCAGAATGGTCTTTATTTTGTTCACATGAAGCTTACCATGTGATTTTAGTCTTTTATACCCTGTCCAACTGTTAGATATAAACTTCTGCTATTTCTACAGGTGCATTTTCCAATGTGTAGTGTATCAGGAATTATGAATCTTGTGCCCAGTTATTCTATACTATTGGAAACTATCTCCTTGAAGTGTGGGTTAGTTCAGCTTTCTAATTATTAGAGACTTACAATGAGTGAAATTCTAATACACACTACAACATGGATAAACTCTACAATGAGTGAAACTTCTATGGAGTAACAAATTGGAACTTTGTTAACCTGTCCACAGTTATCTCAGATTCAGCCAAAACAGTGTCACCTTCCATCTTATAATACCAGAAAAAAATCCCACGGATAGGAAATGAGAAAGGAACAAAAAATATTTTGATCAAATAATGGGATGGAACTATTTTTTAACCATTATTTTTCCTTATTCTATAGCTATCTTATTATATGCCTATCTATAGTGTGGAAGTTGAAAAAATAATGGAATATTCAGTTATTAATTTTGATCCTGTATGTAGTCAGAAAGTATGATTGCTTCTGATTCTGAGAAGATACCCCTGTTTAAATTGATTTATGTGTATTTGTATAGCATATGCAGGAAGATGGGGTGCCTGCTATCTTGTGATATGAGAAGGAAGAGAGAGTGAAATTTTTTTCCCCAAATATCTGCTTTTAAAAAATAAAGAGTAAAATAACCCAAGACTTTATTAGTATTGACCATGAATAGAAACTCACTGCGTTTATGGTTCATTTTTTCCAAATATCAAGAGCTAAAAAATTACTTACTTAAAAAGATAACGTCAAGGGATTCTAACAAACATGTGAACACTAATGTTCGTAGAGTATTATTCACAGTAAACACAAAGTAAAACCAATCTGAGGGTCCATCTTCAGATGAGTGGACCTTTTGAAATATGGAATACATTGCAAGGAATGTTATTCAAACCTAAAGAATGGAATTCTAATACATACTACAACATGGATAAATCTTGAAAACTTTATGCTCAATGAAATAAGCCAGACACAAAAATCACAAATATTTGTATGCTTTTACTTATCTCAATAAGAAAATTTATAGAGATGGGAAGCATGATAGAGTTTGCCAGGGATGTGGGGCAGCAGGAAGAGTGGGAAGTTAGTGCATCGTGTGCACACTGGGATGACAAAAACAAATCCTGGAAATGGGCGATGCTTGCCCAACATTGTGAAAGTACTTAATGCCATTGAACTGAACATTTGAAAATAATTAAAGTGAGTTTTTAAGAAGCCTCTAATAAAATCTGACTAGCATTTCCAAGATAAAAAAAGAAGTCATCTTCCAATTTAAAGCATCTAACAAGACATCCATTGTTTGACAAAATAATTTATCATGCACATTTTATTCTAACATAAAAGAGATTCATATAAGTCCCTGTGTGATGATGCAGAATATTTTCTAGCTGCTGGGCTGTCCAGATCCCATTAGCTCTTCATTCTTGAGACATTCAGGGATAGACTTGTACATTTTGGGGAAACTGTCAATCAACCTGTATGCCTCTTTGTGCCATTAAGTGTTGTCTTTGAATCATGGGTTGGTTAACATATGTAGTTGTTCTTTTTCATGGTTACCATAGAAACTGGGTAGTCATGATGTTTTGAAAAGACCAGCAGAGAATGTAAGAATGTACAATAAAAGTTAACTTGTTTCATGGTTCATAATTTCTTCCAGCTGTCTCTCCATTTGTGATGATTATTATGTTCACGTTGGGAGTATAAACATACAACAAGAAGGGCTCTGGTGACTCTGGCCAATAAGGAATCTCACCCCTAAAAGACTTTCCTCCCAACCTATTTCCCTGAAAGATTTGTAATAGAAACACATGACACAAGTGATATGTAAAGTTCAGGTGTTTTCAATTACTTCCCTCCTGTGATCAGCAGTTTTCTAGATCCAAAACATGTTTCAACTCAGAACATGTTGTTTTGAAGATGTTGTATTTGAAGACTGTTTCAGGAAAATTTTCATCTGCATCTCTGATTCATTGATGCTTCATCGATAAAATATCTCAGCTCTTCTTCACAAGTATTTCCTGGATTGGTCGTCAAAGCTATGGTACAGTTAAGTATTGCTTACTTTTGTGAAGCATGCTCTTAAAAACTGTATAACCTTTTGCCTTTGCAAGAGAAAAGAGGGGGAAAAGCTTAGCTCTGGGACTTACAGTAGATTCCTTGTCAGTTACCTCACTGCAGAATATTCCAGCACAATGCCTAAACTTCCTTCTTGGTCAGGTCTTCGGTCTCTCTCAGATGGTGTAAATTGGAGAAAAGAGACCCACTTCTGCTTCATTAGTTGCCTATATGTCAAATACAGGCTAGACTATTCAGAGAATATTAAAAAAATGTGTTTAGAGCATTTTATTTTAACTTTCTATGAATGGAAGTTATAAGATTGATTTTTATGTTTGAGCAGTCTTGGATAGCAGTGAGCTTTACTGCTTTATTATTACTGTTTACAGCTTACATGCCACACCCTATTTACAAACATCTTAAAGCCAAGGACAGTGGTGCCTGCCTGTAATCCCAGGGGCACCGGAGTCTGAGTCAGGAGGATCATAAATTGAAGGCCAGTCTCAGCAACTAAGTGATGAGATCCTAAGCAACTTAGCAAGACCCTGTCTCAAAATAAAAAATAAAAAAACTGGGCATATAGCTAGCTCAGTGGTTTACTTTTTGGTACAAGGGTTCAATCCCCTGGTAATAAAAAGTAAAAAAATAAAAAACAAAAATACCTTACAGCAATTGTAATTTTTTCATTAACATTTGAATGATCATTGTTAAATCATTCACTTTAGGAAAACAATCTCATCTACAGATGAATAAACTAAATTATAATGAAAAAGAAACAAGAACTTTTATCTATACTAAATAATCCACAAAAGGTGAACATTTTAAGCAGCGCCCCCCCAAAAAAATACACACATGCATGCACTGTAGCTTTGGCAGGAAATAGTGAAAGAAATTATGAAAGAGTAAACACTGTTCTTGTGGTAGGGTATATTTGCTTAATTGTTAATTAACTGGGAAGAGGAATCCACATTTTCAGAGTATCGGGGCTAGAGTTCTCTCAGGCAGTACTACTCTTGGCACTTTCTTTCAACTCCCAGTACAGGTGACATTAATATTTAACTCTCTGAGAAAGTTTTAAATTTGTAGTAACAATAATGGCATTGAGGGAGATATTAGTCAAGGGTACAAAGTTTCAGTTAAACAGGATGAATGAGTTCCAAAGATCTTAGTAACTACATGGTGACAGTAATTAATAGATATCACATTCTTTGAAAATTACAAAGAGAGTAGACCTTAAATGTTTTAACCACAAAAGAATAAATATGTGGGCTGGGGATGTGGCTCAAGCAGTAGCGCGATCGCCTGGCATGCATGAGGCCCAGGTTCGATCCTCAGCACCACATACAAACAAAGATGCTGTGTCCGACAAAAACTGAAAAATAAATATTAAAAAATTCTCTCTCTCTCTCTCTTTAAAAAAAGAATAAGTATGTGAAGGGATAGACATTAAACTTGTTTTAATCATTTCACAATTATGTATATGTATCAGAATATCAAGTTGTACCTTATAAATAAATGCAATTTTATTTGCCAATTATTCCTTAGTAAAGCTGGGGGCAGGGAAGAAAACCAATGACTTTGTACTTAAATAATGAAAGTATCTCCACTCAATTATCTATGGTTATTAAAGTGCTAACTTGAAATACATCTATATAGATATTGTATTAGTCCATTTTCTGTTACTATAACAAAATACCTGAAGCAGGTTAACTTTATTATAGAGAGAAGATATTTATTTAACTCATAGTTTTGAGGCTGAACATTTAGGATCAGGTGATCCCATAGGGTCAGCCTCTAGAGAGGGCTTTAATGACAGATGGTGTCACTATGGCAGGAATGTATGCCAGAGGAAGACATTCACATTTCAAAACAGAAAGCCAAAAAGCATCCAGGATTTAGACTCTCATAATGCTTTCTTGTAAGAACTAACTCAATGTTCCATGATAACAACCTTAATCCTTTCCAAAGACACTTCCCCCAGTGACCTAAGGACATTCTACCAAGCTGGACCTCTTCAGGAACATGCCGTCTCTTAACCTTGCTATACGAAGCACCAAAGCTCCAACACATGAACCCTTGGGGACACAAAGACCACATCCAAATCATAGCAGAGATAGTCATAATACATTCATATTTTTACAAGGTATTATAATATAAATTTTGTTATACACACACACACAATATGTTTTTTTATGGTACGAGGGATTGAACTCAGGGACACTCAACCACTAAGCCACATCCCCAGCCCTATTTTGTATTTTTATTTAGAGACAAGGTCTCACTGAGTTGCTTAGTGCCTCACTGTTGCTGAGGCTGGCTTTGAACTTATGATCCTCCTGTCTCAGCCTCCCAATCCTCTGGAATTACAGGCATGTGCCACCATGCCTGGCTTGTTATATTTTTGAAATTTACTTTCCTAATATCTTATTTCTCTCAGGCTAATGTTATTGTCAGTATGTTTAATCACTTGAGATTATCAGCCTGTTATTTAAATTTTATGGCACTACAAGAAAACATAAAAATTCTGGAACTGTTTGAGAAAGGATTATCTCTCCTAATTAGGTTACATAAGTCTCTGTATTCTGGTCCTGAAAAAAAAAGAAATGATTTCTCTAAATAACAAGTAAATACATTACGAGGTAGCCAAATTTTGCTTTAATATTGCAATGGGACAGATAGATAAGAATAGTGGGAGCAAGAGGTTAAGGTAATAATTTTATAAAATGGGCCCACAGTGTTGACCCCCACATGCTTTCTTTGCCAGAAAGCTAGCCACCTGCAGTTCCACCTGGCCTGTGTGGACCGGCTCTGTCAAACTGAGGCAGGAGTAAAGATCCAACAGTCAGTGTAGGTAATGAATGATGGGAGTCGAGAAGATGGCGACTGGTTATCAAGGACAGAACAGTGGGTTCTTAACCTCGTGCTCCTGGGCACTCTGAGTTGCTAAGATTAACCTCACAGCTAGAGCTCCTTGTGTTCTCAGTCACAGGGAGAAAAAGAGAAGACAATGATAAGGGGGTTTCTGAGGTCTGTAAAGAGCAAGACCCAGCTCCTCCCATGGGCTTTTGGCTCTGAAGCCACACTTCTCTTTGGAGAAATCTGTCTCTATCACTTTCTTAAATAAAACCTGCTCTCTATACTTGCCTCAGTGTTTCTTGGGTGGTTAATCTTCAACACCAGGGAATAAGGAACTGTTCCTGATTTCCAATGGACTGGTATCAATAATACCAGATTGCAAAGGTCAGTAATAAAACTCTCCTAATTTTGATCTGCATCACACATCGTATTTTATGTTAGTCAATGAATAACTTGAGTTCAGATTTAGAAGAGGCATATAGTAACCATGTTATGGTTTGGATGTGAGGTATCCCCCCTAAAGCTCATGTGTGAGACAATGAAGAAGGTTTAGAGGAGAAATGTTCTGGCTCTGAGAGCCTTAATCCAATCATGAATCAATCTCTGATAGGGTTAACTGAAAGTGGGTAGGGTGTGGCTGGAGGAGGTGGGTCATTTCAGGGGTGATTTTGGGATATATATTTTGTACCTGGTGAGTGGAGTGAGTCAGTCTCTGCTTACTGATTATCATGTGAGCTACTTCCCTCTACCACACTTTTCCACCATGACGTTCAGCCTCACCTCAAGCCCCAAGGAATGGAGCTGGTTATCTATGGACTGAGACCTTTGTAACTGTGGCCCACAAACTTTTCCTCCTCTGCAGTGGTTCTGGTTGGGACTTTTAGTCACAGGAAAAAAAAAAAGCTAAAACAAACCAAGAACATAACTGCCATATGTTTTTCAAGTTCACATCCTATATTGCCTGTTATGCTGAAAATAATTATGGGAACCATGGACTCAAGGTAGGGAAGATGCCCCCTCCCAGGGAGGCTTATTCACATAATATCCTGACAGCATGTTCATATCCAAATCATCCTCCCAGCTGGGCAGCTGGGCTTCCTCACCCATGGTACTTAGGTTCCTAGAGTGAACTAAGAAGAAGCAACCTATTCCTTAGGGTCTGGAGGCAGAGACTGACAATAGCACTCTATTGTGTTCCAATAGTCAAGTAGTTACAGAGCCCAGGTTCACAGGGAGCAAACAGATCTCACCTCCCATCAAAGATGTGTCAAAGAATTTTGTTTTAAAACCACTCTTGTATGTATATTTTCCAGTAAATGCAAACCACCTTTCAATTTGATCTTGTCTTCTCCAAATTGAGAAAATAAAATAAATCCCCAAATTGAGTTGGTGGACCCACTGAATCCTGATGTTTCCAAGTATGACAACAAAACAGGCCAGAAATTGTGGTCCTCTTTATTTAGGTGGATATTGGAAGTTTAATTGAAGAAAAGGAAACAAGTATTTCTCTTAAGCAACAATTGGCTGTAGAGATTATAAATTGCCTCAATTACCTCTTGAACTACCTTTTTAGGTACACTCTATTTACCTCCTCAAATCACCAAATCCATCTAGATTCTCTGGATATGCTATAAAAGGCATGTACTTGTCTGTTTAGTTTTATAGGTTTATTTTTCCTCTTGTACATTTTTATCATCAGTTATTTTTTGAGTATTCTACTAAGCACTGGAATAAAAATAATGCATAGTTGATACTTTTGTGGAAATCATGGACTGATGGGAAACATACTGGCAACCAAATATGTAAAGAACCATAGAAATACTGGAGATCCTGGAGACCCAAGATGGCGGGCCAGAGGGAGGTAGCATTCTGCTTCGCTCAGTGACCTGGGATTCAATTCAAGTTGTGAGAATACAAGCTTCTTTGCAAGTGATATTCCTGCCCCTCATGCAGAAAGCACTATGCTTGTCCAGGGCTCCAGGCCTCAGTGTCATGGACAGAAAATCCTGTAGGTTCTCTGGAGAATGAAAAATTGCAGAAAGGTGACAGGTTGCTGATTTTTGAGAGATGGATAAAATCAGGTTAAAGGAGAAAAAGAGCTGATCAGGACACACAGCAAACACATGGAATGCACTGGAAATTTTGAGTAATGGTCATGTATATTGGTGTGTGTAGAATATAGAACAGAGAAGGAACAAGGAGATGAGGCTAGAATGGTGGATTGGAGCAAATTGTGAGTGAGCATCATGCTCAGGGCCAAGTGTTTGAACTTGCTTCTACAAGTTATAGAAGGGAAATTAAATAAGGCTATTGAATAGCAAGAGATGGAGATAAAATTTGTTTCACTATATAGTATGATGGTTACTTTTCTAAAAAAAATCAATTTTTCTGAACTTGTTTTTTGTTTCATAATACATGCTTTAAAACACCCCCCCCCATAAAAAACTCAGGCGCTGTGGTGCACACCTGTAATGCCAGTGATGTAAGAGGCTGAGGCAGGAGGATCACAAATTCAAGGCCAGCCTCTACAACTTTGTAAGATCCTATTTCAAAACAAAGCAAAACAAAAGGACAGGGGATATAGTTCAGTTGTAGGGTGCTCTGGTTTCAATTCCCAGTACTGCAAATCAAAACCATAAACAACAGCAACAAAATGTTTCAATGAGAAAAAAAATATGGAGTAAAGCATTTCTAGCTATCCATGTATAGTTACATTGATCAAATAGAGTGTTTGATTTCAACTAACTTTGGCTTCAAAGTAAATGTCTGTCCTTACTATTAGCATAGGCCTCCTAAAATTCTCATCTTTATTATCTACTATTAGGATGAAGAAAATATAAAATTTTCAAAGCAGTCATGGTTTGAATGTCAGCTCCCTCCACCAAAAAAAAAAAAATCACTATGTCACTGTGCCCACTAGTTAATAAGCTACATACTATATAAACTCCATTGTGAAAATATGCTATAGAAAAATCACCATGTTCAAGGAGTTGGAAGGGAAGAGATATATAAAAATGGTGGGAATACAAGGTTAAGAGAATAATAAAATGGGCCTGCTGTGTTGCCTTCCACATGCTTTCTTTGCCAAAAAGCAATTTGCTTGCAGCCCACCTGGCCTACGTGGACAGAATATATCACATTCCTCAGCAAACTGAGGCACAGATGAAGGTCACTGTAGGTAAAGAATGATGGGGGTCAAGAGAGGATGACAACTGGTTATCAAAGAACAATAGGTGATTAACCTCCCATCATGCTACTGGGCACTCTGGATTGCTAACAATTAACTTCTATGTCCCTGCCCTTGGTCACGTATATGGGAAAGAAAGGGAAGATATAATTAAAAAGAGGGGTCCTGGAGATCCAAGATGGAGGGCCAGAGGGAGGTAACATTCTGCTTCGCTCCGTGACCTGGGATTCAAGTTGTGAGAATATAAGCTTCTCTGCAAGTGATATTCCTGCCCCTCATGCAGGAAGCCTGGTACTTGTCCAGGGCTCAGTGGACAGCAGTGGACATTGTCCCCTATGTGCAGTAGCCAGCCCATACTCGGGGCACTTAACATAGGCTCTGAAGTCACCCAACACTGCAAGCCACAGAGCTGACTGCTGAAATCATCATCAAACACCATCACTGACCTCCTTCCACCTGATCCGACACCCCACCACTGAAAGCAGGAGCCTCCATCTTGAGTGACCTTCATCACCATCTTCCAGGTACCCAGTTTCTAACTCCCCCCTCTCCCCAGTAGCTGCTAACCCGGCACAGTGACACCTGTTACCTTCACCATCCTGAAGGCAGAGAGACCAGCTAACAACGGATGATCCCCCCCTATTGGTTGAAAAGGGAAGCAGGAGAGATACTGATGATCTACCCAAACAAGCCCTGTGTTTTCAAGATTTTTTTCCCTTGCTCTCTCCTTTCTCCCACCCTCACATCCCCAACATATGTGAAACCAAGTACTTTGCATTGATTAGGATTATGAGGATGGGGACATATTAATAGTATATTACGGTTGTGTTGTTCATTATTTTTATTCTTTGTAAATTTTTTCTTTTTCTTTTTTTCCACCTATTTCTGCTATTTTAACCCTTTTTATTTTTCTTGATATGTATGTGTGTTATTTTATGTACTCTACTTTCTTCCCACTTAATTGTCTACCCAAATTTACCTCCTTTCCTTTCTCCTATTACTAATCTTCCTCTTTAGATTTCTCTTTCACACTTCTTAAGATACAATAAGTCTATATCCTCACCTCCTACCTCCTCAGCATATCATCCTACTCCTCATGCCAAGTTCTTTGTGTACCACCAGAAACCATAAACCATTTTACAAACCTACTGAGCATGTTGTAGATAATAATTGAATTCATCATTTCTGTACATTATGACCAAACTGTAAACATCTTATTAGCAAACATTTGTTTTTAGGGTGTATAATGGGATCTGATAACATTGTCCTTCACCTCAAAGGAGAAGTATTAGATCCTACAGGGACACTATAATCCTATAGAGTAAAAACAGTAATGCCTGGGATCCACAGTGCTAGAAGGGAAGACACACAGCAATATGGAAAGACAAGGGAAGAAAGTGCCCCAAACAAATCAAGATACCACATTATTAGAATCCATGGTTAGCACAATGGAAGATATAACAGAGAAGGATTTCAGGATGTACATAATTAAAACGTTGTGTGAGGGCTGGGGATGTGGCTCAAGCGGTAGCACACTCACCTAGCATGCGTGCGGCCAGGGTTCAATCCTCAGCACCACATACAAATAAAGATGTGTCTGCCCAAAACTAAAAAATAAACATTAAAATTCTCTCTCTCTCTAAAAAAAATAAATAAATAAAATAAAATGTTGTGTGAATTAAAGGATGATATAAGAGAGCAAATACAGGAAGCAAAAGATCATTTTGACAATGAACCACATAAATAAATACAGGAAGCAAAAGTTTACTTTAATAGGGAGATAGAGGTTCTAAAATTAAACAACAAAAAAAACAACAACAAAACCCAGAAATCCTTGAAATGAAACTATAAACCAAATTAGAAGTTCAATTGAAAGCATCATCAACAGATTAGACCACTGGGAACACAGAACCTCAGACAATGAAGACAAAATATATAATCTTGAAAACAATGTAGAACACACAGTGAAAATGGTAATAAACCTTGAGCAGAACATGGGATAGCATAAAAAGACCAAATTTAAGAGTTATTGGGATAGAGGAAGGAATAGAGTTCCAAACCAAAGGAATGAGCAATCTATTCAATGAAATAATAACAAAAAGTTTTAAACATGAAGAATGAATTGGAAAACCAAATTCAAGAGGCTTACAGGACGCCAAATGTACAAAATCACAACAGATCAACAACAAGTCACATTATAACGAAAATGCCTAGCATACAGAATAAGGAGAAAATACTAAGCCACAAGACAAAGGAATCAGATTACAAATAGGGGGAAACTGATTAGAATATGTGCAGATTTTTCAACCCAGACCCTGAAAGCTAGAAAGTTCTGGAACAACATATATCAAGCTCTGAAAGAAAATGGATGCCAATCAAGAATCTTATATCCATCAAAATTAAGCTTTAGATTTGATGATGAAATTAAAACCTTCCTTGTTAAACAGAAGTTAAAAGATTTTACAACTCAACAGCCTACACCAAAGAACATCCTCAGCAAAATATTCCATGAAGAGGAATTGAAAAATAATAATGAAAATCGAGGCTGGGGATGTGGCTCAAGTGGTAGCGTGCTCGCCTGGCATGCGTGCTGCCCGGGTTTAATCCTCAGCACCACATACAAACAAAGATGTTGTGCCCGCTGAAAACTGGAAAATAAATATTAAAATAAAATTCTCTCTCTCTAAAAAAACAAAAACAATGAAAATCAACAATCAAAAGTTTGTTTTTTGAAAAAATAAAGGGAGATATTACAGTAAAGGAAAAATTATTCAAAGGAGAAACCAAGTTAAATACCAAAATAAATAAAAATGGCTGGAAATATAAATCATGTCTCAATTATAACCTTGAATGTTAATGGCCTAAACTGACCAATCAAAAGGTGTAGACTAGCAGATTGGATTAAAAAAAAAAAAGACCCAACAATATGCTGCCTCCAAGAGACTCATAAAAAAAGACATCCACAGAATGAAGGTGAAAGGTTGGGAAAAATCACACCACTCACATGGACTACAAAAGCAAGCAAGGGTTTCCATCCTCATATCAAATAAAATAGACTTCAAGCCAAAGTTGATCAAAAGGATAAAGAAGGATATTTCATACTGCTTAAGCAAACAATTCATCAACAAGACATAACAATTATAAATTTATATGTCCCAAACAATGGAGCATTAACATTCATTAAACATACTCTTCTCAGGTTCAAGAGTCAAATAGACCACAACACAATAATCCTGGGTGACTTTCACCGCTGGATAGATTGTCCAAAAAAAAAAAAAAAAAAAAAAACAAAGAAACTCTAGAACTCAATAATACAATCAATAACTTAGACTTGACTGACATATATAGAATATTTCATCCTTCAACGAGAGAATACACTTTCTTCTCAGCAACACATGGATCCTTCTCTAAAATAGACCATATATTATGCCACAAAGAAACTCTTAGCAGATATAAAAAAGTAGAGATACTACCCTGCATTTTATCAGATCATAAAGGAAAGAAATTAGAAATCAATGGTAAAATAAAAAATAAAAGCTACTCCAACACTTAGAGACTAAATAATATGCTACTGAATGAACAGTGGGTTGCAGAAGACATCAAGGAGGAGATTTAAAAAATTTTAGAGGTGAATGAAAACACAGATACAACATATTGAAATCTCTGAGACACTATGAAAGCAGTTCTAAGAGGAAAGTTCATTTCATGGAGTTCATTCATTAAAAGAAGAAAAAGTCAACAAATAAGTGACTTAACACTACATCTCAAAGCCCTAGAAAAAAAGAGCAAATCAACCCCAAAAGCAGCAGAAGACAGGAAATAATTAAAATCAAAGCTGAAATCAATGAAACTGAAACAAAAGAAACCATTGAAAAAATTGACAGAACAGAAAGTTTGTTTTTTGAAAAAATAAATAAAATTGACAGACCCTTAGCCATGCTAATAAAGAGTAGGAGAGAGAAAACTCAAATCACTAACATACATGATGAGAAAGGAAATACCATGACAGACACTACAAAAAAACAGAAGATAATTAGAAATTATTTTGAAAACCTGTACTCCAATAAAACAGAAAATATCAAAGGCATTGACAAATTTCTAGAGTCATATAATTTGCCCAAATTGAATCAGAATGATATGCACAATTTAAACAGATCAATTTCAACTGATAAAATAGCAGAAACCATCAAAAGTCTACCAACCAAGAAAAGCCCAGGTCAGATGGATACACAGTTGAGTTCTACAAGACCTTTAAAGAAGAACTAATACCAAACTCTTCAATTTATTTTATGAAATAGAAAAAGAGGGAGCACTTCCAAACTCATTCTATGAGTCCAATATCACCCTGATTCCAAAACCAGGCAAAAACACATCAAAGAAAGAAAACTTCAGACCAATATCTCTAATGAATATATATGCAAAAATTCTCAATAAAATTCTGTCAAATTGAATACAAAAACATATCTACTATCAAGAGGGGTTCATCTCAGGGATGCAAGGTTGGTTCAACATACGCAAATGAATAAATGTAATTCATCAAATCAATAGACTCAAAGATAAGAATCACATGATCATCTCAATAGATGCAGAAAAAGCATTCAACAAAATACAGCACTAGAAAAACTAGGGACAACAGGATCCTATCTCAGCATTATAAAAGCTATCTATGCTAAGGCCCAGGCCAACATCATTCTAAATGGAGAAAAATTGAAAGCATTCCCTCTAAAAACTGGAATAAGACAGGAATGCCCTCTTTCACCACTTCTATTTAACATAATTCTTGAAACACTGGCCAGAGCAATTAGACAGACAAAAGAAATTAAAGGGATACAGATAGGAAAAGAAGAACTCAAATTAGCACTATTTTCGGACAATATGATTGTATACCTAAAAGATCCAAAAAATTCCACCAGTAAACTTCTAGAATTAGACGAGATCCGGTGCGTTCAGGGTGGTAAAGGTAGCAGAATACAACAATTACTAATTGGGCATTATGTAAAATTGTGGATGTGTAACCGACGTGATTCTGCAATCTGCATTTGGGGTAAAATTGGGAGTTCATAACCCACTTCAATCTAATGTATGAAATATGATATGTCAATAGCTTTGTAATGTTGTGAACAACCAATAAAAAAAAATAAAATTAAAAAAAAACTTCTAGAATTAGTAAAGGAATTCAGCAAACTAGCAGGATACAAAATCAACACCCATAAATCAAAGGCATTTCTGTATATCAGTGACAAATCCTCAGAAATGGAAACTACTCCATTTACAATAGCCTCAAAAAATAAAATACTTGGTAATCAACCTAACAAAATAGGTGAAAGGCCTCTATAATGAAAACTACAGAACACTAAAGAAATAAACTAAAGAAGACTTTAGAAGATGGAAAGATCTCCCTTGCTCTTGGATAGGCAGAATTAATATTGTCAAAATGACCATACTACCAAAAGCACTATACAGATTTAATGCAATTCCAATCAAAATACCAATAACATTCCTCATAGAAGTAGAAAAGCAGTCATGAAACTCATTTGGAAAAATAAGAGACCCAGAATAGCTAAAACAATCCTTAGCAAGAAGAGTGAAGCAAGTGGCATCACTATACCAGAACTTAAAGTATACTACAGAGCAATAGTAACAAAAACAGCATGTTATTGGCACCAAAATAGACTGGTAGACCAATGGTACAGAATAGAAGACACAGACAATAACCCACATAATTACAGTTATCTTATATTTGAAAAATGTGCCAAAACATACACTGGAGAAAAGATAGCCTCTTCAACAAATGGTGCTGGGAAAACTAGAAATCCAGATGCAACAAAATGAAATTAAACCCCTATCTCTCACCATGCACAAAACTTAACTCAAAGTGGATTAAGTACCTGGGAATGAAACCAGAGACCCTGCATCTAATAGAAGAAAAAGTAAGCCCTAAATCTCCATCATATCGAATTAGGCCTCTACCTCCTTAATAAGATTACTATAGCTCAAGAATTAAAATCAAGAATTAGTAAATATGATGGATTCAAATTAAAAATCTTCTCAGCAGAAGAAACAATTAGGTGAATAGAGAGTCTACATCTTGGGAGCAAATTTTTACCACTTTCAAAACAGAGCACTAACTCTAGGGTATATAAAAAACCCAAAAAGCTAAACACCATAATAACAAATAACCCAATCAATAAATGGGCCAAGGAACTGAACAGACACTTCTCAGAAGAGGATAGCCAATCAATCAATAAATATATGAAAAAATGTTCATCATCTCTAGCAATCAGAGAAATGAAAATCAAAACTACTGTAAGATTTCATCTCACTCCAGTCAGAATGGCAGCTATTATGAAAACAAACAACAATAAGTGTTGTCAAGGATGTGTGAAAAAAGGCACACTCGTTTTGCTGGTGGGACTGCAAAATGGTGCAGCCAATATGGAAAGCAGTATGGAGAATCCTTGGAAAACTGAGAATGGAACCACCGGCTCTCCCACTCCTTGGTCTATACCCAAAGGACTTAAAAACAGCATACTACATGAATACAGCCACATCAATGTTTGAAGCAGCACAATTCACAATAGCTAACCTGTGGAATCAACCTACATGCCTGTCAGTAGATGAATGGATAAAGAAATTGAGGTATATATACACAACAAAATATTACTCAGCAATAAGAGAATAAAATCATGACATTTGCAGGTAATGGATGTAGTTGGAGAATATTATGCTACGTGAAGTTAGCCAATCCCCAAAATAACAAATGCCAAATGTTTTCTCTGATGTAAGGATTCTGATTCATATTGGGGTTGGGAGAGGATATATGGGAAAATTGGATGAACTCTAGATAAGGCAAAGGGGAGTGAGAGGAAAGGAGGGATTTTGCAAAGGGTGTATAAAAGATGGTGGAGTGAGATGGACATCATTACCCTAAGTACATGTATGAAGACACAAATGGTGTGAATATACTTTGTATACAATCAGAGATAAGAAAAAAATGTGTTTTATATGTATAACATGAATTGTAATGCATTCTGCTGTCATTTACAACAAATTAGAATTCAAAGATAAAATTTAAAAAATAAAATTTAAAAAGTACCTTTTGAGAACAAAAACAAAAATGCAATTTCTCTCATGCCAAATTTTGACCTATGGGATCAATAAATAAATTACTCGCCCCCAAGAAAAAGAGGAGGTCCTGGGGCCTATTAAAGAGCAAGATGCCCCTCCAGTCCACAGACACCCAACTCTGGAGCCCTTTCCCTTCAGGGAACTCTGTCTCTGTCCCTTTCTTAAATACAACTTGCTTTCTATGCTTGCCTCAGCATTATTTAGGCATTTAGTTTTCCACACTGGGGAACAAGAACCTGTTCCTGATCTCCAAGACCAGTATCGGAGTTGTCTCAGGAATTAGAGACTTAATCAGGAGGAAGACTGGAGGTATGAACCTAAATTAAAATTTTTGCTTGAATCACTATTCAAGTAAGCTTAGTGGAGTATAAGGAGATAATCTTCTCATCTTAAGAAGACTTTTGAAAAAATATGTTGATTGACCCATTTGCTTTTCTAACCTTGTCCTGTTAGTTTAACCAGAACTGAGCTCAAATCACTGTTCAAGTTCCTACAATGACGCCTACTCTTTAAGTTTGATATTTAAAGTGATCTCTAGAAGACATCATCTTGGATTTCTAATCACTCCTTTTGGTATTTATTTTTACTGTATCCATTAGCACTTCATTTTTATGTAAATTAATTATAACTTCCAAAATATTTCTAAGGATTCCAGCTTGCCAGGGTTACCTTATTTTAAAATTCTAAGAAAAAAATTTTTGATTTGTCATCTGCGCCTCTCCCTCACTTCAATGTCTCTTCCAGTAGTTCTGGGGATTGTTGATTCTTCAAGGAATTGAGTTTCCCTGGCCACTAAAGACCTTCTGCTGAATTCTCTCTGGCCTGTTCTTGTCTTCTGCTTGTAGTCCTTTCCCTGAAGCACATTTCGTCTGGTGGACAATGTAGGAATCTCCACACCCTGTAGTGTTTTTATTCTTAAGGCTGGATATGTCCAACATGCATTGCCTCAGAACAAGAGAATTTAGCAAATAACAAAACTGAAGTTTAACATCTCTGTTCTGAGTCTTGGGTTTTTTGGGGGGTGGGGAATCCCCAGGTTTAGGAACTTCTCAGAGACTTTGCATGAATGCATAATGCTCCATCAACTTTCCTTCTCAGCCTCATTTCCTAAGCTTCATAGTTCAGTTCTAACTACCCCCTGGCCCTCCTCACCACTGTACACTTTCCTATTAATTCTCTTTTAGAAAAATTACCTTTCTGGTGTTTTTTGTTGTTGTTTTTGTTTGTTTTTTACATTTTTTGTTATTCTTTTTTCAAAAGTAGCACAGATTTTAAATTCTAAAAATAATGTCTTCTGCACAGTTTACTACACCCATGGCCCCATTCTCTAATCAGCCTTTTAACTTCATCAGTTATAAAATGGTGCCTAGGTGCCTAGGTGCCTAGAACCCAGGTTTCTAAGAAAAAGGAAGAAGTTGCCAGCTTCTTAGGGTCTGAAATGTGATTTGGTCATGTTCCATAATGGTGCCATTTGGCAATTGTTTTATGGAAAGGGGATGAAAAGGGACTGATTAAGCACCTGCTCTTAATCAGCCACTGAACTAGATTCTTTAGTTCCCATTTTATCTGCAGGTGACATATAGGATTCCTAATAGCAGCAGTCAGAGCTCAATGGAAGCTTTTCCATTTACATCTGGCAAGTGCCCTAAGGTTCACTTTGGCCAATTGTGTACTCCATTTCTCTTTCATAAAGGCATGCGACTTTGCCTACTGGTACCCTGGAGAAAGCTAATCAAAGACGAGTCCATAAGCAATTGCATTGTGTCAGCCAAGAGCTTGTTATAAATCCTTCATTTTAGGACCTACCCCAAACCTACAATTAGAATTCACATTTTAATTCTGTTCCTGGGTGGTTAATGTGCACATCAAAGTTAAGGAAACACTAATCTACTCAGTATATTATTAGGTTCACAGAATATTCACAAACACTGGTTAAGGTCCATATTGAACTGAGTCCATTAGAGGATGTTGATGGCTCTATATCCTCAGAAGGAAAAGCAAAATAGTTTAATAGTGCTAGAGTAAAGAGGAAGCAATGGCTTTTATCTGAAATTAAGCTCTTTGCAAAAATTTGATGAGTGACTTTCATGTTTTCAGTTCCCTTTCACATCTCTACAAGATAAGCATTCCTTTTTTTCTATATTAGTTTAAATACTTCACTTCTAACTTTCATTTTGCTTTTTGCCCTGCTGGGGACCAAACCCAGGGCCTCTAGCATGCTGGGCAAGAGCTCTACCACTGAGCTACATGCCCAGCTCTTCAGTTCTAACTTTGATGAACTGACCCATTCCCCCTACATGATAGATTTGTTGCTTTGGATTACTGGCAAGCAAAAAATATGAACTTGTTCAGATTTGCTGAGTGTTTCAGAAATGATATCCTTGAAGGAGGTAATGCAAACTTCACTTAGGAAGATTTTAGGAATGTAAATAAATCACTTTGAACTTGCCAAATAGAATTTTTGCTAGTTCTTTTGCAAATGGTGAAAACAACTAAACAAACAAAACAAAACAAAAACCCATTGTGGATGTATGTCTTTATTGATAGTATTCCTTTGTTAGCTATGGATTTGTTTGCTAAATTCTTGCTCTTATAAATGGAAGGATTAGTGAAAAATAAGGGACAGGTTAAAGAAAAATAAATGACACATTATAGGCTTATCCAAGACCTTCTAATATTTTGGGGTTAGCAGAGAGTACAAACGGATATTTGTTAAACCGTTTTTGTCTTTAAACTTAATAGTTTGAAAAGAAACTAAACTTTCTGGTTTCCTTTAGATTTTAGCAGGAAACTTTGCACAGTCTCTCCTTGGTATCAAAATAAATCTTTCTAATCTGTTCCTTCAAATTAAAACAATAACTATATAGGCACCTCATGGAGATTTTGGAAGCAATACAAAGAAACATTTGAAATCAGTACATCCAGGTTTTATATCCTGGTGTTCTAATCAGCTTTGCAGGGCTGTGACCAAAATACCTGACAAGAATGACTTAGAGGAGGGAAAAGTTTCTTTGGGGCTCACAATTTCAGAAGTTTCAATCCATAGACTGCCAGGTCCCTTTCTCTGGGCACAAGGTGAGGCAAAACATCTTGGGGGAAGGGCCCAGCCAAGCAGAGGAAAGCTGTTTAACTAATGGCAGACAGGAAGCAGGGGGGTTGGTGGAGACAAAAGTCCCTGGGGAAGATGCACCCTTCCAGGGCACTCCTCCAGTGACCTGAAGCCACACCCCATCTGCCCACATTTACCACCCAGTCAGTCCATCACTTGAGGCAGGATGCAGACAGTCACCCAGCCAGGCTCCAGGAGGGCAGGAGGAGTTTCACGAACACTCTGTGCTTGTTTAGGCAGGAGAGGGGCTGCCTCCAGAAAAGTGAAAATGGACTGATTAGGTTACAGCTCTCATAATTTAATCACTTTACCTCTGAATACTCCTGTGTTAACATAGGAGCTTTGGGGGGATACCCCATAACCAAACCACAACACCTGTTTCTTGCTTTTTTTTTCCTGTTTTTCAAAGGTATCTTTGTGTCATCACAAGCAATAATACATGTTGCTTCAAATACTCAAAACTGTCATTCGATCAAATGTCTCATAGCTAAATTTATCCTTTTGCTGATGGGATATCTAAATTATTTCCTGGATGTTTCTTACTAGGTTTCAAGAAACATATTCATGCCAATTGTTCTATATGTGGGATTATTTATTTGGTGTCTAAAATTGCTAATGAATATTTTTAAAGTAAAAATATTTAGAGAGAAGAATTTGACTTTATTGAAAACTAATTGGATAAAGTATGGATATTTTCTAAATTTATATCTTCTATTCTTAACTTCTTTTTTTATATAATTTCCAGAAGAAAAGTAACTATCCAGAGAAATGAAACGTGTAATGGGTATTTTTTTTTTCAATTATCTGACAAGTTTGAGGAAAATCCACTTATTGCCTGAACTTTGATTTGTATAAATAGATACAACCTTAAGGATGAGTCAGTAAATTAAAGCTCTTCTTATGGTCCTCTAAGTCGCATGTAGCCATTTGCACTACATCAGAGAGATGTGTTTTAACCAAGGAGTTAAAGGCTAGAATTCATATTCGTGAGTTTTTCTGCACAAAGAACCTAAGCTTTAGCCATTCATTCCTTGAGACCCACACTGGTATGTCTGATATCCATTTTATTTTCTGATGTTTGTCCCTTTTATGTGGCATGTCAAAATCCCACTTGTATGTGGGGGATTCTCAAACAACTGGAGTTAAAAGGAAAAGAGTCAAGGTTGTGTGGCCCTGGCTCACAAGCCTTTGCCCCTGCTTTGATGGTGTTTACCTTAGAGATGCTGTGCAAAACTGGAAGGGTAACTAAGCAAGCAGGCGTTCTAAAGCACTCTGTGGCCTAGCAGCATTCTTTTCTGCCAACACAGAATTTCGGGGCTTCAGAATGCTGTTGACAAATAATAATTAATTTAATTGTGAACAGCTGTTCCTAAACCCAGGCACCCCCCCCCCCCACTTGAGGCAGGATGCAGACAGTCACCCAGCCAGGCTCCAGGAGGGTGGGAGGAGTTCCACACACACTCTGTGCTTATTTAGGCAGGAGAGGGGCTGCCTCCAGAAAAGTGAAAATGCTATTATGCCATTTCCTCTTACTTTGTTTTAAGAGGAGACATTTGTCTCCAACTCTTGGATTTCTCACGTGGGAACATTATCAAAGAAGCTATTCAAAATGTAACCGATTTTGTTCAAAAGGAAAAGAGATAATCCCAAATCATGACCAACAGCACAATGGGTCAATGATTAAGTATTGAATAGCTCCCTGTTTTGTGTTAATCTGGGGGTTTAATTTCTGTCTTTCTCATGAAAATAGATTGACTGTCTCAGAATTTTATTGTTATCTCAGACAACTATTAAAAGTGGAATTACTGGAAAATGTAAAATGAAAGCTGACGAAGAGTGTTAAAACTGCTGTGGTTCTGGGATCCACATATAATCTCTTTTGGTCTCAATATGTTACCTTCTGTCGACTCTTCTCAACCTCAGCTAATTAATCAACTTATAACTGTCAAATATGTACACACTGAAGACAATAATTTTAGAGCCTGCAGTTTGAAACAGAAAATAAGGAATCACTTCTTTGTTTTTTCTATCCATATTATTTTCCTACTCATTCTGAACTGTCTTCCAACTAGGTTCCCTTTTACCTAATCATCGATAATTAGGTTTTTTACAGGAAAAATACCGTGAAACAAATTGAATTTCAAAGAAATTTATTGCTTCACAAGTGAATATAATCATATATATGATGGGAGATTACACACACACACACACACACACACACATCAATGACAGATAAACATATTTATATAGTGTATATGTATAGAGGAGACAATATGATAGTCTGTAAGTAAATTAAGTGTGTACCCACTGACTTATTAAATAACTAGGTATTTAAGTTTTAATTTGAAGGAAGTCCTGAAAACTCTCATTGTTCAAAATTCTCTCTTCTGTCAGAGCAATACCCTTTTTAAGAATTTAGAGGTTTCTATTGGCATTTAATCTCTTGATAATATTGTTAATCTATTATTCACTGCTCAGTTTAGCAGTAAAAAATTCTAGATTTTATAGAACCATCTGATTGCAAGTCACTGTTCTACTGTCATTAAAACATCAAAATTTCTCCAAAAATTATAGCGTTTGTGCCCAAACTCTATGTTTCAAGCTGCATAAAAATCTAGAAGTTGACTTGAAAGTGTCTGAACCCATGTATCAAACTGTGGTTTCGAAAATACTTTGATCATTGTATATGTGATCCAGAAGAGTAGTATATGAAACTATTTGTAAGCCATAAATCCAATATAGAATGATTTGCCAATTATATCACAGGGACTGTTTCCAATGCTGGGACATCTTTGATTGGATCCAGAGGCAGGAAACAGACAAAAATCTCTGACTTCATGGAGTTGGTATTTAGGGATGGGAGACTAACAATGAACAAAGTAAGTAAGTACAGTAACACAGCATGTTAGAAAGTGGTGAAATGTTGGAAATTAAAACAGAGGAGGGTGATAGGGGACTGCTGGAGTAGTGATTTAAATAAGATGGTCAAGGAAGGTGCCACCAAAAGAGTGACATGTCAGCCAATACTGGAGGAGAGGAGAAAATAGGCCATGAGGGGGAACTGGAGAAAAGAGAGTATCATCAGTAGGAATAATAAGGTCAAAGACCAGTGGGAGGATCGGGAAGTGTATGTAAGGAACAGTATGACTGGAACTGGTGAATATGGGGAGAGAATAAAAAGTGTCAGATCAGACAGGCAAGTGGTAGAGCAGCCGAGTAGAGCCTTACAGAATAAATTAGTTCAATTCTTGATTATTAAGAATGTCACTAACTTCAGATCTTTGAGTAGTAAGAGATAGGCCTACCTGTGAGGTAGGGGTTCTTCATCCCATGGTTGATGCACAGGAACCAGTAGTACCTCAGGGCTCAGCTAACCCAGCTGTTATCTGCAGTTTCTGAATCATTTAAGGACCTATAAAGATATCTGAAAGTACAATAATACAAAGTAGAGCCTCATGAGTAGCAAAGTGCTATCAAAACACTATAACATAGGAGGAAAGCAAGCATTGAATTCAGGGAAGGATTTGAGGCTAAAAGGAGAATGGGACTCAGTTTCAACCATCCTTGGTATTTGAAAAGGGCAGCAAACATAGGACAATTTTGCAGGAGCTAAGGCAGAGACCCACAGGTCTGTCAAACAGACAGAGGACTGGCCTTTTTTAACTGTGGAACAAGATCAGACAGCCTTCCCAAGTCTTACCACAGCTTCTACCACCCACTACAACCATGGCTAATGCTAAACCATTCAGCACTTTTAACAAATTCAGGAAGACTCTCCTCTTCAAGAAATTTTGTTTTCATCTGTTGGGAAGTTGCAGCAAACTGATTTAATGAGAACAAGATGTTTTACTGCCATCTGTCAGAAAATGATAAAACACAGAAATCTCCAATGAGGGCATCATCCTCTCATTTGTGACTGCCCAAGCCACATAACCGTTCACAAAGGAGCAGGTGTGACTGAGTCCACACAGGAGCTCTTTTGTTCAATCTGAAGTTGGTCAGAATGATCAGGAAAAAAATCTCAGGGCTATATTCTTTGGTTCCATTACACAGCTCTGTTCTTCCATCCCATCTGGGTCTGCATGCTGATTACATCTCCCAAGACAGATTTTCCAAACTGCATCTGTTTCTCCTGACTCTAATCTCATTCCTGAATCCTTACTTTTAACCAGCAATTTATCTTTGAACTTTTCTCTCTTCTGGCTCATTTTTCTCTATCTTTGTCCTCCTCTCTTGTCTCAGGGGAATGGGTTGCCCCTGCCTATATTCTACCAGTAATTTTATCCTTGCCAATCTCCACTAGGATAGTGCTTTATTAATTCTTCTGGGAGTTCAATTGCCTCCTTCTCCTGAAGTCAAAGATACTCTAGGTGCCTTCATATATTAAAATAAACTTTCTGTCAATCCCACTTTTCCTTCAAGATATCTTTACCATCTCACTTTCTCTGACAAATTTCTAGGAAAAAAAAATATAATGTCACATTTCTCCATATAAAAGCTTTGGGTTTCTCATCAGATAAAAAGAAAAGTTCACATCACCTACATTCCAACTTCTCATCTGATTTTAGGAGCTTCATGGATCTTGTGAAGCCCATCTATTGACTCTCCAAGAGTCTGAGGATGGGGATGGAGGGAGTATGTTATACTGGCTTGGGAAACTCCCATGGTGCAATGACAATGGCCTTGGATGTGTCTGGCCATTGGTAGTTGCTACATCTTGAGTACTCATTAGATTAACCCTGGAAATCCTGGAATTTGTTTAATCATTTCTGTGAATCATTCCAACATGAACACTGAGAGCCATATTCCATTCTCAGTTATTCAGGGTTGCATTTCTAGTTTCCATGCTCAACATGGTTTTAATAGCTATATAAATAAAGAGTCCAAGGAGATCAGAACTGGGAAAATCCTTGGAAATGTAGTCCAGGGCCCTCAGTTCTTCTCATTCAACCCAACTATCCATGTGTCAGTTTTCAACCACTTTATTCTTCATTGCCTTATCTGTGAAATTGGAGAGAGCACACACACACATGCTATCCAGCTGCTCTACTACCAAACTGCATTCTCTGCCCCAAACACATTTTCATATGCAAAAGGATCCAAATATTTGTATAACTGTATAAAATCAGTGTACAACAGATGTTTGATGAAATAACGAGTTACAATACTCTTTCCTTCCAAATTTTTGAGAAGACCAAGCTGGTGGTAGTATTATTAAATGGACAAACATGTTATTTGCCTTAGGTTTCTTTTCTTTTTCTTGTAAACAAAGTTATTTTGGGTACAAACCACACAAAAGAGGAGCATATGAAATTGTTTAACCATTTTACATTGACTGGTAAATATCTTTCCTCACAACTGTGCCCCATTTTGTTAAATATTCAGTGAAAGCTTTGATTCCACAATGGGATCAGTGCCCAACCACAAAGCTGTAGTGAGTAATACTGTTCCCTGATTTTGGGAGATTGTTCACCCAAAATTACCATTTAAGTTAGTTATTAAGCTAACATGATTTTATCAGTGTTTGTTATTTTGTTGTTACTATTGTGATTATTATAAATACACCATGCAAATTATTTAAGAAATGATAAGTACAGAGTTTAAATCATTTTAGAGAATATTCAGAAATAGTTTTCTGGATATATGAACAGTGGAAATTATATTTACAATAAATGCAAATGTTTTAAAATTAAAATGTGAGAACACTGTAATGTCAGTAGCAGTATAATAATCATATGGTAAACATTTTTTAAAAATCCAGTAAGAGCTATTTAAAGTAAGGTTTATTTTCTACTACAAGTTTTAAAAATCAATTAAAATGTAATCTAGTTCATTCTCCTGCCTTCAGGAAGGGCCACATTTAATAGTAACTTATCCAGATACATGTTCTTTTCTTTATAAATGGAAATCTTCATAAGAGATTCTATCATTTTTCCTTTGCCTCACTGGCAAGAACAAAATCAACTTACAAACAAAAATACCAGGTCTCTTCATGCTCCTGATAAAACTAAAGAATTTAGTTTCCCTTATCCTTACTATTTTGAAAAAGCATGTACTAAGTGGTCCTAATGGAACAATCTGGAGTTCCTGTGCTAAGTCAAGTGAGTCGAATGCTTGGCATTTCTCAGGTACAATTTTATCACACAGTCCTCTGTATCCTTCACTGGTATCTTCTCACATTGCTACTTAGCAATTGGCCCACCATCCCTGAGCAAAAAAAAAAAAAAAAAAAAAAAGCATTCTCCCAATCTTGAAAGTTGTGACAAATACTTTTAATGCCTACATGCTGTGGTTTGAACATGAGGTGTCCCTTCAAAAGCTCCTGTACTAATACAGTAATATTCAGAGGTGGGAAATGATTAGATTATGAGAGCTGTAACCCTAATCGGTCCATCAGAGTTTGAATGGACTGACTGCCTGGTAATTGTGGGCAAGAGGAGTATGTCTGGAGAAGGCAAATCCCTGGGAGTGTACACTGGAAGGGTTCATCTTCCATGTAGCCTCCCCCCCCCCTCTTTCTGTCTGCTTCCCAACCACCATGGGCTGAGCTCCATTCTTTCACCACTACCCTTCCACCATGATGTGCTGCCTCACAATACCTCACAGTAATGGAATCAGGGTGACCATGATCCAAAATAAACTTTTCCTCCTCTAAGTTGGTCTTGATGGTTATTCTGGTCACAAGGACAAAAAGCTGACTAACACGCTATCTCTACTTGAATATCTTTCCCCCCTCCTTTTTAACATAGTCCTAATTTATATGGGAAGAGCATATTTCCCTGAAATTTTGGCAAGTGATATGTAAAATGTGGCTTTCAGGAAACCTTTCTAGATAGAGGTGACATGCTCTTCTTTGTCCTTCCCTTCTGTTTCTGGTTTGTAACATGGACATACTATCAGTTCAATTATTAGTAACCATATTGAACCAGAGGGTGGCCATCAAAATGAAAGCCACATGCTTAGAATGATAGATAAGAAATAAAAACTTGAATCTTTGATATTATCTTAAAGCTATCACATATCTCTAGATTGCTTAAGAGAAGTATACTTTTAATGTGTTCAATTTTTAAAATTTCATATTGCTATTTTGTAGTGTGAAGCTAAACTTGAGCCTAACTGATACACAGAGATAGCCTGAACATTATAAGATGAGAGAGCCGCTGTGAGCTAATACTAATCCATCATATTCTTAAGAAGACAAGACAATTATTGGAACACATTCATGGAGAAGGAGCAGCTTTGAATGAAACTTTAAAATAGGGTTATAAAATATTATGAATTGGCTTAAGGATTTCATAACATGAAAAGATCAGATTATAGACTAATCAAATGAAGAAAACAACTTGATAAACCTCTCTTGTTAGCCAGAGGAGCTCCACCCATAAATGTAATTTTTTTTATTCTTAATACTTTCTACATCCTTTGATCATGTTAGTGCATTTCTCTCACTATTCAAAAAGTATATGAGATTTTGGTGAACCATTGACAACAAATATGCTAATAATAGTTTATTGTTACAGAAAATAGTAATACCAAGGAGTAAATTTTAGTTCCAAGAAAATATTTTATCATATATGCAATACTTTCTTTTTAGATAAAAACAGTTGACTTTTTATAATGATGTAGATAAAAATTATTTTTTTATCACATAAATGAGTTCATAACAGCATTGTTTTTGAAATATCAAATAATTGGAAATAATATAAATGGTCCAACAACAGAAGAGAGAATCTCTGGTAGGTCCTTATGGTGGAACACTGTTATAGAATAATAAAAATGAACAGCAACACATCAATATTGAATGATGAATCTCGAAGACATGGTGCGGTTCATGAAACCAGGAACAAAGGAATACACACTACTTACAAAAGTTGACAAAACTCTCCCAGTGTTAGTGGGTAGAATAATGGTCTCCTGTATGTAGGAGGCAGTGATTGGGAGACACAGGTGGGGTTTCTAAAGAAATGTTAGAAAAGTGATAGAGTGCCAGGGATCCCAGCAGCCTGCAGCAGGGCCCGGAGATCCAGGCCAACTGATTCGCGTGGCCTGCCCTGCGGCTACAGAAGGCGTGGCGCCTCAGTGAAGCCATTAATTGGCAAGCAGGGAGGTTAGGGAAGGCCATTAGGTGGAATCCCACCAGCCAAGCCCACACGGACCCTTGGGCCGAGCAGAGCACGGGTTCTCAGAAGGGGAAGGAAGCGGTACAGTCCCATCCCCCACAGTGGACACTCCGCCGAGGCAGTCAGCGGCCACCATCCGGGAAAGCTGAAGGATACACCGCCACTCTCCTTCAGAGTGCGACATCAAAACAGGTCGGTGTCATTCAGCTCACCCCCCAGACAGCGGGAATTCGCATAAAATCTCTCCTAGGCTTGCCGGGAGAGGGAGTATCAAGCTGAGCCTCCATACAGGCTAGGGGGAAACCAGAGACACCTGACCTCCAACCCCTCCTCCCAGTAGCAGCCAAAAGGAAACCTGGCTAGCCAGCGCTGGGGGAGGGGCAAGCAGAAAAAATCAAAGTGATAGAGTGCCAGGGATCCCAGCAGCCTGCAGCAGGGCCCGAAGATCCAGGCCAACTGATTCGCGTGGCCTGCCCTGCGGCTACAGAAGGCGTGGCGCCTCAGTGAAGCCATTAATTGGCAAGCAGGGAGGTTAGGGAAGGCCATTAGGTGGAATCCCACCAGCCAAGCCCACACGGACCCTTGGGCCGAGCACGGGTTCTCAGAAGGGGAAGGAAGCGGTACAGTCCCATCCCCCACAGTGGACACTCCGCCGAGGCAGTCAGCGGCCACCATCCGGGAAAGCTGAAGGATACACCGCCACTCTCCTTCAGAGTGCAACATCAAAACAGCGGACACTCCATCCAGGCAGTCAGTGGCCACCATCCGGGAAAGCTGAAGAATACACCACCACTCTCCAACAGCTTGCAACATCAAAACAGCCAGCAGCAGGACCCCGGAGATCCAGGCCAACTGATTCGCGCGGCCTGCCCCGCAGCTACAGAAGGCGTGGCGCCTCAGAGAAGCCATTAATTAGCAAGCAGGGAGGTTAGGGACTGCCATTAGGTGGAATCCCGCCAGCCAAGCCCACCGCCCACGCCCGGAACAGGCCCAGCGATCTGCCAGCATTGTAGTCACGACACCCCAATTGGAATAGGGACAGAGCAGAGCCGCCTTCCACTCCCGGAACAGGCCCAGAGAGCCGCCAGCGTGGTAGACACGTCACCCCAATTGGAGTAGGGGCACAGCCGCCTCCCGCACCTGCAAGGGAGACTTTTCAAGTATACAAGAGCAACATAAATAAATAGGGGGTAAATTTCAAAACACAACAGTTGCACCAAGCAGAAAGAAACGCGAGCAGTATGAAAAGACAAGGAAAGAAAGGACCACAAGCAATGCAGGTCAACTCAACTTTAGAAGAGGTAATAGCTGCAACAGATGGAATATCAGATAAAGAGTTCAGGATATATATGCTTCAGATGATCTGGAGTCTCAAGGAAGACATGAGACAGCAAAATCAGACAATGAAAGATCACATTGACAAACAAATCCAGGAAGTAAAAGATCAATTTCACAGGGAGATAGAGGTAATAAAAAACAAACAAATTGAAATTCTAGAAATGCAGGAAACAATAAACCAACTTAAAAACTCAATTGAGAATACTACCAGCAGAGTAGATCACTTAGAAGAGAGAACATCAGACAATGAAGACAAAGTATTTCAACTGGAAAAGAACATAGACAGCTCAGCAAGTCTGCTAAGAAACCATGAGCAGAACATCCAAGAATTATGGGACAATATCAAAAGACCAAATTTAAGAGTCATTGGGATACAGGAAGGCACAGAGCTCCATTCCAAAGGAATAAACAGTCTATTCAGTGAAATAATACGAGAAAACTTCCCAGAATTGAAGATTGAGACAGAATCCCAAATCCTAGAAGCCTACAGGACGCCGAATGTGCAAAATCATAAGAGATCCACACCTAGACACATTATAATGAAGATGTCCAACATACAGAATAAGGAGAGAACTTTAAAAGCTGCAAGAGAAAGAAAGCAGATTACATTTAGGGGTAAACCAATCAGGATAACAGCTGATCTCTCAACACAGACTCTGAAAGCTAGAAGATCCTGGAATAACATATTTCAAACACTGAAAGACAATGGGCTCCAACCAAGAATCGTGTATCCGGCGAAATTAAGCTTCAGGTTAGAAGATGAAATTAAAACCTTCCACAATAAACAAAAGTTAAAAGAATTCGCAGCTAGAAAACCATCTCTTCAAAAAATCCTTGGCAAAACATTACAGGAAGAGGAAATGGAAAACAACATTGAAAACCAACAATGGGAGGTAGGACAGTAAAGGGGGGAAAGTAGTCAAAGAGGATAACAAATCAGGTTTAGTAACATCAATAAACAAATATGGATAGAAGAACAAACCATATCTCAATAATAACCCTAAATGTTAATGGCTTAAACTCACCAATTAAGAGACACAGGCTAGTAGAATGGATCAAAAAACAAGACCCAACAATATGCTGTCTACAGGAGACACATTTGATAGGAAAAGATATACATAGACTGAAGGTGAAAGGTTGGGAAAAATCATATCACTCATATGGGCCGCGGAAACAAGCAGGAGTGTCCATACTCATATCTAATAAAATAGATTTCAAGCCAAAGCTAATCAAAAGGGATATAGAAGGACACTTCATACTGCTCAAGGGAACCATACACCAACAAGACATAACAATCATAAATATATATGCCCCAAATAATGGTGCAGCTGTATTCATCAAGCAAACTCTTCTCAAGTTCAAGAGTCTAATAGACCAACATACAATAATCATGGGAGACTTCATCACACCTCTCTCACCACTGGACAGATCTTCCAAACAAAAGTTAAATAAGGAAACTATAGAACTCAATAACACAATTAACAACCTAGACTTAATTGACATATATAGACTATACCACCCAACATCAAGTAGCTACACTTTTTTCTCAGCAGCACATGGAACCTTCTCAAAAATAGACCATATACTATGTCACAGGGCAACTCTTAGACAATACAAAGGGGTAGAGATAATACCATGCATCTTATCTGATCATAATGGAATGAAACTGAAAATCAATGATAAAAGAAGAAAGGAAAAAGCAAGCATCACCTGGAGAATGAACAATAGGTTGCTGAGTGATCAATGGGTTTTAGAAGACATCAAGGAGGAAATTAAAAAATTCCTAGAGTTAAATGAAAACACAGACACAACATATCGGAATCTATGGGACACATTGAAAGCAGTTCTAAGAGGAAAATTCATTGCTTGGAGTTCATTCCTCAAAAAAAGAAAAAACCAACAAATAAATGATCTCATACTTCATCTCAAAATCCTAGAAAAAGAAGAGCAAAACAACAGCAAAAGAAGTAGAAGGCAAGAAATAATTAAAATCAGAGCTGAAATTAATGAAATTGAAACAAAAGAAACAATTGAAAAAATTGACAAAACTAAAAGCTGGTTCTTTGAAAAAATAAATAAAATTGACAGACCCTTAGCCATGCTAACGAAGAGAAGAAGAGAGAGAACCCAAATTACTAGCATACGGGATGAAAAAGACAATATCACAACAGACACTTCAGAAATACAGAAGATAATCAGAAATTACTTTGAATCCTTATACTCCAATAAAATAGAAGATAGTGAAGGCATAGATAAATTCCTTGAGTCCTATGATCTGCCCAGATTGAGCAAGGAGGATATAGACAACCTAAACAGACCAATAACAATAGAGGAAATAGAAGAAACCATCAAAAGGCTACCAACTAAGAAAAGCCCAGGACCGGATGGGTATACAGCAGAGTTTTACAAAACCTTTAAAGAGGAACTAACACCAATACTTTTCAAGCTATTTCAGGAAATAGAAAAAGAGGGAGAACTTCCAAATTCATTCTACGAGGCCAACATCACCCTGATTCCGAAACCAGACAAAGACACATCAAAGAAGGAAAACTACAGACCAATATCTCTAATGAACCTTGACGCAAAAATCCTCAATAAAATTCTGGCGAATCGGATTCAAATACATATCAAAAAAATTATACATCATGATCAAGTAGGATTCATCCCTGGATGCAAGGCTGGTTTAATATACGGAAATCAATAAATGTTATTCACCACATCAATAGACTTAAAAATAAGAACCATATGATCATCTCAATAGATGCAGAAAAAGCATTCGACAAAGTACAGCATCCCTTTATGTTCAAAACGCTAGAAAAATTAGGGATAACAGGATCATACCTCAACATTGTAAAAGCAATCTATGATAAGCCACAGGCCAGCATCATTCTGAATGGAGAAAAATTGAAGGCATTCCCTCTAAGATCTGGTACAAGACAGGGATGCCCTCTCTCACCACTTCTGTTCAACATAGTCCTCGAAACACTGGCCAGAGCAATTAGACAGTCAAAAGAAATTAAAGGCATAAAAATAGGAAAAGAAGAACTTAAATTATCACTATTTGCAGATGATATGATTCTATACCTAGCAGACCCAAAAGGGTCTACAAAGAAGCTATTAGAGCTAATAAATGAATTCAGCAAAGTGGCAGGATATAAGATCAACACGCATAAATCAAAGGCATTCCTGTATATGAGCGACAAATCCTCTGAAACGGAAATGAGGACAACTACTCCATTCACAATATCCCCCCAAAAAATAAAATACTTGGGAATCAACCTAACAAAAGAGGTGAAAGATTTATACAATTAAAATTACAGAACCCTAAAGAAAGACATAGAAGAAGACCTTAGAAGATGGAAAAACATACCCTGCTCATGGATAGGCAGAACTAACATCATCAAAATGGCGATATTACCAAAAGTTCTCTATAAGTTCAATGCAATGCCAATCAAAATCCCAACAGCATATCTTGTAGAAATAGATAAAAGAATCATGAAATTCATATGGAATAATAAAAGACCCAGAATAGCAAAAACAATACTAAGCAGGAAGTGTGAATCAGGCGGTATAGCGATACCAGACTTCAAACTATACTACAGAGCAATAGTAACAAAAACAGCATGGTACTGGTACCAAAACAGGCGGGTGGACCAATGGTACAGAATAGAGGACACAGTAACCAATCCACAAAACTACAACTATCTTATTTTTGATAAAGGGGCTAAAAGCATGCAATGGAGGAAGGATAGCATCTTCAACAAATGGTGCTGGGAAAACTGGAAATCCATTTGCACCAAAATGAATCTGAATCCCTATCTCTCGCCGTGCACAAAAGTTAACTCAAAATGGATCAAGGAGCTTGATATTAAATCAGAGACACGGCATCTGATAGAAGAAAAAGTTGGTTATGATCTACACGCTGTGGGATCCGGCTCCAAATTCCTCAATAGGACACCCATAGCGCTAGAGTTAACAAATAGAATCAACAAATGGGACTTACTCAAACTAAAAAGTTTTTTCTCAGCAAAAGAAACAATAAGAGAGATAAACAGGGAGCCTACATCCTGGGAACAAATCTTTACTCCACACACTTCAGATAGAGCCCTAATAACCAGAATATACAAAGAACTCAAAAAATTAGACAATAAGATAACAAATAACCCAATCAATAAATGGGCCAAGGACCTGAACAGACACTTCTCAGAGGAGGACATACAATCAATCAACAAGTACATGAAAAAATGCTCACCATCGCTAGCAGTCAGAGAAATGCTAATCAAAACTACCCTAAGATACCATCTCACTCCAGTAAGACTGGCAGCCATTAGGAAGTCAAACAACAATAAGTGCTGGAGAGGATGCGGGGAAAAGGGCACTCTTGTTCATTGCTGGTGGGACTGCAAATTGGTGCAGCCAATTTGGAAAGCAGTATGGAGATTTCTCGGAAAGCTGGGAATGGAACCACCATTTGACCCAGCTATTCCCCTTCTCGGTCTATTCCCTAAAGCCCTAACAAGAGCATGCTACAGGGACACTGCTACATCGATGTTCATAGCAGCTCAATTCACGATAGCAAGACTGTGGAACCAGCCTAGATGCCCTTCAATAGATGAATGGATTTAAAAAATGTGGCATTTATACACTATGGAGTATTACTTTGCATTAAAAAATGACAAAATTATAGAATTTGGAGGGAAATGGATGGCATTAGAGCAGATTATGCTAAGTGAAGCTAGTCAATCTTTAAAAAACAAATACCAAATGACTCCTTTGATATAAGGGGTGTAAACAAGGACAGGGTAGGGACGAAGAGCTTGAGAAGAATATTTACAGTAAACAGGGATGAGAGGTGGGAGGGAAAGGGAGTGAGAAGGGAAATTGCATGGAAATGGAAGGCGATCCTCAGGGTTATACAAAATGTCATATAAGAGGTAAGGAGGGGTAAGTCAAGAGAATACAAATGGAAGACATGATTTACAGTAGAAGGGGTAGAGAGAGAAAAGGGGAGGGGAGGGGAGGGGAGGGGAGGGGGGATAGTAGACAATAGGACAGACAGCAGAATACATCAGACACTAGAAAGGCAATATGTCAATCAATGGAAGGGTAACTGATGTGATACAGCAATTTGTATACGGGGTAAAAGCGGGAGTTCATAATCCACTTGAATCAAACCGTGTAATATGATGTATTAAGAACTATGTAATGTTATGAACGACCAATAAAAAAAAAATGTTAAAGTTCTATTCTTTCTGCTCCAGTTCACTTTGTAAAAATGATAAGTTCACATAGCAAAACTTTCATTTATGATTGTTTACTTTTATGTATGTAAGATAGATCTCAATAAGAAGTCTTTCTTTCAATAAGCTTAATAAACAAATAAAAAATACCACTTAATTCTGATGTTCCTAGACTTGACCTGAAAACCAGTTGAGAGGTCAGAATAATTCCCATCTGCAGTGGTCTGAATGTGTCCTCAGAATTAATGTGTTGGAAACTCAATTCCCAGTACAACGGTGTAGGGAGGTTGGGCACAGTGGTATGTAGGTCACACAGGCTTCGTTTTCATGAAGATTAATATGATTATGAGAAGGTCCCTCAGCAAAGGGTTCACTCTTCCCCTCTCATTCTCTCATCTTCTACCATGTCATGACACAGCAAGAAGGTCCTAAATGATGCTGACACCTAGATCCTGAACTTTCCAGTCCCCAGATCAATGAGCAAATACATTTCTGTTTATGATAAATTATTCCATCACAGGTATTCTGCTATAGCAGTACAAAATTAAGACACCATCTTACCCTGAATCCAGTAACCAAGATTTTGAATGATAGAATAATAACAGCTTTATTTTTTTTTTGTTTTTGGTCCCATATTTTGGAAGGCAACTATGCTCACCACCATACTATCAACACTGCCCAATGGTCCTATATTTTGAATGAAAATCGTCTGGTTCCTGAAGTTTCTCCTATATCCTCTCTAAACTTCTCCTCCAGTATAAAATTTGGAGGGTTTTCTCTTTGGGAGATGTGGGAGGTTTAAAATCTTGGTTTGCTTCATCCTGCTTCTCCTTTCTCCATGTTTTTTCCATTGGCAAACATTGAGTGAGCTTCAACTGTACCTTCATCAGAGTCTGAGGTTGCTCTTGACAAGAACACCTGCCCAGTCATTAGTGGTGGCAGGTGCAGGCTTTTGCAGTACATATTGTAAATGTGACTGATGAATGGTTTAAACATCATCCTAATGGGTCATTACCCTTCTATCCAACTAATCTAAAGGGTAAAATATATATACGTGTGTGTGTGTTTCTGTTATAGCTTTGGCTTTTAAAGACCTTTTTCTCTCCATTGTAAATGTTCTCTGCACCCTTTCAATGCTTTTAATAATTGAGAACTGAGCTCTAAAAGCCTCCTCATCCAGGCTCAGGGGACATCGAATCAAAAGGACATAATCTAATTCATGACGGCATCTCTCAGGAGCCTCGGGAGACCTGTGGGTACTGGCTGGCGCTAGCAAGAACAGACCAACAGCACTGCAGCTGTGCGTTGCGCCTCCTTGGGGCACGCACGAGTAGAGGATTCCGGCCTACAAAGCTCTTTGCCAGGGTGCCCTCCTCCACATACAAAGATCCCTGCTGACAGAAAAATGACAGAAGAAACAATTTGGTAGAAAAGGATTGATAATGTGGCATACAAAATGGTGTGCAAATCCTTCTTGACCTTGGGCTCCTTCTTGACACTTACACAGAAGGGGCTGGGCTGGTCAAAAGAGAGCAAAAGAGCTTTTCCCTGAGTTTCTCCCTCCCATTGACAGCTTCTGAATGGGCTCTGCTGGGTCACTTGGAAAGCTTTGCTCTTAATATTTTTTCCTCACGAGATGGTATAGTTCATGGGCCATAAGCACAGCGATTTCCAAATAGCACCCTCCAGTGGCTGCTAGACTGGTTGGGGAGTTGGTCAACATTCAGATTTCCTGGCTTGGTTAAGTCAGTAGTGGGCACTAGAAACCTGCAAATTTGATAAGATTCCCAGGTAATTCCAATACACACCCAAGTCTGAGAATCATGGCCTTGGCAGAACAGCTACCTACAGACATGTTTCTGAAAATAAGGAACAAACCCCATTTTCTTCAGAATTACATGCATGTCTGAGACGTACACAGTAGGACATGGAAGAGACACCAAGAACTGGAGTGTGGGAGCTACTGTGGCTGAGTTGAACAATGGTTTAGACTGCCACTGTCTTGAAAAGAAGCTATTGGATATGGAAATATTTCCATGCAGATCAAAATTCATACATTTCTCTTAGAGAGTTTCTGGACTCGAGGCACGACCAGTGCCCCTTCTAGGAGACCCAGCAATGTTTATACTCCATTTATTCACTTGATTCTCTTCGTTTCCCCACCTTAGAATCCTTTGTTCCGATTTGGAAATAAGAAAATTGGTTCAAATTGATTCACATTATTTCAAGTCTTTTATTCTTGGATCTCTGTAAAAAAGTAAAGTTCTTTTTCTCCATGATCTGGGAGACCTCCATTTTCAAGGCGCAAAGATGGAAAACCCAAGATGTTAAAGATTAAGAAAGAACCTCAGTGTTCAACTAAAGCAGAGGACATACATACCAGATCTGGTAACATTCTGTTTTGGGGGGCAGGATATTAGGCACACAGCTGTGTTTGACTTATAAAAGCAGCTGAGTTCATTTATGATTTGTGCACTTTTCTTTCTGTGTATTGTACTTCAACAAAATTTACAACAAAAATAATGAATATCTCAAAATATGGTTATGCTCCTAGATCACAACAGGTAGATCAAGAGACAAAGATAAAGATACAAAAAAAAATCTAAACAAAAATTGTTAAAGGAAGTTAATGCAGTATTGTAATTACAAATGATATTTATTATTTTCAATTCATATATGTGAATATTTCATATATGTGTGTGTATTTATACATACATACATATATATTCTCCTAATTTTATTATGGACATTTTAAAATCAATAAAAATATTTCTGAAGGGGTCATTCTAAACAAGGACAATAATTGACAACAAAAGAAATCCCAACCATGTTACCTGGTGATGATCCTCCAGGGGATCACTCCAGCAATGAATTTTGGGTGTTATCCTTCATCCTAACTGTGTAGTTGTGGAGCTAATTTGCACAGGAAAAAATTCCATTTTGCAGGAGCCAGAGGAAAACTTCAAAGAACTTATAAGAAATAGAAGGCTTTTCAGAGACCCTTGCAAACTCAGAACCTTGTAAGTGTTTATGTAAGAAGCCACTTAATGTCTTCTTGACTGATGGGTACTTACTTGCAATAAGGCAGTTGCTGAATAGAAAGGAAAGTATTTTAAAGAAGAAGGAGACTGTACTTCTGGATGCACTCTCACAAGGTTCAATGTTGCACAACACACATGCCAAAGAATAACAAGAGGTCTTCCTGGATGGCATTTTCAAGGCCTGCTTAAGAGAACCGGAAGCAGGCAAGATTGATGCCTCACTGGTTTCCATCTCAGACCACCCATCCTAACCAATCTCTTTCCTTCTCTCCCACTCCCATCTCAACCTACCACATGCACAATTAACGTCCTCTTTTAATTTTTTCTTTCCTTGTCATCAGCTGGATGACATTACATTTAATCTTTTCAACAAATATGTATAAAGCAGCTACATTTAGGTTAACTTGGTATCTGAAGACAGTTTATAATGGTTTCTGTGTCCTTTCCTATGCAACAGAGAATTCTAGAAACCGATTTCTTGTAAGTAATAGGATGGCTATTTCTGGGCAGAAATAAGCCACCTCTCTCTACACTTCAGCATTGTACTGAGAAGCGTGTTATTCCAGGAAGCCACCAGTCTCATCCCTCTCCCTTTCTATTATCAGTTCACTCTAATGCCAGGTACCCAAAGTTTGGGAAAGCATTCATGTGGGGTCTCCTCTGATAATAGGCTCAGTGAGAAGTAAAGAAATGTGCCATAGGCTTTCCCCACCACCATACATCTGTCCCCCTCTGCTAACAAGTAAATGAATTTATAAAGGCTTACCATACCCAGTTCCCCTCCCAGACCTGCTGGTCCCTTTTGATCTATATCCCAGCTCTGAAGTTGAGAACCTCATGGTAAGTGAGCTCTACACCCCAAGCCTCATTCCTGTGTCCCTTTAACACCGTGCATCTTACCTACTGCTTGGTTTCATGGTGCTAAACTTCTCTGTCCTTGGTTTCCTCATCTGTTAAGTGGGAAGAAAACTGTACTTATCACATGGGATTATGATGATGATTAAATAAGTTAATATCTGTAAAATGTTTAGCATAGTGCCTTGCAAATAGTACTCAATACATATTAACTGTTAAAACATCAAAACCCATTCTTAACAGAAAGTTCTCCACACAATAGGAGTGTGAGCTCCCAGTCTCATGCCTTATTAGCATTTTGTATTGATTTACTTCATGTAGACTTCTATTCAAACACTGTTCATCCAGGCATATGGGAGTGCTCAGTACACATCAGGTACATATTATATTCACTGTCCCCCTTAATGCTCACAACCACCCTCTGAGGTGGGCATTGGTGTTTCCCCATTTTATAGATGAGGAAACTGAGACACAAGGAGGTTACACAGCTACTAAATGGCAGGACCAGGATTAAAATACAAGCAATTTGGCTCCACAGACCATGTTACCCACAGTACTATCCTACATGCCATACTACTACCATGCTCCTGGGGCCAGAAGACACGAATAACCTGTATGGACTCAGAAGGAGTATAGTTATAAAGGTGTACCTCCTGCACTGATTCAAGATGGCACTAAAGTAATGTCCCAGGGCTGCACTGTTTAACATTTTGAGTGTTGTCTTCTTCTATTTTCTGTTGCTGAAACAAAATACCTGATACTGGGTAACTTATAAAGAACAGAAGAGTATTTGACACATGGTTCTGGAGACTGAGAAGTAGAAGAGCATGCTTCCAACATCTGCTTGGCATCCAGTGAGGCCTCCATGCCACCTCATAACTTGGTGGAGGACATCAAACAACAAATGTATGTCAGCTTTCGTCTGTTTTCTGCTTCTTATAAAGCCACCAGTCCCACAGTGGGGATCCCACCCTGATGACCTTACCTAATCCTAATTGCCTTCTAACGGCTCCACCTCCACTTACCTTCACCACTTGAATTGGGAATTAAGTTTCCAGTACATGATATTTGAGGGATACATGCAGACCATAGCAAGTATCTTATAAACTTAAATACTCTTAACATCCAAAATCTGTAAACACTTCCCTTGAATGATCAGAAATAAAAACACCACAGTGTTTTCACCGTTAGTATTTTAGTAGTTAATATGTACTAGGAATTGAGGTGAGTGCTTTACATGAATTCTGTCATTTCCTTTTCACAAGAAGGTTTATGAGTCAGCTACTGTGACACCACCCATTTTATAGATGGGACTCAAGAGAGGTTAAGTAACTTTCCAAAATCTCTACCAGCAAAAGCACCCACCCTTGTTAATAGCTAGCAGGGAAGTTTTCACTTCAACTGCCTTTGAAAAATGTCTAGATTCACCTAAGATTCTCTTTTTAACTGAAATTAACTTACTCAATGAAATGTGTCCAATTCTGGTGATATTCTGGGCAAATACACAGCAGAAAGAAGCCAAATTACGTGTACATTTTTTTAATGTAATGATACTAACATCGTATGAATATTTTAAAATTTAATTATTGTTACTGTTTATATATGGTATCCCCAAAAAGCTCACGTGTCAAACAATGCAAGGTTTGGAGGAGAAATTACTGGGTTATAACCTTAACCTAATTAGTGAATTAATCCCTGCTGGGATTAACTGAGAGGTAACCAGAAGCAGGTGGGCTGTGGCTGGAGGAAGTGGTTCATTGGGGGGCATGGCTTTGGAATACACATTTTGTATCTGGGGAGAGGAGTTTCTCTGCTTCCTGATCATCAATGTGAGCTGCTTCTCTCTGCCACACTCTTCCTCCATGATGTCCTGCCTCCCCTTGAACCCTGAGGAATGGAGGCTGCCGTTCATGGATTGAGACCTCTGGAACCATGAGCCCCCAAGTAAACTTTTCCTCTACAATTGTTCCACTTGGCATCTTTAGTCACAGCAGCAAAAGCTGACTAAAACAATTGTATTCTTATTATTTAAATCTACACAATGGAATTTATGTATTACATCTCCAAAGATGCCAGTTTCAGTAGGACACGTGTTTATTGATATTTCTTTTCTCTCCCTCTTCTCACCCAAAGACTCTGCTCTGTCTTTCCTCCCTACCAGCTCTCAGAGCCAACCAGACTGATGCTCCTGGTCCTGTTTGGGGAGGTAACAGTGGGTTCCAACATGCTTAACCAGAGAGGCTATCAGACAAGCAAGCCTTCCTTTCCATTCCTGTGTTGTGAGCCTCTCGCAGCATAACTTGGGTGTATCATCAGGTTGAAAGACTCCTCTCCCATGAGGGATGAGAAGGAAGACCCTGTCTACCACGTTCGATATCCTCTCCCTCCTGTGAGAAAGCTGGAGCTCAGAGCCATAGCAGAAGACGCTAGGTTTGGCTCATTGGTCCCCTCCTGATCCTTATAGGATCTGGTCTTTAAACTGCCATAGCTTTCAAAAGATTAGCAGGTACTCTTTTTTTATTTGTTCTTTTTAATTATACATGACAGTAGTTTATTTTGACATATTTACACAATCATGGAGTATATCTTATTCTACCTGTTGGGTGCAGAGCAGGCTGAACTGTGTTGTCTGCAGGGCAGGCTGAACAGATGTTGGCTGCAAGATAGCCCATGCACTCAAACCCCCCTCTATCTGGTCCTTTATCACCTGTTTGTGTCAAGTCCCGCTCAAGGCTGAGCACTCAACCCCCCTTGGGCCAACAAGGCAGCTTGCAGACCCAGAGGCCCCATTAGATTTGGGCTATAAAAACTCCCTCCTGCCAGGCCTCCCTCTCTCTTGCTCTCTTTCTCTTGCTCTTTCTCTCTTGCTCTCTCTCTCTCTTGCTCTTTATCTTTCTTGCGTGCACTCTCTGTCTCTCTCTTGCTCTTGCTCTCTCCCTGTTCATCTCTTCCCCTAGTTCCCACAGGGGGATAATTAGTTCCTTTGAATCATCCCTTGGGCTGGCAAGGAACTGAAGCCTACTACTCAGGGATAAGCAGAATCTGTGCCTGCTTCCTTCAATGCAGAGTTTCACTTGGCTTGGGGCCCTTTTCTGTGAGGACTGAGTGGGGAGGGGCCAGTCAACTTCGGATTATACCAGATGTCAAGGCAGCACCTAATATTAATTTTAGGTCTTATATCACCAAAGGTGGGTACAAGGGGAGTCTGTGAAGAACAGCTTTTGCCATACACAACTAAATGTGAAGGAACAAGAAAAACTTGAGAGACAAAGTCTATCATGCAAACCCGGATGTTTTTCGACAAGGCCAGAAATAGAGCATGGTGGCCTCGGGCCTTCCATACAAGACAAGCTGTGTTCCCAAGCCTTCAAATACACAAACTTTTAGCTTGGGTTTTTTTTCTTCCATAAGTTTCTTGGGGCGATGTATTAAGCCAGGATAGTTATTTGTGGTAAAGTGTATCATTAGAGTTTTATAAAATACCTATCTGGAAAGTACATGAATTATAAAACCCTGTGTCAACACAAGGTCACTATTTCAGCATACCAAGAATATAGTGAGAGCTAACATTCCACCTAGAATTTACTGTGTGTTTTGTACATACCATCTCTTATTTATTTCTCATGCCTCCCCTGCAAGGCACATGTTATCCTCAGAAGAGAAACGGTGAGGGTCAGACAGTTACCAAATACCAAGGGAGGAATTTTAACCTAAACTTGTATAGATTTTAGCACATTTCTTGAAGTTTTACTAATTATCCAGTCTCAGTAATGAAGAATAATACCAGAACTTTATAGTAAAGTTCTGTAGACCAGTTATTTACTCATAGGGTCAATGATTCAAAGAACAATATGGAAGTATGGATATCCACATCTGACCATGATGGAGTAAGAGAACTAGGCTTACCCTGCCATCTCAAACAACTAAAAAGAAATGAATGACACACATGCAACCTTAGTCTTTAGACATGGAACACCTAGTGTTGTATGGTAATCCCTCAATGAAAGGAAACAATTAAGAGGAGCCCTGGGGTTGCCCTAGCTTACTGCCCAGTTTCCAGGCCTCAGCACAGAAAGGCAGAGCCCAACCAAAGCACAGCAACCTCCCTGATTTGAGGAGATGGAGTTAAGAATCTAGAGGGGCCAGAGTAGCTAGAAGTCACAGGGAAGAGCACAGAGGAGAGAGCTCCGTGGAGAGGAGCCTGCTGTACAGAATTTTCTGGAAAGTTCCTCTTGATTCTTAATACCCAAGGCCAAGGAAAAGACCACCTGAAAGAAACAGGCAGAAAATTCCTGGAACCCACACAGGGCTGGGAGTAGTCTGTGTTCCCGTCAGCTAGGCTGTAAAAGCCTCCTAATATGTAAGAAATTAGTGCAGAAGAGAACTAAGTTTGGGCCTAAATGCTGCTCTGGTCACACCTAACAAAGGTTTAAAAGCAAGCCTCCAAAGGATCAAACTCTTTCCAAGTAACTTAACTGCAAACCAGAAAAAAAAGACTCAAGAGTACTTAAAATATACAATATCCAATGAGGTAAAATTCACCATGTCTGGCATTCAATTAAAAACAATACTAAGTATGAAGGCTGGGGATGTAGTTCAATGGAGTAGTGGATGTCTAGCATGTGTCAGGCCCTAGTTTCCATGTAGGCACTGAAGAATATATTAGTAAATGTGGTGATAGGAGCAAGATGGCAGCTGAATAACATCCTCCAGGATCGTCTAGAGGCCCACCAAATTGAACAGTTCACACACAAATCTATCTTCACAAGAGCTAAGGAAATCAGGTAAGAGACCATAGAGCCTGATTTTTAGAATAGAAAAATGAAAAACATACCAAAGAAGGCAGAAAAGCATTGTCCACATTTGCCTCTTCCCCAGCTTCAAGCAGCCCAGAGAGAAGAGAGACATCATCACTTTGGAGAAGGAGAGAGGATCAAGTCCCTGTCTTAGGCTTGAAACCCAGAACCAGGCCTGTCGTGCAGGGCAAAACCCTGGGGTAAAACCCCAGGCCAATATCTGCCAACTGAACTGCTGGAATTGGATCACTATGTGGCTGACCCCAACCTCAGGTGGCAGGTCTGGGAAGCAGGGCATAAAAGTTAGCCCAGGGCTTTATTGCAAAGCTCAGTGCCAGGCCCACCCGTGTGAGACCTAGCGTATGGTAGAAACTGAGCCTTAAATTGTACTCTGTGTATGGCCTGGATCTGTGATGTGTCCCCCAAAAGCTTATGTGTGAGACAATGCAAGGTTCTAAGGTGAAACGATTAGAGTATGCGAGTTATAACCTAATCAGCAGATTAGTCCACTGATGGGGATTAACTAGGTGGTAACCTTTAGGCAGGTAGGGTGTGAGTAAAGGAGGGAGATCACCGGGGGCATGCTTTAGGGTTCTATTTTGTCCCTGGTGAGAAGAACTTTCTCTGCTTCTGGGTTTCCAGGTCCACACGGATCTGTTTTCCTCCTCCACCCCCTTTTGCCATGATGCTCTGCCTCATTTTGGGACCAGAGCAGAGGAGCCATCTGTCTATAGACTGAGACTTCTGAAGCCATAAGCACCAAATAAACTTTTCCTTCCCTAAAATGGTTCTTGTTGGGTCCTTTGGTCATAATGATGAAAAAGCTGATTAAAATCCTGGCATTACGTAGACTCATGGGCTCTAGTGGGTCAGGCCTGAGTTTGGGATCCATCAGTTTCAGCCTTGGAGTAGGCCGGGGCCACACGTGCCCTCCTAAGACTATGCAGAATCTCTGTGGCAATGAGACTCAGGTGTAACCTGACATAGCTTTAGCTGAGGTGACCAGAGGTCTGGGTCCATCACCTGTCCCTCAACCTCAAGCAGGATAGCTATTGCCAGGTTGGTGATTACAGATAGGCTCTAGAACTGCTCTTTCACTAGGCAGAGACCAGACTTGTACCCCAGAGAGTCTCATTTGAGTCTTGGCCTGCATCAATGTTAACTCTGGCATGGACCTCGGTTCACTGCAGAGATTATGTAGATCATTATGTGAGACTTCTACACAACCCCACTTAGTTTCAATCTAGATGGTCAAGGGACTGTCTTCAGTTAGCACCAATACAACCTTGGTCATCATAGTGTTCTGCAAGACCCATGTGCTGGGGGTAGAATAGGGTAGTAAGGATAAGGTTTTGCCCTAGAACTTAGTGAAACTTAACTCTGGGAAGATCCTAATGGTTCCATACTCAGGCCTGCCTATAGACGGAGTCTTCAGAACCACTCCACTTTCCAGGAAAGACAGATGACCTCAGTCTGTCAGACTTCTGTTTCAATTGACATCACTTGCGACCAATTGCAACAATCTTGGGTCATGAGTACATCTCAGCAATATGCAACCCATAGCCATGAATCTTTGTCCTACCCCAGTGTTATAATGGTCTTGGTGAGGAGTGAACTCAGGATATGACACAGATATGTGATACTGGTAGCCACAGGTATAACAGGAGCCTAGAGCTTGTCTATCCATCTTGACTTTACCAGAGGGAGGCAGAATTCAACGGTGACCAATCATAGACCAGTAATGGTAGAGGAGGCATCTGGGCCTACCTGGAACCCAAGAAGAGGCTTGCAGGAAGTTTATTCTTTCTAGATATTCTCATGGTTCTTTCTATACAATAAATCAGCAGTATATTTGGAAAAACCTGGACTTGGGTTATCCTCTGGTACTGAAACAGTGACAGCACATCCAACAGTAGATTCCCTACAAATCTGGTCCCAGATGCTAAAATAGTGCTAAAATCATGATAGTGATTACACACTCAGAGAAAGTAAGCAGGCTATTTTTAATTTCTGAAATCATATCAAGGATCTTTTCTGAGCACAATGCAATAAAACTAGAAATCAATAAGAAGAAAAACTTTGAAAATTATAAATACATGGAAACTAAACAGCCTAAAATTGAACAACCAATGCATCAAAAAAGAAATCAAGAATAAAAATATCTTGAAACAAATAAAAATGGAGATGCAACATATCAAAAACTATGGGATCAGTAAAAGCAGTACTGAGAGAAGTAAAAAAATCAGAAAGATCTCAAGTAAGCAGCCTAGCTGCATTCCAAGTAACTAGAAAAAAAAAAAAAAGAAAAAGAAAAACCAAACCCCAAATTAGTAGAAAGGAAACAATAATAAAGATCAGAGCAGACAGAGTCTTGCCTTAGCTGCAGACAGGGCCTCCCTGGGTCATGGGAGGAGGTGGGGAGCAGCTGGCTGGGGCATCCTCACTCTCCCTCAGCATCTTCCCCACCACGCCCCAGCACAACTTGCTCAAGATGGCTCTGCTGGTGAAGTCTCTGGGTGCCAAGCAGGTCATGGAATACCAGGAGAAGCTGCTGCTGAGGGCCCTACTGGACATCATCAGTTCCCTAAAGAAGTCTGGGGAGCTGTGGCTTGATGCATACCTCCACAGGGGAAACGGCCCCCTTGAGGCCTCCCATGGGGAAGGGGCTCATGTCGGGGTGACATCCAGAAGGGGTCAGGCTTTTGTTCAGAGTAATTTTCTTGAGATTGGGGTACACACGGGCTTATAGACCCCAAGTTTGGTTCTCTCCCTTTCTCTTCTTTTTCCTTCACCTCCCCCCAACCCATATCTTCATGGGGCCTGCCCTCTCTCAGCCCTAACCCTAACTCCCCACTCCCCACCTTCCAGCCCCTTATCCTAATGTAAGATTAATGTTCTATTTTCTGCCAAAGTTAAATCTGTGGTCTGACTTTCCCAATATGTAACAAAAACCTGTTCACTATATCCTAAATCTTCAATTTCACAACGTGTGTTTAGATGGAGCCATTTTAAGTTACAAAACTATGGCCCACTTCCTGTGCAGGCGATGGATTCAGGATCACTCTGCATGGTTTGGGCCCGTAATGAAAAGTCCACAAACATGGAAATACTTTTTGTGGGGGGTCGGGATGGCTCTGCCTGCTCAGGTGTCAGCTCCCACACTGGAGGGCAAGAGGAGCAAGGGAGGCCAGAGGCAAGAGGCAAGAGAGCCGGCGCACCACGAACCCATATATTTATTAGGGAAAAGACGTTTGAAAGAACATTCCACCCAAATAAGGCAAGGGGTAGTGTTATAAGAAACCAGGGTACCATGGCCCCATTGGATGACGCCCAAGTCTAGAGCTGCACGCCCTTGCCTAGCAAAGGTAAGGCCCATGTGCTTCACACAGTGTGCAAGCAATGCCACTTCAATACCCCCATTACTCAAGGCTAAGGGGGTGTGCTCAGCTCTTGTGTAGTGTAGCTTCCAACAAAAAACCATGTGGCTAAAATATAGCTGTTTTGAGCTCCTCTACAAGAACAACATATGTCCATTCATGGGAAGGAATGTGGACTCTGATACTTATGTCACAACCCTCAGCTATAATCTCCCTTCATCCTCTGTCTTTCAATCATAATGTGTATATTGTCCTCAACAAGCCAATCATAACTCTAGCCCTTCCTTTTCCCGCCCCAATTTTAAATTATCCAATTAAATAGATTGTAACCCCAAGTTCCTCCTATCCAAACAGGGGACAGTGCTGCATTACAGATAAAAACAGGTGAACTGCTTGCCCAAGGGTGCTTGTTTGTCGGACTTCATTCAGTAGTGCACCCTTCTACAGAAGTAAATATTGCCTTGCACACTACTTTGAAGAACATGTCTGATTCCTTCTGGCATCCTAGTATTTCTAACATTGTTGTATGGACAGATGAGGCAAGGCACCAAAGATAGCAGGAAACAGTTTTATTTAGCTGCAGCTGGGTTCAGAGGGCACAGCTTTTGCTGTAATCAATCAATCCCCTGAACCCTAAGTTCAGGTAGTTTCAGAATTTTATACCCACCATGTAAGGGGAGGGGCTCAGAAGTTTACAGTCTGCAGAAGTCCACATAAAGCAGCTTCTTTTCTTTCACTGTTCTGGGCAAGTTAACCCTTCAAGGCCGACACCTGAGAAGGGGAGAGCTGCTTCTTCCCCTTTCTTTCCTCCCCCAGCCAACTGTTACCATGGAGCCCAACTGGTATCTTCTCTTATCTTAGGAATGTAGACATCTCTGTGAAGCCCCAGCTCAAGGCCAGAGGCCTCGTTTACACATTTCTACAAACTACTATACTGGATACATGTTTGTGAAAAACTAGTAAGGGGGTGTCCAGCACCTGGAGTGCTAATATCTTCCCAGCCAGTGGCCAAGTAAAACAGGGCAACATGAAAATAGGAAGTTTATCCACATTGAACTCTTTTGTAGAGACTCTTTTGCTAACAGTCCCAAAATCAGCCATGGTGAAGATTTTTGGAGAAGCCCAGTTAAGACTTTTCTGTGGATAAAGGGGGTGCCACTACAACATCAGGGAGTGGAGGAAGAGGTGGCCATGGACAGTGACTCCATCCCTGTTTTCAGCTTCTGTCCTAAAAATCTAAGGAGACCAGCGGTCTATAGGTCTATAAGTCTGGCCTGGGACTCCTCTCCTTCCAGCCTGGCCACTTGGCCTCAGACACACTCCTTAATCCCTCGGACCCTCTTGGGATTCCTGGGCAGGGTTCAGGCCTGGCTCTGCTCTCTCTCCCTGATGTCTATATACCATGGGCTGCCTGTTTGGAGGGAGGTATGCTTTTGCTCTGGGTCTCCTTCGCATGGCTGGGATTGGCATCTAAGGCCTCCCTCCAGCTGTCCAGGGCTCCAGACCTTGAAGTTCAGGGAGATGTCCTCTGTCCACCACTGGAACTTTGGGTCCCCAGGCTTGTGCATCTTCTGTTCCACCATCTTTCCCACTCCAGATCCTATGGTCTTGGGACCAGAGGGGGCGTCTCTTTTGGGGACCAGTAGAGATCATGGTCAGGTTAGTAAGGAGCTGGCCAGCCTGGTATCTTGGCCCTGCCTCCACCTCATTCCAATGTTTCTCCTATGTGAGAGTCCTGAGAATCTGGAGCCATCAGATTATTCCCCCAAATCCCCGTCCAGTCCCTGGCTGAAGGACTTGGGCCCTGCAAGAGGGAATTAGAACTTGTCACAGCCCCTTTTTGGTGCCAGCAATCAGCCTTGCTGCCTGTCTTTTACTGTTGTTAATCTTTACCATTTTAAGTTTTTGCTACAACATATATTCTGACAGGAGGGTGGCAGTGGGGCTGGGTCTTAGGACAGCCTCCCTTTTATGAGACACGCCCTGGAAGGCTCCTCCAAGCCCCAGGGTGTGGAGACCACTGCTGGAAGGCAAGCAAAAGAAGCAAGAAGAGTGGGGAGTCTCAGGAAAAGACCACCCAGAGGTGCCAGGGGAATAGGAGGACCCAATGTGGGCCAAGCAGATGCTAAGAAGAGGAGAAGGAGGCTGGGCTGGAGGTCACAGCAGCTGAAGGCTTTGGGAGCGTGTAGGAGAGGGAGGAGAAGTCTGACCCAACTGTTTCACTCTAAGATCTAACCAATGTTTAGATTTAGGCATGAACAACCCAGTGGGGATTAAGAAACCTCCAAGATAACCATGGCATCATGGACCCCTCCCCCCAACTAGCTACTGTGTGCTCTCCAGAGGAGAATAAATCCAAAAGGAACTGATTTTAATTGTTATCATGTTGCTTCCTCACCATTACGGTTTGGATATGAGGTATCCCCCCAAAGCTCACTTGTGAGACAATGCAAGAAATTTTGGAGGAGAACTGATTGGGTTATAGCCTTAACCTAACCATTGAATTAATTTCTGTTGGGATTAACTGAGTGGTAACTGGAGGCAGGTGGGGTGTGGCTGGAGGAAGTGGTTCATGGGGGTGTGGCTACGGTATATATATATTTTGTACCTGGAGATTGGAATCTCTCTCTCTCTCTGCTTCTGGATCATCATGTGAGCTTCTTCCCTCTGAAGCTATAAGCCTCCAAATAAACCTTTCCTCCTCTACAGTTGTTCCGATGGGGTCTTTTAGTTGCAAAAGCATAAAAGATAACTAAACCACCCACCCCTACATTTTTGGGAAATAAAAGAATCAATTTTAGTCTCATTTTTTTTAAAAAAAAAGATCAGAGAAGAAATGGATGCAATAGAGACCAAAAGATCAATGAAACAAAGAACTGCTTCTTGAAAAAGATAAACAAAAATGACAAACCCTTAGCTAGCCTAAGAAAAAAGAGAGAAGGCTCAGATTAATAAAGTCAAAGATGAAAAGAGAACTATTACAATTGACACCATAGAAAGACAAAAAATCATTAAAGATTATTATGGACAACTATATGTAAACAAATTTGGTCACCTACAAGAAATGGACAAATTCCTGGACATGTTGCTTCACCTTACCAAGACTCAATCAATAACAAGTAACAAGGATGAATCAGTAACAGCCTTCCATCAAAGAAAAGCCCAGAGTCTGAATTCAGCTTCACTGCTGAATTCTACCAAACACTTAAAGAAGAACCAATAGTAATTCTTCCCAAAGTCATCCAAAAAAAAAAAATAGAAAGGAATCCTTCCAAGTGCCTTCTATGAGGCCAGCATTCTCCTGACACCAAAACCAGGTGAGGACATAACAAAAAGAAAGAAAAGAGAAAAAGGAAACTATAGGCCAATATCTTTGATGAATATATATATATATATATATATATATATATATATATATATATATATATATATAAATTCTTGACAAAATACTAGCAAGCCAAATCCAATATCACATTAATAAGATTGCTCACCATGATCAAGTGGGACTCACCCCACGGATGGGAGGATGATTCAATACACAAAAGTCAATAAACATGATACACTATATCACCAGAACGAAGGGAGAAGCCATATGGCCACCCCGTAGATGCAGAAAAGGTATTTGATAAAAGTCAACATCCCTTCATGACAAAAATGCTGCATAAATCAGGTATTAAAGGAACACACTTCCTCATAAGGCTATTTATTTATTTTGATATATGACAGCAGAATGCAGTACAATTCTTATATAGAACACAATTTTTCATATCTCTGATTGTATACATAGTATATTCGCACCATACCTGTACTTTGGACAATAATGATCATCACTTTCTACCATCATTAATAACCCCATGCCCCCTCCCTTCCCTTCCAACCCCTCTGCCCTGTCTAGAGTTCGTCTTATGGTGTAGGAATACAATATAAGGCTATTTATAATAAGCCAACAGCTAATATCTATTGAATAGGGGAAAGCAGAAAACATTCTTTCTATTAAGATTTGGATGTGAGGTATTCCCCAAAAGTTCACATGTGAGACAACGCAAGATAGTTCCGGGGAGAAATGATTGGGTTGGGAGAGTCTTAACCCAATCAGTGAATTCATCCCCTGACAGAGATTAGCTGAGTGGTAACTGAAGCGGTAGGGTGGGGCTGAAGGAGGTGTGAATTAAGGCATAGAATTTGGGTATATATTTGTATCCGGCAACTGAAGTCCCTCTCTCTGCTTCCTGATCACTGTGATGTGAGCTGCTTCCCTCTGCAACCCTATCCTGCCATGATGTTCATCCTCACCTGGAGCCCTGAGGAATGAAACTGTTCTTCTATAGACTGAGACCTCTGAAACTGTGAGTCCTCAAGTAAACTCTTCCTCCCCTACACTTGTGTTGGTCCGGTCCTTTAATCAGCAGCAAAAAAAAAAAAACTAAAACACTAAGATCTGGAACCCGATAAGGATGATCTAGAGCCAGATAAAGATGCCCACTTTCCCAACTTTATTCAGTCTTATGCTGGAAGTCATAGAGCAATCAAGCAAAAGAAAAAATGAAGTTAAATTGTCACTGTTCACAGATGACATGTAATCTTATATATAGAAAACTTCAAAATGCAACCCCAAAGTAATTGGAACCAATACATGAATTCAGCACATTTATAGATACAAAATCAATATACAGAAATCAGTAGCTTTGCTATATGCCAAAGTGAATTATCTTAAAATAGAAATCAAGAAAGAAATCCCATTTACAGTAGCTAGAAAAAAATAGATTAATAAAATACCTAGGAATAAATTAAACCACAAAGGTAAAAAATCTCTACAATGAGAATTATAAAACATTGATAAAATCAATTGAGAAGGGCACACAAAAATGTGGGAAGATCTCCCATGTTCTTGGATTAGAAGAATCCCTATTGTTAAAATGCCCATAGTGCCCAAAGCAATTTAAAGATCAATGTAACCCTATTAAAATACAAATGACATTCTTCGAGGAACTAGAAAAAATAATCATAAAATTTATGTGGAATTACTAAAAACAAAAAAACTCTGAGTATCCAAAGTCATTGTGAGCAAAAAGAATAAGCAGGAAGAATTATACTACCAGTTGTCAAAACATGCAAAAAAGCTGCAATAATCAAGAAAGCAAAATATTGGCTTAGAAAACAAATATATAGACTAAGGGAACAGAAAGGAGAACCTAAAACTTAACCCACACATTAATAGTAAACTGATTTTTAAGTTGGATATGCATACCTTCAGAAAGATGAAAGTGGACCCCAATCTTGGACCAGTTACAAAAATCAACTAAAAATGATTAAAGAAACTACATAACTACTAGAAGAAAATGTAGGGGGAGAGATTAAGGACATTGGAATTAATAAAGATTTTTGGAAAAGACCTTGGAACTACAGAGAAAAACAAAACAAAACATAAGATAAACAAATGGGATTTTATGAAACCAAAAAGTTTCTGCACAGCGAAGGAAACAGTCAACGATGTGCAGAGACAATCTACAGATGCACAATAAAATAATAGAATCAAGGTATTTAAACAAATGTCATTCATATAAATGACAAAAATCCCAAATTAATTATTTCCTATGTAATTCAGAGGAAACTTATTTTTCTGAATAATTATGTCTAGCCTAAATTTTCTTATATCAGACAAAAAGAATTCAAATATTTCCCAAATACCAATCAGGTGCTCAAACTTCAAACAGTTCTCCATTTTAATTCTGAATAACTGGTTTTAACATCAGGTATCAGCATGTCTAAATCCTGGTTAACCTACCATGTCTTCGTCCTGATGTCCTAGAAAATTGAACCCAGTGTTAAGTGTGCTACTTCCACTCTTGCTCCTAGGGCAGCAAAGTTGAGGGAAAAGGCATCAGAGAGAAGTGAAGGAGAGGAAGCAAGTGCCAGGTGGTTCCTGCAGGGGCAGCCCCAGCTTCCTAAGAGGATCCAGTCAATTGCATGGTCACATGGACATCCCTGAGCCTCAGAAGAGAGGAGGATGGAGGGGCTTATGCTCTGGCTCTTTTCTGTATGTATCCAGGTTACACTTCTCAGCCCTAATGGGACAGCACATGGGGAAACCAGATCCCTTTTCCTGTCGCACAAACTTCCCCTGAACCCAAAATGGTAGCAGATGCCAGAACCTTGTAGAGATACTTGACAAGATGTGGATGCATGATTGGTCCTCACCCAGGACCGACTGAGGCAGTGGGTGGTGCTTGGCCGTTGTAGGGCTCCTCACTGAGGAGGTTGCCAAGGCCTGAGAGCCAGTCAAGTGAAGTGAGTCTCTGGAGATACTTCAAGAGCATGGTACCCACTAGGAGGACTTGTCACAACTCTCAGGCCACAATGTCTGCATTTCCTATGGTCCCTCCTATTAAGAGTGAAACTACTGCTTCTGATATGAGGGTATCCTGGAGACAGCTTTTGAATGGATTTCACCTACTTGTTCCAGGTGTGACCTGGAAAGTCACCTTCTCTGTTTTTTCTCACTAGAATTTCATTTCTTAATCTTCAAAAATTTTTTTAATTTATAAATTCCTCTTTAAACAATAAAACAGTTACATGTTACTACTGAAACCAACAGAATGATGCAAAAGAGAAAAATCAATAAACTCACCTCCCCACTTTAATCCCCCTCCACACCATAGCTGGCACTTAACAGTCCGGTTTGCAGGTACATACTTTATAAGCATAGAGCAAGATACGAAAGGAAGGGTGCCAGCCTCTATGAGCCTTTGATAATTTCTTTCTTTTTCATGAGGAGTCATATTATGCAACGACTCTTTAATTGGCATTCTTAAGTATATATCATAGACATCCCTCTAGGCAAAGAAGTATAGCTCTAACTCATCCAAGTACAGCCTTCTAGCTAATCCTTAGACATTATCTTTTAGTGACTATGATTTTTAATTTTCTAAAGAAATTATTTATTATGTGCCATTAAAATTGTTTTATATCCTCTTCTGAAGGAAAAAATAGAGGCCACATAGCACAGTGCTTAATTACACAATCTCTGATATCCAACTGCTTGAGCACAATTCCTAGCTCCACACCTGAACAGCTGTGTGACTTAGGATAAGTAATTTAATGCTATGGTTTAAATCTTGAAGTGTCCCCTGAAAAGCTCATGTGTTGGGAAATGCAGCAATGTTCAAAGGTAAAATGATTAGATCATGAGCGCTATAACCTCATTGGCAGATTAATCCATTTGATGGATTTATAATTTGAATGGACTAACTGGGTGGTAACTGTAGGTAGTTGGGGCATGGCCAGAGCAGGGGGGTCATCAGGGCTAGTCTCTGGGGATCACATCTTGTCCCAGGATCCCTACACCCTCTCAGTGCTTCCTGGCTGCCATGAGAGACAGCTTTCCTCACCAGCCCCTTCCACCATGATGCTCTGCCTCACCTCTGGCCCAGAGCAATGGAATCAGGCCCACCATGGACTGAGACCTCTGAAACCCTGAGTCAGAATAAATTTTTTCTCTTCTAAGTTATTCTTGTCATGTATTTTGGTCACAACAATGAAAAGCTGATTGACATGGTTAACCTTTCCATGCTTTGATTTCCTTATGCGTAAAAGAGATTATAATAATACAAATAGTCCACAATTTATCATGGTTTCACTTTATGACAGTACATAAATGATATGCATTCAGTATAAACCATACTTTGAATTTGGAATTTGAATTTTCTCTCCAGGTTAACAGTGTGTGTTATGATACTCTTTTAAGATGCTGCTCAATTTAGCAAGCCACAGTTCCCAGAGAGACACATGATCACAAAAGTATGCAATCCATACTCCTATAGTATACTGTGTTGCTATGCTATTGTGTTCAATACATTGGGTGTACTAAATGCAACTTCAACTTACAGTATTTTTAATTTATGATAGATTCATTGGGATGTAACTCCATCATAAGCTGAGAAGCATGTGTGTGTGTGTGTGTTTACCTTCTGTATAGTGTTGGAAAAATTAAATGAGTTACTCCAACTAGAGCACTTAATTCAGTGTCTCTAAGTATCTAATCAAAGGTAAAATTAAAAACTAAATATTAACTTTTCGTTTGTTATAAATATTAGCATCTCATAGTACCTATATAAATAGAAAAACACTAACTTAACAAGGAAACAAAAATGAATTGAGCCCTACTATGTGTCATCTGCCAAGTACATAAGGCAGGATATGGTGTCTATTCCAGAGAGTGAGGAAGAAGATAAATGTAGGCAGAGGTAACTGATGAGGTCCCATGGTAGATGGTTTAATAGCAGTGCAAACCTGCAGCTGTGGGGCTCAGTGAGAAACTGTACATCAGAAAACACTTCAGGTCTGAGATGAGTCTTGAAAGATGAGTAATAGGAATTTGCTAGTCACAGGTGGTGGCATTAGAGTGAGTGTTCCAAGTTTAGGAAGCAATATGTGCAAAAATGAAAATATCTAGGCAGCTGATAAACACCTTCCATGGGAAGATAGTAAGATATGGCAATTTTCTTCAAATTTCCCAAAATGTCATATCTCAGTAGCTCAAGCCAGATCATTTGGATATCTGCCAAGGACTTTGCAAAATGTTTTGGTTCTACTGACTCATCTCTACCATAAACTAATCAACTACTATGACTCATTTTCATCCCTATTGGAATTGCAAACAAGATGAGCATTTTGTATATCTGCAAAAGCATCTCTCTATGTATGAAACATGCCATCGAGTTAGCTACTAACCACTCCTGTTAAAAATTATACTGGACAATTACTTGCTAAGTACTATGCTCTAACATCAATTTCTGTACTGTTAGGGAATTTGTCAGTGAGCAATAAATTGACATTGAGACTAAGCAACATATAGTGATGAACAAAATACAAAGGAGGCAAACAGCTTCATATTGCTATTTTTTTAAAATGTGCATCCAAGAAAGTACCATAAAAGCAAATATTGCAATGGCACAATTTAAAAGGCAGGAACCCACAAATAATTATTAACATCAATGATTCCTTTCAGGCTCTATGGCTTCATGGAGTCAAAAGGGATGCAGAATTTGGTAGAAATTTGATACTCTAAGAACCCAAACAATCAATCACTTAGGATCAGACTTTCTCAAGTTTTAGAGCATAGGACCATATAATTATTAAACATGTGTCTTATAAGAAAAAGCAAAGAATGGGACAATTGAGTTTAATATATATTATTGTACTGTCTCTAAAATTCAAGGCTCAAGTAGCTTTAAAACAACAGGAGCCCAGCACAAAGGCACATGCCTGTAATCCCAGTGGCTCAGGAGGCTGAGGCAGGAAGATTGTGAGTTCATAACCAGCCTCAGCAACTTAGCAAGGCCCTAAGAAATTCAGTGAGACACTGAACAAGGAACAAGAGTTCATTAATTTTTATTATGTTGGAAACAATACAAATGCCCATCGATGGGTAACATACTAACAAAATAATATTGAAGAAGCAGTTGAAGTAATTGAACTAGATGTAAACATATTAACTGGATCAAAACTGATATAAACCAGTATGTACAATTATATTGCACCAATAAAAATACAGAAAAAATGTGATATTAAGAGGAAATTTCAAGATGGAGAATATGCACACATAATACTATTTTGAAGTGCATAAAATATTACTATTATTTATTTGTAAAATGTGAATTGGAAGAATGCAAAACAAATTTAATGTATTGTCCATTCTGGAGAAAGAAAATAAGAATGAGCAATAGAGGGTGGATGGATAAATTAGATTTAGCTTCATCTTTAAGGTTAAAAAGACAAAGCAAAATGTTGACAATTATGACTTAGCTGTATATTTTTTTATTTTTAAATAAAAATGTGAATCTTCATTCTGTTTTATAACTTATTTTGTACTTTTCTTATAACTTTACCATTTAAGATAAATTGGTTCCACTTCTCAACTTAAGATATAAATACTCTGTTTACATATTTTGTAATCAGAGTTTAATCAGAAAAAAATATTTTCTGATTAAAGCTCTATATATTTCAAGAAAAAAATCAGTACACAGAATAAGATGTTCTCAAAACTTCTGGGAAAGTTGGGAGCAAAACTTTTGTGGAGTAGAGGACTACTAGCTTTCAGTTTTCAATTATAGTTTTGGTCCAGAGTACCAGGAAACCTCTACTCCTACTGAGAGGACAGGAAGGTCAGTGGTTAGGACCACTGCTGAAAGTCGCAGCTGCCTGCAGCCCAGATGATAGATGGTAACTAGAAAAAACAAAGAGTGTCCCAGCTGTAAACCTCAAGCTTTCTAGCCCCTGATGTGCTGAGGCTGCTCAGAGAAAAGGATAGAGATAATGTGGAGTGCTCAACATCTAGAACATCCTTATTTTGTAAAGGTAAGATACAAAATTCTTTTACTTCAGTCAACTTTTTCCTTAGCTCAACTTGAAAAAAAAAAAAAAGCTACTCCACTGTCTTTTCCTCCTGTGTGATGGAATCCTGCAAGTAATAATCTAAGGGTCCCCACCAAAACAGAAACTTTCTGTCTAACCAAAGGATGCAGAATTCTTTCCATGAATCAATACTTTCCTTCTCTCTTAGATAGGCAATCCTGTGTCTCCACAGACTGTCAAATGAATGGAGCTTTTGTGTCTGCTGACTTGATGCTGAAGGACCCCCAAAAAACAGGATGACTTCAGTGTTTGGTGTGGAGAACAATGAATCCACAGTTCAAAGACGTGGATTCTGTCTAGCCTTGTCGCTGCCTAGCAATGATTCAACAGGAGAATCACTCTTCTTGGAAAGTTGAAGTCTATCATCTCCCGTGCTCATGGCTGTCAATTCAGCTCTCACATTTAAATCATACTGCTGGAACATTGAAGTAACATGAAATGCCACCCTTACAAGTCGTCATCCTCAGTTTGTCAAGATTAATTCAGATTATCTTGTATAGAACGACTATAATTAAACATTAGTTCCTCTTGGCACTTACAGACCAAACACCTCAGACCCCCTTGCACACAGAACCTTCTACACTATATAAACTGTACATATAAACAAAATTTTTCCATTTCCTGGAAATTTAGACCCTAACTGCTTTCACTTCTTAGGGGAAACAGGTTTTGAATATTTACAACCCTTCCTCTATAGAGACACCTTTATTTTTCTGTAAACCTAAAATGTTTCCAAGATAACAGGTTTGTTTTTGAAAGTTTGTATGGGGGTAGTAATTTAAAAATCCATAGAAGATCATTCTGAAGTGATATTCAGAACTTGCTTTAAAATGATCCAGATGTGGGTGGAGGGTTTAGGGATGATGGGAAGTCAGAGAAGGAAAGATGAAACAAGATTGGCCAAGAGCTAATAACTGATGGAACTGTGAATGTGGGTTTGCAAAGGGTGACTATGTTTCTGAGTAGGAGTTATTTTGGTTATTTCCCTCTAACAGGAACTGCTGGTCAGCATTTATTTTTGTCATGTTAGGAAGAAATAAGTAATGAGGCTTCTTGCTCAAGGGTAGTCACATGTTACCAAGTAACCATTTGGTATTCAATATGGGGAAGCATCTCTTCATGTTCTGGGACACAGGAACTCCTTGGTACCTTGTGCTCAGTACACTGAACATTACCACTCAAGAGATGGTGGACATGATGCTTTCAAACCACACAAAACACTCCTGTCTCAAAGAGGCACATGGATATCTATTTACTCTGGAATTTGGTAGAAATTCCAGAAGATTCAATGGAGAGCAGTTTGAGTGTTAGTTCATGAGTCTTAACCAAATGAACATACTGTAACATATACATATTATATAGGTTTTATTTTAACCTTGACAGTCAAATCCAGATAAAAACATCAATGAAGCACATCAATGCCCAATGTAGCTACCCTACAAAGTTCCTCAATTGTGGAGCTTCCTTGTCATTTTGATATTCACTGTAGGTAATACTTTTATATTCCACAAAGTAATTCATTACTGGTATGGGGAGAGCAAATAATTTCATAATTCTGGTAAAAAAAAATTAAAATACAAATAATATGATGTTAACTGTTCATTCTCCTTTAAATTTGCATTTCTTTCATTTTTCTTTCTTTTTTTGGTAAGCAGATTTATTCTAAATATTTAGTAAAATATGTTTATTCCACAGGAAATATGTAATTAATAAAATTCAGCACTGTAGTCTTTTGTCAAATTCTTTAGAGAATTATTATTAAATAATGCAGAAAGGACCTTTTGAGATGACATAACCAGCAGAATCTGGGGGACAGAATAATGTAGAGCTCTTTTATACAAACGAACTCCACATAACTCTAGTTCTATGCAGTGTTACTAGATTATATTTGCTGAGGTGGGGGAAAGTCCTGAGGGCTAATAAATAAGTTCTTTTACTATTGGACTTTTAACATGTTGATAGATATTATGAATCTTAAAGAGGGGAAAATAGCCTACAATATTTCTTGGATTGATATGACCACAAAACATCTTTTTTTTTCTTCCTGAATCACCTTACAGCTGCACATTTATAATGGAAACAGTAAAGGGGGGCATCTGGGGAGCGAGATGGTCGTGCAGTCTGGAGTCACGGAGAGTTCACTCTGCACCAAAACTCAGTTACTTACCAGTGGGATGACATGAAGCAAGTAGTCCTCTCAATCTGTAAAATAAAGAAGATGACATATAATTTGCATGATTCTCATAATAATCACAGATAATTAGGTGAGTTACATTTTAGGTTATGAGATAAAAAGCTGTGACAGACTGTAACAAGTAGGGTAAAAAAAAATGGGTAAGCTAAAATTTTCTTCAATGGACAGAAAAAAATCTAAAGAATTTAAACTCAAGATAGGAAAGACTTTTTCTCTTCCTCCTCTTTGGTGGAATTTGCTGAGAATGGGGGCAAATGATTCAGCTCAGCTTGGGAGAGGGTTTTGTTTTTGGGGAGGGGAAGGAGAGTTGTCATAGCCACACAAGCATAACTGATATAAGGGAATTCAGAGGATCCTCCAGAAGCATCACCTGTCTTCCCACCAATCAGTCTTCACCGTGAAGACTGTTGATAAGTTCTGGACAGTAGGTGCAGCTTTGTATGAGGTTGGCCAGGTAGAAGGAGATTTCCATGGTTGATAGTGATTTCAACCCAGAGTCAGAAAGAAAGAAATAGCTGCAATAAACACAAGACTAATCTCATCCTCAATATATTAGGAACCAGATGGGAACCAAAGCAATCTGAAACTGTATCCCATTCTCCATCCCACCTCAATTTCCAATAGGACAGAAGTTATTATCCCTCAACCTTCCCTTCTGGAAGAAGGAAAGTCTTCCCTACCCTATTTTCTGACCTATAGGTCTTTGCCTAGCATATTTTTAAAAATAGATTATTTAAAAAAGAACAAGGAAGTAGGTAAATGTGGAAATGAAGCATGAAATGAAGTAGGTAAATGTTACTTGTAATCAACAAAATAGTAAAAGCAGACCTATAGATGACCCAGAGGATGGAATTTACAGACTTGATAAAATAATTATCATAAATATACTAAATAAAATATAAAAATATGAACAACATGGAAGAAAATGTGAAGAATTGAAGCAGAGAAATGGAATCTGTAAAGAGAATCCAATGAAAGTTTTAGAATTACACAGTATATGAAATTAAGATATCCTGGAATGAGTTAGTGGATTCAAAGACAGCTCAAAATAAATTATTTGAACTGAAACAGTGAGTTCAAAGACAGCTCAAAATAAATCATTTGAACTGAAACACATACAGAAATGGGAATCTTAAGAAAAAAGAAAAGAGAAGATTCTGTCAAATGATTTAACATATTTGTAATTTGAGTTCTAGAGAAATAGGAGAGAAGTAATGAGGAAAAAAACAGTATTTGAAGAGATGCTGTCTATGAGTTTTTCAAGAGAGATATAAAATATAACCTGTATATTCAAAAATCTCAGTGAACCCCAAATAGAAGAAATATAAAGAATAAGGGGGGGAAACCCTCCTAAAACTATTGATAACCACTTGAAGCTAAAAATAAAAGATAATCTTTAAGGTAGCTAGAGAAGAAAAGATATATTATCCTCCAGGAAACAATTATAAGAATGATAGAAGACAAAGAACAATGTAATGACAACTTGAATGGACTGGGAAAAAGTTAAAGGAAAACTGCCAGCCTAGAATTCTTTAGCTAGTGAAAATATTTTTCAGAAAATGTGAAATAAAACAGTCTCAAGTAGAGCATAGACAGAATGATTCATCACCAGTACACATGAATCACAAAAATGCTAAAAGAAGTTCTTTGGATTAAAGGAAAATGACCTCAAATGGAAGTATGATTTTTTTTACAATTTCTGAATTTATTATTTTATTTTTCATTTGAATTTTTAAATCAGAAAATCTGTTACATTAGCCCTTTCTATAGTACAAGTTGGGAAAATTATATATCCCTTAGGCTTAGCTGTTAGTGTATGCTAGAGTAAATATCTGACTAGCCATTTTTCCCCATGCATAGACTTATTATTTTTTTTCTTTTTTTTAATTGGTTGTTCAAAACATTACAAAGCTCATGACATATCATCTTTCATACATTTGATTCAAGTGGGTTATGAACTCCCATTTTTACCCCAAATACAAGTTGCAGAATCACATCGGTTACACACTCACATTTTTACATAATGGCATATAAGTGACTGTTGTATTCTGCTACCTTTCCTATCCCCTACTATCCCCCCTCCCCTCCCCTCCCATCTTCCCTCTCTACCTCATCTGCTGTTGTTCAATTCTCTCCCTTGTTCCTCCCCCTTTCCCCTCACAACCTCTTAAATGTAATTTTGTGTAACATTGAGGGTCTCCTACCATTTGCATATGATTTCCCTTCTCTCTCCCTTTCTTTCCCCACACTCATCTCTGTTTAATGTTAATCTTTTCCTCTTGCTCTTCCTCCCTGTTCTGTTCTTAGTTGCTCTCTTTATATCAAGGAAGACATTTGGGATTTGTTTTTTAAGGATTGGCTAGCTTCGCTTAGCATAATCTGCTCTAATGCCATCCATTTCCCTCCAAATTCCATGATTTTGTCATTTTTTAGTGCTGCATAATACTCCATGGTGTATAAATGCCACATTTTTTTTATCCATTCATCTATTGAAGGGCATCTAGGTTGGTTCCACAGTCTAGCTATTGTGAATTGTGCTGCTATGATCATTGATGTGGCAGTATCCCTATAGTACGCTCTTTTAAGATCCTCAGGGAATAGTCAGAGAAGGGCAATAGCTGGGTCAAATGGTGGATCCATTCCCAGCTTTCCCAGGAATCTCCATACTGCTTTCCAAATTGGCCTCACCAATTGGCAGTCCCACCAGCAACGTACAAGTGTACCCTTTTCCCCACATCCTCGCCAGCACTTATTGTTGTTTGACTTCATAATGGCTGCCAATCTTACTGGAGTAAGATGGTATCTTAGGGTGACCTTGATTTGCATTTCTCTGACTGCTAGAAATGTTGAGCATTTCTTCATGTACATGTTGATTTATTGTATGTCCTCCTCTGAGAAGTTTCTGTTCAGGTCCTTGGCCCATTTGTTGATTGGGTTATTTGTTATCTTATTGTTTAATTTTTTGAGTTCTTTGTATATTCCGGATATTAGGGCTCTATCTGAAGTGTGAGGGGTAAAGATTTGTTCCCAGGATGTAGGCTCTCTATTTACCTCTCTTATTGTTTCTTTTGCTGAGAAAAAACTTTTTAGTTTAAGTAAGTCCCATTTGTTTATTCTTGTTATTAACTCTTGGGCTATGGGCGTCCTATTAAGAAATTTGGAGCCCGACCCCACAGTATGTAGATCGTAACCAACTTTTTCTTCTATCAGACACAGTGTGTCTGATATGATATCTAGCTCCTTGATCCATTTTGAGTTAACTTTTGTGCATGGTGAGAGAAAGGGATTCAGTTTCATTTTGTTGCATATGGATTTCCAGTTTTCCCAGCACCATTTGTTGAAGATGCTATCCTTCCTCCATTGCATGCTTTTAGCCCCTTTATCAAATATAAGATAGTTGTAACTTTGTGGATTAGTCTCTGTGTCCTCTATTCTGTACCATTGGTCCACCTGCCTGTTTTGGTACCAGTACCATGCTGTTTTTGTTACTATTGCTCTGTAGTACAGTTTGAAATCTGGTATCGCTATACCTCCAGATTCACACATCCTGCTTAGAATTGCTTTTGCTATTCTGGGTCTTTTGTTTTTCCATATGAATTTCATGATTGCTTTATCTATTTCTACAAGAAATGCCGTTGGGATTTTGATTGGCATCGAATTAAACCTATAGAGAACTTTGGGTAATATAGCCATTTTGATGATGTTAGTTCTGCCTATCCATGAATAGGGTACATTTTTCCATCTTCTAAGATCTTCTTCTATCTCTCTCTTTAGGGTTCTGTTGTTTTCTTTGTATAAATCTTTCACCTCTTTTGTTAGGTTGATTCCCAAGTATCTTATTTTCTTTGAGGATATTGTGAATGGAGTGGTTTTCCTCATTTCCATTTCAGAGGATTTGTTGCTGATATACAGGAATGTCTTTGATTTATACATGTTGATTTTATATCCTGCCACTTTGCTGAATTCATTTATTAACTCTAGCAGTTTCTTTGTAGACCCTTTGGGGTCTGTTAAATATATTATCATGTCATCCGCAAATAGTGATAATTTAAGTTCTTCTTTTCCTATTTTTATGCCTTGAATTTCTTTTGTCTGTCTAATTGCTCTGGCTAGTATTTCAAGAACTAAATTGAATAGAAGTGGTGACAGAGGGCATCCCTATCTTGTTCTAGATTTTAGAGGGAATGCCTTCAATTTTTCTCCATTTAGGATGATGCTAGCCTGAGGTTTAGCATATATAGCTTTAACAATGTTGAGGTAAGTTCCTGTTATCCCTAGTTTTTCTAGTGTTTTGAACATAAAGGGATGCTGTACTTTGTCGAATGCTTTTTCTGCGTCTATGGAGATGATCATATGTTTCTTATCTTTAAGTCTATTGATGTGGTGAATAGCATTTATTGATTTCCTTATATTGAACCAGCCTTGCATCCCAGGGATGAATCCTATTTGATCATGGTGCACAATTTTTTTTGATATGCTTTTGTATTTGATTCGCCAGGATTTTATTGAGAATTTTTGCATCCAAGTTCATTAGAGATATTGGTCTGTAGTTTTCTTTCTTTGAAGTGTCTTTGTCTGGTTTCGGGATCAAGGTGATGTTGGCCTCATAGAATGAATTTGGAAGAGCTCCTTCTTTTTCTATTTCTTGAAATAGCTTGAAAAGTATTGGTATTAATTCTTCTTTGAAGGTTTTGTAAAACTCTGCTGTATACCCATCTGGTCCAGGGCTTTTCTTGGTTGGTAGTCTTTTTTTTTTTTTTTGAATTTTCAACATTTATTTCTAGTTCTCGGCAGACACAACATTCTTGTTGGTATGTGGTGCTGAGGATTGAACCCGGGCCGCACGCATGCCAGGCGAGCGCGCTACTGCTTGAGCCACATCCCCAGCCCCGGTTGGTAGTCTTTTGATGGCTTCTTCTATTTCTTCCTTTGTTATTGGTCTGTTTAAATTGTGTGTGTCTTTCTGACTCAATCTGGGCAGATCGTATGACTTAAGAAATTTATCGATATCTTCACTATCTTCTATTTTATTGGAATATAGGGTTTCAAGATACTTTCTAATTATCTTCTGTATTTCTGTAGTGTCTGTTGTTATATTGCCTTTTTCTTCCCATATGTTAGTAATTTGAGTTCTCTTTCTTCTTTTCTTCGTTAGCATGGCTAAGGGCCTGTGGATCTTATTTATTTTTTCAAAGAACTAACTTTTAGTTTTATCAATTTTTTCATGTTTTTTTTTGTTTCAATTTCGTTGATTTCTGCTCTGAATTTAATTTTTCTTGTCTTCTACTACATTTGCTGTTGTTTTGCTCTTCCTTTTCTAGGGTTTTGAGGTGTAGTGTGAGTTCATTTATTTGTTGCTTTTTTCTTTTTTTGAGGAAAGAACTCCAGGAAATGAATTTCCCTCTTAAAACTGCTTTCATTGTGTCCCATAGAATCCGATATGTTTTGTCTGTATTGTCATTTATCTCTACAATATTTTTTATCTCCTCCTTTATGTGTTCTGTAACCCATTGATCATTCAGTAACATATTGTTCATTTTCCATGTGATGTAGGATTTTTCCTTCCTTCTTTTATCATTGATTTCCAGTTTCATTCCATTATGATCGGATGTGGTGCATGGTATTATCTCCACACCTTTATATTTACTAAGAGTTGCCCTATGGCATAATATATGGTCTATCTTTGAGTAGGATCCATGTGCTGCTGAGAAGAACGTTTATCCACTTGATGATGTGCCGCAATCCGGCTGCACGAGCCGCCAGCAACCCAGCTAGACACAGAAACACGAACCGCTCAAGCGGGAAACAAAGCTTTATTTAAAAAAGCCGCTAAGCGATCCCTCTGCGTCTTACCAGCAAGCCGGTCGACCCACGTGAGTGTCACCAGAACTGGGTGCCTGCACCTCCCCCGGAAGTTCCCTCCTACTATCCTTCCCCAACCAATGGGAACTCTCCCATTACATGAGTGACATGAGTAACCTGAGTCCCGTAACAGGCTGAGGTAAACAGCAGGAGTCCAATTTTCATATGAATGTAGAGCTTAACATAATCATAATCTCAATGGTTAGCTGGTAGTCACCTAAACCAAAGGTACCGTGTATCAATACTTTTGCTGTGGCTCCTAGCAATGATGGTTGATATATTCTATATATGTCGGTTAAGTCTAGGTTATTGATTATGCTATTGAGTTCTATAGTTTCTTTATTCAGCTTTTGTCTAGAGGATCTGTCTAATGGTGAGAGCGGTGTGTTGAAGTCACCCATAATTATTGTGTTGTGGTCTATTTGACACCTGAACTTGAGGAGAGTTTGTTTTATGAACGTTGCAGCTCCATGGTTTGGTGCATACAAATTGATACTTGTTATGTCTTGTTGGTGGATGGTTCCTTTTAATAGTATATAGTGTGCTTCTTTATCCCTTTTGATTAATTTAGGTTTGAAGTTGATTTTATTCGATATGAGTATGGCGACTCCTGCTTGCTTCCGAGGGCCATATGATTGGTATGATTTTTCCCAACCTTTCACCTTCAGCCTGTGTATGTCTTTTCCTATCATATGAGTCCCCTGAAGGCAGCATATTGTTGGATTTGTTTTTTTTTTTTTTTGATCCAGGTTACTAGCCTATGTCTCTTGATTGGTGAATTTAGGCCATTAACATTTAAGGTTACAATTGAAATATGGTTTGTACTTCCAGTCATGTTTATTTATTTATTTATTTTAGTTTGGCTAGTTTTTACTCTTTGGTTATTTTCCTCCACCTTTACTGAGATACCTCCTGCTATTAGTTTTGGGCGCTATTTTTCAATTCCTCTTCTTGTAGTATTTTGCACAAAATGCTTTGCAGTGCTGGTTTTCTGGCTGCGCATTCTTTTAGCTTTTGTTTATCGTGAAATATTTTAATTTTATTATCAAATCTGATGCTTAATTTTGCTGGATACAGTATTCTTGGTTGGAATCCATTATTTTTCAGCATTTGAAATACCTTGTTCCAGGATCTTCTCACTTTCAAAGTCTGTGATGAAAAATCAGTCGTTAACCTAATTGGTTTACCCCTGAATGTAATCTGCCTCCTTTCTCTCGTAGCTTTTAATATTCTCTCCTTGTTCTGTATGTTGGCTATCTTCATAATTATATGTCTTGGAGTTGGTCTATTACAGTTTTGAATGTTTGGGGTCCTGTAGGCTTCCAGGATTTGGCAATCCATTCCATCTTTCATCTCTGGGAAGTTTTCTAGAATTATTTCATTTAATAAGTTGTCCATTCCTTTGGTTTGAACCTCTATGCCTTCTTCTATCCTGATGACTTTCAAATTTGGTTTTTTTATGACATCCCATATCTCTTGAATAGATTGCTCGTGAGATTTAAGCATCTTTTCTGTGTTGACTGTATTCTTTTCAAGTTGATAAACTTTGTCTTCATTATCTGATGTTTTGACTTCTACTTGATCTAGTGTATTTGTAATATTCTCATTTGAGTTTTTAATTTGGTTTATAGTTTCCTGCATTTATAGGATTACTGTTTGATTTTTTTTAAGATCTCTATCTCCTGGTAAAGCTCGTTCTTTGCCATTTGAATTTGTTTGTTTAATTCATTTTCAAAATATACTTTTATTGCTTGGACTTGCTGTCTCATGTCTTCTCTAATATTCCTTTCCATCTGAGTTAGGTATGCCTTGAGTTCTTTCCCTATCCATGTTTCTGATGCTTCTAGGTCCTCCTGTAGATTTAAGTTGTCCTACATTGTTTGTAATCCTTTTTTCCCTTGTTTATTCATGTTGTTCACGTTTCTTTCCAGCTCTGTTTGATTGCTGTGTTTCTGTTCTCTCCTATAAATTTGTTTTGGTTTTGTATATCTCTGTTGTCTCTCCTTTGTGGTGGTAGACTATGCCTGCTAAAGTGGATTCCGCTGGGAAGGAGTTCCGAAGGCCGAACTCTGGTGACGTCACCTCTCTGCTCTGGCGGGCCCAGGCTCCTTGCCGGGGTGTCCGAAGGGAGGGGTTGGACTGGTCTGTCTCTGGTTGGTTTCAGCTCCTAGTTAGCTACTTCATGAAGGCCTGGCTATAGACCTCTTCCTAGAGTCTCTGTGCTGTACCTGCTGGGCCGCACCTCGGGGTCTAGCTGCGCGGTCGCCTGCGTACAGGCGGTCTCCAGCCGCCCAGTCACGGGGGCCGCTGGCGGTCGCCTGCGGGCAAGCGGTCTCTAGCCACCCAGTCGCGCGGGCAGTGGGCGGGTGGTCGCCGGCGGGCGGGCAGCCTCCAGCAGCCCAGTCTCGAGGGCCTGGCCTTTAGTTCCCTGGCTTCTCCTGCTAGCCCTGGTTTCTCCTGCTAGCCCGGCCTTCCCCTGTGTGATGCCTCTCGGTAGTTCAAACGGTCCTCTGGGCCTGCAGTTTGCTGGGTGTGGAGGGTGGCTATTGGGAACTGGCACCCTATTGTTTTGATTTTTTCTGCTTGCCCCTCCCCCAGCACTGTTTAGACAGGTTTCGTTTTCGCCACTGATGGGAGGGGGAGTTGAAGGTCAGGTGTCTCTACGCAGGCTTGTTCTGATAATCCCTCCCCCGGAAAGCCTGGGAGAGATTTTATGCGAATTCCCCGCTGTATGGGAGATGGGCTGAGTAACACACACCTGTTTGATTGTTGCAATCTGTCGGAGAGTGGTGGTGATGACGTCAGCTCTCCAAGATGGTGGCTGCTGGTTTCCTTGGTGGACTTTCCGTTGTGGGAGATAGAAGTGGACCGCTTCTTTCCCCATCTCAAATCCCAAACTCAGCCCGAAGCTCAGTGAGGGCACAGCTGGCAGGATTCCACAGAATCCGTAGCACTGTTTCTCTCTGCTTGCTGGTTGCTTCTCGGCAGTGCCCCGCTGTTTCTCGGCAGCGCCCCGGGCAGGCCACGCGACGGGTGGCGGATCAGTCAGCCTGGAACTCCGTTCACACAGTTGGCTCATGTTAGAGATTCAATAACCGGTCCTCGGTGCTGGAAATCCTTCCTCTAGGTTTCAGTGCACCCCTATTTTGCTGTAAATTCCTAATAAGATAGCTTTTTGTCGCTCTAACTCGTTATTCACCTGCTCAGTGACGTGGTACACAGGGTGTGATGCACTCTATTCACGGCCATCTTGTAAAAGTACGACTTATTATTTATTGAAATTCAATTTTTTATATTTGTTCTAATTAGTTATACATGATATCAGAATGTATTTCCATTCATTGAACACAAATGGAGCACAACTTTTCAATTCTCTGGATGTACATGATGTAGAGTCATACCACATGTAGTCGTATATGCACCTAGGGTAATGATAGATTTTCTCTCTCTTTTTTATTAGGGTGGCTAAGTGTTTGTCGATTTTATTTATTTTTTTCAAAAAAAAAACAGCTTTTTGTTTTGTCAATTTTTAAACTAGTTTCTTTTGTTCCAATTTTATTGATTTATACTCCGATTTTAATTATTTCCTATCTTCTACTTTTGGAGTGGGTTTGTTTTTTTTCTAGGGCTTTGAGATGTAATGTCAGGTCATTTATTTGTTGACTTTTTATTCTTTTAATAAATAGCTTAGTGCAATGAAATTTTCTTTTAACACTGCCTTCAGAGTGTCCCAGAGATTTTGATAAGTTGTATCAGAGATGTCACTTACTCCTAAGAATTTTTTTTTAATCTTCTCCCTGATGTCTTCTGTTATCCATGCATCATTCAATAGCATATCGTTTAGTCTCCAGGTGTTGGAGTAGCTTTTATTTTTAATCTCTATCATTGATTTCTAATTTCATTCCACTATCGTCAGATAGATTCAGGATAGTATCTCTATTTTTTGTATTTTCTAAGACTTACTTTGTGGCATAACATATGGTCCATTTTGGAGAAGGATCCATGTGCTGCTAAGAATTATACTTGCTCATTGATGGATGGAATATTCTATATATCTGTTAATCTAAATTATTGATTGTATTATTGAGTTCTATAGCTTCTTTGTTTAGTTTTTGTTTGGAAGTTCTATCCAGTGGTGAGAGAGATGCATGAAAGTCATCCAGTATTATCATATTATGGTCTACTTTCTTCTTATATTTGAGAAGGATTTGCTTGACATGCATAGATGGCTCATTGTTTGGGGCATAGATATTTATTATTGTTATGCCTGGTTCATATATGATTCCCTTAAGTAGTATGAAATGACCTTTTTTATCTCTTTTCACTAACTTTGATTTGAAGTTCCACTTTATCTGATATGAGGATGGAAACCCCTGATTGTTTACACAATCCATATAAGTGATGCGTTTTTTTCCCATCCTTTTACCTTCAGTCTGTGAATGTCTTTCCCTGTGAGATGAGTATCATGAAGGCAACATATTGTTGGTTATTCTTTGTTTTTAATCCAATGTGCCAGTCTATGTCTTTTAATTGATGAGTTTAGGCCATTGACATTCAGGATTATTATTGAGACATGGTTTGTATTCCCAGTCATTTTGGTTTATTTTTGTTTTTTACCTTGACTTGGTTTCTCATTTAATTAACCTTTCCTTTAGTGTAGATTTGCAGATTTTCATTGTTGTTTTTCATTTACTCTTCATGGAATATCTCGCCAAGAATGTTCTGTAGTTCAGGCTTTCTTGCTATAAATTCTTTTAACTTTTGCTTATCATGGAAGGTTTTTATTTCAAGTACATATATCCAATATACAGTGGCATCTAATAAACATTCTCATTCCAAAAGGGAGGAATGGGGCAAAGAAATAAGGAATGGAGCTAAAACAAAACCAAAACCCACCCAGGTTCCTTAACTCTGGGCACTACATCTTGGATACATGGTGGAGAGATGTGTCAGATCAGACAAGGCAGCCAGCGGCCAAAGGAGGCAGATTTAAAAGGGCTGCTGAACAGGCTTTATTGAGATATCACTCCCGGGCGGAACTCAATCAGACCTACAGAGGGGACAGGGGAAGGGTCTGAGGAGAAACCACGTGGAAGCTCGACCGGACTGGACTTTTATGGGGCTTACAGCAGGAAGGGAAGGGCTTGGGACAGGAAAAGGTGTCTCTAGGATCCCTTGCCCCCTTGGAGTTGGTCAGGGGAGTTGGCTGAACTCCAGGATTGGCCAGGGGGTCCTGCTGATTGACAGGCGTTAGTCAGGAGATCTGGCTGATTGACAGGCATTTCCCCCGGCATCTGATTGATGTTCTTTTCCAGCTCGGGCTGCTTTGTTCTAAGTTGCCACTAAGTCGCCACCAAGTCAGTGCCACCGACCTAACAAGATGTAGTCTCCGAAGGACTTGAGCAGTCCCCTCCTCTTGGCTTGCAGCACACATGGGCTCTCTTTCAGCCTGGCTCTTCACAGCCAGCAGCTTTCCTTGGCAGTCAGTCATGACACTGCATCTCCTAATTCTCAGGGTCTCCATTCCAACTTTGGATTCACCTGTATAGCTTTATGCTTTCTCCTCTTGCAGGTAGCCCACAGGGCTTCTGACTCTGCTACTCTTTGCCTGACCTCCAAGGCTTTCCTATGAAATCTTGGTGGAAGCCTCCATGACTCCTTTAGTATTTTATATTCTTGTATAACCAGCACCATTTGGATGATGCCAAGGTCTTCTGCCAGGTCACATAATACTCGGGACCCCCGGAAATAGAACTTGCAGTAGCTTCTGAGTGCCTGCATGTTTCAGTATGATGATACAAATTTAAGGGCCTTTTGTGCACACAGGGTACCCCATTATCTCTTCTCTAAGGAACTCTTCTCTTCTTCACCCTTAGGCCTAAGGTGGGTACAGTCTTGCAAATCCTGAGACACCGGGAGACATCTTTCCTATTGTCTCTGTGTAAGGTACTTTGCATTTCTTAAGGGGCTATAATCATTTCAACAAGCACACCTTTCTTGGTTCCAGCTTTATAAGCACTTCTTTGGCCAAATTGCAAAGTTTTTTTTTTTTTTAAATCTTTTAGCTCTGCTTTCTGCTCTCCACTCCCAGAGTAAAGCTGCCTAAATGCTGCCAGCAATATCCATGCCTCTGACTGAATGCTGTGCTGCCTTGAAATTTCTTCCACCAGATTAATTAGCCCATCATCTTTAAATTCAGCCTTGCACAGAATCTTAGGCCATGGGAAAATGTATACAAATTTTTTGCCAGAATATAATGGGTGGCCTCTAGTCCAATTCCTAATAGAGTCCTCATTTCCCTCTGAAATCTCATGAGCGTGGTCTGCATATCAGCATTCTGGTTGTCTGAGCTCCCACCAGAATCACTCATTAAGCTCCACTTACAATATTAAGATTTTCCAACTCGTATCTCTCTAAATATTCCAAAATCCCTCTTTCAAACCAACTCAAAATTCTTCTCATTCACAGGGCAACAAGTCAGTCACAGTAATAGCCCTACTTCTGATGCCAATTTCTATTTTAGTCAGCTTTTGCAGGGCTATGACCAAAATACCTGATGAGAACAACTTAGGGGAGGAGAAGTTTATCCAGGGCTCAGTTTCAGAGGTCTCAGACCATAGCCAGCTAATTGCATTGTTCTGAGCCCAAGGTCTTCAAAAACAGATATATGACCATCTTACTCAAGTGACTGTAACATGAGGGAAGGGCAATAACAAACATTTCAAGGGCCTGAGTTAACAATGTATCTTTAGATTTCATCACAGCTTCCCTTGTTAATGAGAGTCTATAGAGGATCAATAGCAAATGGAACCCACCTAAAATCAGGTTCACAGTTGAGACACTGGGCCTGCAGTCCTGCCAAGTGATCTTTTCCACAATTCACAAGTGCATCATTGGAATTTACAGACTTCACAGTAGGACTAATTCTTTTGTTGGGTTTCTTGTTTGTGGAAGAAGAGCTATTATTGTGGGAAATTTTATGATGGAAACATCTGAAATTGTCTTCTTCATCCCTGGCAAAAAACAGTAAATCAAAAACCATATTGTGTCTCAGGAAGAATGATTAAGGCTAGGCTACCATCAAAGATCTGAATGTTTCCTGTCCATTTGATTAGTTCAGTCTGACTCAGAAACTAAACAGATCTTGAGAATGACTGCAGATTTGTGCAGGCTTGACCAATATAGTACCTGAATCACAGCTGCTATGCTAGAAGAGGTTAAAAATCTTTGGATATGTGTAAGGTGGTCATTGATTGGGCAAATGCATTCTTTTTCATACCTAGTAGAAGAGAATATTTTGTTTTCACAGACAATAATATTTGCTTGTATATTTGCCTTTGGTCACAATATTCTCCTGCCCTTGGTTACAATATAGTTCAAAAAGATGTAGAGCACCTGTACATCCCACAGAATATCACACACACAAGTGACATCATGCTTATTTTGGATGACACAGAGCTTCTAAAAATCTTGGAATTTTCTGGATAACAGGAGTGATAGGAACCTCTTAAGTCATTCATAAAAATTACTTTTCAGGCTGGTATGATGAAGGTCTTGGTAAGACATTTTGTGATGTTTTTACTCACTTCTACATCAAAGTTGTGGCAGTCTTTCTTCATCCCAGTGATTTCTCCAACTCTCCAGACACCAACCAAGTGTCCAACAATTCAATTCAATTCTGGTCCTAACTATTTGGCATTAGTATCCGATTCACAGGTTTAATGACTTAGTCCCACAAGACTAGTCTTACTTCAGATGACAGACACAGTACTGGGTCCCCAGACTCCCCACATTTCTGTCTACTTTGTCTACAAACAGGATTCCCATGACTTCCCACTCCAGTTTGATAATTTACTAGGACGGCTTCTAAAACTTAGGGAAACAGTTCACTTACTATTGCTGATTTATTATAAAGAATATGACCCAGGAATGGCCAGACAAAAGAGATTCCTAGGACAAGATGACGGGAAGGGAAGCAGTGTCCATACTCTCTTCTGGGTATGTCAGCCTCCCAGTACCCCAATGTGTTCACCACTTCAGAAACTCTCCACACCCCTGTTGACTAGCTGTTTCTAAGGAAGTTTTATTACTTATGAAAGGCAAGTGACTCACCCGAGACGGAGATCCAACCAAGAGATTTTATGGGGGGAGGGATGCCCAAAGGAGAAGAAAAGGAGAGAAAGAGAGCAGAGAAAGAAAGAGAGCAGAGGGAGGAGAGGACGAAGAGGAGGAGGGCAGAGAAAAAGAGAAAGAGCAGAGAGCGTGAGAAAGAAGCAGAAGAGGGCAGAGAGCAGAGAAGAGGAGGGCAGAGAGTGTGAGCTTGCAAGTTTCAGCTTAAGAAGGGTTGCTGTAGGCGATGTGGCGGGTGCTGATTCGCAGGGTGACTCAGGAATGGTGAGTGGACACTGTGTCCCTCAGGGATTGGTCAAGAAAACTTTTGAATTTGGCACTCTTGGGCTTGGTGCCCTTCAGCAAGGAGGGGGAGGGGTAAGGGATTATGTGATGTTCTTCTCAAGAGAGGGAAACTTAACTTCAGCAGGGAGTCTCCCACACACCCAACAACTTAAGATTGATTGATTAAATCATTGGCCATTTGTGATTTACTCAGTCTCCAGCTCCCCTCACAGCCAGAGGTTAAGGGGTAGAACTGAACATCCCAACTCTCTATTCACATGGTTAGTTCCTCTAGCAATCAGCCCCCTTTCTGAAGACATCCAAGGCCCCATAGATATAGAGGGTCTCATAAAATAAACTCAGATATGGCTGTAAAGTAATTTTTATGAATATTAAAAAAAAAGTTTCCTATCACTCCTGTTATTCAGAAAATTCCAAGAGTTTCAGAAGCTCTATGTTAGGTACTAGAAACAAAGACTACATATGCATTTCTTATGATCATAGACGTTCATTTCAGGAGGTAAGAGATAAAAATCTATGAAGACTCATAACTAGCCATTTCAGTGAAGTTTTGATGAAATCCACCAGGTCAGTGGTATGTAAGAATATCTCCACCAAAGTAACAAATTATTAGACAAATTATTATGTCCTGCATTTCCATCTCCTACCACAAAGAAGGAAGCCCACAAGAAGCTGGCTTCTGTGAGCTCTGGAGGAAATACATCCCATGCCTAGTAAATATTTCTACAGCCCACACATCAGGCGACATGGAAAACTTCCACCTTTTATATATATTTTAGTTGTTGATGGACCTTTATTTTCTTTATTGATTCGTATGTGGTGCTGAGAATCAAACCCAGTGCCTCACACATGCTAGGCAAGCACTCTACCACTGAGCCACAACCCCAGCCCGAGCTTCCACCTGTGAATGGGACCAAAGTAGGGCCAAGCCACAAGGAAATCAGCCCTGTCACTTGAGACATAATACAACAGCTCCCCATGGTGTTAGAGGTGTCTTTTAGAAAGCTCTAGTAGAAGAATCACAACTCAGGCCTCTGAGATTCTGGAGAAAAGTCATGCCACCAACAGCAGAGAATTATATTTCCTTTGAATAATAATTCTTCTTTTTGGTGTGTTTGGACTTTAGAAATGATACAACAATTAGCCACGGAATCCAGTCTGTCTAGAAGTGTCTATCATTGGGGCTGGGGATGTGGCTCAAGCGGTAGCGCGCTCGCCTGGCATGCGTGCGGCCCGGGTTCGATCCTCAGCAGCACCACATACCAACAAAGATGTTGTGTCCGCCGAGAACTAAAAAATAAATATTAAAAAAAAAAAAGAAGTGTCTATCATTCATTGAATTCTGTAAGATCCACTAAGTTAGAAAACTCCGTTCGTGGTAGCCCATTGTGAGATAGTGATGATATGTCTGGGATGAGACTAAACAGAAATGGAAGACGTGAAGATTTCATGAGCAGAGAACCAAAACTCCATATATAATCAAGCAGAGATGTCCAATGCCTCCCACTCTTGCACCTGTGGACATATTTAGGTGGGAATGTGGGAAGGTCCCCTATGACCAGATGAAAGAAAAGTAAAAAGCCCAAATTTGGTTTATAGATGGATTGGCTCAGTATTGTAAATGCAAGCCAAAAGTATATGGCAGCTTCATTACAACTATATTCAGGAAAAGATAGTAAAGAGGAAATATTCCCTATGGTAGAGCTATGAGATTAAAACCAATCATCCTCTTTGGCGAGAAAGAGAAATGACCCAAAAGAGAATGTACATAAATTACAAGAAAGTGGCCAATGGCTTAGTTGTCCGGTCAGAGAACTAGAAGAACAGAGCCCAGGAATTTGAGGAAGAAGCCTGTAGAATAGGTGTATGAAGCTCAGGTATTCCATGTGGGTAGCCACCAGAAAGCAGCTTACACAGAATAAGCACTCAACAACCAAGAAAGCAAAATGACCCATTTGCCATTCAGTTAATATTTTGTCATGGGTTCCATGACAGCTGTGATGGACACATGAATATAACAGGGTGGTAGAGATGGAGATTACAAGAAAGCCCAATGGCATGGACTCCACTTGCCAATGCCCCACTAACAATGTGCCACCTCTAAACATTCTATGGTAACAACATTGAAATCCCAATATGGCACTACTCCGTCACAAAATTAACCAGCCATTTAGCAAGTTTGAATAAATGGAATCCTTCCAAACTGGGAAAGAAAGAGACAAATACATATCCAGGTGTGTGTTTTCTCTTCCTGCCTGTACAGCCTTAGACAGCAACACTATCAGGGGCTTCATCCATAGGTCTGGAAATCCACATAACAAAATATTCAACCAGGAGGCCTACATCACCAGGGACAGTGATATTGAGGTGGACCCAAGACCATGGGGACCACTGATCATATCACATATTGCCCCACCCAGAAGTAGCTGGCTTTATACAATGCTGGAATAACTTAGTCAACAAAAGGCCTTTTGTCATTTATACTCATTCAAATGGCATATTTTGCCATAGGGATTCAAGATGCAGAAAATACTGATATGTGAAGAGAAATGAATAAAGAGAGAGAAGTAAATGTAACTAACTGAAAGAGATTGGAGTCCTGACAGATATCTAGTGTCTAGTTAGCCACAGTCCATGAGACCTCGGTTTCCTCACAATCTGTTCCACCACCGCCCTCTTTTTTTTCACATGAATAAACATGATTTGGTTTCCATTGTTTGCAACCGAAAGATTTTGTCTAATACAATAAATACCAAAGAGGCAAACTTACCTTCACATGAACTTTCCAATAAATAATGTAGTTGTCCCAAAATGCAAAGAGCTTATCTTATCTCAGGTTTAGACAGCTCTTCATCAGTGTGCAAAAAAAAAAAAAAAAAAAAATCTTTATAAATAGCTGAACTGAATAAACTAAAGGTCCCTTGCCACACTGAAATCCTCCGACAAATATCAGGAAAGACATGATTTGGAAAATAAAATTGTTTCACTGTTAGGGAAACACAAAATAATGAGTCTCCAGGTACTCAATAGCTTTCCAAAACAGGATGTGCAAAAGCGTATAATATTACAAGGGGAAAAATTGACAAATTCTAGTTTAGCATCTACTGAGAAAACTGGAACCATGTTTTACAATGATTTTTGCCTTATATTAATGCACTAAGAAAAGTCTAGAAGTATTTAAGGTGCATAAAAATATAAGAGAAAAGCTTTAAATAAAGTAGCTTTTAAATTCACACTTTTATTTACTGGCTGAAATAAAAATTGAAAAAGATCTCAAAACATTTGTTTGGCAAAGTGCTCTAGTTCTTTCTCTCCTGATAGCACTGCCAACAATGCCCTCTAGTGGTAAACTGAGTAGGCACAGAGGAGTGGAAAAAACGAAACAAATGACCCTGTTAAACTCATTGCTAAGGTTTTCATGAAAATGTGAACTTTTACACTTCCACTTGGTAACTGAATGTTATATTTGGCAAGAAATGAATCTTTATAAAGTATCACAGCAGATATCTTAATATATAAGCATTTCAAAGCCAATTTTCCTCTTGTGGTTTTCCTGAACGTATGCCAAATAGCACATGGAAACAGTCATCTGTAATGTCTTACTGGGGCATTTCTGGGTCACAACTTCCACTGGGTACCTTTAAAAAAATACAGTCTGCTTTTATGGAGGATGAAATCATTCTCCCCTAAATTTCTTCTTTTAAACTCAATTACTTTTCAAGAATTATAGCTTCAGACAACAATGAATGACCACTTTCAAGATCTTATCTGGATTCTGAACTCATCAACCAGATGAAGTTCCTTTCCTTGAGAATTCTTCCAACACAGCCTCAATGACTGGGACAAGCCAGTCAAATGATTGTTATGGTTATAGGAGTGAAATTTCTCTAACCCTGGCTCATCAAAGAGCTTCCCAGAGGTCTAAAGCTGTAAGTGAGAAAGAACCTAGCTTACTCTCCTTCTAATTCACATCAACCAACTGTGAGTTATAGTCTCTGGCTTAAGACATCTTTGTCTCTACAAATTATTCTTCTTTCTCTCCCCATCTTCTTTTAGACTTTCTAACCATGCCGTATCCCCTTTAGTAATTAAATGTGTGTGTGATTTTTGGATTCTTTTTGTATGAGAATACTTTCTCTGAAAGACTTTGAGTAAGATATAAGACAGTACTCTATGCTTGGAATCCTTCCATTCAAATAGGGAAAAAAAAAGAGAAAGAAGGGATGGGGGTAGGACACACCTTCAGATAGCTATGCTATAAGTTGACAAGAACCTTTAATATTAATTCCTTTAGAAAGACTGAAATAATCACATTCTGTGAATGCTAAATACTTGGCATTGCATTGGTAAAAAGCAATCCTCAGTCTGAGTAACATGTTTGCAAAGAACTCTTGCATGTATCAACCTGAGACAAAGCCTCATGAGGCAACCTGAACTTCAGCACTCTTTTCTTCATTACTATGTGTGTGGCGGTACAGGAGATTGAACTCAACCATTGAGCCAAATCCCCAGCCCCAGGATCTCACTGAGTTGCTTAGCACCTCAACGGTGCTGAGGTTGGCTTTGAACTTGCAATCTTCCTGCCTCAGCCTAGTGAGCCACTGGGACTACAGGCATGCACCCCCCCTCTCCTGGCTTCTCCATTACTATTTCTAGTGTACCATAAATACCTCAGTTTTGAAGGTCAGCTCACTAATATAAGTATAAATCCCAGTACCACCACAAGTTGTGTGTGCTGATTAGTAAGTCATTTACACAAACTAAGAGCAATTGGGTAATAATTTCACCTATACCTTGAACTAGACAAAATTAAAAACCAAAGATGTAGAGATCCCATGATAGCAGCATATGGTACTGTGCATCCCAAGGTATGCCCTATGAATTCATCCCTAACTGACTTGACCATGGAGTTCTTTTTTCTCAGAGCATTTTGAGCAACCAAGGTAAAAATGAATCCATTGTCCTTTCAATCTTCAGGAAATGCTGGAACAGAGTGTTCTATAAAATTTTTCAATTCAAATTGTACCCCTTGAATTTCCTCAGTCACAGTAGCCTCATTTCAACTGTTTGAGAGTCACAAGTGCCAATGGCTATCTTAAAGAACAGTGCAGAACTGAACATTCCAACAAAGCATTCTATTGGACAGCAATAGCCTAGGGTTTTCCTCATAATAGCCAAACTTCAGCCATTAAGAAACCAGAAAAATAGTACTTAATAATAGAGAAAGCTGTTAAGCAACATTTCAGCAAAATGATCAAAGATAATATCCCCAGTAATAGACAAACAGACACCATGTACCCCGTGTTGTGCAATCTTGAGAAGACCACAACATCTCATATGTGATATTTCTACCAAAAATACATAACCTGAATCTAATCATTAGGAGACACTAGACACAAATAGAAGAATATTTTTTAAAAAATGATTATTTTCTAGAAAATAATATACTTAAAAAATACTATACTTTTTAAATGTCAAGGTCATGAAAGATAAAGGTAATGTTAAGGAACTGCACCATATGAAAAAAGACTAAACAGACATGACAACTACACACAATACATATCCTTGATTGGATCTTGAGCAGGGAAAAGAATAACTACAGAGAGACTCACTGAAACAATTGGTCAAATGGACTGCAAGTCATATAGTATTCTGAAAATGTCAAGTTTCTTGATTTTGATCATTACTAGTGTGGTTATTTATTTTGGTCTATGATTTATTTTGGTCTATGATTTCACAGATTCAGTCCATGGGTCTTCTGGCTCCGTTGTTTTGGACCCAAGAAGAAGCAGGAACATCATGGCAGGAAAGTATGGCAGAGAAAATCACAGACAGAAGGCATTGAGAACCGATCTATAGGATGGACCATAGTCCAAGTCCCAGACTGGTCACTGAATCTCACACACAGGACATTGTAACCATAATCAACAGAAGGCGGAGTAGCAACTTGTAACCTAAACCTTAACTTGTCAATTTCCTGCCGAATCAACAAACAAAAAAAAATTTCCATAGGATTTGTCAAGACCTGGAGTCTCATAACATAACATCCAAAATGACTCACTAAATGAAGATAGATCAATAAATTTATCCCATCAAAACATTAAAGATTTTAAAAGTTTTTTTTTTTTTTAACTTGAGGCTAAAAGACCTACAGGTCAATATTATAGGTCTCACTTTTGTGTCACTGGAGTTCCAAGGGGAGAAAGGAGAATTATAAGGAAATAAACTTGAAGAAATAAACTGGTAAAAATTCCCTAAGTTGACAAAAGGCATGGACTTGCATTTTCAAAAGGCTTAATAACGCCCAAAGAGAATAAATTCAAAGAAATCTACACCCAGATAATACCATAAATGATTGAAGGCCAAAGACAACAAGAAATATCCTGAAAACAGAGGAAAAAAAATGATACATGATACAAAAGGGAATGATGGTTCTCAAGATTTCATGTTTCTCATCAGAAAACATGAGTAGAAAGGTAGTGAAACACTTTTAAACTGCTGGAAGAAAATAGCTTTCAACTTAGAATTCTATTTCCACTCAAAATATTCTTCAGGAAGGTAGGCAAAATAAAGACATTCCCAGATGAAGAAAGACTGGGAGAAAACACCAGCATCAGAACTGCTCTTAAAAATTACCAAAGTTTTCCAGACAGAAGAGAAATGATAGGAGTAGACATGCTTATGAATAAATCAAAGAAGACCTAGAGACCTAGAAAGACAAACCACATTTACGGGTTGAAAGACTCAGTATAATTAACATGTCATTTCTCCTTAAGTTTGTTTACAGACTTAATGAGATTCCAATTAAGTCACAGCAGAATTTTTGTTGATACAGATAAAATGAATCTAAAAATTTATGGGAATATAAAGGAGATAGAATAGCCAGAACAATTATTTAAAAAGAAAAATAAACTTGGATGATTCACAATACACATTTAAACAAAACTGTAATGTTTAGATACATAAATCAATGGAAAGTAATTTAAAAATCCAAAAACAGATCCACACAAATGTGACTAATTATTTTTAACAAAAGATATAGTAATTCAATGGAGCAAGGGCAGTTTTCTCAGCTAGGAGTTTTGAAATAATTTGATGTTCAGATAAAAAGCATATTAACCTAATTACATGTTATACAAAAATTGACTGAAAATGGTTCATGGGTTCACAGTTAGAATCATAAAACTTTCAGAAGAAAACAAGACAAAACCTTCACAGTTTGCATTTGGCAAAGCATTCTTAAATATAACACCAAAAGCACAATCCATAAAAGAAAAAAATTTATAAATTGGACTTCATCAAAATTAATAGCTTAAGCTAAGATAATATATTTGCAAATCACATATCCAAAAGGGCTTAAATATTGAAAAAAGTCTCTTAATAATCAATAAGAAAATGAACAATACAATTTATATATAAGTAAAGGATTTGAATTAACATTTTTATTAAAGATAATATATAGATGACAAACATGAAAAAAAATTGCTTAACATCACTCACTGTTTGGAAAACACAAATTAAAACCACAATGTGTACTACTATACACTTATTAGAAGGGCTGAAATTATTTTGAAAGCTGACAATATCAAATGCTGGCAATGATGCAGAACAACTGGAACTCTCAAAATGCCAGTGATTATGTAAAAGGGTAATCTGCTTTGGGACATAGTTTAGTAGTTTTTTATAAATTTAAGTATATGCTAACCATATGATCCCATAACCCCACCCCTAGTTATTTATACTGGAGAAACACAGAGTTACTGTCATATAAAAAGTTGTATGTGATACGGTGATTCCTCAGAAAATTTGGAATGAAACCACCATTTGACCCGGCAACCTACTCCTCAGTTTATACTCAAAGAAATTAAAATCAGCATACTACAGTGACACAGCCACATCAATGTTTACAGCAGCTCAATTCCCAATAGCCAAGCTATGGAACCAACCTATGGGCCCTTCAACAGAATAATGGATAAAGAAAATGTGAGATACACACACACACACACACACACACACACACACACAATGGAATATTATTTACCATAAAGAAGAATGTAATTATGGCATTTGCCAGTAAATGGACAGAACTGGAGACTATTATGCTAAATGAAATAAGCCAGTCCCAAATAAAGCAAAGGCCAAGTGTTCACTCTGACATGTGGATACTAACATACTATAAGGGGAGGGGAGAGGAGAATAAAAGTTCATTGGATTAGACAAAAGGAAATGAAGGGAAGGGAGGGAGGATGGGAATAGGAAAGACAGTAAAATGAATCAGACAGAACTTTTCTTTGTTCATATATGAATACAGGACCAGAAACACTCCACATCATGTACAAACACAAGAATTGGATTCTATTAGAATAAGTTATAATAAGTTATATTCCACGTATGTATAACATGTCAAAATACACTCTATTGTCATGTATATCTAAAAAGAACAAATAAAAAATTAAAAATCTGTATATGAGTGTTTATAGCAACTCTATTCATTGTTGTCAAAAATTGAAATGGCAATTTCAATGTTTATCAAAGAGTTAATAAACAAACTGTAATGTCTGTATAGCATATTACTACTCAACAGCAACATAAATCAATAAATAATTTATGCACAGAACATGACTAAATTTCAAATCTCCAATTTTTCAATTTTACCCTAGATACATTTTTAAATTTTAATAACAATAAGGCCTTGAGTAAAAAAGCATGTTGAAAAAAGTAAATATTTCAGAAAAACGGTTACATATGTATGTAGTAGAAAGGCAAGCACACAGATTGTTATAAAGGATAGACAAAACAAAAAAGCAAATGGAGACAAATGTATACCACTGGTGAATCTCAGCAAAGTACATAAAGATATTCTTTGTGCAATATTCACAACTTTTCTGTAAGATTAAAATTATATAAAAATAAATTAAAAGCTACCACAAAAGTATATTTCAAAATACATTTCCAATAAAATATATTTTTAAGAATATCACCCTCCACATGCAATGATCTCTCTCGACTACATTGAGGCTTGAAGAGTCCATTACAATAAGCCAGGAGTGACAGTTTTCAACGTGTGCTTACTCTAATTGTTGTTTGTGAGCACCAGCAGCATTGAATTGAGGAGGATTTCCAGGTCAGATCCATGCTCTCGAGGAAGTTCTGTTATTGATTAGTAATGTGTGCCATAGGAGCAGTCTGTGTTTCCAATAGGATGCATGCCCAAAATATCTTGATGCAGTTTATATCATCTGCTGTTTACCACGTTTTTTTCTTCATTCTCTGTTTGAAGCTTCAACCCTCAACAGAACTTGGATTAATGGATACACATTTTTTAACCCATCAACATCTTAAATAATTCTGATAGTGATTGCTTATAATGTTGCTTTTAGTTAAAATCTTTAATCACATACTAATTATTTATATGCCATGTCTTCTCTCTCACCTTTACATTATTTGATTTTGTCTACACAATTGAAATAATCTCATCTTTTTCCACATTTTTATCCTAGACATCATGAGTTCCTAAAGCACAGTTTAAATCAGGTTTATGAATTTTCCTGCTATGATCCAGAGTCTATGCTAAGATTGGGAAACTGTTACTATGAGGATTCAATCCCTACTGTCACAAATTCTGGTTCAGAGGAAAAGACCTCATCTACGAAACAGACAGAATAATGGAGCACATTCATCCGAGTACACAGTCACACTTAGAAAAGTGCTAAGGATATGTTTGACACATAGCAATCACGCAATAAACACTACCATTAATATAATTATACCTGGGTGCCAAGGACATGGTCATGAACTATCATTATTCTAATTCACAAGGATGGTGAATTTAAATCATTTTTAAGCCACCCAAAGAGTCAGGGAATCTTGAACAGAGTCCAAATTCTGAAGTTTGTTTACCTAGATCTCCCATACGGGAATATGATTTTCCAAATAAAATAAACTGTGTCCTTTTAATTTTATCATCTGTTTCCAATATGCTTTTGAAAATGTTTCCTTAATGAATTTCAGCAGAAGACGATCCCCATTTTCTCCTCAATCATGGGGTTTTTGTAGAGGAGGTCAATGACATAATTCCTGCATGCTATTTTACTAAACCCAGCCCTATAATCCTTGCCAGCACTCACAGCTTGGATGTTTTCTCTTTTCCTTCCAATAGTCATACATATTTATTGACATTAAATGAAGCCTCTTGTTCAACGAAATGAATTATGAATATTATACATCCAAAAATAATAGCTACAATGAAAAGGCAGGCTGGAAAATAAGACCAAAAACTCTCAACACCCTAAGGATTTGAAAAATAAAATGACATTATGTTTTTCTGAATCTCAATGTTAATCTCTCAAAGAATCCCCTCAAAAGCCTGGAGGATCAGGATAAGAAACAAAAACTAGGATCCATTTCCAAATATGTCCAGAAAAATATGTTCTCCCAAAGCTGCCAGGATACATGCAAAACAAACCTTTTTTTTTAATCTCATATTTTAGCCTTTTTGATGTATCCCAGAATATTCTTAAAAAGAGAAAGGCTGCTCTTATAAACAGGAGTGTATAAGATTCTTGCTGTGCGGTGGTGCGGAAGTCACAGAATGCCAAGCTCTGAACTGAGCACCACCTTGTAACAGACTGTGTGAGTCACACAAGGAATTTAATCATTTTGGATTTTAATTTCTAGAGCTATAAATGTTAGGGATAATAACATCTATTCTTGCTTATATCAATAAGTTGTTACTGAAAGTAAAACTAGGATTTATGCAGCAATGTGAAAACTGCCTTCTACTTCACAAGCATTATTTTATTTAGTTACCATAAAAACCTGTGGACAGGCCATTCTATTCTTACTATTATTATATTCTGTTGGACAAATGAGGAGGCTGAATTTTTAACAAACCTGCCTAAGATCAGAGAAAGCAGTGAAATGGGATTCAACCCACATTTCCTAACTGTGGCTTTGCTTATAAATTCTTTGAATGCAAAGACATCTTCTGAACATCATATTCTCAAGAACAAGCATGATCCAGGCACCTGGTAGGCACGCAGTGAACCTACAAAGCTTTGGAGGGAATCTAAGTACCACAGTGGGAGGCCTGGCTTACCCACAGTCCATCCCAAGAGACATGACAAAGCGTGTTGCTTCAATTTAAATTAAAATCGGCAGCAGCTCAGGAGACTAAGGCAAGAGGATTGCAAGTTCAAAGCCAGTATCAGCAATTTAGCAAGGCCCTAAGCCACTCAGGGAGACCCTGTCTCTGAATAAAAAATAAAAAGGGCCAGAGATGTCAGTTAGTGGTTAAGCACCCCCACGTTTAATTCCTGGTACCAAAAAAAATAAATAAAATAAAGTCATACTGAAGGAATATTCATCCTCTTCGTCACTTTTGGTCCTAGTTTAGAATATATTTGTTCGGTTGTGAAGGATAAAGAGCTACTATTGGGGTAAAGAACAAATCTTTCTAATGGAAGAATTCCAAATAACATTTGTGGATTCTCCCCTCCAGAAGGTAGAGCTTGACCTTGGGATGGGTGTGATGATTAATTTTACGGGCCAGCTGGGCTACTGGATGTCTAAATGTTTATTCAAATGTTATTTTGGATGTTTCTGTGAGGATGTTTTTGTGTGAGATCAACATTTGAATCTGTACGCTGAGTAAAACAGTTTGTTCTCCCTAATGGCCTCATCCAATCAGAGGAGGCCTAACAGAACAGCAAATCCACACTTCCCTGAGTAGGAGAAAGCTCATGGTGGAGTAGGAAAGAGCTCTTCCTGCTTGCACTATGACTTTGGTTTTTTTCCTACCTTTAGACTCAAACTGAAATGTCCTCTGTACCCGGGTCTTGAGCTGCCAGCCTTCACCATGGTTCCCTGCATCTCCTTTTTGCTCACTACCCTGTAGATCTTGAGACTTACCAGCCTCCATAAACATGTGAGCCTATGACTTATAATAAATGGTGTGTGTGTGTCTGTCTGTCTGCTTCTCTGGGCAATCCTGATTAATACAGTGGCCTATACTTAGTGACTCACTTCCAAAGAATAGTATAGGAAAAGAGAAAAATAGTAACTCCATAGTGGAGAAACCTGTTACAAGGTGGTGCTCAGTTCAGAGCTTAGCATTCTGTGACTTCCGCACCACCGCACAGCAAGAATCTTATACACTCCTGTTAATAAGAGCAGCCTTTCTCTTTTTAAGAATATTCTGGGATACATCAAAAAGGCTAAAATATGAGATTAAAAAAAAAAGCTTTGTTTTGCATGTATCCTGGCAGCTTTGGGAGAACATATTTTTCTGGACATATTTGGAAATGGATCCTAGTTTTTGTTTCTTATCTTGATCCTCCAGGCTTTTGAGGGGATTCTTTGAGAGATTAACATTGAGATTCAGAAAAAGCATAATCCAGGTGATAAAGGTTCATGTCACCAGTGATGTTATATAGATATCAGATGCATTAATCCTGAAGATTGCACTTTACTTTTGTGGTCTTCTCCCAAACTGAGTCTCAGTCTAATCATGAGAACATCAAACAAAATAATCTGATAATCTGTGGGAGATAATCTACAAAATATGGTCAAGGTCATAAAAATAAGAAAAGCTTGAGACTGTCACAGACCAAAAAAGATGAAAAAGTGGCAAGTAACTATAATGTCTGTAGTGGATCTTGGATTGGGATCCTGAAGCAGAAAGAGGACATTAATAGAAAAACTGGTGGAATCCAGATAAAGTGTGGCATTTCCTTAATACGATGTTGCTTTCTTAGTTTTGACAAAAGTTGCATGGAAACTTGCACATCGATAATGGAGGGATGGGATGAGGGAGATGGAGGAATTCTCTATACTGTGTTGGCAACATTTATATAAACCTCAAATTATTTCAAAATAAAAGGTAACTTTAAAAAAGGAATCAAACATAAACTTCAAATTTATTGAATAGTGCATACCTCCATAAAAAGGAATTCATTTCCACCTTCACATGAGACTTGGAGTTGGAAAAAAAAAAGAAACAAAAATAAAATAAAATAAACAAGCTCTGAAGCTGCTCCTCTGTCTCTGTCTGGGATCCCAGACACTCTTTCTGCTCCTTTCCACACCACAGCTCCACTTTCCTTGCTAGTCAAGTTCTTTAGTTACATTGCCCAAGACAGACGCCTGTAAATGGCTCCCTTGTCTCACATTACTTTCAAATCCAGGTCCATATGATCTCTCATTTCTAGTTCCTTCTGCCATCTAACTGCATTTCTGCATCTTTAGTGCAAAGTCTTGAGAAAGCAAATTGACTTCATTGAGCAACATCAACAGACAGTTTCCCATTGATTTTGATGGTCATTCCTGTTTCAATCAAATGGATTCTTTTGTTACAAATATGACTGCATAGTCCACCATAATCCTTGATTTCTGGAGGCTATGTATAAAGGAGTAATTCCAAAGAAATGATTACCCCAGCATTTGTCTATGATGTTACTTCTGCTTAATGGTATCTGAAGCATTGTAAACCCAAATTATTTTTAAAGGCTTTGTTGGTTATGGTAAGAAATACTGAGGCAGAAGAAAGGGTTAAAATGAATGGGCAGGAAAGTTGGACTCCTTCAAGGTCAGGTTTCTATTCAGCAGGGCTGAGAAACTACAGACACAAGTCAGGCCTCATCAAGGTCAGGGTGACTCCTGTGTAAGCAGAATACACTGACAGTGAAACATCTGCTGTCTTATACTTGGAACCCAAGCAAAGGAAAAGGGGGCACAGCAACCTGTTTGGTCCAAAGAACCCTTGAAAAGCTGGGGAACACCGAGTGCCTTACCCAGGATTGGGTCAGGGGTTAGCTCCTTTAACCCTAGATCCATAGAAACTCCTAGATAATAGCCACTCTTGGGACCCCTCGCCTTTAGGATCTTTGCTGTATTTCTTTCTATTACTCTAATAAGTCCTGCTACTTTGCTCTCAACTTTGTGTCTGTGGATTTCATTCCTCTAATTCATAAGCAAAGAACTCAATCCCACACTTCATGCTATAATACTTGGAACTGAATGAAGGAGAGAAAAAAAAACCTTATCACATATTGTCTTTCTCAGAGGGTTGAAAAAAATCTCTGGAGAACTTAAAGGGCTTAGAAAAGAAAAATCTGTATTCTTTGGGTTATATCTAAGGTGATAGAATTATACAAGGTTTTTCATTAACTTATCAAAAGTAATTAATGTCTCCTGACTCTGAGTTGTTCTTGTTGCTAAGAGAACACATTTTGCAAGGACATAAGAAGATATACTGATCTTATAAAGTTCTAAAGATAATAAAATCCTTGAATTTTCTCCCATTTGTGCATATTATTCTTTGTGAGAGAATCAAACCCTCACACCCGCACTGAAATACACTCCATGATAAAAAACACACTTCTTCATCTAGGCCTTCAGTACTTTGCATTATTACAATTTTCTTCCTTATACTAAGCGGCAATCTCTTCTCCTGATATAGACACTGACTGGTGCTAGTTTTGTCCTCCAGATTTAAACAGAGAATATCTATATGACCATCCTGTAGCCTCCCAGATACCTATGTGCATAAGGAATTATATTGCAATATTATTTGAAAAAAGAAATAAGAGCCTAGATACTCACCAACTAAGATATTGTTGTTCCATCTATAAAAGGGTGTTTGTATTAATAGTTCTGGGGCTCAACAAATACATTTTCTCTCATACTTACCACACTCCTTTGCAGTTAGATTGGGACCTGGTGATTAGTTTAGGCCAAGGCATAGTGAGAAAAATAACCATTGTTAATTCTGGATCAAGATAGTTAAAAACGAATCAGCCTCTTCCATCATTTTCCTTTCCCTTCATCAATGACCATCATGTCATGTGTCAAAATAAAGCATTCACAAAATCCCTCAGTCACCACAAGAGGGAGAGCTGTGAGTAATTTTTTTGTTTATTTTTCTAGGGTGGTAATGATGGAGCTGGAGATATGCCCACACACTTGACATCTACTTAAGAGATAGAAATTGGAAGGACTGAGTAATTGAATGGATTGTGTGATTAGAGGGAAACCCATAGCTTTAAATTTATAAAACAGAAAAAAGGATTCAAGATAAAGTTTTTGCCTCCTACCTAATAAAAAGAACAATTAAAACCACACACACACACACACACACACATAAAGGAAATATATACTAAAGACAAAAAAACAAAATGGAAAAAAATCAATGAAATAACAACAAAAAAATGCCTATTTGAAAAATAATAATAAAATTTATGAAACTCTTGCTAGGTTCTTGAAAGAAGAAAGAGAGAACACATACAGTAGTATCGGAAAGAAAACCGGGAATATCACCACAGCCCTACATACATTAAAAAGATAATAAGGGAGAATTTCACAAAACATTGAGCAATAAAGAACTTAGATAATATAGACAAATTCCTTGAAAAACTTGTACTACTAAAACTACTATAAGAAGAAACAGAAAAATCTGAATAGGCATAACTCTATTAGAGAAATTAATTATAATTAAAAATCTTTCCACAGAGAAAATGCCAAGCCATGGGGGCTTCACTAGTGAGGTAATAGTACCCATCCTATCTAAGGTCATTCAGAACATATAGGAGGGAACAGTTCTCAACTCATCTTTTAAGGCCAGTATTACCCTGAAACCAAAACCAAAAGTATTAAAAGAAATACTAATATGCCTTTTGAACATAAATGTAAAATTCTTTCATAAAGAAATAGCAATCTGAATTCAACAATAGGTCTGGAAAGACATTGACATGTGCTGTCAACTCTCCTACTTGAACTTGTGCTGGAGATCCTGACCTAACAACCTGAAAAGCAAAAGAAACAAAACCACACAAAAAGAAGAGTAAAGAAACTGTCTTTTAATAAATAACATGATTGCCTATATGGAAAATCTAAATAAGTTTGCCAAAAAAAATTAAGTAAGCTTAGTGATATCACAAAATGTATGTGTCAATTGCTACGTACAAGTAATAACAAATGTGGAACTTGAAATTTAAAAATAATATTTACAATAGCATTAAATATGTGAAATACTTAAGAATTTATCTCACAAAGATTGTGAAAGACTCATGCAAAGACTACAAAATGATATTCAGAAAAATTAAAGCAAATCTAATTAAATCTAGAAATATGTCATGTTCACAGTTTGGAAAACATGATATTGTTGGCAAATCTCCCCAAATTGATCTGCAGATTCAGTATAATTCTAATCCAAATTTTAACTGATTTGTATAGAAATGCAGAGAAACTAGAAAGGCAAATACTGTTTGGGAAAACAAAAAAATTGTAATTTAATGTTATATGATATCAGGACATACTATAAAGCTAGAGTATTGAAGATGCTGTAGTATTGGCATAAGAATAGACATACAGATCAAAGGAAGAGTGTGAAGTCTAAAAATCAACCTACTCATATATAAACCAATTAATTTTGACAAAGCTCCCAAGATGACTCTATGCAGAAAAGATATTTTTTCCACATGGCATTGGAACAATTGGATGTGGATACATGGAAAATATACCACCCTCAACCTTTACTCTACAGGTCCTGTAAAAAAAAAATAACTTCAAATGGTGCTCGCTTCCTCAGCACATATACTAAAATTGGAACCATACAGAGATTAGCATAGCCCCTGTGCAAGGATGACACACAAATTCATGAAACGTTCCATATTTCTGCCATGAGGGAAGAAAATATTAGAAGATGGAAAAATCTCCCATGCTCTTGGATGGGCAAAATTAATATTGTCAAAATGGCCATACTACCCAAAGTGCTAAACAGATTCAATGTGATTCCAATTAAAACCCCGATGTCATTCCTTGTAGAAATAGAAAAATCAACCATGAAATTTATTTGGAAAAATAAGAGACCCAGAATAACCAAAGCAATCGTTAGCAATAAGAGTGAAGCAGGAGGCATCACAATACCAGACCTTAAACCATACTACCAAGCTATAGTAACAAAAATGGCATGGTACTGGCATAAAAATAGACATGTAGACCAATGGTACAGAATAGAAGACACAGAGACAAACCCACATAAATACAGTTATCTCATACTGATACTGACGGTTACCAGTTATATTGATGAGTCCTACTTCCCCAAATGCTAAAGTAAGTATAACACCAGAGAAGCGCGCCAAGGCAAGTGTAGAGTAGAAAGTAAGAAGCTTTATTTAAAGGATAGTTGAACGGACTTCTTCCAGAGGAAGAAGAGGACCCAAAAGGTGGAAGCTGTGGGATGAGGAAGTCCCATCTCTTTTATACATCTAAAGTTTTCTTTATTCTTCTACACTATTCCTCCTTATCTTGTTCATTTCCCTTCATCCCATATATGTGACTAAGAGATTCCCGTGGGAAAGCCAAAAGGTGGTAAACAGGCGGGCTGAAGGGGCTGGGGAGGTGTGATCCAGGCAGAAAGGGGGACCCAGGGTGAATTAATTAGCAGTTCCATGTCTGCTCAATATGCCAGGATTTGGGGGACATTAACTTTTCAATCTCCCACAGTGGAGTCTTCAACCTTTTGGACCCAAACCAGTTGGGTCTGTTTTTCTCAACTTGGCTCCATTTATGTATCTACACTGAATACCTATTTTTAATTCTGGCTTCAATACTAGACAAAGGAGCCAAAAACATATATTGGGAAAAAGATAGCCTCTTCAACAAATGGTGCTGGGAAAACTAGAAATCCATATGCAGCAAAATGAAATTAAACCCTTATCTCTCACCATGCACAAAACTCAACTCAAAGTGGATCAAGGACCTAGGAATTAGACCAGAGACCCTGTGCCTAATAGAAGAAAAAGTAGGCCCAGATCTTCATCATGTCAGATTAGGCCCTGACTTCCTTAACAAGATTCCTAAAGCACAAGAAATAAAACCCAGGATCAATAAATGGAATGGATTCAAACTAAAATGCTTCTTCTCAGCAAAAGAAACAATCAATCAGGTGAAGAGAGACCACACATTTTGGGAGCAAATTTTTGCCACATGCATGTCAGATAGAGCACTAATCTCCAGGATATATAAAGAACTCAAAGAACTTAACACCAAAAACACAAACAACCCAATCAAAAAATGGTCTAAGGAGCTGAACAGACACTTCTCAGAAGAAGATATATTATCGATCAACAAATATATGAAAAAAATGTTCAACGTCTCTATTAATTACAGAAATGCAAATCAAAACTACTCTAAGATTTTTCTCAGTTGTTCTCATGCCAGTCAGAATGGCAGTTATTAAGAATACAGAAAACAGTAAGTTTGGCAAGGATGTGGAGGAAAAGGCACACTCATACATTGCTGGTGGAATGGCAAATTGGTGCAACCAATCTGGAAAGCAATATGGAGATTCCTTAAAAAACTTGGAATGGAATCACCAATTGACCCAGCTATCCCACTCCTCAGTCTATACCCAAAGAACTTAAAATTAGCATACTATAGTAGCATAGCCACATCAATGTTTATAGCAGCTCAATTCACAATAGCTAAACTGTGGAACCAACAAAAATGCCCTTCAATTGATGAATAGATAAAGAAACTGTGGTATGTATACACAATGGAATATTATTCAGAATTAAAAGAGAATAGAATTATGACATTTGCAGGTAAATAGATGGAGTTAGAGATTATCATGCTAAATGAAGTAAGCCAATCCCAAAAAACCAAAGGCTGAATGTTCTTTCTGATAAGTGGATGCTGATCCATATGGGGGAAGTAATGGGAAAAATGGAGGAACTTTGATTGGAGAAAGGGGAAGGAGAGATGAGGTGGGGGCATGGGGTCAGGAAAGATGGTAGAATGATATAGACATCATTACCCTGGGTACACGTATAACTGCACATATGGTGTGACGCTACATCGTGTACAATCAGAGAAACGAAAAGTTGTGCCACAATTGTGTACAATGAATCCAAATGCATTCTGCTGTCATATATACCTAACTAAAATAAATAAATAAATTTTAAAATATAACTCAAAATGGATCATAGGCTATGGATAAAAGCAAACTTATGACTCTAAGTAAAAATAGAATATTGTTTTACCTTTGGTTAAGCAAATATTCTTAGATATGCCACAAAGATCACAAAAGAAAAAGATAATTTTAAAATTGATGAAATGGGTTTTATCAAAATTATAAATATTTGCTCTTTAAGAGATGTTAAGAAAAGAGGGAATCCACTAACTGGGGGAAGTGTTTGAAAAGCATATATCTCATAAATGGTCTATATTCAGGATGTGTAAAGAACCCTTACAAGTCAATAAGAAGAAAAACATACCAATTAAAAATATAAGCAATTGGGGCTGGGGATGTGGCTCAAGTGGTAGTGCGCTCGCCTGCCATGCGTGGGGCGCTGAGTTCGATCCTCAGCACCATATAAAAATAAAATAAAGATGTTGTGTCCACTGAAAACTAAAAAAATAAATATTAAAAAATTCTCTGTCTCTCTCTCTTAAAAAAAGAATACAATAATATTGCCACATACCTTTAAAGCAGCTAAATTTTTTTAAGTGACAATACCAAATACTGGCAAGAATGTAGAGAAACTGAAATGCTTCTAAATTTCTCATGGGAAGGTAAACTGGTACAGCTATTCTGAAAAATAGTTTGGCAATTTCATATGATGTCAAACATACACTTAGCATATAACCCAGCTGTCATACTGTTGGGCATTTTTCCAAAATAAATGAAAACCTACATTCCCTCAACAACCCACCCGTGTATGTTCACATCCGCTTTATAAACAGCCAAGCTCTAGAAACACCCCAAATGTCCTTTAATGGAAGAAGGTTACAATTGTGGCACATTGTCAGCAATAGAGAAGAGCTCTTCATAGACAAAACTTGAGTGAATCTCAAGGGAACTGTGCTAAGTAAAAATCTATTCTCAAAAGGCTATATATTACATAATTCCATTTGCATAGTATTCTCAAAACAATAAAACTATATATAGAGGGAAAAGATTACTGGTTGCTAGAAGAACAGGGTCAAAGGACAAGGTGGGATGAGTAATACAATAAGGAGGAGTTCTTTTTTGATAACAGAATACTTTGGTATCTTACGGAGGGCACACAAATTAATGCATGAGATAAAATTACATGGAACAATATACACATTTACAAACACCCACATATACAAAATGAATCCTGATTCTGTCAAAGGTGAAAACTGAATGAAGTCTGTTAATAGTAACATCAATGAAAATGTCCTGGTTTTGATACTGCACTTCAATATATAATATGTCATCTTCAGAAAGTTAGGAGAAGATATATGGGTCCCTTTGTACTTTTGTCTAATTTACCATGAGTCTATAATTATTTAAAAATAATAAGGCATTATAAAAGGCTAACAAAGGACCTGAAAACACTTCTTCAAATAATACATACAAATAGCAGATAAGCACCTTACAAAATGCCAAATGTCATTACTCATTAGGGAAATGCAAATTAAGCCACAATGAGATACTGCTTCTATATGCATTAGGATGGCTAAAATTAAAAAAAGAATATCAAGTGTTGACAAGGATATGGAAGTAGCTGAGTATCTCACACATTGCTGGAGGTACAGTCACTTTAGGAAACAATTTGGCAGTTTCTTTAAAGAAACATGCTCTTACCATATGACCTAGTAATGCAACTCCTAGGTTCTTATTCTAGAAAAATAAAAACATATGTCCACATGAAGTCTTGTATGTGATGAGAACATAGCAGCTTTATTTCCAAAATAAACTGGAAACAATTCAATATACATCAACAGAGAATGATCAACAATCATGACACACCCATTCCACAAAATAACTCAGCAGTAAAATGAGTGAATCTTAAAAACATTATGCTGAAAAAAAACCAAACATTATGGTGGATGAACAAAAGAATTCAAACACAGAAGAACACAGACTGCATGCTTCTACCTATGGGGGGAAAAATGGGAAAATCAAGTTTAATCTATAGCAATAAAAATTGGTGCTTGCCTAGGACCAGGGGTTGGAGGAGCAGGAGAGATATGGGAAGGAGAACAGAAGAAATTCATGGGTGATGGAAATGTTCTGTATCTTGGTTGTGTCAGTGGTGACACAGGTATAGGCATCCACAACTCACTGTACTATACATGTAAAATTTAGACATTTTAGTTTTATCTTTCAGGAATCCCAAATTCAATATGACCCAAATCTAAAAAAAATCTATTTTCACCACTATCCTCCAAGTTGTTTTTCCTTGAGTATCTCCTATTTTAGTTAATGGTATCCTTAGATATTCAAGCAGAAAAATAGAGGATGCTCACATTTCCCTCTCACTCTCAAATCTAATTGGTTACCCAGTCCCTTTCACTCTCATCTTCTGAACACGCTTCTCTCCACCTCCTTCATGACCAGTAATTCAAGCCTTTCTCACCTTTCACCTGCAGACAATAATAGCCTCACCAATCAGTCTTTTGCATCTGTTCTTATCCCTAGTATTGTCTAGACTCTGCAAATGACAGAAATTCAAACTAGGTTTATTTATTTTAAATAAGGAAATGTATGCATATAACCAAGAAAGAGTGAACCAGCCACATCTAGATCAATGGATTTGCCTAGTTTATTCAAGAATCTATGTTTCTTTACAATTTAGGACTTCTCCGCAGATTTCTCTGCTGGATACACTTCAGTAGGGGAGTGTGTAACCATTCTAGAGCTCAGTTAAGACACTACTTCCTCAAAGATTTTTTCCTAACTCTCCCAATTAAGTCATATCCCCCAGTTAAACTCACTCATGGAACGTGTACATATCCATTACAGCCCTTATCTCCATTGTAATTATACCATCATTGAGATAACTATTATTTAATATCTGATCCATCTGTTGGAATGTAAGCCCAATAAAGTCTTGGACATGATCTGCCTCATTCATCTCTTGCCCCAGCACCTGGTTCAGTGCATGTCACAAAGAAAGCATTCAGTCCCCCACACCCATGAATCAATAAATTTAGCAAGGACTGATAAATTTGGTTTTAGATAAGTTGAACCTGAAATAATATCAAGGGCAACCAATTAGGGTATTTATGATAGACAGTTGAAACTATGGGGATATTATGGTGAAAAAAAATCTAATGTTCCATGGGACTGATGTCTTTCCAAAAAAAAAAGACCAATTACCAACTATCAAAAATATGTTTTGTTTTCTCAGCTGAAGGTTGATTTCCACATAGGTGTTTCGAGTTGACTACGGAGACTATAAAGCTCAGGAAATCCTTGCCATCCTCACATCTGGTGTTTTACCCAGAAGCTTGACCCAAACTGGAGCACCAACCACAGGCAGGAGGGGAAAAAAATACTGCAACAAGAAACCTGAGGTAATTTTAGTTTTATTGACATAGGTTATTCACCTTAGAAACTGAAGTAAAATTTAGAGCTTCCAACAACCCTTGTAACGAGTACATTTTCTACCATCCTTTCCCTTGGTAAACAGCTCTAAGACACACTGAAAGCACAGAATTTCTTTCTAAGAAGAGCCCAATGTTCTGTGTCTTTTTCAACAGTCTCTTCTCCACACCCACTTTCTGCTAAACATAAAGGTTTTGCTTGTTTGGGGTTATTCTGAGCTTCAGGAGTACTTCTCAGGAGAGCAGCCTCAAGGGTGGTTCTGTATTTTCCTTCCTGCAGTATACAGAGGAAGAAAAGCCGGGGGAAAACCAGCACAGCCATTTGAAACAGTACAACCATCATCTTTCTTAATATTTAACAGAATGGTGAGGTGGCTAGAATCCTAGAACCCTCAAGTGTGCCCGTTCTTTATTAAAACACAAAGGAGAATCATGTTTTCAATTAGGTTGTAAAATACAGATATTTGACTGATTTTTAAAAAACATCACATGTCTAAACCTAAAGGAAAAGATGACAGGGAGGAGGAAAAAGCCCCAGAGAAGCAAAACAGCTGTGCTTGAGCTGAATTCCAAAGTCCTCTGAGACCTCACTAAATCCCTGGTTTATGTTGTCAGCAGCAAAGAAATCTTAAGACAAGCAAAGAGAAGCAAATGGGGAACTCTGAGAAAAGAGAACTTGGCTGGAAGGAAAGGAAAGGAAAGATGTGAGGCCTTTTGTGAAGGTGAGTTTTTTGAAGGTGACTTTAACAACTTTTCAAGGCTTTTTCCATAAGAATTTTCTTTCCATTGCCAACTGTATTTTCAAAGAGCAATGAGAGAATAAAGACTTCGTTGACATGTAATTGGCCACCCACCTTCCCTGTGTTAATCACCTTTTTCCTTTCCGTTTCCTTTTTTTTTTTTTTTTTTTTGCTGAGCAAAGGGAGAGGTCACGGATGCCTGAAGAGTGCCATCCCCAACCCACATTTGCACAGCCCAAGAGCTCAGAAATAGAGGAAAGATAGGCAATGTCATGCTGACCAGGCCTTTTTGCAGTCTGATTTTAAGTGCATCAAATTAGTCACTCATGTTTCCAAACACTTTTCTTCTTGCCTAAAATTCCAGTTGTAGACAACAAAAATTTTTCGGAAGAAAATGCATACTTGATTAACTACTTGAGTAAATGACGGTTGCGAGGTTTTTGTTTGTTTGTTGGTGTGTGTGTGTGTGCGCGGCGCGCGCGTGCATGGAAAAGAAAGGAGTGAGTGTTCTGCAACACCCTATCCCAGGCAGGTGGACTGGCAATTTGAGCAGCCTGAAGAAAATACACGGGCTGTGGGGAGATCTGACCTGCCTTTATTCCATGGGTGGGCAATCTGCTGAATGAAAATCCCCCATCGCTTCATATATGAAATGACAACAAAACTGGTAGTGTGCCAAGCATGGTCACAGGTTACACAACAGCACGCATGCGCTGTTGTTCCTGACTTACAGAGAACATCCTAGTCATCCAGACATCCCGGTGAGAGAGCCTGACAGACTCCATTTTCCCTACAGTAAAAATGGGAATAAGAATGGTAACAGGACAAGGGAAAGAACAAAGCAAGTTCAAGCTGGAAAGAGAGAGGACCAATCTCTGACAACAATTAGGCCTGAGATTGGTCCAAGACCAGCTTGGAAGTCCTCAGACATCCTGTTTTGTTTGTTTGTTTGGTTGGTTGGTTGGTTTTGTTGTTTGTTTGTTTGTTTGTTTGTTTTGTCTGTGCTATTTAGTCCAAAGAATGAGTAATACATCTTAAAATATTCTAAGGTGTCAGTGTTAACCTTAAGTAATAATTCTTCATTCACACATAATTGAGATTCAAATGCCTAGGCAGTACAAAAACTGCTCTATGGGAAAGAGGCTTCATCTGGAATCTGCAGCCTCAGCCCTAATCCTCATAAAAGATAAAATTTCTCCGTGTTTCACATTTTAAAATAATGCCAATAAAATTAATTTGGAAGTGGATCATGTATCATATCCACACACTATGCTTTGTCCATCCTACAAAAACAATATGAGTGGGTAAAGCTGTATGTGTAATATTCATTGCATCAGTTTGTAACAAAAATTTGGAACATTGTTTTATTAGTTTTCTAGAGGTCAATAACAAAGTAGCACAAACTGAGTGTGTGGCTTAGAACAAAAATATATGGTTTCACAATTTTGGAAGCTAGCAGTCTAAACTTAAGGTGTTTACAGGGCTCCATCTAAAACCTTTCAGAGAATGCTTCCTTGCTTCCTTCTAGCTTCTAGAGGCTAGCTGACAATCTTTGACATTCTTTGGTTTTTAATGCATCCCTCCAATCCCTTGAACTCACATTGTCTTCTGTGTATGACTGTCTCTGTGTCCAAATTTCCCTACAATGGTCCATTCTATAGTCAGAGAGACCTGGAAAGGTATCTAGGACACATTGCTGAATGAAAATAATAGTGAATATTTCAGATAAACATGTATAGCGTGGTCTGAGAAAGGTTAAAAATCCTTACATAAAAATCTGGATTTTGTCCTGATGCCATTTGGAACAAAATTCACCAAAAAGATTACTAGCAGTGAAGCTGCAGAGAGGGTGGGGTTACAAGGTGACAGAGGTAATTTCTGTTTTTGTAAAAACTCAACCTTTTTATTTGGAGATACATGTAGATTCATATGCAACTGTAAAAAAAATAATGCAGCCAGGCACACTGGTGCACACCAGTGGCTTGGGAAGCTGAGATAGGAGGATTGGGAGTTCAAAGCCAGCCTCAGCAAAAGCAAGGCACTAAGCAACTCGGTGAGAACATGTCTCTAAATAAAATACAGAATAGGGCTGGAGATGTGGCTCAGTGTTGAGTGCCCCTGAGTTTAATTCCCAATAGCCTCCCAAATAATAAGAATAACAATAATACAGAATATCACAAATACCCTTTACCAGTTTTCTTCACTAATAATATTTTATAAAATTATAACACAATATCACAACCAGGATATTGACATTGCTATGGTCAAGATAAAGCACATTTCCATCACTATGAGGACTCCACTTATCGTCCTTCTTTCCATTCCCTTAGCCTAACAATAACTAATCTATTCTCTACTTTTGTAGTTTTACTGCTTCAGGAATGCTATAGAAATGGAATCATATGGTATGTATTCCTTTAAAAATTGCCTTTTGTCATTCATCCAGGTTGAACACGTCAATAGTTCCTTTTCGTTGCTGATTTGTATTCCATAGCATGGATGTTGGTCCACCACACATTGGATTTAACCACTCACCTGTGGAAGGGCAACCTATGAGTTGTTTCTAGTTTGGAGCTGTTTCAAATAAAAGTGCTATAAACAACCACGCTTGGTGGCACATGTCTGTATCCCCAGCAACTTGGGAGGCTGAGACAAGAAGATCACAAGTTTGAGACCAGCCTCAGCAACTTAGTGAGACCCTATCTCCAAATAAAATAAAAAGAGCTGGGGATGCAGCTCAGTGGTTAAGACTCTGGGTTCAATCCCCAGTACCTCCCTCAAAAAAAGTTCTATAAACATTCACATGTAGGTTTTGTATGAACATAAGTCTTGTTCATTAGCAATGGCTGAACATATGACCATGTTGAGTGGTGCCTGTGTGTTTATTTTGAAATAAATTCCTATATTGTTCTTCAAAGTACTTCTAGCACTTTACATTCCTATCAGCAATACATGAGTTATCCAGTTACTCTGCATTTTTCTCCAAATAAAAGTGTCATCTATGCTTATTTGGCCATTCTGATAATTGTGTAGTGATATCACATTGAGTGATATCGTTTTTCTTAACAGGGTCTTTCAGAACCAAAGTTTTTAATTTTGATGTGATCTGACACCAATTTTTCCTTTTGCAGACCGTGTTTTGAATGTCAAGACTAAGAACTTTTTGCCTCACTCTAGATCCCAAAGATATTTCTCCTGTGATTTTTTTTTTCTCCCTGAAAGTGTGGCGACTTTCCCATAACATTAACACTTTCCCTGAAAGTGTTTCATTTAATCAAATTTCGAGCCAATATTTATATAAAGTTTGACAGTTGGATCAAGGGTTTGTTTTTTTGTTTCTTTGTTTGCCTGTGAATGTTCAATTGCTCCAGAACCATTTGTTGAAAGGGCTATTTTTCTTCATTAAATTGATCTTTGCACCTCTATAAAAAGTCAGTTGGGCTTATTTGTGTGTGGCAATTTCTGGATTCCCTATTGACTTCCTCAGGTCTGTCTATCCCTTAACCAATTCTTCACACAATTTTGATTACTGTAGGTATAAATCAAGTCTTAAAGTAAGATAGATTAATTCTTCCCACTTGATTCTTTTTCAGAGTTGTTTTAGCTGTTCTTACATCTTTACCTTTCCATATAAATTTTGGAATCTTGTATATATCTACAAGAAATCTCAAAATTGTTATAGAAATGTGTTAAAACCACATATCAATTTGGAAAGAGTTGATATATCATGTTTTGGTTCTTTAAAAACATGATTATGATATGTCTATTCTTTATTTATGTCTTAGATTGCTTTCATCAGCATATGCAATCTTCAGTATACAAGTCCTGGACATGCTTTTTTAGATTTTCACCTAAGTATTTCATTTTGCATTTTTATTTTGGTATCTAATAAATTTATTGCTAGTATGTAAATGCAGTTGATTTTTATATAGTTTATCTTGCATCTTGTGATCTTGTTGAACTTATCAGTTCTAGAAAACTTTTTTAGAGTGCTTGGGATTTTACATATAGACAATCATGTCATCTGCAAATAGGGACAATTTTCTTTCTTTCCAAGCTCTATATCTTTTATTATTTCCTTTTTGTGCCTTATTGTACTATGTTGCATAAGAGAAGTGAGATTGGGCATGCTTGCCTTATTCCCCATTCTAAGAAAGCATATAGTATTTCACCCATTAAATATAGTGATACATTTACATTTTGTGCACATGCTCTTTAAAAAGTTGAAGTTTCTCCCTATATTTTTCTGAGTTTTGATTATGAATGCTGTTGAATTTGTAGATTTCTTTTTCTTTATCAATTGTTATAATGACATGACTTCCTTTTATAACTTGTTTATTTGATAGATCTCATTTTTTAAATGAATATTGAGCCAAACTTACATCTCTGGGATAAACATACATGGTCATGTAATATAATTGTTTTTATATGTAATTAGATATTATATTTTAAAGGGTTTTTGCATATTCATAAGGAATACAGGTCTGTGTTTTTCATTTTTATATATGTATATTTGTCTGGTTTGGGTATCAGTGTCATACCACATTCATAAAATGAATTAGGGCGCATTCCCTCTTCTCTTTGCGGTAGAATTGGTGTTTAATTCTTAAAACATTTCATAGAATTCTCCAGTGAAACCATCTGGGACTAGAGATTTGAGAGTTTTTAAATTATGAATCAAAATTTCCTAAAAATATCAGAAATATTCAGGTTATTTTATTGGGATGAGTTGTAATATTTTGGTTTTTGAAGAATTCATCCATTTTCTCTGAGTTCTCAAATTTGTGTGTGCAAAGTTGTTCATAGTATTCCCTTATCCTTTTGATTTCTTCAGGGCTTGCAATGACATTTCCTATTTTAGTACTGATATTGGTCATTTGTATCTTTTTTCTTTTTGGTCTTACTAAAAGTTTGTCAAATATATGGATGTTTTCAAAAATTTTGTTTCATTGATTTTTCTCTATGGCTTTTCTGTTTTCAATTTCATGAATTTCTGGTCTTTTCTATTTCTTTCCTTCTGCTTGCCTTGGGTTTATTTTCCTCTTCTTTATGTTCCCAAGGTAGGCATTTATATTATTGATCTGATACATTTTTCCCTTTCCTAACGTCTGTATTTAGTACTATAAATTTCTCCCCCTGGTGCTACTTTAGCTATGTCTCATGGGTTTTGATATATTGTATTTTCAAGAGTGAGGGCCTTCTCATGACTGCTGGGCAGGGTGGGCATTCTGGCTCTCACTGATGGAGTGGTCTTACTGCTGGGTGACGGTGAGTGTCCTGACTGTAATTGGCCTTTGACACCAACTGAGTGGCTAGGGGTAGGTAGCCCCTCTACTGCCTGGTGGGGGTTGAAGTGTAGCTCTCCCTCTCGTCTTCATTGACACCACTGGGATAACAGCATCAGCCTCTGGAGATTGGAAGGCTGAGCTCCCCTGCTTGGCCTTGGCTGTATAGGGATGAGTGTGAGTCTACTTTTTCTGTGGTATTGGGCTTTAGTGGGATTAATTTTGTCTTTATAAGATGTCTCTTTCCTGGTCCTTTAGTTAGAGAGAGCTGGCTTTTGTTGGGTTTTTAGTTTGTTTTTGTTTCTTATGTTGATGACAGTTAGCATTTTGAGGTATTCAGATTTTTAGGCGAGAGAAGAAAAAGAAAACTCAGAGAACTCACTAGAACGTTGTTCCTCCGATCAAAAAATCCCTAATCAGTCTGCTTTCTTCTCTCCAGCCTTCAGAGTTGTCCTATATTTATTTCACATTCCTGAAAATGGAAGCTATATTTTCACTTTCTATAAGAATTGTTTTTTTGAAATGAGAGTTGGTAACTTTTAACTTTTTGTTTAATGTTTTTATCGCCAAAATAAGCTAAGCCATGGTAAAGTCCATCAGCTATAAAATGCATATTTACATGAAAAATAAGATAAAAGAAGGCAGATTCTTATCCAAATTTTTTGTTGAATTTCATGCAACTGAAAAGGTTTCTTATAATCTCTCATGCATATTAAAAATATTATATTTTTATAATATACATAGGCTTGTAATAATATAGAGTAAATGTATAAGTTTTTCACCCAAATTCCCTCCCTAAATCATACTCAAATGACAATAAAAGTCTTACAAAGTGAAACACTACAAGAGATAAAATGGGAATGGAGGCAGATACATGGAAATCCATGGACAGTTGAAAGCAAATGAGTATGTGGTAACTGACTTAGCAAACCTCAGATGAAACCCAAAGTGGGCAGAGGAGAACTACCCACAGACAGTGCCCTGGATTTGAAGGCATCTAAAACCCTGAAAATGGAGATGAAGGTGTAAACAAAAATAGTGAATTAGTGGAAAGTATATAGGAAGCTTCCTGACCCCCATTTCCCTTCCTGACCATGGACAGCCAATTGGTTCTCTTTCCTTCTTTCCTGATGATGAGAAATTCATTATTTGTTCAAGTTTGAACAGAGAGATGATATCTAAACTTGAGCCTTCTGCTTTTAGTTGATATCAACATTCACATACTGAATGATGAAACCTCACAGCCATTTTCCTTTATTAGGCTGTTAAAACACTGGCAGCCTGGCTTTTAACTCCAAAGAATTCCTTTTAGGTGAAACTGATCAGCCCAAGAAAAACAACCTACAGACCCTGACAAGAATATAATAAATAGTAGTCCCCAAATAGGAGAAGACAGAAAACTGAATTAGAAGATTTTTAAAAATTGAAGGAAACTTCCTAAACCTAAAGATTACATGTTAACCTATCAACATGTATCTCTCCAACACAGGGGAAAATCCATGATTTCTAAAAGTTCAGAATACTGGATGAAAGGACTGTCCTGAAAGCTTTCATGCAGAAAACAGTTCAGGCCAGGCTATCATGCTAAGTGAAATAAATGGAAGGCCAAATGTTCTCTCTGATATGCAGATGCTGACACACAGTAAGGGTTGGGGAAGGGAAGAATAGAAGTTCATTGGATTAGACAAAGGGGAATGAAGGGAAAAGAGAGGGAATGGGAATAGGAAAGAGAGTAGAATGAATCAGACATAACTTTGCTATGTTTATGTATGAATGTAAGACCAGTATAACTTCACATCATGTTCACTCACAAGAATGTGATCCGAATTAGAATGCTATGCCCCATGGATGTATAATATTGCCAAAATACACTCTACTGTCATGGATATCTAAAAAGAACAAATAAAAAATAATATAAAAAATAAAAAGAAAATAATCCAGATCACACAGAAAGCATCAGAAATCAGAATGTCTTTGGTCTTTTCAAAGAGCTCTAAGGCTAGAGGAAAGAAAGCAGCTTTCAATTCAGTGTGGTATCCTGCGGGGGGGGGAGTGGGGGGGCGGGGGGAGTGGGGGGGGGGAGAATTTTAGGGGAAAAACTGAATATCATCTTACCAAAACTTATGGTTAAAAAAAGTAATGTGATAGATGAGGGGAACTAGAGGGCGCATATATGGCTATAAGTGAGCTACATCTCATCCTCCACAGTAGGAAGTCAATCATCATCATCTTCTTCTTCTTCTTCATCATCATCATCAACACCTCTGTCCAAAAATCAAGAAATAACAGCCTGAGGGTTATTTAGATGTATGACAGTAAATGCTAGGTGAATTAAACAAGAGGGGTGTATAAAAATGCTTGCCTCTAGGGAACTAGAATCAGATGTAGGAAGGGTAGGAATTAAAATCTCTTTTAAAAAACTATCAGTAATTATACCTCTTAGTTTGAGTTTTGATTCTTGTTTTTTATTATAGAAAATCTTAAAGATTGACATTATTTCAAAATCTCTTTTCATTGAAGGTAATAAGTACTTACATAGCTAATGTTTGTGTATATTTAGTCTTCTAATCCTTAATCATTCAGGGCAATATTACACAGGCATCTATACCAATAAGAACATAATTTAGATCCTGCACCATTTTCCATGCACACCCAAATTGAACACATATACAGAAGATATTCCCAATGATTTAATTGACAAATTCTTTGCCTAAACAGCTCAGAAACCACTGTTGTCATTATAGCTATTCATTTTATCATTATTTATCTGTAGTAAATGATCTTTGGATTGGTCCCAAAATTGTGACACAACATTTTCAAAAGATGCTCCTCCAATGTTTTTGCCTAAACCACAGCATGGCTATTAAAAAGCACTCAAATTGTCTAATTGAAAGTTTAATTAACCACTTGGTTTCTTAAATGAGTTTTGGAAATGGGCCACAGTTTTAAATTAGTACCTTAGAGTGAGCTAACATTTTGAAAATTGTATGAATTCTAACACATTGCAGGCACTTGAAAACTAGTGAAACAATCAATGTTGTAGTATTAAACAAATTTGAATATTTGTTTCTGTTGTCACAAATCATATGATTAGATTTCTAAATCCTTCTGAAAATCTGTTTTTGGAAACAGATGGAAAAAATAATAAACACAGGCCTAGCTTTATAGCCTTAGCCAAATCATGAAAACTTTTTTCTAAAGGAGTTTACTTTTTTAAAAAATAGAATTAATAACCTTACACTTATCATAGAATACATTTTTTTTTCACTAGAACAAAGTGTCTTTATTTCTGGTCCATCATAATCTCTTACTTGTCACCAGTCAGGTGCTAGGGATTGAAAGGCAAATAGGACTTGCAATCTTTCCTTGCAGAGATCATGTTAGAATAAAAGTTATATTGTTTGATATAATAAGCTGAGTTGAACTGGAAATAGGCTGGAAACCAGAGGGCCAGATCCTGTCACTTACTAGTTGTGTAAACTTGGCTCCATTATTTAAATAATAGAATACATTTTAAGTATTTAAGTACACAGAATGTTGCATGGCAAGGAGTTTCCTTCCTTCCCTTTGTGTTCTAAGACATCACTAAACAATCAAAAATCAAAGTACAATCTCCCTCTGGATACACAGGGGGAAAGTAGTGGTAGTGACTTAGATTAACCCAGAACATACTTCTTAACCAAGTGATCAAAAGTGACATCACTAATAATAAGGCATCCCATATCATGTGACCCCTGTAATGATATGCAGAGAGAGACACATTACTTTTTATTCTTATTTTTAAAAATGCAGAAGCTCAATCTATTCTTGAGAAAATACCAGACAAACCCAATGGAAAGGTTTTCTACAGAACAACATATCCATCAGAGGTGTCAAGGTCATTAAAAACAAGGAAAGAATGAGAACTGACACAACTTGGAGGAAACTAAAGAGGCAAACTCAGTATGGAATCCTAAAAAAATTAAATTAAAATAAAAAAATGAAAACCCTTAAACTTTAGGAGGATAACTGATGAAACGAGTAAGTTTAGTGAGTAGTATTTTAGCAACAGTTGTTTCCTGGTTTTGAGCATTATACTATGGTTATTATAAGTCATTATCATTAGGGAAAGCCTGGTGAAGGGTATACAGGAACTCTATCTTGTTTTTGCAACTTTTCCATAAATCTAAAATTATTTCCAATAAAATATTTTTTTAAACTTATCAAAATAAAAATTCTTAAGTTGCTTTGGAAACAAAAGGAACTGATTAAAATCTCAATAGATCTGCAAATTGGTAATTATGCATTAAAATGTCTTTCACTATATTTCAAACTTCAAATAATGTATTATACATCTCAATTGCTTTCTAAGATATTTCCATTCATTTGGATATAGCTTTTTTTCCTACTAAGTAACTTATCTAGCTCTAAATTACTACCCTATACCTGACTTTGACAGATAATGGGCTATTTTTCTTAATTGGCCTTTGGATCTCTTCTCCCCACTCTGTGCCTTTGGAGCTAGACCCCCTTGATCAAAATTATCTTACTCCCACCCCAACTGTTTGTCCTCTGGCTTCTAGGTGGAGTGATAACCTCTTCCAGTTACATACCCACACAGTGTCTGTTGTGAAAATGGCTGGGTCCTTTGCCAACCAGGGTGCTTGATGGAGTCCTCTTCCAAGTTTACACTCCCACCAGTTCTGGTAACACCATTCCTCCACTCCCCTCACATCTAGGAAAGTAGAGGCTTCCCACTTTCACTGATCCCTAAATGCCTCAACATCCCTTGTGGAATCCCTTAATTCACCCTTAGCTCTGTAAGACTCTTTTTGACAAACACTTATTTTAAAAAAATCTTAACTGAATGTGCTGTCCTTTTCCTGTCAGGATCCTCATAGGTTTTTTAAATTCTCTTCTTCTTCTTCTTCTTTTTTAAAAATAGACTCACTAGTATTAATGCCTCTAGATTCCAATCACATAAAACAACATCATCAGCTGTGCTTACTATGCTGTTTATTATGCTATAAATATCATTTTGAGATGATCTTTTATGGGAATTTGAAGCTTCTTCTACCCTGAAAATGTTTCCCTAAAGCCCTGTAGGATAAATATCCAGTTCCAGTGACAATCAGCCACCAAACACATCAAAAATGAAAGAATCTACTAAATAACTGAAACAGAGGCCGTATAGCCTGCCTAACAGCTCACAGCACAGGCCCTGGGTTGCAGCAGACATGAGTTCATGTCCCAGTTCCTGGACTTTATAGCTGCACAATTTTGGGCTACTTATTTCTATCTTAGTTTCTTTGCCAATAAATTTGATCTTGAAATTACCTACCTCCAAGAGGAGTTATGAGAATGAAATGAGTATTCTGAATTTAGCTCTTAGTACAATGTCTTGCACAAAATGAGTGCTCATTTGTAGACATGTTTTTATAGCTGATATGACCCAAGAGGAAGCACTATTCCGTGTTGAATTCTTTGCTGAAAGTTTAGTAAAACTCTTGGGTATAATGTGTGAATTAGTCTATTACTTTTGAAAATAGCAAATAGAAACCTCTAGTTTCCCCCAGGATCCTTATATGCACTTCCAAAAAATAGGAAAATATCTACTAGAGCTGGAGCAAGACTTGGGAGTCTTCAGAGCCCACTCTTTTACACAGAGGAAGGAGCTGCTGCTCAGTTCTAAGGAGAAAAAATCTAGTCTCGGCTTATCATTTGGGCAGGGGTATTGGTAACAGAACAATCTAAAAAAACGGGGTGGGGTGGGGCTGCTGGAGTAGCACGTTGCCTAGCATCCATGAGGCACTAGGTTCAATTCTCAACACCACATACAAATAAATAAAATAAAGGTCCATCAACAACTAAAAAAAATTTTTTTAAAGAAAAAAAAAAAGGATTGATTTCCTTCCTAATAGGATACTCATTTTAGTTTTTTGGTGATGTGATTTTCAGATGCTATGCTAAAGATACCTACTTCGTTTTCCTTTACTATGAAAGCAGTATGCATTCTAATAAATTAAAAATACTAGCATATAGAGTAAAAAGCAATATTTTCTCTTGCAATACATACTTTTGCACTCAAAAATCTCTATTCTGCTTTCAACTTTTATCCTCACAAGGATATTGAAGTAAATATGAAAGTATAAACAAAGGAAATTGGAATGCATTGCTTTAAATTAACCTAAATTTAAAAGGACATAAAAGCTACTTCAATCCAAAAATATTCAGAATAACTGCCTAAATGAGGGTTCAACATTCATTGATTCAGAAAAGAGATGTTTCCCTCCAGTTCTGGGTCTAATTGAAATCCAACTGTTCCTGAAGACACCTCCCCTACTATCTTTGCACCTCCTTTTACCTTTGATCTGAACTTTCATGAATTGCTATTTTCAGACTATTGCTTTCCTTTCCGCCTGCAAATCTCCAGCTCCTATGAAGTAATTCCATCCAACTCTGGAGGATCGACCCATCCTAGTCCAGTCATTTACGATCACTTCCAATGGCTTCATGACCTCCCTGAAGGTGGCAGCACACAGCTCACAGTCTTCTTTGCTCTGCTTCTTTCACATGTTCAAAAGCTGCAACATCCACAGGCTATCCCACTCAACATGAAGCTTCCTTTCCAATAATCCCTTTGTCTTCCCTCATTAAATCTTCAGTCCTAGAGTTATAACTTTATCTTATCCCCAGGAATTATACCCCCTCCTAAAGTTTATTTCAAACCTTTCCTCTCCTTCAAGGCTATTTAGTATCAGAACCTATTTAAAAAAATGCAGTGACCTCATTGAGAGCTCTGTCTTATTGACCCTCTTCATGGTTCCATTTATCCCTCCATGAAGATATATAAATGTACTTTTCCACTCTAAAGTCTAGTACCTGGAGCAGAACCAGGCCTGATACATAGAAGACACTCAGACATTAAATAATTTCTGCTGTAGCCAGGTATTTGACAAGGATAAAGAGAAAAAAAAATAAAGTGTCTCCCCTCAAAAAGTTGACTCTATTTATACATAAGTATCAGTGAATGAATGCATACAAATTTCACTTATTATCCCCTAAACCAATGACCTATTCTGAGCTCATTTTGAAAAATAATCTTATATTTCATCATTCCAATGGCTTTATATCATATTTGGGGAGTCTCTTGCTGGCAAGGACTTTTGGCTTTTATTTTCTTTAAGTTGGATAAGTAATAATCTAGAACTTTAAAAAACCCTAAAAATATTAGCTATTTTAAAAATCTATCTGGTATAAACACTCTATCCACTCATAAAACACTAGAAAGTGATGGTGGTGACAATACATGACACAGGACTGTGCATCCAGGCATGTTAGGAGTTTCTTACTATTCCATTCTCTAGACCCAATGATAAACCAAATGATTACATAATGCAAAACAGAAAATTGCCTACTGAAGACACTTTTTTTTGCTATTTCTTGGAAATTTGCTATAATAACTACACAAATTCATAATAATTACAAGTGTGAATGGCTCCCTTTAACATTACCCAACTCTAGAATAAAAAAAAATTTTGCTTAAGCCATTATTTATAAAATTTGTTTGATCCTGGTATATTTTTTATTTATGCCATTCAAATATATGGAACTAAATTTTTCTGATATTTAATTTGGAAAGTATTTTTCTGTGATATCATATAAAGTCGTTAATATTATGGCTTTTGTTTCTGACTTTATATATTTGTGATATTCTCTATTTTCTGGAATGTAACTTCTATTAACCTGGACTCATATGGATTTGGATTTGAAAGCACCTCTGAGCAAGTTTTTTACCTTTCTTAGGGACAAGTTACTTTATTTGTAAACTGCAGATAACAGTAGTGCTTCCCTTGTAAGGTTAAAGATTGCAAGATACTGTCCTATAATCCTTGATACATGCTAAGATTTCAACAAATGGGAATTCCTCTACTAATAATGTTTTCAGGCTGTCTATTCAATAAGACAAAATTACCTAAAAGAAAATGTGTTTGAGCAAGTATAATTTTGTTAGAGTAATTGCAAGGAAAAAAGTCAACTGGATTTTTGTTGTAAATTAATTTTTATAAAAACAAAAGTAGTTGGGAATTTTAAACAAAAGTCATGAGTACCTCAATAGATAACCTAAACAAAACTCAATTCATATATCAATATAGAAAAAATACCTAAGTTTAGCAGGTATGGACATCATACTTTTACTAAAAGTGAATGAGCATGCTATTATATTCATGTCCCCTAGGTAATGTAATATCCCTATCATTTAAAAAAATTATATTGGTAGCACAGTCAGAGGCCATCTCTCAGTCAGTGGACCTGAGAAGAAGCCACTACCACAATCTACTGCAAATTCATTTACTAGTTACTCCAGAACTTCAGTATGTGCAGATCTAATTGCTGTGAAGCCAAGCCAATTCATAAGCCTTTTGTGGTAAATCCAACCTGCCCCTAAGCCTTGAAATTTTTTACCTATTCCGTGTATACAATAAAAATGAGAACATCTATAGATAGGACAATTTGTATTTGCTAAATTGTTTTAAAAGGAGGCAGACATACCACCCAGCATATTCTAATGGCATCAGCATCTTTTCGACTTTTAGAACTGACTTAGGAGTGGGCCCCTTATGACCACACATATGAAAGATGGTTCCTGCACCATTAACTGGGAAAGGGGGGGGGTATATTAGTTTACTAAAATTACAATAACAATAACAAAGTACCACAGACTTGGTGGCATAAACAACAGAATTTTACTCATAGATCTAGATGTTACAAACCCAAACAGAGGTGTCATGAGATTGGGTTTCTCGCCAAATCTTTCCTCAGCCTGCAGATGGCAGTGTGTCCTCCTATGGTCTTTCCTCAGTACGCACAAATCCATTTCTTATGCTTCTATTCTTAAAAAGGCACCAACCACATTAGATTAGGACCCAACCTAAGGACCTCATGTAATCTTAATTTTCTGTGAAGGCCCTATCTGTAAATAGTCACACTGTAACGTATAGGGTTGAGGGCAGGATTTCAACATATAAATGAATGTGAAGCCAAGTCATAAGCCTTTTGTCATAAATCCAACCTGCCCTTAAGCATAACTTTAAATATTTAGAAATTAAAAAAATTTCAAGGAATGGGGACACAACTGAAGCCATAACAAGGCCCAATTCATGGGGCCACAAGAGTACTTGACACTTCTGTAAAGTGCTAGACTTTGTAACTTAGGCTAACACAAGGGCAAGATTCTCTTCCTAGCCCTGGAGAGTGCTGAGCTTTTGCTACATACATTATCGCACATAATGGCAGACTGTATTTCCATGTCTGCCTCTACTCCTAAGAGAATGGATACCACAGAATAGTTATGCTCATTATCTCTATATTTCTATAAAGGAAGGTAAAGTAACTACCATGGAAATTGCAGCTAAAATACCTCCATTCGCATTCGCAGTAAAAATGCACACACTCTTTATCTCTTTATTTGTGGTTACCAGTTATCCTCTCACCTCCTAGTGACTCAGAACTATACCAGCAGCCCACCTCTGAACATAGCTCTTTCCTCCTCAAGATGAACAGTTATGAAAAATGAGAAACTAATGGAAGTAGCATTCAAAATGTGCAGTTTTCAAACTAAGCAGTCAGACTTTTTAAAAACAATATTTTATATGAATATATGAATAAGGCAACAAAGAAATGTAGCATTTTTAAAAAGAAAAAAGAAGATAATTACCAAGAAGACAACAATTGCAAATGCATTTATTCATCATTCTAGGAATTTGGATGCACTTATTAAGGCACAGTTAAACTAGCTGAGAAGGTAAAGAGAGGCTGATATAAGACCATTGCAAGTAGTCTCAGTTTGAATAAGTCAATTTCAATGATTCAGCTACACAATACAAAAATTATTGGGAAAAGTATTTTGACCATCAAAGCCTTTTTTTACACTGGTATAGTCAATGCAGACAATAATAACTACAAAGAAAATCCATCTTTTGCTTTACTATAATCAAGATTAGTTTCAAAGGATAAACTGGTTTGTATGGCTTTGAAAATGAGAAAGATCTGTAAAGTAATATTCATAACTGAATAACCAGAACTACTTAGCAATAACAATTAAAATGGTGACTTAAAATTTGGGAATGTAGCTCAGTGGTACAGCTCTTGCCTAGCAAGCCTGACACCTGGGTTGGATCCTCTTCCACATTTACAGTGGGCCTAAACCAGGTGTTTCAGATTTTCAGGCGTGTTGCCCACATAAAACATTTGACAGCAGGGGGCGCTCTTTTGTTAAAATCCAAAGCTTTTTTTTTTTTTTTTAACAAAGCTTATAGAATAGCATATTTGCCAGTATCCAACTTCATACAGCATAAAGAATTGTCTTCAATAATGAGAACGCTTGAATGAACTGAGTTTTATTCAGGCGGAAAAGGATATCAAAGTAAAACATTTATGAAACAATAAAAAGATCTTTTGTTTTTAGCAATGCTTAGTCTCTTCCAGATAAATATATTTGTCTGATTCCTTCCACTATTTACTGAGGATCGACTATGTATAAGACACCAACATATTCTAGCAGTCAACCATTGGTATCTCTACAGGAAGGCTTTATGATTTACCACGTGCGTTTTAAGGGCAGAATATTCTAAAGCAAAGTGAAGAAATTAAAAGTTGCCCTATTATTGATCCCACTCCAAAGAGAAGAATTGACTGTTACAGTGAATGCTCAGCAAACAGCAGAAAAAATCCGCATTCTCGGTGTACACTCTGAAAAGAAATAATTTTGTAATAACTAAATGTTAATATTACAATATCTGCACATTCTACCATGCAATCAATGGCATTTCCTTTCAACAGAATCCTCTGTGTGTTTACACTTCAAAAGTCTCGGTTGCTACTCTAGGGTTGCTGCCCAAATAAGAAAGCCTGGTCTTTTCTTCTTTGACCTTCACCGCCACTCCCCCAGAGTGAACCAGCTCGGGTCTGGGTCCGGGTTATTGAGCTGAACACGGTCAACTGCTACAGGATAGACCACGGTGACGAAAGTTTCCATAATGCCACTTCATACTGGCTACTTGGTGCATTTTTTAAATGTAGGTTTAAACTAGGAGGCAGCATAACATCTTGACTTTCCGAACCCTCCTTGTTTCGATTTCCAGTTAATTTGATCTTACGATCGAGCGATCACACAAAAGCCTTTTTTGAACACCCCAAGTCGCAAGTCATTGGACAGGGCTCTACCCATGTTCAGGTCTCACGTGGTTTTATATTCAGCCTCAGCGAGTCACCCAGAACGTTTGCTCGGGAGCAACCTTTGAAACTTTCTTTTTTATAGAAAGCAAAAAGACCCAGTTTAAACCCGCGGACCCTCAGCTGGTCAAAACCTCCTTCTGAGAGGCAGTGGGCGACCCGGAGGAGCGCTTCCAGACTACCGATTCAAAACGTTCCCTAGTTCAAGGGACTCTAAAGGCCGCCTCCCGTCCCGCCCGCGGCCAGCGGAGGGGGAGGGGCCGCGGGGCAAAAGCACCAGACGCAGGTCACCGCCCAGTTGTGCAATCCACTATGCAAATAAGCGAGGTTACGCCGACCAATCAGAAGCTAGATATGCGGTGACGCGAGCTCCGAGCACCCGTAGTATTTATAGATCGTATTTAAAGAGCCCTTGGGAGTCTCCCCCAACTCCGCTGGGCGGCGGCAGCGGTGGCTGAGAGGCAGCACTTAAGCCCTGCGCGCGTGAGGTGGCTAAGCGGTCGCCACTTGTCCCAGCTCTGTGGGGGTGTTGGGCGTGGGAGTGTCTCTGTGCATGTTCTCCTAGCGGCTTTTATCCACTTCCTACATCGGTTTCTGGAGAGTGTAAGAAAACGCTACCACTTCGACGATATATTTGCTTGAAATAAAGCAAGGGATTTGGAAATCTCACAAAAGCGGGAGTCAGAAGATTTGTTCAGGACCCCACCCCAACCCTCCATTTGAGCCACAAGCCAACAGCGTTTCCTGGTGCTGGCTGTGCGTAAAGGCGGCCTTCCTGGGGGGAGGGGAGAACAATGCCTCTCGAAAAGCCCGAAGTGGAATTTGGGGGCGGGGTTATTGGAAGGGTTAAAGGGTGTTCTTGGAAAACAAATTGCAAGATAGCGCTAGTGATTATCTCGGTGTTCTGTCAGTTGACCTCCAGACTTCGAAGCTAGCGAACTGCGCACTGCAGTGCGAAAGCAGGAAACTGGCATTACGTCAGAAGGGAGAAGGGACCCAAATTGCAACGGTTGCATCTGCAGGGCTGCCTTGGTTTCTCTCCTAAATCTACTTCCACCCCTTTCTTTTTCCAAGAGGCTTTACTGGGCCATCGGCTCCTGCACTGGTTCCAGCCCCAGTAAGGCATTTCAAGATTTCAGGCAAAGGGGCGGGTACTGTCTGGCTTGCTTTGAAGAACTGTTCACCTGGGTGCACTGGTCGCCAAATGTTGCTCCCCTAGGTGAGCATTTTGGAAAGCGCAACCAATTCCTTTTAAAGGTATCCCTGTGGCTAGATGGATTTGCAGAATCCAGGGGGGGGGGGAGCCGTATTTAACTGCTGTCCTTATTTTAGCGTGAGCTCACGAAAATCCAGGAAAACAGGTGGTGAGTGAGAAGTCCCAGCAGTGTGCAGGACTGGATGATTTCTCAACACCTTGTCAGGGATTCCATTTCTCAGTATTGACCAACGTGATTCCATTATTCCCTGCCAGGGACTTGTCTTCAGAGCTCTTGTCTCTGCTCTTTAGAACTGTTAAGGACACACACTAGAGAATATTGTGTATTATACATTTTGCCTCTTGGGAAAAGAGCAATTCTGCCGTTAGCCTCGCCTGCTCTCTCCCAGGTTCAGGGACATTACAAGGAAATCTTAGGACGCAGTTCTCCAAGGGTGGTGCCCATATTCTACCCCTAAGTAAAGCTAAGCTAAGGTGGTGATAACAGCTAATGATTATTGACTGTCCTATTCTAGGCAGCATGGAGTGCTTTGTCACACAGGATCTCATTTAATTCTCTCAATAGCTGGGTGAGGCAAGTATTATTATGCCCATTTCACAGATAAGGAAATAGAATCTAAGATCAAAGTATCCACCAGCTGAGAGAATGTGAACCCAGGAAGTCTGATTCCAAAGCCTCTTCACTATTAGTGTTCTGTTTGGATAGGATGCAACTTTGAACTGGAACCTTGCAGGCTGATGTCATATTACACCAGCAAGATAAAGGCCTTCATTTATTCCTACTATCCTGTGAACTGCAATAAACCAAGTCCTGCTTAGGCATGGTAGGTGTCTGGTGGCATGTTTATAGTGTCCTCATGTGAAAGAGACTCCTCAGGAAAATCCAAGTGACTTAAACTAATATTCTCATTGCCTTGTGTTTGTAACAACCTCTTGTAAAGCTATTTAATGATTAAACTTAATATAGCATTTCACTTCTAGATTAGGCAATTGGGTGATGACAGACACTTTTCTCCCATTAAACATATAGAGAACCTAAAACACTGAGTTATTTACCAAGTAAATTAGGGGTGAAGTGATATTTGGAATTAGCTGATAGCTTAATTCAAGGTCAGATGAGTCTTTGCTTTCTCCTTTGGTTGCCTTATTTATCCTATGATCATTAGCATCTAGACAAGAGAACCAGGGAAGAGAAACTGTGGTTTGGGAAGATGGTCTGTGATTAGTGTCTGAGAAGGGGAATTCAAATGAAGAAATGCTTAGGCAATTGAGGTCATGCCTCTTTCTACCACCACAGTTGTCTATAATAGAAACAAGTGATTTGGAAACCAGGCTCCTGATAGAGGTTAAGCCCAGTTCTGCCCCATCCCAGCTGAATAGACTTAGACAAGCTGTAAAATCTGAGAACCAGTTTTCTTATATGTAAAATGGAAGTTAACCTGATATTCTCCTCTGCTGCCTCTTTTTCCTCCTCTAGTCCTTTAAATGCTGGTGTTTCTCAGAGTTTTTACCAAGCCTGGTCACTGAATACATTATCTCGGGATAATTTTACCTATGCCATGGCCTCTGGAACCATCTGCAGATATATTCTCTTGTTCAGGCCTCTTTCCAGAGCTTTAGACCTATGTACATGACTGTGTCTGGAACATTCTCTCCTTGGATACCTCAAACTAAAATGATCCAAGTTGAACTGCTCATTATCTGTCTCTCAGCTGTCTCTGAGGAAATGTCTGTTCCACCTTGGAATATCCCCACCCAGTGGTTCAAATGAAAGCCAGGTTATCATTTCTCTTTCCCTTCCCCAATCCACAAAATTAACAGGAAACTCCTACATGTGGGTTGGACCATCAGCAGCCATCTGTCTATAGCTCCTAAAACCTCTGCTATGCAGCCATATCTTCCTTTCTGTGGCTCCTGTTACCCTCAAAAGAAGCATGGCATGAGTTACAAAGCCCTTCAGGAGTAGGCCCCCACCTGGGTCTCCAACAACTCCCCTTGATTGCTTTCTACCTTTCAGTCATTCTTAAATTGTTTTAACTCCTCTAATGGTACCAAATTTTTATTGTTTCTCTGAGCTTTAATATGGGCTAATAGAATACTGTGGTACCATCTCATCCCATTCCATCCCATGTCCTTTCTCTGACTAAACATTTTCTTCTACTACTCTTCTGGTTTTCATTGAATGTCACTACCTCCAGAAAGCTGTCCTTGACTTCCACCCAATTCCATGTGGGTATCCCTCCAGTTTGCTAAAAAAAAAAAAATATTCTTCCCCATTATAGTACTTATACATTATACACACAAGTATCTTTTACTTTTTCTGAATTGGTGTCCTTATTCATGTAGAAGGAGAATAATCATAATCACTCAAGATGTTTTGTCACTTAACACCAAAAATTCATCCACCCACCCCTCACCTGAGATAAAAATCATTACATAATGATCCCCTGGTACTGATGATACTGTGCTATATCCCTCAAGTGTGTTAGGGTGGAAGAAAGGTAGCAAACCACTGGGCCAGACTAGCAGCTCCATGAGGAAAGAAATTGTACCCATCCTCTCTGTCACTATTTCCCATGTACCTAGTGCAAAATATACTTAGATGGTTGATTGGGAGACATGAGGATTAGACAAAATATGTAGTCCCTAGGATATAATAGGTATTGGATAAATCTGAATTGTCTTTCCTTCCCCTTGCCAAAATGAAGCTAGAAAGTTATCATTTGATGCTCAGTGCCTGTCACCCTTCATTCCCCAAGTGAAAGAAAGAAGATATTTAGAGTAGGGTCCTAGCCTTGCTATGTCACTACAGCTGCTGTTTTTGTTTGTTTGTTTTTGACACCTAATGAAACCTGGGCCTTATATTTGATTGGCAAGCTGTTGTTAGTAAGCAAACTGCCTCACATTTATTGTTCCTTGGTTGGTCTGTTTAGTTGTTGATGTTTTAAATATTGTTTAGTTGTCAATGGACCTTTATTTTATTTATTCGTATGTGGTCCTGAGAATTGAACCCAGTGCCTCACACATGCTAGGCAAGCACTCTACCACTAAGCCACAACCCCAGCCTTTATTTGTTGTTTTTTAAGGAAAAATATGCCTTCCTAAATCCTTTTTTTGAGGGAGGCAGGCTTCAGGGGTAGGAATTTATTTATAATGTCTTTGCAAATGTCAAACTGAAACACAAGAGAGTTAAGGCTAGGTATGGAAAGGTGTAATGCCAGAGCTAATGAGAGCCATGGCACTTCTCTGAGTCTGAGCTAGGCTCTAATGGCAAATGAATGACTGCAAGGCATTGGTGGCCTGGAATAGTCCTTCCCAAACGGAAACAAGATAGAGTTAGATCTGGAGCCAGGTCTGGATTTGAGTTCATCTCAAAGTTGATTTCTGCTTTGGAGAAGCAGGAAGCTTGGATTCTTGTCCTCCCTATCTACAATATATTCCATTGACCAGGATACATATGCTTTGTAAGATGTGAAGTACTATGTAAAACGAGAGGAGTATTAAAACACAAAATATAAATGTATCAAGTTATGGATTGGAAGTCAACATGTCTTTTCAACTATCATGGTTAGATGCTAAGACACAAAAATGAATGAAGAATAAATGGATTTTATAGCTATTGACTCTGCCAACTTCTGAAAAGTGCATTATAGTCATTATCCCTTTTAATAGTGCCAAGTTTCTGCCCTCAAGAGGCTCTTAATCAGCCAGGTGACACAGGCACCTATTCCAATGCATGTAAAGCAACCATGATAAATGCCAAATTGTCAAATGGGAACACAAATGAGGGAGCGCTAATCTGCTAGTGTCTCAGTGGTGAGGGGGGAAGGTGAGGAAGATATACAGAAATACTGGCATCAATACTTAAGTATTGATGCCAGTCTTTAGCCATTAGAATCTAAGCTAGGTTCTAATGGCTAAAGACTTAAAAACAGGCTACTACAGTGACACAGCCACTTCAATGTTTATAGTAGCACAAATCACAAGTGTGGAAGCAACCTAGATGCCCTTCAATAGATGAATGGATAAAAAAAACTGTAGTACATATAAACAATGTGATATTACTCAGCATTAAAAAAGAATAAAATGTATAGCATTTTCAGGAAAATGGATGGAGTTGGAGAATATCATGCTAAGGGAAATAAGTCAATCTCAAAAACCAGGGGACAAATGTTTTCTCTGATAAGTGGACGCTAATCCATATTGTGAAGGCTGGGATGAGTGGAGAAACTTTGGATGGGACAAAGGGCAGGGGGAGGGGGCAATGGGGTAGGACAGACAGTGGAATGAGATGGACAGCTTTAACCTAGGTGCATGTATAATTGCATAAATGGTGTGACTCTGCTTCATGCACAACCAGAGAAATGAAAAATTCTGCTCCATTTGTGTACAATGAACCAAAGAGCTTTCTACTATCATGTATAACTGATTAGAATTAATAAATTAAAAAAAAAGAATAAAGGACTGCCAGACCCATAAGGAGGGGAAGGGAATGTCAAATGAAGGAGGATCAATGGTAAAAAGAAGGAGACAAAAAGGGTCAGTAAGTAAGGGGAAAGGCAGGCGCAAGTGACATGGTGGAACCAGGGAGGCAGTGGGTAGAGGGAAGTTAAACTGGGAATGGTCCCAGGGGACCTGAGATGCTCAGAAATATGGATTGCATCTTATGGTTAATGAGTTAACCCCCTAGGAATTTTTTCCCTAGAAGGAAAGTGACATGGTTAGATTTATTTACAAAGGAAGCTGCATGGAAGCCAGACTGGAGATGAGGTGCCTAAGAGGGAAGTAATTGTAGTAATTCAAGCAAGTGATCATCCCAAAACAGTGGTTTTCAAACTATGTGGTACAACCCATTAGTGAATCTTGAAATGATTCGGTGAGTCATAACCTACATTTAGAAAAATAGACTTGAATAGAGAAGAAAATATCAAAGCATCTTAAAAGGGTTAATTTCCATAAATCTCCCATCTGATATATGTTATGCATAAAGCTTTCTGAACAATTTGAATTTTTAATAAATTCATTCCTATGACAAATATTCATAATCTTCAAAATGAACCAAGTGGATTGGCTTAAAATGTAGCATGTTTAATTGCAGGTATATAATCTCTCAACATAAGTACCATCATTTGGCTATAAATCATGAAAGCATTGAAGTCATTACATAGGATTTAGGATTTATTACCTGAAAAATTTTTAAAAAGACAAAATAGATAATTTTAGGTTTTAAATCTTGAATATACTCTATTGTATTTTGCAAATTGTTTGCATCTTATATTAAAGAGGTTTTATTAAAATTTTGGTCTGTGGGATGCATTTCCTTAGTCACAGGCAAAATGTATTTCTCACTATAGGTCAAGGAAGGTTAAAAACCCTGAGAAGATTGGGATAGTGTCTATAGGGTGAGCAAGAAGGACAACGATATCAGAGAAATATCTGAGGTAAAGTAGTTAGGGCTTGTTGACCAATTGAATATAGGGGTACAGGAGAAGGAAATTAAGAATGACTCACTGGTTTCTAATTTGAGCTGCCAGGGCACATGGGGTTAGAGTCCAGTTCATTTCCATTAAATATTTCTTGCTAGAAAGTATAGAAACATACATCAACCAAGAAGGCATGGGCAGGGCTCTTGAAGCACCACACTTAGATAAAAGAGATTCATCAGTAGGGTCTGATAATAAAATATGGTTCCTGCAGTCATGGACAAAGGCACAAGCTGTGACAGAAGCCCAGAGGAAGCCCAGCCTGGGTTTTCAATGAAACTTTCTAGAGGAAACAACCTTGAGCTGAGTTTTGAAGGAAAGTTCAAGTCAGCCAGAATTAGATAGGTAAAAAGGAAATGATGCAACAAAGACCAGAGAGGGGGAGCAGCAGGATGTTTGTGTGGGAGTGGTTGTGTACGTGCAGTGTGTGTGAGTGGGCAATATAAGCAATTCAGTGTTAGGGAATACTGAGAAGCTGGAGATGTCACTGGCACGGATAGAGACAGGTTGTTAAAAAACAGTCCATCATGCTGAGGAGCTAAGCTCCTGTATAAGATGAAAAGCCACTGAAGGGGTTTGTGAGCAGGTCAGTAACAAGGTCCCAAGAAGGTGACTGTGTTTTAGAAAACAAACCCTGGTAGCAATATAGAAAGAGATGAAGAAAAGAACAGAGTGTTAAAAATCCTCTTTGTCACTGTCTGGTAAGAAAAACAGACCCATGCCAGAAAGCTTAATGGAAAAAAAAATTTAATTATGGGGATATAAAAGTTTTTATTTGAATAGATTTTAGAAAAGCCAAAAGGGCTATAAGCATGAAACTCCAGAATAAATAAGAGCAGGTCTACTATCCCAGAGGGACAGGTGGTGCTACCAGAGTCCAGGAGTGGTGACCATTTGGAGGGAGCTGGGCCAGGAGAGAGATGTACTCACTGTAGGAGAATTCGCCCCAAAGAAGGGAGAAATACCTTTGTTTTCTTCCTCTTCTGTCCTATTATCTACAATCGTCCCAACTAGAACCTGGTTGGCAAGGGAGGCTGGGCAATATAGCCTTTTACAAGAGGAATAGGCAGAGGAAAGTGAGGAAATGGATCAAAGCATAAATAGGGAAATGAATAAGAAAAGAAGATAAAGGAAAAGAAGTGGGTCACTTCTTCCCTGGGATCTCACTTGGATTAAGGTTGTGTGGAAGAGTCAGGACCTGAGATTAGGAAATCAAGAAGGGAGTCAGAAGACAGAGGAGGAAAAAATATAATCAGAATTATTGACTTTTAGAAATCCCCTTGTTGTGTTGTTATGTGTATACTTGAGACTGTAAGTAGAAATTTATTTTATTTTGGATTGAACCCAAAGGTGCTCTACCACTAAACTGTATCCTATCCCTTTTAATTTATCTTTTATTCTGAGATGGGGTTCTTGCTAAATTGAGACTGGCCTTTAACCTTCAATCCTTCTGCCTCAGACTCCTGAGTCTCTAGGATTATAAGCATGTGCCACCATGTCTGCCTTTATTTTTAAGGAACAGTTTTAATAAATGTCAAGAATTAATTTTTAAGTAAAAATATCTGTAAACATTGGGGGTGGGACTCAATGTTCCGAAATGAAGCTTCTTCTCCTAGCACTTTACCCCCCTCTAAGTCTTGTTTATAACGTTCTCATTTACAATCTACAGAAAATGGGAGAAACTTGTGCTACCCACTGCATACATAGAGTTTTTAACAAGAGATCATATATATTCATTTAATCCTTACAATAGTTTTATGAAGAGGAAATATTATGATTCCTTTTATTACAGATGAGAAAATATGCCAAGTGAAGTTTAGTGTCTCCCTGCCCTCTTCCACCCAAGCCTCACAGCCATTGTCACCTGGTTCTAGAATATTGTCTGACTGGAAGACCCTGTCCCCTCCCCTGCATAGAAAAGCTCTCACAAACTCCAAAGTGTTTACATCCAAAAAAATAAAACTATAATAGTAACATTTCACACATATATCCAGTTTCCTATGGAATGGTGAACCATTTAGTCGATGCTATGATTTGAATGAGGTCCATGTGTTAAAGCCTTTCCCCATGGTGGTGCCTATTAGGAGGCATTAGGTCACGGAGAGCATGCCCTTGAAAGGGACTGTGGGACCCCTGTCCTCCTCTTCCTCTGACATTGCCATCGGGATCATGAGTTGAGTGTTTTTGCTCTACCACACACTCCCACCATGATGTGCTGCTTCAGCAGAGGCCCAAAGAGACTACTTGATCATGAACTGGAACCTCCAAAACTGTGAGACAACATAAATCTTTTTACTTTCTAAGTTAACTGCCTCGGTATTCTGTTAAGTGATAGAAAATTGATTACTTTAGTGGGTTTTTTCACTTGTTGTTTACCATAGACTTTAACCATTGTTGTGCTTTTTGTATTCTAGTCTGTAAAATGGGTGTGATACAACTCATTTGGTGACAAGTGACATAAATCTAAATCTACATAGCTTATGTATGTTTGTGCCTGCACACACATGGAAGCATATTGGCTCACTTAAACTAAAATCTCTGGAGATTGGTTTGTCTTTTATCATAACTTAAACATTGCTCCCAGGGTCATTCTTCACTCTCCATCTTTTTGGCCATACTCTGTATTGGCGTCATTCTCTTGTGGGCTCTCTCCTGGTGCCAGAAAATGTGACCTTCCACAATTCTATGTTTACATGGCCTTGGTATCCAGTGGTACACAAAGGAGAAATGTTCCATACTTGGTAAAAGTCATATTAACCTTCAAGATCCAATTTGGAGTCATAGTTACCAGGGACTAATACTATGCTCAGGGGATGGGAGTCTCTGATACTCAGGCTTATCATGAGACAGGCACAGCTTTCTGATTGACAGTCCTAATAGAATGCCATGGAGCTTGGGAGGAAAGCTGTTGCCTAGAACAAGGCCCACAGGCAGCAAAAAAATCATTACTACTACAGGGAAGACACAAAAGTTTCATTTTGTCTGCTATCTAAATAGAATCCTGGAAGCATTTCAAGATCATTGGGTAATTGTGCATTCTATTCTTCATTTGGAATAAGAAGACATTTTTTTCACACTGCTTTTATTTTATTTTATTTATTTATTTTTTGCACCATTAGGCATTGAACCCAGGGCCTCAGTGTTTGGTAGGCACTCGACCCCTGAGTCACCTCCTTAGCCCACACACTTCTTCACTTATTGTTCTAAGACTCTTCAGGAGGCAGGGTTAAAGCATCAGGGTAATATGCAATTCCCCAAAACATCCAGAGACTCTCTAGCAGTATCACTTTTCTACTTTCTTCAATTGTAGCTTTTCTACTTTCTTCATAGCTTCCCTCAAGGAATTGTGATTCTGTAGCAAACCACTGGGTCTGTCTTTTGATATATGTGGTCATCCGGGTGACTCAGGACCTAAGGCATTGTTCTGGTAATCAGTTATATATTTTTTTGGTTTCCTTGTTTCTTGGGTTTGGTTTTTTTTTGCAAGCGAAGGGACAAGCAACTTAAGACCCTCATTTAATTCTCAAAATATTTTAGATTTTCAAAAGAAACAGTGCTGTTTTGGCCATCTTAACCTATCCAAGCCTGTTTAGAAGTCAGCCTGATGACAGGATTCTTCTTTGAGACTGTGGCAAGGAGGATGCCTCACAAAAAGTGGAAAGGGACTCAATCAAAAACCAATAGTTTGTTTTTCTCCAGTTGCAGTCTGGCTTTGAAGACCAAGTGTTACTACTGGAGATTTAAATCTGCCAGTACATGTTAAGTAGGTCCTGTACAATTATTCATAAAACTTGCTATAACTTGTTAATACGGCTAGTTGAATGCCTATGTGAATGAGTTATTCTACTTCTGAAAATGTCTGCAACTGGTACAGTATACAGCAATCTCCCCATTAGTAGGTTTCCCTATTACAAATAACAGTTGGAGAATTACTTCCTATAGTGAAATATTAAAAATTAATTCAGCAATCCGTAGACACCACAGGAGTTCTGTCACTCAGCCAGTCCCTTTCCCCCTGGTGCATTCACAGTGCCGAGATGCTCCCAGCTGATCTGGCTAGCTATTTTGGAATCAAACGATAGAACTGGTTCTCACTTAATTGATTGTATTGTAAACCTATGTTCCTATTCATTTAATTCTATATGTTAATGTATGGGTATTTAAAACTTCTACATGTAATTGATCTAATTTTATGTATGTATGTATGTGTGTATGCATGTATGTATTTTTAGCCTAGAATACCATTACAGGTTAAGATCATTCTTAAGGCTAAATAAAACCAGATCCCTCCCACCTTTCTATGCTATTTTCTAGCTCTTTAATCACTCTTTGATGCTGTACTCTGCACTCATCCTACTTTCTCCACATCATTTAAAACTGTGAAACCTCAGTCTAGATGTGAGTTTCTAATGTGGGTTTGATCAACCCCGATATATTGGGAATATTACTTCATGGGTTTTGTGTGTCATATTCAGTGAATGCACTATAGGATCATGTCAACTCTTTTTAAAATAGCAGTTTCACACTGCCCACCCATTCATGATGACATAGGCTGGGAGCTCAGGTATATCCCTTCTTTTAGCTATTTTAGTTAAAGGATTGTGAAAGTTAATGTGGTGCTATAAACTACCTTCAAGGAAAATATCCTTCAAAATATATCATCATCATATTTTACATTTGGGCATTTTTTTTCTTCTAAAAGTTCAAAATCCTTAACAATAAGTTATCTAGTTCTGACTAATTACATGGTTCCAAAGTAAAATTTACACTCATATTCTGCATGAAATTTTAGACTTCTAAGCACAGCTTTTCAGGGAGGCTTTTTTTTTTTAAAAAAATCTTACACTCTCAAATACTTTCCCAATGAGTTTTTGGGGCCACCCTTCTTGAGGAGTTTTCAAACACCCCAATATTTGCTTAAAGTTTCTCATGGCTAAATAAAGTCAGTAGGATTCCATATAATTAGCATATCTTAGAAATGTTTTCATTCATAAATATTTTTCATGAGAAATCACTGACTTCACTCCTACTCACTTCTACTTAATCATGCCTAATATCACTTTTAAATAATGCTATCAAAGGAACTACAACAAATTTTCAGCTCCTGATCAATACTTTATTTCAGGCAATGTTCTATTTGCATGCAGTATTTGACCTTCTCTTTAGACTTCATTAGGTGACAAATAGAGTGTCCATCTGCACTTACAGTGTAAATCCATTCCTTTTAGTGAGGCTCATGAGTCATTTTGATCATTGTATTGATTGACAGTACTGTGTCTCCATCCATTTAATTTTTGTCTGTAGATGACTATTATTCATTTCATTTCTGCATTGGTCAGGGTTCATTTGCTGAGAATAAAGTGTGCTCAAGCTAGTTTAAGCAGGAATATCATGGGTATTAAATGGCTTAAGAACCATTGAAATGGCTAAAGAAACAGAACTGAGGTCAAGTTGAAGGACAACTCACAAAGCCATGCCACAGAACAGGAAACCCAAGGTAGCTATTGCCTCTCCTCCAGGCCTGATATGTACATTATCACTGTCATCATCAGGAGGCTATTGCCATAGCTGCTGGTTCCAGAACCACTTCATACTCATTAGTGTCCTTATCATCAAAACTGATGCCCTACCTCCTGCCTTCAACACCTATGAGGTTAGTGAATAGATATTAGGGGTGTTTCATGCAAGCTGTCACAAGAAAGCCCAACACCTCCACAGTGCTTACCAGCCAAAGCAACAAAAGTGGGGTTTGCTCTGGCACAATTGGCTCTGTGGGATTTTCTACATCAATTCTGGGGCCCAGCTGCAAGGAGTCTGGGAGATTTTCCAGCCTCTGCAGAACAGGCAGGCACATTAGGGTGATGATGGAAAGGATGTTGAACACCCATCTACAGAGATCATCACAACCACAATCAAATGTCATCTTAAATTTCATAGTATTTTAAACAAGTTATGCCCCCAAGGATTACAGTGCTAAGAGGAAATACATTTGCATTTGTCATTTTTTAAATATAATAAAATGACCATTACTTTCAAGGATAAGTTAAAAATCAATTTTGTTATTGACCAAGGTTGAAGCCCTTTCTTATAACTCAATATATTAAGTATACATCCAAAAATATTTTATACAGGATTAAATATTATGATAGCATGAAATTCTGTGATGAGTATCAATGAGTCAGTTCTCATGCAACAACATAAAACCATGTACTACATGCACTACCTTCAAGAAGGTATGGTAGAGATTGCAAAGAAATGGACACATGTCACATTGTCTCTACTTTCAACTAATACTGTAATGGGAGATAGAAGTAGACTTTCCAACTGAAAAGATCTGGATATAGACCTCTCCTGTTTAATTTATTAGATGTGTAGCACTGACATATATGTGCCAGATAAACACCCATATCTATATAGATATTAGTATGCAATAGAGGAATTATAAGAGGATACAACAATTGGTACTCAAGTAAGTGAGTAATATAGGTAAGTACCCTGTAAAGCATTTGATCCTCTGCATTATAGGAGCTATTGTTATAATGTCTAAAGAGTTAAAATTTCCATCCAGACTATCCCATTGGGGGAGTGTGTCTTTGCCAATGTGAAAGTCCACATATGTCAGAATTGGTTTGTAGGGACACTGTGATATGTTCTCTCTGGACAGGTAGTCAACATTTTGATAATTAAAACAAGGCCATTGGCAAGGGTGGCATAATGAAAACAAACAAACAAACAAAAAACACTCAAAATCACCCCTAAAATGTTTTCTTTGGGTGGTGGGATTTTCATGTTAGACCCGTAGTTTTCCACAGCGAAGATTAAAAAATAATAATAATCAACTGTTGACTTGGAAATTATATATACGACCCCAATAAATATTCAGTTTTCATTTGAGGATACAGTGTACCTTTAGCAACATGTAGTTAACTCTAACAGCATACTCTTTGATCTGAAAGTTAAATCTAATATTTATAATATATGTAGATACTTAATTATAGTTATATCAGAAGATGAGGTCTAATTTACTTACATTAAGAGTCACCCCCTTTAATGCACAATTGACTGAGTTTTGACACATGTGCAGTAAAGTAATGACAACCATAATCAGGATGCTGAATGTCTCCTGTCTGTCATCTAGAAGGTCCCTCTGGGCACCTTTACAATGAGTGTCCACAGTTCCTGGTAAACACTGATCTGTTTTCTTCCCTATAGTTTTGTCTTTTCTAGAACATAGTACCAATGGAACCAGGCAGTAGTGGTCTTTCTTTTTTTCCTGGATTTTTTACTTAGAAATATTGTATTTGATTACTTTCCATTATAATTTGAATCTGTGACATTTAAGAAAAAAAGGTTTTGTTTATTAATTTGTAAATTTATAGTTATACTTAGGGTATCTATAATGCTTTTGGCCTTTTATTAAGAATTAACCTTTACTTCCCTCAAAAGCTTTTATTTTAAAGGTAATCAACAAAATCTAGCTAACAGATTATTTCTTTCTTTTCTGCTAAATTACCAAATGTTTAAAGGAAACAAAACCAAACCAAACAAAAAAAAAAATAACCAAATAGTAACCAAAAAATGAACCTTAATGTTCATAATGTACCTAATGTACATCATTTAAGAGTGACTTTTGTATATTTAAAGTAGTAACTAAGAGGAAAACAATTTCTTTAAAATCCTTTGAAGGAATTAAAATGCAAAATAACTGATGTACTTTATTGTGGTTACAGTAATGTCTGTGGGAAAAAGTACCTTTCTACTAGTAATAGTTTCACTTTTGCATTATAGATTTGCCCTAGTAATAACTGCAAAACTCTGCAGCTGTTATATTACATCTTTAGGTCTGACAGTTAAAAATCTATCAAATTTATAATCTGAGTACAAGATAAAATAAACCTTTAAGCTTAAAGTCAATTTTCTTGTTAGGGTTGTTGTTTTTGTTTTTTTACATGTACTATCTTAAAAATTTGGTTTCAACCTTAGTTTTGCATATGTAACTGCTTAGAAGCAGGAAGAAGGTAATATTTGAAACAACCATTCTTTTGCTGACTTTTTGCACACTGTTAGTCCTTTGGCTAAATGTTTCAGGGTCATCGATTACAATTTTTAAAAACAGCTTCATTGAGATAAAATTTAATTATCACAAAATTCAAGTATACGATTCAACAGTTTTTACCATATATACATACTTGTGCAACCAATTTCATAATTCAATTTGGGAACATTTTTATCACCCCATAGAAACCTTGGACACATTAACTAACAGTCATTTCCCATCCCTCCTGCCCCAACCCCAGGCAACCACTAATCTATTTTCTAAAGGACAATGATTTTTAACTTGGTAAGATTATTCTTTTTAAACCCTAGAGCTAAAGCGGGGGGGGGGGGATGACAAATTCTCAGATTACTTCATGTTACAGTCTGAATTTCAGATATTAATACAATTCATTGATACCCTTCCTAGAGTGCCTTAAACTAACTTAAATTTTTCTAAAAATAATTGTTTAAAAAAATTAGGCCTTTGCCTTTTCTTCTCCATTCCAAGTTGTAAAGCTCTTTTTTGGAATTCTTTGAACATGTAGCTAAGGGACAGTTGGTGCTCAAGAAAGCAAATATTAGCATGAGTGTTTCCAAAACCCCTTCCTTTAGCAATTAACAGGGAGTTTACATAACTAAAAATATTTCAGCAGCACAGATTTTCTCAACAACTTACTTAGTGAAAGTAAACAACAAAAGTTCTAAAATATATAACAGCAGCACTTTTGTTCAATATGTTTTTTAAGGTTTAGACCTGTTTAGCACTTGAAGGAAAACCCATTGGGTAGGCTAGAGATATTTCTTCACTTTGCTACTTTGTATTCTTTTGCCAGTGACCTCAGCACCTTGCCTGATTTTTTACTACTGGCAAAGGAAACAGTGTTTCCAATTTTCTGTGCAACAAAGATCTCATTGGTTGAAGATAATGTCTAATTATTAGAACTAAGAGTACCTTAGAGATAAGCACTTCTCAGAATAGTAGACCCAACAGGAAGAAGGCAACAGAAAATATGGCGATGTGATCTAAGTTCACCTCTTAAGGTTGACTTTAGTAATTCAGAAGAATAGGTTGCTAAGCTTACTGACTAACAAAATAAATTTTTAAAATTTATTTTGCTTATTAACCTATATATTAGTTATTTCTAGCTGTGTAACAAATAATCCCCAGTTGCTTAAAATAGCATTTATTGTTTCTCACAGTAACCATGGGCCAGGAGTTTGAGAATGGCTTGACTGGGCAGTTCATGTTCCATCTTATCAAGAGTTTCACTGAAATGTCCCCTGAGGTGGACATCATGAATAGGCTTTACTGGGGCTTAAGGTGCCCCTCCACACACAGTTGGCACGTTGATGGCAGCCGTAAACAGGAAAACTTACATGCTTCTGTACTGAGGGTCTTGAATACTCACAGTATGGTATCTGACTTCCTTAAGAGTAAATAAAGCAAGAGGACAGGGGACAGTGGTAAAGTCACCTTATTTCAGAAACCACCTATTTTGCTTTCCTGGTCTCATATAGCAGCCATGGTTCAGTCAGAGAATAGACTGCCCAGGGGCATGAACCCCAAGGCATAAGAACCACTGCTTACTCTAGCCTATACTATGAAGACTTATGGGTAATTTTAAAAGCATGACCAAAATGCAATGGCATGAAACTTCCTTTCAAATATGAAAATTCTTTTAAGATATATGTTTATGCTTTTAAAATTGAAAAAAACTGTGAATATCAATAAACTGATGAAAATACTTGTGTTAGATCCCAAGGTAGTTAATCATCTATCAGTTGAAAATATGCTACGTTCTCAGAAGAGTGGTAGGAACATATCTTCAGAGATGTGACAGCCATCTCAGGATTTTATCAGAAGAGTATCTGGGTAAGCTCTGTTTGGAATGATGTCCTCTGCCAAAAGTCAGACATGGAATGTAAACCCAAAACCCAAGGCTGTGTCTGTACTCCAGCTTTCTTTGGGAAATTCTGTTTTTCTCTTGATCCTAGAGTAGGCAGAATGCCTATTAGAAACAGAGAAACCTAGATGCTAACCATGTTTTGTTTGTTTGTTATTTGGTGCTGGGGGTTGAGCCCAGGGCCTTGCACATGCTGAGCACACCCTCTACCACAGAGCTACACTCCCATTGTGTTTACCATGCTTTGTTTCAAATACTGGAATGCATCCAGCAAAAGCAGATTCATTGGAACTTCCCTATATTTATCAGTTTTCTCACTATCGAAAAAAATTGTGGAAAGATAGGCACCAAACTGTTAACAAAGGAAGAAAAGAACATATATTGTTTCTTTGTTTCATACTTTTCTCTTGACCAGCAATCCTTTTATAAACCGCTTCTCTTCATACGCCTGTCAATTGATCCAAATCAGAGCAGCCTTCTTCCTTTGAATTCTACTTCTCAGACTGCAGGAATTGGCCAACTATGCTGCCTAAAGAAGATCCACTGGCCAGAGTGATTATTAGTTCAGAGATTAGCATATTGTTCAGGCCAGGTTTATCTGAGTAATTTCTGAGTTTTGCTAACTGGATTGTTCTATGAGAAGAAGGAAGATGTTATTTTACTTCAGTTTTTTTGTGTTGCTGCAACCAAAAGACCTGACAAGAACAATCTTAGAGGAGAAAAGTTTATTTGACACTCATGGTTTCTGAGGTCTCAGTTCATAGATGGCCAACACCATTGATCTATCCCCGTGGTGAGACAGAATATCATAGTGAAAGAAAGAAGCTTAGGACATGACAATCAGGAAGCAGGGAGAACTCTAACTCAGCAGGGACAAAATACATAACCCAAGAACATACCCCCAGTGATCCATTTCCTTCAGCTACACCTTACCTGCCAGTTAATCCCTATCAGAGAATTAATGCACTAATGAGGTTAAAAACTCTCATAACCCAATCATTTCAAACTTTCTTGCACTGTCTCACACATAAGCTTTTGAGGGATATCCCACATCTAAACCATAACAGACCTCTTCCCTCTACAGTCACAAAGATGATTCCTAAGCTGTGGGTGGCCAATTTTATTCCCAGTAAGGAAAATCAGAATGATATATGGAGTTAACATACAAAGAAAAGTGGAGATAAGACACAGCTAGTGATAAGCCCCTGGTGCCCAGAGTTCTCAGAGCCAGGTTCCATCCTTGCCTTTCTGAGCACTTGGTTATATGAGCAAATAAATCAACCAGGGTGTTTAACCCATTAACTCTCCATTTTCAATTCTATAAATGTTTCAATGAAATTGATACAGGGGCATTTCAATAGGTTGGAAATCATAATTCAAAGTTTATTACATTATGATAAACTCTGATATCATTAATCATATTAATAAATATCACTAATCGTTCACCTATTTTCTCAAAAGAATACAACACTGAAAATATAAATATCTCAAAGTTACCATAAATGGTATATTTGTTGCTCAGTTTAAGTCTTTAGGTATTTCAAAAATGGGACAATGGAACTTAATGAATTAGGTTGAATTAAATTGGACTTCTATTATTTACACTCATAAGCCCTCTAGTATTGCTGGAGAAATGGTTGGGAAATATCACTTTCAGCTTTGCATAGAAATTGTATTAATCAGAATTGTTTGCCTACAAATGATAGAAACTCTATTTGATCTACCATAAACAAAGGGGGGTTTATGAGAACATATATGCAAATATAGGAAGGGCACCTGGAGGCTGGCCTGAAATGCTTTCAACACTCTTGCCTGCTTTCCTGTCTGTGCCTCAGCTCGATTCCTCCTTCACAGTGGGCTTGCCTTCTTCAGCCTGTGGAGACATGGGCTCTGGCAGCAGGTTCTAGGCTCACATCTTCACAGTATCTGAGAAGAAAATTCTTCCTTCTTATCTAGAACTAGCAAAATTTCAGGAGAAGATTTGGATTGACCTGGCTTGGGATTCTTGCCTGTTCCTGCACCAAATACTGTGGCCACGAATGCCATACCCTCTCTGTGACCATCCTCTGTGGCCAAGGACCGTGCAAGAACATGTCTATTCCCATCTAGAATTGATGTCTAGAGTGATGGAAAGAAATTGTTCTCCAAGAAAGGGTGAGAGAAATAGGCGCTGACCAGTCACCAAATAAGAAGGGCATCGGCCTTCATTTTTGTGTTGATCACATCCTACAGTGTCCAGAAAAGATATCAAAATCACATAATTATTATATATTTTCTTTATATATTTTATAGATCTATCTGGTTTTATATTGAGTGCGTTCTTCCTGAAGTGATTTCAAATTTTTAAGAAACTTTAAAAATTCTATGGTTTGACTACTACTAATGCAAAGTGCCTTCTCATATTGTCTTGAATAACTTTATATCTTTGGCAATGATGTGGATAAAGAGAGAAAATTCATTTCTCTGGGAAACATAGACTAGGGACATAACAGTACAGTTGACTAAGCGAGAGGCAAATAATTGATCTGTAATCCTGTGTCACATTGGAAAAAATCACTGTCTCTCTCATTTCCTTTTCTTATTAAAAAAAAAATGAAGAATAACAATGGTAACACTATTCACATTTTTAAAATAACCCTGGGCAGGAGTAGGGTGTGGGAGGAGGCTGTAGGATTTTATAAGCATAATCTACAAGTAGCAGTTTAAATAATTTTCTTTGTACTGTTATGAAAATGAAATCCATTCCATGAAGGTATAAAATTATCCTGAAATGTTGAATGGTAATTTAAGTTTAATGGGTATATTATTTAGTATTTCTTGAATGCCAGCTTGTTCCAGAAACTTTATAGGGTACAAAATGTGGTCTGTGTTCTCCTGGACATTTGAATTCTTCAGCAAGGGTTCTGTTTGCTGTTTGAGGACACTGCAGTGTTTTGTCCATGTGCTTTCCTCTGAAATACACTGGAATTCTAAAAGTGTGACTGGTATCCAGAATTGTGAACATTTGAAAGCATGTAGATGGATCCTATCTGCCATAATTGTTTAGAACAATATGACATTAAGTATAAAAACACCCAGAAGGTAAAAATCCATATGGCAATAAAAATTAAAGAGCAATTTATGCAAAATTGTGTTTGTCCTGCTTGAACATTCTGGCATGATGATGATGGTGGTGAAGATGGTGATGATGGTGATGATGGTGATGAAGGGGGTTGGGGGGCAGGCAGCAAAGGCCAATCTCTAAAGGCAGAGAAGAAGAACTGTTTCATTCCTACAATTCCTCAGGGATTCTTGTTCCTGTAAGACAAGCTTCTTAGACAGTGGTCAGGATCTGAGGTAAGATGGGCACTAATTGGCTAGAGAATTTCCCTAGTGTGTCTTAATATATGCAGTAGGAAAGAACATGAACATAGACAGATGAAAATTTCAACCTGTTCTACTTATAAGCTGGGTGAGGTTTAGGGAGGGGTGAGGTACTGGGGATTGAACCCAGGAGCACTTTACTACTGAGCTATACCCTAGTCCTTTTATTTATTTATTTGTTTTTTTTAATTTTGAGGCAGGATCTCACTACATTGCCTAGGCTGGCCTCAAATTTAGGACCCTCCTGCCTCAGCCTCCCAAGTAGCTGAGATTCCACGTGTGCCCCACTGTTTCCGGTGGGCTGGGTGACTTTTGACCTGCATTAATTAACTTTCTTAGACCTCCTTTTCTTCATCTAAATCTTACATGTGCATATTTACGTATATTAAGCATTCTATGAATGTATATATAACACATATACATGTATAACACACTAACACATCTATATTTTATAACAACTTAGTCATCTGCACTCTGGTGGATAACATGAGACAAACGAATGAATTCTATATATTGCCTGGCGTGTAGGGGGCATTCCATAGACAGTAAATTATATCCCTGCCAGGGGATAGCCTCAGCCACTGAAGGACAGTATGTTTAAAGAGCAAATTGTGGGATTGTGAAGATTGTGAGGTTGGGGGAAACAGTAGTTGGGCACATGACTCTGGAATTGAGTTTCAGCAGTTGAGGCAAATGTGCCTTCCCTTGATGGGGAAGAGCGAGCCTTCACTTCCTTCCGTCTGTGCTGCCTAGTGGTCTGCTGCATGCTTCTAAGGCCCTCTGGCCTACCATTTGGAAAACCAGTGCTTCATCTGACTGAAGCCTGTCCTCAGCACCCATCCCTGGCCCCAGGCCCCTTAGCTCTCCATCTCATTTTAGCTCTTTCCATCCAGCTTTGATAAAACAGAGGATGGAGGCCTTGGGAGACACTGCTTGGCCCATTGATATAATGCTGTAGTTGCTGTAGGTTTGTAGTTTGCAATACCATCAAGACCAATAGGTTGTGGAACTAGGGTTGTGAAATTAATTATTGTTAATTAGCAGAATGATGGCTTTTACAATGATTACACTCTGAGCATTATAAGAGACAGCTCCCATTTAAGGAGTATATGTGGGGTGCAGTTCCTTTAATCTAGCAGCACTTCAGCATGACCATCAATTTCCAGGAACTGGTCTCTAGTTTTACAGTCAGCCATGGCATGATGGGACAAGAGCCTAATATTGCTAACTGCATTCAGGAAATTCCTGTGTGAAACAGTGATGAAGTCTTCCCCCAGCCTGAGAAGTCCACTGGTAAATGCAACAAAATCTCTAATTCACTTGATCATCATGTTCTCCTGCTCTGAGTAGCAGAATGCAGAAGGGAGTTTAGTGGGGAAAAGAAATGCAGCAAGGAAGGAAGCCAGTCTTGAGCGTTTCATCCAGGCCTGGATAAGGCTCAGGAGCCACCTGCCCCCCAGAGAGTACCTAATCTTTCTTAACCAAGGAACCACATCATTGGTCCATAGACTCCCCCTTTCAAGGCTCTACCTGCTCTTGTATAAAATCCTGTATTTATTCATTGTACATATGCAGCTGTTTATATTTTGTCTTTCTTAATTATAATTGTATACATTAATTCCTTCCTTAAATAATACTCTAAACACCCTGATTAGGGGGTTGTTTTGTGTATTTCCTCCCCCCAAAATGTATTTATTTACTCTTGCCAGCACTCTCTTGGTTTACTTTTATAAGAGTAATACCATGCATTTTTTAGTGTTAGGAAAGTAATCTTACATTCTTACTTTCTAAGTTCTTAGAGAAGCACCTTACTTTCCTCCATCTATCAGCATTAGAAATAAGCCATATTAATGCCTTATTCAATTTAAAGGCTCTAGAAGTAATTTCCTAGCTCTGGGTCTATAAATAATAATGGAATCATGTTTTGCCTTACCAATGCACCATACAACAGCAAGACAGCAAGATTTCTCATCAGGTGGCTTGAATCACTGATATTAAAAAACAAATAAACAAAAACAAAAACAAAACACATTTTTTCCCTTTCTTCTTCTTTTTACTTTTTGTTTAGTTTTTGAGACAGCGTCTCTCTCTTACCCAGGCTGGCCTCAAGTGATCCTCCTGCCTCAGCCTCCCAAATAGCTGAAACTACAGATGTGTACCACCACACCCAGCCAAACAATTTCTTAACATGCATTTTAATGACTTGGTACTAGATTTTTTCACCGTTTGTGACTAATTAAAGGGGAACATTTAAAAAAATTCTGTTTATCAATAATGATCACGATCACATAAAATTAAGCACTGACATATTGTGGCACCTGTAATCTCAGTATTTTTTTTTAAAAGAAAACTATAAATTGCAGAAAGATCAGTGAAGTAGAGGGCAGGGAGCAGAGACAGGGAGAAGGAGGGGGAAGTTCCGGGGACTGGATCAGAGCAAATTATATTCCATACTTTTGTGATTAAAAAAAAAAAGAAACCCATCAAAACTAGGAAATTTTAGACCTCAGAGTAGCAAATAAGAAACAAATTCTTGCTTCACCAACTATGATATATTTTAGCAACCAATATGTGCCATACCCTAAAGTAAGCCAAAGTCTCAAAGTAAAAATCAGATGACAATGTAATAAATACTTATTCTGCTGCTCACTTGTTATTCTCTACCTCCCAGACTCACATTTTGCCTCTTTATACTAGTACATAATTTTGCCCTATTACTTAAATTGTGTAATTTCTGAAGGTAGAGATAAATAAATGCCACATCTCTCTCTGGATCTAACACTCAGTGACCTATTAACCCTGAGGCCCTCTCTCTACTTCACAGCAAGATACACAGTGTGAGCACTTTTAGTATCAGAGAATGGTTAAGGAGTACAGGACACTTTGCAAGCATGAAAGATAGCTGTTTTGCAAGTGAAAAATAGAATTCTAATGTTGAGTGGGCATGATTAGTGACAACCACTGTGATCCCTATGACTGAGTCATGAAAACAAAACCAACAGATCAAACCTGTGTGGTCACTAGACCTGAAGCCCAGGTGAGGTAGACAGACATTGAGCCGCTGTCTCTCTCCTAGCCCATGTAAATCCCTTACATCAAGTCATAAACTCCAGGACTCTTTGAAGCACCTTTCCTTTATTTTTGTTTTGGAGGTATTTATCTTTTACCTTATCTAAATTTCAACTTAGATTTTGAAATATTTTTAAATTTGCAAAAGAAAAATTACAAGAAGGACAGAGAACTCCCTTATACATTCTGTAGAGGCTCACCCATTTTTAAAAATTTGCTATTATTTTTTGACCCGTTTAAGAGTGGGTGGCATGCATCTTCCCCTACACTTTCATGTGTCTTTCTTAAGAACAAAGAGACCCTTTATATAACCATAGAATATTAACAAAGCAAGGAAATTACCATTCTAGAAAGTTTTAATGTACTCTAGAATTCCTATTCCATTTCTCTCAATTTATTCAACAGTGAACTTTGTGATATTTTCCTTCTTCAGGATTGGGCCTAGGCTCACGCATTGAATTTAGTTGCCTTTTATCTTCATTCTGCTTTATCCTGCAACAGCTCCTCAACCTGTCTTTGTTGATCAGGACCCTGGCATTTTTGTTTTACAGACAGCTGTTCCATGGGCTATTCCTCCACTTGTGTTTGTTTAACATTTCTTTATAATTAGAGTCAGGTTCAGTGTCATTAGATGTAGGTGGTGTCCATCTCAACATGCTCCTTCCACCACACATGATGTCTGTCTTCTTCTCATTGGCAGTTTAATTCTGGTCTCCAGGTCAAAGTGTTGCCCCTTTATAAAGCTACTGTTTTCCCCTTTGTAACTAATAGAGAGGAGGTCACACCTACATTTTATACAAGTGTTTGCATCAAATTTGTAAAATTAGAGATCTAATAAAATGCGAGGATCATCATAGGATTTTTAAAAGTTATCATCTAACTATATAATGATTCCCACCATGTTTGTACCAAAAAAAAAATCCACTTATATCTATGTGTAATATCAGTGCATACTGTAAAGGCAGTAAAATGTGGTGGATGATTGAGACTATGGAGCCTGGAGTAAGGTGTTATAGTCGAATCCCATCACTTTCTTGCTGGAAAACATGATTAAGTTGCCCTACCTTCTTGGGCTTCAATTTAACATCTATAAAAAGAAGAGGATAAAAAATACTGGTCTTAATTCATGGTGATGTTGCTGGATTAAATTAGTTAATGCTATGTGCCTGGCACAAAGTAAGCACATATACACAATAAATATTAGATTTTATATGCAATATGCATTTATATTTATACAGAATATCTACACAGTTGTTCCTCAGTGTCCTTAGAGGATTTGTTCCAAGACCCTTCCCCTTTTGGATACCAAACTCTGTGGATGCCCTCAAGTCCCTATGTAAAATAGAATAGCATTTGCATATGACCTGCACATATCCACCTGTATATTTAGTCATCTCTAGATTATTTATACTACCTAAAATACAATGTACATGCTAAGTAAATTATTGTTATGCTATATTATTTAGGGAATAATGTCAAAAAATTCTATATGTGTTTAATAGAGATGTAATTTTTTTCCTCTACTATTTTTGATGAAAAACATAGAATATAGAACCTGTGGATGAAAAAGGTCCACTATTTTTATGAACATTTAAAAATATATATACAGGTAATGAAGTCAGATGCTGACTATTTATCAGATGCTGCTATTATTCTTCTACCACCATATCTAAAACATAAATGTAAACAATTTTGGTTTTATTAGTTTTGTGGAACTAGGGATTTAACCCAGGAGTGCTCTACCACTGAGCTACGTCCTCCATACCCTTTTATATTTTATTTTGAGATAGGATATAACTAAGTTACTAAGATTAGTTTTGAACTTATGATCCTCCTGCTTCAGCCTCCCAAGTCACTGTGATTACCAGCCTGTGCCACCAGGTCAAACTCCACTATAACTTTTTAAAAGAGATAATGCAAGTGTTTTTACTTCCTTACTTATTAATCTCTTGAACAAATTTGCATCAAGTTTCTATGATGTTACAGTCACAGATGCAGGCACGGGATACACAGTGGTAAACCAGATGGCTCACATGGAGATTGCCTTCTAATAGAGACTGTAGCTAAAAAAACAAATAAACACACAAATTAACTTCAGGTAGACCAAGTGTTCTGAATAAAATAAATCAAGGCAATGTCATAGCAAGGACCTGGGTGGCAGTAAAATCACAGAAAACATTATAGTCTTTTTCTGGGGAGAGGGGGTACTAGGCCTTGAACTAGGGGCACTAGGCCACTGAGCCACATCCCCAGCCCTATTTTATATTTTATTTAGAGACAGGTCTCACTGAGTTGCTTAGCATCTCACTTTTGCAGAGGCTGGCTTTGAACTCCTGATCTTCCTGCCTCAGCCTCCTGAGCCACTAGGATTTCAGGAGTGGACCACCATGCCCTACTTATTATAGTCTCTTTATTGCCTACCTAACAAAATGTTTTATGGAATTATGATTTGAATTGAAGCAGCATGGAACAAATCCTTCCTAGTACGTTAAGCTCTCTATAAATAAGATGTTATCACCGTTGTGCAATGTTGTTTACTATTGCAGAACATGCATCACGCTGAGCTTGAATAGTGCTGCTTTTAATTGAAAATGTGCCCCTTCGTCATCATCTTTTCCTCATTTATTAGCTGATATTGAAAAATTGAAGCAAGTTGCATGCATGCTTCTCCTTTCTCTCTGCTATATTCTAGCTGTTTTGCATATGTTTTCCTTTCAAATATATTTCACAGTGTCCAAAAGTTTAAAAAAAAAAGTTGAAACTTATCTCATAGTGTGATCCATATTTCCTTAATTTCTCCTCAGTCTTGTTTGTCCACTTTAGTGCTATTTTGGCCTCAGAGAAGCATTAGAAGATAATCTTTTATGCCTTGGAAACACAAAAAGGTTCTCATGTGATCTCCTTGGACATGAGGTATTGGGCCTTGATAATCAGATTGCTTTCATCTGAAACTAAAATTTATTGTTTACTGGCTATGTAATTTTTGGGAGGGTTGCTTAACTTATCTGAGCCACATCTCTAATATGTAGGCTAAGGGGTTAGAGTTGTGGCTCAGCGGCAGAGTGCTCGCCTAACCCGTGCGAGACCCTGGGTTCCATCCTCAGCATCACATAAAAATAAACAAATAAATAAATATAGGTATTGTGTTCAACTACAATTAAAAAATAAATATTTTTTTTTAAAATGAAAAAATAAAATATAGGCTAACTGTGATGTTTAATTGAAATTAAGTGAGCTTATATGTGTGAGAGAAGAGTATCTTGCCTAGGCTGAATTCAGGTTGCTCATCAACTATGACACCCTATTCTTGTACTTACACCCCCACTAGCCTTTGTGGAACTAATGAGTCTTTCTACAACCAATGAGTATTTCCACAGAATCCCTGAAACTGGCCAGTACCCTTCAGGGTAGAGTTCTTATCCTGAGAGAACAGCAAATACCTGGATGATGAGCTAGTTCCAAAACTACCTCAACAGGCTAGTCAAGAATTTCTTAACCTGAGAACCATAGACCCCAGAGCTCAGGAATCTGAGCTGTGCTTAGACACAGTTGGAAGATATGAAGACATGAAAAGCCAGCTTTGCAATTCTGATTGGCGGGACTTATATGCTGGTTGGCAATAACAAATATTCCTGCCCTTTTTAGATCTGCTCCACAGGAGTCTTGCTCCAAGTTTTTGATGAAGTATTTATGGAGCAGTGCCACTTAATTCCTGATAAATTAGATTTTGATGGTCTCATTGTAATTCTTAATTCATAGCACTGGGGTATTTGCCGTTTGCATATCTTTTAGTGACTGAAATTCAGTAAGAAATAAAATACGTTCTAAATTTTGCAAAGTATTTATAGCATCCTGAGGCAGCAACTAGAATCCTTTTTCATAAAACTAGATGTTTGGTTCTGATTCTCAAAACTGGAAAAATTAGAAAGCAAGTCACAACTCCTGCTTCTCCTGCTCCTCCTCCCCCTCCTCCCTGTCATCGTTGTCATCATAGAACAGAACAGTATTTTTCAAAATTTTTTTCAGAATCTCCTGGTTGCATATAAATATGCAACTTCATGGGCCCTGGAGGAGTGCTAAATCAAAGTTCTTGGTGGTGGGACCCAGAATATATTAAGCTTCACACTCTTTAGGCTGATTCAATTTCATCACTGGACTCCTAATATATATATATATATATATATATATATATATATTTAATCATATATTTAGCATGCATGCTGTCCTTGAACTACTATTTTTTCATTAAAATATATAGAAGTGGAGAAGATTCTGAAAAATTCCTATTTTATAAAACATTTTGCAAGTTTCTTTAAAACAATGTGAAGTTATCTAATGAATTAATGCTTTGTTCAGATAATAAGTTTTCTATAAGAAGGTACATACCCAGTGAGAGAAACATTGATCAAAGCAGGAAATCAGGAAGTGATTTATATAAATTTGCAACTGAATCCTGCTCCCATTGATTTGGGGAAGCAATGATCTTAAAAGTCCAGAGGGATGTTCAGAGATTGCTTGCCTTGGCTCTTTGGTTTGGTTTTAGTTCCCACATACATGGGTATAAAGCTATTATATACATGCATTCCTCATACTTGGGAAGCTGGAGCAGAACTTTGTGCATTTTACAATTCCAGCTCCAGCATTGATTTTTGGTTTCATGGCTTTGAAAGGAGACTGGCAACCAGGTGGGGATTCTGCAAGTGAATAGGGGCCCAGCTTATGTTGGTAAGAATTGCTTTGTCTTCATGAATTTAGAGGATGCCATATACACATATGAGCAACACCCATCTGATCCCAGAAACGGTTGGTTGGCTGGCTGATTTCTTTTTATTTTTCTTCTTTCTTTTCTTTTTCATTTTTTTAAAGTGGTATATAAGGGAAAGAGTTTATAAAATGGGTTTCATGTTAGATAGACCTATCTGCAAATTTTGATCCCACCTATATGTTTTCAGATCTGTTTTGTAATACACAAAATGATCACGACACCTAGCAGAAGATAGAGGATTAAATGCTACCATATATGTACATGTACACATTCCTTTCACTTAATGTTTAACCACCGATTTTTTGTCTTTAAGATTTTCCTGTTTATTTTTTTCTTGTGAAGTTTTTATTTTGTTTGTTCTTTTTAGATATACATGCAGTAGAGTGCATTTTGACATATTATATATACAGGGAGTATATTTGGACCCTATTCTGTGGTTGTAATGGGGAGTTACCCTGGTTGTGTATTCATATAGAAGGATAGGAAAGTTGTGTCTGATTAATTCTGTCTTTCCTATTCTCCTTCTCATTCCCTTCATTCCCCTTTGTCTAATCCAATGGATTTCTATTCTTCCCCTTTCCATCCTCCCTTATTGTGTGTTAACATCCACATACCAGAGAGAACATTTGGCCTTTGGTTTGGGGGACTGGCTTATTTTCACATGACATGAAGTTCTTCTGCAGCTTCTCCATAACACTACTCAGTCCAGTGTTAAATCTTCTCTGTTGCTCCTCAAGGAGAAAAGTCAAGTCCTACTCACTTTAGTATCCACCAGTGCAAAGGACACTTAGAAAATGCCATGATTTCATTCTTCTTTATGGCTGAGTAATATTCTATTGTGTATATTTGCTACATTTTCTTTATCTATTTATCTGTTGAAGGGCACCTAGGTTGGTTCCATGACTTAGCTATTGTGAATTGAGCTTCTGTAAACATTAATGTGGCTGTGTCACTGTATAATACTGATTTTAATTCCTTTGGGTATAAATGGAAGAGTGGGATAACTGGGTCAAATGGTGGTTTCATTCCAAGTTTTCTAAGGAATCTCCATACTGCTTTCCAGTGTGGTTGTACCCATTTATAGTTCTACCAACAATGTATGAGTGTCCCTTTTCCCCCACATCATCACCAGCATTTATTATTACTTGAATTCTTGATAATTGCCATTCTGACTGGAGTGATATTCCATCAGTGTAGTTTTAATTTCTAAACATCTATTTAAACACAAACCCTAGAAGGGAAGAAGGGTGGAATGCACAAAGCACTGGTCAGGTGGTTTTTCTTTTGGAAGGAGAATAGGCATAGGTGTGAGGGCACTTGGCTGTGACTCATTGAGCAGATTCATTGTCTGGTGAGAGCTGGTTTCGGGGTCTTGATGGTGCCTTCCTGCTGTTACCCACATGGTGGCAGGGGCAAGACAGCTCCCTCAGGTCTCTTTTATGAAGGCAACCAATCCCTTTCCGGAAGGCCTGCCCCATCTTCTAATCACTTCCCAAAGACTTCCCCTCTGAGACCATCACTTTAGGAGGTAGGACTTCCACATAGGAATGGCACGAAGGTATGAACTTTCAGACCCAGCTCTCCTCTTCCCACTCCCCCACCCACAGGTTTCACTTCCCACTTACGTGAAGCCTTCCACAGCTTCTCCATAACACTACTCAGTCCAGTGTTAAGTCTTCTCTGTTGCTCCTCAAGGAGAAAAGTCAAGTCTTACTCCCTTTAGTATCTACCAGTGCAAAGGACACTTAGTAAGCACTCAATAAATTACTAGAGACCTGACTGATGAAAGAGAGGAAGACAGCTGAAAAAGGAAACTTCTTTTTTCTGACACCAAAGATCATTCTTTAGGCATAGAGGATAGATATTTAACATTTTAAAGAAAGGCATTCTGAATGATAATAGCCCACATACATGAATATGGACCCTGGAAACCTGATACGTGCAAAAGGGCTATATATTAATAATACGACTTCATGACATTCCTGTTCACATGACATATTTTGAGAGAGCAACATCTTTCATATTAAAAGTTTTAAATGTTACAGATTGATCAGTATTTGGAAAGTGAGGTGAAACCTGCCCCTACCAAAACTGGTTCATTTTTGTTTTCGTATTTGTATTCAGCACAGGCTAAATTCAGTCCTCCCTGTGATTTTTCTCAGATGCTTTCTCCTTTAAATAGATAACTAATGACGTGAAAAGGCATGTGCGTGCACGCACGCACACACACACACACACACAACTGTAGAAAAGAAAGAAATGAAGCCATTGTAGGAATCCAGTGTTCTGGGAATCTTGCTATATTTGGCATTACATAGATAATAAGCACTGACAATTGTTATATGTGGCAGTTTGGTTTATTCAACTGCAGATACTACAAATAACAACCACCAAGACAAAAAAAAAAAACAGCCAAAAACCTTTACTCTCAGACTCAATTGCTCATAAAACCTGCTACTGCCCTGGAGGTCTGCATTAAATTTACAAGTATGTTAGTAATAATCCTCTATGTGGTGCTTGGGCACATTTTAGAGAAATATAGACCAGAGTTAACAAGTTTATTTTTAATCTTCATTCCTATTATTTCTATTCTTGCTTATTCATGGCATAACTGCTTTTAGGGCCTGTTGGAGACTCCAGTTCAAGATTTATTTATTGAGCATCTACTGACTGTCAAGCCTCTGCATGCTAATGTTTAGACTAGCAAGACATGTGAGATCGCTGGGCAGTCACAATCTAAGCAGAGAGAGACATAAAGAAGTGAACACAATACAATTTATTGAGTCCAGAGACCTTAGGCATTCCTTCACTAATTGACCCAATTAACATAAGCTTTATCTTTTTTAAAATATTTTTTATAGTTGTACGTGGGTACAGTGTCTTTATTTTGTTTATATACTTTTATGTGGTGCTGAGGATCGAACCCAGTGCCTCACACATGGAAGGCAAGCACTTTACCGCTGAGCCACACCCCAGCCACCAAGCTTTATCTTTATTAATGAAATTGTAAGCATATATTTTTCTCTATAAATCTTGAATTTGGTTGAAAACACATATTGGTATAAACACTCATAAGCACACACAGATGAGTATGTGCACCGAAGATAATGTGATATCTAAGAAAAGGCAACAAGAGGATGCAAATTAGAAAGATAAAGTAATATTTTTCACTGGGAAATATAAGAGATGAATTATTACTTGCATTTAGCATTAAAATAAGTGCTGTTTTATTTTAGGCAAATACTATAAGAATTCTTTCCATTAGAATGGAAATTATATTTCTAACTTAAAAAGTAGGAAATAATTTTTTATGTACTAATTCTGCCTCTAATTCAACCTTATTAAAGGAATTAATATTTTCAAAGACTCTGAACTCACAGCCTTTTCAGGGGTGTTTTCTAAGGTTATTTGTGGGGAAACAACCAATGAATTTTGAACATAGTTCAAAATGTTGAACGTCTTCTACATAGTACTGATTATTTCTAGCTTGTTTGTGGTACTGCAGAATTTTAACTATGGGGCTTTTGGGCCTTAGCATTAGTTGACACACCTCCATGAACAAAGATCGCAGAGACTTCTATGTTTGGAAATGGATCAAAGAGAATTCAGACTGTCCAGAAAGAAAAGGGTGAGGCTACAAGATTCTCAAAGATTACCAAATTTCTCACCCCTGAGAACCCAGATCCATAAGCACTCAGAAAGTATGGAGGAAAATTGGTGATCTATCTTGAAACTCAAGAGAAAAATAACCAATGTGAAACAGCATGAGAGGTTATCACATACAGGAACTAGGTCTGACTGGAGATTTTGCTTCTAGGAGCCAGAATGTCAATATTCCAGGAAAAAAAAATGAAAATGCTTTTTGTAAGATTTGATTTCCCTAAGGTTTAGGACTGCATTCTTTAGCCAAATGCTTATACTTTCACGCCTTTCCCAAAAGATCTGCAGAGAAATAATTTACTCATTGAAACTGTGATTCAGGCTCGACTGATAGATTGGCTGGCTGCACTACCTGTACTTATTGCCACTGACCATATCTGAGTGAGGATCAGACACTCCTATTCACATTTCTGGTTGTAGGAAGGAGAGGAGGCTTTAAAGATATCAACAAGGTATTCCATTTCAAGGCCATGTTTAAAATCTTCTGCTACTCATAAAGTGAAATTGTGACATCAGACTCTAGACCACTCCCTAAATCATTAGCACTTCCTATTCCCTTTCTTGCTTTACTCTTCTCTTTTTGCACTTACCACTAATTATGCACTTATTTTTTTTTGTTGTTGAATGATGATTCATCAAATCTAAGACACCTTTGATTATAAGATGCAGCACTATTTTTGTATCACAGTTGCTGCCAATTATGAATGTAAGGTAGTATCAGGTCATTTAACTTCAAAGATATTAAAATGTAAAGTTATGCCTCTTGATTTAAGGAACTAAAAGTATTTTATTTATTGTATTTCTCCCTCACAAAAATGCAATCTCTGTATGAATATAGATTTTTTTTGTCTGTTGGGCCCACTGCTATATAATCTAGCACATGGTATATGCTTCATAGATATTTATTGAATGAACATTAAAAAACTAATAAAAATGAATAAACAATAAACCCTTACATAAGCAGAGAATGTCTATTGTAACTACTTTAGAAGATTGAAATCTAGGAAGAAAAAGACCACAGAAGATATCAAATTTGGTTTGAATTTCCTGCCATTTTCTAGAGCTTCTAGAGGAGAGACCATTATTAATTGCATAATTACTACTGGTATCTTTGGTTGTATTCATGCAAAGTCTAATATTATTTGAGGATTTGCCTGGAATATTCTCTGCTCCCAAATCTTTACCTAGAAAACTTCATATTGCTCAGATTCTCAGCTTAAGTTTCACTTTTTCAAAGAGGGGTTGCCAGATAGCCCAATCTTGAAAAAGTAGTCACCACAGCACACCTCAGTCCTGCCCTTCCACACCCTATCTCCTCATCCTGTTTTGCTTTGAGGTGTTTATCGATATATGAAATCATAGTGTGTCTTCCCCAAATCCAGCTGATTGCAATCCCATTAGAAATTGACATCGTATACCTTGTTATTCTCTGTTGTCATCAAGACCAGAGCAGTGTCTGGGACATATCAAGTGCTTAATAATTTTTTGCGTAATGAATGAATGTCCAAGAAGTGTTTAGATCCCTCAAAATCTACTCTTCCCCACCCTGAACTAAAAAGTTCTACTGAACTCTGTTGTTATAGTCATTTTTTTGAATAAAGCTAAAAATATTATGGAAACATGTTATAAAACATATGTGGTATTTGGGCAAAAATAACACTAGCCAAGGGGTACCCATCAAGGACTTAATAAGTGACTTCTTTGATGAGCAGATATTTATCTGATAAAAAAAATCCCTGAGGAATGCAGAAAAATTGACTAGAGGACTTAGAGTTAAGACCAGTGCAGTTCAGAGCAGACCATGAAATGAGAGTCCTCAGGAGCCGCATTCCTGAGACTTGAATATGAGGACAGGAAGGAGGAAGAATTAAATGTCAACTTGGACGTTTTTTAACATTTTGTCTAGGATTCAACTGAGCACAATGGCCACTTACTGTATCTTCCCTTCCCTCTGCCTTTGCCTTATGATTTTCTTTTTAATAGTCATCTCTACTCACCAAGAAATAATATTCTTTATGAGTTTTATTTTTACAAAGGTACTATTTGTATAATTCAATGTTAGATCTAAAATAGTTTTGTAGTATCTATGATTTCCTGCAGTTGTTTATGGTAACTTTTTTCTTTACCTATCTCTAACGGAAAGAAAACTTCTGTTTAGCATATAATACACACATCTTTTTCTACATTGAGAGACTCTCAAATACTGCACTTAGTAGGCCACTAAAGAAGAATAATTTTTAAAAAATCCTCTTTACTTGCTTTAAAAAGGACAGGTTCATTAGGACTCTGACCACTATTTATAGGCCAGTTTTATTCCACCAGCTCAGTTTAGGCACTTCTCAGTTTTCTGCAATTTAAATATCCCAGATCTTTGAGCCTCTCCTATGAGGCCTCTTTTACAAAACTTTAGCTAGTTTTGTGGTTTGTTCATAAATTCACCTCAATTTCTCCCCCCCCATACACAATAATATGAAAATTTCTAATCTATAGATTTCCCTTGAGTCCCTGAGTATCTAAAGCATGTGTTTATATCCTTGCTGAAGAAAAAGATACAACTTTATGTTTTCTTCTTTTCATTCTTAAGTGTGTTTTTTTCACCTATAACTTTATATTGTCAAGAATATATACCCTAGGCCTGATTGTTTAAAATTCAATAAAATGAGAGAGAGAAAGAGAGAGAGAAAATAGAAAAATAGAAAAGATTTTAAAACTTTTTAATCAAAGTTGCAATTTCTGAACAGTAGTTTAGAACTATAGTGTTAAATTCAGCTTACTAATATTATTTGAAGTTCATTAAATATTAACAATCCTATTTAAAGGGCCACTGATCAATGTTTGATCTCTTTTACAGATAAATGAACTCCTTTGAAAACTTAAATTCTGTTTGCAAATTTAAGATATTGATTTGTTTATCACTATAATTGTCTGATCTAACAAACCAACCCTTATGGTACAAAATAAATCACAAATAAAATAAATCATTAAGTACAATGAAGTTTAAGAGTATATAACAAGTCCAATATGTGCATTAACTCAATAAGATTTTAATTTAAACTGACAAGTCTAAATCTATTAAGCACTACATTTTTAAATTTGAATTTAAAAAACTCATCTCTCAATTATAATCCAAATTACAAACACTATCCAAAATATTAAGCATATGCTGATTTCCTAACACAAAATGTATTAACACCAGGAAAAAAAACTTTGTCCATCTTTACAGAGTTGAAAGATGCTTAGTCCCCAAGGAGGTAATTAAGTCTTCTTTCACCTAAGGAGATTACCTTTGGAAGATGATCTCCCCAGGTAATTTCTGATTGTCTTTTCAGCTTGCTGAAGCTTCAAAAAGACCAGCGGGTATAGACTGAGCCAACTCTGGATTATGACAATGAAGGAAAATGGTGGCATACTGAACCTGGTGTACAGCCCCTAACAGACATTTCAGCATTTGAAACAAAAGGCCATTACTTAGCCAAAGGCCTTAGATTTGAATCATTTTGTTACCTAATTTTCAAATTATATCAGAATGTGTAACACTCTTAAAATTGACTCATTTCACTGGATTTTATATATATTATATATATTATATATTTTTTGGCCTTGGATATATTTTATTATTTCCCTTAAGTCTGACTCCTGAGTTCTTTCCTTTGCTTTAAGTTTTTGAACAGCCTGCCTCTTACAGATAATGATCCATTAAATCCTAGCTTGTCTCATGATTATTTTCTCATAAGTTCTAAGATCGTCAAACTGACACCTTACGAATACCCTAAAAAAAAATGTATCTCAAAGAAACATTTATAGATGTGTAAAAGAATCCAACCACAGGGATTTCATCACAGCACTATTTTTAGTAGAGAATGATCTAACTGCCAAACAAAGTCTTCTTTTATTATTTAAAACTTCCAGACAGTCATGAACCTTCCTTTTTTTTTTTTTTTTTCCATCTAGGATCCATCTTACAGCACAGTACATAGAAGGTGTTCAATTAATGATTGTTAACTAAATAGATATCCAACTCGTCTCATGGGCATTCCTTTGTAGCAATTGTGGCATGAAAAGGGTGGCGTGGGAGGATGTTTTGTTTCAATGCTATAAAGTGAAGTATTGGTCTCTTCCTGGTCAATGTCAAGTGCTGTACAAATTCGCAGCTTTAATCCTCTTGAGAATAGGATGTGGCACCTAAGCTCCTTATGTAAAATTCTAAATCTGTCACTATGTAAGATGCAGGTTTGAAAAGAGAAAAAGGAATAGAAGGTTTTGGATACTCTGTCATAATTGCCTTTTAATGGGAAAAGAAGATGTTGGAAGGATAGTGGCCCCCAAACCAGTTAAGAGGTAGATGCTTTTGCTTTGTTATCAACTGATCATGTCAAATTACTTACATCTTCCAAAGTTTGTGCAATAAACATGCATTTTCTTTATAATAAAGTAAAGTAGGCTTTAACTAATTCCATAATCTAGGGTTGATGGAGACTTTATTACAATTGCGTCCAGCAAGTTTGGGAGGCTGGGGCTTTCTTGGGCAAAGGGTTGAAACTCTTTGTCCTGAAAACCTTACCTAAACCATATGAAGAGTGAACCTGGTAATTCAGAACAAAAGGGGAGGTCCAGAAAATAACCCAAAGCTCCAGTGTCAGAGCTGGTCTGGCTCCAGCCACTGTCACTCTCCTCTTGGAAGTAGAAACACAGGTTTGCAAATTCAGTGATTTTTCCCCAAGTCTTTAAGTAAATAGTAATGAAGTTCTGATATCCAAACTGAGGCAGACAGATAAACCAGATAATGCTATATGGATTACAGAGGGAGAATAGAGAATGTTATTGTCAGTGTTAGATAAAAGGAAAAAGTTTACCATGAATGATAAGAAAACTTAGTAGACCTGAAGAGTGACAAATGAGAGGGAGTCACAGGAAGTCACCCTGTCTATGCTGGGTGGAACTGCTGGGAGTCATTGCATCCTTGGCAATTGTCCTAGAAGGCTTGTTAGGAAAGACTGGGTTTCAGCACCTGCCTTATCTCAAATACTCACATCACAGAAATCAGTATGGTATCAAATTATGCCAAAAATTGTGAAATCTTGCAGGTAAAAGAGAAAGAAGGAAATATGTATCTCTGAGTCTCACTGGGAACCTTAATGTTGGTAAATTTAACAGTACCTTGGACAATCAGCCTAGGCCATGGTTGTCTGATGATCTACGGTCTCCTCCCAATCTAGTCTCTACCTCAACCCCAGAGTTTACATGCAATATCTACTCCCATTTCCTCCACAAAAACTCTAGTGTCCTCCACATTGCTGTTCCCCTACCCTATCTCAGTTATCCTTTTGAAATTTAAGAACCGCAGCAGAAAAATCAATGACATGTGATAAGTGTGTGATGGGTAACATGGTGTGGTTAAAGGCAAACAAAACCCAGGCTCAATTCCTGGCTCTGCTAGGCTCTCTGGGCCTTTTTCCTACTTACAGTGGGGATACCAAGGTCCAGTGTCCCAATTGCTGTTCGGGGTCACAGGAACTCAAATCTGCAAAAGCACCAACTTAATGTGTGATTGAAACACGAACCAGTGTATTTTTCAAAACATGAAAATAGGACCAATCACATGAGTTTTGTAGCAATCTTATTATTTTCCTTTGGAATAGGTATCACCTCAGCTCTTTCTCATAATTGGACAAAAGAAATTTTAGTCATAATAATCATATCAAAGTTGAACTTTGTTTTCACAATATTATTGCTGCATCACTAAGCAAGAAAATGTAGAGTTTGGATTTATAATCCTCTCATGTAGCTTTAGCACTTTGGGACCTCAATTCTATGTAAGCTTAAAGAATATTTCCTTCTAAACCAAGCTTTTGCTCACATAATTATTCTTCCCTTTCACACCCCCTCAACAGTTGTCTGCAACCTATGATAACTCAGGTCTCTTCTGCAAGGACAAGGCCTTTTGTGGCTACTCTGAACAACCCAACCTTCCCTTTATTGAGTAATACCAGTAGCACTTACTAGCTGTGAAACTCCAATGGAGATTTGGCCATTAAAGTAACATTCATTATGTGGTCCCCATTCATAGAACAATTTATATTTGTCCAATTCTTATAATCCCTACAAAGTAGCTATAATTATCCCCATTTGCAAATGAAGCCATTAAGGCTAAATGAGACCAGAGAACAATGATAAAGTTTACATTCAAAGAATAGGGTTTCCATTACACCAGGCTACTTCAAAAACGTTTATTATTTGTTTTTTAAGTCTGTGAGTTAATTTATTTGTGTCCTCTTCCATAAGCTATTAAGAGCAGTACTTCTGAGCAAAAGACTTAGATTATAATGTTTGTTTCATCTCCTCGAAGTTTCAGTCACCTGTTAGACAAAGATAATGCCCTCAATCTCTTAGCTGTCATTTTATATTTTAAAAACAAAGCTAGAAATTCCAAACACTCTGTATATGTCTGTTAAACTAACTGAATTAATGAAAAGAGACCAAAATAAGAAACCCAAATTTGAATCCTACCAAAATTTGAATCCACGAACCTAAGTCAGTATGCACTGACTTAAGTCAGTATTGCAGAAGCAATAGGTGCCCTCTACTCAAAGAGGTCAGATTCTCATAATTTTAGCTCAACATCACCAATTTCCAAATGAAGGAACAGTTATTTGCTTTTCATGATGAGGTGAGCCAGTGAAGAGCTCACCCAAATCCTTGCTTTTCAAATATTTTTTAAAAAATAAATTTGCAAGTTGATATTTAGTTATGGCTAAACACATTCAAAAGGTGGCAATAACAACCAATGTTTTTTGTCACCCAGTTTTTAAAAATAGCACACCTATGTGTTACTCTTTCAAACATTTGGATATTACTAAATATATTCTCCTACAAAAATGTTAACTGCCAAGATTCAGCCCACAGGCATATTTTTATAGGCAAGTTACATATCCCTAAGAAATTATAGAAATACACAATAACGCCTACATCCTCAAAGCCAAAATCCACAGCAGCTTCTACAAACTTTGTGCCATGAGAGGCAGCTGCTTTTCCCAGCTGAAAAGGACTCATAAAAATCTCAAAGGAGATGAAAACAGCTTTTTAAAACATGAAGTCTCAAAAAAACAACCAAAATTCTATCCTGAGTTCATTTAATTCAATTCTGTTTATGGTATTTATAAATAAAAATACCCTACCATATATTTTATTCATGCATATACCATAAATATTTATTCTTATTTATTCAAAACCTACAGGAGTAAAGGTTCCTGACAGTACTCTTGCTTTGCCATTTGTGTTCATGTGTTTCAGTCCCTATGGACTTGGTTATAATCAACAAAATCACACTTGTGGATTACAGTTGGGGCTTAGAGAAATTGCATCATCAGTCAAATAGCAAACATTTAGTGAGTGTTTACAAAATGTAAGACACTGCACTAGGCACTGTGACCATATTCAAAATAAAAGGTACCATTCTTCCCTTTAAAATACGAGTTAATCTCAATTCAGATTATTGTCAACAGACAACTGATTTCTATGGTGCTTTGAAGACTGAGCTGTAGGGAGCAGATAAAAGTTCAAGCTGAAAACAATTTGTCAGTTCAATATTTCGAGATAATTAGTCTTTGAAATTACGTGGCTGTCTCTAGATATATTGATTGTATCACCTTGTGTATTGTTTAGACTGGCACTCACCCAAATGCATTCTAGTTTAAATTGAACAAAACAGGTAGGATTTCTCAGAACCTTTAATATTGTAATAAGTTCCCCAAACATATTCAATAACAGAAGGTTGTTTTTTTAATTTGTTTTAACAGCACTTCTACAAATATCTAAGGGAGCCTATCTTTGTGTTCATGTTTATCTTTTCAGGAGTCTGGAAATTCAAGCAGATTTTTTTTTTAATTTTGTGCATTTTTTTGTTAATGTGATACAAAATAAGCATGTTTTAAACCATCAGGATAATAATCTTTTAGCTGAATAGTGTCTTGTATTTTATTTTCTCTATTTGCATTCTGCTTATGATTGGGTTAATAGCCAAATGATGTCATGCTTTGTTGCACAAACAACATTTCCCAGCAATTCGAATAGAGGGAAATGGTAGGAAAATTGAATCATTACATTCAGTGCCATGTATAGACTTGTTGAACTCAAGAGAAAATGTGACAGCTCATTATCCTAGAGCAAGAGTCTATGGTGTTTATGTCTTTTTACTTGTGACAGTACATTGCTGTTACCTAGTTACAATGTTAAAACTTTAAAATATATTCTCATAGTTATGTTTTACAGGTTACCATTAAAATTATTGTCAGAACAAAATCTAAATGATAGTTCAACATTTAAAAGAAGAACTGCATTGATAGTAGCAATGAGTCAACAGAATTACAGAATACAACCCATGAACACATCTTTTCACTAATCAACATTAACAATTTAGTTTTAGCAAAACAATATTAGCCTGGCACAGCAGCACATGCCTGTATTCTGGAGGCAGGAGAATTGCAGATTCAAAGCCAGCCTCAGCAATTCAGAGAGGCCCGAAGCAACTCAGCAAGACTCTGTCTCTAAATAAAATACAAAAAAAAAAAAAAAAAAAAAAGGCCTGAGGATGTTGCTCAGTGGTTAAGTGCCCCTGGGCTCAAAGAAAAACAATAACAAAAAACCTGATATCAAACATCATATTAATGTAGATATATAGTATATTGATTCAATTTAGCCTTCATTTGTAAGTTTTCCTATATTTTATTGTCATGCCAGCCATAATAATTATGACTTTTCCTCTGGTCTAATATTTGTCCATAGTTTTGTTTCTTTGTTTTTTGGTACCAAGGGCACTTTACTACTGAGACACATTTCCCAGCCCTTTTTGTGTTTTATTTTGAGACAGGGTTTTACTAAATTGCTTAGGGACTTGCTAAATTGCTAAGTCTGGCTTTGAACTTGCAATCTTGCCTTAGTCTCCTGAGCTACTGGGATTACATGCACGCACTATTGCACCTGGCTGTATATATATATATATATGAATAGAGTGTATTTTGACATATTATACATTCATAGTATATTCTAATTAGGATTCCATTCTTGTGGCTGTACATGATGTGGAGTTCCACTGGTTGTATATTCATATATGAACATAGGAAAGTTTGTCTGATTCGTTCTACTGTCTTTCATATTCCCATCACCTCTCCCTTCCCTTCATTCCCCTTTGTCTAGTCCACTGAACTTCTATTACTCCCTCTCCACCACTTATTGTAAGTTAGCATCTGTATATCAGAAAGAACATTTGGCCTTTGATTTTGGGAATTGGCTTATTTCATTTAAAATGATAGTTTCCAGTTCCATCCATTTACCAGTGAATGCCATAATTTCATTTTTCTTTATGGCTGAGTAAAATCCATTGTGTATATGTACCACATTTTCTTTATCCATCCATCTGTTGAAAGGTATGTAGGTTGGTATCATAACTTAGCTATTGTGAATTGAGGAGCTATGAACATTGATGTGGCCATGTCATTATAGTATGCTGATTTTAATTGCTTTGAGTATCTGCCAAGGAGTGAGATAACTGGGTCAAACAGTGGTTCCATTACAAGTTTTCTGAGGAATCTCCATACTGCTCCATAAAGGTTGCACTAATCTGCAGTCCCACCAGCAATGAATGAGTATGCCTTTTCCCCCACATCCTCACCAACATTTGTTGTTACTTGTATTCTTAATAATAGTTATTCTGACAGGAGTGAGATGGAATCTCAGTGTAATTTTAATTTGCATTTTTCTAACTTCTAGAGATATTGAACATTTTTTCATATATTTGTTGACCATTCATAGTTCTTCTGTGAAGTGCGTGTTCAGTTCCTTGGTCCATTTATTGATTGGGTTATTTGGGTGTTTTTGTTTGTTTGTTTGTTTTGATGTTATGTATTTTGAGTTCTTTATATATCCTGGAGATTAATACTCTATCTGAGGTGCAGGTGGAAAGATTTTTCTCCTCTTCTGTAGGCTCACTCTTAACATTCCTGATAGTTTCCTTTGCTGTGGAGAAGCTTTAAAATTAAAAGTTACCATTGTGAATCTCCAAGATTCTCCTTCCCAGCTTTACTCAAACTTTTTTAAACTTCAATAGAGTGAGAGGAACTTCAAAGTACAAAACTTAGGTTTAAATTCAATATTTAAATCTCTCTGAGTCTCTATGATCACATCTTTGAAACTGAAATAGTACTGAAATCACTTTTTTCATAGCCTCACTGTTGAAGGTACCAGCTCAATATGTGATACATAGTAGGAGTTCCATAAGAGGTTGACTTTTTCATCAGCATAATCTGCCTAAATCTGCAACTATACAGTTTTTATAGTTCAAATCTGAAAATTATATTTTCTACTGGAATATCTAAGACAGTTGATCTGGGCAGCAAAAACAGCCACCTAGAAACAAAAGAATGATTCATCCAGTGTGTACATGATGATTCTGTCTGAAGATAATAATACATATATGTAAACTGCTGTGCATTTTGGCCAAAAGGCCATGTGTGTAAATCAATATCCAGCAAAGCTGAATCCTACTATCACCATTATAAAATCAGTTTCCAGGGTATAAGTCTACATCTGAAGTATAATTGTTTAAAACTTTATTATGAGTATAATTATAAAAATTAGACAAATTTTCCAAGTTTGATGTTACAGTTCAGGAACAATAATTTCTTAGCACAAGTAATCATTAAGATTGTTTTATTTATTTATATTTCTTGGAAGGAGTTACTGTGGATTGAACCCAGGGCCTTGGTGCACACTGGGAATATGTTCTACCACTGAGCTATATCCCCAGCTCTGTCAAAAGTATTCTAGATCCACATTTATATTATTAGAGAGTTGAGAAATGTCCCCTTTCAAATGGAACATATAATAACATTACTCTCCTTTTTTTTGTGCAAAGCAGAAACATTTCATCAGGGCTGGGGATGTGGTTCAATGATAGAGTACTTGCATAGCATGCATGAGATTCTGGGTTCTATTCCCAGTATCACAAATACACACACACACACATTATATAATATGTTTATGTATATAATATATGTTTATATATAACCCTAATAAGTTATCTTATTTTTGTTTTTCTTTTTGTGGTGCTGGGGATCGAAGCCAGAGCCTCACACATGCTTGGCAAATGCTCTACCACTGAGCTACACCTTCAAATCTTCTTACAGCCCTTATAAGTCTATTGCTTTAAAGTGAGAGTAGTGAGTACAAGGCATGTTTTAAGTAGCTTATCTTTCAGGAAGATTACCTTCTTGCTTTGTCTTCATAATGAATGTTATTGAATATCATTTTGAAGCTTTTATCCTTCTCCTTTTAGAATTACTTTAATTCATCTTCACAAGTATAAAGTAATCCTAAGTGGGAACTTCTTCCTGAAAAAAAGAAAAAGGCTTAACTAGAATTAAATAACTAAAAATTAAATACTATTCTTTTTTTAAAACATCTATTTTATTTTTCGTTGTAGATGCACACAATACCTTTATTTATACAAGGTGCTGAGGATCGAACCCAGGGCCCCACATGTGCTAGGCGAGTGATCTACCACTGAGCCCCAGCCCCAGCCCTTAAATACTATTCTTAAAGGTTATTTTTGTTTTATATTAGGAATCCCAGGCTACAAAACAAATATTAAGATTAGCATATTGGCCCACACCTGTAATCCTGGCTACTCAGGAGGATCATAAATTTGAGGCCAGCCTTGGTAACACAACGAAACACTGTCCCAAATTTAAAAAAATAAAATAAAATAAAGGGGGCTAGGAATGCAGCTCTGTGGCAGAGCACTTCCCTAGTATGTGTGAGACCTTGGGTTCAATTGCCAGCACTGCAAAGAATAAATAAAATAAATACATATAAATAAAAAGAAAAAGGGCTGAAGATGTAATTCATTGGTAAATCACCACTGGGTTCAATCTCCAGTCCCAGGGAGGATGAGGGGGAATAAAATTAGCATTATGGTATGATTTTTACATTATCTCTATTTTTCTGTCTTTTGTTATTACTTCTATGTTTATGAATGTTTGTTTATAATGCATTTATTATTCTTAGTTATCTAGTTTTGCCTTCCGTTAAATCTGCCCATGATCTTTATCTGCAATTTAAAGATCCAAAGCTCTGAGGAAATAAAATATTTTAATAACTCATTTGGCCACAGAGTCTGTCTGATGTGAGGCTTAGTGGAAATATTCATACCTTTAACTGCATAGTAATGTTTCCTATTGTGTTTCTTAACCCATCTCCCATCCTGGAGTGTTGATCCATACAGTACATGCAATCTATTACCTTTGTAAAATGCATATACGTCTGAATTCCAAAAGATATGTGGTTCCATGGAGCTCAGATATGAGATTATGAACCTATTTTCATAATAACCATCAATTTGTTCGTCTACTTAACTATTACAGAATTCTTAAAATTGAGGGACATTTTTTGATACATAAAATTAACAAGTTTGCAAATCATTATTATTGTAGCAATTTTACTCCAGAATAGTGAAAATACAATTGTCCTTCAACTGACAAAATATGAACAAAGCATAAAATTTTTACTCAAAGTACTGTCTAGAATGCTTATAAGTATTATGATATATATTCATATTGTATATAATTATATGTGATGTGTAAGAGTTCTAATCATATTTAAAATGTAATATTCAGATATTAATCTGAATAACATATATTGTTTGTCACCAATATTATATTATGGAGTAGGGATTCAATTATTCTTTTGAAAGTCAAATTTAAGTCTGAAACTGAAACCCAACAGTAAATTTTGACTAATACTGAAGCTGAAGCTGAACTTCTGTGTATACTGAATTATGTATTTATGTGTATTTTAAAACTGTTTTCAAAGGTCATTATTACTTAAGAGTAGTTTTTATAAAGTACAACACAGAGTGAACATATGTAATATTGGTATGTATTAATTAGAAATAAAATCATAGAGCTCTCTTTTCAGTGCTTTTTGAGCCTAAATGAACCTAAAGGCAAGATTGTTTTTCAACCCAGGGAAAAGATAATATTTTTCTGGGTAGAAGGTGACCATGTGTGGCTGTGGGTGGGGATCTTGAGAACCATGCTTCCTTCACTGGAGTGACTGTAGGCCTGGCATCTATCTATATGCCTGTGTTCAAAATTCAATTCCACTTTTTTCCTAGTTGGATGATCTTAGGAAAGTTGGATGATCTTGGGAAATTTGCTTACTTTCCAAATAGTGTCTTCATTTATGAAATCAAGACAATAAAACTACATTTCAGGGTTGTTGATGGTATTAAATAAGTGAGTCTGTGCATAACATAGTTCATCACCTAATAAGTAGTTTAAAAAGAAAGAAAGAAAGTAAAGAAAGGCGGCCTCTTCCTTGGGGGAAGATGTTTTGAAAGGCAAAGTATAAGATGTGATTAAACCCCTGCTTCTATCAAGCAAACTAAATAAAAGAATAACGGAGTGCCTCTTCTGTGATTTCTTTAATCTTGTGCTTGATGCTATGCCTGTCCACATAGCAGAGTTATCTGTGTAGGTCAAAAATGTCTGGGCTCCTGGGATGAAAGAGATGTAACTGAGAAAAGTATTATTCTAACCGGTTCTTTCTGCCTCATCAGAAATTCACCACACATGAAGGCTTAATTTCAACATCCCCCTCTCACTGTTTTTCCTGAGCTTTCAGGAGAGAGAGAGAGAGAGAGAGAGAGAGAGAGAGAGAGAGAGAGAGAAACACCCCCAAAGCCGGCAAAGATGACTGCTGGATTCTGCTCTGTTCTGTGTTCCTCAGAGAGCTGAGAATTGACTCAGAGCATCTACATACCAGCCATTCGACCAGGAAAATTCTGAGACTGCTCATTACTCTGAGTCATCTCCCAAGAAAAATGGGGGAATAGGAGTGCTTAGCAGGGGGTGGGCTGGAATTTTTCCCATTTTACATAAATTAAAGTGTCTTCCCTTTAAAGTTTAGTCCTTGACCTACAGTTTGGGAGAGCTGGCAAGGTTTCTATTATGATTATTATCAACAGTGATTTTATTGTTACTTATACTACACAAAGATGTTTCCTCCTATCTTGAAATAGAAAGTGTACCGAACAATCCTTAGAAGTATGATTCTCAATTTTCTAGAATTATGCTTGGAAAATGGAAAGGACATGTAAGACAAAGAATAATTAGGTAATTTAAATATTATTTTCAGGAATTTGAAAAAAAAAACAACTCACTTATGTTTCATTTTCCAATATATTTATGCTGAGTTGTCCTTATGTCTTATTTAGTTTATTGGTTACAATGGTGTCTTCTTTGGGTTTGGTTTTCACAAAATACTAAATGCATTTTTGAAGTGCCAGAAGAAAATGAAAAGGAGCTGGAAACATTGTATATCTCATGCATGATGCCAGTAAAAACAACCAGCAAGCCAATAAGGAAGACAAAGGAAGCTCAACCTTTGTAGCCAGTCATTCCACAATGTAGTAGGAAAGGGCTTGGATTTATTATTCTCCTGACCCTGAGGTGCCCCATGTGGTACCTGCAACTTCAGCACATTGTTATTTGCTTCTACTTTATTGAGGAGACAAATCGTGCAACATGCATCTCATTCACTATGCTTGGATATTCTTGGATTTTTGAAGAGATGAAGGGAAACTTCCTCTCCAGGAGTGACTCCTCACTAGGGCCTGATTTCATCCTTTCTAACTGGTGGCCTTGCTCTCTAGGGAGTCATCCTTCCATGAAGGTTCAATCACCTTTGCAGGCTTGACAACCTCTCCTTGACCTAAACTTGTTGTAGAGTCCCCATCAATATTTTCATGTCCCATTTGTTTGTCTCTGTTTAGTACCAGACCTTCACTTCAGAGACGAGGTCTTCCCTTCAACTGAAACGGCTCTCCTGATAGTACCCCAGTGGCACCCCTAAACTACAAACCCATTGGTCTTTTCTCTGTCCTTACCCTCTCTGATTTCTGACCTACTAGTTCTGCTGAAGCTCCTTTCCTTGAAGTCTTAGACACCCTTCTCTGAACTTTGTACCAGTCACAGATTTTTCTTTCTCTTCTACATTAAACGAGGTGCTACTAAAGGTTTTTCTTGACCCTCTTCTCATCTCACCTCTCTTTGTGCTCTCTTTTGGAGAGCTTGTCCTTTCAGTTTTTTTTTTTTTCAGCTTTCTGCAAATGACTTCAAAATATGTGTTTCCCATTCTCTCTCCTAATTCAGCCTCTGAATTTCCAATTGCCTGCTAAATCCTGCCACATTCCAAAAATGACATCAAATTTAAATCTTGAAGCAAGTGAAGCATTATATCTTAAAACTTACTCCTGTAGACTGATACATTTTTCTGTCTGCAAGAGTATTTGGGAGCACATTTAGCTCCTGCTTTTCTCAAGCTCTGCATTAATTTAATCAGTGAAAAAATAGACCATACTTTGAAATAAAACTGACTTGGGTTGAATCCCTGCTGTGCTACATTCTAGAATTCTGACCTCAGGCTAATTGCTTAATCTCTCTGAGGGATTTTTTCCCCCATGTGTATTAATCAGGTACCAATATTTGTGGAGCCCAAGTGTTGTGCCATTTAAATGAGATCATGCTTACAAAGCACTGTTTATGTGTCTGACATACCATTAATGTAAAAATAAATTTTTTACATATTACTTTCCTTAATTTGATTTCAAATAATCTTTTAGTATCATCTCTTCCTTGATGTTACTGACATTGTTACCACACTAGTTTCATATCTTAATACAGCTTGCCTAGATAATGGCAACTTTTGTAAAAATGTGTCTTGTCTATACCATCTCCCAGTCTTCTGACCATCTTTTCTACTGCTACCAGTTTTTAAGAGCTCTTCTATAATTCTGTGATGCCACAGAATAGATGACAAGCTTACAGAATAGATGACAAGCTTCCCATTTGATATTCAAGTTCTTCTGCAACCTGGATCTTTTCAATTTTTTAAAATTACTACTTCATATGCAGCCCCCTGGGTACTATGCTTTGGCTCCCTTGAACTCTTAATTAGACATTCTTTACTTTTTTACCTCCTTATCTTGTGCTCTTTGACAGGCTAGTGATGTCCTAGGACATGGTAAGGCCATGTGCCTATGGGGCACATTTTCTACATTTATTGAAACAGTACTGAGAATAAACCACATGGAGGTAAACTTTGTTTACCATAGAAACTATGCTCCAAGGTTACTTCTACCTTTGGTATACTTGAAAATATTAACTTATTTAATCCTTATGATAACTACTATTATTATCCTAACTCAAGAGAATAAGAAATGGAGGCACACACAAAAAAGTCATGTCAGGTGACTGAGATCATAATAAATAGAAAATAGGACTTCCAATCCAGATAAGCAGGATAATTCAGAGTTGTGCTTTCAACCAATCACTGTACTGTCTCTCTTAAAGGTTTGCTAGGGCGGCGCCAAGGTTAGCAGTTCTAGTGAATCCAGAAACCAACTGTCAGGAATGAGAGGCATTGCTGTATGAGGAGGTTCAAGGTTGACAATTGCAAGATGAGCAGACAGGAATTATCTGAGCAAAGTTCAGGGGCTGATGGTTGGTTTTAACACTGTGCCCATGATCTCAGTTAAAGTCAAGCTGGGAGTAGTTAAGGGATCTGGTACAGGCATCTTGTTTACAGTCATTTCTGTGTCCCAGTGTCCCATGAGATATGAGCTTCCAGAGAGGAGGAATCACTTGTTCCGAGCCTTTGTGGCCTTCATATCACCTGGCATGATACCTTTCTGTAGTCAACAGGTATCAGGTGCCTTTTTGTGTTAGAAACAGTGTAGAGTTTGGAACATTTCATGATTTCTTCCCTCAGCATTTCTTTAGTGCTTTTTCTCAGTTTGATCTGCAAATTGTGTTTTATAAGATGTATGATTACCAAGAGTTTTCTCTACAGTCTTTGCAGAAGCTCTACAAATCACCTTAAAACCATAGGGCTGTCTGGAAATGAATTAGGCTAAGACTTTAAAGAATTGACTCTGGGGAGTTTTAATTAGAACTGCAAATTCATCACACAGATTGCTTTGCCATTTGGCGAATCAAACCTTATCCCAATAAAACTGCTACACTTGGCTCAATTACAAGTGTGTGCCTGATCCTTCTCTGTATCCCCACTGGTATCTTATGCATTCTCTAAATATAGTTGTTTGCTATACGTGCTAGATGAGTGCATGCCCGATGATAAGAAATGCTAGTGAAAAATTAACGTCAGAGTCCTTTCTATTTTTGTCTTTGAAGTTCAAAGTTGTTTTCCTCAGAGGAAGGTTGGCTGCTAAAACATAGAAGAGTCAGGTTATTTGTCACAAGTCTCCAATTCCAGAATTTAATGAACAAACAAGTTTGAGATAAATGTCTCTACTTTAAAAGTTTCACACAAACTGGAATTCATTCTGTGCATTATTGACTGTCCACCTAGACACTTAATGTTTTCCTCCACTTGGGATTAAAAAAAAAAGAAAAAGTAGTTTTCACTGTAGCCTCCCCTAAATTATACAATATAGGGATTTTGAAATGACTAGATCTATTCTCTGTGCATTAGGCAAAACTAAGTTTACAAATTTCCCCAAACAGATAATATATCTTGTTTTCAGTACTATTACAGACTGCACAACTACCATCAGTAACCTGTTGTAGTGAGTAACGGCTTATTTCTCATTTAATCTTTCTGACATTTCTTTCTCTTCGTCTCTCCAGTGGAACTTGAGAACAACTGATCAACTTTGTGTAATGACTTTGTGAAGCCATTTCTCTTGCTCAAGAAAAGATATTTAAACTTTTAGGAAATGGAGTTACTGAATTGTATACCCCTACCTTGTAGGACACTCCTATACATCAAAGATAATTAGATTAAAATACAGACAAACAATTTGGATATATATTGTATCTAAACTTGGAGTACAAATATTTGAGATTGAGTCCTGATTCTAACAATTACTATTTAATTTTTAAAGAAATGTAAGATAATCTTAAGTGATAGTGATTCTGGTTTTTAATGAGTAAAATGAAATCATAATAACCCAACAGAGAGACTTTTCATCTATCATGAGATAATATGAAGAATAAAGCACAATTGTTGGTTTCCCAAATATGAACTCTCAAACTCTTTTTCATTTCTCATGTAGCTTTCCAAAATTTTTTATCTTATATTAAAAGGTACCTATCCCCATGTTTGTTTTGTAATAGGAGTGTGTCAGTTTAACCTATAATCCAACATAACTCAATAATAACAGGACAGGAAATTTATACTTGCATGCTTACCCTCTTCATGATGCTGTGAGTTCTTCAAGGTGAGGATTCTACCTTATTAATCTTTATAGCTTCTACTATCTGCACAATGATAGTAATTTAGCAAATATTTATGCATTTAGAAACTGCATGATGAGATTATTTATAATTCAATACTTAAATATTAGTCCGTTACCTGAAGAGAAACTTGATGTGCCATTAACGACTAGTAATTCCTTCTCATCTTTAAGTATATAGAAAGACGTTTTCCTCCCTGTGCCCCAAATACACCTTCATAATTGTCTTTAATTTAGCAATAAATCAGGCCCAAGTTGAGATACAATATGTCCTAAATTCTGGAAACACATCTTTGCCCTGAAGATATAGGTTCATTCTAAAAAAGAAAGAAAAAAAATGGTGCTCACACACAGCAGTGAGAATTATCATTTGACAAAGAATCCAGTAAGATATTTAAAAAGAAATATGACTAAAGGCAGAAAAGAACATTTAAGTGGCAAATATTTCACTCCAGAGACTTAGCTAAAGCATTTGAAAATCTTGGGGCCAATTATGTGAACTCTGGAGACTGCTGGGAGGACAGTTACAGCTATGTGGGTGCTGGAAAAGAATATCTCTTTTCTTTACACAGGCTTCCAGAACTAGTTCTCATGAATGCCTAAGATATTTGGTGTGATGTTTTTAAAGTCATATCGTGAGGTTTTTTTTTTTTTTTTTTTTTCTTTCCCCCTTGCTCTAAGAGCAACTATTGTTCTCTGGAGTTTCTTTTCAATTTGCTTCAGATTAGTGCTTGCTTTTGGATATTAGTAGAAACTTCATAAATTCTTTTAAATTTTTCAGGTTATCATGGGATTTAAAACTTTCCCATTTAAAATGTAACTGCATGTTAAGTTATACCAAAAAAGCCATAAAAAAGGAAATCTGTTTCTTCTGTTCCTTTTCATTGACCTTCTCAAAAGAATTACTTGAGCTTATCTGTCATGACCTGGGCTAGCAAATAAATAAAAAATTTCTCATCTGAAAATCCTTGAGATTCGGTATTTTTATTTTTATTATTTTATTGTATGTTTTTTTCTGGTAGTGGGGATTGAGCCAAGGAGCTCTACCATTGAGATACATACCCAGTCCTTTTTGTTTTCAGATAGGCTCTCACTAATTTGTCCAGGCTGGCTTCAAACTTATGATCTTCCTATCTCCCAGTCCCCCTGATATTATGGCATGCACTACTAGGTTGGGGTAGATTTGGGTATCTTTCACTTTTGGATTAGGTAGACTGATGGTCAGAAAACCTGGGCAAGACCAGAACCCACCAACTAGACAATATTCTTTATGTTGGCACAGCTTATTTGTGATATGTAGGCAATATAAGACCATCTAGACCCAACTGCAGAAATCTCTGATCAATCATAGAGCTGCTTCAGCCATCACAAATGCAGTCTTATCAGTATAGACTCCAGAATCTTGCCAGGGAATCTTCTTGTCATCCCAGGTATAGAGAATATTGACACAGTTAAAATATGTAAACTATAAGATTTGAATGAGAGTGTGAAATACCTGGAAAGATAGATTCTGAGAAGTACTTTTCACAGCAAGGGGAACCTCACAATTAGAGACTGCCCTTCAGAATTTTCAACCCCCTCTGAAAGTTCTTATACCAAGTACAAACCAGGGAAGTAAAACCAGAGTTAACCCCATGACTGGAAATTAACTTGGAATCTACATGTCACTTTTGAAAGGATTCTATATTAAATTTAATGCCAATTCTTGTAGGAAAAACTTTGTAGAATAAATTTTTGGTCAAACTATTTGTTGTAGTCATTTTCTGATTTTTTTTCTGGGAATTATCTTCTCAGCAAGGATTGGATTGACCTGAAGTCACATCAAAATTAAAATAATTGAGCATAGTAGTAGTTTAAGAAAACAATTTCCAGTTTCTGCATCACTTAAGTGCATATTCAGTCACTGTAGTTTTCAAGTTAAGGCTGACAAGGACAGAGCCATAGTTAGGGCCATGGTTCTCAGGGTATGGAATCAATATTTCCTCTGATTCCATAGGTCAGCAGGTGTCTTTCCTAGTACATTCATGGGAAGGGGCCATTCCTGAAGCAGAAAAAGATGTAGAAGTGACTCTGGTAGATAAAAAAAATCTCTAAGTTTTGACCAGATAATAATGAATCCAAGGGTCCAGGAAAGTGGATCCAACTGGTTGAGGTTAGCAAGGTTTAGGGAGGCAGCTAGGAAGAGGGCCAGCACCTCAGGGTGGAGTATAAGATAAAAATCTCTAAACAACTTCATTAGTTAGATTTTCTAAATTTGCTATGATCTTTTTGTTGGCACTATTTATAATTACTAAGTCTTTCAGTCAAATCTTGTTAGACAATTCTGATTTGTCAACCCTATTAAAGATCATAAAGAGAAACAATAGGTAAGAGTGCTGGAGATGATGTCACAAAACTTTGGCAGCAGAGTGGTGTTTCACTCCAGTCAGGTCTTCAGAGACTGCAGACCTGGCTGACATTGTGACTGTAACTTACACAAGGCCCTGTGCCAGAACCATCCAGCTGAGTCAGCCTATATTCCTGATGATGCTTATTGTGTTCTGTGGCTGAATTTTGGAACAATTTGTTACACAATGACAGATAATGAAGGCATGAGAGTATAGAGCTAAGTCCAGAAGGATTGCTAACTATATGAAAGAGACTCCCATCTGACTATCCCAGCTCACTGCCAGCACATCTTTTGATCTTGGGGGTTGGACAGCAATAACATCAGGGATCTTCTTCCCAGATCTTCCCACAAAGGAAAGAAGAAAATGCCTACTTTGGACAATAGAAACACTACCGGAGCGGACCAGGTGGAATCAAGGGTGTGAGCCAAGAGAATCTTTGGGGAATCCATTCAAGAGTAGAAGGAAGTATCTACCAACATGAAGGAAGAGTGGGTTACAGGAGAAAATTGCCTCTCATACATCTTTCACTTCAAAGGAGAGAGAAGAAGGAGCATTCAAGACAAGCAGAATCAGAGGTCATTCAGGAAGGGGGACCTGAGGGCCAGGTGTTTGAGGGGACCTTCTCCAAATAATGTTTCAGTCTTCTGGGAGAAAGAAGCACAAAAGGACATCTGTGTTAATTGGATTTCACATCCTGGCCTAGGAAACCTGTCCCGTTAGGTAGAAAAGGCCATGAAAATACAAAGCAAAAATTTAACTCTAAAAGAATTTTCCTGACAAAAATCAGCCCCAACAGAAGCATGTGGGATGCTCCTGAGACATTAACAAAAATTCTGAAAAAATAATAACCAATGAAAGCAGGGTAGTTTGTGACGGAGTTCTGAGCAGTCCAGTGCGTCCCAGGGAGTTAGCAGTGGCAGTCATGGGAATCAAACAGCCTGTGTGATCTCAATTTAGGAAAGTCTCCCACAGTGATGAATGACAGTAGATTCTTTCTGAACACTTTCCATTTGGGAAGGGTGATAAAGCAGTAGGAGCAGAACTGGGTGAAATGGGTAAAAGATACTGAAGACTGAACTACTGGACAGTATATTCTTCCAGTTGCATACTCATCCAAATCCTCAACAGGAGGTAGACAAGTGGAGAAATGAATATTACTAAATAACAACCTATAGGTACTCTGAGAGGGAAAGAAAATAATAGGAAGGAATACAGACATGTTCTCCCAGCATCAAAAGATGAATTCTAGATTCATTTCTATTCTGGAGAATGGCATTATTTTAAAGACTCCCTCCTCTGTTTTACACATTTGCCAATCAAATTACTTTTAGACTTAAAAGTAATTAATTGATTACACTGTAGAATAATTTTTATGACACAAAATAAGTGGAAATTAAAATTAGGTTGCAAATGATAAGTGTTATATAATTCTACCTTTTTTTTTTTCTGTACCAGGGATTGAACCCAGGCATGCTTAATCACTGAGCTACATCTCCAGCCACACCCACCCTTTTCTTTAAAAAAAAAAAAGAAATTTATTTTGAGATACGGTCTAAGTTGCTTAGATCTCTACTTAATTGCTGAGGCTGGCTTGAAGTTGCAATCCTCCTGCCTCAGCCTCCTGAGCCACTGGGATTACAGGCATACACCATTGCATCCAGCCTATTTTTGCTTTTTAAAAACATGTGTGTTATATGAAAAGATGCTCTATATCAGTCATCAAGGAAGTGCAAATTAAAATCAGAAACTAGGTGCCCCTATATACCTATTAGAAAAGGTAATTTTTTAAAAAGTATAATAATACCACATGCTGGCAATGATGTAGAGCAACTATAACTCTTATTCATTGATGGTGAGAATGCTACTGAAAAAGGTCTAGAAGTTTTAATTTATAATTTTTTCTTTTTACTTTATGAAGTCATGAGACTTTTTATGCTTTATTAAATATAAAGTTTTATAAGGTTAAACACATTGTATTATCTAGTAATATTGGCCTATGTACTTACTCAAGAAAAATTTTAAAACATGTCATATATGTTTCTAGTGGCTTTATTCATAATTGTGTAAACCTAATTTCCTTTCTATTGGTGAATAAATAAACTGTACTACCCATTATTGAATGTTATTCAGTAATAAAAAGAAAGTAATACTAAAGTATACAATTACATGGAGGAAGCTTAGTACATCTATAACATTAAGGAAAGAAAGCTGCATACAACATGATCCCATTTATAAGGCATCCTGGAAAAGGCAAAACACAGCAGAAGAAAATAGACCAATGGTTTCCAGAAGCTGGAGTGAAAGGAGAGTTGGCACTCAGGACACAAAGAAGTTCTTTGGGGGCTGACTATGGACTATATATTTATTGCTTGGACCACATTACTTGTAGTCCAATCATTTAAAAAATTTTTTCATATTATAATGTTTATATATTTTATATAATAATGCCCTGGAATAGGAAAAAATTATCCTTTTTAGCATGTGGTTCTATAAATAGCTTTGATAAATGCATACAGGTATGTAATTACTGCCCAGATATAACTTTCTAAATACTGTTCTCCACTAACTAAAACTAGAGATCCTTAAAAAAAATTAATTCCAAGAATCAAACCAATTCAAGATGAGTCTGAGTGTGGCATATCTTATTGCACCAAGAAAGTTAGGATCTATTCAAAGAATGGTGGAGATGGATCAAAAGGAGACAGGAGGCAGCTGCAAAAGGTTCTTCAGTAGACAATTTAAACATTAAAACAGATAATGATAGCAATGGATTATAATCTTCTGAGAAAAATCAAAACCAATGAGCCCATACTGACATACATGTATACCAACACACAGAAAGCTATTTTTCACACTAGAAAGCCAACTAACAAATATAAGAAACGAAGAAGGACATTTTCAGTGGATACTAAAACAAGTATGCCAAACTTTGATGAAGCACAGGATACTTACGTGCTTTCACAGTGGAGAAAATTAGACACCACCAACCTAAACAGATGATCAAAGTTAATAATAGCAATATTATGCATTTTCTTCTAATACTGAAAAAAGATGAATGGCATTAATGACATACTATCACCATGGTCTTCCTGACAAAATATACAACCTAAATCTAAGCATGTGAAAACTTTGGACAAACATGAGTTCAGAGACAGTCTACAAAATAATGACTGTCTTCTTCAAAACAAGGTTAAGGAAAGCATAGAAAAATAGGACTATTCTGGATTAAGGGAGACATAACAACTAAATATGATGCCAATACTTGAATTGGATCCTAGATTGAAAAAACAAAAAAACCACTGAGCAATATATATATATAAAGCCACAAATATGTAAAGTATATTTGAGACCATTGATAAAATTTTAATTCAAATGATATATTACATAATTCTGTTATATCTGCATTAAATATCCTGATTTTGATCATAGGAAGTGCGCAATAAAGTATTTAGGAGGAAAGAGGGATGAGGTCTCCAATTTTTATGCTTCAGAAAAATATATGAGTGTAAGTGCATAGACAGAATGATAAAACAAGTAGAGCATGATGCAAAATACTGGCAAATCTGGGTAAAGGGTACATGGAAGACCCAGGTACTGTTGCAAATTTAGTAAGTTTCAAATTATGTTATAACAATAAGTTCTAAAAAATAATTTAAGGGATGTTCAGGAGTTGTTCTGTACCAGGCATCTGCGCTCAGTGAGCAAGCTGAGAGGAGATTGGAGATTTTATAACTATTTCTCAGAGGTTATCAGAATATTTACAGTAACTCTCTAATAAGAGAGCTCCTAATAGTGAAATACTCATTCAGCAATGATGGTATCATCTGTGAGTATACATTCCTGTGAAAATGTAGGGAAGCACATATCCAAATGGAAATGTGCTAGATTTTTACCTTATTTCTATACCTTCTTCATAACTTTATTATTCCAAAACAAAATCAAAACCTTAAAAAGGTAACTCATTAGTTGCTCTCTATGAAATTGAGTTGTCTTTTGCACAATTTTGCCTTGTCTCAAGAGTATAAAGCAAAATTGAAGCTAGAGGAGGTCTGGGATTATGAATCAGCTGAGAAAAATCTGTATGGGCATCAAAGTTGGACATATTTGCAAAATATCCTTCCATCTCAGGCTGAGGTCATGTAGAAATAAATTGACAGTTTGGGGACTTTTCTTAGCCCTAGGTACCACCAACTGTTCTTCTATGTTGTTAAAGTTTTATATCAAATAAAGTGAGAAGGGGAAAATTAGTGACCAAAAAAAGTTCATAAAAAATGACACTGGCATGGTGTCATGGAAATAATGCAGAATTTGTTACCAAAATATGTGGGTTCAAGTTTGGCAAACCATGCCCTCTCTATCTTCATTTCCTTAAAACTATAAAAGGACACTGCTTTATGCCTTTACAAATAAGAAGTTCTTGGACAACAAACAAAAATCACTATCCTTTAAGAAAAAATTATAAATTGGACTAATTAAAATTAAGATTTGTTCTAAGAAGACACCATGAAAGTATCCTCTTACCTAGGCAAATCAGTAATATAAACAAATGTCAAATAAGTCATATCCGAAATAAAGAAATCCTATATATCAATAAAAGAAGACAACTCGGTAGAAATAAAGTGGACAAGGGATTTAAACATGGCAATTTGAAAACAACAAATAAAACCCCATTTGACCTGTGAATACATGAAAAGATGACAGATCCCATTGGTGGGATACAACTTAAAATTACAGTGATATAGTAGTACACACAAGAAAGGATAAAATTAAAGACCAAAAGTAGCAATACACTGGTGACAGCCAGAATGAGAACTTTCATATGCTATGGATGGGGTATAAATGAGTACGAATGAAGGAAACCTGGCATTGCTTAGTAATTGTTGAGCAAATTTGTGACTCCACAATTCCACTACTATTTATATCTACCCTAATTTGTGCACATACAAGAAAGTTCATAAAAGCAGTATTTGTATTAGTCAAACCTGGAAACCATCCAAATTTCAATCAATAGTAAATGGATAAATAAGTTGTGGCATATTCATTCAATGAAAATGCTTTATAGCAATGAAAATGAATGAACTGCTGCTGGAAACAGCATCAATAAATCTCAAAAAAATGTCAAATTAAACAAACAAAAACTACAGTGTGTAGGGTACAGATATGTGTAATAAAACTGCAAATAAAAGCACTTCCTGGTGATAACCATACATGCTAGGCCATAAACACAGTTATCAGTGCTATAAGGGCTGCGGTAATGGTAGAAAAGGGCAGGATGGGTGCTTTGGGATCTGGCAGGCATCCTTGACCTGGAGGTGGTCACACAGGCGATCATCTTCATTCCTTGAGCTGCACATGATTTGTGCACCTTACTGTGTGGGGCTTATATTTCATAACAAAGGGATTAAATTTTATTTTAAAGGGCCTAACTTCATCAGAACTATGTACCCAAAATGCTTATTAGGAATCAACCAAGAAATATGAAGTCATTTTAAATTATAATGAGCCATATGTTCATACTATTGTTATTTCTATTGACAAAAAAATAAGTAAGTACCTATAAAGGACAAAAGAGCTCTTTTTAACAATGAAAACACTAGAGCAGCACATCCTCAGCTGAAACACCACGCTTTCAAGGGCACAACAGCTACTGGCCGAAAGCTCTGTTAAAATAAATTCATCCTGTCTAGACCAACACGGCATCAAAAGTGAAAACAGATGACTTAGCTATTTCCTTTTCTTTTTGGATTTGACTTGTAATGCTCATTGATATGACTTTGAGGCAAATATGTGAAGATCGAGACAGAACACTCAAGGTAAGAACAGAAAAGAAAGCAGGAACGACCTAAATGAAGACTGAGAAGAACAACTTAAATTGTGTTTCTTCTGGCTTTTTTTGCATATAGCTGATATTTATTTTAAACAATTACTACATACTTATTATTGTTAACATCTACAATAAGATGAAAAATAATAAGTAGTATTATATGCTGCGCTTCAGAGAATGTTTTCTTAAAATCATTCACTTTCTAAACTTTGTGGAGATCTTTAATTCTGTGTCCCCTATCATATCTAAGTTCCCATTGTCTATTATTTATGAATTCATAACTTAATTGGATAACACTATTCTCTCCTCAGTGATTAAGTGACATACATCAAGACAAGAATTTTTATAGTAGAAATCATATTTACATCTTCTTGGACTTTTTGCCTAGGAATAATCTACAACCTCCCCTTTCTCCCTTTATAACTAATCAGTCACCTGGTAGTTCTGACTGCACAGTTGTGTTACTTTTAAATGTCTTCAGTTCTGCATTTTCCTCCTTTCCCTGACAGTGGTTCAGAAAGTCACTGTTCCCTCCCAGAAGTGATTAAAATGACCTCCTGTTCCTCTGCACAGGCTTGACTGCTTTCTAATCTCTGCCTCCACTAATTCATTCCTCACATGATACACTTTTCAAAACACAAGGTTCAGTCACATCAGTCCTCTCTTTGAAATCCTCATGGCTCATTCCAGCTTCTAGTTTCATCTCCTGCTCAACTCCTCCTCCCTGCTGTCTGCCCCATGCCCCATGAACTCCCCAAACACCATATGCTACAGTCACACTGCTCCTGTGGGCATTCCTCCACCTCAGACTCTCTGTGCCTATCTAAGCTTCCCGTTTCCTTCCTGCTGGTCAAATGACTACTGCTGGCATTCCTGAAGTATTCAATGACTGTTAAGGCTGTGATACCTTAATGGAGATGTGCCTGACTCACCCAGGCAATTAATTGCTTTCTGTTTGGGAATCTCATGTAATTTGTACCTATCTTTATTCTTCAAGAACTGCAGGCCTGTTTGATCTTTGTATCTGAATAATACCTAGCACATAGCCAGTGCTCAATAAAATGTACCTCTTTTCATTTTTCTAATCTTTATAAGTCATAAAAATAGTAGCAAGTGAATAAGGAAATTCTTTGGGGGAGGCCTGGCCATGGTTTCTGCTAAAGGAAAATTGACTCTTTTATTGCAGCCTTTAAGTTGCATAGATATTTAGTAAAAAAAAAAAAAAAAGATTGGAACTTCCACGGAATCTGTTACTGAGGCAGGTACTGGGTACAATAAATCATGGCTCCTTTTTCATGATGCTGTCTGCCTGGTATAATAAGAGCCACCATGATTGGTTCTGAGAAAAGGAGTTTCCCATTTGCCTTCACTCATAGGAAATGCCTAGAATATGCCATGCAGGAAAGGATCAGCTTTTCTTGTTTAATCTTTGCTTTTAAAATAGCTCCTCTCATCATAAATGCTCACAAAAGCATTTCTCAGCTTCTCTGTCACTTGACCTGAGGTTTTCAAAGTATCCCCCAAAGAATTTGATTTGAAGGAAGAAATCTTTACTTGTGATGATATGGAATTGATCCTCCATCACATGTTCTGCTTACTCAGACAGCAGTATTAACCACCATCCTATTAAGTGGCGCCAATTATGTTTGAAAGCCCATCATGTGACCATGGTGCTAGCTAGCCCCCATTTGAATGAAAGCTTTAGATTTACAAGCTTCGTAGGAAGAAAATAACCATAGACTTTCAAATTAGCTTTACTGTTAGCATTTAGTTATTAATGGGCTATACAAGACATGAGAGTAAGATACTCCTTTTTTTTTGAGAGAGAGAGAGAGAAAGAGAGAGAGAGAATTTTTTTAATATTTATTTTTTAGTTCTCGGCGGACACAACATCTTTGTTGGTATGTGGTGCTGAGGATCCAACCCGGGCCACACGCATACCAGGTAAGCGCGCTACTGCTTGAGCCACATCCCCAGCCCCAAGATACTCCTTTTAAGAAAATAATTTTCCTTCTTTTCTAATAAAATCAAATTCCATATACTCTTTGTCCCAATAAGAAGACTTTAGGGAAAAGTTATATGTTAATTATTTAAAACACACACACACACATTAAATTTGCACCTTCCAGCCATATGAAAAGTGAAAAACATCTGGTAAATTATATTCCTACATCTTCCATTTATAGATGATCTGTTTTCTAAGATTTAGAATAATAAAATTCAAAACAACATCATGTTGATGCTTTTAGCATCAAGAAGCAGAAAACTTGAGTTAAAATTGGCTTACCAAGGGGTCCAACAGGCTTCAAACACAGAAAGCCCAGGTCCTTGTTTCTGTAATCTCTTGCCTTTCTCTGCCTGATGGTTTTTGTCTTCAGTCTTCTAACAAGGGGACTGTAACAATTTCAGGTGCCAACTTATACAATTCAATATCTAGGAGATGGGATCACTGTGGCACACGGTATGGCCAAGCCTTTCCCTAAAACCTTCAGGCAAATTTCTACTATAGGAGAATTATGTCACAAATAGGCACCTACACCAGTCTCTGGCCAGGGGCATTAGAACACTTTGATTGCTCAGACCACTCACAATTTAGTCCCTGGAGGTGAGGTCAATAACCCTCAAAGTCCCTAGCCCTGGAAAGGAGGATGGACACCTAAAAAAAAAAAAAAAAAGAAAGAAAGAAAAAAAAAAACCACTGAGTTCTGTTAGGACAAAGAAAGTTAAAAAAAAAAATTGGTTTATGGTTGAGCAATCAGAATCTGCTACAGGGCCAAAGGGTTCCTCATTCTGTGATGTGGAAGAAGAATAGGAAGAGGCCCCAAATACAAAAATTATGAGCTCCTGTATTTTGTCTACAACTTAACTCTGGTTTTAAATTTATCTTTAATTAATATCCATTATCAGGACACATCAAACACAGAAAGATCTGTTCAATACAGATTTTCAACTTAGCAAATAACTGTTAATAGAAAGAGTCCATGAATAGGATTATTTGAATACCAAATAGGGCACATGTTTCCTCCAGGCCCCAAAGATAGTATAAAAACATTACCTTTTGTAATAGTTATTTCATAAATAAAATACAACATTCAGCCCATAATTTACGGAAAAGATAATTTGATACAAGCATAGAAATCTGATGTTTTATGATATAATACTAGAAGTAGAGAATATGTTTTTAACTTAATATTTAGATGTATGACTATTAATTGCACAGTTTGTATTCTAGCATCATGGCTGTTTGCTCATTTATTTGTGTACTCAGATAATATTAATTATCTACATATCTTATGCCAGGTACTAGACAAAATCTGGGAATACAAAATTTGGCAAAAACAGAGTTCTCTTGAACAGAGAGATGCTTTACTCAATAGGCTTCAAAGATATAATCTCTTAGGGGTACCCACATTTTCAAAATCCTTCAAATAAAAACAGATCCTGCAAAAAGTAAGAAAGGGTAAAAAATAAGTGGATGAATAAGCTAAATTTTCTTCACAGGAGACACAGTCTGGTTCATAATTAATATTGTGTTTTAAGAAGTATTTTCTTAAAAGAGTTTTGTAGAGGTGAGTTTGCATTTTAGAGGTAGCTGTTGGGAAATACAAAGCTTGCTCAGTCCCTGTTGCTTTATCTCCATAGATGGTAAGCACTTAATGTGCCCAAACCGATGATATCATTTGCCGTTACACCTTTGTAAATAGTTGTCTCATTATGAAATGGGAATAGAAAAATGAAACAGGGGAATAACCCACAGAATTTAACAAATACACATCTTTCCAGCTAACAAAACATAACTTGCAAAGAATTATATTTGTGTTTCATAAAATGGAAAATTTTACACTGTCAAAAACCTTGGAGGCAAAGGTTACTATTTATAATTAGATACTTTGTATAACTCTTTAGTATTTTATTTTCAATTTTGCTTGACTATTTTATACTGAGAAACATAATGTGAATTCGTTTCTCATTATCCATTTGCAAAACTTACCTGTGAAGTCTGCTTCTTGCTTATTTAGGGGAAAATTTAAAGCAAAGCTTTAAGAGCTGAAAACAAAGATAAAATTTTGAAACTACTCTCTGTGGGAAAGGCATCCAAACAGCAGTTTCTATTTATATGCAAAAACCTTTAAGTTGCCTGATATTAAAGCTGGAAAAATTATGTCAACTCACAGGAAATAGACATGCATTTTTCATATCTGATTCTGCCTAGTCCAATTTGATTAAATAAATGTGTTGCAAAAGCCCAGAGGAAGGTTAATGAAAGTCTGACTGAAGATGGTAGCGATAAGAGTAGAAAGAGGTGAGAAATTGTGCTGCACCAGGTAAAATATGAGCTCCTTAGCATGACATGAAAGGCTCTTCACAATCAGACTTCTGATTGCCTGTCCTGCTTCATTTTCCCCCATTTGGAAGTGTCCTCTTCCTTCGCATCTCCATGCTTTTTTCATCAACATTTACTTTGAATATTTTCAAAGTTAATGTTTTAAGGAATTTAATAGTAAGCATCCATATATCCATTACCTGGATTTTATTTTTTTTTAATTTTATTATACTTATTTTTCCATAAATCTACCCATTCATTTATCCTTTTTCCTATCAAAATACATTGCAGTCACCACTGTGGTCTTCCCCCAACCACTTCAGTATTCATTTTCATTAACTAGAGATCAGTATTTGTTTATGGGTTTTTACTATTCTTTTTAGGTCAGAATTTACATAGAGTAAAATGCACAAATCCAAACTATACAATTCCCTGAATTTCGACAAGTTCATACAGCTGTATAATCCAAACCCCTATAAAATCATTCCAGGAATCCCCTTCATGCCCTTTTTCAGTCCTCCCTAGCCCCAGTCTTTCAGAAGTTTTTTGTTTTTTTGTTTTTTTGTTTTTTACACCAGAGATTAGTCTTGCCTGTTGTATAACTTCATGTAAAAGGAATCATACCAAATATACTCTTCTCTCACACAATATCCTATCTTTGAGTATAGTTGAGTACATCCTATCTTTGAGTATAGTTGTATCATTTCATTTCATTTTTATTGCTGAGTAGTATTCCTTTGTAAAAATACACTTCAGTTTGATTTTCCACTCTCCTGCTGACAGACACCTGTGCTGTTTCCATGTTTGCCTATCACAAAGAAAATTGCTGTGAACATTCTTGTATACATCTTTTTTTTTTTACATGTTTTCATTTATCTTGTTATCATTTGACTTCTAGTGGAGTTTCTGAGTCATAGGGTAGGAATATATATTAAGTCATAGCAAAATAATTGTGCTCTTTTACACTTCACCCCACCAATACTTTTTATTTACTTATTTTTATTTTTTAGTTGTTAATGGACCTTTATTTAATTTATTTTTTTATATGTGGTGCTGAGAATTGAACCCAGTGCCTCACACATACTAGGCAAGTGCTCTACCACTGAGCCACATCCCCAGCCCTAGCCCACCAACATTTTATATTGTCAGTCTTTTTCATTTTAGTCATTTTGAAATGTATGAAGTATCATCTCATTGTGGTTTAATTTGCATTTCCCCTGTGACTTATGATGTTGAGTTCTTTTTCATGTGCTTATCGTGTATTTCTTTGCTTCCTTTTGTGATACTGACATGGCTCCTTTGGTCCCTATCGCAATGCAGCAGGGGAATGGTGAAGTGGCAGGGTGGCAGCCCAGAGGTCTGAAGCACAGGCAGCAAGCAGGTGCTGTGCTGCAAAGTCGGCTACTCCAGCAAGCTCTACGTGGGGAGCCCCCCATAGCAGTGGTGCAATAGACCAGGCCAAAGTCAGTCAGGGCGAGTTGACCTATCACAGCTGGGAAGCCCAGACTATAAACAGTGCAGATGTCCACTGCAGAAGCACACTCCAGGTAGGCGCTGCAACCACACCCCCATTCTGCATGTAATTCAATGACTTCAACTTCCCACTTCCCCAACCAGGGAAAAAATGAAGTTAAGGCAAACCTGAATGGGATTCAGAGCTAACCAATGGTATGATTACTTTTCCAAGCCATAGTTAGCATAACTTTGTACTAATAGCATTGACCCAAGAGCTATATTAACCACTAGACTAGCATACTCCACATTCTGTTTCTATGAGTACTTAAATCCTATTCTTACACTCACTCATCCTGATCTCTGGATTTCATTTTTTGATCAGGAGGCAAAAGCCTGTGAAGAAGAAATTGATGGTGAGCTGCTGAGTTCTATTGCAACATTGGAAGGCACAGCACATCATTAAGAGGTACATCATTTCTTGGCTATAGAGGCCTTCAGCTTGCGCAGACCCCACCTGCCAGCAAAACAGTGAATCAAGTTTCATCTCAAAACTCTGGTTTCAATGTCTGTGAAATCCTTGCCTCTTTATTGTGGAATTGTAGCTCTGTATAATCCTGTTAACCAGTCCTTTATCAAACACTATAAATTTTTTAAATGTTTTTTTCCAGTCTGTGTCTTGCCTAGGTGCTGGGGATCTAATCTAGGGCCTTGCACATGCTATACAGCCCTCTACCACTGAGCTATATCCTTAGCCCTTGCCTCTTTATTTTCTGAATGGTGTCTTTTAATAATGAGAGGTTTTAAATTTTGTGAAGACTAGTTTATCAAATTTTTCTTTTCTGGCCATTGCTTTCAATATCCTGAGAAATCTTTGCTTGTTCCCAAGTCATGAGTCTCTTGGTTTTCCTTGAAAGTGGTTGTTTTAACTTCTGTGTTTAGAATGAAAGTTTCTAACTTTATTTATTTTCTGTGTACAGTATGAGGTAGAGGTTAATATTCTTTTTTTCCTACATATTGACAGGTAGTTATTTCAGAACCATTTGTTGATAAGAAATTATTTTCCCACAGATTGCTTTGGTGCTTTATAAAAAATCAAATTACTTTGTAAATATAAATCTATTTTTGAGCTTTCAATTCTGAGATCTACTTGTTGATATTTTTGCCAGTACCACTATTATTGTGTAGCTTTATAGCAAGTATAAATTATGTAGTGTAAATGTTTCAATTTTTTTCAAATTTGCTTCATCCTTTGTATTTTGATATAAATTTGAGATTCAACTTATCAGTTTCTACTCTCTCTCAAAAAAAAAAAACCCTATTGGAATTGTAATTTAGATGATGTTGATCTATTGATCAATTTTGTGTCTGTGTTCATGGCTTTTTAAGATTTCTTTTTCTTCCTACTTATTTGTATACTAGTCTCTCTTCTGGAAAATCACTTTTTCTGTCTTCAATAAAAGGTAACTCTTATTCATTTTTCAGGATTCAGTTCAAATACTACTTCCTGTCAAGTTTTTCCAGTCAACCTCCTCTAGAGGTACAACTAGTTCCTTCTCCTGAGCTGCATCAAGTTGTGTATACTTTAGTATCACTTGTCATATTGTGTTATGATTGTTTTGGTTGCATTATCTTTATTCCCAAGTAGTCTAAAAGGTGATGGACAAAGATCGATATTTTATTCACTATCAGCTAGTACAGTAACTGGTACATAGTAAACTATCCTTAAATTTTTATCCACTATAATCTTTTTTAAAGAGAGATAGGAGAGAGAGAATTTTTTAATATTTATTTTTCAGTTTTCAGTGGACACAACATCTTTATTTTATTTTTATGTGGTGTTGAGGATCGAACCCAGTGCCCCGTGCATGCCAGGCAAGCGCGTTACGGCTTGAGCCACACCCCCAGCCCCCCACTATAATCTTTGTTGTGTATTTACGCCATACCAGAGGCTACATCTTAGCTAAAGAACACAGAAACAAACCTACGCAGATAAATGAATAAAATAATTGCCGATGATGCGAAGTGATACAGAGATAACAAAACTGGGATAAGGGGTAGTGGGCGCTAGAAAATATATTACAACTAATTCACCTCAGATCATTATAGAAGGGCTCTGAAGAAGTAATGTCAAGCTAAAATGAAGAATTAAAAAATGGAGCATCCATAAAAACCTGTGGGGAAAAGTTTTTCAAGCTCAAAGAACAGGAAATACCCTGAGGTGAAATCAAGTTTAGACCAAGGAAGAAACAATTATTGAGCAATTAAGTGTGTCTAGCAAAAGGTGTCTGGGAAAGCTTTGCAGAGCTGAAACTTGCAAAAATGAGTAGGTGTCATTCTGTCAGCAAAGCCAGAAGGAAAATATTCTAGGCAGTGGGAACTATATAAAGCAAAGAGAAATAGACACTCAAGGGGGAGACAGGTAGGAGATGAGATTACAGAGGTAGGTGAAAGTAAAATAGGTCTTGTGGAACAAAGCAGACTGAAAAGCAGGAACTCTTGTGATAGAAAGTAGTATGGACATTATCCTGACCTAAAAGAAATTTATTCAAGTCAGCAGATGATATAGCATACGCTTTTGTGAAGACTGAGAAAGGAAGCCCTGAGACCACATAAGAGACAGGTGCAGTGGGCAGAGTATGAGATGAGTGACACGTACACCAAGAGTTCTCCAGTGAAATGTATGAAAAGTGGACATCGGTTGACTGTACTGGATGTGCCATAAATAGGTCTTGTTCATTGACTGGAGATAAAAGAATAAGAGAAATAATGATTGCCATATTTCCTGACCTGAGTGTATGATGGGATCATTTCCTACAAAGAAGAAGAGCACATTTGGATAGAGAGAGTTAAGAAGAGAAGAGGCCAGGAATCAGGAGTTCCATTTTGCAAATGTTGTTAAATATTCAAGAAGAGATATCAAGTAGATAATTGGATATCTGAATCTAGAACTCAGGAGAGAGGTGAAAATTGGATGTACTTTGGAGCCAGACACATAAGGCAGGTATCCAAAACCATGGCCTGGATTGATCACTAAAGTAGAAAAGAGGAATAAGGAACAAAGGAGACTGGAGGGAGGGATTATAGTGACAGGATTAATCTGGGAGACTATGATATCAAGGAAACCTAGAGAAGAAGTAGTTTCAACAAAGTATAGGTAAGAGATCAAATAAATGATGGACAGACAGCTGACCTGTAAGAATTCTGCAAGATGAAATTATCTGGTGGCCGTAATTAATACCATTTTAATAGAGTGATATTCATAAAAGTGCAATCATTGTAGATAGAAGAATGATTACAAAGTGAGAAAGGAGACAGATAATATTAACTAAGTTCAAATTTTTCTTTTGAAAGTGCAAAGAAATGCAGTCATCAGAGAGGGACTGAAGTTAAGGAGTTGTTTTATTCATTTATTTTTTTAGCATAGACATTGTTAAGGCATGTTTGTACACAGGTGAAAATAAATCAGCCAGGAGAGAAAGAGTGAAAGAAAAAGAAAATAATTTTTGAATTTTAATTCAATACTATTTTTATTTATTTTAAGGCTCAAATTATTCCAACTTTTATCACTGGAAGCTCTTTGTGGTCAAATCCTGGGTCTTTTTGACATATTTCCATCCATTTTTTAACTATTCATCTAAAGTATAATAAATGACACCACAAAGAAAATGTGTTATATATAAGCTAAACACGTTGGCATCCTCTAGAACTTGAATTTGGGTTAGCAGTTACCTTTAATTATGCTATTCTGGCAACAAATGCTTCCTGATACTACCATCTATACTTCAACTTTTATTTTCAAAGAATGGGGTTCCTTGAATTTTCAGCTACAAATAAAAGAATTGAAAATGATTGATAGAATATTGAGCATTCCCTATGTCTTTTCTCCTGGAACCCTGTGAGAAACGTGAAAATAATGCTTTTTTTTTTTTTTTTTTTTTTTGCTTTCCATTAAAAAACAATAGTACCGTAAGCATCTACTTGATTGAGAAACATGACATTGTAAAAAGGGCCTGTTGGTCTTGGTAACTTGTTGCTTTAGAAATTCTAGAACAGCACTGCCAAGTACTCTGTGAATGCCTTTCTAAATATTTATCTAAAGGGTTCTAGCAGAGGATTCTCTGTGCGATCAGGCATTCATGATCATGACTATAGTAGCAGTCATGCCATTTTCTGGGGAGAGATGCAAATGTGATGAAGATATTTGCATCATCTACAATTAGTTCAGAAACAAGCCATAAAACTGAGGTGGAAAAAGAACAAATGAGTTTATTTTAAAATTTACTGTTTTGATGGATTTGTAATTTTAATAGACTGGAAAACACTAACAACTAAAAAGTGCCTACTTTGTACTGGGCATAGAACAGATACCTTCTCCCTTAATTTTCATGATCTTAGAGGTTAAATCTTTATTCAGGGTCATTTGCATTGGAATTTTTGATATGACAGAAAATCTAAAACTATACTGACTTAGTGTTTTAGTCACATTTTTCGTCACTGTGATAAAATATCTGAGAAAACCAACTTAAAAGAAAAAAAAGATTTATTTTGGCTCCTATTTTCAGAGATTGCCATCCATGGTCAGCTGGCTCCATGTGTGCTTACGGTGAGGCAGAATATCATGGCAGGGAGGTGTGGAGGAGCACAGCTGCTCACTTCATAGCAGAAGTGAGTTTGGCGGGTGTAGAGAGACAGACAGGCACAGGAGACAAGATGCACCCTCCAAACCCACTTGCTTTAACTTTGTTTCACCTCCTACAGTTTCTGTCAACTCTCAACAGTCAATTCAGCTACAAATCTATCTGTGGATTAATCCATTGACGAGGTCAGATTCCTCATGATCCAATCACTTTCCAAAAGCCTCACCTCTAAACATTGCTGCATTGGGTACCAAGCCTTCAACACATGAGCCCTTTGGAGACTATTTCAAGGATAAATGACAACACTTAGATAGAAGTTTAGTTTTCCTGTGTAAAAAGGATAAAAACATTGAAGAAATTAGGGATAGAAGGAACCTAAATAAACATTATAAAGCATATAAATGAAAAACCCAAAGCCAGCCTCAAAGTAAATGGAGAAAAATTGAAAGCATTTTTCTTAAAATCTGGGACAAGACAAGGATATTAACTCTCACCACTCCTATTTAATATAGTGCTAGAAATTCAAGCCAGAGCAATTTAGGAAGAGAAGTAAATAAAAAGGATGAAAATAGGAAAGGAAGAAGTCAAATTATCACTGTTTGCAGATGATATGATATGACACCTAGAAAATCCAAAAAAAAAAAAAACTCCACCAAAAGGCTGCTAGAGCTAATAAACAAATTTGGCAAAGTAGCAGGTTACAATGAGTCTGCTGGGAAAGAAATCAGGAAAACAATTCCATTCACAATAGTCTTAGAAAAATAAAATGCCTAGGAATAAATCTAATCAAGAAGGTAAAATACCACTATAATGAAAATTATAGAACATCAAAGAAAAAAATTGAAGAAGACCTCAGAAGATTGAAATCCTCCCATGTTTATGGATAGGCAGTATTAATATTGTTACAATGGCTATAATATCAAAAGCAATATATAAATTTAATGCAATTCCCATTAAAATACAAATAACATTCTTCACAAAATTAGAAAAAAAACAGTCCAAAATTCATTTAGAAGAATAAAGACCCAGAATAACCAAAGCAATTCTAAGCCAAAAAAGCAATACTGGGGTCATCATAATATCTGACTTCAAATTATACTATGAAAAAACTACATGGGGTCGGGGGGTGCTGGGGTTGTGGCTCAGTGGCAGAGCACTTGACTAGCATGTGTGAGGCACTGGGTTCGATTCTCAGCCCCATGTATCAATAAATAAATAAAGGTCCACTGACAACTAAATATATATATATATATATATATATATATATATATATATATATATATATATATATATTACATGGTACTGGCATTAAAAACAGACACAGAGACCAGTGGTACAGAATAGAAGACACAGAGATAAACCCACACAAATACAGTTATCTGATCCTTGACAAATGTGCCAAAAATATACATGGGAGAAATGATAGCCTTTTAAACAAATGGTACTTGAACAACTGATTATCCATACATAGAAGAATGATGCTAGACCCTTATCTCTCACCTTGCACAAAAATCAACTCGAAATGGATCAAAACCTAGGAATTAGACCAGAAACTATGCAACTCCTAGAAGAAAACATAGGGCCAACACTCCAGCATATAAGTACTTTCTCAATAGGACCCCTAAACTCAGGAAAATAATGCCAAGAGTTAATAAACAGGATGGCATCAAATTAAAAACACTTTGTTTCCAACAAAGGAAACAATTATGAATGTGAAGAGAGAATTTACAGAATGGGAGAAAATCTCTGTGCTAGCCATTCTTCTGACAGAGGATTATATAAAGAGCTCAAAAAATTCACACTAAAATATCAAATAACACTGTCCTTGAAATGGTTTTTCCAAGTGTTCATGGGATGTGTGAGAAAGCTCTCTCTAGGGTTTCTGTTATGGTATATAGATGTGGTTTGTCTTCTAAAGATTTGTGTGTTGAAAGGTTGGTGGCAGTGTTGAAAGGTTGAACGGGAACTTTCAGAGGTGAGGCCTGGGGGAAGTCCTTAGTTCACTGGGGATGACCTCAGAAGGAATTCAGGTAGTTCTCCTGTCAGCTCTGAGTTCTCAAGAAAGGGTTGCTATACGACAAAACAAGTCTGACCACACCCCAGATCATGCTGTCTCCCTGTCTGACAGCATGATCTTTCACTCTTGAACATGCTGCCCTACTATGTTCCTCACCAGAGCTGGACCAATGTTGGCACCAGGACCTTGAACCTCCACAACTATGAACCAAATAAACCTCTTTTATTTGCAAACTACCCAGCCTGGGTATATAGCAATGGAAAATAGACTAGTACGGTTTCTAACAAAAAAGGTGTGGCAAATAAGGCTCAAATAAATTTCCCCAGGTTCTTCCTGAGGTCTCTCTCCCAACATCTATGCAATGTGAATATTGACTGTCCCTTGAGCAACATGTATGGACTGACTCCAGATCTTGTATTGAACTGAACCTCTCTAGGCCACACTTCTGAGGCAGACAGCCATTGTCATTACCAGACAGATGAGGTGATTTATTGCTATGACCCTTTGAAATGCCTCTGGTATGTTTACACCCACAATAGGAAATACTTCTGAGTTAGACTCAATATTGACAGTCAGCATCACTGACTTGAAGAAACTCATGTTTCTCAAAGGGTACTGAAACTGAGTCATCATCCTATAATCTGGTAAGTTTTTTTGGTCTACCAAAAGCATTTCATGGATTAAAGTAATTAGGTGCTTCCTTGTTATTCTTTTTTCTTGAATATTTATTTTTTAGTTATAGGTGGACACAATGTCTTTATTTTATATTTATGTGGTGCTGAGGATCGAACCCAGTGCCTCACGCATGCTAGGTGAGTGCTTTACCTCTGAGCCACAATCCCAGCCTCCTTGTTATTCTTTATCTTTGCCTTAGGTGCCTTTTAGCAGAGATTGATCTACACTTTCATGTAGAAAGTTCAGTGTTCTCCATGTAGAAGGAAAGAGAAATGAAGAAGTGGGGTTTTTTTTAGTTAATTTATGTTTTATCATAAATTGTCAGCAGTGAATGTATCTTTCTTGTTCTTCTATTCTGGATATATGTTTATACATGTATGTGAACATGTATGTAAACACACATATGTGTATGTATGTATGAAAATGAGAGTGAACCTATATACTTGTATAGATATATACCAGATACAGATACTAGATGTAAATACATAAATACTTATTTATATGTACATATAGGACAGCATACACATATATTATTTTATTTCTTAAACAAGTACATATATGTCAGCAGATAGACAAATAGAGAAACCCAGTTTGACATCCTTAGCATTTTTACCAAATCTCAACTCATTACAGATTTCAAATATTATATTTGTCAACCCTACCATTATGATTATCTTTTATTAATGATTCAACACTCTGCATCACTCATTTGAACCATTTGCAAATTGCACTAAGTTCAAATGAAGATAATGTATAGTTTATAGCTTTTAATACAAACCTTTGAAAAAGATTAAAAAGACTTTTTTAAAAAAAATACTGTCCTTGAAGGAGAAAAGGAGTATATCATTGAAATGTAGCAAAAGGAAATGGTGGCAATGAGGAAAGGCAGTTGTTTCCTACTCAGGGTAGAATGCTTTTCAAAAAGAGTTTCAGAGTGCTCAGTTTTTATCTCCATTTTTATCTAATGTAATATATTTAATTTAGGCTAGATGTAGTGGGAGAAAGCCTGTAATTTCACTTTGGGAAGCTAAAGTTTGAGGATATCACATTCAAGGCAAGCCTGGGCAACTTAGCAAGACCCTGTCTCTAAATAGAAAATTAAAAGACTTGGTGGGGGGCCATGAGCTCAATGGTAGAGTATCCCTAGGTTCAATTCCCAGTACTGCAAAAGAAAAAAAAAAAAGTAGTATTCCAAGAAGAAGGGAACAGCAGTACTTATTTTGGGAAATGTCTTTGCCTTGAATTCCAACCAGGTGATGATTCTAATTGAAGCAGCCAACAATGGTACCCAAATCAATATAGTGATCACATGTTGTATATTGGGTCAATAAGAGTTTTCTCCCAGGGCTTTTCTCATTGGAATTAAGGGAAGAGAGATTCTTCTTTGAAGACACAGGGGAAACAGATGTGCCTCACAACATCATGGCCACTTAGACAACTCATTTGAGACAGTACCACTGACACACAGAGATGGAGATGATAGTGTGTAACTACATAGATCTAGAGAGTACTGAGACTTCTATCATGGTCTCTTGGATTGCTGCAGAGGACATGAGGTCGACTGTCATGTTGTAAAGATACTCAAGGAATCTCATGAAGAAACTCCCATAGAATGTGCCCAGATCCAGCATCAGCATGTCTTCATATGAATGAGTCACCTTGGAAGCAGATCCTTCAGCTCCAGTATACTTTTGGAATGACCTGAAACTCATGAAAGACCTAATTCAGAAACAACCAAGTCACCCTCAAATTTATGGAAACTATAAGAAATAATATTTATTATTATTTCAAGCTATTAGTTTTAGGGTAATTGTTATCCCAAGCAATTTTGTTATAATTCAACCAGTCTTATTAGGTTATTAAAAGAAAAAAAATGGAGAATAAGAAGGCTAAGATAATAAAGTAGTTTGTATCCAGAAAGTTGGCAGGCATGGATACCTAGTATTCCTATCTCCCATCTGCCTGAAACAACTGGGTTACATAGATTAACCTTCACCATGACAGAAGCTAATGTCTTATTGTAGAAAAAAGAAATCAGCTCATTCAAATTCCATTTCTTTTGTGTGTGTGTGTGTGTGTGTGTGTGTGTGTGTGTTGCTGGAGACTGAACCCAGGGCCTGTGCATGCAAGGCAAGCACTCTACCAAGTGAGCTATATTCCCCAGCCCCCCAAATTCCATTTCTTGACAAAGAATAATCCAGTAGTTTAAACATGATTCTATATTGACACAAACACACTTGTAGTAACTTATTGTAGACATTTAAACATATTTTCCCTACTGGTGAATATAGTGAAATAGGTTCATCAAATAGCACCAATCTTCTATTTTTCTTTACTTTTATTCCAAAGGTTCTCTAGTTTTGATAATTATTACATACTTTCTTTCTTTTGGAGTCCAGTTCAACCTCCTATTCAAATGGTGACTCAGCCAAGAGTGCAAGTGGCTGTTCCTCTGGTTTGATGTGAGGAAAGTGCTGAAAGTCCTCATGTGTCTCTGTTCATTGCCCCAGGGTTAGCTAAAGGGTGGCATCACATACCTTCTCTGTACTTGATTTCCCTCATCTACCTAATAAGTGTTTTGAGCCAGTACGACCTTATAATTCTATAAATTTGGGAAAGCCATTGAATTTTGAATCTTCAGTTATCCATTTTATATATTAGCAAGCCAGAAAAATCAGAAATACTTTTGTATGTTATATTAGCTTTCCATTTCTGTGACAAAAACAACTTAGAGGAGGAAAAATTTATTTTAGTTCATGGTTTCAGAGGTTCAGTCCTTGGTCGGCCAACTCCATTGCTCTGGACCCATGGTCAGGCAGAATATCATGGTGAAAGCAACTTGTGGAGGAGCACTACTCACCTCATGGCTGCCAGGAAGCAGAGAGAAGGGGAATGGACCACAGGGAAGATGCATCCTTCCAGGGAAAGAATGTAAATGACCCACATCCTCTAGCCATGCCCTACCTGCCTATATTTACCACACAGGTAGTCCATGCAAACTGGCTGGACTAGCTAGGTGACAGCTCTCACAATGAAATCATTTTACCTCCAAACATTCCTGCTTTGGGGAGACATCTCATATCCAAACATATCATGTGAAAGGCTATAAACTTTTAGTTACATTTGTGTTCTTGATATCTGGACTTGTGTTTTGCATGATGATTTCATTGTTTTAGAAAGATTCACGAAAGGAAAAGTATCAATAAGGTAAAATTAATGTCTTAAAATGCTCTTAAGAAAAATGTAAAAGCCAGGAGTGATTCATATTCATGGAAATGATTATACCTTATGTTTGAAAGACAATATTTTTCAGGGAATTATAATTTAAATTACAACTAAATTACATGTTAGATAATATGTGTGAATAATCCAGTGAGGTAATATCTCTTCCTTATGTTTTTACTAATTCCTTGATTGTACAGTGAAAAATTTCCAAACACTGAATTTTTATATCAAAAGTATAGTTTAATATCTATAATACTTATAAATATTTCTAGAGCAAACCTTCTATGTAAATCTTAGCATCTTATTTATAAAGTTTCTGAAAATCCTACTAATGTAATCAGTAATGAAAGATTAAACCATAAATAGTAAAGTTTTACTGCTTAATATTTGATGGAGAAGGGGAACTTATTTTTTACCTAGTTGCAATGATCCTGCTACATTGCATGCCATATTTCTATACATCCACACTTCAAACCTCTGAAAAAGCTACCACTATGCCCATTTCTTAAACAGAGTGGTAAAATAAAGTTATTAATTTAATGCATTTTGACAGAGCAAGAAAGAGGAGGAGCTGAGATTTGAACATATATCTTTAAAGTTTTTAAGAGTTTTGTTCAACTATGAAACCTTCCTGCAGCAAAAACTATGTAAAATATAAAACAAACTCCTGGATTGTCTGATTGAGCAGATGGTTCTGCTGCTCCATTTCTTTTCCTGACTCTGCCCCCTCCCACCGCCCTTTAACATCTTTAGTTTGAAAACTACAACATGATTCCATGATGCCCTCTTATTCTAGTCTTTCTAAAATCAACAATCCCTGTTTAATGTACCAAACCATTCTTTCCTAACAAGAGTATTCAGCAAACCAGAGTGACACACTTTTGTAAGATCATGTTTGCCAAGCTTTAGATACTATTATACAAGGTGGGTAAGATGATGGCAAAGATGATGAAAGCAGAGTCTGCTCTATACAAACAGTGTGCATTTGTTTAGTTTCAAAGTTAAACAATGAAATGTGTGCAGGCCTTTAAGACTCCTAGATTCATTAGTTTGGGCAGTCTCACTGCTGTTTCACTCTGAAAAGCATCAGAGTGGTTCTTTGTAAGAGGTTCCTTATATGGGTGTGTTACCAAGCTGTTGCTGTTGTTTTTGCCACGTAGCTCTGCTAATTAGACAGGCAGCCACCTGACCTTAAGACCAATGGCCTATGATGAAGCGAGGCACAGGAGGAGTGTGCTTTCTTCTGTCTCACAGTTTGAGTAGGGAACATCCAGGGAGGGTCAGCATTGGGTAAGTGCGGAAGTGGAGGGAAAGAAGACAGGAAACAGAAGGCATGAGTAAGCAAAGCCATGAGGTGGAGGGAAAATGAGTGGAGTGTAGTCAGTAGCAATAATTGGAAAAATAAGCAGGTAGAAAGAAACAGAGACAGAAGAGCTGAGTCATGTGCATGACAAGGAGCCAAGATTCCCTGTGAGGTCACCAGAGGGTAGGTTATACTACTAGACTACTCTAGGATAGGAGATATTGTTCATTTGAAGCTGAGTGGTTAAAACTAACTCTTTTTCCCTGAGCCTGCCAGTAAGACCTTTAGCTATTTTTCCTACTTCTTCTCATATCCTTTCTAAAAACACTTGCAATTTTAATTGAGCCAAGTGATCATTTCTCTGTTCTTTGCACCCAAAAGAGTCTAACACACTATTGAAAGAAGCTTACACAGTGCCTAGAACAGGCTAGGAACTCCATATAGCATGGCTATTAGTATTTAAAAACAAAACTCTTACAAGCAAAATCAAAACCTGCATAATAAATCTAAAATCCACAAGTCACATTGGTTTGGATTTTCAGTTAGAAAGTCTTTTCTCCCTTTTGCTTTCAAGGGTTTTGTTTTGTTTTGTGTTTTTGTTATTTGTTTTATTTCTTAAATTCTAGAAGAAAGGCCCAAACTGAATAAGTTTAGGTGTGGAAATAAAACACATGTTCTTATAATTTGGGAGAGATGGATGAATCTCTTGGGATATGGAGTTTCACAAAATGTTTTGAAATCTTTTTCAAATATTATGGGCTTGGCAAAAACAAAATGGTTTTCTAAATAAAGCTCTCTTTTTAACATTCAAATGGTCTCAAGGAAAATGTAACATACATATTTCTGATGCATTTTATAATTTAGTATTGTTTAGTAGGAATTGATCAATGCTTAAAAATTTATAAGTAATTGAACTCAGAAATGTTTTTGGATAGCAAAACTGTCTTTTGAGAAACAGGTTGAATTAGATGTTTTCTTAAAAGGGTCTCAGTAGTTGGCCTCACACCAAATATTTTTTTCTTCTTTTTTTGCAACAGAAAAATGTAATCTCTGAGTAATCTTCCTTTCTTCTAGTTCTGAACAAAAAGGTAATAATTTAAATTCTTAAAAACTGATGGACAATAAGGAAGTAACCAACCAATCAATCATATTTTTAATTTAGGTTTTTTTAAGAAGGGAAGGGAAAGAGAGAGAGAGAAAGAGAGAGAAGAAAAGAGAAAAAAACTACTGGGATGTTAAATGATTATAGGTTTGTGAACTAAATAACATATAATCAGCAACCAAAATTTATGATGAAATGTGTTAAATTTAAGAGTGACCCAAAGACTCAGCAGGTATAAAACTATCCTTTGACCCTACTCCCTTGAAAACTATTCTTATCCTTATGAGTATTAAAATAGCCATCAAACTTTACTAAAATTATATCATGATTGTCTCCTTTCTCCTGCACTTTAAACAATGTGATGGTAGGGTCCATGCCTATCCTGTCCCCCATTATCCTTGCAATCAACATAATACCCAGCAGAGGCATTAATTACTCTTTCTTATTAACTCAAGAAAACATCATAATACAGTTATGTCTAGGAGTTAAAGTATACTCTGGAATCAAATTCAGTAACTTTTTTTTTTTCATACCAGGGATTGAACCCAGGAGGGCTTAACCACTAAACCACCTCACCAGTCCTTTTTTATTTAGAAAGATGGTCTCATTAAGTTTCTTAGGACCTCAACAAGTTGCTGAGGCTGGCTTTGAACTTGCAACCCTCCTGCCTCAGCCTCCGGAGCCACTGAGATTACAGGTATGCATCAAGGTGCCTGGCCTCGGTATCATTTTTGACATCTATACTGTAAAGTGGTTATGGTAATTGCATCTTTCTCACTGAGCTATGGTGAGCATTATGTGGGAAAAAAATAATAACACGTATTGACCTTGGTATGGTGCTTGGTGTATTGTTAGTGTTCAAAAAGTATTTGCTATTAAAGTAATTTTAGTTCCCTATAATAATTAATCTAAGCATGTTTTAAAAGTAAGCTTCATAAAAAATGAAAGTTTTTTTAAACACACACATTGTGGTTTAGTCATGCACATTTTCCAGCATAATGAAGCAGTATAGATGATATTCTCTTGAAAATCGACTTTTTTTTTTTTTTTATCCCCAGTTGGCTGAGTGGTTAGTCTGACCATTTGTGAGTCCTTTGATCATTCTTGTTTTGGGATAAATTTGGTTGGCTATGGAGCTGGCATGCCAAAAAATTTTAAGAGTTGTAATTCTAGTTTCTTCTAGCCTACTAAGCATGTCAGTTGTCTTTAAAAATGGCCATGATTTAATGGCTACATAGGCAAGAATTCCCAGAGCAAGTATATTTTTTTCTGATGCTGGCATGGCTCTGACCCTGAACAGAGTGTAATAGGGTCCCTCTAGGGCTATGGACACTGCCCAAGTGTCCCTTGGACAGATGACACAGAGACTGAAAGGTTATAAATAAATGGCTTGTACATCCGGGAATGACAACAGCCTTTAACCAAACCCAGTCACACAGCTAGAGGACAATGGTAAGAGCTAACATTCTTTTGAATACTTATCAAGTATGTTTTATAAAAATTATCTCTAATTCTTACAAGAAATCTATGAAAGCAACTCTGTATTTCCCATTTCAAAGATAAGGAATTTGAAACTTGAGTTGACTAAGTCACTTGCTCAAAACTCACATATTCAAAATTACTAGGCAGTACCATTTCCATAATTTTTTTTTCAGTGCTGAGGATCAAAGCCCAGGTCCTCCCATATGCCAGGCAAGCCCTTTGCCACTAAGCTACACCCTAGCCCAATTTCCACAATTTTTATGTAAATTTAAAACTTTTAAAATATAAAGTTTATCTTTAAAATCAAATAAAAACATTTTCTTGGTAAATGGAAATTCTCTGAAGAAAAGTTTGATTAAAAAATGAATTTTTTAAAGCATAGAATCTGAAAAAAAAAATCCACTGGGCCTGACAATAAACCAGTTCTGTTTTAAGGCACAGAGCCTATGCCTGCTTCCTTCCCACTTGTTGCATATAGAATCTATAATAAGACAGAAACCATGATGTGGACAGGGATCTTTTTTTTGGTGCTGGGTTGTGCAGCTCATTCACTATTCTAGCTTTACCACTCAACCCAATGCCTAGAATAAAATAGTGCACAATAAATGTGTCTTGAATGAGTAACTTAATGCCCCCATCTCCCTGAAGATCTCTGGGAAACACATGGGTATGTATCATTAATTCATCACATTAATAATGAATTATAATGATTGGTCATCATTTTTGCTAAGGTCTTGTTAGCACAGTGCCGGAGCTCACTGCTCCAAGGGCAGGACTGATCTTTTGATGGCATATTGAGCAATATGAGGACTACTGAGAGCTAATGCCTGCATCTCACCCCCATGGTCCTCACATGAGGACATTTAAAAGTTCTCTCCATTCACTAGCCAGACTGTTTAACTTGCTTTGTTTTAAAAATTGATCTTTTAAGTGAATAAATGCTTAAAGAGGTTAATAAAGAAAACGTCCCTTATTGCATATTTAGGCTTAAGGAGAAAGAGAATTCAAATAAAGGAGGTTGTGGCAGCTAAAGGGCGACCTTCTGGAGCTCAGACCAGAAAAGCCAAGGAGCACACTGCTGGAAAGCCAGGAGTGAGCTTGCACCTGTGGATGTCATGAGGGCTCAACCACAGATATTGAGTTCCTACTCAGCAGCTTCATAGAGAGCATAGCTGAAAACATTCGGCATTTGGTTTTTGGGATTGGCTAACTTCACTTAGCATTATCTTCTCCAACACCATCCATTTACTTGCAAATGCCATGATTTTATTCTCTTTTATTGATGAGTAATATTCCATTGTGTATATATGCCATATTTTTAATCCATTCATCTACTTAAGGGCATCTAGTTTGGTTCCACAGTTTAGCTATTGTGAATTGTGCTGCTATAAACATTGATGTGGCTGTGTCCCTGTAGTATGCTGTTTTTAAGTCCTTTGGGTATAGACCAAGAGGAGGGATAGCTGGGTCAAATGGTGGTCCCAGTCCCAATTTTTTCAAGGAATCTCCATACTGCTTTCCATATTGGCTGCACCAATTTGCCGTCCCACCAGCAATGTATGAGTATACCTGTTCCCCCACATCCTCACCAACACTTATTGTTGTTTGTCTTTATAATAGCTGCCAATCTGACAGGAGTAAGATGAAATCTTAGAGTAGTTTTGATTTGCATTTTTCTAATTGCTAGAGATGATGAAAATTTTTTTCATATATTTGTTGACTGATTGCATATCCTCATCTGAGAAGTGTCTGTTCATGTCCTTGGTCCATTTATTGATTGGGTTATTTGGTTTTTTTGTTTTTTGGTGTTTAGCTTTTTGAGTTCTTTATATATTCTAGAGATTAGTGCTCTCTCTGATGTGGGAAGGGTAAAAATTTTCTCCCAAGCTGTAGGCTCTCTAGTCACCTAACGGATTGTTTCTTTTGCTGAGAAAAAACTTTTTAATTTGAATCCATCTCATTTATTGGTACTTGATTTTAATTCTTGTGCTATAGGAGTTTTTGTTTTCTCTAATATAAGAAGTCTGATTCATAGTGGGGTAGGGAGGGGTAAATGGGAGGAATAGATGAACTCTAGATAGGGCAGAGAGATTGAAGGAGAAGGGCAGCGGCATGGGGTTAGAAATGATGGAGGAATGTGATGAACATCATTATCCAAAGTACATGTATAAGACACAAATTGCTGTGAACATACTTTATATATGAAAAAAATATGCTCTATCTGTGTAATATGAATTATAATGCATTTCCACTGTCATATATAAAAAAATCAAAAAAAAAGAAAAGATGGATGAGCCACTTTTGCTTATTCTAAAACCGGGACACATTCCACTCCATTGTGGGACAAACAGTGGCAAACTTTTAAGATGGTTCTACCCTTAGGCACCCAATTTGGCCAGAGCAAACACCATATCGGTCCTGTTCACTAGTGTACCTTGAACATCCAAAAAAGCAACTGAAACAAGGGATGAGTAGAAGATATCTACACATATCTTGAAGAAGGGCTTGAATAAGTGTTGTGATTTCGATATGAGGTGTCATACAAAACCTCATGTATGAGACAATGCAAAAAAAGTTCAGAGGTTATGAGAGTTTTAGCCTAATGAGTGCATTAATGCCCTGAGAGAAATCAACTGGATGATAACTATAGGTAGGTAGGGTATGGCTGTAGGAGGTGGGTCCCTGGGGGTGTGCCTTTGAGATATATATTTTGTCCTTATTGAGAGGAGCTCTTGCTGCTTCCCGGTACCATGTCCTGAGCTGCTTTCCTCCACACACTCTGCTGCCATAATGTATGCCTTACCTCAGGCCTTAAGGAGTGGAGCCAGCCATCTATGGACTAAGACCTCTGAAACTGTGAGCCCCAAACAAACTTTTCCTCATCCAATTTTCTTTCAGGTCTTTTTGTCACAGCAGCAGAAAAAAAAAACTGACTAAAACAAAAAGTAAGCCATACTTTGCTTAAAATACTTGAGACTGGGTGATATATAAAGAAGTTTATTTTTCTCGCAGGGGTCTCATAGTCCGAGATCAGTCAGCCTCATCTGTTTGGCCTTTGACTGTGTCACAACATGGCAGAGAAGGAAAGAGAAGCAAAAAGGGATGACTTCAACTTATAAAAACCCAGTTTTGTGAGATTTCACTCACTCTGTGATACCAGTATTAATCCCTTCTAAGGAAATACTCCATGACCTAATTACCTTGCACTAGGACCTATATTTTCAAGTTCTACCACCACACTAGGGGCTAGGCTAGTGGATTTAGGGCTAGCCCATGGATTTAGGAGACACTCAGATGATATCCAAACCATAACCAATACTACAGGCAGTGTTTCCATTGAACATAGAGAAGTAGTTATTCAATTCAACAATATTTATTGAATACCGGGCATTAAGCAAAACTGGATTGAAATGGGGTCGGGGGTCAAAACATTGAAGGGACAAACAAATGGAAAACACGTGGTTAAACAGGTCTGAGAGAAGCAGCAGAACACTTAAGTCTCAGACAATAAGACACATAAGGGCAGGGATTCTGTTGTCTTTTTCCCCCACTGCTATATCTTTAGAACCTGATAAAATGACCAATACATAATAGACATCCAGTTAATATTCACTGAATGGTGAATGAATTAACAAGTCAGTGAATTGAGCTTGTCCTAAAGAAGTTTACACTAGTAAATTGAAGATCACATGATAGTAAACAATCCCATAGAGATAAATAATGTGGCAGCAAGAACCCCAGATCCAGTCCTGGGGTAGTTTGAGAAGACTGACAGGATTTTGGTCTCCCCAGTTTTCCACAGGCTGTAATAAGACAAGGAGGGTTATGAAATAAATGTTTCTATCGTCTAGCCATATAGATCTGCTTGGGAGACAAAATGTTGTGCCAGCTGTGTGAGGTGGTGCATGCCTGTAATCCCTGCTACTTGGGAGGCTGAGGTAGGAGGATCTCAAGTTCCATAACAGTCTGAGAAACTTAGCCAGACCATGTCTGAAAAAAAAATGGACTGGGGATATATTTCAATTGTAGAGCACCTCTGGGTTAAATCCCCTGTACCCCACCCCACCCCACCCCACACAAAGGTTTTTGAGCCAACTTGGACTTTTTATCCTCAGTTGTTGCTAGTGTGTGTCTAATTTGTTTCTCTTCATTACTGGCCTTAAATGTGTCTGTTTTCCTTTTATGATCTATCATGTGACTCTAAGCATAAATTTTTGTAAATAATTTTAATATTTTTCTTTTCTCATTGGTCTATGCAATGTCCTTTCTGAGCAACTGTTAGAGTGAAGTAAAGAAGGAGAACAGAAGAAATGGTATAGGTTCCAAGCAGAGGTAGAGAATCTATGGGTTACTCACTAGGAATGCTAATTTCTGAAAACTCTTCTAAATACGGGAAAATTTCCTGTTAGAGAACAAACTAAAAATCAGAAGTAAGGTTGTCATAGTCTTTTACATGAAATAAAGTTGAGGGCCAAGCTCAATTGCCAGCTACACTTTCTACTTTATGCTGTTATGAAGTAATTTCTGGGCTTGGGGATGTAGCTCAGTGTAGAGTGCTTGCCTACCCTGTGCTGGTTTGATCCCTAGCACAGCAAAAAATAAAAAATCGTGTTCAATTTTTTTTAAAATATTACTTTAAGAGAAATTTTCAACTGCAAGGATAACTCCGACTCTAAGCATATTGTTAGCTTGCACAGATTCCTCTGGGAGCAATGCTTGGATGGTGTGCTATATTGGGATTCTTGAAATGCTCTCTGTATGCTGATGATATTAGTTGACATACATGAGTGATGTTGCTTAATCTGCAAATAATAGACAAGAAGAATCTTTTGGACTATTAACATTTTCACGATGGAAAATGCAGAACGTGGTTTATAAAATTTTGGGCAATATGTTTATCTCTGTTAATGGCACAGATGCTTTGCAACAAAGACTTGCTCAATATACATTGAGGCTAGCAATAGTCATACATTATGTATAATGTTGAGGAGCTCCGCCACAGAAGCCTACATTTCCTGGGCAGCAAAACATTTAATACGGAAACAATGTGCATAATTTCTCAAGTCAACTCAAGAGGTTAAAACCAATGGATCATATATAGAAAGAGAATTGTCTGAAAGAAATTATTCTGGTTTCTATTTCTAATAGAAAGGCACAATATTCATTTCTTTAATTTGTTAATACTTTAGACTAGAATTATTTAAATTTGAACATGGGCTAGTGCCTTTTCATACATCCATAAACATTTTCTTACTGTGCATGTAACATTCATTCCTCTCCTTTTCTCAGTTCAAGCAACAATGTTTTTAATGAAAAAATTTCAAGCTAAATGTCTGACAAAATGATTTTATGTTTCTCTTTTCACACATCGAGGTAATCAGGCAGCAAAAGCAAATAAATCATTTTCTTTTGGGGTGAAAGCATTCATATTTGATAAGTTATTTGAAAGTAAAATGAGATTTTACATAAACATTTTACATTTTTTATGGACTTATCTCTATTGGTGTTTTTCAGGAAAGAATCATTACTAAAGGAATTATGCACATATCAAAAACATGAGAAAGTACAGTTATGGATAATTTGTGTTAGACAAATAAAGAAGGAGGATCACAGGTCTGAAGCAGCCTCAGCAACTTGGTGAGGCCCCATCTCAAAATATAAAGGGATGGGGGTGTACTCAGTGGTAAAGCATCCCTGGATTCAATCCTCCCTACCCCCTCCGAGAGAGAGAGAGAGAGAGAGAGAGAGAGAGAGAGAGAGAGAGAGAGAGAGAAAATACAAGATTATTGTTTATATAAACATAGCTCTGCTACCTAGAAATACAAACTAGAAGAAATATATATTAAAAAAGGATAAACAACAAATAATTCATAGGGAAAAAAGTAAAATAGAAAATGTATTAGTAAATCTTTTCTGTTAAGCAAATATCATCTACATCTTTGTTTGGCCCCTATGGATGGCTGCCAAATCAGAGGAGACTAGAAATGCAGTTATGGATATAAACTTTGTTTCACCTCCTTGCTCCACCCTGAAATTCTTTTCTAACAAGTTTAAAACACCACTTGGTATTTCAGCTTTCTTGTATATGTAGGGACCCTAGGCTGCAGTGACATCTTATAAAACTGTTCTACAGGAGATAAAAAAGCAAACTAACAAATTATCCCCACCTTTATTCCCATCTTTGGTATTGGCTTTGCACCCTTCTGTGTAGAATTGTAGTTGAGAACTATGAAACTATTTAAATGTGAATGTTGCTAAGAACGTATAACCATCTTGGAGAATAACCAATTCCAGGTTATATTTTGCAGCATTTTGTTGGGTAGTTCATAATTTATATTCAGTGTATAATCTGGGTGCCTATTAACATATTTTTGTTGAGCATCTACTTACTTTGTGCCAAGTATTAAGCAACTCTCTAAGGAGGGTGCAAAAATGAATGGAGCACAGTTATTTCTTCAAGGAGCTTATAAACAAGTAGGGACTACAAAACAATACAAATGGCTAAAATAAAGTTATATCTGATAGGGAAATTGAATTTTCTGATATGATTACCTTCAAAGACAAGGCCCTCAGAATTGTTTATGTATACATCCTATATCCCAATTCTGGTGTTTGGGTCCTGAGTTCTGCTTAACACAATAGTATTAAGTATTAGATGGTTTGTTTATTCAAATTCACTTTCCAGAAATTTGAATGAGCCTTGAAGATCGAGTAATTGGTTGGTGATGTGGTTGGAGTTAAAAGCAGAGATGGAGGTTGCTAAGTCACTGTGAAAGAAAGGTAGGACAAGGCGCATCTGATGATGCTTTGCTTGAGGTAAGCAGACAGCAATGGCTAACTGAGCAGCTCGGTAGAACCTCTGAGCCACAGTGTCTTGGTGGAAGTTCTTTTCTCACTTGATTCTGCCACTGAGATGCTTTTTTGTTCTTTCTTTTACTTCCCTGCAGAACTTCAAAATATATTCCTGTTAATTAGATAGTGCCTACTGGGTGTAGACACCAAGTAGTCCAAAAAACCCCTCCTAATGAAATCAACTAAATCATATTGTTATATTGTGTTCATGTATGAATATGTAACAATCCCACCGTTATGTACAACTATAATTTGCCAATAAAAAATATGGAAAAATAAACAAACAAAAGCCCCTTCCTACCACAACAAACACACTCAGGCAGTACATCCTTAGCAGCAGGATTCTTCCAGGGAGTGAGTAAAATTACAGTGGCCAGGCCAGTTGGAAAGTAAAGGCGTTTAGGTTTAAGACCAGTGAGAAAGTTAAGATGTTTAGGTTTAAAAAAGGCCCCTAAGGGGACTGTTAGTGCAAATGAGATTGGAAAAGCAGCTTCAAGTTTGAACTTCATGCTGCAGGTATTTATGCTGTAGGCATTTATGATTTCTAAACAAGAGAGGAATGTCAACATTGTGTTTCAACAGGATTAATGTGGAAATGGTATAAATGGATTTGAAGAGAGAAATCGTAGTGGGGGGCAGCAATTAAGAACCTAGTGGACACATGAGTGATAATATATATTATCATCATTATAAAACTATACACACTTTTCATCATTACTATTGAGTATTTCTGTTACTGTCTTGCATTTACACACATCTTCATTATTTATTTATTACAGCTCTTCATGGTAAGTCAGTGTCACAGCAATACTACACATCTTTCTTTAATTTATAGCAAACAGATAGCATACAAGATGCACATTCCATAGCAGCTTGTCTCTTCACAGCACATAAGGAAAAATAATAACCACTTCATGCATTGTTTTCTACTCTGTATAGAGATGTTACTGAAATCAAAGCAGTCTCATATTCTTACAAGCAATGCTTTTTCCCCTCCAGATGCTCTGAGAATTCTTAGATTTGAAAGAAAACCAAAAGCATTCTACCTTTGGGTATTGAGTTAATATCTCAATGCAAAACATGGCACCATTTGGAATTTTATAAACTCACATTTCACCTTGTGAACTTATGTGCAACATAGCAGCCTGTGTCTAACTATCTGAAATCATGCTTATGATGACTGGTTTTCAAGTGTTTAACACTGGAAATATTCGAAAAAGATGGTCCAACAAGATTATTGATAATAGCATTAAAGCTTTGCTTTTCTTTCTTCTTTTTATATATTTATAGGGTTTCTGATTTTCCTTAGAAAAAGAGGCAAACCAATGATTTTCAGTCTTTTCTCTCTGGGACACAAATGGTGGAGGATAATCACATTAATAATACATTCCTATGAGAATGGACTGCTACTCCCACTCAAGAAAGCACAAGATAATCCAAGCTATCTTGAGAAGCACTGTGCTAGAGATAACTTTGAACATGAATTTTAAAATTGTAAAGTCAACTTGAGTACAAAGTAATTTTTTTTCCTTTTTTGTTGTACTGGGGATTGAACCCAGGAGCACTCTACTACTGAGCTATAACCCCAGCCCTTTAAAAAATTTTTCATTTTGAGACAGGGGCTGGATAAGCTGCAGTCCACCTGCCTCAGCATCTGGAGTTGCTGGGATTATAGGTGTGTGTCACTGCATCCATAGAGTAGGAAGTACTTCAACATGAGCTATAAATGACTTATGAATGTCCTCATAAGTAAACACATTCAACACTTTGCTTAGTTGAGAGCTATAGACTTGATAATGCCATCACCATCAAGCATTTTTCACACATGACATACTCCCCCACCACCCACATACTTGTGCACATTCCCAGTCTGTTAGGCATAGACTCTTACTGTTCTTCATTCTTCCTTTTCTGAACTTTTATTTTTACAAATTCTATTAAAATTACACAAATTGCACAGTGTATGCTCTTGGGTTTTATAATACATAAATACACCTAATCACAACAAAATTTTCATTTAGAAAATTAGATTTGTTGTTGAGAATTTCTATTTTGTTTTGTTAAAATTTATTTCAGGCTAATAATGTTTCTACACCATAAAGAGAAAACAAGGAATATTAAAAATAGGTTCAAAGATGCCTAAGTTCGTTCTCTCACATTATATCATGAGGAGAATATGCACTCTGCTCATAATTTTATTTATTAGCAGAATTCATTTTGATAGTCCTACCATTAATTTTTTAAAAAACAACACAAGCTGCAGACTATTTTGAAGTCAGAGAAACCACTGAATGGAATGTCTATTTGTCCTTGCTTGTTGATAGAATAGTTTGTTTCAAGATGATTTTCAGAAAATAGATATTTATTATACTTTAACATGTTTTCTTAGTTGGTGACATTCTTATTCATCTTGACACATAAAAGTGCATTTTAGGATTTTTTCATTTTTTTCACTTAACAAATTTTTTTTAGTGCTATTATGTGTCCTTGATGGGAAATCCACAGTCTGTCTTCCCCAAATTCTAGTTTGGGGAAGACAGACTGTGAGTGAAACATATTGTGTGACAGATGGTGATAAGTTCTATGGAAAAAGGGATGCAGATAAAGGGAAGAGAAAGTTCTGGAATAAAAGTTATTTTTTCAAAAATAAGATGGTTAGGGAAGACCTCAATGAGAAAATGGAATTTGGGCAAAGAACTAAAAATGGTGAGAAATAAAATCATGTGGTTCTCTGAGGAAAGAACTCTCCAGGTAGGGAGAATAACATGCACTAAGGCCCTGAGGTGGGCAACTGCCTGGTATGTTCACAGAACAAGAAGCCAATGTGGCAACAGAAGATCCCAAGGGGAAGAAGAGCAGGTGTGCAATTAGAAGGCAAAGGGACCCCTTGTAGATCATTTGAGAGCTTTACCTTTGAATAAGATGAAAAGCTCTTGGCCTGGGGATGTGGCTCAAGCGGTGGCGCGCTCGCCTGGAATGCGCGTGGCCTGGGTTCGATCCTCAACAAAGATGTAGTGTCTACCGAAAACGGGATGTGAGTGGATGGAATACAATGAGTATGAGGTGACTTAGGTGATAATGTCCTGAGAGCTGGGTGCTTCATGCAGCTGGCCAAGGCTTAGTGATCAAATTAAGTCTGAGCAGTTTCATAGTTTGGTTGCTTTTGTTGTTGTTGTTGTTGTTGTTTTTCATGAAGGAAGAAAGGAAAGAGAGAAAGGAAGAAGACAGAAAGGAAGGCAAGAAGGAATCCAGGGAGGGAAGAAGCAGGAAAGTTCAATTAACTAGTAATTGTAAGTACTTCACCATCTTCAGAACACAGACTAACCTAAAACCAAAAGTTTTCAAGTATAGCATTTGGGTATCTGTGTTATCTTAGCAATTTTTATCCTGACGACCATTATCAATAGAAGCTCTCTAACAGGGGTTTACTCTTTTCTGAAAAAGTTTTTTGGAAAAGCTAATTCTTATTGGTATTTATTACATCTGGCTCTGATGTACAAGCAAAAAAAAAAAAATATATATATATATATATAGCGCCAAGAATTGGGATCCGCCTAAGTGATCACCAATGGATGTATGAACAAAGAAAATGTGGTGTATATACAGTGGAGTACTAATAGAAAGGAATGAAACCCTCTCATTTATGACAACATGGATGAACCTGGAGGACATTGCATTAAGCTAAATTAGCTAGATACAGAAGACAAATAGCACATGATCTCACATATATATGGAATTTAAAAAAGCTGATCCCATAGAAGAAGAGAGTAGAATGGTGGTCCTAAAGTCTGGGATGCTTTGGGGAGGGGGAATAGGGAGGTGTTTATCAGAGGATATATAATTACAGTTAGATAGGAAGAATATTTTTAAGTGTCCACAAGAAGCAAATAGAAAGTAGATAAGTGAGTACGGGAGGCTGGGCAGGGAGAATAAGTGGTGAGGAAATGAGAGGAGTGGGTAATGAGGGAATGACTGCCGACAAGGTTACATAGTTTCTTTTTTGGATGATAAATTGTTCTAAAATTGATTGTCGTGATAGTTGTATGATTCTTTGAACATACTAAAAAAAACAATAGATCATGCACTTTAAATGGGTCAATTAGCCTGGCACAGTGTTGTGGACTCTATTGTTACAGCTGCTCTAGAAGCTGAGGCAGGAAGATCACTTGAGCCAAGGAATTTGAGACCAGACTGGGCAACATAAGTGGATGAATCATATGTCATGTGAATGGAATCTCAAGCTGTTTTAAAAAGATAATGCCAGCTGGGCATAGTGTCACATGCCATTATCCCAGTTTCTCAGGAGGCTGAGGCAGGAGAATCCCAAGTTAAAGCCCAGCCTGAGAAACAGCAAAATCCTGTCTCATAATGAAAAATAAAAAAGGTCTGGGGTGTAGCTCATTGTAGTGGTTAATCACCCTTTGATTAGATTACCAGTACTAGCAAAAAAAAAAAAAAAAAAAAGAAGAAGAAAAGAAAAGGAAAAAAGACAATGCTAGTCTCACAATTTTTCAGAAAAGCAGTTATTTCCATAATAATATGTCAACATGTGGTTTAATTTTGGAAGAGGATCCTGAAATCAAAAAGTCTGAAGACCACTGCTTTAGAATAGAGATCCAACAGAGTAGAGATTTTTGTTTTATGCATCAAAGCACCTCAGGTATCCAAACAGTTTCTGGCAAGTAAGAAGTACTCAACAAATACTAATTGAAGAGTGAATGAATAAGAAAAGTGTTACATATCAGATTAACTGATTGGCCTCCTTAAGGGCCTGTGACAAATCATAAAGTTTAGGTTTGCTGAAGTTGGGGCATACATTAAGGATCCAATTATTTTATGAAGACATTAGACTTATTCATGAAAAGAATTCAGAATAAAGTAAAATAGCCATTTATATTTTCATTTACAATGTCTCTACATTCACAGACCCCTGATAAAATAAGTTATTTGACAAAGCAGAACAGTCTTCCATAGAGTTTAGATGAGTTTAGCCAACAGTAACTTGCTTCATTCAACTGAGGGAATATAGATTCTAAATAAGAAACCTGTTTTCAAAGAGTTAGTATCCCTAGACTCCAGAATTTTGAATTGATGCACACAAATAGAGCTCTACAGTCATGTTTCGCTTGATGATGGGGATACATTCTAAGAAATGCATCATTATGATTTCATCTTTGTTAGAACATCATAGAGCATGTTTACACAAACCCAGATGGAATAGCCTACGTCATGCCCAGGCTATCTATCTATATATTTCATCTATTTGGCCCATTGTTAATTGAATAAGTTGTCATGTAGTACATGACAACTTATACTTACGCATTACCATGAATGGGATAGAAGCACCTCACTCCCTTAACTGTGATTAGGGAGAAGAAACAAAAATTAGAAAAATCAGGCTTGTAACTAGTACATAATAAATTTTAAAAATTGGGGGGAAATGAGAAGGAAATGGTTTTTTAAAATACTTCTGATTTTTTATATTCTCAAAAATTAAAGAAATACTAAATGAAGTTCTATTGCATTATGTACATTGAACAAAAGTGAGAGATTGACAGTAACTTGCAGGGTCTACATTTAGAGTGAATTTTTAGTCCTATTATCCTTATAGCAATTTATGTTTAGTAAGTGACTTCTACATGCTATTTTTCTCTCTGGGCCTTGAGGATTCAGTGGTCCCTGGCTTATGAAATTTATATTCCACAAGAGGAAACAGACAAACAAATAAATGATCAGTGAGATTCGGATATGAAAAGCATTCAGTAAAAGAATAAAAGAAGCCTCCTTATTAAAGAAAGATTAGTGGAAATGTAGAAATTAGGGAATATATTGAGTGGGGAGTGCTGATTTATATCACATGTTGGGGAGCTCTCAGTGAAATAGTGGTAGATCAACTGAAATAAGAAAAACTAAAAGAGGCTCTCTGGCAGGAGCAGAATTCACTGATAAAACTGTCAGTTCAGGGCAAAGGAGGGAGTGAGCTTGGTATACACTAGGAAGAAAAAGGTGGTCAGTGTTGTTGTAGCCTAGTGAGCACAAGGATCCTACATGGTATGAAAAAGAATAGGCACAAACTTAGTGATGAATTGGTTTGAAGGAGTTTGAATTTTATTCTGAGTTCAATGAGAAGCCATTGAAAATTTTGATCTGTTCATGTAACCATTTGCATTTGTATAAGAATCAGTCCAGCTGCTTCAAGGGGAGGAACAAGGACAGAAGCAAGGAGACCTGTTAGTAGCTGACTGTTCCCCTGGGGAACTAAAGTGGTAGGAGTGCAGAAGACAAGAAGTGGACAGATATGGAATCGATTTAGTTGTTTAAAATAGTATAGAAAGTTTGTCTGGTTCATAGGAAGAGTTTTATAAATAGCAACTGTTACTCCATCCTTATACTTGAAGCTTGCAGACACTGATGAATTTGTTCTAGCTCACAGGACTACTAAATTAAGTCAGTGAACCATTTCCACTGCTACCAGGCACTGCTATTGCTATTCACAAAATACCTTACCTGAAGTCTTTTTTCCTTCTGACCTTTCCTCATGTAGCTGCCATTCTAATCTTCCTCAAACATTTCTTTCATCATGTTTACCTTGCTGATAAGAGCATTATGTGTATTCATGTAGTTATTGAGTAATTGCAGTGAAGTAGGCTGGTATGGGTGGGTAGGGTTCACACACCTGAGGTACAGCTCTTTGCCTCTAGGCAAAATTTTACTAAATTTTACTCAGGGTGTTGTCATTAACTCATATACAATAATGGAGAAAAAAAGAGTCAGCATAATTATCAGAGGCTTTATAGAGAAGGTAGGACTAGATCTTTAATGAAAGAGAATTTTGGCAAAGAGAGAGGCAAAAAGGTGCTAGCTAAAAAAAAAAGCAGAAACATATGATATTCTATTTTCAAGGCAGATTCAAGGGATTCACTTGAGGGAAGGAGAGCATTTGCTTTGAGAAGTTGGGAAGTCACAGGGTTGGAATTGTGTCTGACTATGGCTATTCCAAAAAGTTGCATACCAAGGATTTGGACTTAATTCAGCTGGATATAAGAAGTTACAAAAGATTTGTAAGCAAGATTAAGTCTTAGTGAAGGCTTAACTGAGACCAGCAATCATTTCTCCCTGTAATTTCTAGGTATTCATCATCTTTAGGTATTTATTAGGTACTTAGCTTATAAATGTTTGTACCTTTAAAATTTATATCCTGTGTATGTGCAGCCTATATGGAGTAAGTGCAGAGTAAATTTTGATAATGATGAAAGATATGCATGAGAAAGATTAATTTGGCAATAGCGTATGGTCTGAATTGAAAAGAAGAAAGGCAGGAGGTAGGGAAGGTAGCTATGAATGTAGTTGGTGATAAAAATGTATCCTTGAAAGAAAGAATGTAGAAGACGCAGAAATGAGAAAATACTTTGAAAGTGTACTTGAAAGAGTTGTAACCAATCTGAATGGGGAGTGAATTAAAAATTAAGTGTTCAAATGTAATTGTTTCTGAAGGACCATGATGCCACTTAGGTGAGATGAAAGAACTAAGAAAAGAAATTAGCTTAGAAGAGTAAGATGAGGAATTTGGTTGTAGACAGACATTTGCAATAATTACAGGCTATTCATTTAAAATGGTCCAGGAAATTGACTAAATGAGAATAAAGTGACTATGAAGAGATAGGGAAGAGATAGGCCTGAAGTTTTGTTATAATTTTATTCAATTTATAAAATTATATTTTATAATTATGTTACTTATTTGGGAGGTAAAACTCAGTTGAAGTGAGTGGGTCCTTGGGAAAACGCCTTTGGGAACTTTATCTTGTCCTTGGCTCCATCCTCTTTCTCTGCCTTCTGGCTGCCGTGAGATGAATAGTTTTACTCCTCCAGTATCTTTCCCTACAATGTTCTGTCTCACCCCAGGCCCAAAGAAAGGTGCCAGCTGACCTTGGATTAAAACCTCTGGAACCATGAGCGAAAATAAATTTTCCACATCTAAGTTGTTTTGCTCAGGTATTTTGTCACAGTCATGAAAGCTAATACAACAGTGAATGACAGACAGAGTCTGTATGTAGGTTACAGAAAGTAGACACAAAGCACAGATAGTAGCAGAAGCAGATACTATATGAAAAAAGCAGCAGAGAGATGCTGATTCATGAACAGAATTACTAGAGTTACAGGAAATAGATACTTACTAAAGAGGGGAGAAGTGAAGTACCAGAGCTCAATGCTGGATCACAAAATGTACAATTGCTTGGACCAAACATCAGTTTTCTGGCTGATGATAAGATTTTCTAAGGTATTCTCATTTATTTTTCAAAACAAATCCTCAGCATTTGCAGTATCCTGAGTCTGGCCTGACATTTCATACCTCATAAAAGGATATTCCTGTTGTTTGGACTTTAATTCTAATTTAATTGTAGAAGAGGATATTCCATAAAGGAAAGAGCCAGTGTGGTCTTCATAAAGCAGATGAAAGGGTTGTTCACATGTGTTTGTGTGTTTGTAGCTGCCTTTCTAAAAAAGTCTAACAGTAGAGGCTAGAAACTAGAGTTTTGTTGTATAGCAAACCCAGAATTCCATTTATACTTGTTATTACCTATTCTTTTTCCCATTGTGATCACAGTTTAGGCCTATGTGCTTGTTCTTGAGGAGAGAACAGAAGGGGAGAGCCAGAGAGACCATTCAATGCAGCCTCTAGATTTGAGGAAGAAGAACCCTAAAAGACACTAGAAAGGCAGCCACCAAGATCTTTAGTATCTAGATAACAGTTTGTTGATATGCAGATTAATTGCCAGTTTAGGAGCATATGATTTGTTAAAAATGAAGATCTCTGCCAGGCATGATGGTGCACACCTGTGATACCAGTGGCTCAGGAGACTAAAGCAGGAGGATTGCAAGTTCAAAGCCAGTCTCAGCAACTTAGTGAGGCTTTAAGTAACTTAGCAAGACCCTGTCTCTAAATAAAAAATGGATGGTGATATGGCTCAGTGGTTGAGTGGCCCTGGGTTCAATCCCCGAAAGAAAGAAAGGAAGGAAGGAAGGAAGGAAGGAAGGAAGGAAGGAAGGAAGGAAGGAAGGAAGGAAGAAAGAAAGAAAGAAAGAAAGAAAGAAAGAAAGAAAGGAAGAAAGAAAGAAAGAAAATGATTTCTGATCCACCTGACACCAACCAAATGGAATATCTAGGTGAGGAGCCTAGGAACTTGCATTTTTGTAAACATGGCAGGTGATTCAGGAAGCACTTCCCCTGAGACCCACAGTTTGTAAGTTCTGTGTTGAGAAAAGAAAGAGAAAGTTATGGGGCAGGGGAAGTCTGCTGCTTTTGAGAAAACACCCAGGACTGGTGTTTTCACCAGTCTGTGGTAGTAGAAAAAGCATGAGGTCAAAGCTGGGCAGTAGGGTGCATAACACAAACAGTGGGATGCAGACTCACTTTAGGAATCATGAGCATAATGATAACTGAGAATATGTGGATGGATTAGATTTCTGCTAATGTGAGAACTTTTATAATCAGCATAAAAGTGCTATATACAGCTTTTCCCTTATGTTGTACTCCTCTGAAGGTTTATGAAACACCACATACTACAAGATCATTATTTGCAGCTCTAAGAGAAAAATGAGCGCTTACCATATACTCAAAGTTGCACAAAATAGAGCTGGGATATAGCTCACTTGGTAGAGTCTTGCCTATTATAGAAGTAAGGCCCTGGGTTCAATCCCAACACTGTCACACACACACACACACACACACACACACACACACACACAATATATATATATATATATATATCTGTGATTTATGCTGAAGAATGGCTACAAAGCAACCTACTTATAAGTAGGTACAAATTCATTCCTTTCAACAAAAATTCATTGTACCTATTATGTATCAGATACTTTTCTAGTCTGCAAAGAGTATGGTTTATTAGAAAGTGACTTGAGTGGTTTAAAGCACTCTAAAGACTTTGAATCACACGGTTCAGAAGGAAGGTATATAGATTCATTCAACATTCCATAAATTTTTATTAAGTCCCATATTTGTGTTAGAGAAGTGTCACAGGCAATGAAAATTTAGCAGTAAATAAAACAGACAAAAATCCTTGCCCTTGCAGAGTTTACATTCTGGTATGAGAAATGTAAGAGCGATTAGAAAGCAAACTAAACACATTAGTATTTTAGAAAGTGATGAGTGCTGTGGAGAAAAATAAAGCAGGAAGAGAGACAGTATTTGGTGTGTGTGTGTGTGTGTGTGTGTGTGTGTGGCATTCCAGTATCAAAGATGATCATTAAAAAAGAGATCTCATTCGCAGCTGGGGTTGTATCTCAGTGGTTGCCTAGCACCTATGAGGCCCTGGATTCCATGCTCAGCACCGCACAAAAATACATAAATAAAACAAATGTAAAAAAAAAAAAAAAAGAGAGAGCTGACAAATGATTAAAAACAAAGAAAAAAATCACATTTGAAAAAGACTTAAAGTAGGTGACAGGAGGCTTTGTGTATATATAGTGACAGAGAGGCAGCAAATGCATAGTCCCTGAGAAAAAAAACCTGCCTGATATTTTCAGGTAATGGCCAGGAACTAGTGTATAAATATGGTAGTAAGGAAGGAAGAATACTAGGTTAAGAGTTCAGAAAAAATAAGAGGGTAGGGCACATCACATAAACAAGAAAATCCATGCAGTATTTTGAGAAGACTTTTGCTTTTATGTTAAGTGGGATGGGAGGCACTTGGGAGTTGGGAGCAGAGTGGAAATGATTTGACATGAAGGCTCCATAACTGTGAACTTGTCCAACTTTTAAGGTAATTAAATTTCTTACTTCATCTGTAAAATAGTGAAAATTATTCTAAGTCATGAGGTTATTGTAATAATTAAATAAGATGATATGTGCAAAACATTTAGCAAATACTTGACATAGAGTAGGCACATTCTTTTCCCTTCCCTGTCTTCAGCTTGTCTCTTCTGCCTCCCATCTGGTGCTAGGAGAGGGAGGCTTGAAGAAGTCTTGCAGCCCATACAAGGGTAGAAAAAAAGGGTGACAGTTGATGTAAAGGCTTGGTTAGCAAACTTAATATCCGGAATTTAAAATAACTGTTTCATTGTTGGTTTATGATGTGGGCTAGAGTGATAGAATTGGAAGTAGAGGCAGAGATGGGTGGTCATATTTGGTATAGGGCTAGTTTGCCAGGCCTCAATCTTTAAAACTCTTCCAAATGAATTTCCAGGTAGTTTATTAATGCAAACTCTGGTAATACGAACACGTTTAATTGCCACCCCCTCCCTGTTTAATGTCTTAACTCCTTGAATGTTAACTTATTAATCTGTCTTCTAATTAATGCCTGAATGACTCTCCGCAGGTCTATACTATCAAGGGCATGTCTACTTAAAAAAAAAAAAAAAAAATTGCCTTCGGCTTGTGCTCCCAGGGGGTGTGGGTACACACCCTGGTCCCTGGTTAGAGGTCGTGTGATGGCTTCAAAATACCCAGAAGAATAACAACAAAATTAAGAAGACCCCCGTCCCATCCCAAGATTAGCGAAGAAAGGATTTGTCGCGTTTGTTTTGGGCCTGGGCTAGGTTCTCAGCTCTGTGGCTGATAATACTCAGGCGGCCCTTAGTAAGCCCCGGGTTGGGGAATTGTCCGCCTAAGCTCTCCCCTGGCCAGCGAAGTCACCTCCCACCTTTGGTGACTGCATGTTTATTTACGTGCAGTAAATGATTGTAAATGAATGTGCACAAGTGCAGGCTGACCCTGGGGGTGGCGAGATTTTCGTGGCTCCTCAGTGTAGACGAAACAGCAGTGCAGCCACCCGGCTACGGTCTCTCGGTGGGGTCGCGCGCGCGGTCGTGCGGGTCGGAGTGCACGGCTGCGGGGTCTGCCTCGCGGCGACAGCCCGGGGGCGGGCCTCCGCGTGGGCCTGACAGCACCTCCTTCCGCCGAGGCGCCGCCCAGGCTTGCTCCCGGCCCCCCGGCTCCCACCCTCCGCCACCCAGCCATTCCTTCCGCCGCTGGCCGGCCCCCGCTCCACCTCCGCCCGCCAGGCCTGGTCCGGCCCCCTTCTCCTCCCCAGCGGCGCTCTCAGCCGCCTCTTCTCGCTCTTCCCACACCGCCCTCAGCCGCTCCCTCCCGTGCGCCCGTCTGAAGAGGAGTCGAGCGCGGAACGCATCGATAGCTCTGCCCTCTGCGGCCGCCCGGCCCGAACTCATCTGTGTGCTCGGGGCTCGATTTCCCTAGGCGGCGGCCGCGGCGGCGGAGGCAGCAGTGGTGGTGGTGGCGGCAGCGGCGGCGGCGGCGGCGGCGGCGGCGGCGGCGGCGGCGGCGGCGGCTGCTCGGCCAGTACTCCCGGCCCCCGCCATTTCGGACTGGGAGCGAGAGCGGCGCGGGCACTGAAGGCGGCGGCGGGGGCCAGAGGCTCGGCGGCTCTCAGGTGCGGGAGAGAGGTAGGGCGCGGACCGCCCCTCCTGGGCCCCTACCCGGGTCCCGACCCTCCTCGCCGGCGCCGGGTGGGGCCGGCGACGAGTGAATGAATTAGGGGTCCCGGGAGGGGCAGGCAGCCGGCGTGGGGCACTGGGCACCGGTGGGCAGGCAGGGCTGGGGCAGTCTGCAGAGGGAGGCGCGGGGACGCGGCGACGCGGGTAGTGAGGAATGGGCGGTGCGGGGCTGAGGAGGGTGAGGCTAGAGGCAGCCGCCGCTCGTGCTGCTTCCTGGACGGGGAACCCCTTCCTTCCTCCTCCCCGAGAGCCGCAGCTGGAGGCTGCGGGGTAGAAACTCGCGGTCGGGAGGGCTGCCCCTTGGGGCAGTCGGGTGCGGTGGAGCTTACCCGCTGCGCTCCAGCCTCCCCTCCCCCTCATCGTCGTTCCCTCTCCCCCTAGCCGCTCCCGCACCTCTTCCTCCCTGCCCAGTGCTGGGCTGCCTCGGTACCGCCTTCTCTGCTGCATCTAGCATCTCTCCGACGGGGTATAAACTTCTCCCTTGAGCGCAGACTGGACGGGTAATGGTCCTTTTCAACGTCGGGGGATGTCTGGGGTCGTTGAGGAGGTCTGTTTGGGAAGAGCATAGTAAAGTGCTTAGAGAACACTGTTTGAGGTTATTGTGTTTGGAAAAAAAATGCATCTGCTGCCGAGTTCCAGACTGCTCCCCTCCCCCACCTATGGGCTGTGACATTGCTGTGGCCACAAAGGAGGAGGTGGAGGTAGAGATGGTGGTGGAAGAACAGGTGGCCAACACCCTGTGTGTAAAGCCTGTGACCCACAGTATAAAGGAAAAAGTTAATCCCAGAAGGTCTATTTTGCTTTTGTCAAGTTAAAGCGCATGAAGAAAAAAACCCCAAACAGCAGAAACAGCTTTTTCCTTGATAGCTGAGTTGCACACAGCAATAGCTAAAAGAATACTTGAAGTTTAATTTGCCTTTTCTTGTACTTTCCTTCCATCTCTTCTACATTACCTTCATTCTTACAAATTTGCTCCCTATCCCAAGAGTTACAGTACTTCTAAATAGTGTTCACACGATTTTTAAAACTTAAAAGAGGAATTAATTGTAGCATTTGGCCAGCTAACTATCTGAAAGAAATCCTGGAAGGCCAATGCATGTTACAGCTGAATTCCTAAGCCACCATTGTTACATTTTGATAACCATCAAAGCAAGGGGTTAAACTCATGATAATGATTTTCTAATTGTTATAATGTGACATGTTATATTTGTAATGGAAAAACATTTAAAAAGAAATTATAAAAGGAAAAAGTATGTTCATAATGTTTATCTCAAAATTAACCTTATGATTAGTGTTACTCTTAGTGACTAAGATCCAAAATGCTGACTCCTACACATGATAGATTGTAGACATCAAATAAACTTAATGCCACAAGCCATCCATAGCTTCTTAGTAGTAAGAGATGATAGGTTGATGGTAGTTTAGTTTTATAACAAAAGTTTTTTTTTTTTTTTTTAAACAAAATTGTTGGGTTCCAGTCCCAGTTACACCTCTAGCTATTTTTCTAAACTTGGGATAAGGAGACCCTTTCTGGTCTAAGATCTTTCTTCAGTAAGACTACTTTGAAACCCAGCTCCTTCTAGTGGATTTAAATATTACTTGGTTTTAAAAACCTGAATCAAGCCCCCATCCCCCAACTACATAAACAAGTAGACTAGAAGGCTTGTGTCACTTTGCTTACACGGGCATATACAGCTAATTTCTAATTCAGTATCTATCCTCAGCATATCCTAAACTAGCAAACTTTTGATCTTAACCTCTTTACATTCTTTAAAATTGAGGTTCTCAAAAATATTTGATTTGTTTACCAATATTTACCATATTAATAAACAATTATAAAATTTGTTTTAATTTATTTAGAAGTATAAATAATAAGCCCATTACTTGGTAGCATGAATAAAATTTTTATGAAAAGTAAATTTTCCAAAGCAAAACCAAAATTAGTGAGAAGAGTGGCATTGTTTCACACGTTAGCAAATCTGTTTAATTATGTGCCTTAATGGGAGACATCTGTATTTTCATATCTGCATCTGCATTCAATCTATTGTGATCACACAGCCTGGAAAACTCTACCAGACACTTGTGAAAGAATGATAGTGAAAAACAGTTTTGATTTCTAGGACCCTCTTCCCCAAAGTTGTAGGAAACCCAGAGGTTCCTGTTGTAGGCTGTCCAAACAGTTTTGGGAGGTGAAGTTGGCAGGGAACTAGAGGCCACATTTTGATTTGATTCTCCTCATTTCTCCAATTTGCCATGGCCAACATTTGGAATGAAACATGGGGCAAACAGGGTAAGATGCATTTGTACTAGCTGTCATCGTGGATGCAGAAAATCAGCATGTAAGGATAGGTGGGGCAGAGTAGAAAAAGGAACTGTACACTAAGTCTGTGATAGAATAGTTTTGAGCCTGTGGTGCTCTTTCTGAGGGGGATTAGGAGTAAGGTGAGGAGATTAGTGCCTTGAAAAAACATTTCTTTTTCCATGATGCCTATTTGGATAATTCTTTGTATTTCTTAAATATCATGCTGCATCATTTAGTGTTTATATACAATTCATTGATCTGGAACTTATTTTATAATAATTGTGCATTTACTGCCATTCTTTCTGCATTTCACTTCTTATTTATAATACTATGTTATATTAGAGAAAGAGGATTAAAATTTGTTATTTTCAAAAAGTTTAAACTATGTGACTAAAAAAATCTTCATCTTGTGATTGTTAACTCTACAGATTGTCAAGTTTATGGAACCTGTTGAGGGAGGATATACCAAAAGCAGAGTAAAAGTCAGGTTGATACTGAGAAATATTCCCTTACATCTTCATAGGTTTTTTTCTTATTGAAAGCAGTGTTTAATCTCTGAATTTTATTCAGTCATTTTTCATTCAAAAGTGCTATTTTTCAGCACTAACATTGAAGATTTTATATTATGATTGATGATCAGATCACGTGCACTGAATAGTTAATCCAAAATTCTCCTGGTTTTTACATTTGTTCTTCCCTGCAGATATTTTAAAGATTAAAATGTCATCAAATATTGCTTCAGTGTCCAAATTTTTATGTCCGTATGACACAGTCTAACTTTGACACTAGACTTCATGTAATTTTGGTACTTATCCAGAAGAACTATTCAGATGAAGCTATTAAAAAGTTTTCTATAGCTGTTGCCTCCAACAAAGATAATCTTGGCTCATCTACTTCTAACTTAGAGGCCAGTCAACTAGGAATACAGCTAGTATAGAAGTGGGGACAGCTGTCAGCAAGTTTGTGTGGGTGTGTCAGTGGGATATAGAGCACCATGTGAAATACTTGTGCTTAGGAAAGTTGGGATGTGTTCCTTTGAAACCATTAGTTGCTACAGAATAGGAATCTAGTTGTTTAGACAGAATATCCTTCTGAATATAAAATTAAAAACTGGCCATGTATTCTGTGTGCATTTTTCTTAAGTGTTGATGAGGTAGTTTGTGAATGAAGTATAATTCCTTAGAATGCATATCTGTAGTCAACTTAAGTTTTCATCATTGAATTTCCGAATAGTTTCTGTATAAAGGTGAGTTTGTATTAAAAGGTATTGACAGAGTATTAACCTCCATGCATCTTCACATTCTAATTTAGTCAATTTTCATTATTTTTATTATAAGGCCTGCTGAAAATGACTGAATATAAACTTGTGGTAGTTGGAGCTGGTGGCGTAGGCAAGAGTGCCTTGACGATACAGCTAATTCAGAATCACTTTGTGGATGAATATGATCCTACAATAGAGGTAAACCTTGTTTTAATATTATACAAATTACTTGTGTAGGACCATCCTTTGGTACCAAAAGAAGTTTCTGTGATCATTTTTGTAAGTAGTTATTACAGGGTAATTATAGTGAAATTTATTACCTGAAACATCCTTGGATTTCCTATGTCCTTGGGTTATATATAACCTGCTCCTCTTGGGAGTCTATGGTGGAGAATATTAAGGTCCATGATATTCACTCTGACAGCTAATGTACATGTTTATTGGAATTGTGTTTGAGAGTTTCGTGAGAAGGTGAAGATGTGAATTTACATTCTATGTGTACCTTAAAGTCATTTTTTAAATATAACTTTTATTTTTATAGGTTTCTTGTTTCAAAGTTATGTAGAAGTTAGATTGAATTTTACTTGTAAAATGTGATTATTTGACGGTTGATACTTTTTAACTTAATTAGTGCTACCTGGTGCTTTTTAAAAAACTCATTCTTTGCCTGAGGTGGTATTATATAAAGGTACCACTACCAATCCTTACCTTTACTTTGCAGTACTTTTTAAATTAACTCAAGGAAATATTAGACTATTTTAAAATACAGTTCATTTAGCAAACTTTTTAGGATTATTTTCAGAGATTTTTAGTTTTTTTGAAAATTTACCAACAGCAAAATGAAAGAATAAAGACTTGGTGGGAAAATACCCTGAGAAATCAGGTTTTATTTTCCTGCCTTCTGGCAACACTAGAGTTAAATTATCCTAAGCAGATAAGGATTTATTTAATCCTAGAGACATGCAGGAGGGGATATTCCATGATTGTCTTTGTTAACTCATTTTCAGAAGATAACTGTTAGCATATTTTGGATATAATCTTAATCTAAAGTTTCTATAGTAGGCTATTTAAAAGACATCACCTTGTCTTTTAAATAGCCTACTATCATTAGATTATTTCTTAGACATCTTTACCCTAGGTTAAACAATCCTAATCTCAACTTTTTTTCTTGTTCTAATTAAAAAAAAAATGGTTCTGAAGTATTTTCTAGATCTTTTTCCAAGTTCCAGATTGTAGATCAAGAACAGGTCAAAATGCCTTAATAAAGTCTGTGCTATGTAATGTCTTGAAGAAACACTGCACTGAGATGGATTCTAAGGGCATTGATGGTCTTGGGAGAATGTTTATTCAGTTTAGAACTTTCAAGATTAATTAGATACTGTTCATAATGAAATGCCAAATATTTTTGGTAGTTCATAAAAAGGAGAAATTATGCTTGTTTGCAAAAATTTGCTTTTAAACAGAAGCAACTTTTATTTGGCTTTTATGTTTAAGAATTTCCATTAGTAAAGGGTAACAGTCTAATTAAAGTGGACTTCCTATGTAATAGTCTCTAAGTATTTTGATAAGTCAGTTCAATGCTACTATAGTTTTGGGGTTTTTTTGAAGAAGAAGATGGAATAGGTTACTAATTTAAATCTGTTCCAAATCCAAGGTCAATTGGCGTATCTACCATTTAAGATACTATTTAAATCAGAAGTAAAAGGAAGTTTTAAGAGAGTGAAGGTTAAGCATAGAAGTTTTCCAGGATACTAAATATGATTTTAGCAGAGCTGCTTTCCATTATCCCTGAAAATCTGAGAAAGTACATTACACTCTTTCTCCTGTATGAATGTAAGAGATCATAATGAATGAATGAGATAAAATAGGCTAAGAAATTTTTTGTCAAAATTGTTAAAATGCACTTGGGCATAGTGGCACATACCTGTAATGCCAGCAGTTTGGGAAGCTGAGGCAGATCTCAAGTTCAAAGCCAGCCTCAGCAATTTAGTGAGGTGTAAAGCAACTTACTGAGACCCTGTCTCAAAATAAAATATAAGGAGGCTGGGGATGTACTCAGTGGTTAAGCACCTTTGGATTCAATTCCTAATACCCACCCTCCCAAAAAAAGTTAAAATGCAATATTAATCTTAAAGAAATAGAGCTAACAGTTAATGTGTTGTATGTAAGATAGAAACAGTTTATAAATTTAACTTTGATTATGATTTCTGCCAGGCCAGAACACTTGATTCTGGGAAGCATTGATTACCTGTGAACTTTGAAACTGACATTCCCTCACCTAGCTGAGCCACCTGGGGAAAGGTATCTGAGATGATCACTTTATCTCCCAGGTTACAGTGAGTTTCAGAGGAAATAACACACTAAGTTCTTGGTGTAGTTAGTACAACTATAAGAAAGACAAGAAAACTCAGTAATTTAATGGAGAGTTGATTGAATAAAAATGCTGTTCCATGTTACTGTAAAAAGTTAAAAAGGAGAATAGAAGATTTCTCTGCTGCAATTAGGTTTTGATTAGTAAATAATGTGGTTATAGAGAAAATTAGAAAGGGCCTACACTTTGCCCATTTGGAATTCACTCAAATTTTTCTACATTAAAACAAAAGGAAGCTGGGCACAATGGTGCACATCTGTAACCAGCAGTTTGGGAGGCTGAGGCAGGAGGATCATGAGTTCAAAGCCAGCCTCAGCAAAAGCGAGGTGCTAAGCAACTCAGTGAGACCCCGTGTTTAAATAAAATACAAAATAGGAATGGGGATGTAGCTCAGTGGTTGAGTGCCCCTGAGTTCAATCCTGAAACAAAAAAGGGGGGGAGGGAATTTTTAAAAAATTTAAATTACTATCATTTTTTTTTTTTTTTAGTGATTTAGAATTTGCAAAGAACTTCTTTAGAAAGTGGGTAAGGAGGGTAATCAATGTTTATATCATTGTATAGATAAAAATAGTCTCTGAGATATTCGTAATTGCCTAGAAGACTCGGTTCATAATTGGTAGGATTTGAATTTGGATTTTCTGAAAACAAATGAAATCTTCACTATACCTTGTATAACTCTGTGAACGTGAAAAATAGTCTTTCAAAGAAAATATTTAATAATGTAGCCCAATTCAGATTTATTAATATATCAAAATTTGATCTTAGCCTACTAATACTAACTTAATGACTGAGATATAATGTAGAATTAGGCATGACACATGGAGTGTATTTATATTTGAGGGTATGTGCATATAATCATCTTCTATTCTGAAAGATTTTTTTAAATAGTTTTTTTAGTTGTAGATGGACACAGTATCTTATTTATTTATTTATTTATTTTTATGTGGTGCTGAGGATGGAACCCAGTGTCTCACATGTGCTAGGCAAGTGCTCTACCATTAAGCTATAGCACCAACCCTATTCTGAAAGATTTTATTTTTATCTTTTATTATGTCTACCAAGAAGTGTCAGAAAATAACAAAATACCTTGTTAGTGAAGCAAGATTATTGAAAACTTTAAGAAGTCTCCTAACACAACATGTGTCTAGAAATACATGTTTTTATAGTATAGAAGTCATTTGTTGCCAAAACATGTTCCCTGAAATGTTTTTTCCCTGGGTAAAAATTTGGTGGAAGAAAATAGAATCTTTTAAAACTATAGGAAATTATCAATACAAAGATCAGTTGATCAGTTAGCAAATGTATATTGAGTTTCTATTCTATATATTGTGCTAGTAAAACTAAATATAGCAAGTACTTTTTCTCAGGCTATAATTCTTTGATATTGTTTACTTTTGTTAATTTAGTCCAAGTATTATGCCCTTTGATGAAACAGTTTCCTATTCAGTAAGAAAAAGTGGATTCATAACTTGATCAATTTGTTCCATCTTTAGTGCTTTAGCTGTGGGGTGTTTATTTACCAAGGTTTACCAATTTTTCTATTTATTTGGCTTTTTAATGTTTACTAAGAATTCATTTTTTTGTAGAATACATATTTATACTGCAAAAATATTAAGCCAATATAGAAAAGTGGTATAATAAAAACCTTATATAAAAGTATAAGCTGTTATTTTTCTGATTTTATACATATATGTCATCATCTGGAAGACATTTTTGGTTATCACAACTTGGGAAGGGAGGGCTGCTGCTGGCACCGATAGGATAAAGGCCAAGGGTGCTGTTTAATTTGCTGTAGTACACAATATAGCCTCTACAACAAAGAATTACCTGACTTCATATATTAATAGTTCTGAGGTTGAAACTCCAGTATGTGCTAAATATAGGCATCTCTTTAATTGTCAAATTCATGCCCCTAAGGTAAACTGTATGTTATTTTTCAAACAAAATGTAGATTTAAATTTTATCTTTTGTAAACTATACATTAGGTTGGTTATTCTACCATTATATTAAAGCATTGTGTTTTTAAATTAAAATATTGACAGCAATTCTAAGTGTATTTCTTTTCAAGGCTGTGGCGAGCTTTTCCCCCCTTTTGTGAGTGCCCTCTACTGGTAACTTATTCACATTTATAATAAATAACAATGAAACCCTAAATGTGAATACATATATTTTTATTTTAACTTTTGGTTGTAGTTTTGTTTATATCAATTTGTAAGCATATCAATTTTATTTAAAAGTCCTATTTTATATAATTGATTTTTTAAGTTTAAAATATCAGTTTAATAAAGATTACCATGTGGACTCATTAGCCTAACTAATTAAATAAGTAGATGAGTATATTTAAGAAAGGAGAATATAGGGTGATTCTTTTGGTAACACTAAGTGAGCCTACTTTGTCAGGAGGCACCAAAAGCTGCAGTGTGCTCTCTAAATTTCTTTTCATGCACTCTGGAGCTACTCTACTGTTTAAAGCCTTGTATTGTAACAGGGTGTTTGGAAGAGCCTGATCAGCTGGGCCCTCATTTGTAATCCCAGTGGCTTGGGAGGCTGAGGCAGGAGGATCATGAGTTCAAAGCCAGCCCCAGCAAAAGCAAAGTGCTAAGCAACTCAGTGACACCCTGTCTCTAAAAAGGAAGGGTCTATTCTAATACAGCAAACTATGAAGGTTCAGTTGTGTAGATTTTTAAGTCTTATAGTTTAGTTGTGGAGCAGCTGATTTTTAGGCACCGAATTTAGGTCAAATTAAGTATTTAGAGTATTTATCAAATTTAAAAATGCACTGGACATGTATTATTCTGTGTTAGGTTTTTATGTATACAGAGCTTTGAAATCATACAAATGGAAGTTTGTAATGGAAATAAATGAAAGGAAAAGATGTTTTATTGGTTTGGCATCTCTTAAAATTCTGGTTTTTAACAATGCAACTAATTTCTTAATTCAGAAAATGTTATTCAGTGTCCATTTTTGTACTGTGCAGACTTCCAGAGGATTGGATACACATTGAGAAATGGACCATATCCCTGTCCTCATGAAGCTTATTAGTCTTAGCAGTATTTTAAGTTAGTGATCCAAGGTTCTGTATTTTAGGATAGCATGCAATTTCTTGTGTCTTTTATCCTTAGTTTCTCACAGTGTGTAGGATTATGGAATAGTTATATTATTGTGATCTTAATATAATAAAATTAATAGTATTAGTAGTAAAATGAGAATATTTGAGTAGACTAAGAAGGGACATATAGCAAGTACCTTAGATAATTTTTTCAACACTCTATTTTGAAATTTTTCAAATGAATAGAAAAGAGGCAAAAAGTTACAATGAATAACTGTTGCCCTTAAACTAGATTCCCTAGTAAATGTTTTGCCCTGTTTTCTCTAGATTTATATGTGTATCTGTATCTATTTAGATAGATATAGATATTCATATATGTGTATAGATATGTATCTCTATTTGTGTATGTACCTATATAGAGAGAGAGATACACATACACACTCGTATATGACAACATATTCTATATTCTTGCTGAGCTCTTTGAGAATGTTACACATGTTGAACTTCTACCTTCTAAGACAGATCTATATCCTGCCTACTGTCTGTGTCAGTAAAGTTTTATTGGAGCATAACCACACTTGTGTGTTTGTATCTGGTCAAAGGCTGCTTTTGCATTACAGCAACAGAATTGAGTAGTTATGACAAGAGACCAAAGCTCTAAAGTATTTACACTCTGGCCCCCTACAGAAAAAGTTTTCCAACCCTATCATAACAAGAATATTTTCTTGTACAACCACAACACAATAATGAAATTGAGGAAATTCAACATTGATTTACCTAATAGTTCATATCCACATTTTGTTAGTTATTCTAAGAAGGTCCTTTTAGCATTTGTTTTCTGACTCAGGATGAAAAATTTGTTATCATGCCTCGATGTCTTTCACTCTAGAACAGCTTCTTAGTTCTTTTTCGTCTTTTATGACAGTGGCATTTTCAAGGAGTTTCACGCCAGATGTTTTATAGAATGTCCTCTTAAATTTGTTCAGATTCAACAGTTTGGCAGGGATGCTAAGTGAGGAATGTTATGTCCTCCTCATTACATCACATCAGGAGGTACATGATGCTGGTTTGTCCCATTATTAATGATAACATTGATGTGTGTGTGTGTGTGTGTGTGTGTGTGTGTATACATATATAAAATTTATTTTTGGTTAAGGTGATATTTGTCAGATTTCTCTCTGTAAAGATTTGATTCTTTTATAACTAATAAAGACTCTGAGAGGAGATACTTTGAGACTGTAAGTAACCTGTTCTATAGTATATTTGCACTCAGTTGGATTCAGTATTCACTGATAATTTTTGCCTGAATTAATTGCTACTGTAGTGGTTGCAAAATGGTAATTTTATAACTGTCATTACTTCTACATTAATTAATTGGCACCTGTCATAAATAAGGGATTTCTCTTTTCTTTCCTTATTTCTTTGTTAGGTTAGTTTTATTTCTATCAACAGAAACTCTTGGATTTTTAAAAATTTAGTCTGTGGAAGTCTGTTACTGTAATTACTGATTTCAATATTCAGATTTGTTTCTTCGGCCAGTGAAATCCTATTCAAGCTGGCCTCTTTATCCTTTTGATATGTCCCCATCAGTTTTTCACCTCTTCTGAACTTTTTGGCCCGATATATTCTGGGTTTACTTGTTCACTTTCCCTGTCAAGTAGCCCCAGTTCCTTTAGTGAGGAATGACATTCAAGAATCAAGATCTGGATGTTAGGTGTTTATTGCTGCTGGAGTGGCACTGCTTCTAAACCTATCAAGCTAATAAGTAAATGTTCTAAAAAATTATGAGTTCATTATTCTTCCTCACTTTCCTCCCTTTTTCTCATGTTGAGAACCTTGATTCTGTGATATGTACATTTTAATGTCAAACTGTATATAACTGTGAAATAAAAATGATGTCAGTCATAAATTCATATTGAGTGAATTGATATGAGGTTAGTTTTCTTTATTTGTAGAATTAAGGTTAAATATTATTCTTCCTTGAGAAAAGTAGTAATCCTTTCTCATTTTTAGGGGATCCCTAAAACATTTAGGAAAAGACTGAGGTATCTGAGTGCCTAAGAATTTAAATGTCTTAAACAAAAACACAAGATAAATGAAAACTATTTGCCTTATATAATAGGAAGCCAATTTATGTATAAATTAGAAGCGAACATACAGATAGAAGAAAAATGAGCTAAGCATAGTCAACCTGTGAACAAAAATAAAAACAAATGACATAAACATATAAAAAGACAATTCATTAATAAAGTTCAAACAATAACTAACATGTTATGCTTTTACATTGGTTAAGATTAGAATGCCTAATTATCCTAAAAAGGATATGAAGAAATATGCACCTTTTTTTTTTTTGGTACTGCGGGTTAAACGTAGGGCAGTTTACCAATGTGCTACATCCCCTATTTTTATTTTTTTAAGACAGTGTCTTCCTAAGTTGTGGAGATTACCCTTGAAATTGGGATCCTCCTGGCTCAACCTCCCTAGTTGCTGGGATTACAGGTATGCATCACCAGGCTTAGCAAAATGTGCCTTCTTTATGATCTAGTCATAGTAAGCTCTTAAAATTTTCTGGGGGTCAGTTTGGAAATATTTATCAAAATTTAAACTGCATGAGTAGGTAATTCCATTTCTTAGAAGTTATCCTAAGAATTTAATTGGCTAACTATGTAAAATGTTTATATAGGAATGTTCATCGCACTGCTGTTTGTGATTTTTTTTAAATGGAAATAATATACATGCCTACCAATAGAAAATGAGTGAAGTTAATCATGACATGCACATATAATTCTATTATGCAATTATTGAAAACAATTAGGTAAATGTATTGTGTACTAACATTGAAAAATGCCCATTACAGCACATTGTGTTGAATACCACTCTTTTTGTGGTGTTTCAGTTTTAAAAAAATAAGCATATACTATTGGAGTTGGGGAGAAAGAAATACTCATTTTGGAGAGAACAAAGAGTACTAAAGTATTAAGTACTATTAGATTGTTTCATACTTTCCTCTTTTTTTGAGATTCTCTGCTATATAAGAAAGTTATATCAGATTAATTCTACTGCATACTTCCCTCTTTCTAAAGCCTCAATAAATTGGATAATGCATATATACTCTTGCATTAAGGAAATTGACATCAAGGCCAAGTAAAGAGTAACTGAGAGGTATATAAAACATGAAAATTATACTGGCATCTGTAATTATTAAGATTAGATACATGATCATTCCAGTCTTATAGTTTTACTTGATATCAAACAATAATTTGTGGGAGAATTCATGTGATTTCAACAAGTTACAAATACATGTTCATAACATACTTATTTTCAAAATCTGTTATGCAGATTATTCTTTTCATACTTTAAAAGTAATAATAGTTTTATGTCTTTAGATATTTTACTCTCTTTATCCCTAAACTAATATTCAATTGTTAAGAAAACAAGCTTTTTAATATCTTCGTTCGCTAAACAGAAATTCTTCATAATCTTTCATTTTTGGCATTCCATCTCTAGAACTTGTCTAGCTGTTTTATTATTTTGAAATATGGTGATCACTTTTTCAAAAATTATCCCAACAATAGATGTCTAGTGATTTTCTAAACATAGGTTATTATTTTTCTACAGTTTTAGTAGCAGTGGCCTGCTCCCTACTTATTTGTATGTTTGGTATATAAAATAATACAATTTCTATAGCATTTTTCATTTTATAAAGGACCTTTTCATACTCTTTAATTCTAACTTGGGCACATAGTTCTGCATGTGTTTATTTACCACTTGTATAACTGAAAGAACAATGGCTTAGAGTAGATTAGAGATTAAGTAGTTTACCCAAGTCTATCATAAGTAAGTAGAGTTCTACAGCACCCCATAGATTGAAAACTCACAGGTTTTTCAGTAACCGAGACTTCTGATCTGAGCACCAGATGTGTATGGCAAGCTGCCTATTAAGTCATACCCACCAGGACAACTCACAAACATAGGAAATTCAACGTCTCAAATTATACTCTTCTTTTCTTCACCTTTTCCCTCTGTTCTCATCTTAAAAATTGAGATTTAATGTACAAAACTCAAAACTCACCCTTTTAAAAAGTGGGAAATTTAGCATTGATTAGTGTATTTCTAAGATTGTGTAGCCATTACAACTCTAGTGATTAGGGATGCTCAACCTATAAATGTTCTAATTCTAGAACATTTTCAGCATCCCAAAATGAAGCCTCATACCCACTAGCAGTCACTCTCCAAACCCTTCTTTTACCAGCCCCTGAAATCCACTAACCTACTTTGTATCTCTATCCATTCTATTTTCTGAATATTTTGTATAATTCAAATCATACAGTATGTGGCCTTTTGTGTCTAGATTTTATGTAGGATAATGTTCACGATTCAAGCTTTGCATATATCAGTACTTCATTCCTTTAAAGAAAAAATAAAAACTCTTGTATAGATATACCATATTTTGTTTATTCATTCATCAGTTGGTGGGCATTTGAATTGTTTGCTCCCCCTTTTTGCTTTTTTGAATAATGATATAAACATTCGTGTATAACTTTTTGTGTGACCATATATACTTTCAATTCTCTTGGGTACATGTCTAGAGATAGAATTGCTGGTAACTCTGTATGGAACTTTTTGAGGATCTGCCAACTTATTTTCCAGAGGTTGCACCATTGACTATTGGCAATTTATGAAAGTAGTTCTGTCAGTTTTATCCATTAAGTATTTCTCTGATCTGCTCAGTCTCTCCATCCATGCTGCAATTGCTGCCATAGTTCAAGTTCAGTCATTTCTAGTAATAATATCCTAACTTATCTCCCAGTCTTCCTTCCCCTTCTTTCCTACTCCTTTTCTGTTTTTAACATTTAAGAAGTCAGAAGTACAGTCTGGAAAACAAACTACATTAGATATTTCAGCATGAAGAACCTAAGTGGAGGATTAATTAGGTGTCAGAAGACTGAAAAGCAAAGGGAGAACACTAATGTAATACAGTATTATCAAGAAGTGTCCATTACCCTTAGGGTTCTAGGAATGCAGGAAAGGTTTGGGGGTTATTAGAATTAACAGCCTCAGGTGAGGGGCCAAGTTGCTAAGTCTTAACCTTCTGTGGAGGTACTGCGTCACCACTGGTATTAGTGCCTCCTGCTACTTAATTGATGCTTCTAAAATGGATGTACTGAGGCATTGTCTAGGAGGGCCATAATTTTGTCACAATAATGCTAATAGTAAGCATGGTAAATCTGATTCTTTCTACTTAAAGTCCTTTCAATGATAATAGCATAGGACAAATTTAAGAATTCCTTAATTCTGGCATAAAAGATCCTATATAAGCTGGCCACTGCTTGAGTATCCCAATTTTATTTCTTGCTCCCTATCTATATTTCTGTAAGCTGAATTATAGTGAAGGTCTTGATTCCATATACTCATCATGCAGTTTGATGTTTTTCATGCATTTTCTTTTTTCCTTCCTGCATGGCATGGCTCTGCCTTCTTGTCTTTCTTAATTCATACAAAGTCGATCTATCTTCCTATGTGCTACCATTATATTCTGTCCTGCTTATGATGTTAATTAACATTTCTTTCAGTTATTTACATTCATTTCTCTTCCATTAGATTTAGTTCCATGAGGAACTATATACTGGATGAGTATCTTTGATCTGAAATACTTGGAACCAAAAGTATCATTGCACTTCTAATTTTGGATTTTCAGATTAGGGATGTTCAACTTATAATGCTTAGCCCTAGGAGTGGCACTTAGATTTTCCCCATTATTATTCTAACATAGCAGGCTACTGCATGTTTCTAGCTTACTTTGAGATCTGCCTACTGCAACCTTTGATGACTTAATAATAGTATGGGACACGTTGTTCTATAATGAATTCAAAAGTCTTATAGAAGATTGAATGATTTAGCATTAGCTTTGAAATTCCCCTTAATAGGTCTCCAGTAACAATGTGAAAATTTCAAATGCAGATGATCTAAGTGATGACATAAATCTGAATATATGAAAAAAATCAAATAACATTATTACTCCTTAAAGAAAGAGATATTGAAACAATAAGAATTTTTAGCCTATCACACCAACAGAAATTTAAAGGAAAATAAAAATACAGAATCCTGGATAGTGAGTAGTGATGAACAGGTATACATGTACTGCTGTGTGGAAAATTAATATAATGAATAATCATGTATGTATTAATTAGCTTTGTCATATCTTAATATTTTGTCATGTTTGGTTTAGCACTTCTTTCTTTTTCAAGATACAAAATGGTACAATTGAAGACCCCAGTGTACTTTCCCCCAGTCTTATTCTTTTCCCTTTCCTAAGTGTTTGGAAATCTCTATTGTTTTATTGTATTTTTACATAAAAGTTTTCATATTATATAGAACTTGATCAAAGACAAAATTTATTATTAGTAGTATTTTGTAATTTAAAAATTACAATGTTTTAAACTCATAAATTTTTATAAGACTTATAAGAAAACATGGAAAAGTGTTAAAGATGAATTATTGAGAGATTTAAAAATCTACCTTTGCAAACTTAATACATTGTAAACAGGAAAGTTTGTTGTGGATTCATTTCAAATAGTACAATAACTTTAGATATTTCAGAAGGGTTGTTACAATTAAAAATTTTTTTAAATTATGATTACATTTCTATTAAATTTAATAGAAATTTATATTTTTAGTGTATGTATGTATTTGCATTGTATTCTGCAGACAGGTTTGATTACCTACAGTGTTCAGGACTTAGGCACATCTGAGTAGTGGTAAGGAAAACAGATATGAGTCCTACCATTTAGGAGTTCAAACCTTAGTTGGGGGGTGGGAGGATAGACTTAAACAATTAAAGAATAAAAGATCTAATTACAAATTCTAATACATGCTATGAAGGAAACAGAGATGCTGGCGAAGGAAGAGTCCTTTAGATTTTATTTTTAAGACTGAATGGGGATGGTTTTGAAAAACTTTGAACAAGTGACATGATCTACATTAAATACAAATCATTTGCTGCTGTGTGCCATATATATCCTAGGGATCTCTGCCAGGAAGCAATTGCTGAAACAGATTGCCTGAGACAAAGTAGATAACAGGGACTGGGGGATAACTAAGGGATGATGATAGTGGTAGATGCTTTGATTTAGGGTAAATTTTGAAAATAGATAAATGGTGTAAGACTATGGGTCAGTATTCAGTGTCTCTGCACTTTTTCTTTTTAAGACATTTCAGGATGCCATGTTAAATGCATCTCTATCGTTTTTAAAGAATATTTCCTTAGCATCATTTACTGTAAATGATATTATTATGTCAAAGCCTATGATTGCTCTAGATAAATACTCTTATGGCTTTCCAAAGAGATTGTGCTGTTTAATTGTATCACCAGAATTGTCTTAATTTCATCTACAGTATACCCTTACCAGCTTAGTATATTTCATTTAGAAAGTTTATAGTGCTTCAGTAGATGAAAAGATGGCACTTTGGGAGCAAGGGGTATACATCAAAAAAACTTTCTTTATTTCATTATGTTGAGTGAATTTAAATGGTTTTATTTTATCCTAGTTTCCTAAGGCTATCCATAACCTATGTGCCTGATCTAAAAGTTTACTTTATTTGCAAGTCTAGAGATAGCACTAATTTAAAATGTAAAATTTGGATCCTTTTCTCTGCTCTATCATAAACTAGTTTCATTGTAGACTCTGTAAATTTTTAAATTTGTTAGGCTTTGGTAGTTGTATAAAGTGATTTTTTTAAGTATGTAGGGAATAAATAATATGTGTTAATAAGCATGCTTCAGATTTGTGAAAAGTTAATAGCTTTCTACAAGGGCTGGCAATTTTTTTTCTGTAAAAAGCCCCATGGGTCTTTATTACATAATCTCTGGGGTTTTTGTGTCAATATTTTTAGGCTCTGAAAGGGATAAGATAATAGGAATGAGACTGCTTTCCCAGTTTCTTGGTCCCTCTGGTGGAATGTTCATCAAGGAAACATCTTATGTAATGTGTGCAGAAGCTGCTAAATTTCCCACCACATTATATAGTTTTTAAACAGTATTTGAAATTTTGCTGAGTAGGACTTTACTGAGGTACTTCTTGGAGGCATGATATGTGGGAAGATGGTGAGAAATCCCATAGCCACACCTTCTGTATGAAGTAGGTTTGGGTGGCTCCAGAATCTATGTGCTTGACTTTTTTGTTGTGAAATATTTTAGATTTGAAGACTAAGAGAGCTACCACCGATTAGGCTAACTTAGTTTTGGTAAGCAAAGAATGTGAGTTAACAGCAATAGGTAAGGAAAAGTTTTTGGTTAGTTTTACATACTCTTGAGCCACACCTAGGTAAAATATTGACTAAGACACGCTCTTTCATTATTCCTCAAATACTGGATTTAGGGTATGGCTAAATACTGAGGTATAGCTCAGTGGTAGAGCACCTGCCTAGTGTGTGTGTGTGTGTGTGTGTGTGTGTGTGTGTGTGTGTGTGTGTGTTTTCAATCCCCAGTACAACAAAACAAAACAAAAACCCATTGGTTCTCAATTTAATACCTATAGGAGTTATTTCAAATGGTAATTAAGTGGATAGGCTAAAATAAAATTGTCAACCAAATATTCAAAACATTAATCAAGAACTTCTTGTTTAGAAAATCAGTATCTATCCTTTTTTTCTGATTGGTAAGATTATTATTACATTCAATTTAGAAAATACAGTATACTTTTAAAAGTTAAGCAATAAATCATAGTCTAATATGGTAATCTTTCATACTTTTTAAAATTAATCTAAAGGGCCTATGAGTGAAGCTCAGTGGTAGAGCACATGGTTAGTATGTGTGAGGCTCTGAGTTCAATCCCCAGTATCTACATAAATATAAATTCTAAACAAAGAAACACATTCAGTGTATCATGTAGCACCAAAGAGAGATAAACAAGAAATAAATCTCTCTTAAATTATCTTCTCCATCAAAAACAGCCTTTTAAAGTGTTTTGATGTATTTATCTCAAGTTCCTTAATATGTGTAGAGATACATTTATAAAACAGTGTACCCACACTTTATTGGGATCATGCTGTATACTGTCTAAAATTTAACATTTTACAAAAAGCATGATTTTTTTTAAAGAGAGAGGGAGAGAGAGAAAGAGAGAGAGAATTTTAATATTTTTATTTTTTAGTTATTGGCGGACACAACATCTTTGTATGTGGTGCTGAGAATTGAACCCGGGCCACACGCATGCCAGGCGAGCGCGCTACCGCTTGAGCCACATCCCCAGCTCCAAGCATGATTTTTTAATGATACTCCCCCTCTCCCTTGATCTCTCAAATGATAGAATGGTTGATAAAGTAATTCATGAACTAAGGACACTTAAGTACTGTTACCCATGCGTGGAACAATAAAAAATAATATCTTTATACATTTTACTTGTTGTCAGCACTGCTCTTATTCCACAGTTTTACATAATACCATCCCCTTTGCTTACTTTTTGAGGCCTGTTTTGGTAGAGTGTGTGAAATTTTCAGTAGAAATATCACTCAAATGTCAGAGGAATATCAGATTTTCATTTCAAGATTCTGTAACCAACCCCATTCCTTTTTTTATTTCCAATGATAAGGATCAAACCCAGGTCCTTGGCCTGCTAAGCAAGTCCTCTACCACATAGGCCTTCATTTTTACAATTGAATAGTTTTAAGATCTCTGTCTCTTTTTAATAGAGACTCCTCAATTGGCAAATGAAATAGTTATCCTTTAAAACTATAGTCATTACCACAGAAATACTATATCAAAATGCTATCTGGCAGTTAGGTATTGTTCTCAAGCTTTAAAACTATAGTATTAACATAGTAATACTATCATTTACCATCTGGAGGTGAACAAGGGCATTAGAATCTTGTTTATTTGCTTATATATGTCTTTGACTGTAAATAAAGTTCAATGCATGACAATTATTTGCATGTTGATTGATTGTGTGTGTGTGGGGGGGTCATCTCAGTCATCCTGAATAATAGAGCTGGTTCAGCTATCCTATTTTGCTAATAATTATTTTTTATAGATAGGTTTGTTACTAATATATACATTTGCATTGTTGAATCTCCAGGTAATACCTTTAAATATTTTTGTGGTAATATACATAAAATTTATCACAATAGCCATTTTTAAGTGTTTAATTCAGTGACATTAAGTACATACACAGTGCAACCATCACAGTGTTGTATAACCATTAGCACTGTCCACTTATCTACTTTCAGAACTTTTTCATCATTATACACTGTACCCCTTCAACAGTAACTCCCTACCTAATTTTCCTTTCCTCACCCCTGGTAATTCCTATTTCTGTTTGTATGTATGAATTCTCTTCTAGGTGTTTCATATATATGGAATCATGAAATATTTGTCCTTTTATGTCTGACTTATATTACTTAGAATAATATTTTTAAGGTTAATATGTGTTGTAATTTGTATCAGATTTTATTTCTTCTTAAGCTGAATCATTAGCCATCCATTTACCTATTAATGCATACTTAAGTTGTTTCTACATTTTGACTATAGTAAATAATGCTGCTGTAAATATTGGTGTACAAGTAAGTATTGGTTTGGAACTCTGCTTTCATATATATATATATATATATATATATATATATATACACACACACACACACACACACTTATATATGGAAATGGGTTCATGTTGTAATTCTACCATTTAGCTGTCAAGGAGTAGCTAAATTGTTCTCCACAATGGCTATACCACTTTACATTGTCACCAACACAGTACATATCTAGTGACTCCATCATATCCTCACTCACATGTGTTATTTTGGGTGGTTTTTTTTTTTTTTTTTTTTTTTTTTTTAGTAATAGTCATTCTAATAAGTGGTAGGTGATGTCCTACGGTTTTGATTTGCATTTCCCTAATGACTAATGATGTTGATCATCTTTTCATGTGCTCTATTTGGCCATTTGTTCCTCCTTAGAGAAATATCTATTCAAGTCCTTTGCCCATTTTGAATGGGGTTATTTGTCTTTTTTTGTTGTTGTATATAACACCTTTTTAAAAGGTGCACTAAAATAATCTAGACTGTTTCTCCCTTCTCAGGATTCCTACAGGAAACAAGTAGTAATTGATGGAGAAACCTGTCTCTTGGATATTCTCGACACAGCAGGTCAAGAGGAGTACAGTGCGATGAGGGACCAGTACATGAGGACTGGGGAGGGCTTTCTTTGCGTATTTGCCATAAATAATACTAAATCATTTGAAGATATTCACCATTATAGGTGGGTTTAAGTCAAGTATAATAAATTGGCATTGAGAAGTAATTATAGCTTTCATTTATTTTTTGCTATTTGCCATGCCTATATTATCTAACTTAAAAAATTTTAAAATAATTTTTTAGAGGTAGGTAATCATTCCATTTTACAAATGAAGTTTTTGACAATTAGAGTAGTTGAGTAACTTGTTCCAGATTGTTTAGGTAGTACTATTGCTAGGATTGAAATCTACGCTTGTTTTGACTCAAGAACTTTCTGTACCCTTAACTACTCTACATTAGAGAAATAAGCCTTTGAACTTTTCAGATATATCATGAAAATGAAAATCATAAACAAAAATATGAAAAGGTGATTTGAAGTAGTGCCACACGAATGATTTTTTTAAATAATTATGTATGTTTAGTGTAGGATTGAACAAAGAATGGCTATGCACATTTATATTTAAATACAACTTAGATGTTGTAAAAATTTATGAATCTGACAAATCTGCATAAAACTGACTATTGTATTAAATGTATTTTATATTCTGTTTCCTTGAGCTTAAGTTTTCATAAAACTGCATAGTAAAGCAAATATTCCACTTACTGGCTATGTCCTGTTATTATGAGTTAGCCCAGTTAAGAGGTTTAACATTTTATTTAAGAACATTTATTTCAGTATGTTTACTGTGTAGCCTAGTAATAAGAAAATTTGGGTGGTTGTATTTTTGCATTTTTTTAAGAGTAGTATCTCTTTAAGAGTAGTAAATAGATGACATTTCTTAATTTATTCAAGTTTTACTCAGTTTATGAGTAGAGGAACTGGGAATTTGATCCATTTCTAACTCTGTTTAATGTGTCTCTTCCGTGTTGCATCTTTGAAATTCACATAAAATTGTGAAACAATATAATTTTACTACAAATTTAAATTAACATGTAGAAGGGCTTTTAACAAAATAAAGAGTATAGTAACTTTAGTGTTGTACGTATGAAAATCAAAGTCTTCCCAATTATCTTTTTTTTTTTTTGAGAAAGTACAGTACTCCCCCCTTATTCACAGTTTCACATTCCAAGATTTCACTTATGCTCAACTGTAGTCTGAAACTATTAAATGGAAAATTCCAGAACTAAACATTTCAAAAAATTTAAATCATTTTTTTTGTAGTAGATTGTTGCTTTATTAGTTATTGTTATCTTACTGTGTCTAATTTATAAATTTTAAACTTATATCAATATGTATGTATTAGAAAAGACAGTATATATGACTTTAGTACTATCTATAGTTCTGAGCATCCACTGAGGGTATTGGAATGTATATCTACACATAAGGAGGAAGAAACAAATGTGAAAGTTTTAATGCTATTACTTCATGTTTGGGTAAAAATATTTTTAATTGTATACATATACAATTAGCCACATACATGTTGCTAAGAGTATAGTTTTTAAATTAGGCATATCACTTTACAGTATTTTTCTTTTTATTATGATTTATCTGCATATGAACCTATTTTATAGTTTTAACTCTACTTCTGTAGTTTTTTGATCTTTCAAGAGGGAAGGAAATAACTAGAAAAAGAAGCAAGGAAAATTTGGTGTGGTGAAAATTAGAAATCATATGAAAAGTTTTCATTTGGCCAACTTTTATAAGGCAAAAGTTGTGGATAGTTTTTGTAGGATTTTTGGTTTACTGATGCCTCTCTTTTTCTTCCCCAGAGAGCAAATTAAAAGAGTTAAAGACTCTGAAGATGTACCTATGGTCCTAGTAGGAAATAAATGTGATTTGCCTTCTAGAACAGTAGACACAAAGCAGGCTCAGGACTTAGCAAGAAGTTATGGAATTCCTTTTATTGAAACATCAGCAAAGACAAGACAGGTAAGTGTTATTGGAATACATCTGTTTTCTGCAAAATATATCAAGCAATTTTATCATTAATCATAATTTACTAATACATAATCTAATTTGCATCATTTTTGAGGCAGGAGGGCAAGAACATTAATATATCTGACAGTTAACTGGTATTATATGTTAAATCTTTTAAAATGATTTATCAAGTTTTTTTCTTGTTATACTTAAATAGGAAATAAACAATATTTATTTGATTTTTTTTGGTAATGTCCTCTTGAGAATACAGTACTTCTTAATCCTATGATACTATTTTTGACTTCCATTTCTTTTCACACAGAAAACTTTTCTTCAATTCTGAACACATTTTAGCATTCAAGAAATGTAGAAATATTTTCAGTTATAGGTAAAAACAAAGAACAGGAAAACAAAATTTGAGTTTCCTATTTGAGAAGCACTTTAAAGATTATTATGTCATAAAGTTCTTTGTTATATTTGAAAATTTTTGCTTTCACAGATTTTTTTTGAGGATATATTTTTGGAGAAAGTTTTCATTAAAGCAAGGGGAATTTTTGGAAAGTAAACAGAAATTCTCAGTTACTTACTTGGTGCATTATTCTGACAAAAATAGATGCCAAATGAAACCTGAATTTTGTTTGGAAAATAATCCTCATTTATAAAATAACTTTTTTCTAGGTAATTTCTGTTGGTATTAACCTATTTATATGATTTTAACAAAGTCAAAAAAAAATCCTGGGAAAGTAGGGAATATAACTTTAGCATACCGAGTAATTGATTTATATTTCATAAATTTGTTTTGGGTCTTTTCTGGTTAGGATATCTTAGAGCCTAAAACAAAATTAAAACTTTGAAGGCCGAGAGTTTTATAAAATATATATATATGAAAAACCCATTGCATGGTTAAATATATAAAAATAGGCATTCTAGAATTTTTACTATAAGTGGGTAAGATTTAAATGTAAATTGTTCAGCTGGTGTGTATATATATCTTTATTTCTTTAGCAGTAGACCATATGTACCTCTTCCTGGTTGTACACATTTCGTATACAGTGAAAGAAGTCTTTATTTGGAGATTAAAAACTGAATTTCTGTAGGTTGGCCACCTTACAAATATCTCTTCTGTGGCAGTTTTACTAACACCTGATTTATAATTTAAAGAAGGATTTGGTATACATCACATCACTTCACTTTAGAGGAACTCAGATTCATTGAAAAATGCATTCCCAGGTTCCAAAGACTGGGATGAGATGTGGTTTTTATCTTCTTTTTACCGATCTTCTTTAATCATTCTCAGTGTTTTTCCTCAGGAGAGAAGGTATTAAAAAAATGATTATAATATTTATAACTTTTTCTCCTAATATTTGCGTATGAAAAAATTCAGATGTATAGTTGAAAGAATTGTATTGAAAACATTTGCGTACCTACTACCTGGATTCTACTGTAATATTTATTATTATACTTACATTACTTATTCCCCTACCCCTCCACCACCCAGCACCCCTATTGGGGATTGAACTCAGGGGCACTCACTCAACGACCAAGTCATGTCCCTAGTCCTGTTTTGTATTTTATTTAGAGACAGGAATTTCACTGAGTTGTTTAGTGTCTTGTTTTTGCTGAGGTTGGCTTTGAGCTCATGATCCTTCTGCCTTAGCCTCCTGAGCCACTGGGATCACTTACAGGCATGCCCCGCTGCACCCAGCTCTACTTATAACTTTTAAAAGATGCATTTTAAACTGATGAACATTGTGGTGGACATTTCATTAAAAAAAAAAAAAGAAGAAGAAGAAGAAGAAGAAAAAGGAAAGAAAAGAAAAAACATGAGACTTGCATAATATAACGGGTTGCAATAGAGAAGATCTTGTCATACTTCAATATATATACAAATCAACTGGACTCATTAAAATCCAGATTCTAATTCAGTGGATTGAGACCTGATATTTTGCATTTCTAACAAACTTCCAAATGATGATAAGTTTGTTTCACACATCACACTTAGAGTAGCACCATACTTTGAGTAGAAAAGCAATAGAGGACATTAAAAAGAGACTTCTGATTATCACACAATGTTGCTCTCTCTTTCTCATTTGATAAGAGCCTAATAAAACAGCTGTGTCTCCTTTCCTTGTATGATTATTACCTCAGAAGTACTAATTTATTCTTGGTGTTTGACATTAATGCTTTAATGTACTACAGCATTTATAATTGATAAGAAAACTATGTGGCTTCCTTAATTTATTTGTGGTACTGGGGATTGGAACTCCAACCTTTTTTATTTTTTGAGCTAGGATCTTGCTATGTTGTGTAATGTGCTAAAAGGCCTTGGATTTGCGCTCCTCCTGCCTCAGCCTCCCAATAGCTGCAATTATAGGCACCTGCCAATGTGCCTGGCTGTGGCTTCCTCTTAAAATACGTTTTTAGTTTTTATATTGTTTTGTGGCCTTTTTAAAAAAATAAAATGCTCTTTGAAGGTGTATGATATAGAAATAGATTCCTTCAAACTTGCTTTGTAGAAATTTGTGGGTCATCTATATAATAGAGATAACATAGTACACAGCCTTTCCTGTATTTATATCCCATTTTATTCATGTCTTTATGTGTGTTGCTAAACTATAACTTAGATCTTTAATTTATATTCCTTTATTTCTTTTTATTAAGTGGACTTAATGATTTGCTTAGAAATTAATTTGCTTTGAAGAGTTTATTCATCTTCCTTTCTTTATATTAACTTGTTATGTGCAGGCTTTGGGAAAACTAATAATTTTAGAGATTATATTAAATATGCATATTTTAATTAATTGTACATCTCCAGTTTTTGTGAAAATTTGAAGCCCTACCTTTTGCAGAGTAGTTTGTTACTCATTTGTTATTCCACTTGTTATTTGGATAAAATAAATGTTTATCCTTACTGTGTTTTATCAGCAACTTATTTTATACCCTAATTTTTTTTTTAAAGAGAGAGAGAGAGAAATTTTTTTAATGTTTATTTTTTAGTTTTCGGCGGACACAACATCTTTTGTTTGTATGTGGTGCTGAGGATCGAACCCGGGCTGCACGCATGCCAGGCAAGCGCGCTACTGCTTGAGCCACATCCCCAGTCCCTTATACCCTATTTTTTTATCTTGTTGATGAGCATAAAATACAAACACCAAAAAGAATATTTAGGTCAGTAGGAACAGAACATCTGTTTAGAGGTTCTTATAGATCATTAAGGGCCAACAGCCGTCAATGGGCCCATCAGCAAATATTTGGGACATCAAGGGCCACAAGGGGTATCTATTGCATATTTCTTTTTTTTTCCTGTAACCCATTAAAAATGTAAAAATCATTATTAGCTTGTGTATAATACAAAAACAGGCTGTGATTGTGTTTGGCCTGAGGGTTGTGGTACAATAATTCCTGACTCTCTGGAAAACTTTAAAATAATAGAAGTTTGGCCAGACTTTCAACTTAAATTATACAGGCTAACCTTAGTAATTTTAAAGTAAATCATGTATTTTATGAAAGGAAAATAGAAAATTTACTGTAGTGCTTTTCAAGATAAGAGTTGTAGAATATATATTTTTACCAACTTTGTAATTTTTAAATGCCCATTACCTGGTCAGACTTGTCTTTTTAGTGTTCACCTGAAAGCAAAAAGAAGTTATTCTAAGGTAATATACTATATGTGGTTTCAATGTTCCTAGTATGTAAAGACTAATACTTTCACATTATCTAGGCAGTTAGTAATTGTCAGATTTTTCTGTTCCCTTTGGGCAGTGCATGGCAGTATTGGCAAAGGTTATTGAAACTGAAACCTTGACACCCTGGGAATAGCTGTGAGTTTTCCAGTCAGCTAAAATCAAAAGTGGAGAGGATTCTTTAAAATTCATGACAGAAGCAGAGTTCCCAGAGTATGTGCTGCTACTGATTAAGCTTTTTTGCATTCTGGTAGCCTCAATTTGAACATAATGTAAACATTAGTTTTCCTTACTTAAAAATGTTGACTGATTAATTTCCTAGTTAATTTTTAGCTATATAAAATAGTTGATAGAAGACTTCCATTAAAGTTTACCATTAGGTTATTTTAAAAAAGCTAAACAAAAAAAACTTCTTGTGCTTTAATCTATATTTAATAGTTGATTTTATGTACATATCATAAATATTGTGAATTTTAGCTTTTATAAAACCAACAAAAACAATTATTGAGCACCAACTGTATACCATGTGTAGCCTTCCAGGTACTGCTATTTTATTTCAGTAAAGCTGAGATGGTTTATACTTTGGCACAAAGTTGGTTTTTAGAATACATTTTGTTCCTCCCTTCCCTTCCCCCATGAAGGCTTACACTCTTATATCTGTATTTAGAGTATTTGATATGTTCTTTTCTTGAAATAATTTTGCAAGAATTTTTACAGACTCTACAGGAACAAATTCTCAATGAAATAAAATCTCTTATTAAAAGCATAGGCTGCAGAATACGGGATGATATACTCTTTGTTAACAATTCTTTCTTCACTATGGAGTGTTCTATGCCCGTGTTTTCATAGGTCTGTTTACAGATAACAGTTGACAATATTGTTAAATCTCTTGATTTTAAAAAGTCACATATTTAAACTTGTATACTTTTGTTCGTACATGAATATTTTCATTTGTTCTTAGACTTTAATAAGTGACATTTGAAAATATTTGTGGCAATAAGCTATCTCCCCTAGCTAAATCACTAATTGCCAGTTAAGAGCTTAGCAACTAGTTACAGTGGGCATTATGTATGTTTCAGTTACACTTTAATCTTAAAAATTAATCTACAAATTTTGGAATAAGAAACCAGTGTTCTGTCCTACAGTTGTATATTATATACAGTTTTTAAAAATAAGAGCCAGTGCCATTGGTAAGGCAAGGATAAATAATAATAATCTCATGTTTTTTGGATGTCAGTAGGCTTTGAAGCATATTATAAAACTAAGTCTGAAAAAATATGGTAAATAATGATTTTTTTAAAAATCTAATTTAAATTTCATACTAATAAAACTCAGAAAAAGTCATTCTGGAATAACTACTTCTCAGTAATGTTAATTACCTCAGCCACTGAGGTCCCAACACTGAGTTCTTGGTGGTGGGTACATTCTCTTTTTAATTATTGGCTTCCAATTCTCTCTCTGCATTGCTGGAAACAAAAATCATATATTCTGGTATTGGTGATGGGGATGCTCACACTGAAAAAACAGGCACATTCAAACTGATTTTAGAAGTGTTAAAATCAAAATTTGCTTCTGCTAATCAGTAGAAGACCATTACCCTGTTTGTTAGTACTTCTACATTGACCTTGTAACTTTCATTTTGTAAACAGGAATAAATAAAAGTTTACATCCTTAAAAATTTTAAGAAAATATGAGCTTTTACCTGGTTTGTGTACACCTCTCTTTATCTATATTATATATCTATAAACATATTTGATTTCTGCATTGATTTTTCACAATGAAAGAATGATTTGTGAAAATATCAAATGACAGAACTCATACTTTGTTTTGCATGCTTTAAAAGTCATTTAATGTCTTAAATTATTTATTTTGTTTAATGAAAATTTCTAATATAATTTTTTCAAGGACAAATGAATAAAAATCTTTTGAGAATTAATGATAAGTATAAAAACTTATAGGCACATACAAGTGGAAATTTAAATTAAAATGCCAACATATTAACAATTTCAAAAAATACTTGGAAATTTTCATTTCTAATTGGCTTTGCTAGCTAGTTGATTAATTCTCTTAAAAATAAGATTTTTGTTGGGCTATAATTTTTGTTACTAGGTCATTGAATAGACTGGATAATATATGTTAGAAGCTTGATATATATTATTTTAATATGAAATATTTTAAAGTATGCCTGCTTCTTAACTGAAATTTAATTTTATAAATTTTAAAGTTTTATAGGTAAATTGTTGAACACTCCTGAAGCAGTTCTTAATATACTCTTGAGATTTGTAAAAATTAATATTCCTGAAAGAAGTGAAGTGTCTTTTTCTTAGTTGCTGTAGAAGCAGGCATACAGAAGACTTACGCACACAAAAATTAAACCCTGGTTGTTGGTTTATTAAATACCTAGGGCTGAATCTCTGTGCCTTTTGAATTTAAAACTACAAGTCATACTTTTGGTATATATTAGCGTTTTTTCACATGTTAACTTTTTAAGTGTTGGATCCATTTTGTCACATTTGGTTCAATAGAAACATGTTACCAGTTAAAACTATTCTAATCCCCAAAGATAAGTAATCATTCTGAAAATGAAATGAAGAGCTTTAAATTAAATTTGCAGTGAAATACACCAGCTTTTCTAAACATATCTATTAGAAGAATGAACACAAATATTATATCTTTCAAGTAAGTTTACATAATTGATAATTCTCTGCATTTATTTTTTAGAGATAAGCTACATTGTAAGTACAGTTAGCTAAACACTTGGTCCTCCATGGCTACTGCCTACTTTTCTAGGCTGAGAAAGATGAAAAACTATCTCCATGATGGCTATAAATAATTGTAATAGTCATTATGTTTTTTTTTTTTTTTACCATGACCTTCAGCCAGAAAAAATCCCTTTAAAATAGTTAAATTAAAAGGTACAAAATCAGTTTATTTGGACATGTTCTGCAATCTTTTTTAGAAGAGTTGTAGCTTTCTACAACAAGAATACAAAATGCACTGCTCCTGTTTTGTGTGCATATTTTTTAACAGTTCATGACATTTCAGTTATTTTGGCAAACAGCCCTTACTTAATGTTTAATATAAATAATGTAATTTTCCATCCACAAAGGTCCTATAATCAATTCCACTTGTAAACTTAGAAGTTTGAATAGAAAGAATTGAAGATAAAACTTGAAATTCCAGTCCCTTGACTTAACCTTTTTTGCAAGGTGCTTTTTGAAGTGTTTTTGTTTTAACAACAGCTATACATCCCTATTATAGTGTTTTTCTCCCCACTTCTGGTAGGGAGGTGAGAATCAGTGGTATATAAATCACCTGTTTTCACTAAGTCAAAGGAATAATTTCAATCCAACTTCAGTTTAGGCTTAAATTACACAATTTGCAGACTATAAAATGATTGTATCAGTTGATAAACAGATAAGAAATACATTAATTTCCCACTTAAAATTTATTTTAAAATTCTAATTCCATTAGAAAACAAAAATGACTTTTAAGAACAAACCAGGTTCCAGCCCATATTTTAAAACTGCATCCTCAATTTTATTCAATCTGATGTATGCTAAAGAAAATTCTCAAGTAAAGCTCATAGTTTCAAACTACTTGCACATGGCTGTCCCAATAAATTACTATTACCAATGAAACAGACTTTAAGAAGTTGTGTTTTACAATGCAGAGAGTGGAGGATGCTTTTTATACATTGGTGAGAGAGATCCGACAATACAGATTGAAAAAAATCAGCAAAGAAGAAAAGACTCCTGGCTGTGTGAAAATTAAAAAATGCATTTTAATGTAATCTGGTAAGTTCAGCATATTAATTTTAGCAGAAAGCAGGTATCTTTCACAGGTAACAAAGTAGCAACCACTTGGAACTATTTAGGTGTGGTATTCTAATTTGAAGTATTAAAAGATAAGAAACTTGTTTGTTTCCATAATTAGTACTTTTATTTTGAATAATGAGTGATAATTATAATTGGGGTTGTTTTGATGGCTATGGAATACTATATTTGCCATAAGGTCTAATGATTTAATTAGTCTTAAGTAAGTTAAGCATATTGGAACCAATAACTGAATTTTTAAGGAAAATCAGGCTCATGTTTTGAGAATATAAGCAACTTTTGTTTGTCAGAGAGGGAGGGAAAATATCAGAACCTTGTATAGAATAATAAAATTGAATGGCCCAGAGAGGGGAAAGGGCCTCTCCTGTATTTTTTCTTTTTTGAACATTGCACAAGCAAATAACTACTCTTCTACCTGTATTCTGTAATTCAATGGCAACAACAGTACTTTACTCATGTGAGAAACCTTGGAGTTGTATGTAGGATGACTCCTGCCTCCCTGTTTTTCATACCCATTTGCAAGAAGTCATAAATTCCTGTGATGTTACTACTTTTTCTTTGTTACATCATTAATGCAGGCCTGTCTAATTTCTTGCTGGGACTGTTCAACTTGTTGTCTCCATCATTCACTGTGCAGATGGAGATATGACATTCTCTTACCTTTATATCTAGTTACTGACTCACCTATGGAATAAAATCTCAAGTTCTACAGCATGTCATATATGATCCTTTACACCTTCCCACTTCTCTTCCCAGCTTCTTTTGGCCTTTTATCTAAAACCACTATCATCTTGCCCGAATTTTTGTTTTTACATAAACAAACACCAAGTTATTTCATATCTTCCCTTGCATCTTGGCTTTTGTTTGTTGTTTGGAATGCCAATATTCTTATCCCTACTCATGTAATTAACTAATGCTTAACTCATTGACAATTTCCCAGTCTCCCATTTTGTAAGAATTCCTTCAGATCCTTAGACTGAGCACATTGCCCTTGTGCGCATTTCAAAAAGTTTGTTGTTTTTAACTGTTAACATGCTTCCCATGTTATATCTAAATAACTTTTGGTGTTTTATTCCTTTATTAGTAGAACTTAGGGGAGCCAGAACTATGTATTTTTAATCTTTGTATACCCATTGTCTTGTGATATTCTTGGCATATTGTAACTGCCTGGCAAAGATAATTATTGAGTGGAATCTCACTTTTATTTCTAAACAAACACATTAAATTCTGTCTTGCTTAGCAAGTACTTCATTAAATAGATGACATAAGTTAATGCCAAAGTTTAAATTTTATTGCATATTGTTTATAATATATAATGTTCTTTGAGGATGTGAAATAAAATTATAATTTTCCAAACTACTAGGATATCTTTATTGTACTAATTATACTAAAAGTTGACAATATGAATCTTAAGTCTGAAACAATTAATACATATTCTAAAAGTTAAATATACATATGAGTAGTAGATTTGATCTCAATATTATGTAGTACACTAATCTATGAAACTCAGAAGAAATAAAGCATTACTGGCACTAATTTTTAATTGAGATTTATGAATGCAGTATTGTGTAAGGCAGTACTTTAATTTTAGAAGTTGTAAAGTTTAATACTAACAATGCAGTTTGAAGTTGGACTTTTGAAGCAATGAACAGATTTAAGTGTTTTTTAAGTTTTTATTTTCTCTCAGATTTTTTGAAATAGAACTATAGAATAAAATTTAAAAATAAGTTTCAGGTTTAATTTATATGAAAACAAAGGCAGAAGCATATACTATTCTAAAATTTCTAGTTTGTGCAGTGTTTTCACAGTGAATGTAATGATTTTTCTTTAGTGGATATGGATAGCACTTATATAAAAAATGTATTTGCTAATATATAAAACTTTTAAAATTAGGTAAAAATGCTTTTAGAAAAATTTGATAATGATATGTATATGCAAGTCAGTTTTACTAAGTATTAAAAAGATGAGTTTAAACCAAGTAATTACTAGGATACTACTTGCCTTTTACATGTATGTGAATAGATTAGTTCCCATAGAAAAAATGAAATCACTGCTCTATTTAGGTCAATTATGACATTGCCCTATCTAATGTAGAGTTTAATGCACATGAGCCTTTCAAAGTATTTTAATGTTACAAATTCAGAAACCATTGTTTCTTAACTACGTGGATATTATTTTTACCTTAGAATGTGTCTTCTCTCTAATCCATCTCATGATTTTTCATTTTTTCTGCTTCACCATTTTAAGAGCATTGCCATTTTTCTTAATTATAAAGGTTGTTGAAATAGACTACTCAGGATTGTTCAAAGGGAATTAATTCATGAAGAGTGTTAAATCCTTTTTTCCCCCTTAGTTGTTGCATTAGAGTTATACATAATAGTTGGGTTCATTTTGACATAAATATACATGCATGAAATTTGATTTACTCCGTTTCGGTCCCTGGGCCACCCCCCCTTCCTCCCAACCTTCCCCCTACACACCATTCCCATTCTTGAACTCTACTGGTTTTTCTTTTACTCATTTATTTTTAATGGTGTTATATATATATATATATGGAATCACTATATATTTCCACATGCATATAGCATGATTTTGTCAAATTCATTCCTTATTTCCTCTCCTTTACCTTCTTTTTTCTCTTCTCAGTCATCTTCTACTCCATTGAGATTAGATCATTTTTTTTAAGATCCACTTCATTCTAAGGGTTTATGATTCTAAATTGTCAAGTTAGTTGTGATCTTTATTATGTTATTGGAAAATTTTCCCTCTATACATGTTGAAAAGAATAGTAAGAAGGGAGATATACATGTAATTAACTCTTTATTCTCCTTTCTTTGGGAGAAACAAAAGCAAATGTTTGATTGTATCAGTAATGATTTTTAGAAAGTGGAAAATGTCAATAAGTGCAGTTTGAGTACTTTATTGAGTACTGTAGTACTCACTAGTGTTCAAACCAATGATACTGGGTTTTATCAAAACTATCTGCTGTTCATTTTACTGTGGCAAACTTCTCATGGCCACTGTGTACCTCTTAAAATATTGGTCATATTTTTCTGAATTATAGATCCGTAAAAATAAATTAAATATAACTTTAAAGAAAATGCCCTAATTAATTTTTCTTATTATTCTGAAGTAATATGTTGTTGAAGGTCTCAGTAATATGGTAAAGATTATATTAAATTTTTAAATTATTTTCAAGGTAATATTATATTTATGCAATTTGTAATATTCAACAGATAATTACAATGAGTAAAAATATAGTTGTTCATTGTTCTTAAGTGGCTTGATTTATGTGACTTAATTTGTTGGGTAATTGTTCCTAAGACTCCCTCTAGTGTCTAGGTTTGGAAGCTAACAAAATTTCTTTTTATGGTTAATAGTAGGTTGAACAGATTTTTAAATAAAGAATGGGTCTTTTTTTTCCTTATTTTTAGTGGCAATATGGCAAAAATTGACATGGATCTTGCATAATTAAATATTAAAGGATTAAAATCAGTTCTGTTACCACTTTCAGAATACTAATTTGCACATTATGTATTAATGGATTAAAAATTTTCTGACTTAAAGTCATGGTAGCCAAAACTGGTTGACATACCTTGCCTTGATCACAGACAGATTTAGGACTCTGACCAATGGTAAAAATTCTTTGAAGACAAGCATTTATATGGCAAACTTTGACTATCTAATATGCTAAACAAACTAAATCAATAATTAAGAGAATATCCTTGATGTTGTTAAACTCCAACACAATTCAGATGATTTAGCTAATTTCTCCACATATCAGAAGTATTATACTTTTCAAAGTGTTAAAGTGGTATTAACCTGTTGGGGGTCACTTTCAGTATATAAATTGAAACTACTACTTGAACACATTATTTGAAAACTGAGAAAATATGTCTAGATACTGTTTACTTCTTGGTGAAATTATTTAAATCCAAATGATTTTATGTAAGTACAGAACCAGAGGTAAAATATTATTGCCATGAGAATTTATGAATCTATATATCTTATATCCAAAGTCCAGAATCTCAGGGACAGATAAATGTACACACATATTCATGCATACATGCATGCATATACACATTGGGACTTTGACAATTAAGGTTTTCAATATGTAAAATTAGTAGCAAATTAAGTTCTCCTTGGGGAAAAAGTCATTTGTTAAGCTTGCATATGATCAATGCCACTGATTATCTCTGCCTTTTGTAAAAATCAGAGGTTCTCTTTGCCAAAGAATTCTCAAAGTCTGATATATTTAATTGCTGGAAGAAAATTGGAAAGTGTATTTATTCTTTATCAGTGTTAATATTTACATTAATAATGGAAGTCCGTCATCTTTTTACCTCAAACCACCATGTATATATATTCACATTTTAATACTTTTTCTGTATTTCAGGGTGTTGATGATGCCTTCTATACATTAGTTCGAGAAATTCGAAAACATAAAGAAAAGATGAGCAAAGATGGTAAAAAGAAGAAAAAGAAGTCAAAGACAAAGTGTATAATTATGTAAATACAATTTGTACTTTTTTCTTAAGGCATACTTAAGTAAAAGTGGTAATTTTTGTACATTACACTAAATTATTAGCATTTGTTTAGCATTACTTAATTTTTTTTTCTGTTCCATGCAAACTTAGCTTTTATCTTAAATGCTTATTTTAAAATGACAGTGGAAACTTTTATTCCCCTCTAAGTGCCAGTATTCCCTGAATTTTGGTTTTTGAATTAGCAATGCCTGTGAAAAAGAAACTGAATACCTGAGATTTCCATCTTGGGGTTTTTGGTGCATGCAAGTTGATTACTTCCTATTTTTCTTACCAATTGTGAATGTTGGTGTGAAACAGATTAATGAAGCTTTTGAATCATCCCTATTTTGTACTTTATCTAGTTACATAAATGAATTAATTAGTAATTATAACTTCAGTTGCAATTTTATGATTGGTTTTACTAAAACATAGAAGGATCACACGTTTATGGGCTTTCTTTCAATTTCTCTTCAAGACATCATGTCCTATAGTTCGTCATCCTTCATGAATGTAAACAGACATTGTTCACAAAGGCTTTCTCCCCCTTTCCACTGCTATTCGTAATGGTCATTATCCTAAAAATATTATATTTTTTCTATAAAAAGGAAAAAAAGAGAAAAAAAAGTAAGGTAATGGAAAATATTAAAAGGCCATTGACATTCCACATTAGATAAATTACTGTAAGACTCCTAGCTTTTCCTGTTAAGGCAAATCCAGTATGAAATGGGGATTATAGCCACCATTTGGGGGCTATATTTACATGCAACTAAATTTTTATAATAATTGAAACAATTTTAACATGTATAAAAATTCTCATAGGAATTAAATATAGTCTCCCTGTGTCAGATTATTTATTCTTAGCATAACTTTAAATCTTTCTGGAACCTCAATCTTTGAAAATAGTTTTAGTTCTGGTAGTGATGTTAAAGATTATTTGAGCCAGTTTTAGCTTAGTAGGTATTGAAGAGACCAAGCTTCATTGAGAGTTTCATAGCATGGACTGTATCCCCATGGTCATCCAGCATTGTCATGCATTGGTTGGTCAAAATGGGGACCAGGAGAGAGTAATTTCAAACTCTCCACTTTTATAGTTCTTTTAACCCTGGCTAAAGTAACATTTCATAAATGCTTTTCAAGTCTGATCCATACTTAAGAATACCCAATGCTTTGAAAATACTTAAATAATAAAGTCCAATTCTTACAGTGCATTTGAAGTGTTACCTTAAAATATTTGAAGCAAGATGGTGTGGCGAGATGAAAATATCACTGGACTAGGAGGAAAATGAGTTAGATTCTAGATGTCTTTTAGAACTCAGATTTGGGGCAGGTCATTGTGCATGTTAAAAAATTATCTCAAAGGCTTTACATTATGTAATTTACATTGTTTACATAAAGATATACCTATTTTTCAAGCTCAGCACAATCTGTAACTTTTTACCTGTATTCAGTGCCAGTCTTGGGCAAAATTGTGCAAGAGGTGAAGTTTATATTTGAAAATACATTCTCCAGTTTCAGTACTCCACTCCCATATTAATGGCATTTTGCCTGCCTACCCTTCCACATGAACCATGAGTTGAGAGAATTTTTTTTAAATTTTTTTAATTCCCCTCACCTCAAATTTTATTGCTGCTATGGATGTCTCCATGAACTCTGCCCATTAAGGTACATCAAATTGTCTCTCTTCCCCAGGGCTCAAAATAATCTGACAGATACCATAATGGGATTGGACATAACAGCTAATTTTCAGATAATTGCAGTAGCAATTTAATCTTGATCCTTTGAACATGATGTCTTTGCTGCCTGGTCCACTGGTGACTAAGTAGCAATTTTCAGACTTAGTATGAATAGACAGAACCCTATCCAGTGGAAGAAGAATTTAATAAAGGTAGTACTTAAATCTACATCTAGGAGTATCCTGGTAACAATGATACATTCCATGGTTTTAATAACTAAAACCTTCTTACAGTGAAAACTTTGAAATTTAATCATAAAGCTTACTTTTTAACACAATTGATCTATTTAACAAATGTTTATTCAGTGCCTGTCATATGCCAGCTACCACATAAGGCACTGGGGATGTGGTATCCCCAAAGGGACATAATTTCTTATCCTTAAGGAGTGCTAGAGTGGTCTATAATACCTTAGTAAAGCTTTTGGCACATGATCCAGAGGTGGTAATATAATGCACACTTTTGTTTTGCAAAAAGGGGGTTTGGTCTGTCAGATTTCTTCAATTCTACAATAGGCGTTTTTCTGTAATTCCAGTGTAACTGTTTAATCAAGCAACTTTATATAAATCACTTTACTTCATTGTTTTAAAGGAGTAAAAATTCCCAAATATGTAATATTCTAGTTTTCTCTTTGTATAATTAAAATAGACTTTTAAAATTAAATATTGACTTCTAAAATAGTTTTATTGGGGTACAAATAAAACAGGTGCCTGAGCTAATTCACAGTAAAGGAAATTTCTGTGTAAAAATCAATATAATTTCTGAAATGCTTTATTAAACTACAGATTTGTGGAATACTGGGTAGGTTGTTAAGACTTATGCAGTACTTTTTGTTGCTACACAGAGAAGGAAATGGACAATTCAGGAATTGCAGTATTCAGGATACTTAGGACTCTTGAATTTTTTGGTGTAGCTGGGCAAATTTTTAAGGTAGTGGTAATTATCCTCTTATGTTTGAATGGTTTAACACTGTTTTGTAGAGATATTAAAAAGGGAGAGAATTCTAGAAATAAACATAAATGTTATCTAATTACTACAGCCTTAAAGATAAAAATTCTTGAAGTTGGAAAATAGTGCTAAATTACATAGTCTTAGACAAATAACGTTTGTGGGAAGAATATAGCAGACATATGTAGTATAATTTGAGTGAATGTTCTCAATTAGGAATTCTAGGCTCTATTAACTGAGTCACACTGCATAGGAATTTAGAACCTAACTTTTATAGGTTATCAGAAATCTTTGCCACCATTGCACAATTTTGTCCTTATAAACATTGTGAGGCATGTTAAGTTACAGTTTGCACAACTTCATCTCATTTTTATTCTAGTGATTTTTTTTCTTCTAACCACCTTTCCCCCCAATACACATATAGAGATTTATTTTGTAGGCAGTAAAAATTATCTGAAATAATTTCCCATTTGTGAAAAAGTAGTAATTTCTTGAAAAAAGTAATGTTTTTTAAAACTTAGCAGTTACTTTAAAGCTGGACTTATTAATAACTTCTGTTATATTGAGTAGCATGAATTCTACATTGAGAAAGTGATTAACTTAAAGCTGGTAGCTGTGAAATTCTGTCAATGAAAATTATTTCTTTCTAAAGACATATATTAGTTCTTGAAGAATAGTCATAGCTAGATTAAAATTTGTGTTTTAGCTTCATAGTTTAAAGTGCCTGTTTGGGATGATGATAGGCATTTTAGATGAATTAGGAAAAACAAAGTTATTACTGCAGAAACGTCAATTTCAGAGGGTCCACTTCCCGCCTCCACCCCAGTAGAGCTAAATGGGTTATATGTTTTATCTGGAAGTTTCCAGTTCCACTGTCTTTTGTGTTTTCATGTTGAAAATACTTTTGCATTTTTCCTTTGAGTGCCAATTTCTTACTAGTACTATTTCTTAATGTAACATGTTTACCTGGAATGTATTTTAACTATTTTTGTATAGTGTAAACTGAAACATGCACATTTTGTACATTGTGCTTTTTTTTGTGGGACATATGCAGTGTGATCCAGTTGTTTTCCATCATTTGGTTGCGCTGACCTAGGAATGTTGGTCATATCAAATGTTAAATTTAAGAATGACCACTCTTTTAATTAAAATTAACTTTTAAATGTTTATAGGAGTATGTGCTGTGAAGTGATCTGAAATTTGTAATATTTTTGTCATGAACTGTACTGCTCCTAATTGTAATGTAATAAAAAATAGTTATGGTGACTGTGGTAGTGTGTCTTTCTTATTTCTTTATAATCTTCTTTCCCCTTCTTTCTCTCTTTTTGCAGTACTGAGGATCAAACCCAGGGACTCACATGTGTTAGGCAAGTGCTTTACCACTGAGCTATATCCCAAGCCCTGACAATGTGTATTTCTTAATGGAAATTCTCAAAACATTTGCTCCCCAATTGATATTGAACATTTTATAAGATGTATACACTAAAGTATACTAGTAGATCCTTTTTATAGCTTTTACAATTTAGAAATGTTCTTTGTTTATGGAAGTTGCTAAGAACATTGTGTAATGTTTGAACTAAATTCATATAAGGTTAGGCCCACCACCATGTTAATTCACGCAGAAGTAGATGCAAAACAAATCTGCTTTTATGACAAAAAATAGAATAAGGTTATTATTTTATTTTGAAAGAAAGTAATTGATTCACAACAAATGATTTAAGGCCCAAGGGAGTCAACAGCAAAGTTAATAATGGAAATAATAGTTATGTAATGCCAATCACTGGGAGGCTATTTCAAGGTCAGAAGTAATCTTCCTTCATATCTGTTATTTCTAGAACTGCATTTAAATCATTACTAGGTGTTATTTTTTTTAATCATCCTTTAATATGTGCTTTAATGTACCAAATTGGGTCAAAAATAAGAGAATAAATGTGCTAAGAAATTATTTTGCTTATTAAATGGCATTTTCTTGTCAGTACAAGGGAGAAATTGGCTAAAAGTAATAGACTAAAGTTAGAAAACAATTTCTTACTGGGTTCTTATTAATTTATAATTGGTAGTATAAGTTAAATTGTTATTTTAATAAAAATTGAGCATAAAGGATTGTGGATGTATCTCTTAGTTATCTGGTTGAAACATACTAGTTTTGGTTCAGCAGGACAGTTCAGGTATTTTTTTACACATGTATATCTTGCCATTCTAGTTTAGAATATTTGGTATACACAAAACAGATGGTACTGAGTTTTCAGCTGATTTATAGTAGTAATGATCACTTAGTTTCGTTGATGTCTGAATAATAGCGTTGTTTCATAGCTCTGTATTTCCTAAGGAAGTATAAGGCTTCCAGCTCTTTCATGACAAATTCGCCTCGTTCAATAAGTTCTTTGATCTTCTCTGGATCCTTCACATCTTTGTTTTTAAGGAAAACATTCTTCAAACGCCTTTTAAAATAGTCTGCTCCTTTTGGATAGTCCCGTCCAAGGTACAGCAGCTTGAAAAAGAAAGATTATATATTTCTAAATAATCAGGGTTATATGACAACATTTGTAAAACTGGCAACATAATTACTCACATTTTTATAAAGATTCAGTACTTCTCCTCTTAAAGAATTGGCCATTTTCGTTTAACATTTAAATTAATCCACTTTTATACATAACATACCTAAAGAAAAGGAAAATTTTTTGTAAATAACTCCACTGTATTCTTAAAATAATGCAGATCTTATACACTGGGAAATGGTACCTTTTTTTAACCTTTTGGTAAGTAGCCCTTTTATTGATGTTTGAGGTACTGAGATATAGCTATGAACATGTACAAAACTACTTCTAATGGAGTCTTAATAAACAAGATAATTATGAATGGTGACAAGTTCTATGAAGGAGAGAAGATTATGAGAAAACAGATTATCTTAAGTACAAAGCACTGTCTCCTTTTACTACACAGTGGAATGAGAACTAGATTTTACTCCCACCTGCAAAATGTGTTCTACAGGTTACTTAACTTTTGAGCTTCGCTTTCTTTAAGGGAAAATTCTTTTTACCCTGTTCTCAAGGCAAGGCCAGGTCTGTTTGGGGGATATTAAGAGTCCTGATCAAATCTAGAAGGGTAGTCTCCAGAGGAAGGTTAAAAACTAAAACTGAGTATGTGAATAAAACAGGTTGGCAGTGATTAGTAGATAAACAATATGATAGATAAACCATCTATCTACTTATTTATGTACAAGGGTGTCCATTGAAGAAGAGGCAACATCCAGTGGCATGCAAAATGCTTCTCTCTATATCTTTGTTAATGCTACAATAAGGAGAGAAAGCTCTTTAAAGGCACCATTACAGCCTAAACACAAAATAATTCCTACTAGTTATAACTATCAGAATTAAATCAAAATCCCTCACACTGCATCCTATCAGATGGACACAATTCCAAGATATTCCTTTATGGTTCCAATTTTGATCACTGGATTAAAGTGGTGTTATTCAAGTTATTTCTCCAAAGTACCTACTTTTTGTTTGTCTTTCAGTGGACAATGGTATTTAGAAACTACCACCTCATGGAATATTTTAGAAACCAAGATATGGGAGCTAGAAGTGCTTAAAACAGTGGGTTTGTCACTATTCCAAGGACCTCTTCAGTGGGCAAACTTGCAAACAAATGTATATACATGTAGATTAAGTGTGATATGTGTATACATACACAATTATTTTTATACAAATTTCTATATAACCTGATAACATTCGATTCCAACATTACAAGTTTGTTTTCATTTTAGTTTTTCCTTTCCATAGTTTTAGCACTCTTGTCCACCAATAAGAAATCTGGTTCTCATTATCCTCCATAAATTTGCTTTTTGGATCATCACTCCTCCACCCACAAGGCAACCAAATTCCTGTCACTGTCACCACTCAACACACACTACTCTGAGCTCTGCCACCTAGTTCCACCATCCCACATTTTCTTCTTCCCATTCCTTTCTTCTCATCTCCCTCTTGGAGGCTCAACAATTATGCTGTGCCACTACCCCCTTCCTAGATAAGTTTCACTTGTTCCAGCTGCAACAACCTGTGCCACCACCTTCTCTATCCAAAGAAATGTTCTCCTCACTTCATGGTAGGCTCTTATAAACAAACCCCTCCTAACCCCCAAAGACCATTCTCATTCATTTGAGCTCCAATACCATTTGCTGGGATATTACCTTACAATCCCTTCATCTCTCTTCCTTTCTCTAGATGCCCACCCACTTAATGACCTTTGAACTGAAGATTTTTTTGTACATAAGTTTTAAGGGTTATTTTATAGTTAACTAGCAGAAAGTATAAATTAAAATTATAGCACCATGTTCAGTTAGAAATAATTGTGCTAAGTCCTCCCATTACTTTTCTTTTGGTTCAGTCCTAAAGTACAATAATATAGACTCATCATTAAGACCTCACCTATCCCCTGCTGAGGGCCATTGCCAAGTAGGAATGACGCATCGAAATTTCCTTACCAGCGTACCCCATGTTAAATGGACTTGCCTTGGAAGTTCGCTGTGACATTGCATGTGTGTTTGAGAAAGGTGACCCTGCTCAAGGACCAGGGTGGATCCAGATTTAGGGTGTATCCTGCAGGTTTTAGGAAGTATCCCGCTCCTTGGGTTTAAGGCGTTCCCGGTTTAAGACAATCTGCGTTTAAGGAAGTTCCAGGTTGAAGGTTATTGCTGCTGGGAATAGGGCGTATCCTGCTGCCTGAGTTCCCGTTGAGTTCTCGTGGAATTAAGAAAGTATTTGGGACGTGAATTGGGCGGCAGAACTTGGATTTCCCGAGAACGTGTTTGTACAGGGCCGGTGTGAGTTTGGGAATAAAGAATTGCTGTTTGAATCTACAAGGTGAGTGGCTCATGATTTTGTGCTCAGCCAAGACTGCGGCAGTCCCCTTGCCTCATTTAGGCATTTTGACAAAATTTACATCTTTCATAATTTGAAAGGTAGGGTGTCAGTGTTTTCATGCATATTGTCTTATGTGTTTATATCTTATGCTTAAGAAAAAAGTGCATAAAAATGTGGAAATTTAAAGTCATTCAGGTTATGAAATAATTAAATCTTTGAAGCCTTCATATGCGTCTTTCCAGTCATCTCCTTCCCATCTCTACCAAGATGACCACTAATGACTTGCAAATTACTCTTGCTTTGTAGTTTTCCCAACTATGAACACTTTCTTAAATAATATATTTAGTTTTGACAATTTCAACAGCAAGCATGAGTCTAAGTAAGGACAGAGGAAATAATCCTGTTACTAAATGAAAGCCCAAAAGTCCTAATCTGGCTTTACCTTCCCCAGGATTTAAAGTTCCCTTCAGGAGTATTTAGTAATGTCGTGAATCTTCAGCTCTCCACAAATGAAGCCTGTGGAAATCAGGTATAAATATTGACACTTGATTTCTGGCTATTACACAGAATAGGGAAGAAAAGACTATTATTTACTTTAAGCTCACCAAAGCCCAACATCAGCTTCTGGGAACAGGTTGAAGCAAAAGGTCAAAATGAGTGTCCTTAAATTGATTCAATCAGTGAACACAGCACAGAAAAGAGCAGGTATTTCATTTCCATGTGGTCCAGACAAGGCAGGTACTGATTAGAATCTGCCAGACCTGCCTTGGTTTAATGTCCTCATAAAAAGAGGGTCCAATGGTAACAGGAATCTTGATAGATAGCTCTCAATGTGAGTTTGATTCTGGATTGGTTGTTCCATATCAACTATTGTGTTGGGATGTCATTTGTCCATCCTAGAAATTCCTTTGTCTTCTGTATTGACTATCCTACTTCTCATTTTCCAAAGTGTCCCTTTTTCTGATTTTATTGTTTTGGTACAGCACATCCTTTAATACAAAGGGCATATAGGAGTAAATAAGACTTTGAATGTCTAAAAATGGCTGGCCACTTTATATTTGATTGATAGTTTGGTTGGGTATAGAATTTTAAACTGGAAACAATTTTCTTTCAACATTTTGAAGCAATTGCTCATCTGTAATTTTACTTCCAGCACTGCTATTAAGAAGTTCAAAGCAGCCTGGATAAATGATCTTTTATTTATATGTGATGTATTTTTTTCATCTCCTCAGAAATTTGAGACTTCTTTGAAGATTTTGAAACTTTACAATGCAAGGGTTTATTTTCTTTCTCTGTGATACACTTAGCTTTTGCAATCTGGAAACTCTGAAGTCTGGGAAAGAAATTAATTCTGTTCCTAGTTTCGTGTCCCTCTCCCCAATTTTCTCTTTTTTCCCTTCTAGGAACTCCTATTATTTGAGTGTGTGAAATTCTAGATATGCCCTCTTTCTTTTTTTTCTTTTTTCAATTTTCTGGGATATTTTCTCATAATCTTCCAAGTGTTCTATCAATTTTTTTCCTTTTTGCTATAATCTTTAAGAACTCTTATTATTAATTTTTTTTCAGTATCCTGTTCTTGCTTTAAGAACACAGATGTTTTTGTAATTACATAATATATGTATCTCTGAAAAACTTTGATTTTGCAAAAACATTAAAAATAATAAGAGAGGCTATGGGAGATATGTTTGATCAGATACCTCAGATTCTATACAGCTGGGGCTGGGGATGTGGCTCAAGTGGTAGCGAGTTTGCCTGGCATGTGTGTGGCCCGGGTTCGATCCTCAGCACCACATACAAAGATGTTGTGCCCGCCGAAAACTAAAAAATAAAGATTAAAAAAAATTCTCTCTATCTCTGTCTCTCACTCTCTCTTTAAAAAAAAAAATTCTATACAGCTGAAATCAGAGCAGTATTCAAAACCAGAAATGGTACTTGGACAGTTAATCTGAAACATTTAGACTTCTCTCAGAATAGGAAGAGACCACAGAGAGGTTAAAAATAATAGAGTAGTCTGAGGATGGGAGTAGGGGGCTGGAGACTTGGGTGAGAATCAAACATGAATGAAGCAATCACTGGGGATGATGGATATGTTTATTTTTCATGGTAAAGGTCTCATAGTTGTATAATAGATATCAAACTTATCAAATTATACTTTATTATATATAATTATGCCTTAGTAAAACTACTAAAAATAGAATAGGAATTCTGATAAGACATTAAGATACATATGTAAGCAGAGATCTATCCAAATGATCAGGCTGCCAGTTAGTGAGTAGGGGTAGGTGTTCAACCTGCCCCCAGTCAGCAGCTACACATAATTTGCGGTATGCCTCCCTGGGGAGGAAGTACTGGATATAAGCTCTTATTTTACAATGTAAAATAGTATATATAAAAGGTACCTCCTGCCAGTATAGCAGCTAAGCAAAGACCTTTTCTTGCTGACTCATATCTTTTTTTCTGGCCTCTCTTTAGGGGGAAAGACCAACATAGGAATCAAAATTATTTCCACACTAATACTTAGAAAATTCTCTTGTAGTTTATAAGCTAACTCACGTAATAAACACATAATGGAGTCAACCCTTTTTTTTCTCCCCTTCTGAGTTCACTGTTAGCTTTGTTGAAACTTTCTATTTTATTCCCAATTGCTCTCCCCCCACCCCCTGTTTTTTTATCTCTATCACTTCTGAGCTTTCTTCCAAAATCTGGTGTTCTTTTTCTGTCCATTCTTTTAGGGACAAAAAAGCCTTCTAGATCTGCATCTTTGGTTGAAGCTTATAGCCTTTGAACTTCACTTCAGGTATCCTAGGTGGGTCCTTTACCTTCTGATGTATCTTGGATTGTACCTCTTGGGCTGCTCAGTTCCCTGAGCAGTCTACCAATCTCTGAGGGTTTGCCTATTAAACCTTAAAAAGAAAGAGGAATGAGGGTCTTGCATTCAGCATTATGAATACCTAAATTCTATCGCTTCTCATGTATTATAGTATGCTTGAAGATGCCCTAGTATTACTTTGTCTAGAAATAAACCTCCAGTCATCTGTGGGAATGAGGGGTATAGTTACTTAAAGGAGTCTATCAAATGCTTTCATTTAGTTCTCTTTAATTTTCATTCTTCACCTCCAATTCCAGGGCCCGCTGTTCCAATGTCTTTTAAGAATACTGTGGTAAAAACTGGGTTTTTCTAGGTCACCTTTATTCATTGTCTTCCAGCTTCTAAAGTTTTATTGCTGTCAAAACCTCTCCAAATCTCCATTTTTATATCCCTTCAGAAAGAGACAGTAGAATTCTGGAAGGGGGTAAAATCAGGGTATATTGAACCTACCAAACAACAACTAAGGTATTTCATTAAAATATTTTTGGGGGAAGGGCCATTATCAGAGTGAGCTATTCTTAAGAATGTTAAAGAACCATGTGGTTCTCAAAAAATTCAAAATTAAATGCATAGATATAATTTTAAATTGCAATAGACTGTTTAATGTCTGGCAAAGAACCTGGCTTCATTTAATTAACAATTTGTAATATATGAAAGCTTTTTGAGAACCTGATTTATGTTGCTGGCTTTTTTTTAAACAAATTATTAATAAAAGATTTGCCGCAAAAAATGTAGCTAGTGTGGCTAAGGTAAAAATTGTCCAATTCTTTGATGTTATGTGAATGAAGTCAGTTTATTGTTATATTGCTGACTTTCAGGCATTTGAGTTTATTTCAGCTATTGGGAGAAACAGGTCTTCTTGGGTTTCCAATTTAGGAAACTATTTTAAGTCCAGCAGGGACATGGGCTGCTGCTTAACTCTTCATGAAGTCATGGAAGTTATGGAAGCCAAAAAAATTAGGGTTTAAGAGAAACTCCCCATTATTCTAAGAACTTGGGTATGTGATGGGTGAGAAAGAGGTGCAATCCCCATTGATTTTTTTCATTGATGCAGATTAGGAGTTAACTAACAATCAGCTCCACTCCTAGGTTAACAGTGAATTGTCAATTTACTAGGAGTTATGGTGCCCAAATTGTTAATTACCCTTTCCCATAAAGTTCAGATAACAACATAAGCTGAAGGAAAACACAAAAGAGAGGCAGTATAACGTTATTTGTAATTGGTTCTAGTCGACTTAAACAGGTGAAGCACAATTTCCCCAAACTAGATAATCCTAGAAAGCTTTATACACAAAAATTGTACCAACACACTTGCCATCAGCAGATAAGTAATCCAGAGACAGGTGACAAGAGATTTTACCCTTAAAGGCCAGCATACACATTCATCTAGGCCTGGAAAGCAGACTATACAAAGTGAGTTGTGGATAGGTATGTTTAGAAGGGGCAGGTAGGTGCTACAACTGTCTGAAGGTAAAGAGATACCAGGGAGCAGGCCTGTACAAGGATACTAGTAGACAGTAAAGCTCATGAGTATAATTCCTTATGCCACAGTGACTAACAGAGATCAGCATTTTGGAATCCAACACATCTATGCAATTCCTCCTCCCAGGGAAGGAGGTTAACAGAGAGCTTGAGTAGATTCTTTCCCCTGGAGGTCTACCATTTTAAGGTAGTTTGGGTTTACCATTATCCTTTGCCCCATCGATCCTAATTAAGAGATGACTAAGGTTTTGTATTAAATATTAGTAGTTTTGTTTAATTCAAAACAAAAGCACACTTCTATACCAAATAGCTACAGTGAGCTGTAAAAGGGCTTCCAATGAAGCCAAAAGTAAAAACAACAGATGTTTTTATCTAGCTTCCAGCATGTGGAGGTAGGTGGGATGTAATAACTATTACACACTAAGACTTATGTTAAGTGGGGCTTATAATGTTTTACCCACAAAGGCTAGTTCTGTCGGTACTACTTTTTAAAAAATCAATAATACATTTCATCAACGGTGTTGGAAGGGATAGAGCATTATTAGAATTCAGAGATGAGAAACAGGGCCAATACTTCCGGCCTTGTCATGAAAAAACAGGGTTTACACAGGTCCTAAAATCACAGAGAAAAATTGGGGCTTTGGAAAAATAACAGTCACTTAATTTCTTCTCATTTTCCTCTTGGTGTGGGGTGCCGGTGTTTATTCATGTGCGGAAGGGACAGAAATGATGAAAGTTGTGCTATTTGTTAGTACACTTAAGTGTGTGACCTTGGGCACATAAGTCTTGCTGGGCCTCAGCACTCAGCAGTCTTCAACTGTTAGGAATATTTTGCCCACTAATTACTTCAAGTCATTTTCAATTATTGTTTATGGCTGTCCTTAGGATAGGGGAAACGTACTTTTCACAGAAAGTAAACAGATCCACGAGCAGAGAGAAGATTCTGGACTATGTTAATCTAAAAGTAACCAACCCTCTAGGAGTCAATTTGTTCCTATCCAAATTTGCAAATGATCCTGTCCCCTGGCTGGCCTAACTCTGGTGGCCCAGGTAGCGCACTAGGATGTCTGTCGCTTGAACCAAACGCGGGTCGCTCCCTTTCTTCTGGAAACCCTCCCAGAAAGATTCGCCCCGACACACTTTAGGCAAGAAGAGGAGAGAGACTGTCAGCGTCGGAAGACGCTCAGAAACCCCTTCCCACACCCAGTGGCTCTCGCCCAGACATACTTCACCAACTCCAGACCCCAGAATCCGGAAAACAACAAAGCGCCCCGGTGGCTGCACTCTGGCGCTTTCCGGTACGCTACAGCCTTAAGAGCCTCTGACCCAGGCGACTTCACGGCTCCTCCACAGCCCAGCCAGACGGGGTGAAGCTGAGGCAACCTGTCAGCGGTGGGGGCGGGACGACAACCGGAAGTTTCTCTGTGCGGCGACGCACGCCGGTATGGGCGGGTCTGAGCTCCGCCTATGTTGCGCAAGTGGGCGGTGCTTGTTGTCTTGACCACCTGGGCAGCGTTTGTTCACAACTGAGCTCTGACTTTGCTGACGGGGAAGGTCGTTCTTGCTTCCTCATGGTGAGAGGGGAAAACGAGAGGTAGTTCAAGAGGCGAGCATTAATTCAGCTTCACCAGTGTTGAGTGACGTAACAAGAGCCCGTCATATTTTAGAAAGGAGCGGCTCAGTTGAGGAAAGAACCCTTAGCCCGGGGCGGGTCCGTTTTCTCCAGACTGGTAGCCTTGGGGTCCTGAGTCCAGCAGACAGATGGGAGTCCCAAACCAATTTCTGCAAACAGATAGCCATAATGGTAACATGATGTCCTAATCTTACTTGTTGCTAAACTGAAAACAGTCCCAACCTAGTAATTCCCAATGATAGACGTTTCCACTAATTTGCTTTCTTATTCAAATTTGGCAAATATGTATTTACATCTCTTCTGTAGTTAATTAAAAGCTGATAAATTTATTGTACTCTGAAAGGTTATCTTGTGTGGTATTTCTTAGGAGTATGAATTGTTTTATCATTCAGTGTAGTCAATCTGCATTAAATATGATAAAGCTTCACATTTTGTTTTTGTGTACCCAGCTGTCAAGTCTTCCCCAAGGAGACAAACCAACACATAATTATGAGCTGATCTCTTTTCCCATTTTCTTAAATGTGATTTCCACCAAGAGATCTTCTATGATTAAAACCAGAGGAAGTGGAGAATGTAATTACTTGGTTAATTATTTAATGCATTAATTAAAGGAAAATATGGAGTGCATTCTTTGTTTTTGGCGCTGGGGTGGAAGCTAGATATGAAAACCAATGTGACAACCCTTCTATGGGAGGCAGATGAAACAAATTAACTTCAATACAGTTTTATAACTAACAATTGAAGAATCTAAAAGGGGGTAACTCAAAGTTGGAAATGATTAAATTGGGGGAAAGGGGAGACAGGAAAGAGTTGGGTTTTTCAACCTGTTTTAAAATATAAATGTGAGTTTTCTACAAGTGGTGGGAAGAAATAGGTAGTAGAGAGCACTTCTGTCAGAATACAAACGGGTAAGCCAATTTAAAACTATTGGTAAATTGGGAAAACAAAAAGTACCTATTTGTTCCTTTTGAATGTGAGTTGAAGTTTCTTCTTCTTAGATTCTTATAGCAATATTTCTCAATTGTAGCCCCTGGAGCTTTTATCGCTAACTCACTGGAGTACTTGTTAAAAACGCAGATTCCAAAAACCCACTCAACTCCAAACATTGAACTGGCTGCCATGAAATACTACAAACTAAGTAGCTTAAACTATAGAAATTTGTGTCTCACAGTTACAGAGATCAAGGCATCAGCAGGGCTATGCTTCCTCTAAAGACCCTAAGGAGGGACTTATTCAGACCTACCTTCTAGCTTCTAATAGTTCCTTGGTTTGTGTCAACATAACTTCATTCTTCACAAGATATTCTCCCCACAAGAGTGTCTTAAGTCCAAGGTTCCCCTTTTTATAACACCAACCCTATTCCATTATGTCCTCGTCTTAATTTAACTAATTAAGTCAGCAGTATCCTATTTCCAAGTAGGTCAAATTCTTAGATACAAGGGTTTAGGACTTCTTCATGTGAATTTAGAAAGAACACAATTCAACTCGTCACATCTGCTGAATCATAACATGGGAAGGGAAGTGAGTTCAGGAACATGGATTTCTATGAAAGATTATCAGATGATTTTTATGCCTTCTGAACTTTGAGAACTATTTTACTGCATAATAGCTCTTATGATTTTCAGGAGGAATGAGGATATGTACTTACCCCTAACCTGTTTCATATTAGAAGCACTCACGAGAGATAACAGTTTGCCCATCTTAAAATAGGGCTACTCAAGAACAAGAACAATGTTATTTACATATTCTGCTGTATAGTATTTATTTCTGGTTGAACACGTTTCTATTAATTGATAGTTAATATTATAACAAAAATATAACCCATTTGTAAAAACCATATGAGATCAAAATATCTATTATTCCTCTGTACTTTGTCTACAGCACCTCAGACTGCCTTACGCATAAAGCATTAGTAAATATCTGCTGAATCAGTAAAATATATATACTTTTCAAGAAGATGAAATCTAATGTGTTATATAGTGATAATCTTGTGACTTGAACCAGTATTTTCCTTGTATAGCTTTTCAAATATATGTAATCATATAATCACATGATCTACTACAAATTCCTTACAAGAAATCTGATGGATATATTGGCTTTATCAATAACAAGTAATGTTATTGAAAATACTCATGATTATAAATCTTTATTGAAATATTTTACTTTCCAAAATAACTTCGAGAAAAGAATAGATCTGCTGGAAAGAACCTTAAATCTTCATAGCTTTGCCTTCTTTATATAACCAAATCCCTTTCAATAAAACCTTCCCATCTTATTATACAGAAAGATTATTTCTTTATAAAATGAGATCATTTTCACACTTGCACATTTGATGTTACTGCCAATAATTAGTCACCAATTTATTACTTTTGGAACCCTTTAAACCAGTACTTTCTTGACCGGCACTCAGTTTAGTGATAGAGTATTTTATTAAATAATAGATCCTTGATTGTCATAAGAAATATTGTTGGAAACTATGTACAAAAGATGCCCTCATGGGTGAACTATCTTAGTTTTTCCTGTAGTACATACTTATAGTTTTGTCTGAATTGTGTGTGTGGTTTTATGTTTAACCTAAATCATTTTTTAAACAGCTTTTTAATTTAGGATAACTTTAGATTTACAGAAAAGTTGCAAAGATGGTACAGAGAGTTCCTTTATGCTCTTTACCAAGGTTCTCCTAATTTTAACATCTTACATAATCATAATATTTTTGTTGAAAATATCTGAATTATTTTTAAAATTTATCATTTGTTTTCCAACTTTTAGGGTCCCAAAGAAAAAAAGGTATGTAGAAATTATAATTTTTCTCAAAATAGTTTATTTTATGAACACATTGTTTTACAGAATTCTTATGAAATTTTAAGCTAATTTTCTAGTTTTATTATAATGTATAGAATTTACTATGCTTACTTGTTTACATATTAATTCTATTTAAATCATGGAATAATCCTTAACAATTATAAACATTTTTAATTTGATATAAAAAAGATATTTCTAATTTCATAAATACAACTAAAAATTGCCTTTATTTTTACCTGTGTTTAGATTTGAGGCTCTTTGTTACTTCTGCTAAAGAAAATTTTCTTTTAAGAACTCCTTTTCTTGTCTATGGCCACACCACCCTGAACGCTCCCGATCTCATCTGATCTCGGAAGAACTCCTTTTTCTTTTTCCCAGAAAAACACAAAAATTTATTTGTAAAACCTGCTATGACTTAAAAATGAACCCCAAATTAATATGAGTTTAAATGGATTAACACATACTTGTGTGTTTTTTTATTTTTTATTTTATTTTTTTTTGTTGTTGTTTTTCTTTTTAGTACTGGGTAGAAATATAGTTCAATAAAAGATGTACTGTTCTGTGTGTTTAGAATGCCCTTTTTTCTCTTCTTCACTTTTTGGATTTATACTTTTTAGGCAGAGATTATAATCTCTTAACTGGAAGGCCAGATTTAGCCTCCAAACATATTTTCTTTGCCCTTAAAGGTTGTTTTTTAATTTTCCTTTTAAAAAATCAGTTGTTTTTCACAAAAATGCGATTTCCATCTTTTAATGAAATATTGGAATTCTGATAACATTGGGCCTACAGTCATATGAGGCAACAGTTGACTTTTCTCAATGGCAGCTAACCCTTTTAGGAGTGCAGAAAGTCTTCAGTTTGCCATAGTTCTCACCATGGCCACATCCCTTACTTTATTTACCTACCTGGTCTCAACAGGGATTTATTTAGGTTTAAAATGCCTGCTTTAAGACATTTCTCAAGGTTCATTTCTTTATAGATTTTCCCATCATTTCTCTTGCAGACTCAATTACAGTGGGCTTCTCTATTCATAGATTCTACATCCATGGAATCAACCAACCATGGCTTAGAAATCCATTTTTAGGGCTGAGGTTGAGGCTCGGTGGTAGAGCACTGGCCTAGCATGTGTGAGGCACTGGGTTTGATTCTTAGCACCACATATGAATAAATGAATAAAATAAAGGTCCATCAACAATTTAAACAAAATTTTAAAAAAGAAATCCATTTCTAAACAATTGTGACTTTAGAATATAACAATTATATCCTAAAAGCTAGAAGAAATAACGTTGAGCGTTGAGTATTTCACTGTAAATGATACGTTTTTAAAAAATTGCATTGGTACAGAATATGTACAAGCTTTTTTCTGTCATTATTCCCTAAACAATACAGTATAACAACCATTTATATAATATTAACATTCTATTAGGTATTAACAAGTAATCTTGAGATGGTTTAAAGTATATGAGAGGATGTGCTTAAGTTATGTGGAAATACTATGCTATTTTATATAAGGGATGTGAGCATGTGCACACTTTGAAATCCATAGAGGCCTAGAACCAATCTCCAACCTATCTCAAAGGACACTTGTAGTACATGCATTTGTACATACCTAAATTATAATTTATAACATTTTAAGGAATTATGTATTTATGTCTGTGAGCTGTTAAAGTTAAGGTACATGTCACCTATTTTTATGTCCATAACATTTAGTACAGTGCCTGGCACGTGTAGAAATTCAGTCAATGTTTGTTAAATAAATATGTGAAACTCCATTTACTCTGCCAATACTTAAAAACATTAGAGTCCTTGACTACTTGGAAGAAACACTTGCATAAATGTGCAGTTGCTATTGATATAATTAAACATTTCTTTAAGAAATATTGTTGCATTCCTTCTGTCTCTGCATTTGTCAGTTATTTGGACCCACTACCAACCTGATACTCTTAGAGGTTGTAAATATAACTGAACAAAATTAATGAAGCACTCATAAAAGTTCTTAATAGGGAGGCTTCTGGAGGGTGCTATACATTGGTTTATGTGGACCTTTTTTTTTCCTGATCCAAATTCTTAAATCTTAGAGGAATTATTTTAATCTGAAAACTCATTGTTTACTTTGGTGCTAAATCGTATGTCTTAGTGTGTGTTATCTTGCTAATAACACAATACCACAGAATGGGTATGTTATAATGAAAAGAGCCAAGACTTTGGCTTATGGCTTGATCCAATATTGAGCCTCAGTGAGGTGCAGAGAATCACATGGTGAGAAACAAGGAGCTTTTATACCAGACCCACTCTTGAGATAACACATGAACTCCTTAATCTGTTATCCCATTAATTATATGAATGGGTTAATCCACTGATGATGTCAAAGCCCTGCTCACTCCTTAAACGTCTCACCTCTTAATACTCAGCAGGTTAAATTTTAACATGAGTTTTAGAAGAACAAATATAATTAAACACTAGCATAATGTATACATGGATACTAAATAAATGCTTTTGGATTTTTGTGTATAGTAATGTTTTCCTTAGAGATGGTGATATTCTTCCCATGAAATTTGAAACCAAACCCAAGAAATATATCACATAGTTTTGAATTATTCTGTTTTTGAAGAGTGTGGTTTTGGGATAAGTCTATACCCTTGTATTTTCAGTAAAGAAAACATTAAAGTATATATTTTTACTTTTTCTGATTATTCAAAGTATTTTAAGAGAAACAATAATAAAGATGGTATAAAATTAAAATAGTAATAGAATGGAAATTTTCTTCTTTCCCAAGATACCCAGTCTGCCTTCCTAGAATAATCACTGCTTATCTTTTCAGAAGTTTTCTAAACATTAAGGAGTACATACAGATGCAGACACACACACACACACACACACACACATCTTTTCTTCTTTTAGCTTTCACTTATCAATATATTTTATTCAAGTATACTCATCTTTTTACCATTTAACATACTGACATTGAGATGTGTTTTATAATAGATAGCATGTTCCTCTCCTTGTAGTCCTGCCGTGATATCCATTTCTTGTATAGAGGATGTTTTCTTCTGTCAGTCATTTGGGCTCACTACCAACCTGTTACTACTTTAAATTTAGTTCTCAAGGGGTTTTGGACCAAACTAATGTTTTGCATCAGACTGAAAATCCACATGAACTGGTTTGTGGTTTAAATTCTAAGGGATTTTTTTTTCTTCCTTCTACCCAGTGTCTGGGTTGAAATGCAGGTTTCCTCACTTATACCTTTCTGTGTTGTGGGCTCTTTTGTCTTCTCATGTGTATCTGTTTACTTTTAAATTACTATCTTAGGCATTATTTCCTTTATTTGGTAGTAATAAATTAAAGTGCATCTTACATCTGATGACATCATAGTCTTAATAGAACAAGTGTATCATGGGAACCATTTTGTTCTGGCATATTGAAATTACCTCATACCATTTAATAGCTACATTATTTTCAATTGAAAATATGTACTATTATTTTTATATTCCTCTTTTTTGCCACCACCTTATAAAATCCTTGTATGTAAGTCCTTAAAAACATGGAAGAATATTTATTTTATCAGTTTAGCAATGTTCAAGGTATCTAGTGAATAATTTCAAGACCAATTTCTTGAACTCATCAAGTTTATATATTCTATTTTGGGTTGTAGAAATAAATAATATAATTTTAGGTACCTTTAGATAGTCAGAAACCAAGTAAGAGGTCAATGAAAAATGTGGGATATAGTATGGTGGTGATTCTATTTAATATAGGGTTATTAACCAAGTAAAATTTGAAAAGTAATATGGATAAAGCAAGGGAATAAGTCAATAGCTTGCCAAGGGACAAACATTCTACAGCTATTGCAAAGATCCATGGTTAGAAGTGACCTTGGTGAGGGTGCCAGTGTATTTAAAATAGAATGAACAAGGTAGAAAGTGAAAGTTGTTAAGCAGAGCCAGTTTGTGGTTCATGGCCAAGTAGGCCTTGATGTATTTGGATTTCATTCTGGGTGTGTTGGGTAGCCTGGGAAAGCCTTAAGCAGAACAGCATGATCTGATTTACATTTTTAAAGGGTCATTGTGACTGCCTTGTGGAAAATTCACTGAAGGGAAATAAGAATGAAAGTTGGAAGACCCATTAGGGTGCTGCAATAGTTGTTGCAATAACAGTCTGTATATGAAGATTTCAAGCTGAAGTAAACCTATGAATTTACTCCTGGAAGTAAAAGATACTCCCAGAACTATACAAACTTTTCTAAGGATCCAAAGACACAGTTTTTTGGAAATCAATTTTTAGATAGTCAACTTCAATATTTACCCTTTCCTGAGAAAATACCTTGAGGTAAAGTCCTACCTTCTTATCATTGCATCTTTCCCTTTTATAATCATCCTTGTATTTTATAAGATAAAAGCTTGTCTCTTATCCCCAGCAAATCTTATTTTGGTTCATTGCCTAGGGTCTGTGGTTTCAAACCAATGGAAAACTAAAAACATTGGTTGGTGTTGGCAAAGCTTTCTCTAATAAAAGTATCAAAGACTTCTTGTTATTGTCTTTCTCTGTGTTAGTGGTGAAATGTGTCAAGAGAAATATTGAGATTTTCTGAATTCATATTTATTATAGGATGGAATGATGGGAGTGATGATAATTTTTGCTCAATGGTATTGTCCATGAGATTATGATCAATTAATAGTACAGAGAGGTCTCTCAGAACATACTTTATTGATAAAACATCTGGACTACAAAAAAGTAATACTATTAATTTTTAAATGTAGATTAAAGTATCAGTAAAATTGTAAATTAGTGTAGTAAATTAAAATAAACCTTAAAGTTGCCTTTTGATGGGACCAGGGTTGTGGCTCAGTGGTAGAGCGCTTGCCTAGCATGCATGAGGCACTGGGTTCAATGCCCAGCACCAAATAAAAATAAGAAAAAATGAAGGTATTTTTTTTAAAGTTGCCTTTTGAAATTTCATGTAATTTAAATGAGTATTGTGCATTGCAAAGGCTAGAAAATTAGAAAAAAATTACAAAACCTGGTGCACTATTTAAAGATACATCACTGCACTTCTAATAATGTTTTTCAAAAACATTACTTTGTACTTCATAGAATAAATGAAATAGTGGAAGACACTGATCAGATCATGGGAAGAACCGAACTTACTGATTAATGAATGCATAGATGATTCTCCTTATTCTTAGTTTATAATTTGTAAATTCCAGTGAAGAAAATAGCTTTTTTTTTTTTTTTTTCATTTTGGGTACTGGAGATTGAGCTCAGGGTCACTGAACTACTGAGCCACATCCTTAGCCCTTTTTTGTATTTTATTTAGAGACAGGGTAGTTGCATAGTGTCTTACTTTTGTTGAGGCTGGCTTTTAACTTGCTGTCCTACTGCCCAGCCTCCCAAGCCACTGGGATCACAGGCCTGTGCCACCATGCCTGGCAAGAAAATGGCATTAGTAATGAAATTTTGATATTTAAATTTATGTTTATAAATATGATTGTGATGAAATTTTATAAAACTCGGGACACTTTTGTTTGAATTGATTTTATTTGAGTTGATTGAAAGTGTTGCCTAAGTCCTTCCAGGTATAGAATTATGATGAATAGGGAAAAGGAAGGCCTTCCTATTTATATCTGTATTTTAAAGCCTATTTTCATCAGGTCTGGGTTGCCAAAATGTTGAATCCTGATTTTCATGGACTATTCAGTGTCAGTGCTAGAATATAAATATGTCAGGTTCAGGACACTGAAACTCAGTTTTAAATTCTTAGTTTACTTTTTGAGGTGCTGGGTATGTAATCTGGGGGCCTTGTACATGCTAGGCTCCACTCTACCACTGACCTACATACTTAGCCCTTTATTTACATTTTTAAAAAACAATGCATAAGAAATCAACTTATACCTGACACATAATCAGTTATGAAATAGGATGCCACAAGGGTGCATTTTTTTTTTTTTTGGTACTGGGGATTGAACTCAGGGGCACTTAACCACTGAGGCACATCTCCAGTCCCCCTTTTTTCTTTTTTTCTTTTTTTTTTTTTTTAATTTAGAAACAAGGGCTCACTGAGTTGATTAGTACCTCGACGAGTTGCTGGCTTTGAACTTGTGATCCTCCTGCCTCAGCTTCCTGAGCCACTGGGATTACCACAAGGATGCATTTTAACACATTAAAATTATACCAAAAATTTCTTTGGGAAAACTGACAAAATTCACAATTTTCTAGTAAGCATATCAATAAAAAGCATAAATAATGAATATCAAAAACAAAAAAGGGAGGCATGATTTAAACAATAAATTTCACTATTTAAACAACTTTATGTGCCAAAAAAGTAGGAAACCTAGATGAATTAGACCAACACCCAGGAAAAATAACTTAGAATATTTTAATGAAGAAGTATAAAACCTGAATAGGTCTATAATTTAAGAAATTAAATCAGAGGTTCATCTTCCCAGAAAGAAAATTCTGAGCCCATAAGTCTTTGTTAGCTAATTCTTTGTTCAAGATAAATAAGTAGTTTAATATTTACATCAATTCTTCCAAAGCATGTTCAATGTGTACAAAAAAGTATGTTTAATGTGTACAAAATTTCATTTTGGAATGCTAGAAAAGTGCTGAAAACTGGTGCTGGTTAACATACCTAAAACCACTGAATTATAAACTTCAAAATGGTTAAAATGGTACATCTTATGCTATATGTGCTTTACCACAATAAAAAGAAGTAAATCTCAATAGTATACATAAAGCACAGTTAAATGTATGTAAAAATTAAAACTAAAAAGAAATTACTTAGTGGGCTGGGGTTGTGGCTCAGTGATAGAGTGCTTGCCTAGCATATGTGAGGCCCTGGGTTTGATTCTCAGGACTGCATATAAATAAATAAAATAAAGGTCCATTGACAACTAAAAAAAAAAAGAGAGAAAGAAAGAAAAAAGAAATTACTTAGGGATACACAAGAAAACTATAAAGAAAAATTATCACAATTATTTTAGTTATAATTTTTAAAAATCATACATGATTGTACATATTTATAGGGTACAGTGTGATATTTTCATAAATGTATACAATGTGAAAAGATCAAATAAGGATAACTAATACAAGAATCACCTCATTTATCATTTCTTTGTGTTAGGAACATTCAAAGTCCTCTTTTCTAGGTATATTGAAATAGTCAATGAGTTATTGTTAATTATAGTCACCCTACTGTGCTTTGGAACACTAGAGCTTATTTCTCCTACCAGTCAACCTCTCTCTGTCCCTTCCTCCCCACCACAATTCCCAGCCTCTGGTAACTATTTTACTCTCTACATGCAGGAAATGAACTTCTTTAGTTTCCACATATAAAGTAGAGTATGCAATTTTGTCTTTTTGTGCCTTTGGTAGTAGGTGACAAAATAGTATCCTCTTTAAAACTGTTTTGCTCAATAAGATTAGTTTTCAAAATTATATTCTTAGGAGCCACACTCCTTCTCAAAGTCTTAGAAGGTTTCCATTTCTCTTAGAATAATGGCCAAACACTTTATCATAGGCTTTAACCTTCATTTCCATGCTTATTCCCTTTGTCACCTCGTCTTTGAGTCTTCCCAGAACCAACTGAATTTTTTGGCCTATCCAGTGTTCTTCCAACTCTGTATCTTGCACATATATTTTCCTCTTCTTAGGATGTCTTACCCTGAATATTAACATCTTTTGAGTACAAATTTAAATACCCCTTACTCTATAAACATTTACCTTGAGCTTCATAATTGAAAATAATCTCTCCTTCCTCTTAACTTCCAAAATAACACTCAGTATACCTATCAGTCATAAAAATACCTTCCACTTTTATGGATGTACATATTTCAAATGATTTTTACGTATATTTTTCTTTATTCTTCATAACAATACGAGGTTTTCTTTTGTACCACTTAAAGATACGGAGACTGAGTATGAGAATTATTGTCACTCTCATTCCTTCTCTTTTTTAATTACAGCATTATAGTTATACATACTGTCTGGATTTAACTGGACAAAATCATACATGCATGGACTCTGACCCACTCCATTTGAGTCCCTGTTTTATCCTCTGCTTATCCTTACCCCATTCCTCTACTCCACTTATCCTCTACTTGCTCTCATATATTTGTCCACCCTTGACTGGTTCTTTTCTCACACACACCTATAGGTGAAATTCGCAGTGGTGTATTTATGTATGCACATAAAGGGATTTTGTTACATTTATTTCACCTTTCCCAACTCTCCTTCCTTCCTTCCTTGATGATTGTGTTTTATTCCAATGATCTTTTCTATATATTTATGATATCTGACCCCCTCTCTCCATTTTTCCTTATTTTACTCTACTTTCCACATATGAGAGAGAACATTTGACTCTTGATTTTCTTAGTCTAGCCTATTTCAGTTAGCATGATATTCTCCATTTCCATTCATTTACCAGCAAATGCCATAATTTCATTCTTCTGTATGACTGAGTAAAACTCCATTTTGTATGTCTATCACATTTTCTTGATCCATTCATCTAGTGACAGGCATCTGATTCCATAATTTGGCTATTGTGAATTGTAATGCTATAAACATTGATGTGACTGTATGACTGTAGTTTTAGTTCTTTGGGGGGCATATATTTTATATACTATTTATTATTATTATTATTACTATTATTATATATTTTATATATTTATTATATCTTCTTGTTGGATTGTTCCTTTTTCCAGTCTTTAGTGACCTTCTTTGTCCCTCTGATTAATTTTTGCTTGAAATTTGCTTTGTCAGATATGAAAATAGCTACTCATTTCTTCTTTTAAATAATTTAATGCTTATTTTTCTTATTTGTTTCCAGATTTAGTCCTTCAATGCACTGAATTGAGGCTATACACTAATAAGCAACCAAATCTGTTGAGTGAATAAATGAAAGATTGGTTAAAAACAAAAATGTTTTTCATAATTACTATTTGAGGAGGTATATGTTTTTAAGCAAATTTGGTGCATGCTAATAGCCTTTTTTATGTTGTGATCTTTGTTAAGTCTGGCCATAAGAAAAAAAAAATCTCCAAAGCTGAGCGACTGAAGCAGCTACAAGAGGAGGAGGAGAAGAAACGACTAAAAGAGGAAGGTACAAAATAAACAATGGTGCTTTTTCCTATATAGGGTAATACTAACAATAGGTTAGTGTTTTGCAATTTAGTCAACGTTTCTCATAATTCTTTAATTTTTATAATTTATACCTATTGGGCTGGGGATGTGGCTCAAGCGGTAATGCGCTCTCCTGGCATGCGTGGGGCACTGAGTTCGATCCTCAGCACCACATAAAAATAAAATAAAGATGTTGTGTCCACCGAAAACTGAAAAATAAATATTTAAAAAAATCTCTTCTGTCTCTCTCTCTCTTTAAAAAAATAATTTATACCTATTTTATAAGGGTGCCTACTACTTAGTACAAACAAATTATATTCAGTTAAATCTCTTAGTTGTGTTTTCAGATAAAATTCAGGAGTCCATTTGAATTTCAGATGAAAATTGACTAACTTAGGCATACTTTGCCTGGTGCAATATATGGGCATAAACTTTTTAAAAAGTTGTTTATCTGAAATTCATATTCAGGTGATCATTCCACATTTTTATTTGCTAATTTTAGCAACCTTGTCTTGAAGTGTTTATATTTACTGATGAGATTTGGGGCATTGGTGCTGATTGTGCAACAAGAATTCTTAAACTCAGTTCACTAAAGATTGGAACTATATACTAGCAAGAAATACAACAGCTTAAGTTTGTGCAGTTTAACAATATTTATTTGCCAAATGCAAATTTTATTTTCAATTAAACATTAATAAAAGTGTTGACTAATTAAAATACCAAAAAAGTGATTTTAAAATTCTGGATATTGCTAGTGGCTGTAGCTTTTAGCATTAAGAACATCATCAGACTCATATTCAGATTTTTTAAAAAGACTCAGGTTCCATTTGATTTTTTAATGTCATAAATCCTTTTTTAGATGACTCATGATAAGAGTTCAGTATCAGGATCTTTATTTTGGGAAAATTTTATTACATTGGGTTAAAGTCATATTCTTCAATATATATTTTATATTTGTTTTCATTGTAAGAAGAAAAGGTTAAAGTAATTACTTCTAATGATGTAGATATGGATGTCTTCTGAAGATTTTACTCCCCTAATTACCCATGATACATCTGTGTATTTTATTGCTTAAAATAATTACTGGATTGCTATAAAAGCTTTCGAGAAGAGAAATATCATCATGAACACATTTTTTTTTGGTGAAAAAGTTTGAGAGTCATTTTACTTTTTTGAAGGAAGAAAGCTAATATTTTTATTTCTACCACAAAGTAAAGGATGTATCTTCTATAAAATATTACAGTATTTTTGAAGATTATTAGAGTAATTTTAAGAGCCTTAGAAAAAGGTGAGCTAATCACTAAGATCATTTATTTACTTTTTTGGTTCTTTAGAGGAAGCTCGTTTGAAACGTGAAAAAGAAGAACAAGAAAAGCTTGAAAAGCAGCGAATTGAGAATGAAAAATGGCATCAACTTGAAGAAAAAGTAAATGAACATTAGTAATATTCTTACTGAAGTCTTAAATTCTGTGGGTATCAGATCTGTTGCCATCCAATGTCCTTTTCAGCCCATAGCTACCAGTAGCATTTAGTCCTACATGAACTGATTTAACTCATTTACTCCTACCATAAAACGAGTGAAACTGTCACCCACATTTCAAAGATAAGGAAATTGAAAAGAAAATAAACAACTAATAAGTTGCAAAACTAGGACAGACAGACCTAAGCGATTTTGCTTCAGAGCTTATGCTTCTAACTCTTCAGAATGCATAAGTCTTTTATATTCAAATGTAACAGGGACCAAAAAAATAATTCAAAATATTCAAATTCTCTCTTCTCTTTTTCACTAAAATCTTTTAGACCTGTAGTTCTGAAACATTTAGTCTCAAGGCAAAACTCAATTAATGTATTAAAAATCTGAAGCACCCCAAGGATCTTTTGTTTTTAAGAATTACATCTACCGGGCTGGGGATGTGGCTCAAGCGGTAGCACGCTTGCCTGGCATGTGTGCGGCCTGGGTTCGATCCTCAGCACCACATACCAACAAAGATGTTGTGTGTCCGCGGAGAAAATAAATAAATAAATATTAAAAATTCTCTCTCTCTCTCTCCCCCCTCTCACTCTCTCTTTAAAAAAAAAAAAGAATTACATCTACCAATATTTATAATAGTAGCAATTAAATTTTACATTTAAAAATATTAATAGGCATAAACATTAATAAAATAAATTGTAACTAATACAAGTAAACACATTAACATTTTATAGAAAATAATTTATAGTTTTAAAATAAAATTATATTTTTTAATTAGGGAAATGAATGGCATTGTTTAGATTTCTTGAATCTCTTTACTAAATGACTTAACTGAAGACAACTGGATTCTCATGTCAACTTCAGTATTTCATCTGTTCTAATGTGGTATTTCAGTCGAAATACCATGAAGAAAATCTTGCCTCAGTTGGGAAAAGAAGGAATATAATTGTGAATATTCTTTGATTTATTACCAGAAGTCAACAAGTGGTAGTTCCTTTTCTTCCTCATTTTCTCCTTCTTTTCTTCTACCTCTTCCCTTTCCTCTTCCTGTTTTTTTTTTAAAATGGGGTGTCACTGGGGTTGCCTTCTCCATTTTCTTCTACCTCTTCCCTTTCCTCTTCCTGTTTTTTTTAAATGGGGTGTCACTGGGGTTGCCCAGGCTGTCCTCAAACTCCTGACCTCAAGTGGTTCTCCTACCTCTGCCTCCAGAAGTAGGAGCTATCAAACCTGCTTAAGAAAGGGTAATTTCCTAAGTGTGGAATCTGAAACCATATCAAATAACTGTTCATACTGTGTTACATTAAAACATTCCTCTGTTATACTCTGAATAGATCTCATTCTATGCATGATTTTGCAATATCATACATTGCTTGCTTGGAAAATTTTGTTTCACTGAATTGTTTACCTCCAAATGGTGATGTATTTTATCATTAATTATAAAAAATCACATATATTAATATCTCCAATCAAATCAGAAGTTTTTAAGGATTTAGAAACTGTCAAACTCAGTCATAGATAACAAGTTTTTAAAAAATCTGAATTTTTTATAAAAGTTTCAATTTTATCATTAAAAAATATTTTGAATTGTCCTTGGAATGATATTCTGTTTATTGAATTTTGAGAGAATGTCTGCCAAAATGTTCAATAACTACACAAGTGTTATTTTTTTATGGATTTTTTTTTTTTGGTCTAGATGGACACAATACCTTTATTTTGTTTGTTTCTATTTTTATGTGGTGCCAGGGATTGAACCCAGTGCCTCACACATTCTAGACAAGTGCTCTACCACTGAGCCACCACCATGGCCCCAACAAGTGTTACTTCTTAAGATAGTATTGTTCTTTGACATGCAGCAGGAGTGCTTTATGCATAGTTCCCATTGTAAAACACAGAATATTAAAAATTCTTGTGTTTAGCGTTGAGATTTAGTAAAATTTATAATTTTTACCCTTCTGTCAAGTCATTCCTATTTGCAACTGGCTTCTCTTTCTGACTGGTCTGCCCTGCCTCCCAGCCCCCAATCTAGTACAATTTGGAGTTCAACTGCTCTGTTTTGTTAAGGCAACAGAAATTTTATACCATCTTGCACCATCAGTACAAAATGTATACTGTGAAAGATATATAATGTCTTCGAGTTTTGTGAAAATACAGCTATGAAAATGATTTCATAGATCCCAAAGGAGTTTTCCCCAAAAACTTTCCCCACCAAGAGTTCTGCAAATGAGACTTTGAAAACCAGCTTCAGATGAAATACCTCATGTTTCTTGAAATGTCAGATGTTGTGGTCAAACTAATTTAAGTATTCATTTTAAAACCATATACTTAGCCAAATAAATTTTAGATGCTACTTTTGAAACATAAAGCTGAAATAAAAGAACACATCATTGTATCTATCCCTATGCAACAGGATCTACAAAGGAGAACTGAAGAACTTGCAGAACTGAATTTATTAGAGGGGTGTTTTCTGGAAGCAGAGAAGTTGAAACGAGATACTAGATCACTTGCTCACGTAAGACTGATTCTTTTTATGAAGTTTTTTTTTTTAATTGAGATTTTGTGATCAGAAGAGGGAGGTATATATAATCTGACATTCATTTTGACTCTAGGAAACTTTAAACTTATGTATGAAATACAATCTGACAAATCTATTGCTCATTACAAAATTAACTGATATAACTTTGTAGAAAGCTGTTTGTCAGAAATAATATACTTGAAATGTTTATACCTTGTCTCTGACTCAGTTGTTGGGAATCCATACAGACATAGCTCATTTTATTGTTCATCACTTTATTGTACATTGCAGTTTTTACAAATTGAAGGTTTGTGGAAATCATGTCAAGCAGTTTTTCTGACAACATGTGCTTACTTTGTGCCTGTGTTTCATCTTTTAAATTGCACAGTATTCCAAACTTTATATTACATCTATTATTATTATCTGTAATCTATAATATTTGATGTTACTATTCTAAGGGTTCAGGAGTGCCACAAATTGCGCATGTAGTAGATGGCGAACTTAATGGATGCATGTGTGTATACTCTGCTCCCTGACAGCCATTCTCTGTCTTTTTCCCCTCTCCTTAGGCTCCTTATTTTCTAAGACACAATAGTACTAAAATTAGGCCAATTAATAACTCAGTAAAGACCCCTAAGTGTTCCAATGAAAGGAAATAGGTATACATTCTTCACTCCAAATCAAATGCTAGGAATGATTCAGCTTAGTGAGTAAGCTGAAGTAGGCCAGAAACTAGGCCTCATGTATCATATAGCCAAGTTGCAAATGCAAAGGGAGAGCTCTTGAAGGAAATTAAAAGTGCTACTTCAGTGAAAGCACAAATGATACAAAGCAAAATATTCTTGTTGCTGACATAGAAAAAGTTTTAAAGGTCTGGATGGAAGATCAAACTAGCCACAACATTCTCTGCCAAAGCCTGATCTGGAGCAAAACCCTTAACTCTTCAATTCTATAAAGGCTAACAGAGGTATGGAGGCTGCAGAAGAAAAGTTTGAAATTAGCAGAGCCCAGTCCATGAGGTTTATGTCTTCCTAACATAAAAGTGTGTTAAATAAAATGTGTGGGAAGCCAAGGATTCAGACTGGGCACCCACATGGAACCCCACAAACCAAACTAGTACAGAGTTTAATCACAGTAACTGAGCTTTGGTTGGTTTCAGGAGGTTCTGTAGCTGATTAGCTAACAAGTTATAAGCCGATGATTGGTTGATTGACTAACCTTCAGCCAATTAAGTTGTTTTCTATGCCTCACTTCCATTTCCCTATAAATACTGTGTGATAACGTTTTTGGCTTGAGTTCTTAGGTCCTGCTCTTGTTCTGGAAGTAGTCTAATTCATGAATCATGATTTGTTTGTTTTTCTTTGCTCAAATTAATTCTGCTTGACATAATTGGTCTAAGGAATTGTCGCTTTTAGTGGTTTTGGCATAATCAGCTGGCTCTGAAGCCGAGCTCCCATGACCCCTAGAAGCATCAAGTAACCAGGAATGGGTTCTCCCCAAGCCCACTGTGCTCATTGTTTTTTTTTTTTTTTTTTTGCTCCATCTGTGGATTGTGGGTAAGTTATTGCTTAGATTCTGAAGCTTCTCAAATTTGGGATTTGGACTAAGTTTGAGCAAATGTTTTGATTCAGACTAGGTACTGTAGGGAAGTCTCGGATGTCTGGCTGGGTAAGCCAGAAAATGAGCTGGTTCAGTAGGAATGAAAGTGGGTTCTCTAGAGAAGCCTCAGGTGTCTGTCTGGGTCAGACAAGAAAAAATTGAACAGAGTTCAGTGGATAAGCAAGGTTACAAAAAATCAGAATCGTGGGTTCATCTGGATCCATGGAGTCTAGAACTCCATTTTCTGAACCTCCTCCAGGGATAGTTTATTCTGTGAGAGAGAACATAACTGGGAAAATAAGAAGGGTCAGCTTGTGCCAAGAGGGCATATGAAGTTCTTGGGATTCGTGGTGTCTGTTTGGGTCAGTCAGAAACAAAAGGGCCCTGGGTCTAGAACTTTGTTACTCCACCCAGTTTTATATATAAGAATTTACATTTATGTTTGAGAAATGGATAAATCTTACCAGAAATAAATTGGGAATGCGATGGCCACCACAAGGAAGTTTTAATTTGTACAAAATTACTTTCTTGTGGTGTAAATTGCAAAATCAAAACTCCACAAAAATGAGATATTTTTAAAACTTAATACACAGAGGCTTTAAATAACTAAATGAAAAAGAAAAATGAGTTATTTTATACAAGTTGAAATAAGCAGAGTGAGCCTTTTTTAAAAAAATCACCTTTATGCTTTGGTTCAAAACTTAAGCTCAGAAAAAGAATGTAAAGTGTCTAAGTCAGGAATGGAAATGTAGGTCCCACCCTGAATTTAGTAACAGTTAAAAACAAAAACAAACATAGGTTGTGCTGGGAAGCTGCCTATTTTTAGTTACTGTGAGATCAACCTTTAGAGAGGGAAATGTGTATCTATGGAGAAAGTCTCCATTTATGAGAGTGTCTCCCTCTCCAAAAAAACAAGAAAAGAAGGCCTAAGTCATTAGAGAGGTTTACAAAAGAAAAGGCAAAAAATATTTGGGTCTTCACAAGTAACAGACCTCATTTTTGATCATTTTGTCTTAACTAGGCTTCCTGCTTATGCTTCTCTTTCTGGCAGATGATGATAATTGGGCTTGAAATTTGATTATTCTGCATTCTATAACTTATCTTGAAGTAGACAAAATTATACAAATTATGGGAAAGTGTTGATATGATGACTGTTCTGAAGAAGTTGCTGTGGTTCATTGCCAGTCTTTGGCTTGTCAAGCCCATAATCCTGGGAAGACAATACTTCAAGTAATATATCTCTGCTATCTGATGGGCCATTTGCATATTTACAAGGAAATTCCACTCAATGGCTACCTTCAGTGGGATATGAATATGTTCTTAATAGGCTGTGTTCTGTGATTGTACAGAAGCTTTCCATGCAGGAAGGCCAATGTTATAACAGTAGTTAAAATGTTATTCAGAAATGTTTTCTTTATGGAGCATTCCTGAAGAAATCTGTGGTGACAGAAGGTAAATTATGGGTAAATTATGAAGCAAACAAGGTTACAAATACAGTGGCATTAGCATTGGCCCTATAATCCTCAATTTCTGGAAAAGGTGAAAGGATCAATAACATTTTTAAAAATAGAAATTGACAAGGTCAGTTGGATTGCTATGGCCAAAGATAATACCATTTTCTACATTTTTTTACTTTTAATCAGTTCATTTTAGTTATGCATAACTTTAGAATTCATTTTGACATAATTTTAAAAAGCATAGAATATAATTTGTTCTAATTTAGTCCTTAATACTTCTCCAGGCCCTTTTATCTTTTCTCCCCCTTGTTCCCTTCTCACTACTCTACCAATCTTTCTGCTATTCAGTTTTTTTTTTTAATTAATGTCTTGTGGGTATACAAGATGGTGAGAGTCAGTCCTCATTGGAATGAGAATATTATACCTTTTAATTTTTCCTTGCTTATGACTACCATTTTTGCTTGGTGGGTTGATATTGTAACTATAGTTTTATACTATTCTAAACTCTTATTCTAGTTCCTTATTTTAATTTAATTTGGCTATGAAGTGCTGGATTATGTGCCAGTCAAACAGAGAGAAATTTATGCAGTGTGATACTTTTGTTGTACATGGATAAATACATTGAGAAAAATTAACAAAGGGGCTGTTTGGTTAAAATGAATAGACTCTTCATCTGGCTCATTCTCTGATCATTTAATTTGGCTTATGGAGAATCTAGGTAAGGAGCATTCTTCTAATTTTCGTTATTATCCTTCTGATGGTCACCATTGTAGTCTCCCTGGTGTGCTGTATTTTCTGAGACTTAACTGTATACATCTGCTGAGTGCTGAAGGGTCTCTTAAGCTGTAATGAAAAGAAATGCATGATCATGAGTATGAGGCCACTGATAAATAACATGTTATGATTGAAAATCCAGGATGATCATGACCGAGAGTAGCACTAATGCCCTAAATTTTGGTAACTCTCACTCAGCAAGAGTTTGACCAAAAGAGGGTGAGGGGGGTTGAATAAAACTTTCTTATAATAAGGCAAATGATTATGGTACAATTTTTAAGTAAAAATTGTGAATTCAATATTATTCCAAATGTTAAATTTGCATAGGATGTAAAAGTAATAGAGGGATTCTTAAAATGCCAGTGGTAATGAATAACTCAAATAGGATTTTTTTATTTGTTGATTTTTTTGTAGTGTTGGGGATTGAACCCAGGGGTAATCTACCACTGACCTGTTATGCCCCTAACCCTTCTTATTTTTTTTGAGAAGGGTCTAAGTTGCTGAGCCCTGCCTGAACTTGTGATCCTCCTCCTGCCCCAGCCTCTGGAGTAACTAGAATTACAGGTGTGCCCTTCTGTGGCCAGCTCAAGTGTTTGAAAAATGAAAATATGAAAGTAAATAGAACTTCTATTAATATGAATTTTGAAGATTGGAAATTATTTGCATTGAAAAATAATCTGGCTATTTTACTTTGTTTATTGGTTAATATTTGGTTTATATCAAGTTACTCATTAAAGTCATCAAATTTTTCTTTGTCTAAATTGGAAAAACTGGGTTGTGAGTACTCAGACATTTAAAAAGAAGTAATTTAAACTTTGGTTGAATTCTCTTAAAAATGAACCTTTAAACATTTTTATTCCACAGTGGAAACACTATATTCAGTGTGATGGGAGTCCTGATCCTTCAATAGCCCAAGAAATAAATACTTTCATTAGCTTGTGGAAAGAGGAAACAAATCAGACTTTTATGGAGGTGGTTGAGAAAAGTAAATTAGTTCTACGTGTAAGTATTTAAGAATTGTCCTATAATATAAATTAAGTTACAAGAATTCTGATGTTAACTCCAAAAATAAAAAATTACTATATTATTTGCCAGTTAGTAACACTATTACTTCTAAACCCTCGGGTATAGAGAGAGATTTGGTAAGCTTTTCACTTTCTTTTTACAACTCTTAACATTCACTTGCTTCTTTATATAAAGACAACATAAACGAGAAACAATTTTCTGAGCCAGAAAAAAAAATCAAGTGCATTTATGTAGATAACTTGGGTATAGATGGGTGACTTTTGTCCCCAGCTAGTATCATATACTGTTATGGTTTGTATCTTAATGTCTCCTGAAAGCCTATATGCTAAAGGCTTGGGTGGTCACTACGGCACTATTGAGAGGTGTTGGAACCTTTAGGAAGTGAGGTCTAATAGAAGGAAGTTAGGTCACTGAGGGTGTACTATTGAAGGGGATATAGAGACCCTGGCCCCTTGCTCTCTTGCTCTGGGTCCCAGCTACAATGAGGTGAGCACCTTTGTTCTACAAATTGTTCCCTGCCATAATATTCTACTATAGACTCAAAAGGAATGGGACCAAGGGACTGTGAATTTCAAGAAACCTCTGAAATCATGAGCCAAAATAAATCTTTTATCCTTATAAATTGATTTATAATATATATATATTTATATAATAATATTTATTTATAATAAATATTTATTTATAATAATATTTATATATATTTATTATAATATAAACCTGATTAACACATCTACTATTCAGTAATTCAGTACCCATAATCTTTAATGTTTACTAGAAGCCAGGTCTCTGCTCTCAGGTGCTGGGGGTATGAAGATGAATAACAGTATCCTAACTTCTTCTTTTGCTAATAGAATAGATAGGTTAGCCTGAGAAACTAATACTTTACAATGCACTTAAAAATACTGTGAAACAATATTTTAAAAATGAATTTGGAAGAATTTACCAGAAGAAAATCAAGGAAGGAGAAAATATGAAAGAGTAGTTAACACAATTACTAATTGGGCATTATGAAAAATTGTGGATGTGTAACCGACGTGATTCTGCAATCTGCATTTGGGGTAAAATTGGGAGTTCATAACCCACTTCAATCTAATGTATGAAATATGATATGTCAAGAGCTTTGTAATGTTGTGAACAACCAATAAAAATTAAAAAAAGAAAAAAAAATAGTTAACAGACATGTATAATGGAGTAAAACAGACTAAAAACAGGGAGGAGTACAAGAAGGCAATAAAGACTGGTAGATAGGCAATATTCAATGAGACAATGGCTGACAATTTTCTTGAACTGAGTGATATGATTCCTTAAATCCCAAGAAAGACGAGAAACTTTTTTTTTTAAATACATCCAATACTCTGACACCAGTACTCTGTGTGTGAGGTTTCTCATACCAACTTATATCTTCTGCTCTTTGAGCACCAATCAGGCATCCTACAATTCAATGCTGACACTACCCAGAGTTGGCACAGGAGTCCTACTCTGTCCCACAAGTCTGTACCCCTCTTCTATCATAAGTCCTAGGTGGCCACCTGTACTTTCAGAAACCAGCTATAAGTAGGGTTCCCATACCTCCCCATACCTCTTTCTCAGGTGTGGTAACTTACTATAGTGGTTCTCAAAATATAGGCAAATGTTTACTTTTGCTTACTTGCTTATTATGGAGGATATTAGGATATGGATTAAAGAGTTGTATAAATAAATACATAAGGCAAGGTATGTGGGAAGGGTTGTGGACATTCCATAACCTCTTTAGGCATATATGCCAACCCCAGAGCTCTCAGAACCCCATTGTTTACGGTTTTTATGGAGGCCTCATTTCATGGCATGATTGATTAAGTCACTGACCATTGGTGATTAAGTCAATCTCCAGTTCCTCTCTCTTCCCTTGAGGTTAAGGAGTGGAGCTAAAATTTCTAACCTTAAAGTGACCTTGTTTCCTTTGACAACCAGCCCCCATCCTCCAAGAGTCACCACACTAGCATAAACTCAGGTATAGTTGAAGAGAACTTACTATGAAAAACAAAAGCAATTCCTCTAGACCTTTTCTGTCAGTCAGGGATTTAGAAGCTGTATGCCAGGAACCAAGGGTGGAGGATGAACAAGAAAAGTCTAGAAAGTCCTTGATTCTGAGGCAATTTCTAAGGTCTTCCAATTCCTTTGAACTCAAATGTGCTCAGCATGCCAAAGATTATACTTTGCGGTATGGTATTCTGAGCTCCAACATCCCTAAGGTCCCTCCCCTGAGTTATTTGAATGCTAATGGATTCATCACACAGTGTTCTCACCACTGTACACCTTCTCTATCAGGGAGGTCGCCAGGCATGATCCTGGTTCAGGAATCTGGTTCTTGGAAATTAGCAGGGAGATGGTAAGAAGGAATGTTAGACTCTACCAGTGATAAGCTGGGTGGAGGGACATCTTCCTGTGACAGAATGAGGTCTATGGAAGTACAAGTAACAAATGGTAGGAAAGATGGAAAAAGGGTAAGTAGAACAAGAGACAGAAGAAGAGAGTCTTCACAGCTTCAGGAAATAAAGCAGGAAGCTACCAGAGGTAGCTTGAAAAGAGTTGAATAGCTATACCAGAAGCACCTCATGGTAAATGCCAATTTCCAAATCATGTTTATTTAACAAATTTTCATACATGGCGTAATCTGTACCATGAAGTTGGAACTATTAGCAACATTTTACAAACAATGAAGCTAAAGCACAGAGATGTTAAATAATTTGTCTTACTACTTATTACTAGTAAGAGGTGGTTAGGATTAGACTACTGTGTTGCATTTATTTATTTTTTTTTAAATTTAGTTGTAGATAGACACAATACTTTTATTTATACCTTTATTTTTAATGTGGTGCTGAGGATCAAACCTAGTGCCTCACATGTGGTAGGCGCTCTATCACTGATCTACAGTCCCAGCCCCTGTTGCATCTCTTAATTCAGAAATTTTCTGTATGTATCTCTGTCAGTGCTCAAAATTAAGTTCTGCTACTTACTAATTCCTTGATCATCTAAGGCCTTGGTATCCTCAACTATAAAATAGACACAATAATACCTACTTCATATAATTATGATAAAGAATAAATTAAAGCTACATGGCATTTAGAACAATTTCTAGTACATAGTATTCAGTATTGGTAGTTTTCCTCCTCTTCTCCTTTGCCCCCTTGTTATTGTCATACTTTTGTTATTTATTAATTATTAACATGGTTTAGATGTGGTCTGTCCCCAAAGTTTAATGTACTGGAAGCTTGGTGCCTAGTGTTGTGCTACTGTGAGTTTTTTTCTTTTTAATTATTCCTAGTTATACATGACAGTAGACTCTTTTTTTAAAAGAGAGAGAGAGAGAGAGAGAGAGAGAGAGAGAGAAAGAGAGAGAGAATTTTTTAATATTTAGTTTTTAGTTATCGGCGGACACAGCATCTTTGTTGGTATGTGGTGCTGAGGATCGAACCTGGGCCGCACGCATGCCAGGCAAGCGCGCTACCGCTTGAGCCACATCCCCAGCCCAGTAGACTCTTTTTTGATATACTTATACAAACATGGAATATATCTTATTCTAATTAGAACAGACATGATGCCAATTCATGAATCTGGATCTTGGCAATTATCTGGAGGTGGTGAATTATGTCAGATTCATTTCCTATTCCTATTCCCCCTTCCCTTCCCTTCTTTCTCCTCTGTCTAATCCATTTAACTTCTATTCTTCCCCTCCCTACCTTGTTGTGAGTTAGCATCCACATATCAGGAGAACATTCAGCCTTTGGTTTTTGGGGATTGGTTTATTTCACTTAGTATGATAGTCTCTAGATCCATCTATTTATTAGCAAATATCATAAAGTCATTCTTATTTATGACTGAGTAATATTCCATGTGTATATGTATCAAAACAATTTTTAATCTATTCATCTGTTGAAGGGCACCCAGGTTGGTTCCATAGTTTAGCTATTGTGAATTGAGCTGCTTTAAACATTGATGTGGCCACATCACTATACTATGCTGAGTTTAAGTCCTTTGGGTATATGCTGAAGAGTGATATAACTGTGTCAAATGGTGATTCCATTCCATTCCTCCATACTGCTTTCCAGAGTAGTTGCACCAATTTTCAGGCTCATCAGCAATGTAAGAGTTTACCCTTTTTCCTCACATCCTTGCTAACATTGTTAATTCTTGAAAATTGCCATTCTGACTAGAGTAAGGTCAAGTCTCAGTGCAGTTTTATTTGCATAGCTCTAAGTGCTACAGATGATGTTGTATATTTTTTCACATATTTGTTACTATTTTTTCTTTTGAGAAATGTCTGTTTAGTTTCTTTGCCCATTTATTGATTGGGTTATTTGTTTTTTTTTAATATCCTGGAAATTAACATCTTATCTGAGGTGCAGGTGACAAAGATTTTCTCCCATTCGGTAGGCTCTCTCATGGTCTTGATTGTTTACTTTGCTGTGAAACTTTTTAGTTTGACACCATCCCATTTACTGGTTTTTTATTTTACCTTTTGCACTTTAGGAATCTTGTTGAGGAAGTCAGTTCTCAAGCTGACATGTTGAAGTGTTGGGCCTACCTTCTAGTAAGTTTCTAGGTTGCTGGTATAATACCTAGGTCTTTGATCCATTTTGAGTTGAGTTTTGTGCAGATAGGGGTTAAATTTTATTCTACTACATTTGGATTTCCAGTTTCCCTAGCACCATTTGTTGAAGGTGGTAAGCTTTTTAAGAGGTGAGGTATAGTAGAAGATAATTAGGTCAGGAGAGCTCCATCATCTTAAAAGGATTAATGTGTTCTTGAAGGAGTTGGTCTGGTCTCATGGGACTGGATTAGTCCTCTTGAGAATGATTTGTTATAAGTGATCATGGCACCACCTCTGACTCCCTTCTTTGAATGTGCCATTCTTATACATATTTCCACCATTGTGAGGCCATTATTAAAATAGAGCAGATGCTGGTGCCATGTTCCTGAACCTATGTGAGCTAAATAAACTACTTCTCTTTTAAAAAGTACCCAGCCTCAGGTATTCTGCTTTAGCAATACAAACTACACTAACATATTCCTATTGTTTCAGAGTCTTAAAGAAGTCAAAATTTGTCATTATTTGTCATTTTGCTAATGAAAGCTCTATTATGCTTAGTGGAGAATATTTAAAAGGGAGTTTGGGAGGAAATATTTTTATAATCTTAAATTACAGAATGAATACAGAAAGGATTTTTACATGTTTCACTGAGGATAAAAAGTTTCTCAATCCAAAAGTGATATAACATCCCCCTTTTACTTTTAATTTGACTATTTGTCAGTGGATTAATGTAAATATTCTTTATATTACAGCTAATTGAAAAATTGAAATTGATTTTAATGGAAACTCCACCATTTGATTTGCAAGAACAAAATGTAATACAATACCAAGGATCAATTCTACAACTTCAGGAGCTCCTTCATCTTAAGTTTAACAAAGCCACAGAAATACTTCTCAGAGTATGTGTGAACTTTCCAAATAATACTAACTTTTAAAAACATTAAAATTTTGTACTATACAATAAAATAACTCAATTTTCTTAAAATATTAAAAGGGTGTGGAAAAATTAGGATAACTTAAAGCACACATACTTAATGCAGATTTAGTAACTGTTAACATTTTTAAAGAAATATCATCAATATAACTGAAGTCAATTTTCTGATACATGCCAAGGTTCACTAAGTTCACTATGAAAATAAGTTTACAAAACAGTATTAGAAATTCACTTTGAGTAAATCAATTGGCACAAGATTACAAGTATTGATATTCTATTTTTCTCTAACTTTTTATTTTAAAAGTACTATATTTGAATGTGAAATTTGAAGAATAGTACCATGAATCCCCAAATACTCGCTATGTAGATCTAATTCATTTTTTATCTTTACTGAGCTATAATTGATATGTATTAAAATCAATAATATTTAAATGTCTGATAGTATTCTTTATCTCTATATTTTCTTTACCATTTGAAAGTTGTTGTTATTACATTTTATCCCCAAATAACACTATAACCATAAATTATTATACCTAACAAAAAGTAATAATTTCATAATTCTCATATTCAACATCCTGTAATTTCCCATGAATGGCTTTTATAACTATTTTGTTTTAGCTTGTTTTTTAAAATGAGAATAATCTACAGGCAGACATTGGTTTAGGCCATTTTGTAGCCTTCTCTCTTTTATTATTTTTCCTTTGTATCAGTTTGGTAGAATATTTTGTAATTAAAAAAAATACTGCAAAGAAACCTTCCACTAAATATCTTTTACTAAGCTTATTGTTAGCATTATTATTCCTATTATAATTTTGCACCTGTTACATGTGTAGTTGGACAAAAGAGGTAAGTAAATGTGTATTCTAATTACTAGTAATCGAGATTTTTATCTTAAAAGAGGTACAGTATTTTTTATAATCTTTTACATAATATCAAATTTGAAATAGAAATATCAATATGAAGAAAATTTTATTGCATAACAAGTAACTAAGGGGCTAGGACTGTGGCTTACAGTAGTGCACTTGGCTGGCATGTGTGAGGCACTGGATTCAATTCTCAGCACCACATAAAAATAAATAAAATAAAGGTCTATCAACAACTAAAAAAAAAAAAAAGTAAAAACTAAGAGAACTGGAGGTGTAGCTCAGTGGCAGAACATTTGCCTAGAAGGCAGGAGGCCCTGGATTTAATCCCTAGCACATGCACTTAAAAAAAAGAACCAAGACTAATTATAGTAAATAGCTAATTCCAGATCTGGAAAAGGAAAAGTAAAATTATCTTACCTTATTGTGTTAGATAGCAAGCAAACACTTAAAAGATTAAGGGGGTCATATCAAAGGGACAGGGATCAGCTTAAAAAGAGTCTTATTGGCTAAAAATGGAATAATTTGAATAGCAGAAAGAATAATAACTATAATTAATTATAACACATTAAATAAATAAAAATCTAAGAATCTATGGTGATCCTTCAAAAAGGGGAAATGGGATGGGGGAAAAACAATTGTTTGTAGAAGAAGACCATCCAAGTAAAGATGGAAAGATAAGTTAGAAAATGACTATTGTCCAATCTCCAATATTATAATTGATTCAGATAAGGATCCTTAAGAGCTACCTAAATGATGATATGAAAAGCTGTTAAGGAATACATTATTCTCTTAGTTCCAAAGCATTTGACCTCAGATTACTAAGCAATTAGAAAAGCAACAACAACAACAACCACAGCAACAACAACAAAAAACAACAGAAAATGTACCTTGCAGTGAGAAGTGATATTAACCAAGTGCCCAAGTTTTTATCATTAATAGTTAGACATCAGATGCCTCCAGATGCAATATGAAGAACATGATATAACTTTATTTATGGTGCCTTTTAAAAATTTGCTCTTTTTAGAATATTTTGATACGTTTATAGAAGCATAGAATATGTCTTATTCTAAGATCCTAGTGTTGTGGATGTATCACAATATTGAGATATGATGCCCTGAAAATATTTGATCTAAATTTAATTTAACCCCTAGTCTTTCCAATGCAGAGAAAAGTAAATGGGATAGAGGACCAAGATAAACAATACCATGAGGAAATAATCATGTAAATCTACAGTTTAGAACAGTTCTAAGAATCTATTCTAGATACTCCAAAAAGTTAATGTTACAGAAAACAAGTATGGAAGAATAATCACTTTTAAAAATAAATCAGCAACAAGTACAGTTTGCAAAACTTTTTGTACTATAGCCATCAAATACGTATTGATTTATTTAATCCCTTTCTGAGAGCTTATTTCTTGAGCAACAGACATCAAACTATTAGTCTGTAAAATTCTTGAGATCATCCTTAAGTGTTTAATGGTAGATGGTAATCACTGGAGTAGCAAAACACATGATTCATTTGGATTTCATGAACTGGATATTGTGCTTTCTAGACTTGTGTGTCTTTGATAGGCTGACCTCAATTTACTATTTAATAAGTTACAGAGAAAGAAGCATGCATAAAGTTGAAATGAAAAGTCAAGATTCTGATGTTAAAATTAAAAAGGATAACACAATAATCATCCTAGATTCTACCTGGGAATAAAGGATCACTGTGTTTTGGATTTTGTTTTGGATCAAACTCAGAGCCTCTCTCACTGAGCTACAACTCCAGTCCTTTAGGAACCACTTTAATCATTAGATACCTTAAGAGAAACTGAGTAGAAAAAGGAAAGGTATATTTAATTATATAAATGTTTGCATCCTTAGGAGAAAGTTTTTAGCAGTCCTTTGTCATTTTGATCGAAATTTCTTTGTACTAAAGTTATTCTTTTAGTTAATTAGTGAAAGGAATCTAATACGTAAGGAATGAAACAACTTGTTTAAGTTGTATAATTTAGTAGGACTCTGGACCTATATAATGTTTTATTTCTTCTCCTCCATCTAGTCTTTATTTTTTCTTTTACAGCAAGCTAGTACTTTAGCAGATTTGGACAGTGGGAATATGGAAAAAGTAATTCGAGATGAAAATGTTACTCTGTATGTGTGGGCAAACCTGAAGAAGAATCCAAGGTACCCGGAAGGGGAATATTTTCTGTATACATGTGACATTAGAGTCACATCATCACTGGCAGGCCTGTTGCATAATAGCATGGTATATGTGGAAAAACCCATATTAGGAAGTCAGTCAACTGGAGCTGTATATGGCTAAGTAACCTGCCTTTTACCCTAGGAAAGTTACTTAGCCTGTTGAGCTTCAGTTCATCATCAGTAAAATAATGCCTCTATTACTTGATTTGTTTGAAGATTAAGCACCAATGCATGTAAAAGTTATAGCATAGTATTTAGTGTAAATAAACTATCAATAAATGTTGGGTTTTCCCTCTTCTTCTTCTACCTAAGCCTTGGCATCCCAAAAGAGTACCTGTGGTGGATACTTTCTACACAGCAATCTGAAACTTTTTAAAAACATATACTTATCTTTTTGAAATGTTAAATGTAATATATTTTCACACTGATTATTTCCTAGATATTTTTTAATGTTTTCCCAACTACTTTCAACAAAGAGACATCTTTCTGAGGAATGAAGTTGATAATGACAAATTTCTGATCACTTGATTGCTGTTTGGTATTAAACATTCTGATTTAATTGAATTAGTATGGCTGTGAATTTCAGAATACCAGAATAAAAGTTAGAAGCCTTGGATTCTGGTTCTAGCTGAAAAGACTAATTATTTGAATATAAACTTTATTTTTGCTATTTAGTAAAAGAAAGGAACAAAATATTCCCAAATTCCACTCACTACAAAATACTGTGGTTTAAAACTAATCACAGACAATATGTAACCTGTTTTTGGAAAATATGTCAGATAGTAGAAGAGTGAAGGAAATTAATCTGTATAGTTTTGTAGGAATAAAAATAAAACAAATAATTCTGTATTCACTACCCAAGTTTAAGAAGAGAATTAAGTTGGTATCTTTTAGTATAATAAGGAATAGTGGAGGGAAAACAAGTTTGGTTTTATTTTGATGATGGTGAGGTGATAATATAAACCGGACAAATTTGGTGCTGGACTTTTTAAATCTAAAGTACTATGAGAAATCAAAGTGAAACTGGCTGAAAGCATTTTGTTTTCTGAAAAAAGAAACAGAGAGAAATCCAAGGTGGGGTATGTTTGGAGAAGTCATCAATAATGAACCTGTGGTTCTTAATTTTTTTGGATGTCATAGGTTTTTCTTAACATCAAATAATTATATACATTCACACACATAGAATAGCAGTTTTTGACCTATTAAAGTCCATTTAGGGATGCCTATGCCAGGAAAAGTAAAACTCATGTTAGATACTCCTTATAATATAAACAGAAATTGAGGCCACAGAAATGACACTATCCAGAGTGTATATAGAGGAAGAAGAGAAGAGAACCTAGGACAATGGAGCATGGAGTAATGTCAACATTTTAAGGAAACACACAGGAGACTAAAGGTGCTGCTAGAAATGAAGGAGTCAGGTATGGGGTTATGGATCCCAAGAGGATGTTTGAGAAAAATAGCATCAGCAACTGGGTCCAAATGCTGCCAACAAAACAGGTCTGAATGGGATGCAAAACAGGAGCAAAATGGAAATTGAAAGAAGTACTGCTTAGGTATAAATTTGAAATACACCTAAAATTTCCTAGGATCTCAAGATTTTTGTTTTGACAGGTACAAAAGTATCAAATTCGCTGGAACACAAATTGGATTTGAAATTCCAAAGATATTGGCAACAAGTGACATTGCTCTCCGACTCCTACATACTCACTATGATCATGTTTCTCCACTGAAGCTTGTTCGAACAGAACAAGAAAACAATTTTCTAATGACTGAGACTGTCACAGATGAAGGAACCAAGACTACAGAAGTCAAGACTACAGAAGTCACGACTACAGAAGTCACGACTATAGAAGTCAAGACTATAGAAGAACCAGTCAGCCAAGAGGACCAGGAGGAGTGTAAACCACAAGAAAGTGGCTCTCTCATAAATTCCGAGGATGAAATAAAAGTTGAAGATCAAGATGTTACTGAAGCACAAAGGGTAGGACACATCTAAATTCATATTCTTTTCTTTGTTCAAATAAATGTTAATTCCCCTTTGTTGCAAGATTTTTCCTAAACAACTAGAAATTATCTTTAAAGTCACTTTCTTGCCAGTGCCTCAATTTGTAATGCATGTTTTCTTGCCTTCTGTTAAGAGTCCCTATTCATAGTTGAGCTACTGGTTTCAACAGTCTAAAAGTTCTGTACAGGATGGCTCATTTTTATATTAGGTACACTCCTGGAATGCTTTGAAGCCATGTAATTTTAGTATATTTTTTATATAGTTTAAACTCACCCAAAGGAACTTTCCATTGACTACAAACTTATAGTAAACACTTTTATAAACCTGAAGGATTATCTTACATTACTCTGTTACTTTCTCAGTATTTTGTTTTCTGAAAAAGCATTTTGTAGAGTAAAAGTTGATTTTCTTAAAACATTACATTCCTCTCAAAACTTGGTGTGTGTGTGTGTGTGTGTGTGTGTAGTATTAGATAAATTTAATAATCATTTTTTTCTTCTTTTTTTTAAATTAGAGCTTTATAGTTATATATAGTAGTTGGGTTCATCCGAACAAACTCATACATGCATGTAATTGGATTTCAGTTTATGATTTCCCTCCTGTCCTCCCTCCCCTCCTCTGTTCTCCTTCCTCTACTCTACTAGACTTTCTTATTTATATTTGATTGGTTCTTTTTACTTATACAAAATAGTGAAATTCCTTGTGGTATTTTTATATATGCACATAACATGATTTTTTAAAGAATTTATTTTGCATTGTCTCCCAGTTCCCATCCCTCCACTCTACCCTTCCATCTCTTTCTTCTACATTACTTATCTTTCCTTTATCTTTATATTATCTTATTCTTTCTTTCCCCTTTCCTTTATTTTACTCTAGCTTCTACATATGAGAGAAAACATTGGACCTGTGAGTTTCTTAGTTTGGCTTCTATTGTCAAGATTTTCAAGCCATTTACTTAATTAATATGTGAAAAAAGTTGTCTTTTGAAAATTAAGTAATACTTTTTCAAAGCTAAGAAGCTTATTTGTTTACCCATAGCACATTTGTATTTTAAGAAGAAACAAAAATGTCAGGTTTTCCTACAAATGCTTAAAGATGTAAAATACATTGCTTTATTGATTTATTTTCTTTAAACATTGGAAAGAATTGAGGATTAGATTAGAAAGAATTGAGGATTAGATTGAAAATATGAAATGAAAATTTTAATATTCTAAGAACATACATATTGAAAAATACCATTTGAAATATACTAGCATCAAAAATTATAAAAACTCTAAAGCAGTATAGGAAATGGATATGACATAATGCTAAATACAAAGAATAGTATTTTCAGTATGAATATAACTAAATAAAATTTAAGGCTTAAAGGGAGAAGAACCCAGAAATCTGTTCTCAGCTGATAGAGAGGTAGGAAATGAGTGGTTTATTCTCTTTAAAAATTTGCTAGGAGGCTCGGTTTGTGGCCCAGTGATAGATTGCCTGCCTCACATGTGTGAGGCACTGGGTTTGATTCTCAGCACCACATATACATAAATGAATAAAATAAAGGGCCATCAACAACTAAAAAATATTTTTTTTAAAATTTGCTACTTTTTTAAGATGTTCTTTGAGTAATAAGATTATTTTTTAAAATCTTTATTTTAAATTCCAGGTAGCATAACTTTAATAGAGTTTAACATTATTTTTAGTTCTCTTCACTTTCCTAGACATATGAAATAATATAATCTCTGCTCCCCCTTGAAGTTAGGCATGATATGTGACTCACTTTAACTAATAAAGCATGAGTGGACATTACAAATTGATGACTAAGGGGATATGGGTAGAATGGATAAATAGAACTAGACCTAAAATTATTTCAATGTGCAGTAAGGAGCCAAAATGAAACCCTACTAAGTTAAAATGTGGCAAGATTTGTGATTTTAAATTCATGAAAATGAAGAATACAAGGTATAAAAATTGTTATGAGCATGAGAGTATCTAGAAATATTTCTTCTTTTTTAATTTTTAATTTTTTTTAATTGTAGGTGGACACAACAGCTTTAGTTTTATTTATTTATTTTTGTGTGGTGCTGAGGATCAAACCCATTGCCTCACACATGCCTCACACAAGCGCTCTACCACTAAGCTACAACCTCAGCCCTAGAAATATTTATTCTTGATCTGTCAAAACATTAGACAATTCTCCCCTACTGAACCAAGTTTTGTTGTCATAATTCATGTTTTATAAAATTTATAAGCATTTTATATAAGAATTATATTAATTTAAAAATTGTGAAACAATAATTGGAATCAAACATTTGATTCACTCTCAGTGAATTCAAAACCACCAGTTTTGAATGGCCCTTACCAAAGTATTCATCTTTGCCCTAATTTTGTTATCACTTAATGTTACATTGAACAATTTCAGCTTATAATGATGATGAAGGTACCCAAATGCTAATACTGAAAGTGCTGCAAGAGTGCATCAAGGAAAAGCATTATGCTGGATAGTTAAATGCACATTTTACAGAATACTCAAATAGTCCAGGAAACTTTACATCATGCAATTAATGGTATAGCAGAAATTGTTTATTTTATGATAAACATGTGATATGATAGCTTTCCAGAGCTTGGAAAGCTTGGTCAAAAACTGAATGGAGGGACTTGATGTCATCAGAGGATTGATTTTTAAAAAGCATAGTGATTGAATATCAGATGAGAATAACACCATTTCTAGGGCATATCCTTTCAATGCTCCCAGACAGGTATGTGTGTAAGTTTATGCTTATATGTATGTGATCTGTTCTTCCAAAACTCCTGTAGCATTCTTAAAAAGCTAATATAAATAAGACTGGAGGGCTGGGGATGTGGCTCAAGCGGTAGCGCGCTCGCCTGGCATGCGTGCGGCCCGGGTTCGATCCTCAGCACCGCATACCAACAAAGATGTTCTGTCCGCAGAGAACTAAAAAAATAAATATTAAAAAAAAATAAGACTGGAGTCTGAGTTTTCCATTGAAATGAGAAAATCCAGTAGTAGTGGTAAAGTACATTATTCCAAGGCAGGAGGATAGAGCCATCTCCTGAGGAGGAGGTGGAGGTGATAGCCAGAAAAAGCAGTCCTCCACCTCCAAGGTACACATTATGCAAGGAGAGAGGGCAGACTTCAACATTCATTAGCTGGACCTAAATCTGCCACAGATGTTGAGCAATGAGAACTACCTTTTGTAGTTCTGAGTAGATGCAGAGCAAAAATCACTACATTTATAAAGACAGCAGTTCAAAAGAGGAGGACAAGATAATTATATGGAATCAGAGAGGTGGGAGATGAAAAACTGGTGGATAAAAGCAGGAGGTTCAATATCTATAACAAATGAAGTACCATAATTTGAGAATAGAAAGGATGAGTTTGATGTAATAATTGGCACTTGCAACTGGCTTAGATTTAAAATGAAATAAATATTGATTCTTTATAAAGTTTAAAATCAGATTAAAAGTTTAATAAAAAAATTAAAACTCAAGAACATAATAAAAGTATTTGAAGGGAATGTAGTAAATTTTTAAAATTTTTACTATGAAGGTTTTTTTTAATCAGTGCATCATTCAAAACCATGAATGAAAGATTGATTAATTAGATTTCAACATTTTGTAGCCAAATAAACCTTACTGTAAACCAATTGGAAGACTATAGACTAAGCAAAATATTTCAAAATATATGACAAATGGTTAATATGTTAATATAAAGAATTTGTACAAATCAGAAGAAAATTTTCCAACATAAAATTAAACAAAAGATGTGAGCAGACAGTGGGTAGGGGAGTATAGCTAGTTAATAAAAATATGAAAACATATTCAAATAAGGAATAAAAATAGACCCCTATCTATCTTTCTCTCTATATAATTTCTTATCAAAATGAGTATGAGACACACAGATGTTTTCATGTATAGTTGTTAGCAGTGTGAATTTGTTCAGTCCTTATTTTGGCAATATGTAAATGTGCCTGTGATTAGAGATTTAACTTTTAAGAGTTCATTATTAGGAAATAATGGTACAAATAAATAAACATGTCAAGATATTCATTGACTTATTTTTTATAGTAGCAAAAGTCTGTGGAAGAAAATGATTATAAAATATCCAAATACAAATAACTGTTTAAAATGACAATAGGTCTTACATGCTTTTATATGGAGAAATGCATAGCATGTATTGTTAAGATATTTTTTTAAGTAATGGGCTCTAATTGAAATATGAATTAGTTTTTGGGAGGAGGGAGAATATTATTTGTGACTGTGTAGAAAAGAACCTGAGAACCTTTTTATCAAACTGTTTTGAGGGTGGGGAGAGGCCTGAGTAAGGTAAGAGGATGTTATCAGTGATTTTTCCTCTGTATACACTTCCGTATTTTTTGTTTTGAGTAACTAAGGACTGAGCAGGCACTTTCCTCACAGGAAATGAAACACTATACTTCCTGTTTTGCTTTTAAAGGGGGAAAGTTCACAATTTGCCTGTGCAGCTGCACTTGTGCTTTTGCTCCCATCATTGTGAAATTCCTTCCTCCCATCACCCTCATCCATCCACTTTACCTAACTTCCTCTGATCTTTCAAGCCTTGCTTAAAATTCACCTCTGCAACTTTCCTCAGATTAAATGAGATGTCCCTCCCCTGTTCTCTGATCATTCTGTTTTAATGGTATTAGAATTCTTAAACACTAAAGGATGACCTTGAAGATAAGAATTTATTGATCAACTTCATATTTACATAGCACAGGGCCTGTTAAAGGGTAAGGGCTCTGTGACTATTTATTGAATGAAGGGAAGAAAAAGTGAATGGATGGTTAAGTGATGAAAAGCAGATCCCGGTTTCTTGTAAGCAACTTACAGTAAGGCCAGCCACCATGTCATAAAGATTTAGCTCCTTATGCTCACATCCAATTATTCTGTGTTTTAGGGAAACTTAAGACCCTTTCCATTGGAGCTGGGTGTGCTGGAGATCATTTCTGCTACCTTTCAGGATTCTACAACCTTGTCACTAGGGACCTTCTTCTTGTAGCGACCCAACATAGAACGTGGTGATGGGAAGACTCTTCCCACCACAGTGGCAGCCCCGGGTTGCTCCTCACATTTGGGGCTCTTGAGTTTGCAGTCATATTTAGGTATGATGTTTGAGTTTGTATTTCTTTAAAATGATAGGCACATGGGAATGCTCACAACCCTAAATGTCATCCATAACACTATATTTTTGGGTAGTAAAATGCATTCCATGTAAATTAAAGATTACCCATAAAATGAATAGACAGATTTACTTTTTTGTTTTTCTTTGTTTTCTTTATTTTATGTTTGTTTTGTTCTTCTGCATTGGAACCTGAACCCAGAGGCACTCTACCACTGAGCTACATCCCCAGACCATTTTATTTTATTTTATTTTATTATTATTTTTTTCATCTCACATGCTTATGTTTATTTTATTTTTTTCCTTTTTTTTATTGTTGGTCGTTCAAAACATTACATAGTTCTTAATACATCATATTTCACAGTTTGATTCAAGTGGGTTATGAACTCCCAATTTTACTTTTTATTTTGAGACAGGGCTTGGCTCGGTTGTCTAAGCTGGCCTAGAATTTGCAACCCTCCTATCTCAGCCTCTTGATTTGCTGGGATTACAGCACCCAGTTCTATGTTTTATTTTTAGAGGAAGAAGATTCTCTATTTTTACATTTTTTGTTTACCTCCATAATTTTAGATTGGCATATTTTAATAAATATGTCTCAAATCTTTGTCTTTGAAAACTGATTATAATGCAAATATGGTTTAATAATACAAGAACTTGTGACTTCAGAGACCTGAATTATGATTTATATGTGAGGTAATCAAAATAATCAATATTTAATACTTGGTTAGCTTAAAAAATTAATTCTTTACAGATTGTAGTCATTGTTTCTTTTTGAGGAGCCTATTAAGAACTTGACCACTAGAGGGCTCTTAATACCATATCTTAGTTAACTTAAAATGGGTACTACTAAAAGTATAGTAGGTATTGTCCTCCAAATTAATAGATCATTAAAAAAATTTAGAAAGGCCTAAATTAAGAGTACATATTTATGAAAATTTTAGAAATAATAATTTCCCTCAGAAATAATGATTTAAGAGTTGTACTTGATAGAAATAGGTCTTTGAACTTTTTTAAGGGATGCATTTTGGAGGAATTTATTTATTTTTTTACTAGAGGAATTTAGATAAGAAGGGAAGGAAGATATTCTGGTCAGTATGTGAAAAGTATGGATATATGAAATAGCTTTATGGATTTGGGAATTTCTAGGCATCATCATGGATAAATTAAAATCCATGAACATAGCCCATGTAAAAAAAAAAACCTAATATCAAAGTTCCTTAACATTCAGCAACCTTCAACTTTCCACAAATTGACTTTGCAAGTACATTTCCATGATCATAACTTGGACCTTGTTCTTTTTTCTTTACTCAACAAATATTTGTTGAATGCCTGTCTCTATGTTCCCAGCCCTTAGGAGACAGTGGGGAAAGGACAAGTAAGGTTCCTGCTCTTAAAATTCATATACGATTCAGGAGAACCCAACAATAAATAAGAAAAAATGGACAATACCAGATGATAATAAATGCCATGAACAGGATTAAAATGGTGGTAATATTAGATTAGGTCTTTAGAAAGGCCTGCCCCCACTGAGGTAATTTTTAAGCTAAGATCCAAATCACAAGAAAAATTAGTTAATGACTGAGGTGAAAATAGTCTTAGGACACAATTATAATTATTGCAAAGGTTGTAAGGCAGAAGTGAGGACCAGGAAGAAAAAAGATAGTGTGATGAAGTCAGAGAGAGAGGCAGGGCCAGATAAAGCAGGGCCTTGCAGGCCTGCATGAGAAGTTGGGCTTTTATTGTAAATGCAACAGGAAGCCATTAAAAGACTAAGTAGGAGAGGAACATGATCTGATGTAAGACTTTGAAAGATTATTCTGGCTGCTGTGTAGAGAACAAATTGGGAGAAGCCAGAATAAAAAATACAGTATCTAGTTTAATAGTACTGGTAGAACATAGTCCAAGTCATTGTGGCTTGGACAAAGGTGACAATAAGAGTCCTGGGAAAATGGATATATTTGGGATATGTCTTGGAGGTAAAATAAACACATCTTGTCAACTAGGTAGATGGTGGTACAATTTACTGAGAAGGACAAGAATGGGAGATGATGGCATTGAAATAAGTTTTGTTTGGGTCATGGTAACTTTGGGGCATACAAATGGGAATGCCTAGTACACATTTCCTCTGGAGTTCAAAGGATTGTCAGACACAAGTACCATGGACATGTTCTTGTGCTGGTTGTTCATTGCACTTCTAGAATCAACCAATGCACACTACGTGTGGCTTGAAAGGCATTATTAGTAGCTGCTATTTGGGAACCATTGGCCTTTAGACAGTACTTTATTAAAGCCACAGGAGTGAATGAGACTTTAGCAGATTCAGGATAATCATTACTTTTATCCAAAATGAAGCAAATAATGCTATATTTTCAAAATTCATCTTCTACTTCTGTCAAGAAATTATTCTGAAGTCATGGTTATCTTTAAGTAGATTTCAGATCAATTAATGTTTTTATGTAGATCTTTGAATGACAAAAAGGTTTGAGACATTCTATCTGTAAAGTGTTCAGTGCTGACATTTTGCGGATGTGCAGTATCAGCATCACTACTTCTTTAATAGTTGTTGTCAGCAGTCTCCCGTATTCTCTATGGATACTTTTATGATTTTTGTGGGTTTTGGTTGGTTTAGTTATGTTTGTATATTTAAATCTTTTCTCTATTTTGAATTTATTTTAAAATGGGAAGAATGTATCTTAATTTATTTTATTGTGAATCTTAGCCAGCTGTCTTAATACATTAACCATATAAACCTTCTGTTGACCTGAAATGCCATATGGCAAATTTCCAAGTGGATTCTAAGACCTGTTTTTGGAATCTCTATGGTTTTCACTAACCCATCCAATTATGAGTCAGATTGTGTTTATAAAAATTCAGATTGTAATGCAAAAAAAAAAAAAACCTCCAAATAACAACAACAACAACAAAATACAAAGTACATGTATAATGGCATAAGTTGGCGTGAACATACTTTATATACAGGGATACAAAAAATTGTGCTCTATATGTATAATAAGAATGCATTCCATTGTTGTTATGTATTTAAAAATAATAAAATCAATAAAAAATTCAGATTGCACACATATTAAAAGAATTTACATGACACAACATGAGTACATTCATAAATTTACAATGAAAAACACTTTTCTGGTGTTCCACAAAGTTCTTCCATGTTATAAGCCAATTTTTATATATATATTGAGCCCCAAAGTGCCTTTGAAACGTTATACTTTAACTACTTTCTCTGCCTTATATTTTATTAACCTTTCCAAGCAAACATATTTTTTGAAAATGTTATTTACTATAAACTTATTATAAACCTGTAAACTTAGTGCAGTTCACATAAAAAATCCAGTTGGCAAGTCTTAAAAATTCAAGTCTTAAAAAAACACTATTAAAGTTTATCTAGAAGAAAAAAAATACATGGAAAATAACTAGTTTTGTAAAAGAATTATGATAGAGGCTTCCATTACAAGATATAAATCATGATAAAAGTGTGAATAAAGGAGTACTTTTTCAGCTTCATTCCAACAAACACAGGAGTTTTATAATGTATAAAACCATGAAGGATTATATTGTCAACAGATGAGGTCTGAAGTTCAAGTTTTGTACAAGAGTGTGTTCTGATGACACAGCTGTAAACTTTCCCTCTGAAGATTCAATACTTGAGTCTGCTGAAATCAACTGTGGACAGATTAACAGGAGAAAAATCATACACATTAAATGTGCACAGGAGCCGAACAAAATCTGAAACTCAAAGAAGGTCCAAGATGCTGGAAGCTTAAACATTTGCTTCACAGGAAGAGGAAAATGAGGGAGGCAGGGCATTTAGAAGTTTGGAAATGATTTTTTAGGGAAATGAATGAATTGGGACCAAGGCGGCAGACAATGGCCTGGAACAAAGTTCTTTGGGCTCTGGATAAGGTGTTTGATTTTCAGCCTTTGCCTCTGTGATATAGCTTTACTCTTCCTTGGTTAATGAAAATTTGGTAAGAGGACTGAAGGCAATTATGTTCCTGTTTGGCAGATCTGGCTGTTAGGTAGATACGGGAACTTCAGAGAAAAGCCTCTCCCTGAACTTGGGATAGGTGGATGTCAAGGGAAGGTCAGGGGGACTTTCGTTTTTGAGAGAGCTCCTTGGGCCTCTTTCACTTTCTTTTAGTTTTTAGTATACTGAAACATTGAGCCTTTAGTTATCATTTCTTGAGACTTGTTACTGCAGCTTTCTGTCACTATAACAAATTACCTGAGATAGTTAATTTATAAAGAGAAAAGTTTATTTTGGCTCTGGTTTAAAGGTTCCAGTTCACAAAGGGTGAACTCAGTTGCTTTTAGGCCTGTCATGTGGGTGCCAGTTGACAATGGCAAGGAGAGTATAACAAAGCAAACTGCTGTCCTCATGGTCAGGAATCAGAGAGAAAGGGGTTAGGGCCCCACAATCCCCTTTGGGGGCACACCCCTAGGACTTAAGAACCATCTAAAATTATCCTCCTTCTAAAGGTCCACAGCAGCTTCCAATAGCCCTACTCTGAGGACCAAGCCTTCAAATAAACACATGAACTTTTGAGAGACTTCAACATCTATATTATAGCAGCTCCTACACTGCAATCACAGAAAAACATTCTAGAGTGACTACCAAGATGCAAGAACTTACACAAATCTATAAATTGGCCCACTGCTTCCTTCATCAAGAAGTCTAACTTCAAAAGTTAGTCAAAATCAAAAAGTCAATTGAGCTTGAGTAATATAAAAATTAAAAACTTTTTTAAACTATGTAACACCATAGGTTGAATTCAGGATTATTCTCTTTATTGTGTGATAACATAGAAGTTGATATTTTCTTGTTGCATGCTGCCATACGGTGGAAAAATTCTGTTGAAAGAGTCTGAATAATTCTTAATGTTCTTCAAGGTAAGAAGCCAGTTTGAAGAATTCTCAAAGTTTTGAAGACAGGAATTAGCCTGACGTACTTGTTGGTCTGATACTTGGTGTTTTAATGATGATAATTCTTCCTATAAGAAAGAAATACAACTTGGACACCTAGATGACTCACAGGCACCCCAAATTCAACATGTCTAAAATTATTGACATGATTTCCCCCACTAAATCTGTCTCTCCTTCTGTTATCATTCTCCACTAATTACCTAAGCCAACACCTGAGATCTGACCTTATTCTCTTCCTCACCTGATATCTATATTCAATCAGGCAGTTATGCTGATTTTACCAACACATCATCTCTCACATGTGCTCCTTCTAGTGGCCCTGATCTCTCCACCCTGAATTTGTAATCCTTACTGAGCATTCCATTCATCAGCTGACCATTGGCATACTCTTTCCAAAGTTTCTTCATGTTAGTTTCCTATTGAAGGCCTTTTGTGGTCTCTCCTTCACCCACAGGAGAAATCCTGATCTTCAGAGGGCATCCAAATTTTTTCATAAAGTAACCCCTGCATCTTTCCGGTCTCCTATTTTTTATACCCTCCTGACATGCCTCCTTCTATTCATACCGGACTAAATGGGGTGCTTGGCACCCTCTGTTTTGCTCATGCTTGGAATTCCCTCTCACCATTTTTGGTGAAGCCCTAATTGTCTTTCAATATTTAGTTCAAACTTTACCACCTTTAGATAGTGCTTGTTGTCATTACCTACCTGTTTTCTCAGAGAATTGGGAAATTGTGGATCCCTTACCTTCCACTGTAGCATCTACAAAATTATATTATACCTATTTCTTTATTTGTTTCCTCAGTAAACTGGAAAATCCTTAAGTCAGTTTTTTTCTTTTTAATTCCTAGTGTTCTTGTCAGTTTTTTTTCTTTTTAATTCCTAATGTCTAGGTAATATGGTGCAATTTAGAGATCTATAAACATTCTTTGAATAAGTGAGAAGTTTCAGAGGCACCATGGAAAGGGTTGCAGAAAATAAAAGATTGTTAACACTGGTCAAGAGGAAGACACATAGCTAGGCACAGTGGCTCATGCCTATAATCCCAGCAGCTTGGGAGGTTGAGGCAGGAGGATCACCAGTTCAAAGCTAGCTTCAGCAATTTAGCAAGGCACTTAGCAACTCCTCAGGATCCTATCGCTAAATAAAATATAAAAAAGGGCTGGGGATGTGGCTCAGTGGTTAAGCACCCTGGATTCAATCCTCAGTTACTCCATCACCCTCCGCCCCTGAAAAAAAAAATTCACAAAGACACATAGGGCATTACGCTGCTGAGAGTAAGGGAAAAGATAACTATGAAGGGTGATTTTGTGTATGGTGATTGAGGATGGAGACTCACTCTGCAATTAACAGGCTTTGAGTTTCTGGTTAGACTTCTGGCATAAGGTCCTTCTAGTGCTGCAGAAGTACTAATAGTATCTGAGGTCAAATGGAGTTTTCTGGATACCAACCAGTTTGCAAGTATCAGCACACATATACCCAATTTCTATAGCAACATTACAGTCATATTGTGCTTTACCATACACTGAATTCTTTTACTTCCATTATTTTATTCATCCCTTTAAACAGTTATGTCCCTAAGCTTCCATTTCCTTAACTAGAAGAGTTGTTTACAAGATATATTACATGTCTGGTACATAGTTAAGTACCAAATATCTTGTTGACAGCTCAGGATTTGAGGCTCATCATTTTAAATGACTTGTTCAAGGTCACAGAAATAAGTACTGGCAGATTTAGACAAAAATTCAGATTATTTGCCCATATTTAATTGGATTATTTCTTTTAAAAATTTTTTATCCTTTTTATTTGTACATGACAGTAGAATGTATTTTGACATATTACTTATACATGGAGTATAACTTCCTATTTTTTTCATTGCACATGATATAGAGTTACACTGGTTATGTATTCATACATAAACATAGGAAAGTAATGTCTGATTCATTCTACTGTCTTTCCTATTCCCTTCTCCCCATCCCTTATCTTCATCTCCCTTTGTCTAACCCAAAGTAATTCCTCCATCCACCCTTTTTTGTGTGTTAGCATTCACATCAGAGAAAACATTTGGCCTTTGATTTATTGGGACTGGTTTATTTCACTTAGCATGTTAGTCTACAGATTCATTATTTACTGGCAAATACCATAATTTTATTGTTCTTTATAACTTTATAATATTCTATTGTGTATATATGCCATATTTTTTTTATCCACACTTCTGTTAAAGGGCGCCTATGTTGGTTCGATAGTTTAGCTATTGTGAATTGAGCTGCTGTAAATATTGATGTGTCACATCAGTATAGGTATGCTGATTTTAAATCCTTTGGGATATATACTGAGGAGGAGGATAACTGGATCAAATGATGGTTTCATTCCAAGTTTTCTGAGGAATTACTACAGTGCTTTCCAAAGTGCTTGCACCTATTTGCAGTCACACCAGCAATGTATAAGTGTACCTTTTCCCTCACATCCTAGCCAACATTTATTTTTACTTGTATTCTTGATAATTACCATTCTGACTAGAGTGAGGTGAAATCTCAGTGTAGTTGTTTTTTGTTTGCTTGGTTTTTGGTACTGAGAATTGAACCTAGGGGTGCTCAACCACTGAGCCACATCCCCAGCCCTTTTTTATTTTATTTAGAGACAGGGTCTTGCTGAGTTGCTAAGTGCCTTGCTAAGTTGCTGAGGCTGGCTTTGAACTCCCAATTCTCCTGCCTCAGCCTCCCAAGCAGCTGGGATCACAGGCATGTGCCACTCGGCCTCAGTGCAGTTTTAATTTGCATTTCTCTAATTGCTAGAGATGTTGAATATTTTTTTCATATATTTATTGACTGACTGTATCTCCTCTGTGAAGTGCCTATTCAGTTCCTTTGCCCATTTATTGATTGTGTTACTTGCGGGGGGGGGGTTGGTGTTAAGTTTTTGAGTTCTTTATATATCCTGGACATTAATGCACTATCTGAAGGGCAGGCAGAAAAGATTTTCTGCCATTCTGTAAGATCTCTCTTCACATTCTTGATTGTTTTCTCTCCTGTGAAGCTTTTTAAATTGATACTATCCAATTTATTAATTCTTGATTTTGTTTCTTGTGCTTTAGAAGTCTTGTTGAGGAATTCAGTTCCTAAGCTGACATGATGGAGATTGGGCCTGCTTTTCCTTCTAGTAGGTGCAGGGTCTCTGGTCTAATGCCTAGGTTCTTGATCCAACTTGAGTTAAGTTTTATGCATGGCAAGAGATAGGGGTTTAATTTCATTTTGCTACATATGGATTTCCAGTTTTCCCAGCACCATTTGTTTAAGAGGCTATTGTTTTCTCCAATGTATTGTTGTGCTTTTGTCTAGTATGAGATAATTATATTAATGTGGTTTGTCTCTGTGTCTTCTATTCTGTACCAGTGGTCTCCATATCTATTTTGGTGCTAATACCATGCCATTTTTGTTACTATAACTCTGTAGTATAATTTAAGGTCTGGTTTGTGATGTCTCCTGCTTTACTTTTCTCACTAAAGATTGCTTTGGCTATTCTGGGACTCAGATTTCCAAATAAATTTTATGATTACTTTTTCTATTTCTATGAAAGAACATAATTGGAATTTTAATAGGAATTACATTAAATCTGTATAGCATTTTTGGTATTATGTCCATTTTGATAATATTAATTCTGCCTAACCAAGAACATGGGATATCTTTCCATCTTCTAAGTACTTCTTCAATTTCTTTCTTTAGTGTTCTATAGTTTTCATTGCAGAGGACTTTTACCTCTTTTGTTAGATTGATTCCAAAATATTTAGTTTTCTTTGAGGCTTTCATGAATGGTATAATTTTTCTAACTTCTCTTTCAGTTGATTCATCACTGATGTATAGGAATGCAATTGATGTTTTGGTATTAATATTATATCCTACTACTTTGCTGAATTCGTTTATGAGTTCCAGAATCTATCTGGTGGAATTTTGGGAGCCTTCTAAGTGCAGAATCATGTCATCAGCAAATAGGGATACTTTTAGTTCTTTTTTTCCTATTTCTATTCATAGCCCTTTAATTTCTTTCTTTTGTCTAATTGCTCTGGCTAGAGTTTCCAGGACTATGTTTTAATAGAAGTGATAAAAGAGGGCATCCTTGTCTTGTTCCATTTTTTAGAGGGAATGCTTTCAATTTTTCTCCATTTAGAATGATGTTGACCTTGGGTTTAACATATATAGCTTTTGCAATGTTGAGGTATGTTGCTACCATCCCTACTTTTTCTTAGCATTTTGAACATAAATGGATGCTATATTTTATCAAATGCTTTTTTTGTGTCTGTTGAGATGATCATGTGATTCTTGTCTTTAAGTCTATTGATGTGATTAATTGCAGTGATTTCGGCATGTTGAACCAACCTTGCATCCCTGGATTGAACCCCATTTGATCATGGTGTAATATCTTTTTAATAGTTTTTTGCATGAAATTTGCCAGTATTAAGAATTTTTCCATGTATGTTTATCGGGAGTATTGATCTGAAGTTTTCTTTCCTCAATGTATCTTTGTCTGATTCTGGTATCAGGGTGGTGCTGGCTTCAGAGAATGAGTTTGGAAGGGTTCCTTCCTTTTTTCTATTTCATGAAATAATTTGAGGAGGATTGTTAATTCTTCTTTGAGCATTTAGTAGAATTCAGCTGAGAATCTGTCTGGTCCTGGGCTTTTCTTTGTTGGTAGGCTTTTGATGGCATTTCAGTTTCATTGCTTGAAATTGACATGTTTAAATTTTCTGTGTCCTCCTGATTCAATCTGAGTTGATAATATGTCTCTAGAAATTTGTTGAAGTCTTCAAGATTTTCTATTTTATTAGAGTATTAATTTTCAAAATTGTTTCTAATTATCATCTATTTCAGTAGTGTCTGTTGTGATATTCCTTGTTTATCATGAATTTTATTTTATTTTATTTATTTTTTTATTTTTTTATCATGAATTTTAGTAATTTCAGTTTTCTCTCCCTTTGTTAGCTTGGCTAAGGGTTTAACAATTTATTGAATTTTTTGAAAGAAAAAAATTTTTGTTTTGTCTTTTTTTGGATTTTATTTTTTTGTTTCAATTTAATTGATTTTGGCTCTGACTTTAATTATTTCCTATTATTCTGTTGCTTTTGGTGTTGATTAATTCTTTTTCTAAGGCTTTGAGATGTAAATATTAGGTTATTTATTTGGTGATTTTCTATTTTTTTAATTAATTAGCTCAATGCAATGAACTTTCTTCTTAGCACTGCTTTCATAGGGTTCCAGAGATTTTGATATGTTGCTTCACTCTTCTCACTTACTTTTAAGTACTTTTTATTTCATTGCTGATTTTTTCTTGCTATCCATTGGTCATCAAATAGTGTATTATTTAATTTCTAGGTGTTAGAGTAGCTTCTATTTTCTATTTTATCATTGATTTCTAGTTTCATTTCATTATGATATCACTGAATGTAAAGTATTATCTCACTCACTCACTCTCTCTCTCTTTTGTATTTGCTAAGAATTGCTTTAGTGGGCTAAGATATGGTCTATTTTAGAGAAGGATTCAGGTCATGTGGTACTGAGAAGATAGTGTATTCAGTCCTTGATGGATGAAATATTCTATATATGTCTAAATTATTAATTGTATTTTTTAAAATTCTATAGTGTCTTTATTTAGTTTTTGTTTGGAGGACCTATCCAGGGTGAGAGAGATTTGTTAAATTCACCCAGTATATTGTGTTGTGGTCTATTTGATTCTTGAAATTGAGAAGGGTTGGTTTGATGTACATAGATGCTCAATTGTTTGGGGTATAAATATTTATGCTTTTTGTGTCTTGTTGATGTATAATTCTCTTAAGCAGCATTAAATGTACTTCTTTGTCCCTTTTGATTAACTTTGGCTTCAAGTCCACTTTATCTGATATGAAGATAGAGACCCCTACTGGTTTAGAGTTCCTTTGAAGATATTTTTTTTTCTCATCCTTTTAACCTTAAGTCTATGGATATTTTGCCTATGAGGTGAGTCTCTTGGAGAAAGCATATTGTTGGGTCTTGTTTTTTCAATCAAATCTGCTAGTCTGTGTCTTTTGATAGATGAGTTTAGGCCATTTACATTCAATGTTATTATTGAGAAATTTTTATTCCCTGTCATTTTGATTTCTTTCTGGTTTTTAATTTGAATTAGTTTCTTTTTTTTAGATAGTATATTTTATGCTAATTGATTTATTAGATTTGTTAAAATTCAGATAATTTTTTGTAAATTTTATTTAAAAAATTGAAGAGGGAAATATAAATCAGTAAAAAATACATATAAGTTCAACTAGTAAAAGAGAACATGAAAATTGCTATGGAAATAAAACATTTATCAATTTTAGCTTTATGGTTGAAAACTAATCATGTAACTCTATGGTATATATACTGAAATCTAGACAATGAAAAGTGACAGGGAAATTGATTAAGCCAACAAGCCCTTGTTTGCTTCTTTTAGAATTACATACGAACATATACATTTGTAATACATAAAAACATGTTTACATATTTACCTAATTATATGATTTAGGTATTTATCAAAATGACTGCTTATCATATGTTTAAAGAGTTTGCTATGTTGGTCTTATTTAAAGTATGTTTTGAAGTGAGCAAAAGAACAACTCATAGACTGCTAGTCATAAGTGAAGACACTTTTAAATTGCCTCTTGAATTAGTTTCTGATTGTCTGTTCTTCTAGTGTAGTTCTTCTCTCTGCTGGTTTTCACATTTATTTTTCATTTCTTCTTCATGACATTTTATTGAGTATGCTTTGTGTAGTATAGGTTTTCTAGTTGTGAATTCTTTTAACTTTTGTTTATCCTGGAAGGTTTTTATTTAATCTTCCATTCTGAAACTTAATTTTGCTGGATATAGTATTCTTGGGTGGCATCCATTTTCTTTCAGAGCTTGATATATATTATTCCAAGCACTCCTAGCTTTGAGGATCTGGGAACAGGATTGGTTTACCTCAAAATGTTACTTGTCATTTTTCTCTGGCAGCTTTTAAAGTTCCATTCTTATTCTGTTTGTTAGGCATTTTCATAATAATGTGCTTTGGTGTGGGTCTGTTGCAATTTTTTTTTTATTTGGGGTCCTGCAAGCCTCCTGTATTTGAATTTCCATTTCATTCTTTAGGTTTGGGAAATTTTGTGATATTATTTTATTGAAATATTGTGTATTCCTTTGGTTTGTATCTCTGAGACTTCATCTATCCCAGTAAATCTTAAATTTGGCCTTTGAGGTTATTCCATATTTCTTTGAAGTTCTGTTCATGGTCTTTTAACATATTTTCTCCACAGTCAACTTTGTTTTCAAATTATATATTTTGTTTTCATTACCTAAAACTTCATCTTCTGAGTTATCTAGTCTGTTAGTGATGCTTTCCATTGAATTTTTAATTTGGTTTATTGATTCCTTAATTTTGAAGATATCTGTCTGGTTTCTTTTCAGAACCTCTCTCTTTATTGAAGTCATCTTTCACTTCCTGTACTTTCTCTCTGATTTCACTCCTTATGTTGTCCTTCACCTCACAGATCAGTTTAACTAAGTACAATCTAAACTCCTCCTCTGACATTTTTTCCAGTGTGGTGTCCATGGATTCTATTTATTATTGGAGTATCTTGGTTTGTTTGGGGGCAATTTGTTCCCTTGCTTTTTCATGATGTTTGTGTGTCTACTCATCTAACAGCATGGATCTGAGGCAATAGAGTTTCAACCCTGTAGCCTTTTATGTCTCTGAATTTTTCCAGTATCTCACTCTTTATGAGGAGACAAACAACCAATGCAACAATATACAGCATTAAACTATATAGTTCTTGCTATAATGTCTACAATGATAACTGTGACAATAAACAAATTATATGATCAGTTATTGTGTACAATAAAACAGTAAGCTTGCAAAAGAGTTTACAATTTCAATGGTGCCTGGGAGAGAACAGAATTGATGTTGGATGTGATGATTATGAGGGAGGAAGAAAAAAGAAGTAGAAAATTAAAGGTAGAATGAAAGAGAACAATAGAGACTGGCTGTTAGTGGAAGAAAAGAGATAAAGAGAATGAGGGGAACCAGATAAAGAAGAGGAAAAATATAGACAAAGTCGACATTTAAATAATTAAAAATAAACATAAAAGAATACAAAATGAAACTGAAATATAATAGTCAAATATATCATAGTCCTCAAAAACCTTATTCATGAAAAATAACTGGCTTCAAAATGCTAGAAATGAGAAAAAATATGAACATGTATTAATATCCATGAACAATTAAAGTCACACTTAAACAGAAAAAAAGAAAAAGGAAAAAGAGAAAAATATTGTGAAAAGTTAAAGAATTGTTTCCTTTGCAGTTCAAAGGATTATCAACTTCCTTTCTCAACAGTGCTAAATGGGGTTATCTGGAGTATGATGCTTGCTCCACCCTCAGTGTGGGATTGCTAGAATAAGGGAGTTAATCCCATATGCAGGACTCTAGGAGGTGGGGTTTAGGCTTTGGTAGGCTCCAGGTTCTTCACTGAATGCCAATTAGTCTAGTGATTTTAAATTGGTACACCTCCAGAGCCCAGCAATTGTCAGTCCATGGTGGGAGACTGCCTTCTATGAGTCTCCCCTGGGTTCCACTTATGTAGTAGAACAGCCAATTCTTAGTCCACTCTGTCATCTGTGGACCCCAGGTTTCCTGGTCTTGAGATTCAGTCTCCAAATTCAATCTCCTCTGCCACTACCCTTCCAAATTTCTTCCAGCAGGTCTCACAAGTAGCCAGATTGGAGGCAAAAGGAGAGAGCTGGATGAGTTTTCATGGTCTCTTGTCTCCTGTGTAAACATTTCTCCATGTTTGATTTTCTCCTGGTCACTTATGGACACTCTATGTCATGCAGTATGGTTTTGCCAGACCTGTATTTTGGGCCAAAGTTAGGTTTGCTAGGAATCAGCTCCCTCAGCTGCTGGCCCCATGCAGCAATTGCAAAATTGTTTCTTCCTCTGTCCTCCGCACACATCCAGGCAGGATGTGGTTTCTTTCCCATACAAAGATATTGTGCAGCGGACCTTTCAGTCTAGTCAGGCAGTGTCTTTGATCTCTAAACTCTCCATACCCAGACATGCCTCATTCCTCCTAAAAATGCAGGTTCATTTAATTTCTTTATCCCTCCACTTTGCTCATGGAGGGTCAGCTCTGGATGGTGCCTCTGGCTGTGGCAGTGGCTGTGGCACTGGGAATTTCTTCCTTATTTTATTCTGTCCAACTTCCTGAGTCCCTGATCTGCTTTTACTGTCCAGTATTAAATTCCAGTAAAGTCTCCCCTACACTTTTTTTTTTCTTCCCCCACCTTTCTGAGAAGCTGTCTGTCTGCTTTCTTGGTTTCATGCCATGGAGCAGCCAGGAAAGTGACCTCCTCTGTTCTGCCAGCTTGAAAACCTCTCCTGGATTATTTGTTTCTTATTGTACATTTTTTGAGTTTTTAATGGTAAGGTATGGAGTATGGTATTCTTTTTACTACACTTGAGTATAATGAGATAATACATTGCTTGATATTCAGCCTCTTTTATTGTCTTGAAAGATTTATCCCAAATCAGGCTTTGGACTTACTCTGTAAGAGAGCTGATTATCAAATTTAAACAAATGCAAATTTAAAACATTTTACATTTTTGCCAGGCATAGTAGTTCACCTGTTATTCCCAGTGGCTTTGGTGGCTGAGGCAGGAGGATCACAAGTTCAAGGCCAGCCTCAGTAACTTAGTGAGGCCCTAAGCAACTTAGCGAGAACCTGACTCAAATTAAAAAATAAAAAGTTAAAAAGGGCTGGCGTGTGGCTTAGTGGTAAAGAACTTCTGGGTTCTATCCCCAGTACCAAAAAATAAAGAATGTTACATTTTATTAACGTATTAATTAAACATTATTAATGAAGTTAAATGGAATATATTCACACATGCATGCAATATGCATGAATCATATCCAGCTACCTTCTTTCTACCCTCCTTTGACCCATACTCTTTCTTATCTCTAGTAGTAACTATTCTGCTTTCAGTTCAATTTCTTTTAGTTTCCACATGTGAGAAAGAATATGTGGTACTTATCTTTCTTTGTCTTGATTATTTCACTTAATGTGTTTTCCAGTTCCATACATTTTTTAAATGACAGTATTTCATTTTTAATGGTTGAATAATACCACCATTTAGTATTTATATATTTTTATTCATTTACGGATAGGCATATAGAATGATTTATTTTGTATCTTAGTTGTTATGAATAGTATCCCAAAAACCATGGGCATGTAGGATCTCTTTTATGTTGATTTCATTCCTTTTTGCAATTCATCTATGAGTGGATTAGCTGAATCATATAGTATATTATATTTTTTGAGGAAGCTCCATAGTATTGGTGCTAATTTATATTCCCACCAACAGTGTGTAAGAGTTCATTTTCTCCACATCCTTTCCAGCACTTATTTTGTTTTTCTGATAATAGCCATTCTAAGTGGGGTAAAACCATACTGCGTTGTAGTTTTGACTTGCATTTCCCTAATGGCTAATGATTGAACATTGTTTAATATATTTATTGTCCATTAGTATTTTAAGAAGTATCTATTCAGATTATATGCCATATTTAATTGGTTTATTTGTTTCTTACAGTGAATTTTTTGAGTGTTTAATATTCTGGATAATAACCTTCTATTAGATGATTAGCAACCTGCAAATATTTTCTCCCATTCTGTAGGTCATCTCTTTACTCTGTTCATTGTTTCCTTTGCTATACAGAAGCATTTTAATTTGATGTGATTCCATTTGTCAATTTTTGTTTTTCTTTCCTGCATTTTTGAGGTCACATCCAGAAAATTATTTCATGTACCAATATTTTACAGTGTTTCAACTATGTTTTCTTCTAGTAGTTTCAGAGTTTTAGGTCTTACATTTAGATCTTTAATCTATTTTGAGTTTCTAACAAGGTGAGAAACAGAGTCAAGTTTCAGTCTTTTGAATATGGATGTCCAGTTTTCCCCGGATTCATTTATTAAAGAGGTTATCTTTTATCCTGTGTGTTTTTGCCACCTTTGTTAAGGACTTGTTGGCTGTGGATATGTAGACTTCTGGGCTTTCTATTCTGTCCTATTGAACTGTGTGTTTGTTTGAATGTCAATACCATGATGTTTTGTTTACTGTGATTCTGCAGTATGTCTTGAAATCAGATATTATGATACCTCCAGCTTTGTTCATTTTGCTCAACATTGCCTCGGCTATTCAGGGTCTTTTGTGCTTCCATATGAATTTTAGGATGTTTTTTCTTTTCATTTTGTGAAGAATATCATTTATATTTTGATGGGGATTGCATTGTATCTGTAGGTTACTTTGAGTAGTATATACATTTTAACATTAATTTGTTCAGTCCATGAACATGGGAGGTATTTCCCATTTTAGGGTCTTCTTCACTTTCATTGGTATTTTGTAGTTTTCAAAATGTAGAGATTTTTAACATCCTTAGTTAAATTTATTCCTAAGAGTTTTCTTTAATAGCTATTATGAATGGAATTGCTTTCATATTTCTTTCTCAGAAAATTTGTTATTGGAATATAGAAAAGCTATTCTTTGTTGATTTTGTATTCCACCTTACTGAATTTGTTTAATAGTCTTGGTGCAGTTTTTTATATTTTTCTACACATAGAATCACATCATCTGCAAACAGGGATAATTTGAATTTTCCCTTACTATTTGTATATTTTTAATTTTTTTCAGAGCCTAATTGCTCTGGCTGAAACTTTTAGTACTATATTGAATAACATTGGTGATAGGGGACTTCCTTGTCTTGTTCCTGATCTTTGAGTAAATGCTTTCAGTTTTCCTCATTCACTATGATGTTGGCTATGTATTTGCTGTAAATAGCTGTTATTATGTTGACGTATGATCTTTCCATACTTAATTTGTTCAGGGATTTTATCATGAAGGGATGTTGAATTTTATCAAATGCTTTTCCTGCATCTGTTGAGATTGTAATTTTTGTACTTCATCCTGTTGATGTGAAATATATATTTATTGTCTACTACATTTAATCATTTTTTGCAATTCTAGAGTAAAACCAACTTGATCATGGTGTATTATCCTTTTGATATGCTCTTGAATTTTATTTGCTAGTATTTTGTGGACTGTTTTTACATCTATATTCATCAGGGATTTGGGCCTATAGTTTTCTTTCTTTCTTTCTTTCTTTTTTTTTTTGTTGTTGTGTCCTTGTTAGGTTTAGGTAACAGGGCAATGCTGGCCTCCTACAATGAGTTTGGAAGGGTTCTCTCTATTTCAAGTCTGTAGAATAATCTGAGAAGAAATTGTTTTATTCTTTTAAATTTTTGTAAAATGCAGCATTAAAACCACCCAGTCCTAAGCTTTTTTTTCACTGGGAGACTTTTAATTACTGATTTAATCTCCTTACTGTTGTCAGTCTGCTTGGACTTTTTATATCTCTTTATTCAATTTTGGTGGGTCATAGATGTCCAAAAATTTGTCCATTCTCCTTAAGAAGGGATGTTGTCCATTTTCAACTTGTTAGCATATAGTTTTTTTAAAAAAATAATCCCTAAAATATAATTTATATTTTTATGGTATCAGTTTTAATGTTTCCTTTTTCATCTCTAATTTTTTAAATTTGTTTTCATTATTACTTTATTTTTATTGGCTAGTCTAAAGGTTTGTCAATTATGATTTTTCTAAGAACCAATTTTTTGTTCCATTGATCCTTTTTATTTTTTGTCTCTATTTTTTTTTATTTCTATGCTGATCTTTTTTATTTCTTTCCTTCTAATTTTAGGTTGGTTTGTTGATTTTCTTCTAGATATTTTGAATATTTTTTACCTTTTTTCTTGATCATCTTTTTGGTTTGATGGTTTATTGTATCGATAATGTTTAGTTCTTTTCTCCTTTGTGTATCCACTCTTCAAGTGGGAGTTACACTTTCACATGCTATTATAGTGGGTAGTTATCCTTCTTAAACTTCTGGATGCAGGACTACCTTAAGCATTTTTTTTTTAGACTGGTTCTGATGGTTGTGATTCCTTGTTTTTGCTTATTTTAGAAGATCTTTATTTCTTCTTCATTTGTGAAGGGTAGCCTTGCTGGATATACTAATTAGGTCAGTTGTAATTTTCTTAGGAGGAGGAGTTGGAATATATCGTTCTATTCCATTCCTTCTGCAAAGAAATCTGCTGTTAAACTAATTGGACTGTCATTAAATATGATTTGGTGATTTTAAAATTCTTTCTTTATCCTGTACCTTGTTTTTTTTTTCTTTTTTTTTTTTTTTCCGTAGGAATGGAACCTAAGGACACTTACCACTGAGCCACATTCAATCCTTTTTTTTTTTTTTTTTTTTTTTTAGACAAGGACTTGCTAAGTTGCTGAGACTGACCTCATACTTGTGATCCTCCTGCCTCAAACTCTGGAGTCCCTGGAATTATATGCATTCACAACAATGCCCAGCTGTTCTGTAGTTTTGATAATTTGAGTTTACTATGCCATGGTGAAAATATTTTGTGGTCTTGCTTTTTGTTTGTTTGTTTGCTTGTTTGTTTTAAGATGGAATCTTATAAGCATAAACCACTACTTCTGGCTTGTGTGAGGAACTATTAGCTCCCTGTATGTGGATGTTTATGTTTTTCCCAAGGTTAGGAAAGTTCTGTGCTATAATTCCATTGAAAATATTTTCTATGTCCTTAACTTTTATATCCTCATGTATGGGTATTACAAAGATGCAGTTGTTTTTTTCATTTAATGGTTTCCCAGAGTTCTTGAATGTTTTCCTTTTCCTTCTCCTCAACCCTTTCCTCTTTTGTCTGATTGGGATATTTCAGTTGACTGAGACGTTTCAAAAGACCTGTCTTCAAATTCAGATATTCTTTCTTCTACTTTATCAAGTGTCATTGCAGCTTTCAGCTAAATATTCATTATTTGACTTATTGAGCTGTTCATTTCAAAGATTTGCTTAGTTAGTTTTCAAAATCTCTCTCTTTACTGAATTTCTCATTCATATCCTGCATTATCTGTCTAGTTTCATTTAGGGTTTATTAGTATTATCTTGGATCTTAAGATTTTTTATAATTCTTTTTCATTCTTTATCAGTTGTTCCATCCATTTTGATTTCTTTGGAATCTGTTTCTAAGAGTTCTGATCTTTTGGAAGGATTATATTACTTTGTTTTCTAAAATATTTCTTGTGTTTCTATATTTATATTTATTTGCATACCCAGGGAGCCACATCCCCAGCCCTATTTTGTATTTTATTTAGAGACAAGGTACCTCTGAGTTATTAATTGACTTGCTAAGTTGCTAAGGCTGGCTTTGAACTCATGATTCTGCTGCCTCAGCCTCCTGAGCTGCTGGGATTACAAGTGTGTGCACCCAGCACTGGCTTTCTTAATAAATGTTTTGAACATGAATGGATGCTATATTTGAAGAAAAAACAAATGATCATATTAATTGGTGCATTAAAATCATTTGTCCATATTCAGTACCCATTGACAATAAAAGCTCTCGGAAAAACAAGATGATAAATTTCTCAACTTGATAAAGAAGATCTATGTAGATCTAAAAATACATGACACAGAACCACCATTTGACCCAGTTAGCCCACTCCTCAGTTTATACTTAAAGTGCTCAAAATCAGCACACTATAGTGATACAGCCACATCAATGTTTATAGCAGCTCAACTCACAATAGCCAAACTATGTAACCAACCTAGATGCCCTTCAAGAGATGAATAGATAAAGAAAATGTCTGGAAAATATGTACACAATGGAATATTACTGACCCTTAAATAAAAATGAAATTATGACATTTGCACGTAAATGGATGGAGCTGGAGAAAATCATGCTAAGTAAAATAAGCCAATCCCCAAAAAACCAAAGGCTGAATGTTTTCTCAGATATGCAGATGCTAATTCACAATAAGATAGGGAGGGCTAGGGAAGAATAGGGTTACTTGGATTAGGTAGAGGGAAGTGAAGGGGGCGTCTAGAAGTAGGAAGGAGAGTAAAATGAATCAGACATTATTACATTATAGTACATACGACTACACAACTGGTATGATTCTACATAATGTGCAACCAAAAGAATTAGAAATTATACTCCACTTATGTACAACGTATCAAAGTGTATTATACCATAATGTCTAATTAGAGCAAATAATAAATAAGGTTTAAAAAATGGCCAGAGAGAGATAAGAGGAATTTTAAAAGACAAATAATAAAACTCTTGAAAGAAAAATATTTACTGATTGTACTAAGTGCTTTTAGTTGTTATATCCTTTAGTCCTAGAAATAATTTATCTAAAACATTCAGTGTAATATATTTATTTTTATTGATTTTTTAAAATAAATGACAATGGAATGCATTACAATTCATATTACACATGTAGAGCACAATTTTTCATACCTCTGGTTGTATATAAAGTATGTTCACACCAATTTGTGTCTTCTTACATGTACTTTGGATAATGATGTCCATCACATTCCACCATCATTGTTAACCACCTTCCCCTCCCACCCCTCTGCCCTATCTAGAGTTTGTCTATTCCTTCCCTGCTCCCCCTCCCTACCCCACTATGAGTCAGTCACCTTATATCAGAGAAAACATTCAGCATTTGTTTTTTGGGGTGATTAGCTAACTTACTTAGCATTATCTTCTCCAACTCCATCCATTTACATGCAAATGCCGTAATTTTATTCTCTTTTGTTGCTGAGTAATATTCCATTGTGTATATATGCCACATTTTTTTCATCCATTCATCTAGTGAAGGGCACCTAGGTTGGTTCCACAGTTTAGCTATTGTGAATTATGCTGCTATAAACATTGATGTGGCTGTGTCCCTGTTTTTAAGTCCTTTGAGTATAGACTGAGGAGAGGGATAGCTGGGTCAAATGGTGGTTCCATTCTCAGTTTTCCAAGGAATCTCCATACTGCTTCCCATAGAGACTCATAATAGGGCTCCATAAAGGTGGAGCAGCGATCACCATTATTATTATTGTTGTTATTATTATTATGAATCATGCATATTGTTAGTCACATTTTGAAGTGAGTGATCATGGTAGAACACAGGGAAACAGCAAAAGAGAGCCTGCAACCTTATAAGATTCATAGACCTGGGACAACAGATAGTAAGAGAAACAAAATATCCTTGGCATCTGCCACACTGCCTTCAAAGCTGGAGGAGGGGCTGTTACAGTATTAATTTTAGAAGAAAGGAAACTGTCTGGGGTGAGAAGGGGTGGGACTTACATTTATTAAGAGCCTATGCTATGCTATGTTTTCACATGTCTTAGTATCAACTTAAAATAACTCTGGGAAGTAACTTCGGTATCTCAACTTATAGATGAGAATGCCAGAATTTTCTCTTTCATCTTAAATTTGTATTTTTGTCTTTCTATACTCTTAATGTTTTTGTTATTTTCCTTATTTCATTCTTTCCTTCGTCCATTAATTTACTTATTAACTCCTTCGTCTCAAGGAGCCAGAGAAGAATTTATTTATTTACAGAAATAAATATAATTTTAAAAAATCTGCTGTGTAGACTTCAGGTTACATATCTAAATGGACTACAAACCTGTAAGGATTTTGGAACTTTGGAGTAGCTAGGATTGTCAGCATCCACACTGAAAGTTTGTTAAGACTCTCTTTCACCTTTACCCCAGTAAAGGGGATATATGCCCTCCCCCAGCTTTGAAGTCAGTGTGGCAGATGCCAAGGATATTTTGTTTCTCTTACTATCTGTTGTCCCAGGTCTATGAATCTTATAGGATTGCTGTCTCTCTTTCTACCAGGATCACTCACTTCAGAATGTGGCTGTTCACCTCCTACTTTGATTCTTCTTTGTGAAGGAGGAAGTGAGTGCTCAGCACTTCCATCTAGCCATCTTGGAATCCTAAATAATATATTTTAGAGCTTGCTTTGCTTCCTAGTTTCTATATTTTGTGCTTGTTTTTACAGTACGATCTAAGCAGAAGAACTCTAGTTGAGAGCTCTTGTGAAGTTCAGTGGAGTTGTGCTCTCATTTTAATTGCTTTTAAAAATACTATAATTGTTCCAGTGTTATGCTAGAGTGTGTATGTTTGGGCCTTAGCATTAAGGTAGCAGACATCTGAAGTGGGGATTGGAACAGAAAGAAAATGACTCTGAACTCAAGAGGACACTAACAGTCATGTCCCTCTGTCCTTGTGTGTTTGTTTGTTTGTTTGTTTGTTTATTTATTTATTTATTAGACTTCTGACAAGAAAGATTCTGAAGCTGAAAAAGGTGAACTGGAGATGAGATTATTAAGTGAATCGATTTCAGCAGGTATTCTAAGTTACATTTTCATAATTTGACTTTATTGAGATTCTCTTCTTACAAAAATAATACAAGGTCATTTCAGACATTGCAGACATTGTAGAAATATATTAAAGTAAAAGTTTTCCTTAGTTTCTCCCCTGAGTAAACCAGTATTAATAGATTAATTTACTGTCTCTTTGGATTTTAATAAGATCATGGAATCCTATCATACAAATATTTTGGTTGAAAATTATTTTTTCCACTTAACATTATGTGATATACATAGAATACAATATACATTGTAAATAAATAATTAACATTACTTACTTAAAAGTAAGAACAAATGATAACTTCACTTTTTTCTAGTAGCTGTATAATTCCAATCAAATAATAGAACATTATTCAAATCCCTATTGATAGCATTAAAGTTATTTCTACTTTTTATTTATACACAGTGATGCAGTGAGTTTTCACAAGCACACATACACATCAGGAATTTCTCTACACTTTTGAGGGACTATAAGTTTTTGTATTTAATCTTGTCCTGTCAAATAGCAATTGGATATGTGAAAATGATCTTTTTTAAAAAATAGTTATTTTTTTTTTATTACTGGGAATTGAACCCCGAGACATTCTATCACAGAGCACATCCCCAGCCCTTTTTATTTGTTATTTTTGAGATAGAGTCTTGCTAAGTTGCTTAGGGGGTCATTAAATTGCTGAGGCTGGCTTTGAATTTGTAATCCTCCTGCCTCAGCCTCTCAAGTCACTGGGATTACAGGCATGAACCCAGCTAATTTGTCAATATTTCAGTTTGATATTTTTAAAATATTTTGTTAGCTATAGTTGGATACAATACTTGTATTTTATTTTATTTTTTATGTGGGTGCTGAGGATCGAACCCAGCACTTCACACATGCTAGGTGAGCATTCTACCACTGAGTTACAACCCCCAATCCCTCAGTTTGATATTTATAGCTATCTTTTCCATGACTTGTATCAGTATTCTTCTTCCCCGATAACCTTTAAAGAACCTATTTTCTATATATTTCTAAGCATGTTTTTCATGATGAGCCTCTTGTCCACTTTTTTACTTTTTCTAACACACCTTTGATTTAGCAATCACCTGGGCTTATATATTTATATTTTCTATAACCCTAACTGGGTAATCCTCCTACTAGAAATAGGATATTACAGTCAATTATTAAACTTCTATCAATAATACTATGGCTTTCTATGTAGTGATGCCCAAATAATATATATCATAATGATCTAAATGTAACCACAGGATTATTTCTTGTTTTCCTTTTAGGTGAATAAATTTTTAATTGAATACATTTAAAAATTGAAGACTGCAATGTATTCAATGAATGTACACAAGAGAAAAATGGGAAGTTACTTAGTTCAAAAATTTTTTGGTTATTTCCATTAATTTTCAGTACATGCTTTCCACGGATTAAATTCACTGCCATCTTAGTGTGCTTTCTTTTATGGGAAAGGAAAACTGTGATAATAAATAATACTAGCAGTTCCTGTACTTTCTCTATGTGTCTAGCACCAACTCTTTATGTATATTAACTCATTCTTCTGCCAAATTCTATTAGCTGCTACTATTATATCCATTTCATAGTTGAAAAAACTCACATAAGATGTTACTTAGCATGTCTTGAATAAGATCACATAGCTAATTAAATGTGAAATGTCTAAGTGGTCTGACTTTTCTTCTAGAAGCATTTTGGTGAAGGGTGGGAATAGTCCCTATGATATGTAACTTCCAATATTGCCTCTGATTGTGTACTGGATAAGGGAAATAATAGAATTTCCCATAGAATTTTGGAAAAACAGATATTATACAATCTGGTTTCTTCATTTTTCAAACCTCCATCCCTATTTATCTATGAGCTGGGCCTATTTTTATTGAAAAAATTTCACTTTTATTTCATACATGGACCAAAATTTACTTTTTCATCATTTACCTTTTTTTTTCTTTTGGAGTTTTAGCCCCATTATTTTTAATTTTAAGAAATTAGTTTGGACCCTATTAAAAAGTGAAACACTTCATGAAAGGACTTTGTTTTTCATTTTTCTCCATAGCAGTTTTACAAATAATAGATATTTTACTCATTTATCTCTCCCCTAGGAAAGCTAATATGAAGATCATAATTTTTTGCTTATTTAGTTCTGTGCTGTAACCCCAGCCAGTGGCTAGCAGCAAGAAGTAACTCAATAAGTACTTGTTCAACATTTTAAAAAATAGTTTGATAATTATCAAATTTTGTGTCAAACCATTTTTATCTTTTATATAAGATTTTTTAAAATAATAACACATGGTTATCATATGCATATTCCTAAAATGATGGTATGAAAATATAAATATAAATGGAGCCTGCACCCGAGCATTACACATGTGTATTCCCATCTCTATGATTAGCTCTGTGAACAGTTCTGAGTTATGCACTTTTTGCAAAGTCTTAGTAGCTACTTACATAAAAACTTCCTTCATCAATATTAGATTTTTTTCTTTTCACTCCTAAGAAAATACAAAAATATTGTGACCTATTTAGAAATGGTATCAATCTGTTTACCTCTAGCACAGTTATACCTGATAGAGAATACTACTGAAAAGCCATTTATATATGAAGACAATGAGGTGGATTTATGCCAATTCACAACTCTAGGTGGAGTGTACCACTTGGATATTTTGGAGCTTCCCCCACAGTATAAACCAGTAAAGGGCTGGATGATTGTACAAGTAAGTAAATTCTTTAATATAAACATAAGTAAAATAGTTGCTTATGCCTTTACTTCATATTGAATGATCTGAACATCTAATAAACTGTGAACACTATTAATCACAAAGAACAAATACTAAAGGACATTAACAGATTCTAAAACAATATGATTTTTTAAATTAGAATTCACATGTTAACTTAATTGTAAAAACCTACATCACTCACGTTTGAAAGTACTGAATTGGCCTTAATAATGATAGATGAGACCAGAGGTTGGGAGACTTTTTCTGTAAAAGACCAGATGGTAAATGTATTCAGCTTTGTGGGCCACACTAGCTCTGTTGAAAGCACTCAACACTGCTCTTATAGTGCTAAAATGACTGTGTGTAAACAAATGCACATGTTTGCGTTCTACTTCAATTATATTTACAAAAAGCAGTGGCGGGAGGGATTTCTCAGGGGCCACAGTTTGTAGACTCATCTAGATCTGTGGTTGAACAGAAACATGAGAAACCACTGACATCATCTGGGAATTTGCTAGAAATGTGAATTCATGAACCTCAAAGTTACTGAATCAGAAACCCCAATGGTGAGGCTCAGCAATCTATGTTTTAACAAAACACACCCTGAAGTTTGAGAATCACTGGTATGAATCTTAATTATATAAAATGTGATCCAGTAGCACTGAACCAGCTGTGGTGGCATCACAAGGGGATATCTAAGAAATGCATATTTTGAGTGATCTCAGATCTATTGAATCTTCATTTTGACAAGAGGGATTTGAGAGATGATTCACATGCACATAAACATTTAAGAAGCACTGATTCAGGTGACACTGGTGCTGCCATTCACAGAACATGCTTGGAGTGGTAAGAATACTGATGACAGCAGTTGCTATATCATCTTTCAAGGAGTTTCATACTCCTGTTTTATAAGTAATAACATTTTCACCGGTATTGACTTGGTTTCTTTTAACCTCATGGTGGCTGCATCCAGAGCATACTGCCATATATTCCAAGTTATGCTGTCAGAGTCCACTCCTATTTTTCTTCTCTCCCCCCACCTTTCCCTTCTCTCTCTTTCTCCCTCTCTCTAGTAACTCAGTATATACACAGACTACCAGTTACTTCGCACACACAATCCCATCCGTTAAGGACTTTGGTGCATTGTTTAAATAAGTGTTTCTTAGTGGTTTTTTTTTTTTTTTTTTTTTTTGTAGTTTGGAGCCTTTGTAGAAGACACTTTTTTTCCTTGTCACCCCCCAACAAAATTTTAAACCACAGATACACCATGTATCTGTTTGTGTGATATATATATATATATATATTTGGGCTATGTATTTGAGAGATTATTTTTGGCCCACCCCACTCAACCAATTTTGATATTGCCATTCTTTCCCCTTTCTCCCCACAAATAAGAGTTCATTTAATAGAGCAAGCCTGGGAGAGAGCATCTGGCATGTAATTTCTTCAAAGGATGTATTTGAATCTTCTCTCCATACTTGAGGAACCACCCAAAGAGTAGGGTAGTTAAAGGGAGGCCTTCAAAGCTATTTATCCATCAAAAATTTTATGTTCTTGAATTTTATGAGAATGTCCTCATCCACCTTCACTTCATGCTCTGGTTGGAACCCAAAACATCCTCCTTCACACTCATTTTTCTTTCTCTTGCAACAAAGAGGACTTCTTCCTTTTTTCCCAAGATTTTTTTCAACAACTTCTTACTTCCTCTAGAATCATGCCTCAACCAGTGTTTCTCTGTTTTATGATATTTTAAATTTCCCCGTTTCCTAGATGCTTCTCTGCTACATTCTTAAAATACACAAATCTCCCTTATCCTAGAAAAATCTGCTGTTGGCTTTACTTTCACCCTCTCATTTCTGTACTTCTTGAAAGGTTATCTACACTTCTTTTTACCTATGTGTCCTTCCTGAGGTTTTAGTGTGTGATTTGGAGTCCTATAGATCTGGTACTTCCTTGCAGTCATCTCATAAACTTTGGAAAATGGCTTGATTTCTCTAAGTCTTAATTACCTTCTCTGTTAAATATTGACATTTGTAGGATTTATCTGAGGAATAAAATGTTGGAGAAGCTCTAGAACCTGGCCCATAGGAAGTTCTGTAATTATAGTGATATTTTTCCCTCAATCATTTATCTTTCAATTTTGTTGTGACATTTACTAGTCAGGCTTCAGCTAAATGGGACCAAACTTCAGTGCTTATTAAATCATATATTTTACTTAGTAATAGTTACATCTTTAACTGTTACTAGTCACTTTCTAACATGGTGGTGTTTTGGTCATTTTTAAAAGATACTCCAAGAAGGATTACAGAAATTCACATATCCTCCAGAAACCGTGGAAGACTTTGATACAGAAAATGCTTTTCCGCCTATAGAGGTCACGCTCAAGGTTCATGAGAATGTGATCTTTTTCGAAGATCCTAAGGTTGTAAGGTGGGATGCTGAAGGTACAACAATGCCTTAGCCAGCTTCTTTTTTCCACATTTTTATTGGTGCATTATAATTGTACATGTTGATGGAATTTGTTGTTACATATCCATACATGCACATGACATAACAATATAATTTGGCTAATATCATTCCCCAGCACTTGCGCGCCCCCTCCCCACTTCCCACCCCTTGGCCCATTTCCTCTATTGATCTCCCTTTGATTTTAGGAGATTGACCCCCAGCTTTCTTTTCCTTTTTTCTCTCTAACTTCCATATATTCAAGAAAACATATGATCCTTAACTCTCCGAGCCTGACTTATTTCACCTAATGTGATAGTCTCTGGTTCCATCCATATCTGCAAATGACATAATTTCATTTTTCTTTCTGAAGGAATAAGACTTCATTGTACATATATACCACATTTTCTTTATCCATTCACCCATTGATGGATACCTAGGCTGGTTCCATAGTTTGTCTATTGTGAATTGTGCTGCTAGGAACATGGGTATGCATGTATCACTGTAAATAAGATGACTTTAATTCTTTAGGATAAATTCCAAGGAGTGGTATAGCTGAGTCATGTGGTGATTCCATGCCTAGTCTTTTGAAGAACCTCTACACTGATTTCCTTAGAAGATGTACCAATTTATAGTCCCACCAACAGCGTAAAAGTGCTCCCTTTTCTCTACATCCCCTCCAGCCTTTATTTTTGTTTGTATTCTTGATGAGTGCCATTCTGACTGATGTGAGATGAAGTCTCAGTGGAGTTGATTTGCATTTCCCTAATTGCTAATGATGTCAAACATTTTTTCATATATTTGTTAGCCATTTATATTTATTCTTTTGAGAAGTGTCTATTTAATTCTTTTGCCTATTTATTAATTGGGTTGTTTAATTTTTTGGTGTAAAGGTTTTTTTTTGAGCTCTCTATGTATTCAAGATATTAATCCTCTGACAGAATAATAACTAATAAAGATGTTCTCTCATTCTGTGGGTTCTCTATTCATATTCCTAATTGTTTCTTTTGCTGTGCAGAAGCTTTTTAATTTGATGCTGTCCCATTTGTTAATTTTCAGTATTATTTCCTTAACTCTCAGGGTCCTACTGAGAAAGTTGTTGCCTGTGCTGAAAACTCCTCTATGTTTTATTTAGGAGTTGCATAGTTTCTAATTCCTAGGTCTTTGATCTATTTTGAATTGATTTTTGTACAGAGTGAGAGGTAAGGGTCTAATTTCATTCTTCTACGTATGGATAACCAGTTGTCTCCTCATCATTTGTTTAAAAGGCTGTCTTTTCTCCCATGTATGTTTTTGGTATCTTTGTTAAGGATCAGATGACTATATCTGAGTGTGTTTGTCGCTGTCTTCTAATTCTGTACCATTGGTCTGTGTGTTTTTATGCAAGCACCATGCAGTTTTTGTTACTATATCTCTGCAGTATAATTTGAAGTCAGGTATTGTGATGTCTACAGCAATGCTTTTTGGCTTAAAATTGCCTTGCTTAGCTAGCTTTTGTAAGTATGTAATAAAAAGAGAGACAATAATATAAATCCTCAAATTGAACAGAAAACATAGTCTATAAACTGATTTTCTCTTTTCATAATGTCAGGTATAGGGTCTTTGTTGTTTGCTCTTGATACAAATGGATAGAGTTGGAATTTTAAAGTTTATTGAATTTTGTTAGTTCCTAAATTGTTAGTTTGACATAATCTATGAATAATTACTTTATGGTTATATCATTATGTTTAAAAATGGATGAAAGTATCTCAAATGCTTCATAAAATAACTTCCACTGTCTCATAAAAATCAGATTGAGGTGATTAATCTTTTATTTTAATGTTAATCATGTATAAATTGCAAACAAGTATTGGAAAACTAGTCACTGTATACTATTTTACAATTTTTGATTCTTGATCCAAGGCAAATTGTTGCTTAGTCACACTATTAAAATACAGAGCTATAAAATCAGATGTACCAACAAAAATAGAAGCTAATGATTAGATAATCATTACCAAATACTTCTTTGGAGGTAAGCTAGCTGAATTTTGGGAAATCTCCATCTGGTAAATTTGTGGGTACAGTATAAAAAACCAAGATGAAAACTGTGGAGCTTTATTTTTAGGGTTGTTTTATATCCATTTATTTTGAAAGGATTTATATACTTGGGAACAGACAAGATCATTAAGGCAAAGAGCTCTTATTCCATTTTTGTTACAGGGGCAGAGAACTTAATAACTCATATCAAAAGAGGTAAATGTTAATATTTTGTGGTTTAAATTTTTCTTATGAATACTCCAGTGCATACATTTCTGCTTGTGTAGACAGAGCCACATACATTTATGTTCTAGAAGTTGTTTATTACATGGAAAAGTATATTTCTAACAGACTAAACTACAAAATACATCAAACTGAACAATTATGTAATTTCTTCTTTCTTGTTGCTTTAAAGATGTCACATTCATAGAAATGCTCCTAAAAATTGCATTTAAATTATACACACTAAATTAGAATGACAAGTTATCTAACTCAATTTATGGAAATATGAACTATGTAGAATTTATGTAATGGCATTAATTAGCAACAACTTCCAACCCCTGAAAATTTTAAACTCTGGGGAAGCTTTTTGTGCTTCAAAATTTGGAGACTTATAGGCAATAATTTTTATCTTTACAAATTATTTTTGCTAGTGTAGCAGTATTTGTCAGTGTAATTGTATTTATTATTTGATTTTAAGAACAAAAACTAGTCAATAGAAGCTTCCATGTGAGAAGATGAAAGAACTAACTGGAAATGAAGATAACATCTGGGAAGAGAATGGTTTATTCATCCATCCTATAAATATGCTAAACCATAAGATATATGGAGATAAATGAGAGTAGTTCCTTCCTCTTGAGGTTTTCAGACTTGTAGGAAAGGCGCACAGGGAAAACATTTCCATGCCATGTGGTAGGTGCTAGAATAGACATGAAGTGCCACAGAACACAACAGGGACCTTGGGGGACTTTCTCATAGGATGGTCGTGGAACAGGGCTTTAGACACAAAGAAAATATGTGCATGGAAGCATTTTCTGTCCTCTTGGGTGTATACCTAAGAGTGGGATTGAGGAGTAATTTTACATGTAGCTTTTTAACAAACTGCCAAACTGTTTTTCAAAGTGCTGTACCATTTTCCATGTCTACTAGCAATGTATGGTTTCATTTCTCCATGTCCTGACCAACATTTATTATCTGTCATCTTTCTGGTAGACATTAAGTAGACTCTCATTGCAGTTTTAATTTGTATTTCCCTAATGACTAATAGTGTAAAACATGCTTATTAGTCTTACATATATCTTCTTTGGCAAAATGTTTATTCAAATCATTTTCCCATCTTAAACTGGCTTTTACTGAGTTGTAAGAGAAACAGAAGACCACATATTGTATGATTGCATTTATATGAAAAGTCCCAAAAGGGTAAATCTTTGGAGACAAGAAGTATATTAATAGCTGCCTGGGACAGAAGGTTGGGAATGAATTGTAAATAGACATAGGGATCTTGGCCAGGTGCAGTGACACAGGCCTGTAATCCCAGCAACTCTGGAGGCTAAGGCAGGAGAATTGTGAGTTCAAAGCCAACTTCAGCAATTTAGCAAGGCTCTAAGCAACTCAGCAAGACCCTGTCTCTAAATTAAATATAAAAAAGGGCTGGGGATGTGTCTCAGTGGTTAAGTGCCCCTGGATTTCATCCCCAGTACCAAAAAAAAAAAAAAAAATAGACATAGGGATCTTAATATGGGGGAGATAAAAATAAAAATGTTCTATAACTGGATTATATAATGGTTATACAACTGGTTAAATTTAATATCAATTTACTAAAATCAGGTGAATTTTAAAGTTTTTTTAAAACAAAGGTGAAGAGAGTTTCTCTAAAATGTTGAGGAGGAGTATTCTAGGAAGAACGAACTACATGTGCAAAGACACAGGAGTAAACATCAGGAGAGAATGAAAAGTGGGGCTGAAAACAGGTGTGAGAAATATCAAGGGACAAAGTCAGTGTCAAAGGTCCACTCTGAAGGTCTTAACAGAGTTTGGACTTGATCCTAGCAGCACAGAAACTCCCAGAAAATTTAGCTTAATTTTGAGCTTCTGTTCTTAAAGTAAAGATCAATTTATACACACTGTGGTTATTTAGATAGTTTCATTCATCTTATCATAGGAAATTATAATAATTCATCTTATCATGAAATTATCACTTTCTTCCTTCACTATAAAGGTAAACGTTGGAGAACTGATGGCATCAGTAATGTATCTTACGATGCAGAAGCAAGACTTATATCATTCAGCCTGGAAACTTTTGGTCCTGTTACCTTGATTCAAGACTCTCATGTTAACATGCCATTCCTGTCATGGGAATTAAAACCACTTGAAATTAATAATGTACTTTTAATTGTGACTACACTTTTTACTGAAATTCAGATACAAATTAAGGTGAGTTACTATTATAACAAGTCTGTGTATATGTCAAAAAATCACCACTGGTTTATATATTGTCTTTTGTGATTACATCCAGACTTTGTTCTGAGTCATTGTTTCTAAATAAGATATTGATTGAATAAACATGCAATGACATGTAAGTAGTGAGGCTCAAATATGTATCCTAAAGTTCCTAGAGTTAGAACAATTAATGGACCAACAAGTCTGGTTGTGGTATGACTTGTGGTATCATCCAACCATATGTAATCCCCTTGGATTAGGTCTCCCTCTGAATGAGACTTATTGCTTATCAGTCAGAAATTACACAGCCTGAAATTTATAAAGCCACAAGTGGATTAGTGGCTGCCTGGGGCTGAGAATGAAGATTAATTAAAAATTAGTGTAAGGGATTTTATTAGGTGGGATGAAAATGTTCTAAAACTGATTTATGTGATAGTTTTACTACTAAAAATAATTGGATTCTATATGTGAAATGAGTGGATTTTGTGATATGTAAAATATATTTCAATGAAGTTATTTTAAGATTCTTTAGACTTCCTTATGAGTGTTGTAGAAAAATCAAAATATTATCAAGCTTTGCTTTTAAAACAAGATGGGATGAGAGAGCACTCTGGACTGTCAATGCTGTAATGGCCCTTAAAATATTTGATACATCATCACATTTTATATGGGGGTAAACTGAGGCCCAAGGCATCAGGAGGTTAAGTGACCTTCCTAAGATTGCATAGAGGGTTATAATGGGGGCTTCCTGTCAGGGCTTCCAACCCATCTGGTGCTACTGTGCTTATGCCATCCCAGCAGCACTGAAGATTCCTGAGCATACTCTTACTCTAGGCTGATGGAAAATTATGAACACTTTCAGTGTCCATTTTTTAATATGAAGGCTGAAATGCCAAGGGTTGTAGAGTGCATTTTCAAGTCAGATTTTAAAGGAACATCTGTACTATATAATGGACTAGTTATTCTATTGAGCTCCTGAAATGTGATTAGTCCAAATTAACATGTGCTATAGTTGTAAAATACATATCAGATTTTGAATACTTAGTATAAAAATGCAAATTGTCTCAATAGTTTTATACTGATTATGTATTGAAATATTTTAGACATATTGGGCTAAATAGGATATAATAAACTTTAGGAAAAAACTTTTGAGATGTGAACTCTATACTTAATCTTCAAATTTCCAGTTTGCCAAACCTTAAAACTGGTGGATTTATATCCTTAATTTTCACATGTTAAATAATTAAGATTAATCTCTAAGATTACAATCGTGGTTTCATAGTTTTTTGCTTTTTTGTTTGTTTGTTTTTGGTACTGGGGATTGAGCTTGGGGACACTCAACCACTGAGCCACATCCCCAGCCCTATTTTGTGTTTCATTTAGAAACATGTTCTCACTGAGTTGCTTAGTGCCTCTGTGTTCCTCAGGTTGGCTTTGAACTCACAATCCTCTTGTCTCAGCTTCCTGAGCAGCTGGGATTATAGGCATGCACCTGCCTGGCTTTTGTAGCTGTTTTAATTTCAATGTGAACATACTTTATATTTTCATATGATAACATAAAATAGGAGAGGATTTGAGTCAATTGTAGTCCAATTGATTATTCAAATGAAGCCTATAGAGAGTAAATTGATTTAAGGTAACATGGGGACTTTGTGGTACCATTTCAGATTAGATCTAAAACATACCTGCCCTGCAGTCTTTTTAATATACTGGTAGGTTTAAAAAAAATCTACAGAATGAACATAAGGACTGGACCTGGAATGGTACTGGAGTAATTTCTTTCACTTTCTATCAAAGTTTTTCTTTTTCTTATTTTAAATCAGGAAAACCTCTGCATGTTAATTTCAATCAAAATAAAAGACAAAGAACATGTTTCTAATTTGGAAGGAAAATGGATGAGTCCTATATCTTTCATTTTTGCTCTGAAAGAAGCTGGATTGAATATCTTCCCATCGGGACACTCTCATTTTTATGTTGTTACAAACAATAAGGTATGAAGGAATCTTTCCAAATTTAATGTAGCGTAAATTTAGAATGTTGGCAAATATTTAATTTAATATAAGTCCTAAGGTACAATGTGAGTTTTATAGATTCAGCTACACAGGATTAAATTTAGAAAGAATAAGTGAAGAAATGAGACGTCCAGAGTCTTCTCAAGTATGTAATAATCTCCCCCAAGAATTAAATCTATAGCATGATCTTCATATTGGCAAGTATAGCACATCATGGCCTGTCAGTTTAGTGCAAAAACTGTCCAGGCTACTTCTCATTTCGCATATTTTCTTTCTTTTTCCATGACTATTAAGATTTCTTAAGAGAGTAACTCTGCACTGTCTCAAACACAGACAAAATTAAACATATAAAAAGCCCTTTAATATACCAAGCCACTTTCCTTGGTTTCTTGGAAGAGCCTCCATGTCTATGTGCTCCTTTCTGTTATTCACAGGGTTTAAATAAGATCCCTCCACACTAACCTGGGACAGCCACGAGGACAGCAGCTGTTTTTTTGTTTTGTTTTGTTTTTTTAATAATTTTGGTTCTTCTAGCACCTAGCATATTCCTAGAATAAAATGCTTAGTAAACAGTTGTAATATATGAAGACACAAGTGCTTCTAATAAATTGTCTTTGTAATAAATGTCTTTGTAGGCAGAAGAGTTACATGCTTCAGAATGTGTTTATGAATACCCTAGAAAATAGTAAACAAAATATGTAGCCATTTATATAACATTTGGCAATACTCATCTAGCAAAAGGTATCTAACTGTATGCATAGAAAAAAATGTTAACTCAAATTACCTGTAGTAACTACTATGACAAATGTGGTATCCTATTTGTTTTCAGAATAGTCAATTTTTTTTCCTGAACACTTATATGGTAGGGGCATTGATTTAAATATTAGGAAAAATGAGTAAACCAAAGCCCCCTGCCCCTTTAAAGCTTATATTCTTTAGAGGGAAAGGAAAATAGGATGGTCATGTAAATTAAAAAGGTGAAAAGTGTTATGTAAAAAGGAAAAAAAAAACAGATAAGGAATAGTAGGGTTGGGCAGTGTACAGTATCAAGGAGGGTGCTGGGAAGGAAGACTCAGGAGGTCAGACATGAGTAAAGCTTGACGGTGTGGAATTTAGCTAAAAATGGATCTGGGGAAACAGCTTCCAGGCAGAGAGAACAGCTGGAGCAATAACCCTGAAGGAATAGCCAGGACTGGACCAGCAGCAAGGAGCCTGGAACTGAGAGAGCAAAGGAAGAGGAGGAGATAAGGCCAGATAGCTGATGGGGGGGGTATATGTAGTGGTAGAGGCAGATCACAGAGGACCTGTGTAGACATCAACAACTTTGGATTCTACTCAGAAAGGGAAGAAATCCACTGTTAAATTTTAATAGAGAAGTCATATAATCTGACTTAAATCTTTAAATGAATCCTTATGTGTTAAGGATGGAAGGGAGATTTGTTGGGAGGCTCCAAGGTCAGTTCTGTTTGTATTTACAGAATCCATCAGTAGAAATGAGAGCTTATCGACAAATGGCCCTGCTAAGTTCTGCTTTTGCATTTGGTTGGAGCAAGTGGAATATAGTATGTAATACTACAAAAGTTATATTTAAGGTATAGTATGCAAAGCCCATAAAACTTTGTTTTCCAAAATAGGTACTCAAAAACTAGGTAACTAGGTACTCATACTAGGCAAGTAAATTCTACCATTGAGCTACACTCCCAGTCCCTGATGAATATTTTAGCACTTCTCCTCTTACAAAGGTTAATAAAATCAACCTTCAAAAATATAAGACCTACCTATTTAAAGGTAATGACTTTGTGGTCCATTATGGTATCAAATGTTCATGACTTCATATACTTATTATGACTTCATATATTTATTTTTTAGTTGTACACAATATGTTTATTTTGTTTATTTGTTTTTATGCAGTGCTGAGGATCGAACCCAGGGCCTCGAGTGTGCTAAGCGAGTGCTCTTTACATTGATTTAAAAACAAATGAAAGCCTTTAACATTATATATATAATATATATATATATATATTATATATATTATATATAATATATATATAACATTATATATATATAATATATATATGTGTGTGTGTGTGTGTGTATACACACACACACACACACACATTCAAAAGGTGAAAAGTGTTATGTAAAAAGAAAAAAACAGGAATAGTGGGGTTGGGCAGTGTATAGTATCGAGGAGGGTGCTGGGAAGGAGGACTCAGGAGGTCAGACATAAATAAAGCTTGAAAGTGAAGAATTTAGCTAAAAACGAATCTGGGGAAATAAATTATATATATATTTCACAGGCTCCCGAGAGGATTAAGCTTCCAATTTAACTTTCTACTGACACATTTACTATTGTCTGACAGATACAGTATATCAAATCCTAAAAGTTAAAAGTCCTGGGGATCAAATTCAGGGCCTCATGCATACTAGGCAAGTAAATTCTACCATTGAGCTACACTCCCAGTCCCTGATGAATATTTTAGCACAAATTATTATTCTTATTTCCTTCACTCAAATATAAGCTCCTTGAGGGCAGAGTTTTGTTGCTCCAGTTATTAATATATGTAGGTTATCTCCCCCCTGCATTTCACTGTTACATCCCCACCACCTAGAACAGTACCTGGAACATGATAGGCACTCAATATTTTTGCCTCAATTAATGTGAATAAGCTCCATAAATATAGAAGAACTGCTAACAGATTTTGCTAATTTTCTTTAGGCAAGGGAACAACCAACTGAAGAGCTTATTGAGAATCCTAAGTGGGTCCTTTTAATGTTTAGTGGTGACAGAGCACAAAGACTCAAGATGGATGAAAACAGTGATTCATACTCAGAAGCACTTAAAGAAGGAACTGAGTTTCATTCCACTCTATATCACATGTTGAAGGATGTTGCTTCCAGGGAAGCAATGGAGAAAATCAATAATTCCAACTGCCTGTTTATTGACTCTGTTTGTCATATGCTACTCTCTATTAGATTTCTCAGTTATTCTTAAATCTCTACTTGCAAACTATTCAATGTGAAGAATCAAACAAGTTTGGGGAAAACAATCAGGTATTTTTCAAAGTGAATAATTTTAAAATAGGCTATTAAAATTATTGAATAGTATTTTATATTCAAATTTTATTTTAAACAAAGTAGGCTTTTTTCTTTGGGCTATTGAGAATTTCAGCTTTCACTGTATGAAGATTTAAATGGATCTTTATTTAGATAAGTTTTAGCAAAACAATATATATTTCTTTCTCAAAGAGCTCATTAAAATATAGGCAAATTCTCCTCCCTTTAGTTTAGTTGGGAGGGTGATTGCAAAAAATGGGAATGTAAAACATTTTACAGTTGTTCTAAGAACCTCTGGTTTTGTACTATACTTTCCCAACTAAAAGTTACTAATTTATTAAGTTCAGATACTGAAACATTAAAAATCAAGATATCAGGATGCACTACATCACACTGGTGATTCACTGGTCACTGGATCACTGGTCACACTGGTGGTGGCCCATTGTGGCAGAGGCTGGTAAATGGCCACAAGATATGTTCTAGAGATAGCCAGGAGTCCCCTTCCTGTGTGGGGGCAGCATCCACAGATTTTTGGAAAAATCGGCCTGTGAGGAAGCTCATCAGAGCTGCAAACAGTACAATGAACACCACAGAAATCCAGAAGGCCTTGTTAGCCTTCCTGATGGAAGTCTTGAGATTTGTTGCCCAGGAAGCTATTGTGTCATAACTATGAGGAAAACACAAAAAGACATGGGTAAGCATAATTATTTGTTATTAGAAACACTCGTTTTGCTAACAGCACTAATTAAGTCATTGATCTGACCTCCACACTACAATGCTGCCCTATGATGTATCCTCTTGGTTTGGGGCACAATGTGCCCCCCCCATTGCCCCTTAGAATTACACATGCTCTGCTGAGAACCTGGAAATTATGTGGTTTAGGTATTAACTCCTAAAAAGTACATACACATATTCAACTTATTCTTTCAATCAGGTAAAGCAACTTTTACTCCTGCAGTAGAACCAAAATATTTACTTGGTAGAACAGGTTGTATGTTTATGGTCTTATATATGTGTATATATACATCTCATTTCTCACTAAAATTATTTTTTAGAAATACAAGAAACTAAGCATCTTAGAGGTGACAGTTCATTTAATTAGGACAACACAGTGACATAGGTACTGCTGTCATCTCAATTTCCCAAATGAAGACATCAGTGCTTACAAATGGATGTACTTGCCCAGGTCAAACAGCTAGTGAGAGAGCTGAAATTTGAGCCTAGGCTATCTGGTTTCAGAATTAAGTTCCTAACATTGTCAACTCTTCTGCCTCTTGTAAAATATGTTCAGGGATAACTATTGTAGTAGATCATATAAAGTTTGTTAAGTTTGTTATTCATCTTATATTGAACAATTTGGCATGTCTTTTAGTAAAGGAATTGGATTAGGACTATTGATCCTGCCTTTCCCTTTCCCCCTCATGTGGTATCATTTAGCAAGCAGGCAACTTACATGGAAGAGATGTCCCACTTTGATGGATTAGTTTTCTTTTCAGAAAGGCTTGTCTTCCTTGTTCTTTCTACTATTTCTTCTTCAGGAGGTTCTGAGTCATCTTTAGTTCTGTGAATAAATATTGTTTTTAAATATTGAAACTAATTATAATATGCTATAACCTATAAAATATTGCTGATTTGCTGTGTAACTCAAGGGGTGCATGAATATTTGTCTTGCTTAATGAAGATTTGATATCCAAAAATTAAATTTCTATAAATTTGGTGATAAAATAACTTCTATATAAAAAAATAGTAAATGCTCATATAAAAAGCAGAGATAATAACCAAGGCACACAAAACAAAGAAATAGACAAAAACATATAATTAACTAATGTTATCACTGCAATTTCTTTCTTAACTTACATCATATATATGTAGATAGATATATAGATATAGATATTATCTTTAATCATACTTTACAAAGAGGATAAATGACCTATAATTTTTTTCATTTGAAATATGGTGAAAAAATTTCTCATTGCTTGGAGTAAAATGAAGTGTCATTTCTTCTCCTTATCTGAAAATCTTAAAATGTTCATGAAAACATTTTCAATGCTAAGCTAATTAAACTAATATTCAATGTACTGGAGAATAGCATATGACTTGATTATATTTCCTGCACCTGAATGAAACCTAATTGTTTTATGATTATAATGTTCACTAAAGGTTCCTAGCTGGATTTGAACTTTTAAATCCTAAATATGTTATGCCCTCACAATTGCCAAAGGAAACTGTTTTAATTTTTAAAAATTTTTTTCCAGTCACACATCTACAGGAAATATAAAGGAAACAAGGCCCCAAAGGCAAAATCAATTATAATTTTCTCCATGAACCAATATTTTGTTTATAAAGACTTAGTTTTCAATCTTTTGAAGGAACCTCTTTTTTCCCCACCCTGTTTGTAACAGGCTCCCAGGAGTTAGAAAAATAAAAAGAATCTGAGGGTAGGCAACAATGTCAGATTGTCTTTATATTGTTTAGGATTGAGGATAATCCCATGGGAGGTATTTCAAAATGACCATAAAATATTTCATTAAGATCTCTCAACTAATAAATGAGAAAACTAAGAACAAGTAATCTTAAGCAGTTTGCTGCCTTCCAAGGACAGAGGCAGCATTTCTTCACTTTCCTCCTCCTTGTCCTCTACCTTCACTATAGAAGTAAACAGTATATTTTGTTTAATTTGCTGGATATAGAGACAATAGTATAGTTTAATTTCCCTCCTCTTCATTTATATAAATGGATGGAGGCACATATATTCCTATCTTTCATGAACATACACACACACACACACACACACACACACACTTCATGTTCTAAAAATTTAATTGGTACATTGTAATTATGCAGGATAGTGGGATTCATTTTATGTATTTAAACAGCATACAGTATAATTTTTTAAAAATCTAATTAGATGAAGATTTTACTTCTGTGGCTCTTTATTGACTTTTCCCCAAGGACAAACACCTAAACAGGAAAAAAAAATGATCTTTGCCAATTGGACAAATTTTAAGGATTTTTCTAACCACAAGCCTTCCCATTGTGATGCTAAAAGAGTGAATGTATTCACAGATAATTTTCATAGAGTGCTTTAGGGGTGATAAAAATCTTCCACAATTAACTATATTTTTGAGGCAGCATCAATCTCATTTCCATGGAACTACTATGGTCCCCATTGTTATGCCCCAGCTTATGTCATGTTAGTAAATGGACTTACTTCAGTTCACATTTTTCATCTTCAGCATCTGCCCAGGAATAGGTGCTAATAAATCGATGTAATGAGGGACGGTGTTCACTCTGCTTTGACCCCAAAATACGCCTAAACAAAGAAGACAATAGCCACATATCAAAATAAACATATCTGTAGCCATTGTAAATTATTTCCTACAGTTTAAATCAAAACAAAAATTACATTTTCTAATTTTTTCCTTGGCACATTCACAAAACTCTTTTATTTCTTAATAAAAATCAACATATGCCAGTTTTTTTATATTTATTTATGCTCTGGACAAATTAGAAGTTGCACTACTATTTCAAGTGCTTATTTACTTTACCCCATTATAAAACAGTGAGGTTCCAAAAGTGAAACCACAAAAATCACACTCACCAACTGCTGGACCTCCTGCTGAATCTGTCATTATTTTCCATCCCAGCAACCTTTAGAATTTCAGATGTTAAACAATAATATGTATTTAGTGAAGTTATATTTTGTTACATAAAAATGAATGTGCTTTTGATTAAGAACACTTACCATTGCTGCATTTCCAATATTTCTGGGTAAAGAAGCAATAGTCACTCTTCGTAGAGAAGATGGCTACCCAAAGGGGATAAGTGTACATTTAGAAAATTCTCAATATTTGTTCCTACATACAACACTGATACATATGCATGTAATATACACATCTATACCCTTAACCACTACTGAGTTGAACAGGAGACATTCTAAAAGATTTTTTATGGGCAAATTGCATTTCAGAAATATTTTGCCAATTTATATTCTACTTTCTCCAATACTGATTATAATCCTTGCCAATAAGACAAGGGATATAAAACTTCTTGAGTTTTCATTTATTTGGCTCCTAGTAACATGGAGTGTTGTTTTCCTATGTTGGAAGTACATATTTGTTCTGAGAATGGCTTGTTTATGCCTGTGACCTTTGCTCATGTTTTATTTCTATGGAAGAAAATGTTTTCATTGTTAGTCCAGCCAAATGCATTCTTCTGTTTTGTTATCTTTGTTTTTATGCTTAAAAATAGTTTCCTAATTCAAGAGGAGATAAATAGGCATCTACAGTTATGGTTTCTTTAATTTCATTTTTTAAAATATACTTAGGATTTCATGATTTTTTAATTAAATTTAACTGTTACATAAAGATTATACATATACACAAGAAAAAGCAATGTTTTGATGCTTGTACGTATTATGTAATTTTTAAATCAGGTTAAACTGTCTCCTTAAACATCCTTCCTTGATGGTGAAAATTTTCAAAAATCCTTTAGTTTTTGAAATGCACTGTACTTTTCTGTTAGCTATAGTCTCCCTACTGTGCAACCACACACTGGAACTTCTTGCTCCTATCTAACTGTAGCTTAGTGCCTATTGATCAACACCCCTCACCCATTCTCCACAGTCTCTGGTAACCACATTCCACTTTCAACTTTTGTGAGATCACAGTTTTTTTGATTCTACAAGAGTAAGTTTTCATGATATTTTAAAGAATAGATGTGTTTATATATCTGCCTTGAGACTTGTGCTGGAAATAATATTTAGTATTATGTGGTTTAATTAAATGCAACTTAAAAGATGTAAAAATATTTTAAATGCAGTAAATAAACTAAGAGGTTTCTTGTGAGTTCTTAAACTGTCATCTGTAATTGAATTTCACTGGTTAGTTGAGCACCCCAAGATTATCAAATTCCAGTTTGAGCAATCTGGTTTCTCATCACTTTCTGTGTTTCTCTGAAAAATATTTAAATGGAAAAATTTAAAGTCACTTGCTCAAAATATTGAAGCTGTGGTAAAAACCACTAACTGATCTTCAATATCCTATTCTCCTCTCCTTATTATAAGACTGATTTTTTAACAAGGCATATAACTTCCAGAGGAAAAACCATATTTTCTAGTTTACTTTTTCACCATGGATGGAAAGAGAAATGCCATGGTGGACTTTAAAAAGGGTCTTTTCAGGTAGAGGAAATGCTGGTCTTTGATTCTTTTATTTCCTTGCAATGACTCGACATAATGGTGAGGCGTTGGTGACTGGATCTAAAGTAGCAAATTTACATGAGGATGAAGCCAAGGGCTGAAGGTAGCAAAGCAGCAAGAAAGGAGGATTTTGTCAGTATGCCTTACTACTATCACATTGCCTATTTCCAAATTTGGTTCATATGACAGAAAATATTGCAAAACTGGCTTTTCTCATATTGCCAGACAAACTTGATTGATATCCAAATAAAGCAGGAAGTATAAAAACATACTTTCTAAACTATATCTAAATAAAGTCACACATAAAACATGCATATGAATATAATCACTGATTTGTGGTTTACACTTAAAGGCACATAACTTCAAAGAATATTTTAAAGCCATTTTGGTTATAATATATTCATTAAATGATTTATCAAGTGAATTAGTGATTACCTTGGAGTTCAGAGAAGCTGAACGTTTTTTAATCTGGCAGTCATCTACAAGGAAAAATATTTGCACATGTTAGAAATCACACATGCGATTAATGTTAAAACAGTTGTTTTCATTTTTTACAAGTAAAGCAAAGGTCAGAAAATATTTAAGACTCTAGAGACTATTGAGCAATATAAAAACCGTTTATCATTTATTTGGCGATTCACAACAATTGCCATCTTCACCAATGGAAAACAGTCTTCCATGTCACTGTACATGTTCACAAAGCCTACAAGCACATGGCAGCCACAAAAGGACTGTCTGCTGAATAAAGGAATCCATGAGTGCAGATTAGAAGAGCATCAAATATGATTACATTTCCAGAAGGAACATCAGTAAAATAAGAATTCTACTTAGAAATGTTCACACTGTTTAATGAAAAAATCATTATAAGATTTATAAAAACTATATGTTAAAATATTTCCCATGGCCTCATCTGTCCATTTTCCAATCAGTTGGCTTTTTGAAAACCAAGATCTTTCCTCCTCTGAGGAATTCAAAATCATTATTGATGAGAGTGGCTCATTTAAGCTATTGTATCTTACTTATGTGTGGAAAAAGAGCCAATTCTTACATATCCTGAAAAGACAACTACTGTCAATATAGTAGATTAAATATATTCTCTCATCTCAGCAATCTAAATTGATTTAGTAAATTTTTTGTGTCATTATCAATGAAATCCTTTGTGGCTTCTAATCTATTTTCTGACACTTTACTTTTGTCTATATAAATAATAGGAGTAAGTTATTTTTCCAATATAGTCTTACCTAAGGATCTTACTCTAAACACACAATACAGTAAGAGTATGAAAGAAGAGAATGATAGAAAAATGTAACTAACACTGTGATCTTCAAGTTTTATTACCTTCATCTTCAAGAGGGTTAAAAGACCTTTCATTCTGCAAGAGAACCTGTTTCAGTTCTTCTAATTCAGCATGCTCTTTGGCATACATTCTCTTCAAGTTTTCTACATGCTGAATCATCACTTCAACTGCTTTACTAACCCGGCTTTCCTAGTAGGAAAAGAGCAAATTTACATTGAAAATACTTTTCTTAACACTCAATTAAAAGATGGGGATTAAACACATGCATTTACCTTCACTCCATCTCTAAATCCAACTAAAATGTCAAAGGTATTTTTTAAGAAGAGATGAGTCTACAAGGGCAAACAGAAGAGGTTATAATAGCAACATTTTGAAAGCAGGAAAGTAAAAGGATTCATGCTAAATGACTAAGACCTGAGAAAGCTGGACCCTGAAACAGGATATAAAAAGGAGCTAGAAGCAACCTAGGTTGTGCCACAAAGTCTCAAAGGCTTAAGACTGGTGCCTCTAGAAGTAGAGCTGAAGATAGACATGTGAGCATGAAGATAGTTGGAATCTGAAAACATGACAGAGCCATAGATTCAATCCCCTCTGGCCAGCAGAGCACCTTCCCTATAACCACTGTGGTGAAAGATAATCAGGTTGAATATCTAGAGAGAGGTAAACAAAGGTTCTGTGAATTGGGATTATACAGAGAGTTGGTGAAGACTATCACATGGATATACACAAAAGTCTGGGTACATGTAGGTTCTGAGTTCTCTCAACCTTATTCCTCTTACTAGTTCCTAACACTGGCACCCAGGGTTCTACCCTCAGGCAGGGAGCTGGTAGATTTTTTTCTGGAGAACCCAACTTCCCAACATGAAAGTTCTTAAGTACAGACATTGGTACCCCAATGAAGCATTCTAGTTTCTGTAAAGCTCAAAATCAAGAATTTTGCCCCATTCAACATAGAGCTTCCAATTAGCTCCACAGTGGAGCACAAGATATGGGCCAAAACACACAACAGAGGATGTTGTTTAGTTTCTTCTTCTGCAAGAAACTAAAGCATCAAGGAAACCATCAATATCTTCAAAGAGTTAAGAATAATTGTTGCATCCACAGAATAAGAACAAGATATTTAAAAGGAACATTTGGGACATTAGTGTTTCTGGAAATTAAAAATACGTAAAAAAAAATGTTTCAAGATAAAGTTGAAGTCTCTCTAAAACTAGAGAAAAAAGACTGAGTTAGCTTAGAGAGGACCAGTTCAGGAGATCCAACAAAGAACAGGGAAGAATTAAGAGTATGGGGGGAAAATTCAACAATGTAGAAAAGTCAATTAGAAAAAATTTCTGAGGGAGGTTTCCAGATGGCAGGATAAAGAAGGTTGTTTTCCTGGTAGCTCAGTGGCATGAAACCAAAAAAGCATTTAAGATTTACAGGGATAGTTGAAGTCTCAGAGATACAAACCAAAGGAATACACAATATTTTCAATAAAATAATATCACAAAATTTCCTAAACCTAAAGAATGAAATGGAAATTCAAATACAGAGGCTTGCAGGACTCCAAATATTTAAAAAAAAATTGCAACAGACCCACACCAAAGCACATTATTAGGAAAATGCCTAACATACAGAATAAGGATATAATTTTAAAATCTGCCAGAGAAAAATGACAAGTAACATTTTGAGGTAAACCAATCTCGATCTCAGATGATTTCTCAACCCAGACCCTCAAAGCTAGGAGTGCTTGGAATAATATATATCAAGCTCTGAAAGAAAATGGATGCCACCCAAGAATACTATGTCCAGCAAAATTAAGCTTCAGAATGGATTATGAAATAAAAATCTTCCATGATAAACAAAAGTTAAAAGAATCCACAACTAGAAAACATATACTACAAAGCATACTCAATAAAATATGTCATGAAGAAGAAATGAAAAATAAATGTGAAAACCAGCAGAGAGAAGAACTACACTAGAAGAACAGGCAATCAAAGCAGAAGCTAATTCAAATTAAAAACCAGAAAGAAATCAAAATGACAGGGAATAAAAATTTCTCAATAATAACATTGAATACAAATGGCCTAAACTCATCCATCAAAAGACATAGACTAGCAGATTGGATTGAAAAAATAAGACCCAACAATATGCTGTCTCTGAAAGACTCACTTCATAGGCAAAAATATACTTAAGGTTAAAAGAATGAGGGAAAAAACCCATATCATTCATAAGGAACTCTAAACCAGTAGGAGTCTCTATCTTCATATCAGATAAAGTGGACTTGAAGCCACTTAAAGTGGACTTGAAGGGACAAAGAAGTACATTTAATGCTGCTTAAGAGAATTATATATCAACAAGACATAGCAATCATAAATATTTATGCCCCCCAAATGCAGCATTGATGTACACCAAAACAATCCCTTCTCAATTTCAGGAATCAAATAGACTACAACACAATAATGATGGGTGACTTCAACAAACCTCTCTCACCCTGTATTGATCCTCCAAACAAAAGTTAACAAAGACATTATAGAACTAAAAAATATTATTTAGACATATAATGTTTGAACCATATAGGACTGAATACACTTTCTTCTCAGAAGCACATGGATCTTTCTTTAAAATAGATCATATCATAGGCCACAAAGCAACTCTTAGCAAATACAAAGAAAAAGAATACTTTGCTTTGGATTATGTCATAATGGAATGGAATTAGAAATCAATGATAAAATAAAAAGTAGAAGCTACACTATCACATGAAGACTAAACAATATGCAATTGAATGACCTTGATAACAGAATAAATCAGTGATGAAATAAAAAATACTTAGAGGTAAATGAAAATAGAGATACAGCTTACCAAAATCTCTGGGAAGCTATGAAGTAAGTGCTAAGAGGAAAGTTCACTGCATTGAGCTCACTAATTAGAAGACTAGAAAGTCACCAAATAAATAACCAACATTGCATCCCAAAGCCCTAGAAAAAGAAGAACAAATCAACACCAAATAAAATCAGAACCAAAATCAATGAAATTGAAACAAAAAATCCAAAAAAAGACAAAACAAAAAGTCAGTTCTTTGAAAAAAAATCAATAAAATTGATAAACCCTTAGTCAAGCTAATGAAGAGAAATAGAGAAAACTCAAATTAATAAAATTTGTGATAAAAAATGAGGTGTCAAAATGAACACTACTAAAATAATCAAAATAACCAGAAACTATTTTGAAAATTTATAGTCTAATAAAATAGAAAATCTTGACATTGAAAAATTTCTAGAGACATATGACCTATACAAATTGAATCAGGAGGACGTAGTAAAAATTCAAACACATCAATTTAAGCAATGAAATTGAAGATGCCATCAAAAGCCTACCAACAAAGAAAAGCTCAGGACCAGACAGATTGTCAGCTAAGTTCTGCTAAACTTTCAAAGAAGAACTATCACCAATCTTCTTCAAATTATTCTATGAAACAGAAAAGGAGGGAACCCTTCCAAACTCATTCTCTGAAGCTAGCATCACCTTGATACCCAAATCAGATAAAGATACATCAAGGAAAGAAAACTTCAGATCAATATCCCTGACGAACACAGAAGCAAAAATTCTCATTCTCAATTCTTGATTCTGGCAAATTGCATACAAAACATATTAAAAAGACAGTGTACCATGATTAAGTATAGTTCATCCCAGGGATGCAAGGTTGGTTCAACGTGTGGAAATCAATAAACATAATTCATCACAACAATAGGCTTAAAGACAAGAATCACATGATTTTCTCAACAAAATCAGAAAAGGCATTTGATAAAGTATAGTGCTATAGTTCATTTATGTTCAAAACATCAGAAAAACTAGGAATAGTAGGAATTTACCTAAAGGTTATAAAAGTTATCTATGTTAAGCCCAAGGCCAACATCATTTTAAATGGAGAAAAATTGAAAGAATTCCCTCTAAAAACTGAAACAAGACAGGGATGCCCTCTTTTACCACTTTTATTCAACATAGTCCTTGAAACTCTAGCCAGAGCAATTAGACAAAAGAAAGAAAGTAAAGGGATGTGAATAGGAAAAGAAGAGCTCAAACTATCCCTATTTGCAGATGACATTATTCTATACTTAGAGACCCAAAATCTCCACCAGAAAACTTCTATAACTCATATTGAATTCAGCAAAATAGAGAATAGAAATTAACATCCATAAATCAATTGCATTCCTATACATCAGTGATGAATCAACTGAAAGAGAAATTAGAAAAATTATCCCATTTACAATAGCCTCAAAAAATTAATAAATCCTTGGAAAAAAATCTAACAAGAGAGGTGAAAGACTTTTACAATAAAAACTAAAAATCACTAAAGGAAAAATTGAAGAAGACCTTAGAAGATGGAAAGATTTCCCATGTTCTTGGATAGGCAGCATTAATATTGTCAAAATGTACATATTACCTTAAGTGCTATATATATTTAAGACAATTTCTATTAAAATTTCAATGATGCTCTTCATAGAAATAGAAAAAGTAGTCATGAAATTCATTTGGAAATCTAAGAGTCCCAGAATAGGAAAAGCAATCTTTAGCAAGAAAAGTAAAGTAGGAGGCTTCACAATACCAGACCTTAAATTATACTACAGAGCTAGAGTAACAAAACTGACATGGTATTGCAACAAAACAGACATAAAGACCACTGGTTCAGAATAGACAGAGACAAACCCACATAAATACAGTTATCTCATAATAGACAAAGTCACCAAAAACATACATTAGAGAAAATGGTGCTAGGAAAACTGGAAATCCCAATGTAGCAAAATGAAACTAACTCTCATCCTGCACAAAACTCAACTCAAAGTGGATCAAGGACCTTGGCATTAGACCAGAGACCCTTCACCTACTAGAAGAAAAAGTAGGCTCATATCTCCATTTTTGTCAGCTTAGGAACCAAATTCCTCAACAAGACTCCTAAAGCGCAAGAAGTAAAATGAATCAATAAACAGGATAGTATCAAACTAAAAAGCTTCTTCATAGCAAAGGAAAAAAATCAAGAATGTGATGAGAGAGCCTAGAGAATGGGAGAAAAATCTTTGCTAGCTGCACTTCAGATAGAGCATTAATCTCCAGGATATATAAAGAACTCAAAAAAACTTAACAGCAAAAATACAAATAACCCAATCAATAAATGGGCTAAGGATCTGAACAGACACTTCACAGAAGAAGAAATACAACTGATCAACAAATACATGTAAAAATGTTTAACAACTCTAGCAATTAAGGAAATGAAAACCAAAACTACACTGAGATTTTATCTCACTCCAGTCAGGATGGCAATTATCAAGAATACAAGTAACAATAAATGTTGGTGAGGATGTGGGGGAAAAGATACACTCATACATTCATTGTGGGACTGCAAATCAGTCACCACTCTGGAAAGCAGTATGGAGATTCCTCAGAAAATTTGACCCAGTTATCTCACTCCTTGGCATAAATCCAAAGGATTTAAAATCAGTATACCATAATGATGCAGCCACATCAATGTTTATAGGAGCTCAATTTCCAATAGCTAAACTATAGAACCAATCTAGGTGCCCTTCAACAGATTAATGGATAAAGAAACTGTGGTATATATACACAGTGGAATGTTACTTAAAGAAGAATGAAACTATGGCAGTTGCTGGTAAATGGATGGAACTGAAGAATATTATGCTAAGCAAAATAAGCCTATCCCCAAACCCAAAGGCCAAATGTTATCTCTGATTTTTGGATGCTAATTTGCAATAAGGTGGGGAGGAAAATAGAGGTACTTTGGATTAGACAGAGGGGAATGCAGGGAGGTGAAGGGAGTCTGGGGGTAGGAATGAGAGTAGAATGGATTGAACAATATTATCCTATGTGCATATATGATTACATGACCTGTGTAACTCTACATCATGTACAACCAGATAAATGAAAAGTTATACTCCATTTATATATGATGTGTCAAAATGCATTCTACTGTCATGTATAACCAATTAGAACAAATAAAAAATATTTTTAAAAAATAGACTGTTGGGAGGAAGTACTGGGATTTGCGAAAACTAAGACGACCATTTTGGAAGTTACTGTGTCCTTCTGGAAGGAAGAGAACAGTGGCTTAGAACCAGGTGGTTGTCATGAGAGGGAAATAAGTGCTTGAATTCTACGTATGTTCTGATGGTAGAGTCAAAGTTCTATCAAATTGAATGTAGAATAAAGCAAGAAAGGTGTCTAGAATTACCCCCAAGGGGAGTTTAGTCCTGTGCTCATGTCTGAGGCCAGGATATGATGGGCGGGGCAGAGTTTGGATCTTAGTTTTGGATATGTTAAGTGTGAGCTGTTTATCTAATGTCCAAGTGGAAGTATTGAGTCATAATAGTGTATTCTGATCTGGAACTCAGGAAAAAGGTTTAGGCAAACAGGAATCTGGGAGTCATGAGTTGGCTGCCTGGGACCATAAGAGGCTACAGTATAGGTGGAGGTCAGCAGCAAGAATGGAGTTGTGCAGTTCTTCAGCATCAAGATGCCTGTGAGAAGGTGTGGACCCACAAACCAGCCCAGAATAAAGCAGCCCATGATACAAAGAGAAAAGCCAGAATAATGTAGTATCTGAAAGCTAAATGAGAAGAGCGTGTCCACAGAAAGAAGAGTATTGATAGGTTCAGGAAGCTGAGGGCTAAGAAACTGAATTTATTAACCTGCAGGTCTTTGGTGACCTTGGTAATACCATTTGATGGAGGCATAAAGTTGATTAGAGATTTAGAAGAGAATGGGAGGAAAGAGACCTGGCACAATGAGTATTGTTCCATGGAAGAGATTTGCTATAAATGGGAACAGAGAAACGGGGTGGTAGTCAAAGGAGAAAGGACCAAAAAGGTCTTTCTGTTTATATTTAGTTTGTATCTTCTCTATTTTTTAAAACAATTTTATTTACTTATTTATTTTGGGGGTCCTGGGAGTGGAACCCAGAACCTCCCCTATGCTAAGCAAGCACTCCACCACAGATAAACCCTAGCACCTCTCCATCTTAACAACAACACACATGTGTGCTGAGGAGAATGATTCCATAAAAAGGGAAAAACTGCAGATGGAGGGAGGATGGCTGACAAAACCAGGCCTGGATGTAAAATAAACTATTAGAACACTGTCCTGAAAGCTAGGGCCTGGGAAAGGGAGAGTTCCCTCCCCTTTCATTCAGCCCTTTTTCAGGAAACCTAATTAACACCTTAGGCCCCTACCTTTGGATTGTAAATAACTACCTCTAAGAATCTCATTATTCCCCTTTGAAGTGTAAGCCTCCCTGTGGAGGCTTCTGGCCCAAGGCTAGAGATGTATCAAAGGCCTTGTGAGAGGGGCCAGTTTTTCCCCTTATCACACTCGGTTTCCCTTTAGAAACCCTATGCAGGACCATTATCTTGTAGACTAGGAATGCTATGGCACCAGATAGCTTATGAATGTAAAAAACTGGAGGGGCGGGGCTCAGAATTTGGAGTCTGATCTCCTCTGGGCCCATCATTTGCTGCTTCTTGACCAGTCTGATTCCTACAACAGAAGCAAGTTGGGAGAACTGAGACCTATGTACCCCTAATTAGAGGAGATGGGATCCTGTATATATAAGATGGGAGACAACTTGGTGTCTTCGAAACAGGAAAGAAAGCAGCATATATGGGTTCAGACACTAGTGGTTTGGGGTATGTGGCAATTTTTTCTATTGTCTGTTTTCTCAGTGAGGTAGGATGCAAAATCATCATTTGACAGAGATGATGGGGGAGGACATAATGGGGGTTAGAGGAGACAGTGGAAAATTGATAGTACTTAAGAGAGAGGGAGGGTGAGGATGAGAAGCCCTAGGACCCAATTGATGCTTGTGATGATGAAATTCAAGGGCTTGGTCAGCACAGGGCTTGTGCTATTTCCCAGCCATGTTGCCCTGAGCAGATGAAGAAGTGGACTTAAACAGGTTGGGTTTGTAAACAAGAAAAACAAAACAAGAAAGGGAAAAGTGTTGAAGGTTCATGTAAGGTAGTGAAAACTGTGTTTGACCATGGAGTTTTAAGTTGGTCACAAAAGAAGAGGGGTTGATGATAGACTGAGGCACAGCAAAAGATGTATGTGAGGAGGCAGAGATTCACAAAGGAACTACATATTCATCTTCACAGTAGGAAAGCAACAGATAATACCTAAAACTGAAACTAGATCACTAGCCAGATGAGGTGGTGCACACCTATAATCCCAGTGAGTTGGGAGGCTGAGGCAGGAAGATTACAAATTACAGGCCAGCCTCTGCAATTTAGTAACGCCTTGTCTCAAAATAAGAAATACAAAGGGCAGGGTTGTAGCTCAGTGGTGGAGCACCCTGGATTCAATCCCCAATACCAAAAACAAAAAATCCAAATCAAATACAAAACAAACAAACAGACAAAAAAAAAGAAAAAAGAAAGAAAGAAATCCTGAAATTGCAGCATAAACATGTTATTTAGAAATATAAAATAGACCCAAGGAGTTTAAAGTTGTTGCACTAAGGTATGGAAAATTGGATAAGATTTAGAGAGCTACTTCATTTTTTTAAAACTATGTGCATGCATAACCTCAATAAAAATAAGACAAAATATTATCCTCAGTGAGGGGTTAAAAGGAATTAACACATACAAATGGAAAGCAAATGATCAAACTAAAACTACCACCAAAATTAAATAGTGCCTTAAGAAAATATATTTAACAAGTCTGTTTAGTATATATATTTTAGTCTTCTCAGATTTTCCCACAAAAAAATTTTGAAATTCTACTTCTCTATGTGCAAGTATACAAAAATGCATGTATAAGGACATTTGTTATAGCATTGTTTGTAACAACAAAATATTGAGAACATCCAGAAATGATTAAATATAAGGAATTGGTTAAATGAGTCATAACTATTTAACCAACAGAATACCATAAAATGGGGAGAGGTGTGTATATATTTATATCACATGGAAAGTTATCTGTGCTATATGTTGAATGAAAAGGAAACAAATTATAACACTGTATGGAGGTAGATTATAAGCTAGTATGAAGGGAGTGTCTAGAAGAATATATCACAAAATTTTTATAATGATGGTCACTGCCCCTAATATTAGCATAAATATTTCTTTACATTTTTATTTGTGTATTCCTATTTCTTATATATTAAAAATGCTTATCTTAATATAACAAAGTATTTTAAAAGCTTTTTCCAAGAAAGTATAATCCATAGCCTCAGAGAAAATAAGTCCTTTAATTTTTTGCTGAACTAAAGGAATAGACAAAAGTTACCTGATTAATGGCTCCCAACATCTCGGCCCTACTGGCTACTCGAGTTGCACATTGGCTGAAGAACGTTATACTCTTCTCCAGCTTCTTAATGACTTCCTGGGCCTGGTTGTCCTCTTCACACAGAGGTGTTAAAGACTGCATAGAAAGTAATGTTTAATTAAAAGATACAGAACATAAGCATTAAACAAGAGAGTCTTACACTAAGTCTAATCTCAATTATCTTGGTGGAAAGTTGAAAAGAAACAGCAATGACCAATAATGAATGATATCAAAATATTTTATCTTTGCTGGCTAACAGGTAGGCATATGCAAATGTTCACAAAATCTTTTAGATGTCTCCGTAAGCTATTCTTTTTATAATTCCCAAATGTGCTATTTCTTCCTGAACATTCATATTTTCTTCTATGGTTAATAGGATGGGATATCATTAATTGGCAATAGTAAAGAGAGTTTGCTTAGAAATGAGCTGAATGTATCATATGAACAGCAAAGGATAGAATTTTGAGAAAAGCAGCATAACAGTGGAATTAGAACTGGCTCTGACTACTATGCCTGCTCTTCTGTTGATGATCACATGATATTGGGCTAGCTAGGTGGGTATGTCTTTATTACCTCATGAATATATTTCCCTAAAAACCTGTGAACTTTATCTAAGACGATGTCCTCCCTGATGAAGGACCATCCTTTTCACTAGGGTAAAGACAAACTTTAGAGAAGAGCATATTTAGCCTACAATTATCATCAAATTTCTAAAACATGACCAAATCAAAAACACTATGAATTATACAGGTGCCATTATTTTGTATATCATTAAGTAAAAGTGTTGCCAATAAAACTGAGGCACCATTAATTATAAATTACATAACTCTGAAGATGTTAAGATGTCAGTTGTTTTTATTTCCTATTTCCCTATCAGTCCGATGATATCAGACATCTCCTTTCCAAGAATATAGCAATATGAAAAGTAATGGATGCCAAATGCTTTTCACACAGTAGGTGCTCAATGAATTGCAGCCACTTCTGAAACAGATGGTTAGATCTAAGTTGTAACCAGAGAGTTGTTAAACATCTAGAATGACTCTATCAGACATGTAATTCCCTATAGTTGTTAAAATGACAATCTCCAGGAGCTGGAAATGTGGCTTAGTGATAGAGCACTTGCCTATCACGTGTGAGGCTCTGAGTTCAATCCCTAGTACCACAAAAAAGGAATTATAAAAATAAATGATTAACTACCTCCAGTTGGGAAGGGAAGGACAGATATTAGTTGTAAACAGAACAGATATGGTTAACCTAGATTGAATCACGAAGAAATAAAGAATCTAAACAAACCAACAATTAGGAGAATGAGTCAATAATCAAAAACATCCCAACAAATAAAGGTCCAGGACCAAATAGCTTTACTGGAGAATTCTAACAAACGTTAAAAGAAGAAATAATGCCAATTACTTAAAAACACTTTTAAAATTCCAACAATGGGGAATACTACCACACTTACTCTTTGAGGACCCCATTATCTTAATACCAAAGCTGGACAAGAAAGGAAACTAGATAAATAAACCTGACAAATATTGATGCAAAAAAATCATTTAAAAATGCCAGCAATCTGAATTCAAGAGCATATAGAAGATATTATACAGCCTGCTCCAGTGGGATTTAGTTTTGGAATGCAAACATGAACGACATATGAACATCAATCATAGCATACCACATGCTAACAGAAAGGAACACAAAAATCATGCTTTGTTCAATTGATGTAGAAAAGGCATTTGATAAGACTCAACACTTTCATGATTTAAAGAAAACACATTGAAAAAACTAGGAACAGGAAATTACCTCAACATAATATAAGTCATACATGAAAAACCCACAATGAACATCATTCTCAGTGGAGAAAGACAAAACTATTCCTCTCAGATCAGGAATAAGGCAAGGATTCCCACCCTTACCACTTCTATTCAACATATTAGAACATCAGTGCTATAACCAGAACAACTAGGGGGAAGAAAGAAAGAAAGAAAAAAGAAAAAGAAATTTTAAAAAATCCGAATAAGGAAGGAAAAAGCAAAAATATCTGTTCAAAGATGGCATGATCTTTTGTGTAGAAAACACTAATGATTCCACACACAAAAAAAACTGTTAGAATAAACAAATTCAGCAAAATTATAGGATTTGATCCTCAGCACCACACAAAATAAAGGTATTGTGTCCATCTACAACTAAAAAAAAAAAAAGAAAGAAAAAGAATTCCATTTACAATAGCATGATAAAGGAATAATACTTTGGAATAAACCTAACCAAGGAGAGAGAAGTCTTGTCTTGTATATTGAAAACTATAGAACATGGCTGAAAAAGTTAAATACACAAATAAATGAAAAGATATCCTGTGTTCATAGATAAGTAGATCTAATTTGAAGTATCCATACTACCCAGAGCAATCTACAGATTCAAGACCTTCTCTAGTAAAAATCCCATTTTTTTCCACAGAAATAGGAACATGTGGGCCTGATAGTATCTTATATCTTATATCTCAGTGGTAGAGCTTATGCCTAACATTTATGAGACCCTTGACTCAGTACATCACCAAAAGAGCAGATACAAGACTAATGAAACAGGAGAGCCTGGAAAATAAACTCTTGTGTATATGGTCAATTGGTCTTTGAGAAAGTACCAAGAATGCACAAGGGGAAAAAATCTGTTCAACAAACAGTGTTGAGAAAAGTGGCTGTTCATATGCAAAAGTATGAAATTGGACCCATCCTCTGTACCATATAGAAAAATTAACTCAAAATTGATAAAAGACTTAAAAGTAAGAATCCAATTTAGAAAACTTCTGGAAAAAAACACAGAGGAAAAGCTTCATAGCATAGAATTGAGCTACAATTTTTTGGATAGGATAACAAAAGAACAGACAATAAAGGTATATATATATATATATATATATATATATATATATATATATATATATATATATATATATAAGAGAGAGAAACAAATGGAACTATGTTAAAAGCTTTTGTGCATAAAAGGACCAGATTAATAGAGTAAAAAGGCATTTTAAGAATGCAACTTAAAGGGATATAACTGTAAAGGAATTCATATAACTTTAAATAACTTGATTTAAAAATGGACAGAGTATTTTCAAATGTCCAACAAGCTATATGAAAAGATGCCCAATATAATTAGTCATCAGTGAAATGCAAATCAAACCCACAATTTACCACCTTGCACCCATGAGGATGCCTATTATAAAATCAGAAAATGACAAGTGTTGGTGAAGACTTGGACAAAATACAGTTGGTGACAATATAAAAACCAGCAGCCACTATGCAAACAGTATGGGGGGGGTTTCAAAAGGTTAAAATAGAATTACTATATGATCCAGCAAATTCCACTTTTGGATGATTACTCGAAAGAATTGAAGAGATATTTGAACACCCATGTTTCTAACAGCACTCTTTGCAATAGGCAAGAGGTAGAAGCAACCCAAATGTCCACGAATGGATGGATAAACAAAATGTGTTATATACATAAAATGGAATATTATTCAGCTTTCTAAAGGAAGGAAACACTGTCATATGTTATAACACAGATAAACCTTCAAGACATCATGCTAAGTAAAATAAACCAGTTTAACAGATACTTATATTGTATGAGTCCACTTACATGAGGTGTCTAACAGTCAAATTCATAGACACAGTAGAAATGTGGTTTCAAGGAGGTGGGTTAAGGAGAAAAATGGGAATCAGTGGATGTAGGGTTTCAGTTTTGAAAGCTGAAAAACTTCTGGCAATCCATTTTGTAACAATTTAAATATACTCAACACTACTGAACATATATACTGTTAAAATTAAGATGGTAAATTTCATGTTTTATACTTTTTATCACAAAAAATTTTTTACTATGATTACCCAATTTTTAGTTTCTTCACCCAAAATGAAACTCCTCAATTTCTGAACTGTCTCTAAATTAGTGGAAATTTCATGAGATGGAAGGATAACAATTGTATCCTTCCTCATACCCTCGTTCTTCTCTCAGTACTTTACAGCAACTTGACTGACAAGACTCAAGTGACACTTTTTCTTCAGTTAATCATAAATGGAAATAGATTTTCCCATTATGAAGCTTAAAATATTATCTCCCATTTTATTTTCTGTCTGAAAATCCTGAGAAGGCAGATGAGTTGTACAATCTACTTTAAGAGGTATTTTTTTAAATATTATTTAAAAAGGTATTTTTTAAATATTATTCCCAATATTCTCCCATTAGTGAATCTTTTATTTTGGCCTGATCTTTAATTCTATTTATCCACATTTTGTTTGGCAGGGTTTAGCATATAGTGTTGGTTTTAGTCATCCAAGTAAACTCAAATGCAATTATGAACATCATTAAAATACAACCAAATGTATAGCTTCCGAATAATCTGGTTCATACCTCCAAGAGCTTTAAACAGTTAGTGATTTCTTTCTTCAAATTGTCTTCTGCCAAGTCCCGGGATCTCTCTTCAAGCTTCACTCTTTTCTCTAATGTAAACCAGTCACATTTAAATCCCAAAGATAATCTGAGAAATTCCGCCTGTTGTCAAAATAACACGAGGGTAAAGAGAGAAAGTTTAATGTGGTCGAACATTTCAACTTTACACAGTATTATCCTGAGACATTTTTTTCTCATCCCAGCAGTAGAACACTGTCATGCATGGGCTGGACCTGTGCTTTGTCACTTTTAGGCCAAACAGACACCAGACATACCTGAGTGTGTGTGTTATGCTAAGCATAAAGCCAATGAAGCAGGTGAGTCTGAAATTTTTTTTTAAAAAAAGGAAAAAAATGGGTTTAAACTCACCTCCACTTCCTTCTCATTAGCAGACGTGCTGTAGGATAAGACAAAGGACTTGCTCAGAATATAATCCAACAGAAAAATAAAAAGTGAAATTAAAATATAAAGAAGAACTTACTTTTCACTTTGTCTGAAGTTAACCGATTTCGCGGTAGTTACTGGAATAGGGGAAATCCCAGATTCTATCAAAAGAGAATAAATATTTGGTTAAGATGGCTCAACACCTAAAAGTGCATTTTCATTAAATACTGTTATGTCCCATATTTACTAAATGAAGGCATTTCATTTAAATACATCTGAGATGATAGCCAGCTAATGTGTGCGCTTAAATTGTAAGATAATGTTTGCGAAGCCATTGGGATCAGAGCATTAAGATCACGGATTCACATCTCAAGCAGTCTTTGAAACCGGAAGATGTAACAGAGTCAAGAGATGGGCCCATCTGTCCTCTTTGCATTTGAATATTTGTTTTACTAGATCTCATGCTACATGCATACCTTCCTCTGGTATTCTGGTTCTTCCTTGGATTAAAACTTTAAAAGCAGCACTGGCAGGAATAATAGTTATACTAACAGTAGTAGCAGTAACAATAAATAATAATAATCCTGGTAGTAACAGTAACAATAAACATAGCATCAAACTCAGGTTTACAATATGCCAGTCCCAGAACAAAGCTCTTTACATTTATTAGGATTTTCTTTATGACAACTTTGCAAAGGACAATATATCTAATAAAGAGCATTAGATTTGAAACTGATAACACTTGATTTAAAGCTAAGCTTTGGCTCTTACAGATATGTGATCATGAATAAAACAACCTTATTAAATCATCTACAAAATAAGAATATTATTTTGATATAATAGATAACTTTTATGAGAACTGCTGTGCCAGGCCCTTTTCTGTGTGCTTCATACATATTAAATCAATCAATCAATCCTCACAGCAAGTTTTCTGTGGCAGACACTGTTTTCTGCTTTTCACAGGCTAGGAAAATGAACCTTACCTTACCTCATATTTGCAGGATTGACTAAAACTATGCACATAAGGAATTTAGCCTAGGACTTAGTATATTGTCAACTTTCTATAAACTATACTTACTTTTTAAATACATAATTACCATTTTGCAGATGAGAAACTGAGACTCAACATTGAATAACTATCTAATACCACATAATGGTCAGAGCTGGACCCAAACTGGAGCCTGAGTGACCTGACAGCCTGAACTCTGGCCACTGTTCCATCCTAGTGAAGGGAGGGAAGCATATTAGGTCTCATTTTTAAAACATTGGGTTTTTTTTTACTTTTAGATGTGATGCTGAAAAAACTAAGTAGAGCAGAGAATTACTACCAACATGCACGGGCTTGCTTCTTAGTTAACAATAGAGCACTAATTATTACAAGTCCTCTGGCATTGAACAGTCAATGAAATGTCAATGTGGCTTTTTGACAATGATACAAATGGAATCAGGACTGGGTTCTATTGGCTGACCTTATCCAGGGATGCAGAATTTGTAGGTGGCCTATCTTTACTCAGACTACAGCTACAAAAATAGCCACAGGGACAAAAGTACATATGAGGTTGAAAGAACACATTTCTTACCTCCTGAAGCACATTCTTTTCTATGCTCTTCTATTGTTTTGGGTTCCTCTTTGGCTTCCTAAAATCATAAGGAAATTTTATTGTTGTACATAGAGTGGAAGTTCTTCATAACCAAGCGTTTCTTCACTTCCTGTTCTCTACTAACCCAACTCTACAGTGCTCAGGGAATTGTAATAAGGGTTAAGGAAAAACAAAAACAAGTCTACTTGTAAGGGCCTTCTCAATCTAGTTGAGGCAAACAGAACATAAACATGAAAAGCTGTGAACATGACACAATTTATCACAAAGCAAACTTGGATTAATTGCCAAGTAAATGAGGCTTAGGTAAGTCAGTGTTCTGAATGGGAAGGAGGCAGAGCCGAATAGGACATCTGCAGGCCAGGAGTGTGACAGCAGCAACAGGAGAGGTAGAACTGGGATGGATGGATGGATGGATGAGAGATAAAGTAGAGGTGATCTAGAGCCATATAATGTGGCTTCCTATGTTGGTTTTTGAGAGAAATTGTGGCAAAGATAGCTGTTAAGATTGTGCCAGGTGTGGAGGTGCACAACTGTAATCCCAGCAGCTTGGGAGGCTGAAACAGGAGGATCACAAGTCCAAAGCCAGCCTCAGCAAAAGCGAGGTGCTAAGCAACTCAGTGAGACACTGTCTCTAAATGAAACACAAAATAGGGCTGGGGATGTGGCTCAGTGGTTGAGTGCCCCTGAGTTCAATCCCCAGTACCAAAAAAAAAAAAAAAAAAAAAAAAAAAAGATTGTGTTGTGTGAGGTTTTAATTTCACATAATATATTTTTAGGTCACTGACCAACTGTTCTATACATAATAAATGCACTTGTATACAAGGGTTACCATAACAACAGGATTGTACTGTACTGTCTGGGAAAATCTCATGGGAGAATTTAAGTATGCAATTATTTTTATGGTATTATTAGACATTTTCAAAAGAATGGAGAAATTTAGAAAACCAAAGTTCCCCATCAAAAAAATAAGTCTAAGAAAACAAATTTCCTTGGTAGAGCCATTGATACCATGCCATGAAATGAAGGTTTCAATAGACTACAACAAATGTAATAATACAGGTAAAGTGCTGGCTCACTGTCATCAACAGGTGAACACTTTTGAGTTTTTTGAATCTTTTTCAATCCCATGACCTCTCCCAGTCACAGCGCTCCTGCGGTCCTCCTCAGCCTTGCTCCAGGAGGGCCTGACCATGGCTGAATCCAGTCTATCTTCCACTCATGATCAAATGCACTTCTTTTTTTTTATTATTAGTTGTTCATGACAATACAATGATCTTGAAATATCATACATTTGAATCAAATGGTGTATAATTTCTCATTTTTCCAAGTGTACAGGTTGCGGAATCACATTGGTTATACGGCCACGTGTATACATACAGCACTTCTCTAGCTTATGCCCAACACTCCAGGGAAACTGCTCTCATCAATGACCTCCTTAGTGCCATATCCAATGACCATCCTCACTCTTAATCTCACTTGAACTCATTTAGCATATAAAACAAACAAACAAAATCTTCTTGAAGATGATTTTCCCTCTCCTGAGGGTCTCCCTCCCTTCCCAGTCTCTTGGCTGTTGCCTTCTCTCCTAAATACTATCATTACCCTGAGTGCTCCCTTCCTGCTGGCCCGAGTCATTGGAAAATCTCATCCACATATTTGCAGAGTTCTTTGCTGATAACTCATGAACATGTTTCTGTTTCTAAAAGAGTCACATGAGTGAGATTATGAACATAGGTGCATAGTTATGTATAAAATCTCCTTAGAGACTACAGATGTCTCATATCAATCCAAAACTTACTTCAAAATGATCTTATTTAATCTCACAAATTCAGTTCTTCCTTTTCCCATCCTCTCACGTTATTCTATTCATTCTTGTAGGTTAATCCATAAAACCTGGGTACCTCTTTTCCTACATCCCTGATGGAAGTCACTACTGCTGAGAATTTCCACCTCTAAATAAATCTCAAATTCATCTCCTTTTCTCCATCTTCACCAAGTTTAAACTACCTCCATCTCTTATCTGATTTATTACAACTGCATTATAATCAGTCCTACTACCACAATTACTACATTTTCCTAATAGATTATGTCTTAAAGTGTAATTTTTTTTTTTGAGATGGGAAGGATTTTTTTTTTCCTCAGAACACTCTACTATGGATAACTAAAGAAGTTACAGGGGGAATGATTTTCAGCATATGAGATAGCCAGCGCTACACCCTATGTATACTTCACACCAGTCAAAGGATAGTTTCGGATCACATACCTCACCGTCCCATTTCCTGTAGACTGGGAGGCCATAACATTTTATTCTACCTTATTTATCACCCATATGCACCCATATCAGAGACTCCTCTTCACTTGATTAGTTTGCATGAATCTGTTTCTTGCAAACAAATGGATCTAAATGCAACAATGCTTATATACTGAGAGGAAGACTGCAACAAAACACACACACACACACACACACACACACACGAACTCCACACATCCAACAGTGGGACTAATACATAAGTAAGACCCCTGAAGAATCATGAAGTTGGATCCATAGCCTACAAGTTACCCTTCAATTATTAATTCATATAAGTAGAAATAAGACATCCTTCACAAAAGGAACTAACATTTTTTTTCTATAAACATTTATAGCTATCCTTATGTCTTAGAGAGCTTAGAGAGTGACTATATTCAAGATGGCTAATTCGATTAACCTCATAATTTTCAAAGAATAAATGGGGAATACTTCTAAGAGTCCTTTGCAAATTAAAGAGGCAGCTCTACCACAGTAACATCCATTTTATTGTTCACATGTGCGTACTTCCTTACCAGATTTGGTATGGCTTTATCCTTACTCATAGTGTCTTGACATACAATGTTCTCAGGATCTGGACTGGTGCCTATGAGAAAAAGGAAATACAGTCAACCGTTGGGGGTGCAGTAACAAGTAAAAGAGGAAGAAATTGTGAGGGTAGCAATGTGGACAGACCAGGGAAGACAAGAACCTTAGCATGTGAGACAAACGTAGGTACTGCAAAATGCACGAGGCGCATGACTCAGAGTCAGGGATGGAGGAGGCCCATGGGGAAGTTGAACCACATAAAACTGCCCAATCAAAGGAACATCTCCATGAACGCCCTTTCAAAGTAGGCTGGTTTTTCTTTAATCTTTTTTTTTTTTTTTGGTTGTTGATGGACCTCTATCTTATTCATTTATTTACATGTGCCCAGAATAGAACCCAGTGCTCCACACGTTAGGCAAGTGTTTTACCACTGAGCCCGAGCCTCAGCCCCAGCCCATAACTAAGCTTTTTAATAGTATGGCAAACAGTTTTTTAAAATTTACATATGCAAAGCTGATAACCATGTGATATCCTACTAACATGAACCTTTCTGAATATGACATCAAAAGAAAAGGTACACTTTAAATTTGTATCATGCCTTTTTGTAACTTCCACATTTTTTGTGGACGTCTATACTATCATTACTGTGGGTGATTTTCTCCTCTTCACAGGATCCTTTGTCCTGCAATTAGTTTAATGCAGACACAGAAGTGAGCAGCGAGACACAGTTTCCTTTCTTTCTTTTTAAGAAAAATATATTTAAAGCAGGTGTTGTATTTTAAAATTTTATATGCAAATGAAAACAAAATGATCACCAGATTCCTTAGAGATGCACATTTCTCCCCAGAGATGTTTTGTTTTAGTTTTCCTTATATTTTAAGACAGAGAGTAAGTTCTTATGGCCCATAAGTAAAAACAATGTTTTACAGTAAAAAATTTCATCAATACCTGCCAGAAACCTGATGTTCTTGCCTGTAGAACATGATATTAATTTTTGTCTAGCCTTCCAGAAATACTTTTGCAGACATAAAAACTGGTGTTTTTTTTCAAATTTTACATATGATACATATTTTCTATACTTTTCTCAAGGAACAGTAGTCCTCTCATAGTATTACATGAAAAATTCTCATCATACATGTTTTATGTATGCATATTAAAATTCCATTACATAGATATGCCATAATATAGACTTCTGTTAATAGTTAACTTGTTGCCAAAATTTTATTAGGAACAATGTTGTATCAAAGAAGCTTACATATGTCATTTTGTATGTGCGTGAATGTATTTATAGGCTAAATTCCCAGAAACTGAATTGTTGCATCAGTGTTGCATTTTGATAGATACTGTAGCCATTTTTGTTACAAAAGTTTACATTTCCTACAGCACTATATAGGAATTCCTTTTTCCTTTTACAACCTTACCAACAGAATATAATCAATTTTTTGCATCTTTGTCTATTTGACAGGTAAAGAATGGTATCTTGGTGCAGTTTTGATTAAAACATTTCCTTACTAAGTATAAGTTATATTCTTAACACACGGATCAGATTCCATTTCTGAAATTTTATAACTACTCTAACTTAGGACTTGCACCTCAAATTTAAATGTTGAGTTCAAAGAACAGAATGGATTTTCCTTGACTTTTTCCTTTTTATAGTAGAAATGGGAACCTACATCTCCCTTGGGGCTCAACTGTAGTGATGTCTCTCTGAAAATGATTAAGAACTATTTGTTTTCAGAGTATAGAAGCAGGAAGGATCTAAAATCATCTAGCTCTTGATGAGTTTACCTCCTGAGTTTACCACTACAAATTGGTCCATCCTTCTGAGCTGATAGGAAATTTTTAGAATTTGAATTAGTCTAAGTGATGTCACATCTGTGTCATATTTGAAACCCAGCAGTGTCCAGTCAGTCTATCAGAAGGAAATATTCAAGCCCCAACACAATATATTGGTTTTGTTCTATCTACAAAATTGAGTGAAAAAATGTCTTCAAAATTCCTTTATAGGAATTATTTTGTAAGAATTAATATAATATTGCCGAGCTATTAAGGACAGTGACTTCACTAGCTTACAGGTTTGCCTTGACTATTAGAATGAAGCTACTCTTTTTTTAAAATATATTTTTTACTTGTAGATGAACACAATGCCTTTGTTTTGTTTATTTTTTATTTTGTGGTGCTGAGGATTGAACCCAGTGCCCCACACATGCTAGGCGAGCACTGCACCACTGAGCCTAGAATGAAGCTACAATTGAACCCAGCTTACCTTGGATCTCTGTCATGGAAGACACTGGTCTTGTTGCCTCCTCTTTCTCACAGAGTGATTTACAGTCAAGGCCACCAGAAGCCATATTCAAAACGTCTGATCCAGAATCTACCAATAGGAAGAAACTAACAGTGTGACTCCTATGCAAAGGAGAATTTGCCTAGGCTCTTCTCATTTGCTCACATCTCAGCAGGTTTCAGAACATAAAATTATAATCCTTTTTTTTTGTTTGTTTCAGTGTCTCTTCCAAATCCACTCACCACTTGAAGTTACAGTACTCTCTGAGGAGGAAGTGTGTCCAGGCGATGGTAGTGTGAGATATTCCCTAATAAAAGGGTAGAAAAATATTTCAGTACATCAGATTCAAAGAATTCTCTTTTAAATGAGCAGAATACGCACATAAATTCACACACCCAACACCAAAAGCAAACCTGGACTGTGGCAGGTCCTCAGAACCCAAGTGTTCAACACCATTCTCCTGGAGGGAGAAAACACAGAGACACAGTTCAATGATTCAACAGTTGCCATTTCAAAAAGTATAATACTAAATTTTTTCCCCCTAACTTAAACTATATTTATGCATCTGATATTTAGGAAAATCTAAACAAATCTGGGGGCAAACAAACTTTAAATTCAAAAGTAGATAGAGTTTATTTAATGAACTTAAATTTTCTTTAAACAGAACATTCTACATGAGCATATAAAACATTTCTATTTATGGGACTATTACTCAAGCTAAAATTCTTGGCCAGGTGATAGGAATAGTTCTAATGTTTCCAGCTAGATAAACCATACATTTTAAATTTAATCATATCTCAAAGATCTGAGGGATTATATCTTAGACAACACCAGTTACCTGGTATTTTAAAAGAGCTTCACAGAACTGTGGTCCTATGCTGCCATAGCAAATATTTGCAAGTCTCATTTGAACCTCTAAATTCTATCAAGAATTCCCAAATTGGAGGGCATTTTAGGACATTAGGGTTTGTTAGTATATTTGTTCTGTTTCAAAAAGATATATGGTGGTAACATGGCTTTCTTTTTAATAGTGAGGTAATTTAAGTTTATTTTCATTTTTATGTATTTGGAAAGCTTATAATAAATTAAAACTGATATAATTTAGGCATATCAGAAACTTGTACAGGTGATGGAAAAATGAAGATACACATCCATTTCATAATCAATCACAGAACTCATTAACTACCACAACCAACAGCAGATTTCTAGAGAGATATGCTGCATATCATATGCGGTATTTAGAATCTATTCATGAACATATTTACCATAACCACAGAAAGGTAAAGATTTAGAAAGAGCTTGCTGAATTTGTAATTTCCCAGTATAATAAACAGCAGCCTACACCTGTTGAGCACATTAAAGTTTACAAAAGTCCCCTTTTTATATCATCTTATCTAATTCTCCCCAAAACTATATGCAACAAGTTTTTGCATGTAAGGAAATCAATACCAGTGGTTAAAGCAATTTCCCAAGAATATCAGAATGGTAGAGCCAATCATCAAACTCAGATGGAACTAAATGCAGTGTTCTCTCCATTGTAAATAAACCACTCCAAGCATACACTAACCTAACAATTTCCAACTATTGTCTTAGACTTGTAAATGATTTAAATTTAAACTTTTAAAGTGTTCACCTTAAATGCTTAGAAAAATTTACAAACTTAAAACAAGAATTTATATCTTAATGACATTCAATCTTTTGTTTTATTTAGTTCCATTACCATTTTTTAACTTTAAAAAATTTTATTCATAAATATGTTTAAGATGCACAATGTGATGCTTTGATACAGGTATACATTGTGGAATAATTAAATCAGGCTGATTAGCATATTTGTCAACCCTTTGGTTCAGATCATATATTACCAAAGCCCCTATGACATCAGTTTAATTTAATTTCATGAACTTTCATCAAAAATCCAGTATGTTGTGATATATGTAAGAAATAATTAATTAATTAATTAATTTTTTAAAAAAGATATCCAGTGTGTACCAGGAGCAGAGACACATGGAAATATAGGCCTTTTCCTGAAGGGGCTCATAGGTCAGTCAAGGAGATGAATCTATAAAACAAATACCTTATAACTGATAAGCAGTACTTCACAGAGGAAGGCCATATGCAAAGAACAGAATTCATAAAGTGGAGTGATATTGGAATTAAATTTTGAAGAGAAATTGTATCTTATTACCTGTAGGTAGGAAACTGCCTTGTCTTTATATTTTTAAAATACATTATAGTAGTAATTATTATATGCTTATTTACCTAAACTTCAATATATCTGAAATAAAGCTATAAAAACTGGATAAAATTAAATATCTTTAAGTTTCATTGGGTATTGAACTTCATAAAAAATCAATTGCATTTCTTAATAAAAAATCAAGTCCATTGAACATTCCACAAAATATAAAACATGGTTACTATGCATGGACTGAAATACTATTATTACACTATAACTAAAAGCTATCAGAAAAGATTTCATCTTGTACTTACCAGGTTCATGGATAGTCATATTTGAACTTAAGAAGTGGGAAAGAGAATTCAGTTATCATTGTCATTTCACTAAGCTGGTTTCCAAAATAGAGGAAAATGAAACATAATTTTTTGTAAAACTTTTATAAAATGAGCTTAATATTATCCTATTTAAGGTCAAAACAATAACCATAGCAAAAACCTAGTGGGCCTCCATTATGTTACAAGTGAGTCTCATTTGCCATCATGCCATTCTTATGGCCTCTTTTTTCTATATCTTACAATGAAGCATTTTATGGAGAAGAGGTTTGATAAATGTGAAATATTTACTGACTAAACAAATAATAATATGATTCTGAAGACACCTCATACATATATCTCTTCATTTCCCTGGAGTAGTTACAAGGTAAGCAGGTGGATATTACTCCCAATTCATGAAACTTTGTAAGTCTTAGTGATCAGAAAACAACCCCACAGACAACATATCTTAATTCTAACTTCATAAATTCGTTCTAACAACACTATTTTCTTCTTTCAAGAATAACTAGCGAAAAGGAAGTTTCAAATTTTGTTTCAAACTTAGGATCTAGTTAGTGAAAGTTGTAGATATAATACTCAAAGTTTCTTGCATGGGGTTGGGGGTAGGCTAATCAACAAAAACTTTCCACAGTGGGATCTCTTCTTCTAGCATCAAAAGTTACCCTCTTCAAACCAGCATCCCAACCAAGCCTGCTGAAGCATCTATTCACACACACCAACTTTGAGACCTGCAGAGATTGAAAGAGATAGTCTGTAAAACCCACAGAAATCCAAGAAATTGATGAAGACAGCTCAGATGAGAGACTTACATGTGGAAGGTTGGCTCAAGTCAATGAATCTAACACATGCTGACAGCACAGCAGGAAGAATGCCCTTCCCATCCAAGCCATTCAAATATTAACCTGAATAACATTTACATGGAAACTCACAGTCCAGCCCATCTGCTCTTGACAACAAGAGCTTAATATAGGGTGGAGTAGCCAAGCACTCATGGAACAAAGTGAGATAGATTCTCCCATGGGCTGGGTCAGCAAACACAAGCCTCTTTCATTCATACACACACATTTGCATACACACACACACACACACACACACACACGATTACTTTAATAGAAAAATACAAAGAAATACTAAGAAATAAGAGATTTGTAATAACAATTAATAAGCCTAGATAATCTTCCAGGACTACTACATTAAATGCTGCTTTATAGATTTTATGATCAGAAATCTTTGTGCTAATAAAAATTTATGTTACCCATATAATTTTTACTATTGGGTCTCTTTGGACAGTTGATGCTGGTCAAATAGATTAACATGGGAACAACAACAACAAAAAATGAAACAAGAATCTATTTAGACTTACTCCAAACTGTACTTATGTACATTTAAATGTTCTGAAAAGAGGAAGAATGTTAAATAGAACTTTAAAAGATTAGAACCCCTGAGGCTGAGGTTGTGGCTCAGTGCTAGAGTGCTTGCCCAGCATGTGTGAGGCACTGGGTTCGATTCTCAGCACCACATATAAATTAATAAATAAATAAAGGTCCATCAACAACTAAAAATGTTTAAAAAATAATAAAAATAAAAATAAATTATTAGAAACCCTGGAACATAAACAAAACTAAATTTCCTCATAGTTTTTTTTTCCTCGCAATTTCTAAGTAAAAGAACACCACACCCTAAGATCTACAGGACACACCTACCATGGTGAGGCTCATTTATAATCAGTTATCAGTCAATATCTCCCGTCCCAATTTTGCAACTGGCAATGGTATTTATTCTCCAAGGTTATTAATGCAGCACCTACACATAGCTTGAAAGAACAGGACAATGGCCAGAAAGTCTTCAGAGGTTATTTTTAAATTGATCCTGAGGTTTGACTCAATAAATCATCTTCTCCCAGTGATAGTGTATCTTACACAAAAACATGCAATGACATGAAGAAGAACCTTAAAAGGAGGGAAGACACTTAATATGTGATCTTTTTTTTAAAGTTTGAACAGCCACAAGGAAACATAGAGAAATTCATCTCGAGATCCCTGACCTGTTATAAGGCATCCTCTGATTATCAGCAGTTCCACACTGCTGATAATTCTCACTCTAGGTAATACTACCGTTACTATTTTGAGTATGTACTATGAAGCAGGATTTCACAAAATATTTTGGTGGAGGCAGATCAGACAGAAGAATCAGTTTTGATGCCATAGAATTTTTGTAGAACTTAATTCTTAGAGTATTTAGGGAAACATACAAGTAGGTAACTACCTGTTTTGCAAAGGGCCAGAAAGCCTTTGGTAGCTCTTCAGATGTAAAGATAAGAGCAACCACTAAGAGAAGGTAGACAGGCTAAGGACCTAGAGGGAAATGACCCAGAGTGGGGAAGAATCAAGGAAGTGTATCTAGCTACTGAAAGAAGCAGTAACACTAGACTCAGTAGGAAACTGTGGTACTGGCCACCCTGTCTCCCAGCCCTGCTAGACTGTGTCTTGAAATGTAGAGGATAGTTTTCACAACTACCCCAATAGGATCCTACCAACACCACACCACCCTGGGAGCCCTCTCTGAAAGCACTGGAACAAGAAGGCAGAGTTGCCTCTGCACTGACCAAGGAAAGAAGGTGGGATCACCAGAGGTCCAGATGCAGAGCTCCATGGAGGTCTACGGTGTTGCAGGCAGGGCTCTGGGCAGAGAACAAAAAGGGCAGCAGACACCAAGATGATGAGACCAACTTCACTGCCCCACAACTTCTCGAGAAGCTAAACATCCACCTGGAACCCACTAGTGGATGAGGCCTAAAGAACATGAATATATACTAGAATACATCTCTGGTGATTCTTAGAAATGTTTGAATGCTGGGAAGGCACCCAGTGAAAAAGGAAAGGCTTTTCTATTTATCAGCAAGTGGGAAAATAGGTCATTAAAAGGCACTATCTTCCTGTAAACATGACCTACTTGGTTTGTTTCCAACTGATTAGGCTAAAACTTGGCTGTGAAAATGCATATGTGTTGATGTATATATAGCATGTGTTTATGTGTGTATGTGTGTTATATCCATGTGTACTGAACTACTCAAAAGCAAAGTAATCTCTCTGTTCCACAGGGGTCACAGCAATTTTAGACAGGTTAGGCCACTTATCTAAGTTCACATAGTAAGTATTGCAGCCCATCTTAAATATGGCCTGCCTGATTCCAAAGCCTATACTATGGGGACAAAATTTGCAAGGCATTACTAAAATAAGTTTCAAATAAATACAAAAGTAGACAGTAGAACTAACTTTTATATGCTTGGGATGTGGCTTCAACAATGATCACCTGGAATGGATGTTGTTTCATCCATTCTTTTACCCTCTAAACCTATGTTTTTAGAAGCAATCCTAGATATCATCACATGTCATCTGAAAGTATTTAAGTATGAATCCTAAAAGATGAAGACAGTAAGTAATTTATTTCCTTCTCTCCTAGGTACACCAACATGCCACCAATAAAATAATTTACTGGGTCAATAAAGAAGATTCATTCTTCTTAAGAACATTCCAAACAGGTCTCCAAATTATTTTCCTATGAGATATTTTTTTGAGACATTAATCTTGATAGAGTCCTTTGCTCAAAGACCCTCTCATAAATACCAATCAATGTTCACTTTTTCTTACATTCCCTGTGAGAAAGATGCTATATTTATTTTCTGCCCCCCCCCCAATTCATGGAGAAAATGAATGGGGGGGGGCAGAAAATAAATCTCAAGCCCTTAGGAACACCAGTCCAAAGAAAGAAGCTTCTGAGTATCATCCTCAGTGTTCTAAGTAGAACCTGAAGTGACTGCAAAACAAATAAGAATTCAACAAATATTAATGGGCGGCTACTGTGCACCCATCCATGCAGAGTACTAGAAACATTTTGGCTAGTGATCAGGTAAGGGCATTCTCCACCAGGCTTATCAGCTAACACAGGGTAGGATGTAAAAAATGAATACCCACAATGCAACCAGGAGACAGGTAGCAAAAAGGGAAGGCAGAGAGTTCCTGGGGTCTCAAAGAAGGAAGTTAAATAGTTAAGGAATGAGGAAGCTGAAGCATCAAAACATGATATTTCCAGAACCACATACAAGCTGATTGGGGGGGAAACCTGATTTCTCAAACTCCAATCTATTATGATTTTCACCTCAAAAAGAACTGGAAGACACTGGGTTTGATTCTGAGTACCACATATAAATAAAATAAAAGTCCATTGACAACTAAAAAAAATATATTAAAAAAAAAAGAACTGGAGATACTTGACTGCCAACATTTTATACTACCATAAAAGGATTTATGAAACAGTAGATTTTTGAAATGGACCTTGATAGTTAAATAAAATTTTGACAAATGGAGAAGTGTACAACGTTCTGAGCAAAGAAAACACCCCAAGCAGGTTTGGAGTGATTTATTCTGACAGTAGATACTACCTGTTTGGCTGAAATAGGGACAATAGCAGGACAGTGCCATGGAAATGAAGGCAGAAAGCTAGGCTGTGACCAGGCCAAAGAAGGATTTGAACACAAGGTCAAGCTGCTGTCATGAGGATGTAGGGACTGGCAAAGATCATCATTTAAAGCCAAGGTGTTTAAAACAACAACAACAACAACAAGCCATCAGTTTGTATATGCTGGAATGAGCATGGTTTATGGTATTTTGATGTTTTATATTATTCTAATTCCCTCTACATTCTATTAAAAATGCTTAGAAACAAAGCTTATTATTTGTTTAGAGATGGGGTGGGGGCTGAAGGAGACCAGTGAGGGTTGGAGAGCACAGTCATGAGGCTGCACAGATCCTGCAGGGGGCAGAAACCTGGAATGGGACTATGGAGAATCAGTGGTTTCAGCCACAAAGTAAAACCAACAGACTCATTCTTGAGACTATAGAAAGATCACAGGAAAGCAAGAACTTTCAGGGAATCTATTTATCACCCTGAGTGCATTTGACAGGAGTTTCTTTGTGATCCAGATCTTTCCTAATTCTTAATGGGTGTCAAGACCATACACAAAACAACTTCATCACCTCTCCCAATGAGTGGATTAGGAGGTCCTTTTAGATTCATAAGGCAGCACATTTCTTAGCCAAAAAACCAAAACAAATAAACAAAAAACCCACTTTCAAGGTAACTACAGTGATTATTATGTCTCAAATGTCTAAATTCAGAGGGGTTGTGAAAAGGACAAGTCCTTTTGAAGCTAGACAAACCTGAACTTGAAATCTAGGTTTGCTGCTTATTAGTCAAGTGATGTTGGGCAAGTTAGATAACTCCCTCAAAGTCAGGTGTCTCCTTTGTAAAAAAAACAGAGAATACCTGCCACTCAAGGTTGTGAGGAACATTAATAATATGGCACACAGAAATGCTTTCCTACAAAGTGCCTGGTACACAACTGATATTTGTTTCTTCTCCCTTCTTAGTGAAATTGGTGCCAGATAAAAGGGAAATTACTAATAACTGAACATCCTGTAAGCTCCTAAACTCAACTTCCGTTATTAAAGCTTCATAAGAACTACCAAGTAATAGCAAAATAGATTTGTTTTCTTCTTAGTTGCTCAATAAGGCAGGTACTAATGATCAGGGGAAAAATGTCAGATGCATACACTTCTAAGGAGTAAGAATGACTCGCACAACTTAGTGGTAAAAATCTTTTAAATGGGCACGGGATCGGAATGGAAGTATCTCCAAATTATACAAATGACCAACAAACATATGCAAACATGCTCAACATCATTAATCACTAGAAAAATACAAACCAAATCCATTGAGATACCTCTTTGCATTCAGTGATGGCTGTAAACAAAAAGGGAGTTTTGGTGAAGTGCAGAGAAATTAGAATCTGCCAGATATCACTGTGGGAATATAAAATGGTGCCACCACTGTAGAAACCCATCCGTTAGTCCCTCAAAATATTAAACAGAGTGACCATCTGAGGCAGTAATTTCTACTGATAGAAATATACCAAAATAATTAAAAACCTACATTTACACTAAAACTTATACACTAATGTTCATTGTGACATTGTTTGCAGCAGCCAGTCAAAAAACTCAAATGCCCATAAACTGTTAGATAAACAAAATGGGATATCCAACACAATATTATTCCACCATAAATGGAAGTACTACTAATAAAATACATACTACAATATGGATGAACCTTGAAAACCTTAACGATAATTGAAAGAAGACAGGCACAGGAGGGTATATATATGGTTTTATTCAACTTAAGATAAGATATCCAGAATAGGCAAATCTATGCAGAATGTAGATTAATGCCTAGAGCTGAGTGTTTAGAGGAAGGGGAAATTGCAAAAGGGTATTGGGGTTTCTCTTGGAGGTGATTCCAATGTTTTAAAATAGGTGATGGTGATAGTTAAAGCCAGTTAATTGAACAATTTAAATTAATGAATTATATGATGTATGAATTTTATATGTATATATATAATTATATATTTATATATATAAAATTATATATATATATATATACACACACATAAAGTGTGTGTGTGTGTGTGTGTGTGTGCGCGCGATGAATGGCCAGATCCTAAAGATGAACTGTCTGCTCCATTTGACTGAACTCACTGGGCCCACGCTCAGGCTACAGACTAGGAAGGAACTCTAACCACCTCCATAGTCCTTCTCAAGTTGTTTCACGTTATCCTCTTCTTGGGTAAAAAAGCAGCATTACTGCCTGACATTGGTTGTGAATATGCTAAGATCATGGCCTTACTCTGTGGTCTTTAATAAAGAGCCAATTCCTCAAAGATTGCCTAGCTTTGATTTCAGTTCTTAGAGAATCAATGTGATCTGATAATACTTACAGTCAATAGTGAGTTTAAGTCCCAAACCAGCCTGCCTCCTAAACACAAATTTCATTGTACTTTGTCAAAATCTCCCTCTGGTTATATAACCCAAATTTCATACTACATGGGGAGTAGAAAGTCCACAAATACTGAGCTTTATTTTTTTAAAATATTTTTTGGTTGTTGATGGACACAATATCTTTATTTATTTATTTTCATGTGGTGCTGAGGATCAAACCCAGTCCTCACGCGTGTAAGGCAGGCACTCTACCACTGAGCTACAGCCCCAGTCCCTGAGCTTTAATTTTATCACTTCAGAAGTTGATATTTCTAATTCATCTGAGGTCTGTATTATCAGATTCATACTTGCTGTACTAGGAGCCATGACATTTTTAAAAGGAAAGAAGAAAGAATACTCAAAGAACAGGACCAGCATATGACAATACTGAAGATGAAATTGTAAACTGCCACAGCACTCACTTCCATACTTAGGTTGTCATTCATCTCGATGTAACCCGAAAGATCTGCTCCTGGGTCTGGACCACCTACAGGATACCTGGCAGTGGAAAGTAGAGCCATTTACTACAAGTAGAAAAACTGAAAATTTTAGCAGATACCCAATTATGACACAGTTCCCACGACCCCACACCCAGTCTATCAAATTTCTAATTAAATTCCTGGCTTCATTAAGACATAATGAAAGATAGCTTCCACCTTCATCAGAGAGAAGTTACAGACAACAGAAAAGCCAGCCAAAAATGAAAATAAAGAATTTGCAATTCAAAGTCTGGCTTCCTTACCCTTAATACAGAAAGGAAATTTCACCAGGGTAGAGAGTCCTCACAAACTCCACTAACATGTCTGCATTTTTCCTAAAGAAGATCAGTTTGCATACTTAAAAAGATAGATGAGCATAAATAAGCATCAAAAGAGAATGGGGGGAGGGGCGAGCAGAGACAGGTTTCCAAAGGCTTGTTAACCTTAAGTGTGAAAGGAATAGAATTAAAATCCAAACTCATCTAAATTAACCTAGTAGTATGTACTTAGTATATGCCCCCAAACTAGGGTAACTGAATTGGTCTCTTAAGATTTTAGAATGACTATCATAAAATTCAAAAGCAGTGTCTTTATTTTACAACTGTAAATTTTCAGAAAGTTAGAGAGTTCCACAATAAAGATGTTATAATCTCAGGGTATGAAAATCTAACCAATTAAAATGTTAGGCAGTGGGAATAGGCTACCCATAAAGAGTAGGCTAATTGAAGCAGCAAGTCCTTCCTGAGATGTTTCTTTTTCCTTTTTCCTGTTAGTAGCTGCAACCTACTAGTTTCTGCTTCTGCAGTCATGCTTGCTCAGCAGCTGTGGCAGGAATCAAATCTGCCTGGAGAGAGAAAAAGGGACCCAGGCTACTTATATGAGAAGTCTTGAAACCTGGAGGTCTGTGTTGATACTGAGAACAAAGGGCTGTGCTCAGCCTTTGGAGAAGACTGCTGAGCCCACATCAGTGCTGAATAAACCTTGCTCTTCTGAATCTCCTATTGCTGCCTCTCTCTTTCCATTGCCATAATTTTCCTTATTTTTTCATAACAAAGTAAATTGTCCTCTTTTAACTTACTTGTGTTGTCTCGTCACATCCAAAGCACCATCCTTTATTTCTCCATATTTGGATCTTTCACTTGAAGCCTCAGTTGGGTTGGCTACACATAAGGAAGATGTCAACTGTGGCCTTGGAATCACTGTAAGACTATCCAGAGACAAGGCATCTGTAGTAGAACAGAAAGGAATAAAAATAGAGATTAACTTCTGGTTCATACCACATTAAAGAATAAACTATCCTCCCTAAAGACTTGATTGGCAGAACTATTTATGTGAAAGCAAAAGCCAACCCAATTCTATTAGCACTTTAACAAATGCCCAAGATGCTGGGTTACATGGGGGTGGAAATACCAAATGTTTATTTAAAAAGAGAAAAAAAAAAGGTGAGGCGTGGAAGACAGATAATCTTGGTCTCCTAAACAACTAGAGGGCCAATATTCTTCAGCCAGCAGGCAAAATCCAGCCAGCTGCCTGTTTTATATATATATTATATATATTTATTTATATAAATATAATATATATATTTAGTTGTTAATGGACCTTTATTTTATTTATTTATATGTGGTGCTGAGAAATGAACCCAGTGCCTTCACATGCTAGGAGGTACTCTACCACTGAGCCACCCCCCTAGCCCCAGCTGCCTGTTTTTGTAAATAAAGTTTTACTAGAATATAGCCACACCTATCCACATACATCTCCATGACTGCTTGTGTGCTACAAGAATAAAGTTGAATAGTTGTAACAAAAATTGTACGGCCTGAAAGTCCTAAAATATTTACTATCTGACCCTTTCCTGAACAACTTTGCAGAAAAATATCAAACATTGTGATTAGATTTCATCAAAACATCCCTCAAAGAATGACACACCAGTCTTTTGGGGAAACCATCTTTTTAGGTGGGTATAGGATGCAGCAGTTTAAAGGAAAACACAAAGGCTATGGAGTCAAGCACAATTTTTTAGTTCTGATTTTGGATCTGCTAAATGCCAGTTGTGTCACCTTGGGTAAATATCTCTGTCACTCTGAGGCTTAGTTTATGTTTCTATAGAATGATACTTGGCCTTGGGTATCTGTTTCCTGGTCTTTAAAATTGGGAGTTACAGAGGGGTGGGTACAGTAGTAGAGTGCTGGCCTAGTATGCACCAGGACCTGGATTCCTCCCCAGCACAGCAAAAATAAATAAAACAAAATGGGAATCACATTAGCATCTGCACTCTTAGGCTGTGGTGAGGACTAAATGAGTTTACAGATATGTTACCCACAGCAAGTATTCTTTAAGTGCTGACTTATTGTTGGGTGTGGTTATCTCTGAGTTATCAAGAATGAAATAATCTATAAAATTCTAGTGCCTGACACAAAATGAAAATTTTGTAAATTTTGAAAATGAAAATTTTGTAAAATTTTGAAAATGAAAATTCCATCCGTGGTGGTAGCAGTTTCTCCTTTTGTAGTTCAATGATCCACAAACCACCATCTTTCTTAAATTTATTTGATGAGCATCCCATTTTTATTATCATTCCAGAACCAGCATGAACTTCTGCTTTTGACTGCATCTGGGTTTTGTGGAGCATCTCCGAGGTTAGGGCTCTTTCTCCTCGTCCTGGCATTCAGTAACAGTTCACAACTGGATCCTCAACTTGCTTTTGCTTCAAACTTCCTTCTGCATCTCCACCAAAACCCTCTTGTTTCCACAATGAGCTTTGCCTCTTCTTCAAACACAAGGCTTTTGTGTTCTTCTCTTTTTATTCTGTTTCATCTGTCCATGTCATTCTCATCCATCAAAATACTTTTTTTCACACTTTTCACCAAACCCAACCCATCCCTCAAAGCCTGGTTCAACACTCCCCTCTTCTGTGGGATACTCTCTTACTTCTCATCTCTGAGTCTAGGTCTTGTCTCCCACTAATCTGTAGGCTATTTGAGGACTGGGAATGGAACTCAGGGGCACTTAACTACTGAGCCACATCCCCATTCCCCTTTTGTATTTTGTTAGAGACAGGGTCTCATGGAGTTGCTTAGGCCTTGCTAAGTTGCTGAGTTTGAATTTGAATTTGTGATCCTCCTGCCTCAGCCTCCCAAGCTGCTGGGTTTATAGGCATGAAACACCAAACCCAGCACTTATTCTTTATTATACATAATATGTTGCCTTGCACAGAATAGGTACTCAAATACATACTGATTGACTGACTGAACCCAGAAATAAATACCCAAATGTTCAACAATTCTTCCTATACAAATAAAATTGTAATGAATTATTTGCCCTTTGAAAAAGAATTCCTCTCTCAATACAATCCCTCCCCCCACCCAAGCATATCTCAGCTGGTACTGGAGGAGGGGCAACCCAAGCTCACCCAGAAGAGGCGTATACCAGCATGTGTTTTTCAAGGTCAGGGGTATGTGATGAATTCTTGCCTCTTGACTACTGTGTGGTTTGTGGTAACACTGCTTCTGAATGGAAAACCAAGTATTATTAGCTGTCTAACGGAATATAACATAAAACATTTTCTAATATACTTTATCTTCCAAAGCAGAAAGAATATCACTGGTCTCAAATGGTCCTGTGAGAGAAGTCAGAAAGAAAATGAATGATGTCAAGTGAAAAGCTTTTATGCTTTTTGATCAAAAGATATACATTATGAGTAAATTAGAACACTCATTCAAAAATCACAGTTCAGTAATCTAACATAATACTTGCATCAGCAACTCCAAATAAATAGTTTACACTTTGATATAAATAAAGCCTCTGAGGGAAGAGTTAAGCATGAGGGACAAGCCAAAGTAACTCCTTGTAATACCACAGTCAAAAAATTTAAAATATTAGTACTTCTTGGACCAACCAAAAGATACTATGTGTATGAGAGGGGGAAAAAAAATATATTTTAAAGAAAAGTATTGTGTTTGGAATCCTTGGGCTATGCATATATACTGAACTCAACTTTTTATTTTACCATAGCAACTGATCCATGTTTGCTACCTAAATAATTTCAGAAAGCTTACGCTTACCAATTTTTCTTGAAGAGATGGTTGAATTTTCTCTGGGCAGGACGGGGGATCATCGTGAGAAAATTCCTCATCTAAAAACCTCTGTAATCAGAAAATGGCAAAGTGTATTGAAAGATGAAATGTAGAAAGGGTCCAAGATGCAAAGCCCAGCAGAGGTGGGTGCCCTCTACTTCAGGGAACCTATTTGTCACTGCAAATGGGTATTTTACCCATTCATTGATCTAGGAGTAAAACTCAAAGATCAGAAACCAGGAATTGAATGGCTTTGTCACTGAAATTAGGCAGAAGCCAAGGAAGCTTTTTAGACATAACTTGGAGTAGTAAAATGGTGTTAGGAAAATTTTATAGTAATAAAATTGTGGTCTTAATCCAAGAGGCAGATGCATATTTATGGGAGTGACATTACAATAGACAATTTTATTGGTGTTCTTGAGATGATTAAGAATTCTTTAGATATGGAGATTTTTTTTTTCCTGCTAAACAGGGGCTTTTCAGGCACTCTGCCTAGACTTTCTATGTGAATTTTTTTTTTTTTCTGCTTAAACAGATGTTGTCTACATTATGCCCTGGAAAGAGATACCAGCAAATATCACTCTTCTTCCCTCTTTCATCTCCTTGCTCCAGTGCCAATCTCTCTGTTCCCTTATGTTCTTCATTTATGAACCAAAAAGGAGATTCACCAAGCATCATAAGGGAAATAAATATATTCAGCTCTACCATGGATTTCTTGAGATATCCAGACAGAAAGGTATTGAAAGCTTAATACTTATAATATTATAAGTTTTGGTACTCAATACTTTGGTACTTAATACTTATAATATTATAAGTTTTGGTACTCAAAACTTTTAGCATATGGTTTTAAATTGAAAAATACACCCTTCCTATCAGATAGGAGGTGCCTACAAAACTGGCTCTCTGCTAACAGATGCAGTGGCTGGGCAAATTCTGAAATGCTTCCTCTTTGGGAGATGCTATCAGGAGCCACTCACTGATGTGAGTTCTCCCCTCGTTTTCCTAAACACTTTCTGTGAACAAGAGAACAAAGTCTACCAAAGTCTTTTCTTTTAAGTTGGTTATTTAATTTAATGGTTAAAACCACTCCATATTCTACATTAATTTCAAAACCTAATACAAGTTATAAATCTTCCCCACATATCACACAGGTTTTGTTTGTTTGTTTGTTTGATTTTTACCTGAAACAGAAAGCCATGGTGTTGTCCTTCAGTTAACTGCTTTCGAAGTACCTCAATAGTTGCTATGAAGAGAATTTACAACCAGTTCAATATGACCATTTTAAATCCCCTTCCCATCATTTATTTCATCGCTTTATAAAATTGTAATGGCTTTGCATTTGGAATCTGAAGGAAAGAAGACGACAACTGACTTCTGAGAATGGCATTGGCCCCTTAAGACTTAGGGACAGAGAAATAGGCTGTGGCAGCTCCACCATTCTCCCCCTTAGGTATTTAAAACTAACCTTGATAGACACAAGTGATCTGCCTCCTTGAAGTGAGTCACAGAATTTATTCAATCTTAAAACAAGAATACAAGGGCTGGGGATGTAGGTCAGGTCAGTGGTAGAGCTCTTGACTAGCAGGTGCCAGGCCCTGGATTCAGTCCCCAACACCACAAAACAAGAAAAACACCTTAGTGAGTCATTCAGGCCAACCTCCCACCATACAGGAATCTGGTGTCCATTAAAGCCTCTGTTTGAACCCTAGAATTAGGGCCCTACAACCTCAGAATTTTATAAATTAAACTGAGAGCACGAGAACACTGACATCCAGAGGATTGAGATGAGTGACAAGCAATGGACCCAAGTTCAGATCCACAGGACAACAGTGGATTCAGTGTGCTATCCCATGACGTTAGAAACATGTGCTTTAACTAAAATCTGCTGCCCAGTAAGTTTTCAAAGTCTTATCTCTCAAATCATGGAAATGGGGGTGGGTGGTGGTGGATATAGCTATTTAAGTTAATAGTAACATACTGGGCTGGGGATGTGGCTCAAGCGGTAGCGCGCTCGCCTGGCATGCGTGCGGCCCGGGTTCGATCCTCAGCACCACATACCAACAAAGATGTTGTGTCCGCCGAGAACTAAAAAATAAATATTAAAAATTCTCTCTCTCTCTCTTTCTCTCTCTCTCTCCTCTCACTCTCTCTTTAAAAAAAAAATAGTAACATACTTATTTGACAATCCATACTCTAAAATATAGCTAAGAATGAGAAAATAGACCACATCTTTCAACAACCAAAATAGACACTGATATTCATGCCCTTTACTCACGTGGAAAATCTCACACATCACCAACACTGGGCTCTGAATTTATACATTATTCTCACAAGCTCGGCTGCTTTCTCAGCCCACAGAAGATTCAAAGCAAAAATTAAACAAGGGGATGGAGCTCTGCTAGATGGAAGCATATTAATAGCTACCACTATTTTTTTAAAAAATCCCTAAGAGTCAGGAAAATTATTAACAGCAAATCTTCTGGTGTCCAAAACACACAGCAATCTGGTACTGCTTGTTTTATAGACCCACAGTTTTATATCTCAAAAACCTGAAAAAATTCTGAGCAATGAAAATATTAGTAATATGTATAAAAATTCTATATAAAATCTTCAATTATATAGAATATTACCTATGTAAAAAATATATTTTATGCAAACTTTTTTGTAAAAATAGTTTATTTTTCAACTAAACTGCATAGTACCAAGTATCTCCTCGGCCAGTAAGATTTTTAATATTTATTTTTTTTTAATTGTAGTTGGACACAATACCTTTATTTTATTTATTTTTATATGTTGCTGAGGATTGAACCCAGGGCCTCACATGTGCTAGGACAGCACTCTACCACTGAGCCACAACCCCAGCCCACAATACCATTTTTTTTTTTTTTAATTTCAAGCCAAGCGCAGTGGCACATACCTATAATCCCAGAGGCTTGGGAGGCTGAGACAGGAAGATCATAAGTTCAAAGCCAGCCTCAGCAATGATGAGGCACTAAGCAACTCAGTGAGAAGCTGTCTCTAAATAAAATACAAAAATATAGCTGGAGATGTGACTCAGGGATTGAGTGTCCCTGAGTTTGATCACCAGTACTCAAAAGAATAAAATTAAAACTATTTCAAACTTATAAAAGGATTAAAATTTTTTCTCTTTAATACTTAGAACTCATGAGTTATTTTTTTTTAAAAAAATCAATGTCTAAGAAATAAGACCCTGTGTTCCTCCTGACCTATATTCAAAAGAGCAACAAAGCTTGCAGAAGTGGCCATCATGTTTTTGAGGGTTGTGTATCACTAAAACACAAATTCAGAATTCTGTCTTAGAATTATCAAACTAAGTTTGTGCTTCAGAAGAAATAATGAGTTAGTACAGCACTGTCTAAATTACCCATCTGCTTTCCCACCAGGCAATCTTGGGTTTTAGAAAGAGTCTATCTCAAAGCATTCAAATTAAAAACCTTTTTTCAACAGATGTTTTGTGCAATAAGTAGCAACTATTTCCATATTTTCCATATGGCAAAACAAGCTGGTTTATGACCCCAATTTGCATTCACCTTTGCATTCCTCTGTTTGAAGTGCGACTCGCCATGTCTCTAGGACATTTAGGCTGCACATAAGAACAAATAAAGCAATGACCACTGCATCCCCTGCAGCTGCCACCTGTGATTATAAGATGGGACCAGGTGTCCTGGTGAGTTGCTTCTGAAGGAAGCTGAGATAAAGCAACTTTCTAAATGACTATGCAATGGAGCTTTTAGGCAAAGGCCCTACAATTAATTGACTGTTGAAAATTAAAGCTGTAACATTGTTAGAGCTATAATAATGTTAGTTATCAATGATGCTTCACATTTATGGAATATGGACTTCTATAACACAGTATATAGCTTACTGAAAAAAAACCTCATGTTCTGTAAAATTGTGCATTAAAAATGTCAGGATTCATTAACCACAGACTATGAGAAACTACAAGGACAATGAACCTGATTTTAAAACGGGCAAAAAACATAGGCACTTCACAAAGAAGATACATAATGGCCATTCAGTACACAAAAATGTGCTCGACATCATTAGTCCTCTAAAAGATTAAAATTACAATGAGATGTCAGCAGAGTCGCCAAAATAAAAATTGACACTATCAAATACTGAAGATGTGGAACTTCCATTCGGTGCTGGGGGAGTGTAGAATGCCCAACACCATGGAAAAGTGGTAGTGTCTTTGAAATTTAGAGCCACAACCGTGCTATGACGTAACAATTCTGTTCCTCGGTATTTATTCTAGATGAAATAGGAACTTATGTCCACACACAGATCTGTGCACAGATGTTCAAGGCAGCTTTATCCATTATAACTTAAAATGGGAGATACTTCAGAGGTCCAGTAATAGGAGAAAAGAATCAAATTACCTTTTATCTCAATAAAAAAATTACCTCAATAAAAAAATTACTGGGAAATAAAACAAGTGAATCTCAAAATATTATGCTGAGGAAGAGACACCAAAGAGTACATATGGTATAACTCAATTCTAGAACATGCCAACAACCCTAACCATATCAGTGGCTGCTCCTTGTGGTGGAGGTGGGGGAGGAGCATTCAACTGGGAAGTAGCTCAAGGGAGATTTCTGACAGAAGTTCTGTGTTTTGATGTGCTTTCCTGAGGCTGGTGGGACAGTGAACTTAACGTCTGAAAACACTTGAAAATTACAACAAAAATAACAGGGTTTATAAGGTAAACAGGGTTAGGAAGAAACCACTAAAAAACATAAGCAACATTGTCACCAGAGTCTAGTAAATACAATCATTAAATTATTAGTACCCAGGAAGAGTACATGGATCACCCAGACATGCATCTCAGAAGGCCTCACAGAGATTAGAAATGCACAAATACAACAGAGCAGGAACCTTTAAATGGCACAACGCTGGTTGGGTGCTAAGAAAACCGCAGGTGGAAGTGGAACTCTCACACAGCAGGGAGAACAAGGAGAACAAGCCATCTGCCATGCACAGAGCTCTGCAAGGCTGGGGTTGAGCCTCTCTAGGGGGTGGGGGAGGCCCAGGTGCAAACACTTGTTTTGAATTTTCACAAAATAAAGCTGAAAGTGCTCCTGGTGCCCATTTGGCAGCCAAGCTAAGGGGTATTTTCCTTTCTTGCAGAGGTGATTGATCATTCTGTGCCTTCCAACCCAGATCCTATTTCCAAGAAGACAGTGAATGAAACAATAGAAATCCCCTCTTACACTAACATGATATTCAGCATTAACCAATAATCACAGAAGAGGTAATGCTCTGCATAGCGTATACCAACTCTGGGCAAGTGCTAGCCACCATACTGAACTTGCAGTTCTCAACTACATTGGTGGAAAAGGACGCTGAGACACAGAGAGGTAAAGTGACTGGCCCAACTTCACCTGGCAACGCTCTATGTAGAGTTTGAGTCAGGACAAAGGTTGGTTTAACTTCAAATCCCAGGCTCTTAAACTATTACACCACACTTCCTGGATTATTTCATGCATACCTACCTTTTTCATTGGGAAAATTTGGGCCCCTATCTCATCAAAGCAGTTGAAACAGCTATAATTGGCTCTGGTGTCCTCCTCAGACTTATCCTGACACCTGCTGTCTTTAACTGTGTCAGTCACCCAGGTCCCCCTTTGTCTCAATTCCCTCTTCTTTGTTTGCTCAGGACACATGACTGTCATCTTGCATCTATCCTCTAAACAGTAAAGTTCATGTGCAAATCATATGTTCAAATGAAAAATTATGAAACATATAAGCATCTTGGGATCTCTCCACAAGGAAATATTTATGGTTCCTAAAGGTAATTCCCTCATCTTCTATTAAATGAGTGACTCAATGAAGACTTCATGTTAGATACAACAAGAGATGGCAAATAGTAAAGGGATGATGGCTTGGATTAGATCAACTAGTCTGTTTCCTGTAGATAAGAAGTGCCTCAATGTGTTGTATGCATACCCTAGATCGAGAAACTTTTTAGATTCCCTTTTTAAAGGAAACCTGCCATTATAATCCAGTATAGCCTACATTAACAAGATAACTTAGGTATGAAGAAAGAAAACATAAAAGTAACCACTCAAGACATTTAATCATTCGAATGGCACACACACACTTCATGGAGGTGAGCAAGCACGCTGACCACTTCAAAACTCAGATCAGTCCTCGTGACAGTGAAAAACTTATACAGTACTATTTAGTCAACCCTCAGTTCAGAATTTTTAATCCAATGTCATAAACACCATCTCACTTCTAGTTTGTACACCTTGTGATTGGCCTGAACATTTGGACAAATGAACTTGATCCACAATTTGCTGAAGAAGATTCATGGATCAGAAAGCAATGGTTATAAACACTTTGTTTTTTAAAACTAGCCAGAGAGTTTCAGAAAAGCTAAGTAGGTTGAAATATTTTTCTTTTCTGACTCAGAATTAAAATGTCTGATTCAGAACTGAAGTAGCATGGGGTGGCAGTGGTTGTGGTGAACTGCACTTGGATGCATTTGTGATAACTGTCCCACCTCTGCTGTCCCTAGTCTATTGAGAATATGTGCCATACAGAGCAGTTTGAAAGCATGTGCTATCTAAATTTCCCTCTTCTCCCAAAGGATGACTTTTAAGGGATTAGAAAAAAACTTCATGTAAGGAAATGATCTTAGGAGCAAACTCCTGATGTGTATGCCTTCTTTGGACAGGAAAAAATCCAAACAAGTAAGGGATTTCAAAAATCCAGGCAGTTTATGATCAACTTGAGCTAGAAAGGAAGTGTCCACCCTTCTTAATCCAGGCAGAAAAAAAATCATGCATTCAACCCAGGACAACCTTCATATGTTGCTTTTAATATTTGATCTAATTATCCCCCTGAGGACAAACTGGAAAAACAAGAGGATTCACTTTGGGATAAGTTACAAAATTTGACTCTCCCAAGAAAGTGCTACAAGGAAATCATAGAGTGAGGGGACACATTCTTAGCAACCTATAAAATTATGGAGTATAATATTTAATCAAAAGATAAATATAACTGGGCCACAAGACTAGTCCTCCTAGTATCTAAAGCAGACATGCCTTAAACCAAATTTGAAATGCCTTATTTTTAATGCAACATGAACAGTTCTAATCACCAGGGAACCTTCTCCAGTGCCCTCTGAGCAATAATAAAATAATACTGACTGAAAGCATGCCTCATATTGCTGACAAGTGAATCAAAATAAACCCACACCTAAAATTATTGAAAGCTAGCAAGTTCATAAAGGTTTAAAAATAATAATAAAATGCTGAATAGCCACTGCTATTTCAAAAGTAGATAATTTCTTCAATTCTTAGGCAGTTCTCTTAGATAACAGTAGAAAGGGTCCAATAAATCCAAAACAAACACAAGCCTGAAATTTTTCATTTCTAGCTAACCTTAAGCTTATATTTAGTTGTTTATTACTCAAACCAAGTAACTTTCTATAAAAAGAACACTCACACTGCTAGAACAAGAAGCAGTTGGCTGATAAATGGCTAAATAAGATTTATGTTTACTGTACTTGTTTCTAGAATAAAACAGGTTTATAAATAACTTGACATTTGTAATTTGACAATTGTCTTCTCACATATATTCTTAGTAAATGCTTATGCACTAGTAGATAACACAGAAAGAAATGACAAATATTCCAAGTTTTAAAATGTAAAGTATGTATGTAAACTACCATTAACATTTTTAAATATTTTCACACAAACTTAATATTTGGGTACATAATGAATTCATAATTACTTTGCCCAATCTCCTACTTAGAATAAAATGAAGGAGTAGAGCCATTTCTACCATATGATGGACAAAACCTGATTAATAAATTCATGGTAGAATTTGCAAACAATTTTCAAGTTCAAATATTTCAATACACATAAGACTTCTTGTTTACTTTCAAAGATTTGAAAGTTTAATTTTAAAAGGAAAAAAAAAAAAGAAACCATCATGAACAAATCTAACTCACAACAAATAACCCAAACGGAAAGCTAACGTTAAATCCCTGTACCTAACCACTAGGCAGACTTCTCTAAGAGCCCCACAATCCTGCCCCCCACCAACCCTTCCCCAGGCATAGAGTCAGCAATAACACAGCGACTGTAATCTAGATCAATGGCTGTAGTCCCTTTGCCCCTGCCTTAGGGTGAAATACACTGGGGACATAAATGAATATTTGCTACTTACTTTTCAGTTTTCTTGTCTTCTCCTGAAGCTTCTGGCAAGTGTTCGATAACTCACTATTTATAGTTTGGAGGTTCCGTTGTTCTGAAATTGCTTCCTCTAATTTATGCAGTAAAGACTTAGTTTTTTCACTGGCAGAAGAGGCGGCCTGATCGCGAGCCTTAACCTGGATATGCACAGTGAACACTGGGTTTTAGCAGGGTAGCCAGGGAAGACAGCAATTGAGCGCTCACTCACATGCATGAAACTGAAAATGTGCTTTTCTTCTCAGGGAAGTGATAAGCGTCCTCTCCACTTCTGCTGTTGCTGTTTGCCTGGGCTTGGTGTGCCCGAGCTATTTCTACAGTGGTAGAAGTCCTGATATGTCAGGTTGCCTCCTTCTGCAAAGTCCCCTCTTTCATCATCAGGCTGTTGACACCGCCTCTTTTACAACTCCCCCCTTACTTCCTCCGCTTGCTGCCAGTCACTAGGGACTTAACTTCACAGTTCCTCTTTATTTTTTTTTTCTTTGTTCCGCCTTCATTTTTACTTCATGGTCTTAAGGACATCTGAGGAGACTCACCCCCTGAATCTAATGTAGTCAGGTCCACCCTACCTGCTCCTCTGCATCCTCCAGACGTTGGCTAGCTTCCAGGAGCTTCTGCCTGAGGATGACTTCCTGGTTGACAGCATCTTCTTGCAGCTGTTTGATGGCTCCTAGTTGTTTCTGACTGGAGTTTAAAGAAAAAAAAAGTCCAAACCACAAGCTGTCAGTGACATTTCAACTGAGAGTCACTCTGGGAAACCAACAAATTCAAACTCATAACTCCTCAGAGATCAGAGGAAAAAATGACGGTTTTTACATACATAGCAGTCCTTCACAAATACAGAAGTTCAAGCCTAGTGTATTGATCACCTAGCCTTGACTTTACAGCTGAGGACAATGTTCAGAGCACTTAGCCTTTGTGGCCTGCTGAGAAGATGGCTCTACAATGAGGTCAGGGTGACAGGTGCAATACTTATACTTCACAGTTAGACTTTAGCCTTTACAGAAAAGGGAAGAAAGAAGTGAGGGAGGGAAAGGAAACCAAAGAGAGCTTTGTCTCATGACACTATGCTTTCTCCTTAAGGGCTGACAATCGTGGTATACACAGGTGCCACTGGCACAGGAAGTCCACCCCAAATGGGGATGAAGCTGGCTGTGAACATTTCTGCTGCAGTTATCCCTTCTGTAGCCCTTCGCCACTTCTACCCTATTACAAATCTTGGGATTATTCTCACCCCTCATTTGGATCCAATACTAATCCCCAAAATATATACTAATGCATCTGTTCTCTATTAGTGATTGTTTAATCTGTACCACATGGCAACACATTGATGCTTATCTGGAAACAAAGTGACTTGAATAAGGACCTTATTCCCATTCTACATTGGTAAGAACCCAGCCGTGGTTACAAGAAGGACCACACCAAAGACAAGAAAGGTCTCACAAAATCATTTGCCATTATGGCACACAAACACCTAAACAACAACAACTAAAATGATTTAAATTGCCACACACTTTCTACTAAGCATTCTCCAATAGCTTATAGGCAGTGGTGGTTTTGTAGTAAGAACACTCAATAAATACACAGCAAATACACAATATCATTAAGTAGGCCTAATGTTGTACAGGTCTCTAAACCATATTCATTTTGCATAGCTGAAATTTTATACTTGTTGAATAGCAACTCCCCTATTCCCTCCCTCCAAGCTCTGGCAACTACCATTCTTCTCTGTTTCTACAGGTTTAACTATTTCTGATAGCTGGTGTAAGTGGAATAGTGCAATGTTTGTCCTGTGAGTAATTTATTTCACTTAGCAAAAGTTTTCCAGGTTCACAGTTATTGACAGATGTGGCATAATTCTCTTCTTTGACAAGGTTGGATAATATTCCTTGGTATATTCTTCATGCATTCATCCACTAAAAGACGCCTAGGTTGTCATAAGTAGGGCTGCAATGAGCATGCAAATGCAAATCTCTCTCCAACATCCTTACTTTAGTTCTTTTGGGTAAATATCAAGGAGTGGGGCTGTTGGATCATATGCTGGTTCTGTTTTTAATATTTTGAGGCACTTTTTTCATAGTGCCTATGTCATTTTACATTCACAAGAGAGTACAAGGGTTTCTCTACATCTTCAAAAGGCAACTTTTTTGTTTATAATAGCCATCTATGGGTGTGAGATGATATCCAATTGTGGATTTTATTTGCATTTCTTGAATGATTAGTAACGTTGACTATCTCTTCACATACCTGTTGGCTGTTTGTATGTCTTCTTTGGAGAAATGTCTACTCAAGCTCATTTTTTAAAAAATCAATGTTTTAAAAATTATTTTTGCTATATAGTTGAGTTTCTTATATATTTTGGATATTAAGCCCTCATGAGATATACAGTTTGTTAACTGTAGACTGTCTCTTTACAGAAAAGTTTCCATCTGCTGAAATCCCACATGTTCATTTTGTCTGTTGTTGCCTAGGCTTCTGGTGTCCTATCCAAGAAATTTTGTCATGATCAATGATTTATGAAGCTTCCCCCCCACCCCATTTTCTCATAGAATCTTTCAGCTCCAGATCACAGGTCTAAATTGACTGTCTGATTTCATTCTTCCTGCAGATATACAATATTCCCAACGTTATTTGTTGAAGAAAATATCCTTTCCCTGTTGTGTATTCTTTGCACTCAAATATATCTGGATTTATTTCTAGGCCGTTTTATTCTCTGGTCTCTGCATCTTCATGCCAGTACCATACTAGTCTAACCACTGTAACTTTGAAATCGATTTTGAAATGGGGAAGGATCATGCTTCTATCTTTGTTCCTCTTCTCAAGATTTTTTAGGCAATTCAGGGTCCTTTGCAGTTCCATATGAATTTTAGAATTGTTTTTTTCCATTTCTATAAAAAGTATTATTGGGATTTTTGCTGGTAATTGCACTAAGTCTATAAATTTCTTTGGCTATTTGGAATTTTAGAAATGTGAAGTCTTCCAATCCATAAACATATTTCCATTGATTTGTCTTTAATTTCTTTCGTCAATGTTTTCGGTTTTCCATACGAAAGTCTTCCACCTCCTTATTTAAATTTATTCCTAAGTATTTTATTCTTTCTGATGTAATTGTAAGTTTAGTTTTCTTTCAGATAGTCACTATTAACATATAGAATTTGATTTTTGTATGTTGACTTTATATCCTGAAATTTTATTGATTTTACTCTAGCAGGATTTTTTGTGGAATCATTAGAGTTTTCTACATATAAGATCAGGTCAACTACAGATAATCTCAGTCTTCCTTTTTGATTTTGATGCCTTTTGTTTTAAATGTTCTCAAACTTCTAGTACAATGCTGAATAGAAGTGATGAAAGTGGGCATCATTGCCTTGTTTCTGATATTAGAGAAAATGTTTTTCACTGTTAAATCTTAGCTGTGGGTTTTGTATACCTGACTTTTATGTTGGGTTAGTTTCCTTCAATTCCTAATTTGCTGTGTTTGCATGAAAGACAATTTTGTTAAATGCTTTTTCTGCACCTATAGAGATGATTGTGCAACATGTTTCATTGGTCAACACAGTATGCCACATGGATTGATTTGTATGTGTTGAACCATCCTTACACCCCAGGAATAAAGCCCGCTTGATAGTGTTGAATTTGGTTTGCTCATAATTCATCAAGAATATTGGACTGAGGGCTGGGGTTGTTGTTTAGTGGTAGAGTGCTTGCCTAGCATGTGTGAGGCATTGGGTTCGATTCTCAGCACCACATTTAATAAAATAAAGATCCATCAACAACTTAAAAAAAAAAAGGAATATTGGTCAGGGGTGATCTTAACATGTGTGTGTTTGGCTTTGGTATCAGGGTAATGCTGGCCTCATAAAATGCTGCTGCTGCTTCTTTTTTTTTTTTCTTAAAGGCAACATTTGTTAAGAGTTTCAGAAACACTAGCATTCAATCATTAATGTTTGGTAAAATCTCTACCTGGGCTTTTCTCTCTTGAGGTGTTTGATTACTGAACTTTTTTTTTTTTTTTTTTTTTTTAATGGTACTGGAGATTGAGCCCAGGGCGTGATGGCTAAAGGCAGTGCTCTGCCACTGAGCTGTATCTCCAGTTCATTCTTCTTACTAGTTATAGGTCTATTCACACTTATCTAATTCTGTCTCAGTAGATGGCATGTTTTATGAATTTATTAGTTTTCTTTTAACTTATCCAGTGTGTTGGCATAGAATTTTTTAATGATTCTTTGTATTCCCATGGCTTAAGTTATATCTCTCCTATTTCTGCACCTGAATTTTTTTTCTTACTAAGATTTGACAGGCTTTTTTCTCTTTTCAAAAATCCAATTCTTGGTTTTGTTGCTTTCTTATTTCTGCTATAATCTTTATTAATCCCTTACTTCTAACTTTGCACTTAAGTTGATCTTTTTCTAATTTACTGAGGTATAAATTTAGGTTACTTGAGACCTTTTTTCATGTGCTTATTTCTATAAATTTCCCTTAACATTGCTTTAGCTGCAACCCGAAGGTTTTTGCATACTCTTTGTTTTCATTTGTCTGAAGATGTTTTCTAACTTCTCTTTTGATTTCTTCATTCACCCATTGGTTGTTCAGGACTATGTTGTTAAATTTCCACGTTTGTGAATATTCTAGGTCTCCTTCTGCTTTAGATTTCTAATCTCATTCTATTTTTGAAAAAGAAATAGTACAATTTCAAAACTTCTTAAATTTGCTAGTACTTGTTTAGTAGTCTACTGCATGATCCATCGTGGAGAACATTCAATGTGCACATGAGAAGAAAGGATATTCTGTGGCAATTGAGTGGAATTTTCTCTGTTAGGTCCATTTGATCTGTAGCATTGTTCAAGTGTGACATTTCCTGATTGTTTCTGTGAGTGTTCTACTTATTATTGAAAGTGGAGGACTGAAGTCTCCTACTGTTATTGTATTGCTGTCTATTTGATTTCTCCCGGCAGTTCTGCCAGTGATTGCTTTATTTTTAGGTGCTCTGATGTTGGGTGCATAGACATTTATGATTATACCTTCCTGATGAATTGACCTTTTATCATTATATAACATCCTTGTCTCCAATGACAATTTTTTACTTAATCTATTTTGCCTAATGTAAATAGAATCATCCCTGTTCTTTTACCATTTGCATGCAATATTTTTTACCCTTGCACTCTCAGCCTATGGGTGCCCTTAAATCTAAATTGAGTCTGATAAGATAACATCCAAGTCACATTTTTAAAAAATTCTGTCACATTTTTTGTGGATATTCACTTGCATTTAATTATTGATAGGAAAGGACTTATTACCATGTCACCACTTTGTTATTTATTTTCAACATGTCTTACAATTCTTTTGACCCTCTCTTCCTCTTATTGTCTTCCTTTGAATTCTGTTAGATTGCTTTCTCCTTTTTTTGTGAATATCTTCTATAAGTATTTTTTGTTGTTATGAGTCTTACATAAAATCTTACCGCTACACAGTATTTTCAATCACATTCACTAGACTTTTACTTCTCTACACATTTTCATAACTGATCACAAGTTATATCTTTTTATATTATGTATTCATTAATATTTTATAGTTAAGTTACTTATACTTTTTTTTTTTTTTGATACTGAGGATTGCTTAACCACTGACCATATCCCAGCACGCCCCTTCCTTTTGAGACAGGGTCTCACTAAGTTGCCAAGGCTGATCTCAATCCTGTGATACTCCTGCCTCAGCCTCAGCTTTTGTCTGCCTGGGAAAGTCTGCCTCTTCTTCATTTTTAAGGACAGATTTGCTGGGTATAGTTTTCTTGCACTTTCAGCACTCTGAATATATCATCCTAGACCTTTCTGGCAGGATTTCTGCTGCAAAATCTAATAGGCTTATGTGATGAGTCCTTTTTTATCTTGATGTTTTTAACATTCTATCTTTGACTTTTAGCAATCTGATCATGTGTATGGATATGGACTTATTTGGGTTTATCTTATTGGCTGTCCATAAGGCCCCTTGGATCTGGATGTCCACTTCCTTCCTCATGTCTAGGAAGTGTTCTGGATATTATTTCTTTGAATAATCTTTGCTTTATCTTATATGAGGCCTACACTCTAAGGTATAGATAAAAAACAAGGGAGTGTTTCTCTCATTTCCTCTGGGATTCCAAAATGCACATATCATTCCGTTTGCTGGCATTCCATAAGCTTTGTTCACTCTGTATTCTTTTTACTTTTTACTCCTCTGACTGTATAATTTTCAATAACCTGTATTCTAGTTTACCAATCTTTTGACTTGATCTAGTATGCTGTTGAAAACCTCTAGCAATTTTTTTCAGCTCACTTATTGTATTTTTTAATGCTAAGATCTCTGTACTTTTTTATATTCTCTATCTTTCATTATAATTCTCACTTTGTTCATGCCTTATTCTCCTGTCCTCATTTAGCATCTTCATTATATTCTGTCTGATAAATCATGTTTTTATCTATCTATAGCTTAGAATAACCAGCTCTCTACAAGAGAAAACTCTTAGTCGGTGCAGGTAAAGGTCCTGGGGCATCTTAAACATTCATAACTAGTCCAGACCACTGTTTCAGTTCTTGGCAGTCCCCAGACATTTAGAATATAATGGATTCCTTCAGTACTCTGAGGCAGACAAGACAAAAGACAGTCTTCTGTTCTAGCTTCCCCAAACCCCAAAATACTGGATGGGTGGTCCGACTCTCTCATCCTTCTACTTTCAGGGAGTATTTGGGATCTGGGGACATTTTGCCTGATTGCTCTGCATTGAGCTGGGGACAAGGGACTCTGGAAAGTACCCACAAGGCTAGTTTTAACAGCCTATTTAATTTCAGTGCCCCATTCCCCAGGCATCTCAAGTATTCCAGGTCCCATCAGTACTCTGAGACAGGTGAGACAGAAGCCCTGGATAGTGGAGTATTGAACATGTGGTCTTACTCTCTCCTTCCCCCGAGAGAAGCCGAGAGCTTGGAGGTTTCCTTCCAATCATGATTCTGTGTGGCAATGGTATTATGGTGAGGCTGTCTAGAACTTTCCTACCGGTTTTGATGTGGCTGGTTTCATTCTAGCCCAGGGTGCCGGAGACTCTCATTCATTTCTGGGTTTCTTAGAAAGGGAATTTGTCCATGTATTATGGTTATGAATCAGTATGTCCTTGAGGAAGAGGAGGGTCTATGGCTTCCTATTTCATCATCTTGCTGATTTCATCACCTCTCTGGGTTGGTTTGTTTAAGATGTCAGTTTTATGTACTTTTTTCTTTTCCAGGAATAGCCTAAAGTCCTTCATGTTGCAAGATAAAGCAGAAGGACTTTATGAACCATCAGAAATGCATATTTAATAATATTAATATTTTCAATCTCTAATATTTCAACCTATAAGACAATGACATAATGGGTTTTATGAACCATAACAGTATTTGAAATAGCTTTTCAAAAAAAATTAGATGGTACCATCTGTTAAAGATATTCAACAGATGTCGAATCTTTGAAATTTTTTTCTCCCAAAGAAATTTTCATTATCGTGTTAAGAGGTATGTATATTAGCTTTGAGCATGTTTTTAAATCTAACATCTCTCCTTAATAACATGTACTAAGCTAAATCTTGATTTCTATACCAACCTCTGCCAATTCTGTTCATCCCAGACTTTGCCATCTAAATAGCATACCATGTATGCAGTTTTCAGACCCCAAACATCTAAGTCCAGGATGACTCTGCTATTTCTTTTATTCCCTCACATCTATTCTACCAGTACATTAGATCTGACCTGCCCTCAGATATAGTTTTCATCCAGTGATCTCTTACTACCTTCACAATATTGCCCTGGCCCACACTACACACCTCATCTGGGCTATTACAATGACTCTATGGTTCATTCTGTGGCTTTTTTCTTTTCTAACTCTGTGGCTGTTTTTGATCATGACTCAGTAAGTATCTTACCTTTCAACACATATACATACATTGCTGAAATAAGAATTTTATTCAACTCTACTTTCTCTTACTGGATGCAATGCATTCTGAAACTTTACATTTTTTTTTAACCACAAAGAGAAAAAAATGGGTCACAATCAAGCATACTGATTTTTCAGGATCTCTAAATGGTGATGTTTTATTGAAAAACAAAACAACTTCTTCCTGCTCTCCCTCTGTACTCTAAAGACAATTCTCCACCTGGCAGATCTTTCAGAAAACAGTTGTCTTGTCCACTCATAAATGGCTTCCTACCACATTCAGAATAAATTCCCGATTCATAAACATGAACTACAATTCTGCGTGTGCCCTGACCCCTGATTAAATCTCTGAGCCCATCTCCTGCCACTACCTTGCAGTGCAAACTTCTGGCTGCTGCTCAAGCACACCAAGCTCTTCCAGCCTTAGGGTCTCTGCACCAGCTGTCTCCAGGCTGAGGACACTACTGGATCGTCCCACAGCTCTCGTGCGCATATCACTCAGCTCTCTGACAGAACATTACCAGCCATTCCTTCTAAAGATAGGTCTTCCTGCCCCAACATTCTGTCTTATCTTGCTTTAATTGTCTTCACATCATTTGCTGCTTTCTGGCATTATTATAATTATATGTTTATTATTTGTGTTCCCCTACTACATGTTAGTTTCATGGAGGCAGAAATTTCTGTCTTATTTCCTACATTTTTCTGGCACCTAGGGGAGGAGAGTGGGGGCAGAAGCAGCAGCCTAGCAAAGGGCAGGCTTCCAGCACACATTCAGATGGCTGCTGTACGGATTACAACTTGCTTTCCTCACCAAGCCCTCTGAGAGCAGGTTTTCCTCCCACTGCCTCTCAGGATTCACTCAATTCCCTCCATCCCTCAACATTGGAACCTATGTGTCTCACAGCAAAATGGAAGTTTTCTCTTTCTCAATAGCCCTTGGTGGGGTGGGGGGTGGAAATCAACCTTTAATCAATATTCCCTCGCTCATTTAAAAAGACTTCTCTCTCATCCCCACAAAGTACTTCATGTTTCTTATCCATAATTAAAATTCAGCCAAATTATTTCAAGTAGGGCTCTATGCAGTTCTGTTTACAATTGTGTCCAGAAGGCATGGGATGGGCTGCAACTACCTTTGTGCAGGTAGGGAGTATTCTCTGAACTGCTAAATTCCCAGAATATGTTTAATGAATATTGTAGCAGATTTTAAGAAGGCAACAGTAGAGGATTAACAGTTGAAAGAACATAGGTTTTGAAGTCAGATACTCAGGTCTGAATGCCAGCCCTTGCTTAAATCCCAGCTGAGTGACTTGGGGCAAGTTAATAATCTCTAGAGATAAATAGCTGTCAAATTTTAGCACTATGTCCAGTCCAGTCATGTCTAGACAGATGAATCTACCATGATGAAACCAGACTGTTATGTGTATAGAGGATGGCATAGAGATGCACTCACTCAGAGAAGACCACAGTACAGGCCTCTTTCCAAATAGCTCTTTGTTGCCAAGTGGAATTTTAATGCTCCTCTTTTTAATGGAGATGGCATCTGGGAAGGAAGCTGCTTGTCCACTTAACCCACACCTCTTACCACCATGGGGAAGTCTGGGCTCCCTGCTCTTTGGGGAAAAGCAGATCTTTTTCACAAGAGTTCCTCCTGCTAGTAACCTCTCTGGTATCTACTTTCCTCTGTTTGCCACTTTCTGGCATTATTTTCTTTAAGCTTATTTTAACCTCTACCTACGCTTTTTACTTTGCTCAAGTGCAACATAAACCCATGTCCTTTTGTACTTTCAGAAAACATTTGTCAAGTGAATGCTAAGTGTGCTAGGTCTTAGCAACTGTATCGTGGTCAACAAAAGATATAATCACTGTCTTTGTTTCGTATGTGGTTTACAGGGTGTAAAATGTCAAGAATTTCCCCCATAATCATAACTGTTGAGATTAGAGGAAGGATAAGAAAGCAAGTTATTTTCATTTATTATTCTCTATTCCCTATGACTTCATGTAACTGAAATTTTGTTGAGTAGTACCCAATGCAACGCATTGTAAACCAGAGTGGAACGCAGCCCAATAAGGAAGGAGTCCACAGGCTGCCTTCAAGTTCTAACTTTCTGTTAGTAACCCAGGATTTGATCAGTTCACCTTACCTCTTTATGCCCCAGTCTTCTGTAAAAATAAGATTATTAAAGGCTGTCCATGACTCCTTCTAGTTAACAAATTTCTATACTCCATAATTCCAAATTCTTTCTCTACAGAAAAATAATTTATCATACTGGTTTTCTATAGATTTCAAGTTTATCATTTGCAATTGAAAACTACTGGTCAATTTCATACTACTTCCCAACTCAAGATCAAACAGAATGTCTGAAAAAGTGTTGTTTGAAATCAAGGAATACAACTTTGCAAAGGGCTAAATCCAAATCATCATCATGTCATGTACATAAAGCATGGGTTTCTTATATAAAAATGATCATCACCTGGAAAGAAATTCTTTTCTGAAATAAAAATAGTCCAGCCTGAATTTCTTCAAAGTCTCTATTAATTTGACAAATACTTTATCAAGATATTCTTTGTGATTTCTCAAGCTTTTCAGCATAAATATGCAAAGATTTAGCTTCTCTTCCATAATGTGTTTGAATTCCTATAAGAAAAGTCACAAAACAAACTCCAATATTCTACTATTAAACAAATGAAATATAAAATTCTATGGACATTCCCATCTCTATGCCATTCACAGCTATTGGACCCCAAAAGTACAACTCAATTCTCAATTGCTCAGAGGTGATTTATTAGTTGATTATCTTGATTTAACAATATGTATAAAGTGCCTGTCCGGTGGTTAAAACCCAAGTTTTACTTTATTTTTCTTAAGTAGATTTTTTTGACCATTCCACCAATCATCATGATTGTTCTAGAACATAGTTGGATAAAGTAATGCAATAAAAAAATCAATATTTGCTGATTATTATATTCAGAAGCAACTTTTTAAAAAGGTTAGATTGGAAAAGGATTTGAAAATAATATTCCAGAGTTTACTTTTTTAAACGTAACTTAGTAGGGGGTTGATGAATGCTAGGAAGTAGTCTGGTATCAAGAAGTAGAGCTACAGGGGCTGGGGTTGTAACTCAGTGAAAGAGCGCTTGCCTAGCATGTGTGAGGCACAGGGTTTGATCCCCAGCACACATAAACAAATTAATAAACAAAATAAAGGTATTGTGTTCATCTACAACTAAATAAATAAAGAAAGAAGTGGAGATACAGAGATTTCTTATGTGCTTCCTTTCTAATAAAGCTGGGAATAGCTAACTAAGATGTTCCCATTTTTCAACTATTCTGCTACTTCCTGAGAAAATAAAGTAGTTGGAGAATCAGGAAGAAGATTCTTTTTATACAATAATCATTCTACCAAAGCTAGAGAATTTTCATAGGCCAAGGTAAAAGCCAGGCTTAGACTAACCAGTTCTCTGGAAGAAACAAATAAAACATTTTTTTTCATTAAGTTGTCTTATTTATTCCTTCTCTTTCCTTACACTCCTGCTCACACATTCACCTTAACCCTCCCGCTCAACCACATATTCACACTCATTAAACTAAGATGGCAGAAGTCCACAATAGAGTCTTAGAAAATAGTACTGTTGTTACTGTACATAAGTATTACCTGAATTTCCATAGTGGAAGAAAAACCAGGAAAAAAAAATCACAGAACACTTACAGCAAGCTGCTTTGCCCACTTTTCTTTTGCAGTAATTTCTGGATTAGTTACCCACAGCAGGGAGCTGTGAAGGAAGGTTCCAATGTCAGAGACTTCTTCTTGCTTGGGGGCAGAAAAAGAATTCCACATCTTCAACTAGAAATTAAGGTCAAAGGCACGTACGTCTATCACATAGTAAGAATTAATTTAGGGCTGCGATCGTGGCTCAGTGGCAGAGCCCTTGCCTCGTAAGTATGAGGCACTGGGTTTGTTCCTCAGCACCACACCAAAATAAATAAATAAAGGTATTGTGTCCATCTAAAATTACTAAAAAAAAAAAAAAAATACTAACAAAAAGAATTAATTTAGACCAAAGTTCTACCATATAGGTAATTCAGGAAGACACTAGTTAAAGTAACCTTCTTAGGGAACATTCCCCAGTGAGTTCCCTTTTTCTGAAGAGGTGGCTATGGGTACATACTAACTCTTTTGGTGCACTGTATATACTGAGTAAGTACGAGCAGATCATTTTCCAGAACAAATCCTGTTCATTTTCTTTCTCCTTTCAAACAGAGTCAATCATTTTTGTTGATTTTTATCCTCCATCAAACTATACACTACCTCTAATAGGCAGGCTTTGTTGAAAAGGACTAGAAATACAAAGATAAAGATGTTATTTGATTTTTCCAATCATTTAGAATTCCCAGCAGGGAGAGGGGGGATCAAATTGGAGATATATGGGCCATTAATGAAAAGGAAATGAAGAGAAGGAAACTGTCCAATAGGTGCCTTGTCTTCAGCCCTTCAGTGTTAAAAATGAACCCGCAGGAAAAACAAGCTCATGACATCATACCCAAGATCACTTTGTTAGTCTTGACTGACCCAGAATTAAAAGATCAACTTCAGAATAGTTTGAGTATCTTCTCATCATAGGGTTAAGCTGGGTCTCAACAGCACACGATTGTTCTGAAACAACTGTACATGTGGATCCAGCAAATGCACTATAGGTCACTAATCTGCAGATATTCCTAGCCAGAGGGAAACGTCATGACACATGTATGTCACAAATACCAGCTTCTGAAGTGCAGCTGTGAACTCCACTCCCTTTTGTTCAGCCTCTGTTAGGACCAGCAGCATTCCTTGGTCTATCACTGTGTCCAGAGCCGACAAGCTGGGCACACTGCACTGCCACTCAGTGTCATTATTCTGAAACAATTAGCAAAATACCCACAACTGTTATCCTAATAAAAAATATTATTTTTATTTTATGAAAATGATACTTAAAGGTCAATGTAATTGTCATAAATTAGTTCTAAACAGTCTTATGGGATCCTCCTGCATCCTAAAAAAGAATGTGGACATCTTCTTTCTAAAATACCTGTACCTGAATATTTAGTTTTTTGAAAGGAAAGCAATTTATTTTTTGAAAGGAAAACAGCCTAGATGTTCTGCTGAGAGCTGTGTTCTTATAACATTTACATGTTGGTGGTTGAAACTTATGGCACCGATTTTAATACAGAAATAGAGAAAGGTAAATAATTTATAGGGTCAAAGCGGGAAGAATGTGCAATTAACCCGTTTAAAATTAGGTTTGTTCCTTTTGTCTCCCCCCCATTCATAGCAGGCATGCTCAGATGGTGTTTCACAAAGCACGCATGTTCCCCATGCTCCCAAAGCCCATCTCAGCCACATTTAAGATATATGACAACAACATATTTAGCTTTCTTTTTGCTGTCTGTTGGAAAGTGTCAAGGACTCTAATTTCCAGATTCCAGTAAGAAGGCAAGCTTCCTAACTCATCAGGGAGTAAACCTCAGCCAGGATTTTGCCAGCTGACAACCTCCTGTTGGGAAGTATAGAACTTTATGGGCTGGCATCTTGACATCATTATTATCTCAGAGGACTAGGGATAAGAAACACACAGCCATGGCAGATTTGCCACAGTTTCATTCAGTCTGGCAGTTTGGCTTGGTTTCAAAAGTACAGTGGAATGATGAGTATTTGAAACAGAATGTCACAAAAACACAGCTCTCAGCAGAACCTGCAGGGCTGTTGAGACGGCTTTGGATGAAGGCAGCATATGTTGCCCTTGCATCCTTGGCAGGAACAATTCAAACAGCATTTGCCCCAAAGACATTCTCCCTCTGCTTTCAAGGTCATATCACAGCTGTCAACAGAAGGACATTCTGACACAGCCATTATCCAGACGGGGAGAGACTAAAGCAGAGAAAAGAAAGCAATTGGCTAAATAAAGCATTTCCTAACATAACAAGCACAGAATTGGAAAATAAAAGGACTAAACATCTAGGAGAGCAACACTACTTTCAGATCCAAGAAGGCTTTTGAGTGTTTTCTTCCCATGTTGTAAAGAACTGGGTCTAACAAAGAATTTTTTTTAAATAATTCATTTTGCCATTTTAAATTAACTAGAACACATAAAAATTTTAGTTCCTGTTCATAATGTAATAACTGATACCATAAAATTGAGCTGGTATACTCTGGAAAGCATCATAGAGCTTCCTCAAAAACCTAGGATTGGAACCACCATATGACCCACCTATCCCAATCCTTGGTATTTATCCAAAAGAACTATGATCAGCACTACAGTGATATAGCTACATCAATGTTTATAGCAGCTCAATTCTCCATAACCAAGTTATACAATCATACCAGATGCCTGTCAATAGATGAATGGATTAAGAAAATGTGGTGTATGTATGGCATTTGCCAGTAAATGGATGGAAATGGAGAATATATCCAACTAAATGAAATAAGCCATAGACTCAGAAAAATCAAGGGTTAAACATCTTCTCTCATGTGTGGAAGCTAGAGCAAAGTAAGGGAAAAGTGTATGTATGAGGCGGTGTTGGGGGTGGATAAGTTATCATTAAGGATAGAGGGAAGACCAGTGGAATAGGATACTGAGGGGGAGAAGAGGAGACAGGAAAGAGGAAAAAATATGAAATAAAATTAACAAAATCATGCTATGTGCATTTATAAATATATATAAAGGAAAAATTCCCTGTGGTATATGTAGAAAGTACCTATCCAATATAAATAAATGAGCTAAAGGAAGATCAGGAGGAGGAGGAGGAGGAGGAGGAGAATGGGAGAGGGAGTGGTAGGGATAGTGATTAAAATCAAATTCTATGACTGTAGGATTTTGTCAAAACAAACCTAACTACCATGTACAACTATAAAGCTTTAATTTAAAAAAAAGTGATTGGTTCAATTAAAGCAAAGAAATTGGTATCACTTCTGGACATCTTAGTGTTTGGTATATACACATACTTTAAGGGCTTTAGAAAATGTGAAAAAAAAAGATTACTTCATGGATTCTACTGCTACATTTATGATCCTAGGCTAGAGATCAGGGCAGGTAGATGATCTTGAAAAGACTGAGAATATAAAGATTTCACTGAACACACACATCCAAAAACCTGGGCTAGCCTTGCTAGACTTAGGCCATTACTTAGAAATGGTTTCCCCCCCCCCAGGCTAAAAGGTTTTAGACTTGAATTCTATAAACTCTCAGCAGATATGTTCCAAATATTCTTGGACAGTCACTTAATAGTAGCTACATAGCTTACATAATCTCCCTCTGATTAGAATGACTTACCTCTGCAGACTGAGCTAGAATGAGCTCATAATGTAAAGATTTTTGTCCTTCAGAGACCACCTCATTGTGCTCTCCACTGACATTCAGCTGGATCCCATTTCTTAGAAAAAAAAAAACAAGTGGTCCAGTCAGGTGCCTCCAACATTATGTTTGCAGTCATCAAAACAGGGCTCATTTATCACCAATAAGTGCCCATGGTAGTCAAGGACTGTACAAGGGGCTCAAGGTGGAGAGAGAAGAGAGATCTATACTCCAGGAACTGAAGGCTAGTGACTCCAAGAGGTCCCAAACAAGTGGGCCACAGTTAAGTACTGAAACCAGCACTTAAAACATAAAATGTCACTAAAACATCTAGATTTCTGGCTTTCCTTCCACAATCGGAAGATGTGGGCACACAGGGTTCATAGAGCCTTGATAAAACAATTAGCTGGAGCTAGGCAGAGTTGCTGCCTTTGCCTTTTGTGTTGGCAATGCCCCTTTCTCACTGCCATTCACATACCATAGGCGTGTGCACTCACCCACTGGCTTTACTGGTGTTTGTAATCTGAGTGCCTGTGCATTCTGGAGCAGCATATTACACACTTCAGAAACAATGGTTATCACAGGGAATAATGTGTGTCAGGAAAGAGGTAAGAACAATTTGCCGTGCTTGCCCCCTGGTATTTGGAGGTGGAGCCTTTGGGAGGTACTAGCATCGTAGGGGTAAAGTATTTATGAATGGGATCAGTGCCCTTGTAAGATGCCAGAGAATTAGTTAGCTCTCTTTTCTCCACATGAAGATAGAAGAATGAAAAGCCCTCACTAGAACCAACCCTGATGGCACCCTAATCTTCGACTTCCAGCCTCCAGAACCATGAGAAATGAGTGTTTGCTGCTGAAGACACCCAGTCCGTGGTGTTTTCTTATAGCAATCCAAATTGACTGAAGTCAGGAAGGGTCACAGAAAACTGGTGAAGAAGCTCCCCTGGAGAAAGGGAAAGAGAGAGCATACACAGGTGCCAAAGAACAAAGTGGGGCGTCACAAAGCACTGCATGCAGGTCAGGGGACCATGGCACAAGATAGAAGGCTGGCGAGGGTGGATCCTACTTACAGGACAAGTTCTTGCTGCAAGTGCTCTAACTCTTGAGCCAGTTTATTTTTATCACCTTGTAAATTCTGGAAGCAGAAATGTTAGGCTGTTTATGTTGCTCTAGTGGGAACTTATATTTAACAGCTCTGCTTTGCAAGTTGTGTAATTATGGCATACCTCTATCACACTTCTATACTCTGTGATGGTCAACTTCAGCTCTTCTATGCTTAAATTCTTCTGAGAAATAGAAAGTGAATTAATAGCAAAACAAAAAAAAAAAGCGTGGGAGTGGGGCAGTGAGTCCACCAGTCCACTTGCATCATCAATGCAAGCCAAAAAATAGTAAAGACCCAATCATCATGATATTTTCTATCAATCTTGCTATTTGAAAACAGAACCAATCAATGTTTGGGATTAAAAAACATATAAGTGGAGGGACAATAAGGCAACTTTATCTAATAAGTGTCATTATGTTCTGTTTGTCTGGTTCAGTGAAATCAAATCTCAAAAGTTGATTCTTAACTGTAATGATGATGATGCCATTAAAGAAAAGAAAATCTTTATGTGAAAGTGACCAATGAATTACTAAGTCATCCAACTTGCTCCAGTTCAAATAATACCTCAATTAACATCACTGATATTGCAAGATAAAAAGCCAGCATTCCTCCCTCACAAACACATTTTTGTGAAGTATCTTCAGAAAAATCTTAGGACCATAATAACAAAATCAGATTTTTCCTAGGGGTGAAGTTACAAAAATGACCATTTTCCTCACAATTTGGAGAAAGCTAGTCAATCGCACAGGATTCTCAAAAGGAAGGGATAATACCAACCTTCTGCATAGTTGCATCTTTATTAAGCAACATATTTTCGTATGTGTGCAATTGCATCTGAAAAGAAACAAATTTAAGGAAGGTCATTGGGACATTGTTTTGTGAAAGGACCGTGCCATAAAATCATTACAGTAAGGCAGACATGTTTCTGAAGCATGTATTTTTCACTTTATAACAAAGTTTCATATCCAGCCTTATAACCCTAAAGGCAGAGGTCACTGTCCTCACTTCAACAGTGAGGAAGCCAAAGTTCAGCACTATTCAGACTCGCCCAAGGCCACCATCAGTGGCAGAGCTGAGCCTAGAATGTGAGTTCAAGCTTCAGAGACGTGCCCTTCCCTCTGTTCCACACGAGAGGATGTAAAAAGTTTTGACTTTTTTTGTGAAAATGAAAATCTAGAACAGAACAGATTTCATGAGAACATATAGAAAAGTCTTCTTTTAAAAACAATTTTAAAATGTTCCAAGATTCCTTTTAGCAAAGTGAATATCAAGAATACATCAATTTCTTAAAACCAAAAGCAAACTTGCCAGCATACACTTCTAAATATAATGGAATTGACAAATACATATAAACTAAATTAAGAGCCTGGAAAAATAACTGGCAAAGCCAGAAGCAGCATCACCATCCTAATTATACACGTTGGATTTCTCGCTATAGTTCTAACAGTATTTTCACAAAATCCTCCAAATTAAAACAAAAACAAAACTTGTAAAATAAGTAGAGATTTCATATCCATTTAACAGGTGACAACTTAAGACAAGGAAGTCAACGATTTGCTTAACATTATAAAGCTTTTAAGTAGAAAAGACAGGATCTGAACCCATGTCTTTGGCTCTTTCTACTGTTTATCACAGTTGCAATTTCAAAGTAGCCGTTCCTAGTGTAGAATTAATTTTAATGTCTAAATTATAACAGCTATAATATATGCCTCTGCATGTACACACACAGAGAAAACTTGAAAATGACACATAGATAAGAAATAAGTATATCATTTCAAACAATGAAAAATAATGTTCAAATAAACCACTGAGATGATGATGACATATATTAATGAATTTGTTGACAGGTTCCTTCCATTTCCTGATAAGAATATATGGTAGATAACAAAAGTATGTACTAAACAGACTTTACAGACATAAGATATTTTTGTAAGGTACAGTTTCTTAATCAGGGAGCAATTTTTCCTATTTCTCATTTTCTGCGTTAAGAATATATAATATCTGAAATTTTCCCTGACTTAAGGATTTTAAAAATCAGAAGCTATTAAATTAGAAATTGCACTATACTTAAAAAGATAAATAGCAAGTGTTGGCAAGAAGGCAGAGAAGTGTGCATCCTTATACACTGCTGGTGAAATGTATAATGGTGAAGACACTTTGGAAAATGGTCTGGCAGCTACTACAAAGGCTAAACATAGCTGGTTGTGGTGGTGCACACCTTAATCTCAGCAGCTCAGGAGGCTGAGGCAGGAGGATGTTGAATTCAAAGCCAGCCTTAGCAAAAGTGAGATGTTAAAGCAACTCAGTGAGACCCTGGCTCTAAATAAAATATAAAATAAGGCTGGGGAAGTTGCTCAGTGGTTGAATGCCCCCGAGTTCAATCCCCAGTACAAAAAAAAAAAAAAAAGTTAAAGAATCACCACATGATCCATTAATTCCACTCCCAGGTAAATAATAAAGAGAAGTGAAAATATAGGTCAATAAATATATACACAAATTTTCATAATAGTACCAAAATAGAAATGGCTCAAATGTCCATCAACTGATGAACATACAAACAAAATATGGTATATCCATACAATAAAGTATTATTCAACAATAAAAATAGAGTACTTGACATATGGAATACTGATAACATGGATGAACTCTGAAAACATTATACTAAGTGAAAGAAGCCAATCATAATAGAACATACATTGTATGATTCCATTTATATATGAAATGTCCAGAGCAGACAAATCTAGAGAGACAGAAAATAGATTTAGTGGTTGCCTAGGACCGAAATAACTGTAAAAAAAAAGGTTTATTTTGGGGTGATGAAATGCTTTAAGCTTAATTTTGCTTATGGTTATACAATTCTGAATATACTAAAAACCACTGATATGTATACTTCAAGTGGATGACTTTTGTGGCAGATGAATTATGTAACAGCTGTTACCAAAAAATGAGAAAAAGAAACCGCCTTTTATATAAATAATTCAGACATTCCAAGGAGTGCAAATTTCAGAATTATAACCACAGGTTATTGTGTCATTGAGTCAAATACACTGGCATAGAATAATATTGATTTGACAGAAGAAAATTTTTACCAGTATTTGAGAAGTGCTTACTTGATGCTCTGTCTCAATTTTAGATAATTCCTCAATCTTCTTTTCCAGTTTATCCATATCTATCATGTTCTTAATATTCTAATATAAAAGAAGAGGGTATTCTTAGATTTGGCACCAAGGAAAATAAAAATCTCACAGTCAGTGACTTTTAGCAAGTGGTATTTTCACCATTAGCATTGTAATCCATCTTAAACTGAGACACAAAAGTTGATATGCTCTAGAGACAGCATGATCCTTTGAACACAACCATCGTGGATATATGCATTTCTATCCCCCACTCTACCTCAGCCACTTGCTCTCACAGTCATAGCTTCAAATTTGTTATTGCCAGTTAACCATGACCTTGTGATGTTTGACTGCAAGCATCTCACTTTTCAATCACCACCTCTTGGCTTTCCAGATTACCTCCTCCAGCACTAACAAACCTTCCCCATGGAACTTGCTATCCATGGATCTTACGGCCTTTTCATTATCCTTAAAACTTTCCATGAACTTAGAACCTCTTTACCCAATTTAAATTCTTTTACACTCAATCATTATAATCCCTACTTTCCACATGCTCAGTTCCCTTGCCCACCCCTTGGGTCTCAGCATTAAAAGAGCTTGCCATTCACCCCAGGTCAACTGCTTTCCAGTAACTATGGTGAAAGAATGAGTCAATAGGCTGGTCACAAGTTCATGACCTTTAGCCTCCATGTCTTCTGTGATAAAATCATATAATCCTGGTATATTCACACTGCCATTGCCAAAATCAAGGGTTGGCAAATGATGGCCACCTCTCATGGTCCAAAGGCCAAACCTGGATGATCACTTCTCTGTAAATTTGAGCCCAACTATCCCCATTTGTTCACACATTCACTATAGCTGCTTTCACAGTACACAGGCAGAGGTAAGATTTGCATAAAGGCCCAAAGATGGCAAAACCTAAAGATATTACTATATGGTCCTCTATTAAAAAAAAAAAAATCCAACCCCCAGGCTATTTTATCCCTTCCCTTTCCTAAAACTTCCAATACCTCCCCCAGCAACCTTCCTCTCAGGGAATGATTTTGTTTTGTATTTCACTGAGACATTATAAATAATCAGGAGACAGTTTCCATATTTCCTGAACATACAATAAATATATTTGGCTGCATTATATAGCATTTCCTGATTTGAACAATTGTGTCCCACACCACTATTACTGCTTCAATCAAAGCCCCCACTAGTCTTGACTGGATCACTTCAAGCTTCTAATTAGTTTGCTGGCTTTTTTATTGGCTCCACTACAGTAGGTTATAGACCCAGCAATGAGAATTATCTTCTTAAAAACAAACTAGATTATATTATTCATTTACTCAAAACCCTCCAATAGCTGCCATCTCTGTGTTTTAAAAAATGTAATAAAATTAAACACCAGAGTCCTTACAGTACCTGCGTAAGGCCCTGTGCATCTGGCTACCTGCAGCTCTCGGCCCACATCTCTTGCCACTCGTTCACTCTGCTCCAAACACACTGACCTTGATGCCCTCCAAAACAGCAGGCAGGCTGCAGCTGCAGAACCTGGAAAGTGTGCTGCTTCCTCTGCCTGGAATGCTTTCACAGGTAAGCCTCCTTTCCAGTTTTTAACCAAAGCCTTAATTTTGCAATGCTGCTTTTCTGGAACACGTAATTTAAATTGTACTCCCCTTTCTCTCAATTCTGTTTGCCTTTCTTTTCTCCATAGCAATCATTGCCATTAAAGACACAAGTTCTACATGAGCTTTTTTGCTAAGTCTGCATACTCAGCATTTTGAATGAAACCTACACATAGAAGACTCCCAACATATATGGTGAAAGAATCTGGGCCACTATTCAAACCATTTTTGCCATTATACTTCACATGGTCACAAATTTTTGCCTCCTAAAGGAATCTTGATTGGCAGGGTTATTTGTATGACTATGCTACTATACATCAACATTTGCAAGACTACCTCATGATGAAGAGGTTTAAATCTTCCACCTCAATTCTAAACTAGTTTCGAACAATTCTTCAATGTTGTCACTCATTTAGGTACAAGAAGATAAAACTCTTACATTAGGAGTTAATTGGAAAGGACTAGTTTCAGAAATGTCTGGTCTCACAGGTGTAACAATTCTGAGTGTGATGTAGGATTCTTTACAGTTTAATTATTCTTTTATAATCTATTATGAATTTGTTTAATATCCGCATGACTTGTATTTTCACTCTCTAGGCCAGTCATCATGGCTTAATAAATGCTTGATAACCTCATATAAAACTGAAACAAACAAAATTTTACATAATACTTGATATTCAAAAGATATATACAGGGAACTTTTCCCTCTAAAATAGAAATTCACTAGTGTTTTGTTCTTTCAATGCTTTAACTCTTTACTTAAAAATACAAAGAATTATACTTTTTTCCAGAGATTATATAATATGCATGATTAAAAAAATTGCTTCATATCAATTATCTTAATCTCCAAAACAACACTGTGGAATAAATATTTTTAGTCCAGGAAAAAAAACCAGTTTTCCCAAGGTGGTGTTTTCAATGAATTTAAGATCTTGATGTAAGACTCAAGAATCTTTCTACCTCATTCAAGGTAATAGAATATTTTCAGAAAACTTCATGCTTTCCTTCTTGATTTGGGTTTTTAAGATGAGCTCATTTAATTCTACCTTAAATCTGAATTTCTTAAATCCCACTTTTCCATGGACATTTGCAAATGTAATAAGACACCTCTGCCCTGACATGAAAATCCTTCTACTTTTCTCGACTTATAACATGACACATCACCTACTTTTGGGCCCAGAGGGACCTGAAGCCACATGATTCTTTATTTAACTCATGGTGTTAACCCATGATCATATGATTTCCATATGTTTACCTAAGCCTGTGTTTAATGATTTCAACACACCTCTTCCTGTAGAATCTTAATCTTAAGAATCAGAGCCTGGTTTTCTGTCTCCTGAAAAGAAAAATTAGAATTATTTAAGAATTTTATGAAAGTTCCACATATTTACCTCTAAGGGCATTAACACTCTTTTCCTTTATCAACTTTAAATTTAAATGTGGCATTCATATGTCACAATTGAGTACAGTCTAAAAATATTTTCAATATGGGGGTCAAGCCTTGGCTTGCAGTTTCTTGAGGAACTGAAAGTAGTTAGTCTTCTCCCTAATTCACAGGAATAGTAGTTAAGGAGAAAAAGATAAAAAAACTAAAAAAGGAACAACCTGGCTTCTTTCCTTTCTACATTAGCACCATTCTTTTATGATAGATAGCTGCCAACACAACTAGTTAAACTGTTCCTTGAAACCACAACGAGTTTCAGCTTTCTCTCTGAAGCTATAGATATTCCCAGATTCAATGTTACCACAACATGTGAACATCAGAAACTTCTATAATTAACAGTCTCAAATTCAGAAGTATCAGAAGAAAGACTATTCCAGGATGGGATATTTATAAAATGTTAACAGTAAATCTTGTGGGTGGGTTAAGGTAAGGACTTTGTGGAATTTTATTCCTTGTTAATATGCATTTCTTTGTTTATAAAAATAAAATGAACAAGAATTGCTTTTATAACAAGAGAAAAACATCTCAGGCTAGAATTTCACTGATAAAAGAATATAGGAACACACAAGCACACACACCATGTTCTTGGCATCAGAAGACTGGAGTTCAATTTTATACCATTTATTACACAATTAACTGAGGCATCGAGACATACCTGGACTTTATCAATTTAGTTCATTTTTAAAAGATATGAAGATATAGCAACTTCTTTTTCTATCCCACAGAATTTCTATGATTACCAATGAGGTAAAATAGTAAAACTCCTGTCAAAATTACAAAACACTACAGAATGCAAAGAATTAGGATTATATATCTAGGACTCTGCACTTTTACCAATAGTAGTTAACGTTAATGAGACCTAAGAAGAAAAGGATATTATGATACATGTGTTAAGCTTATCTATCCCTCCTAGTCCTAGTGTAGGTAGGACAGTCATCTCTGTGTATCTAGGGGGACCCTGAGGCTTAGAGTAGTTCAATGGCTTGTCTAGAGTCACACGGAGTTGGGGCTTGAACACAGGCAGTCTCACTCCCCAGGGCGCTCTTAATCATTTCCCCTTGTTGCCTCTAGTTTGGAGACCCCCAGTGGTCCCATACTGAGTCTTCCCTATAAGGCACTCAGACTCTCAGTCACAAAGGAAATAATACCCAGTGAGTCTGGTCCTCACATCTTCCTACCAGGACCAGAGCTAAGCTAAATGAAGCAGTGCATGTTGTGAGAGGTCAAAGTGTTGACCCAGGCTGGAAACCAAGCCTCCCAAAGACTTACAGACTCTAAAAACTGCTTTTTGACAAATATCTAAAGAACCAATTAGTGTGAGTGACTTTCAGCTGCCTTCACCATCATCAGTAATGCTAGAATTTATCAGGATTTTGAAGATTATTACCAATGCTAAAATCCTCAGTAAAAATGATCATTTCTCTGGTATCTGAGCTAAAGCTTGGTTGGAATGATTTCTTGCTCTGAAATTTCAGGACTGTGCTTATTTAGTGGAAGGAAGGACCTACGAAGTTTCTCATTAGCCTGGAAGTCCTGAGAGAACTAAGAAAAAGCTGAAAGTTTGGCAGAATTTTTTTTTAATTCAACTGTTTTTTGTTTTGTTTTGTTTTTGCATCACTTCATTTTGTTTTATGAACTCCCCATCAGCCTTGGGAGACATTCTAGAGATTATCTGGATCTTTATAACCCATATGAATATAATAAACACTTATAAAATTTAATCTTGATTGAAAAGTAATTTTTAATCCTACTTGCCTATAACTTTTCTAAGTTTTCACCAATTCATTTATCAAATTATTGTCTTTTTTTTTTGCCCCAAAACAAACCCTCTTAAACTTTAGTTATGTAAACTATGTACCAATCTCACAGTACTTGATGACTTACTAATTGTTTTTTCTGGGCTAAAATTAAGGCCTTCTCCTCTTCTGAAGCATTCATACTAATTTTCAGTTCCTCCAGTTCTTCTTTTAACCGACTTGTTCTCATAATAGCTTGGTGGGCACTGTGGGGGTGGGGGAAAGACAAGAGCAAAACCTCAAATATAACTGTCAAAGACACAAAGGAAAGTCAAGAACTAATTTTGGACCCAAGCTAAAAACCACTAAAGACTTAAATCAGATACCAATAATAATAAAAATACACCTTCTGATTGTTCAGTCCTTGGAAAAGCAACAAAATTAACAAGAGTATAATGGGAGAGGGGGAATAAAAGAAATACAAATATATTCCTAAAACTAAAGATTTAGAAAATTCCTTTGAAACCCATCATTGGCTAAACAACATGGTTCTTTCCTCCTCCTAAATAGATGTAATATTAGTTAATGCAAATTTTGCAAGTATTTACTGAATACTACTACATTCCAGGTGTTGTACCCTGTATGAGGGCTATAATGGAAGACAAGAGATATGTGGTCTTTGTCCTTAGAGACCTTACATACTGTGGTGGAGGTGAACAGCCAAACAAATAATCGCCACAAGTCTCTACACACTATATTCCACAGGGAAATCTATTGCAGTATTTGTCATAATAGAAAAAATTGGAAACAACCTAGATGACCACCACCAGGAAACAGATTTAAAGGAATGTTGGTAATCCATGCCATGGAATCACCTATTTGCATCTCTCATTTGATTATAAACTGTCTCTGAGGGAGGTATATTTTTCTTACTAAGGAATTGCATTGATAGCTAAACTATGGAACCAACCTAGATGACCTTCAACAGATGAATGGATAAAGAAAATGTGGTATATATACTCAATGGAATATTACTCAGCTTTAAAGAAGAGTAAAATTATTGAATTTGCTGGTAAATGGATGGAACTGGAGAATATCATGCTAAGTGAAATAAGCCATTCCCAAAGAACCAAAGCCAAATGTTTTCACTGATATGTGGATGCTAATTCATAAGAGCAGGGTGGGGGAGAATAGAGGTACTTTGGATTACACAGAGGGGAATGAAGGGAGGGGAGGGAGTATGGGGGTAGGAATGATAGTAGAATGAGTCAGACATTATTACTGTATGTGCATATATGATTACATGACCCGTGTAACTCCACATCATATACAACCAGACAAATGAGAAGTTACACTGCATTTACTTATGATGTGTCAAAATGCATTCTACTGTCATAGTATAACTAATTAGAACAAATAAAAATTAAAATTTAAAAAAAGGAATTGCATTGATCATTTAGCAAATTTTTGAGCTCTAAATCTGTGCCAGATGTTGCACGGACACTAAAGAAGGAAAAATTATACTCCGTTGTGTGAATGTACCATTCACTGAGTTTATAGTCTACTATGGTAAACAGTTATAGTTACCATACAATGCAATAAGAACCAAGGCTAGGGTAGATCCAATTTCTGTGAGCACCGCATAAAAGGCAGATAACTTAGGCAGTGAAAGAGTGTATGTTTTGCACAAGTAAAAATTCATCAAGGGTCTACAGGCAGTTAGATATTGTTACAGTATAAGGTAGAAAATGGGAAGCAGAGGCTAGGTAGCAGAGCCCCATCACGAAAGGCTTTGTAAACTGGCAAAGGAATTTAGATCTTTATCCTAATTGCAACATGGATCCGTCCAAGTGTTTAAAGCAGAGGCATGATGTGGTTAAACTGGCATCTGCAAAGAGAATTCCTGCCAGCATGGCACATGTCTTTGAGAAAACAGGAAACCTAGCCAGAAGACTGTTGTGGTGACCCAGGTGAAAGACAATGCTGGCTTGAATTACATGGCAGATGCAAAAGTAGGCAGAAGTCAATCTATTGAAGAGATACATTCTACTGTCATGTATAACTAATTAGAACAAATAAAAATAAAATTTAAAAAAGGCATTGTATTTATCATTTAGATACAAAGTTGATAAAATTAATCGAGTTTGTTATTGATGTAAAAAGGAAGAATGAGGGAGGAAAAAAATTAAAGAATGATTTCTGGTTATAAGCAATGCACAATATCAAAATTAAGCAGTGAAAGCCCAAAGGAACCAAGCTGTTTGTAAAGGATTAGAGGTAGGAGAAAAGGGGTGATGCCTGGCTCAATTTAACAATGACTGACTGCCACCAGATTCTCTGGTCTTCCTGTTCATTCTGAGTTATTCAAATCTTTTCCTAACATGTTTCTCGACTATGCAAGTTAAATGCAGACAGTTTCTAGTGCTTGCAACCAAAACTCTGACTGGCACACTCCTTCAAGGCATAGGTTTTTCCTTTCAAAAAACAAATTTGAATTATATGTTAATAAATAATAAGTAAGCTAATTGTGGAGAAAACAAGTATGTCCATACATACACAGAGTATGTACACATGTATACATGCATAACACATACATTGGTATTCTCATCCTCAAAACTTTTGACCTGATCTAGTCTAGTCCAGCCAAAGTTTTTGAGGGTGAGAATAACTATGGCTACAGTACTTTATTGTCATTCCAAGTTAACCTAGAAGTTCACTGTTCAAGACTTTAGCACTTAAAACTGTAAACAGTCTTTATAAGATCTGTTGCTTTTTTCTTGACCATCAAGCATCACCCCCAACCCATGTCACAGTGTTGAACACTTTTTCCTGGTATGTCTCTTATGTACTTTGTCCCTTTTTATCTTAAGTTAAGCCACAAGTTTTCATGTCTTATCATCCTTATAGGCTGTAGGAACCTCAAGGGCACATTTTAAATCTGGATCACCCATGAATCTCTGATGGTATATAGCATGGGACTTTGCATAGAATAAGATGATAACTGACCCATAGAATGGTTTGGACAAATGCATCCTTGGTCCATAAGTCTTCTGTATCTGATGATATCAATAATAGAACATCATTGCTAGAAATGAACTGACAAATATCTCTGGTGGGAATGTAAAATGGAATACTTTTTATGCAAAATAGTTTGGTGTTTTCTCGAAATGCTAAACATAGGTGACTACATGCCACAGCAGTTCCACTCCTACACATATACCAAAGAGAACGGAAAACATACGTATACACAAAAATCTGTACACAGATGTTCAAGGCTATCTTAGTCAAAATAACCAAAAAGTATAAATAAGTCCATCATCTGAAGAATGGAAAAAAATGTGGTATATCTATATAGAAGAACACTCTGCCAAGAAAAGCCATGAAACAGTGATACCACCACCAGAAGAATGAATCTGGAAAGCACATGCCAAGTCAAGGAAGCCAAAAATGAAGGTTCCATTTATGTGAAATGTCCAGAATAGGACAAAAACACAAAGTAGATTAGAAGTGGCCAGGAGCAAGTAAATAGGAGTGACTGTTAATGAACATTTGGTTTCTTTTCTGAATGTTGAAAATAGTCTTGAATTAGATAATAGTAATGACTGCACAATCTTCTGAATATGCTGAAAACACAGAATTTCACACTTTTAATAGATGAATTTTAGGACCTTGACTTTTATATCAATAAAAGTTTGAAAAATAAAACTAAAAGCCACCAGTGTGCAACGCCCCGCTGTGGCCCACCTTTTTATCTGAAGGCGCAATTCAGAGCAATCATCTGCTAACTGGTTGTTAGCTTCTTCCAAGGTTTCTAATGCCAACTTAACCCTGTGATTTTCCTCTTCCAATTTCTGTTTGTTGAAATGTAGGTCTGCTACGTAGGTGATGAAATCAGACATCTCTCTGCAGGTGAAAGAATTAATGAGAATAATCTTCAACATCTCTGCTCTTTTCCAATCAGAAAAAAAGGCATACAGTTAAGCCCAAACAGGCTTCAATGTGCTTATGAAGTATTCTACTTTACCCTCATCACCGTCATCACAAAAGTAGTTACTCATACAATAAGTATTTACTCAAACATCTATACTCCAATAGCAAAGATTTTTCCACAATTATCAGGCATTCAGTATTTGCCATTTGTGAAATCAACTTTCCACAGCTTGATTTCTTTCTTTCCACCTCCCTGCCAGCATTTGCCTCTTTCTACATCAAAGTGTTTTCTGTTTCCACATGGGATATGGAAAATCCTGAACTTTTAAAATATAATGCATATTCATTTGAAGGATCTCAGCAGGTTTCAGCAGGCCTTTAACTAGGAAACAACTCCTAGATCTTACATGTGGCCTGTAACCACAACGTAGTACTTGTCTTTCCTATTATTTCGTATAGCTCATTAATATATGTTTGACTCTTGCCCCCAACATCAGCTCCTAAACCTAGAAACTCTGGACTGCATGTTTCATGGAATGTCAGGCCTCCTCTTTCTCTTTGCTATCATCTTTTCTCAGTTCTTAGGTTGGACAAATGGTTCCTACTCCACATTGTTGCTGGATAAAATAAGGGAGAGACAGAAACACCTCTTCAATGTATAAAGTGGTGTTTCACATATTCAGTGGAAAAGAAAATTGCCCACTCATGTCTAAAATGTTCTATTAAAGAAATGCTTAAAAATAATCCCCCAAAGATCTTGAGGTTAATATCATTACCATGCTTGAAATGGGACTTGTTTTTTATGGCAAACATATGAAGTTAATGGAGTAGGGTTTCGTGAGTGGGCAAATGGTAACTCTAGATTACTAATCTTACAAGAATTCATGTTCCTAGTGAAATTGGTTCTAAAGAAGATGGTATAGCATAGTTTAAAATTTTTTAAGTCAATTATGTTAGCTCTACTGAAAAAAATAAGAGTTGAGTGACTTTAAGTAAGAATGTGGATCTATAAATTAACAAGAAAATAAGTAAAGTTGAGGCACTTGAAAAGGCATCATAAGAACACTTACAAAACTCCATTAGACAAGTCTCCACCCAGAGCCTCAAAGCTTCCAGGTGTGGAATCTATTGTATCACTGGTCGTCTTAACTGAAACATACAAGAGGGTTAACAAAAAGTCCATTTTCTCCAAACCACAAGAAAGTAGCAGAATGATCCTGAAGAAACACACCCATACTACTCGCTCACCTGATTTTGTGCTGCCCTGTTGTTCAAAAACAGAGTCATCCATGATGCTACTCAATCTGCTTTTCACTTCTCCCCTGTATCCAAAACACAAAACCAGTGAGCTAGGATCCTTTGTCAGACCAAAGTTTTGTTTTTTTTTTTAAGGATGTGCTCCGTACCTTCCTAAGCAGCTATTTTTTCCTATGTTTTAAAATCATCTATTCATTCAATTACTTAGTGCCCAATATTGTGTCAGGGTGATAGAAAAGAAGCAGAAGGCATTGCCTCCAACATCCATAAACTTTTAATCAGATGTGGAAAAATAAAAAACACCATGCACACAGACATAGGCAGGTGACAGCAGCAGCATATGGTTCGGGAATGAGGGTGTTGATGAAGGAGGATGTTGGCAAAGCCTGAAGTGATAAATGGAGACTGGTGGGGACAGCAAGCTCATGGGCCTTAATAGATTCAGCAGGAAAAGCATGGACAAGTAGTACTTTGGTGCTGTCATTTAGACTCTTTATCACAGAATCAGGTAGACCCTACACTTAGAGTATTTCAAACATTGTTCTTGAAAACTGGGGAACCCTCTACCCAAGCCCTCTGTCTAGTACATAAGCTCTAGCTCTAACCCCCATCCCAATAAACATCAAATTTTCAAACATTTCCTTTCAAAGAAGCCTTATGGTTTATTACTAAATCTTTCTAAGCACCAGATCTTTCACCTCTATCTCTGAAGAAGCCACAACATTTTCTAAATTTGTACTTACATTTCCTTATTTTTCAGGTGAGATGTCTGATAGAATAATAAGCAAAACATAGCTAACTATTCCCATGTGCACAGCCATCATCATTTATGAATTTCCACTCCTATATTTTGTATTAATACCCTCCATGGTTTTCTTTCTTTTAAAATTGGTTATAAGAGTTTTTACTTTTCCATCATCTGTTTTATACAAAGTTACTGATATTTTCATCATATAATCAAACCTACGTATTTTAGAAACATTAAAAAATTCTTAAGAAAAACTTAAAGTTAATGCAGAAATAATCATTTCTTAATATTCTCCCCATCATTTTCTGTGAATATTTTTATTTAAGAAAAATGCAATTATACTACATATACAGATCTATATCCTATTATTTGAAATAGATCCATATGGCTATTTCTCTTGACAAATATTAATCAAACTATAATTTTGAATAATTATTTAGGATTTCAGTGTATGGAACTTTAATATATTTATCTACTACTCAATTTTTAAATATTTAGGTTGATTCTATTTATCATTATCATAAACAACTTGTAAACATGTATTACAGCATTTGGTTATATATTTCATCACATTTCATTACCAACTCACAGAGATTGCATACTTTAAAAGTTTGATATACAACTTTTCAAATGCTTTTTAAAAAACTGTTCCAACTTGCACTTCTCCCAATAATGTATGAGAGGGTTTATTCTACCTACCCACACCATGAAACAAAGTCATTCTTTTAAATCTGTTAAATTGATGGGCAAAATTATATATTTTTGTATACTTATATTGGTTATTATTAATCTATGTATGGCATACAACATTCTAGCTATATTTTCTTAAGGAAATCATCCATCTTAAGGAAAGATGACCTAAGTCATCTATCCTTAGATGATTCCGTTAAGTTATCTATCCTTAGATTTCTGTGCCAGAAATCTAGCAAGTATTGCTACTTTTTGGTTTTGAAGGGTTCTTTCGTTTGTTTTGGTTAAAGCACATCCCTCATATGTATCAGCTGGAGATTGGTGGCTAGCAGGCACAGCAGCTTGGCTTCCTGAAAAAGGAAATGCACTTCTCTAGTATCTGCCAACGCATCTTAGTCATGGACACCATTCTCTTTTGTTCATCTTTTTCTCCTACCCACAGTCCTTTCCTTTTCCCTTTAGCCTTCCTGCATCTATAGCCCTACTGCCCTAAAAGAATTCACTCTTGCATGTCCTGGAGATTTGATGATATCAATAATTCACTTGGCTTCCATGCCAGCTCAATTCTTAGTGAGAATGTATTATGTGCTTCCCATCAATCACAAAAAGGAACATTATCAGAATTAGCATATTAGGACAATGGTCCTCAAAGGCTGCCCATCCCAGAAGCAGCAGCAATTTTACCTGGAAATTTGCTAGAACACAAATCATCAGACTTTGGCACAAATGTACTGAATCCTGGTGATGGGACCAAACCATCAGCTTAAATAAAGTCTTTCAGCATTGGATTATAGTATTTCCATTGACACATAAAACAATGATTAGCCACCAATTATAATGGATTGTTAAAACAGAATCTTTAAACACACTCTGCTGGGACTCTGATTACCATTTGTTTGCACTGAAAGCCATCCATTCTTTCACGATGGTTTGGAAGGTTTCCAGATCCACATGTGGGTCTCTCCTTTCAGGATCAAGCATGTTCCACAACTCTTCAAGGCTAGTGTCTTCAGAATCTTGGCTAGCTGTTTGTCGCAGGTAATCTATTATTTTGCTCACTTCTACTGAGCCTTAGGAAGAACAAAGGCAAATTTTGAAAGATGGAAAAAGACACATTTTAATGAATTGGATGCTAAACTTTGTTAGGCCCTTTGGACCTTAGAAATACAACATATAACCCTGGACTTCTGTCAAGCAGGCACAGCACAGTGGAAAGACCACTGGCCTTCAGTTGGAGTGTAATGGACCTGGAGTCAAATCTTGGTTCCATAGATTACTAGCCATGTGACTCTGAAAAATTCCCTCTCTCTCAGGGCCTCAGTCACCTATGAAATTAGGATGAAGACACTGATCATAGAGTTATTGTGAGGTTTAAATATTGATAATATATGTAGTTAACAATTATGGAAGTGAGAAAAATGCTAATTCTCTTGTTTGTTTTTTGTTTTGTTTGTTTTTCCCGAGAAAGCATTTAGTGAAGGAAAATTTCCTCTGCCTGAGATTTCAGTTTAAAGTAAAAACTTTGACTTTGGTGGGGTCGAATTATTCTTAAATGAATCCTACCATCACATTAGAGATTGAAGTCATCCAATTGTTATTAATCGATACACCAATCTTCTTTAAACATAAGACTTCTCTTTTATTCCAACCTAAGGCTTGCCTTTGGCTGGATGTTGGCAAGAAGGGGAAAAATAAGTAGAAGGTTGATGAGAGCTGCAGGATTGAAGATTCTTCCCTTGAGGAAGTATAAATGGTGGCCTACAGAAAAAATGTCTTATAATTAGGAGGAGGAGAAAATTTTAAAGGAAACTGAATACATTTAATGAAAATATTAATTTAATGCAATAGGTTATTTAGATATGACAGGAAGATTTGAAACTGAAATAAAATTGCTGTCACTTGGAATATGACCTGTCCTAATAAGCTCATGTGTTGGAAACATGACTCCAAATACAGCAATGTTCACAGATGAGATGATGGAATTCCAATTATGCTATGGAAGCTGTAACCTAATCATCGGATTAATCAACTTGAATTTGAAGGGACTTCTGGGTGGCAACTGTAGGCTAGAGGAAGTAGGTCATTGGTATGCTCTTGGGGGTTATATCCTATTTGTGGCTCCCCACCCCTCTGCTTCCAAACTGCCATGAGCTGAGCAGCTTTCTTCTGCCCAGGGCAGTGGAGTCGGCTGGTCACAGACCGAGTCTCTAAAACCATGAGCCCAAGTAAACGTTTTCTCCTCTAGTTTTTCTTGTTAGTCATATTGACTAACAACTGTTTATGCAAATTAGAGAGATGATCCGATTCCTTATTTGTAGTAGAATTGGGGGGTAAAAACCCGAAAGGCCAACAAAAATACCTTTTCATCCTTTTCTTCACTAAAACTCTAAACCTTCTATCACATACTGTCAAAGCTGAAAAGGTGTTAAACATTTAGTCAAATGTTGGCATTTATGTGAGGATTTTTTAGACAAGGTTAACATTTAAACCTATAGACTAAGGGAAACAGATAGTTCTCCCTAATGAAGGCCGGTTCTATCCAATCCCTCGAGGGCCTTCATAAAACAAAAGACTTGACTCTCCCCACAGTAGGAGAAAATGCCTTCAAATTGGGAAACAAACTGGTTTCTTTTTTCTGCATTTGGGCTCAATCTAAAATACTGGCTCTTCCTTCCTCTTAAACCTGCCAACTGTTAGATTAGAGCTATACCCTCAGCTCTCCTACTTCTCAGGCCTTCAAACTTGAACCTAGCTATTATGAACTAAACTGTCTCTCTTGACTCCTCAGATTTGTGATTCACCCTTCAGATTTGGGGTCTTGCCAGTCTCCATAACTGCATGACTCAATTCCTAATAAGTAGAGATGATTCCTTATTTTCTTCAGAGAAATAATTCCTTAAACATATATCCAAGCAGAGAGGCTTTCTGGGTACATATAAACCCCACTATAATTAAGTATACATGCAAATTATTTGCTGCAAGAAATGTTCATGTGGTATGTTTATAGAAGAGAAAAAAATAATATCCAATTAAAGTGGATTGGTTAAATGCGTTGTAAAAGTACAAGACATTCGTGATTAGGAGAATCAGATGGACAAACAGAGGTGCCCAGCATTCACCTCTCCTACAAATTAACAGGGGCATAGCTGCATTTTGAGAGGAGGTAACCATGCAAGAGTGCTGGAAACCAGAAGAAACTGGAATCTTGCAAAATTCAGAAACCTGGGACAACAGCATAGAAAGAAGAACAAAAATACCATACTAGCTCCACAGATCATCTCAGGTCTGTGGTAGGAAGAGAGGGAAATTTCCTCTCTGCAGGGGTAAGAGTCAAAAAGAGTTCTAGCAAGTCTGACAGTATGGATGCTGGCAATCTAAGCTGCTTGAAAGTTTCACAACACCCATAGACTTGCAACCCACTTAGATAAGTAATCTGAAATCTGCAGAGTAGCCTTGCTTTGGAAAAGGATTTTTTATCAAATCCCAGAGAACCCTCAGGGTGCTATAGGCAGGAGCCATATGAGAAAGGACCTATTGTCTGAATTTGAACAGCATTAGGGGTCAGAAACCTCTCCATATTCCCATCTCTGGGACTCCCACAAACATTCCACTGCACTGGCTCATCAGATAGCTGCCTCATGTACCAAATGGGCCCAGCAGAGTGACTCTGTCCCAAGTCTGTTGGGTGCCCTGCACCATAAGGAATGGGTGTTGAGACATGGAAAGGAATGGAGGGGATATCAGGGTGTTTGTCCTCCCAGGTGCCTATGACTGACAGGCAAGGATGGAACACCATGGTTCCTGCTGCTGGCTAACTCAAGGGTGTGCTGAGGGGGCTTTGAGCAACTCCCAGGGTCCAAGCATGCACAGCCAAAGGAAGCACAGAGAGCAACTGTAACCAGCACCATCCAAGGTCCTGCTCCCAGGCAGGTATTACCTCCAAAGCAGCAGAGAACACCACCATGATTCCTGCTGCCACCCCCACCCCGCATCCTTTCTGATCACACAGTTCTGTCAGGACTCCATGTGAGCCCCACAGAGGAGGTGCTGTTGTTCCCACCACCACCTCTCCCCATGTGGCATGGGGGCCCACACCACTGTTGATCAGAAGACAAGAGCTTCAAGCCCCACAACACTGCTGGTGCTGCCAGTGCCAGAGGCCCTTGCTAGCAGCATAATGCATCAACAGTACCCAAGGAAACCCTGTCATTCAACAGGGGTCACTATTCCCATTGTAGGATCAAGCTTGGAAGGAACACCGCACACATTCTGCTGACTACACCATACCTGCCTCAACACTAGTATGTCCCCACTTGGACATGGCCCACAGAGTGGGTTTCAACTCTGCCCCAGTATGCACTGCACTCAAAGTCACTAATCACAGCCAAAGCAGCTACAAAAAGACTACACTAAAGTGCCCAGGTAGAATAAAAACCAATACTGCCTACCAAACTAATACCCCAAGATACATTTTCAGGAAAAAGCCACTAAGAAGGCCAGCTCAAGTGGTAGATTATGTACAAATCTCAACAAAGGAGCCCAATAGATATGAAAAGAAAAAAAATATAAGGTAATATGATGCCTCCAAAAGAACATAACAACTCTCTAACAACAAAGCCCAAAGAAATTGAAATGGATTAAATCTCTCTTAATAAGTTTAAAGGAATTTTGAAGACATTTTAAACAGAGTCTCACTAATATTGCCCAGGCTGGCTTTTGAACTCCCTGGGTTCAAGTGATTCCCCTGAGGAGCTGGAACTACAGGTGCAGCACCCCACACACAACTATTTGTGAAGAGTTAATGACAGGGGAGATCAAGATGGCAGAGTAGAAACAGTCTGAAAGTTCAAAAAAAACCCTCTACAGTTCAGAATTGGAAATAGCTGGGAACAGCTATGTGGCAAGGGGGAGAAATAAGGGACTACATTAAGGTTTCATATTAAACAGAGACTCGGAGAGATTCTGATCACTGGAACAGAGAGCAAGAGGGATGGCATCACTCTGAACCTCACCCCTCAGAGCCAGGAGAGAGGGGACACAAAAGGAGAGAAAGAGAAGCAAAGTTGGGGGGGAAAATTGCTTCAGAGTAAGAGAAAATTACGCTAAACTTAGCTGATACAGACACTGCATAGAAAGCTAAAAAGTGAGATACCTGTCCCTCTTAGCTAGTGAATGGAGAGCTGTGGTAGAAAGCCATTTTTGTGAAAGTTACAGAATTGAGAAGAAAATTCCCCCATGTTCTTCTTTGGAGATAGCAGCACATTTTGCCATGGAGACTGCCTTTGAAGGAAGTGGGGAATCTATTCCCAACTGGAGATGGAAGTAGGGCAAGATGCCTTCAGGTGCCTGGAACAGGACTCTCTTCCCTGCACACCAAGATCTCCCGAGATGTGAGCATACACACACACACACACACACACACACACATACCTGTCACCCCCACCAGGGAGGCCTCCAATCGCCAGGCCAAGAACTCTCCAACACTGTCACCTCTGTTCAAGCAGGAGGCCCCAAGTTGCCTGGGCTCCTGGAGGAGCTCACAAAGTCACATGAGCAGCATGAGAGAAGGGTGGAGTTGGACTGTGGTAATAGCCTCCTGGACGTGGCTGACAACCCCCCCCCCAAACAGCCATACATGCTAGAGAGGGTATATTTCCCCTGTGCCACCAGAGAACATAATGAGCTGGGATAGAAATCAGCACTAACATAGCAGGTTGGAAACCAAGATAAACTCTGGAGCCGGAGTTGCATGTGGTTTTGTGACCAGGATGCTGATCTAGATGGGGGAAAGAGTAAACACGCAGCACTCCCAACACCTGGCACATTTTGAATCTGCAAGTCCCTGAAATAAATCCTTCCACCTTAAAAACCTTGACATAGAGGAATTTTAGTATTTCTTACCCATTTTTTTAATCTTGTCTGCATTGAGTTGTTCTGATTCTTTTTGTTATTATATTCTTTTATGAAATTTTATGCTCATAAAATTTCTTTATAAATTAATTCATTAGTTGCATTTGCTCTTCCTTTTTCTTCTTTCCCATTTTATATTCCCTCTTTTGTCTTTCTTCCTCTCCTCATTTTTACTTATCTCTCCCCTTTTCTTAAATGTGTTAATTGGGTTTTTAAAAATTCTTTGTTATCTATATACTCTTTGTATTTTGTCTCATTTGTTATCCTTCTCTCTCTCCTGCCTTTCTCTTCTTTGGCTTTTCCTTCCTTCCCATTTATTTATATGTTCTATGTAGTTCAGATTAATTTAATATTCCTTATTGCCAAATTTTCAGCTTATTCTGTTCTTTCTTCTTTAGTTACTAGAATTATAGAGAACATTTTAAATAAGTTGTTATTATGTGTTAGGATATTGTTTGCTTTCAAGCTGTAACTGTTACTAGTCATGATTTTTCGCCTCTAAAAGTGGTTCTGGAGATTGAACATAACAACTTGAGCATGCCATGTGCTTTAACATGGGAGATATCCCCAGCCTGGGACACACAGTAAAGAGAAAGCAACTCATTAGAAAGACCTCCACATGACAGTGAAAGAGACACCCATACCAACAGAGATGCATCATCAATATAGAAATATAGGAAACATGAGACGATGAGGTAATAAGACACCTCTAAAAATTTATAACTCCCTAATAACCAAATCCATACATGCTAAAGTGGGAAAAATGCCAAATGATCTTAAATGTTGATTGTTAAGATGATCAGAGAATCAAAAGAATAAAGAAAGATCAAAGGGAAACAATACAAGATATGAACGAGAATTTTGATAAGGAGATAGGTATTCTGAAAAAGAACCAAACAGAATCTGGAAATGAAAAACTGAATAAGTCAAATTAAGTCAGTCAAGAGTCTTGCCAATAGTCTTGACTCGATCAAGCAGAAGGAAAGATTATCAGGGCTCAAAGACAAAGTGGATAAACTACAACTTCCAGACAATGTAAGGAAAAAAATAAGCAATTATGAACATAACATACAATTGCTCTGGGACAACATTAAAAGACCAAATTTAAGATTCAAATATTGAGGGAAAAGAGATTCAGGCTATTGACAAATAAAACTTATTCGTGAGACAACAGCAGAAAATTTCCCATGGTAATGAGAAAGTACTACAGGAGACTTTCAGAACTCCAAATAGAAACCATCAGAAAAGAACCCCTCCATGACATAATAATAAGTCAAGTCACTTACAAAGGGAAACCCATCAGAAACAGATTTCTCAGCAGAAATTCTACAGCCCAGGAAGGTATGCTACTCCAAATCTTGAAAGAAAATACCTAGCAAATCTAGATTATTATATCTGGCAAAGATGTACCTCAGAATCAAAGGAGAAATAAAACCCTTTCAAGAAAAATAGAACTTAGAGCGATTCATGACCACTAAGCCAGCACTGCAGAAGATACTTAAAGGAGTAGTACACACACAAGAAGATAAAAAATAACTAAGAGCTTGGCAAAGAATAAATTTTATTAAGAGTAAATAAGCAGGCTGGGGATATAGTTCACTTGATAGAGTGCTTGCCTTGCATGCACAAGGCCCTGAGTTAAATCCCCAGCACCTAAAAAATAAAAATAAAAAGAGTAGATAAGCAAATAAAGACAAGCAATGAATCAAACATTAGAAATAAACAAAATGAGAGGAAATGATACACACCTCTCTAAAATAACACTGGATACAAATGGTCTTAATTCTGCATTTTAGACAGAGACTGGCAGATTTATTTAAAAAACAAATATGTCATAAGACATAGGGAGCTCAAACATAGATTAGAGGAAGAGTGCACTTTCTAGTTGCTCTGTGGCTTGGGATTCCAGGAGCAGGAGTACTGCTTTGAAGGAGGGAGTTCATTGAAATTCAGTATTAGACAGTCAGAGGATCATAGAGACAAATTTGAGAGCTTCAAATAGAGAACAAGAACAAACTCTCTGGGGCAAGGCTGATGGTAACAGTTCACCACAGAAGGAAGGGTGACACAGACAGGAAGAAGAAGAAACACAGTGAAAAAATTTGGCATGGAAAAACCTGTGGCATACAGAAGTGTAGACTGCACTGAACTGGAGGTTGCACAGGAAGCTGGTGTTTAAAAGGTACCATTTCCCAGCTGGTGACAGCAGAGCTAGCCGAGACAGGAGATCATCTCAAAGTGGCCAGGCTGTGGCTTGCTGCTGTGGGAGCCTGGCAGATCAGAGCAAGCATTGCCACACAGTCCTGGAAAGCAGCTGCCATATGGGTCTAGAATGTGCCTGGCACGGCCTGATTGAAATGAAAACAGAGAGGACTGTACCCAGGAGGATTCAGGCTGGGAATAGGGAAGGAAGTGCAGCTAGCTCACTTTCCTTCTGGGTCTGGTGACTCACAGCACCAGCCAAGGAAGGTCCCGATGATAGATAGGCACGCACAAATACACTTGGGGGGTCTGATCCTGGAAAGACAACATTCATGAGCAGTGGAGTGTACATGATCTGGGGAGGGTTGGTTACCCCACCCTATGAGTGAAGTTCTCAGGAGGCCCCTGAAATCTGGATGCCCAGCAGAGATTGGTTATCTGCATGGCCCTAGGGTGTGTTGATTTATCTGGAGCACATATTATCTGAAAAAGTTCCAAAGGTCTGATCAGAGATAAATCTCAGTTGCTAGAACTTCCCATGTAGAACCCTGCATCAGCCCAACCCTAGGACTGCATTAATCTAGTCTGTCTGGACAAAGTCCAATTGACAATATTTCCCATCTGTCCTACTTTCTACTGGTGAGAAGAGAGGCTGAGAGTCTTTACAACCAGATTTAGTTCCAGGCTACTTTAGCTGGCAGCTTTGTGAACAAAAAGAGGGAGGACAGAACAACCCTCAGCCCCTTTTTTTCTGATGAGTATACAGCCCAAGAAGAAATGAAAAGGGCAGTCTGGTAAAGGCTGTGAACATCCACCCTTGTCAACAGTTCTGACCACCTCTGCAGAGACAAGCCCTTTATTTAGGACTTTTTTTTCCTTTTTCTCTTTTTCCACTGGGTGTGTATTTATGTGAGTGATTACTGGGATGACTGGTTCATAGGTAATTTTTTTAAAAAATTTTTTTCACTCATTTTTTATTTTACTTTATCTTTTAGGGTTAGGTTTTTTTTGTTGTTGTTGTTGTTATTTTGGGTTTGATTGATTAGTTGGTTTTGTTTTCTCTTTTTGAGTCTCTTGTTACTTTCTTTCTTCCCTCTATAATAGCCAAATTTTCTTGTTCTCTATTTGGTTTATCTTATTTGTTTTTACTCTATGTTTATAGTTATTTGTTATCTCTCTTCTACTTGCCCTGTTCTACTTTTTGAATATTTTAAACTTTCTTTTGCCTCCCTCCCCACTTCCTTTTCTCTTAATAAACTGTAAGTAGTTTATGTAATCCCTGTCCCTACCATTTATATTGTTGCAGTTATTAGTACTGATGATGGTGTAGTTGACAGCTGATGTCTACTTTCTTGCTGGATCTAGTTTGTGGCTACTTATTGTTGCTGCAATTATTAATTGCTGACCCCACCATTCCTTCTGTGGTAATTAGTGTTGCAGATATCATAGTAGGCACTGAGCACTTATTTTAATGCTATATTATTGTTTGCTGCTGTTGTTGCTATTGTTTATTTCCTCCTTTTCTGAGGGGTACTGGGAAGTGACTGGGTCACTACAAACTCACAAGGTAGAAAATCTGATGCTGAGCTACATCCACAACACAACCAACACAAACTAACTCTGCTCAAGCTTCATCAATACTTTAACACAGTAGGGGAGAGAAAAATCTCAAACAACAACCAGACCTCAAGCAGGAATGGCTGGGATGGGGGGTCCCTCTATTTCCAATCATAGACATCTGCTCCTAGAGCAAAAACAGAGGTTCTAAGACAATGACTCAGAACAATGCACAATGTTGTAGCGGCTCTCTAAGAGTGAATTAAATCAGCACTAAAGAAATGATAAACAGAGATATTGGAGAGCAAATTAACACTTGCATTATGCTGAGCCTATGTGGTGAAGCTAAGATATGCCAACAACACAAGACTTATTACAAAAGAGATAACTACTCCCCAAAGGTCTGGTTGATACACAAGTCTAAGAACTCTGAAAACAAAAGGAAACAGGAAAATAAGTATCCCCAAATTTACAATCCTCCAATGAAATAACCCACAGTTAACGAAGGGAATGAAATTTCAGAGAAAGAAAATAAAAATTGATTATTAAAATGACTAAGGAGCTAAAAGAATATCTAAGGATTTAGTTAAGAAAGTAAATGCAAGAGATGAAAGAAAATTGTAGGAAATTCTGAAAAGAAACCAATCAGAACTCCTAGAAATAAAACAATAAATCAAATAAAAATTCAGTTGAAAGTTTTACCAACAGATTAGATTATGTAGAAAACAGAATTTCAGGCCTCCGAAACAGAGTACATGAGCTTGAATTCTCAGCAAGCAGTAAAAAAATAAATAAATAAAAGCCCATAGTCAGAATATACAAGAACTCTGAGACAACATTTAGAAATCAAATTTAAGATTCATTGGTATTGAAGGAAGCATGGAAACAGTTGAAAGGCATCAAGAAAATTTTCAGTGAAATAACAGCAGAAAAATTTCCAAAACTTAAGAATGATATGGACATCCACTTATTGGACACATATAGAACTCCAAATGGACAAGATAAAAAAAGAACCTATATAAGACACATCACAATCAAAATGACTAACAGAGAATATGGGTAGACTGTACCAAGCATGAAGAGAAAAACATGGGTCACATTTAAAGATAAACCAGTAACTTGTGATTTTTCAACTTCTGACTTATCTAAAATCCAGAAAATACGTAAGGAAATAGTAAATACAAAAGAATTTAGGGTTGGGGCTGTAGCTCAGAGGTACAGCACCTGCTTTGCATGTGTAAGGCACTGGGTTCAATCCTCAGTACCACATAAAAATAAAGATATTGTATCAATTTATAACTAAAAAAATATTTAAAAAATAAATATATTTAAAAAAAGATTTTAAAAAAGCCAAAGTTCTTGAATGAATAAAGCACACTAGCAGAGCAGTTAAGCAAATTTAAATTAAGACAATTAAATATATGAAATGAACCAAAATGGCAGGAAAAAGTAAATATTTTTGCATAATAACTCTGAATGTAAAAGGTCTCAACTTCTTCATTACAAGACAGACTGGCAGAGTCAATTAAAAAGTAGGACCCAGGTAAATGCTATTTGCATGAGACTCGCCTTATAGGCAAAGATATCCACAAGGTGACAGTAATAAGGATAGATTATTTTATTTATACATATATATTTATTTCATGAAAATGAAGTCCAAAAACAATAGGAGTAGCTATTCTTATATCCAACAAAATAGATTTCAAGCAAAAACTAATCAGAAGAGACAAGCAGGGTCAGTACATACTGGTAAAGGGAGCAATCACACACACAAAAATATAAATATATATAACAATAGTATATGATATTTATGCCCCAAATGTCAGTACACCTAATTATATAAAACAAATTCCTCTTAAGTCTCCAATAAACCCCAATGCAATAATACTGGATGATTTCAGCACACACCTCTAATACACAGATCAGACATAAAATATCAATAAAGAAATTTCTGATATAAATAATAAATCCAATGGACCTAATGGACATCTATAGAATATTTCATCCAACAGATGAATTCACTTTCTTCTCAGCAGCTCATCAACCTTTTCCAAAATAGACCATAATTTATGTCATAAAGAAAGTCATCAAATACAAAATAAATGATACTATGAAGGTAGTTTGAAAGTTATAGTATTTAGTGCCCACATAAATAAAATACTTTTTAAAAAAATAGATTCCAAACAACGTAATACTACATCTCAAAGCCCTACATGAGGAGGAGCAAAGTAATTTCAAAATCAGAAGATAGGAGATAATTAAGATCAGACCAGAAATTAATGAAATAGATAAGAAAATATTCAAAGGGCCAATGCAACAAAGAGTTAGTACTTTGAAACAATAAAGATGATCAATAAACCCTTAGCCAAACTAACAGAGAGCAAGCAAGAGCAAGAGAACCAAATTTATAAAATTAGAGATGAGAGGGGAGATATCACCATTTCAGAAATCCAGAGGCTCATTAGGGAGTATTTTGAATGGAAAAAAATCTAGAAGATATGTTCAAATTTCTAGATATATATGTTTTACTCAGATTGAATCAAGAAAAGGAAATTAGAAAATCTAAACAATCAAATATCAAACAATAGATTAATGTAGTTATTTTTAAAACCCTTCAAATAAAGAAAAATCTAAGACATGCTGTATTCTCAGGGGAGTTCCACCAAACCTTTAAAGAAGAACTAATGCCAATCCTCCACAAAATTATTTCATGGAACAGAAAGGGAGGGAACACTTCCAAATTTATCTTATGAAGCTAGTATTATACTGATAACAAAACCAGATAAACATATCAAGGAAGGAAAAGTATAGACTAATATTCTTGATGAACACAGATGCCAAAATCCTTTACAAATAAGCAATCCACATTAAAAAACACATTGAGAAGATTGTATACTATGTCAAGTTTTGTCATCCCAGAGATGCAAGAGTGATTAAAGATATGCAGATCAATAAATGTTATTTATCACATAAATATTTTTAAGGACAAAAATAACATGTTCCTCTCAATAGATGCAGAAAGAGCCTTCAACAAAATTTAACATCCATTCATGCTAAAAGCTTTGGAACAGTTAGGGATAGAAAGAATTTAACTCAACATCATTGAGGATACATACAACAAACCCAAAGCCAAAATCATACTGAAAAAAACTAAAAGCAATTCTTCTAAAATCAGAAACAAAACAAGGATGTCCACTCTCACCAATCCTAGTCAATAGTTTTTGAAACTCTATGTAAAGCAATTAGGCAAGAAAAGTAAAAGAAACTGATATAAACAGGAAAAAAAAGAAATCAAATTATCTGTTTCCTGATGACATGATCTATACTTAGAAGACCTAAAAATCTCCACTAGAGGACTTCTAGAACTGATAAATTAAGCAAAGTATCAGCATATATGACTGACATACAAAAATAGCTTTCTTATGTTCTGATAATAAATCTGAAAAAAAAATCAAGAAAACAATTCCATTCAAAATAACCTCAAAAAAAAAAAAAACTTGGGAATAAATCTAAGGACATGAGAGATCAGTGCAATAAAATTTATAGAACATTAAAGAAATCTTAAAAATGAAAAAAAACCTCCCATATTCTGAAATAGACAGAACATTGTTAAAATGGCTATATTACCAGAAGCGATATACAAGATTCAATGTAACACCTATTAAAATGCCCAAAATAGCTGATGCAACCCTAAATAATAAGAACAAGGCTAGAAATATAATGCCCAGCTTCAAATTATACAACAGAACTACAGTAACAAAAGCACATGGTAATCACTTAAAAAATATGAAAATCAAAGGAATAGAAGATACAGAGAAGTTCACATAGATATGGTCATCTTATCTTTGACAATGATTACCTTTCTTTCCTTCCCAGGATGAGATGTTTGTCATTAAGTACACACACTACAGGAATTAAGTAAATTCAGACTTTAAGATCACAAGACCCAAGAAAGGTCTGTCTCTCAAAGCTACCAGTGAAATAAGGCCCCTGGCAAGGTACAGCTGAAATGTAGCCTTTGAATTACCTCTTTAAAAGTTCTCTACTCCCCCTGACAGTTAGAATCATGATTTCTGGGACAGAAGTCCCCTGTGTTTCTCTTTTGCTAGCAAATAAAACTTTTTCCTTTTCTAAAAACCTTGTCCTCAGTGTTGAATTGGCACTGGGGACAAGGACCATGCTTTCAAAAATACTACAAAGCAGACACAACATTTTTGTTTGTATGTGGTGCTGAGGATGGGACCCGGACCGCACGCATGCCAGGCGAGCACGCTACCGCTTGAGCCACATCCCTAGCGGATAGCAAAGGCAACAGAATACATCAGACACTAGTATGGCAATATATAAAACAGTGGATGTGCAACCGATGTGATTCTGCAATCTGTATTCAGGGTAAAAATGGGAGTTCATAACCCACTTGAATCAAATGTATGAAATATGATATGTCAAGAGCTATGTAATGTTTTGAACAACCAATGATAAAAATTTAAAAAAAATAAAAAAAATAGTACAAAGCCAGTATCAATCTGATTCCAAAATCAGATAAATAGATGTCAAGGAAAGAACACTACAGACCAATATGCTTGATGAATATAGATGTAAAAATCCTCAATAAAATACATGTAAAGTGCTGGGCTCAGTGGTGCACACCTGTAAACCCAGTGGCTCAGGAGGCTGAGGAAAGTTCAAAGCCAGGCTCAACAAGTTGGCAAGATCTAAGCAACTCAGCAAGACCCTGTCTCTAAATATAAAAAAGGGTTGGGGATGTTGCTCAGTGGTTAAGCATTCCTCAGGTTCAATCCCCAGACCAAAAAAACAAACAAACAAACAAAAAACATGTAAAGCATATTCAACAACATATGACAAAGATTATACATTACAATTAAGTTTATTTCATTCCAGGAATGCAAGGATGGTGCAATATATGCAAATTAGCAAATGTAATTTACCACATAAATGGAATCAGTGACAGAAACCACATTATCATCTCAACAGATATAGAAAAAGCCTTAAACAAACTTCAACACCTGTTCATAAAAATAATAATTTAAAAAACCCTAAAGAAACTAGGGACAGAAGGAACTCACCTCAACATTATAAAGGCTACCTTATGACTAACCAAAAGCCAACATCATAGTGAATGAGGAAAAACTGAATGAATTTTCTTTAAAATTAGGAACACAGCAGGTATGCCCACTTTCACCACTCCTATTTACTATAACACTTGAAATTTTAGAGCAATTAGTAAGAGAAGAAAATAAAGGGGACACAAACAGAAAAGTCAAATTTCATGGTTTGCAAATGATACAATTCTATAATTAGAAGAAGACCATAAAGGCTACACTAAAAGACTTCTACATCTGAAAAACAAATTCAGCAAAGTAGAATACACAAATCAACACACACACACAAAAAAAATCAATTAAGTTTTCTATACACTAATACTAAACCCATCAAAAAGGAAATAAGAAAAACAATTCCATTGATAATAGTTAAAAAAAAAATACCTAAGAGTAGTCTAACCAAGGAGCTGAGGACCTCTATAAGGAAAATTACAGAATGCTGGAAAAAAAAAATTTTAAATGACACTAGAAAATGGAAAGATCTCCTGTGTTCATAGATAGGCAGAATTGACATTGTTAAAATAACCATGTCACCAATAGCATTCTGTACATTCAATGCAATCCCCATCAAACTACCAATGGCATTCTTCACAGAACTAGGAAAAAATCCTGAAATTCATATGGAAGAAAAACCCATGTTAGCTGAAACAATCCTGAGTAAAAAGAACAATGTTGGGGGAAACACAGTACCCAATTTCAAATTATGCTACAGAGTCATAGTAACAAAAACAAATGGTAATGGCATAGAAACAGACATGTACACCAATGGAACAGAAGATACAGACACAAACCCACATAACTACAGACATCTGGTTCTTGACAAAAGTGCCAAAAATATACACTGGAGAAAAGACAGCCTCTTTAACAAATATGCTGGGAAAACTAGATATCCAAGTATATTAGTTCACTTTTTGTCACTGTGACCAAAATAAAGGACTACTTAGAGGAGGAAGAGTTTATTTTGGGCTTAGTTTCAGAGGTTCAGTCCATGGTTAGTCATCTCCACTGCTCTGGCCTTAGAGAAAGCAACACATCATGGCAGAAAGGTATGGTAAAGGAAAGATGCTCAGGATATGGTGGCTAGGAAACATGCCAAGAGCTATCATCCAGTTCAGTAGCCCTTTCAAATTATTAACCCATCAAGTGGGTTAATCTATTGATTAGGTTACTAGTTATTTTACCTCTGAACATTCCTGCAATAACACATGAGTTTTGGGGGGCAACACCTCATATGTAAACGTAACACCACACTGGAAGAATAGAATTAGATCCCTATCTCTCATCCTATACAAAAAGTAAAGTCAAAATAGGTCAAAAACCTAGGTATAAGACTTGAGACTTTGCAAGTGCTAGAAGGAAATATATAGGAAACACTCCAACAAATAAGCATAGGCAACAAATTCCTAAATAAGACTTCTAAAGCTCAGGAAATCAAGAGTCAATAAATAGGATGGTATCCAATTAAAAAGCTTTTGCACAGCAATTAGCAGTGCAAATGAATACAGAGTCTACAGAATGGAAAGAAATTTTTGCCACCTACTCTTACAATGGAGGATTTATATCTAGAATATATAAAGGACTTTTTAAAACTTAAAACCCCAAAACACAAAATATTCAATAAGTGGGCAAATGAGTTAACAGACACTAGAAGTATACAAGGCCAAAAATTATATGAAAAAATGTTCAATGTCTTTAGCTATCAGGGAATGCAAATCAAAACTTCATTGAGGTTCCAACTAATTGCAGTCTGAATGGCAACCATCAAGAATACAAATAAGATGAAATATTAGCAGGAATGTGGGAAAAACAAACTCTTTTACACTGTTGGTAGGAATATAAATTAGTACAATAACTATGAAGATCAGTATGGAGGTTTCTAGAAAAACTAAAAATAGAAACTGCGCAGGCGCAGTGTGGATGGCAGCGTGGCATCCGGAGGCCCAAACGACAGGCCATGGGGAATGGAGCTCAGCGGTCTGCCTGAGACCCCATCTGGCTCAAGGAGGATGAAGTCGAGGATGAAGATGAAGAAGATGAGGATAGTGACAAAGAAGAGGACGAAGATGAGGAGGTCCTTGACCAGGAGGTGAATGTTGAATTTGAAGCTTATTCCATCACAGATCATGATTATGACTGAATTAAGAAATGACTGCAGCAGCTTTTCCTAAAGGCTCCTGTGAACGCTGCAGAACTAACAGATCTCTTAATTCAACAGAAGCATATTGGAAGTGTGATTAAGCAAACAAACGTTTCAGAAGACAGCAATGATGATGATGTGGATGAAGATGAAATTTTTGGTTTCATAAGCCTTTTAAATTTGACTTGAAAGAAAGGGTACCCAGTGTTCTGAACAAATTAAAGAGTTGGTTCTAAGCTTCTGTGAGAAGAACTGTGAAAAGAGTGTGGTTGAACAGCGGACAAGCTTTTAAAGGATCTCAGCAAGCCTGTGGGCTTTCTCCTAAATGAAAGATTCACTAATGTCCCTCCTCAAATTGCTCTGCCCATGCACCAGCAGCTTCAGAAAGAACTAGCAGAGACACACAAAACTAATAAGCCAGGTGGGAAGTGCTCCTTCTACCTTCTGATTAGTAAGACATTTGTGGAAGCAGGAAAATCCAATTCTAAAAAGAGGTGGAGCAACCAGAAGGATGAATTAATGTTTATAAATGCAGAGGAAGAGTTTTTCTATGAGAAGGCAGTCCTAAAGTTCAACTACTCAGTGCAAGAGGAGAGCAACTTGCCTGGGAGGCAGGTGGTCTTTTGATGATATACCAATGAAGCCCTTTCAAACTGTGATGTTAACTCCAGACAGCAAGAGGAGTGAAATTATGGATAAACTGAAACATCATCTATCTAGCCCATTTGTCATGGACATTGATGGGCTTATTTTTGTAAAATTACCAGAAAACCCAGTGGAGATTTACTGAAAAACTTATGACTTTATTCAGAATTTAAGTCCTCTACAAAAAGTAGGGTTCTTTTCCATGTGTCTATGACACATTCACAAAATATCTTTTGAGGGGGGGGTCAAATTGTGAATGGTTAATTAAAAACTTCCACGAAGAAGAAAAACATGGAGTAGTAATTTGAGGAATTCAATAAAACTCCTATTTTTTTATTTAAAAAAACAACAACTAAAAATAGACCTACCACAGGACCCATCTAGAACACTCCTCAATATTTATTCAAAAGAATTAAAAATCAGCATATTTTAGAGATACATGCATACCCATCCCATGTTTATCCAACACAATTCACAATTCCCAAGTTATAGAATCTACACAATGGAGGTTTTTGTTTTGCTTTGGGTGTGTGTGTGTGTGTGTATACAGTATTGGGAATTGAACTGAGGGTCTCACAGTCTAGTAAAGTGTTCTATCACTGAGTAACATCTCCAGCCCCCATAAAGAAGTTTTGTTCAGTCAAAAAGAACAATGAAATTACATCATTTGCTCGGGGTGGGGGGGTGGCGGAAATCAACGGATCCAGAGTGTTTCATGTTAAGAAAAAGAAACCAGTCTCAGAAAGACAAGTACCAAATGTTCTTGCTCATTGTAGAAGCCAGAGGGGGAAAAAAAGAACAAGAAAAAAAGGATGTCATGAAAGCAGAATGGAAGTCATCAGGGTAGAAAAAAAGGGATTGTGGTGGGTGGAGAAACAGAGGATTAAGAGAAGTTTGGGAGTAAAACTGATCAAATTATGTTATATGTATGTATGACTATACCACAATGAAACCCATTATTCTATATAGAAAAAGGCAAAGCAAAATAAAAACACAGTACCAACCATTTTTTTTTAATATATGTATATGTATGTTTCTATAAACAAAACAGGGTGAAAGGTGTAACTTCAGGAGAAGGAAGTAAAGGAGATGCTGGAGCAAAAATCATTAAATTTGCATTATGTATTTTTATTTTGTGGGTAGAATATTCATATAGTGCTTCTCTATTTAAACATAATAAAATAATATCTTCAAAGAAAACTTTAAATGATTATTAAAAAATTCAGTGAGACTCATGAGAATATAGATAATCAGGTAAAATTAGGAAAACACTACAAGATATGAATGAGAAATTCAAAGGGATAGAGATTTGAAAAAGAACCAAACAGAAATCTTGGAAACAAAAAACTTAGAAAATGAAGAGAAAGTACAGTTGAAAATTCCAGCAACAAAATAGAACAGGGGGAAAGAAAGAATATCTGAACTTGAATATAGGCCTTTTGAAATATTCCATTCAGACAAAAGAAGAAAAAATAAGAAGAAAGCATTAAGATCTTTGCAACACCATTAAATGAATAAACATTTGCATTTGCAGATTACATGATGGTAAAGAGAAAGAAGTTACAAGCATAAGAAACCTAGTCAATGAAATAATAGCAGAAAACTTCCCTAATCATTGGAAAGACATGGATATCCATGTCCACGAGGCTTATAGACATGACCAGAAAAAAATCTTCCCCACACAGTGTACTATAGTCAAACTGTCTAAGACAGAAAGTGCTGAGGGCCATTGCCAAGTAGGAATGCCGCATCGAAATTTCCTTGCCAGCGTACCCCATGTTAAATGGACTTGCCTTGGAAATTCGCTGTGACATTGCATGTGTGTTTGAGAAAGGTGACCCTGCTCAAGGACGAGGGTGGATCCAGGTTTAGGGTGTATCCTGCAGGTTTTAGGAAGTATCCCGGTTTAAGACAATTTGGCTTTAGGGCGTTCCCGGTTTAAGACAATCTGGGTTTAAGGCGGTTCCAGGTTGAAGGTTATCCCTGCTGGGAATAGGGCGTATCCTGCGGCCTGAGTTCCCGTTGAGTTCTCGTGGGATTGAGAAGGTATTTGGGATTCTAAGCCTGGTGGAGTACGTGAATTTGTGGGCAGAACTTGGATTTCCCCAGAAAGTGTTTGTACAGGGCCGGTGTGAGTTCGGGAATAAAGAATTGCTGTTTGAATCTACAAGGTGTGAGTGGCTCGTGATTCTGTGCCCAGCCAAGACTGCGGCAAGAAAGAACTTTAATATACATAGAAACACTTAAAGATGTCCCCATCAGACTAACAGAATATTTCTCAAACAGAAACTCTACAAGCCAGGAAGAAATAGAAGGATAGATTCTAAGTCCTGAAAGAAAATAACAGCTGACCAAGACAACTATACTATGCAAGTTGATCCTTTAGAAATGAAAGAAATATGAAGAATCTCCAAGACAAGCAAAAACTGAGAGAGCCCATGACCACCAGGCGCCTCACAAAACATGCTTCGAAGAGTCCTACATCCAGAAGATAGATAACTACTATCATAATATCATGTGAAAATATAAATCCCACTATAAGAATAAATACATAAGAGAAATATAAAAGAATCAATTCTGTCAATATCAAAACAGAAATATGAACAAGAAACAAAGAATATTAAAAACTCTAAGAAAATCTACAAGACAACAAGAATAAGTCCTTGTCTCACAAGGGCTACACTTTCTAATTAGTAAATGCAGACTCTCTGATTGAATATAAAAAATATAAGACCCAATAATATGCTGTCAATAAGAAACTCATGTCACCAGTAAAGACACATACAGACTGAAAGTGAAAGACAGAAAATGATATTGTAAGTAAATGGAAAACTAAGGCAAGGACGAATAGCTATACTAATATCTGACAAAACAGACTTTAATACAAAAACAGTGAGAAGTAACAAAAAAGATCAGTATATAATGATCAGAGGATCAATTCAATAAATCAATATATTGGTTAGAAATCTATATGCACCCAATTTTTAAAACACTTAAAACTAAAGGGAGGTGGATCAGTTTATGCAGATGCAAGACTCTGAACTTGCTTGCAGATCAGTTTTGTAATGCCACTGGAGTGTTGCAAAAATGTGGTCCTCCTGCCTTTCTTAATAATATACAGACAGTAATTAACAAAGACAACTAGCTAATCTTACAGAAGAATATACCCAGCTTTTTGCAGCACTGATTGCATGAACAGCAAAAGACATTGATGTTTTGATAGATTCCTTACCCAGTGAAGAACCTACAGCTGCTTTACAGGCTGCTAGTTAGAAGAAAATCATGAGTCGGCTTCATGTCTGGAGGATGTTGTTTATCGAAGGGACATGCTTTGGGAAAAGATACAAAGTATACTTGCTGACATCCCTCAATCACAACTAAAGACAAGAAGTGGTACCCACAACTAGTCTCTTCTAGACTCATAGCACCATGTGGCTAAGAAAAGAACTCTCAAATGACACTAAGAATTCTGCATCAGATTTAGATATAAGCTTTTCCAACAGTTACAGAAAAACTTTGGGAGGTTTTACCTTTGTAGGTATTTTTAGTAGTCTTCTTCTGTTTTTGCTCTTGGTAAATACACTTATAAATTTATGATTGAACCAATGTTAAACCATCATTATGCATCATTTATTTGAATGAAATTATTAAATCATATTGAATTGATGCTCATAATACAATTAAACACATGCTACAAGTTAAAAAAAAATTTAAAAAAAAACACCTAAGAGAGAGGCTTAATATAATAATAGTGGGAAGTTCACCACCCCACTTTTATCAGTTGACAGATCATCCAGACAAAAGATCAACAAAGATACAGAGTTAAACCAAGCTACAGATTAAATGGATGTCACAGAATTTACAGAACATTTTTATCAAAAGGCTGCAGAATATACATTCTTTTCATATGCACATGAAACTTCTCTAGAATATGCACATATGAGGCCCCCAAACAAGTCTTAAATGAAGCCCCAAAACATTGAAATTATATGCTGTATTTTTTTAAATCACAATAGGATAAAACTAGAAGTCAACAAAATAGAAATATACAAATGCATGAAGACTGAACGACAGTTTTAAAAAAAAAACAGTGGATTTTTGAGGAAGTGAGAAATTTTTTAAAATATCAAGACTAATGAAGTACAATATACCAAAACCTGTGGGCTACAGCGAAGGGGTACCCAGGAAGAAATTTTTGGTAACAAGTGTCTAACTAAAAAAATTAGAAATATTTCAAGTATGACATAGCAGTATCTCTAACACTTGGAAAAGTACAAACCAACCAAACCCAAAATCAGAAGAAACAAAAAAAATCAGAGCAGATAAAGTAAATAGACACCAAACAACAATTCAAATGATTGATGAATGGATTTAAAAATGTGGCATATATGCAAATGGAATATTACTCAGCAATAAAAGAGAATAAAATCATGGCATTTGCAGGTAAATGGATGGTATTAGAGAAGATAATGCTAAGTGAAGTTAGCCAATCCCAAAAAACAAATGCTGAATGTTTTCTCTCATATAAGGTGACTGACTCATAGTGGAGTAAGGAGAGGGAGCATGAGAGAAATAGATGAATTCTATATGGGGTGGAGGGGTGGAAGGGGAGAGCAGGCAGGGAGTTAGCAAGGATGGTGGAATGTGATGGACATCATTATCCAAAGTACATGTATGAAGACATGAATTGGTGTGGACATACTTTACATAAACCAGAGATATGAAAAATTGTGTTCTATATGTGTAATAAGAATTGTGATGCATTCTGCTATCATGTATTCAAAAAATAAAAGAAATTAAAAAATGATTGATGAAACCAAGTGTTGGTTCACTGAAAGGACAAAATTAATAAAATTTTAGCTAGACTAACCAAAAGAAACAAAGAGACAACCCAAATAAAGTTGGACATAAAAATGGACATTACAACTGACACCATAGAAATACTAAGAATCATTAGGGTTTATTATGAAAACTAATGTGGTTACAGTTGAAAAGCTTAAAAGAAAATCAAGACTGAACCATGAGGACAAAAGTAACTTGAATCAAGCAGTAATAAGATTTAATCAGCAATAAACGTCTCCCAACCAAAAAAAAAAAAATAAAAATGAAAAACAAAAACTCTACCCCTGGATGTCTTCACTACTGAATTTTCCCAAACTTTTAAGCAAAAGCTAACATCAATTTTTCTCAAATTATTCCATAAAATTGAAAGTAAGGGAACTCTTCTAAACTTATTCTATAAGTGTAGCATTACCCTGTACCTGTAACAAAAAGCTCATGTCACAATCAAGTTTGTTTCATCCCAGATATAACAGGGATAGTTCAACACAAATCAATAAGAACAGTACGTCAATTCAATAGAATAAAAAAAGCTTTTTAAAAAATCAACAGATGGGGGGAAAAAAGCATTCTATAAAATTCAACATCTCTTCAAATCCTGAAAAAATAGGTAGAAAAGGATTATACCTCAACATACTAAAGGCTATATATAATAAAGCCACAGCCAACACCATACTGAATACTAAAAAACTGAAAGCATTTCTTTTTTTTTTTTTTTTAAATATTTATTTATTTATTAGTTATTGGCGGACACAACATCCTTGTTTGTATGTGGTGCTGGAGGATCGAACCCGGGCCGCACGCATACCAGGCGAGCGCGCTACCTGCTTGAGCCACATCCCCAGCCCCTGAAAGCATTTCTTTTAAAATCAGGAACAGGGTAAGGATGTCACTCACCACTCTTAATCAACATAATACTACAAGCTGTAGATAGAACAGTTAAGCAAGATAAGTGAAATACATTCAAATAGGAGATGATTAAAACTATCCATATTTGTGAATGATATGATTCTATGTATAGAAAAACCTAAAGATTCCAAAAAACTAAATTATTAAAACTGAAACAAGGGCTGGGGATGTGGCTCAAGCGGTAGCGCGCTCGCCTGGCATGCGTGCGGCCCGGGTTCGATCCTCAGCACCACATACCAACAAAGATGTTGTGTCCGCCGAGAACTAAAAAATAAATAATAAAAATTCTCTCTCTCTCACTCTCTCTTTAAAAAAAAAAAAAAAAAGAAAAAAACTGAAACAAATTCAGTTAAGTACCAGAGTGCCAAATTAATATACAAAAATCATTAGAGTTTCTATGCACCCATAATGAATTTGCTAAGATAGAAATATGACAGCAATCCTCTTCACAATAGCTACAAAAATATCTGGGAGTACACTAAGGAAAGATCTCTGTAATGAAAATTACAAAAATATTCCTGAAATAAATTGAAAAAGATGGGAAGACTTTCTATCTTCATGGATTAGAAGGATATTTTTCAAGTAATTACCCAAAGTAATATTTTTCAAGTAATTACCCAAAGTAATCTACACATTCAATAATATTCTTCACAGACTAGGAAAAGCAATCCTAATATTCACGTGGAAGCACAAAGATCATAGCCAAAGCAATATTAGGTGAAAAAAAATAAAATAAAATAAAACAAAGCTAGAGGCATTGCAATACCTAATTTCAAGACATACATGACAGAGGGCTGGGGGTATAGCTTGGTTGGTAGAATGCTTGCCTTGCATGCACAAGGCCCAGGGTTCAATCCCCAGCACACACACACACACACACACACACACACACACACACACACAAAGTATGATACAACAGAGAACAGAGTCAATATAACCAAAACACCATGCTATTGACATAAAATACAGACACATAGAACGATGAAATTGAATAGAGATTCCAGAGATAACTTATTCTACAGAAAGTCTCCCAAAAACACTGATATAATTTGGATGTATGGTGTCCCTGTGTTCTCATGGGAATATTCAGAATTAAAATGATTAGTTTATGAGTGCTGCAATCTAATCAGTCCACCCTAGTGTGAATAGACAGACTGGGTAGTAAGTGAGGGCAAGTGGAGCATGGCTGGAGGAGGTGGGTCACTGGCAGTGTGTCCTGGGAGGGTTCCTCTTCCCTCTCTCTTCTTTCTGCCAATGTCCTGAGTAGCTTCCCTCCACCTTGACCTTCCACTATGATGTGCTGCCTCACCTCAGGCCCAGAACAACGCAGTCAGCCCACATTGGCCTAAATCTCTGAAACGGAGCCAAAAATAAACTTTCCCTCCTCTAAGTTGCTCATCAGGTCTTTCCGTCACAGTGACTAGCACAAACATACACAGAAGAAGTACAGCCTCTTCAAATGATGCTGGGAAAACTGGATCTCCACATGCAAAAGACTGGAACTTGACTTCTATCTCTCACTCTAAGCCATACCAACTCAAACTGAATCAAAGACCTAATAAAAGTAAGACCTGAAACTTGGAAACTACTGGAAGAATACAAAGGGGAAATACTTCCAAGACATTGGTACATGCAATGATTTCTGGATACGACCCCAAAAGCATAGGAAACAAAAGCAAAAATTGACAAATGAGATTACTTCAAACTAAAAAGTTCCTGCCCAGCAACCAATCAATCCAATGAAGAGATGACCTATAAAATGGGTGAAAATACTTGCCAATTATTCATCTGACACAGGGTTAACATTCAGAATATATAAGGAACTCAAAAAGCTTCAACAAGTAATCCAAGTTTTAAAAAAATGTGCAAATAATCTGAACAGACACTTCTCAAAAGAAGAAATACATATGGCCAAGAAAATATGCTCCAAAGATTAGCTATGAGAGAGATGCAAATCAAAACTACAATGAGATATTATCTCACCCCAGTTAAAATGCCTATCATGAAGAAGAAAATTGCTGGCAAGGATGTAAACAAAAAGGAACTCATACACTGTTGGTGGTAAGGTAAACTAGTATAATCATTTTAGAAAACAGTATGAAAGTTCCTCAAAAGCCTAAACATAGATCTACCATATGAGCCAGCTATAAATTAGCCTACCAAAGACTACCTGAAGCTCGTGTTTAGTGTAGCACTATTCACAATAGCCAAAGTAAGGAATCAGTCTAGATGCGCATCAACAGATGCATGAATAAAGAAAATGTGGTATATATACATAATGGAGTATTATTGTTATAAAGAGCAACAAAATCCTGACTTTTATAGCAAGTTGAATAGAACTGGAGTAGACTATGTTAAGTCAAATAAGCCAGACATAGAAAGACAAGTAGAACATGTTTTGTCTTACAGGTGGAAACTAAAAAGAGTTGACCTGAAAATAGTGATTATTTGGTTTGGGAAGAGTGATTGGGGGGTAGAAAAAGAGTTGGATTTGATCAGTGCATGTTGTATGCATGAATGGAAACACCACACCAAACCCTACCAATGTGCATAATTACTATACTTTAATAAAACATCAATAAAATTCAGTTATTTACCCAGATATCTTATACTATATGGAAAAAGAAGAAACTGTTGATGCCAGCAAGCACTCAAAAATGTTAAGTGAGAAATATCAGATTATCAAACAAGTCTGGAGACATTCCCAAACATACTTAGGCAATGTGGTAGTCTGTTTCTTTTTGAGAGAGGCCTGGAGATTGAACTCAGGCCTTCAAGCATGCTAAGCACAACCTCTACTACTCTACTAGCCACACCCCGACCCCATAGTATATCTTAATTAAAAAGAAAAAAAATCTTAGATAATTTTCAACTGTGGTAGTAAGATGAAAAAATTCTGGAGCACCCTCATGATCCCACCTTCTGATGTTTGTGACTGTTCAATTCCTCTTTGGAGTGTGGGAGTGGCCTGTGGATTGCTTCTAATCCATAGAATATGGCAAGGGTGATAGAACATACAAGCATGGAATTGCATGATTATGTTCCAAGACTGCAGTGACTGTCTGGCTGGAGTCACTCACTCCCTTGCCATATTATGGTCCAGTATGTTGAAAGACAGAAGTGGCCAGGAACTGAGGGAGGCTTCCAGCTGACAGCAGCAAGTAACGGAAGCCCCCAGTCTTCCCAAAGTAAGGCACAGATGAGATAAGTGCCCCAAGCAGCACCTGATTGCCCTGGGAGCTCTGTCACAAAGGAGTCAGTTAGGCTGTGCCTAGAGTGAGCCACAGAAGCTGTGAAGAAATGAATTGCATCATTCCGTGGAAAGTCGGCTCTGAAGAACTAGTACAATAGTCAGTTATGAGAATTATAATAGTTTGGGTATTGTTTGGGGTATTATTTTGAAACTACTGCATAGAATATGGTAAGGAATATGCATGTGATTAAATAAAGCAAATGAACATTTACATTGAGTTTCATTAGTGACATTGAGAATCAAGATTCCCCTCTAAGAAAGGAGATACAGAGATAGAAGAGATGAGTAAAATTCTGTTATCCTGAATTTGCATTGGAAGAAAGACCATGAATGCAACATATATCATCTTTTAAAAATTTAAATGCATCCTACTTCTAATCATTGTGAAGGCCTAGAAACAACCACTATACCTTTTCCCTAGAGTGTGGTCTATACAGAACATTTCCCATGAAAAGGTGTCATGATCCTTGAAGAAATAATTGATTCCAAGGCTGGAGCAGGAAATGTACAAGATAAGCCTGAGAATTTTATAAGGCCAAGAAAAATGAGGAAGGGCACATGTCAAAGTATTTCTACCTGGGACAGCTAAAAAGATTCTCTTAAAAAGATGGGGACCTGTCAGACACAGGAGCCAGCTTGAAGAGTATTTTGCTGGCCCACTCTGGGACAATTTGAGCATCAAGACACATAATGACAGTAGCTTTACAAATAACTCCATATAAGAATCCAGGAATTCCTAATGATACCAATTAATTAGTGAGAAGGTAAAACTCTTGTGGTAGATTGAGAAATAATAAACAAAAAATTATGGAGAAAGAAAAATTTGTTTTGTAACCATCATAATAATAATTGATTCAGGCAAGAAATATCAGTGTTAAAATTACTGAGTATAAGTTTGATGAGGAACAGAATATTTATAAAGACTCAGTGTATCTTCCAATATAATACTTATTAAGTACAAAGGACAAATAACTTTATACAACAGAGAAACGAGACAGACAACGCAATAACTAAGAAATCAAAGTTTTCAAAATCCTGATATATTGTACTGAGAAGAACACAACATCACTTCTAGAATTCCTGACAAAATGAATAACTTGACTCAAATTCTTGATTAAAGAAAACATACCAATACCAGACATTCTACAGTCACTGGCCCACACTCTTCATTTTAAGGTCATAAAAGACAATCTAAGGAACTATCCCAGATTAAAGGACACTAAAGAGACAGGATAACTAAATACAAGGTGTGATTCTGGATTGGACCCAGGACTATGGCTTATTCTATTGAGACAACTGATGGCATTTGAATATAGAATTGTGAATTAGCTAATAGTACTGTTAAATATACATCCTGACTTTGATAATTTTACTGTGGTCATCTAAGCAAATGCCCTCATCTATAGAAAACACATATTGATGTACGGGGGTAAAAAATATACATATCTGCAAATTGCACCCAAAGGGTTCAGAAAATAGAAATACAGTAATAAGGCAAATGAGACAAAATGAAAATGATTGGTGAATCTGGATAGAGAGCATGTGCAAATTATTCATTCTTTTCTGTAGTTTGAAATTATATCAAAATGAAAAGTTACCCCCACAAATGACACTGTAATCAACATGAGGAGATTTCTATTGTCCAATGATGGACATTAATAAGAAGATTAGAGGGATAGGAAAAGTAAAGGCAGTGAAATGAATATGATACAACTTTCCTATGTACATATATGAATATAACTCAATGAATCTCCACATCATGTACAACCACAAGACTGGGATCCCAATGAGAATAAGATAGACTCCATGTTTTAATATGTCAAAATACACTCTTCAGTCATGAAATGAGCATCAGTAACAAAACTTACAATGGATAAAACATCAAATATGCTGAAATGATGAATTAAACAACAACAACAACATTATGAGTGACCTTTAGCAGTCACCATTTGCATTTTGAAAACTGGTAGGTTTATCCTGCTTCTTCAGGACACAGATGAGGCTGGCTAAAAAGTTGATGAAACAGGGCAGAGTTTCTCATTATAAATGCATTGCACCTGATAAATTAGGATGGAATGAAAGAGCATCACCATTTGCAACACCTAATGAAAAAATCGATCTAGGTCTTTGTCTTCAGTTGTTGCCTCCCAAAAAATCAAAACGAAAAACCTTGAACTTTTATCTGCTCAAACCTCTAACTATAGGATGGAAGAAATAAATTAAGTGTTCCTATAGATATACGATCACCAAATTTTAGGTTGTAGAAAACTCTACCAAACAGAATAGTCATTTTGTTTAATAACTTAAAAAGCAAAAAGAGGGAATGCCCATATAAGGCAGACAAAAAAGAGACCTTTCTTGATATTGAACAATAAAACTTTTGTTTAAAAAGATACATTTCACACAAATGAGAAGTTTTGAATACTGACAAAATATTTGATAAGAAAGTTATGTTAATCATAATAATGGCATTGTAGTTCTATTTAGAATCAGTTACATTTTAGTTACTTTAATATTTGCAAATAAAATAATGTAATGTCTGATATTTGCCTCAAAATAATCCAGAAGAGAAGAAAACAGGTGGGATTAGGAATGAAACATAACTGGTAGACACATATATAAACAGTCTTTAGACTATTCTCTTCACTCCTATATATATTTGAAGTGTTCCATAATTTTTAAAAATTAATTCGAAGTCTTCAACAGAGGAAATTGTGGAAAGACGTATAAAAAAATCATTAAATGGTTACTCAGGGGAAAGTGATTACTGATTACTTCCCCCTATTTATTTATCAATACAATATCAATTTAATTTCATTACAATGCTCATGAATATTTACATGCTAAAAAATCAGTTGCAGAATTTTTAAAAGAACACATCTCAAAATGAAACAAAAATATAAAGCTAAGTTTTGAACTAAACTTACATAGTGGTTTTACATACTGAAGTACAGGATTTCTTGTGAGGCAATTCCTATGACATGTAAATAGTTCCAAGCAATGCTTAGAGTTGATAATTCAGCTGGTAAACTCAATAAAATTATCTAAGTCACTGTTAAAATATGCGAAAGAGGGGCTGGGGTCATGGCTCAGCAGTAGAGCTTTTTGCCTTGGCATGTGTGAGGCACTGGGTCGGATCCTCAGCACCACATAAATAAAATAAAGATCTATTTTTAAAAAATAAGCAAAAGAGGTACTAAAGAAATTATAAAGAAATAATCAAGACCTGAACAACCAATCTTACTCCCAAGTTAGGCAGCATCCACCATGTGTGTGGACATGGAGACAGAGCCCCCACCCCCCAGGCAAACCATTTCCCTTTCTCTTACGAAATAAAGCACAGGTGACATGACGACGAGTACTCCTGAACATTTAAGCAGATAGTTTTCAACTTACCTCTGCATTTGGTGTCACATGCATGGAAGATTCCAGTGAGCAACTGTTCCTCCCAGTCCCTAGTGGTGCTGTGCATTACATCTTGGCCATCATCAGCTCCTGGTTTCCATCCTATCAGAAGAAAAAGTACAAATACAGGTGCTTATCTGTGCTACAAGTTATTCATTTCTCATTTGGGGTGTTTAATTTTAGCAAAAGAAAGCTTATTTTAATAAACAGAAGCCCATAATACTGATTACTTATCTTGAATGAACCCATCAAAAAAGTGGTCTTGAGGGCTGGGGATGTAGCCCAAGATGCACAACTCCCCAAGTTCCAAGACAGCATCATAAGTAAGTCAATAAAGTGGTCTTCAAAGGTCTCCCTCTATTTTTATCTTTTTATTTATAAATTTTTAAAAGGAGGAATAAGAGATATGGAGAGGGAAATGGAGTTCTTTTGCTTTACAATGAAAGTACCTTATAAAAAGCAACTAGTAGGACATAGATTTATAAGAAAAATAAAGGGAAAGAAGAAACTATACAGATTACGTACAATTTTACATTTTGTTTTTCAGATCTTATTATATAAGAAACTGTTTTAAACAATCTCTTAAGTAGTTTTCTAAATCTCCATTGGCCTGAAAAAAATTAACATCTTCCCTGGCCTACCTCCTTTGCTCCTGAAATAGAACCCACATATTCTTACATAGTTGTTTTACTGTTATGCAAACAAATGTGAAGAGTTCTTTCAGCAAGATATCTAGGGATTATATGAATTTTAAGTCCAATATATCTGTATATTCATGACATTCTAATTTGGCATTCAAGTTGATTTCCAGGTCAGTAGAGAAATACCAAATGATATGATTATAAATGCAATCCAGAATTTCTATTCAGATTTTAATCAGAAGCATGTAAAATAGATTTCACACATAAGACTTTCTTTTAAGGTGGGGGATAGACACAAACATACTTAGAAAAAGATAGATGCATCCATTTAAACTTTAATAATGTATATTGGTTTTAAGTTCAGATATTCTAAAAGCAGAAGTAGTTTTTGTTTCACTGGAAAAACACACACTAAAAAATGATTATTTACCATCATCATTCAGAGATAATTTTCTCACCACTGAATCCTTAGTAAAAAACTGAGAGCTTTGAGCAGAGGCAGAATCATGGTCAAGCATTAAGGTACAATTGTTATTTCCACTACAGTAGTTATTCCAATCCTTGGTAGAGAAGAAATCCCCTGCTAGGATCTGTGGTATCAAGGATGTATCACACTGGTTGTTCTGTGATCTCAGCCTTGCAATGTTTTCAGAACTAGTGAGACCAACAGTGTATGTGGCATTCTTGGGAGAGTACAGGTGAGAGATGGATGGGGTTCTTGCAGATGCTATTTCAGGGGATGAAATGAAGGCAGCCACTTTCTCAGAACTTGAAAAAGGAGAGTCCCGCACAGGAATGTGAGCAGCAGTCATCTTCCTCAGCACCTCCTCAAAGTTTTTCTTGGCATTAGTTTGTGGACTATCAAAACTGCTAGACTGGTATTTGATAATTTGTCGAATCGGATTTGAAATTGCGTCTCCTTTTTGAATGGCTCTGATTTTTCTGCAAATGCTTTCTACTGGGTTATGCCGCTTCTCGGTTACCTTCTTTGCAGAAGTCATCCTTGGCTCTCTAGCAATTGGATAGGAGTGCCTAAAGTATGGGCAAAAGTAGACACATTAGTTAAGACAATGCTAACACATAAAAGTTAGCATTGTCTTAACTATTATTCAGCAATAGGCTACTTATTCTCAAGTGGACTTGGGAGGACATCATGACAAAATGGTACACTGTTCTAAATAACTTCCTGTGCATTTAACTTTGAGGCTCAATTGTCCAGAAAACAACAGATAATGTCTATAAAGTACTTACCACATGCAGGCACGGCAGTAAGCTCTTTATACTTATCAACTTGTCCTTAAAACAATGCTGAGGTGAACATTAAAACTATCTCCATTTTTGTGCAAGAAGAGAATAAGGTACACATTCAAAATCACTGAGATAAGTGCCAGAGCCCAGATTTGAACACAGGAAGTACAATTTCAGAAATTGAACTCTTAACTGTATTGCTTTTCACTTATGCTATGTCAAATATGTCAATGATGCTAACAACTCTCATTTGAATGCCAACCATTGGCTCTGTCCTGTTCTCACTTATTTATTGAGAACTTACTGCATTTTACAAGTATTGTGTATAAATATCACAGAAACCCTGTCAAATATATGGACATGCCTTTTGGGGAGAGGAGACTGGGGATTTAACCCAGGGATACTTTGCCACCCGGCCACATCCCTATCCCTTTTAACTTTTTATTTTGAGAAAGAGTCTAAGCCGCTGAGGTTGATCTTGAACTTGCAATCCTCCTGCTTCAGCCTCCCAAGTTGCTGGGATTCCAGGCATGCCCCATCATTCCATGATGGACATGCTCTCTTTCAGATAAGACACAAAGAAGTGAAGTAACTTGCAAATGGTCATATCTCCAAGATGTGAGCTGAAGTATCTCTGCCTCCCGCATAGGTTTGGTTTGGGGCCAGGGATTGGATCCAGGGCCTCAGTCATGCTGAGCATGCTACACCCCCAGTTTTGTTTTTTGGCAGGATATATGGACTTAAATAACAAGCATGAGTTGACTCTTAGAATAATTAGGGAATTTGGAAAGAAATCCAAAAGTTTACCTAATTAGTACAAATAGTTGAATAGTTATGTAGAGTTTGAAAATTATGGTTTAAAAAAAAATCAAACAAAAATTTACATTTATGGATCTTTATAAAAATTTAATAGAGAACATATGAGCAGCAAAGAAAAAAAACTGAAACAGTTGTAATTGGAAAGGGTGTTTGGAAAGAAGATACTTAAAGCACTCCCATTCTGGCTTTATCTTATTTTAAAATAATGGCTATGAGCTCCAGCCAATGAAGTTTCTATCAACAGAATTCACCATTTAGGGTAATGACCACCTCCAAAGTCTTATTTTGTGATCTGACTATACTATGTATTCAAGGCTTATCTTTCAATACCAAACCAAAACACATTCTTCCCCTGAAATTCTGAATTCTCACTGGACTTAACACTCTCTGAAGTCTCCCAAAATTTAAAATTGTATCATAAATTCTGTCATGTAATTAAATTTTGTCTTCTATTACTGGATCGTTTCAAATGAATCTGCATGCTGTTTTCTAAAAAAAATATTTCTAAATCTTGAAATCAAGTCATGATGTGATTCTTCATACATTATTAGTGGCACAATTGATAACCTCCAATTATATATAATACATGTAATTATGAGGCTTGAACCCTTTTTCCCTAGCTGCTATGATAGTTAGCTCCCAACTGCTTCCAGCTACCTCCTCTCCTGGAGGACTCCCTCTTATCCCAACAGGAACTGTTCACCTGGGAGGGTGGACGTGAAGCAGTGGTAACGACAGAGGAGAATTCACCTGTGAACCCAGCACAATTCATCTGTGCTACGATGGTGACTTCACAGGAAGGCATTCGACTTCCCCATGTCAAGCAAAGAGCCTTAAAGATTGGCTACTTATTTATCAATGCTCTCAGTGTGTATTGACCATTTCTCCCTTTTAGAGCCAGAGTGTTGAGGTGCAGATTGTCACAATAGACCCTAGACTGAAACCTTGGACTACCGAGCCTTGTCTACTCACACCATAAAACACTGCTGTGGGGTGCTGTCCAAGCCAAGATGAGAGGCCCTGCTTTGCAGGTACTGGTAACTGACCCAGATTAACATCCTCAGCATATAAAACACACAGGTTGATTTTATTTTTCAAGCCATTTTTCCCCCTGTTTTCTAAACTTCCACAACTCACTTATGTGAGCCCTGCTTGGCAGTTGATTTGCCAAATGTTACAATGAGTACACTTAAGACACTGACTCCTGACAAAGCTTCCCAAGATTAACTTGTTTTGCTCTTTCTAATATACAGCAGAATATTTGTGGAAGTTCAATAAGATGGGATGATAAAGATTTCCAGGTTTGTGCCACTGTCACCATATATGGCTTGGAAATATCTCCTGCCTTTTCTGTCCAGACATTTTTAGTTTTAGATCCCAGTAGAAAAGATTAGCTGCAGTCTTCCATAATGCAAATACAAGACTAACTTGCTTTGTACGATAATTGCCTTTGGAAAAAAAAAAACAAAAAACATTAACTGAGAATTAAAAGCTTGAAAGTAAATTTAACTAGAAGTAGTTGCTCAGAATCTCTCTTTAAAAAGGATTTTTCTCTGAGCCAGGCACAGTGGCACTCACCTATAATCCCAGCTATTCTAGAAGCTGAGATAAAAGGATTGGAATGTTGGAGGCCAGTGAGACCCCATCTCAAAAAATAAATTTCCCCCCTTTATTTATCTGCTTTAGCTGACTTAAATTTGCCATGAAAGGATGGTACACTTGGAAAAGTTCCAATGACAAGAACTGCTTTTCTGAACTTCACCTGCATTCTATACATTTATAATTAAAATATTTTAATAACCTTCCTTTTAGGAAGACAATCAGTATTAAATACCTACTAAGGGCTAAGCCCTGTGTAAACACTGGAGATATAAGCATGAGCAAAACAGAAATCTGCTCTACTAAAACTGTGGAAGATACAGGTATGAAGAGTAAACTACAAAACCTGCCAGATTAAATCTAAGATGCACAATCCAATTTTAATTTTAGAAAAACAATGACAATGTTTAGTATATCCCAAACACTGCATGGGTCATATGTACACTGAAAAATTTTAAATGTATTTAAAAATAAAAAACAAAAATATTTAAAAGATACAATGGGAAAAAAAATTAAAATAAGCTGGGTGTGGGAGCACACGCCTGTAATCCCCATGACTCAGGAGGCTGAGGCAAGAGGAACAGAAGTTCAAAGCCTGCCTTGGCAACTTAGCAAGGCCCTAAGCAACTCAGCAAGATTCTGTTTCAAAATAAAACATAAAAAGGGCTGGAAATGTGGCTCAGTGGTTAAGTGCCCCTGGGTTCAACTCTTGGTACCAAAAAAAAAATTAATTAAAAATTGATTTGAAATTCAAACGTCACTAGGTATTTTTTGTTACTAGCTAAATATAGCAATTAAAGACTACAGATAAATTACATAGCTATGGTCTATGAGAGCATATAATATGTGTTTATTCTTGCTTGGGAAGAACAGGGAAACAATTAAGGACATCTATTGTGTAATATATGGAGCATATTGCTATATATTGTTTGTTAAATCCAGGGTTAGAACAGAGAATTTAAAAGTGGAACTATAAATGTGCTATAGGAATTCATCGTTGGATTCATGTGAGCTAAATGTAATGTAAAATAATGTTTTAAATTAAACCTCTGATTTTACTAATGTTATTTTATTCTTTCTACTGATTGAACTGTTTCATTGTTCTTGCTTGCATAATAGACTTCTATTCTTAATGACTGAATTGTCTGATATATAGTACAAATTCTTGAATCTTCAATTTTCAACTATCAGCCTGATCTAAAATTGTCAAGCAATAAAGTCTGTGATGCCCAGCCACATCTATAAAATAAATCTGATTTGTTTCTTACTTAATGTTAGGCTATTTGTTATAGGATATCCACTTTTCACCAATGAGTAACTGCAGAGTTCAACATTAATCTCTAAGACATTTGTGCTCTTTGAGACTTACAGAAATGAATATTTGTTCCAACTTCATAAACGAGTTCTCCACAGGCTGAGTAAAATCTACCACGATGTACAATAAAGGCAATATCACACATTAATATTCGAAAAGACATATTTTGTGTTCATCAATATTCATTTTCTTCAATTACTAAGAAACAGTTGAATTTCATTACCAAAAAAAAGTCATAATGTTTAGAAAGTAGAATCATTGAAAAAAGCTGGCAGATGTCACAATGATTCAAAAAGCTCTTCAGAGGGGCTGGGGATGTGGCTAAAGTGATAACATGCTCACCTGGCAAGCGGGGGGCACTGGGTTCGATCCTCAGCACCACATTAAAAAAAATAAAATAAAAAATGTGTGTCCACTGAAAACTGAAAAATAAATATTAAAAAAAATTCTCTTTTAAAAAAAAAGCTCTTTAGAAAGCCTCTGCATCTAACTCAGAGAAAGATTATGTAGACAATTATTTTTCCTTTATCAACCACCTAATATTTTTCTTCCTTTACAAAGGTTACTTCTTAAACATTGAACTTTCAAACTTTAGATCAGATAGGCTTATTTTAAAAATCATTCAATACTTGATTATGAAATCCAGGCAAATCTTTCATGACTCACCTAAGCGAAATCCACTTAGTGGTTTAATTAAAAACAAAACACATAATGGATGAATGCAAAAATATTGAATATGTGTGTGTAGATCAATGATAAACAAAGGATTCCTTTTGCCACAACAGACCTTCACTAATGATTAAATGCCACTGAACTCTTCAAAAGGACTGGGGTTACGGCTCAGCAGTGGAGTGATCACTTAGCACGTGTGGGGCACTGGGTTCGATCCTCAGAACCACATATAATAAAAATAAAGGTATTATGTCCACTTACAACTAAAGCAAAACAAAACAAAACAAAAAAACATTAAGAAACACCTGTTCACCGAGATGCCCCAGCAAACCCATCTTTAGTGAACCCAGTGGGTAGGCAGAGCCTGCTTTTCTACTTAACCTATGATTTTTATATTTGTCTGATTAAGCTATTTTCAGTTTCAGTGTGACTAGTATCTTATGTGATAAAATAGTAACTTTTACCTGCCTTTTCTAGGATAGATGATAGCAGCTGTTAATCACAAGGACTTGCAAACCACAAGTCCCAGATTTAGTAAACACTCAGCATACCTGTCATCTGTAAACTTTTCTGATTAGTAATGAATGCAAACTGGAATAGACCAGAACCCACCCACCATTCACTTAACCTTGTTACATTAAGCTTCTAGATTGGGTCACACAGACCTTATTATAACTATCTTTTTGGAACAATTCCTGAAATAGCAGTCACACATATGCTTCTGAAAACTGCCTGCGCTGGTCTGTTTCACTTCTTGTTTTGTGAAGTCTGATTTTCTTTTCAGAGAAGAAAAATTCTCTTCTAATTCCAACAATTCAAGCGTTCCCCTCCCATGTTCTTCTCACACTCAACTAAAACACATTCCAAATGACCAGCATGGAAATGGCCATTGAAGACAATTGTGGATCTCTCTGAAAGCCAATTGGAAAACAAATCTAGTATTCACCTAGAGAATGTGGAGAAGTCAAGGTTCCTAAGGAGCCTCACTTTATCAGGCTTGTCTAATTATCCCCCCTCCCTATTTTTTCAGTGTCTTTCCTTTCTAGACTCATATCACATTTTCCCCTTATTCTGTAGAACCTCTGCTATAGTCTGGTACTGGAAGTTGGTCTTTGTTCACAATCGTTTGAGGTTGAGTTTGGGGTGAGGAGGCACCAGGCACTTTATATCTGGGCCTGCTCTTCCCCATTTAGGGGAAGCACTTTCTTGACCTCAGATAACTAAGTACAAGCAGGGCCTGAAATTCAGCTAGTTACCTAAGGAAAACTCACCAACTGATTTTCACTTGACTTTGCCAGTGCACCAAGAACCACCTTCTGAGAACCCGGAAGGCAGGAGGGAAACCAACAGATCAGATGTGTGGGTGGAGCTAATTTATAGAGGCAGGCAGCGTGGGGTGAAGTGAAAGGCACAAGCTGTAGGAGCAGGAGGCCACTGATCAGCTGCACCTGCCTGGGTTCTAGCAGAGGGTGCAAGCAGGAGGGTGAAGCTGGGCGAGTAGGAAGGGTGAACATGAGGTGGTGGGCAGCAGGTGCCATATTGGTGCGCTCTACTCCTCAAGCAAAACCACACGATGAAAATCACCTGGATTTTAGTGTCTCATCAGGATGACATAAAAGTCATTTTTAAGTTAAATTCATCAGTTTCTCTTGAACCAAACTCTATCTGGTTTTTGAAGCACTGAAATGACATTGCCAGGTGTAGTGGCAGCCACCTGCACTCCAAGCGATTTGGGAAGCTGAGGACTGGAAAACTTGCAGGAGGATTTCAAGTTCTAGGGCCAGCCTTGGAGACTTGGTGAGACCCTGTCTCAAAATAAAAGTTTTGTTTTACAAGGGCTGGGAATGTAGCTGAGTGGTAGAGCAACCCTGGGTTCAATCCCCTGTACAGCAAAAAAAAAAAAAAATGAAAATTAAAAAAAAAAATTAATGGCGTTGTCTCTACATTTTACCCATCCAAAACAGGTTTAGGAGATGCAGTGTTTAAATTTTGCAAAATACAGTAGCTAAGCAAAGAAGTATAGAGTGGTGCATAAATTAAGCTCCTTGGAAGATCAGGATAGGGTAATTCAATGAGGGTTCAGAAGATTTGTAGAGAAGGTAAGACAAGTTTCTCTTTAAATAACTAATGATTTTGCATAGATGGGGACTAGGGCAAAAGCTGTGTGGTGGGGAGACTAAGTTTGGGCATTCTGGGCAAGCAGTCTGAAGGAACAGTGAGACAGGTGTGTGGTGTGGAGCAGTGAAGAAAAAAAAAAAAGTGAGATTGAATAGGTAGAGTTCAGCCAGATTCAGAACCAATGTCATTTCCCATCAGAGGAAATAATGTTCAGCTGGAACAGAGATCCTACAAAAGACACAAAACTAAACCTAACATAAAGCAAATAAAAAGCAAACCAAAATCAGAGTTCTAAGCACACAGACTGAAGTACTTGGAACATTTTGTTCTCAAACTGGCAGTTTTGCATAATACCCTGGGGGCTGCTCTAGCCAAATCCCTTAGGGTATTTATTCATATGTCTCATAGATTTTAACACTAGTGATTTCTCACTTCTTCCCCTATTCTTTCCCTCCCTTTCTCCACCTGGGGCTCTCTGAAAATCCCTTTTTCAAATATCTAGATTTGTATATATGGTCTCATTCTGTGGTCAGCATTTTGATCTCCAGATAAGAGGGAAGGGTGTATAGTAGTTACAAGTTGAGGCTCTGGGTTCAAATAACCTGAGTTCAAATCCCAACTCAGCCTCTTATTAGCTTTGTGATCAAAGACAAATTTTGTTTCTGTACCTGTTTCTTCATCTGTAAAACTGTGTCAATATCATACAATGAGGTCCTGGGTTTACTGCAGGGATTGAATGAGATCATGTATGTGAAGCCCTCAGAAATGTACTGCACATTGTGTGCACACAGTAATGTTTGGTGTTAAGATGATCTTTCTGAGAACAGTGGTGTATGCCTGTGATCCCAGTGATGTGGGAGGCTAAGGCAGGAAGACTGTAAGTTGAGACTAGCCTCAACAACTTAGGGAGACACTGTCTCAAAATTTAAAAAAAGATAAAAAGAGCTGGGGGTATACCTCAGTGGTACAGCACCCCTGTGTTCAACCCCAAGTACAAAAAGAGAGAGAGATGATCTTTCTGAACTCGTCTTAAAAAAGAAAGAAAAGGAGTTTTTATTTTTTATTTTTATTTATTTATTTATTTTTTTTTTTAGTTATAGGTGGACACAATATCTTTGTTTTATTTTCATGTGGTGCTGAGGATCAAACCCAGTGCCTCATGCATGCTAGGCAAGCACTTTACCTCTGAGCCACAACCCTAGCCACTGAACTCCTTTAATATGTTAAGATATTGGATGTCTTCTGAAAGCACCATACAATGCCTAGAAAGAAATGACCAGTTGGCTCTTCCTCTCGGAACTTGCTCTGTTTAACTTCCCATGAAATGAACCAGCATAACATCCACACTTTTGAACTGCTTATCAATCCACAGATACCGAAACCAGCAACACCCAGAGAGATTCTCTCCTAGTCATAAAGGAAGCCAGTGGTGGAGCCAGAAATAATATTCAAATTCCAAATCCACTAGACCACATCACCTGTCTGAGAAATTGAACTCTGACTTCCCACTTCAAATGAGTGTATCGTAGCTGATGTTTGTCAGAACAGTGAAAGGGAAAACCTGAACAATACATCCCCGTGGATCTGCAATGAATTGAATGAAGAGGTGATTTCATTATTTATTTAATACTTACTTCATGGTGAGTCCTAGTAGAACACCCACAACACTAGGTCAAGGGAGAGGACATATCCTGGACATCATTTTGGTCACTCCTGAACCCACTCCCAAAGGCAACCAAAAACGTACATGTCAACCAAAACGGCTTTCCCCATCCTGCATGTATGCTTGGTTCCACAGGAAAAAGTGCAAAGGGGTCAAATGTTGAAAAAAAAAACAAGATGGTGGTTCGTGTTTTGGAAATAGCGTAAGTAGAGTTGATAAAACACACTTTCTTGCCAAGTCATTTCCCCCTTTGGATGCCTGGACCTGTCAGGATCCCTGATATTACCAGACCTGAAAGCAACTGAGGAGTTAAAATGAGAGAATCTCTAATGGTTGCCAATCCCAGTCTTCAAAATGGCGTTTTAAAGAAATCAAGTCTTGTCTTATAAATAAGTAAAAAACAAAACAAAAAAACTATTTAACCTATTATGCCTCATCTCATATAAAAACCTATATAGATTTATATAGAGATTTACATGCACTCTATATAGAGTTCTATATAGGTTTTTATAGGTGTCCTATACATAAGTAACATATATTCCCTTCTCCATTTTGCAGTCTTCAATGTTTTCTATCAAGACAGTGACTTTAACTATATGTGGAATCTCCAGGATTAATATATGATTGATCCATTCTGTTTAGCCAAATACAGATGGGGGAAGGGAGTATATGTTAAACGAGGTGGTATTAGAAGGAAGAAAGAACAAGGAAAAACAAAAACAAAAACATTCTAGAATCCTCCTCCTCCAATATACATGTGACTTAACATAATGCGCTTTTTGTCAAAACCCACTCCATATAAAATGCACTATTTTTTATAATTTATTCTTCAATGTGCTTATATTATACTGTCATTCGCTTTTAACTTTGCTTTTAATGAAGCTCTAATTAGAAAATGCAATGTCTTCATAAAGAAAATCTTTGTAAAGATACTGCCCCAGAAAGAAAAGAATTAGGAATCTTAGTGATCTGATCTATGGGTTCCATTCTGAAAAGGAGAAACACACACACACACACACACACAAATTTGAAAAAAAAAATGGCAATTTTGGGGGGAGGAAGGTAGAAACAAAGTAAGGCCCTGAATATATTACCAAATATATATATATATATAACCAAATCCAACATATATATATATATATATATATATATATTGGATTATCATTATCATTTTATTTTATTTTTTTATTGGTTGTTCAAAACATTACAAAGCTCTTGACATATCACATTTCATACATTAGATTCAAGTGGGTTATGAACTCCCATTTTTACCGCGTATACAGATTGCAGAATCACATCTGTTACACATCCACGTTTTTACATATTGCCATACTAGTGACTGTTGTATTCTGCTACCTTTCCTATCCTCTAGCCAAATATATTTTTTACTGAATGAAAATCAACCCTTGGCCTTCCAGATCTGTATTTGTGAATACAAAGCAAGATCTACTCCTCCTTGGTCCCATCCCAGAAACTGGGACATGTCTGGCTTCTTGTCCTCTGATCCACCATTGCATTTGTCCAGTCAGAGCCACCAGCAGAAGATACTTGGGCAGGAGGAGGAGTTACCTGGACATTTTTTTCTGGCTCCACGCTTGCTAGGCCTAACAGTGGTGCATACCTCTCCATAGTTCCTGTTAGGCAGCCCTCCCCTAAGGTGACAGTTCCTTGCAGGCTTTAACTGTTTCTTCCCTGGTCCCTTGCTAGGGATGGCATTACTTCCTAAAGTCATAAGCTAGAACCACTGGGCTTCCCTTGTTATTTCCCTTAACCCTGCCTGTGTCTTCAGGAAGGTTCTCCCCAGGACTCAGCTAATACACTCAGGCTTCTTTTATTGTCACATTAATTTCCATTGTTCAATATAGTTGTCACTCACACTACACAAAGGATAAACACCTCTCTTAAATTTTTGTATCTTGCTTTATTTATAAACTGTGTGTAGCCTTTCCTCTGGGTAAGTACATACAGCTAATTCAAATAAGGAGATTTGACTTTTAAAAAAAGCAGAACTTAATTACACACTTTCATTTTCAATTTTTAATGGCAGTTGCCAAATCGGTTTCCATAGAGGTTGTACCAACATAGTCTCACCAACAATCTGTGATCCTACCTAGGACCCCACGCCCTCATGAACACAATGGTTTGAGCTTTGCCAATCTGATAAGTGAAATATGGCATGTCATCATTTTAATTTACATTTCTTCCATTATGAATATGCTTCCATGTATTTAAAGCCATTTGTGTTTCCATTTCTATGTCCTATTTGCTTGTATTCTTCAAACATTTTTTCCATGCAAGCTAGACTTTATCAGCTTACAAAAGCTATTTATTATGGGATTTAGTTCTGCATAGCATATGTTATAAATACATTTCACATTGTGTCATTTATATTTTTGTTTAAGATTTTTTTTGTCACAGTTTTTTTTTTATTATTAAGTAAAATAAACCAGACACAGGAAAAGAAAAACTGCATGATCTCATTCATATATAGTATCTAAAAAAATTGATCTCATAGGTGTTGAAGATAGAACAGTAGTTACCAGAGCAGGAGGAGGCAGGGATTCGCTTTTTTTTTTTTTTTTTTGAGGTACTAGGGATCAAATCCAGGACTTTGCAATGCTAAGCAAGCACTCTATCACTAAGCTACCTCTCCAGCCCAGATTTTCTTAAAATATAGTTACAGTTCAATCTTTCATGGGGTTTCTGAGTTTGTTGGTCTTAAAAAGATCTTCCTGACTCTAAATTCTGAAAATATTCGCCCATGTTTTTTTCTGGTACATTTATGATTCGGTACATTTGGAAGGTATTTGGGCATATAGCGAGATGGGGTTCCACCTTCCTTTTCAGATGGCTGCCAAATTTTCTCTAGGAAACTATGCCACAGGGAGACATGCACACATTTATAGAGATAAGTGTAAAAATACATTTATTGTAATAGAATTTTGAATGGCAAAATATTGAAAACAAACTTAGCATCTTTTAAGAGGGGGATGGTTACATAAAAAAGCACAATTCATTTACACTTCCAGATACAATGTAGCTGTTAAAAAAGAGAGAGAGAGAGAGAGAGATTCTGTAGGACCCAATTTTGAATTCCAAAGTTATGTGTTTAACCTTGAGTTGAAGAACAGTGCTGTATCATTTCTGATTTAAACAAACATGAAAACACAAAACAAATGGACATACACATAAATGCAGAATAAATCAACGACAATGAGAACCTTCTATAACATAGATTTGTAAGGTAATGTCATTTAAAGTATTGAAACCTGTCCTTTAGTTCAGGAAATACACATACACTGTGAAAAGAAAATGTGGATCAGTAACACCCTCTGCTGGTAGATGGCTGAAATTCAATGATCCCACAGTCAATAAATCTTTGGCTCTATTTTGTGATTACTATCATGTGCTCAAATACTGTACTGTAAGAATGATAAGAGTTTATATCATAATTTTAAAATGCCACTGTGGTAATTTTCTAAAATTATAAAATTCACATATTTTGATAACAGTCCATCATTCTAATGTTTTAACTGCATGCATAACTCTACTTTTGATAATTCGGGAACACTGAAGATAAAATCATAACTTTTTTAAACAATAGTTATCTTTAAAATTTGTATAAAAGTCAGCACCTTTGTATATGTGTGCCTTGTCAGTCTGTATGTAGTCATCGTTTTCACCACCATTGTGATTCATTCATTTAGCAAATACTGACTATTTGGTGTGTTTTCAGGCATATTCAGGGTACATAGAAAACAAAATGGGCAACTTCCTGTACTCACAGAGTTTTTTTGTTTTCCTAGAGAAAAAAACAAAAAAATTAAAATAATTGACCAAAAGTGTAGTATAAATAAATACTAAAGAAAGAAAATATGAAGAGTTGAGTTTGGAGGAAGAGGTATCAGATAGTTGAATATATGGTCTAGATTGAACGCAGGGGTTCAAGTTAGAGGTGGAACTCTGGGCATCCTCAGCATGAAGGTGACTTGTAAGACTGTGGAGTCACTGAGACCCCCACTCCCACCCCCACCCCCTCACCGAATGGAGGCAGGTAGAAAAGAAGCCTCTACATAAACCAGCCTGGGAAGAACCAACAAGAGAGACTGAAAAGGAACAGCAGAGAGGTATGTGGAAAATCAGGTGAGCACAGTGTCCTGGAGCCAAGTGGAGAAGGCTTTCAGGAGGAAAAAGTGATCAACCACTGATAGGACAAGGAAATGAGGATTAGGAAATGGCCCTGGATTAGCCATGAGAGAGCAGATAATCTTGATGAGAGCAAGTTCTTTATGATGTGTTCAAAAGTAAATGGGACAGATGGATCAAATGGTGGTTCCATTCCCAATTTTCCAAAAAACCTCCATACTGCTTTCCATATTGGCTATACCAATTTTCCTCGGTCTATACCCAAAGGACTTAAAAACAGCATTCTTCAGGGACACAGCCACATCAATGTTTATAGCAGCACAATTCACAATAGCTAAACTGTGGAACCAACCTAGATGCCCTTCAATAGATGAATGGATAAAAACAAAAGGTGGCATATATACACAATGGAATATTACTCAGCAATAAAAGATAATAAAATCATGGCATTTTCAGGTAAATGGATGGAGTTAGAGAAGATAATGCTAAGTGAAGTTAGCCAATCCCCCCAAAAAACAAATGCCAAATGTTTTCTTTGATATAAGGAGGCTGATTCATAGTGGGATAGGGAGTGGGAGCATGGGAGGAATAGTTGAACTCTAGATAGGGCAGAGGGGTTGGAGGGGAAGGGAGGGGGTATGGGGTAATTAATGATGATGGAATGTAATGATCATTACTATCCAAAGTACATGTATAAAGACATGAATTGGTGTGAATATACTGTATATACAACCAGAGATATGAAAAATTGTGCTCTATATGTGTAATAAGAATTGTAATGCATTCTGCTGTCATACATAAATTTTTTTTAAATTTTCATTAAAAAAGTGAATGGGAGGAGAATCTGTGAACATAGAGAAAGCTTTTTAAGAGTGTGCTGTGAAAGGGGGGAAAGAAATCGACACTCAGAGAGAAAGAAATGTAATTAAGGAAGTTTTGCTTGTTTCTTTTAGTTGGAAGAAATAATAGCCTGATGCCAGTTGCACAGGAAGAACTCAGGTTCAGCCAGCAGCACAGGGGACAGAGTGGGGAACACACAGAGAGGTGGGTTAGAGAGCCGTAAATGATATATTCTCATTGTTTCAATAACATTGGCAAAGCCACAGAGAAGAAGTGTTAGGCATTGAAGGGAGAAGAGAAAGTATAAAATAATCTAGGAGAGAATGCAAGAGAGAATGAATTAGGGAAACTCAGTATGATTTGGGGTCAGCATCAAAGGCAGCATGAAAATTCATGGTTCCACATTTAACCAGCTAGCATGGTGGCTATGGAATAGCTTTAATAAATGTGTTTTTTGGCTACGTGAGTATAGGCACAGCAAAGTTGGAGGATTGAAGTTCACCAGGCTTGTGATTTGTCCATGCAAATATAATGTGAAAATAAGGAATTGGTAGAGTTGAGAGTATATGCAAAGTAGTGACCCTACTGATAGCCATTTAAGCTAGGAAGGGAGAAAATACAGACAGAATCATGAGAGTGAGGGACAGTGCAATTGTAACAGGATCCGTGGCTAGAAGATCTTGCTGTAGGGATGTGCAAATTTCTCCCTCGACCTTCTGAGGGGTCTTCTCTACTGAAATAAACTGGAACAGATAGATCGGTCGCAGAAAATGCATATAAATGTACTTAGATGCATGGGGGCATCACGGGAAGGTGAGAACCCAAGAACCCAAAGAGATTCAGAAAGGTACAATCACTTCTTTATAAGGGAAAAGGAAATAGAGGATGCAGGTATTTTACAGGGTTGTGGATTGTTAGGGGAGCCGAGTGGCTTGAAGAATACACAGCAGCTGGCATGAAGCTCTCTGGGCTCAGGGTATGGTTACCCTGTACTTGCTGAAGAAGATGAGGCAAGATCCAGAAGTTAGAAGGTGGCAACCAAAGAGTGAAATACAGAATTTGAGATACAACAGGGCTGCAGCTATTGATAGTGATAAGATCAAGGCTATAGCCATGGAGTGGCTTTGCAAGTATGCTTTAATAAGTATATAAGTCTGCAGTGTATGTTCTTCCCAAAAGATAGCCTCATGGCATGTAGCAACTGAACTATTTGAATTAGATACAGTGTTTATGAATGTGTCTTGGTTGTACTTTTGATAATAATCCCTTGAGTGGATCTCATTTCTGTATCATACCCTAGAATACCAAACCAAATATATGCCAGGATTTTTTTAAATGAAAGAGATCTTCATTTTAAATATGTAAATATTTAAAGTGAACCTTTATTTAGTTTGCAAGACACACATATTTTTTTTCTGCCAGGCAGGTAAGAATTAATGTTACACAAATATTGCATTCACTTTCTTGTTTTTATGATATACAAAATACAATCACTTCTTCACCATGACTTTTCCCCCATATCACAACCCTAACTCTCACACACAATTAAATAATAAATCAACCACCCTGGGTAAAATCAAAATCAACAGACTTGGTTTTATCCTTGTGATGGGAGAGGAAGTTTCTTAGAGAAGTTCTAGTCCTGATGTCGGGATTTGGAATCAGATGCCAAGTTACAAGGTTATAATAAGATGGTATACGATGGAATGAGCCTAATAAGTTATTAGTTCTTAGAACTTCACTAATATGCTTCCTTCAAGTTTGCTTATCCCCTGTCAACTATATTCTTATTGTCTAGTAATATTATTGGGACAATAAACCTGGACTTAACTTCCTGATATCTAACAGGCATTTTTATTACCAACAAACAAAAGTTGCTGATGATTTCTGTTTTTTTACCAATCAGGTCAGACAGTGCTCTGAGTAATGACATAGAGAAGAGTTTGATGTCATCTGCAAGGACAAAACCAAAGTGAAGTATTTCAGGCTCCGCTGAAATCCCTGGGCACCTGCTCCCTTTGAGAAATTCTAAATTCCAGAAGAAGTACATGGAGGTCACTATGGAGAAAACAAAGAGAACAAAATAGCCTATGACTTTCATTATTTGCTTGTGAAAAATTGCAATAATATATTTTATTTTGTCTTGGAGGAAGACTAAATGGATCAAACTGTTAATGAATTTATTTCTGAGTAAATTCATTGAGATGGAAATGTTAAAAAGATAGCACCACACAAGAGCACTCATGGTCATGTTTATTGTATCCACCTCTGAGCTTTCTGCCTCCTTTGGAAAATGCCCCTCCCTGCCAAAATAGGCAAATTTCCTCATAATCATAATTATATGGGCAATTTAATTTGTATAGGTCATGCTGAATAAAATTAAAGTTAGTCTCTTTTTTTTTCTACCAGGGATTGAACTGATAGAGGCTTACCCACTAAACCACATCCCCAGTCCTTTTTTTTTTTTTTTTTTAATTTTATTTAGAGACAGGGTCTACACTGAGTTGTTTAAGGCCTCACTAAAGTTATTGAGGCTGGCTTTGAACTCATGATACTTGTGTGTCAGGCTCCACTGGAATTAATAGGCAAGGGCCACTGCTGGATCTCAAAGTTAGTCTTGAGTAAGCTTTTCAGGTCACTGTTCTGCTCCTGCACCCTACCATCTCTGCCTGCAAGTTGGCCATCTAACAGAACAAGATTTACTTTCACTGACAGCATGGATTACACTCCGGATTTATCAGTCTTCCTCCCTCCAAACTCTCCCTTTGGACAAGTGACTCCACCTCTCTATAGCAGTTTCCTTTTCTGTAAAATGGGGATAACGATAGTGTCAATGTGAAGACTGAATGAACTGCTAAATGTAAAATACATGGAACACAGCCTAATGCATCCCGGGTACTCTGAAGTGTTAGCTCTGTTACTGTCAAAAATATGTCAGGCCCTGAGTCATTTCTCCCAGCTTCTCCATGTCTTATCTCTCTTGATTAGTTATTTAGGACTCTGAAGCAAATCACTCCAGAGTTTAGTAGGCTAGATCAATAAACATTTACTTTCTCCCAGTTTCTGTGGGTTAGGAATCTGGCACTGCTGAGTTAGATGGCTCTGCTTCCGAGATCATTCACATGATTGCTGGCAGGCCTCAATCCCGCTCCTCATGGGCCTCTCTGTGGGACTGCCTCAAAATTTGGCAGTTGGATTCCTGCAGCATGAGCAAACCAAGAGAAAGAGACAGAAAGAAAGAGAGAGAGAGAGGAGAAAAGAGAAAGAAGAGCAAGTCTTTTTAAACGTTTGAAAGTACCATCCTATCACTTCTGCCCTGTTGTATTCATTACAATCAAGTCCCTGAATCCAGCCCATACTTAGAAGAAGAGATTCCACAAAGGCAAGCATCATCTGGGCAGACCGCCTTTCCATAGACTGTGGCCTGATTTGGGGAGTCTCCCTAAATTATTGGGTCTACACAGATGTAGAAAATATTATTTCTACTAACAACCACATATTTCTAACTTTTGCCCTCCTAATAATTATAGAGACACTAGTTTTGCCAGTAAGAACCCATTTTTGACATCCCATAAGCTTGATTAGCCCAGGCTGGGTTGGCAGAGGAGCTAAGAGGCAGAGAACCTATGACATGGTATAAGACCATCCTGTAACACATGCCTAAGGGCAGGTCACCTGCTGTCCCAAGAGTTACTGCCTAAAGGAACTGGCATGTACATAAAATGATGCTGACCACACTATAGTTTTAAAATTTCAGACTTCATAATGTTTTGCTCTAAGACTTTTTACAAACCCTACCAACTCTGTGAAAACCTGCCCTCGTTTTGAAAATATATGGCTACAAATAAAAGAATAAATAAAATAAATAATTAAAAAAGAATATGATGAAACTTACATTTTTATTTTTCTAACTTACATGGATCTCAGAATGGAAAATCCAGACAAATGGAATGTCTGTGTTGAATCCCACTGCATGGTAGCTCCAAACTGAGAAGGGATTTTGTTGACTTAATAAAGCTCTCTGGCCGCTCAAAAGATTGTGGTGGCATTTCTGCTTCACAGGATTTGGGGCACTGGATCTTCTGTCAGCACTCAAATAAAACCAAAAGAAAGGGAGGCAGCCAGAAATGGCAAAATGCGGATGATACAGAAATAATCTCTAAAGATGGCGATTTGTAGTGGGGGAAACAAAAAAAAAAAAAAAGAAAAGAAAACTACATACACTATGTTCTCAAATATAGAGAGGGAATAGTAAAAAAAAAAAAAAAAAGCTAGAAAAGTAATATCCAAATTATTAATGATGGGAGTTCTAAGTAGTGAAATTGTCGATGGCACTTAACTTTTTTTCCTTTTTCAATATTTCTGAAACAAAGCATTTGTGGTGTATGTATGTGCGTGCATGCATATGTGTGTGTGTGTGTGTGTGTGTGTGTGTGTGTGTATACACAAGCTTTACAAAGGATTTTTCCATATTAGACTGCCAGTGTCAAATTAAAATCCATTCTAGAAAACTAAGAAGTTGGACTACACACTGACCAGCATCAGTCTGTATTTGAGGCTTTCTCATTTATGCTAATTCCACATGTAGATAACAATATTTAGCTCCATTTGTGCCTTTTTGGAGAGTTACCTTGATGCATTTACATAATTAAATAAAATTCTTTTATTACAAATTAGTTTTCTCTCTCTCTCTCTCTCTCTCTCTCTCTCTCTCTCTCTCTCTCTCTCTCTTTCTCTCTTTCTCTCTTTCTTTCTTTCTTTCTTATTGGTACCAGGGATTGAACCCAGAGGTGCTTAAACACTAACATCGCCAGCCCTTTTTATATTTTATTTAGAGGTAGGATCTCGCTTAGTTGCTTAGGACCTTGCTAAATTGTTGAGGCTGGCTTTGAACTTGCAATCCTCCTGCCTCAGGCTTCCAATCTGTGGGGATTATAGATGGGTGCCACTGCACTCAGCTTGGCTTTCCCTTATAATATTCATGTTTGAAATTTGCATGTAGGAAGATCATCTTATCTGGTGGTATTGCTAAGGGGGCACTGTCTAATATTTGCAACAAAAAGTGTATATTAGGTTTGAAGGTCTGCTGGCTTTGCTGGTTCTCAGATCAACCATTCCAAGTATGCTGTTTATCTTTGGAGATATTCACTTACTTGTAAGTGAACACTACCACATTAAGAGGCCATCCCCACAGAGCTGTTGGTTAGTTTAGTTCACTGTCTCCACCCAGGGCATGGGTGTTTTCAAGAAACACTATAGTTTCATATACACAATTTTAGATTTTGAGATTTTGATTTTAAAAATGTGTGTGTGTGTGTGTAGATAAATAGATAGCTAGTTCAAATATGTCCTCTCCAAAATTCAACTATTGAAATTTGGTGATTAGTACAATAGCAATGAGAGTATGATAGCATCTGGGAGGTGCTAGGTCATGAAGGCTCCTCCCTTCAGTTGGGATTGGGGTCCTTATAAAAGAGGTATGGATTTGATCCTCAGTACTGCAAAAAAAAGATAGAAGAGATAAGTTAACATTACATCCTCATACAATATTAAAGAATATTAAAAATTCTTTAGTTGCATTGATCATATGATTTTTAAGACAAAGAGCTCTGTGGCTTTGCAGTGGGTCCCCACTCCAGGCATGTACTGGTCCATGCATATGTGTGAGGAAGCTAACAAGGCTGGGGAAGAAACACCTGAAATGAGAAGCAGGAACAAACCTAGGACCCTACACAGAAGAGTTGGAAGTGTTGATGTTCTCACCAACCAACGCTGGAATTCTTTGCAATACATTGGGTAATGGGCATAGTACTCAGAGAGTATGCTCATTCTCAGATATGGAACAAAATCACCTTTGACTAATGACTGCCTTGGTCCCATCTAACAAAGTTTTAAAGCAACACCCAGAGAGAGAAAACTGGTTCCAACTAACAACTGTGCCCCAGAATAAGGCACAAGGATATTGAAACAAAAACAGTAAAAGAATACGTGTCATTCACAAGACAAAACTCATACTGTCTGGCATCCTGTAAATATTACCAGTGATGAAAATAAGCCTGGATATGACCCATAATGAGGAAAATTGTCAGTAATTGAAACTAGCGGTAGAGTGCTCACCTAGCCAGAAATAAGACAGAAGGTAAAGTTTATAGCCAAATATATTAAAACATTCATTACATATTATGTATATGTTTATGAAAATATAGGGACATATATATGAATTAAGTTACATATATATTATAAATTACATTTAATAGCATGTCCAAATATGGAATGTATAAAAAAGCAAAAGATAAGAAATTAAAAGTATAATATCCTAAGTGAAATTTAGATTGCATTAACATAAAGTTAGAGACCTTCAATTTCTTTTTTTAAATGAAGGGTCTAAGTAGGTGATAAATGATAGTGTTCTGAAGGCATAGGAGAGAATGGCTTGAACATAACATATTATTCTCTAAGCATGATCTTCAGAACTTCCAGTCAATTAGTTAGACTAAAGTAGAAAGTATCTGGGCAGTGGTGATTTGGTGGAAAGTGCAGTATGGTCTAGAAAATAATCTCACAAAATATTATTTTTAAATAAATTAGTATTGATGACAGTGATTGCAGCTAATATTCATTGGCCATTTACGTGCTAGACACTACTGTCTACTCTAGTTACTTTATAGATATTCATTCAGTTTTTTAATCCTCTTAGAAACCACATGATTTATTATCCTCATATTGCAGGTAAGGAAAAAAGGTGAAGACAGATTAATACATCAAAATGTCTCACAGATAAAAGCAAACAGACTAGTAAACTTAGAGACATAGAAAGTACTGAAAATGTGACAAAGAAAAAAACTGGAAAATAGAGTACTAATCACCCATGAAACAACTTTAAGTGATATATATGATATATAATTATATATACATTATATATATATATATATATATATATATATATATATATATATATATATATATAATTACAGCCTTTGAAGGATTCAAGAGAGAAGAGAGAGAAGGAACAGGAAAATAAGTTTGAAGAAATGATTGTTCAAAACTTTCCAAATCTGGTCAGGCTTAGAGGTGCACGACTGTAATCCCAGCAACTTAGGAGGCTGAGGCAGGAGGATTGCAAGTTTAAATTCAGCCTCAGCAACTTAGTGAGGCCCTGTCTCTAAATGAAAATTTTTTTAAAGTCTGGGGATGTGACTTGGTGTTTAAGTATTCTTGGGTTCAATCCATGGTACAAAACAAACAAAAACCTTTCCAAATCTGATGGAAACTATAAACCTATTAACCTAAGAGGCTCACTGAATCCCAAACAAAACAAAACAAAAAATTTTAAAATAAGAAAACTAATACAAGATGCTGCTACCTGAACAGTTGTTAATTTAGGAAACCAGAGGGACAATGAAGGGATGATGAAAAGACAAACAGACACACAAATAAAGAAAAAGGTGAGGCTCAATGAATCACTAAACTCTGGTAGGGAGAGAGTGACCCAGAGACAGCTCAGGATGCTTATTACACAAGTTTTAACATCAAAAGGATTATTGTAAGTTTCTTCAAAACAAGCAGAACCAAGGTTATAGGTATGAACAGACTAATTATGATTATTGGCTTATGCCCACAATTTTCTAACCCCAGGACAGGTTGTATCTGAAATTCAAGGTCAAAAACTGATAGTCCCATGGCTGGCATGGAAGCTTCTTTTGAACAGGGCATCATCATAGCAACTGGGAAATCTTAATTGACACCTTCACACCGAGAGTTCCCAGAAAAGGCATTGCCTCTGTCACAGGACAGCTCAAAAACCATTATTCAGTCATTGCTCCCAACAACAAGGCACCTCATAAGTTTCTTAAAATAAGTGACAAGGAGGAAATGTTAAAAGCAACAAGAGGAAAAAAGACATATTATGAACAGAGGGCCAAGATAAGATTGACCGCAGATTCTCGCTGGGAATAATGCAAGTCAGACAGTAGAACAAAGTCTATTATAAGGTATGAAAAGAAAACCAAAATGTAGAATTCTATACCAGTGAAACTATCTTTCAAAAGCAAAAGAAAAATGTTGTTTCAGACATATAAAAAGAATCCACCACCAGCAGACCTCCATAATAAATAATATTAAAAAAAATCTTCAGGGGCTGGGACTGGGGCTGGGGCTGGGGCTGGGCCTCAGCGGTAGTGAGCTTGCCTGGCATGTATGAGGCACTGGGTTCAATTCTCAGCACCACATATAAATAATTAAAGGTCTATCAACAACCAAAAAGGTATTTTTAAAAATATTAAAAAATAAAAAACTCTTCAGGCAGAAAGAAAAGAACACACAGAGAAATGAATACCACCAGAACTGTGAATAGATTGGTAAGTATATGTTTTGTTTTCTTATTTTAAAAATCACATTAAGAGAATTGATTGAAGTAAAAATAATAATAATAAGAAAAATATATATAGTACAAAGGCCAAGAAATTGGAAATTATAGCATACTTTGGTAAGATTCTTATATGACATATAGACTGTGATTAAAGGTGTATGACATAAACACAAAACCAACCAACAAAAATAACAAATATGTTATATAATAAGCTAACATGGAGTATGAAATGGAATCACTGTAAATATGAGTTTAATCTCCCCAAAAACACAAAATTAGGAAAAAATAAACAAATAATAGATGTGATAAATAGAAAATAAGTAGCAAGATGATCAATGTAAATATACCATCTCAATATTTACAATAGGCAAATATTCTATTACCTCAATTAAAGAGCAGAGATGATCTTATTGGATAAAGAAGAATATTCAAATGATGAATTAAAGTATAAAAACCTAGATTTGGAAAGACACAAAGACAAGGAAGAAACCATAGGTCAGAATAAAGTATTTATTAACAAATATTTATTGAGGATGTACTAAACATTAGTCATTCTTTTAGCTTAGTCATTCTTTTAGCAGAGACATCAGGGAGCTAAAGGGATGGATGAGGTTAAAGATACAGTATTAACTATAAACCAGAAACTTGGAAGAATAGGAGGTTTTGCTTGGAGGATAATGTTTTAATAAAAAGTTTAGAGACATAGCAGTTCTGAGACAGGTCCTGTGTTAGTCAGCTTTCTGTTGCTGTAACAAAGAGTTGAGATAAATGGACTTATGGTTCAGAGGTTTCAGTCCAGGTTCACTTGGCCCTACTGCTTTGGGTCTTGGCAGCACAGTACATCATAGTGAGGAGTATGAGGCCAAAGAAACTGCTCACTATGGTGGCCAGGAAGCAAAAGAATAACAGGAAGGGGCCAGGGGTGTCAATATGTCCTTCAGGGGCACGCCTCCAATGATCTAACTTCCTCTCACTAGGCCACACCTCCCAATGTTTTCCTACCTCCCTATAGCACCATAAATTGGTGACCAGCTTTTAATGCTTGAGCCTTTGGAGGATATTTCAGATCCAAACTATATCAGGCCTAGATTAATTGTGTTAAACTTCAGTATACATAATATCTCAGTGTCTCAGGAGGTAGTTAAAATACAGATATTTGAGTCTTACCCATATACTTTCCTGCCCCGTGGTTATGATTCTGTAGCTCAAGGATGGGCCCTGGGAGTGAGAAGCTTTAGGGGAAGTCAAGAGTACAACTTTGGAAGCAAATGGCCTACAAAGAGTAGAAATAAAGATTATGTAGTCTTTAAGTGTTAGTCCTCATTTGGAGATATAAGATCATGGCCAGGTTTTATATGGGAAAGAAACTTGTGAACCAAATAAGGAAACTTTCAATTTTTTTTTTAAATGAAAGGGCTACATAGGTGATAAGTGATAGTGTTCTGAAGGCATAGGAGAGAATGGCTTGAACATAACATATTATTCTCTAAGCATGATCTTCAGAACTTCCAGTCAATTAGTTAGACCAAAATAGAAAGTATTTGGGCAGTGGTGATTTGACAGAAAGTGTTGTATGGTATAGAAAATTAACTCACAGAATGATTTTTTTTTAATTTTTTTTAGTTGTTGATGGACTTTAATTTTACTTATTTATTTTTATGTGGTGCTGAGGATCAAACCCAGTGCCTCACACATGCTAGGCAAATGCTGTACTACTGAGCCACAACCCCAGCCCCTCACAGAACAACTTTTAAAAATTAAATTAGTACCAATGACAATAATTACAGCTAATATTCATTGACCATTTACTATGTGCTAAGCACTATTCTAGTTACTTTATGGATATTTAGTCTTTTAATCCTCTTAGAAACCACATGATTTATTGTCCTTATATTACAGGTTAAAAAAAAGATGAAGACAGATTAATATATCAAAATGTCACACAGATAATAGTTTAAAGGTTATTGTCCAACTAAGACATACTGAGAGTTTAAAATAAGATATCCTAATTATTTCAAAGAGCAAAAGACAGATTTGAGAAGTAATAAAGAGAAAAGTTTATAGAACTCGGAAATGATGAGACTGAAAGAGAAAGCAGAAATGATAGGATCTGAAGTTGACTATTATTTGAGTTAGCAATTAATAAGAAAGAAAATTTTGAAAAATTCTATCAAGGCTGTAGCACATAGTAGGATGTGTATGAGGCGTGTATATAAGATGAAGAGAGAGAGAGAGAGAGAGAGAGAGAGAGAGAGAGAGAGAGAAGGATTTGAGAGTAAACATAAGTTATCATGCAAACAGTAAATATATTCGACTGAGTTGCATGGCTTTGGGTCCAAAATGTGGAAACAGACATCAGTAGGAATTAGGAGTAAGACCCCTTGAAGCAGGTGGCAGGGGAGTATGCAAGTCATTGTAGCCAGGAAATGCTTTTGATGGTAGTAATTTAAAAACTCTACCAAGAGTGGCAACACAATAAAGGTACTTAGTTAAATCATGTAACAGAATTTTGAAGGTGGGCAATTCCAGGTTCAACAAGGTGGCTTGGTGATGTTATCAGCAGCCCATACCCTTTTTCTCTTTCTACTTTGTCCTTCTCAATATATTGGTCTTTGATCTTGGGCCTGCCATTCATGGTTGTAGGATGGCTGCAGGCAGCCCCCTGAAACAGGTTTCTATATATATATATTTAAAAATAAGAAGAGATAGGGTGAAAAGCAAGGGATTCCATGGTGATATCCCGGAGCTGAGGTGAGGGGACATGGGGAGGTACTGATCAACAGGTATAAAATTTCAGTTATGCAAGATGAATACATTCTGGAGATCTGCTATCAATATTGTGCCTGGAGATAATAACCATGTATTGGACATTTTAAAAATCTGTTAATAGGGTAGGTTTCACGTCAAATGTTCTTACCAGAATAAAATTAAAAGGAGGGAAGGAGAGAAGAGAAAGGGGAGTGGGGAGAAGATGGTGGAGCACCAGCAAGGACTCTTTGCCTGACTTACTATTGCACTAATCAGAACATAAAACCCTTGATCAGAGTCTCTCACTCTCATTGACCGGAACTTGATCCATTGGGTCCTTCCTAGTCCAAGAGAGTATGGGAGGATATGTAGACTGTAAAATAAAATGAAATTGTCATTATTGCCTTAGATTAATTATTCCTCCTCAGAACTAGGAATATTCTACATCTGTTCCTCAGGGGGAAAAAAATAGTCATGGCTCCATTAGAAGAAAAAAGCAGGAAGCAAGGAAGCAAATGCCCTTTAATAGAAAAGTACCCGCATCAGCCAAAAAGCAGATGAATTCTCCTATGAAGATTATCCAAAATGAATGAGGAAAAAAATCAAGGCAGAGGATGAAGCCCTGAAGGAGCAGAATATATGAAGAGATTAAATGATGAAGAGGAGTGGAGGAGGGAGGAGTGGAACAGGCACAGTCTGAAGTGTGGTTAGTGAGTGCAGCAGCGCTCAATGCAAAGATAACAGTTCCCTACCTGTCTGATCTGTAGCAAGGATAGGCTTCAGGAAAATCTGCAAAGGGGCAGTGGTAATTACAGTGGATCTTGTCAACTGGACATCATGTAGGTGGCAAGTTTGGAGCGAAAGAAGTTCCAAGTCATATCATTCAGAAGGCATGATGGAAGATTTGGTTGTGGTTAGGTACATAGTGTGTATTCATGTCTGGCTTACACAAGAGCTTATGAGCACCATTTACATGTGTTTGAGCAGGAAAAACAATCTAATCAGAACAGAAGTCTAGGAAGATTACTTGCCATCCGGTTGGGTGGATTGGAGCAAGGAGAGATTAAAGGCAGGAATAGCAATAATGGGGGAGGGGGGGAGGTATAAGGACTGACTAAACTAGGGCAGTGGGTATAGGAACAGAAGGCAGATAACTATGAGAGATCTTATGGAGATAGAACTGGGAAAGCCTGGTGATAAGAGGAAGACTAGTTCTTTCCCTCCGGGTTTAAACACTATCTCTAAAGATATGAGCTTTTTTAAAGTTAGGAGTTTGGACAACCTGGAGGCTGTTGATGATATCAGCAGAGAGAAGGAAGTCAGAAGGACAAGCAGGCTTAAGAGAAAGATTTTTAGGCTTTGGATTTTAAATAATTAAATTGAAATGATATTGATGAACCAGATATCTAGTATAGTTTCGGGAAATTATCAGACTTAGGTCATAGTTGAGACACGTAGGGGCAGAATGCACAACAGGAAATCCAAGATCAAACACTGGTGAAATGAAAATCTAGCCTGCATTTAGAGAGCATTGCCGCAGTCTGGCTGGGCACAAATCACCAAGCTGCCACAAAGCACTTGTATCTTCAAACAGGAAATTTTATTGCCTGAACTCCACCAGCACTCCACGCACACTCCCCAGGAACTCTCCTGAACGCCATCCACACGGCTCCTCTCTCCAACACCACACCAACCAGAACTCCCCGGGAACTTCACCAACCAACTCGAACTTTCCAGGAATCCCCGCCAGAGCTCCAAAGTAGCAGGCGCCCAAGGCAGCAGGGGCCGCCCTATTGACACAGCTTAACTTAATTATCATCATCTTAATGGCTCGCCTCTCAACCATTACTTCTGGCAAAATGCCAGGGGCCAATTCCGACTTGGCTGTGGCTCTCAACAGAGCAGGAAAAGAAAGAGATGATCATAAGTAAGGAAAAAGAACCTTCTGGAGAGACCAGAGAAGGTCCAGAATAGAGGTGGAAGGCAGGGGTTTCAAGAAAGATGATCAATTCTATGGATCAGTGTAGGAAGTACCCTGAGAAGTTACAGAGAACCGGTGGAAAGATTTACAACATCTTTTCAAGATGGATGGGAATTAATTGTACGGTGAGAGAGTACAGAAGAGTCTGTATCCCACTCCAGAAGTCTTAATTAATAAGTGGAGTGCCTGTAATATTCTAAAATTGCTTTTGATGAAGCTTCAGTCCATGCCCTTCACTTGGTCATTGTTGAGAGGACACACAGGTAACCTAGGTGGGGCATATAGAGTGGACCTCTAGTGCGAGGCACTGTACATATGCCGAATGCCAATGTCTCAGCTTGGCACAGAATCACGAGCCACCACACAGCTTTGTAGGGTCAAACAGCAATTCTTTATTCCTGATCTCACGCCGCCTCCACACAGGTTCAGGGGCAGTCTCAGTCTGCCCTCACAATTCACCTACTCCACAAGGCTATTTCCAAATCCCATTTGAATCTCAGGAGAACTCAACGGGAACAAGCAGCAGGAACACCCTAATCCCAGCAGCCATAATCTTCAACCTCAACTTCCCTAAAACCCATATTCTTAAACCAGGAAACGCCTTAAACCGGGAACACCCTAAACCCAAGGACCGGGGATACTTCCTCAAACCTGCAGGATACTTCCTCAAACCTGGATCCACCCTCGATCACCTTGAGCAGGGTCATTTTACTAAAGCATACATGCAATGTCCCATCGAATGTCCTCTAAGCAGCATGGGGTACGCTGGCAAGGAGATTTTGATGCGTCATACCTACTTGGTAATGGCCCTCAGCATACATATATTGCCTTGTTTGTCTCCTGTAACATACCTCCAAATCAGGTACCCCCTTCCTTATCTCAGTGATAAAGAAAAAATCAAACTGAGTTTCAGAGCTATTAAATAACTTGTGAAAGGTCATACTTACAAAATAGTGAAACTGGGTATACAAATTCTGGTCTGACCCGAAAGCTAATGTTTTCCCTAACTCCATGCCTCCCCTTTACTTGATGATCATTTATTAAACAGCCCCCTTGGTCTTAGTTTATAGACCAAGGATTAGACTCAATAGGATTAGACTCAAGTGTGTTCTTCAAAGGAGTTAAGAATCAAACTGAGAGTGCTAAGTATGGCAAAAACCCTAATCTTTCCCCACCTTATCCAGAGATAGTTTACCCAAAGCTTATCAAGTTATATAGGAAGAATTGGATGTAAAGATTACAATGGGAACTTCCCTTATTCAATGGGAAGTTCTTGGGTAGCTTCCCTTCCCCTCTTTGGATGTCACCAGCCTTGGGCTTGAGAGATCATCCAACTTGGTGTTCCCCCAATTTTGATGGGTGGCCAACCTCTCTGATATGAGTCCCATTTTTCATGGAGATTAGGTACTAGAATATGAAAAGCAAGGCTAAGAATAAATCCAGTAAGTCTAAATTGTCCTGGAAAATGTCTTAAAATTTCCATATAGCATAAATGATATTTGAGAACTGAACTTGGTGTGTGTACACGTATCTGTAATGGGTAATGTGTGCAATTATAGGAGATACAAAAAAAGATAAAATTTGGTAGTATTTTTGATTGTGAAAAATTGAAAAAAAAGTAACTTTTTTTCTGAGGCTTGTATAGTTGAATTTTATAGCACATTTTGCTCTTTATGTAAGAGCATATCATTGCTTTCTGCAAATTCTCCTACCTGAGGCCCAGGGGATGATCATAGCTCAAGGAGGTTTGTGAATTTCCTTCCCCTAGAGAAAATATACCAAGTGACAGGAAAGAGATTCTGCATATATTTTTTTTTCATAATGATTACAATAAAGGACTTCGTGGTAACAGTGTCGATTTAATGGAACTAGGCTATGTGTGACTTTGAAGTCATCTCAAAGTTAGTAAAAATTCTGTCTTTTCTTCAAGTTCAGTAAAAAACAGTGCTGCAGGCACAGTGGCACACACCTATAATCTCAATACTCTGAAATATGAGACAGGAAGATCCCATATTCCAGGCCAGCCTCAGCAACTTTGCAAGACCCTATTTCAAAATAAAAAATAAAAAGAATAGGGGAATGTGGCTTAGTGGTGAAGTGCCCCTGGGTGTACTCCCTAGCGTGCATGCGGGTACACACACACACACACACACACACACACACACCACTGCTGACAGATAACAAACACTATGGCATAATAATCAAGTCTGGAGAATTCTACTTCCTTAAATATCATTCAGCTGTGGCATAATCAAGTTTGGATGCCTCTACTTCCTTAAATGTTTTTCAGCTGTGACTTGCCTAAAGTCTCTTGCTTCACAAACCACATTTCAAGCAAGTCACATCTAACCACCTGTGACAGAGACACCACATGGTGAATGAGGAGGAATCTTAAAACTTGGGAAGAATGGTTTTTGTTATCTGAGAGAGCAGCTCTGGGAGCTCACATGTGACCACTGGGGAGACCTGTGGGAACTCTTATAAGCATTAGGGGGAAGGGAGGACCCTATTGAGCCAGATTGTCTCATTCTTCTGTAGATGTGAACTCCCCACATTACATGTTGCACTTTACTTATCCTCGAGCTCTTTGTTTTGACATCACTTTTTCTCTTCTTTGCTAACATCAGTGAACCCTTGCACAACAAGGTCATTGGATCTGGAAGTCATTGCCAGGCATAATCATTGCTCCATTTAGGTTTATAACCCTATTGCTCTTTATCCCATGGCCATGTTCTATCTCTCCTCATAAAATTTACTGTGTGCTGGGCTAGGGATGTGGCTCAGTGGTAGAGAATTTGCCCAACATGCATGAGGCCCTGAGTTTGAGCTCCAGCACTGTAAAATAAATAAATAAAATAAATAAATAAAATAACATTTACTATGTGTTACCTGATTTTAAAACAACATCTATATTGAGACATAATCCATATACTATATAATTTGCCACAACCTAATTTTAGAACATTTTATCTATGTGCCCCCTCCACCATTTTTTTTTTTTTTTTTTTTTTTTTTTTTTTTGCAGTGCCAGGGCTCAAACTTATGGCCTTGAGGATACAAGACATGTACTCTACCACTTGAGTCACCAGCTTAGAACACTTTAATCACGCGCCGCCCACCCCCCCCCAAGGAAATTCCGTACCCATGAACATAAACTCCTTACTCCACCTTTCATCAGATGGGCCATACCATCTATTTTGTCTCTGTTTCCATCATTTCAGATAAATGGAGTAACTCAGTATATGATTCCTTACGCTTTCTTATTCTTTCAATTTATGTAAAGTGTTCAAGGTTTAACCATATTATAACACACATAAATACTTTTTTCCCCACCTGTAGTACTGGAGATTGAACCCAGGGTCTTATGCATGCTAGGCAAGTGCTCTACCTCTGAGCTACATCTCTAATCCTTTTTTTGGGGGGCGGGGGTGGTGGTGGTAAAAGGGATTGAATTCAGGGGCACTAGACCACTAAGCGACATCCCTAACTGTATTTCTTATTAGTGCCTGGCTTTTGCTGAGGCTGTTTTTCAACTAGTGATCTTCCTGCCTCAGCATCCGGAGCCTCTGGGATCACAGGCCTGCGCCACTGTGCCCAGCCTCTAGTCCTTTTTTAATTTTATTTTTGAGAGAGCCTTGCTAAATTGCTGAGGCTAGCTTTGAACCTTGAACCTATGAACTTGTGATTCTCTTACAGGAATAAAACACATGTGGTTTTGTTGTTGTTGTTTTGCTTCATTTTTATGGGATAGAGTCTCATTATGATCCCAGCTGGCCTCAAACTCCTGAACTCAAATGATCCTTCCACCTCAGCCTTCTGAGTATACAAGATTACAGGTGAGTACCACTCTGCCTCCTTCATTTCTCTTTATTGTGACATAATATTCCATCATGTGAAGTACACTGTTTTGGCCAGCTTTTCTGTCTTTTGTGATCAAAGTTCAGATAAATACAACATAGAGGAAGAAAAGTTTATTTGGGGCTCATAGTTGCAGAGGTCTCAGTCCATAGATGACCCTAGGTAAAGGAGAACATTACAGTGGAAGAGTGAGGTAGAGGAAAGCAGCTCAGGACATGGTCACCAGGAGGCAGAGAGAGAATTTAGCTCACTAGGGACAAAAATATAAATCCCAACAGCATGCCCCCTGAGACATACCCGATTTGGCCACACCCTACCTGCCTGCCTGCAGTTACCACCAAGTTAATATATTTAAGTGGATTAAAGCACTGATTAGGTTAAGGCTCTTATAGCCCAATCATTTCACCTCTAAGTGGTGGTCTCCTCCTCCTCCTCCTCTTCCTCCTCTTCCTCCTCCTCCTCCTCCTCCTCCTTCTTCTTCTTCCAGGAATTGGTACACAACGTGCATTTAGCCACTGAGCCACATCCCCAGCCCATTTTATTTTTTATTTTGAGACAGGGTCTTGCCAAGTTGCTTAGGGCCTCCCTAAATTGCTGAGGCTGCTTTTGAACTTGCAATCCTCCTGCCTCAGGCTGCTTTTGAACTTGCAATCCTCCCTATAGTCACTGGGATTATAGGCCTGCGTCACCATACCTGACTCACTTCTAAACTTTATTGCATTGTCTCACATAGGAGCTTTGGGGGATACCTCATATCTAAATAATAACATATACCACACTTTTAAAAAATCTACTCATTAGTTGATGTACATTTTGCTACCTGATTTAAAGTTTATTTTCTATTTCCCATGCTATAAGTTCCTTGAGGGTAAGAATTTTTGTTGTTGTTGTTGTATACCACTCTGTCCCTAACAGATTGCATAGTGTCTGGCACATAGAAATAACTTAATATATTTTTCAAATACATAATGCAATCATTCGTTTATGTAACCAGCAGCTGTTATGCACCCATACATTTGTATTCAACATTCATGTGTTTCTAAGGCGTGGAAGATGACCACGACACAGGACCTGCTCTTAAGAATTTCATGATTAGTTGGGTGCAGTGGCACATGCCTATAATCACAGCAACTCAGGAGGCCGAGGGAGGAGGATCATGAGTTCAAAGCCAGCCTCAGCAACTTAAGGAGGCCCTAAGTAACTTAGTGAGACTCTGTCTAAAAATAAAATATAAAAAGGGCTGGGGACATGGCTCAGTGATTAAATGTCTCTGGGTTCAACTCCTAATACAAAAAAAAAAGAAAAGAAAAGAAAAAAAAACCCTCATGATCTACTGAAATAACATCTCTGCAAACAAATAATTGAAGCAGTATGAAGAACATGGGTTTGGGGCTGAGGATGTAGGCCAGTGGTAGAACTCTTGCCTCACGGGCACAATTCTCTAGGTCAGTGGTAGAACTCTTGCCTCACCAGCACAATTCTCTGGGTTTCATCTCCAGCATTGCAAAACAAAGAATGAAAGAAAGAAAAAATGGAACAAAATGTAGTGCATATACAAAGAGCCCAATTCTGTTTGAGGGAGTTAGCAACAGCTTCAAAGACTTCAGTTCAGATTTGTAAAAGTGGGAACTTGCCAATTGACAGAGAGGAAGTTGGAGGCAACTGCAAAGGGCCCTTAAGCAAAAATCAGGGAGCCTGGCCACAGGCGGGGACACAGAAAAGCAGCATTTGGGGAGTCCAGGTTGGGCAAGAACTTAGGGGAATGGCCTGGACTGGCAGGCACTTTCATATCAGAAAACAACAACAACAACAAAAAAAAACTGTGTATAAATAACAGGATTTAAAAATTGCTTCCTAGGTACAGAAGGAACTGGCAAAAATAGTTTTATCTGAGGGTAGAGTGGGGGACTGGAGTAGGAGGTGGGGGAAAGACATTGGCAAACTTAAACAAGGCACATGTTCTTTACTATTCAGAATACATTTAAAACTTTTTGCTTTACACAGCGGCTTATCACTGTGTAATTTTGAGCAGGGGGGTGCTGTGACCCTATCAACATGCAGGACAGTTTCTTTGGGGGAAAGTAAGAAAGTAGGTGGGCAGAGGTTTAGAGGCTCTAAGGGGGAGGGGGATGGAGGGAATGGCAATTAAATTCGATCTCTGATCGGTTTCTCTCCTCTTTCTTTCTGAGGTGCCCATCTCCACACTGGCATACACACTCACGAGCCTCACTTCTGAGTGATGGGATCCTGGTGAGAGAGTGAGCCTTGAGCTGGTTCTGGGCAGGGCTCCGGCTAGGACCTTGGTGCTGGGAGAGACTCCACCATCTGGGGGCGGTCTGGGGGAAACAGTCTTCCTGCTGATGCAATCAGCGCAGAGAGGGCTGGAGGGCTCCATCTCCGCTGCCGTCAGGCCAGTCTGCCATCCCGCCCGCCACGTGTGACCGCCGCCGCCCCAAACGCTCCCCTAGTCGCGCAGCAGCCGGACCGCTCGGTGCAGTCGCCCACCTGGACCACGCAGCCAGGGGCTGGGACACGTGGGATTCGCCCTCCGCCCAACTCGAGCTCCGCTCACAGCCAACAGAACAATGAAGGTAACGACTCATGATTTTGTCTGTATTTGACAAAAATGTGTCCTAAGAATCGAACCATCCATCGATTTTTCAAAGGACACTGTTGACAGAAGAGGGAGGAAAGAAGGACTTTGTGTTATCTTTTTTTGTCAGTCACAGTTTGTTGGGACCTTCCATTCTGCTTAGACTTTTTAACCTCCGCTTGCAAGACGTGCCTTCTTGGGGGCTTTCTCAAAGCTGCATTTGTGAACCGGGATACCAGGCGGCTCAGAGCTCTTTCTTCTCGCAGCTCCCTCTTCTGCTTGTTTCGAAGTTTGGAAAGAAAGAGGAAACTGTTCTTAAATTTTTAAGATGTGCTGGGGATGGGGGATTTGAAGAGGGTGTTTAGAGGGGGTGTCCCTGGCTGCAAACGGGCTTTTCTGTTGGGTGTGTGTAATGAAAGAGAAAGTTTGTGGGAGGAAAAACCCTCTCGCTTAGGTGCTAAATGCAGAAGACTGTTTTAAAAATGTTTCCTGTGGAAGCTTCTATGAGTTTCAAATCATATAAGCCTAAGGTACATTTATTAAAGGATTGAGCACCCTAATGGCTTGTATTCTTATGCTAATCTAAGATAATTAGCCTAGCCTTAATTACTTCTGAAGTTTTCAGTGTAGAGATGTACACAGCTAAATGTTCTGTTTCCTGGTCTCACACACTGGAAAAGCTGCAATAAGGTGAACACCAAAAAAAGCAGCTGGTTTTTCAAAGGAAAACGAAGTCGGGGCAAGTAGTGCTGCCATCTAGCATCTTAAAATTAAGAAATTTCTTTAATGCAACCAGAATTCTTGGAAGAAATAAGCCACGTTTCATTTTTGAAGCAGGGAGATGAAGTGCATTTCATTCAGAAGAAGTCATAGACAAATGGTGCTTTTTTCATCAGATAACAATCCCCACCACAGCTGAGCAGTAAACAAGTGGAAACTCTACTAAGTGTTGTATTAAAAAGATTATGGAAATGAACCTCAGTGAAAAGTCTAGCATTCTTATTTTCCTATACATATGCTGTTTGTGGCTTGCTCATGCCTGCTTAAGTTTAGCAGAAAAAACAACTCAGATTCAGTATGGCTTTAGTGATAAAAGGAGAAGTTTATGAGATTCAGTCTTGCTTTTCCAGCATTTCCCTGTTCTGTGTGAAGCTGTAGTTGGTTATGTATTTTTTAAGTTTCTGGGTCCTTTAACATGATCTAAAAGCCCTTATCCCTTTTACCAGGCACTTTTGTAACATGGGAAACTAGAAGGTATCTTCAAATAGTCTCATCTGTTTCCTGATGCTTGCTAAGATTAGGAAAGAACTAGTTTTATTCTAGTATGATCTAAGGAATATATGAGGTTCCTTTGTTTTATTACTTCAAGATCTTTCTACTTACTATTGATTACTAGAGGTTGGGAAAGGTGGCAGGGAGGAGGTAGAAAAGAGAAGTTGGGTTCAATCAGTGCATACTGTATGCATGCATGGAACTCTCATGAGCCCATTAATATGTGTTAATAAAAATATTTTTAAGAACTTTTCTAGTTATTTCTTACTTATACATGGCTATAATAGTCTGTGTTTTTAAAAAATGTTTGCGTAAAAAAAATGTTTGCGTACAGCACTATGATTGATTGACCTTTGCAAATTCTCCAGCCATGAAGTTTGGGAGCTTGTATTTTAAGAAGAGGAGCACATACAGAATAAGCAACTGAATAAGAAACATAGCATATAAGTTGAATAATGTGTATAAAAATTTTATGATTTAAGGAATGAAAGTGGAGATGTAAGAGATACCCATATCTGAAATGGATGGAGACAGGGAAGTCACGTGTTGGGGTAGGGGTGAGTGATGTATGGTTAACAGAGAGAAGGGGGAATCTTAATCTTGATGCCAAGCTGTCTCTGTGTGTTGGGGGGGTTGGTTGGAGGCCTGCTGGGCAGAGATCTTTACATTTCCATGTGGCCCCTGAGGCAGGGCTCAGAGCTGCAAAGCTAGTTAAGCAGGCCTAACAAAAGGATGGAATCTGGGGAGGATAGGAAAATTGTGAGAGTGGGTTTGGGGGAGCAGACAAAAATGTAATCTCAGCCAACATTTCATCTGGTAAGTTTTAATAATGAGTAACTTCATCTGATTTTAGAACTGTAGAAACAAAGGCAAATTTTAAAGATTTTTCATGTGAATGCAAGAAATTATCATGCTCATCAGTTCATTAGACCTGAGAAGGTCTAATTATTTGAAATGGTTTGAAAATCTTTTTAAAGGAATTTGAAAACTTCATTTGACCCTAAAAGATGTGTGTGCTAAGAACTAAGTGATGGTTTTCTACAGCGCCACGACTCTCCCAGTTTTCCATAATTACAGATTTTGTTTCTCATTTGTCACATCTATAAATAAAAGTAGGGAAGCGAGTGGCTGGAAAGCTAATGGTAGTATTATTAGCCCCAGAGAGTTGAGCTTATAAGTAAATTATTTCAGTACATAAATGAATATTTAATTCTAAACTGTAATCATCTGAAGTTGTTTAGGTTGGTTATCTATTTGGGGATTTCAGGTTGTGGGCTTCTTTAAATGCACTTTTCTTAATTGGTATAGAAAGATGCAGATCTTTCTCTGTTTCTCTTTAGGTTTGGTAACTACAGTTGTTTTCAATAACAGATACGACCCCAGGGAATCCATTGGAATGTTCAGCCTATGCTGAAGGGGGTGAGAATCTGAGACCTTCTGTGGTAGACATCATTGTTCAGCAGTCTTCTACTTTCTATATAATTCTCTTATTCTTTTTGAGCATGGGAGGAAATTGTAGCTGATCTGTTCATTTGACAGTTGTAAATATGTGCCCCCTTTGTGTGTAACTTATACCCTGAACAGCTGTCCAAATGCTCTAACCATTTCACTTAACAAATGTTCCTGCTGCTGAGCTTTACTGACCCTCTGTAGCCATTTGGTAAAGCATGCCAGTGTCCATTCAACCACAGCCACTGAAATTCATTCTCTGTAAATCAACTGAGTCATACATGTGAGGTGTAGTTCAGATTTTAAAATGTTTCAAAATGCAGCGCTTGGGATACTTTGGATTAAGCACTTGGGATACTTTGGATCAGAAACATAACTTAGCAAATGTTTTCAGTCATTTTCATTGTAACACCTGGTCAGTGATTCACAATGTCAATGGTGAATGTAAAATCAAAGCAGAAGCAGTCTTCTATAACACCAAGGTGCAAGTACTAATTTTATCTACGGCATATAATTAGTTCTCTTAAATCCACAAAGCTAAATTATATTATCTCTAGAAATTGCATACTCTATCCTTAAAGTTACTTAGAAATTAGATCACCTTATTAATAACAGCAAAGCATATCACACAAACATTTTTCTATTACCATATAGGCCACTACATTTTTTTTTCCAAAGCATTTTTTTTTTTTATTCACCAATTAATAGGAAAGAAAAAAATCTTAAAGAAAAAAGATTCCAAAAATACAGAATGGTCAAGAAGAATGAAAGAAAAGAAGACAAGTTAAAAAAAAAGAAGAAGAAGAGGAAATGACATTTTGATAGCAATAATTTGAACTAAAAAAGCCATATGGTGCTTTGAAATTGAAGAATTGTGAAATTCTTGTAAAACTCAGCGTAGTGTCATTAAAAATTGTCCTATAATCTATCTGAAATGAGCTAGATTTGTTAGTTCTTCATTTTGAAGTGTAGATCTAAATATTTTATCAGTTGCATTTATAGTCTATCATGTAAAGATATGCTTTTGCTATTTTGACTATAGATGGTTATCTACTCAGAAAGTATTAAGAAGTTTCAGGCATAGGGTTAGAGTTCAGATTCTAACTCCTTATAAGTCTAGACGGAAGGAGAACACCTGTTGCGATGTTCTAGACCAAGCATGTCACAGCTGTCTTATGCTTGACTGACAAAGAGATAGGGCTGAGATGCACTTGGAATGAGGCCAAGGGTAGCTTTGCACAGGAGGAACACAGGGAAGTTTTAACATTCCACCACTCCATAGAAGGGTGACTTTGCTAAGTGCATTTCATCTCATTTTTAACTGATTGAGATACAATGTTATAGTGTTTTGATTTTAGTACTGGATGTTAGTTCAGGAATTTGAAATCATAATAAATGTATCTGTGAACTTTAAAGCTAGAAGGCAGAGTAAAAATGGACCTGCAATTTTCGCTTAAGGAGGCACAATATATTACTCAAGGATCCCCTGGTTTTTAGTGTTAGTGAATGTTTTCTCCTTACAAGGTTTTGTGCTGATGCTTATAGAGGAAGGTCACTCAGGCTTGAGGAAGGACTCCTTTGCTTAACAAAGAAAGCAATGCTTTATAATTTCTTAAATACCATCAAACTACTTAACATGGAATTCTAACCTCAAAACATTCATAGGAGGCAATCATTGCAGAGATTATTAACCTGGTTTTCCAGATGAGGAAATTAAAGATCAGGAAGGTTACCACAATTACTTAAGAGCACAAATGGCAGAGCATGATGGGAAACTAGATACTCCGAGCCATGTCTGAATGTCCAGGGTGCCCTGAATATCCTTGGGTTAGCCTTTCTTGGGTTACTTCTATTTACTTCTGATGTGCTCTGCAGGGTGCTGTCTACCCTTCTGTGTTCTAGCCTTTCTTGGGTTTCATACCACTTGGCAAATCTTTTGAGAGTATGGTCAATCTTTCCAGCAAAATGAGCAAACACATATAAGTACAAAATTTTATACCTAAATCATCTGTTATTAAAACCAGGAAACTCGAGTCCATCAAGCATGGAAGAGTTATGGAAAATATTGAACTGATCTAATTATTCACAGTTGTGGAGAGCTACCAGTTCTGGCCTCTGCAATTAGGAGAGATACAACAATTCATAAACAAGAACTCTACACTGCTGCTGAAAGTTGAAAAAGTCAAAGCATTGGACGAAATCCTCTATTCTAAAGAGAAGGCAACCGTAGTTTGGTTTTTACAGCACACGAGTCATCAGCTTCATGTTTTTTTTTCATAAAGATGGAAGGTCCATAATTATAGTGTAAAACTGGATTCTCAGAATCTGTACCCACATTTCTTTGACCTTAATCTAGTTTTGAAGTGAGTTTATGTGTTTTATTAGAGTTAAGAAGCAATTTCTTACTGGAGTGTAGTAGTTTGGGGTTCCTAGCCTTCCTGTTTAGATAACTCCCCTTACCTGTAGTGCACGTCAAAGGGGCAGACATAGATGGCCATAATGTTACCAGGTGATCACCCCTCAGCCACACCTGAGTGTAGCAATAGTAAGTTCAGCCATCTTTTACTTCTTCCTTATTCTCTTATCTCTCATAGTCATTAGGCTGTGGTGCCTACCTTCTCTGTATCTACCTTCTCTGGATCTTTCTTATTGCCAGTGTACTGGTTTATGTTGAGATGACTATTTTTGTGGGGGGAGGGGGATCTATACCAGGGTTTGAACTCAGGAACACTCAACCACTGAGCCACATCCCCAGCCCAATTTTGTATTTTACTAGAGAGAGGTGTCACTAAGTGGCTTAGCGCCTCACCATTGCTGAGGCTGGCTTTGAACTCTGGATCCTCCTGTCTCAGCCTCCCAAGCTGCTGAGATTACAGGCATGTACCACCATGTGGCCTGTGATGACTTTTTACTTGAATTGTTCTGTAAACTGATCTCAAGCTTAATTTTCCTAAAGTACTGTTTTGCTAATGTCACTGACCAGCCCAATATGTTTGACTTCCCTATTGTCTACTGAATTTAGTTTTGCGCATGAGACTCTTTCTGATGTTTACTTCCACAACTCTCCGTTACATGTATTTCTCTCAGCATCACTGAGGAGTTGGTCTTTGAAGTGAGCTTTCTTGTTGCCATTTACTGGTCTCTAATTCCCTCCACCTGTCTTCCCATCACTTCCATGGCTCACAATGCCCCTCACTCCTCACAGACAATGACCAGGCTTTTACGGTAGAATGAATGTGGGTGGAAGGTGAAAAGGTAAGAGTAAAGTTATGTTTTGAAGTCAGAAAAGATACTGATTGTACACTTCAATCTGTCCACTTGAGTATGAACCTAGCACCACACTTGGTACTTCAAAGGTATATTAAATATATGCATTAAATCACATACTTATTTTTAGATTCCCAAGATCCAGCTTGATTCCGTTTTATAATTCTTTGCCTTTGAACAGCACATACTTTTTCACATCTGGATTTCTCTGGAGTCAAGCATTGACAGAGGGTTATAAAGACAGAGAACAGTATTTACATGTCTTAGCGCTTATTGACAGACTCATACAGCCACTATTTTCTGGTTGGGTTTTTTACAGCCTGTCAGTGTGGATACTGCATATAGGTGGTGAATAGATATTAAGTGTACAAGATGGTAAATGATTCTGGGAAAAGTCATTCAAACCAGGTGCTGCATAACAGTATGAATTGAACCCATGAACATCAGTGATGCCAATCAAGTCAATCACTGCTGTTTTGGGATTTAGACGATCTATAAAGGGAAACACCCTGGAATGGATTTAGAATATACAACAAAGTCATGTGTTAATCAATTCCAATACTGTTTAACATGTTTTTCTTTGTTGCAAACAATGCGTTTTTTAAACAAACTAATGAATGCAGACACTGACAAACAAATTCAACAAAAGAGGCACTTAGAAACAGTGTTCATTGAATCCTAGAATTTCCAAAGAAATATCTAAGAGGTCATTTGGGGCCTTTACTTTTACCAAAGAAGGGTTTGTTCTTTCGAGTTTATTTTTCTAGCTTTTAGTTTGATTCCAAGTAAATACCTCAAGAAACAAGACTTCTCAGATTCCCTGTGAACTATTCTATTACCTGCTATATTCATTTTCTAAAGCCTCCTGATAATTAACTTATTTCCTTTGTCTTTTTGTTATATGGATCAACCATTTATGCTTGGCCATGAGTCTTTAGGCTTATTTTTAAAATATCTAATACTACGTATGCTTTCATTAGTTGGTTATAAAGCATGATATTATTAATTAAACTGGCACTTTAAAATTCAATAATTCTAGAGCAAATATTTTACTAGTGATGTAGTATTTCAGTAAGTATATACATACAGGATGTCAGCAAGGTTTATGTTTCTTAATCATTCAATGTAGGCCTCTCGCACATTAATACATCTGCTGGCTAACTGGTACCTTCCTTCCTCTTAACAGTATGTGCAGTAGCACATCAGTCTATCTTGACTCTGAAGGACAACGCTTCACAGTTGGGACTGAGGGATTACTTGCAATTACATGAGCAGAACTGCATAGTTTGAGGTAGATTTAATGATTCAGCATCATTTTTAAAGCGTAGCTTAATTAGAAACACACTGCATTTACTTGCATATGTGTGAAGTGATGTATGAACAAGAGTATTTATTGCAGCTTTGATTGTAATAACAAAAGATCGGTCAGTCACCACCACAATCATCAGGTGTAGAAAAGAGTGTATGTGAGAGGAGGTGGGGGGAAAAACAAGTGAACTTGTCATGTATAGAAAAGTGGAGAATCACCATGAGCCTTTGTGTTGGATGTTTCTGTTTAATTTTGGATACATGTGAGTTTATTATATTCAACATTAAAATTTTTAAAACTTGAAAATACTTTGTAGTGGAAGTAAGAACTATTATTAAGAATATCCGAAGCTGGGTAGGATTGGCACACATCTGTAATCCCGGTGGCTCAGGAGGCTGAGACAGGAGGATCACAAATTCAAAGTCAGCCTCAACAACTTAGGCTCTAAGCAACTATTGAGACCCCATCTCAAAATAAAAAATAGGAAGTACTGGGGATGTAGCTCAGTGGTAGAGTGCCCCTGAGTTTAATACCTAATATATGAAATACTGGGTAAATGACATATACCAAGGACATATTACTTGACAGTACTTACCATGTATTTAATTACAACTAACTGAAAATCATTAAGAAAGTAAATTAAATTCATGTGTATAGCAAACTTTATAGTAAATTATTGTGTTGTATATAAATTCCTTTAATTCTACTGTTCATGATTCAATAATAACCTGCAAACCATTCTTAAGTTTTGTTTAATTAAACCCTTATGTGGCTCTAAAGCTACCAGATTTTGTACTAAGTAGTTAGGAAACAGAAATAATTTAAGATCATTCTTACTCTTGAGAAACACTTTATTCAGGAAGAAAAATATATGAAAAACAAACATAGTAAAATATAATAGGTGCTGGAATGGAAATCTCTGGAAGGTACAGTTATGTGTGAAAAAGATTAGTCAGAGAAGTTAGGAAAGCCTTTATAGGAACAGGATGTTCGAGCAGAACCGTGAAAGAACAGATGAACAGGGAAGTAAGAGCCAGTGTGCTTGCATCCTCCTTGAGATGCCTGGATCCAGACTCAACTACTCCTTCACTTACCATAAAAGACAGGAGGAAAAACTGGAGAGCCTCCCAGCCCAGTGGTCAACACAGAGAGGTCAGGGTTCCAGTCTACAAAATGCATGGTCGAGACTCGACACAGGCAGCCCAGCAACCAATTAAATTCACCATCCCTTGCTATCCTCACACTCCCCCATCACCTTCAATTTCTGTTACTGCTCTAGTTTTCTTCTCTAGAACTTTCCACTCAAATTTGTCTGTGATGCTCTTTGCAACGCAATATTAACAGACTCCCCTCCGCCTTCCCTAAGTGTCCCTGCTTTTCCCTCCACGGTGGAGGTTGCCGGTTCTCTCTGGCCCTCCCGTCGCCCTGGCCAGTGCTGTGTCCACCTTGCATTCCTCCTGAGAAGCGCCCTGGCCCTCACTGCTACTCCTGCCACAGTGCATGCTCTTTTTGCCTTATGACCACCATTGACATCCTGGTCGCTCAGCCTTCCTCCACCCAAGACTCCTTCAGCATTTGTCTCCTGAATCTCTCTTCCATCCCAAGTCCCCTTTTCTGTATCTCAAGGTGACCCATTCTCCTTCTTGGCATCTCACTTCCTTTAACTTATTATTTCTTTTAACTCCCTACATTCCCCATATACATTCTACACCTGGGGCCATACCCCAGACCTAAGTCACAACAAGGCACCACAAACCTGTGGATTACTTTTGATTCAAGATATGTTTTACATCTCCTCAGTTCTATTTTAACGGCAGTTCAGGCAACCGTCTTCTTTTTGCTGGGTTTTTGTGTAGCCACATTTGCTCACCCTCATCCCCAGCCCCTATCTGTTTTCCACAGACTAAAAAGTCCTCAACCCCTTTCTGTGGTTTGTATTTTTTTTTTTTTTTTTGATTAAAACTCCAAGTCCCTGACACGTTCTAGAAGTACCTGAGGAATCTGGTCCTTCTCATCTTTGCAGGCTCGTCTTCATGCCATTGTTCTACATCCCTTTTGCCCCCAGATCATTTTCTTCAGGGTCTTTGTACTCCTGATGCTTCTGCTTGGAAGGCCTTCTTCCAATCCTCATTTAGTGACTCTGCCAACCTCAGATTGGATGCTTTCTCAGAGATCCTTTGGCCCCTATCATTCCTAGTTCTTCAGAGTACTTACCTCAGATTTCAATTATTCACTGGTTGTCCTTAATTGTGTGAATTTGGGGTTGATGTCTGACTCTCTCACTAGAACATATGGTTTTTTTTTTTTTTTTTTTAACGAGAGAGACAGAGAGAAAGAGAGAGAGAGAGAGAGAGAGAGAGAATTTTAAAATTTATTTTTTAGTTTTCGGCAGACACAACATCTTTGTTGGTATGTGGTGCTGAGGATCGAACCCAGGCCGCATGCATGCCAGGCAAGCGCGCTACCGCTTGAGCCACATCCCCAGCCCCAGAGACCATATGTTTTTGAGGGCAGGATGCATATCCAGTTTTTAACCACTGTGCAACCATATGTAATCCAATGCATGGCCCATGGTAGGTAGTTGTCAAGTGTAGTTGGCTAAATAATCCCCCACAAAGATGTGCAGAGCCTAATCCATGGGACTACTATGCATGAGGGATTTTGTAGATGTGAGTAAGCCATGGGTCTTGAGATGGGGAGATTGTCATTGATTATTTAGGTGTGCTCAATGTAACCACAAGGGTTTTTGCAAGAGGGAAGCAGGAAGGTCAGAATCCGAAAGATGTGACATTGGAGGGATATGTGTGTGGAGAGGGAGGGGTTAAGATTTAAAGTGCTACACTGCTTCTTTGAAGATGGAGGAAGAGGCCATGAACCAAGAAAAGCAGGTGGCATCTAGAAGCTGGAAAAGGCAGGGGAGATTCTGTCTGGGAGGAATGCAGCCCTGCTAACACATTGACTTAGACTCTGACATCCAGAAATAACGTGTGATATGTTTAAGTCACAAAGTATGTGGTGGTTTTTTACAATGGTAGTAGGAAAGGAATATAGATTTGGAAATGGGGATCTGCTGTAACAAAGACCTAAAAGTATAGAAGTAACTGGATTCGGGCATTAAATAGGGGATGGAAAAATTTTGAGAAGCTTGATAGGAAAAACTTGGCTGGTCTTAAAAAGACGCTGGTAGAAATAAGGGCATTTGGCTGGGTATGATAGGTAGCCCATACCTGTAATCCTAATGACTCAGAAGGCTGAAGCAGGAGAATTGTGAGTTCAAAGCCAGACTCAGGAACTTAGCAGGGCCCTAAAGAACTCAGTGAGACTCTGTCTCTGAATAAAATACAAAAAGGTCTAGGGATGCGGCTCAGTGGTTAAGTGCCCCTAAGTTCAATTCCTGGTACCAAACAAACAAACAAACAAACAAAACTTCCATGAGGGCTGAGGAAGAAATGAGGAGCAGGTTCAGGGAAACTGAGGGAAAAAGGATCCTCAGTAGAATTGTATTGCATTTGTATGGAAAGCAGAACTTGCTGGTGATGAAGTTAGTTATTCAGCTGAGATTTTTGGGTCTGAGGAATTGAACCCAGGGCCTTGCACTTGCTAGGCAAGCACTCTATCACTGAGCTACATCCCCAACCAGTCTTGCATCTTGTTGCTGATCATGTCAAAATGAAAGGAAAGAGATAAATTGAGGGAAGAAGAACTGGGACTTGATGATATGGGAAGTTCTCAGATTACCCAGATTATAAGAGATGCTAAAATTAAGAGATTTACTGTCAATAAAGTATACTCTGGAGAGGATGGAGCTCCTTGTGGTGAGAGGTAGGAGGGAGATGATGGTGACCTAAATGAGTAGCATCACAGAGATATAGAAAAATATTGAGGAATGTGTTGATTTTGCGGGGCCTTTATTTGGGTCTTGCAGAGCTGTCTTTTCAGGCTGTCTAAGCTAGCTGACCATCTAAAATAAACCCTCTCTGGAATGCTCTGTTTTCTTGTCTATTTGGGAACAATTGATCTTTTTCTGCATGTGTGAACTCTGGACTCCTCCCTAGACTATAACATCCAGCAAGGAGTAGTCTCTAACCCTACACTACTCTGTTACAGAATCTTCTGGAAGTCCCTGGAAGTTTGTAGGCAGCAGACACGCTGGATCCACTTGGTCCATAGAACAATAGCCACCATACCCACTTGACCTCGGGCACAGACCAAAGGTTGGACCCTCATATCCTCCAAACACTGGGTAGTACACAAGAGCCCATACAGCTGTAACACAGGAGCAGGGGCAGGATGCTTACAGAGGGAAAGAATGTACCCTGAAGCCTAAAGAAAATACAGAAATACCTGGATCAAGAGATCTGAAAACTAGCTGGGCACAGTAGTACATGCTTGTAATTCCAGCAGCTAGGGAGGCAGAGGCAGCAGGATCGAAAGTTCAAAGCCACCCTCAGCAATTTGGTGAGGCTCTGAGCAACTTAGTGAGACTCTGTCTCAAAATTAAAAAAAAAAAAAATTTAGAAAAGGGCTGGGGATGTGGTGCCTGGATTCAATTCCCAATGCAATAAATAAATAAATAAATAAATAAAAATTAAAATAATTTTTTTTTGTTTTGAAACTCAGAGAACCAGAACAGCTAGAGCCAAAAGGTACACAAAACTGAGATGTGGTTCATGAAGGAAAAAAATATGTGCCCTTTGCTTTTGTTTTGCCTCCAGATGATTGATTATCTCAGAATACTGTAATCCATTTATTGAAGAAATGTGAAGAGTTCCCTTTAATAAGCTTTGGGCTTGCTCAAGCTCTTGAGGCCAGGAGAGTGAAGAGTAGACAAATTGCTGCTCCCATAGAAGTGGCAGAGAAAGACCAGGTGACACGGAAGTTAGCAGGCCAGAGTCAGGCATGTGAATCCGACTGCTCGGGAGTGACCTAGCCAGTCATTTAACTGTGGCTTAGTTTTCTGATTGAAGAAAGGGTGGTAATAATAGTACCTACCTCACATAGATAGTGTGAGGATCAAATAAACTTAGAAGAATGTGTGGTCCAAAATAAGGACCACAGCAATATTAGCTAAAATCATGACGATTTTCTCTTATATAGTGATATTTTCTCATATAGTAACACTTACAGTATTTTCCACCAGTGATGCAATATGAAGAAAATAAAATAGAATGATATGACAGTGGCAGAGTTGAATGAAAGCCAGTATTAATCTACAGTGGCCGGTAAACATACACTGGAAAACTTCAGAGAAGGTGAACTTGGAGTGGACACCTAAATATGGAAAACCCACAGGTGATCTGAGGGTCAGAGTGTCCCCCCTATAAGGAGCAGCCAGTGAAGCTTCCTAGAGTGCAGTGAGAGAGAGAGGAAAAGTCACCAGAATGACTTTCAAGCCACACCATTAAAGCTCCTTTAGGCTCTGGTGAGAGTGTGGATCTTGTTCTAAGTGTGGTGGTATGCTGCGGGCTGGGTGTGAGCAGCATCTGGACCTGGACTTTTAAAAGTCACTAGTGAGCTGGGCCTGATGATGCACACCTGTAATCCCAGTGGCTCAGGAAGCTGAGGCGGGAGGATCGTGAGTTTGAAGCAAGCCTCAGCAACTTAGTGAGACCGTGTCTTTAAATAAAATACAAAAAGGGCTGGGGATGTGGCTCAGTTGTTAAACGTCCCTGGATTCAATTCCCAGTACCAAAAAGAAAAAAAAAAAAAGTCACTGGTGAGTCAATAGTGTACCATGGTTACATTTTTTTCTTACACAATATTTTGTTTTTCCTAGAGTTAATTATTGCACTATTTTCTTTCACTTGCCACCTTCACTTTGTATTTATTATAAACTCCTCCCAGCTCTTATAATAGCCTCTCAGTATCATTCAGTGTAAGTTAAATGTACTTATTCATTAGTCAGTTTCTTTTCTTCCTGGACTCTTTCTGCTAACCCCCTTGCTCTTGCTCCAATTTGTGCTGGTTTCTGCAGGCCAGCTGCCCAGCTGCCTTTCCAAGACTTCTCCTGGTATCCTTCATCCTCTGTCTGTGTTAGTTGCATGGTTTTCTGAAGCTGGAGGCTTCCTCTTTCTTAGTTTACTTCCTCATTTGTAAGGCACGTCTCCTCAATAGTTTCTAGGTGAAGAGTGCATAAGAGGCAAATGATCTCTTGCATGCCTGAAAATGCTTTTTGTTCTACTATTAAATTAGGGTGATATTTGATTATGAATGACATTCTAGGTTAGAAATCATTCTTCAGGGGCTGGGGTTGTGGCTCAGCGGTAGAGTGTTCACCTAGCACGTGGGAGACCCTGGGTTTGGTCCTCAGCACCACATAAAAATAAATAAAGAAAATAAAGATATTGTGTCCAACTACAACTAAAAAATAAATATTTTTTTTTTAAATAATTTTTTCATCAGAATTTTAAAGGAATTGCTTTGTTGAGTTTCCTATGCCATTAATGAGAAGTCCAAGGTTATATTTATTTCAGATCCTTTAAATAACCTATTTTTGTTTGTTTGTTCTTGAAGCATTTTTTTTTTTTTTTTTTTGAATCGGGGATTGACCCCAGAGGTGTTTAACCACTGAGCCTCATCCCCAGCCCTTTTTATATTTTTTTTTTACAGATAGGATTTTGCTAAATGGCTTAGGGCCTCACTAAATTGCTGAGACTGCTCTTGAACTTGCAATTGTACTGCCTCAGCCTTGTGAGTCGATGGGACTACAGGTGTGTGCCACCACATCTGGTTAGCATTTATGTTGCTAGTGTTTAGAAACTTTATAATGACATGCATAGGAGATTTTTGGTCATATATCGTTGATGGTTTTTTTTCTCTGCTTTTCCTCTTTGTTCTAAAATTCCTTAGTTTGATGTTGTCCTCCTTAACCGATTCTCTCATTTTTTTTCTCTCCTAGAGTCCGATTTCCTTGAGTGGAAGGAAGACTTCCTCAATCTTGTCTTCCAACCTTCCTTTTCAATTTTAAAATTTAAACCTACATATTTACAATTTACAAGAGCCTTTAAAATTCTGACAGATCCTTTTTGAAAATACCATACATTCTTGTTTCGTAGATGAGATGTCTTCCCTGTTTCTGCAGTTAAATATTTTTCTTCTGCCCTCTGCATTGTCCCCCTCCTAGTATTTGGTGTGGGTGGTTTTTTTTTTCTTTTTTTTTCTGGTGGGCAGGAGTTTTCTTTGCCTTTATGTAGGAGATTTTTTTTTCAAATATTTGAGAACATTTAGTATCTTCAAATATCTGGTGACCCATGACTCTGCTTTTAAGAGTGAGACATGACCACACTTACTCAGGCGCCTGCCCCTTTGGTGCCTGTGTTTGAGTTACAGACCCACGTGGAAATGACTTGGCCATTTTGCTGGAGGCGTGCCGAGTGTGATTAATTCTAGGTCTTTTCTTAGGGTGTAAACAGGCTAAAATTTCCTACTAATGTTCTGTGACAGGGATGGAGACTAGTGTGGCTGTTCAACCAGTGTGGCTGTTCACTTATCGCTCTCAAAACAGTGTTTAGAGTCCCCCAGCTTGGAGCTTCTGTAGCTTATTCTTCCAGTAAATAAACCTTCCATTTTTTGCTGGAATCAAGAAGGGGTAGTTGCCAGGTTGTGCTGGGTGGACATGGAGATGTAGAGGAGTACATGAAACTAGGATGGGTGAGATCTGATGCTAAATGGGACCCTGGCCTCCACTGAGGTTCCAATGCTGAGCAGAGAAACAAGCACCTCAGCTTTCCATGTTAGATGTACCTAAAGAACTTTTTCTTTTTTGGGGAGGAAGTTGTACTTACTGGGGATTGAACCCAGAGGCATTTTACCACTATATCCCCCATCCTTTTTACTTTGAAACAGGGTATCCCTAAGTTGCAGAGGCAGGCCTTGAACTTTTAATCCTCTTGCCTTAGTCTCCCGAGTTGCTAGGATTACAGGTGTGCACCACCATGCCCAGCCTGGATATCCAAAGACCTTTCTAAAGGCAAAACTAGTTCTGCACACATTAAAACTCATCTTCAATTTATATTTAAGAGAAATTTGCATATTGAGCAGAATGGAGAAATAGAGGATTATTTGGAATCCAACAAAAGACATTTTTGGACAAGTAAGGAGGGCTTGACATTTCTGGACCATTCCTTACAGTGGATCAGGAGAGGGAGTGATCCTCTCATTCCCCCAGCACCATACTTACCTATGTGAGGAAAAGTCTGGAATGCAGCATGAAGATGTTGAGAGCACTGGACTTGTGCTCCCAGCTAGCTGGGGGAGCACACACTGGTGTTGGGATCACCCTTGGACAGTCTGTGGCTGGAATTGCCAGTGAGGAGTCAGGAGAGGGCTCTGTAGTGAGTGCAGTTTGCTATTCTAGAGTTCTGTGGGGCAAAGTTGTCCTGACCCATGTGAACATTGAAGAGAGGAGTCATAGAAGAAATACCTCAAAAGAACCCTGTGCAAGAGGGCTGATCGCTGGGACAAGGAGACCCTAGCTGTCATGTGCTGTGTAAGGTACCAGAACCCAAGTGGAAGGGGAGCCTAAAAGGTGGCACAGAATATGCATCACTTTTGTGGGGAGCTATAGGCCTCCGTAGCAGGGGGATGGGGAAAAGTGGGCTGTGAAAAATCTCCATATGCCCCAGGCTGCAATCAAAAGCTAGTATTTTGGGCTGGGGATATAGCTCAGTTAGTAGAGTACTTGCTTTGCATGCACAAGGCCCTGAGTTCAATCCTCAACACCACTCTCTCTCTCTCTCTCTGTCTCTGTCTCTGTCTCTCTCTCTCTCTCTCTCTCTCTCTCACACACACACACACACACACACACACGCCAGCATTGGGGAATTTACCATAGAAGAGGAGCACTGGACCCAGATTTTAATGGCCCTAGACAAAGAAGACCTTTCCTGTTCCCTCTTATTCGTGATGCGCACATAATCCTGGTGGATTCTAATGGCAGCAGCTGGGGAATGGAGAACAGAGAGAACAAGGAAATTGCAACAACAAAAACCCCATTCCAGTGAGTCATGGGGGTGCATGCCTGTCATCTCAGAGGCTCTGGAGGCTGAGGCAAGAGGATTGGGAGTTCATAGCCAGCCTCAGTAACAGTGAGGCACTAAGCAACTCAGTGAAACCCTGTCTCTAAATAAAATATACAAAATAGGACTGGGGATGTGGCTCAGTGGTCCAGTGCCCCTGAGTTTGATCTCTAGTACTGCCCCCCTCCCCCCAGAAAAAAAAAAAAACCAAAACATTCCAACTGAGCATGATGGAGAACAGGAAGAGGGTTGCTCAGAGAGTAAAGCTTTAAATGCAATGAGAGGGAAAATTTTTATTTCAAGTCACACCTGCTATGATTTGAATGTGTTTTATCCCCTCTAAAACCCATGTTAAAATTTGATTTCTAATGTGACATTGTTGAGTAGTGGTGGACCTTGGAGAGGTGATTGGATAATACCACTCTGGGGGTATTAGGTTAATGATCTTAGGAGTGAGGGAGTTCTTGCTCTCATAAGACTGTATTAATCATGGTGAGAGCAGGCTGTTGTAAAGTGAGAACACCCCTGTTTTGTCTGTCCATAAGTACTTGACTCTGCTTTTCCATCATGTTAGAAGGTAGCATGGGACCCTCACTCTATGTAGTTGCCCAACCTTGAACTTCCAGCCTCCAGAACCATGAGCTAAATAAACTTTGCTTTATAAATTAACAAGTCTCAGGTATTCAGTTACAGCAACAGGAAACAGTCTTTGAAAAATACTTGAATACAATGGCCAGATACAGTGGCACATGCCTGTAATACCAGCCACTCAAGAGGCTGAGGCAGGAGAATCACAAATTCAAAGCCATCCTCAGTAACTTGGTGTGACTCTGTCTCAAAATAAAAAAAAATAAAAAGGGATGGAATTGTAGCTCAGTGGTAGAGCATCCTGGGTTCATGCCCCAGCACCAAAAGCCAAAACTGAAATTAAACAAAACTTGAAAACAGGATTTTTCTTAATCCTACAGTGGGATCAGTCTGATCATCTCCAGATGAGGAAGGGAGATTTTACAAAGTGGCTTTGAAGGGCAAAAGGGAGAAAAATAAAGTGACTCTTGATTGTACTTTCCAAGATAATGCCATTCAACGAATGGTTGTGCAAATTTTCTTCAAGAGTCCCCATGTTCAGCCTCCCCTTTTAAAGTCCTTGGTGCTTCTATTCTGAGCCTTCTGGAATTCCATGAGAGACATTGACTTCCCATTAACATCTCCTTCTTTGAGCCGTCTGCTCTCAGCTCCTGCAGTCCCCACTACCAGACTTCTACCTTCCAAACATGTTCACATCACTCATTGTTAAAGTCTTGTTTCCCATTTTCTTTTCCCTATTGATTAAACTTCTTAAAAAATGTCATTTCAGCCAGTTTTTAAAACCATGTGAAGAAAGGTGTAAGTCCACTATACTTAATTAGAATAACTGGTGGATTTTTAAGAATGAAAAATAAGATTCTCAGTTTTTCCAGAATTGCTTCTTAACTTATCTATGTAGATCACCTTGAATTGTCTTTTTTCTCTCATAACTGGATTTTTGGTTACTTCATCATCATCAAAGAGATGACATTGAGTTCAAAGCAAATGACTATTTTTTTTTCACAAACACTTTAATAAAGGGAAAATGTTATAACTTAGAATTCAAATGGGGCTTGGAAGTTATATATTTTTTTTTTAATTTTTTGTCACACATTTTACAGACAAGTGAGAAATTTTTATTTCTCGCAACTTTTTTTTTTCTTTTTAAATCAGTGCTGGGGGTCAAACCCAAGGCCCTGTGCATGTTAGGTAAGTACTCTAGCATTGAACTGCATCTTCAGCTCTTTATGACCTTTTAGTTAGCAATTTCCAAACCTGTATTAGGCAGGGTTCTCCAGAGAAACAGAAGCAATAGGACACATTTGTATGTATGGGGTGTGGGCTGGAGAAGAAGGTGGGAGGGGTGGGTGGGGGGCTGTCATCTGCCACAGAGCAAGCTGGGCCAGGGAAATTCTGTTGAGAGTTTCTGTTGCAGAGCTGGTTTGGAATTTGCATGGCAGGCCAGACAGAATTACTGTGTGCAGTCTTTTTTCCCCCTTTATTGTCTTTTCTTTCTCTTTTATTTGCTTCTCTGATTTATAATCTCTGTTGCAGCCTCCAAGCCAAATTCCCTTTTCTCTTGACAACCTCCATCTTTTCCTTTCTTCAGGACTTCAGCTGATTGGACGGAGCCTACCTATGTTGTGGAATAGGATCTACTCTGTTTGAGTGATTTAAATGTTAATTGCATGTCATCAAGGCCTTGCCAAATTCACACATAAAACTAGCCATTGCACCTTCTAAAGAAGTGAAAGAATATTTAAAAAAAAAAAAAAAACACTTGAATGCCCCTTATCTAGATATGTCAATAGTTAACTTTTTATATCCTTTCTCTTTCTCCCCAGTATTGACTCATATAAAAATAAATTGCAGCTGTGTTTTTTTCTCATTTAATACTTAATATGTTAAGAATAGGGACATTCATTTATATTGCACACCTAAGAAAATTAATATTAATGCAGCAGGCTTACACCATAGCGCATCTATGTATAAATTTCCTCCATTGACCTCAAAATGTCTGTTATGGCCTTGCTTTTGCTTGGTTCACACATTGCTCTCTCTGGTTATGTCTCTTTTAATTTAGGACAATACTAGTATGTTTTTGCTGCTGTTGTTCCTCATGACATTGTCTGTTTTGTTCAGTCCAGTTATCTTCTAGGATGTCTCATAGTCTAGATTTGTCTGATTTTTTGTTTCCTCTATGATTAGGTTAAACCTCAGGGCAGCAATACCACTGAGTACAGGTGTGGCGTAATGAATCCCATTATTATGTATAATTATAATGCAACAATAAAACCAAAAGAACCCCACTGAGATGAGGCTGTGTGCTACTCCTTGCCTTGCACCCGGAGCCACATAACATTTCTTGGCATCTCTACTAGTCATATTAAGTTTAGTTACATGTTGAGGGTGATGGCCACCCTCTCTCTGCTTTGTAAAGGGACATTTGCTCCTTTTTAATTAATATCTAATTTCTGGCATGTGACTTTGAGATTGTGTGAACATATTATTCCCTAATAACCTTTCATCTGAGGGCTTCTCCATCCCTAAACTATTCCAAGTCTTTCATTCTTGGCACTGATTAGCTGACATTCTCAGGTACACAAGGAATTTCCCTTTCCCTCTTCATTCATTGTAATTTTTTCTTATGAGTGACTAAGAATTACTCTAAGACAATATTTTTTTTCAATAAATTCATAACAAGTAGTGGTCTTCCGTCTAGAAAAGCAAAGAATTGAAAAATTACCAACACAGCAGACTGGAAATGCCTGTTGCTCTAAGCATTTCATCGTGCAGATCAAAAAGTTAGCTGTACAAAATCAACATGTATTTTCTCGTGTGTTTTGTTTTGTCTGAGTGTAATAGAATCTTGTAGTATATAAATAAAAGTTAAATGAATTGACCAGGATTATCTCCAATGGCAGAGATGAGCAAAGACAAAAGAAGAGTCTCTTTTCTTAATATTTGATAAGTGCCATTTGTGCTCTGAAGACTTGGATTCTGGCACCAGCTCTTCCACTTTGTAGGTTTGGTACTTTGGTCAAGGCAGTCAACCTTTCAGATACCTGGTCTGGTCACCTCTAAAGTGAACATGGTGTTTCGTGTCCCTGGCCCTCAGTGAGAGCCCCGGCCTGTGCTTCCCCGAAGCTGACCAGGCTTTACTCCTGTGCAGGAAAAAGTCAACAGGGCAGGCCTGAGACTTGAAGTTAACAGAGTCAGCCTGTGAGGCTGGCTTTGGCTGATGTCTGGGCTCGTGCCTCTGGACTTTGTTCTGTACACCTCTTCCCCTTGCTGATTTTCTCTTATATCATCCTAATAAATCATGGTTGTGAGTATAATAGGGCCCTTTGAGTCATCCTTGCCAATTACTAAACCTTGTCCAACATTTTCATCAGCAAAATGGGGCTTATGATAAAAATGTCCATCATCTGCTGTTGTTGCAAGTGTGAATTGTGTGTGAAATCCATGGTGCAGAATGCATCCAACAGAAGGTGGTTATAATTATGAAGTAGGAAAGTGCTCATATGAGGAACCTCTTGTGATTGTGCGCTCATGTTTTTATCAGAGTAATTCTGATCCACTCAAATTAACTGTCAAATCTTTGATGACTCATCTGATGGGAACAAGAGGTTCATGTCCCAGTTTATGAGGACCCTTGATTCTCTCATTAAAACATGTGAATCTGTGCACTAGTTTCTTCACCTAACAAGTTATGAAAAAATTTGGGTGTTTTTTTTGTTTTGTTTGTTTGTTTGTTCTTTTTTCTTTTCCATAGTTTTTGTTTGTTTGTTTGTTTACTTTTCTGTCTTTATGTCTTCATGCTTTCATGTTTTCTTTTGATGTATGTCTAGAAATCTGTAGAGTAAGCACAGACTACATAGGCTACTGCAAAAAATAATAGAAGGAAAGAAGGGTCAGGAATAGATTTAGAAAGGAATTTTATAGTGTATCCACTTGTGATTAATGAAAGTTATTAAAACAAAGTGTACCAAGGATACATCATAAATCTTCACTCCCTTCTACATCTATTTTTATGGCAAATTTTGTCCTTTGTTTGCTCTAAGATAGAAGGAATAGTGCTGAATGTCTCATCAAACAACACAAAGGTCTGCCAAGGTACAAGGTATCTTTTATAATCAAGACAATGAACCACTGAGAATGCAAACCCACCTATAGGTGACATGCTTCAACACAAGTACCATGCTGCGTGAAAGCTGACTTTCAAGGCAAGTACAAATCAACTGGTTGAAGACAGAATTCTAAGGCAATATTGACTCGTGGCTCTGTGGCCCCAGATTTAGAAGAGTGTCACATTTAGACAGTCATCCATCCTTGGGAACTGTCCATCAACGCTGATATGTCAAAACATGGTGGGGGGGGAGTGGGGACTTTAGAATGTCTCTGTGGCCTGCTGTCCACTCAGTGTTCCATTCTGGAGATGGCAAAATTTTGGACATTTATTGTCTGCTTCCTTTTTTTCTGGGTTAGGCTCAGAGCACTGGAATATTCCCAAGGGCTTACTTTTCCAGTTATGCTGCTCAAACCCATCTCTTGCATTTTTGGGAGAATGATACCTGACAATAGTCTTATATCATGTATCATAAAGGAGTTTCCCATTTCCTATAGAAAATTTATTGGCACACAAATTCTTCAAGGATGCTCAAACTACCTTCTCGTTGGATTCCTTAATCTTACATTCCCCCCAAAGTCCACTGTCAAAACCTTAGTTTTTACTGGCAACTCCTTTCAGGAATTGTATCATGATCATGAATTGAAACCTAGAACCAGCATAGGTTATTTTGTTTGATCAGCAGTAATTAATAATGAAGTAGAATGTTGTTGATGATGATGAATCTCTGTGTCATAAAACATGTATATAAGCACACATGTATACACACAAACATGTAAGTACACATATATGCACACACACATACATGCTCATTCTTCTAAAACTATCTATCTGTAGCAGGATATAGATTGGTAGAGAAAGATGCAGTTCTTTACTCTCTGGCATGTTTTTATAAAAGAGATGATTATGGGGCTGGGGTTGTAGCTCAGTGGTAGAGCACTTGCCCGCACATGTAAGGAACTGGGTTCGATCCTCAGCACCACATAAAAATAAATACATAAAAATAAAGGTGTTATGTCCACCTACAATTAAAAATATTAAAAGAGATGATTATATTATTGTAAAGTCATAATATCTTCTTATATTTTGTGACTAATCACACTCAAATACACAAAGTGAACTGTTATTTAAAAGCTATCTGTGGGGCTGGGGATGTGGCTCAAGCGGTAGCGCGCTCGCCTGGCATGCGTGCAGCCCGGGTTCGATCCTCAGCACCACATACAAACAAAAGATGTTGTGTCCGCTGAGAACTAAAAAATAAATATTAAAAAAAATTCTCTCTCTCTCTCTCTCTCTCTCTCTCTCTCTCTCTCTCTCTCTCCTCTCTCACTCTCTCTTTGAAAAAAAAAATAAAAAAATAAAAGCTATCTGTGGGTCAGGTGCAGTGACACACAGCTATAACCCCCGTGACTTGGGAGGCTGAGGCAGAAAGATCACAAGTTCAAGACCAGTTTTGGAAACTTAGGGGAGACTCTGTCTCAAAAAAAATTTAAAGGATTGGGGATGTAGCTCAGTGGCAAAGCACTTCTGGATTCAATTCCCACTATTGCAGAAAAGGAAAACAACAACAACAACAACAACAACAACAAAAAATCCAAAAAACTATCTGTGACAAGAACTTTGCATTTTAAAGACCCAATGATATGTCTGTTTTATAAATCGAGGACTGTCATATATTGGTCTTATGTACAGTGGGAAGAATGTGTGTCATCATGGGTGAGAAGGAACTTCCAGATAAACTTTTAAAAGTAGAGAATGAAATTAACTGGACTTTTGAGGAAAGAAGTTTTAACTGGAGGTCTGTACCCAGTTGGAACATTTAAAAAACCTCTGTAGAAAATTGCTTTTCCATTAATCCGAGAAAACGCTAAAAAGCCATTGGCCTTCCTGGTACTGTGGCAAAGTGCTGACCACATGGGGTGTCTGTTTGCCAGAGGAGTTTTGGAGCATACAAGGTCAAGTACCTCTTCTCAGCCCTGCAGCCGGCTCTAATTAAGCCATGTCACAAGGTTCAGTTGGTAGAGAGATGGAGTTCCTGTGGGTCCTTTCTTCTCTCTAAAATTATAAATAATTCAGTTTTCACAAATGCCAAGTTATGTTAAAAGAGCTTCAGTCTCTATGTGAATCTTCACTGTAACAATTATAACTGATGCAGATTTAAGATTTGACTGGGTACTTGGCACAGGTTTTGCCTGAGTTATCCATTAGCCCTCATAAAAACTCTATTATTATTATCATTTAACAGATGGGGAAATTGAGGCACAGAGAGGGCAAGTAATTAGAGCTAATTTGCAAAGCTAAAAAGAGTCATTGCTGGAGTAGAATCTCACAGTGTCACTCCAGGGTCTATGTGCTTTACCAGTGCAGTTTTAGGATCTATCTATAAACTTGGAAACTTTCTGTTAGCACAAATAAGTAACTTAATCACATTCTATTCAGTAATTTGCACAATTCTCCGAGTTGCATATTCCCTTTTTACCTTTATGGAGAAGGTAGACAAAGTTCAGATAGATTAAAGTGAAGTTCAGAGACATGATGTGATTTGCCCTAGGTGTGTCTACTAGACAATTATCTATCAGATACACAGACCCTCCTAATGAACTTGGAGTTCATGGCACAAGACTAAAAAAAAAAATTCTAGGGATATTTCACTGTCTTTCTAGAAATGTATTAAGGTAAGGAGAAAAATGAAATGTTTTATAAATAGATAAAGGCGGTTTAGTAAGTCGGGTCTATAGATCTACATCACACAGCCTAAACAAATAGCCACATTTAAAACCTACTTTTGATTCTTCTGTACCTAAAACAATTGACTGTGTAAGTATCTATTTTCTACTTGATCTCTCTCTCTCTGACAGTGTGTGTGTTCTGTGTGTAAAATATGTTAGCTCATCTATTTTTAATTTAGATAAAATCATGGTGGAGGGAGATCAGTAGATAAAAGGGATCAGGAGAGGGAGGAGGAGAGGGAACAGGAAAATACTGGGAAATGATATTGGCTAAGTTATGCTGTTATACTATGTGCATGTCTAACTGTGTAACAGCAAATCCCACCATTATGCATAACTATAGTACACCAATAAAAATATGGAAAAATTTAAATGGTGGATTTATATATTCAATTAATTTATTCAGCAAATATTTATTGAAGCTCACACATTTGCCTGTGTACTAACCACTAGAAATATGGGCAGACTGGAGACTGATACAGAAACAATCAGGGCAATAATCTGATGTTGCAATGGTCTTCTTGAAAGTGAGGTTGAACTAGTGACGTCAATCTGCAGAGCTCAGGCTCCTGGGATACTTTCCAAAGAGGTGCTCAGGACAAACAGATGTTAGGAAACCAACAATTTCTAGGTCTTCAATATGTTAAATAAAGATTAGAGTAGACCACTGTTTTGGACTAAGCTTCTGCACAGACCAGGCAGAAAATCAAAATGGATTTGCTCATGATAAAATCCCACATCATCAAAGCAATTAAAAGAGATACAGCCAAATTTCCCAACAGGCCAGTATCAATTGACATAATGATGACGTTCCCTCTGTCTAAATCTTTACAGAAAAACAACAAACCAGTCGGGCACAGTGGTGCACACCTGTAATCCCAGCTACTCTGGATGCTGAGGCAAGAGGATCACCAGTTCAAAGTCAGCCTCCAGTAACCTCAAGTAACTAAGCAACTTAGCAAGACCCTGTCTCAAAATAAAAAACAGAAAAGGGTTGAGGATGTGACTCAGTGGTTAAGCACCCCTGGTTCAATCTCTTGTATAAAAAGGGGGAAAAAAAACCCAAAAAACAACCAGTAAACCAAAGTAACCTGATGTTAACTAATCAGTTATTTTTCCTATTGATCTGTCTCCCTGTCCCCACGTTGCAAAGAAAGTAAATTTGAAGGGACCAATCTGCTTTCATTCTTTTGTTTTTGCTCCATTGCTTTTGTCTTTTGTTTTCTTGAGTCTTTCTGCCCATGACATCAATCTCCTTTGCTTAACCCATTTGAACACTTATTCCAGGTTATGGAATGAAGTGTTACCCAATTCTAGAATTGAAAATAAAGCCAATTAACATCTTTAAGCTACGTTGTTATAATGTTGTGCTTTGACAGACCTTGATTTCAGTCTTACCCAAGCCTTGCCTGGCAGAAGGCCCCTGGGTTGGGTGGGGAGCACATCTTTCCAATTCTCTTTTCCCATTTCCCTTTTCATGACTGCCTTTCTCTCACTGTACAAAAGGAAAGCTGTTCTTTCATTTGCTCCAAATGGTCTAGTAAGCTGCAAAAACTGCTAGGTATAAAGAAACAGACAGTCTCAGTTATCATGTCCATCCAACCTCCTCTAATGGAGTCACCGGCGAAATCTACTATCAGGCTTCATGGATTTGTCTGGTTGCAGTTATCCTCCTGTTTAGGGTGGAAAAAGGCAATGAAAAGAGAAACTTTTGGTGAGCTTTATGATAGTCCAAGTTCAAACTGTGAAAGGCAGCAGGAGTTATGACAATTTTTGTTTAAAGACCTTCCTTCTTCCTCTGATTGTAGTCTGTGTATCATTAAATAGGCATTGAAGAGAGAGACATTGAAGGACGCAGGCCCTTATATTATCCAGGTGACAGACACAGGAACCACTTAATTCTTCTCTACGCGTGAAAATGAGAGTATTTAACATTTCCAAACAGAATGCCAGGACTGCATGTACCCGGGGCATATACTATATACTATGCAAATATACCACTTCACCCCAGAAGGCTTGATGGACCCTGTCATCCCCTTCAGTATCTGTCACACACTTTGATTTCCTGGAGGAGGTGCTGAGTGGTATGTGTGCTTCACTCCTGATGGAGAGCAGCACATTTTAGAACAAAGGGTCATATCAGAGATAAGTTATTGTTTTACATTTTCTTGGACATACATCTTATACACAGGAAATCCATTCCCATTAATTGTATTGTAGGATGCCTATCTTCCCATTTGGTGCATATCTTTTCCTCATTGTCAATCATCGACCTGACTTCTCACTTTTTAATACTTAGCATGGACTTAATAGAACGGGTTTATGTTTCTGGGCATATATTATAGATTTTTTCTGGGTCTTCCATAGCTGTGGGTTTTGCCTCTGTGGATTCCGCCCACTGCAGTGGACAATGTAGTTAGGCCTGCAAAGATTCCATTTCTACTGAAGAGGTACACTTTTGTTCCTTGTCTTTATTCCCTGAACGATACAGTATAAGGACTGCTGCATGGCATTTACGTTGTATTATGTCTTAAATGTAAGCTAGAGACTTTTCAAACTAAGTAAGGGAGAAGAGACAAGGAAGAATTAGTATAAAGGAAGATGTGCACAGGTTAAGATGCAAACAGGTTCCATTTTATATAAGGAACTTGAACATCCCTGGAATTTGGTCTGCAGGAGGTCCTGTATTTCTTCCCCCCTGACAGATGCAGAGGGGTAATTTTAATGCTTTTACCAATCATTCAAAACTTCAGTCAGTCATCTCTGCTTTGATCATGGTCCCAGTGTCTTTTCGTTTTGCTATTAATTTTCTCAAAGTAAATTAACCTGAACTCTTAAAAGCAGAGCCCCTACTTCATACTGGTGTAAGATAAAATGTTCTCCAAAACAAACCAAGATATAATATATGGGTTTTTAAAAAAATCAGCCTCTTTTAATTAGGGTTAATTCCTCCCCCTCAGAGGTTGTTATGTGATTCTACTTCTCTAAAATGCAAAATTATAAGTTTAAATATTTCCAAACATGCAATGAAATCCTAGTCTTTCCATCGGGAATCTTCATATGTTTGCTTTTCTGTCCCTCTGTCACTTAATTTTAAGGAATTTGGTGATGACTTAGGGACTTACTGGGTTAAGGATTTCTCTGTGTAGGAAAGGGGGGGACAAGAAGTGCAAGGGAGGGTGAGCAGTGGGGGGCAAGGGAGAGTTAGGCAGAGAAAGAGCAGAACATTGAGGACTAAGCTCAGGACTCTGAATTTTGCCCTGAGCACAGTGAGTTTCAGAGCAGAGTGTATGTGCTCAGAGATGTGTAGAAGAGGCCATTGGTGTGCCAAAGACATTATTATATTTTATTTTCTCTGATATGGGAAAAAATTAAGTTATATCTGGCTCATATGGATTGATATATGCTTAGCCTGGGACAAGACCACACTGTCACAGACTGTACAGTTTCCTGAAGGGAGAGGAAGTGCATAGTCACCACTAGGGGTGGGGTGGGGTCCCCTGTGTAGCCTGGCTCCTAGCAGGTTGTAATGCCTGGAGGTCTAGCCAGCCTACTTAAGAAGATTTACAGATTATGTCATGCAGTGTTAATTGGTTCTCCTTGTAAGACGGAAGGCTGGCTTTCAAAGATTTCTGCAAGAAAACAAAACAAACACAAATAAAATATTAAAAGGATAAAACCAGAATAAAGAAAATATTAATAATATGGAAGCAAGGAAACTTGCCATATTGTTCAAGACAGCTAATGGTTTTCCAATTCTTATTATAAGTTCTCTGTTAATTGCATTAATCAGAACTGACAAGCAGTGGACCACAAAAAACTGATATAATTAGTAAGACTATGTAAGAGGGGTTTACATCCACTGGCCTTTGTGTATATTGTGCCTGCAGACAAGGTACATAATGGTACAAGAAAATCATAATTGGGGAGATATTTTTAAATGTTAATTATTTCATGCTTATCTCAACTTTTTTATTCCTATTTTTAATGTATTTTTTTGTATAAGTTGTTTTTCATAACTAAGTAAGTATATGATAGCCATATATTCACTTTTGGTTAACATAGGTATAAAACCAAATATCCCAAAACTTTGTGGCTTAATAAAGTAACAATTTATTATTATCTCTCCTGGTTTGTGGGTTGCCTGAGCTTAGCCCGGTGTTTTTCTCTTGGGGTCACTCATACTTTCAATTAGTACCCTGGGGCTGGAGCCATTGGAAGGCCTAACTGTGCCAGACATATAGGATGGCCGACTCACGGACTCACGTGGCTGGCCCGGGAAGCTGCATGTTGGCTGGGAGCCATCATGTGTGGCCTCTTCACATGGTTTGGCCTCCTACAGCTTGGTGGGAAATCCCACTGAGATTTGCTGCGTACATATTTGTCTACCCAAGTACAAGAGGAACAAAGCAGAAGCTGCCAGGTGAGTTGAAGTATATGTCCAGAAATAGAACCAGGTCACTAATATACTTATGCCATGTTTTGTGTGTCAAAATAGTCAAAGTGCTTACCGGATTTAAAAATAAAAAACAAAACTCTACCTCATAAGGATTTGAGCAGAAGAGCATGTGCAATAGAAGATAATTTTGAGGCCATCTTGGAAAAACACAATCTGTCACATATGCTATAATTTTTGTTACCATAAAATTTGGAGGTCGACACTCTAGGTACATGGGAGCCATTGGAATGAGTCAGAATTTTAGGTAGGATCACAAAACTAGTCATCTAACTGATTTGACCTACAGCTGTTTGATCTTGGGAAATGGAGCCAACCTCTCTGAAGGCCTATAATAGAACTATGGTGTGTGTGTGTGGGTAGGGTGGGGATAGGACACTTGAGTACTTATAAAATATCCTCCCCAAAGTGCCCAGAACATCTGGCTGCACAGTGGGGCAGCTATTATTAGGATTTTAAGTTGAGGTTTTAGAAAATCTTTTCAGAGAGAATACTGGTGACAGCATTAAGGATGGATGTATTAGCGGAAAAGGAGAAAGTTCCAGAATGAACTATTGGGAAATCTCGTCTATTGGCCAGGAGAGTGGACTAGCAAGGAAGGCCAGGCATGTATAGAGAAGAGACATGAGCAGGCAGCAGTCTCAGTGTGACTTCATGTACTGAACTGGGCATATGTCTAGAGCTATACATTTGAGAGCCTATAAGTTTTGCTAAGAACCCCCTTTTTCCACTGGCAAGTACTGATGAAAAGTTGCATGAAAGGGATGTGATTTCTAAATCCATTCATTCTATTATTCAAAGCAAAAATCTTGAAAGATGATGTGATCATCAAATTTAAAGTTAGTTAACTGTGCTGCTTGAATTGTGTACCCCGAAAAAGAGAGGTTGAAGTCTTAAAACCCAATGCCTGTGAATGCCATGTTTGAAAATAAGGTCTTTGTAGATGTCAAGTTAAAATGAAGTCACACAATATTAGCATGGACCTTTAATCCAATATGACTGGTATTCTTATTAAAAAAAAAAAAAGAAAAAGAAAAAGATATGTGAAGGGGGATATCACTTAGGGATTGATGTGCTGCAGCTCTGCACCAAGAACACCTGGGTTACCAGAAACTGGGAGAGACAAGCATGGCCCTGTCTACGTCCAGGCTCCAGAACTATGAGACAATCAATTTCTTTTTCCTTTTCTGTCCCCCCTGCCCCCACCCCCAGGCTCTGTAGAGACTACCAGAAATTGCCAATGCTGACTATATTGCAAGACATCACAATGGAGTATTGGGAAAAGTTTTCAATTAGCAATTATCTTGCCTCATATAAGCCTCATTAGCTGTAAGACTGCCACTGAGCAAAGCTTGAGACAATCCATTTCTGTCTGTGGTTGTCAGCCGTCCAGTTTGCAGCACTTCGTTACTGCAGCCTAGGAAACTGATCCATTAACTATAGACATAGGAGGTGAAATTGCTGGTTTTATTTGGTTAGAGGAGATGTGGCATTAAATAAGCTCAACTGAGAATTCTTTTATCAAGATTTCTGCATGTTTGCCTTTCCAGAGACAGTGAGGTAGGGAGTGGGGGGAAGTAGTAGGAATTATGCTACGTACATATTTGTCTACCCAAGTACAAGTAGGACACAAATAAATAAATCTTGAAAAATACAAGATGTATATTTTTAATATACTAATGTATATTTTTTAATACTAGATATATATTTCTTTCATATCATGTTGTAATCAGCAGTATACCCCTAATCCAAAGGCTATACATATAAATGAAAAACAATGAAAGCTGGAGAAGGAGGAGGGAGGGAGGAAGGGAGGGAGGAAGGGAGAGAGAGAGAGAGAGAGAGAGAGAGAGAGAGAGAGAAGAAAAAGATGAGCTGGAGAGTCAGGGATAGGAGCCAGAATTGAGGAGCTTGCTAAAGTATGTTGTCAAAAGCCTTATACAAAGGCTTGAAGGTTTTTTTTTTTTTTTTTTTTTTTTTTAGCCAAGAAGAGGTATGTTCAGATTTGCATTTTGCTATGATTTCTGTGGTTGCCACATTAGGAATGGCCCAGAGGGAATCAAGCCTGACTCTGAGGGGCTACTTGGAAGCCATTTGGCACTGGGATAGTGGAGAAATAGAAACTTCAGCACATGTGAAACTAGAATTAATAGACACGGTGACTTCTTGGATGTGTTTGATGGATAACCTTTCTATGTCTAGCTAGGAAAATTAAATGGAATAGGGATCAGTATTTTAGTCATCTTTTTTCACTCCTATCACCAAAAGGGCCAACTAGAACAATTTTAGAGGAGGAAAAGTTGATTTGGGGGCATGCTTTTAGAGGTCTCAATCCATAGATGGCTGATTCCATTCCTTGGGGTGCGAGGTGAGGCAGGTAGAAGTGTGTGGTGGAAGGAAACAGCTAGGAGCATGGGACCAAGAAGCAGAGGGACCAAGAAGCTCAACCAGAACAAAACATAAACCCCAAAGACATGTACCCAAGGACCTATTTCCTCCATTTCCTGTATTTCACACCCTACCTGCCTACAGTTATTACCCAGTTAGTCCCCACAAAGGGATTAATATACTGGCTGGATTAAACCTCTCATAACCCAGGCATCTCATCTCTAAATTTTTTTTTGCATGATCTCACACATTGGAGGACACCTCATATCTAAACCATACAGTCAAGTAACCCACCTCCACAGGCCACATGTTCTCTGTCCCGTTTCCATTAGTAGGTGTGTTCTTTTACATATTTTCTTTGGCTACTTCAGTGAAACAGTGGCAGGTTTGAGTAGATGGAGCAAGGATCATATTTCTCAAAGCCTAAAATATTTTCTACCTGGTCCTTGTAAGGAAGAAGCAAATGAAGGAAATAAAGAGAGAGGAGAAGTGGCCCCGCAGTAACACAGGCGTATTTGGGACAAACCTGCGGAGGGGGACTCAGTGGAGACTGAGACCACTTATAGCCTGGTGTAAATATAGGGGAATGAGGGAGGGGGAAATTAGGCTGTTGCTAGGAGGTTGTCAGGGAATGGTCCTTGGAGTGTGACCTTCATAAGTAACGAGGTGTTTTTCAAGATTTCAGCCCCTGATAACAATTTCCTAATGATGGTGGAGTGGGTGGGGTTTCTTTGCATGATGGTGGAGTATTGTTTGGGGTTTGGGTCAGGCTGAGCCAGTGACTTGAAGTGACTCATGTTGTAAGCTTGAGGATGTGTTTCAAAATGCTATTGCCTGTGTCAAGTTCTACCTAACAGCCCTTTACATAAAATGTTTGTCAACACTGCAAAATAATCATTATCTACATTATTTGAAGGTTTAGGATATACAAGGTGTGGTTCTAAGTCATACACATATGTGGTAACACTTTATGATTGTGTATCCATATTATCAAATAAGAAGTGCAGCTGTGTCCCATTTTAAAGATCAGAAAACTCAGGTACAGAGATTCTCATTCATATTCACCACTTCAGGTAGCATCTATATGGCAATGATTCATCAAATAACTACCTTCAATCTAGACCTCCCCTCTGAGCTTCAGATAGCCAGATCTCTCAGAGTCTCAGACACCTCAAAACTCAGTGGGATCCAACCAGATCTGCTCATCCCCTCAAACCATGTCACATTCTAGTGTCTCCTTGTTCTTGATGAATGTAGCCAACTAGATGATACAGCTGGAATCCAAGGAGCCCTCTTAATTGCTTCTTTTTTTCCTGCTCCTGCCTATAGGGTATTGATTTAATATTCGAGCAGCCATCTTAAATGTTAACCGCCATCTTATGAGATAAGTTTCACTTTCCTGTACTTCCTTTTACCTGAAGTCCCCCCATCCCCATTAGTGATCTACCCTATGAGTCCATAACCCTAAGCCAATTCCAGAAGGACACAACCCCTTTGCTCTGGAAAGCCCCATGGTACCATAGACCTAAGCCCATCCCATGCTATTGCCCTCCCATCTCCCTCTGACCCAAGCACCCCAGAGCCTATCCCATGGCGCCACAGCTACAACTCCAACCCTTCCCCACAAAAGCTGAACTCCCGAACACCTTGGGGCCTCTCTCTTCTCTAGAGATGGGCTTTATTTGTCAGCTTTGACAAATAAACTTCCCTGTGGATCTCTGCCTGGCCTCCATCCTTCTTTTCTCTCTGGCCCCTCTCTTGCTTTCTCACTTTCCTTTCACTCCCCATGCCCATTCTATCTAAAGATGATGGGATCTGGCTGTTTCTCTCCATCTGTATCCTCGACCACAACTCAAAGTCCAATTTATTAATAAGATCATCTGAAATGTGTTTTCTTTAATAGCTTCCTCAAAAATCCATTCCTCTCCACCCAACCCTCTTTCAGTCTCCAAACTGAAGCCCATGCACATGTGAATTCTGTCACACCCTCCTCACCCCCATTCCCAGACAATTCTTAACTTCTCAGTAGGTTTTCTTGCCCCTGGGTTAAAGTAAAGTAAAAATTGTGAAAGCCAGAGCATCTTAAGATGATAGGTAAGAAGAGTTACTAATAGTTCTGACTTATTCTGGTTGTTGCTTACTAATAACACTTCTTGGGTGAAGAAATTAAATACCTACTTGTAGGGAAAAATTTATTCTTCATTGAAAAACAGTGACTTGTATAGAACAAACTTCTAAGGTTATCTGATTCCAATTCCATGGGCCTCTTCAATGTGTTTTGCATTATTTCATTGTTTTTGAGAGTTTTTTTTTTGTTTGTTTACAAACAACTGAGAAATAAGTACAAGCAATTCTCATTTATTTTTAATTTCATACATAAAAATATAAAATTGCACATGTTTCCAGACATGTATAAATTGCATAACGTTGTAGTCAGGTTAACCCTATTATATCCTCACTTACCACTTCTATATAATGAAACCTTTCTAGCTCTCTGACATGTAGTACGTGATAGTACCCACTGATCAACATTTCTCCATCCCTGGCATGGGGATGTAGATCAGCCATAGAGTGCTCCACCAGTATGGGCCAGGCCCTGGGTTTGATCCCCAACACTTCAAAAAAAAAAATATTCCCTCCACTCCCCTTACTCCCTGGAGCCTGTGATTACCACATTGTACTCTCAATCTTTATGACATCCACATTTTGAGATTCCACCTGTGAATGAGATCATGGTGCTTGTCTTTCTGTGCCTGTCTTATTTCCCACTTCAATTCATGTTGTTGCAGATGACAGGGTTTCCTTTTTTATGGCTGAGCAGTATTTCATTGTGCATATGTGCCACATTTTCTTTATCCATTCAGTTCATCAGTTGATGGATATTTTGGTTGTTTCTATTTCTTGAGATAGCTGGATGATGGTTCTATTTTTAATTTTTTGAGGACGCTTCATACTGTTTTCCATACTGGCTATATGAATTTATATTCCCATCCACTGTGCATAAGAATTTCCTTTTCTTCACATCCATTTAGGGCTAAGGAACATACTAAAGAAATACCCTGTCCTTGTGCCTGCTGTGACCTTCATATGTCCTTGATGTTACATCTAAAGAATGCTGCCTTCTGGGTGGATTTGGCTCCCTCAGGAGAATTCAGAATCATTGACTTATCTCAAGGCTGTCACTCCCTCTCTTGGGGATTTGGCCAGTCCTTTGGGGGATGAATTGTCCTTGAGAGTCACAGTTGTTAGAAAGGAGGTTTCTTTGTTCTTACTTGAATTTAAGGAGCCTTCCTGGGAAATAAGACTTTGGAGTAGCACCCAATAGGATGTTCTGCCCAGGGACTTCCCAGTCAAGGACTCCCAGTTACATGACGTCAGGTGTTAGTGTTTCCCCTGATCTGGTGATGTGTTTTGTTCTCTCTCTCTCTCTCTTGACTATCACTTTTGCTTTTGCTCTTGCTTCCATATTATTAGTAAAATAAATGTTATCTTGTATCAAGAGAGTGTCTTTATTGTCTATTGGATCCAACCTGCCAAATTCAGCAGCTGCACACATATGTAACGCTTCAACATGACACTATGCCAGCACTTATTTTCTTTAGTCTTTAATACTAGCCATTCTTGTTTTCTCTGATATGTGGATGCTAACCCACAACAAGGGGTGGAGGGAGAGTAGAAGTTCAGTGGACTAGAGAAAGTGCAAAGAAGGGAAGTGGGGGAGGGGGAGACAGAAATAGGAAAGACAGTGGAATGAATCTGACCTATATGAATACACCACAATGAATCTCACCATCATTGTGCATCCACAAGACTGGGGTCCTAATTAAAATAAGATATATTCCATGCTTGTCTAAATATAGACAAATAGATTCTACTGTCATGTATAACTAAGAAAAACAAATTTAAAAAAATTGAAAAATTTAAAAATAATAGCCATTTTTACTCGGGTGAATTGTGATCTCTCATTGTGGTTTTGATTTGCATTTCCCTGATGATTAGTGATGTTGAACATTTTTCCACGTACCTGTTATCTATTTTTATGTTTTCTTTTGAGAAATGTCTATTTAGATCTGTTATAGATCTGTTGCCCATTTTTTAATCCAGACTGCTATTTATTTATTTAGTTAGTGAGTTTTTGGAGTTCCTTGTGTATTCTGGATATAGATCCCTTGTCACATGCATAATTTGCAAATATTTTCTCCCATTGCTTAGATTCTCTTTGCACTCTGATGAGTACTTCCGTTGCTATGCAGAAGCTTTTTAAATTATTTTTGTCCATTTTGGCTTTTGGGATCTTGTCCAGAAAATCCTTACTGATTCTGATGTCCTGAGGTGTTTCCCCTAAGGATTGTTTTTTTTTTTTAAAGCATTTTATGAATACATAATATTCATATATCTTTTTGCAGTACATTATGGACTTAGGAATTAATTTTTAAGCCTTAGTCAGGGGTGGCTAACTGGTTTCTTAAGGTTTACTTGGTCTGTACAAAAGAAAGAGTAAAATAAAGAAAGAAAGTTTTCAATTTAAAATTCTGGGTTTTCAGGGACAGTTGCCACAGTTGCGATGACACATGATCTACCTGGACTCTGAATCTTTGGTTCTTGGGACCCCACCTGGCAGAAGAGGCATTTCAATGCCTTGTCTAAAGGGGAGGAAGAAAGGGACAGGTGAAGGTTTCCTTAGTTGATAAGATTGGAACTTCATTTTCTGTGGGGTTGTGTGAGATCATTTCTAAAACCTGACCAGATTTATCTGCTTTCGCCCAGAATGAACTGTCATCCTCCCTTTCAAAGATCAAGTTGGTCCCAGTCACCACTTCCTATTCAGACCCAGGAAGGCTCATAATTTAGGCTGATAATTGCCCTGGGAAAACATAGGAGAGGAGACAATCGCTCTTCCAATCTCCTCTTTCTAAACCGAGTAATATTTCCAGCGTCACTTTCCCAGCCTTTAATATCGTTATCACGGGCCTACATCAGAAAACTGTGAAAGCAGTATGACTAGGAGGCTCTTGATTGTTTTGTCTGAAAACGATGAATGGAATGAAGATCTTTGGGCAGAAATAGCACAGAGCTTAGGGGATGAGAGCCTGGTAGCCCCGTCACATCCGGAGGTACAAATAACCACTTGGGTAGGTGATGCAAAGGAATCTAAAAACCGTTTGCAACTGGGGGTCGGTGGCTGTCAAGAGCCACGTACTAATGCCATTCCCTGGCTGCAAACTCCCCAGGGCAGAACCTGCCTTTTGTCAGTTTGATTTGGAGTCTGCAGAAAGCTGCCTTTATGTAAATGAATGTCTCCTTTGGAGGTTTCCGGGCCTCTCTCCCAGAGGTCGTGTAGTAAATAAGAATGCTCTCGGAGTGCCTGCCCTTGGGAAGATGCTGACTCCAGGAGCTTATTCTTGGGCCTCTGTTCGAGACCCAGTGGCTAGGACAACGACTTTGGTTTTCGCCTCTGCAGACAGAAAGGGAACAGACAGCCGAGGCTCCTCCCTCAGGGATGCTAGAGGGGCTGCGTTGTTCCCTGAGTCTGGTGCTGGCTCGGGGCCCCGGGCCGTGGCACCTCGCGTCGCGCGGGTGGTGCACCTGGGCTTGGCCACACCGTCCTCTTTCGGGTCCAGCCGATCACCGGGGGCCACCCCCGCCCTCCGCAGCCTCGCGCTCCTGCAGTCTCCTGATGGCCAGCCATCGCTGCGCCGCCGCGGCCCTCGCCTCGCAGGTACCCCGGACCAGGCGTTTGCGGATGGGGGGTGGGAGGGAGGTTGGAACCAGCATCTCTGAAGCTTGCGGGCGTGACCGCACGTAGGGCTGCGGTTTCTCGCGCCACCCTCCTTTGCCTCGCTCCACGTTCCGCCTAAGCGGAGGCGGCTCCTCTTCCCGCGTCCTTTCCTTAAATCCAGACTCCCAGCTTGCCAACTCAGCCTTGGCGAGGTCCCTGCTGGCCAAGTCTAATATCCTGCTGGGTGATCCGCTCCGCAGTGGGGATGTGAGGTCCTCACGGAAGCTTTGAGGGGGAGGAGACGGGAGCGAATTTCTGGGCTGCAAGAATCCACAGCCACAGCCAGCGAGCCTTCGCCACCCTCAAATACTTAGACCGCAGTCTTCTACTCCTTGGATCCCTTTCTTCCCTCGCTTCTGTATTTGATTAGCAAATTGCTCCCCCCCCCCCTGTAGGTACCTTTCCCCAATTAGTCCCTCTTCCCTGTATCTGTATCTTTTCACCTCTCCTAATATCACAAGTATTGTCCTTAAAGTGTGGGGTTTGGTGTGATGCGGTTGCGGATGACCCTGCTGGTGAAGAAAATGGTTCACGCCGGTCCCCATCCCTTTTACATTCTGGCTATTGTGCGCCAATGATTGACAAGACCACGAGGCTGAGCGCGCCCTGGAGATTTTTCTATAAATGGCGTTAAAACCCTAGTCTAGACGATTTATTCGGATAGAAAGGAGACAATTACCTTCTTGTTCTTTGTTGGTGAACCCTGGCATCGGGGCTGACCTGGAATTTAACAAGTTTTCCCTAAGCTAGCAGAGGAGGACAAAAACAACCCAGACCGTGCGGGCAGGGTAGGAAGTGAAGGGCAGCACTCTTGGGAGGCTCTTGTTTGGGCTGGTGCCTGGGCGTTGGATTGACAGATCATTTTTTGTTCACCTGGGTACTGGAACAGAGAACACTGTGTGATGGTGAGTATTATTGATCATCCCAAACCCCCGTTAATCCTTTTTGGTTTTACTTAATGGAGGTTTAATTCTTCTTTAAGGACTGCAGCAACGGATGCTCCGCTGAATACCTTGGAGAAGGAGGATCAAAAGAGGTGGTGGAGACTTTCAGGGTAAGTTGCTAGCCAGAAATTATGTGTCTAAAACAACATTCAACTGAGTAAATCCATTTTTTTTTTTTTTTTTTTTTGAGATTTGGGGGAATGTTCACTGTGTGGGTTATATAGTAACATCTTAAATACCACTTGGGAAAAAAGTCACTTGGGAAGCAATAATACCATTCATCATATAAAAAATTACCTAGCACCTAATCACTTATTTTATTTCACGAATCATAACTTTTTATTGAAAATAAGCAATTCCTAAATATTAACCTGGATGTTTTTCTGATTGTATAAGTATAGTCTTCACTGCGCTTATGGAAGAAGTTCACTGTGATTTTTCTCTTTGTCATACTTTATAGTAAAAGTGTTGCATTTTGTTCTTTTCTGTCTTAATTACATGGTTTATATATTAAATAATCTCATGCTTCACAAGGGAATAGTGAGGAGGAAATGAGATAAGAATCTGGTAAAAGTACTTTGAAAAATCATACAAATCCAATTGTATAAATCATTATCCACCTCCCCCAACCTTGGAAGATTTTGCTTCTCTTTGTGCCTCATTCTGCTCTCCTGCCTGTTTCTGTCACTGTCGATTGTCATTCACAGTACGGAGTGTCCTAATGATCTCACATCCTGGCAGAGTTCAGAGAGGGAATGAAACGTGACTCATCAATTTCACACATACTCAGCTCTTAACAGTGTGCCAGGGACTGTGTTAGATACTGGGAATCAGTGTAGTACATAGATAAGGTCTATGCTCATGAGTTTTTCAAGAACCAAAATATAACAAGATATACCAATTTCCTTACTCAAGTTCCTGAATTTTATTTGTGCACATTATTACTAGTGCTTTAAAGATAATATTCATCATAACTCTATAACAACAGATTTACTTTACTACACTATAGAGACTAAGCACTGATACATTTGAGGATTTACATGGGTCCTTAAAAAAAATGAGGTAAAACAACTCTCACTTGATAATCTTTAAGGCTTGTTCTATATGAATTCAGTGAGTAAATTCCTCAAAGGAAGGTGGTAAGTAAGTAATACCTGGAAGACCTTTATACTTTCATACAAAGAAGCATTCTTTACAAAGTAAATAATTAATTATAATATAAGTGATCTATTTGTTTATTTAGATTTCTACATATAAGAGTGTAGTTAAAGAAGAAATATTTATTGACACTCATGTATTTATATATTAAAACATGACTTTCAATGGATGAATTCATAGCACATATGTGATGGGGCAAATGTAAAGTTATTTTGATAATTTGGGGAAGAAACATGATGGATTTTACAGGATCATCTTGGCCTTTTTTTGTGTGTGCCAGGGATTGAGTTAGGGCCTTGTACATGCTCAGTATGGTTTTCCATCTCTGAACTATACTCCCAGCCCCAATCTTTGCTATTGACAATTTTCTACCTCTTTATTAATCTTATCTTATTCATAATATTTTCTTGCCTCTCTGTCCTCTCAAGTAGATTTCATATTGTTTTTCTCTTCCCTGTTAAAATGAGGTCATTTTAAAGTGAGAATGCAGTCTTTTAATGGAATTCAGCAATGAGATTTTTTCTTTTTTTTTTTTATTGGTTGTTCAAAATATTACATAGTTCTTGATATATCATATTTCACACTTATCCTAGGGAATCTTCCTGTGAAGTTCAGGGTCCTCTTTATTTGAAAGAGGTCAGCTTTCCATTTCTTCCAATTCCATCTGACTCAATATCTCCACAGAATGAAACACTCCAAGTCTGTAATTTTCTTCTTTAGACCTTCTCATTAGGTTTTAGGAGAGTATCTCTACAGACAATGAAGATAGATAGCCTCGGGGCTTTCTGAATGGAGTAAGAAAAGTACATAGAACCTATTGTAGAATAAATTTCCAGTCCATCTGTAATACAGGCTTGGTCTTTGACAGTTTTAAGTGTTGTGGGCAGTGCAGGAAAGTACAAATGTATAAGCAAAGGATGTTGGCTGAATTCTGGTTAAGAGAGTCCCCAGGTGCTTTCCAGCAAGTTGTACTTCCCTGCTATGGGCTTCCCCACTTCAAAGCAAATTGCTATCTACCACAAATATTGAATCAGGAAAATTTTAATATGCCCTGCTTTTGTCAGTATGTCTTGTCATTTCACAATCAGTCATTGTAGCATTCCAGATTCTTCTGTAAACATATAGCATGAAAAATCCTGATTTGAAGTTATCAGACAATGTGGAGCATCACTTTATAAACTCTGTTATTTTAGAACCCATCAGTTAGGGAAATGTAGAGAAAAGAAAAGGGCTTTTTGAAAACACTGATAAAAATTGTTTATAAAATTATTTTTTCCCCTTAGAGCCTAATTTAGTATCTACTCAAAACTAGTCACATACCTTCAGTTAATATTGTTTGTTTATTTGTTTTTATTTTATTAATGATATGGGATTGACCCCAAGGGCACTATGTTATTGCACTATATCCCTACTGCCTTTTTTTTTTTTTAAATTTTGAGACAGGGTCTCCTTATGTTGTCCAGGTTGGCCTCCAAATTGGAATCCTATTGCCTCAGCCTCCCAAGTAGTGGGAATTATAGGTGTGGACCACTATGCTCTGCTATTAATTTACTTTTGAACTCATTCAGCTATATCACCTAGTTGTTTTAGTATATTTAGGTAATTTCTTTGAGGTCAGGTTAAAAATTCTTATTTTTAATTTCCAGACTTGTAGAAATTTTCACAAAGGAAATTAGAGTTCTTCATGAAATTCTAAAGTCACCCAATTATGTATTACTTTGAAAAAATCTGTATCCCTATGTACAAATCAAAGTTAGAACATTATTATTCATATTATTGAGAAATCACATCTTAAAAAAGGGTGTTGTAACTAACTAGAACAAATAATAATTTTAAAAAGAGTGTTATGGTCTACTGAAGTAGAATAAATATCTGGAAATTCAATCATTTATATTCCATCTTCAGAATTTTAACTATTATGAGCAATTTATAATTAGATGAACATTAATCTGCATATAACAAACCTTATTCTATATCTCTGCTTTGCTATTAACTTCATCTCCTTGGACCAGTGGGTCTTTATGTGTGCTTCTAGAGGTATTTTGTTCATTTTTTGTGGTGTTAGGGATTGAATTTAGAGCCATATGCCAGACAAGTGCTCTACCACTGACCTACAACCCAGCCCTAGAGGTATTTCAAGGAAAGGACTCAGAAAACAAAATTACATATAGTGGACCATGATCATCTCAATATTGGCTGCACATTGGATTTAGCTGTGGAAGCTTTTAAAAAGTCTCATCATTCCCATTTCATAACTGAATCAGAACCTCAGAGGGGTGGGGGACGGAACATATTTTATTCATTTTTTAAGCTACACAGGTGATTCTGACTTTGTAGCCACATTACCTTGCTTGAAGATCTTATCAATTTGAAAGACGGATTGGAAAATCACTGATGCTGAGGCGGGAAGTGTAGCAACTCACAGAATAAAGCTCAACATTACTCAGATTCACCTCCTGTGAACTGCCTTTCCCCTTCCTGGTTTGCTTCTTCATACCTCAAAATCAGTAAGAAATTTTAAACATGGTAGACCTACCTCTACTGTTATCCTCAATGGCTCCTTTGATTTGCCTGGAATAGAGTGATGAACTAGGCTTACTTTAATTGTTGGCAGCTTATTGTAAACATTTCTAAGGAAGAAGGAAGATGGGATATAATCTTAGTTGAACAGAGTCAACGCTCGCAGAAAACTGGAATGTCTATCAGGATAGCCAGTAGAATGGACTAAATGGCTATATCAGCCCAGCCCTTGCCCATCCCTTTTCTGGCTCCAGTAGCTACAAGACTTCTGTGACCTGTCTCCTACCACTTTATTTATCCACATTTTCTACATTCCTGCCACACTGGGTATGTTAGTCAGTCTTTGTTGCTGCGACCAAAATACCTGACAAGAACAGTTTAGAGGAGGAAAGATTTATTTGGGTTTAAGGTTTCAGAGAATTCTCTCCCTGGTCAGCTGGCTCCAATGTAGAAACAGCATGGAGGGAGAGGATGGTGAGCAAAGGTGCTCAGCAAGTGGCAGCAAGAAGCAGACAGAGAAAGAGAAGAAGGGGCCAAAGTGAAGATAAATCCTTGCTGCTTTGGGGACCATGCTTTTAACACATGAACTTTGGGTGGGGGGGACATTGCAGATCCATACCAAAACACTGGGGTTTTTGCTATTTCTTAAACATTCCATGTTAGTTCCTACCTCAGGAACCTTGTCCTTGGCTTTGATTGCCTAAATTACTTTGCCCCTAGATTTCTACATGGCACATCTTCTTTCTCCATCCAAGTTTCTGCTCAGATACAACTTCATCTCATGAGTGAGGCCCTCAATAAACCTTCTAAGACAAGCATTCTCTTTCCCACTCTATTTTCTTTCTTTCTTTTGTGGTGGTGCCGAGGATTGAACCCAGGGCTTTGTGCATGCAAGGCAAACACTCTACCAACTGAGCTATATCCCCAGCCCTCCCACTCTATTTTCTTCAGTTGCTTTGATTTTTTTTTATAGCAGTAATCACCTCTTGACAATTAGTTGTTATCTGTTTTTTTTTTTTTTTTTTTAATTTCTCCTCACTAGGAGAACAAGAACCTGATGTTCCTTAAGATCTATAGCAGTACAGGTACATAGTAGGTTAAAAAAATTGTTAGTTTGAATGAATAGTAATTACTAATCACAGTTTGTGCCTGTTCATGGCTGACAGAGAACTTGCCCAAGCAGGGAAGTTTGAGATTTGTGCACTATTGATACAACCTGTGTAGCACTGTGTAGTGCTGGTGCAGCCAATGTTTAATGAAGGTAAAATACTAAGAATAATAAGGGAGAAATTTAGAAGAGCAAGCAAGGTGGGGAAGTTACCCTACATTTATTTGGTATGAAACAAAAACTTGGTTTTGTTTTAAAAATATTCTTATGTAGATTGTCATTGTCATAGCTACCATTACCATTCATGGCAGGAAGAGAATTATAGATCTTAGGAATACAAAAAAGTTTAAGGATCATGTGTACTAGGCTTCATGTTTGGGGTATAATAATGACAGTAATTGTAACAGCATGGTGAACTTTTATGTTGCCCTTTAAAAACTATGCATATTTTAAATTCTGTTGGAGGGATGCAAGAGCTGTTGCCTTTGTCATATTTAACGTGTATCTGGAATTTAGCAAGTAAAAAGAGTTCACCCTTTCAGTTCATACTCTTCTCTCCAGTTCACAACCATTTTTTTTTCCTGTGTGTCTTATTACTTACTTCTTTAAAGAAAAACATTTACTAGTTGTCCTAAGAGAAGAAAATTTGCATTAAGTTTATCTTCCAATATTTATATGATTCCAGATTTTTCTTAGTACAGGATTTCTCCCCATTCACTAAAAACAGCTAACTGAAAAACATTCCAGGTACTTACTTCATTGTGCAAGAGCACTGTGAAGCTATTCATATCATGAAAATGTTTGTCTTAGAATTGTCCTGACTCTGAATCTTGACCGGCTTCTATAAATGTGTCTATCATTGATGAGGCGACATATCTGGAATACACCAAACATCATCAGAATATAGGAAAACTACACTGTTCTGTGCCAGGCATGGTGCTAGGGATGGAGATGTAATTGTAAGTATTCAGATATATTCAAATACTCCAGTCAGAATTTTTGTCAGAACAGTCGAGAACAGGGGTGACAAACTTTTTTTTTTTTTTTTTTTTTTTGGTGTGTGAGTGTGTGTATCTGTGTGAGTGTGTGTGTATGCATGCATATGCGCGTGCTGAAATTAAACTCAGGGCTTCATCCATGCTAAGCATGCCTCTACTGCTAAGTTACATTCCCAGCCCCTGACAATCTTTTAAACAAATTTTTCTGTTTTTTTTTTTGGGGGGTGGGGGGAGGACACTGTGAATTTAACCCTTGAATGCTTTGCCAATGACCTATATCTCCAGCTCTTTTTTTTTAAAAAAAAAAAAACAATTTTGGTGCCAATTTTATTGAGAAAAAATTAACATACAGTAAGATTTGCCAGTTTTTGTGTGTATGTATGTGGTGCTGGGGATTGAACCCAGAGGACTTATGCATGCAAGGCAAGCACTCTACCAGCTGAGCTAAATCCCCAGCCCTCCAGCTCTTTTTATTTTTTATTTTGAGACAGGGTTTCACTAAGTTGCTTAGGGCTATACTAAATTGCTGAGGCTGGTTTTGAACTTGCAATCCTCCTGTCTGAGCCTCCTGAGTCACTGGGTTTACAGGCATATGCCACTGCACTGGATCAATAAACTTTTTAATAGGTCCCATTAATAAATACTGTAAGCTTGATGGCCATTTAGCAATTTAGCAAGTAAAAAGCTTTCTGTCACAACTAGTGGATCATGCCACTATTGAAGGTAAAAGAAAGGTATGATTGTGTTCCAGTAAAATGTTGAAACAGATCAGCTGGCTGCATTTAGTCTACAGCATAGGGGTTTGCCCAAACCCCTACTTAGTCTAGAAGATCAGGAGAGAAATGAGCTTCAAAGCTAATCAAAATAATTTAGCTGAACTATATCCCTTTAAATAAATGTATTGTACTTAGTAAAGGATTGTAAGTTAATTTATTTATTTCGATTAAATAGTGATAGGAAAAAGTCGATATCCTATCCAAATGTGGCACTTTATGGGTGACATGTGACAAGGTGGCTTTACTAGGTTAGCCTGAACATTGCAGTAGTAAGTCGTAATGCGCGTGCTTCGTCGTAATGAGAGCTTTCTAGTCCTCTTAGAATGGTTTTCCATGTCCAGTGGGCGGACAGCGGGCGAGCTCAGACCGTTGGCCCCACCTGGAGCTGTGGCAGTTGGGCAGGGCTGACGGCGTGGGCGGTGGAACTGGGAAGGCGAACCCACCGCCTGCACCCCTGAACTCCCGGTCTTGCTGAGTGATTGCCTTCGGGGCCCTCGGAGCTGGCAGGCAAGATAGACTGGCAGGGCGGTGGGGTCCCCTGTACCTCCACAGCTGCCGGAGAGCAGGATGCAGCGCAGGAAGGTGCCCGCCACTCTCAGGCCAGAGGAGCCTGCGGAGAAACGTCCCCGCTTTCATGGACGACCTGCTGGACACATTTGCTAGCCCGAGAATTCCAGTGAACAACAAATGGAGACTCCTTCCCAGCCCCCAGCCTGCGTTTGCAAGTAATGATTGCTCGTGGGCACCTCGAGGTGGTGGAAAACATTGCGAAGCTCCTGGCAGAGAATGAAGTCCCACAACTTTTTATAAAGATGATAGAAAACATGAATTCAAACCACGATCAAAAAGGCACCATGGTGAGAAAAGGACTTTATCATCAAAAATAAATGGTGATGCGGTCCATTAATACTGCTTCTAAGACAGGAAATCTTGAACATAGTCTACATATTTCACCTCAGGAATTCAGCCATGAACTGAAAATGGGGGTCTGCAGATGAGAGACTTGTATCATACCTAGAGTCCCTCCCTGTGTCTTTGACCAGCAATCCTCTGAAGGTCTCTTAGGAGAAATCTGCTGAGGACTTGGTGAGAAAATGGTGAAAAAGGCCACCCCCTCCTTCTCTACCCCATAGATGTTAATACCGAGCTCTAAAGGGAACAGAGCCTTTTGTTATCCTGTAACTACAGGAGTGAGCTGCCTCCATCCCTTTGATACCAGTTATTCCAAGTTGAAAGAAAAAGGAATCAAAACCTTGCATGGAGATACGATGAGGTCTTTAAAAGACAAAAGTCATTGCAAATTTTCAGACTTGAAAAGATTTCAGTTTCAAAACAAGTCACCCACAGAAGCTTCTGGAGTCCTTTCTTATTCTTTGGTCCTGGAGGCCAAAACGTGAGCTATGGCCCACACATGACTTGAGTCATTTCTTGCTCTGACCTCGCAAGAAGCCATGTGAGGGAATTTCAAACACCAGCTAGAGAAGGCCCTGGCTGTGCCTGGATTTTTCGCTCATTAGGTACAGGGAAACCTTGGTGGTAGCCTGTGAAACTCAAAGATAGTTAGCGCGTTTGGTGGTTTGGGGGTTCTAGTTTTGGTTTTTTGATATTGATTTTTTGATTTGGGTTTTTTGTTTTGTTTTTCTTTTTTGTCTATTTTTTTCTTTTTTTGGAATTTTTAACTAACATCTGTAGTAGTTGAGATGTGCAGTGAGAGTAGTCAGAGTAGTGAAGTGTGGCAAGGGGACCAGCTTAAGCTGGTCCATCTTCACGGACTGTGAATGGGTCCTGAGCGACATTGGTCAGAGTGGCTTTGATCAGGTGAAATTAGCCTGCTATCTCCTCACCAGGACAGAGGTGACTGTAAAAAGTCCTGCCAAATGTGTAGCAGCACTTCCCCCATCATATTCAAATAGGATACAATGGGGACTAGAACACTCAAATGTGATCCAGCTGTTTCAAATTATTGACACATTGAAAATATCTACCCGGAGAAGGTTCAGGTAGATCACATGTACCATGTGCTACTACCAGAAGAAAGACATGGCTCATGGAGACTTGAAGCTGGAGAACATCCCAGTGAGAGCCAGAGGAAACATCAAACTCATTGACTTCAGCCTGAGTAGCAGGTTCATGGTTGGGCACAAGCTGGACAGGTTCTGAGAGGGCACTGTCTCATACTCTGCCCCATAAATCTTCCAGAGGGAAAACTATGAGCACCCTTGCAGTGAACATCTGGTGCCTGGGTGGCATTCTGTGTTTTATGGTCATAGGGTGCCACTCATTTAAGAGGGACGACTGCTTGGCAGCTGACAGAGTTGATCCTGCATGCAAGGTACTACATTCCCTTAGGTTTCTGTTGAAGTGTGAAACCTCAACTATTAAATACTGACTGTGGACTCCACACAGAGGCCTGTGGTAGATCAAATCATGGGGCACCCATGGCTGAATCAGGGTAAGGTACATTCACTGATCGTTCTAGTGCATACTCCCCAAACCACCCAGACTTCATAATAATGACAATCACGTTTAACATGGGTTGTGACCCAAACAATACCCGGGCATCTCTGACAAATAGAAAATTTCATGAGACAATGGCTGTGTACCTGATACTCCAGCACCTGATAATCCAGGCAGCAGGCTGCATGATCCAGTTAAAGCCTGGGCATCCAGAGGCTGGGCCTTGCCCATGCCCCTGCTAACCTCTCTCTTCACCCAAAGAGGAGTGCCAGTGAACTTGCCCTTTGGCCCTTTCCCTTATAGCTCTGGGAGCATCCGTGGCCTGAGGAGGCCAAGCAGTCAGGGCTAAAGGGAGGCAAAAGAGCCAGCCTGCATGCAAGGACCCCCACTCCCAGCATAGCTCCCCAGCATGTCCCTGTGTGCCCCACACCAGCTCCTGGACGATCATCGGTGGCTGGAACACAGCAGCAAGTCCTCCCAGGGTATGTGGCCAGAAGAAAACTACTCTATATAGAGAAAAACTTCTCTCTATAGGGCAACCCCACAACCCATACATGGCAACAGCAAGGGATGAAAGGGGGGACTACGAGAATTGCCACCTATATTCAACAACTATGTTGCTGCATGCCATGTTCCCGCTGCTTGGCCTGAAAGTCATTTCTGCGTTCAGAAATAAAGTGGCTCCCATGAAAGGAGGACAGAAATGTGCTGGATTCAGAAAGTGGCTCCAATGAAAATGGAGAGCTGAGACAGACAAAACAAATGGACAGCCAGAGGCCCCTGAGCTTTGTGGATCCTGATGTCATGGTGTGGGCACCGCTCAGGTGTGGACTCACACAGCTACTGGAGAAGCAGTGCAAAGTGGTTGGGGCAGTGTGGAGCCACCTGGGACCAAGCCTCCTCTCTACCCATACCTGGAAGAGACATCAGAGACTGTTTTCCCTGGGACACTTACCCCACCCTGCTCTTCTCAGTCTTTTCTCCCAAGTTTCTGGGATGACAGAGATGGTTCTTAATAAATTTGTGTCTAAGGACAGTTAAAAACAAAAACAGTTTTCAGCCTGAATATTTTTCTAAAAATAAAGCTGATTGTCATTTATAATCTAAGACTAAGGTAGCTAGCTGTAAGGCAGTGAATTGATCTGGAATAATAAGATCAATTAAAAATAATAAGAGGTGATGATGTAGAATGACTATTTTTTTTTGTCTTGGTTTGATTTATTTAATGCTGGGGAGTAAGCCCAGGGCCCTGGGCATTCGAAGCACCTATTGTACCACTGAGCTACACCACTTCCTCCTGACCCATCTCTAAGTTCTGTATTTGATTTGGGAGGAAATATTTTTATGGTCTTAAAAGAAGTAAAAGCACTGAGTGTGTTACTCGGTGGTAGAGTCCTTGCCTAGCATGCATGAGCCCCTCAGTTTTATACCCAATATGTCAAAAACAAAAACTGTGCAAACCAGGCAGAGTGGCATGAACTTGTAGGTGCAGCTACTTTTTCTAAAAGGAAAAAAAAAAAGGGGGAGAATTTTTTTTTTAAATGGTATTCAACATTGCTTACAACCTATGAACAGGTTGAATCTGTTCCTGTTTTTTTCTGCTGTCAAAAAGCCTTTTCTGCCTTTTTTTCCACAACTATTATAAAGTTATTGGTGGTCATTTGTACACTTGCGTACTTGGTCATCTGAAATGAGCAAACTGGCTTTGTCGAAAGTTAGTGAAATACTGTGCGAAGTTGTTTCCTACTTCTCTTATGTGTTTTTGAATAGGCCTTTTGTTCACTGCTTCCTTAACACATAACAGAGGATTTACATCCTAGTGTTCATTCTCTTCTTGTCTGTTTTCAAAGTGAAAAACATTTGCTTCACTCTGCTAATTTCTTCTGTTGAGCATCCAGAGGATTTTGAGGGTTTATGCCAAAAATTCTTTGGGGGAGTTAGAGCATAGCCATTGTCAAGAAGAGTTTCCGTTCTTAATGACCATTTCATTTAACAAGTCATTGTGACCATTGTCATTTGTATTATGGAAGACACCCCTTTCTTCTTTCCCAAATGCTCAACTGTGGTGGGAGTAATGAAGAGATGTCTTCTCCTTTTTGCAATATTTTACCTCATCTGCTATTTTTGTCCCTGTACAAAGTATTACTGAAGTTTTTTTGTTCTGATATTCTACTAGGCAGTGTACATTGCAGAGTTTCTGAACAATCAACTGAATTCTGAACACAAGTAGGGTCTATTTGGCTCACATAGTGTTAAATTTCTGTGTTTTAGTTGTCCATAATTAAAATTCAAGTGATTTTGCTCTATACCCTCAGTATCACCTCGCTGGTAGATATTCAGATACTTAACTTGAATGTTGCTGATTTTTATCCCCCAGGCTAAAGATCTAATAATCACACCAGCCACCATCTTGAAGGAAAAACCAGATCCCAATACTCTGGTTTTTGGAACTGTGTTTACGGATCACATGTTGACAGTGGAGTGGTCCTCTGAGTTTGGATGGGAGAAACCTCACATCAAGCCTTTTCAAAACCTGTCACTGCATCCTGGATCATCGACTTTGCATTATGCAGTAGAAGTAAGTATATGGGAATTGATGATGGTGATGTGCTTATACTTCACTATGGAAGTCAAGTAGCTCCCCTGCTAAAATAGCTTTTGGGTATTTTAGGTTTTATCCTATATACTAGAGGGAGTTATAAATGTCACTAAATTTTTTCCCATAGACAATTGAATTGAGGATAAGTCCTAAGATTTTTTTTTCAGATAATCTTGAACTTCCTATGATGTCAATTAAAAAAAAAAAACAAAAACCACTTAGAACAAATAGAAAGGATAGTTGGTTGGAAAATTAGTGAACAAAAATCCCATACTCTTGATCTTTTATTAAATCACTTGTCTTTTCTGATCTTGGAATGATTGAGAAGGGGTTATTAAGTACATTATTATAATTAGATTTTAGTGCTAATTGCATGCTTTTATGACTAGCAGCAACATATAGTTATGTACATTAAGGGACATGTAATTAAATTTTCTCCTTTAAGCATGAGTTGATGAGTTGGAGTAATCATAGGCATAAGAGTTTAATGAATTTTTTCACTAGTCCTCCTGAGGAGACACAGTTAACTAGATACTTGCAATTCTGTTGACTCTACATTTCATTTTATTCCCTTTTAATGTGTTGGACATCTTTCCCAAAATATTGAGGGTGCTGAAAATAGATAATGGTCTACCTATTAAGGGAGTAAAAGATAATAATAGTGAAATACTAATAGCTGTAATGATAACTATTTTGTGCATTGAGTTCCTTCATTGTGTCCTGTATTATGTACCTTATATCCATCATTCATCTCCTCTAATTATCTTAAGCAGCATATGGTTAAACATTCAGGTTCTGGAGTCAGACTTTCTGGGCCCAAAATCTGTTTTAGTTGCTTCCTTGGGAGTTCTTCAACTTGGGAAATTTAATCATTTGTGCCTTTCATATTTTTATCTATAAAATTAAGATAGTGTTGATATCTACATCACAGTGTTCTTCTAAGTATAAAATAAGATAATTAATTCATGCATGTAACACCATACCTGGTGCACCCTGAGCTCCCAGCTGTTAGCTATGGTAACCCCTGATTCGGGAGCATCATCTACCATAGAAGCTGACTGAGAAGAAGTTGTTTCTCGCCCACTATTATGTAGTGAAGATGGAGCCAGGATTCAATCCTATTACTCTTGGAGCTTACTCATGATCCTAAGTGTATGCACTCAAAAGACTAGGAGGTTTATTTTCATTAACTTGTTCAGAATTAGAAAATCAAATAATTTTGGGAACATATACACTATCCATATATATCCACAAAATGTAAAATTTAGGATTCTTAAGTTCCATTCCCAGCTCTCTCTTTTAGCTGTATCAACTTGGTGAGTTCTTCTGTAAATCATGCCAAGCCCTTGCCATGTCAGAGCCTATAATGAAGAACAATTGAAATTGCTTTTAATTGAAAAGAAGGTATTTGGTAGTATGGTCAAACTAGAACACTGCTCCTCAAACTCGGCACGGTCCCACCTCCAAGTTTCTGATTGCTAACAAGTGTTGAGGTCACCTTAATTCTATTGCTTTAGGAACCGCATTTTTGAGACTGGCTTACAGGAAGTAAATTAGAAGGGATTATACCATTTTGGAAAGATTTTGGTGGTCATTGGTTTTTGAAAGCTCTTTGGAAATCTACTTAGATGAGTTGAAATGCTAGCTTGATTAGTTTTTCCAATTTGGAGTCCTGTGAGCTGATAGTTAAAAAAAAAAAAAAAAAAAAAAATCTCAAGGCTAGGGCTGTAGCTCAGTGATAAGAGTGCTTACCTAACCTGTGTGAGGCACTGGATTTCATCTCCAGCGTTGCAAACAAAATAAAACAGGGACTCAAAATACTGTTATCCTTTCTTGTAAAAACCAAAGTCTTTGGATTATTAGGGTTCTACTTATAAAAAAATTAAAAAGGTTTTCTTTAAGAGCTGGATTGTGTAATGTATAGTTATCGACTTTGCCTAACAAAATGAATGACTTATTAATTATCTTCCATGTTTCTGGGTGTTGTGTAGTATGATTAAGTAGTTTATTTTAGGGGGTCTCTTACGTGGATGGGTCAGTGGATGGGTTGGTGTCAGCTCAAAGGCTTCTGAAGTCACATGACCTGGCACCCACGTGGGGACTGAAAAGCTGGGGCGCTTTCAGTATCACTTTTTCTCTATGTCATTTCTTGCTTGGTGGCTTCAGGGTAGTCAGGTAGCTTAGATGGTGGCCTCAGAGTCCAGAGCTGTGTGTATTAAGACTGAGGCTAGTTGAGAGCTCCACTGTTTTCTACATTCTAGCCTCAGAAGCACATAGCATTATTTCTGCAGTATTCTATTAGTCAGGATAGTCACAGAGGACTGCTGGAGTTCAAAAGAAGGGAACAAATGCCCCACCTCTTGATGAGGAATGTCAAAGATCTGAAAGAGCATATGGAAATATTGTTTGGCCATTTTTGGAACATATAGACTGTGATATGTAGAGTGAGTGCCGCAGTCTGGCTGGGCACAAATCACTGAGCTGCCACAAAGCACTTGTCAAACAGGAAGCTTTATTGCCCGAACTCCACCAGCACTCCATGCACACTCCCCGGGAACTCTTCCCCTCTTTCCACTGTGCTCCTCTCTCTCTCTCTCTCTCTCTCTCTCTCTGAACCACCGAGAACTCAGCAGGAACTCCAAAGTGGCTGGCGCCCGAGGCAGCAGGAACCATCCTATTCCTGGCCCTATTCCCCCCCACCCCCAGCCACCCTATTGCTGGACAGCAGGGGTCCATATACAACTCAATACACAGCCTGTCCCAATCCAGCATCATCCAGTCACAGCAATTATAACTTAATTATCATCATCTTAATGGCTCACTGGCATCACCTCTTAACCACTCCTTCTGGCGCCATCCAGACTTGGCTGTGGCTCTCAGCCAGTGAGGAATGGGGGAGACATTGATATGCATTTGGCTTTCCCTTTGAGTGACAGATCAGACTTTTAAGGTGTCACAGGTTAGATATTATGTCAGTGTCATAGGAATTCAGGAAGCATAAAAAGTATAGGGTCCCTGGATTTTCTTACCAGGAACATTCATTTCATTCCCTGTTCACTTGTTCAATGAATGTTGAGTGTCTACCAAGTGCCCAGGACTTGTGATTTCTGTTAATATATGAAAGTATTTTTAAGTAGATAAACATGTGACGACTTCAAATAGTGGAAAGATATGTGAATTGTGAGTAGGGAACATAAAAGGAAATGAAAAGTTGATATCAGAGACTACATTTCCAGGTTTAAATATATATTTAGTGAAACAAAGCATAATTGTAAAAAAACAAAACAAAATAAAACAAAAGGATAAGACATATATGTACTATGTAGTATGTATTTAATGAATACTAAAAAATGAATGCTTATAATAGTTACCATGCAGGTAATGAAACAGAACACTTGAGATTACAGAAGCCCTCTATGTCCCATCCTGATTATAGACCTTGTCTCTTTCTTTTAGCACATTACCCTTGCTTTTGTGCTAACCTTGCTTTGCTTTTTTGTATGGAGTGTGTGGATCTCTAATACTATAGTTTTGCTTCTTTTTGAAATTTCTGTAAGTGGAATAACATTCTGGGTGCGTTTGCATGTACCTTATTATTTGAGTTCAGTGTTAAACGATCTATCCAATCAGATCCAGCCCTAACATATGTGGGGCATGGGACATAAATATGCACACAGGAAGCCCATGATCTGTCCTGTCCATGTCTTCCCATCCTGGCTCCATCCTATATTGCAAGTGCCACAGCATGCATACATACATGCCCTCACCACCCACCTGCAGTGACCTGTGGCCATTCCTAGGACTTAGGCATGGGCACACCAGTGGTGCCATCTGGTTTTGAGGAACCTATTTAATTCCTAAAGATATGATCAGGGCTATTTGGGCAGAGTTTCGGGGAACTCTTGGAGCCTGGAGTAGAAGGGAGGCTTGAGGTCCAGGTGAGCATGTCCTTTTGGCACTTCTGACCACTTGCTCCAGGGAGAAGGTCATAACTGGAACATGGTAGGAGCAAGAGCCCTCTAAAGTGTGGGGCTCAGGGTAGAGGCCCTGGTTACCTGGATCTAAGGGTGGTAGGTACTGCATTCACATGTCTCGGCAGTAGTAGTTTTATGTTATGCGAAAATATGCAGCCTTGGTGATGGGCTTTGTTGTTTCCTTCTGCAACATTATTGTGTGTGAAATGCTGGTACACTTGGGAGAGTTTCTCTAAGTTGCAGTTCTCAAAATATGGTCCAGACTCCCTAGGTTCCCCTGAAACCCTTTCAGAGATAACTAAGAATAAAACTCTTTTTGTAATAGTTAGGCATTACTTTTGTTTTTCATTGTATTAGCATTTGCACTAAGGAAAGCTTCCTTGTCCAACATCTGCTAGTTGGTCTACCCATCACAATTATAAAAAGAATGCCAGTTTTACTGCAGAATGTTTTTGGGGAATGTGTGATAAATAGCAACTTTATGTAAAGTACTTCTGTATCCTAAAGTACTATGTGTCTCAAGGAAAAGCGATTGTGTAATTCTCTTGAGCTTCTGAGTAAGTCTGGTTGCTTTTTTCATCTAACACCATTTTTCTTGAAAGAACAAAGTATGATTACTCAGATTTGGGCGTTTGTCAGACGTTTTCTCGTAAATGAGTGAACGTGTCACTTTAAGCAAAGCAATGGAAAGAATGTCTCAGCAATAATGAAATTCTTACTCAAATGAAAACTAGAAATTTGGAATTTTCTTTCACTTAACCATTTTCGTGGCTTAAAGAGCTTTCTGATGTTAGGGGTGATATAGGAAGTATGAAGAGGTGTTAGTCTTTGGTAGATATGCATAGCTCAGTGAGCCAGTTTTCCCAAATGATCATTGCATGACATTTCAAATTTGTACATGGATAAAGATATATTCCCAGAGCCAGAGAGCGTAGGGATGGCATGTTGATGTGTCAGTATAATTAATCTGAACTTGTCCCCAGACTTCTGGTTTTAGTCTTTTCTGGTGAGAGTGGACTCCAAGATTCTTTTCTTGAGAGAACCTTGCAGGGCAGAAAGGAGGCAGTGGTCACATTGCTACAGGAGCACACCTTCTCCCAGTTATTCAGGCAAACGCTACTCTAGGAGGAGCTGGAAAGGGGTTTTACACATGTGGTTAAAGTCTCTAATCAGTTGATTTAATGGTAAGCAAAAGAGAGATTGTTGTGGGTGAGCCTGACCTGGGGACTTCCCTGAGGAGAGACTCAACAGCAGTGGCCATCGCACTCACTTTTTGATCTATCTTCTTTGGATTGCCAAGTGCAGATAAGCTGCTGTGCAGCAAATCTCAAAACATATGTCTCCTAACTGAAATTTTCATCCTTTGCCCAATATCTGCCAATCCCCCCTCATGTGGTAGCCACAGTTCCATAGTTCTAATATTTACATTTATGAGTTTGCCTTTTCTAGATTTCACATAAATGAGATAACAGAGTCTTTCTGTGCTTGGCTTGTTTTGCTTAGCATAATGTCCTCCAGATTCATCCACATTGACAAAATGGCAGAATTCCCTTCCCCTTAAAGCCCAGTATTCTTCCATTGTGCCTACAAATCATGTTTTCTTTGTTCATTCATCTGTTGGTGGACACTTAGGTTGGTTCTGTGTTATGGTATTTAAAATAGTGCGGCGATGAACATGGGAATGCAGATACATCTTTAACGTGTTTATTTGAATTCCTCTGGATATGTAGACCGTAGGTAGTTCTATGTTTGTTTTTTTTGAGGAATATCTCTAGTGTTTTCCACAATGGCTACATAATTTACATTCCTATCAACAATGTACAAGAGTTTTCTTTCTCTAAATTCTTGGCAGGTACTTGTTATCTTCTTTGTCTTTTGATTATAGCCTTTTTAGGTGTGTACAATTTAAAAGTTGTGAAGTAAAGGGAAACTCAGGAAGTTATCTCTGTCCTTAGTAAAGCTTCTTGCCTTAAAGTCTGGTTTCTCTTATATTCAGTAACATGACCTCATCAGGCTTTATTTTAGAAAGGATTTGCATGATAAGCCTTTTTTGTTTGTTTGTTTCAGAACTTATCTGCTGAGTCTAGTCTGAAAACTTACCTTTTAACTGAAGCTTTAGTCCTATTATATTTTAGAAATTAATAATAGGTTGTACTTAAAAGCAGTGTCAAAAGTCATGCTTTTAAATTGAGTTGCCTTTTTTTCTTATTCAGAGTTTGGACTACACATCTCTAAAGGCCCTACTTTTCATTTTCCATTGATTTTTTTTTTTTTTCTTTCTAGTAACAGGTACCTTGTTTTTTAAAGTGTGGGTATTTTCTGGTTATAGTTTTGGCATTGATTTCTGGCCTATCTTGTGTTTGAAAAACATGTGAAACAAACATGTTTTCTGCAGGTGATACCTGTAGGGTCCTGATGTACATTAGGATTAGGTGAGTTTGTTTTCCTTGTTCAGATCTTCCATATCTTTATTGAGTTTTTATCTGTTTGTTCTAATGATTACATAGAGAGCTTCTGTTAAATTTTCCTCTAAAATTATTGATCTGTTTTTTTCCTCTGTATTTATCAGTGTATGTATATATTTCAAAATCCTCTCATATCTCTGCTTAGTTGTTGGACTGGGCCAGCTGGGGAAGCCTTAACATAGCAGAGCTTCCTGGTTTCTGTGATTTGGGGAACTGAACCAGCTCTAGTCACATAGATGATTTACAATCTGGACTTCAAATGAACCAGTTTAGATGAAAGGACACGTGGATACATTTGAGAAGGCTGAGTAGCTTAGAGCTTGTCGTTTCTCTCAATCTTCATGGTCCAGACAGTTAATCTTGTTCTGTGATTGACAACACTGTCTGTCTACTGTGTGCCATTTAGTAATATAACCCCTGCTAGGGCAACAGCAATCCGAATTCCCACCTTATTCTGTTAATAAAAGGACTTCCTTTTTTTCCCAGTCATTATACCCAATGCTGTTGACTCCTATCTTTCCTAGATGTAATCCTCTCCAGTAGAGGCCAATGTCAACAGCTTTACGTGGTGAATGATTGAATGATACCTTTTGAACACAGGAGTGATTTTCATTCAGAAACCTTATAAGATATATTTCTCTTTTATCCTCAGTTATTTGAAGGTTTAAAGGCATTTCGAGGAGTAGATAATAAAATTCGACTGTTTCGGCCAGAACTCAACATGGAGAGAATGTGTAAGTCTGCTGTGAGAGCCACTTTGCCGGTACGTAAATTTAGAAGTGTTTTTTAACTCCATGGGTCACTTGAGTTTAATCACCACGCAAAATCATTTCTGCATGATTATGTGAATGTTCATTACAAATCATATGAACGTTGAAGTTATTTATGATTAATCATTGAGGTAGAAATATAAGGACATAGGCAATACCGTTTGATGAGGTCACAATATTTCTGCTTCTTTATGAAGGGCTGTGGGGGATTAATATGTATATATGAAAGATGAAAGGATAAGGAAGAAAAACATGTTTTAAGCTAAAATAAAATTTAAAGACCACATGAAATTATGGTATTGAAAATGGAAAATACAGAATGCAGCAGTTATTTGGATGATGTTTGACCTAACTGCTTTAGACACCAGCAAATATGCAGTGATGTAACTCATTATATTATTCCAAGTTTTGTTTTAGAGAAAAGAAAACAAGAATATCAAATCAAAAATGGTTTCTCATGGCCCTTGTATCCTGGCCAAAATATTGTCATGGAGCAGAGTTTATTTTAAAATGCATTCAGTTTAGACCCTAAGGTACACATAAAGTAGGAGGTGACAGATGGCTTCCGTGACCAGGTTGCTTTTCTGAACTGAAAGAAGCCCCCCTCCTTGACACATCTGCAGGTCTAACCTGGAGAGCTGGGCCCAGGCTGTGTGCAGAGGAAGTCTGAGGACAGTGAAAGCCAAGTAGCCCCTCTTTTTGCACCAGGCCTTTGCTACCTCTGCTTGGTTATATAACCCTGGCTGTCCTCACCTCCTTTGGAAGCCACAGTATGGTAGCACCAAGAAATTTAAAGTACAGTCTTGGACTAGATCCTAGTTTTGTTCTTCTTCCCATTACAGCTAGGTCACTGGGAGGAAAAGGGTAGTATCATTCTCTGCCGCCAATGGTGTTATGTGGCTTCACTTTTCCATATCTGTCAATCATAACAATAAGCCATTGTCAAGAAGATCTTTATAGTAAAATTTAGGGTAGCACCTTTGTACAGAGAAGAAAACTCAGGCCCAGAGAGTTTGAGTGACTTGACCAGTGTCACACAACAGGACAGGGAAAAACATTAGATCCAGTTTTTTTGACTCCTAGTCAGATTTTCTTTTCACTAAATTCACTACATTTTATCTCTAGAGAGCAGTATCTGAGATCTAAGCAGGTGATACATCTCCGTGATGGGAACTCAGTTTTTGTAACATTGTTACACCGTGATTGTTGTTCAAAATTAGTGTTTAAATAGGCAAATCCTAGTGTCATGATACTTATTTCTGATGGGTTTCCACCATGGGTAACCCATCATCTCTCGGAAAGCATGTTTCTCTGCCCCGCAGTGGAGTAACTCCTTAATTGTTTTACAAACTGTCACCCATCTGGGATATGAAAAACCCTTTCTCCTTGGAAATAAGTGCTCTTTGCCTTTGCCCAGTTTTCCTGTTGGATCGTCTGTCTCTTTCTGATGTTCAGGATAGCTGGACCCATTTTGACTATAATCCTTTGTTGGAAATGTTACCAATTTCATCAATTATGTCGTTTTTTTTTTTTAATCCTTTGAAGATCAAAGGTCCTTAAAATTTTAAATAGGTATATTTACTTGATTTTTTTTTCCTTAATGATTTGTATTTACATTTCTTTCACTCTTTTTTTTTTTTTTTTGTACCAGGAATTGAACCTGGGGTGCTTCACCACTGAACCACATCCCCGGCTCTTTTGTATCTTTTATTTTGGGACAAGGTTTCACTAAGTTGTTAAGGGCCTCACTGCTGCCCTCCAACTTAGGATCCTCTTGCCTCAGCCTCCTGAGTCACTGGTACTATAGGCATGTGCCACCAAGCCTGGCTACTTTTCATCTCTTAGTTAAAAATATTTACTTTTCTTTCTTTTATAGTTTTATTTTATTCGTTTATTTTTATGTGGTGCTGAGGGTTGATCCCAGGGCTACACATGTGCTAGGCAAGTGCTCTACCACTAAGCCACAACCCCAGCCCAAATAGTTACTTTTCATAAGGTCATAGAGATTCTCTATTTTTAAATAAAAGTCTTAATATTTTGTCACACACTTAAGTATAAAATCCCATTAGAGTGAATTTAAGGGTAAGGAAAAGACAGAGAGCTAATCTTTTTATATTTTATTTTTTTCATGTCAGGGATTGAATCCACAGGCCCTTAAGCACTGAGCCACATCCCCAGAGGTATCTCACAAAGTTGCTTAGGACCTTGCCTTTGCTGAGACTGGCTTTGAACTTGCCATCCTCCTGCCTCAGCCTCCCAAGCCACTGGGATTATAGGTTGCACCACTGGGCCCAATGGGATGTAATTTCTTATCTTTCCTATATGAATAGTTAATTCAACCATGTTTTTTGGGGAAAAATATTACAGAAAAATATTTTTTTGTTTGGGTTTGTTATGATTACTTTTTATTTTGTTATTTTGTTTTTGTGAATAAAGACAATTACATTTCTTTAGAGCTAATTAGGACAGTAATCTTGAAAAACAGATTCAAGTAGTCCTGAAAATATATTCCTGTACTACCTTTCGGAGTGCCCATGAGGACTATTTCTCTTTGGCATGTTGGGAGAAGGCCATTCATTGGGTTTTTCATTCTTTCAGGTGTTTGACAAGGAAGAGCTTCTGGAGTGTATTCAGCAGCTTGTGCAGTTGGATCAAGAATGGGTGCCCTACTCCACCTCTGCCAGTCTCTACATTCGTCCCACATTTATTGGAACTGAGGTACAGGTTGACTTCCTGTTTGGGAGTATTTGGGTGGGCAAGTTAGCATCAATTGTTCTTGCTGGAAATCTTCAGTCCTTAGCTTGAAAAAGCACCTATAATGGCTCCTTTCTCCCGATGGTCAAGACGAGATAGCAGACATTTTCTGTGAAAGGTCAGTAAACAGTTCAGGCGCTGGGAGCCATGTGGCTTCTGTCACAATTACTCCACTCTCATTGAAGTACTAAAACAGCCATAGACAAAACACAAATCAGCCAGTGAATGAGAAAAGAGCAATGTTGTTTGCCCTCCCCCATCAAGACCAATCATCATTTCTCAAGTGCATGAGTGTGATGTCTGCCAGCATGGCGGCATTGCTCTAAGGTGGTGTAGCGGTGCTGGTTCAGAAATTTGGAGAGGGAGAGCTCCTAATGTTTATTTTTATTTTCCTGAAGTCTTTGGATTTCTTGGTAAGGACTCAGAATAGGAGGTCCTCTTCCAAATAGAAAATGCTGAAAATAGAGTTCACAAGGAGCTGGAATGGCAGGATTGAACAATGCGGCCTTAAGATCACTTGATAAGTCACAGTCTTCCATGTTCCATGGGGTTTATGGTGGCTTCTGTCATCTCACTGTCTTCACAGAGTGATTGTAGGCACACTTCTGTCAGTTATGTGATTTCGCCCTAAAAGGGCAAAAAGACTAAAAAGTCTTTTCTGCTGCTGGTCTTCATGTTTTTCTTTCATATTGTTTTCATGTTTAGATTAGCTGATTAACTAGGCCTTATGTCCCAAAGGCATTTGGATTTCTTCCAATGAGCGTGTGTGTGTGTGTGTGTGTGTGTGTGTGATTCATTAGGAGATATAGGGACTAGGGGTGTAGCTCAGTGGTAGAGTGCTTGCCTGGCATGTGCAAGGCCCTGGGTTCCATCCCCTGCACCATCAAAAAAGAGGCACCCGTAGAGAGGGGAGAGGAGAGCCTCCTAGTTGATCAGATGTGTCCAATTGTATTCTCTGGTGTGGCAGTCACTTTTTTGATAGAATACTCAGTATTCCACAATAGACACGTAAGGGTCCCAGTCAAGACATAAATAATCAAAATCTGTGGAGACCCTGTAATTTGACACACTCTGCAATTCTTCTTAACCACTTTCAAGAGTGTCACTATCTCAGATCTTGTTAAGGCATCACATGCCTATGTATCTGGTGGTCTTAAAGCTTTATTTACTCTAAAGATTGCAAGCTGGCAGCAAGGTGGAAATATTTATAAGTTGAGAGCTGACCTTCATTGAGAGGAGGGTGTTAAGTTCACGCTCATGGGCCATGATGTGACAGTCCTGTATTACTTATCACTTCTCATGCTCAGTAAGATTCAGTAGCTACCATGTACATGCTCTGTTGGTAACTTATAAATTTCATTGTATTTGCAAAGGGCGCTTCACATCTTTACATTCTTTATAATTAACTTTTAATTGTCTTCACAGGTATGTACCTTTTATACCAATGTTTTTGTGAAATTTTTAACGTGAAAAATAATTAAATACATTACTAAATCCTTTTATATTTAAGATTATATTAAGCAGAAGAATAAAATATTGGAAAACATGTTTAACTTATTATTAACATACAACCTGTGAGTAGGAATTAGTAAAAAATATAAGGCCACCAGTGGGTGATAATTTTTGGGGGAAATTTGTTAAATTCCCATTCAAACACAATGTTAAACCTTAATGCACAAGTTAAAACACAAAATTAGCAACATGAATTATAGTATCTGTGTAGCATGCAAATATATAAATACATATAGTTTATTGGACATATTGTACATGAAAGTTTTATGAAAAGTTTAGAGAATAAAATCATTTGCATTGCCAAAGATTTCTCATATTAAAAAGAACTTCAGGGACTGGGGATATGGCTCAGTAGCAGAGCACTTGCTTATCACAGCAAGACCCTGGGTTCAATCCACACTAAGACATACACACACATTCAAAAAAAAATGAAAAAGAAAAAGAAAAAAAACTTCAGTATTATTTTAATTAAAATCTTCCGAAGTGTTTATTTGTAGGTTATTAAAAATTTGTCTTTTGTATAGCTCTACAAGGAAATGTTTTGTAATTTGATTTCATTATTAAGATCTAGTACTTGGCAGCCATAGTTTAGGTAATATTATTTAGTACTATTTGCTTGCATGCTAACAATTGAACCTTTTGTAGGACCCACATAATGAACATATTTCTGAGGCATTTGAGCATCAAAGCAAGTGCTGTGGCAATACCTGTGTAGACTGAGAAGATTTCAGTAAGAAAAACTTGTAAATACCAGTTCTACACACTCTGAAAGTTCTTGTTTTTCCTGCTTTCTGGGTCATTGAATGGGACATTTGTTGCCCCAAAAGTAACTGGGAGCATGACGGACCTGCAGTGTACCTTATAATATTAAAGCAAGGTTTTTATTATAAAACAAATAAAATTATTCAATTTTTAAAAAGAAACTTAAGCGAGAAATTAAAAGTTAGAGTGCTTCAAACTCTTGCTGATTATGTACCAATTTTAAATTAAGGTAAAATCTGAAATCGTAACATTCATTTATTTATGTATTTGTAGTGCTGTGGATTGAGGGCAACACCTCTGCCACTGAGCTATGCCCAGAGACTCTACAATAAAAATATTTAAATGAGGAATATGTACATGAATGATTTTAGTTTATCAGACAAGAAGTTAAAATCATGACTTTCAGGTTTATTTTAGTACTAGAAGCTTCACAACCCCACATCCAAAGAAGCAAGTTTTGCTGTTTTAAACCACCCATTTTCTCTAATGCAGGCTCAGCAGTGTGAATGCACACACATGGGTACACATATAGGCTTCATAGGATTGTGGTCTCAATAGTGAAAATACTTCCAGCCACAGACTCTAAAATCCTTTTTCATCTTCCACTTTTTTCCTTGTATCTCTGTCCTGTTTCATGGTACTCTACATTTGAAAGGTGGTGGAATAAGAGAACAGAGTGAGAAAATCACTGAATTATATAATTTATACCTAAATTATATCAGGGCTGAGAAGTAGCCAATAAGAAGGGTAGAGTCAGGTCTAGGGACAGCCCCACAGTAGTTAGCACCCAGCACCTTTAATCAGGCTGCAGACTGGTTACTACAGATCTGTCTGCAAGCTACCAGCAAATTTGCCCTTATCAAAACAGGTGTTCTCAAAGACAGGCTGATCTTGGCTGATGTGAAAGTTGTTTGATTCTTCATATTCATTTAACTTCATAGTCCTGAATTTGGATTGTCTCTAAATAAATTTCTGGTTGAGCTCAGCTACAGATCAGTTTGCGTTTGGATGCACAGACTACAGAATACAATTTGAATAATGCAGAACAACCTTTTAATCATCTCACATGACCTGTTTCTCTGTTCAACATTTCCTGGGAAATCTTTCAGTATGAAATTGTTATTAGAGTTCACATCTTAAAATTCCCCTGCCATTTTTCAAGTGGCTGAAGAAAGGCTAGAGATCAAATTTATCAGTCCCAAACAGGTCGCTCTATTTGTGGTTCACTCCACAGGGAGCATAAGGACATGCACATTTCACAGATGCATTTTTTCAAAAAATCACCTGGTAAAATCTTTATATTATACATACAGTTTTACCTATAGTGATATCAATTCCATTGAAAAGAATTCCCTTTGTTCACTGCCTCTTTTTTTTTTAATGTTTTTACATCATGTCTTTTCCCTTCACAATTTCTTTCTAGTTAGCACAGCAGTTGTTTATCATCATCAACTTGTGTATTTTCTGCACTTTTACACATCCAGCTCCTGTTGTGTTTTTTTTTTTTTTTATTGGTGAGAAATAATGTATATTTAGAATTAGCCTGCTAGCTCAGTTTGAATGATCCCAATTTTGTTGGCAATACCCAAAGCATCATAGTCAGGAGCCAGTCATCGGCCTTCTCCTCTCCATCAGGTCTGATCAGCATATTGACCGTGGCCACATCAGTGTCATAGAGCATCCTCACAGCCTGTCTGATCTGATGCTCTTCTGTCTTCTTCATGGTCGACTCAGTGGTCAGAGGGAACCGGATGGTGGCATAGTGGTCAAGCTTGTTTCTCTGCAGAGTCTTGCGCCGCTGGAGGGGGATGACAGAAGAGGTGGATCTTCTTTTTTGTGCCGTGGACTTCTTCCAGCTCTGCCTCCTTGGCCTTTGAAGTCTTTGCTTTGGCTTCAGCTTGGGAAGGCCGGGAGCTTCCTTTTTTTGCTTTCAGTGCGTGTCCCTGTTTTTGTTCCTTTCTGTGTACTTTTTAGTACCAAATCATCCTGTAACTTTTTGAAGATCCACTAGAAGGACGAACTGCATGAACTCTGCTATGAGCAAGGCTGGCTGTGACAGCTTTGCTCCACTGCTTAGCCAATAGCAGTACCAAAGTGCTGAGTCCACATCTCAGACATGTGAAGAGTGAAAATAGATGGACATCTTAGAATCTGAAATATGGTAGCCTAGTTTATTTAGCTGATTTTCTGTGGATCTACTATTATGTTCATGTAACAAATAGAAGTGTTAGTGCTAAAATGAGTAAAGCAGGAAAATTAAATTTAGAAAGCCTACACTTAAAGTCTATATTTATATTATAGATATACCCTAGTGTGTATAAAGAGACTCAGTGATATTTTTTTTGCAGCTCACATGATTTGATGATAGATTGGATGTGAACGTGAGAGAAGAGAGGTCAAGTTTTTCTTATGGACCTTACCGACAGGATTCTGACCGTTTATTGGGTCAGGGAAGAAGGATAATTTTTATTCATTGGAGTGATGATGGTTTGAATTTAGGGTGCAGAAACCTAAGCCATTGATTTCACTTGGTGTGCAAGTCCATTATTCCTGGGAGAATTTGGAATTTGAGTGATACACTCTGGTCTTTAGAATAAAAAGTATTTTTAAGACAGGACCCTGGTGAAGTCTTTATGAGAATAACTGGAGAAAGAGATGCAGACAAGGCAAGGATTAGGCTGTGGGCAGGTGTTTAGGAAAAAAGGAGGAACAGCTGTGGGGTCTGTCTATCAGGTAGAAAGAAAAGCAGGAGAAGTTTGTTGCACTGGAAGCCAAGCAAAGCACGAGGTGCAAGGGGAGCAACTGTGGCAAATCCAGTCCCTGGAACCAATAAAATGTGGTAGGAATGGTCTCCTGAACTTGGCAACAGGAAGATAGGTCCCTAGTGATCTTGATCAATGTATTTCAGTTCAATTTTGGGCTTGAGAGACTGAATATTATGGAGTCAAGGGAGAGTGGGACACGTTATGCTGGTGAGTTAGTGCGATCTGGTAAGGAATTCTGCTACCTGGTGGGGCAGAGACATGGACAGCTAGTTCGAGTCTCAGGCTTTAGGGTAGAGGGACTGTATTTAAATGAGAGCTCTGGCATCTTTCTAAGCTGACAGAAAAGCAAAGCTGATGGTGAAAACATTTAAAACTCTATATCATGGTCTATTCCTGATGGTGGCAGCAGTGTAGGTGGCCAGTGGCATGTGACCAGATGGGAGGACTTGCCTTCTTTAGCTTCCAATTTTACACACACACTCTTATTGTCACCCATGTCTTCGGGTGGGCCCTTCATTTAAATGTAATATTCTTGATTACCAGGATCAGTATCTTCTCCCTCACCTGCTCAGCTGGGGTTGGCCTTGCCTCTTCTGGGTCTGCAGCATGAATGTTAGCACCCGAACTGTTTTTGTTCTCTGTTCTAGTCCAGCACAGTGCTTGTCCTAATCAATTGAAACAAACTGGGTGGACTCACAAGGTCCACATCAGGAGCCTGGGAGGAGATCCTGGCTCCGAGGTCATTCCCAGTTCAATAAGCATTTTCCTGTTATCCAGAGAAGGCACCAACAACCTTTTTTCTGAAACTGGCCAGATAACAAATAGTTTCAGCTTTGCAGACCACACAGCTACCCAACTCTGCCTTTTCAGTGCAGAAGCAGCTATAGCTAGCTTATAAATGATCGAGCCTGTTCCAGTGGCACTGTAAAAGCAGCAGGCTGAAGCTTGTGACTCCTGACCTGGAGCCCTTCCTGCCAGGGAAGCGAGGCATGGCTTTTCTGAGGGTGACTCATTCCAGCTCCCCCGAGCATTTCCCTGGCAAGTGTTCTTGACCAGCCAACCATGATGCAGTTCTACTTAGGACAGGTTTTCAGTTTACCAAACCACATTTCCCAGGACATCCATATAACCCCCCATGTCTTTCCCTAGTGCTCCCTCTCCATGGTCCCCACATGGAGTGTCGCGTGCAGTGCCAGGGTCGCAGCTGCAGTCATTGGAATGTTGTCTTCATCTCTTTGTTCTGGCACAGATCGATTGATTTACCACCACTACACTACTACTCTTATCAATTGTTACTTGTAAAAATAATAATTATTGCTGTTTGTTGACTGCTTGAAAAAAGATCCGGCCTTGGGGTACTTTTCAACTATTATCTGATCTAATCCTGGTACCAACCCTCTGAGGAGATACGGTCATTACCACTATCTTTACTTGGGAAGAAATCTGGGTAAGACCGGTATGTCCCTTTAGTCTTTTCATTTCCTCTTTCGTTTTCTGTACACTTTTGTTTTGATTTTTAAATCATTCTTACTTAAAAACTAAGAGTTTCGTACTCAGCCTTCTTTTTGTCAAGTGTTAAATTTGTCCTCTTTGTCCCTGTGAACAGGGAAACAACCTGGATCTGTCCCCTATTTGTATAATAGCAATTCTGAGGAAATTCAGGGCTTTTGCTTCTCCCTCAACATTCTTTCCATATCTACGTATTAACTCAAGATAATTACTCGGCAATAGTGAGGCACTAAGCAACTCGGTGAGACCCTGTCTCTAAATAAAACATAAAATAGGGCTGGGGATTCAGTCCCTGAATGCTGAAGTGCCCCTGAGTTCAATCCCTTGTCCCCCCGCAACCCCCACAAAAAAATACTTCAAGTATGATAGAGGCCCTCATCTTTTTTCTAAAAGCAACATCTTATTAAGATGAACAGTCATGCCACAAATATTTGGTCAAAATATGGAATAAATTACCCAACAAAAATGGTCCTGTACTTCATGGAGTTAGCAAGAAGGAGAGAATCAAATAGGTTGATATCAGAAAGTGTGATACCACTTTGCTTGTCTAAATTTGAAGTGCAAGATGTCATGTAACATGCATTAAAAGCACCTAGGCTGATCTAGGACTGCTTGTTTCCTGAAGTGACATTTAAATGACATTGAAATTGAGATTGAAGTGATCATATTGGAAGAGGATACAAGTGAGTCTTCGGTTGCTCATCACTTCCTGGAGGCTGGAAGTCCAAGGTTAAGGTGCAGTTAATAGGGCTGTTCTCTGGAGAGACTCTCTTCCTGGCATGTATAGATGACCAGCCTAAGGCTGTTTCCACAGGTACAGGGAGAGAGTACTGGTGGCTTTTCCTCATTCTGTAAGGATGCCAGTCCTATAGGATTAGCCCCTTTTCTTATGACCTCATGTAACCCCTCTTACTTTCTTAAAGGCCTCATCTTCGAGTGCAGTCACACTGGAGGTTAAGTCTTCAACACAGGAAATTGACAAGTCATAATTATCATGAGTGAGCTATGACATTAACACAGACTGTCCATGGTTGTGTCTTTCTACTCTGTCAGAATTTATTGATTAACAATTAATTCACAAGCTACATCGTGTTCTTCAGTTGCAATTCATTGAGTACTTGGTAGATACAAGCCAGGCAATTATAGGTTCTTTTATTCCCATCTTAATTACTATTCTAATCTGTAATACTCAAGTCACAGCATGCTTCACACAATGGTAGATATATTTATAGGTTATGGAAAGGCTAAGAAAGGGTCAGGGTGGCTACAGGGATTCAGGAGGCTACACTGAGAGAGCAAAGGCCAAGGCCACATACAAATGCAAGAGCCATTGCAGGTGGTCAGATGCGATTAATGACCAGCCTGAGAACCTGTTCTGAGAACAGAGCTGTCAGTGCATGGAACCTGTTCTAGGCTGGGGTCCAGATGGCTGGTGGGCAGCATTCAAGTGGGCCACTTCCAACAGAGAGATTGAGCTGAGCTGATCTGAAAACCCAGTGACAGTTGGGAGATAGTTGCCTGTCGACCTCATGATACATTTACAAAAGCATTCACTTGGCCTGATGATGCGTTGGTGTGTGTTATCTAGTCAGTCTTGGGAGGCTACTCCTTTTATGGGTTTTAGGTGAGAATTTTATCAATTTGTGGAGAAACTGATAAGCTCACAGGCCTGCCTGGTTTTTTCAGATAGGAGTTTGACTGCTCCAGTGTTCTTATGCTTCCGATTTAACTTGATAAATTCACAGGGGGTCATTTTTATTCGCCTGATTACTTTATCTGTCTGTGTCTTATGATTGTACTATGTAGCTTAAGGAGGTTCTTTTTGATAAGTTCTATATCCAGCATCTCCTGGTATCTCTTTGCCCAGACAAATTACCACATCATTCTGCCCGAGCACTTACACTCGCTATAGAACAGCTCAGGTCTAGGCACAGCCTGAAAGCTGCTGTTCTACATGTTATGGAAGGATTCAGCAAGGCCCAGCCTGCTCTCCACATAATGCGGTAATTTAGTCTGTAATGGGGTGGGGGAAAGGAGAGTGTTCCGGGTGGAGGAGATACTACAGGAGAGCATGTGGAGGTAGGAGAATGGGAAGGGATTGAAAGCGGGGAACATGGGGAGCGCAAGTATGTGGGCAGCAAGCCAGGCCCTCGCCCAGGAGCTCTCTTTAGGGTAGGGAATTCCAAGTCCTCCATTCATTTTTATTTCAAACCTTTGATATAGTGTAAAATAGCTGTCGATTAAGTGTAGCTCTTGAGCAAATCTTTTGTTTTGAGTCTCATTTTCCTCAATGTAAATATAGGAGTGTAACTCCTGACTTCCCTGTGTATTCTCATACATAAGACGGTGATTATAAAAATATCTTAGAAGCCAAAAAACAATGTATAATACTGAAGTTAAAAAAAAATCTTTTCCAAAGCAACTGATTTTACTGCAGGAAATTGATTTTCCTTCTGGGTGTGACCATCACATCACACACACACAATACCCCCCCACACACACACACACACACATTGCTGGATCCTCTCCTGTACAGCACCCCTGACTACAGTATTATTTTCTTTTTGTGTGGTACTAGGGCTTGAACCCAGGGGTTCTCTATCACTCTACCTCTGATGACATCCCCAGGCTGGCCCCCCCCTTTTTTTTTACTTTGAGAAAGGGCCTCACTAAATTGCTGAGGCTAGCCTAGAATTTGCAATCCTCCTGCCTCAGCTTTCTGAGTTAGTGAGATTATAGATGTGACCACCAGCATCTGCTTGGTAACCTTTTCTAAGAGCTAGCAGAATTCAAAATAGAAATCAGACTGCTCTCTGGGTTAAAGAAAATGCTTCTTTTTGAAAAGTGCTCATTTGTTATTCCTAGCAGTTTCATTTTTTCCTTCTTAACTGCTCAAGACACGTGCTACTCCGCCGCATCTCTGCCTTTTAGGCCCAAACAGACTAATAGAATTTTATCAGCTTGGTGAGCTCACTTCAGACAACCCCATGTTGTGTCTTCCTGTGGAGGTACTTCTGGCTGACCCAGAAAGAAGTGGCAGTTTCCCTGCAATTTGCCTCTTTTTTATTATCACAACAAAGTTGTAAGATGAAGCCTATGAAATTAAAAAAAATCTTCTGTTTTTTTATACATTAGTATTTTATCTCAAAGTCAATGTGGTTGTGAAGTAATGTGCTTTGCATGTGAAAATTTTTAATTTCTCATTCATTCTGCTGAAGTATTTCAAAAAGCTAGTAGAGAAGAATTCAAAGTCAATCAAAATGTGCACAGGGTATCAGACTTGTTGAAAATGACCCATCCACTCGATTAGCCATTGGCATCCTTATTGTCTCTGTATGTTTGTGGCTTTTGCTTTATTTAATTAGAAATCTGATCTGGCCATTAAAAATTTTATTAATAATCATTTGATTAAACTATCCAATAAAATAGTCTTCGTGGCAGCCCAGAATTTAAATTATTTTTTTTAGGATAGAAAGGCAAATTAAACAGAGGAACAAACAATGGTCCCTGAGAGTATAAGCAGACCCAATCACCAAGTTCCTTTCCTGGTGCTGAGACTTAAAATGTAAGTACTGTCTTTCGAACCCAGGGCTCCACACATGCCGGGCTAGCACTGTACTACAGAGCTACATCCCTAGCCCCTTTTGCTTTATTTTGAGACTGGGTCTGGCTCAGTTGCCTAGGCTGGCCTTGAATTTACAATCCTTCTGTCCCAGCCTCCTGAGTTGCTGGGATCACAGACGTGTGCCGCTGCAACCAGCTATAGAAATCTTTACACAGAAAGACTGTTTTTGTAAGTGATCTTTGAAGGAGGAAGGTGACTAAGATGTGATCCTCACCAGTAGTACTTAGAGTACTTCTAAGACTTGAGAGGACCAGTCTTAAATTTCAGAATATAAAATGTTAGTTCACATGAACAAATATTTCTTTTGCCACTGAAAAACTGTAGCCCATCATTTACCTGCTTGCTAAAAATAAAAACATTGCTTTAAGGCTCATGGAGACATTTTTTTTTTCCAGAGCGGGTATGTGTAGAATTCTTCCCTGTTTTCTATCTGTGCTCTCTATACTACCACCTAGTGGAATAAATGAAGTTTACTTGTTAATTAAAATTGGAAGGAAATACCAGGGAAGAAAGTGAACAAGGTTCTGGGATGGAACCCAGGGCCAAGTGTATGCTGGATACATGCCCTACCACCTATACCCTTAAGGAAGTGAAATTTATCACAGGAAAAAAATCCCATGATGATGTGTTATTGTTACTTCTTTAAATATAGTACAGGCCGTGTGAAATACGGGAGTTCCCAGTAAAAACTGTCCAGGCATTCATGTGATAATTAATAAAACGCTTTCAGCTCTTACACAAATAAGCTATTTTATTCAGAAACTAGAAGGTAGGTAAGTCTTGTAGACTTCCTGGTATATTGTATCTCTAAATTATTGAGAAGTTTCTCTTTTCATGGTAAAAAAAAATATTTAAAACATTAAGGTCCAAAGCAACCATGAAAGGGAGATATTGGCATTTTCTTTAATAGGTAAATAAAAGTACAGAAATGAGATAATCAAGTTTTATCTAAGCCGGAAGAAACGCAGGTATGTATACTATGCTGACGTTTTCCCTTCCAAACAATGAAACCAAAAAAAGGCAAATGAAGTGCTCAGGCTCCTCATCCTTTCTTGGTGGAAGGCTCTTATTTTCTTTTTTTTTCTCCTTCTTTTTTTTGTGGGGGGGAGGGGAGAGGGGGGTACTGGGGATTGCACTCAGCCACTGAGCCACATCCTCAGCCCTATTTCATATTTTATTTAGAGACAGGGTCTCACTGAGTTGCTTTATGCTTTGCTTTTGCTGAGGCTGGCTTTGAACTTGTGATCCTTCTGTCTCAGCCTCCCTAGCCGCTGGGATTATTATTCTCATCTAACACCCCCCCCCCCCCCCCCCCGTGGAAAAAACAAACAAACACAAACCAGCATGGAAGCAGAACCTCTTGCTGCTTGCTAATTTCTCTAACTCACTCATCCATCACTCACATGGGTTTGTTCTGTGGCCTCCCGAGCTCTGCTGAGTCCCTGTGTTCCTGTACGGTGCTAGCAATGTCAGCTTCCTGTTTCCTAAAGGGACACACTTTTCAGATGGCCTCAGTGGGCACATACACACTTCTTGTTATGCTCACAAATATTTTACCTATGATTCTTGATGTCAAAGTAGTGGGCTAGGGACTGGGAGGCAGGGAGTAGGAGGAGAACATATAAGGGAAAGTCAGGTAACTACCCCCTGCCCACCCAAACTCCACTTGGCCAGTTGCAGACAACATTATAGAAACACAATAGCAGCTGGACATAGTTTCCTCTTCTCTTCTCTCACTCTACATGATATTTCCCACCCCCTGCCTAGTTCAGGCAGATGTGGCTCCAGTACTGACTCGGTTTGTGATTTCCGGTGGCCTTAGATTATATAGAAGAGCCCAGTGACTCTTTATGTAGCCCTCAAAACTTCTAGTCTCTCAATTTTCTTCCTTAATAATTCACTGGCCCTAATGCCACATAGCTGCTTTTGTGTTGGAGGGATTGGCATGATTGTGCATTGCTGACTTTTGATTCCTGGTAGTTGTGATAACGGCTGTCTTGTCTCCTATCTGTGTTATTTATGATACAAGCTCCTGAATCATTCCCCCTGCCCTTTTGATGGTGTTTATCGTGCTTGGTCTCTTTGCCTTTGGAAAAACCACACTCTTGCTCTCTGTTAAGTGAGACACCAGGCAGATGTGGGCATGGCATCCTCTCAAACAGTCACCTGCTGGAGGCGCTGATCTGTCTTGGAGTGTTGTCTAGGCTGGGAAACAGAAGGGCAAGTTAAGAGAAGCAGGATAGTGTATTTCCTCTCCCAATACTAGAGACTGAGGTTTTCCCTCTGTCAATTTCCTGTCAATGCAACCTTGTCCTATCAGCAACAATAATTGATATATTCACATGTTCTCTAAAATTGTAACTCAGAAAGCAAAGCCAAAATTTACATATATGTGTATAAGTATATGCATGTATGCACACATGATTATAATAAAGACAATAATAAAAAGAAAGAAAAAAGAAAACAAAGCCAAGAAGTGTTTCCTTCTTAAAAGACCTTAAAAGGCTTCGTGTCACTTGACTTTAATTGGCTGGGAGATAGTTGCAGGTCAGCTCTGGAGTTTAGGACTAGTGTCTACATCGTAAATTACAGACTTGTATACTTTTACTTTATTGCAGCCTTCTCTTGGAGTCAAGAAGCCTACCAAAGCCCTGCTCTTTGTAATCTTAAGCCCAGTGGGACCTTATTTTTCAAGCGGAACCTTTAATCCAGTGTCCCTGTGGGCCAACCCGAAGTATGTCAGAGCCTGGAAAGGTGGGACTGGAGACTGCAAGATGGGAGGGTAAGTCAGCCTCTCTCTCTGAAGGAGACAGTCCTTCCCAATCCTGCAGTAATTAATGTTTGGCTTCAATGTGAATCATATAATAATATGCAAATGCAAATGCTTATTTTTTTTTGTTTCCTGTTTAGGTTTAAGTGTTTTAAAGGAGGTAGTTTTTTTAAAGAATAACCCATGGCCCTTCACGAGAGAGAAAGGTGGACATGACATATAGGCAAGAACTACAGCAGAGAAACCAGGAATCAGTTCAGCTGTCCGTACTTGAGCTTGTCTGCTTCGCTGAAGTGCTTTCATGCTGCCAGAGATTGTAGCCACACCTGCTGCGAACTGGCTGAGGGGAGTCCACTTCAGCTCTTTCAGGCTGGTCTCAGGCCATATGTAGCTGGCAGGAAATAAAAGAGCATTCAAAAGTGTTGGACAGTTTCAGGAGTGGACTTGGCCTTGGTTTGGGAATGCCCCTATAGGTGAATAAGAATGGCTGGATTAAGCAGGCTGGGCTCTTCCTTGTCTGTCTCCAATAGTGATGTGCATCATCTGGTCCCTGATAAAACACGTACATTCAGGAAGGCCACGGAGTCGAATGACACACGGCTGATGTTTTAGACAGTGCCCTTTCCATTCCTTCCTTTTCCCCTTCTCTTCCCCTCCCCCTGTGTTAGCTAGCATTTCGTTGCTGTTACAAATAACACAGATAGGAGACAAGACAACAAGACAGCCGTTATCACAACACTGAGGAAGACAACAGAGAGAAAGAAAGATTTTATTTTGGCTTATGGTTTCAGAGGTCCCAGTCCTGTTCGACTGGCTCCACTGCATTGAGCCTGAGGTGAGGTAGAACATCATGGCGGAAGGGCATGACAATAGAAAGCTGCCCAGTTCGTGGAAGCTGGAAAGTAGAGAGGAAGAGAGGAGGGAGCCAGGGATAAGGTATGGTCTCCAAGGGCATGCCTCCAAGAACCCAGTCCTTTGATCATGTCCCACTTCCTACAGTCTCCAATGTCTCCCAATAGTGCCATCAAGTCTTTAATCTAATGAAATCAGAGCTCTCGTGATCCATTTACTTCCCCAAAGCTGTACCTCTGAACACTGCTGCACGGGAGACCAAGCCTTCAACACATGAGCCTTTGGGGGACATTTCATATCCAAACTAAAACACCCTCCCAGGATCAGTTACAGCATACACATTCAAAAATGCACAGTGGGCAGTGTCAAGCAATTGTGATTAATGTATAAGATCTAATGGACAATAGTTGACAACTACAGGAACAAATAGGTGTTGTAGGAAGGATGGAAACTCTTACAGATCAAAGGTATTAAAAGTAGAGAACACTGTAGTAGATATAAACAACTGCTTTGAGGGACTCATCTGTAGACTGAACACAGCTAGTAAAATAATCAGAGAGCGTGGAGCTCTGTCTGTAGAAACTTTTCCAAATGAAATAAGGGGAAAGAAATGAATGGAAAAATATAACAGTAGACCTAATATTTACTGTATGATGTGTTGAACATTACTGGAACACCAGAAGGGGAAAGGGAAGGGGAAGAAATATTCGTTATAATAATGGCTGAGTATTTTCCAAAGTGAATGACAAAAACCAAAGTCTGGGTACAGGAGGCCTAAAGAATACCAAGCAAGACAAATACCAGAAACATCAAATATCATCTTTAGACTGCTGAAAAACTAAAGACAATGCAGGAAATCTTAAAAGGAACCAGAGGGAGAAAAATGCCTTAAGCACATAGGAGTTACAAAAAGAATTACAGTGGGTGAGAAGAGGGGAAGAGGGGGAATGATAGCAGCCCAATTATGTTATTGTGTGCATATACAAATATGAAACAACAAATCCCACCGTTGGTACGGCTGTAGTGTACCAATAAGAAATATGGAAAAATTTAAAAATATGGATTGAACTTAAAAAAAAGTTATAGTGGACTTCTGTTCAGAAGCCATTAAGCAAGTGGAAGGTGGAGTGAAATAGTTAAAGTGTTAAAAGAAAGTGTTGAAAGTGTCAGAAAGGAATAATGTAGGAAAAGGAATCTGTGAAGATAAAGTAAAATGTTTCTTGTCCTTATTCTTAACTCATCAAAAAAATAATGGTTCATTTAAAGTGATAATAGGAAGTACGTATTGAGTGAGCAGAGCTGAGCTGAAATGGGTGACAACGATGCTGTGAAGGACTCAAGGGTCAGGCTGGAGATCTGGTCTCCATGCTCAGCTTCAGAAACTGCATGGGAGTCTGCACTAACGGGTGCATATACAACTGTTCATATTTCTTTAAAGCACGGAGTGAACCCTCACATAACCCTCGGACTTGTCGACCACACTTAATGCAAGATGGTAATAAGAGGAGAACTGGAGCTGGGGAAGGGGTAGATGAAAACGCTTTGTGCTTTTTGCTTACTTTCTCTAAGGCTTAAAGTACTCTTAAGAATAACGTTCATTATTTAAAAAGAAAAAAAAATGCTTTGACTAAGGCCCAGGTCTTCTGTGATCAATGGAAGTTGATTTGAATAGTCTTACAGGAGAGGAAGAGATGAGAGAGGACTGAGTCTTGGAGCTCGTAATGAAAGCAGCACTGGCAAGACGAGGCAGGAACCAGAGGACGGACTTTTAACCTACATGCATATTGTTTCCAAGATGTCATCAGGCTCCCTATTCCTAGGCTTCTAAACTGGAGAAACACAGGGAAACATGATTTTGCATTGAGTATCAGCTAATTTAGTTGGCAGAGACATTTGGAGTCAAGGGAAGATTTGTGTTTTATGACTTCCTTCAGTCTAATTGAGTCAGCAATTACCCTCCAAGCACTTTTTAGGACCCCTGTGTTCAGTTGGTATTATTAAATAGCAATTGATTCACACAAGCTGACTAAGTGATTCTGAAGAAAGGAGAGAAAGATGATATTTTCCTTAATTCTAAGGTTATTCCACTGTTTTTTAGCCCCTGGAGATAACATAAGCCTTCTTTATTTGTTTTAGATTCTGAGGATTGAACCTGGGGCCCCACACATGGTAGGCAAGCGGTCTTTCCACTGAGCCACACACCTGAGTCCTTTTTATGTCCCCCTTATTTTGAGACAGGGTCTTCCTAAATGGCTGAGCTGGCCCTCAAAATTGTGATCCACCTGCCTCAACCTCCAGAGGACTGAGTTACTTGGGAGGTACTCGTGTACCACTGTGCCTAGCTAACATAAGCCTTTTATTTCTAAGTGTGAGTGAGAACAGTAGTACAATAGCACAGAGCTGAGGGGGAATTGTAGCCTCATGGGCCTCATTTGGCTGCACAGTGAAATCTCCAGGAGTCTAGCCCCTTGCTGATGCCTGCCTCCTAGCTCTAGAGAGTTTGATTTCTCTGGTGTGGGGTATAGACTGAACATCAGGATATCTTAATGTGCAGCCACACTTGAGAAGCACTGAGCTAGAAGAAGGTTTTTCATCACAGGAATATCTTTAGTACCCATCACTTTTTTCATTCACAACAAGTCAGGCTTCTTTCTCCTTATATCTCCTTGTGCCCTCACCGACACACACAATTACCTGTTAGTTTTTGCTTTTTCTTTTACCACTCTAAGGGAGGACATTGATAATGCCCGTGGGAGCAAGTAGTGTATGGGAAATCTTAGCACCTTCCTTTCATTTTGAACCTAAAACTAGCGCAAAAAAAAATAAAAAAAAGTAAGTGAATAAATAAATGATTAAAGTATTTATTTTAAAAACAAGCTAATTTCCTTGGGGTATTGTATTTATTCTGAGTCTTATAATCAGGGTGAAAATGCTTACTAATGTAGATTAAGTGAGATGATATAAAGTGCTTGGCACATAGAAAGCTTTCTGCATAAATGGCTAAATATATTGGCTGGTAGGCAGAGAAACTGGATCACAGCATCTTTGATTTTTGTACAGTAAAATCCTTTTGTCCTCTTGGTTCTCAAAAGTATAATAAAGTATAGGGCTGTTTTGAGATGATTCCATGAAATAAGGTAAGTAAGTACCTAGTACCCTGCTTGACAGTAGTCACCTCTCAACAAACAGTAGGTGGTTTTTTCACTTTCTTATTTTATCTTGGGGACTCTCTTTATCTTGGACTCTCCTTATCAGTTGGATTACACACAATAGAATTTACTCTCTTGGAGGGATGTATTTAATATCTCTAATCTCCCAGATGTTTATTCTACTTAAATTTACATTGAATTTTTTCTCCGTAGGCAGTTTTCCCATTTTTTCAGTTATTATTTCCCCCACCGAAAGGACATATGTTTCTCTTCTGAATATTAGAAGCACATGGGAGTGAACCCATAAGTATTACAAAGATATCAATTTCTCTGTGGGCATTTATAATACAGTGAACAACTGAGAAAAATTATTGAAAATTTTGTATCAAAGATAAAACATTTATAGAGTATGATGTATAAATCAGTCAAATACTAAACATTAAAATCTTTTCAATGCATTGAATCAGTTGTCTTTAATTTCTCTTTCCCTGCCCAGGTAGTTTTCATTCAGGCATACTCTCAAAAGGGTGTGTTTTTTGTTCTTAGAGCCTTATTTAAAAGGCTATTCATGCTGGAAGAATTCCCATTGTGTTTTTTTTTTTTTTTTATAGATTAAAGGGCATTTTACATGTGAAATAAACATTTATTTTTAGATATGGCAAAATCTTACCATTGTATCACAATGAGAGAAAATTCAGCTAAAATTCAACTGAATATTTTTGAACATATTACATTGGGGTGTGACAGGCTTATATAACCTATTTCTTAGTGTTTGTTATTTATTTTTTCCAAACAACTTATGACATATATATATATATATATGTGTGTGTGTATACACATATATAAACATACACACGTGTATATATATATATATATACACACACACACATACACATATGACATAAAACAAAATATTTTTGTCAGTCAAATAAATTGATGAAGCAAAAATATGACCTGATTTGCTTTTTTCACTGGACTTAACTTGGTAAACCCATCATAGGTTGAAAATATCTCAAGTGGAGAATGCATTTAACTGACCAAATATAACACCTTAGCAACGTGGCTCACCTTATTATCAGTTGTTTATGCTTTCTGTGGCTGACAGGGAGGTGTGGCCTCCTTTTGTTTCCCAACCTGTCGGTACTGCTAGCCCAGGAAAGGGTTAAAATTCAGTATTTCAAATCCTTTTGTCCTCTTGGTTCTCAAAAGTATAACAAAGTATAGGGCTGTTTTGAGATGATTCCGTGAAATAAGGTAAGTAAGTACCTAGTACCCTGCCTGATAGTAGTCACTTCTCAACAAACAGTAGCTGATAGTAGGTGGCTTTCTCACCTCAAGACCACTGCAAAGCCGAACCCCCAGTGGGATGGGGTTTGGTCTGTAGTAGAAGCACAGGAGCTATACTCAGTCCTGTGAAGCCCAAACCCATAGTCTTTCTGCTGGGCTCTTCCTATAGTATGGTTTATATCATTATTAGAAGGCATTCATGTTTTCATAGTGTAATTTTTTATGGTCATTAGACAAAGGCATCCTGTATGCCAGACTTGTATCATCTCCATATTGATCAAGAATTTATGTTTGGCATCTGTTCCGAGGATCATTCGGTGAATTTCAGCATAACTTTGGAGTGAGTCAACCTCATGCTCCACTATTGATAGCCAGCCATGCGGTATCATGCCTATTTTTCACCGATTTCTAGACTATTTCAGTTACCAGTCAATATTCTTTCAATTGCAAGTCAGAAAACCAACTTCAGCAATCTTTTTAAATTTATTTTTAAAATATATGACAGCGGAATGCATTACAATTCATATTACACATATAGAGCACAATTTTTCATATCTCTTGTTGTTTGTAAAGTATATTCACACCAATTCGTGTCTTCATACATGTACTTTGGATAATGATGTCCATCACATTCCACCATCATTGCTAACCCCCTGCCCCCTCCCTACCCCTCTATGAATCAGTCTCCTTATATCAGAGAAAACATTAGGCATTTGTGTTTTGGGGGTTGGCCAACTTCACTTAGCATTATCTTCTCCAGCTCCATCCATTCACCTGCAAATGCCATGATTTTATTCTCTTTTAAATGCTGAGTAATATTCCATTGTGTATATATGCCACATTTTTTTTATCCATTCATCTACTGAAGGGCATCTAGGTTGGTTCTACAGGTTAGCTGTGTGAATTGTGCTGCTGTAAACATTTATGTGACTGTGTCCTTGTAGTATGCTGTTTTTAAGTCCTCTGGGTATAGACCAAGAAGTGGGATAGCTGGGCCAAATGGTCCCCAACTCTAGAAATCTTAAGTGGAAAGGGATCCACTGGCACATTTAACTAGGAGGGTGGTGATGCACCAGCTAAGAGTTAAGATCACTGTTGCTAGGTTTCTGTGTCCTTGCAGGTGCAAACCTAGAGAGGAGAAAATACTTATATTTTAGGTTTCATACATTAAAGTGAACAAATGAATGAACCCAAAGAAGGGCTTGATATGTGCAGCTTAGCTCACACACTCACCCTTGAGTTGAATTGCAGCAAGGCAAGATGCTCTGCAGGAAGGGCTGTGTTTCTGTAAGAGGGAAGTCAGTGGGAAAGGAAGATAAGCAAGTGAAAGTGGCTCATATTCATTATAATAATAGCTCTGGCACTTATACTTTTATTTAGACAACAGTGCACATTGTCATCTCACCTATAAGAAAGAGGTAATTAAAAAGACCTAATCAAGTATTTTGCAGATGATTGCATTATTGCTTTGTAGTAGTTTTAGTGAAGTTAGTTTGTTTCTGTGCACCTCTAGGGACTTTAGTTCAAGGGTGGGTGCAGGATTTATTTCCCATACCCAATTGTCCCATATGGTGCTTCTCAAACTAGTTTCCTAATGTTCTCCAAAAACCAAGAAGAGTGAATTGTACAGCCAGGAGCTTAGGGAGGAAAGCAAGAGTCATTCATTTGAAGATTATCATTAAACAGTCATCCATATTTTGCAATATACTCTGTTATTTTCTCATTTAAGCTTAAATAAACTGTAATTTTGAAATGTTACTAAATTCCATTGTCATTCCAGGAAGATACGCTATGCTCTTTTGATTTTTAAAAAATCTAGGATAAATAATGTGGGTTAAGAAAAGCAAGCTTTCAGAATACTTTTTGGTCAAACTCAGGATTTTTTTTTTTTTCCACCTTTGGGAATTTCAGACACCAGGCATTTACTTGGTGGTTTTGGAATATGTTAAAAGATCTCAAATCAGAAAACATCAGTTAATGCTCTGCTACTTGAGCTTAGTTTTTGAGCCTCAGTTTCTCATCTGAATAGCAGAAATAATGTTAATGGGTAACACATAGTATTGAGTGATGTGAGGTTTAAATTAAATAAGTCATGTAAAATGCTTGTGTGTGGAAAAAATACTTTTAACGTGTTGTTGTTAACTTGGTTATTTACCTGTGTTCTCTTGTCATCACTTTTCCTGTTAGGATTCTGAGATTTTAGCTTGCTGTCTCTCAGATGTATGCAGAGATCATTTAGGTTCTCTGATGGGTTTTCCTTTAATGTATTGGAGTTAACTAGAGAGAGTACATATATTAAGAACATGTTGAACATCTTAAGAACATTAAGTATGTTGACTACATCCATGTGTGAGTTAAGGACATACATATTTCAGTATTCAAGATGAGGTTTAGGGTGACATATTAATAATCATAATATTTTCTCTCCCTTAAAAGGAATTATGGGTCATCTCTTTTTGCCCAAAGTGAAGCAGCAGAGAATGGTTGTCAGCAGGTTCTCTGGCTCTATGGAGAGGATAATCAGATAACGGAAGTCGGAACTATGAATCTTTTTCTTTACTGGATAAATGAAGATGGAGGTAATACACTCAGATTTCAGCTCTGTGCTATGTTTTGACCATTTTCAATGAGACTGAAAAAGATAAGAACTAGAAAATTAGAAAGAGGGAGTAGGTAATCCAATTCCCAAGGCAAGGAATATTGTGCTTTTGAGATCCAATTGGATTTCAGTTTTAGTTTCAAGAAGTTATAAAGACTTTGTTTTTGTTTTTGATGTACTAATTACTGAGATGTCACAGTAAGGGATTTAAGTCACTGTGATTTGAAGATATGTTGCTTTCTGCTGTTTGCCACATAGCAGGCATATTCCTATCTGAATACCTTGTATGAGGAAATAGGTCTCAGATCAGTTCAGTGTGCACTAACCATTAACAAAATTTGAAATACTATAGTAATATAGTCTACTGATTTTTTTAATAGAGCATTTAGTGTACCCTTTTGATATACACACATATATATGCGCGCGCGTGTGTGTGTGTGTGTGTGTGTGTGTGTGTGTGTGTAGCTTTATTTTTCTCTTTCTGTTCTGAGGATTAAACCCAGGGTTTCATGCCATTAGGCAAGTTCTCCACTGTTGAGCTACACCCACAACCAACTTTCTATAATTTTTTAAATAATTGCAGACTGTTTTTTTTCCATACCTTGAAAACTTGTCAGAAAACCTCCAGATTTACTCTGGAGCTTTACTTGATGAAAATGCACTTTTAAAGACAAATCATTGTATCTTAAGATTATATCTAGATCCTTGTTTATTTAAGACTACTACTATATGTCTAGAAATCAGTACTTCTTTACCACCTTTAATATCCTGAATGCTCACTACCTTTCTTTGCTATTTTGTTTTTTAAGTAGTTGCCAGAGACCATAGGGGTTTGGTGAAGTGTTGACAATGTATATACCATTAAGTTAAATGGCCAAAAGTGTGTCTGTTGCGGGGAGATATGTATTTATTTCTATTAGAATTTTGATAACCACAAAAAATTTAGAAACATATTTTTAAGCGTGTTTTTCCTCCTAGACTGTTCATTTCACAGTGAGTGTCCTGAATTGAAATGTAAAATGATGTTTCTGAATACTTGTGAGGTCTCAGTATTTTCAAATGACATTTTAATTCTACACTAGCCTCTGGTGCTCTTATGTTATTTGGCTAGAAAAAAGAGGAAAGTGGTGATTCAGATGTGGCTGAGTGCAGAGCTGTGTACCAATTTAAGCATTAGCTGCAAAGACTCAACAGGGTGTGCCTTAGATTTCACCAGAGGTAGGGAACACAGGAGGTATGGGCAGCACCCCTTGTCCTGAGCTGGCCTTGGTAATTCTTGGCATACGAAAGCCAGGTACAGCCCATGTTCATCTTCCGTTCCTGCTGCTTGTACTTGGTACTGTTTAAAAACTACACTTAAACTGGAAAATTTGTGAATTTCAGTTTTTGAGTTATTTTATACACATACATCAAAAATTAGGCCAGGGCTGGGGTTTGGCTCAGTAGTAAAGCATTTGCTTAGCATGTGTGAGGCGCTAGGTTCGATTCTCAGCACCACAGAAAAATAAATACATAAAGGTCAATTGACAACTAAAAAATTATTTAAAAATAAAAGTATGGTAGGGGGGCTGGGGATATCACTCAGTTGGTAGAGTGCTTGCCTCACATGCACAATGCCCTGGATTCAATCCCTAGGCTCACCCCCACCCCCCAAAAAAATTATGCCAGGAAAAAGATGGTGAATGTCGAACTCCGTACTTAGGAGAAAACTGATTGATTCCACTTTTCTTCCCACCTGCCTATTCCTTCTCTTCCCCACCACCCCCACACCCACACAACCAACTCAAAGCAAAAATAGTTGCATCACTCAGACTGGTGCCACCATTGTTTATGGCTGAGAGCTGTCAGGATTTAAGCACCCGCTGAGCTGAATCAGAGCTACAAGATTTAATCAGAAACATCCAGAAACTGCCCAGCTAAAAAACATTCCTTATTCAAACAAGAATCATGGAGCATTTCTATCATGGCTTTTAAAGGTCAGAATAAAAATGAGTGAATTTGTCTTCTGCCTCTTGCAAAATAAGACCTGGAGAACTCCTCTTTAGTAACTCTTGCCTGAGGCAACTTTAGGTTCAGAGTGCACCTTCAGTTGGGGGTGTTCACCAAAAAGGGCAAATAAATTTGAAACAAGGAGAAAGGGGATGAAATAAATTCCTGAACAGTACTAGGAGAGAAGAAAACAGAACGTCAGCAACAACCTTCAGACCAAAAAGTAAGACACTGAAGCAACTCTGCAGAGACTTTGATTCACGCCACCACATGACTTTCTGAAAATACAAAATAAATAAATAAATAAATAAATAAAGTTGAAAGCCAGCAAAATACTGATCTTTTTCACAAATTTTGATAACAGGAGACATGAGCAGGGTTCTTTCAGAAGTGACCCGCCACCCTCCCACTATCCTCACACCTACCACCACTCTTGGACAAGGGGTTGGTGCAGAAAGATAAGGCAGACAGTGTGTGTGGAAAGCACAATGCTGTGCCCAATGGCTATTTGTGGCCCTTGGTCTGTAGCTCATGGGAATTTTGATTCCTGTAACCAACTGGTAATAAAAATCTCACATCTTCCATTTTCTTTCTTTCTTTCTTTTTTTCCCACTCTGTTGATAAGTAATTTAACTTATACACCTCACTGTTTGAACAAATTTTATTGTGGTCTGGACACTGGGGATGTAACACCAGATTTGTGGGACCCCAGTAGACCTCCAGGAGCCAAATCTGATGCAGTCACACAAGAGTCTTTATTGCAAGCTCGAGCCTGGACTCACAACCATTTCCAACGCAGCAGTCCCAGGGAGTGAGTCCCGGTCCTTTGTTCAGTGAGATTTTATAGGTTTTGGGGGGATACTCTATGCATCACAACATCACACAGCAAATCATTCCATACCGCGGGAAAGTCCAACAACATTTTTTAACATTGATTAGCACATTCACTGGCGGGAACAAGTTAGGTAGGGGTAATTGGTTAGTACAAGAGGGGGATTCATTTGGACTGATTGGTTTAAGCCACTAGGGGAGTATGTGCTGAACTACATGGTTTCCCAACATGTTATCAACCACCATAAACTACTGGGGGGTCATCTGGCATCCCAGGTATTTTCCCTGTCTCATGCCGACTGGTGGTTGCTAGGGGGTTGCTATGGGTCTTCACCTAGACTAACTGAGTCTGGGACACCTGGTGCCACAGATCTCTCCTGTTATTTGCAGACAAACAACTCAGCAGGGTGGGTATGTGCCTAGGACTGCGCTGTGGATTTTTCCCAAGGACAAGGGTTACTCCCCATTCCTTGGACAGGCTTTGCTCTGAGGTAGAGGCTGGTTTCTCAAAAATGGAGTCACATTAGTTTCTCAGGGACATTCAGAAAATATAGCCCAGCCCTGTGGCTGTGCTCACAGTTGGCATGGGAGCATGATGGCCACGGGTGTCGCTGCTGCTATGTCCACCCAGCCTGTGAGCCTGGTTGGCCACGTAGGTGTTTCTCTCCTCAGAGCTCTGGCCATCAGACGTCTGCATGCCTAGGTGTTTCTGTTTCTCAGCCTCCCAGTCTTTGTGAAGGACTCCTCAGTATGGTTTTCCTTGAGTCTTTGTTCAAAATTGTAACCTTCCCCGCTTCCCTCTTTTTTTCTTCCATGATCAATGAGAATATTTAACACAAAAATTGTTCGCCTGTGCCTGTCGCAAAGTAAGTAGGGAGTTGGATCACTCTGGTTCATAGAGCTTAAAACAGTTTACACTTGCTGTATACTTGCTGAAGAAGTGAGTAACTGTGCTGCTGGTGTTCAGGGCTCTTGTGTAAACCTGCATTTCCACTCTCCATCAGTGCTTGACTTTGGGAAGTCAAGCAAATCCTGCTGTTATTGCTTCTAAATTCCTCATCCCCTGAAAATGATCTCTTTGTTAAAGACAAGCTGCACTTTGTAGGTTCTGTTTTCCTCCTGTTGGGCAATCTGGAGTTGGTTCTGGCTCCTGTGAGCATGTTTGTGGTTGCACAGGAAAATGAATATTTCTCACCCAAGTGTTGTCATGTCATCCTCTCTGTCTGGCAACCAGAGGAGCAGATGTTCTGTTCCTTGACCTCAGGCTAGTGGTTACAGTTCTGGGTGTTAAATGGATTTCACAAAACAGCATTTGCACATGCAAAGCTGCTGTTTTCATTTAACTTTGTGTAGTCTCAGAGCTGTGCACGCTTTAGGAAAGGTCCAGTTTAGGCTCACTGGAAATGTGTGTGTGTGTGTGTGTGTGTGTGTGTGTGTGTGTGTGTGTGTGAGAGAGAGAGAGAGATAATCACACATACATATAGACCTATACATTTCTGTATCTAGCTAACTAGCTATCACAAAACACATGTTTATTTTGAGATCATCAACACTTCTAAACATGACAAAAAGTAGCCCTGAGGATAGTGCCAAGAACACATTTCTTCTTTGCAGAAAGCAATTTTCAGCACGTGATTTTTAGAGACAAAATTCCAAAATCCATATCTCCTTTGTATCCTAGCAAAGAGGGTTTATTTATTTGTTCAAAAATAGTTAATTGTTTACCACTCTGGGCCAGTCACAATGAGTTTTGAGGATCTGAGGATGACTCTGGACTTCTGGGGCATCCAAACAGAGCCCTATGTAGCAGCCACATTGGAGCCCGTGCCCAAGGGTCAGGGGACATGAGCTGTGGTCCTGCCCTTACCCCAGAGTCACCAACCTTGACAAGCCCAGCACTTGTGTTTATTTCTTCTTCTGTAAAATAGGATTGGTTTAAATGAATTCTAAACTTTTTTTTTTAAACTACATAAAAGACCCTGGGGGAGCCCCAGGTCATCTGTGTGATTCCTTCCAGCTTTCACTACCTAGCGACCCTTTCAAGGACACTTTGTGAATTTCTCTGCACAGGACTAATGGGCAACAATTTATCTGATTAAAAAGTTCAACATCCTTGTGGGGTAATGATTTATGGTTTAAAGATTTAGATTCCCGGGTGCCAGAAGTGGGGAAGAAAGGCAAATGTTGAGTACCAGAGACGGCCTGTTGTAAGAAGAGCTTGTGTGGCTGAGAGACAGACCCTGGCGTCAGCGCTCACTGTGCTGCTGGTGTTCAGGGCTCTTGCGTAAACCTGCATTTCCACTTTCCATCAGTGCTTGACTTTGGGGCCTGTGGTCCTCTCACAGTGGACAAGTGGCCCAGCCATGGAGTTTGTTTGGGGGATTTCCTCTTTAATTCTTGGGTAAAGTCAGCACCTACATATTTGGTGCTGATACTCCAGCAGGTTTGAAAACCACTAAAGATACATTTCTCAAAGGGCAGTGCAGAAGTAGTGCCCAGCCCAAGTAGCCAGGCATATTTCTTTCTTTCCCTCCCATAGTACTGAGGATTAAACCCAACACCTTATATATGCTAGGCCAGCATTTTACCCCTGAGCGACGTCCCTAGCCCCCACTTTTTTTGAGATAGGGTTTTGCTGAGTTGTTGAGGCTGGCCTCAAACTTTTGATTCTCCTGCCTCAGTTTCCCAAGTAGTTGGGATTAAAGGCGTGCACCAGCTGTATGAGCATTTCTTAGGGAACAGCCTTCTTCATAGAATTCTTAAAAGGTTGGATAATGTGACCCGTGTTTCTTAGCAGGATCCTGTCTACTTGCCTCAACTATGAACCAGGTTTTTTTCTATTAAGATAAATTTTGACTTCAGGATGTTCCTCTTGAGAAGTACTCTTTACTTCTTACTTGATAGTGGAAGACCATCTCTTTATTTTACTGATTAAGGATATGTTCCAATTTCTAATTGACAGAGGAAGAACTGGCAACTCCTCCGCTAGATGGCATCATTCTTCCAGGAGTGACGAGGCGGTGCATCCTGGACCTGGCGCACAAGTGGGTGGGTAACCTTTGACTTTCATAAGCCCGAAACAGTACAGTAATCAAAATAAGCACAGCTCCCAGTGAAACAATATCCTGTGGTTCCAACCAGTGTTATCTTTAAATCATACCTTGAGTCACTGGATAGAAAGAACTCCCTAGAAAGACCATCTTGGCAAGCTTATCAAGTGAGTATTGTTTCTAGGGAAGGGACAGAGAAACCAGTTTAACAAGATGTCCTAATGAGGAGGTGGTCTAGTCCTTGTCTCAGTCTTTATATCGGTATCTCACCAGCTTGTCCCGCTGAGCCTCTGTGTGCTGCTGTCTTTCCAGTCCTGTAGGATAGCGTGGTTCCTCGCTTCCTCTGCTTGTCCAGTGTAACCACCTTGCCATACAAATGGAAGAGTCTTCCTGACGTTTGAATGTCTCCTAGCAGAACGCTGTTAGTTTGGTAGCCTTCTTTCTCTCTCTACTGCCCCCTATCGTCCACAGTTCATATACATGCTTATTTTTTAAACATCAAAACATAAGAGGCAAATGTCAAGTTGTTTTCAGTAGACTTTCAAATCCATGCGACACAAGCAAGCCTATTAAACTGTTTGGTATTGGAAATAACATAGCGTTCTCAAGATGACTATTGGATGAGTTAATTGTCTGGCAAAGGTTCTTGGAGGGAACTTTTGACCCATGTGTTAAAATGGCCTCCAAGGACCAGGAAAGGCTTTGTGCATACTGTGGTCAGACAATACTGACAGGACAAATGCTCAGAAATGCACACATTATCCAGGAGAGTACTGGCAATTTCTCTGGAAAAGACTGAAAGTAGAAAAAATGTGCTATAAATAATTCTACAAAACCCTGAAGTAGACAAGACCCAACTGCCACATGCTGGCTGGCACATTGGGCATGACATTTACAAACTGTTGGTATAATTTCAAACAGCTTGCCCTGTCCTAAATATGTTTGCAGTTGGAAAGATATATTTTCGACGCTCAGTAATTTTTGTTTTATTAAAGAAAAAAAATCAACCAAGTACAGAAGGTTTGATGACAAGTTGCAAGTGGAAATGCTTTCCCACACTAATGATTTGCTAGCATGAAAAATAGGTTATTATGGAGGAAGTTTTTCTTGACTCCTTGGCTGTAATTTATTTTAAAAGCTATTTTAAAACAGTGAGACATCAAATGCCAAGAGGCATGTGGGGGGTTACCACTACTTGCCAAACAGGGGAAATTGTCCAAAGATAAGTAAGGGTGAACAGAGTAAAAACAATTCTGTTTATTTACCAGAGTTTTGTTTATTTATTTTTTTCTTTTCCAGAACATGGAACTGAGCTTGTTTTCAATAACTTTGGCTGATTTACTGGAACTTATTTATTTACCTTTGAACAACAAAATTGCAAGTGCAGACTGAGAGAAACGTACATATTTCTTTTGCAGACATACTTTGCTATCCTGCAAATCCACTTACAGCAGCATGCATGCTTTTTCTAATACTTTTTATCTTGCCAAGGACTTTGACTTCCATTTTTATATATCGTGGGTTTTATAGGTTTTGTTTTTTTCTTTTTTTATTTGTTCTTTTTAGATGTACATGACAGTGGGGTGCATTTTGACACATTGTGCATGCATGGAATATAATTCATTAGGATCCCATCCTTGTGATTGCACATGATGTGGAGTTTCACTTGTGGTATACTCATATATGAACATAGGAAAGTTACGTCCGATTCATTCTACTGTTTTTCTTATTCCTATGGTTTATAGGTTTTTTTAAAAAAAGACTCTCATTTTTCTTTCAATATATCCAATTTTATTGTCCTCAATTAAAAGATCCTTTGATAAAACTTTGAAAGAATGAGAATTAAAATATTAAAGCATAGTATTAGAAAGGTAGTTTAAGCAGGTAGTTTATAAGATTCCTGAATTGTTTTTCTATTTTCTGGTTTTAAGCAATGAAGATATTCAAACAATCAAGCAGAAGTTGATGAAGTTACATACTTATTCCATTATGACAATCTCATGTGATACTAAAAGAGAAAAAGGAAGATTATCAAATCAACTTTCAATGAATTTATAAAGAAAAAATATATGTACAATGCAATTTCTCAAGTAAAGTTCAAGTATATATTTATTTTTTAAAAAAACATTTCAGATATTTGAACTCAGTGTAACTTTTTTGAGGGTGTGGGGGTTACCTGGCATTGAACTCAGGGGCCCTCAACCACTGAGCCACATCCCCAGCTCTGTTTTGTATTTTATTTAGAGACAGGGTCTCACTGAGTTGCTTAGCACCTCACTTTGGATGAGGCTGGCTTTGAACTAGCAATCCTCATGTCTCAGCCTCCTGATCTGCTGGGATTACAAGTGTGCGCACTTAACACTGCACCTAGACTCAAACTATTTTTTACTCCCAAAAAAAGACCCAATAAAAAGTGGTCAAAATTTAGAGCCAGTTGGATCAGACATGGGTTCAAATTCAGTTTCTGCCATTTACTAGCTGTGTGGCCTTGGGGGTAACCCTTAATTTCCCTGAATCTTAGTTTACTCCTAAGTAAAAAGGAGATAGTAACACTTGCCTTCAGCATTAAAGAACTTGGCTTATAATGAGTAGATGGTAACTGTGATTATTAATAATGTATAATGTGTTATTATTGTTCTTTATGCTAAAGTATGTGGAATGTACATTAAGTAGCACTTGGAATCAGTCAGTTTTGTATTCTGATAATCTCATTTACTTATTACTATTGGTATTGAAATAGATTGCTTAACACCTCAGTGCATTCGCCAATACAGTGAGATTACATCCTTCCCAGCTTTCCCTTAAAGGATGATTATGACATTATCTGAGTTGAATTGGAAAGTAAAATACTAAGATAAGCATCACTTCTTTATATACACATATATATATTCCAAACAGGGTGAATTTAAAGTGTCAGAGAGGTACCTCACCATGGACGACTTGACAACCGCCCTGGAGGGGAACAGAGTGAGGGAGATGTTTGGCTCTGGCACAGCCTGCATTGTCTGTCCAGTTTCTGATATACTATACAAGGGCCAGGTAAGACAAGCCGTTCTTTCCTTCCTGTTTTTTTTTTTTTTTTTTAAACATTTGCCTATAATTTAATTAACTTTTAAATGTGTGAATAAAATTTTATTTGGACCCAAGACACAGAGGGTTGTTTTATAACATGGCATTACATTAATCAGGACAGTTTGCTCAGATGAACCTGTAATGGCATATTACAACCACCTTTCCAGTGATTTCATTTAAGCTCCAACATGGTAGGAACTCAATTTTGTCTTTGGCAAGTGTCATGTCTGTGTTACCTCACCTTAGGACTGGAGCTGTGCCAGTGGACTTCCACTTTTATCTCTTTCCACCAGCTCACTAAAAAAGGCTCAGTAGGTAGTTAGAATCAGTAGGTAGTTTTCTGATTTCCAAAAACTACTGGATATGGAATGCCACATACTTTTGAAAAATGCATTTGAATGGTCAATTCCTTCACTTATTACTATCTGTATTATTGTTATTAAATAGACTGCAGTATAAAAAAATTCATTTGGCAAACCCAGTACATTAACTAAAATATTCCCAAGAAACTTGAGGATTTGGTTGGAAGTAATGTTCTCCTCTCAGTCTGATTTTGTATGTATGGTACTTTTATTATCTTGCCAGTGCTTTGACTTTCCCCTTTAACAAAGCTCTAATACTCATGATTAACAAGCGTCTATCTTTAGAACTTAGAGACACGTGAGAATTATTCTTACAAGATGAATTGACTTACATGGCCCGTATTAAATACAAATTCCACTGGTCTTTAAGTTCACACAATTATTTAAGCCATACAATTATTTTCCTCAGCAAATCAGATTGATTTTTTCTATAGACTTTAATGGTGGCTGCTTCATTAAGGTTTTAGAACTTGGCTTTTAAGGGATGGTTCCTGACATAAATCCACGTACAGATTGGTTGTTTCATGGGAAAAGAATTATACTGTTTTATATCAGTACTTATACTGATTATAAAGCTAGTGTTCAGTATTTTATTATGACAGTCCCTAGGTAACGATATCTGTCCCCTTTATTAAAAGAAGCTGTCACTAGGTCAGATTTTTAAAAATCCAGTTATTATTTCACCTCTAGAAACAAGTTTATAAAGTTTCACCTTTTTAATGGTTCTGTTTTAGAAGGCATTTAGAGCCAAAAGTTACATCTAATTATCCTATTATACTAAAAGGCATAATAAGAAAAGTGTTTGAGAGTACAACTATCTACTAAAATCAAACTGCCCAAAGCCCACTGCCAGTGAGGCGTGAATGGGCATGACTCACATACAAATTAGGGGCATGCAATCTCTTTCAGCCACAAATTTAATTATGTTGTCCAGTATTATGGAGGTCATGGTCCTTGGAGATTTTACTTGCACCCGAGGTAGATTTAGAAGCCTCTTTTGTCAAGACATAGACAGACTTGCTTCAGTTTATATCCCAAAATGTTATCCTCAAATTATCTCATTTCTCTTTTATAGACGATACACATTCCAACTATGGAGAATGGTCCTAAGCTGGCAACCCGTATCTTGGACAAATTGACTGATATCCAGGTAAAGACTTCTTTCTTTTGAAATACCACATAGGAGTTGGAGGTGTGCTTAGCGTGTATAAGGCCCTGGGTTTGATCCCCAGCACAAAAAAGCAAAAAATAAAAATAAAATACCACCTTATTCCATCCGGGAAAAAAAAAAGTAAATATTACAATTTGAGATCAGTAAATTAAATTTAAGGAAACCATTCCTTCTCCTATGGGTAGGCATGAGCAGAGCAGTAATGGAAAAGAAGATACATATTAAAAGAGAAAGAGAGATTGTTAGAGACTCCAGATTAACATTTTAAAAGTAAATGTAAATTTTGATAATACTTAAGTCTCATTAAAAAGTATGACATTTTCGTTTAAAAAACACTTGAAAACAGAACGAAACACAGGAAGCAAACTGTTATCTGTGATTCCAACACTGAGGTAGAACTACTGTACTCTTGAAGGTCTATGCCTTCAATATTGAGTAAGCCTTTGTATACTTTTAGACCATGATTTCCCCCCCAAAATGGAGTCAGATTATACATAATTTTGTTCCCTTTGCTTTTTCATCTGAAATCACTTTCTCAATACCTCTTATAGTTCAATTGAATTCTATTATATTGATACATTATCATTTTTTAAAGAAATCATATTATTGAACATTTGTGTTGCTGATGATTGTTTTCACTTCTCTGAATAGTATATAATTGATTATTTACTTAGGAAAACCAATCCCTTGGTGTTGTATTGAGTTGAAGGGCATGCACCCTATTTTTCATTCCACTAGCTTTGTTTCACCCATTTTTTTTTTTTTCTGAGCAACAACCTTCCGTAATGTCTCATCAGTCAAGCAGACATGCCAAATATCAGATAACACTGGGCTACCTAAAGAAGAGACTATTCTATAATTTACATACCGTCTACAAGTTAGAGGATTTTGTTGAGCCTAGATACTATCATTGCCTGTTACTGAAATTATCCAAAGGGAACTGAGACCAATATTGAAAAGTCAAATAAAACGTGATACATTAGGTAATGTCAGATGATATTGAGTCATAAAACTAAGCAGATTTAAAGGTGGTTGGGAATGCAGCAGGTACCTAGAGAGTAAATGAGGTTCTTGGGTAGTGATAAAAATGGTATTCTTTTAAGACTTACTCAATAACTTTTATGTAAGCTTTATGGTATTAAAAAGGAAAGAATGGTTCTGGGTTTTGAATCAGTGAGCTGCCTTACTTCAACAAAGTTTTCTCTAAGAATTTTCTGTAAGCTAAAAAAAAGAAAAAGAAAACAATTTTCATATTGGAAGAGAGAAAAATATCACTCAGTTTTTTTCTGCTTTTGTATGCAGAAACAAGTAACTTGAGGGATAACTAATAAACAATTGCTGAATTGATGGCTCAAACATTTTAATTTTTTTCAGAGTTGTCTAAATAAACCTGATAAAGATGATAAATCATTGCAGTTTTGCTCAGATAAAGAACATAAATGGAACTAAAATAATCATAATCGGATAGATTGAGAAAGCCTTTTTCCATAGGAATTTAGAGATTTTTAGGAGGGGAAGAAGTGTGTCCATAAATGAGAAGAGAGAAAGATTGCTTCCGAAAATTTTCTTGCACAAATTACACATTTATAGCAGCTAATACCTAAAATGAGATTTCAGGGATGTCTTTTGAAGATTATATAAAATAAGAAAATTTAAGTGCTGGAGATGTAGCTCAGGGTGAGCACTTGCCTAGCATGTGTAAGGCCCTGGGTTCAGTCTCCATTACTGCAGAAAATAAAATAAAATTTAAACTCACTTGATTTGGTTGTAAAGGCTTCACAGAAAAGTCACTACATTGAGAGAAATTCCACCACTGTGCTGGAATTGAAAGAAAGACCTAAGCATAGATGTTCAGTAAACATAGTCATGGGAAGGAATCACTAGGAGGCAAAGGCAGAAAAGGGACTCATTGGCATTGAGATGCTGACATGTATGCATGAGACCCAAAAGTATGAATGAGAAGCACACACACGGAATTTGTGGGCAAGCTGGGAATCCATTATTAAAGTTTTCAAAAAAGAACATTTTTCAAAGCAGTATCATGGAAGCCGAATGCTAGTGACTAAAGAAAATGTTCCTGAACTTTCCCCTCTAATTTTATATGCTCTCTGCGTGCCTTAGTGCCGTGACTAAGAAGAAATTCATAATTCCTCTTTTCACTTTAGGTAGTAAAATTTAATGGTAAAAACCCTAAAAACTAATGATTGATTCAGAGCCCCACAGTGAACAAAGAAACAAAGGGATACTGTCAGGGGGACTTGTGGGCAACTACAGCAATTCTGAATTAACCACAAACCAGAAGCTCCACATCTGCTCCACATTGAGTCACAGAAGACCACCCTTCATAGTCTAGGACCACACCTTCCTTCTTCATTTATTTTATGCCTGTGTGCACGGAACCTAAAGTCTCAAAATTGTTCTCATACAAGATGGCAAATTGGTGCTATTGGCCAACCTACTAGGTTGTCTGTTTCCAAGAAAAATAATTTAAGTAATTACTGAAGAAAAAGCATGGCATTGCATCATGCTTCACATTTGATCTCTTTTGGCATTACATGGAAACACAAATGGTTCCTACAAAGCACTCTGGTAAAATTGAAGATGAGGGATACAACAACCACCAAAAAAAATTTTTTCAAGATTCTTGCCAGAATGACCCAGGGGGAAAATTCTTCTTAACCACAGATTTGACTTTCATTTTAGCTTCTGTACTTCTGCATGAGTCAGAATCTCTGAAGTTAAGTATTCATCCCATCATCTCATTTAGCTAATTACCCATATTGCTCCTTGAGTCTTAGATTACTCCACAAATAACCTCCAAGAAGGGGAACATTTCCAAGAATAGTTATTTTCTTTTTCCCATTTTTTTGTTGTTGTTGTCATTTTTTAAGCAACAACAACAACAAACTCATGTCTTTGTTCATATTTAACCAAGTGTAAACTTGGAGAACATTCGTCATGTTGTCTGTTTCTTTTCTCTCCTATCATACTTTGCTGTTCCAGTTACTCACCATCATATTAATCTTTGCCCCCACTTTGGGGTCCTCTCTTTTCTCCAAAGGTGCTGTGCTCTCTGATGCCACCCATCTTTGCAGCACCTTGTACAGTTTGCCTGTCTGATAAGGTCTTGGTTATCTTCCATACTCATCTCAAATAAGTCTCTCTTGAACATTAACTCTTTCCTGCATCCCAAATACACATATACTCACTTAAGTGTTACACTGACCATAGTTTCAGGGATTACCATCTAATACATTATAATGAGCCACACCCTTATACCCTGCTTTGAAAACCTGTTCAGATGTTGAAATTGTTTATTTTCTTGTCATGCCCCAGGGTTCACACAGGTTCTAGGGCAGAATACATAGGCCATGGTGCTTCTTCAGAGAATAAATAAAGCCGTGAATAGCTAAGTAAGACACCAGGAGAGTACCAAAGAGCAAAAGATCTTTTGCTTTTGTTTATTAACACATACTAAGAAGGGAGAGGGAATATCTTGAAGGATGTTGTTTTAGTCAGTTTCGTGTTGCTAAAGTGACATACCTTGGGCAACTAACTTTCCTAAGAGAACAGGCTTATTTAGCTCACAGTTTTGGAGGTTCAAAACCTAACATCACTGAGCCTCATTGATTTGGCCTTTAATGAGAGGAGGAGATCAATTGACAGCAGTGCTTGTCACAGCAGCTGGTTATATCTTGAGCCAGGAAGCAGAAGGGATGGGCCAGGTTCCTTTTTAGGTTCTGGTCCCAATGACCTAAGGACTCTCTCTAGGTCCCACATCACAAAGGTTCTACCACCTTTCAGTAACACCACCCTGGGGACCAAGCCTTCAATCATGGACCTTTGTGGGACACCCCAACCAAAATCCAAACCATAGAGAGTGTCAAATTATTTTTCAACAGAAGACTTTCAGATTTTCCAGGTGAGATACACATTGACACTGCTATCTGGATCATATAAAAGCTAGAACCTGACTCTTAATCACCAGCGGTAGCAGTGTGAGTGACCAGCATGGCTGCCATTGAGGTTTCAGAAAGTGGGGCGTAATGACTGCCAAGACCCAAGGATAGACATCTTAAGTACTTTAGAAGAGAAAGGCTAAAAGGGACCGGAGCAGGATCCCTATTGATTCTGGGTCACCTGATGGAATCAAAGTCTGTTTTCTCACTCGAAGCTTGAGCTTTGAAAGCACAAATGACTATTTAGCAGTTATTATACTTTTTTGGTTCTCAATAGAGCAGCTCAGTTACTTATGTGTGGGGTTAGAAGCCTCTCCAATATCCCAAGCTGTCCTCAGTGTACAGGAGAACGTTCCCTCCTGATTACCCTGATGACTGACTTCCTTGACCAGTTTCCAGCCCCTGCGGTTCACAGCACACCCTTTTCCACATGTTACAGAACTACAAAGCTTTGCCCAGCCCTTCAATAGTGTTTAGAACAACGATGACAAATTACTAGCTGGGGGCGGCACTGATTATATTTTTATTGGCATTGCAGAGAGTGAGTACATGACACACAGGTTGTCCTTGTGTGTTGCCAAGAATTTTCTGCAGAATGTAAAGGCACTGAGCAAAAGCCGTATGAAATTGTTTGCCGTATGTATCTCAAGTGTGAAGCAATGGCCTTGTCATTAGTCATGTTTTGGTTTGGGGTTCTAACTGAAATGTTAAAGAGATTGAAATTCTGCACATCATACTAAACATGTGGGCTCAAAACACCCTTCTGCAGATGTAATCTAGTCTGCCACATTGCTTTGGCTCTATCTCTGATTCCAATGAATAAAGCTAAGTAAATATGACTTGGGGTGGGCCTGCGAATGTTGGAGGTTCCCTGTGGGTTTTGTAATGACGTTGACAATAGTACAAACTGAGCATCCCTATTCCAAAAATCCAAATTCGAAACTTTTTGAGTGGCAACATGATTTCACAAGTCTAGTGGTTCAGTGTACACAAACTTTGCATCATGTACAACATTATTAAAAATGTTGTATAAAAATACCTCCACACTGTGTATATAAGGCATATAGGAAACACAGGTGAATTTCGTGTTTGGACTTCAGTCCTGTTCCCCAAGGTACTTCAATGTGTATATGCAAAAATTCCAAAACAAAACAAAACAAAACTGAAATTCAAAGCACTGGTCCCATGCATTTCAGATTAGAGATACTAGATCTGTATAATGACTTCTTAACTCATGTAGGCATGCTTTCTCTTTCCCTTTCTTCTGTGAACTCCTACTTTTAAGGAAGGAATTCTTAGCTTCACTAAAATCTTCCATCTCTACTTAGAATTATTTTTCCTTGAAAAATTGAATCATCCATCAGTCCAACGAACAATTTGATGGCTAAATAACTAGGTCTTCACATGATAAGTTATCTGTAATAATAGCACATTTCTTAGATAAAGCTCAGAAAGCTACAATTTTACATAAAAGTGTAAATTGCAGGATGAGAGGGGTCAAACTGAGTCCGTATAATGCAGGTCTGTAGAGTGATATGGACTATTTCTGTCATTGTAACCAAAATTGATTTTTGACCATTTATAAAACAACTAATTAAAGTAAATTTACTCTAACCATTGAGATTCAAGGTGAAGTGATAGTAATCATGATCCACAAAATGTCCATACACCAACTCTCAATTATTAGTGATGATAAAAGTGTCAGAATCCAAATAAAGAAAATAAAACAAGTGCTTTGCTCTGAACCTTAAATAATGTAGACATCATACATAAATGAGGCACCATTTGGGCGTGTGTTGTCTGATGTTTGCCCTTTTGGGCAGCTGGATCTGATGTGGACTAAGTCTCATGTCACTTGGCGTCCCTCATACTCTTTCTGGTCTGAACCATAGGCAGTGTGTCGACTTTGTCTCAATTCCCACTATTCTTATGTATTTGATGGTTTCTGCTCTGGTTTTTAAAAATGTCTTAGGAGGGACACAGTACTGCACAGTGTGATTCAGGAGAAATAACATTAGAGGCAGGAGAGCTGGGCTTGTGCCTAGGTGTGATCAGAACCTTAGAGTCCTTGTGTATGAAATGACAGGCTTGGATTAAGATTCATTGCTCTTCACACTCATGATTTATTCTGTTCTGTTCTGGTACCAGGAATTGAACTCAGGGGTGCTTAACTACTGAGCTACATCCCCAACCCTTTTCATTTACTACCCTAAGAAAGGGTCTCACTAAGTTGCTTGGGGCCTCGCTAAGTTACTGAGCCTGGCTTTGAACTTGCAATCCTTCTGTTTTAGCCTCCCAAGTTACTGGGATGAGAGGCATTTACCGCCACTCCCTCACACTTGTTTTTTTTTTTTTTAATATTTTTTTTTTAGTTGTAGATGGGCACAATGCCTTTATTTATTTGGTTATTTTTTTTATGTGGTACTTAGGCTAGAACCCAGTGCCTCACACAAATGAGGCAAGTGCTCTACCACTGAGGCACAACCCCAGCCCCTCACACTTGGTTTTTAAGCAGAACTTTCTTCAAAAGAAATCTTTCCTGGAATCCCAATATATAAAAACAGCTAAAAATAAAATTATCCTGAAGTAAAGAAATAACATCTGGAGTCTCTTACTTGGGTCTTGCCCTATATTTAAGATGGTTGGTAAAGTCCTTTCTACTTCAGAAATTCTGATTCATACTAATTTAAAGTTATATTAGGGCCAAGTAAACCAGTTCATGTGGAAAGGGACATGGTCTGAGTGATTCGGGCGAACTCAAAGTGACAGATTCAATGCCCTGATTCCCTGGGCTGGGAAGACGTACTCCAGGTCTGTCTCCACACACACACACACACACACACACACACACACACACACGCCTTTGTGGACAGGTAGAGGGCAATCAAAGTGATGGTCGAGAATGTGAAATTTGATGTGACAGAGACCTTGCCTGAGATCTGGGATCTTAAGTACAGCGTTAGGGAAGTTATTTAACCTCCGTAATTAATAATATTCAGCTTTCTCATCCATAAAATGGGATTGATAATAGCACCTACTGTCTGTCCGTAGTTTCTGTGAGGACTGAATGAGGTCATAAGTCTGGGAAGCTCCTGGCATGCAGCTTTGCTCAAAGGGTGACAGTTTATTTAAACACAGATGTTTGTTGAATGAGGAAACGAATATTGAGTATAAAACTGGCTTTCCATTTCTGGCACGTAATATCTTTGTTTCATTAATTCTAAGTATTAAAATTCAGGTTTGTTTCATAGCAGATTATTTGCTAGTGCAAATAAGCAAATTCTATTCATGATACTAGCTACATGACTTTTAAAGGAACAGGAAAAATTGGGATGCTAACATATTACAAACAACTTTGACTTAGAGACGATCTATGAGGATCTTCAACTTCATTTTGTGCATGAACATGAAATAAGTGCACTTCAGATTCAGCGGGAAATGCATCCCCAGATTTTCTGATTCCGTAAGTCTGAGCTGGGTCTTAGAACTTTCCATTTCTAACAACCTGATGCAAGTTGTGTGAGGAATACACTTGGTGCAGCACTTTTTTAGAGAAGAGATAACAAATAGTCAATTTAACTCAGTTACTTTGCTTGCAGAACAGAAGCTAAATACAGAAATAGTGGTAAGAGGCTTGTACTTAAATGATACATGAAGGACACACACCAGCTATAAATTTGTTCAGCAATCATTATAAAAATTTGTGATTCTTTCTAGCTATTTGTTGTTTTTTTTTTTTACAGATTTCCTTATATACAACTTTCTTATATTTTTGTAAGCTCTTTCTTTCTCGTTCTCTCCTGCCCGCCTTCCTTCTCTCTCTCTAATGTTATTTTTAATATGAATATATATGCTTTTAATGTTCAAAACAGAAGCGAACTCTTTGTATAGCTTTGGTTGTGTGAAGTTTGTTTATAACCTATTCCCACACTGTGAGCTTTTGTACTGACTCATGTTTTCTTGCTTTTGTTCTAGTATGGAAGAGAAGAGAGCGACTGGACAATTGTATTATCCTGAATGAAAAATGCAGAAAATCTACTGTATGCTTTTGGAATAGAGTGCTGCATTTGAATTGTGATAGATCTTTTTGCCTACCTGTTAGTAGTTGTGCATAATGTAGTTTGCATTATTAGTGTGTTACAAGAATGACTTTTTTTCCCCCTTGTGCCAGAGAACATGAATCATAATTGTCAAATGGTGTTTTGTAGGCTTGGTAGTAGTAGCTTACCTTCCTACCTTTTCCCAGAAAGATAATAATGTAAGCCATATAACAGAATTTTCCTTAATAATTTGAGTGCTTCCCTTAGTGGTTCACTCAGATCCAAAAATGTTTATTCTTTAGTATAAGGTATGGCTCCTCAACCAAATGAGATGTGTGTGTGTGTGTCTGAAAGCTAATTTGAATACTTCATAGGTAATGTTTCTGGTGACACATCATTATCCTCAGAAGCACTCAGAAAGTGCTTTATTTTAAAATGAAGATTCTAAAGAAAAACTGGATTTCCTTCCATCATTGTGTTTTTCAGGCCCTTAAGTCCACCTTAAGGTAAATACCTCCCTTCTTCAGGTATCTCAGTCTTCTGTGAGCTCACCTGTGCATCCGTAAAACCTGGGCACATTGCTGCCACTGCCTTTCCACATGGCTTTGTAACTGGCTGTCCATGGGCTCCTACCAGACTGAGGGCCTAATGCCTTATAGATCTTTGTATCCCCAATGCCTGGCACATGGTAGGTACTCAGTAAATGTTTGATGCGAATGAACAAACGAACGAATGAACATATAGCTCCTATAGAAGTAGTCCTTCTCTGTTTCTGTATTTTGAAACCTCTATTAGAATTTGTGAACAATTCTGATGGTGTGTAATGTTTACCTCATGTTTTCTTTATTTTCCATGGACTCCAAAGTCATTAGAGATACTGAGAGGCATAGTTGCAAGCATTGGTTCATGTTTGCAGGCTATCTTGGAGTGGAAGCAATAGCTCTAGAGAATTCATGATATTATAGCAACCAAATGAAAATGACAGATGTTACATGTTAAGTGTTAAATGCAAAAGAAATCAGAGGTGAAGGGGAGGGGAGGAAAGAAGAGGAATCCTCAAGTTTTTCACTCTTTGTGCAGGTACTCTTTTCTGTTGACTGGGGATTGAGGGAGCATGTGGTTAGGATACAGGGAGAGCAATTACTGATGATATTTTCCTCCTTTGGGTGCTGTGAATTTAAAATTGTATCCTTTCCTGCTTTATCTATGGGAAAGTCAAATCTTGACAGAAAACATTTACCCTTGGTAGGTCAACCCTCAGACATTGTAGTTTGCTTTCCCTCAGTCCTAATAACTTTCATCTTGCTGATCATATTTCATTCTCTTTTCAGAGCAAAGGAAAAACATTCTAAAAGTTTGATGCATTGGAAACATTTCCTCCAGGCATTTAACAACACATAGCAAATGGGCTTTGATTCTTTTCCAAAACTTTTAGCTGTAGGGTCTCTTTTAGAGAGGACTGGTAAAATGAAAATTAGAGAAGGCTAAGATGAAAAGGAATAGTAAAAATATCTTTTAGGGGCTTTTAATTGGTGATCTGCAATCTGGGGCCAGTCCGTTCTCTGCAGCCTAAGGTACTCTTGACTCCTCTGCACATGCTCAGTGAGGGTATGCATTTGCCTTTACTGAGTCCCTTGACCTCCTTCTTAATATAGCAGTCCAGAAAAGAGTTTCAGGTAATTTTAACTGTCAAGTAGCACATAATAACTAGACTCTGGGTCCCTTGAGAAAGGGAAATTACTTGTTTGCCATAAGTACATTTTATACTTTGCATTTCTAAATTTAGTTAGCCCATTGTGAAAGCTAGAGAACACTATGTTTATATGATTTCTCTCATAAAAACATAAGAGCATGTTAAGCCCTTCCCACCAGACTCGGAGAAGACTAAGGATATGTATTTTTAAAAACTAGAGACCTCCATTCTCTTAAGTAAAAAAGACAGGAAATTGACCTTGACACTCACTTGTTAAATAGATTTAAAAGGAACATCTGCACTTCTTTTTTTCTTGTGCACTATTTGTTTAATTGCAGTGGAGTAATACAGCAAGTGTCACATTATAACTAGGCAATTATCCATTCTTCAAGACTAAGTTATCTTAACACTAATTGATCATTTAAGGCATAAGATAGTCTAGCATTAGGAACATGTGAGGCTAATCTGCTCAAAAAGATCAACAAATTAATATTGTTGCTGATATTTGCATAATTGGCTGCAATTATTTAATGTTTAATTGGGTTGATCAAATGAGATTCAGCAATTCACATGTGAATGAATATAAACAGAACTAGTGGCACTTAAAATGATAATGATTAACTTATTTTGCATGTTCTCTTCCTCCCACTTTTTCCAGTTTTTACAATATCAGACCGAGTTTGTCAGCTTTGCCCAAAACATATCAGTAAAAATCAAGATCTTAAAATGCAGTATTCTGACATAGACAAGACCTGAGAATTTCCCAAAGAGATTTGCTATTAGAAAATTCTGGTTGTTGTTGTTATAGTCATTAATCAAGTATTCAATTCATGACACACGAAAGAAGGGTCTGGGTTATGTACCACACCCTCCATTATAGCTGGCAGGTGAATGCATCAATACAATACCTGTTTTAGCCTTTGCTCTCAAAAGCACAAGGGAAAAGGGATAAGAAGGAAATGACTAATAATCCTTGTTAGGGAATCATGTTCTTTCTACTGATAAACACTTCCAATTCTCCCCCTCCACACACACAAAAGACTGCTATAAAAAAACCAACACACAAACTATGTGCTGGAATGTAATGTCAGCTTTTCTGAAGATGAGGGGAGCATCCATTATGCATCCTGGATTAAAGTTTCTCTCACCAAATGAGTTTTATTGCTTGAACAAATTGTACCTAAACAGGTAGTCTTACTTGCCCCAAGTCTGAACACTCTTGGCCCTTTGGAGGCAACGAAAGTATTACTTTGTCAAAAACACTATAGGAACTTTTTTATTAAGTCTGTGTTAGGGGGATGGTGCTGTTGAAATCATCCACCATGATAACCATATTTCTTTCCCTGTCCTACTTAATGCTCGATTATGGTATTCTGTTTCCCCTTTTCAAGCCTATTAGTTAGTTTTGCCTTTCCAAAACTGTTAGTTTGCTTTACCCTCATAATTGGGAAAACAGAAGACAAGCAGACGAGCAAAAGACTTACTGTTCACTTTGCATGAGTTGTATTTTTTGAAATATTTAGAGCAATATCAGATGTACCAAGGCAAAGGACTTAGGGGTTTGAGAAACTCCTTATTTCATGTCCTGATTCTAAATACAACCAAAGAACCCTTCCTTTCAATGTGGATTTCTTCCTACATGGATATGGAAAACCTTAGCAAGGGGCACAGCTTTTCAATAAACATTACTTGACAGACAAGATCGTGGGGATTATAGGTCAGGTGATAAGTGTTGATGGAGCACCCACAAATGTGCATCTCACACAGCAGCAATAGGATAGGAAGTTAGTTTTAAAAAATAAATAGCATTACCTCTTGGAGTTTATCATCTGTAACTTAAACTAATTTTAGATATAAAAGCAGAATTTAGTAGCTAGATTATAAAGAGAGGAAGACCAGAGCATATCTCTCTTCTCAAGAAATTGCAATAAGCATTTCATCTCACTTTTTGAGGAAAATGTTCTGTTTTCATTCCTTTCCTTTAGTGGAGTACTGCTTAGAAAGGTTAGTACTTAGGGTTATTTGCCCCCAGGGTGTGTGGGGTAGTGACTTTCTGGCTTGCTAGTTACCGTCAAGCTACATCTAACAGAGTACAGCCTACTTCAGTCAGCATCTTAAAGTCAAAGCTAGATTACATTGAAATAAAGAAAATGATCCTGGGAGTCAATCTTTCAAGCTGTTTAAACCATTAGCTAAAAGGTGATAGGTCCAGCTATTCAGAAAATAACTTTCACATAACCATGATTTTTCACAGTTTGAGATTTTGAATAAGAAAGGCCACTTAAGGTACTGCAAAGAGATTAATTTTTTATCATTGCTGGAAAGCCCCCTTTAAAATGTGAAACCAGAAAAAGTAATTTATTTTTTCCATCTTCAACATACATACCATAATAAAAGATCTCTCAGATATTTAAAATCTACTAGACACAAGTCTTAAGGTTTTAAGTCATCTGTCCGTGATGGACCCAATGAACATGACCTAAAACCCAAGTTGCATTGTGATCAGTGTATGTAACCCACTGACAGAATGGTGAGAATTCATGGAAGCTATGCTACAGGAGTGGATTAAAATACAGTTTCATTGGATTTCTCTGCACACCCAGTATCACTTGTTGGGTTCCTTGTTGTCCATTATTGATTTATGGGAAAAAAATTAATGAGAGATGTCAGATGAAGAATAAGAGAAAGTAGAAATTAAAACTTGCTTCTGGGTTGGCCTTCTTCCAGGTGTTGGGCTCTTTAGCCTTCAATGTAGGTGCCAAACACAAGCCGTGCCATTAAGAAGTGACTATAGTAGCCAATCCATCAGATATTAGTACTAGGCCATGACCTCAAGCTTGTAATCTGAGGGTATTGTTATGTAGGAACCATTTTAGGTTACTACCAATTTGGATGAGACTTTTTAATAATTGCATAGTCTAAAAGATCTATTTCTTCAACCAGTTTTTTTCTGACTCATGGAAATTCTTGAAGCCCAATAATATGTGACAAGGGGTAGATTGTGGCCATTTTTTCCCCCTTAGAAATACTATTTACCACCTTTCTTTGGTGAAGATTAACTAATTTGGAAATTGGTTATTATATGTTGTTTTAATGAAAATTTGCAACATGAATTAATTTCCCAAGGCAAGTTTGACATGGACATTAGAGTTGTTCCTAGGCTTAAACAAAGGAATACAAATATCCTCAATTTCTACATTACTGATAAGTTTTCAAAGAGTATAGGAATTATGTCAAGAGTATGGCTATAATTAGATTTTAAGTATGTCTTAAAAATAAGCTAGCCAGCCCCTGCTGCATATGAAAATTCTGCAGATGTTTCTCTGGTCACTTAGAACAAGGATGGTCCTACAGGATCCTCAGCCAGCTGATACATGAAGCTGGAGCCAGACCCACACTTTCAAAGAACTTGTGCCTGCTTGATACGGCAGCCAAGGGCAGATAAGTCGTTTGAGGCAGTTTTTAAATCAGAGCTTAAGGATAGGAACAGCATCTAAGGTTAACCAGGGAATTTGTAGAACCTATTCTTTTGTATCAGAATCTGATTGTAGTTACTGTTGGAATGATGAGCCCTAGCCTCAATTTCTCTTCTGTAGTCATTTTTTGAAGTTCTTTTTAAGAAGTAAGGAGGAAATAAACATTGTAAATGAGGATTGGCTTTCATGAAAAATTGTTTAAGGTTATGGTGAAAGGATTTCAGCTGACTACAGTGTCATAATGGGAATGTGGAAAATACAGTGGGTAAAGGAAACTACCTCATTCTTTGAAGGTTTTGTAGAAGCACAATTAAACATTCTAAAATGGCTTTGTTGCACAAAAGCCATCTGGTGTGAAGAACTCTATATTTGTATGTCTAAAGGACCTGGAATAATTGTATTTTGTTGGCAACAGAGACATTCTTTATTGTTTGCAGGTTCCTCATCAAATCAGCAATTATGCACAGTTTCTGTCATCAATAAAACAACTTAAAGGAATCCTGGTTGTGTAGTGTTGTGAAATTGGCATTGTTGGGTGCATGAAATAATAATGCTTAATTACCATTTTTATGATGTCCCAAGGTTTTTGGTCAGGGGATATGAATGTAGTGTGGTATTTTTAAACGAAAACGACATTGAGAAAGTGAAAAGGGTTGAATATCACAGAAAGACCTGAAATCATATATTTGGAGAGAGTCTAAATATGTCTCATCATCAGACATATGAGTGAGAAACACTATGGGCATTTAAAATCATCCTTTTTCACTGGTTATGAATTTATAGTCAATAAAATTTAGCTTTATATTTTGTAAAACAATGATAGAGTACCTCTTCCCATTGCTCATAATGTACATACCTCACTGACAAAGCCATACACCAATATGTGTTTAACTAGCTTTAGAATGAAAGAAACTTACAAAAACTATTTGGTCAAAACCTAAAGAACATCAGTGATGGTTTTTTTTGTTTGTTTGTTTGGGGTTTTTTTGTTTGTTTTTTGTTTTTTTAGCCAAACCAGGCCTCATATAAATTGTCCTCAGGAGTGCCTGTCTTTGAGAGAATAATCATATTAAATCTGATGATCACTTCTTTCATATTCATTTTCTTGTCATTTGTCCAAAGGATTACAAGTGCATTGAAGCTGAAGGCTTTCCAAGGAGTTACTTACTGTAAAGTGAACTTAAAAGTGTCATAGTGCTCAGTGACCCTCTTAACCAGACCCTGTCGACCTGTGAAAATACTGTCCTTTATCAAGATCTCTATCAAGAAGTTGCATGCAGAGTTTGGAAGGTCCAGGCGAAGGTTATTAGTCAAGTCCTCTGACAGTGTCAATGCTCAACTCCCACAAGAGTGACAGAGTCCTGACATTCCTGGAGGTGATGACATATATTTGTTGGAGCTTATATGATTTATCAGAGGAGACAGCAGTCTCCTTCAGGGTAGAAAGTGTCTCTTCTACATTGATTTAATAAGAAGCAAAGAGAAAAAGGGGGAGGCTTTCCAACTTTTATAATCATGTTTTCGCTGTGCTGACTCAATGTGATCTTAAGCATATTTTTCAAATCAAGAGTCTTACTGCACATACTTGATGTGATCTATTGCCTTAGATCAAGGAATGAACTATTGTAACTTGACTTTATTTATAATGGTGAGAACTTGCAGATTGGCACTCTTGAAACCAAGATAGCCAGAGCTAGGTGTAGATGCTTCTTTTATCTACAGAATAATCAGTGGGCGGGCTCTGTATCTGTGTCTATACAACAGGGACAGTGTTGCTTGAAACCCATGGTCATTCTCTTCCAAAGGTGGTCATTACTAAGTAGAGAGGAATTTTGAAAAATGTGATGGGAAATGTTAGAGTTGAAAGATCTATGCTGTGTCCCAAACACATCATACTAATTTTTTAAAATATTTATTTTTTAGTTGTAGTTGGACACAATACCTTTATTTCACTTATTTATTTTTATGTGGTGCTGAGGATTGAACCCAGGGTCTCGCACATGTGAGGCGAGCGCTCTACCACTGAGCCACAACCCCAGCCCCATACCAATTTTTAAAGCTGAACTGCTTGAGATTAAATTGCATTTGTTTTAACGATATCTGCATAACCTAATAAATGTTTCTTCTTAAAGATTCATTCATGATTATGATAAACAGAGGTGGCTCATACTTTGATCTCTGGCTTCTTCTGAGTCATGGTGAGATAACAAAACATCTTTCTTACCATGTAGAGAGCATGAGAAGAGAATAGTTAAGAGCCATCATCTGCCCCTATCATCATGAATAAATTGGAGAGAAAGGGGAGATTGCAATAATACCAATCTTAGTTGTTAATTTTTCTGTTCCACATGAATGTAGCTGTGATGGCTGGTTTTATGTGTCAACTTGACTGGGCTATAATGCCCAGTTGTTTGGCCAAACACCATCCTAGTTGTTTCTGTGAAGAAATCTTTTGAGTTGTGATTAATATTTAAATCAGTAGACTTTGAGAAAAGCAGGTCACCCTCCAAAAAGTAGATGGGCTTCATCCAGTCAAAGGCCTTAAAAGCCTTTTAAAAGATGGGTTTCCTAAAGGAGAATTTGGCCTTAAGGAATGTAAATATCCTGCCTGAAATTCCCAGCCTTCCTGGCCTGCCTTGCAGATTTGAGACTCAAGACTACAACATCAACTCTTACCTGAATTTCTAACCTGCCAGTTTTCCCTACAGATTTTGGACTTGCCAGCCCCCACATTCACATGAGGCAACTGTGTTCCTTGAATCTTAATAGATTGATAGATAATATTATAAACAGACATGATATACTTCCTATGTGTTCAATTTCTCTATAGAACCCTAATACAACCATAGATCACTTTCTTACTTAGGTGATGGAACTTTTCTCCCGAGGAGGAATTATGTAAAGTATTATTCCCTCTTGACTCAGGTATCTAAGGCAAGGCATGCCTAGCAGTTCAGAAAAGTGTTCACCTCATAGGGCACCTGTAATATTTTACTGTGATTGTAAGCATAGTACCTATCTGAGAATAATTCTAAAATTGGTAAGTTGCACAGCCCAAACCAACTTACTAAAGGTAAACACCACAAATCAAATTTCAGATTTCAATGAAGGAAATATTTCTGAGTGTTGGTTAATTTAATCTCATTAAATGCCCCTTAGATTATGTTTAGACCTAATTGATGCCTTCAAAATGCAATGTACCCCAAAAAATAGATGGAAAGAATTTGATGGAACTGAGGAATGGGATGATTTTATCAGGCAAGCAACCATCCTAACAATAAAAAGTCATAGTTTTACCAAATACATGATTACAGAGATCATCAGAGTCTTCTGGACCCTGCTGACTTCACCCAGTGAGTCAACCAGGTTCAACCCCATTCATACTTACTGGGGCTTCCCCTACCATGCTCAATTTAGGACACATGTTGGTAGTCATTTGGATTTTTATTTCCCTATGGTGCGCATGTATCAAAGTTATATTTTGCAAAACCGTTTGATGAATTGAATAAAAGTCTACTTCTGCAATGAAATTTGACAGGGCAATTTAATGGACAATAAAAAGCCAAATGAGGTTAAGTAATGAGGACAGGATCTTGCACAACAGCTCCTCACCAGTTTTGTTGTCCTCAAGGAAAAAGAAAGTGATCGAAAATTTTCTATGAGGAAAAGGAGTAGGATTTTTCTTGGGCTTCCTGTGGTCATAACCATGAGGTTAACGTTGCATTTTCTACAAATGAATTCTGCAAGACTTTTCCCCACTAAGGGAAACTTTTCAAATAGCAATAATCCTCCTGATACTATTTCAATAATTGCTCTTCTTGCTAATCACTGATTGGAATGTCTATTATCCATACAGTCAAGTGCACAGTTTTGATTTTATCCTTTCATTCACATTCATTTCATTTCTTCATGGTTTTCTAAGGTGACTATCTAAACTGAGAGAATTTGTAATTATGTATGTCAATGTTTGCCTCTCCCACTAGACTAGTAATTCTTCAAAGAATTACATTTAACTCATTTTCCTGTTTTCTCATAACAAAATTCCTTAATCATATATAAGGAATATATGTCTTATATATCTTAATCCCCCTGCACAGTGTCTAGCTGTTATATAATAGGCACAAAATGTTTGGCAGCTCCATGCCTTCTGCAAGTGCCACTTGCCTCCAAGTATCGAAGACTTCTCATTTGCAGGCTTAATCTCATGAAAATCGTGAGTTAATTGGAGACAGGTCTGATCAAGAATGAGGTTCAGGGGCATGAAATGAGCTTTGCTACTGTAACCCTACCACCATCTGGTGTTGCCTGAATGTTCCCCTGACTCTCACCTGAGCTAGAGCTTTCTCCCTAACCCTCAACAAATGTCTGTCCATCCTGATTGACTAGATCTCTGCACTGGTATAATTCTTCTGGGTAACAGGCACCATGCTCATAGCCTCAGCCTATTTGGCCAGGGCCTAACCACCTTCTCAAGCCTGGACTTTTTATATTGCCATCCAGATATAGATGGGTCCAGTTTCAATCTAGATTGACACCTTGGGAACAAATTTCAATACCTCTTGCTTGATAATGATTACAGCTGGACCCCATCAACCAGTCTGTAACCTAGGTCCTGAATATGGCCTTGATTAGAACTGAATTTGCCATATTACAATGAGCATGGTGACTTGGGTTGATTCCTGCCTCCTCCGGGTTTGCCTGGCTCTGGTCTACACTGGTTTGTCTGCCAGCCTGCTCTTGAGGTCTCGGCTGGCAAGAGCTCCCTTTTGGCCCAAAGAGAAATAACCAGTTAGCTTTGAAAATCATCCTAGCTTCCTGTTGTGTGGGTTTAATTTAATTTAATTTAATTTTTTTTAGAGAGTATCTTTTAAAAGTCTAAAATTGCACCTACTGGATTCGTTTTGAAATAATCTAAAAGCTTGCTACTCAAAAGTATCATTACCAGACCAGCAGCATCAGAAAATCCTGGGTGCTTTTTGGAAATTAATGCAGCATCTTAGGCCCTTTCAGACCTACTAAATCAGAATCTGCATTTTTAACAAAATGATTCATTTGCACATTTAAACGTACAAGCACTGATCTGAAAACCCAGCATCACATCAAAGGAAGAGACTCCTCAGAAACCATTGCAAAGTTAGAAACAAGATTCACTTGCAAAACAAATAACTTGTAAATAAAGTAAATTGTTCTGAAATTAAAGTGGCCTTTCATTTCTATACTCAAGGTCCTGAGTTTGTTCAAAACCTGACCTATGCCAGTTGGATTATGAAATGTTACTCCCAAATTGCTAATTCCTTCTGAGATTATTTTTTCCCCTGGCACTTTGCTTCTGTCTCAGTCTCCTGTGAGAAAGTTATCACGGTGGTCTATGAAAATTACCACACAGGAAATAACAGATGACTTCTAATTAGTGAATTCCTCCACACTATTTATTCTCTGTATTTGGAGCCATTATAGAGCCTCTGGGCATATCTACACAATTATAAAGATCAACAACATTCCTAGCCAAGTTGCAGCTGTTCTTGAATCTTTTGGAATACTTACCTAGATAAGCGCTGCCTTTTATATTAATGTAAGTTCTCTGCCAATGACGGTTAGTTGGCTGATAACTTGACTGAGGGACTCTAGCCCACTTAGAAAGCCTGCAGGTGCAGTGCTGGGCCCATGAGGCCCCAATGACTGATCTTTCCCCACTTACGAGTCTGTGACAGTTTTCTTAGAACCTGAAATGAAGGTGCTGAGAGTCAAGTCAGCTGGGTTTTCCTCCGACGAAGATCATAGTTTAGTTCTAGCACAAATGAGAAGTAATTCTTGCATCAGGCTGGACTGTATCTCAAGAAGCACAGACAGGCACAGACAGAGGCTTTTTTTTTTTTTTTTTTTAAACTATCACTGGAGCAACTGCTCTCTTCAGGAAGTCACTCTAATGTCAAAATGTTAAGAACTTTTTCTCTCAAGTCTAAATCCTTTTTGCTACCCAACAAAAGTGTTTTCATATTTCAGCTACAGAGAGACATCTCAAACTTAAAAAAAAAACCACCTAATTTTTCCTGTATAGCTTCCTTCCATACAGTAACATTTTTCATTTTTACTCAGTTACCAATAACCCTTGCTTCTCTAGGTGAAATCCCAAGGTCGCCTCTTTTGTCTTGGGCTTTCTTCTTACTTTTTGTATCTACTCTCTCAAACTTCTCAAAGCTCTTAGGAGACAGCTACTTTTTTAAAAAAAGAATCTATTGAGAAATATACACAAATTCCAAAAGATTATAAAGATTGACATCTGAATCAGCCATGCACCACCCTCACAACTTGAATAAATAAAATATTACCATTATCCTTCAGCTACCTTCTCATCTATCACATTCCCCTCTCTAACCCTGGGAGATAACCTCTTTCTAGGATTGTCATTTAGTCTTAACTGTAAATTGAATCTTAGTGTCACCCTGGCAAGGGTATGGTATTCAAGCCTGATTTCTAATAATAAAAATAAATAGCTTATCTGGACCTTGAGAAGAACTTTTGGCAAAGGGAAAATATATGGGGAGCAGAGTCCTTCCTGGCTAATAATGGGCCCTGAGAATCACAATATACTCAGATTGTATCTGATATATATCAACCAAATGAAATTTTCCCTGTTACTGGTACTTTATTTACGTATGGAAGCCTCTAACAACAGGCATTAATTCTGACTTATTTTCTATTTTTGTTTTTGCCTAATCCTGTTCATTAGCTTTCTCACTGGAAATTGAGAGAATATAGGAACAATAATGATACATACAGCAGAGAGACAAAGAGCAACTATTCTAACTTCTATTAGTTTTATGATGAATTTGTTCTATTTAGAGCAAACAGCACCAGTAATTACATCAATCTTAGCTGACAATCACTGATTGTAGCTCTTGGTATTACTAGACTGGATCTCTGCCCACAATATTTCCAGTGTCATCTCTTGCCCTCACCAAGCTAACCACCTACAAGCCATACTGATGAACTTCCAGGTTCTCAAATATACTCAGATCTCCCTCTTTCTATGGCATTTTGCATATTCCCTTCCTTCTGCTTCAAATGAGCCCATCCTGCTCCTCACAACCTTAGTCAGTTCTCCTCCTCTATCTCCTCAGAGAGCTCTTCTTGACTATATTGCCTAGAATGACACCCCTCCACCCCCAATGACTGTCATTGCAGCTTCTCTTTGTTTTCTTCAAAGCTCAGACTGCAACTGAGATTATTTGATTTGCTTATTTACCATCTCTACCATTAGCATATAGGCACTATGTGGGCAGAGACCTTTTCTTTCTTATTTACAAATCCTACCATGGTCTTCAGCCAAAGGAGGCATTTACAAATATTTTTGTGAAGGGAGAGAGGAAAAGAGGAAGGAAGGAAGAAGGAAGGGTAAGCTAGCTTCATGTATGAATCTTTTGCCATTTGTAAATTAATCCTTGAAAATATCCCTTTATTGTGCCTCAAATTCTTTGTCACCGTGATTTCGATTACATTGTAAATTGGACATTTCTTCATTAAATAATTGGGTTTTGTTTTTTGGGTGCTTGTTTGTTTGGTATTAGGGATTGAACCCAGGGGTGCTCTACCACTGAGCTGCATCCCTAGTCTTTCAATTATTATTTTTTTAAATTTTGAACAGGGTCTCCCCAAGTTGCTGAGGCTGTCCTCAAACTTGTGATCTTCCTGTCTCAGCCTCCCAGGTCACTAGGAATTCAGGTGTGCACCACAGTGCCTGGAAAATAACTGATTTGAAAGAGAATCTTGACATTTTTCAAGTCTTACTGAGACTTCTTTTTTTTTTTTATTGGTTGTTCAAAACGTTACAAAGCTCATGATATATCATCTTTCATTACTGAGACTTCTTGTACCAGCATTAATAGTCAACCCTCTTTAGGGGGCTATTGCAGGGTTGTTTGTTTTTCCCCAAAATATCTTTCTCTTGAGATAATTATAGCTCCACATGCATTGTAAGAAGTATTCCACAGGAATCTGTACATCCATTGCTGTTTTCCCAAGTGATAGCATCTTGTATTACTATTAAACAATAAAACAATCAGGAAAACTAAATTTTTTCCCTCTTAATTCCAATTTACTCACTCTTTCATCTATAAAAGGCTTAAAACAGTTTAGAAAAAGGACAGATACAATGCCATTATTTTAAAATTAATTACAAGGGAGAAAACAAAGTTTAAAACAAGTAAAATATGTTAACTTTTCGACAAATTTATAAATTGGTTCTCTGCAAAGTCAATAGATTCCAATTATTCATAAGTGAAAACATGCAAACTGTTCAAAGAGACACTAAGAGTTCCTTCTTAAAACAATAAAATAAAAAGTTCTCATAAGGAACAACTACATGTGCTTATGAGAGACATTTTTACTCTCTCCCTTGAGTTACAGTGAATGTGACAATACGTAGCAGATCACAAGTACCTCACTAGCTACATTTCTCTCTCACATGACATTAGACCTTACCATAGACCTTCAGGGCTACTCATGAACAGCTGGACTGTGCCAAGTGAAATCCTCAAATTTCACCCAGCTACATGGCTTTATTGAACTCCATAGATCAATCACAGGGAATAGCCAGTATGGTAATAATTGGAGCTATTTACAAATATTCTGGTTCTCTTCCTTCTGGCCTCCTGTTAAGATTGTGACTTCTTGCCCTCTGGAAGTTAGATCTGGCCAGTGGTTTTCTTTGACCAATAAAAAGTGAATGGAAGTGGCACATGTGGAAGCATTTAATTGGTGGTACTCAACTGCAAACTTCCTTTTTCCTGCTTTGGTGAACATAAAATTACAAGTTACATGAGGCCTCTGTGTCCACAAATGACTAATTAAGCAGAGACCCTTGCTGATCTATATGGACATGTTATATGGATGAAAAAAAAATATCTGAGTGGAATCACTAAGATTTGAGGGTTTTTTATTATATGTTTAAACTATCTTGGTTGAAATAGAATAAAGAAAAATACCTTAAGCCATATAACTTTGATTATTCTATCAAGTCAGATTCTATTTCTTGAGGCGAGGTATGCTCATTTCCTCCCCTTAATGAGCATGGAAAAGATGTCAAACTATAAACGGATCTCCTCGACAATGTAGCCATAAGTAGGATTTACTCCTTATTTGCTCTAAAAAATAATCCACCCAAGACATATTCCATGCAAATGACTAGCAACACATTGAAACTTGGGAAACAACCTATGGCAAGTCCAGTAATAATCAGTTGACTCCTTAAAGACGAGTAGCAGACTTTGTAACATAGAGGGTCAGGTTACAAAGTGACTAGGACTCTGAGGTGGGAGGAGGTGGGCTGTTTGCTTTTGACTCTCTTGAGACTGCTTCTTGCATGTAATCCTTACAATACCAGGCACTCTTTGGTGATAAAAGGAAGGGTAGAAAAGGTGCCCATACACAGCATTTTAATTATCTGTTAATTGGATGAAATGGCAATTACAGTGCCTAAAGGCCATATGCATATTCATAGATTGTCTTCAAAGGGTACAATTACCAAAGCCAATGAGAAAGATTACGAGTTAATATTGAATTGTGATTTGAGGCGGAGGAGGGTGGGGCATGTTCAAATATCTTCCCTCAAATAGCTGCTAAGATTAATTTGTCTCTGACTTTATATGAGAATGTGTGGTGGGAAATTTGCCTGGGAGCAGAGTATGTTTGTCAAAAGTAACAAGTTCCACAGCGGGTAGTCATTGGCAATTTTCCTGATTGCTCTGGGTATACAATACTCCTGAGGTGCAGGATGAATTTTTTACCCAATATAAAAGTTTAGACAATATTTTCCATGCTATTCATGTCTAATATTATTTCCATCAGAAATAATTATTTTTGCTTGTGGTTAAAAATTAAATACAATATTCTCTTTGTGAATTTCTGCAAGAATATAAAAATGGTATTTTCTTTTTTAAAGCAGTAGCACAATTTTCTTTTAGAGCTGCCTAAAAGGAAATGGAAAAGAGATTTGGGGGGGATACCATGTTGAAATCCTTTCTCTGCCTTGAAGAAAATTTTGACATTTAAGTTTTAATGTCCAAGTGACAATGCAGTAAGCATATGTTCAAATTCCACTGGGCCTGGAGTAGATGAGAATTGCAGACACTTTCCTCTCCCTGTCCTAATTCTGCCCAGCTGCTGAGACTGATGCAGGGGAAGATGTGGAAGGACAAAAGCCACACATGTCCCCAGGGTACCCTCTAAGTGCAGGAGATTTTTGTCACTCTCTTCCTGCCACTTCAGATCACGCAAGGCATCTGGTCAGACACAAATGCTCAGTGACCAAAGTTTGGAGATTTCCAAAGATGAGAAAATTTGCAGTTACTTTGTTTTTTGGGTCCATCTGAAAGAGTCATTGACTTGTTATTTTTTTTTTTTAATCAATAAACCTTTATTTCAGACTTGTTTAAAGTCTATTTAAAAATTGAGCAGAAGGTACAGAGTGTTTTCATCTATTTCCTTCCTGTGCTACCCCCTCCCCCACCAGATTGCCCCATTAGTAACATATTGCAATACTGTGGTACAATTCTTACATCCAATGAAGCAATATTGATGCATTATTATTAACTAACATCTATTAAGGACTAGTTTACATTAGGATTCATTTTTTTTGTGTTGTAGATTTTTAATGAATTTTGACAATGTATAATGCACAGATCCACCATTACAGTACCATACAGAATAATTTCACCACCCTATAAGAGATATTTGTGGTATGGACCCCAAAATAGTAGCTACATTTGTAGATTATTCCTAATAGAAAAAGCAGAACGGTAAATAACAGAGGCCACCGAATTTAGTGTTTCTCCTGAGTAATAGAAGCTTTACCTTTACATTCTATATTATTTTTCATCTATTCTCAATGAATATTTTCTCATGAATCAAAGTGTTTTGTTTTTTTTTTTCCTCATGAAAACAAGATGTTGGTTTAGCCAATGGCTTCACCATTGCAATTTTCTCACTTAAAAAAAAGGCGGGGGACTGCTGATATGTAATTTCTGGGCCTTCTTTAGATTCCATATTCTCAGCCAACTCATTGTTTGTCCAGAAGGCTACTCAGAAGATCGATGACTTCTAATATCTGTTTTAAAATATAATAATTTCTGTCTTCCCCTTTACCCTTCTCAACTTGAAATGTCCTAGTTGGTTTGACTTTTCCCAGGCTAAAATTTTCCCTGGCACAAAGTTAAAATTGTTTTGATAAATTCTAGCCTACTTTACCCTAATACCCATTTCAAATTACATTAAGGCAAAAAAAGAAAGTTTCTGATAGATTCTCAAAATAAAAATTGCCAGTATTAGTTATGCCAAGAAAAATATGACTTTAGGGTAAAATCTATGAAAATTACAAATAAAGAGAATTATTCTACAGTTTTCTCTTAGATCCTCATATTTTAGAACATTCAATTGGAGTGTTCTATATCTATCCCACTCACCCTCAAACACCTTCTTTCATAGTACTTTAAAATTAAATACCTAGATTAAAATGATAGATTGATCCCAATAGAGTAACACTTCTAGTCTTAAAAATGTAGACCAGTTTGTCTGTGTTTAGTATTGATCCTTCCATGGTTTAGTTGAACTTCTTGGTTTCATTTAGCCTCCATTTGTTATAGCTATGTGTCAATCATACAGAAACACTATTTAGGTGGAATTTTCCCCCCTTAAGTGTCATTTTTAATAGGCTAGTTTAGTTTGATTTTGGATGTAAGCTCATTATTACTGTAGTTTATCTTACAGTTAACTATTTTGGAGTTTTTAAAGGAACAAGAGGGTGATATAGAACATTACTATTTCTGTTGGTAGTTCTAATGTTCAGTCTTCAAGTTATATATGTTTATAGAACTGACATCTTTGAAAGACTTAGTGACAAGAAGTTTAGAAAGCAATGTATCTTGGATTTTTTTTTTTTTTTTTTTTTGGTGGTGCTGGGGATTGAACCCAGGACCTTGTGCATTTGAGGCAAGCACTCTACCAACTGAGCTATATCCCCAGCCCTCTATCTTGGAAAATTTTTATATGGACACTTTTAAATTTGTTAGTATATTTGAAATTTAATTATCACATGGTTTAGTTTACCCTCTCATATGGTTTTACATGTATGTCTACACTATAAAATATCTACAGAGAATCTGGCATTTCCCAAGTAAACTTCATTGCCAACTACCTACCCAGCTAGCAATTTAATTTGACTTTCTAAGTATATGTCTAAAATGTCTATAGCCTTGCATATCAGTAGATACAGCCATCCTCTTCCAAAAGGGACAGGGCAACCATTCAATTCTAAATCCATTTTATTTAGAACATGAACTGAAGGACAAATAAGGATCTGGACTCACTCTTAAAACTTATGGAATAATTATCTCTCATATGTGTCTGTACAATGATGGTGTGGGGTCAGTAGGTCATGTAGGGATGAGTTCACTCTGTACCAATTACACAAGGTTAAGGAACAATCAACTCATATTTCAAGGAGCCCAGGGTAATATTGCTATAACATTTTCTCAAAATGGACTTCTCTTTGCCTGAGAAGAGTAAAATAATATAGCATAAGTGTCTTGGTCAGCTTTCTTCATTGCTGTTACTAAAGGACCTGAGCAAAACAATTGTAGGGGAGGAAAAGTTTATTTGGAGGCTTACAGTTTCAATCTATAGATACCAGGTTCCATTCCTTGGGGCTCAAGGTGAAAGAGTGTGACAGAGGGAAACAGTTCACGTGCTGATCATGAAGCAGAGAGACTCCACGCTCCAGATACAAAATATTTACTCCATACCCACACTTCCCAATAAACCACTTCCTCTGGCCACATCCCACCTGCCTTCAGTTATCATTCAATTAATCCCATCAGGGATTAATTAACTGATTAGGTTAAGGCTATAACCCAATAATTTCTCCTCCAAAGTTTCTTTCATTGTCTCACATGTGAGCTTTTGGGGGACACCTCACTTCCAAATCTTAACAGTAAGTTAGCTAAGGAAATGAATACGAGCCTATGAGCCTTGAGAGAAATCAGGTCATCTTTTTAGATATCAGGTAGTATGCTCTTATGAAAGGTAATATGATTTTCTTGCTTCTGAGTCGTATGCTTGCCAGACTTTTGTGGCATTTATATTTCTGGTAAGCCTAATGCATACATCTGGTCATGGTCAACTGCAGACTCTTAATCACCTGGCAAGAACGGGACTCTGGTGGGTAAGTGAGCTGAGTTAGAAGGCCAGAGAAATTCACTAGTCAATGGATTATCTGTTAGCAATTCAACCTCATTCCCATCCCCTCTGTATCACCTTCCTGGGAAAACTCTGGAAATAAAATTCTCAAAATCTCTTTCTGAGTTAGATTCTGTCAAATGATAGACATGTACATGAAATTTGAAATTTTCAGAAAGGGAAAGCCATAGTGCTCCAGTGGCAGCTTAGGTCATTTATGGTGGCTTCCTTTGGTGTCTGGGGTCCCTCTGGGAGTTACCAGCTTTGGTGCTACAGGTGGTTGATGATCACGGGTGGAAGCTCTCCTTCACTTCCTTATGTCTTCAAAGCTGCAGTCCTGACCTTTGCTGTCTCACACCTTCCAGGGATAGTGTAAGCTGCTAATAGACTGTACTAGATGTACTTCTGTTTGCAACCATATCGAGTGGCTTCTATTTTCTTAACTAAATCCTGACTTACCTCAACTGATAGGCTAATTTTAAAAAAAAATTATAATTTGTATTCCTTCTACAATCAAATGGCTACCTATTCTGCTAAGGTTCAAAGAAACTGCTGACCTTCATGACTGAACCCACACCAAGATCATTTATATGAATCAGTAGTTGAAGTGGAGGGATGGACCATGCTGCCATAAATTTCACTTTATGTCTACAGACACAAGCTGGCCACCTTCTATGCTGACATTTTACAACAGATTTCAGAACACTGATTTATGTGCCCATTATAGTATCTGCCTTAGCAGAGAAATGAGAAATTATCTGCAGGGCAATTACTTATATTTAAATTTTGAGGATGGCAAATAATCACATTGAATTGTTCCATTTCATGTTTATAAGCACCTAATTTAATAAATAGCTCCTGTCCTAATATCTGTCTGTTAATAAAGAAGTCTGGAACATGATACACATGGGTAATGCCTTTCAAAGGGAGAGGAGTTGAATTTGCACAGGAAGAGCCTCAGACCATCAGGTAGTCTGACAAAGTCTCAGCCAGCCCAATGGGGTGCTCAGGAACTAAAATTCCACCCATGAGACAAGTCTTGCATGGAGCAGAAATGATCAATACCTAGAATCCCAGTTGTGCCACGTTTTTCCTGGGAGTTAGTACAGGAAAAAAATGGTCTAGACTCAAAAGCTGAGGGTGATCTGGGAGGTGCTGGCCGTGGAGACTGTCAGATACATGTGCTCTTTGTAGCTGAATGGCAAATTCTTGAATGGAGATTCAAGAGGGCCATATTCACCTTTGTAGCCCTTTAATTTCCTATCTCACTGTGATCTCTCCCTTTCACATGTGCTACCACTATGATGCTACAAGGGTATTCAAGGGTCCCACACAAGCCAGCACCATGCTACTTGGACTTCAGTTTTCAACCTTTGACCTAAATAAACCTCTTTATAAAGAACTCAGCTTCAGGTACTTTTTTTAAAAAAATAGAATTGGAAAACAGACTAATACACTCACTTAGCATCTGCAGCAGCCTGACACCAAATGACAAAAATTTCAGCTAGAAACTTCCCTGTCATCCAATTATGATTCATGTTTTATTTAATTGAGAGCATCAGGTTGGATATAGTAGCACAAGTCTGTAATCCCACAACTATGGAGGCTGAGGCAAGAGGATGGCAAAATCAAGGTCAGCCTCAGCAATTTAGTTAGACTCTGCCTAAAAATAAAAAATAAAAGGTCTCCCGATATAGCTCAGGGTTCAATTCCCAGCACACACACACAAAAAAAAAAGTAGAAAAAAAAGTAAAAAAAAGAAAAAAGACAACAGCAACAGCTACTGAAGTTAACATGATGGAGACAAATCTCTCATTTTCTAGAGTCATGACACTACTATTTTATCTACTCCTTACACAAGAAACAGCAGAATCATCTTTAGTTTCCCACTATGTTTTCTTCTACTACTGTATATTAAATAACATTAATTATGGGAGGACTGTGTGCTAGGTAGTTTTGGGGGTACTTTTATATTTACCTTAATTTATTTATCCCTATTTTACAGCTTAAAAAAATAAAAATGCTGAAATATCAAAGCATATTCATAGTTTTACAGCCTGTAAGTGGAGTTGCAGAGATTTTAACACAAACATTCTGAGTCCAGCCCACGTAGGTGTTAGTTCATTGCTTTGCCTGATCACAATTTAACTCATACAATTCTCAAAAGACAATCTAACAAGACAGGGACTATTATTTACCTCCTTTGATAGAGGAGGAAAGCGGGGCTAAATGATTACATAATTAGCCAAGGTCCAACAGCTATGTGGAAGAGGATGAATTCACTCAGGATCAGGCATCTAGTTCAGGGATCTGTGCCTTTGGCCACTTTGTAGTGACTACAGTGTAGTTAGACATGATGCTAAGCTTCTGTCTTTAGGTTTGTATGTATTTTCTTCTTATTTATGCAAATCCTCAAACCAAGGTTTGGGCATTCCTTAGATGTATAATTTTAGCTTTTCTGTTGTCTCCATTATTCTCTTAAGGCTACACAGAAGAATAAACCTCTCTCTCTCTCTCTCTCTCTCTCTCTCTCTCTCAACCTATAACATGGCTTTGTCTTGTTAAATACCTAAAGAAGGACATTAATTGTATCTTAAAGGGCATTTCCTCATTTGCTGTGTTAGCACCCCTCACACCTCTTTGTACATCCCAATCTCTAGGAGAGCATTTCAGCATTTCAGTAACCCATGTCTCACATCTGAGCTACTGGATCAGAATCTCAGATTGGGTCTCAGGTGCTGCATTTGTATCAAGCAATCCAAGGCAATTCTTCTGTATCCAGGTAGGTACTGGTCTCCAAACTGTAGTCTGAAGAGGTTCAGGTTTCAGCAAAGGGGAGGTTTAGGGCCTTACTAAATTCCTGGCCTTGAATTTGTAATCCTCCTGCCTTATACTCCCAGGAAATGGTGTCACCCATGCTACTTCAAGTAGAGCAACTTCATATTCAGCTTGTGTATATGTTGTGGTTCACTCAATTTGACTTGTAAGAGTTCAACTGTTCATCTTTTTAAATTTATTTTTTCCACTTCCATTCTCTAACCTAATAGCTCTTATCTAGATTATCTACAACACACAAAGTTCCTAAAACTTTTCCAGCTCACCAGGATTCTTCTTTCCATTATGAAAATGATGTTTGCCTTCCATCTTTTCCTGATTCTCATAGGCAACTTAGAACCGATACAGAAATATCCTCACTTCTGTATGACATCTTCTACTTTTCTCCCAACACTGAAATCATTGCATGCAGATTCATGCAAAATGACCATATGGAAAAAATAAAAAAAACTTTGAGCATATTTTTATATATGAATATGAACTTTGTCATCTACATTAATTTTTTTGGGGGGGGAGGAATATTTAATTTTTCTTAATATAATCAAAATCTGAATGAGTTATATTTGGAAGCAGTAACCACTGTTAAAATAATGGTTTCTGCCCTTAAAGGAAAATCAGGTGTTGTTTTTCTGTGTTTAATGATTGTAAACTACACCCATAAATTTCCACCTTATTAGTCTAGGGAACTTCCTATTTCAAAACTACACTGTAATTTTTTATTTTTTTATTTTTTGGTATGGAGATTTAACCCAGGAGAGCTTAACCACTGAGCTACATCCCCAGCTCTTACATTTAATTTTGAGACAAGGTCTCAGAAGTTGCTTAGGCCTTACTAAATTGCTGGCCTTGAACTTGTAATTCTCCTGCCTCAGCCTCCAAAGTCGCTGGGATTATGGATGTGTACCACCTCACCCGGCTTGATCTGCTTTTAAGTAACTTTAATTTTGTTAATATGTGTCTTAGAAAACTGCCAGTCCCCCAAAGTCTTCTAACTTCTGAACTAGGGCCAGCCACTGCCACACTCACCCTCTTTGTGCACAGAATTCTACTCCTTTTACCTACTGTCTGTGAAGCACTGTGCTAAGTACTGCATGAGCATCATCTCAGACCATCTTTGATATGACTGTAAGTTACACATGTAATCCCTGTGTACTGATAAAGAAGCCAAGGCCTAGGGTTGTATGCTAGGAAACAAAAGCAGGGTATAAACCTCAGCACTCTGACTTTAGAAGCCAAGCACCCACCTACTGTGATGCTATTTTGCCTAATCATTTAGTGAAATAAAGTGCAAATGTTGGTTTCCCAATCCTTAGCCAACTTTCTTTGATCCTCTGTCTTTTCCCATTTCCTTCTTTCAAGGTGTGGGGGAGGAGAGCGCCCTGGTGGGGTAGGCACCAGCTGCTTTGGCAGATACACCAACGTGGCAGCTCCATGAATTATTTCAACTCTCTGAACTTCAGGCTTTCTGAAAAATGACACATTCACCCTGCACAGTTGTGAAGATTAGATGAAATAACTCATACTGATGTGCTCTACCGAGGGCCTAGTCACTGGGCATTTGGCAAATGTCAGCCTGTCTGCCTGCCTGCTTACCTTTTGAAATCTTTGTTGTTAGCTTCACAAAACAAACAGAAGACACAAAAAACCTAAGGTGCTTTTTACTCTGTTCATTCAGTGTCCATAATTGAAAATGTTCAAGGAAAGAATAGATGACTCTGACTGAGGTGCATGGAATTCAAGCCATTTGGGTGATTGGTTTAATCAATCCCTAATTCAGCTCCAGTTCCATAATTCCATGGAAAAACCACTTAATCAGAATGTGTCATTTTAGTTGTAAAGGATTTAACTACAGGTGAATTTCTTTATCTTTCTTTTTCTTTTTTTTTTTTTTTTTGGAGAGGGGGTTGCCTTCTATAGTGTCAAAAACTGAAAGGTGAGACAGAATGAGCGAATGAGCCCAACTGAGGCTTACAAAGTTGCAGTGAACAAGTGGTAGTGCATTAATTTAGTAGCTGGGATTAAAATTGATGATAATAAAGCAGAATGGAAATACATGCTTTTATCTCCATCATGGCCTGACTACCACCCAGTTTAGGATCAATAACTCATCCAAAGAAATCTATGTTGCAAGGAAATCATTTAAGTTTATTTGACTAATTTCTGTACCATTGACTAATTTCTCTATCTAAATTTTGTGTTAGGGTTGGCTTTAGTTTCCACACTGGGTAAAGACTAAATTCTCAGTGTGTAAATCCAGAAAAAGGTCATCTCTTGCTCACACAGAGCTTGGTATGTACGTTCTTGGTCAGGGATGGTTTTCCATGTGGTCTTTTCAGGGGAAAACACAGGTTCTTTTCATTTAGTAGTTTTGTCATCATCTAGGGTTTTGGGGTTTCTTTACTGGATTTTTGGCATTTCACCTACATCGGGGCAAGAGAGCATGAAGGCCACTAGTGAGGTATTTATGGACTTGAACTCAGAGCTGTTTGTATGACTTCTGCTCACATTTCATCATTCAGAATACGGCCCTGTAACCATCTTGACAGGTCCCCAGCAGAAAGGCTGGGTAATGTAGACCAGTAGTATTTACAGAAGGCAGGGGAAACAGATTTTGTTGAATACCAACAGTTTGTGCTATAAGTTATTTCCAATTTATCACCATTATAAACAACTCTGAGATGAACACTGTTTTATTTAAATCTTTGTTCACATTTCTAAACTTTAAGACATGCCTAAACATTTTGAAACTGCCCTTCTCTTGCCATTGTGTAATAGTAATCATTTCTCCATATCCTTATCAATAAATGTCCTTTTTCAGAATCTAGTCAATTAGATATGAGCATTAGTTTTTTCATCTGAAAATAACCCTGTTCAGGGTTGGTGTTATTATCAGGTTACATGATTGTGAATCTGAGTTATAAATTACAGTTGTTTTTTATATTTTTGCTATTATTTTGAGAAGGAAGTTCAGATAGACCTTGAATAGCTAACATTAATTTCAAGTTCTTTCAAAACCTTAGTCTTTTTTTTATTCTGCTGCCCTAAAATAGACACTAGTATTGCTGTATTATACGTATATATGTGACTATATGACCAATGTGATTCTGCAACCTGTACACACAGAAAAAATGAGAGATTATACCTCATTTAATTCAAATGTATGATATATCAAGATCATTTTACAATCATGTGTAACTAATAAAATAAATAAATAAAATAAAAAACCTCAGTCTTTTTATTTTGTTACCAAATTTGAAACAAAATTCTTCTTTTTTTGAAAAAGGTCCACTCTTTCCCTGACTTCCTAACAAACATCAAATCCATCCCAAAGTAAATGTGGTCAGGGCAATCTATTCAATAGGGCTTTCCTCTCTTTCAGATATCTCACAGTGCTGGGCACAGGTCATGAATCAGTGAGGACCATACATAATGTTTTCAGCCAAAAGCTGCCTTCTATTTCCTGTCCTCACCAATGTGTCCAGTCAGATTAGGGAATGGGGGTCATGTGGAGCAAGTCTGTTGGGCATTCCTCTAGCACCCAACCTTGTCCTCCTCTTCTAGATTAGTCATGAAATACTAGCAGCAGCCTGAGAGTCTGGCAGGTCACAAGTCTGTGTTACTGTTTTAAATGCAATAAAATTGGTTGCTGAGTATTGATCATCAAGGTCATCTATCACTAACATACAAATAGTATTACTATATAAAACAAGTAATAATAACTCACTACAATAGCATTTCACTGCTGCAAGGGACTTTTCACATAAAGATAGGATCTTGAGTAGGCAGATCATTAAGCACCTGGAGATGGGAAGATAACCTAGACTGGTTGGGTTGGTGTGCTTTGCCTAGTCACATGAATCCTTCATAGTAGAGAATTCTTCCCAGATGAGATCAAAAACAGAGGGAGATGTGACCACAAATGAGTAGTAGAAGATCGGAAATATGTCTGGCTTTGAAGATGAAGGAAGAGAGCTCTGAGCCAAGGACTGTGGGTGGTCTCTTAAGAGCTGGGTCTTCCACAGAGTGGAAAAGGCAAGGACACAGATTTTCCCTCAAGAAGGTATAGTGCCCTGCAGATGCCTTGAATTTAGCCCAGTGAAACCTACTGAAGGCATCTACCTGCCAGAACACAAGAAAAGAAACTGTTTGCACCACAAAATTTATGGTACTTTGTTACAGCAGCAACAGAAAGCTAATACAAACCCTCTGTTGTAAAGTCCTACCCTCTAGAGTGTCTTTCCCCTTTATCTACCATATTGTTGTTAACAAATCTACCATATTGTTGTTTTGTTCTTGAACAATAGATGGTGCTAAGCATCCATGTTTCTAGTGTTGTCTGCCAGCTACTCTAATCTAAAATAATTAGGACCATATGACAGCAGTTGAAATAGTTATTCATGAGAGTGTACAAATCACAATGTTACAGATTCAGAAAACCTACATGTGGGTAGTGAGGAAGGATAGGATGTTGGAGATTAGGTAGCTAATAATTCAAAAGTAACTACTTATTAAAAATCCAAAGAACAATGAACCTGATTTTCTGTTTGCTGTATCAAGTTGCTTACCTCTCTTAAAAATATTAACATGTGAACAGCAACTCCCCTTCAAAAACAGAGCACCCTGAAGCTACACAGGATATGAAAGTGAATTGGAAATTAGACACTACTTCAGGGGAAGGATGTTTGCAAAGGAATTTATGCTGCTTCTGTTTGTTTTTATCTTATGTGGTGTAGTGCAATGCTTACGAAAAGGTAGCAAAAGATGGCATTCATGTTTTTTTTCTTGAAAATTATTTACTACATTTCCTTACTAGTGCTGACTTTCAACAAATGCAACATTAATATTTAGCTCCTACTGGCCAAGGCTATATCTGTTTGATGATTTCTTTAATAGTGTAAAGTATGTGTATATGACTTTCATAGTTGATTATTATGATATTTGAAAGCATGGTCTGTGTTGCGTGTGTGTTTTTTTTTTAATCACAGTTCTATACTCAGTTCATTCTAATTAATAGGATGGGTGGTTGATATCTTGGAGTTGGTGATAGGTGGATAATGTAGCATTATGATACTCAAGCAAATTCATTATAAAAAAAATAAAGGAAAGATGGTACATTCTGACTGTCCAGGAAGAGATATGGTTGGAAAGATGTGGGAGCACTGGATGATCTCAATATCAATACAATCACAACTTTTATACTATGTATAAAATAGCCCAGGATACATTGTCATTTTGTGAATAAAAGCAAACACAACTCTGTAGGATGAATATCTTTCAACGGAGAATTAAGGTGGGAAATATATATCCACTCAGAAAACTGCACCTTGTAGGAACTGAACATTAAATGCTATGAAATTCTGAGACCATTCACTAGAAACAGGTAATGACAGACTGTCAGGGGGTCATCAAATAAAGTCAAGGAGACATCTCATTTCCATCTAGGTAAATGCCTTTATCTCCTCTAAGCACAGTTCAAGATTTTACCTGGAAGTTTCCTCCTTTACTCAAGGGCCAATACCAGGAAGAGTTTTTGCTCCTATATAGGTTAAAAAAAGAAGAAGAAGAAAAAGAAAAGAAAAATGGAATCAAGGGAAAAACAACGCATATGCCCAGTGATAACCTCAAGTCACTGTTTATTCTGAACATAATCATTTTCTACTGGGGCTCTTGAATTAGTGAAATTAAAGAAATGTTTACAGAAATAAAATTGTTGATTGAAAACAAGTATAAGCCATTAAAGGCCACACACTTACAAAAAGATATTCTTTAAAAATTAAAAAAAATAGCCCACTAAGCTTAATTTCTAAAGTATACTTTAGAAAGGAAGAAGCCAGAGCTATGATTTCCAATTGAGGAACGAGGAACTGGGAACACATTTAATTGCCAGCAAGGTTGCAAGTTTAAGGGCAGCTTCAGCAACTTAGTTGTTAGCACCCTCATAGGATGTGAGAGCATTGTATGATAAATCCAATGTCAGGTGCAAACTATTTCCACAACTTAATAGTAATAATGTATAAAAGTTATTCACATTGTATTTATTCCTTTCCTTGGAATGGGGTGCAGAATTGTGTGTCTTGGGGGAGGGATAGTGACAGTGGGCAGGGGTTGGGGTGCAGAGATGGATCCTATGAGTGAGACCAGAGGCTAAGAAAGCAGTTCATTTAAAAATGACATGAATGACCACCAGAGGGACTCCAAAGTTCACTCATTGATATAGTACTTTAGGCAAGAACTGTTTCATAAGAGGCGGAAGATTTGTATGTGCGATAGGAGCATCCCATGTTTATTCGTTAAATTGTAGATAAAATGCAGCTATAGGTATTAGCCATTAATTCAGAGACCGAACCTCAGCTGCAGAAAATTGAGTGTATTCAACTATCAACAGTGGGGGTAAAGATGAGCCTCTTCATTGATCTGAGGGATTTGTTAAATAGCTATGTTTGGCCTGTATTCTCTGCTAACTATTTAAGAGCCCGTCACACAGGTGCTGTTTTATTTCTCTGGATTTTTAGTGTCTCTGTTCTGCCAGAAGGTGTTGCTCTAATATAGTGAGGCTCACAGGACAAAGTAATGTGGAATGAAATATGGTAAGGCTGGGTAAAGACGTAAACTGGGTAAGTATATAGAATCCAGGCACAAAGATACCCATTATGTGGGGGAAAGAGGGCTGTACTGTAGTATGCTCCCACTATAAATAGTTCAGCAAAATGCAAACATGAAATATTTCCCTAGTGATATTTGCAGCCATATAAACAGTAGCCTTACTCTCCTTTTCATTAGCTCTCCTTTCTTAATAAAGGGACTTCTGTACTGTGAAAATTGGGCAAAATAGAATGATCTGTAACTGTTTTATAACAGAGTGTAGCATGCATGAAATAAAAACTGGAATTTAAAATCAGATTTTTTTTATTTTTTATTTTTAACAAACACAGCTTTGCTTTAATGTGTAAAATCCCATATGTTATAGAAACAAGCACAGTGGATGCACAGGGAAGACAAACTAACAAAGGATTAAGAAACTGAAAAGCAGACCTCTCTTCCAAAACTGAGGATCCTTGTGATATTGGCAAACCCAACTCAAATTGAATACTTCTTTTCAAAATGTCACACCACCATTCAAATGTTTAAACCTATTTATTATTTTTAATCAAATGACACTCTCTTTTGAATGTCTCTAAGCTGAGTTATTTTGTCATTTTATTCAAACCTAATTAATTTTACTTTCAACATTCAGACCAGGGCAACTATTTTTTTTTTTTTAAATGAAGATTTTACACCACAGGAAGCAAAGTAAATCAAGTATTTTCAATACAGGACTACAGCTTACCCCAAATTAACTCAGCAAAGGTAAACTATCAAGAATAAATCGAGGAGACAGATAATCTGTCCTTTTTCCTTTTAGAAACTAAGTATCAAACTTTATTCTTTCCATATATATGTGTATTTTATATGTCTTTATTAAACATATTTACATGTATATATACACGTATATGTGCATATGTGTACACATGTACATATGTGTGTATTCATTTATATATGTGTGTGTGTGTGTGTGTGTGTGTATTTAACTAAATTGGTAAAAACGGATCAATGGAATTTGTGAATGCCCTTTCTAACTATTTTCCAGCTTACATTTCACTTGTACTGAAAGTCTGCCCAGATGTGGTCTTGTTCAGAAAGTTTTCTCTGACTCCTGGGAGGAACATTTCAGTGCTTTACAGAGGACCTGTCTGCCATATTGCAAGCAGCGTCTTGCTATTTGTTTAATGCTGAGCACCACACCTTCGAGGTAGATATTAAGTAAATGTTTGTAGGACTGGGTTAGAATGAAATGAATTAAGACTATGTGATCCAAAAAAATGGGTCGAGTGGTTCTTTAGCAATCAGTTTTGGGTTTCCTTCTACCACCAATAGAAACAATCTTAGTAGAGCTTTGTGGAGAGTCAAAAATCCTGATCCTTAAAACAAAGCAAAACCAACTCTTCAGGGATAGAGCTGATTACAGAAGTCTCAATCAGATTTTTAAATCTTGTGCTGGGAATTAAAAGCTGCATAACAAGCGAGAAGGACTGTGTTTAAAATGACCTTCCTGATTTCTTCTTCAAAGAAGGTGAAAAGTGGGTAAGTATCATGGTTAAAAATAGATTTTAAAGTTTTGAGAATTCCATGGAAGAAACACTGCAGAAGAATGTAAAAGACATCCTGGGAATAAATGTATTTGGTTTTATCTAGATATGTGGGTGATTGGGAAGTACTTGTATTTTGAATTCAGTATAAGAATATTAGGCAAAAAGCCAGGTACGGTGGCACACGCAGGTTATCCCAGTGCTTGGGAGGCTGAGGCAGAAAGATCACAAGTTCAAAGTCAGCCTCAACAATTTAACAAGGCCCTAAGCAACTTAATGAGACCCTGTCTCAAGATAAAATATAAAAAGAGCTGGGGATGTGGTTTAGTAGGTTCAATCTCTAGTACCACCTCCACACCCCAAAAAAGCAAAACCCCTCATGAAATTGCCATAGCTTAGAGTTTAAGGAAGTTGTGAGTTTTTGGTATAATACTTTTTTCCTAAATAAAAGTCATAAATGTAATTTATTCTATAAATATTTTATCTTCTTCATTTTTCACTAAGGTATATTATTTTTCCTCCATCATATGGACAACCTTCTTTACATCATCATTTTTGATATGTATGGAAAGATTTCTGATTGATCCAAAGAAAGCTCTGATCCAATTACTAAGTCACAGGACATTTTAAAAGGAAATGTTTGTGCTTATTTCAGAAATAACTATTTTCTCTTTTATATGGAGTTAAAAATTAGTGTATAATCTCGTAACAGCATTCACTGATCCAAAAAAGAAATTTAATAGTAAATTTGATTCTATCTGTGAAAGAGCAACTTGCTTATTTTAAGGTTTTTCTTTCCCAACTATTTCTAGGCCCTTAAATTGTGGTGAGCAGATAATCTGAATGATAAGTAAGTACCAATGCCCTCAATGTGGACATTGGATCCTTTCTGTAAAGTAGCAGCCAATGGAACACGGTTTCTAACAAGTGGCTACATCTTTGGTAGGACATTGATCTGGGGCGTTTATTTATTTAAGGAAGAACTCTTTTCAGTAATTAAGATTGTGATGTGATCTGGAAGAATTTCATACACTAACCATACACTAATTTGTTTAAGTGAAAAGCAGGCAAAGCTGCATTAACTTTATGTCAGGCAGGCATGCTCTACTTATTTAAAAAAAAAAAAAAACTACTTTGCAATGCTTCCTATGTGCCAGGCACTGTTTCAGCTACTTGCAAAACATACATGAACCAAATGGATAAGGACCCCTGCCTCTGTGGAGCTTACATTCTAGCAGAGGGTTCAGGGACAGAAGCCCTTGAGGTTAGAGCTTGTGTGCAAGGGAAAGGGGGGTGGGGCAAGAAACAGGATAAAAGCCCTTGAAAAGTCCAGATATGGATACGGGCAATTATCTTAGATGAGAAAAATAACAGCCTATTAATATGCTAGAGGGATGATCCAATAGAGACAGAAAATGCAATGATTAAAGGAGGGAGGAGAACTATGGGCAAGGTATGACTCAGTTTCCAGGAATGGTGGGGTGAGACTGTGTACAGTTCATCACACTACTTACATCAGCAAACAATTTGATACTTATGAATTGTTTACTTCTAGACTATTCCATTTAATATTTTCAGACAGCGGTTGACTGAAACTGCAAAAATTGAAACTACAGATAAGGGGGACAACTCTACATTGTTTCTTTTGATCCTCAAAATGACTCTGAAATAAGGGCACCAGAGGTACTATTATTTTCACTTTACAAATGATACATCACACACCCAGTGGAAGATTAGAGAAGGTCTACTGATCTTTATGTTTCCAATATGTTCTACTGATTTATATAAAAGTAGATACTTCATCTGAATGGATGGTTCAATGCCATGATTACCACCATTTTTTTCTTCCTTTGGTGTAGCATAGCAGATAATTTTTGAGCTCTGAGTCCCAAAGACCCTTTAAATTCCTGTCCTGTCTCATATGTTACCTTCTTCTAGTTGCCACAGATGGATGATTCATTGTCTTATTGAAACCGAATCATCCACTTGGACCTTGGACACTTGGGCCCTGCTAGCCTATTCAAGGACATCACTGTAGAAGTTCTCCCCTCTCCCTTAATTATTGCATTTTCTGTCTTTATTGGATCATCCCTCTAGCATGTTAATAGGCTATTATTTTTCTCATCTAAGATAATATTTTCATATTTCATGACCCATATCTCCTGTGATCAGAATGCCATTCATTTGCTCTTCTGTTATTACTCCCCTGAAAGAGTTGTTTACACCTACTTTCCTCAACTTATTTCTTTCTATCCTCCATATTTCCAGTTGATCTGGATGAAAACCTTAGGGTTATCTGGAATTATTTCTTCCACAGTCTTTATCTAACCTGGCAGAAAATCCTATTGGCTCTACCTTCAAAATTATGCAGAATCCAAACACTTCTTACCGTCTCTGGGTCCACTACACTGGTCCAAGTTGCCATCATCTCTCATCTGCATTACCAAATAGCTCCCTAAATGGGCCTGTTTGCTGGTTCCATATATGCTCAGTGCAGCTGCCAGAAGGATCCTTTTCAAAAAATAGACCAGATCAAAACAACCTTGTGGCTCTTGTTTGCTGAGAAGTGAAGTCCTTACTATTCTAATTATGGAATAACAAAATACAAATCAATTTTAAAGATACACTAAAAAATTGTTACTGTTTTAGTGACGCAGTCTGGCTGGGCACAAAATCACGAGCCACTCAAGCAGGAACAAACTTTATTTCCAAAACTCCCATGAATGCCACACACTCGGCCTTCTCCCAGGACACACTATACCAACAGGAAATCCCTCCTCCGGAATTCCCTCCTACCGCACTTCCCCAACCAATGGGAACTCTCGGGGAGTCCCACAGAGCTCCAAAGTAGCAGGCTGAGGCCGACAGCAGGGGTCTAATCTCCAATTGAATGCACATCTTAACATAATCATTATCATCTCAATGGCTTGCTGGCGTCACCTTTCAACCAAAAATGCCATGCTTCATTCCTACTTGGCTATGGCTCTCAGCATTTTAGATGTAATATTTAGCTCTGCACAGCAATAATGTATGGCTTCAATTCAGAGTGAATTTCCAAAATAGTTTCCGAACAGTTCTCTTCTGTGGTTTCCCTCCAGGAGAAAAATCTTTTTTTGATGTGCTTAACAACTATATTAATCATCACTGTGACAAACATGAGAGTAGTAACAAATTGAATGTCTTCAGAAACATTCAATAAATATTAAGAAAGGAGACTTGTCCCTTGTTCTAATGTAGTTCATGCCTCCCTTCTTCGAGCATGTCTATGCCCTTTCTTTTCTTTTTGCCTGATTATATTAAAGAAATGCTATGACTTAAAAGCATATCTAAGGAGGGAGGGGTGTGCAGAATCTGAGCCCTAGAAATGATGACAGCTTTTCCAAGAGATGGCCTTTGACCTCCTCCTTATCAAGAGTTCCTGTGATGTGTGTGGTGGCTTCCACCATTTCAGGTGCACTGAACTCTCCCAAACGGTCATTAGGGCATGGTCTCCACAGATCTGGTTATTTTCAAGGGAGACTTGCATGATCCACACACCAGAATTTGTCACAGAAAAATTAACACACAGCTTTTGCTGATGGGCAGACAGGCAGACAAGGGGAGAATTGACAGGGTAGGTTTAATAATAGATGGCTATAAAGTGATAGAGAAGATTGATGGAAGGACTGTGGGATAGCCCTCCCCACCCCCAGTATTCTTTACTTCCTTTGTTAATTGATGTTGTAGGACTTGTAGTTATTTCTTACAGCAGAACATGAAATTTCTTATTCCAAGTACAACCTATATTTTGCTTGCCTTCTTTCCTTTCATCCATGTCTCCTTCCTTCCTTTCTTCTTTCCTCCTCTTTTCTATTCTTTCTCAGATGCTGTTTTTTTTCTTTTTTTTTTTTTTTGCATAATGAGACCTTTTAAGGAAACTGTAATCAGTCCTTCCTTGAACCTTACCCCCCCCCCCAAATAGGATAAATCTAAAGTTCTAGAAAGTTGATCTTTCCTACAGTTCTGTTAGAAAGGGATTTCCATCATCTGTTAGCCTCCTCATGTGAGCATTCAGGGTCCTGTGTACAACCGCAGAGATAAGAACCATGAGTTATGCTATAGAGTTGACTCTGCCCATGATCATGGCCCACGGAGCAGCCATGTGAGCAAAAATCTATCATTTTCCTTTTCTTCTGAATACCAGGCATCAGAGTCTAAAAAAGGTAGAAAATCTTATTGGATTCTCTTAATTTACTGAGAAGATATATCCAAGGAAGGCTATGTGGATTTGAAGCAATGAAAATCAGGTTCATTTTTCTCATGGAACTATAAAATGCAGCTGCCTTCCCATCCATCATCCATATTTCTAGCCTTCTGTGCACAATACCAAAGCCCTTAGCTCTGTGATAACTGTTTACCTGCCTTCCTCTCTAGACTGTAAGTTCTTAAAGAGTAAGTTATCCTGGTTACTTTGAATTCCCAGGGCTTACATAGTGTGGATCACATAATATGTAGGGAGTAAATGTTTCAGCAATGAATGAATGAGTTACTTTAGAAAATATTGTTACTGAATTCTGTTAAATTTAAGCCATACAATCTATGACTGTGTCCTGGGACTGCATACTCTCATTGCTTTTTTGGTGGATTGGCTCAGAAAACTCTATAGTCTTTAGTAAACGGTGTTATATGAAAGGTACAAAGTGCAGACAAATTCACATCAGTCCAGCTTGCACAAAACCGTAATGCTTGGCCACTAAACATAGTGAAAAATCCAGAAACAAAATTACATGGGATGTAACCATTTTCAAATTGTTTTCACTTATAAGGAAAAGTACTTATGTTCATGTGTCTATCAATATGAAAGACATATTCCTGCATAAACACTGCAATTTTGATCTCCTGTCCTTTGTTTTAAATTGTAATTTTGATCTCTTGTCCTTTATTTTACTTTGGGGAGATACTGGGGATTAAACCCAGAGGCACTTAAACAGTGAGCCACACCTCCAGCCCTTTTTTTTGGTTATTTTTTTTAAGACAGGATCTCACTAAGTTGCTTAAGGCTTCATTAAGTTGCTGAGGCTGGCCTCAAATTTGTGATCCTCCTGCTTCAGCTTTCTGAGCTGCTGGGATTACAGGCATAGGCCACCATGCCTAGCTCTTATCCTTCAATTTAAATAAGGAAAAACAAAGTTAGAACTATTTATTAATAAAATTCTTCCTGGAATTGTCAGTTGTGTTTGATGCCAAGGACATGTCATTCTGGTCATGGAGACCAACTAATAAAACAAAGAAATGAAAATAAACTAAGTATTCATCAACTGATGAGTGGATTAGGAAAATGTGGTGCATATATACAATGGAATACTATTCAGGCATAAAAAGAATGAAGTTCTATCACTTGCAACAATAAGGATGGAAGTAGAGATTGTGTTAGGTGAAATAAGCCAGATGCAGGGAAACAAGTACTGCCTGATCCGACTCATGTGAAATCTAAAAACATTGACCTCATGGAAGTTGAGAGTAGAATGGTGGTTACCAGAGGCTGGCGAGGTTAAGGCAGTAGGAGGGATGGGGAAGATTGATCGATGGGTACTAGAGACAGGAGTAAGAAGTTCTGCTGGGCCATTGTACAGTGGGGTGACTGTAGATAGCTATATTGTACTATATATTTCAAAAAGTCAGAGGAAAGGATTTTGAAAGTTTTCACCCCCCCCCCCAAAATGATCAGAGCTTGAGGAAATAGACAAGTGGATTTAAATGTTACATAGTGGGTCCATGTTTTGAAACATTACCTGGTACCCCATTAACATGTACATTTTAAAATGTCTATATATTATCAATTAAATAAAAGTTTTTTTAAAAAGCCTAATATAACACAGAACAGGTGTGATTCAGGGGAGTTTGTCACGTCTTTGTGTCCTGCAGGTTTGCAAAGAGTCACTACATGAACACCTTCTAAAATCACAGCCTGCTGGAGGGAGCTGGTGGATGAGAACTAGTGGAATGGCTGTACCTTTTTAAAATTCTTATCATCAAGTAGCAGTATTTGGGTCCAGAGGAGGGGACAAGACAATCCAGCACTAATTGACAGCAGGCTCACAGAGCACACACAATAAGCTCATCAACTGGCCCATTACTTTGTTCCTGACCTCAGCAACGGAGGGTTGATCTGACTGTCCGCCATGTTCAGAGCATGGTGGGGGGGCTCCACTTTCACAGCAAGGCAGGGGGGCTGGGGGGATCCATTGCTGGCCATATAAAGAATAAAAGTAATGAGGGTAGAATTTTAAAAGAGAATATACTATAAACTGTTACTTCCTCTGCTTTTGATAGAGGGCTTTGTTTATTTATCACCCCTCTCCAAACAAAACAAACCCAAGCACATGAGGATAAGGATAGGATGGAAATCTTCTATAAACAGTGCAGCTTTTCTTGAACTTCAGGATGTCAGAAGCAACCTAGGTCTTCATGCCAAAGTCGGCGCTTATGCCTGACTTACAAAACTTAGAGAAGACCCTAATTTATGCAATGCAGATTGTAAGATTAATTAAAGGATGACAAATCAGGTAACCTGGCACAATTCATCCTGGAGAGTAGCTTCATAGGTCTAAATTGAAATCCTATCACATGATTCAAAATTAACCATGGATAGGTGGAAAATGTTCAAGATCTGTTATATGATGTGGTGACTCAAGTTAATAATTTATTGTGTTCTTGAAAATGGTAGGAGAGTGGATATAAAGCATTCTCACCACAAAAATGCTAACTCTGTGAGGTATTGCCTGTATTAATTAGCTGGACTTAGTCATTGCACAGTGTACATGTACTTCAAACTGTCATGCTGTACACAGAAAATACATACTCTTGAATCTGCCAATTTAAAATAAAAGTTCAGTTGGGCATGGTGGGGCACACCTGTAATCCCAGAGACTCAAGAGACTGAGGCAGGAGGAGCATGAGTTCAAAGCCAGTCTCAGCAATTTAGAAAGGCCCTAAAGAACTCAGTGAGACCCTGTCTCTAAATAAAAATAAATAAATAAATAAATAAGAGCTTGGGATGTGGCTCAGTGGTTAAGTACCCCTGGGTTTAATCCCTGGTACTACTACTACTATTACTAAAAATAAAATAATAACAATAATAATAAAAGAAAAGTTAAAAATCAGCCAATAATTTCCTTTCTTTCTCCTCCCTTCTTCAGTCTTGACATAGCAGCTACAGTGTGTGAACACTGTATATAAACCCATCCTTTCCCAGGACAAATCAGTCTTCCAGTGTCTTTTACATGAGAAGTAGGTCAAACTCTCCTGGTAACATGATTCCCCTAGAACCTTAGAGTCAGTGAGACAGCTAAGGGAACTAAATGAACTCTGAGTAAAGCCCCACCTGCAGACACAGAGGTTTGTCGAATTTGGCAGTAGCATTCAGTTATAGCCAACTTCTGCCTGGTCATGTGAGTGGGGAATATTAAGTATTCAGATTAGATTTTTTTCCACTCAAAACCCTTCATCATAGAAAATAGACTGGAGTTTAGAAGCCTGGGCCCAAGTAGCTACCATAATAAAAAAATATCTTTACATCTTTTTATTCTTATTTCATGAGAATTGTTTTCAAGTCTATTATATACCTAATGGCATTTTCAGTGTCATTAAACAGACAAATGGATTTCTTTACTCTTATATATGGCTTGCAAATGCAGCTTAAGTCCATTCTTACAACCAAATGGTTCCACCTACACCCAAAAGCAGAGCCTTGGACAAGAACTGGGCAGCAAGTAGTTCTTTGAAAGGTGAGAAAGGAGGAGCACAGCAAGATGGTGGTTGAGTGAGATCCTCCAGCAATCATCCCCTCACAGACACACCAAGTTGAACAGCTATTCACATATCAAACGACTTCACAAGAGCTAAAGAAATCAGGTGAGAGAACATAGTGCCTGCTTTTAGTATTGACAAAAGACTTTTGAAGAAGGCAGGAATGAAGGAGTTGTCCTTGTCATCTCTCCCTCTCCCCCCAACTCTCTGCAGCCCCGCTCCCAGGGAGATACTTCCCACTGGGAGAAGAAGAATTAAGGCCAGCCCTTAGGCTTGCAACCCAATACCAGGCTTGCTAAGGGTAACCCAGTACTTAGCAAAGCCCCATGACCCCTATTACCCATCTGGAACTACAAATTAAGTTGCTGGAACTGTGGTAGGCTATGTGGCTGACTGCGACTACCACCCCTTCTCCAATTTTGGTTAGCAGAGCAGAGAACAGGACTCCACCTGCTGGCAAGCAGGTCATGAAAACTAGCACAGGACTTTGTCTGGGAGCCCAGCGTCAGTGAGACCCAGCATCCAGGAAACACTGAGGTCCTCATAAACAGGCCAGAATTCATAGACCCTCTATATTTGCTTTGGCATCAGGTAGAAACTTGTGTACTGGTGAGACAGATCCACATTTTGGCTGCATCAGAAAGAGTCTCCACCCCCCTGTCCTTCAACCTACTACTGCCAGCTGTGGCATAGGCCTTTGTGCATCCCTCATACTGCTCAGGTCCGTATGGCTATGAGACTCTGGCCAATGGACTGCCTTCACTACTCTTTAGGCAGTGGATATGATATGGGGGTAAGACAGGGTAGTAACATAAGACTTTTCCCTGGAACTTGGTGCTAGACCAAGTTCCTAACCTAACAATTGGCAGATCCTAAATACCTCCCATCCCCAAGCCTACCCTCAAATGGAGCCTCTGGAACATCTCCAATGCTGGGGTAAGACATGCAGCCCAAGATTATTGGACTTTTATTCCAGAGAGGATAGCCTGTGGCTAGCTGGCAGTGGTCTTAGGCCATGAGTCCATCTTAACAATAGGTAATCCATAGAAGCATGGGCCATGATCCTAATGTAGCATTGTATTGGTCTAGGTGGGCTGTTGGCTCAGGGTGTGACACAATTTGGTGGCATTTGTGACCACAAGTGTGACATAGGAGCTTGAGGCTGGTCTGTCCATGGTAACTGTCCAGAGCCTGTAGTGTCTGTGGATGAAACCTCAGGGAATATCTTGGCCCCAGGGGACAGACTATTCTGACAAAGTACTCTTCTGTGTCTTTCTGAATACATACCAATAGTATATTTGGGATAAATGTGGGCTTATATTGCCCTCTAGTACTGAAATAGTGACAAACACCCAACTCCTGGCAATTGATACTGCAATGGATCTGTCTAAATAAAAATTATTAAAATAACCCATATCTTCAACTAGTTTATGCCCTTCTATATATCCCTTAGGGACTCTCCTGGAATGCAGAAAATTTCAAAACCAGAAGCCATGAAACAATAAAAATAAGGCATTTGGTCAAGGTAAAAATGGGGTTGGTAATGAGAAGAATGGCAACACAAAGACAGAGAAGGGTTAAGAGACGGATGGCAAGTCTCTAGTAAACTTCTGCATCTTTGGCAGTGTCTTAGGTCAGTTTCTGCAAATTAGACTATGAGATGGAGATGTGTTTGCAGGATAGTTCTCTAAGGAATTAATCACAAGGGAGAAGGGGAATCAGGGTTAGGCAGAGATAGAGTCTGAACTCCAATGCAACAGAGCCCCATCTAATCTAATGGGCATTTTCCAGTAGGGTGGCCCCTTACAGTTATGTGTAAGTGTAGGCTAGCCCTTATAGGCAGGCTGCTTCCAGGAAGCTGTATCATATTGGGCAGAGGTGGCTCAGTTAGGCCAAATGATTCATGGAGAGAGTCTAAATTATCAGATATCAGCAGCCAAAACTCACAGGATGGAATGAGGAGATGAGAACTTTAGTTCTGAAAGGAAAAGCTGAGCACCCAACCCTTGTTTCTACAATGTGAAGTGACAAAATCTCACTTTCTGGTATGTAGGTCCTTCTTGTTTTTAAACGGTGCTTTCATTTCTGTGAAGCTCAGCACATGGCCATTTATGAATTTCCCCCTAAGATTTCTGTCTCAGTTTTTGCATATGTATTCACAAAATAACCTCCTTTCCCTTGTATTAAAGTTGTTTGAATTTCTTACTGAAACATGGGAAGAGAATTCATTCTTTGGAGCATTAAGGAGAAGAGCACGAACATTAAAGGATTCATGTTGGAAGAACACAATTAGTACAATTAGCTTTAATATTCATAGACCCACTAATGTTAAATCAATACTGAACCTTCTTATTTATGAATGAATTCACCGAAATGTATGAATCTTGAAACTAAATAACGAATATTGATTCAGAACGAGGTTTGGATTCATTTCTATGAGTAAAAGAGAAAAGTTGCCAAGGCCTAGAAGATACATAGACAGACATGACAAACTTCAGGGGAAGTCTATAATTGTGCCTTACTGATATAAGGATGATGGTTGGAGCAGGAAGACCCGGTTGTGACATCTGCCACTTCCTGGCTCTGCTGCCTTATTCCCTTAGGCAAGTCCCTTAACCAGTCAGAAATCTCCATTCTTTGGTCCTAAAATGAAGATTGTATGCTCAACCCAAAGGGCTGTTGTAAAAACCAAGTGGAATCACCTAGGAGTCTCCTGTGGCAGTGCTTGGTATATAGGAGCCAATCTGTACGGGACAGCCATTGTTTTATGTTTATTACAGTCCAGTCCTCACCGGCTGCCTGAAATTCCACTTAGTTCCCCCTGCAATGGAATATAATGAAGACTTATGGATATGAGTCTTTCTTATCCTGCAACAATATTCCAGGGACTTGAGAGCTGATCCAGGAATATGCAAGGGAGAAAAACCTAAGACCAAGATAGAATCCTTAGCCAGAGCCAAGGATTGACTAGGATTCCTATTAAATCAATGCAGGTCCTGGGATTTTCCTGCCAGTGTGTCATTCTCTTACCAGGAGATCAGACAGAAGGCCTCTGCCCAAAACTCAGCTCTAGGAGGATTTGGTTGGTTTACCATCACTAATGGCATGTGGTAGGTACTCAGTACGTGTTGGGTCTCCCTTCTGTCCTTTGGTCCAGGAATATCTCTCAAACTCCTCAGAGTCCCAGGATGATTGTACTTGAACTCAACTGCAGTTCCTCAAAGCCCTATATCAATGATTGATGGAAATTCCATACATTGTTGGCTTCTAGTTTTCTGGCGGGGGCCCTTCAGGTGCTAAATATTACAGTCCTTCGTCAGTGTTGGATCTCAAGAAGGGTACACTTCTGACACAAGTTCAGCTCCAGGGAACAATATTTCTGGCTTTAGGTCAGTGTGTAACAAAAACTGTAAACCCCCAAGCAGAATGTGGTGGCAAATGCCGGCACTCTGGGGGGCCATTTCAGGGGCCTGCACTTCAAGTCTGCAGTCTCCAAGCACAAAAAAAATAATCCTGAATTAGATGTGTTCTTATAATCTAGGGAAGGCCTTTAAAAAATGTTGGAACAAATAGTGTCCCAAATTGGTTCCGTAATTAAGGTATGCAGAGCTCGGCTTCAAAGATCCCTTACGTCTGTTTTAAGGGATGCTGTTAGTGAGCAGATAATTGTGTATAGTAGCTGTAGAGCCATTAGAGGAGCTTAATCTATACAGAAAGCTTTGGATATTAGGAGCTTCTGGGACATTGCTTCTACAATAATGTCTCATCTGCAGATATTACCCCAAATGTGCACTTTTCCCCATTATATTTTATTTTTTAAAGCCAGAGAGTTTGCATTTGGGTACAATTTTGTAACAGGATGAATAGGTACCCAAAAGATATTTTGATAGCTATGAAAGGTAAAAACATAATGAGAAAACTAATAAAGATTTCAAGGATACAATTCTCATGACCTGTTAAACTTGTGTGTGGGGTGGAGAAGCAGAACTGGGATGGCCCCAGAGAGGGAACATTATATTTTGTTTGGAGTCAACGAGAGGGCCAGACAAGGTTTTAGCCACTTTATCTTATCCTTGCTGAGTGAGGATAGCAGGAGTTTCGAAATTCAAAATGAGCCTGGGAGTTTGGTTTTCCCTAAGGGTTTTGGTAGAGAACAGATTAAAAATGAGACTGTGGCTAGGAAAAAAATATTGAGGGCAACTATTTCTTCTGGCTAGTCAGCATCCACCCTGTATCTGCTAAAAATATTCTCCCTGATTTGTAATATGTATGCTCCTAGTAAGTAATAATTTTCAAACAACCAAAGAGTAAAATCAAATGACTGTAAGTAGTGACAGGGTTAATAAGAAAAAGAATCCAAATTACTTGCTCAGTCACTGTAAATTGTAAAGGGATTTTATTATTATTATTATTATTATTATTATTATTATTATTTTAATGTCTACTCGTGTTCAAGTCACCCCCTCCCCGTGCACACAACTCTTTTGACTTTTATAGTCTCATGTCCTGCATAATGGACCACATACAAAGTCTTGGTTTAAAAATCCCTCCTTTCAGTCTTTTGCAATATGTATAAAGCCTTGTTTTTTTAACACACTGTGAGAAGGGCTTAGTAAAACAAAGGGTATCATAATTTAATATTTTAAGATTATTGATTCAATAAATTAACAATAATTTCCATGAAGGTTAGGGACCCTGGTGCCATAAAAGTTTATTTATTCCTACTTTAACTAGCATTGATTAGAGTATTCAAATTGTCCCAGTGCTCTGTAATCACTCTTTCTAGGTGAAATGCCCTCCACTGTGCAGAAGATGGTAAAATAAACATTCAACCAGGAGTGACAATGGCTCCTTTAAAAATCAGAAACACTAGATTTTTCTCTTCAGAAGGGAAGGAGTCATTCAGATAAGTGCTTCTAATACAGGCTGTGTGCATAGTGGAGCCTGCCCCCTAGAATATTTCCGGGACAGAGTTTGAAGAGGCTATTGTGATAGTGAGCAAACAGGATCTAAACGGTGATGTATCTATCCCATACCTTGAACAAGCACATGTTTTTGCTGGTTTTGTTTGGGCTAAGGTTATCATTATATAGTGCATTTCAGAACTGGCTGGATCACACACACACACACACACACACACACACACACACACACACACACACACACATACACGCTTGCTTCTGTGCTCTTATTCCTCAAATGGTGACTAGGACTCTCAAGGTGACTTGGCAGAGGAATTGTTAAACTGCTAATGACTTGAACAAACAGGTACTGGTTTTTATTCCATAGCCACAGGGCAGATTAGTTTGAAGTAACTATCTGAAGAGGTGAGAACAAAGGACCACGTGGGGACTTCCATTGGGGTCTCCTCTGTCCTCAGGACCAATCCCCCTCCATGGCAAACCAACCTGAAAGCTTTGTCTTTTGCTTTCATGTATTCACCCACATTCTTCACCTCCTTTCTTTGACATCTGGGTAACATGTTTTATTTTTGAGCTCTAATGCTGTATTTTCCGATGTGATTGCTTTTCTACTACCAAGAAATCTCCATGCTGAAATATAATTTAGAACCAGGCATTTGCAGTAATTAATGAAATGAAATAAAAGACAATAAACCTCTTAGTAACCAAAGGCTTATGATTTACATAGGTTTTAAATGATTGTTGGTGTTAAATTGTTTCTCAGAATGCAACTCAGGAATTTGAAGTTGTCAGATTAACTGCTGTATTTACTGGTCTGTTTGATTAGGTGAGCATAGTTTATATTCCCTCTTGGAGACCTAAATAGCAACCATTTCCTACCAAAACAGCACTGAGAACAAAGGCCCCATTCACAGGGCAGTGGGCATTGCTCTATAGGCCTTTGTATCTGAAACAACATGGTTACTAAGCACCTCTAAAAGGAAAAGGTGCAACTAATTTTTTAAATGTACATGTAACAGGCACACAAAGAATCGTCTTGCATACCAAACAAATATATTCCATCAAAAGTAAATGGAGTGTTTTTTTGTACTGCTGGCCTTCTTTCCAAGGTTGTAACAAAAAATGACTGTGGTCATTTTTGAAGGACATCAGACTACAGAAAAGCAATGTTGGCAGGCATAATCCAGTCTCATCATTTTAACTACTTGCAAACACTCAGAATTGACTCACATTTTTTTTTTTTTTTAGTCAATAACCACCTTTTTGAGAACCTTCTGTAGGTCAGGCTCTACACCGACACATAAATGAGGGGGAGGGCATAAATGCTAACAAGCCCTCTCCCTTCTCTATTCTTTTGTTCTGTAGTTCACACTGTACAGCTTGGATGATGTTGACATTGTTGATTTCAATGACCATGAGGCCAGAAGAGGGAGAGCTTCTTGGAGAAGATGAGCCCTAGCTAAGTCCTAAAGACAAAGGTGTTGGGAAAGGGTGTGGATATTCCTAGGAGAGTGATGACACTAGCAAATGTTGGGAAACACAGGTTCCATGCAGGAAACTACGGGGCTCCTGATGCTCAATACTGAGTATAGGTTAAGATTGAAAGAAGGTAGAGAGGAAGGAGATAGTTAGGTCTCCAGAGTTGCTCCTACACCATCCAAACTGCTTTGAACTTGATCCCGTAGGAGACTGAGCTGATGAAGGGTTTGGAGGGATAGAGAGGCAGACAAAACTGACCAGTCTGCACAAGCCAAACTCCAGAGTGATTTATGGGTCAGTGGTGCATTCAGGGTCCCAAAGAGCATCTCATCATACTGGTAATGTACATTTTCTTAACTTTCTTTACTTTATTGTCTCTAATGCTTGAATTCACCAGACAGCCACTCAATATTTCACTTTTCTTGGAAAGGTCATGCATCATTCTTAAGAGAAGTCATTTGTCACCCACAAAGACACACACCAATCATATATTATGAAAGGATTTTCAAAAAAATAAATACACAAAAACTCCAGCTCCTTACTGTCTGAAGAGTGGTAGCCTTGGGAATTTAAAGGAAACTCAGAACATCTCCTAGGGTAATGGGTACAATAAAAAATTATGCAATGAAAGTTTTTTAAGACTAGACATACACACACTGGATTCACCCATTTCAGCTGCCATATTCTGACTGCTACTTCTCCATCAAAATGCATGAAGAGGAAGGGATATTAGTATGAAGCAAATGATTTTATGTTTGCATATGCTGGAAAAGTAAAATACTTAACTTCTAATTCCAAACTTATCATTTGCTAGTCTAGTGGGTTGGCAGGCTAGTTATGTGCATTTGCCAAGGTCCTAAGTTTCTAACCTCTCCAGTTCAACCATTATTCTTTAATGAGGGAACTATATACAGGGTAGAATGAGACACATTAACTCAGAGTCTGAACTTGATGCAGATGTGTCCCATTGTTCTATCACTTCTGTGAAAATAGGAATCATCCTCAGTGCCTGCTAGGTGTATAGATTTCCATCCATGTCCCCTGTAAATTTTAGTTCTATGAGTCTGTTTGGGGCCCAGGAATCTATTTTTGCCAAATGTTCCAGGTGTTCTTGATCTTCATGAAATTTTGGAAAACACTGCAAAAATGACTAAGTAAATTGAGTCAAATAGCATTCTTCATTCAACTCATCATATATTATTGGATACTATAATAGAGGACTTTCAGAGCATCAAAATAATGAGGAAATAGTTGGGGTTAGTTGTTCTATAATTTTGCAAGCCACTTTGGTAGAAGGAATGACAGCAATATAAAAAGTAACTGTGCCAAATTTTTTATTGGGTCTCCAGATTATTTTACTAAAGTAAGTACTGCCAATTAGGTTAGGGTAGAAAAAAACTGTGGGTCAGGCTATAATATTTTCCTTTCATTACAAAGTGAAATAAACTTGTTATTGGTGCTTTAGTTAAGAAAAATAAATCCCTTGTTTCTTCCAAATACACTTGATTGCTGTTTAGGACAACAAAAGTCATCATTTGGGTCTGTGGCACCTGCCATGTAACTTGCTCGTCTATGCCATCGCTCCAAAGAAGCCATTAAAAAATGAAACTTATTTAAAGGCACAAAAGCATGTTTTTCACCCATGGTTTTCAAATGTTTTTGTAGAAACTGAGCATGGTTTTTCCAAACCCCAATAAAGAAACAAGTTAGGAGCAGCTATGTTTTTAGCCGAGACTGAGAGGGTGGGTGGGTATCCAGAGGAGTAGGATTTCCCACAGGGTCTCCCTGGCTCTGACCAGCACAAAGTAGCTGAAATGAGCACCTTTCTCATTCACCAGCCTCCAGGGGATATGGCACAGAGAGTCCAAGGCATCAGGATAAAAAGGAGTTGTTATAAGAAAAACAAAATTTCAGTAATGCCTGAAATACCTCCATAGAATGGGCAAAAACGAGTGTCAAAACTTTTGCCAGAATTTTTTCCCCAAAGATGATAGCCTTGGTTCATCCAGTCCACACTGTGCCTGCCATATGCTAGATGCTAATGAAAGGTTTGTTGTAGGGTGTTTTCATAGTATGCTATCATAGAGTTTTTAGTCTATACTCTTTCACCAAGAATTATTATGGTTTTTAATAGGACACAAGGGGTCTGTGGATGGAAATGAAAGAAAATGTTTCTGTTCAACTTGATAAAGCATGCATGCACTTTTAGAATAATGTCCCACCAGTCACGGTGATATCCTAACTTGGTGCGTGGGCAGCCTCTGGAGTGCAGCAAGATCGACTGGAATTAGAAGGCACAACTGTTTCTGTTTAGCTTGCTTTGCACAGTGCTGTCTGCAGGTGGGCACTCAACAAAAGCTGCCAGTCTTAGCATCCAGAGATGTGGTTGTGATCAGTCATCATATTATTAAATTATTCATCTCATATTAAGTGACCACAATTTCAACATTGGCTTCTCTTGATATATGTACAATTCATATAGACCATTGGAAGTGTATTTGGTGCGTGCTGTGATTTCATTTGCAATGCCACTCATAGTGGAAAAAATATGCCACACTTTTTTAAGCAAACAGGCTTCTTTTCACAGTGGACAGAGAATACTGTTAAACAGAGGAAACACAATATCCCTTTTCATAGCAAGAGATCAAATGTCTGCAGAAGAGTTTAATTTATACTTCTGCATGTGCCAGAGCCCAGTCTGAGACATAGCAGCATTTCAGTACTTTCAATCAGGTCATAGTTTCCACCCTGGATGACTTCATCCCTATTAAAATAGAATAAATGGAATTCCACATTATACTATGGTAGGGATTATAGGAAATTAAAAGACATATAGAGCTCAACACACTGAATAATTGTGACACTGAGCTGGGAAAATCACACTTCTGTGGCAAGTTCTTCTTGGGTGTTATTTGTTAAAAAGGTTTTGCTCCAGCTTTCCAAAAGAGTGGAAGAAAAGAATTGCTGTTATACCAGGAAGTAAATTCCAGGCTGTGCTTGCTCAGAGCTTTTACTTTTGCAAATGTATGTAAACATCAAGTTAGATCAGAGGTGTGACTTGAGTTCATTGTCCACCAGCTCTGCTGTATGGCTCTCTCTGGATCAAATTCAGTGATTTTAATGTGTTGGTGGTGGACACTCTGATGAAACTCGGTGGCTTGCAGATGACACCCATCTGATATTTGGTTTGAATATAGTTTGAGAGTTAGGAGAAGGCTTTGAAGTTAACATATGGTAACATGCTCTATGTCTACCCTAAAATGTCATCATCCTATGTGGGCTGAATCGTTTTATAGAAACTAAGGTTTGTTACTTGTTTTAAACAGAAGTCACCTAGAAGAGAAAAAGCTGTGATGGCCAAGAATAAAAGAGAGGCAGATTGTTCTCTGCAGGGATTTTTCTTTGCGACTTAGTTTTGGGGCTGACTTTTGACCCTCTTTATATGGTTCCTGTGTGTGAAGTAATTTGATGTGTTTCCTTAACAAATGAACATACACACCAGACCTGCCTGCAGTGGGTATATTACACATAAGCCTCCTATTGATGAATGATGAAAGTACAATATTTTCATTTGTTGTGCTCGCTTTACAATCACATTTGTGGCATTAAATGGCTGCAGTGTTGAGATTTGCACGCCTTTTAAAAAGAGCCCAGTGAGCAAGCCTTCCCTTTGGGAAGATTACTGCTAGAAATATGGGGGCTCTGAGAGAGAGTGAGTACAAATCCATTGCAGGTAAGCCAGCACAACTTAATCACATAATATATATTATAATATATCCCTAGGAATCCATGTTGGCTTTGAATCTGCCTACCAGACAGGCCATAAGGAGATGGAAATGGCTTACGGAGGTTTCTAGTGCCTAGAGCTGAGTGTATGCTCCTTTTCTGTTCACACATAATCAGTGAACGAGGAGGCAGCAGCTGCTCAAATGAGTTCTAGGAAGAGCAATGTACAGGTGGGAGTTTTTAAATCTTGACATGCTGATAAGATTTCAGGATGGCTTCAAAGCTTGTTAAAAAAAAATGACCTACATTGCCAGTATTTCTTTGAAAATCTTAATCTGTTGCTAAAACAGAGCAAACCAAGTTCTCTTTTGTGAACTTGAGTAAACACATTCTTCATTACCATCAAAGATTGCGGCCAGAAGAGGGAAGGACTTACTTTTGTGATTCAAGAGTCCTCCACCAGTATTCTCTACATATTTGTGGCTACAGTCATATCTTTCAAAGAACAACCCAAATCAAATACTTCTGGTAATCTTCAGGCTTTTAATGTGTGACAAAGCAGGGTAATGTGTTCAGGCATGTTAATCGGAGACTTTCTGTGGGTATAGCACAGGATCAATAGCCACACTTGCTCTTCTGGGGCACCTGCTTATGGAAGGAGTTCAGAATATCGGAGAAATAAGCATTACACAAACAGATGGAGAAACTAAAGCAATGAAAAGCTCTTGACCTGGCCAAAGTCAATAAGACTGGTCAATAGAGGAGTGGAGAGCAGAGAACTTGCATTGCTGAGCTTTCCGCTACAATATCATTTACAGCATCTGTTGCCTTTGAGTTGGTGGAAAGAGTGACTAGGGTGAGTCTTGAGGTCACAGAGACTAATGTGCTCCACCACAGAGAACAGGGTACTTCCATTTATCCAAATTACAGTTATTCTTACTCTTTGTGAATGTTTCAAATAGAAAAAACAAAATGAGTCTTAGTCTTGTTCGCGGCTTCTATGGTACTCTTAAAAATGGGAATCAAATTGAAAATGGGTTGGTGATGGAAACTGTATTTGTCAGGGATCCCCAGAGGAATAGAACCCACAGGATATGTATCTATATAGAGAGATTTATTTTAAAAAAATTGGCTCATGCAATTGTGGAGGCTTGGCAACTCTAAAATCTGCATTGTAGGCCATCAGGCTAAGACCAGAGGGAAATCTGATGCTGAGTTTAAGCTCAAAGGCAGTCTGCTGGTAGAATTCCTTCTTCTTGGGGCAGTCACTCTTTTCTATTAAGGTTTTTAACTGATTGGATGTGACCCACTCACATTATGAATAATAATCTGCTTTACTTGTAGTTTTCTGATTTAAATATTAGTCTTGTCAAAAAAAAAAAAACAGAATAATATCTGACCCAATACCTGGGTACTATGGCCAAGCCAAATTGACATGTAAAACCAACAATAACAGAAACCAAAACCAGGGTAAGTATGAGATGGGAAATTCCCTGGGGATGCTGAGTGCTAGAGACATGGACACAGCAATGGCATATACATTCCCTGGTGGCAACAGATACTTTACCTTTTTATTGATTATGATGAGAAGTTGTCTGAAAGCAATTTAGAATACATTTAACATCCAACAGAATGTAATATAATGTAATATTATGGGAAGAAGAGATGTTGGACTTTACTATCAAGAATGACCATGTACTCTCGTGTCATATAAACACATACATAAACCCATCAAGAACTAGCTCGAAATATGAAATGAGTAAACAATTTCCAGATGAAACAGATGAGTAAAAAAGTTCAAGCAAACATGAAAACATGTTCTAAAAACATCCATGAACAAATATATATTCAAGCTCCTAATATGGCACAACATCTGCTCAGTGTTAAAGATACCCTGACAACTTTGGAGATCATTGTTTAAATAAATCTCACAGGTAGATGAATGAGGGTATCTCTGTGTGCTATCTTCACTATTTTTATATGGAAGGACCTTATGCCATAACCACTATCTCACTGGGTATTAGAATGGATACTTATGAACTCTCATTTTTTCCCCTTACATACACATACAAACACACGAGGATATGAACTTGCCTTCTGTTGTGTTAACACTAAACAATCAATAGATATTTTTAAGTATCTTCTCTGTAGTAGGCCCTGTTCTAATTTCTAGGAATACAATAATGAACATGATGGTCATTATTTATCTTATGTGCAAATTGGAACTTACATTCTGGTAGCTTATATTCGGGACACAAATTCCAAAAGTAACCAGATAAATAAGTAAAATAGTTGAAATCAGTTTAAGTATTATAGAGTTAAGGGAAATAAACATAAGATAGAAGATAAGACATTAAACAGAGGGTCCAGGAAGGAAAACTTCAAGAACTTGATATTTAGTCCAAAGGCCAAAGAACAAGAGAATCCAGGCAGGAAAAAAAAAAGTGTTGAAACATAGGACCTGCTATATTAAAAACAAAATGAAACCAAAAAAATAGAGTACTAGAGTGATTGGTGCACATTGAGTCAAGAACAGGGCTAGCACAAGCTGAGACCAGGGAGGTGAACAGGATATCACAGACTATGATAAGGGCTTTGGATTCTATTCTAAGATCTCTGGTAAGATATTGAAACAGTGGAGTGATATCAGACAATATCTGTTAGCAGACAATATCAAGTTTAGCAAGATCATTATTGCTTCTATGTTGAGCATGGCTTGGTAAGGGGTAAAAATGGAAGAGGCAAGATCAATGGAACTTACAGTAGTCCATGCAATGGGATAATGGTGAGCTACCCAAGGTGGTGGAAGAGATGTAAAACAAATCAAAACAAAAAACTGATTATGTAAAACAAATTAAAAAAAAACTGGAGATGGATTTGACAAGACTCACTATTGCAATTATATAGATGTGGGGCACAAGGAAATATAAACATCAAGATGACACCTACATTTCTCACTCAATCAACTAAGAGATCAGTGATGCCATGTACTAAGGAAAAGATTTGCTTATGATGTGGGAACCAGTTTGAGGAAGAAATCAAGAATTCCATTTTGGATTTAAGATTGAGACATCTGCAAAATACACTATATTAATAAGCAATGTTGTAATTGGAATGCAGAGCTTAGAAGTGAGGCCTAGATTGGGGATAAACATTTTGGAGTCATCAGAATTAAAATGATATTTAAACCCATGGAAATGATGAGATATCAGAGAAGATGAGAGGCTTTCCATTTCAGCCTTGAGTTCCATTTAGAGATCATTTAGCAAGGGAAAAAACCAGCAAAAGAGAATGGGAAGGAGCAGCCAGTAAAGTAAAAGGAAAAATCAAAGCAGTGTCACAAAAGACAAGAAAAGAGATCCTTTCAATAAAGAGGTGCTGTCTGCCTGCTCCAGGACTGTGTTATCAGGCACAGAGAGGTGCCCATTGAAATGGGAATCATGGAGGTCACTGGTGATATGGACAAGCTGCCACACCCCTTCACTGAAAATGTTTGGAGCAGAAATCAGATTGCAGAAAATGAAAGTACAAATGAGAAGTGCAAAGATGAAGAGGACCAGATGTAAATCATTCTTTCGAGAAACTCAGATATGAAAGAGAGCAGAATTATGGGGTGATTGTAAAAAGAGATGTGATTCCATTTTTAATGGTAGATACCAAGCACATGTGTTTCCTGATAACATTGGCTTCTGATGCATAATAAACCAAGAAGCAACTCTCGAGATTGAAGAGGAGTTGGAATAAGAGCACACATTGGCAACTGAATGGCAGTTTAGAATATGACTCATATGGGAAAAACCCTATAATAAACATTCTAATATACTTTCCCCTTTCTAACTCAAAGCCATTCTGAACAGATTGTTTGAGGTTTAGTAGAATATTTCAACCCATGAAATGACTTGATGTCATTGTAGTGTAACCTTTCAGGGAAGGAGAGATCGTTACTGCGCAAGTAATTCCAACTATGGTATTTCTTAAACAGAAAATGTAAATGTCTCTTTAATTTCCTGATGCTTCTCTTCTGAATCTGGAATGTCCAGTGGATCTGCCTTAAGAGGCATAGATGACAGAAAAATCTCTTCACCCTTTGTGAAAACCAGCCCACTATGGTTTGTGGCATTCAAGACCTCAGCCCTCATGATTTCCTGTGCTGATTATAAAATAGCCTTGTAACAGATAAAATTTCAATCTCCAAACTCAGTCTCAACCCATGCAACTTTTTAAAATAAAATTGGATTGATACTGCATTTGGATAAAAGGTAAAAACCTTACAGTCAATTCAAGGTCTCCTTTACTTGTTCTGGGATGGTGTTTAAGCTCTGAAGGGATTGTGTAGTACCAAGAGGAAGGGATGGAAGTAGGCTATAGTCCTCTTAGCTGCCACTCCTGCATGCTGGGTCCTCATTGTCCTCATTGTTTGCAAAAGGTCGCTGCTGTAAACTCCTTGTCCCTTGTAGTTCCTGGGCTTTTTGTGCCATGTCTGAGCTTCTCATTCACTGATTTCCTACACATCTGGTTTGCAGCAAACTTCACGAGGATTTTTCTGGGTCAACTTCTCAGATAACTTTTGTGGATTTGGGCTAATATAGAGAGAAGGAAGGTATCTGTTCACACAGTTCCCAAATCTATCCAGAAATTTCTACCCACCCCCTCCTAAAAGTTGTTCTGTGGTCAGGGAGGTGGACAAATCAGGGGGCCCTTGCTTTAGCACTCCATCCTCAAAAGACCTGGATATGGGATTTATTTAGTTTAAGTGCAAGGTATTCTGGTAGTTTGTCTCCTTTTCCAAATCCATGGATTACAGCCTGACCTAAACTTTGTAACCTTTTAAAAGCAACTTTATTGAAATTTAATTCTAATACCCTAGAAATCACTTATTTTCAGGGTTCAATTCACTGGATTTTGGTGTGTATTTGTAGAATTCTACAACCATCACCATGATTTTTAACCTAAGCGGTTGAAACTTGCCAAAGCCAAGGGTTTGATTCTTGTTTATTTGTGTTATCTTTGCTGAGGCATTGAAATGGTATGAAAGGGGGAAAAAATGCAAGGTAAAAGAAAATGCATGTGAAGGAACCTTGACTATGTGTGAAAAATAGAAACCCAACAAGAAGTGCAGTTTTGGGGGGCTCCCCAGCCATCTTGGTGGGGGTCTTCCTTTATAGTGAAACCCCCTGTGTGGCAAGGGTGTGGACAGCTGCAAAAGCACAGTCTGGGGCTGGGGTCATGGCTCCGTAATAGAGCGCTTGCCTAGCATGTGTACAGGCACTGGGTTCGATCCTCAGCACTACGTTTTAAAAAGATGAATAAATAAAATAAAAGTATTGTTTCCATCTAGAGCTAAAAACAAACAACCCCACCACCACCATAGAGACACACTGTCACATTTGTAGAGGATTCCCACCTTTCTTTACTTTCCTTCATTCCGTCTTGTTTATAGTTATAGAATTACCTTTTACATGATTCGTCTAAATTCAGAAACTGAAGCTTCCTAGTGAAGCTACCATTGGGTCATTTTTACCACTACACATGTGTGTAATGATAGCTCCAGTTTTATCTCATATAGAATTTTTCAAAGCTCAAGTTTCCACCTGTGTTTTCTTAGATGCTCAGGTATTGCCATCATATTAGAAAAGCTTTGTGGGAAAGGTTTGTTTGGGTACCACCAGGTCAAGGGATTTCCCATAGGGCTGTAACAACAATGCTCAGTGTCACTGGTTGGGGGTTTGCAAAGTGTCAGGCACTATCAAGTTTGATACCTGTGTTGTTTCTCACAGTAAGATTTCAGGAGCTCACCAACCATGTGTGAAAGATACACCTGGAAATACAACAGGGTGTTGTTTAGCTAGGTAATTTCATGTCATGGCTCAATCTTGACAATTCACAGCAGGAAGTCTTGACCCTTCCTCTATTAAAATTCACAGGCTTTGAAAATCTGACAATAGATCTAGTTTATCTAACTTTCTTGATGATGCAAAACTGAAGACCCACAATCTTGACACAGTGTTTGACTTACCTGATCGCACATCACTCTCTACTGATCATGGACAACCAAAACAACCACCACAGGAAGAAAAACAACGAACTTTTTATGAAACTCTGGCACTTATATTTCTTAGTTTGCTTGAGAAAAGGGAATGGAGAAAGAAATGAAAAGAAATGTTGGAAAAACTGCCAGCCTAGCAATTTGCATTTTCTTAGATCCTAAGGAAACTCATGGCCAAATTCAGTTCTTTGTTTTTGTTTGTTTTGCTTTTGCCAAAGGTGAAGGCCAGTGTTGCAGGTAAAATATTTCACTCTTTGTTTTGCCAATATTTATTCCTCATGCCTGTTGTGCTTTGCTGTCATATCTCAGGGTAGAAATTCCCTTATGAGCAACATGATTAGAAATGCAATGAGGACTATTAAATACATTTGAATACAGGCAGCAGTATCGCCATGCAACTCATCTCAGGAGACTGTCCAAAGGTATTATGTGTGTGCACGAATGAATCCTGCCAATATACACTCCCTTCTCTTAGTGCCTTCTTTCATTCTTCCTTTTATGACTAGCTCCTTCAGTTTAGGCTTAGTCTTTGAGTTTTTCAGCAACCTGACTCCTAAACTTAGGCTAAGGTCAGGAAGCAAGAACAGATATAAAAAGACAAAGGAGTGAGGAAAAAGGATGGGAGAGACCAAAAGAAACTCAATTAGAAGTGTGGGGAAAACTGGGGTTCAGAAGGCTTCTTTCCTGTGGTGTTTTGGAGACAGCCTTCCTACACACAGAGCTATCCTGTCTCAGAAGTTCTGTTCCTGGCTGTCCAGCTCTCACCAATGAACATAGCTGCCAGTGTACCTGAGGTTTGAAGATTATGTATGAATATTTGCAATATGGAGACAGCCAGGATTTTATTTTTATAAGCCCCATGCAATGGAAAAATCCAGATATTAAGCTGAACACTTTTCAAGAGCAATAATAAAATAGCAATAATGGCTAACATTTATTGAGTGCTTACTGCACTTTGTGCCAGGATATAATGACCTGCTGACTTCACTACTATCTCATTTAGTCCTTGCTGAGATTATATGAGGAACGCTCTAGGATCACCTCCCTTTCACAGTGAAGGAGCAAAGGCATCCACTGTGAAGGTGAAGTATTATACCTGAGGTGACATAGTCAGGGATTATAGTGCCTCAGCTCTTCACCACCTTACCCTAACTGCTTCCACTTCAAAGCTAGCTGCTTCTCATGCTGAAGAATAAAAAAAAAAAGAAAAAAGAAAAAAAAAAGCTGAGATACTCCTCTTGTACAGAGCAAGGAGTAAAACCTCCTGGAATGGCTGGGTGTGGTGGCACACACCTGTAATCCCAGCGAAGTGGGAGTCTGAAACAGGAGGATGGAAAGTTCAAGTCCAACCTCAGCAACTTAGTGAGGCCCTAAACAACTTAGTGAGTCCCTATTTCAAACCAAAATATTAAAAAGGGTTGGGGATGTGGCTCAGTGTTCAATCCCCAGTACTCAAAACAAAACAAAATCCCACTTAATTTTCCATTTTTTCCAGACACATCGAAAGCCGTGAGAATGACAAGCTAAAATTCTCTGCTGAAGAAGCAAGAAGACCCATGATTCCACCCCATCTGCCAGTCTCTCAGGGCCCAGTGTGATACATTCATAGATCACCAGGGTGGCGCTCTCTCTCTCTCTCTCTCTCTCTCTCTCTCTCTTTTGCAATTGAAGGACTTCTCATGCCTACACTCACCCCTTTAGTAAGGTGCTAGCACAGTCACCACCCAGTCCAGAGCAGCTTCATTATTTAAAAATTGCTTCCTGGCATCAACCCACCCCCAGCAAAGTCCTAGATTTTAGTGGCTTTGGGGTGGTAAAACTGAATATGTGTCTTCCTAGAATATCACAGAAAACTTGGGGAACTGGAACTGGAAATGTGCATACCGTGCACACGTGTACTTCACCTTATAAAAGTAACCTCTTATGCGCATCAAATGGTTGCTGGCCAAGAGAAACAGAACTGGCGGGGTATCTAAGATAGATAAAACTGAGCTGATTACAATGGCAACACTTATGTTTATATAATAAAAAATGCTCAGACTACCTCAATGCTATTTCCATTCTTAATAATGTATAACATTCATGCCAAAAAAGGGCATAAATCATGAATGTTCAGCTTGACAAATTTTCACAAAATGAACACACCATTGTAACCAGTAGATTAATTTTAAAAACATCGCCATGTTCCCAGAACCCTCCGCCATTCCCTTCCCAGTCACTGTCTAATCCCAAGGTCACATAACCAGAAGATCAGTTCTGTCCATTTGTGAGCTCTGCATAGAGTCCCCTGCAATATGTCTTCTCTGTGTCCCTGCCTTCTGGATCAACATTACATGGTGTGGTTTCATATAACAATAGTTCACTTTGATTCTATAGCATTTTATTTCATAAACGTACCTCAACTTATTTACCTAGTCTGTTGGTAGATTTTCAGATGGTTCCAGATGGAGGCAGTTTTGAATAGGGTTTCTGTGAATATGCTTATTCACTTTTTTCAGTGAATACATGTTTCTTTTTTTGGGGGATCCCCATGGATATTAAAAACAGATTTCTTACCTGTTTTATACAGTGTTACAAGTGACATTTCTCCCATGCATTCCTGACTCGATTACTAAGGCAATACAAATGCATTCTTGTCTTTTTAATCTTCCCTCCTTCTGAACTTTGTTTTCCCTCTTCCTGAACTTTCTTTCTTAAAAAAAAAAAAAAAAAAAAACTGGCCTCAGATGCTGGGAAAATCTAAAATGCATAGCTCCAAGCTCATCATCTGAGGATGTAATAATGAGTGTGCTGTTGTAAATTACTTTTCATCATGCTCCTCGCTGTCCTTAAAGGTCAGGCCTTCATCCCTGGTGTGTTCTGTGGGAGTATGGGATGCATGTGACCAAAAGTAGATGAGTTTCGAACAAAATTCAAGAAGACTTCTGGTCTTCTCACAAAAGTTATCCCACCCACCACCTTGTTTCTTTTCTTTTCTTTTCTTTTTTTAAGGAAAAAGAATTTACATTTGATTCTCTGAATCTAGCTCATTTTAATATGAGCCATTTTTGTATGCAAAGTAGTGCTGACACCAGCAAGTTTTATAGTACTGATTACTATGGAAACATTTATCTATAAATATAAAATCCTTTAAAGCGTAGCCTTTTATCTTTATAGAAAAAGGCCTGTTTATGTCACTTCTAAGATTCCAGCTTTAATGTAGACATGAGCTCTTCTAATGCCAAACAAGATAACCTCAGTGTTGGAGCTATGTGAGCTTTGAAAAGTGGAATCTGTGCTAAAACTATTATTTTTTTGATAAAATATTCATAATGAAATAAAAATATTTAAAGAAGCCCACTTAAGCTTAAAACTCTAGTGTATTCAATTTCTTTTATTGAATTTCATATTGTGGATAGGTTTCATATTTTTTCTCTTCTAAGTTATTGTTTCCCATTTTTAGTGCATACATATATAGTTTTGTGTGTGAATTTGTAAACTGCAATAATGGCCAAACTGGAAGTAATTCATTTATTAACCTTTTATTTTGGCACACCGTATGGATTCTTCTTCTTAAACTTCATGGAAAATCACATATGGTGATATAGTATCTTTGTATTGCTGTCACTTATTTTCATTTTCCTCTTTTACTAAAGCATACTACTTTAAATAACTAATTTATAAATTAAAATACTGCAAAAAGAGAGGGGAGAGGTTGCCAGTTGGTTCAGGACAGAGCATTCGATGCTTTCCTGCTTCTTAGTGTGACTGGCAAATGAATTTAGACTAAATGATGGGAATAGAGAGCCATGGAGTCTCTTTCCTTCTAAGCTCATCTTTACTTGAAGAAGGTAACTTTGGTCCCTACAGTTTTTTCACCCAAATTGGCGAGTCCATGAGTTATGGGTATTGGTGGAAGAGGACATTTTTTTTCTACCTCCACAATCATATTTTACCATCATTATTTCTCAAATGTTTTCATGTCTCAAATCTCACTCTAATTCAATAATTTCAAGTTACACCAAAATAATCACAGTCCTATTAATCAAATAAACCCCTCTGAGACTCTTTAAAGTTTTCATTTACCAGCAGCATTCTCTTCTTTAAAAGTTGTAGGACACCAAATTATGTAATTGTCACGATTTAACACAGTTCCGTATCCACGTAGTTTTACACAACCCTGGAAATGCCAGGAATATGGAGGAGGAGAGAGTCGCCTGGATTTGGGAGGAAGGCCTGTTCTGCAGTCCTGCCTGCATGCCAGTTGTCACTGAAGAGTTAAAAGTGCTACGTGACAAACTCCAGAGTAGCTCCTGCCCATCCTTGCTTCAAGGGTGGGAATGAGATGCCGGAAAAGTATGGCTGTCACAAAGGACCAAATTAACTTTTTAATTATCCAATTCCTACTTATCTATCTTGATGGGATATAAATGGAGGCTAAAAAAATGTCTTTATGACACTATCAGTTCAGACATTTTAGATGTTGTCAGAACTTCAGTGCTAGATGAAGCTTCAGTCTGAAGGGAAGTAGGAGCCATTGACAGAATACAGAGGAAATCATTACAGAGACCTGGAATTGTAGACTAACAAGATTGGAAGGGGGCTTATCTATGCTGACCACCCATGTCTTAGCTAAAATTTTATAGACACCTAGAAAAAGAATCCATTTAATAGGTATTAAACAATAGGGGCCACAAAGTCAAATCTCTTTTTGGCATTCTCCTTTGATCTGTCATTTTTCTTTTCTTGGAGCAATAGGAAAGGGGATTCAGCTCTGGAATGCAAGCTTCCTACTGCCCTCAGTCGCAACACGAATGACATATGCATTTCTGTTAACTGGGTACAGACAGGACTCACTCTGGAGAAATGATGACATGAGCAATGTTCACTCACACACTCCGATCTTCATCTGGTCTCATCTTACTTTCCTCTACACACTCCTCACCCCCTGCCCCCCTTTCCCTACTCCACATGGAGATGTACCTCAGCCCCGGCTTAATCCAGCCTTGATTTCTTCTCCCTGTAACACAGAAATAATAACTTCACACACTTCACAGTATTGAGAAGGTTTCATTGAGTAACTTCTATGGTGTCTTTCGTTTCATGTTTAGCACACATTAGGGCCTCAATCATGGATGGTCTTAATTATCTCTACTAACTGCTAAAGGTGTAGTTCACCCAAGGATATTTAGAATATAAAATGGGACTTGAAGATGGGACAAGCAATTCATGGATGGGATTGGTTTCTTGGCCTTCTTCTTGATAGGTTTGGGGGCTGAGAGTAGAGGATTAAGTAACACCCATTGTTCTTCACTTGTGGATTAAAGAGTCTCATAAAAGAAACTAGCTGCTAATAGTTTGTTCCCCCAGACTTAAGCAGAAGTTTAATCCCCCAAAGTCTTAGATTAATGGTGTCAAGAGGGTAGAAACTGAATTGACTATGTTGCTGAGGAGTGGACTCTGGGAAGTAACCAGGTTAGTTTGTAAGGGTGGAGCTCCATGATTGAACTCCAGTGGCTTAAGAAGGATGGGGAGAAAGGCCACATAGACATAGAGATCTACATTCACTCTCACCATGATGTGATATTTGCAAGCAGAGATGGTGGGAGATGGGTTGTTGATGGTGACCCTCTCTGAGCCTTTGCCATGCCATTGCAGGAGACCTCCAGAGTCCAACACTGTAAGCTACATGAATCACTTTTCTCATAAAGTTAGCCTGCCTTGGGTGTTTTGTTATAATAACAAAAATTTGACGAGAACCACAAACATGAGCAATAACCACACAATCATCACAGCTACCATTGTAATACCAACAATAAAGGAGAAATACAGGGGAACATGAACATGTATAACACGGATATAATTTCAAAGCAGAGGGTCCAGGAGGTCTGCCTGATAAGTGACATTTAAGTTAGTCAAAGAAGAGGTGAAGGGGGTGGGAGAAAGCTCTTCCTGGCAGCAGACCGTGGGTGTGCCCCCTTGGGAGACCAGCCTTGGGTAAAGTGGGAGGAGGTGTCAAGAGAAGGAACTGGCCTCTGTGGGGAGACTATTCTCCTTCCTCCCCTACCCAGCCCCCATTTACTGTTTCAACTGCCAGGAACTCGAGTGTCAGGGTGGCAGGGGAAGCCACAGCACAGTGACTTTTCAGGTTGAATTGCAGGAGACTGGGGCACTTCCTTTTCTCCTCTCCAAGCAGATGACCTCTCCCCTCTTTATCTCTTGCTGCACAGACACTGCATAAAACTCAGCCTGTTACCTCTCAATATCTGCCACCCAAGCAAACCTCCCAGGCCTCTGAAGCCAAGATTGGGCCTGAACACACCTTTCAATCTCAAACCATAAGAAACCACAAGGTTGGCTAAACCTGATGTGAACCTGACTTTTAAGATTACTTTTTAACTCAACTGTAAACTGAACTTAAAAACTCTTTCAAAGAAAGCTTAGGGAACTCGTTGGAGCCAGACTTAAGCTCATGTGGTTTTTAAAAAAACTAATAATTCAGGGGGCTGGGGTTGTGACTCAGTGATAAAGTGCTTGCCTAACATGTGCGAGGCCCCTGGGTTCCATCCTCAGCCCGGCATAAAAATAAATAAATAAAATAAAGGTATTGTGTCCGACTACAACTAAAAAAAATTAAAAAATTTTAAAAACTAATAACTCAAAACTAAATCAGAACATTGAATATTTTACAACCTTGAACCTTAACAATTATTTTATTTAGTCAGAGCACCTGTCCTGAAGAAAGAATAATTGTTGTAGGGCAATTACAGAATTTTTACATTTGAGTTTATTGCAATCAGAGTCATAATAATAGACGTTTGGGAAATTTCAAATTTGTTTTCCATTTTTCTGAAGAAGTTTTTGGCATGGAGTAGGCATTTCTTGTTGTCAGAATTCTACAGCTCCTCCTGCAATTTTTAAGTACCTCCAATTTCTGTAAAAACCAGAAAAGTGAGATTCAAGTGAAAGTTAAAATATAAAAAAAGTAAAGATTTGGTTCCTTCTTGATGCTCCCCTTGCTTTAATTCATAATTGTGTTTTATTTTAGTTCTGGTAAAGGAAAAATAATTTGGGAATGTTTTACTTCTAGTCAAAAGTTTCTTTTATGTGAAGAGATGTGGAAAAACCAGATGAGATACGGCAGTGTTGTAGCATACAAAGAAAATGTAACTGAAGACAGTGAATCCATGTGAGAAAGCTGTGAGCAACAGCACAGCCTTTTGGGGTGTCGATACTACAGTGAGTCGCATCTTCCCCATACGGAGTCGATGACAGCTCATCCTACAGATCCGGTGCTTTCCCCTCAGTGCTCCATCACCTGACTGTTAACTTGACCAGAGGTTCTACACACTGAGTCCTGGGTCATTGCTTTCCCTTTTCTTCAAGCTTTAGTTGAGCTGAGCCATAATGCCTAGTGAAAACCTCTTAATTAATAATGCAACAAAGAAAGTTCCAAGTTGAGTCACTTTGCATTTCTAATTAACCTGAACTAGCTTTTGGCTTTTGAATATAAGCAGAGTTCTTTGGAATCTTTCACAAATAAGTTTGAATCAATTGCAAACAACAAACTGAGTTACATGAATACAAGCTTTCAACCCCCAAATCTCCTCCACCCCCACCCCACCTGAAGATCTACTTCAGAAGGAAAAATAACACTTTAGTCCACTGATTTTCAAAATCTTTTTATATTTTGCCATTTAGTTCTCATTGTGGTCACATGGTTCTACTACACCAGTTCTTCAGAGAAGGTCACTGAGCCTACTTGGGTGTAATGACTTTTGCATGTCACACAGCTACCAGAGGGCCAAGCCAAGACTGGGCTTATTTTTCTAACTCTGCAGTTTGTTTTCCATGGCACTATATACACAAATAACTCTAGTACAAGACCAAAAGCCTAGAAAATCTGTTCTGGAAAGCTGCTGGCATTGGTACTGGGTCCTCTATCTCTGTTGGTGTGACGGCTCCACAGCTCTTCATTCATTTGGTTGAAATTGATAATGAGGTTGGAATTAAAGTTCTTCTGACACCTTCTGAGCTACAAAGGACCAGAACTGTTAAGAACTAGTTTCTTAAAGCGTCCTCCTTCTGCACTCACTACAATATGAACCCTTGAACCTGCAACAATGACATAAGGAGTTAGATACATGGATTGGCTACAGGGTTCTGGGCAGGAGCTCTGTGGCTTCCTATCCTTGAGTCCCAGGCATCTCTGAAACATACCACCTGCTTATTCTCAGACCAAATAAGCTATCACTTTCTGATTCTCGTTTTCTCCATCTTTAAATGGAAAGTCATACTTTCTAGGTCTTTTTACACTTCAATGATGTGGTAAGCTTTAGTAAACTAATATCTATAAATGTCTTAGGTGGAACGAAGTGCTAAACAAATCTAACATTTTATACAAATATTAACACCTGTCTCCAGAATGAACAATTAAATTCAAAGCTTTTACACAGTAATCTCACGGCAATCTTTGCACCCCTATGTTAATACATTTAAAAAATGTTATAGACTTTTTTAGCATCAATTTTGTAAACTCAAAATGAAACAAAACAAAAGTTAACATGGGTATGTTTGGTCTTTGTTGTTTGTGTTTGTAAATCCAAAGTTACAATGATTACTACGTAAAGTTCTTAATCTTAGTAACATTTGGGATAACTGGAAGGAAAGTTTATGTTTCTGCTGTTATAAAGGTAGGGACATTTACATTTGACTCTGGGAGAATTATTCTGTGCATATCAATATGATGTGACGGTAACTTTTCTCGTGTAAATAGCTTAGAGGTAGTTTTGAGCCGCAGTTCTGAAGCAATCAAGAGAATGAACCATCCCTCCCCCACATACACAGATACATATTAATCCACTGGCACACTAAGGTGGTGGGGGGGCGGGGGACTCATTAACTCAATGAAATGTAAGTGAAATAAGTAATCACACTGACATTCAGTTAGTTTTGCCAGATACTTTGCCAGCATCACATCTCCATCTGAAACTAGCTACCTCAGAAAGTACAAAAAGTGTAGTTTTGAAAGGCTAAATATAATCTTGAACTCTAATTTCCATTCACCTGTCACCTCCCATTCAACTAACTTCTATAACTTCAGAGTTACACAGTCATGGGACAGGAAAATAAAAGTGCTCATGCCCTAAACATCTCACATACTCAATAAAAGTTGGTTGAGTTAAATTAAATTGAACCAAGCAGTGACCAAACAATCCAGATGGAGGCAGCCCATCCTTCAGTGGTTTCCTTTTTGTTTTTGTTGATTTTGGAGTCACTTCAGAGGAAAAAAGAACAAAGTATCCTTTTAGGATCTTATTTTTTTAAAAGTCCACTTTGGTTTATTTTAAATCAGATGTGAAATCTAGGGGGGAGCCTGAAATTATGCTTCTAATGCCTTTAACTCAACAAATGACAAATCACCTGATGAGAAATTTATCAACACCACCAAATAACAATCCTTTCTTTTTATCGTGTTTCCTCTTTCCACATCTTTCTCCTTCACTACAACACATCATTTCCAGTTTTTATAAAAACACTTCTTTCTTTTGAGGTAGTTTTAGTAGTTTGGGCTCCAATGGTAAGAGAAACAAAGAACATGTAATATTTTTTGTAAAGAAATTATCTTGAGATGAAAATGTAATAGCCCGCGTTGCTGGAATTTGTGCTGATGTAGGCTAAGAAACAAGCCAGTGAGCCTCAGTTTCCTGATTTGTAAAAAGAAGAAATTAGAATAAGGTCTGTTTGGCCTCAGCATTCAAGGAGGTTAATTTAAGATTGTGCAACCTCAAAATGCTGAAGTTCAAAAGCCTCTGGGAAAAGAATCCAGAGGAAATTCCACTTGGTGTGTGTAGCCACAGCACTCCTGGAAGAGAAAGAGAAATTGTTGGGGTATAGTTTATTATTGGAAAGGAGATTGTAGGACTTGAGAAATCTCAGAGATCTTAGTTCACATCTGAGCACAGTTTTAATTGCAAAACTTTGTGTTTTTTTTGTTAGTATGGTTTTTTTTTTTTGTATGGCCATTTGCCTCCTCTGTAATGGCAAATCTACAGTTGGCCTGAAATCTTCACTTTTCAACTGATTAGGTGGCATTGTGTGGATATAACCTTAGACCTGGCTAATTCAGATTTGCTTGATACAAACAACTGAGCTTTTTAGTTTATCCTTTCCACTTTACCATGTAAGAATCTTAGACTTCAGGAGTTGGAATGTACCTTAGAGATTTACGCCAATCCCATCATTTTCTAGTGGAAATTGTCAAGAAAAAGAAAAAGAACTTAGATTTTATTTCACACTAGTTTTATACTTGATTTTATAGATGATTCTGGCAACGTGCCTTAGGTTTATGTGGATATAATAGTGGGAAATTCTTATATTCTCCAAACTGTCATACTTAAAAAGTAAACATTCTTACTTTGAAAAAAACTAAATTCAACATAGTGGGCTATTTTAGTTAAAACTTGCTGACATTTAATTCTAATAATTAACTCTACCTGTATCTATCTGTTTGTCTATCACAATTTGAAGATTAAATGGAATCACATATTTAGGATGTCTAGTTGGTAAAGAATAGGCATGAAATATACACAGGTCCCTGTTTCCTGCAGCCCACCCATACCCTGTCGTGCACAAATGAGTATATCCTTTGCCAGGCACTGGGTGAAAACCCAGGAGGTCTTTTAGTTCTTAGCATCATAATGTAGACAGGGGAAAATGTTTAGGAAAATATATTCATGGTTGCAGGCAGAGAAATGCACATTTGATCATATTTCTCAGAAACCTGGAAATTTCATTTTTATCTTTTGTTAATGTACAATGATTATTTGTGGCTTGCATAAAACTTAGCATTTACCTTTTCATCTGTGTGAAGCATAATAGTTAACTGAGGAGTCTTCCATTATTGGAGTATAAGTAAAAAACCGTTCTGCTTTATCTAACATGGACTTAATGATTCCTCCTTTCTCATCTCTAATAACAGGTTGGGCATACTGTATACTGTCAGTCACTCACTCAAAACTAGCCCATATCTGTTTAAAAAATTTTCAAAACCTCAGGTCCATTTCAAAGTTCTTTCACTTTGTCATTGTGCTCTAGATTTGTTTAAGGAGTTGGAAGAGGAGGACAGCAAGGTGCGGTACTGGGCACTCATTCCCTTTCCTCTTAATGTTTAGCTCCTTCAATTTGTAAGTAGTAGGGAGGAAGCAGGAGGGGAAGGAGATGATGCCCCCATAATGCTCTCTCAACAAGGTTGACTGTCCAAACTCTCCTTTCACAATCAGCCATTTTCTTGGAGTGACTGTGGGGGAGGGGTTGTAGTAGTGGTTACGGGTGTTAGGGTCAGTTCTGTTTGTTCTAATGAACCTGACTCCAGCTGTCAGAAGTTTATTAGTGGCTGTCTACAGCCTGAAGGGTGCTTTGTACTCTTACCCTGAGCTTTGAACTATAGCCGCTATTCTGAACAACAGAAAAGTCTCCCCCACTCAATATCTTATTACCCCAACGAAGTAATTCTTGACACAAATTTATATTTATATGTACACTCTGTATGGGTGTTCACGTGTAGTGAATTTCTCTGTAGAAGAAAACAACATGACTGAGAACTTGATGAGGCTTTTTCACTGAGGATCACCTACCAGAAGGAGAACTTCAAGACCTACACATTCACTGGGTTTCCTAAGCAGAGCATTACCTAAGTTCTCAATCTTTGATACTCTCTCTCCCTCTAGGACTTTGACTTCCCTTGTTTTTCCCTGCTTTGGAAATGATGCTACTATGCATCATAAATGGTCACAGTCACAGGTTTCCAGAGATAAGTAGTAATAACAAGGTCATTGAGCTCCAAGAGGTTTTCAGGGACATATTTGATACCTTCCCACCCTTCTTCCAATTTCATTCTCTTAAACTAGGTTATTTTTACATAATGGAGAAGAGAGCCCTACTATATGGACAATGTATGACATTTCCAGTCTCTGAATAGGTATTTACATTTTACATTTAAGAAGTAAGGTAGAGGCATCAAATCCAGAACAATGCTAAGCAATACTAAGATGACAAAATATAACATGTAAAATCAAAGAAGTCATTAATTATGGAAATTTTATGTTGTTTTATTTTGTAGAGCAAAACTCTAAAAAAAAGTGCGTTTAAGAGATAGTTTGTACATAGAATTCAATTTGACATATGCTTTTTTCTAAAAATTTGAATCAGCAAATATTTACTAAAGCCTACTATGTGAAAGGCATCGTTTTTATATGTGCATGTGTGGGGGGGTGAGTAAGTTTAAAATATAATTTTAATGACTTTCACTAATTTTTATATCAAGGAAACATTTCTGTTCCACTCAGTTATAGAAAAATGATAAGATTGGTTTGACAGATCTATAAGCCTAATTTTTCCAGCAATATTTTTCAAAATCTCTAAGCAATACTATTTATTTCTACCCAGCTGCAAAAAAAACTTAAGTGACTAATTTAGCAATTGTAATAATATACTTAATTTCAAAAAATTTGAGCTACCGTTACTTTGTCAAAGCATAGCTTCTTGAGACTTATCTTTCAAATGAAGGCAACACATGTTTATTTTCTTAAAATTACACTTCTAGATTATATCAATACTTAAAGAATGAAGTGGAAGATGATAAAAGATGTTTTATCTGTCTACATTGAGTACACAACCTATCTTCAGAGTCAGGAGGACACACTGACTTGCAGCCCATAATCCCAATGATCCTATTAGTCACTTTGTGTCTGTGGTTTCTTGATGACCTCTAGGGATGCAGAGGGGGTTGTCCTTAGTGACTATCTGGTATCATTCCCTCTTTTTGTTTGGAATGGTTTGGATACCCTCAAAGTTTCATGTATTAGAAGATTGGTCTCTAGGGTGGTGATGTTGAGAGGTAGTATAGATATTTAAGAGGGAGGCCTACTGGTATGTCTTTAGGTGTCCTCAGAAGAGATTGAGATATTTCTTGTGAGATACTAGTTAGTTATTGTGAGAGGGTTGCTATAAGAGTCTGAGCCTTGCCCCACCCAGCCTTTCAGCTTGTCTCAACAAATTTTCAATTGTTCCTTCATATACTCCCACCATAGCTACATGCCACTGATATCTAACCCGATGTGATGCAGCCCCTTACCAGAACTGAGTCTATTTAGGCACCATGATCTTGAATCTCCAAAAGTGAGTTAAATAAACCTCTTTAAAAAATAAAGTTAGCCTGTCTCAGGTATTTCATTACAGTAGTGAAATACTAACTGATGCAACATATCCTGCTATATACTTCATTCTGGATGCCAAAACAAGATGGAATAGAATAGTGATGGCTAAATAAGCTATGTCTCATTATCATTTACCCCTTTCCCATTTTACTTACTTCCATGAAATGTTTTTTCTTTCTGCCTACATATTTTTTTTCAAGAAACAACAATAGTTGAAAACACATACATAAAGAATGTATTTATGTAAATTCTTAAATTCTTACAGGAAGTCATACATTTGTTTGGTGTTAAGAATCATGAAGGGTCTGAGATTTTACTCTACTTGCAAGCTAAAAAATTAGACTGTTACAGTTTCATAGGTGCTGATAGAAAATACAAGACTCCTGGATCAGAGACAAAGAACAATTTATTATTATTCATGGCAACAGAAATAATCAAAGCATCAGCCATTTTGGGCCTCTTCCTTAAGCTCCAATTTTCATTGAGTGATGTGAAGAGAGCCAGATGAGTCCTGCACACATAGTAAGTAAATTCTGTGTTTAGGGAACCAAAATATTGTATAATTATCAGTAAGCATACCTGCTCTTTGTTCCAGAGAGAGACATTATTTTCACCATCCAAAACTATAAGCAACCTTGTTCTTTGCTCAAGAGAAACACTGTCTCTACATTCAAAGACTTTATGATACAAACTTCCTTGAAAAAGTGGTGTGGAAGAAAGGTCAATGATTTTCTTTCAAGATGTACAAAAATATAACAGCCCCATAGAGAATTGTTTACCTACACCTGCAAGGCAGCCCTTATTTCATGATTGTAAAGGCTTGGTTGAAAACAATAATACAGAAAAACCAGCTTTGAAAATATTAATGAAAGTTTTGATTTTTTTTCATAATACAAAGTAAATTTCAATAAACAATGTATTTAGTAGTTTACCAAATGTTATATTGAGATTATAGGTTTATAGAACATTCACATTGAGGTTTCTTCACAAAACATATTCTTATAAACTATCATACCACTCTTACCAATGAGGGAGGCAATAATAATTAGTTAACAGGTCTGGATTCAACTAGTTTTAGTATAGCCATTATATTGGAAAAACCATTGCATTTTACAACACAAGTAGATTAAGTAGATATTTTGCATTGGAGCTATTGAATTTGGACTACAGAGCCAAATCTGACAGCTTTATTTTCCTATTTAGAAACATGATAGGATATTCTCTTACTAATAAAAAGCAGCAACACCTCTCTCCTCATCCTGAGACATCATGTATAGACAGTTTCCATTCAGATGCATCTTCCCAGCATCTGGGAAAGTCACACAAGATTTGGATAATGACTTAGTATGGAATAATAATTTGTTTTTTGACATATAAGTAGATTTTATGCCTACTCTAGTTCCATTAATTATAGGTTGTTTTCACAATGCTTGGGTAAACTGAATTAGTCTTATAGTACTAACTGACTTTGTGCCTTTCCAATTTTGGCATTCCTAGTTACCTTGTAAACTTGGACCAAGCCTTTAACCCCTGAGCCTTAGATTTTTACTCTGTAAAACAGAAGATAGAAAAATCACGTGTGAACAAATTTATAAACTTTGTTAGGATAAAATTAGAGTGTCGGAGAAAACTTTACACGATGCACAAAGCACATAATAAGGTCTCAATCAGTCTGTTCCCTTCTTGCTGAGTGTATTGGCTATATATGGATAGAATGACCTTACTCTTTGTGGTCATGGTTTCCTTTAGTTCACAGATTATTCACTGATTCAGGAACAGAAATTAGTCCTCCCTTAAGGACCTTGCCTTTTTATGCCAATGAACAATTTCTCTGCCCATGCATTTGATATTCTGTTGTTTAGCATGACCCCCATGATTGCATCCTTGTGGAATAATGAAGCGTCCTTCTAGCGACACCAGACAAGTCCTGGGATGTGATTCCATGTGACAGAGCTTGACAGGAGAGTGTGTTCAAAGCCAAAGAACAGATTTGCAAAATCAAAAAATCCTTAGAATTTCAGCTTCAAATCCTGGCAGGATTGAATTAGCTTTTTTTTTTTTTTTTTTTTTTTTTTTTTTTAATCTGGAATAGTTAAACTTAGTTTCATGTGTTTTGTCTGAGTACTGTGTGTGGGAGTGGGAATCTATACCATTCAGATGGAAGCTTTCATCTGTTTCAAGCCCGTATGTATATTAAAACAGCCATGGAATTTTATATGTGCTCAAAGCCTAAAAATATCTTCACAGACCTTAAGAGAATCAGGCAGTGGGCTGAAGAAAGATTTAATATTCAGTATTTCTTATTTCTATTTCTTTTTGCATTCTTTTTTTATTAAAAGTTGGGTTGGCAGAAGCTTGAAATTTTACTCTGAAAACTGAGCAATCATATAGTTAATGCATTCTATTAAGATGACAATTGCAAACACTTTAAAATAAAACAAAACCACAATAGATTCATCAACAGCAAGGTTTCGGGGCCCTAGTTGTCAAAATAAGAGTCTTAAATTTCCTTTTTTTATTTTGTTCAAAAAGCAAAGAAGCTCCAGTAGTGTTGGCAATATAATCTTAAATTTCCTTAGGTTAAACTTACAGAGAACAAGAGGAAGAAGTAAATATATTTCAGAGGAATATACAGCATTAATGTATGGGGGTCTATCCTGAAAATGGGTGTACTTAGGTCTTACATTGAGGTCATAATTCCGAATACTTAGGCTTCTGTATCATTACTTCTTTAAATAATTTGTCAAATTCACAGCACTTTTTTTTAATTACTAAAGGACAATGTGTCAGTCTATCTTATGAAGCAATAAAGCTTGCTCTATTAGGTACAACTGAATGAATGAATGTCTGCACCACAATAGGATTCTAGTGTATTGGAAAGCCACTGTTTTCCTCTTCTCAAACATTTTGGAGCTGTTTATGGATTAGCTTTGGGTTTCCAGGCCAATGTCTCAATGTCTAAGGAACTGTGGATACATTATGGAATTACCCACCCCTTTGCTCCATGACCCTGAGATCAATGCACTTTCCCTGCACTCAACCCAGCAGTCCCACTTCCTCTCCTTCTACCCACTCCTTCACATGAAAGTCAGAACTAAAGCATATGAGCAAGTACCTATTTTTGGTAAATGCATTGGTTTATCACATCATTGAATAACCATGAAAATTTCTCCCTAAATATTTGAATCATTTCATTTATAGTCAAGGACACTTTCTCAAAATGAACATTTTTAAAGCCAACAAATTTGACTACACATCTGGGTTTGAACTCAACAGAGGCAGAAACACTATAGTTAATCTACTAATTTGTGTTGCTATTCTTATCTAGTGGTCTCACTTTGAGGAAACCACAAAGATGCCATTTGAGAAGTCTTATCTGTAGGGGTGGGGCTGCATTGAAGATGTTGGACTTTTGGGCAATGATTACATAAAACACATCATAAAGTGGTGAAAAAGATTTTTAGAGGACGTTGTTTTCTTAACATGCTTTATCAGAGTAGTAATTTTGAATTATGACAATTTGGAAAGAATAAATGTAGTTTGACATCATGCAAAGAACAAATCACTGAATTTAGAAACTAGGAAAAACTGAAATCTAGTTCTTTGTATGCCATTATGTAATTTTGTTGGGTTGAGAACATTTCATACCAATATGGTATCAATTCCTTCTTTATAAAATAAGAAATCAGTTTAGATAAGAATTCCCAAAATTTGTACTTTACATCTGTAAAATTATCTGCAAAAGTACCATTAATTTTTGTGATGAAGTGAATTGGGAAGTGTTCTATACTCTGACCCCCAAATGTACACATACATATTAAAGTCTGTGAATGGATCTGCAGTTTAAGTCCTGGCTTAACTTCAATATTTTCCAAAAAGGTTTTCCTGGGAATGCATTTTAATATCTTTTAGGAACAGAGTATCACAAACACCTTTTGGAAAACTTGGGGTCCCTCTACCTCATTTAAGTTTTTAAGGTACTTTCTAGTATTAAACTTTATGATCTAGGATTTTAATCTGAGGCAAGGGACAATTCGTTTATAAGAAAAATTAATTGTATTTTCTACCTTATATAAAGCCCTATCTTGCTTCATATGCTTATTAACCTGCACTCGCTTTCCCCCTTCAAACTCCAATTCCTTGTTTGAACAAAATAATAGGTTTATCTTAAGTAACAGAGACATTCTGTAACCTCATGGATATTATTTTTGTTTTTCTGGAAAACCATGTTTATCATCACATAATATAATACATTTAGTCTAATGAAATTTTAAGCTGTGGGCTGGTAAAAGTTTATAAAGGCATTACATTTTCTGATTATTCTTAAGGACATAACATTAGAGTATATGTGTTGTTGATTTTACCTATTGTCAGAGTGCTTTTTTGGGCAATAATCTATATCTTTTAGTAAGACAAAAGAAATGGAAAGAATGCAGGCTTATGTTTAGTAGATGTTAAATTTATTTATGATGAAAATCATTTTTGCTTACAACTTTCAGTCGAGTTATTTAATCATGGTAGTTGCAAATGTATTGTATTTTGATTTTTAAAAATGCTTCCAATGGTTTTAATATATAAAAGTAAATGCTTTGTATTTTATTCATCATAAAAAATGTTGACAATTTCCCCAATTACGTACTCTCTGATGGGCCACTCTTTCTCTGGAGTTAGGTATTGAGATGATAAAATACTCGCAGTACCCACAAGGTGGCATGGCCTTCTTGTTCATTTCAGTTTCATTTAGGGTTATTTCTGCTTTATCTGCTGCTATATTTTAGATTCTACTTTTTATTAAAGTTTTGAATTTCACTTTATGGTTTTATTTTTCCTCCTTTGCAACCCAAGGACAGGACTGGAATTTCTAGAGAGATGTATTTTTCAAAGCGATATTCAAGTAGAACTCTAGTGTTTTCTATTGTTCCAGTACATTTTGGAGCTGAATTTAAATTATTTGGCTTTGTATAAAGCTTAGTTATCTTAATGTCTGATGAATATTAGGTACCCAATAAATATTTGCTGTGACATTTCATGAATTGCCTTGTGTGTGCAGGGGGCAGTTCTCAGTAGTATCAGAACAGTTTAGGGAAACTTTATATCAAATCTAATTGCTTGTCTTCTATTGTCCAGGAAGTCCTGTTATTTCATGACATATAAAAAATATGTCACGGATTCGGATAGAATTTCCATTCTATATCAATTCTAAGAAAGGCATGGCAAGCTAGTTCAGTTTAGCCTTTCCTCTTTCACTCAGTAAGTCATTTTTCAATCCTCCCTCTGTACCCAGCACTGTACTATGTACTGAAGAAGATATGAGGATGGGCAGAATATAGTTGAGTGCAGAAGCACCAAATAGCAATAGCAAGTAGTCACTCCCTCACTCATTCATTACCAAATATTCATGGAGGGTTTATTGTATGCCAGGTGTTGTAGATGGTGCATGGAGAATAAAGTGACCCCCAAATCTTACATCAGAGTAGACACACAATAAACTAGGTAAATAAGTCAAATGAAGGAAATACAAACAGTAGCTGATAATGATATATGCTAAGGAGGGAAAAAAAAAGAAGCAAAGCAGGAAGACACTTGGGATTGATAAGCGAGGGTTGGAGAAGATGATCCTTTTATTTTGTTAAGTGAGACACACTTGTAAGAAGGGAGACTTTGTGAAAAACCCAATGGTGCAAAAGTGAGCCACATGGTGTGTGGCTTTGCAGCAAGGACGGGACAGGCAAAGGCTCCAGGGTGGGAGTGCATCACTATTTGTCTTAGTATGTTTGGCTGCTAAGGAAAAATTCCATAAGCTGAGTGGCTTTTAAAAAACAGAAGTTTATTTCTCATAGTTCTGGAGGCTGAGCAAGGCAGAGGGTGTCTGGTGAGGTCCTACTTCCTCTCCAGGGACCATGCCTCCTGTGCCCTTACATGGTCTACATAGTGAAGGGGACAAGCGGTCTCTCTGGGGCCTGTTTTGGAAGGACACTAGTCTCATTCTTAGGGAAAGATCACTCTGGCAGTTAGCATTTCAACATAGGAACTGGGGGGCACGGGTCGACATTGTTTTAATGTGTAGCATCACAGTCTTACTTATAGAGAGACAGGAGCTAAGGGAAGCTTCTTCACAGGAAGCTACAGAGGAGTTGGTGAAAGAAGGGAAATTTACCTGGAACCACAAGAGGGTAGAGAGAACAGCAGAAGCAATGCCCCAGAGGCAGGAGAACCTAAGATGTGCTTGTGCAGGAAGCAAGAACTTGAGGCTGAAAATGAGACCGATGTGCAATTTCCTGTGTAATGGGCACTGGGGAGGGAAAACAATGATTTTACTGGACTAATTTTGAGGGGGGAAATAATCTCACAGTTTTAATTGAGACAAATCTTGAAATAAAATTCACAGACAATATATGCACATTGTAATTCAGACTTGTTTTTCACAGAGATCCGTGTTCCTTCTCATAAGGTTTATGACGTCTTGACCTCAGGATGTCTAAGAGGACAGATAGTAAAAGTTTTGAGCATCCCATATTTTCTTGATACTAGTTCTGCTTTTGTGATAAGGCCCCAGGATATAGTGTCTACCTTGGAATGCACTAAATTTTAGGGTATCTGAGATCTCTACAATGGATAGTGTAAGTCTCTTTTATGAAAGGTTTCACCAGAGGGACAGCTCAAGTGATTCTATCCGATGGATTTTTCTAGGTTTTAAACTTTTAATGGGTGTCAGAAAAGGAAGAGGATGGGCAAAAATTCCTTGAGTGTTTTGGAGAAAACAGAATCTGATGCTTTAAACTGCTACAGTTCTTTTTTTTTTTTTTTTTTCCTTGTGATACTGGGGATTGAACCCAGGGCCTTGTGCATGAAAGGAACACACTCTACCAGCTGAGCTATATCCCCAGCCTACTACTATGGTTCTAAACAACTGGATACATCTGCTGCTGAAGTTACCCCGTTGCTGTTTTTGTATTTATTTTATTTTTTTTAAAGAGTTGATTCTCTAATCAGGGAGAGGTAGAAGAGAAATAACAAGGGAAGAAAAATATATTACTTTATCACTTTCATTTCACTCTATTCCCTTAATTCCATATGAATACATACCTGCTACATACATATACGTGGGCACCCCTGTATTCTCAGGGTTATTGATAGGTATCTGTATGTTCTTTGTGGGACGATGAGATACTGATCTCTTCTGGGTAATCCAAGGCAACTCCTTTTACACCTTAGAGTGTTAGTTTTCTATTATATAAATATATGGTGGACACTAAGTGGACACAAAGCTTGTAATTCCTCCCTGAAAGATTATTGCAGGAGTAAATGAAGTCATCCTATGAATGAGTTGATCATTATGCACATATGTACAAACACTCAGCACAGAGAATACATTTCTGTTTTTAGTTCAAACTGTGTTTTGAATTTCAAGGGACCTGTTTTCAGAAATGCTACTTTTAGGAACAAAACAACATGATTAGACTTACGAGATAGAATATTAGAATATCATTCCTAGCAAGGGTAGGAAATCTCACTATCCCTGTAGATCTTCTTCTTTGCCCCCAACCATAAATCTCTTCCTTTCGGATCATTTCCTTTTTAACCCAAGTAGCAACTTCGCATGGATATTATTTTGTCCACAGTTATGAAAAGGCCATGGCATATTTGAGACTGAAGTATGGGACGACATGTGGAGGTTTCTGGGCCGACATGGGTGGAATAGAGGAGAAGGGGCCAGGATCCTGCACCTGCCCTGAGTCTCAGCACCACACTGGGTGATAAGTCGGTTTCCTTGTTACTGTCCTTTAGTGATAGGTCCATGGAGGCGAAGCCCAGGACATCTAAATGGATGACCTAAAAGGGGCATCAGGAGAAGGTCTTGCATCCTAGTCACACCAGCTGCTGCTCATCATTCAGGCTCTTCCCCTGCCTGTGCTGTCCTTGCTCTCTGGCAGGTAAATACACTTACAAGGGGGTCCCAGGAATTGAAACAAATAGATGAGTGTTTTCAGACATTGCTAACTCCCACCCTTACATTCCATGCTTATGAACATGGCACTTTTCAATTCTAGTCTTATTTTTTCTTCTGATTCTACCTATTTTTCCTTATACCATGGCTCTGGGAAAGATAGGTGTCAGGTTTAATATGGAATATTTTGCTTGTTTTCATAGAAAATTATTAAACAACATTTATCGAGTATTTACTATTTTCCCAATGTTCTGCTGAGCACTTTGCATGCATTATGTCATTTAATACTCACAAAAAAACCAATGAGGTAAAAATTATTTATTCTAGTGAAAAATGAAGAAATTGAAGCTTAGCAAGGTTAAAGGGCCCCTAGGTCACACAGGAAGTGGCAAAACCAAGGTCTGACCCCAGGCAGACCGACTCTAGACTTTGTCTCAAACACTGCAGTATATGGATAAGGGAACAGAGGCACAAAAAGATGCCAGGAAAGCATTCAAAGTTCCAAATCAAAGATCTGATAAAAAGTATTTTCTCCTGACATTAAAACCCATATTCTACCACAATTAGCTTTGGTCAACTCCAGAAGCAAAAGAAAAGAATCAGTTTCATTCAGGAGCAGTGGCCCTTCTCCATCAGACTCCACAGCTCTGGTTTCTTGGTTGGTGATGCAGTGTTCACTGTAAGCTTTCCTTGATTAAGTGCCTGAGCTCTTTCTATTCACAAGCCTGCTGCAATGTAGAGAGAGCTACATTCAGGTTCCATGGGACCTAAAGCTTAAGCCTTTTTCAGTGGCTATTTTAAAAAAATATATACGATTATGGTGAAAAAGAATTACTTACTTTTTAAAGTGAGAAATAAAGGTGTATCAAATGACAAATGTTGGAATGCCAACAAGGAACACAAACATCCTAAGTCCATAGACATATTTCTTAATGAACTGCCATTTTGTTAGTTTGCTTGATTTTTTTTTTTTGTACCAGGGATTGAACCAAGGGGCACTTAACCATTGAGTCACATCTCAGCTCTATCTTATTTTGAAACAGGGTCTCACTAAGTTGGTAAAGGGCCTCACTAAATTGTTGAGGCTGATCTTGAACTTGGAATCCTCCTGTCTCAGCCTCCAGAGTCACTGGGATTACAGGCATGTGACACCATGGTTGGTGCTTGATTGATATTTTTTTTTAGTTGAGAGTTGAGATGTACAAAACATCAGTGACTTTACACACAGACATACTTGCAATCAGTAGTGTTGTTATAGATTTTTGCCATATAGATTGGAATTCTGAAAAATTCTGCCTAAGAAATTTATATCAAAAAAGAAAGAATATGTAGAGCATTTGCACTTGTTTTAGTAGCATTATGAAATATATTTCTTTCAAGTATACTTCTGTTATGACTAAGTATTAAGAAGAACTTAATTCTTTATTTATAATTTTACATGTTACAGAATTATTCACCAACTAGTTCTTGTTCCATCCATTTCAAACTTTTGCTCTCGAGTGTTGGGCTTAATAGAACATGTTTATTTAAGAAAAGAACCTCTGACCCTTATTGAATTAAAATTAAGTGTCAGCAGAGTTTCATTCCTTCTGGAGGCTTCTAGGGAAAGATTTTCCTTGACTTTTTCGTGTTTAAAGAAATCTGCTGCTTTCCTTGGCTCATGACCCCTTCCCCTATCTTCACATATCCCCCAACCTCAGATTCCTTGTTCTCTTTTTTTTTTCTGACTCTGATCCTCCTGCCTCTCTCTTATAAGAACCCTTGTGATTCTATTGGGTCCACCCAGGTAATCCAGAATAATTTTCCTGTCTGAAGATCCTTACCTCAATCTCATCTGCTGAGTCTCTGTTGCTAAAGTAAGATGCCCGCAGGTTCTGAGGTTGAGGATGTAGACGGCTCTGGAGACTATTACTCTATGAAATTGTTCCCAGGGAGGGCTGGAGACGTGGCTCAGTGACAGAGGGTTTACCTAGCATGCATAAAGCTGTGGGTTCAGCCCCCAGCCCTGAAAAAAAAAGGAAAAAAAATTTCTCAGGGTATTTGTTTTAAGGTATAATTGTTGAGTTTAAAACTAGAGTTTAGACTTTTTGAATTCTGGCCCATATTTCTTCACTGAAATAATACTCTTAGTATAAAAGTAGAAATTTTTAAAGAACATTTTTTTTCCTGTCCAGAAAGATTTCCTGGACACAAAGACCACCAAGAGATCTTATTCATACCACTAAGTCATATAGATGTTAGGGAAATTGGCTGCCTTAATTTCAGCAATTTATAATGCTGATGAGTATACATAGCAAAGAGATCTGGTCCTCTGCACCCTCCTGGTGGTCCTTTGATGTCTGCACTGTCCTAGGAGACACACCATGTGCTCTACCAGGAGGACTCACTCACTTTTCTCCACTGCATCTCCTCTACTTTCTATGACTCACACTGAAACTCACTTGGCTCAAGTGAAAAGCTTAAGACTTTCGTTTAACGATGCTTCTCTCTGACAAAAACTCAAATCAAGGAAGGCATACGAAAATGGAAAACATTTTCAGAAGAATATGGGTTGCAGATTACCTCCCACATAAAGTAGTAAGCCAAAGAATCCCTGATCCTTATAAAGCATTCTAGATGCTGGATAAGTACTTGTTGAATAATTGCACATTTATAGATCATGAAGGAAGCTTGAGGATCACTTTATTTCCACAGAGTAGCTCACTCCTGCAGATAACCTGGCTGGGATGGAACCGTGACTATGGAGGCACATATTCCACAATTAGATGGCACAAATATATTTAAAAAAAGAGGAAGAGGTGCTGGGATCTAATAAGCGCCTTCTGGACAATGGGCAAGAATAAACTCTCTGGAAACTTGTCTGCCATTACACATTGAAACGTTCTTAGGGCTGACTCAACAAAGTGCCACCACTGAGTCATCTGGCCACTTCCTGGGTTTTCCCCCTTGAAACCTTCACACCCAGGGTCTGCTTGCACCCCACCCTGTTGGGGGATGATCTCAACAGGGTTCATTCACTAAAGTCTCGACAGACCTGTTTTGTAATGGTCCCCATGGACATCAGAATCCTATCTTTGGAGACTGACATGGAAAAAGGTTTTAGACAACAACAATTAGTGGGAATTTTCTCCCAAGTATCATCTGACCTTGAAAGCAGGACTCTCTGGTGAGAGAAGGCAGTGTGTACCTTACAGGAAATTTAAAAAAATGACGTCAGGGCATTCCATACACGATTAGCCAAAAGGTAAAGTGTAACTGTGGAAGCTTACTTCTGATCTTTACAGTGAAGAAGTGAATTGGGGATGTGCAGGCATCAGAAGGAAAGCTGAGCTGAGTGATACCGTCTAAAGGAAGGAGTGCCCACAGCCTGGCCTCATCCATTCAGCACATGTTGAGGATTCATTGGGGGCAGCGGGCGTTCCAGCCCTTCCTCCTCCCCTCCTGCCAGTTCTCTTTTTGTTGTTCCCTATTTGAATATTTTTCATACTCAGAGCTGTATAAACTTCTCTTCATCACCAGATTCTTTGATCTAGGAACAATAGCAGCCCTTTGAATAGCAGCATAGGAATATCTGTTACATAATTTCACTTTTTCTAGAGACTTTGAACATTAACCATGTCAGGAAATATAAAGTTAAAGGGTTCCCATGGTTTGACCACACCCTGACCTCTTTTTGGTCTTTTTATTTCCTTTTCGTCGTGTTTTTATTTTTTACCCAATTTGGTCACACTCTTTTGAGGCTAATTATATACTGGCCTTGCAATCTTCACAAGATTTGCACATGACAAGTTCTGATTTGCTTGTTAGTCAGTGAAGGCAATCTTCAAAATGAAGCTTCATAAATAACCAAAAGGAAGATTTTATACTCAACAGTAAAGCTAATTTATACTTACAAGAATTTTTCCGTGATGCATTATACAGTGTTAGGCATAATATTTTAATTTCCTACACTTTAACACACATTTCAGCCATCCTGACTTTGATTGACCTATGGCGTCTGGATGCTTCAGAATGTATATAAAGCACTACATCATATTATGGGCTGTAATGTGTTATTTTGCAATCTCTTAAGACTCTTACTTTCTTACACACACACACACACGCACACACATACACACACACACTCTCTCTTTCTCTCTCTCTCTCTCAAACACACACACACACACACACACACACACACGCCTTTAGATGCTTATATTTAATGGTCCCAAACTAAAATAATATTTCTTTCTCTTCTGTTACCTACTAGTTATTTTCTGTTAACCAAACGCAAGGAACTCTGTTCATTTCTGAGAAACTCTAAAGACGTGTTTGTATGGAGAGAAACATGCCAACAACCTAAATATAGAATAATTTTTTTCCCTAGGCTTCTCTCAGCACTCATAATCAAGCACCATCAATGATCTGACCAATAAATAACCTACCAGAGAAAATGTGTTGTCATAAACAAACTGCACAGAGACCTGGGTTCTAGAAATAGTTTGACTACTAATTATTATGTGACCTTCAGGAAATCATTTAACCTTAAGCAAACTATTACCTCTCCTATCTGCTTCCTGGGTTATGAGGACAAATGATAGGAATGTATAAAAGCAACTTGAACAATTTAATCTCCTACACAGACAACTTTCAAAGTCAAACTCTATACAACTTTTGTAGAGTTGTTTAGAATGAAAAATATTTCTTCATGAGGAAGTACATCAGTTAGAATACTATTTTTAAAACAGGTATTGATTAACTTTTACGACAACTAGCCACATTGGTTAAAAGAAACTGCATAAGCTACACTACATTAGGCACCACAATTTGTTGTTTTTGTTGTTTATATTGTAAGATTCAACTTCAGGTCCCTTCTGTGACATTCAAACTCTTCACTTCTTTACCTCCTTAGATTTAGACACTTTGGGAAATACTGACAACCTGTGACAGCGGTTAGCATAGCTGTCCTTCAAAAATGCAGGTGGACAGAGACTTAGCTTTTTGTCTCATTTCCTATGTAAATGGCCGATTAAGAGATTAAAAGGACATCCCGGGTTTACAAAGCATATTCGCTGACGCTGGCAGTGTGTTGGCACTGTGTTTTGACTGCACTGACAGGAGCATATTTATAGGGAAGAATTCCACCTAGATTCTTTTGTTCAGCTCATTACAATTGATTTGTTACTAGTGTAAACTCTGGGTTATTATAATAATTAGTGCAGACATTAATGTAACGAAATAGTGTTTTCCAGCTAAAGTAATATTCAAATGCAGGCCTGGTTCTCCTCCACTGTTAAGTGGGCACCTCCCAACACTGTGGGACTGAGGAGGTTCTTGATGGTCCATGTTAAGCTGAGGTTGCTTTAATGGATTTCTTTTTTTCTTTTGGTTTCCCTATTGAATCTTTCCAGGTCACAATGACACATGGTTTGTAAAACGCAATGCCAGTGAAGTGGCAAACACATGCCACCACATAAGTCAAAGGCAGGATTTGAAGAGCGCAGGTGTTCCGAAGATTGCACACCATGCAATGTCTGACTGTGGGATTCATTATGGCTTGCTGGAAGATGGCAGCTCTTGAAGGCCTCCAATGACAGAAACACATTTGCAGCTGACTGCCAAGCCATACAGATGTGGAGGGAATGTTTAAAATCATCTAATAGAGACATGTTCGAGACCACCTGAGCCACCTTTGTGGCTCTTGTTCCTGGTTTGTTTGAGCCACAGGCTCACACACCTGCCAAGGAGTGTGAACACCCCTCCAGGCCTTTGTAAAATGCATCTGTGTGTAACTTTTGATAGCTTTTACAAAACATGCAATTACTGTTCAGAGTGAATTCCCTTCAGCTGCTTTCTAGTCAAGTGAAGGAGGTGTAAACATTTCTCAGTGGGCCAGAATTCCAAATACCACTTGGTTCCCTGGCTAGATCCTTTTTATAGTGTCTGTGCATGTATTTCAAGCATGTTCAAGCTGAGAGGTTTCAGGTTCAAAGGGCACGTAGTCTAGAAAAATCACAGGATGGTGTTGAAAACTCACCTTTGTAATAAAGCTGGTAAGGGTGATTTGAAATAAACAGTGATAGGTCAATTGTGGTAGACAAACTGACAATATGCTTTGATATTCACAATGAGCAATATCAATTACCTTTTCATGGATAAAAAGTCACGTCACAAATAAGGAGCTTTGGGGGGAATTATAATGATATCTTGAGTTGCAAACCTGTTGATGGTTAAGGCTTGCTCTTTTCTTTCCTTTCTTGTTCTGCTCCCTCCTTCCTGTCTTTGCACCAGGGGAAGGGAAAACCCTGCATCCTGCGCATGCTCGAGTTTTAAGGAAACACAGAGTCAGAGCAGGTTCAAGAGAAGAGAAGAACTAGGCTTAGTCTGAACTTTCTCCTTTGTCTGAGACCCTCGAACACCATCCAGTGCAGTCTCCGGTGAGTGAGGGAGGCTGACCATGTGACTGACTCTGGGTTTTCATAGCTTAAGAGACATTGGAATTGAAAAACCAAATCCCACTCCGCCATGTCAGAAGCATTCATCTTCTGAAAGGTTGAGCAGGAGTCCTGGTGACTGTTTTACAGTCAATTTAATTCTCTGCCAGCTTTGCTTTGCACTGGAGTTATGGTTTTATTTATTCATTTGTTTATTTGCTTTGAGGACAGAGTATTGCTAAACTGCTGAGACTGACCTCAAATTGGGGATGCTCCTACCTCAGCCTCCGGAGTCGCTGGGATTACAGGTATGAGCTCAGCACTGGAGTCTTTTGGTAAGGTGAATCCTCTCTTCTTTTCTCCTTCAATCTCCAGGCTCAGAGCTTTGCCTTTCTCAGAAGTTCCCTACTAGGCCCACCTGCTCTGGGGGAGCCACATAAGAGTTGTATTTACTCAGGCCACTGGGTGTGAATTTAAGGTTGGAACCTTTCCTTTCCTTTTCTGCCCTTTCTTCTAGGAGGTCACAACTTGTGATCTCCTCTCAGTGCCATTTTGACAAATTTCCTCCGTAGAGGTAGTAAAGATCAGTCTCAATCGAAATGGTAAAGAACAATGAAAGTACCAACTACAAACAGTAAATGAGGACAAAGGTAAAAGGTTGGTAGAGAAGCCTGCTCAGTAAGCAAAGAAGTCCTCACAGCTGCTGTTCTTCACTCATTCATGTGTTCTTTCGCTTCAAAATGTCTAATAAGTTACTTCTCTGTGTTGGTATGTCAGCAAATGTGGTACATTTAAATGAAGGAATTCACACTGAGCTTAAAAAAAGGAGAAATTTGTACAATTGTATGGCCTGGGTGAGAACATGGTAGTGGGGAGTCATTGCCATTCCCAGGCTTGAAAATAAAAAGAGGTTACTACGTCTCAGAAAGAAAAGTTGTATGGAGAACGCCTCCTGGAAGGAACCATGGCCTTAAAGAGGGGGGCACAGCTAGTTTGTGTCAACTTTGCTCATTTTCACAAGGTCTTGTTTTCCTCTTACCTTTCAGCCTATAGCAGGGGCCTCCCATAGGCTTGCACACCTAGACCAAGGCTCAAAGTAAGAGAGGTGGAAAGTGGGTGACTGAGGATATGCTAACCGGCTAGTTCCTGAGAACACCTGGTACTTAAACATGACAATAGGCAAAACCCTGCTGCTGGGGAGAGGGGTGAGGGGGTGGAGGCGTATGGATGTTGTATCCCTAGTGCAGGTCATAGACAACAAAATGGAGAATTAAAACCTATAGGTACAGAGAAGACAGGGCCTTTAAGCCAAACTGAAAACTGAGGTGGAGGCATTGGGCAGGACTCAGTTGGGGACACGTGTCATCAAAGTCTTCTCCCAGGAAGCATGGCACGGCTGGGGCTTTAGCAGGATGTAGATGCAGATAGGAGAGAAGTGAGGTGAAGGCAGCATGTATAAAGGTCAAGAGGTGGGGGACATGCGGCTCAAATAGGCTTATATGATGGAAAAGACAAATGGTTTAGAAATGAAGCTGGAAAAGAGGACAAGGGCCAGTTCCTGGACAGAAATACTTGGGAGCTGGAACTTTATTCTGTGGACAATAGATATTCACTGAGATATTTTCAGTAGGCAAGAGACAGGGCCAAATGTCACTTAAGATGATCAGCTGTAGGGCAGTGAGGCAGTGTCCATGCTGGTTCAAGGGAGATGAGATTTGCGCCTGGACATAAGTTAGGAGTTTAACAAGGTAAAAGAGGGCAGTGGAAACAAAGTGAGGCATAAATAGACACTTCTGTCCAAGGGCCCCAGTCCAAGCATACCCATGGTGCTTTCCCTTTTCAAAGCCCCCACAATGGTCATCTTCCCTGTCTATCCAAACTGCTCCTGTTCCTGATCCAGGCTGAGAAGAATATGCCTTCCAGCCACAGAATCTTCCAAACTTAACTTCTTTCTTGCTTCCTTTCATTAAGTCTCTTTTTGTATGAAGGCTGGACTAAGTGGTCTTTCCAGGCTCCCAAAGTAATGATTAAACACCTATGTTCTGATGTTTGTTGCATCACAGTGAAATGACCTGTTGATGTCGTGGTTTCACCCACTGGAAAGTGAGATTCTTGGAAGCTGGGACCTCATCTTACCTACTTTTGTATCTGAAATTCCTGACCCTGAGTAGATTTTCAGTATATATTTACTGAGTTGAATTGAAATGAACTTCTGACCTTCTTTTTGTTCAATCTCCCAGGTTTTGGAAGGATAAAGCTAGAAAAAAAGAATTCTCTTGATTGGACAAATTCACTGAATCTGTACTGAGTTTCGAAAGGGTGACAGAGAGTACAACCAGATCACCATCACATCTGAATTCCCACCCAGATACCTGGGTTTTCCAAAATTCCCTTTGTACCAGAGGTATTTTTTACTTTTAAAAACCCAAGAGAAATATCAAGTAAAAATGTATTTTGAACAAATCTGTAACTCTGAGGAGACATACAGCATTAATTTCTTGTATACCAGGATAGAGTTACCCTACAGCTAAGTTCTTATGTACCTAGTTATGGTCAGTTAACATATGAGCACAGGAAACACTAAAAGAAAGACACCAATGAGATCAGGCAAGGTCTTCAGTTAACACTGAAGCATAGTGATAGAAATCAATCACCTGTGCCCTTCCACCCTAAGAATCCTTAAGAAAAGATGAAAGAATTTTAATAGCAGGCAATGCAGTGAGTCTGGTTATCCCGAGGAACACAGTAGTCAAAGGATGTATCTTGAGGAGGCATTGTTAGGAGGGTAAAGGAAAATTATAACAGAATGTACTGGGCATGTGTTCAGGAGGCTAGATAGCTACTTAATGCTTATGACAATCAGACAGGGAAGATGTAATTTTTATCCCCATTTGACAGATCCCCTGACATTCAACTGGATTCTTTTTATTCAGCAGACACTTACTGCCCGCCTCCTAAATGCCAGCGGCTGTGCTAGTTCAGCATCTCTTCCCCAAGTCACTCAGCAGGCCCTCTGAACCCTCATTTGTCTGGGTGAACAAGACTGATCTTTTCACTACACGGTTTCCCTTTTCCAGCCTACTTGGTTGTATTTTAGAGCAACATTGCCTTGAATCCATTGCACTAACTTCACGGTAACTTCTTGGGCCACTGTGTTGCTGCAGTATTTTCCGATTTACAGGGTTCAGATAGCATCTCACCTCAAACCCCCAACGTAGGTTTTAAAATGTCTTCTGAAGAGACACACAGTCTAACCCAGTGGTGAGTCAGTTCTCTACGTGGTACAAGGCACCTGCACAGGCTTTCTGCCAGGGAGGTTTCATTCTCAACACTTAGTTATGTTGTCACTGGGATTTTAACATGTCCTGAGTTTTGATAGAGTAATTGTAAAATGCATGTCAGTTATTTTTGTGACAACATAGGCTCAGTAGATGCCTAAGTAAACTTTGCATGCCTTCATGCTCTACTAAACCCAACTCTCCCTTTCATGGTTCCCTCTGGCCTACTTCAGGGCAATTAATAAGAAAAATGTCTTCCCTTCTCATACCTTTCACATGATTTTTTTGCTCAAATGGGGCTCCCAGGGCTGGTGGCTGCCAGCTTCACGTTGCTCTTATTTTCAAAGATAACTGAAGAAAATCTGGGAACAATGTCACCATGCCCACCACCGTATGCTCAGGAGCAGACATGGCCAGGCCACTTGCAAGCTGTACTGTAAAAGACATTTTAAAAGTAACCTCTCAGAGAGTGACACCGTGGGTCCAGTGGCATCAGAGGTAGATGTTTCTCCTCCTCTGGGCCCCTGTCCTGTTCCACTTCTTTTCCACCATCAAAGATGTCTCTCTATGAGCAAAGGGATTCTTGTAGTCATATGTGGAGAATTGGATTAATAATTAATTTGCATTTATTTAGAAAGTGATTCAGGACTTACTATTGGGAAAACTGAAAAGAACGTTTCCTCCGTAACTCAGTTCCCGTAAGATGTCCCCATGTACTTTCTTTGCCTCAGACATCCTTTCACCCTAGAATTAATCTCTCAAGGGCTTCAAAAACTCCATACGTTGTTATCACTGCTCCACATATTACTGTGAAAATGAGTTATTCACAAGTATGTACCTTTAAGTTTCCGTATTTTCTATGGAGTGACTTGACCTAAAAATCTCATGATAGAAAAAAATAGCTAATAGTTCATTATTTTTGAATATTTTTAAATATTTATGCACCGGATTACATGCCAAGCAATTTATATGTATGAATCTTATGTACTTCTCATAACAACTCCTCTACCATGACAAAATCCAGCCACTCATTCATTCATTCAATCAGTCACTCAGAAGATAGGCTCCTAGTGTATACTATATCTGAGTACTATTCTAGGACCCAGGAATACATTGTTGAATAAGACGCAGATATGATTGTGCTTAAAGTTTAGCTAAGGAAACAGATAACAAGCAAGAAGATCAATGAGATCATTTCAGGTAATAATGAGTGACATAAAGTAAATTATTTAGGTTAGCTCAATAACGGTTGGCATTAAATAGTGATCAGGGAAGACCCCTTTGAGCATATGACAGATCAAAATGATAGGAAAAAGTTAGACAATAAATATCTAGGAGAAAAACACTCTAGAAAAAGGAAACAATGAGAATGGTAGTTCTCAAATTCTAGACAATTAAGAGAAACTGGAAGAAATTAAGAGAAACTGGAAGAAAACCAGCATGGCTGGAGTATAGTCAGCAAAGGGGGGAGTGCTGGATTAGGGAATGAGGTCACAGGTGATACCACTGTCTATGAGACTTTATAGGTAATGGGAAGGGGTTCAGCTATTCTAAGAACTCAGAATAGGTCTGTACCCTGGTCTGATTTATAATTTTAAAAGATCATCATGGAAAGTGATTTGAAGGCATCCAAGATTATAAACAGAAAAATGCTTTACAGAACTTTTGCTATGGTTTCCATGAAAGGTTTGTGTGGTAAAGGTTTGACCCCCAGTGTGGTACCAGGGGAAGGTGCTGGAAAATTTAAGAAGTGGGGCCTATTAGGAGACTTGGTCATTGGGAGGAATACCCTCAAAGGGAATTGTGGGATTTGTCTCTTCTCTCCCTTTTACTTTCTAGTCATGAACTTTGCAGTTTTGCTCTGCCACACACACTTTGTGCTGCCTCACCTCAAGCCTAAAAGAAACAGGACAAAATAATCATGAACTGGAACCTTTACCATGGGTGAGCCAAAATAAAACTTTTCTTTTTATAAGTTGATTATCTCAGATGTTGTTATAGTAACAGAAGGCTGACTGGCACGACTAACTGTTGACTTCCCCAAAAGAAAGATCATGGTGGCTTAGATAGGAATGAAAATATTTAGAATGATTCAATATTTAGGAAAGATGCAGGAATAATTTGGGAAGTAGATTCCTTAGGTATTGGGGTAATTCTAAAATGTCAAGAAGACATATGGCAATTCACAAGGAAGTCAGGACAAAGATTATAGTTACAAGTGAATAGTTTGAAAGATTAAATAATTTTGGTTTTGTTTCCAGTCAGCAAAGCTGGTTTGACCTCTGTCTTCATACGTATGAATGCTTGAAATCCCTGTGTTATTCCACCATGCCTTCATCTACCCATCTATCCATCCTCCACCCACACTTCAGAACTACATTGGTTCTTATCCTTGAGAAACTTCCAAGTGTTGAGATGAAAAAGTCACAAAACTGCATGAAGGCAGCCTTTGTTATGATAATTCTACAGAAGCATGTTGTGCTTTACAGTGCCATGGTCCATACATATTGAAATTTGCTTGTTGGAAGAAGTGTTCTGAGATCCGAAGAAGGAATAGGTAACTCATTCTGAACACTGCAAAATGGTATCAAAGAGTTTTTTTCCAGATTGGTCTGATGGATTTGAAAGCCCATGGCAGGAACATTAAAGAAGGAGGGTTGCAAGAGATGGGAGGACAGATTCTCCAGGCAGAAGGAGTGACGTGAGTAGGAGTATGGGGGTGGGGGGGATGAAACAAGCTTGGTGTGCTGGTGTGATTGTGGCTAGCGTGCCTGAGCCCAAGTTAGAGAGAGAGGGTGAGAGAGAAAAGTGAGATCATATAGGTATTATCACACACAAGTATTATTTCAATGACACATCAGACAAACCCAAAGAGATTTATACTATTATTGCTTCTGTTTTACACATGTGGAAACTGAGGCATTGAGCTTTTAAATAATTTGCCCTTAGATCACAAAGCTACTGTATGAATTGAGATTTGAACCCAGGAAAACTAGCTCCAGAACCCTATATCTCAAACATCACATTTTTGTGGCTGGTTATACAATTTTACATGGTTTGGGGGCTTTTATCTGTAGGAAATGCCAATCTGGTGAAACTTCCTATGCCTTCACTTCCAAAGGATCTCACGGCTCCTTGGATAGCGGTCAGGTGCTCCCTGGATAGAATTAGGGTGTCTATGAGCTTGGATGGAAAAATTAGCATCTTTATTTATTCAAATGTCCAACTGTACTGTAGTGTTTCCGGAACTTACGAATTTAGGCAACACATGTCAGTAGTATTCACAGCACTTGTGACTGAGACCTTTTCATATCACATCAAATTAGTTTCAGGTATCTTGAAATAGCATTCCATTCATTGTGACCGAGAATTATAGCAGTTGTTAGACCTCCTGCATCATGAAGGCATACATATATTATTATATCACAAGTTTGATTTTTTTTAATCTTGATAACTATCTTTCAGTGTAATTTATTTCTTTTATAATACCCTACATTTAGAATCATTATTAGGAGAAGAAATCTGTAGACTTCCCCAGATGGGGGAAAAAAATCAAGATACACACATATACAATAAGTTCAAAACCCCTGATCTAGAGCAGATTCCCAAATATACAGACCCCGTTGGTTGCATCCCCTGGGGACAACTGTACAGAATTAATTTGTGTAGCAGTTAGGAAATTCAGTGTCTAATAGATAAATACTTTTTGTTTCTTTCCAGTTCAGTGTTTTTTAAAAAAGTTTTTCTTATACTGGGAGTTCTAATCCTCCTAAACTTTCCTCCCACTCCCTATTTTAGCCCTCTCTTTGAGCTATGTTCTTCTTAAAAAATATGAACAATTCCTGTTTTCTTTGAAATCTATTTTCCCAAAGACCAGAGTATCTTTCTGACTCTTGCTAGATTTCCCACCCCTCACTATTACGTGTCCAGGGGCAACCATCTCACAAGTTTCCTGTCCCTGACACTCTGTCACCTAGTTCTTCCCTGAAATTTCATCATTAAATTGAGTCACAGTTCCCCTTATTGCTTCCCCAGTCATCTGAGAGATGAAACTATTAGTAAAGCAAGCTGAGAATTTACCTGACACATCCTTTTAGCAGACTGAAACCTTCAACCCGGGTCTAGATAAAGCCCCAGCCCTTCCCCAGCTGTTCCTGGATTCTTTTTCTGTGCTGGTGTTATGGTCTGCATTCAGAAGAGACCCTGCCTCTCCTCTCTTTGGCCACTGAGTATAAAGCTTACTTCCATGACAGTATCAATCCTGTTTTTCTCTCCTTTGATTGTTACCAGAATGGTCACCGTATTCCTGCACTTTACTTCATGAATTTTCATACAGGTGCGTGCCTTCTGACAAGTTAGATCTTATTTCTTTTGAAAAAGTTTATCTTTCCACTACCATCTTCCAGTTGCCAACCTTCTCCTTCTTCCCAGCAAGTTACAGTGATCTCTGTTTTCCTTGGCTGTCACTGTAAATTTGCAGCAAGGAAAGAATTTACAATTCCTGGGGACTATCTGTGCTGCCTTTGGGTGTAGCAGCACAGTTAGGAAGGACTGCTGTGGCACTACTCAAAGGAAACTTGGCAACAGAAACCCACTTCCCATCACCTTACCACAGCTGCGAATGCCATTGTCAGGCAATTTATACTGAACTTTTAAAAAAGTGTTTCAAGACAGAAAACTAGTGGGAGTTGGTACAGGCAGTACCGCTTTTTACACTTCTCATTTGTTCTTTGGTGTCAGAGATATAAGTTCACTCAGAAAAAAAAAAAAAAAGTTAAGATCCAAATACCGAAAGAACAGCACTGTGAGTTATTTTTTGACTACAGAGGACTAGACTATTATATAAAAGGAATTCTTCAATTCCACTTTAAAGTCTGGGTGCAAACCTTTCAGGAAAATGATAGAAAAATAAAAGGTGAAAATGCAAAGTATCCAATTCTGGAGTTCCTAATCTTAAGCATATATACTTTTTTTTGTAGTATTAATAGTATCAGAGTATTTTTGAAGTCTTATATATAGAGAGAACAAATCCATTCATAACATGATCTCTTTGGCCTATGCAATTTTTTTTTTTTAAAGAGAATGAGACAAAACCAGTACAACTTTTGCAAGACAGGAGCCCAAAGCAATAAGTGTTTCTATGGCTGAGAATGTCCACATGGCTGGGATATGGATCAGTGAATGCCTCCTGTCACTACTGGATAGAGGTTTGTGATAGCCTCTTTGAAAGGTGGTAGGAAGTAGAAGCCCAGTAAAAATCATAGAATGTGTGTCGAATAAGATATTTTCTCTGATGGAGTAAAAGATATCCACATTTAAATTTAAAGATTTAGGGATCTTTGATATCGTCATGTCCAACTTCAGTATTCAAAGGATGAGACCTGCAGGCCAGAGATCTAAATGGTTACTGAGAGAGGCAACTGCCTTCCCTGCTGTGCCCTGTTGCCTTGAAGAGACTGCTGATCTGGACACTAGCAGTCATTCTCCTCCTCTCTTCAGCTTCCACGGGACCATTCCTTCTAGATCTTCCTCTTGTCATCTGACCATCCATCTCTGGGTTTTAGATCATCATTTCTTCAGTCATCTGCTCTGCTTCTTTACCATTCACATTCCCCAATTTCCACTTCTGGTTTTCTTCCCATTTCTGTTGTGTTCTCCTGGACAGGCATATCCATGGCCACTACTTCAGTTATTTCCATGGGAAAAGGGGAAAGAAGACAACAGCCTGGGAACAGCAGGAAGGTTCACTAAGGGGGGGGAGGGGAATATCCACCATATTTTGCAGAAAGGGAGTTTTCTGTGTCCAAATTTCAGGAAAATGGTGGGCCAGAGGATCCAGAGATAAGAAGAATGGGGGACGGAGACTGCGGGAACTCAAGCTACTTTTAACTTAGAGAAATTTGGAAGAGAGAAACTATGGTAGTCAACTAAAAGAAGATTTCATTTTTATTTTTAGGATGGGAGGTATTTGAGTCTATTGATCAGCTGAATATAAGAGCAGGTTTCGAGGGAAGCTAAGGATGAGAGGGTGGGAGAACTGACCTGAGGCAGCAGGGGCACCTCATCATCTGAGAGTGAAGAAATGAGACAAAGATGTGTGAATGTAAATATGTTTGTATACAGGGGGACAATTGGGACAATTTATGCCCAATTGTTTCTATTTTATAAATAAGTAATGAGGCAAGATTTCCTGCTGAGAATGAGAGAAGCCCCACAAATATAATCCTCAATATTTAAAATAAAAGGAGCTGATTTGAAGTGAAGAGGCCATAACTAAGAACATGTAAAGGATTCATACATGGCACTGAGCAACCAGCTGAAACTGGGAGGAATAAATTTGTGGTAGCTTGAATCTGCTCAGTGCTATTTCTCCAATGATGCTTATTTGACTAGGTAAAGGAGAACAAGTTTAATTTGTTGTTCTAGCATTTTTTTTTTTTTTTGAGAAGAATATGGTGCAAGGAAAGTGCACTAAAGGAGATAGAAACTTAAAGGATCAATCACACATCAAAGAATAAAAAGTGCTAGAGGACTTGAAAGCAGTTGCATACAATGGAATGCAAACATTTAAGCACCTGCTTTGTAGTTTTGATGAATCTTACCAAATGTTTACACTCATGTAATCTTCAACATAATCAAATAATAAAATACTTTTATCACTATAAAAATTGGGAGGTTTTGGTTGTTGTCTTTTATGTTTTCCTACATATTATTTCTTATAGCATTCTTTTCTTTCCCTTCTTCTTTTTCTTTTTTTGTACCAGGGATTGAACCCAGAGGTGTTTAACTACTGCGCCACATCCCCAGCCCTTTTATTTTTTATTTTGAGACAGGGTCTCGCTAAGTTGCTGAGGTTGGCTTTGAACTTGAAATCCTCCTTGTCTCAGCCTCTGGAGTGTCTGGGATCACAGACATGCACTACCATGCCTTGTGTTGATAGTATTCTTTATCCCTCTGTGTAGGTAAGTTTCCGTGTGGTATCATTTTTATTCCCACTTAAAGAACGACCTTTAACATTTCTTATAGTGCAGGTACATTGATAATGAATTCTTTCAGGTTTTCTTTTCCTAAAAATGCTTTTATATTGCCTTCATTTTTTTTGAAGAACGTTTTCATTGGATATAGAATTCTGGGATGGAAGTGTTTTGATTGTGGTTTTACTTTTCCCTTCAGTACTTTAAACATATTTTATGTTGTCTTTTGGTTTGCAAAGTTCTACCAATGAATCCATGGTCAAACTTTATTCATTTATTCAAAATCCCTTTAGTTTAGAAGGTACAAATAGTCGGTCCTATTCTTTAGCTGTCTTTGAAGATTTTCTCTTTATTCCTGGATTTCAGCTATTTGATTTTGAGAGCTAGAATGTGTTCTCTTGGACATTTAAAATGCCTAGGGCTTTTTAAACTCCCCAGATTTGTAGGTTCTTAGTTTTCACCAAACTGGAAAAATGTTAGGCTATTCTTTCTTCAAGTATTTACTGCCCACCATTCTAAAACATACACATATTTCCTGTGAGATTCCAATCACATATGTTAAATTATATATCACAAGTCAGTGAGGCCTCAGTTCATTATTTTTTCAAATTTTTCCTTTTGTCCATTTTCAAAAATTTTTGTTGATATATATTTAAGTTTCCTGATTTCTTTTTCTGTAGTGTTCAATATCCTGTTACGTTTTAACAGCAAACTTTTTATTTTATAGTTTGCGTTTCTTATCTCTAGATGTTTTATTTGATTCTTTTGATATCATTCATTTCTAGATTTATATTTTCCCTTTGATAATTTGACAAACAAAAACTTAAAAAATGTCTTTGTCTGTTCATTTCATAATTTTGGCTGCTTCTGCTAGTGTTTCTTCTACTTTAATGTTTTCCTGGATATGGGGCCATATTTTTCTGTTTCTTCATATAGCTAGTACTTTTCTATTGGGTGATGAATATTTTGAGTTTCACATTGTTGAGTTTTTGAATTTTATATCTTCCTTTAAAGAATGTTGGGCTTTGTTCTGTCAGGCAGTTAAGTTTCTTATGAATCAGCTTGATCCTCTCAAGTTTTAATCTTCCTCTACATGGTAGGAGAGTTGCTTGTTCTCCGAGGCTAGAATACCCCTAATACCCAGGCATGAGCCTTCTAAAGTCTCTAAAAATCTTGGCTTTCAACCCTGTTTGAGCTCCAAGAATTGTTCAGTTCATAGACCCTGTATTCTTGCTCTCTTGGCCTTGTGGAATTTCACTCCAAACATCCATGGCTTGTATTTGGAAGAGACTCAAGAAGCCTCCCTACAGATTTCTGGGACTGTTTCTCTGTTTACTATCTCTACTGTCTGATTCTTGAGCATTTGTTGTCTGGCTTCCGTGAACTTCACTGTCTGTCTTCTTGGCTCAGCAAGCCCATTGGATCTGCTGGGGTCACCTTCCCTGCATCATGTCTCTAGGCAGAGAGCCAAGGCAGTCACTGGGCTCGTCTTATTTGTCCCCCTTCTCTTAAGGATCCCATTTCTGGCCTACCTGTTGTCCCTTGACTGAAAATAGTCATTTCACGGATTTTGGCTATAATTTCTCATTATGGGAATACATCTGTCCCATGACTAGCAAAATAATCTCATTATATGACATTTTAAAGAAGCCATTTCTACCTAACTCTTTTCAACACAATAAAAAAATTTAACCATCAATATTGTAGATTATTGATATTATTTTAAAGTTGCCAACAAGAAGAAATGAGCATCCTTTCCCCATCCAGGACCTCTTCCTCTCCCAATCCTCTACTCTTGAAAAGTAGGATGCCAATGGCTTGAAAAATAGTGTGGAGAGCAGAGATAGTGTGAACACTGAAGTAGGAATGAGGCACATCTTTCTGATACATTAAATTTAGCAAAAATTAGTTTTTCTAGTTTTGCTTATTTAAGAAAGGGTTATAATTAATTCTAAGCAGTTTTTAAAATTGAGAAGAATATAGTTAATATGCATGAAACTATGGGTTTGATTGCCAGAACTGCAGAAAGAGAGAGAGAGAGAGAAAAACTAGCATACCACAAAATTCATTTTTTAATATGTACAATTATATGGATTTTGAGTATATTCATGGAGTTGGGGCACCATCACCATTCTCTAACCACAGATAATTTTCCTTACCCCAAAAGAAAACATCATACCTATTGTAGTCATGGTTCACTTTTCCTTCCTATCACAGTCTATATTCTGTATGGATTTGCCTGTTGACTTCTCAGATGAACAGAATCAAGCAGTACATGGACTTTTATGCCTGGCTTCTTTCACTTAGCATGTTTTCAAGGTTCATCTATGTTGTAACATGTATCGGTATGTCATGTTTTAAGGCTAAAAAATATTCAGTTGTGTAGATATGCAACATTTTACTTATACATTTGTCAATTGATTTGGGTTGTTTCCACCTTTTTGTTTATTATGAGTAATATTAAGCATCATACTTATTATATAAGCATTCCTGCTATAATAAGTATTCCTGTACAATGTTCTATATGTACATGTTTTCATTTCTCTTGGGTAGATGCTTAGGAGTGGAAATACTGAGTTATTTGGTAACTCTGTTTAACTTTTTGAGAAACTGCCAAATGTTTTTTTTTTCAAAATGGCAACATTATTTTACATTCCCACCAGTAATATATGAGAGTTCTAGTTTCTCCACATCCTTGACAACACTTAGCATTGTCTTTCTGGTTATAAACTTCCTATTGGAAATTAAGTGGTATCTCATTGAGGTTTTTATTTGCATTTAATTAATGACTAATGATGTCAAGCATCTTTTCACTGGTCATTTGTGTCATTTGTATCATTTCTTCTTTAAAGAAATATTCACTAAAATCCTTTGTTCCTTTTTAACTGGGTTGTCTTTTTATTGTTGAGCTGTAAGAATATTCCATATTACTTATAAAATATATGGTTTGTAAATATTTTCTTCCATTCTCTGGTTTGACTTTCTATATGCTTGATGGTGTCCTTTGAAGCACAAATATTTTAATCTGATGAAGTCCAAATTATTTTTTTTCTTTCATTGCCTGGGATTTTTGTGTCATATGCAAGAAGCCATTCTCTAATCAGTCAAGAAGATTTATGCCTATGTTTCCTTTTGAGAGTTTTATCCTTTTAGCTCCTAAATTTAAGTCTTTGATTCATTGTAAGTTCATATGAGGCATGAGGTTTTTGATTTGGGTTATTTCCACCATTTTGATTAATCTGCATTGCTATATGCATCTTGAATGGTTTTAGTCTTCATCATTCTGATTTCTTTCACAAAGTTATGAAAGTTGTATTGTATTACTTTCAGTTAAATTCTTTACATTTAATATTAATAATCTTTTTGTTCTCTATTTTAAATTATGAAGGACAGAAAACTCTGTATTTTTTAAACTCTCTTTTTGTCATTTTTCTTTATAGAATGTGTACACCACATAGTAAGTCGGACTGTAATGTGTTTCTTTATCTCAGAGAAAATGCTCAATTACACTTCAGATGTCTCTTTAGCACTCTATTGGAAGACAGATGCTTTTACAACTCAGGTCTAGAAGAGAGATGTATTTTTTTCTGGACATAAAGGCTATTTGAATACCTTTAAGAATTAAGTAACAAAAATGGAAACTCCAAGCTTTCTTTAATCAGGATAGATATTAAGAATGAATAAGGACATTAGTGTCTCCTATAAATAGTATTTGGAGATTTTTAAAAAGCAAATTATGTGATGTTTCCTATTTTACTATAACTACATCAAAATGGCTTTGTGCAAATATGTTCCTTTAGCAATCAGACTTTCTTTGAATGTTTTTTATGAAGATCATTTTTAATTACTTTATTTTATTTCACCAATCAAATGGACAGCATCCTTGTTAACTTTCTGTTTTAAAATGCTATTCTTTGAATGGTTTCTAAATCATAATCCACATGAATATGACTAATATTTGGGTTAGTTCTTTGCCATTCTCTCCCCGCCCCTCTCAATTTGTAATGCTCTTTGTAATAAGTAAGTATTTCATACCCAAAGGTTATTCAGTTGTATTAAAAGACCTATTGATACAATCTGTTATTTCACTAAATGTAAGTTTCTATATAGTTTAAGTCACTTATATTCCTACTTTCCAAAGTGAGTGAACTAAATAGAAAAATTCTATTAAAAATGGGCCTTCTAAGTTAAGGGAACAAAAACATGATTTGAGTATTTGGCAAAAGGATTTAGATATAATGTTTACCAGGATCAGGCAGCAATTGGTGAATGTAAAACAATTAAGGTGGTTTTTTTGTTTTTGTTTTTGTTTTTTTTAGTTTCACCAACATACCATTCAATGTTCTCACATGCTTTCTGATGCACTGTCCTGTGACATTGATCTACAAGCTAGTTCTTGGTTCACAAGGCAAAGCATAGGTTGCCGAGACAGATTGCTATGTGAATAGAAAAAAAGAAATAGAAAAAGAGCAATGCAAATGTCTAATTATGGAAAGGAAAGAGTAAAGAAATACTTAGGTTCTCAACTTGAAATATGCAGGACATTTGTTTATTTGCTTTGTCAATATTAGAGAATTTCTAGTTACAGGATATTAGTTGAAGTTGAGAGGCCTTAAAAGATCCAAGTAAGATATTAAAAACAGTTAACATTTAAGAATCATTAAGAGTTCTTTTCCCTATTTTTCAAACCATATGCTAATCATCAGTTGGAATCAGGTATTTCCTCTCATGGAGTACTATTCCGTAGTTAAGTAAAAGATAGAATTTCCTTTGAAGTATATGATCACTGCTTGTTATAGGGGAACTGACAAGGAAGGGCATTCATTATTTTTTTGCTATATAAAAACTTGATTTAATGGCTCATAAGGATGATATTTGTTTTAAGCTATTGTATTGAATATAATATTTCCCTCCAACTGTATTTTCATTCACTCTTAGTGTGTTATCCATTATTTTACTTAAACACTCATTTATTTAACTCAAATGCTCTCATTCATTCAATATATTTGCTCACTAAGGATTTATCAAGTAGTAATGTAACTAGGCACTGAGGTCCATATTATTCTCTGGGAGAGAGACCAGTAGGTTATTTTTGGGTTTAACAAGCAAATGGGGTGGGCGTACAATGGACCACTGTATTCAAAACACAGAATCATGTGAACTTCTCGAGGCAGGAACTAAACTGCACTTATCTTTTTATCTCCAGTTATATTAGAGTCACTCAATCACATTTTTGTTGAACTGGATTGAATAGATTCCGAGAGTGTTTAAGTTGGAAATGTGTGCCAGAGATCATCTAGTCCAGCAGCTAGTCTAAGGTTTAATGAGTCCCCCAGACCTGTCAAAAGGGAGAATGATAAGTAAGATTGCCACTATAGTAGCAATTTGTTTATTGGGCTTGTGCATAAGGTTTTATTTTTAAAATAGGTATCTACTGCTAAAAAAATTAGAAAATCCATAATTGAATTGCCTCATTTTTCTAATTTCTGTCATTCCAAATGAGGCAAATCTATTTTTTAGCAATCTGCATCAGTTACACATTATTTAATCTTTCTAAACAACAGATACAGTTCAGATCATTTCCTCTGCCCTTAATTCCTTTAATTCTTCTTCTTCTTCTTTTTATTCTTTTGTTGTTGTTTAAAAGGGGGAGGGTAGTGTAACAGCCTAAAAATAATTTTCTCAAAAATGATGGAGCAATAAAGTACAAAAGCCTTTGAAGATCTCTAGCAAGCTATGTCAGTGTCTGTAATGTGAAACTGCTTGAGGTCTCTTCAGTGCTGTGTGCCCTCACACTGTGAATGAATTCATTAAAACAATGCAGAATTCATCTGGGGCAGGAAAATAAGGAAACTAATTTTTAAATGACTAAGGACGAAGGATAAGATTCTCTGGTCTAATGGAGAACACATGTATATGCCATCAGCTTGTCTTTATCATTAAAAACAAGTTAGAACGGAGAACATGCACAACTTTATCAAGGCCTGTCAATTAAAAATCAACCCAAGAAAGATGTTTGAGAGATTACTGAGACTGTCAGCTCCCACCACAGGTGAAAGATCCAGAGAGCAAAGCATAAGTTAATGTTGAGATCTTTGTTATAAAGCAAAGCAAAGCTGCTTTCTCTAGGTAACTTGGTGTAGAAATCTGTTGAGAGTACTTCCAGATGATCGGTCTGATTATGTGTCAGGAACTTAAACTTGGGTATTGTAGGCTTAAGCCAACAAGACTTACTCAGAAATCAGAGGGCTGTGAAATGACATTACTGTCATGAGAAGTGTATCTTTCCTTTTCTAAGCCAGAAATTATAGAAAGCACTAACCTAAGCATTTATCCTACAACTGGGATTGCTTTTTTTTTTTGTTGTTGTTGTTGTTTGTTTGTTTTGTTTTAACTTCAGAGAATGGAATGAAACCCTCTGATGGACTTTTGCCTTCAGTTTTCTAAAATGTTTCATACTGCTGAAAATTTCAAAGGCACAGTTAAGCAAAAATATTACTTGCAAATTCTTTGAGTTCATGTGTCTATCAAATATGTAGATGAAATAAATTTCTAAGAAATCGGCTGAAACCACATGACTGATGAAGACCACAGTACAAAAGTAAAGGAATGAAGGCAGTCCTCATGATAGCTTGTGCAGGGATGGCCCTACCATGCCATTTGAGTATTAAAATGTCACGATGCTGAAGCAAACCAAAATATGCATCACCAGTCTTCCTTGGACAGCAGGTAAATGGCTGCAAATGTGGCCAGGAAGGAGGATGCAGACAGTGAGGGGAATATCTGCACGTTGCAAAAGTAGGGCTGTAAAGAATTGTGAGACAGGATAGGGACAGGTGGAGAGTGAAGAGTGGGTGCATGTCCAAGACAGAGAGGTTGACAAAGCATTTATTGAAATGGAATTGAGTAACTCGGTAACAGGTAATGGAAGACAGAAGTGATATGGCGTAGGCCCTTTTCTCCCTTTTATTACATTTCATCACATGTCAAAGAAAAATGATATGAGTGAACTGCATTTATAATGACAAAGAAGTGACTACCCATACAAGGTATTTGTGGGAGTGTCTAAAATGTATATTATACATGTTTCATTAAGAAAGTATGTCTTAGTTTTTTTCCCTTAAATACATCATAATTCTATAATTCTAGCTTTTTTTTTTTTTTTTTTTTTTTTTTTGGTGCCAGGGATTTAACCCAGGAGTGCTTAATCACTGAGCCACATCCCAGCCTTTTTAATTTTTTATTTAGAGACAGGGTCTTACTAAGTTGCTTAGGGCTTTGCTAAGTTGTTGAGGCTGATTTTGAACTTGCAGTCCTCCTGTCTCAGCGTCCCAAGCCACTGGGATTACAGGCATATGCCACCATGACCAGCTATAGTTTTATTTATTGCATAAATCCCCTAAAGGACAATTCACCTTTGGTTCACAAGACATAATCTTCAAATATTTCGTTAAGATTTGTTTGATTTTGTTTTGTAAGCTTTTCTCTGATAATCATTTTAAAAAGATAAATTCCTATTTTTTTTGTCAAAATCAAATACTTGTATACTTACATATACATAAACTTACAATAAAGCTTAAAACAAACTATTTCAACAGAGGTTTAATCTCCCTCTTTTCCAGCACTGTGTTTGTTTGTCTTCAAACTTTTGTTACACAATTCTGTGCACATACATTCACACAAGTTTCCCTGGAATGAGGATAGGCAGTTTTTCTCATTTGAACAGTGGACTTGCCTTTAGAGCTATAAGTGGTGTTCTGTTAAACAACTAGAACTCTTTCCTCATTTTGCAAGAGTTCTCATGATACGTGGCACTGACCCAAGCACATTCCAAAATCAATTTTAGCAGAATATAAAGCTCACAAACCTGGACTTAGACTGAGTCTCTGGCTTTTCTGGGAGAAATCGTAGATACTATTTGCTAATTTGGATAGTGTTATTGTTATTCAGAGTTCATCCATCTAATTTGAGTCACATCTGTGACTGCTTAGCTGAACTGGGAGCCTCAGCATTAAGCTCTATCTTCATTTGCTCAGGGGACACATGGTGTGTGTAGGAGCCATCATGCTTTGTTTTTACAAATCAAACTCTTAATTAATTACTGAACATACTGCAATTCACTAATCAAGCTGTATTTTTTGAGACATTTCTGACTGATAAATATCTAGTCATCTGGCTTTGCAACACATCCTCTTGTCCTTGCTTTAGACAAAAATGGTGAGAGTCATCGGAAATGTTTCTTTTTATGTGTGATTTGTTCATCATCGTGCATGAGCTTGAAAGAAAATAATTTCCTGTTGAACTATCTGTATTTCTCTGGCCCACATTGAGAGGTAGTGTTTTCAACTCAGAGGAGGTAGAGAATGCAAAATCATAAAGAGTTGGGATAAGATTCTGGTTTTTCCGTTTCTAGCTGATTGAACTTTAAACCTAAGCTTCCTATTTGTACAATTTGTTTTGAATTAAGTGAGAAAACCCTTAAAATACCTAGTACTATTCTTGGCATCTACTAGTAGTGAAGTTTCTAATTATTCACTTATTTATGCCAACAAATACTTATGGAGTTCCTACAATTTCTTAGACATGGAGGAAATGATGATGGGCAAGACAGCATTTATTTCATGAGACTTATGCTCAGGGTGGAAATAGGAATATTCATAATTAACTACAAATGAGTAAATAAGATATATTTGCATTATATTGTAACCATTCTCTATTTTGTTTCATACACAATTGTGTACTCATTCATTCTCCATATAGATCAGAAGTTTTGAAGGCAATGTCTTATACCCTCTTCCATATTAATAGCATAATAGGAAACATTAACTGTTGAATAAATAAGTGAGCAAAAATAAAAAATTTATATCCTGTTTATATTTTAGGATAGTTTATTACTTTGTAGGAATATTTTAATAAACATATCAATTGCAAAATTTGAAAACATTTTTTGAAATTCTTGTAGAGACAGTATAGTACGAAGGTTAAGTATCTGGGTACCAGACTTCCTAGGTTTGCTTCACATCATACCAGTTACTGATTGTGTGAACTGACCACTCTATGTCTCATTTCTCTATGAGGAAAATGTAAATGACAGTGCCTGTGGAACAGAATTCTCTTGCATATTCAAAGACTTATTTCACGCAGAGCACTAGGAACCATGTCTGGAACATGGCAAGGCCTAATAAATATTAGCTATTTTTCTTGAACGAGGCAGTTGTTTCCCAAAAGTAATCTGTAGCCAAATGAGAGTTCTTGGGAATATATTCAGGAGTCTTTTGTTTTGTAAAATAAGTTTAGGTTTTGCATTTTCATATTGTTGAAGAAAATTTAAGTATTAAAAATGACTTATTTTGGAAGATTTGCCAAGCAGTTTCAGAGCTCATATCTGCACTTAATGTTGCTTTAGGTGATCATATAGCATAATATTTAACATTTAGTTTCTCAAACTGGGATTCCATATGGTCTTAGGAATTGGAATTTTCTCAAGATAAAAAATACTGTTTCAGAACATCAAACATATATGTGCTATTGTCATAATACTACAGAGCAAAAATTATCCAACGTCCAACACATATTTCCTGTGGTCCTCCTTGGTGCTCTCTCTAGTTCTTTTGTCTTGAGGTCACATGGTAGGACTTCACTTATTGGCCTGTCCTTGGGTTCAGATTGCTGGATGGGGGCAATCTGGGGAAAGAATAGGCTATGGCTTCTCTGACCAGTGAGCGGTGAGTAGAATGACATTTGTTATTTCTGTGCCAGAATATTTAAGTGCTGGTGAAAGACCTTCCAAAACCCACATTCTGAGATTTTGCTGTTCGTTGGCTATAACCCTGAGCTTCCCTGCCAATTTAAGATGGACATGCAGCATGCATGAGAAATAATGCATTTATTGTGGAATTAATTTAATAAAATTGTGGAATGTGCATGTATAAATATACCACCATGAATCCACCTACACCAATCAAATATAAATAGATAAATGAGTGAAAGACCAGTAGAGTAGAGGAAGGAGAACAGGGAGAGGGAGGAGAGAAGGGAAAGATTGAGGGCTACCAGAGACCCAAATGAAGTATATTAAATTCCATGCATAAATAAATTTGTCAAAAAAATAAATTTGTCAAAATGAACCCAGCTATTATGTATAACTATAATGCACTAATAAAAGAAAAATAAAAACAAAAGGTGTGCAAGCAAACAAGAAAAGTTCAGGAACAACTGGACACCCGTGTGGCATGTCAATCAAGAGATGAAATGGAAAAAACAGAGCACTATTCCAGAACACCTCCAGTCAAGAAGTTGAAAATAATATTTTTACCTCATGCTGTTAGTTTTTCCCCAAAAGACAGATATTTTTTAAAAGACTGATGAAGTTATAGGACCCTCTTTTCCTAAGTTAGCTAATGCCCATTACTAAGATCAGTCATGATCTCTAGCAGGCCAGATCATTGGAGCATTCTGGACCCTAATGGGAAGACCTCACCCTGAATTTGAGGCCAGTATGAAGTTGGCTTGCTTAGTTTCTTTGTAATTGTAGATAGAATGCCATTGTACATATGTGTGCCACTGAGTTATAATGAGCAGAGAGAGATTGATTAGGGAAAAATTGCTATAGCTATTCTAGAAACAATTGAAAAGTTGTATATCCAAGTAATTTCAGGGTCAAGAATTATGTCTTCCTGCTTGCTTTCTATCTGTTCTTCCTCCTATTTTCCCCGTCTTCTCATTCTAATCCATTTTATGCTATGCCACCATTTTTCTATTTGCTTATGAATATTTTTTATTTCTTTATACATCAATACAGATTCTGCTTCATTCCAAAAAGGAGACCCAAGGCAGCTTCACTATCCTGCTGTTAATCTTGCACTACTTTGTTCCTCTGGTACTTCCATACTTGAGAGCAGATGGCTTCCCACTGATTCTACATCTATATGCAGAGAAACTCAAACCTCCTTAACCAGCCATCCAAGTCCCACTGTAAGGTCCTGTTATGTTCTTCTGACCTTGTCTCATGTGTGCCACTGTGGGGACCTTGTGTGGCAGGCACTTGGGAGTACTCACCATTTTCTCCCTCAGCCATTCCCTTTCTACTTCTTTGTGCCCTTCATGCCTTAGCTCATCCCATACCTGTTTCCAGAATAGTTTCTCATGGCTTTCCATTGTTGCTTGCCATGTGTTTTAGTGAGCTTTTTCATTGCTGTAATTACAGACCTGACAAGAACAATTTTACAGGAGGAAAAATTTATTTGGGGGCTCACAGTTTCAGAGGTCTTGGTCTATAGGAGGCTGATTCCATTCTTCTGGGGCTTGAAGTGAGGCAGAACATCATGGCAGAAGAGTGTGGTGGAGGGAAGCAGCTTGCATGATAATTAGGAAGCAGAGAGAAATTCCAGTCTCCAGATACAAAATATATACTCCAAAGACACTTCCCCAATGCCTCCCTTCTCCAGCCACACCCTACCTACCTTCAGTTATCACTCAGTTATTACTATCAGTGGATTGATTCACTGATTGGGTTAAAGCTCTCATAACCCAATAATTTCTCCTCTAAACCTTCTTGTATTGTCTCATACTATGAGTTTTGGGGGACGCCTAATATCTAAACCATAACATCATGTGAAGTCTTTCCTGCCTATTGCAGCCAGTAATCATTTCTTCCTTTTCTGTGCATTCATGTACAATGTCAAATTCTGTACTTGTTCACATGTGTCTAATAGCTGCATGTATACTGGAATAGTGGCCCTCTTTCTCTACCCAGCGCTTCCTTGTACAGTAATCTCATGTGAAATTCAGTGAGTACTTGTTGGTCTAAACATTAGTATTATTATTATGGTTTCGGTGGTGGTGGTAGAGGTTATTATTGTTGTTATTTTATTTTTATGATTGATACAGTGCTTTGTACTTTCTGCCTTCCATACAATAAAATTTTGCCTATGGAGAGGGGGAAGAAAAAAGTGTACTCTCAATAGCTTAAATGTTGTTTCCATCATTGATTACATCCTGGTTAGTATGTACCCTTATTTTACCTGATTTGTCCAAAACACAATGACTTTTCTATATAAATTGGAAGTAAGCCAGTTTCCCAGTGCAGCCTTTACTTCTCAATGTATTCCCTGCCATATGAGGGCTGAGGTCATGTGAGTTCTCCATCATCTTGAACTTCTACCAGGTTCATGTTCTTCTTTTTCATCATGGAGGAGCATAATCAATACCTAGAATCTCCATACTTCTCACCAGATGCTTAGTAAACAAAAAAGATTTATACTTTTGTCTCCAAGAGAAATGGAGAACTGATAATAAAAAAATAAACACTACTTGTTAGGATGGTCTCAACCCAATACTCAATGTGCTTACTCCCAGCCTGGATCTTCTAGAATTGCCTAGGAAGGTAACTCAAGGAAGATCCAGAGAGCAGAGGTTTCTGTTAATATTGAGTGCTCCATACTTCATTTCCTGGTCATGATTCTCAGCAAAGGTTCAGTAATCTTTCAGAAGTCATACTTGACTTGTTAATTCTCAATCACAAGATTGAGCCAACTGGAGGCAATTTGATGCCCTTTAAAGAACAGTTTTTTTTTTTTTTTTTTTTTAGACAATTCTCTATATAACTGCTGTCCAGAAAGGGTAGGTACAATAGAGCTAATAAGAAAATTAAACAGTTTTACTATCATGTAGGCTAATAATATCACTGCTTTTCTCTAAAATGAAACATGGACTATAGTTCTTCCTTGTCCCTGAGCTCACTATTCAAGTCCTTCAAAGATATTCTTTCAAGGTATTGGAGTTTATGGTCCTTCAAAGATATTCTTTCAAGGTATTGGAGTTTATGTTCCAGCATTTTCTCATGGTAAGACCTGGGATCAAAGAAGGAAGTTGACCATAAGCAGACCTTAACTTCATAAATCACTCAATCCATATGTTCAAGTGTCAATTAGGTAACTGAAATAAAAAAATAAAATCCTAGTTCATTTTTAAAACTTAAAAACATGAAATTGCAGTGAAATGCTTCTTTTTTGGCAACATTTAGTCCTTTTACAACATTAATTAATACTTTCAAAAAAATTCTGAAAATTTTTGGAGGCACAGATATAAGTAACCCATTGTATTGCACAAAATAGGAGGTAGGGAAAACACATAAGGCTGGAAGTTTTTATGGGAGATGTCTATGAAAGATTTCTAAGAAATTTCAGAAAGTTTGGGTCTATCCCTAAGAACAGTAGAAAACCATTGAAAGATTTTGGAGTTGGTAATACGATAAGATTTGCTTTTTTTTTTAAGAGAGAGAGAGAATTTTTTAATATTTATTTTTTAGTTTTTCGGTGGACACAACATCTTTATTTTTATGTGGTGCTGAGGATCAAACCCAGCGCCCTGCACATGCCAGGCGAGTGCGCTACCGCTTGAGCCACATCCCCAGCCCCAAGATTTGCTTTTTAAAATGATCATTTTGGCTATGATGTGAGATAATAGGGTCAAGAGTGGGAATAAAGATAGGAGACGAGAGAAAGTCATCTTGAAGATCAAGAGGGAGAGTTAGTACAGTGGTACTAACATGAGGGTCAGCTTAGAGGTGAGCCTTGAAGTAACATGAATAGTTGAGATAGCAGAGGTGCTGTTATAGAGAGAACAGGCTCAAGGTCAGAACCAAAAGGAACAATAAACTTCAAGGGCCTGACAGAAAAAAAGAGTTGGTCAGAGAAATTAAAAGTATCAGAGAATAGATATACCAGGAGAGTGTGCTACCCCAGAGCCTAGGGAAGGATTTTCTTAGAAAGTAGTGTCATTAAAAGTTTACATATATTAGAAACCCAAACTTGTCTATTAGACTTAATAAGCAGGAGGTCTGCTAGAGTAAGGAGCAACAATGGGCCAAAGCAAGAAAAGTCACATTTTTATAGGTTGGTGAGTAAAAAAAAAAAAAAAGTAAAGATGTGGAGAGTACAAATTTAGAGGGCTCTTCCAAGAAAGTTGGCTTTGAAAGAAAGGAGAGAAAGAAAATAGCTGGAATGAGAAACACGGATAGATACACTCAAGAAACTTCGAAAAGGATACCTAGAAGATCCAGAGAAAGCAGAAAGGTAGATTAATTTTAGACATTAGGGTTTGTACCTCTTGCACTGTAACTGAGGGAAACCAACAGGATGGCTGCAGAGACAGATAAATTTCTAGGTTTGGTAGCAGGCTGTTGAAGGGAATTCTCATGTCTTAGCTATTTTCCTTTCTGAGTAGGAGGGGAGATCATCTGTTAAAATTGAGTGGGGACATTGAGGTTGGAAGTTTGGGGAAAGTGGAGACTCTGAAATGACTGCTGTTAAGAACTAAAGAGAGACCTGATAATGGAAATCTAAAGGGCTTCTTTTCCAATATGGGGATGATTATGCTTGACTCAAAATTAAGAGGTTAAATAAGATGATACATGGCAAGTTATACATGGTTGGTCAAAATAACACTATAGAGTAGTCGTTATTACTATCACCATTATTGTTTTCTTTCTCCAGTTTTGTACCATAACACTGATTCTAGATTTATTCTAGCTCTACCTCTTCCCTTCAGTTTGATATATTTTATTTCCCTTAGTTTTCTCCCAGGCTCTTGCTTTCATTCTTCTCTCCAGATTGGTGGTTTCCCAGAACCCTTTCTTGATACTGACTAAAATGACATGGCCTGGCCCCAGGGTATCCCATTTTGACTTCTTCCCTGTAGAATCATTCCTCACTTCTCAACTCATCTTCAAAACCCAAACAATACAGCCATCCAGGAAGATTCACAAGCATTCTGTAGCTCACAAAAGATTATCTGCACATGAAATCTCAGTAATGGCCTTGGGTTCCAACAATATAATTCTATAAAAAATTATTAAATATATTAGAGGATCAGAGTTAACCATTTATAATGTTATAAAGCTGAAAGTCTTAAAGATGTTTTGGTTCTAGTATGCAAAATGAGGTGTTTCATCTTTTATATTTGTAATTGCCAAACCACATCTTGGGTCAGTCTATCTTTTTTTTTTTCTTTGATTGGTGTCCATTTTGACATAATTGTACATGAATGGAATTTAATTTATTCCATTTCAGTCCCCCATTGCTCCCTCCCTCCCCCTATTCCCCTTCTTCTACTCTACTGGTCTACTTTTTACTCATTTATTTATATGTGTGCGTATATATATATTTTTGGTACTGGGGATTGAACTCAGAGATTCAACTCCTGAGCCCCATCCCCAGCCCTGTTTTGTATTTTATTTAGGTACAGGGTCTCACTGAGTTGCTAGCACCTTGCTTTTGCTGAGACTGGCTTTGAACTCATGATGCTCCTGCCTCAGCCTCCTGAGCCACTGTGATTACAGGTGTGTGCCACTGCATCTGACTCATTTATATATTTTTAATTGGTGCTTTGTAAAAATAAAGACAAAACTCATTGTGGCATATTTATACACATACATAGAATAATTTTGTCAAATTTATTCTACGTTTTCTCTCCTTTCCCATTTCCCTTCCCCTCCCTCAATTTCCTTCTACTTCACTGATCTTCTCTCTTTATGATATATCTTTATGATCATCTCTGTACGATATCAGGATACATCCTTGAAAGGATGCCTAGATCCATCTCTTTATGATATCTGATCCTCACATGCCTTTTCTCTCTTACTGTGCTTTAGCTTCTGCATATGACAGAGAATATTCAACCCTTGATTTTCTGAGTTTGGTTTATTTCACTTAGCATGATGTTCCTTGTCCATTCTCATTTATGGCTGAGTTAAGACTCCATTGTGTGCGTAGATCACATTCTGTTAATGCATTCATCTGGTGACAGACACCTGGGCTGATTCCATATATTGGCTATTGTGAGGTGCACTGCTATCAACATTGATGTGGCTATTTCATTATAGTATGCTGATTTTAGATTTTTGGAATAAATACCAAGATACGGGCTAGCTAGGTCATATAGTATTTCCATTCATAGTTTTTTGAGGAATTTCTATCTTGCTTTCCAGAGGAATTGGATTAATTTTCAGTTTGGTTCTATTTAAAAAAAATTAAAAAACAACTTTTTTTTTATATAACAAAACAGAACTGATCTCTTCCAAAATTTTGTTTTTTCCACTATTTGAGCTGCTATCAGAAAAAAGTCTGCCCATTTGTTTGGTACTTTTTTCCCTTCCTGAAGTTCTTAACTTCATCCTGAAGTTCTCCTTCTTTCCTTGATGGAATCCTGGTGTCTTGGCCCTGATTATCTGTCTGTAGTTTATAGTTAGTTGGAGAGCATGGGGCAATCATCCTACATTCTCTCAGCTCCTCCTCATTTATTACCACAGAGAAGCTTTTCTCATATACTCTTCCCAGGAACCATCCATGTCCCAAATAATATGAATCAGAACACTTTATAAGTGAGTGACAGTAAAAAAAAAATACAATCCAACAGATAATTATTGAACACCAAGGAGAAATTAAGTTCTCTATTAGACAAAGGCCCTTCTCCTTGGCTGGTGATACAAACCCATATTTCATGAGGTTAACTGGAATATAACAAACCCTAAAACTCTTACTACCTACAATACTGTGCTTTCAAGGGTATCTAATATATTTTCCAATTTGATTATTAAAAGTGGGCCTTCATCAGTGCTCAATGCCAAGGAAATCATACGAAAGTCTATAATAACGTACACGAAAAATATGTTTTTGAAGTCTGGCAGAGGACACCTGTAGACACACCAGAAGCATTGTCAGCTCCTCTATCCCAGTGAAGTTTGTTTGAAAGAAACTGAGGATGCAGGTACAAAATGGCTGAGTGATTTTTTTTTTCCTGACCAACAGAGCTGCTCGTTAGCAACTTGAAAGGACGCCTAGATCCAAAATAGTATTAAACAAGTGTTTCTTCAATATGAGATCATTATGTTTCTCTTCTAAATCCAAATACTAATTGCAACCTTGCTGTGAGCATACAATATTAAGGCCATCATAGCCATGGCAACAGAATGCACCATGAAGTGGAACCCTATCATCTGCACAGTGTTGTTAGTAGTTTGGGTGGCAGACGAGCACTTTCTTACAACATCTCTAATGTCCAACTCCAAAGAGGGGATCACATCGCATACCTTTAGGCACTTTTGCCACACAGGTTCTGTTATCTTTGAACATTTGCATGTCTCTATAATTAATTTCAATACAGGATGGCTTGTTAATCCATAGACAAAAATACAAGCACAAATTAAAATTTCAGCAGGCTCTTTACAATGGCCATTTACATTTCAAAATTAAACCCATAATAAAAACTTTTGTATACTTATAATTGGACTGATTTTTAACACCCAATGATAAACATCTATGTAAATAGCCTCCCAAAGATTTTACACTTAAGAAAAAAAGCACTTTAAATGAGCTGCTTAAAGTCACCTTCTCTGCTTTGCATGATAATTGTAATGCAAAATAATAAACAGCACAGGGCACCCCCGTACAACACTTCTAGGATGATAGGGTGTCATTTATATGAAGATAATTAGGCATTTAAAACCCACCAATACCAATTTAAAAACCTACCAATTAAAAAAAAAAGCCTGTGTGCTTACAGTAAACTCATTGAAATAAATTTCCATTTGCCTTTGCTGTGCTTTCATTACAAATATGTCCACAGCTTGTGCAGCCCCAAGGACTCTGTTTTTGTGTGTAGGAAGTGAGGTGCAGATTAAGAGTTCATAACCCAACCTTTCTATAAAAACAAAAAACTATTTTTTTTTTTTAGAGATTTGCTAAACATATGAACCATATGCCATTGTTAAAAAGAAAGGAAACAGTTGTGTTGGCGGAAAGACTTGTTACTATTAGGAAGATTGAGGCGTGAACAGAACTCCATACGCATTTTCTCCCAGATTATGCTGGGAAGAGCAAAGGAGACAATGGGATCTGTTATTGACATTCAGAGGCAAATGCATTGGTCTTCATTTTTAACACTAATGAAACAAAATCCACCTTCTCAAGAATTTACTTGAAAATGCACCATACGATTCATGTAAAAGAATAAGGAGTTATATGGCTTTTCCAGACCCATAAAAAATAAGACATGCCATTTAGACTGCAAGAAAATTTGGACACTTGAACAATAATAAAATTCCTAGCAAAAAGATCAGTAGATTTTTAAAAATCATCATTAATGCTACATTCATTCATGAATTTACTCAATCATTTATCAAACATTTATTAGTCACCTATTTTATGTTAGGCATTATGCTAGATGCTGGCATTTAGTATGTGAATTTAACTGGAAGAAGTGAGATGTACATGTAAACCAGTAATTTCAGTAAAGCAGGGAAAATTATGAGTGAGTTCTGTTAATAATACAATGGAAACAGAAGAAAATGGCTTTTAACTTTTTGCTTAGAAGGAGAATTTCCTGAGACTAGGTAACGTTTGAACCAAGTGTTCAAGGCTAAACAGATGTTTGCTGGAGAATGAAAAGAGGAAAATTGGGTACAAAAGTCTGGGGGGAAGTTGAGAAGCACAGTCATAAAAATGTTGTATTTTGTTGCCCATAAGTACTCATGTCTAGAACGTGGGGTGTTTGTCTGGAGTATATTCAGAGTTTCCTTATTTGCCATTACATTAAATCTCACTTCTTCAACTTGGTTGACAAAGTCTTTCATACAAGTAGAAGGGGGGGGGGGAATTGTTGACTTAAATACTTTTAATCAAACACAAGAGTTATTTCAAGCATAGCTGAATTTAAGTGCTCAGAAGAATGTGTCTCTACATCTATCTAGAATTTTCTTCTCTCAGTGTTGGTTCTGTTCTTAGAATAACACTTTATGAGCCTAGCAAACCCAGCAGAAATTTGGATATGTATAAGGAATGATTTTTTTCCCCATAGGAAAAAAAAAACTTCGATGTTTTTCCTGTCTCGTTCACCAACTTCCCAGAACCATTTATTGAATGATCAAAATTGTTCTATATGTGGGTAGGGGGTGGTTGGGGAGGGGCCCTAGAACAGCCTGTATTCTTAACTATGTATTTGGTTGGGCTCATGAATTCATTCCTTCAGTAAATGTCTATTGGATGCATACTGTGTGCCAGGCACTGTTTCAGTGATCTGTGTATAATCTTTGACACATTTTAATGTTTTAAATCTTTGCAATTTGTTTTATTGTCTGTTGAGTAATGTTTTCCAAAATGTAGAACACATACTCGTGAGGATACTGAGGTTATTTTAGACGCAGAAATAAACGATGTTGAATCAAGCAGTGCGAATTTTATTTCTCTCAGTTCTCTTTTAGTCATTCTAATTATGTCAGCAGAAAGTCTGTCTGGTACCCAGGTGTCCCTAATAGCCTTCTTAACAGAGAACAAGACTTTGACTTTGAGCTTCTGGCATGCACAACAGCTAGCCAAATTTAGTCACAGTATTTTTCATTTATTTTATATAATTTTTATTATATAAATTTTATATAATTCTTAATGTATTACTTTATAAGCATCTTTAATATAAAATAATTTTGTTTTCATTTGTACAATTATATTCTGTTAGAGGCAAAGAATGTTGATTTTCCACTACAGTCCTTATAAGAAGTTTGTTCTTAAGTAAAATTATTTAGGTAATAAATAGAAACTGTTTTAAAGAAAAATTTGAAATAAGTTAAACTAGTAATTGCAAACAGTTGAAATTTGGAAGACTCCAGAATAGTGTATAATCCTCTTGCCATTCTAAAATTTCTAATGGGATTGTTTCTTCATTTTTACCACTACACACCGTGTTGGATATTGGTCTGAATTATGTTAAGAGTTTTAAAAACTTAACTGTCTGTTTTTTATAATGTGACTATAACTTTAGGCATTGCTATGTGTGTAAAGTATTGTACTCTTTCATAATATTGGGTAGAGCTATTTGACTTTCCATTGGTGGTAGAAACTCAGACTAGTACAATTGCATTTAACTGTCTCACTCTTGACCACCACAAGCTCAACTTTATACATGATAAAGCCATACATACCTGACAAATACTCATGAAATAAAATTTTTACCAGATGGCCATTCTGTAAGATTCAATTGCAAGAAAGTAAAAGTTCACTTCCAAAAAAATTTTTAAAAACCAACTTATAAAATATAAGCGTTTGCTTATAAAATATAAGCAAACGCTTATATTTTATAGATAACCAGATAAAGAACTGAATAATACTGTGATCTCCGACTTATTTTATAGATTTATTTGCATAAATTGTCAGTTATTTAATATTGTTTATTCCTATCATATAAGAAAGGACAAAATTCTTGTTCTTCGTTATTTTTAAATTATTAACATATATGAGTTCAGTTTGAATTTATGCTTCCTAGTTTTTATTTTCCTATACAGTTGTTAACAGTTGGTGGGATAAAGCAAGGAGTTTGTCTTTGTTATACTGGCTTTATGGTATTTCTAGGCTATTCGCTTGGAGATTATATGAGTTTATCAGAAGCTCATGGATTTAAATAAGAAAAGAATTTGGAGACTGGAAGAATAAATGTAGGAAACAGAAATAAGGCAAGCTAATTTTTTTTTTCAAAATGAGGGAAAGAGAAAATAGCCTTAAAGTGTCTTTTAGAATTAATTAAATGGCTAGATATTAATTAGGAAGTTTTATACTAAATAAAGATAAAAGGGTCATCAGGAAATTGTCTATTTGTTTTCTTAGGAGTTTCCTTTTTGTTATTGTTGTTGAATTCTTTTTTAAAATGCACCAATATATAGACCTTTAACTAACAATATAAAAAAGTCACTGTCAGGCATGAAGGTGAGAGAAATCAGCTTTTTCTTTGTGCATCTGAAAGCCATATGCTTTGATTGTCCCTCTTTGTTATCTTCAAATCCATGCACACTGAGTAATAAATAATAGACCAGAAAATATAGAAAAATAAATCTTGACATACCAAAATAACTGAACTATTTCTTCTCACCAAAATATTTGGATATTAACAATGCTGTAAATATTAAATTAGTAGAAATACTAAATTAAACTGATTCTGTCCTGATTTACTTAAATTATTTTATATAGCTTCATAATTATACTCCAAAAGAGGAAACTATAGAATAAATTATAAGTGGAAGTTTTATTACAGTGTTAATAATGGCTAATATTTAATTGAGATCACATCTTTAATCTTATCTTTCTCTCACCAATGGCTCATCTTTATTCTTATTATCTTGTTTTCAGTACAGAATTATCACCCACTGGTTTTCAATTACAGAGATGCCCATATTGATTCTACTCTTGATTTTAACTCAAAACTGAAAAATTACTTATTTAGGCCTATAAAGCTGTATTCTGTAGCTAGATTAAGCTCTTTTAAAAAATAATGTCAACTCAAAATACAGAAAGATAAAACTCATAAACAGTACTGTTCAGTTATATGAAGCTATTGGGAAACAGACTTTAAATTATTTTAACTCAAATCACTATTAAAATGTAAGAAGACAAATAGTAATCAAAAATGTCATCACCATATGGAGGAAAACTTGATGTCAGTCACAGCATTTATAAAGAACAGGTGGCGCTTAAGCAATCAAAAACCCCTTATGGAATTATACAAATGTAACCTAAATTCCATAGATCTGTGGTAAAGTGATGTACATAAATTAGACAAAAGATCTTTCATTAACACATACATTCTAAATTGTTTGGCTGTAATTTCCAAAGTTTCAGAAGGAATGAAAATATTCTCCTACATATCGCATTGTTTACTTCTACATTTTTCTAAGGAAATAATTACATCCTTTGTTTCCTGTCAAAGACTATGCACATTTTAAAAGAGGAATCCATGCCTCTGATATCCAGATAGTTATTCTAATATCCTCTGTCCCCAAGGATCTGGCAGGGAAAATTGCGAGAGAGGGCCAATTTGGGTGGGTGATGGGGGTCATTTTAGACAGTCCAGCTGAGCCTTAGGATTTAACTGGTCAGAGCTACCTCAGGGGCCTCTCTTTTCAGTCATGGACTCTGCTGTCCAAAGAATGTATTTTGCATTCCCTCAGTCTAAGAGTGGTACTTGCTTTCCATAGTGTGCAAAATCTTGAACTAGAGTAAATTTTATAAATTCAAATTTTAGGAAGTAATTTGGGGGATAAAGAAGGCTACTAGGAGCCGTGAAAATATTGAAGCAAAAGTGTAATGTTTTAAGGAAGAGTAGATTAATATTTTGACCTATGTTTTTGTAAGTACTCTTATAAATAAATCTCTTTATGCTTTGACATTTCCAAATAATATTGGTGGGTATGCCCACTAATTATTGGAATAAAACTCTCATTTTGAAAACACATCCTGGGCTTGTATTTCATTTGCACTCTTCTGTCTGACTTGAGGAGAGCAATTTATGGCTGCAGATTTTCCACTGTTAATAGGTGAGCCTCATAATTACCTCCAAAGGAAATTCCCCTTTCTAAATTCTTCCATCTTAATCTAATTTCTGGAATCGACTGAGTAATGCAAAATCACAGATGGCAGACTAGAGTGCTACTGACTCAGTTTGTTTCACATTTTTATTCAGAAGTCACACAAATGTCAACTTTCCACTATTTTTTTCCTTAATATGGAAAGAAAACCCAAGGTTAAATTTCTGAAGAAAATAAATTGAGTTCCTTTAAACTGCACAGATACACTGAGCAGAACTCAGGCATGAAGATCAGAACTTGGCTGCTACCATCATTTTATGCATTATTGCATTTATGTCCATTTTATTTTTAGGATATGTTAAAAATATGCTAGTTGATTTTGAACTAACTGATTTGTTTGTTTGTTTGTTTTTGAAGCCAGAGGTTGAACTCAGGGGTGAGCCACAACCTGGCCCATTTTATTTATTTATTTATTTAAAATAATTTTTTAGTTGTAAATAGGCACAATACCTTTATTTTTATGTGGTGCTGAGGATGGAACCCAGTGCCTTACACATGCAAGACCTACTCTCTACCACTGAGCCACAACCGCAGCCCCTATTTTATTTTATTGAGACAAGATCTTAGGTGCTTAGGGCCTTACTAAGTTGCTGAAGCTAGCTTTGAACTTGGGATCCTTCCTTCCTCAGACTCTCAAGTCACTGGGATTACAAGCATGTGCCACTGTGCCCACAAACTACCCAATTTCTTGATATCTTCTCTGAGCTTAAATTAGGTTAGAATTAAATAGTGATTTAAAAGATAGTGAGTAGCACTAAAAATTGTAGATTCAAAGTTTCTTCCCTCATACAACAACTTAGTCATAGGGTATAGTGAAATAACTGTATACACACACTGATTCTTATAACACTTACGTATGTTTCTAGTGGAGAGTTTACTGTTTTCCACCTGACCTAATATGCATATGCACCTGCATGGGTTTCTGTGGATGCTTGGAGAAAATGAAGGGGACCTTGCTTATGTTGCCATCACTGATACTCTGCCTTACAGAACTGTGAGAAGATACTCAGAATAAATATCTGCTGAATGAAGATAAGAAAAAAGATTAATGAATATATGTTACATTAATTTCCTGATATTTTCTCTACAGTGCCATTTTAATGCCAAAATTTTTTATATTAGGAATGTTTTTATTCATATTTCTAGAGTTAAGTGGATTCAGCTTTAACATTTTTCTAGTCAGTAAAACGAGAATACTACTATCTACCTAATATATCCATAGTAATTGAGGAGGTAAGGACCTGTCTCTAACTATATCAAGCTTTTTTTGGTGGTGGGCGTGTGTGTCGGGAATATGGGTATTAAGTCCAAACTCAGGGCCTCATTCATTCTAGGTAAGAGCTCTCTTGCTGAGCCATATCTTTAAACGTCATTTAGGGTGAAAGTAAGAATTGTTTTCCATTTTTTCAGAATATACCAGGGCACAGTGTAAGCTGCTACATTATAAATAAACACATACAAATATAAATAAATGACATAGAAATATAAAATTGTATATTTTATACAATACATTTTGTTGTAACAAAACAGGGAAAATAGAAGTATACATTCTGTTGAAACATAACAAAAATAATCATCATTGATGCTTAGAGTTTATAATTATTCAAATGGACTAATGATTTTATATGCTTTTTGTGTGTGTGTATGTGAAATTTCTGACTTAATTCCAACAGTCATCCTGTACGGTAGGGTACTATTATCCTTTTTTTCAGACAAGAACACTGAGATTTATAGAGATTAAGTAGTATATCCCAAGTGACAGATGATAAGTAGCAGGATAAGGTTTGAAACCTAAGTATAGCTTACCCAATGCCTTTATTCTTTATTTTGGTTTATGGTACCTGTATTTGCATGTGAAGTTTATGAATATATATTAGCATGATCAGTGGGAGTCCCACTTCAATCAAAGATATCTATGTTTTTTTCCTATGTTAAATCTTTTCCTCCTTCACCTATAAACATAGGGGTAGTCAGTGCTATTGAATTGCCTGTGGAATTTCATATAAAATCTCTTTTCTGAAAATGTACCTTGAGATTAGAGATTTGAGTGCCATCCCTCACCCAGATAGTGTAGAGATGGTGCCCTCCTGTAGGAAGCAGGAAGAATTTGAATCCATCTGCAAAGTAACCTCTTTCTGGTAATCTGGGGATCTTCCCCCACTGGGTTCAAAGGGCTTCCCTCTTCTTTGTTGTGCAATTTCTAAAGCATTGTGCAATACTTAAAGAAAAGACCGAGAACATATCATTGCCTTGGAAACTGCTATGGAATTTGACAGACTGTAGGTTGTTCAGAGCAAATGTTCTGTTGCTGCAGAGAGTCCGTGCAGTAGCAATGACTGGCAAAGTGGCTGAATGCTCATCTGCTAATCTTGATGTCAACTTAACTTGTCATCCCTGCCCTAAGGATAGGGCAGAAAGTTTGTCTTGTTTTGCTTTCTTTAAATAAGGGCATTTGAATTATTTCATTCCCAACTGTCAATGAAATACAAAGATAAGACTATAGACGAAAGAGAAGCTTTCTGGGGGTACTTATCCATAGCTCATGGATATGAAAATTTGTAGCCTGTGTTTTTATTAAGTAAATCCTAACAGCATAATCTTGGGAAACTATATTGCTTCTTTTTTGAAAACTAATTTTGACTCTTAGACTGAATTGATAGCAGCATATGGTAAGGAAAAAGAGGGAAGAAAAAAAAAAAAACAACAACCCTGGAATCAGAGAATGCTAGTGACTGTGGTCCTTTCTAATGAAATGTCTGAGAAAACAAATAAAACTCTATAAAAAATAGGAGGAAAAAAATTAAGAAAGAAATGAAAGTTGGGAGTCAGTCCTTCGGAGCTGTTTCCCAAGAAGCAAATGAGACTCTGGCTAGTTGTAGCATTTTATTTATTTGTTTGTTGGTGGAAACACTGAGAATAAAAATAAAAGTGATCCTTTTGTGATCCTGTTTGGCCGTGACAGATTCCTTCAGCATTGCCATAGTAACTGAAAGAAGTGCATTTATGAATAGACTTAGATTTCTAAGGCTTGAGTTTCCTGCCAAGAAGAGAACACAGGGTGGAGAAAACAGGAGAAAGTCAAGGCAAAGGAAAGAAAACAGATTGAGGTGTGAGTTTCCAAGCTCTCTCATTTGGAGAGTGCAGCCATACACGAGGTCTAGACGAGTCTCACCTTCCTGGGCCTCCTAAGTAGATTTTTAGACATTGAAATTAGTCCTCTATCAGCAAGCGTCTGTAATTTCTTCAGTTCCTTTAGATTCCAGAAATCAGAAAACAGTACTCTGGATGATCAATATATGAGCAGAAGAGGAAAGAGAATCCCCTCTGCTATGGGTATTAAATGATAAGCAGAGCCAGCAAAGGTAAATGTGAACTGGGCCAGGCCAGCGATAGGCAAAATGCCCTCCATCAAAGAAAAATCACATAGTCAATTTGCCCTGCTTTTTTATTCTGCTGAGGGTCTTAAGAAATATTTCCCCAAATAATAACAATCAAAAGAACATGAAAAAGAGGTAAGTCGTCACTGACACGGTTCTGTCAAAGACAACAGAGAAGACTGGATACATTATACAATGGGCAACACAGTTCCAGCTGTTTTCTGGCATAAAGGAAAATGTGCTTGGTATTGCCTGGTCTTCCTTTTTTTTTTTTTTTTTTTTTAATAAGAGAATCTGGAAGTCAGGATAAATTTTTACATGAAGTGTTTTAACATCTTAATATGTTCAAAGTTTTCTTTTCTTTTTATTTTTTATGGTGCTAAGGATCAAACCCTGGGCCTCACACAAGCTAGGCAAACACACCACTAGAGCCCTGTGTTCAAAAATATTCAAATACTATTAGACTACACAAAATATGCTTAGAAATTACCATTTTTTTTAGATCACTTGTTTATGACTTCTAGAGTCTAGTTCTGAACTTACAGTCTTGTTTTTAGAGTAAGAACCAGTGGTTACTGAAGTGGCCAGAGATAAGAGATTTAGGAAAGGGAGAGGACAGAGGGGATCCTGTAGTATGAAGCCTGGCTGACCTTTGAGCACACTGAGAGACAGACAGTAACCGTCTCCAGTGCTTAAGATAGAAAGCAGATTTTGACTTTCATATTTTAATATTCAATAAATGTTATTGAGTGCCTGCTGTGTCAGAAAATGTGTTAAACAAGAGACTTTTCTAGGCCACTTGGTTCTCTATAGCTCGATGTTTTGATTTATGATTTTATTTTTATTAAGAAATAATAAACAGAATTATATGTAATTACATATAGGATTACATGTAGTATATACATATAATTTGAAGAACAGTAATAAAATGAACATCCATCTATCCAATTCCCAGCTTAAGAAATAGACCATTCTGAGCATTTTCCAGCTCTTTGTATGCTCTTCTCAAAGTGCATCTGTCTTTCATGATTAGAATGTGTCACCTACAGAGTTCAGGTGTTGAAACTTAAATGACTAATGCAATGGTATTAAGAGGTGGGGCTTTTAAGAAGTGATTAGTCAGGAGATCTCCTTCTATTGTGAACTGGATTAAAGCCCTTTTAGAAGAGACTTCACATAGCATTTGGCTCACCCTTCTCCCTTCTGCCATGTGAGGACACAGTGTTCTTTCCCTCTAGGGGCTGCAGCAACAAGGTGCCATCTTATCTGGCAGCCCTTGCCAGATAATCCAACATGTGGGCTCTCTGATCTTAGACTCCTCAACACCCAAAATGGTGGAGAATAATTTCTGTTCTTTATAAATTATCTTACCTCAGATATTCTGTTATAGCAACATAAGACAAACTAAGATATGAGATATATAATTACTAGTCTTAATTTTGTATAAATAACTTCCTTGCTTTTTAATTTAAAATTTTTTTATAGTTTTGTCTAGTTCTTTGAATTTGGTTATATATGTTTACTTCTATTAGAGTTGTGTGTGTATAACAAAAACATATTTTTAGTATACATGAGTATGTATTACATATAATATACTAGTATTATATACTAGACATGTTTGTCGGTATTTTTAATTGTCGTGTAGATTTTTCCATATAAATGTAAACTGCATATTTTTCTAACTTGCTCTTTTTTGGTTCAACAGTATTTTTAAGTTCGTCCTCACTAATGTTCATAGCTATACGTAACATATTCCCATTGCTGTGTATTTATTTCTTCCATTCATTTATGGAATGTATGTATCCCTTCTTCTTTTAGAGTCATCTGGGATGGTTCTGGTTTTTTGCTGTCATGAATTAATGCTTCTTTGAACATTTTCATCCATGCTTCCTGTACAAGTCAGGGTCAGTTATGGTTTAGTTATGAGATGTCCCCCAAAAGCTTATGTGTGAGACAATGGGGTGGTAACTGGTTATGTAAGATATGGCTGGAGGAGATAGTCACTGTGGGTCTGAAATTGGGGCATATATATATATTTGGTTCCAGGGTTTGAATCCAGAGATAATTAACCATTGAGCCACATCCCCAATCCCCTTTTTAAAATATTTTATTTAGAGAAAGTGTCTCACTAAGTTGTTTAGGGCCTTGCTAAGTGCTGAGGCTGGCTTTGAATTCGCAATACTCCTGCCGCAGTGTCCCAAGCTGCTAGGATTACATGCGTATGCCACAGTACCTGTCTTGGGGTTTATATTTTGTCCCTGGTGAGCAGAGCTCTCCACTTTCTGGTTGCTGTGTCCTGAGCTGCTTTACCATGCATGGTGTTCTGCCTAATCTTGGGCCCAGAGCTATGGATTCAGCCCATGGTGAAATGAACCTCTGAAACCATGAGCAAAATAAAATTTTCCTCCTTTGAGTTGTTTTTGTCAGGTCTTTTGTTCATAATGCAAAGGCAAACTAAAACAGGGTTCTCCGGAGACACAGAATCAGTAGGATATACGTGCATCCTAAATAAACCAAAAGGACATAGATAAAGAGATTCATTGTAAGGACTGGTTCATGTGATTATGGAGGCTGAGTCCCATGACTGCAGTCAGCAAGTTTAGAGACCAGTCTGTAAATCAGCAGGCTTGAGATCCAAGAAGAGCTAGTATTTCCGTTTGAGTTCAAACCTGGCAAAAGACTATTGTTTCAGCTCAAAGTGGTCAGACAGGAGGAGTTCCTTCTTAATCTAGGGAGGGTCAGCCTTTTTTGTTATAATTAAGCCTTTAACTGATTGGATGAGAATTACCCCCACATTAGGACATTTTTACTTAATCTGCCAATTCAGATGTTAATTTCATCCAAAAGCACTTTCATACACACATTCACAATAATGTTTGACCAAACTTGGGTAGCAAGTAGCTGTGTAAAACTAACAATCATACTTCCTGATACTTTCAGGAAATACCGTTGCAGATTCTTAGGCAATACTCACATATGACTTAAAGGTCTTTGCAAAGTGATTGTACCAATGTAAATTTCTCCTAGCAATCTATGGGTTGCCATTGTTTGGATACAAAGTAGAATCTTACTGTGGTTTTAATATGTATGTCTCTATTAAAGAAGTTCCATGTCTTATCATATGTACATGACCCAGGCATGGTAACTTTTCTGTGAAATTCTTCTTCATATCATTACCAATTTTCTAAAAAGTTTGCATATTGTATGGTTTGGATCTTACATGTCCCTCCAAGGCTGTTTGCTAAATATTTGCTAAATGGTCTCTAGTCTGTAGCTCTGTTGGGAGTGGTAAGAAGTCTAAGAGGAAAGTGTAAAGAAGTTAGGTCACTGCAGGTTTACTTCTGAAGGAAATATTGAAACCCTGATCCCTTCCCTTTTCTCTCTTTGCAACCTGGCCACCCACCATGAGATGAGCAGCTTTGCTTTACTGTGTGCTCCCTGCCTTAGTGTTCTGTATCACTACAGGCCCCCAAACAACAGGGCCAACTTATCATGGACTGAGACTATGAGCCAAATTAAAGGTTTTCTCCTTTGAGGTTGATTTTCTCAGGTGTTGTCCCAGCAGCAGAAAGCTAATTATCACTTATACCTTTTCCAGATTACATTATAAGGGTTCTTTATGTGTTCTCAAAATGGATCATTTGTCAATGTGTATAAATATCTTTTCTTGGTTTGCTGCTTGTCTTCTCTCTTTTTGGTGTCATTCAATAAAAATGAATTCTTACTTTTAATATTTGTATTTTTATTAGTCAACATTTTTCTTTTTGGTTTTTGTTTTTCATGTCAAGAAATCCTTCCTGATTCTGACATATTTTTCCTAATTTTCTTCTAAAATTTCAAAAGTTTTTCCCTTTCACATAGGACTTTAGATCATATGGACTTATTTTTTACATACAATATGAGGTAGGAATTGCATTTTTTTTTCATGGACAGTCAATTTCCTCCACACAATTTTCATCTATCCTTTCTTTACAAGTCAACAATCTAGCTTTGTCATACACCAGGTTTCCATATGTATGTAAGCCTCTCCCATTGCTTTGTTTGCTTTTATTGATGATATGCTTTCTTAATGCTATATTTCAAAAGTGTTTTCGATAATTTGCTCTTCTATATACATTTTAGAATCAGTTTACCAAATTTTATGAAAAACTGTTGGGAACTTTTATTGAAATGATACAGAATATATATAGCAACTTAACATCATTAAAATTTTAAATTTTCATATTTAAGAAACAGGATGTGTCTGCATTTATTTAAATCTTCCTTGATTTCTTTAAATAAAGTTGAATATATCTTACAATTTCTGACCATTTAATAAGATTTATTCTTAAATGTCTTATAGACTTGTTATGATTTTAAGTAGTTTATTATTCTGTTGAATTTTTTAAGTATCTTTTGCACAATTTATGGTAGAAACAACTGACATTTATTGAAAATTTTGTTTGATGAACTCAGAGGGATTACTATGTCCTTCTTGTACTACCCTTTCTGTGCTTTCTCTAGAAAATGCTTCTACCTGGATAACTAGAAAACTTGAATGCTAACTGTATTTATTATTCACCTTTGCATCACTAAAATGAAAAAACTGACACAGGCTAGTTGGAGAGTAAGGAGAGAGTTCTCAGAGGCCTTTCATATTTAACATGTCCAGATTTACATCCTTGATTTCTCTTCTGAATTTTTCTCCAGCACAGTCTTCCTTCACTCTCTGGCTTCTCAGGACAAAACCTTAGAACAAGTCTTGATTCTTCTCCTTCTCAACCGCAGATTCTATCTAATCCATCAAAATAATACTCTTGTTTCTATCTTAAAAATATATCTAGTACCTGATTATTTCTCAACACTTTCATCACTATAGTCCTCTAATAAGCCACCATTATCTCTCAACTGTATCATTGCAGTAATCTCCTCCTCCACCTCCATGTTTCCACACTTACCTCCAGAACCTTGGAAGGAATACTCTCATGAAAATGTCATTTTATTTCATAGAACTACTCAAAACCCTTCAACATCTCCTATTTTCAAAGAGAGGGAAAAATATTATTAAAATGGCCCATAGGACTGCATGATTTATACCATTACTAGCTCACTTTTTCTTCTTTTACTCTCCTACCTACAGTAGGTTAGATGCTACTACCTAGAAGTTTGCACTTTTCCATTTCCATCTCCTGGAATATATTCTTCTAGATTGTTTTATGGTTTACGCTCATTCTTTTTTAGGTCACTCTCTCCATAGCATTTATCATTATTATTCATTCGAGATCTTTTACTTATTTATTAGTTTCTTATATATCCTTTGTCAATGGACTCTAAACTCTATGAGGGCAAGGAGAATGCTTAGACTTTAGCAGGAATTTATAAATATGTTGTTTAAAGAATGAATGAAGAAACAATTCCTGAGATCCTACTATGTGCCAGGGACTATGCTACTTGCCCCTACACGTACAAAACATATAATCCCTGCTTGCAAAGGAAGTGTAGAGGCAATTGGGAAATTTCCGTGCAACGCCTTTGACACTAGTCCTGCACTTGCAAGAAGCTAGTCTATTCTATGGCTTCATTGCCTTTTGACTTTTGAGAAAGCCCTACTCTAAAAATAGCCGTGGGGGCCAGCACTGAGACAGCCAAATTGGGAATTGATGCCACCTCTCTTTGTGGCTTTGAGAAAATCCAACAACCTTTCTGCTTCTGTTTCCCCAGCTGTAAAATAGGATTAATAGTTCCTGCTTCACAGGAGTCTTTTGAGGATTCTCTCATTCATGTAGTAATATTTATTGAAAATGGTAAGTGCTAAGTAGTATTATGCCTAATTAATTAGGTCCTCATCTCCCTGGTGTGGGTTATGGTGTCTGGCTGGTCATTAATAAAATATGCTGGAAGCTTTGCAGATTTTCCTTTCAGAGCTCTCCTGATGGTTGCATAAGCAGTGCACGAATTGGGCATCCAACCTTGTAGTTAAATACATACAGCTGTTTGAGTTCTACCGCGCTCGCATTTATTTAGTTGTCAGACAATACAAAATTGGAAGGTGCTGAAAACACCAGTTAAGAAAGAAAAATACTACAAAGGATCCTAGGGTGGCTAGTAATAAAGCCGGGAAACAAAACTAAGACTCAATTTGGAATTTGCCAGATAATACTAATGGGAATCTTAACACCTCCTCTGAAAAATTCAAGTGGGAAATGAGATAATAATCAAATACTAAGCTATATTGGAACTAGGTGCTATGGATAACATTATAGAAGAAATTTGTAAGGTTATAGACACCTATAAAGGATGATATTTATATTTTTGTTATAAGAAAATATATTTTTTCTGAGAATATAATAAAACTGTTATAATCTGTGTCGTCAGAAAGTAGAAACTTTTTGCTATTATTTTACCATCAATTGCAACAAAAGTGGTAGGGGCAATTTCCATGCAACACCTCTGAAAGGAGTCTTGCATTTGCAAGAATCTAGTCTATTGTATGGCTCCATTGTCTTTTGACTTTTGAGAAAGCCTTACTCTAAAAATAGCCCTGGGAGCCAGCAAAATTGAGACATATGCAAAGTGAAGCAGAGGAGAGGAAACCAATACTAGGATGTGTTACTGAGCTAGCCATTGTTACATGCAATGATTACTCAATACACGTGAACATATTCTTCTGATTCTTCTTGGGAAACATGGCAAAGTTATGAGGGAAATCTGAGGACTTATGCCATCTCTACCATCCAAATATTTCCACCTTCTTGAGCTTTCTAATCCTTTCTTCTGTACTTTGACAAGGGAGTTCTGGTATTTTGACCTCATTTACTATTTCACCATCACAAAATACGGTTTCTAAGAACCATTCCAATGAACTAGTAGGGCTGGTTCTGGGAGTCCTTGACAGAGTATTGAATTCTGAATGCCCATGCCTTCAAAGCACCCTTTAATTCCCACCTGAGTCAGAATATACTATCTTACAATTGGAAATGTAGACTGAAAAGATTATTTAATATGACCTATTTTCTATAGAAGAATTCTTCCTGAAATATTGTTCAATGGCAGTGTGTCATTTGTGTAAATCATTGATAATGTATTTACCATCTCATGATCAAACATTTCATTTCTCCATTGTTTGTATTGAATAATTATTTATATAGAGTAAAAAATATCCCACTTATTTTCAATTTTCATTATTTTTTCCTTGCTTAGAACTCTATAATCACATAAAGAATGGGGTCCTAACTAGAGTAAGATATATTCAATGCTGTACAATTATATCATAATGAATTCTACTATCTTGTGTAACTAAAAAGAACCAATAATAAAAAAAAAGAACTCTATAATCTCAGTGTGGGTTTTGTTTAGGGGGGTGGGGTGAGGTGCTGGATTAAACCCTGGGCCTTGTGCACACTAGAATGCTGAATAAGCACTCTACCACTGGCCTACATTCCTAGCTCTTGTTCTCTCAGCTGCTGTGAGTCTTTCTGATCTTATCTCCTATGTTCATTGCTATTTCATATCACTTCTCTTTTGTCAGTTCCTTTCCTCAATTTGTTATTTAAATGACCATATTTCCCAAGCTCCTCCTTTGATCATCTACTTTTCTCCATTAGAGCATACAATTTCCGTGTCCTCATATTAACCTTTAACATGAGTTCACGAATTCCAATTATTTGCCTCTAACTTGAAGCAGTCATAGAGCTCCAGTTATCTGCTAGACATCTTTACTCAGGCCTCTCAAGTAGAAGATGACTCAAGCAGATATCACATTCTTTTTGTCCCCAGTCAACTCTTTTCGCTGTTCCCATCTTGGTGAATGGAACTACAAGGCAGTCATCTACTAATATGGTTTGAATGTCTCTCTTCTAAATTCATTTGGGAACTTAATCTGCATTGTGGCATTATTGAGAGATGGGGCCTCTTGGGAAGAGTTTAACTTTTTAGGGCTCTGCCCTCATGAAATGGATTGATGCCATATAGAAGGACTGGAGGGAACTAGCTTGGGTCCCTTTTTATTCTTCCATCCTTCTGCCATGTGAGGACACGGGATTGTCCATTTGCCATATGAGGACACAGCAAGAAGGCCCTCACCAGACACTGAATGTCAGCAACTTGATCTTGAACTCCCAGCCTTTGGAACTGTGAGAAATAAATAAACTTGTATTGTTTGTAAATTACTCAGTCTGCTGTTTTGTTATAGCAGAACAAAAAGACTAAGACAAATAACCATGACAAAAAGTTAAGAAGAAAACCTCAATGACTTTCTTCTCATCCCAGTCTTCCCTCTGTGTGAATTTCTAATGGATTCTAAATCTTTAAAAATCTTTCTTCTCAATTAGGTTAGTGCTCATGCTTCAGAGCTTTTTCATGAATTCATTAGGCCTCAAAACCCCAATTTTGAATCAATGCCCAACATGAGTCTATGGACATCAATCCTCTATCTTATCATCCCTTTTGTATTTATTGCTTTATGCTTTCTTGAGCTCACTCAGATCTCTACTTTCTCCCTGTCTTCTAAATCCTCCCATTATTCCCTCTGGGTCTTAGTTTGCACCTCCAGGTTACAAATGCTTCATGCATACTGTTTACTGGATCCCAAAGAAAAAGCTGGGAGGCTCCATGGAGAGGAGTTGCACATTTTATTACTTGCACACTCTTCAGCAGTGGCAGGCTGAAATAAAATGTCCCATACCTATAAGCAGGGGAATGTGTAGGACATGTTTCATGCCCACTGCACAGATGGATTTCTTCAGATGTTGGTGAACATATTCCTTTATTTTACAACAAAGATCACCTGTTTTGGTTCTCACCTGAAGTTTGGACGTAAGGGAAGGGCCAGTATCCTCTCTTCATTTTCTTTGTTAGCACAGTCTTTAGAGTCTTTCATATCTGGAGATATTCCTTATATCTCCTTTGTTGTATCTGATATCCTCCTCTTCCCTGAAATTGTACTTACCTGAAATTCTCATCACCTACATACTTCCTGGTTGAGAGACTGCCCCCTATTCTTGATTCTTAACACTAAACTTTGTACATAGTTGAAACTTAAGTAAAAATTTTGAATGAGCCGACACATCACCTTTACTCTCTCCCCGTTGCTACTATTGTAATTCCTGTGTTCATCAGCTGTAATTTAGACGACTACAAGTGCAGTTAGTCCTAGTTATTTGCAGATTTTTATGCTTGCAAATTTGTCTAATTGTTAAAATTTATTTGTACACCTCAAATCAATATTTCCAGCACTTTCAAGTCAAGAACAGAAAGATGAAAATTCTGAGTTGCTCAATAAATCCATTTTCCATGGAGTTTGAACAAGCACTGCTCACTGCTCTGCCTTCTTGTTTTAGCTCTCATATTGTAAACAAGTATCAGTTCTGAGGTCTCTTTAGTGACATATTTTTTTGCATTTTTGTGCCTTTTTTTTTATGATTCCACTGTTTAAAATGCCCCCAAGCATAGTGCCAAAGTTCTGTCTAGTGTTCCTAAGTGCAAGAAGGCTAAGATGTGCCTTATGGAGAGAATACATGTGTTAGGTATGCTTTGTTCAGGCAAAAGTTACAGTGTTGTTGGCCATGATTTCAATGTTAATGAATCAACAATATGGTACATCCAGAAAAAGGAAGAGAAAATTTGCCGATTTTTACACAAGGCACTCCAGAAAGTACTAAAGTAATATCTATCGTGTATGATGATGCTATGAAAAAGAGGAAGAAGTGGCTAAGTTTGTGAATATTTAAGATGATGAACCAACTAAAAGAGCATAAGTGAACAGTACTTTTGTGAGGCTGAAATTTATGACCACATTATCCAGGGTCAGAAAAATGCTAAAGTCTTTTCAGCTAGTGTTTTATTATAAAGAAATACTACATTATTTATAAGATTCATGTTTTCTCTCTCTCTCTCTCTCTCTCTCACACACACACACACACACACACACACACACACACACACAGAGACACACACCAGTCTGTAAACATAAACAAACATTTAAAAAGCTATGTATTGATCAGATGATGAAAGTGTTGTGACCAGAAGCTTGTCCACAGAAATCTCACCCTGTACTTCTCCTGAAAGCTGTTCCGTAATTCAGTGTTCACAGTGACTTTAGAGAGCATAATTACTGCAAATAATGAGAAGTGACTGTACCTCCTAATCTGTCCTAGTGTATCCAGGCTGTCCCCATTGTTGTTTGGAAGATCTTTCTAAAACTAAGACTTAATCATGTTATTGCCCTGTATTAGTCTTTCAAAGCTCTACATAACTTTCAGAATAAAGTTCTAATTCCTTGGTTTAAAATGCAAACTTGGGCTTCATTTCCTAGTGTTGTTCCCATGCATGTGTCCTTTGTTTAAATGGTCACAATTACTTGTATTTTCACTGATTCTTTTATGCCTTTTAGATTTTCCTATACATCCTTACATGCTGTTCCCTCACTTCAAATGTCTTCTCTTCCTCCCTGTTGGTCAGATAGTTAATGCCTATTCATCACCCTAATCATATCTCAAAAGTACTTTTGTCCTGGGACCTTCTCAAACCCATGATCTCATATGAATGCCCTTCCTCTGGGCTCCAGGAATACTTCTAACATCGCACATACTCGGATGCTTGATTTTCCTTGACTGGTCTCTCACCAAGCTAGAAAGTCTTTTGAATGAGTCTTATCTTTGATTTTTCTTCTACCAAGTACCAAGGACAGTGTGTGGCATAGTTAGCATATAGAAAAGCTAAATATTTATTTGTTCAGTGAATTCACAATGAATAACCAGTTTAATGAATTCTGTTCCTTTCAAATATTTGAGTTTTCCAGCTAAACATTCCAAGTTCATATAGCTCTTTCCCAAAAACATATTATTTAGATCTTTTTGGATGCCTCATTACCAAGATCCATCCTTAATCCCTTTCCAGTTATCTATAAAAGTTGATTTTAAACTGTAGTATATCTGAAACATGGTAGCTCATGTAAGAGATATGATATCAAGAATGTAGAGCATAATGGTTTATTTTCTTGGATTAATACACAATAACTAAAAGCGAATGAATGGGTATTAATGCAGCCTTAAGATTTATTTTTTTCCTTCTTTCTTTCAAGCCTCACATCAGTCTACTGACTCCTATGAGGGTGCTATTAATTGTTGGTGAATACTAAATATTCTCAATACATGTTGAGAAAACGTTATAACTATTAAAAATAGAGGATTTACCACTTAATTCCTATTTAATTTTACACAGCCACTTCTGGTTCATTGTTATAATCTATGCATGCTTCTGAATGTGAATTCTTTTATATAAAGCATTTGCTATCCTTCTGGTGGATGTCATGATATGTTTTTACCCAATTCATCAATAATAACATTAAATAGTCCCAAGAATCTTGCCCTTGGTTTTATACCTGAAATGTATTTAAATTATTTTAGTCTAATTGTTTATCTATTTAGAAATCCTCTTAGTCTGTTTTATGCTGCTTAACAGAATATCATAGACTGGGTAGTTTGCAAAAAATAAGATTTATTTCTCATCGTTCTGGAGGCTGGAAGTCCGACATCAAGGTGCCAGCATCTGGTGAGGACCTTTGTGCTAGTTCATCTCACAGCTGGAAAGAAGAAGACAGAAGAGCATGCTGTAGATTGAACTCACAGCCTCAGGCCCAATTGTAACAGGCAGAAATCAATTCACGTGAGCAAAGCCCTCATCAGCTAATCACCTCTTAAAAGCTTCATCTCTTACCACTATTGCACTGGGAATTCAGATGCCAACTCATGTTTTTTTTAGAGCATACATCAAGCCATAGCATCCTTCCAACCATATTATCAACTGGCTCAAACTTACACATATAGTTTTGGAGTCCATATAGTACAGCGGAAAAGCACAGATTTCAAAAAGGCAGACCTGGGTAAATTCCCACCTTGACCTCTTACTAGCTCAAAACTGACGAATGACACAGCCTCTCTGGGACCCGTTTTCTTTATCTGTAATTTGGTTATGTCATATCTTTGTGGGGCTTTTGTAAAAATTAGAGACATAAACACAAAGAGCCTATCATAGTGTGTGATATATAGAAGACTTAGGAAACTGACAATATTTTATAACTGGCTAACATGGGAGATCTATTAAGTGTCCTTCAGAAGTCTGGATAGCTATGGCATCACCCTGAACTTCACCTGGCCAGCACATCAAAAAGACTTGAGTTTGTCATTCAGCCTATGAGATTTATTTACTTATTTACTTATTTGCCTGTGTGAACTTAATTAAAACTTGCCCCCCCCCAATCAGATTTTGCTACTTTGCTACAAAAGAGAACTTTTAGCACAAAAAATTGTAGTTTAGGATAATTTACTGTGCTGGTCCCATTAATTATTATATATTCCAAAGAAATGGTCCAGAGAAAAGTGTGCTCTTTCCCCCACATTATTATACATGGTAATGACCACAGGTGGTGCATATATACTAGTCCATTTTTCCCAGTTGATGGTAAATACTTCTACTCCCCCATTTATGGCATTAGCATATTTTTGCTTATTTTAGCATTTTCTGCTAGCACTTACTCAGATTCTTTTACCTGTCCATCACTCAAACTGACTGCTTGACTTGGGGTTCCTTTTTTTTCCCCAGCTCTTAACCCACATTTGCCTTTAGCAACCGATACATACAATCTAGTGCCAAGTACCAATCTCATCCTCCATTTTCTATCCCTCCTTCCCCTCCCCCTGCTTTTTTTCTTACTTTGTTTCCTTTTTAAAAAAAATTTTTTTTTTAGTTGTAGCTGGACACAATACCTTTATGTTATTTATTTTCTATGTGATGCTGAGGATTGAACCCAGTGCCTCACATGTGCTAGGCAAGTGGTCTACTACCAAGCCACAACCCCAGCCTACTGCTGGATGATTCCCAAGGGTTGCCATATTTTTCTGTACACACTTTCAAAAGCTATTTGATGAAATTCTCTAAATGTTTTTCCAGGGACTGTTGTTGATGGCAGCATTCTGCTTTTGCAGTATGCCGTTTTCTACTTGTAGACAGTCAGGACATTTACCCGTCTCCGGCCTTCTGCCATGCCTGCTCTTCTCCACGCGGGGCGGCTGCTTCTGACAGTGTTTCTAAGATCACACCTGTACATTCCCCCAGTTTCCCTGGGAAGAATTTCCCCGAATCTGAGGGCTTGAACTTATTCAAACCAGGTAGGAGCTCTCTCATCATCTCTTCGCCTAATTGGAGCTTTATTTTCCTCTTATTCCTGTTTGTTCCACTCTTTTCAGTTTGAAGATCATTTTCCTTGATAGAGAAAATAGAAGCAAATTAGGAGATGAGTAGTTCTTACGTTCTGAAATCTGTTAGCATAATAAGATGAAAATCAAACACTCAACCTGCTTTTCCTTGTTCTTTTTTCACTCTTAGCTTGAAAAGTTTTTTCTCCCTAGTCTTTGACCTTTTTGTACATCTAAACTTTGTGTTCCAATTTTCTTGATAAATTTCTGTAGCTTTATTTTTCTCTTCTATTTTCATTCTTGATTATGCATCCCTCTCTATATCTTTTTGTAAATTTTTAAAATAAATGACAGCAGAATGCATTGCAATTCATATTACACATCTAAAGCACAATTTTTCATATCTCTGGTTGTATATAAAGTGTATTCACACCAATTCCTGTCTTCATACATGTACTTTGGATAATGATGTCTATCACATTCCACCATCCTTGCTAACCCCTTGCCCCCTCCCCTTTCCTCCCACCCCTCCGCCCTATCTAGAGTTTGTCTATTCCTCCCCTGCTCCCCCTCCCTACCCGACTATGAGTCAGTCACCTTATATCAGAGAAAACATTTGGCATTTGTTTTTTTTGGACTGGCTAACTTCACTTAGCATTATCTTCTCCAACGCCATCCATTTACCTGCAAATGCCATGATTTTATTTTCTTTTATTGCTGAGTAATATTCCATTGTGTATATATACCACTTTTTTTTTTTTTATCCGTTCATCCACTGAAGGGCATCTAGGTTGGCTCCATAGTTTAGCTATTGTGAACTGTGCTGCTATAAACATTGATGTAGCTGTGTCCCTGTAGTATGCTGTTTTTAAGTCCTTTGGATATAGTCCTTTGGGTCAAATGGTGGTTCCATTCCCAGTTTTCCAAGAAACTTCCATACTGCTTTCCATATTGGCTGCAACAATTTGCAGTACCACCAGCAGTGTATAAGTGTACCTTTTTCCTGCACATCCTCGCCAACACTTATTGTTGTTTGTCTTCATAATAGCTGCCATTCTGACAGGCCTCTCTATATCTTTATATGCCTTCTTTTTGAACTTGAACCTAACAAAAAACCCCAAGAACTTTAAGGCATTTCCTTCAGACTCTTTTTTTCTTGTTGTGTTTAGATAATTTAAAATTAAAAGTAATATTTTCATATTTAAGAATGGCCCCATCCCTTCACTTGAGCCATAGAGGTATAGTCCCTGTCCTGAGCAGAAACTGCCAGTAGAACAATTCTTGTAAAATGGTGTGGCAGCCTTGCTATAAGTCTATTTAGTGAAAGGTGGCAGATATTTTTGACACAAAACGCAACCTAGGAAGAGATAGAGACAGGCATGTCAGCTTGGTCCAAGAACAAACCTCTGATGAAACAGACTCTGCTCAGGAATAGAGTTGTTCCAAGTATACATTAGAATGAGCTGTCATTTGAATTCTTCCCTGTCCTTTGTGTACCAGACAGAGCTCTTAGCTAAAGCTAGAAGATATATAGATAAACTTGGCTCATACTCCAAATTCTACAACATGAGAATGTCCAAATCCAAATCCCTCTTTTTGATTTCTGCAAATTCTTAGAATTGGGTCATTTTCTGAGTATTCCAAGAAGAAAGAAAGAGAGAGAATGTGTGGTGTGTGTGTGTGTGTGTGTGTGTGTGTGTGTGTGTGTATGTTTGGGGGATAGGGACAGTGTTTAAAAGTCTAAAATTTTTTGCAAGCCATTTAGAGGCCAGATCCAGGAAATATGCATTATTATCATAAATGTGATACTTTCAAATTCAAAGCATGGTGAGAACATCGTTTGTTTTTTTCTTTGACCTTTGGAAAATCTCCAAGGATAAAGACGCATGACAAGATTAGGAGTGTAGCTTACTGATGGAGCACTTGCCTAGCGTGAGAGAGGCCCCGGGTTTGATCCCCAGCACTGTGCAACAAACAAACAGAAGACTCACTACAAAGCCGTGCACAGACACGCACACCACCCACCTGGTGAATAAGCAAGTATAGCACCCAGTAGGTACTTGAAGTTTGAATTAACATAATCATTCAGCTGGAGAATGTAAATATAAATATATTCAACATGACTTCCTTTGGTTATTATGGATTCAAAATGACATAATTACTTTTTCCTAAATTTCCTGTGAGGCTCACCTGACCAAGTAGTTCTCCCTTGTTTTCAGATTTAATTTCAGAGATGCAGCTCCCTCTGTCACCACTCCTGTCTCTGTGAAATGACACTGTCAGCAGGCAAGCCAAGAATTTATCAGACGTTCCACTTTTAGCAGAATGATTTTCCTAGCAGCTTTCCCGATAATTGAAGTCTCTCAATACCACTACATTTGATCTCCTTGCCAGTTATGTCATGTGGTTAGAATTACATTCAGAATCACATAAATGAATATAACACATTAAAAGTGGAAAGAGTTTAATTTTCCTATTTTTCTTTTTTACTCCTATTAAGTTCAAAACATCTTCACTTCACCATATTTTGTATGTAACTCTATAAAATATTGGTTCTTCCGAAGGAAATGTCCAGCTCTCCATCCTGTACATTTCTGCCATATATTTCACCAGAAGGAAAAAGAAAATCTTCACTTTGGAAGAAATGCACTACCTTTAAGATATTCTATTGCTCCTTCCTAATTTACCCGAGGCTAGAGATCCATATAAATACAATTCTGTCCTTCACTATAATCTCTTATCCTTCCTCACTTGTATGTCAAACTTAAGACCCATCAGAACCTAAGTGACACGATTTCTTTCTGTGTACTCTCTTGAATCTAGTACTCATCCTGGAACAATATGTAGATATATATTCATATTGAAAACCTTTACACTAACTATTTCATGATACTTTTGTCAGGTGAAAATTAGCAGGGGATATACATAGTTCAGTGATAGTGTCTGGGGGCCTTGAGTTTGATCTCTAGCACTGAGGAAAGAAAAGGGAAGGGAAAGGAAGGAAAAGAAAGGGATGAGATTTAGAATGCAAAGAATTTCCAGTCTTCCTCTACTCTGGCGGTGAAAGAGATTATTGGCCTGGACAGATCTGTATATATATATATATATATATATATATATATATATACACACACACACACACACACACACACACACATATATGTATATAATATATGTGTGTATATATAATATTATATTTTATTTATAGTCATATTTATTTATATATATATATATATATATATATATATATATATATTCAATGGACTTTTATTTATTTATATGTGGTGCTGAGGATAAAACCCAGTGCCTCATACCTGCTAGGCAAGCGCTCTACCACTGAGCCACAACCCCAGCCCCCATGTCTTCTTTTAATAAGATATTGAAATAAAGATGTTTTGAAACAAAAACATATTGGGGAATTGTAAAATAGAGGGGACAGAGAAAAAAGTGTTCAGGGAGTTTGGAAGAAAGGCAGGCGCAGCTGCAGCGAGAGGGAGGTGCACAATAAAGGATTTTTTTTTTTTTTTAAAGAAGGGCTATATTTCCTTTTATAGAGCTTGAGATACATAGGTTGACTTTTGTTAAAACTGTGACTTTGGTTGGCTGACTACACTTATCTATAACTGCCAGAGACTGAACCATATGACTTCACAATTCCCATAGGGTTACATTTTGTTTATTCATCCATCTGATCTCTTTTGTAAATTCTTTGAGGGTAGGAACTATGCCCTTATTTTCTTTATCCTCAGTTCTTAGCCCATGATAGGCATTTAGTAAATATTTATCGAACTGCAGACTGGAAGAAAGACATTTATGTAACAAATGAGGGAAGTCAGAAAGTTCCTCATCTATTGTAGCTCTGCCCTTTACTAAACCTGAAGTATTTGTACTTTTCATGCCATCACTCTTGGTTTAAAGTTTCTCCTTCCTTAAGGTCATTTTGTTGCTGATAATTTTAGTAAAAAACAAATCTGGGAATCTTCTAATATGATTTAACACTGTGCCACAATGAAGAGACTTGGGGAAAGATGTACAAGAGGTTTTTTTTTTTTTTTTTTTTTTGTGTGTGTGTGTGTGTGTGTGTGTGTCTTGGGGCCAGTTAAATAGAACTGTTGAACATGTCTGCTCCATGACAGCCTGCTCTCTCCATCCAAGAAGTAGTTAACTTCTGTGAATGGTCTTTCCAGTCAAATCCACAGTAGTCCTATGCTCTAAAAGGTGTAAGGTGGCTCTCTCTCCAGAGTCATCATTTAAAGATTTTAGAAGCACTAACCTTAAAAAACAAAAGACAGAAAAGTTCTGCTTTTTCCATCGGTATATATTTGAATGTTTAAAAATTATCAGGTATCCAAATCTTTCAAAAATGAATTTTCTTATTTTTTTAACATTTTTTGATTCAGTTATGCTAGAACCTTATGAATATGTGATTTTTTTCAGAACTAAAGATGGCAAACTGTTCATTGTAAAACTAATACTCCACCACCTTCCTGTTAGTGAGGGAATGGTGAATGTTTGTACTGATGAGAAACATATGCATTTGAGTTTGGGAAACTTAAACACTTTTTCAGGTGAGGAATTTGAAATCTAAAGAGCCCAAGACAGGATTTTGTGAAATACCACTAAGTCTATTGTCAGAAAAAGAATCTAGGCTTTTAGACTCCCATTCTAGTATTCTTTCAACCATACTCAATATTTCAATACAGTAATATTTATTCCAGGGAAAAAATGTAATAAAAGCCTTCCATTGCGTTCTTCAATATTTCCATCTTTATGTAGTAAGAGGAGAAAATATTAATCACTCAAATATTTATTGAATCTTTACTGTATATTGAGAACTATATGAAGTGTCATGAGAGAGCAAAAAGGAAAAAGAATGAAAGAAAGAGAAAACAAAAAGACATATAAAACACGATTCCTGTCAGCTAAGCATTTATAGTGTCATTGCTGTTGATTATGGAAAACCTATGGCTGTTTAAGGGGCTAGAAATAATGATAATGATGTTGATGATCATTAGTTATAGTAATCTTCATACAAATTCTCTTTGAATAGCACCTTTAGTGTTTAAAAACATCTCATTCAATCCCGAGAGCATCATGTAGACTGCTACTTCTCCCAGTTTACAGGTGAGAAAACTGGGACTCAGATTGTGGTAAGGTGATAGAATCTGAATATCAGAGGGAAAAGGACTAATGAACTCTTATTTGTACAGTAAAGCCAGTATGGAAGAAGTTGCTTGAAAGTGAGAATTCTTGTAATAAGCTATGCATGGAAAATTTATAGTCACTTAACTTTGAAAAGTTACACAAGACAATTAAATGTCAGTCAATACTACAGTATTAAAATGATACTACTCTCAACCAAAAGGGGAAACTCTTGTTTTATTTTTGAAACCAGTTTGTTGTAGTAATGACATACAATAAATTGTGAAGATTTAAGTGTATGCATTTCAACGTATATAAGTTTCAACATATGTATACAGCCACAAAGCCATCACCTCAACCAAAATAATGAACATCAAAGTATTCTCCTGTCTCTTTGTTGTCACTCCCTTCTGCCCCTACTTGCCCTGTCTCCCTTTCTCTAGGCAACCACTTATCTGATTTCTGTCAATATAGATTAACTTTCATTTTCTATAATTATAGACAAATGCAACCACACGTATTTTTTTCCACCTTGGCTCCTTTCACTCAGCTTAATTGTTTTGAGATTCATCCATCGTATAGCATATGTCAGCAAGTCCTTTATAATTGCTGAGTAGTATTTCATAGGATGGATTTATCACAGTATTTTCACATTTGCCTATCAATGAACACTTTGTTTGTTTCCCGATCTTGGCTATTATAAACAAAGCTGCTATGGACATTTGTGTACAGATCTTTATATGAATGTATACTTTCATTTTTCTTGGGAAAATATCTACAAAATATACAATCCTATATGCACAGAAGATGGTACCAAGTGAAGTGCCATTTGCCTATTTTTCTGATTCTTTGCATGATAATCTGAAATAATTTTGATGATATCAAAGCATTTAAAATGCCTAAAATTCACACATTGAATTTCACATAATTTTTTTTTCAGTTTTAAAATATGTTACAAAAATTTAAAAGTTACTCATAATCAATGTTCATATACCCATCTCTCAGAATTAATAATTACTAAGATTTTATTGTACTTCCTTCATCCATTTTTTGTTATTGTTGTTACTGAAGTATTTTATTTTTTTCCATATTTTTAATTCATGCCTTATGGTTGTATATAATGGTGAAATTTATTGGCACATATTCATATGTGCACACAATATAACAATAAAATTTGGCCATATCATTCCCCAGTATTTCTCCTTTCCCTCTCCAGCTACTCCACCGATCTCCCTTGGATTTTCATGAAATTTCAAAATTTAAGACTCCTGGATAATATTTTTATGGATGTTCCAACCTTTTCTAGTTTTATTACCTTGAAAATACAAGAAGCACAAAATTTTCCCTGACCCACTAGAAAATTCCATTTATATCTGCTTTGAGTATCCTATCTCTTCTTCTCATTCTCTTTCTCCCCCTCCTTCTCCTTCCACTCTAACTGATTTCTGGGGTGTTATTTTATAGACTTCATTGAACTCATTTACTTCATTTTTCAAGGAGAATATTCACTTGAGTACTACTCTTTATGTTGGATTTTAGTTGAGAGATAATATCTGCTTTAAAATGATAACTTACTGTTATATCCATTGTTCCACATAGATTTTTTCTTTGTGGTTTAATCTTTATAATTACATGTCTCACTAGGCAAAAGATAGGATACCAGAGTTCTATTTGGAATAATGACTAATGTCATTTAATTCAAAATTGAGATCATGACCCCTTGGAAGTCCTAGAGAGGTTTTGGGGAAATATGGAAATTTCCAAAAGTTTTTTTTAGAAACTCAAGTTTTGTAGAGTATTAGCCAGCTTATACTCAGCCATTAGGGTTTTATGCACTGGGGGGAAAAGTGGCCTCTCTCATCTCTAGTTCTTTCCCTGCTCTTCCTTCTTCTCTGTCTTGAATATACCTTGAATATACCATAGGTGGCAGGTACAGATTTTGGAATTGAGACATTCAGTCTTATCCTGAATAAAGTTGGTACTTGCAAATGAATTGTTTTTATATTGTGTAAGAAAGATAACATGAAATAAGAATGAAAGGGGAACATGGCAGGGAGACATTTAGAGTGAAATTTTTATGTACAATAAGTATTTATGTACATTCAAGATTACCAAACTTCTATCAAGTAATAATTTGTTCCAGTGATTAATTTTCCATATTAAATTAAACATTTTGGTAGAGGTCTGCTATAGTTTGGATGTTAACTATCACCCAGAGGCCCATGTGGCAAAAGATGGTTCCAAGGATGTTGTTAATGGAAGCTGATGGAACCTTTAGGTGGTAGGGCCTTGTGGGAGGTCTGTAGGTCAGTGGGAGTGTGCCCTTGAAGGGAACTGTGGGACTCCAGTCTTTTCTTTCAGTTTTACTTCTTGGCTTATGAGGTGAGAAGTTTGCTCTGTCACCCTTTCCTTCCATAATGTGCTGCTTCAGGAGAAGCCCAACAAAATGGTGCCCATTGAACATGGATTTGAACTTCCCAAACTGTGAGACAAAATAAACCATTCCTCTTTGTAATTTAATTAATTCAAGTGTTTTGTTATAGTGATGGGAAATGAATAGCATAAGGTCTTATTGATAAGAAAGTGGTTCCCTGTCTAACATACTCTACTCTTTCTCCACTTCAGAGATAGTTCAAAGGCAAAATGAGTATCTGAATCATTAAATTACTTTTATTTTTATACCTTTCTTCAGAGTGGCCAATATTTGCTTTTAGAGACTGGGAGATGCTACCCAGTGTCTATTCTCCCTTTCTTTCTTCGTTTTTCAGGAAGGCAATGTATTCAGTTAGAGGATTACATTTTCTCCCTCTTTGTAGCTAGGTACAGCTATGTGGTTGAATTCTGCCAATGAAATATAAGCAGAGTTGTTTTGTGGGATTTCTAAGCAAGCAGTTTAGAAATTATCTGCCTTTCTAATTCTTTTATATGAAAGAGCAATAAGCTAATTTGTTGAAATCACTACTATTTAGGATTTCCTGTTCTGTGCAGCTGAACTGAATCCTAACTGATACAATATGGCAATACAATTATAAGCAAATTCTAAGAGATGGTGGTAAAAAGGAAGAGCCAGCATCTTAGCATTTCCTGGGAAATCCCTGACAACTGTGTTCAATCTGAAGCTTTTGTCTAATCTCAATGTGAGCCTTTCAATGCCTGCCTAGAGTCAACCAAAAGAAAGTATCATTCTAAGGAAGTATTTATGCAACTCTTCATTATAGAAACAAAGTTTATTGCATATTTTAAAATCAAATTAGTGCACACTCATTATGGAAAATGTAAGAAACTCAGAAATAAATATAGGAAGAAATACAAGTGAAGAAAATAACTCATGCTCCGATTATCCAAAGACAACTATAGTTAATACTTTGATGTTTACCTTGGGTCTTTTTCTCTGCTGAGGTTCTGTAACACATAAATGAATATAAAATTATATGCACATATATTGCACATGTGATTTTGTACTCTGCTTTTTCTTTTCTCTTAAAATATGATAAGAAAGTATTTGGTTGGTTCTATGATGGTTTCCTGAGTAGGTGTTAACATTATCTACCTAAACATGCACACACAGTTGGATATTTTGCTAGATATCTTGGTTTTTAACTGATGATCTGATGCATTTATAGGAAGGATTAGGTACATAATTCGCCTGAAGTTATGACTCACATGGCTTGGTTCCAGAACTGTGAATATTTATAAAGATAGTGATCTACTTTTTTGCAAAAAAGAAAAAGCTGTCCCATTCTTTGTACATGCCGCTTGAAGCAGTATTTCTAAACTCAAGTGTGCATAGGCTTCTTGTAATACTGATTGCTGTCCCTCCCCAAGAATTCAGTTTCAGTAGATGTGGGATGATGTCTGAGAACTTGCTTTTCCTAACACGTGCTCACTTGACGCTGACGTTTTAAGAATCATTATCTTAGAAAACATTTAAAAGGATTAACTAAGGTCCTTCCTTATATTTTTGTACTATCTTCTTCCCAAGACACAAACCCTAAATATTCTAGACTTCCTTTTGCTAATTCCCCCCTCTCCCATTTTTTTTTTCAAGGCATTCCAAATCTCTCCTTTTTCCAGAAGTGGCATAGATTTTACTCTTTCTCCTCCACTTTCTTTCTCCTTCTCCACCTTCCCCTAACCTGTAGGTGTTAACTTCCTTTTATGCTCAGATTCTGAATAAAAAAATCAGCAGTCCCAACAAAATAGACTCATCTCAGAGGTTGCGGGCAGTAATTGAGTTGTGGTCGACAGAATTCTCTTTATAGTGACTGGGGGAGAGATCTAAAAACCTTTTAATATTAAGAAATTTCATCCCATCACAAATACTAAATTATTAAAAATAAAACCCCAGCAGCAGAATTTCTGAGTTAAAAGATGTGAACTGCTTCAATCTTAATCACATTGAGGGGTCAGAGTCACAGATGTTAAAGTCTGGCACACATAAGTTCAAATCCCACTTCTGCCACCTGATAATTATGTGACTTGAGGAAAATCAATCAGCCTCTCTGAGTTTCAGTTTCTTTATTTATAAAGTATAAAAACTTGTCACAACAAACTAATAGGGTGGTTTTGAGGGTTTTATGTGAAAATGAAGGCAAAACTTAGCAATTTTCCTGGCACCCAATACCTTAGTTTAAGTAGATCTTGTATGGTTATCAGCATGTAAATAAAGCATGTCATGCTTTCTGTTTTACTCAACCAAATACCTCCAGTTCTATTATTCTTTCCTTGTAGCTTTTGCTTTACAACTAGTTGCCTAATATTGTCGACTGAAGTCATTAATACTGAATTTTATTTTCAGATTTTTGGTTGCTCTTATTTGATATCAGAAATTATGTTAAACTTGCAATGCCTCAGTTTATGTTTATTGAATATGTACATATTAAAAACTTTTGTGGTTTTAATAAACCTGTCTTTTGATCCATGAAAATAAACTTTCAAACTCTTTGTGAAATGTACCATAAGGTGAAAACATATTCATTCTTTTACTTATTATTGGTGATATCAGAACAGCTTCAGTATCACAAATAGTAATTTGTTTCAGGAGTGGCCAGTGAGCCTTCTATTGCATATTTTAAACTCTATTATTCAAGGGAAACATAAAGTAAATCCTGTGTGAGCTGAGTAGATTTTTGTCTTACCACAAAAAAAAGGCAGTTGGATAAAGAAGATGACCTTTGTTAAAAGGAAAAAATTCTTCAATACCTGATGTTCACTGCCAGTGGGTGTTCTGGTGTTGGCTCTTAAAAGAAGCAGGAATCCTATTGTCATACCTTCTAGCTTTAATGATGAAATTTACTTTCAAGTTTGTGTTTAGTCTCAGGCTATAAAAGTTCAGTACCTCCCCAGCACTTGATTCTGGGTCATTTCTTTGGGACCCTCACCCTACTCTGAGACAAAATAAGTGGCTACAGATAAAAAAGCTCCAAACTTCAGCAGTGAGTGCTGAAACTGGCACAAGAGCAAGGCTGTTAATAGCAACCAAATTGATTTTGAACTTCCAGAGATTTGCCTTCCCCCTGATTCTCAAGGCTGGCTCTGACTTAGATTAAAGCTCTTTCTATTTAAATAGACAAGTGCTGTACTGTAGAAGAGGAGGAGACAGATATAGAAATTATGAAATATGAAAGCATAAATATGTATACAGAAGCAATCAGTGGTTCTCAGGGAAGAATACAACTAATACATCATCCCTAGATATTAACTCTATATTATTCTTGAGAATTTTCACAAGAGATTGGAGTTAGGTTGACCCAGCTTTTTAGTCACTGAAAGCAAATGGATACCTTTAATCTGATAGAACATTCGTATCTCTAGATGACTATATATCAGGAAGAAGAATGGAGTTTTTGATCTTACAGAATTTTGCACATTAAGGACATATATGTTTCGAGATTCTCAAAATATACAACTAAAAGATCTTTCATAAGACTATTTGGATGTCAATCATGACTTATCAGGACAACATAGGTGTACTGTGATATACTGCATCCTTTGGTCTCAAGCTTTCTTTATTCTCTTTGGAAAATTATGGAATTAATGTAGTAATAATAGACTCAGTTATTTTATAAGTTTCCTTGTGATTTCAAGATATGCTGATGGTAACAAAATAAGACTATTATTAGTCTAGAAGTTGGATGAATAAATCACAATTTGAAAAATCTTTCTGGTATTTAATTAAACTTCATAGTGAGTATAACTTTTCTAGTACAAAGGCTGGAACATAAACAATGGGTAAAATATGAGACTGGGACAATTATGCATTAGGTTTTGGGTGTTAGCAACAAATACGTTATTTTAAATTTAAATAAGTGATGAAAATACATTTATGTTGTAAGAAGTTAAAATATACCCAAGTATTTGGACTAAAAGATGAAAGGACTTGCTTTTATTTCAAAATACCTCCTTCTCTTTCAACTCCCTTTTCTCACTTCTCATCTCAAGAGGGGACTGCTATTAACAATGTGGGATATATTCTTTTTATAGAATGTATAAACAACATATATACAACATTTGTTTGTACATACACATACATGTAAGTAAAGGTTGTTTTATCATAAATGAGTTATGCCATTCTGCAGTTTGATTTTTTTTTACTTACTGGTTCATCTAGAAGATTGCTAAATATTGAACATATACAATCTTTAAAAAAATATTTTTAGTTGTAGATAGACACAATACCTTTATTTTGTTTATTTAGGTTTTTTATGTGGTGCTAGGGGTCCAACCCAGTGCCTCACTCAGGCTAGGCAAGTACTCTACCACTGAAACACAAGTACAGCCCTACAATGTTCATTTTTTCTAATTGATACATTTTATTTCATAGTATAACTATCCCATATCTACTTAATCATTCTTCTTAATATGAATTACTGTTTGTTCATTCTTATTCACTGTTATAAGCCATGTTGAAATGAATGCCTTTGTACATTCATATCTGAGTATCTGTGTGATAAATTTTAAAGTAAAATACTTTGATTTTTAAAATAATAATAAAAATATTCTACTCAAATGCCATACCAGTTTACTCACTCTGAAGGAATATATTCACTTCTAGCTTTGTCAATATTAAACAGTAATTTTTTCAAATTTGCTAACACTCTAATTAGAAATGCATGTTATTTATTTTGTAATAAAACAAATATATATTTTTGTCATATATGTACATATGTTTTGTCTTGATTATGTGATCATTTTCCATATTTCCATCAGATTTTCTATTATTAACTGATGGTGTATTTTGACCTTTTGTAAGTTATATAGAATCTATCATATTTGCCTACTCTTGTCATTTATCTTTGAATTTTTGGTGTTGGAGCTTACCAGTGTTTTAACATTTTTATATAACCAAACCTGTGGTTACTTTTATGACCTCTAAATTTGGGTCTTCCCTTTCCTACACTAAAATTATAAAAATTTTCATTCTTCTACTATTTTTATTATTATTTTATATTTTGAAGTTTAATCTATATCCATTCATTTTTGTGTATTTTTTATGTAGTCATATAACTTAATTTTAAAACAAATTTCCAATTTCCAAACACTGGTTCCTGGTAAGTGCATAATTTTTTCCTGATTTCTAATACAACCATTTTAAAATATGTATTACATATAGGTATTATATGTGTTCTAATATTACATATGTTTTATATATATTCTGGTTTCTCCATTCCTTTCCATTATATTGATATATGTTTATCTCTTTGCCAAGCTAGAATACTTAAATGCCTATATTTTAAAATTTCTGTATTGGTACACAATAGGGCAAATTCCTAGTATTGGTTTTATTTTTTTAAGATTTTCGCCTATGCTTATATATTGACTCTTTATGAATTTTAGGATCAATTCTTCAATTACTATTCCAAATCTTGTTACATTTTTTGCATTTCTCATTAATCAATGTTTGTAGTAATCACAAAAGCTTTCTCCTTTCTCACTCAATATTAAAAATTTTCTCTAAAAATCACGTACATCTTGAAAGAATTTTAAAGATAATTGGAAAAAATAATAATTTTTACAGGCTCTTTATGAGCAATATACTCATAAAATCAAGAGGAACATAGATAACTTACCTCAAGATCACTTAAAATAGTGGGATATTTCAATAGAATTGATTTCTGAAAGCATAGCAGAATCATCTGCATGTAGTTGCAATATCTGGTGAATTTTAAATATCTGGAGTAATGACATCATCAGAATAGCTTCCAAAATATTAATGAGAAATTGATTTGTGGGTAAAATGAATTAATGAGTTAATAATAAATAGTTTATGTGTTTTATCACTGATCTTTTTCTTAAAGTTGTTGAATAGTAAGCATGAAGCTGTGAACAACTATGGCCATAATGCTTCAACATTCTGCCCAAATTTGGCACATTAAAAGATTCCTTATTCTGTGCTTTTAAAGGAAATGGACAGGGAGAAAATTACAAGATGACTTGTTCCATCATATCACTTAAAATGAATTCATAACTGATTCAGATAGTAATTACAATTATTTTAGTCCCTAAGTACTCTCACAGAGTCTTATAGCTACAAATTGTATCCTTCCTTATACTCAACCATACACATGCACATATATATATACATATATATATATATATACACACACATATATATATTATATGTGTATATGTATATTAAGTAGACCAAGATTTCCAGATGTACATACACATATATACATACATTAACACACACACACACATATATGCTGTGCCACATACATATGGTTACATTGGAAAGAGAAGAGCAAACAAACATAACAAATAAGCAAAAACAAAATAAAATGTTGAAGATTCATGCAGAAAATTTTGGGTGAAGCATGGGTACACAGTCAAAGAAAACATGGAGAAAACACATATATGGAAAAATGGTGGGAGGGTTGCGGGCAAGAAAATTATTAACGGTGGTATCATTTAATACAAAATGCAGCTACATCAGCAACTATTGTCCATGACCTAGATTTTCTTGACCTTTTCACCTTCCAAAATTAAATGCAGACATAGGATTTGAGAAGGGCCATATGTTTTTCTAAAATTGCATCTGGTTATGAGGACTTCCTCATTTGGCTAAGAATATATTCATGTTTGCTCTAAATAGGTATAATATGTATCCCAAATACAAAACAAAAATTGTTTTAGAACATTGTTCTATAAGACAATTAAAATGTATGTATACATATGTGTGTGTAAGAATTTATTTAATAAAATAAATTCAGAAAAAAATATTTCTTGGGAAGGGAGCATAATGTGCAGCATCTAATGTCAGGCAATTGTATCTAAATTTTCTGACTTTTGAATGATTTTTCTTATTAAGGAAAAAAATGCTTTTATCAAGGTTGCCTACAGTGCAGCAAAGGGCACTTGGTTGGAAAATATTGATACTGCTTGAATAGTGGGCTTTTTACACATTTAAATAATTATCTACATGATAAGACTTCATTTTTGGACATCTATGAGTAGAGTGCATTTCTGAGTTATGGCATCCAGATCTATAGAGAATCAGACTTCTGGGATAGCATGCTGTGGGAAATCTGCCCTAATTTATTCATGGGAGGGTAAGCATTACACAAATGAGCACATCCAAACTAAGGGGAGACCTTTGGCTAAACACCAACTATTGTCTCCATAAAAATAATTACTATCATTAGGGCAACATGCATCAGAAATTAGTGCACTAACAAATAATGTCATGGTGCCATTCATGATTTTTTTTTCTTTTTTTTCCCAACAAAAGACAGGGATAGGTTGAATGCATTTATTGCAATACTTCAAGAATAAACTACTATAAAAACAACTTGTTGGCTTTCTTCCCATGTCCCATTTGTTGTATCTCAGAAACACAGAGTGACTCAGGCATGCCATTTTCAATGCATGGGTCATATAGACTTACCTTAATATTCCTTATTCTTCATTTGAGGGCTGCTAGAATCTTCTTTTATCTTAAACAGAAAGGCATCTCCTGGTGTACAATATCTAATTAGGCTTAAATATATACATAAAAATATATACTCTGCATGCATATATTAATATAAAATATTACTCTGCTGGACAGGAAGAAATATCCTACCTCTGCTGCCTCCTAGTTTGAAATGAGGGGAGAGCTTGTTTCAGGTTAATATGAAGCATTTTTCATCGTGTTTTCACTACATAAGTATAAAAAGGGAATGCAGAAACTGAGATTGCATTGTGTCTGTGGCACATCATGTCTCTGAGAACTTTGTTTCCCAAAATGAATGTCATAATGCCATTCTCCTCCTGCTGTAAAATATCTGCAATTATGTCTCTGCAATATGGGTAATTGTAGACTTTAACCAAATATAGAATGAGGACTGCAGACAGAAAAGGGAGTGGCTTCTGCAGAAATGGGTCGCAGATTCTGAATGGTGAGGGAGGGGAAGGAAGGAGGCAAGTTATATTTTATGATGAGCTTAGATGAGAAGAGATTGAAGAATGAAGACTTTTTCCATTCTATGGTTTGACTAAGCTATTTCGGAGATCACTGTGGTTAACTGTCATTCCATAGAGAACCTCATTAGTTATTAATCAATATGTAATTCAACATATATTAATTTTAGACCTATTACATTAGTCACTAAGAAGTCAATAGTTTGGTGTTCAGAGTTGTCATGATTTTGTATGGTGTTGTGTGCCTTCCTGAATATTTTTAAGTGATTCAGTAATATTAGCAGTCTCTTATTCTGATATTAAAAAGCTCCCCACTTTATCGTTTTAGATAATGTGACAATAAATGATATAAGAGCATACATATTGAAAAGGAAGAAATAAAACTGCCTCTTCAGATTTTCTGTATAGAAAATCTATAAGAATCAACAACAAAAAACACAGAACTAATAAATGATTAAAGCAAGGTTGCAGGATACAAGATGATATATGAAAGTAAATTGCTTTTCTATGTATTAGTAATGAAAAAGTAGAATTTGAAATTAAAACATTTTATCTTTTGCATTAGCATTCAAAAAATGAAATACTTAGGTATAAATCTGAAAAAAAATAAGTTCAAGATATATATGAAGAAAACTATAAAACTGATGAAAGATAACAAAGAAGAACTAAATAAATGGGGAGCTATTCTATGTTTGTGAATGTTGTTTCTTCCCAGGTTGATCTATAGACTCAATGTAATGTCAGTTAAAATTTCAGTAAGTTACTTCATGGATATTAATAAACTGGTTCTAGAGTTTATGTAGAAAAGCAAAAGAAACAGAATAGACAACTCAATATTGAAGAAAAATAAAATCAAAGGACTGACTCCATCAATTTCAAGACAAATAAAAATCTGCCACAAACAAGACAGTGTGGTGGTGGCAAAAGAACAGTTAAGTAAAACAATGAAACAAAGATCTCAGAAATAGACCCATATAAATATAGCCAGAGCATAATACTGTTTTCAGTAAATGGTTCTGGACATCCGCAAGCGAAGAAAAGAAAAACACATCTAAACACAAAAATTTAACACAAAATAGATCTATATCTATATATAAAATTGTAAGTTGTAAAACTCCCAGAAAATAACATTAGAAAATCTAGAGAAACATTTGTATTTGTATATAACAATGATTTTTTATAAAAGAACTGATTTTTTAGAAATCTGAAATGTTATAAACATTAAGCTCTGAGTATTATCATGAAAATGCATCTCATTTGAACTCCAAGGAGCTCTAATGTAACTTTTATTTATTTATTTATTCTAATCAGGTATATATGACAGTAGAATGCATTTTGATTCATTGTACACAATTGCAGCACAACTTTTAATTTCTCTGGTTGTATGTGATGTAGCATCACACCATATGTGCAGTCATACATGCATCTAGGGTAATGATGTCCATCTCATTCCACCATCTCTCCTGTACCCATACCCTCCTTCTTCTCCCCACTCTCCCTCCCCTTTGCCCAATCAAAGTCCCTCCATTCTTCCCATGCCCCCTACCCCTAATTATGGATCAACATCCACTCATCTAAAAGAACATTCAGCCTTTGGTTTTGGCGGGGGGATTGGCTTACTTCACTTAGCATAATATTCTCCAACTCCATCCATTTACCTGCAAATGCTATAATTTAATTCTCTTTTAATGCTGAGTAATATTCCATTGTGTATATATACCACAGTTTCTTTATCCATTCATCTAGTGAAGGGCATCTAGGTTGGTTCCACAGTTTACCATGCACAAAACTCAACTCAAATTGGATCAAGGACATAGGAATTAGACCAGAGACCCTGTGCCTAATAGAGGAAAAAGTAGGCTCACATCTTCATCATGTTGGATTAGGCCCTGACTTCCTAAAGCACAAGAAATAAAATCAAGAATCAATAAATGGGATGAATTCAGACTAAAAAAAATTATTCTCAGCAAAAGAAACAACCAATGAGGTGAAGAGAGAGCCTACATTTGGGAAACAAATTTTTGCACCACACACATCACATACAGCACTAATCTCCAAGATATATAAGGAACTAAAATCACCACAAAAACAAAAACCCAATCAATAAATGAGATAAGGAGGTGAACAGACACTTCTCAGAAGATATGCAATCAATCAACAATATATAAAAAATGTTCGATATCTCTAGTAATTAGAGAAATGCAAATCAAAACTACTCTAAGATTTCATCTCAAGCCAGTCAGAATGTTATTTATCAAGAATACAAACAACAATAAATGTTGGCGAGGATATGGGTGGAAAGGCACACTCATTCATTGCTGGTGGGACTGCAAATTGGTGCAACCAATCTGGAAAGCAGTATAGAGATTCCTTAGAAAACTTGAAATAGAACCAGCATTTGACCCAGCTACCCCACTCCTTGGTCTATATCCAAAGGATTTAAAGTCAGCATACTATAGTGATGCAGCCACATCAATGTTTATAGAAGCTCAATTCACAATAGCTAACAATGACTTTTTTAAAATACAACACCAAAAGCACAATCCATGAAGGAAAGAGTTGATAAGCCATGTATATTTTAATGAAAATAAAAAACCTGCCCTGCAAAAGACATTTCAAGAGAATGAGAAGACAAACCACAGACTGGAAGAAAATATTTGCATACTGGATAAAATATACAAAGAACTCTCAAAATTCAACAATAAGAATGCTCAATAACTATTCTAAATGTGGTCAAAATAATGAACACATCACCAAAGAAGATAGACAACAAATAGGTATATGAGAAGATGCTCTACCTCATATTTCATTAGGGACTTGCAAATGAAAACAATAAGGAATTACCAGTACACACTTTTTAGAACAGCCAAAACTCAAAACACTGACAACACCAAATGCTGGCAAGGATGTAGAGCAACAGGAACTCTTTCCCTGCTTGTGGGAATGAAAAATGGTACAGACACTTTGGGAGACCATTTGCAGTTTATTACAAAACAAATTACACTCTCACAATATGATCCAGCAATTATGCTCCTTGATATTTACTCAAATGAGTTGAAGTCATGCACCCCAAAACCTGCACATGGATGTTTAAGCATCCAAATTCACAATTGCCGGAGCTTGGAAGCAACCTTGGATGTCCCTCACTCAGTGAATAAATAAATTGGGGCACATTCCAACAATGGAATCCTATTGAGTACTAGAAAGAAATGGGCTATGAAGCTTTCAGAAGACATGAAGAAGTCTTAAATGTAGATTACCAACTAAAAGAAGCCAAAGGCTTCACCCTATATAGTTTCAACCATATGATATTGTGGAAAAGCAAACTATGGAGGTAGTAGAAAGATCAGCAATTGTTGGAGGGAAGGGGAGATGAATGGGCAGAACACAGAGGAAGTTTTAGGGCAGTAGAACTACTTACTCTGTGTGAAACCATAATGGTGGATACACATTATTATATATTGTGAAAACCAGTATAAGTACAACACTAGAATAGATCCTAAAGTCACTATGGGTTCTGAGTGATAATGATGTGTTGGTGTAGGTTCATGGAATTTAACAAAGGTACTGGTGTAGGATGTTGATAATGGGAGAGGTTGTGCATGTGTGGAGGCAAAGAATACGTGGGACCTCTCCATGCTTTCTGCTTAATTTTGTTGTGAACTTAGAACTGCTCTAAGAAGTAAAGTATACATTTTTTAAAGGTAAAATAAAGATTAAAAATTTTCAAATTAGTAAACATTTTTTTTAAAAAAACATGGAATTGCTCATTGATATTCATAATGGTGCAGTGAAATGGGTTCTTTCATATATCATCTATTGCCAAAATTTTTTTCTTCGTAATTTTCTGTATTTTATAATTTTCAACAAGCAATTCTGGAAACTCTTAAAATATTTTTTAAATGGCTTGAAGCAGAGTATTAAATAATTTGCCGAAGGTCATGTAATTATTCACTATAGTACTGAGACTAGAAATAAGTTTCCAAAATAGTTTCCAAAGTACCATTAATTTCTCACACGGTCCAAGAATGCAACATAAATGATTCTTAGGAAATATAAAGTTCCTTTCCCTACCAACTTGTGCAAATACAATGAAAATATACATATTTCTACCTGAGATAATCAACAGAACTATGAACCTAAATCAATAACTGTTTGGAGTGTAAAAGAATAAGCAACATTCTTGTGCATACAAAGCCAAATGTACCCCATACTTCAGGTGATTGTTGCTGAAAGTTAAAAGCCTCAGCGTAAAATACTATACAGTACAAGTCATTTTATTTAGGGCAAAATTGACAGTGTTCCAAAATTTGGTCATCTATTGGCAATATTGATCTAAGATCTTTTTTTTTTTTTTTTTTTTTTTTTTTAGAATTTCTGAAGAAGTGACTTGATAAATTGTCACCTGAGTGGCTAGCCCTAAAACCAGTTTCTCCCACTCTGGGTATTGTTAGACACAGGGTATAAAACAATTTATTCTAACAAGAACCTGGGTTAATAGTGCTTTTATTGTTGGTCTATGACAGCGCTGTTGGCAAATAAACAGGTAGTAAAATTAATGTTCTATTAGGAAAATTAGGAAATCTAGCAGAATTTATTTTTGCTTGAATAAAATTCTTTTAGCCCACTTGCACATGTAGCCAATGTGAGGATTTTCCCTGGGAAGCAGCAGCTTGATGAAGTTCACCAGAGACCTTGGCACTCCATTCTGGTGCACACAGCAGGGAATAATGAAACCTTAAAAATGTTTAAAATGCTTGATGAGTTGTCCCTAGGCATCCCTCTGGCCATTGGGTCACCTCAGCAGTCCCCGTGGAGGAGTTCTAAGAAGCATGGGTACCTGCTGTGCCACCAGACAATAATTACAGTCTGGGAGCCTACATCATGAAAGAAATCAACCTGTTACATTGAGCCTTTCATGTCTGTCTGCAGAACGTTGGATACTGTCCGCCAACATCGTGTTTGTGAGTTAATATTTGTCACGCTGCTCTTCTTGACAAAAAGTCCATCTTAGCACAACTTAATCACATTCCTGGTTAATTCTCTAACAAAAAACGAATATTCATGTTATATACTATGGCAAGTTCTTAATTCAACTAAAAAACAAATGTGAGAGAGGAAGATGGCGGCGGGGAATGAGTGAGCCGCTCTGTGCTCCGCGCCACCGCCGCCGCAGCGTATGTTGCTGCTTCTTAAAAGAAGAAGTAAAGATCATTAAAGGAGATCTGTCGACAAGGATTCAGCACCGTGTCAAGAAAAGGGCCTAGATGGAGTGAATCCGCCACGACTTCAGCGCGAGCAGTAAGGCTGCAGCCCCCGAGCTGCCGGGCTCCCTGGGCCCCTTCTCACTCCCCTCTCCGCCTCTCCGCTTCGCTTCTCCCCCGCCATCTCTCCTCCCACGCTCACTCCCTAAATCTAGATCTCAATCTCTTTCCCCCACCCCACCCGCTCTCTCGCGTGCCCAGTACCCGGCCCGCGCGGGCCCGAGACGCTGCCTCCCCTCCCCCAGCCCGCACCCCCTCCACGGGGGTCCCGAAGGCCACAGCTTTGCCGCCACCGCCGCCGCCGCTGCAGCCACCGCCGCTCTCGCCACCGCTTTCCGCGGAGCACCTTAGAACAGACTCTTAACCAAGTAAAATGGAACAGCTGATAAGATGAGTGACAATTTAAAATCTAAATGATCCAACATGGCGGCAGACGCGGAGAGATCAAGTCTCTAACCCCTTCAGCTGCACGGGCATAGGGAGAAGTAAACTGTCAAAATACTGTTCGCTCAGGACCACTAGGCACGGTTGAGCTGAAGTGGACCCCGGGCGAACGGTCTAGCCTTCTCAGAACACACCGAGCCCGAATTGGCTGCATTCTAGCTCAGGTTCGCCTGCTTCATGGACTCAACACTAATGATCCCGCTGAAATAACTAGTCGGCCCGCCTGAACTCAAAGAGGTAAAAGCCAACTGAGCACCACAGCCAGACCCAGGGAATCAGGAGTGACGCAGGACTAGCGGCGCAGGACTCCCAGCTATTGCTATCACCAGTGCTGACAACAGGTCCCTTGCACCAGCTATCAGGGGAGTTGCTGCTACCTGAGGGCAAACAAATTCGCTGGGGGCCCTCAGCCCCAAGCCCTACAAACTTAGGGTCTGAGGGAGGCAAACAGAAAGGGTGTGCCCAGGCACCCATGAAAACAGGGCTCCCAGGAGCAGCAGACCTGGCGTGTAGTCAGTATTGTGATGAGTGTCACAGGTGAGCGGGGCCTGGCTTGAGGAACCACAAGAGAAGGCCCTAGGCACTCAGGATTAGAGACCCACACAGTCTGGGAAGAAGAGCTGAGGCACAGTGATTGGTTCCCACCTATCAAGAAGAAAAGCCTGGCCCAGTGGGCATAGCTCCACCAACTGGATGAGAAGTTAATCGAGTTATATGACTGCATTTATTATTATTATTATTTTTTTTTAATGATTATTATTAGTATTTTTTTTTTATTTTCACTTTTTGTTGTTGATGTAGTTGTTGTTCTTTAACGTTCCTATTAATGGTTTCAATTTTTTTAAATTCTTTTTATTTTATTAGTATTACTATTATTTTTTAAACTTTAATTTCCATTTTTTTACTATCATTATAAAATTTTTTCTTTTTTTCTTTTTTTTTTGGTTTTAAATTTTTATTTTTTTTTCGTTTCTTCTTTCTTTCTTTTCATTTTTTTTTGTCTTCTCACTTCTTTCAATTTTCCTATTCCACCTTCCTTGAATTCTACCTGCCTACACTCATTCTCTTTAGTGACTTCTTCCCTCCCCTTCTAATATCTCTCCTCCCCAGTATCACACTAATTGGAGGAGGATCACAGCCACTACCTGCCCTGAAAGGGTGATTTTTCAACTATACAAGAGCAATATAATTAAATAGAGGGGGAAAATATCAAAGACACAACAATTTCACCAAGCAGAAAGAAACGCCAGCAGTATGAAACGACAAGGAAAGAAAGGACCACAGGCAATGCAGGTCAACTCAACTTTAGAAGAGGTAATAGCTGCAACAGATGGAATGTCAGATAGAGAGCTCAGGACATACATGCTTCAGATGATCTGGAGTCTCAAGGAAGACATGAGACAGCAAAATCAGACAATGAAAGATCATATTGACAAACAAATCCAGGAAGTAAAAGATCAATTTCACAGGGAGATAGAGGTAATAAAAAACAAACAAATAGAAATACTAGAGATGCAGGAAACAATAAACCAACTTAAAAACTCAATTGAGAATACTACCAGCAGAGTTGATCACTTAGAAGATAGAACATCAGACAATGAAGACAGAATATTTCAACTTGAAAAGAACATAGATAGCTCAGCAAGTCTACTAAGAAACCATGAGCAGAACATTCAAGAGCTATGGGATAATATCAAAAGACCAAACTTAAGAGTCATTGGGATACAGGAAGGCACAGAGCTCCAAACCAAAGGATTAAGCAATCTATTCAGTGAAATAATACAAGAAAACTTCCCAGACTTGAAGAATGAGACAGAATCCCAAATCCTAGAAGCCTACAGGACGCCGAATGTGCAAAATCATAAGAGATCCACACCTAGACACATTATAATGAAGATGTCCAACATACAGAATAAGGAGAGAATTTTAAAAGCTACAAGGGAAAGGAAGCAGATTACATTTAGGGGTAAACCAATCAGGATAACAGCTGATCTCTCAACACAGACTCTAAAAGCTAGAAGATCCTGGAATAACATATTTCAAACGCTTAAAGAAAATGGATTCCAACCAAGAATCGTGTATCCGGCGAAATTAAGCTTCAGATTAGAAGATGAAATTAAAACCTTCCACGATAAACAAAAGTTAAAAGAATTCGCAGCTAGAAAACCATCTCTTCAAAAAATCCTTGGCAAAACATTACAGGAAGAGGAAATGGAAAATAACATTGATAACCAACAATGGGAGGTAGGACAGTAAAGGGGGGAAAGTAGTCAAAGAGGATAACAAATCAGGTTTAGTAACATCAATAAACAAATATGGATAGAAGAACAAACCATATCTCAATAATAACCCTAAATGTTAATGGCTTAAACTCACCAATTAAGAGACACAGGCTAGTAGAATGGATCACAAAACAAGACCCAACAATATGCTGTCTACAGGAGACGCATTTGATAGGAAAAGATGTACATAGACTGAAGGTGAAAGGTTGGGAAAAATCATATCACTCATATGGACCACGGAAACAAGCAGGAGTGTCCATACTCATATCTAATAAAATAGATTTCAAGCCAAAGCTAATCAAAAGGGATAAAGAAGGACACTTCATACTGCTCAAGGGAACCATACACCAACAAGACATAACAATCATAAATATATATGCCCCAAATAATGGTGCAGCCGTGTTTATCAAGCAAACTCTTCTCAAGTTCAAGAGTCTAATAGACCACCATACAATAATCATGGGAGACTTCAACACACCTCTCTCACCACTGGACAGATCTTCCAAACAAAAGTTAAATAAGGAAACTATAGAACTCAATAACACAATTAACAACCTAGACTTAATTGACATATATAGACTATACCACCCAACATCAAGTTGCTACACTTTTTTTCTCAGCAGCACATGGAACCTTCTCAAAAATAGACCATATACTATGTCACAGGGCAACTCTTAGACAATACAAAGAGGTAGAGATAATACCATGCATCTTGTCTGATCATAATGGAATGAAACTGAAAATCAATGATAAAAGAAGAAAGGAAAAATCAAGCATCACCTGGAGAATGAACAATAGGTTGCTGAGTGATCAATGGGTGTTAGAAGACATCAAGGAGGAAATTAAAAAATTCCTAGAGTTAAATGAAAACACAGACACAACATATCGGAATCTATGGGACACATTGAAAGCAGTTCTAAGAGGAAAATTCATTGCTTGGAGTTCATTCCTCAAAAAAAGAAAAAACCAACAAATAAATGATCTCATACTTCATCTCAAAATCCTAGAAAAAGAAGAGCAAAACAACAGCAAAAGAAGTAGAAGGCAAGAAATAATTAAAATCAGAGCTGAAATTAATGAAATTGAAACAAAAGAAACAATTGAAAAAATTGACAAAACTAAAAGCTGGTTCTTTGAAAAAATAAATAAAATTGACAGACCCTTAGCTATGCTAACGAAGAGAAGAAGAGAGAGAACCCAAATTACTAGCATACGGGATGAAAAAGGCAATATCACAACAGACACTTCAGAAATACAGAAGATAATAAGAAAGTACTTTGAATCCTTATACTCCAATAAAATAGAAGATAGTGAAGGCATAGATAAATTCCTTGAGTCTTATGATCTGCCCAGATTGAGCCAGGAGGATATAGACAACCTAAACAGACCAATAACAATAGAGGAAATAGAAGAAACCATCAAAAGACTACCAACTAAGAAAAGCCCAGGACCGGATGGGTATACAGCAGAGTTTTACAAAACCTTTAAAGAGGAACTAACACCAATACTTTTCAAGCTATTTCAGGAAATAGAAAAAGAGGGAGAACTTCCAAATTCATTCTACGAGGCCAACATCACCCTGATTCCGAAACCAGACAAAGACACTTCAAAGAAAGAAAACTACAGACCAATATCTCTAATGAACCTTGATGCAAAAATCCTCAATAAAATTCTGGCGAATCGGATTCAAATACATATCAAAAAAATTATACACCATGATCAAGTAGGATTCATCCCTGGTATGCAAGGTTGGTTCAATATACGGAAATCAATAAATGTTATCCACCACATCAATAGACTTAAAAACAAGAATCATATGATCATCTCGATAGATGCAGAAAAAGCTTTCGACAAAGTACAGCATCCCTTTATGTTCAAAACTCTAGAAAAATTAGGGATAACTGGATCATACCTCAACATTGTAAAAGCAATCTATGATAAGCCACAGGCCAGCATCATTCTGAATGGAGAAAAATTGAAGGCATTCCCTCTAAGATCTGGTACAAGACAGGGATGCCCTCTCTCGCCACTTCTGTTCAACATAGTCCTTGAAACACTGGCCAGAGCAATTAGGCAGACGAAAGAAATTAAAGGCATAAAAATAGGAAAAGAAGAACTTAAATTATCACTATTTGCAGATGATATGATTCTATACCTAGCAGACCCAAAAGGGTCCACAAAGAAGCTATTAGAGCTAATAAATGAATTCAGCAAAGTGGCAGGATATAAGATCAACACGCATAAATCAAAGGCATTCCTGTATATGAGCGACAAATCCTCTGAAACGGAAATGAGGACAACTACTCCATTCACAATATCCCCCCAAAAAATAAAATACTTGGGAATCAACCTAACAAAAGAGGTGAAAGATTTATACAATGAAAATTACAGAACCCTAAAGAAAGACATAGAAGAAGACCTTAGAAGATGGAAAAATATACCCTGCTCATGGATAGGCAGAACTAACATCATCAAAATGGCGATATTACCAAAAGTCCTATATAAGTTCAATGCAATGCCAATCAAAATCCCAACAGCATATCTTATAGAAATCGATAAAAGAATCATGAAATTCATATGGAATAATAAAAGACCCAGAATAGCAAAAACAATACTAAGCAGGAAGTGTGAATCAGGCGGTATAGCGATACCAGACTTCAAACTATACTACAGAGCAATAGTAACAAAAACAGCATGGTACTGGTACCAAAACAGGCGGGTGGACCAATGGTACAGAATAGAGGACACAGTAACCAATCCACAAAACTACAACTATCTTATTTTTGATAAAGGGGCTAAAAGCATGCAATGGAGGAAGGATAGCATCTTCAACAAATGGTGCTGGGAAAACTGGAAATCCATTTGCACCAAAATGAATCTGAATCCCTATCTCTCGCTGTGCACAAAAGTTAACTCAAAATGGATCAAGGAGCTTGATATTAAATCAGAGACATGGCATCTGATAGAAGAAAAAGTTGGTTATGATCTACACGCTGTGGGATCAGGCTCCAAATTCCTCAATAGGACACCCATAGCGCTAGAGTTAACAAATAGAATCAACAAATGGGACTTACTCAAACTAAAAAGTTTTTTCTCAGCAAAAGAAACAATAAGAGAGATAAACAGGGAGCCTACATCCTGGGAACAAATCTTTACTCCACACACTTCAGATAGAGCCCTAATAACCAGAATATACAAAGAACTCAAAAAATTAGACAATAAGATAATAAATAACCCAATCAATAAATGGGCCAAGGACCTGGACACTTCTCAGAGGAGGACATACAGTCAATCAACACGTACATGAAAAAATGCTCACCATCGCTAGCAGTCAGAGAAATGCAAATCAAAACTACCCTAAGATACCATCTCACTCCAGTAAGACTGGCAGCCATTAGGAAGTCAAACAACAATAAGTGCTGGAGAGGATGCGGGGAAAAGGGCACTCTTGTTCATTGCTGGTGGGACTGCAAATTGGTGCAGCCAATTTGGAAAGCAGTATGGAGATTTCTTGGAAAGCTGGGAATGGAACCACCATTCGACCCAGCTATTCCCCTTCTCGGTCTATTCCCTAAAGCCCTAACAAGAGCATGCTACAGGGACACTGCTACATCGATGTTCATAGCAGCTCAATTCACGATAGCAAGACTGTGGAACCAGCCTAGATGCCCTTCAATAGATGAATGGATAAAAAAAATGTGGCATTTATATACTATGGAGTATTATTCTGCATTAAAAAATGACAAAATCATAGAATTTGGAGGGAAATGGATGGCATTAGAGCAGATTATGCTAAGTGAAGCTAGTCAATCTTTAAAAAACAAATACCAAATGACTCCTTTGATATAAGGGGAGTAAACAAGGACAGGGTAGGGACGAAGAGCTTGAGAAGAAGATTTACATTAAACAGGGATGAGAGGTGGGAGGGAAAGGGAGTGAGAAGGGAAATTGTATGGAAATGGAAGGCGATCCTCAGGGATATACAAAATGTCATACAAGAGGAAAGGAGGGGTAAGACAAGATAATACAAATGGAAGAAATGATTTACAGTAGAAGGGGTAGAGAGAGAAAAGGGGAGGGGAGGGGAGGGGAGGGGAGGGGGGATAGTAGAGAATAGCACAGACATCAGAATACATCAGACACTAGAAAGGCAATATGTCAATCAATGGAAGGGAAACTGATGTGATACAGCAATTTGTATACGGGGTAAAAGGGGGAGTTCATAATCCACGTGAATCAAACCGTGTAATATGATGTATTAAGAACTATGTAATGTTATGAACGACCAATAAAAAAAAAAAAGGCAGTTCTCCGACAGGAAAAAAAAAAAAAGAACATTTAAAAAAAAAAAAAAAAACAAATGTGAGTAAAACACATTTTTTGGAGATCCCCCACTTTTCCTTACATTCTTTTCTTTCCCCTGCATTTCTTTCCCTCCTTGGCCCCCCAGATCTCTTTGCTCTTCTGTTCTTTTCTTCCTACACACCCCTGACTTCAACCTTGGAAATTTTTAAAAAATATTTTTTTTTAGTTGTAGATGGATACCATGCATTTATCCTTTTTATTTATGTTTATGTGGTGCTGAGAATGGAACCCAGTGCCTCATGTGTGCAAGGCAAGCGCTCTACCACTGAGTCACAACCCCAGCCCTGGACTTTTTTTTTTTTTAACAATATTTTTTTTTTTTTAGTTATCAACAGGCCATTATTTTACTTATTTATATGCAGTGCTGAGACTCAAACCCAGTGTCTCACACATGGCAGGCAAGCACTCTGCCACTGAGCTACAACCCCAGCCCCCACCTTGGACTTTTAAATCCTGCAAGAGTACCCCACTAGTCCAGCAACATTTCCATTTCCTTAAGGAAGAAGGTATCAGCTAGGCTGGACAGACTAAATCATTCAATTAATTCATATAAAGATGTAAATGTCTGATAAAACTAGGGATGCTGACATTTTAGTAGTGTTTATTAACTGAAATTAATATTTAATTACTAAATTGCTTAGGGAATGCACTATGTGAAACAATAACTTTTGTCAAACTATATTCCCTCACTCTCTTAAACTATGAAATCAGAAGGATAACATCTAGAAACCCTATTTTTAAAAAAATATTCTCATTAAGCATGTGGGACCTAAGGCCACCTGTGGACTTCCCTATGCCAGTAAGCAAAACCAGTATACAATTCACGTGTGTTCCATTTAAGAGCTCATACTACGTACTGACAAAAATATCTAAAAGTGCTTCATCTTAACAGTTTAAAGTAAGTTGTTAAATCATATATTCTAAGATAATCAAGCTCATAATGAAATGAAAGTTAGAAAGGAAAACATTATAGTTGCATTTAGAGACATTTTGGGAAGGTTATAAAGCTAAACCTATGATTTTGATCGACTTCATCTATGAAGTCAATCAATATTCTCAATAAATACACATAAGAATCATGAGAAGGTCAATATTAGAAATTATTTTGGAGGCTGGGGGTGTAGCTCAGCGGTGGAGTACATGTGTCCAATCCCTAACACCCCCCACCAAAAAAATCAAAACAATCATTTAGTATGGCATTCATTTTGCTTCGTAGTGTTAAATAATCTCTGATGGAATATCCATATTGAAAGCAATTTTCTTAAAGGAAACATATTTTTTTTGGGGGGGGGTGAAGTTTCTTATCCTTAGCTTTACCCTTTTTCCTAGACTCCAGACTCCTTTTATAATTGCTTTCTAAATCTCTCCTTTACTCTTGATTTTCACATCTATTAGCTATAAACTCTTGTAAATGCTACCTATGCAAGATCACATAGCTCAACCTATTTTATCATCACCCTACTTCACACCATTTTTATCCCACTCAAAACTTTTGGCCTCTAAACTAGTGCCTCCATGCCCAATGCTATACACAGAAGATAATGGCTCTCCACATAATTGTTCAAAACAAAGGTCCCTGATGACCTAGCAAGTTAGGACAAACTTATTGTTTATTCCTTAAAGCTTTTTCTGATAAACCCAACTAGGTGGAAATCTATCCATTGTGTTATTAAATATTTTGCATCCATTTCTGTAAAATTAGCATTTTGATTTATTATTAGCATTTATATGCTTCAAGTGAAATTATAAACTCTTTGAGAGAAAGGATTGTATTTTACTTGCTTTTCCATTAACAATGCTTTATATAAACTAAAGATCTCAATATATATTAGAATCAAAATGAATTAAATTTGACATATTTCTCTGATTTGGCTTTCACTTCAATGTAACTCTTTTGAGTTCCATGTGTTGTCTTGAGAAATAGTATTTCTATCATACAAATTTTAAAATAAATATAGAAGTTGACATTTCCCCTCCTTTCGCTCTTCCAATGATGATATATATTCAAAGATGTTAATTCTTATGAGGGTAAAACTTCGATGGTGTCCCTGGAAGCTAAAGTTTTCTGAAAGATATTCTAAACATACAATTGTCTGTCTTTACCATTGGAAGTAGATTTGAGGCTCAGCAGGGAGTTATCTCCATTTTTTTAAAATGATGTATTTGAAATAGGCTAGTACAAAACAATTCCTTTTTCTTTCCCCAAAGCCATCATGTATATAACACTCTGCTTATTTCTGATCCATTACAACATTTCTCCTTTTGCATTTAAGAAATGTGTCCTAATACACATAATCTTTCCCTCTTGGAGCAATACATTGAATTTGTCTAAGTGTTCTAAGAAACCAGTCCATGTATTAGGCCTTATTGTGGCATAAGTAGAAAACTACCACTTATGGATGGCTGCTATTGTTACATTCAAAAACAGAAAAAAAGAAAGACATAAAGGAAAGAAAAAAACCTCTGTTTTAAAATTTGCTTGGACTCTGAATACACGGACTCCGTTTCCTGAGGTGTAGAGTGATACAGACCGCTGCATAAATAATGAAAGTTACTATAAACCTGTATCCCGCTAATACTCCCTTGATATTAAACAAGGGCAGTTTTGTCTTTAAAATACTAACCCATTTATTCTTATAACATTCAATCTCTTCTAGGAATTTCGACTGCTTTTGAATTTATAGATTGTTTCGGATTATTCACAGTAAGTGGCCTGTTTCTCCTGGAGTTTCTTTGAATTGAGAAGCTCCCCAGGGATGCCAGAGGGGAACGGAAAGGAAACAAACCTGACTCACCACCGTCTAGTTAGTTTACAGTTGAAAGTGAGTAATGGAGCTGTGTGACCAGCAGCCTGACCTTCAACTGGCAAGTGCTCCTTGTGGACTTACAGTTAGGAGCCTTTTAATTCATGCTCTAGTCCTGTCCAATATAGATAGGGCTTCATTAATCCCTCTGTCTTTTTGCAGCCTAACTAGCAACAATAATAGAACATCTGGAGATGCCACATCAATCGAATTCCATGGATCCATGGTCTGCTGAATTTTACCATTCAAATATATTAATGTTAACAGATCAGCACTTTTTTTTAAAGGTGGTGATTAGTTATATAAATATATGTATGTGTAGAATTGATAATACTGTCTGTATTATGTCATTAAATCACAAAATTCTTACTCTGACATGGTTGTGCTCTTTATTTTAAAAGACAAAGTGCTGAAGGGTTTAGGACAATGTTATTCCTCCTCGACTCACAATAAAACAAATGTGAAAGAAAAATACAGTCTTGCCTTAAATAATATTATCAACTAACGGCCAGTTGGGACAAGTGCATTCATTCATTTTTTTTTTACTCACATGGCAAGAATTTCTTCTTCACTAGGTGCTGAGGCTGGTATTCACTTACCTTGGAAGGGAAACTGTTTGGCATCACATTTTATGAGTATCCACCTTTTTTAGATAGAATTACCTTCATTTAAATAATTCTGATAGAAAAATAATGATGCATGAGTACCAAAGTTTAGAAATAGTTATTCTTCATTTTATCCAGGTTAAATAATTATCTATGCTTATGATTTATATAACTCAGGAGAAGTTAGTCCTGTAACGTTTATAGAATGCCTTCCAAGTGCTTGGAAGTGACAGAGGAGAACATGATTCTTGTGTTCAAGTGTCTTTATTAAAAAATCACAAGATCTACTGAGACTTCTTCAGTTACTTTCATTTAATATACTATTGTCCTGGAAAGAAATATGTAAATTTATAGTTTTGCAAATTGTATTAGGTTTTCATGTTTATTTAAATCCAAAACTTTATAACTGGATTACACTAGAACTCTGTCCAAGCAGATCCCTGAAGATTTGAGAATCCAGTAATGGAGAATCAGCTTGAGGTACACAGAATAACTACTTCCATCAAGTTCTACCAGTTCTGAGAGGCGTTTTGAGCTTGGAAAGAAATCATAATTTTTTTTAGTATGCTTTATAAAATAATCATAAACTCAGTAAGCCACCCATCTCACATTTTTTCAAACCAGCCTTTGCCAATTTGTTTTAGTGACACTAGGCAGAGAGCTCCTTCCAACATGAACTGTTGATAAGTCCCCTCAAGGTGAGTAACTGCCCCTTGCTTGCGTCTATGTGGTTTTGCCTCTTCTCTTACTAGAGTTTACTGCAACCTGGCCAGGGCTGTCTCCGCCTCCCTAAGAGAAACTTCCTGAGCAGCAGCAACCAAGTTGGAATGGAAATACAGTGAGAATCATTTTCTCCAAAAAATAGTTGCCTATAGGGTGCCTACTCTGGATTCATGAACTCTCTCTTAAGTCAGAAACCATATTAATTAAACTAAATGATGTGTGCTAGGATGTAGAGTCCCTTCTAGCTGCCTCAGGAGTACACCATCCCTCTCATCTCACTTGGTAGTAAGAAAAATATGGATGAACATTGCAAAACCTTAAAGTTTGATTAGGAGGATTTTCCTTTTTCTCATTTTGGTCTTTCACTGAAGAATTGTGAGTGCTGAACAAGATCAAAGGAACAAAGCTGCACAAGATCCCTAAAGACTCGGCTTTTATAGATTGCACCTAGATCAGGACTTTCCTGAGTGTTATCTTCTAGTTGATATAATAACATTTTCCTTAACTGAGTTAAAGGACACATTTAAAAATAATCTTTGAGTTCTAGTCAACTTACCTAAAAATACCTTCATCCTATAAAATTTTTAAAAACCAAGATCCTTCCTAATTGAATTGACTATGGCTACTTGCCATAATTACATAACAAGCAGAAAATAGGGAACAAATCCTTAAATGTAAAGATAACTTTTGCCAAAGGGATGGACTTCTGCATTATTTTTTTCTGATTTTTTTTTTGAAAAATTTGAAACTACATGAGTTATCAGAACAGTACATTCACCACAGGGTAATATTTTATCATATCTACTTTGTCTTTAATAAACATTTTGCATGTATCTACAAAAACAAAGGCAAATCATCACATTCAGAACATGTAACACTGAAAACCACAATTTTTAATAGAGTCTATGTTAATATTCTTGAATTGCCCCCCAAAAGTCCTCTTTCCCCCAGCTTTGATGAAATAAGATTTTATAGTGACAAAAAAACTTGCTATTTTTAAAGTGTACATGGTGATGATTTAATATAAATATATATTGTGAAATGATTATCAATGCCAAGCTGATTAACTTATCAACAACTTAGCATGTTGTAATACAGATCTATATCTTTGAGATCTTGATAATTTACTCAGCTTGGTAGTGATCATCACCTCACGTTTATAACTTGTGTATGTGTGTTGAGAACATTTGGGATCAACTTTTAACAACTTTTAAGTACATAATACAACATTATTAATTACCAGTCATCACACTGTACTTTAGATCACCAGAACTTATGCATCCTACATAACTGAAACTGAAACTTAGTACCCTGTGAACAGCATCCCCCCATTTCCCCATACCCCACCTCTGGCATGATTTCAACTTTTTGTGATTCCAAACGTAAGACAGAGATTTTGTAGTATTTGTGTTTCTACACCTGGCTCATTTCAATCATGCTTAATGTCCTGGTTCATTCATGTTATCACAAAGGGTTTCCCTCTTTTTACGGATCAATAATCTTCCTATAGTGTCTGTGAGTGTGTATGAGAGAGAGAGAGAGAGAGAGAGAGAGAGAGAGAGAGAGAGAGAGAGAGATATTTCTCTGTGGCTATTTAAATTGGTTCCACATCTTGGCTATTGTTAATAACATTGCAGTGCATGTTGTAGTACAGATCTATATCTTTGAGATCTTGATTTCATTTCTTTTTTTTAAATATATATACATATTTAGTTGTAGTTAGACACAGTGCTTTTATTTTATTTTTTTATTTTTATGTGGTGCTGAGGATAAAACCCAGGGCCTCACATGTGCTAGTTGAACGCTGTACCACTGAGCCACAAACCCAGCCCTTGATTTCATTTCTTTGGATGTATACCCACAAGTGGGATTGTTATATACTGTGGTAGTTCAGTTATTTAGAAAAATTTGAGAATGGCTGACATTGTTTCTTCTCTAATTTTTTTTTGAGATTCATATAAGATATCAGGTATTGGGTTTTCAATTATGGATTCAATATCCTTACTCATTTTTGGTTTATTCAGATTTTTTATTTCTTCAAATTCAGTGTTGGTAAATTATATGTTTCTAGGGATCAATCTCTTCTAAGCAATCCAATTCATTGGAATTTAATTGTTTGTGATTGACTTATGATCCTTTGTATTTCTGTTGTATCAGTTGTAATGTCTTTATTATACTTTTTTTAGTTTCAGGTTTTTTCCTCTGTTTTTTAGTTAGCCTGGCTAAAAACTTTAAAATTTTGCCCATCATTTCCAAAACCAAATTAGTTTCACTGATATTTTTCTATTGTTCTTCTTTCCATTTCATTTATTACAGCTCTGTTCTTTGTCATTCCTTCCTTCTGCTAACTTTGGGCTGAGTTTCTTCTTCTCTTGAGGTGTAAAGTTTGATTATTTATTTGAGCTCTTTCTTATTACATAAAGTTTTTTCCATCCCTTCAGTTTTAGCCTATGTAGTTTCTTAAAGATTGATGTGAGTCTTTTGTAGGCAACATATGGATTGATCTTGTGCCCTTTTCTCTTAAAATCTGTTCAACTCCTCTATGTCTGTTGATTTGAGCATTTTGTCCAGTTACACTTAACATAACCATTGATGATAAGGAATCACTCATTGCCATTTTATTGTCTTTGCTTTATGGTTCCTTTCTTCCTCTATTGCTGTCTTCCTTTGTGATTTGAGTTTTTCTTTACAGTGGTATGCTTTAATGGCATTCAGCTTCTGCCATAGTTGTTTTCTTTGTGATGAGCGGGAGTCTTACATAAAACATAGTCCTAGCAGTCTATATTAATAACTCTGTGCTTTAACACCCTCCCACACACACATATTATTCTTCATATCATAATTTATATTATTTTATATTGTATGTTCACTAATAATCATAGTTACTTTAAATACCTTTGCTAACTTTTATAGTAGAGTTAAAAGTGATTTATATGCTACCATCACAGTATTCAAGTATTCTGAATTTAATTATATTCTCACTTTACACTGAGTTTTATACTTCCATATGTCTTCAGGATGTTAGAATCCTTTCATTCCACATGTAAAACTCCCTTTAGAATCTCTTGTAAGGCTGGTCTATTAGTGATAAACTCCTTTAGCTTTTGTTTGTCTGGAAAATCATCATCTCGCCTTCATTTTAGAAAGAGGACTTTGAAAGATCTAGTTTTCTTGGTTGGCAGCTTTTTGTTTTGACTATTTTGAATATGTCATCCCACTCTGTCCTGGCAGGATGAGTCATTTTTTTTTTCTATTGCTGCTTTAAAAATTCTCTCTTTTATTTTTGACAATTTCATTATTGTGTGTCTCATGAGAATCTCTTTATGTTTTATGTACTTGGGGTACATTGAATCTGAATGTTTATTACCCTCTCCAGATTTGGGTAGTTTTCTGTCATCATTTTTTAAAAATGCACTCTCTGGCTTTTTCTCATTCTCTGCTCTTTCTGGAACATCCATATTGCATGTTTTATTTCCCTCTAAAGTATCCCACAAGTCCTATAGGCATTCTTTACTCATTTTAATTCCTTTTTTTGTTGTTGTTTTACTGGATAATTGCAGATGACCTACTTTCAAGATTATGGTTTCTTTTGTCACTTGATTGTTCTTGAAACTTTCTATGGTATTTTCAATTCAGTCATTATGTTTTTCAGCTCCAGAACTTCAGTTTGCTCTTTTAAATATATATATATATATATCTTCTGTTTACTTGTTGAACTTCTCATCCAGTTCATATATTGTTTTCCTGAATTCCTTTAGTCATTTGCTAATGTTCTTTTATATCTCACTTAGTTTTTATAAAATGGTCACTTTGAATTCTTTGTCAAACCCCTCATTAATCTCCATTTTTTTTTTAGTTGCTAACTGAGGCTTTATTTTGTAACTTTTGTGGTATCATGTTTCCCTGATTAGTTTTGATCCTTGTGTCCTTGCAGATGTCAGCCCATTTCAAGAAGCATGCATCTCTTCCACTCTTTACAGATAGACATTGGCAAGGAAAGCCCTTTACCATAATCCTGTTCAAAAAATCTAACTGTACTGGCTGTCAATATCCTTTAATGGGTTTGCTACTGGGATCTTCTAGCTGGCTGTCTTGGTACCTAGATTAGCAGGCAGGTGGATCTGGTACTTGGAGATGTTCTAGAGCCAGGCACTGTGGTGTCAGCCTGGAGTCTGAGACCACAGGTGCCAGCTGGTAACTGAGGCTTCAGGTACTGGCCTAGTACCAGGGTTCTCTGGGTAAAACTGGTGCTATGGTAGGTGGCAGTGTTGAATGCTCATTTCATTCTCCTTTGCCCACATGGATGATACCTGTGTGTATACTGTGTGGCCTTGGGTTGGGAAACAATTACAGAAGTAATGTGAAAATGTCCTTCCTACCCCTTCAATACTTTTCTTATTTTGTGTTCTATCCACATGCCATAAACTCTCACTTGAATTCGCTAGCTCTTGCTAAGAATGTTATTTTCAAGTGTGGCTGATTATTCAGATTGATATTTCAATAAGGACCTGAGCACTTATAACTCCCATTTGACCTTCTAACAATGTATATTGGACCAAACTTCCATTTGTCCATCTGCAAGGAACTTTGAAAAAGGGGAATGATTCTATCACTTGCAGAAACCATGTAGAGCAGCTTCAGGAATATATGCATAAAGAATCTATACTAGAAATTGTATAATTAGAGAAAGAAAATGACTTAAGAAAATGAAAGAAGCAGAGGGGATGCTATGATGAAAAAAGGGAAGATTCAGAATGGACTCAAAAACGCATACAAAAGTTGACTCAAAGTGAATCATGGACACAAATATGAAACCTAAAAACTACAAAAATTCTAAGAGAAAGCATTGGAAGAATTTTTTTGTGACCTTGAGTTAGGAAAAGATTGCTGAAGACACAAAAATCACAACATATAAACAATTGATAGATTAAATTTCATCATAATTAAAATCTTTTGTTCTTTGAAAGCTGTTATTAAGAAAATAAAAAGTCAAGTCACAAAGTAACAGAAAAAGATTGAAAGTTGTATATTAAAGAACCAAATCCAGAATATAGAAAGAGTTCTTAAATCTTAAGAAGAAAAAAGATGACAGTTTATTTTTAAAGATGAACAGAAGATTAAACATTTTCCCCAAAAGAAAGCATGCAGATGGAAAAACATGCACATGAAAACATGCTCAGTATTATTATTCATTGGGGAAATTAAAACCACAACAGGATATCATGACACACTAGTTAAAATGACTACATTAATAAAAATTGACCATACCCAGTATTGCCAAGATTGTGGAGCAATTGGAGGTCTCATATGTAGCTAGTCAGAATGTAAAACAGCATAATCAATTTGAAAACCAGCACGGCAGCTTCTTCTAAGTGTACATTTGATACATGACCCACTAATTCCACATCTAAGTTTTTACTGAAGAGAATGGAAAGCACATACAAAAACTTATATAACACTTGGATTCATAATGACCAGAAACTGAATACAACCTGGTTCATCAGCTGGTGAATAGATCAATAAAGTATATTATATTTGTACAACGGGATATTACTTAATAATAAAAGGAACAAACTACTAATGTATAAAATGTGGGTTAACAAAAAATGCTAGATATATAAAGGTACAAGCTCTAAGATACTACTTCCAAAATATTCTAGAATAGACTAAACTATAATGAGAAGAAAACAGAACAGTGAGCACTAAAGCTCAAAACATAGAGAAAGAGGACTGATTGCACAGGGGAATGAGGGGGTATCATGTGGAGTGATGAAGACATGCTCTATAGTTTATTTAGAGTGATGGTCAAAACTCATGCAAGTACACACTTCAATTGGATAATTCTGCTGTACAAAAGTTATGTAGAATCATTTTTAAAAATTGTTTAAAATTTTCTGAACTTGAAAACAAAATCATTGAGGCAAGGAATTCAAGAAACCAGTATGAACACTGTCATGGTTTGAGGGAAATGGCATGGTGGAATAGAAATATCACTGTCTCACTGAGCAAATAGGTGACCTCGGACAAATCACATAACCATTCTGACCCTTAGTTTCCCCAAACATAAAACAAAGATATTAAACAAAATGACCTTTCTTTGTAGCTCTCAAATTGACAAATGTCTAGGTATTCTCATATCAAAGATAGCTCTCTTAAGGGATATTTAATCAACAATTTTGACTATTTTATCTAGCTAGATTAATAAAACTGTGATTTATGTAGTTTGACAGTATTTCAAAACAAGTTGAAATGGAAAGTTTGAATAAACAAATACAGGAAAGAAAGCAGCTCCCTAAATAAAGTTTTCATATAAAAAAATTCCTCAGATGTACCTTTATTTGCACAGAATGTTTTAACAGTTCTGAGGATTAGTCACTATCAATACAGACCAGTGGTATTTAGGGTATCAAAAACACATGGGGTTATTAAGTGGTGGACTTGAAAATATCCATTGGTGCTTGTCATTGGGGGAAAAAAGAAACAATAGATGAAGTGTTAAAATGGTGGAAATGTTACAGGGAAAACTTGTGCTTTAAGTGCCACAATACTGAAATAACATCAAGGGATTGGCTCACACTCAAACAGGAAATTGACCAAATCAACATTTGGCTTGAGATAATGAAGTGATAAAAGGAGAGGTGGGGGGAACACAACTGTGAGAAGGAGGCCCTGCAAGTTCTGCGTTGTGCTGCAAGGCTGTGTGAAAAGTGTTTTTAATTAAACCTCTCCATCCAGTGTGCACAAAACCAAATACAATGTTGAATTAGTGCCTTTGGGAACAGGTATAATATGAAAAAAAAGGAAGAATGAAATGAAAGAAAAAAACAACAATAGCAAATGAGATGAACAAAAGCACCTCCATCTTTTCCAGACCAAATCCTATACCACTTTTCTTTATTGATGGTCCCATTTCAGGGAATAACAAGGCAATTAAGAAAACAAACCTATTGTGAAAGCAGAGGAAGAAGGGAACAAACTACAGAAAAACACCTAAAAATGAGCACAGTGGTTCCCTAATCCCTGCCTATTCCAATCTCTTTGCATGGGATTGGAGCTCAGCTCAGTTCCAGGACCTGGAAATTAGACCTTAACTTCAAGGGCAAATCCTGGGAGCAGGCTCCAGAATCAAACCATGTGAAGCATCTAGCCAATGATGTAATCCAGCCAGAGTTGAGAAATTAAATGAGGAGGTGAGCCAACTAGCTTTAGAATCCCAAACAGAGTTAATAAGTAAGCAAAACAGCATGCTCTTGAACTACAATAAGGCCTTCAGAAGTTGTACCAATGAATTAAAATTAAAAAAGTTCTGTCTTTCTCATGTACTCTCTCTGCAATTATGTATTAATTTTTCTTATCCAAACTTGAAATTGGATTAACTCCAGAGTAGCCACAGAACTCAAGATGGCATTGCATATTTTAGTTTGGACATTGTGGAATCTTCAAGATAATAAATAATAATAAGGGCTAACATTTATAGAATACTTCCTGTGAGCCCCAGCATCAATCTTATCATTTTACAAACCATGTTTGAGATAGTTACAATTGCCATCTGCATTTTACAGTGACACAGAAAGTTTATCTTGCCAAAGGTCATAGAGCTTGAGAGTAGCAGAGCAAAGATCAGAACATGAGAAGTCTAGTTCCAATTATTATAAACAACTACAGACTGGAGTAGCTTGGAGAGCACCCAGATCTCAGATACAGAATGAAAACCACTCTTGGGATGGAGCTGATTCCTGGAAGAATGAACCCACATACAGCAGGTGCAGGGAGGAAGTTTGGTTCTGTGGGCACAGCATGTGTCTGGAGGGTGTGGCAATAGCCCACAGGTGGTTGTACAGTCCAGCAGTCAAACCCAAAGAGGTTCAGCTTGGGTTCGTGACATTCCAACAGGCAGAATAGAAATACTGAGAGAAAATTAAGATAGGCAATTGTTTGCAGTGCCCTGACAAAGCTTTTGGAATAGCCTGTGTTTTAGAAGAACTAGAAATACCAGTAATGGCACCAAGGTAGAAGTCAAAGAAGAGAAGGGAATCTACAGAGATTAAAATTGATCACCATGTTTGCAAGCCCTGTCTTGGACTGCTGCTGAGTATAGCAGGAGTCCTAAGACAGACCCTTTGCTGGGAGACATGGGATTCCTTGGATGTGCTACTTTTGTTCAAGGATGCTCCTCAAAACCTTGCTGAATTTTCCTTAGATGGTTTGTGTAAACCTCTGCACACACAACATTCTTTTCCTCTCTCTTTGAATCAGGATTGATTGCAGTCTGACAGTTCTCCCAGCTCCAGCCCCATTTCCTCTCACCCATGTTTGCCCTAATAAAACCCTCGCATCTTTCATCCCATCTGGATTTCTGCTTCTCAGAAGACCTACATGGACAAAAGCATCTTACATTTGAATAATGCTTTAGAGTTCATAAAGCATTTTTATATACATTTGCCCACTCGACCTTATAAGAGTTCTATCAGGTAAGCAGGGTAGGCACAATTACATTCATTTCACAGGTTGAGTAATTGAAGCTCAGAGATTTCAGAGTTCTATGGACTAGTAGGTACCTGCTTAGATGGCTCTTGAGTATCCCCTGAGCCCTGGTATACACATCCTATGTGATCCCCTTTTATTGAGTGTGGGCTGGACTTATTGACTGACTTTTTATGAAGGGGGGTTATTGGGGATTGAACTCAGGGACACTCAACCACTGAGCCACATTCTCAGCCCTATTGTGTTTTTATTTAGAGACAGGGTCTCACTGAGTTATTTAAAACCTTGCTTTTGCTGAGGTTGGCTTTGAACTCAAAATCCTCTTATCTCAGCCTCCCAAGTCACTGGGTTGACTGACTTCGATTGAATAGAATATAACAGAACCAATAGATTGGCACTGAGATTAGATTACAAATGATGCAGCTTCCATCTTGTCTTACTCTATCAGATCATATGCCCTGAGGAAAAACAGCTACCATGTTGTCAGACAGCTCTTTGGAGAAATTCATATGGCAAGGGACCAAAGCCTGCCAACAACATGTGAGTGCCTTTGGAAATAGATCCTCCCCCTCTACCCGTAGTCAAACCTACAGAGGAGGACACAGTCCCAGTTGACAGCTTGACTGCAACCTTATGAGAGGTCTTGAGCCAGAGACATCCAGCTAAGCCACATCTGAGCTCCCGATCCATAGAAACTATGATATAATAAATGTTCCTGATTTTAAACTGCTAAGTTTTGGGGTAATTTTAAAATAGCAACAGAAAACTAATATAGTGTTTAATGCCCAGAGTGGAAGAGTTGCAGAACATACCATTGAAACCATAGCTCTGTATAGCTATGGTTTTCTTCTCATCTCTACCCTCATTTGCAATGTTGCCTTCTCTAGTCTTCTTATAAACAAATTGAATCACTATTTCTTTTTTTCCTTAATGGAATGGTCTACTAATGTTTTTTGCTGAGGGAACACACATGTCCTAAACCTCAGTGGCTTTCAACATCAAACATGTATTTTTGGTTCATGAATGTGCTGGTTGTTTATGGCTTCATTCAGTTCTGCTCTATATATTTTCACATCCTGGGCTGAAGGACCCAGGCTAAAGGCACTGCTCTAATCAGGAGATTTTCATGGCACAGACAGGCATAAAAGTTCAACCTGAACCATCTAAATGTATCGATAAGAAGTGGTGTGCATAATACCCAATCAACATGCCAAAAGAAATTATTCAGGCAACCTGTCAATGTAGTTTCATGGTGCTGTATATCCCGCCTGGAGAACCATGGGAAGTTACATGGCAAAGGGAATTTTGTTTTCTTTAGGAGGACATGGATTTATGACATATGAGAGTTATAGATGGGAAAAACAATATAACCTACCAGATATGATAATGAGAGGTTATAAATTTAGACCATATCAATGGTTGAAGAATTAATGCTTAGAATCTTTTAATCAAGTCATAAAGTGTAATAAATTAGTCTCTTTAGAGTATATTGTGAAAGCACCAACCTTTATTGAAACCACTGAGCACAAGGATAGAAAATACTAGACTGCCATTTGGAACAGGAATTGCCAAAGCAGCCACATTTGAAATGAGTGACCATGAGTTAGTCATTGTACATTTATAGTTATAACATTTGGAGGTGGAGTATTAGTTATTACCTATTAATATACCATGTCTCTTTCTATTGTTTTTCTACTCTATTTTTTAAATGGACATGAAGTCCTATGGGAAAACTTGGGTGATTTCTTAATTCTATGATCAATGAAATGGTTACCATACCTTACTGATCTTGAGTTGACCAAGAACATTTTTAGAATTTCTGAAAAGTTGTTAGCACTATCCCTTGAAAGAAGAAATAAGAAGAAAAAAAATGATGTAAATCTCTTTTTGTTGTGTTGTTCCACAATTAAGTGTTCCGGTAATGATTTTCCATTCTTTGTCTATCTTGATACTTTAAATAGAGTCTAGGTTAAAAATAGCTGCTATAATAAAATAAGAAATAAGCAGCTAGCAAATTAGGAAGTAGGTAAAACTAATTAAAATAATTCTGAAGACTGTTGAAGGTATAGTCCTACTAGATTATTTTTTAGTTATGTCAATATTTCAACCTTTTCTAGATAGTATTTTCATACTGACTTTGAGATTAACTTCAATGGCACCATCACACATTTAAACAAAAATATCGCAGTAATGATATGTGTTGATGTCTGGCAGTCCTGCTTCTGTGCCAGCAATATGCTAAGCTCATCTCCTGTGCTTCCTGACAGCTCTGTACAAAAACAACCCTAATAAACCCAGTGGCCACAGAGGAGATAATTGTGAGCTTAATGGCCCAGTGGCACACTAGATGCTCAACACAAAATCATTATGCTTTAGTAGGACAACACTAAGGAAGAAGATGTATACAGGGTGAACTTTGCCTCTCTTTGCTTTAGACTACTTAAAACTGAGAGAGACCAACAATTTCTGGTTTGCATAAGCTTTATTGCCAACTTCCAGGCCAAAGGGTAGGCCACCATTTTTTTTTTTTTTCTTATTAAAAAGAAGAGGGAACTTCAATTCTATGAGCAAATTCTAGCCTCCAGTTTTCTCAGAGCTGGGTAATCTGGGTGGCAAAATACATAGATCCAACTACTTGTTTGTGCTTAAGTTTATAAAATTCCTAAAACCATACAATGCAAATATTATTCCCTATAAGTTTGTTAGTATGAAATAGTCACTCCTGTCTCTTTTTTAAGTCCTTCCTTAAGTTATTATATTTCTAACTTGTATCTGCATTTCCCTATAGCTAATTTTTCTTTCTCTTGCTCTTACTGTGTGTGTGTGTGCACAGGCTCTCTCAAAAGCATTTTAATAATCGTTATGTTTATTAGATTTTTGTTTTATTTATATTTGTTATTTTTATACTTCAATATCTTAAAAATAAATTTACAATGGAAATAACTAGATTTTTACTTCAAATATAGCTTTTCTTGCTTGCTTATGTGCCTCAGTTTTTACTGTTACAGAGGGGTCTAATCAGAAGATTTCAACATAAAGAAAAATACTCTGTTTCCATTTCTTCAATAACACAACAAACAGGATGAGAACCTGGGATGTTGGGATTGAGGACCTACATTAGGTTTCATCATGAATGTTGATCTTTTATTAAGTGAGGCGTATGTCAAAGAAGATTAAAGATGTTCTATCCAGTATTGATTCCATAAAGAGGAAGAGCTGGGAAGCTTGCTAATTTTGAAAACAATAATACTCACAAATAAAAAGTTTAGATCATTTTTAAATTGATAAGTCCATCTCGTGGTTTTTGTAATCTCAATATTTACTTGCTGATATACACGAACTTCAGATATAAGTTTCCATATAAAAAGATGATCTGGGGCTGGGATTGTGGCTCAGCAGTAGAGTGCTCCCCTAGCACGGATGGGAACATGGTTCTTTCCTCAGCACCACATAAAAATAAAGGCATTGTGTTGTGTCCATCTACACCTAAAAATATAAATATTAAAAAAGATGATCTACTTAAATTTTAAGTTCTATTGGTTTATTTTACTTTGTATTATTTTAAATTCATTAAACGATTCTTGGAAAGTGATAGGAATTTCAGTTACTCCTTCAAGATTTGCCATAGGGCATGTTATAAAGAATTTAGATCTCAAAGATATACATAAATTAAATAAAACTTCCCATTTTAAAAAGGCATATAAAACCTATTAATAATTTGTATTTTGATATTTGTGGTTTTGCTTTTATTAGTTAATGTTTTATTATACTTGAAAATAGTTAACACAATTACCATGTTCTGTGAAACACATTTAAAATATGAATTTGTATGCAGAGTACCATACTTACTGTCTAACCATACTGTCCTTTACCACAGAAGTCACATCTGGAGTCTGATGTATTGGCACTTTTTGAACTAAGACTCAAAGTATAGCTTTTTACTCAATGATTTGTTTTAGAATACAAAGTTGAAAGTCATACATGCTTAGATACTAATATTATACACATAGACGTTTTAACACATGAACTCATGTATTAACTAAAGATATGAGTAATAACAACTAGATGGTCATCCAGGAAATGCCATTAAAGTCTGACATAACTAACAGCAAAATTTCATTCACATTCTTTGGTGATTCAGAACCCTTGGTTAGTGCTCTTTCTGTCTTCTCCACAGTGCTTCCTGTTCTTAGCCACATGCACAACTATAGACATACTAAAACTCTGACAAAAGTCATTGTTGAAGAGGGCTAGAAACTGAGTCATTCTCTCAAGACTTGTGGCCACAAATTCAAAATTGGAGGAATTCAAGAGACATGGAAGTACCTTGCTGTTCATTATAACTGTTTCCAAATATCTGTTATGCATCAATCCTTCTCTCGTTATTAGAAACATTACTAAAACATTTATATAAAAGCAATAAAAATCAGTGGCCATGAATGTTATTTATATTTGATTTATTGTGGACACTGCTACTAGCAGCACTGGAAGTTTAGTTCCACTTTTAAACAAGATTCCCCCTGTCAATGACTAAGCAACAGAAGCCCAAATTAACTCATCATTTTGATAGTTTCTGGCTATGGGATTTGGCAACTCTGGCAAGTGAAGCTGCTTCCTAGCATACCATGATCCATGGCACAAAAGTGATATTCATATCTGTCTATCGGTACTCAGGTTGTATATTGTAAAGAGAATTACTGAGAGCAGACATGTATATTAGGCTCACATAGTAAGACCGTATCACCACTACTCACTACACAGAATTTTGTTTCATGTAATATAATTTGATTTCACTGACAATGGCTGAATAGTAGGTGGCATCAACCAAAATGTGGACCACTGTCAAAATCAACCAATCTTGTGTGTGTGTATGATTGTCTGTATAATGTGATTTCAAATAGTAAATGAAGTCCATTGCTCTTAAAATCTCTGAAATGTATCAGTAATAATGTCTTTCATTAAAGTACATTATATTTTTCCAGATGGCCGTCTTTAAATGGAAATAATTTGAGAAGAGATGCCCAAATAAAATACTCAATATCAGATATTTTACTCATTCATTCATTCATTCATTCACTCACCTTATTTATTTCTACAATGGACATTTACAGAGAACCTTCTACGTGCCAAGCATGTGTCTAGGTGATAGGAATCTTGAGAAATGCCCTTGAATAGCTCACTCCATTGGCAGCAGAACACCAATCTGGTGATAGTACTCAAAGGGGAAAACGACACGGAAACAAAAGGGGGAGGTAGGGATTTGCTGAATCCAACTCTAGTGCTTCTACAGCTTTGCCTAAAACTGTTGCTGGTGGTGCCCACAGGTGTTCAACCTCAACCACAACTGGCAAAGTGTGCAAAAGCTGCCTTGAAAAAGGGAAGTTGACTTCGGAAATACAGGATTCCCTAGAGTCATTGCATTGGTTGAGAACAAATTTTCTTAGCATTTAAAAAATGTCATGCTTTGTAAATGCTTTAGTGGCAGAATCCAATTAGTCTCCCAAAGAAGCTGCTCGACATAGTAAGATACATATGTTCAGCAAATCTAAAATTGAAAATTTCATCTTCGTGATCAAGCCAACTCCCCTATTTTTATAAATGGTACCAGACACAAGACTTGAAACCTCAAAACCACCTTTGACTATACATTCCAATCCTCATTCTCACTTTACAAATTGTGTTTGGGGCCACTTATTTCATTTTTCTTTTACAATTCCTCTCTCCTTCCCTGTGTCCTACCTTGATCTGAGATAATGTATTAGTAACTTATCTCCCTGCCTTCAGTGTTTTCTTCTCTTCTAATCATTCTGAAAACTGTGCTCATAAACATCATTTAGATCATGTTGCTCAGGCCTGTGATATGTTGTAAAGGCCTCAAAAATTAAGCTTCAAGCCCTTGACCCTCAATTATAATTTGTGTATAGCAGACCTTTAACCCCATCAAGCTTCAAATGAAACCTGGATTCCTTGGTTTGGTCTTCAATTTGTCTTCAACCTAGTCCCCTTTATGTATAACTATTCATTTGAGGTTTCTGTTTAGGTCAAATGGTTTACTCACTACTTCTTAATCACTCTCCTTTCCCCCACTTCCATGTATTTGCTCATAATGATTACACACACAAAGAAAGAGAGAGAGAGAGAGAGAGAGAGAGAGAGAGAGAGAGAGAGAGAAATTTGGCCCTTACTCTGTTTCTGACTACTCTTGGAACTTTTCTGAGTCTGATTTTGTTCTGTAAAGAGAAGTTTTATAATACCTAACCTCTCAACCTTAGGGTGTTTTCATGAGGATCAAAGGAACTAGTATTTATTGACTTGTTACATGCCAAATTCTGTGATATGTTATAAGTAGATCTTATTTTCATTTTGCAAAAGAGGAAAGTGAGGCAAAAAAGTTTTGTAAATACTTTGTGAATTGGGACACAATGATAATGATGTTTAATCTTGTGTCTATACCTGCTATTAAATCTACTACTTTATTAGTTTTGCCAACTACATCTTACATTCTTTCATGTATAAGTAATTTTATGAATTTCCTTATAACATGTCCTCTCTTGATAGTTGATAAAGGTATTAAATACTTTGTATTGTCAGATGTATCTTGATATGTAACTTCTATGATTGTTAGTTGATGATGTTGGTTTTTATTAGAGAATTTAAAAAAATTCCCCACTTCTAGTTTTGCCTATTGGGTGACAGCCATACACAGGACATGACAGGGGCTACCAAGGAAATAAGAGAAGCCTTAGAGTATGTTTATTGAAGGATTACTGATTTGTCCTGTTTTCCAATCAGATCTGACCTAATGAAGGGGAAGAAGGCTAATGCAAAACCATTTGCTACATATTTTGAAATGCCTCTAGTGTTGAGGTAACTACAGATGCCATCACTTCACTAGTGACAGACATATGAACAAGATAATGATGGAAACTCGTTGGACACCAGTTTTGAGAACTTGGCTTTGACAGTCTAACAGAGAAAGTAAAACTAGTTTATACTTGAGCAGGGATTTGTTTATTCTACTTATCTAAAGCTAACCATCATGTGGGTTAAAGACCTTAAATCTCCATATTTGAGCAGAAATTAATGGACCATTTCCTGATAGACAAATTCTAAAAAATAAACCAGCTCCCCAGTTGGTGTGTGTGTGTATGTGTGTGTGTGTGTACACACACTTAAGTTACTCAACTGCAAAGAAATGCTTCTTTTATAGAAAACTAAATAATGAGCTCTAAACAACTTTCTATATAAATAAAGAGGCTAAAGACAAAAAGCTGGCTCATTTGACTTAATGAAAAAATGTACTTTAGGCACAACTAATGGTTAAAAATTCTAGGCTGAAAAAAAATGTGCATTTGATTTCTGCTATTTTTCTGTTTTTTTCTCATTAGAAAGAACATGCTTTTATGGTGCTTTGCCCACTAGATGTAAATGTTTTAGGATGGTGTCCTGCAAGTCCATTCTTTTCAATATGAAACAGGATGCCTGGCACGAACTACATTTCCTTATTGCCGTGTGCTAGATTCCAAGTACCACTCTACATCCTAACATCACAACTATTTTGGTACATAGTACCTTTTCCAAGATAGTGTGCTTGAAATGAAGTATGATCTAAAGAAATCAATCCATTAACTTCTTAAGAGCAGATGATGGTTTAAGGAAACCCAGTCAAGTCTTTTCAACCCATCAAGTTCATGTGTTTTGCCTTTATCCACTAGAGGGGGTAATGTTCTTCCATCCTAAAAGGCTATCGGATTATCCAAACACGATTTAAGTGCACATAGTGACAAGAGTTTATTTTGAAACCAGGTTAATTAAATAATATAATACAAGGGATGCCAAAATCATCAATGAAAGTTGCTTTGAAAACATTTGTGACACAAGGATCAGAAGTATTTATTGTTCTTGTGTATCTTAAAATACCGCAAAATCTGTGATTGTAAAGACAAGAAAATTTGTTTTAGTTGTGAGAGGAGAATTTACATAAAGTAATATTTTCTGCAACCATTTTTTTAAAAAAAGCACTATGCACATTTTATGGGATTAATTTCCATTTATCAGGATTAATAATTGGTTATTTTGTTCAGTAAGGAGACTAATCACCTTTTGATTTTTTTAAAGGATGTATTTAAAAAATAGTGGGAAAATTAAGTAGATGTATAGATGCTTATAATAAGTATCATAAATAAATTAACTAGATGTGATGTAACATGGTTGGATCACGATTTAAGCTTTGGAATTCTTCAAGATCAATAACATAGATACAAAGTTGGTTTATCACATATAAATATGTAATTGTCACTCTTTATCATGGTAACAATTTTTCTTTAAAAAAATTCCAAGTCAATAAGACAAGTAGTTTGTCTTTTAAACCTTCAGAAAAATAGTTTGAATTGCAGAATAGCCAATCATATTTAGTTGTTAAAAGATAATCAAAATAATTGGTTAGAAATAACCAGTTGCCAAACTGATGAGATGTCATAATTATAATTAACTGTGCTATTAGGTCAGTTGTTTAGTTATTTCTATGAATAAGAAAAAGCCTAATAAAAATGCAGAATAATTAGTTCAGTAGAAGAGATATAATTTGTAAAAAGCAAGTATATTGCATTGACCATATCTTTCATAATTCTAATAATTTTCTACAAATAAAAAACATTTCTAGTTCCTATAGATAATTCCCTTTGAATAATAGCTGCAGTGGCAGTTTCAAATTGTGGGTGAATCCAAGATCACCATACAATTTTTGAAAAGATGCAAAGAGCAACCCTGCAGGAATGCTGACTCAGCAGGTCTGGGGTGGGATCATAGGATGGAAATTTTCAAAAATCTCTGCATTGACTCTAATATGCAGCCCTGGTTGAGCATCACTGCACTGCATAAGGAGTTAATTGTATCTGCCTAGAGTTTCCCTTCTTGATTTCAACCCCTAGAAGGCATAGTATTAAAAAGTCTTTAGAGGCAAAAGAAGAAAATTATAGTGAAGTATAACAAATTTTTACAGGAAACCCTCTATCGTGTGAGCAGAAGTAAGGGCCACAAAATACCTATGCATGATAGTGAAATTCATATTATAGTGCAAATAACCATGCTTTTAAAACACTGCATTGTTTCTTAGTAATTTGTGCTGCCTGGAGATCTTCCAAATACAGCAAACAAAGGCTTATAGAAAGAACTTAGAGCATCATGGAAAAATTTTTGCTATAGACAAGAACAAATATTTACAAACAATAATTCCAAATCGACCAAAACCCTATAAATTACTATCATGTTCTTGTAAACATATTACCATGCAAATAGTGTTATTTAAAAATTGAGCAACATATTTCTCTCTTATATACATTAAAACAAATTATATAGAGGTTCATCTCAAATGAAGATCTTATAACAAATGAGGAATTAAATTATGTGCATCCAAAAAGAATTTGATCTGTTTCTCAACCAGATATGTGCCATCTATACTTTATTTTACCATAATTAATATCTTCTATATATTAGATTTACCATTATTTATAATGCATTATTTACTTTAATCAAGATTAGAACAGTGTAAAATAGAAAAATATCCCTTTTTCCCTCTCTAAGAGTCTTTGCCATTCTGTTTTTCAGCTCTTATTGAAAAAAACCCTGTGCTTACAAAGAGCAACAAGGCATAGCTCTCATGCCAAGAGAAGGAATTTTTATGTATCCAAATAATTACAATGTAGTACCACCTTCTGCATATTCTAAAGATGTCAAGAGCTATGAGTAGAAGACTGAAGAAAAACCATCCACCTTTGCCTAAAAGAGGTCTCACAGTGAAAGTGGCAGTTGTGCTTATGTGTGTGTGTGTGTGTGTGTGTGTGTGTGTGTGTACATGCAGGGGCACTAAGAATAGGTATGTGTATTAAGAACAGATAAAAAGGAGAGGGGACAATCACAGACCAGTCAGAAAAAAATCCAAGGATTTATTAAGTTATTTATTTCATCAAAGTTTGTAGCATATTTACTTTGTATAGCCATAACACTTTTCCTTCAAAAAGTAGATAATCCCTGAGGGTCATCCAAGACTAGTTAGAAGAACAAGTATGGAAAATGACGTGGGAGACTACAGAGAGGAGGTGATGTTAAAGAAAGAAAGATCTCTAGGAGGTGTGTGGCATTAAAATCCAAATAACACTGTTTTTGGATAAAGGAACAACCTCAGAAGACAAAGGCAGGAAAGGTTGGGGAAATACCTGAGGACCATTTGTTTCTCTAGTTTATTTGGAGCAGGGGTTTGTCCCTTAAACCCAGGTCATATCCTCCACTCCAACAGCTGTTTCTGATCTGTTCCACCAGATCAATACCAGAACTTATATTACACTTACAATTAATTAGGAGTGGCTAAAAATTTAATTATATGCTATTTTCCATTGTTTTCTTGTTCTTTAATACTTTTTAAAAATCCTTAACTCTTTCCTTTGTGAATTCCTTGAGGGAAGGCATTGATTTTATACACATGTAGTATCTTTCATGTTGTCTACTTGCCATTTAGATGTACCATGGGGATTCAGTAAGTATCTGTTCATTAAGTGAGAACATGAACCAATATAGTAGTGGTAGTTTGCCAGATAAAATATAGGCGACACAATAAAATGTGAATTTCAGATAAATAAAATAATGTTTTTGTATAAAAATACTAATGGGACACAGTTTCACGGGGAGGGGGGCAAAGTCCCCTTTTTTTTTTAATCTGAAATTGACATTTCAGTTCAACTATGTGTACACTGCACATGGGCTCTTCTGTGCTTATTTTGTTTTGCTAAATCTGGTAGCCCTAGGTGGTGATGTGTTTTTTTTATGGCTTTGTCAACGTTTCCAGTGTCCTGAATATCAATCCTGACCTTTCATCTGAGAGCAAACTCACTTTGTTGTCTGGGAGCTGGTTCTTTGCTGAACAAGTCAACTGCATATAATAAGAATGAAAGTAAGAAACTGCAAACCAAAGAACCGGTGACAGAAGATAAGCAAATGAATAAAATCATGAGTGGATAGCAATGGATGAAGGTGGATGCTAGGGAGCAGAGGGGAAAGTTGTTCCAAGTAGGAGAAAGTGATATGGGAAATGGGAAAGGTAAAAAGAGGATGAGAGAGAAGGGACTAGTTAAAAAAAAAAGAATTAAGAGAAAAAAAGAGCAAGAATGAAGAACTGATGGATGAAAAGTAGCAGGAGGCAAGAAATAAGAGGAGAGGAGAGGCCTGAGGAATAGAAGACCCTTCCCTCCTCTGTGCAACATCTAGCCCCCAAGTGAATGATCTGGTACTGCTGCTCTCATAGTCATCCTTGGGGCACAGAGAAAAGGCTTCACATGCTCTTCTCAGGACAGCCAAGCTGGAGAAGCAGGTCATTTGAATGTGACCATTGTATTCTTCTACTTAATTTGTTTTTCATTAAAAATCTATTCCCATTTTGTCTAAAAAAAAAAAGGAGCCAATCTGAGCAAGGGTAGTAGAGGGAGCAGGGAGAGTGCACAAGAGCATGAACAACAGCTCTGGTTATTGGAACAAGGTGGGAAGAAGCGTCTTTCAAAAATAATCTACTATTATATACTATGACAATTGTAAGGTCTAAGAATATTTATTCTCAAGCTTATAACAAATAATATGTGTTTGTTTGTTAACTCTTTCTAAATAGTTCCAGACAGATTTTCTCTTCCTAAACCACATAGGCAAGGGTATAGAACACCTGATGTCATTGGCTTTATGTGGGATTTATGTCTTTTTCTTTCCTCCGTAGTGTTGAGGCATTAGACAACCAGGAGACAGGCACAGAGAAGTAAAAATTCATCCTGAAAATCCTATGACATTTGCAGGGAATCCTAGGCCATTGCTTCTTGGGCTGTTTGTAGGCCAAGAGCTTGCTTGCCCTAATTAGTTCCCTACCTAGCTCAGTGGATGACTGCCCACTGGTCAATGGGATGAAATGAAAAATAAATTTGGAGTATACTGAAAATCAGCCTGATTTATGACTCTGACTCAACACAGACTTCATATGTGGAGAGGAGGGGCTCAGGGGGGTTCAATGAAACATTTTACTGTTTTGTTTCCAAAATGAATGAATAACAAAGAAAATCTGACCTGATGGCCCAAGTTTGTTTTCAATTCAACTTCAAAGAGGGAAAACCTGCTTTTCTAGGGAGCTGCAGGAGGGCTGATGGACTGTTCTGACCTGAGAACCTGTAAATCAACTGTGTTGTCCAGAGAGCACTTTCCAGGAAGAACCCACAATGCCTTCCTCTGTCTCATGCTTGTATTTCATACATGACGCTTATCACACTTAGGATGGAGAATTAGGGGCTATATACCTTCGTATTTTTGTAGGTCATTAGTGTATGTCCAAAAAATAGGACTGCAGTACTTGAAAGGACCAATGTAGAAGATGGTCTCTAAAAATAAGCCGAAGGGCTCTGTCTTTTCCAGTTCCTCAGTTTTAGAGGAAGATATAAAAGAATGATTATGCAATTTACATTTGAACATAGTTTGGAGAGGTGAGAGTATTCCATTTATTTTAAAATCCATAAAAATCAAACCAAAGACTCAAACATCTGCAAAGAAAGGCCTAATCTCACACCATGAAAATTAATGTGATAAATTTAGGACTTAGCATTTGGTTTCTCTGTCTTGTTGTCTCTGTCTCTCACATAGATGTACACAAACACACACAAAGCTAGGCTGGGGAGAGCGTGGCTTATTGTTACCTGTATAACAAAGATTTATGGATTTTATCTTAATGAAAACCAGCATGTGGCTGCTGAGAAAGCTAATGTACCTTTTTGAATGTGGTAATAGACCTATAATGGTTTGAAAGAGGGAAGTGATGGTCCTGCTCTGGGAGCTGGTTGGAACAGTCCTGATGTGTTACATTCAGAGCTGAAGAATTGGGAAGCATAGATAAACTAGATTATATTCAAAAGAGAATAATCTCTAGGTGAGGAAATTCCCTTGAGCTATACCTGAATTGTTTGCCTATAGAAGAGAAGATTCTCGGGCAATGAGGATTAACTTCAAATTAGTCATCAAATATCTGAAAGGTCATTAAATAGAAAAGAAATAAGACATGTTCTCATGCATGGTCCAGCTGGATGTAATGAACTGATGCTACAAGGAGCTACATCACATTGGTTCAATACAAAGAAATATTGGCTGTTGGAACTTAGAGAGGGTTATTTTAGAGGAGTTCCCAACTTAGGGAAATTCAAGGATAGGCTGGAAAACTACTGGGTTGGATGTTAAGGAACTCAGTATTTGAAAGATAAATGTATTGGATACCATTTAAGGCCTGGGAGACATATAATATAGACAGTCAATTTATTTTCTGAAGTCAACTTGAATACAACAGAGTCTAGATGAAACTGACAAATATATAAATGCTTTCTTGACAAATTCCTTCATATATAAATAAAAAAAACAATAGCAAATTAACTCAGGTCATTGAAAAGATTAAATGATAAATTACATGTAGAGTGACCTGCACAAAGTAATTATTTAATAATTTTTTTTTGTTTCATTTTTAAGATTTAGGTCCTTTCTCTCCCTGGGAATTGGAAATGATTTGTAACAAAGTTTTTTTTTTTTTTTTTTTTTTTTTTTTTTTTGCTTGCTTGCTTTGGGCAATCTTTTTCCTTGTGTCTTATTTCAATATTCTCCATTGATCTAGGGCTTGACATTTAATTAATTAATTATTTTATTTATTCATTATCACTCACCATGATATAGAAGCTATGAACTTGGACTCATTCACACATTTGGTTAGGACTGTGGTATAGTTATAGTCTGATAAGTACCTAGAATTTTTTTTTAATTTCTCACAAGTGTTGTTACCTTGGGAAAGTATAGAAGAAAACGAATAAATGTATAAGTCTCGATTTCAATCTTATAACAAACTCCTCACATATAATTTGCACCCCATTAATTAACTTAGGGTGATTTTCAATAATTGTTTCTAATGTGGCCTACTAAAACATAAAGAAAACCACATGGAGAAGCTAGAATCCTCAAAAAATGAAAATAGCATCCTACATAAGAAGGCAAAGAGGGATTATGCAACCAGGCTAGTGGGGCAACAACAGGATATCAAGTAATCACAGGGCAATTTAGCATTCCAGAATACAACCACAGGTGTATAGTATACACCACCTTCTCTGATGATAACCTTGCACCCAAGAAATATGTGTGTTTATGTGTATGTATATACCCTTGCATGCATGCATATGTGCATATGTATGTATGTGTATGTTTATATGTAGGACCATAGATATAATGCCTACTATAGATATGCAACCTATACAGTTGCACAGGGCTCTGTGTTTAGAAGGGTCCTGCACTTGGTTTAATGCCACTGTTGCAGTATAAAATTCTTAATAAATTTTTAATATAGAGCACACATTTTACTTTTCTCACTAAGTACTACATACACTTATGTGGGTATGTGTGTGTGTGTGTGTGTTTTCTTAAAAGTGAAGGGGACCTTATTGTTTGTCCCATTGTACATTTTTTCCCACCTCCAATTTTTCCATTCTCCATGTCTTTCTATGACATGAAGGCCTCATTATTATTGCTTTTGCTTTCACTTTTTATGTTTTGAATTATTTGAATATTGATGACTGTACATGTGTATTATGTTTTTGTATGCATGAGATCATGCAATCCATATTCACCTCTGTTTCACTTGATGACATGCATTAGAGATCCTCACACATAAGCACATCTGTATGGTCATGATTTCTGGAGATTACTTATAGAAGTATTATTTGATCACCTGCTTGCTCTCTGGTCAAAATTATATGAATTACCTATAACAAGAGACTTACTTCTTTTTACTTTCCTATTTAGTAACTTTGGTTGGCTTCAATATTTTTTTCTGTTCCCAATAACCTTAGCTTATTTCAGACTGTCAATTTTTCTGAACTATTTAAAAAACATTTATGTCATTCTTTATATTTATTTTTATCTCTCCTCATTTGTGATGTGTGCCTATCTTTTTCAAATTTGAGCTCTTCAGGAAGTTCTCTGCATTACTTATAAATCTCCCTTGCTTTATCCTCATTTAAATAATTAAGGTAATAGTAATTAAGGCAATACAGGGCATCCTCTTTCCAAACCCTCCCATCCCTACCGCTGAAGACATTTATATTAGAATGTCTGATAATTGATCATAGCTTCATTTTCTTTGATCTTTAAGAATGTATTTCAATTCTTGACTCACATACCCCAAATAAGCATATATAATGAGGTTTCAAGGAAAAATCTGTATTCTATCCAGTTACAAAAGAACTACATCCATCCAACGAAAAGCAGATCCAAAGTGGTTTAGTATTAGTAATAATATTAGTGAAAGAAATGAATGAATATAATCATGAATTTAATACCAGGACTCTATAATATTGCTCCTTAGATAAATATGCAATTTAGCTAAATGGTATAGAGTTGCTTTTTTCTAAGAATGTTCCTTGCATTTAGATCTTGATCAAACTATGAAGTAAAATTCTAAATTAAATGTGAAACTCTTTAACTTTTTGAAAGAATGATTTCTTTAAAAGTCAGTCTCAACAGAATTTCAAGGTCTTTATAATTTTTACCCTCAAGCAAAATGGGGTATAATAATAAGAAATATAGTCTAAAGTCTTTAAAACAGTAAAATTATACTAGTATTCTGAAATAACCTAACACTTTTAGTATGTTTGCATATTCTATGGAAGATGGTTCATAACTTTGATCAGATTCTGGTAGAGGTTTTGTACCTCTGATTATTACAAATTAGCAGACAAGATGCAATTTTATGATAGTAAAAATAGAAGAAATTAAGGTTTTGGCATTTATTTAGTAAACATAATTTTTAAGACTGCTAGTTTCAAAAGTCAAATGTAAAGCACTTTGTGGTAACTGCAAACAAATTCACTGTGCACTCTTATTACAAGACCTAAAACTAAGCTTAGGATTTCAAAAATACTTAAAATATTTTTCATATTGTGGTCTCTTTCAATTATTTGATTCTTTGGAATGTATTTCTATATTAATTGATAGGATCATATGACTTTTTCAGCTTGTTGATAACATGGATTATATTAATTGAATTTTTAATGTTGAGTTAGCTTTGCATACTTGGAATAAAGCCCTTATGGTCATGAGCTATATTTCTTTTTTATATGTTGTTGGATTTCATTACCTAGTGTTTTGCTGTGGATTTTTGTCTCTATATTCATAAGAGAGAATGATCTGTTTCTTCTCTTGTAATGTCTTTATCTGGTTTTAGTATTAAGGTAGTGCTGGCTTCATGGAGCAAGTTAGAAGGTGTTCTCTCTCCTATTTTATGGAAGACATAGGTGTTATTTCTTCCTTCAAATTTTGGTAGAATTTGCCAATAAAACCTAGTCTTTTCTTTTTGGAAGGTTATTAATTATTGATTTAGTTTCTTTGGATGTGTCTTTTTAGGCTATTTGTAGTTTTTGTCTTTCATGGAATTGGCCAATTTCATCTAAGTTTTATTTATGGGTATAAAATGGTTTTTACTATTTCTTTTTCTTTATTATCCTTTTTTAATGTCCATGAGATCAATACTGTTGAACTGTCTTTCATTTCTGAGATTGATAATTTGTGTCTTTTCTGTTATTCTTGAGTAGCTAGATCCAAGGTTTATCAACATTATTGAACTTTTTACAGAACCAGTTTGGGGTTTTCTTTATTTTCTCTAGTTTTTCTATTTTCAGTTCCATTGATTTCTATTCTAATATTATTGATTTTATTTTTCTACTTACTTTAGGCTAAGTTTTCTTGTCTCTTTCTAATTTTATAAGGTAAGTGTTGATTTTTAAATATTTTTCTTTTGTATGCATTTAATACCATAAACTTCCCTCTAAGTACTTCTTTTGGTACAGTATAACTTTTAGTAAGTTGTAGTTTGTTGAGAAGTGTTCTGTGATTGAAATGTGGTCTATTGTGGTGAATGTATCACATTCATTTGAGATGAATATATGCTCAGCTGTTGAATGGTGTATTCCATAGAAGTCAATTAGATCAAGGTGGTTGATAGTACCACTTGAGCCTTCTATATCCTTGCTGATTTTCTGCCCACTGGATCCATCAATTACAGAGGAATGGTGAAATCTCCACTCACAATAGTGGATTTGTCTGGCTCTTTCTCAGTTCTATCAGTTATTGCCTTGTGTATTTTGAACTCTTGCTGTTAGATGCTAACCTGTTTAGAACTGTTGTCTTCTTGGAGAATTGGCTCTTTTATCATTATGGGGTACCCCACTTTATTCCTGATAATCTGTTTTTTTCTTGTGTTGTCTTTTTCTGAAATTAACATATCAACTCCAGCTTTCTTTTCATTAGTGTTAGCATGTTATATCTTTTTCCACCCCTTTACTCCTGAGTCTTTATATTTAAAGTAGGTTCCCTATAATAGATAGCTGTTTGGGGATAACTCAGGCCTAGTATAAGAGAATCAGCTGTAAGGTACTATGAGGCCAAAGAAAAGAGGTGGAAACATCCAGGATTACACAGAATGCAATTTATTAGGGGACTCACTGAGAGAAACATTATCCTAGGCACCAGCAAAAACAAGTGTATCTCCACAATTTGAGTATGACTGTATCTATTAGAACAAAAAAATGACTTCACCCAAGTCAGAATGCACCCAGTTTGTTTCAAGCTAGTTTGAAGGGCACATTTCTGGTGAGGAGCTCTGGGTATAAAGCTCCACAAACCATTAGAATGGTTTTCTGCATGTCTATAGTATGCTGGGAAACTATGCAGGGAAATCTAACCAGTCTTACTCAGAGCAATTGTGTCAATTACAACTCATGGTGGCCTCAGTAAGCATAAAACTGAAATCTGTGCAATGGGTTTGTGTTTGTAGCTGTATTGCCAGAGGCATCAAATTCTTTAGTGTTCTTGTTTTTGTCTCTCTTATTGACTTTGTACTTCCCTAGCTGCTCCTTCTCAGACAGTCTATGTCTTTCCATTTTTAGCTGTCATCCACTGTCAATGAACTGAAGACCTATTACAGTGGTGGAAAGGTATGGAGTAGAGGAGAATGTTCTATAACTGATTAGATCTCTTTTTACTTGTTATAATAGCAATTTTTAAGACTTTTTAAAAATGTAAACTAATTTAAAATTTTCTTCATTTGATTCTATTATCTTGCTTACCACAGAGATTGGTTATTGTTTTTGCATGTCCCAACATTTCTATAATGCAGATATTGTGATCTTGAGAAAGTTACTTAGCTTCTTTGTGCGGCAGGTTCCTCATGGGTAATATAGAGTATTAATAGTGCTAGTCTTTTAGGATTATTATGGAGATTAAATGAGATAATGTATACAAGGCACAGTATATACCTGGCATACACATAAAAATGTTCTTTATAAATTTTAACTTCTTATTAACACTTTTATTTTCAAGCTTAGTTTCCAGATAGAGAAAATAAAGTTAAAATTTCTTTTAAAAAGTCCACTTCTTTTTTGTGGATTCTTGAGTTAAGAATTTTCTGCAACTTTGACCTGCAGCTGGTAGCACAGCTGTGGGAGCCATAGATTCGACCACACTGGAACTTGGCCAGACAAAGTGCCCTCATCCTAACTGTGCCAGGGCCACAGGTCACTGAATTAGTTCCTCTGAAGTCTCATCTCCCCTAGCCCATGCCGGCAGCCAAATACAACATAGACAATTGCTTTAGATCAATCCAACATGAAAGTAGCCCCTGGAGAAAGACACCAAGTATTCCTCTTTGTTATTCTTCATAAAAATTTTAAATATAAAAAAAGAACTTTTTCATCTTCAGTTGTGATAGAAATATTGAACGTTAATAGATTTCAACTGGTTTATTTTAATATTATTTTTCTAGGTTGTAATTCTCAATTTGGCTCATACTATACTGTGTTAATTTGTATTGTTTTGAGGTATTGGTGGTGGAAGGAAGATGGGATGGGCAATTTCAAAAAAGGTCTTGCCTGATTCAGCATATGCAAAACCATAAGCTCATTTCTAAAATTCTGTTTATGTCAGGACCAAGGCTGGAAGTTCTGACAGTGCCTAAGAGGAGCATTCTCCTCTGAAAATGGTGGCATTGAATGATGACGAGTAGCTGTGCAATGGAGGATGCCTGATTCTCTAAAACATTGTTATGTGAACTTTCAATAAGCCAGTGTTTTGCATTTAGTGTAGATAAGAGAAGCAATCTAGTCTCTGTGTCATAATTTCATACATTTATGTTACCTTTGATTATTTGGGTTAATTTCACTTTTTTATAATAATATCATTTCCTTTCTCTGAAGTTATGTAAATTTTCATACACATGCAAAGTTTTTGGTGTTTAATGCTTTTATACTGTTAGGGGGATACTTGAGAGGACAGCAAATGTTTGTCTGGTCCAGCTCCTAGCCTATCAAAGTTTATTAGAATCTAACCAAAGATGGTTTTCTAGGCTTTCCTTTAAAATATCCAAGAATGGAATTCTATAACCTCTTTATCATTTCTATGAGTGTATAGCATTTTTAATTTTGACAAATTATTTTTGTAAGCTAATAGAGCTTGATGCAATCACCTTTGAAGATTACAAAGTACTTTTGTAAGCCTCAGCTTGTTTGATCTTTGTAATAACAAGTGAATAAGGGAAAGACAAGCAGCTGATGCTAGAATTTTGATACAACCAAACCTACATGCTCTCCTAGAACTGTTAGGGCACTGAAGCAGTCTTCTAGCAATTGATTTACATGGCAGTATGATGTCTCCTCGTGAAATACAAAAGATTTTGCATTCTATTTCCCTAGGATTCTTATTTTAAAAAGGAAGGGACAAAGTTTGCCCCTAATCCTTGGTACAAGGAATGTACAGAGATGACTGGATGTAGGGAACTCCAGGAAGCATGGAACAGACCTGGAAATAGAAGGAAAAATGAGATTAGTCATCATTTGAGCAAGGTCTTTCCTGAATAAAATGGCTTCCTGGTCCAAAGTAATCCATTCAGTCAATCAAAACTATTGTACATTTGTTCATTTTCTTTAAAACACTGAACACTCTCTGATCTTTTGGTCATTATTTACTTCCTTAATACCTGCCTTGCTTCTGTAGAATTCTTGATTTCTTAGAATGAGGACATGATCTTTTCTGCCTATCAGTGAATCTTTGGCACCTAGAATGATAGTTGTCAAGCAGTAGGAGTTCCTTAAATATTTCTTGCAACATGAGTTCCAGTTCCAATCTGAAGAAGTTTAAGGACAGTTTATCTTAAATGGTCTCTGCTGATCCTTGAAGAGTTTGCTGTAAATTCTCAGCCAAGGGATCTATAAAAGTCCTGTTCAAAAACTCCAATGTACCAGTCGTTCAAGTGAAAATCTCAACTTCATTCAACCAAAAACTCAAATATTTGTTACATCTATCTGCCTTTTCTCTAGTTCCCATTCTTAAGTGTGGCCCTTATCGAGGCGCCTACTTCATAGAGGGTAGTTAGCTGATTCACTCCCACTGTAGAAACTTCTGATCCACTGTGCATTCCTGCCTTGCTATCTCTGGACTGCTTCCAAGTAATAACAGCATGAAGCAGTGTTAGAGCAAGGTACTCTATTCCCAACACAGGATTCTTCTATGGACAGTGTCTATTCAGGATACCCATCAGCCAGACAAAGATGTTCTCAGAGCTACAATGCAATCTGAGGGCCTTCCTGACTAATTCTGCTTCTCTCTCTCTCTCTCTCTCTCTCTCTGTGTGTGTGTGTGTAGTGCTGGGGATTGAACCCAAGGCCTTGTGCATGTGAGGCAGTGCTCTACCAACTGAGCTATATCCTCAGCCCCCAATTCTGCTACTTTTCCTCTCTTTTCAGTAGAAATCAGACTGCATCACATCCTGCTTTTACATCTCTCCTCATCCTTCATGTACATTTCTCCCAATCAGTTTCTTGCATGTTTAATTTCTTCTTGACAAATGCTTCTGGGAAGACCAGAACTGCTATACCTCCATAGTCCAGGCCACCATCATATCTGGGTGTGCTGCTGTGTAGCCACCTTGCTCAGGCTCTCTACCTTTGGGCCTCTCTATCTATTCTCCACACAGCATTTAGAATGATCCTGCTGAAATGCAAAGCACATCTTGTCTCTCCTGGTTTACAGCTTCAGGATGTTATACTCCAGCAAGGATGGAATTTCTTCCAGAGCACTTCCTTGATCTCGCCAAGTGGGAGGTAATAGACGTTCCCTGTATGTATTCTCATATCACTTTCCATTTCCCCATTATATTGGTTTTTGTTCTTTTGCACATGACAGAAACTGAACTTGAACTAACTGAAACAAAATAAAATTCAGGAAATCTATTAGAAACACACTGGAGTGGATCAAAATTAAAGGAAGTTCTGAAAAAAGTGAACAGTAGAAACTAAGGCAGCTCAGATGATCCCTCTGACTAGAGTAATGAATTTCTGTCCTCAGGATTTTTTTCCTTATCTTTCAATATGTCTCACTCAGACTCTCAGGTTGGTTGCCTCTGTAAACTTGGATTCATTCTAGACAGCATCTCCTGGGCTTACGTTCTTACTGCTTGAGGCTTACAGGACAAAAAGAGTGATAGCTACATATAAAAACAAACAAAAACAAGAAAGATCTGGCAGTCTATTTTGTGAGTTCTCTGCTTCACCTGTCACCTTCTTTGGAATTGAGCAAGTAGGAGATCGAGCCAGTTTAGATCATATGGTCAGTCATAAGCCAATCACTGTCTCTATATAGTGGAGCATAAAAGGATAAGACCATGTAACTCAGGCATGGGAGGACCTGCTCATGTGCAGGGTAGAGAGCATTCTCCAGAAGATCAGAAGGATCCTGCCCTTATCTCTGCCCCAGAGAGTCCCTGTCTCAGCCAACTGTGAATAAGTCCCTGAGGGAATTGAGTTCTCTCTTTCAGACAGATGGGTTGTAATATAAGTCCATTAAATTATCTATTACTACCTGGGCAAGAAGTTTAGATGGTCTTTGCTATTGTATCATGGCCAACAATTACAAGTTGCCCATTGAGTAACTGTCATTCTGAATGGAGAGCTATTTCGTGGTCCACATTCCCCTACACATAAACTCAGGTCACTACAGTCAGGGATGAACTGTATTTGAATCATAGATTTCTTGTTTTATTTACATGAGTAGTGTCACCAGGTCGCTGCAGTCTTGATTTTATATGTAGCATAACTCAGGGATGCTGGGGTATTAGGAGAAGCATATGAATTTGTATCAGCATTGTATTCAGAATGATAAAGGTTGTGTCAATCTGTGTGTTTGCACATACTTGAGTGGAATCCACCTGTGAAGCTTTTCTTGGTGGCATCAGGCACAGCAGAATAGTTTGGGAGTGTCCAGGTTAACATGATTTGCTGTGCTTTCATAGCTTGTAGATGAGGATGATGAGCCAGCAGTGACCATTTTGCCAGCTGCTGTTTGCCAGGCTGTGGTGTGGGATATAGAAAAAATGAGCTGATCTTTTCCCATACCACATGTAGCATGTTTCCAGGTTTGAGATGTTCTCTCTGGGTCTCAAATGTCAGAATTGTTGTTTTCCTTCCAAGCCATGATATTTATGTATCTATTCCAGAATCTATATTTTTACCTCTCTCTAATCACCTCTACCTTGATGCTAGACCTTCTGTTTAGAAGGATGAGGTACATGGGAATTAATACATTTTTACAAAATTCACAGTGATCATTATGTTCCCAGTTTTGAGAAATATTCTAAACCAGTTATCATCCTTATGATCTTTGACCCTGTCAATCTAAAAAAGATATTTCAGGTGGTTGAAACAGAATTAAGTTTGAATCCTCTAGGTCAATCTTTGATAGGGCTATCACCCAAAGAGTGGACCAGCCAGAATGACCCAGGGTCACAGTCAGGGAAAGAAAGATGCTGTGTGCTTAGTCGTATTCAGGATTAGAGATTATGCATAAAGTGGGTGTGTATGGCACATGAGAACACTGATCTTGGAGGACCTAATGCTTTTATAGCAAGCAGTAAACAAAAATGCTCTGTATTGGAGGGAGTTATTATCTCATCCCTACACATTTGATGTGGTAAACATAGCCCTGAGAAATGGCTTGGGTAGGGTAAAGAATGGTCAGGGCATTGTATTCTTAGCATACCCAATGTAACCTTTGGAGCATGTGAGCTCCAGGGAGGATTACCTCTCCCTAAAGGAATATCAGAAACAGTTCTCTGAAAATGCTTTCCTTTTTTTCACTGATAGGAAGTTAGTCTTAACATTCCCTAGTGTCTTTGAGAAGGCCCCCAGGGAAAATGTTCTGTCTGATCTTGAAATAATTGACCTTCTCCCTTACAATTAAGAATAGTGAAATAGACAATTTTTCCTCTATCTTGGCCACTGGAGAGGTTGAAGCCAAGTATGTGGCTCCAATTCTAACACAATCCTTGGCACAATAAATCTTAAATAATCTAATGAAGGGCATAGAACTTTAAAGTACATTTTGTGGGGAACTCACTCCTGGACCCACTTTTTTCCCCCTGCTCTATTATCTCTTGATATCATTTCATACTTCTTTTAAATTAAAACTATAATAAAGAGCCACATTTAAAAAAAAAAAAACAGGGATTTGACCCAGTAGTGCTTAATGACTGAGCCAAATTCCAGTCTCTCTCTTTTTTATTTTTTATTTTATATTATTTTTTTGAGAAAGGATAACAGTAGGTTGCTTATAGCCTCACTAAGTAGCTGAGGATGGCTTTGAACCTGTGATGGTCCTGCCTCAGCCACCTGAGCTGCTGGGATTACAGGTGTGCACCATCATGCCCAGCATCTTTTGTTTTTAATAAGATGGAATTCAAATGTAGGTCTTCTAACTTCAAATCTAATGTTCTCTATCATTTCCAGTTCTATTTCCTTTGAAGTTGCAGAACAACTGGTCAATATCTTTATCAGGAAACATTTGTAAATATTCAGTCACTCATCATCCATCTTTTCCCATCCTTCTTGTTCTATTTCAATGATTTTGTCGTTTTTCCCCCCTTTAATCCAGATTCTCTTATGTTTTGCACCTGTAAACCCAGAACAGACAAAATAGCCTTTTTGATGTTAATTTGAGGATTTCTTCTCATCTTTTTTTCAAACCAATTCAATATTCCCAGATCTTTTAGCTACATATACTATTGGATAACCATTTAAAGCCATTTTCCACCTTCAAACAATAACACACTCATTTATGTTTCTTTCTCCTTATCTTGTTTTGAACAAACAATTTCACTATTTCTTTCATTTCTCTTGTGACTGAAAAATTTTATGGGACTTTATATATTGTAATGTTCTCCTACTGGAAGGCAGGAATGGGTACCACAGGACCCAGCTATGTCCATGAGAACACTCAATATTCAGTAGGTGCCTACCGGATTCAAGGTTGTTTTTTTTTTTCCTGTTAAAGAGCTTGATAATTTATTTGCTTATGCAACAAAAATTACAAGTAGCTGAAAAACTATTGGATCTATTGTATGGCCAAAGAGAAGTTTAAAATAATTGGTTCATGACCAAATGCAGCAAGTGGAATAGTGATCCAATTGATTACTTTGCCTTCGAGCAAAGCTACCTGCAAAATAGTCATTTTGAGTGTGAAAAACAGTTTGGTGTAGAGCACATTAAAATAACATATTCTATTTGCAAAGTCAATCTATGAATTAAATCCTAATTTAAGTCATTAACATCATGAAAAGATGGAGATTAGAAGTCACGGATAATGAGAGACTAAAAAGTTATTTGTTCTCTCTACATAATTTTCTGAGACTCAAGAAGAAAGACAATTTTTAGTGATGTCTTTTAACCACCCTCTTTGTGGCATGTTTGTGGCTTTAGTGTAGTTTGCCTTTGTCCACCATAGTCCACATATTACATAATGTAATTGGTGATACAGCACCAAAAACCTTAAAGAAATAACAGAATCAGGGTTCATTGTTAGTTCATAGACCCAAATACCTAAGCTCTACTGGGACTCAAACTTAAAATATTATGTCCTTGCTTGGCAATTAGATATGTTACTAGTTCTGAATAGTGAGGTGAGGTATATCAGTCATTTTCCTCTTCCTTATAAATAAAATGAATGTATCTCATTGCATGTAAATCTCCTGCTCTGTGTATTTATGACAAAAACATTGTAACAATAGAGAAAACAGATGGAATTTTGAAAACTGAGTCTGAAAGAAATTTTCACATTAAGAAAAATATTTTTATATGTCTAATCCCCCATCCTCCCGGCCACATTGTATACTCATTATTTAAAATGAAAGGCCAGAAGTCAAATTGAAAAACAGTAAATTAAGGGACAAAATGTGGGGACTTCAAGTGATTTCAGTTGAATAGAATCAATCTTGTTGTTCCCTCTGGTTTTTCTACCAGGAAGGGAGAAATTAACAATCAGCATAATAAACACTCTTAACTAATAAGAGCAATATGATTGTGGTTTTGGGTTGGATACAGTATCTGGATTTTATATATTATTTCCCCCTTTCAAAACTGTGGCTGAAATAAAAAGAAGTTTATTCTAAAATACATACCCAAATTGGGAAACTTTAAAAATGTGAATTCATTTGCTAATGCATAGGCTGCCTGACATTTCAGTCAACTTCGGCAACAAAACCATTGTTGGCAGTTTTACCAACTGTTTTTAACCAGTTCAGTTCAGTCTGGCTCTCGGTTGTTAATGCAATACTACCGATCCTTAATTTGTAGAACCACAAGGGAATGTTTAAATAAAAGAACACTCTATTTCATAGTAGTTTTTAAATGAAAACATATGTATCTGTAATAGGGCTTTAAAGTTTTTTTTCAGTAAGAGCTTAGTGTGTGGCGTCTGTTAGGTATAGGGTACCTTTTCCTGTCTTTCTGAAGAGGCACATTAGGCCCTGTACAGTTAATAGTTGAGATGTCTGTATCTCAGGTGTTATCAGGATTAAGAATACCCAGGGAAATTGTTGTCTGTTATTTTTCCTTCCCTAGATAATACCTTATATCTTGTTTAGGAAGAGAAGGAGAGAGAGAATCTCAAAATACTTTCTCAAAGCTGGTTGATTTTGGAGAAGTTCACTTCTAAAATTGATATGTACGTTGTGTTTGGTGAGACAGGTAAAATAGCCTGGAATAATCTAATCATTTCTGCGTATGGGATTTTTATCAAATATTTTAGAGTTCCTTTGTGTCAGTGTCTAATATTAACATATAATTATATATATGTGTGTATACATATATAGACACACATATATATGTGTATATATACAGTTACATAATTGCTCAACTTATATATCAACATTTTATATTATATACTTGTTAGTAGAGAGTTGAAAAGCTACTCTTTTTTTTTTAAATGGGTATCATCACCATTAAGATGACATAGTTGGTCTCTTGCATCACCTAAATTTATTTCCTTCCATCTCTTGAGTCACAAGTTTCATGCTTATTAGTATTGTCTGTGGTTTGAATATGCTTTCTCCCTATCCACACTCATGTTGAGGCTTAATTTCTCAGTGTAGCATTGTTGGGAGGTGGGGCCTGGTGAATGTGGAGTGGACCATGTGGGTGGAGCCCTCATGAAGAGATTGATGTTGTTTGGTGGGAGTGAGTTCTTTTCTCCAGGGATTGGATTGTTTTCCGGGAAAGCAGATTATTATGAAGCAAGGTTATATCTCCTGTTTTTTCTCTCTTGGAACACTCTCACCAGGTATTGCCATTCGTCATGGTATATGTGACACAGCATGAGTCCTTGCCAGATGCAGGGACTGATCTTCAGCTTCCCAGATCCTAAACTGTGAGCTAAATAAAGCTCTTCATAAATTACTCAATCTCAGGTATTCTGTTGTAGCAACAGAAAACTGAAAGAGCCCATATTCCTCTTTTTTTTTCTTTAGATTCCCAAGTACCTTTCCTCTGCTATTTAAAACACATATAGCCAAAAAAAAAAAAATCTAAAATGAAACTCATGCTAATAGGCCATAATCAAGTATTGTATGCTCCTAATATTTCCTAGCACTCTTCTGATATTTGCAAATAGGTTGGAGGGATTAGGATGGCCTCAAAATGTTTAGAGAATCTTGAATACCTTGGGCAAACGAAAGACCCACTTACATCAGTAATTCCAGTTGCCAGAGCTATAGTTTCTAGTTCTATATATCTGTCTATGAATATATTTGGATATGTATGTATATATGTCTCTCTCTATGTGTGTATGTATGTATATATACATACATACACTATATGCAGAATAGTAATGTGGGGTTTAGGGTGTGTTTCTTGAGGTTATATTACTTGGGTTTGAATCCAGGCTCCATTACATGCTATAACTTTGTATAACTTTGGTCAAGGTATAGAACCTCTCTGTGCTTGTTTATCTGTAAAATGGTATGGTAAAATTATGTAACTCATGGGATAGTTGTATTAATACAAATAAATAACAATTTTGTACAATTATAGGAATTAAAAAAACTTTATTTAGCAATGTTGTATACATTACTATATACATTATATGGCTATATAAAATGACAATGTATACTATAAATTTGCCTAGCCTACAACAATAAGAAAATTTTATGTGTGTTGCTAAATACTTTTTTTATATTTAACATATAGCATATGTATTTGTATACTCCACTTAGGGCACATTGGGATTTTCTTGGAAATTTCACAGTTATCTATTGACCAAGGTGAGTGAGAATAGCAACATAGCTCATGTCTGGAATGAACATAGTATAGCTTTGGTATTTTATACCCATATAATGACTTAATGTTTAAATATTTTCCCACTGAAAACTAGCTCTGATAAAGTGTGCATGGTATCAAGGGGAAGTGGAAGAACCCCTATCCCCTAACTGCTTGAAGATGGACAAGTCTGGCTTTGCATTCTGGTGGTACCACTTCCAAATTGCAAGGTCTTGGGCAAGTCATTTAACATTTCTGAGCTTTCTTTTTTCTCATTTGCAGAACAAGTATTTAACATTTCTTGCAAATTTTTAGTGAGAAGGGGAGACAAAAATGCATTTAAAACGTACTTGGCCAAGAGCCTGTTACATAGTAAATGCTTGATAAATGGAAACACCAAACACTGATGTTTAATATGTCAGTCTTACTTCAAAAGTGTTTTTTCCCCCCAAAACAAACAAACATCCCACTGGAAGTTTTTGATCAACTATGTTGTTGCTGTATAATGATCATGACTTAGTCTTAAGGGCATGTGGTTTCAATAACCATAAATGGTTGGAAGTTTGCTGCCTGTAGGAGCAAAAGGAGGGAAGAAGTTGGTATAATTCAAGTTTCACTAGGATCTCACTAGGCAGCTTGAATCTTCACCCCTTCACTCCCAGTGCCCACCCTGCTTCTCCTGCCAATATCACTGAAGATTCAGGAGTTGAATCGCTGGTGAGTAACCTTGCTCTCTCTGCTTGGTGGGGTTAGTCCAGGAAGGCACACTCATAACATAGCACCAGAGCCCCAGGAAAGAGGACTCACTTAGTCCCCTCCCCTGTTTTCCCCCAAATAGTATAAGTCTTCACAAGATAAAAACCCAGCAAAAGTTCACTGTAAATGACAATCCCTCTTCAAGTGTGTTTTCATAAAAATAATAGTGAGTAACTGTTTTGTAGTTGGGCCGATTTGCCTTTTGTACATTTATTATAGGAACTGGGCCTGCCATAGTAGTAGCTAATTTTGAAAAGCAACTGCATACGTATTATGAGAATAAACCATTCAACATATGCCAAAAACTCTTCAAAATAAAAGAAACACTTAAATTCAAGGTAGAGTGCAACTATCAATGAATTTTTATACCATATATACAAGTGGCTCCAGCTTGATGTTTGAAAGAGGAAGTATAATGAAAAGTATAGGAAGGGTGTATCAAGCACATGCACAGATTTTTTTTTTAAATAGGTGAGGCCACATAATACTATCATCCCTGGTCTCTCTAGTTAAGTACTTGAGAAAATATAGTAAAATTGTTTAAGGATACACATGTAGCTTGCCATATCCAGAGCGATAGCCAAGCAGCAAATGATTACACTGCTTATAAATTCTAGGCAGATGATAATTTAGAGTCCTCATGAAAGCCCTGAGCTTATTTGATTGTTCTCTTAATTATGGGGCTTTATACTATCAAATATTTGTGGAAGAGGAAGCTTTTCTTTGTGGGAGGGGATAATAACTGTGCTTACACTTTGAAATTTTTGCCTTGAGTTATTAAGATTTGCATTTCTCACTTTTGTTCCAGGGAAAGGTGTTTAGCCATTTTTAGAAATAGGTACCGAATAATCAATAGTCAAACTCCCCAGAAAGTTTCCACCACAGACAAGTGCAAAAATCTCAGGTATTAGCAAATCACTTCCAGAAACAAATCTACAAAAGGTGGAAAGGGAGAGAAAGGATGCATCACTTTCCTAGGTGAATATTGTATTGATAAGTGTTGCATGCATTAAGAAACTGTATTTGCTTGCTAACTGCCTTGTTGACATCAGCCAGAAAAAGTGGGAGAGAGATCGCGCATTGACTGGCAAGCCCTGTGGCCTCGCTCCCAAGCTCCTTCAGTGCTCTGCTCTTCCAGGCGCGTGAAGAATAAACAGAGTAGGGTCATTGATCTCCTGGTAGTGTTGTTGCACTCTGGGAAATACTGGGGGTGCCCAGGGACACAGCGCAGTCAGTGGATGCGCTTCTGAAGAAAATGACAGAGATGCGGGAAAGGGAACATGCAAATAGGCTTACAGCAAAAGGAGAGGAGGGAATCAAGGAGAAAAACGTGTTGCTCGAATTGGTTCTCTCAGTCCCTTTCTCCACCACCCTCTTAAATCCTCAGCATCTCCCTAAAACCCCCTCCTTGCCTTTTCCTGGACACCAGCTCTAAAAGATCACTGTCAGTAACCCCGCCCCACCCCACTCTGGCTTGAGATTTAATAGGATTTTCCCCCTCTGGCAAACCGGCAGCTGTTTTAAGTCAATGAAAGTGAGATTAGAAGAGATAAGCGCCAGAGCAGCGCGGGAGCTGTCAGAGCCCACACTTAAGTCAGCCCCACAGCTTCTGCTTAGGGCATTACCTACGGAGTTTCTTCTGATGGTGATGTAACTCAGGGTCCCTCTCTCGGCTTCACGCGCCAACCAAGTGTCGCAGCAAAAGCGTCGAAGCCCAGTGCCCAGTCTTATTTCACCCTAAATATCATTCCCTGGTTCTCGGGCATTGGGGTTTCTTTTCTTTTCCTTTTTCTGGCTTCACTCACACAAAATTCAAACCAGTTCAACCACCCGGGAGGCAGAGATGAGAGAGCCCCAAAACTTTTCTTCCCCCCACCCCCGCCAGGAGTAGGTGGGTGCGCAGCGGCGGCGAAGGTGGCGGGGACTCGCCGCTCAGAGCCGGGCTCGGGTAGGCAGTGGTCGCTTTAAAAACCGAACCTCTGGCTGCTCCAGCCTTCGCGCTGGGCAGGCGGCGGCTCGCCTCCCGGAAGGTTCCGCGGACACCCGCAGACCCCCACGCGCCCTCTCTGCCAGCCTTACTGTTTGCAAACGGGGGTGGGGGCCCAGGAGGGGCCCAGGTAATGGTGGTAGGGCAGCGGGTGAGGTTCGGGCGCGGGGAAGAAGTTGACAAAGGGGACTTGACTCAACCTGAATGCGTATTTATAGATGCGAGCTCCATCGAGATCTGGAGATATCCTACTCTCCTGGTCTCCTTCGTCTCCTGCCATTTCGTTTTATCGCTCCTTTAAGTGGAGGGCAGATTAAAAAAAAAAAAAAAATTCCTGCACGGTGTGGGTAATCGCCGCGTTATTTACAATCTAGTTACTCTGCAGCAGACCGGGAAGAAAACTCTGGGGCTCCTTCCTTTCGGATGGATAGAGGGCGGCCGGGCGGCGAGCTGCTGGAAGGAGGTCAGGGTGGGCTTGTGCGAGCTCGGGGGCGACCTGGAGGGAGAGGGAGCCCCCGGCGCCGCCCCCGCGCTCGCCCCCGCCCCGCCGCACCCCCCGGGGCGGGCGCCGGGGCCGCGGTGACCGCCGGCTGGTGCGCTGCCCTCGCCTCCCCCATTGTTCCTACTGTCTTTTTGCCTTTTGTTATTTGCACTCGCATTGTGTTGTTTGTCTCTGAAGCCGCCTCATGACCAGCAAAGGGATTTCACCTCGTCCTTGAGAGCAACACTGGGAGCGCGAGCGTGCGAGAGCCGAGGGGGGGTGAGAGAGAGGGACACGCGCGCGCACACACTCACACCAACACACGCGCACACACCGACACACACACACACACACATACACACACACAGAGAGTGAAAAAGGCGAGCCACCAAAACCCATCTCCAGTCTCCTCCCGGGGGCCCCCAGCCCGCCACTGTGCCACTTTGCATCCCACGCCAGAGGAGACATTAACGAGACCGGGTAAGGTGCGTGAATCGCAGCGTTTTAACTTTGTTGTTCGTCCCGATGTTGTTGTGGGCAGCTCTCCAAGGCGCAGAGCTCCCCTCTGCCGCTCGTCGTGCCCGCCACTCAGCACTCGTTCCCGGCTCCAGCTGGAGAGCCGGCGGAGGAGGGAGGGGGCCGCCACCGGAGTTTCCTCAAGTACAGAGGGAGGGGGACTGGGCTGGGGGTGAAGGAGAGGCGGGAGGCGGCTCGAGACTTGAAGTGGCCCTGTCATCCTCGGGGGGTGGCTGTCCGGGGGACCCTGGAGTATGGGCTTGGACCCAGACCAGGAAACGGGATAACTTTATCTTTTTTTGTTGGGAAGCCTGCGTACTGTTGCCGGTATTGTTTTGTAAGTGGTGGTGGTGGAGGTTAGGGGATCTGAGGGCAGGAGTGCAGGGAGAACCCGAAGCATCTCTGGGCATCTCAGCTAACGCCAAGGGACAGACCCCAAAAGTTGGACAAAACCCTTTGCCCTTTCTAAAATATAAATGCGACCCCTAACCCACCCCACAACCTTAATAATGTCCCTTTTCATCTTTTTGTTTCGCTTTCTGCAATCCTTCTCCCTACCCTCCCTCCTCCCTCCCATCCGGAATTTCGGAAACTAGTCTCATCCTTCTGGATTCTAGGGATTTCAGAGACCGGAAGCTTTAATTCTGATTGCAACTACTTTTCCCCCTTCCTCACTCCGTGAACAAAGTATATACCACTCACGTGCTGTGTCACTTGTTTGGGAAACCTCGCTTGCACTTTGGGGCTACAGTAATAAGAAGCAAGGAAAAGAGGTTGTAAGAGTTGAAATCAGATTGGATTTGGAAATGTTTGCTTATTAAAGCAGCAGTTTGTTGAGCATCGATCTGCTGGCGTCAGATGCACACGAAACACTGTTTACATATTTTAATAGTAATTTTCTTTACACTTTGCAAAGCGAATATATTAATAAATAGATCGGCCCTGGTAAATATCCAGAAATCTTGGTCTGTGACTCCATTCAGAATGCGAGGGTTGTGTACTTATTTCAGTCTCTTCCCTTCTCTGCTGAAGCAGGTCAGAATGAGGAATTCTGTGAATTAGCAGAGCCACACTGGGTGCCAGCCAGCCCAGGTACTCTGGGTGGCAGTCAACTGTACTTCTTCAGAAACTTGAGAGATTTGTTCTAACCCAGTTCAGATACTCACAATATCCAGATATCCAAAGGAGTTTGTCAAGAAAGGCACTAGTAAATTTCCCCAGGGAATGCCTTGGGCTCAGCACAGTTCTTCAGTCAAGGGCAAGACCAAGGGAAATCTGTGGGATTTTGGGTAATAAGTGTGGGAATCTGCAAAGAGACTAGACAGAGTGATTTGTTTGCTTGCTGTTCATAAATAATGACCCCTGATATCCTTAACACACACACACACACACACACACAAACACGCACATGCTGGAGGATAGGCAATGAACATTTCAATCAGAAAAAGCAGGAGAGTTTTTGATCAGTATTGCAGGAGAGAGGCTGCATGGCCAAGAGTGATTAGGTTAAGGCCCAGATGGTTTTAAAATATATGGAAATAGTTTTTAAGTTTGACTTTTATAGCGTTTAAAAGGAGGACGATTTCAGAGTTTTTTCAGAACTGCTAAATTTTGATCTGTCTAATTTTAAAGGAATTCAGCAATATGTGAATCACTAGTGGTTCAGATAGGGAAGGAATCTGGTTTCAAATGCAGATAAATGGACAAAGTTTCTAGGGGTGATTCTGCCTGATTCAAATATAGCTCTAAGGCCAAAGCCTTGATAAATTCAGCCATGATGATTTAAAATCATATGTAGTTACACTGAAAGTTCTCTTAGGCATTGTACAAAGTTCTACTGCAAATTATGCCATAAACTGTTTATTCCTTAGAACTAGAAGAGATAACAATCATAGACATCACTTAAAACTGATGCAATACAGCCTTAAATCCTTAAACTGGTAGGGATTGCTTTTGTTTGCCTAAAAGGTAGATCTTTCATCGCATGAGTTGTTTAAAAATATTTAATTGTGGGGGTGGGAAGGGATGTGCATAATTATTTAGTTATTTGTGTTAATTATATAGTAGCATACTGCTTGAAATCTCCCCCCAATTTCCAGTGGTCTTCTTTTCTAATGTTATACATGAACAATCAACAGTTTTTGCTTGCTTTTAGGTTTTAAATTTTTACTTTTTGTAGCCTTTTTGAATAGATAGTATTGATCCAATCAGACAGACTTTAAAACATAAACTCCTAATATAGGAAAGAACTTTCAATTCTTAATACAGAAAGCCTGTATTAGTTTTGTTGTTAAACTCATATAGTTCTGTTGAATGACACGTTCAGGATTCAAAAGTGCCAAACTTGTTTGGTAAATAGCCAGGCATTTGAGGTCCAGTGGTTATTTCAAGTTAGCTTAGTTCAATACATGTTAACATCCTGTTCAGACTGACACATGATTTTGTAAAAGAAAAAAACTATATAAAGATGCTATCTTTGGAGTGTACGGAGTAAATAGTAAATAACAAAAGAGTGAAGCTAGTACTCAGGTATGATGGCTTCTTACTTTGTTTTGGTTTTTGTTCTTGGGGATAAGACATGAGTAATTAAGCCTAAATTTTCAAATTTTCCTTTTCTAGTCACAAGGAATGAATTTGACTGCTTGAAGACTGTTTTTTCTTATAAAGTGAATTAAAAATATGATGTTTACAGGAATGTACTGTGTTCTAGAAAAAGCTCTCGTCTTTTACTGAGTGATGAGCAATCATGGCTTTGAAGGTATGTTCAGATTACATAGAAAAGTAAAACTTGCAGGACAAAACCTGTCGTTCGTAGTTTCTTAAAATAATCAAGATTTAAAGACAGTGAGAGTTCTAATGTTGATGACTGTCACGTTTCCTGCAGTATAATTGTTGAATAAGATTGATTGGCATAACCCAGATGATTCACCCAATACTCCATCAACTCTAGTGGTAGAAAATGTTATAATTAGAGTTTGAGAACCTGGAAACTTCTTTGTCCAGCTCTGAAGTCAAATGCATTTCCTCACATACTTGTGACAAATTTTTAGTCTGAAAAATGTAGATTTATTTTAAAGGCAAAGAAAGTGCTTGGCTGTTTCAAATAAAGTATATCCTGAACTTAGATTTGTAGATAATAAAATAAAGGTCCAATTTTGTTCCAAACATTGCTCTAAAACACCCATTTGTAAATTGTCTACATTTGGATTTCATATGTTAATGATTTGGGATCTGAAACTTATTTCAGAAAGGCATTTTGGTTTATCTTTAAAAACACCACACAAAACTGTCTAAACAACTCTGTAAATAAACTGTTCCAAATGCCTCAATTTGATGAATGAATTAAAGAATTATGGTTCTTAATCCAATTAAATCAGTCCTGCAATTCCATTTTTCCTTTGGGGGACCTGGGGGATTGGAATAGTAAAGGCTTCTCAAATGTGAGTAGGGTCTTTGTTATTTACTTTCCATGTATGATGTACCATAAATGACCACTCAAGCCTTACACTTATGAGAAGGATTTTAGATGTGGAGAAGTATGTAATTTGATGATCTTCAGTTAACCAAGAGTTTACTTGCATGAAAAGTTGCTGTTAGTGGCAGCGTAAGTGAAGTTCTTAAAAATGCAAAACAAGGCCCTAACCTTTTGCTTGAAAATAATGAATATTGTAGTTAAAGTGGAAAAATGGAGCATCTAAGCATTTGTAGTAGGGCAGAAACTGAGACACTTTTATTGACTTTCAGCTGGGCCATATTGGGATGTTTTTGTAGGACTACTTCATAAACTTTACCAAATCCAATCTCCTTATCTTGAAAATTGAGTCAAAGTCAAATGTAGACTATGAATTTGGGGAATGTGTTTGGGGCTGTGTTCTCAAACCCTTACCTTTTCAGCTGCCTAATGAGGACCCTACACTTCAGGATGGGTCCTTGACAACAGGCTATTTTGCTTTCATGGACCCTTCTGAATTCCTGCCCCATTTGCCCAGTTTAAACTCTGTCTCATAAACTAATTAATTTAAAGGTGTAAATAGTTCATTATGGTTTAATTCTCTAACTAGATGATATTATCATTTTTGCAGTTTATTATGATCATCCAAATCCTTGGAGAAAGAGTTGTGGAGATTACAAGTATCAAGGAAAGCTGCCGGGAGGGAAATACTTATAAGCACAGGGATTTTTTTTCAGTACCACTCAAATCAGACCTTACAGGCAACTAATTATTCTATTTACAGTTAAAGATGACATTCAGAAGGTGCAGCATAATTGATGAAATTAGGGGAAAATAAATACATTTGAAAGATACATTAAATAACTATCCTTAAAAATTGAGCCATTAAAATGGTGTATCCTGGGGGGTAGTGATTGTGGTAGTATCCATTTCTAACAAATAGATTTGTTCATTTCCTATTGCTTATAAGTTGAAAACCAAAGACTAGATTATATCTTTGATGCTGTTCAGCTACTTCATGGTTTCATAGTGCCTTGAGTCCATAAGGGACAAATAGTGCAGCAACCACAGGGATGGGAAGTTTCTACTTTGACATCTAATACCTGAAATCACTTAGTTCTTTTTGTAGCACAGTTAAAGTTTAGGAGGTAAGGGAATTCATGAAGGAACCAGGAAGCGGAGGGTATCCAGGTAACTTTTTTTTTTTTTTTTTGATACTGGGTATTTAACTTAGCTTTACCATTGAATCACATCCCCAGCCTGTTTTTATTATTATTTTGAGAGAAAGTCTCACTTAATTGTTTAGGGTCTTGCTAAGTGGCTGAAGCTGGCCTGGAACTTGCAATCCTCCTGTCTCAGCTTCTTGAGCTGCTGACATTATAGGTGTGCACCACCATGCCTGGCCCCATTAACTTTTGAAGCTTTTCTGTTTAGGTCTACTTGTATTTCATGTAAGACTTTATTTGGAGTTCTGAACTTTCAGGGCTCTGCCTACCTTAACTTCGAAAGCAGAAATTATAATGTTCTTTCTTATAGGGGTATTGTGTAGATATTACTAGATACTATGTGTGAAATTCCTAACAGTGTTTATTATGAACTAAGTGCTCAATAAATGTCAGCTATGCTCTTTTCTGCCAGACAAGTCTGGGATCTGGTAATAAATATATTTGAAACTTCATTTTATACTCACTTTAAACTGGAATCTTAAGATTAAAAAAATATCACTTTCTTGAGGCTGAGAGCAACACTTTAAAATAGTGATTCAGTTAACATCTATATATGATCTCTGACAATGTGGTTTTATTAAACTGCGTATTTGGTGCAAGTGTGAATTCTATCTTTTATTCATATAAGTGCTACTTCAGTAATTAACATTTTTATCCTACATAATAGGTAAAGACAAAGATTTTAGGACCTAACTTTATAGATTTCTTTTCATGTTCTCTTTTTTGATTCCCTGCTAGCAGATATGAATGAGTAAAAGTTGATTAAGATTTAATCCATTGCTAGTTATTCACCTCTAGGTTATATGAAGTTATAGTACATGTGGATGCATAATAGGAAGTCTGTTTGGAAAAAAAAACTGATTTTGCAATGTTTTGCTTTATGGAGTCCACTGTTCCTTCAGTATGTTCATTTGTGTGACTTAAGTGCAATGAGAAGGGCCCCCTGAGCAAAGCCCCGTTTGAAGAGATCATGGACAGTCATAAGACGAAATTAGCCGTGGTTTTCTCTTCTCAGTGCAAATTTATCTACAAGTACAGCTGATCAAAGACAAAGGAAAAGTTTCTTAAAAAAATAAATAAATGACTTGGTTGTGGCATTATTTTAGACTTCTCAAAAAGATGTTGCCGAGAGGGATTAGATATGTAAGATATTTGAGCAGGTCTATGCTAGGAGGACTTTTTTTTTTTTTTTTTTTTTTTAAATCATGATGCAGGTTTGACAAAGAGGCAGGGAGGAAAGGAGCACTGAGGAGGAAGAAGATTCCCTAGTGTCGTCCAGGACAGATTTGGCTAGGCAAGTGGGAGTTGGCCACTGGAGGATTCCTGCCTTGAAGGAATGGCCTGTATCAGCAGCCCCCACCATGATGTCACTGGCTGGAGGAGCCTCAGAAGCATGGCCTCTGTGCACAAGTGGTACTGGAGCCACAGGGCAGCAGCTGAATCAGTTATACTCTCAAAACACAAGATCTGAGTGGTCTGATTGTGGTTTGGCAGTAAAGCCCAGGGGTTAGCAATACTTGCTCTGGTCAAATGGATCAGCCACAACAAACAAACAAACAACACCCCCCCCCCAAACAAACAAACAAAGGGGGAAAAAAGAGAAAAACTTGGCAGTTTCTTTGAATTTTGTGATGCTTTGTTTCCCTGTGCTGTAATATCATCTCACTAGCCAGGATTCAGTGAGGTTATAGGAGATCATATGTAAGTCCGTAGGACTGTGCGTGGCACAGAGGAAATGTTCGGTATACATCATTCTCCTTCTGATGTACTCACAAAGTGCAGCTGAGAGTCATAGCTCAATTATATCAAGTGATCATAAATGTATTTAGACAATGAATATTTCTGGCAATTAGAAAGCATTGTTTTTTTTGCAAGCAAACACCCTCAATGCTTACCTTTTAAAAATAGCTCCGTTCATTTCTCATGCTTCGGTCCTTTTTAGCAGGGTATAAACTGTACCAGATAGACCAACTGACCTCAACCATCTTCAGGTAATTCTCCCCTAAAGCATGAGGCAGACAGAACTCTCTTCGTTTCCTTACCTCTGTAGGCTTTCTATTCAGTTGAGCAGCAACGTGCCGTAAGTCTGCATTTTATCTTGAGCCTCAAACACCTTGCGAGTCTTTGCTCCCCTGCGTGACTGTTCCTAAACCAACTTGCTGCACCACAAAGCACTGAACTCAAGTGGCCCTCAGCGCCAGCTCCTGCTGTGATGAGTCACAGAGCCACCAGCACTTTGTTGCGTTAGATTTGATCACTGCCATGAGCAGTCCTTCGATTGTCAGCTAAGAGCCCCTTCAGGGAGTTGTCCCTTAATAGAAAGTCTCTTTTCTTCCCTCCTGTTGTAACTTTAAATTAAAAGAAACTGTAGAGGAGCTGGTGGCAATGCAGCAGTTCATTCTTCTACCCACTGGGAGAACAACATCTGAGAAAAGACGTTATTGGACTGAGAATTGAGTTGTTGCTGTTTTGGGGGCCAGGGTCGGGGGGAGGTTATGGTAGAGGATGAAGACGGTGTCATTTAGACCCAGAGTGATCACTAGTAAAGTATCTGAGAGCAATGTTTTTGTGTATACCAGGGAACATTTTTTGGATATGAGACACCCACTTGGCCTGTGAATTTTTGTGGGATTCATAAGACCACTGATTTTGGCCCCATATTTTTTAGGTGGCTCAGTGTGTACTGTGGGAAACTGGCACTGAGACAACTTCAAAATCCAAGTAGGATGGGAGGCAGGAAAAGAGAGCTAATTTTTGACACATTCCTCAGACAAGGGACCCCTCTGGGGAATCTGTGCCCAGGATAAGGACTGCTTATTGTGAAGCTTTTGGCATATTTTTTCCCAAATAGTGAGTACTGGTTACTTCAGTGCCTCTGATTAAAAAAGCAAATGGACTTACTTATATTTGAGAGAGGAAAAGAAAAACGATGTTAGTACTCTTGCTGACTTGTTTCCTAGATGGTATTTCTCACTAAATTCTCGATTTAATTCTCCTCTGTGTCAAGTTTTATGCCCTTTACAGTTGCTGGTCCTTCCCATTCTGGTTAAAGGAACTGCAGCAAATCTGATGCCTGATGAGATTTACTGGGGCAATTCATGGCTGCCGAAAGCTGAAGTTGTTTGATGTGTAATATCAGGAGCAGAGTGAGGTTTGCATGTAAGTTCTTGTGATGCTTGGTTTTCCTCTGCAGTATTGGCACCCTTTCATATGTATCTGGCAGAATCACTCCCATTAATTTATTCTTACATTGGGAACTGTTTCTGAACAAGGGAATGCTATTTCTTAAAAAATTTTTCCTGAATTTTCTTATTTATCTCTCAGCCTCATCTCCAGCCTCATCAGCCTTCACCACTAACAGAATCATTAGTGTCTTTCCTACATTCAATCAGGAAATACAGCGATAATTCTATGACTAAACAAACGTGTATCTCTATCAGTATGTGAATAATCTAAATGAGCTCACTCTACATTTAGGGAATTCCTCAAGTCACACCAGTGCTCTTTCCTTTCTGCCCCCTGTACCCCACTGCTTGTGGGCCTTTTCTCAGCCTTTCTCTTGCCACATATCATTCTGCATTTTGTTAATCTCACTGGATGAAGTGAAACATGTCCTAAGTCCATTGCTGCCTGGTTTGGCAGGGGTAACCTTGTTAAAGGTTAAGGAGACCTAAAAGGTGTCCTGGTAGATGGTAAGCTCCCTAAGGGCATTGAGTTGTGTCCCTAGTATAATTGCAACACCTCAAACTGAGCAGTCACAGGATACATGGTTTCTGAGTGAACATAAGCTTGCAAACTGAGGTTCATGTTAACTCAAGGAATCCTTACATGATGGAGAAGTAGAAAAACAAACAACTATTGCCCACTTACCATATTTCAGGCTCCATGCTAGGTGCTTTACATGGATAATCTCATTTAACCTTCTCAGCCTCCCTATTAGATGACTATTAGCCCCATTTCGCAGAAGAATGAACAGACTCCAAAGGGTCAAGTGACTTGCCATCTTTCCTCAGCTCTAGTGAGCAGGAGAGTCATTGCCTGAATTTCAGTCTGTTGGAAACCACCACTTTCACTCTTTTCCATCATTTCAAGATGTTGATGTGGAATTTCTCTGTAAAAGTGGAAGCAGCTAGTAATCACTTCCTGGCTATAATACATGACAGGAGGAACAGAGGGGAAAGCTATGACTGAGCTGTAAAATGGCTTCTAACTGTTGGTTATTATTGCCTAGTACCCACTCCATATATTAACCCACAAACATTTATTGAACACACAGATGCATGCTGCTTATATCTTTCTTAATGGGACCTCTTTTATGTCTTTAAGCAGAAATGATGAATACATGAAAATAGGCATCCGAGGATAGGGTTGGAATGTATTTCTCAAAGATAGTCACCTAGTTGAAAGCCACCTGAGATATTTGTTAAAAATAGACCCTTCTGGTCCCTACCCCAGTCACATAGAACCTGAATTCTGTGTGATAATAACACTGTAACTCTGAATTTTTACAAAGTTACTGGTGGTGATTCTTTGCATATAAAAAATTGAGAAGCAGTGATAAAATTTTTATTGATTTAATTTGGTAGCAAGATATACATATATATGTGTATATATATATACACACATATATTATATATTTTATATATGTCATATATAATATATGTTTTATATATAACATATATACACATATATAATATATATGTATATATTATGGAAGTTCAGTAAGAGTGGCAGGAGCGAGATAAAGCATATCTGGTTGTAAGGAGACTATTTTGCTGATGATGTAGTCTCAGAGTTTTGAACTAATTTAAAGAACCATTAGTAATTTTGAGTAATTATAAATACCATTAGTATTTGTAATTTCAACAACATATAGCATACTTAAAGTCAAAAGTAAAAAGTCTTGTTACAAAAAAACCATAATATGAGGCCCAGGAAAGATGGCAGTTTTATGTATTCTAGCCTTGCAAAGAACTTTTTAACAGGCCACATCAAAGGTGGTGAAGTATAATGAAGACTACAAACAGATCTCTTTATCCAGCTGCATATGCCTGAAACCATAGAAAGCACTGAATCCTACACATACAGTACCATGATTTTTCTGATACATACTTATCCATGATAAAATTTATAAATGAGGTATAGGAAGATATTAACAATAATAGCTGATAATTACATAGGACAATTATAAGATACTGAATGTGAATGGGATCTCTCTCAAAACATCTTATTGTATGTATTTGACCTTCTTTTGATGAGATGAAGTGAGGTGAATGATATAGGTATTGTGACACAGAATTTCCATACCATGTGAGGGTTACTTGAATACAAGTACCGTGACACCATGATAGTATAACTGAGATGGCTACTAAGTGACTACTAATGGATGGGTAGCATATATGATATGAATACATTGGACAGAGGGATGGTGCCTGTCCCAGGCAGGGTGGAGTGAGATGGTACAAATTTTTGTCATGAATTTTAATTCTAAAATTTCTGGAATTTTCCATTTCATGTTTTTGGACGTTGGTGGACCATAGGTAGCTGAAGGTGTGGATAAGGGGGAAACCACAGTGAATAGAGAAGTAAGGAAAGAGTATGCTGAAAAGAAGTCTGAGTGAGATAAGATAAGGGCAGGATTTTAACTACACTTATATGATGCTTACAAAAAAGCGCCTTTTTGCAAACAAAAGCCCTAAACCATTGTTTAGGATCACACAAAGGATCAAACCTTTGCATGGAATTAGAACATAAGAAACTGTGTTTGTTATCTTGGGAGCAGCAATTACTATATGAGAATAGGGACCTTGTCTATTTTGTTCTCTATATGATCATAGCATAAAACAAATATTTACTGAACAAATTACAGGCTTTCACATGAACTAGAAAAAGACGCTCTTCCATTATACAAAAATATCTTGCAAAAAGAGAGGAAAAAAATCTTTACAAATCTGAACCAATAGATAGGTGATCATAAAAATGACAATTCTTCATAAAACCACATACTTTTTGACCTTTTGTTTAGCATTCAGTGAAATGTCTGATGGTTTGCCTGTCATCAAGTATTGCCTTGTGGCTAATTCCACTTTCTATAATGTTGTGAAGATCCACCATAGAGCCTAGCACAGTGCCTGACTGATATTAGCTACTTAATAAGTATTTGATAAATAATTCAATCCATGAATGAGTATTGGCTTGGGGGAAAGGGAAGGTGATAAATCCAAAGCATCCTGAGACTATAGTTGCCCTTATTCACTTAGAATTCCCAGAGTGACAGGCGATTCAGCCATCTTTAGGCAGGTGACTTTCCCATATAGCTCAAGGTCTGGTTTGGGGATTGTAAAGGAAGGATGTTTGCTAGGGTAATGACTGCAAAAGTAGGCTCAGCATTGTTAGAAGAGGGAACCATTCATTTGATCTGAAAGATGTATGGGGGTGGGGAGAAAAGGTAAAAAGTAATTCTAAACCTACCAGGAGTTTCAGTAGAAAAATGGCCCTAATTCAAGCAGCGTAATGTTAACATCAGTGCACGTCTCATGGCTCAAACCCCTCACACTGCTTTGGAAATAAAAGGAGATTGTGTAAAGAATTAGCAATACAAGGCATTTTTAAGTGCTTTATTACAGAGGCCTGTGATACTCTGTGAAATCTATGCAGCCTCTTTCTTCCTGCTGTGCTTAATTTCAGAATCTGATGCTATTACCTATCCTTGGAGAAAAAAAAAATCACTCTGTTAACTCTTAAAAACCAAGTTTAACATTTCACTTGTTTTCATCATAATCTTTCTGACATTTCTTGGGATGAGAAAAGTGGTGTATTTAGCCATGGAGGGTTTGCCTTGGAATTTAGTTATTTAGGATTGCTTCTAGGAGGGGTGGCATTGGAGTAAGAGAGCAAGTTGGTAATAAATGTCAAAGGTGAAAGTTCAGAAATGGCTCAAGCAGTTTGAAGAATAAAGACCGTGAAAGAGTTAGCACAGACTGTGTTTGGCATGAATCCAGAGCAGAAGCCAGAAAGGTAAGTGGGTTATAAAGAAAATCACGCAGAAGCCAAGAGAGGAGTGAACTCTTAACTATTAGGTGGCTATCTTCTTATGATATGAACACCTCCTACCCAAAATAATTTTTTTCCTGTCTTGCCATCACCTGTACCCTCTTTCCTGTCTCACACGATGTTGATTGATAAGTTATTATTGCTAGACATTGTGATAAGCAGTTTATTTTTATTGAATCTGCCTAATGACCCTGATAGAAGGTACAGATGTTGTCCTGTTATACAGTTTCCTTAAAACCAAGCTTACCAAAGGTAGTGGCATACTGAACCAGAAGTGGTCCTTTTTCTAGGCTTTTATGCATTGTAGTATGGTAAATATATTTATTTCATTTTATTTTATAAAATATTTTTTAGTTGCAGGTAGACACAATACCTTTATTTTGTTTTAGGTTTTTTTTTTTTTTTTTTTTTTTTTTTTGACGTGGTGCTGAGGATGGAGCCTATTGCCTCACATGTGCTAGGCAAGCAACTACCACTGAGCCACCACCCCAGCCCGGTAAATATATTTAGATCCTGTTAAGGCATCCCTCAAAACAATGCCTTTCTTCTATACCCACTTTCATAACCCAGAATCAGGTTCAGTAAACTAGTATTTCCCCTACAATCTTCTCTATTTACCACTGTCAGGCTAGTCTTCCTGACATGCTATTTAGGTCATGTTACACCTTTCTCAGAAATTCAAAGTGTCTGAGTACTACATGTGGGTGGAACCTAGATGCTAATGTCTGACTTCTAAAGTTCTCTACAATCTGTCTCTGTCCCATCTTTCTTTTCAGGCTCATGTTTAAAATCTTTTTCCTTCAAGAACAATTTGCCTGTGATCTGGTTCAAGCTGAACAGTTTCCCAGATGACTCCCCAACTGTCTGCCACTTGTCAACCCTCTAAGCTCTTCTCAGCATGGCAGAGGCGGTGGCCACTGCAGAAAAGCTACTGCTGATACTGGAGCCCTGCCCAACTCAGGGACTTCTTCCAGAGTTGCATTTGTCCATCTGCTTCAGACCTCTTCCTCAGTCGCCTTTCCTTGGTTCCCAATCCACTGGGCCCTGTATTTTGGCTTTCTCTAATTGTTTTGTCCCTTCGTTCATTGAGTAATCGACAAATATTTATTGAGCACCTGCTATGAGCCAGACACCATGCTAATTGCTAGAGATTCAGTAGGGAGTGGCACCTTGTACACAAGGATTTAAAGTCTGTTAGGGACGAAAAACATTAATCCGATAATTACTAGCATCTGCGATTACAGATTGTATATCTGTACTTCACAGAAGCATACAGAACATATAGAAGAGGTATCTGATTTATCTGGGGGAGAGGAACAGTCAGAAGGGGCTTCCATGAGGAAATCACATATGAAAGATAGTTAATGAGGTAAAGAGGGGAGGAGGAAAAAAAAATAACACCTTTTGAGGCAGAGGGTATAGCATGTGCCAAGGTTCCTAAGAGGAAGGGAAAAGGGTGTGATCTTGGAATTATAAGGGCAGAGTGACTTAAGAAGTGTGACAGGGAAATGGATGGAGAAGAGGCCATAAGAGGTAGGCTGGGAATAGACCGTTAAGCCTTCTGGGCCATGTTAGAGAGTTGACTTCTCAAGGGTGACAGGAAGTCCCATCAAGGGACTAATACCTCCCATCCCCTCATCACTAAGCTAACCCAGTACTCAGTTCAGTGATTCAGTGATCACCTGTGTTTCTGCATTTCACAGCTTTGGAAGAGAGCTGCCTAGGCCCACTCTTCTCCCTGTGGGGAGATTTGACACCAAACACAACGCCTCTAGTCAGCATTCGCGTACTGGCCCTCACATTTTTTTTAATGTCTTCCTTTTGAATATATCTTTCCCTTATATAGAGATCCTGAAATCCTGTGCATCCTTAATTTCCAAATGAAGTTTTCCTCTGTCACAGCAGTTTCACGGAATATACCAGCTTCAGATCACTCCCTCTGATCTTCTGACACTTACATCTATAACTACCTTTGTGGGTTTTGCCATATATTGTACCATGTTGTACTGATACTGTGAATATATCTAGCCTCCTGAGAGAGAGCATGAGTTTGTGCCTAGGTCAGTAATATACTCCTATTTGGGATCATCATTCACCTCTTTTTCGCCAGATAGTTTATTTCAGTGCTCTCAGTCTAGGATTGGTCATTTGCAGAATATGGATAATTGTATTTACTTCATAAAGCAGTTGTGAGGAATTAATGATAGAATGAATGCAGAGTACTTAAATATAATCTCTGGCACAGAGTTAGTTCTACCACCTGATGACATTTGTTGGTTGTAATTGTTATTCTTTGAAATCAGAACCCTGTATCTTATTACTACTTTTGACTACTTAGAGCTCTGTGAATATTTATTAAATTTGAACTTACATTTAAGTATCATTTCTGCCAGGGGATACAAATACAAATAAATCTTGTGTTTCTTTTTTTTTTTTTTTTTGTCCATAAGAACCTCAATTTGATAGGGGAGTTAGTTATAGAAACTGGTGGTGGTTTTTCAGTATGACGTGGAGAGTGATGGAGAGCTATAACCCCAGATAGAATATTTTGAGATCACAGAAGAGAGTTGGGGAAGGTTTCCTAAATAGATTAATGCATGAGCTGAATATTCTTCTAGTTGATTAATTACATAATAAATACAATGTAGACATAGTATCAACTCGAGGTTCTATAATAAGATAGCAATATTATTCTACTAGCAACCACACACATTCCATCTTTCTTTTAATTCTGTGTTTCTCAGTAAAATGTTTTCTACTTGTTTTCCTTTATTCTAAAACAGTACTAAATAAGATTGACTTCTTACTTCTTTTCTCTCTTTCCCTATTCCTTACCTCTCCTCCTCCAAACCACACGTCTTTTCCTCTGTTGTCCTGGTATAACTTCATCCTGTTGTTGTTGGGTGAGTTTAGTTACACGTTGACTCTATGTAAATGTTATTGTTGAGAATATTGTATGTTGATTACTTTTTTTATGCAACTTCTTTGGTCTCCTGGGGTGAATAATGGTCTATGATCAGACCTACACCTTTTACTGGGAGTACTCAGTATCTGCGAATTCCTGTGCCCTGATTTAATGGGCAATTGTCCTATCCAGGGCTGACCTTGGGAGCAGCTGGTCCTAGTGGATGAATCATTTTTTTACTGATATAGTTTAGAATTTTTGGAGCCAAGCAATGATTTTAGAAAACCAACCAACTAACCAAAAAACAAAACAAAAACAAAAACAAAAAAACCAAAACCAAAACCAAAACAAAACACCTCACCAACTTTCAGTTATATTGTTTGTCTTGACTTTAATGCAGATAGTGTGCCTCCTATGAACTGACTTGAGCATACTGCTGTTTCCCTTGGTGAGGCAGCGGGTGGTGTCCTGAGAAGGCAGGAGGGTATTCCAAGCAGGCAGAACAACAGGAGTAAAGAGGTATGGAGGTGAGGAAGAGCAAGGGGGCGTTTGTGAGATGACAGTGTGGTACTGGTGGAACACATGAGGGGCTTAGCTGAAATGAGGCTGGGATGATTGGCTGTGGTCAGATCAAGGTGGTCTTTTTATCACAGATGTGTGTGCACTAGCTTCTGCCTTGTAGGCCATGGGGACCTTTAACTGATAAGCAATATGGCCTGTTTTGATTGTGAATGAGCCAATGACAGAGGAGCCAAAAAAAAAAAAAAAGGAAAACAAGTCAGCAGTTAAAATACTGTCTTACATATTTGGTGACACTTTCGTGGTGCTGCATTTGTAAAATTGTTAGAGCACACAGTCCCCCAGAATGCATATGTCTACACATATATTCATCATTTATGTGAATGTGTTGCTACTTTAATTACTATTCAGGTCATGATAAATACTTAGAAGGAAGTTCAGTTTAAATGATGGCAAATGTAATGTTGTATCATGTCAGAGTTCCTGGAAGACCAAGTCTGGTATAGAGATCTGCATGCAGTGAGCTTTGAGCCAGGGCTCTCAGAGATACCATCTAGAAGGAGAAATGGAATGTGAGATAGCTCAGGCTTCAGCTGGCCTGTGGGGAGCTCTGAAACTGATTGGGTTTTCAGAGACCTTCTGAGTGAAGCCAGGTATCCAAGTCTTTGTTATTTCATATGGTATTGGCTATGGGTCCCTGGGGAAGGGCTAGAACTTTGAGCAAGGACTTCTCCCAAAGGGATTGAGCTGTAAACCTTTGGCAGACAGTATTCCTGGTAGCTGGGAGAATATGTGGGCAGTGTTCCTCAGCTTCTATTGCAAACAAACATCCTTTCTGATGATTTCTTTCTTTCTTTAGAGTTAGCAGTTGTTTTTTTTCCCTTGAAATATGGCTGTCCAACAACTGGCAGTTGGTCTGAGATACAGTTCTGCCATATTCCTGGATTCACTTACCTTTGCATTATTAGTATTGAAAAATCTGTATTTTTTTTGTATATGGTGTGTGTGCAGGAAATATTTTAAAACCACTTGTCTGTTTCATAAGCCTTAATTTAGCTAAAAATTAGACAATGTAATCCATAATCCACTTCCCCAGCCATATGAAAACTGTCATGTGTGACAAAATGGTAAAATGAAAAAGTGAGAAGGCCATTAACTCCTTCCTGTTGTGACAATGAGGGCCCCTGTGGTAATTAGATTTTTAAAAAGCAAAAAACAGGAAAAGCTTGTGGATCATCTTGAATTTCTTCTGGCTTTGGAGAAAATTTCCTTATGGAATGAAACTAAGGAAACATTTTAACTGGAGGTAGGTCCCCTGATTTAACCTAGATACAAGATGGCAGTGATGGTGTCTCTCTGTGTATTGAAGGGGAGAAAGATTTGTTGCACAATGAAGTGGATAAGAGAGACTCAGCCAGGAAGTAGAGTCCTGGGTTTTTCAGGACCTTTGGTAGGCATCTAAGCCTATACCCTCCTATTTCTTTTAATCATGTATATATACTATCAAGAAAAAATTACTAACAGCACACAAAAATGGAAATTAAAAGGGATTGAGATAAACAAGAAATTAAGAAGATCTATGAAACAAGAAATGTAAGCAGAGGTTTTAATATTTTATTGGGGAATGCCAGTGGATGTCTTCTCTGTTTTTAGCAATCACCTTGTGGACTACTGAGCTTGATTTCTAGAGCATACACTGTATGCTAAATGAGGACAAAGTGCATTGAAGACAAATTGTGACAATTTAATGGGTTTAATATATGCAACAATTTAAATAAGATAATATGTGCTCCAAGTATTAAAAAGTAAATTGGAGAAAATAAGGTTTTAGAATATAGTTATGATGCTTTAAAATATTTCAAAAACCAGAGGAAGCTTGTGTGTGTGTGTATGCATGTGTGTGTGTCTGTTTATGTGTGTACACTAGCCAGGGTCATAATGACTTAGCATTTCCTCCTGTTTACCAATTCCTCATAATTAACTAAAAGGTTGGGGCCACACTGACACCATTATTCCTCTGTTGATCTGACTCTAATTTATGACCCATATCCTGCTTTATATCCTAGAATGCTTTGAATGTTCTCTCATTGCTTACTTTTTCTCAGATTCATCAATTTATAAATCAGTTAAGTGCAGTAATTAAAAAGATATCTTTATTTGTGTCATCTCATCAATAGAGAACCTGAAAAGACAAAATTTATATGTAAATATAAATTCCTCATATCTTTTAGGAATTTTAAATCTTTACAAGAATTTTTTTTCTGGTAAAACTCAGCCTGGTTTATAAAGATTATCCCAGAGTCCTCTTGTATCTCAACTTCAGATAACTTAGCTTGCTTATTAACATCTTTATTTTGTTAATAAGAATTCATTTCAGTTATGTTCCCATTTTTATATTTAACGGTGCCTATTCAAAACGTATTGGTGCTTTGAATTTCTTGGAAGGAAGGAGATAAATACACTTCAGGTTGCATTATTATTACTTTCCATTATAGAAAAAAATTAAAAGGCATCTGGATTTGGAACCAGCATATAGAAGTCTTAATAAGGATATGGTAATTATGGTTGGGTCCCTAAGGATGTCTAATCACATAATCTTAAATATAGTTCATAAGTTAAAAGGCAGAAACCTTGTTATGCTAGAGAGTGCTATTTTAAACAAATAATAAAAGTTAAGATTCTTTATTATACTGCAAAAATGATCTTTCCATTACTGAGAAAGGAGTATGTCTCAAAAAATTATGGCTCAAAATCTTCAAACAATTACATCCATATTTGTTTCTAGTCCCTTCATAACTATTTGCATATTGATCTTTTTTTAGTTTTATATGGACAAAATACTATTTATTTATTTTTATATAGTGCTGAGGATTGAACCTAGTGCCTCACTAATGATAGGCAAGCACTCAACTGAGCTATAACCCCAGCCTGCATATTGATCTTAATAGCAATTTAAGATAAGCAGTATTTTTGGTTTGACCATTTTAACCATAGTTCATTCATTCAGAAAACTTTACTGGGAGTCTGTTCTTTGACTCTGGGTTCATATTATCATGAACTGAGTAGTGATGTTACAGTGATGAGCAAAGAGATTTCGTCCCTTCCCTTATAGAGCATCCAATCTAGTGAGAAAAATGAAGATTAATCAGCTAATTATGTCAATGAATTGAATGGAAATACTTTCTCTTCTACATTGTTATTGTGACTGATAGTTGGACTTAAAAAAAAAATCACTAAAGCTTAGAATCTTTCTTTTCTTCTTTGGTACTAAGGATTGAACCCAGGGTCTAGTACATGCTAGGCAAGTGCTCTACTACTGAGCTACAGTCCAGACCTTTTTAAAATTGATTTTGAGATAGGTTCTTGCTAAGTTGCTGAGGCTGACCTAGAGCTTTTGTTCCTCTGCTTTAGACTCCAAAGTCTCTGGCATTACAGGTGTATGCCACTGTGCCTGCCAAGCATAGCATCTTAAAGGAGAGTACCTACATTAAATGTTTTATGATTTTAAATGTTTATGAATGTATTAGTGTTTCATTATTTATCGGTGTTTATAAGTTTGCCAATTAATTGATGTGCAGTCAAGACTTTTCAGTATGACTCTCCTAAGATCCTTATTACTTTCTTGGGTAAACCACACTCATAATACATGTTTGATGGTTTTTATCTTTAATTTATTAAAAATTGCAGAGAAACTTAAAGGCATTTGACCAGTGTTTTAGTCAGTTTTTATTTTACCACTGTGACAAAAAGACCCAACAAGAAAAATTTTAGAGAAGGAAAAGTTTATTTGAGGGTCATAGTTTCAGAAGTCTCAGTGCATAGATGGCCAACTCCCTTGCTCTGGGTCCAATGGGAGGCAGAACATCATGGTGGATGGGTTCAGAGGAGGAAATCAGGTCAGGACATGACAATCAGGAAGCACAGAGAGACTCTGTAGACCAAGGACAAAATATAAACCCCAAAGGCAAGTCCCTAGTGACCCACCTCCTCCACCATACCTTACCTGCCTACAGTTACCACTCAGTTATTCCATTCAAGTGGATTAATGCATTGATTTGGTTAAGACTTCTTAACCCAATCATTTCACCTCTGACTTTTCTTCCATTGTCTTACACATGAGATTTTGAGAGACATCTCATATTTAAACCATAACAACAAGCAATCTAAGTGCAGAATTGCTACTTTTAAAGAAAGCTTTATTCCAATTTTATGAAGTTATTTGACACTCTGTTTTGTGGTTTTTAAAAAACACCGCGTTTTTTTTCTTTCCAAAGCATTCAATTTAGTGTCACTTGATTTTTGCCCTGTAATCTCATTAGTTACGTAATATTTAATTAATTTACACAATTACAATACCAAATAGGAATGAGATGAACAGACTGGGGATCAAGCAGACAATTAAGTGGTGAGAATGGGAGTGTCTGGGTATGCTGGAGGAGACTTGCCATCAGGGTTTCGTGGCCACCAGTTTCCCTTGGTGGGGGTAGGCTGGCTAAGCACATGGTGTTGTAGGATGGGTGGTGCTGAGTATTCTGGAATGTATCATAGAGGAAGAGCACAGGGACCTCTACAGAGACGCAGGGTTGCCACCTTCATTCTGGAAGTCCTGGAAGGCTTTCCTGAGGAAGAGACCTGGGGCTGTGGTATGAAGAGAAGTAAGGCCACCTAAGAGAAGAAGGTGTGAGTGAGTGGGAGTGGAGAGGAGCATGTATACAACTCTGGAGTGGGTGAAAGTGTGGGATATTAAGGAACCAAGAGGAGTGGCTGGAGCAAAGAAAAGAAGGGGAAAGATTGTGTAGGGGGCTGGGATTGTGGCTCAGCAGTAGAGCACTCACCTAGCATGGGCCAGACCTGGGTTCGATCCTCAGCACCACATTAAAAAAAAAAAAATAAAGGCATTGTGTTGTGTCCATCTACACCTAAAAAATAAATATTTTTTTTAAAAAAAGATTGTGTAGGATGAGGTTGAATGAGGCAGGAGTCTTCTCACACCCGGCCTTATGGGTCCTATTAAGATTTGGGGGCTTTATCATGCAAGCAATGGCAGGTAACTAAAGGATTCCAATTTGTGACTTAAAAAGATAATTATGGCTTTGGAAAATAAAGTGAAGTCAGTTAGGTGGTGATTGCAATAGTCTATATAAGAAATGTCATTTTCCCCAAAACTATTCCATTTGGGGGGAACCTGACCCTGCTAGATGATTGTGTCTTTGTACCACTTGAAAGAAAGCAGAATTTAAATTTGTCATTGTTTAAATCTTTTATTGTCCAGGAAGACCTGGCAACTATGTAGTATTTTCTATACTGTACTTTTGCTTACCATTTTCTTCTGTTACATAGTTACATCCACCATTTCAGCATATTATTTCTCAAAACAATAGGGAAAACAGCCATTCTTTTGAGCTGGTACCCTGCTATTGACTTTTCTTAAAAAGACAACAAGTGTGTTTATTTTATCACTGCAAGTCTAAAAATTAACCATGAAACATTCTTCTTGACTTCTCAACTATGCGTAACAAAGAAATGTTTTATTGCAATTTCATCAATAATTCAAATGCAACTTAAAGGAAAGTAGGGCAGCATTAGGAAAAAAGCATACTTGTTCCATAATTGAGTCGATTAAATAGTATCGAGTCCTACTGTCATAGTCATATTGATGAAACAACTTTTGTAAGTATGAAGAGTCTAATAAGAAATAGGACCTTAAAATTATGAGGCGACATCATAGACATTAATTTTTTTCTATTGTAAAACACAAACAATGAAAGCAACCTTTTACTAGTGTGCAATAATAAAGGCACAGCTTTTGAAAGGTGCTCTCCTCAGGATTTTAGTAGTTTTCAAGGCTGTGCAGTAATAGCCCAAGCTATTTTGGAACTGTGCATACATTAGTGTTCTTGTGCAGCATGATACAATAATGTGTGAAAAAGTCTACGATCACACCTTGTTTAAATTTGCAGTTTTTGTGCATAATCCCACAGTGAGCTCTTGTCAGGTTTTGACTGAACATAAGAGAAAAAAGTTTACAGAAGCCTACAGATTGGAGTAGGATGTAAATATCCGATGATAAAAATAAGGGTTTTTTTTTACATTGCATATTACTTTTTTTAAAGATCAAAGGCATTATGTCAAGTTTATATTACATATGTAATATCTTGCAAACCAACCTGTGGTTAATTTCACCCAGTGAAACTGCAGAATGAATGTAAGTAGCCACCTAATGAAAATGTGTATCTTCTCTATATAATATTTGTGGAGTATGACTGAAAATTTTGGAGTTTTATTTTTGAAAACATTGAACTATGATTTATGCATTTATATTAATGTTGTTTTTCAAGATTATTAACCAGCGAAGCCAAATCCTTATTTCAATGATGCCCTGGTTCAAAACATCTTGGAAAATTTCCTTTCTCAGAGTTATGTTTTGAACAATTTACAAACCTGACTAAAAAACATCCATCTTATTACTTTCTAATCATATTTCATACCAAAATTCATCTTTTTTATTCACCAGAATTAACTACAAATGTGTGTCTCTGAAATGATGAAAATGACTAAAATTGACTTTCAATTGGAGTTTTTAATTAAAAAATTTGTCACCTTTAAGGATGTTTATAAGTGGGTACATATGACTATGTATGCTTAAACTTGGTAGTTTCAGGAGGAGGTAAAAATGCTGTCAGTAGAGTCTGATCTTTGGTGACCACTAAGAAGGGAAAATACATTTGAACTTAGATGACAAGGTATGTTTGTTTTAAAACCAGTTGAATTACTCTTTAATGATACCTTATTTTAGTTTTTACAACATATACAAACAAAAATGCAAATATCTCTTTTAGAATGCAAGGCCAAAATACCTAACATAATTAGTAGCATATTTTATTATTAAGACAATTAAAGGATTAAGCAACTACAATGCTAATCTTATGTTGGCAGATTCTTCAGATAATGGTTCTTACATGGGAACATCTCTGTATAATTTTATTTAAATACTGCCATTTACTGTAAGATCTGTAAATATGTGTATTTCATTAGTATCTTACATAATCCATATTAATTTTCATGTCATTCAAAGGAACTAGTCAGCAGCACTTAGCATGTTCACTTCAGTTGACCTCTTCATGTAAATAATTGATCCAGTTTTTAAAACTATTAATGATTGTTTTCTTAAGCACCAGAAAAGAACCCAAATAGTTACATGTGCTTGAAAGGTAAAATAATCAGAATGAATTCCAAATATTTTCTTCATTTAAGAAATCTGGGTTTACTCAATATTTATGTATTGAATGATTTATGAATCAAATGAAAATAAAGTAGGTCTAAATTAAAGTATGTATACAGAAATATATCACTTTCCCCACTTGAAAAACTTTTTTTGTGTTCCTTTTTAAACATAGAAGAAATGAAAGAAATGATTGCAGACTTAGTTGAGTATAGTTTTATTTTCTGAGTATCTGTAGAGGAAGGAAGGCAAAAAGTTAAGATATAATTTTGCTGTGGCCCCTTTCTATAATCTTGTATAGCTCCTGATTTCCAGCCTTAGGGAAGTAGTAATAGGGATCAAGTTTTAAGAACAACATCAGTATAGTTCTTCAAACACTGATAGGTTTAAGTGCACACCATTGTTTGCACATGAAGATGCAAACCACCTTTTGCACCACCTTTCAGTATAGCTGACTGGCCCATTGGAGACCACACAGATTTCTTGTTTAAAGTGGTGTGTAATTTGTGTCAAGCAATTTGTGTCATATTGATTCTTTTATTCTAGTTAACTAATTGTATTAACATTTCTTTTTTTCCTGGATTCATAAAACTAAATGGCTTTTTCTTTTCCTGAGTGCATATATCCTTGACTTTTCTAAAGATTCTAAAGTCCAGGATTTATGCTGGAATTGCTTTATAGGAATAGCTACTTCATTCCTTTAATACCTCAGTTTGTGTTAATGAAGTTGTGTGCTGTTTTGTTTTTGCCAAGTTTGTTTTACTAAAAGGGGGAAGTTTTGAGAGACAAAAGCAAGAGGAATATGTATTAGATCTTTAGTTTTATAGTATTTTACTTATAAATTGCCATAAAGTTTTGATAACAGATGTTGCATTTGAAATTCCAAAATTCTATTGAAGGAAATACTGTGATGTTGTTCATTTGTGGTAAGATAGTTGTTCATTGACAAATTTTTAAAATATAATAGAAGAGAAAGTAAAATATCAGCAGTTTTTTTTTCACCCTATTGATAAACGTAAACTTAGAGTGCATTATAAATGTACGAACTAAAGGTTAGAAGTTTTGGTTCTAGAGAAGTTAGGCTAGTAAGTAATGTTTATATAATCTTGGTAAACATTTCCCCATGACTGAATTTTGAGTGGAAAACTTTGCTTCCCTAAAGGCTGTAAGTGAAAAAAAAATAGGGACTGTTTCTCTCTCTCTCTCTCTCTCTCTCTCTCTTCTCTCTCTCTCTCTCTCTCTCTCTCTCTCTCTCTCTCTCTCTCTCTCTCTCTCTGTGTGTGTGTGTGTGTGTATTCTTATTCACTTGTGTTTAGATCCAGCTTAATACCAAGTAATGCCAACATCTGGCAAAGAGATGGAGATCTGGGAATTTGTTGCTTGAAACCCTGGGACAAAGTGTTCTGATCTGACCAGCAAACATAGCTGTGGACTTGAACTGGAATCTTCAGGGGCAGAAACGTCTTAAGTGTCTGGAAAATTGGCTTGTTGAGTCACCATGAAGGCACTAAAACAAAACTAATTTTAAGCAGGTCAAAGTTCAGTGATTCCCTCTGGAATTCAAACTTTTTTTGAGTCTCATGTTTAAGTGAAAAGGGTCAAAGTTGATGCACTGTTACAATGTTTTGAATGCTTTCCCTTAAGAACAGCCACCCAAACTGGGATTAGCATGAGGAACTGCAAGGCTGGCACTTCAGCGTCTGGGTTAAAAATATTTTAAAGCAGTAAATGCAGTCAGTACAGAGAGATCCCTGGGAGCCTTTCTATTCAAAAATGTGTGAGCTCAGGGCAGCGACTGCAATGTAATTTAGGGCAGTGTATGCTTCAGAGCTTTGAGAATATTGCTTCCCGTTAATGTTCCATCGGAGGATGGTAGGATAGTAGTAATTTTAGATGGTGGTATTCCTGTTTGTCTTACATCGAAAACTTCAGAATAAATAAAAAGAAACCTCAATCGAACAAGAAATGTAACTGTGGAAAAGTACCAATGAATCTAAATTTGAACTGAACAGATTCAAAGCCAGCATGAGTGTAGGAATATTTTTAAGGAGGAAGCTATGACAAAAACAACTATCCAGAGAGTGGACTGCACAGGTATGTACCATGTGGGCACAGAACTTGCAGAAACTTCCAAGAAAATGCCTGGTCAGGAGTACGGTGCTTTAACTGTGACTAGATGAAATGTTACTGAATATTTAAATTGAATTATTTTAGAAGATGGAAACACAAGAGATTTAATTTCAGTTGCTGGCATTCAGATGATGTCTAGCTATTCTGAGTAAGCCAAGTCATTAGCTAGTCACAATTCTGTGAATTAGATAGCGTTGGGATCTTAGCTCACCCTCCGAATGATGAGCGGGTCTAGGACTTCTGATGCTAAGATGTTATGCCTTAGCTTATGGGATTGTGTAGGCTTTTTCTCAGTCTGAAGATCCTGTTGCTGATAGGAATGAGACCTAATCAAGATTCTTGGATATTATAAAAGAGCCTGTCCATTTATGAGTTGTGTCTAGGAAACAAGTGAAGAACATTTACACTTCCTTCAAATTTTAGGGACCCAGCTACTAAACTCTGAGCAGCTATGAAATTTGGCGAGTACCCAACAGTTCACTAAACTCTCTAGGAGTTCTTATGGTATTAGCTATTCTATTTTTTCATGTTATAAATTGCAGAATAATTTATTGCTCTTCATTATCAACCTGTAATGCTTACCTTAAGGAAGCTTTAATTGTTTAGTTATTTATTCAATAAACATCAGTTAATTTGAGGAATTTTTTTGGCGTGTTTATTGTCTTGAGAGAGATGAACTCAGCCGTGTCTATTTATTTTAGTGAGATAAACTAGAAACACATGGTAATATTTAATAAAAACGCATATTAAAAAATGAAAGGCTAAGTTATGCGTGTGTGGCACGATGACTCTTACACAATTTTTAATCAGAAAAGTGACCCGCATTGTACTGAAAAAATAGGAAGACCACCTTCATGTTCTACACATTTTCATCACTGATACAGTTTAAAAGTGGTCTCTGATTTAGATTTTTAAATTCAGCATGTTTATGATTAAAATGATGAATGCTGCTTGTTTTAATTTAGCAATGAAGGAGGAAAAATACGGAAGGATTAAACATAAAATTTAGAGTAGAAAAAGTAAAAATGACAATTTCTTTCAAGAATTGGTAGTAGGATTATCATGCAGAGGTATTTCTAGGATACTTCTTTGATAATTTGAATCAAATATAGAGCAGAAATTTAAATTTTTGAACAGAGAATTTTTTAGAACATTATTTGCTATCTGTACCGTATAAAAACCCAGAAACACGAGTATATTAAGTATTGCTCCCATACACACCTGATATGTATCAGTATATTTAGTATTCTAATTTGTTATTGCAGTAGGACTAGTTAGTAGTTTTATCCCAAGGGACTTCTTTAAAAAAAAAAAAAAAAAACATGAGTTGCTCTGAACTTTTGCCCCTCTAAACCCTCCAAGTCTTTGCAGGGAAAGCTTTTGAAGGGGTAGTAAAATACCTTGATCCCTACATCTCTCTCTAGGCCCTGTCAGCTGTTAAACTTGTGCTCACTGACTGCTGGTTCCCCACGCTGTGCTGATCCTTTTGTTTAACTGGCATTTCTTTTGGCTTCTCCACTTAAACTAGCTATCAGATTCCTATAGGTCAACTCGATAGTTTGCCTTGTAGCAAGCTCACCTGAAACATCTTTTGAGGTACGGCCTATGATTTCATGACAAATAGTCACCTCAGTGGGGAGCTCCAGAGCTCACCTCTATCTTCCAAGGGTTAACAGTAACCTATAATAATAATTTGGTGACACAAAATGCTTCTTTTTATGCATTACCTATTTCCAGAGGCCTAATTTAGGTTTGTATCAAAATGGATATCACAAACAGTACAGCTTCCTGCTGAGAAGCAAAGTGCTACTGAGAGACTTTCTGTTATTCTTCTGGTGGCATCTGGGAGGGGTGAAGGAACACTGGGGAGTGTGGGGGAAGCAATTGTCAGCCGCTTATAGTGTAGCTGGGACCAGCCGTGGTGGAGAATGGTTTTCAAAGGCAGAATAGCTTTATGGAATTGTTATACCAGTAGCTGAACTTTGTTCTATTACACTTGAGAGGAGGCAGTTTGTAGAACAAGGAAAAACAGCAGAAGTGGCTCCAGCAGTTACCTTATTTTTCTGTCTGATTTTCATACTTCATGTTCTTGGCAGCAGTGACTGCGCTTACCCAGGTGTAAATACAAACATAATAATACAGTGCTCAGGAAGTTTTCAACTTGAGGAGTCTGTTAAAAGTCTTAATTCCTCGTCGTGGAATCCCTGGTTGTGGGAGCCAGGGCAATCGGAAAAGCAAACAAAGTGAACTGTCAGCGTGTCCCATCTTTTCAAACATTTTACCCTATTTTTAAATTGCTTAGTACGGACCCTAAACATGCGGGCTCTCCATTGTCCTAGTTCTTCTCCCAGAGGAAAGCAAATTGAAAACAAACTCAAATCTATCGTGATTTTTCTTAACTATACCCAGGAGTATTGTACTTTAAATAGAAACATTGGAAGGATTGTGTTTCAGAAATGTTTATCATTACTATTTCTGCCTCTGCTGGTAAGTGAGAGATGGGACAAATATGGCAATCTTATTTTGCACAAGGGGTCTTCCAGTGAATCCTTAATTCACCGCACAGAAGCTAAGTGATCGTAGGCTGGGGAGCTCCTTTGAGCCCAGATATGACCTTCGTTTTAGAATAAGGGCTGGAGATGCTTAAGCATTTTCAGACTTTGGGCTCTAAGGCAGCATTCACTCTGGGCCTTTGCCATGCCTGTGTCTAGCTTTGGTACCTGCTAAACGGATGGGAAAACCTCTCGGAGCCAGGCAGATTGACAAGAACTCTAGCCCAGAACTTGAACTCCAGCTCCCACTTCAACATTCTGCATATTTGTCGTGAAGGGTTTGTCTTGGCCTGCTGCATCCCCCAAATGGCCAACCCTCGCTTCTTCCCTGTATTCTGGGGATGTGTTCTCAGAATGCCCGTTTCCCACCCGCCCCTGGGAGCACCAGGAAGAAGCAGCTGTCCTGGCTTTTCCACTCCCACTGCAAGGGGAGGCTTCCGCGCACAAGCTTCTGTCACATCCTCACTATGTGCATCTCAAGCACAGCTTGCTCAGCTCTGCGTTTCTGGCTCAGAGAACACGTTAAACATGTCTGTATAGGTGCTCCTCTTGGGGTGGACCCACGCAGGGACAATAGTTATGGCTTCTCTTTCTATGGACTTCAAGAGTCTCTATTTAATGCTTTGGAAAAAAATTTAAATGTATTATAAGAAACATGCTTATGGCATTCTTTTTGAAACTGAAAAGTTGTGTAAAAAATGGCATTTTTAAGAAGTTTCTACTGCAAAGGGTGCTTTCAGACATATTATATCTATTTCCTTATTTAATTGGCTAAAATTCATTTTGTAAATGTTATTCTTTCAAAGCAGGAAGATTTTCTACCACTATGGTCTAAAGGTTTGGTTAATTCTCTTAGGGATCGCTCAGATCTTCTTTGTAATAGCAGCTTCCTGAAGAAAACCAGAGAAAGGAAATCAAATCAAACTCTCAACTGCAGTTTTTGTACCATTTAAATTGCAATGGATAATTTTCAAGGACTGTAAGTGAGATGATGATGTAAGATGGACTTTTAGCTCTCTTTGCAAAGTTTCTTCCAATTTGGGTGATGACAAAAGCTTTACCTAGAATGAAAGTATATTCCCATAGTTTAATGTTCTTTGTTTATATGGTATTGTTTTTTACACTGATTGGTGGGTAGAAATGTGCCAGGGCCAGGCTTTGGGATCTGAGCCTCCTTTGGACCCCATAGGATGTCAATGGACTCATTAGGATTTAGCCAAGTTTTATGCATTATTCATAATATACATTCACAGCATGTACACTAACAACTGTCTCCTGTGTCTGCTTAGTCAGAACCATTTGCATGCTGTATTATGGAACCATAACAGAATGCATTTAGCCACATTTTCTGTATTATCCTTAATACATATTGTCATCATATTCTGTTATGGGGGATGTGGAGAATGTGTTTAAACAATAGCATACACTTGTGCATTATGATTCCATAAAAACAAATGTATAATAAAAGTCTTGATGGAAGTAATTATTGCATATGTGCAATAACAGTTTTTTAAAAAGCTTTCATATTATTTCTAGTTTGCTTTTATTGTTTGATTATCTAGTTATTTGTTTTATGCCTGCTGGACTGATGTCCTGAAAATTTTAATTTTGAAAACAACATACTACCTTCTTTATCCCTCTCATGTCTTACCTCATTAGTTTCCCTAAATGGGTATTTAAAGATATAATATTTAAAAGAGACTCCATGATTAGGAAAAGCATGTTTCCTAACTACCAATTAAAGATCTTTAGGGTATTTGTTATAAAGAGCCCGTGTTCCATGTATCAGCAGAGGACTTTGTTGTGTATGTGAGAAATTAACTTCAAATTATTAACATCAAATTATCTTCTAAATCCAGGATAGAGAAGTTCTGAGTTCTAATGTCAACAATGACTCTAACTCATTTAGAAAATTGGCACTTTATCTTTTTATCTGGGACATCTTGCTCACCAAGTGGAAATGACCACAATTTAATTTCAATAGGATATCGGATTCATTATGTTTCTAGAAAAAAAAATCTTAATTTGGAATGGAAAGAAAAAAAACTTAGAAATGAATTTATGTGTCAGAGGTGTGAAGAAAACAAAGAATTTATTTAAAACTTTAAATGATAATTAGTTGCAAAGTTAGAAATTCATTGGAGACAGATTTCTAAATTAAATTACTTTTCTATGGTGGAAGTAAGTAGTAGTTACAGAATATAGACAAAGGTTTCATTGAAATTGTAAGTCTTCTTTTTGAGAGGGTATTGGTTTTTTAGCAGTTGAAGTCATTTGGTTTCTGGTTACCTACTACTGAACTCATTTTATAATGTTCATTTTGAAAACTATGATTCATCTGTGATCCTCAAAATCTAGTGCTTTTATACATGTTCACCTCTTATTTCATTATAAAATAATTTAGGCACAGGTTCTTGGAATTAGAAATAAAATGGTAGTCTCAGTTTGAAGAGCCATTAATCTTTTTATGGTTAAATGGCACTTTGTGTGTGTGTGTGTGTGGGGGGGTAGTGATGCTGGGATTGAACCCAGGGCCTTAGTACATGCGAGGCAAGTATTCTACCAACTGAGCTATTTCCCCAGCCCCTGATAATGGCACTTTTTATCAGTAATCTGTTTTACTTGAAATCAGTCATATGAAATTTATTTTGCTAAGCATTATTGGTGAATGATGATATTCAGATAAATGATCTCACTGAAAATTTCAAGTATACCCACTTCATACTGTAAACCATCCTGTTCTTGTTTCCTCTTTTCAGTGCTTTTGACATTGGCTTACCAATGAAATGGCTCTTGCAGTAGGATGCGTGTTCTTTGGGAACATAGAGGAATGTCAGCTTAATGTAAAATCCAACTAATGTCTTTTCAGCCTATCTCAGTGCATTTTTCTCTATCTCTCCATTGACCTTCACGTAGTTCTTTGGGTCAAATCTGCATGTTGAGAAAGCAATACAGACCCAAATCTCATAGAGCTGAATGTAGTTCCAGATAGGATTCTTATGTTCAAGTAGTCAGATCTCAAGGGTAGCACAAAGAAGTATATGAAACCAGGTACCTACAAAAACTCAGCTATTTTGACAGTCTAAAATAATATGGGTTTGGTACACTTCCTTAAATTATTTTTCCCCTGGCAATATAGGGAAGAAAAGGATCTCCTTGACTCCTGTTTTAGTAAGCTCTATTGGATACTTTCTCTCAGTAGGCTTACTTAACAGAATTGATCACTTTATGTACCTTTATTGTTAATTTCAACAGTTCTTCTGCCCAAAAAAGTCCTTTTGTTAATTCTGTGACTACTAAAATTGCTCATAATAGTTGGGAACTTCTCTTTAGAGCTGTCAGAGGGCTGGAGGCGTACTCTTTTGGTAGCCTCAATGATTCATTTTTCTAACATGGAAGGAAAACAGGCTTTGAAAATAGTCAAAGTATGTATTTGACCAGGTCTGGTGAGTAAAGACAATAGGTAATCAAAAAACGGAAGGCCGTGGAGGAGAACTCAAATTGTGGAGCTCAATTAAGGGTCCATTTTCTTATGTTAGTCATGAATGGGAGGATTACAAAGCAGAGACTCCTGAAAGAGTCATAAGAAGTAGTAGCAACAAGATGAATGTAGGGTTTCCTACATTCACTTCTTTAAAGGATCACACTGATTTGTCTGTGACGCTTTAAAACATAGTTTAAAATAGGTTCAAAATATGTCACATTACTTTATAGTTATACTGTAACTATATATATTATAGCCATAATCATAATATATTTCATGTGTTTTTGTGTGCATCTGTTATAACTGACATGCAAAACTATGTCCATTTTTAGATTGGTATGCTTGCTCTCTTCAAATTATGAAATATGCACAGGCACTTTTAGAACCATTGGTTTTTTAGTAATAATTAAATATTTCTAGAGCCTAAACATCTAAAATGGAGATTAACTTTTTCCTGCCTCATATTACTTGGCTTTTGCTTCAGTTTTCATAATAATTACTTATTTGGGGGAGTTCCTTCATTTAAGTTTATTTTTTGGCGCTTCAAGACCAGTCTGGCCACTTGTAGACTGGCGCAGTTGCTTACAAATAAATTATTTCTGTGGATAAACTGTAAGAAAAATACACAATCATGTATATACAGAGTTTCTTGCCTAACTTACATCATAATGAATTTTCAAAACCATAATTTTGCAGATTTATTTAATAATAAAGTCAATAACAACAGTTCATATGATTTCATTTTGGAGTGGATCTCAGCTATCACCATGTCCAGATTTCTCATTTGGATATTACTGAAATTCTTTGGAATACTCCACTACAAGAAATGGTATTAGACGAGTTGCTGTAAGTAGGAGCAGATTCTAGAGAATATAGTTGAATGTTTTTTAATCTAATTTTATGTGAGATAATTTGAAAACTCAAATTACTTAGGAAATAACCTTCTTTTTTTTTGGGGGGGGGGGTGTTAAGAAATGGAACAGTTTTCCTAAAGAGGTGATTAAGGGAAAAATTCAAATTAATGTGGGCACTAAAAATAAGGTTTAGATTAAGTATAAATTATTTCTTCCAAATTTGATTCAGATTGGAATTTGACTTTGTACAGGATTTTTACTACCTTAATAATAATATGCAGTGAATTTACCATAGATAACTTCTAAAAGATCATGAAATTTCTGGTAGCTTTAATAGATTTCATTAGTTTTCTTTATCTTAACATTTCTGTCTAAATTTCAATTACATGTTTTTGCTTAACTTTTAAGACCTCAGTCCTTACTTTATTCAATTGAATACTGCTACAATCTCTAGTTTAGAAGGGGGTGTATCCAAGTTGGTAAACGTATCCTCCCTGTCTCTGTCCTTCCCATTCTCCCCTATGGCTTTCCTTGCTTCTTTCTGTTTTTCTTGTCTAAATCCCTAGATCTTTTCTTAGTACGTATTGAATATAAGTGGAGAAGGGTAATGAAAACTGGCTTTCTAGGGAAGTTTTAGATATTATTTTGATAAATCTTCTCCAAGTTTTTAGTGGCTTACTCAAATGTACCCATCAGCCCCATAACCTACTTTGCTCCAGTTTTGCATTCCTACCTCAGAAACAGCATTATAGGGAGGGAACCTAAAGTCATTGTCTGAGTTTCTGTGCTCAGGCCACTGAACATCTCTGAATCTCTCTTCACCTGTAAAAATTGGATTCAACTTATAGGATTTTGGGGAGAATAAAATGAGGTGATTATAGGAATACTTTTTTTTTTTTTAAAGTGTAACATTCAAATACATGTTAGCTCTCCGACCTTGATTTGGGCAAATGCAGAGTAACTACAACCACAGCTAGATTTGTAGTTATTTTTGTTCATGAGCTTATTATGCTCTTGTTCATATGTTGGAAAGTTCAAACTTTTAACAAAGTTCAAACTTTATGGCTTTTAAACTGGAGTGACACTAGCCTTGCAAGTTTTAACCCCTGGGGGAAAAAAAAAGCAGATTTGCTTTTGAGTTAAATTCACTTTTGGTTGGTCTACTAGTTAGGAAGAAGGTTTCTAATGGAAGCATGGATTGTTGACAGTACCTCCTCTGACCTTTATCCTTGGACACTCATAAGATTCTGCTTCTTGTTTTCTTTTTTCTTTTTCTTGAGTAATGTATATAAAAGTTAACTCCATCCTGTAGGATGATGTGCATATTTTTATTTTTGTTAAAAGGTATGTAGTGTATAAATTGAGTATTTATGTCTCATTATTTGGATAACATGTTACAAAGATCCCAGGAGCTGTATTTTAGGAAATATGCCACTGTGGATGAATTTATTTTAGACACAAGTGAATTAAATGGTGGTGGTGGGGACCCAACATGATAGTTATATATTCTTTGAGCTTGTGGGAACCATGTGTAACTTTCTTGGAGGCTTTTTATTTTCCCATTTCATTGTTTCTATTTTCTGTATAGTAACTGGTTTGAGACATACTAGCGGGGCTTGTACTGATTAATTATAATTCTAAGTGAAGTAAGAGGAACAGATATTTTGGGTGTTGGTTATAGTACTTCCTTCTGCTCTGGGGCAAGTCACTTAATCTCTTTTCTTCTTCATTCTTTCTCTCCTAGCTCATCCGGGACACAGTGATACACATTTCACAAGACTATTTAGAGGAGCAATTGAAATAATATATGTAAAAGCTCAAATTTTCCGAAATTGAAAAATGGCATACCAATGCCAGCTACCATAATTCTGAGAATCTGCCTATAAAAAGTGGCAAGGCTCTGATGTCTAGTTTTTGGAAATGTTTTGCAAGATGTTCTCCAAGTCTATGTATGAATTGTGTGGTGGACACAGCATTTTAGAATAGGGGCATTCTTCCCCAGCCTCCAAACTTCCTTCCTCCATACTCACTGAAGACATTGAGGTCCATGGATGCAGGGAAAGATTTTTAAGGTCATATAGACCCTAAGAGAGGTGGTTGTAGAACTCAGATTTCCTGACTCGCTCTGGGTTCTGTTCTCTACTCTCTGAGCATGGCGGGTCTCCTCTCTGGCCTCCTTTGGTGCTGAGATGGCAGTAGTAGTTAACATCCACTCCTCTCTCAGAAATGAAGTGCTCTAGAGAGGCCTTTTCCTTTTGCTTTCTTTTTCCCCTGTGGTTATTGACAAAGCTTGGGATCATGTCGAAACTTGCTATAACCATCAGGAAACTCTTTCAACTTTTAATAGTTATCACTCTGCTCCTAATTAACAAGTAGCAAGTATGATTATGTTCCACGAAGTTGGAAAGGCTTGTCAGACTTTAATATTTAGATGAGGAAAGGACCTCCAGCCATGAAAAAAAAAATCCCTGTTGATATTTTCCATAAAAGGGGAAGCACGGTTCAAAACCAGCTGAGCCGACTCTGCCACTTTGTGTAAAAGAGATCTTGAGAAATGGGGAAGAGGAGAGTGTGTGTTAGTCGTGGCTTACATTAAATAAACGGTCTTCCCAATTCTTCAGCTTCCTTCCCTTGAAAATGCTTCTTAAGGAGCCATGAGGTGGTCATTCCTTCCACTGCATTTTGCCCTGAAATAAAACAAAAATAACAAGGATCCTTACACTTGCATTTAAGGAAGTGTGTGATGAGGACAGCTTTTGTGAATTCGTGCTTTGCTAGTGTCAATCATTTAAATCAGAATAATGTGCCTCTGAAGAAGAGTAACTTTAAAAAAAATCATGTAAACTTCACTTATCATTTTTAAAGTAATTGATGTTTGTATTTATTAATCTTATGGTGACTCACTCCCACACTCTTTTTAAAAGAAAAAAAAGTTTCTTTTTGAAGAAATCAGGAGGACATTCACCTCCCTTGACAGAGTAGCTAGAGCTCATGTCTGCTCTAGGATGGAGAGGTGGATGGAGAGGATTGAATACAATACAGTGCTATGTAATGAGACTTGGGCTCCTTACGGAATGTCAGAAAATCCCTGCCTTATTTTCTCTAGATTATATTTAGCAATATCAAAGGAGACAAAAGTAAATCTATAACAGACATAAAAGTATTATTGTTATTAGAGTAGTAGTAGTAGTAGAGACACTAATAACAATATTGTTGTTTGGTAGATTTTGTAAACTGGATTGTTGTCTCAGCATCACACTTGGAGATCAGTTCTCCACACCAGGTTATAATTAGTTTCAGTGTTCTTATAGACAGGCTCAGCAAGGTCATGGAAGTAGCAAGTTTCAACTTTACTATTCAAGAGCTAATACCAAAATGTGACTAAATTCACTGTCTCATCTCTCCTCCTCAAATCCTTTATGTATGTGTATTCTCTCCTTCTAGAATCACAGTATAGAGAGCCAGATATCTTATGTGGACAGCCCTTCTCTGGGGACTTTAAAGTTTCCTCAACATTTAGCCCAAAGGTTGGTGAATCGATACCTACCCTGTGCACACTCTTCTAGGCACTGGGGATGCAGCAGAGAACAAAATTGGCAGCCCTTGCCTTCAAGGAGCTTAAATTCCAGTGGGCATGATAGCAAATAAGCTGTATAGAAATGTTAATTTCATCAGAAGAAGAAGGCATAGACTAATGTGGTAGAAAGTGTTTCCTAGGATTCGGTTTTGTTGTATTCAAGGAAGGCAATGACATTTGAGTTGAGAGCAGAATTCTCAAGAGAATTCTAGCACAGGCTAGAGCCCAGTGGTAGGAGCCAGCCTAGCTTGTTCTGCATGAGGGAGCCCACTTTTATTTTCTCATACTTATTAGGATTCTTACACTTCTTTCCTGTCCACCTCCTCAGCTCAGGATCTTGCTTGCTATTTCTTCTAGAAAACTAAAGGAACAAAAAAGAACTTCTTGAAGCTTTGGCCACCATACCTGTTCACCTATGTATACCATCTATCTATGTGGCCTTTGTCTTATTTCTGTGTGTGTGCTGTTTGTGATCCTGACTGAGCCCAACCCCTCACTTGTGCCCTAGATCCTGGAGTCTCTTCCTTCTATCTGCTTAGGAAGAATCCACCCCTGAGTCTCTTTCTTCTGTGTCTTCAATTTTTCCTTCTCTACTAGATCTTTCACATCTACCTACCATTTTTTAATTTCTTCTAACTTAAGAGGAAAAATACTCTTTGGATGCCTCTACTCTCCAGCTACTACACATTTGTCTCCATATGTTTACAGAAAAATTCTTTGGAAAATTTGTCCAAATTTTTTCTTCTAATTTCTGCCTTCTCCTTTTCTCTTGAAGTCACCCCATGCAGGCATTTACTTTCTTCATTTACTGAGACTGCTCTTTATTCGAGTCAACCAGTGATGGCCAAGTTCTGTCCTTGCCTTCTTGTCCCATCAGCAGCATTTGAAATGGTTAATTTGTTGACTCTAAGGCATTCTTCACCTGGCTTCCATTTTCTTGGCATTCCTTTTACCTACTGGCTGTTGCTTTTCTGTTTCTTTTCTTTTTAATTAGTTTATCAAGGTAGGAACACAACATAAAATCTACCCACTCAATGAATAATTAAATGTATAATACAGTATTGTTGACTATAGGTGTTGCACAACACATGTTTAGAGCTTGTTCATCTTGCTTGACTGACACATATTGCCTGTTGACTAGCAATCCCTATTTCCCATTACCCCTAGCCTTCAGCAACGACCATTCCACTTTTTGACTTTATGAATTTGAACATTTTAGACATCTTACATAAGTAGATTAATGCAGGATTTTTCTTCTGTTCTTGGCTGATTTCACTTAGCATAATATGTGTAAGTTCAACCATATTGTTGCATGTTGAAGAATTTCCTTCTTCTATAAAATGGAATCATATTCCACTGTATGTACACAACACATTTTCTTTATCCGTTCATTTGCTGATGGACATTTAAGTTGTTTTTACATACTATGGAGAATAGTACTTCAATGAACCTGGGAGTGCTAATATCTCTTCAAGACCTTGATTTCAATTCTTTGACATTAATACCCAGAAGTGGGATCACTGGATCATATGGTTGTTTTATTTTTAATTTTTTTTAGGAGCCCCTGTACTATTTTCCATAGAGGATATACCCTTTTGTGTGCCTACCTAGAGTGTGAAAGAGTTCCAATTTCTCCACCTCCAACAATCTTGTTTTGTTTGTTTGTTTTCTTTATTTAAATAATCGCCATCTGGACTGTTGTGAGGTGGTATCTCATTGTGGTTTTGATTTTACATTTCTCTGATGACTAGTGACACTGAGCATCTTTCTATAGGTACTTAGTGGCCATTTGTACATGTTCATTGGAGAAATGTCTATTATTTAAGTCTTCATACCATTTTAAAGTTGGGTTATTCAGTTTTTTGGTGTTGAGTTGTACAAGTTTCTTATGTGTTTTGGATGTTCCTCTTATCAGATGTATAGTTTGCAAATATTTTCCCTGTCCAGAAACTTGTCCTTCCTCCCTGTTTATTGTTTCCTTGCTGTGCACAAGCTTTTTAGTTGTCTGCGATCCTCCTTGTCTGCCTTTGCTTTTGTTGCCTGTGCTTTTGGTATCATCTTCATGAAGTCATTGCCAGAACTACTAGGAGTGAAATTGATGTTACTTTTTCTTCTAGGCTACTCCCAATTTGAGTTGATTTGGGGGTTGTGTAAAAAGAAGATACAATTTCATTTCTTTGTTCATGGCTATCCAGTTTTCGCACCATTGTTTGTTGAAAAGAGTATCCTGTCTCCATTATTTATTCTTGGAATTAGTTGACCATATATGTGTGGATTTATTTCTGTAGCTTTCTGATATGTTTTGAAAGCAGAAAGTATGTGCCTCCAGCCTTGTTGTTCTTTCCCAAGACTGATTTGGCTATTTGGGCTCTTTTGTGGCTCCCTATGAATTTCAGAATTGTTTTCTCTATTTTTGTAAAAAAAAATGCTATTGAAATTTTGATAGAGATTGCCTTGAATTTATTAATCATTTAGGACACAGTGTGGCATTTTAACAATATTAAGTATTTTCATCCACCAATATGGGATGTCTATTTATTTGTGTCTTCTTAAATTTCTGTCACCCATGCTTTGTAGTTTTTGCATATTAGCCCATAGTATCCTTAGTTAAATTTATTTTTAAGTACTTCATTAATCTGGGTTCTAGTGTAAGTGGTATTGTTTTCCTAATTTCCTTTCCTGATAGTTTTTGGCAACTATATAGGAATGTAACCAACTTTTTCATGTCAATTATTATTTCTAACAATTTTTTTAAATGGAGTGTTTAGGTTTTTCTATATAAAATATTATGTCATCTATAAAAGGGATAACTTCTTTCTTTCTAATTTTGAGAACTTTTATTTCTTATGCTGCCTTGTGGCTCTGACTAGGACTTCGAGGACTACACTGAAGTGATGAGAGTAGGCATCCTTGACTTATTCCAGACCTTAAAGGAAAATATTTCAATTTTTCACTGCAGAGTATAAATATCTGGGCCTTAATATATAAAATTTATTATGTTGAGATGCATTCTTTCTTTTTTTTTTGGTTTGTTGAGGGTTTTTATCATATCCTTTTTCTGCACTGAGATACTTATATGATTTTATCTTTAATTCTGTCAAAATTTTATCAGATTAGTTGATTTGCCTATGTTTAGTCATTCTTGTATCTCAGGAATTAATTTCATATGATCATGGGATATGAGATTTTTATTAAAAATTTTTTTTTCAGTACTTGAGATTGAACCCAGAGGTGCACCACTACTGAGCTAAAATCTCCAGCCCTTTTAATTTCTGTATTTTTGAGACAGGGTCTCACCAAGTTGTTGAAGCTACCATAACTTGAGATTTCCCCGCCTCAGTGTCTCAAATAGCTAGGATTCAGATTTTTCAGCAAGCATGGTCCTTTTAATGGGCTGCTGAATTAAATTTGATAGTATTTGTTGAGGATTTTTGCACTTATTTTCATCAGGGATATTGGCTTGTAGCTTTCTTTTTTGTATCTCTTTGTCTGGCTTTGGCATCAGGGTAATTTGGCTTCATGAAATGAAATAGGAAATGCACCATCCTCTTCAAGTTTTTTTGTAAGAGTGTGAGAAGGATTAACATTAATTCCTTAAATACCTGGAACAATTCACTAGTGAAGCCTAGGATTTTCTTTGTTGATTCTTATTTATTAATTCAATCTCCATCTCTCTCCACAGTTCAGTCTTGTAGGTTTTATGCTTCTAGGCATTTATTCATCTTTTCTAAGTTATCCAGTTTGTTGCCATTTAAGGGTTCATAGATGTCTCTTATAGTCATTTTTTATTTCTGAGGCATCCATCTCTTCTTTCATTTCTGATTTTATTTATTCAAGGCTTTCTCTCTCTTTTGTAGTTCATCTAGTTAAGGGTTTGTTAATTTTGTTTATCTTCTGAAAAACCAACATTTAGTTTTGTTGATTTTTTTTTCTGCATTTTTAATCTGTATTTGATTTATTCCTCCTCTAATCTTTATTATTTCCTTCCTCTGCTAACTTTGGACTTAGATTTGTAGCTCAGCAAGGTATAAATTAGGCTGTTTATTTGGGATATTTCTTCTTTTCCAATGCAAACATTTATCACCATAAGCTTCCTTGTTGTTACTCCCTGTGCCTTGTCCTGCAAGTTTTGGAATGCTGTGCTCATTTCATTTTGTTTTCCTCAAGATACGTCTTACTTTCCCTTTTGGTTTCCTCTTTAACCCAATGGTTGTTCAAGAGCATACTGTTTGGTTTCCATGTATTTGTGAATTTTCCTATTTCCTTGTTTTTGACTTATAGTTTTGTTCCATTATCACTAAAAGGATATTTGAACTCCTTTTGATTTTCTTAAATTTGTTGACTTATTTTGTGCTTAAGAGGATGGATGTGATTCGGATGCCATTGGGTGGAAAGATCTGTATGTGTCTGTTAAGTCTACTTGGTTTATGGTCTTTTCAAGCCAATTCTTTTCTTTATTTATTTTCTGTCTGATGGTTCTACCCATTTTTGTAAGTGGGGAGTTCTAGTTTAAAGGTGCCTTAAGTTCATGTGTTAGTAACTTAATCCTTAGTGCTGCAGTGATGAGAGGTAGGACCTTTAAGGATTGAGTAGGTCATGAGGGCTCTGTTCTCAGGAATTAATTAATGCTGTTATAATGGAAGTAGATTAGTCATTGGGGTGTGGGTTCCTAATAAAAGGATGATTTCAATCCCCTTCCCTCTCTGTCTTGCTCTTATCCTCTTTTGCCATTCCACCTTCCAAAATGGAATGATGCAGCATGAAGGCCATTGGTATCAGTGAGTCTCTCAATCTTGGGCTTCCTAGATTTCAGAACTGTAAGAAATAAATATTTGTTCTTTTAAATTCCCAGACTCTGGTATCACATAATAGCAGCACAAAAAAAAAAATCAAGAAATGAAGTAATAGATTCTCCTACTACAAATTTTGTATTACTGTGAATTCTCCCATCAATTTGTTGATATTTGCTTTACATATATGTGTTCTGACATACATATTTAAAATTGTTATATATTCTGGTTGAATTTACCATTTTATTGTTATAAATGATCTTTATCTCTAGAGAAGTTTTAGATTTAATGTCTATTTTGTTGGTATGTGTAATGATAGCCATACTGCTTTCTTTTGGTTATCATTGGCATGAAATATCTTCATATTCCTTGACTTACAGCGTATGTGTGTCTTTAATTTTAAAGTGAGTCCTTGTAAAGAACATATCACTGGATCTTATTTTTTAAATCCATTCAGCTATTCCATGCCTTTTGATTGGTGGATTTAATCCCTTTACATTTAACGCAATTTTTGCAAAGTCATAGTATACTGTTGTTTTGTGTTAGTTTTCTGTCTTGCAATTATTTTGTCTGTCTCATCATTCCTTGCTACTTTCCTTTTTTGCTTGATGGTTTTCTGATGTGATTTGCTTTGTTCCACATGCCACCTCCCCCCTCCCACCTTTATGTATCTTCTATAGATTTTTTCTTGCTAGTTAGCTCAAGGCTTGCTAAAACATCTTATAATGATAACCTTTCATTTCAAATTGATAACAATTTAACTTTGTATAGAGAAGCTCTATACTTCTGTTCACCTACTAACACTTTTTATGCTAATTTTAATATTAGGTTAATAATAATTTATGTACCATTTTTGCAATGTTATATTAACATGTATATATATTTACTTTTATCTTTTAAATGTTTTCATTTTGCTGTTTAGCATGTTCATTTCAATTTGAAGATCTTCCTTAAGCATGTCTGATAAGGCAGGTATAGTGGTGTCAATCTCCCTCAGCTTTTGTTTGTCTGGAAAAGACTGACTTTCTCTCTCTCTCTCTCTTTTCCTTCCTTCCTTCCTTTCTTTCATTGTTCTTTCTGTGCTAGGAACCAAATTGATAACCTTGCTAATGCTAGGCAAGTGCTTTACCACTGAGCTATATCCCTAGCCCTCTTTTTCATTTTTGAAGGATAATTTTGCCAGCTACAGTATTCTTGGATCACAGAATTTTTCTTATAATACATCACGTATAACATCCCATTCTCTCCTGAAATTGTAAGGGTTATGCTGAGAAATCCTCTTATAGTCTTATAGTAGTTCCCTTATACATGATGAGTCCCTGTTTTTCTGCTTTCAAGACTCAATATTTTTGACTTTTGCCAATTTTGGTTATAATGTATCTCAGAGTAGTCTCCACTAGATTGAATCTTTTGGGGGAACTCTGAGCTTCATGAATTTGGATACAAATTTTCAGAGAGACCATGTTAAAATGTGTACAGACTGTATTACTCCTCTGTTCAAAACCTGTGGTGGTCCCTTTTCTCTCATAGATCAATAGCAAGTTATTATAACTTGCTATGGCAAATAAGACCTTAATGATTTGTTGTTCTCCTGCCTATTGGACCACACACACACACACACACACACACACTCTGAGACACCCCACCTTATGAATACATGTACTCTCCTCAACCTTCCCTTCTTCTCTCTTTTCATTCTTATTTCAGTTTGCTATATATTCTTAAAATTTTCTTGCCTCCCTCAAATAGAATGTAAGCTTACTGAGGAAAGAAATATTTGGCTGTTCTGTTCATTCCAATTTGTCAAAAACTTAGGTGCCTAATGCACATGTTTTGAATGAATGGATGATTACACATATGTATATAATGAACAAGAGAACAATTACAGTAGAAAAAGTTGTACAGTAATTTAATAAGATAGAATTTTATTTCTAAATTTTGGGATGCAATGCTATGAACATTTCTAGATCCTCTCTTGGAAGTATGATGATTGTGCAAATCCTTACATAATCATACCTTTAAAAAGTTAGAAAATGCATAAGAGAATCATAAAAAATTACTGTATAAGCTGCTGAAATTTTGTTTCCTAAATATTAATCTAAATATCACCTAAGGAGGTAAAACAATTAAAGTTATAGTTTTTTTTTTAAAAAAACTTACAGGTGTAAAAGAGAAGCATATGGTTGAACAGAGATTGCCAATGGAATTGACAGATGATTAACATTCATTAAAACTTTTAATTAGCACCTTGGAAAATTCCATAAAATGATACTGTATGTAAATGACTATGTGTGATATCTTGGAGCATTCTCTTACCTGTAAGCATTCTTTTACAAAAAGGGGGGGAAATGGATCACAAAACTGCTTATGATAACAATTTTCTTTAGCCCTGGGACTGTTTTGGGTGTTATTTAGTTGTGTCAATCATGCCAATTTGAGCTGCCAATATTCTAAATATATTTGGCTGAGAAATAAGTGATTCTCTGTGTTTTCTGGAGAAAAGAAAACCACCTTTTAGTTTCTTATCACTTTTTAAAAACATTTCCTGATTATGCAAATATGGGAGTGTTCAAGCTTTAACAAAATAGAACTTTTTTAAGCTGATTTGAAAATTAGATTTGTCTAAATTGTGATTAACAGAGTTTGTGATCAATAAATGATATATAAAATAAAATTGAAGATTGTGAGGAACTGATTTAGGAATTCAAAATACAAAATTGCATTTTATTCTACATGATGAAACTGCTTTCTACTCTATGAATAAGTTGGGAGTTGCTATTTTATATTTGAAAATGGTGATGCTTTGTATAAATGAGGTTTCAAAATTTTTAAGGAGGTACATTCACTATATGATTGTGTTAATAGTTCTTGAATTCTGAAAAGAAAACAGCTTTAATGATTTGAGCAGCACACTGTTGTGTGAATATATGCTTCCCTACCTGTTGCAGATTTCTAAACCAGGAGGCAGGGTGTAAAAAACAGATTCATGTTTTCTTTGACAACTGTGTTTCTGTCACTGTTAGATAACATGTTTGGTCAGGGTTAAACATCCATTAGTCATCTAGGGTAATCACTAAGAACATGAACTACTACCCAGAGATTTGATCTCTCAATATCTTCAAAGACTGTCTCTCTTTTTATTCTGTCTACTAATAATTGTATTCAACATCCTTTGCTTCTCTCTTGCTGTTTTATTCCCCTTTCTCAAGCCTCTGTTACACTGCCTTCTTCTGCTTCTTCATTCTGTGCTTGTTGGTTGGCCATTGGAGTCACATATACCAAGTGCTAGCACCCCTGTCTGATGGGCTGTGTGATTGTGTTTTGAATGATTTTAGGTCTTCTTGGAGATTTCCATTTTTACATACTAGTCAGAATTTATTAATTTACTGCTCACAATGTTTCCTCTTTGGTCAAGAAGCAGCAGGGCAAGGGGTGGAGTAGAACTTCATATTGTAACTTGCTATGTAGATTAGATATCATTATAATTTAAATTACCAAGGGTGGTTTTAAAGGATCAGTTATAATATGCCTGCTTTTGAAAGCTAATGTATATTTTAGGTTTAATATTTTAGTTCTTTAGAATAATTTTTATTTTCTTACTTATTGTTTAGTAAGTATTAAGGTTTTAAGCCATTCTACAGATTAATTTAAGGACTTAAAGCATTGGAACTGAAATATGAAAGCTTTAAAGATACAAAAGAACAAATTTATATTATTATTTTTATCTTTTCTAGTGTTAGGAGCCTAAATGTTTTGAAGCTGAAATATAAAGAATGGAGGAAGAAACAAAAAATTACACTGAAAATACCAATTAAGCATGAATGTTGCCTGATTTATAATTCCATGTACAGAGATTATAAAGAAGAAATATAGCTTACAAAAAATGAGATGCTCTAAAATTGTAATTCTGTCTATATAATTGAGAATAATCCTGCTGAGAAAGAAACGGAGTTAAATAAAGTGTAACTGCATCACGAGCTCTTTGATAAGCTCAGCATTTAAAGGGGTAAACATCAAAGATAGAAGAAGGGGCAGAAAAGCTAGAGCTTATTGAGAAAGGCAAAGAATGATCACAGACATTCATTTATAGCACGAAAACTTATTGAGAACCTTTCATATGAGATATGCTCTTGTCTGCACTGTGGGTACCAAAATATAATGAGGCCATAGCTCTCAAAAGTTTACTGTGATAACACTGGATTGTAGTAGCAATAATCAACATGGCCCAGGAAGCAGTACTCAACCCCTGTTTTTTCTTTTTTTTTTTCCTGCCCCCTGAAATGGAAATGCAAGCCTAGCCTGGAATTTGAAAAATATTGAAAGTATGTCTAACTTGCTTATGATTTTTCTCATAATTGTGAAAAACTTCTTGGGAAAAGTATATAGACCAATGTTATGGCTTTCAAGTGGAATAGAATTTTTTTCTGAAAATATATATCAATTAATTTTCTAGTTCTAGGTAAGTTAATAAGTAGATTCTTTGTGCTTATAAAAGAAGAAATAGTGTATAGCTTGATAAGAACAATTTTTGCTATATTGGTTTTTGACAGATTTATTAGACCTGGTATACTGGGATAATTTCATTTAGTTTTATAAGTGACTGTAATGTCCCTTAGGAAATGCCATAGCAGAATTGGGATTAAAACCAACATTGCCTGATTTCCTCTTCAGCACTCTATTCACTGTATCAGGCTGTCATTTTGAATGATCAGAACTTTGTGATAGATTTTTAAAAAATAACAGTTAAAGTAAAATTAGTTACTGTATGCAGGCATTACTCTAAATACCCTACATGTGTGAATTAACTTGATCCTTATGATCATCCAACAGATTTGATTTTAACAATGAGGAAACTGTGGTTCAAAAGATCAAGTTATTTTTCATTTGTCCCCAAAGTACATGCTAGAACCAAGATTTGAACCTGGCAGTCTAGCACCAGGACCCATAATTTTAACTTGTTTACTCTACTGCCTCTGAAGTAAAACTGAGGCATTCCTATTTTACTGAAATAATGTAACATAGTTAGGTGTTATTGTCATATCTCTGAAAATTTGACATAGTATGTAAGGCCACAGTGATGGAGACTCTCTTGAGAGTTGCTCCTTGGAGAAAAAGAGTATGGAGCTTAAGGGTTGGTAAGTCTATGGTTTGATGGTGCTATAGAAAGATGCAATTTGACTAATTGTTGAAAGGTTCTATTGATAAACTTGAGTAGGTCCAGGGACATAAGTAGGGACACAACAACTGTCTTCCAGCACTTCAAAATCTGACATGTGGCAGAGACATTTGATGGCTTTGTTGTGCTCTCAAAGCACTGACAGCAATGAAGTGATCAAATCTACTGCTATAAGTGGAAAATTTCCAAAATATTTAGAGCTGTCTAGCTGTGGGAAAGAATTACCTAGTGAAGTAGTGAAAGTCTTGTTATAGAGAATGAGGTGGGCCATTTTTATTAGGATTAGAATTGTGTTGGAATATCTCTTAAGTTTTCCTATCCTTAAAATGTATAGTTCTATAGTTTAATAAACTTGTCATGACAAATTGAGAAGATAAGAGGAATTTGCTTTGGGGAAAATAGTATGCTTATGAGTGTGTGAGTGTGTGCTGTTTTTTTTTTTTTTAACAGATCAAACTCAGTGGCAATTCCAAAGACTATAATTAAAGTCAGAATGGGGAGTGGCTATACAGCATTTTGCCTTGAAACATTCTAGTGATGTTCCCAGATAAATACAAAAATATGTAAAGAAATACAATGGTCTGCATTTGAACTCTAGATTGTTGAACAGGTAAAGAGTAGACATGTATTTGAGATCCCCTTAATTACTCCCTACTACTCTGCCTCTCCATTGATGAGAAGAAAAGCTTACCAGGTTACCAACAAGAAGTTTTATTTGGGAAACCAACAGTTCTTGCCTTTGTACTGAATTAAGTACAGAGGTTTCATTAGTAAGAAGGACTATGATGACTTCCTAAATCCCTAAAATGACTCCTCTTAATGTTGTTCAAATTAACCTGATTAGGCTTCCCTGATCTTTTTTTTATCAAGTTAACACAGAGGACCCTGAGTGGATTACAGTCCTTGTTGGAACAGATTCTTCTTCAATTTGGGAATAATGTGTATCCTGGAATCTTGGATTTGAAGGAGACCTGAATGATAAACTGACACGAAGTCCTTTATTTTAGAAAGGCAAAAATTGGGTTCTAGAATGATTGCCTAATTGGCTCAAGTTGGTTCTTTTTAGTTAGCACTAAAGTTACAGTTGGAATTTGGCTCATACATTTGGGTGACTTCACAGATCTTTCTGTAGTACCAGACTCTCTACCTCTCCTTTTAAACTGAGATGAAGGCCCAGAGTGTGGCAAGACACAGAGGAGAATCCATCCACATTGTCTTCATTCAGTAAAAGGTGTTATATGAAGTCTCAAGTATTTTTCAGTTTTATTAAATTTTGATCTCTGGAAATAAGAGAGAGCAGTTAAACTTATTCTGGTCAAAATATAAGGGATGGAGTTAGGGTTCTGTGCTTAATTTCAGAAAGGATTTAGAGTTTATGATAGTCTTTAGCACCTTCTACTAAATTATGTAGATTGCTGTTCCAGTAATAGATCTGCATTTTAGGACAGCTTTTGAACTGGGCAAATGTAAGATCTCTGAACAGAGAGTAGCACTTAGCCTAGAGATTATTCAGGCTTTAGAATTTCTGAATGAGAAGGCCGTTGCATTAAGACTTCTTATTCATTGCTTATATTTGCTTCTGATTGGAATATGAATTTCATTGTTTTTAACAACAATTGTCTTAATATTAGATCTGGAGGATGGATTAATTTTAAAATATGTTGCAATAGCGTTTATTGAGAAATCTCCTAAATGCTTATTGAATTCACTAAAATTAATAATATAAATTAAAAATGCACAAGGTAAGTGCTCAATGAGTGCTTACAGAATTTGGATATCCCACTAAAATTTTGAAAATAAAACTCAAATATTTAAAAATATATGATTTTTAGAAATAATCGTAGTGGTGCAGTTTGAATTGACCAAATATTTCTTGAGGGTTCCTGATCAGTGATCCTATGTTAATGCCATGTCAGTTGACTCAGAAATTTAATATGATCATGGAACCTTGGGTATTGTGAAGAAAAATGTGTGAACAGATTAGGCTGAAGGTGAATGGATTACTAAATTGCAGTGTGTAAATTTAAAAAATTAAAGATCATATAAATTTTAAAGATGAACTTGAAAATACAAATTAGGATATTTGAAAGAGAAAGTCCAAAGAAAAATAATTATTCTGGTTCATATGACTTCAGGGAGTGGGGGGGGGCGGAGAGTAGAACGCAATGGGAGGGGGAATGGTTTAGAGATTTCTTCCAACAAAATAGTTATAGTAATTTATTGTATATTTTCTGTTGTTTTAGTCAGTTTATTTGCAGACTCACAGTTTCAGAGGTCTCAGTCCATAGACAGACAGTTCCATTCTTCAGGGCTCCAGGTGAGGTTGAACATCATGGCCCAAGAGAGTGGTGAAGCGAAGCAGCTCACATGATGATCAGAAAGCAGAGAGAATAAAAGAAAGAGTCTATTCATGAGATACAAAATATATACCTCAAAGACACCCTCCTCTCCACTATGATCCTCCTCCAGCCACAACCTACCCCCTTCAGTTACCACCCAGTTAATTCCATCAGGAGATTGATTCACTAATGGGGTTCAGGTTCTCATAACTAAATCATTTCTCTTCTGAACTGTCTTGCATTGTCTCACACATGAGCTTCTGGGCGACACCTCACATTCCAAACTATAATATCTATATAACCAGCTTAGTGCAATAAAGTATTAGTCACATCTCCTAGTCCTGCAGAATTGGCTTTCTTTAGGGAAGGGGAGCAAGAGACTCACATACAAGTGATTCATTATAACTACCTGAGATTTGTGTGACTGTGAAAATAAGTAGATGTGTGCAAAAGTTTCCTTGGCTTCTCTTTCTTATTTCCTGCTCCCAGGCAGGAATAATAATAGCTCACAGTGGGTACTCATAGCCTGAGGTCAGCTCATGATCTAGATTCGTGTGTGTTAAGAAACTCTTGTTGGGACTAGATCCTTACTTCAAAATCATTCTGGTACATGGCACGTGTTCTCTGTCTTCAGGTCTCTTATCTCATGCCTTAGATCCCTTGATTTCAATCCTGGCTGATCATCAGAATCACCTGTGGATTTTCAAAAATTCAGGCACACTCCGAACTTATGGGCCTGTGGCCAGGTCTGTATTTTCAAAATACTTGTACATGTGTTTCTGATAACTTTTAACTATCCAACTTCTGGTGCCAGTGATCTGCATCCTGTTTGCTTATCTACCTGGTTTTTACTTCCTGCCTGGTTATTCTCTTCCTGCCTGTATAATGACCCCTCCTTTAGGTGTTTAATTTGATTTGTCTTAATCAGTATTTGGAGGCATAACTCTTTTAAGATCATTAAAAATTTGAAAATTGGAACCAGTTGATTGAGTTATAGAGAAACAGACCTCAGTTAAAAAAAAATCTCTGCCATATGCATAGCATCTATTCTGGTCAGTTGATACATACTTATCCACTCGATCATCCTTGTGTGCATTATCCTCTTATTTTTCATATCTTCATTCTATGTTCTATAATTACTTCCAAAACACTCTGTGTCACCTGTGCGTTGATTGTAGACAGCAAGATGAACAAATGTCTATTTTGAGCATGAATATATACTTGTTTTTGTAGCTTCCTGATTGTGAGATTAATTTGTGAAAAGTGATTTCAGTCTATTTGAATCATCTCTCTCTCTGATGTAGTAAACATGAAACTTCTTATTCAGATGATATCTTTCTTCTTACTAGTTTTAAAGATGGTTTCTGAGGCCATTAGTAGTACTGTTTAAGTGAAAAGAAATTACAAATATATATTTTTAACTGAATTTTGTGGTCCATATTCTCAACATTTATCAATAAAAGTACCAGTGGGAATGTTTAGATTCATTTCCTGAGCTTTATGACTGGAAGTAGATTTCTAGTTGCAATGTTAAACTATGTTTGATCTCTCTGACATGATTTAAATATTTGGTGTGGATGAGACCAAAGGTAACCAATTTGCTGGCATGACATGAATTAATTTTCTAGTTATTTGCTGGGCCAAGAGCATGACAGCCATTTGTAAGTGCAGCACAAATGAAAGTGAGGGCCTTTTCATAGCTTGCTGACCTGAGGTCCCACGTTCCACTTAAGCACATCTATCTAACTTCCCACAGGTTAGGAGGCTCAGTGCTGTGTGCTTTCATGATTATTTTTTGCATTAATGGCAATGTTGGCCATCACTGTTAATTGCTCTAACTCCCTAAAGAAAATTTTAAAATTTATCCATTAGTATTTCTTATATCTTTTGGATTATTGGCACAGATAAATTCTGAGGCTGACATCTCTCTTTATGTCCTCCCCCTCCTTTTTTTTTTGCTTGTCATAAATGTCATGGTCATTTTTGTGCTCATATAAGGTCTATCACTGTCACCCCTGAGAGAATTTAGAGACCACTACAGAAAGAAAGGTAGGAGAGGAAAAAGAGGATGAAGCAAAGGAAAGAGAGCGGGTACACCAGAAGTCCAGCTTAAAATGTAATGGGTCTCAAAGTGGGTACATGGCTCCTGCTATCTTCGGAACACTTTAAACCAAAGGATTTGCTTTTGCAGAATTTTAGAACTGACTGTAACCTTACAGATAATATAGTTCATAGGCTTCATTTTAAGAATAAGGAAAGAATAGAGAGGTTAAATGACATGATCGTGGTCACACAAATAGTGGCATTGTCTACTGACTGGCCACCATGCTGCTACTTATCTTTATTTTTAGGGTGAGCAAAGTAGGTCATTTGCCTCAGGGATTTGGTAGAAAGGCTAAAATCATCGGGTACCTCAATTTTGGCCAATGAATAGGCAATTTCCAAACTTTGTCTTTCTAATTTCCTGTATTTGACACAGAATTTGACTCCTCTTGAAATTTTCTGTGGCTGCATGGTCCCTGTTCTCCTTTGAGTCTGAGCTTTGGTACTCATTTTCTTTAGGGGACCTTGTCATGTTTTCACTCCTTGACATGGAGCATTCAGAGGTCTGCCCTGGGCCCTCTGTTCTTTGCACTGTTCACATTCTTTTTGGACAATCTCAACCTTTACCCTGTACTCATTATGAACCCCACACCATGCTAGATAATGGATAATATCAGACACAATCCCTGAACTATGGAGTATAGGATTTTTGTTCATTCTTGAGCTTCAGCTGCTGCCTCTGTTCCTGAAATTATAGCCCTCGTTATTCTCAGTGCCCAGAGCTGCGCATGTCCATCAACTTGCCTGTCCCATGGAAACCTCATGCCTGACTTGCTGAACATAGACTTCATCATTAACATTTTGCTCCCACCCCTGTCTTCAACATCTCCTTCTGAATTCCATATTTAGATGTCAAAGTCTCTTAGTGACTCAATCAGAAAGTTGAAAGTCAGCTTCAATTCCTATCTTTTCCTTCCCTTCCATGATTATTTCCTGGCCGCTCTACCTTATTCCTGGTCTCCTTTACAGGTTATCATTCTTATTTATTTATTTTTTAACCAGGGATTGAACTCAGTGGGGCTTAAACACTGTGATACACCCCATGGGGATTTGCATGGAGAGGGGGTTATTGTGGGTACCTCATATCCATGTCTGTGGGAGAGTAAAGGAAGGAAGACAGGGCAGAGAGAGGAGCTGAACTACAACGCCTGCTCCCAAAGGCCTCAGCTGATTCCACAAGAAACCTGAGAGATAAGAATGAGCCCTTTTAAATTTTTTTTTTTTTTTTTTTTTTTTTTTTTTTTTTTTTTTTTTTTTTTTTTAGAGACAGGGTCTCCCTAAGGGCCTTGCTAAGTTGTTGAAGCTGGCTTTGAACTTTCCATCCTCCTGCCTCAGCCTCCTGAGCCACTGGGCTGGTTATCATTCTTTACCTGTAGTTTTTCAGTAGGCTCCTAAGCAGACTTTATTTTCTAGGCTTGCTTTCCTTTGTATGGTTTTCCTGATCTTCACTATGCACAGGCCTTCTAGAGTGACGGTCTAGGTGACCCTAGAAATGGACCTGTGTCAGTATCACTTTAAAACCCTGCTTAATTTCCTATATCCTTGGGCTGTAGGGAACAGCCCAAGCTCCTGGCATGGTTCTCCACATTGTGCTCCCTGCCCTTCACACCCAACTGCTTGATGTGCTATGATGATATCATGCTGTTTCTTTAGTCAGAATTCTTGCTCTTGCCTTTTCTCTTCCTGGTACGTACATAACATCCCAGCTCAGGGTTTCCTGTTCTGTATCACTTGGAAACACTTTAAAAAGTTATGAAAAATTTCACATATTCATAGGAGAGAGGGAAAGTCTTAAGAATTTAGGAATTCAATATTAAGATTTTGATACACTTCTATGTATCCCTGTGTCTTATCTTTTCTCTTTTTCTAAAGTATTTCAAACTAAATTCATTATACCATAAAGTTTCACCCCTATTTCAACCATATTTTCATAGATAACAGTGTCATTTCAAACCTAATGATATTGGCAGACATCCCTCAAGATCACCTAATTATAATGAAAATTTCTGAGTTGTTGCAAAAAAAAAAGTCTTTTTTTTTCAGTTAGATTTTTTGAATAATGATACAAACAAATACCACATACTAATTTTGGTCATCTCTAATTCCTCTAATTCTGTTTTAGTCTAGAACGTTTTCCCTCTCCTTTTTTAGTAATGTCATTTACTTGTTGCAGAAACTAGGTCATTTGTCATATAGAATGTTCCATAGTCTCTGTTTGTCTTCCTGTGGTGATATTTAACTTGTTTCTATACTGACTGTTCTAGAAATAGAACTTAGCTTTAGAGGTATGATTGGATATTCAAGCTCATCTATCTACGTATTTACATATGTATGTATCTATCATCATCATCATATTACCACCTATCAAGATGTTAACATTGATCAGTGGGTTACACTGGTGACAGCCCAATTCCTTATTAGAGTCACTAGCAGTCACTGAGTAGATCTCTGGTTTCATCCATTGGTAATCATTGCCCAAATCAATATTTCAGTAAAGATTGCAAAATATCAATTGCATAATACTATCATTTCTTCCACATTTCCTGACTGGAACTTTTTAGTAAAAAAAAATTTTACCTTATCAACTAAGACTGTTGGGTTATCCTGAAATATAAATTGTATGGGAGAGGGAGGAAAAATGCTAGTTCTTCCATTTTGGTTATCTGGCTATACTGTTCTATCATTCTTTAAGGCCCATACCAGGAAATTCATCAATAGGAGGCCATTGTTGATCCTACAGAACCAAACTGCTTTGTCCCTCATGGAGTGCTGTACTTACCTCTGTCATTAGCCTCATGTTATACCGAGAGCATATTTGTAAAAATTCACTTCACAGTAGATGATTTGGCCTAAAGCAATGCTACTAAAAGCATTTATAGAACACGAACTAACAGTATTTTGTTCAAAATCATTAATACATCCTTTTTTTTTTTCCTCTGGGGCAGTTTTGTAAACTTGAATGTCTCTTGGAGCATTTTTGTCCATTTTCAGAATTTTAAAAGTCATCTTTTCTTTTTGATTTCTATTCCATTTTCAGTCAGAGGCAATTACTTCATGGTTTTATAATAGTTAAAAATAAAAAATGATACAAATGTTTTAAAATGGAACAATGCTTAAATATAATATCCTAAACAGTGGAATAATATATAGATAATAAAAATAAGACTTATAAAAATGTATCATTTGCATGTAAATATTTTTTTTGTGTGCTTTATTCTGAAGTGACAGGAACATATTATAAAGAGGATACTACTGTTCTATCATTTTAAAAAAAATTTGTTCTTTTAGTTATACATGACATTAGAATGTATTTTGGCATATTATACATACATGGGGTATAACTTATTTTAATTAGGATCCCATTCTTGTGGTTGTGCATGATGCAGAGTGACCCTGGCCATGTATTCAAATACAAGGCTAGGAAAGCTATGTCTAATTAATTCTACTGTCCTTCCTATATCCCTCCCCACTCCTTTCCTTTCGTTTTCCTTTGTCTAATCCAGTGGACTGCTGTTCTTCCCCTCCTCACCCTTCCTTGTTGTAGATTATCAGAGAGAACATTTGGCCTTTGGCTTTTGGGGATTGGCTTATTTCATTTAGCATTTATATTCTTCAGTTCCGTCCATTACTGGCAAGTGCCATAACTTCATTCTTTATGGCCCATTGTGTACATATACTTCATTTTCTTCATCCATTGAAGGACTCCTAGGTTGGTTCCATATCTTGGCTATTGTGAATTGAGCTGCTATAAACATCAATGTAGTTGTGTCACAGTAGTATGCTGATTTTAAGTCCTTTGGGTTTAGACTGAGGAGGGGGATAACTGGATCAAAGGGTGGTTCCATTCCAAGTTTTCAAAGGAATCTCCATACTGCTTCTCATAGTGGTTGTACCAACTTGTAGTCCCAATGTAGCAATGTATGAGAGTACTTTTCTCCTCACATCCTCGCCAACATGTATTGTTACTTGTATTCTTTATTATTGCCATTATGATTGGAGTGAGAGGAATCTCGTTGTAGTTTTAATTTGAATTTCTCTAATTGCTAGAGATGTTGATGTTCCATCAGTTTTTGTGGTTCACTAATCTTTTGGTCATACATAGAGTTGTTACCATACAACAATCATCATACCATAAGGAAGTTTTAAAGCCCATTTACAAGGCAAAAATAGTTTGAAGTCACATTATTCTTTTAAAAATCCCTTAAATACTCCCAATGTAGGGTGCTCACAACTAGGAGGAATGCTCAGGAACACTAGCTGGGGGACCACTAGAGCCCTCCTGCTGTGATACTCGGATTTACAGTCCTCCTAGTACATGTGACCAAGAGGAGAGAACCAGCATGACACTGATTTTCTGCTTGCATGTAGAGGATCTGGAAGCACACATGCCATGGGGGAACCATGTTTTCCTCGTTGGGCTGGGCTTGGGTAGCCAAGTGGAAGACAGACTCTTTTCTATAGGAACAAACTATAAAGGGTTAAGTTTACTATGTACACACTATTGTGTGTCCTCCAGATCTGCATGTTGAAGCCCTGGTCAGAGTGTGATGCAGTTAGGAGATGGGTGTTTGTGAGGTGATTAGACATCAACATTGGAGCCCTTAAAATGGGATTAGTGTCCTTATAAGAAGAGTCCAGAGAGCCTGTTCTTTTTCCTCTACATGAGGATGCTAGAAGTTGGCAATTTGAAATATAGAAGGTCCTCAACAGAACTTGACCATGTTGATGCCTTGATCTTGGACTGGCTACTAGAACAGTGGAGACAGAGTGTTTATTGGTAAAACCAAAGTGGTATGTGATAATTTGTTACAACAGCCAATGCTGACTAAGAAAACAGTCTAAAGAGTATCTTTAAGGCTGGATGTGGGACATTGAAATCATTGTTAATGAATTATTATCTATGAAGAATTGTGGTCCTTATTAAGTTAAAAAACACGACAGACACAGGACCATTGTAAATGGTGTCCTGAGTTGTATACATTGTTCATTCTATTTAACCCTTGAAAAAGGAGTGTTAAACTAGAGTTATGAATAGCTTTCAGAGCTTGATGGATTTCATGAAATTGTGTGCAAAATTTTAGGAATGTCTATTTTTTTTCCTTTTGGTAGAAAGATACCATAGCTCTCTCATTAGATTCTTAAAGCTGTTCAATACCCAGAAGAAGGCCCTTAGTTTTTTCACCCATAACTGGAATAAAACATACTCCTGCTCATAAGGAATTTTTGAAACATCTGCCTGACCTGAAATCTGATTACTAGGTCAGCCTTGTGCAGATAGTAAAATGTGTTCTGATTTCTCATAACTTCCACTTATTGTGTGAGGCAGAGATATTTACTGTAAAAGTACCATACTAACAAACCCCAATTTTACATCCTTTCTTTTGCATGTAAAATATGACACACACCTAGGAAACAGATTTCATGAGTTGCCTGATTGAAATGACTTTAAGTAATACCCCCAACATTTTGTTTTACTAGTTTTAACCTTTCCAACGAATAGTATTTTCTCACATAAGGCATATTAATTACCTATAGAAATTTAAAATATTAGGTAAGAAATATGCTTCACTGACTTGGAATCCAAGAGATGGAAAGAGGGAAAATAGGAAATGCCTGGGAAAATATTAGTGTGTGTTTGGAGGAGAAATTACCCATCTTCTTGCCATTCTTCCCTCTCCTCATGGAGACACACACAAACACACAGACACCAGCCTTTGCCCTTTTAGGGTCAGATCTTATGCAAGACAAACATGACATATGCTATAGGATGGTGTTTTACTTAAAAATCAATGAACTCGTGGTTCATGTGGGTTTGAGGAGTTTTGTAATAATTACCTATAAAAGAAAAGAAAAAAATTACTTTTTGATCCACTTGGCTGGTTGTTTGCTTCTGATATAGATGAACCTAGCTGTGCTACAGTGGTGTGGCTCTGTGAATAATTTTGTTTTGTTTTCAGAGCACCTGTTTTTGGTGTGTGTTTACAAATTCTTATGGTTAGGTTTGTCTACTCTGCAGCTAAATATGGACATATTCAAAAGAAGTTCTGTTGTTTTTCTATTGTTCGAGAAGCCACACCTTTTTTCTTATATTTAATTTCTGTCACATCTGTTCTCTTCTGTTGATTGTAGTCCTCCAGTGAACTTCTGCTTCACTTTTCCGTTTGTCTCTTTGGCTTCTTTCTGTGTTCCATATTCGAATCAAAGCTTTACACATTGTAAGCTTTCAGCGCAGGTTTGATGGAGCCCGATACTGATGTCATACAGGCATTGATCTGACTTACTGTTTCTGAATCTTTGACATCAAGATCAACAACATGCAGGGCATGAGGAGTAGCCTGGACTTTTCCAGATAGAGGCACAGCTTTACAGCATGGTCTGATCTTAAAACTGTTAGACTGATGCCACAGGTAAATCCCAAAATCTTACATGGAGATTCTCATGCTTCTAGCCTCTCCTTCTCTGTATTGCTTCCTCTCCATACACAATTTACAAACCCCAGATTGAGAGGTAGTACTTTAAATAGTTATGTTTATTTTTTTCTCCCCCTCACCTGCACCTCATCTTATCTTAGATGCAGCATGAAAAAAAAAAAAGTGAGAGCAGCCAGGGTGGTTGGAAATAATCTAATTGCACCTTGTTTGGATTAGCTTGAAGCTCCATGTGCAGGCTTTTAAATCCTCTCCTCAAGCAGATATGAACTCAGAGGAGATCAAGTCTTATTCAAAAAGAAAGAAAACAGGAGTTAAAGTTCACATCATTACCCATCAGGAGCAAAGAGAAGGAAAGAACAGGTTCTATTTACATGTTTATGTATAGAACCTATTTATAGTTATTTACTATTTTTGCATCAGTTTTGGAAACATAGTAGTATTTTGAAAATAATGTACATGTGCTTTAAATTTTAGGATTTATTATGAAAGATTGAGGCATGCTCTTTTTTTGTAGAACATTATAAATTTTCCTTAGTTACATTTGCATATTTTGTTCATAGCTACTTCCCCTGTTTAAAAAATAAATCTGTTAATTAGGTGTATGTTTAAGTGAAAAGTCTTTGAGTGACGTGTAATTTAAACATTTTTTTCAAAAGTTTACATTTATATTTTGAAGACATTAACTTCAAGATCTCAAGGTTTTTTTCTGGAGCTCATAATTAAAAGATTAACCTGTAAGAATAAACATAATTGTTGACATGATTTAGAGTCTCCTTAATTCCTCATTTAAAGACACAAGTATTGATACTATTGTACTGTAATGATCGGAATACTTTCAGAAGGGAATTAGACTATGAAGTGGCCAAATTTATTTAACTAGTTATTAATTAACTAGATGACTAATATGAAGCAAATCTACAAAAGAATAGTCCTAAAATTAAAGGAAGTAAAACAATTACTGTATATTCCTCTATAATTTTATCAGAAGACACTTTGAATTTTTAATCTGAGAAACTCAAAATTCAGTCCAGATAACTATTCACTAGATTGTGGTTTTTCTACAGTGAATTTTATCAGCCTCATTGTAAAGTCCCCTGCACCATCTCCTCTTCCTTTTAATCCATGTGTTTTTCAAAAAATCATTTTGACATGATTTTATATTTATAGCAAAGTTACCTTAATAACCTTAATCCAACTCTGCCAATGTTAAAAACTTATATAACCAGAGCCAGCGACCAAAACCAGGAAATTAATATTAATACAGTGCTGTTACTAAATATAGACCATATTCTAACTCCAGTAGTTTTACCACTGTTATTTTTGTGATCCAAGTCACAATCTGGAATCCTATATCACATCTTTCATGACCTTGACAACTTTGATTAAGTGCTGGTCAGTTATTGTGTACAATGTCTCTCAATTTGGGTTTGATTTCTCGTGATTAGATTGAGGATATGCATTTTTGGCCAGAAAGCCACAGGGGTGATGTGATTTTCTCAGAACATTAACCAGGGACCACAGAGGGTCTTTTCATTGGTGATATTAATCTTGAGCAGCTGGGTAAGGTGCTATCTGTTGCATTTTTCCACCATAAATTTACTATTTTCCACATTGAATTAATAAATATCTTGGTGAAAATACTGTGAGACTCTGCAAGCATCTTGTTCTTCTTGAACTTTTTTTCCATTGATTTTAGTACCCATTAGTGGCTCTTGTTTGCAGCAATTATTATTAGAGTATTCTGATGACAATTTGCATTTCCTCCCTTTTATATTTATTTGAAAATTCGTTGTGAAGAAGAGCTATTCCTTCTTCCTTGTTTACTGATTATTACATTCCATGATTGATTTTCATCATCCATAAATTTTATTAATTCCACCAATGTAGATTGCTAAATATTTATTTTATAGTTTATGATCTAATAATATATTATTTCATCTGCTGAAATTGTTTCATTTTTGGCTCCTGGAAACTTACCAGGTTGACTCCCATGTCCTTCTCAGGTGCCTCTATCCTTTTTCTGTCACTGTCTTATTTTCTGGCCTTATGAGATGTTCCAGCTCCTCCCTCTGCCCTGTCCATCAGGGCAGGGAATCAGCCATTTCTTCAAGGAACCCACTTGGTTATGGCCACATACCATTGGAAATATTTAGAAACTAAGATCTTGCCCCATGGGAGAGTAGTATTTGGAAACCAAGATCTTGCCCCATCAACTTATGAAAAAGAACTATGATTTTAGAAAGAAATAGTAAATCAATCAATCAGAGCATTTAGAGGTGTGTGGCCATAGCCAGGAAGACAGTTTCTGAGTATTCTCTCTCGGGAGTCCACGGGAGGTGGAATGTTCTTTTCAGAATGCGAAGAGATTGAAGAGCATTACATCTGTCTTTTCCCTAAGATAGCCTCCAAGTGTTTGAAATTATCTTTACTTTTTATAAACAATCTTTTTTTCCCCCGTTTACCATGTTACTAAGAATTATACCGAGACAGTGAGGAAATGATTTGTTTTGCTCCCTCTTAAAAGCAAAAGTGAAATATCTATTAAAATGCATGCTTCTGTTGAAAGTCCTGTATATTCATGTTTGGGGTGTGAAAAAAATCAAGCTCATTCCTTTACTGTTCCTGTCCTTGATGGTCCCTGTTGAAGTCGTACAGCAGTGTGTGTTATCTGGCCCCTCTCCTGGTTCCTGGTCTCCCACAAGTAAGTGGGCATGTTGGTAGAAAATAATGCAGACACAACAAGATCACAACCTTAGTGCTAAAACTGCTCTTAATGAGGTGCTGTGTATGAATTAATTAAATTAGTTGGCCCCTCATGTGGCAAGCTCTGTTTAGTGTGTGGTTGCCTAATTTATGAGGATAAAATTATGGTACAGTCTCTGCCTTGCTTGTTTTCATCAAAGAGATGGGCTAATTTGTAATGAAACTTTATCAATCAGATCATGCATGCGGTTGTCCACCCTCCAAGCTCTGACTAATGAACGTAGGCTGTTGGAGGCTTTCACAGGGCACATCCTGTTGCTGCCGAGGGGGAGGGTGCACTGACTATAGATTGATTATGAGACCAGTTGTTTCTTTTCTAGCAACGAGATAACCAACTTTTCTGCTTTCTGTTTCTTGGCATGTTTATGGCTTTATGTTTATCTTTCTTTTTTATAGGAGGTATGAATTTAAAGTGGAAAGTGTATAAAAATGCTGGTTTATATTTGTTTGGGAGAAACCAAAAATTGTGTGTTTCATATTGGAACAGCGGTAGCTAAGAACTCTCAACAATGGGTGAAGGAATAATAGTACAACCGGCAGAGAAATGGAGAGTTTTTGAAAGGCAATATTCTTCAATGTTGGGAAAGTAATGAAAGGTCAAAATGAAGCTCAATAGAAAAGCCATTATGAAAGGAAGGGGGGGAATTTGGCTTTTATGTTGCTGTCAGGATTTGGGATTTGTTTTCTTTTTATTCTGACAAAACTCTTTTGGGGTGTGTTTTTTTCTGTTCAATTCAAACAGTTTATACAAGTGTTATTTTAAACTTCCCTGTGTTTACATCATCATGTCTTTTGAAAAGAAACTTTTTTTTTTTTCCTCCCTTCAATTTTATCTGGGAATTTTTAAGGACAGAGCCACTGTTTCCAAGGCGCGCGCACACACACATACATATATGCATTCATGTGAATATTTCGATTTTCTCTGATTGAGAAATAAGGACAGGATGATTCAAGGGCACTTTGTAAAGGACTTCCTTAAAAGTGAATATTGTTTCCATGTATGTAGGTGATTATGTTGAAAATTTATATTACTTCTAGTCACTGATTACTTTAGAAAACACTCACCACAGAAAGATATTTTACAAATATAAGAATGACATAAAGCTCCACGTCAGGCAGCAAGTCAGTGGCAGAACTGGATTTAGGATTTCGAGTTCTGACTTCTGTCCTGTCATCAGGCCACTAATCTGCTTGATTTTCTCAAAGAATTTGAGGCCTGAGGAGAGAAGATGCCAGAGACTTATTTCCAAAGAGATGAGTCACACTGGGTGGTTTGATAGACTAAAATCTGTGTTTATTTTGCAAAGGGCTTTTGAACAGATATTAGAGAAAGAAATTTCATCATTATGTTCAACTTTATACTTCATAGCATTGTACTTTCTGTTCCAATAGTTAACAGCACTAAGTTCATGGTTCTTCTCTTTCTGTTCTCTCCTGGGATTTTTCTATTTAAAAAAAACAAAAAGGCAGATCTTTTTGTGTTTTATCAGATGGACTTAAAAATGTTATTAGTATCCTTTGCCTGGATTATTAAATTGGTCTGTAATCTTTCCAGTGCTAGGCTTTGCCTCTGTCATTTCCTTGCTTCAAAACATTCCGTGGCTCCCCACTGCCCACAGAATTCTTCCTTGTGATACTGAAAAGTCTCCATGATGTTAGCTCCATCGAGTCTTCCTCCGCTGGATGTGTTCCAGGCACACTGAGCTATTATCCCATCTTTTCTGAGCTTGTGTTCCTCCAGGTTTCTCTCCTATATGTATTTGCTCCTGCATTTCCTTTCCTTGTAGGGCCCATAGCATCCATCCCTGAATTGAATTGCCACATTACTTTCAAAGTTCATATTTCATGCTGTTGTCTTGTGAAACTTGTCTTGCCCAGAAGATGCAAGAAAATATTTAATCATCCCCCCAACATTTATTTAGCACCTATGTGTCTTGAAGCATTCTGGATGGAATGTTGATGACCATGATAGATAAAAGAACACAGCCCAGTCTCAAGGGCTTTGCTATCTGGTTGAGGATGGGAATCAGAAATAAACAAGTAAATAAAATCTAAAAATACTTAAATTCTGATGGCAATAACATGTTGTGAATACAGTTGGGGAACTATGGTAGAATCATCTTGGGGTGATGGGAGGGGAAGTGACCGAGGTTCGATGGAATGAGTCAGGGTTAGCCTCTGTGAGAACATATTTTTGGGCTCTAACTGAATGAAAGGAAGGAAGCAGCCATGGGAAAGAAGATCTGGAGGGGAAGGGAAGGCAAGTACAAAGGCCCTGTGACAGAGACATTTGGTGAGTTTTAAGAATAAGAGAAAGGTCAAGTCTCTGCAACCAGTGAGCCAACAGAGGAGTAGTGAGATGCCTTGGGAGAGGTGGATAGACCCCTGATGGTGAAGGGATTTGTGAGCCAACATAAAATGTGTTGGTTTCAAACTCTTGGTAGAGATTCAGGCAGAAAAGTGTAATGATCGTATTCTTTACATTCCATTTACTTTCTTCCACTCATTTGCATCGTCCCTGTTAAGTGATGGGGTATAAACTCTAGTTGGGTAGGACTTATGTATCAGTCAGCTTCATTCATGGATTGACAGCAGCCAGTAACTGTCTGTCAGATTGCTAAATGAATAAAGCAGTGGGGATTCTGAAAATTTATTATGATAGATATTTAGAATTAATATCTTACTGAAGCAGATAGTTAAGATAGTATTTTGCTCTTTGTTGGTGGCTGTGCTCTTCAAGGAAAAAATAGGTTGAAAGAGCATGGGTCTAGGATCACAGGGGAAGTGTGGCCCAATGGTGAAGGGTGTGCAGTTCAGAACCAGATTATCTGTTTTGGAATCTCAGCTCTGTCACTGGCTTGCCTCATCTTTGAAAAATTAATTAGTCTCTCTTCGCCTTGTTTCTTATCAGTAAAATGGTGATACTAATATTATTTACTTTTTTAGTCTGTCATGAGTTTTAACTGAAACCACCCGTGTAGAACACTGAGAATGATGCTTGGCATGGCAAACACCCAGTAAATCCCCCCAAACTCCCACAAAGGCACTCTACAACGTTACTATTGGAAAGTTCTTGTTGAAATTATTTTGGTCTAGGATATCTTGACTTCCTTGCCCATTCTACATAGGATTTTGGAATAATTATGTAAGAATAATAGTAAAAAAAATACTTAGTTTATGAAAAACAGACATATTCAGAAAAACTCTTGCTTCTTTTTTTTAACTTATGACAGATGAGAAATAAATCTTCAATAAGTGATATTTAGGTGAGATACAGCCATACAGTGAACACTAACAATCTAAATCTCATTAATCTTCTTTCATAATCAATTGAACTGTAAAATTATATGTCTGAGAAACCAGAGCCAGGCTTGAGCCCTGATTGGGCCATGTGCTGTAACATCTGTCATTTTATGTTTTTAAGTTAACCCTGCAACACTGTTACAGCTCTCAGTGTCTTTGCTGAAGGACTCTGTTATAGGTGAGTCATTTTCTAGCAGGACAGTTCAGTGTCATAACATACCCCATGCTTGGTGGCACTGGTGGAAACCACAAATAGTGAGGAGATGAGCTTTTGTGCCTTGGGAAGAAGCCAGTAAAACTTGTACAATCATAAAGAACAAGGTATAAAGTCATAAATTCCGTCTGTGTTCTTTAACCAAATTATGTTGTAGAAGTTTGATTTCAGGCAGGCTCAGATTACATAAATGCATTCTTTGGATGCTCTTTTCTTTTATGATCATTAATACACTGAAAATTTGGATTGGAAAATATGGTATAAACGAATGGTGGAATTTAGAGTGGAGTCCTTTGAGGGTGTGGTTTATTGTTCCTTCTCCAACTCTTAAATAATTCTGAACACTTTAACCAGCCAAATAGAAAAATCCCTCAAGGCTTTTTGTACAGTTGTTTTGTTTCTTTCCTGCTGCTCCCAGTAACATTACATAAGTTACCTGGAAATTGCGCAGCTTGGGTGCCCTGAGCCAGACAAGTCAAAATACCTGGAATTCTTACTTGTTCAGACGTTAGAGTGGTGCCGGGTAATTTGGGGATGATAAGGAAGAATCTAGTGGATTCTTTTATTTTATGCTTAAAATCTGAATTTACCAATGACATTGTACGACACTTTCTCTAATGGTTTTTTCATATCGTCAAAGCCAAAAAGGACAGAGGCAAACTGTCTCTTCAGGGATTTGTAGCCCGGTTTGACTTTTCAAAAAGTTTGAGTAAACTTTAAGTAACCTCTTGATGTTCTGGCATTACTCTTTTTTGTAGGCATTTTTGCTTGTGTAGGAGTTGCTTGAAAATGAGCAGAAGTTGTAGTTATTAAAGTTCTGGAATCTACCCCCCCCCAACACCCCCTGAGACAAGGAATATGGAGGCTACTGTTCTTCAACTGGTTTTGAGATTAAACTATTTCAGATTCATTGATTCTTGAATAACTTAGCTCATTGTGGCATATTGAAAGGAATTTTTGTCACAGAATAAAGAAGTTATAGAATCACTTCATATTTATTCTTAATGTAGTTTGAGTATCTAGAGTGATTTTTAACACTTAGAAATTACCCAGAATCAAAAATCCCAATCTCATCTCTGTCTTTAGTAGGGAAGGACTCTAGATGTGGGTCTGCATTCCTTACCCCACCACATCCTCCCCCACCATTATTATTCTTTCGATTTTTCTTCTCAAATACACACTTTCTTTGGTTTCGTTTGTTAATAAGTAGTTACTCATACATAGTTCAGTTTTCAATGTTGGTGTGTCGAAAGACACTTTACAACTTAAAACCTCTTTAATCAAACCCATGAACCTGCACCAGAATTGGTTCTTATCTTTTTGATGTTGTTTTGGAAACTGATCTGAAAGTAACTATTGTGCTTGAGTGTTCACGTCAACCGAATATAAAAATCAGCGTCTAGATTTATTACTGGTTGATATTCTTTAATGGAACCTTGTTAAATTCTCTGAAATCAAGGTTCTGAGGACCATTAGTGAATTATTTTTTTCTGAATAAGTTATTTCGAATTTTATCTACCTTTGGGCTCATTTATAGTTCTAAGTGCAGGTAAAAGAATAAGAACTAAAGGGTTTCCAATTTTCCCTTCAAGTCCTCTGATTCCACGATACTTCATACTGGCTTCCTTTGACTGAACTAAGTTCTCACTGTGCTGGAAACATGTCTTGCATTTGCCCACAGCAGACACTCAGTAAGAAGTCGAAGAATGACTAAGTCTGCTACTTCATTACTTATAGCTGAATGAAGCAAGAACTAAATTTCACCATTTCTTGGAAAAATACCCAGTGATAGCTAGGTGTCCTTAATTTGACAATAGTTCATTGGTAACAAGGTGTACTTTAGCTCTTCTGTTAACTTTATAGCAAAAGTGGCTCTAGATAGCAGGTGAACAAGTACTGCAAGTTGCCATGCTATTATGATATCAGAGAATAAAATTACTTTAACGGCAAAAATGATGTAAGATTCAATAAGATTCAATAATCAATTCCAACACTAATAGAACTTCAATATTACATATTTGGAGTTAAATATGTTAAATTCTGTAAATAATTCATTCTTTTATTTTTTGGTATTTTTATTATACTGCTAGAAAAAGAATGATGATTATTTCAGCTGTAATACCTTTTCATTTTATCTAGTAGTTATGTTTTATAGAAAATTGTGGCCTACCAGAACTATCTCATCTTCTACTTAGAATGATATACATTGCACTGTAAGATTCCACCGTTGATGATACGACCTCATTTTTTCCCTGGGAAATTTACTATTTCCAGGTAAGAGTTAAGGTGGGAAAAAAGTTGGGAGATTTCAATTTTAATTCACAATCAGCTGCTTCTTTAAGGTGTGACTTCAAATGTTTCCAGAGGTTTTCCCATGTCTTTGTTTCTCCCATAAACTATGATAATAATCACCTGTGCTATCTGTTTCATACTGTTGTTGTGAGGATAAAATGAGATAATAAATGTGAAGCACTTTGAAATTTTCAAAGGTATTATTATCCTTTGTGTTGGATGGTCTGAATTAGAAAACACTCAGTTTCTTGCTTTGGCAACTGATCTTCAGGGAGCAGTAAACCCATCAGGTCTCGTGATTATCTTGCCTTTTATACTTTATAGGTTCAACAGGAGCTATTTATATTTTCTTATATCCCTGCCTAGTTCTAGCTGCTGGGTGGGTGTGGGTTTGTGGATGTGTAACCGTATGTGGTTACTCTGTATGTTCTGTGCATTAGTGCGATTCACTCAGATATTTTTTTCTTTTTTTTTTTTTTAAAGTCAGCAAATCCTGACATTATTTCCACCATGGGTAGGGAATCTCAATTCATATCATTATTTCTAATGAACTGTCTACTTTGCAAATCTTTCACATCACCTAATACATTCTACAGTTGAGGAAGTTATTAATGATATAAGTACTTCTGCTTTTAAAAAGGGTTTCATCATTATTGATGCTGACTTTTAAAAAACAAATGTTTTATTTTAAAGAGTTTTAGAATTAGAGAAAAGTTACCATACAAAGAGTTCCCACATACCCCTTATCTAGTTTCTTCTATTATGAAATCTTACAATAGTATGATATATTACTTACATTATCATTAGTGGTTTGGTTCTAATAATTAATGTTAGCTAAAATCTATACTTCATTCTGATTTTCTTAGTTTTTCTTTACTCTTTTTTTTTTCCTGTGCCAAGATCTCATATTACATTTACTATTATGTCTCTTAGGCTTCTCTTGATTGACAACTTTTCGGACTTTCTTTTTTCTTGGTGATCTTGAAAGTGTTGAGTACTGCAGACACTGACTTTAAACAGATTTCAAGTTTACTCATTGGAAGAAAATGATCAGCAGCTCACTCCCATACCCACAAGTAAACCCCTATACTACGAAAAGGACATCATTTATTGGGTGTTTTAAAGTAAGCAAACAACACAATATCTAAACCTTTTGGCAGACCAATTCATAAAGATGATAAGGGGATTGAATACTGAAAAAGATAATGTTATGATATCAAATGTGCTCATGACAATTAAAAAGACTTATTTAGTGAAGATGAATGGGTAAAGAAGTCATCGGCCTGGAGGCTGCTCTTCATATATATTTGAATTTTCTTATTTAACTATTCTTTCTTAAAATACATAAAATTTCTTAAAATTCTTAAAATACCTTTAATACATAAATAAAATTTCAACCTCTTAAACCTAACACGTGAGGCTTTGCCTATAGCAATAAATCTAAAGTATTTGGCAGCCCATGCTTTCATAAAAGGCCAATTTTCATCATAAGTATCAAGAACAAATACCTAAGTATCACTTGTAGACTCTGAGAAGTGATTCAGGTATGGTGACATTATTTAGCATCACTCACCAATGATAAGATGGCCTTAAGTGTTTATTATAACCCTGAGCCTCTGTTTCTATTAATACTTGATAGGATTGAGCCATTGACTTTTCAAAGCAACTTACTGAAGTTTATGAAATGATAACTTTTCATCATTTCATGATCATTTTTTTTTAATATTTATTTATTTTTTAGTTTTTGGTGGACACAACATCTTTGTTGGTACGTGGTGCTGAGGATCGAACCCGGGCCACACGCATGCCAGGCGAGCGCGCTACCGCTGAGCCACATCCCCAGCCCATTTCATGATCATTACTGGTCTCATACCTTATGGCCTAGACCCTTCCGCTCACTTACTTGTAATGGTCTAGTTTTTCTAAACTTCCCAAGATAGATGTATTATAGTATGATATTTGTGTTAATTCAGTCAAAATATTTCCTTTAGGGGAATACAGTTGTTGTCCTTGCCTCAAACCAAAGGTCATTTCGGGAATTTTTTTTTTTTTTTTTTTGGTAAAGGGATTGAACACCAGGGCACTTAACCACAGAGCCACATCTCCAGTCATTTTTTGTTTGTTTGTTTGTTTTGAGAGAGGGTCTCGCTAAATTGCTGAGGGTCATTTTGAACTTATGATCCTCTTGCCTCAGCCTCCTGAGTGCTGGGATTCCAGGAGTGCTTCACCACTCCCAGCCTTTTCAGGCAGTTTTAAAGCTGGGGAATGAGGCAGTCAGTAAGAGGCATCTCAGATATAGCCTGACTTTGAGATTGCAGGATCAGCCTCTGTGTGGGTGTTGAGCTTGTTCTGGTCATTGGTCTATGTGGACTTGGAATTAGGAAGCCAGTCTGAATGTATAAGGCTCACAGGCAAATATGAAGAGGAGACAAATGGCAGTGTTTCCTTCTTCTTTTGATTTGTTTGAATGAGGTTACCAACCTTAAGGAGTTCATTAAACCTCCAAATTGGGGGAGCATGTGTGTGTGCTCATAGTTCTCTCTTTCACCAAAGCTGTTTATACTTCATTGCCTCAAAGTAATAAAATGGAGTGAAAATCTTGGGTTCTTAATTTGGCAAGTGTATTTAGAGCATGTGGTGACTTGTAGGCTTATAGTTTACCTTAAAAAAAATGCTGCTAGGCATGTGAAGCAGCAAATCCCTACAATAGCAAAAGGCAAAGCATTATCTTTTGCCATGAGGAAAAACAGTCCAAGAAAGGTAGACTGAGTTCTGCTTTGTACATACTTTTCTTTTTGCTTTTGAATTTCAGTTTATTTAATATTATTTGATTTGCATATTTTTGATTTATCTTTACCTATCCTTTAAATTCCAAATTTTCTATGAAAATAAACCTGTCTTCTGTAGAAAGCATAGAGTCTGACATTTCCGTTAACCCAATATGAGAGTCCTTGTCATCCAATACTGGAGTTCAGCGCATTCATACTTCTCACAGTATCCGATAGATTTGATTTCATATCATATCTTTCTTCTTTTTATTCTACTATTTTGCTATTTTATTTTGCCATTTTTTATTTTGCTATTTTATTGTATCCGTTATCTGTGGTTTTCTTTTTTTATTAATTGATTTTATTTTTTTAATACACAACAGTGGAATGCATTACAATTCTTATTACACATATAGAGCACAATTTTTCATATCTTTGTATATAAAGTATGTTCCTGCCAATTCATGTCTTTATACATGTACTTTTTTTTTTTTTTACATACTTTGAGAGGAGCATTAATAGCAGTGGGCTGCTTTGATTTGAAATGTGAGCCCAATATTATCAGAACTACTTACATCCATTCTTTTTCCCCTTCATCAGCCCTTTATCACCTTATTCACCTTTATGGTTTCCTGTATTAGTCAATCAAATATGCTTTAGTTACTTCAGAGGATTTTCATGCAGAGGACTTTTAAAAGCCTGATTCCAATATAATTTCTAACATCCCAAACCCATAATTTCTCATTGTGCCTTACTTGAGAATTTTCTTTTAACCAAACACACTAGTGTGGGACTCTGCTGAACTTTTGGTGATGGGTGTGGGAGGCATGTTCAGGACTATCCTGATTAGTATAATAGAGGAGGCTAAAATACCCTGGCAAAGTCTGTCCTAAGAAGAGTGGGCTCTTGGGCCCTTCCCAGAAAGCATGTTTTAGGTACTGCCACAGGCAGGCAAAATTTCCATGTAAGGGCCCAATTCAAGTCAGAGTTACAGATCAGTTGCCGTGGGTTTTACCACAAATGTAAATCACAGAACCCACCACACAGAGTCATCTGTAATTTCCCCATTAACTAGTTCCTTCACTCTAAGTGCACACAAGCCAGCGTGAATGGCTACCACCCAGGCAGCCACTCTGGCATGGAGAGAGAAAGAAAAGAAGAGAGATGTTGAGGGTGGGTTGGTTGGTTGGTTGGTAGGTCTATCTTGGTTGGCTTTGGGATGAAAGGAATGGGGTTAAGCCTATCTTACCTCTTATTTTGAATGTGGCAGCTCTTTTGGTATTTTGTTATTTTTAAAATCTGTTTTGAAGAGGTGGGTATCATTTTTAGCCATGTGCTTTAGAAACTTGGTACTAATGTTTAAGTTAAAATAGGAATCAAGGAATCATGCTTCCAGTAACAGTTACCAAATGAGCAATAGACAATAAAAAGGAAATGAGAGAGTTTCTCCATGCCCACTTTGGATATTTATATGGATTTCGGAGTTCTTCATGCGCCTCCAACCCACCCACACAACACCATTAAAAAAATATGGTGTGTATCAAATACAGCCTGAATTTCCATGAAAGCATTCCAAAAGAAACTATGAGCTTCCCCTGTAACCAATTTTTTCCTGAATTTTCCTGTGTAAGTGGAAAAAAAATAGCTGTTTGGGTTTCAGCCACACTTGGGCACACTGGCTTCATACCTGTTTCAAAATGTTTTTGCATAGTACTCCTTCATCTTTTAAGAAAATGCTTTGTTAAAAAAAAGGCAACAGGCTAATTTATTTAATAGTAAGTAGAAAGAAAACAATGTTAAAAATACTGCAAAATCAATTTATCTCCTCCCGCCTTGAATGTTCAATGCCCATCTTGGGAACAGTTTTGGGAAATTAAAAGGCAAAATTCCAGGAAACAATTCTTCTTTAATTAAGAACTCCATACAATCTCAAACTCAATCTGAATTTGTTCTAGGTGCTATGGGTGTTTTTCTTCCTTTCCATATTGATAGAGTATATAATTCAAAGAAAACCAAGTAATTAAATAAATAATGATCTGTCCTCTATTCATTACAGTGGCCAAATGGGACTAGGCAGAAGGCTGAATGTGTTGAAGTCCTCCCTGAACTTCAGGAAGACTTATGAACCCAAGAGAGGTTCCATGTTAGGGCATCTGTGTTAATTTTGCCTTTTGTTCATTTCTTTCTTTATTAAATTTTTAATTTAAGTCTTTTTTTTTTTTTTTAGTTGTAGATGAACACAAGACCTTTATTTGATTTATTTATTTATTTTTTTTGCGGTGCTGAAGATTGAACCCAGTGCCTCACATGCTAGGCAAGTGTTCTACCACTGAGCTACAACCCCAGACCTTGCCTTTTGTTATGGGGGGGCAGTACTGAATGAACTTGAAACTAGATGTCTTTTTATCACATTAGAAGTTAGATAATATTTTCTGTGCATTATTCTTTTTAGGCAGAAATCCCAGTGTGTAGTTGGTAAAGCTTCAAGGGGAAAAAAATTCAGCCCCAGTAGACACATCAAGAAAGTGAGAGAGGGGCTGGGATTGTGGCTCAGTGGTAGAGCACTCGCCTACCATGCATGGGTCACTGGGTTCAATCCTCAACACCACATAAATGTAAAATAAAGACATTGTATCCACCTAAAACTAAACAACAAATACTAAAAAAAATTTTTAAAAAGAAAGAAAGTGAGAAGCCTACATACCACCAGAGACCTCTTTGTAGGAAAAAAAAAGTGTGCTTGCCCCCTTCCTAGGGAATATGGCCAATTTATCACCTGAAAATGGTAAATGTTAACTGGATAGATGTGTCTAAGATGACAACTTTTCACCACTTGACAATTCTAGTTTTCACTGAGTTATCTAGAGGCAAGAATTCCTACACGCTCCAACTATTTCAAACATGATATATTTTTTTGGGCGGGGGATGCATTTTGGTGAAGTAGCCAGCAACCTCAGATGTAGACCTTATCTCCTTTTCTTTGTATTTTTTTTTCTTTTGTACCCTTAATCTGAAGGTGGTAGGTATGTTCCAGTGAAGTCTTGGTCCTCTGCCAGGCATGGTCCTGGGTGACTGAACAGCCTTCCGCCAGCCTCCTTGGACCCAGGGAAATGGAAGCAGCTCCCCCTCCCCATCAAACAGATGTTTACCATGTGATTCTCGCTCTCACACATGCTCCTTCTCACTTGGCAGAGCTAGAATTGGAATCTTGCCCTTCCCCAGTCTGATATCAACTTTGATACCTGACTCTGAGAGTTGAACCAGTTCACTGAGGTCTACAAGAAGGAGATGATTCCAATTTCTCAACCATATTCTTTTAGGAAAAGGGAGTTGAGGTTGCTGAAAATCAGTGCAAACATCACTACTCTCCTCTAAGAGATTTGGACGTTTGTGTTGGCACAAAAAGGTCACTTGAGGCCTGAGGGGTTTCACATTGTTCCTTTAAGTTAGACCTTCAATGCAAACTATTTTCAACACTTGCCATGAAGAACAAATGACCTTTAGTTACTTGCCCAGAAGACAAATGGTACATTAACACAATAAATATAGTTTGCTGGGACCTCATGCCTTCCTGGCTTTAACTTGCTGCTAGAATTTTTTTTAAAGATATCCCTGAAATCCATAACACATTAAAATCAACTTACTTTATTTTTTGGGTTTATGTATATCTTATGATAATGTTGCTTCATGTTAATCACCTAATAGCACCTATATATTTTAGAACATGTTTAGGATAATCTGGAATTGATTATTTAGAGTGGATAGACTTCTTATAAGAGGTCTGAGTAAGAATGAGCTTGGGATTACAGTTGGATTTTAAGATATTGACAGGTCTTACAGCAAAATAGATAAAAAGATATTGAATATCTTCAAAATTAAATGCAGGAAAAATGGGCTTTCCACAGAGAAGGATATGCTATTCAGGAGCACAGATTGTGATAATACTTAACTTTAGATAAGTCTTAGAGCCAAGTGCGGAGACATAACCCTGTAATCCCAGAGACGCAGGAGGCTGAGTCAGGAGGATTGAGAGTTCAAAGCCAGCCTCAGCAAAAGTTGAGGCACTTAGCAACTCAGTGAGACCCTGTCTCTAAATAAAATACAAAATAGGGCTGAGGCTGTGGCTCAGTGGTTGAGTGCCCCTGATTTCAATCCCCGGTACCAAAAAGAAGAAGGAAGGAAGGGAGGAAGGTTGGAAGGGAGGAAGAAAGGAGGATGAGTCTTAATTGGAATTCTTTATAAAGAAAATTTTAATTTTCAAATTTCAAAACACTAAGTTTTGAGGCAGGCCAAAAAGCTTTTCCTACTACTTCTGCAGTTTGTATCTTAAATGTCCCCCAAAGTCTAGTGTTTTAAAGACTTTGTCCCGGCTGATAAGCACCATCAGGAACTTATGAAACCCTTAAAAGGTAGGAATCAGTGGAAGGAAGTGAGTTCACCCAAGGCATACGCTTGAAAAATATTTCTCTCTCTCTCTCTCTCTCTCTCTCTCTCTCTCTCTCTCTCTCTCTCTCTCTTTCCTTCCTGCTTCCTAGTGGCTGTCAGGAAGTGAGCAGCTTTACTCTGCCATATGCTTCCACTGTGTTTGCCTCACCAGTGGCACCCCAAAAATAGAGTCAAGTGACCATGAAGTGAAATCCTTGAAACTATGAACCAAAATAAACCTTTCCTCCTTTAAAAAAAATTAAATGCAGGAATTCTAGTCAGATCTAGCTGCAGATTTAGAGATATTATAGATCTTTTTGTAACATGTTCATAAGACATGCATTGTATCTTGAAAATTGGCAATCTGTTGCAACAAATAAATAATAGAACCTGGACTACAGTATATATATATATATATATATATATATATATATATATATATATGGAGCTGAGGAATTTTTTTAACCTTAAGAAAAAGCAAACATTTTAAGTCACGTTAGAATAGATCCATGACGAATCATTCATTATCTGCATTATTTTTTTTTAAGTCCACATCCTATGACTGTTCAACAAACTAAAAACTAAATATTTTAGTTTTGCTTCAGGGAAATAAGACTCATTTAGTTTTCTTTTACTGTGTTTTAATTGGGAGATAAAGATGTCCCCAATCCTGCTATGGAAGAAGGATGAGAGCTGAGCTCTTATCTTCCCTTCCCTGGGTAGGGAATGTATTGAATCCTAATGTCTCCCCGAGTCTAAAACTCCATTAAAAGTTTTCATCTTTGGAAAAGAGAGGACACTGGCTACTGTCACCTGGCGGGCAGAGGTACTTATTCATCTCCTGGCAGTTGCTTCTTAGTAGAAATCATGTTGGTGACAGCTGATTGGAATGGGATCCAGAATTAAGTATGTGCTGTCTTTCCTTGAGAGAAGATCTCCAGAAGTTGAATGTCAGAGGTAATTTTTGTTGCTCTGGAATAACTCCTTGTCTTAAATGGAAAATTAAGGAGGATTTTAGCTTGCATATTTTGTAAACAAGGAAATGGGCTATGTAAAATATTCAAAGAATTATTAGGGAAACATTTGATCTTCCTTTTGCAAATCTAGCTTTCTTGTATACCTGACTTGTGAACTTTAATGAATATTTATAGAATATTCTGTGTTAAGGAGATCATATAGATATGATGATATATATGATATACACAAATAGATTGCTTATAGTATTTACTTATTGATTTTTATAAAAGAAATGTGGATGATATTTAGTTATTTAGAGAATGTAGGTTAGATTTTGAAAAAGTTAATATTATAAAGAAACTTTCTAAATTTTTAAAATTTAAATTCATTTTTATATTAATAAGAGACATAAATCATTTTGTTCTAATTCTAGATTATTTGGAAACCTACAATGTTTTCAAGAAATAGTTCATGGACTTTCTTACTGGTGGGATGTAGGTATGGTCAGTGATATGCTTTGTTCAACTTTTGTTTTTTAAATGGAGTTTGAAGTCAGAAGTTAACCTTTTTTTCTGGATGACTTATAGGCAATTACATCCAGTTTTCATATATTTCCATTTATGCACTAAAACATCCTAGAAGAGGTTTTTTCACCTACCTGCCCTTTCCCTTTCTTTCTTTATTAACAGCAACAACAAAACATGTGGTTGAGAATACATAGATGTAGTATGTGTAGATATCAGCAAGGTATTTATTAATGATTTGATAATGATATTGATAACTGTTATAAGAACTCATGTAAATCAGAATGCTGGTTTACATGAGTTGTTATAATAGTGAGAACCTCCAATGTCATACCAAAGGGCTGGGTCCCTGATTGTGGTATATAACTGACCCTCTTGCATGAGCACCTTGCTGGTAGGTGATCAAATTTAAAGAGCCTATTAGATTGGAGCAAATTAACAATATATTGGTTGACAGCATTGGGTTCAAATTCATCACAGCAGGATGGGATGGTATGTCATTGCTATTGGGATGAGTATAAAGTCTCTACTACACAAATGTGTTGAAGTGATTTCTTCCAGTTATAAGCCTAATGGTTTTGGAGGACTCAGCATGGGCTAGCATTGTCATATCATTAACATTGTTTGGGTTACTCCCAAACTTAACAGTCACTTTAGCAGAAGTTAAACAACATAGAAAAGGAGCAGTAATACCCACACAGTGAAATTGTTCTAGCACATACTAAATGTCTTATTTTTAACTATTGTTAAGTAATACCTTTAAAAGATGACAGAGAATGGAAACCAGAATATTGAAGGGAGACTTGAGGAAGACTTAGGAGAAGAGAGGCTCCAGGTACATACATAAGTTTTCTTAGATTTCTTTCTTATATAGTTATAATAGAGAGTCAAGTGTGGGCATAAAGGAATGAACATCAGATTGAGGTAGGCTTTCATTGGGAATGATGGACCTCCTGGACACATTCCTCTGGCACTGAATGAATTACTTACTGGGATGTTAGAGAAGAAAGTCACACATCTGATTATGGTGGGACCAGGTTACTTCTAAGTCTTGTTTCAGTTCTGAGATTCTTGAGTTTTGCTTTATCTTTTGGAAGGCATATGGGTTGGCAGCTATTCTGTGTGTTATATTGTATCTCAAAACATATTTACAAAAATTGAAAAGGCCTGCAAAAAAATATTGTAAACAGGTGTGTGGTGGATGTGTATGCTACCTAGTGGATGACTTATAAAAGTATTAGAATAACAGTGGCTTGAAAGGCCTGCATGGTTGTGACAAGTGGGGAAAGGAAGACAAGCATTTCAGGGTTGTGGGGAGCAATGAGAAAAGCATTTTTAATCTTATTGTACAAAGAGGCCTTAGTGTGGGAAAGCATAAAATAGTAATACTTACCAATTATTGATGTGCGTTATATATACCCGATCATGTTTTTCCTAGGGCTTTTTACATACAATATAACTAGTTATTACAAGAAACAGGAAGGGTACTTGCACTGATACACATTTTACAGATTAAAATGAGAAGCCAAGTTCAGAATGCTTACCCACATAGAAAGCCCATGGCAGAGACAAAGAAATGAAGGCTCTCTGGTCCGGTCTCTTTCTACTGTACCACCATGGCCAGCTAGCCGGGCTGACTACCTGAGCTGGGTTCACAAGAGCTGGCTACATCAGTAACTAAAGTGAAGCTAGCCAATCCCTAAAAAACAAATACCAAATGTCTTCTTTGATATAATGAGAGCAACTAAGAACAGAGCAGGGAGGAAGAGCAGGAAGAAAAGATTAACATTAAACAGAGACATGAGATGGGAGGGAAAGGGAGAGAAAAGGGAAATTGCATGGAAATGGAGGGAGACCCTCATTGTTATACAAAATTACATATAAGAGGTTGTGAGGGGAATGGGAAAATAAACAAGGAGAGAAATGAATTACAGTAGATGGGGTAGAGAGAGAAGATGGGAGGGAAGGGGAGGGGGGATAGTAGAGGATAGGAAAGGTGGCAGAATACAACAGTCACTAATATGGCAGTATGTAAAAATGTGAATGTGTAACAGATGTGATTCTGCAATCTGTATTTGGGGTAAAAATGGGAGTTCATAACCCACTTGAATCTAATGTATGAAATATGATATGTCAAGAGCTTTGTAATGTTTTGAACAACCAATAAAAAAAAGAAAGAAAGAAAATGGTGAAGGCAGTACACAACACACAGAAATACCTTTTGCTTGTAGGAATTAGAGTCGGCTCTCGACCTTAAGGGTCTGTTGGAAAGGGAGAGCAAGCATTCCCCGAACTCTCTTTTTTACTGAGGAGAGCTGTATGATAGAACTTTCCATCCAAAAAAGGTAAAAGGGTAGTATTACAAAAGAATGAAGAGGCAGCCCACTCCCATTGGGTGACGCCCACTCCCAGAGCATCCCTTCCCTGCCAAACAGAGGTGAGGTCCACCTGCTTTCATGCACAGGGGAAGCCAGTTCCACACCTCCGTTGAGTTGATCAAGGTTAAGGGTGCTCAGCATCTATTCGGCAGCTCCCGACATACCACCATAATGTCTTGCTAACAATTTGTTTGGACAATTCCATGCTTTTAATGCCAATTCCTAGCTACTCATATCCTAATCAGAGCTACTGGTAAAGTCATTTTTTAATAGCCTTCAAGATTGAAATTTTGATTATGAGGGATAGAAAAATTTTGGAATTGTTCATATAATTTGAAGCCAAGAACCACCCAAATGTTATTTTAATTATCTGGCCTATGTTCTCATTATTATTTGTTGGGATGTGGCATTCACATTTTCTGTCTTCATTCTGCTGTGATATATTATTAGTGTTCTGTTGAATAACTTGTGTTTACTTCCTTCTACTGTTTCACTTGAACCTGTGTCAAATAATTTTGTGCAGGCCATTTCCCCAATACCTAAATGTTCTTATTCCTTCCTCTATCTGTCAGAATCTTGTGAATTCTCCCTTAAATTCCAGTTCCTGAACCTACTTCAGATCTTTCTGTTCCTCAAAGTTTCTCATCTGTCAGAATACAAAAATATTTATTTTTCATACATTTTAAAAATAATGTTCAATAAAGCCCTTTTCACTTTTTTTTTATCATTTGAGTATGTTTTATTTCTACTTCCAGACTTAAACTGTTTGGATTTAGCCTTATGCAGAGCAGTGGATTGAGAAGAATGCAAGTTAATTATGTCTAAAATAATTTTGGTGGGAAAAGGTCCTGAAAGTTCACTGGGAACTGATTTTGGAAATCTTTTGGACACAATGGTTTTCTAAAGGAAAACAAGGACTGTTTGTTATGATGCATGTACAAAGTTAATTCCCACTGGGAAAATGTAGTTCAGTTTCTTTAAGAGAATTGTTTTATCACAAGGCATTCAGCAGGAGTAGGAACTCCCTGCACACATGGACACCACGGATCCTCCATAGTCTAAAGGTCTGAAGGCATTCAGCTGTGATTTATTTTTTCCTAGAAGAAAGAAGCAACAAATGTAGTGTTCCTAATTAATATGATTTAAAACATTGTCAGCTAGCCAAAGCCAAGGTGATTCAAGATTATCTCCAATAAGGCATTTTTACTTCTGTATCTCATTTTTAATTCAAGAAAATATGGTCCTTACCCTCAAGAAGTTTATAATCTTTTGAATTGAAATGAAGAGGAGGGGGGTACTCTAGTAAAATGCTACCTTCCTACTGAGCCAAATGGAAACAATCAGGGACATGCAACAAAAAAGATTAATGAGTTGAAGGGATTGACTTATGAGAAAAGATTAGAAGAACTAAATATACATGGCTAGGCTAAATGAGTCCTATGGTAGGAGACATGATAAATAGCCAAATTTACTCCTTTGTAAGGCTTTTGAGTCCAAGGACCATCCATACAAGCAAAATGATGTTTATCAATAATATAAACTTTGCAAATTTCTTGCAGCACTTTTAAGTCAGCAGCATATACAACCTTGAAATGAAGTGGACAATGCAAATACAATCCATCTCTGCTTTTGTGGAATAATCTATATCGGATTCAGCACAAATTCCTTTTTTAGAAAGTGAATTATTTTAAAAAAATAATTTAAGAAGAGCACTTTTAGGACTTCATGCATTGTTTGGAGCAGAACTAATGAAGAAAATGCAAAAGATTTATTATAAAACGAGTCTGTGCAGTTTATGATATGAAAAATGCTTAGGAAACTAACTGATATCCAATTTAGGGTCACCTGGGACCTAAATGTTTAGTGGTTCATGTGAAAAAGTAGTTTATTTAGGTGTTAATGCCTTAAGTCCTGAACCAAGAAAGGTAAAACGACCTATGCAGGCAGGTAACTGTAAGGGAGGCTGAGACTAGTGTTGTTCCTGTTTCCTTAAGACAAAGGGATCCCTCTGTCCTTGCAAACAGGAAAGATGGTAGAGATGGACTATTTTGCTTCAGTCCTGATTGAGAAGACTGCCCTCATGATTAGCACCTTATCTGAGAGGAAAACTTACTGTGCACTTCAGTCACTGAATTAAAGTGCCAAAGGTGGAGGATACCCAAAACAAGGTTTAGTTTCTGTTTAGTTTCTGTGGTGAGTGATTCAAAAAAGCCTATTAGAACTTTCACTGAAAGAGAAATTTGCAGTTAATTTACCTTGTGTCTTCACTTTCCAGAAGAAGTTTGCATGTTATTCTTTTATTTTTGGTAAAAGAAAATGAAACATCTTCAACAGATAGTTATATTTTTGAAGATTAAAAAAATCTAATGCTTTTTCAAGGAAACTTGGGGCATCTATTTAAAATGTTTCTCTCATTGCTCAACAAAATGAAGAAATAACTGTCATTGTAATGGAATCTGAGTCCTCCTAAAAATTGTGTTGGCTCTATATTTTCACCGCAGTTTTCTGTATTTTTACTTTAGCTACTACACTGGGGTAGTGATGGTGGGAAATACATTTTATATGAATATTTATACTTATATATATTACTTATATATATTGCATATATATTTATATATGAATGCCTGGGAACAGACATATTTATTTGATTTTCCATTAAAGAACAAATATAGACATAAGCAACAAGTATCAATGAGCTCTAGAACAACCTTTTATTCATAATATTGTTCCTATAAAATTTCCAGTGAGCGTGCTTGTTTCAGTAATCCACATTTATGTGGTCTTCTCTGCTCGGGGTCCTTTAAAGACACATTTTACACAATTAAAAGTAGTTTCATAACATCAAATACGTGAAAAGTTATTATGAAATACGAAACTACTGTGATATCTACTTTATGGATATGCGTGTTTTGTAAATATAGGGTTTGTGGAAGGGTTGGGCAGTTCGGAATAGAATTTCCATGAAAAGGTGTGAATGGTTTCTTTAGGAGCTCTGGCTTTGTCTTCATGCTGGTGCGTATGGGCACGTGGAATAGTAATAGTGGGGAGACTGTCATTTCTGGTAATGTTGAGCGTCAGCATTTCAAAGACTGAAAAATATATGAGTAAAATTGTTCTTAATATGTTATCATTGCTGAATGAAAGCTGTCCTGATTTCCCCATTCTTTCCTCTGGGGAGTTATACTGATCTTTCATTCTGTGTCAGGAGAAACTGTCATTTAAGGGCAATTTCTGTTCCTATGCTGGCATATTTCTCTTGTTTATGTTCTTTCTTTTCCCATATGGGAATCTTTTTCAGGGTGTGTGTGTACAGTTTATCCATGCATAAATGACAGCACTAGCTGCCGCTTCCTGTGGGTAGGGGTGGTGTAGAATGGACTGAGGGGAGGGCCGAGTCCCTGTAATGTCTGAAGTTAAAGATAATTCTTCAACTCATGTGTTTTGTTTTTCTACTTATAATCTTTCATCCTACACGACTTTTGATGAATGTATTAACTACTATGATTGTGAATAACCAATTCTTCCAGATGACATTAGACAGGTTTGTCAAAAGGATTTTTTTTTTTTCCTCCAATGCTGGGGATTGAATCCAGAACCTTCACATGAATAGGAAAGGGCTCTACCACTGAGCCACATCCCAGCCCTCTCAAAGGATATTCTAAGAATAAATTTTAAAATATTGCAGAACTGAGCAAAATGTCAGTCCCATACTAGCTGATAATCCACACTGTACTGAGATCCTTGAGGGTAGAAGCAGCCCAGGGTAGAGGAGGCAGCTGGCACCATGGTTCAGCATTCAGGCTGTAGGGCCAGACCTCCTCTGTCTACATTCCTCCTGTGGATCCTTTCAGGTGGGGGAACTGGGCCATGTTAGTTTCATCTTAATAGCTCATTTACCCTCTTCTAAAAAGAGGAATTATGTCGCTTTCAGAATTAAATGAGTTAATACTAGCTAAGTTCTTAGAATTCTGCCTATACATATTTGTTGTCCAATAAACAGTAGCTATTATGATTTTTAAATGAACTTTCCAGCACCAAGAACAGACTTATCACATACCAAGTAATCCCACAGTAAGTAAATGTATACAAAGTTGAATAAATACTTGGGTATCTCTTTAATATTTCCTCACTGTAAAATTTTACAGCACCTTTTCACTTTATGGAAACCATACGTTATTTCATCTTTATGGAAGCCATACTATGTGCAAGTATTTTGTTAAGCACTTCAGAGTTAGAGATCCACAACCCATACTCTCTAAGAGGTCTATGGTTTTGAGTGAGTTGTCATTCCATTCTAAGAATGGAAGGCAAATATTGTAGTGTACTGAAAAAGCTCTTAAGTTACAGCTTTATAGGAGATTAACTTTTCCTCTTTGAAGAAAATAATGAGAGAAGTACAAACAGGAAGATGCGGATGTGTTCTTTGGATATTTTAATAGATAAATGGAAATATGATCTGTTATTAACATGGGATTTTAGATCAAATACAAGACACTTTAAATAGTGGTAAGGTTTTATGATAAGGGAAAGAAGAAAATTCAAGACTAATTCTACCATTTCAATAGTAATTTTAAAATCTCTTTCAGTATACAACTGAAAACATTGTTTTGGGGGAAGTCACAAGATCTTGGTTCTGGATTCCCTAGGTTTTGGATAAATTTATTTTTAAAATATTCAATCAATTAGTTAATCCATTCATTCAGCCACTTTTGCTTCAATTGTTGACTGATCATTGACCACTGCAGAATGTGTACTCTAGGTCCTCATTGAGTTCTCCAGAGCAGCCCTGCTTTCACAAATTCTGTGATGAAGACTAGTTTATCTTTTAAGTCTGTGATGTGTTGTGAACCAGTGCTGTCATAAAACACAATAAGAACAGATTTAAAAAATGAAAACAAGATTCCATAGACACAACAGGACTGCATCAGATTATTACGAATGTTTCCATGTCTGACTCCTGGATGCTGTGCCCCTCTGCCACATGCCGGTAGCAAACAGCTCACAGAGCAGCAGTGTGCTTGAGACCACCCCTGGTGGAGCGCTGCCAGGCACATTAGGTGCCATGGTACTGGCTCTCTTTCCCAAGAGATGATTGTGTGATTTTCTCTTCTGCTTCTAATTACCGTTTAGAATTAGCCTGTGGACTTTCCTCTAATAGACTTCTTTCTTTTAGTACTTTATGAAATGTGTCTCTCTCTTGCCAGGTACTCATTGTTCCAGTACACTGATAATACCCAAGATGGCCAGAGCCAAGAACACAGGGAGAGGTGATAGTGCAGGTCCCCACTATCACTTCAGAGTGTCTCTCACTCCTGTCATACCACACTCATCACTCCCACGTTTACATTGGTTCACAAACATTTTGGGTGCTCTTACATTTTGCAAGACCCAGTGCCAGGTGCTGTGGACAAGGCAGTTAATAACACATGGTTCCTGTCCTCAAGCTGCTTATGCTCTTAAAAGGGGAAGCGTTAGCCAGGTCCTGTTTTAAATGCATATTTAATGCACTACATTTTGAAACTCTCCCAGAAGTGGTATAAAGTAAGTGTTAAATTGCTAATTTTATAGAATTAAAAAAGGAAAAATGTAGATACAAGACTATGCTCATGGCAATATAAATTAGTCTGTACAAAATTCTTGTTAATAATTTTTATAACCTTTAAAAATAATTTGAAACTATTATGTACTAATGTTTTAAATTTTCTTATAGATTACATATTTCCTATGACACGTATCAAGATTTAAGATGACATTTCATTGGGTGTGTCATCTGGATGGAGTTATCCAGACTTGATTCAAAGGTACCAAATATAGACCATCAAGTTTCTCGATTTGTAAACCAAGCCATTTTTGTTAGATACAAGTGAGTATTGTTAAATAAGTCATTCTAGAAGGGACTCTGTGTGGTAAATCTTGTTAATCCAAGATCTGCCTATTATTCTGTGTGTGTGTGTGTGCATGTGTGTGTATGAAAAAAATAGGTATAAAAGACTCATTTTTTTATTTCATATTTAAAAGTGATCCTTCAAAATGGGTGATTTCACTTCTAATTTCTATCTGATATCTTTCAAGCATTTACTCACTAAAAGATAATAATTTATAGCATCCTTTATACAAATAAACTGTATTTATGTAAATGTTTCTTTGACAGTTTAGTGTACTGTAAAATGGCCAAACTTCATTAAATAAATTTTTGCTTAATAAAAATTTTATCATGTGTTAAATGATTTTCTAGTTTTATTGAGCTTTGCTTGTTTTGCATCTTTTATATATCTACAAATGGCAAACTTTCAGATATGCTTGATAAATTAACTTCAGATTCACCCGCGATAGATTATGGATCTTTCTCTAATTCTCAGCTTATAGAAGATACATGAAGGTATTTGATAAGGACCAGAGAGGTTAGGCCTTTGAGAATCGTTTCTGACTAAGGACCAACTCAACTCATTTGGGGGAGGCTCAAGTTTACACTCGCACTTGCATTCTTTTTTTTTTTTCCCCTAAGTACCAGAGAGCAAATCCAGGGCTTTGCACAGGCTAGGCAAGTCCTCTATACCACTGAGCTACATTCTCTGTCCTTGTTGTTGTTGTTGTTTTTTGGTATAGGGGATTGAATCCAGGGTGCTTTACCACTGGGCTATATCCCCAACCCTTTTGATTTTTAATTTTGAAACAGGGTCTTGCTGAGTTGCCCAGGGTCTGGTTAAATTGCCAAGACTGGCCTCCAACTTGGAATCCTACATTGCTGATATTACAGGAATGTGCCACCATACCCAGTTTAGTTTGCTTTCTCTCTTTCTTTCTTTTTTTTTTTTTTTTTATACAGAGTCTTATTCAGTTGCCTAGACTGGCCTTGAAATTGCAATCACCCTACCTCATCCTCTTGTGGAGCTGGATTACAACAAGTGTGAGCCACCAAAACAGGCTGCTCTCAGGATCTTAAAGATGCCTGTCATTCACATTCATTCAAGAGCAATTGCTCTATATATTTTGGTTGTTTAATCTGGAGAAGAAAACCTGAAAACTCTCCCAAGATGTTATGAGATGGGTAGGCAGTAGATTTACATACTTAAATAGTAAAGCTTCACAGATGTAGATAATTGAAAACACCATAGCCAACTTAAATCTTGTCATTTGGGAATTTGTCCTGTATTTTTAAAGGGTTTTGAGTTTCAAAAAGGGTGTGACAGAGCAGGCTTCTGTGGGCTATGAAACACTTGTGTGCATCTCCTCTTAGCTCTGTGTTCAGTGACTTCGTGGTGGTGTGGTAGCTGGACATCAGCTATCCTGGGTATTTCACTGTGAAATTTACAAATGTTACAAATCAGGACCTTCCCCCCACCTTTTTTCTCCTGGAGAGTCAATTGTTAAACATTTATCAGTCCAAAATTGGTTTCAGCTTCAGCCTTTTTACGAATGTGGATAATAATGCATGCTGATCATTTTTGCTTGGTTTTAAAATTGATCCCCCAGACACTTTGGAAAGCCCCCTCTCTGCCTAGTATACTATTCTAGTAATAGGAGATACATAAAGATTAATAGAAAGATGAATGTTTTTGAATAGTCAATATTCTGTGAGTAACCAAAGGGAGAAAATTCTTTGCAGAGGTTAAAATCGGGTAATAAGGTAATGATTTTTGAATTATTATTTCCTTATTGTTGGTGTTATGTGCTCTAGAGTGAGTGACATGCCTATTATATTGGCTATACATTAAATAGCTCACCATAGGTCACACAGTAGGTACTGTTTTTTACATGGCTGTGTTACATCATATATAACATTGCACTTGTATAGCTTATTAATTAGCACATTACTTGTCAACTTAAACAAGGCTATGGATCTGATAATTCTGGTATGATAGCTTTGGCAACGGAAGACTTCTCTGAGTATCTCCAGGAATTGCTTTGACAGACTAGGGAGATGAAAATTCAGCATGCACACAAACTCAGCTGTTGGTGTTTAAATCAAAATAGATTCCATGGAACCAAGTACAATCAACTTATGTTAACAACCATTTGGGGGCTTTAGAAAACAGGCCACTGATCTAGGGGCTCATTTGTTTGAACACAAAATTCAAGTACAACATCTGGAACTTAGTGAACTAGCACAGTTTATCTTTGAACTTTCAGTTGCACCGCTTCCTCTTCTGGCAGTATACACCAGGGTAGAAGGAATGATTTGTCTATAATCAGAGGTTCTCTCCTAATTAGGGTGGTCAGGCCTGCTACTGCCTATCACATTACAAACTAAGGTAAAATTGCTTTGGGAGTGGAAGTCATGAAAGGATGGGTAGTTACAGGTCATGCACCTCTGGATTCCCTTTAACCTTTCTGAGCAACTAATTCCCTTTGCTGTACTGGACTGTCAATCTGAAGAGCAGCCCAGACTTCCTCTGGGTTCCTTTCACCCACACTTTGCTTATCTGTCTGAGTGGCATTTGTCTGATCTTTCCTTTTGCATGTTTTTACTTTTAAGATCTTCTCTTTCTTATGTAAAAAAGGCAATTAGACTCGTATCTGTTTATTTTAAACAAAATGGCTGTTAATTAGTGTGATCAAAAACCCTGCCATTGTAGACTATGGGCTCCACTTTGTAGTTGCTCTAAATTGAGTATGGTTTGGTGCCAGTTGACATGATAACAACTCAAAGTCTGGCTTTTTAAGCATTAATGAACAAACACATTTATGAGGCTTTGTTTTGTCTGGTTTAGATCTATAGGCTCTGAATGCATCAGAGTTCTTATTTTTTTCTTCTTCTGACTAGTGCTGTTGCTTATTAAAAGTGCATAAACTTATTGAAGAACTTTTTGATAATATAACTGATGTGTGAAATCTACACCATTTTCATTTAATTGGTTCATTTGTGGTTTTCTAAGTTGGAGCACAAAGTATATTTACTTATTCCATTAGTGACACATCCTAACATTTTTTATTAAATTATCAATTTATCAGACCTTTAGAAACATCTTAAATTATTAGTCCCTGTCCCCCTCCCCCATTCCCATTTAACATTTACAATTAACAAGCAGATTCTAGGTATTTATTTAATAGAAAACAACTACACAAGCGGGGGTTAGTAGGAGATGATTCAATCTCATACATCTTTAGTGTTTTATAGTGATAATTAATATTCAGAGTAGAGGTGATGGGGGCATTATAATCTTTATTGAAAGATTAGATTATGTTTATTACTTCTAAGGTAGAAAGCCCTGATAAGATATATTAATGTAATTTTTATATGGAGCATTTAGGCAAAGATAAATTTCTAATTAGGTAGTTGGGAAAAATCAAACCAGAATTATATATAATTGACAGAACATCCTGATACTTTAGCATTCTGGCTAAGTGAAGTTTGAAATTTGTAATTTACTTTTCACATTAAAAAAGAAGAGGGTGACGAGAGTGTCAGAGGGCCAATGACCTGGGTGTGTGTCTTTAACACTAAAATAAGACAACTATCTTACCCTCACTTGCAAAATGCCTAGAAACACTTTGGATTTAAGAAATATGATCATCTGTAAAACCACAGTGCAACTTGGTTTTTCTTTTTTCAATATTTATTTTTTTAGTTGTAGCTGGACCAAATACCTTATTTTATTTATTTTTATGTGGTACTGAGGATCGAACCCAGGACCTTGCACATGCTAGGCAAACACTCTACTGCTGAGCCACAATTCTAGCCCTGCAACTTGGTTTCTGATTGACTACACTGAAGAAAAAAAAAATCTTCTTGTTTGTGAATAGTAATGGACCAAAATACCTGTTTCAAGTTATTCAGAGTCAAAAATCTAATAATAACGATAGCTACCATTTGTTAAATATTTACAGTACTCCAGGCAGTCTTCTGTGGTTAATAATTAATGGATTCTAGTATTCATGTGTTTAAATTCCACAGTAACTCTGCCAGCTAGACTTGCGCATGCTCACTTTCAGTGGAGGATACTGAGGCTTGGAGACATTGAGTACCTTGCTGCCGTCACTCACCTGGTAGTTATCGGTGGTGAGCTCTAAACCCAGAGCATTTTGCTTCCAAGTGCTTTCCATGACACTGTTCCTTAAGATTTGTTATAGAGATTGATTTTAAAAAGTACATGTTCCTATTCTGTGAAGAAATTGGGCAACCTGTTTCTTTATGTTTAACTTTTCCAAGTAAAAAGAGAGTTTCAGTCCCCACCCTCACCCCTTCTAGTTCTCTCACCGATTGGAATCCTTTATTAAACACTCTTATGAATGAAAAGCTGTTCTTAATGGATTTAAGTGTTTCAGTGATCTTTATCACTTATCTTGGAAGGTTGCTGCCTTAATCCATCCTCACTGTTAAACATTCTTTCTTGGTATTTAGCCTAAATTTACTTCTCTTGATTATACTCATTATTCCTAGTTACCTCCCTTATTGTATGTGTCAGTAATGATCTATCTTTAGCCAACTGGCCTTGTTTACAGTCCTTCCCGCAAGATTGAGGCTGATGCTGTAATGATGCTTAGAGATGATATAATATAGATGTGGGTAATTTGGCAATCAAATTCAAAGTACATTCTAAACCTAGAATTAGTAGGAAAGTAATAAATGGCACTCAGTGTTGGTTTTCTGCATCATCTGTACTTGGGTTTGCATTTAAAGACATCTGTATTTGATGCTTTAAGATTATTCACATACAGTTACTTTATATGGCTTGTAATATTAGAGTGTACGAGCTTAATGAATAGCTTAAAAGTTTATTAATTATATATACTTTATTTGATATGACACCACTTTGTTTTTATTATTTTGCACTAAATCAGCATCTCATACAGTATAATCTTTGATCATATTTGCTTATTGCTTCCTGCCCCCAAGTCCTTGATTTCCATTTCCTTTTCAGTAGTAATGAGACAAATTATCAAACAAGCTCATTTGAGGAGACTCCAATTGTAATCAGTTAGCCTGATGGAGGAAAGAGTTTTGGTATGAAGCCTTCATCCTCCCTGTGGATACACAGTATAGTAATTTAAAGCTTATTGTAGTTTATTGGGCACTCACCAAGTGAACCTTACAAAGTAAAACCAGATTTCTTCGTTCCTCAGAGAATAGATATCTATTCATAAGTTGTGTGGGTTTGGGGATTTCTGTTTTGTTTTGTTGTTTATCATTCTCATAAAGAGCTAACCTGGGGCATTGCAGAGGGTGGTTCATTTTGTTTTTTTTGTACAGACTTGAAGCTCCAAAGGCTCAAGTTAAATAAAAAGACTCACAAAGTTGTAAATCTAGATGATACGAGTGCAGAAGGGGGAGAAACCCAAATATATAAGCCAGGTAGAGGACCCTGGAATGTGACTCAGTAACCAAAGATGAAAATAATGGAAGGGAAGTTTCAAGAACAAAATTCAAGGTGGAAATAGACATGATGGTGTTCAAATCAGAAACAATTTGTCTCTTTTGAAAATGTCAAAGAATCCCTGAAGGTCAAGAAAATATAAATATGAGGCAAGAAATATGGATATTTTCAAATAAGACATTTAAAAGTTGTCGAGTTTACAATTTATGAAATAAGCATTGAAAGATGAGACACGGCACATGTAAAAACTAATACAAAACTTAAGAAGAGAACTAGAAGTGAACACCTAAAGAACTGCCTTTTGGGGGCTTTTTGATGAAATCCTCTTAACTTGTGAGCATGTGGGGAAGTTCTGGATTCTCTGAGGCCTAGGGTCCATCTTCAGTGTTTCTAATGCTGGTGCTGTAAGCTGGCACTATTCTCTAAGTACTGTTCTTTACACTTTACCTATTGTTTCTGAGCTAATTTTATCCTCATAACGACCTTAGGAGGAAGGAATACCACTGTTGCCTCCCTGTTTTACAGATGCTGTGGCAGACACACAGATTAAATAATTTGCCAAGTTCATACAGCAAGACAAGGGCAGAGAAGGCTTTGACTCTAAGTAACCCTGCAAAGTGCCATGCTATCTTACTCCTTTCCAGAACCTTGGAAGGCCCAGGATGTCTTGTTGCTTTTCTATACTCCTTCTAATCAGTCCAAGTCCTGACAACTCAAGTTTTTTAGTGTCTAGAAAATCTCCTTCCTCATTTCCCAGTGTCACGATCTACCACTCCAGTGCCCTTTTCCTGCAGTGTCACCTCTTTCAAAACCTGCTACTTACTCTTGATGAGATGTCTCTAAATGTATATCTGAGCATATAACACTCTCCATTAAAATTGTCCCAGGATTCTCCATTATATCCAGGATAAAATCCAAACTTGCCAACTGTGATGGAAAAGACCCTGGTGATCTGATCCCAGGCCCATTCCCCTCATTTACCCCAACAAACTTCTGCTCCAGAAAGAGTTCATTGTTTTTGGTTCTCATACATATGATTTTTTTTTTCTCGGCCTCTCTGCATTTTGCACCTGTTGTTTTATCTGCCCACAGTTTCCTTCCTCCTTTCTTGGTCAGGCTAAGTGAGACCCATTCTTAAAGATTCAGCAGAAGCCACACATATTCCAGGAAGTTCTCCCTGATCCTGCAGGAGTGTTCAGTCCCTGCCTCTGTATTCTCATTGTGTTCTGTGCACAGCTTCAGCATAACACAAACACTGAGTTGTGTTCATTGGCTTCTGCCAAAGTGTGCTCTGCTCAAGTGTTGGGCTCATGTGTTCATTGCTGAATCTTTCCTGGCTCTCACAGGGACTGACACAGAGTAGGTGCTCAATCAAAGCTTATTGAATGAAGGGCCAAAAAAAAAAAAAAAAACAAAAGAAAAGAAAAGAAAAAAGAAAAAAAAGTGAATGGATATATCTGATGGTGCTAATACTTTTGTCTTTGGAGTGCTTTCTTTTGGATTGTGGGAAAAAACTGTCAGATATTCTGGAGCAGAGTCTCCTTCTGATTGTGTGTCTTATTACATGGGCAGCTTTAAAATGTATAGTTCCTTGGTCTCCATCATTAAATATTCAAATAAGTTACACATCGCATTTTTGGGGACAGGAGTAGATCTGAGTAACTCTGATGTCTGGCTATGGTGGAGCTTGTCTTCAGAAAGTGTGGTGGGCTAGCTGTCTGCTGTTCGGTGCAGTAGGAAGGTCTTTAGGATGTAATACTGGGTTTTTTAAACCTATGGCCACATTGGACCACAGATGCTACTTCTGCTCTCTGCCAACCAGTGGGCTGCGCCATGGCATCTGGATCCCAGGAAGAAACTCACCAGTGTGTTTTACTAACTTGTGCCTATGTCAGGATCCTTAGAGGATCAAGCTAATGTGTTAAGTAATGAGAATTTCACGAGGGAAGTATTCCAAATGCTCATGTAGAGATTTGTGCTATTGCGATGTGATCTCTTAATTACTATGTGTTCTCTCCCTCCCTCTTTTTCTTACTTCTTTCCTTTCTTTCTCCCTTCCAAGGTATGGAAAAGGTATGGGGAAAAAAAAGATGATGCAAGGCTTAAATACACTTATGTACACAGAAACATTTGCCTGGTGTGTGGTACAGTATTAAATGTGTTATGATGTCTTAGTAGCATTAGTAGAGGAAGGAAGTAACCTAAGAGGATGTTTCCTATCTGTGACAAAGTGTTGTTGCACATGCCTCTGGTCTTCAATAGTTCTTTGTATTGGAGGAACTTGTGAAAACTCTTTGGATCTTTTGTGGAGCTGGTATGGCAGACTAGGAATGATCTGTGTTTCACACTTACCTGTTTTTACCAGAATTCTTGGTCCTATTTGCCAAGTTGATCTGTATCTTAAATTTATTTGGCCCCTGACTGATAAAATTTCATTTTGCTGTTGAATTCTTTGCCTAGGCTTTCCTACACTCTTGTGACAATGATATAGATATGTAAAAAAGAAATACAATTTGAATTTTGCCTGAGTTTAGATCTCCTATATGCCAGTCAGCTGTTTTGTGACTGGGTAGGCTGACTCTCCCTGCTGGCCTTTATGACACACTTGATTGTTAGCACCATGGGGCAAGAACCTAGTCTGTCTTTTCTCACTATTCTGTCTTTAGCATTCCAAACAGAACCTGCATTGCCTGTGCTCAGTGAAATGGTTGATGGAAGGAATAAGTGAAACTGAATTTTCAATATAGTACAGTTTATTTCATAGTTGTGAATAAGAAAATGAAATAATGTGTAAAGACACTTGGAACAATATATGACACACATAAATATTCAGTATTAGGTATTTTTAATAATTCAAAGGCAACACACCATAACCATTAGGAGCAAAGGCACTAAAGTTAGAGAGTTGGTGTTTAATTCTTGCTCTGTCATTTATTAATTGGGTGACTTTGGGTCAGCTGTTCATATTAACTGAACTTCAATTTTTCCCTTTACCTCCCAGAGTTGTTGGGTCCTGAATGAGCTATAAAGCCCACATCACAATTACTCATATGTGGTATTCATTTAATAGCAGATATTATCATATTTATCATCAGCAGCACCATCAACACATCTCTATCAATATCACCACACTACCTGCCACTTTTACTGTCATGCAGCTCCTGCGTTTATAGCAGAACGCTTGCAGAATGCTCTTATCTAACTGTTTGTCCATACAAAGTCAGAAACCATATTTTCTATACACTCCTTATTGCAGGGTTCTCTTTGAAAGAACCTACATTACTAACCCCTTTACTAGCTGTGGGACTTTGACGAGTGATTTAAATTCTTTGTGCCTCAGTTTCTTCATCTTGGGGCTAATAATAGTTTCTGTTGCATGGGTTTTTATTAATACATCTAAAGTGCTTAAAGAGTGCCTGTACTAGGAAGTTATCAAAAACATTAATGCTAGCTAGAAGCAGTATTACTAGTAAAAGATAAAATAGTAGGCACATTTTTAAAACCCTGAGTATTAGTGCCTATGTACTTATATTAACACATCATATAAATACACATAAACAGACATACTTAGGTATATTTTTTATAGTCACTGACTTTTTTCCTCATCATTTCCCAGGGTCCAAATTTCAAATCCCACCACAGGGAGGCCCAAAACTGCAATATGTCTGAATTACCCCTTAATGAATGCATGACTACTAAGTAGGTAACCCCTATTTGCTAACATACTTTTAAACTTAGGAAAATTCAGAATAGTTACTAAGATTTTATTTCTTTAAAAAAGTCAGCAAACACAGAAGCACATTTAAAGAGAAGAATTCCTTTCAGAGGAGTGAATGAGGACAGAAAGGTTTGTGTTTCTTGTCATGTAAGGAAAAAATAGCTGAGAGTATAGATTTCAGTGTTCCAAAATAAAAAATTACGTCTGACCAGGATTGGAAGCTTCAGATCAAAAGGGCAATTTTAGAAAATTGTGGTGAGTGAATGAGAGCACTAGTTTATTGAAGAAATCAATTTGCTATCTTAACCAATGGCACCAGTTCCATCCCTATAATCTCTGAAAATAGATAGGCACTTTGCGGTTCACCAATCCGTAGATCGCATCTGCTTCCTTACACCTGGCAAGCTCACACCCTTTTCAAATAAGATAGTATCGCGGGAGCTTTGTGGGTTTATGAAGCCACAAGTTTATTAGTTAGATAAAATCTCTAAGCGTTTAGAAGTTTAAAACTGTGCTGTCAAACTGTATTTCAGTTATAATGGCAATTTCCAAAGTAAATATGACACAGTAACTTTTAAATCTTGTCATTCTGTTTCCTTGATAGTGTGTGATTTGTGATCATCCCTGGCAGTCCTTCCTGTCTTTGTTTTCAAATTCAGCTGCACATAGAGAGTAGCAATTGAAATACTGAAACATAGAATCTCATGTCAATGAAATACCTCCATTTTTCCCCAAATGCTTCCTTGGATAAAGGTGAGACAGAATTTCTAAAAGGAAAACAAATGGCTTTGGATGTGTATAATGCAGTAGTGAAAGGAGAAGGCAGTCCTGGGGGTAGGGGGTCCTTGGGAGTAGGGGTCTGTCTCACTTAAATTGTCAAAAAGATAGAATACGATAAAAACTTACTGAATTTACTATTAAACTTAGGCTTTTCCTAAGTTTAAATTTCCTAAGTTTAAAGACCTACATAAAACCATTTTTTTTCTCTCCTAACATCCAACTCTTTAGGAATAGGTGCAAATCCTAAGGAGATAACCTAATATGAAGTAATTATTTTGGGAAAGCAAATTTCAGGATGTTCATTTATGTCATTGTATTTTCTAACAAATCTTATATAAAAATTGTTTATTGAGAATTAATTTTCACTAGGAACTACAGGTAAAGAGTTAGGAAAGTTGAAGCCTTTGAGTTAATCCAATGTTTACTATATTACCAAAGTATTTAGTATATTTAGCTATCTTCTTAACATGACAAAAAAATGTTCTCTCTGAAATAACAATGTCTTTTCAATATAATTCTGATGGCATTATGGTGCATATTGCTGGAACCTGTCCAGAGCTCTTCCATATATGTTATATTCTTGCTTTCACAAATAATTCTGTGAGGTGAGAAGGACCAGTAGAATTAGCTTCATTTTGCAGTGGAGGATATTGGCAAGAGAGAGGTAAATAACTAGCCCAAAATGCTATTAATAAATAACATGGTTGGGATTACAGTTGGCAGGACCAGAGCATATTCCATTATATTAAACTGAAGTATAATTTTATGGGATGGTAATATGAAGCAGAATGCTTTTGTGGTTATTATAAACCTTAAAATATGGGTGCTATAAGGAGTAAGATGTCTCAAATAACATCAGGTTGTTATTTTGAACAGCCATCATCACTGCCAGAGTTATTTTGAAAAATTACTAAACATGACACCCAAATCAAAGTAATTAGGAGTACTGAAAAAAATAGTGATAATTTGTGATATATTTTTGGTAAAGGATGCTTGTTAACTTTGGGGAACAAGGTTATTAATGTTTTCACCATTTAAAGGGATGAGTTCTCTCTAGACATGAATTCACTGGTGTGCATTGGAATTTAAAGCAGAGTGGAGTATATGACCTATGATTTTATGCATTTGAGAAAAGACATATCAAATTGTCACCCTTCCATTTCTCTCACATAAAATACAATAGTTGATAACAGTTGGTATCTTTCATATTTCATATTGATATTTGTTGAAATGTTTTCACATTGACAACATCACTAGCAAAATTCAAATCTAATATGTTACTCATAGAAATATGATCTAAATGATTGGTTCAGAGCATGTCAAACGATGTGAAGAATTGTCCTAAGAAACAGCATTTCTTCTTGTTCAGCTCAAATGGTAAATGCAGGATCTATTACTAGGTGAGCCTGGCAGATGTTTATCTTTATTGTTTCTTCTGTAAATGTCCCATCACTTAGTAGAGGACACCCAAACCACAGGACACACATATATAAAATCCTGGGAATTTATGCTCTTATTGGAGAGCAAGTCCCTAATGGTTATTTAATTACAAGGGAAGTGTGTTTGGTCCTATCAGTTTACTTTCTCCAACAAAATAGTGTTTACAAGAGTCACAGTTACCCAAGTTTGGATTACCTATGTGTAACAATAGAATGTCGAAAAACATGAGTTAGGGGCTTCTGGAAGAGTCTGTGTGGGGGAAACTACCAGAAAAGAGCTATTACCACTGCTGCTATCTTGCCATTACAGTTCAGTGCTGCATTCTCAGAACCCTACAATCCTTCTGTTCTTAACACACCCTTACAAAAGGGGGAAATGTATCTCTGATGGAGTGTTCGAGAAAAGAAACCTGAATGGTCAGTTACAACTCCCTACAAATGATTCCTTATGATGTGAAAAGGCTTTTACAGGGAATGGGGAGATTTCTGAACTGAATAAGTCCAAGTAAAAACAATTCTGGAAAACATTGCAGTTTGAACCTAATCCACTTAGCTGAATCTGTCCTTGAGTTGCCCACTTATTTAGCGTTCATTCTTTCAGAAGTTGAGCATCTCTGTTGTTGAGTAGTGGGCAGATGAACTGTGCTGTTCTGCTTACTCGCTAGCAGAAGTCCTTTTTGTTACTTCTGGTGTAAGCTTTTAGAAAGCTACAAAGTACAGTGACAGACACTATCATATTCAATTGGACATGCTTTCTGCAGATTTGTTAAGGATTTACTCTACACTTTTGTAGCATTTAGTTACCATGGAGATGACCTCAGTGGTAAGAGGAACAGCCTTTAGGTTGGACCTCAGATTTTCCTTTCATTTCCATTTAATTTGATTTGACTGCAAAATGTCACTTCCATTGCATTGATTAAGCTTCATTGCTGCCACCGGCACTGTTAGAGAGGTGAAAGGGCAGGCCAGCTGCTGTCATTTTGCACCCCTACCCTTTTCTGATATCAATACAGATAGGCTTTTGAGATGAGAAACTCCTTCACTACATTGATGCAGATGCAATTTTCTCTTGCTCACTTCATGAAATATAATAAAACTGAAATTATGCTCAGAAATCTTTATTCACAAGATTCACTCTATAAGCCTCAATTTTTCTCTACTTTAGTTCTATGCTCTCCTTGTAAGGTATGATATATAATGTATGAAAACTAAAAATTAGTATGCCTTAATGTTTTCCTCTAAAATTTTTTTTCTCTTAGAAAACTCAGCAGTTAGCTACTTTCTTGAAATAGTTCTTTTATGGTTCACATGTATTAGAAATTGCAAGATGATGTTGATATACAACTATGAAGCATTAGCTCTTGCAAATGTGGTTTGGAAGAGCCATCTTCAGGTATTAATCAAGGGAGGATGAAAGTTATATGATGTTGTAAACAAAGTTTTTCTTTGGTAACCTCTACTGCTCTGTCCACTACATTTCTTTATTACCTTCTCTGACTCTTAATGTCTTGAGGGACCAGAATTCATCCATATTTCCTTTTATGTTAATAGTAACAATAATAATAATGCAATTTATAAATTAATTCAACACTAAGATTTGAGAAAATAAACACACTAACTTTTTAGTAGCATAGCAATTACCAAGTAGAGAAGTAAAGGGTTGGGATTAGGGGGAAAAAGAAAGCAGTATTTGCTACATGAGTGTTGGTTTCTTGGTTTTAGAGGTTTTGGCCAGGATCAGATGTGTTGTCTTTTGGGGATTGATATCAGCATTCCATCCAGGACTGCTTTAGATAGTTCGTATTATTTGGGTTAGAAGTCTAAAGTAATGTACATTGGGAGAATATTATTGTACTTAATTTGACAAGTTTTGCTGAGTTAGAATGCTCTAGAATTCCAGTTAATAATGCAATGAAAGTCACAGCATGGCTCCATTTAGTTGTTATTTCTAAATGACATAGAATGTGCATGTGAATCACTTAGATATGTTGCTGAAATGCATGTTTAGATTGATAAGGCCTAGGGTAGGGCCTGAGATTCTGTGTTTCTAACAAGTTGCCAACTGAGGCTGTTGTTGCTGCTTCCTGGGCTCCACTTTGTCAGTAAGGACTTAGGGAGAGTTCTCAATCTTGGCTAAACATTGGAATCTCTTGATGCTATAGTTGGGATCTTGAATGCCCCCCGATGTTCATGTGTTGAAGGCTTGGTCCCCAGCCTGTGGTGCTAGTGAGAGGTGGTAGAACTTTAGGAGTAGGTGCCAATGGGGAGGAAGTTAGTCCCTGGAGGATGGCCTTGAAGGTGATATTGGGACTCTGCCCTCCTTTTTCTCTCCTTTGCTTTCCTAGCCGCCTTGAGGGGAACAACTTTTGTTCTATCACACACCCTAACATGATGTTCTACCTCACCCACAGACTCCAAAGCAAAGGGGCCAACTAACCATGGATCGAAACCTCTGAAACTGTGAGCCCAGATAAAATTTTCCACTTTTTAAGTTGACTTATCTCATCTCAGGTGTCACCCCCCACCCCACCCCCAGTATCAGAAAGCTGATTTAACACATTTGGAAAGATGAAAACCACCTATGTCTGGGTCCCAGTCTACCCTAAAGTTTTGTATTTAATTGAGAGAAATGTGACTGGTATCAGCATTTTGTCAGCTCTCTTGAGGATCTCAGAATGCTATGATGGATTAGAGAATGAATCCATAAAGATGGAGGGGAAAAATAGCCAAAGATGATAATTTTATCAATAAAACTCAGCTCAGTGTTTTTATTTTGCTATCTTCCTGGAATTTTTCAAGAATATAGTGAACCAAATATGGAAATAAAAACCAATTCATCATTCCACTCATTAATAGCAAATATTAGTTCACTAATTGAACATTTAATGATATTATCTTTAGCACTTTCTGCTTTTAAAAATAATGTGGGACAGGGTGCCAGAATAGCAAATAAGACCCAAAATCTTGAAGTATCATCCAGTCCTGCAGAATCAGACTCACCATTTTATTAATATATTCAGGTGATATGCACAATGCAAATAGAGCTTGGGACATACTTACACTAGAAAAGGTGTTTTTGAACATTGGAATTTACACCCAAGTAAACTCAAATTGACTTGGGTGTCCTGTATTCTAGCTCAAAACACTAGGAAAGAATTAATTTAATCAAAAATAAAAATACAATGTAGTATTATGAATTTATATAATACTTTCAATATCTTACCTATTATATTACCTCTTCTTCTTATGTCTTTAATATCCACTGATTTTTAACCTAAACTAAAATAAGAACTGCTAATAGCCCTTAAGATATCATGTTGTTTATTAAAAATAAATAAGATACTTTTGTTCTTTGCAAGGATGAGAGACAACTCTATCACTTTTAGGGCAATAATCAGCTTATGTGAAATTTCTTTTACATTTTTTTCTTAAATTTATTTATTTAGAAAGTTGTCATATATTTTTAAATCCTTGAATTTATGGAGTCTAGAAGCTGTCTTGTTATAACTCAAGTGTGACAATTGGTGCTCATAAAACTATAAATTACCAGAATTGGCCTGAAAGAGAATTATCCAAAGGCTTATCTGACTATGAAAACATAGTCCCACAAGGCTGGCAATGTTATGTCTATATACCCAAATAAGAAATGCTAATCTTTTAAAAAAATTACTTAGATTAACTAAAATGTCAAAGTGTAGCATTGGTTAAAGCAACACCCATTGTTGTAAGCTCACATGTCACTCTGCCTCCTGCTGACTGGTCTCCAACAAACCACAGACATCTAAAAACAAGTTATGAAAGTTTAGTCACAAAAATTAATTTTCAGGTTAAGGTAAAAAATACACCATTGACATTATGAGATTTTTCTTTTAACGGTCTCCCCTTTTGGAGTCTTTGTCACACCTCTGGTACTCTATTAAGACAACGACATTCTTATGCTGGTATTGAATACAGTGATTTGCGCTTTAAAATGGAGTGTTGAGAACTCTATTTGGAATGTGTTGCTGTATATAAGATCGAGCTTTAATAGTGTTATATTTCAATCTATAAATAACTTTTGCTTCCTATTTGACATTAAAACAATGTATGGCATTTGGCAAAAAGTAAACTGCCAAATGATTTCTTAAGTGCCCAGTTAAGGGATGTCATTGTAAATTTTTTATACTGGCTAAACCACTGTAAAAGTGTGTCTTAGGTTTACTAATCCTTCTAAATAAATGATTTATTTGGGCACTATGAAATCATAAATGTTAATCACATTCTGAAAAAGTGTGGCATTGTTGATTTTTATTTATAGTGAGGCAAGTTAACGGGTATATTATGTAGCGAAGCTGTATTTAATTAGTGAGAATCAGGAAGGTAAATGATAATGAAGCTCTCCCATGTGCAAACATGATGAGGAAAGAGTGTTTCTTTGTAGTCCCAGTGAGTCACGGAGGCTTTGTTGTCAGAGCCCACATGACCTAACTGAAACAGAGTTCCTTCATTTGTTAAATGAAGATAGGAATATTGTCTTTGTTGAGTTCTAGTGAAGAATAAATAAGCTAACGTTTAAAGATCCTGGCCCAGTACCAAAAGATATTTAGAAAAAATTTAGTTTCTACCTGTTGTGGTTTGGATCTTGAATGTCCCCCAAAGTCCATGTGTTGAAGCCTTGGTCCTCAGTCTGTGGTACTGTTGGGAGGCGATGGAACCTTTAAGAGGTGGGGCCTAGTTAGAGGAAGTGTGGGTGTGTCTTGAAGACAATATAAGAACCCTGACCCCCTTTGCTTTGTTTCCTGTCTGTGATGAGGTGAGCAGCTTTGCTCCTTGCCATGGTGTCCTGCCTCACTACAGTCACAAGAGCAACAGAACCACCTGACCATGGACTGAAATCATGAGCCCGAATAAATATCTCCTTATTGGTTGTTTGTCTGGTAATTTGTCACAGTAATGAAAAACTGACTCACATGTCACCTCCACCACTCTGATTCCTTAACTCCCTCAAATCCACACCCACCATTCTCCTTCCTTAGTAGAGTTTCAAGAAATATATGTGGGAAAAGAGGAACCATTAACTGTTAATTAGCCAGATTTAAACTCAATTGTGATTTTGTTATATTTAAGCAAAGTCCCATGAAATAAACAATTGCCAAATAAATAAATAAGAACACCCATCTGTAAAACTATGGACAGAGGGTTTGTTCTTGGGACAAACCAGGCATTTCATTCTGTGGAAATTATTGAATTGTTCTTGGCTGAAGTATTTTTCTACTTTGACAAAAGAAAAGTCACTAATTGTTTTGCATTGCCTTCTATTCTTTGTATTGTCTCCTTTCAGCAGTGTTCTGAGGTGCTGAAAAGGTTGGGAGTGCTCTGAGGATTAACACCCATGGGACCTGGGAATAAAGGCCCCAGGACCAGGTAGAGGGCAGAATTGGTCTGAGATGTAACCACAATCAGTCAATATTGTGGGGGCAGGTGCTTTAGGGCTGCCTGGTCTTTCCAAGAGGCAAGACTGCTGGACCTCTTTGCCCCTGCCTCCCCACATCCTTCATAGAACAGCCCTTAGATGCTGCCATCCTTCCAAGAGAGACATACCACCAGGTAAGGCAAGAATCCTGCTCCTGTTGGGGAAAGTTCTAGGGAGTATTCACTTGCATTTAGCAGCAGTCAGCACTCCTGGCAACTAAATGAGTGTCTCATTCTGGAGGGGAATCCAGGTGGCATAACACAATCAGTATTGCCAGAGGTTAGTTTTATTTACTAGCATCTCAGGGTCACAGGCTCAATCGGATACCAGTCTCTGGATGTTGTCATTTTCAGAGATGTCTTGGGGAAATGCTGAACTTCAGAATCTCTCGGTGTACTTGGGGATGTGTTATTTTGAGAATGGGCCCCATGAATGCATTTTCTGAACTGACATTAGAAAATTCTCTCATGTGAAGTCTGAGCTGAACTTTGCAGGACGAACTTTTTGGTGCTATTTTTAAGGGATCTCTCTCACGCATCTCTCCAAGGGCGTCTTTCAGGAAGCATCTTTTTATTAGCTGATTATCTGTCAAAATTTAGGATAGCCCTTTAGGGCTTGGGATCCTGCATGAAGGTATTTTATGTTAATTGATTCAAAGGGGGCTAAATGGATGAGACCATGAAAAATATAAAGATAACTTTATCCAGTATCTAAAGATTTTCAGTGTATTTAGATACCAGTGGATTCTTGCTGTGGTTGTATTCAGAGGGATAAATGATGTGCGTGCCTCTGTATCCCCTTATTTGGCCTGGTATAGAATATCAAACAGCATATGATCTTTATTTGAAGCCAGGAAAAAAAAGTGAGAGCGATTTTTATTTGTGTCAGATTTTAGATGTCTTAATATTCTTTCCCGTCTAATTTTGCAGAAAGTGATAATAGAGTTCTTGTCAAATTAGAGGCTGCAGACTTTTAACCTATGTGGTGAAAAAACATTAGTTATTATTATCATAAAAATAATTCAAGTAAAAATTTAGTTATAATGCCATTATGTTGAAGGGTGCATTCCAAGTATATAATTTTGCTCATTATAAATATTTAAAATGCAGATGAGCATGGCAGCAACTCCAGAGGCCACAGAAGGAGGATTGCAAGTTCAAGGCTAGCCTCAGCAACTTAGTGAGACCCTGTCTCATAACAAAAAATGAAAAGGACTGAGGATGTAGCTCAGTGGTAGAACGCCCCTTGGGTTCAATCCCCAGTACTCAAATAAATAAAATATATGAATAATCTTTTTCTGCTTAAATGGAAGTGAAATACCAATTGCTAATTGGAAAAATCAGTATGAGAATGATGTCCATAAACATTTGGGTGTCTCTTCTACTATAGAATGCAAATTATTTATTAAAATACTGTAACCAGCCACATTTTTTTTTTAAATCTGTGAGGCAGAGACCAAATTCAGTAGTATCAAGAGTGAGGGATAAAAGTGAGGTAAGAAAGAAACAAGTAAAAAATTCATGGTGCACAATTTTATGGGAAAAGGTGAGACTTCTGATCTGTGATGAACCAGTAGTTGAATTTGTTTGATGTGTCTCCTGAAAAATCACTTGGTTGAGTGGAATTGCTAAATGGGAAAATGATGCTGGATCAATTCTTAGAAATTTCAGACCTTTATTGAAAACTCATGACAATTTCAATTCTTTCCTCATTAGACTTTCCAAATAGTGGTAGACAGAGCACAGTTTTTCAATAGTTCAAGTTTATGCATGGAATACCAAAGCAGGTACATTTGGGGTGTGAAAGGGCATTCTCAGCCAAATTAATAAAATGAAAATGAACGAGAAAACAAAGGGCATAACTGGAGAGGAGTTAACATTGCTTTTAGCAGTACTGTCAAAGGGGGTCACAGATAATTAGATTAATTTGACTACCCTATGGTTTCATTTGGAGAAATGTAATGTGGCAACTCTTTTGCTCTTGGATATCTATAACATACAAGAAAATGGAAACACTCGGCCTTCCAAAATGGAAGAGCTATTATGTCATGCTGAATCAGAGGTAGATGCTGATGGAGTATCAACACCTGATGCTACTCTGGTAAAGCAGTCCTTGGTATTGCAAGCAAAAGTCACAGAAGATTGGCTCATGTTTTGCCTTCTAAGCTTGTTACCAGTTGGTTTCCTTTACTTGGCAATCATGTCCATTTGCCAGAAATTGGCTATTTCCTACCTGCTGGATGTAGCAGTGATTTCCTGGCATGAATGTGCTCAGATCACACCAGCCAGAGAGTTATTTCAAACCCTCATTCTTCTTAGAACAATTACTAACCATGAGTGTCTGAATCTGCATATTATAGAAGAAATATAAAGCCTAGAACCTGAGAGGCTTTTCTGAATGGGCCCTAGTCTATAAGTATTACTAAGTATAATTTAAAGATAGTATAAAAAGAATAAATAGAATAGTGCCGTGCTTAGTTTAGGTATTGTACCTAATACATGATTAACTTATAAACCCACATCTTAATGCTGCTTTGAGTAGATTGCTTTCATGTGTGGAGAATAACCACTTAAGCATGCACTTTTGCTTAACTTCTTAAGATATCAGTTAGATTATTTTATTAGTTATTTCAAATCATAGTGGCCTCTTTTTTGAAAGAAAAAAACATTCCAGCACTTAGCTCTGCTTTTCTGAACTCGCAGGCATTTATGGTTATCTAATTACTTTAACCACATGTTTCCTGAATGTGGTTGTCCACCAGTAGTTTTAACCACAAATGCAGAGCTCTAATTTCTACTCTTTTATAGATTTTTCTGAATTAGGTCCACTGCTATTATCAGGGGAGAGTTAATGTAAATCTGGAGTAAATATTTTAAAAAATATATGAAGAGGGTATTTTAAATACAAAGGAAAATAAATTTAACATCCTTCTGAAACATGTCTAGTAAGGATTTTAAGTTTTTAAGACTTTCTATTTAATTACTTTGCATTGAAGCCAGCTGGTTTGCTAACTTTCATGACCTTATATTCCCTGAATGTTCTCATAAATCAAAGGAAGAATATGCTCAATTCTAACATTAGTTCTGGAGAAAATTCCATATTTGAAAACAAAAGAAAGAAAGGTAGAATCGAGGTTGCCTTGGGAATTTTGAGGTCCTTGGTAAGGTTAATTGGGAGGGCATAAATTCCTTTATCCTCAGATTTTTCTTTTCCTTTCTCTTCTCTCCCCCTAAGCATTTTTGCCCTCTAACCCATCAATTTCTCTTGCAGCTTGAGCCTTCACACTTCAACATTGAACCTGGAGATATAGATATATTCTAACAGGTAGGGAGATGGCCTTGATGATCTCTGTAAATTCCTTTAAGTGCTTTATTTTAAATTCCAATGATTTCATAGAAATTCTAGGGTGAATGGCCCCCTGAGTTCATTAGTCTAGGCTTCTCCATGTACGAATACCCTCTACCCTTTAGGAGTTGGCTTTAGAGGCCAGTCCTGGGGGACCCATTCCCACTCTAAATTTCATGAGCAACTGTAGACCACCTCAGTGATGAAGTGGAGGAAAAGGGGTGCACATTAGATTAGAGGATTTTTTTAGATAACTTTTAATTTTCCATTATGATGTAGGTTTTTAAATGCATAAATCATTGCATTGGCGAGTCACTCTTTCTAAATAGATGGTGTTAAATATCTAGGTATGGGGGTGATTCTGGTGGATAAGAATTGAACCCAGTCAGAATCCATTGAGATCCAGAAATTCAATGAGCATTAATTGAGGACTTCTAAGGAACTGCAAGTTTTAATGCCCCAGAGGACCAAGGCCAATGACAAACCTATTAGTTGCACCTTACACAGGGCTATGGGGATAGTGTGGGGCCTGAAACACTAACCTTGTGCTGTCCAACTGGAAGGTGTGTGGGCTGCTTTGTTTGCAAACCCTTAAGATTTCATGATAAATTCTAGACCTTGTGTGAGATTCACAAGTAAATACCTAAGACTCCTGATCTCACTAAGGTACAAAATTAATACAAATTGTTATTCTAATGGCACCTATCATTTACTGAGTGCTAGCAAGGTCCCAGACACCCTAGCATCTTTAATCCTTATACTGATCCTCTGCAGTAGTCATATTCAACTCTAAATCAAACATGGGAATATGGAGGGAAATATAATTTCTGTAATAAATGTTGGAGCCCAGGTTACAATTCAAGTCTGATGACTAGCTAACTTCTAAAATCTATGTTTTTTAACCACTAATCAGGTATATTTTGGCTTATCTTACCTGAGTTGTTTATGTATATCTGTGTTTTTGAAAAGATGATTGAGGATTTTGTGGTCAAATATTAGAAAACAAGTAGATTTGCATTATAAAAAGTTAAACCCTGCATCTTACTTATTACGGGACTTTTTCAAAGACTGTAATATTGTGCCCTGTGAAGCTTCAAAAGTGGGTATATTTTTCAGTGTTTCTCAAGGTAATGTGAGCTTCACAAATTACCTCAAGTGCTTGTGATCTAAGAAACTTTGAGAAACTCTCATTTGTAATATTCAGCTTCCTGGTGACATGTGTGGTTGTGAAGGAGCATTGTTGTGGATGCACATGATACATAATAATTTTGCAATCAGAGTGTCTCAAAGGAAAGATAGTATTTGTGACTGGGCCTTTAAAAGAGGATAGCATTTCACAGATGATGAGATTCACACAGATGATGCTGGAGGTTAGAGAAAACTCCAGAAGAAATTATTTCACAGAGCAACAACAAGGGTCAGCATGGTGAATGTAGGATTGGGAGGTGATTGTATTTTGATGCCTACGATGTGTTAACTTACTTGTTAATATTTTAGAATATTGGTCCTAGTTCCCCAATTTGTGAAGATCACATTAAAGAAGATTTCACATCATATGCCAAAGATGTCATCTTGGCTCATGTTAAGATGATCAACTTATTGAACAAATACTGACTCTCTGTTGTATTCCAGGCTCTGTTTTGGGTTCTGAGGCTACAGCTATGAATAAGCTGCACAAGGTTCCTGTTCTCAGAAAACTCAGACAAGCAACACAAACATAAGCAATACCAACCAGGAAAATGTCAGGTACAGAATGTTAAAATAGGCTAAAGTGATGAAGAGTGCCCTTTTGGCCATTTTAGAATAACAAGGCATTTGAAGATCGTGGTGAAAACATTAGGATGAAGGAACAGCTGGAGCCAGATCCCTGAGGGAAAGGCAAACCCGAGGTTATGGAGGGACACAGAGGAGGCTCATGTGGTTGGAGTCCTGGCAAGCAAGAGACTGGTAAGGAGGGCTCAGAGAAGTTGAAAAGAACCAGAATACAGTAAGGGACTGGAATTCTTTTCCTGAATGCTATGGTTAGGTTTTGGAGGTTTGTGTGTTGTGTAATCCCCCCTCCAGCTGCTTTGTGGATCATTAATTAAAAGGAAAAGAGCAGAAGCAGAAGGGCCAGTTAGAGTGACTACAGAAGTTTGAAAGTCTGAGTTTTGATGAGCAGTGGTGGTTGTGCCGGTGAGAAATGGACATTTAATCAAACAGAATGTGCTAATGAAATGGGTATGGAGGTAGAGGAAAGGACATTGGGTGCCATTTGGTGGTGGTTCTTGAGCTTGAAGATTGAGGGAGGTCCAAGTTTGGGTGGAAAATCAGAAGATTTGGAGGATGCATATGAAGTTTGAATGGCTATTAGACATGCAGGTGGAGAGCTGAGAAAGCAATTGGACGGGGGGTCTTGAACTTGAGAGAGGGGCTGAGCTGATAGTACTGGGACAAATTATTCCACATGATTTTATTAGTAGATTTGAGAGGGTTCACGTGTTGTTAAAATACATTTCAGAAAAGCAAGATAATCAGTAAATAAAAGTTAATAATGAAAAGTGAAAAGTGAATGTAGTCTAGAGTGTGGAAGTGCAACGTGGATTTGGGGCATACCCAGTTTTCTCTTGTCATTTACTAAGTGCTGGTGGAGAAGCAGGGAAGTTTGAAGTTTTAGTACTTTAAGCCTAATAATTCAAATACCCTTCTTCCCATCACCTTCCTGGTCAAGGTGTCCAGGCGGGGCCTGCCTGCTCATTATCAGAAAGGCTCCTTGTTGCCTCCCAGGACAGCTGATTTCAGATTTATTACAAGCTCTTTCTTGACTTCATTAGAAATTTTCCAGAGGTAGTTTGCTCTTCATTTTTACCAAATACTACAGATATTCAGGACAAAACTCCATTCCTCATTCTTTATAATAATCCCTCACATTTTGAGATAGTTATAGTGTCTTTTATGTTTTCTACATGAGCATAGCTAGAACTTTTATTTGCTACTCATATGACATGACATTAAACTCTCTGTGCATTCTGTTTCCAGAACATTCCTTTGCTTCCTCCTCCAAGTGTAGCAGTGTGTGTGTGTGTGTGTGTGTGTGTGTGTGGTAGTGGGCATGGTACCCAAGGCACTGTACTATGGAGCTACATTCTCAGAATTTTCTATATTTTATTTTGAGACAGAGTCCTACTAAATTCTGAAGTTGGCCTGACACTTGCAATCCTCTTGCATCAATCCCCTGAGTCACTGGGTTTGTAGATGTGTCCCACCATGGTGGGCCAAGCAGCAGGCCTCTGCAGCTGAGAAAGCCCAGTTAGTTCTAGAAGCTAATCACAGCAGGGAATGCCTGCTGGTGTCAGCTCCAAGGGTCACCAGCAAAGCCCAGGTCTTCTCCACTACCATTGAGAGGCATCTGCAGCTCTCAGGGTTGCAGCTCAAAATGGGGGTCGTGCATTCCAGTGTTTCGACAGACCCCAGCATCTCGCTGCCAACTTCTTTCTGGGTTCTTGTCTCACAAATCTGAAGAATGAAATTCACTGGGCAACAGAAGGCAAGATTGAAAGGAGTAGAACTTTTTCAAGTGCAAAGAATAGAAACAGAATCCTCACAGGTGTAAGAGGGGACCCCCATAGGTGTTGCTACTTGCGTGTACTAGTCTATGGTTTTATATAGCACTCAAAAATTTATATAGCACTCAGGCCAATACTATTGGTCCAAATTTCTGCTAATTGGGATTTGGAAAAGTACCAATGACTATTGGTTAGTCTTGAAATCCCATTCAAGGCTGTACTACTTCAGTTTTCCAGCTTCTCTGGGTAAAGCGGGAGGTCGAGGTCTTCAGAACGTGGATGCGGGGGCAGGGTTTGGTGCTATGTGGAGCCAGTGTCTGCACTGGGCCTGAGTTGAGCTGCTTTGGCCCTGGCTTGACACCTCAGAACTGCACTGACATGGCAGGCTTCACACAGCCACAGCCTGTATTCTTCATCTGTGCTCCATGTTACCCGGGCCACCACTTTGCCACTCCAGGACAAGGGCATGGCTTCAATATTACTATTAGTATGTTTGACACAATTAATGAACCAATGTTTGTGCACAACTGTTAATCAAATATTATATTTGTTCTGATTTCTTTAGCCCTCTCCCATGTGCTTTTTCTCATCCAGGATCCCTCTTGGGTTACCATATTGCATTTAGTTGTCATGTCTCATTAGTCTCATCCAAATTGTGGTAGTTTCTCGGGTTTTCCTAGTTCTCTATGACTTTGGCAGTTAGGTATTTTGAAGAATGTCCTTGGTTCATGTTTTTCTTGTGATTGTATCAGGGTTTTGGGGAGGAAGATCACAAAGGTGAAATTCCATTCTCATCCAGTTATAATTTACAGGGCTCTCACCTGATGACACATTATTGATGACACTAATCTTCATCACCTGGCCAGGTTTCTCCACATGAAGCTACTGTGTTCTCCTTTCCTTTGAAAGAGCAGTCCAGGCTCCAGAGCTGTGGAATTAACTGCACCTGCTTGAGGGGGGAATATCTACACCAATTATTTAGATCCTATACAGAAATTGTCTCTTCTGCCCCATTTATTTTTCTCCCAGTTATTTATTTATATAAGTATGGACTCATGGGTATTTATTTGATGCTTCAGATTATAATCCAATAGTATGATATTGTTCACAGTACCCACTTTGGCTAACGGGGACTATTTCAGGTCAACTCTGTGCCTCTTTGACATTCCCCTGTCATTAAATTTTATCCTGTGCTTTTGAATCTGTGATGCAACTAACTCAGAAATCTTTCATCTTAACACTGTGCTTGTTTTGTAAAAGATAGGTCTTATGTTTATCCTTATTACATTTCTTCTCTTTTGAGTCTCCATAACTGGCATCTCTTACCTAGACAGTGATCACCACTTACCTGGTGTCTGAGCTTCCATTCTAACCACCTGCCTTGTAGTCAGTTTCTGTATTCCTGCCCAAGTGTCTCCTATACAGATCAGTTATGCCATTCTTCCCTGTATCAGTGCATAAAGCACCACATGATCTGACTCTTGCTTACCTCTCTGTCTCATCTCTTAGGCTTTATATTCCCTGATTGGTATATTTTAATTATATGGTTTTCATTCCTTGGAAGCACCAAGCTTCTCACATGGGTCCTTTCTAACATTGGGCTTCTCTGACAGGAAAGTTCTTCCTTTATACCTTCAAATAGCTGGGTTTTGTTTTTTTTATGTTCAGATCTTCACTCAAATGACACTTTGTTGAGAAAGTCTTTTCTTTCCAGCCAATCAAGAGTAGGCTAAGTCTTTTCTATCAAATCACCATGTCTTATTTTCTCTGTAGCTGTTATCCTATGAGACATTAATAATTTGTTAATTATTTGTTTGCCTGCTTCTCTCCCCATTAGGATATCCCATTTCGCTTGTTCATAGATGTATCTGCTATAAATAAGTACCTTTTCAATTGCTGGAACATAGGACATGCTCAATAAATATTTATTACATGTTGGTTGCTATAGGCCCAGTGATATCTTCTGAGTAACACTTTTCTCTGGGGATTCTATAATCTGTTGGCCCTCATGTTATGATACCTTTGTGAATTCATGTTATTGTCTTTTATAGGAATATAATGTGTAGTAATTCTTCAGACAGTGTGTTCTGCCTGCTGGGGTAAATTTCTTCCCTAGAAAATAAAGCCAACCCTAATTCCATCAACACTTGCTTGTATCCTGTAAGTAAGTCCAGTGCCTTCCCTGTATCCCCTGCCATTGCCAATCACCAGGTCATGCTGAGTTAAAGGCAGAACTTAAGACACCAAATTTTTCCTTCAGACTACTATCAGTTAAGGTAGCAGATCTCTCTTGATATGGTTGTTCAATATTTTTTTTTAAGAGAGAGTGAGAGAGGAGAGAGAGAGAATTTTTAATATTTATTTTTCAGTTCTTGGCGGACACAACATCTTTGTTTGTATGTGGTGCTGAGGATCGAACCCGGGCCGCACGCATGCCAGGCGAGCGCGCTACCACTTGAGCCACATCTCCAGCCCTGGTTGTTCAATATTTTATACCCTCACCTATTTATATTTTTATCCAGCCTATATTCTGTCTAGATCACAAGAAGATCAGTCTGATGTCAATATCTTAAAGCACAGAAATAGTGTATTTGATATATTTCTTGCATTAGTTTAATGCATTCTCACTCCTTATGATCTCTATTTTCTGGTCTTAGTGTTAAAAAGTCATCTCTTTAATCATACATTATAGAGTATTTCTTTGGATCTATATGACATGTAATAGTCTTGTCACAAAATTTACATTTTCCCCTTTTACCACCATTTTTACACTCTTTGGACTCATACATAACTACATAATTAAAAAGCAAGTGAGCTTTTCTAGCAGACTTGATATTTTAACTTGTCAAGGAGCATGCAATTATATATGTGTGATAGTGGGCAGATTTGGCCATCACATAGCTTACATGAGCCACACAGCACTTTATAGTCACCATAAAATCACTAATTGACTACTCTTCACTTGATTGGTTTAACATTTTAACTAACTTACAAAATAAGCACTTCATAAATGTATTTGTGACTTGCTTCAAGTTATGTGAATTTCCTTAGAAACTAGCATTAGTCCATGATTCTACCAATTCCAGTAGAATCAGTTACTCTGCTTCTGTCTCAGTTCTTTCAGACAGTTCAAAACCTTTCATTTGGTATTTATTCTTACTGTCATGTTGTTTGGGTCAACTTTTTTTGGAGACATATACTGCATTTCCAATAATTGCATCTCTGAGTTTTGTATGTCCTTGGGAACACTACCTGTCAGGGATCTGGGGTGCAGGATGGGCAGATGGAGAGGTTGAATTGAAATAGTTACAGTACAGGCCTCAGACAATCCTACTGGGAATTCTGGTCTTGGGATGGCCCTGACTAGGTGTCCTGGATCAAGGTGGGGGTTGTCCTTTGTATCTCCCCATTTAATGGTCATAAGATATTTGCTGTCCCCAGGGTGTAGTGTAGCCTTGGACAAGGCAGTTCCCTACAGCCCAGCCAGTGCCTAGGGAGGGGCTCAGTTGTGAGCTATTATCAGAGGGGTGTTGCTGGCAGCTGGGGCAGTGAGTGCTTTATTACCATGGAGAGCACATGACAGCATCTCCTACAGATGAATTCAATCAGACTTCAGGTTCCATTCTTAACTTCCTACTAATGATGAGTGTCTTTGCATTCACCAGGGCATCATTACACCCAGTTTCTTGCCCAAGGTCCTGCATCTACCCTGACTATCTACTTATGGGATCGCACACACATCCAGGGGCTGACACCTACCTGAGTGCTTAATAGTTTCTTCTATTCAGACATTTAAGTGTACCTGTAAGTATCTTAACTAAGACCTTAACAATAAGGTTTTGCAGATCCCCATTCTTCCTTCAAAATAGAATGATTCCCTCATCTTTCATCCTGTAAGAATGTGGGGAAGGATTTAGAATTAAAGTATAAAATGTGTTTAGGGAACTTTAAAATATCAACAACACCTGTTCCAAAAACCAGATCACCCCCTCCCTTCTTTCCACATCTACCTCCTTGGTAAACACCAGTTTCAAGACTACAATTTTTAAGACAAGGAATATAAGTTCAGTGGTAGATCAGGTCTAGCTTGTAAAACCCTGGATTCCATCTCCAGCACCAAATTAATGAATTAATTCTATAAGTTTCTAGTAGTGTCTTAAACTTTTGACTATTAGCATTTAGTGGAATAATAAATAAGGATTTACTGATCAAATCTTTTATTCACATGTTACCAAAAAATCATTGCATTTTTCTTTGCATCCATTATATGAAGTATACTATTGAATTGGTGTTGGAAAGCAGGCAGCTTTCCTTGTTCTTTCAAAACAGGTTTTCCTGCAAAGGAAATGCAAGTCTCAACCTGCTACATTGATCATGCACTATAACATCTGATTTGAGTCAATACTGATTATTGCACAATGTGGCCTGCCAGGAGATATTATCCTTCCTACAGCTAACCAGCCTCAGTGCTTCCTTATCAAACATCTCTCAAAGGGTGACAACTCATTCTCCTCTGGCATCTTACATGTGTGGAACAAAACAGATACTTGACTGATGTCAATAGTGCCTGAACCATTTTTCTTTGTAGGGACCTAGTGTATGTAAACAAGTAAATAGTCTCTTTAAGATATGGGAGAATTAAGAGGGCGTGGATGCAAAAACTTTACATTAATTTGCTGGTACCATGGGTTCAATCAGTTATTTTCAACAAGGGATGATGGCCATCCCTGAATTTGTGAGGCATCCTTAGGTGTTCATGGAAAGAAGATGAAGTCAAAGTAAACATATTTTAGTATTCTCATTTTTATCTTTACTTTCTGGGCATGTCCTATTGCTGTACCTGGGTTTTGAAACTTTAAAATGTTTTTGAATAGGTTCCATAACCTTAAGAAATTATACATTGTAACAACTTTTGGAAAGAAAGGGTTAGCATGTGTCATACCATGTTTAATTCTTCCATGGCTTCCCACCTCCTTCAGACTAAAAGCTAATGGCCTTCTCCCAGTCTGTTCTGCTCCCTGAGTGGCTCTTTAACTCATTGTGAATTGCCTTATCTCTTTCTTGCTCTTCACCAACCACATTGACTTTCTTGGTACTTGTCTAACATGCTGATCCTCCCATCCCAGGATATTTACATTTTTTTTCTCTTCACCATCCCTATATTGGTTTGTTGGGGCTTCCATGACAAAATATAGCAGATGGAGCAACTTTAACAACAAAGAATTATTTCATCACAGTTTTGTAGTATGAAAGTACAAGTCGAAGATGTCATCAGGTTTGGTATCTTCTGAGACCTCTCTTCTTGGCTTGCAGGTGGCCGTCTTCTCCCCAGGACCTCTGAATTGCATCTTTCATCATACTCTTCTGCAACATAAACAATGCTTCCTTATATCCCATAATGCTGATCAAATCTGACCTTCAAATTAATGTTTCCTCTTACAACTTTGAGACAGCTGATCCTCCTCCCAACCCTGTAACAATCTACCTCTTTGCTTGATTTTCCTCCTTTTGTGGACAACCTTCTAATATACCATTATTTATTATGTTCTTTGTCTTTTCACTAGAATATAATGGTTACACACACACACACACACACACACACACACACACATACATATATAGTTTTGCATCAACTATCTCAGGAATTCCTTATACCTAAGTAATGCCTCCAAAGTAAATGTTTGCTGAATGAGAAGTACAAATAAGATAAAAGTGTTTAATGTGTATGGGAATTAACCTAACAAGACATCAAATCTAGACTGCACTCTGAGTTAGTATTGCAGTCTAGCAATAGAAAAAAATTTTGTCTTTTACAATCTCAGTAACTCAGATCATTTTTCATAAGTACCTTTAAACACGTACCTATAGAGTATTTAACCATTTTCTCTTGGCTGCTTTTCTTTTACATCTTGCTTCGCCTGTTGCTGCTCACAGTCCAATTTTTCACACCTTGTTTAGACTTTTGTGTTTATTGTTACTCTACTGTTTTAAGTTTCCTACCTCCTTAAATCCACAAAGCACTTCAAGAAAGGATTTCCATGTATTATATTTTGTTCAGAAAGTCTTATCTCAGGCAGACATATTTGCCCATTTTCTTTTTTTATTTTAAAAAAGTTTTATAATCATTACACATGCAGAGTGCTGTTCCAACAGACTGGCTTAGTATCTCTCCATGAAACCACACACAATAAAAGTTTCCAAAAAAAAGTTAACAATGCATAAAATGCTGATATAGTGCTTTAGAACACTTAATTATTTCTTTTTTCCCTCTATTGTTTATCATTGTTTTGTCAACTTTCCATATCACTACCCACAATGCTTCGAGTTCAGTTTTCTTTGAACATTCCTTTCCTCTGAACTTACCATGAACTTGTGCTGTAGTATGCAGCCACGGAATGCCACAGCCACTTTATAAAGGGGGAAAAAACCAACACTGGTTGTAAAAGGTGCTAGAAGCAAGTTCAGATAATGTAAAATAGTTAAAACACTTTTCAATTGCTGTTTTAGGCTGCAGTGTGATGCTTGCTTTAAAAGAAGGTCAGTGTAGTAATTTGTACATACTTGGAGAGAGTCAGGAATTAAGTTTGTGTAGGGAGGAGGAAAAAAAAGGAATTATGTTTTACAAGATTAGGTGGATTGTAGGAGGAGAAGGATTTCTTAAATACCATATGTGATCTGAGAGAGGATGAGGCCCATTACCACAAATGCAGAGTAGGATGATGTAGAGGATTATTTGCATTTGCAGAAGGATAGCAGGAAGGATTTTTTTCATTTCTGATTATTTCTCTGTATAGAGTATTCTAGTAGGAAATTATTGTTCCTTCTGAGCAAAGTGTCAATGAGAGGGACTTTGGGCTGGGGAAATGAATCGTAGGTTCTCATCCTACTCTTTTAGTAGATAAAAGTATAAGAATATCCTGCCATAATAATTACCAAACTGAGCCAGGCACAGTGGCATATGGCTGTAATTCCTGCCATTTGAGAAGCTGAGGTAGGAGGATCACAAGTTGGAGGCCAGCCTCAGCAATTTATTGAGCCGATATCTCAAAATAAAAAAAAATAAAAATAAAAATGATTGGGCCTATAGATGTGATAATGCCCCTGGATTCAATTCCCAGTACCCAAAACAAAACAAAACAAAACAAACAAACAAAAAAGCTTGACTTGAACCTCAGGTGATTATTTGGCAAAAGGGGATGTGCTTGAACCCTGATAGTAGGATGTGATCCAAGTCATAGCAAAGTTATGTTTTCATAAAAAAAATGGATTTTTCACATTTTCCTTATATAGTACTCCCCTCCTACCTTGGGAGATTTGTTTCATGATATCCAGGGAATGCCTGAAACAGCAGATAATACAAACCCTTTGTGTACTGATTTTTCCTCTACTGTGTGTGTCTTTGTGTGTATGTGTGTATAAAATATATGTAACATATATGTATATCTATGATAAAGTTTAATTTTTAAATCAGACACAGTAAGAGAGCAACAATAACTTGCCATGGATCTTAGCAATCTCAGCCTATGAGTAATTTTTTCAAGAACTTCCACCTTTTCACTTAAAGGAAACACTTCAGGGCTTTTGGCATATCCAAATTGCCAGCATTACTTCTTTTGTTCTTTGGGCTCATTATGAAGTAAAATAAGAGTTGCTTGAATACAAGCACCATGATACCTCAGCCATTGCTTTAATTACCTAGTTGGCTATTAAATAACTAGCATGTGGGTAGTGTATATAGCATGGATACACTGAACAAAGACTGATTAATGTCCCAGGCAGGACAATGTGGGACTGTGTGAAATTTCATCATATTGGTCCAAAGAGCAAGCAATTTGAAACTTACAAATTGTTTATTTTTGGAACTTTTTGTTAAATATTTTCAGACTACATTTGAAAATACCAAAACTACATTTGAAAAAACCAAAACTACATTTGAAAAAACCAAAACTACATTTAAAAAACCAAAACTGTAGAAAATAAAACTACAGATAAGGGGAGACCACTGCATGATATGTTAAATTTGACTTACCCGGTGGCATTAGAGCTGCAGGAAGCTATAAAGGACCAAGAATATAATGTGGGTCAAAACATGTGTTTAGGCTATGCTAGGAGCCTGAAAAATCTCATTTGTTCATTTTATGTCCTTTTCCTCCCACTCACCTTGAGAGAGCATGTGAGGAATGAGGAGGAACAATTGTCATGGTTTGGTGAAGACCATGATAATAAAATGAAGAGAATTAAAGAGTGTCCAGTTATTTCTCTTGTTTCCACTGCCACTCAAATGTAATGGTGCATCTAATGGGGTGGAAGGGACCTGGGTCAGGTTGTCATATGCATCCTGGTGTTTGGAAGTTGCAGGTTTGGGACCTGACCTAAGTTTGCAGAGGTCATCAAGCAAGAGACTATGATGAGAAGACCTCAAAAGTGTGATGAGAAGCCACATTTTGACAACCATTGCAGAAGGACAGAGCTAGGATCTCTTGGAGATCATATGTGGGTCTTGTAGAAGAAATTGGATTACAACCCTTTCTACTGCCTCCCTTCCCTATTCCTACCTGCCACACTAAAGAATTTCCCCTCAGGAAGAAGAACACCTCAGCAGGAAGAGACTGGAGTTGACTTAGAAGTCAAAGGGGTCCGGTGACCACAATCTGCAAGACTATACAAGATGAATCTCTGAGGGACTTATAGAAGCACACACCTCAAGAAGAGCCACTGCAGGGACATTGGTCACTTCAGGATGTAACCGTTCCAGCCAAGGAAGAAAGATCTGTTTTATCTTCTTTCCTTATCCCCATTTTTCACTTACTTGGCCGTTAAATTTTTGACTCAGAATTATACTGACTAAAATTTCCAATCAAGATGTTTATTTCTTTAGGAGAGGTTTTTTTAAGTAAAGGCAGTATGTGTCATGCACTATGCACATATGTATTTCCTAATCTTAAGAGAATTGTCTACCAATGAGATTTCTCTTTTTAAATGCAGTTTCAGCCTTCTCTCCTTCCAAATTGACAGTTGCGTAGATAATTTCTAGGCCTGTAGTCATAGTTTATGATGTAGTATTCTACTTCCGCTTGAGTGAATGAGATGAAAAGGAGATTGAATTGGGAAGACTGGGGCAGGAATCATCACACATAGGGGAGTCTCCTCAGGTAGATGGATAGTAAATCAGATAACTACATTTTACTCGATGTGATCTTCTCATTTAGTAATTGAGTTGCATAATTTTAGTTCTTGATTATAAAACAATTGTTTTTTCTCATTTGCTTCTTAGGAAACATTTATTGAACCAGGTACTAAGTGCAAGTCATTGTGCTAGACATTTATCTTTCTTGTTCTCCAGAAATGTGTAATCTACTAGAAGAGAGAAATTTCATTTCTGCAATTACTACAATAGTTAGAAGCATGTGATTATTGAATTAGTGAGAAATCTTTCATTGCAAATTATAGAGACCCAATGAGTCACTTTGCTTTTGACCTCTCCTGAATGTCTCCTTTCCCAGGAGTCAATCTGAGTCTGTTCGCATTCTATATGTTCTTTTCTGGTTAGTCCCATTCCTTTATGGCATTCATGACCACCTGTCTGTTCTCGTCTACACCAATGGCCCTATCAGAGTTCTAATTCGCGTTCACTCAAATTCTATGATCCATGAAGATCACACATTGAACACTGCTCAAATAATATTTTTAATCTAATCTATTTTTACCATTTATCACCAATTCTAACTTTTAGTTCAAATCTTTCCAACACTTAACAAAGCTCAGGTAGATACCAAAGAAGCCTGCTACATTTTCAAGGTTAGGCTTACAAAAAGAAACTTAGTTCCCACTGCTGTAATTTTGCCCCTCAGTTTTCTCAGCATAGTTTACAGTTAAAACTTCAGATAATTCAAAATAATTACCACACAGTTACCTTCAATCAAGTGTCTCATCTGAGCACTCTACAGCGCCCAACCCAAGATGAACATAGTTTACCCTTAATCAAGTAAGTGCTCTTATCAAGTTAACACCCATCATTTTCATCAAAAGGAATATCACTTATTGACTGCTTCCAAAAGCATGTTTCACAGGTCTATTTAGCATTACTGTTTCTTTAGTCAAACTGACAACAATTTTAGAAATTTTTTAAAGTATTTTTTTATTTGTTAATGGAGATTTATTTATTTTCAGTGCTGAGAATCGAACCCTGTGCCTCATACATACTAGGTAAGTGCTCTACCACTGAGCCACAACCCCAGCTCCATTTTAGAAATTCTGAAAATAATTGGCACAGAAATTTTTGTCCACTGTGGCCAACTTCATTGTCATTTATTTTTGTGAATATAAGTCGTAAGCATCATTTCTACACCTGAGAAAACTGTCTCTTCCATTTTCAGCCCTCCCTTATTTACACAGCAAGTCATAAAATCATATCGGACATTTAATGTCTGATCTTTTATTACTAAGATTCTGCCCTCTTATCGTTTGGTTTTAGTTTTTCTTAATTTTTGAAACATATAAAATAAAATTTTTTTATAAAATATATGATCATTGTATAAGATTTAGAAAAGGTGAGCCAAAAAGCAAATAAAACCTTTCTTACAAATAGCCACTGTTAAATGCATCTAGACTATCCAAGATTTATTTAAGAATATAAATAACCCCCTTCTTTTAAAGAAAATAATAATCATAGTACATTTCTCCTCTATAAATATTATGCATATTCCTGGATCTCATACAACTTATTGGAGTTTTCAACTACTTCAAAAAATTATTACTAGGAGTACTGTCCTAACATCAGAATTGCCATAAAATATAAGGGTTCTCATATCCTATTACTTTTGGATACTAATAATAGCAGCTAACATTTATTTGGGCTTCTCTTGCCATAGGAATTGGGCTGGGTGCTTTACAAACATTGATTCCTCACACACATCATGAGCTTACAAGCAATATCCATCTATCAAGAACCTGAGGCACAGAGATTTCCTATTTTGACTAGACTTGTATCTCTGCTAAGTGGTAGAACCCACATTCTAGTCCTGTTTTGGGGGCTCCACTCTACTAAAAACCACAATGCAGGACAGAGGACATTTGGAATACATAAACTGAAGTGTTATGCTGAGTGCACTTGCTTGCTCAGTGTCCTCAATCTGCCAATCTTTGGGATTCCTAAGATGGAGTAGCATTGTCCTGTGACTACAAGGAAACCTTAAACCAAGTGGAAAGAGTGGAATAATTTCCTCCTGATGATTCAGAGATAAGTGGTGAGGTTCTGTTAGGAAATCTTTATAAGGGGTTTGTTCTCTTTCTTCTCTCTTGTTTACTGTTACCAAAAGCCATATTCCTTGCTGACTAATTTTCAAGAGGTGCCATTATCATCAAGAAATGTATTATGCACTACCAAGTTACATAGTTCTTGTCTCTTTATCCAGGCTTTCATAGAATCTTTGATTTTTACTAATCAATTAAGGACGTGTGCTCCTTTATTGGTTACCAAGTGATGTATAGAACTTGCAAAAGAAGTGTGATCAATGGGTGTAAAGTTTGTAATGTGAGATATGAAAGTTCTGGAGATTTCTGTAATATGCCACTGATGGTTCACAATATGGTATTGTGCATTTTAAAATATGCTGAGGATAAATGTCATGTTAAGTAGTTCTTACCAAAAATCAAAACACCACAGAAGAACACAAGGACATTTTTGGAAGTGACAGATATGTAGATTTTCTTGATTGTGATAATGATATCATGGGTCTATGCGTATGTCCAAACTCATCATGATTTATGTATCAAAAATGCATAATTTTTTCATAGAATTATACCTAAAAGAAGGGATGTAGAAAGTGATGGGATTTTAGGCCATCAGTGGACTGTTTACTAGATATTAGCAATAGAATTGTCTCTCATATTTCATGGTTCTCAAGGTTGTTTCTGGGATAGAAAGCACATAAGCCTCCTACTGGGGTCCGAGTTTGAACCCCAGTTATACTGTTAAGTAGGTCTATGATCTTGGGTTTATTATGTAACCTCTTAGCCTCAGTCTTACCTTTGGAGGTACATAGATGGATGTCTACTGGCTGGTCTTCAAAGAACAACCAATGAATATAAAGTCTTAAAAACCAGAACAGCCCCTGGTGTAGATGGGAGCACCTTTTGGCCATCTGTCCTATAATAAAACCATGTTTCAGTTATACTCCAATATGAAAAATGGTAATAGGATCATAAATTTTTTCAAGAATCAGAGACCTCAGATATAGTTCAGTTCAACTTTCCAATTCTAGCGATGAGTAGATTTGAAGTTTAGACTATGAGGTGAACTAATGGCAGAAGTAAGGCCCTACCAGCTTGCTCATTAGCAGTGAATTACTACTTGTGGTTGACAAAAGAGAGAAAATTTACATAGTTTGATTTTGGGAATGGTCCTTGAAAATAAGTTATTTAACAGATCAACCTCTGTAAACTAAATGGAAAGTTATTCCTGGAAAAGTAGTTGCTCATATATAAACAATAAAAATTTAAAAATTAGAAGATGATTTCTTAGCTTCTAGGACTAGGATCTTTGTGATGAATCACATTGTTGTCCTCAGAAGAAGACCATAACTGTGTGCATGTGGTATTTTTCATCCTGCTTTATGTCAAAGTGGGTTTTCTTTTTAATTGTACTGATGCTTTTCAGTTGAATGAATTTTACATATTACACATTGATTAACATCACACACATACCTTTAGAATCTCCTTAAACACTTGTTTTTGAAGAGGTACTTTCTAGTCTAATAATAAAAGTGAGGCTTTACCTCTTTTCATGACTGTATTCTGGAAATTTTATTGTCCTCTGGAGAGAGACTCTAGAAGCCTTGCCAGTCAGCAAACACCCGAGATTTAACATCATGAATGATTTGATGACTTTGACATCTTGCAAAACTCATACTAGGTTTTCTCTTCAGAAGTATTATATAGGTTCCCCACTTTCAATTCTTTAGCTTTTAGCTCAGGTTTCAAATAAGAGTATTGGTGTGTACTTAAATTGCACCTCTAAGATTTCCAAAAGTGATTTAAGAGTGATGATAATGTAAGTTTTAGAGTAAAACACATGGTTAAAAACTGTTAATGTGTTTGGATTTGGGGAAAAACATTGAATTTTCTGAAAAAAAAATTCACATTTAGTATTTGTTAATTTGATTACTAGTAATTTTGGTTTCAATTGCTGTACCTGTGGAACAGATACCAATGCCAAGGCAAGTGATCCTTTAGAGCATGGATGGATGTCCTATTGCCATACCTGTCACTTTAATTAAGTTGTCTTTTGTCACATTGTGAACATACACATGGAACTTGTTGGATTGGATGCTTCTTATGATCCTTTAACATTTTAAAATTTTTTTAATCAAATAAAAATAGATATACAGACAGAATCATATTTGTATGTTTATCTGCCATAGACATTGAGTGGAATATATTGTACAATCTAAACAAAATGCCTTTTTATAAAGACTCCAGTTTTAAATTGTAGGTCTTTGTGCTCAAGAAACATGTAAAAAATACATACGTTTCCCCCCAGGAAAATAGCTTGGTCAGAAAGCAACACACTAAATAAATAATCAGTTGTAATTTCCTTTATCAAGGCTTTTCTTGTATTAATCTTCTCCACCCCATCCTCACTTGGGAAATATTGTTGAAATCAACTAATTTTTATCATTAAGTAATGAGCACTTAATAAGTGCCATGGATTTTTTTTTTAGTACTAAAAATAAGTACCATTAATTGACCGTTCACCACATGGCAAGTATTCTTCCAGTAACTTTACATTCACTAGCTCAATTGTTCTTCACAACCACATGAATAAGGCCAGGTAGGCTATTTGTCTTGTCGAAGGTCACACAGCTAATAAGTGGTGGAGTGGATATTTTAACACTGGTTGTCTGGCTTCACATCTCTCACCTCCCATACTATTAACTGGTACACTGCCCTGCTTTGACGAAGCAAACTGCTTTTAGAATGATGGTGTTCATACTTATAAGGCCTATAACACAAGGAGCAAAATAGCTTTTTAAAGAGTTTCAATGACTTGTCAATTTTTTCCTAGGCCAGTTGATTCTTGCAATGAAAGTGCTGCTCTCTCTTCCTGTTATGTCTTGTTGGCACTTTGATTTTAAAAATGAACTTGAAGCTTGGTAAAAGCAGAAGAGTTTGTATCTTTTGAAATTTGGAGTAGAAGAGCTATTATAAGAATTTAAACTTTCCCCAGTTGTTCAGATGGGTCAGGAAGGCCAGTCCTAGATGTCCTTTTAAAGTCAGATTTTTTTTTTTTTTTTTGCCTCTTCTGATAATAGTTGTCAGTAAAATGAACAGTGGGTTTGTTCAGATGTATAATATGAAGAGTCACCGTAAATAGTTAACATGGTCAGATGTTTCTCCTCTTATTAAAGCCAAAAGACTCATTTTAAACTTCCCAAAAAGAAATCTGGATATAGTGTGGTACTTGGAAGGATTTTTAGCACACACCTCTGATGTTTGTTTTTCAGTCTGTGTCCAAAATCTCTACAGTCAGCAACAAAAGTCCTGAAAAATCAATATTTAGGTTCTGCGACTTCTGAATAGGGGTGTAAGGGCAGAGTTTTCTGCCTTTTTAATTTGCCCCCTGATGTTTTCTAGCTTTCTTGCCCTAGTCTTTCCTGAGATAGGAAAAGGAGGAAAGTTTTATCAACCCCCACTGGATAATCCCACCATTGTGGATTTGTGCCTGTTAGTCTTTTACTGTTACACACATTCACACCTCATATATTTTGCTCTAAAAGCAGAACATCTGAGATGATTCTGTGGTAGAAAAAGATCTCAAAGAGATGGAAGATGGATTTAATGTTTCCATTTTTAGATAATGCTGTAAATAGAATGGCAGCTGTCCTCAGATGCATAGCAGATATATAGTACATATGCTGAATAGAAACAGATAAAAGATTGCACTCAATTAATCCTCAGGAAAAGTAGCATTTTAGCCATGGATTCAGCCATCTAATTTTTAACCACAGTGCATTTATTCTACAACCTCATGGGATATAATCCCATGCTTTGAAGGTGACTCGGGAAGAGAGAAATTTGCTATTATCCACAACTGAGTTTAAAGCAACCTGTAATATTTTAGATAAGTGTGTCCCCTTTAATCCTGTAAGCAATTCAAATCTACAAAAATTTTTGGAACACTTATTATCTGTGAGGTGCCCTTCTTGGTGATGTGGGGAGAATAAGTCATGGTTATTTGAAAGAATTATTTCTTTTATAGAAAAGGCAAAAGCAGGAAGCAAGGTAAAACGTGGTATTTGCAGTAAGTGAGGTCTGGCAGATGTCTAGCTCAGTAGCAGCTGAACATTTATAAAATCTGTGTTTTAGGTGCTTTGCTGGCAGTACTGTGGATAACAATTTTAGTCAAACCTAGTCCAACAGAACCTTTCCTCAAGAGATATGGCTTATAAACTACCAATTGGATTTAATAAATTTAATACGTAGTTTAAAAGTTCTGGCATAACAGAGGAAGAGAAAATGAACTCCCCTGGAGGGTGGTTTGTCATGGTGCAAGGTTTTCCGGAAGAAGTAATGAGTGATGAGGGTTTTGAGGCATGAATAAGAGTTTACTTGATTAGTGATGGAAGGGGTAAACACAATAAAAGGAGATGAGGGCATCCCAGAGAGAACATCACACCTAGAGATAAGAAGGCATGAGACTTTGTAGTGTACTGGTGAATCTAAGTAGCCTGAGATCACCCTTGTCCTGTACATTTTCTGTGCATTAAGGAAGGATATCTGGACCATTTAGCAGAGATGATGTTCATCAACTCCAGACCAAAAACCAAGTAATTTGATGGTAGATTTTGTTTTAATGACAGCACCTGATAGGCTTTGTCTTGAAGATGGACATGGCTTTGAGTCCTGACTCTGGAGCTGGTTGCCTTGTGTTCTTGAGCCATATGCTAAACTTCTCAGAGTTTAGCTTCTTCAGGAGTCAGAGTGGGTTCTGATAAAGCATCACATTGATACCTAGTGTGTAACAATGATTTTAGTGATTGCTCTTTCGCTTTTTTCAGTGGGCCTTCTTGTGGTAGTATTCCTCCCTGAGGAATAAGACTTCCTTGAACTTGATCACTGTGGTCATGAAGCCTGGATTTGAAGTGATGAGGGAGGGTGAACTGAAGGAGCTCTGGAAAGGGAGTTTGGAGACCTGAATTCTAATCCTACCTTAGCCACATACTGAGCTCCATGATCTTGACTAAAAGTATGCCCTGCGAGCTCATTCTCTGAAAGATATGGGCTAAATGTCTATCTGACTCATGTCCTTGTTACTATGCATAGTTTCTCAGGAGCAGCCCTGTGGCTTGAGAGAGAGAAACCATACAATTTTATTCCAGTAAAAGGCTTACTAAATCAGAAATTTTATTTTACATTTTCTTCTGGCAGGGTTGGGGGGAGGAATAGTGTACAGCACCTAAACTCATCTTAAAGAATGGTGGTTTCCCAACTTGTGTAAAAAATGACAAAGCACAGAGTAAGTATCCCTTAACATTTATTTAACATGCGGATTGCCTTGACATCTCATTCAAAGACCAGGAGCAGAAAGGATAGAGTGTGGTCTGGTGGCCAGACAGTGCAATATGAGATTATGGTTAGGTGGCTCTTAGGAGCAGAATGCTTGTTGAGATTCTGTGGGTCAGAGCATTTTGAAAATGCCAGTCAATCATGTTGGTGACTGATGAAATTCACATCCTGAGCAGACTTAGTTGGTGTGGGGTAAGGAACCTAGTGCTTCTCCAGATGGTTGCATCCGTGAATGAGTATTCATTCATGAAGCATAAAGGGCCCCACACCCTGAAAGAATGGCGATCAGTAGGGTCACAGTGGAGCAGTGTCACCTCCAGACTTTAGACCATAGCCCTTTGATGTTATTTCCTTCTGACAAAATCTAACTGCTCTCTTCACCGTACATTAATTTGATATCATTTTGGAGTGATAACCTGTACAGCTCTGCAGTCTCTCAATGTTGACACTTCTCTCTCTCCCTGCTATTTCCTTGCTTTGTTTCTACCGTTAATCTGGTAACCAGCCACTTATCATACTGATTATCTTGTAATTGAAACTGTAAAAGCCCATGGCAGGTAAACCTATGGCAGGCAGATGGTCTCCCCAGCATGTCAGCTGTCTCAGAAGTTTTTTTTTTTTTTTTTTTTTTTAAGTACTACAATGTGGTCTGAGCACAGGGTGGGGGGTGGGGGGAGGACAAAAAACAACAACCCACGAAGAGAAGAATGGAGAGCATACAATTTGAAATTTAACAGAATGTATTTGCTAACACCTTCAAAGTTGCCTTAAGACCAAAATTCATTATGGAAGCATCTTTTGTGGAGCATGAAGTGAAAGAGGAGGAGGGACACTGTAGTGTTGGGAGGAGCATGGGGGTTGTTACAACAGATTTTCAGGGGCTGTGCTTGGAAGTTTGGTCTTTTGGTGGACTTATTTTGGGGGGGATGGTGGGAGAGGCAGAAATGCCCTCAAGCTATTGGTTGCTTTCACTTGTTCTCAGCAGCCTGAGGGGAAAAGTGCTTGTTTAAACACTAGTATACTCTCTAAAAACTAACAATTATGGCAAGGTTTTTCAAAAAGAAAATTACATTAAAGATGAATGAGGTTATATTGAAATAATTATGTTTTAAGGTGTGTAACATTAAAAGATATTGAATAGAATATCGACTGTTTTGTGGAAATAGCAATAATGAGATTCCTGTCACCTAATCTTACAATAATTGGGTTATTACTATGCAAATGAAGGTATTAGTTTAAAAAAAAGTAAGGGAGCAAGACAGATCCTTGAGGCAGTCCTTTATCTATTCTTAGAGCTGTGCTGTCAATTCTCCTTAGCAGAAGATCCTTGCCTAAACAATTTGGAGATGCTCATTTTATTATTTGCCCCTGGAATTGTGCTATAATATTTCTTAGCTGCCACAGCAGATTGGTGGTTGGAGGTTTTATATATTTTTTTGCTTTATGTAGAACCCAAAGGACTAATTAAGTCATACAATTATTGCCCACTGTCATTTTTAAAAAATGGAATGGAGTGAATTTTCCTGCCAAAAGAGGCATGCTCCAGTCCTTATCTCCAGGTCCCACACAGCTCCATCATTGCTGAGCAGTGTCAGGTGGTGACCATGTGTCTCAGAAGCCAACAGGTCATTTTGGGCTAGCAGACCTCCTAGGACACCTTTGTGAGCAAGGAAGTGATTTCATTAATCCTCAGTTGTCCTCAAATCAATAGTCCATACGTCGCTGTCACCATCATGTCTGTTTTGGATCCTGTGGCACCCATCACATGGAGAGAAATAGGAGGGACAATTGCCATTTAGTTCACGACCCAAGTAAATACCTGTGTGTTGAGCAGGGAACGAGATTTCAAGCTGTTGTCTGCTGAGGCTCTGGGTAAGAGACGATTGTGTTTCCTGGGAGGGCTGAGTTCTGCATACCACTTGCTAGATGAAATACTGTGTAGATATGGAATGATAGGGAATTTTACTTTACATGTTCTCCAGTATTCCTTCAGAGACAGCATCAAAAACAGTTGTAGCCTGAGCCTTACTGAAATCTCACAATGGAGTTTTTATAGTTTCCGTACTCTTTGATAGTATATTCTAGATTAATCAGAGCCAAGTCTATTTGAGGAAATCACAAAAGACAAATTTCATTTACCAAGTACTTTTGGTTCCAAGGATTAAGAGGTCAAGAAAATATAAGCCTTATCAGTTTATTTCAGAATCAGTTGAAGCTTGAGAGACTTTATAAATGTCATGGCAACTGCTCTTTACCTTGTGTCCTTCTGTCATTCTTAAGGTGGAACTAGGCATGGAGCAGCTACTATACTGCCATTCTATTTGGTATCTTAAAAATAAGATATTATATTATAAAATATAAGAATGAATTTGTGGGGTTTTTCTTGATATTAGGTATGATTTATCAAATATAGATGACATTTTCTAAGTATTTACAATCTTGAAAATGTCAATTCTGATTTTTTACATATTAATAATACAACTAATTTCATTGGCTTCAAAAAGGCATAACTTTTATTAGATATTTGTGGAAATAAGTTTTGGAAACATGCAAGACCAACACAACATTAAAGTTAGAATATAAGTTGTGATACTGTTTTAAACAGCCCTAAGATTTTACTGAAAATCTGTTGTGGGATTAGGTGATCCTGAAGGTCAACTCTGCTGTCAGACTCTGATATTAGGCATCTCCATCTTGATACCAGCTTTGGTGGCCTTGCAGGAGAAGGCTGCAGAGTTGAGCACCAGCAATTGAGTGCTTTATTCCAGAAGTGGTGAATGTCCCTGTGCCCACTTCATCACTAAAACCTTTCATAATTGTATCCTAATTTCTTGGGGCCAATAAGTGTAGAGGCACTCTCAATATTGATCAATATTAGTAATATTGATCATACCCAGTATTGATTCATTCTACTTAGAATGCCTTTGAAATGTGAGACACCACTCATATGATGTGTGGGTGAAGCTATAGCAAGGAGTGTGATGAATGGCTTTCCTTAAGAACAATGAGCATCTCACCCCCATCATTGATGTGCCCATTCGTCTAGACTTCCACAGACCTTGCTGTTCTTGGGTTTTATGGAACGGGTTTTACCTTGACGAAGGTCACTGTGCAGTCAACCTTTACAGATGGGATTATGGTGAGCTTTTAAGTTGCAGCTGTGACCAACCTGCAATAATGACAGTCATTGCAGAAAAATGTCCTTTGTCCAGGTTTGATGAGGATTGATGACATTAAATACAGCCCAAAGTTTCCCAGGTTGGAAAACTGTTGATTTGTGAAAGAAGGAAACATTAGAATAAGCATATCTTCTACTCATTCCTGTTGGTTCTGTAAATAAAAGGAGCACACTTTTAATACAGTGATTGTTCCGTTATCTTTTTAAACAAACCAGAATATTTACAGCTCATAGGGGTTTAGCAATAGTAATACAAGATTATGTCTTATGTACATGTGTTGGGTAGCACACTGAAAGACCGCAGGAGTGTGTTTGACCCGAAACATGGGAATATTTTTCCTTTAGATAGGACAGCATCAGAACTGTGTCCCCAAGAAAGAGTATAAAACCTACCAGAAGTGGTACCAGGCAAGCCAAGAAAGGATGGCACTAAAATTCTTCCCATTTAAATAGTGTGAGAGCTTCATTCTTAATATATGGAAACTACTGACAAGGGATATCATTTGTTTGGATTCTGTTAGAATTTACAATCAAGAAACTATTTTTAATTGATAATAACAAATGGATTGCTGATGCACAGGTGAATAGCATATCATTCTATTTTATAGTGTTTCATTTTTAATTTTCCTTTATATTGCAAATTAAAATTAAAGCACTAAAGACTCATACAAAAAAACAAAACAAAACAAAAACAAACTCCCAAACCAATGATTTATCATTAAGATGATAAATCTTAATTTATCATTAAGATGAACCATCTTGTGGGCCTGGGGCTATAAGTCAGTGATAGAGTGCTTGCCTAGCATGTGTGAGGCCTTGGGTTTGATCTTCAGCACCACATAAAAATAAATAAAATAAAGGCATTGTGTCCAATACCTTTAAATTTTTTTTAAAAGGAACTATCTTGTAACCACCACTTAGGTCAAAAGAATTTGCAAACAATTGCAGAATCTCCTCCATCTATTCCATCCTATTCATAGCCACAACTATGTCTCTGGAAGTAATCATCTGAACTTTCAAAGAAATCAGTTCCCTTGCATTTCATGTTTTATCATGTAATTATGCATCTATCTGTAGACACTATAATTAATTTTGCCTATTAAAAGTTCTTTAAAGTTCTTGAAGTAGCTTTAGATGTGTATATCTCCCTCCATTTCTTTCTTTTGCTTACCATATTTGTATGTGGAAGAATCTGGGTAGTTTATGAGAATTTCCCTCATTGTGGGTTTTGTTGATTGCATGGTTACGGTACAGTTTAATATGTTCCTCTATCCTTTGTATTTTCTGAAGAGAGCAACTGGCTCCAGAGACTTGATCAGACAGGGCTGATCCGTCTGCAGAATTTTAAGAGGTGCTGTGATTTTTCATCAGGAGAAACATCATGTTTGGTTATCATTTCTTTTTGATGTTAACAACCACTGATGTTCAATGCTCAGACCCATTAGGCCTTTGGGATAGTAATGTGGATATAGCTTGCTCATATCATCTTGTTTTTCATTGATTAACTATAGTAATTTTGTGCAATCATATTTCCAACTACTATTTGGGTACCAAGTTGCACAGTTCATATAGAAAAGCCAAACTAAATATTTGATTATACCTTCTTATTTACTCCATTCTCAAGATAATGGATCAGTTTCTAGGCATACTCAGAAAGTAACTTAATAGTCATTAAATATCATTGTGCATTTGTGAATTTAGGCATATTTGATGCAATTCTTATCCTTTGAAGCTCAAATTATCTCATCGCTTGCCAAGGGAAACCTCCTCAAGTTGGTTCCTGCATACTTTGTTACAACTGTACTTGTCTTTGATAGCTTCGTTTTTATTGGGTACATCAAGAAGTTTTTTGAAAATCTCATCTTGTGCATAACCTGCCCCATCCATTTCTCCACGAATCCCCGTGTGTTTTGTGCAGTAGGTATGTTCATTGGTACTAGCTTGCTCAGTATTTACCGTCCTAACTAGAGATATTGTATATAATCAAAGTTTTTAATGCCAGTGCTCAAGTATTAATTTTGGACTGTCAAACTCCTTTTCAAAACCAATGCATTTCAAATTGTCCTGGTATATGTGAAGAAAGACTGTCCAAAGTTTTCCTAATCCTTTCAGAGAACCACACTTAAAGCATGGAAAGCTGTCATCCTCTATCTACCATAACGTATACACTTAAAATATTTCAGGTCTTAGTATTTCTTTCACTTAATACTATGGCAAAGCTGCTTTTCATAACTTATATTTATCTTTGACTTTCTTTGGACTACTGGTGATCATATCTTCTGCAAGTCACTATCTCTGTAGCATCTTGTCCATAGAGCTCGCCTTGTAATTTTTAGTGTGACATTGGTTTGTTGTTTCTGATATTTCAGTTTGGTACATATTGCCTCAGCTTGATGATTTACAATGTTTATGTGCTACAGGGATTCCCTCAGCAGTTATCAATGATATTATATTACTTTTATATACATGTATATATTCTATTGTTAAATATTTACAAATTATTTTTGAAAAAAATAAAGGAGTAAATACCAGCACAATTATCCTCATTTTACAAAGTGAATATGGCCCAAATCAGAGTTAAATGGTTCCTTGCATTCTGTAAGAGTGATATTTAGTGATGAAGTATAGAAAATTTTATTATCTGTAACATTTGCTTGTTCACAAATCCCTTTGGAGGCTGGTCCTAATCTATAAGGCACTCTTTTCACTAATGTGACCAGAAAGGCCTGGTGTGGTGGCACACACATGTAATCCCAGCTACTTTTGGAGGCTGAAGCAGGAAGATTGCAAATTTGAGGCTAGCCTGGGTAAGCCTCACACTCATCTCAGTTTCATACTGATACTGTCTCAATATGAAAAAGGGGTGGGGCTATAACTCAGGGGTAGAGTGCTTGCCTATCATGTATAATATACTGGGTTCAATCCCCAGTATGGTAAGGAAAAAAAAAAGTGTGACCAGGGAGTGAAATACCCCTACTCTTAGCTGTTGTGGTCGGGGAGGGAAGTCATGTTGAAGTTGTGGGGTCCAATGTTTCTTTTCATGAGAACCTTGATGGTGCTATAATTTTGGCAGCTCTAATTTGACAAGAATGCCTGGGCTTTCTGAGCTGAGTGATTCTGACAGCTATTCCATCTTTTCAGAGGATGGCATTTAATTATCTCAAGTTGATCATGTAGACTAGTGCTTTCAGATATGCATAGATCTTTCATCTCACCTGTTAACCTGTCCTGATGCTCACTTTTTGGCATCTCCTGGAAACTAAGACTAATCAGAGAACCATGATGAAATTAGGTATATTATTGCAAATGACAGGTATACTGACTCAGTAGGGAAATTTAAGGAAAAAAATAAGGGGTGTTTTGAAAATAAGAGTCCAACTACATTTAACAGTAAAGCAAGATACTATCTCACATAGACATTAGAGAGGGGTAGGTTATGGGCTGCCTTTCTCCAGTGTTAGCTCCTTATCTCTGCAGTTCCCTGAGCGTTGTCCTCCTACTCGTGTCAGCATTATATAAAGTTGGATACAGATGGCATTTGCAGTTCCAGGATTGACAACCACAGACTATGAGAAAAAGACCAACTCTTCTAGTGGCTCTTTTAACAGGCAACGTTTTCCCAGAAGCAAATCTTGCTCCTGTTTCATTGGTGCACATTGTACCGTATCTCATTCTTATTTTTGAGAGAATGATCTTGAGTTCAGGGACCAGTCGCAGGCCTAGAGGATGGGATTACCATGGCTGCCTTAACCTTAGCAGGATCTACCCCAGAGTCTAGAATCAGTACCTCAAACTATATAGAGAAAACCACAGTGTCTGTTATACCATGGCTTTGCACTCATCTGTGTGTGTATATGTTCATTTGCTTGGCTATAGCATGCGAGTAAATAATGAGCAATTGCAATTGGAGTAAGGAAAAGGGGAAAAAATAATAAAATAAGTAAGCATCCAAGATTATATGATTTTATTATTTTTTTAAAATAATTTTACTGAGTGTGAATTACACGAGTAACCTAGTACCACCCCTTTATACCTCTGGAAAAGCACAGCAAAATCCAACTTTGTGAAATGTTATTGAAATTTCCCCTAAGGCATGTCTCTACTGAGCCTTTTGTTCTAGTTGTCCTAGCTTCTTCCTGTCATCTGTTATAGGGTGCCCTGGGCTCTTTTTCCAATGCTCATGTTCTTCTGGACCCATGACTGAAATATTGTTTGTCTTTCTTTCCAACTTACCAGATGTTTCCTATTCCTTAAAACCCTACTCAAACACTATCTCTGAGCCTTTACATGAACAGTTCAGCATCAAGGTCTTCTCTCTTTTCTCTGAAGACTTCTAAGTATTATTTTCTATTCATTTGTCAGTCAAATAATCTGTTGCCTTTTGAGCATTTTTCTATTTTATGTCTTTGAGCTGTTATTAGCATCTTCTATTATTGATTATGACCTTCTTCAAGGTAGAGACCTCTGATATCCTAAGGAGTTCCATGGAAATTATCTATTTTACATGTCATCATCTTGAAAGGGGAAGTATAAAGAGTCTCTCATTCCAGACATGAAAATAGCTCACATTTGTCAAGCAATCTCTATATGTCCAACACAGTAACATATCCTTTACAGTCATTATCTCAATTCTTCTCACATACAGAAACTCCATGCAGTAGGTTAGACAAAAGCAATCTCAAAATAGTTAAAGCAAGCTGTGAAATATCATTGTAATACTAGAAAAGTATTTAAGTTCACAGAATCTCCCCAGAAGTCCATCTCTCCCTGTGTCCCATCTCTTTGCTTTCCTTTCCCTTAGCTTTATTCAGGAAGAATCCCTCTGCAAGTGGAAAGTTTTAGGTTTGAGTGGGTACACAGAAACCTCAGAGAGAGGAGGGGAGCGAGAATGTGTTCCAGCAATGGCTGGGTGGGTGGGGGCACGGGGCATGTGGCCATGTAGATTCCCAGAAGTGGTCACCTGAGTGCTCAGACCTGAGCAGTGATCTCTAAAATGCAGTTAGGGCCCACTCCACCCGTACCATGAAGTCTAAAAGTCCACGTTATTTCTAATTTGCAGACAAAACCTAAGCTTAGAGATTAAGTATCGTACTCAAGTTCATTCAGATAGGAAGATTCAGTCCAGCTGAAAAGTTGGGAAAACTGAAGTTCAGAGTTTATGCTGGTAGCAACTTCAGAGTGTGTGCTTGTATCCACTTTGCAGTATTTTAGTATTTAATATATTAAAGTGAATTTGAATACAAATGCTCAAAATAAAAACAACTTCTGTTGTGCAGACTTGTGGTTGTCTTTCCAGTAGCAAACTCATTCATAGCCTCAATGTCTCCATTTCCTTTTCAAAATCTCACCTTTTCTAAAAATCAGGAATGAACCATGGTCTGAGATGAGTGCATGCTGGTTAGTGACTGGATTTACTTTCCTAAGACTGTGTTTGAGTCACCGTGTTTCCTTACCCAGGTCTTTGCATCTAAATATTTCCATATCTCCTCATGGATTCAAGGATGTCATACTCACAAAGCCATTTCAGATGCTGTTTTGTTTATTTGCAGAGAAAAAGTGGATTGGTCATTGAAATCGCCCTCCATTCTTTGAGAAGTAACTGGATATAAGGTAGAGAGATCCATGGGTATGCTTCTGGGATAGTCCATAATTGCTCAGTAAAAAGACATTTGAGCACTCTGGAAAGAATAAGCCAGCACCAACTGAGCTATGGTTCCATAGGCCTTGTTCTTAGAGCTCCTGAGATGAAAGTGTGTGAATCCTGTTATCTCTAGCTTCTGCCAGGCATCTGGGGCCTGCCCTGCTCTTGCTTGGGCCTGCCTGCAAGCCCTGTTCTTCAGGTTCTTCCTAGCCTCTCAGTGCCCAGGAGAGACCACCCACTGTCTCATGGCAATACCAAGTCTTCCAGTTTTCTCTCCATCTGACCCAGGAATTTCAGATGTCCAAGATGAGTTCTCTGTCATTTTTGACATTATCATATTTTAGGTGCTATTTAATTTTTTATATATCAATACACAAACTATGTTTTGCTGTAACACCCTATTTGTAACATTCTGGAATGCATTTCTCATTTTATATCTTTGTCTCCTAATGACTTATTCTAACTTTGAAGTAGTTAGATCACAGCCCTCTTTATTAGTAAGTTTTAATGACTTTGTTTTCTACACATCATCTAACAAAGTATGTTGCAGATATTGCTCAACAATATATGTATTTAATTTGACTTAATACCTGAAGATGGGCTGAGCATGTCTTTGACACTTATATTAAGGCCAGGAATTTTGTTTTATCCATAGATGGGGCTTGAATGCTGTTGCTTTGTAATGTTTGGATTAAGACATTGTAAATAAAGCCAAGTTTACCAGCTCAAACCACAGATTGATGTGTTGATCCTAATGTCATCATTCAGTCTTTAGTATGTCAGCTGAGGGGTTGATTTAGGATTACTTTTTGTTCGTAGAACATAGAATTTGGTGTATTCTCAGGATTTTTATTTCTAATCAGAAATAATATCTTTGTGTTATAAAAAGCATTAAAATATATGCTGTTGGGCCTGGGGTTGTAGCTCAGTTGTAGAGCGCTTGTCTAGCATGTGTGAGGCCCTGGGTTTGATCCCTAGCACCACATAAAACTAAATAAACATAATAAAGGTATTGTGTCCACCTACAACTAAAAATATTTTTAAAAATATGTGGGGCTGGGATTGTGGCTCAGCGGTAGATCGCCTGTCTAGCACGTGTGAGGCCCTGGGTTTGATCCTCAGCACCCCACAAAATAAAATAAATACAACAAAGATTTTGTGTCCAGTTACAACTAAAAAATAAATATTAAAAAATATGTGCTATCTTTGTCAAGCTAGGTGCCAATTATCTTCTAATTTCCATTTCATCTGTGGTGGTACTGTGGCTAAAAAGGGGAACAAGTCTTCTTACATTAAAGTGTGGCCTATTAACAATGAAAGGTGGAGTACTGGCCTGTGGTCCTGTTAACTGTTTATAGTCTGTAGAGGAATGTGATCTGCTCATCTATGGATTTCTTCTAACTGGTAAAGTCAGACTTTACTTATAGTCCATGGATACTAGCAGAGAGGCACATCTCTTTTACTTTTTAATGTTAAAGACCACAGAAGCTCTCTAAATTAGCAGGGGGATTTACACAGCAAACTAATGAAAAATGTTAAAGCTTTCATTAGCTGTGTGGTTTTTAGCTGGCACTTTGGGGCTTTTACACTCTGTTCCCTTCCTACCCTGACTCGTGGAAGCAAACAGAAACACAGTGAGCATTGGAACATTGGCTATAGAAATACTTGTGAGGTCTCTGCCTACCTGTGTTGGGGATCTGGAATAGAAGTTCTGAAAAAGATAAGGGAGTTTCATGGGCTTGTGGTGGCAGCAGAGCATTGGATGTGTGAATACAAATTCCACAAAGTTTCTCCCTTCTCTTAAAAATCTCTTTTAAAAAAACGAAGAAAGGAAAAAAAAAAAGCGGAGGAGTGTGGGAGTTCTGGAGTTCTGTCTTTTTCAAGAGTTGGACACAGTGGCAGCTAGCTTTGTTTTTCTTTCAGATTCAGGGACTTCCCTATTTGGAGTGGTTAGCATTTATGCCCCTTTTTTCCTGCCCCTCAGCACATGTGGCACCACTGGGTGAGGGAAGACACGTGACTTTCTCTGTACATGATGCAAATCAGTGCTTTATCATCTGAGAGAACGTAGGGCTGAAACACAAGGGCACTTGAACTCTCTCACTTGGGTACAGAGCATTAACACCTTCAGCCCTCTGCTGGCAATGAGTCAAGGAATCCAAGTTAGCTTCTGAACCAAGTTTTTCCCTGGAGTAAACACAATGCATGCACTTGGCTAGGAGGTCAACTATTAAATACTGATTTCTTTTTCCCAGTAGTATCCAGGTATTTGTTTGTATTTAGACAGCATTTAAGTGAAAGCAATTTAGACATTTAATCAAGTCAAACTCTATTATAAAAAAATAGGAAGATCTCATTATAGATTCACAGATCCATGTATTTGTGTGCTCAAGGATAATAATAATACTGGGATATGTTTCAGAGAAAAGAGATGAGTGAAAATAAGAAAAAAAATTAATGGATTTGAGCCCAAGTAAATGAAACTCTATTATTTAATTATAGTATCTGACTGTGAATATAAATGGGAGATGAGCAAGAATTTTTTCCTCCAGTTTGGATCATAGATTTCATGACTAAAAGGGAAAGTCTGTCACTTGAGCTATACTCTAGAGGTCTGATCCTTTGTAAAATGAATCAGGGAATATAGAAAATATTTTGGGAATTGAGGACAATCTCTTTTGCACACACTCAAGTATTTTTTAACATTTAAAGTGAGTTAAACTGCAAAATATGGATAAATGCCTGTGTCCATCAAATTTACAACTCTGTGGTAACCTGGGTAGAATGAGGAGAAAACTCATTGATACACAGAAGAAACAGACACACTATCTGAAAATTTCATGTGGAAACCTCTTGCAGGCTAGGGTCTGCAATATCGATTGGGCCATTTATTTGTTATCTATTGCTACTTTTGGCAAGCGGGTAAGTTTAAACCCCAGTGTCCTGGTTAAATTCCAATGTAGATGAGTGATGATATTCCATCTGCCATGTTCTTATTTTGCCTTCCTTAAGGAAATGAAGCATAACTGAATTCCAGCAGACTGTTGATATACTTTAGATAAAAAGTTAATATTTTTATCTTTTGTGATGCAGTTCAGTGTCATCAGACATTGGTTCTAGCTCAGCTTTGTCACTGATTCACCTGTGACCTTGTGAAAGTTACCTTCATCTCTCTGAAATTTATTTTCTGTGAAAGATGAAAACTAGCTTAGGTAATTGTTAAACCTACTTGCAATTTTAACAGGCTGTGAATTGTTGATGGTCCATGCCATGATAAATAAAATTAATGGAAAATTTTGTCTAGGACTTCAAAGACTTTTCAATTTCTATTCACTTTAATGAATTAGAAAAACATTATCCTAAACATTAAGAGTTGTCTATTACAGAATAGTATAAGTCAAACTAACATTATCCTTGGTGTTTCAAATCAAAGCCAGAATTTTTTTTTCCCATTGACTTAATCCCAAATCACTTCTCACTTTCATTTTTTTTTTAGGGGGTGTGGATACATGTGTATTTCTACTTGGGGGAAACCCAAGATAGTATTTCACATAGCTGTGTTTTTTGTGATATTTAAACTCCTCATTGATCAATCTCACCAATTTTCAGAAATACTCAATAGGGAATGATACCTTGATTCACATACTTCACTTATATTTGTAAAATAATCACAGTAGCAGACTATAAGTTGTGCATATGTAATATCACATACTTACAGTAACCACTGAAAAGATGATACAAAGCGATACTAAAAAATACAACAAGTAAGCTGAAATTGAGTTATAAAAAATGTTAAAAGTAAGGAAAAGAAAGCGGAAATAGAAAATGGGGGGGACAGAGAAAACAAACGCATAAAATTGCAGACTTCAGCCCTAATATATTAATAAACATATTAAATGTAAATGGTCTATATGTAACAATTAAAAGACATTGTGAGAGTGTATTATAAAACAGGTCTCAACTATGTTGCTTATACAAAACTCTGTTCAATGTAGTACTGTGGATAGGTTTGAAAGTGAAAGAATGGAAAAGAAGGTATATAAAAAGATTATAAAGAAAAATCAAGAGTTTCTATATTAAGAGTCATCTTGAAAGCAAATTAAGTGCTAGGGACAGAGGATATAGCACCTAAGAGTTATACCACCCAAAAGTAGCTATCCTGAAAATCTGTGTGTACTAAATAACTGAGCTGCATAATCTATGAAACAAAAACTGAAAAAAAATGAAAATAAAAAGACAAGATTCACCATTGTAGATGATGATCTACATCCTTTCAGCCTCACTCCTGTCCCGACACATGGTGTAGCCAGATACGTCTTGCTTTTTCTAGTCATACTTAACAAGCTCTCAGCATAGGTCTATTGTACTTGCTTTTTCCTTTGCCTGCAAAGGACGTCCCTCGCTTGGTCATTCATTTCATTCGGGTCTCTGCTCAAATGTCATCTTATCAAAGAAGTTTTTCTTGAAAAAACCGTCCCAGTCATCATCTGTTCCCTTCCTTGATTTTTCTTTTCCTTCTCTCATCAGAAATAAATTTGATGCTTTAAATATTCTGTATCTTGGGTAGGAACTTTATCATTCCCCGTTACGCTTTGCCACTTCGATAAGTTCTCCTGTGTATTTTATTTTAAAAAAATTAAACCAAACAATCTAATTTACTTTATTTATTTATTGCTTCTGCTAATCACTCTGTATCTGTTTAGATGATCTGACGATTCTTAAAGGGTTTTGGAGACATCGATGGACTATATTTTGTCGTGCCTGGTTTATTACAACCCTCTGGTATTTCCCCAGACAGATAAGATGTCAAAGACTTAAGCCCATCTTTGTATACCATTAATCTGCCTCTCAATGACTTGGCTCTAATTCTCTTCTAGGCCTTTTAACCAGTTTGTGGTACAAAGATACACGTCAGGAGGACCCTTAGGAGTCGTGGACAAGCCTCCCCGCATGTGGCAGGTAGGTTTCTTGTGTATGTGCCTGAGAAATGTAACTTAATTTCTTCTTCTATAGCTGAACTGAAATTTCATCTGGATCCTCCGTTTAACCCTGTGTTAGCAATCTGATGCTGCATGAGTTTATGAAATGCTCAATCCTTGAGCAAATCCCAGCTTCTCAGCTGTCATTTCCATTAGTTGTGTCCATCTTCCCAACCCTTGTGAGTAGCTGTGGACCACTGCTGAGGCACACCTTGATCTATCTTCAAGGATTTCTGTTCTCCTTCTTTTAGCATCTGTCAGGATCCCCTAGGTACCAAGAGGGCATGTTGTTGTTCCTGTAGAGCCAAAAGAAACTCTCTGGGATACTATAAACCTCTTTGTCCTTGCTTTGTTACTCTGAAGCACATGGTTCTTGTTCATGGCTTCTGTGCTGTCAGCTATGACACAGGGCCTTTTAAAAATCTGCTCAGGCCCATCTGCCTGAACATACTACCCAGCCCTTTCTAAGGTCCAGCCTTCATGCTGGAAAGGAGTCTTTCCTCCCCTGTTTTTATTCCCCCCTTTATTGATATATTTGGAGTTTGTTTCTCTTTGTATCAGTACTTAAAACAAGTACAACTTGGAAATCAAACACAATATATTTTTTAATCTCCAGCTTTTTTGTTTTGTTGTTTAATACGTTGAAGAATGGCAGATATCTCCTTGCCTTTGGGTGAAATGTAAATCTCAGGCAGGGTCTGTACTTAAGGTTCACTCTTAGCCTAAAAGACAATCCTCTGGGAATCTGTCACAAAAAATAATCTCCAGTTACAAACTAGAGTGTCCACTATCACCACAGACATAGCTTCAGATTTAATATCCAGTTGTCTTGCCTCCCCAGTCTGGGCCCCATTTTTAGGTTTGTCTATTGCAATGGGAGAGGGTCTGTCATTTTCTTTGTCTTCCATTGACCCCCCCCCCCCACTTCCTAGTTGCTATTATTGAAACCTTGGAGTTGGAACATGGGGAAGAGGGAAAAAAACGCAGGTCAGGGATCCTATTTGCATCAGTGCTGTGTGTAGCTGGCTCTTTGCTTTCTGGGCTTGGCAGATATTTAAATCTGACTTCTACTTGGCCCCTGATGGGGGACTTTGGTGGCTCCCCTGTTTAGGCCATCTGGCTTCAGCTCTCCTCACTTCAGCTGTTGGTTCCCTACTCAGCTGTTGGTTTTTAGACAGTCCATTCTCCAGGGACCTCACAGTTGTCTCTCAGATGCTTCCAGGTGGTCTTCTTAGATGTCATTCTGGCTGCTTTCATGTGGCCCCCACATGCTCTATGGAAACGTGAATCTTATGAACTCCACGTGCAGGAAGGGGTACAGGTACTTCTCAGATTCCAGAGCTTCTCCTTGCCCAACCTCTTGTCCTCCAGATTTCTAAGGTGGAAGCTAGTCTGAAGACCACTGGGTCTCCCAAACTCTAGAGAATACATCTAGACCTTCCAAATTATACCTCTGAAGCCTCTCTAAAGACTTAGGGAAAAAGTAGTCCCTTCCATCTCTCTTGCTTGGCACAAGGTGAACCCTGCCAGAGGGCATCAGCTGTATTCAAGAACTCCTCTGGAAAGCTTCTCCTCATCTCTTTTTATCCTTGACATAAATGATGTTAACTTTTAGAGCCATTCAACTAATTCTCAATTTCTTTTAAAATGGGTGTTTTGTTCTTTACTTTGGAATTCGTATCTGTTTGGTGAAGGTCCCTCAGTCGAATTTTCCAACCTAACATCTGATCATTCTACCCATTATAGGTTGGGGCAGAGGAGTGGAGAGTGACAGCCAATAAGGTTGTGACCACCCCATCCCCATGCTGATCCTGGATCCCACTAATGTCTGGACAAACTTAATTTTTTTTTTTTTTTACTTAGAGGGTCTATGTCTACTCTTAACTTGGTTCACACATGGGAAGATCTTTTCTGAGCCAGTTTTCTGTACATGGAAATCATCCCAAGTTCCCAGAGGGCACAATAATCAACCCTCCCCTTTGCTCCATGCTTCCTTCTCTGCCAGTAGTGTTCTATTGCTGTGAGGACAGACTGTAACTACTCTGCTGACTGTCGGGGAAAGAAGCAAGACCTAAGGAAATGTGACAAATACTTCCAATATCATGTTCCATGTGATGATAAAATATTGCTTACTCTTTTCAAGCACCTACCATGAGACTTTTTAATCTTTTTAATAGCACTGAACATTTTAGATTAAGAATTTAGCATTTGAGGAGACCAGATATATTAGTTTTTTAGGACTACCATAATAAAGTACCACAAATGGGGCGACTGAAACAACAGGAACTTATTGTCTCACAATTACAGAGGTTAGAACTCTGAAATCAGTATATCTACAAGTTTGGTTCATTCTACAGTCTGTGAGGGAAGGATCTGTACTTCCTTTTTTTTGGCTTGAAGATGACCATTTTCTCCTTATGTCTGTTTTAAAAATTTTTTTTTGTATTTGGACACAATAACTTTATTTATTCATTTTTATGTAGTGCTGAGAATCCTTAGTAGTTAATTGCCTCAGATATATTGTTATAGTGACATGTGCTTCACATGTGCCAGACAAGCATTCTACCATTGAGCCACAAAGCCAGCCCCTTGCTATGTCTCTTGACATCATTTCTTCTTATGTATGGGCTATGATTTGAATGAATGTTGCCCCCAAAGTATGTGTTAAAAGTCTTGATATCCAGGGGACACCGTTGAGAGGTGATAGAATCTTTGGAAGATGGGGACTTGTGGGAAGTCACTAAGGGCATGTCTCCAAAAGAGATAGTGGCACCCTGAAAGTCCTTTCTTTTTTATTTCTTGACTCATGATGTGAGCAGTTTGCTCCACTGTGTGCTTTTGCCACAATGTTCCACCCTTGACAGACGCCCAAAACAGTGTGACTGAATGATCTTGGACTGGAACCTCCAAAACCATGTGCCAAAATAAACTTTTTCTCTTTATTAGTGAATTGCCTCAGATATTTTGTTATAGCGACAAAAAGCTGACTAATGCACCATGTCTACCACTATGTCCAAATTCCCTGTTTTATAAGGACACCAGTTATATTGGATTAGAGTCCATACGAATGACCTCATTTTAACTAACTACATTTACTATGACCCTCGTTCCAAATTAGGATACATTTTGAGCTACTGGTATTAGATCTTCAACCTCTGAATTCTGGATATTGTTGAGGGGGACTATTCAATTCATAATACTGGGGCCCAGAGAGGCTCAGTCACTTCATGACTGCATAGACTTTGAAGTGTCAGTGCAGAGATTCTGTGCATAACTCTTTGACTTTAAAACTTGCATTGTATTCATGATACTATACTTCACCTTAGGCAACTGTACAGGCAGATAGACTTATGCACCAAGGAGGATGCTGTCTGTCCCATAAATAGCCACAAAGGCTGGGTGTGGCATAATCCTGCCCAGGAAAGGAGCTCTCACTTAGGTCATATGATGGATAGCCTCATGTCTAAAAAAAAAAAAAAAAAACAAAAAACAACAACAACAAAAAAACAAGCCCTCCATGTCTGTGGAGAGATCCAAACTAATACCATTGTACCAGTGGCTAGAGAATGAATTTATGCTTGAACTCAAGATACAGATCATGCAGGATCCCAGTGGTTCAGCTACTATAGTGGTACAGCTTGAATGTGGTGATGTGGTGGTATTATTCCTTTGGCCTGTGGTTTGCATTTTTGGTGCTCTTGACCTATATTCATATCTAAATATGCTGTGTGTGTGGTCTCTTTCACATAGGGCATATTTAAACAATGTGTGATAAAACAACATATCTAAATCATGCAAAAGAAAAGGAATAAACAGTTTGCAACGAAGTTCCTGCAGGCATTTTCTGGATAATGATAATGATAGCCTCACTAGAAAAGAGTAAAATATGTTCACTTCAGTGGGGATTATATTTAGGAGAATTATCAGATTGTTGTGAATATTTTCCTTTTAAAAACAACTCTTAGTTCATCCTAGGTGGGAGATAGGAATTACAACAGTGATTTGGAAACATGGCTTTATGCATATGAACATAATTTGAGTCTTGTAATATTTGTCACTGTTTTAATTCCAGATGGTAAAAAATTTTTATTATTCCTTTCAGTTAAGGCCTGAAGTATATGCCTACAGAAATGTCCATTATAATATTTTTCTTGCCAAAACTCTAATGGATGCTCACTTACTGAGAAATGTGTGTATTTTAGTGAAGCAGCACTAAGGATATTTAGCTAATTGTGTACAAGGATCTAAACATGATTTCAAGCAAGGGAGACTGTTGGACATGTAAAAAAGTCTGGCACAGGTGTGCGGGTTTTTAGAGAATTGGTTAGAAGATCTAGTAAAAATTAGAGTAGGTCTCAGAGAATTGTTTTATAATAAATTTTTCCAATTATAAAATAGATACAGTCATAAATATTTTTAAATAAGGGTCAAAAATAGCTTTTTTGTATACACTCATGTGCTGTATAAGGACATTTTGGTCAACGAAAGACTGCATATATGGCAGTAGTCCTATAATATTATAAAGTAGCAGAAAAATTTCTGTCACCTAATGAGATTGTAGTCATCCTAATGTCAAAACACAATGCATTACTTCCATGGTGGAGGTGATGTTTGTGTAAACGAACCCACTGCACTATTAACTGTGTAAAAGTGTACAGCACGTGCAGTTAGATACAGCATGTCATACTTGATGATAAGAGACTATGTTACTAGTTTATGTACTTACCGTACTATTCTTTTAATCATTATTTTAGAGTGTACTCTTTCTACTTAAAATAAAAACTATTATGTCTTGTTATATGGGCTGACGCCTCATAGATATATGTTTACCATATCGAGACCCCCATCGAGTGATTGACTTACACCATCTAGATTTGTATAAGCATACTCTATGATGTTCACACACGGGCAAAATCATCTAATGATCAGAACATATTCCTATCGTTAAGCAGTGTAACTGCATTTGCTTCTCTTCCTTCTTCATTCATACCTACAACTGAGAATTACTTAGCACTTACTCCATGTAGCACTTAGGAACTAGAGATGGCTAGGACAAAGTTTCTGCCCTTAAGCAGCTTTTAATTTATCAGGAGAAACAATGAATGAGTTCTTATATTAACTGATAAATGCAGTACTGTGGGTGGCTGGTCAAAGAAGTTGCTCTTAACTCTATTGTCAGGTCTGGGAACACTTTAAAAGGTAAGTTGGGATAGAAACTCCAGTAGAAATCTGTTAGCCAGAAAAGAGGAGAAAATATATTTCACTTAGAGAGAAGGACATCTGCTAAGGTATGGGAAGATGGAAATAACATTACAAGGAACTGTAAATAAAGCAGCATGTCTGTAACAACAGAGAATGAGATTGGAGAAGTAGGTGGGGGTGATATCATGGGAGGATTTGTGCCAATTATCCTATTGGCAAGAAAGGTTTTCAAGTAGGGAAGGAATATGTTTAGAATTTCATTTTAGAAAAATTAATCTGCAGCAATATGATTAGATGGAGAACTTAGAAGTTAAAAACTTCAGGAACTAAGAGATTGGTAAGGAGCCAGATATACCAAAAATCTGTTATAATACTTAAATAAATGAAGCTTGCGTGGGCCCCTAGCAATATTTTGGTAGGGACCCTAAAATATGCTCTCATGATGCATGTTTTTATAAATTTGCAAAGATCCAAGTTTTGAACCTCAGTCAGTTATGAGTTTCTCTTTCCATACTGCCTCTTCCTTCTATTATCTTTCATTAATGAGTGACATTGTAATCCCCACACTAATTTCATATTGACTATTTTGTATTATTGTTTTTTGACTCCAAAATTGTATAAGCATAAAGCCTCACAAATGTAAATCCAGCCCTAAGCTGGTATTGTAATGATGACAGTTTCTTAAAAGAGAATTAGAGCTGTGGAGATGCAAAAAGAAAAAGGTAGGAAGACTAAATGGAAGGAATTATTGGCTAGGCTGGTGAGATGCTGAATATTTTAATGAAAGGCTAGAAAAGGATAGTGCCAGGATACCTCATTTCTATAATTTGGTGAGTGGTAGGTCCATTAATAAGAAAAAGGAAAAAAATAAGGCAGGTCACCATTGTAAATAACATTTTATTGAACATCTTTGTGTTTTTAAAAATATTTTTCTATTTACAGAAGTGGATTTACTATGTCAAAATGTGTAAATATTTTAACACATTTTGTTATCTATTATCAAAGTGCTTTCCAGAAAAGTTGTGCCATTTAAAACTGTTGCAATTAATGTCGAAATAACTTTTCTTGTCCATATTACTACTAGCACTGAGCATTATAATTTAAATTTTTTCAGACTAAATTATTAGATAAAAGTGGTACCTCCTTTTCATTTTACTTGAAGTGAGATAAAGACCATTCATTATTGTGAGTTCTCTGAAAGAGTCATTTTTCTGAATGCAGATTCTGTGGTCTTTTCCTGGAAATGGTTTAGGAAGCATTAGGAGGCAGTAATAAGTCTTCCATGTAAGACTTATGTACTCTAAATGCATATACACTACATGTGTATATTATAAAGGCTAGAAATGGATAGAGCTAAAGCAATTATTGAAAATCCAGATTGTTTTAGACCAGGTATAGGCAAACTTTTTCTGAAAAGGGCTAGAGTAAATATTTCAGACTTTGTAGGCTATGGGCAAAATTGAAGATATTGTGTACTTTAAGAATTAAAAACAATTTGAATCAATTTTTTTATTGATGTAGTTCAAAACATTATAATAATTGAACAAGTTAATTTTTATACTAAAAGTCCATTAATGAGAAAAGTTGATTATTTTAATGAAATGTTGACTTTTGGGGGAGAGGTATATTTTACTTAATTGGGGTTCAATCTCTCATCAGATTATAAATGTTCATCTGTTAGAAACCTTCTGATTTCAAAGAGGATGAACTGGATTTGGAGTCTAGGCCATTCTTTGCCACCTTATGTTTTAGGCAATGACATTTACAAATCATTTACCTATTAGGCTTTTGAATCTGTCAGCTTTCCAACACTTGCTAAATACCTGAGACATAATCAACTTATGAAAAGAAGACTTATTTTTGTTCTCAGTTTTAGAAGTTTTCATCCATGATTGGGGGGGAGGCTATTGATTTTAGATCTCTGGTTGGGGAGTAGCACATCATGGTGGGAGTACTTGGCAAAACAAAATCCCTTACTTCAAGATCAGGAAGTGAAAGAGAGGAGAGGTCTGATGTTCTGGTATCCCTTTTAAGGACTTGCCCCCAAAGACCTAAAGATTGTCTTCTAGTAGAGTCACAGTGGGGACCAAGCCTATTACCACAAGTAATATTAGCTATTACTAAAGTTTGTATCTTAAGATAAGAACACTTAAGATACAAACTTTAGTAGCTTTGTGAAAACACTTTGTTTGGTAGTAAGTTTTAGATCTGTTGCAAACTGTATTTGAACCTACTTGGGAACCAACTTGTAGACACATGTGCAATGCATGTGCAATGTGTGGGGAGTGGGGGAGATTGCTTCTTCATTGCTAGTGGAATTTAGTATCTATCTGGAAACACTATTACCTTGAAGCATTTTGTCTATTTAGATAGGGACTCAGGAAATCAAACAGAAAACCAACTTTGTTGGTCCAGTTTTGGTCTGTTGGTATAAGCATTGGAATGATTTTGAATGTTTTCAGTTGTTCACTTCAAGTTGACTATGAATTGGTTCCTTTCACTAATTTCTGCTAACTTTGGGGGAATTTGTGCTTTTACTTAATCTTTGTTTTACTGTTACTCAATAACTTTTCTGAAAGTCATAATTCTTTCCTTACCCTTCTTTAAGAACTTTGATGTGTCAGATAATTTATGTACTAATTATTAATGTTTTTGTGGCAAGGCCACTCAATTCCTATAGTTTCAAGAAAGAAAGGGAGGAAGAAAAAAGATAGGAAATAAAATGAAAAAACAGGAAAATCTTTAATAAGTCACTACACCCACTTCAGAGATTTGGCCATTTACCTTTAAGTTTCATCTAGAATTTGATTCCTAAATATAAGACCTCTTTTCATTTAAACTCTTAATGAATTGTTGGGAATATCAAATCTTCAATAAGTTTACCTTCTTTTATGAGTATGCTGAATTATAAATTGGACATAAGATTAAATATTGGATTGAAAATTCAGATTTTATCTTTTTTAATCAGTATGAGCACAAAGAATATTTTTTTATATACATGATCAAATATTAAAATAGAACAAACATATAATGAAAACCTTACTTTAAATAATTTAGCAGACTTTCCCTATATCACTAGTGTATAGAAAATTATGATTTAATATTTTGTTTAATGGAAAATGTCATGATGTTTCTATATATACAATATATGCTACATGCCTTTTTTTAGAGATAATGTGTTGTTAGATTGCCATTTGTATGTTGTTCAGAAAAAATTACATCACCATTAATTTTGGAGTTATTTGCTTATTTATTTCCATAGACTCTTTGAAAATAATGTTCCAAATTTATGCCTCCATAGTCTTCCTGTCAGTGGCCAATCTAATATAACCACAATCATATGTGTGTTTTTCTCAATCATTTTTTTTTATTATTTTAGCTGCTGACATATATGGCCATTTAAAATTTGTTTAATTTCACATTTCATCTGTACTTCAGATGTGGAAGATCTTTGTGTGTTTAGAAAATTTGTACTAACAGTTTTATAATTCCAGGAACAAAATTTACTCCAAATGTTGTTCTTTTACATTTTCCATTGAATTCTCCAATTACTATTAATTGCCAGTGGGACTCTGTGTCTTTGTGTTAGTCAGCTTTCCATTACATAATAACTACCTGGAGATAATCAACTTATAAAGAAAAAATGATTTATTTGGGCTCACAGTTTTAGAGGTTTCAGTCTGTGATCAATTGCTTTGGGCCTGTAGTGAGGCAGCACATCATGACTGGAGCACATAATGGAGCAAAGATGCTCATCTCATGACCAGAAAGTGAAAAAAGGAAAAAGAGGAAGAGATCAGGATCCCACAGACTCCGTCAACGGCATGCCTCCAATGACCTAAAGCCTCCCAGTGGGTCCCATCTCTTAAAATGTTTACCACCTCTCAATTGGGCCAAACTAGAAAATAAGCCTTGACAAATGAGCCTTTGGAGGACATTCCAGATCCTAACAATAGCAGGCTTGGAACAGCTCTCCATCAGTTGATGTTTTTAATCACAATTATTGAAAAGCATCTGACATTCCTAGAAAATTTGCTGAATTAGAGAAGGAATAAATTCTTTCACTAGAGATGAAACTAAATATCTGGGCCCTTCTTCCTGTGGGTCATTTCCTAGGTCTGGAGTAAAGTACCAGGCAGTGTGTTCATATGGCTGCATAATTTTTGTAAAATCTGAAAAATAAGCTATTTTTATGTAGCCATTTGAGATTGGTGCCTCTACTTCAATCTCCCTTCTGTAGCTCTCCTGAGTGGGGATGACATTGGTGGAACGTCTAACAAACTGGGGATACAGTGATTTTAAATGAAGTGAGGTATATTTACATTGTTTACAAACACTTCTGTGTATAGTGATGCTGTTGATATCTGTCTGCCTTGGCAAAATTTAGATGTGGGGCCAGAGGTCATATTGCCCTAGAAACATTGCCTGCAGCACTGGCAGCTCATGTGTGCATGCAGTGGGAGAGAAACTAGGTTTGAAATACAGAGTCATAATTCACAGTAGCTAAACTATGGAACCTGCCCTTCAGCAGATAAATAGGTAAAGAAAATATGGTATATATACACAATGGAATAAAAAGAAATGAAATTATGGCATTTGCTGGTAAATGGATGAAACTGGAGAACATCATGCTAAGTGAAATAAGCCAATTCCAAAAAACCCAAAAGCCCAATGTTCTCTCTGATCTGCGCTAACTCACAATAAGGAGTGGGGGCTGAGGGTGGAGATAAGGAAGAATAGAAGTGCTTTGGATTAGACAAAGGGAAAGGGAGGGAGAATAGGAATAGGAAAGATAGTAGAATGAATCAGACATTACTTTCCTATGTTCGTGTATGAATACATGATCAATGTAATTCCACATCATGTACAACCAGAAGGGAAAGTTGTACTCCATGTATGTATAATATGTCAAAATACACTCTACTGTCGTGCATAACTAAAAATAACAAACAAAATATACACATACATTATCAAATTATAACTTTACAGGCATACAATTTACTATTTGTCACTAACACCTTAATTAAGCTCTTAGAAATAATTCAAAAACAAAATCATACAGAGGCAAAAGCTATTCAGTGTAAAAATCTTTCCTTTTATTAGATGTGCAATGTTATCAGCAGAGAATTTGGGTTTGTCAGTGCCTGGTCAACATAGAAGTATTTAATGCTTTTTATACTATTATTAATGATCATGTATGTTTTTCTTCCTTGATATATATTTCACAAATAGAATTTTTCAAAATTTAGGGGTACAAATTCATAGCAGTAATACAAACATTAGGGGTACTGTGTGTGCACTTGCGTGTTTTCTGAATCTCAGTTATGAATAGTTAAAAATCAAACTTGATTAAACTTACTGAATAAAAGGATAAAACTGGATAAAAGGATGAAAACTTTCCTTCTTATCTCTATAAAAAAATGATACTTGGAAGAGGCAATCAGTATGCAGTCAACAACTGTAGGGAAAGAGGCATTGTAAGACGCCTGGTTAGGGAGCTAGTCAATGTGAGTATTGTGGGGTTTGTGCTTTTTTTCTAAATGTGGTGATGTTTGTGGGATATCTCAGAACTTTAAAGTTCTTTGTTTTTTTTTTCCATGATAAATATTCACTTTATGTTTGTAATTTGTAGTCTTTCTAAAATTGCATGAGCTTTGGGTCTCCATAAAAACCTGGATCCACAGAATAAACATTTATTAAATGTTTGGACACCATGAAGGTAAAGGTCAATTTCAGACTACCACAGAGTCTAAGATGTATTTATTACTTGTTAGGTTTAGAGTTGAGTATGTCTTTGTCATAGCACATAGTTTTGTTCAGTGATGATTGGTACTTTACGTAGACATTAAATAACGTCTGTAAATTGTAGCTAAGAATAATTTCTATCTTTTCAGGATCTTGAGGTGATAAAAAGCATTCCTGCCACAAAGCATTTTCTTACAGGGAAAAAAAACATGAAAAGTCTTTGATTTAATCTGGGATTTGATATATGGAAATAATACTTAATCATTTCCCTTAATTCTTTTATCTCATTTGACTTATCAAAGAAAGTGGAAGGAAGGAAGGAAAGACGGAAAGAGGGAAGGAAGAAATGAAGAGAGAAATGGAAGGAGTGAAAAGCAAATAAGCCTTAGAAGTCAGATTTGATCATATTGAACCATGGTAGACTGGTAGGAAAGTCTAAACAGATGCCTCAATTTCTGAAAAGTGATTAGGACATAATTAGTCAGTGATACCTTTGGGAAGGTCGCAAGGAACCATCACGGCATCCATTCATTCACTTGGATGAAAATCACTAAATCATCCAGATAGCTAGATTCCAATGGAAATTTATATAACTAGTATCCTTCAGTGCATTAATTATGGGTTGATGGTCTTCAACCCCTGTTTTAAACAACTCCTGGTTCCAGAGTCATACTGAAAACATCTCAGAGTATCAAGCCCACTGTAGACACAGTTTACACTTTAACATTTTAGTAGTCATCTCAAAAAGTACTGTGTCTTCAGCATCTCTGTGCTCACCATCTGCAGGTTATACCTGAAGACCAGGCATACTCCACACACATGCAGACAATCCCTTTGAAAGCAATCATTTTAATCACACAAATGGAGAGGAGATCACAAAGACACATCTAGAGCAAAGTGTTCCTCCATGATTCACCTGATTACCTCTAGGTGTGTGGACTGATGGTGAGAAGAGGGTCAGCTAAAGGAAGTCTGTGCCCAGAGCTGGTGCGTGAGCCAGTGGGAGTGGCTGCTGGGACAGCACTGACAGGGTTAACCAGCCTTGCCAGCATGAACAATGGAAACTGGGCAGCTCTAAATGAAATGAGCTGAATATTTCATTCGGCCACTCAGCTGCCTGCTCCAATTGCCTCCTTTACTAAAATAAGAGCTTAATCTAAAGTGACAACAACATCAGTTTCTGTGTGCTCCAGTCACACTGAACATGACTTCCTTAACATAAACACTATTTACATGGACCGTCTGGATATAGCAGGGAATCAGGAGCGTGCCCAGCTAAGACACAGGGTACAATGAAGGACGAGGAGCAGGCAGCTGAGAATTAACATCAGCAAATGAAAGCCTGACCCTCAGAGGGCATGTCCCTGATACGTTTTAAAATGAGAGAGCATTGCACCAGTAACCTCAGCCTTTGTAAAGACTATGCCATTTAAAATAAAATAGCACCTTTTCAGTTTAGATACTTAACCAAATGCATTATGTCTGACCCATTTTCCAACTTCTGTGTCACGAGAGGATGGATCCCTAGCTGCAATTATTAGAATCTTTCAAACAATTGCAACCAATAACCTTCCTCCCCAGACTCCTTCTCATAGCAGCATGTACTTCTTAGAGATAAAGAGGGCATTCCATTCTGGGAGGGCAGGCCAGCCAGAGATGTCAGGGGAGTAGGAGAGAAGATGTGACCTTTGAACTGAAGGCTTTGATGTAGCTGTTAGCAGTACCCAGGAAATCCCAGGTTGAAAGTGGCTTTTAGCTGGAGAGTCTGGAAGATTAGAAATCAGGGTATGATGAGATACTAACCAGTCAGGGACCAGAAACTACCACAAGTTACTTATTTCCAGCACCCTAGAGTAGATATCGAGGTAGACATCAATCCTGAATATGCATCTTTGATGGTTTCTTTTCATGAATAGAATGCTTTTCACTGTACTAGCAACCTCTGGAATTTTAAGGATCATAACATGTAGAAATAGTTAACTTAGCTGCATTAGAATTATTGCCATTTATTGAAATTTAATGATTTTCATCCAAGTTCATGGATAAGAAAAGTAAAGCATACAGAACTTGCCCACATACTTGAAACCATGCAGCAAATCAGAGAGTAGCAATAAGGGAAGAGAATATGTAGGTTGTTTTTTTGTTTTGTTTTATTTTTTTTGTTTTGTTTTGTTTTGTTTTGGTCAATTATTTCAGCTTTAAGTCACCATAATGCTCTCCTTTCTAAAATGGCTATTAAAATTTCTTTCAGTTAAACCTTCTAAAAGACTTATACCCATTGCAGATTTGTGATTTCTGGGCCCTAAAGACCGCTACAGACAAATAGTAGCTTTTTTTTTTTTTTTTTTTGTACAGGACAATGATATTTGTCCTTGTCCTCACACTCTGTGTCTGAGTAAGTGTCCTTGCAGTTTGGTTATGTATGTGTACTGGGGGTGGATTTCACCCAGAAAGCATGGACTCCCTGGGTGGGGTGGGATAGGAGTGTGTCCCGCTAGGATGGGAGAAATATGGAGTGGCTGCTGGTTTAGCAGCGAATCAATATGCACTGGAGAGTACAGACCAAGTAAAAGAGGCCTTAGATTGTATTTTTGGTTCTTCATTGATAGTGGAGTAGAAGTGGATTCCTCCTAAGAAGAAGAATTCCTTCCACACTTATTTTCCCAAGCCCTGAGCCAAGCAGACAGATGACAAGCCTTCACAAGCTCTCCTCATTCGGGAGGTTTTTGGATCTTTGTAGTTCCCATGCCTGCAGTGGTATAGGGATGTGATGGAAGTTTTTAGATAAAATTCTTATTCACAAAAGAATAAATGGACTAATTGTTTCCTACTGGTAATTTTTTTCTAAGAAAAAGGATAGTGAGTGATGGGAAGAAAAATAGGATCATCAATATCTAGCTGGCCTTTGTAGGATGCCCATTAATCAACAACCATCTACTGAGAATCTAAGAAATCATCAAGCATTAGGTTTAGAAGAGAGAAATTTTTCTTTGGCCTCTTGAAGCCCGCCATTTAGTGACAATATTTATAAGAATTTTAAAAAGGAAAAAAAAAAGAAAAAAATTTGACTTATGTGGAAGGCCCAGTATCATGAGTGTGAAAAAGTACCATTTTTATTGTTTAAGGGCACACCTGTCTACTGTGTTGTCATCTTCATTTTAACCTAAGGAGAATGTGAACATGAAGATAGAGGAGCAAAAACCCTTTCCCACCACTTACTGAACAGCTTTCAGGTACTATTCTTGGTGTGCTCCCCAGAGAATTAAACACATTTCCTCACAATCTAAAGGGGATGCAAACACTTGTAAAAACAATAGTCATACAACTTGATAAGTGCTTTGATAATAAGGTCAAAATCAAATGCTTAGATCGGAAGAGTTGGGATATAACCCCACCTGTCCTGTGAGACCTTTTGAAATGGCAACGACCTTGACACCTACCCCCAGTAGTGGCAGGTACTTTCCTCAGCCTGCTCTGAGCTTCAGTAGGGAACAGAAGCAGCAGTGGTGGGGGTCACTTCTGGCACAAGTTAGGCTTAGGAGAGAGCCTCTGCTCTGAGGACCAGAATCCGTGGGATTTGCTGAAGAGCTTTGGGAGGCAGTTCTGTATCTCATCTTTGCTTCTCTCTGCTGAGATTCTTGATGATCTCTGTTTTTCCTGCTCAGGTAAGGATGGGCTTGCCTTCCCTAAGTGGGAAGGGGCAAAAGTAGCTAGAGAGTGAGTTGCAGGCTTTCTTTTAATGTAACCCATTCTGAAGAATTTCAGGGCTTTGATGAGAAAATGCTTGAAACAGGCTCAGGCAGCCTGCAAAGTCTCTTGCATATTCTTTCAGTCACCTTTCCCCTAATTAATTAATAGTGTGGTCAGGTCTCAGTGCCGGGTACTATTGTGAAGCCATTCATAGTTATAAGTTTTCCCAGTGCAGGATGTTTTGAGAACATTTTGCCATCCTTATCTTCATGTAGGTACCTTCCCTGTAAAATTAATCATAAAAAAAGCCCTTTCTGTTGTCTGTTGCTCTTTTTATGTTAAACTTTTGGAAAAAGATATATCTGTTATGTATGTTGTATTTGGTTTTACTTTCTTCTCTCATCTTTGAAAATTGGGAGACAAAGGGTTTTTCATTTATTTTTTAACTAAATCATACATGGTAATGAAGGAGACATGTAATGTTTTGACACATGTATATGTTGCATGATGTTTACATCTGGCTAAACATATTTATCTCCTCAAACATTTGTCATCTCTTTATGGTGAAAACTTTCAAAATTCTTTCTGTTAGCTGTTTGAAATTTAAAGTACATTTTTTGTTATCTACAGTCACCCTACCGTGTAAAGCACAAAGTTTCTTATAACTAAAATTGAAGATAGTGTCATCCCATTATTTTTTTTTAAAGAATAGAAGAGTTTTTGCCATTTTTAAAAGTGTCATTTTCAAGCTGAGCACTAGTTTTCATGAAAAGGACCATGTTTTAAAGCATGAAACTTATATAAGATTATGTGTCTTTTAAGTTTCTGCTTAATCACTTAATTTTTTTTAGTATAAATTTTACATAGTAAATTACTAGCAGAAAAATCAACTGTACACATCTCATCATTCAAGTATCTAGTTTTTTGGAGAGGGTTGAAGTGGGTGATAGATTCAGTACAGATGATCCTAAAGCTGTTTATCCTCCAATCCCTTGCAGAACCCTTCCTTATAATACTGGGTTGTCATTCTGTTATCTCCGACCCTGATTGGCCTGCAATTGCATCCCATTGGCAGGACCACAACCCAAAAAGTCAGCATCGTGATTTTGCAGCAGCTGTTTCTGCAGAAGGTAAATGCCGTGCAGATATTGATGAGCTGGCTAATTTGTTTAGTAGACAGAATTTAGAATGGGGAACAGGATTTGTCTGCTAGCTGTCATCATCCATCAGCCCCAGGCTGCCCCAGGCAGTAGGTTTGCTTTTTGCCAGCTTCTAATTTTGCTTTATTTTTCCTTCGCTTCAATCTACTTTATTCATTTATTATAATTGGGAGAGTGTTGGTTGAGATAGAAAAGGGAAAAAAAATACTCGTGTTCTACTCTCGAGCTTGAAGGTTCTCATATGCTGCTGTTATTTGATAACAGAGGATTCAGACTGGACCTGTTGGTCTGTTGATTGATGTAGTTAGGGGAGAATACCGAGCTCTCACAGGGGGCTATAAAGCACAGTGTGACTGGAGGACTTGTAAAAGCTATTCTCAGTCCTGCAGGTTTCTCCCTGGTCTCCACCAAGACCACAATATATCATTAGATTTGTTCTTTTGAGATATTCAATTCATTTAAAAATTATTTCTGAGTGCCCATACCCACTATGTGTTTGATGTTATTATAAATATCAGAAATATAATGAAGAACAAGGAAGAAAAAAGTTGCTGCTCTGAAAGAGTATAGATTCTAGGGGTGAATACAGAAAGAGGCAAATAAATACACAACACATCAAGACAGCAATCAATCCAATGAAGGAACCAAAGCAGAGAAAGGGTTGGGTTGGGGATGTCATTTTAGATAATGAAATCTCCAGGGAAAGTTCTTTGAGTAGGGGTTCTGATACCTGAACCATGAGAGACGAGTCCTGTGAAGATCTGTGGGGAGACTTGCAGAAGAGGGAATGACAAAGATAAAGACACAGAAGAGACACTGAGCTGTTGAGTTCTAGGAACAGCAAGAAAGTCAGTGTAGCTGAAGTAGGTGATGGTCATGGCGAGCTCTAGAGAGAGGTTAGAGAGGAAGATGGTCAAATCACTGGAATTTTCATTGTAAGTGTGGTGGGAAGCTGGTCACAAGTGAGAGAGTGACTTGGTCAGGTGTGCATTCTTTAAAGTTTCATTTTAGTTTTGATTAAAGCATAATTATACATACTTATTGGACAGAATGTGATGTCTTATATATGCATATGTCATGTGCACGTTTTTAAAAATTTAACTCTGACTACTGTGTGAAGAGCAGGCTGTAGGGGGACAAGAGAAGAAACAGGGGATTAGTGTGTAAACCATTGCAGTAATCCAGTGAGAGGTGCCTTGGGTTTGCACTAGGTTGACAGTAGTGGAGCTGGAGAATTGTTCAAATGGTACCTACTTCATGCATTTTTGTATACTCTAAACTAAAAATTTGACAATAAGGGGTAAGGAGAGGGGAATCATGAAAGGTGATGTGTGTTTTAAGTTCAAGTATCAAAGATGAGAGTGTCCATAATTAACTCCTATATTTTGGGAAAAGATATAGGATGGGATGAGATGGTGACTAACTTAACAATGATGTTTTTTAAACATCATTGTTGACAAATTTGAAATAACATGTAGAAGAAAGGTTCATGAGACTCAAAATAAATAATGATACCCTGCACTTAAAGCAGGAGAATCATTTCTATTTTTTCAAAGTTATATTTTAAGGAAGCTGGTAAAATCCTAGCTGGTGTTATTATGCAGTTCATTTCTGAATGCTGAGAAGGAAATCAGTGCTCACCAGAAGCTAATATGTGTTCTTAAACATCTAATCATACAGAATTACCTACTTTCTTCTTAACAGGCCTCTCTATTACCAGAGAGCATGATTTATGAAAGGTTGTTTTATAATATATTATAAAATTCTTGTGAACTTTGATTTAGTTGCCCATGTGTTAATATAGATTAATAGCTTAAGAACCATACCTAAAGGAGATGGTGTATGGTTACCAATCGAAAGAGACCTGCAGACAGTGGCATTCTTTCTATTCATGGGGTTATACTTTTTTTTTCTTAGAGAGAGAGAGAGAGAGAGAGAGAATTTTTTTAATATTTATTTTTTAGTTTTCGGCAGACACAACATCTTTGTTTGTATGTGGTGCTGAGGATCGAACCGGGGCCGCCCACATGCCAGGCAAATGCACTACCGCTTGAGTCACATCCCCAGCCCAGGGTTATACTTTTGATTACTTTTATTAAGAGCTTGGATGAAGTGGAAGAAATCAATGGCAGTAACAACTAACTTTTTTCTTTTGGAGAACTCATACTTTGTGCTTTGACCTATTTTGACTCATGTAATGCACAAAATTTCTGATAGGCTCAGTGTTAGCCAAGATTTAATGAGGTAAAATTTAGTAGTGTTGAAATAATTCTACATGTATTGTAAGAATCAGTTAGACATTTACAGGTAGGGAGTATCTGAATTAACATTTTGTCAAAATATTCTGGTTAATTTTATAATCAGTATTAATCAACTGTAAAAAATAGTTGCTGAAGCCAAAGGTAGTTGTCACCTTTTATATCATCAGTAGCAGAGTAGCCTTAGCCAATGATGCAATCACCCAGTGGAATGTATACTGGTTAGTTTGCATGTGTCAATTCAGGCTGAAATACTTCGAAGGATATTGACAATGTCTGAACATGGTGAAATAGGGGATAAATAATCTAGAAATTAATAGTTTATATATAGAGAGGAGTTGTTTCATCTGTTAAAAAAAGGAAAAAAAGAAAAGAAACTTGGGGAGGATTTCAAAACAATCCAGAAATAGGAAAAAGGATTGGCCTTTTAGTCAGTCAGGGTCTGACAAGAAGATGATGGGCTTAAATGATTTGAAAACAGTTTAATAAAAAGAATAGTTTCAAAGATATAGACATGGTTTAAAATCCAAGGCCACACTAAGATATCATCATAGGAGATCTATAATAAAAAAAGACAGAAAATAACAATTGTCAATGATGATATGGAGGAATTAGAACTATCATATACTGCTGATGGGAATGCCAAGTGGGAAGCTATTTGGAAAACAGTCTGGCAACTCCAGGAAAGATTTAATCTCATGAGTTACCTTATGATTCATTAGCTTATTTCTGGGAATCCAAGGGAAGTGAGAATGTAGGTCCACAGGAAAACTCATAGTATTCATAGCAGAATAATTCATGATACTCAAAAGTGGAAATAATCAAATATGCATCAACTGATCAGTAGATAACTGTGTAAAATAAGATAAATGTAAGATAAATGCATTATATCCTTGCACAGGAATATTATTCAGCAATTAAAAAATACTGATACATGCTATAACATATATGACCCTTGAAAACACCATACTGAGTAAAAAAAATCATTCACAAGAAAATGCATATTGTATGATTCCATTTGTTGAAATGGACATCCAGATAGCCAAATCTATGGGGGCAGAAGGTAAATTAGTAGCTACTTGAGGAACAGAGCTTATCAGTAAATAAGAAGTGACTGCTAATGGACATGGAATTTCTTTTTAGGATGATGAAAATGTACCAAATTTTATTGTGGTGATGATTGAACAATTCCATCAATATAGTAAGAGCATTGAATTCTACAATGGGTGTTTTATATTGTATGATAATTATATCTCGGTAAAGTTGTCACAAAGTAAACCAGTAAGGATTGGTGGAACACTCTAGGGTTAATAATGGCAGGAAGCTGTCACCATCCCTGGGTCTGAAGGAATTAGGATGGGGAGTAGTATGGAAAGGCCTATCTGAATGGAGAGTGTCACCAGACTCTAAATAGTCACCTGCAGAAGAATACACCCTGACATCATTCTTACTCTGTGCTCTGATCACCTGTGGATCACAGGGAATCTCTTTATGTGACTCAGAAAGCAACATCCTAGGGAACAGAGTTGGGTGAAAATTGAAGAAAGAATCTGGTACAAGTGATCCTATGTCTCTCTAGAACTAGGACTGGTAAAGAGTAGTTAGAACCAGGTGTTGCCCAAAAATGAAGTGGAATTTAATCTCTGAGAGCAGGATTGGATAAAATCTGCAATGATAGTGAAATTTTGTAGAGGATCCAGTTGTATTCCAATCACTGGCATACGGACACTGATTTTATTATCATTTGGCTAATTATGATTTTGGAAGTTCAAGATTTGGGCTTTGACTAATAGAACATAGAGTAGGTTCATTTTGATGAGTGGAAAAGCAAAGAAAATTCTGTGAGTATGCCTTGTTCACTTTGATTTCAACCCTAAGTGAACAATAAATTGGACTTCATTATAGCTACAGACAGTTCTGGAAGTGAAGTGGCAGAAGAAAATGTAAGCTGATCATCAAAGAAGATGTAGGATTTGGAGAAATAAAATTTGCCTGCTTATCAATTTTACTGATATATATATATATATATATATATATATATATATATATATATATATATATATTAGTACTGCTTTCCTTTTTAGCTTATAATGATAGCATAATGATGACAGTCAAATATTCCCTCTGAGAAAAGTTACTGTCCATTTTCTGACACGTGAAAGATGTGAAACAAGCTTGCGTGTAATCCTCCCTCATGTATGTTTTACAAGGACTCCTTCTGGAGGTGGGGAGATGATATGCCCACCCTGTACCCCTGAAACCCACATCTGACTGTGCTGCACCCAGAAGGCATGCTTTACACAACTCCACACTCCTCTGGCAGAGTTGGGGTCTGTGGGGATGGGATGAAAAAGAGGAGAAGATGGGAAAGTTACTCAAGTGACCATGTTCATGGAATTGCTGTATTCAGCAACCTCGTGGTTTGCAAGCTCCTCATATTGAAGACTTTAAAGAAGTTATTTGATGACTTTTAGGGTTTTCTAAAATTGGTACTTCTACTTTGTGCCATGTTTTATATCTACTACATTAAATATATACCAGTATAATCATTTACATGGTCCTGTGCCAGAATACAGAAACGAAGATGCTCATTTACAAATGTGGACAATATCCAAATAAACCACTGATATACCCTGCCAACTTAAATGGATGTAGGATTTGGAAGAAATACTTAAGACTATGGAATGTACTTTTCTATTTATCTTTATTCCTGGACATTCAGATATATTGCATAAATGCTTTAAAGATGTCTTAGATTTATAGAAATTACCTGATTTCACCCTCAATATTTTTACACCCTAATTTACTATTTACTAAAGGGTGAATAGTTTAGATTACTTTTTTCTTTCTGTAAGTACTGCTTTAGCTTTTTAAATTTGTGGCTCAAATAAATACATCATCAATTCATTTTAAGGATGCCTTTTCACTGGTGTTGGACATTGTGGAAGTAGAGATTCCCAGTTATATTATTAGTATCCAGAAGTATAGCTTTCTCACTGGTTTCTGAAACCATATATTTAATGGATCCACAATTTTATCTTTCACAATTTTTTTTTTGGTTCCAGGGGATTGAACTCAGGGGTACTCACCCACTGAGCTACATCCCCAGCCCTATTTTGTATTTTATTTAGAGATAGGGTCTCACTGATTTGCTTAGTACCTCACCATTGAAATCACTATTGTTTTTTGATTTCACCATGAGTGGGAAGCAATTTACCTATTTACATAGTATTTTTCATGAGGCATCCAACTTTAAGAAATCTTTATGAAAAATAGGATAAATAGTAGAATTAAATTATTTAATTCATATAAAATAATACACAGAGTTTGGCATATAGTATTGTAAAAATAAAGCACAAGACCTAGCACATACTATGGTTTAATAAAAGTGATAGTAGTAGTGATGCTGGTGATGGTGATGATGATTGTAAATTAGTATACAAAAGTCAATTTTATATAATCAATTTGAGGAAGGTGAGTAAAAACTTAAAACCTTAGTAAAAATTTGAACCATTTATGGTCTTACTTTAAAAATAATTCCACATAAATTTTAGAGATAAAACATGAAACGTAGAACATTCTCATATTGAGGTCCCCATAGTCCCTCAGAAGCATGAATGTAAGTTTCTTTGCTGTTTCTAAAAAAGCGTGAGATATTCATGTCCAGACATGGCAGTACATATTATTCCTCTGGATTATCTAAATTCTAATCGTATATCCAGCCCTGTCCCCAAACCCAGGCTGTTACTTCAGTATTAATTGCATGTGTGGACAGCGTGAATTTGGCTGACTATGATTCGTCAGTATATGATTAAGGAATTGTCTATTAAAAATAAATGACATTTTAAGATTTCTGCATTTTTTTTTAAAGACCATCCACAAAGACACTTCCAATACTGCCATGTATCTGAAACAAAGACTTGTTTGGAAATAATCACTTTTAGTGGTCATAGCTAGGAATAGTATTATTTGGGAATATAAATTTCTCTTACATGGCAACCTCATCCCTGAACACCAACCTCAGGTATCCAAATCCCTACTGGGCAGCTCCATTTGGTACACATAAAGCTCTTCCCTTTAGTGTCCTTGGAGTCGGTTCCCCTGAACTCATCATGAGTTCAGGGCAAATATATCCCTCCCATTGTCCAGAACCAAAACTTGTCATCATCCCTGACGTCTCTTTTTCACTTATAATTACATCTAAACCCTTAACAAAACTACTCACGCAACATTTCCAGAATCATCTCCACTGTTTCCTGTCTTGGCCAAACCACCTCATTCCCTGTTAGGGCTATGAGTGCCCAGCTGGACTCCCTTTAGCCCTGTTCTCCTTCATTGTTTTGGCATACATAGCCAGGGTGAGCCCCTGAAGTGGAAATCAGATTAGTCATCTTATGTCATCATCTGCACAGAGCCCTCCAATGGTTTCCTGTCTCATAGGAGTCCTCCCTGTGACCCTCAATGAGCAGAGCAGCCTTCACCCACTCTACTGGCCTGCTCTACCTTCCACACTCTTCCCCTGACTTACTCTGCACTGGCCCCGCTACCCATGGCTTCTCCTCCAACATGGAAGCTATCACCCCTGGCCCTCCTTAGGGCTTTCCTCCCTGGCAGGGTTCCCAGGCCTGTGGCCCTCTTTGTTCTGGAAACAGATAATAGCATGACTCTTTTCCCAACACTTTCTTCCAGTCTTGACTCAAATGGCACATCAGCCTTACTGAAAACTTTAGGTAGTCCTGCTCTAGTACTTTCTATCCTCCCTCACTTTGAGTACTTAGCACTCTCCTATCTAACATGGCATTTTGTTAGTTTGTCTTATGATTTTTTTGTTGCCCTGAGTAAAACATGAGCTGCATGAGGGCTTGGAGCTTGGTCCCTTTAGTTTACTGCTGCAACTCTGGAGCCCAGGATAGTTTCTGACTAATGGAGACATGCAATAAATATTTGTTGAATACATGGATAATTCAAGGCTGATTTTTGCCTGGTGTTCTGTATTTATGGCCAAAAAAGTCATAAATAATTTTGCATTATTTTGAGTTACACACAGGCAGCTTTGGGGTTAAAATGAAATTCTTAATAATTATTTTTAGTGTCCATTTATGTTTCCCCCGAAGAATTTGTCTGGTATGGCGCATCTATCAAGTCCTTATTAATTAACAACAAATCTAATGAATTTATCTGAGTTTTTTGAACACTATGTGCAGGTCACTCGTAAGAGACATGCTCCAACTTTTTAAAGACACTTCCAATTTTATTGTTAAGGCAAGACTGGCAAATAATCCATATAGAAGGCCATTTTCAAATATGAGGGCTTTTGAAAGAGGAATTCATAGAATACCAATAAAGATTATTTTTTTAAAAAATGCTCTCACCCCTTCCAGTGGCTATAGGGTGAGAACATGTGACTTGGATATTTTAACAGAGTTTCCATGTGATTCCACTAATCCACAGCCCCTCCCAGTAGGAACTATTGATATAACAGGCATGAATGTATTGTGCTTTCAGACAAACTCACCTTACACCTTATATATCAGGCCTGTCTAGAATATTCTCACTGTATAAATTGAGTTTTCTACTTAAAGAAACATTACTGAATCTGTCAACTTTGGGAGTAATAATCTATGTTAATACTAAAAATAAATGTATGTATTTAATTGTACATGCTTCCTTTTTATGAAAGAGGGTGTTTTGCCTGGTGGGACTGCATTAGTGTCTGGCTTTCCAGGCATTTGACATGTTCTTACCAAGAGATAGTTCTCACACCTTATGCCTTCTCAAGTAAAAATTACACTGGCCCAAAGTGTACTTGATGTTTTTCTTAATCTGTTGCTTACTGCCCTGTAGATGCCCTTTTGGGAATTTTGTTTCAGATTTAGGTGAAAGTTTTAGGGAACTCTCTTTCTAATTAGTTGCCTGTTTCTGATCAAACAAAAGTTGGATTGTGTTTTCCTCATTCATCCTTTACTTTCAGAGAAAGCTGAACTTATACCCATGCTGTAAACAATTCGACATCATTTTGACCTCAGCTGACAAAGTCTTGGGTTTTCCTCAGTTTACTCTCTGTGTACTCTGCTTCCCTTCTTAAAAATGTGTCATGAGAACTGGGACAATTAAAAATACTTGCCCTTGAAAATAAGAGCTCCATGAGTCTCAGTCTGGGGATGGGTTTATCTTGGTTCTATGAGCTACATGCACACTAATTTACTAGTGCTGGAACCAAATGGGTTGAAAATCCTTGTTTTCCCACCAGATGGGTTATTTTAAAATATCACAAAACTTCTGAGGTTATTTACATTACAAATGCGCTTCTTCACACACATCAAGAATTGAGTACCATGTTTTGACAGTAACTCCTTTATGAAATTATATGTTGCGCAAGTAGAGTAAAATTCAAGTCATTCTCAAGGGAGCAGGCTTATGAATCTGGATGAGGTCACACCTCTTTAAAGATGCAGTTTGATAATCCGACATCAAAACAAAGGAATTCTGTTAATCCTCTCACAAAAGTGCAAATTGCTAATCAGATCCCTGGGCTGGGCTGGCAGCTTGGTAAACAATAAGCTTGGCAGAAGAGCAACTTTGGGCGGATAGATAGCTGAGAAGCTTGGGATACCAACTATGCCCCTACTTAGCCCAGTTGGGCCTGTTGTTTCGAAACAATTACGTATGTCAATGGAGGTGGTTTTTGCGGTCATTGTGTTCTTGTGCTTTTCTCCTTCCATGTTAATGATGATGCAAATCAATCTTCCTGTCTTTATTTCACTTCACTGGTGTATAGGCTACTATGCCCCCTATATTCTTTTCACTTGGATGCATGTGTCTTTTGAATTTTCATTACACATCTCTCTACAAGCCCAGAGGGTTTTCCTTCCTTCCCATAACTAGTGTGGTGGTATGTGAAAAAAAGAATCTTCTTCTGGAAGGTGTAATAATTAAGACTTTAAAAAAAAAATTATGTCTGCAAGTGACAAAATTCAATTTAAGGCAGCTTAAGAAAGAGAGTTGGAATTTGGGGGGTAAAGGAATACCAGCAAAGCAAATAACCAGTGAGGGGAAAAGGCAGACATGTAGATGGGGCTCAGGAACAGTTGGAACCAGGAGTCACACTGTCTGGACTTGATGTCCTTTTCTGCTCCCCCAGTCAGTTTGAAAGTTGAATTTATTCTTTCTTGTTGCAATAGAGATTTTTCCATGTGGATTACTGACAGCCTTGGAGTTTCATAGCTCACTGCTTTCTCCTTCTACTTAATACAGTATCACAGGGAAGGACTGTGATTGGCTCAGCTTGGATCATGTTTTTGTTCTGGACTCATCCACCATGTGGACATGACTCCATATTGGTCAGAGCGTAAAAGGTTCTTTTTTTTTCACATAACACTACACTTCTGAACCTGAGGCTTATGTGAGCAAGTAGAATTACTGTGCCCAACTCAATACCACTCTTTTCAACCTCTGTTTGGCCCTCTTGGTGTTTCCAATGTGTCCCCAAACTTGACTGAGTTAATTTGAAAGCAAGAACTGCAACTGCATTTTAAAAGGGGCTTTCATTAAAAGAGTGCATGAGTTTGAAAACTTCCAGCGAGCTTCCTGTCTCCTCTAAGAGAGTATTTGTAAATTATTTGGATGCAGTGGTATTGAGAAGAAACAAAAATTACAGTTTGGGTTGTGGAGTCTCATTTTAGCAGGTAAGAGCTGGGTGCCTCTGTTTTGGTGCTTTATGGATTGCAGTTGGCAGGTTGGTGTTCAACCAGATGAACAATGTGGCACATGACAAATCTACATCTGTAAGAGGAGAAATGAGTCAAGGATAGAGGTTTGGGGCAGAGGATGGCCCGGTGGGAACAGCTTACCCACAGCCAAAGCTTTCGGAATAAGAGCACTGTCTTTTTAAAAGCAGTAGGGGGCAAGGATTGAGGGAGTGCTCACAGCGGTAAGTATAACACAGCTGTGCTCTGTTTATGCTTCGGCTACAATAAAAAAGCTATAAAATGTGAGATGTCATAGCTCCACTTTGCTTTATTTATACTATTTCCTCTGAGCTCTGTCACACTGCACATTCATCTGCTAAGTTGCAGCAAGAATGGAGATTAAAATATCACAGCTCAAAATAGGAGTCAAGCGGAAGGAGATTCATCATAGCCCTATTAAAAATATGTAAATATGGGAATGAAGTCATTTTAAAGCTATACAGCCTCCTCCTTTGAGTTAAGATCCCTTAAGCAAGCGGTGGCTATGCCAAGGACAGCAAGGGGACTTTTCTTCCACCCATGGAAATCCTTTTAAGATTAAAGGCTGTTTGAATTGCAAATTATATATGTTTTCCAATAATCATAACCAAGTTAATAATGGCAGGAAGTCTGATAGAAGACAAAACCACAAAATCTTTTTTTTTTTTAAATTAAAGGTTGTATGTTGTTCACTTGGTAAGAATTTTTCAAATTAATATATGAAATCTCCTTTTTGACCTTAGTTAATGTAATTTGAGGAAACTGCACAAGCATCCCTAGGTAGGAAAGTTCCAAGAAGGAAACTGACATTTAGAGATCTAATCTGCCTTTCCAGAATCCAACTACCCAACTGGACAGCTCAGATTGGAAGCTAGGACTTCTACCTAAAGCTTTGCTGATAAAATTATCTCTTTGATCTTTTCCTATACCTCTAGTTCTGACAAAAAGTATTTCGCTCTGTTGTCTATATGGCGTGCATAGGAGAGTCAGGGATAGAGTTTTTAGATAGAAAGTCTGGAATATCTCAAATGCTATTAACAAGCCTTTTACGATCTCTTCACTGTGCTGCTGAGTGGCTGTTGATCTTTTGACCTCCTTATTTTCCAAATGTGCTATTGCTATTGTAGTAATAATAAAGACCAACACTTACTAGGTGCTTACTGGGTACCAGGAACAGTTCTGAGTGTTTGATGTGCAGTAATTACTTTAATCTGCATGACAACCTTATGGAGTAGGTGCATTATTTCTCACATTTTATGGATGTGGAAACTGAGGCATAAGATTACACAGCTTGTGTGAGAGAGCAGGAATTCAACGGCTATTGTCTTTCCCAAAGTATGAGAAAACCAGTGGCAACAGTGGTGGCTGGAAAAGGGGACACTTTGGGTTCCAGGTACAGGCCCCCTACTACTCTTTTTTTTTAAGTTTTTTTTTTTTTTTTTTTTTTTAGTTGTTGATGGACCTTTATTTTATTTATATGTGGTGCTGAGAATTGAACCTACTGCCTCACACATGCTAGGCAAGTGCTCTACCACTGAGCTCCAGCTTCAGTCCCTCCTCACTGCTATTCTTCATAAAATTTTCTCTCCTTTACAATGAATTGAATACATTATATATATTTTTTCATATGATTATGTCCTTTCCAGTTCATCTTTGCCTGTATCTGTATCATTAGCTCATGAAAATGCTTTCTTTTGACCAGTGACTTTTTTTTTGCACTGAATTTGTTTCAGAAACATTTATGTTAAATATTTCTAATATGTAGTGACTATTGAATTTCTTTTGTCATATACTTTTCACTGTGTTTTATTTGAGCTCTTGAATGCAATCAGTTGGGGGAACATAGGTGGCTGAGGACTTTCTGGATGTGTGATGCTGTGCAGTTTCTTAATCCCTGTCAGTTTTTTCTTCTGTGTAATATGGTGTAATCAAAGTATTTCTCCTATTGGATTATTGTGAGAATTAAGCAAGATATATGTGTAAAGCTCTTAGCACAGTGCTTACTTGTAGTCGTAAGCTACTATAAAATACCAGAGCATTAGTTATGATTATTTTTTTGAAGTCCTGGGCTTTGAACACAGGACGTTGTTCATGCTAGGCAAGTGCTCTTTCACTGAGCTACATCCCCAGCCCTGCAGTTATGATTATTCTTGATCATAACTGAGGCTCATTTTGTATATGTGTCTCTTGTTCCTTACACTTTCAATTTTTCCATCCTAATTGGCAAATCAGGTGACTTCTTTGTGCTTACATTCATGAATGTGAAAGATTCAGGAGCTATCAGGAATGAACCAGGATGGTACTTCAGAAATGGTGTAGGCCATCCCTTTAATGTGAGGAATATAATACCTGAATGACCAAGTGACTTGTTCAAGAACAGTAGCTGGTAGATCAGAGACAAAGCCCACAGGTCCCAGCTGCAGATTTCAGCATAACCCTGCTACCTTCATATGTTCATGGCTACTTCCTTGTGTGATAGAAGACAGGGAAGTTCTTGGAATGTATAAGAGGAACCACAGTGAGCATCTGAGGGGTTTAAATTAGGCCAGTTGCCCTCATACCTCAGACTGATTACCATTTAAGATTTTAGAGCATGTGCTAGGTGTGATGGCACAACACTCCTATAATCCCAGAGGCTTGGGAAGCTGAGGCAGGGAGAACATAAGTTCAAATCCAGCCTCAACAAAAGCAAGGCACTAAGCAACTCAGTGAGACTCTGTCTCTAAATAAAATACAAAATAGGGCTGGGGATGTGGCTCAGTAGTGGGGTGCCATTGAGTTCAATGCCCAGTATGAAAAAAAAAAAAGAAAAAAAAAGATTTTAGGTCATGCATCTTTTTGGCAGACTTCAAAAGAAGACTCCAGGAAAGATGCTTTAGGCTGCAGGGAGGACAAATGGTCATCTTTCTTATTGACTTCGAGGTATTTGTGTTCTTAATTCCTTTTTTTTTTTTTTTGGTGTTAGTTGAGGTAACAGTTTTCAGTAGTATAAGAATAAGTAGACCTAATGTGTTTAAACAAGGTAGAAAGAAAAGGTATTGTTACAGCAATTAAAATAATTTAAATAGGGAAATATCTGATAAAAGATAGTAATAATTTTGATACACATCTAATGGGCTGAACATTCATCAATTTTTATTTTAATACACAAAAAGGAAAGTAGAACTGTTTTCATAATCTACTTTTTTTCTCCAGAGCTCCCAACCTACTGGGCAGGTTGATAGGTAGTAAAAAGTGAACAAAATATCAGGTGCAGTGGTGCACATTTGGAGTTCCTGCTACTCAGGAGGCTGAAACAGGAGCATTGCAAGTTCAAGACCACCATATTGGCAACTTACCAAGACTTTGTCTCGAAATAAATAAAAAGATCTAGGGATGTCATTCAGTGGTAAAGAGCCCCTGGGTTCAATCCCCAATACCACTGGCAAGGGGAGTGAAGACAGAATTACTCAGTGTCAAATCACTGTTTGTTAGTTTCTTTCTTTCCCTGTTCAGATCCAGGACTAGGGAGGGGTGAGCAGGGTACCTAGGATGAAATATATAAGGAGGTGCCACTCTCAGGTGCCAAGCCTGCACCTACATGACCCTGAGAGCACAACCTTTGACTTGAATTTGTTCATGTTCTGGTATTTAAAAATCAGAATGTACCTATTACTTATTTGAAACATCACTATCACATCACTAATAATATTAAGTATATCCTTCTATGTATACAAACTGTGGATGAAGTGTGCTTTAGGTTTCAGGTGGGGGGGAAATTTGCCTGGAGCTCCAGTACCATACAAGAGAGTTCTGTAATGGCTGATGTCTATCTTGCATGCTGGAATACGTACGCAGGGCCAGGCCACCAGGAACTCATAATTAAGACAGGGTGCTGGGAAGAGGAGGAGTTATTGCTACAATATGTCTAAAATGTGTTTGGCACACATTTCATGTTATTTTATGAATTTTTATTCCTTACTTCTAGTCTGGTTTCTACTCTTTTTTGGGGGCAGGGGAAGGTACCGGGGATTTAACTCAGGGGCACTTGGCCACTGAACCACATTTCCAGTCTTATTTTGTATTTTATTTGGAGATAGCGTCTTACTTAGGGTTACTTAGCATCTCGCTTTTGCTGAGGACGGCTTTGAACTCACAATCCTCCTGCCTCAGCCTCCTGAGCTTCTGGGATTATAGGTGTATACAACCTGCACCTGGCCTGGTTCCTACTCTTAATTTATAATATTCCCCCTTTACCACATGTGTATCTTGTACAGATACTCCTTGACTTACAATGGGATTACATCCAGATAAACCTATCATAAATTGAACATGACTCAAGTAGAAAATACATTTATTATACCTGACTGAATATTATAGCTTAGCCTATCCTTACTTTAGTCTCTAGTTGAAAAATTCTCAAGTTATAATGAGATATTGAATATTCCAGTAATGTATTGAATACTATGCTGAAAGCAAAAAACAGAATGGTTGTATGGGTATACTTTTATACCATTATGAAATTGAAAAATTGTCAGGCAAACCATGGTAAGTTGTGAACAATCTGTATATTTTACCCTACAGGAGAGATTTGGTCCAGCCTTAACTTGTCCCCAAAGGCTACCTATTCATAATTACTTACTGAATCTAAGAATTTGGGATGCATATGCTTCTTGAATTTTCCCCTACACTCTGCTTATGGAAGAGGCAGACCTGCAATGTCATGTACTTTTAGTACAATTTGATAAATTTGACGTGATTAGGTACAGTATTTTATGGGAGCACAGAGAAGGGTCACCTTCTTTTGCCTGAGAGGGTCAAAAAGTGTTCCACAGAGAATTGAAGCCCTGGTTAGCTCTTAAAGATTAATCATGGTCTTCCAATTGAACAAGATGGAAAGTGTATTTTTAAAAGTGTAAAACTCAATGAAGGGCAGGCCCTTGTCTGTCCTACTCAACACTATATCCCTGTCACCTAACACAGAATTTAGCACATCGTACACACTTCAGTATTTAGCGCATCAGGGAACTTTATTTTGAAGGATGTTGAAATTGGTTTTTTGAGCAGGAGTACAACATGGTAAGATCTGTGTTTCATAAAAATAGTATGGTAGTGTTATAGCAAATGAATAAAAAAGGAAATGAGCTGAGCTACTGTAGTAACACATTCTGCAAAATCTCCTGGGAGAGATTCCATTTAAGTGATCCCCAGCCTCACTCCAGGTACTTAGAGAGTATGTCCTGGGACTGAACGGATGGTAGTTTCTCAAGTTTGCCTTCAGATGGAACAGTCACTGCTTACCTTCATCCCTTGAAAAGGCCTAAGAAAAGTTGGAAGTGATTGACTGCATGTTGAAGAGTTGCCTTCTCAACACTGTACAAGAGATAAACAGCTAAATTTTCCAAGTGTCATGTATGCAATAAATACAAACTAATGCTTTGTTGTGCATTTATTTTTTAGAGTAGTTCCATGAAACATCAGTGCTAGGAGTAGTAACCTGGGTTGCTATGGTTAATTCAACAATGTGTGATTCTTGTTTTCAGAGTGAAAAACTGGAGAGAAGTCAATAAAGGCTCACAGGATCTTGTGTTCCTGTGCAACAACATGAGTACAAATTCAGTGCCTAAAGTAGTCATTTTTTAGCTCACAGTTTTTCAGGTCAGCAACCCAACCCTACCTGGTTGGGATCTCTGCTCAGGATATGAGACAAATCAAGGGTGGTCAGGCTGAGTTTTTATTTGTAGGCCCTGAGGGGGAAAATCTATCTCCAAATTCATCTTGTAGTTATCAGAATTCAGCTCTTTGTGAAGCTGGTCCATGTTCATTACTGGCTTTAAGTTAGGTGTCTCCTACATTCTAGAGATGACCTCTATTTCTTGCACATGGCCTCTTCTATCCTGAGTCATGGTGTGTCAAATCTTCATACTTCAAATCTCCATCTTTGACCTCTAGCCTAAGATTTAAAAGACTTGTGTGATTAGGTTAAATTCTACCTAGATAATCTGTCTTGATTTTTTTTTAAGTAGCAAAGACATACAACAAACCTTGTAGAGAGTTTTAAGGAATTTTGAGATAAGACCAAGTAAGTTTTAATAGAGATTTGTTTATAACTGATATTTTAGCTCATGATCAAAAAGGTCAGATGCCTGGTGGCAATCACTTCTCTTTATGGTGAGGTCTGATTCAAACAAGACCTATCTTAGATATAGCAATTGTAGTCCCTCTCCTCATGAAAGCAAAGCCTTCACTCTTTCAGTAGGATAGTGCCAGTAGGGTGGTACTTACCACTTCTAAAGACAGAGGATAGAAGAAGAGGACATCTTCCTTCAGGTTCTTTCTATTGAAGGACAGGTTAAGATTGGAATAACTTATCCCCCAAAATATCAAGTACCGAGAATGTGAAGATAAACATGAGAATCTACCTGCATTGCCAAGCAAAAATAAATTGAGTAGATTTGTCAAAGTTGATGCCTCTGAAGTTCCCTTTGAGAGCCACTAAGAGATGTCATGGGCCTGGAGATGTCTCTGATGAGTTTCCAAAGTAAAGGAGGAACCTGAGTTAGGACCAGTGAAGTTATTTTTTGGTACTGGGGATAGAACTCAGGAAACTCAACCACTGAGCCACATCCCCAGCCCTAGTTTTTGCTTTATTTAGAGACAGGGTCTCGCTGAGTTGCTAAGCACCTTGCCATTGCTGCAGCTGGCTTTGAACTTGCAATCCTCCTGTCTCAGCTTCCCAAGCCACTGTGCCCAGAGCCAGTGGAATTCTCGTCATATGTGTCAGAAAGGAATTTCAGCTTTGCCTGGCACAGAAATAGCCTGGTTTATTTACGAAAGTAGATACATTTTCAAGGAAAAATGGGAACAATCTCGGGAGAGATACCTTTGATGTAAAGCAAGAAATACACATTCAAGGGAAAAGGGAGGGGAAGAGAGCCTCCTGAGGAAAAGACAGCCAATAATCCTTTTTAAAGTCAACTGTGTCACTAATACAACCACTCATGGGGCAAAAGTTCATCATACTCATATTTCCAGGGATTATGCAGAACGTATTTACCAACTGGGCAGATCTTGAGAGCCATCTTACAGTTCTGTCTACCAATATTTGTAATGGGTTTATTTCTTTAAAAATTTAAGATGATAAGCAATCTATTGCATAGAATAACTCATGTGCTTAGAAGAAACACAGAATTTAATATTTTGTTTGAAAAAGGGAGATTAAAAGTCTATCTTTTAATTGTTTATTTGAGTTGTAGGTGGACACAATATTTTATTTATTTATATGTGGTGCTGAGGATTGAACCCAGGGCCTCACATGTGCTAGATCAGCGCTGTACCACTGAGCCACTATCCCATCCCCTAAAAGTCTATCTTTTAATAAAGTTAATTTTCCAAGATCTGACCTCAATAGATCTATCACTAATCTTTACTTGTATGTGATCCATTCAATTCTAAATATGACTAAGCAAAATTAAGTCCCGGGCTGGGGATATAGCTCAGTTGGTAGAGTGCTTGCCTCGAATGTACATCCCTGGGTTCGATCCCCAGCACCAAAAGAAAAGAAATCAAGTCCCAAAACTTTTTTATATTTATTACAGGGAACTTGGGAGGTAGGGGAACTTCTACTGTTTGTGCAAGGAAAAATAAACAATGGCGTATAGTGTATACATAGACCCCATCTGGTCAAAAGAGCTTGTAACCGTGAGATCTTTGTTAAGTTCACTGGAGTGGTAAAGCTATTTTTCAAAGCTTTCTGGACTCTCTGGACTCACCGAGGATGGGAAAGTTTGACCATGGTACAGTTAGTCATTGTCAGAGGGAGCCAGCTCTCCACATAAAACCACCCTCACTTCTGACATCAGTCCCAAGTTTTGGGGTTCCTAAAGCCATCCTTAGGTTTGACAGTTTACTTCAAAGACTCACAGAGCTCACTGAAACCTATTGTACTCACAGTTACTGTTTATTATAGGGAAAGGATACAAATTAAAATCAGCCAAGGGAAGAAGGCAGAGTCTGGGAAGTACCAAGCACAGAGCTTCCTTCTCAGGAAATGTTACATTCTTGGCATCAGCATGTGACAATATGAGTATGCCAGGAGCATTGCCAACCAGGAAGATCACTTGAGCCTTTGGTGTCCAGAGATTGTATTGAGACTCGACCACATACTGTTCACCTGGCTGACTTTTGGTTTCTAGCCCCTTGTGGGTCTTGGTGTTGAGTGCACACTTTTAGTTTCCAGCCCCTTGTAGAGGCACAACTGATACCAGGGCCCAAAGTCTCCCTTGTAAATCACACGGTTAGACTACAGATTGTCAAAGCCTCCAGGCAAACAAAGATGCTCCTAGGACATTTTGAATTCCAGGAGAATATCTCCTAGTAGCCTGAGGCAAAGGCCCATCTCTTTTGGGCAAGTTTGATTCTTCATACATTAAAGACAGGGAGGGAAAGAAGAAGGAAATATCATCATTTATCATGTGTTGGCATGCTAAGCTTTGTGTCTCTTAATCCTTTCAGCATTATTAGAAGGACACCACAATTATCCTTATTTCACAGACAGTGGTTTTAGCAAAACCAAGTAATTTATCCAAGGTCAGGAAAATAGTAAGTGGCAGAACCAGGAATTGATCTCAGTTAGCCTGACTCCAGAGGACATGATCTCAAACACTTGGACTGTATTGTCTCCACCAAAGCCAAAAGACCATAATAATATAGAAGGATATAGAAATGGGTTATTCTTGAGAATTGAATTTTTAGAATAAAGTTGCCATTCAAATTTATATCAATGTACACTGTGACTTTAATCGTATAGGATACAGGGGAAGACAGTTGATGTATAGAATGGTTATTTCATTGAATTCATACCTTCCAAGTGGATTCTGGTCTGTACTTAATCATTTAATTCAAACATCTGTTGGGTATGTGTTATATTCCAGGTGCTGTGCTGGCTTCTGGTGACCCAGAGATGATGAAAAATATGTTCCTGCCCACAAGGAGTTAGCGATTCACTGGTGTATGTAAAATACTTCTTTTAATTTTCAATATTATTTTTTTTAAGCACAATGTAGATATCTTCATATATATAAAAGTATTTTGAACCTGGATTTTGCCAATATTTGAAATAATTTCTTGAGCTAATGCTAAAGAAGGTTGAATAATTTGGAGACTACTGTTTATATAGTCAAATCCAATAATTAATTTCAGGTTCAAACTTTTAGTAGCTTTTGTAGGAATAGCATAGATATCAAGAAAGCAAAAACTACTTAAAAAAAAACCCACACTCAGACTTGTATGTTTCCTACATTGTGTATATTTGAAGGCAGATGAAGGGAGTGTCACCAAAACATCAGAGCTAGTCACACTCTGTCCTCTGCATGCCTATAACTAACTAGCCTGTTCCTGATCAGTTATTTTAGTGATAATTATTATCTTTGATTTTTTTCCTACTTCATCAGTTTCCTACTTCAAAATCTCTATTGGGTTAAAGCCGAGTTAACTTTTTTTTTAAAAAAATATGTATTTTATTTGAGTCATGATAAAAGTTGTGTTTATAATATATACATTTAAAATAAACCAGGCAGTATGTTGAGAGATTTCTTGAAGAACTAAATACGGCAAATGCAGTAAATATAAATGAGAAAATATCTGGGTATAGAATTAGAAAATAAAGTAAGAAATCCAAGTTGCACTTAATGGCCACTAGTTGATACTGATGCTACACAACTCTAACAGTGATGTATCTGGACATACTTAATAGGTGTATTAATATGCTGTCCAGATTAAACATCATAACTACTGAGAGTGCAGTTCTAATCATCTTAAAACATGAGCAAACCAGAAAAGAACATGTCTCTTTTCTTGGCAATATGATTTTAATTTTTAAAAGCATTTAATTTCACAAACCATATTCATCATTTTTGCATAGATAAATGTTGTGGCAATTTTTTGAATGAACATTTTGGTTTCCTAAAGAAATTATGGATACACTATAAATTTATAAATGAAAGGCCATTTATCAGAGTTATAAATATAAGTGGTTCCCGTGTTGATGCCTGTGTAAACGGAAAGTGGTTTAATATCTATTGGTTTTGTGAATAGTTAGCACTGCAAAAGAATATAGATATTGTCATTCTTACATGGTGTCATAACATTGGCAAAGTGGTGAGAACAACATGCAATATTTTTTGAATAGCATGGCATTTCTTTGAATTACTGCTGGCAATAGAACGTAAATCAGCCTTAATGATGGATATTCTAAAGATGTTTATTAATCTATTCATTTAATCTAAAATACTCACTCTTGGCATTTATAGAGCCAGTTCAAAGGAAGTGGCAACCGTTCTAAACACCGGTCGTTACTTTTACGGGTTCCATAATTATGTCAGCAAAGTCTGGTCGGAATCTAGATCAGAATGCATAAAAATCTATTCCTCCTAATCAATGCTGAAGATACTTGTTTAGCCAAAATATATTTTTCTTGTATGTGTCTAAATAAAATCTCAATTTGTTCCACTCTTAATGAAATGTACTACATGATTCTCCATTTGAATCCTGTTTTTAAATCCCATTTTTCTTTGTTCCTGCCTCCCTACTGCACTCCCTCTCTGTCTCATTCTCTCAACTGCAAAATAATCTGCACTGTGTAAACTTGGACGGAAAAGGACTGGAAAACTGACAAAATTCCTCTGTTCCAAATTAAGAAATAGTATATGGTATGTGATTTTGACAACATGTAATGGAATTAAAGACAGGTAGGAAGGCCAGAAGTAGAGAACAGAGAGAGGGATATTGCACAGGAAAGGTCACAGAAACCCGTAGAAATTAAACAGAAGAGTTAGCTTTGCAGATGTCATGGAATAGATGGCATGAGTGTGTATGTGCCCAGAGGGGCACATTATTAACATATGGAAAAATCTGGGCACAAAGGTAACTTCTGGATAATGTAAAAAAGTTCCAATTTTTCTCCATCTTGAAGGGAGCATGTTAGTGCTCTGTCTTCATTTGGTAGCAAGTTGGAGGCAGTAGCATTGTCTCAACTGTATCATCCTCTCAGGCTTTTGATCAAGCTGAAACAGATTCTTTGTCCCAAAGCCCTGTTGAAAAAAAAAATTGTACCAGTTCATTCTGATTTGGTTTCTGTGCACCTCTCTTCCAGCACAGAGTAGAATCACTTTTATCTTTTTCCTTGGACTAGGCATTAGGATTGTGTTTCAGAGGGAAATGGGGTACTGTTAAATGAAGGAGACTCTATGGATGCTAGGTAAAAAAAAAAAAAAAAAAAGAATGGTTGACTGCCAGAAAAATCACAATGAGTATATATAATCAGCCTGCCCCAGTTTTGCATTTCAGATTCAACTGTGGATCAAAAGGTATTCAGAAAAAATTCAGAAAGTCCCCAAAAGCAAAACTTGAAATTGCTGCTTACCAAATGCTACTCTGAATCCACATTAGTGCATAAGAATTATATGAGGTATTGCAAGTAATCTAGAGAGGGTGTAATGTGTATGGGAGGGTGTGTATAAGTCATTTGCAAATACTATGCCATTTTATATGAGGGACTTGAGCATCTGTGAAGTTTGCTGTTTGTATGGTAGGGGTGGAGGGTGTTCCTGGAACCAATTTGCCCTGGATACTAAGGGAGAACTGTGTACATGAAATTTTTTAAAAAAATATAATTCCAGATGCCTATGGATTTCCTAGAAATCCCAAGATCCTGGGTTAAGAACGTTTAAAAGTAATACTGAATCATTGCTGTCAGGACCAAACAAAAAACAGCATCAATAGCTATAACCATCCAGGTGAATGAATTGTTACTGGAATTGTTTCCAGAATAAAGAAACAAAATTAGTATAATACATAACTAGTGGTTGAATTGATAATATCCAAATTAAGAAGTAGTTACACTTTCTTATTATCTAAAGTGGAAGTGAATGGATTAGTTTGGGCATATTTCTTTTGCTATTATTCTGTATAAGAAAAAGGTACAATCTTTCATTCAAGGATAGACCTTATCCTGGCAACATTAGAAAACTTGAATTAAATAGAAGTCAAAGTTTTCTATTGTTGGCTCAACCACTGGATTGCTATGGAAGCCTATGTCTGTATACATCTTTAATAGCTTCAATTTAGTGCAATTTTTTAAAAGTATTAAAGTAATTTGTAAAGGAAAATAATTTACTAATTTTTCTTCTTTATAGCTCTGTTTTATTTTGAAACATGTTGATGAAGTCACTTATTTTCTTAATTATTTTTAATTGAGGAATTTGGAAAAAATGGGTAGAAAGTATAGGTCATTTGTAGGAAAATATGAGTACTTTATTTAAAATGCCTACATAGTGATTGTGTATTTTTCATTAATATTTGGAAGAAAATAACCTTTTACAAGGTGGAGACTAGAGAAGTAGTCACTGGGATGGAAGTCATAATTATGTTTATTTTTCCATGGATTCTTGGTTTATTAACAAGGAGTTTGCCTGGGGTTATAAGTTGCTTCACTGAGCACAGGAGGAATTTTTCTTTATAGGTCAAAATCCTACTCAAAAATGGGAAGGAATTCCATGTTTGCCAGATGATTTTGAAGAATAAATGTGTTAAATGAAGAAAGGTGCATTGTTACCTTTTGTCCCTTCACATAAACAAAAAAATCTGTAAAGTTAGCACTGTTCCTCATGAATGCATATGTTTTGAAACTAGAACCTTCCATTTATGACTCAAGTCAGCCGTTGCTGATGCTTTTTAAGTTTGATACACTTGGTTTTGAAGAAGTACTGCAAGTTACAAATGAAATGGAGCTATTTGGGGGAGATGACCAGTTTTCAGAATATTTCTACAAAGGCCATGGTGCATATGACTTAACTCTTTATTTTACAAACAAAAACAACAACAAACTCCTCTCCCAAAGCCAATTTACCACCAATTCTTTCTTGAGTTAAGAGGTTCCTGCATCTCTTATTGCTCTGTGTGTATGGGTTTGTTTTCAAACATGTCTTTATATGGTGTCAGTTACCCTTAACCAGGAAAGAGCAGTTAGTTTATTCACGGAAAACTGGTTTACAGATTTTCTTGTTATATGTTCCTTTCCTTATTTTTCAGATTCAATTTTAATTTTAACCAAGGTAGGAAGTTGCTTCTCTCTTGGAAATAGAGTTGAGAGAAGTGAATTTTTTAAAGAATGAATTCATTCTAATCTGTAAGAAAAATTTTAAGTTATTCATCAGTTTTGGCTAAAACAAATCAATGAATATTTTAAGGCTATGGGTTAAGGCAGGAAGACACTGTCATGCCTGTACTATTCTCTAAAGAGCAAAAGAGGACCAAAATACTGTAAGGGAAATTCAAACTTCATTTTTCTTATGCAGTGTCAAGTTCAGCTGTGTAGGTGTGAGTTTCAGATAAGATTAAATGCTTTTACAGATGTGAATTGTCCAAACATTCCCTATTATTAATTTTAAGGCCTTTGTAGTGGGGGAGGAAGGAGAGAGTTTAGTTCAGTGCTCCAAAGCATAGATTTCTCAGTACAGCTTCCTTTCTGAATAGGTTATGAGCTAGAGAGTGGACAGAGGGAGAAAATCCATATCAAGATCTGAGTTCATTTCAGGACTCTTGGAGGCTTTGTTCACTGATTGGGATTTTTCTCTTAGGTAGGAGTCAGAGACAAAGCAGCTAATCTAAATAATCTTTGCCAGGTTTTCTCAAAGTGCCCATAGATGAAAACATGTCAGACAGATGTCAAAAAGGTTCTGTCTGTTTGTTTACTTTAAATCCATTCTTTACTGAGATGGAAAAAAAAAAAAAGAAAGCTGGAGCTTGGTGACAGATTTGGGTTCTTGCCACATTCCCAGCTCACTCTGTGGATATCTCACCACTTCGTGGAAGGTTAATATTTTCCAGAGATGTTCCATAGGTATTCTAAATCACACGACAGACACCTGCTCCTATATATGGGTATGTTGTGCACCTAGCATGAATCAGAGTTGGGGCTTTTTTTTTTTTAATGTGCTTCCCTTCAAAAACCTCATTAATCTTGGTGTGTAGAATTTAGGGGGAAAGTTTTGTTTTGCCAGTTGACACTGTTTAATGTAAATGATTTATGATTATTCTTTGTGTATACACAATAGGCACTTTATAAATTGGATTGTTCTAGGAGTAACACGATACATAAATGTTATTGCTATAAATTCTACAGTTGGCCATATATTTTGTATCATGTAACCAGTTGACTTATAAATGCTGACTATTCTAACCTGCTTTTTCTACTCAATATTGTAAATGGTGACTTAGGTAAGCCTGAGATATACACAGAGGCACTCGAACTGCAAAAGAACAGGACACACTGGCTTCTCTCCAGCATGGTTCCTGGCTGTGTTCCCAGGGTGATGGTAGAAAGAGGAGAGGGTGAGAGGGGAACTGAAGCTATATGTCACACACAAAAAAGATGAGTCTGAATTATTTCCAGGTTTTTGCTTACCAAAGTCAAAAGTCAAGTGAGAAAGAAAAGGGGGAAAAAATCAGAGAAAACAGGAGAAAAGCGTTAGTAAAACCAGTTCATCAAATTTACTGATATATCTTCACAGGTAGATTCTTATCACTTAAATAATATTAAACAAGTATAAAGTTAATAATAATTATGTGATGTTAAATATATTTTAATATCAGTTAATATATGATATATCTATTTCATCTATAATAGAAATAATACTTGATTACTTTTTTTTTACATTTCTAAAAATATTTAAGGAATGGGGCTTTGGAGATTAATCACTACATTCTACCAATAGATCAAGACTTACTTTTTATGTATAATGCTGTTACAATCATATCCCTCATTTTTTACTACAATATCTTAGCTAACTGTAATTTCCTTTCTGAGATATTAAGGAATTTGAGAGAAAGTTCATTGAATAGTTATTCATTTTAGATCCACATAATTGTTTAACACCAAACTATAGTGTTGAGTTAGAGGGGAAAGAGTAGCACCCCAAAAAATGATGGTCCAGTTTAGTAGAAGTTCCTTCCTAATCCTGGCATTGACTTGTCTGATCATAGTCCTAGCATCAAAGCTGGTTTGAATTGTACAGAACCCCAATTTGTGCAAAGAAGGACTAATCTGTGAAGAATTCTGTTGAGCGTATAGTGTCTGTTCTGATAGATTTTATGGTGCATCTTACTGGCCAAGTGTTGCAGTCAATTCCCTTCCCCCGACCCTCTTAAGTATTAATGTCTACCCGATTGATCTGGTTATGATGATATCTGTCCACATCGATGACTATAGTGGGTGAAAATACAAGATCAGTCATTTTAAAACCTAGAGGTTCCTATCATGTAGAAAAGGACTAAACCTCAGCAGGAAATCCCCAAGTGAAAAGGTTATGGGACTGAAACCTCTGTGTGACTCGTCATAATAAGCATTATTTATTCGCCTGTTTCATTGAAGGAACTATCCTAATGTGAATAACTTTGTAACTTCAGTAAAATATTTTAAATGTCATAATTTTGAGAGTTATCCTGGTGCACATACAGGAAAAAATACACATATTCACATCTCTCTATATTTGTAGGTGGTATGGTCAAAAACAACTCATTTGCCTAGCTGGCTTAGATGATTAACCCACCCAGACTCTCTAGAGGAAACAGGACAAAAAAGTCAAATAGAAGCATTAAAGCCAATGATCTTTTACCAAAAAAACTTGTTTAAGAAGTTCTCAGTGGCATAGTTCATCTTCTAGGAGGGAGATCACTCCATGGCTTACCCTTCATTGTGCCATCCGCAGTGACTTGGGACTCATGAAGCACACGTCTGCTTTCTTGCTGCAGTACCCTCAGGTAAGGGTGGATTGAAATATGAGATACTCTTGTGTCAGATTGGACTATAGGAAGATTCTAATGCTGACAGAGGGCTTTGCAAATCTCAGTTCACTTGTCCTATAGAATTCTAGCCATCTTAAATTTTCTAATAAAAGGTTAAATTAAAATATAAATATACAAATATGGTAGATAAATATAATATAGAAATCATACATAATATATCTGAATTATATATGTAAATATAAATAATATATTAATGCACACAGAAAAAAAAGTCTCTTTACTGTTGGTTCACTGCAGAATACTTACAGTAACTAGCATTTACTGAGGATTTTCATTGTGCATAGTATTGTTCTTGGGCTTTGCATGTAGTATAGAATTTAAGCCTGCTAAGTATGCCATGAAGCAGGTACTGTTATTACACCCATTTTTCAGCTGAAGGATTTGACAAAGAAAAATCTCGCAACTTGTCAAGCCCCAACTGCAAGTAACAGAGCCAGGAAGCAACCCAAGCAGAGTGACCTAGCCACTGAAGTATACACTTTTCTGGGTTGATTTTAATTTAGTGCTTCCAATATGAGAGGAAAGCAGAGGGACCATCACTTAGTAGAAAACAGAGTATTAATTCTTCTCCTTGCATTCATACAATATAGTCACTATCTCCTTCTCTCTCTCTCTGGGACTCTACTGTGACCAATGGCCAACCTCTTTTGAGATAGATGGTCAACACTGAATAAAATGTCTTTGACCATGGAAGATACAGGAATGTACTGGTTACTATGAGGATCTGACCTAAGACCTTGCTTTCACCATAAGCACAGTAAACAAGTGAGCTAATGAGCTGTAGATGTTTAGTGTGTCATCAGCATCTTTCATTTTTGTCATTGGGGTAGCCACCGTCAACAAGGACGGAGTGCCCTCTATGAATATGCATTCAGTCCTAGATACAGCAATTTATTCTTTTGAAGAGCAATTTATCATTTTGGTTTTGATAAATATACAAACAATAATCAGTGGTTAGGGGTTTCAGGCTATAATGGATGCCGTTATTAGTGATTTAACAACTCCTGTGCATTCTGAGTGTCTCACCAAAACTGGATCATGCTATCCAGAGCCACATATATGCAGTTGTTAGAAACTCTCACTTTAAAAATCTCTTGTGCTCTGAACCACTTGGCTTTCAGAACTGCGGTAGTCACTAATTTCCAAACTCTGAATATGTAAAATTAAAGTACTTGCACAAAAAACCTAGGAGGCTATTAGGTCAGAACATTTGTTTAAACTAATAATAGAATGAGCTTTTTCAGTTCCAGCTCCATTTTCCTATCTATTTGCCTTGCTAATAAGGCCTTACTTACTTCAGTTCAGTTACCCAGGGCCAGGATCCCTCTTCTTTTTGGACTTCTTATTGTAATTTGAGCAGACTTACATGGTTCACATGAAGAACTTCCAGTGTTAATCATAAAATATAAGAGATGTTTCACTCAGAGAGGATAACAACAACAAAGACCTAAAATCCAAAGCTGAGCCAAGAGATATCTCCTAGGATAGAATTCTGTCACGTTTTAAAATTTGATCCTTTCAGGTATTTTTCTCTGCCTGAAACATGTGTGCTCCTTCTATTTATATAAGGGAATAGTGACATCCTGTGTGTAGCTAGACTAATTGCCTCTGTAATTAACCTATTGGAAGAGGAAGTTACACAGAAATAAAATATCATTGAGTACTGAAAGAGGTAATTTTGTCTCAAAGTAAACCTCAAACTTTACCAAAGGGAATGGATGAAACAAAAAGATTCTGTCTTCTTTCCATTATTAATCTGGCAACTTCTCCCCTACCTTCCCTTCTATCCCTTCTTTCCTTCCTTCTTTTCCTTTCCTTGTCTTTATACAATTCCTCTCTCTTCAATCTTATCCTACCACCTTAATTTTCTACATCATAAGCAAAAAAATATTGTGTTCCTATGAGTGAAGATTAAATTTTTGAACCTAGAATTGGGGAACACACAAATGTGATAAAAGGAGAGAGGGTTTTTTGTTTGTTTCGACACTATTCATGTCTTCCTTGATTAAGGGTGGGCTACACAGAGAATCATTTTGATGTTCTAGGGTCTGAGTACAAGATATTTTTGCCTTTTTCCTTATCTCTTGATAAAAGTATATAATTAAAGTAGAGCAGAGTGTGAGAGTATACAAAAGTAGGGTTTCTCTTGATCTTTTAAAACCAGCAAAAACTATTGGAAGGCAGTATATTACAATAGAAAGAGTGCAGTCAGAATTATTCATCTCTCATCCCACAAGTGTGGCTAAGGAGGAACAAGAAGTATAGTTTTGCTCCTCAGTTTCCACGTTCCAAAAGTGCTCCCTTTTATCATATTAAAGAAATCAGGTTACCAAGACATTTGAGAGAACAGTGAGATAGAGCAAAAGCAAGGTGATTGTCAGAGAAATTAGTCAATGTTGTCTTGTTGTGTGGGTGCTACCTCAGCAGGACCCATGTCTCAGAGCCTCCTCCAGCTCTAGACCAACATGTAATGATCAATTCCATAATCAAAATGATATTGCTTTAGACTTTGTTCATGAGATTTTAAAAAAATGTTATAATTAAAACATTTGCAAATCAAGTACTAAATTTGTATTTTGCCTGCTATATTGACAGAAAGAGCTCAATTTAAAACTGTGTTCATAGGTAAGAAGTACTTCATTGTAAAATATTTGAGAGTTTTAATCCAGATAAACTTTCTCACTGTATTATATAATGATTGTTAAGCCTAAAATAGTTGAAATGAAGTGTTTTTGGTGTTTGAATTGTGGTGAACTTGGATATCTATGGGATAAACATTCTATGACTCAGTTTCATTTTATGTAAAATGGGATGAAATTTCTTTCTCTAGAAGATAATTGTTAGAAAAAAAAGAAGATAATTGTGAGACTTTAGTAATGAGGTATTTGTTTACACATGCATAGTGCCTATAAATAAATGCTAAACAAATAGTAGGTACTGTAACTATAGATAAATTTGATAAAGCAAAATAATTTAGATACTAAATAGTTCATTGTGGTGCTATTAACCTTATCTGGCTGAACTGGTCTTTGGATGAATTTATTTAATGGCCTATTCTTGCATTTTTTGTTTTGTAATCTTTCCTACAGTAAGCTTTCACTTCTATTGACAATTTATATTTCTGATAAATAGATTACCTCATTCTTGGAAGTTGGCGATTTTTGACAGCTAAGAAAGTATTATTCTTTGGGAAAGTCAGAAGTCAAAGAGGAAAAGAAGCACTACAGAGAGTTGTCCTGTGTATCACCTTTGCAATTAATCCTGTAATCACTAATGGTTATCAGATTGCAAAGAAAGTCTCCTTATAACTAAAAGTAAACCCTCAATTCTGAATACATAGACATTTGATCATGACTGTGTTGTGGCATATTTGAGGTGTGCAGCATTTTTACACAGATCTCTCATCTGTTTTAATTGGTGATCTTCAATAAGATAGGCAATTATATGAATAAGAAACTAAGAACACCATCCTGTGGAGATTCAGTCACTACTTATTATCACAAGATAATTCACTCATCCATTCAACAAATATTTATTGAGCACTCATTACATGCCACACACTGTATCAGTCTTCAAACTGTGGTAATGAACAAAGTGGACATGGCACAGATTTTATGGCCAGACAGAAGGTATGTAACATAAAACATGTAATTACAGTACAACATTTAAGTCTTAAAATAGTGAAAATTTGTTTGATCATTTAGCCTAAGTGAGTCGTGTGTTCCCAATTGTTGGTGTAGAGGGGAAATTCTGTTGAATTTCCACAATATTTTATCTGTCCTTCCATTTGAAAACTGCTTTGCTTTGCAGTCAATTTCTTTACCATGTGTCATCTTCTCTGGACTGCAAGTTTCTGAGGAGGCAGGCAGGGAACATACAGGACTCTCCTTTGTGTCTTTCATGGAACAAATAGTTGTGTACTGTATATAGTAGACACTAATAATTGCATTGAAGCATGCAGCAAGAACAAAATCCTAGAGACTTGCTTCTCCTGTTTTTTTTTTTAATATTCTTATATGTTTCATTCTGAAATTTCTACCTCTTCATGTTAATGAAGACAGAAGAAGGCTAAAACAAACAAAAACCAAACAATAATAACAAAAAAAGCAAAACGAACAACAAAAAAATTGAAAGTCATTTCTTCTTCTTTTTTAATTCTACTATTTAATTCTATTCTTTGAAAATTCAATTCACAACAGTCTTCTCTGAAAGAGGTTAATATTGGTAAGACTTTCAAAGTTTGCACTACAGAAGTCTGACTCTCCTTGCCAAATGTAAGTAAATATGGAAGAAGCATGGATTAGTTGTGGTCTCACACATTTTGGAGTGCCATGATCTATCTTTTTCCTTTACCATTGGCTCTCTTAAGAGAGTCAGTGTTTAGATATGTTAGTATCTCATTTTTAAAAGTCACAGCTCTTTATTGGTTATGAGAGATGTGATGTTGAACCTGTGGTTTGGGATTCATTTGCCATGGTTTTACTCAAAACATTCAGAAACTCTAAAAAAAATGAAATGGAATTCTGACAGTTTTTTAAAAATCAGAAAATAATCAGCTTTTATGCAGAAATCCAATTCATAGCTTAAGAAAATTCAGCATTAAAATGATAAAGGAAGGATTTCAGTGAAAAGAAGGAAGCCTTGCACATTCTTCTGGTAGGAAGGGAGGTGCTGAGATTGAGAGGCCTGGGCACCGTGCTGCCTGTGAGCTGGGGTGTAATTTAGTGAGCTGACAGGAGGAGTGAAGTATCTCCTCAATATCTGTGTTTGGCAGAAGAGATGAATGCATACATCAGGAAACAATGTTTAAGTGTTTTATTTCCTTATTTCAGCCTGTCAAACTGTCAGTGTAGTTAATGGCCACCAAGAGAGAAAGAGAGAGAGGGAGGAGGAGGAACAGAGAGAAACAAAGGTGCTATGGAATCTGAAAAGAAAGGAATCAGGAAAGCATTTGCATGTTCCTGTGGCATAATGGTCAGTCAGACAAAAATCACTCACTGTATTCATCTCTCTGCTAAAGCCAGATGTGCCTGCTCCTTACCTACAATCCTCGCACCACTTTCTGCCCTTCCTTTACACCCCTAATCATTGCATCACTTAGCTTTGATCTTTGAGATTCCTCTCACTGAAGTCTTGATTGATGATCAATATTTATGGAGTTTTTAAAATGTTACATTGGTAGTATTCCATTTTCCTTAGTTTTTCAAGTTTATTATTTTATTGTTTCTCTTCTTTAGAAAATGTGGTACTGATGCTATTGGTATAAAAAAAAATGCTCACTCTTCTATGTAAAATACCTCTTCTTAAAAATCAGTGAAGAAATAATTGGGCCTGATTTGGACCCATTCCCTCTTTCTTTGAAAACTTACTGTCTGTCTGCCTGTCTTGCCTATCTATCAGTCTCTCAACATGAAATGTTAAATCAGACATTTTATTTTTAGGAGTACTAAGCTATTTTAAATTTCTAGAAAAATTCTTTACACAACTAAGGGAACTTTATAAAGGGGCAGTATTTATATTGGATATTTTTTATACTGGAAATTAGTTATTTCTCAACAGACATAGAAAAGTCTGTTACCATTCATTGCTTTGTAAAACTCTGAATTTAAAATATTTGATGTCATACCAGTAACGAATACTCTTCATAATGGACACTTTTGATTGTCTTATCAACCAAAAGCACTTAACTAGGAAAAATATATATTTTTTTAAAATGCCAATTTTTAAATCTTCTAAAATGGTCTTAAAAAGCTAGTATGAAGTATTAAATAAAGTGCATCCTGAATCTGGCCAACCAGATAATTTGGGAAACATTTAAAAATACAGAACCCTAGGCCCCACTTCAGATTGCCTGCATGAGTATCTCCAGAGATGGGTCCCCAAGCATATCGATGTACCCCACATTCCAACCCCCAGGTAACATCAGTGATCAGCTAGGCTAAGAACCATGCCGACTCTGAAAGAGGTCTGCTGTGCTTACTAGTAAAATTCTGGCTCATTTTCAACATTGTCATCATCATTGACCCATGGAGTAGCTTTTGGGAAGTAAGGTTTTTCAAATGTATACAGTAAAAAGTATGAACTTTTCTATCCCTAAAGCCTTGTGACTTCATTATATTAATGAGGTCTTAAAAAGTTTTAACTGAGTATTCTCTCATATTCATTCTCTCTCTCTCTCTCTCTCTCTCTCTCTCTCTCTCTCTCTCTCTTTGTCTCTTTCTCTCTTTCTCTCTCATAGCTGGCCATCAATATGTGTAGATTTTACATTGGTGATATCAACTAAAAGGAGACAGAGAATATTTTGGAAAAAATTCTTTATACTGAACATGGTCAGACTTGTTTTCTTGTCATTGCTCCTTAAACAATACAGTGTAATAACTATTTACACAGCATTTGTATTGCAGTCAGTATTTTAAGTAATTGAGAGATGATTTAAAGTATCCAGGAGGGTATGTGCAGGTATTTTATAAACACAGTGCCATTTTTCTATAAGGGTCTTGAGCATCTGCAGATCTGTATGTCTGTAGGGGGCTCAGGAACCAATTTCCCATGGATATAGAGGAATGACTCTATTCATTTTTATTCTCCGTTTGAATTAATAGTACTAAACAGACAACTACAAAAGTGAAAGAATCTCCTCTCTTGTTCCCACTGTGATTTACGCATTCTTGATTGGACATCTTCTTAATGATATCAGACGTACAAATTTAATCATTTAAATGAAAGTTTACTGCTCTGAAGCTTCAGCTGCAAGCTGTACTATGCTCCCTCAAACTTGATTCTTTATCAGTTCTTATATATTAATAAGTGACACCACCATGCATCCTATTGTATTATCCAGAAACAAGTCTCCTTCTCTGCCATTTGTCTTCGCTATCCTAGGTTAATTTTACTCCCTCAAATATTGCTCATCTGTCAACTACTGTTGATTTCCATCACCATTCATCCTGGGCCAAGGTGCCATCTTACCTGGATTATGTAATCACCTCCCAATTCAGAGTTTCTCTGTACCATGCTGGTGACTGTTCCAGTGCTCCACAGAGATGTTAAGAATGCAAATCTGATCATACGTCTTCCCTCATTCCAAGCTTTTCAGTGGCATTCCATTGTACTTAGGGTACATATCAAAATCTATCTATTACTCGGCACATGATCCCTCTACTGGTCTGCCTCTCACTTTTGGCCTTCAGGCATACTGGTCCTGCTTCAGTGTTTCCCAAATGGTGCCCTCAGATGGGAAAGGAGTTTTCTGACCTATCTAAAAAAGCTCTTCACCTCCAACTTACCCTTTTCCTATAACCTGAAATGACTTTTCCTCTGGAGGCTTTTCTGATGCTCCAGATATGACTGGATCCTCCTGTTATATACTATTATGCATTTTCCTTCAAAACTTTTTCCAGTTTATAATCTTACATTAGTAGAAGGGTTATTTTTAATCTAATCTGTAAGACTATAATGTAGGGATTTTTTACTATTTCATTCACTACTGATTTCCTGATTCATCAAATAGTTCACAGCATATAGTAAGTTTTTAAGAAATGTTTCAAATGAAAGAATAAATTAATCAGTGGAAGGAAAGTGCTCACTAATGCAGGCGGACCCCTGCATTTCGTGCATTACACATATCTTTCTTAGCCCTTTGGTCTGTGTAAAGCGTTACCAAGGAGTGATGATCCCCCAACCTGCCAACATGGAGCATTCTGTATTTCAGCAGCCTCTGAATTCCTGGCTCCACCCCTTTTCCATGCTTCTCTGAGGTGGAAGAGAACTATGGAAGCCTTTGCTCTAGGTCTTTTGCTGCACTCTGGAGAAGGGATCTTAACATTGTACATAGATCTATGGAAAAATATAGGTAGATAATAGGCTAATTCAGAATTTCTTTACAGGAAATAATGATTCAATTTTCTGGACGCCCCTGTTTTTTTTTTTTTTTTCAAGTAAAGGGGTTGCTCTGTAAAGGATATGCAAATCTCAGATCTCACCTGGTGAATTAGAGCATCAGAGTCCTGTCTTGACTCAACACAGCATTTCAGGGTATTGGTGATAAGGGCAACTAATGGAGCTGGAGAAGATTTTAGATGCAGGGTTAAGGCAGGGCATTTATCATTGTGTGCTTTTCACCACATTTTATTCTCCATAAAATGTAATGATGTGGGAAACTGGAGTTCCTGCTGTGGACCATTAAAGTGTCCTCTCTGTGGCCCTCCTTTGGCAGTAAGCCTTCTCCTGACTAGGTGAGAAATCGATGAGACCCTGATTCTAGACATGTTCCAGGTATCCCATGCCTCATATTTACCTGGCCAAAAGCCTCAGACCTGCTGATGAGACCTGTTCAGACTGCTTCTGTGGTCTGTCGTTCAGAGGTCATGCGCTGTCCCTGGGATATGAAACCCTTCACTCTAGGATGGTAGGGAAAGTTGGCTGCAGAGAGGGTGTGTCTCTGTGTGTCCTCTTGCCCTGGGTTCACAAATATTATGGAAACTCTTAAGAGTAGATGGGAGCTACTTAAGGAGAAGTTATATAATAAAAAGAAGACAGAGGTGAAGTCTTGAGGAGTGTAATGTCAAGGTCCAGGCAAGTTAACATTTGACTAGATGACTAAACCAATATATATCTGAGTGAGCCCAATAAATTTTGAAAATGGAAGTCAATTAGAAAAGTCAGAATAAGAAAGTAGAGCCTTAATTTTTACAGCAGGACTTTCCCATCTAGCCAGCAGCAGCCATGATTGGGGGATAGTAGTTTTAGTGAGAATGCTCATGGTAGTTGGCATAAGACTGCTGGACCAAGTTGCCATAGCCCCACTGGGACTCAACGGGTTGTTCAGTTTTGTTTGAGAGAGGGAGAATTCGAGGATTGATTCTGTATTTGTTCTTGTTGAACAATCAGTATATAATTCTTTCCTAGAATTTTCAGCAGTGAATTACAACTTGCTATTTCTGTAATGGAGAAGAAAGATTAGTGTTGTAAGTACAGCAAGTGAGTATCATGGTTAGAGTTTACTATGGTGAAAACACCAGTTGTTATTGTAAGCCAGCAAAATTTCATAGTAGTTGGAATCCAAAGTCTGATCCTACGAAGGCAGGAAGGAACAAAGTATGGAGCTTCTTTGCTTTCAAGGGATTTAAACAGTTTCATTCAACAGACAGCTCTCTTCTCTTTAGCCAACAGCTCTGTCTTTCACAGTGCCTTCAGAGTCTTTTGCAAAGTTGAAAGAGCTGCAATTTTAATGTAACTCTTACATTCAAGACATTAATGACCTGGATCACTACAGATAACCATGGTAACAGGTGAGAAATCAAAGATACTTAATTTAATTGCCACAGAAAGAAAATAAGTGCAAATAATCTATAATTCTTCATTTCCAATATGTACATGTTATTTTCTTACTGCATTAATTACCCAATAGTTAGACAGAAATTATCTAGTTGTTGCTCTGTGCCTTCCCCTTGTATTCATATAATGGTTTTCACTCTAATAACTAATCATTATAATTTCTTACCTCAGCAGTTTAGGCTGCTGTGAACTGAGTAGCATGTTCATTCAGTTGACATTAGCAATTTTTAATAACAAGAAAAATGATACTTTAAGTATAGTGGAAGGGAATTAAGCCATTCTTTCAACCTAGGTACCTAAAGGCCACTCCACTTCACCGCCTCTCTGTGAAAGGCTAATGATCTGCTACTGCTTTCTTAGATTTAAAAATTCCTCTATATTTCTTAACTCCTTTTCTAGGAGTTGCTGGATATATCTGTAGAATCCTGCTCAGAACTGAGGAGCAAGTTGTAGAAACTTGACCAAGAAATGACTGCTAAAGATACGAAATATTTCGTTCTGTGTCTTTTGGGTACCAAATGTTTTGCTAGGCCTGGAAAACAGTGGTCAATGAAACAGGAATCACAGTTCAGATAAGGCACAAAATCACGACAAGCGGGCGGATTTGTGTAGTTTTTTGTTTTAATTTAGTCCAGACACTATACAAGATAGCAGATAGGTAGTAGTTAGGTGTGAAGGCTGTTGGAAAAATTTTGTAGTTCAATAAAGTCAGGGATAATCAGTCAGCTAAATGATAATAAGGTAATAATAATATCAGCCATTTAGAGAATATTTTCCATGCCCCAGACTTGATCATTTAATGTCACACACATACAGACTCTGCTCCTATAACACGATTGTGTTATAGCTTTTTTTTTTTTTTTAACTTTAGGAAAATAAAGTCCAGTAGCTAAGCAAAGGTCATTTGAGCATGTCAAAACTAGGAGCAAATTTCTGCCCATGCTGAAGTCTACCAATTTCTCTGAGTGGACATAAGGAATAAGAAAGAACTCTTTCGGCTCTGGTTCTTCCAGTTCTTTTCAACTCTGACACTTTCTATAGTCAATGTTCAATAAGTAGGATATTAAATATTAATTGATTCTGTTCCCTGTTTTCATTATAGACCATAGCAAAACCATTTCAAAGAAGGAATCTGTCACATCTCAGATTGTTTTGTCAATCTCCTTCGGCAATTTTGTCTCAAAACCTGTCTCAGTAAGAAATAAGAAAAATAATTGAAAAGCAAAGGTGGTTGCATGCTAAAAAGGGATTAAAGAACCACTTTGCACAATCATGATGGCTATTATCTAAATAGCAAAAAAACAGTTAAGTATTGGCAAAGACGTGGAGAAACTGGAACTCTAGTGCACAGTTTGTGGAAATGTAAAATGGTAGTTTCTATGGGAAACCACAAACTGTGGAAGTTCCTCAAAAAGTTAGGCATATGATTTACCATATGATCCAATAGTCCCACTCTGAGTACACATCCAAGAGTTGAAAAAAGGATCTCACAGGATGTTTGTACACACACATTTCATAACATTATTATTACACTCGCCAAAAGGTGGAAGCAACCTAGGTGTCCACAGTTGGGCGAACAGATAAACACAATGTGTTCTATTCATACAACAATGTTATTCAGCCTTAAAATAGAAGGAAATTCTGACGTGTGCTACAACATGAGTGAACCTTGAGGACACTATGCTAAGTGAATCTCAGTAGTCAAAAGCACAGACAGAAAGTGGGTGGTGGTTGTCAGGGTTTGTGCGGAAAAGTGAAAGGGACCTTTTGTTTAATTTTTCTAGGGTTTCAGTTTTGCATGCTAACAAAAGTTCTGGAGGAGACTGTTTGCCCAGCAGTAAGAAGGTACTCAACATGGTTGAACTCTACATTTAGAAATGGTTAAGGTGATATTAAAAATTGTTAAAGGAAATATGAAAGGTCATAGAACAGAGAGGATATTGAACATAGAGGATATTGAGCAGGACATCTCTAAGACAGAGGTCTAGCTCTCTTAAAAGCTCCGGAGAGAGGGATCTTCCAGGCAGAGGGATCTACAAAGGTAAATCCCTCAGTTGAGGGAGAGCTGGGTGTGTTTGAATGAAAAGGAAATCAGTGTAGCAGTAGGATTAGTGGCAGATGACAAACTTGGAGAGAGAGAGAGAGGGACTGATCATAAAGCAACAGTATACATGGAATAATTATGGATTGCATTATCTTTGTTACATCTTGGTTTTATTTCCTTTGTATCTTAGGTGATTGTTACAAAATTTACTTTTTTTTTTTTCTTCTGTGCCTGGGATTGAGCCCAGAGGCACTTAACCACTGAGCCATATCCCTAACCCTTTTTATATTTTATTTTGAAACAGCATCTTGCTAAGTGGCATAGAACCTTACTAAGTTGCTGAGGCTGGCTTTGAACTTGAGATCCTACCTCTCAGCCTCTCGAGCCACTGGGATTACAGGAGCACACCACTGCACCCTGCTACCTTACACACACACACACCCCACCTCGCACTCCCCCTGTGCTGTGGATAGAACCCAAGGCCAGCATTCTTCCACTGAGCCATACCCCAGCCAAATTGAGCATAAACTTACCCATTTGTTTCAAAACTAGTAATTAGCATGTTTATTAATGTGATTCAATGATCTTATTGTGCAAAGGCTCTTTTCAAAAATATTCAGAAGTGGTATACTAACTTGGTAAGTTTTTGTTTTTATTATTATCTGTTCTGTCTCTGAAGTGACTATCACCTGAAAACATTTCAGAAGTAGTGTACCACTGATTAAAGCATTGCATTCATTTTATACTTAAATATTCTTCAAAGCATTGTTGGAAGTTTTCTGGGGCCAGGTCAGTTTATTGCCCTCGCCTACAGTGATTTCAGAGACACTGGAGGCCCTAATTTTAGCCATTAGTATTGTTAAGTTTCCTGAAATTGTCTAGTGATGCATTTTTGTCAATTCATGACACAGTTTAATACGACAGTCATATTTTACAGCTGTTAACACACAAAATTTAAAAGTTTATCAAAGCAGCTGTCATCATTTAAATACATCTTAAGTATTTTTCCTAAAGAAAAAATTGCTAAAATTCAACCATGTCTATAATCATTAAATTCTCAATTCATTGATTTACCTTGATGGAAAAACCACTATTAATGATCTTAAGTTCAACAGATCTGTTGTGCAGCATGACTATAGTTAATAACAGTATATTGTATATAGTCATGTGCTGCATAATGATGTTTCAGTCAAGAAAGGATTGTATATCTGATGGTGGTCCCATAAGACTGCAATGAAGCTGAAAAATTCCTGTCTCCAAATTTGACATCTTAGCTGCCATGAAGTACATGCCTTACTGACATGCTTGTGATGATGTTAGGGTCAACAAAATTGCAGTGTCATACAAGTATGTACACTATATAGTACTTGATAATAAATGTCTGTGCTGCTACTGGTTACATATTTAATGTATTATATTTTTAAGTCATTTTAGAGTATACCCTCCTACTTATAAAGTTTTCTGTTAAAGACTATGCTGATACCACAGACTATCTGTGCTGCAGCAGTCACATGCATTTTGTGTTTACTGCATGTCTGGATTGTATTATTTTTCTCTTGTGCTTGATTTATCATCATGTTGTTTTGTTCATGGTGCCCACAGGAGCAGTAGGCTGTATCATATCCACATACCCTAGGGCCTAGATGTGTAGCCTGGACCATCTAGGTTTGTCTCAGTGTACTTCCTGTAGTTCCCAAAGTGATGATATTGCCTTTATTCCTAGAATGTATCCTGGTTGTTAAGGGATGCTTGAGTGGTACCTGAAATTGATAAAAGAGTAAATTTTTATTTGTCCCTACAAAAAATAGTAAGTGTGTGAGGCATGCATATATTAATTAGTTTGATTGGGGTTTCCACGATGTGTAATATAACCAAGCATCGTGTTGTAAACCATAAATTATGACATTTTTACTAATTAGCAAAATGAAAGTACTCCAAAAAATCAAACATTAACAACTCAGAAAAAGACTTAAATACTTTTGATTAGAATGAGTACATTCATGCTATCTTCTCTTGGTCTTTGTTTTTCTATTTATGTCTGGAAATAGTATCCACTTTGACATATCACTCCCTATTATTAAAAGTTCAACAAGACCTGAGATAATCTCTTATCCCATCACACTTCCATGAAAAGTTCTCAGAGACTTTTCATCTGACCTTTCTTACCCACTTCTCACTGATATTTCTCTCAGATTATCAGTTATGTGGAAGGATTCTGGATATATTTTTCTCAATGTTTCATCGATGCTCATTCTCTTACATTTCAGTAGAGTAATCTGCATTTGGAAGACTAGAACTTCAATTTCAAAGAATAGCAGAAATATATTCATAAAGGGATGCCATGTCCGTTGGAACTTAAAGTTGAAAAGTTTATTTGGACCAGTCAATCAAATGCTGAGCCTGGGTAATATGGGTAACTGATGGGACTCAATGAGAAGACCCTCTTCTTGGCCACTTCGTTTACTCTCTGGTGCAGGAGTGGAGTAGGAATTGTGCTTACAGAGCAACAAGCAATAGCTATTGTGAACAAGTACCAAATTAAGTCAGAAGTACCAAGTGTTATTTGTTCTCCTTCAGAAAAAAAAATTCTGTTGATGCCTTTAGTGAAGTAGGAATAAATTTCAGAAAATGCATCTGTGTGCAATTTAAGAATTTTGAGTATTGCAAAAGAAATACCAGGAAATAAGATAGTATTTTAAAGTGTTTTTGGATCCCAGAATGACTGGCTACTTAATTCTTACAGATTCATCAATATTAATTTGTACTTTTTCATTTGGAGTTATCAGTATTCAGACGTTTTATTGTAGCTGTTTCTGGCAATTTATATGATCAATAACAGGTTAAAGGGATGCAAAAGACCATGATCCTGTTCTCAGTGAGCTTTTAAAACACTTGGAGGATTCAACTGAAGCAGGACACAGTACAGCAAGAAAATATTTTTTGGTAGCTGTGCAGTAGAAGATCAGCTGGGTGGACTGGTGTCACTGGAGAGGGCTCATGTGCCTAGAACCTGATCTGGGCCTTGAAGTTTGTATAGGCATGGAAGATCTAATTACCTGACATCTTGGAATGTGGGATGTCTGCGAAGTTTTAGTGTATATAGTAAAATTACTGTGAGTTTTTCGTTCTTTACCATAGTAAGCATAGTTCATTCTATACCAGGAGGCTATGGTCTGTTTCACCTGTGATAGTCTCTTATCCCATCACACTGCCATGAATCCCCAGGTCTATGACTGACCACTGCAGTTTGGAAAACACCTCTGGACAGCACCACAGTGTCTTTAAATAGAAAAGCCTTTTCTTGGCCATGAGTATAGAATCAGGTTGAATAGATAAGCATTTCTTTAATCATTAGAAGACATATAGTATGTGTACACATTCTTTTATATGAATTTGATGGGGTTTATAAGAAACCTAGGTTTCCTTTATGTAAGTATAACTGGGGCCAAGATGGTTTTTTTTTTTTCTGATAACAGTACCTTTTCAATATGCTGTCTGATTGGGTACAAAATCAACATCCTCCCAAGTTTTGCTTTTAAAATACAAGCCTTTGTTTTGTATTTCCGCCTAAAGCCTTTCTGACCTTTGTCAAAAATATTTTTCAGTTATTCTGAGCACATTGGTGTGCTCTAAAAAAAGACCACCCAAGTACGCTGCTTTCAGTTGGCAAATTCCACTTAGATTGAGAAGTACAGAAGCATCCCATAACAGATGAGAACTCAAGTCATTTGAATCCTTGAAAAAAAGTCAAGACTCTTTGGTCAGCTCACAGAGGCTGATCTCTGTGGCTTTGTGTTGTCATGTTAAATGATGTGACAGGGCATAGTGGTCATCTGCACTCATCTTCAATTGGAAATTTGGAGCAGTGTTTTCCAAGGGAGCAGTCATCCTTAGTAGTAGGAGAGCTGCGTCTCCATATTGTCTCCATTTGTGTCAAATACCAAATCCCACAATTGCCCCATAGCAGTGAGAGCACACAGGAAAAAGAAAAAGGCATTAAAGAGAGATTTTAAGGCCCCATTTGTGTTTTCCATGATTTTTATTTCTTTGATGAGCACAGACACTTATTCTTAAGAGCCTAAATTCTTATGCAGAATTTTAAAGGAGAAAAACAGTCTTTTCACCTAAACCCCAACTTAATCATACAGTTTACAGTTAGATTTTTGGTTATAGTATTGTTCTTTCTGCCATCCCCAGATATTTTTCTTTTGTCCACTTTCTATTTTTGCCTTGGATTTTTTTTCCCCACATTAGCCCCTCTAACTTCTTATCTGTGATTCAACCAGAGCATTTTGTATTTTGACAGGAGCATTCATTCATTTATTTAGTAAGCATTTAAGTATCTGTTCTGTACCTGTACTGTCCTTGGGATTGGGCATAAAACAGTAAACCAAGTCAAATCTACCAAATGCAAAGCTGAGGCCAGAATGAAGGCATGTGACTGGATGTGGGATGCTTTAGCTCAGTTCCACAGATATCTTATTAGACAGTTACATGTACTATGGACATACAAACATATGTACTATCTCTATTTACCTATATATGTGCCTATTTTATCTGTTTATCATCATTATCTGTTTTTATATCTCTGTCTATGTTTATCTCTTATTTTACCTTCACCAGTATGAACTGCAGTTCAAATAGAGAAGGGCATGAGTTAGATTCAGGAGATGTGGGGAACAAAGGACCAAGCTGGCTTGCTCTACATCTCTCTCATTAGGTCACTATGACCTCGATTCAAAGATAGTAAAGTAGGGAGGATACACTATAAGGAGAAGAGCCAGTGCATAAATTTGTAGCAGGCCTGTCCTGGGAGTGGAGGAGACTAGCCTGAGTCTCTAGGAGGTTGTTCAAACCACTGGCCTTTTGATGTCTAATGTGAACCACTTATTTCCTCTTTATGACATGAGAGGAGGTGACTGTTAAACTAGCTTTTAGGACAATTAAGAATCGCTAAAGGAGATTGTAGGTATCAGGAAATGATGAGGCTAGAAAAACTGCCTAGTAGTCAGATAAAGAAGGCTTTTTATTTCCCTTTTTAATACTTTATTCTGATTGCAATGGAGAATTCTTTAAATAAATACAAATCACATGAATGACGTAGTCAGACTTGGAATTTCTATAGATCACTCTTGTTGCATTGTGAGGCTGAAGAGAAGCGTAGAAAGGCCAAGGTCAGGGAGGTCAGTTAGGAAGCTGTTGAAGTAGCCCAAACAAGAAGAGATGTTGGCCAAACTAAGGCAGCAGCAGGACCAAGAGACAATGGGAGGGAGATAGAAGAGATTTTAAGGATCTATAAACTCTAAGACACAGTGACAAATTGGATATGAAGGGAAGGGGGAGGTCAGAGGATTATGGTAAACTTTCTGACCTCAGTCACTAGGAGGATTTTAATAGCAAATAATGAAGTGACCGGTTTGCTGGGATGATATCATTGGATCAGCTGGGGGTGAAGTATAAATTTGTGTTGCATGTAGGATATCCAGTTGGAGCTATGGGGTGGGAAAGTGGAAGAATATAGGTCTGAATCTTAGCCCCAGGGTCTAGGTGGAAGTATAGATTAGGTTATAAATTAGTGTCTACAGAATTTGGATGAGGTCACCAAGAAGAAATGGCAAGGAGTGAGAAGAGAAGAGAATCAGGGGTGGACCCTAAGAAACATTTCATTTCAGTTATGTTACAGACTAAAGTTGATGAGCTGCTCTGAGAATCTAACCACCATGGTGGTTTTTTGTTTAGTTTGTTTGTTTTTGTTTTGTTTTGTTTTTTGTAGAAGAGCCATTTTTTTCTTTTTCTTTTTTTAAAATCTTTTCAGATAGACATGACAGTAGAATGTATTTTGAAATATTTTTGCCTACATGGAATATAACTTATTCTAATTAGGATCCCATTCTTTTTTTTTTTAAAGAGAGAGTGAGAGAGGAGAGAGAGAGAGAGAGAGAAAGAGAGAGAGAGAGAGAGAGAGAGAGAGAGAGAGAGAATTTTTAATATTTATTTTTTAGTTCTCGGCGGACACAACATCTTTGTTGGTACGTGGTGCTGAGGATTGAACCTGGGCCGCACGCATGCCAGGCGAGCGCGCTACTGCTTGAGCCACATCCCCAGCCCCAGGATCCCATTCTTATGGTTGTACATGATGTGGAGTATCACTAGTCACTTATTATAAATGAACATAGGAAAGTTCTATCCAATTCATTCCTTTTTCTCTTCTATTCCCATCTCCCCTTCCTTACCTTCATTCCCCTTTGTCTAATCCAATGAACTTCTATTCTTCCCTCAATCTGACCTTATTTTGTGTTAGCATAGAATCCACATATCAGAGGGAACATTTGGCCTTTGGTTTTAAATTCACAATAGCTAAGCCATGGAACCAACCTAGCCTATGGACAGATGAATGGATAAAGAAAATGTAGTATATGTACACACAATAGAATATTACTCAGCCATGAAAAAAGAAAATTATGGCATTTGCTGGTGAATGGATGGAACCAGAGATGATCATGCTAAGTGAAACAAACCACCATATTTTGTGTTTCTTACAATTGATATTTCTTACAAGTTCTGAGCAGAAAAAACTTAAAATGAATATCAGAATAATATGCGGCAGTAAATTAGGACCTACTTTTAAAGTAATTTTAGGCATTCTGTGTGTCAGCTGGAGTTCAGTCAGGAAAGCAAACCTTGTGTGAGGTAGTTCTGCAGAGGGTGTTTAACACTGAGGATTAGTTAAGATGTAGATTAACATTAGCACTAAATTACCATTACCCTTAGAACTGGAGTAATCAAAGGAGGAGGTGCTATTCCCAGATCACAGGAGGCAAGGCTGCCCAGAGGGAATTGGACCCAAGAAGGCAGCAGCCCTCAGATGGAGAGCTGTTCTGTGAAGAGTGAACTGCAGGGTAATCACCTATTGGTGAAGATGCTTCCTGAAGCAGAGGAAAAAAAAAGGCTTCTCTGTCCTCCCACTTACAGAAACCCCATTCTCCCCAGTGGTTGCCGTTAACTGCAGTCCAAAAATGCTGAATGGAAGGATCCAGAAATAAGCAATTTATAAGTTTCACATAACTTTTTATACTGTTATAATTGTTCTATTTTATTCACATGTATTTTGTTAATCTCTTGCTGTGTTTAATTAATAAACTTTATCATAGGTGTGTATAGGAAAAAGTACATTTTTTCTTTTTCTTCATGGCTTCAGGCATCCACTGGGGGCTTAGAACACATTCTCCATGGGTAAGCATGGGGGGGCGGATTCCTCTACCTTGCCAGTTTCTCTCATTGGCATCTGATTTGAAGCTAGTTAGCATGGAGCCTGGAGAAATATTATCTGTAAGATATAATTCCCTATGACATAAAACAGTACAGGGTAAGGGTCAGTCAGATCTGAGAGCAAACAGAATCTGCAGGCATGCATCTCTATGTAGTTTTTTAAAGTCATGATTATAAAAGTAGATAATCGGGTGGACCAATGGTACAGAATAGAGGACACAGTAACCAATCCACAAAACTACAACTATCTTATATTTGATAAAGGGGCTAAAAGCATGCAATGGAGGAAGGATAGCATCTTCAACAAATGGTGCTGGGAAAACTGGAAATCCATTTGCATCAAAAAGAAGCTGAATCCCTATCTCTCGCCATGCACAAAAGTTAACTCAAAATGGATCAAGGAGCTTGATATTAAATCAGAGACACGGCATCTGATAGAAAAAAAAGTTGGTTATGATCTACATACTGTGGGATCGGGCCCCAAATTCCTCAATAGGACACCCATAGCGCAAGAGTTAACAACTAGAATCAACAAATGGGACTTACTCAAACTAAAAAGTTTTTTCTCAGCAAAAGAAACAATAAGAGAGATAAACAGGGAGCCTACATCCTGGGAACAAATCTTTACTCCACACACTTCAGATAGAGCCCTAATAACCAGAATATACAAAGAACTCAAAAAATTAGACAATAAGATAACAAATAACCCAATCAATAAATGGGCCAAGGACCTGAACAGACACTTCTCAGAGGAGGACATGCAATCAATCAATAAGTACATGAAAAAATGCTCACCATCTCTAGCAGTCAGAGAAATGCAAATCAAAACTACCCTAAGATACCATCTCACTCCAGTAAGATTGGCAGCCATTAGGAAGTCAAACAACAATAAGTGCTGGAGAGGATGCGGGGAAAAGGGCACTCTTGTTCATTGCTGGTGGGACTGCAAATTGGTGCAGCCAATTTGGAAAGCAGTATGGAGATTTCTCGGAAAGCTGGAAATGGAACTACCATTTGACCCAGCTTCTCGGTCTATTCCCTAAAGACCTAATAAGAGCATGCTACAGGGACACTGCTACATCGATGTTCATAGCAGCACAATTCACGATAGCAAGATTGTGGAATCAGCCTAGATGCCCTTCATTAGATGAATGGATAAAAAAAATGTGGCATTTATACACAATGGAGTATTACTCTGCATTAAAAAATGACAAAATCATAGAATTTGGAGGGAAATGGATGGCATTAGAGCAGATTATGCTAAGTGAAGCTAGTCAATCTTTAAAAAACAAATACCAAATGACCCCTTTGATATAAGGGGAGTAAACAAGGACAGGGTAGGGACGAAGAGCTTGAGAAGAAGATGTACATTAAACAGGGATGAGAGGTGGGAGGGAAAGGGAGTGAGAAGGGAAATCGCATGGAAATGGAAGGCAATCCTCAGGGTTATACATAAGGACATATAAGAGGAAAGGAGGGGCAAGACAAGATAATACAAATCGAAGAAATGATTTACAGTAGAAGGGGTAGAGAGAGGAAAGGGGAGGGGAGGGGAGGGGAGGGGAGGGGAGTGGGGATAGTAGAGAATAGGACAGACAGCAGAATACATCAGACACTAGAAAGGTAATTTGTCAATCAATGGAAGGGTAACTGATGTGATTCAGCAATCTGTATATGGGGTATAATTGGGAGTTCATAACCCACTTGAATCAAATTGTGAAATATGATGTATTAAGAACTATGTAATGTTTTGAACGACCAACAATAAAAAAAAATAAAAGTATAGTCCAAGAAATAAAAAAAATAAAAAAATAAAAGTAGATAATCAATAACTTTTTTTTTTAAAGATGTCATGTCGATGCTTTGCTCCAGCTTACCTTGTCAAATCCAAGTCCTATCACGCTCAAGACTGCTAATCGTCTTTAACAAGTACCTCACAGCATAAGGACTTTTCTGTTGTAACCTTTTCATAAGACCCCAGCTTTTTCTTGTGTAGTCGGGCCTGAGAACCCCACCAAGTGCAAAACTCTTATTTGGTTGCCAAATCCAGCTAGAAACACTCAGTATACTAAATTTATACCTTGGATGAGTGGTCTGGTCGAATTTCCCTCCCTGATTCCAGCTGTCTCAGTCGGGATGTGTACTTCATAAAAATGAGCTAACAAAAAAAAAAAAAATCCTTCAGACAATCAGACTTCCCTTGCTGGGCTTAAAATAAGTGAGTGTGTGTTGCTCTGAATTAGAAGGTGTGCTCTTGATACAGTCTTTTTGAGGTGCTCAATCAAAGGGCTCAGCTTTTCAGTGAGACCTTTAAACAGCATCAGCCGTTCCCTCAAAAGAGGAGAGCTAAAAAGAGTGCTGGACTCAATTGAACTTAACAGAAAATCCATTGGCGACCAATGAAGCAGAAAGGATGTGCTCAAATCGCTGGGCTGAACGCTCTGTTGTACAGATCAGACAAGCCCATTGAGTGTCTCCTGGTTCACACCAGATTCACAGACTTGTTCACCAGCGTTGGCTCTTGGATATTTAAATGGCAGTGTTTACCAGTTTTAGTAGGAAACCAATAAATGAAAAATCTGTGGGTGGATTAGCTGTGTCAAGCTCGTCTCTCTTTGGGATTTGAATTCCCTGAGCAGTGAGTGGGGTGCCAAAGCTTTGATATGATATTTTCCTGTTGAGGAGTGTTGAATTTATTCGGTTCAATCGAATGCGAGGCCTATGTTCATCTTAAAATACCCCTTCTGTCAATACAGTACCTTTCAAAGCATTTTATTCAGTAATGAGTTTGAAATAACTTACATGACGTAAAAACAAACAAACAGAAAAATGCTTGAATGCTGTTTGAGGTTGGGTTCCCCAGAAAGGGGGAGATTATGTGCAAACAGTTTATTGCAGCAGGCTTTGGGGAACATCTGTAAGAGAGATGGCAGACAGAATGGGGCAGGGGCCCACAGCGACCTGCAAGGCTCTTCTGCAAGCCCTAGAGCATGCTCCCTGTGTGAGGAGGCAGCTGAGCTGCTGCGGCACCCTGCCTGCTCCCTCACATCCAGACACCAGGGAAGGTATTACCTGGGATGAGGCAGCTTCTTCCAGAAGTGACTCAGCTGTGAGCTGTCTTCACCAGCTTTCCCTGCAGCTGGGGGAATGACCTTCTGCTTCCTGGTGGGGAACCTGCAGGGCACACCATAGCTTCTCCTCTGTCACAAACATCCACTTCTGTCATGTCCACCACTGTGATCCTTGTGTATCACCAGCATTTGGGGCCTATATTGACATAGTTGCCACATAATAAGTGTCCTTTTATGCAGTACTTTCTTTGTTCTATTTTCCTCCTTTTAACCAATGATATTTGAAACAGACAAATCTGATTCTGTCTCTCCTCTGAAGAACCCTACAATGACTCCCATTGTACTCTTAATAAATGCCCAAATCCTTAATAAGACTTAGTTTCCTGCCTGGCAACCTCATGGCCTCATATCTTGCTGTTTTCATCATCTGCTTTTTATACTGGAACCAAAAAGTCTTTCTTGCCACAGGGCCTTTGCATACATTATACCCCTGAGTCTAGAAGCTTCAATTCTTTCTGCTGCTGCTAGTCATACTCATGCCTGTGAGCTCCTACTAAGTGCCTGCTATGAATCCTTTCTGATTTTCCAGAGGGGGATCTGACTTATGACACTCTCTGTGCATCTACTGCACTACATTGTGTACTTTTTCTCAGGAACTTTGTGTGTATAAGGAGGAGGGGCAGAGGCAGAGTGTGATTATTTGTATAATATCTGTTTTTATTATTAGACTGCTTTTCAGGAGAGCAGGAATGCTGACCTTTTTATTCATCCCTACACATTGCCCTGAGCAGAATGCCTGGCACCAAGTGTTTGAACAATCAATATTATATTTTGGTATAAAAACAATGAATAATCAACCTGTAAACAAAATCTGGAGATAACTCTGGTCAACTGAGAAGGTATAACATGATGTAGCATAGTTCAAACATTAAATATTAACTTTTAGTTTCTAACTAGAGGTACAAAGTATAATATATTTGTTTCACTCATATTTCATATGTTTAGTCTCTTTTTAGATTATATAAGAAAAAGGCATAAACATACAAACATATATTCCACATTTATAATATGGAACGAGTTTTACATGGAGAGCAGAGCACACACACGTCTTGTTTTATGTGTATCATGGCTTTTTAGCATTTTAACATGTCATAGTATATATACCCACTGGGGATTTCAAATAACCTGAATAAAATACGGAAAATAATTGAACCATCTAGGCAGTCATTAATAAAGGAAAATGTTCACAACAGTTATAAAAGAAATGTTTTAGAAGTATGAATTATTATATAAACATAGGTCTTAAGAATATTGGCAATTAGTCATGATACTATGGTTTATAGGATTGATATTCAACTAGATAAATAAATTCTCCATTATTTTTACATGTGTTTCCAAAACCTGGGAAAAGAAAGATCTTTGATATCCCTTAAATAAGTGATTCAAAAATGTTTTACTGCTTTAATTTTATATTTAAAAGTAACATAGAAAGTATCTCAATCTGGGTAAAATTATTCATCTTTCTATCCAAAAAAATATTTTAATGTTACTTCTCTCATTCCATGAGATTCTAGAAAGTTCTTGCATGATTTCTTACTTTTTTCTTTTTTCTTTTTTTTTTTTCTTTTGGTGCTAGTGATTGAGCACCTCACCTTGTGCATGTGAGGCAAGCACTCTACCAACTGCGCTATATCCACAGCCCCTGGATGATTTCCTAAGACCAAAGAATTCAACATACAGTTTATATAGTGGGGCCTCTTTGCTGTTTTTTTTTTAAGCCATTAATATGGCTTATGTCATCGTATGGCTTCAGTGTCTTTAAGGTTTACCCATTAGCAAAAGCATCCATTTCTGTTCTAAAGGCAGTGTCATTTTTAAAATGTGACTATTCTTGCGGCAATGTGATTGTTAAGAACCTATGTAACACATACTGAAAAGAGGCAATATGAGAGCCCATCTTTTAAAATTCCGATTTATATGTATAAAGACAATAAGCTGAGAGACGGTGTTAATAATACATCTGGGAATGGGACTAGAAATAGTGCCTGATTAAAGAATTTACAGGATGTAAGGTGAACTTTTTGTATATGATCAGGTGTTGAAAGCCATGTATACAAAAGAAACTGCTAATATTTTCTCCAGAGACATTACTCTGATGATTTTCCTTTCAGTGATTATTGCTTGGGTTCTTTTTAAACTTTGGTTATGTGATGGTTCCTTTGCCACCAGAATCATTGACTGTGACAGAATTCTGGTATCTCAGACCATTAGTTACTTTTCAGTAATCATCTCTTTGCATTTTAAGTTTATGTTACATGAATTTGGTGGGTAACCTTACACAAAAAATGAATTTGCCCATTAGAGTTCCTCTACAAAGCTTATTTGCCTAGAAAATGCCCAAAAGCTTGCGTTTGGCTGTAAACGATCTGGCCTCTATCTGCATCCTCTGTTCAATTAGGTTTTCCTCTAATAAAGAGAATTATATTCACTGGTAGTTACAGCTATACCTACAAGTTGTCTTTTCTTCTTCCTTGTATGCCTCAGATATTTTAGTTTTATATTTCTTGCATCTCTAAAAGGAAGAGTGACTTCCTTCCTTCCTTCCTTCCATATATATATATATATATATATATATATATATATATATATATATATATATATCTATCAAGGTGGTTTATATAATAATATAATGAAAATAAGGTGTGTCACCATTTGAGCATTTCTTAAATATCCATATATTATATTTAGTTATACATGAGTATATGCTGAAGTCTCCATGCACAAATTTCCTATTTGATGTTCCTGCCTCTCAGTGGACTACATAAGTAGGAGTTCTTCAATACTGGGATCATATCGTATTGATTTTGCCCCTTCCCCATCTTAGAGCAGTTCTTGGTACAGCTTTGAATGACTCTTTGATGTTATGCTGAACTTTGGCAGAAAAAAAAAAAACCCAAATCTTCATATTTTATTTCCAAGTCTAAATTTAGGAAATAGTAGTCAATTGTGTGTCATTACAAAGAGAAAGTAATATCATGGATATATAAAAGATAGGATTCCTAGCCTGGAACACGCAACTTTTGAGAATATATTTGATAAAATGTTCCAAACTTTAACTGTTGAAATTATATTAAAAACTTGGCTAATTAAAACAGACGGTTGTAAACAGAATCCACAGAGAATGTGCCTAGTCTGAAGCCATAAATGAAGGAAAAGACATGACTTATGTTGAAGATCAGTATTTTTTAGTTTTCTATACATTTTTCTAAGTGTCACTTTCCTGCTTCTCAAAATACCACCTCTCTCTTCCCAGTCAAAATCTTCCTCCAAAGAAGAATAAGCCTCACAAACCTTAATGTAAATTTGTATAAATATTTAAATTTTTCCCTGGCCTGGTGGCACATGCCTGTACTCCCAGGAGCTGGGGAGGCTGAGGCAGGAGGATAGAGAGTTCAAAGCCAGCCTCAGCAACAGTGAGGTGCTAAGCAACTCAGTGAGACCCTGTCTCTAAATAAAATACAAAATAGGGCTGGGGATGTGGCTCAGTGGCCAAGTACCCCTGAGTTCAATCCCCAGTACTCATCTGCCCCCCAAAATTAAATTTCTCCAAGGATATTTGCAGCATAGAATTAAGGTCCTAAAGGCAAATTGCCTAGGTTCAAATTTTGTCATGTCACCTGCTGAGTGACTTCAAACAAGTAGCTAAACCTATCTCATCCCCAGTCTCCTATGCGTAGAAAAGGAGATAGCAGCAATTGTCCAAAGAGAATTATGTAAATTAATGTATACAAGAGTACCCAGGATATGCTCAGTGCTCAACAAAATCTACTGTTATCATCATGATTTTTACAATAAAATGAAAATGAAAGGCAATGAGTTTTTATGGATTTTAAAAATCATGTAGTGGATAGAGAATGATTTGGGAAGGAAGCCAGGGCTTATTTTTTGGCATCTCTGAAATAGCTCCAAGGTATGCACTGCATATTATAATGGTTCACATTTTTTAGAAGTTGTCAAGGAATATAGGGGTAGTAGAAAGGGGAATTTTTCTTTCATGATGCTAAGGGGTTCATTGTCATTGATAGCATTAGAATGTGAATTGGAAACAAAGGAGCTAAGATCTAATAATCTTTTTACTTTTTCAAATTATTCTAATATTTATATTTTAAAAAGAACTATTTTCACACTTGAAACAATTTGGAAAATAAAGACTAATGTAGGAGTAAAATTACCTAATATGCCAGAGAGAAATAACTATTAATGTTTGATATATTTTCATCCAAATCTCTTTTACACAATTGAGATAGTGACTATAAATATGGTGTTAAATATTGCATTTATCACTTAAATGATTTTGATCATTTTCCCATGAGATTAAATATTCTTAGTTAATGAGACTTTCAACAGTTTGTCATCATATGGTTGTATTCTAGCATGTAGGGTGTGCTGTTATGTACTTGCCCATTCTCCTGTGGGTGAAAACAGGTTCTTTCTAATACTTTGTTCCAGATTTTATCTCTGTGTCTAAAAATTCATTTATGATTTTGGCTATTTCCTGAAGATGAATCCTCAGAACTGGAATTTGGGAATGGAAGTACATCCTTTGGGTTTTTGGTATCTTTCTGTTAAAAGTATGCAGTGGTGCTAGTCTAACATTACACTTGCCAGGATTGTTAGCATTATCATTGGAATAGCATTAAAAACAGTGAAAAAAACTTAACTATTGAAAACTAACAGCTCTTTTCCCTGACATTAGTGAAATAATATACTTTTAGGTATTCACTTATTTCCTTAGCCTGTTGTATTAAGATAATTTTTATCATTTAATATAAACATTTTGCAAAATGATAGGCAATGTAAGGAATCTCATTATTTTAATGTAACACTTCTTTGATTTTTAGTGAAGCTAAATTTTTAGGCATGTATTTTCCTTTGTCTGAATTTTCTGTTTATCCTTTATTTATTTTTTCACTTGGAATTCATTTTCTATAGAAATCCTCTTAGTATATTTCATTTTTCTTGTGTTAGAAATCTAATCTCAATTTTAAACATGCCTTTTAAATTTTAATGTACTCAATGTAAATTTTTGGTTTTGCATCAAAGTCTAGAATTTTAGTCATTTCTTCCATTGCTTTTATAATCCAGAAAATAAAAAACCCACACATTTTCCTAATTATCTTTTTAATAGTTTTTTTTAATCATTAGCTTTTAAGTTTTCTTATTTATTTCAATGTGTGGTATGATTTCCTCCCAAAATAACTATACTACCCAATTCATTCATTAAATAACACAACTATTATGTATATATACTAGAATTTGTTTCAGGGTTAACTGATTTTTTTTTCAGTCCTAGGAATCAAATAGTATTAACTATTGTATTAAACTGATTTCGTTCTTTTTTATTCATTTGATCTGAGAGTTGATTCTGGTACCAGTATTATCACTTGTTTAGTAGATGTAGCTTCTTAATAAGTCTTATTAAGGACATTTTTTTCCTTGTTTTTTTAACTAGATGAACTTCAGACATATTGTAAAATAGCCTAAATCTCTGTTAGTATTATCATTATATGGCATTAACAACAGTGAAAAAAAACTAACTGTTGAAAACTAACAGCTCTTTTTCCTGACATTAGTGAAATAATATACTTTGTGGTATTCACTTGTTTCCTTAGCCTGTTGTATTAAGATAATTTTTAGTATGTTAATGAAATGTGTACTTCTGCTTTTAACTGTTTTGCCACTAAAGTAAAGATTCATTTTTTGTTGTTTAAACACTGAATAGATTTCTAAAATTTTAAAATGTGCCTTTTTATCATCTAAAATGATCAAGCTTAAGTTGTGATTTTTATTAATAGATGCACTGGTGGTGTGAGTTAGGGGATATATGATTTGAGATACTATTGACTTGAGTTTGCCTGTTTGACTTTGACTTTCCCCGTGTCCATGAATAAATGAGCTGGGTCTACATGGTAACCTTGCCATCTTTCTGAGCAATTACATAATGAGTTTTCATAAAAATGTAAGTAGTCTAGTTTCAAATTCACTTAAAATGTGAAAATCATCAGTTTATTGTCTTTTTATCATTTTTGCTGGTAACTCTGTCAGTATCAAATTAGCATCATTGTGTTAATATGGTCACTTGCTGTGTTTGTCTATGCTTTATATCTTCATTTTAAAAAAAAATCATTGGCAGAAAGAAACATGACTCCAAAGTACAATATGTTAAAATCTTTCAGTATCTTTCATAGTTTTCCATTTATTTGGTTTCCCTTTTATATTGGTTGTGTTTTGATAAGTTTTAATCTCCAAACAACTTCAAAAAAACAGAAACCTCCATTTTTTGATAAATTGTTTGTTGACCTTTTATTCCTTGATTTTTAACTTGGCAGAATGAACGTGTTCTGTGCCTACCTTGACTCCATTAATACTTCCATGTTATTCTGGGTGACAATGGTTACCATACTTTATTCTCCTGTAACCCATTGATAGGCACTTGAGAATATTTGTGATATTCCTGCTCTCAGGGTTTCAGTGTGACTGGAGAATATGCCCAGTCTGAGTTTCAAAGTTTCCTACTTTCTGCTGTACCACTTGCCTCTGTGACAGCTTTCTAGTCTGATAGATTGTCCCTCTAACTGTTTTTCCTTTTCTGGGGACTTCCTGCTCACCTGGGTAGGTCCATACTGTGTGCATTCTGCTGTCAATTCTTTAGCTTTTCTCCTGTATCAGATCTTATTTTCATGAACTCTGTTACTTTCTTTGTTGTGTTTCCTCAGTTGCTTTCAAATTTTCTTAGTGACCTCCTCAAGTAACTTTTTTAGTGACATGCCACTGAAACCTTCTCAGATCTTGTAAAGCTAAAAAGTATTGTTATCCTCACACTTGGTAAAAATGTGTCTGGGCTTAAAGATTCAAAATGCAAAATTGTTGTCTTTCAGAGTTTCAAAACCATGTTTAGCTGTCTTCTAGCATTTATTTTGCCTAAAAATCCAATTCAGAATTAATCTTGTTCATGAGGTAATGTATTTGCTCCCTTTCTTTGTCATTGTGGAAGATGGTCTCTTTATCCTCCATGTTCTGAAATTTAACCTTGGTGTCGGTCTGGATATTTTTTTGCTGTTTCTTGAAACTTGGTGGTATTTCTTCAATAGTATCCTGGTTTTGTGTTTTTTGTACTCTTTTTGGAGATGATATTGACTGGCTGTCAGACTTACTCTTTTGATCATCTGGTCCTTTCAGTTTATATTCTGGAAAACATTCATAATTTTACTTCACACACTTCCATTAATTTTATCTTTTTTTCCCCCCAGCAATTGTATTTTAAATCCTAGAGTACTTTTGGTTTTCCAATTATTTCTTTTTTATAAGCTTGCTTTGTGGGTGCCATATAGTCTTCAGTGTAACAATGAGTGAGTTTGAAATAGAATATTTTAAAGATCTCTTCCTTTCTGTTAATAAATTCCACAGGGCTTTGGTCTTTGTTAGTTTACCTTTTGTACTGTAGGCCTTTGTCAAAAATTATGTGATCTATGGCTGCCCATCGTAATTAAGACTGAGGCAATAGAAAAGCCATCTCAGAGAGTAGTTATAAATGTGTGGCATGACTTATTCTAAAAATAGCATGTGATGAACCTAGACCACGTTGTGTTAAATGAAATAAGCCAAGCCCTGAGAGGCAAATGCCACATGAACTCACTTATATGTAGAATCTAAAAAAAGATTCCATTTCATAGAATAAAATGGTGGTTATCAGAGATTGTAGAATGAGGGTGGGGTGGGGATATGGGAGACATTGGTCAAAGGGTACAGAATTTCAGTCAGAAAGAATAATTTCTAGTGTTCTATAGCACAGCATGATGACTACTGTAATAATAATGTACATCTAAAAAGAGCTAAAAGAGAGGATTTTAACTTCTCACCACAAATAATAAATATTTGAGGTGATTGATGTTAATCAGTCTGATTTGATTATTATACCATATACATGTATTGAAACACCACACTGTACCTCATAATATACACAATTTTGTCATTCAAAAATAAAATAAATTCTGAAATATAAAAAAAAATTTAAATTGAAAAATAAAAATAGCATGTGGGTTGGCTGCCATACCTTGGAAGATTGCTAAAGTCAAATGGGGAAGACTTCACTGTGGGATGATAATTTTTATACCAACAGCTAGCCTACTTCTTTTTTGACAGTGTTAAAAATTTCTTTAGTACTTTATTTTTTTCCATGGGGATAAATATGGGACTTGGGGGATTCTACTGTTCCCTACCCAGCACTTCTGAGTTCCGTGTGACTTCTTACTGTCACCCTGCATGGTCCCCAGCATCTCCTACGCTGGAGCTCTGAGAGTGAAATTGGCTGCGTCCTCAGCTGCAGCCTTGTGTATTTATATTCTAGCTTATGTCTGCTTCATCAGTGGCTGCTCCTCCATCTGCCTTCCGTCTTTTGGAAACTTGGTGACATCTCTTGTCCACTGATTGTCTCCCTCTCTTATTTTTCAGTGTCTGGGTTTGTAACTTTATAAAAAATACTTTTTGCTCATTTCAGGAAGAGTTTGAGAGCAGAGATGAATCCAATCCAATGATTGCTTTTAGGTCGGTGGCATGCTGTACTGACATCCAGTGTGGGTTCCATGTCCATGAATTCAACAGTGAATTGAAAATATTCAGGGAAAATAATTGTGTCTGTATCTGAACATGTGCAGAGTTTCTTGTCATTATTCCCTAAACAATGCAGTACAACAACTATTTGCACAGCATGTACATTGGATGAGGTATTACAAATCATTTAGAAATGATTCGTAGTATATGAGAGGATGTGTATGGTTTTATGCAAATGGTATCCCATTTTGTATAAGGGACTTGAGCATCCACAGATTTCGTTATCCATGGGAGGGAGGGGGAATCTTGGAACCAATACCCCATGGATATTGAGGGACAACTGTATTCATTTACTTCCTCATTTGTTCACTCAAAACATATGCTTGTCGTGTCTACCATATACCGGGTTGTTTCTAAAGATAGAGCCTTGAACTGTGAATGAGCTTCCAATAATGCCTGCTCTCATGAAGCTTTGATTTGAATAGGGCTTTAGAGATAGAGAAATAGTTAAGTTTGCTCTATAGTGAAGCCAAGGCAAGATGTCATGGCCACGTTATCATTGAGGGATGTAAAGAAGACTCAGGCTTGATCCTCAGAGAGATGTCTTGACTGGTCTTCCAAATATGGCTGCAGCGTGAACCTCTGCTCTCTATCAGCAACTTTGAAAACAGCCTTTCTCCTGCCCAACGGCTCAGATCAACCCCCTGTGCAGGCTCACACTTCCCCTTCTTCCTTCTGTCTTGAACATTTTTTTGCTACATCTTTTAAATTTGTTTTTTAAGCCAACATGAACAATTTCTCCACCAACAGGGAACTTAACTTCATACATGTATTGTTGTAAGTGATGTGTTAATGTTCCTTGGCACAACTTGTATTTGTACATTTTTCTAATCTTTTATACCCCTCCTTTCTTTTTTTCTTTTCTTTTTATTTTTTGCCCATGGTATGTTTTCTTTATTTTATGTTTTCTTCTGTCGTTTAGGAGTTTTATATCCCATTTGTAATTTTATTAGCTATTACTTTTAGTTTTTTAAATATGTATTTGAAATACATTTCTCTTATAACAAAAAATAAGAAGCCCTCATCAACCATTTTATTTTTGTAAAATATGTACTAGACCATGGTTTTGTATTCCTCTGACCTACTTCTAAACCTGTGTCAATATAGACCAGATGCCCATAAATCATTTTTAATTTCTTAATTTGAGACATGGTAAACTACTTTATTAGGAGTAAGTTTGAAAATCTCTGCTTTATTGTAATAAACCAAGATGACTGTTTTGGCACTGTAAACCTTGGTAGTATTTGAGAACATGACATATTAGGACATGGCAATATCTAAGTTTATTTCTCAAAGAATGAGAGAATCCTTAAATATTAATTACATGTCTTAACTCTTAACTCTTTAAAAATAAGCTAATATCAGGAATATTTTTGGATGATTTTTTTTTTGTAGTGCAATGGTGTCAAATGTTATTAGGGATTATAAAAACCCTAAAATGAAGATCAACTAGAAATTCTGATTTAACTAGTGGGTCAAGGGGAGGGAGCTTTAAAGACAGATAGTTGTATAAAGCCACAGATAAAACACAGTTTTTTAAAAAAATTTATATTGTTATATTCACACCTCTGAAATGTATCTTATTCATTATACTGTTACTAGATTCATTTGAACTGAGCTTCGGCCATAGACTGACAAGGGTTAAAGGGTTAAATAATTTCTTTGCTACCCACTTTTGTGTGTATATCCCAGTAGCAGCTTCGCTACAGGGAGATGTGTAGAGGTAGAGAAATATCAAACTATGCTTTTGCTCTCTGTGGATAATAAAAATTACCCACTTTCTCACAGATGTCAAATCTGGCAGATTTCCATAGAAAATTTGGATTGAATGTCAACTACCCAAATTATTTTAGTGTCTGCTGAAGTGTGCGCTTGGCAGGGATTTCAGTAGGAAAATAGGAAATGGGTTTGAAAACATTAATAATATCTGAGTACAACTCCTTAAGCTGATTGTTCGTAGATGAACCAAAGCATTTATTGTCCATGCACACCAGAGCCCTCCAAAAAGTCCAGGTGGACACATTGTTAATGCTTCAAATATAGAAGTTGAGGGTTTCTTTAGGAAATAGGATTTGCTGTCACACGTGGGTCTTTGCCTTTTGTTTCAATAGTTTAGTTTGGTCTAAATACCATAAATACCACAACACTTGTGGTAAGCCAAGATGACACACAGGCAATGAGGCTTAGTTTTTATTAATTATAAATCATTTGTAAAAAGATTAGTCAACAGTGTGCTGAGGTTTGGTTAGAAGATCTGAGTTTTAGTTTTGTCACCGATTTTTCAAAAGTCTGTATTCTCACACTTTCCTCATTTGTAGTAAATCTGAATCATCTTTATGGATACTTCAGCATGCCTCCATCTGTGTTAATGAGGATAAAAATTGTGGTAACTCAATACAACATTCTATCCATCTAGTTACCTTCCCATGAGAGGAAACAAAGCCCCATTGCTTAAGGCAGAAATCAAAACTACAGTAGAGTAACAGAAAATGAGTTCTGAGCAGTGAAGTGATATTAAAGGGTTTTCTTAGTCATCACATAATTTATAGAATTCTACAAATGCATCTATTATTATTCATTAAAATTACTGATCTCTCCTCGTCCAAGTGCCATTGTGAAGTGTATTCATTCAACACATATTTATTGAGCATATACTGTGCCTCAGACACTCTGCTAATGCTACGTAGTGAGGAAAAAAAAAGTCAAAAATAAAAGCATTTGCCCCTAAACACCCCCACCTCTGTGAAGTTTACACCCAAATGGGGAAATACAGGTGATGACAAAGCCAATACAAATCATTTATATCAGGGAAGGCAGGCTGTGCATAATGCATGTGTGTGTACACGTATTTGTACCTGTGCTCGTGCATAATTTTAGATGCCTTTTTCTCCGAGAAAATTAAACTTGAGGTAACCTCTGAAAAGATTAGAAAGGGAGTCCTATCAGTACCTGAGAGAGGAGGATGCAAGGTGGAGGACCAAGCAAATGCAAACCCTGAGCAGGGAACAGCACGGCACTGCCTCATACCCTACTGATATCTAGTACTCACCAACTATATGCCAGATGCCGTTCTTTTCACAAGAAGCTTCCAGTCTAGTAGGGATAGACAAGCAAAAGAAGGTGCAGAATAAAATAATAATGGTGGGAGTGGTGGGAGTTGGCGAAGGACACAGTGAACCTCAGAGCACAGCCTGGCTGTATGGGAGGGCAGAAAAGGGTTCCTAGAAGTCTGTTTCTGCTGCAGACAGCACCACAGGCCATTTCTTCTAATGCCTTTCCTCCCACAATGCTCAGGCTAAGCAGAACTGCCCTGTGGCTTTACATACACAAGGGATGACATGAACGGGAGTTTTTTCATTATATTTTATGGGAGAAAGTAAGCAAAGGGAAGAGAGAGTTTACAAGGTCTCCACTCTGTGCTGGGTACTGTACAAAGGCCTGCACACATGTGCTCTTATTTTGTTCTCACAAAGTGTCAATAGGATTTTTTTTTAAAAAAAAATATTTATTTTTTAGTTGTAGTTGGACACAGTACCTTTATTTTATTTATTTTTATGTGGTGCTGAGCATCGAACCCAAGGCCTTCCACGTGCTAGGCGAGCACTCTACCCCTGAGCCATAATCCCAGCAATAGGATTTTCACAGCTTTTATTAGTAGATTATAGTTGCATACAATGATGCATTATCTATTTGTATTGTCATTATTGTCAATATGCATTATTTGTTTGTCATTACATATTTATACATGCTATATAACAATATCATTTGGTCAGTATCATACCCCAGCACTTTGTCTTCCCTCCTCTCCACCCACCCCCTGGTCCCTTTCCTCTACTGATCTCCCTTGATTTTCAGGAGATCCCTGCGTCCTCATCCTTATTTTCCTTTCTCCTCTCTCACTTCCACGCATGAGAGAAAACATGCATAATATAGAAAACATCCTTGACAGAAAGAGTTTGACTTATTGCACTTAACATCATGGTCTCAAGTTCCATCTATTTTCCTGCTGATTATATAATTTCATTTTTTTTACAGCTGAATAGAATCACATTGTTTTATTAATATTTTAATATGTGGTATATATACCACATTTTCTTTATCAATTCATCCATTTACGGACACCTAAGCTGGTTCCATAGTTTGGCTATTGTGAATTGTGCTGCTATAAACATTGGTATGCATGTATCATTATAGTATGATGACTTCAATTCTATTGACCTGGTTTTAGAGATGATCACACTTGGTCTCTGAGAGGTAAAGAGGCTGTCCTCTGTTACAGAATGAGTGAATGGCCGAACCAGGATTCAAATAAGGTCTTTTTTCCAAATCCCTATCCCTCCTCCTTCTTCAGTGTTTATATTATGAAGTGGGGACTTTGAAATATTATGAGATAAAGGTAAAGGAAGTGGTAACAAATAGGATTAGACTCTTGAGACTGGGATTGCCCAGAATAATATTTCAGCCTAAATTTGAGAGTCTTAAAAAATTTTCTGACCAGTCTTAATAATAACAAATAGTACATTCTAAGTACTGCATACCTTATCTAATGGTCATGTATGCACACACACACACACCCCTAACTCTAGGGGGATAGTATTATTGTCCTTATGTAAAGTGCTCTTTTATATAATCCATAAAACAAGGCCATGAAAAAGATTGTATTGCCCCATTTGGGGGATGGTTTATCCATCATATTCTGGAACTCTCCTTCCTACTATTTACAGAAGTAATTTCATTTCAAATACCTGGCATGTTGGTAATGTTCTTTCTTATATCATGTCTAAAACATACCTTTTCCACTCTCATGTGAGTGTGTGTTCTACTTGTTCCTCTGTAGACACAGAATAGGTATTACTGTTATATATGTGTTAGCATGTGCTTGTGAATAGCGAGATTATTTATTCATTGAGGGAAAGAAAGCATTGAGATTTTATTGGAAGTTGTAACATTTTTTTTTTCTAAATCAAAGCTTATTGCATGTCCTGCTATCTTGGCCTTCCTGTTGCTTCTCTCGAGTTTTCTTCCCTCTTTATTTTTCTTATGTAACTGAGATGTCTCTGAAATATAAATGAGATATGAAAGCATTGATTTGTTTAAAATGTGGTAGGCACTGAAGTATGCACTAAAACAATTTTAAAAAAATTGCTTTTTTCCTCCTCCTTCTCCTCGTCCTCCTCATCCTCCTTCTTCTCCTCCTCCTCCCTAGTGATTAAACCCAAGACCTCACACATGCTAAACCACTGAGCTGCACCCCCAGCCCCTGCATTCATAGTTGATATCTAATAATATATTTCTTTAAAAGTTTTCATGGTATCAGCTCAACTGAAAGCTTACTTTTTATTCTTACTCTTGATAAAATTAATATATTTAACAATGGCCATTATCCAAAAAGACAAAATTTTAGTGTGCTTAATTCATGGTAGTCATTGTTGTCTGGTAATAATTTTTACATGTATTTAATAGTTCAGATATTCTTTTCTGTTAGTTGAACATGTTCCCAGAGTTATTTTGTAATTTTTATAAAGATTATATTGTTATTCTCCAGGAACTTATCTAAAGGGAGTGACAATAACTCCCCTTTGTAATTTTTTGACCCTTTCGTTCATCTGAAATAAAAGTAAACCTAACTAACCTTGTCTCCCTGTCCCACCGAAAAAATGGGGGAAAAAAAAGCTGGGTGGGTATATTTCTTACCTTACTACTTCCAAGTACTGCAAACTCTACTTGGGCACATGACTGACAACCTGCTGTTTAGTATTTCAAGAAAGTTGTGCATTTCTCCAGTTTTTAAAACTGTAACAAAGCGTTTGACCATAATTATAAGGAGCGTTTTTCTTTTTCTCATTAATGTTTAAAACATAACATTGATTTTTTAAAAATTATTGGAAACATTCTCTTAATTATCTTAATATTTAAAATATGTTATAACAAATTAATGTAAATATATTATGAGAAAGCTACTGAATTATTTTATTTTTTTGATTTTGAAAGAAAAGGCACTCAAAGTTACAAAATGGCTTTAAAGTGTATGTGCCAGAAAATTAATATAATTTGTATCTGGAATTTTGAAGTGTATATATAATTTATATATACATGTATATGTGTGTGTGTGTTTGTGTATATATATATTTACCCATTTTATAATTATATCCTTTCTGTATCATTTTACTCTACCTATTTCTCTAAATTGCTTTGAGAATAAATGAAATAGTTTATTTGGTTATATATGGAAAAATAAAATGTTTTACTTAGACAAATATATTTATATTATAAAGTAACACATTGCCCTTCTACAGTGGTACATCAGAATCTGTTGCAGGGTAGCTTTACACAGACTTAAGAGCAAACCTTCATAGTTTCTGAATCTGTAGGTTTAGATGTGTTTGTGTGGGGTGAGGGGGTCCTGTGGATTTGCAATTCTAACAAATTTCCAGATGGTACTGATGGTTTTGGGCTGGGGACCACACTTTGGGAAGCACTGTCATATAAAATTGAATGAGGTTAACACAACATAACAAAACCAAAATTACTTAGTAATACAGTAGTAACACTTGGTTTAAATGTTTGGGAAAAGGGCTTGATCTGCAATTTGTTTGAAGCTCTGAGGGTAATGACGAGAAATTGTGGCGGAAAGAACAGAGATCATAATGATCATGACAGAAACCATTGTTTGAAGCTGCCTCCCAAACCACACTCCCACCCCATCCTTCTGTGAGTATGTGTTTGGTTTCTTCCCTAAGCAAAATGTTGACTCTGCAATGCAGAATTTCATTAACAGGGATTTCTTATATGCAGGTAGTTTTTTTTTTTCCCCACTTGTAACTTGTTATCAAAGGTATAACAGAGAAAACGTGAGACATTTCTGTATAATCTATGTGAGAAACATCTCACTGAGACAACCAGCATAATGGTTTCAGATATTTTACAATAAGGAAAATTTAGGTCATTCTTAAAGAGGAATCTATACTAGAAAAGATAAGCACACAAATGCACAAATACACATAATTTTTTTGAAAATGCTGTTATTTCTACCATCTCCTGTCATTATTTCTTTTATTACAGGATACATTGTTCATCAGCAGTAATAGTTAGCACAGACTTCGTTATTTTCTTTAGTTTCTGTGCTTTCTAGCTACTGTCCCCATCTGGAGAGGAGGTAATCTTTTTAACTTGTCCTTTCTAATATCAAAGATAGCATACTTAGCTCGTACTTAAGTATACTTTGCTACTAATGTTAATACATGCAAACAGAGACAATGTTTTGCATGTCTCATCTAACCTATGCCATCAGTGTGCCTAGGTGACTCCCTTGATTTTTTCATCTTATGAATGGGATTCCTAGATAAGCCCTATCCAAGCTTCTAACTAATAAACAGCCTTAGAAATTGAATGATGGATTTGATCTCACTGCTGTTTAGTTGACAGATGGGAATCAAACAGACATAAACTCTGTACTTCCAATTTATTGCTGGGAAGGGAAATTGTGTGCCCAAAATGCCATAAGACAGGTTGTTCTTCCAGCATTTATAGTCTGATGGGAAGGAGAAAATACAAGTCCTGTAGTCTTTCAAAAAAGACAGTTTTAAACCATTTTCAACATAATATTTCACACTTCCAGTTTGGATGATAATGTGAGCTTATCAGGGCTGAATTCCGAACCTTTTGATATTTGTTCATGTCATACAACTTCTCCCTACTAATTTGTTTTAATACAGGGTTGAATTAAGTGAAAGATGCTTGTGCAACCTACTGCAGGTGCTCAGTGAATATTCTACTTACAGTAATCCTAAAAACGATACCTTGAAATGTTAAAAATTTCTATGTAAGTATGTATTCTGATTCTTCTTATCTTTTAGATACATGACCTAAATAATTGTTTATTCAAATACATTAAGTCCACACCAGAAAACTGAGAAACTCTGTAGCACTACATGAATATGAAATAAATATGTTATGGTCATAGACTTGAAAGTTTTTAAAAAATCAGAGTTTTTTTCCTTTCAAATTTTCTCTTTGTATACTTTGACTTTTATGTAGTAACCATTTAAATACTTAACATGTGAAAAAAATTAATATTCAAAATTTGAGGAAGTTTCAATTTTATATTTTATGTGTTTCTTTAATTGCAATTAATATTTAATCTTAAAATTTCATGCAAGTATTATTCGTAAGAGCTCTGTCAGTTCGATTATCCACTTGAGATTTTTCTGCTCAAATATGTATCCGAGTGATACTGTCTTAAGTACATGGAATTATGTGAATTAATGAAAAAAGTCATTAATTCACAGACATTAGCTACTGACCTCTCATGTGTGAATATGAGAAGTGTTTTTAGACATTTCTGATCACCAGATGAACCAGAGCTGTGTAGGTATCTGACGGTCTTGACTCTAGCATTAACCCTGTCTAACGTTCTCACACAGACAGATCTGCTAACAAGAGGGTTGAGAAAGGGCACATGGATGACTTAGTACAACATGACAGGAAAAAGGCTAGGCTCACACCTTGTAGCTGGTTCTTAAAGTAGAAAATGTGGAATCTAAGGATTGTTGCCTGAGTTGGATCCCAGAAAAAAGTGAAAAAAGTGTCATGACTTGATGATGAATGTTTAGTTGTACAGTAGATTTTATTTAAGTATCCACAAAACACACCCACCCACATCAAATTTGCTGATACTTTTTTTTTTTTTTTTTTTTTTGGTGCTGGGGATCGAACCCAGGGCCTTCTGCATTCAAGGCAAGCACTCTACCAACTGAGCTATATCTCCAGCCCTAAAATTTGCTGTAACTGTCCAGGAAAAAAAAAAAGTTAATACTAGTAGCAAAAACACTTTATAAAACTCTGCTCTTAAAAATAGGAATGGATATTTAAGAAATTCGGTGAAGGAGAATGATCAATTTCATGTGAAGTCATTGAAAGAACAAATAGAGCTTTCAAAGATTCAAGATTAAGGATATGAAAATAAGACCTGATTGGAAAAGAGTAGTTAGAAAAAAAAAAAACTCATGAAAGCTAGTTGTTTAGGACAATTAGGAAACATTTTATAAAACAATTTCTAACTTGATTGTTTGAAAACCAAAAGAGCCAAGTAGGGAAGAAAATCTCTTGCCTATTGAAGAAATGATTTTCCCCCTTTGGTAGTTTTGTGCATCTTCTAAATTTTCCCTAAATATTTTCTTCACATTTGTGTGCTCATCTGGAGTTTCATCACTGAGGTAGACACTGCAGTGAAGGGAAGGGAATCCTAGACCAGCCCAGAAGGTAGCAATCCAAGAGAAATGTAAAAAATGGCCACAATAAACCATGCCATGAGCCATGACATAAGCATGTACAACTGACTGAATTATTGCACAGAGGAAGAAATTGTTAATTTTGTCAGCAACGAGGCTGATCACGGAAGCCCATCAGAGAAGGGATGACATTTGAGTGGAATCTGAAGAATGAACTTTTGTTCAAGAAGGATGAAACTACATGTCATGACATTAATTTGATAATGCACAATGGTGGCCTGAGGAGACAAACTGGGGAACTCCATAGATTCTCCACAAAGGGCCTGTACACCATGCCATAGGGCTTGCATTCTGTTCTTTGGGAAAATGTAATCTGAGTTATCGTTTAAAAATGTCAGTCTCTCCCAGTATTGGATTTAAAGGGAAGAATTAGTCTGGAAAATTACTTAAGGAGTTGATGCATGAATTCAGACAGGATATGAAGTAGGCTGGGACAAGGAAAATAGTGGGAACAGAGAAAAAGGATGCATTTCAAAGATAGGGTTTAAAATCAATCTTATTGATAAATTGGTTATGGACATAAGGGAGAAATGGAATTCTAAGATGATTCCCTGCTTTCTGGCCTGGGAAAATAGGTGACTGATGATGATTAATGTGAAGACTGGATTCTGAAACCAAGAAATAATTCATGACCTTATTCATGTTGGTTTGGAGTGGAGTGTTGAAGTATCAAAATGGAGAAAGTGTGCTATCATGGGGAGTGGGGAGAGAGAGCTGAGTGACCAAGCTTCGTGTTGGTAGAAATTGGAGTGTGTTGATTGGCAAGGGTGCAGTAGATCCATAGGAGAGCAAATGTTGAATTTACAAGGGTGAGAGCAAAGGAAAGGGAGAAGAAAGAATAGAGAGCCAGGCAGAAGGATGACCCTGGGCCAAAAAAGAATACCTCCTTAGAAAAGGTAGAAAATGGAGGCAGGTGGAGGTGGGCTTCTCTGTGTGAAAGTACCCACCTGGTTACCTCTGCTGTTTCCTGTGAAGTGTCATCTGGTGAGGTGGATCTTGGATATGTAGGTGAGATTAATGATAGAGGGGACAGCAAATCTGCAGAGGGGGATGGAGTAGGAGATTACTAAAAGCAAATGAAAGGATACTGCTGTCACCAAAGGCTGAGTCATAGTACCAATTCTATGATTTTGCAGTTTTCTCCAGCAATGTTGAGTTACATCTAGGCAATTACTAATAATAATTGAGAAATGTTTTTTATATTCCAGGTACTACCAAATCTTCAATCTTCACAACAACTTCATGACTTAAATATCTTTATTCTTATTTTACACAAGGGAAAATTGAGGCATTGAAATATTGAAAGTGGGTAAGGCAGATGGTCAGCATCAGTAGTTAGGCTTAGATTCAACTGCCAGTATAACTGAGACTTGAATATGATAAAAGCTTTCTCTTTGTTGAAAAGATCTTGAGGCAATCAGTCTAAAACTAAATTGGCCCTACATGAAGTCAGGGACATGGGCTCTTCTATGTTGTTGATATATCATTTCTGAGCCTAACTCATTAACCAAGGTGGTTGCTGATGTTCCAGCCATTTTTCAATACCTGTGACATTAAGAAAAATTAAGAGGACAAGAAATATATGACTGTTTTCTTTCAGTAAATGTCTCAGGACCAGAAATTACACAGAGCACTTTGGCATATATCTTTAGAACTCTATTTGATTGCTTATGTCTAGGTCCAAAGAAGGCTCTGAAACATTTATATTTATAAAGTTTAGAATTTGGGGGAAATTAAATATTAGGAAAGTCTCTTACCTTGATTTTTCAGATTATATTGGATGAAAAGTAAACAGAGGGTAGTTAAGTTATGAACTATGACAGGGAAAAGAAGTGAAGCCAAGAAAGGAAGGAAAGGGAGGACTGAAATATAATGACTTGAAGAAATTGAAGAGGAGGTACTGGCAGCATGAAGGAGGAAGAGACATAGCTCCTTGAGATGGGGACTGTGTGAGAAGGAAATACAGGAGTTGAAGATTCAGGAGGTGGAGAAGTCCCAGCAATGGTGGAAAGAATACCTCCAATATTTTGCTGATATTAGTTAGATGAAGATACTTAGGGGCCAGGTTGTTAAAATTTCAAATGACTAGACCAAAAATGCCTTAATGATTGTTAAGTGTGTATAACATGGTAGTGTTAACAAAAATCTAGAAAACTGCTTCTTATTACTGGGATAATGGTAATATACTATTTGCTTTTGGACAAATAACTTAGAGTTTCTATTTGCTATACTCAGATGACATTTTGTTCAAAGTTTGCATGCCTTTCAAATAATGTTTCAGATAACTGAATCTCTTCATTCAGTGCAAACTATTTCAATGGAATGGTTTCTAAAATGTGTTAAATTGCTTTCTTAAAATAACACCCATATTTTATGATTGACATTCATTGTTAAATAAAACTGTGGATTGTTGTCCTACACTGAAATAAAATATCTCAGCTCTTTTTTCCACCTCTTCCATTATCAATGTTCTTCTATGATCCATTGAGATTTGGCTTCCTCTTGGGCATTTTAATAGTTTACTTGTTCCCTGGTTCTCCAGCATTAGAGATTATGAGATTCTGACCCCTGGGTAAAAGGTTATCATTTTAAAAACTAAAGCCTATAAAAAGCTTCACATTTTATTTTCATCCTGCCTTAGGATGTGAGCTTCTTGCCTACAGACTAGAAGGGATTTACACAAATGGAAACCTTATTTTGCCTTTAGAAAAAAAAAATAAAGACTATCCTACCTAATAAGGAATGCTTTTTAAAGCAAACCTCTATTTTTAACTTAAAAAATTTATTTTCTCTCTAAATACGTTTTGAAACGACATGTGGAATTTAAATATAGTTGGCATGGTCCTATTTCATTATTCCCATATACCGTTCATGCTGAGAGATAGTGAAGTATGTGAATTTCTGCACACTAATTTGTAGTTCTGCACATTTTCTGCTTCTCTCTTCCTTCTACTCTCAAAAGTTAAAGGGCCAGAATAGAGAATTCCAGTCATTTCTGGTGAGTGAGTTGAAAGAGTGCTAATGTATGGAAAGTTGGCAATCTTGGAAAACCTGTTCTCCTAAAGATGATTCAAATGCATTGCGCCACTGGCAAGTCTGTTGTTAAATGTCAGAAAGAGGCAAAGGAATGTGCACATTTCACAGGTGAGGTTTCAGATGGGTGGCAGGGTGGCCCACCCCTGTGGACCTTTGCAAAAGATTAATGATTTCCAATCCATCCTGAAGGAATTTTGTTTTCTGACATTTTCTTCATACTTTAGTACTCCAGTGAGTTTTATTCTGTAATTGCCAACCAAGAGAATACTCCAAGTGATACAGGTGACAGTCCTCAGCTTGGCTGTGCCTGCAGAGGCTACAGAGCTGTTGGAATAGCTCCACAGTTGTATGATCACCAGTAGGCCTCAAGTGATGTGAAAGAGAAATGTGTGGCCAGAGGACTTAGCTTTGAAGGCAGGTTCAAAAAGGAGTCACGGACCCGCCTCCCTTTTCTGAGGGCTGAGTTAGTTGAACAGATATTTGGCACTTTCAAGATTTCCATGTGGGACTTAAAGTTGTAACTTTCATTTGAGCCCAAGACCTTTAGAATAAAGACGACCACATGCTGGAAAGGTATAGCAAGGGTGGGTTTTATCTGAACTACTTTCCACTCTATATCTGAAACTAGAGGAAATTAGTAATGCCTTTTAAATGATTTGCTGGATGGCAATTATTATAAAAAAGAAACTTTTCATATTTTGATTTTTTTTTTTACTCTTGATTCTGGTAATGAGAGTCATAGAAAAGCTGGTAAAAGGATGGGGAGGAATTAAGCTGGTCATAATTATATATGTATTAATGCAAACCTTTGAAGAGGAGGTGTCTTTATGCATATTTTTACATAATAATGTAAACTATTATGATGAGCTAACAACCTTTTAAATATGGTGAATTCATGTTTTCTTAAAATACTAATGCTTAAAGAATTGAATGAAGTTTCTGCAGTTTTTTGTTTTTCTCCTTCTCTGCTTTTGAATGTCTTAATCTTTTTAAACTTAACATTTTTCTTTATACTAAACAAGTAAGATATGTTCCTGTAAAACTTTGAACGTTTAAAAAAATGTCATAAGAACAAAATATTTTTTAAAATATCCTTACTCCAATTTAGCTATTTTGTAGCTGTTTCTCATTAGGCAGCTACAAGCGCAATGTCACACATCTAGATCTGGTATGTTAAAGCACAGAAGATGAGTTTAAAATAAGAGGAAGATTGAAGAAGGCCTGTGGAGCTGAAAAGGGAGGAGGAATGTGGGGTAGGGAGGCAATTCACACTAACTGATAATAGAGAAGTTCCTTTATGTTGAAGCTTTGTTCCTTGTTAAAGTGTTTCATTAGCTTATTAATTAATCCATTAATCATCAATTAGCTATCTAATTAATGAACATTTGTCGAATATTTATTATGGACCAGGAACCATGTTTAACTGTGCATTAATGATTAAGACAGGAGTTTAGAGCTAGGAGAGGAGGCAGCTATGTAGCATCCAAAACAAGTATGTACTAAGGACTGACTATATTCCATACACAGTTCTAGATTCCAGGGATATAGTCATAAACAAAATGATAAAAAATAGTCCCTTCATGTTGGATGATGGATGAGGGACGTAATGAAGCAAGGGACAGTAAATCAGAGCACAGTGAAGAGTGAGGAGGCCCACGTGGCCGGTGCAGATGAAGGAGTGACTATTTGGATATGAGGTCAGAGGACAATGGAGGTCCAGATCATTTAGGCTCTGCTAACTGAAACATGGAAACAACTTTGGCTTTGAGTCTGAATGAGATGGGAATCTTGGACAGGCTTTTGAACAGAAAGAGCTGACATGTTCTAAAAGGGTCAGAGTGGCGACATTGTGAATAACACATTGGTGTTGGTCAAGGAGAGGAGAAAAGGGGGTCAGTTGGTGGGCTCCTCAGTAATCCAGACAAGATCATGGCTGATTGGAGCAGTGGAGGTTGGAAATGGTCGAAACTTGAAAAATCTCTGTCAAACAAGATTTGCTGACCCATGTGAATAGGGAATGAGAGAAGGAGATGGAGTCACAGTTAACTTGGGGGTTTGGGCCTGACTAACAGAGAAGTGGGCATTTTTGCTTCAATTTAGAGAAGAAGGATCATGGACACATTAGTACTGAACAAAATAAGTTTTTAAGTGTTTTCCGTTAAATATCCACGTAGAAGTATTGAATGGAAAGTGGGCTGGAAATACAAACGTGACAGTCATCATTAAGGATGGGATTGTAAACAAAAATGGATCGAGAATGGATATGGGTGTGGATATGAGGACTAAACCCTGAAATGCTAATAAGGGCAAGACAGTGGTAGTGTGCTATCCACGGAGTAGGATGCTGGGGAGCAAAGAGTGTAAGTGATCAGCTCATCACCAAGAACTGAGGACTTGAACAGAGTCCTGTGAGCATACTGAGTAAGAATATGCAAATTTCACACTGGCGAAATTGGGGAAATTTGGAGGAGGTGATGTTTGAGCTAGATGAGATGAATAGACATCGGTCAGAGAATTTGGGACCCTTTAAGGCAGAAGGAGCATCAGACACGCAGAAGTGGTAAGAATCCTAGTGAGCACATGACTTCTTGTGTTCACACCCTTTGCCTCCAGAACTTTGGATAGGGTCTGCACCATATTGTAAGTATGAAGCAGAAGGTTATTGAAAAGAAAAAGCATGCAACTGGGACTGGCAGAGATAAAAGAAAATGCCAAAGTCAATTTTAGAAGAGTTGAAGTGACATGCCAAGCACAACCCCTGGAAGTGTTGAAGGGAGAAGTGGAACAGCAGAGTAGTAGAATACAATAAGCTTACAAGACCCTTCAGAAGGTTGCCGAAGTCATTCAAATGGAAGAAATACCTATGTTTAATGAGAGATGCTAAATTTGATAATAATGTTCATAACTTATTTGATAACATTTAAAATATCTGCCTTGGAAAACCAGTCACAAATATTTTTTTTCTAAATTCTAACAAGTGTGTGTGTGTGTGTGTGTGTGTGTGTCTGTGTGTGTATTATGACCTGCTAATTATAATAATGAATATCCATTCATTTAAGATACTTACTTTGCAGCTACTGTGTGCTCAGTACCATGCTAGAAATTGAGGACATAGATGTGACCATAAATGTACAGATTTTGTGCTTTGTGTTTTGGGAGGGTCTTCTGATTAGGTAACCTTTGTAGGTCCTGCAGTCACATGAGTCTCAGGCGAGTGTCGAGGGCCTCACTGGGCATGTTGTAGGGAAGCAGGGAGACCAGTGGGTAGAGGGCCAGACCACTTGACACCTGCCAGGCTAAGGGAGGGGTTGTGGACTTTACTGTAAATATGATAGGAATTTCTTTTAATGCTTTGAGAGGGAAGGTACATGATCATAGGCCTATCGATGGAAAAATTAGATGAACAACTTTGCAGAAACCTCCAAAAATTTCTACACGTTATTATATTCTTGTGTTGTGACTTATATTCACTTCCCAAATATCTGCAATTAGTGGATATGGACGAAAATTAGTTATGGTCTCAATATAGTTGGAAAGAAGTTATTTTTCATATTCTTAGGTAAATAAACTAAAGTTCTTAATTTCTTTTCTCAATTACCAATGTCTTTGTGTTTAATTTGTAAGGTTTTTAATTATTTGTTTTAAAGGGAATTTGATAAAACTCCTTTTAAGTCTAATATCATTTTTGTGTGTGTGTGTGGGTTTTGATCTTTATAGCCTGCTTAATATCTGCCTAGGACAAAGGTACTTACATCTTTTTATGACTTCCCTGATGCTGTACCTGTAGTCGCAGTCTGAATCATTATTTTAAAAGGAGCAAATAGTCACTTCATGACAGAGGAAGGCACAGATTCTGGGAGAGGCTGATTGTCTAATGGGAACTCTACAGCCCGTAAACAGAACTAAATATGTCAAGAATTAAAGAAATATGGACCTGTGTCTTCAACATTTCTATAACAGTCTGATCTCAAAGTATTTTCGATCAATATACATAAAATGATTAAAGTTGTTTTTTGATGATAAATTATTAAATTATATTTTATTTTGTCCAGGAGTATCAGGTTTTAGCTGAAACAGAAATACATTTGTGTAATATTATGTTCAATCCTACTCTTAAAATACGCCACATTGCAAACTGACTGTTTTTTTTTTTTTTTCTAGAACCTGCTCCACATACTTGGCCCATAATAAAGTGTTTTCAAGGGACAAAAATTACATATTTCCCTCACTCATCACAAGAGTCTTAAGTGATACCCTGTAACAAAAGATATGTTAACTAGAGAAAAAAAACTTAATAGATACTTCATTAAAATAAATTTATTTAACAAGATTCTTTTGAAGTCAAGACACAAAAGCCAATGAAAACCATGTATTTGTCTGCTAAGTTTTATGAAAGAAGTAGATTGTTAGGGAGAAGCATAATTGAAGAAAAAGAGACATATGATCCAATGCTGATAGCAGCAAGAACTGTTTCTTCAGACTCATTGTTGTGTCTATGACATTTCCTCCTGCCAGGTCTGGGGTAGGACCCCTCTGAAAGGAGGACCTACTGACCTATTTTTGAGGGAGAGAGGTCAAATAATTTATTTATGAGTATGCTGCAGAGGAGAAAGATAGGAGAACACGAGAAGGACTTTGCCTTATGGCTTTCTCAGTTGCTAAGGTGCCATATTTTGGGGTATTGTGTTCTGATCCTCAATACATTCAATAAATAGTTCACAAAAAACAATAATGGCTTCTGCAGTCTCAGAAGCCCCCGAACCCAGGTGCTGAGGATTCATCCCAGGGCCTTGCACAGGCTCTTATTTTGAGACAGAATCTGGCTGAATCTTATTTTGAGACAGAATCAGCCTCAGAGGCTGGCCTCAAATTTGCAATCCTACTGCCAAAGCCTCCTGAGTCACAGGAATTACAGGTGTGCACCACTACATCCAACTCTCAGAACTATTTAAAAATATGAAAGTATGCTTTTTAGAATAAAGAAGAAAAAAGGGAAGGAAAAGAACCCAAACACTGAAAGTTCTTTGTAGTTCAGATATTTAAATCACTTCTGCTACTAATGAGTATTGTCTGTTTCCTGGCATATAATCTGATAGTCCTGAGTATGGAGTCATTTGCACATTGAATCAACTCCTTCCACTGTTAAAACTCCACTCTTCATCACTTTACCAATTCTCTGCACTCAATGACTTATCTCCCCATTATTTATCTTGTCATTTTTCTTGGCTTTCCCCTGCTCTTCATAATACATTAAGTTTAATCAATCTTTTTTTTTTTCTTTATTTCCTTTTTTGGTACTGGGGATTAAACCCAGGGGCACTTAACCACTGAGCCACATTCCTAGCACCCACCCCCGCAACCTCCTTTTGAAAAAATTTTGAGACAGAGTCATGTTAAGTTGCTGAGAGCCTTCCTGGTGCTGAGGCTGCCCTTGAACTTGATATCCTCCTGCCTCAGCCTCCAGAGTCACTGGGATTACAGGCATTTACCACTGTGCCCATCTTAGTTTGACCAGTCTTTGATTTGATCAGAAGGAATGTGCAGCAGTTTTTTAAGAGACATTATACAGTGGGTTCATGTGCAAAGTGTATGTACATATAGGACACAGATATCCTGGTGAGAGGGAAAGGCTGACTTGAGGAAGTTGATTTAAATGTTTTAAAAAAATGTTCTTCTCAAAGTGTTAATACTTTCAAGAAAGCTTTTAAATATTTATAATGTGAGGGTATGTCATTAAGTGGATGCTGCTTCTTGGAAGGATGACATGGTTTAGGAGTAAGCCCAGGAACAGTAATAAATAACACATGTAATGTACGTATTTTACAAAGCACTTTGCAGACATTTTAAATGTATGATTTTTGTTAGGAGTAGATATTGTTGGCCTGCAATTTTGCACTTGAGAAACCAAAGTGACACAACTAGAGACTACCTCTCTCAGATCCTTTTAGAAAAAACGGTAGGATACAAATACATGTAGCAAATTAAAACTATACACGTGAAGTCATTTTTTTAAAGCAATATAAATAACTTTGAAACAACCTCACTGGATATGATGGGAACTGATCCCTTGATCTTTCTACACACCTGAGTTACCATGTAGTATTTGACTTAGTATTTCATATCTCGCAATCAGATAGGGAAAATGTTGCAGTGGATTAAAAATACTTGCTTTGACAAGTCTATCAACAGATCCTATCATTCTGAACCAAACACTGGAACTGGTATTGATAGGGCATGTTAAAGACTTTCAGTTCTCCAAGTTACTACTTGTAAACTTGATATTTTTATAGTTTGTATTTCCATTTTGCCTTTGGTACTTTGTGGAATGAATTTCATTTTACTTTTAGTATTTAAGGCAGTATATTTACTTGAAGGAGAGCAGGAATATTTTCAAATAAGCTATGAAAGTTAAAAATGTCTTGTGTCCTTGTGAAATTTTGCCTTAATTTCTAACATCTTTATTGCTATCAGTAACAGATACTTTTTAAAAAGTATTTTGTCTAAATGTTTATTGGAACAGAAAAAAAAATTTACAAAAGAAAACACATTTTAAATAAGAATTTAACTAGTTTTGATAAAGTCCAATTTAATATCTAATGTGTAATTAAGTAGAGGAAAATGGAGTAACAATAATACCCTACTTTTTACCAAACTGCATTTCAGTGAAAAGTGTTTATAATATTTATTAACATACAGAATTAGTCTTAACCTGCTAGAAGGAAGAGAAAATGCAACACCTTTCAAAGATGCAAATTGACAATTAACAAAACAATAGAATTCTAGGCCTTCCTTTGCCAGAGGTGTAAATTGATAATCAGGCCCTGCTGAAAAGCTGGTTGTTTCTATTTAAAAGTTATCTTGAGATGAAGGCTCCCTAAGGAAGAAGAAAATAAGAATGTGACCATTTTTGTTAAATAGAACATCCGGTCTACACTGATATCATCATTCTACTGCTCTCTGCAGTTTACATTTGAAAAATCACAGTCAAAAGAGAGGGAGAAATGTGTAAATTCGGTTCTCTCTATATTTAACAGCATTGCTTTTCACATTTATTGCTGATTCAATTCACTGTAGGAATTTAAAACTTTCAGGGTATTAAATAGCATGAGACCTAGATACCTGAAACATTTAATAATACCATTATTGGTGTTCTATAGGGCCCTGTGCTGCTAGGTGTGTGTTGGTAAGTTTCTGTTATGGCACTATCTATAACACTGTAAGGGAGAAGGGAATTTCTTCCTCTTTCCTCCAGAGGTTCTTGTTTAATAAAATAAAATGGCTATAGACAGATAACAGGAAAAAAATACAAAGCTATTTACACACAAGGGAACATCACAGGAAGGTGAGACACCAGTACCTCAGAGTCAGAAACTTATTCATCCTTCTTCATCATAGAGGAGGCCGAAGCCTGGGATGCTAGCATTTTAGAAGGTAGCCAGTGATTGTTATGGCAGCTGAGTGGTCCTGAAGGATATGCTGTGGCTTGGATAAAACTCTCTGGACTATGGATAAAGAATTTGGTCTTCAGCCTCTTCCTCTGTATGAGTTTCATCTTCCTCAGTTAATGACATTTCAGTGATAGGATTGAGAGCAATTGTGGTCCCTTTTGGTGGAGCCTGCTTTTAGTCAGATAAAGGAAAGTTCTCCACCTGGAGTTGAAAAGACCAAGGAAGACCAGGGGGTCTTGACCCTGATGCAACTTCTTTGTCTTTTAGTTTCCTTTAGTTAAAAGCACTCGGAATGCTGAAACGTCATAGTTTGGGGTATCATTCTAATCCCCAACATTATAAAGACTTTCAGTGAATTCTTACCATACACTTGGAGAGATTCTTTAAACTACCACTTCATCATCTGAAATGGCGATGATGAAACCTTACTTGAGGAATTGGTCATAAATATTGTTGTCACACAAATTGAGATGATACAAGAAAAATTTATAAAGTTCTCTGTGTAGTGTCTGGTACATCATCAGCTCTCAGTAAATAGAACCTACCATTAATATTATCGAATTTAGTAGCAACTGGAAAGAAGAATTCATAGCTGATTATCCAGCATTTGTATTCTACAAGCAAGACTATGTTATTCTGCCCCCCTCTACCTTTTTTTTTTTTTTTTGCAAATTATGGCAATAAAGTGAGAAATCAAATTTCAATGAAAACTTTTGTTAACTTGTGGTATGGAATAAAACACAAGTAATCCTAGATGCTTGATAGAATTGTGATTCATAATCAAGTTGTTATATAAATATGTCTCTATTTGCACATTTGGGGTGTCTACAACTCAGAACGCCATCCTATAGGTTTATCAAATGTTCCACTGTACTTTTGCGAAATGAAGCTGGGAGCAAAGAAATGAAATTCAGATTGGTAGTTGAGGAATGATGTGAGTAGGGGTTAGGAAGAAAGATGCTGCTTAGTACTTTGTTATTCATTCATTGCTTTTCATTACTGTGGATTTCCAGGACATCACACATGCTCATATGAATGTGTAAATACACCATCATACTTTAAAATCACTTCAGATAAATTATTTTGGTTATCTCCTCATGAACAAATATATGACTGTGTTTACCTTTGAGAACAAATATAACAAGTCTTTGTTTCCTTTGTAAATATATATAACGGTGACTTGGTGAATGGGGAGCATAAGTTTGAATAAGGGTCGATGGATATCCACTTCTTTTACACGCAATCCTGCAAGATGCTTCTTAAGTGACAGATGGGAATTCCTCCTATAATAATTGTTCTTGCTAACCGAGAGCTTCTGAATAAGACAGTCCCCCAATAGTGGCCTTAACCTGAATCCATAAGGAATTTGAAACACAATTTTGTCCGCTGCTATCATCTTTGACAAGTCTGAAGTCTTTGGTACTTATGCATTGATCTTTAGCATAAAATGAAGGACATAGGATTTGTGGAGGTGACAGGCTGCTGTGTCTTTCCCTGAGTCTGGGCCCAATGGTCTGAGAACCAGTGGCCTTTCTAACATTTGTTCACATTTAGGTGAAGGAGTAGAAAGATTGCTATTATCCCCACCTACCTTCCCCGTGGGGTTTCTCCTAGAGGATGGCTTTGTCCCTTTCTCTCCCCTCTCTGTGTTTTTGGTGTCCTGAATGGGAGTGGAAAATGCTTTACTGTCTGAGCCCCCAGAAGTTTCTGAGCATTGCCCCTCCTGGCATTCTTTGGTTTTCTCCTGACTAATTGTAGGTTGTCTTCATGTCTTCATCTAAGCACAAAAGACATTTTTTCAGCTCCACAGCAAAGCCTAAAGATGGCTGGGGGAAGTCTAAGAAATTTTCTTTGGTTGAGAGAGGTTGGGGTTCTCTACTCTCCTTACAGGAAATGACCTTGTTCCCCAAATGACAGTTTTTGCATGACTCTAGGCCATGGCTTCCATGGCACAATCATAGATGAAGAGTCATTGCCCATTGGTCCTTTTGGGGTTATTTTGGTTCTGGTGTCCTAAAACCACTACAACAAGCTTTGAGCTACTGTGCCAAATCCCATCTTCCCTATTTCCAGGATCAGAGCTGGAGGTACCACCTGGCTCCCCTGGATCCTCAGAGGTGTATGACACATGCCAGCTTTCTCTGCCCACACCACCTCCTGCCAGCCCCGAGCTCCAGCTTCCTGTGGATTCTGGATGGGTGTGGTACTCAGTTTCATGGTGCCAAAAGTGGAACATGGTACTCAGTTTACACCTGCCAAAACCTGTTCGAAATAGATCAGATCCACACTTTCTGTTTCAAAAGTTCTTTGGGTAGAATCCATTCTTTTCCAGGAAGACTTCTGTGTGGTTTTGGGTTTGGATTGGCTTTTTTTAAAAAAAGAAATTTGGAGTCTGAAGTAGAGATCTTCAAAAATATTTCATTGTTTCCCTCTTCTCGGTATTCTCCTGGGAAGCACAGAAATCATCATCTCATTAGCTAAATTTACAAGGCTGCCTCCCCCTCCCCCTCCTTTACCAGTCACCCTTTATCTGCTTATGGAACTTAAAACAGGACTAATTTTCATCATCAGCAGCTGATGTTTCAGCAATGGTACACAAACCCCCATCTCAGTATACTAAATGTCCAACAGAATGACCATCACTGTCACAAAACATATTGGGTTTAGTTCTGAGGATTGACATCTCTCTTTGTTCCCCTTGTGCATGTTCAAGGATTTTAGCAACCCCTGAAGAGGTCCCCATGCATACTGTGGATAAACATCATAGCATAATCTGATGTGTTTGAGAAACATCACTTTCTTTATTTTCTACTACTTAACATAATTATTGGCGTAATTATCTTATAATAACATAATCAGTACTAACAATGTAATTATTGATTCCCAGGCCACAATTCTACAAGACTGGTGGAAAATCTAACACCAGTCATTCTTGGGTCTCTTGAACTCATTCTTTTGTTTTCAATTATGAAAATATATTCTTCCAAAATATCCTTTGTGGCCAGGATATTCATTGTGGGTGTTAAGGAGGCTGTGGAAGGCACCCAGGGTATTTGGTTATCTTCTATATTGTGACAGCAAGAGGACCTGAAGCAAGCTGGGAATGGAAGGTTAGGAATGAGTCAGAACCATGATTGGGGCAGGGCTGATTGAAAGATGGAGTTGAGGGTGAGGGTATAGGCTGCCCAGCCTCTGTCTGGGGTACTAACTCAACAATAATGCTGATAACAAAGAGAAGGATATTAGAGTAGGGCAGATTTGATGATGAGGAAATTAGGGGATGGGCTTAATTTTCTGTGCCTGTTAATCCATTGAATAGAGAGATATTGGAAGTGGGTAAGCTAAAAGTTCAGAGCATGTAGAGAATATGGCCAAAGAAGACAATCGATAAAAAAAAAAAGTTCCCTTTTTTTGTATCCTAATATTGCAACCCTCTTTTAGACCGTTGTCATTGCCAAACTGCTCGCCCTTCCTCTAGTAGTCTGCCAGGGAGCTCATCTTCTGGCTGCCAGACTTCTGTGTATGAATTATAGCTCTGAACATAGTCCTCCTTTACTCGGGAAACTCTGTAGTTCCTCTTTGCTTGACTTAGTTCAGCCTCTTTAAATAGCCCTTCATGTTCCTCTCCGATTGAACCTTCTCTCTTCCATTCTGCTTCATTTTCCAGGCTCCCTGTACCAGACACATCCAGATTCTAACAGGAAGACCCTTTTAAGTTTGATAGGATCTCCTCCTACGCATCCTTGTCTTCATTCATTTAATCCCTCTAACTTGAAATTCCCTGTATTCCAAAATCTAGCTGCCCAAACCTCTCTCCTCCTCTTTCCAATTTAGGACCTATCTTTCACTTTCTAAGAGAATTCCTGTACTCAGCTCATGAATATCTTAGAACATACTGAATTCTGACCTATTTTTATTTGGTGTATGCCAGAGACTCATAGATAGTCAGTATATTAAGATCGGAATGATCAGAGTTGAGGGTGAGGGTATAGGCTACCTCCCCTTCATTAGGGTAGTAGTCCCCAAATTATATCTCAGTTGAAGATAAAATTGAACAGTTGTTTTGTTCCCTATTTTTTAAAAAAGTAATGGAAAATAAAATGTTCCAAGTTTTTAGTTTAAGTTGCTTCCTCTCAAGAACCCTGCCTCTTGGCATCTGCACACCTTTGAGTATTCCCTGCCCCTTGAGTGTAACCTGGATTTATTGACTTGCTTATAACAAAAGAATACAACAGAAGGAATGAGCTGTCCTTTATTAGTTTCAATGGGTGTTAGTGAATAGTGTAAATATAATCATTTAAAAAGATTTTTTTAGTTGTCAGTGGACCTTTATTTTATTTATTTATATGTGATGCTGGAGGATTGAATCCAGTGCCTCACCTGTGCTAAGAAAGCCCTCTACCACTGAGCTATAATCCCAGCCCCAACACAATCATTTGATACAAATATTATGGGATTTTTCACAGTTTCTTGGTCCATAGAAATTACTTCTGAAACACCTATATTATACTATGTGTAACTCAAAGCTTCTTAATATAAAATACTATATTTTAAAAAGAGCTAGCCTTAATATGACTGTCTCTCTCTCTCTCTCTTTCTCTCTCTCTCTCTCTCTCTGAGTATGTGTGTGTGTGTGTATATATATATATAAAACACTGTACTAAATAAATGGAATTCCTGTCTTCAATAGATAAGAAGACTCTTGCTAATATCCAGGGCAGAATGTGTCTTACTTGATAGTCTTTACTGGGCAAATATGTCTGTACTTTAACTTTCTATGAACTTTCTTATTTGTTCTTCTCCCATACCTTATATAATTATTATAGTATACAATACTATTATTATCTCTTGGGTAGGCACATCAGCCATTTTAAGCAATACCTGAATTATAATGGATGTTGTTTTAGTCTGATTTCTGTTGGTATAACAAAATGCCTGAAGCTAAGTACTTTGTTTAAAAAAAAAAGGACATCATTTAGTTCATAATTTTAAAGATGAAAAGTTAACAATCAGGCTGCCCATCAATATGGCCTTTTGTCTTATGACCAATGGAATCATAATCACAGAGACAGAGAGAGAAAGGATGACATGGCAAGACAATAAGCTGGAGAGATTCAGGGGTCAAGCTTGCCCTTTTTGTAGTAACTAGAACTCATAGGAACTGATGGAGTCCTGTGTGAACTCTATTAATCCCTTCTGAGGGTGGTGCTCTCAATTACCTCCACTAGCTTCACCTCTTAAAGGTTCCACCTCAACACCAGCACATAACTGACCATATTTCCAGTGCCTGAATCCTTAGGAAACACTCAAATTATATCCAAACCATAACTAACATGTATAGTTTTCACTTAGTTTTGTGAAATTAAAAAAATGGCATAGGGCTGCAAAATTCATCTGGAAATAGATATTTTCATACCTTCCTTTTCTTTAGTATATATTTCTTTTTTGCTCAGTGTTTTTTTTTTAATATTTATTTTTTAGCTTCAGGTAGACACAATATCTTCACCTCTAGTTCTTGGACCCAATGCCTCATGCATGCTAGGCGAGCACTATACCACTGAGCCACAATCCTATCCCTGCTCAATGGTTTTTGATGGCCTTCCACTAGGTGAGGAAATTTACTCTTGTATGTTCTCTTTCCTTTGGTCCTTGTGGTTTATAAGGAATCCTGGATAAGTTTTTTTTTTTTTTTTTTTTAATTTGGTGCAAGTTTTTGAATGTGTGTTGTTTTTAGAAAATTCGTTTATTTTATTTTATTTTTTTGTTGTTTTTCCTTCTATATTGATTGTGAAGTCAGCAATTTTATTTTCCCCACTCTGAGCATTGTAGTCATCAGCTGTCCCTGTATAATGGCTTTTGATATGTTCCATTGTGATGCATTGGACCCTGTCCCTATCCCTAGTTAATCATTCATGTTAGAAGACCCATTCTCAGCAACAATGATTATATTCTCTCTTCATTTTTATTGTTAAAAATCCTTGGCAGTTCATTTTCTTCCACCATCTTTTTTTTTTTTTTTTTTTTTTTTTTGGTGGTTTTCAACTTAGGCTGTACGTTAAAACTTACAGCAGGGTTAGCAATGCCTCTTTTCAGATCACCCTGAAAAAATTCTCTTAACTATACCAATGGCCTGGGAACTTAAATGCTTAGGGGAAAAAAAATTCAACCCTTATATGACCTTACTCTTTATATTGTTCCAGAGCCTGCTTTTCCGTTGTTGTATGACGAGAGGCAACTCCTTGAAGCTCTTTGAAAACATTCTCTAAGTTCTTACCTAAAAGTGTCTCTAGTACAAATTATAGTGAAAAGTACCTGTACAAAATTATTCCCCACGGGCCTTCCTAGGTAGATTCTTCAGTCCAAGAAATCAAGATATTCATGAATAAATCTAATGGTGCTGAATATGATTATTTTCTCATATCTTCTTTGATTGAACATTACTGTATAAATATACATATGTACTCACAGGTGTGTGTATGTAAGAGGAAGAGAGAGATAAGACAGAAGAGGAAAATGTACGTGTGGGATATAGAATACCTTTAGAAGATATTTGATGACCTCTTTCTGATGTCATAAATTTGATTTGAATCTTTTCACATTTGGTTGGAACCATGAAAAAAAGATAGGTACTTTCTACCCAGTTGTGTTTAATTTTTAAAGGTTTTGGCTGGAATGATAAAAACAACAATAAAACAAAAAAAACTTAAAGAAAATATTTATTATGCTAAAGATATTGAGATTTTATAAAGACATTATGAGTATATGTTTACATGAATATGAATAATTGTGTGTATACATGTGTACTTGTGTGTATATGGGAGTATGTGCACGTGCTTGGTATGAGAGATCAAACCCTGGGCCTTGCACATGCTAGGCAAGCACCCTATCACTGACCTACATCTCCAGCCCCATTTTACTTTATTTAAGATGGGATCTTGCTAAAGTGCCCAGCTGGTTTTAAATTTGTGATCCTATTGCCTCAGCCTCCCAAATAGCTGGGATATTAGATATGTACCGCCACACTTGGCCTGTGTGCATTTTGTGTGTAGCAAAAATTATTTTTGCTTCTTGTTTTATCCTAATTGATGCAGTTGATGTATTTTACCTGAAAAAAAGCATTTGGGGACAACATTTTCACTGCATTAAAATCAGCTTTTATAGCTTTCATTTTATCCCTGATATCTACATGGCTTATCAACTTGTTACAGCCAAAGATGAGAAAATGCAGTTTTTCCATCCATAATTACATAAGTTCCTATGTGCTCACTCATCCTGGTTTAACAAAATAATAGAGAAAGAATAACTTCAGGAATAAATGTGTTCTGATCAGAGTGTTCCATTGTTAGAAACTATAATAAGAGACTGAAGAATTTAGAATATCTCATATTGCTTTCTAACAATTTTTTTTAACTAATTGTTCTTGCCTTGCTAGAAACTTTCTACAAAATTAATTTTGGCGCCTCTTTTTTACTAGAACATGAAGATGTGAAATGTGCATAATTTGTGGTTATCATACTATATATTTTATCAGGAGATATATGTATGGTTATGTAGATCATAAGGTATATTCATCATCATAACAGATATATTCATGGTTATCATTAGATATATCCACTGAGATTGATGCTTTCCATGAATAAGCCAGACACTTAAGGCTTTTTGGGCAACTTTTTAAGACAGCTGTCATGGTATTTCGGTACAAAGTGGAATAGATCTGAGAGAATTAAATTGCCTCTTGAAGTGGCATACTTCTTTCAGTAACTAATATTGGCATTAGAGTGTCAGGATCAACAGTGACTTTATGTATGCAGTTGGAGGCAAATGAGAAGGCTTACAAGCGTCTTGTCCCTGGGTCTTCCACATGGCAGAAGTTAACGGCATCTGCTGGCTCATGGCAGGCAGCACACAGATAACCTCAGGGTAGAGTGGAGAGTCCAGAGACCTGGAATTCTTGTTACTGCTGGGATGTAAGTGGCTTTGATTAGGGGAGGAACATTTTCTATATAAAACGATGCCAGGATCATTTCAAAAACATAGGTCACCATTGTTGATAGCTACAGACTAAATTTCAGTTAAGGCACACCCATACAGAATGTACTCAGAGACAAAAATGATAGAATGGTAAGAAATTTTCAAATGAGTGCATGATGCCTGCTGCAGTAAAATCCCAACACTGGATTCTCGCAACTCTGGGCGGTGTGTAGACTACCAATTACTCTCAGGATTGGGGGCTATATGAATAGGCCAATTTGTGTTTTTAAAACATAAAGCTACGAAAGTTGAAAGATTGTAGTTTTGGAGAAACTATTCCTGGATGACTTCCTGGAAGAAAGAAGTTGTGGGGAGAGACAAACAGAAGGAATAAAAAGTCTCTTGATTCACAGACTGAAATCCATAATGCTGTAGGAGATTTACAATCTCGGTGGTCTGTTTTGCTGCTCAGTGGCTGTGTCACTTCGTGAATATTGGTCTTGTTGTAAAGATAATGTCCTATTTGAGTCCAAAATAGCTCACATATCTCTCTGTGTTTAGTAATAAATTGCCACTAACCATCAGGTAAAAGTTCATTCTACAAGATTCCAGATGGTGCATTTAACACCATTTTTAAGGCTTCCTGTAACTAGCTAAGGCATAGAGTCAATGCAGATAGATGCGAATTCCAGTGTACTCAGTTCTTACGTGGAGGGTGATCCCTCCATCTTTCCTCAGGTTTTTCCTTTTCTGGCATGCTTTTCTCTTTTTGTGAATACAGAAAGTTGCCACTGACACAATTTCACTCACAGAATTCTGTCAACCTTTAAAGATACAGCATTATGGCTTTGGAAAAGCTATTTAAAAATAAGTTTAAATTGGTGGTAATCATGTTTCACTTTGTTCTCAGATATTCCTTTAATTCCAGCCTTGCTTCATTCTTGCTGAATTTCACAAGGAAAAGTTTATATTTCTGTTTGTTCCTTTCAGAAAATGCCTCAAAGAATTTTATTTAGCTTTGAGTTTGCCTTGGGAAAATGAAGGGTTGTTCTGTGCTCTTTACTCTTAGAAAATTAAGTAGCCAGTAGGGATCATAAAATCAAGACTAGCAAAGAGAAGAAGCATCAAGTCCAAGGAGATACATTTTTGCCATTAAAAATCAGCTTGTGTTTGAGCAGAACTTTGGAAGCACTTAATTGCCATAGTAGGAAATAATGTCATTCATGATGGATAAATTAGTTTTCTTTTTTTTTCCTAAATTAATTTATTAAATGATTCATATCCCTGAGCCAGTTGGGAAGGCATTTAAGGGAGTCAAAAGTGCTACCACATAAACTCTAGTGTGTGTTTGTTTTGAATTTGTAGAGCCTTTTTTCTCTGGAGAATTGAACACAGTGTGTAGAAAATTTTAAATTTTTTAAACAATATACAATAAGTTGTAAAATGTGAACCCCTGGCTGAGTAGGTAATACTCTCTAAGGCTTTTAAATATACCCAAATATAAACACTTGCTATTTCAAAAGGGGAAAAGTACAATCTTAAACATGAGATGCTCACCTGGCTAGATACCAACAATGCAGGGTAGTTTGTAAACATCTTCATTCTCTCAGACTTATGTCTATTTTTTCCCAACTTATTCTTATATTTTAAGTTAGGGCTTTAACATCAAAAGCATGCTTTAGATTACCAAATGCTCTGTAATATTATAGGGAAATTGAGAGTCAAAGCTACTCAGGACAGTCATTGAAATGTGATTTACTCCCAAACCAGTGGTGAGTGAGTATGGGAGAGAGATTTGTCCAGAAACCCAGAAAGTTAACATTGTAGGGTGATAAAATCTCTGAATTCTATTCTTTTACCCTGAAAATAAGGAAAATAACAACTCCATTATCTGTGGCTATGAACTATCCTTGGATTTTGAGAGCTGTTGTATGTTCTCACACAGAGTCAGTACATAGAAATTTAATTGTAAGATAATTGCTCAATGTCCTTTTCTTGTCATTTTTTTCTAATAATATTAAAATTTCTGATGATACCCTACACGTTGAAAATTAGGAATTTTATAGAGTTAACATACTGACCTCTAGACATTCAAGTACTTATCTAACTCCCTTTTCTTTTTCTAGTTAGTCCTTTTTCTCTTTCCCTTATGGTTCTTTTTTTTTGAAAAGTAAATACCTGGAGTCAGAATTAGAATTATGATTTTGTATCTTTCTACCTGTGTGATCTTCAGCAAATGGATGAATCCACATACTTCCCTCATCGTATTTTTTGAGATTTAAATGAAAAACATTTACATAAAATATTAGAAATGAACTATAACATAGAGCAGCTGTCCTTTTAGTACTGTTAACACTTGCTACTGTAAAAGAATTCACAGAACATGTCTTTGTAGTTAATATCTGACTCTGTCACTCACTTCCAAGGAATAAAATATTTTGAAACTTTTTTTCTTAATGAACTTGGAATTGAAAGAAGAGAAGTTTGATAATGTTTTGGTAGGCGTTTTAAATTCAGTTACTTTAACTTTGTCATTATTTGGACATGAGAATATAATATTTGAAGGAGTAGTGTCCTTTTCAAAAAAGTATTAATTTTATTCAGATAATTAATGTCTTTTTAAAAATCATTAACATGCACATATATTCAATAATCTATCATCCAGCATTCATATGGAAGTGACAACAGGAAGGAGATAGGAAGAGGGGTAAGGACAGACCTGTGATGTGAATGCTGGCCCAGGACTATCTCTGTGCTAACTTCAGAACAAACACTGCTACCCTGGCTGAGCAGACAGTGCCAGTTATAAGTTAGCAGCTGGTACAATATGGCCTTGCACAATTCTTTTTCTTCGGAGAATGTTCTGAGCAGTCACTCACAGTTCCAGACCCATACACATTGTGTTTCCACAGTGCAGTAGTTCCCCACGTTCTTGACCTGACCCACAGCACCAGGAATGCAGTGAGAATACAAAAGACAGTCTTAAAAGGCATCAGACCTTCTTGGTTTGTTGAGTCATTCGCCTGTTGCAGAAAATCTGTTCATTATTTGAAGCAATACTGTAGCTTTAGCAATATTTAAAGGAGTGTGTGGGGATTTTGCCTATTTTGGTCAATTGACTTAGAGCAGGTCACTTGTAGTAGTTAATGAAAGTCCGTTTCCAGATACCCATGCTGTAGTATGGGACTGCTTTTCAGCTCATAATACATGGAGAAAGAAGAGAATAATTTGTTTTATTGGAAAGAAAAAAGCCTTCTGAGAATGGAAAAGCTGTAGAAGATGAAGCTCAGCACTGATTATTTTGAACAGAAAGAGCCAGTGATTTAAAAACCATAAGTGCTGTCCTCTGTAATATACATCATGTTAGATAAGCCTCCTTGGTAATAAGTATCAGTCACTTTCAAAATTTTAACCGAATTATAGGTTGGAGCCACAATTTTAATTACAAGGAAGAAACTGAAGCAGATGAATAAGGAAGAAACTACACTATATTTTAGTCTCTTCGTAGTTAAAACCATAAACCACTTTGCCTAACTACCTTTATGTCTGTGATTGTTAAATATAAAAAAATCATTAGTTCAAGTAACTGGCAGTTGGAATGATGAATAGATTAGGAAAATAAGACCATGTTGGGGGGGGTGTGTCTGTGTAGGGCTACGTGGGGTTTATGTTTCTCCAGGTGGCTGAAATTATACCATCTAAGAATGTAAAAAAAGGTTTAGCCTTTTTCAAACAACTATTTTTTTAAGAACAAAATATCATGTGATTACAGATTTGCCTTCTAGATAAATTGTGAAGTGATCATGCCTAGTTAGGAAAAGAAAGATAGAGAACATGTTTGTTGCATAAGAGAATGATCACATTTTACATTACAAGGAAAGGTGAATTGTATAAAATCACCATGAGAAAGTCACAACTGTTGCTTCTCAAATTTTACCAAAGGTATCGTCCCTATTTATTCCTGAGGTTGTGGAGATGTAGGTCATATCCACCACTGATGCCTGTGTCAAAGGAGAGGGAAATAAGCAGGAGCACCTGTTTCCAGGTTTCAGGACATGTCTAGGGACCATGGTGAGGACTCGTCAGAGTCTGATGTCTTGACTGGGGTTACAACTGGGGTTACAGAGCTGTAGAGAAGGCCCTGCAGCAGAGGTATGGCGGCTTTGTTATAATGTGACTGTGTTTGTAACTTCTCTAAATCAGTGAGGAAATCTCAAAATAATGTGGAAGCAGAGCTAACTTTTCTTATTAAGTTGTTTTGCAGTGTTCCCACTGAAATATTCATGAGAAAAGATGAAGGCAGGAGAATTTTGATGATCATATCTTAAAGAAATGAAAAGAGGTTATAAAGATACATTTCTGCTAATTCAGAAGCTAAATGCCCTCTGATGGAGTTTCAGAAAAAAAACTTTTGTTTGGTGTTCCAGTGAAAGATATTATAAAGTTATTCAGCATCATTTTAGAATATGTCACTCTCAGATTTAATTTCCCTTCAGTTTCTTTATTATTGGCTCAGATTTCAAGGATGAACCATATTCCAAAATAATACGCTGTTGTAAAAGGAGAGTTTTATTGAATTGTTAACAAAAATCATAATATGGTACACATAATATGGTACCCAGATCCTAGTTCCTGTAGTCTAAAGGTGTAGCATATTGAATCCTCCTAGTTAAAAATGTCATATACAAAACACTGGTTTGCTGACCAAAGTATTCTTTAGTGAGCAGAAGTGATGAGAGCAAGAAGTTTAGTGTTTACACATTTGCCCTTCAGATTGCTTCATGCTGTATATACAATGCATGCGATTTTAAATTTCAGGATTCAAGTGTTTTGGGGTACCTAAAATAGCCAAGACATGCGTCATTCCTCTGTTTAATTTCTTATGTTGCAGCAAAGATGATGTACAGATGAGCGTATGTACACAAGAGTCGGGGGCCAGGAGGGGGCAGGGGAGAGGTTTGTTAGTTTGTTATAGAGGAGAATACAATGAAAGGAATGTAATTAGTAAGGGAAAAAGGCTGCCAGTAAAAGAAACTAAATGGCAATGTATGTGTGTGTTGTGCTCATATATATATGAACTTATAAATAGGTTTATAAATATATATGAACTTATAAAGAAGTATGTATGCAGACACACTTATATATAGTAAATATATTACGGGTTGAGAATTCTTTATTCAAAATGGTTAGGACTAAAATCATTTCAGATTTTAGTGTTGTTTTGTTTTGTTTTGTTGGAATATTTGCATATGCATAATGAGATATCTTGGAGATGGAACCCAAAGTCCAAATATGAAATTAATTTGTTTCATATACACTGTATACATAGAGCTTGAAGACAATGTTATATATTTTTAGTGTACCTACATTTTGTCTATGACTTGTCACATAAGGTCAGGTACGGAATTTTTCACTGGTATCATGATACCAGTCAAAAAAATTTTGAGTTTTCAAATTAGGGCTGTCTAGAGTGTTTTTATTTTTTATTTATTATTACTATTATTATTTTTTTTTGTGTGTGTGTGTGTTTGTGTGTGTTTGAGAGAAAGAGAGAGAAATCTTTGTGGAGGAGGTTTATCATTACTAATGTAAAATCCTGTAAACTCCAGAAAGCATGGCTGTTTCCCATACTACAGGACAGTGTTTATACTGAAGAATCATTTTGTAGATACAGCCATATCCATGTAAGTTTTTTTTTAAAAAAAAAACACTATTATAATAGATTTAGAAAATATAATAGTTTATTTTGCCCTCTGTAGAGGTTAAGATCGACTGTGTTTTTTCCAGGAGAAAAGATCACAGAAAAGGCATCCTTCACTTTTTATAGATGAGATTTACCTCACTCGCCTTCTACCTACTTCATCCCCCTTAGGTCAGAGCTATTTGTGTGGAGGAGGGGTCACTGCCTTTTTAGGAAACAGGTTTGCCATCAGCAAGATGTAGCCACCTAAACAATCTAGTCCATCCAAAGATAAGAGCCAAAGTGTACTGTTGTTTCCCATTGAGGTGTTTGGTTAGTGTCAACAGTGTAGGCTATTTAGAACTGTTGGGTGCTATTACTGTGCATTTGGGTGATTCCTTTTCATGTGCCACATGTGAGGATTAGAAGGGCTGCTTCCCAAAGTGGGAGCACTTGCTCAGTGGTGTTCATATTTGCTTATGAAACAGTCCTCTCTGAGTTTTGAAAGTGGAAATGATAAACTGAAAGGCTTCCATGAAGGGTTTATTACAAACCAGGAATAGCACATGCATGGAATACCAGGTACTTGGAGGGCTGAGGCAGGGGGATTGCAAGTTTGAGGGCAGCACAGGCAATTTAGCAAGATTTTGAAATTGTAAAAAGGCCTAGAGATATAACTCAGTGATAGAGCACTTACTGAGTGTGTACAAGGCCCTGGATTTAATTCCCAGTACTGGAAAAAAAAAAAAGAATCATATTTGATATGAGTATTAGTTACTGAGGCAGAAAAGAAGAAAGAAGAGAGAAGAGAAATACAGAAACAGCTTTTTCCTGGTACAGGGTCCTCAGGATGCTATTTTGAGGATTTAAGAAAAAAGCCCATGAGTTACTGATGAGGCAGCTATAAACAGGGCAAGTGACAGATGTAATGAAAGTCTCAAGGCCTGTCCAAGGAGAGGTCCCAGCACTGGCTGTGTGAGCATTATTTACATGAAGGTGAACAGATGGATACATTTGATCAAATTCTGTGGGGTCCCTACATCAGAATTCTGTTTAGCATTTTGAATCTGCAGTAACACATGTATTTGTATTGCTGTTGTAGCGGCAACCTCCGGATTTTCTTTCTTTGAGATACTTAAGGAGATCAGAATGTCACACATGATATTTTCCACTGAATGTAGCTATTTCTATTCTCTTGCTATTTGTTGTTATGATTTGTTGATTATAGAATGGTCAACACTATAGGACAATGGAAACAGATCAATTAAATTTGATACTTTATGCTATCCCAAGAGGAGAAAATTAAGGAACAACACAATTCTGATTATACCATAGAAAAGTATAATTCAGTTTTCAGGAATTGGTATCAGTGGGCCTTGTCAGCATGGTCATAGGATCATTCCCCTTGAAAGGTCATTCCTCTTCACTTAAAAAAATGGGATGCCAGTAAGGTTCCTTTCAACACTACTGTTGGTATACAAATGCCCACCTTCTGGAATATTCATATATGTCTTTAAGTTACATAACCTAAAAGTTTATTGTCTCCTTTTTTTTCATTTATCATTGTTTTGGTTTTGTTTTGTTTTTGCAGCCTAGCAGTCTGAGTCTTTGGTGTGTTGATCCTCCTATCTCATTGTGTATCCAGCAGTATTTGTACTTTGTGCTAAAGATTCATTTTGTAGACACAGCCATGTCCATGTAAGTTTTTTTTTTTTTAATGTTACAATAGATTTAGAAAACATAATAGTTTATTTAAAGGATTTAATTTGTGACCAGTGCAACCAACTAAAGTTTAAGGTCATTAAAAAAAAAAAAAAAAAAAAAGCTATGATGAAAGGGCAGAGTTAGGTTTTCCTTGAAGTGAGTAAAGCTGTATAGCCCATTTCCTGGCCCTGGTTGAGAATTAGCAATGTGATCACGAGGGTTATGTTTTTCTTAAATTTACAAGTTGATTGTGAACACCATTTGTATAACTCCCCCTACCATCACTTTACTTACTGTATCTATAGTGTTGAATTGATTTCCTTTCCATGTAAAGGAAAATCAATCTCTTTTAGTTTGAGTGGACATTTTACATCACCTCAGGTCACTTTCATTTATAGTTATGTTCTCAGGGTGGGAGTGGCTCCTAAAAATAAGCCTACTGCTGACTCATCTGAGTATGAGTTTCACCGGAACACCAAGTTTCAGGGCCAGAGGTCATACCATGTGTGAACCTTCCCCTTATCATGAGCATGTTGGAAGTTTGCAGGGAGTTGAAGAGCAAGTGGATTGAAACCTTGTAGCTAGAAGCTGGTCCATGGAGATTTCCTTCAATCTTATACCTCATGAGAGACTTGATGTAGGCTTTCTTCAATTTGATGCAGTTCAAAAATTATACATGACCTTACCTAATACAAGTTGTAAAAGTGAAAGAAGTTTTTCTAAACTACTCTATTCTTTTTTGTTGTTGTTGTTAATGTTGGGCCAAAATACTGGTCAAGAACAACTTAGAGGAGGGAAAGATAATTTGGGTCTCATGGTTTCAGAGATTTAGTCCATGATTGATTGCCTCCATTTCTCTGGGCCAAGGTAAGGGAAAACATTCATTGCAGAAGGCAGGGTGAAAGGAATCTACTCAGTCCCTGGTGGCCAGGAAGTAGAAAGAGAGAGTGGAAGGAGCCACATGGAAAATGAACCCTTCCAGGGCATGCCCCACATGACCCACCTCTGCCACGCACCACCTACCTACAAATTACCACCTAGTCAGTCCATTCAAACAAGGATGGACTGATTAGGTTACAGCCCTCATATCTAGTCATTTCACTTCTGAATATTCTTGCACTGACACAGGGGCTTTGGGGAACACTGTATATCTAAGCCATAAAAACTATCAATAGTAGGAAAATTCCGTTAACCATGCCAAAGATAGATTACCTTCTCTGATCTCTCTAAAAGTTTGTAAAATTGTGGTTCATGTGAAAAGGTTATAATTTTGTATCTCTTTAAAGAGAATATTCCATAGTATATAAATTTTAAGCCTCACAAAACTTGTGTTCTCTGCTAAAGACACATTTTGCTGTGGTTTCAACATTGTTACAAATCTACTGGTCTTGCCAGGCTCGAAGAAGCATGCCTATAATCCTGGCAATTCAGGAGGTAGGGACAAATTCGAGGCCAGCCTCAGCAAATTGATGAGGTCCTGACTCACAATAAAAAATAAAAGGAGCTGGGGATGAGATTAGTGTTAGATAGACCCAATTAGTGGTAGAGAGACTCAATTTGGTTAGATTACCAATATTAAAAAGCAAACTGAACAAACAAAAAAACCCTGATCTTTACATTTGTTTGATAAAGTGACAAGAATAAACCATGTCCCAAGGTATTGTTTAAATATTGAGAAACATTTGCCACAGGATTAGAAATTTGTTTGAATCAATAGAGTATCCTAAAGTTGTTTATTTTCTTTAATCCAAATCCAATCTTATTTATAGAACTTTAGATGAGTTTTCTTTTGCTTTTGTCTTCCGTACTGGAGCTTGAACCCAGGGTAGCTTTACCACTGAGTCACATCCCCAGCCCTTTAAAAAAAAATCTTTTTAAATTGTGAGATAGGATCTTGATAAATTGCTTAGTGCCTCACTAAACTGCTGAGACTGACCTTGGATTTCTAATCCTTCTATCTCAACCTTCAGGGCCACTGAGATTTTAGGCATGTGCTACCACGCCCAGCTTTAGATGAGTTTTCCAGTAATTAATCCTCATCTGTGAGTTTCCTTTTCAGTAAATTCAGTTAAGCAATGTTCAATTTTTTTTCACCTTAAAATAATCCCACAGTTTGATGGTATTGACTAATATTAATAACCCTGATGTCAGTGATTTTGATCTAGTCTGTCATTGATCTTGGTAGCTGGCCCAACCCCTGCTCACTGCTGGTTCTGGTAGAACAAGAAATAACTGTTGAAATGCAACTACCTGTTTGCGGGTTTTTCATCTCCTTAGTGGGGGTCTTTGATTCCATCTCTCACTTGGATCTCTGTCATCCTACCACAATGCCTCCTTCAGAGCAGGTCCTCTTTGAGTGTTTGGGATGAATTGTGGTAGTTATTTTATATAGCTTCCATCCACTAGACCATGAACAATCATGGAGCAGGGGCCATAGCAGGTTCATGTACATTTTTCTCAGCTACTAGTGTGGTCCCTTTTATCCAGGTCACATTCTGCATGGCATTGTTTCTGGTGGTGACTTTATTGTCCTAAGAAACCAGAGAATGGTCAACCAGGGCTGTAGCAGTAAATTCTTGCTCTTTTAATAAAATTTCTCTTTGTTACCCCACCTCCCAATTCTGTATTGTATACCAAGCCATATTGAGTTTCTATTAGAACCTATATGAATATTGAAAGGAAAGTGAGAAAGCAAGAGACAGGCGACCAAGAAATGAGACAGAGATCCACAGGAAAGTTTATTTGTCAGAGCTGACAAATAAAGGCCATCTCTCTATAGTGAGGAGAGAGGCCCCAAGATAACCGGGTGTTCAGCTTTTGTAGGGTATGGGTTTAGAGTTGTAGTTTTGGTGCTATGGGATAGGCTTGGGGGTACTTGCATCACAACTAGGCAGGTGGGGAATAGCATGGGATTGGCTTAGGTCCATGGTACCATGGAGCTTTCCAGAGCAAAGGGTTGTATCCTTCTGGTATTGGCTTAAGTTTGTGGTACCACGGGGTAGGTCACTAATGGGGGTGGGGAGAGTTCTGGTAAGAGAAAGCACAGGAAAGTGGAACTTATAAGATGGCAGTTAACATTTAAGATGGCTGCTCGAATGTTAAATCAATATCCTATAAATGTACTATAGCAGAAACTTAGAAAAGTGCTTTAACTGGTTTAAAATCTCTTTATTGGGCATGATTTTCTTGAAACTTTTTGTGCTTCTGTTTTCTGTTCCTATTTGCACACTTTATGTGAATAAGATGAACATTAGCAGATTTATCTACATCTCTTCATTTCTATTCTACAGCAATAGCTCCTTAGAGTAATATCTGAAGTTATCGTAATTTTCTTCATATCAGAGAGTTTCTAACTATGTTAATGGAAGTTAGACTGGTTGCAGAGACATTCGTGAGAACTACCTATGCTGTAACATTTAAACAATTTATTTGATCTCTTTTTAGCTTACCTGCTCATGCCTTTGGAACATTGATGTTGACCTTGTTGGAACTTTGTCTATAATCATGATAAGTCCTTCAATAAAATCTAACAGAAAATAACATTTAAATATCCAACTGATTTATTAACACTTTAAATACCTTGTGATGTGCTGTGCCCATCCTAACAAAGAGAAAATCTTATGGGACTGTATTTATATACTATTTCCTCAAATACATAGTGCCTAATGTCATATTTTTAAAAAAATATTAAAGGAAAATAATAACAGTATACACAATAGATATTATTGAGCACTGCCTTTTGCCAGATGCAATGTAGGGAATGATCTTTGAGGGCAGCAAGGGATAGTAAAAGCTCATCAGCCATCGAACTGCAAACCTGTTTTTAAAAGGAGCTAGGTGACGTTGGCCAATTGTCTGAGCCTCTGTTTCTTCATGTGTAAAATCAGGAAATACATGACGGCCACTTCTTTACCTAATCTACTCCTAATCACCCTTCAAGATCCCCTTTAGTAATCGTTTTGTCTGGGAAGCTATCCTAGACTTCTAGGGGAAGCTAGAGTCTTTCTCTTTTTGTGAATACTCCATCCAAGCTATTACAATACTGTTCTGACTCTTATAATCACTCTTTTTTTTTGTTTGTTTTGTTTTTATTATTAGTTGTTCAAAACATTACAAAGCTCTTGACATATCATATTTCATACATTTGATTCAAGCAGAATATGAACTCCCATTTTTACCCCGTATACATATTGCAGATTCACATCGGTTCCACATCCACTGTTTTACATATTGCCATACTAGTGTCAGTTGTATTCTGCTGCCTTTCCTATCCTCTACTATCCCCCCTCCCCTCCCCTTCCCTCTCCTCCCATCTTCTCTCTCTACCCCATCTACTGTACTTCATTTCTCTCCCTTGTTTTTTTTTTCCACTTTCCCCTCACTTCCTCTTGTATGTAATTTTGTATAACAATGAGAGTCTCCTTCCTTTACTATGCAATTTCCCTTCTCTCTCTCTTTCCCTCCCCTCTCTCGACCCTGTTTAATGGTGATCTTCTTCTCATGCTCTTCCTCCCTATTCTGTTCTTATACTCACTCTTTACAGCATTATCCTTTCAGGGGCAGGGACTGTGCCTTTGTGTCACCAGCTGAGTGGCTCAGAGGGGAAGACAGAAAAGGAAAAAGATTAAGGACATAATCGGAGCTCACATTCCATATCTCAACCTCCTTCCTGGCTCCAACATTGACTAGTTGTGTAGCCTATGCTAAGTACTTAATTTATCCAGATCTTTGTTTCTTTCTGTCCAATGAGGAAATAATCAATCCTTCATGGATGTTATAATCAGAATGAATGTCAGTAATATTTGGGAAGCCCCTAACAAAATGACTAGCTTATAGAAAGCGTGCAGTTAAAACTACTAGAGGTTGAGTATCCCTAATATGAAAATCTGAAACCCCAAGTGCTCCAAAATCTAATTTTCTACATTGACAGTGCAGGTAGAAAATTCCACACTTGGCCTCAGTGACGAGTCACAGTCTAAAAGCAAGTGCACTAAAAATATTGTATAAAATAACCTCTGGGCTATGTGTATGTTATGAAATATAAATGAATTTCATGTTTAGACTTGGGAACTGTCCCCAAGATATCTCATTTTATATATGCAAATATTCCAAAATTTAAGAAAAAGTTCAAAATCTAAAGTCCAGCTAATACAGACTGCCACAGTGTCATGGATGGTTGGAGATGACAGTAAAAACCTGGATCAGTGATAAGAAGATAGTTCATTACACTCAGTAACAGTAGTAGCCAGAGTATTAGCATTAGTATCAATGCCTTGAGCTCTAATTCCTGTATGGTGACTCAAACACAGCCTAGTGATACTTGTACTTCAGGGAGTAAAATCTTATCTCAGGGAATCTTCATGTTTTATAATGGACAGTAAGCATGCCTAATCTTTGCCCTGAGTGACATGTCCTTTGCACTGGAGGAAGATGCTATCTCAATATTCTGAGACTTTGACTATAAAATACTCTTGAAAAAGATAGTTCCAAAGAAAGTCAGTTTGGTACCTTTCCTCTGAAGAGGTATAGAAATGTAAAAGGACTGTAAAGAATAGTCTATTAGTGTGGAAACTTATATTAATATACAGCGAGTTTGTAGCTTTCGTCAGATTCTTAAAGAGATATGTGAATTAAAAAGTTTGTCTTTAAATCCCTAAGCCATTATTCAGGTGCTTGCATATGGGAGGGCTAAGCTGCCCTAGAATCAAGGCTTTTCTTACATTCATAGTAGGATTAATGCTTCATCCAGAGATGGTGGACTGGGCCCAGCTCATAGGAAACAGTCAAGAGCCTTGACTTGAGTTAAGAATATGAACAGGGCAAGGCTGAAGAGTAACAGCTTTCTCTGAGAAGAAGATATTATTAATGCCTGTAATGCTTATAGAATAACAGCACATAAGAAGATAATCAAACTCACTTTTAAAGATTGGATGTACATTGTTGTGAAGTTTTTGATGTGTGCTCTACATAACAGAGAAGTCAAAGGTGACTCGTTTACTCACAAATAAATTTCCATTTCCATTTCATTTTATTAAAATGTGTGTTTCCGATTTCTCCCATTTGCATTGCTTTATTTTTAACATTCTTATAAGTGTTATAAATACCATGACAAATGATTTTATAATCCATTTATCTCCGTAATGGTGACCTCTGTCACTTGAACCACTATTCAGTGTATCATCAAACAGCAAAGATGAAGGCCTAGGGCATTTTATGGAATTAGTGACTAGACACAAGCTGATCACCTTATGCCAAGCCAGTCATTAACACCCAGGAAATGTTACACTCTGAAAGCATTATTATATTTATGTAACAAAAGTCAGGGACAGAAGGAACTGGCTCAAATAAAAATACTGCTAATCCAGGATTTGTCAACCTCAGCACTTTTTCTATTTTGCATCAGATAATTCTTTGTTGTGGAGAGCTGTCCTGTGCACTACAGGATGCTTAGAAGCATCCCTGGCCTCTACCTACTCCGTGACAGTAGCATCCCAACATCTGCCCCATCGGCACAATAAAAAATGTTGACAGACATTGCCCAATGTCCTCTAGAAGACAAAAATCACCTTCAGTTGAAAATAACTATGTTAATGTCAATTTCAAAGTGGAAAAAATATTCTATCAATTAATGAGAAGGCAAGAAAAGAGTGTTTCATGATCCCAATAAGTGCTCAAAGTTCCAGAAAGAAAATAATGCTTCCATTGTTTGAGGGATTTCAAATTTACTTCTTTTCAGGTTCTTAAAGTCCTGCATGGGTTCTCTTATCCAGAACAGTGGGCCAGAAAGAGGACAGGACTTGAATTCTTACCTTTTTTCTTTCTTTCTTTCTTTGCTTCCTTATAATTTTGTGATTTGCAGTCAAGTCATAATTCTTCAGGTTTTTAATTTGAGAGAAAGGGATCAACCCCTCAGACCCACCTTAGAGAACTGCTGAGAACCAAATCAGAAGAGGAAATACCTTGAAAAGCCTAAAGACCTCTATAATTGTTAGGAGAAGAAAAAGTGATTTTTGTTTTAAGAATTTCTTAAAAATTTGAGAGCATTCCTGGAAATAACTAGAGGAACCCCGGGGCATGGCATAAAAGGATTTGAGAATCACTCTTTTTGAAGATGCCCTCTAGCCCTGTGTAGCTTGCTTTTCTGTGTTCTTGGTTGCCATGTGCTGAGTGGTGGTGACAGAAGACACAGTTGAAGGAGTAGTGGAAAGGCTCTGCTGACAGCAACGAGGAGGCGGCCCTCACATTCAAAAACCACAAGTACTTTGTTCATGTTTCCTTGGGATCCAGGCATTTTCTGTACATTGAATAAGTAGTAACTTTAAAAAGGAGGAAAAGTTAATGAAGCAAATTTATTAAAAATGGATATTGCTGCCTTAAATAATCACATTTGATTTGTTTTATGATGCTCTAGATCTTTTATTGACTGAAAATACTATGTGAGTTTTATTTGGCTTTGCCTTCAGTCAAAAGTGAATATCCTTTCTCTAATGTTATAACCTTTTTAATGCAAAACTGCAGCAAACTCCACCCTGCCACACACACTTTAAATATTTAATGGTAGCCTTCCTTGCCTGAAATGGTATGAACATATATACCTGAACTTTGAGGAATGAAAAATTTAGCCTCAGATTAGAATGAGTCTCAAAGCTATATGATCTAATATCCCATTCAGTTTAGAGATCCGATTGATAGACCTCTGACAGATGGTCCAGCAGTCTCTTATCTTCTTGCTTTCCTGGTAGGGTATACATTTGGATGATTTTGCAGTTGAGAAAACTGAGACATGTATAGGTGAAGTGACTATGTCAGAAATCACTCAGACAGTAAGTAGCAAAGTAGAAAGGGAATAAACAGCCCTTATTAAACCCTACAGTATTTGACCTCCTTCAGCCAATCTTATTGTTTGCTAGACAAATCAGTAAAAACAAGTTATTTTTCTTAATGCATAGAAATTTACATTTTCATAATACCACCCTCAAAACAAAACAAACCATGTTTCTTCATCTGGAGCAATAGATAATATATCTAGTATTTTTTTTTCCAGATGAAAACCCTTTGAATATCTGCTTGTTATCAGTTGTGGTCCCTCCACACTCAAGTTTGATTTTTTTTTCCAGACTGAATGTTCCTCTTCTTTTGATAGGAACTCATTTAGCAGTTGTTGTATTCACTGAGTTCCTGGGTGACCTTTGCTGGCTGTTGAGTACCTGTCCAGTTCCATAGGTACAGGAAGAAAACCAATTCTGGAAGCAGAATTTGAGATGTTCTCTTGCTATTAGGTCCTGATTCTACCTAACTTTTATTAGACATCTACTATTATTGACTGTATTCTCCTTTTTCTCTTCTTTTTCTCCATCTCCATCTCTCGTTCTTTGCTGTGTTGTGATTGCTGAGAAAAATCAGATAGTCTTGTAAACTGTTCTTAGTGCAAATCTTTTATTGTGCACTTGATATTATTATAATAAGACTTTATATTAAGGCAGGATGAAGTTACAGCTTGTGAATTTAAGTCTATCATTTTCATTTTAAAGCCTTTTTTTATTTTACAATTTTCTCAGATTATAGTTCAGATACGATAAGTATGTCTTCATCTAGCAATATTATTACTGCATAATTATTCAAGTGTTTTGGATAAGATAAAATCATAAATACTATTTTTATCCTTTCCCATTAATTATTAAGCACATGTCTGTTTCAGGGAAATTTAATCTATATGTTTGATTCATCATCCCATAATTTTTCAAAATGTAATTTTGTGAGAGCCACTGAACATCAGTCATTTTTATGATGCGTGTGTGTTTATTCCTAACATCAGAAGGTCATGTTTTGTTATGAATAAACAAATGCCTACATGTTAAACATGTCTTGTCTAAGACATAAACTTTGTTAACTAGTCTCTGCCATTTACCATTGGAAAAATGTATTTTCATGCCAGATTGAGCTACCTCCTTAAAATAGCCTGGACACATTTCCCTGATGTTAGTCACTGAGGTAGAGTTTCTAGGAACAGAAGGTCTCTGTGGCTCTTTTACTAACCCCTATATTAAGACAAATCATTTTTTTAAGTATGTCAATAAGCAGATGATCAAAGGTAGAGAATAGAAATAGATTGTGGTTGTATACCATAGGCTGCATGTGAAAACTTTGTGTGTGTTCTATATGGGGCACCACATTGAAAGAATGGCAAATCCTGGACCTGCATGTTGGAGTCCATGCTGCTGAAAGGGTTTCCTACTTTATGAAGCCTTGAACTACTTCACGGGAGCTGTGAATAAGAGATAAATTGAGGGTCTTCCAGTAGATGATAAAAACTAAAATAAAATAAACACTCTACGGTCTGGGTCCAAGCAGGAAAAGAGACATCACTCTATTTTTTAAAAGATAGTGTATAATATTGGAAAATTGTGATACATTGACAATTAAAAAAAAATGTTGAAAGACTAAGCTAGGAGTTAGGAACGGCAGGAAGTTCCTACCAGGGAGCAGCCAGAGTTACCATGGACCCTGGGTAGAAGCTGGAACCATGGGGGGTTGTCTGGCAGGAGGTAAAACCAGTAAGAAATGGAGCTGCTACTTGGCTTCACCGCTGACATACCTGCACCGCCAGGAAAGGGAGGGGAGAAATTCAAAGAGCAGAAGGTTGACAGATGTTGAACCTTGGAAATGGCTAATGGAGATTTCCTTTAGTAGTATCTCTGTTTTTGAACAGGTTTCTAATTGTATAGAATCAATTTAAGTAAGTGAAAAGAAGATTGAGACATAACCTGCATATCTGCACTGCCTCCTTTATCTGCATCCTTCCCAGCTACCTTTAAACATTGATCAGTTGCCTGCCAGTGGCTGCATATACTTGGAAGATGATTGCAAAGGAGCTAGGAAACTTGGCCCACAGAAGTGGATCTGAATCAGGATCAGTGGAGCAGGGGATGGGGAGAGACAGGAGTGAAGACAGAGAAGCTGTCAGCCCCTCACCCAGGGCAAATGAGGCACTGGCTGTCCTCCTGCCATCTATATCAAGTTCTCAGTGGAATTTCCTGTTGCTTTCTGTGACTTTCTGGATCCTTCAAATTTTGCTGCTATAAAAACTGGGATGGGGGTGCTGGAAGTGTATCTCAGTGTTAGAGCACATGCATAGCACATACAAATCTCTGGGTTCAATCTCCTGCACTCAAAAAAGGAGGGGTGACTGGGGATAAATAATGTGATTGTTTGACTCAGCCTCTGACTGGGAATCACACATGCAGCCTTCTGTTACTGCATTGTCTGTATAACACATCTTGGTTTTTACATATTTCCTGTGCATTTCCATTTACATGCTTTCTATGTAGTAGAGGCTACAAGTATTTATAAGTTTTGGATAAACTGCACTTAGTTACAATATGTTTGGTTTTAGTTTGAAGTCCTTACTTTATGTACTTTGAAGTTGGACAAGGAATGATAATTAAACTTGGCCTCTTAAAAAGTAATGGCTTCAGGCATATATTGGGTGATAGTAAACTATACTCAAGTCTATTGTATGTTCAGTCATGAAGACTGAAAATTTTAAAAAAATAGGACAGTATGTAATTATTTGAATTAATATATAAGAGAATCTTTATTATAATCTTTATTCATCTTTATTATAGTTCATCTCTAGTAATTGTAAACTAACAAGTGATACTTGATTCTTAAAAGTATTTAACTATGAAGAAGATGGGGTTTAGTATTAGATATAATGCTCTTCTAACTAAGAAAACTATAGTCGTTTTGAGGACCTTCATGTATAGCAGGCAGGTGACAGGCATCTGAATGGCACTCCAAGGGGCCATCTTGTACTTATTCTCATAAAGGTATTATCCCTATCCCTAGCCTTCCAGGTCTGATATTATCAGGTGGAAATATTGCTAAAATAAGTATCATGATCTTCTCTGAAGAAGCTTAACTTCTGTTGTCCATGTCTAAAGTCCTGTGAAACCAGTTGGTTCTGAGCACAACAGAGGGGCATATAGGTTTTAGATTTCCAGGTTTGCCTATTTGTATTTAGTCTTTAAATTCTTTCTGTATTTAATTTAACCAGCTTGTGATGAAAACTTATTAAATTAATCATTTGTGTAACAGTAAAACCTATAATCATATTATGATCAAGATGGGGATTCCAAAGTGTTTTTTTCTGTTCTCAAATAATTTTTGAGAACATGGCATGTTCTCCACGTACATGCACCAATGTATTAAGATATAGCCATACTAACGTGCAAATTACCATTTGTCTATCTTATAAAGGCTAAGGTATTTTAATAACTTGATACTTGCATAAGCCCTGAATTTTAATTTTTCAAATATAGCTTGATTTATTTATTCAAAGGCAAATCGATGAGCATATTTAGGGAGAGATTTCTCAGTAGGATCAACATGGGTGGCTTTTAGGAGTGGATGGCAGTATTTCAAGTGGTGATGCTTGCAGGTGTAGGCATCAGACAGGGTCAAAGCGCAGATCTGGCCTTGTTTTTCATTAACTGGTTAAGTTTCTCAGAGTCCTCATACCTTTTGTGCTATACATGGGAGAAGCAGTGATAATACCAACCTGTGGAGATTTGTCAAGATGAAGTGTGATAAATATAAGTGCAAAGCCCTTAGAATAGTGCAAGGCACACAGCGTTACCAAAAAGAAAAAGAAAAGAAAAAGAAAATCTCTTAAAGTTCATTCTTGACAAAACAGTCAGCCTTTTTTCTTGAGCTATCGTTTGTTCCTATTTTCAAATTAGGTAACTCTTTGTGTCCTACATTTCTTATACCTGTTGTCTCTTTCCTTTATCTTTTTATCCAGTGCCTGGACATCATTCTTAAATTTTCCTGAGATCAGATATTTGATCCTGAACATTTTGTAGTATGAGGAAGTGGTGATGCTTGCAGGTGATTTTTACTTCCTACTTAAATATTTCTCATTTACCCCCCACCTTTTTTTTTTTTTTTTTGGTACCAGGGATTGAACTCAGGGGCACTTGACCACTGAGCCACGTCCCCGACCCTATTTTGTATTTAGACAGGGTCTCACTGAGTTACTCGCTTTTGCTGAGGCTGGCTTTGAACTCTCGATCCTCCTGCCTCAGCCTCCTGAGCCACTGGAATTATTGACGTGGGCCACTGTGCCTAGTTCTCATTTACCCCCTTTTCTTGTGTTTTTAATAGTATGCTATTTATTAGCAATGTGTATTCCTCGTGGCTGATGTTATTGAAAAGCAGCATAGCAAAGTGCAGTGGTTATATATCTCTGTAGCTCCTCCTAGTTTTAAAATTCTTCTGAATCGCTGAAACTGAAACTTCTTTGAATCTCTGAAATTGGAAATCAGAAATCTGACGAGGTGATGTCTCTGAAATCACACATAGGAACACAGTTTTTCCTTTACCCTCTTTTTAGTGTGTGTGTGTGTTTACTCAACATGTGTATATTTTCTCCTTTCCCCATCTGGCATCTGCTTTGGTACCAGCCTAGCTAGCTGTTCTGTGTCAAGAGTACTTTAGCCTTTTCATTATAAATGAGAAAGAAATGAAATAATATGAAAAAGAAAATCCTTCCACCATCCCCCGCTTCGCTCACTTTTGTTGTTTTAGAGCAAGTTCCTTGCCATTTACCTTTGCATTTGCATTGCTTATTGATTGGCAATTTAAAAATTGTTTATTGTGCTCTTTTGTTTCACTGTTCAAGAGCTAAAACAAAAGCTACCAGGCCCTGCGAGGTACACATTTGCATGCGGTGAGCGTTGCCCGAGGAAAAAGTAATTGCTAATGCATATTTATGTGGCACAAATTTGCCATTTGTTTATGCATAAAATTATCAATAGTGCAGGGCGGCCCAGCCGTAGAAAATGGTGACCTTTTTAGCTTAATAAATAGAAATCAGCTGTTATTGTGGAGAGATCAGCCATTTATTCTGTGTTGAGGGACATTGCCGGGAAAATGCAGATTGGGGCTGGCAATATCATTAAATGGAAGGCCAATGACCCCTTCCGTAGAGTCTATTATACTTTATCTAATAGGGGATAAATGACTCTGGTTGGCAAATGGAATAAAGAACAACAGTATTTTTTTTTTTTTGTAATTTTATAACTATATGGATGTCAAGCCAAAACTGAACAGAAAATCTCATGCCGACCTGTTGCTGGAATTCTCTCAAGAAGTCTCTGTTTTAAAGTTGCTTTTCTTTAATCATTATTCTCTATTTAGATTTGTATCTACTGTAACAAAAAATTAAGTCCGGTGGGATTTTTCAAGAAGATCTTCCTTTAGCTGTTAGTTTTCTGTCCTTTTCTCCCCTTTCTACCTCTTTAGCACCCTCTTTGCCTTACTTTTATCTTGGCCTTGAAGGCATCCTTGTGCTTTATAGGGTCGTTCTTCATCTGATATCTTAAAAATATTGAAGGCAGAATAAGGTGTTTTCAAACTAAATTTAGTATGAGTTAGGATTGATTTTTAAAAACTAAGCATAATACTTTCTGAGTGATGCAATTGGCTTTCAAGGTGAGGCTGAATTTGGAGAATATTGTGTAAATATAAAACTTTCTCATCAACATTTTCTCAATCGATAAACACAAACATATAGTCACCTGTTTCGGTGACTCCCTGCGGTATCTGATAAATGAAGTACCCTCTGTCTTGGCAGAGATCGCCTCTGCCTGTGGTTTCACATGACTAGATCTCACACTATGTCTATTTGGCTAAGGTCCCTTTGGTACGTTAGTGAGCTTTGCTGCTGATTAGTATTTTTAATCCAGTTTTGAAAATCATTGTAGAATTTGAACGAAGAGGCTAAACCACGAATTTGAAGCCACTGGGATGATAGGCGTGGTTTTAGATTTATCATGCCATACTTGATAAACTAAAAACTCCAAGTAATATACATAAGTTATAAAGCAGGAGGATGAGTCAGAGACGTGTAAAGTCACCACAGAACATGGCTCAAGTCTTTGAAGCTACCTGCATGCTCCTCTCTAGTGGTGTTTCCTAACACAAGTTCACCACACCATGTTTAAAGTTTCCACAATAGTGGTTTTGCAGCCACCAATCTTTCCCTCCTGCTGCACTTTAGTATGACAGTGCATTCTGCAGCATGTCACTAGTGTGACTGAGTAACCTTTTACTGGCAGAAATGGGTCTGTTGTTCCTTTTTAAAGCACAGGGTGTAAATAGGATTCAGACACCAGGGTACATTAGTCCATAAAATGAATATATTTTTTATGTCATTTATAAGGTATTGATTTTGGGTCCATTAGATTCACCATCCCTAGTGGGAAGAAAAAAAAAATGATTTAATGGGTAGCTTGGAATTCCAGAAGGAAGATCAGCGGTGATTAACCCCTTCTTTGTCAGCTCCCTCCATGTCATATGATACCTTCTAGGAACTGAGCCGAGGATCCTGGGAGGGGACAGAATTCTTGCCATCCGTCTTTCCTACAATTTCAAAGGGTCACAAGACCCCTTTCAACTCCATTATTACCGTGTCTCTGAGTGTGATAGAACAGGTCACTCTAGGTTGGTATGAGTTGCCAAAATTATTTTATAGATGGCAATTTTTTTAAGGAGATAGTTTTTAAAGATGAGTTCATTTTATTTTTTTTTTCAAAACTCAGAGTACATTTATTTATACACAGAGTCTTAGCACCTTAAGACATCGCTTACAAGGTTATAGGATAGAAGGGAATTGACCTTAGGTTTTTTGTTTGTTTTAAGAAAAAAAGATACTTCTCACACATAAGAAAGTTCATTATGATATAATGCTCATTATCACATTTCCTCACCTAGTGAGAATGGTGATCTTAAAAAATTTTTTAAGTAGGTGTTTCCTGTTCCATAAAAGCATAGAAAATTATTGGTTTATATAAAATTTTTCTAATAAGAGGATGACTGAAATGTCATTTCCTTACTATGTAATTAAATTTGGGTGCAGAGTGCTCATAGTAATTCTAGTCAATTTTACAAAACAAATGTTACTAACACCTAAAAGGAGTTTTCTCTTAGACTTGCTTTGGCAACTACATCTTCATTTCTGTGAATAAAGCAAATAACAAAATAGGTAGGAAATTTTTTTGAATTTCTAATTATCTTTCTAATCTTCTGACGTACCGTTATTTCTGACTTAGAAAAATATGCCAAATCTGATCCAATTTTCTCAAAACTTGACCTGACATAATGATGCAGGTATCAATAGACATTTTTAGAATTTTATATTTTAATTTGTTTTTAAAATTCTGGGACAAAATGTAAAAATACAGGCTCCCTCTTGTGGGTGAAAATCACCACCTGTGAATTTCTATTACCTACGTACATAATGTGACAAAATTTCTGTCACATCAATTATGATAGTCTGTGCATTTGGTCAAATGTGACATTTCATTGAACTGAAAAAAGTGGAGTTTGAGGTTTGAGGATATATATATATCACAATATATATAAATACTTTTACTTTATTTTTATATGGTGATGAGGATTGGACCCTGTACCTGACACGTGCCAGGCAAATGCTCTACCACTGAACCACAGCCACAGCCTGTTTGACAGTTTTTTTAGTAAAAAATTTTAAATTAAAAATTGTGTTTTTTTGAATTGGCTCACTGTATAGACAGCCTCTATTTTACTTTAGCTGCATAATTATTGATGTTTGGTGTTTTTAATGATACATTTTTCTCATTTTGGAATACTTTCCCAATGGAATAGTTAGTAAACTAATGAAGTAATGTGAATTCTTCCTTGTGTTCGTGCTGACTTTTGGAATTCTGTGCTTATTAACTAAAGTTCTGATTGAATAAATCCCCCACATACCAGTCATGTTCCAGGAACATGTAAATCTGTTCAAATACTATAAATCTTGTGATTGAAATGTAATAATCAGTGAAGCTTTAAAAATGAACGCTGAAATATCTCTCAATTTTCCTTGAATTGAATTGACATTGGAGGAAGGACCAATCCAGAACCTACCACAGATGGGTTCCCTTTTTTCATGAGTCTGATTTTTGGGAATTTCAACTGATTGACAGGGACCACTTTTATCCTGAGTTGGTAAATTGGTAACAAAGTCAGAATTGTATTTCTTCAAGACAGTGTAAGGCAGTATTTCTGAAGGTGAACTGGGCAATGGCATCATAGTGATCAGTAACTGGGGATGCATGGAGAAAGAGCTGAACAAGGACTGTGTTAAGTGTTCCTGTTGTCAAGGAAGGGACCTCAGAAGATAACTGAAGACTTCTCATAAATCATTCCAAGAAATAAGAATCTACCTTAATATAGCCCATCCTGAAGTATCTGCAGGATAAGTTCATTAAAATTAGACCAGATGAATAAATTCTGAGAAGATTAGCATATCTGTATATGATATAACATGTACATAAGCATTTTTACATTAATTCTGGCAAATTTATAATAGAAAGGTAAGGCCTCTTCTTTAATAAATCATAATCTTATGGTGATTATATCTGTAAATCTATATTTATAGTTTGTATAATTTATATATATGAATATATATTTAATAAATGAAACAATGTTAATGGTCTACTTTTATTTTTTCAGCATTCCTCTTGCTGATGACACGATTCCTGTTTGAATCAGTTTACAAGATTCTGAAAGCTGAACAGGGATTTGTGGTACTGTACTGGGAAAGAAAAAGGTATGCTCAGAAAATATATAATATGTACCTTTAAAAAGTGATTGCTGCATTTGCTACTTCATAAAAATGGAACTTTATATGCCTTGTCTTATTTTTACTTTATAAGTAAAAATGTACGAAACTTATGCATATAAAATATACTACACAGTCTTTTATATTCAGTTGTCAACTGGCTTTATAATTATAATTTTGAGACTCATTATGTAGGTAATGTCTCTACACTGGAAAATGATAGCAACATTTCTTTTCTTTTCATTTTCTCAATGACACACACTTTTCTTGAAGTTGCCAAAGTTTCTTTTTTTCCACTGAAAAATGTTTTATAAAACATTTGTTGCTCCTTTTTTTGTTGTTCCTGCAAAAGAAATATTTTGGGTCACAACGGGTCGGTCACACATTTTTAGAAAAATTTTCATAGACTATTAAGTATTCCAGGGTATGTTTCTGTAAACACACACAAAAAGTGAAATTTTTCTGAGACCAAACAAATATTTGCCAATATGCTCGTGGAAAAGTTTCATGGGCATCTATGTGTGTGTGCACGTATGAAATGCTTGTTTGTCTTTTCCAAAACTTTATCCTTCTGGGAGCACAAACTAGAAAGTCTGACCACAGACCTAGAGTTGAAAATCCTTTTAAAATCCTTTGGCTGACTCACAGTCATGTGGATAACAGCAAGAAAAGCTGGAAGTAAGGAGTTCTGCTGTTCGGAAGAGGATCGTCTCTAGTGGAAATCTCCTTCTGTTCACAACTAAAAACAAATCATGAAAAAGAGATCTTCTTGCATAGTGACCTAGGACTTATTTTTTTTTAGTAGTTCATATTTAGGTCACTAGCACTTCAAGGTACAGTACATTTGTGAACATAAATTGTTAAATTTTTAAATATTGATTAAAATGTTTGGAAATCAGTCTCCATATATGTATAGAAAGTGAAATAATATATAAGAAAGGATAGTTTTTAATAATGGACTTTTATGCTAGCAAAAGTGGAATAAATCACAAATGAATAACTACCATGTAAAAATTCCATAGTTCTACAAGTAAAAACACTAGGATAAATACAGTTAAAAGACAAAGGACAAATTGCCACTAATACTTCTGACAAATATGGCAGATATCAAATGTAAAGGGTTTTACATAAGAAAGATACTAATATCATAATTTAAAAGGTAACATGATAGCCAGGTGTAGGGGCACATGCCTATAATCCCAGTGACTCTGGAGGCTTCTGATAGAAGGATCACAAGTTCAAGGCCAGCCTCAACAACTTAAACAGGCCCTAAGCAATTTATTGCAACACTGTCTTAAAAATAAAAAGAGCTGGGGATGTGGCTCAGTGGTACAGTGCCCCTGGATTAAATCCCTGGTACCAACAAACAAATAAACAAACAAACAAAAAAAACAAAACAAAACAAAAAAAAACAAGATGTAAGAACAAATAATTTATGAGAAGTTAATTATTCAGTGCAAAAACAAATAAAAGAAATACAAAGTTATAACCAATTACTATCTTACTGGTAAAAAGTAGCTTGTAATTATAATACAATATTTTTTTTTATTGGTCGTTCATAACATTACATAGTTCTTAATACATCATATTACATGGTTTGATTCAAGTGGATTATGAACTCCCGCTTTTACCCCGTATACAAATTGCTGTATCACATCAGTTACCCTTCCATTGATTGACATAATGCCTTTCTAGTGTCTGATGTATTCTGCTGTCTGTCCTATTCTCTACTATCCCCCCTCCCCTCCCCTCCCCTCCCCTTTTCTCTCTCTACCCCTTCTACTGTAAATCATTTCTTCCATTTGTATTATCTTGTCTTACCCCTCCTTTCCTCTTATATGACATTTTGTATAACCCTGAGGATCGCCTTCCATTTCCATGCAATTTCCCTTCTCACTCCCTTTCCCTCCCACCTCTCATCCCTGTTTAATGTAAATATTCTTCTCAAGCTCTTCGTCCCTACCCTGTCCTTGTTTACTCCCCTTATATCAAAGGAGTCATTTGGTATTTGTTTTTTAAAGATTGACTAGCTTCACTTAGCATAATCTGCTCTAATGCCATCCATTTCCCTCCAAATTCTATGATTTTGTCATTTTTTAATGCAGAGTAATACTCCATAGTGTATAAATGCCACATTTTTTTTATCCATTCATCTATTGAAGGGCATCTAGGCTGGTTCCACAGTCTTGCTATCGTGAATTAAGCTGCTATGAACATCGATGTAGCAGTGTCCCTGTAGCATGCTCTTGTTAGGGCTTTAGGGAATAGACCGAGAAGGGGAATAGCTGGGTCAAATGGTGGTTCCATTCCCAGCTTTCCGAGAAATCTCCATACTGCTTTCCAAATTGGCTGCACCAATTTGCAGTCCCACCAGCAATGAACAAGAGTGCCCTTTTCCCCGCATCCTCTCCAGCACTTATTGTTGTTTGACTTCCTAATGGCTGCCAGTCTTACTGGAGTGAGATGGTATCTTAGGGTAGTTTTGATTTGCATTTCTCTGACTGCTAGCGATGGTGAGCATTTTTTCATGTACTTGTTGATTGATTGTATGTCCTCCTCTGAGAAGTGTCTGTTCAGGTCCTTGGCCCATTTATTGATTGGGTTATTTGTTATCTTATTGTCTAATTTTTTGAGTTCTTTGTATATTCTGGTTATTAGGGCTCTATCTGAAGTGTGTGGAGTAAAGATTTGTTCCCAGGATGTAGGCTCCCTGTTTATCTCTCTTGTTGTTTCTTTTGCTGAGAAAAAACTTTTTAGTTTGAGTAAGTCCTATTTGTTGATTCTATTTGTTAACTCTAGCGCTATGGGTGTCCTATTGAGGAATTTGGAGCCCGATCCCACAGCATGTAGATCATAACCAACTTTTTTTTCTATCAGATGCCGTGTCTCTGATTTAATATCAAGCTCCTTGATCCATTTTGAGTTAACTTTTGTGCACGGCGAGAGATATGGATTCAGATTCATTTTGGTACAAATGGATTTCCAGTTTTCCCAGCACCATTTGTTGAAGATGCTATCTTTCCTCCATTGCATGCTTTTAGCCCCTTTATCAAATATAAGATAGTTGTAGTTTTGTGGATTGGTTACTGTGTCCTCTATTCTGTACCATTGGTCCACCCGCCTGTTTTGATACCAGTACCATGCTGTTTTTGTTACTATTGCTCTGTAGTATAGTTTGAAGTCTGGTATCGCTATACCGCCTGATTCACACTTCCTGCTTAGTATTGTTTTTGCTATTCTGGGTCTTTTATTATTCCATATGAATTTCATGATTCTTTTATCTATTTCTACAAGATATGCTGTTGGGATTTTGATTGGCATTGCATTGAACTTATAGAGAACTTTTGGTAATATCGCCATTTTGATGATGTTATTTCTGCCTATCCATGAGCAGGGTATATTTTTCCATCTTCTAAGGTCTTCTTCTATGTCTTTCTTTAGGGTTCTGTAATTTTCATTGTATAAATCTTTCACCTCTTTTGTTAAGTTGATTCCCAAGTATTTTATTTTTTTGGGGGATATTGTGAATGGAGTAGTTGTCCTCATTTCCGTTTCAGAGGATTTGTCGCTGATATACAGGAATGCCTTTGATTTATGCGTGTTGATCTTATATCCTGCCACTTTGCTGAATTCATTTATTAGCTCTAAAAGCTTCTTTGTAGACCCTTTTGGGTCTGCTAGGTATAGAATCATATCATCCGCAAATAGTGATAATTTAAGTTCTTCTTTTCCTATTTTTATGCCTTTAATTTCTTTTGTCTGTCTAATTGCTCTGGCCAGTGTTTCGAGGACTATGTTGAACAGAAGTGGTGAGAGAGGGCATCCCTGTCTTGTACCAGATCTTAGAGGGAATGCCTTCAATTTTTCTCCATTCAGAATGATGCTGGCCTGTGGCTTATCATAGATTGCTTTCACAATGTCGAGGTATGATCCTGTTATCCCTAATTTTTCTAGCGTTTTGAACATAAAGGGATGCTGTACTTTGTTGAATGCTTTTTCTGCATCTATTGAGATGATCATATGGTTCTTATTTTTAAGTCTATTGATGTGGTGAATAACATTTATTGATTTCCGTATATTAAACCAGCCTTGCATCCCAGGGATGAATCCTACTTGATCATGATGTATAATTTTTTTGATATGTATTTGAATCCGATTCGCCAGAATTTTATTGAGGATTTTTGCGTCAAGGTTCATTAGAGATATTGGTCTGTAGTTTTCCTTCTTTGAAGTGTCTTTGTCTGGTTTCGGAATCAGGGTGATGTTGGCCTCTTAGAATGAATTTGGAAGTTCTCCCTCTTTTTCTATTTCCTGAAATAGCTTGAAAAGTATTGGTGTTAGTTCCTCTTTAAAGGTTTTGTAAAACTCTGCTGTATACCCATCCGGTCCTGGGCTTTTCTTAGTTGGTAGTCTTTTGATGGTTTCTTCTATTTCCTCTATTGTTATTGGTCTGTTTAGGTTGTCTATATCCTCCTGGCTCAATCTGGGCAGATCATAGGACTCAAGGAATTTATCTATGCCTTCACTATCTTCTATTTTATTGGAGTATAAGGATTCAAAGTAATTTCTGATTATCTTCTGTATTTCTGAAGTGTCTGTTGTGATATTGCCTTTTTCATCCCGTATGCTAGTAATTTGGGTTCTCTCTCTTCTTCTCTTCGTTAGCATGGCTAAGGGTCTGTCAATTTTATTTATTTTTTCAAAGAACCAGCTTTTAGTTTTGTCAATTTTTTCAATTGTTTCTTTTGTTTCAATTTAATTAATTTCAGCTCTGATTTTAATTATTTCTTGCCTTCTACTTCTTTTGCTGTTGTTTTGCTCTTCTTTTTCTAGGATTTTGAGATGAAGTAGGAGATCATTTATTTGTTGGTTTTTTCTTTTTTTGAGGAATGAACTCCAAGCAATGAATTTTCCTCTTAGAACTGCTTTCAATGTGTCCCATAGATTCCGATATGTTGTGTCTGTGTTTTCATTTAACTCTAGGAATTTTTTAATTTCCTCCTTGATGTCTTCTAAAACCCATTGATCACTCAGCAAGCTATTGTTCATTCTCCAGGTGATGCTTGATTTTTCCTTTCTTCTTTTATCATTGATTTTCAGTTTCATTCCATTATGATCAGATAAGATGCATGGTATTATCTCTACCCCTTTGTATTGTCTAAGAGTTGCCCTGTGACATAGTATATGGTCTATTTTTGAGAAGGTTCCATGTGCTGCTGAGAAAAAAGTGTAGCTACTTGATGTTGGGTGGTATAGTCTATATATGTCAATTAAGTCTAGGTTGTTAATTGTGTTATTGAGTTCTATAGTTTCCTTATTTAACTTTTGTTTGGAAGATCTGTCCAGTGGTGAGAGAGGTGTGTTGAAGTCTCCCATGATTATTGTATGGTGGTCTATTAGACTCTTGAACTTGAGAAGAGTTTGCTTGATGAACACAGCTGCACCATTATTTGGGGCATATATATTTATGATTGTTATGTCTTGTTGGTGTATGGTTCCCTTGAGCAGTATGAAGTGTCCTTCTATATCCCTTTTGATTAGCTTTGGCTTGAAATCTATTTTATTAGATATGAGTATGGACACTCCTGCTTGTTTCCGTGGTCCATATGAGTGATATGATTTTTCCCAACCTTTCACCTTCAGTTTATGTATATCTTTTCCTATCAAATGCATCTCCTGTAGACAGCATATTGTTGGGTCTTGTTTTTTGATCCATTCTTCTAGCCTGTGTCTCTTAATTGGTGAGTTTAAGCCATTAACATTTAGGGTTATTATTGAGATATGGTTTGTTCTTCTATCCATATTTGTTTATTGATGTTACTAAACCTGATTTGTTATCCTCTTTGACTACTTTCCCCCCTTTACTGTCCTACCTCCCATTGTTGGTTTTCAATGTTGTTTTCCATTTCCTCTTCCTGTAATGTTTTGCCAAGGATTTTTTGAAGAGATGGTTTTCTAGCTGCGAATTCTTTTAACTTTTGTTTATTGTGGAAGGTTTTAATTTCATCTTCTAACCTGAAGCTTAATTTCGCCGGATACACGATTCTTGGTTGGAGCCCATTGTCTTTCAGTGTTTGAAATATGTTATTCCAGGATCTTCTAGCTTTCAGAGTCTGTGTTGAGAGATCAGCTGTTATCCTGATTGGTTTACCCCTGAATGTAATCTGCTTTCTTTCTCTTGCAGCTTTTAAGATTCTCTCCTTATTCTGTATGTTGGACATCTTCATTATAATGTGTCTAGGTGTGGATCTCTTATGATTTTGCACATTCGGCGTCCTGTAGGCTTCTAGGATTTGGGATTCTGTCTCATTCTTCAATTCTGGGAAGTTTTCTCGTATTATTTCACTGAATAGACAGTTTATTCCTTTGGAATGGAGCTCTGTGCCTTCCTGTATCCCAATGACTCTTAAATTTGTTCTTTTGATATTGTCCCATAATTCTTGGATGTTCTGCTCATGGTTTCTTAGCAGACTTGCTGAGCTGTCTATGTTCTTTTCCAGTTGAAATACTTTGTCTTCATTGTCTGATGTTCTCTCTTCTAAGTGATCTACTCTGCTGGTAGTATTCTCAATTGAGTTTTTAAGTTTGTTTATTGTTTCCTGCATTTCTAGAATTTCTAATTGTTTGTTTTTTATTACCTCTATCTCCCTGTGAAATTGATCTTTTACTTCCTGGATTTGTTTGTCAATGTGATCTTTCATTGTCTGATTTTGCTGTCTCATGTCTTCCTTGAGACTCCAGATCATCTGAACCATATATATCCTGAACTCTTTATCTGATATTCCATCTGTTGCAGCTATTACCTCTTCTAAAGTTGAGTTGACCTGCATTGCTTGTGGTCCTTTCTTTCCTTGTCTTTTTATACTGCTCGCGTTTCTTTCTGCTTGGTGCAACTGTTGTGTTTTTGAAATTTACCCCCTATTTATAATACAATATTAAGAGCATGGGGCAATGGGTACTTTCAATAATACTGGGGACTCATTATATTTCCTAGAAGTGATTTGCCCATTGCTATTTGCCCATTGCTGAAATATTTCCAAAGCATCCTGTGAAACACTTCTACTCTTACTTTTGAAAACATTTGGGTGCAAGGAATCCAAAATAACCATGTGAAAATGAGGAACTTGGATTTCTCTTAAGTCAAGTCTAAAAAGCTTTTTCAGTGCTGAGCAAGTGTTTGCAGACTTCAGGGACCTGGGACTTTCATCTCTTACTGCTACTTTGATCATGTGAGTTTTGCCTAGTATGTTTTGGAATGTCAAGAATTAATATTCCAGCAATCATGCCCATATTCCAAGAACAGGAAGAAAATATTAGTAAGAAAAGAGCATGTGTCCTCCCAATAAGGATATCATTTGAAAGGTACCATACCCCTTTTAGTTCACTTCCATGTTTTTCCATCAGCTTTTTTGCTGCTGTGACTAAAAGACCTGACAAGAACAATGTTACAGGAGGAAAGTTTATCTGAGGGCTCACAGTTTAAGAGTTCTTAGTCCATAGATAACCAGCTTCATTTGTTGGGGCTCAAGGCAAGGCAGAATGTCATGGTGAAAGAGTGTGGTAGAGGGAAGCTGCTAACATGATGATCTAGAAACAGAGAGAGCTCTGCTAAAAGGCACACCCCAGGGACCTACCCACTCCAATCACACCCTACCAGCCTGCAGATACTACTGTTAATACAGCGGAAGAATAAGAGAATGGATGTTAGGACCTAACTAGCCATGTCTCACAATTTCACTTTGAAGAATCTAAGTTAATGAAATAATTTAAAAAGAAGACAAAATTAATATAAACATGTTCATTTTATGTGTTTATAGGGGAAAGAATTTGAGATTGACCAAACCATTCAGTAAGAGAGCAGCTGTTAGATAAATCTGGGTATACACATAGAATATTATGCAGCAAATAAAATATTTTAAAAGAATTTTTAAAAACACACAAACTTATATATGATATTACATTAAATGAAGCAAGTTAGAGTCTACTGTAAGGTTACAGTGCATTTCTAGGTTTGTGAATACGTACATACACTCACATGAACATATATAAACATGTCAAAATTAACATAAAAGTTGAAAGTACATCAATTAAAATTAGCTCAAGATCATGAAATCCTGAGAAATTTTAATTTTTCTCATGGGTTAAAATTCATTATTATAAATATTATTGAATAAAATGTTAATACTTAGGAAATATGCTAGCTATGGGATCCCAGAATGGTTACATAGTTGCTTAGTGCTTCTTTTTGTTAAGATACTATATTTGTGTTTATTCAAGGAGAGATGAAGCAGTCCAGTTCACATCCTCTCTTGAGGTCTAGGTGGAATGAGCTTTCCTTAGTAGAACTATACAACCATATAGAACTCTCCATGACGTTGCAGGCTGGCAGGCTCCTTTGGGCTGTGTGTTGGTACAAGCACAGAAAGATTTTTGGTGCGTATATTTATTTCAAAGGCAAAAAGCAAAACTTTACGGCCACCTTTTTCTTGTGTATAAGTGAAAGAGGTTGAGTAATGCAGTTATAGATTAAGAATATTTTCTTTCTTTTTAAAAAATTTCTTGTATTCTACTTAGAATATTACAAGAAAATTTATGCGAGGAAAAAAACAACTGGATAATAATCTACAAGAAATTCTTTGTAGAAATTAGATTGAGAGCATTTCCCCCTACTATGGAGCCTAAGCAGACTTTAAGACTATAAAGGAGATGCATGATATTTAGGAACCTAGACCTTGGAGACAGGCTATTTGGGTTTATCTGGCTCTACCACTTGCACCCTTAGGTTCATTTCTTAACCACTATCCCTCAGATCCCTCGTATATAAAAGGTAAATAACAACAGAAAACAACAGACCTTGAAAATAGTATATAGATACTGGTGCAACTTAAAGTCCACTAAGCAAAATAGACTTTAAAACCCAAACCATTACTGGAGGTAGTCACTTTATAAATGATTGAAGTTTCAATTCAGTAGGATGGTAGAAAAAATTTAAAATTTAAAATGCCCATAATAGCATAACCTCAAAATATATTAATGAAAAAATGACAGAACAACAAAGATAAATTAAAAAATCAACAATTGCAGTGATATTAACTTACTTCTCCTAGTAGTTTAGATGATAACATGGACAGAAAGATTAGAAGATATAAGTTGAAAGGGAAAGTTAAGAAACTTCACCTCATGAACATATGTGGAACTTTGCATAAAACTATAAAGCTGACATTTTTTACAAGCACATGTAAGACAATAACAAAAATCGACCATATTCTAAATCAATGCATATTTTAATAAAGTAAGTCTCAATAGTATTTTTTCAAGCTTTCAAAATATTGCCACAAGAAAATCGAGGTATAAATGAATAACACAACTAGAGCTAGAAATAACATTTCACAATTTAAAAGAATCAAAAAGGAAATTAGAAATATTTTAGACAACACAATAATGAATATCCTATATATGTAGATAAATTGTAGAATGCCCATAAGAAGTTTCTACTAGGAAATTTATAACTATTAGAAAAATAAAGAATAAAAATTTGTAGGCCAAGAATTCATCTAAGAAGTTATATCCCACCACATACAAATGATAAATATTAGAGGAGAAAGAAATGCTAACCACCCTTCTTTAATCATTATACATATATTACACATGTATGCATATAATGGATTACTGGCCTATAACTCACAAATATGTACAAATATTACATCAACTTTTAAAAAGTTATAAAAAGGAAAAAAAAGTCATAGTACTAGAAAGAAGAAATTAAAGTAAGAACAAAATTATCAAAGTGGGAAGCTAGCATGGAACAGAGAAAACTAAGAAAACCAAAACTGATGGAAAAGATAGTTATCAAACCTTTGATTAGACTGTACAAGAAAGCAAATAACAAAAGGGCAGATTATCAATATTAGGATGGAAAATGTCAGCATCATGCCAGATGTGTAGATATTAAAGAGTTGATAATATTAATAACTTTATAATATGAAGATTTGAATGAATGAAAAAATTCCTAGAAAAATATAAGTTGGCAAGATTAAATGAAAAATGAATAGAGAAACTGAATAATTTTGTAACGACAGCTACAATTTCATTTAGTAATCAAGAAATTTCAGATCCAGATAAAAAAGTACATCTAATTTTATATAAGTTATTTCACGAAACAGAAGAGATAACAATCCCCACTCATTTTATAAAGATCATGTAATCTTGATGTCAAACCTGACAAGAACAGTATGAAAAAGGTCATTGACAGGCCGTTTCTCTCAAGATTATAAATGGAAAATCCTCAACAAGGTATTGACAAACCCACTTCAGCCATATATAAAAAGAATCACTTATCATAACCAAATGGTGTGTATTCCAGAGTACTTGTTAACATAAAAGTCTAGCACAGACTAAAGGAATACATGATAATTTTGATAAATGAAGAAAAAGCATTTGATAAAATTGAATACATATATTCCTAGTACTTAAAAATCCTTAGAAAACTGAAAACAAGGAGGAACTTCCTTACTGTGATATAAAATACCTCTAGCACAAAAAGTTTCTAAGAAACAGATGTTGAAAGCATTCCTTCTCTGATTAAAAACAAGAGAAGGCTGTTTGCTAGCATTCCTATTATTTATTTATTTTTTCCTCGAAATTGTAGCCACTGAAGTAAAGCAAAATAAAGAAAGTTATTAGGATTAAAAAAGAAAAAATCTGCTATTATTATTATTTCTTTGTTTATGTATATACCTGGCAATATATAGAAATCAACTGTGTTTCTACATATCAGTGCCAAATTTAACCTAGTTTCCAATAATAAGAGACATGTAGGATCTCTATGAGGAATATGGTGAAACTTTATTAAGCAATATTTTCAAAGGTCAAAATAAATGATGAGATGTACCATGTTTATAAACTGAGAGAGCCAATCTCATAAAGATGTTCTTTACTTTCAAATTGACTTTTACATATAATGTTGATACAATCATAATGTCAAGTGACTGTTTTATCTTTCTTGTTGTAGGAATTTTTATGTGTGTTTAAGTTTATGTATGTAATGTAACAAGGTGATTCCAAAATGCAAAGACCCTAAATAGTCAGATATTCTTTAAAAAGTAAGAATGAGGGCTGGGCTGGTGGTAGTTCAGTGGTAGAGCATTTGTCCAGTATGTGTAAGGCCCTAGGTTGAATCCTCAGTATGAAAGAAAGAAGGAAGGGAAGGGAAGGGGAGGGGTGGGGAGAGAGAGTGACGGAAGGGAGAGGGGAGAGGTGGGAGGGGGAATGAGTAAGAGGATTTTTTTCCTACAGATATTATGCAGCTTTATCAATTCAGAATGTATGGTTTCACTGGAGGGATAGACACATAAACAAAGGAAAAAAAGGGAAATCCCACCAACAGGATCTTGCCAGTATAGAAACTTCTTATAATAGAGAAACTTCAAAGTATTAGAGAAATAACAAACTTTTAAATACATGGGTATTGTGAAAATTGATTTTCTGTGTTTTTAAAACATGAAATCATATTTCTATCTCCCACATTAAAGAAGTCACTTTTACCCGCTCCCCTACCCCACCCCCAGCTGTGATGGCACATTCTGTAGTCCAGCTGCTCCGGAGACCAAGGCAAGAGGATGGCTGGAGCACAGGACTGCAGAGCCACCCCGGGCAACAGAGTGAGATACTCATCTCTTAAAAAAAGAAAAATTTTAGGTGTTCAAAAACCTAAGAGTCGGGCTGGGATGTGGCTCAAGCGGTACTGTGCTCGCCTAGCATGCGCGGGGCCCTGGGTTTGATCCTCAGCACCCCATAAAAATAAAATAAAGATGTTGTGTCCACTGAAAACTAAAAAATAAATATTAAAAAAAATTTCTTTCTCTCTCTCTGAAAACAAAACAAAACAAAAAAACCTAAGAGTAAGAAGCAAAACAATATATCTTTCATAATAGACTCTAAAATTGTAACTACTCCTGGTTCCTACTCCCTTAGGCCATAAGATCATACATCCTACATTTGTTATGTTTGTTTTTCAGAAAGCATCATAAAAAGATTGAAAAGACAGGACATGGAGTGGTGGGCTTGATTTGTAAAATGTCATCCACAAAGGTGATACCCAGAATACATTTTTTAAAACTACAAATCAGAGTTGGGCCTGGTGGAACACGCCATGGTGGCTCAGGAGGCTGATGCAGGAGGATTCCAAGTTCAAAGCTGGCCTCAGCATCTTAGCAAGGCCTTATACAAGTTAGCCAGAATCTGTCTTAAAATAAAAAAATAAAATAAAAAGGGCTAGGGATGTGGCTCAGTGGTTAAATACCCCTGGGTTCACCCCAGGTACCAAAATAAATAAATACATGAGTAAAATAATTCTGTACTAACATAAATATTCACACTATTCAGTAGGAAAAAAAAAAGGAAAAAAACAAGAAATCCAAATAGTCTGTAAGTATAAATGTCCAACATATGAAAAAGTACTTAAATTCAGCAGTGGTCAGGAAAATACAAATAAAACTCTTAATGAGTTGGGACTACATGTGCTTCAGAGTGGAGACATCTGAATGGTCTAGCAGTGCAAGCACTGGCCAGAGCACAGACCACGGGAGCATTCGGTAGTGCTTGTTGCAATGTGAATTTTAGCAACCCCTTTTGGATGTAGGGTCTAGTAAAGCTGAAATTCATAGTCCCTGCTCGTGTAATAGCAATTCTGATAAATTTCTTGGAGAAATAAGTGCATATATGGATCAGGAGACATGTACAAGAATGTACACTGGAGAAATAATTTGTGTTTGCCAGGAAGCTAGAAACATTTGCTGTCAACAAGATGGAAAATTATGGAACAGCCAAACAATGAAATTTGATGTGATGAAAATGGAGGAATCTTAGTGCACCCATCCGTATTTGCTGGAAAAATCAGGACACTCAGAATATAGACAGGATGATTCCAGAAAAACTACATTATTCAAAGATCATTGTAGATAGTAAAACTATAAAAAAAATTAAAGAACTACTATAAAAACTGGGCAGTGCTGTTCTCTAGTGAGGCAGGTTGTGGAACGGGGTATTTGGGTCAGGAGCTGTTTCTGACCCAAGGGAGAATGCCAATAGTATCCTGTGGGATGGTTACATGGGTGTAGGCTTTATTACTTTTTGTTAAACTGTATCTATTCTGTACATATTTCATAATAAATATTAAAATAATATAGCAAATAATTATGATAAGTTTATATTTGTTTCTTTATTTCTTTAGTGGTATGCCATATTTTCAGATGAGAGAATTGTGTTGCAAGTGTTGTAAATTAAACTGATGTAGCTTTCAAAATTGGGTAAAATAAGAGACTCTTAAAGAATTTTCCACATTGAAAATGAAGGATAATTAAGTAGTAAAATAGGTATTAATATTTTCCAAAGGTTCTTTTTCAAAGAAACATGATAAATGATACTATAGAATGCCATTAGACTGAGCACAAGTAAAATAATTTAAGAGCATAAAGTTATGAATATTTTATTTATATGTATTTTAAAATAGTTATCTGTGTTATATCAATAATGTTCACAAAAAGGCTTAGTAGAAAACCAGCTTATGGCCAGGCACAGCAGCGCATACATGTAATCCTGGCAGCTCAGGAGGCTGAGGCAGGAGGATCACAAGTTCAATGCCAGCTTCAGAAATTTAGTAAGGCCCTAAGCAACTCAGTGAGACCCTGTCTCTAAATAAAATACAAAGAAAGGGCTGGGAATGTCGCTCAGTGGCAAAGTGTCCCTGGGTTCAATCCCTGGTAACACACACACACACACACACACACACACACACACACAGACACAAGAAAAAAAAATCCAAACAGAGAAACACACAAACAGCTTAGGTACTGCATTAACCAAAACAATACGACAAAAATAAGCAACTTCACGTAGTTATTGTAAATCCAAGATTTTGTGGAGGTAAATTGAGAAGAGTGGTTAGTTATACTACTGGTTGCAGCTATTTTTGTTTTGCTTATCTCCTTCTGAGTTAACATTCTTTCAAAATGTCACTGCATTTATAGTTATTTGCTTTAACCATTTAGCCAGTTAATAATTTGTGATCCTAAGTGGCTGTTATTTGTACATGGCTTTTGGTCACCTTTCTCTTTTACTTGCAAATAAGCGAGCTCTTTGCTTTAACTATTTATCAAATCCAATCAGTTTTTTTCCTCAGTAACCCTAATCTAGAAAGTAAAATGCTTTATTGCCTGAAAAAGGAAAATAATCCCAATATACTGTAAATTGTCAAGTGAGTTCTGTATAATTAAAGATTATCCTGCAATATACAATTTTTAAGGCATTTATCCCGACAGGGTTCAATGGCCTTTGAGAATGAGCCACTTTGTTGACAAATCTATCATCTAAATTGTGTAACATTAATGAGAACTCTGAACAGCACACTCTTACATTTTAATGTGGGTGGCAGTTAAAAAAAAAAAAAGCACCAAAACAAAATACTGAATATGATTGAAGTTGATTTTAAAAAGGTCTGCCACCTGTAGATAAAAATGTGCATTACTATGAACACATAATAATTAACAAGATTGAAAGACCATGGCCAAATCTAACGACCCTCTGAAATGAAAACCTTGGTTATTATTGGACAAAAAAAAAAAAAAAAAAAAAAGAGAGAGAGAAAAAAAGAAAAAAGCACCAATTTTCAATATAGACACAGGATTCTAATGCCATGTACCTGTGCAAATAATTGTCCTGCTCTTCATCCACATTTCTTTGGTAACATATGCCAGAATTGATACCAAAAGTATAGTCTTTGCATTTGAATCCTTCATTTCTTAAGTAATAACTCATTATGTGATCATACATTTTCTGAATGGAATAAAATTTCTATTCTATTTCTATAGCTCATTCTCTTTCGGAACCTTTGTAAATCATTGCAGATCATTTCTTGTGCACTTGTCTTGAAGAAGACTGCTTTTTGACATATACTCAAGCTTAGTTTTCTCAAGTTAATGAAATATCATCTGTAAAAACACCATTAAAAGCATTCTAAAATAATTTAAATCTAATGGCACTCTACCCTTACAATTTTTTCTCAACAAAAATTATTTATTTAAATGCCTGATTGTACCTGATTGTCTTCATACTTTACATAAAAATATTTAATATCCATTTGAATAAGTTAGCATATAATTATTAGCCTTATTTTCTGGGTGTTTTTGTGTATGCACACATAATTCACTGGCAGAATCTTATTAGCACAATTTGAATCACAGAGTTCATTTCAAAATGTATATCAACTTAAATAATGTAATGCAGTTATGGCAGAGATGCTCCACTGTACTGATCTTGGAACAGCTATTGTTACTTGAGAAGCCAATACTCATCCACTTTAAGCAACCCAAAGACAGTACGTTGCCTGGCAGCAATGGTTTATATAAAATTCTTTGGGTATGGCTTCCAACTTCTTCAGGATAAACAGAAATGATAAACTGGATGCAGTGACACATGCCTGCAATTCCAGCTACTCAGGAGGCCAAGGCAGGAGGATCACAAGATTGAGGCCAACATGGGCAATTCAGCCAGACTCTTTCTCAAAATAAAATGGGCTGGAGAGGCAACTCAGTGGTAGAGCGTACGTGAGGCTCTGGGTTCGATATGCAGTAGGGTGAGGGAAAAGTTGTAGAAAAATCATCTTAATGCTTTTTAAAAGTCAGATGACAAAATGAGTCTTAGTAATTTGATAACAACTGGTTAGGCATTGTTTTCCTGTTGAGCAATTATTTATAATTAAGATTTTTTCCTTCAAATAAAATAACACCTGGATTCCTCCCCCCTCCACCACTGGGAAATGAACCCAGAGGCTGTCTACTATTAATTCACACCCCGGCCCTGTTCTTATTTGGTTTTGAGGCAGAGTCTCAATAAGTTGCTGAGGCAAGCCTCACACTTGAGATCCTCCTGACTCAGACTCCTGAGTCGCTGGGGTTACAGCTGTGTGATCCATGAAATATTGACTAGAATTCTTTCAGACAATGTATGTGAGCAAACAATTGCTTATTTTTGTGTCTTTCTTTAGAATAGAAAGCAATAAGGAAGCAATTCTAACCATAATAATTTAAGCAAAAAACCTCAAACCCAACCTGTCTCAATAGTCATTTTTGCAAAGTTGGAATGCAGAAAGCTAGATTATATATCTCAGTGGAAGAAGTTTTGCCCAGAGTTGTTCTATTAAAAATGCATTTTTTTGTAAGTAAGTAAAGTTGAACTGCTGAGATTTATTATGAAATGTATTTAATAAATATTTCTTAGTTTTTGAGCTACTATGAACCATAATAGTTTTTATCTTAAATAATGCCCTTATCTATGCATCTTTTAATTTATAAAAAAGAGTTGTATTGGGGCTGGGGATGTGGCTCAAGCGGTAGTGCGCTGGCCTGGCATGCATGCGGCCTGGGTTCAATCCTCAGCACCATATACAAACAAAGATGTTGTGTCCGCCGAAAACTAAAAAATAAATACTAAAATTCTCTCTCTCTCTCTCTCTCTCTAAAAAAAAAAAAGAGTTGTATTTTGTAAGTCATTTGTATTTTATAATATGATAATCCATAACATAGTACAAACATGATGTTTGATCTCTGCTTAGGAATTCCCCTCTTAATATGGTAGTTTTTTTTTTGATACAAGTATCTTTTTAGGCATTTCAATCTATAAAAAGAATGCTTTAAAGATAATTTTGTAAGTATTTAAAAAAATTCCTGTCATCATTGATACAAATTCTAGTTGGATTAAATATTTAAATTCTTAACAGAAAAAAAAAAACCCAAGAGATAGATAGTGTCAGTGAACACAAGTGGGGGTGTAGATAAGATGTTCTTTTAAAGCATTGCACCAAAGGTATTATTCACAAAATAAAAATTTTGATACATTTGATGACATAAAATGTAAAAATCTTCTTCCTTTCTTTCCTCCTTCCCTCTGCGCAGTACTGGAGGTTGAACCTGGGGCTACTCTACAGCTAAGCTACATCCCCAGTCCTTTATTCAATTTTTTTTGTTTATTTTTTTAGAAAGAATTTGGCAATTTGTAGAGAGTGGCCTCTATCTTGCAATCCTCCTTCCTCAGCCTCCCAAATAGCTGGGAATTCAGGTGTGGATACGTAGTCTAGCACTTCATTGCATCTCAAATGAAAAGACCAACAGATAAATGAGGAACTGAGAAATATATTCACAGGATATGAGGTTGAAGGCTATAAATTACTAAATTTTTTAAAACTGCTCAACTAATGGCAATTTTGTATGCTCGACATAGGCAATTAAATGGTGTACAAAGTAACAGAAAAGCAGAGAATAATATAAATGTTTAGTTAATAAGAGGAGGAAATCAAATGGGGAATAAACATATAAAATGTTTGATTTGATAAGTTATCAAGTAATGCAGATCGAGCATGAGATCATAGTTCATTTAGCAAATTGGCAAAGATTGAAAATGCTACAATAAATGATGCTCACGATTGCAGTGAGATGAGTCCTCTCCCTGCAGCTAGGAGGGTCAATGGTTTCACTGCGCCAGGGTCATTTTACAAAGTACTCAGTTTACATAGTACACAGAGTCTGCTAGTGTTGATGCTTGTGCTTTTAGAAATCTGCATAATATGTGTGAAATAAATGTATGTGTATGTATATTTATATAGCATATAAATCTTCATTAATATTTAGCAAATATTTTAACAACATGTATCAAATTCCAATATTTAACTTTTCTAACTATTATATAATATTTTAAGTCCAATATTAAACAAATGTTAAATTCAGTATTGAATAATTATTTGCTAAATATTAATATATGCTTATACTATATTGCACTTATTTATGCAGCTATAAGGAAGTAATATTTAAAAGGGTCATTTAAAATAATATTATGGGCTGGGGATGTGGCTCAAGTGGTAGTGGGCTTGTCTGGCATGCGCGGGTGCTGGGTTAGATCCTCAGCACCACATAAAAATAAAATAAAAGATGATGTGTCCACCGAAAACTAAAAAATAAATATTAAAAAATTCTCTCTCTCTCTCTCTCTCTCTCTTTTTAAGAAGAATAATATTATAATGGTGCAGGAAATTAGTACCTGGATTATAGTAAAAATGAAAGAAGTATTTGTTGCATGAGTGTGCATTTATGCGTGCACACACAGACATACACACCTATGGGTATATATCATACATAGAACAAAAATCCTGAACTAGTACATAGAAAATGCTTAAAGGCTTTACATAGATTGGGAATATGACTGTCTTTTAAATCCCTCTTCATGCATTCCAGGTTACTGCTGAGCTCTACTCCAAATATTTCTTATTTAGTGTTGAGTGTTATGGTTAACTTTCTTTAAGGAACACATATGACTTTCTTTTTTTTTTACTTTGTTCTTTTTATATATACATGACCATAGAGTGTATTTTGATATATTATGCATATATGGAGTATAACCTATTCTAAATAGGATCCCATTCTTGTGGTTGTACATGATGTGGAGTTTCACTGGTCACATATGAACATAGATGGCATATATGACTTTCATTTTAGAAAAATGCATGTTATTTTTACATCTTAAACATAGATGTAGTCATCTTTACATAGTTCTTCTGACAAGAGAATTTTCTGTATAAATAGATTATGATATATAAGGTATCTAAATTCTTCCAATTTTATTTTTTAATTAGGAAAAAAATCTAAAGAAACAAAATGTTTCTTGAAATTTTCAACACATTTAAAAAGAAGTCAGCATGGTGAGAAGAGGTGCTATAACCCTCCCACCAAAGTGAATCCAGCATTTGCTCAGAAAATCCCGTGGTAAACTGGGGGACTTACCACTTGCAGAATGCTTTGCAGTCGCCTTGTATCTGACAGTTGAGTAGTTCTTCATGTTATACCAACTTTTTCTTTTATTTAAATTCCTCATGGTCCCAGCATCACTGTGAATAGTAATTCGGAGTTAAAATTTGTAGACTACTTTAAAAATAAATTATGGATGCTCTGTAATAGACAATAGATGTCATTCTGCCTTATGATGTTCAACTTTGAAAAACCAACAACTTAAATTCCTCTACCACTTTTATACTTTTTCTGTGGTTACCTTTCTCTCTCTCTCTTTTATTTCTTTTGGCTTCCAGGGATTTAACTCAGGGACATTCCACCATTGAGCCATATCCCCAGCCCTATTTTGGATTTTATTTAGAGACAGGGTCTCACTGACTTGCTTAGTGCCTTGCTTTTGCTGAGGCTGGCTTTGAACTCATGGTTCTCCAGAGCCTACGGGGATTGCACTGCACCTGGCTACCTTTCTCTTTTTAATGAAACATCTACTCAATGTCTGGAGCATATATGTGAATTTACAGATGTATCTCAGCTAATTTTCTTAAAGTTCTCCTGCATTTCCCCCCTACTTTCTCACTTTTATAACCAAATACCTTAATGAGAAAAAAGTGATTATTTCAATGAGATGACCAAGAAGATGAAGCAATTTATTAAAATAAAGTGTACTTAAAATATTCTTCAAATGAACTCACCTATTTTGGTCTAAAGGAAACTCATTTTCAAAATGAATTCTGTGTTCTTCTTTGCCAAACATACTTCACGTGAATACTCTAAACAAGTGAATTTTTGTGCATGAACTTCTTTTTTTTTTACTTTTAAACCTTATATTAGAATTTATAGGCCAATAATTATGCAGTAAGAATAAGAAAAAATTTTCAATAGCAAACATGTTTTTAAAAGAATCATGTTTAGCAATTTTTGAAAGGAGTAGTAGTGCTTAGAGACTCAAAGGAATACAATGTGTTGATTGGCTTTTAAAAAACAAATATTAAGATGGCTAATGCTGTGGCCAAGAATAGTAAGGTTAACTAGTCTTTTGAGTTGGATGAGCTTAAAAGAAATTTAACCTTTTATAAACTTATTTTATTATCTTTATTTACTTCTTTATCGAAACCTTTTATTTTAAGAATACTGTTACTTATAAACAAAAAACTCTCATGTGAGAATACCTAAATTATATTTAAAATAAGGCCTCAAGAGTGTTTGTGAGGCAGAAATAATCCAGCTACTATTTCTGGTGTAAAAAGTTTTTGGAATGACATCATTTGCCCAGAAGCTCTTTTCTAACCCAGTAACTCTTGGAATTAGGACCTGCAACTTCAAGAGGGTTAGGGAAGCACAACTAGTAGAAAGTAGGACTGCACAAGAAAGTGACCAGAGCTGAAATCTGACTTAAGCCTTCTTTGGGGGAAGTTGTAGTTTGAAAAGGGAGTTCTGTGAAAGTAGAGATGCTGCACAAATGTTGCTGTGCAGGTTTGTCTAGTTAAACATGGATACTGGCCCAGTGCGGTAACACTCGCCTATCTTCCCAGTGGCCCAGGAGACTGAGGCAGGAGGATCGCGAGTTCAAAGCCAGCCTCAGCAAAAAGTGAGGCACTGAGCAACTCTCTGAATAAAATACAAAATAGGGATGGGGATGTGGCTCAGTGGTCAAGTGCCCCTGGGTTTTATCCCCAGTATTCCCCACCTCCACACACAAAAAATATGGATGCTGAAGGCACAGTGACCTCTAGGTACTCATTAACTGAATCCTTATTCTGCTTTCTCAGTTTTAACCACATCTTTTGATTCTCCTTGAATGGAATACCTGAAGTGTACAAAAGCAAAGTTTAACACATTCTGTATTGAACATCTTCCTTTTGGTGATGTCTTTATGAGATGTTTTGGAAACAGTGCATGATGCGCTCCTGGTCTATGAATGGCATCCCGTTATGGACCCAGCCATCTCCCATCCACTCCAGTGTTTGATTATCAGAAGTTGTTTTAAGAGTTGGATGGAAAAGAAAGAGGCAGGGACATTCCTGTGCAGCAGAGGCATGCCATTAGTGTGCCAGGCATGGTGCTAGTTGTTTCAGTGGTCACAGCAATATGTAAAATGGGATCCTTAGCCTAAAAAATGTTACAAAGTCCTGAGGTATAAGTGGAGGTGGGGTGGTGAAAATTGATAAGTCCCCCCAGTAAAAGATAGAAAGCAAAGGTCAGCAGCTCACTTGTGATACTCGACATGCTGAGGTTATCCTTGTTAGCCATCTCATTTATCTCAACATGAAGTCCATTTGCCACTAGCTTAATCTCAGGAATTTGCTTTAATGTTTGGTCTTTCTGGGTATCCTGAACTCCACTCTTTCAGTGATCATAATCTCGAACTTATTACCCCACAATATGTAGAAGAACCTCAAAAGTGACAAACAATATTTAGGGATGAGGTTTGGAGGGATATGTAGTTCCTTTGAGGCATTCTGAGATCTATTAATGAACTTAATCAGAGATGCAAAGAGATATGTCCCCAGATGTCTTCTAATACCCCAAAATACAGGGTTTTAAGACCTCTGCTTTAGTGTGGTATAATCTTTCCCTTAATTGAGGGCTGTTGTAAGAAGAGTCTCATAAAATTCATTATGTCTGCTATGATCTCTGTGGCAAAAATGTTTCACTGCGACCTACAGTATGCACCCTAGAGGACTACTTGGAAGAAATTCCTGACTCCTCTTACCAGTTATGTTATCCCTGGGAAGTTGCTCTATTTTTTATCTAAGCATGCCTCTAAGTTATATAACTAATCACTATCCTGTTTGCTATTCATTATTAAAATTCTTAGTGACAAACTGAAAGTCTGTATAACTGAAGCTAAAACATTTATGGAATCTATTTGGCATCCTACCACCACTCCCCTTGTTTTTATTTTCAATTGATGGTTTCTACAATATTTCATGTATCAGAAGGGAAGATTTTTTTCATGTATCAGAAGGGAGATGGAGGAGACAAAGGCTGTGGAGAAGTGGGAATCCAAAAAACTTTGAGAACTGTATTTGCATTGGACCTTGAATGTTGGAAACTAGAAAACTGAGACAGAAGGAATGAAGGTAAAGAGACTGAAGAAACTGTGTCATTCCATTTGACTCAGAAATGATAGCGCCGTAGTGACCCATAAGTCTGCAAATTTCAGGTCATCAAATTCAACCTGAAGAGTTTATGCATAATCTTGTCTAATTTGATAAATACTAAGATGTCATTGATTTTCTTCTTTCCCATAGGGGAAGTGTCAATATTGAGCATATACTGTGTCTACAGCCACTGTGATTTCTATATGTGGAGTGGTGTGGGTTTGGAGGTGGGGGAGGGCTGGGAGTTGGAGTGGGTTCTGGTATTCAAGAAACCAAAAATAAAATGTAATATAAGCCTCCCAATAGAAATTGTAAATGCTTTAAATGAGAGTATTTGTAGCAATGGTAAATCCAAGTCATACAAATTCAGTTGAATGATTCTTCACTACAGAGTCCTTAATGGCTCATGTACTTAAAAATTGTTCAGGCTGAGTCCATCAGCTAACTTTTCTGCTGAAAATTTCAATTCCATCGATTGAAACACTACAAAGGTGAACACTGAAAGTATGAAAAGGGTTTTAAAATGTTCTCTTGCTTTAGACATACAGCAGCTATTTTTGTAAAAATTTAGTGTTTTCTATTCTTTCACATTCTACATTTTAAATCAATGACAAAGGTATAATTAACATGATATTAAACACTTATAAGCATTTTATAAGAAATTTATGTGCATCAATTTATTCAGCCCTCAAAACAAACCTACAGTGTAAGTATTGTTGTCTTCATTTTGCAGTAGGGCAAATTGAGTCATATGACAATTAAGCATGACTTGTTCATGCTTAATCAAGTGGAATGAAATGACACAGGGAGCATTTGAATCTAGACCATTTTTGTCTCCAGAGACTGAAAATATCAATTTCTTATTAACTTGCAAGATTTTTTTTAAGGTACCTGGAAATGAACTCAGGGGCACTTGACCACTGAGCCACATCCCCAGCCCTATTTTGTTTTTATTTAGAGACAGGGTCTCACTGAGTTGCTTAGTGCCTCATTTTTGCTGAGACTGGCATTGAACTCCCAATCCTCCTGCCTCAGCATCCTAAGCTGCTGGGGTTACAGGTATGTGCCACTGAGCCTGGCAACATTACTCTTAATCAGTTAGAAGTCTAGCACTTTAGAATAAGAAAAGTGTTATGAGGCAAATGATCCAACTTCTCATTCCTTGCACAAAGCTAGGTCACAATGTGATAGATTTCCACTCCTTGTTATAAACAAAATAATTAACCACTTAAAGAAGTCTGTTCTACTTCAGAGCGGCTCTGTTAGACAAGTTTACCATCCTAAGTAATCTCTTTTCCCCTCTACCATAATTTTTATAACTACTAGACATCTATTAAAATGTACTGGTTAGCAATACTTATATTGTAATTATAACTATAGCTAACATTTATTGAGCCCTCATTATGTCCTGAACACTTTTGTAAATGTTTTTTTTTTTAGAGAGAGAGAGAGAATTTTTTAAAAATATTTTTCAGTTTTAGAAGGACACAACATCTTTGTTTGTATGTGGTGCTGAGGATCGAACCTGGGCTGCACACATGCCAGGCGAGCGCGCTACTGCTTGAGCCACATCCCCAGCCCTTTTGTAAATTTTTTTTATGATTAATTCTGTTAACCACCATAATAATCCTATGATATGGATGCTGAATTAGAACAAGGTCATATAATTTACCCAAGGTCGGACAGTACTAAAAATGAGGCTCTAGTCCCCATATAACTTAGTACCATACTCTGTCTCCTGATTCTTCCTTCCTCCATCATGTTCCTCCTCAGTCAACCCCATCTCTCACCTCCAATCAATGAAAAAAGTTCTTCATCCTGCCCTTCTGGAGTAGGCTCTTTTGTTTTGTTTTGTTTTGTTTTCCCTCTGATTCAGGTCATATCTATTCCTTTCTTCCCCTTCCCCTCATACCACCTGTACCCACTCCTGGTCACGTAAATTATCCCTCTGTCAATAAGGCAAGCCTTTTTAACTTGTCTTTCCCTGTGTGCTATTTCTACATGTCTGTCTTTGGGCCTATAATTCTATCTAAAATTATTATTTTTTACCCTCATCAAAACTTTTGATCTTTAAAATAAAATGCCAAATTTCTTTAAGAAGAAAGAAAAAACACAAGGGCTGGGTTTGTGGCTCCGTGGTAGAGTACTTACCTAGCATGTGTGAGGCACTGGGTTCAATCCTCAGCATCACATAAAAATAAATAAATAAAATAAACGTCTTGTGCCCATCTACAACCATAAGAATTAAATAAAGAAGAACAAACACAATATTCCCTTGCTAAGATTTTATTTAATTTTATGAAAGTATGGAATTTAAGTTGTGCAAGATGACACTAGAGAGGATTTAGGCTGGTCAACTTATACCTCCTGAAGAAAAAAATTCTCTCACGCAATTCTTTAAAGACTGTCACCAAACTTCAGTGTTTTCAGTGGTGGATATTTATTATTTAGTGAGCCAGCCTGACTCATTGTTGGGCACCTTGAACTCTTACAAATTTGTCCTTTCAATAAGTCAAATTTTCCTACCTGTAACTGCTTGTCATTGATCTTAGCTGTTTCATTTAATCCATTTCATTGATTGTGTTCCATTTAGCACTTTGTAGTATGTTAATTGTCTGGTTTTTAAAATTCTGTCCTCAGTTCATCTAAAAATGCCTTTTATTTAAGAGTCATAATTTATACTTTTATGTTTTCCTCAGTGCTTTACATACTTAGAACAGACTGGGTATGAGGTAAATTCTCAATAAACTAGTTATGTCAATAGCTCAGAGTGTATGTATGTAGGGGTGTGTGTGTGTGTGTGTGTGTGCACGCTTCATCTTAACCAACTTCTTAAATGCTGGAATAACAGTACCAAAGGAGAGCTTGAATAACCCACCACATTTGCAAAGCACTTGTTCTCTCTTGCACCCTTTATCTCATACATACGGGGTTCACATTGAATATATCAAATGCCAAGTTCCTAAGATGTCCAGCACTTTTTTTATATCATACTTTTATGATAAGCACTTCAGAAACATTTACCTATTTCCTTCAAGAAACGCCAGTAAAAATCTAGTTCTGTGACCTATTGAATGTAAGCCTCCATAGCAGTAGGTTGGCTCCTGGAGAGATGTTCTAGAAGAGTAGTTAAGGGGGGGACCTTTGGGCTCAGCAGTCCTTGACTTTCATTCTCTAGCTGTGCAATCTTGGACAACATCTGTAACAACTTTTTGCTCAGTTTTCCCATCTCTGAAATTGAGGTAATAGTACCTATTTCATAGCGATTTAAGCATTAAATGAATTAATGTATATGAAAGTACATAGAACACATATCTAGGCTTCGGTAAATGTTGTTATTGCAAAAAAGCACTCACTTAGTATCTGAAAATACCTTGTAGCTAAGATAGTATAGGAAATAGCTCTAATAATTCCCAGTGAACAGATTTACTTGAGTTTATTTTTCACAACTCTACACACTTTAACTTTCTTTAAGAGAATTTTTTTTTAATGATTTTTCTTTTTGGTCAAATACCCTGATCAAGAAGCTTTACTATATGAGTTGTTTAACAAATAAGAGATTATTCTTATATTATTATTATTAACATTGTTACTATTAAAAATGGGTAAGGGATGGAGCTTGTAGCTTAGTGGCAGAGGCTTGCCTAGCACGTTTGAGGCACTGAGTTTGATCCTTAGCACCACATAAAAATAAATAAAGGCAACTCTGTCCATCTGCAAGTACAAAAAAAAAAGTGTAAGTGGGCCTTGACCTACTTCTAATTGCTAAGGAGTGTAAAATTACAAATAAATTTAACACCATCAAGGGAATTTGGTCTCATAAGCCAATAGTGATAACATAATATGACATCTCATGGTTTTAAAGTGCTTTCTTATACATCATGCCATTTAAAATTGTAACACAGTACTTCTCATTTAGAGTTACTACTCAAAATAAACCATAGAGCCCATTTTTTCTTTTATCAGGTGATACTAGCTACAGTCAGAGAACATTAGAAGCTATGGGACTATGCCAAACATGACTTAGTTCTCAGAATATAGGGGTTTTAAAATAAAGTAAAATAATGTACTCTGAGCCACCAGTTGTAAATTAAAAGCACTATTAGCTGGCTCCTTGTGTAAAAGACTGAAAGGAAGATTTCAAGTAAAAACTGGAGCTTCAACTCCATTGTTTTAGAGATTTTATACTTCAAAGAAATAAAAAGTCACCTGAAAAAAATCTTTGTGGGTAACATACACACACACACACACACACACACACACACACACACATATATATATAACTTGTAAAGGTATATAATTAACATAGGAAAATATTTTTTAAAAACTTGGCTCCTCCAAAATACAAAGCAAAAGATCAAATGAAAAAAACGATTAAAAATTCAGTGATACTAATTAGGAAATTTTGTTTTTCCTAAGGCCTTTCTCCGACTCTGACTTTTCAATCAACTTAAATACCCCTTGTCTGCAGGAAAGAAACATTGAAAATATGGTTCCATTTAGAAGGTTTCTGGCCATGACTTTATGTCCCCACAAAGGAAAGCAGGCCACCCAACCCCCTGAAAGCCCTTTCCCTTCTATTCACACTTCCAAAGGGTTAACTCGGGAGTGCTCCATTGTATTCCTGATGGTTTTTTCCACAGAAAGCCCAGTGGGCTCTTTCAAGGGACGCTAAACAATGAGCTCAGTGAGGCTGTTCTGTCTAATTACTCAAAGACAGGGATGCTAAAGAGGAATTAATGACAGTTGACAAGTGCAATTAATAATTATAGCAAAGCCGGGAGTCATGCAGCAGGCAGATGACAATAATGGGGTAACTGTACATGGCAGCTTTCATAGGTTGTGTTGTGAGTGTGTGTTTAAAGTGAGAGGCTTTGTGCAAGATGGGCCACACTTCAGGCTGCCAGGGTAGAAACTATAATTCAACAACTCTAATGGATAGAGTCCCTCACCACCCCCCATACACCTCTCCTCTCTCTCTCCCCCACTCTCCCTTTTCTGCCTCTTTCTCCTTCTCCTCTCCCTTCTCTCCCCCTTCTCCTCAGCTCTCAGCTCTGCCAATTTGGTGAAAGAAACCTAGTGTAACTTAAAGCAAAACTTAACAGGAAACAGCTACAGTTAGCTTTCACTATCAGCTGGTGACAAAGCTACTTAAAATTCCTGTTGGGCAACTGGAAGGAGAAGGGGCCGGGAAAAGGCGGTGCACAAGTGGGATTTCCATATCAAAGGGCAAGCCTTTGGCTCTGAATGGTAATTAAAGTACCCCGATTTCATCTTCATGGTCAAGTCATGAAAGGGGGAAAAAATTAGAGACAAGATTTTTTCAGTCCCTTCAGACTGCAGAAAGGAAAGCCTTAATTTAAATGAAAGTTGAGCTAAAAGGTGTCTCACACCTCAATCTTTGCATCTAATAGAATCTATGATATTTCTCAAGCATGCATTCAGTTCACATCTTCATTCTGTCCTGATGATGAAGGATATAATGTCTGCTTACATTTCACTGGGCACACATCTCTGGCTTCCCGAGCTTGAAGAGGATATCAGTTTTCATTACACTGTCTCGGTAACACAGTCATTGGGGAAGAGTTTGTACAGGTTGAGCACAAGTAACTTGCTTTAAGACTTACTTCTTCAGGCAACCAACAAAACATAAACTGACTCCTATATATGTTGCTTTGACTTAACAAAAACTTTAAAATTTTTTAAATGCTCACATTTGCCTTTCCTCTTCTGGGAGTAGTGTTTCTTCATTGATTGCTGCTGGAGCTGTTTCACTAAGTGTTCTCCAACACTCCCATTTCCCAAGTCATTGCTTTGTGAAATAATTACTTTAAGTCCAAGTATGGGACTGATAGGCAATTTCAAATTCGTTAAATAAGAATGCCACTTATGTTCCCGGAAAGAAGGACTTAGAAATCTTCTTCCATTTTTTGGATGAGATGTTAAGTTTGGACCTACCTATCTATTCATTAAGGATCACAGAGGTTCCCCCCCCCCCCCAACAAGCGTGGGGAAGCCTGGCCAAACTCCAATGCAGATAATTACATTCCACCTACCTAATTCTCTAGCTGCTTTAATTGGAAACAATTCCACTTGAATATCCATCTCCCCGATTTCTTGTCCTTAAACTGCCTAGTAGTTTCTTGGGCCTCTTTTATAAACTACCATATCTTTTACACCGTTAATGTACTCTTTTGGTTTAGAATAAGATGAATGATCCAGCCTGAGATTAATACTTAAGGTTTTGCTGAAAACACAACACAACAAATCCATACAACTTACCACTGCATTAAACCTCAACTTCTCAAGTTATGTTGGGCCCAATATTCCTGATATGTGGAAAGTTATATGTTTTCCCTAAAAAGAATTATTCCATGCATTCTTTAAGATAATATTGCCACTTAAGGGGCATAACTTTGTTCTTGGTAGGCCAAGAAAACTTGCTCTTTCTGTGTGGACAACAAAAATGCACATACAGATACAATATATCTGGTGTTATAGAATTTCATGGAGGCCATTAGGGGAGAATATATGAAAGGCTCATTGGGGAAGATGATAGTGAAAAATAGTACGAAGCAGAACTGACTTTGGCTTAAACCCACCTTTGGTTTGTTGAAGGTCCAAGAGAGAGTGAGCAGAGGTCAGCACTTACCACTGTTCTTTTTGCCTTGGTTTTTTTTTTTAGTTTCTTCTTTTATTATTGAAGTCTGTGATACAGAAGAACAACCAGTATAATTTTCTCTTTTATTACTTATAGAATAAAATGGGTGGACAATCAGGAATGACTGTGGAGTTATAAACAGGCATGACTCCAAACATTTAAAAGACAAAAAGCCCAAATGAAAAATATCACAAGTATCATTGAGTACAATACAGATATTCCTCAACCAAATGTGGGATTACATTCCAACAAACCCATCATAAATTAAAATCGTTAGTCAAAATGGCATTCAGTACACCTAAGTTGCTGAATGTCATAGCTTAGCAATCCAGTACTCTATAGTGTCAGTTGTTCCTCTACCAATTGTGTGGCTAATTAGGAACGTAGGGTCCTTGCCACTGCCCAGCATCACAAGAAAGTCTAGTACTACTTATTTTTAGCCCCCAAAACCTCAAAACATTGCAGTATGTTTTCTACTGAACACTTATCACTTTTGCACCATGATAAAGCCAAAATACTGTTAAGTTGAACCATTGTTAAATCAAGACTATATATTCAACATTGACTTAGAATTAGCATTGAAAAGATGATAGGAAATATTACTTATGTATTTAGCTACAAACTGTCTTCTAGACTTTGGTAGTTGAAGAAAAAATGCAAAATCTATGTAATTGGTTAAAGTAATGACTGTACCAAGCAGAAAGAAACGCGGGCAGTATGAAAAGACAAGGAAAGAAAGGACCACAAGCAATGCAGGTCAACTCAACTTTAGAAGAGGTAATAGCTGCAACAGATGGAATATCTGATAAAGAGTTCAGGATATATATGCTTCAGATGATCTGGAGTCTCAAGGAAGACATGAGACAGCAAAATCAGACAATGAAAGATCACATTGACAAACAAATCCAGGAAGTAAAAGATCAATTTCACAGGGAGATAGAGGTAATAAAAAACAAACAAATTGAAATTCTAGAAATGCAGGAAACAATAAACCAACTTAAAAACTCAATTGAGAATACTACCAGCAGAGTAGATCACTTAGAAGAGAGAACATCAGACAATGAAGACAAAGTATTTCAACTGGAAAAGAACATAGACAGCTCAGCAAGTCTGCTAAGAAACCATGAGCAGAACATCCAAGAATTATGGGACAATATCAAAAGAACAAATTTAAGAGTCATTGGGATACAGGAAGGCACAGAGCTCCATTCCAAAGGAATAAACAGTCTATTCAGTGAAATAATACGAGAAAACTTCCCAGAATTGAAGATTGAGACAGAATCCCAAATCCTAGAAGCCTACAGGACGCCGAATGTGCAAAATCATAAGAGATCCACACCTAGACACATTATAATGAAGATGTCCAACATACAGAATAAGGAGAGAATTTTAAAAGCTGCAAGAGAAAGAAAGCAGATTACATTTAGGGGTAAACCAATCAGGATAACAGCTGATCTCTCAACACAGACTCTGAAAGCTAGAAGATCCTGGAATAACATATTTCAAACACTGAAAGACAATGGGCTCCAACCAAGAATCGTGTATCCGGCGAAATTAAGCTTCAGGTTAGAAGATGAAATTAAAACCTTCCACAATAAACAAAAGTTAAAAGAATTCGCAGCTAGAAAACCATCTCTTCAAAAAATCCTTGGCAAAACATTACAGGAAGAGGAAATGGAAAACAACATTGAAAACCAACAATGGGAGGTAGGACAGTAAAGGGGGGAAAGTAGTCAAAGAGGATAACAAATCAGGTTTAGTAACATCAATAAACAAATATGGATAGAAGAACAAACCATATCTCAATAATAACCCTAAATGTTAATGGCTTAAACTCACCAATTAAGAGACACAGGCTAGTAGAATGGATCAAAAAACAAGACCCAACAATATGCTGTCTACAGGAGACGCATTTGATAGGAAAAGATATACATAGACTGAAGGTGAAAGGTTGGGAAAAATCATATCACTCATATGGACAGCGGAAACAAGCAGGAGTGTCCATACTCATATCTAATAAAATAGATTTCAAGCCAAAGCTAATCAAAAGGGATATAGAAGGACACTTCATACTGCTCAAGGGAACCATACACCAACAAGACATAACAATCATAAATATATATGCCCCAAATAATGGTGCAGCTGTATTCATCAAGCAAACTCTTCTCAAGTTCAAGAGTCTAATAGACCAACATACAATAATCATGGGAGACTTCAACACACCTCTCTCACCACTGGACAGATCTTCCAAACAAAAGTTAAATAAGGAAACTATAGAACTCAATAACACAATTAACAACCTAGACTTAATTGACATATATAGACTATACCACCCAACATCAAGTAGCTACACTTTTTTCTCAGCAGCACATGGAACCTTCTCAAAAATAGACCATATACTATGTCACAGGGCAACTCTTAGACAATACAAAGGGGTAGAGATAATACCATGCATCTTATCTGATCATAATGGAATGAAACTGAAAATCAATGATAAAAGAAGAAAGGAAAAAGCAAGCATCACCTGGAGAATGAACAATAGGTTGCTGAGTGATCAATGGGTTTTAGAAGACATCAAGGAGGAAATTAAAAAATTCCTAGAGTTAAATGAAAACACAGACTATTCTAAATTTCCATTTTCTCCCTGTCATGGAAATATGATGACTGGGATATCACAAAAACAGCTAAGGACATTTAAAAGTTCTGTCTAGAGGAGACCAATAGTTTATGCAGTTCAGTATTAGGCAGAGAAACCAAAATGTGTTCTGTGAGTGAATTTTTACCATGCAGACCACACAAAAAAATGTTGAAAACTTTCAAACATCTGGAGTTTGGGAAATAGAAGATGACAGCTATGATGATGGACATTATTTTATGTGGCCCTTACTCAGCAACCATTATAAGCACTTTATTTATACTAGTCTGCTTCTTTCAAAAACAGGAGGTTAGTTACTATTACCTTCACCCCAAGTTTTATCCATGAGAAAATTAAGTCACAGATATTTAAGTCATTTGCCCAGAATTAATTTGGATCCTTAAGGCTTACAATAGCACATAATCTATATAACCTTATTAAGACTTTAGAATTCTCTCATTTTTACTTCCATTAGCTGAAGAAGAATTAAATGTTATAGCAAGTAATAGAAATCATGCTACCACTCTTCCACAGTTTGGGGTTTTCCTGGTTTTATGAACTAGTATTTTTTGCCTTCAAAAGACAAAATGTCATAAAATTTTCAGTGTAAAATGTGAGCCACATCTCTTTTGCATGATAACCCCTTCAATTATTTTGGGACTTATAAAATCTTAAGATATTGATATGGGCATTTCCCACTCCTCTTATGAATAGTAACTGTGCTTTTACTTCCTCCCTCCCATCTTTACTTTAAAGAAGGTGAAAGCCTAAATGACTTAAGGGGACTTCCAGAGATGAATAAGGATCCATATGTCTTTTCTACCATTTCTAGTCCTGGATTTTTTTTTTTTTTTTTTTTTTTAGAAAAAGTTTCATGTATGGATCCTATGTTGATATCAATAATCAATCAAAGAAAAGTTAAGACTATAGAGCCTTTTCAAATGATTGGCACCATTGCAGAATAAAGAAGTAAGAAAAGATGTACATGTTTTTCTTGGACCATTTCAATAAGGAGCTGAATAAGAATTAAACTGTGAATCTGAAACAGAAGTTGGTGTCTGCCCTGCTTGGGAGGGATGCTCTTGCCTCCTTTCTCTTGGCTTTCTCTTTGTTCCCACTTCTTTCCCTTTTTCTTTTTTGTCTTTCTTTTCTTATCTCAATGTCTCTCTGTATCTCTCTTGTTTCCTAGCTCAAGTGCATCATTTTCTGCTATTGTGCTTAAAAAACTTGGCTGCAGGGGCTCTGAAATGAATAAAAATGTAATCCTCACTGTGCCCATTGTGTGCTCTCATTTGTTTTTGCTGTATCGATTTATCAGCAGAGGGAAATTACTTGCTGGAAGAGAGGATGCCAGTCAGAATGACATTTATTTCATAGTACAAGGAGGCTCTCCAGCGTGTTTCCATGTAACCCAGATATTGGAGCTGTAAAAGGGCTTGTAACAAGGTTTAGTGCTATGATTAGATCGTGTGGAGCACCTTGCTTTCATAACAACAGGCTCTCTGCAGGAGCTAGGGCCTCAGGTTATGGTCAACCCTTCGGGTTTTTGTTTTTTTGTTTTTTGTTTTTGTTTTTAAGCATAGATACAAAATTCAACAATTCCCTCCCCACCTAACTGTTTATGTTCCAAAAGCCAAAATCTTGCAGACCTAAAAGAATAAAAAAGGTATGCTCTTTTATGTTCCTAAAGCTTTTATGACATCAAATTAAATGCAAAACTAGGTGAAACATTTGCCTATTCATCCCCTTAGTTTTTTTTGTTTTTTTTTTTTTTACTTTTCCCTTGATTTTGGAGAAATTGTTCCATTTTAACTCACCAAAGCAAATTCTTTTCACTCAATGATTGTAAGTTACATGTGCTCAAGGCTATCAATTACCTGTGAAACCAAACACATTCTCTATGTAAAAAGAAGGCAAGTGTGGCAAATCGTAACAGCAGCTGGATCAGCTTTAGATACTAGGGGTAAAATTTCATACGTATTTGCTATTATTCCTATAAACCTGGAATTTAGGAAATTAACTTGTTTCATTATCATCCTAATTTTCCATAGGGCTGAGACAATTGGAATGTTTGCGAAAGCCATTTTTTCACCAGTAGAATTTGAGAAATGAGCCTATTTTTTTAGGGACTGTGCTCATTTTTTATGAGAACATAAAGATGATGTCTGTCTTTTCTTTTCCCTGTCTTCATTGTTCATTTGGTAATGTTGGCAAAGGCCAAAATAATTACCATTTGTAGAATTTAAAATAAATACTATATTTAAGTTGGCAAATTTACAAATATCTGTGCTCTGTGTGTGTGTGTGTGTGTGTGTGTTAGTGTTACTGGGGACTGAATCCTGAGCCTTGCACATGCTGGGTAAGTGCTCTTCTATAACTCAGTCTCGTGATTTCCTCCCTCCCTCCCTCCCTCCCTTCTTTCCTTTTTAAAGGAGTAATTATTTTAATAACTGGGATTGGGATTCTGGAGTGTATGGTATGGTGATAGAATGTGATGTATTGTTATTGCTATTTTCAAAGAGATGATCATCATATTTTGGGAAGACTGAGGATGACTTCTTAAAGAGAACTGGAATGTTTCTCCTATTTAAAGTAGGACATAGACTATAAGACCATAAGGAGCAATAAGTGCCAGCTATTTAATTAATTGTAGGAAATATTTAGTTGCTGAGAATCAAGGGAGTCATCTAAAGGTTGAGGGGTTTTAGGTGCAGCAAGGTGTAACACCTTCTCTTACGCATCTGTTATGGTTTAGATGTGAGGTGTCTCCAGAAGCTCAAGTGTGAGACATTGGAAGAAGGTTTGGAGGAGAAATGATTGGGTTATATCTTTAACCTAATAAGTGAATTAATCCCTGATGTGATTAACTGGGAGGTGACTTGAGGCAGGTAGGGTGTGGCAGCAGGTGGGTTGTGGCAGGAGGAAGTGGTTCATTAGGGTCCTCCCTATGGGGTATGTATTTTGTATTTGGAGTGTGGAGTCTCTCTCTCTCTCTCTGGTTTCTGATCCTCTGCCACACTCTTCTGCCATTGATGTTCAGCTTCATCTCAAGCCCCAAGCAATGGAGTCAGCCTTCTATGGACTGAGATCTCTGAAACCGTGAGCCCTCAAATAAACTTTTCTTTCCTAAAATTGTTCTGGTCAGATGTTTTAGTAATGGCAGCAAAAAGCTAACTAAAATACCATTCCAGGAATCATGGCTGATACTCCTGAATGAAAGGTTAGCAAGTGAAAAGCATGCTACTTTATTTCATACAAGTTTTATATGACACAGGAGCTTTCAGAGTGAAGACCCATTGAGCCAACGAAAACTGTGTTTTATGCTTAGGTTTGATGAAGAAAAGTAATTGAACTAAATGGAATGCTCAAATAGTAACCTGCTGGTGGGAAGACGGAGCAAGGCCTGTCGGTTTAGATTCTTCTTGGCTTCACTGTGGCATTCCTTTCCCCTGGGTATGGGACAGGACCTTCTGGAATGAGGGTCTTCAAGGGACAAGAAAGAAAAGAGAGATGAGTGACCTCTCTAGGTTTAATGGCTTATTGTAGAGGACGTAGTTCCAGTTTTCATCCTGGGATAAGGAATTCTGATTTCTGTGACTCACCTTGGGACATAAAGAGAGACCGAGAGATAAGAGGACAGGAGAAGGTAAGAGAGACCTTGCTTTTGAGACCTTCCTGTATCCTGTAGTGTAAACCACTCAATGTGCTAAAGCTCCATGCTTTAGGGTATTGTTTCCTGAGCCCCCAACAGAATGGAGCAGCTTCCTGCCACTGCAAGTCTTATCTCTGACCTGTGTTATCACTTCAGTGGCTCAGTCTCAGTACACACTAGAGGAGAAAGAAACAAGTTAAATTCCTAAGCCCCAGATTTATAAGAATAATAAAGAAGCCCTGTTACTCTGCTAGAAGGACAGCATGTTTAATTATATAATCTTGGTAGGAGGTCTTTGGTGGTCTCAGCTGTCTCACTCAGCCTGTTGCTGCTACCCAACACTATATAGTTCTCTCTTGAATATTCTAATACAGAATAATAAAGTTGTCAATTTTAGGAAACTTAGTCCTAGATTTTGGTTTTTACTGCAATATTTAAGATGTTAAGGTTAACTAGAAAAGACGACAGGAATTAAAGCTCAAGTGACCTGCAATCTGATTTTTCACATTTTGTATGGAAAGGACCTTCAGTTTGAGAGCCAGTATACAATACTCAGAATTGTGGGCCTGCCTCTGTTAAGTTCCTTTCAATTAGAGTTGTTGGGAATGCCCAAGGGGAAAATGGGACATTTAAATTAGACCTTATTAGATGTTAGTATATATCCTTTGAATTGGAAATCTATTTGGGTACCTTCAGTGATAATTCTTAATGAACTTACTTTGTACCTTCGAATGAGTTGACACTCCAAATTAGTAGGCATAATGTTTTAAAAGCGAAATAAAAATAGAGTTTTGAAATATCCATTGTCCATGTTATTCTTTGTTGAGCTTTTTGATTTTCAAGATGTTTTAGAACTTCAAAGAGAAGTGTTGCTGCCTTTAGATTTTTAACAAAATCCTACAATGGCTGAACCTTTCAGCAAACCTGTCAGCTTCTCTGTTCCAAGGACAACTGCAGTGTCATTTTCTACTCCTGCTGGTATTAATGGAAAACCAACCTTTTGACATGTTTAGGCTGTGTCTCAAAAGTCTGTCTCTCGCTGGGGTAATAAAGGTTAGAATTCACTAGCTGCAAGTGATTTGTGTCCAAGCTAAAATCTTTTCTATAAGATTGCTTGGAATTGGTAGGCATCAATACTGTAGTATATTTACATGCTCCATGAATAATGTACATAGAAAATGTGGTAGGTGAATAGATCATATAGAAGCACATTTAAACCTCAAGATTTATATCCCCCCCATTTTAAAAATTGAAACAGAACAAAGCTCTATCATCACAAACTTTCAATTCAATACGTACAGTCATAGCCACTGTCTTCTACCATCTTGGAACCACAGGTGACCTGGGAAGTAGGCAGCTAGATACATTTCTGGAGTCTTCTATCTTTGTGATTTAACCAGTTTCCTAACTGTTCGGAGCTCTCATTCACTGAAATTGAAGGCAGTGCTTGGTCAAGTTCAAAATGGAGATAGGCTGGCTTCACTATCTTATGAAGCAAGGTTACTGTTATAAATTTCTTAATATCATTTCATTTCCTTTTATGGAAAATAAACCTGATTAGAGAAAAAAAATCACTTGCACCAGAAGTTACTACCAGAACAAAGGTGCTCTGAAAATCTTGAGTGAAATAAAAGACTATTTAATTTTAACATGTTGGCAGTTTTTAAAACGGCACTGTGCCTAGGTCCACTGCACAATGTCTGAGATCCGTCCAGTTTCCAGAAGGTGGTTTCCAGCTGCAGTGGTTCATTACTGGCTGATCAATGGCGTGTTGGCCTGGGATCTCACCCTACTCTTTGTGATGCCATGTGATTGTGAAGTAACGTATGTGAACTTGCCTGGGTGACAGCTGTCAACTGTAAATGGCCATATGTAATGATGAGTAAAGTTGTTGTCAACTGTCAATAGGCCATATGTAATGATGAGGAAAGTTGCAGGCTGCTGTCTGATTAGATGGAAGATTAGAAAAAAAGAAACCAACCCAAAACCTGCCCTTGGAAAAGTCTGAAACAGGTATGAGTTTTTTGAAGAGGGGCTTCTGTTATGCATTGCTTATGTATCCACATTTATGCTTTGACACCCTTCCTCTCTATAGACTAATAAAATAAAATGTCTCATCAAACTTACAAAGCAAAGGCAAGTACTAGTAATTTCTTAGGGGGATGTCGAGCCAGAAGGAATTTGGTTGGAAAGGCAGTAACAACCCTATGAAAGATATCTTTGCATTCACCTTCCTCTCTTTAGTATAGGCTAAACATTTCACTCAAGACTAAGCATTTATAAAGTACTTACTGTACCAGGAAATCTGATGGGGGTGTGTAAGAGGACTGCTCAGGACAAATGTGACTGGCTGTCCAGGGAGCTGGCCAATAGTGTGGGCACCATAGACAGACACATCTGTGCAAGCCATTTTTCAACATTTTTTTTTAAAGACACATTTTCAACCACTAGCTCCACTAATGGTCACCATTGTATGATTCTTTTTTATCCTTTCTCTGGGCTCCACCTTCCTTCAGTCTTATAAGGAAAAGATCCCATCCTATTTACCATAACTCTCACCTAAGAAAAAATAGTCTCAAAGCATAAAAAAGTAATGTGAGGAAAAACTAGAAACACAGGCCCTATACAGTCAGAAAAAAACCCAACAAACTAGAGTCAAAAAATGACCGAGAGTGACAATGGGAAAAAGAAAAAACGGGAACTTCCTGTTTCTTCTTTCAAATATAACAGGGTAGTGAGTTTCACTTTTTTGTGTTCAGCCACCTAAGGGTTATAATTTGTTTATTTTGGAAATACTGACTCTCAGAGTCTGGTGGTCTGGGGGAGCCTGGAAAAGATTTCTTTCCAGAGTCAAAAATCACCACATGCCAAAAATCAGGCTCTCTTCTTCAACTTCCACAACAGTGTGCTTCCAGAAAGTTCTAGTCTCATTGTTTCTCCTCCCCTGAAGAAGGAGGCTTAACACAATTCCTCCTAAACCATTTATTTTCTGACAAGCTCAGTGAAACTTCACCTTGAAAGATGAGCCCCAGAAAGAATTCTCCAAGACCCTAAACTTCAAAGACAGTGGGAGAAATGGCTTTATAGAAAACGTCACTGGCTTTGTAAAGCACAGCCATCAAGAGCTCTTTGTGGCTGCAGGGTTACTGTGCCATGTGGCCCATGTAGAACTTGTCCCTGCCTACCTTAGAAGACTCTGGGCTTTAGCCCCTCTTCCTTTCCTTTGAGTCACAAAGCCTGAGTTCCCTCCTGTCCTTTCCCAGTAGCTCTTCTCTTCCTAACCAGTCCCACCTCTGTTGAGTGGTCTCTTATTAGTCATTGGATACATTTCACTCAGAGTCTAACTTTTGCAGGGAGGGAGTCTAACCATTATCCACCCTCCTACCATGTTCTTTTCTACCAGAAGTAGCTCAGTCTGGGCTGCATGGTCTTTTTTGTGAGCAACTGATTAATCTCCCTTACTAAACTGGAGTCTCTAAGAGAGTGCCCAGCAGGCCTGTTTCTCTGCTTTCCTGTGTCCCTAACCTCTAGCACAGTGCTAGGCACAGGGGTCACTCTGTAAAGATGTTTTTGTATGAATGAATGCCCCTTCTGTGATATCTCCAAACATGACAGCCCTCCACAGTTAGAGTGCTGGTACATTTTGCTTCTCTTGACTAACAAACAGGCTTTCATTTGTTTTCTTGAAAATGTGACCTTTATTCAGTATCATATTTCTCTTTTGAAAGCAATTAGTAGAAACCTTGTATTTTTGTTCTTAGGGTTTTCTTGTTGTTGTGATGACTGTTTCACAGATCTCTCGCTTTATCGTTTACTTATGGTCTTTTTATGTTTGTATGTCATTATAAGCTGTCTCAAAGCCTTTGGAAGTATTTGGAGAATATAATAATAAGTGAAATGAATCAACTTCAGGCAAGCCCATTTCCCTACAGTGGTATTGAACTACTTTATCCTTGGTAAACACATGGCCCAACAAGAATTTGATGATTTTTTCCCCCTCAATTTGTGGGAAACATTTTAAAAATTTCTTTTACTTTGCACCTGTACACTACTTCTCTTCCAAGAATATTTAAGCTTTAAGCACTTCCAATCATTACTTGATTAGCTGCCAACATGCCAGTGTTTATAATATGGAGGAACTAAGGCAAAAAGAGCCAAAATTTCAGAATTAAAAAAAAAAAAAGCAAGTTGATAACATGAGAATGTATTCCTGGCTCTTAGTCTCTTACAGTTTCACTTCAGGTGGTATAATGCTAGATTGATAATCATTGGGGTGGAATTATTGTTTTAATTTCCTTGAGCTTTTTTATTAGTTTGAAACATTAAGTTTGATGTGAATGACAATGACTGATATAGCCATCATAAAATATTTTACTTCAAACACTCTTAAAAAATCAGCATCTATAAATAATTTGAGAATATCAAGAGGAAAATTAATAGGCAAAAATTAACATTTTTGATAGTCAATATGATGTGACAACTACAGAGACATAAGAAAACATAATTTAAATATATAAGGTTCAATAAAGCTAAAGCAAACTTTTTAAATACACACACACACACACACACACACACACACACACACCAGTAGAGTAATATTGAAGGCCATACTGAACTTTGTCCAAGTCTGAAATGAATACTTTATGCCTGCCAATGGTACAGTTTTTAGCAGAGGATCTAATATACAGAAATATCTGACAAATAATTCTACATTGAAGCCACTTACTGCTTTAAATAAGTAGAATTATTGAAAATTAAGACATAAATGTCTAAAATGTATGTTTTTGTATTTATGTACTAAAGAATTTTTCCCTTACTGCTTAAATCTTTATTTATTAAATTTGAGTTCCATATTCACATAGATCTTTTTCTGTCTTCTACATTTGTTATAGCTCTGTCATTTATTTTATTACCTAAAATGTGTTGCTAGTTGTGGTTGGGTTTTAATCTTGATAAAAATTAGCTTATTTTTGTATAAATTCTATACATGGGCCATATAATACACATACATATTCATAGTTATTATTCTGAAACTCTGTGCTGGTAAAAACACTGATTCAGATTTTAATTGGACAAATGTGTTACCCCATCTGCCTATTGTATTTAGCTGGCTAGGATGCAGAGCAAATTTAAGATCAGGGTATGGGTGCATCAGATCAGTTTGTCCTCTCAATCTCAAGCAAGTGGGCCTGACTAGTTTGTAAGTTCCTTAAGTGTATTGCCTTGTTTTATTTTTCTTTTTAAAAATCATTTCATATTTCCTACTTGCTATATTCATTCTTTAATTCAATAGCCCATTCATAAATATGATTAAAGTTCTATTATTTGGTAAGTACCATCCTAGGTGTTGGGGCTGTGTCTCCTCAACCACAAATTATGTTCTCCCTCATGGTAGAGCTGAGTGATAAGGAAAATTAGTGTTAATGAAAGAATCACACAAAGCAATGTTAAAATGTGGCTGTGATGAATGCTTCAAAGGTAGAGTGAACAGTGATGAACCCTCTTGTAGGAGGATTCGGCCTAATCCAGACATTTATCCAAGGATTCGCTGAGCCAGGAATCAGATGTAACTTGATGAATTATGTGGATGATAATACTCATGATAACAGCTCTCATTTATCGGTCACTTACTGTGCCCCAGATACTGTTATGGGTATTTTACTGTGATGGGTGTTTTACCTGTGTCCACTTGTCTCCCCCTCTCCAATATCCTAGGAGGATGGAACAATAGTTTGCAGAGAGAAAATAAGCACTGAGAAGATTCCTACAGCTCCAGCCCCAAATATTTAACCATTCTCTTCAGCCTTGCCTACCTGAAAGAGTGGGGGAAGAATGCTCAGGCCCTTTAGCTACTATACAGACACTGGGCCACAAGGAGGAAACACTTTGTGGAGAAGCCTAAAGGAAGACCATCAGGAGTACACAAAAGATAGAGTGCATAGCTACCTCCATTTGCTTCACAGGCTTCTCCATTCTCCATTACTCCCCAAATGTTGTTGTTCCACCCCTGGAAGGCCATCTTTATTCAAGTGTAGCAGATCCCTCCTGGGCTTGGTTTATGGTCTTCTACCCAGATGAATTCTAAATTATATGCAAAACCATGTAGGATCAAGGTCAGAGAGGTATAGCCAACAGAGTGGTAAATGTTCTACCCTTTGACTCCCCAAAATAGAAACTCATGATTTGATTTAAAAAAAAAAAAAAAACCACCACCCTTATACCAATTTGCTTACATTCAGGATCTAAATATTTTTAGTATAACAGGTGATTACCATAGTCAGCTTGAAATTGAAAATTGTTTAGCTCAAATCAACTGCAATGCCATCATACAAGATATATAGATCATGTTTGGGGAGAATCAGCATTGTTATTTTTGGCAGTTTCAAAGTTAAGAGTATTTCTAGGGCTGGGGTTGTGGTTCAGGGGTAAAGGGCACTTGCCTTGTACGTGTGAGGCCCTGGGTTCGATCCTCAGCACCATATTAAAATAAATAAATAAATAAAGTTATAAAAATATTTATACTTAGAAGCAACAAATTCATTTAAATGGGAAAATTTTATTAAATTAGTATCAGAACCTTATTTTGGGGGATGATGTTAAGGGACTTTCAGCATATTTGTTATAATAATAAAGACAGATACAATTTAAAAGTACATAAGACCCATATGTATAGTAAATGAATGAAGAATCCTGTTGCTCTTTTGATAAGTGGTTGGTTAAATCGTTTTTTGGTATTCCTATTCCATGAAGCAATTTACGATTTTTAGAATGACTTTATATGCAAACCATACATAAACAGTAGGACTTGGATTGGTTGTGTAAAAAGGTGGACCATTCATAGAAAATTAAAAATTAAATTTAACAAATATATGTTGAAAATACAGTTCATATGTGTAATAATAACTGCAGAGTTAATAATTTTCTTTGGATTACTGAAAAGCTTGTAATTGAGCATTTCCTACTTCTAATGACTTTCTTACAGTTAAATAAGATAGAAAATAGTACTCTAAATTGGAATATTATTTACATGTACATGATATTCATAAAAGTGCATTTTACATAGAAAATATTATAAACTCTATGAAATAAAGGAAATTTTAGAGTTATTACTTAACTGGGAGTAGAGAAATATACCTTTGAAATATGTCTTTGGTAAATCATGTATTTATCTGTATAATGTGTTTTATGGTAAAAGATATGCAAGTTAAATTTCCATTCTCACAGACTACCTGTTTTTATGTATTTAACACCTAGTTTTAAATTTTGATTCCTTTTTTTATTATAAAAAGTTATTTAAAATATCCAAACCATTGCAATTATAAAGAAAAAAGCAATAACCTATATAATCCCATTTTCCCAGAGATAACCTCCTACTTTGTATCCTCTTATTATAAGAAAGACCCTACCATCCTCCTTAAAATGTTGTTATTCTCCTAACATTCTGATGATACACATTAGATTTATGTCTCATTATTTGCTTTGGAAAATGATTCTTTGAATGCATGCACACTTAGGGGATTATTTACATAGGATAAATTACTAGAAGTGGAATTTCTGGACTAAAACTCATGCAGATTTAAAATTTTTAGACATATTGACAAATTTCCTTCAGAAAGTGTCAAACTCATGCTTTCACTAACTCATGTGAAGATCTGTTTTTCCCCCATTTATTAGCACTGGCTATAATCTTCTTTTGAAATTACATATTTGGGAAATTGAAAAGTGGTATCTCATTGAAGTTTTAATTTGTATTACTGTGATTTTTAGTATATATATACATTCATGGAATAGGATAAAATGGCTTAAGAAGAGAAGCAAACAGTAGAAGTAAAGATCAGGTTGTTGTAGAAAGTTGAAACTGGATCATCCATATTATTCAATTTCTTTCCGTGTTTTCAAAATGTTCTCATCTTTTGTACACGTGGTTTGCATGTCATGACACATACAGAGAGAGTATTGCTTCAGTAGGGAATGAGCAGAACTGTAGCAAAATCTTCTTTATAATGAAATTATTTTAATACCTTTCAGGCAAGAAATTAGTTTCATCAAGAAAATTGATTTAATTTAGAAGAGATGCAATATTTATAGCCATAACCAGGTTAAACCTTTTTCTCCACTCCTATATCAGAAAATAGCTTCTAACCAGTATATTGCTCCAAATCGATTAGTTCAGTTTAAGGTTTTCAAATTTTATTAATACTCATCCCATCTTTATGACATTTATTTTTCTGTGTAAATATTTGAATTTCTTCACATAACTTTACAAAAGAGGCAAAATAACTTTTGATGGTTAGCTGCCTGACCAAAAGAATAAATTGCTATCTTAACAATAATGAATTATTTTTACTCTTAGAGCCAAATATGGATACATGGTTATTAAAAAACCCTTCTGTTTGTCTTAATTTTAACGTTTATATTTCCAAGTATCTAAATTCATTAAAACATTAAAAGTATATACAGTAAGAAAACTTAATTCATCCCAAAGACTTTAATTATAGTCACAAATTTTAGTGGTTGGTTAATTTTCATGAATCATCCGATACTTACTGTATTTTAGAAACATAAAAAAAATTGAAGGGAAATCCAGAATATCAATATCCTACAAATGGCAACTTCTCTGCCAGAGCTACATGCTGTGGATTTTAAATGTACAGTTTTTGAATGGCAGCCTAATTAGCTTGAGGATTCCATTGGGACTTAAAGTGAGGTAAAATTTCCCATGTCTTCTTCAGGGATACCTTTGGTCACCCAAATACTGCAGACTAGAAATGAAGCTTTAATGTACAGTGAACACCGTGTACTTCAGTAGCAAAAATAGGGGATGGTTTTTGTTTTTCACTGAGATTCATTTTGGCTATTCACTAAATACAAACATTAGTTCTGATTTCAGGGACCCTCTTGCCTTAATCCTGGCCAGGTAGAGTAAGAGATTATTTTTAGTTATCCGAAATTTTGTTCTAATTTTGAAAAAGTACTCTGCTTTAAATTTTCACTGAAATGTTGAATCATAAAATAGGAACAAAGAGGCTTTTGTAATCAAATCAGGCAAAGCCTTATATGTTTACAGTCTAAATATAAATGTCAAAATTGTTTTGTGCCAAATCTAGATTCATTTTAACTGGTACAAGAATACTTTGTGTTTTTTTAATGTATTGCTATATCCTAGTGTCACACTTTATTTTTAATCACAACAAGAAGTGACTTAGTTATAAATAATGGATATCTTTACTATGAACTTTAAGTTCTTTCCAGTAATGTCCGGGCATGCTTAGGCATTGTCTACTTTTATAGATTTGTAAAAACCGAGGGAGGGAATTCAAAATATATCTAATCAATCTTTCTATTTATTTCAAGACACCATGCATAAACCATTATACTTAAGTGAAACTATAGTCATAGAAAAGATATTTAGCAACCTATTATCAATGAATACTTGAGATATATATTGTTTTAAAATCCTATCTTTAAGTAAAAATCTGTATAGTATGTATCTCAAGTTGAAAATTTACATTGCATATTAATTTAATGGAAAAATAGAATGATTATATGAAAAGCAATATATTCCCCATAGATGCTATTCAATAGTAAGAGCCACTTGGTGGAATTGCATCATTTTGCAGTGAATTTCTTCTACTTGCCATTGAGGGTAAGTGTTCTGGAGTGAAATTCACCTGCCAATCTTAGTAGTCTTGGATATGCAAGTTACACATTAGTTTAGAAAGTGAAATTTTATATATATATATATATATATATATATAATATATATATAATTTATTTTATTTTATTAATATTATATATATTTTATTTTATTTTATTAATATTTATTTTATTAATATTATATATATAATTTATTTTATTAATATTATATATATAATTTTATATATAATATATATATATATATATATTTTTTTTAAACTGAGTTTGTTGAGGAGGGAAATGGGTAACTAACATCTTGTCCAAATGGGAAGTTGGCCAATTAAAGAATAACATGTAAAATTTTAAAAATGAATATCTTTAATTGTTTAAGGATTTAATTTTCTTATCTGTAAATCTGGACATTCTACTCAAGATAGAGCAAAACTGAATCTCTAAACATTGAATGTTTGTGCAGAAAAGTAGTTCTTCTGGGAAACATGGCTTTACAGACAGAATTTGTTGCAACCTGACACTATGAATTTTCAGCATCCATATTGACGAGTGAAGAAGAGGAAACAAACACTGACAAGTGAGGTATTAAGGAAGACAAAATAGTCTTCCAATTTGGGGCCTACGATTAGCTTCTTTGTTCTGCTAGTAAGTAACATAATCTCTTTCTAAAGTCAGAATTTTAATTTCGGGTACATGATTTCACTATGTCTTACAAATTAAAAGGGGAAAAAAAACCCACGTGGAAGTGAAATGAATTTTGGAGACAGTTTAATATTAATAAACCACTACTTGTAGTTTTTATTTTTTAAAAAGAAATAGCCAGGCAGTAAATAGGACTTCAGTTCATGTCACTTTTAAGGATCTCTTTATATAGTGCCATAACTTTATGTGTATAAAAAGATACATACATTTTGCTAAAATTAGCATAAGGCTTCATATCTGGTGCTGTGTATTCCCTCTGTGGTAATGAAGTTTTATCCCTTATGTCTCTTGTACCCTAATCAAACATATATACTTGGGACATTGGTTTGGAAGGGAATGGTGAGGTTAAATCTCCTTTTTTAAATGCAAGTGAAAAAATGACATGGAAATAAATTGCAAAAACGTCTTCAGACCATATACTGGTTTTGAGACTTTTCTTAGTGGGAAACTTTATTTTCTCTTCTGAGTGTAAACTGGCAGATTAGACATTTCCAAGGGCTTGTTCAGTGTGAAGTTTTTCAGGTGATTTCAGTTTAATGCAACCAGATAATTGTAGCTCCAGGGCTTAGTTAGGCTGTAAAGCTGCTAATCCAGACAATATTACCCGGTCACATGTTGTGCTTATAGGAGACACCTCTGCCTTTAATAGTCTCTCCCCATGCTGGTGATTTCTAGTTTCAGAAGTCCTATAAAAATGAGGCACACCAGGCTGAGATTAAGTCTGGGGAAAAAATGTATTAGAATATGCAGTTGGAGCAATAATATAAAAGTTAAATCTTTTGCCAATGATAAAATTTGATATTTTTGTGGCATTATGTTTTACTTTATTATCATCACTGAGAAAATTTGGTACTGTCTTTGATAACTGTCTTCTTTTTTGTTTCAGTCAGAATCATTGCAGCATCCATACTCTAAACATTTATAAATAGTTTTATCAATTATGGCAGTGATTATGTGGTAGGAGTCTCCCTTTCTGTAGAGTGCAGTCATTCACTTGCCATTTTTATTCCACTCAGAACCTCTTCTGAACAATAATTGAAGTGCAATATTGAATAATGATCATGTTGGGATTCTGAAGGTTTTTACCTTTTTCTTTCACCCTGACTGAAATTTGGTTATTTCTATTGTAGTTAATGTATCAACAGATGCTTGTAAGTAAAAAAGCAAATCTGTTCATTTGTCAAAGCTTTGTTTGCTCTTGTGGCCTACGTGCCAGTGAACAATTGGGAAATGAAAGAACATTGGGGACAGGCAGCAGGCATGTGATTAAGCCTTTCCACTGTGACCTGGAAGGTGGGGGGTGGGCAGAAGTCCCACTTCAGAGAATGTGTTCATACACCATGTGCCACGTGGGAATAAGAATCCTATTGTGAGTAAAGCTAGGTTTGGGATTTGAACGATGTAAAATATGTGGGCTCTAAGAGGGCGGAAACGAAGGTAGAAATTGAGAGTTCAGGTAGGTGGTTCATGCCACAGAACATATCATGCATGGCAAGAGTGTTCTGTAAAGGATCTAACACAGAGCTTAGCTTCTTTCCTTCTCTTTCTCCCTCTGCATCTTGATTATCCACCCTGGGAGGCAAAGGTGTACTCTTTTACTCAGAAAGTGTCCTCATCTGTAATTTCTTCTTCCAGGAACTTTACATTTTTCCAGAGATCTATGTATTGGTATCATGGTTATTGATTATACTTAATATTTTTTTTTCTTAACCTAGAAAGGGTCTAAAAAGAAAGTTTATCCTTTCCACTTGCCCTCCCGGTCTTTTGGTACTCAGGATCATGGGGGTTGTGCTCTTCTCCAGCTGAGGTTGCTAATAGGAGGATTTCTGCATTGCATTTCAGTTACTGTGGCCTAGTGGGTCCCCCCAGGTCATGAGGAGGTCCAGGGAAACCTAGAGGAGGTACTTGCCATTCCATTCTTTTTCCAGTCCTGGGAACTTTGCTTTGCATTCTCAGAAACTGCCACTGTCCTCTTAGTACAATGTGTATATAGGACAGCACTAACCCAGCAGAGGTCAAGTAAGAATGGAAGAGAAGTGAGGGACAAGGAAGTATGAAAGAAGAGGTAAACAGCATTTCTTCATTTTAAACATGTAGGGATGTTTTGTTTTCATTTAAGTAAATATACCTGCGATGTCTTTGTTATCCTACATGAGATTTAAGATAGGCTTATTATTTGATACATTCTGATTACCATTTTAATCTAAAGTGATACTTTTAATGAAATACAAATACTTCTAACTTTACTTTTCTCAAATCACTTGACTTTAATTATTATGTGTAAGTTGGTAGATCATCTTTTCTGCTTAATATGCTATGGAAATTTCATTGTAAATAACAGGCAAAGTTAACTCAGAATGATTTTTTTTGGCTAACTGTCTGAATAAGAATTTACATATGAAATAGATTATTATATAATATAGTATATCCTCAGTGTCATTAGGTGGTATGAACTCAGTGTCAAAATGAATATAAGTGTATTATTCACGTTTTGAAGAATAAAACTTGACTATTTCAAATGTTTAATAATTGTTACATTTTTTTTCTTGTCAGGTTACTTATAAAAATTAATAAGAGTTCCAGCATTATTCAGATTTTAAGTTACTTTGAAGGAAATTACAAGACAAATTTTAACTTCTGATTTTTTAGAATGTTTATCATTAGCATCCCATAATTTATATACATGCATTAAATCGGCTTTATTGACAACTTTGATATTGACCAATTAAAGTTAGATAATTAAGGTTCATTTTGTTCCACATCATAGTACAATAGCCAGCTTTTTAAAAGAAAAATTGTAAGGAGCTGTGGATGTAGCTCAGTGGCCTCATTCAGTCCCCAATACCACAAAATGAAAACACCATCTTTCACGCTATCCGGGTATAATGCCCTAAACTTTGGATGAAGAGGACCCAGGGCAGCTGTGGGAATTCTGCCTCAGAAAGAGTTAACAGACCTTTGCCCTCAACAGCGACTACTCAGATGATTCAGTGTAAATCTGGAAATAAAACATTTGCTTATACCCAGTAACCTCTGATAAAGTCAGAACATACGTAAGCCGCCAGGAGTTCTATACTGAAGTTATTACATTACTTTCTGAAGAAAATAAACAGCTCCTTGTCAGCTTCTCATTTTCCAGTAGATGTTTATACTTTGGATGATCACAAGACTTTGACAAAGTTTCTTGATCCTTTCCCAACCGATGCCCTGTTTTAGGCTTCAGAGGAACTGCTGATCATTCTGGATCTGCATTATTATTATTATTATTATTATTATTATTATTATTTAGTTTTATACATTGACCTATGGTGTGGGAACTGGGGCTGAACTTTCATGAAACTCCCCATTGTTTATAACTTTCATCAGCTTCAGCACCCTCAGGACATTGTACCTGAATAAGTTACATAACAGACTAGATTCTCTATGGTGAAAGGCTGTCAAACTTCCAAAAAGGAACTAGTGTCTGATAAAATGTCCTATTGCCAGTTATCTGCTTTGGGAACTTATTCAGTTCTGCTTCTTGTTTATTACTTCTGGTTTTCACTACTGACTTTAAAGCAGTTGTAAGATGAGGAAACTATAACCAAATAGTCCTGTAAATGTCAAGTCCATCAAAGACTCAGTATCAAGGTGGCAGAATTCAATCAGAATCAGAATTTAATTCTTTGTGTCTCCTGGTCCAATTTTTTCCCTGCTAGCCTGCAGCAACCTGGAATTCAAAATTTTTTCTTATCAAAATTCTAAATTTTATCTAACTTTTTGGGTGCTAACTCCTTTTGCCATAAAGTTAATGAAATTAGTGGGTAGTTGGTTTGGTTGATTAATTGATTGGATTGGATCTCCAAGCAGTGCCTCTTAGTGCTAGGGACATAGACTACAGCTATGAGAAGAACAGCAAGCACCAATTATTTCATAATCTGATCAATCACTGTTACTTAACTATTCCTAGATTAAATTACTCAATGTTTGATTAAATTAAAGGAAAGTCATGTAAATAAGCAGCCTTATTTTTTTAAAAAAATTCAATTGTATCTTATCTTGAATACATAAAATGCCAAATTTGACTATGCAAACTTATAGATGAAAATTATGTATCATTAATATATGAAAACACCAGAATAAATCTCAAGTTATAATGAAATACATAAAAATTAAATACACATAATTAAGGGTACTCCTGTAAAAAAGATACACATTCTGCCCTTCTTCTTACAGGTCTTGTTTCTGAGATCTATCTGGGTATAATAATTTGATCACTTGGTGTAGAAAACACATATGAATTCAGCCTTTTCAAGCTATTATTAATCTTGTATTAATAGAGTACACATTAATGTAGGTTGCTGTTGTTTTCTGTTTTAGATGTTTCTCATTTGTTTGTTGGTTCTTTAGTTTTGAATAAACCAGAAATTCTCCTGCCGATACTTGAAGTCTGGCGTACTTAAATAATTGGAATAAATATGAACCAAAAATAAGCTTAGAAAATATAAAATTATTTAATCTATGCCTCTGAACTGCCAAGCTTTACTCAGATAGCTTTCAAACCATCTTTCATAGGCTATCTGGTTGTATGAAGCTTGAAAATAATGTTTTCCAAGCCCACAGCAGAATACTAGAGCAAGTCGGAAAGATGAGGGGCCATCTGAATCTAGAGGGAGACAGTACAGAAGGAGGAGGTTAAAAGAATAAAAAAAGCACAAAACAGATCATAAAAATTACATGCAAGTACTGCTAGCACAACAGACAAATTTCACATAGTGTGGTATACTGTGGGGTTGGTGATACTCAGCACTGTTAACCTTTTGAGTTGGATAATTCTTAGGAGGTAGGGGTGAAACATTTGTGAGTCAGGGGAAGAGTTGATCTGTGACCTTTTAGATGGTCTAAGGCAATCCTGACTTGTGTCCACCAGAGGCTGGTGGCACTGTCATCTCACCCGCACTGCAGGAGTAAAAAAATTTTCTTTGACTATGAAAGATCCCCCAGAGGCAGGAGAATACCCATCCACCCTACCCACCCTACCCGACCCCTGTACAGAACCATTGATAAACCTTGGTAATCTTTCCATGTACCATTGTGATATTCCTGATCATAACTGTAAGCTATCAGAAAGATTATTATCTTTAGCCTTTTTTCTCTGAAACAGCAGGTAAATATGTGATATATTTTAGAGAACTCTGTATTCGGTTGACTGGAATTGTGTGTGTGTGTGTGTGTGTGTTAATGTTGCCTCTGTGGTGAGTGTGTAATTCTTCCTATTCCTGAGACACTGTAAAAATTCTCAAATGTTATTTTGTGAAAGATTTGCCTTATCATGTGGTCAAATATTACAGGCCCTCTGGTATGGCCCCTTGAACCGATACTAAAATTATCTTCGGTTTCCTGAGCACACACTATAGAACAGTAGGCAGAAACGGTCCCAGCACAATAGGAAGTATGAGGAAGTTGGCCTCAGCTTCCATGCTTAGATTTGGATAGCCAAAATTAGATATGAGTCAAAAGCCCATGAAACAAAGAAAATTTCCCTGAAGATTGTTCTGGATACTTTGGAAAGCAAGATGTGCCTTCCCTTTATTCTTTTGAGTGCGTTTTTCCTAAATAAAAGTCCTGACATAAATTCCAATCTTTGATCTGTTCGTACTTGAGCATATTGGCAAAGAAGGTTTATATTCTCCAGCTTGTTCTTTCCAGGGATCTATTTAAAAACCTATCTGGTTATTTAATGCCAAATATGCATATAGGCTCTCCTTGTGCTGGCTGCACCATATCCAAATGGGAACAAATAGCAAAGATGACAGTTCTATCTATTGCACTCTTATTTTGAATGTCCCAAATTTAGAGAACTCTCAAACCTTACCAACTAGGTGATCCCTTCAAGAAAACCCAGGTTTAGAAGGACAACCTTGTGGGAGATGGGCTGCTTCTCCAAAGCTAACTCAGTTCAAAGATTAGAGTTTGCTTATGCAAGAGAATGTTAAACCTTGGACTCTGAATTACCAAATTAAATTTAACTTTTTCCATTAACCATATTTCACAGTTATTCTTTGGCTTACTCAGTTCTTTAAATTTTACCTCCATTTCCTTAATGTATTATTGATTTACCATATTAATCTGATTTTTTGTGGTTTGCTTTTTGGCTTACTAATCTTTCTTCATTTTGGTTTTGTTTTCATAATTGTATACAACATATCATTTTTACTGTTGATTAAATTTTCTCACTGTATTTATTTTCATTGTTACTTACATGATATTGGCTACGAGATTTTTATCCTTATCCCATTATCTGTGAATTGATTTTAAACATTATTCATTTATTCATTTCTGTCTTGTGACTGTTATCCTGTATTTTTCTATTGGTTTTCACATCTTTGTCTTTCGTAATGAGGGTAGGCATAAGAGGAACAGCTGTGAAATCTGTGTTCTGGGAAAAAAAATCTGAATATTTTACTATTACATTCCCCTAAAGCCTACTCTGAAATTTCAGGTGTCAAAAACTTAGCTGAATGTAGGAGCCAAGCAGAACGGGTGAGGACTAGGGTGAGCCCAAGAGTATGAGTCTGTGTCACATGGGCCATTTCTGCTTACCACCAGTGGGAGGGTGGGCACAGCATTGACAGAGCTTTTGAAGTTCAAAAAAAAAAAGTGTCAGAAGCAGGAATGTTATATGGATTCTCTCAATTTATAAATACTTGAGAATAGTTTTTTAAAAATGTTCAATATTACATAGGCTGTACAGAATATCAGAACTGTACAGCTACTTCTCAAGGTTATTACAGGGGCCATCAAAGCCAGGTGTTCTGTGTTTTTGCCTAGTAAAACAATATTTCACCAGTAAAATTAATTTGGGCTGGGGTTGTGGCTCAGCCAGGTAGAGTGCTCACCTACCATGCGTAAGGCACTGGGTTCGATCCTCAGCACCAAATAAAAATAAAATAAAGATATTGTGTCCACCTATATTTTAAAAAAATGTGTTTAAAAATTATTAATTAAATCAGGAGGTTTTACTCTTATTGAGTCATTCTAAGAATCAGGAATTAGTGATATTTGGCCTGCCTTTCTGTCACTTCTCTATCAATCATGTTCTAAATGATAGTGATTCTTCCCTCAGGGATTTTTTTCTTCTTTTAGGAACAGATTTAGGTTATAAATTTCCGATTATCTAAATCCTAAAGGGATTGATATTAAGTACTAGTAGATTTCTCTTTGTATCAAGAATTTCCCTCTTATTTTTCTGCTGTGAATATGTCCCTGACTTATTATTCTTCTTTGTTATTTTGACTTGCCACTACCTATATAACTTTTGTTTAATGCAAAGGAAATTTCTGATTATCTTCAAATTATCACCAAAACTGGAAAATTAGCAAACAAGATTAAGCATTTGGGGAGTATTGCATAATTATAATGTTGTGTAACTAGATAGATAAAAATTGTTGAATTAAGTAGAAAATAGGTAAGCCATTACTACATTAGGAAAACATGATTTAATCTTGCTTACAAGCTATTATTGTACTTAGGAAAAAAATTAGAAACACAATATGTATGAAAAGCAGAATGTAGCAATCTGGGATGGATTATAAAATGTAATTTTTCCTAGATTGATTTATAAACTTGTTCAGGAAGTTTGAAGAGAATTACAAAATCCCAGTGGAGTTTCTGGTAACACCATTGTAGATTCTTAGGTCCTAAATACCTTTCATTTTGGACCTAGAACTGTTCTAGGAACATCAGAGGACAGTCAGATTGAAAGTAAATTGGTGGTTTTTTTAAATACTTGGACATATGTTATATCATTCGACACTCAAAACAGCCCTGTGGTGTAATCAGAAGTATTATCCCCATGGAAACTAGACCAAAGAGAATAAATAATGTTTTCTAAGACACACACTTGGTTTTTAGATGTCAGAAATGTAAGTTTAGAATCTTTCAGTCCTAACCTATCATGCCACTTTGCCATTCTACCATATTATCATTGGTAGATAGCATAGTCATATCAATCATAAAATGCATGGGGAATCTCTTACTCTTTGTGATTTTTATGTGTAGAGACACTAGATAAGATTCTCAATAATTGACAGCGTGCCTTTCAGTTCATTGTGGAGTTTATTTTTAATACAAGTTAGACCGTACAAGCGGCTAATGGTAAACCTCTGACCTCTAACTCCCTTTTGATTATATAGTATTTTTAGTTGGTTGAACTATATGCTTAAGGTTTTCTTTTCCTTAGAGTTGAGTTTGTGGTTAAGCTTATTAAAATCTAAACCTTTCATCCTTGATAGGTGAGAAGTAAGTAAATCAGTCACAAAACATAATCCTGAGAGATTTGCTTGTTTCATCCACTTGCAGAACTTCCACTGATGGTTCTAAACATATGATTTGAAAAAGAAAAGTGAATCTTGTGTTAGAGCTTCTAAAAATAAAATAATTCAGTCGTTACCAGAAACTAGGATAGGTAACAGAGACGCCAAGATAGAGAGAGGCGAGTCAACAGGTTCAATGTCATAGTTGGATGGAAGGAGTAACTTCTGATGTTCCATAGCACAGTGTTGTTCTGTATTTCAGAGTAATGTATTTTATATTTTAAAATAGCAGCAGAGAAGATTTTGAATGTTCCCACCACAAAGAAATCACAAATGTTTAAGGTGATGAACATTGATCATTGTTCAATGTGTGCATGTATTGAAACATCAGATTGTACCCATAAATACATACAATTATTATGTGCCAATAAAAAATAAAATAGTTCTAGTGTGGCCATGTTTAACTAACACTTGAAGAACAAAAGCAGAGCCATTGGGCTCTCTAAATAATGGCTTCCCTTATCCTGGGGATAAGGATGGTCCATCTCAAAGCAAGAGATTCAACATGCAGCTAGGAAGGACAAAGCTTCTCTCTGTACACCTTTTTGGTTCAATAAAGTATTCTCCTAATCCTTTTGAAGCCTTGCACTTTAGATATATTGAAAAGCTGCTGATTTGAATTCTACAAAATCAGAATGCAAAATGAGGACTAGGTCCTTCAGTAGTATGAATTTGTTATTCCTTGGTTTATTGTATTTTCAGTATAATTATTCTAATTTGTCAAGAAACAGGAAAGAACAATGTCACTATCATGACTATGTACTTTCACTATTGATACACTGTTTAGGTATATTTATACCTAAATATAAAGTGGAGACCTTGAAAATTGCAAGATTTGAGCTTTGTGTTGGAGCACAGTTCCTGCGTGCTGGTGATGGAGGGCTGATCTGAGAGGCTATGTTCCTCTTGGAACAGAGTTGCTTTGTTTTCTTTTGTTTTGATCATCCTCCAGTGTGAGCCCTGTTGCTCAGAGTGAAAGTTCAATCCCATGGTTGGTTCTTTGTCACTCCTTCCATCCTGTCCTCTCTCCTTCCTCAGCCCCCCTTTCCCTCTAGAGGGTTGCACTTTTCCTGGGAGTAAACTGTAGATGTTCCATGCATTAACCCTGTGCTTAGGGTACAGTCGTGCTTGGGTGTGCTCTCTGTATAATTCCCTGGCAGTCATAAATTAATTAAAAGTAGACAGGACCCACAGAGAAAGAAAGTTCTCCCTTTCTCTCCCCCTCCCCCTTTCTTTCTTTTTCTACCGGTAAATAGCCAGTCCTTTTGTTCCTGGCTGCACTATTTCATTTCTGCCATCATTGTCCTCATTGTTCTCTGAAACAGGAGGGGTCTGAGCCAGGAGCAGCAAGGTCTCAGCTAATGACGGGAAGTCTTTAAAGTTTGCGCTGCATTTCATCTTCTCTGTGGGAGTTTTAGGACGTATCCAGTGTTTGATCCCCACCGCGCAACTTTGCTTCTAGTTAATTAACAGATCCCCCATTACACACTCTCATCTAGAAGCACATGGGAGGCCTATTGGGAGGTAATTCAAGGCCAATCTGAGTGATGGCAGGAATTAGAGAAATCAGTTGTTTTAGGGCTAATGTTCAGGAAATAAAGATGTCCCATTTTAGGGATCTCATTTGACATTTTGATTATTTCTCTCTTCTATTAAACAGATAGGTGAACTATTTTATCCACATAACCTTATAATGACCATTCAGGACAGGTTATAACTGCCAGCAATGGAAGTAAAAAGGCAAAAGAAAGACACACAATATTATGAGATGTAGCCATGTTAACAAGAATTTTGTTCTCTTTTTATTGCTAGTGGTCTCTCTCCTGCCCAGCCTATTAGCCAGGTCACAACTATGCACAACAACTTTTTCAGGGCTCATGAGGCAGCATAGCTGGCAGGGACATCTTGGTAGTGGCTCATTTTACAGCATGGGCTAACTCATACTTTTTCCTTGTGATGTTGCTTTTGTTCCAAAGGTGTCAACATGATTTACAAATAATAAATAACAGGTCTCAGTGTTAGGATCCCTTCCCCCTCTAGCTTATTTCCAGCTGAACATTGTGGAATAAAGCACACGTATGATGAGTGAGAAGTTGGCACCCGAGTGCCAAGAACAGAAAGCCCTCATGTTTCAGTGACTGCTTTCTCTGGATTGCAGGTAGCCCAGGTTTTGATGGCATTTGAAAAGGGAATACCTTGTTCAATTTCTTATCTTTCTACATCTCCCAAGCCCTATGAGCAATGACCCCCTTTATCTAATGAATTAGGAGCTACTCCTGCCTTGCAATTCTCAGTTCGACACTTGGCAATGAGAATCAAACCGGGGCTATTTAGTGCAGCAGTAAATGGCCCGCCACATTAGCCCCCTGGCATGCTAAGCTATTAGGTTGTTTTACTGTTGTTAAAGTTACATTTGTTAGGTGGAGTTGCTGCCCTTCCACACAAACTCAGCAGTGCCTGATGCTGGTGGAGGCAGCACGTGTACAAATCGTGTGCCAGCCAAGACCCAAGCAGTCAGGATGTGTGGTTGCACTGCAGATAAGGAACTTTCCAGTCTGCAAAAGCAGGAACATGGATTATTATGATTTTTACAAAGGGCTGGGGGTGGGGACAGACACTGTACCATCATGGTTTTTGCACTTTGCTGTAACTAATTACATGGACTCAATTAACCATTAATTTATAGCAATTCTTAAGCAAACCACTAATTCTCAGAGTGCTATAGAGAAAGAAAGCTGGGGTGAGGCACCAGAGAGGCTAGCGTGGTCCTCCACAGCAGGCCAGCAGCCACCCTGCACACACCAGAACCAGGCAAAAGCCAGAGTAGGGGACAGATTGCTGGGAAAAAGAAGGAGAAATATTCAGAGTGCCTCAGTGGTCTGTATGTGGTGTGTGTGTGTGTGTATGTGTGTGTGTGAGAGAGAGAGAGACAGACAGACAGACAGACAGAGACAGACATACACATAGAGAGAGAATATTTCTGCAAAGAAAAAGAAAATGCCAGTACTATATAGCTCCATGCAGCCAGCTTGCAGGGTTGAGTTGGCATTTGGTAACTTGGTAGCGGCTGCCAGTGTGTGTGTGGTGGGAGAAGAGGGAATAGACAACAAGAAAAACACATAGAGCTTAAAAAAAGATGTAAAATGATTCACTTCATGCCATATGGACAAAAATGTTGTCACAAAAATAAGGCCAAAAAATAGTGCCAGGTTAGACTTTTAGTTCAAAAACATATGTATAATCATCCCCATGAACATGAATTTTAATTAGTATTTTGATAGAGAGAAACCAGATATTTTTTTAACCTGCTCTGTTCTTGTTTTCTGTTCCTCTCCCAGTTTTAGCCTCCATTAAACATTCATATACTGTATGTTTTGTGTCTGCATGAGGAAAATGCCTTATCCCTGGATTGGTGGGAATGCAAACATCTTGGTTTTCTGTGGCATACAAAATATCTTCCCAGTGGAGCTCGCAAGCAGGAGCTTATCACAGGGAAATCTAGAGCTCTCTCTGAGACCCAGGCTCGCCAGGGAGGAAGGAAGCCATATGCCCTTCTCTTTGTCAGGGAGGCATCTGTACCCATTCGGCTCCCCACATCCACCCTTCACGCCATCCACACCTCATCTCTCTGGGATGCCTTTTCAATATGAAATGTGTTGGGTATATGTACATATTATTATGTGACAGGGCAATTTTGGGGGAAAATGGATGATTATGAGTATAGAAACTAAAATGAAGCATGTGGCTTATTAATAAATAAATGTAATATGTGCTTGCATTTTATTTATCAGTTATGCTCTACCTTCCTCTAAAAAGAATTGGAAATGACAGTACTCATCAGAAGATTCTGTGCTGAATCATCTGCCCTTAGCAAAGATCTTTTCCACCTTCAAGTGAGGTGCTTCAATTAATCCCCTGTGTGTGATAATCAGATGGTGACGCAGCAAAATGCACATATTAGCAGTGATGTTCTGCTTAGGAGGCCATCCACGCCCCAGGTTTCTTCCTCCAACAAATGAACACAGGTGAATCAGATATGTGTATTACAAGTGATACAAATGAATTTTTTAAAGCCTGATATTAAATATCATTCAGATCTTGGTGCAAAAGCATTCACCTATTTCATATTCTTCATTAGACTTTCAGAGCTTTCCTCTGAGTATCAGATCTATTTCAGTCCACTCCAAGACTAAGGGCAAAAATCAACAATAGTCTAAGGAAAGGTAAATTTTACCTCCCTCCTTGGGTCCCACAGAGATTTCTCAGACTTATTTCTGGCAAACCCTAACAAAGCCAATTCTGTTTTCTCTCCTCTTCCCTTCTTTCTCCAGGAGCCTTTGGTCCCTTCCATTAGCATGGTATGTCCCATTGGCCTTGACTAGTGACCCTCTTGGTGCTGACAGATTCCTCAGGGCTTGCTGTTTACCTCTACTCTTTGCTAAAAGGCCTTAATCATCATTCCTGGGAGGATTTTGCTATAGTTTGGATGTCCACTGTCCTGCAAAGGCCCATGTGTTAAAGGGTGGGTCTCAGGGTAGCACTATGGGAGGTGGTGGAAGTTTTAAGAACTGGGGCAGGTTTTAGGATACTGAGGTCATGCTCTCAGAGGGGATTATGGAAACCTGGTCTCTTGCTCTTCTTCTTTTCTTTCTGACCATGAGCTGAACAGTGTTGCCACATGCATCTGCCAGGATGTGCTGCCTCGCCAAAGACCCCAAAGCAGTGGGGCCCACTGACTATAGGCTGAAATTTTAAAAACTGTTGAGTCAGACATTTTCTCTTTATAAGCTGATTATCTCAGATATTTGTTGCAGCAAAGGAAAGCTGACAAAGAGGTTACAACCACAGAAGGGAATGTGTTATTGTTATCAAGACACAAACCAGGCTTCATGCCTGCCCTTGGCTTAACAAAGGCAGGACAGATGGCCTTGGCTTACCTATAGGCTGTTGCATGTTCAGAAAAGTAGAAATAAACTCATTGCTAAACATACCTGGCTGCTTCCAAGGTCTACTCAGGTTTATATTTGCTGGAAGTTCTTCTTCCTAAGCTTTTAGGTCAGACTTCTGTTGGATTCAGGAGATTCATTCATTCACTGTTTTAAAGTCCCTATTATGAGCTCTAAACTTGATGAATGTTGAAGGTTATTCCTAGCTACCAAGACATTTATAGATAGGAGAATATTTTATTTCTCTTAGGATTTCAGATCTTCCAGTGGGTGAAACTGAGGGTTTTGAAAGTGTTTTATGAAATGAAGAAATGTTTAGAAAACCCTTAAAATATATATTCTCTCCATTACTGTCAATCAAGAGTATAAATACTCTGCACACATTAATCTATATTCAAAACTAGGAATAAATGTGAACTCTAGTGAAAGCAAAAGAAGTAATTCAGGTTTCTTAATCCTGTATTTTGTCTATATCAGAGATACAAGGCAACTGATATCACAGATAAAGGCAACCTCTTATCCACCAGTGGTTTACTGAGGATTATATGGTGAGCTTTAGAGATACTCATGCAAGACTGGGGATATAACTCAGTGGTTGAGTGCTTGTCTTGACTCATTAGGCATGTAGTTCATTCCCCAAACCACAAACAAGCAAACAAAACAAAAACAACAAAGAAAAGGTATGTTCATGCAGATTATTAATTGTAACATTACTTGCAATTTCAAAATAGTGGAAATAACCTAAATACTCATCTGCATAAAACCTGTTGAATAAATTAAAGTGTATCCCTAAAATGAAATAAGTAGTGAGAAAGATTTCTAATTTCTTTCATGGAGATGTGGAGATATTTCTAGATATTGCTACGTGGAAATTGGGTGGGGTGGGGGAGAGAAGACTTCAAAGAATATATACAGAGTACTATCTTTTGCATAGAAAGGCAAATAAGAATAAATATGTATATTTGGTTATATTTACAAAAAGAAATACAGGAAAGATAGGCCAGAATTAATGAAAATGATTATTTCTAATGTGTGGGTGAGAATAAATAGAAGAAATACAATGGAATTAAATCCACAGTATACACACACACAAAAAAAATTAACCAAGAAAAATTGGACAATATATATAATGTTAAATACTATCTATCATGGATGAAAAGCCAAATGGTAATCATTGATGGTACTTCAGGCCAGTAGTCTACTAAAGGACCAAAAGAAGAAAAGTAAGTGAAGCATTTAAGAGATTGATTCCTACTGATTTGTATATATTACTGGTAATAGCCTGCCAAATTTAATCCTTAAATTTTATATTTCTTGTGTTCCTGCAACTAACAAGAATTTCATCTCCTTCTTTCTTACAATTACTATGGCAAGAAAGAAGAATAAAATGGAACTATTAATTGTTTTCTCTATTTTTACAATCATAATTTAAGTCAGTGATGTGATTTCTTATCACATAATCTTGGGAGAAGGGAATGCAGAATCTGTTCAAATTAGTTGCCTGTTTCTAAGTCATTATATTTATTAAAATCATATAACATATTTAAGGAAATATTACTTGCTTCCTAATGAGCCACATAGTTTTTTTCCCTTTAATTCTTATTTACTACACTGACTCTGTCAATAATGTTCCTTTTTTTTTTTTCTTCCTAATGTGTAACTAGCTCTCTGAGTAAAACATGCTTTTCGAGTTAACCCTTTTTGGAGGCAAGAAAGTAGTAGTTATTAAAATTGTTTTAAGAAAATGAAACATGACTACTGAAAAAGGGGGAAAATTCTTCTGGAACTTGTTAATTTTCTTCAACTAATGGATTTTCTAGGGGCCTCAAAGTGTTAACGTTTGAAAGCTTTCTCCTGTCTCCTGCTCTGGACAACTCTGGTCACGTTCTTAAACACTTGTAAAAAATAAAATAATGGTGTGTATCATTTAAAAATTGGATTATGTTGGGCCACCTCTAAACAATAGGCTTCAAAAAAAAATACTGCCAGGAAAGCTGATTTTGGTGGTGGGGAATATACAGGTGTAGATTCGTGTTCTCAATTTTTGATTCTGACAGTCCCCTTCACCTGAGGGAAGGAAAGGGGGAAGGATGTAGGAGTGTGTAATAATGAGGTAGATTTTCCTTATCTGTGTAGAATTTATATTTGACTTTGCCAAAATTTATTGGCACCTACTGTGTGTCTGACATTGGAGTATTTCCTTTTATCCATGACCTTCTAATTAAATAGGCAAAATTTCAAAGAATTTCACACAGGGCAAACAGCCTGCGAATTAAACACACTGAATAGATAGAAAGCTAGATGATAGACTGGGAGAATGCTGTGTATAGAGTAAGCACCCAGTGTGTTTCTAGTGGCAAGAAAAGGAATATGCTAAGTCAAATGGCCTCTGTTCTGTTCAGGTTTTAGTTATAAGGCAATGATCATGATTAATTAAGAGTTGTACCACTGCACTTATCTGTACTTTTTTTCATGCAGTGACATAGTGAAGAAAAAGATGAAGTAGAAACATAAGTTCCCTATATCCAAAACTATGAAATGTAAGTACTCCCAGCCAAAGTAGGCAAGATCTGGAATTTTTTAAAAATGTGGATCTATAGAATAAATATGCAACCCTCCTGATAATGTTGGCTGATGAAGTGAAATTCACCAACTGCAATTCTGGCACAGCGACACACAGTGCCTGCATTACACTCATGAGCACACACGCACACACACACACACACACACACACAGACCCTCAGAATATCCTTAATCATTTGCTACCTTATTTACATTTCATTTGCTAGAGTAAATTTTATCATTTGAACTTTTAAAAAATATATTTCAGTATTACTTAAGCAAAAATAAGGAATAATGTGATTGGCTTTAAAATAGCTTATTACCATTCAAATACTCTCTAGATAAATTATATTTTAAAAGAAAAAAAAACTGTTTCAGCTTCTGAAACATTCTAAATGGAGACTTAGCTCTAAGTAATCAAAATTGCTTTACTTGCGCAGAGCGGCATTAAAAGCCTTGTCCACTAATTGAGTGAAGCGGCAGGACTGAAGCAGCCTTGTCCCGTCATTAGATGATCTTGCAGGCGCTGTTTGTCATCCTGGGTTGCTGGGCTCAATCTAACAGTACTGCTGGCTCAAATTAATGGTAATTCATTATGACACACTCTGTCCTTCCAGCGCAATAACAATGGAAGCCAGTGCGGCATCTGTCTACCCTGGTTGCATCTTTATCTCATTCCTCCCCACTGTAGTGCAGGCGACCACCTTTGCAGAGACTTCCTAAGTCCTTTAGCTAACTGGTGATTGGAGATGCAACCCGACTGAAGAATTATGACCAGGTCTCTTCCACTAATGCTGTAGAAAGAGGGCCTCTGACAATAGGCCAAGTCTGTCTGGAAAATGAGGACATTTTTCCAAAGGAAGTACAGTGATGAGTGTTTGTGTGCAGGGTCTTCTTTGGAATGTAAATCCTTCACCTGTATCTACTCATGGGGGGATACTCATAGGAAATATTGAGATAGAATGGTCCCCAGTGTGATCTAGGTTCAATGATAATAAGAGTCTTCTGATTATGGGTTTGTTTATTCAACACATTTTGGAGGAAGCCTCATGTTCAGGGAATGAGTGTCACTGTTCAAAATACTGCTCTGTATTCACAAGAGCAGGCAGAACGTTACCACTAGGAAAAAACTTGTAGCAGCAAAGCAAATGGACACATCCTCCTAGGGACTGTAAACTGTGTAGTTATATCAATCAGTATATTTTGATGATTCAGATGATTTCTTCTGTCCATGGAAGAAGGACTCAGTTCTGCCCATGGAAGTGTGTCTAAGTAATATCTGGAGAGGGCTTTTCCTTCCATCTTAAATTACTCGTGGATGTAGAAAAGGTTGCATCTATTGACCAATTGACTTTGCACAGTCGAAAGTGGGGATACTTAGTTGGTATGAGCTGTAGGACGGTTGTATCACCCACTGTTTTCCCAACACTGCATCTGCTCTCACGGTGGGATGTCTATCCAAGCAGTATGGGCATGGTGTGATTTTAACTAAAAGCCTGCCTGTCTACATACCATTTATTGTTTGAAACTCCTTGATTAGAATTTTCCCTTTAAGTTATATATTTAAAAAAAAAACCAAAAAGCTTTTCCTACTAATTGCATAACTTCTCTTAATCTATTGCTTATAAGGGCTAATAGATTTACCATTAGTTATCAGTAATATTTGTGCATTTATTTATCTGAAATAATTTTATTTATCTGAATAAATTTATCTGAAATAAATTTATCTGAAATAAAATATAGATAAATCTTCTTTCATATGGTAGGGTATATTGTTTGCTTGCTTGTTTGTTTGTTGCTAGAGATTGATCCCAGGGCATCATGCATCCTAAACACACATTTTCCCACTGACCTTCACCCTTCAGACCCTGCATAGCAGTTCTTAATAAGCTTCGGCTCAATACTTGCTTTCCCCATCAAATCTAGTTCACTCTTATTTGGCCTTCACAATTTTAGTGAAGAGAAGTTCCATCCTCTGTTTGTTCATTCCAAATACCCAAGAAGCACCCTAGTTGTCTCTTTCACAACTCTGTCTAATCCATTGGCAAATCACCTATAAATAAATAAATAAATATTTATTTATTTATTTATGTATGTATGTCTGAACTCATCACTACTATTGTAGCTCTAGATAACCTAACTGATTGCCTGGAATGGTTGGAACAAAGGGAGTTGGCCCACCTAAAATGTCAAGAACAAATTCATTGAGGAATACTGAACCTATTAAAACTGGTCATGTGGTTTCCTGCTTTTGTTCAAGCCTTTACAATGACCTCTAATTTTCCTATGTACAAAAGCTTGCATCCTTATAATGACCCACGAGTTCTTACACAGTCTGTGTCCCCAATTTTCCAGTCTTACTTCCTGTTACTCTCCCATTACTGTACTGCAACCACTCTGAGAAGGTAATCAAGCTATCATGCTGTTCCCTTGCCTGAAAAGTTTATCTCTCAGTTTATACATCTTACACGCTTACCTCCTCACCCAGGTATTTTCCTTTCCTTTTTACCCTACTTAAAATTGGAGATTCTTCTCTCAGAGGCCTAACCACAAGTTGTTTTGTTTGTTTTCAAAGTACTTATTGCCATCTACACACTGGATTGTATTCATGTCTTTCTTTACTCACCAGCATGAAAGATTTTTGTCTGTTTTCTTCCTTGCTATGATCACATTGCTTAGAACAGTATCTGGGATATACTAGATTCTCAATAAGTATCTGAAGTAAGTACTTCTCAGGAAGATGTACAGATTTTTCTTTGGGGGAAGGACTAGGGCAATCCAGGGACACTCAACCACTGAGTCACATCCCCAGCCCTATTTTGTATTTTATTTAGAGACAGGGTCTCACTGAGTTGCTTAGCACCTGGCTTTTGCTGAGGCTAGATTTGACCTCATGATCCTCCTGTCTCAAGTACAGATTTTTAAGCTGACAAACTAGTAGATTTAAGAGGGACTTATGTAGTAAAGAGAAGGATTTGCACATATTCTCACAAATGAATTTTTATTTTAAGTATTTATTCAACTCCTATTTTAAGTCAGGCTATGTTTTAGGTGCTAGAGGTAAAGCAATGGACAAAATAGGCAAAGTCATAAAACAAACTAGTTTTAGAAATGGTAAGTGCTATATGTAAGATAAAAGAAAGTGGAGGAGAGGAGGTGACAGATGGGGTAAAGGAGGCCGTCACTTTTCATAGTTTTTCTACTGTGCCCTGAGAAGCTCATTTTCAGAGTAGAACAATTACTTTAATATATTATACTAGAAAACAAAATGTAGAAATGATACAGAGGCATATTTTGAAGAGATCTATTGGAAGGAAAATTGATTTTGAAGTTAAGCAGTTCTGGGTGCAAATCCCAGCTCTGGCCAGGTGCAGTGGCACACACCTGTAATCCCAGCTGCTTAGGAAGTTAAGGCAGGAGGATTGAGAGTTTCAAGTCACCCTCAGCAACTTAGTGAGACCCTGTCTCAAAATAAAAAATAAAGAAGGGGTGGGATGTGGCTCAGTGGTTAAGTACCCCACCTACCTGTTCACTACCTGGGCAATTTGTTAGGTTGCATTAATAACATCTACTTCATAGGGTGATTGTGAAATAAAAAGCCAGTATAGATAAAATTTCCAGTATATAGGATTTAAAGAAGATTTTGATAACACACAGGAAGTAGATCTAGACAGGGTGGCCCAGTAGAGGTCTGTGGGCTGTAGGGGGGGACTAGGTGATGAGGGTACCAGGTATCTACTCAGATCCTTTGCAAAACTTAATTTTGTTTTTTCCACATTTCAATAATAGCATATAATTTGTGCATATTTTTTATAGCCTTTTATTATTATAAAAATATAGTTTATTGGAAAAATATTTAGAAAATGGAGATTAGCAAAAGAAGAAAGCGGGAAATTCCTATAGTTATAAAATTAACATCGTAATATTTGGGCATTCATCCTTTGAATCTTTTCTATATTGTGTTTGTGTGTTGATTATATAAATTACAGATTCTCTGCCTATTAGCCAAAATTAATATTTTAGAACACTAATGTTTTAGAGCAAAATTATTGTTTAGGAAATTTTGGACAGGGAACACACAGGACTCTGTGTTCTAATTTGTGCTCTGCTTCTTACTAAGCCTCATTTTTCTTGACACATTAATAGGGAAATTATTATTTATTTCTCTAATACCCTATTGATAGCCGTTTTCAGCTTATTCCTTTTTTATATTATCAATAATTTTGAGGTGAATATGGTTGTTTATAAGGTTTTCTTATTTTTAAAATTATTTTCCTGTATGTATCTCAGAAATTAAATTACATATGAATATGTACATTGGCTTGTATATATGACCAACATATGTATTTTTAAAATTTAAACTATTTGGATCTTCCTCCAGCCATATGTGAGAGGTCCCTTTTCAATACACCTTTCCAGCATCTCATATTACAATAAAAATGTGTGCCATTTTAACATAATTTATAATTGAATATTTCCATCCATTTGCTAACCTACATTGATACATTATGTGAAATGGGAAATTCCTCAGTATGACTTGGAGAGAGGAGGTTTTGCTGAGAAGATAGAATTTTGTTGAGTCTTAAGGAAGAGGAAGCAGAGAAGAATGCAGAAGTGCTCAAGTTGCTTATTGTATAGGGTTCAAGCCTGGAGCGAGGAGACTCAATGAGGAGAAAGGGCTTGCTCATAATAGTCAGGATAGTCAACTTGAGAGAAGACCAAAAACCTGGGGCAGGGCCAGAGCTGTGGAAATGGAGAGGAGGAGGGGCCACAGTTTATAAGTAGTTAATGGTCTGTCAGATATGAAAGGTAAGGGAGGCTACAAGCTGAACCTAAAGACTTTTTATTAAAGAGTTATAGGTTTACATAAATCACTCTGTTGTGTAACATCTTTTGAGTTTAGTTAATTTAAAATACCTCAATTATGGCAAAGACTATCCCTGTTCACATAGTTCATGTAGGGAGACAATAGTTCTGTCTCTCAGCATTCTTTACCACTCTTCTAGAAAGAGAACCACAACACCTCCACCATACAGCTTTTCCTTTGGAAGAAATGCCACTTCATTCTTGCCTACCCCCCAAAGGCACCAGATACAGTCCCGACCAATCAGAAACCCTCATTCTGCTGGCTTCTATGAGATACAAAAGGAGAAGCCCTGGATTTGCCCACATATGTACAAAACTATCTTCCCTTATGCATATACCTTCTAAAATTTAATTAGAATACCTGTATATATTCTTTCTTCAGCATAAAAAATTATTAAGAATAATAGAATGGTCTCACATTGAGCATTTATGACTGGTAGTCTTGGACTTGACATGCAATAACAAATTTAATTTTAGTAAGTATTCTTTGAGTTATTCTGTTCCCCATCTAAAAGGCAAGGAGATGGACATTAAGTAACTTTCCAATAGTCACACATAAGCACTGCAGCAGGGATGCTGGGATAGCCAGAATTAATGAATTCTTGGTAGAGAAAATATGGCATTTTAATTCATTACCTGAAGGAACAAGACCACACTTAAAAATCTCTTTACTTGTACTATATAGAATTTCTTTGGAACAGATTGGCATTATTGAGCTTTGACTGTTTGCTTGATAATTATTTGATAAATTACAAAGATTTGAGATGGGGAGGACTGAAAAGTCCAGCCCTCTTTTTTTTTTTTTTTTTTTTTTTGGTGCAGGAGATTGAACCCAGGGGTGCTTAACTACAGAACCATATCTCCAGCCCTTTTATTTTTTGTTTTGAGACAGAGTTGCAATAAATTGGTTAGGGTCTTGCTAAATTTGCTGAGGCTGGTTTTGAATTTACAATCCTCCTGCCTCAGACCCCCACCCAGAGTCTATGGGATTACAGGTGTGTACCACAGAGCCTGGACTCAGTCCTCTAATCCCATGTTTTGTTTATTTCTTCCTTGTTTGTCTTTTAATATCTAGGCTCTGAAGCTATCCAGGGGCCCTACCTGGAGTTGCCTAATTAGCATAACTAAGAATAATCTATGAGGGAATTATAAGAATTTTGGAAGCTTTCTTCTAGAAACCAAGGACAAAAATGAATTTTTCCTGTTATTTTTTTTTATCATCATACCACAACTATTCTTTTTTTCCTTGGGTTTTTCTTGGCAATTTTATCAGAATTTAATTGACCATAAATATATAGTCAGTTTCTGTTCTCTAAATTTTATCCCATTAGATCTATATGTGTATCCTTATACTAGTATCACATTGTTTTGACTACTGTAGCTTTGCTGTAAATTTCAAAGTTGGAAAGGATGCATCCTCTAACTTTATTCTTCTGTTTCAGGATTGTTTTTGCTATTTTAGATCTCTTGCATTTTCATAAATATTTTATGATAAATTTTTTAGTTTCTGCAAAACACACACACACACACACACACACACACATACACATACACACACACACACACCACACAGCTGGGATTTTGATAAGGGATTGTGATGAGTCTATAGATAAACTGGGGGAAATTTTCATTTTAACATTATTAAGCTTTCTGATCCCTGAATATAGGATTTCTTTTTCACTTTTAAGTTATTCTTTAACATTTTTCAGTGCTGTTTTTAGTTTATAATTTACAAGTCTTCTGTTCCTGTTATTAAATTTATATCTAAGTGTAATATTCTTTTCCATATTATTGTAGATGGAATTATTTACTTGACTTCATTTTCAGAATGTTCATTGCTAGTGTATAGAAATGCAGTTGTTATTTGCATATTGATCAAGTACTCTGAACCATACTGAACTTGGTTATTAGTTCTTGCAGTGTTTTGGTGAATATAAAGATTTGTACATAAAAATAATGCTATCTATAGATAGAGGTGGTTGTATTTCTTCCTTCAAGAATTTTGATGATTTTACTTCCTTTTCTTTCCAGTGAACTTGACTGAGACCTCTAGAACAGTGTTGACTAAAAGTGGTTCCAGCAGGCCTCCTTGTCTTGTTTCTGATCTGGGGGAAAGCAATCAGCTTTTCCTATTAAGTATTATAATTAGGTTTTTCATAATGCATTTTAATAGGTTGAGGAAGTTTCTTACTCTGGCTACTTTTGCCAATCTTTTTTTTTTTAAAGTTGTAGATGGACACAATGTTTTTATTTTATTTATTTATGTTTATGTGGTGCTGCAGATTGAACCAGGGCCTCGCACGTGCTAGGCGAGCACTTTACCACTGAGCCACAACCCCAGCCCTTTGTCAATCATTTTTATGAAGAAAGGTTGTTGGATTTGATCAAATGTTTCTCATAATCCATTGCGATGATTGTATGGGTGTATCCTTTATTAATATGGTATTGTATTATTTGATATTTAAATATTAAACCAACATTGCGTCCCTGGGATAATCCCACTTAGTTATAGGATGTAATTCTTTGTACCCTTTTATGTACCTTAAAACAACTTAGGTACTCCAGAAATCACAAAACCATTGAGGCTCTTTGAAATGAAAAGTCTTATAGAATAATTAAAAGACATACAAGTCACCTGGTCCTAGAGTCCTATAAATCTGTGTACAGTTTAGTATGCTAGACAAGTATCTAAAAGTATGATTTTTTAAGTATATTTTAAAAATGCTGAACATGGGGCTGGGGATGTGGCTCAAGCCGTAGCCACTGGCCTGGCATGTGTGCGGCCCAGGTTCGATCCTCAGCACCACATACAAACAAAGATGTTGTGTTCGCCAAAAACTAAAAAAAATAAATAAATAATAAATATTAAAAATTCTCTCTCTCTCTCTCTTTAAAAAAAGTGCTGAACATGTAATCTAGTTGATAATATAGGGCCATCTTAGGGCAAAAATATGTTTATTATTATTTGTTCAAATTTGAGAAGCCTATTTGATAAATTATTTGTTCAAATTTGAGAAGCCCATTTGATAATTCCAAATACCATTAATAAATGCTTAAACTCTTGAAATCATGGGATCTAGTCTTAGGGGGCAAGCTTGAAAAGTGAAGACTAACGGATGAACTTGGCCTGATAATAATTATTGTACATTCACAAATAAATAGTAAAATATTTTAAAAGTTATATATTTTGAAAACATTTTGGATTTTTGGAGTCACAAGAAGCTTAGAGTACTATCATTCCTATTGGAAATAATACACGTTCAGGAGGTTAGATAAATTTTCAAAAACACTTTGCTTTCTTTATGGGACTAATGACTAAATTCTATTTTCATGACAATGAAATCTACATGTGATGAAAAATGATGGAATATAAAAATGGTGTTTCTGTTTTTATTTTGCTTTTTTTCTAGTGTTGTTTTCAACCTAAAATTATCCAATGAGTTTGAACTGTTTGTTCTTATACCTAGCATCCTAGTACAACTTAACGCCATGCTTTGCTAAATGCAAGTAGATACGAATTTAATAAATTTTAGTGCTCATTAGAATGCTTTCCCTAAAGCTACATATAATTCTGTATTTTAAGAATAATTTCAAGTTGACTGTCATGGACTATGACAATGGTTGTAGTTGACTATCTCAATAAAATTAACCGCAGGATCACCATAGGCTACATACATATGTGTATGATTGCATACATGTATATACACAGAGACATGCACATACTCAATAATATAAAAAAATTAAATGATTTAATTACTGTGAATTCAGACTATCTAGCTCATATTTTTATATTTGAACCCTCCGTATAGTTTGAAATGTCATTAATAAATGTTTGGTTTTACAACCACAAAAGTGGGATTCTAATTAGAATAAGTTATATACTCAATGAATGTATAATATATCAAAATACACTCTACTGTCATGTATATATAAAAAGAACAAATAAAAATATTCAAGAAAATAAGTAAATGAATGTTTTTTTGTTGTTGTTTGGTTATTCATTCATCAAAAATTAGCTGGCACAGTCTTATGAGTGACGCTGTATGGCAATGAATCTAGTCTAATAAACAAACTATTTTGTTTTCAAATTAATATGTCTCTTAAATTTTTGTAGTAAAAGTGTTCCTCAACTCTCTTTGTGATGTTTGATTTTTTTCATTGGAAAATTTTGGATTGACTTTAATATTCCTCCCTGCTTTTTTTTTTTTTTTTTTAGCATTGCAAGAAGTAGATAATACCAAGGACACCAGGAGTGGGAGAGATTGGACTGGAAGACTCAACAGGTCAGAAAACTGGCATTTTTATTTGTTGGTTTTTATTTTGGCATACATTCTACAGTTCTTAAATCTCTTGCAAGTTGTATTTCTTATATGTGCTTACTTGGGATGTCTGGAGTTTGGCAAAACGTGACTCACACTCTTATATCATAAGTTCAACTTTTGGGTATCCTCTTTTTAGGATTTAAATATGCAAAATTATTTAAATAAACTTTTAAAAATAGGAGAAAACATTTAACCTAATAATATACATATAGATATCTTGATTTCTGTTAAACCTTATATAAGCTGTTTTAAATTGAAGACTGATGAATTTCCCATAATCAAATTCTTAAAATATATCAACCATCCATAGTGAGTGATTGCAGTGGAAGGGCAGTTGGGTTATAAAACCAAATTTCCCTTTTTTTTACCTGCTGTATTCTTTGCACTAAGGCTCACCTCGAAAATCTCTTGACACGTTTTGAAGTCCATCTGTTTGCTAACAAAAATTTTAGCTGCTGAATGTTGACTGTCATGTATAAAATAAGGCTTACTTAAAAGAGACAATTTCTGTATACACAGACCCTGAAGTTAAAGGGTCTCCCAGGAGCAAGTTATTGGGAGAAGATGGCAGCTCTCCTCAGTGAGTGGAGGCCATGTTGCCCTTTGCCCCGGGTGATACCTGGAGTATGTATGATGACTTTTCATTTATCTCCTGGTTCTCTCTGTTGTCTTAAACAGTGATTTCAACTCTCAATATTATTGCCTGGCTACTTACAAAAGACTTGGGGAATCTCTTCCTCTCTGCTATTCTCCAGCATTACCACTTCTGTAACTCCCCAAAGTTTGTCTTAGCTCCTCCACATTCAGGTCTCCTATATAGAAACTATCTGTAGGTCATACAGTTTTCCTCACACAGAGATCAATGCCTTTGTCCTTCAGTCTGATTGGACTTCATGTAAATGATTCGCTTAAATAGAATGCCGGCTTAAAACTCTTCTGCATGGATGCTCCCCAGCCTTTGTTACTTTTTAGCATTAGTATCAGGGATGAGTCACATTTTGTTGGCATGTACCTTGACCGAATATTACCCTTTAGTCAAAGGAAATATAATTTCAAGTATATCTTGATGTACTGCGGATGCTCAAGTCTACTCTTCAAGTAGGTAAGAAGTTTGAAAAAAACTGTGTTCAAAATGATTTTCCCATGCAACTAGGTTTGTAAGTGGGTTTGTGCTGATTCTTGCAGAGTTGAGAACCACTTCTGAGGGATACTTTCATAAAGAGTTTTCTGATAATAAGCATCTCAAATTTTTAAGTTTATAAATATCACTGAACCAAACATTAAAACCAAATAAACTGAAGCCCAAAGTGGTAAGGGTTCTTGGCATTCAGCTGTTATGTAAATATGGCCCTTAGATATAGTTGCTGTTTGAGATTTTCCTGTGGAAGCAAAATGAAGAAGGTGGAGACAAACATCTCATGGATCACTAAAGTCTGAAGAGGTAGAAAGAGCCTCAGTTCAGTCCACTTATTCTACACACCTAAATTACCACCCAGTGTCATAGGAAACTCTAGTAACAGCTAAATCGATTCTTAATGTAATGCAGACTAACTACATTATTCTCATGATCATGGAATGCAAACCGTTCTGTATACATTTTGCATGTACATACACGCACCCTCTGATTTGCCACCTTCATCGATTTATAATTGCATGAAGAATATAAGTGATTCTACTGTTTTGCTTTGGATTGTACTGATATTTGAAAAAAAATTAAGAGCTTAAAAAGTTTTTTTCTAAAGTCGTTTCTGGAAAAATTTTCCTAGACAAAAAGATGATTATTCATTCATTCATTTTTCACAAAAGGAAAGTTCTACTCTTGTAGGGATTCAATTCCAGTGAAAGAAAGAATAAAGTGAAGATTTTGATATGAATGTCAATGTGGATAAATACTAAACAAGGAAAATAATGCAAGCTAAATAAGGAACACAGGGAGATTATTTCAGATACACTAAGGAAGGCCTCTTTGATGAATGGGATGAGAGAGGGAGCCTTTTAGATAAAGGGGGGGAAGAAAGATTTAATGGGAGAGCAAATGTGAGGTGTGAGCTTACGGTGTTGAAGAAATGGAGTCAAGGCTGGAAGAGAGTGAGGAGCAGACAGGTGGGAGATGAACGTGGGGACAGTGATATGCCTCCATGAAGAGGCTGGTAGACTGCAATAGGGTCTTGACTATTATTCTCCCTGAGATGGGACTCTCGCTTAGAATAAAAAGGGATTTTAGCAGAGGAGAGGCATGCTAAGTCACGTGTCTTAAGCATTTTTCTGACCTATTGTTTGTATACAACTGTTTTAAAATTTCTCTTTATAGACAGAACATAAATTATAAATCAAAACATGCTTCAGTTCACAATTAGGGCAACAGTTTCTAATCAAAATATTGACTGATAATTGTGTTCAAGGAACTAATGTTAGATTAGTACAGCCATCTTTTCCTTTCCCATATCCTTAATTTGCAAAACTTTTGAAATTCCTTAGAATTTATTATGTTATTTGGCTTTTGATAGTAAGTTGTTTCATAATAGGGATATTAATGATAATTATATGTATTTAAAAATTGTGTGCATTTGATGAGTTGCTTTGGTCATCTGAATTTCTCATTTGTTTGCCGTTTATAATTGACATTTTGTTTGCCATTATAATTGACAAAACTCATCCTCCTCTCCAGTTTGTGTTAAGTCCACAAACTGGTATGGAAATTTATCTTCTACTTGCAAGGGAAGATTTTAAAATTCTGTTATATTTTTGTTATCATATGGTCCATAGATTATTTGTTAGGAGGAAACATCGACTGGTTCAAAAACAACGGCAAATAATTTGGTAGAAATTAGAGAGCATGTATTCTGGAAGCAGCTCTGAAACTTTTTAGTTGTGTAACTTAGGCCCTGTGTTTGTTACCAAATGACTGAATACACCAAATGAGCAGTGTTACTCTCATCTCTGTATTTCCATTACATTTGTTAAGCCATTATGTCCATAGGTAAGGAATAGAAATTGGTTTTATTATTTTATTATTATTTATAAGGAGTGGTATACATTAGTGGGTAACTGTTTATCATACAAATGATAAAATAAGGGCACTATTTCATAGTCATAGAGGATAATTTCCATGTTTATTTTCAGAAAAATTATCAGCTTAGAGAAGATATTACTGATACTTAGGAAGAAGAGTTCTCATTTATACCATTATCATTCCTATTGTATGATGAATCAAAGTAGTAACTGGAATTTGGAATGTGAAAGATGCTTCTTTAAGCACTCTTGTCTCAGCAGTTTTAAACCACCAAAGCAGTTTTTTAAAATTGTTTTCAAAAATTTTAAACCTGTATATTAGAAACTTATTAAAGTTTTAGCTAATTATGTAAATTACTGGAAATTATGCATTTCTATTTCTATAGATTTCTGTTATGGAAAATTATATATTTCATATAGATATATACACATACATACACACACACGCACAAATACACACACTTCTCTGTTTATGAATATTTAGTATCATTTTCCAGAAAATTCTTGTCTATTCTAAATTCTTCACTTATTGGTCGTAGGAATAAAAATACTTTTAATGTTAAACTGAGAATGTAAAAAATAAATAAATAAAGTGTTCTTGGACATCATCTTTTGGAGAGGTTATGCTGGCCTCTACTTCACACACACTGAAAATTGCCCTTGAGTCTGGAGTGATTCTAGACCCATCTGCCTCAGATCTCCATGCAGATTCTCCATCTCTCATGAGCACCAGTCCTTACACCCATGCTTAATCCCACTTCTTCAGGTCACTCAGGAAACTCATCCTCCTCTCCAGCTTTTTCAACTTCTCCTTCTTGTCTAGGAACTTCAACTTTTAAAAATATACTCAACTTTTCCATTTTGAATAACTAAAACCTTTCTTCTAATCTTACTTCTTTCTTCAATTATGGCTGTTTTCTCCTTTTTACTCTTCCTCAACTTATATCAGACCCGATATTGCTCAGGTTATCAGTAACCTCCAACTCCCTAAATCTAATGGTACTTTTTAGTCATTATTTTATTGGCTCCTCAGGGTCCTTCAACTGTATGAATGACTCCCCACCAGCCCTACTTTGTTTTGAAAGATTCTGTTCCTTTTGCTTCTCCCAGAAAATGAATGTGTCTTCCTAATATTCTTTCAAACTGTTTTTGCTCATAGGATGTACTACATAGATTTGGTTTGAAGAGCTGTAACCCTATGATCATAATGTGACATACATTGTTGTAAAGGGTATAAAAGGACTGCACAGGTAAAAGGTGAGGAACTCAGGGTTCATAGAAAAGAGAAAGTTCCATAGTCATCTAGTGGTTGATTTGAACCTTTCAGAATGCATATGATTTTGCTCATCAGATGTGTACACTGGGAAGATTGTCAAGTATGAATTTAAGGTTCTAGTTTTTTGAGAGCCTCACTGGGTTTGAGTAAGTTTGGATTCTGTTGACTGTATACAAAAGTGACTGTAAACTGGGCCCAATGCAGAAAAGATTTTGAATCTCTATGCTAAATGTTTGCCTAAATTCAACAAGACTTGGAAAGCCACTTAAAATATCTGTTTTGGAAAAATGAGGTGGTATTTAGGGCTGTACCTTAAATTAATTACTTAATGTGATGTTAACATGAGGTTGATAAAAGGAGAGAGGCTATAAGAGGGAAGGTGGGTGGCTAATCCAATCATAAGCAAATTGGCAAAAAAGTCAGAACTAAAATGTTAACATGTGGGACAGATATGAGCAAAATTTGAAGATGGACTCAATAGGATTGATGATGTTAAAGAATGATAAAGAATGATTTTCAATCCCAAGTAACTGAATTAAAGGCTATGCCATTCACAGATAAATAAATTTTTTAAAAAGTAGCATTCATTGATTTATTCAGTTTCGGGCACAGGAATGAATTGTTTTGAGAGTCTTTACATTTGAGGTACCAGTATTATTATAGTAAGGAAATACTCCAGGTTCAGTGTTGCTGGAACCTGGCATGGAACTGAGGATGAAGCTATGTGAATTGAAACTTGTTGATGACTGTTTCCTTCATAGTGGAGGAAGGGCTATCCATCCTGAGGGAACTCTCTGAAAGACCAGGGGACTTAATGTCATATGGACTTTGGAAGAAGATTATGTGGAACAGTGAAAAGAAAAGAAACTGAAGTTTGGATTGTGGTTCTGCTGCATTACAAACTGTCTGGTCCTATTGCAGGCTCTGGTTTATTCATTCACTCATTTATTTATTTCTAATTTCTGCACAGGGCCTGCCTGAGTGGCTTGTGAACAGTAAGCATTAAACACAGGCTTTATTGGCTCACTAAAATATAATCACTTCTAGATTATGGAACTTTTTTGAAATTATTTTTTTCAATAAAATGACTTTTTATTGAAAATTATTTTTGTATTCATTCATTCATAAATATATTCTTACTGTTAATTGAGAGAAATCTATTATATTGCCTAGCAATTCCTCCATCTCATTTCTGAATAACATTTTTGTGGGTTCAACTTGGCATATTATTCTGTTTCTTACTGGAAAGACTGACTTTGATCTTGTCTGTGGAATCATGCCATCCACAACTCAGAATAAGCCTCCTCTTCCTCAAGTTGTTTGGAGTGGGTTTAAAAAGGAAGTGGCGGAAAATACTACCTTTACTTGTACAATGATAGCAAAGACTCACTATTCTAGTTTTCTTTAGATGCATGTAGTAAAATTTCTAGCTCATGGATCATTTGAATCATCCTCTTTAACAGTAGTTAAACACTCTGATGTTTCAAAGATCTGCCAGACATAACTACTGTCATATGACTACTGAGAACTTTTTGGACAGAAGTGCAAGTTAGAAGAGGGGAGCCCCATCCCGAGAGCTTGCCTGAGGTGTCCCCAGGAACGGGAGCTGACACAGGTGTTCAGCACAGTTGCTTACCGCTTCCCATCAAGAAGGATGGGGGGTTCTTAGCACTGCTGGTTTGTGGCACTCAGCATATTTGGCAAGCAGTCAGCCCTGGCTGTGGATTTCCCTGGGGAAAATAAAAGCCACAGGGAAGTCATCAGCATGACCTTCTGCTGGGTAGTTGGCACACAGTTGCTCCACAGGAAACCTTTCAGTTGTCATTTTCTGAACGGGTAGATATCAGGTGCTCATGGAGGCTCCCCATTCAAGGTGGAAGGTGGAGAAGGAAAAAAAATATTGAGCAGAAGCTTACCAAATAATTCCCAGTCATGAAGCTTAACACCAACTGATATGTTGATAAAAGGGATTTGTGTGTGTGGGGGGGTGGGGGTTGAAAGGAGGGATTTCTTTGGTTCTGTAAGCACAATTATAAGCTTTCCTATTTAAGTCTGACCCATCATATTGAAATGCTGTCACTAGTATCATTAGCAAGTAAAGTGTTGATAACATAGTCAAATGCACAGCAGAGTTCTGGCTCTTAAGTGTCTGGACTAACTCCCAATATTAGGAATAGGAGTCAAACTGCCATCACTTTTCCTGAGCTAACAGACGCCCTGCCATTAGCAGTCTGAAGGCAATTTTAATAAAATACATAGCACTGCTGAGTTGGTCTCAAAAGATAAATAAGCAATGCAGAAAAGAAGCTTTTGTTTAAAAGTAATTATTTAAACTATGCATTACAGGTAATTTTCTTTTACCAGTAAGGCAAATGCTATCAGAATTTCAATAATGATTTGGTGGCACTTATCTCAATAATGTGATATTGTCATTTCTAAGAGTTAAAGCAGTGCTTTATTTTCACTTATATACAAAATGAGGGCAAATTGGATCCAGGTATCGTGTGCATGTGTTATACAATTAATATTACATTTTTGGGTGAATAGTGTTGTATTCTTGGACAGATTTATGGAAATGTAACAAGCTGGTGATAGAGTTCTGGGAACTGCAGACTTGACTTCCAAACACAGATTAGAACAGGAGGGCAAAGAACATCTTTTTATTTTTCCTTTGCTGTCAGAAAGGAAATCACATTTTGGTCTTTTAAAAACTCTTTTAATAGGATGCTTGTACATAAACCACAGTCACTAGGGTATAATAAATGTGTGTATGTATCAGAAGAGCCAAGGTTTGGTTTGCCAAGTGGTAAAAAACTCAGAAAGCTTTTAAGTTTATTTGGAAACTATTAAAACCACCACCTTTTCTTTTCTTCTTAAGAGTGACACATTAGTAATGAAATCCTATATATAGAATTCACTCTGGCCTTACCTAAGGCACTGTGAGAACTTGCCTACTCAAGGATGATGCAAGTTCTGTTAGGAAGGTTCCTAGTTCCCTCTCCCATTAGGTGGGGAACAATGTGGCAGCATGCACTTTGGGATGAGGTAGTCCTCAGTTCAAATTCCAATTCTTTTTTTTTTTTTTAATAGTCTATCAGGCAAGAAGTTTGCTTTCTCTAAGCTTTTGTTTCCTTGGCTACAAAATAGAGATAATAAAACAACCAACCTTATGTGATTTTTTTGAGGGCGCAAAGAAATGATACATGGAAAACTTTTTGGATGGTGTCTGGTATTCAGAAAATGTTCATTTTCATTTTAAGTCATTAACAAAATTCTATCAGAGAAAGCTACATGTTGAGCATTATGCTGGAAGTTTAGAAAATTTTATTGATTGATATATGGTTGACACTTCAAAATGAAAAAAGTCTAATGTAACACTGATATGTAAGTAGATGGCTGAAGTTCCTGCATGCCACTTACTGTAAAATGGGTAAGGATCTTAGGGACAGAAAGAAAGTTGAGCTTAATCTTGGCTGTGGGAAAAAATACTATAGAATCTTCTTGTTAAATTGTTAAGGCACTAAGCTATACATTTTCATTCTGATCTGGGGAAACAGAAGCCAACTAATTTTCTTCTAAGAGTGTTTTTCTCAGATCCTTGTTATTTCTTTGCCTTTCACATTTATAGAAGTTTTCTGCTTATTGTTAGTGTAGTTGGTTAGACAACATCTATAGGCCATGAGAGGAGGTAAATATTAACTAACCACTCAATGGGTGCTCAGCATCTTTGCTAAAATAATTTGGGGGAGGGTTAAAAACATAAACTTTATTTTCATACATTGCTATTGGAATATAAACTGGCACAAGACTTTTGGAGAAGAATTGTTGATATCTAACAGTCTGCAAGGACACTTAACCCTTTGCCAATAATCTTACTTCTTGGAGCTCATTCTGAAGATACACATTCAATAAAATGAAAATTATAAGCCCTAGGTTATTCATTTGTGGCATTGTTTATAACTGTAAAATATTAAGAACTATCCCAATCTTCTTGTTGAGAGGAGTAGCTGAATACATTATGGCATTTTTGCAAGCAGTGAGAAAAAGAAAAACAAAACAGATTTAATGATTTTGGGGCTATATTGTTAAGTGATAAAAGGAGAAAAGTGAAAAAAATATATATGCATACATACATATATATATATATACATACATATGATAAATGTATGTGCTTTCAGAAGCAAAAAAGATAAACTGTATTCATGAAGTTGATGATGGCAGAGGTTGGGCCTAGAAAATGGGAATGAAGAGAATGGAAATAAGGTAGGAAAGATGATGGAGAATCACAATTAGCTGGATGTATTTTTTAAATTTGTTTGTTTGTTTGTTTGTTTGTTTGTTTTTGCTTAATTCTGCTTTATAGAATTGTGTAAATGTTTGTCATAATTAAAAACCAGATAAAATGAACTGAAGTGTTTAGAGATCCCCATGTGAGATACACACACATGCAAACTTCACTGTATTCATAGAAATTACAAAGGAAAGAGGTAAGAAAAAAAGAAGTAACTCAAGTAACTTTACCAGTGATTGAACTTTTGATTCTAGATTAAGGAAAAAACAAACAAACAAACAAAAAACAAAAAGAATTGTTTTACTCTAATTAGAATATTTGTTTCTCATAAAATATGTGTTAATGATTCTTCTTTATACAGATGTGAGATTTAGCATTTCTCAAAGTGTTTCCAGTGTATCCTTGGGTTGAAGAAAATGAGAGTCATGTTTCTCAATGTTCAAGGAGGAAAAATGACTAGAGTGAACCCTACAAGTTCACTTGTAGGGTTTGAGTTATTAATAAGAAAAAATGTATACATCACAGATATACCGATTCACCAATAAAGAAATAGGGCTACATGTGTAATGCATTTATATATTTCTAACTCTATTTTTTGAGAAGGCCTAAAAGCAATTACAACCCAATAATGATGAGCATACCTGGTACCTAGATCTTGGTTTCTAAATACCATTCACCATTAAAAGAAACCAAGAATTCTTGTAGAAACGGATGATTCCAAGGCTTGAGCCAGAAGAGTACATGCTGAGAAGCTGGAACATCTTGTGGTGCCAAAAAGAAAGGAAGGACATAAAAGCTGATAGAAACATGTTGAAGGAATACAGGAGCCAACTTGAAGTGGTTCCCAATTGCCAAATCTGGGACATTTGAGCAAGAAAATAATGCTAGTAATGGATTATATTCAATACAGCCCATAATATTATGAAAAATGAATCAATAAATGAGAGATAAAGGAAAGTTCTTTTTAAATAGTAAAATACCACTTTATAAATATAGAAGAAATGATGGAAATAGAAGAATTATTGTTTGGTTTACTACTAAAGTAGTAATTGTTTCAGGTAAGAATCATCAAATAAATGCTAAATTAGTGGATAAAAATATGATAAATATATTTACATAATGTCAGAATATCTTCTGTGAAAATAATTACTAGTTACAAAAGGGAAAGTAGTAACTTCATAAGAAAACCTAGCAGACACAAGCTAAAACATGATCAAAGTTAACATTACCAGTAATGAGATATATCAGTATCATGTGTCTTTCAGATAATCCACTGAAAAAGGAATAAAAACTATCTGTCATGTTCTTATTAAAAATGCATAACATGCATTTGCATGAGAAGTACTAGACAACCTAAATTGAAGGACATACTACAAATAACTGGATAGTACTCTTAAAAATTTTAAAGGTCATGAAAAACAAAGGAAGACTGAACAGTTATCTCAGATGGATAGAGACTAAGATGACAACAAAATATGATCCAGGAAAAGGACATCAGTGGGACAGTTACCAAAATTTCAGCAAGAGTTTTAGATCAGCTAATAGTATGGTACCAGCATGGATCCCTTGGCTTTGATCTGTAAGATGTTAATGTGAGGGGAAGCTGGGTGAAGGATATGTGGGAGCTCTTTATACTATTTTTGATTTTTTGTTAAGTTTGAAATTATTGCAAAATGTAATGTTAAATTAAAAAGTAAAAATTAAAATGTATGCCTTAAATAAGATATATGCATTTATTATCCATATTATCATAAAGGAGATAGTTTCTTATATACATGAAGGTGCTATCTCTAGACTTTAGGAAGAAAAAAATGCATTAGTGTGGCAGATATATACCATTGTGAACTGGGTCTTATTCTGTTAACTGTCTCTGTCACACACTGTGTAAGCCTTGAGGGTACTTACTATACTTTTATATTTTGCTAGTCTATTTTCCAATAAAATAGGAATAAGGATCTTAGCAAGATGGTTTCTCATTATTCACACCAATGGAGGAGAGCAGGGATGTGGTGTATAAAGCCCAAAAACAATAGTTTTAAGAATCATTCATGGGAAAATCAAGATTTAGTGCCAATGAAGAACCAAGTGTATCCTGGTCAATGTAAAACCCCAAGTTAAAAAAATATATTTCCATAGGGGAAAGCAGAGCTAAAGTATTGATTTCATGGCCATGTGTAAAGATATCAGTAATCAAAGAGAAGCTTTCTAGGAAATAAGGGGTACAGTCAATTTTAGAATCAGATGAAGTTAGAAGCAAGGTCAGGATTCACACCTCCCATATCTTGATGGAAACGGTGATGTGGGGATAGCACTCATTAGTACTTTCTGACAACATTAAAGAAGGAGGGTAAAGGATCAATAGCAATTTTGAGTTGCACAGAGTTCTTTGTACCACAAACTTGTTTTCACATAAATTAATGGTAAAAACTTTCATGTTCAGAATAGTTATCAGATTGTAGGCACAGAAGTTGACCTATATGTTATAGATAAGGAAACAGATTACCTGTATTCTACATGTCTTTTATAGATGAGGAAACTCATGGTCAGAATACAAATTCATATTCTAGTAAATTATAGACAAAGGATTTATATTGTAGATCATGGTGTTCACTTGAGTTCAGTTCATGAACCTCCTACTAGTGTCAGGGAACTCCCTAAAATTACATGAAATTTCTATGTATAAGATTATTCAGGTGTACTTTTTTTCCCCCAAAAGGGAAGGACACAAATTAACTGAATCCATCAGTTATTCAAGGGGTCTGAGACTTAAAATAGGATAAAATATAAATTTTTCTTTCCATACTAGTGCACAATATGGAGTGGAAACATTTCGCCAGACGTGGTAATATATAATTTTTACAGTGCACATACTCAAGAAGTGTCAGTATCAATAGCATTTAACAGAAAAATTGTGGGACTTGCCCAGAATCACAGAGTTAGCATCAGAAGTAAAACCATAACTCCAGCAACCAGCAGACAGGGGAGAGGTTATCTCATTGATCATGTTCATGTTCTGAATTATCTTTCATGCAGATGATTCTCTGATAGTACAGCACTAACTAGGTAGCCTCGAGGTCCAGTTCTCCAGTAGGGTACCAGTGGAAAAGAGCAAATCCAAAGGATTGAGCAGCAACCAGTTTTGGCACACCACTGAAATACCAATTAGCAATTTGAGCCTAAGGATGATTTGAATAAAATTCCGTGGATTGTTTGAGAATCTCAAAGGTGGTGATAGGTGCAATAGTAAAATTTTCTTACTTAGGTAGAATGAAGGTAGTTTTTAAATATGGCAGAGACCTTGGGGTGAACCTTCTGAGTGTATTGTCTCATCCAGCACCTGAATTACTCAGGCACATTGGTGAAGCATTCCTTCTGTGAAGAAACAGTGTATGCTTTCCTCCAAAGAATAATTTGTATGATGTCAGAGTCTTTATATGGCTTTGCCCAAAACATTTTAGTATTTGCAAAGACATCTGAATATTGCTCTCATATTTGGGAGCATTTGTATTGCTATGTCAGTGGATCAAATTTTTTCAAAAAACTAATTCTTTCACATTAGAATCAGAGAATCGGAGTCCCTTGTCCTTAATATATGTATGTATATTTGACTACCATACCCAGAATTTATGAAAGCTTTGTACTCAAGATGTGTGTTAAACATTATACCCAATTTAAAATTAAATCACTAATGATGAAGCAAAGCAGAATCTAAAACCTGGGATAATGCTTATCTAAGTCACTGATTTCGTAGACAAGAAACCAAAGCCTAGAGAGGTTAAATTTTTATGTCATTTTACACAGTTAATAAGTGACAGAGCCAGAAAAAGTATCCTGATTCCTGGCCCAGTTTTCTTTCCACCATGGCATGGTGCCTCATGACACATATGAGATTAGAGCAAAACTGTATTTATTGAAATGCAGTAGAAGTGTTGTTGGACTTTTGGTGATGTTTTTTAAAAGGAGTGGGGTCATTTATTCCTTGGGTTTTGTTGGTGTTTTGGCTTTACATTCTAAAATTAATAAATGCATAATGTCCTTTATTGATGTTAAATTAATAATGGTCTATTGATTATTTTTTCTCAGCTATCTGTCTATAGTTTAGAAATGACCTCTTAGAAAAAAAAATGCATGCATACCTTTGAGTTACCAGCATTGGAGCTGTAACCCACAAAGTGACTAATCTAAGAAATCACCTCTCTTGTTAGATGCACTGGATTGCAAGTGTCTTTCGATAGTGCAGCAGTGGTAGTGTAGGGATTTGCAACTGGCAGGCAGGAATTGAATTGCCATCATTTGGCTTTAGCAGGAGTTAGAGTCTTGTCTCCAACATAAGCATGAGCCAAGGTACTGTCTCCTTTTTTCTAATTTTAGTTGGAACCATTGGCACTGATCTTACCTAGACAGACTAGTGTTATTTCTACCCAGCACAATCTGCTGGGATGGGCTCTTTTCCAAGCCATTCAGTTGAACTTCTCCCCCTGATTTACCAAACAGAGATATGATTGGATGTGCAGGGCAGGAGCTTTCACCCTTTTCATTAGAAGTCATCCTTTCAGACATAGAGATTCTAAGTTTAATTGGTTCAATGTATGACTCAGAGAGAATTGGCTGTTATGACTGAAAATTGCAGCATGCTTTAATTGTGGGTCAGGAAGTAATTACTCCGACATTTTGGTGCTGGAACATGGATATTGATATGCATAACTGCTCAAGGATGAGAGAGAAGGTGAGAAGTGCTGTCTACTTTTCAGCCCTCACCTATCTTGCTCTGGGGCAGACGAGTTGTCACATAGTCCTGGCACAGTCTCCAGTCAGGAGCATTTGTCCCTGCTGGCGTCTTGTGTGACCTCAGTCATAGCAGCCGTGCTGGGGCTCAGGTCGGGATCCCCTCACTGCAGTCCTCAGTGGGAGCTCATCAGACCATTAGTGTTGTCCCACAACTAACTCATAGCATTCGGATGAAGAGGGGACAGCACAGCTCCTCTGACCTTGACCCTCTGTGCAGGCATGGCTGCATTCTCCTCTCTGTATTTCAGTTTGCCATGAATGTCAGCAGGCTGCTGTTTCACTGAATGCCATGAGGGCAGCAGGCCAGAAGACCTCTTTTTGCTTCAAGCCTAAACATAAAGGCTTTCTCTTATTCCCATCCCACCCCACCTTCTCTACTGTGGATTTGCCCTGTGAGAGTCAGAGTTCAGGGTGACTGAATTAGCATTTCAAGTTTCTTCCTCTTAGGAACCTTCCTTCTCCTTAAATGAGAAATGTCAGAAACATTCAAAATTTTTCATGAAAACAGTGATTTTTCCATATGTCAAAGCACAGGATTATTCCCCCTGGTTCCTTGGGACCCAAATAAGAAAGGCTATACCTGGAATGAGGACATAAACATATAGTGGTATTATTTCATACCTCCTTATGCTGAGGTCCCCATGCTAAGCAGAAAAGACAGAGACTCTGCCCTCATGGAGCTCCCAGTGAGTTCACATTTAGAAGTTTTTATTAATGTCCAAAATAAAAGATCCAAGAACACCCCCCCCCCAAAAAAAAAAAACTGACAAGTAGAGAGAGCCAGATAAACAACTAGAGACTGTGTCTATATTTTGTGAAAATGGGGTTGTAGCATGGGTATGGTGGGCCAGTCATCTTTCTGCTATTTTAATAGATACTGAGGTAATAAACTTATGAAGAGGTTTGTTTGTCTCGTAGGTTTGGAAGTTCCAGTCCATCATCAGGAAGACCTATTGCTTTTAGGACAGCTGTGGGCTGTAGGGGAGTGCACAGAGGACCAAACCCCTCAGCCCATGGCAAACAAGTGAAGAGAAAAAGGGGGAGGAGCTTAGGATCTCACCGTCCCCTTCAACCTCCAATGAACTCAAGACCTTATACAAGGCCCCACCTTTTTTGGGGGGAGGGCAGGAGGAATATTGTATTTAGTTGTAGATAGACACAAAACCTTTATTTTATTTGTTTATTTATATATGGTGCTGAGGATCTAACCCAGGGCCTCACACATGCAAGGTGCTCTACCACTGAGCCACAACCCCAGTCCCTTGGCTCCACCTCTTTAAGGTTCCACCAGCTCCCAATGGTGCCAAGCTGGGGACCACACCTTTACTACATGGAACTTTGGGTGATGCTTAAGATTCAAACTGTAGAAATAAACCAATGCTGAAAAACCAAAGGTTGAATGTTCTCTCGGATATGCGGATGCTAATGCACAATAAGGAGGGGAAGGGGGAAGAATAGAATTTCATTGGATTAGACAAAGGGCAATGAAGAGAAGGGAGCAGGTGCATAGGGGATGAGAACAGGAAAGACAGGATGAACCGAACATAACTTTCCTATGTTCATATAGGAGTACACACCAGCATAACTCCACATCATACACAACCACAAGAATGGGAAGTTATACTCCATGTATATATGATATTTCAAAATGCATTCTACTGTCATGTATTACTAAAAAGAACAAAAAATAATTTTAAAAAAGATTCAAACTGTAGCTATCACATCCCAAAGGTCTGCTTGCAAAGAAAAAAATCATTATCCAAGTGGAAAAGGTCGTTCATTTAAACCACAATTGTTAATCAGAATATTTTCTGTAAGAAGCAGTATGTTTTCAGCTTCAACAGATTAAAATTCCATTAACTTATTTATTTCTTTGTATCCTAAAGTTTGCTTATAAAGCAGAGAGTGACATTTAAGCCATAAGAGAGGGAAAAGTTTGGTTGAAGATTATAATAAAATATAAAGTGTGTCAGTTCTTTACATGATAGACCCTTTTTAAATAAAAACTTACCTTTATCTCCTCTACCACCTATTTCTCCATTTAGAAAATGTTAAATAACACTTTCCATGGAGTGTTATTTCAATAAGGTACTTTACAATATGATAATGAACAGTAATATTAACTCAATGTTACTCTCATTTTGTACAAAGTTATTTTATCATGCCATTGTAAATGTGATTTCTGTATATTATTTGGATCAAAACTTGATCTTCAAATGCTTTATGTATAAGGACCATGTGCTTCACAGCAGGTAGCACAAATCTGGGCACAAGACCAAATAAATACTTATTACTAGTTTTATGTATGCAGAATATATAAGCAAATAGAAAAACTGTATGTGTTCCAGGATATTTCCTAGGAGAATTAGGTTGTAAATCCTTAACATCAGTGCCTTTACTAGTTGATTGAAGTTGTTGGTTAGTTTAATTCTTTTTTAGCAAGAATTTTCAGATTTGTCAAGTTCAAAAAAATTCTACATATTCTTGTCAACTCTGACTTATTCCATAAGAGGAGATTTGGGCAATCATTGGGTTTAGACATGATGAGTATAGATTAGATAGATATCTCTTTGAGTCACTTAGGTCCCAAGCTTCCTTTTTAAATTGAATAACTGTTTTTAATGAAGTAGGTAGGTATATTGAGATCTTTTCCATTTTTAATGTTAAATTTGTGAAAGATATTTACATGAACAAAGGAAATATGCATTACAAGACTAATTAATATAAAAACACTTTTTTTCTAATTATTTGACCATTTCATATGAAAGTATTCTTGGATCCTAAAGTAGCTGAGGAATTGTTTCACCTTTCTCTGGTTTGAATAGTACTAAAAAATTTCAGAAACAGAGTGAGCTGAAATTTTTAAAGTTGATTATTATGAATAATTTGATGATTTCCAAAAATGCAAGTTAATTTATTCAAAATAAAAGACTTGGTATAGATTTCCATGGGATAATGTTTTCATTAGTATCCTATCCATGATCTATAAATATTTCAGTAAGGTACTTGACAGTATCATAATGAACAGGAATATTAACTCAATGATACTGATCTTTTGTACAAAGTTATTTTATCATGCCATTGTAAATGCAAATCCTATATATTATTCAGATCAAAAATTGATCCTATAAATATTTTTCTAGTATTGTTTTCTGTGAAATAATTTATTTTAGACTACAATTAGTGGATAATTGATTTTTGGCTTTGGGAAGAGGATCACTTAGTTTTTGTAAATCTTCAAAACAGCATTGAAGCCTGTACTGTACCCATTTCTAATGTCAGTCCTTCAGTATTGCTGCATCTTGCCACCCAGATTACAATTCAAGAATTCTCAATCTTCCTTTCTTGTCCATGGACTACTGCAGTTGACAAAAGGGATTTCTAAAAGATAATTGTATTGATTAATTCAATTTCTGGGTCCAGCATAAGGCTGTAAATTGGAGATCACTCATAGAAATTGAATACAAAGGGGAAATCTTTTTAAGTCTTTTTTTTTTTTTGGTGTATTGAATGATTTATGTTGAACTCCTAAAAGCTTTCAAATCTCACAGAGCTTCAATAAACTTCTAATGGAGTCCTGAATGCCAGTTCTATTTTTGTTGCTTGTACAGTAGGTGGGAAACCTTTAACTAGTAGAATGAGGTTTGTTTCATTTCCATTGAAAACTCATGTACTAACATGTTAGGACTTCAGATATTTTCATAAAAAGACTTCTGGTGTGACATACATATATTCACATAAATCCAAATATATGTTGATATGTTGTTCATAAGTGTAAGTATATATTCTTATAGCAATATATTTATCCAAACCTAGTTTTTATTCATATGCATACACATGCAGACGTAGCCACATTGAATATATGGGTTCCATATTTATTATATGTTAGGTGGTTGAGTACTGCATCAGATAATAGGTTCTCTAAATTCAGAAGCTGTTTTATCCACATCCCATCACCCCCAACAGAGTGTAATACCGTGCCCTTTACACAATGGATGCTAAATTAATGGTTGGAATGAATGGTGACCAAAAGAATACACATTTAATCAGAGAAAAATGTACCATTTGATTTTGATACAGGTACATGGCAAAGATGTCACTTAAAGAAAATCCCTTTTATTGTCAATTAGAACTGTTTTATTATTATCCAGTTAGAGGGAAGCTAAGCTCTGCCACATTTATATAGTTTTATTTATAATTGTGAACATGTAGAGCCACATGAGGCCATCAATCAGTAGAGAGATGAGGGCCCAACAGAATTATTTCTGTAGGTGGCCAATTTTTTTTCAATCAAGGACAGCTGAAAGGTCATGATTAAAACAGTGATTTTCCTGAAATTGTAAGTAACTGTTAGTGATTGTTTTGCACAAAGATGTCAAAACTACTTTTTCCTCTGAAAAAGAAAATTATAAGTTCTTGAAAACGTTGGCAGTTTTCCAAATTTCACTTGCACGACTGTAATGTATTTTAATTACTGCACTGGAGTCAGTTTCTTAAAAAATATAAAAGGCAAAAATAAGTTAGTTTGATAGTAAGCATACATAGATTAAACAATGGCCATCTTATGCCTCACTGATACCAGCACATTCATTATTCAAAATTAGCCGAAGACTGGGATTTAATAATTTTTACTCAAGGAGATTGCAGAAGCATTGGTTATAATTCTTTTTAGAAATGAGGAATGATATCACTACATATTTACATTAAGATGTGGCAGTGATACTTGAGATATTTAAGAAAGTTGCTTCATGCAGACTATTTTACAAAAGCAGCCAAGGGTAGCAAATGTTGCTGCAATTTCTGTAGGTGGCCCTTTATTCTCTTGGTCAGAATCAGCCCAGTTCCCGGGTTAGTGGCACAGAGGACTTACTGCTGGTTGTCATCGTCTTTCAGATGAGGTGTGGACATGAGTTGCTGACCATTTGTAGTCTATTAAAGATTCCTCAGAACCTTTGTAGCAAGACGGATTTTAACCACAGTGTCCTGGTCAGTTTCCAAATCGGGTAATTACATTCTGCTTCCTAATGTCTTCCTGCAGGTTCTGCTTTTGTTTGTTTGTTTGTTTGGGGGATTTTAGTGTTGTCATTGCTTGGCTATATGGAGCTGTAGATTTTTGTGTGTGCACCCTTCTTTGGTTTTAAGCTGTGGTGTGCTTTCAATCTTTTTTTAAAACCAGAGCTGAATTTTGTTAAATGTACATTATTTTAGCCTCTATTAATAATGTGTTTCATACTTTTATTCTGTATTCCTTTATTTATTTATTTTTTCTTTCAGAGACATACATAAAGAAATAAGTGAAATGAAATAAATGGCAGGAGGGACACCAGATAATGGCATAGACATGATCTCATCTATGAGATAGGGTTTAGTAGTACCTGTGTTCCTTTGCCTTGGAGCAAAACTCTGGAGGGTAGAGAAGATGAATGAAAGACAGTTGCTGGGTATGACGAGGGATCACACAAGTCTAGCAGAGTGAGAGTTCATTTACAATTAAAAACTGGTAAAGTTCCATTTGAACCCAAGAATGACATGGTTCATTTCCATGTTAAATGTCAGTCTTTTCTTCTCATTGTTTATCAATTGATAAACACTTTAAATTTGGAATTATAAGGCAGAAGGATATATCTCTGATTTTAAGAGCAATATTTTGATAAGTCATAATTTTGATGGCCATGTTTTGAGTTATATATTTCACTAAGGATCATTTTTGTAATCTACATAAAGATAAAATTTTATCAAATCAACATTTATTCGATGCCAACAATATTAAAAGAACTATATTGGATGTATTGCTATAGGAGATATTTCATCTGGTCCAAAAAACATTGTACCAAGTATTTATCCTATTATATTCCTATTAGGTCGAAGGCGATTTTTTTTTTTTTAGTATTTTTGTTATTTATTCAACAACAAAAAAAATGATTAAACAAAATTCAAAGTATTTAGTCCTAACCCGAGCATAAATTTTATCTGTTAATCTTAAAAGCAGTCCTGGCAACAGTACTCTATGTAGGAAAGGCATAAGCCCATGAATCACAGGAGCTGTTGTTTAATTCTGGCTCTTACAAACTCTACCCTTTCCAAGTGGCTGAGTTGCTTAGCTTCCCTGTCTCAGTCTTTTCATTGATGAATCTTAATATATTAGACCTATGCATGTAAACATTTTTAACTAAATGGTGGAAAAAAACTTTACCTTGTAAGCTGAATTCTAAACTCTACCATAATAAAGTACCTTCTCACTAACAATGTCTTCCATCAGATTGGTTTTACATATAATCCTTAATTATAAATGACTTCTCCCAGCTTTCCAGGAATCTTGGCTTCAGACAGAACCTGTTCTGAGTTCTGTAGGAGTGAGCTTCCATCTCCCCAGTGTCACAACCTCTGATGCTGGATACTTCAACTCTCCTCTAACCCATCTATTTACCATATATATGGCATTTAAGATAAATAAATGAAAGACTTTAGTCCTTCCCTGTAATCTCTTGGTATCTAAAAATATCTGTACCTGACAGAATGAGGGCTCATTGTAACTGGGACTACATTTGGTTGACAATTGAGCCTTTGGAGAAAATCACACACAAGGATATGGGAGTAGATCTTAGCCATACAAGGAAGCTCATACACAAAGGCATCAAATCACCTCACAGAAGGAAAATGTCCTGTGAGGCACTGAATATCTTGCTGTTGGCAGTAGCGGGTATTCCGGGGAACAGGGTGGAGCACTGTTGCTGGAAATTTCTGCAGGGAGTCAGCAGCAATCAAACTGATAATGCCTTCAGCATGATCAGGGAGACTTAGTAGAAGCAGCAGACTGTCCCAGGAATCTAAATTCTCAACGAAGATTAAAAATCTGATGACAGAGAAACTGAAGTAAAAGTCCCAGAAACTAAGTGCAAACTCAATAAGGGAGCAAAATATGAACGTTCTATGTCAGATTCTGACTGCCTGGAGCTATGTACTTGCCTGGATTTGGGGCAGACAACGAAGCAACTCAGATCAATTTCAGCTTCTTTGACATTCTTGTCCAAAGTTGTTCTCATGGCTACCACCTATCCCACTCACATAGGCAGAGTAAGAGAATTCATACCAGTTCTTAAAAACATGATCCTCATTCTCTTCTCTCTTCACTTTTATCTCAATCAAAGGAAGGGTTTTTCCTACCTTACTTGTTTCTGTTTTCATCTGGTCATCAGTTTTTTCCACTTGGAGTTTCTGTAATGTGTATAAAAATGGTGACATTGTAATTCTTTGATTTGTGATATATGTTACCATATTTTTTCACACTTTGTGTGTGTGTGTGTGTGTGTGTGTGTGTGTGTGTGTGTGTATGTAATGCTGGAGATTGAACCCAGGGCCTTGTGCATGTGAGGCAAGCACTCTACCAACTGAGCTATATCTCCAGCCCAATTTTACCATATTTTAATATATAAAATCAGGATGCATCTTAAGTCCATGGTTTGTCAAACCTTAATTACCAGAGTAGTTTTCTTGGTGATATATAAAATATTCTTTTGTCCTCAAGTCAAATAAAGAAAAATCTTATTTATCTAAGAATCTATCTATTGCTATCAGCAATGGCCCCAAACATTCTGAACCATAGAGACCAGATAGTACCTAGAGGGTCACATGATGTTACTAACAATGTCACTGGGGCTTGAATGTCTGAGCTGCCTTTTTCCCATCTTGGCACATTCCCAATGATATAGGAAAAGGGCAACAGAGAGTCTTTCTCCAAAGGGAAGTTTCATATGAATTCTTTGGTTTCTTTTTCCTAATAGGACTTTATGAATCAGAGGCTAGATAATCCCTGTCTACAAATGGCCTCCTGGACTTTGGAAATGAAATCATAGGCCCTTCTTTCTTTGATACTTCTGGGTATTTTTGCATTTTCACAATGCTGCCTGGTTTCCTGAAACTGAGGTACAACTTTGCATTTTTAATGCTGATTGTTTTGATATCCAGCTAAAGTTTTCATCTTTTGATTAAAAAAAAATTATGACTAGAACAGTTGTTAGCTTTTTAAAATTTTTTTCCATTCCCTACTTGAAAGGAAACAAAGGCTTGAAAGGTAATATATCATTGCCTAAATTTCCTCTTTTGAATTAACACACATTTGTTAACCATTCTTCACCTATTGGAAGAGCTGTTGGGTATCTGCTATTGGTTCGTGTATTATTGGAATGTGTTTCAGTATTGGAATTTGTATCAGTATGTCTTAATATTTGACCAGAGTCTTGATTTCATGATTTTATACAGCATATATACATAAGATTCTTCACAAAAATTTTATATGAAGAAAATAACATATATGGTGAACAGGAAAGAAAGTTCAATATTACTTTACTTGAAAAATGAAATGAGGGTACTAAGGATGAGAATTAGAATCTGGAGATTAAAAAATTAAGCTAATTATGGAATAATGGATTTTGATGTGCTGCATTCTCTAGATTACAAAGATCTCATTTTGAAGGCAGAGTTAGACTTCTCTTGGGGAAGAATTGGATGTTCAAAGGAGACATCCTGGCTAAGACTTGAGAACTCCTACTGCAGTGATTCTCTGGAGATTATACATTCGTAGTAGTATATACCCCTAGCAGGGCCATTGTTAGAGACGGTACTTGAAATCACCAATCAACAACACAACTAAAGATTGCATATCCTGAATATTGTTATTTGAATATTAGAAAGAGTTCTTTCCTGGGATTTGGGGAGAATTCCACAGAGTTTTAAGTATCTGAATTTAAAATCAAATAAGTTATATGGATGAGTCCCTGGCTTTTAGGCCTTCAAAATGTTGGAGAACAGGCAGATATCTCTATGTTATACTCTTATCACATATTTCAGCAGAGGGAAGGTAGTGAGAGACTTTGGATGCCAACTCTTATGCTAGCAGAGTTCAGGTCCTAGCAGCCATTCCCAAGCCTAGACTATTCAGATAACTTCTAATAATTGCTTATGAGTTTGAGGAAGCTTTGATACACATGTGGGAAGAAGTTATTGTAGCAAAAATGAGATGGGATATGGTGGCTGATTTGGAGTGGACAATCAATTTAGGATTTCTGTTCTTATAGTTAATATTTCTTGTGGAATGCATGTCGAACATGATCACTGAAGCTAATGGGATTTTATTTTGCAAGAAAACATTTTTGGAAATAGATTTCCATAATTACATATATAAGATAATATGTGGGTCATTGCCACCTCTCATGGGCAGCTATTTGTTAACATTTTTCTACTTCCAGGCTCTTCTTTCTCTAAGCCATTGTATATAGTGCAAGTGCATCAGTGTTCCTAAGTCACAGCTTTGGTTCTGTTGCTTCCTTGCTCAGCAATGGTAATGGCTCCCTGAATGGCCTGCTGATTGACATTCAAACTTAGTACCTGGGAACTTTGGCCTTGACTTTGATGCTGATTATTATCATTGTTTGTTATCCATTACCTATGTTCACATCTTTCTTCTGTTTTTTATTAAACCTTGATTTCCTGATAATTTTCCCATTTACACTCCATTTTTTGTATTTCTACGTGCTAAATGTTAATAATCACCATAGTTTTGGAAATAATATCTTCTTTTTTTTCACTTTTAAGTATCGAATAGATACTGTTTGATCAATCTTGTTTCTCCGTACAGTCTATACATAATAGATTTGTCATTTGTAATTACAAAGAATGAAAATGCATCAGATAATCTGCTACTGCCAAGGTATAAATATCTCCAAGTATTGATTATTCATGGAACACTTTGTCACTTCTAGAGTTTATAAAAGTTTGCTTTTCCTTCTTCCTTTCTGTGCTACCTAACTCAGCCTTTGTGCCTTATTCCTTTAAATTCTAGCTTAGGAGGTGCACAGGAAGAAATGAAGCATTCAAATCACTTGAAAAGAGTAGAGAGGCATTCAGCCTTTGTTCGCTCTCAGCTTTTGATCATAACTATAATTCTCTGTAAGCAATCCAATAAAACTTCCCATTGAGTTGCACTTGTGTTTCCTTTGAGCTTGAATTTACAGCCTACCATCGGTAGATTAAAAATCCATTAAAATCTTTAAGAACAGCAAAAGTTACATATTCCTATTGCTGTAGTAAAGATTTTTCTAAAAGATTTTGCATTAAAACTCTGTGACTAAGTAGTGATATTAATAGGCCATTTTAAAGTCATACTTGGCTTGTCCTTAAGCTATGGAAGACTGCATAAGAAGTGGCTTCCCATATTCTATGAGATTAAATTCTGGACAAATGACTGAGACATAGTTGATTTTTTTTTCTCATATCAGAAAGACAATGCTAGATTCCATTAACAAACAGCAGACAACCTCAAGGATAAGTGGTAATGAGGAGAATAGTTGGCGAAGAACATGCTAGGAAGGGGCGATAATAGATTCAGAGAAAGAGTGCCCAAGTAATTGTCCTGGAGATAGCAAGAGAAATGAAACTGGCGATAGGGTAAGAGGTCAGGGATAGAGATGTAAATTTAAACTAACATATAGATAAATGGTAACAAAAAAAAAATCACAATGCCCAATTTTGTAACAACACTCAATTGAATGCAGATATGAAGAAAATGTATTTCTGTCTGTATCTTTTCAAATCGATGCTTTTCTTTGATGTAATACTTCATACACTTTGCAATAAATTAACTTGCCCTTGGCATCTTACTATTTTTGTGGATAGTTAAGAATTAAAGTCAAGAGCAAAAGAAAGAAGACATGTTTCTAGCTCAGAAAGCAGTAAGGACATCAGTGGATTAGAATGCAGCTTTTCTTGCTGTTTTCCCAGTGATGGGCTTTCACTAAATCTTAAATCAGTCCATTACATTAATAAAATATGGTACTATTAAATATTTCCTCAGGAGTTATCTTTCTACCTGATCTGACATGCACATTCTTCTGAGCTAACCAAAATAAAACTCCTTGTCGTCATCCCCTTGAGATGGAACTGACTGTGGTCTTCTGTCTCTCCTCCTCAATGGGGTGACATCTTCCTGTTCCTGCTGAGATCCCTATGGCGTCCCCACAGTCCTCTTCCTTCTGATGGTCATTGCTGTTTTCAACTTTTAATGGTTCTACTTCTCAGAAATTCTTTTGACATTTTTGCCTGTTTTTATTTATCTATCTATTTATTTATTTATTCCGTTCAACATGTTGTATCTTATGTACTTTTCTTCAATGGAATCTTATATTCACAGGAGAAATGCTAGGGGAAATGAGCAAAAAGTAGAAAATAGTATTTAAAATGCAGTTCTAATTCTGCCAACCATAGGAGATGATTAGTAAGATTTTGACATATACTTCCATTAAAAAATTAATTTGTATGGTAGTCAAAATTTAATACTTATTAACAACAAATGTATTTTTGCCAGGCACAGTGAGGCATGCCTGTAATCCCAGCAATTCAGAAACTGATGCAGGAGGATTGAAAGTTCAAGGCTATCCTTAGCAACTTAGTGAGACTCTGTCTCACAGTAAAAAATAAAAAGGATTTGGAGTGTATCTCAGTTGTAGGACACTCCTGGGTTCAACCCCTAGTACTTCCCCCCAAATGCAATTTTTATTTAAAAAAATATTCATAGCATAAAAGTTTCAAAGCCTACTCTTTATTTAAGTACAAGAACTCTTTTCCTATAGTTATATAGTCTTTAAATCTTTCTTTAATATCTCTCTAGTATTCTATCTATATTCTACATGAACTGGAGGTAATGCATCCAATCTTTTTTGGGGGGGTGGGAGCGTATAATCAGTTTTGCCTTCTCTTTTCTGTTTTCTGGTCCCACTATGTTTCCTGGAGTTGAAGCCCCTATCACAACTTGCTTGGACTACTTAATTCAATATTAGTTCAAATGATTGCTTGCACCTAGTGAACCATCTAATCCTTCCAGAATAAGTTACACCCACATACAAACACAGAGAACCACTTCATAAGATGACAGCTTGAATGGTGCGTTTGCTGACTTTCAGTTTTTTTCAGAATTGAGTTCACATTTGTTATTATGCCGGTGGTTTTATTCTCTATTTTAGCCATGATTGATCTTTTATTATTTAATCATTTAGCCTTGACCCACTTGCCTAATAATATTTGTGATTTCCAAAATACTTTCACACTTTAATATCTTTGCAAGTTTGTCAATAGCACTATCTACTTTATTTCTTGCTGCAGTCCGGCTGCAGCAAAATAACGGGGCTGGGGGGGGGGTGTGATGAACAACTTGTGTACATTGATACAGCAGGAGTGGGAGCCGTTTATTGTAGGACCGGAGGGGTATATATACATTCCACACAGCTTATCTTAATTAACATAAACTAGATACAGCAGTCAACCAATAAGGAATCTCCACACTTAATGGCTTGCTGGCATTACTTCACAAACCACTCCCTCTGGCATTTTTCCAGGCGCCATCTTGACTTGTTTACAGACCCTAACATTTCTCTGGCAAAATGCCAAGCGCCATCCTGACTTGTTTACAGACTCTAACAATTTCTGTTTGGTAATGTCCCACTAGTTGTTAAAGATAAACTCAAGCTTACCTCCCTGATTAACTAATTCTCCTAGACAAATTATTTGTCCTCTGCACCCCGTAACATTTTGCTATTGCCTTTCTCAGTTAAGAGCAGGGTATAAGAAGAAGCACATAGTCTTTGGGCTCTGACAGACCTGGGTGTGAGGCCAAAGTCCATTTATGAAAATTTCTTCATCTCAGTTTCTCATTCATTCATACACAAATATTATTAGGTACATGCCACTCTGTGTGGTGCTCCGGGATAGGATGACAGACAAATAAGATGGATAATGGACAGTATTTAATATGGAATACCTATGTACCAGCGAGTGTTCCATGATGTGTGACCTCATTTAATCTTCATAACAGTTTACGTTGCTGTCTTTGATGGCTAAGGAAGTTATGGCATCCAAAATTAAGCACTTGTGAAGGTCACACAGTTAGTAGATAGCAAACCATTTGGATTTGAATCTCTACTTTGCTATCTAGGTGGCACCCAAATCCCTGTGGGCCATGTTAACTATTATCTATTCTACTAGGGCAGTGGGAAGTGATTACATGTCTTTAAGAAGGATATTTCATGAGGTTTTTTTGTTTGTTTGTTTGGTTTTTTTTTTTTGTTTGTTTGTTTTTAGATTGCTCTAGCTGCAGTATAAGAGTTTGCAGTAAAGGTGGTAATATAATACCCATATGGGAGAACTGAGATGAGGTATTGTGTCTGAAAGGATCTAGCACAGGGTTGGGCTTGCTGTGAACACTTAATAAATGTGGCTGTCCTTCTTCATTCATTATTTTATTCACCAGATCTAAGATACTGCTCTGCAAAAAGTAGCAAACACTAAACGCTTGCTTATTGAATGAATTACAGAATCAGTATTTTTTTTTAAAGATTTTCAGAAAGTAGGAACTCCATGCTTCACAAAGCAGTCCATTAAAGAGCTTTATGTGAGACAATATATTTTCTCATTTTGAGCCAAAATTCCAACTTCCTATAATTCTATTTAATTTTGCCTTCTGGGCCTATAGAGAATAAGTATAAATCCTCTTCTGTGATAATCCTTCAAAAAACTGAAGATAGTTAATTGAAATATTTCTGTCTGGGTCCTTCAGCCATGCAGTGTATCATCCAGAGTCTGTGTAATTCTGGGTTGTCATACTGAGGACCTGTCTTTCTTTAGCTGTAGCATCCAGAATTCAAATATCACCTGTGTTTCAGCTAATGCACAAATGGGAATCTTAACTTAGTGTCTTTATTTGGGACAACTTTTCTAGCTAACACTACTCAAAACACATTGACTGTTTTGAAAGTTAGTTTAATTGTGTTGAATTCACAGTCTATCAAATTCATATTTGAAGCTGAGTGTGGTAGCACATGCCTATAATCTCATCAGTTTGGGAGGCTGAGGCAGGAGGATTGAGAGTTCAAAGCCAGCCTCAGCCATTGGTCAAGATCCTGTCTCTAAATTTAAAACAAAACAAAACAAATCTTTATCTGAGTGGCTTAAAATCATTTCACTTTTATCTCATGTTTATGCCATGTTTTATTTGAACTTATCTTGACAGCTTTACATTGATCAATATTATATTATTTAAATACAATAATTTTTGTTGATGTATTTTTAAATACTGATTCTGTCATTTAGTGTAACAGTTATTTCTTCATGATTTCTGTTTTGTGTGTATTCACCAAAACTTATTTTTTTACAATTTTAGTTTTATTGATATACCGTCAAATGAGAGACTTGAAGTTACTGCTGTTAGTTTTGCCCAAGATTTCTTTCTGATAGATCCTGATTTTGCCAGATGTCATTTGATTTGCTGTATAAATCCACTTAATAGTGTACTTGTTTGTCCTATAATTTTTAACCTATTTTAAAGGTCTGTCTGAAAATCAGATTAAAATCTAAGGCATTTATGGATTCTCTGGTTTAAATAAACCTTTTGAACAAAGTCAAAAGAGATAGTATAGAATTGTATATTGTTAGTAAAGTAAATAAGAACAAAAGCAATACCTTAAAAGTAATTACACTTTGCCAGGAACTTTTCTGATGTGTACATATATCAATTCAAACAATTATCAAAAAAGTAAACTATGAGAAAGTTGTTATCAGTATCCACATTTTACAGATGAGAAATCTGAGGCACAGAAGTTAAATCACCTGCAGTGTTTACATAGTTAAAAATTTGTTGATAGTCAGCTTTCTTTCACTGTAACAAATACCTAAGACAAATTACAAAGGGAAAAGCTTAATTTTGTTTCACAGTTTTGGAGATTCCATCTTATGATCAGTTGACCCCATGGCTTTTAGACCTGTCTGTCACAGGGCAGCACATTATGGTGGGATATATATGGTAGAACAAAGTTGCCCACCTTGTGGCCAGGACATTCATGAGAGGAGGAGGAGGATGGAGCTGGGGTCTCACTATATTCCTTAAGGGCACACTCGAAAAATGCAAAGACCTCCCACTAGGTCCCACTACCTAAAGGTTCTACCACCTCCAAATAGTGCTATTCTGGGGAACAAGGCTTTAACACATGGGCCCTTGAGGGACTTTTAAGATCCAGACTATAGTGGTGGTGAAGTTAGAACCAAGCCCTGTATTTTGGCTCCAGATTCTATGCTTCAGCTAGGTACCCTCAGAAATTCTAACTTCCTATTTGCTATAGACAAGATCAAAACAGTGAAATAATATGGCATTTTCAGTAAGAATTATTTGGAAAACTTGGATTTTCTCTTCTGATATTCCTTATATTTAAGATTTTCCAACATGGTTTTTCAAATGTAAAATAATTAGTACACCATATATTTAAAATGACTTACTGGGGATCCACTGTGTTATTATTGAGAATATTATCAACATAGTTGAGGAAACTCTGCTTCAGACAAATCAGATACCCAGATAGCTTAGTTTCTATTCCTTATTGTGACAACACAATAGCAAATGAACAGTAAACTTAGCTGTGGGGAAAGATAGGGAAATCTTCACAGGCATTCATGAAATGCAAAAAATACATGCATACTGATTATGGTGTCTTCATGCATGCGTACTGTTTTCAATATGTTTTTAAAAATTGTGGCAACATCAGATGTTTGTGAAATGGAAAGAAAATGAGATTTCAAAAGATATTTCCAATAGTGGAGTTGAATGTCGTTTTATTGAAACTTTAAAAAAATGAGCTTAAATATGACCCAAAGGAACATACAATCTCTAAGATTATATATACTAAACCAAATGCTTTTGTAGTTTTCTTATACTTTGGTGCTACAATATGGTTCTTAGCTTCTATATGGGGGAAATCTCATAATTTGCATCAAATTATAATCTTGTAAGTGTGGCACTATGTCAGTTTGGATTTTTTCCCCTAATAATCCATATTGGTAGGACCTTTCCAATGAATTATATTTATATGAGTAATCTATCACTAAGGTGTGCTTGAGAAAGCCTTGCATCTGCTGAAAGTATCCTGTAGGTGAGGAGAAAAAAGTCTCAATGGCATATATTTTTCTTTTTGGCGCCATCAACAACAACAAAATCCTAATTTGGATAACTAATATGCTTAAGTATTCTCAGAAAAGAGCTATAATATATTAGAGCTGTTAGGTTGCTCCCACAAATCATTTTGCTTTACAGCTTTGATTTTGAAATATGTGGACTGATGTCTGATTTATGCTGTTGGTCTTTCTTGTGGATAGTTAAGTGTTCTTGCTTAATGTTATTAAATAAGCCCAAAGCTCAAAATGGGTCTCCTTGACTCAGGGCTTTTGCAAAAGATCTACATACCTTATCCTGTTAGTGATGTTTACTGTGGTCTTTTCATGCCTTTTTGTCTTGTAGAAAAGAATCAACTTGTATTATCATCTTCTGATATCTTTACCATAATTTAATAACTATTATCTCTAAAATAAATTGGGGGGACAATATTCAAAGAAGCTTATATGACTGTACAATCTAGTGTTTTGTAACAATGGGCTGATTTTTAACTTAATTCTAAATAGAAGGTACTTCATGGTAACACATCTGATATCATCGAAAAGACAGAAAATTGGAATTTGTTTTACAATTTATGTATATGAAGCCAGAAGCTAAGTTAGTGAACAGAGTCATTGAGAAAATGTAGATCACATTCTAAGAAGACATATATATGAGGAACTTTTTGTATTATGGTCATTCATTTCATTTTTTCAGCTCTTCAAAGATAAGAATCTTATCTTTTTCATCTTTGCCTCCTAGAACTTAGCATAGAATTCAGCAATTAAAAAAAAATTAGATAACAATAGTATAGCCTATGTATTTTAATTGCTTGCCATGTGCTAGGCACCCTTCTTGGTTCTCCCTATGTTCACTATCATTCAGTTAAGAAAACAATTCTGGCTGGGGATATAGCTCAGCTGGTAGAGTTGTTGCCTTGCATGCACAAGGTCCTGGGTTCAATCACCAGTACCACCAAAAAAAAAAAAAAAAAAGAAGAAAAGAAAAGAAAACAATTCTATGACACAGATCATGTTATGATTCTCTTATGCATTGGAGGAAAATGAGACATAGGGAGTTTCTGCAAGTTGTTCATGTGATACACTAAGTAGAGATATAAATGTTAAAAACAATATTTATAGATAAAAGGAAGAGTGGAGAAGAAAGTACAACCATAATTAAGTAGGCTTTATCTTATTTGCATTTCAGAGAAATAAAATCCAAATGAAGGATCAGGTCATAATGTCATTGTTGAAGGGAGATATCAGAAATGATGAATTCTTCTTGAAAATTCCCAGTAAATTTTTTTTTATTTGAAACCAACATTTCATTCCTCAGTGAGAAGAAGTACAGCTAGATTTTCCTCAAGCATCTGACTATTCCACTTTCTCTTCCACTGAGAAGCAGGGAATTACATAGACAGCTTGTGCTGAGAGCCACTCAATATGAGAAATACTTCTCTTCAAATGCTAGAATTGTCCTAATGATAAGATGCTCATACCATGAGAGACACAGGAGATGTAAGACTAAGAAAACCTCAGAAACAAATCTCCTATGTCATGTTCACTCTGAGCCATCAGTGAGCTCAGTAGCATGGTGGGAAGACTGTATTAACTACATTAACTGCTTAAACTTTTCCTTATTATTTTTACTGTATGAAAATGGTTGCTTAATTTATACTCCCTGATGTTTTAGATGGATCAAAAAGATGGTGAAGAAACCCAAAGGAAAGTTGACTTTGAGAATGAAATAAATGGACCCATTAGTGCCAGTTTTCACATGGTCTCAGTGCACATCTCATTATTATTAAGGGTTTATAAACTTCTAGACTAAGCTAAATATGGTGCTGGAAAAGGTCTGTATAGTCTTGGTAAGTTCCTAGATTTATAATTCAGAAACTTATTTATCTAGTAGTGATTGGATTCTGGGAATGAATTCATGTTAGTTAATTTACACACACACACACACACACACACACACATATCATGTATCTGTACATATATATTTATAAAATTTCAAGTAAATTGTGTATGTTTGTGTCAGTGTTACTCACCTTTCAATTTCTATAACAAATACCTGACATAATCTGCACATGAAAAGAAAAGGTTTATTTTGTCTCATGGTTTTAGAGGTTCCATTCCATTATGGTGGGTACAAATAGCAGAGCAGAATTGCTTACCTCATGGCCAGGACATAACACAAAAGAGGAAAAAGGAAGGGCCTGGAGTTCTACCATCCTCTTCAAGGGCACACCCGCCAGTGACCTAAAGACCTTCCACTAGGCTCCACCTCTTAAAGCTTCTACCATCTCAGTAATGCCGTCCGGGGGACCAAGGCTTTAACATGTGGCCTTTGTGAGATACTCAAGATCTAAACTATAGTGAGGGAGGGAGGGATAGATAGATTGAATACTTGATTGAATTACCAAGTAACTAGAAATCTCTTTAAATATTGCTCCTCCATAGAAAGGTTTCCTTGGGACATTTTAAAATATGTTTTTAAAGATTGTTTCATGAACATGGAGAAAGAGAAGAAGCAGGAAGTTGGTTTTAACTCATTTCACAGGACTAGGAGGCCTAATATGCCCCTTTCACTCCTTGATGAGTTAACTCATTTAACTTACTAAATAGAACAGAATACTCGGCTGACTGTCAAGGAACTTATCAGGGATCCTTTTCCATGAAAGGCATTAATGAAAGCAGGATTCTTGGGCTCCTTTGCTTTTTGGTTTTCCAGATACCCTTCAGTTATGTAACGAGTTCTAAATTGTTCAATATTTATTTAGCTCACAGTTTAAACAACTTTTGTTAGTTATATTTTACATTCCTTGATAACATTTGAGACATTAGATTTAGAAGCACCCTGATATCATTTATACCTTGACAAATCTTTTCTCCAAGTCATTTTTTTTCTAGAGATGGCAAGTCCTATTTTACATTGACTTTTATTAAATTATGTTTCAGATGGTTTATGGGTTCTGAGATTGTTCTCAAATTCTGTTTCTATCCGGACCCTGTCAAAGATGGATTTCACAGGGAAAACATGAACTTTGAATATAGAAGCACTTAGATGATTGCACCAGCTGACCAGCTGAATGATCTTAGGAACATCACTTTATCCCTCTTAGTTTTCCTATTTATGTAACAGGAATAATGAAACCTGTTTTATAGGATAGTGTGTATGACTGCCATATAGTAGGTACAGGATAACTTAGCTTTCTTTTTCATACAAGGTTATTATGAAGAAAAGAACATTATTAAACATTAGGTATTTATTTACCAAAGGGCAGATCTGGCTTATGGAATATTTTGTAGATCATTTTTGAAATGATTGCAAACTTTAAACATCAGTAACTGTCACATAAAAATCTAGATTTCTCACTTTTTTTTGAAAAAGTATACTTCTGGCACACAAGCACCCCCATTTCTGTACTGATAGTAGGGGAAATTTGGATATGGGCTGCCCCTTTAGATAGAGCACTTGCTAAGCTACTGGCTAGAGTCATTCAATTGATCTCCCTGGGTCTTTGCATCTGGATTCCTTCATTGTATCATCCTTTTCTCAATAACTCTTCATTTCTTGACATTTTTACCAAAAAAAAGGGGGGGGGGACAAATAACTTTGTATAGAAATAAATATTTAGAACATTTATTTCTGTTTAAAATAAATACATAATCAAACTCTTGGGTGGGTATTCTAAGGTGATACTTTCCAAACGGAAAATTAGCTTAACCTATGATCTGATGATGACTCTGAATATTTGAAACTGAGTCTTCCATGGAGAAACTGGTACTGTGACTCTGAACCACACGGACAATTCAATTAATGCTGTTGACTGATGACTGTGAATTTTTAAGGTAGTGTTTTCAGTTTTATTGCCCTTGTCTTGGACTTCCCTGGAGTGTGGTGGCAACCATACACCATTTGTAAAATTAAAGTGCTACGTTCATCCTTGAAACAAATGGCAAAGCTATTTAGGATTGGTTTTAATCTGATGTTCTGGCAAAGATCCCATTGGGACACACAAATTAAAACATAGTCCTGGGTCAATTATAGCAGTGTATCTTTTGAATGGGAAAGACTCAGTGACTGGTTTGACAAGAGCTTAGTGACCCTGCTGAGTGTTATTAATTTTATTGTCCCAAGAGAATAATGAAAATAGGACCTATTGTTTAGCTTTCAGGCTAAAATTGTACACCATTATCTAGATGAACAATATCTGAAGAGGCCCTCACAGAATGTACTTAAGGGGGAGAGAGTTGGGTACAATCAACCCTTAATATCAAAACAACCCTCAAATACAAAAATAGAAGCATAGCTGTAAGTCTACACTGTAGGATACATGAGAGAGAAAAGTGTGGAAACAGGACTTTAGGATCTATTTCTAGGTTATTCAGACACTCATGACCTTCTGATCTGTTTAGGTAATCAACATAAAGTATCAGAGTGAGTTTGATAAAATATCACATTTTCATTTTCTAGGATTTTTCTTATGGGTTTTCTGAATGTCCTCTCTAGATGAGACACAGCAGAGCTGTGGTTAAAAGGGATCTTTGGAATTAATTGCCTGTATCTGAAATTAGGTGGTAACATTTATTAGCCAGCTATGGGGTCTTAAGCAAGTTATTTAACATCTAGCTTACCTCACTTTCCTCAGCTGAAAAATGGGGGTAATGAGCACCTTCCAAATCATGTTCCTAAAAGGATGAAATGAGGCAATGAAAATAAGTGCTTAGGCCACAAAGAGGTCCAGTGAATGTTGGTTGTTACTGCTACTTCTGCTGCTCTGTAGTGCTCTCTAAAACAAGCTGGTTGTGGATAAAGAAGTGTTCTTTGATGATTCCTTTCAGTCACCAAGTTTAAACCAAATCGGTGGGCAAAATAGCATGGCCATTCTGAACTGAGTGTTAAGTAGCATCAGTTACACCTCTAAGAACAAATATTTTGGTGTGTTAGTTGACAAATGATTACCCAAAATTCGCTGTTTTTCTATAGGCTAAAGCAGGGAAAAGGTACCTTTCAGAGTGTTGGGAGGGATGGGGAGTAGAAAACATGGGAGAGTTAGGACATCTGTGCTCAAGATGACCTTGGCCTTCTACTTCTCTCTACCATCTCCACCTCAATGCAGACCATGTAACATCAGGGAACAGCTCTCACACTGCAGTGACGATCTCAGGTGTAGCAGTGAACCTTCTTTATTCAAACTCGAACTCACTTTGGTCTGTACATGCTCACGTGATCACTAGCAGGAAACGTGCTTATTTTATTGGGTCCGAGCCACAGCAGACTGGGGATGGCATTGTTGTCTGGCTGAGGACGCAGCTTCAGATGAAGCCTATGTTTAAATGATATGTAACACATACTGTTAGTGAATTCTCTCCACTCATCTTTACAGATTTAATCATATAAACTACCACAGGGATTTTACTTTTTCAGCACTTTTTGCTCATCTGAGCAGTCTTAGTATATGACATCAGGGAAGCCCTTACTAGTGAAAATCATTTTTCACTACATAATCATGTAGTGAGCAGATGATAGGAATGCTCACCATGATTTTTGTTTTTCTGATTATCCCACACTATATATTATGGACCAGAGGAGTTGGGATTCCTCACGTTGTCTCCAAATACCTTATGCCATCATGTAATGCCCACTAGTAACGAAAAGGGAGTAAATATGAGAAATATACACACAGTTGTACAGTCATACACACATTTAAATACATGTGACATGTATGATGGACAGTCATTTTATACTCTATGTACATAGGCATGTGTGTGTGTGTGTGTGTGTGTGTGTGTGTGTGTGTGTGTGTGGTGTGAATGTACTCTGCCTGAGGTTCAGGAAAATGACAGTTTTTCTACCCTCATGGAAACAGAGCTTCACAGAGCAAAGTGCCACTTCATAGAAACAGTACCACCCCAAATCTCTACTGGACTCTTTTTGGCATGTCCTAGTTTTATTTTTGGATTTGGGTTGTTTTTCCCTTTTGAGGAGATTCCCCTTTTGGATACTACACAAGTGTTCTGGTTTAACTGGAAATACTACATGCAGAAGCTGCTAGGAATGTTCCATGAAAGATGTTCAGGAACTGAGCAGAAGTGACACCGATAAGAAAAAAAAAAATGTTAAAGAGGGGGAAGATTTCACTCTATTTAAATGCTATGCAAAACATTGAAACTATTATTCTAAATATAATTTTAAAATATTGGAGATATTTGTACCCTTCATTTGGTTTTTGGACAACTGTTGTATATACCTTTGGGCTTTTAGATGGAGTCCTTCATGGATAGCTTTATAGTCCAGAAGTAGCTCTCAGTCTCTGCAGAGGCTTCCAGACGTATGATTTATCAAGAGAGACTGGCTTCTGTGCATCCTCTTAGCATTTCTAAACTTTTCCTTATATTACTCTGCTGCTACCATGTAAGATAAGTGTCCTCCCCAAGGTCCATGTGATAAAGGCTTGGACTCCAGCCTATAGTGCTCTTGGGAGGAAGAGAAACCTTTAAAAGGCAAGGCCTACTAAGAGGTCTTCAGGACACTTGGGCTTGTTCTTGAGGGGCTATTGGGGGCATCAGCCCCTTTCTTTCCCTCTCTTTTGCACCTAGCCGTTAGGTAAAGTTCTCCTGCCATAATTTGTTTGGGCCTGCCACTACAGGTCCAAAGCAATAAAGCCAGTCAGCCACAGACTGAAACCTCCAAAATTATAAGCCCCCAATAAGCCTTTCCTCTTCCTAAGTTGATTATCTCGGGTATTTTTTACAGTAATGGAGAGTTGGGCAACACAAGTGTTTAAGGATTATTTTCTCCAAAGGGTAATGTCTGTTTTTTTTAAGACAGGAAATGTACTTCCTCTTTGTTTTTGTTTTATGTGTGGCTATTTTTTTTTTGCCCCCATTCTCTTTCTTCCTGAATAACTGAAATAGTAATTGATATGTCTCAGTGAGAACCCCCCAGACTCCTTACAATCCCAAGTAATTATAATATCACCTAGAGTTGACATAGCAATAAAACAAAGCAGCTGTCTGTAACCCATATAGAGTGGTTCTCAAAAGGTGGTGAATGTAAACTTAATCTAAAACTTGTCAGAGATTTAGATTTCTGGGTCCTAGTTCCTTAGATTCTGATTCAGTAGGCCTTTGTGGCTTCTGAGAATCAGCTTTCTTACCTGCTTCTTGGTGAAACGTTTTTGCTTTGTGGATCATTAGAAGCTGGGTGAATGTGGGCGATGCCTTCTTTGTCTTAACAGTGACTAAACATCAGGATTTATAGTGGATGTTTGTAAAAATGCCTGGGCCAACCACACAGAAGTTCTTATTTGTTGGGTTTGGTTTAGGGCCAAAGCATCTGTATTAAAATATTAAAATGCCTCTCTAAAACCCAGCAGAACCTTTCCAAAGGTGACTTTTTTTTTTCCCCCTGTGTAGCCAAGATTGATAACCACTGCCTTAGCCCTTAACCTCACCATGTTGTTATTTGAACACTCCTCAATGATTACCAGGTAGAAAGCTGGAAAAGGTTGAATTCCCTGTGAATAACTAATTCAGGCACAAAAGGCCAGATTATCAGCTGCCCCTCATTTATACATTGATTAGGTCTCAAAAATATGACAAGCTCAACTTAATTGTTCAGGAAAGAGTAAATAAGACCAGTAGATACCTGGAAAATAGAGACCTCTAGGTTTATTTCTTAAGTGTCACATCAATCTACCCAGTTAAGTGATTAAAGGAGAGGCTCTAAAAGGCAAGGGGAACCCTGCCCTGATTCGTTCAGGGTCATGAGCAATGGCTTGAGACCATCTTGTTTGCAGATACTCCTTTCATGTTATTAGGCTGTCAGTTGACAGACTTTGTAAGATTTATGGCTCAAAACTCAAGTGTACACATGTGTGAGCGGGTAGGACGGTGCGACTGGCTGGATGAGGTGAGAGCAAAGAAAGCATTTGGGTGTTACTGTGAATACCTTGAACTAAGCTTTGGGAATTCAATGTCACAGTCTCTCTTTCTCATTTCATTCCCCTTAAACAGTCCCAGTAAACTTTATTTTTAGCTTCTGAAAGTTCTGCTATAGGAAATTAAAATAGAAAATGAGACTTCAAGTGGAAGCACCTAATTTTTATTAAAAGATTCCTAGGGTGCTTTTAATAAAGTCCTATGGAGGATATGATGATAAAATTTTAGAATCCTTGTTTTCCACGAATTGATGATATTTCTCATTCTCTTGAGAAAACTATACTTTCATAGCATAATTAACTATATTTTATTGGACCTATTTGCATCTTTCTAACTTACTTGAATTGAAATTTCTGATATTTAAAATCTCATATTATCTCTACAATAGGGATAGTAGCCTCCCGTGTCTTTCTGCTTTTCCCTCAGATATTTTCCCCTCTGCTGCCAGGAGGGAACCCCTTGTCTCTTTTTGTGAACTATATTCCTTGCTGGTTTCCCTCCTTCAGTTCTTCCCCTCCAAACTGAAACTTTCTGAAAGTGAATATTTCCATGTTACTCCCTTGTTGAAATGCTTCTGGGGTTCTCCAGGGCTTTTAAAAAATTTAGTACAGCATGCAAAGAACATTTGAAACTGGGAATTCCTTCTACTTTCCACTACCAAGCACACATATGCCACACATGTGCTCACATGTGCATTCATGCACATGCGTGTGCGCACACACACACACACACACACACGCACACACACGCACACGCACACACACACACACACACACACACACAAACACACACACTCACTTCTCCAGCCATTCGGCATTATCTATCTTTCTAGGGAATGCCGTGTTCTCTAATTCTCTCACATCTATGAACATGCTCTTCCCTTTGTTTGGATTTTTTAAAAAATTTCTTATAAGACCTCATGAGCTTTAACCCTAACTTCAAAACTCAACTTAAATACAGCTTTCTTCATAAAAATGGAAACCTCCCTTCTTTCATAGAGTTGTCAGAGGTCCCTTCTTTTTGTGCTTCTGTAGCACCTTGTAGTACAGACTCTACTGCTAAGCAGCCACTGTTACAACTGTATGACACATTGTCTCCCCAAGATATAGCATTTGAAAGCAGTTTCTGTGTCCTATTTTTCTTACATTGTCTCACAAATTGCTAAGCAAGTCATAATCAAAACTTTAAGAACTGTCTATTGGCCAATAAAAGAAAAACAACAACAACAAACCAAAATCAGTACGATAGGTTTGTCCAAAAGTATTTTTTTGAGGGTAGAGGGAAAGGCTTAAAGCAAAATATGTGGAGCATGAGCTGTCAAGTTTCAGTTTTGTCCTGTTTCTAAGGCACCTTAATTTAACAACAAAACTTAACGTAGGACCACTGTATTCTGGAACCCCATTGAACCAAGCAGAGCTACTTTAAGTTCTGTTTCTGTGCAAGTCTGAAGGTAAAAGGAGGTTTTCCTATCTAGAAAAGTAGTAACTCCCACCCCATCTCTTTGCTTCTACCCACCTGAGAGTGGGCATCAGGCATGCTCACAAACACTGAGCCTCCCTTGCTCTAACTAATGCAGGAATTTCTCGGGCCTTTCTGCTATCTCCTAGTACACGTAGCACAAATTCCCTATCCTTGTGCTAGGGCTTCTTGTTGTTTTGTGAACTGTAAAAGAGACCTGCCATAGGCATTTAGTGTCTCTTATGAATTTGTGAAACAGCCCTTCTATTTCATTTTGTCTTTCTCTTTCCCCAGGAATCTGACACAAAACCCTAAGAGAAAGTGTGGGGTCAGGAAACAATCTTCAGCCATATATTGTGCAGTAATTAAAAATGCCACTCTCCTGAAAAATTCATTGTCCTTAGACTTAGTTTGAACCTCTGTTATTATTTTGTCCCAGATACCCTCTGTGGCTCAGGTAAGTATCTGCCTAATCAGCTCATTCTACCAACCCTCAAAACAACTGGATTTGTGTAAATCTACACAAGCTTTGGGACTGTGAGGTGAGGATGGCATAAACTAGCTTAGACAAATCAGACCTGTAGCTTGCTACACATCTATAGTGAGCTGTATTATATAAGTAAATGGCTGGAGGAACTGCAGTGTCCTTGCAGGTAATAATTTGCCCACGGCTGCAGTTATGCAGCATCACATTTGGAATTCTAATCTAGTTTGTTCTAACTCCAGAGGCACTGCACTTTTAATACTTCTCATTTCTTGTCTAACTTTCCCTTTTTAGCCTAGTGCCAGACATACAGTAGGTATAAAATAAATACACGTTGAATGCACAAATGAGGGCAGGAACCAGAAACTATGTGCCTTTCCACACCAAATACTGTGTGGCAAATGGTCATGCTGTATAAATACTGTAAGGACAATTCACAAGCAAAACCTTTGAAGTGTCACCTCTTAAAAACTGTCTGTGAGGAACTGACTTGGAGTGAGAATTTACTGTAACCGCTTGAATTCTTAAGGACTTAACCCAGACTCTTCACATCATGCCTTAGAATTGATGATGAATTCTGACAATAGTTATTGAAATTGGATTGGTTTTCCTGGGGAGTTAAAAAAAAAGTCTCAGGAAGTTTTCAAAATGATGTCTCCTTTAGGTGTATAAATTTTAAATGATATATATTTTAAATTAAGTATTTTATTTTTCTCATGTAAGGCTATCACAAAAGTTTGGTAACCTTTATATATGTTGATTCAAAAATTACTTATTTACTTGAGAAGGACCTGTTAATCCTGAGGAATCATTAATGTTTTGTGGTTGTTACTATTTTACTCTGAGAATCTCTTGAAGGCCTCCAAAATATAGTTTTAGTTTTTGAACGGAGTTGATTTGTATACTTGGGAAATATTATATTAGATTCAAGAGGTTGCACACCCTATTTTTTCTTCATAGAAATTCAGGTTTGCTATATTAATGGTTTTTTTTTGCTGTAATTCATAATAGCGATAGCATACTAGGCTCTACATAGAGTAATCTATATGGACAGATTTGCATCCATCTACATAAACATATACACAAGAAGGGATCCTCAGAACCCATAGGTACATGTCTTCCTGTCCATATTTTTATATAGATGAATAAGATTTTCCTCCTATTCTGGGAGTTTGACTTATACAATGATGGGAATTCTTTTATACTTACTAATTCTATTCTCTATTATATTCCAAAAAGCATCATATTATCTGCCTTGTCCAATTTGCTTCTGTGTCTCATTAAAGTGGCCTGCTGTGAAGCTAATTTTTCTTGCTCATTTTATTGATATTTTGGGAGAGTGAGATTTTTTTTTTCCCCTAAGCAGCTCCTGCTTTAGTATAGGGTTGTAGTTGCTGTCAAAAAAGGCTTTAAAACCATCCTCTAAAATAAGTCAGAAATAAAAGCAGCTTATTTTAGTATCTCTATTGAAATATAAATTACAGGTCATCGATCTTTTCCCCACTTCCTTGCAATTATTTTTATTGAAGATTTTTTTTCTGAAAATAAGACAATGCAATGTATTTTAAAAAGCAAATAAACAGACCTCAAGGATAAGAATAGTATCAAATGGGTTTGTAAATGGCTGTAGCACACATTTAGTGGGAGAAAAGCATAATAAAACCTATCTTTGTTGTTATTTACTACAACAGAAAACAAAGTGCACTAGTGATTAGGTTAACACAATTCTGAATCAATCTAAAATATCACCAAGGAGAGACAGCTTATTCTACAAGTTTGGACTCATTACTTCATTTCAGTTCAACTACTTTCCAAAAAAAAATAATACATGTACACACAGGTACACTTGCACATACATACACAGGTATATATATATATATACAAACATATATATGTATGTGTATAAATACATGTAGTACATAATATAAAATCATCCAACTTCCATATCTTTAGAGAACTAGATGTTTCGTCTAGTGGCATCACTGAATTTCTGTTTTCTGATGTCAGTATTAAAAAAAAACTGTAAATATAAATACAGCTATATATGTAGCCATATATATGTATATGTGTGTGTGTGTGTGTGCACACTCACTGTACTATATTTTTAAAAAACTGTATTTAAAAAAAGTAACATCCTTTTCTTCTGAGTGATGGCCCTTATGCACTTTGGCCATGGGAGGCAGATGCAGTAGTTGAGAACACAGGGTCACCAGCAGCTGTCTGGACTTGAACTGTCTCTGATGCTTCCTTTTATCTCGCTTACTCTCAGCTTGCCCTTCTACAAAATGGGGATAGTCTTTTAAGTGGATTAACATAATGCACATTGTAAATCACTTAAAAATAGCCCCTGACTGACCTATAGGAAGCACTATATCATGTTGGCTAAGTAAAATAAAGATCTCTATAGCTGAAGTCAATCAGAAACAAATATTGTTTAGGATAAGAAGTTGCTGTTTGTATTAAAAGAGAAAATAGGTATCTTCTGTCAATCCACCTAAGATTTAGCATTGAGAGGCAGATATTGTCTTCCTTTGCAATATGTTTTCAATTGGAAGTGTCAGAGTGTGGCACTTTAAGGGTCTTGGAAATAGTGGTAGGAGAACCACTACATCACATTACATCATTGAGGTCAAATCCAGAAGGGCCCACAGAACTCACAGAGCTGCTGCTAAAGTTCTTATCATCTCAACCTTGAGTACTGGGTTAAGCTTCTCCTCCAAACTGCTCCACAGGCCACCAGTTCTGTAAATTGTTAATGAGTATGTTTGGAAGAGATTTCTAAGTAAAATAATTTACCTAGATTCTGGGTTAAACAAAGTTGAATAACAATCCTTACTGCTTTTAGTAGATTTAATATGCATTTCAATTATGTAAGAAAAGCACACATTATGCATCATATTCCCAATTTATTTTGCCATGATTTCCTTTTTCAAAAATCTTCCAATCCTGGGATATAGCTCAGAGGTAGAGTGCATGCCTCGCATGCACAAAGCCCTGGGTTCAGTCCCAAGTAACACACACACACAGTCATACAATTCTCGTTATCTTCCTAAAGATAGAATATCATTCAGGAGACAATAAATATTTTTGGTCCTTTTCATTTTACACAAAGAAGACCTGAACAAAACAAAGTTGGCTTAAAAAGAAAGAAGAAAAATGTTAATAACATTATTGCTACATCAGCTGAATAACATTTTACTGCTTAAACATGTTTCCATAAATATAATTTTCTTCAGAAGCACAGTTTCCTTTCTGGGATTCACTCACTAACCCTCACTAACACTCACGTAAGAAATCATAATCATGTGGGTGATGTTTTGGAGAACAAGACATATTAGGGTAGACTGGGGCAGTCAGAGGAGAGATGTAGAAGGAGAGGCTGGGCTCTAAAGAAAGTTAGGAGGAAGAACAGAGAAGATTTGATGACACTGGATCTGAGGAATGGTGGTAAGTTGGGAATAACAACCAGGTTTTGGCTTACATATTATTTGTAAGATATGGGAAACGTCAGAGAATGGGGCAACATCATTCTCTGTTTCTACAAGACCGAGAGGTTTGTGTGAAATAGTGAATTGTTGGGGACATGTCATGTTTGAGATACCACTGTGAGAGACCACAGTGCCTTAATGCTCCTTGTCTTAATGTTACTTGGATTGTTCTGTAACTCTAGAGAATCTCATTCATATTTAAGATTTCATTTATCTTATGAAATAATAAGGTGGGGCATCCCTCAGTTCTAAGTAGATACAGCTTCAGAAACGACTGCTCAAAGAGGCAAGGTAAAACATACTCATTATGTTATTTTCAGTAGCAAAAAATAGCATAAATTATGGAGTATTTACCAATAGGGGAATGAGTAAACAAAGTTTGTACAGAGAGTACATGTTAGTATTAATATACTGTTCTCCACCCTGTCTCCACACTGTCTTGTTCTTTAAAACATCATCCACATGGTTGTCAGATCTTACTGAACCCCAATATGATTACATCTCTGCTTTCCATAAAATCCTTTGGTGGCTTCCCTTAATTTTACATTAAATCTAAACTCTTTAGCCTGGCTTCAAAAATCTTCATTGGCAGGATGCTGCTTACCCACTTTAGCCACTGACTCCAGCCACTTTCCTCCTCTCTTTACCTCTTCCCAACTTCTCTGCCCCTTGCTCTCCGGGCTTCCAGCCACACAACCTGTACATCTTTCCCTTCTTTCTGTCTGGGACACTCCTCAGGACCCTGATTCCTAGGTGTGCCTCTCTGTTTTAAGACTTTCGAGACATACAATCAATTTTTTTTCCTTCATAAATCAAAAGCTATGCAATAGAAATGTCCCATATGTTTTCACTTACAGCTCTTTTAATCTGTCAGAATCAAAATGGTGAAAAATGAGAGCAAGGAATCTCTACAAGCAAAATTAGAATCAATTGGGCTAATAAACCTAAAAAATCTAGAGTTGTCTGTGATCTGGAAAGTAATTTCAGAAAAGGAATTTTATAGTTAATATTTGTGGGCTTTATAAATGCAAGTAAATCATCCTTCTGTTTTAAGCTTCTTGAGGGCAAGAACTCTGTGTTCATTTATGAGCTCTGTAGCCTGTTATTCCATGTTTTACACACATTGTTTGCTGTGTTTGAAAAGAAGATTAAGTCACGGGAGTATGTGATGTCATAACATTTAATAATAGATATTATTTTACCTCAGAAATAATGCAACTGTCAACCATGTATATACCCAGAAGGTCTTTGAAATAATGGTTGGAATGTTAGAATGTTCCTTTGTTTATATACTTATTGTAAATAAATGGTGAAAGAAAAGGATATTTGCCAGATATCTAGAAATATATTTAGTTTCCTCTATACTGACTGAAAGTCTGTTTGAAAACAATGAAACCAATAGCTTTTATACTGTTTAATTGCATTCTAGATTGTTAAAATGTAACTATCAAAGATATTTTTAAAAATATGCTTTTAGTTATAGATGGACACCATATCTTTGTTCATTTATTTATTTTTATGTGGTGTTGAGGATCAAATGCAGTGCCTCACCTGTGTGAGTCAAGCACTCTACCACTGAGCTCCAGCACAAAGACATTTTCTTATTAAATAATTAAAGTGAATTTCCATCAGTGCCTTTCAGTATTAACACGTAAATGATAATGTCATAGAAAGGAATTATTTTTTAAGGCTCTTGAACATGATGATACATTAACTATCTTTTATTAACAATTCCTACTAATTTAAAACCAAAAAGTAGGTGGATGAAGCAGAAATATCTGAGGTCCAGAGCATTCAGGCAATATAGGTGAAAAGTAACTTTGAATATTAATCCATCTAATTCCCTAGTGTTCACTTTCTAATCCTAAATATTTATAGACTCACGGAAGAAGTAATGGCCTACTAATTAGCACATTGATACTGATTTGGTATGAATTAAGTACTTGTTGCCATTCAGGGATACCCAGAATAATTAGCAATTGGGAAAGGTGACCGTAATTTACAATTTTACCTTTTAACAGAATTTCACAGGGCATACCATTAAACAGACAACATTATTATTTTTCTCCTTGGTAAATAAGTTAAATTATTCTTTTGGTTTCAAAAGTGAATATTATATGCCTAGGAATGAGAAATTAGATAAAAATATATATGAATATTGGAGCTTTTTTAATTAAAAAGGAAAGCATATGTTATTGTAATGTTTCGACTTGACAGTAATTTAAGGGAGAAAGCTTTAAGTTTATATACTCTGAAGTATGAATGTTTGAACAATAAAACATCAACGACAATTGCTACCAATGGGTATTCCCCCTATCTCATAACAGCTAGTGTGTTGTGTCATAGAATACAGCATTATTGTGTGTCAGGGGACTCATTGAAGAAAATGGAATGAAAGGTACACACTTATGGAATATTTCCTCTCTAGAGATCATTTTCTGAGCCCGTAAGTAGGTAAGTAGAGAAGGATTGCAAACATGTATACTTATTTTTGTAAAGAACTATTCAAATAACCTTTAAGACAAACTTTATAGTTTAATTTCTACTATAGTATTTCTCTTCTATTGAAAAAAATATTTCAATGAATGATTTGAATTATGTTTGCCTTTTTTGTCCTTGCACAAATTGTACAGATTGTATTCTGCTGCTATTCTGAGAGAGAGAGAGAGAGAGAGAGAGAGAGAGAGAGAGAGGGAGATTGTGTTTTAACAGCAGAGACACCATAGAAGGGTGCATGCTATTGAACAAGAAATTAAATTAAAGATAATTATTTCCATCTTTTCAATGACTGTCACTAACATATGAGAATAGATTCACCATCATAATCAGAAGAACCTTTGAGGGACTTACACTGCTTTCATTTTTTTACATTTGTTTCAAATTTTATTTTTAATTACACATAGTAATTATAAATACTTAAGATGTTTTTATACACATATACATTGTGTAATGATTAAATCATTATAATGGGTAAATAATATATTCATCACCTCAAACATTTATCATTTCTTTGTGCTCAGAACACTGAACATCCTCCTCCTAACTATTCTGAACTAGGCAAATTGTTACTGTTAACCACAGCTTCTTGTCTATCACACAGTAGAACACCAGCACTCATTCCTCCTGTCTATAGGTAAATTTATACCAGTTGATCAACCACCCCCCACCTCCTATTTCCAGCCTGTATGGTCACACTCTTTGGGCCTATTTAGACTGACTGAATCCTTGAATTCTAGGTGTTTATAACCCAAAATAGATAATGCTGGCACAAATAAACAAGGCAGAGATTGTAGAATAAAGCTCAGAAAAAATATCAAAAAGTTAGAATTAAAATTTAGGAGCAGGCCCAGATGCAGGAGTGTGCTGAGTTGATATAAAGAAAATTGCTGAAGTTTAATTTTCTGTTCTTTAATTTAGTAGCTCCAAATAAGTCTGGCATCAAGATCACTGTGATGTGGCCACCTCCCAGAACCTGGATCAGAAGGGCTATGTTTGTTAAGATAAATGCAGAAGTGTCTGCAAAGGAGCTCTTCCAAATAGCAGACCTTCCTAATGCCCTGTGACTAGTGTGGGATTTTTTTTTTTTTATCATTTGCCTCAGGTCATTTTTGAAAGCCCTATTGTATCATTAACTTGATTATTCTATGATTTGAGTTTATTTCTTCATATTTAAAAAAGCTTTCCAGAGCTTCCCTTCTCTGGTTTGCACTTAAGTGAAATTAAAAGTCTGACTGTTAGGTATTGCCTTTAGACCAGCTGAAACAGCTCCTCCAGCTTACATCCTCAGGGCCTCATTAGAAAGAGGCTCACAGCATGCCTGACACCAGTTAATATTTGCAGAGCTCATTTACCTACATTGGAAACAAACCAAAAAAAAGGCCAGACAAATCCCACTGAAGTGAAGATGGCTGAGGGCACCAGTGCCCATCATCTGGGTCACCTTCTCTGTCGGAAGTGAATGACCCACCAGGCAGCGACTTCTTATCTTTGTGAAGCTGAAAGAGACCTGTTGAAAATGGGTCTTCCAGTAGCTTTACAGTTAAAGATTCCACAGGACAAAATAGGTAACCCATAACCTTGAGAAAAAGAGGGAGGAAGGAAAGGATTTCTTTCCAAAAACAGAGATGTTCTTTTATATAAATCTAGTGAGTGCAGAGCAGCGTTTGTTTTCCATGAGGATAGAAGATACTATTCACATTGCTGGGTGCTGCCCTGATGCGATTCTAAGATAAGGTTTTATCCTATTCAGAAATGCAGATTATGGTGATTTTCAATTTGAGAAGACTGGATGATATTTTATTCATTACCATTACTCGGGAGTATTTTAAAACTCCTTGGCTATTTTGTGGTATTGTTATATATATGGCATTTAGATTATTGTATCCATATGGTGGAAATCTGGTGCAAATAATCAAATCCTCCATCATTGAACACTTCTCTATCAATCATTTTATAAACTTATTTAGGAGCCATTATGTTTGTTCAAGTATGATGATTTTTTAGCTAAAATGTGCCTAAATCCTGTACACTAGCTTGTTAATATAGAAATATCCTTTGCCTTTGGATAACATTTGGTGACCATAGATTTGGGAGTAACTGATCTCCTTGTTAAATGGTTCTGGTCTGTTGTACCTTTTTTTTTTTTCTTTTATAAGAGCACACTGGAGAAAACATGTCAAAAGCTCTTTAATTCCAGTAAGATTTTTATTAATTTCTGTCAAACATCATGGTAACCAACCCCAGCTTCCAATTTTTTCTAATGTATCCAATGCTTTCCTTTCCCTTTCTCTGTCCTGCCAAAATTCCTAAAGGAAGCAAGCATCTTTATTATTGTTCAGCAGTTTCCTCACCAGGGATTGCTATTAGATTTTTAAGTAAATCATTAATTTTTTCCTTCAAAACTGTATTTTGTATCCTTTGTTTGTGGAATCCTGATTTTTTTCTCATATGAGGAAACTTGAAATTGTTAGAAAAGTGTGTATACATATTTTGAGGCTCTTGTCTAATACTACATGGCTTGACTGATATTCTGAAAAACAAAGTATGAACTTTCCTTTCCCTTGGATTCTAACAACTTTGTTAAATTTCTAAACCCTTGCCTCTCTTTCCCTCTTTGCAACAGATGATTTTACTGTGTATATCTAACCACTTGAAATTTTCAAACTCCTGGCTTTTTAAAAAAAAAAATTTTAACACTGTCTTAATTGATTTTGACCCTACTATTCTTATTTAGTCTCACAGCCTGTGTTCATTAATAGCAAACATACTGTCTGTGATTCTGACCCTCTTGGTATTTGTACTCTGCTCCAGTAAACATACCCTGTGGGTATATTCAAGGTTTCCCTTTGTATGATTCTAACCTGATCTGGGAAACATGGTCCATGGATATTTCTTCTTGGCAGAGTAGCTGTTGTCACATATTTAGTAGATGGTGGTGTTTCTAAGAGTGCTGAATGATGAAGAAGGCACTTTATATCATGCTATTTTACTGTCATAATAGCTGAGGATCAGAAAAATGCAAATTATTTGGCTGAGATTCCTAGTGAGTAAGCACTAAGATTTAAGACTCTAGAAAAGGCCCTTTGGAATTGTCTAAGAAATTCACCACTCTCAGGCAGGAGTAAAACTCAGTACAGGGTTAACAACACCTCTGAGTAGAAGTATCTGGAGTTAAGCCCACCACTTCAGTGTCCTGGCCCCCAACACAGAGAACATCTCCATGTTCAGTTTACTTAGTGTGACATGGTGATAATGATACCTATTTCAAAAAGGTTCCTGCCATCATTGAGTAATGCATATGATGCAATTTTATAAATTTTAAAGTTATGTAGGTGAGGAAGGGGTGTGTTTATGTCTCTATCTTTTGTGTAGTGGGGGGAGTATGCATATGAGATAATTCCCTGAAAGATAATTTTTTACAACTTCCTTTTAAACACATTACATATCGTTGTATTAAAAATTGTCGTATGAAGTTACTCTGCTGATTTTGACATTTGATCAGTTCAGTTTGGTAATAAAAATACACAGAAAAGGACATATCGGAAGAACACACTTTACTTTGAGGGGTAAAACCGAAGCATATTACTCACCAGTGTCCCTTATGTCCATCTTGTCTTCCCTTTCTCTGTGTAAACCATAATTTTTAATTCAGGGTGTTTCCATCTTTTCATCTTGGAGTCTTTTAGCCAGTCTCACTTCATTCAGTCTCCTCTCTTGAATTAATCTTCAATATTGTCAGTGCAGTGATCTTTCTAACAACAGAAAATTGATCTCATTACTTGGTTGATTGTATATAGTTAGTGGCCCACCATGATTTATAGGCTGCATGGCAGGTGCCATAACAGCTCATGGACGCCTCTCCCCTCTCCTCTCATTTAGGGCACTTTTTGCTCTTCTCCTTCAACCACATACATCACACCAAGAAACATGATAAATGGTGATAGTTCTTTTTCTTTTAAGATTTTCCCTACTATAGATGTTGTAAGCATTTAAAGTTCAGGAATACAAAATGTAATTCGTCTAACTATATTCAAATAACTTTTGTATCTTAATTTTTCATCACTAAAACTTACCAACCAGCTTCTTTTCCCCCCCTCTTTTTTAAAATTTAAATTTATTTATTCTAATTAGGTATATATGACAGAAGAATGCATTTTGGTTCATTGTACACAATTACAGCACAACTTTTCATTTCTCTGGTTGTACATGATGTAGTGTCGCACAATATGCGCAGTCATATATGTACCTGGGGTAATGATGTCCATCTCATTCCACCATCTTTCCTGTCCCCATGCCCTTTCTCTTCCTATTCCTCCCCTTTGCCCAAAGTTACTCCATTTTTTCCCATGGCCCCCCACCATTATAGATCAGCATCTAATTATCAGAGAGAACATTTGGCCTTTGATTTTGGGGAATTGGCTTACTTCACTTAGCATGATATTCTCCAACTCATCCATTTACCTGAAAATGCCATATTTTTTATCTTTTATTTCTTAGTAATATTCCATTGTGCATATATACCACAGTTTCTTTATCCATTCATCTATTTAAGGACATCAATGTTGGTTCCACTGTTCAGGTATTGTGAATTGAGCTGCCCTAAACATTGATGTGGCTGCATTATTATAGTATACTGATTTTATGTCCCTTGGGTATAGACTGAAAAGTGGAATAGCTGGGTCAAATGGTGGTTCCATTCCAAGTTTTCTAAGGAATCTCTATACTGCTTTCCAGATTGGTTGTACCAATTTTTAGTCCCACCAGCAATGTGTGAGTGTGCCTTTTTCCCCAAATTCTCGCCAACAGTTATTGTTGTTTGTATTCTTAATAACTGCCATTCTGACTGAAGTGAGGAGAAATCTTAGAGTTGTTTTGATTTGCATTTCTCTAATTATTAGAGATATTGAAAATTTTTTCATATATTTGTTGATTGATTGTATATCATCTTCTGAAAAGTGTCTGTTAAGGTCCTTCGCCCATTTATTGATTGGGTTGATTGATTTTTTGGTGTTAAGTTATTTGAATTCTTTATATGTCCTGGAGATGAGTACTCTGTCTGACATGCTTGTGTCTAAAATTTGCTCCCGGGCTGGGGATGTGGCTCAAGCGGTAGCGCGCTCGCCTGGCATGCGTGCAGCCCGGGTTCGATCCTCAGCACCACATACAAACAAAGATGTTGTATCCACTGAGAACTAAAATTTGCTCCCAAAATGTATGTTCTTTCTTCACCTCATTGATTGTTTCTTTTGCTGAGAAGAAGCTTTTTAGTTTGAATCCATTCCATTTATTGATCCTTGATTTTATTTCTTGCCCTTTATGAGTCTTGTTAAGGAAATTGAGGCCTAAACCAATGAGAGAAAGATTTGGGACTACTTTTTCCTCTATTAGGCGCAGAGTCTGTGGTCTAATTCCTAGGTCCTTGATCCATTTTGAGTTTTGTGCATGGTGAGAGGTAGTGCTTTAGTTTTATTTTGCTACATATGGATTTCCAATTTGCCCAGCACCATTTGTTGAAAAGGCTATCTTTAAAGGGAGTGAGAAGGGTAACCGCATGGAAATGGAAGGCGATCCTCAGGGTTATACAAAATGACATATAAGAGGAAAGGAGGGGTAAGACAAGATAATACAAATCGAAGAAATGATTTACAGTAGAAGGGGTAGAGAGAGAAAAGGGGAGGGAGGGGAGGGGAGGGGGGATAGTAGAGAATAGGACAGACAGCAGAATACATCAGACACTAGAAAGGCAATTTGTCAATCAATGGAAGGGTAACTGATGTGATACAGCAATCTGTATACGGGGTAAAATTGGGAGTTCATAACCCACTTGAATCAAACTGTGAAATATGATGTATTAAGAACTATGTAATGTTTTGAACAACCAACAATAAAAAAAAAAAAAGAAAAGGCTATCTTTGCTCCAATGTATGTTTTTGGTGCCTTTGTCTAGTAGAGTTTATGTGGGTTTGTCTCTGTGTCCTCTATTCTGTACCATTGGCCTACATGCCTATTTTGGTGCCAGTACCGTGCCACTTTTGTTACTGTAATTTTGTAGTATAGTTTAAGGTCTGATATTGTGATGCAACCTGCTTCACTCTTCTTGATAAAGATTGCTTTGGCTATCCTGGGTCTCTTATTTTTCCAAATGAATTTCATGATTGCCTTTTTTATTTCTATAAGGAATGATACTGGGATTTTAATTAGAATTACATTGAATCTGTAGAACTTTGGGTAGTATGGCCATTTTTTATTGATTTTTAAAAAATGACAGAGGAATGCATTACAATTCTTATTACACATATATACCACAATTTTTCTTATCTCTGTATATAAAGCATGTTGACACCCAGTTCATGTCAACATACATGTACTTTGGATAATGATGTCTATCACATTCCACCATCCTTGCTAATCCCTTGCCCCCTCCTTTTCCCTCCCACCCTTCTTCCCTATCTAGAGTCCCTATTCCTCCCATGCTCTCCCTCCCTACCCCACTATGAGTCAGCCTCCTTATATCAGAAAAAACATTTAGCATTTGTTTTTGGGGATTGGCTAATTTCACTTATCATTATCTTCTCCAATGCCTTCCATTTACCTGCAAATGAAATGATTTTATTCTCTTATTGCTGAGTAAATTGACAATATTAATTTTGCCTATCCAAGAGCATGGGAAATCTTTCCATCTTCTAAGGTCTTCTTTAATTTCTTTCTTTAGTATTGTGTAGTTTTCATTGTAGTTAGGTCTTTTACCTCTTTTGTTAAATTGATTTCCAAGAATTTTATTTATTTTGAGCCTATTGTGAGTGGGATAGTTTTCCTAATTTCTCTTCCAGAGTATTCATCACTGATGTATAGAATTATCGACCACTTTCTAAACCAATTTATCTTTAATATTTTTATCATTCCATATATTTATATTAGAAAAAGTAGAGACATATAAAGTTAAAAGCTAAGATGTTTAATTTTTATCTGCTGATTGGGAGAGTGACCTGTATAAAAGTAAATAGTAGATTTTGCTTATGCTTTTCCAGATATAATGCTTATTTGTATGTAAATTTTTTTTGTATGTAAATTTTGATTATTGGACACTCAGGGATAGGAAGCTTTGCCTAAAGGCATATCCTTGTTAAAAATATTTTCATGAGTATTTGTTATTTTAAACACTGGGGAAAAATATTTTTCTTTCCAAGTACATTATTACATATATGTAGGACTGTAGATTTTCAGTCTGTTAGCATCATGTTTCTGCATAATTACTCACCTTGTGAATTACTTGGATATAAGTTTTGAATGAGTAGAGTGCTAAGTTGAGTAGAACAATACTGATCCCATAATATTCTATGGAACTGGTTTCTTAAAATAAACCAATAACATGAATTTATTTTGTCATATGCTATATTCCAATATTTGAAGAAGAATATATGGTTAAGAATTCAGTTAATGAGATACTAGGTCATTGAATCATTTCTATGCCTAATAAATGAATACTGAGATCATTATGAGTGTGGAGGAGCATTGAATTTTCAATCAAGTGATAGGTTACTCTAGTTGGCAATAATAGGGAGAACAAAGTTAGCAAATTCAAAGTAGTAAATTCATTAAATATTTTCTCTTAGAAAAGAGTTTGTTACAAAGTAAACATGTTTCTTAAGATTGAAATTATTTTAATCAATTTTCTATTTAGGAACATAGAATTGAACTTATGACATTTATGTGAAAAAAATCAAGAACACAAAAGAGACCATGTCTATCTTGTGCCCTTGCATTTAGCCTGGCATATTATAATAGCTCACTAAATGTTTGATGAAAAAATGCATGAATGGTTAAATGTATGTATTTATGGATGAATGGATGGATGAATAAGTGAATAAATAAAAAATTGTCAGGAAGCCTGGAAACCATATATAATGAATGTAAACAATGGTTTACCAAATCCCTATGCATACAATACACCCATGAATAAGAGTTCATGCCCAAACATACCATTTGACTATAAATGTCATTTTTTGAAATCATATGTTGGTCCTTAAAGTCTACTGTTCAAAGAAATTTTGAAAACATTGGTTTGTATTTAATTCCATAGCAACTTTAAAGCTGTGTGAGAAAATAGCCTTAGTGCATCATTATTTGATAAGAACATCTCAAAAACCTTATCCAAATATATTGCCAAATGTTCTCACCAAATTCAGTAGACACGGAATGGGTTCCAAATGACTTCAAAAGCACGCATACCTTTAGAGGAATTTTTAAATTGAAATATTTTGCAAAGAATATGTCGCAGTTTCTGAATGACACTTTCAGAACTAATTTGGACAATGAAAATTTAGTGGAATTAGTTTGTGGTTGTTTCCAAGGAGACTACTTTGAAGGGACAAAACCCATTTAGAATATGCTTAGAACAGTCTTATTAAGTTATCATGCACACCTCAAAGCTGCATTTGATGACATAAAGAGTAATGTGATTTGATCCACCAAGAAATTATATGTGGATATTGATAAATTTCTATAAAATCAGTACTTTTCTAAATGTATATTTATTTTGGGTAAGTATATTACTCCTGTGACCTCTTGAGCAATAATAATTCCATCTGATTTATTCTGTAAAGTATTTCCTTGGACAGAATGAAATTCTGAAATTTAAAAAATGTACTAATGGTTTGTCAGTGCCAAGAAGATCAAGGATATTTGTTTTATTAAATATTTTATTGCATTAACTATTGTAGTATAAAGCAATGAAATGATATGTTGGCTTTTCTACCACCTCACCCCCTTTTATAGGTGCATTAGCATGACCTACGAGCTAATTAATTTAGTAAAATCATTTGAAACGTTTTGGTTTTCAAAATATGTTGGCTTTTCTCTAGAAAAAACTGACCTTGGTAGAAACTGCCTTTACTTTAATAACTAGTTCACCTCTAACCTGAGTCTGAAAAACATTCCTTTTAAAGGAACGAAAGTAAAGTAATGCATTCTGAATTAGTAAACATTAATAACATGCATATACTATTTTTTGAAACATTTAGAATTATTGTATAGAACAGAAACAAATGAAGTATAAAAGAAGAATAAGAGTCAAACTGCTTGATGGATTAGCAGCCTATTTATATTGCAGTATTATTGCCCTATTTTATTGCTCTTGGATTGTATAAGTATTTTAATCCAATAAATATTGGTACTTCATTTATTATGACAGATGGGCTCAAGGGAAGTGACTTAGCTGACTAACCTGTTCATCTACAAAACGTGAAGTCAGTGCCTACTAGAGCTTTGTATTAGAATGAATTTGCAAATCAGTTGTTGCAACACAAGGTACATTTGCCCCTTGGATAACTGTTTTGAACTGGATCTGTGATCTCCCCACCAAATCCCATCTGTGTGCTTTTAAATATTGCCCCAGTGAACAAGTAAGTATTTAAAGACGAAATGAAAAAAATGTGCCTACTAAGTTACACCTGTTGACATCAAAAGGCGAGAAGCAAGTTGTGACTCTAAGAGTTGGATTTGTTTCCATGCACTTGTTTAATTATTGCTTTAATTAAGCCTATAATTTCTACAGAGTGTAATGTCAAATATATTTCACCCATTTTGAACTTAGTGCTGTTTTTTAATGTGTTGTAATAATTGTATGCAATTCCAAACACTAATTTAGTTCAAAGAAGAATTTTAATGTTTTGGATTTATATTTACTTAATCAAATATTTATACATTTTTAAAAAGTTTAAAAATGCTTAACAACATATAAAAATACAAAGGTACCATACAAATGCTCATGAAATAAAAATGGAGATTAAATAGATCATGATGCTAAAATCAAACTTGATTGCAATGAAAATGGAAAGAGGACCCTGAAGTTGAAGCATTGGAAATGAGAAGGAAAGTTAAATTTTATTAGAGTAATCAAAAAGGAGTACTGAATGTTCAACACAAATAAGTTATCATTATCATGGGCAAGCACAAATTAGATAAGTCTCATACAACTTGGAACTCTTAGGTTTGTGCATTCTTTTCTTATTGTGTGATAAAACAACTTTATTTACAACAGGACAATTTCTCATAAGATTCAACTTCTCAATTAGCTATCCCAAGGATACATTTTCAATGCTTTAAGAAGAATATAGTCATACCTTCAGAATCCTATATTTCTTTTTATTATTGACACATTATGCAATTTTTTCAGAGGTCAGTCATTGAACTCATTAATGTTGTAGCTGAGAAAAATGTGATTTATAATTGTTCTTGCAATTAAATGTATGAATATGTAAATTAATTGCATAATATTTTATTAAGGGTTAGGTTCTGCTAGAATCATACTGGCTTAATACATGCAGTAAATAAGCATTAGGAATAATGATCAGGTTTAAGGAGTGAGAAATGATGTCAGGAAGCAATGAATCCAAGAGGGTGGAAGAGACAAAAACTGAAGAGGAGGAGGAAGGTACATGGTGGTAGGTCCTCTTTTTAATGTGTATAGTATTTCAGTTCCTCAGAAGTAGAACTTGAGATATGGGCTGGTGTGCATACTATTTGCTCCCAGGAGAAACCAGTAAGGAACTGGAGGAAACAGGTCAGGGAAGGCCAAAAATCAAGCAGGGTATGATTTCAAGAGAAACCTTATCCTCCACTCAGCGGGAGCTGCAGAATATAAGGGGCATCTCAGAGTTTTAACAATTTCAAGACAAGAGAGTTGGCTTTCATACTATGCAACCAGCCAGTCTTGGCTATCATCTATAGGGGCTGAGGATGGGGGGATGAGACATATATTCCCAGGCCTTTCCAGCTCCCTCCTCCTCCTGCCCATATCCAGGCCTTCCCTCTAACTGCTCCATGTTTAACCACCTGTTTTCTTTCTATGTCCAAGAAAAGTCTTGTTTTGTTAGCATAGCTCAGCTAAGTATTGAGAAAAAGACTGATTTGAATTCATGCACATTACTGGGTTTTTAAATTTTTAGATATGTTTTATTTTTAGGTTGTGTTCAAATGACATGGACCTGGAAGGAATTTCTATCTCTCTCTCTCTGTGTGTGTGTGTGTGTGTGTAAGCCACTACCTGGGCAGAAATTGACTTTTAATTGCCAGTTTTGCTTTCTGTCCTTTTAAACCCCAAACTTTTTCATAGTTGCAACCATTTTTGGAGGGAGGTGTTTGTTTTTCCAAATAACTCATGTCATGATAGCAATATCAGAGAAGTAATGTTAAAAAACAAACAAACAAAAACAACAACATAGGGAGTTTGATGATGAACACATTTGGAACTCTTTAACAAATGAGTGAATGTGAAGAAAGAGCTGAATGAAAGTATTTTCACCTGTCTTAGAAATCATGAACATATTTTTTTTTATCTCCTCAACTAGCAGTAGGGTATGGCTGACTATATTCTCACCTCTTACGTAGGTTGGCATACATGTAATTTATTTGTATGAAACTTCTGAAAGTGATATGTATTGGGAGTTCTTGTTATATCACTGTAAGGAGACCCTTCTGAGCCATGCTGAGAGCGCAGTAACACCTGTTCTTGGGGAAACATTCTTTTGTACTCAATTTTTAAGTTCTCAGCCAAGATCAGATGGTCAAGTGAAAATAATGCAGGAAATATTCTCAGGTTTATCTAATGTTTATTGTGACTCTTCCTGATGGTAATATTAATTAACTTTAATCCAATAATTTTTTAAATTTTCAAAATGAAGCGTATAGTTAATTTTCAATAGAAAACAATATATTATTTTAATTAGTTATCAAAATGTAAAATACTGTACTATGAAATATCAGGGCAGGAGAACAAGAGAAGCAACAATATATCTTTATTGCATTAGATGTGTGTTTTTTTCTGTCCAAATATTTTATTCTTTATATGTTAATATGTATGCTTTTTTATCCTACCCTTTTCACTCAAAGTGAAATCCTAAGCATTTTTCTCATGTTATAAACTCTTCATAAGTTCTTTAATGCTGCCCAAACATCTCATGGAATGAGTTATTCAGTTAATAATTTCCTGATTGTTGGACACCTAATGTGTTTATACATTATCCTCTTGAAGGGGAGGAGCAGGAGCCTAACTTTCTGAGGCTGAAGGTTCATATAGCAGTGAGGCTGGTACATTAGTGCTTTACTTTGCTTTTTTGTGTGAGTTTTTTTTTTTAATATTTTTTTTAGTTATAGGTGAACACAATATCTTTATTTTTATGTGGTGTTGAGGATTGAACCCCGTGCCTCATGCATGGTAGGCAAGTGCTCTACCTCTGAGCCACAACCCAGGCCCCTTGTTTTGTGAATTTTTGCAGTACTAGTATGTTCTCTTCTTCCTGCAAACCAAAGCCATTTGTTTGGAATAAAACTGCCTAATAGGCTGTAATAGACTCTAGACAGGGCTGATAGACCTTGGCTGATAGACTCTAGACAGGTACAGGCTCTACACCTTGTACCTCTCAGCATCATTCAATGTCAAGCAGCCCTAAAGGGTTTACAAATAGCTTAACAGATGTGTCCATGGACTGATTGGACTGATAGAATACTTGAGCAAAAGGACACCTGTGTCCTTTTGAGATCAGATGGTACCTTTGGAGATGACCTTCAGTAGAGCAGAGGTTACTGCTCCCTTCTAGATTTCAGGGAGACTTCCTGGAGGAAGAAGACTCTTGTGAGCTACCTGCATTCAGGAGTGTGTCTGAAGTTGCTGGTGGTGCATTCTGAGCATGTGCTGCAGGTTAGTTAGGCTGAAGGATGCAATGCCCCTTCCAGGCTCCTAATTTACTTCTGGAGAGTGGTTGAGGTTCTCAGGGACTAGGGACACACAGATATTTTGGAAATAAACCTGTGTCCGTCCAGATGTGTGGAAGGGAGAGAAAGAAAGAGGGTGGTGGGGGGAGTGGAATTAAATTAGAATAGGTAATATTTTATTTGTGCTTTGAAAATAATAAAATCCTCTGTACTTTTTACCAACTAGGAAACTAGGTTTATCTCTTTGATAAGAATTTCAGGCAGCAATTAGTCTGGTCTCAATTACCATACTAGAACTTTTGTGTTTGTCTCATGTCTTAGAATCACTTTAAATTAATGTCAAGTTCTCTTCTACCACTGTTCCAGTGAGAAGTGTAAGAACACAGGTAAAGTCACAAGGATCCAGAGAAGATGATGTTGGTAACTCAGGAGCATCATTAGGATACGTCTCAGCCAGGATTCATTTACTTGTTCCAACATCCTGGGTTTTTCTGGAAAACTCTTTTAGAAAGCACATATTACTTTGAAACAGTAGTAAGCACGGTAATCCTAAATTATGATGTAGTCATCAAGAAAACCATATTTTTAATAAGGTTAATTAAATTTACTGCAGTCCTGAGACAAGCATCCTCTAAGTGTGCCAGGAAATCCAGTGTTGCTTTATCAAACTGAAGGGCACCCCCTTCTTCTCCCAGAATGAGTAGCTGGTTGCCAGAGGACACACGCAGGCTGGCAACAATAACTAATACGTTATGAGAGGTTAGACAGGTTTAAAAAGGATTCGTCTCTGAACTGAAGGGCAAATTGTAAGAAATTTCTTTGTCTGCTTGTGATGCTGTTAAATTGAAAGCACAATGGGAGGTTGGGTAGACGCAACAAAGGTTGAAATGAGGGCCTGCTGTTTGGAGCAAGCATCATGGATCCACCAGTGGTCCAGACATCTGCTAACAGCAGCCACCCCTTGTCAGGTTCTGCCCCACATGGGGTGCACGGACACTGCACCATTTAACTCACTGGAGTCTTCCAGCTCTGCAGTGTGCTCCACATCAGAAATGTTTATGTAATAAAATAGAGCTAATTAAACATTTCAAAGGGAAACATTATTTTAACACTAATTAGATATGATTACAGTTCTTTATTTCCTATGCCAGTGCTGAACTCACTAAAACACCCTTATTCTGCTTTCTTTGCTCAAGTTTTTTTTTTTTTTTTTTTTTTTTTTTTAAGCAAAGTCTTATTGAATAGCACAGTGCTATCCCATCTTATGGTATTTATTCCACTATGTTGACATGCTCAAAAACTTTTTCCCAATTTGAGGTGAGTTAAATAAAAGAACAAAAACACGACAACCATAAATTGAATGCAGACAGTAATAGTCTGTTATTTACTTTATTTTATGTTTTAAATTTCAAACCTGTCAGGTCTGTATCAGCAAAAAGTATCTTCATTTCACAGGTGGGGAGTGCAGGGCACAGGTCAGATAAGCAGGTCAATAGCAAACAAGGCTGGCCAAGATGTGACTTGCTGAGAGTTTGCCTTCTGGGGATACCCCTCCAGGAGAGCTATGGAAGCACTTTTGCTCAAGGCAGTTAAAATATGCCAGATAAAAACTCATAGTATGCACATGAAGTCATGCCAGATTGGTAATAGACAAAAGGCTTCTTTCATCAATGACATAAGAAATGGCTATAATACACATTTTTTTTTTTTGGTGGGGAGTACTGTGGATTCAACCCAGGGCACTTGATCACTGAGCCACAACTCCAGCCCTATTTTGTATTTTATATAGAGACAGAGTCTCACTGAGTTGCTTAGCACATGACTTTTGCTGAGGCTGGCTTTGAACTTGCCATCTTCCTGCCTCAGCTTCCCAAGCTGCTGGGATTATAGGTGTGCATGGAGCTCTTCTAATACACTTTTAACTAATGAATGAATTAAAAATCTTTGAACTCTTAAAACTACTTCTACCAAGACATATGTTAATTTATGTTTTTATTTATATATAGTATATTATTGAAAGCCCTGTGAAATGCACAAAGATTTCAGGTAAGATTTCTACAGAATAGAAAGTACTTGCATTTGGAAAACAAGTTAGGTGAAAGCCTTTGAGTGGTAGAAGGACACTAGGACTGCTAAAGGTTTGACTGTCCCTTATTGAACAATGAGACATGTTTTATAGCTTCTTCAAAGTTGTTTATGATTTAAAAATAAGGTACAGAAGAATACGGATAAACAATATTATGATAGGAGAAATATATTTTATTATATATGATCTCGAGGAACAGCTTTTTTTTTTTTAACCTCTTGTCTCAAATTTCAAGAAGAATGAATCTGTCCACTAGTTCTCTGCAGTCCTAATTAAAAAGAACTTCAATGAAAAGTTCTCTTTTTGACTTCCATCCCAAGCTCGAGGGCACAGCGGTAGCTAGAGAGATATTGTGTTCATTTTGTTGTTTGAGTTGTTCAGGAAGGAGTTGCCTTTCAAATACCAAGCAGGTAATGTGATGCCCTCAGGACACTGCTGTCACATCAAGGTTTCTTTAAAAAAAAAAAAATAATAACACTTTCACATCCCCTACCACCATCATAACCATCACCACCACCACCACCGCCCAACAGTTAAAAGTTTCAACAAAAACATTTAGGGAAAACTTCAAATCTTCAAATCATTGACTTCAAATCCTAACTGTGATGTTACCCATAAAACCCAAATAAATGATAGGTGATACATTATCTCATTAAGATGACATAGCCAATGTATATAAAAATTCTAAAATTTTAATGATAGTATATTATTTCCTTTTCATGAAATATCCATTCCTTATGTATACTCTTTTCAGGCATTTTTAAAACTTTGAAAGAGGAAACTAAAGGAAGATAAACAAACAAACAAAAAACTTGTTAAATTAAAATATTCCTCTTTCCTCCTCCAATCAGTTCTCGTTCCCAGTTTTCTGCAATTTAATCTCTCTATTTTTCTAGTCCTCCATGATGTTAAATCACTTCATAGTCTTCAGTTTCCTTTGACATTTTACACCTCATACATAATAAGTTTTACAGCTTTACTCTGTGACATTGCCAGTGGTTTTCCATGCTATTCCATGGATGCCATTTTTCATACATACCGTCTTCACCTGAACGCATTGTTTTGCAAGTGATCATCCTGGCTCATTCTCTCTTTAAGCTGATGTCCTATGCAATATCATGGTATTTTTCCAAGAATAAAACCCTTTGTGATTCTTTGCTAAACAGGTACTTCCTTTCCACTGAGATCTTGTCTTTGCCCCCATCCATGTGAAGACCCTGATCTAACAAGGATCTGGGACATTGTAATTTGCCATGCCCAGGAACTAAGATTCAGCCACATTTTACTTAGTGTCTATGCCGCATGTAAGTTCTTCATTATTCCGTCTTTAAATTTTTTTTTTACCTCTGTTTACTTATGAGACAGAAATGAGACCATCTTTTCTTTCATCTTTCGAGCCACCTGATTTTCTTCCTCTGTGTCTCCCTTAAATGATTATTATCTTGTAGGCTCTGTTTGATATGTTCCCCTCTCACTTTGCCAGTTTTCTTTTTTTAAATTTTTTTTCCTTTTTTTATTATTAGTTGTTCAAAACATTACAAAGCTCTTGACATATCATATTTCATACATTTGATTCAACTGGGTTATGAACTCCCATTTTTACCCCAAATACAGATTGCAGAATCACATCTGTTACACATCCACATTTTTACATAATGCCATATTAGTGGCTGTTGTATTCTGCTACCTTTCCTATCCTTAACTATCCCACCTCCCCTCCCCTCCCATCTTCTCTCTCTACCCCATCTACTGTAATTCATTTCTCTCCTTGTTTATTTTCCCATTCCCCTCACAACCTCTTATATGTAATTTTGTATAACAATGAGGGTCTCCTTTCATTTCCATGCAATTTCCCTTTTCTCTCCCTTTCCCTCCCACCTCATGTCTCTGTTTAATGTTAATCTTTTCCTCCTGCTCTTCCTCCCTGCTCTGTTCTTAGTTGCTCTCATTATATCAAAGAAGACATTTGGCATTTGTTTTTTAGGGATTGGCTAGCTTCACTTAGCATAATCTGCTCTAGAGCCATCCATTTCCCTGCAAATTCCATGATTTTGTCAATTTTAGTTTTCTTTGAGTGATTTTTATTCAAATCAATGGCACCTAAAAGCTCACATTCACCAAATTTTTATCTTCAACCCATCAACCCATCAACTCATTTATTTTTTTTTAATATTTGTTTTAGTTTTAGGTGGACACATAACCTTTGTTTTATTTTTTATGTGGTGCTAAGATTTGAACCCAGTGCCTCACACATGCTAGGCAAGCACTGTACCACTGAGCCACAACCCCAGCCCTCAACTCATTTATTATAACTAACTGCTTACTCAACATTCTGTCTTGAAAGTACCACAAACAGATTAACTTCACATCTCCAAATGGATCTTATTTTTCTCAGTACCACAAAAGTCTATTCTTCCTTCTACATGTTTGTAAATGAACCCACTTCTTCTGCAATTGGATGAATCAGAGCCTAAGAATCTCTGTAAGACTCCTCATTATACAAATACCTATTTAGTATCTACAATGAGTCAGGTATTTTTCTAGGCCTTGGGAATACAGTAATATAGTAAACAAAGCCATGCTTTAGAGAAGCATTCATTTTAGTAAAGGAAAATAACCAAATAATACACATATTTCATAATAAGTTTATAAACATATTGAGGCAGATATATATACATACACACACACACATAATAACTGCACATATTTGAAGTGTACAATTTGACAATTATTGAAGTATGTATGGAACCAAAAAACAGTTACTGCAATCAAAAGAGTAAACATACCAATCACCTTAAATAGTTGTTTCCTCCTCCTGTTTTCTGTGATTTAAGATTTGTACATTGTTTAGAATTGTATAAAAAAGATTGTTTATATTTCTTTTAGTTTTTTAGTATAGTTGTAGATGAACATAATGCCTTTATTTTATTCATTTATTTATTTTTTATGTGGTGCTTAGGATCGAACCCAGTGCCTCACATGTATAAAGCAAGTGCCCTGCCACTGAACTACAGCCCTAGCCCCTATTTACATTTTAAAAAAAATTTTTTTTGAGGGGTAAGTTCTAGTGTTACTCATTGTGATTATTTAGATTTATCCATGTCCTTTGTGTATATCAGCTATACATTTCCTTATTATTGTTGAGCAATATTCCACTATATGTATAGATACATATATATTTACATATGTACATAATATATTATATATTCATATATATGTGTGTATATGTGTGTGTGTATGTATATGTGTGTGTGTGTGTCCATTCATTTGTTCATGGAATCTGAATTGTTTCCACTTTGGCTATTTCAAAAAAGGCAGGTATGAATATTTGTTTGCACATTTATAAAGCAATTTATATATTCTCTATTATCTGTTGCATAAATACCAAGAGGTAGAATGACTAGTAATAGGGTAACCAAATGCATAAATTTTTAAGAAACTCTTCCTGTTTCCACCAGCAACATATGGTAGTCCAGTTTCTCCACATCCCAGCCAGAATTTGGTATGATTGGTCTTTTTTAGTCATTTTAATGGATATATGTATTATACCACTACAATTTTAATTTGCATTTATCTAATGATTAACAATGTTGATAATATTTTCATGTGCTTATTTGCCATCTCTGTATCTTCTTTAGTGAAGTATCTATATGAATTTCTGATATATTTTTAAATGGGTTATTTGTTTTCTTATTAGTATTTAGACTCTCTTATATGTTTTATATACAAGTCCTTAATTATTGTATGATTTTCAGATATTTCCCTTATTTTGTATTTGACCATTCTTTGTCTTTTCACAAATAGAAATTTTTATTTTTGATAAAGTCAGATTTTTTTCTGTGTATTATTCTTTTAATTTGATTTGTGTAAAATATTTGCTTAGCCCAGGTCACAAAGATTTTTTTCCTATGTGTTCTAGAATTTTTATACTTTTAGGATTTATATTTAGATTTATGATCAATTTTGAGTTAATATTAACATATAGTGCCAGGTTTGAATCAGAGTTTAATATTTTTAATACCAGGGTCCATTTATACCATTACTATTTTGAAAACATGACAGTTTCTTAACTAAATATCCTTTCTGCAGTTCTGTGTAAAAACTATATTCTGCATATCTGTGGGTTGGTTTCCAAACTCTATTCTGTTCCATTGATATATGTGTCTTTCTTTGTGTCAGTACTGAATTTTGTTTACTATAGCTTCATAAGACTTGAAATCTAAACAAATCGGTACAATAAATTTTGAATTTTTCCTTAAGGTTGTATGGATGTTCAAGAGTTTTTGCATTTTGTATGACTTCCAGAATGAATTTGTCTTATTCTACAAAAATGCTTTCTGAGATTGTCATTGAGACCATTTGTAATATATAAAATGATTTGGATAGAAATGACATTGTGATAAGATTGAGTCTTCTAAACAGTTAACTAAGTATATCTCTATATTTATATAAATCATCTTTGATTTCTCTCAGCAGTAATTGGTAATATTCAATCTATAGGTCTTATATATTTTTGTCAAATTAATCTCTTAGTTATGTCATTATTTTGAGGCTATTGAAAATGTTAATATATCTCAGTTTGCCTAGCATGTGCAAGTCCGTGGGTTCAATCCAAGAAACACACACACACACACACACACACACACACACAAACACACGGTTCTTCATGGCTTTCTTACTCCTCCTTTAAAAAAAGTTTCTGAAAACAATAGCCTATTTTAAATTTCAGTTTCAAATTTTTTCTTATTGGCATAAATAATAGTTTATTTTTGTGTATTAACCTTATTTTCTTCCCCTTTAAACTTGTGAGTTCTAGTAGCTTTATTATAAATTGAATCATATTTTCAATATAGTTTTATTTTCTGAATAAAGACAATTTTACCGATAGCTTTCATATATACTTTCCTTTTATTGCTTTTTCTTGACTTATTGCATTCCAGTATAACCTTCACTATAAGATTGAATAGAAGTTGTGACAGTAGACACCTTATCTTATTCTTGATCTTAGGAGGTTGCAATCATTCTTTCCTGTTTAAGTGGGATATTCTTGTAAGTATTTTGTAGATGTTCTTTATCAGATTGGGAACATTGCCTCCTATATGTACACTGAAAATTTATATTAAGAACAGTTATTGGAATTTACATAGTCTTTCATTTCAATTTGATGATATAGTAAATGACATTGACCAGTTTCCAAGTTTTAAAATGCAATTGCATTGTTGGGATGAACTAAATTATAGCCAGTTTGTTAACATTTTATTAAAAATATTTGCATCTAGCTGGGTGTGTTGACACACGTCTATAATCCCAGTGACTCAAGAGACTGAGGCAGGAGGATTGCAAATTCAAGGCCAGCCTTAGCAATTTAGTGATGCTCTAATCAATTTAGGATGATCCTGTTTCTAAATAAAAAAATAAAAGATGTGGAGATGTGGCTCAATGGTAAGCACACTTTAGGTTCAATCCCTGGTTAAAAAAAAAAAGAAAGAAAGAAAAAAGAAAAAGAAAAAGAAAAAAATTGCATCTATATTCATGGCTGATCCAAGACTGTATTTTTCTTATAGTAACTTTGTGAGTTTGTATAGCAGGATATATTGGCTTTATAAAATGACTTGAGAGATATTCCTTTCTTTTTTATTTTATTGAAGAATTTGTATAGAAATTTTCATTATTTGTTTCTTAAATTATCATCAGAATTTAGCAGTGAAGCATTTTGGACTTACAGTTTTCTTTGTGGGAAGTTTTTTTTGTTTTTTTTTTTTTTTACTCTGATTTGTTATATATGACAGCAGAATGCATTACAAATTCATATTATGCATATAGAGCACGACTCTTCTTATCTCTGGCTGTACAAAAAACAGAGTCATACTATTCGTGTCTTCATACATGTACTTAGGGTAATGATGTCCATCTCATTCCACCATCCTTCCCACTCTCGGGCCCCCTTCCTTCTTCTCCCATTCCTTTGCCTTATCTAGTGTTAGTATAATCCTTCCATGCTCCCCACCAACCCCATCATGAATCATCATCCTAATATTAGAGAAAACATTCAGCATTTGGTTTTTTGGGTTTGGCTAACTTCACTTAGCATTATCTTCTCCAACTTCATCCATTCACCTGCAAATGCCATGATTTTATTCTCTTTTAATACTGAATAATATTCCATTGTGTATATACACAGCATTTTGTTTATCCATTCATCTACTGAAGGGCATCTAGGTTGGCTCCACAGTTTAGCTATTGTGAATTGTGCTACTACAAACATTGATGTGGCTGTGTCCCTATAGTATGCTGTTTTTAAGTCCTTTGGGTATAGACTGAGGAGAGGGATAGCTGGCCAAATGATGGTTCTATTCCCAGTTTTCCAAGGTATCTCCACACTGCTTTCCATATTGGCTTCACCAATTTGCAGTCTATTGGAAGTTTTTATGTTTTCTTTTTATTTTTTCATCTATATTTTCATTTTAAAAATAGAAATAGAGCTATTTATGTTATCTATTCTCTATTCTCGAGTAAACATTAATAATTTGTATCTGTTAATGAACATGTCCATTTTATTTGTTTAATTTTTTGGCATAGGTTAACCAAAATATTATTATCACTTTCTTTATCTGTAGAATTTTTAGTGGTAGTATTTCTTACATTTTTTTTCTTATTGGTGATTTGTATGTTTTCTCTGTTTCTTCCTCTTTTCCTGAGTAATTTGGCTAGAGATTTTCTAATTTTATTGATCTTATCAATAATTTAACTGGGTTTTGGCTTCATTAATTTTCTATATTGATTTTTTAAATTTCTTATTTCTTTGAATTTACTCTGAACTTTGTTATTTCCCGTCTTCTGCTTACATTTGGTTTTGTTTGCTCTTTTGTCTAGGGTTCCTAAGGTGGAAACTAAAGCCTCAGTTTTGTGACTTTTTCTTTTTTTTTGATATAGGCATTTTGTGCTATACATTTACCTTATGGATTTCTTTAGTGGGTTCTCACACATTTTGATGTTTTATTTTTATTTGACCTAAAATGCTTCATAATTTGTCTTATGAGTTTGTTTTTGACCTTGGATTATTTAGAAGTGTCATATTGGTTTACAGATATTTAAGGATATTACAGTTGTCATGCAGTTATTGATTTCCAGTTTAATTCCATGGTGGTCAAATAACATTCTATATTGGAATTGTATTATTTTAAATTTATTGAAAAATATTTTATGGACTGACTATAGCCTGTCTGTGTGAACTTTGAAAGAACTATTGGTGGATGGAATATTCTACAAATACCAGGTCAAATTGTCAGTAATATTCTTCAAATTATTTATGTCCTTAGTGATTTTCTGTCTACTTGATCAAATATTGAGAGAGGATATTAAAATCTTATATAATTATGGATCTGTTAAGTTTTGCTTCACATATATATCACTCACAAATATTTGGGATTGCTATGTCTTCTTGATAAATTAATGGTTCATTACATAGCAACTTTCTTTATGCCTGGTTGTAGTCTTTCTTTTGAAAGTAACTTTGCCTTATATTGATATACCCATTCTGGCTTTTAAAAGAATAATGTTAGCGTGGTAAACCTTTGGGGTCTTTTTTTTTAACGATTTTCTATTAGCCTCCTATGTATATTTAAAGTGGAGTTATTACTGGAAATCTCTAGATAGGTCTTGTTTTAAAATTTGCAATGTCAATTATTATATTTTAACTGGGAAATTTAGACCATTATGGTTAATTTTGTTATTAATATATTTAGGTTTAAATATACCATTTTGCTACTTATTTTCTTTTTTGTACTATTTCTTCTTTGAGACTTCCCTCTTTGACTCTTCAAAATTAATATGTTGCATAATTTTATTTTATTTATTCTTGAACATACAAGCTACAACTATTCAAATTGTTATTATAGCATTATTTTAGGATTAGTCTACCTTTTAGGAACATCATACCTTTTCCTCTATATTAAGAGAATATAGAGTAGTATATTTCCATTTTTCTTCCTTTTGGGATTTCTACTATTTTTATCATATAACTTACTTCTAATATATTGCAAACTCAGCACTACATAATTGTTATTTTTGTTTAAACAGCCACATGTCTTTTACATATGTTTATTTAAGTTAGAAAAATCTTATGTTTATTCCCATAGTTAACCATATCTGTTCTTCATTCCTTTTTTTGTGTGTGTGCACATGCATGTGATAATGGGGATTGAACCCAAGTACAAATATAATATTGTACATTATATTTCACCTTTATACTTTACCACTGGGCTTTATCACTACTGCCTTTTATTTTTAATTTTGAGACAAGTTCTTGCTAAATTGCCCAAACTGACCATCATCTTGGAATTCTCCTGCCTTAGTCTCCCAACTTTCTGGCACCACTATGCCCAGCTTTTCATTCCATTTGTTAGATAGATATTTTCATCTAGTATAATTCATTATCTTATACTTGAAGAACTTTGAAATTTCTTGTGAGGTAGATCTGCTGGTTTAATTCTTTCAATGTTTTTTATTTGTATTTTGTACATTGTATTTCACCTTTATTTAGACAGATTTTTTTTTCTAGTTACACAATTCAAGACTTTCATTTGTTTTCCTTTAGTGTATCAAAGGTTTTGCTTTCACTTCATGAATTTATTATTTCTGATGAGAAATTTGCTGTTATGTCATTTTTATTATTTTTAGTAATATCTTTTTTCCTCTGGATTCTTTTAATATTTTTATCTTTATGACTAGTTTGTGCTGTTCAATTTGATATGAGTTTTTATAATTTTCTTTTTGTGATTGTGATGTTTTAATTAGCTGCTATCATCTATAAGCATGTATTTTTAATAACATTTAACCTTTTTTTAGTTATTATTTCCTCAAGTTTTTTTTTGTTTGTTTGTTTGGTTTTGGTTTCTTTGATTTTGTGGGGTTTTTTTTGTTGTTGTTTGTTTGTTTTTGTTTATCTTCTCTCTATTCAGCTTCTGAAATTCATCTTCACATGCATAATAATGTGCAGTTCCTGGTGTTGGCTGTTTCCCAACTCTCCAACTCTTGGTTCTTTTAAAAAATTTCTACCCTTTAAAATATTTTTTCCATGTATTTCATTTAACATACTGTTTATTTCTGTTTTCAAGCTCACTTATATTTTTTATCTTTATTTTTTCTGTCATTGTTTATTACCTGTCATTAATCCCATACAGTGTATTTTTAGCTTAGAAGCATTGCAATGTTCATCCTTGGGAACACAGTACTTTTCATAACCTTAAAAAAAAATTGCCATGTCTTGGATTTCCCATGCTTTTTGAACACATAAATTATAGTTAAATAATTGTTAAAGCTGTTACAATTGTAAGGCTTGATCCCCAACCTGTATAACCCCTAGGTACTAATTCCTCTAGTTTTCTTGGGGGTTCTTTTCCCGGCCTTGGGCAGTTTACTCTTACAAGTGCTGATCAGAATTCTGCTGAATCCTTGAATGGGACCCTCTATTCGTCTCCCAATTTCTCTGTGCAGTTCTCTCCTAATAGCTGGTCCAGTGAACTCTAGCCACCTTCGTCTTCTTCAGTTCAGCTCTATCTTCTCAACTCAGGGAGGCCACATTCCTATGGAGCTCTCCCTTGCCTGAGCTACAGCCTTGAAACTCAAGTTGGTGAGCTGCAGCTCTCCTAGGGCCATAGGGTGCTCTCATTTGTTTCTTGGATTCCAGGGATCAGTGTTCTCTGTTGTCCCATGTTCAATATACCTAAAAGCCTTTTTTTCCCACATATTTGATCTTTTCATTTTTAGTTGTTTCAGGTGATAAAGTAAATCCAGTCCCTGTTTCTTCATCTTGTCCCAATAGTACATGTTTTAAAGAAAAAGTAAAATAGAGAAGTAGGTAGAAAAATTTCATGAAGATGAGAAACAACAGTTAATGAGGTTTATCAAAATGGAGTGGGCATCTTTATGAGATATCCACCCCTCAATTGCCCATTAAAGAGAGGGAAAGGGAAACAGAAAAGATAATTTTTTTCATATACCTTTGTTATCACTACAGGCCATAAACTTTTGGACATAGCAGAGAACACATCTATCACAAACCAAATATTAAACATCATGTGAGGCATGACACTTTGAGTTTCATGATACTGAAATCAAATCCTACACCTCTTTCTATACCTTGGGGTTCAGTGTTACCATTTTCTCCAATTTAAGTTCATATTCATGAAGTGGAGTGGAGGAGGTGAGATAGAAGGCTGACAGTCCTGTCCACTCCTTTCCCTGGTTTCTTCTCTCCTACCCTATGCTAGTGAGTACAATGTAGACTTCATGTTTTATGAAAATAAAGACTGAACAATTTGATCCCAGGTATTTTATGACAGAGAAACCTTAAGCATTTTTATTATGCCTACCTTATTTCCCAACTAATGATTCCTTTCCATTCATAAAGTCCTTCACACTTAAATATAAACATTATTCAACCAGTGATTAATTTAACATTTGGAGTAATTACACTCCCCACCCACACCCCCCAAAACTATGCCAAATTGCCTTTTATCATATTTCAGACCCTAATAACCCAAATTTTTATTACCACCTGTTTACATTGTTTCTCGAATTTTGGGCATATGGCACATTGATGCAGTCACATAAATAATAAATAATCAAACAGAATAGTTTACAGTATTTGAGAGAGAAATACTCTGTTATTCAAATGAGTTTTACAAAATCTTTTCATTTGTGTGCATTAGGATTCACTAGTGTGGAAGGAAGGCACTTGTCCTTTGGAACAATGAGTGTCCTTTTGTGATTGGCCTGAGTTCCACTTTGCTCCTCAAGGATTCTTCCAGCCATTTACAATAACAAGAAATCCTACTGGACAAAAGAAGTTATTTAATCTAGTATTCTCTCCTAGTCAGAATCTTTTATACCATGGGTAGTATTATTAGTAGACTGATGTTCTTTTCATCAACCTGTATGCATGTTAACTTAAGAAAAGCTTCCAACTTTCTTTCAAAATATCCACCATCTTCCATTACCTAAGTATAGCCATAGCCATTTTCCCCTTAAAACTCCTTGCTGACAGATTTTTCCTTCATTTAATAAAATTTTGCAACACTTTGGATATAAATATGTTTCACCTGGTAAGCTATTTTAATAGCAACCTGGATTAAATCATATAGGAGAAGAGAGATTTAAAAGGAGGTTTTTAAATGCACTCCATGTATACCTTGTTTTTTAGCAGTAAGGCGAGAGGTTTGAAGAAAAGTTTCAGAGTCCTTTAATGAGGTTGTGGGAAGGCGTGTCTTTTTTCCCAAAATGTTCTAATGGTTTTATATGTGTTCTTCTATTTCTGAAATACCTAGAAATACTTGATGCATATGTTTTGTCCTTTTCTCTGAAGCTTTTGAGAATGACTGATTTTTTTTAAAAAACTGCCTTTTTTTAAAAATATGTGGGACCTGATAGAAATATGTGTTACTTGGAATATTAAGATATTTACTTAGTTCAGTTTTCTGCAAACTTAATAGAAAACCTGAAGCTGACTTTACTGATGTTAAGTAACTGTGATTTATTTAAAAGTGTTTTTGGTTGCATCTATAGGATGGTTGTGGAGTATATGCTCAAACACATGTGCCAGTTTTATAAGAACTAAATTTTTGGAAAATTTTGCCTTTATCATATAATTTCTCTAATGATACATAATTTTTCATGCCTTTAAGGAACAATATTTGGCCCATTCTCATATACTTCTTAACAGAACTTTTTTTTTTTTTTTTTTTTCCCTGAACGTCATTCCCTCTCTGATTCTCTCCTCATCTACTTACCCAGCCCCTAGCTTTAGGTCAGTGACTAGATCAGAAATGCCACCTAGCCAGCAGTGACCTGAACTGTAATTATTTTGGACTCTGTCTTTGGAAAACGCTCAAGTAATTTGAACTACAGTATAGCTTTTGCCATACAGTATTTTGTTTCCACAACCAGGGTGAATATACTCATAGAAGTTAAGAAGTAAGCTCTGTGTTCAGAAAACAAACACTAAGAATTGGATTGTAAACCACCTCCAAACTGATCTGAAAGCTGCAGTGTTTTCAATGTGGATTTAATTGTGGTGCATGTATTCATTTATGTCTTGAAAGAATAGGGTTCTGTCATCCAGACAGGCAAGGTGCTATTGTGCCCTAGAGGCTGTACAGGACCTTAGACTTAGAGTTTGCTTCTTATCACCTCCAGTGTTTCACTCAGGCCAGACACCATTGGCTAAAACGAATCACCCGCTGAGCCGACTCTGCAATGCTCCAATACAGGATATGGCACACAGAGAGCAAATGTCCTATCAGTGATTAAAAATAGCAAAATGTATCTTTAAAAATAAAACAGTTCAAAACAGCAAGATTGAAATGGTCTGCTTTCTGAAAACCAACAAACAAAAACTATTTTGCGGGCTAACCACAGAAACAGGTTCTAAATACATTAAAATATTTTATCCCATTATTTGTTTTGACCAATTGACCACAATATTAAAAATTCAATCATGGAGCAGCTGACAAGTGCAGTTGCCTAATTTTATTTAAGAGTTTTTTTCCTTTTTCCATTTTTCCATCCTGTTAACGCTGCTGCCTGTGCCCAGACAGTAATGGGCTTCTTGTATGCCCACGACTGTTATGATCATGTAAATTTATTGGTGCTTAGAAGAAGCGAGCTATTAAAACATTACAACAGCCATTACAGCCGGGCTCGTGTTGGCTTTCGCTCCCAATGAACATATGCTTCCGAGTGAATGCCTAAACTCTTATTTATGGATTTAATTTAATATGCGGAAAGAATTCAAAATTAAATTTTGTGTCTGCCTCCAGAGAGTGTCAGTGTATAATAACATGGTAATTTTTACACATCTTTATGAGAAATGGGAAAATTAATTCTTTCTGACAAGTTGTAATTATTCGACTTGGAACAGTTGCAGCTGAGCAGTTTGCATGCCTGTTGTCTGGTGTTTCGCAGTGTAAGGGGAAAACTCAGGGATGGAGATATATTGTGCATCTGAGAGTTTCTAATAGCTTCTGACATTTTAGCCTTGCATATTATCAGGGTGCTCTTTAAGGAGTCGAGGTATAATCTATTATGTTGCCTGGGACACACACAGTTGGCAATGGCTGGAACATCCTACAGCAATTTTTAAAATGGGGGGAATAGCTCCCAGGATCATCCTGTAGATAGATGTACATAGTAGTTGAAATTGATGTGACAAATTTTTATGTCCCTTAAGTGTACCTATTATTATCTGCTCTTTCACCTGTGTATAGTCAGAACAGAAGGTCATTTTGGAAGAGTAGAATTTTAGACCTCTATTTCTAAGACTAAATATGTTAAAATGAAAATGTGTGTTTTCTTACCTGCCCTGAAAACATGTTTCTCTACCTCCAGCCCCCACCCTGCCACCACACACAAATGCTTCTGTACTAAAAGCTCACTGTCCTGTTCTTTAGATTTCATGTTTAAGTGTCCATTAAAAAGCAGCATTAACTTAATGCGCAAGTAAACCAAAACACCACTGGCTATGTTAGCAAAGAAAATATGGAACATGTTGTATGTGAAGAGATGGTATAGTGATTGACAGGCCAGCCTGGAGGGGAGTGGTGTCATCTCTGGTTATAGGATCAATATAAGTTCTTACAAAATAAATGCAAACTATTATATAAGAAAATGTTAGCAGATGAACATGAGAAAAACTCAATTGTCAAAAGCAAGCACACTTTCTTTTTTTGCTCCAATCCTTTTGCAATAGAACACAAGGATAAACAGCTGATGATCAAGTGAGCAGGTCTCTGTTTCTGAGTTGCGGCACTAAAACGGACGCTGATACTATTTTAAGTAGCAAATTTAACTAAAGGGCTATATTTGAGAATGAAATGCAAAGTAAAGTTGTACCTATTAGGGACCTCCAAAGTAGAACTTTACCTTTCCTTTGTTAAAGCTAGAGTGCTGCCAAACCTCTAACTGGGTGATTGCATTCCACTATACACACATTCCTTGCTGGTTTGGTTGGTTGCCAGCTCCTTTACCCTTCATCCCAAACTGCCAAACAGTGCACCACCCCATTTGATTCCAGGAGGTGTTACATCTCAGTGATGGGTGGTAGATCTGACCATATCTAGTTGAGAGGCACAAACATCATGGTGATCCTGGCGAAGGCCAATCACTTTGAACTTTATACATCTTTCTGCTCATTCTTATGTTGAAGGTCTCACATAGTCTCACTCATTGTGAAGTAAGATCAAGAAAACAATATTTGTGAATTAGAAACTTAACTAATATAAGTCTGTCAAGGCCAATGTTGTAAAGATGAAGTTAGAAATCTGTGAACAGAGTTCACAATTCAATGCAAGGAGGTCGATTCATACTCCTGGAGCCCTTCCACCCTCATCATACCCCCTCACTACCAGGTACTGCAGAGTCTCAGTGGAGAATGTGCCCAGAATAGGTCTATTATTTTCTTTACTAGACTACGTATGCCACCTATGATTATTAATAATGACTGTATTTATATTGGTGTTTATTTAATAAATTGACTGTTTTTCTATGTACTGCAAACCTCTAAAGGGAAGTTAGGTTTTGAAAACTGGAAAATCACTTTGAAATATAAATAGTGCATTTCATTGTTGGGATATGTTCTTTTAAGACTGAGATACTTTTAAGTTCCAGACCTTTATTAGCTCTGTTCAAGAGTGAATGCTATTTTTGGAGTAAAGTGTAAAATTTTAGGTAAGATCTAAATGGATTTCTATCCTATAGCAAACATATTAAAACTCTAATTTATTTGTGCTAGAGTAACAAAGACCCTCAATTGAGTCCAAATGTATCAGAGAGCATACACGTTTAAAAACAAAAGAAAAAGCAAATCCCAAACGACTTTTGAAGTACAAGCAAGTGCCCTTTCCCCCTTTCCAAATGGGGAATATGATGTTAAAGCAACTTTCTTTTTTTTTTTTTTTTTAAATTCAAAGTATGGAAAAGTTTTCTCTCTCTCAGGTAAAGTTTGGAGAGGGCCAGAAAGATCCCTGGTCTGTCACAACAGCCCTCCCTGCTCCACCCATCCAGACACAAGGTCTGAATTCCACCTGAACAATATCACTCCACCAAGTGCTGAATGTGCTCAGGTATTTAACCTTGTCATCAGATTACCATTATGAGGCAGGTGCTATTACAATGCCCTTTGCACAAAGGAGGACTTTCAGGGTTAGAGAGGTTAAACAATGGCCAACTTTGCATAGTTACAGAAAGTAGTACCTAAATCCAGCATTCACCATGAAATATTCGCTTCCTTTACTTGGAGACATAATTCTAACTCCAGGGTAACTGTTAAAAGCTGAACAGAGACAGAGCAGGAATTTGGACTGCTGTGGATTGGATGGCAATAGAATGTTAATCCAAGCCTCCCTTCCCATCCCCCACCTGTCATGAGGCCTCTTGGCTGCTGGACTGTGTACCTTTGCCTCTGGCTCCTGTCTCTGGCTCCACTTGTCCTCTTCATCATCATTTCCTGCTGTTTTGCATTTAGAGTCTCTTAGGTTCATTTCATTCTTGTTTTCACCACCTTTTTTCAAACTCCAGTAAACTCCCATGGGGGTATTTAAAACACCCTGCCTCTTGCTAGTCTCCATATCATTATGGGAGAAATTGTCCTACAGGATAGGTCTCCTGGAGCTATTTCCTTGTTCTATACCTTTAGTGGTACTGTGTCATCTACCAGGTGAAGCACATCCATGAGGTCTCTGAGTTCAGGCTAGCTTCCCAGTCATTTCAGGGGTGCACTTGGTGGCACAGTTCCCTGAAGGCTTGCGTTCCTTCCCACCATCTACATCTTGGTTCCTAGGCATCTCTACACTTGGACAGCCTGCTTCCAGACCTGGAATCTCTTTTAGGAATCTCATTCACAAATTACTTCCTTCTAAGCATTCCCATCTTTCTAGCCACATCTCTGTCCTCTGAACCTCCAGAGTACTTTGTTTATACCTATTGCAATTAGTATATTCAGCATTCATTTAAGTCATTTATATATCCATCCATTTCTCTTAAGATAGTAGGACCTTAGGATTGCAAGGAATACAACTTATTTTCACTTATCTTTCACAGAACACCAGTGCATTCCACCTAGTAGATGCTCAATGATTATTTACTGAATGTATAAAAGCCTCATCAGCCAAAGACTGCCAGGAACAAGGCTGTCATCTGGCAAAATCCAGCTTAATGACATGTAGTGGGGAGGGACTTCCGAGGAACCATGGATTCTCATGACAAGACTTAGGAGAGAGTAACTTTTCTGAAGTTGAATGTTCCACAAAGGCGGGTGTGTTAAAGGCTTAGTCTTCAGCGTGGCACTATTGAGAAGTACTGGAATCTGTAGGAAGTTGGGCCTGGTAGGAGGTCCTGTGTCACTGTGCCCTTGAAGGAGATTGTAGAAAGCTGGTTCCTTCCTTTTTCTCTCTTTGCTTCCTGGCTTCTAATGCAAGTGGTTATATTCCACCATGTCCTCCTACCCTAATGTCCTCCTACCCAGGCCCAAAGCATGGGGACAACCTATTCAGGACTGAAAGAACATTCAAACTTGTAAGGCAAGATAAACATTTTCTATTTATAAGTTGATTTTCTCAGGTATTTCATTATAGCAACAGAAAGCTAACACAAGCAGTTAACAGCAAGTGGATATTCCCACTGACAAATGAAAATAGCAAAGCAGATCTGGAGTGATATTGGTAAAACTGAGGGAGTCCTTATGGCTTTCTGCAACTGCTGCATGGCCTTGGAGGACGATATTTTCTGATTTTTTAAATTGGGCTTTCTGTGTCTGTCCTCCCAGCCTGATCATGACTACTTTTTCTTCTTGTTGGTCTGAATTGATTTTCCTTCTTTCTGTCTAGAACAGATTTTAACTTTTACCAATAAATGACTGAATTCTGAAACATACAGAGCAGGTACTTTGGCACATGACTGCAGTTCCAGCTACTTGGTAGGCTGAGGCAGGAGGATTGCTCAAGCCCAAGGAGTTCAGTGCCAGCCTCAGCAATAAAGTGAAATTGCATACTAAATTTAAAAAAAAAAAGATTGAAAAGAAACACAGAGAAAGGTACTTTTTAAATTGTTACTTACATAGCTCAATGCTGAAGCTATTAATTTTGAGTGGTTGGGAGAATTCTATTCTTATGCTCAGCGTTTTAAAGTGAATCTTCATAAACCTATAAGTCCCTTGTAAATAATCTTCACTTATTTTTACTTTTCCTTTGGCTGGCTTTTTTTTCCCCCTTGTGCCACCAGATAATTCTGTGGTTTTTGTTCAACTTCCCATCTCGGGCTCATTGTTCCTTCTTAATATAGATAGAGAGCTGTAGAGATGTGCTAAGAACATTTTCACAATTCCTTCACTTTCTTGTCCACCTCCCTATCTTCTTCAATGCCTTTGGCTTAATGGATCAGAAGCCTGTTTTTCTTCCCCCTTATTCTTTGTGTGTGCACACACACACACTCACTGTACAAATAAATCCACAGAATACACACACACACACACACACACACACACAGTGGTATAAGACTGCTTTTATGCAAGGATTCCCTAGACCAGAGACAAGTACGATCAATGCTTAAAATTTCAAGACATTTTCTTCTGAACCTGCCATCTTTAAAATTAAGTTAAGACTTTTTATGGCAGGCTTTCTCATGATGTCTTCAGACGTGGTGTTGGGTGTTGCAGTTTCTCCCGGCAATGGTTTTTTAAAGGTACCAGATTCCACCCTTTCTAGCAGATACTTTCCCTCATTCCTTTTGAATGAACCCACTAATAAAAACCCCTAAAAATTTATTATTCTTTCTTTAAATGGATACCTCAGCTGAAATCATATATAGTTTGGCTCAATTTAAACATTAATGTTTCTTCACCTGCATTTATCAACCTGTCTACAACCAGAATGTTTAGAAGCAACAATTCAAAAAAAAAAAAAAAGAATGACCTCACTGTTTTAGAATTCACAAGGAGAGGTGTTCCATTAAAAACTGCTCAATTTCGGATTCAATAGAACAAGGTAATTTGTCCTAAAGTAGACACCTCACTTCCTAATTTTGTGCCCTGTTACCTGGGCAGCTCTGGTCACACAGCCGAGAAGCAGCATGTCAATATTTTTGCTGTGTGCTATATATCAGAATGTGATTATAATCATTATATCCCTATTTGCATTTCTCTGGCTCTCTGTTTTCTTTTTAATTGGGTTATAAAACAATTAGTTAACACCATGTCTTTTTAGAACTCCCCGAGAGGGCCAGAAGCTGTTTGTTCTCCCAGGACCAAGGGGGGAGTGGACCCTCGGGAATCTCATTTTATTTACAGCAGGGTGAAGGTCACAGAGAAACAGTTTTTTGTTCTTGTGCTGTGGCTTTCTGTGGTGACCTCTCTTGCATTGTTTGGCTTCCCTGCCCCCCCTAGTGCTTTGAAGAGCCGCACACCAGGTGTTCCTGTTCTGAATTACACATGAAAGAACCACATCCCCTGACTAATTAACTAGTAAACTGTTCCCGCCTCCCCTGGGTTTAATTGATGCTGCTCTTAAAAGGGGAAGGCAGTTCCTCACCCCCTCTGATTTCACACCATAGTCATCTCGTCTTTATCTGTCTTAAATGTAGAGGTTGTTCCAGATTATTTTGACATCTAGGTGAGGCGCCAGCGCCAGTAGCACAGTTCATAAAGTGCTTACCTTTGGATGAGAGGAAGCCACCCTAGCCTTTCCTCTATGACTTTTTAAAACTGGGCTTCTGACTTTCTCCAGGGATTGACAGGGACTGAATGATCTACTTGCTCACAGTAGCAAGACTCAGAAACTCATCAGTAACTTTTTGCATTTCTGCAGTTGATTTTCCTTCTTATTAAAGCCAACCAGGAAGCCACTGCCCCCACCAGTGTTTTCCATTTTTTGCTGTTTATGGCAGTAGCGGAAATACTAAACATTAACATTTGTGGAATCAGGTGGTATATTATTTTGTCTTTAAGAACCAAAGTGCTAAGTTGATGTTATTGTTCGCGCAAGATCCTGGTCCCCAGACGCTATGGACCTCCATTAGTGTGGGTAATTCTTTTTTTTTTTTTTAATTTTTTTTTTAAATAAATGACAACTAAATGCATTATAATTCTTATTACAGGTATACAGCACAATTTTTCATATCTCTGGTTGTATATGAAGTATGTAGACACCAATTCATGTCTTCATACATGTACTTTGGATGATGAGGTCTATCACATGCCACCATCCTTGCTAATCCCCTGCCCCCTCCATTTCCCTCTCACCTCTCTGCCCTATCTAGGCATTGTTGTGTCCAGGAAAAGGCAATCCTGAGGTACTTGTGTAAACCCTCACAAGGGCCTATTATTTTGTTTTTCTCTATCCTGCCCTTTATTGTGTCTTAACCAATTTTTGTGAGTGTTAGGATCTAGAATGTAGTTCATGAATCCTTTACCAGTATTGTGTGGCCATGATTATGTTGGCATTGTTGGCTTTGCTCATTTGATTTTAGAACTAGAATTAGAATATTTAGAAACAGTTTTGATCTTGGAGGGCATTTCAAAATACTGACTTTAAGAATTGTTCCTCAATCAGTTTGTTTTCCTAAAGCTACTTACCTTTTCAGCCCAAGTGTTTGACTATTTCTACTTCAGTTTCCTTCTTCTGAGTAACTCAACTTTTTGCCATATTTTTAATTGGTGCATTATAGTTGTACATAATGGTGGGATTTGTTGTTATGTATTCATACATGCACACAATAGAACAATATAATTTGGCCAATATCATTCCCAGTATTTCTCCTTTCCCTCCCCCTTGTGAGTAATTCAACTTTTAAAAGCCTCAGTTGTCTGTTCCTTGTTTTTCCCACTTCCTATGCACACTGATGACATTTAAATTATTAAACTTAAATAAATATTAAAATTATCATTATAATTATTTACTTATTTAACTTATAGAGCAGGACATAAAATCAAAATGAAAAATTCATGCATATTACTGTTTGGATTTCTAAAGTGTTAGTTTTCTTAAATTGCTTTGTTTTTTGTAAAACAACAACAACAACAACATTAAATCCCCTTTAAGTAACCCCTCTTAGAAAACGTGGTTCTATGAATTAAGGATTTACTTACTGACTATTGCACCCTCAGCACACATGGTAAATTTAGGAAGTTTAACAAATGGAATCCCAAGTATTATAATTTGTATATCTTGAGGGTTACTTGGTAATGATGGGTGCTGTTCAAATCTGTCATTCTGTATCCTGTCTCAGAGCAGAGTACTGGGTACATGCATGTTTATTGAATGTAACTGAATTGAACATTTTTTCCCCTTCTTCTTATTCTTCACTTTTTACTTGACCCTGGGTGTTGAAGAGATCCTTGAAGGGGACTTGATAGGATAACAGAGCAAACAAAATCTCTTTTAAGTTATCAATGAAGTGAAAAGATGTGGTCATGTTCCTGGTGCTAAACGACTTGAGCAAGTCTGAATTAGCTTCTGACATGAGAGGAAAAACAACAAAGAAGAAGCACAGGAAATCTAGTCAGTGTAGACAAAATATGGAGGTAGCAGATTTGTGCCCAGTGAACCTGTGAAGTCTGAAAGTACTTATTTTAAACCTAGACACTGTTTTAATAACACAGATGTGTACCACTTTCTTCTTTTTCTCACAAATCCTACACATGGCAATCACATGAATTTATACTATGTGCCATGACTCACATAGTTCAAAATTCTTGAAATATAAATAATAGCAGCTGCAGAGCTAAAATCATCCACCTGATATTCACTTCTGCCGTACATTTTCATCTTTTGCATATTCTTACAGTGAGATTGTAAATATATGTAAAGTTAATGCTGTGTGTTTAAAATGTTGGTGTAGTAATGCAATTGCAATTCCAAATGGGTTATTCTTTGTGAAGTGGAATCAAGTGGTATAAATAAACTTAATGATTAATAATTCAGCTTTTATTTATAAATGTAGTACTAGTTTATGCTTTTTTGAAAAATCCAGCAGATATATCTTCCCTTCTAGGAATTCCCAGTTTTAATGTCAATCAATGTCACAAAACTAAACCCTGCCACATGTATTATAAATGCTAGAGTAAAGCCATTTACACAATACTATATTGTAGATGTACCAGATAGATTAATTCCTGAGGAGAATGATAAATGTTTCAGATGAACTATCACTGGAGTTGAACCTTGTATCATGAGGTTTTGAAGGAAATCCAGAGATTTCTAATTTAGATAATTAGACAATTCCCTTTAACTGGGAATCAGAAGACAGTACAAGTCTGAGAGATGGAGAATAACAAGTCACTTATAAATGTGTTAGATGTTAGTGGCTTGGTTCACCTAGAGAGACACTTCCAGATGAAAGCTTGAAGCTGGCATTTGGGATAGAAGTGAGAGTTGAATATGTTCATTTGGTTATCTTTGAAGTTTAGGACGTAGCTGAAGAAAGGCAGGGTCAGCTTTCCCATAGAGCAGGCTGGGAAGAAGAGAAGGTCCACATTAAATGGAGCATCAAATGGTGAGAAGGAGGCAGCCTGGGTCAGCACTGTGGAACCCTGGGATAGTGGTAGCCCTGCCTCCTTTCTGTTCTACTTTAAGGTGTTGGTTTCCTTTTCCTTTTTCTCCTTGTCCCTGATTTCCATAATTATTAGTTTAGGGAAGACCAAACATGCCTGTCTTTTGCTGCTCTCCCAAGCAGTCTACTCTTAACTAAGGTTTATTAATTGCTAGGAGCCACAGCAAAGTATTATGATGCATGGCACCTTTGGTTAAGGTGACTGCCAGCTAGCCATTGAGATGATATGATTATGTTAAGATTTACATTCATACTAGAAAGGCAATATGTCAATCAATGGAAGGGAAACTGATGTGATACAGCAATTTGTATACGGGGTAAAAGCGGGAGTTCATAATCCACTTGAATCAAACCGTGTAATATGATGTATTAAGAACTATGTAATGTTATGAACGACCAATAAAAAAAAAGAAAAGAAAAAAAAAAAAAGATTTACATTCATATGAAATTAGACTCCTGCTGTTCACCTGGGCCTGCTACTTATGGGACTCATGTTACGGGACTCCCGGAGAGTTCCCATTGGTTGGGGAAGGATAGTAGGAGGGAATTTCCGGGGGAGGTCCGGCCCGGTTCCGGTTAGGTAGACGCCCCCACGTGTGTGGACCAGCTTGCTAGCCGGTTGCGCAGGGGGTATTGGCGGCCTTTTTAAAAATACAGTTTTGTTCCTGCTTGAGTGACTTGTGATTCTGTGCCCAGCAGGGTTGTGGCAATTAATTGCCATGGTTTATTTATTATTGCTATAAGGTTTATTAATACATGCCACATACATGGATTCATATATGTGAATAAGTTAGAAGTTCAAAATTTCAGTCTCCTGGAGATGAGATCAGAGCTAGACTTACATGAGATCTTTACAATATATGATTTTATGTGGCCTGCTTTCTCTGTCTTACCCCAAGAAGTAGATTGTTCATAACTTTTCTTATTTTTCTCCCGACATTTCTATTTCTTACTCACTGGAGCTAAATAGATGTTTAGAAAATATAGTGGCCCCAACATTCACACTTGAATGCTTAGCTTTCTTCAGAAGAACCTAATATAATCATGTTATTGAAAGATCTGAATGTATTTATACACACACACACATATATTTGTTCCATTCCTTCCAAATATGCTATTTCAGATCTGTCTTCTCTGCTTCTTGGTTATAATTCTAGCAGATCCCATATTTCTGCTCCCTCCTATTCCTTTGTTTTCTAGCCTTTCTCAGTGGTGACCACCATCAACAATTTCTTCAGTAACCTTCCAAATTTATTAAATATATAGATCATATGATCTTAAATATGCTCACGCAAACATGCAGTCACACACAAAAACACACATACTGATTTTTAGTTTGAATTTTTACCCATGGCTATGTTAGAACTATTTACAGATGGAGTACATAGAATTATATTCTAACACAAATGAAGAAAAATCTAAAACTCTAATGTTGTCTTTTCCACCTTTATATTTTTCAATTTTAACCTTTAAGATGTTTATCAAAATCTCTTTTAGATTCTATTAAACTTATCTCACTTTTTGTATGTTAAGACCTTTAGTTATAGCAAGATAAATTCAACCCATATTGGTTTAAACAAGTGTGGTTTCAGGATCTCTCTTCACTCTTCTTCTTTTCTATTATCTTCTGGTTCACTCTGCTCTGATTTATTATCTAGGGATCTAGCTAAACCCAGGCTTTTTCTATGTTGATAGCCTTGGTTGTACACTGGGGATAGATAACCACCTACCAGTAGGGTTAAAAAAAAAGTACAGAGAAGGACTGATTTGGTTACATGCTCATCCATCCCTACACAGTTTTGTCAAGGCCAGTGAGATTGGGGACAGAGCTAGGCATAGGCCATGAGCCTATACAAAAGTTTGAGAGAGAAGCACCACTGAAGGACAAGGGGTGATTGTATCAGAAAGGGCATGGGATATCATGATGGACAATGAAAGTGCTGTTAACAGAGTTCACAGCATCCCTTTCCCAAATTTGTAGAAGGTGCGTTCTCCACGACAAAATAATGTTCCCATTTTACTGATCTTCTTCTTAACAGATAGAGACTAAACTTTTCAGTATTTTGCTAATGACTATAAAGGGTTTATTCAACTGAAAAGGTGTTTAAGATTTCTTCAAAAGAACCTTCATTATGGATGTATTTTTAATATTTTCTCTAAATTATTCTTTGCTTTAAATTAGTATCATCCATCCAACTGATTATACCCATTATAATCACAATGTGAAGTTAAGTCATGACTGAATGTTTGTATAGATTAATAGTAGTCAGATGTTCTTGTAAATATGCATAATTGTGTTTAAATCTATTAGCAAATCCCAATGTTTTCATTTGCATATTACATCTTGAAGCTTTCCTGGTATATGCTTTCTCCATTGCTACCTTCCTAGTCCACCATAATTTTTCCTCCAGACTCTAGTGAGTTTCCAAACTGGTCACTTTACCTAAAACCCCATGCCCTCACCCTGACAATCTGTTCCTTATATAGCAATCTGATTAATATGTAAATAAGATCATATTATAATCATATCACATTATTCCCCTGTTCCAGATACCCACCATATAGTTTCTCATTGTACCTGGAATTAAATCCAGTTTTTTTTTTTTTTCCATGACCAACAAGGTCCTGCAGAATATGGCTTCTTACTTTTGTACTTTCAACTTGAGCCATTAATTCCCTGCTTATGAAGGTGAAATTATTCTTTGATTTAGTTTGGGGAATATGCTAAACGTTGCTCCCAAATCAGGACCTCCACACTGTTCCTAGTGAGTGGAACTACCCCTCCTCCACACTTACCCATCTTGCCTGGATTCTTTAACCTCTGCTAGAAGATCAAGTTTAGAGAGGTCTTCCTCATAACCTATCTAAATAGACCCTTGACCTCTATCACTAGCATTTCATCATGTTTGTTTCCTGTACATGCTTACAAAAACTGTAGAATTTGACATCCTTGTGTTCATCTCCCCCACCATATTGCCACTTTCACGAGAGAAAAGCAAAGGTCGATTCCTGTTTCAATGAGTGTCCTGTTAATATTTAGCACAGTAACTGGCACAGATTTTTTTCTTAGAAGATATTTATCAAATGACTAACAGGACAAATTTAATAAGTGACAAAGCAGTGGCCTGCTGGCATTAAGAAGGTAATGAGCTACACAAACAACTAACTTGTTTTATTTATTATTTAGTCTTTATTTGAAAATATTCTGTTTATTTATAATTTGCAATCTTATATTAAATATATTTGCATATACCAACCATACAATACTTAAACATATAACCATAAAACTGATTTATTGAGCTCACTTTAAGGAAAGCATTCTGAGAAGCCTTTTAAGATTGATCTGAAGCAGCATGTAGTTAAGTGAAAAATGCCAGGAAAAGAGAGAATTCCATGGAGGAAGCAGTTGGTTTGGTGGGTGTGAGATAAGGGTCAGCCATGATGTACTGTGACTGCAGAGAGAGCAGTATGCTGGTGTACAGAGAACAAAAGAGACAGAAGTATACTGACTGACAAGGTGAGGAGTTACTTTCAGCTAGATTAGGGGATGACTGGTATGGAGTCTTGTCAGAAAAAAAAGCCAAAGAAGGTATTTAGCTAGGAAATAACACTGATAGATTTGCATTAACAAAATAATATTTCTGTTTCAGTCAGCTTTTTCACTTCTGTGACTAAAGGACCTGACCAGTACAATTGTAGAGGAGAAAGGTTTATTTGAGGACCCACAGCTTCAGAGGTCTTAGTCCATAGAACGTTGTCTCCACTTCTGGGGGCTCAAGATGAGGCTGAACATCTTGGTGGAGTGTGCGGCAAAGGGAAGCAGCTCAAATCATGGTGATCAAGAAGCAGAGAGAGAGACTCCATTCTCCAGATACAAAGATTTACACCAAAGCCACGCCCCAATTCCTACCTCCTCCAGCCACACATGCAAGAAGGTTCAGAGAAGAAATGATAGGGTCCTAAGAGTTTTCACCCAATCAGTGATTTAATCTCCTGATAGGGATTAACTGAGTGGTAACTGAAGTGGTTGGGGGATACCTCACATCCAAATCATAACTGTTTCTTAAACAGATTTTGTCATACAAAAAAAAAAAAGATGCGAATAGGCTGAATAGGATGGTGTTGTGGAGATGCAGAAAGGTGTCATATTAAATGTCATATTAAACCTGTTAATCATGAGATGCTCTAGAGCAATGCTATTTATAGTCAGGTGGAGGACAGCGTAGAGTGAGGAGGGGAGTAGAGTTGACTTCTTGGCTTTTGCCTTCAGCAGCAGCATGCTTTATGGTATGTATCCAAACTGAAACAGAGAATGTTGAGCACATCAATTTAATATTTCCTAAAAGGCTTCTCATGGAGATGTTGAGTAGATACTCGGATTAAGTTGGCTTTGGGACATGTCCTAAGAGTCCAGGAAGGAGATATAGATTTGGAAGTCATTGGCATGTAGGTGATAATTTAAAATGTGGGAGTGAATGATTATGTAGGGAATTAAAAGAGAGCCTGGGACATAACCCTAAGGGACATCAACATCCAGGCATGCTCTGAGGAGAAAAAGGGGTTCATAGAGAAAACTGGAGGAGAGCATTTTGGAGTAGGTTCTTCATAATCCGTTTGAATCAAATGTATGAAATATGATATGTCAAGAGCTTTGTAATGTTTTGAACAACTAATAAAAAAACAAATAAAAAAAAGAGAAACTGTATAATAGAATTTCCTGAAAGGTCAGAGAATAGAGTGTGGGGTATGTCTTATATTTTGTGCTACAATCAGAATGCCTGAAGCTATATAATTTATAAAGTTTTTTGTTTGTTTGTTTGTTTTTAATATTCTAGAGACTGGGAAATTGCAAGGTTAGGGACTCTCATATGGCAAGGACCTTCTTACTGTTTCATCCCATGGTAGAAAGTGGAAGGGCAAGTGCAACAGAGAGAAGGGAAAAGAAAAAACCTTACCCTTTTATCAGGATCCTGCTCATGAGAATGGCACCAACCTATTCATGAGGGCAGGGTCCTTATGGCACAAGCTCTTAAGGATTCCACCTCTCAACACTTTTGCATTGGGGATTAAGTTTCCAACACTCAGCTTTGGGAGACACGTTCAATCTATAGGCATACATAAGGAAAGAAGAGACTATACTACTGAAGATGTAGATCTGAAATTACCCCTTGGATTCAGTGATGTGTTGATTATTGGAGGCCTAGCATCAGCTGCCTTGGAAGAATGATTGTGGAGAAATAAGAATGTTATATACAGGGCAAAAATAAAAGAAGAAAAGAAAGGAAATTTCAAACAAAGTTCCAGTCCTATCTCTCTCAGGAGGTAAAATGATGCTATGCAAAACATTTTTTTTTCTTTTATGGTTTTAAGATGAAAGAGACTTCAATTAGTTTAAATACTGAAGGAAAGAGAGCTTAAATATATGCGTTGAAAATGTATATTATTTTAATCTGAACATATCCATCTAACCATCATACCATGTTAATATGTTTCTTGAATTTTCTTTTTGTTACTACTCAGAGAACATGGTGGAAGAGTGTTGGGATGCAAAAGGGGGGAAGAAATAGTACCCTGTAAGGATTGGGGTGACCTGATTACTCAGTAACTGTTTGCTGAATAACTACTTTATACCCCATGCTGTTCCAGAAGGAAAAAAAAAAGAAAGGAAATGGGGATAATAAGTAGGAGTTATTGGTATTGGGGGAAAGAGAAATGGTAATAAAAAGACAGGAAGTGAGGAGCAAGCTCTCAGCTAGAGTTTCCTAATAGGGTCTATGTTTTATGTCTTCATGGTCTTTATATCCTTTGGGATATTGTTCTGAGATTCGTCCTTAAGAGAAACTTTAGGTCATGTAATAAATAAATCCATAAAAACAAATTTTACAATGGGTAATTGTATTTGCATTAAAATAAGGGTTTTTATGTATTTTTGACCCAGGATTAATAGTCTAAATTTAATGTAATTCATGATTCTCTTTTAGAAAAATTAACTATATTTATAATCACCAGAAAATGTCTCTCATCTTACTTTCACAGAGATTCTCTTTGTGCTCAGAGTTTGGGGAAATCTATGATATCACTGCATTATTCAGAATGGAATCTGGAGGAAAACAAAACCCTATTTTACAAGAGTGTGTCTGAATATGTGTCATAAAAACTACTATCATGTATTTTATGGTTATTCTTCATTCCTTATATGCTGAATGACTAAATTATAATAAGGGCTGAATAACCCCTTTTAGATTTATGAAGTATGGTAGCTATCTTTAAGAAATATTTTATTCCAATTATTCCATTAGTCTCCAATGGAGACCAGTGGTGAATGTAGCTAACTGGACTCTAATTCTTCTTCTTTTCTAAGTTAATGATTCTTGACCAAATTTGTATCATTCTGTAGACCTAAGGATCCATCCAAAATTCTTTTTCTTTTCTCTTTCTGGTCCTGTTCCACAAGTGATTAATGGAAAAGCACTTGTATAATGGAAGGTAATTTGAATGCATGCTACTTTCAATGAAGCCTGTACTTTCAGATTGTTGTTTTGCTATAAGAATTACTGAACTGTCCGAAGAGTTGACTTTTTTTTTTTAACCTCTTCTGTGAGCTAATCAGTGAATGGTTTGTCAGGAAAACATGTGCCATGTGTTCCCTGGCTGTTGTTAGGAGAGACCTGTTGTCTGCATCGTGTGATTCTGATTTCCAAATAATTTATATGCAAGGGGTGCAATGCAAAAGACTTTTATCTTACTTTAAAACCTGCATTAGCCAATAAGAACAAAGTGCTAGTAAGTGGATACATAATGAAAGACTATTAAGTTGTAGGGAAAGTATAAGCACAAAGTGGATGGCGGCAGTAGGTGGATCAAGGGACAATAGTTATTTTTTTTTAATTAAATGAAGAAAAATAGCATACTGTGTTTAACATGAACCTATAACTATTCTAGATTTTTTTCCAAAATGAACTTCTACACAAGTGCTTTACCAGCCATTTTACTGCATTTTAAAAATCAATATAACCATTTATCAACTTTTATCACAAGAAGGATGGTACCATACTCTCAGGGAAAGGTGAGATTCATGAACTCAGCATGGAACAGCTGGAAGAACACAGAGAAAATGGGACCACCCAGCTGGAGCACCCTGGATAACCCTGGTCCTCAGTGTAGGGAGGATATGTCCCAGAGAACATTTTCATGTTCTCTATGTCAATGAAGATGGTCAGTTTGTTTTGGCACATGCAATTATAACTTCTTCTCTGTTTTGGAATATGCCTGATGGTATTTATGGCAAATGATTTATAATCAACCCCTGATGGAACCTGAGAATTGGGGCAAAGAAAACGAAGAAAGGTGTTTATCTTACAATAATTTATAATGCTTCAGAGGCACACTCTACAACGTATAGTATCATATTCACCTTCTTTATGATTCTCTTAGATAAATTATATGATTATTCAAATTTCAACCACATAATGGTTGAGTGACAAAGGATGCCCCCAAAGTAAGTTTGAATCAATGCAAAGTGTTAGGGAAGACCCAAGTGAAAGTTACTTTTCTATAAAACTTTTCCTGTAGATAATTTAGAGAGAAAGGGCTTTTTAATGTTGCTAGTTAGTCTCCATATTCAGTGTAATTCAAAGAACTTAAAATGAAAAAATAATGATTTTCTGGCTATAACTACTTCTGAGTTCTAATGACATGTTTTGTAGTGTTGTCTGCTATTTTGAGTAAGTTACCATTTTAAAAAGATTACTTAGCATTCGTGGATAGAGTTCTTTCTGTCCCAGTACTTCTTTTCAACAAAGAAACAAAAGAAACACCCATCCATATGCTAGTGCCTGCGAAGAAATGGGTTCTATCCAAGTTGTTCTGAAGGTGATGTATGTAACAGTCATTTTTTTTTTTTTTCCATCTGGGTGAAGCCAGCTGAGATATAGTCAGAGGGGAACCTGGCCATGGCTTTTCTTGTCTCTCTTGTAATGATTTTAACTCAAACTTATTGGTCAAATCTGTTTTAGCTTTTGTTGGTGAGCTTTATGTTTAACCTTGACCTTCGCTGACATTGAACTTGCCTCTAATGGCTTCACAGCAGCCCAAGAGCAGTTTCTCAGCTCCTTAAGTAAATATCACATTACTTCAAGTTAACATCACATTGTGTCCTTCAAACACTTTTTCTGTAGTTGAGTTCTGCTGACCTCTAATTCACTTATAGGAATTGCTATTAAGAAACTCTTTTTTCAAGCAAGAAATTGAAATAAGAAAAAAAATATAATAGTTCACCTCACTGACACATTCCAGAGGATATTGTAGCTTAAATTATGAATTAAAGAGTCAGTGGAGCTACATCTGTTTTATTAAATAACTTAATATCTGATTTGCTGTACTTCTGGTATATTTATAAGATATAGTTTATCTTTAAATGTTTTGATCTTATAGTTCACTTCTGTAATGTCCCCTGAGGGACACTGCTTGAGGTGACAATATGCTTTAATCTATGATGGCAGTCTATCCTGAATCATAACCTTCCTCTTCTTAATGAGCCAGACCTTGATCTTCACAGACACTCCTGATGGGCTGTTTAACAATTTAGAGTTTTATAACTCTTAAAAGAGAAGGAGAGACTTCCATCTAAGGGAGACCCTCTGAACCCCAGCTCCTGTGTCTTGCTTGGCCCAGAGGATCCCTCCCACATTACTGTACACTCATTGATCTGTTATGATTTGTCATAAGTCACTTTAAAAGCCTATCTATAATCAGGAGATTCTCTAACTCTTTGGTGGCTTGCTATAAAATGTTGACGTCACACATGAAGTGTCTTTTAAAAAAGTATTTAAACCCCAGAGTGAGGATTGTAATGCAAAGAGTGAATTGATCTTAGTATAAGAATTCACCTATCCCCAAATTTGCCTAGTTGGTACTTGTTTCAGCTCTGGTGCCAGATCTCACTTTAGGGACAATAGAGGTAGGGGATTCTACAGAACAAGGGAATCTGGAAAGCACCCGTTTAACCAGAGATAGCTGTTAATTTTTTCTCATGTGTTAGGTTCATTACTGCCCAGCCTTAAACTTTTTCAAGACGAGCCAGAAGTCAGGCTGTTCACTGATTTTTAAATGTTTATTCAAAAAGCACAATATAACCCCAAGGGAGACCATATAAAACATAACTCTGAGTCAGATCAAGTCTTTGGAGCATCCATTTAAGTCATCTTCCATAAGGAAAAGTTACAGATATGTTGTATTTTTATTGCTCTTCTTTATATTATCTCTTTATTTGATAATAATATGTCTGATAGGTTGGTTGCCTAGAATAATAAGTGGATGTTGAAGCCTTTACTTTTGAAGGCCATATCATACTGTGTAACTATATCCTCCTTTTTCTTCCAAATATGACCTTTTTGCCTTTTGTCATCTCGGTGATGGAAAGTTGAGTAGTTGCAAAAGAAGAGTTTGAAAATGTATTTTGGATAATAAAAGCATTTTGTTTTATGGATCTTTGCTATTTATGTCTATAAAAGATGATCAACACAAAGTGATTTATTTAGCAAGTTCTCAGTGAATGTTTAGTGAATTAAAAGGGAGAGGACTATTAAACAGTAAATATATAGTATGGTGAGGATATGGAGAAACTGGAACTCTAATACACAGCTGGTGAGAATGTAAATTGGCAAATCCACTTAGGAAACTGTTTAGCAATATCTACTAAAATTGAACATATGAATCTCTATCTGTAACTCCAGTTCCACTTCTGAGTGTGTATCCAACAGAAATACATACATATGTTCACTGAAAGATATGTACTAGAATGTTCAGAATATCATTGCGTATAGTAGACCAAATTGAGAAACTACGCAAATGCCCAGAAAATATGGAATGCGTAAATTAACTGTAGTTCATTCTTAAAATGGAAAACTATACAGCAATAAAAATGTGTTATTTACAACTGTACACAACTATATAGGAATTTCACAAGAAAAGGGCTTAGTCTGTGAGCCAAGAACACAAAAAAATACACAATAAGCCCCATTACCATTAGGTTCTCTTTCTGTCATTTTGCCTACCCATGGTCAACAAAGAAGGGTAACTACATTATGATATTTTGGGAGAGTGCATAAGTGAGTGCATTCTTAACTTTTATTGCAGCATATTACGATAATAATGCAATTATTATAAGTCTAAGTCTTTCATTAGGAATTATTGTTAATCTCTTTCTGTGCCTGGCTTATAAATTAAACTTTATCATAGGCATTTACATATAGAAAAATCATACTATATGTAGGATTTGGTAGTATCCATGGATCAGGCATCCCCTGGGGGTCTTGGAACATTTCCCCTGTGGATAAGGGGGACTATTGATTATTGTATGAGTTCACTTACAGAAAGCACATTAACTACAAGGCTGATTTATGCTATTTATAAAGATAGTTGTTACCCTGGAAGGGAAGAAGTGCAAAGGGTCTTTTGGGTGCTGGTAATGCTTTATTTCTTGATTGGTGTATAGGATTTCACAGATATGTTTAATTGCCACAGACATTGAGCTGTGCATTATTTTCTGAACCCCTTTTTATTTATACTGTATTCTTTAATAATACATAAAATGGAAAATAGGTTCTTAAAATTCACTGAAGTAATTGTTCATATTTGAAAGAAATTCATTTATTTCCAATATTCTTCAATATCTTATTCCCTATTAGAGTGTAAAATCAGGATAAATTGAGTGGAGTAGATTATTAAACACTCTAAATTATGGTTTTATATCATTACATTTAAGATATGATTCTGTCAAGTTCAAAGGTATTTTTTAATTTCTGCATTCATTCTATATGATTTGAAAAGTAAAGCTTCACCTAATGTGTGATTCATCTGGTCATGTTTAAAATGTACGCAATATAATATCTCTTAAGTTTTTGATGATTTCTCACAATTCTTGATCATAAATAGTTCTAATAATGCAAAATATGTTTATGAAATGAGAAACCTCTATTTAACATTTTATTCACTTATGAAGACTAAGGAATTTTATGTCCTTTGTTATACAGAATATTAATCACCCACAGGAAGTTTCCCAGAATTGTCCCAGTTGACCTCATCGTTCCTGTAGAAATATTCCTTCTAACAACCTAATGTTTCTTAGAGTCTAGTGTTAATAACAAAACACCAATTTAAACTTGAATCATTGAATAAAGTCAGTTTTTAGAAGTGAATGTGGCTAAATATTACTGAATAATTTCAATATTTTTTGGCACGAGAAAACAGGTCCAAAAGATTAAGAGACATGACTAAAGACACATCATGAATACATCTTATAAGTGAGAACAAACTCTCCAATATTCCCCATTGTGTTTTTTTCTCTACAGAGAACCTTCACATGCACAATGTCAGCTATTACTAGTCTTCACAGGAACACATTTGTGTGAGTTAACGTCATCCTCATGCAATCTGCCAAATGCCCATCACAGTAACTGGGTGTGGGTATTCCAATGCTCTCCTGTCAAGGTTTCCTCCCTGATACTATAGATGCTTTATGAAGGAACAAGAAAAGTCAGTTAGATTCTATTTTACTTAAGGTCAAGTTTGACCAAGACCATGATTTCTGCTTTCTTCTGCAGATGAATTTTCCTGCCTCATATATTTTGTAATTTTAATTACTGGTGAATAGAGTTTTTCTAATTTTTTTCCCAAGATCTATAATCATGTGAAGGAATCTCATGGTTCTGATATCAAGATGTTTAATGTCCATTAGTATTTTCTTGTCTATGACTGAGGCATTGAGAACTATCTGTGAAAATGCTTTCAAGGTAAGGGCCTGGAAATTTTGCATTTGGTTTTTAAAAAATTAGTTTTAAATGACAAATAATAATTGTGTATGTTTATGAGGCACAATATGATGTTTTGATAATTGTATAAAAATTCTATAAAGCTGATTAATGTACCAACTTATTTTTTGTGATGAGGATCTTAAAAATATCTTTATTTAGCAATATTAAAATATACACAATTATTAAATAAGATCATCAGGTGGTACAATAGATCAAAAAAATTTAATTCTTGCCATCTGAATAAAATTTTATATCCTTTGGTTAACACCTTCCATTTTCGCTTTCTTTACCATAATCACAGCCCCTGGTAACCTTCTTTCTACTCTCTTTCTATAAGGTAAACATTTTAGATTTCACATGTAGATGAGATCATATAGTATTTGTTGTTTGTATGCTTAGGTTATTTCACTTAGGATACTATTCTTCAGATACATCCATGTTGTCACATATAACAGAATTTCCTCTTTTTTAAAGACTATCTTCTATGCCATTGTGTATATAAACCACCTTTTTTTGGACAATATTTTAAAATTGTTTTTATTTGTTCTTTTTAATTATTTTTAATTGTTTTTATTTGTTCTTATTAGTTCTTTTTAGTTATGACAGTAGAATGTATTTTGACATATTATAAATACATGGAGTATTACTTCCCATTCTTTTGGTTGTAGGTGATGTGGAGTTACACTGGTCATGAAATTATACACAAACATAGGAAAGTAATATCAGATTAATTCTACTGTCTTTTCTATTCCCATCACCCTCCATTCCCTTCATTCCCCATTGTCTAATCCAAAGTACTTCTATTCTTCTCTAACACCTGCCCCCTTATTGTGTGTTAGCCTCCACATATCAGAGAGAACATTTGTCCTTTGGTTGTTTGGGATTGGCTTATTTCACTTTGCATACTTTTCAGTTCCATCCATTTACTGGCAAAAGCCATGATTTCATTTTTCTTTATGGTTAATATCCCATTGTGTATATATACCACATTTTCTTTATTCATTCATCTGTTGAAGGGCACATAGGATGGTTTCATAGCTAAGTTATTGTGAATTGAGCTACTATGAACATTGATGTGACCACATCAGGCCACCTCATTACAATATGCTGATTTTTAAGCCCTTTGGGTATATGCTGAAGAGTAGGATAACTGGATCAAATGATGGTTCCATTCTAAGTTTTCTGAGGAATCTCCACACTGCTTTCCAGATGGTTGCACCAATTTGTAGTTTTATCAGCAACGTATGAGTGTAGGTTTCCCCCACATCCTCGCCAACATTTATTGTTACTTGTATTCTTTATAATTGTCATTCTTACTGGAAATGAGATGAAATCTCAGTATAGTTTTAATTTGCATTTCTCTAATTCCTAGAGATGCTGAATATTTTATTAATATATTGTTAAACAATTGTATATCTTCTGTGAAGTGTCTGTTCAGTTTCTTTACCCATTTATTGATTGGGTTACTTGTTTCTTTTTGGTGCTAACTTTTTAAGTTCTTTATATATCCTGGACATTAATGCTCTATCTGGCAAATCACCTTTTCTTTATCCATCAATCAGTTGATGGACACTTACGTATTCTGGCTATTGTGAATAATATTGAAATGACCATGAGAGTGTAGCTATCCCTTTCCCAAACTGATTTCAATACTTTGGATACATAACCAGAAGTGGGGTTGCTGATGTTTCTATTTTTGGTTTTGTGAGGAACCTACACACTATTTTCTAAACTATCTGAACTAATTATACTCCCACAACAGTGTACCAGGGTTCCCATATCCTGTCTAATTCTTGTCATTTGTCCTTTTGATAGTATTTTGTGAGGTACTATCTCATGTACATTTTGAACATTTAAAAAATGTATCTGTTAGTAATTCATCTCTCTTTTTAAAGTCAATTCTGATCCTTTGCTCATTTTTAATTGGGTAATTTGTTTTTTTCCCCTGTAGAGTTGTTTGAGTCCTTAAATGTTTTGTATATTAGCTTCTTATCAGATGGATGGTTTGCAAATATTTTCTTCCAATTAGTGGATTGTCGCTTCACTCTTAATTGTTGCCTTTGCTTTGCTGAATTTTTTTTTTAACTTTTAGATAATTAAATAGGGTTTGGAAAAATGTAGGGCCTGGAGTTTTATATTGTATTACTATATCATAAACAAAACATTCACACATATACATATATGTTTACCTGTAGAGAGAGACATATACTCCTGTATATGTTGCATAACATCTGCACTTTTAAAATTTTTGAGTAAAGCATTTAAAATATTAGCATAATATACATACAAGATTTAAAACATTAAATAATGCATATTATATCAAACATTTGTTTAATATTTTTATTTTTCAATGTAATTAATTTCATCTGTAATTCATCACAGTATGTTTTATACATTTAAAACATTATTTTGAGGACATTTCCAGAGGCTTCACGAGATTGCCAATCAAATTCATGCCAAATATATGTGAAAAGTCTTTGCCAAATACATGTGAAAATGCCTATGCATATGCCCCAGGTCCTCAATTTATCAAATTTAGGCACTATTGCATCCCTGCTGAAACAGAAGATTGAGTTCTCTCTAACATCCTTATCTCTCTGTTGGTTCTTTAAAATGATGGAATCTACTTATTCCTTTAATTAATAGCACAATTAATGTCCATTCTGATTTTTCATTTTTTGAGTAGATACTACATCTCTGTTCTTTTCCTTGGCTATCTACCTTCCCACTTCCTAATTTTTGCCATTCATACTTTTATGTTGACAATGTCAAACATAATAATATTTGCATTCTATTCTGAAAACAAAATGGAGTTCTGAAAATATAACTAGACCGCCAAATATTTATCTGTAGGTTGATCCTGAAAATGAAGATCAGTAAACAGTATTTACATTGCTTTGACCATGCAACATTTGACCACATATCTAACAGTGAATTATGATTGTATGTCCTTTTTGAGTAGCACTTTGGTTTCTATGATGGAATTTATAATTATCTTCTTATTTGCTTATTTTTGTTACTTGCTTTTGGCATCTTTAATTTTTTTCAAATTCTCTGGCATAGTGCTTACTCTAGTAAATACAATTCTCTCTTTTTAGATATTAAACTTTTTGTATGGATCCTTTATAGCTTTTATCTTATACATTCCATCTGTTGTTTTAATACAATCTCCAAGCTTATCTTTGAAGTTAAAAAAAGCTTTCATCCCATCCATTTTTAATTTTAAGTACATTTTCTTCTTCAATACTTAATTTTTCATAGGTTCTTATTTTATAAATTCAATATCTTTTCAAGTTTCTCTAAAGATATTTATTTGAAATTTGTTAAAAAATTCTCTTCCATGAGTAATGTGTTTCTTTCAGATGTTTTAAAAAATTTTAGTAACTCCTTGTCATGATGCAAAATTTCCACCAATGTTTGGTGATTCTAGATTGCCTAGATAAAATTGTCAAGACTGATGTCCACACATCTGGCCAGAGTTTGTTCAATGGGCAAGCTTCATTCAAGGGAAGGATGAATTGGATGGTTCCCTATAATTCTATAATGTCTCAACCCTTGAAAAAAGAGACTGTTTTTTTTTGGGGGGGGGAGTGTCGGTTGCCAATATCATTAGCAAAACTCCTCATATTTTTTTGTGTGTGTGGGTATTTTTTGGATTGCTGAATTCCAGTTAATATGCATGCAGTGGCGAAGTGGGCTGCATGGGTGGGGATTTGATTCTGTAAGTTGTCAAGTTTTCTCTCTTATTTCTTGCTCTCCAAATTAGCGAGCATTTCCAAATCTTGAATATTCTATAAGATTCAAGTTCCAGCTGCATCCCCTACAGGTGTGTGTGTGTGTGTGTGTGTGTGTGAGAGAGAGAGAGAGAGAGAGAGAGAGAGAGAGAGAGCGAGAGCCCATTCTTTGTTCTAAAGTCTTTCCTTGTATATAAAATCTGTTAAAAGGTCTTGTTGAGTGACCATTAAGTCACCATCACTGTTGTGTATTTTTCTTTCCTTCTCCTTTTATTTGTTGTGATAACAATGGTATCTGTGATAGATTGAAGAAGAATATCCACAATTTAAAGCCATAAATCCTGGGTTTCACAGTATAATAATAAAAATTGTATAGTGTTCATTATTTGAACCAAAGGTCTTTGGTATTACATATTAAAACAAAGTATTTTTATACACATTAATATGCATTAGTTTGTTCAGAAATGAAAGAAAAATGGTACAACACAGTGTGTATTTCATTTTGTTCTTCACTTTACCAAGGGTTGTTTACCATTTCAAAATGCCACTTATTTCTTGATTACCAAATAACAACCCAATTATATCAGTCTTCTCTTTGTGCTCTGGAGTTTTGGTGATTTTATATATATTTCCAAGTGTTGGACTTGATCACTTTTCTTCCAGCGAAGACAATTTGAGCATTTAAATATTCAAATACATATTATTTCATTATAGATTGCTCTCTTTTATTTTCTCCTTTGTATTGCAGCTAGGACATTATATTGATTTTGTTGAAATCAGGATCTGAGTAATTTACATTATTTATGACTTTCATTTCAGAATAGTAATGGGATAATAAAAATCTTTATTTAAAAAAATGGGTCTTTTGGTCTGAAAAGGTAGGAGATCAGTAATATAAATTATAGGATTTAATTTTTTTATGCTTTTCAGTCGTCATAAGGAAATTGAGAACAAACTTACAAATATTGAGGGGCTGGGGGAGAACCTTGAACAATGTTCTTTCCACTGATTCTTTCTAAATAAAAGCAGTGATTCAGAAATAAGTCCCTTGAAGTATTCCATATCCCTGCATGTGAGTGTAAATCAATGACATTCCATCTACATGTTCTCTAGTTGATGCATACTTGGATGTTCTCCAATAACAGTCAGCAACCTTTTCTGTAAAGGGCAGGGAGGAAATGTTTTAGGTTTTGAAGTCTAGACTATCTCTGTTGCAAATGGGTTAGCCTTGCTCATGTAGCATGAAAGCATCCATAGATAATAGTAAGTGAATAAACACGGGTGTGTTTCAATAAAACTTTATTTACAAATATAGATGACAGATTAGATTAGGCATACAGGTTGTTGTTTGTCAGACTCTGATTTTTGAGATTATCAATTCTTCCAGTGTTAGTAGCCTACCATCTGTAAATCCATTCCATAGCAAAACCACTTAAGCATCTTGGAATTTTTGTACACATTGGGCTGTTAAGCCATAGTAAAGATAGTTTTACTATTTTATGGTGGTTCCTTATTCCCTGTGATGATTGATAATATCAGCTTCATTTTACATGGAAGGAAAAACAGAACTGTTAATGTCTTGCCAGTGATGTTAAGACCCTTCACCAAACCTGAACCAAATAGGGATTCTTCCCTTAAGAAAGGATGTACAGAGACTAGAAGATACCTAGAATGTATTAACATAAAATAATTAAAAGTCAATGAAAAAAATAATTTATGGGTAATGATTGAAGTTATAATTAATAAGAGGAAAGAAAGTTTCTGGGGTCTCATGATTGATCACATATCTGAAGAATTACCATTAAGAAGAATTACAAGGTTTAATGGCAATTCCCTCACCCCCACCCCCAGATTCGAAAATTTAAGAAGAAAAGCTTTTAAAAAAGTTTTGTGGTTTGCACATGAGGAATATAAAAGTTTTAAGAATCAGTAGATATTACAAGGCAGCCTAAAATCTGAATAATTAACATTTCCAACTTTGAAAGATAAGGATCTGATGAGCATTGGTTTTGAGCTAACCTAGACAGATAACAGATTTGTCAATGACAAATGAAAATTTGTTATATGTTGAAATAACAAATTAATAATTTTCGATGCTGTTATTAGTGCAATTAATGCATGCCTAGGGTCAGACTGGGTAAAATCAAGATGTGGCAGTGTTGGATAGTTTAATACAATTCTCACAGAACACATTGTGTACCCCCTTTATTTCTTGCAGCACAAGTATAAACTCTACCCTTTGATATGTTATCTAATATTTAAAATATTCCATAAAGGATTCCCCCCTCCTCCCCATATCTCTCTGGGTGAATCAAGTTTAGAAATGTGGTTTTCTTAGAGCAGTGTTCTCAACTGGGGGTAATCCCCACCCCCATCCCAGGGGACATTTGCAATGTCTGGAGACATTTGTTTTTGCTTCTACCAATTGGATGATGCTGTTGGCATCTAGTTAGCAAAGGTCAGGGATGTGTCTATTTTTCTTATAATGTGCGTCACAGTCTCACACAATAAAGACTTATCTGACTCAAACTGTTAATGCTGAGGTTGAAAAACCCAAGCCTAGTATAAAATTTCAAAAATAGGTACTCTGGATTCTTTAAATCCATATTATCTAAATTGGGAAGGCAATGCTCACCAACACATCATTTCTTATATATTTTTTAATGGAGATATTTGAAAATGCATCATTTCTCCATATGTCTGGATCATAGTGAATTCTGTGGTTGTCCTTGTCTCTTTCCTGGTAATCATTCATTTGTTCATCAAACATTTAATGGGCACTTGATAGGAGACCTAGCTTGACTGTACAAAACTAAATAAGAGATGCTCTTAATCTAGATCACTACTAGGCTATCAAGGTGTTATGCTCTATGAATTTTTTTTTTTTTGGTACTAGGAATTGAACTCAGGGGCACTCAACCACTGTCTCTAAATAAAATACAAAATACAAAAATATTTTGTATTTTATTTAGAGACAGGGTCTCACTGAGTTGCTTAGCATCACGTGCTGTTGCTGAGGCTGGCTTTGAACCTGCAATCCTCCTGTGTCAGCCTCCCTAGCCGCTGAGATAACTGGCATGCATCACTGTGCCTTGTCCTCTATGACTTTTGTAATGTTTCTTTTCACAACAGCAGCTTTTTGGGCTTCATTAAAAGCAGAGACAAACTTTGTCACAAGATTTTTTTTTGGCATTGGCTTTATTGGCATTAGCAAGATGATGGAGCAAGACAGTTAATTTAGAAAATTTTCTATTTTCTTGCTTAAATATTCCATAGAACAAAACTGTTGAAAGACCATTGGTCATAACACAAATGGATGTAGTAAATGACTTTTATTGCTTTTAAAAATATAAATATCATTGCTACATTCTGAATATGTATACAAAATACATGCTGAAACAAATATTATTCCAACAATGTATTATCAGGAAAAATACTAATGAAATTAACATTAGAGTAAGTCCATGGCTATAGCATATTTGAATTTGTTTTTATTTTCAAGGACTCTTCTTTTCCCTTTATATTTTAGAAATTAGAATGTGGAGTTTAGGCTTAGTTTCCAAATGTGGATTTTAAAAATAAATGAAAAAATTTTCAGCATTCATTATTTTAAAATATTTTACCATTATTCTGTTGAAATCATTTTTGTTGTTTAAAACTAATTTTCTTCTTTGTGCTATTAAGTGAGAAAGCAAGAAAACACCTGTAAAGAGACCAATCTATTTTTACTGTGTAATGATCCCCCTAGTGGATATGAGAAGCAGCTGGCTTCGAGATTTGCATAAAGAAGCAGGTGATTGTGGGTGAGACTTTGCTACTTGCTTCTCACTTTGAGAAGTGTTTTACAAGATCAAGACTGTCTTTACTATTTTTAATAAAGGAACTCCCAGTGATTAAATTTCCTTTTTAGAAAGTCTTAATGAGGCAGAAAGTGGTAGAAGTGCATAATATTTAAAGTTAGAAAAAGATCCATATCTTAAATAAAAGTTGGTGAGATGCTTTTATAGTCTTCAGAACACTATTTAAAGAAAAAGGATATTAATTATTTTTTTCTTTTATTTAAATTGGCTGTTCAAATATAGTCACAATTTAACATGATGCTACGATCGATCTGACCTGAACTTAGAATCTGAATTTTTTAAACAAGAATAATAAGTGAAGAACATTTGTGATATAAAAATTAATTACTTATGATGTCAGGTCTGTTTAAGGATATAGTCTCAAAATAAGATGTTTTCCTTAAATACACAGATACACACACAAACACACACACACACACAATGCAACTTTGAAAATAAAGATTAATTTTGGTTGTCTAAAGTTATATGTAATATTAGGTCTGCAGGTTCCATATATGCAGCTGTTAAGAACATTGAAAATGGGATCAGGGTAATAGAGATAAATTCAATGTGAGGAGGGGAAAACTTAAAATACTGCTAGTTACAAAGCAATAGAGACCTTCTTCAAGTAATAATAATATTAATAATAAGCATATAATAAACCCAATGCCAATAGAACATTATATTGCTTGAATGAACAGTGTTATTACTTTCACTTCATTGTACAATACCTTGCTGGTTCATGGAACTGCTACTGTTCTGAGAGAGGTATTATTCAGAAAGAAAAGTTGTCTATTTATTTATAAAGTAGTCACACACTGGTGGAGGGAAATACTCTTATTAAGGAAGGTATATTTTGTACGCATAGTATATCTGAGTCATATTTGATAATTATTTGCTGATATGATAAAAGGCTGGGTGAAATATAAGATAATGGTATATATTCTCTTTGTGAGAATATGATTACTTAATTTGCTAATAAGCATCATGTGATTTTAAACTTACTATTATGTAAGTTTAAACTTACAATTTTACAAAGATACTTACAGAACACATAAGAGCTAACTTGTTGTCAGAATTAATGATATATTACATCATTCAGGTAATGAGAAGTTCTGTAAGTTTTGCTTGATTTATTGAAAGAAAAACCACATTTTTCAGCAATTAACATTCCTTGATGACAGTAACGATGATGCATGAATTGGACGAGGAGATAGGAGATGAAAAGAAAAAAAAAAGGATAGAAAATCTATAATTAACAAAAAAATAGGTAAACAATAATTAGTGGAAGTGAAATATGTTTCTGCAGAATAAAAATAGAACACAGTGAACAATGGCAGTCAGACAATGAGGTTGGATGCAGTTGCATCATGGAAATGGTAAGAGGCAAAAGATAATGGAATACAACTTATATAGAGAAACAGTGAAAATTGTACAAGAGCCCTTTTAAAAAGGCCTTTTCCTCATGCACATCTTATTTAATTCTTCCCGTTCATTAGCATGTTTTCTTGACTATTTCTAATTTGCAGGATGCCTGAGGAAAATAAACACGTGTCTTGCTTTTAAGACTTTATGTGTAGCTCTGCCACATATATATTTTCAAGGGACCTACATCCTGGATGGATTTACTGAAACGTTCACTTGGCTTTGCTTTTGAATGGGCTGCTGGTCAAAATTGATATTTAAATGTTACCATAGCGATGAGTAGTGGACACTGTCATCTTTCCCTTTTTAATTAAGGAACAGATGCAGGTAATGCTGATCTCTCAGTGACCCTCTTTAAGCTGGCATCAACACATTGATTGTTGTCAATTCTTTTCTCTCCCCTGCAATCTTAGCTTTGTCCTTTCTTCCGATCAAGGTCTTCATCCTCTTAGGTTAAAGATGCAGAAACTCCTTTAAAAGCCTTCCTTTGGGAGCTTTATCTTAGAAGGAATAAAGCATACTTCAACTTAATACCAATACAACACTGGCACATTTTTTTTTTCATCAAGAAGCCAGCCTTCCTCCCCTTAAAATTAAAATTCGGTTCTGTGTAAATGGCAGTTGGTTTGGATTCTGTGTAGCCTAAAATGATCATAAATATCTTTACTTAACATTCTTTTGAAGAAGACAAATGTTCTTTCATGTTTAGTGCATTGATGGACAAGATATATTTGGAAGGTTTAAATAAGTGTTATTAAGTCAGTTATTCTTCCTTGGCCTATAATTTTCTAAAATGAAGTAATAACATAAGGAATATTAATTAGCTACTACCTGCATGGCACAAGCAAGAGAGAAGCTGATGCTCCCCAAAGTGCTCACCTTTGGGTTGGATATAAGGCAGAACTTGGTGACTATTTGTACTTACACAAAACTTACTCTGGGTGGGGGAAACAGAATATGGCTGGAGGGATTGGAGAAAGGAATTACTAGGTATGCAATAGAGTGCCAGAAGAATAGCATATAGGATAAAATGCTTGTCCTAATTTTTATTTGTTCTTCTTAGGCTTGTGAATTTTAACCCAGTACTTGGAGTATTTTTCTTTCTTCTCAATTTTGTGGCAATTTTGGCTCATTTGATTTCCATATCAGATTTTACTGATGTTGGAGATGAGCTAATCAAATCCATCATATCTTTGAAAATATTTTTAATTTATTTTATTCTAATTAAATAACACGGGTTCATTGTGTTTTAAAATGTCTTGATGATTTTAAACACTTCTTTATGTCTTTATTTTCTTTAGCAAATATATTTTGCATGAATTATTTCACATTTGATCTAGATACACTGTGTACTTCTGAATATTTCCCAATAAATTTAAGGATCTGTAAGTATCCAGAATCCCACTTGTTAATCCAAGATCCCCAATGTTTTTAAATGGTGTCCTAATGAGATTACTTCTCTTGTTTTTAAATTATCTTCATTGAAGTATGCTTTACAATTAATTTCACCTATTTAAAGGATCCAATTCAATAAGTTTTGATAGACATCTATAGCCATAACATCATCATATATACATATAATCATATTTACATCTTCCCCAAATTTGCTCATGCCCCTTTGTGATCGGTCCCACTGTTTGCCTCTGGCCCCAGGTAACCACTGATCTATTTTCTCAAGACGATTTTGCCTTTCTAGAATTTCCTATCAGTGAACTCATGTAGAATGTACTCTTTGTGTCTGGCTTCTTTTACCTGGAAGAATTACTTTGAGATTCATTCTGTTAGTTTGTATCAATAGCTAATCCCGCATTGATATAAGGTGGATTTCATTGAGTAAATATGTCATATTTTATTTATCCATTTACCTTCTGATGACCATTTTGGTTATTTTCATTTTTTAACTCTTCTGAAGAAAAATGCTGTCATCATCACATTAAAGTTTTTGGACGTATGTTTCATTTTTTTTGGACAATTATAGAATGCTGATTCATATTGCTGGTGTGGGTTTAATTTAATAAGGAATTGCCAAGTAGAGTTCCAAAGGAGAGGCGATATTCGGCATCACTTCCCATAGGATATGAGAGTTTCATTGCTTCACATCCTCACCAACAGTTGGCATTTTTGTTCTTTTAACTTTTAGCAATTTTAATGTGTATATAGTAATATCTCATTTTGTTTTAAATTTGTATTCTAGTGACTAGTGATATTGGTTGTTTTTTGTGTGCTCCTTGGCTATTCATATATATTTTTTGGTGAAAAGTCTGTTCAAATGATGTGTCCATTTTATTAGATTGCTTAGTTATTGAGCCATAATTGGCTTGGTTGTTTTTCTAGAGATAAACTCTTTGTTAGCTGAATGAATTGCAAATATATTCTCCCATTCTTTGACTTACCTTTTCATCTTTAGCATTGTGTTTTGAAATGCGAATAATTGTTTTTATAAGATTCAAGTTACCATTTTTTTCTTTTATAAAAATGTGTGATATTTATGTCAAATGAGAAGTCTTTAGTTATACCCAGGTCAAGGGTTTGCTATTGTGGTTTCTTTAACACTTTTTAAGCTTAAGAAGTAAGATGACCTTATCTCTTATTAAGAGTAGATATTCTCAAGTATTAGGGAAAAAGAATAAAGCACAATTTCCTAATGTGTAAAAAAAATGGGGGAGGATCTTGAATTGTTTATGATACTCTGATTTCTTGCTATACTTTTTGTTTCTGAGAAATACAAATGCCTTCTCTACTAGAAAGTTCCTTTTAGTTCATGTACTCTGAAAATAGTAATATTAAATGTCTGGGTCACTATCATGAAGAATTTTCTTGGAGTTGAGAAGACATTTCACATTCTTTATGTGCAAATTGAAGTATAACAGTATAATTTACATATATTACATACATATATATCACATATGTGTGTGTGCATATATGTGCATGTGTGTATGTATATATTATGCTGTTGTATATTTAACAAAATTTTTAAGTTACTATTATTGGTTTACAGATTTGGCATACATAGGTCCATATAAGTGTTCTGGAAAGTAGAGTGGATTTAAATCATACACTTGTTTCTTATTCAACAAAAAGACTTAGATGAAATACTTGTAGTATAATTCCTAAACAACTATGCTTCAGGCGTACATTCATTTTTGACGTTGCAGATGAGGTAAGATAGAAACATTGGAATGAATTCATCAGCCACCAGCAATATAGCTGACATTATCATAGGAAGAAAATCATGACTGCCTTAATTCTTCAGTGAGTGATGCAGACTCCATCTCTTTTTCTTAGTAGAAGTATTTCCACCTTGAGACTTAGAGACCATTCCAAAGTGATGATCTGAATAATTCAAAATTATATTCCAAACCTGGCAGGAGTATATGCTGCTTGAGTGAAACAATAACAGTCTGTGGCTTTATTTACTGACGATCAAGTCCTGGTTGTGTAACTGCCCTGGAATAAAGTATTTGAACACAATCCAACTGTTGTATTGGGACACATTATTGTCTGGCACATAGGCCAGTGTTCTGACTAAATCTCACCTCATCTACAAAGAACCCCTATGTTGGAGACATTTCTGAAAAAGTTTTCCTAATGCCGGTGCCAGAGATGGCCCACATGGCTCCTTATTGGCTTGTGTTGATGGCATATCAAAATGGTGGATGTCACACATTCTCAATAGCAAGCTAATCTTGTTTGCTTTGAAACTGTATTGAAAGTAGTGACAATGATGCCACTAAGAACTCTTTATAGGTCCTAGATACTATAACTTTTTTGAAATTTTCTTCAAACACCATTTTAAAGAGAAATATTCAGAAGTGACTTAAATTAAATCTGGATAGCACCAGGTTTATACTATCATCTATAAGTGTGTGTTGATTTCCCAGCAATTATCTCTGCATTATAAAAATATCCACTTTGATGGGCAGTTATCTTTTTGGCCTTTGGATCAAATAAAGCCTGTAGGTGTGTTTCTTACCACTTAAGATAAACAGTTGAACCTCACAGAAGTCATTTTAATATAGAATTTGTGAACTGATTTATTGGATTTATTGTAACAACCTTTTTTAATTCCAGTGTTTCTCAACATGTAAGTCTTTATTCCATTATTAAATATGTTTAATGAACTTTCCTGTATGTATATTCACAATATGCCAATCAATAACATAGGTAGAATTTTATGTACTCTTTGTATCAGGAAACATGTGAACTTATTAAATTTTTAAAATAGAAAGATTCAAAACTTGGTTCCAAAATAAAGACTCAAAACATCTCATACCTTCTTCCTGGTTTGTTGCAGAAAAACAATACTTGAACAGTTTCATGCCTCCCAGCTTTGAGCCTCCAAGACTTTCCTTAACAATTTTGTCTCTTCAGAAGCCACATATGCTGGCCAGGAAGGAAAACATTGGCATTGTTTTGCAGGAAGAAGCTTGTATTAATGAGCCACTCTCAGCTCATATCTCCACTACATTTTTCATGTACATCTTTACCTTTTATTCCTGAAATATAACTCAAATCATTAGAGCCAATGATCTTTGATACAGTTGTCATGTTCATTTGATGTTGTTATATCAAGTTCCATATACATTTTTTCATAGGTAGATACTTTTACAATGCCTTTATACTTTATTCTTTTCAGTTTGAGGGACAAATGAAGAAAATAATATTTAAAAAATTAAGACCAAAGATATTTGACTTCCTGAAAGCCAAGAAGACTGAATAATTTACAAAATATAAAGCAAAGATTTTACCATTTCTCAAACTAAAAATGGCTGCTCAGATAGCATCAACAATTTACTCATAATGCTTCTTAATTTATGCCTTGTATATGAACCTCTTGTACAACTTCTGACAATTAGAGGCATACTTTAATTTGCTTTGCAATTTGAACTTTGCAATAACAGTATGTAGCCATTATGGATTCTCAGAGAGCCTCTTGGTGGGTTCAACCGGAGATTGTCCTCCCCTTTCACATCCTCACCCCTCCTGTGTCAGCGAGTCCTATTAGTCAGGGATTTCATTTTACCACCTCAAAACTGCTAAGGCAACCTTGTCATTGTAATTTTCACGCCCTTTCTTTTTCTTTGTTCTATATGTCAGTGAAATCTTATCTCCACAGTCTTCTGTCATAGGTTAATAGCTTGGAACAAAGTTCAATTAGAGTCTCTAACATAATAAAACAAAACACACAGATGAAAAAATTAGTAGCCATTGCCCTGTACTTTATTTAAGCACCATTTTTTGAAACTTGCCCATTAGTGTTACTGAATTAGAGGATAAGATAGAAATTGTCAAACATGTGCCCACATAGATTTGGGAGATGTTAATGCAACCGTGTTGTTCTAGAAGATGTTCCAGTGACATTGTGGTGACCCATGAAGTTTCTAGCATAGATTTTGTTCTCTTGATGCTGTTATTTAAACCTATCGTTAAGTCCAAAGAAACTTAGTGTGTGGAAATTTAACAACTGAATATTATCTTAACATTTTTTAGCTTTTTGCAAAGAACTGTTGGTAGGTTTCCATCTATTGCATTTATTCAATTAAAATCACCTTTGCTAATATGTTAATGCCATGGGTCATTGCCTGTATTTTATCTATTCATACTGCTGTCTGCTCAAGGTCACTGGAAATTATGTGGAAGAGAAATTTTCCAAAGAAACAAATGGCGTTAGTGCAAATTTATTAGCTGGGTTATTTTAAAAGAAATATATTGACACCATTGAACGTTATCAACAATCCCACTCCCATCACTTCCTCCTCCTCTACTCAATGAGCTGTTAAAAGACACAATTTGTTGTACTATGTAGTTAACAAGAAATAAATAACATGCAGCAGGTGCTACCCAGGAAGGCACTGAGTGTTATTGTACTAACTGTGCCTGACTAATTCTAGCCAAAACAACAATTCTGTATTCAGTAAAGGAAAGAACAGATCATTTAATGGAGATTTGGATCCTAGTTCTTTGTAATGCCAGGGTTATACTTGGAAATCAGAACCAAGTGAAAGAGATAGTTAGAGGAAATGCTCTGATGCATAGGTTTACATTTAGCTCATGAGAATCACATTCAATGGAAGACAACCATAGGCAGATGATTTAAAATACTTTAAAATATTTGCTGTTGATCTACCATCCGTATCATATTTATTTTAGATTAATATTAAAAGTAACTTGCATCCCCTGAGCAAATCATACCAACTTGTTCTAAAGGAAGGTGAGAGGCCCATAAAAGTGCTGAAGAACAAAGCTGGTAATAACATTTTGCCATTGATAATAGGCAGAGGCTACAGTCAACATGGATTTTGAATGAGATTGGTGCTATTGCTGAGCTGATGTATACTATTTTGATCTTTTGCTCCCCCCCCCAGTAATTACTAATTGAGCACTTACTAGATGTCAGTAACTGCAGAGAGACCAAAGATAAGTGAAATGACATTTTGCTGTTTTGGTGACTGTTCTACTAGGAGGAGTAGCCATACATTAAGTTAGAAAAGGTAATTATAGATTGACATGAGTGTTAGTTATGAAGTAATTGAAGAGGATATAATCACTTATCTAAAGCTTTCCTTTGAACTAAAGGATAAGAAAAGGTCAGTGTTAGGAATTTCAGAGCAAGATTTTCCTGGGTAAGGAAAAGAAAGTGAGGTGTTATAGAGGTAAGGAAGTATTGCCAAGAGCAAGGCATGGGAAGGAAGGTGGTATATACTGTGTGGAGCATGATTAATAGAAAGGTTAGTGTTTAGTCCTGCAATCACTCCTGAGATTAGACTTCTTGTCTGAGGCTCTGATGATTTCTAAAATTATTGGCTGCGACTTCTCAAGCTTGAGATTGGGAGTTTATGGATATCAGGCACTGGCCAAATAGAGAAGTCATGAACCATGTTGAAACATACCCAGTGGACAAGAAAGCTGTGCTTCAATGGAGGGTATGTAGAAGCCCTCTCATGCGATTTGGAGCACCCAGATTCATAGCTAATTGAAAACCTCTTCTGGTAAGGGTAAAGTTCCTACTTGTTAATATCCATGGTCTGTATGAGTTCAGAAGCTGCTAGAACACCTCTTCGGGTGAGGCATGCAACAGAGTCTGGAGAAAGTGAGAGCTGAGATTTTAAGACAAATCTTCATACATTTTTAGGAAGCAAAGTTACCCAATTAAAGGAAATTTTGCATTTGTTCTCACATTTCTGGATTTGTTTGAGGTCCAAGAAAAATGTTTAGTTGATCAAGGCAGTGGCAACATTGAAATGCTGTTTTATAAATTTTGTGACCATTTCTCATAGCCTTTCTCTACCAGTAAATCATATAATTTATAGGCAAGGCCTATGGGAAGTAAGTAAATTCAGTTAAAGGGTCAAATTGATACCAGTATCCCAAGCTATTGACTGTGTGTGTGTGTGTGTGTGTGTGTGTGTGTGTATGTGTGTATGTGTGTGTGAGATTTTGCTAACTTGTGTCCTAAATTAAATATTTCCAAAGCACTATTACCTATGCAAAATTATAAGACTGAAAATAGAAGACTGCCATTCAAAACTCCATGAGCAGGAGATTTGTAATAGAGGATCCATGCTGAAATACCTTAGTATATCTGTTTATAGACCAAAGTCTTTAATAAGGAAGTGAGCATTTACAATGATTTTATTAGTAATAAAGTGATCATGATGACTTATAAAAGTCACTGACCACTGCCTACTTCCTACAATGATCACAACACTGGTGACTAAAATTGGTGAGAAAAAGGAAAATAATGATAAATTGGCAAGAGCTGGAAACTATGGAGGGAACTGGGTATGATATGGAATATTATAGATTCTCAGAACTTCTCAAAACTCTAAATTCTTGTAGCTGCTATGAAGAGAAAAATGACAGAATGATTCAGGGAAATGCACATATATTAAAATGTAAAGAACAATATACGGGAGATCGGTTAGGATGAAGACTTACATTTTAATAAGGATGATGAGACATCATAGGATGAGTCTTCTGAGCAGTTTTCAGCAATGGAACTTGACACCTTATTCCAAAATATATACCAAATGAGAATGTGAAAGTGATATATATCACAAAATAAACCATTTGTGTGCTAATCATATAAATGATAAAAAAGCTCTTTAATTCCTGACTTGTTTTATTGATAATTTAATTTTCCTAAAGACAATGATAGTGTTAGGATAACAAGATATTAACATGAAAAAGTATGAAGTTGACTCTTTCATTATATACAAAGGTTTCCTCTAAATGGAGGAAAGCATCAAATATAACAAGTAAAACACCAAGACTGTTGAAACAAAACAGCAATAAATCCTAATGACCTTGAATTAAGCAAAGATTTCCCTGGTACAAAAATAAAAGCACTGCAGCTAAATAATACATTGTACTTCCTCAAAAACTAAAAACTTAACGCCTTAAAGAACACTACCAAGAGAGTGAAAGCACAATCCATAGAATCAGAAAAATACCTGTAAATCACATAATGATGAGAGTCTAGAATACATAAAGAACTCTTGCAACTTAACAAAAGGACAACCTGATTTTTAAAAAAAATGGACAAAGGACTTGTATAAGAATTTCTCCAAAGAAGATAAATAAATTAAAGTTTGCTCAATGTCATTAATCATTAAAGAAATACAAATTATAACCACAATGAGATCCTCCATGCTGCTAGGATGGTTGTAATAATTATAATAAAAATATAATTAAAAAGAACCAACAAGTAGACACAGTCACTAGGTCTAGAATTTAGACCTGTAAGAAAGGGCAGTAAGGATTAGGTAGGGCTTGAATTTGAATTGTTTCACTAAATAAAGTGAAAAAAAATTTTTTTTGTACCTGGGATTGAACCCAGCGGCACTTAACCACTGAGCCACATCCCCAACCCTTTTTTTATATTTTGTTTATAGACAGAGGAGTTGCTAAGTGCCTCACTAAGTTGCTGAGGCTGTCTTTGAACTTGTGATCCTCTTACCTCAGCCTCCTGAGCTGCTGGTATTACAGGAGTATGCCACCATGCCCAGCTGAAACTTTTTTGTAAATCAAAACAACAACAGCAACAACAAACCCAACAGGAAACAACAAGAATAACAAGTGTTGGTAAGGATGTGGAGAAATTAGAGCTCTCTTCTATGGTTGAAATGTAAAACAGTATTGCCACTGTAGAAAATAGTTTGGCAATTTCTCAAAAAGTGAAACACAAAATTACTTTATGGGATAGAACCCTACCTGTAGATATAGCCATAAGAGAAATGAACGCAATCAAAAAGTTGCTCACAACTATTTATAAGCTTATTAATTAAAACAGCTAAAAGGTGGAAATAATTCCTTTGTCCATCAATGAACAAATAGATAAAATGGGCGACATGCAAACAGCAGTGCTCTTTAGCCATAAAAAGGAAGGGCTTGTTGATACATCCCACAACATGACCCAATCCTGAAGACAGTATGCTAAGTGAAATAAGCCAGTCCTAAAAGGACAAATATCCTTGGGCTGGGGATGTAGCTCAGTTGGTAGAGTGCTTGCCTCCCATGCTCAAGGTCCTTGGTTCAATCAATCCCCAGCACTGCAAAAAAAATTAAATAAATAAATAAATAAATAAAAGGACAAATATCCTATGAGTCCCTTTACGTGAGTTTCCTAGCACAATCAAATTTATAGAAACAGAAAATAGAATGGTGGTTGCCAGAGGCTGAGGAGAAGAAAGAGTGAGGAGTGAGTGTGTAATGGTCACAGGTAGGGCCTGATGAAACTGTTTTGGAACAAGATAGGGTTGTGGCTTTAGAACATTGTGAATGTGCTCAATGCCACAGAACTGTACATGTTAAAATTTTGTTATATGTATTCCACCACAATAAAAATAAAAGGATAACAGAAATAATGAGCAGAATTGATCTCTAAGGAAGAATGATGAGTTTGGATATGAGGTTGGTTAAGGGTAATCTTGGGATACAGTATGAGATCCTAAGAGGAGGGACTCATTTCTTCCTATTAAGGAATTAGTTGCTTTTTTAAGAAGTCATTTTCAATAGTACAGTTCTAATGCAGAACAGAAGGCGCATCGAGAATCACCTGTGGGCCAAGAAAGAATCCAGACTGTGTTCAAGTTCAAGGGAAAAAAAAATCACCATAGTAAGGCAGAGGCACACAGATCACAAAACTCCCTCAGACTTGAGTGGGACAAGAGAAGAAGAGATCAAGCAACTACTGTGGGAGATAATCTGAGGTGAACAGAGTTAAAGATGAATACTTCAATTTTTTTTTCAGTTGTAACATCCATCAGTTGATAATTCTTTTCCCTTTCTCCTCCTTTTGGGAGCCAATTTTTCTTTGGATAAATAATAAATGATCTCTTTTCCTCCCCCCTCAACACACACACACACACACACACACACACACACACACACACAGGATCATGCTGGGATGTTAAGGAAGTAAAAGAGGACTGGGATTGCACAGGCTTTGCCTTGGAGACAGTCACTTGTCATGCACAAATGCAGGGTTTGCTTCCCAGGATTGGAGGGGGGGGGGAGGTGACATCATTTTGAAGAGAAGGACCCACTTGCATACTAGGGATCAACTGGGAGACCAGAAACAGTTCAGTTCATATATGAATGCATGCTACATGACAGTGGTGGCATTAAAAGCCAGTAGGGAAAGTCTGGGCTCTTCAGTGCATGGTGTTATCCATATGGAAAAAAGTAAAATTAGATCCTAGTGACAGAATAAATTCCAGGTGGCTCAAAAACCTTAAAGTGAAAAGCAAGACTTTCAAAATCCTACTGTCAAAAATAGAAGTATTTTTATGACCTTAGGTTAAGATTTTATAAAGGAAAAGATTAGTAAATTTGACATCATTAAAATTATCTTTTCTATACATCAAATGGTACCACTAAAGAAACAGGACATCAAGACCCTGAGACAAGAGAGATATTGGAACAGACACCAAAGAATATGCATTTAGAACTTAATTTTGTAGTAGTAAAGGGAAAAACTAATAGTGAAATGGCCAGGGGAAATAAACAGACTTCACGGAAGAAACATATAGAGTTCCTATGCAGTGACACACAAGTGCTCTCATTAAGACAAAAACTTGAATTGAAATGAATATCTGACAATACCAAATGCTGATGAGGACAATTTTAGTGGCATTTGAAACTGTTCAGCAACTTCAAAGAGCAGTTTGGTAATATCTAGGAGTTAAAGATGAATGTGCCAATAGGACCAGTATTTTAACTGCTATGATTGGTGTACGACTTTCTATTCTGGGCTTATTCAGTGAGGGAAGAAAATGAACAACCAAAATAGTTTCAACAGACAAAAAATAAATTGTGGGGTTTATTTGTAAATCAGTTAAAATGAAAAACTGCTTTAAGATGAAGGACCCATTCTCCCTGTTAGGGAATGAGTTCCTTTTTAAGAAGCTATTTTCAATAGTATATATTGTAATGCAAAATAGAAGAAGCATGGAGATCACCTGTGGGCCAAGAAAGAATCCAGTCTGTGTTCAAGTTCAAGGAAGGGAGGGGGGACATGTAAGACATGTCAGTATAAATAAATATTAAAATAGTATATTGACTTGATATAATAAATCTTTTTCAGACAGAATGAAATGTTGCTTAGAAAGTATTGATCATAGGTCATAGAATAGATTGGATAGTCCTGACAAAAATGTATTGATTAATGGATTGGGTAGGACATATCAATGAGCATTTTTGATGATTGATATGCTGTCCCAAAGTTCAATGGCTTAAAATTGTCGCCATTCTATTGAGTTTGAGACTTTGTGGCTTGGCCCAGATGGCTGAGAGATTGTGTGGCTTATGGGGACCTCTTACCACACAGTCTCACACCTTTGAGTCGATGAGTGTAGGCTTCATCACGTGATCATCTATGGATTCTCAAGGCCAGAAAGAAAGGACAAGTCCCAGAGCACAAGTCCTTTATGTGAACATTGCTAATACTCATTGGTTTAAAGCAATGAACATGTCCAGAACAAGATTTGGGGATGGAAAAGAGGTGCCACCTCTTAATGAAGCTGTCAAGGCATCAAGCAAAGCTGTATTTAAAACAGGTAGGGAAAAAAAATTGTGGAAATTTTTGTGATATATTGCATGTGTCTTTGTTCTATGGAGCTTTTATATAGTTACTGAGATGTAGCTCCTTACTTTAGGCCTAGCTGAAGATACAGCTTTTGGTAGAATGGCTTTACCCTGATTTTAGTACCCAAGACTTAGGTCCTGACAGTTTCTTCTAGTAGAAGAGAGTGCAGACTTCCCAGTTGGAGTTTTCTGTATTCTGTGGGATTTCCTGGTGAAGCAGCCCACTTCAGGCATTGCACTATGGTTCAACCTATCAATAGACATTGCTTACCAAAACTGGATTAGGAAAAAAAAAAAAATATATATATATATATATATATATATATATATATATTCTGCTTCCCAATAATGTAGAGGCCATGTTTATAGTGAAAGATTTCCCATTTGTGAGTTTTGTACACTAGATCCAGTAAAATCTGAAAATAAAACAAAATAACAATATTCGTTCTAGGCCTGGGAAGCTAATCCTTTTTGGGGATTTACTTTTTTTCTTGTAGAATACAGTAGAGGAAAAAAAAAGTGAATCAGAGAAGTTCAGCCACAGTCATTTTCTTGTATCTGGAGTATTTCCCTGGAAGTAGGGCTGAGGTGAAAGCCCATGTTCTTGAGGTCAACTGGGCCTCCATTCTTCTTTGGCTCTAACATTTGAGGTGGACTTTGGCTGAAAGTATTTAGGAGTACTTGGCAGTAACCAGCTGGTATAACTTCTAGGATAAAAGTTATTGGGGACTGGGGCATCAAGGAAGAGAATGAACAAGAAAGAGAGTTTGGAAAACTTTAATAGTTACTGTCTATTGGGAACTGAGGTATTCATCCTGAATGTTGTCTTCTTTGTGTTTTAATCGTTAAATGACTGCATTTTATTTTAGAAATCAGGGAAAGAGAAATTTTCTCAGAGCCCAGATATAAATCCAGGTCAAAGACCATACATTATTCCCATTTAGAACCCATTCCTGTTTTAAACCTTCATAGATGTCACTCCCTAAATGCCTATGGAATACGTTTTATAATTATAAGGACCTCCTTTCAGCTTACTGTTAGAAAGGATTTTCTGGGATCTAAGAGGTTGATAAATGCAAAGCTTCATCTGTCTTTGGCAGGCTCCAGGCTGGATGAAGAACAGTACCTTGGGAGGTTAGCCTGATAGCAGAGATGAGGGAAGGCTTCCTGGGGGAACTCAAATGGAATAAATGAACAGCATTTCTGTAGATGAGAAGGAGCAGGAAGGTGGAAATGGAAGGAAAAGAAATGACAAGACCCCAAATGCCTTCACTTAATTAGGATTTTCAGATATCAAAGCTTGAAGGATCAGATGCTTTTAAAGGAAAAGATGATGTTTTCAATCTTAGCATGGTTTCCTGATATCTTCCAATTATTTCTGCCATTTGCCTCTATCTCATCTGATTATGGAGATGTTTTACTAAAATTTCTTATAAAGTATTATCCCCTCTTCACCTTACCCTCTTTTAATTCTGATTTTTGTTTTCTACATTTGGAAACTTTTCAAATCTCAAATCCTGCCATTAGCTTAAACAGAAGAAGACAATGGATGTGGTGTATAGTAATTTTGTTATGATACAGAATTAATTATATTTCCTTTATACAACCTTCTTTTTATTGTAGATCTGCCCTAATATGGGACTTGTGATATTTGAAAACACTGACACCTACTACATTCCTCTGAGAAGTGGAACATCTCTGAGAGATGGTGATCTCCTGTCAGGCCATGTCACAAAGCAAGTTTATTTTTTAAAGTGATGAACACACAACCAAACTTAAGAATATGCTTGGGTTGTTTTTCAAAAGTTGCTCTGAATGACAATTAGAAGAAGGGAAGTAAAGACAATAACAGCAGCAGACCTCTTGCCCACTGGAAGATTTTACAGGTGTTTCTACAAGGTGTCGACAGTTCTCTATCAGCTTTAAGCTTGAGACACACACCGAAAGCAATCTTGTGTATGAGGTATGCTTGCACATCCCTCCTCCAAGCCTCCTAAGTGCTCAGAGCTCTCCTTCAGATGTTTCAGTGTTATGTAATTTATTCTGTCTCTAAATGTCATTTCCCCACTCTCTTATGATTTGCTTTCAGATTGGATGCCTATAGTATATCCTCAATTATCCTGAAATGCTTATGGCACAAATATTGCTCTATCATACATTGATAGAATATTGGTAAAGTTAGCAAAAAATAATGAAACCGTGATCATAGTAAATATGCCTGTGTTTTGAACCTATTATTATAGGAGAGCATACTGTAATTTAAATATTTGGATTTGTCCAGTATTTTGATGTATTTTTTTATGGAGGGGACTCTGACCATGCAGTTATTTTCTGGTTATTAAAATCTTCTTAACAGGGAACAGTACCGGTATATAATTTTGCTGTCTCACTTGCTAGCATTATGTATGTCTCTTTGAGCTCTTAGGGTGATTGAGTCAGTGGTCTCTGACCAAATAGTAAAATAAAGCACTTTATAATTCCAAAGGTGTTCTTGTTGGACACATGGAAATGTAAATGCACATGAATTTATGCTTCTCTTTCCTTAGCCAACCACCCTTCCAAAGCGAGGCAAATTATTACTTTCACTGATTTTGAAATTAAGGATTTGGAAAGGGCACTTGTAAACTCTAGATATGCTGTTTTGAAAATCAAGATCGAAGTAAATGAAAAGAGGTAGGAACTACTTTAATAAAACTTTTAATAAAATACAGTTTATTAAATACATGGTAGTTTCCATTTTCTTGAGATTTCTAGGTACTTTAAATGTTATGATTCCATTAATCATTTAAAACATTTGGGCATCAAAATGTCTGTTTTGGAAATATCACTTCATTTTCTTAAGTTGTTCTAGCTGGTCTTATATATCAGCTCCTTTCACTGAAGGATAAAATACCTATATGCTAGTTTCCATTTCCAGTATAACACAGGTAGTGCAATAACTGAAAAAAGCCACTGGGACCACCTTATTACTCTTTAATTATACCATATACTTGTGAGGGGCCAACAGACCTTCCAGAAATGAAAAAGGCAAATGCAGTAGCTAAGAATTCCCATGATCAGAGTACATCTTTCATTTACTTTATTCAGGTCTCATCTTACAGAGTCCCTTATAGGAATCTCTGTGGCAATCTGGTGTTTGGACCAGAGAGGGAAGCACATAAGGTCTGGGCGTTGCACCAGTCTTTCTGCTCTTTGTCAGCTGCTGTTTGGTTATCACCTAGAGGGGACTTCTGTGCCTCAATTTCCCACATTTATCAAAGATGACAATGTAGCTCTGTAGTTCATTATAAGGATAATTTAAATTCAATTTTCCTACTTGGTTAAATTTCTTCGATATCTGAATATATGAAGGTACATATTGTACATTCACATATAAATTCCTAATATTCATACATAAATATAAAACCTAAAGCTTATTCTTTAGAATGGCAGGGCATTAAAATATTCATGCCAGGTTTTCCAATATATCAATTTGTGGGACTAGATTTGGCAAAGCTATCATTTGTAATGATGACTGTAATGCAGATGGATTTTAGTGACTGTATATAGAAACTGGGGGGAAGGGAGTGGCAATCGTTCTTTGTTTTTTAGGATGAAGCAGAAAAATCTGCTCTCATATATGGGGGATTTGTTAGAAGCAAGGGATAAAATAAGGAGTTACTAATCAGCTAGAAATTATATTTCTCTTATCTTCCTATTTTACTGATATTTTATCCTTTGAAAATGTATGGATATTTTTAACATAATAATATTACTGATTTTGGGGGTGAATACTAGTATTTATCATTTGCAACCAGGAGTATATTATTGGTGTTATCTAAATACTCCTTCACAAGTTTTCAGCAATTTTATTATAGGCATCTCAGGCATAAAAATTAATGGAAAAATACCTTGTTCCATTCTTAAATAAATTGGCAATAATTGTCAATCATGAGATACACACTTCCTATGTAGGGTGATTTAGAGGACTGTTGAAAAAGGCATTTCTATAAATCATAATTTTCTTCTTTAAAAATATGTCCCTAATTAAAAATTGTTGCCATAATGGACCACTGCTACCAAGAAGATTGTATAATGTTCCTCAAGAGTGTTGAGGTAGAAATGTGTGAGAACAACTGGCTTCATGATAAGATGATATCTTTTTTAACATGAGAATCTACAGACATTTAAAGTGGGAATATCAAATAATGAAATGGCAGGGATTAGAAGGCGGGCAGACAGGAGAAAAGACGGAAACGAGTCTTTTGTGTGTAATAGGCACATCTTCATTAATGTCACATCTCTGCATTATTCACTTAGAATTGAAGTCATCAGATTCATACTTTTGCAACTTTGCTCTCAAACTGCCCCTTTTGTTCAGCAAGTGGCATTTTATTATCTTTTCTTGATTCACCTGGTATGTGTGGAAAGGTTTGGTAGGTCAGTGTTTGTGGACACCTTAGTAGGCAAATTGTTGATTGTAGACTGCCCTTATATAAATGAAAAGGCTTTATTACGATATGTAAATGACAGTGATAGATAATTACTAAGACAGTCTAATTACAGGGAATAGGGTAAAGTCTGTCTTCCAAATGAATCCGTTTTCCCCTAAAATCTATGTTCGCTTTCAGAATGATGTTGAAAAATATGTAAGACCCATATGTTTTTGACTCAGTAGTTTGGTGTTTATAAATCTTTGATTGAAAAAGAAGAGAAAAGGCATATCTATATGCTTAGTATTCCTGAGATATAAAGGCAGAAAGTCTCATCCAATATTTGCAGCTTCTTGGGAATGCAAGTCCCTCCCCTGCTTTGTTGGCCCATCTCTGAGCTATCAGTAGAAACTCACTGTTGAAAGCGTGTTGAGTACCACAGAACCCTTTCTTCTTCATTGCACTAGAAACCCTAGTAGTTTAATCAGAATGAGAGGAAAATAAGAAATGCTTTTATCTTTACCTGTTGTTGATATAAACGAAGGGTGTGAATATTTAGAGCAGTCTTTATTTAAATTACCAATCCCTTTCAATGTTTTAAAAGGAAGTTTTCAATAGAAAAAAAATAAAGAATTTGCTTCTAGAAAAGAAGTTACTCACTTGTGCCAGGCATGAATCTACAGTAGTTAATCACATGCATGGTCTCAGGACATATAATCTGGGGTTATACTTCCCTTTGAAGTTTATTGTATTCCCAGTCCATGACATTCACAATTTCTTTTCATGTGTTTGCTCTCAGCTGAAATAAAAAAGCATGACATCTACAAGTTAAGCCATTTTACTGAAGAAGTATAAACTCATCCATGTAGACCTTTACACTTTAGTAACCAAGTAAATCTACTGGGCACTTGGAGACAGAACATCCTATTGATTTTACCCTGTACCTTTGAACAAACATGCAAGGTAAAGATAGGAACAAGAAGAGGGATAAGGATAAGTGACATTTATTGCTTTATATTAATCTTTTGAATATATATGAAAGGTGAGGGCTCATAATTAAAGCATATCATCTTTCTATGAAAATTTATTAATATGATTTTGTCTTCTCACACATTTCACTTTTAAATTATGATTATCATTTTAGGCATGTTTGAAATGATAATTATGATTAATTATTACTATTGATTATATGATAAAAAGTAATGCTAAACCAGTATATGGAGAGAGAGAGAAAGAAAGCTCATACACACTGGATATTCTTTAAACATGTGGTTATATTATAGCTCCCTGGGCATTGTCCAACATGTAAAAACATACTCAAAAGCTCTTGGTACTGGTTAATTAAGTGTGTATCTAGGTAATTAAAAAATGTCACTCTGATTTTCAAGAAAACATGCAATTGTTTGATATTTATGTTGAATGATCCTGGAACCCTGTCTTCAGTGCTTTCAGAAATTTTCTTGCACTATCACTTGTGACAAAAACAAAAATTAATTGAATGAATGAATATAACTTTCTAATCCTCAAATAGTTGACTGTGTGTTTGTATTTTGCAGTTGTATGTTCATTGAGTTTGGAGACTCTCCTCAACTTGAGTAGATCTGTACGTAGTGACTAATTATAGAGGGAAAAAGTGCATAACTGTTTTATTCAAAGTTTTGACTCGCCTGGGTCTTTCAGGCCCACCGTCTCCATAAGGAGAACTATAGTTATGAGAAATAAATACCTCTGTAACACATTTGGTTTTTTAGGTAAAATATTAGGATTTGAGAAATCATTTTGACATTTCTTCTGATTAACTTTGTTAATTTTTTAAACCATTCTTTTGCTAAAACATGACAGTTTGGCCCCTTCTTCTTGTCTTCCTCCCCTTTCCTGTCTTTCTCCTTCACTTTCTTCTTCTTTGCTTTCTAAATTCTATTATCCAGAGTATAAATTTAAGATGACTTTACAAGAAAGAAAATAGTTTTTCCATTATTGTGGCATTTTTTTACAAGCACTATAGGAATTTAGTATTGTGCCCTGAGTTGTTTCTATAATTATTTCTGAGAGGAAACAAATTCTGAGAGTCCACGTAGCCTGCAGTATATACTGATTATGCCCGACACTTCAGAGGTTTTCAATTATTTCCAACCAGGAGTTTCATAACTAAGAGTTTATTTTGACAGTGAAAAAAAAAAAGCTACAGCACTTTCCCTCCCTTAACAACTAAATGTGTTTGCCAATGCTTCCATTGGAAACATAGAAAGAAACAGGTAGAGCAATTTAAAAAGCATTTTGAATACGCTTGGCTTTCTTAACCACCCCAAAGAAAACTTTTGATTTGGCAAAACTAGTTAGATTTAAGAAATACTTTAAGAAGTATTTTACTACCAAGTAAAATATTTTTAGTGTAATTCAAATACTTTTTTTTAATAGCATACACTTGCTTATCTATGTGGACAACTTACAATGTTTATCTTACCCGAGGGAATTTTTTTTTTAGTGATTTAAGTGTGCTGAGTAAGCTTTTATTTGAGGAGGGTGTTACAGGGAGAACTATTTCCAGAATTAATTTCTTGCCCATTTTAAAGTTAATAGAAGGTTTATTTTTTTAATCAGTAATTTTTTTTTCCAAAATGAGAAATCTTCTATCCTTGTGACAATTTGAAGTCATTAATGAAACATCTCTCTAGATACCCCTGTATCCCATTTAGTTGCATAAGAGAAGAGTAGGTTGGAGTAAGTATGTGGGACTGGTTCAGCCCATAACCATTAACACATGTGAATATTATAGCCAAATAATTAACAAAATATAGTTATGTGAAAGTATGAAAGAAAATCCGTCCTTAACATATGATACTTGCAATAGCTTCTTGTGACTAAGAAGAGGATCTCTGAGGTCACTAGCTATTACCTCACACTACCTGCATCATAATTGTGTGGCCATCATAGGGTTTTTGTGGGAATTAATCAAGATAGTGTATCTGGAACACATGGAGCATTCGTGGGAGGAGCCACACACTTGGTTGTGTACTTGGAACATGGCCCAGAGGTGCCCAGTCAAGTGGAAGGGCTGGGGGGTGGGCAGGAAGCTGCACTGGTTTCTGGTCATGCATTGGCTCTCAGTCAATGCAGATGGAGGTGTCCTTTTTTGTGTTGGTTTGTTGGTTTTTAGATATATGTGACAGTAGGTATATTTTGACATATTATGCAGACATGGAGTGCAACCCATTCCAATTTTGGTTCCTTTTTGAGTGGGAGGTGTCCTTTTAATTTGAACAAAGCAGCCAGGTAGGATGGTTGTGGCTCCGTGTCAGCTGTTTCTCTGGTCCTAAATAAGAACACATACTCTCCTTTTTCAGGTGCTTTTTGTGGATTTGGAGTCAGCGTGTGTTCCACAAAATCATTATGATGGTGTGAGGTTAACGCTTCTTTCACAAGGTAGTTAGAGATAAATAGGGCAGAAATCCAAGTGATTATACAATTACTTAAAATCTCCTTTTGGCTTTATTGTTATTATATAGAGCTTATCAATCAGCAGAAAGATAACTATAGTTAAGATTTACATTTATAGTAATTAAAATAAAATGCATGGTGATATGATAGGGCTATTCATAACAGGATGATGGTAAAAAGGACAATTCATGCCTTTTGAGTTTCCATCAGAGTTATAGAGACTGAATGAGGAGGGCTTTTTAAAAATTAATGACAATAATTGATAACAACTACAACATTATTGTAACTGGTAGGATTCGTAGAGATGTAAGTTGTTGAAGTAGGCCATATTCATATTTTATTTTCTCTATTTTTCTGACATAATGGGTTCTGAAATTAAGTCTATTGATTAATATTATTAAGCTAAAGTTTATTTTAAAGAATGACATAAATAAGGGCCATAATTAAAGGACAATGAAGGAACAATATAAGGAATCAGGAGTCTTAGGTATATAAAAGATATACAAAATATGAATAAAATATATTTTATTTTTAAGGTAACACTACACGGACAAAAAGCCTAGACGCTCTTAATTCATTTGCTATTAGAATATAATATCAAAAACTGGGTATTTTTTAAATAATAGAAATGTATTCCTCACTTTGCTGGAGGATTGTAAGTCCAAGATGAAGGTGCAGGAAGGTTCAATGTCATCTGAGGGCTGCTCTCTGCTTTCCAGAAGGTACTTTGCTGCCCACTGCATACTGCAGAGGAGACTACTTAAGGACCACCAGAATTACACATGGCTCAGCCTCGGTTTCCAGACCTACCTTGCCCTTATTTCACATCAATAATTTGATTAGAAACAAACTGGACTACAAATTCCTTGTTTTGACCCATTCATGTTTATGTTTTCACTTTTATTCCTTCTTGCTCCCCCTATACCCTTTCCTCTAACCTCAACCAGAGGGAGGCTCCATTTCTCACCTTTCAACCCCAACACAATTAGCATGACACTTTTTAGAGGCTCAGTCAATAACCAGGAGAAGTTATACTCAGAATGCATTGCATAGTTCTGGGGTATTTGTATTTTTGAATTAAAAATGAAAAGAAGTACACTTATTTTTCTTATCTACTGCCCTATCACAGTGTGAACGATTAGAATTCTTTAATTGTATGTCTTTCCAGCACATTATGAGCTGCATTAAGATACCTACTGTGTGTACTATGCTGTATGATTGCTTGGTATAGTGCTTAGCAGCCAGCAAAGCAAATACTGTAGAATAAATGTTGTAGAAAGTGGGTACCCAGTACCTGTTTTAAGTCACATTCATATGATTATATACTTTTGGTCTATAATTTACAGCATAATATCTAAGGAAACACACACTATTTCTGTGTGTTATAGGATTCCTTTCTTTGCTCTATAGTGTTTTATATTATAGTGAAAAGACAAGAGAAGGCAGAAATTTTGTTACATAATTAGTTGAATGGACTTGAAAAATAGTTGTCTGCCATTTCATTAGGGAATGAATTTTTAGTGTTCGTAGCATTTGCAAATTTTATACTGTAAAGGAAATGGCCTTTTCAACATTTAAACAATTACACAAATTCAGTTCTTTAATATGATGAAGTAATGGAAAGAGGACCCCTCTTTTTAATGTTAGAACAGCTAAGCATATCTGAAATAACCAGCAAGTTTGTTGCCACTGTCATTAAATGTATGATTCAGACTTGATGAAATCAAATATGATGAGATAAAGTCCTAATAATTAGTATTTTAGAATAAGTGGGAGAAAAGACCTTATAAAGTATATTAAAAGTAAGATGATTACCTGTTGGAAATCTCAATAGCACAGATATTTCTGACCTGAATTAAAAAGAATAAATGAATCCAAAAAAAATAATAGGCAAACAGTTTCTATTCTTGCATTTCAGGTGAGATATCTACACTTTCCTTGTATTTTTCTTCTCATTAACTGTGGAAACCCATAGAAACAAGTCTCTATGCAGCTCCAAATGCCCCCATTCTGTTTAAGATGGTATTTCCAATAAGGGCACTGTTTCTTGCAAAGAATATTACATCTCACTAATTGTCCTACAAATCCCATTCTTAATTAAAATCAAAATCTTTATCGTATCAACTTTACTATATAGCTTGCAAATATGTGTTCGTTCTTGTTTGTTTGGAGGACGATGCTCTGGATACATCTTTTTTTTTTTTTTTCTTTTGAAAGGAGCAGCCCTGGTGAGAAAAATTTACAGCAATTGATTTTGTTTGTTTGTGGCTGTAGCCATAAAAACTCCCAAGCAAAACTAAATAGTGCTTGTGGGGCACTGGCATGATGGTTCATGGGCAAACAGTAAGTTTTATAATACTGATAATTCTAGACAATAATACAAGGTATAATAGTTCCAATTCCATCATTTGTCTCTGCTTTGTACTAAATTGTACTCTCCATCATCCATATGCTGGCTATAATGTGACATATTTAATTCTGCATTTAGTCTCTGCGTTGTTACACAAGCACAAAAATAGCAAATCAGCTTCTCAAATGCCTCGTACCAGCCCGATAACAACAACAACAACAACAACAACATTAAATACAAAATAAGTTTGAATAACAGTAATGGTGGGAAAATCTATCCCAGGGTTCATTCTTTATACAGGGAGTTGGCAAACCAGGAAGAATAGACTTTGTCATGTGCAAATATGGTGACCATAAATGGTGCTGAAGGCTTTTTCCATTGTCCTCTGAGTTTGCCATGAGAGAAAGCGGGTGAGAGAAAGAAAGACACGTTTGATAGAGTTGTGAAGAATGTTTGAATGGCTATTGGGTGTTGAGCATTGTCTTGCGGTGACCTCAATTCGGTACAGTAGAGACCCTTGTAAGCACTGTCTGAAGTCACAATACCACTATTCTCCTCCATTTAGTAAAAGGGATTAGTTAAAAGGGTGACGTTCCGTGCAGAGAGTTCCAAGTATTCCATGAAACAAAAGGCTCTGAAATGTTTTTGAAGTTATTTTTAATTGAGTTGAACTAATTTAATAAAGGTCCTACGGAGGAAAAAAAAATAAAGGAATGTGATTGTTTTATGATTCCTCACAGATGGAATGGACATTTATAGCATACTTTTCCTTTAGTGTTCCAGAGAACAGTAGCTCCATTTACAGCTACTGTTAGCAATTTAAAACTGCTCCAAAATGAAGTCTTTCAAGAAGTTGACAGCTTATAAATAAATCTGTCTGATAAAATTGAACATAAACTGCATCTGTGGTTAGTTTGCCAAAATTAATTCTACATTTAATTAGAGATAGCAGTCAAACATATTTAATAAAAAACAGTCTTGGAGAGTAAATCAAATGAAGTCAGATTTTAGCAGACGTTTTGCATTTTTTTTTTTTTTGCAAGGAGTGATGAAATGACCTCACCTCTCTGATTCCCAGTTATATGGCAGTGTGAGAGCTGTAGAGTTATGGGGAAGCCAGTGAGTTCACACTGTTTGGAAAGGTTCTTTGCTCAGCCTAGGGTAAAGATAAAAACGATCATTTTGTGACTTCTCTTGATTTCATCATTGAGTTTTACTTTGATGTCATATGTATTAAACTCAAAAGTAATAAGCTTCTTATTGCTGATAATAATACAGTTCAAGCTAAGGTAATTGTAAGCTACAATGGTGCAAATGTATGGAATTTTCCTTAAATTTTTAAATATTTCACTGGAAATCTCTGATTTTTTTTAAAATTAACTATTGCAATGAGATATATCAAAGTATTACACTAGCCCCAATGCCTTTCTTTCTCTATAAAAAATTTAAAAATCTGCTTTGCTTCTCAAATATTTGTGCTCACTCTGCATGGTTTAAGCATAGTATAAGCATGAGTTTAAGTGGTATAGCTGAGGAATACTAGGGAAGAATGAAAACACACTGATCAATCAGAATGCAGCAAACGATATTTTGAAACAAAAGTGACTTATAGTTCAAAGGACAAAGGAGGAGATTTTCAAACATTGGAGGTTTCAACACACAGTCCATAGTCCTGGGTGAAGTCTAGGTAAAGATAGCAGAAACCAACATTAGCAATAAAAGTTCTAATTATGGATAAAAACTTATGTGCCTACAAAAATGCATACAACAATTAAGTCAAATAAGCCAAGTTTTATTTTTGTCTGTTTTAGATGTGTGATGTTACTTTCTAGAAATGTGGGGAAATTGAAGAAATATTGTGTTATTATTATGGGAGATAACATTGCTGTGCCTAGTCAACATCAAATTTGGATTCAACAATAGACATTTATTTATTGATCTCCTCTATGGACTTAGCAGTGCAATAAGAGATAATGAATGTACACTGAATATTCTTGCCAAGTGTCCCTATGTTCTGGTTTCATGTAATTATTGACAACACTTCTAACTAAAATATTCAAAGGAATTTTTTAAAAAATTCTTCAAGTACCATTTGAATATTTTGTTCTTTTAGAAAAGTGTTTTTATTTTACATTAATTTGCTTTCCCATTAACTTCTTCAAAATTTTACTAGAAGTTTTTGGAAGAATAGGAAATAAGTGCAGTGCACATTAATTCCTGAAGTTAAAACAATATATTAGTGTTTCCAGGTATGCTCCATGAGCTTACATGGATTATACTCTGGGGACAAAAAGTAGTAGTAAATGAATTCAACACAGAAATTTTATCTACTAACTAGCAGATAATTTATCATGGAATAATTATGCTATTTTAAAGCTCATAGGTGGACTTAAATGCTAATGTGTTATAGTTGTTTTAATAATTTATTAAAATACAGGTCAACTATATGCTATAACTAAAATAAAGTTATTTAAAACTCCTGTATCTCAAAAAGAATAACTGACCGGTTCAAGTATTCTCTAACATATAATTCATCAACAACATGTCCTAGTAGACTGATCAATCTCCTTAAAATAAGTGTGTGTATACATATATATACGTATATATGTGTATATATATATATATATATATATCACATAATATAAACACACATACATACACACATATCCCAAGAAAATAATGATTTTGATAAATGGTTTCAAATTAGAAGTAGAATACTTGTGCTTCAGTGCCATTGCAAATTTAGAAAAGTATTAATGAACTTTCGGGATAAACAAATGACTCTCTCTCATTTTAATAAAAATAAATAAAATAATAAAAAATCCTCTTTAATTTAGGAAATATGTATAGTGTTTCTTATTCTAAATGTCATATATTTTTTAGACCTTTGGAAAATGAACTTTTTAAACTTTTTAACAACTTTGTTATAAATTAGAAAATGAGCATCTTCAGCAATTTGAGTTAACCATAACTTGGTTCCCTGTGGTCTTGGCAGAAAAGCCCTTTTAGCAGTTGAGTTTATCTAGGCAAGTTACTTAATCTGGCTGGATCAGATTACTTTGTATTTAAAATAAAAATATTGACTAAATAAATTCTAAAGAGGATTCTTGGTCTCTGATTCCATGATTAGAGCATCTCTACCTATCCTACCTGTTCTTACTTTAAAAAAAAAGCCATTTGCAGGGTGCTGTGGCATATGCCTGAGGCTGAAGCAAGCAAGGTAGGATAGGATCAGAAGTTTGAGGCCAAACTTGGGCAACTTAGTGGGATTTTGTGGCAAAATAAGAAATAAACAGGCCTGGAGATGTAGCTCAGTGGTAGAGTGTCCCTGGGTTTCATCCCAAGTACAACAAAACATCTGGAAACAAACACAAAACAAATGTCATTTATACTCATGGTTTGGATGACTTCATGAGGAGACATTGAACAGGACAAAAACTAATGGGGAAGGGAGACACAATTTGCATCAGGGCACAGTTGAAGATCTGTTGTATCATTAGATGGAAACAATGATAAAAAGAGAAATAGGGAAGTTGAGGCCCCCAGGACATTATTACAGAGGAACTGGATCATAATAAAATATTTCTATTTAAGAGATTCTATCCGGGGAATAAAACTTGTCATCCTTTCATTGGTAGGTAAGTTAAGAAATGCAGAATAAAGTGCATATAGTATGTACAGCCAAGGTATATATTCTAGACAGGCTAAGTAAAGCTTTGTAGCAAAGTCTTTTAGTTCCTTGAAATCAGTGCATGGAATGTGTGAGTTTCGGATTTTGTGGGGAGCACAAAGATGCTCTCAAGCCTGGATGCTTCCCCATGCTTGAGCTTCTCTCCAGCTGTCAGAGTGTATAGCAGCGTTCTCCTGAGTGGACTCCTTGCCTCCTGTCTCTTGTTACAGATCCATTTATCTCATTGATGATGCCAGTTATCTTTTAAGAACTCACATCTGTTATGTCCTCCTGCTGATTGAAAGCTTTTAATGACGTCCAATTGCCTACAATATAAAGTCTAAACACCTGAGCCAAGCAAACAAGACACTTCTCTCTCTTACCCCCACAGAGCCTTCTAGCCTCCACTCCTGCAGTCACTTAGCCTTGCTCAGGAAGTGCACCCATCCATTCACAAACTTGGTAACTATGGTTCAGATTCAAAGCCAAAACAAACATCACCTCTTTCACTGAGGTTTCCCTTCTCAAGCATCTCCCTTTTCTTTGTAAAAACTGTATTAGCAGCCTACTACATTGAGTTGTGACTCTCTCCCCACCATCCATAGCTGATGTGTCTCTAAGACTCCTTTTAAAAATATTTTTGCTTGTTTTAATATCTACCATCAAGCACAGTATATATATATGTGTGTGTGTGTGTGTGTGTGTGTACATATATATGTGTGTGTATGTATGGGTGTGTATATGTACCCACATGTATATAAATAACAAAATAAAGGTTAACTTTGTAAGAGTCAAGTGCAACTGATAAAATATGAGTTTTATTTTGCTGTCATATTTGATGGAAGTAACTTCATCTATGTACACAATAAATGAAAAGTTGTGCCTTTTCTAAATTCTAATAATATGTCTATGCATTGTGACTCATTATAAATATAAATTATAGTTCTCTATGGTTTTCGATATTATTTAAATATTTCCTAATTATTGTTAAGATTTTTCAAAGCTTATGTATTTAATGTAACATTCAGAATTGCTATAGATATGTTGTTAAGACTTTTAAATTGCCATTTTGAAGCCAAAACTGAGACTTCAGTCTTAGCTTCATATATATATATATATATATATATATATATATATGTGTGTGTGTGTGTGTGTGTGTGTCTGTATGCGTGTATATATATATGTGTGTATATATTTATATGTGAAAAATACCTTTCAAAGAGAAGTAGCACCTTATATAAATTAGTAATTTCTTTTAATTGCCTCAAATGTTTCAGTCTCATGAGGGTTTTTGAAGTTGTGTGCAGCTTTGATGTTTTATTAATTATTTTCAAGGTGGCTTTCTTTCCAGAGCGTAGCATACATATTGATTTTGTGTATCATGAAGACTGAAATTTCTGTCTTGGCACTGATACTTCTTGCAATCAGATCTAGAAAGGGTTTGATCGTTTTTAAGCAACTCTCCAACAGTTAACTGTTGGCTGCCAAAGTTCAATTTAGATAAGTGAAGGGGAAGAGTTTAGAAATTTCACACATTAAATGTGTGATGGGAAAAACCCAATATAATGTATTAAAGATGCAGCCTTTGGAAGGAAAACATGGAGTATCATAAGAATTGTGTGCCAGTCTCCAAAGGTTTTCAATCAGGTTTGGTTCAGAAAAGCCCTTGAATATGTTGGAAGCAGATCTTGGAAGGGGCTGTGTGGTGTGTCGGGGAAAGCACCAGAGTAAGTCTTGGTTACACATAGACTGTAAAGTCGACTGTGGTAGCATGACAAAAATTGGTCTGTGTAGTTTGCCACTGCCAATCTTCATGATTGATACAGATTGTTGGAGCCATATCTATCATATGGTGCTCCATATTGATTGTTAAAATCTGCAGAACTGAATTATTTGGAGTGTATTTTTCCATACCATTGACTAATTTATCCTATGTCAAGAGTTTTAAAACATTTGACCTCCATTTTCAATTTTCATTTTTATCATGACTTGAAGGAAATGATATTAGTTTATTCATATACTTGACTCATGATATTATAATCTAATTCCTAAGGAATACAGTGAAGGATAGCTTTACATTTAAAAAGTCATTGTATAAAAGGTTCTCAGTAAGTCAGTTGTTTCTATTTTTAGAGATTATATATATATATATATATATATATACACACACACACACATGCATACACGCACACACACATATACATTCATACATACATACATATATACATATGTATATACAATGTTATTTGACTCTAAGAAAGAGAACTATAAGTCTCATGCCAAATAAAGTTCTTTAGAAGACCTCTCAGACTTACCAACCATTACATAAAAGACAGGACATAACGTTGGATCTTTTAAATTTTGTGATTGATCTTATTTATCTGAAGAATTCAAATACAGTCACTTGAATATGAAACTACTTTGGACTTCTTAAAATTGAAATGATTCTACATGCTTACAAGGGGCAAGTGACACATAGAATTTACTTTAAATCACCTATAATATGAGGATCATTATAAAGTAAGCAACCAGAATGCTGGACTGTGCTGTTGGAAAGAACCCACATTAAGAATGAAAACAGATGGTATTATCATTCTATCCCAAGAAGCTGTGTGGATTTTTTTTTTTTTTTTGGTCCGAGTCTGATTGAAGTTTCTGAAATTATTAAGTGGATAGATAATAGAAAATAAGAAAATGAGAGCAGAGAGGCCTTGCCAAGTCTTTAATGCTCACTTAAACAAAACTGCCTGCAGTTTCAACCAACCCATGCTTGGGTTTTGTGGCTTTACAAGGTCCTTCTCCTGAAAAGTTCTTTTAGGTGATGGTCACCATTTTAATTAGTGAAATATCAAACTGTATGTTTAGAAAGATAACAATAAGCCACCCCAGCCCAGCCCAGATGCTAGATGCAACACATGTTGGCTTAGGACTATAAAGGGGAAGAAACACAAAGTCCAAAACAAAAAAAAACCTCCCTCATTCTACAAGCTGGGTTTAAATTAAACCAGCAAGGGAAAAGTTAGAGCCATTTTCATTTTTCACATCTTTCCAAAAGGCTTCCCAAAAGTCTTCCTCTGCGCTCTCCTAACTCTATACCTAATTGTCAGCTATCTCCATTTCTTCCTCTCCCAGTTCTCCAGTTGTTTCTTTTGATTAGCTAACAAGGAAGACATGGATTGAAATAGCATCTTGACTGTGTTCACTGTGCACTCTGTTTATTTTACATCACATTGCACGTTAGTGTCATTTTGCTTTGGTCTCCTTTATTTCTTTGAAAAACAGTCAAGAGTTAAGCCGTTTAGCAAAATTCAACCAAACAAACCCAAGTCAAGTCATGAGATCTAATGATTACTTTCAGTTTGATTTCCAGCAGAGGAATATTTGAACTCTGAACTTGCTTATTTCAACTGTATCCTTTTTAAAATGTGGTTCAACCATGCTTTTAAAAGTGTAAATTTATTTATTAAAATACAGTTTTTTTTTCTAATTTCAGTGTACAATTCAGATTATATCTTCACCCCTATATATCTCTGCAGTTTTATAATGACCACCATTAGAATGAAAAAAAAATTTTTTTCATTCTCCTAAACTCCTGGTAACTTAGGTCATAGTCCTCTGATGTGAAAAAAATAGGATTTTCAAGTTAACACTCAACTTTTCTCAAAATAAAATATTAACAAATGTATTCTCAATTATTTTCACTTAAGACTTACATGATAGAAAATGAAGAAAATCTGAAGGCTGTTTCTAACTGGCATTGACTATTAATGAAGTAAATGGTCTATCAGCACAATGCTGGCAAATTTATGTTTGGAGAGTTAAAAAAGCAAAACAATCCATGGAATAGAAACCAAATTTCCTTGGTCCAGCAGTAGATCTATAGTTAAAATTTCTGAGTAGGACATAGAACTTTTGAGAGAGAGAATGTAAGTGATTTAGATAAATGCTAACAACCATTCAAAAGAGTAGTTTGAAAAGCTTTGGGATTTTCTTTAGCACCACATTAGTAAGTTTTCAAACATTATAACAAAATGCCTGCCACAATCAACTCATAAAGAGAAAAAATTTACTTTGGCTCCCAGTTTTGCATATTCCAGCCCATGATTTTTGAGCTTGCAGCAAGGCAGCACATCACAGCAAGAGCTTATGGCACAGTGAAACCACTCATGTCATGGACAAGAATCAAAAGAGAAAGAGGACAGGACCAGTGTCTGACAATCTCCTTTGAGGGTATAACACCAATGACCTAAGGACCTCCCACTAGCCCACATCTCTTAAAGATTTTATCACCTCTCTGTAGTATGTCCCCTGGGGACCAAGCCTTTAACATGGATCTTTGAGGGACACACTAAATCCATACTATTTCAAACATGAACAAGTTTGATTGTGTTCATGTGAAAAAATGCTAAGATTTCTTAAATTGAATATTGAGCTTTTTTTACATATAATTTACATAAATAAACATTAAGCCTGACACCAGGTTTGTGTGGGAGTAAGGTAAATTTGGGCTAAATGACTGATGTGCTGTTTGAGTATAAACACTAGATTCCATATTGCAACTGTCTGTCACTACTCTTGTCATTAATCAAATAGGTACTAAAATGTACAGCAATGTTTAACTATATTTAATGTAGTTGGTTTTTATAATCATTGCTGGTAACTATCCAGGTGCAGGTGGTAGCTATTTTTTCCCTGATTTAAGATTATGAAATCATTCACTGTCTTTCTATAGAATTGGAATCCGAGTATACGGGTTTGCTTTGATCTGTTGAATTTGGTATTATCTCTGTCCTGGTGTTAATGCAGGATTCAGAAATCCTGAATATTACTGAAGTAGTGGGAGAGGAGTAAATCAATATGTTGGATTCTTGTATGTGGCCTGGTGAAAGTTCAGGCACCTCTTTATTACCATTTAGAAAAATCTATGAATTTGAGGTAAAAAAAAAAAAGTATTCAAAAAAAAAAAAGAAGAAGAGAGCATTGGTTCCATTGAAATTATACTTTTTCAACATTGAACTTTCATAGAAATAAGCATAACCATAATTTTACTATGAGTTAGCAAGTGTTCAGTATCTGTGTCATAAATAATAGTGTTTAGTCGCCAGTGAGTCAGTTTTACTTTACATCCCACAGATTTAAAACTTGAGGTTGCTTTTAAAGATAAGGTCTAATTTCCCATAACATCATATTAATTGGCTTATTCTGTGAAAGTCATGCAAAAAAGGGCTCTAAAAGTAAAAAATGTAAAAGTGATGAAATTTATAGATTATCCAGAAAAGATAAGTTGCTAGGCCATGAAGATTATTATGAAATTTGTCAGACATCCCTCTGGTAAATGCTTTAGTTTTTCTCTATGCCCAGGCTTATTCTTTTATATAATAATTGTGAAATAACCAATACCTGGGAGCAATAGTAAAGAGGCACTAAATAAATAAATATATCTATTCTCTCTGCATTGCTCTGTATAAGTTCTTAAATTCATCATGTATTGTTCCTTTTATTTTCCTTTTAAAGGATATCAGCCCTATGTAATTGGAGCACTTGTCCTAGGTAAGAGGTCTAAATTTGAATCACTATTGAAAAGTTCTGGTATCTAATACAGATGTTTATTTGGAAATGATAGATGGTCCTTCAGGGACCCTGGAGTGTTTTCATGGATTCTCATGCCTGGTTGGCAGTTTTATTGAAAATGGCTGTAAATCAAGGAAAGAAAGCTGCAAATACATTTCTTGTCATCTTCAGAGCAACAGTAAGTTACCAACCCCATAAGTGAAGAGGCCATTTTTACAGAAGATATCATGATAAGGTGCTGAAATGGAAAGCAAAAAAAAGTTTCCAGACATGTCCCCAGCAATTACCATTTGTAACAGTATAGATGGAGGAGAGTGGAAGATTGAAATCAAGATTCTCTATGGGGTCTAAGACTTAATTTTAGAAGTGTGTGTGTGTGTGTGTGTGTGTGTGTGTGTGTTTTGTGATTGTTCTTTTACAAGATGTTTATTGACTAGTAAATTGAATTTGAGCTCATTTGTTATAGGAACCAGGTGAACTCACATTCTCCAAATGCATCTGTTGTTTGCTTCTTCTAGAATAAATATTACAATTCTTGATGAACAACAGCTGGAAGGCTTGCATGTGGTTGCATCCCTCTTGGGTTCACAGGATGAAATCACTTGTGCACCACTGACAGTTTTAAATGGAGAAGAAATGTGTATTCCATCATCAGATGTCAGAAAAGTAGTCCCTGTATTTTTGCAAGTATATTTTCCAATTTCCCCTGCTTTGAGTTACACATGTTAGGATGCTGAATGAGTGAAAGGACATATGTTCTATTCCAACATTCTCTGCAATTATTTTCTTTCCTTTATTTCTTTAATATTTTTCCACTTGTTCTCCCATGTGAGGTAGTTTAAGAAATCAATTTTTAGTAAGTGCCAAAGTCCAGCTTGACAATGCATTAAAAATTGAAGGAATTTAATCATTATTACTCCAAGTCAATATTTTTATAGATGTCTTTTAAGGCACGTGACCCACTTTATTGTTTGATTTGTTTTACTCTTTACATGTCTCATAAAGAAGTTGGCTTCCCAAAGAGCTTTAGAGCCCTGGGCAAGGACTGCTGTAGTGTCTATCCCTGGGCACACGTACTTCTGTGTGTAAAACGAGGGGTTTATATTGGGTGATCCCTCTTCTCAAATTTGGAGCCTATGATGACTTCTAAACAGGTCTCAAGTTCCTTGATATTTCCTGCCAACACTGATCTCATCCCTTTCTGACTTTCACTGTAGATATTATCTGTTCCATAATTGTGGTAGTTGATTATATTTAATGATACACTTTATCATATAATTCTTATATAGCAATATGATTTTTTTTTATTCTTTCAGGGGCACACATTTTAATAGTATTCTCTGTCTCTGTAGGTTAGTTCCTCTCTTGCCAATGAAAAATTCAAGCAACTCCAGAAAAGAAACTTTGTTGTGTTTCTTCTTTTTCCCCCTTCTCCTCTTAACACATTACAGAATAGTTGTCACAGCTATTTGAAGTGTTGATAAACTTATCAAATTCAATTGCAAACTTATTTAGAACCCATGCAGTATGTTTGATGCAGAACTATAGAAATAGAACATAGTTAACTCTTGAATGAGGATTGGGAAACTTGAATTCCAGTCCAGGTTTCAGCTTTCTCTGGTGCTGTGCCCTTAAATGGGTCCCTTGGTGCTTCAATTTATGCATCTCAAATATGAGGGAAGAATTAGGTAACAACCATGATTCCACCTCACGTTTAATTTCTCTAAATTGTTTCTGTAAATGATATCATGGAAGTTATAAACTACTTTGCTCAGCATTTTCAAAATGTAGCCTGGCCTTTCTTGAGGCTTTTCTGTTATCCTTTAATTCAGAGATTTAACACATATTTAGCAAGCACCTATTATGAACTAAGTGTTATGAGTCAAAGTACAAGGGTTGATTCTTCTTATTAAATGTAGACAGATCCTTTCATCTTCTTGAGGCATTTGCATAGAGAGATAACAAAGCTGTCTTAAATGGTTGAGAATTAAATTGGGCAATACAGTCAAGTACCTGCCACAGAGAATGGGGTTAATATTTGCTATTAACACTGTTATTTTGTGATGTGTTTAATTTTTAAACTATTCATTTGCATCATATTTAATGGTCTATACTGTATAAATATAGTACAACTGACTATTTAAGTGTAACAGATTCAGAAATTTTCATGCAGTTTTGTGTTGAGTAAGTATCCTCTCTCTTGTAGACTTGGAACAGAAATACCAGCCTGCTATTGTATTTAGGAGTAAATTATTTTGAAATAATGTGAAGAAAATTTGCCATGTGATGTTTGGTAACAAAGATTCAAACATATTTTTTCCAGGCAAAACCAATCTATGGTGAATAGGTAGAACTAGTGTAGTTTTGCTCTAGGCAAAATAATCCATGATGGTTACCTCTGATGGAGGATTGACTGGAAGACACATCAAAAAATCAGGTGGGGTGATGGAAATATGCTGTATTTTAATCTGAATGTGATTACGTAGTTAAAAAATTCTTTGAGCTATACACCCAAGATTTTTCACTTAAATATAAACTATGTCTAAAAATGTATGTTCTCTTCCCTAAACATAAATACTATTTTACATTTTGAAAACTAGAAGAAAGTCTCAATAATCCTATGTTTCTAATGTCATGGGTACCACAGTCCTATACAATGAATAGTTTTTCAACAGTACATAAAAATGAAATAGGGCACTCTGACTCCATGAACCCAGAGATGTCTGAAAGTAGTTGAGGACAACTCAGTGGCTCTATGTATTTCACCACCCCATTGTTTCAATTTGGCACATCATAGTTTAGGATATTTATTGCCTGCCAATTTCTTGAACCTACTCTTTCCCTGGTGCAGACAAATCTGTACATTATGGTGTGTTATTTTTACGACAGTCTGGACACTGGACTCGATTGGTCCTATGGCCTCTTTCTTCGTGTATTATTCCAAGATGAAGACTAGCTTAGGATTTATTCTAATCAAACTTCATTTAGGATTGGGTCCGTAGGCAGGGGTGGAAGTGGCGGGGGAGGGAGCGGAAGGGACAGCATAAATATATACATACAGTGTGTGAAAATAAAGAAAGGCATCTTTTGTTACAGCTGGTTGCAGAAGAAGTTTCTGCTTGTGCTGCTGAAGATAGTATGAGAAGATTAGTGTTGTTGCAGCAAGGCTGGACAAAGCCGGGCTGTGTGAGAGGGATCAGGATGTTTGCTCAGTGGAGCTTTCTCTGCAGTTGTTGACAGATTTAACTGGTGTAGTGTTAGGCCTGGTTAGCTCCTCCCCATGATTGTCAGGAGGCGATAGTTGGAGTAGTAAATGGCCATGTGGAGTATACCATGAATTCCCTATTTGTGTAGTAGCTATAGCTTGGGGTGGGGATTTAATATTGAATGGACTCCAGATTGTCTAAATTGCAATCACAGTGTTTATTTAAATAGCCTGTGGGGACCATTAAAGCATTTTAACTTTTGCTCCTATGTTTCTCATGTTATGAAATCTTGAAGCACATTGGGGAGAAAAGAAAAATGCAACCTTGTAAAAGCATTAGGATGCTAAAAGTTCTCTCTGCTGCCAGAAATACTTCAAGAGTCTTAGTTCTCTGAACTAACATAATGTGATGGATGGGATCCTGCTGTGATCTCTAACTAGGGGATTTTCCCTGTGCACATACACTGATCTGTCACTGTGTAGTCAGTTATCTCAATTCAGAAGATTCTTTTTGATATGGGATCTCTGCTTGGAATGCTAAATTTTGTTCTGCTCCCAATAATTTTTGTAGTACTTCAGCTTTAAAATTACATGGAATTCTATTACAATCACATAGTTGTTATATAGTTATTAAACTTTTAGCTTAGATAAGAAAAGTTATTTCTTTTACTCTCATGGCAGAGCCAGGGAGATGGTGAGACTTCAGTTTGGTGTGGAAGGCCATGAACTTGAGCTGTGGAAGAAATGAGACTACCTGTTTCTAAGGCAGAGTTTCTGAACAGAAAGCACGACCTTGGTTTCTATGCTCTGGTTTAAGACAATAGCATTAAAGACACTTCACAAATCATTGTCACTTAAGGTGTTCACAGAATTTTTGCAGTTGACTCACTTATCTAGGAAGGCTGGCTTTTTTTTTTTTTTTTTTAAGACTCTTAAGTCTATAGTAGTGTTTGACAGTGCTAAACATTTTTTTTTCCCCTGGTAATGCAAACAGCCTCCTCCCAGATATCTTTCTGTATGGTTGAGCTTCATTTTTAACTTTATTTTTTCAAATTCCTACTAAATTTCTAGGGTTATGTGGATTACTTGGAGTGCATTAAAATGGGATCCTGTTCTTGAGCCCCACCTCTAGATGAGAAGACAAAGTGTGCCTCATTAGACAGGTTCAGGGTCCTCACTCAACAGTTCCTGTTAAGATGGGCCCTTCAGAATCATTTGACCCTGTGCATCTAGAGGTGATAGCACTAATTACATACCTCAGAAAAAAATGCAGGCTAATACACACACACACACACACACACACACACACACACGGATTTTGACCTTTCTAAAAATAATGATAATATAAGAATTGTTTTATTGAGGGGATGAGTAAATTAGCAACAATTGGATCTTAAAATAGGTAGCCTTTATTCTGCTGTTGGGCCGTACCTTTCAACTTCAGTCAGATCTTATTCAAGTGACGGATGACAACATCACACGCTTTTTGGATATTTATCATTGCAGTGTCTTCTATAGCGCTGATTACTTCCCATTACATCATGATAAAGATTTTTTCCCCCAAGATTTTTTTACCTGATTTGTATTCCATATTAGAACCTAATGTTTCAGATTTCTTTTGACTAAGTGTTCCGAATTTTCATGAACAATGTCATCACTATTTCCCACAATCCTGGGGATACTTGCCTCATACTTCTAATTCTTTTCTAGGACACATGGATGACTAAAACCCATGAATTTTAAAGAAGTCTTACTTAATCACTAATTTGCCTTTACTTATCATCTTTGAAGTTTTTTTCAAGAATTGATCTATTTGCTTATTTATTTTCACTCTTAGTTTTGCTTTCATTTTCAATTGCTCATCTTGCTCTTCTCTCTCTGTTAGTTTTTCTCACTCTTTCTTTCTCCTCTCTTTCCTTCCTGATTGTGTAAGTACTATGAATTATTCCAAGAAAATGCAAGCTTTAGAGAAATAAGTGAACAGTATGCATAATCCATAAAATCAGTGATCGATTTCACAGTGACAATGAGTTGACTACATATTGTCTACTGTGTATCATAGAGTGAAAATTGTGTATGTCTAATTAGAAAATTGCCTGACTTAAAGGTTATAGTAAATAATAATATTATCTTTTTTTATCTGATATCCTCATAACATCTAGGAATACTCTTTCTAGGACCACTATCGTTCGAAAAGTATATTTTTAACTTAATATAACGTTGAAAGGTGCCGGAATTTGGGAATGCAAGGGACTTTGGCAATTATGTTCTTTTTCTGGGGCAAACCGTTGGTACTAATGCTCTTCATGGTTGTTTTGACTATATTACATTTTGCTGAGCCTTGGGACTGCTTTTGGAAGGTTTAGAAGTATCCAGGGAGGTGCCTGCCACTTCGATTATTCATACCCAGCTCTTTATTTTTATTTGACACATAAAATAAAAACACGCCCTGGCTTCTGCTCAGCCTCAACTGGCATTCATTTTAAAAACAAGTCCAAACTGACCCAATGGCAGCAATACAAGTTTTTCTGTGAGTGAGTCATCTTTCATGTCAATCAGAGTTCATTTATGGAAGCATTAAATTCTGGTGCTGGCCAGGCCACCTTTAGACAAATTAAAATGGGTTGGGATTTGGTAGGGCTTGGAACCGAGGACTAAAAGGAAAACTAGGGTGATGTGATGACTCAGAAAGTGACTCTTTTCCTTCTGAATCAGAATTGAACCATTGGTAGAATTAGTTCTCTCAAAAAGATGGCAACTTTTAGGTGAAAGGTTACATGGAATTTCTTACCACCTGTGTTCATCTAGTCAATTTAACTTTGTGCCAATTTGGATAATTACTCTTCACCTTTTCCCCCAGTGCTTAGTTGCAAATAGGAGTAATATTTTCCTTCTTGTGTCTCTTAAAAATTTTTAAGAGTGACTGTGAACTTTTAACCACTGGAATATTTTATACTAGAGGTGTCTGTTGGAGTTAGGTGTTAACTAATTTCTGCAGAAATGCACTTTTATTTCTACTCTGCCCCTCTGATAAACTTTGAAAGATGTCTTTCTAGATATTCATTCTCAGAAATTTGCTGCCTATTCATTTTATATACAAACAATGTCAATTCTAATTTTTTATATTTTTGTTCATTCTTTTCTTGGTATCTCTATCTATAGACTTCTAAAATGAATTTTCCCAAGTATTCATTCTTTCAATAAATACTAAGCACCTGTTATATGTAGATGTGTAATCTTTTTCACAATGACTTTATTGGAAGCTATTTTAGAATATTTTCATTTCCATAATTGTCTGATTTCCATTTCATTGTATCCAGTTTTATCAAACTTACTAATACTTACAGTGGGTCACATTATGATTTTTGTATTGGGATTTGTTAGTTCAGGATACCCACTTTAAGTTCTTTGTGTTTATCAGTCTTCTATACAAATTGATAATCAGAAGAGATTTTATCTTTTCAGAAAATGTATGTTTTTTTAATTGCAAAATTATCACCATTTAATTCCAAATGCATTTGTTCCTTCCATGTTTATTCATTTAATAAGCAATTATTGCAATCCTGTGTTTTATGGTCTGTAAGTTCCTTAAGGCATTAAAATGGTTTTGAGTCAAAGAATTAAAGAGCGCATGGAGTGATAAGCACAGTTCCTTCTCAAGAACAAAACTCCTTCATAGTGAAGTTAACTAAGTTAAATAGTCTTCACTTTGCTCAGAACTAATTCAGGATTCAGGTGGATTTGTCTTTAAGGGTGCTGAGCCTTTCTCTCACTTGAACAGTAGGATATAAGGCAAGAATGACACTTGGTGATGATCAAGGTCCTGGGCACAGGGCAAGGAGATAAGAAGTTTTCTGATAATAGTCATTGTAGTAAGGAATTGGCAATTAAAAGTTTTAGGCTTTAGCATTGAGCCCACGTAGTGATTATTTAATTTGGAAGCAACTATAGTCCCAGTCTTTACATCATTAGCGTATACATTCTGGATTATATCTCCGTGTACCTCTGGGGTTGATTAAAGACTAATGACATCCCTGCGGATATTGGACTTCAGCTCTTGGTTAGCATGATTCTTCTACCTTCTTATCAGTTTTCCTGATGCCTGTGTTTGTCACCCTTCTGTCATCTTTGAAGAATAGGAAGGCATGGAATGAACAGGCAAGACCTGGAGGCCTGGAAATGGAAGCTATCCAAGATCATGCTCTTGAACTGAATGAATACCTCTTCCAGCCCACAGTCATTCCTCTCACAGCTACTAGATACTTTGACCCTTATATACACTGAAATTCCATAAGCCTCCTTTTGGCCGTCTCAATACAGAAGCAAAGTGTCATTCTCCACTAGAAGACCTTTTCTATGCAACTGGGTTGACTTTGTAATAAAAACATCTGGAGATTGCAGACCATTATCTTCTAGGTTACATTTTAAACCTCAGTTTAAAAATTAGTATCTCAAAGTACTGTGTGTATGTGTGTGTGTGTAAAATAGCCTACATATATATATATGTTGATGACTATACATATGCTTTGTATTTCTGCTTCTGATAAAGATAATCTGGGCTATGAAGTTGTCACACGAACCCCTCATTGTGTATTATGAGGCATATTTAAGCCAACTACTCTTCTGAGATGTATATATTTACTTATGTTGGTTCATTGAACATTTACTATATGCCAGGGTCTTCTAGATAAGGATCCATCTAGGAAGAAAGCAAACTTTCAATACCACAATGAACTCTGTTTTGGGAGGAATAGACAATAACTGAATCAGTGTAATGAAAACAACCACATTTATTTGTTGTGGATTTTATTTTAAAATTAAATGGTCTTACATTTCCGTAATGCTTAAACACTGTTGAATCACTTCTCATGTTTTTAGAATTATATTTAATGTATTTGAAAAGTTTGTTAACTGTAAAAAGCTTAATATATGTAAGTTAATAGCACAGACCTGTTGAGATGGAACAAATCTGGTGCCATAGCTACCAGGTGTGTAAAAGTACTTTTAGAACCAGCTCTACCAGTTTTCAGAAACTATTCTTGGGTTCTGGGTATATTGCATTGTAACATGCTTAGATGAGTTTTTGAGAGTCTGTGTTTCTCACAAGCAACCCTACTAAATCTAATGCCAGCTGGGTAAGGACTCTACTTTGCAGAGCAGAACAGCAGAGTGTTCCCCCACAAAGGAGCTTGGGGATGGGGATGTAGCTCAGTGGTGAAGTACTTTCCCAGCATGTGTGAGGCCCTAAGTCCAATCTCAAGCACCACAAAAAAAATGGAGAGCTTGGAAGTCCACTCTAAGAACTGGATGCATATATCTTCTTGTTGCCTCCAATACAACAGCTAATGCTGGTGGTTTATTTGGCATCGTTTAGACCCTGTGTTAACGACAGACACAAAAAAGCCATGGCCTTCGAGCCTAGTGCTCTCATAGATTACTTCTAACATAAAGGTCTCTTTGCCAATTTTTTTTTTTTTTTGGTACCAGGAATGGAACTTAGGGACACTCCATCACTGAGCCATATTCCCAGCCCTACTTTGTATTTTATTTAGAGACAGGATCTCACTGAGTTGCTCAGTGCCTTGCATTTACTGAGGTTTCCTTTCTATTTGTGATCCTCCTGTCTCAGCCTTCTGAGTTGCTGGGATTACAGGTGTGCACCACCATGCCCGCCTCTCTCTTTGCCATTTTATACCCAGCTATTGTGGTATTCTGTGTGGCATTTTCCATCTACAGACTAGTTTTATGAATGTTATAAATTTATTAAATTACCTCATTGACCCTGCATGTATGAGTTCTTATTATACACAGTAATATCATTACAGATGAAAACAGAGGCTCAGAGACATTAACAGAGCAGTAGATCAAATAGATCAAACTTACAGAGCAAGTATGTGGCAGAGGCATTATTCTGGTTCCAAGTGCTGAGTTTTTTTTTCTGTTTCATTGCATTTGTGTGCCTTCTGCATATTAGCTCAAAATTTAGAGTATTTCTTCACTTACAACAGGTTGTAATATGCAACAATGCATCAGTTTGTGTAAAGGTCCTACTATAATATGTTTACAACCATTAAAATATGAAATCATTCAGCATCCTTAAATATAGCCAGATCCCTCCATTGAGACAGCAAGGATCTCTTTAACAGAATTGCTTGGACATTGTGAGAAATTATGACAAGTGACAAATTAATACTAGGAAAATCATATAGATTAGCTGGGAAGAAGCCCATCTTAGACCACTTCTACCCTAAATGTTGTTTTGCATTAGAGGCTCTTCTTAGTCTAAGTAGTGCCATTACTAATGTTGATTCTTTGATCACTATTCTGAATATCTGTATATTCATTCATTCAAATGTTCAGTAAACATTTATTGGGCACTCATTATATACTAGAACAGGACAAGTCGTTAGTTATAAAACTATGAATAAGACATGTTCTCTGTCCAAATATGAAGCAAACTATATGTAATTACCACAGAGTTGTGAATAAGGGTCTATTCTGTGATTTTTAAACTCTTGACAGTTACCAGTGGAAAAATTGGTTGGGGAAGTAAGTGTGTGGGTGAATTCTTCAGAAAGGGTTGAAAATTGTTATAGCTATGCATCTGGCAGTACTTAAGAATTATGAATGATTTCATGTTTCCATGGGCACATGGTACATTATAACACATTATGCAAGAAGCTAGTTGATAAAGCACTTTATAATAGTGTAACATTGTGCCTTTCTTCCCTCATTCTTAAATCACTGTACACACATAAATTCTCACAATGTTGTTTCTAGGAGTTGTTGTTAGGATGTTTTTATTATCAATAATAGCAGTGGTAACCATAGTCTGTAGTTGAAGAATGTGAGACACAAAATAGCTTGCCCTGGGCCACTCCAACAAAAGATTGGCAGCATCCCATCTCATCATTTTCCACTCAGTTTCTAAGCCTCAGAACCTCTTTGAAGGAATCGCTGTCCTGGATATTTTGTTCGCTTGTTTTCTTATAACTTAGTGCGAACCTTCCTATGAGCAGTAGAATTTTCCGTGGGTGGCCCACTGGCAGGCTCTCACTCTTTAGGGCTATGCCTTTAGAAGCTGTCAGGAGGCCCCACCCTCCGCTGCCTACCTCTTTTTTCCTACCGAGGAATCATAGTTGAACAACTCTGGTCTATAATAATGGTATGAGTCTTTGTTGGCCTGAATCGAAGACACTGTAATGCATTCCTTCATCTGTCTCTGTCACACAGGAACATTGAGACCTACTGATATTTAACTAGTAGTCCAGATCACTTCTTTTTGACAAAGATCTGCATTGTCCTTACATTACATAGTATTATCCACACAGAACACAATCCACACACTCACAATGTTAAAGATCAGTTTTGCTAAAGTCAGATAGAAAGGTGGAAATCATTTTAGACTTGATGCCAGTCACACTTAACAGCTCTGCAGTACAAAGTCTTGGTCAAAAGAATGGGTTTTCGAAGCCAAAGGTCAGATTCTTGTTGCCTCTTTATTGTTATTGTACATCAATCTGCCATCTCTATTGTTAGGCTTCGAGAGTCTTTCTCCTGGGCTTCAGAGCCTACATGACTCTTATGCAAATGCGATGATGCCTTTTGGTGACAATTAGTGTATAGAGTAAGTATATTCACTGTATATACTAATATTTGTTTTTTAAATGTATTTTCTTTCCTATTTTTTCCTCTCTCTCAAATGGCTATATTAAAATAGAACAAAACTCCCGTTCGAACACGAAGATTATTTGAAACCATTTTCCACAGAACAAGAGAATACTTTATATAGTAATGACTAGCAAGCAGCGTTTTAATGTTCATGTGATTGACGCAGTGGTTCACAACAGTTCCTCAGGAGCCATTCCTGCTTCTCACATTATAAGGTCTGTTCAAAGAAAGGAGCAGAAGAAAGTTTCTTTTTTGTCTTATTGATGCAATGCGTATAGGGCAATCATATAAACCCTAAGTGACTCAGTTTTGACTGGGGAAACTAATGACTGACCTTAGACTTTTGGGTGACATGGAAGAAAATTCTCAAAACCAGATTGCTTGGTGTTTTGAAATGTCCTATGTTTAGAGCTTTATACAGAAGTTATTGTTAACATTGTAGCAGTAGCAAAATAAAATGGGGCCTTGATTTTATGACATTATTTCTGTCTGGGTAATCACATTTGGATGGATGACTGAGCACGATGACTAAAAAAATGGACACATTGCAATAATTGATGGTTTGGTGTTTTAATTCCTCTAGAGACTCAGCAAGGCCATTTGGGAATGCTAACATTGGCTGGGACAAATGAGAAGCCAGTTTTGGTGTTCCTTAACACTTAATACTTGCAGCTTCTACAAATTTCTCCCTCTGTTTTCTAATTATTCCTGGGTCAGGGAAACTGAATCATAGTAATTTCTGGTTTTCATTCAAGATCCCCAGGTTTGGTGTGGAAACCTGGTGGCAGGGATGACAGTAGCAGTAATAATAATAATAATGGCAGTAATGATGAAATAGCCTATATTTACTGATTTCAGGTAGTATGTTAAGTTCTTCACACACATTGTAGGGGGTGATATTTTAGGCTAGGGCTCTTTGGGTCCTAAGTGATAGTCCAAATATTCTCTATCATAAAAGGGTAGGGGTATTGCTGATTCAAATAAATGGCAATTTCAGGAATACCTTTGCTTCATACATGACCAAATCTCAGGGGCTGTTTGCTCTCCTTGTCTCTCATATTTCTTTGTCATTTTCTGTGTTGGTTTCATCTTTAGGCATTGTCTAAATTTTTCTCTTACTCTGTAGTTATGGTCTCTATAAGCAACTCCTATCCTTAATGCTAAAATTAAGAAGTTAGAGGTTTTGTGTTTTTTTAATTAACTAATTTGTATATTTATTGATTTGTTGATTGATTGATTGGTTGTGGGGTAAGTGGAAAATAAACCCAGAGCCTTTTACATGCTAGGCCAACTCATAATCCTCTTCCTCAGCCTCCCAAGTAGCTGGGATTATAGATGTATGCCACCATGCCCACTTTACTGTCTTTCTTCATAGCTCTATTAAAGTTCCTACATAGGTCACCCTTCACTTTGGCTTGTGTTGGTGCAAACCTGAAGTCATCCTGTGGCTGAAAAGATAAAGTGCTCTCTTGTGCAGATCATGTTCATTTGCCTATCTCTTGTTTGAGAATAGAGGACTAGTTATCTCATAGAAAAAGAAGGTCTGTTGTTGGTAGTAGGGATGCGCCATCACTGAGCTACATCTTTATCCCTTTTTAATTTTTCTTTTGAAACGGGGTCTTGCTAAGTTGCCCAGGTTGGCCTTGAACTTGCCATCCTCTTGCCTTAACCTCAACGGTGCCTGGTGCAATGAGGGATTTTTATCAGAAAACAAGATGCAAGACATGCCAAAACAACTGATCTCCATAACATTAGAGTAGTGGTACATTTTTTTCTGTTTTACAAGTGTAGGAAGTTTTTGCAAGCTGACATCACAAAGTGAGAAGGTGGACTGCATTCACAGTCTGTCAGATTTCATAGACCATTGCCTAAAATAGAGTTGTCTTGGTTGAGAGAACAAGAGTATGGATATCTAAGTTGTGATTTCTGATTCCATTATTTATTATCTCCAAGGCCTTGGGGAGGTATGTAGTCTTTTCAAACTTCAGTTCATTGTCCATTAAATGGACTAATACATCTCATACAGTTATTATAAATAGTAAATGTAATAAATATATGGACTGCTTTGTGTACTTCCTGGAACATAATAAGAGCTCAGTAAACCCTGGTTTTTATTATAGGTTTTTTAAAACTTACTACAAAAATATGACTCAAATCACCAACTGTTCTAATTTTGCTTTTATTTTGCTGATTTACTTCAGGAACAAATCTGGATTTACAAACCTGACCATCTATCACCTGGTTAAAATCCCTAATTTCTTTCACTGCTCAGCCTGGCAAAATCCATTCATCTAACTTATTTTTCTTGACATATTTATATTATTTTCACTGATATTATTGTTTTACTATTTTAAATTACTTAATGGATCTGTAATTTTTTAAAAATAAGTAAAGGGGAGCATTACATTTTTTTTCTAACTATACTCTTCACAGTACTTAGGCAATTGAATAAATTATGTATGGTAAACATTTTTAATTTCTTTTTTAAATAAATATTCTTTAGTTGTAGTTGAACACAATACCTTTATATTTTTTATTCATTTTTACGTGGTGCTGAGGATTGAACCCAGGGCCTCACACATGCTAGCTAGGTGAGCACTCTAACACTGAGCCACAACCCCAACCCCTTTAATTGCTTTAAAAAAAAATGTTGGATTGTGGGCAGTGATGACTATCTATAGGAAACAGGTGAAATGTGGCTCCCCTCTCCAAAGTCTTGTAAACCAACTCAGAGCTAGAGTGAACCCAGGTCTGTTGTTGGTAGTAGGAATGGTGGAATTGAGCCTGGGGATGCTCCTTCACTGAGCTACAACTTTATCCCTTTTTAATTTTGGGGGTGTGGGGATCAGATCTGGGCATTCCATGGGAGGGGAAAATGCTCCCCACCACATACACACACACATCTGCCTGTGTGGGGCTTGTCAAAGGAAATCTCTCACTCTTCCTTCTTCATCTCCCTCATGTCCAGGTAAATTTGAGGCAATGTTGTGAGAAGAGAATGTTCTTTTTCTTTTTTTTTTCCCACCACAAATTCAAAAATAAAAACATAACAGCTTTGGATTAGACAAATAGAGTTTGTTCTCATGGATTGATATGCCCAAGTGCTAAGTATGGGCTTTGTCTGAGATGAAGAAGTTTGATATTTAGCAAGTAACACTCTTCCAAGCACAGACCTTGCCTATTTCCTATCCAGACAAAGACTTTAGTATGATGGGAGTGTTTTGAATATGGATTTACTATCAGAACCAGGAGAGCCATTTTCAGAGTAAGGTGAAATTTAATGCTGAAATTTCAATATTTAAATGTCTTGGAGATTAGGCTCTAATGACAAACATGAAATATGCGTAAGGTATATGTATGTATATGTATATATATATAACACTGTATATAATTATGTAGGGAGTACTTCCCTAGCAAGTGATAATTTAAGCTCCTTAAATGTTACAATAAAGTGAAACACCATAACTAAATTAATGCAATGTTTCTTGAGTTTGGACTACAGGCTATTTAAAATTTCAGGAAGCACAGCTTTGGAGTATCAGAGGAATCATTTTTTTTCACCTTATTTGACTCTTTAACCAGAAGGAGAGGTAGAACACAACCTTGTACATAAAACTCAAATGCTATGATTTGTTTATTTGCATATTTTTAAGGAACTTATTACAGCAACATGGTGAGGGGCCAGGATCACTTATCACATGATGAAATATAGTTTTATCATTCTGAACTATAATTTTCAGGCTGGCATCCTTGAAGTTAAAAAGCCTGTAACTTTTAACCAACCTGAGACAATTGCTCCCTCTCTATTTACAGATTATTTTTGTTTGCAAAATAATAATGCTCAATAAACAAGAAAGTATTGCTAGCATTTTGGAGTTCTCAACTAATTTCCCAGCAAAGAAAATTCATGATGTTCTAGTTGTGTTTAGTGTATAAAAAAGTAGAGCATCTGAGAGACAGAAGTGATTTTTCTAGTTGGTTACCTACGAAGAGATGTATTGATTTGTATTGGTAGTACTTGTCTCTGCCTACAGATGTACATTGTGTCCAGGAGTTCAGGAAACAGAGCTTTTAATTCTTTGTAAACAGTAGCATTGTATGAAAGGGGATTTGTGTGTGTGGGGGAACCTGCAACTACAAAAAATATTGTGCACATCAATTTAAAATGAATTGACCTTTTGTTTCAATGAGGGCTGTGTGTCCCTAGTTATAGAGTGACTCCATTTGCCCATGCAAATAAGCGCAAAGCTAGGATATTATCAGGCAATGGCAAAATTAAGAGGTAGGTCAGATTTAATGGAAACATCTGTCATTAACCCTTTTACAGAAACTGCCTCAGGGAATCCTTGTAGATAAAAGCTATGCTGAGCTATCTTACCTTGCTTTGCTGAACTGCAGAGGGGATGGCAATCAGAATGTACAAATTCTCCTCAGAGGATCTCCTTTGTAGAGCGGCATATTTTTGGAACATGGAAGAAAACATAGGCTCATTTTCTATATTTATGCTTTGCAAAAAATTTAAAGACTGTAGAACCAATACTGGTGTTAATTTCTACAATTTATCCCAGAGGACTTATCCCTGCCATTGGACCTAATGAGTGTCACTTCTTATGTTTCCTCAAGTCACAAATGAACTGTGTACATATGATTTTCGGAAAAGGTAGAAAACACAGAAATATAAAAAATGTTGCATTTATAGCTGCATATGGTGATATATATTTTTTTAAATATTTTTTTTTTAGTTGTAGTTGGACACAATGCCTTCATTTTATTTATTTATTTTTATGTGGTGCTGAGGATCGAACCCAGTGTCTCACACATGCTCTGCGAGTGCTCTACCGTTGAGCCACAACCCCAGTCCCTGGTGACATATTTTTGCCTGTGTTGTGCAATATATGACAAAAAAAATAGTTAATTTTTTTAACAGATCATTTATTGAAGAGAATTAGGAAAGCTTGATAGTCAATTGAGAGCCATTTATTTTTGTGGTTTAAATGATCAGTTACTACTAATGAAAACATGAGCCAGTTTGCATTGACAATAAAATTGAAAGCACAACTTTAAAAGATTACAAGTCATGTAATAAACCACATTTACAAATATATTTTTAAAAATGTATGTATATCAAATCTAGTATTGATAATATGAATTTGTTAGAAGATTTGTGTGAGAGTAAAATTTCCTGATTATCTCTATAAGGATAAAATAATCCCAAGCTGTATTTCTCATGCTGTAGTTTTATTTATTCATATATTGTCACCTTTGAAATTATTTTGCCCCTCCTTAATTATATTCTTGTATTTGCCTTTGACCGTACTACTTTATTAACTCCTTTTATTATTTTTTTTTTCTGTGAACCTTTATGTCTTCTCTCTCTTGGTTTTCTTTGTCTTCACACTATCCTGATGTCAATGTAACCAGGCTTTTCCTTTCATCTTTCTGAAAGTAGTATGCACAGATTAAAATGCACCTCCTTTTGGGTTGCTGTTCCCTCTAAATAAGGTGTTAAGCTTATCTAACAAAGCCCTGTTAAACCAACAGAGAGACTGTGTGCTTTCTCTTTCTATGGATTCTTGATACAGTGTCTGATCTCCTCCTCTTGAGGAGCAGAGGTCCACAAAGGCTTCTGCCAGCATCCTCACCTCCTCATTTATGGGACTGAATTGAGTTGAATTTTTCTGAATACTACTTTGAAAAATCAAGGATATGAAAGATGAAGGAAAATTAGAGCAGCCATGGATATTGATCTGTCTTTTAAAAACACAATGTTCATTTTCTAATTTTAAACACTAATATGTTTGAAAATGATTTGACTTCAGAAAAAGTCTAACTAACCTCTATTTCAAACTACAGACAAATGGACTTGGAGTTTTTTACGCTGGGTTTATACTGAGCAGTTAGCACTTTCCTTTAAAATACAATTCGTCTATATTGTCTTCTCTGTGTCCTGTAAGTGTGGACTTTTGTACTGGAGTTTTCCTTCTTGAGCAGTGAGCTTTTCAAAGGGGGACAGATCTATTTACACTGACCATTTAAAAACACTTACTTCAATAATAAGCACAATTAGGCACATAATTGGTATGAATGTGTGTTTTTTGTTGTTGTTTGTTTATTTTTACTAATACTTTTAGTGATAGCTTGTAGGCATATGCTTGAATTCAGTGTCTAACTCACTTAGGTAAAGGAGGGTATGGCATAAAATTGTTCAAAAAAGATGCAATGTATGTGACCCTTGGCCTGATTAAAGATGGATAGCATCGATGCCATCCTTCCTCCCAAATCATAATGCTGTGGGCTCTTGGTCCCAGAGGCCAGTCTGACCTGCTTAGTTAATTGGGAAGTAATGCAGACTTCGTGGAGTGCTATCCACCTTCAAACAGCTCACAGGAATGTGGCATTTACCAATAAGGTTTTACTGACCCTTTTACCCTGCTTAAATAAGCCAAGCTGTTTCCTAGGTGTCGCTGTATTATGTTACCTTGTCATCATTGGTAATTTCCTTGCATGTAATTGTTGGACAACATGTATTGGGGGAAATGTTAATATTTGTCTGAAACATCTATTTTGAAAGACACCCCACTTTATTTATCATCAGTCTTTTTGATTATTAAATGCACCACAGAAGACCTGGTAGTCAATAAATATCCCCTTCCTGGTGGACAGTGTGTAAGCCTGAATTGAAAAGAGGGGATATACCAGTCAGGGTGGTAAAGGTTTATCTTTGATCTTTTTATCTTTGTTATTACAAAAAAGGCTGTGAGATTCCCTTTCTGCTTTTTAATCTGGGGCAAGTAATATTCATTGATCTTACTTTGCTATATCCTGTGAACTATTGTCCTGTAGCTCAAAGACCTCCACCAGTCAGCTGGACTGTTGGGGACCTTGGCTACATCATGCCTTTCTTTGATAATCAGGGCATGAGTCTTTGGCTTTGGTCAATAAGTACCTCCTTCTTAAGAGAGTTATCTGAAAAACACGAAGCGTTATTCCTGACTAATGGGCCTGCCTGGCCTAAATCTAAATCCTGAACATAAAATGTGTTCCTGCTGATGATTTTTCCCTAAAACAGTTATAGTACATTACTATGTTAACAAGATATTTAGAATGGTCTATTGGAACTATCTCTTTTTCCTCACTTTTTAAATATTTCAATTTGTCAGGTTACTTTCTTGAGTATAATCACACAATCCTCAATTCAAGAAATTTAAAAATGTGTACAACAAAGAATAACCCATTTCCATTCTTCATTCGCTCCAGTTCTACCACTCCCAACAAATAATGGTTGTAACTGGTCATTTGTGTGTTCCAGACTTACTTCGTGTACTGATCCTTCTTGACGTGGTCACACCTATTCTCTCTTCCCCAGTTCATACATGTCCACGTTCCCTTGACTTTTGTGAAGTGTCTTACTATGAAGTGACATTTAACAATGTGCATGTTGAATCTGGGTACTTTTTGCTTGGCTTTGCATTCATCTTTCCACTTATGTTTTGAAGAGAAATTTCATATTTTCTTTGCTCTAATTCTGGTTGCCAGGATGGCTGAGTGCCATTCCTGGAAGGGGTGTGTGTTAGAGTTGGCACAGACGGAACAACTGGCACAGGAAAAGGAAGCCATTCCTGTGTCAAGGATTTATCCACTCATCATTTTAAACATTATTATTGTAGCCATCACTGGCCATTTGCTGTGTGACCCATTTCCTGGGTCCCATTCTAAAGGAACTTCTAGCTGGGCACATTGTAAGTCTAGCTATTAAAATTTAGGTAGCTAGATCGTTAGTGATAAATAAAAGTAGTGTAGCACAATTGTTTTCTGTACTCTAAAGGTGACCATGGGCTCTTTTGAGGTGACCCCATGGCTAATTAGTGAAAAAGAGGAGAAATGACCTCTTCCACTTTTATCTTTTATATATTGTATCTCTGTAAGATTTCTATTGAGAAAATATTTTGACAGCTTTAAAGAAGTTTGAAACCCACTGCCCTGGAAGAATAAATGCCTTATCTGGAGTCAAAAATCTGTGTATTTTAATGCCTCATTTTCAATTCCAATGTAGAATTGCCTCCTCCCAGTTTTCCTGATGAACAATGATAGTAATTTTGTAGTGTCATGGAAAGAACACAGACTTCTAAGACCTAGAACTTGGTTAGCATCACAGTAGCCCCACTTCTTGTTGTCAGGCTTTGGGCCAGCACTTAGCCTGTGTGCCTATCAGTTTCATCAGTTTTACAAAAACAATTACACTACCGGTCTTATTAGGTTTATGTGACTATTAGCAATAAGGTGGCCTCATTAAAACACTCAATTAATGAAAGCTGTTAAATATGAACCACAGGATTTAGGTATGGTGGCATGTACCTTTATTGCCAGCTACTCAGAAGGCTGATGCAGGAGGAGCCCAAGTCCAAGGTCAGCATCTGAAGTTTAGTGAGAACTGGTCTCACGATAAAATTGAAAAAAGGGTTGGGGTGTAACTCAGGGGTTGAATACGTGCCTAGCATGCATGAAACCCTGGGTCCAATCCCTAGTACTATCTTAGAAAAAAAGGTATATATAGAATTTATGGTATAGTGAAAGCAATGTCAAGTAAATAAAGGGAAAGACACGAGGTACAACAATTGGATGAGAAGTTGCAGCTCACTTTGCAAAACTGATATGAATTTGAAAAGGTCTTGTATGATTTTATTATTTAATTGTCTTATAGATTTCATGTACTAGAGAAAATCGCTGTTTAAAGGGACTCCTTAGATAATCTTTTTTTTGGTAAAGCCAAGGATCTCTTTATAAGAGGGAAGACTCCCCATTTTATTGTCTGGGTTTGAGTGTTGAGTTTTCCTTGAGGGAAAGTGCATGTATGAGGTAAGAGAGAGCACAGTACCTGAAAGGCATGACACAAAGTAATATACTAGGGTGAAGAAAAGGAGAAGCAAAGGATGGAAAATCATGTGGAAAATGGTCTCCATGTTTACAGAGGCAGATGAGGAGAACAATTGCAGGAAATGCTTTGTCCATAATGGCATGCTGGGAGAATGAGCAAGATGATCCAAGAGATTGACAGTGGAAAGCACAGTGGGGAATTTGAAAACCGCCATGTAATTCTGTGAGAGAAAGAGAATGTATTATTCTGGGTTTATTATTTATTATTATCATTATTTATTATTTTTATTTATTATTTATTATTATTGGTTACAAATTTGGTAAAGAAGGGTATTTCAACAACACCATCTTAAAATTGCTTCTTTATAACGCATGTAGAAGTTAGTCAACCAATTTCATTTATATAGCATCTAGTGAAGTTTATATATTAAAGGATGACCACAAAAAGCAATGTTTCACATTTTACTAGCATTCAATAAAATTAGTTCTAATGTAAATTGAATTATACTTGGATGAATCCTAGTAATTCTACCATCCTTAGCTGCCTTCAAATTAATTAGGTAGTGAAAGGGTTAAAATTTGAGGTAATGCAAAATTCGAATACTCATTTTATTTATTCTAATTTGTCATATATGGCAGCAGAATGCAATTCAATTCACATTATAAAAATAGAGCACAGATTTTCATGTCTCTGGTTGTACACAAAGTACAGTCACACCAAAAAACTCATGTTTTGAGTTTAAATCTGTAAGTTAATTATTGATATCAAGAACAAATTTAAGACAACTGAGTGACAGTAGTAGCATAAAAGGTATTCAAATTAATATTCAAAACTAAAATTAACATTAGCAAGGTAGTATTAGAAATTTTTGCTGGCAATATAGGTAGAAATCATCCATGTTGTAATTTTTTTTTCCCCAAAATCTCTTCACTTATAACTTGAGAAGTTCAAAGGTATGTGAAATTTTTGTTGTTGTTTCATGTTGAATTTTATTGTGGTTAGATTCTCTCATTCTTATTAATCTTTGCTTTATATTATCTGAATTGAGCAGGAAGAAAACGGGGTAAATTATAGACTTCTGGGATCCTTCATATTTAGAGAGCAGATAAAGGAAGAAACAGGCTGAGAAAGGCCAAGCAAAGATGCTAAGGGGGGAATCAATCCAGAGGCACTGTCCAAGCTCAGGAAAGAGGGCTCAGTTGCATATTTGACAGCTTTAAATATAAAGGAGGCGTTAAATAGGATGAGGCCAGAGGATAGGCCACTGGAAGGGGAAACTAAGTGGATATTTAAAATCTCTGAGAAGAGAGCTGTGTGTGGCTACTGTAAAGCAGCTCCAAGCTAGAAATAAGAGAAGCTGGGTTAAAAAAAGGGGGAATTTGACTAATGCAGCACAAATTAGGTGTTTAATTGCTATTATTAAGACAAATAAACTCCCTGAGAAGGCAGTTATCTCCTCTTCCTAACTTACACTAAACAAATCTGTATTTAGATGGCACTTTTTTTCCAAAGACTTTTTATAATTTGCTTATAGATTCTCTCATTTAGTCTGCTATCTGAAGTCTAAAGAAAAGTCTTAAATAAATGACTTGATATTAAACCAGCTTTCTAATGGCTTTTCATTGTTTATTTTACTCCTGAGGTCTATTTGCTAATAGTGTTACTTGACAGGTTTTTTTTGTTGTTGTTGTTGTTGTTTTGTTTTGTTTTGTTTTTGTACTGGGGATTGAACCCAGGGATGCTTAACCACTGAGCAACACCCCAGCCCTTTTATTATTTTGAGACAGGATTTCGATAAGTTGCTCAGGACCTTGCTAAGTTGCTGAGGCTGGCCTAGAATTGTTGATCCTCCTGCCTCAGCCTCCTGAGCCACCGGGATTACAAGCATGCACCACTGTGCTTGGCTTGTTTGTTTCTTTTGCCGGGAGTTTTCCATGTGTGCATGTTTGTATGTGTGATAACACTATCTTGGCTATGACTTAGTATCCAGGTTGGGGTAGCTTCTTTAAAAAATTGAGTCTTTTGTGTTAGGACTGTTAAAACATTTTTTTAAAAATTCTGTTCTAGTTAGTTTTATTAGAGCCAAATATAAAACAATCTGAGGCAGAAAAAGGAAAAGCTACCCCTGTCTGGCATGTTTTAGGGTGAAGCTTTAACAACCTTTTCAATGTCTCCTATGGTCATTGTCCTGTTCAGGCTTTCTATCTCTTTTGTTTTGTTTGTTCACGTTTTTTTAAAAAAATATAGTTAGGATGGAGAAAATGAGTATATTTTAGCCTAAGTTGAAGGAGCTAGTGGGATGAAATGGAATTTGTGATGAAAATGGAGGGATTATGTAATTAAAAAGAAAAATTATTCTGGTGGAAGAAGTGATGGAATTAAGAATGTAATTGGAAAGACCAGAAAGAAGCAGAGACATCTAGTCCTCAACATGAGAGAAAGAAGCAAGGATGGGCAAAAACAGAACTAAATGTAAAGGTAGGAGAAACTGCCAATTAAAGAGGAAGGGCAAGAGGAAGGAAGCAAACATTTATTCGTTCATTTTCTGCCAGTCCCACTGCAATGTGTTACATAGAAGTATTTACACTTAAATCTCATAACAACACGGCAGAACAGTTTTGTTTTTAGTCTTCTCTAGATAAGAATACTGTTAGGTTCAGTAATTTGTATAGAGTGTCACTTCTGTAAATGGAAACATTTATTAGTATTTAGTCACTATGACTACAGAACCATAAGTCAAAATACGTGTTTTCATTTCCTGGGATTACAGAATATATCTACTGTTATGCATATATACACTTATATTCGTGAATATATGCATAGAAATACGTAACTGTATACAGTCCTTATTTGAGCCTAATACACAAAAATATATGATTACATGTATATTGAAATATTCATGTAAGCAAATACTACTATAGGGGTTTAACCTAGAAGGAACTCTCACCAGCTGACAATAATAATAATAGTAATAGCTTCATTTATTGAGCTACTCTGTACTTGCTAGACAAGTTGCATTTCTTATATTTCTAGCATTATAACCCTCATAAAACTTAGAACTGTGATAACCCTTTGCAAGGTGAGCTTATTGAGACCTAGAAAGTTTCAGATCTCGTTGCTGGTATGTAGCTAAGTGGGCATTCAGGCCTAACTTTAAAGAAATATGCCTTTCCATACACCATGCCCACTATCTCTTTTGCTTGACACATGGGTTAGCATGCCCTTGGCTCTTCATAGAAACCACTCTTAATGAGCCAGCTTCTCATATTCAGTCCTGTGAATCTTTGATTGTTAGAGGGTTTTCTTGTGACTCCAGTAGGTATTCTTTGACTACCATAGTTCATTTGAATAAACAAAATAAAACATCCACAGACCCTTTTACTTCACTGAAATGGCTAGCCCAGTTAACCATGCACAGGGTGTATGTATACTCGCCAGACATTTGTTGATGATGCTTCTGATCCTCTGAGTAACACATGTCATCTACTCAACAGGACAGAAGACACTATCAACCTGTTTATTTATACAAAAGTGGAAAGTGGAGCATTTCAGAAAATTGTGTGACCATATGACTTGTGATGTTTCTGCTTGAGAGAAAATAATTCAGCGTGTACCTTGGAAAACGCGCATTCCAACAAACTTCAAAAACATTTGTAGTGATTGTACCCAGTCACTTACTTATCCACTCCCCTTTTCTTTTCCCTTTCACTTTCCTGCCTCTGCACCCACAGCATGTGAAAGCATTGAAAGAAAATAAGAATCTTAAACTCATAAACATACCTGCTTACCATCTGGCAGGCGTCCCAGCAGTCTGGTGAGCTCCTTAGTTATCCAGCAGATAGTAGAAAAACAAGAGTCCTGTGAAGATTTCACATGTTGCCATATCCCTGCCAGATGGTGATTTGTAAAACATGGACAAATTGCACTGGCTCCACTTCCCTCCGAAAATCACAACAGAAACACTGCAGCAATGGTGTTTAATTAGAAAGCAACTTCAACTGAGGAACTTTTAAGGTATAAACATTCTAAAGATTATTGGGATAAAATGTGTCATTATTTCCAGAGTGTTGGTCCTTCACAAACCTGGTATTCTCTACTCTGATATTTCTAGGATTCTCCTAAAAAAAAAAAAAATCTGTGGAGGGTTGAGAAATGTCAACATTATGGGACCTCTGATTACTACCTACTGAGTTATTTGGCACAACATGTTTTTCTGTCATCTAATGATGGGCTATAGGACTAAGAATTATATTGACAAGTTTTCTAATTGGGTAACTTTCTCATCCGAATAAGAACTACTAAATTTGGGTAGACACAGAGAGTTCTGCTCTCCAAGTGTTAATAAAACAGTAACTACTTTAAAAATAATACTTTTCCACTCTCTTAGTTGTTCTTTGCGGTTGTCCACACAATACTCCAATCACTGGTCAGTTTAGATACAAAATGTCAAACAAGTAGTTTAGCATTGGGTAAATAAACTGACAGTTGGTGGTTCTAACTTTTTCAACAAGTTTTGGTCTCAAAGCATGCTTTTCCAAGGAAGGATATCTTTTCAGCACTCCCAATGATGCTCAAGTCTGCCTGGTCCCAGGACATGTAAGCTTTGCTGATACTAAGGGAAAATGAGAGGAGAAAACCATCTCTCCTTTTTCCTGTTGAATTAGTTGAATTTGCTTAGCCATCTTTCCTTTCTTTAGAGATCTTGCTACCCTTCTTCATGAAATGAATGCAAAGATTTTAATATATTTCTTTGTTTTTGATAAGCATCTTACTGAGATATAATTTACTTTGAGATGTAAGTGTATAAAATGTAATGAAAGTGTAGAATTCAATGATAATTGCACTGTTGTACAAATATCACAACAATCAGATTTAGACCATTTGTATCACCCCTAAAAGAAATGTTTTCATTAACAGTCTCTCCTTCTTTCACTCCCAACCCCAACAGCCATAGTCAACTATTAGTCTCCTTTCTGTCTCTATAGACTTGTTTATTCTGGATATTTCAAACAAGTGGAATCATAATATGTGGTCTTTTTGTTGCTGGCATCTTTCTCTTAGCATATTTTCAAAGTTCATTCTTATTGTATATGCTAATATGTCATCTATTTTATTGCCAAGTAAGATTCCATGTACAAATATACCACGTTTTATTAATTCACTTATCAATTGATTTCACTTTGGGGCTACTATGAATAATGTGGCTAAGATAACTTAGGTAAATAAACTGACAGTTTTGTGTGAATGTATATTTACTCTTCTCTTGAGCATATACCTTAGGACTAGAATTTTTGGATCTTTTGATATCTGTCTTTAATCTCTGAAGACCACAGGAGTTGCTTTTCTGAGTCATTCTTTGTGCAGATGAGAGGCACAGACAGACTCCAGACATTCTGAATTTATGTAATACACCCTTTTAATTCCTATTACAGAAGAGTAAATGGACATGGATTTTAAAATTTGGCACACCTATATTTGAATACATACTTGACTACTTATGAACTCCATTATCTTGGGTATGTTACTTAATATCTCTGGAATTTCTGTCATCTGCAGAAAAGAGGGGAATAATTGATTTTGCCTGAGTTTGTGTGCACAGAATACAAGGATTCATGGGAAATCTGCTCATATGATGCTGACCAGCTCATATCTTTCTGTTGAATGTTATTTTCTTTTGTTTCCTCCTTCTTTTCTCCTGAGTACCAGAAGTGTAGGGATTAACTGAAGGAAAAGATTTTTAGGATAATACAAGAATTCCCATGAAATCATTTTATCTGATTTGTATGCTTCTGAATTTGGAGAATCACTTTCTTATATATGCTCTTCAGGACTGTGTTTAGAAGTTAATTACAACAAAACAATGCCTACAAAATGTTGTTTGCTATCACTTTCAATAACTTAAGTTTAAAATGTGAAACTTCATTGGAATTGTTGTGCAATTTTGTCAACCACATTTTAGTATTTGGGGGTTCATTCCATGCATAGAGGATCTCAAAAAGAGCGGACTTGAACGTGAAGTATGATTCTGAGGAATAATTACTAATTAGAGACTACTTCAAGCTGAGATATTTGCATAAAGAAACAAATCACATATGATTCATGGACACTGAGCCCTGCCTATCCAAAATATGATGTCACTTAGAGTTCCGGGGATAAGTAGGACTTCCTAAAGGAGGTGCTATAAGTCAGAAACAAAGTCATTAAGAGATCATTGGGAATGTCCTCTGACTTCAGCATAAGCTATGCTTACAGCACATAGAATGATACAATTGTTGGAAAGTCATGAGTACAGTGAAATTCATCATCTTCTGTGAGAATGGAATATACATGGAAAATAATTTTCTTTGTGTAAAATCCAGCCTTATGTTTAACTTAAATCCTTTGCATTTCATATAAACTGTTATTTCTATTGAATCAATTTTCCTGAGGCAAAAGTATTATTAATTAGTTTGATTATCTATTCAAAGTACAACAAAAGATAGATAGATAGGTAATAGGCCAGTTTGCCCCTGCTCCCCAGTCTTTTAAACTAACCCAGAGAGATTCAGCCCAGAACAAACTGTGTGACCACTGAGAAACTGTCTTTCGCTGTATTCTCAGATGGTCATCCTGCTGATCCTTTGAAACTCCATAAATATTTCAGGGAACCAAGAAAGTTTTATTCATACTTCTAAAGGAGGGAAAATAAAGAAAAGAAAAAAAAATGTTAATAGATTAGGAGATGCAGCGCAGATATATTCTGGTATAGACTTAAATTCAGACAAATTTAGTCTTTTTCTATGGTGCCAAGTTCCAAGATTAGGTTGTACTGATTTTTACTTTTTTATAATTGACTTAACTTTACTAATTTATGCCCTCATGATTCTTTTATATTTTTATGTCAAATCAAAGAGGAATATTTGAATTCCAAAAGTTATTTCAATTTAAATTATTAAAAACACTATAATTATAATATCACAGATATTAATAAGCTTTGTAAACCCTTCTCCTAGATAACTCGTGTTTTCTTTTTAGAACTAAATTTGAATTTCAAGCCTAGATTACTTCACACTGTCATTTTAAATTGATAACATCTGGAAGGGAGAGAAAAAAAAAAAGAGAGACAGAGAGAACAGATTCCATTTCAAGCCCGCCAGAAAATTTAGACCTGCTGCAAGTTTAACTTTTGCATCACTACTTTTTTTTTTTTTTTTCTATTTCCGACTTGCTCACTCCCCCTCTCTGGTTGTATTCTCCTCCCCTCTCCTAAATGTGTCTATTACCCTCAGGCTTTGACCTTGGGCAGACTGTGAGCACAAAGTCATGTTATTTAGAGTGAAGTAACACCAGTAGTCAGGAAGGAACAATGTAGTTCAAGCCAGATAAAATAAATCTCTCATTTCCTGTCAAGGGACTGAGCCAAAAGCAATGATGAGAGACAGAGGGGGCAAACTGTGCAGCTCGAAACACAGAGGATTGGGATAGATACGACCGCAAGCCTCCCTCGAACAGACTACAAAACCCCAAACAGCATAGTGACAGGAGACACATAATAGCCATGGAATAAACCAAAACATATGAAACAGAGGGCAACCAAGCAGCTCCCAGGCCTTGGGCACAACATGTTCAAGTTGCTCCAGATGGGAATCCTAAGGACAGGACTGCCACGTGCAAGGGATTCCCCTGTGTGGAGTGAGAATTTCATAAATTTTGAAACATGCCACTTTCACCAAGTTGTCTTTATAATGAAAACCATAAACATTCATCTTTGCCTGATGGATGGTTTGCACATTAAAGTTTGCAAATATCTACAGGAAAGAACTTCCATATTCAATCCAATGGAAATATAGAGTGGTTATCATTGTCTCCAACATTAAGAAAGTTGACTGCTGATTTATTAAACAGGCACCAATAAAGCGTCTGCTATCTCCAGGTGTTATTTAAAGTTATTTTAAATATTTAATCCCTTTAATCCTTGAAACAACTCTCTAAGGGAAGCATGATTGTATTCTTATTGCATAAATGAAAACGCTGAGGCACTCCAAAGGAAGATAACTTACTCAAGGTTACAGGCTTGATCAGAACCCAAGCTGTGTGGGTCCAGGGTCCACTCCCTGACTTACTAGGTTTTGATGTATACATGGCCATATGCTACTAGCACAGCATTTTAGTAATCTTAGTCATTTATGAGCCCAGAATGGATTTTGTTGAAATTTATTATTTGTTTCAGAAGCACAGTGAGACTTCTGAATAGTCACATCAGATCCAGAAAAAAAATCTAAAAAAAAAGACACCCCCGAATGGTGAGAACATGCTACATTTATTATAATAGTATTTTGCTTTCGTTCATAGCTCTTTCATGATGGTGACAGAATGAGAATTCACCCATTCATTCGTCCATCCATCCATCCATTCATTCATTATTTGTTCCTCCAACAAATTTTCTTTATTGAATGCTTATTACAGGCTAGGCCCTGTGAAGGTGGTAGAATCATCTCATGGCTGATACAGAGACAATCAAGGAGCATTTTAGATTTAATTTCATATATAATATACTCTGTAGAAATCCTTATAAAGATAGCAACCTTTACAAAGACTAAAACTAGTTTGTAATGAGAGATAGCCAGGAATTTTTAACTCAGTAGGATAAAATAAGATTTAACATTTTAATTCAAACATTTAGAATTTTCTCATGGAGATGGAAACATTCTTTAAGACTATGCATCCAAAGATTGCCCACATAGTGCCATAATGGCAATGGATATACAAACTTCAGAAGAATTTTGTCTCATGGTGAGAATTTTTCTAAGAAGCATAATCATCTTAATTTGTAGTCTCTGTGAACCTCTTTGCTCCTCCTGGACTGAAAAGAATAACAGTATTTTAACTCAATGTACCCTCTCCAAAATTCAATTATTTTATGTAACATATTATATTACACAGATGTATTGGATTTACCTGTTAAACTAAGCTGCTTTTGTGTTCCTCCCTAATGTTTTAGTACCTGGCACATAGGAGTTATTTAGTATATAATTTTTAAATGAATTGGTGAATATATTTTGCACATATGCCTTTATTTTATGTAATATTATGCAAATTGTAGATGGTCAAAGATAAATGGTGAGTTCTTTTATAAAATAGTAATGATGATAACATTGATAGGTCACTCATTAAGATGTTTATTATATACTAGGCATTCTTCTATGAGTTTGGCAAGGATTATTTAATCCTTTCAGCATATCTATGAAGTAAGAATGTGCTCTGTTGTCAGGTTGAATTGAAAATGATCATAAGTGATTTTTTAATTATGAAAATTATACTATTACTAATGGAAAAAGAAAATTAAAAATCTCCCCCTCTTTTAAGAAATAATAAAATTTTCCGATTCCATAGCACATATAGTTCACATTTATATTTTTATGAACAATTCTTTAAATTTTCCAAGTTTGAAGAGAAGATAAGGTAATGTTTTGTTTGGACAGTGTATGATTAAATGAGAAAACTAGTACATTGTTAGATGTGTTAGTCGGCTTTCTACTGCTATTAAAACACATTAGAGGTAAATTAACTTAAAAAGAGGAAAGGTTTATCTGGCTCACAGTATCAGGGTTCCAGTCTGTAGTTGGTTGGTCTTGTTGCTTTGGGACTGTGGCAATGAAGTTCTTTATGGCAGGAGCACATGGTTGAGGAAGCTGCTCACCTCATGGTAGATGGGAAGCCAACAGAGGAGAGAGGAAGAAGATGGGTTAGAGTCTAAATATCCCCTTTAGGGGCATGCCTCTAGTGACCTAACTTTCTCCCATTGGATCCCACCTCTTAAAAGTTCCACTACCTCCCAATAACACCTTGGGCTGAGGTCAATAAAAGGTCAATAAATATCTGAAAGCAAGGAAATAACACACAGGTCTTTAGGGAACATGAAAAATGCAAATATAGGATTAGTGTACTAAAAACACAGTAATGTCCCAACTTATAAAGGATTTAAAAAACCTTTGCCTTAACCTCTGGAGAAACTCAGTAGGAAACTACTGTTGGACCACTTGGACTTAGGTGGAAAACAGATGATTTTTCAGATCAGCCATTAATTTAAATTTTAATTTGAATTAACTTTCATAGACTTTGAACTTTAAAAGGTTGGCATTCATATTTATTATATATTAGCAATGTGTTTGTGTATTTTGACTACACAAAATACAAAATATTGGAACAAAAAGAAAATTCACTCAGCCATTCACCTATTTTGTTTCCCTTGTGCCCTTAATATTTGCACATAGAAGGCACCCAATGTACGCTGGTTATTTTCTTGCTTTCAGATATTTATTGACCTTTTTACCTCTATGCTTTGTCTTCTGTTGACAGAAAATGGGACTTTTGCTTAATTTAACCCAGGATGTTTCCTTTAAACAAAAACAATTACTTCCTTTCTACGGGAAATTTATGAACCAGAAAGTCTGTAGAGACAATTCATCTCTTCTTTAGGTAGTTTGCAATACAATGTAAACCTAAGATCAAGCTCGGACAGGGAGCAATATCAGTTACTTTTCTATGCCCCAACATTGGGTTATCTGTTCCAATCTCTCTACCACTAATATTCATATTTAGAATACAATAATTAAACTTCAGTAAATGTTAGAAAATAAAGAATTTGTTATAAAGAATGCTTTAGGAAACGTGTTTGCTGAAGATTTTGTGGGCTTTATAAATGTATAAAGGAAATCACTGAGAAGTAAGGGAACAAGAACACCAGCACTATATTGTAACCATGAGTAAAAGATGAGACTCTAATGAAGAATATTCCCTGGACCAAAGGTGATAATGAAAACTGCATACTTGTTGGTGGATTTCTTTACCATTTTTCATATTTTAAATGTGAGGAAACACCCAATGAAATCCAATATCATGAAAACAGTTATAAAGAATTGATTTTTAATGGAACAGCTGAACAGCACAATCCATTGCTGCTGGTTATCGTTGAAGCAAATGGCACATTGGAAAATAGGTAAATTGTTTTTGTGGATATGGAAAGCAGTGCAATTATGCTATCGATAGATATTTTAAGATACTCTACTCAGATCAATAGCTTGCAGTATTTACAAATCTTGTGACCATAGGGCACTTAATATATTATTTAACTGTGAATTCAACTGTGAATATTAGGCACTACCCAAGAAGGATTCCAGATTAGAATAAATATTGTTCCATTTATTTTATCATTTTGAACTGCACTGTTACTATTTTGTTTGCATGATAAATGAAGATACATAATGATATATTGTAACATTAATGGATATTTCTTAAAACCTCCAATAATACTGTGGCTTCCTAAAACTTGTATTTTTTGTTTATATGTCCTTTATTTTTGTAAGAAAAACATTATGTGTTTCCAGTTCTTTACTAATTTTTTTCATGATTTTAAGATTTATAGTCAAAAGGTTAAATTAACTATTGACTAATAAACTTTAAAATAGAGTTTAAAGTGCTCTATGTTTCATGCACAGAAGATGTTAAATAGACAGCCTTGATTGATTTGGAGCTTCATAACAGGAGTTAGTGTTAATGAGCAGATAATGCTTATTTTTAAAATCATCCAGTTTAAAACAACTTTTACAAATTATCATTAACTAAAATGTTAAATAAAACAAGTCTTGCCCAAATTTATTAGTTTGTCAATTATCATAGGAATATCCTATAAGTAAGGGGTGGTAGTTTTTAAGAATTACTCAATATTTCTTTATAGCCAGGTACAAATATTGTTATCTAATGGTGCTATCTAATTTTTACCTGGACTTCTTGGTGATGTTTCCTGAGCATATGCAGCAATTTTATGTTTTACCTCTGTTTAAACTTGTATAAGAATCTCTCAATATTTACCATTGGACTCCTATCATGTGAGCAGTTTGGAAAGTGATTTTTTTTTCTTCTTGCATTTATAAATTCACAGGAGGTGTTCAATTTTGTTAAAAAGATAAAGTGAATGGTTTTAGGACTTTAACATATATTTAAGATATTGTTTTATACATATGCAATCTTTAATCATAGGAACTCCAAATACTTTAATATCCTCCTAAAATTCTTCTTAAAATGGACAGTGGTTATTTATTTTCTTTCCTATTTTTCTCCTTCTCCCCCTCCTCCTCCTCCTCCTCCCTTTTTTTTTTTCCAATGTGGCATTGGTATTGAACCCAGGAGTGCTCTACCTGTAAGCTATATTCCCTACCCTTTTTATTTTATTTCATGAAATGATATCACTAAGTTGCCCAGGCTGGTTTTAAATTTGATATCCTTCTGCCTTAGCCTTCTGAATAACAGATTATAGTCATGTGCTACCATGCCCAGCTACTGGAAAGTATTTCTTAAACCTAAAATTGATACTTCTCTCTGTTTCCTGAATCAAGAATTTGTCCTTTTTTTTTTTTGCATACAATATTACTGGTGAGTGGTTCTTTGGAACTTGTAATTACAGCATTCTCATCTTGACAAACATTTTTAAAGTTACAGATAGAAAGACTGAAAGCACCTACCTACCTGAGTTTGCTGTCACTCAGGCAACAAGCAGTCAGTGAATCCCATGTGATGTTTAAAACTTACAGGACTGAGGAGATGGAGGAAGCCTCCCTTACCTCTGCCTCCAGATCCATCAAAACTTATCTTTTGGATTCTTCAGTTAGGTTACCATTTGCCCTTTTGTTACACTGTTAGTTTTCCTACAAGTCCAGATTCTGTAGTTTAAGAAATATTAGTGTTATTTTCTTATCAGTTGATAAGAAAAAGTATTTTTCAATTTAGTGTTACACTTGGTTTATTTGCTGCTGGGAGTTCCTCCCCTCAGTCATAAAGTATTCCAAATATATAAAAGAATGTTTAATATACATTGTAGACATATTTCTCAAGTAAATATTTAATATTTATAATGAAATATTGAAATCTATTTTTTTTCAATTATCAGAGAACATTTATATAGATCATGAGCAATTAAGGACATAATTTTCATGACATTATAATAACAATAATTCCTATTTCTATCATGTACCCAGGTAGGTATTAGAACTTATAAGTTGTGCATTTGACATCTTTTGACTTCAGTGGTGTTAAATGATTTTGCTAAGATAACCCGATGACAAAGTTAGGACCGTGTTTTTAGCTCTGATTTTGATCAGTTTTCTAAGTCTAAGTGATAAGTAGAAGGATTTACAACCTCAAAATTTTTTTCCTACCTGCTGGTCTTTATAATTTGTTTCAAAGTGCACTCATAATTACATATTAAACATCCATCATACACACATCACAGTGTTAGTGTTCAAACACATGACACAGAACATGTCCTGTCTTCCTGGGAGGTTAATATCAATGTAACTGAACCAGACCTGTCTGATCATATTGGCATGAATTAAATTTTTAAGTAATTCTTTAAAAATTGATATGTAGACCTAGTTTCCATGATAAGATTAAGATCCGTAAGTTTAGGAAACAAGTGTTCACTTCCATTGTATCTGCTTGGTTTAACTTCCTGCAGAAGCAGAGCACTTCCGGTAAGACACAATAGCATTTGATAAAAGATTTTTCATTAAATGAATGGCTTTTCCTTGGTTAAGTTTTGAGCTTGAATTTAATGTTTTTAATACATTATCCTCATTGTATTTTTTGTGTTAAGAAATATGGGAAAGATTACAAAAGGGTTAAGGGAAATGAATGTATATATTGTAGGATTGGGACAAAATTTTTATTGATTTGAACATGAAGAGATTATTGCAACATTGTTATACAAAGAAAAATATTCTACCATTTTTGCTATCATTTGAGCAGGTATGTTTTTATCCTTTTTTAAAAAATATGAAACTTATTGGATTTGTTAATATGCAGGAAAAGATATTTTAATTTTAATTTTTTTTTCTCATTGGAATCATGTTGCAGAGTTTGTGATTTCTATAACCAGTGAATTGAAGAATAGCTCTTTGCATCTTATTCATCTCTGTATTACTATCTAATGTTGACATTAGTGAGACCTTGGAGAGTCACCACTACACAATATACTTTAAAGTTTTAATGGCTGTTTGTTTTGGCTTGTTTTAGTCTAGCAATTGAGAAATTATTTAGTCATAGCCAAACTTACTTAGACACAGGAAAAACCATCAAATCATCATCTCCTTTTGAATCTCTATGTTTTTTTGGGAGACTGCATTACTTCTGGGGATATTAAGTGACTCATATGTGTTGGGAAAACTCACAATTTCCATGATTGCTCACATTTCTTGACTTTAGTATTTACCATTAGAAATGGTATTTTATCCTGCCAGGGATATTGTAAAGAAGAAGAGATACTTAAGTCTTTTTCTTAAAAAAATATTATTAGAGAACATTTGCAACAAATACTGGTTATCTCTTTCATTTTGAAGCACAGAATCAGGAGAAAATATAACAAGTAAATTGGTATTAAAAAGCAGCGATAATTGTAAGACTAATAATTGATAATTCTTAATTAGGATGCCCAGATAAAAGTCACAGGCAACTCTGCAACTTAGTAGACCTGAGGTGATTCACAACTCTAAACAGGATTGAGATGTTATAAACATTGATGATAGTACCATTTACAGCTTTCAAGTCTCAGAAATAGTGCACACAGTGCACAAACTGATTTTTACTCATTCTGTGTCATGTACCACTCAAGGGTAAACAGTGGAGAGGTGAGTTATTTTCGACTGGGTTTCAAAACTAAAATCTCTAACTTCCTGTTTTGGCTAATGAATAAAAACACCTTCTGTTTTTTTTTTTTTTCTTATTTATTTGTTTGATCTTCCCTTACTTAAATTCTATCATGTGCTACCCGAATCTTCTATACTCTTTTTTTAAGAAATACAAAGCAAATTAGGAGAAGTTCCCATTGTGTTAATAGGCCTCAGGATGTGGCAATATTTTATTCCATAATTAGTTTGCTTTACAAAGAGAAGAGCCCTCTTTAGGATTTTTGCAGCTGACACTGGAACACCCCAAGCCAAGTTAAATGATAGAACTGTGGTAAAATCCTGCTCTTTAGGTTTCAGGGAATCAAAAGATAGACTTTCCCTCTCCATTCCTGGTTTCTGGGTTGGCATTGTCTCTATTTCATAAGGTGCAGGAAAGCTGAGGTGGGATAAATAAGTAGAAGCATTGAATTTCACAGCCCTGCACTGACAGGGCTTCTTGGAACTGTTTTGCTCTGAAGAAACTTCCCCATCCACATGGTTTCTGGCTGAGAGACTCATTTGTCTCTATCTTGCTTTGTTGATTTTGGGAGGGTTTTGTTTTTGCTTCCGGAAACTATATGATTTAAGCTCTCTAAACATTAAAATATACAGGATAATTTTGTCATATTGAAAATTTTTATTGCTACTTTTTTCTCCTTTTGTATTTTTTTAGGAAAGGAGTAATGAATAACTTACTAAAGCAACTAAATATATTTTCAGGCACGATTCACAGTATACTACCACCAATACTACAGCCCTCCCACTACTAAATGGAAATGTCATGTTGGAAATCCCTAGACAGATATCAATTAGTCATATATTTGAATATTAATGAATGAATAATTTTGCATCTATAGATATGTACAAGGATACCTTTATGAGATTATAACATTGTTTCATAAAATCTTGTATTTAACTTTTGCAATAGAGATAAGTTTGAAGCAAATATATTGAACTTTTTAAGCTAAATGACACTTGAATTATATATTCCACTGTGTAGTTCTTAGTGAATTTGATATCCACCAGCCTCCTTGGCCATATCCCCCAACTAGTATAACCACGATAATATGTTGAGAAATGTTAAGTGACTATGGGGATAAAGTGGCTTTTTTTTCTTTAATCATTTAGCTCTTTTAGCTATCGAAGGTTTATAGCAAGCCTATAAGCTGGTTCCCAGAATTATTGATTAAAGTCATGAAATGTTTTTGCTATCTACTAATGGGTATTCTTCTTGTGCTGTCAATGACAATGCAAGAAATGAGCTTCAAGATGGGTTAATTTCTCCTTATCAACCTATCACTTTTTCAGGATTCATTCTTACTATCTGTATATCTGCTCTCTATATGTGTGTATATGTTATTTATTTGAATTGTCTTAAGTGCATACTTGAATAACTTGCAAGGGTCAGAGAGAGTTCAAATGATAGAAAAATGGTTTATTTTCTCCATTCCCCTCCTCCCTATTGCTAATGCTAACTGATGAAGAGTGCCAGTGGTGTCCTTCAATTTAAAGAGACAACCTTGTTCATTTGGAGGGTGTGAATGCCATTCTTGTGAAATACTGTAAATAGTAATTCACAAGAGGGTGACTTTTTTATTGCTTTTACATTGATAACATGCCTTGTGAAGACTTACAGTTATTCTGCTGAATTTAGGAGAGATAAGAATGGAGTGCATACATCTATACATACAATAAAAGAATTGTTTATCATTAGGAAATCAGATCCTCTTACATATTACCGGCATTATGTAGTTTGCAAAGTTGCTATCAAATTCTTAATATTTTATTACTTCATATTTTTTCTTTTTTCTTTTCCTTCTGGAAATATTTAGAGTAGCACTATGATTTTTACATAAATCAACTGATTCTAGTTTATGAAAATGTGTTTGGGTCCCATCAAGAAACAGTCTGCTTTGCCATAGCAGCATCAGGTTGCAGAGCAAATGTTAGCCACACGGGAACTGAAAATCGATGTTAGCTAAGATAGGGGCATTGCTTATTGTGTATTGAATTGTAGACAGCCTATTGCTTAGCTCAATAAAAATATAATGCACATATAAAAATAACTTGTGAACATGAAAATTACATACCAATTCCTTTGCCAAAAGATGTACCACAGAAATCTCAGCCAGTTACCTTTAAAATCAGCCTTATGCATTTTTATAGTACTTTTTTATTTTGTAAGATACAGTAGAAACTGTAGGGAGTTTGAATGCTGAAAACTGTTTAGTAAGTGTAGTGCTGGACTGTCTAGTGGCATTAATTATCATTTACACATAAAACTACCTCCTATCTAAGGCCCCAGAGGCAATGGGCAGTGTTATTATTTCTGATACAGTTAATTACCTATTCATAAAAAATAAAGAAAAATTAATAGTGAAGAACATGCTATTCTATACTAATGTATTTGCATTTCAAGTAACTTATTCTGTATTTTAGAAGTGTAGTGACATTTTGAAATGTAGATGAATCTCAGTATTTTCATTTTAAAAAGTTTTGTGTATTATATGATTTTTTCCCATTCTCAGTGATTCTTCTAGTATAAACCAAAAAGCAAAACCAAAAACCCTTATAGATGATCTACAGAAGTCTTTATTGTTTGGTTTTCTAATTTGTTCATTTCTGAGAGGGTCAGAAATCAATTTGGAAGGATAGTCACCCACCAATGAAAGCAAACAGTTGGCCACCTCAGAGCAAAAACTTTCTCTAGTCTGAGGATTTGGCATTATACAGTTAACCTCTTCACAATTTGTAGTGAAGGAGGGGAAGGCAGAAGGGAAAATATTTGCAGAAATTTTAGTAGTATTAAGGTGAAAGATTTATCAATTATAGGTAGTAAAGTAGATGCTTTTCTTTCTTTTATTAAAAAATTATTTACATTTCAGGCCTAGATGAGTTGAAGGACTGTGATTTATTTTTATAACCTAATATGCTTATTGCTTTTTATTTATGATCACTATTCCTGGATGTGATATTATTTAGTTTTGGTTTCTGTTAAAAGAAGGAAAAATATTCTCATAGCTCTCTTCTACGCTGTTTTTTATTGCTGTATTTCTTTGTTCAAGATGTTCCTTGGTTTGATTTATACATTGTAATAGCTGTAAGTGATCCATTAGGAAATCCAATTTTTATTTCTGATTTTAAATTCCTATTTGTAAATGTTTAATTATACCTGTTAATAATTATAGGAGTTTATGTGCCAACTGCATATATGCAAGAGTGTACGATAGGCTGAAATATAAACTGTTATCATCGATTAACTTTTACTGAGTCAATGCATATGACCAGAATTGGGGGAAATTAAAGGTAGATGGCATTAGAATAAGATTAGTACAAGATGACAAAAAAGCACATTAATTTTCTACCTTCAGAGTCACTGAAAATCTTCTCTCAAAGGTTATTACTGCCACCATATAATATTTCTTGAGCACTTACAATTTGCTAGACATGGGGGGATTGGAGCATCAAACAAGAATAACAGTGATTTCAGACAGACATGTAAAACAGGATTTGGGAGGCCGAGCCTGCATCTTCAGGAGATGCTGGGCTTTAGCATTCTGTTTCATGTGGAGATCTGCAGTTAATATGGTCCTTGTTGAAACTTAAAACAAGTTCTATTAGTAGCTTGATTGAGAAGGGGGGAGGAGATCCAGAGTAAACAAAAGTGTGCTTTTCCAAGACCGCCTAATTGTATATAGTACGTGGGCTTCCGCAGTTCTTTCTAATCCATCAAATGGTAAAACACACAAACATAAAAATTTATTCTATTAGAGTAGATAAAATTGTTAGGTAAGTATAATACATGGGCCAGCAAAGGGACTTGGCATCTGCTGAACAATTCTCTATTGTTCAGACCATTGCAGAAGTGCCCGCTTGTATGTCCAATCAAGTTGGATACATTGCTGATTTGGAGAAGAGGAAGGAGAAAACTGAAAGCATTTGCTTACACCTTGTTGGGGGGGGGGGAGTTCTTCCTGGGTGGTGATGATGAAGGTCCCAGGGGTGGGGGAGAATTCAGTTTTGTTTAGTGGAAGAGTTATTGGTTCCCCCTCGCCCCCGTTCCCATCTTTTACTTTGGTACAGCCCAGGAAAGCTGCGCGGCAGTCGGAACTAATTGTAACTCACTCAGGAAAGTCTTCATTAGCACTACCACACATGGTTACCAGATGTGCTGCAAGGAGACAGAGAGGAGGGGCCGGGCACCCAGAGGGGAGAGAAACAAGTAGCTTCATTTTAAAACTTAATAATCTGCCTTTTGTTTCCACGTGTATTGTGCTGGAGAAATGAGAGATAAGGGAGTTTTGGGAGATGCAATGCCTGCTCATTCACTCATTCTCTAGAAGCTGAATGGGATTCTTTGTCCTCTTCAAAGTAAAAACTTAAAGTGACTATCAATGTGTTGGAGATGTTTCACTTTCTCCATCTGAAAAAAAAAAAAAAAAGAGAGAGAGAGAGAAAGAAAAAAGAAAAGAAATGATCTGGATTGTCAAAACAGCTATGTTTCCCATAGTCTGAGCTGGAGAGACCCTAAATTGGGGTCTTCTTATAATATAAACTAGACTTACAGAATCTATAAATAACCTTTTAAAGAAAGGTATTTAGATCAAAAATCCCAACTAAGTATCCTTGAAAATAAGAGAAGGGAACTTCTCTGTGCTATTTGTCTATTTCTGTTCCTGATCTGAGTTGGGCTAATGTAGGATGACTCTGCATCTTCTTTAACACAACTGTGCCTCTGTTATCCATAAACAATGCTGATTCCATGCACCTGGAACTAAACATGTTATTTCTTCTGCTTATAGGTAGATTCCCTGAAAATTACTACTCCCATGCTCAGTATCCATACTTAGTAAGAGATTAAATGAAATTACAAGAATCTCCACTGATTCTGAAAGTGTCATTAGCCATCTTCTTACTTAACCTGTACACTTTTATCTGTATGTTACACTATTTTGGAAAGCCTGTGAGAACCATCTGTTTGGATGACACCTCTGATCTCAAAATGGCATTTGTGATGGTGTAGAAAATTTTGATATTAAAAAATAATACAATGAGTTGGATTCTCATAAAAAGCATGGAGACTTTAAACTATTTATTTAGTGCCTTGATTGGCACATTTTTTTAAAGAAACAAAACAAAAGCAATTTGCAATGGTCCTGTGAATTTTAAAGTATATTTTCAGATTAAACATGAAAAATTTTGAACACATTTTAACATAAAAGATTTGCAACAACCTTGAATTCTATAACTGAACATTGTAAGACCAATTTAGGAATTTAACTTGGAATTTTAAGATAGTGCCTTTTTTGGGTGATGCTTTTTGACTTTGATTCCTAATCCTGCAATAAAATCATAAAGGCGCTTGGAAAAAGAAATACAAATTGGAAAAGTTACTTTAGTTGGTTTTGGAAAAAAATGTTCTAGTTTCATTGCCAATTCACAGAAAAGATTCAGTGTTGTTTGTTTTTATATATATAAAAAAATCTATTGTAGGCCATGGAACCATTTAAAATTTTGATGAAATTTATGATTATAATTTTTTTGCTTACATGCAAAATTTTTATTGAAATTCAGGACCTCTTGAAATATAGCTTCCAATTTGAGTTTAGAGCCTTCCGATACTGAAAGTAAGACAGACATTGAGAGGGCAACAGGAAGAAAGATTTGTGATACAAGTTCAAGTGTTAAAAAGTGAGAAATCTGTAACCTGCTATATTTAATCCTAATGGATGACAGAAGAAAGTACACTGAATGAAATTTCAGTAAAGATAAAATGTTCTGGTGCTGCTGTTGTTGCTCAGTGGTAGAGCAGTTGCTTAGCACGTGTGAGGTACTGGGTTCAACCCTGAATGCCACATAAAGATAAATAAATAAACTAAAGGTATTGTGTCCATCTATAAATAAATAAATAAATAGATAGATAGATAGATAAATAAATAAATAAATTAAAAAAATTGTTCCTTAACGGGTGTATTTGAGATGTAACTATGTTTGGTTACCTGAGTTTCTAGTTTATTTCAGATAATATTCATACCCTCTCTGTCACTTCTATTTTCCAAAGAGCTTATTACAGTTTTATCTACCTAGTATTAATCTGACATGGTCTGGTTGAAGGAATAAATGAGTGCATGAAAAAATGAAGTTAATTTATGTCATTCATCACTAGCTGCTATTGTTAAAATCAGAAAATGCTAGCCTAGTAAGTTATTTCTTCATACAGTATTTGCTATGAAAATGTTACCTTTAATGGTAGTTTTAATAATTGAACCAGTAAAATATTTTGATATATCAGAACCTTACTTTAATAATATATGACTAGTCAGTGCTGACTGACTTTCTTGCAGGTAAATTATAAAAGGTACAAGTATTTTCAGAAACTAAATTTATTTACATGGTATTTTAAAATGAAAATTTAATGGATTGTCAAGGTAAGAATTACATCACAAAATTAATATTTATAGTGATTTTTCTCCTATAATTTATTTTATCATTCTTAAGCTGATTTTGATCCCTTTCTTGAAAATCAATGCAATATTAGAACATGAGTGTTTATTTAATAATTGCTGTTACTAATATTTTATCTGTAACTCATCACCTGACCCAAATTCACAGTGCCAGCAGCTATGAAATCAAATGTGCCTACTCTTTATTGATATTTTTATATTCCTCCACTTTCTCACTCTAAAGTTAGCACTAATGGAGGGCTGATCATTGCTTACTAAAAGTGACATTTAAATAACTTGTTTCCAGTATATATTTAGTATTCTCTCCTGTGGTCAGTCTAAAACATGGATTTGACTCCCTTACACCTATGCTTAACATAATTTGCGAATGAAATCATGAAGTTATAACTAGCACTGTAATTCTTTATAATGTGGCCTCTGCCCCAGCTCTTACTGCTCTCCCTACATGGTAATCTCCAGCCTTACTGAGTTACTGAGTTACTCAGTCATTTTTGTACCCATCATTCTTTTTCTTTGACAGGTATGAACATAGGGCACTGTAAAATACTTTTATGAGCTATAGTTAGAGTGTTAAGCTAACCATTTATAAATTACTTAAGATGACGACTAATATGTAGGTCTAGCGTACACAGATTAGAATCAGAGGAAAGGATATTTTTTTTGATCCTTTGTCTACTTTCTCCCCAGTACTGTACCCAATCTTGTCATCTCGTAGTAACCACCATTTACTTTCCACTTCTATGTGATAATGTGTTTAGACACCATACATAAATAAAGTCATGCAGAAATTATTTGTCTTTATGTTCCAGGTTCAATTCACTTAACATAGTGTCTTTCAGGTTCATCCATGTTGCTGCAAATGGCAGGATTTCTTTTTATGGCTGCATAGTATTCGAGTGTGTATATATACCTCATTGTCTTTACTCATCTGTTTATGAACACTTACATTGCTTCTAAATCTTGCCTGTTGTAAAAAATGGTGCAATAAACAATGGAAGTGCGGATGTCTCTTCAACATACTGACTGCCTTCCCCTTGTATAGATAGCCAGAAGTGGAATAGCTGGATCACATGAGAGTTCTATTTTTAATTTTTAGAGGAACCTCCATACTGTTTTACATAATGACTGTATTAATTGATATTCCCACCAACAGTGTAAAATGATTCTCTTTTCCCTACGTCCTTGCCAACACCTTTTATGGTTTTGATAACAGCCATTCGAACAGGTGTGAGGTGGTTGCCCATTGTGGTTTTAATTTTCATTTCCTTGATGATTTGATGTTGAGGAATTTTTCGTATCAGACCATTTGTGTGTCTTCTTTTGAGAAAAGTTTATTCAGGCCCTTTGCCCATTTTTTAATTGGGTTAGTTGTTTTCTTGTTGTTTTTGAGTTATTTGAGTTTGTCATATGTTTTGGATATCCCTTATCAGATGTATGATTTGCAAATATTTTCTCCCATGCTGTAGGTTGTCTCTTCACTCTGTTGATAATTTCATTTTCTGTGTGGAAGCTTTTTCATTTGATGTAATCTCATTTGTCTATTTTTATTTTTGTTTCCTGTGCATTTTGGGCTATACCCAAACAATCATTGCCAAGACCAGTGTTATGGAGTTTTTCCTCTATTTTTTTTCTAGATGTTTTACAATCTTAGGACTTCCATTTAATTCTTCAATCTATTTTGATTTGATATTTGTATGCAATGACAGATAAGAGTCTAATTTAATTCTTCTCTTTTTGGATAGCCAGTTTCCCCAATGCCATTTATTAAAAAGACAGTCCTTTCCCCATCATGTATTCTTGGCACCTTTGTCAAAACTTAGTTGTCTGCAAATGCAAGGATTGATTTATGGGCTCCCTATTCTGTTGCATTGGTCTCTGTGTCTGTTTTTACAGTGGTACCATGCTGTTTTGATTACTGTGGCTTTGTGATATGTTCAGAAGGCAGGTAGTGTGATGCCTCTAACTTTGTTCTTTTTGTTCAAGACTGTTTTTGTTACTCAGGGTGAGAGAATATCTTGAATAGTGAACTATCCAAAAGTACCATTATTTGTATTTTTACAGAGTTGGCATAACACAGTCCCATAAGGCAGAGCTTTTAGAGCCAGAGTAACTCAGTTTAAGCCCAAGTCCTGGCTAAGTATGGAACTTAAAATAAGCACTTCAGTTTTCATCAGTAAATTGAAGAGGGAATAGCACATACCTCACAGGGTTTTTATGAGAATGAAATGTATTATTCCATATCACACAGTAAGAACTGAGCATAGAATAGGTGAAGTGGTTCATAAACACTGTAAATCTGAGTTACTAACATCTTCCAATTCTTTAATTAAATAGAACTAACCCAAAATAATCTTTCAAACAAAATATTTCATATCAATCATCTATCTTAAAAAATTATCTTCAAAGTGTTAAAAACAAATTTTGAAGGACTTTTCCTTCTAACCTTTTTTTTGAGAAACTTAAAGCATAGAAAATGAAAACAAAAGTAATGTAAGAAGAAAATGGTCAATATTTAAAAAAATACAATTGCAATTCAGAATTCAACGTAAAGAAATACTGATGGTATAGCTGAGGCCAAATGGAGTTTTATCTAAAAATGAAAATGTTGGAGAAGTTTTGGCTCTTGGTAAATATTCCATTAAGGTACACTTAACTCTGATGTAAAACTGATGAGGCAATATATTAATTTTAAAGGAATCATGAACAGTTGCTAAGCAATATAGTCAATAGGAAACAACAAAAATTTTCTATTAAGAATGTCGTCATTGTGTGGAGAAATGTGTATTTTGAAATTTTTTGTTGGGTCTCCTACATATGAGTACAGTTAGTCATTATTACTCAGAAAAATAAAATATGGTAGTTTTTGAAATATAATTGGTTTTGCTTTTGCTTCTCCATAGCATGTACTTATTTGTTAAGTTAGAGTCTCTGCTTTTTTGTATCTGTGCGAAGTGTCCTTTCTCTTACTTTCAGAAACTAATAAAAACATATTTTAAACCCACTTAATAATATTAAATAGATGTTGCTGCTAATTAGTGTATGGTTTGAATTATAATTATGTCATCCAAAGGGACGTATATACTCTAGTTAAAATGTGCTTCAGGCTTCAGTCATTCACAGAGGCATACATTCATTATTATTCATTTAAGGCGCTCTGATTTGAGCTCTAAGTGTAATCCAGGAAAAGATGGAGGGATTTTACTTTTATTGTCATGATTTAATATAGCAGATCTCTCAGTTATCATCCTGTACTAATCCAGGGATTGTTACACTTCTCAGAGTCGGCTATTTGATTTTTAAATCAGTCTGTTTATTGTAACCAGCATAGCAGTGTGCTAATGCAAGCAGTTAGAGGAAGAAGCCACATCTTTCTCCTTGGGGAACATCAACATGTATTTTTCTATCCTCCAAAGTTTAGTTTAGATGAGCCTTCATTTCACCTTTTTGATGTATTACAACTCTAAAACGCTGATCCATGTCTTTTGTTACCCTACAAAGAAACAACCAATTTCATTCATCTAGAAATATTTAGAAGTGTCCACTGTGTGGCAAGCACCATGCTAAGTGCTTGGAGTTTTACACTGAATAAGAGATGTACACTCTCCTGCCCTCAAGATCTTCAAATAAAAAGAAAATGTGGACATTTAAAAAGTACTACTTATTGCGGAAGTGTTAACTGCTGCAGAAGTATTGCAATCCATACAGTGCAGCAGCAGAAATTTTGGCTGCACAGAGGCCTAGGAGGGGAGTGCCAATCAAACAGCCAGGAAAGTGTCTTCTACTCTCAAAGCTACAGGAGTCGTAGAATATTATGTTCTAAGCTTAGAAGTCAGATTGTGCATCGCACAATCAAGAAACGGCAAGATATGTGATAGGGAATAGCACAGAGCACATGAGCAATGTAGTTGAAAGGAACTGGATTGAAAAGGATCAGTTGCCTTGTTTAAAGTGTTGCCTTAGATTTGTGGTGTGAGAGGCAAAGTTTGAAGGGTCTGGATTTGTATTTTTAAAGGATAATATGGATGTAGAGTGGAGAATGGATCAGAAGAAATAGAGGAATGTGACAGTGACAAAATGCCTTGGAAAGAAGAGAAAGACGCATAGATGAGTATCTATTAGTTTTCAGTATAAAAAGTTTGTGTGGATTAGAACTGGTGGAATAGTGAATCAGAGACAATTTGAGATGTTTTTCAATGAAGAATCGATGTTAGGCAATGAGATTATAATTATACAAATACCATAGGTCGTTTTCCAATTCCGCCCAGCTTTTAAAATAACCTTGATAAGTTTAGCTATGTATACATTTTTCTTAAAGACTCCACTACTGCTGTCACCTTAGTTTTCTTTTTTAAATTTATTTTTATTTTTTTATTCTAATTAGTTATATATGACAACAGAATGCATTGCAATTCATATTACACAGAGCACAATTTTTCATATCTCTCTGTGTGTGCAAAGTATATTGCCACCATTTGTGTCTTCATACATGTACTTAGGGTAATGATGTCCATCTCATTCCACCATATTTACTATTGCTGCAAAGTGTTTGGAGCATGGTGTGAGGCTTTGATGCCAATACACTATTCCCTCAGTGGCCTCCTCTTCTCCAGAGTGGATGAGATTACATTAACCCTGTTGTGTATATGCCATGGAGAATGTTAAAGAACTGTGTGCATGCAATTTAACATTTATAGCCTCAGTTACCATCTTCTCCATAGTGAAGGCCTTACCAGCTCTAACCATAGTACTGGTGGGATTTTTTCAGTTGCTATTCAATTACCATCAGTGACTGAAAAAAAATGTTTTTCTCAGATTTCTCTCTTGAGATATGAGATCTTTGATACCTAGAATGTTTAATGCAGAGTTGGAGAAACTCTTTGGATGTTGAGTCTGTCATCTTCAGTAGCCCAGCAAGTAAGGATCACTGAAACCATCACTCCCAGGATTCTGTCAAGATCATTTCCTTTAGGAAGCAAAAGATGTGGCTGCTGAGGCCAAATTTCATTTTCCTTTGCTTCTTCCTTTACTCTTTATACTAGATATCACAAGATGTTTGGGCTTTTCTCAGAGTATTGCTACACTAAATCTGTTCATTCAAAAAGAAGCTAAATTGTATTGGGTTGTTCAGATTCCACAATTTTATTTAAATCCAGTAATCCAATCCATTTTAGCATTGTGCATTAGAATGCAGGTATGGGCTTTAGGAGGTCAATGTTAGGTTTACAGGATTCTGTGTTGATTATTCTGTGCCTTGCTACAATTATTCGCTTAGTTAAGAATCTGCTCACTTTCCTGATTCATTTAAGATAAGGAAAATTGTATGGTCACAAATGACTGTTTTTATTTGTTCTATGGAATTTGAGTTTTCAGTATTTCTAATCATTAGTATTTTAAAGTGTACTATTTTGTGAAGTACTTAAGAGTTTTATCACTATTTTTAACATGGGGATTTGAAAGAAGTATTTTACTCTTCCATGTAATGAACATTAGATACCACTTGATATCTAGGATAGAGAATATTTTCCAGCTAAGAACACGTTATTCCGTGACTACTGAAAGGCCAGAGGGTCACCATTCTCTACAGAGAAAATAATATTTTCTTTGGGAAAACTGCTAGCAAATTTATTATGTTAAAATTAGAAAAGAAGATGTTGAAGAAAGAGAATGAAAGTTAGTAACTTTTAGTTCTCTTTCTCTAGACTAAAAATTGTTTATGTAACCTTCAAACCTTTTATATGAGTTCAGAAAACTATGTTTCTTTCCATTTAGACACACACTGAGTTTACCAGGATCTGGGTTTTCTTAGCTGCCACCTCTTTGGGATGTAATCCTTATATTCCCAGCTTTGCATTTCTCAAGCTAATGTTGTCCTTAAAGTTCAAAGACTCATGTTCCCCAGTTTTGCTGTGGTCCAGTTTGCGGGGAGCATTCTCCTTTTTTTTTTTTAAAAAAAAAATTGTTCCTTTCCTTTTGTTGTATAATTATATACTAAATATAGCATAGGTTGCATTTTAAAGTATTTTCCACAGGTTTTTTTTTTATATCATTGTTAAAGACTTATTTAAAGTAACTATAAATTTAAAATTTGGTGTAAGGAAGGGTTCACTAAATGTTTAATTACAGAACTCTGATTATTGTTTATCTTATGTCTTTAGGACTGATAGTCTTTTATTTTTATGGATACACAAGTGGTTCAGAGAAACAACTTCTGGTATATTTCGTCAGGTGGGGAAATTTGGTATGTGTTACCAATTTCTAATACCCACTTTATCTATGTGCTTGAACTTAGGCTTTATAATTTTCCATAATTATGCAAAATAAAATTCCTAGTAGAGTTGCAGGTTGGGTATGTAACAGAGATTTGCGGCTATAGTCTTTTTTTATGTGTTCTCCTTGGTGCTAACTTATTATTGAACCCCTTCTCCTTGTGACCTTGATAGCATTTGTGAGTACAATAATTTGGAATCAATGCTCCCAAATTATTACACGTATTTAGAAATATCTGAAATGTGGTCACATTTAGTCAGCAAGCCAAATTCTAAGATTGAGCAAATGCCTATGAATTCCTGTACTTTCTGAATTCTGTGGTTATTTTTAACTTATAAGGAATTTTCATCCTTGTCATATCATAGCTATTTGAAAGCTAAATCTAGGTTGATTTGTATTGTTGTAAAATTTAGTTGGAAGCAATAATTTACTTCCTTGTATTTTAATAATTTACAAATTATGAAGAATATTCTCCAAATAGCTACCTTAGTCTAAATTAGCTTATGACAAGAGGGTGTTTAGCTTAGTGCTTATTGAAGCTACAGTATTTTAACAGAAGCATAGCAGGAAGGTTAAAATCTGAGGTTCTGGAATTCAGAAACTAGATCTACCACTTACTGTATATGTGACACTGGGCACATAGACTCATTTACTTATTGTCCTAGTCAGATTTTCCTCATATGTCAAAAAGACAATGAAAGCAACTCCAGGGCAGGATTTATTTCCAGTGCCTGACACATAGCTAGCATTTAATAAATATTGAATGAATTAGCAAATGGGACACCTGCATCTCATGATGTAGATTTATTTTCTTTCTTCCTTCCTTCCCTCCCTTCCTCCCTGCCACCTCTCTCTTTTTTCCCTTCTTTCCTTCTTTCCTTCCTTTTCTTCCCTCCCTCCCTCCATCCCTCCCCCTTTCTTCCTTGATTTCTTTCTTTATTCCCTCCCTCCCTCTCCCCCATTGCCTTCTTTCTCTTTCCTGTTTATTTATTGGTACTGGGGAATGAACCCAGAGATGCTTTTACCATTAGGCCATATCCCCAACCCTTTTTTTATTCTTCTTCTTTTTTTTTGTTTTTGATACAGGAAGTTGTTAAGGGCCTGAATTGCTGAGACTAGCCTTGAACTTCCAATCCTCCTGTCTCAGCCTCCAAGTCACTGAGATTACATGCCTGCACCACTATATCTGGCCTATGACTTAGTTTTCCAAACAAATAATTGAATGAAAAAATAAAACAACTATACATTTACATCTATTGATGTATATGTTTATATACACTTATATATTTTGTGTTTATATATAGTTACATATACATTCAGCCTAGTACATGACACATTTAATTATTTGTCTAAAGGTTGTCAATGATTTTTCAATGCCTTTTTTAAGGATGAAACTTAAAATGACTCCCAATACATCACCATGTATAACAGTGTTAAATTTTGGTAAAGGAGCAATGAAATTTAGTGATTAATTTGGTCACTTATTTTATTGAATGTTATCTGTGGTAACATTTTTACCAGCTAAAAGAATCAAAAAGTTCTACACAGATATAATTTTTTTTGTATCCAAATACCATAAAATTTTACAAGTCTATAATCATATAGGTTTTAAATTTGGAATTTGGTGGGTTCTCTGAGTTTCAGATCAATATAAAAAATTCAGCTGGCAAAGTAGCCAATGCCTGTCATCCCAGCAACTCAGGAGGCTGAGGCAGGAGGATTGCAAATTCCAAGCCCATCTCAGCAACTTATCAAGTCCATAAGAAGATAATGAGACCCTGTCTCAAAATGAACAAATAGAAAAGTTTGTGGATATAGCTCAGTGTTAAGCACCCCTGGGTTCAATCCCTAGTACCAGGATAAATAAATAAAATAATTAATTAATTAACATACATTTGTGAAAGAAAATGAAATGGTTTTAAGAAGAAACTTGAGGAATAATCCTCAGAAAAGCTCTGTTGATGCAGCTGTTCAATTACATATGACAAACATCTGAGTATGCTTTCCGTATGTGCTCACTATTTGATAGTTGCATGTCACATAGAGAACTTAGCTTCCATGAGTGCTCCCTGGGAATTCTGACTCACAGATATATTTGTACCTTTTTTTTTTTTTTACATCCACTAAATTGAAATAGCAGAGTTTATGTTCATATAATGGCCGCTAATTTGGGAAAAAGCAATGCCATTACACCTTTGGATATCTCAGAAGGCAGAAATCATTGTTTTCTCTTGAAATGTCACTCAATCCAAACAATAGCCATAATAGCCATTTTAAGGACAGAATGCCAGTCCTTTACACATGGTCAGAAGTTTTTTTTTTTTTTTTTTTTTTTGAGGGCCTTGATATCAGTGATTGTGACTGCCCGTCCCAATGTGGTGTTAAGTTAAAAGCCATTCTTTCAATCTGTGATATTGAGCAAACAGTATACTAAAAGGCTTTCGAATTTAATCGAGTTGAAAATAGCTTTCATTAAGGAATAGTTCTCTTTTTAAAAAGGACCATCATCTTTTGCCACAGTAATGACTTAGACAAGGTGATTTCTATGGGGCATGATATCAACCGAATCAGCCCCGCCCCAATCTTTGGGAGAAAGATGCTTTTCTATTGTGCAAAGCACTGTGCTTGGCACCAGAAGGCACAACACTGAATGGCTTTCAGCCACTGGAGAACTTTTGGTAGGCAAATTACAATGACATCACAATTCTGATGGTACTTTGGCCACTTCCACTTCCAGAGGTTTCTGCTGTTTTTAGGATAAATCAGAATCTTTAACATGGCCAAGAATTTTGTTTCTACGTTCTAGGGTCCACTTGCCCCTCCAGACTGCATTGGCACCACTCTATTCCTTTTAAACTCATCCACTTATCATGGTCTTTCCGGAAATTGAAACTTTGCCTGTTCTCTTTTCACCAAGCTCAACTTATATTCTTATATACCTGAGAAAAATGTTTACTTCCATTACCTCCCTTGATAGGATAAAGCCTTAAGTTATTATGCACTGTCTTTTGTGACATTATGATTTTGCAGTTTTATACTTTTATTTGCTGGCTACCTGTCTCAAAGACTGAATTGCAAATACCACGGGAGCAAAGATGTCATCAGTTTTTAGTCATCCTTTTATCTCCAGTGCTTAGTACAGTGCCTGGCACATAGTAAGTGCTCAGTAAATGTTTATTTAATGAATAAAAGGATGATGCATGAATAACATAAATGAGAAAAGGCTACGTGCGGTGAGAGAAGTCCTGACAGAGCATAATGGGATTCAGAGGAATGTATGAATTCCTCTAATGACAGAATTCTAGAATCCATGAAGGTGATGATGATGATTTCATTCTGTGAGGAAGGCAGAGGCTGAAAATCCTGCCATATCAGATGAGAGTTTACAAATCCTGACAGTCCACGATTATGAGCACCTCTCATATGTAGAATACTTCCTCAAGTAAATGAAATGAATCATCCCAGATTAGAATTATATTTACCATGATTGGCCTAAAGTACTGATGCCATTAGGCCAAAGGACTGTCTTGGAATCCTTGTATTGAAATCCCCCAAGGTTATACTTTTTGTCCTTTGAAAGAACTACCTAATTGCTGGAATTTCATTTAGGGAACACTTGAGTCTTGATCACAGAGAACTGTGTTGTAATGGTCCTGAGAATTCACCATTAGAAGCACTTTGTGTTGACAAGGTAAAAAGTAGTGACGCCTTGGTGTAAGTCATTGCATCTTCCAGTCACTTAAATCCTTCCTGCTAATGGGAGTCTGCCATTCTCAGCCCACATCAGTCCTCAGCGCAGTGACTAGAGGCCTCCCCACATGTGGAGGAGACTAGAACTGCTAGGTGGCAGGCACTTATACCTGCCAACCAAATTCTCATGCAGAACTTCTAATCATGCCACAGGGGAGAGTCTTGTCTCCTGATACCTCCCAAAATCTCATGGACTGCACCTCTCAGGCACTCTCTTTTAGTTTAGTAGATAGGAATTGTCTTCTTCTACCATGGATCCATAAACATATTGGGAGTTACATAACCCTCTCAGTGCTCCGCCAATGATGTCACCGTCACCCTTGTCTTGGTGCTGACTGTCGCTGCTGGTGAAGACCTTTCTCAAGAAAGGGAGTGAGCTCTCCTTAGGCTCTGTGCCAAGAGTGTCCAGCTTACTCCATAAACCAGCAGTTGTTGAGATGTTTTCTGCAGGGCAGATCTCTTCTTCTTTAATCACTGGTAATAATGAAGTTTTTGTCATATTAAAGGGGAAAGAAGAGAAGCGATTGAGAATAGTTTGAGAGGATGACTGTGCCGTCTCTCAGGTCCAGCGACAAGAGGACTACAATGGGTAGCTTTCAGAACTACATATGGTCTTCCTTCCGAGGGAGTTGATTAAGTGACTCCGGATGAAATTGAAATCCTGTGATTTGACCTTTGTCTGGCCTGGGAGGGCTGCAATTCGCATAACAATTTCCTTTTGTTCTTTGTTTGGAGTTATTAATCCAACATGAGCCTCGAATTAATCAGGGGTAGTGCGTAGCTACATTTCTAATTCACAGCTCCGCTGCTTGTGTCTTTTTTAATTAAGGCCGAATGATAGCAGGCCTTAGCCCTGATTGCCACACTTGCTAACCACACATTGAGGGATGAAGAGGCTAAACAGGCAGAATGAGATTACTTCAAGGTTTCACTTAATTGTTTTCTTCCTTTAAGTAAAGAGCACTGCCTGAACGTTGTTAATGCTGGTTTGGAAGACTTCCTTTGTGTGCATTGCTTTTTTTGACTTTGGGGTAGGGAGCAGAGACTCCCAGGTTTGTGTCAGTCCCCCCAGGTGTAATGACTAACAGGATTACCCAAGCCACAATTCCAGTTATGGACTTAAACTACACCTCACATCTTCATAGGACTTAGGAGGTTGGTTAAAGAACTTTGACCCTTAATTACCTATATATTATGTAGTTTGTATATTTGAAAAGTTAAGGATTTCTCAACATTGATGAGTCAAATTTTTTCTAAGAGTAAATCAAGGGAGAAATTATTCGAATATGACCTATTGTTCCGGAATTCAGCATCACATGATTCTGCTTTCTACTTTGTTCAAAGGGATTTAATTACTAAAAGGACCTAATTATAGTTCAGCTTCACCAAACTGGCCTTGGCACACAGGGTGGACCCCAGAATGCATACATCCATGTAGGGGTTTAATGATAACATTTTCCCCTTTGGTTAACAGTTTTTAATTGTCTCTGTCCCTTCAACTGCTTCTTATATTTTAGAAGGAAATATAATGCATAGATTTCGATCAAATGATGTTAAGTAAAATTGAGTTCCAAGTTCCTAAGCTTCTCCCTGGAAGAAAATGGGCTCCTTATAGTAGTAAATCAGCCCCGAAACACTAGGCACATTTAATTAACTATTGTTGTAGTGAACTTGTGAGGATTTTTACACAACTCCACAGATAACTTACTCCTCCCTCCAGTGGTCTAATACTAAGAGAGAGTGAATGCTCATTACCGTATAGTTTGGCTTGGACAAAGATTCAGTACGGAAGAAACACAGCTGTTCACTTCCAGGAGGTTGTTTTCTTTCTGAGAGTCCAGTCTTGTATGGTCCCTTGAATCTTTAAATTCTATAATTTTATCTTTATATATTTCATTTCAAATCCCAGATTTGGCCATTTGTTTTTCTCATCTCTGTTTTGTCTCTGTGGAATTTTTCGGACTTCTTTGGGTAGAGATATCTTTATTTTCTCCATAGAATTAAGAATGGAAAGCACTTTCATGCAAATTGGTCTCCTTTTAAAATTGAGCCCAATGTTATATTGTTTGCTACAATATTTTTATGTTGTTGTTGTTTTGTACTGGGGTTTGAGCTCCGGGGCACTCAACCACTGAGCCACATACTCAGTCCTGTTTTGTATTTTATTTGCAGACAGGGTTTTGTTTAGTTGCTTAGTGCCTTGCTGTTGCTGATGCTGGCTTTGAACTAGTGATCCTCTGGCCTCAGCCTCCTGAGATTCTGGGATTACCAGCATGTGCCACCATGTCCAGCTGTTTTGTTAATTTTTGACAGAATTATGTGTGGAGGTGGGTATTTTAGAGAACAAAATTCAATTTCTAGCATTCAGGGAACCTAAGTTAGGTTTTAGCTCTGCTCTTAACTTACTTTATGGCCTTCAGTGTTTAGGTCTCATTTCCAACTGAAGAAAATTAAAAAGAAACCCAAAGTTCCATCCATTTCACTTTCTATGATTCTCATACTTTCATCATGATCAGAACTTTGAGATTGACACATCAGATGTGTTGAAAATTTTGTTTTTCATTCTTAAAATATGTTCAGCTCTTTATAGATAGATGCATAAAAATACAGGTAGAAATTTCTAAGGAAACAATCAAAATAGCAAAAACTGTGAGGGATAAAGTATTTAAATCTGTAGTTTAGAATCCAACTTTCTGTGAAGTGAACATGACCAATGAGAATGGGCTGGAATGAAGAATTTCTGGAAATGCATGTGATTGGCAGGTAGTTAAAAGGAGATGGAGGCATGATGATGGGATGTAGCAGGATGAGAATGATTGAGCCTGGGTGAAGGTTTAGAAGAACCGCATGGTAGAACACAAGACGCCATTAGGATTGGGGAAAATGAGAAGCCAGGGGCTGTGCAGATAGGAACAGAGGGGATCTGAGTCCCTAGTGGGAGGTCAGTGTCAAACAGAGGGAAAGATATTGACCCTGCAGAGATGCTGTAAGGAGAGTTTCAGAAAATGATATGCATGGGTGGGGCAGGTAGGGCATCTCTCTGGGAAAATGACAGGAAGGATGAAGTTAAGAGAGCAATGAAGATTTAAGAGAGCTGTGAAGAGAGGAAGTCAGGAAAGACAGCTAAGAAGACTCTTGGGGTTCAGAGCACAGGTGCTGGTGGGATCCTGGCCCCAACATGCAGTTGCATGGTTTTCTCCAGCTGTGTTCAGCTGCCCCAGGGTATGTGAGCAGATAAAACAGATTTGGGGGCTTATTAAGGGTGGGGCTTCTGGGGAACAGGGGCACAGAGATCAAGGGGGGTAGATGTGCCTTGATGCATGGCTCTTATTCGTTAAATCATCTTAAAAGATAAGCATGGCTACTCACAGTATAAAGAAATGGAAAGAGCGGTTAGATAATACCTCAACATTCTTCTTCCAACACCATATACAGTCATTTAATAGCTTGACACACTCCTTTTTGTTATTTCCATCCAAATTATTATAGAGTCATTCAATGAATTATATGTATGAGAACATTTTTTGTAGAGATTACACAAAACTCAAAAGTAAAACTCGTTTGATGGGTAGATCACGCTTTACAGTAAATGTCAAATCCATGGAAAGCCCAGATATTTATGACCATCAATCCCTAGCTTGCAGCACTGCATCATAGCCTTTTGCTCTCTTTCTGTCTTGGCTGAGATTCATTTTTTTTCTCCTTAAATCTTTGGAAAAGGTTGATAGCCCCATGCAAGTCGAGATATTATGGCCACATTTCCAAAAGGCAGATGCCAAACTCTTTGGGGTTGTGATATACCCAGATGGTCTTCCTTTTTGCATTTCTGCAAATGTTATTACCAAATACAACAATTTTTCCTCCAAAGTCATTAGAGCCTATTTGGCACCTTCTCTAATCTGTCCTACTTGTTACCTTTTAATTACTCTGTGAGGAGATCTAGTCGTCTTGTTGTTGCTGAGGGCCAAATGACCAAGGGGTTAATGCTTTTTCTGTCCCTGGCCAATTGGTTTTTAGTCAGTAGTTATTTATGGGGAAGTCCAGGGGCCATTAGTTTTCAAGTATGTGCAGCTGTACTCTTCACAATTACTAGTCCATAAGCAAATGTGGACTTACTTTGTGTGTACGGTTGTTTTTTTTCCCTGATTGGTTAGACAATCTGTTGCCATTTATGAATGATTCTTGTTGATGCAAAACATGGCATTGGATTCTGTTTTATTATTTATTTGGATTCCATGTTTCAGAGGATGCTGCAGTCTTGATTCAGACAAGGCATGGGGTACGCTCCTCCTGTCACTGGTGACAAATTATGCCTGTCGAGCAAAATGTCAGATCTTGCCCACTGCGCGTGAGCTGTGCCATTCTCCCTAAAGCAGCACATAGGTGCTGATGATCCTCATTGTGAATCCAGTGACTGGTTGGCCTTGGCCTTTTCCCCTCATGCTCTGTTCTTCTGGACATAAGGTAGAGATTACTATTAATGGTTCTTTCAGTTCCTAGGAGCTCCTCCCTCTGTGCTGTCTTACTGTGATTTTTTTTTCTCTGCCCCCATTGAATGGTAGTCTTTGATGTCACACAAGAGAATACTGTTGGCTAACAGTCTGGAGGCTGCTTCATTTGAGCTAACCACCACATGAAAACAAATGTGATCCATCATATTTCATTAACTAGCAGTCCTCCTTTTGGGTGCCCTTTTTTGATGTCAGAGTTGCATCCTGACAGGAATCAGAAAGATATGTGTGATTAAGAGCAGTAATAATGCTTATTGCATTGTATTGTAAATTACCTTCCTGGGCCCTGCTACTTTATCAGCCCTGCTGGCATTGGCTCCCGCACATTTTTGACTACTCAGTATATACAGTGTATTAGCGCAATGGAGATCATTATGTGGCCTGTATTTGAGTCATTTTTATTTAAGATGCCAAACAATAAGCTGTTGATTGGGGGAACAAGAGGCGAACAATAATGTTCTGTGTCACATAATACACCACCATTTTCCAGCTTTGCTTTAGAAGGGCCCTCTTTATTGTTTTTGTATAAAAATGGTTCTTAGGAGGAGGAATATTTTGCTGAGGTATGTCATTATTTTGCAAATTTCTATTATCTCATCATGTTGTCTTCATTGTAAATTGCAGCTAATTAGGAACCTAGTTAGAGCCCCAGCTTTGAGGCTGGCTTTTTTGTGAAAAGAGCCCACCGATTACTGCACTACAAGAGAGGAAGGGAGAGAAAAAGGAGATTAATCTGGTTACCTAGGCGACACTCGCTTCCATCTGCGAGGAACAATACATTTTTGTTTCCTTGGCTCAGTTCAGATCTGTTTTGTTTAGAGGGGGAAAAAAAGGGAGAGAGAGAGAAAGAGAGAGAGACAGAAAGAGAGAAAGAAAGAGAGGGAGAGGGAGAGAACCTAGCTCCACAACAATGCTGTATTCTGTCTGGCCCAGGCTTAGGGGCTTGATTCTTCTGCAAGTTAGGGGTCTCAGGGGAGTGAGAAGATGAAAGAGGGAAGCTCCAAAGTTGTCAAAGGTCACGACCTTGCCACACAAAGCCAGCAGTTTTACCTCTAAATCCCCTTCTCCCAAAAAGCACTTAATGAAATAATATACTGTGCTTCTCAACACCCTGTAGTCTATATTAGGAACAAGGCCCTCAGATTGTGAATTGAAGGAGTCTTTAAATTTCATATTGAATAACTGGTGACTGTAAGAAACCAGCTACAGGTCTAGTTTTTGCCTGCGCAAGTTAAGCTAGAATTTCCAACTTTTTCCCCCAAGTAACTTTCCCTATACCTACCGTTTTATTGCAGTGACACATAACGCTTAGAGTATGATTTGACTCTCCAGCAAACAAAACCAGCCTGTTGGATCTGCTCAAGTTGAGGCTTATTAACTACTCAGTTACAGTTGCTTTTGTTGTACATCTAACTTTGAAGTCTTTAAAGTAGGATGGCCATTGACTTTGCTCAGGCCTTTTGTGGTGCTACCAGGCTCCTGCTTTTATATAGTTATCAGAGAAAGGGCTATAGATGGCACAGGAGCAGAAAGAGTCAGGCTCAGAGGCTTAGAAATCTCAGGGCTTCTCCAGCGAGTTGGCTAAAGCCACAGCCTCTGATGAGCATAATGCTTTCGGCATCATGTTCTCCCTGGTTGGTATGCCATTGTGCATATTGAGTAGTTATCTGGGAAGGTTATGTGTGATGACATACAGTTAAAGGAGGTTCCAAGAGAGGGATGTTGGCTTATCTGAGCTTTGCAGTCACAGAATGCATTGATTAAATCAGAGCAACTAGATTATTTTGTAGTGCCCTGCACAATCCACGCTTCACACTCGTAAATGTCTCCTCATCAGTTCCCTTTCCCAAACACATTCCTGATAAAAGAAAAACAATTCTCATCATAAAAACTGCAGGTAACTAAGGGATCAAAGATCTCTGTATGCTAATACCTATAGACTAACAGGTTTCTTTTCCAAATATATTATCCATCTCCCCTGTCTTATTTGAAAATGGAAAAGATACCTACCCAAATCAGTTCTGTGCTTACCACTTATCCAGTCATCTAGAACATATGTACTCTTTGTTACTCCCACTGTACCCTTTGGGAAGCTCTGGATGAGACATCTCATATGAAATAAAATTGATAAGTGGTCTTAGAAACCTACGGAAAAATACTTAAAAAAGAGAATTCTAATCCATGCTAATATTTACTCTCTGTTATGAGTTAAAAAACATCAGTTAAAACCTTGCTTCATATCATATACATAAGCCCTCAAAATGGTCTTCTATTTGTTGAGTCCTTGTAAAAAATCAGGTAAGCTTTCCATTCTGCTCATGGATCCCTCACCTGAGGCAAGACACAAATTGGTTACGATAGCAGATCCTCAGCAAGCTTCTTCTCTCAGCCACCTTTTATTACATAAAGGACAAATTGACAAATATGACATTATTATTAAAAGCTAGAGTATCTTTCTAAAGTTTGTAAAACAAGGGTGACTCTTGGCATCAGCAAGGACTAAACATGCCGGTGCATTGTAGAAATCTCTTTTAAATGGACTGATGGAAGGGTCACTTCTGATCTGAAAATGGACTTTTTTCATTAAAATTCTTAAGCCACTTTAGGCCTTAGGGGGACAGTTTCCCAGTACCTCTTTTCACTGTTTCATGAAGTCACACAGAAATATAAAGAAGGAGTTGCAAATAAGTCAAGGCAGCTCAAAATAGCTTTCTTTTCAGAAAGTGCTGGAGCTCTCCTTCACTCAGAGGACAGCAGTGTCTCCTTCCTCGTCCATCTGCAGAGTCCATATCATTTCTGTTCCCAGCTTGACTAGAGTCACCAATGGGACCGAATCTCTTTATAAAGGCTTTGATAGATTACATGGTAAGCTGGTAGGAAAATGAAAATGTGAAGACCATTTAGGATGTGAAGAAACATTTTTGTTGGATAAGACAGGACTCTTCCACCACAGAGCCACTTAATCTCTCATGGGAATGCAGTCATCATCAGAGGAGCTGGCAGTAGCTGCTTCTCAATGTGGTTGTAATTAATAAACAATGAAGATGGGTGCACCTACCTTACAGATTTAGGAAGGATTTAGTAGATTTCTAATGGGCATGTGGTGCCCTTATCTTCAACACTGACTTATCATAGCTTACTCAAGACTATGGTTTACCCCCGTGTGGGAAGTAACTTCTAATATTCTGCCCTGAAAAAGTAATTAAAAATAGATGTAGAGGAAAGAGTGCCACCTGCTGAATTCTCCTACTAAAGCAATTCTGATTTCCTTGGAGGTTTTTCAGGCAAGATCTAGCAATACCTGATATTATTTATTAAGTCAGAAGTGACAAACACAAAGCCTAGATTTGGGAGGGGCTCAAGTTTGGCATTATAAAGTTGATTCAGCAGGATTTCAGGAGTGATTGCATAATGTTTTTATTTATTTAAAAACTCTTTGTTTTGCACTATACATTTCAAGAAATTCAAATCCATCATTTGATAAAAATTTTCACATCTTTCTTCTTATAACTTTATAGAAAAAAAAATGGTGTTTGGGACAATAGGAAAGAGAACTCTTGGTTATGTGAAATTTTCTCCTCCTGAATCTCTTCATGATTTTCCCCAGTGTGGAGAAGAAACATGCTCAGAAAAAGCTACCTGCATGATGTTGACTTGGAAATCAATCTCAGGAACATGACTTTTCTTCATTTAGTCTTGCTAGGAGACATCATCATTCTTAATGCTGTGGAGGGAAATTGCTTAGAGTTAAAAAAAAAAACAAGAGAAGAAGAAAATAATATCAACTTGTCCCCTAAATGCCTTAAATGCCCATTTTGTAAATTAAGATTATAGAAATTTACTATTCCTGTTTTTCCTACTAAAGCTTGAAATTTGAGGAAATATTGTTAGTTTTCGAAGAATTATCAGTATGTAATAGCTCACAAAATATGGGAAACAAGAAAAGTGATATGTTGCTAAGAAACCCATGAACCTCTAGCTATTGAGTAAAAATTGAAATAAGAAAACCAGGAACAATTTTCAGTTCATTGCAATTATGACATCAGAGATATCACTTTAACACTTTGTTTTGTTTTGTTGCCACATTGTTATCACCAGCTAATAGAAGTCACATTATTTTCCTAGTCAAATAGTAGAGGGAATGGTATATGCTAATACCTCTTCATTTAAAATGTGATTTAAGTGTGATTTTAAAAGTTGACCAGGATAGTGTGTAGTCTGATGCATGCTTACCCAAAGTGAAACTCACTGCAGTGTGTTTATCTCCAGTTGTGACTTTGGAACACACCATTAACCTGTGCCTCCAGTGGTCAACTCAAGCACCAATCAGGTTGTAGGTGCAGCAAGAAGAATAAGCAACAAAGGAGTTATTACTACAATGGAGTAACTCTAGAAATGGGCCAGAGCCAACATTATCTTCTACAAAATAAAAGTTTTTAACAAAGAATGTGGAATCCTCTTCTTTTGGAGAAGTAATAGGAGAGAATAAATGGAAAGAAGGGAGAAGAAAAGAAAAGGAAGGTAGTTAGGAGACATAATCACAAAGGATTCATTAATAATATTGGTAAAATAAAGCATATTTTTAAATCTTTAGAATATAGGAAACCATTATCACATCAGTCATATAAAATCACCATGAAGGTCCTTTGTGTTTAAGGGAGGTGAACTTTGTGTGTGTGCATGCACACACATGCATTTTAAGTATTTGTAGACCAAGAGCATGGTTTCCTATCTTAAAATCTGATGAATTTCTGTAGATATTCTGAAAATAAGCAATCCTGCATATAAGTAATCTTATCAGATTATGAGCAATTTTCTAATGACAATACTTCAGTTTACTGCTATATCATTTTCATAATTTCCTCTTTATGAGAAAGTAAATATTTCTTATATTTACTTCATAAAAAAAGAAAATAGCAGTTATGTTGTCATTTCAGATTTAGTTCACTGATATCATTGGCATTTTAACTCTAATAATACTTTAGAATATTATTCTAATTTCTAAAGATTCTTAAAGGAATACATAGCAATTGGAAGCAGTAACAATTTTCTAGAAATATTAAATTCAAGTTATTTTCCTTCCTGTGCACTGGAAGTCAATTTTGATCCTTTGATTTACTGTCTTCTGTCCTATTTAGGCAAAGAGACTGTTCTGTCCCTATCTATATAACATCTTTTTTTGTACAGAAATCATACTACTCAGGATGCAGGACACTGTGTTACTGCTAGCAACTTCCTTTTCAAATTTCTCCAGAACGCATATTTACTCATTCATTTTACACATATTTATTGAGTGCCCACATGGTTCTAGGGATATATCTTGGGATAAATCAATACACAAAACTGACAAAAGATCCTTGCCTCTGTGGACTCTCATCCTAGTGGAGACAGATGTCAAATACTAACAAGCTTATCTTGACTCTGAAAATTTTGACAAACATATTGAATGATGACAAGTAGGATAGTTTTGGGCATATAGTTGTTATTCAATAGTTTTGCTGTTTCAATTGAGAAGTTGTTTCATTATGAGGAAATACATGAATGTAATTGAATTTATGCAATTGCGAATTGAATTAAAACTTAAACTAGATTTGGATTATTGGAGGAATAAGAAAATACCAGGTTATGGAGAATCTGATAGAAATTGGAAGATGCCGTCTTTGAAGAGCACATAATCCCTGAAAGAAATCTCTACTGTGTTCATTATTCCTTAAGAGTTTCTTAAAACTGATCTCACAATTTCGAATGTTTTGAGGTAAAATATTTATGGGATGGTGTTGAATGGGAAATACCATTTTAACCATTTTAACTAAATAAAGATTTAAAAGCATTCTTAAATAATGTGACCTGATATCTATCTCTACTTTTATAACATTTAGTCTGCAAAATCTTGATTATAGTATGCCACCAGTAAGCTTTGATTTTCTCATTGGCTTTCATAAAATAATTGGAATTCCAAGTTGAAAGCTCTAGAAATACTGTGATCTTACAAAATCTTTTCCTTTGAAAATCTGCTGAAAACCATACATTCTGACTTCAAATTTAAGATTCTCCTATAAATTTCAAGTAAACTGTAGATTACATGAATCCCTTCATTAGTCCTCAGATGTGACCTAGATCTAGTCTAATCTGTTCATTTTACAAAACATAATAGAGATGCAGATATGTTGTAATTTATTTAAGATCACACAAGTAGTAAATAGGAGTCTAATAAGGAAGGCTCTGGTTCCTACCTTAAGCTCTTTCAGCTCTATCCCAAATCCTGAATATCCGTTGGTGCATTTCAAACTACTCCAAAACTTACACCAACATTTTATTATTATCCATCAGTTCCTGAGATTTGATTGGGTTTAGCTGATGGATCTCACTTGGGGTGTCCCACATAGCTCCAGTCAGATCACAGCAGAGCTGGAGTCTTCTGAAGGCCTGGCTGGAGTGGAATATGTACAATAGCTTCTTCTCCATCTCTGACATTTTAGTTGGAATGGCTGGAGCACCTTGGAGCTTGCAATCTGTCTCCCAGTGCAGCTTTCCACATGGCTCAATTGGGAAATATGGCAGTCTCTTTTTTTTACATGGCAACTGACTTCTTTCAGAGTGACCATTTCAGGAGACCCAAGTACAAGCTGCAAAATAATTTTTTATGATCTACCATTGGAAGTTATGCAATATCATTTTTACTGCATTCTGTTGGTCAGAAATCAAGCCACAGGTCTAACCCACTGCCTTAATAGGAGGTGAGTGTACACAGGTGTCAATACTAGAAGGCATAATTCTCTGGGGAGCTGCTTTTAGTGACTAGTCATCAGATACCCTGTGTTAATCATCTGTTAATTTTGGGCAGGAATTTCCTTAAAAACATAGGAATTTACCTGCAAATTATTGAAAATGTGAAGATTTAAATTATACCCTTGAAAATTATGTATTTTTAATAGAGTTCTTAATTATTTTCCACTTAATATTAAAATAGAGTCATAATAAATAATCTCAGAGAATTAAGAACTTGGAATTTGTTTTCTACTTTGAACTAGATCTAAAAAAATTTATGGGCAGATTTAATCCAAGCTCTGTCTAGGATGTCCATCCACTCCTCCTGGTAATTGAATTCCACTGACTGACATAATTAGGCCCTATCTGTTAAACCTGTTGTGTCAAAATCTTCTTGAAGTGTCTTCATTTACATATTTCTAACATTGCAGAAACAATCATAATAGTCAGTTCTGTCAGGCCCATTGTAGACTGCTTTCATTCTCTGATTGACAGTGATAATAATTGATACTATGGGTCCTTTATATTAGGGTACTTGTTTATTTGGCATAATACTCTACAAAATGTGCACCGAAAATTCTTAAAAAGTGTTTTGGTAAAAAGTAGCTTTATCCGTTTTTTATCCATTCTTTACTCTTGTCATCTCAAATGGTTTGGATCAAACTGTCCCTAAAATAGTAGACTGGAAAAGAGCAACATTCATCTTTTAATTCAGATCTTTTCTGGTCTCTATCATTATTTCTCTCTCTAATCACTCATGTTTATTGAGTGGCAGCTACAGGTAAAAATATGGAAGAGGTTTGTACCTTGGAAGATGTGTTTCTCTCTCAGCTGATTCCTTCAATTTAATTAGGAAGACTTTGCAAGATCATTTAGGAACTAAGGAATCTGACATTTTACAAAGTAATTCAGGCATACAGAATAGTAAGGACTTAAATACTCCATAATTCTTATTGCCTCTGCCCTTTCAGTTAAGATATTAATGCTGATCAGTTAAGACCCATTTAGGGTTGATTGAAGAAGATTAATAAACAGATCTCTGCCTGATTTTTATTTTATTTTTTTTAGATCAGCTATGATACAAAGAAGTAAGACAGATGAAGGCGAAAGGGTTACCTGTTCAGGTGATAAAGGTGACATCAGAGAATATGGGTAGGGAGTGTTTCTAATTCTTGATGTGAGGATTAGGCAGTCATAGAAGAAGTGGGCAGGAATAGGCCTCCTATTCCAGGAACAGATCATAAGCAGAACCTATGATTCCTTTAAAGCATCCAGTTCACAAGAGGAAAAAGAAAACGCATGAGCACCTTATGTTTAATTTCTCCTTCCAAATTCACCAAAAGGAAAAAAAAAAAAAGTTCTGTATCTCCCTTAGAAAGCAGTGAGAGGACACTAACAAGCCAATAGAGCATGAAAATGGGATTTCACTCCACAGGTAAGGACAACAGGAAATACATTTTGCCACTAAGATTTCCCAACTCTTTGTTCTCCAACAGCCCAGCCTCGATCATTAAGTTATTAATGAGGTAGGATATGAAAAGAATTCTTTCACCTTTTCTTTCAAGGCAATCTCCTATTTTAATATTCTTTGTGTTCTGTTATCTTGATGAAAAGACGAGGATTCTCTTTATGTGACTAAGAGTGACCACTGACGCTCCTACAAAGATTTCCTACTCACTGACTGGGTCAGGATAGTAATTTTTTTTCCCACTGATGATTATACAAAAGCCTTTGACATCAATGGGCCATTTAGGTTAGCCAGTCATAAACCTAGCCAAAGAATGAATTCAGAATGAGGATCAATGCAAAAACAATTCCAGATGTGGACGGTTCAAGTACTTCACTTCTAGGGGCTTTTGGCTGTATAATTTGTTCCATAGGAAAAATTTTTGAAATAAATGTAAAAAAAAAAAAAAAACTATTTCCGGTTCTTGATCATTTAAGGCACAGCTACGAATGACAGGATTCATTCACTCAATAAATAGTGAGCTCCTAGTTTGGACCAGATACTTCTAGTGCTTGTCTGTTAGTTTTTTTTTTTTTTAATTATTTATGACAGCGGAATGCATTACAATTCTTATTATACATATACAGCACAAATTTTCATATCTCTGGTTGTATACAAAGTATATTCACATCAATTTGAGTCTTCATACATGTACTTTGGATAATAATGACCGTCACCATCATTTCTAAAATCCTGCACACTCCCTTCCCCTCCCACCCCTCTGCGCTATGTAGAGTTCTTCTATTCCTCCCATGCTCCCTCTCCCTATCCCACTATGAATCAGCCTCCTTATATCAGAGAAAACATTCTGCATTTGATTTTTTTTTGGGATTGGCTAACTTCACTTAGCATTATCTTCTCTAACTACATGCATTTATCTGTAAATGCCATTAATAGTGAATTTTAATGAAATTTAATGAGGAAAGAAACAAACTAAGGAGGGTGAAAGAGAATTGAAAGTAATTTAGGTACAGAAGTCCTCTCATCCACAAGGTGACTGTTAATCAGAGTACTTAATGAAGTGAAAAAACAAACCATGTAGTCGTCATGCTGATTCTGGAATTGCATGTCCAAAAGATGGACCTGCAGATGCAAAGGCTCAGAGGCAGAAACATGATGAGGATCCATATAATATAGGGCCAGATGTAATGGAATGAACTGCTTTTTAAAAGTGAATTTGTTTGATGAGAAGAAATTTTTTTAAAAAATTACCAAAAAAAGTGTTCTGTATTGTAGGTATGTCATTCCAGTAATCATCAGATTAAAGATAGGTCAAGTTTTTCCTCTTCAATAATTCCCAACCACTTCATTATGATGTTTTTACATACGTTTAATCCTATTTTAAATATAATTTAGTGATTTTTTTAAGGAAAATTTGTAGAACTTTGTAACCAATATCACAGTTTCTATCCACATCCCCGGACATAGGCAAACAGTGGTCTACTTTGCTTTTCTATGGATCTATGTTTTCAACACTTCATGTAATTTGGCTTCTTTCATGTGGTATAATATTTTCAGGGTTACTCCAGGTTTCAGCACACATCAGCTATTTGTTACTTTCTACTGCTGAATAAGATTCCAATATAAGAATAAATATTTTCACCCAGTGATAAAAATCTGATTTTCAACATTTATCTGTTATGAATAATGCTGCTGTGACATTTACATTCAGATGTTTGAGTGGACATATATTTTCGTCTCTTTTGCTAGGTAGCTAGGAATAGAATTGGTAGGTTTTTTACAGTAAATTTATGAAAATCCATGAATCTGCCAAACTGATTTCCAAAGTGGCTGCACTGTTTTGAAGACCTACCAAAATATGCTTGTTTCATTTTCTTTAAAGTTTTACACCAGCCATTGTATGAAGTGATTGTGGTTTTTCAATACATTTCACTGATGATTAATGTTTCTGAATATCTTTTCATATGCTTTTAGCTATTCCATATAAAATACAATGATGCCTTTGATGAACTGCCTATTCAAATATCTAGTGAATTTATAATTTGGCAATTTAAAAAAAATTTTAACGGTTTTTTATAGACTCTGTATACAGATCCTTTATCTTAAATATGACTTTAAAATTTAATATTTTTTGAAGTCTATAGCTTATAATTTCATATTCCTAATGGTATATATTGAGGACAAGAAATTTATTAATTTTGATAGGATACCAATTTTTGTTATTTATCATACTTGAAGACCAAGAAGATTTTTTCCATTTTCTTCTGAACACTTGCAGATTCAATTTTAAAATTTAGGTCTATGATCAGTTTGGGGCATTTTAGTGTATGTTGAGAGATTAGGGCCTAAATTTATCATTTAACTCAAATATATTTAATTGTTCTAGCACTACTTTTGAAAAGACTATCCTTTCTCCATTAAGTTAAATTTTTTGTAAAAAAAAAATCAATTGACTATAAATATAAGGGTTGACTGCTCCATTATCAAAATCTGTTCCAGTGATTTCTGTCTAGCCACAGTCTTAATCACTGTTGTTTTGTAATGGGCTTTGAAATGAAAAAGTGTATGTTTTCCAATTCTGTTGTTTTTCAAAATTATTTTTGCTATTCTCTCTCCTTTGCATTTCTTTATAAATCACAAAATTTGCTCATAAATTTCTGTACAAAATTGTCAACTATGAGTTTTATGATTCATGTTTAGATACATTTAGGGAGAATTTCCATTTTAATATATTAAGTCCTCCAGTCTATGAACATGGGATATCTTTCCATTATTTAGTTCTCCTTTTTCTCTGTAATAATTGGTAGTTTTCAGTGTACAATTTTATACTATTTTTTGTTAAGCTACTTCTTAATATTCTATTCTTTTTGATGCTATTGTGAATGAGATTACTTTCTTAAATGCATTTTTGGATTATTGTTAGTATATGAAAACAGGATAAATTTTATGTATTGAGCTTGAATTTAGCAATATTGCTGAACTTAGTTTTTCAGTTTTTCTAGGTTTCTACACTTTTTTTATATTTAGAACCAAATATTGTAAATAAAAAGAGTCTTACTTCTTATTCCACACTGTCTTATTTCATTTTCTTAACTCATTGTACTCTCTAGAATGTGCAGTGTCACATTAAATGAAAATTAGGACAGCACATATTCTTTCTTTGTTCCTGATCTTAGGGAGAAAGCAATTGACTTTCACTGTCAAGTGTGGTATTTGCTGTGTATTTTTGTAGATTCTCTGTTTAATGCTAGGAAAGCTTTCTTCTATTGTGGTTAATTGAGAATTTTTATCATTACTATGTATTGAATTTGTTCAAATACTTTTCCTCATCCATGGTGATGGTCACTTTTTTGTTGTTTACTCTAATATGGTGTACTATAATAACGTACTCAGATACTACACTAACATTTTATCTTGGAATAAGTACTACTTAGGATAATATATGCTTTGGGGTCAGTTTGTTAACATACTGTTGAACATTTTTATCTCTACATATATGAGGAATGTTTTTGGTAGTTTTGTTTACTTCTGATGTTTTGTCTGACTTTGGTACTTGGGTATCTTTGGCTTCATAAAATAAGTTGCTAATTGAGCCTCTCTCCTCCTCTATTTTCTCAGTTTGTATTTTCTCTCTAAAAGATATAATCCACTAATGAAGCCATCTGGAGCTGGGCTTAATTTTGTGGGAATATTTTAAATTAGGAATGAAAATTTGAAAACATTTATGGATCAATTCAGATATTTTATTTCTTATTGAGACATTTTTGATAGCTAATGTCTTTTTAGGAATTTTTTTGCATCTAATTGAGGTTGTCCAATTTATTACCTTTAACATTTTCCTTGGATAGTTTTGGAACTTTTTTCATTTCTGTAAAGTCTGTAGTAATGTTGCTGCTTTCATGATTGATTTTGGTAGTATGTGTCTTCTCACTGTTTTCCTTGATCAGTGTAACTTAAATTTTGTCTTTTTACAGAAAGATTAAGAGATTCCATTACCTTTTTCTTATTCTTGCTTTTGCTGATTTCCACTTTTTCTGCCACATGTTTGCTTTGAGTTAGTTTGCAACTCTTTCTACATTCAAACATGGGAAATGGAGTCATTGATTTAATATATTTACAGTTTTCTACTAAAAATATTTAAAGCTACAAAATTTTCCTAAGCACTCCTTTAGTTGCCTCCAATAATTTTTTTGGCTGTTGTTTTCATTCAGCTCACAATGAGAATTTTCTAATTTTCACTGTGATATTTTTTTCTTTGACATATGGGTTAATTAGAAATGTGTTTTTAATTTCCAAATATTTGTTGATTTCCTGCATTTGCTTTTGTTTTTGACTTCTAAGCTATACTCATTTTGGTCAGAACACATAATTTGTATGATTTCAAATTGTTAATATTTATAAAACTCTTTTTAAATCTCTTACCATATCATAAAGAATATTTCATACATACTTGAAAAGAACATGTTTTATGTTGGGACAGTGTTCTATAGATGTCAGTTAGGTCAAATGTTTGGTAGTATTTTTGAGTCTTCTATATCCTTGGTAATTTCTATATATCTTCCTTGTGATTTCAGTTTGCCTGTTACACACACATTCACAACATACACCCTCCCCCCCACACACACACATACATACTTTTTTTTTTTTTGATACCAGTGATTGAACTCAGAACTCAGGGACACTTAACCATGGACCCACATCCCCAGTCCTTTTTTAGATTTAGTATTTCATTTAGAGACAGGGTCTCATTGAGTTGCTTAGTGCTTTGCTAGATTGCTGACACTGGCTTTGGACTTGCAATCCTCTTGTCTCAGCTTTCCAAGTTGCTGGGATTATAGGTATGTGCCACCGCAACCAGCAGCCTGTTATATTTTTTATTACTTCTACTTTCAACCTATTTTGTGTGTTTGAATTTAAAGTGTATCTCTTGTAATTGCATGTAATTAAATATTTTAAATTTTGCCTTACAGAATCTCTGCCTTTTGCTTGTATTGTTTCATGCATTTATATTTATTGCAGTTATTACATGATTGAACTTAACTTCTAATTTTGTCATTCTCTTCTACATATTTTCATGTCTGATTAGCTGTTTTTCCTTTATTGCCTTCTTTGTGATAAATATTTTTATGTTAATTCCTTTTTAATTCCCACTACACACGTACACACGCAAACACACATATACCTTAAGGCTCAAAGTCTCTTTCTTTCTGTGCTTCTTTCTTTCCTCAGGTTTTCTTGCTTTTCTACCTTGTAAAAATTATATGATTTCAAAGTGTGCAGTGTCATATTTAAATATATGTATGCATATATTTATAATGTATAAATAAATGTATAAATATATGTATACATTATGAAATATTAATACTCTGAATGCACAACTTGTGTGTGTGTGTGTGTGTGTGTGTGTGTGTGTGTAGTTATTTTATTGGTGGTGTTATAGGGAATACAATATGCATTGTTAATATCCCAATATAGTTCAAGTTGATAAAACCTAATTGTTATAATATACAGAGATTCTGCTCCATTATAGTTCTAATCCTTCCCCCTCTTTATGCCATTATTACAATAGATATTACATCTATATTTTTGTATACTCAGTAATGATGTATTTATTGATTTATAAAGTTTTGTGTCTAATGAAGTTTGGAGGAAAACACAAAGATTATATGAATATTTATCATTATAAGTCATGTATTTTCCTTTCCTGATACTCTTCATTTATTTAGTTGGAGTGAAGTTACCATCTATTTATTTATCTGCTTTAATTTTCTTGCTCCATTATACTCCATTCCCTCTATCTCATTTTTTGCCCATATATCATATGCATATATATATAGAAAATATATATATTATACAATGTATATATAATACACATGCCTAATTACTTTTAATATCTAACATATTACATTATACAATATAGGCACACTCACACATATGTCTTAATATGTTATGAATCCAAGAATAGACTCATATAATACAACTTATAATTGTTTTTATGAAATTACATTTCATAATTTTTTAAGAAGTGATACAAACAAATAAATGTGTTTATATTCTCTTCATATTGCTCTTTTTTATATGTAATCAGTTTACTTTCTAATGTCTTTTGGCTTTAGCTTAATGCATTTCCTTTAATGTTTCTTAAAAAGAAGATATATTAACAGTTTTCTCATTTTTTATTCATCTGGAAATAACTATGTTTTTCATTTATGAAGGATACTGTTGCTGGTTTGAAATTCTTAGTTAACAGTTGCATTTTTTGGCTAGCACTCTAATTATAGCATAGTATTATCCTTTGTTTTTAAAAAGTTTTTACTTGTTCTTATTAGTTATGCATGACAGTAGAATGTATTTTAACGTACCACACATACATGGAGTATAACTTCCCATTTTTGTGGTTGTACATAATGTGCAGTTACACTGGTCGTGTGTTCATATAACAACATAGGAAAGTTATGTCTGATTCATTCTACTTTCTTAAACCTCAAAGGCTTTTTCTTTCTGAGCTTCTGTCTTTCCTTAGGTTTTCTTGTTTTTCTACCTTATAAAAATTGTATATATTCCAAGTGTTCAGTGTGATATTTAAATATATGTATACATTATGAAATGATTATCACAATGAAACTATTCACCTATCACCTCACAGTTATTGTGTGTATGTGTGATTATACTTAAGATCCACACTCTTAGCAAATTACCAATATATAATACATTATTAACTATTGTCACTGTACTGTAATATAGGTCTTTCATATTTATGCATCTTATAGCAAAATTACATATTCTCTTTGAACAATAATTCCTTAATTCCCCAACTTATTTAGATCATGTTATTTTTCCTTTCTGCTTCCATGTTCCATGTTAAATTCTTTAAATTCTACACATCATGCAGTATACTGTTGTCTTTTAAATCACTTAAAGAAAGCCAAAGCACACATGCACACAAAGCCTTTTATATTTACCTGTATAAACATCCTACTCCTCTACCTCTGGGCTTTATTGTTTTTGACAAGAATTTTGGTGTTAAATTTAATGTTATTCCCTTCTATAAAATGAGTTTTTTTTTTCTCTCACTACTTTTAAAATTGTCTTTTGGTGTTTAGCTTTTAGTAGCTTTATACTTCTGTTTTAAGATGTGGATGTCTTTTATTTTTCATATTTGAGGCCTGTTGAGCTTCTTGGATTTTCATTAGATTTATGATGTTTGTGGCTATTCATCAAATTTTCAACCCTTTTTTTCCCTCTTCTCTCCTTAAGCTTCCTTTATGCATGTATGTTGGTATACAGGGGGGTTTCGACAGATTTCTGAGGCTCAGTTCATATTTCCTGATTCATTTTTTTCTCTCCTTTTTCTTAGATTAATAGAGACCCCCTAATCTGAGCTTCATATTTTTCTTTGGGGCCATTAGAATCTACTGTTGAGCCCCTCTAGGAAGCTTCTTTTCAATGTCATTTTAGTTTTCCAATTCAAATTTTTAATTTTGCTTAAATAATATTTATCTTTTGATTGATGTTTTGCATTTGATAAACTATTGTCCTTTTTTTCCCTTCATTCTTTATTTTGGCTGTGGGGGCAGGGGTGGTACCAGGGATTGGCTTTAGGGGCACTCGACCACTGAGCCACATCCCCAGCGCCTCTTTTGTATTTTATTTAGAGATAGGGTCTCCCTGAGTTGCTTAATGCCTTGCTTTTGCTGATGCTGGCTTTGAAATTGTGACCCTCCTGCCTCAGCCTCCCGACCTGCTGGGATTACAGGAAAATGCCACAGTGCCTGGCGTTTTTTCATTCTTACAACAGTTTTTTAAAAATTTTGAACATAATTTTAATAGCTATTTCAAATTCAGTATCTGGGGCTCATCAGAGACATCTACTTTTCATTTCCTTTATATTTGTGTTTCTTTTTGTTCTGTCTTTGGTTCTGGCTTCCTGTTTCTTTGCATGTTCTACAAGTTTTAGTAAAGTATTATAGAAACTCTTCATCCCTTAATTCCATTTTGGGAATGATTGTTGCTGCTATTTGCTGGGCTGTTTTGTTTTGCTTTATTTTCTTTTATTTAGTGACTTGCTTGGGTTAATTTGGGGATTGTATTTCACCTCCCAGTGTATACCAGTGTATATTGATGATGTTTCTGCCCATATCTTCTTCTTTTCTAAAAAAATACATTTAATCTTTTAATTTAAAAACTTGGCTTCTGAGAGTTTTCTCTGGATCATTTTAGTGGTCAGACAATGATTGTCAGAGATTGTGCTGAAATATGTTGAGTAAAACTTCTGCTTCTACCCTTTGCTGTGGATCTATATATGAATTGAGAAATGCATTTAAAGTTTAGGTATTTTATGCATCTGCACTATATTTTATTTTCTGTGTGTATATGGCCTCATAGTCAGGCTTGCATGAGTAGATAGCAACTGTTCTCTCCATGATTTTGTGCTGGTATTCACAGCCTTCCAGACCCCCAGGGATATATAGGATGTTATCAAGGCCCACTGTAGCTGTCTCTTTTACTAGATCTCCCTTTGAAATTCTAACTGCAGACTCTTCTGTTGCTTATTCCTTCTAGTTTTGTAACTTCAGGTTAGCTGTGATATTGGCCTTCCCTAATTTCTTTGCCATTCAAGATTGCTATTGTTCCAGAGAACACCTCAAAACATGAGCCTCTTCAAATTCTCTTTCAAATCTTTTCTTTTCTGTTTTGTAAGAAAGCTAATGTTCCTGGTAGGTTACTATACCCTGGTAGAAGTCTAGTAATAAAGATCTGGGGGATGGTAAAGGAATAGAAACTACTTCAGAATATAATGACATAGACTTCTACTTATTTACTAAGGTTTAATAGTTTTTTTGAATAAATCTTGTACTGTTTTTCTAAGCCTCCAGTCAGTTTTTAGATCCTGAAATGTTTGTTTTCAAGTTTTATTTATTATCTAGTTTTATTATAACTTTGTGTGGAAAAGATGTGGTGAGTTCCTTATGTGGTCATTCATGAAGGTACTTCAGTTTATTTTCAGGTCACATGACATAAAATCAGCCATTATAAAGTTTTATAATTCCGAGGCATTATCGTTTACAATGTTGTATAATCACTACTTCTATATATTTCAAAAACAGTCTTATTACCCCAAAAGAAAATCTCAGACCCATTAAGAGATCTTTCCCTACTTCCTATCCTCTGAACCCCCAACAACTACAAATCATTTTTTTTCCTATGAATTTACTTCTTGTTTTATATAAATAGAGTCATACAATATGTGACGTTTTGTGTCTGGGTTTTTGCCCTTAGCATATTGTCTTTGAGACTCCTCCACATAGTAGTATATATTAGTAAAATGTTCCTTTTTATAGCTAAGTAATATTCCATTTATGGAAATACCATATTTTATCTATCTTCTTATTTGATGACAGACATTTAGGTTGTTTTTATCATTTATAAATAGTGCTGCTGTGAATGTTAGTATATAAAAGTTTGACTACCTTCACTCATTTCTTTTGACTATATACATATGAGCAAGATGGCTGGATAATTCTATGCTTAACTTTCTGAGGAACCATCAAACTATTTTCCATATTAGTGCTACCATTTTGTATTCCAAATAGCAAAGTAAAATCATTTCAACTTTTCCACAACTTCATCAACACGAATTTTCCATATTTTAAAAATGTATGTCATCCTAGTGGGTGTAAAGAAGTATCTCATTGTGGTTTTGATATACATTTCTCTAATGATTAATAGTGCTGAGCATATTTTCCTACTTTTACAAATCTTGAACTGACATCACAGACCAGTCTCAGGATTAGATGTCAGTTCTCTGGAATTCAAGTTCAGTGGCTTTTTCCTAATGCAACAGAGTCTTCTCACATGTATTACATTTTGTATGATGCCATTCCAAGTCCTGAATTGTCCTTACCTTTACTCAGTATGCTCAAATAGTTGATAATCCAAGTCTATCCTTATTGAGTTAAATGAGTTAATCTAATAACCAATATGAATTAAATAGATTTCTCTATATGTTTGTAGGCATATATTCATAATGTGAACTAATACATATTCAAGCTAAGACATACTGAAACAACTTTCATAGTTGAAAAATTCACATTGGATTTTATTCCATATAGAGACCTTAACATATTTCTGAATGTGACCACTTTGGCATCCGTACTTGGACAATGGTTGTAAGTCAATAATGTGTAACTGCTATGAGCAGTTTTAATGTTATCACTAATTATTTCAATTAGAAATCTAAAATAATATGTGGTCCCTTTTGGAACTCAGTCAGCATTATTGTTTTTCTTTCTTATTTGAATATAGTTATCTTTTTTTGGTTCCTGCCCTGATAGCTGAAGTAATTTGATATCATACAGATATTAATAACTTTGAATTATTAATTTGAATATGCCCTTTTTAAGCATATTTTGTTTTTCTGTTTAAAGAGCATGGACTTGGATTGTCCTCAGTCAATTTCAAATACTTTTAGTTCATTGAAAACCACAAGAGAAGATAATTTCCTAACAAGTCTTGAACATGATTTCAAGACCTGTTATAACCATTTTATGAACATTTTATAGACATTTATGCCAAAAAGTATAACTTATCAGTCAGTGAAAATGAAGGCAATAATAAGTGCATCTTATTCATTGTGTTCATTTGTTCATTCATGTATTCTTTGAAGTAGTATTTCTCAAGTATATGTATATGTGTGTGTATATATATATATATATATATATATATATATATATATATATATATATATATCTGTCTCCCAGATTCTATTCTGTCTGAGTTGTTTCAGGTAAGCAAATAAAGAGTCACAAGTTAATTTCATTTTCTCTCCCCAACCCCTTTTCTCTTCTCTCCTTTCTCTTCTCTCTTTCCCCCCAAGCATCTTCTTTTATTATTGGTATTTATATTCACTACATTCCCTGCCAAATATCAAATATATGTATTTAAATATCATGTCCTCTGTTTCATTTACTATGTGACTAATAAAAAACTTAATAGTCACTAATTGTTGTCAAATTTGCCAAGAAAAGACTCTCACAAATCTTGTTAGTTTTCAGCATTCTGTTCCTTTTGGAGCCTATACTGGATCCTCAGCAGGGACTGTGCTTGGAAGCTCTAGGGACTTCTTGGAAGAAAACATTCTTGGCAGATCTCAGGTCAAACGATAATCATCCCTCACAAAGATTGATTCTGGACATGCTGAAGGCTAATAGATACAGTTTTATAGGATCAGGATTTATGTCACTTTGTGATCCAATTGTTCTAGACATTTTGTCCATCAGATCATGGCCATCTACAGAGGGAGTACAATAACAGCTATTTTCCCCCCAATATTAGAACACCAGCATAAAAAAAACTCATTCCAAATTTTGTACATCCATCTATGAAGGTTTGAAACATTAGCAACTGAACTGTATCAGTGACTACAATATGAATGTATTAGCCTTTCAGAAAACAAAGTCTCTTTAATATAGAGATTTCCTCTCTCTTCCAACCCACCCTATTCACCTATCATACCATGCTTATGTGTGATTTTTTTCTCCTTGGGGAATGAGTTTAGACAACAAGAAGTTAGGGGAAAATTACAAAGGAAATAGTTTTGGTTATACAATCCTTGAATATGGGAGTAACTTAGAGCAAAAAACATCCATATATTTAGGTAAAATACAAACCAATAAATAGATGAAAGTACCTATCTATTCACAATAAATGTTTGTACACATATTTGGAAAAATTCAAATTATTCAGTCAAATTTAAAAAACAAAAGGGTGAATTTATTACTGTGCTCTAAAATTTGAAAATTCCTTGAAAATTTCTATATAAGGAAAATTCAAATACTTCCATTGATTTCATCATTAATTTTTGTCTTTAATTTTGCAGCATTGTCTTTGATATCCACTTATTTCATTACTCCTATTTGTTTTTATTTATTTATTTTACATCACCTCCGTATTCTACATCTTTATAGAAAAACTCTTTCATATCTATTACATCTAACATTTTATGTTACTAGTCTTCTCCAAATACTAACTCAAATGAATATTTTTAATCAATAGATTCCTGAAAAAGTCTTTCTTGTTTGGCATCCATGTGACTTTGGATCAGTAAGAGGATGGATGGGAGACAAGGGGAAAGGTTACTGAATCTGGACCTGAGTTACCTAGGGGAGATATGTGGCATGGTGACAGTCTGAGATGAAGTTGCAATGATGGTAGTCTGGAGTCTTGTCTGATTTGACAGCATTTTCTTGCTGCTCTAACTGGAAAACTAAACGTTGGGTCTGGTCATTTAATCTACTTGTGTTTTTTCAAAGCAAATTAAAGGTAAATATTAAAATGTCCATGTGAGGGCTTTATATTTTGTTTTTATTGTTAATATTCCAATTTACTGAAGTTTTATGTTTTAATAAAGTTATTTTTTACGTCTCAAAGGAAGTGATTTAAAATATGCCTTTGTCAATATGAAGTCTGCTTAAGACTGAAAGTCTGTTTTATTGATCACTTATCTTATATGTTTATTGCTTTGAACAGTGTCAAAAATGTGAAATGACTAGGTGTGTTTTAATTTCAAATTGGTGGAGATCTGTAACCTGTGGACTAAAGTGTAGGTTATCACATATTTCGAGTATTAAATGCTCAGAAATTGTCTTCCCATCCATACAAGACTAGGATCACTTTTGTGAAACTGTCCATCTTCCTTCCAGTTCCCTTTATTTACCCTCTCTTCATCTCTCTCTCCCTTTGTCTAACCCTCTTTCTTTTCTTTCTCTTCTTCTTTTATCCCTGTAATTATATTATAGTTAATAATGGTACTCTATCCCTTTCTTGGATGACTCTAGCCTCTTTCTTGGGTGACTTTAGCATTCATTAACTCCATTTAGTATTCTAAAGTCAATATCATTTCTTTTCAGGCACTTATTCACACGACCAAACTCTGTTCCTTATCACTACTCAGAAATATTCCTGTTCAAGATTCCTAACTCCAATCTTCTATTCCTTCAGGGCTGCCAGATAGTATGAGTCCTGGAAACACCATTAACATTGCATTTTATGCAACCACAATTCTAGGAATTTAATGGAAATGAGTCTCTGTAGTGCAAAGGAGGCTCTAACATTTTTGCTCCAACCAAACTTGTACTTAAATGTTTTAGAAAATTTTAATCCCTTGAGTATTACTTAATCTGTCAAACCATTATTCCCTCTCACCTCACTTTCTTCCCTTTTGAATCCTGACTTGTTTGAGTAGAACTACTCTTACTCTCATAAATGCCTTGAAAGTTCCACTTTGGACTTCTAATACATTCACTTTGGTTTGAACTGCCTTTCTTGTTGTTGTTTTTGTACCTAACTTCTAAACACCTTGAAAGGAAATCATATTGTCACATTAATTAGTACTTGCTAATTTATGGTCTTCTTCCTTAATTGTGCTCTTTCAGTTCCTCTCTCTCACATCACTCTCAAATATTTCTGCTTGATCTTAGACACACTAATCTTCCATGAACCAGAGAAGCCAGTACAAAATATTGCATACATTAGTCGTTAATTTCCTCAGCCCGTTCTAAATATTCAAAACTGCTACCATTGCCAATGTGTTGTTCAAGTTTTTGCTCACTCTTGCTACTCTGCTCATACTCAAAACTTTGGGATTTCCATCTCTCTGTCCCAGACTCTTCTATACCAATTTACTCTTTCTATGTGATCCCACTCAGTCTCCTGCTCCAAAAACTATCCATAAACTGAATGAGTCTTACATTTTTTATTGCCAATCCAGATGTCTCCCTAGAATTCCCAGATTTATATATTCAATTGAAGATTTGATATCTCTACCCAGATTTCTGGTGTCTCAAATTTGACATAGCCAAAATACAATTCTTCACTTCACTACACATTTCTACTTTTGTTTTCTATATAAATCTAAATATATCATGACCCAGCCACTTTCTCAACACAAAAATCTGTGTGTTATTATTCATCTTATCTTTTTTCTCTTCTACATCCAGTCACCTAATTCTTTGTACTAACAAAAACGTAGTGCAAAGCCATCCATTTTTTTTCATTTTAGTTGCAGTATTTTCACTAAACCATTATTATCTCTCACTTTTATTGTTGTAATAATATTTTTTCTTTTCTACTCTGATTTCATAATAATCATATATATTTTGTCTCAAAATAGCAGCCAGGATGGTCTTTACATCATGCCTATCAAATAATATCCTCTTCTTGTTTTAAACATTTCAATGAATTCCCATCTTATTTTACCATGTTTTTCAGAATATTCCATGATGTTCTTGTGGCTGCTCATTAAGACCATTTTGTACCACTGGCCTGCTTGTCTACTATGCTCTAGCTTCATTGATCTTCCATACCTCAAACACACCAAACTTGCATTAATGCTTATTTCCATTAGTGATCCCACTGGACCCCTATAGTAAATCTCTACCAATTTACGCATGACTGTTCCTTCTTGTCATTCAAATCTCTGCTTCAATTTCAGCCTTTTAGAGGGCATCTCCAACCACACAATATAAGCAGTTGCTATTGATCACATCAGTCATTTTAATTTTTGTATGACAGTTATCACCATTGATCTTTTCTCATGTTTGTATATCTCTATATATGCATGCACAGATAAGCACATTGATATTTTTTATCTTCCTTTTCATTCTATTTTTTTACTGTAACCACATCTTCTAGGATAGTACCCTACACTTAGTAGGAATTCAATTAAACATGTTAAATCAATATTTGCAATTAGCCTTATTAACTGTAATAGTAGGTAAAATACATTAATGAACTAAACTCTAGTAGAGCTTGCACTTGAGAGAAGAAAGTAATTCTTTTTTCTAGCAGAGAGAAAAGCGATGTTTTTAAATGAGTCTTTGATTAGCACAAAAAGAAGAGAAACTTGATGTAGAATGTTAATTTTTTTTTTCCTGGAGGAGAGTGAAGTAAAAGAACAAGTTGACCCACTTGATAAAGTCTGTAACACAAATTTCCATCATAAATGAAGATTATGATCCTTTAACTCATTTTTTCCTTCCTTGAACATTGAAAGGAAATATCCTTATATACCTTGAAAATCTGAGACCACCTCTACTTGACACTGTAATAGTGTTATTATTTCAATTTTTTTAAAAAATTCATGTCCATGGAATAAAAGATCATTTAAACTTGGATAGTACCATGTGACTCTTTGACCACATTTTAAAATTTCTTTTTGGATTAATGAGTCACTCAATTAATGAAAGATATTTTGTTTTTCTCTTAATAGTGTGTTATGATGCGCATAATAAAATCTACTCATTATTATTTCTCCATTATCACATTAATTTGATCTATCATGATAATAGCAGTGATTTGTACTTTGTACTTAATGTGTACCTAAAACGATGAGAGATCCTTGTTCAAAAAGATTTCTACTTCATACATTTATATTTATATTTCTGCAAACTTCATGAAAATAGGAATTACATCTTATGTCTTGAGATTTCATGAACATCTATCATCATGCTCTAATCAAAATTTCCTGTGTAAAACTATGATATGTAATGAACAAATCAGGGTAATTAACAGTTTTGAATGTATCAATTAAAATTAAAAGTCTAAAATACCTCTCCATAATGTTCTCATCATAAATACTAATGATAATATTTTTTAAGCAATCTAAATCCATTTATTTTGGAAAATAAAATGTTTTTCTAAATTCTAAAATACTTTTAAAAATTAAGTTAATATGTAACATAGGCTAATAATGGATCTCTTTGGATTACTCTGATATTGTAAGCAGGCAGAATAATAGCCCCACATCTTAATCACTGTAACCTGTAAATATGTTATATGTTACATTGCAGAGCAAAGGGAAATTAAGGTTGCAGATTAAATTAGGGCTACTAATCAGTTGACCTTAAATAAAGAGATTATCCTTGGATTATCCAGATGGGCACAAATATAATCACCAGGCACCTTGAATGGGGAAAAGGAAGGCAGAGAGATGATATCCTAAAAATGACTGAATTGAACTATTGCTGCTTTTGAACGTGGTCAAGAGCCAAGGAATTTGGGTAGCCTCGAGAATTTGCTCCAGTGTTTCCAGGAGGGAATGTAGCTATCCAATACCTTGATTCTAGCTCTGTGAAACCCAGTTTGGACTTCTGACTACCAAGATCATTTATGTGATGTTAAGCCAATCTATTTGTGATAATTAAATATAGCAGCAATAGGAATTAATGCAGTTTCCCCTTTGTGTTTCTTCTCAGAAACCAAAAATAAACAGAGCCTTTCAAGGAAGGGTAGTCAATCTGTTTCCATATACATCTATGAAGGCTTTTCAGTTAGCAGTGTTACTTCAAAATTATTTTCAAGTTCATTTTGTTCATTGTACAGCTTCTTCAGGTCAGACACTGTGAGAAAAAGCCTGCACAAACTTGGCCAATGTAATTTCATTATGAACTTTAAGTTATCTTCATTTAATATGAGATTCAACTTCATATTACTTAGAGAAGGATATGTATAAATAAAGAATATAGTACAAACCTAATCATCTTGATCTTCCCAATTTAGAATATATAGCCATTTTTTTAATGCTGGAAACAGTTTTTTTTATTTTTAAATATTTATATATGACAGTAGAATGCATTACAATTATTATTACACATATAGAGCACAATTTTTCATATCTTTGGTTGTATACCAAGTATATTCACAACAATTCGAGTCTTTATATATGTACTTTGGATAATAACGATCATCACATTCCACCATCATTTATAATCCATGCACCCTCACTTCCCCTCCAACCCCTCTGCCCTATCTAGGGTTCATCTATTTGGAAATTAGGTTCTTATTTGACCTGGCAGAGGGGATGCTTAAGATACGTAAGAGAACAAACGATTTTAAGGAATTTTCAAAATCCTTAAAAAACATATTTTACAAAGAAACAGCTGATGTTTTAATTGCAATTATTCTTAGCTGTTCATTACAACAAATGACTATTGGATATTTACTGAACCACATTTTCAAAATATAGCAAAGTCTGATTCAAGCATGTAGTGCTAAGTTAATGAAAGACTTAGGTTTATAGGGAAAAAGGTCTATAATTTGAAATTACTCTTATTTTGCCTTTATCAACTATTGTTCATTTAAATAATTTCTGAGTTTCTCAAATATCAGACATTGATGTTAAGAACTAGAATGTACCTCTCTATCTTGTACCTCTTCACCCACTTCTCAATATAGGATGATGGCCCTGGGACACCCTGCTATTCCCCAGAAGGGCCACATTCTGTCTTGTAGAATTATGGACACTGTATATGTGCAGGGAACTTGCCCTCCTGCTTCAGGGAACCAGTGCTTTCATCCCTTGGTGGGCTTCTGAGTCACCCTGGGCTCAGCCTCAGTTTAGAATGATTTTCCCTACAAAAGGTAGGGATCCTGACTGATCCAAGACTGGGATAAATATTTCTCCTATTGTGCCTTATGCTCCTTGTACACTTACAACTTACTCCTTGTAGTCCTTACCATAGCATGTTAAAACTGTCTTTCATTTTTCCCTCAATTTCCATGAGCTGCTTTGATGTGAGCATTGTACATCCCACATTATTATATCTCTAATGCTTAGAAAAGTACTGGCATATGAGAGATTTTCAATAAAAAGTTACTCAAGACATAAAAGGCCCATAGAAGTATGAACTGTAGTGAAAAGTCAAAGGAGGGGTTAGCTGTTTTTTGTTTTTCCTCTGGATCTATCATCTCAGAGTTGAAAATAGTTTAGAAATTTTGCTGTTGCCTCGGATCATTCTTGAAGATTCTGAATTCCCAAGCTGCACATTGAGATTTATTTTCTTTTTTTTAATTTTCTTTTTTTTTGATTAAATTTTGTTTCAATTTGATTTATCTTAAAATATATTTGGAGGACAATATTTGGTAAACTTTCATCTTAAAAATAACTTCCACAGCTCTGCATGAAATAATTTGGCTGATCATAAATTAGGGTGATTTAAGAGAAATCTGCTTTGTAAATTTTTATTGGTCACCATTTATCCCATGGACACATGTACATAAACAAACACACACACACACACATCCATGTATTAAAAATTTTAAAAAGATCTTTACTGCAATAACATTTCATTTCTTCTTCTCATTATTGGTTTAAAATTCACTTACTAATATTCTGAATCAGGTTTGAGTGCATTTAGTCAATGACTTAGAATTGTAACTTCCTGATATTTAATTACTTATTCAATAATCAGGCAGTTTCAGCATCTTCTCAGCTCATCTTGCCCAACCACTGATTTTACAGATGAGAAAAACTGATTCTGCTGCTGCTAACTGCTCATGAGACCTCAGATGAGAGACATGAGCTCCAAAGACCAGTATTCTGACCCCATGATTATTCACATACCAGAATGGCACAGTGATGCTTAGGTGAAACTTAACTTCTGATCAGAATGCATGAGTTGAGCTTTGGAGTTGCGCAATCTAGGTTGGAGAGTGGCTCAGGGAAGCACAACTTTCATAGAGGAGAAGGGGGTGCCTAAACATCCCTGTAGTACCATTGCATCTGTTCAAATGCTCCATTACTGATATAAAGTCATGGGTACATTGCTGCCTGCCCACTTTTAGATGCAGATGACATGGGTGTTAGGGCTTACTTCAGATAAATGGAATGCAGATTCCACTGACTAGCAAATGTAAGTAATTTTTGATTTTTGTTTTCCAAAATTAACCCAAAACCAGTGGGTACTAGCTATCATGCAACCAAATATGGTTCACATTGAGGTATGCTAGCTTTACATGGGATTCAAAGGATTGGTAAAAAATGAATTTAAAAATTATTATTTTAATATCAATTTTATGTTGACTTTATTATATTGTGGTTACACTGGATTAAATTGTTAAAATAATCTTCATCTTTTTCCTTTACTTTTTAAATATAGCTACTTAGAGAACTTAAAATTATATATGTGATTTGCATATTTATTTCTATTGGACAGTACTTCTTTAAGAAGTAGCTGGGTAGATAAAACAAACTCTATTATCAGTGCCTGAGACCAGATCTATCAGACACCAAACCATGATTACCACAGACTACATACTGTGATACCTATCTGGTTTATTCAGAATGAATGACTACTGTATCCTAGTAGAACACTTTTGGACACATTTATACAGAACTCTGAGTGGAGATTTGAGAGAATTATATATATACTTAACGGAAAAACTGAGCCATGATTATCCTTCACTTTACTAGTTAGTTCTCCATACTATATACACCCTATAAAGGAAGTAAAAAAGCTATACTCACTTGAGTATTATAAGCACCAATCATTTCCTATCTCCAAGGTAGGTCTGGCATGACTCCTGGCTCTAGGGTGAAAATTCTTAGCTAGGAAGAAACATGTTGTGTAGATAATGAAAATCAGCTTTTAGGAAAAGCTGACAGTGTATGGTTATATTCTTTCAAGCCTTTCTTCAAAATCTTTTTCTAAAGCTTAGAATTAGAGTTCTAACTCAAATTTTTCTTAAGTACTCACTACCTTCTCAAGGAACTCATTCTCACGTACATCTCTCCATCAATCACACATCAATAAATATTCTGTATGCTGAACAATTTTATAAAGTGAACTATAGTACATTAATTATTGATCCATGTAATTAAATCAATATTATGTATCATAATAAATTGTTGCAATAAATATCATGGTGATATGTGCAATACTTTTATATATCACTGTATAAATTAATTTTTCCTAGTAATTACTGAGGCAACTAGAATATAAGGGATTACATTTATGAATTGGGAAGAGTAACTATTAGATATTAAGTGAGAATTTAGGAAAGTGCATATTAATTTGATAACATCTCTTAGCCTCCTGAGGACATAAACAATAAAATCTTCTACCTTCAAAAACAAGATAAAGCAAAAACAAACCAATTTTGTCCTGTATTTTCAGGATTTTTACTCAGAAATAATTTTTGAAGAACTCATTCAATTAAAAAGAACTGAAGACATGGGAGATAGCTCAGTTGGTAGAGTGCTTGCCTCACATGCTCAAGGCCCTGGGTTCAATCCCCAGTACCACACACACACACACACACACACACACACAATAGTGAATTGAATCAGACACTAGAACCAAGCTGTTGACAAGTAATATATGTATATATATTATATGTGTGTTACCAACAAGTAATCGATCTCTCTCAGTAAACAATCACAATCACAAGTAAACAATCTCTTCTTGTTTAGTGCCAAGGTCTAATATTGACTAGAATGTTGGACTTTAAAGATCAGGAAATGTGGCTTGGCGCTGTGGCTGCTGTAATCTCAGCAGCTCAGAAGGCTGAGGCAGGAGGATTGCATGTTCCAAGTCAGCGTCAGCAAAAGGGAGGCACTAAGCAACTCAATGAGACCCTGTCTCTAAATAAATACAAAATATTTTCCGAGGATGTGGCTTAGTGGTGGAGTGCCTCTGAGTTCAATCCCCAGTACAAAAGAAAAACAAATATCAGGAAATGCTATTGGAAAAAAGTCTAATAAGTAAAGCATAAATCAGTTACTGATCTTTGTTCCAAACAGATCTTAAAGAATCTATGATCCACATCTTAATTTGGATGTTAACATTCATCTCATGGCTGTTATATATTTTTATGTCTAGTAACTGCTACCACCAGCACCACCACTTTAAAAGTGTTCTTGTGTTTCAGTAAAAAGTTTTGTTTTCTTGTTTTTCATTTTTGTTAAAACTTTGAATTCCCAAGAAGGGAAAGTTTCAGAAATTATTTAAACTAAGGATATGGTAAGAGAAGACATGTTAATAAAATTCTTAAATGGAGGCTACTGTCTTCCATGTTCTCCACAAAGAATTCTGGTAGACCTTTGAGGAAGTATGCAGCCAGTCAAGTAAGACATGGAGATCTAGTACCAGATCCTGGCTACTGGTTGAGGATCCTTGCCATCTAGACATAATTTAAAGGTGTTGTAAAATCCCTTAAAATAGACTGTACTAGATTCAGATTCAGTATTGGGATACTTAGACGGTACCATGTCAACTCTGTTATGGCCCTGCTAATCTGAAATAGGAGGACGTGTGAGTGGACAAGGGAGAATGCCCAAACTTTCACAGGACCCTATTCACCTATTTTCTACACAGACTTCAGAATACAGAACCAGGGATTCTTGTCCAAATAGCCCAAGCCACTGAGAGGCTTGTTCAGTCTTCCCTAGCCTGTCTCCCCAAGGAAGTCCTTGTTCCTGTTTGTGCTAAAACTTGGGCCAACTGGTAGCACAGAAGCTGCTGGTTTCCTCTGGGGAGAGGTAGAGACAAAGAACAGATACATCATAACATGCTAAGAGAGAAAAAGGGGGATAAAAGCAGTGGTCCTTTATCTCTCTGTCTAAAATTCCAGATGGGAATAAACCAGAACTATTGCCATGTTGACAAAGTTTGTAGGCATGTTAGGGATAACATAACAAAAAATTGGAAATGGTTAGATGCATTTTACAACATTTCCCTAAATATCTACCAGAATTACTTATTGATGTTACCTCCCAATATCAATGATAGACACATCACAAATAGGGCAGAAGACTACTTCAACATTTTAACATATGGTGTTGAGATTTTATAACTTGCACTCCTCCAAAAATTACAAATATGGAAGAATGAGGAATGAGAATATTATGAGCATTAAAATTTCTTTAATGATAGTGAATACTCAAAGAAAATGAAGCCATGTCTTCAAAGTTAGAAGGAAAAAAGATATTTAATTGTATTTTATATTATACAAAATATACTTTCAATCATGTAATAGTTTAATTTAGTTTTCACTCTCCCAAGAAAAACAAATAAATCTTAGATAAAGAAATATATGGGATGTAGGTACAAATAGAAGCTAAGTATGGTCACTACAAGATAAGGAAGCAAACAAGCAAGTGAGGATTCCTTAGATTCTGAAAGTTTGGGAAATTCCCTTTCAGAAAGACACACACACAAAAAAAACAACTAATGTAGATATAAGATTACATTTTTTTTCCATGAGATAAATTTGTATTTTTAATTCTTAGAATTGACAGAATAGAATATGAATAGACAACCTTCATATATAAAATACACTTATAGCTAAAATCTTATTGAGGAGAGGGAAAAGAGGTAGAGAAAAGGTTTATTAATTATATCATTCAAAGAGGGAGTAAATAGGTATTTCTTTAATTTATAAGTAAAGATCATTTAAGTATAATATTTAAATTCAGAAAGGCAATGGCTGATAGAACTAAGGAGAAAAATACACCTAAAAACATAGAGAGGATACGACAGTAGAGATGAAGTGTAAGTTTTCTAAACATTTTACTTTTTATAGATAATATCTAAAATGATGAATAATTGAATAGAATATGGGGGAAAATATATTTAATTCATTTATAAGGATACAAAAATTCAGTAACTTTCTGTGAGTGTTGGCCAGTCTTAAATTTCAAATAATCAAGATAATTGAGAGAAATGTGAGTAACCCTCCAGTGAAAGGGAAAGAAAACCTGTTTTCACTGGTTGGTGCTAGATAGCTTATGATAAAGGTAATTAGTTTCCTATCATTTAGGTTGACAACAAATATTACCTAACGTGTAAAATAATTGGGTAATGATGTTTAAGGACATTAAACAGCTCATAGAAATGATGTATAGCAATAACAGGTGTGGTATTTTGTGAAGCTTGATATCACATCTATAGTCTCAAGTTTTTTGTATACAATTAATATTGCCCAAGCTTTCTATTATTAATTCTAAAGTTTTATTTTCTATATTAAAAATAAATCAAAAGTAGTTTTAAAATTTGGTATTTTGATTGGGTTGGTTTTGATATTGGCTACATTTAGACTTCATATTTATTTAAGATGAAGACATAAGTGTTGAAATGTGCAACATGGCTTTCTTTACTTTATGACTGAAAGACAAATTTTTGGACATTGAAAATACCATGAGTCAATCTGTTCTTGGAAATTTACCAGGCAACTTTTGCAGAGGTTTAAATTAAATTTTAGCACACCTTTGGATTCTTCAGCAGAATTTATTGAGGATTAATAATAGTTATATAAATCACATGTCCTAATAAGTTTTATCCAGTAATATGTCATTTAACTTCTTAAATCCAAAACATACAGTATGCAAGCTGTCCCAAACTTGCGAACAGGTTGTTTCAAGTAGTTTGTTTGGAACTTGAAATTCACAACACGTTTTCTTACAGAAATAAAGTTATGAATTGTGTTTGAATAACCAGCCAGCCAACAAAAGAGTATTTAATTACAAATTAGTATCTGGACTACAATTCTAATAGGGTTAGAACTAATAGGCCTGGGGAACCTTCGGCTTAAGAAGAACTAGAAAAACATTTGTTCCTCTTTCCTTTCCCACCATGGGGTGGTCTATGTAAAATAATCACATATATTTTGTCTCGAGCACTTTCAACCCCCTTTTACACATTTTCATCTTTCTTTAACATACAGGTTGAGAATCACTTATCCAAAATGTTTGGAATCAAATGTGCTTCAATTTTTTATCTTTTTATATTGGGAACTATTTGCATGTACCTATCAAGATATTTTAGGGGGGCTGGGGATGTGGCTCAAGCGGTAGCGCGCTCGCCTGGCAAGCGTGTGGCCCGGGTTGGATCCTCAGCACCACATACCAACAAAGATGTTGTGTCCTCCGAGAACTAACTAAATAAATAAATATTTTAAAAAAAAGATATTTTAGGAATGGGATCCAAGTCAAAGCATGAAATTCATTTATGTTTTACATACACATAGCCTGAAGGTAATTTTATACAACATTTTAAGCATGCTTTTGTTTCACCTGTGGTCTGGCATATGAGGTCAGGTGTGGAATTTTCCCTTTAGTGCTGAGAAATTTCAGATTTTAGAGCATTTTAAATTTTGGATTTTTGGATAACCTTTATCATTTTTCTACTTCCTTGGTCTTTAGTCTTATCAGTTTTTCTTTGTAGATTTAGAGTGATGAAATGGTAATTTTGAGTGATTAAATTTTTACCTTTATTTAAAGGCAGTCTATAAGTGACTAAGAGCTCTGGAGAGGCCATACAATCATTTTGCCAAGCTTTGTCAAACTCTGTGGTATCAATTTCTTAATTTTGTCAAAATACATTTTAGGTTTATTTAATTCCAGACAGAATAGTTTTTTAAAAATCTATAACCAGAGTATAGTATTTTATAACTACTCAAGGATTTTATTGAGTTCTATACTCTGAAAGAATTTTAGTTACTGAACTTTTATTTTAAAATCAATTATTTAAAGAGTGAAAAATTGGCTTGCTCTTTAATTTTATAAATTTATATTAAATATAAATATTTATTTTTTGTTCATTGTTGTGCTTAATCGCTACAGTGAATTATATTGATTATATTATGAGGATGATGTCAGTACTGGAAGCCATATGTCAATTCTAATTTACCCATCAGGACTTTGCTTATAAGTCTTTGAAGAAGGATTATCTTTTGTTAGAGTAAGTAATAAGATGGGCTAAATACAAGTTTCACATTATAAAACTATAGATTTCCTTTCTGGTCTTTAATAATAGCAAACCTTGTAGAGAGCACATTTTGTGCAGGCATTTTTCTTACCATTTTATGTATATTCACTGATTTTGTTCTTAAAATAACCCTATCAAGTAGAGATTGTTCTATCATACTCACTTTAAAGATGGGGAAACCGAGGCTCAATGCATGGCTAATAAGTGGAAGAGACAGAATGTGAACCCAGAGAGTTTGGATATCACACTGTTCCATATCCCATTCCTAAGCTTCTGTAACACAAGTAGGTTCACAATAGGCAGTAGTGACTGTAATGAACACAACCATAGTTCATTTAGTACAAATACCCAACCAACCAATACACATGATGTAAAAAAAAATTAAAAAGTTGTATTTGGATACATGAAGAATCACTATGTCTCTAATCAATGATTTGGCAGTTGGTCTTTCAAGCTTTACACTTAATCTTACTTTGAATTTAAAATATATGTATTTATATGGCAAATTCATCTAAAGAAATCTTAAAGAATTGTGTCTGGTATGACTATTGTCATTGTATTGAACCATCAGTGAGAAAGCAATAAAAAGACCTAGCTGGTGCTTTTTCACATGCTATGCCCCATTTTAAGATTTTAGCAAATATTTTATTTAAGATAAAATACTTGAAAATTTTCCACATTAGGCTATCTGACTATTTTTAGTGACTAGGAATCTAATATGCCTACTTTAGGTATTAGTAACTAATCCAAATTAATTCCACTTATTATTGTAACTGATAATAAATTTGATAAAAAGCTCCAATTTACTATTGTTTGACTTAGGATGATTCGCTTTATAATTTTTTTTGTAATTGTGCAAAAGCCATACAAAATCAACAGAAACCATACTTGGAATTTTTAGCTTTGATCTTTTCCTGGGCTAGGGATATGTTATGATTACTCTCAGTCAGCCACATGGTCATGAGGGGAAACAACAAATTCTCCCCAGTATATGATATTTCTAAACTATGTTGTTCAACAGGGGGTGTGATGGGCCCATTTGAACCTAAAAGATATTTTTAATTGACTATGGATTTATTGTGATTTAACTCCCCTGTAAGCTGAGGAGCATCTGTATAGTAAAACTAAGTTATTAGGTTAACCTTATCATCAAATAAAAGTGATTACTTTCAAATTGAGATATTAGTGTCTTTATTTGTCAACCTGCATTTATAAGTTCTTTCCCTTCCAATTACAGAACATTTACAATTCCAGAACATTTTTCCTTAATATTTTGTCTTCACTTATAGTCTCATAACAGATTTTAAATTTTCTTCTCTCTGAAATTTTTCTGAAAACTTCATTTGTGCTACTAGAGTTTTCTTAATTTTCCCAACACCAAAACTTTATCCCTCATTTATTTTCCTGTTCTGCTTTAATCCATTCATTTTAAAATTATGATCCAACAAATTACTTTTCTCTTTTATTTTCTTCCAAAATGATTCATTCTCTTACTTATACTATCTTCCTGCTATTACAGCCCAGAGGCCTGGTAGTTTTGGAAAAACTGAAGAATGGATCTAACTCTATAAAGATTTAATCTAGAATTGAGAAGAAAGAGAAGTTCATTATGAATTTATCTCTCTATAATGATTTTTAATATAATCAATTTATCTTGTAATGCTATTAGTTTTTCTGGGTGATACATATTTTTCTTTTAACTTGGAATGAGAGTGTAAAATTTGTCTGGGTCACATAAGGTGAACAATAAAAGTTTAAAACAATAAGTATATCCAAAATATGAAAAAAAAGGGATTGAAATCATTAAGTCAAGGAGATATCCAAACCTCCATGTTGATTTCAGTATTATTCAAAATAGCCAAGATATGAAAACAATCTGAGGGTCCATTAGTAGATGAGTGAACAACAACAACAACAAATGCAGGGTATATCCATAACGGAATAGTATATATTCTTAATAAAGAATAGAATTTTGGTCATTTATGACAGTGTGAGTGTATTGAAGCACATTAGCTAAATCAAATAAGCCAAGCACAGAAAGAAATACTGTATGATCTAATTTATATGCAAAGTCTATAAATGTTCATCTGATAGAAACAAAGAGTTAAAAGGTGGTTGGTTACCAGATGTGTGGATGGAGAGAGAGATGGAGAAAGAGGAGATGTTGATAAAAGGGTACAAAGTTTCAGTTAGACTGTAGAAATGAGTACTGTGATGGACATTATTATCCAAAGTACATGTATTAAGACACAAATTGGTGTGAATACACTTTGTATACAATCAGAGACATGAAAAATTGTGCTCTATATACGTAGCAAGAAGTGTAATGCATTCCACTGTTACATATAAATTAAAAAATTTAATTAAAAAAAGAAATGAATACTGTGGTGATTACATTTTAAAATAATATGTATTTCAAAATTTCTAATAGATTTTTTAACACTCTCATTGCCAAAAATTTTGATGAGGTGATATATCTCTTAGTTAGCTTGATTTAATCTTTCTACAATGTATACATAGGTCAAAACATATACTATAGTCCATATTTACATAACTATTTTCAATTTAAAAATGGCTTTATTTAAAAAACCACAAAAAGAACTAAAAGAAGAAAATTTATGGATTTCTCCAGGATATTTTTAGTGACTTTGCTTTTTAGTTTTGTAATCTGATTCACCCTAACAAATTTATGATCAGTTTCTGACTCAAAAGTAGAAATACTTGATTGACATTATAAGCTTGAGGTAACACTGCTATCACTAGTCTTTTTTATTTTGAACTGCAGTCCTTCATTTAGCCTTAGAGGTTAAGGTCTCCTTGTTGGTATTTTGGCTTTTCCCCACTTTTTAATCAAAGCAGTATAATTGTTATCTCTTATATTTTAGGATGCTATATGAGACTTGTTTGAATGCCTAATACATATTTACTCAATGCAAGAAAGAAACACAGCATTAAATTTTTGAGAAGCATTAACTTATTCTAATTCTGCTCATGTTATAACTTTTTTAGAGCTTCAATTTTTCATTAATAAAATGGGAATAATAAATATTCATTTAATCTATTGGAGAAATATGCAATATACCTGCATAAAGTGTTTCGACAATAGTTAGTACATTGCAGCTCTCAATCTGTTGAGTTTTTCCCCTTCCCAAACCTGTTAGTTGGTAAAATACTTGAGAAGAGTAAAGAAATGAACAGAGATTATAGTTTTTATTCATAAAATACAACAATTATTCAATAAGCACTTGATTATTTTTTCAAGTAGCAAATTACGTTATTTACAGTTGAGTTCTAGACTTGGGGAAATATAAAAAAGTTATCTGCAAGTTACTGCCTTCTGTAAATTCAAGATCTAGTTTACATATTTAAATGATATATTTTAAGGGTAAATCCACTTTAGGGGAAGGGACAGTAGAAGTTGCAGTTGATATCTCCATGGATAAATCCATATTTGTTGAACAAAAATAAGTCAGTTGATACACCTACAAGGTTGGATTTAAAAATATTAGTAGGAATAATGGGAAATATCAAGTATTGGAGAGGATATGAAAAAATTAGAGCACGTATAAATTGCTGGTCAGAATGCTATCTAAGATTGTGGTGGTTCCTTAAAAAGTTAAATGTAGAGTTGACATATAACCTAGCAGTTTCACTCCCAATTATATACTCAGAAAAACAGAAAACAAGGACCTAAACAGATGCTTGTACACCAGTGTTCATTGTAGCAGTATTCACAATAGCCAAATGCTGGAAACAACCCAAATGTCCATCAACAGATGAATGGATAAACACTATGCTGTATATTCATACAACACAATATTATTCTGTCATAAAAAGAAATGATACATGCTACAATACAGATGAACCTTGAAAACTTCATGTTAGGTGAAAAATACCAGACACCAAAGGACAAACAACGTATGAGTGCACTTAATGTGAAATGTGTGTACAGACTTATATAGAGAGACAAGAGATAGATTAGAAATTACCATAGGCTGGGGGAAGAGGAATGGGGAGTTGTTTACTGGTTACAGAAGTCTCTGGGGGTAATGAAAATGTTTTGGAAATATGTAGTGATAATGGCTGCACAGCATTGTGAAAATAATTAATGCCACTTAATTGAACATTTGAAATAACAAATCTTATGATATAACAAAAAAATTTAAAAATAAACCACGTCATATACCAAAGAAGATTTATTTATAAACTAAATTGTATGATTTTACTTTAAATGGGTCAGCTGTAGATCTGCAATTTAAATCTCAATAAAACTGTTTCAAAATAAGAAAAACGAGTCAACAGAAAGTTTGTTAGGTTCTCTTTTATGTGGAGACAGGGAGTGATTACTTTTGCATTCCTCTGCTAGGTGATAGGATAAACCATACTGGCAAAGTGTAAAATACAATGTTACTATGATTAATTTTTGCACAACAAATGTTATATGCTAATAGGGTCTAGATAATGTATAGACTTTGTATCTGTCTTCCTACTTTTTACTACATGTTGCATATTGTATGTTTGATTTTACAAAAAGAAACTTATTTGCAGGATACTAAGTCACTAGATTAAGAAATAGTTTGAAATATTTTTTCATAGTTACTTATTATATTTTCTTTTTCTGTATATTCAATATGCCTTTCAAAAATATCAATTGAACTTTTCATTTTTCTCAGTTACAATTGACTTTTATGCTGGAATGCATCTATTTTAAACACATATATTTCTCACATTACAATTTAAAATGTTCAGTTCATCACTATGGACCCACCTAGTGTCGACTTTTCAAATTCATTCCCTTACAGTGTGTGTATGCTTCTGCTATACATCATATAAATTGTATAACAAACGAAATGCTTAAATAATCTTAACATTTAAAAGCTCATTTCAAATGCTTAATGTTTTTGTTTCTTTTCTCATGTTATGCATTGTATGCAGCATAAACAATCTGAAAATAATTGACTATGGGTTAAACATACAGCTGCTAGGAAGCATCTTATTGCTCTTTTCAGCATGATTCACTCAAGAGGAAAATGTAATCACTGATATGAAGAATGGTAGTATTGAAAGAGGTCATTTTATAAAGGAATTTGTGTAGCTTGTTTTATTCTGTAAAGTTGCTTTTCTAAGTTTACAAACAATACTTTATTGGGTGCAATAATTCCTAACACTTATGTTACATTCTATAGCCCACAAGCATTTTTTGTTTATGTTATAATATTAAATATGTGTATTATCTTTGGGAAGTTTATGATAAGATATTTTTATCACCCCCAATTTAGAAAGGCAACTGAGGATCAGAAACATTCTAGGTCAGAACTATAACTTGAACCTGGGTTCCCTGACTTGATAGAAGAAACATTTGTGTCTATTCACTATATTACATTGCTTCTGAGATTTCTGCATATAACTTGATACATATCTATTGTAGTTAACTATGTACAGATGGTCTCCAAGTTATGATGGTTCAACTTATGATTTTTTCAACTTTACAATGGTGTAAAAAGCAATATGAAAGTACAGAAACCATACTTTGAATTTTGATCTTTTCTCATGCTAGTGCTATGCCATACCTGTCTTGCAGGATGTTGAGCAACAGGGGCAAACCACAGCTCCCAGTCAGCCATGTGGTCACAGGCTTAAAAAATTGATATTCTGTAGTGAACTGTGGGGCTGAATAGCAAGACAGTAAGCTAGGTGTATTAAAGGTATTTTGATTTATGACATTTTTGATTTTAGATGGGTTTATAGGGACAAAATTCCATTGAATATTGAAGAACAACTGTACCCAGTAGGCATATTGTAAATGTATATATATATATATATATATATATATATATATATAAAGTTGGACTTGGCTGTTATTGTATATGAAGTGTTAATGCTCAGAAATTGGCCCATTTGCTAATTAAATTAATAAAACTTAACTGTACTTTAACTGTACTGGGTAGTTCAATATATTTTTCTTCATTACGTTTCTTTAATCTCACTTCTGACCAGATGAAATGTTTTATTTAAATCAATTTGATTTTTATGTATTAATTTTCATACCAATATGAAACATATTAATTACAGTTTATGGTAAAAATAATAATCTCCTGGCCCCACATCTCTTGCCTTTTCATTTCTGCCTAAACAGAAACAAACTTGTTTCTTCACCCTTTCTGGGGAAAAAAAGAAAATAAATAAATAAAACAATACTGACCATTTATGCAAACAAACCTCTTGATGAGTTCACTCTGGCTTTTTTTGTTACTGGATTTTCCTCAAGAAATGTAGTAGTGATGGTGGTGATGGTGGTGCAGATTAACTTTTTTTTTTTTTTTAAGTATTGAACTTCTATCTCATCTTCCCTCACACGCCTACCTCTCAACCTTGCAGGCCTGAATATGTCTCTGTGAAGGTCATTTATGTTGCTTCTTTGAAATCTTGAATAAATAATGACATTAACTGCATCAAGTGACAGATCACACAGATATTTCTACAGCTGAATAGAACTGTGATCTGGACTCAAGGTGCTACAAAGTCAATTCTAGGAATTCTACCACCTAGGTCTGCATATCTGCAGAATAGTTGCTTTTATTATTCTAAGAGAGCACCACAAAGGGATTGTGAACTCTCGTCCCATCTACAGATGAGAAAGTTGTCCAGTACTGAGTATTTTACCACTGGTTTCTATGCCTGGTTTCCTCATCACCATCTAACTGCAAAGACTCATGTGGTGGAGGCAGAATATGACAGTAGCCTAACATGCTCTTTCCACATCAAGTAAAACCAAAGGACTAGCTGATTGACAGGTAAGCATTTGCCTTCAACATGGCGGTGCAGGTCTGCATACACTCAGACACAAGATTAGGCTTGGTATTCAGGTTGTCCAAGATGGCCCAGCCCCAACCCCCAGCTCTGGGTACTGAGTGTGGACAGTTTCATAGGCTCCACAAGAAGGCCAGTTGACAGGCAGTGCCACCATCAGGATAATCCATCTACTATGCATGCAGTAGCTGGCAAAGAGCGCAGGGCTCATTCATGGTTGTGAATGTTAACATGCACAGCTTTGCACACCCAGTGCATTCCCTTCCTGCCTAGCCCCAGGGGCTGCTGGAAGTCCAAGGAGCATCAATCTGGCTCTCACCCTGGCCTCAGTGGAGGCCTGTGCCCCTAGTGACTGCTTCTTCAGGTTTAGATTTTTGCTAAAGCCAGCTCAACCTGTTGACTTTCTGTTATGTGTCGCTATCAAGACTCTTTTCTTAAGGTGAGTCACAGTTAGTGGAAATATGCTTTTAATTTTAAAGATATACTTGTATATGTTTACTAATTTAGACACAAATATATTTTTGTTTAAAATAGTCAAAGCCTTTTTTGCTATATTTGATGTACTTTAAGTGCTTGCAAAACACATGGGCAAGTAATTGTACTGAATTACCTGGTCTATTACCTTCATAAATAGCAGTAATAAAGCACATAGCGAACACTTAGGGAAGCATGCATTGTTGTTCTGGAGTTTATACTAAGCATCCACTGTCTTCTCTAGGTATATATTATGTTAGTCCCCTTTTCAAGGCCTTGAGGGAAATTTGAACATGTTGTATAATGTGGACATTCTATATTGGTACCCCTATGATAACAGGATGACCACTATGCTTCTTTCAGTAAAGCATACAGTAGTAATCTAAATATATATATATATTTTTTCTGCCCAAGGAATGGATGCAAAGTGAATAAAGGATATATATTAAATGTCTCTTCTGAGAAATACATGTGAATTATGGGAAATATGAAATATGGTGACATTTATAGTCATTTAGTATATTGAGACAGTGAAAAAATAATAACAGGGAAAAAGGCAAACTTGTGATAATTAAGGCATTTTATGGTATATGTTATATTTATGAGTATCTACTTAAAATTCTTTAAAATAATAATATTTATCTCTCATAGCATAACTTGATTCATTTCTGCAGCCATTTAGAAATATGTCAGTGTGATGTTTTTTAGACTATGCTATGAAGAGAGAGATTTGGTAGAATAATAATTTATCTCAACTGTGCTACAACCCCCACCCCCCAACACACACACACAAAGTCACCCCTATTCTTTAATATGTCTGGTTTAAATTTTTTGTTTGTTTTGTGTTGGTTTTCAGGAAGTATTCTGAGGCTAAAAAACTCAAAGACAACTGCTTAAATTTTTATTACCTGTTATAAGTAGTTCACGAGCAGCCTGGTTTTATTTTCAGAGTGCTTATTTAAAATACTTTTCACCTCAAATGCAAAAACTATCCACTGAGTAAAATTTAGAGTTTTTCAACTTTTTGTATTCATTCATGCCTGCATACATAAGAGATTTAGGATAAGACAGTTGTTGTAATCCTATTGAACATATCCCTAAAAGTTCTCTAAATTCAGATTATTAAATTAACCAGTCTAGTTCTCTCTGATTCTGAAATTTTCTCTTTTGAGGATATGTCACATCTACCTTTAATTTTTTTACATTATAGTTCTGCAGCCAGAACAGCATACATGTGACAGAAAAGCATAATTATATGTATTTGATAGGAATTATAGAAAAATAGAAATAAGATAAACATATTTTTTGAAATGATAGAACTTGACTGCTGTCTCATTTGAAGTTTTCATGACTAGTTTTGCACTCAGGCAACCTTTGAGTAAAATAGCTTTCTGTTGGTTTGATTGAGTTAAGACTTTATTTAAATATGTTTTAGAAGATTTTTTATATGTATATATATACATAAGTGCATCCATTATACTGCCTTTTATAAAATAGTGCAGTTTCCTTATGAAAGAATGTGCTTGCTTTCCTTAAACCATAAAAGAATGGGCATCTTTTACATATGTGTTAGTACTTATTGTTCCTTTGCCTTGCTTCTAGAATATCGAAATGATAAAGGAAAATCATTAGATTCTCTCCATTTAATTTAACAGTTTAATTGGACAGAATCATTATATTTTCTTTTAGTGAATTGTGGGTTTCATTTTGAGTGAATCAAAATGCTCAGGTTGCTTATGAGGTTCAGCCCTTGGCATAATGTCACTAATGATTTCTACAGGACATTGAAATAAAGCAACAGGAAAATCTATCAACAAAGAGATATAAACGGAATATTTTTAGATCAAAAAATAAGATTCAAATCATTCCTATTAGAAGAAAAGGACAACAATGGGCAATTGCATACTTGATCAGTTTAAATGCAATCAAAATGGCAGTGACTGCCTAATTGCCAAAATAGCATCTGGCCCCATGGAAAAATGGGATGGCAGTTGTATTTGACAGGGATTATTGCCATTATGAAATTAATGAAGAGGTCCATTATGTTATGAAAGCAAAAGCTAGTCCATTATTTTTTCTCAAAAATGTCAGATTTTGTTTTTAATTTCAGCATTTTTTTCCTTTAATATATATTTTCCTGGAGTATGCCTTCTGTTGATAACTTTTATTTTTCTGATGTAATTCCTAATTGGAAACCCCTTGTCCTTTCTAAATTCTTTCTTATGCAAAGCAATGGAACTTTTGCAAGTGTGTATGTGTGTGTTGACTGAGTGTGATCAGAGAGGGCTGTAGAATTTATGGCTCCATTTTGCCTGAGATGAACACTGTTCTCCTGGTCTTTTAAGAGTTATCTTTCACCAGTGAATACTTGCCAAAATCAATGGCTTTTTAAGTAGGCCTTTTTATTCTTTAACTCTTGATGTTTATACTTTCCTGAAACTTTATCCTTTCCAGTGTAGTATTTTATTCACCTTGTCACATAGCCTTTTATACTTATACAATCAAAATTTACTTTTTCTATATTTTACACACTTCAATGTAACATGTCAATCACTAATTTAGCAACCTCTAAGAGGTACATCATTATGTCAGATTCCACACAGCTCATCACTCTACCCATCCAAATGTTCTAACTTCCAAATTTCTGTTAATAATAACACTATTGCCTCTGCAGTTTGGCACTCCAACTCACATTATTTTTTCATCTTAATCCCCATCTAGAGTGTGCTTCATTGAGGAAGTAATATTTAACTTAGATGTAACATTGAAGGTGGGAAGATATTATAAAATTAGCTAATAATATTGGAGCTTAGAGACCCAGTGTCCTCTGACTTTTTCTTCAGTTAGAGAATGCCTTGGTGTTTCAATGCCTTAAATTCTCTTAAAAATACAATGAAAGACAAGCAACCATCTTTATAGAGCATAGAGTCAAGTGATGTGAGTTTATGATCTACTATGTATTATGGAATAAGAATGATAGGAATCCAGTAGGGACTAATACATTACAAATATTTGAGAATGGGTAGAAATTAGGCTGATCAAATTGGGGGAAGAGGGCATGGAAGATATTCCAGGAGTAATGTATAGTTCATATATAATCATGGATGGAAGCAGATATAAGTCTTGTGCCACAACTCTACCAGTGCATTGTACAGGAAGTTCATGATATGTAGGGAGAGATAAGGCTGTGTAAGCAAACCAGGCCAGAACATGTATTGAAGAATTTCAGTTTAAAAATACCAATTATTCCTAAAATTTGACTTATATCCTAAAATTTATATATATATATATATATATATATATATATATATACTCAAGAATGTATTTACTGGGTCTATAAATTTCAGTTAAACATTTATTTCTGAAACATATTTTATGCAAATATTTAAATTGAGGTATATCATCATGAGTGGAAATTTTGGGCTTTCTAGCAGTTAAATTAATTTTAATGATAAAAAGAATATGTAATTACTCACAGGCCTCTGAAAGCATATCTGTCTAGGTTTGCTGTCTGAATTTGAGAAATTCTGTATAAAGTTGATAGACAACCACTAAGGCCTACTTAGTTTAATTATATCTCTGTTGGATTATTTGACTAATTTATATTTAACTTTTAAAAATAAATTTGTAAGTGTACAGCTGTATAGTATTCCATGGAGTTGTTTTATTTTAATTATTGGACCTTTGGGTGGTTACCAATCCTTTGATATTACAGGCTGTTGTATAGTGATTCACTTTGAATATATAAAATTCTGCACATGTGAAAGCATATTTCTGACATAAATTACCAGAAATGAAATTGCATTTGTAATTTTGTTGGCTATTTCCAAATTGCTGTCCATAAGGCTTGTATCAATATACATTTCTTCTAGTAATATATGAGAGTGCCTCTTCCATAAGTCACAAACAGACTGTACGTGTTTGTAAGCTTTTGCTGTGTTAACAAACAACCCTGCTCTCTCTGTGGATTATAATTTTTTTTCATGCATATGTTACATGAGGTTTCTGGGTTGGCTGTGGGTCAGTTGCATGTTGGCTTGATTGGAGTGGGCTAGGTTCCATTTGGCTCCAAGTGTTTTCTAATTCCGGGACCTAGGCTGATGAAGTAGCCTCTACCTGGGGAATGCTGTTTTCATGGTGGAGGACAAAAACAAAACAAAACAAAAAAAGCAACTAGTGAAATCAAATATGCATTTAGAAAGTTCCATATTGCATTGACCAAAGAAAATAACACGTCTAGGACAAAGTCAGTAAGGTAGGAGGCAAACTTCATTGGCAGGAAAACATTTTAAGGGGCAGAACTAATTATTTACCAATGAGTGATGTTTTCTAATAAAATGTTCATCAAAGATTTTATTTTTGCCACTCTGATAGACTAATATATTATTATCACCTTGTAGTAGACAATTGCATTTTTATTATAATGAAAGATGCTGAGGTTCTTTATTTGTTTACCAAGCCTTTCCTTTGCTTTGTACAATTTGTATTATTTGCCTCTTTTGCTATGGGGTTGATGGTTTTGTTTTTTTTTTTTTTCATTGATTTCAAAGAGCTCTTTACTTATAATAGAAAATAGCTCTTTCCTTGGATATTGTAGTTGTTGCATTTCTTTTGAGTTTTTTGGTGATTTTGTTTTTGTTCAGAAGTTTGTGGCGCTTATAATTCTGGGTTTATTTTTTGCTTTATGGTTTCTGAATTTCGATCCATTGCTAGTAAGAATTTCTCCAAATTATATGTGTTTGTTCATGTTCTTTTCTGAAAATGTATGATTTTGTTTTCTACATTTATATCTTGGTTCCATTTGGAATTCCTATTCCTATTCCTATTGGTCATGAGGTATTCCAAAAGCATTAGTTGAATGCCACCTATATCATTCACCCACCTCCTTTTCTTTTCCATTGGTTTTTCAATTTATTTGATGCTACATTGTTTTAATCAATGAGACTCTATGTTATGTTCTACTTTCTATTAAATTGACCATTCTTCTTCTTTTTTTTCAGAGTTTTTCTGATTATCTTATTCATTTTTTTGAATCAGTTTTTCTAATACTTTAAACATAAGCTGATATTTTAATTTTTAACTTATTATATGTATATATTAGGAATAATTCACATTTTTATTATACTGATGTGATGGTATCTATCCAGGAACTTGGTATGTCTTTCTGTATTTTAAAGATTTCTTCAGATAGGTTTTGTGTATGAGTGAATTTATTCTTTTTGTCACTAATGCTAATTGGCTCTTTCCCCCGTTAAGACTTAAGAACTTTGACTTATATATGAAAACTATTGATTTATACATACTACCTTTGTTTCCTACTGTAGTTCTAAATTCTCATTGTACTTCTGTTTTTTTTTTTAAATTTATTTTCTAATACATGATTTATTAAGTACATAAAAGCTAATTCTAAGTTCTTATAAGTTCAGAAATTGGTCATCTCATTTTGAAATCATTTTTTTGAAACTTTAACTCTCAACAGAATTTTGTTTCACAATGCATACTTTTATCAATCTCTCTTATACTGTAGATAGACTTTGAGAGTAGTTCTCTTACATAGTGGAATAGTCACTAGGTTTGTTATCAAAAGACCTGGGTTCAAATTTCCATTCTGCTTCATGTTAGCTATGGAATCAGAAACCAGGTCCCCCCCCATACTTTCCTTTAAATTTGTTCAAAAAAACTAGAAAAATTAGTCTCTGTGAAAATTGTTGAGTTTTAGTTTATTTAGTTAATGATGACTTTGTTGTTGTTTATGAAATTGGCAAAAATGTCTATACCTACACTAGGTCATAAGTCTAGGTTAAAAGTTACTTTTGCTCTGCCCAGGAAAGATGCTTAGTAAAACTTTAAGTATATCAATAACTTTTTGTTTCTCAGAGTATGCATAAAATTTTTCAGAGTATACACTCAGTATAAGAACAATATTCTCTAAGTTATTTGTTTGTTAGCATCAAGAGTAATTGCCCAGCTTTTAAGACTGGATAAATAAGAAGTTGGTTTCTCAATAAAGGAAGAAAATTCATGACATTTAATATATGATTTTGTTTTCATAAGATATTTAGAATGTCGACCTATCTTACAAATGCTTAGAGTCTTTTAGTCTATCACTAGGCTTTATGAAAGCTTTAGAAATAAGTATTTCTGATTTCAGATCCATGATTTCTTTAAAATCAATTAGTGTTTAGTTTTTTTTTTCTTTTTTAAGATAAATATGCCATTTGACACCTACATAGTTCCTCAACTTCAGGGCAATTTACTAATATTAATTTACCTTTTTTCTCCTATTTTTGAAAATAGGCAGTTTAAAAATTAAAATTTTAATATATTTATGGTTGGTTTTGAAAAGTTATAATGGTTCTATAAATGCCTATTGAGTAAATTAATGCATTTGCTTGGTAATGTCTCTTTTCTTTCTTTTTTCATCTTGTATATAGTCTGAATTATTTTCCAAGTTCTGCAGTAATTCATTTTTGTTAACAGTAACATGAAAAATAAAAAAAGTTAGCTGTGTATTTGGTAGTAGATTTTCAGAGTGTCATAGAATTCTTTTAAAAACTAGGTTTTCTTGAACACAGTTTACATTTGAGAATTTCTCACATTACAACCTGTTAGTTTGCCTGTTAATTTTTCATTTGATGTTTTGAATTTTTGGATAAAGGCAGAATCCTTTGTATTTATTTTCCCCCACATGCCAATAGCTGTTCAATCAGTGATGTAAAGTATTCAATATAGTAAGAAACTGCATTTAAATATTCTCCCAATAAGATAATATAATAAATATAATTGTACTTATCATAGAAAATTAAAATAATGAACTTGAAAATTTAAGCACAATTTTTTTCAGAATCACAAATACACTGCTAAGTCATGAAATTAGTTCTTTTGAAAAAAGCATCATTTTTTTGTGACCAATTAAATTTTCCTGGTCATTTTTAGCTAAATTGAACTAGCTATCTTTAGTTAGTTAAAATTGTATTTTCCTGACTCTTTTATTGATATGTGATTTTAGAGTTATGCCATATGCTAGAGGGTCCAAATAAATGATCAACTGCTCTGAACAGTCTTAAAAGACAAAATAAATACATTGGATGAAACTGAGAGGGATAAGAAATTTAATTTTTGGAAATAAAAAAAATGATTTCCAAAAGAGGAAATTACAGGAGAGTTTAGAGTTGAGAGAGACCTTGGAAATCATATCCCTAAATTATTAGAATTGGGCAGGACCAGGTCATTAGCGAGGCAAGAACAGGGCTCTCTTGGAACATAGGCCTCTGAACTCTGTGCATAGCCATGCATTTTCCAAGTACTATTCCAGGTCTACGTAAACCCAACATTGTCAATGGGTAACATTCTCATGACTGTGAGTGATCTTTATCTGTTGTTCATTTTGTTTACAATCAAAGGAGAATATAGAGAACAGATAAGTGTAATCAACTAAAAATTGAACATAATTATTGAACATAATTCTTCAAATGCTTTCCTGTTTTAATCAGTATTAGCTTCCATTTCTGTACAGGTTAGTTGACATAAAGAGATATTATGCATATTTATGGTGGAAAAACATTTCTGAATAATGTGTACACATTATTCAAGGTGTTTTGCAGACATTATCTAATAAGTAAGAATTACACCAATTTCTAGCAATTAAATAGCATCATAGCTTACTTTGTGGCTACTTCTAGGTAAAATATCAGTGAAATGTGCTTCTTGAGTTTCTTTGTAGGTTGAAAATTACTATGTAGGAAGTTTGGTGTACATCAGCACTTTTTAAAGGCATGGTCCCCAGTGGTGTAAGCCTGTAATCCCAGTGGTTCTGGAGGCTAAAGCCTGAGGGTCACAAGTTCAAAGCCAGCCTCAGCAACTCAGCAAGGCCCTAAGCAATTTAGCAAGATCCTGTCTCAAAATTAAAACAAACAAACAAACAAACAAACAAAAACCAAAAAAAAAGTTTTAAAAAAGGTCTAGAGTGACTCAGTATTACAATGCCCCTGGGTTGAATCCCTAGTGCGGAAATGTGAATAAGCAAACAAACAAACAAATAAATAAATAAGGTTCTGTGTAAATAGCTTCTATTCTCATGGTTTATATGAATTCTTCACTCTTAGAAGCCTTCTGATTTGTTCATGTTCTTTTCATCCTCATCAAATAACAACCATTACCCATCACCCTGTCACAAGGAGAAATGATTGCATATTGAGTAAAAATCTAAAGCAAGCATAAATTCAGTTGTTCTTATTTTCCTAATTGACAACTTTCACCTGAAATATGTGATTTTGTAAGACAGAAATTCCATTGCAGAATAGTTGCATGGGAACTAGGAAATTAGCCCCTGTATTTTTCCTGGAATTCCAGAAATTAGAAATGTAATAGGAAGAACAATCCTTATAAATTATTCTTAATAGGAAAACCAAAGTAGAAGAAGGATAATACTAACCCTGGTATTTATTATCACCATACAAGATGAAAATACTATTTTTAACTGTTGAAAAAATAGCCATCTTTTATATCAAGACATTTGCAAGAATGGTAAAGTCATTGGTCAATGGAACTTTGTTTAAAGTTTGGATATTTGGTTAGCATTAAACATACTTATTATTAGTCCCCTCAAAAAACAAAGACTCTCAATTTTTATATAATTTAAAGTTATTCTGTAGAAGAAGGTAATAAGATCAAACAGTGGAAACAATTGCTGGAAACAACATCATCTCTTAGAGAGAAGGATAAGATTGGAGTTTCCAAGGTAAAAGTGTTCATGAAGAATACTTTCTTCAGATATGTAATATGAAGGCAGTTTTTTGTCGTGTTTAAAACAAAACAATACAGAAATAGCATGAAAGTAGAAAAACTTTGAATTTGTCGGCTATTTTATATCAATTCTCTGGCAAGCATGTGTTACAAAGGATTGAATGTTAGGTCATTAAAAAAGAAGATAGACTATTGAATTTCTTATGTGTTTTTCTGAAGCACTCCAATATTACAAGACTTGTCTTCTCCAACTCACAGTTTTTGGCTACATATGATACGTTAGTGGGTAAATGATGAGCTCCCTGAGTATGTTGTGAATGGTTCACAGATGACAGATGTACTTCAGCTAGAAGTTTCTTTTTCCCTTTCTTTTCTCTCTCTCCCTCCTCCCCCCCCTCTCTCTTTCTTTCTTTCTCTCCACTCCCCACCTTTTTGGGTGAACTTTAAAACCAAAGTAAAACATCCAGGAATAAAAAGACATTTTTAATGCCTCTTATGTCAGCTTATCAATATAATTATAGTATTGCCTGACATAAATATGCCTTAAATTCATCATGATTGTAGTAGTAAAAGTTTTATTTCTCAAAAGTAGCCTTCCAATTTTCATAAAGTATGAAAACTAGCTGGATGGTAGGAATATAATCAAATAGTAAAGTGTAATCTGTACCTATGACTATAATTCAATTAATTTCAATTATTAAAGTAGTAGATATTTAACAAGTCTGTCCTAAACCAAGGGAATAAAATATGTCCTTTTAAAATGAGGAAAGACATATTAGAAATGCTTGCTTAAAATGATACTTTAAAAGGGGTTAAGGTTAAATTTAGAAATCATTTGTTTATGATCTTAAAATTTCCTGTTTTCTCTCTGAGAATTCCCCAGCAGTGTTCTCTAGCATATATAATATTTCCTTTGCCTATGTGACTCTTGTTTTTACATTTGTAATGGAAACAACATGAGTTCTAAAAGCACACTTTTCCAGGTTCATTCCATTTTCTATATTACTGCTGTAGCAGTAGCAAAGAGACTCATTAAATATAAAACTCTGTCATGGAGTTTCTATTGTATTCCATGCTTTGTCGCCTCTGAAGATGTATTTGTTCTCATATATTTGTAGTTGCAGATCATATATATATCTCATACCATCTTAAGTGTTGTTCAGGTAAGTTTTCATCCCTCCTACTGTTCATTTTTATATTTATTTTGGTTTTAACTTCACCTAAAATATTTACATTGGAAGTCTTGGACACTAAACAATTAACTGGAAATTTTACTTTATTAGTTAATAATAATGACACACATTGCAAAATTTTCTAGAATGAGTCTTAAGTACATAGCCCTTAACAAATTGGTAAGCATTTAATACAATGCTAAAGAATGTCTCAATTCACATATATTATGAAATTTTCTATAATCCTACTTAGGGTAGTATAGTATACATCACCCTGTGATGTTAGTGCTGATGTAAAGAATAAGAGATATGTAATCAGTTGAAAATCTTAAGTTTTTCAGATAACTGATAAAGAATTAAAGATTTATTTAACACACATTAAGTGATAGACATGAACTATTTAAACATTTTAATATTTAATACAAAATCAAAAGATAATTTATAAGTAACAATAATCTAATATTAAATGTTGGATTAATTAGAACATTTCATAAAATAACCAGGGTCAGTTTTTAACCAAAATATTTTAGAACTATCTTTCCTTTTGATGACATTCTAATCTGACAGAAATGCTAATTTGATTTGTATTCTTCAATTGAAAGAAAACTTGCTTTCCAGAGAGGCATGTATTTAAATGTGTATTTCATTCAATTATTAAATGTGGTTTTAACTTAGTGACCACAATACTTTATGAAATTTAATTTTTAATAAGTTACCTGAAAGTCTTTATAGGTCATGTAAAAAAGAGAGTACTATCTTGGGATTTTTCCAACTCCACATTCTGCAGGATGAGTTTCTTCTGTATTATACTGTCACAAATAAAACAGGTGATGGGGAGATCTGGCTTCAACAAATGAGCTACTAAAGAGTCATGTGGCTTTAAATTTCTTTTGCCTATGTTTGAACTCAGTGTAAGTTAGGGTTGTGCACATCTACCCCTAACCTATACTATGTGAGATCCATGAGCTAATTTATGTGCACCAAGTTCCTTATGAGTTTTGGGTTACATTATTTCAAATTATCATTACTAGTATTGTCATATTACATTGGATGAATTTTCTGTCTAGTTCTTAGTCTATCTTAACTCTTTATCTAGATGATTGTACATGAAATAATTTGTTTTTGTATGGCTGTAGGAATGTTTATAGAACATGCTGAGATCTAAAACTAACTTTCAAATCATTTCACATTTTCCTATATATTCTTTGTGTCTATTTGATGTTTATATTTATATATACACATATTAAGCATATATATTTCAAAGACTATATATGTGTGTATATGTATGTATTTAATACATACATATACACACACATATATATTTAAAACAAAGAGAAAGAAGATTATGAGATGGGCATCTTTCCTTTATATTATCTTTGGTCTCAAATACTTATACCTTTTCTTACCTGCTCTGGTGACCTTCTGAATTAAGAGTTTCAGAGAAATAACCAGAGGTAGTAGCTGTAGCAAGAGAGCAGCTGGGACCATACGGATCTCAGCATCCTGCCTTATGGCCATTATCTTTGTTTCTATCTTTATGCTGCCACTATGTCTCCTCCTTGTGCTCTTCCTTCTCCTCTCCTCCCTGCCTCCTCCTCTTCCTGACTCCAGCCCCTATGGCTCCTTGTAACTTACCCTTCCTCTTCTTTCATTTTTTTTCTATTGCTACAAGATGAAACAAGATTCCCTAATTAGAAAAAATAAATAAATAATTTTAAACTGCATTTAGCTCTGTAGCTACTATACTCCAGTTCCCATAACCAAGATTAACAATAGAGGAACAATATAATTTTTCTTTATATTATCAAATACAGTGCATTAGATTACTTGTCCCTTAAGGGCTAAAAAAAATAGATGTTTAAAACAGGTTCAACCATTTTCTTATTTTTCTATGTAGAAATAAGTTGTTGCCGTAATAAAAAAAAAAATTGATGCTAACTACAAGAAAAAATAGTGAGTAATATCCCTCCCCCTCTTCCCTAACTGCTGAAAATTAAAATCATGTCAGCATCAAGTCATTTTTGCCACATCCCTTGTTAACAGCTTTTTCAGGGTGGGTCATAATTCTGTGTTTTGTTAGTGTCGTAACTCCATAGTGACATGCTGAAATCTCACTCCACGTTGATTTCGTAGTGTACATATATATAATTTTAGGCCATCTTGTGAATGATGAACCTCATTACTAAGTTATCATCAACTTTGTCCAAAAATTTATAAGCTTTGAAGGAAGAATACATTTATTAGTATGAGAAAGTTAATAATTGATTTCTCTGTTCTGAATGTGTGTACGGTGTGTCATTGTGTATGTCTCAAAAAGTAAACTTACTGTCTGCCTGTCGCCAGAGGGGAAAAAAAAAGTGGGACCTAATCAAACTGCTGTGGGGTCAACCCTTGTGGTTTTAAAGGCCCTTAATGTTGTCCAGCTGCAAAATAAAAGGAATTGGGAGGGGAAGTTGGAAGGAGTGGAGGGGGTGGGGGGGATGTGTGGAAAAGAACAGGGAGTCTGGCTTTTATTTTTTTTTTTTTAAGTGAGTTCAGTGCCAGCCTGGACATTGGCTGTGCAGACTATTGAGCTATTGTCTGCTCCATTTCCAGAATAGCCCCCAGTTAATCACTTCGGCTTTGAAGGGAATTTCCTCGTGGAATTCTCCACAGAAAATCTAATCAACTGACCTGCCCTCTCAACAATGGAAGGCTTTTTTTTCCTCTCTTTCCCTTATTGGGGCGGGCTCTGTAATGTAGCCTTTTGTGCAGAATGAACCCTCCCAGTAGGAGTGGAGAGCGTGTGTGAGTGACTGAGTGTGTGTGTGTGTGTGTGTGTGTGTGTGTGTGTGTGTGAAGAATGCACACTATCTCATGTTGGTGAGTGTGTGCTTACTCCCTGACCAGATGCTGCGGTGCGGGGCAGCCACCATCTCTGCATGCGTGTCTGTGTAAGTGTCTCTCTCTGTGTGTATGTGCCTCTGTCATTTCATGTCAAAGGTACATTACCTGATTACCTTCCTCGCCTGCCAGATTTTTATCTAGATAATTGGAACTGCTATGGAGGCTGTGCCTTGCCAGCCAGCTTAGGATCTGTAAAGCCACAGTTTGTCCACCTTGTTATCTGTGGCTGCCTGGGCAGAGGAAATTAAAGAGACCCACAGCCAGGGGAGCACTTCCTACCCCTGACCTCCTCATCCGTCCCCCACAGGAGAGTTGGTCAGTACTATCTTTCCATTTGTGTTTTTTGGTTTGGTTTGGATTTTTTGCTCGCCTGTGTGTATTCTTTTGGCATGTGGATACCTATTCCCCTCCACATCGCACATCGTGTTTTATGGAGTTTGGAGCTGAAGAAACTTTGGTTGGGTTGCCAGGACATTCGCACCACTTTGTGGAAAGCACGAGCTAACAGTGAGACCGACAGAGTGAGTGACAAGTTGTTTACAGGTTTCCTTGAAGGGGCCTCTGCTATATTTCAATCTGTCAAAGTTGCTTTTCTTCCCTCAGAACAATGCCTGATTGTTGTGTGTGAGTAAGTGTGTGTGTGTGTGTGTGTGTGTGTGAGCGCGCGTGTATTCGTGCTTGTTTCCGTGTGTGCTCGGAGAGAGCCTAGAAAGGGGTGAGAAGGAATAATAATTCTTTGTGTAAAAATGCTATTATTAAATATCTAATCTTTTGCTTAATTAGTTAATAAGTGCAATTTGATTCAGGTTCCGTTATTATACAGACTTCTTAATCAGCCAGTGCATTTTACGAAATCACAAAATCATACTTTGTGTGTGTGTATATGTGTGTATGTATGAGAGAGAGAGAGAGAGAGAGAGAGAGAGAGAGAGAGAGAGAGAGAGAGAGAGAGAGAGAGACTTTTATTATTTGGAGGAGAGAGAGTATGGGAGACGTGTTAAATGAGTTGACTTCTCACATTGGGAATGTCTAGAAGAGAGAATTAAAAGGAAAGGACAGGCACCCTGAGGTTGTCTAGTGCCTTGCAGCCAGAGCGTGCGGCTCAGCTGAGGGGGGAGCGGCCAGACCCCGCTGCTGGAAGTGCGCTACCCCTTTAAGAGACTGGTCAAGGAGTCCTAGGAGAGAGAGAGAGAGAGGAGAGAGAGAGAGAGAGAGAGAGAGAGAGAGAGAGAGAGAGAGAGAGAGGAGGGGAAGGGGGGAAGGGGGGGAGAGAGAGCTACAGAGAGAGAGAGATTGAGAGAGAGAGAGAGAGAGAGAGAGGAAGAGAGAGAATCAATTGGTTTAGAAGGTTTGGACTCACTTGACAGGTTCAGTTGGAGACGATCATAGGTGGCTGCTGTGACAAAGGGAAATTGTGCTTTTCCAGCATGCTTACTGACCCTGATTTACCTCAGGAGTTTGAAAGGTGAGTACAGTTTTTTTTTCCCCCCTAATATATTGAAGTGCAACTCTCCCATTTTACAGTAGTCTCTGAATCAATTGGAGGATACTCCCCCAAAATATGCTTTAGCTAAGGCTCCTGAAATCTTGATAGCAGATTTTTGTTGTGGTTGCAGGGACCAAACTGAACTGATCTCCAAAGTCTCCGAGAGATTTCTGCTAATGTTTTTAGGTTGCGTCCTATAACAGGAAATTAAATGAACATTAAGCATCTTTCTCCCCCACTCACGCTTCTCTCTTCCTCATTCAACTCTCTACTTTTTACATTCATTGATATTTTTCTGTCCCTTTCTACACATTTTAAAAATGCTTTTGTGCAGAGTGTTACGGTTTTCCAGCATCCCTGTCTCCTGTAATTTCTGGGGTGACAGAAGGTTTTAGTGGTGGTTAAAACGGAGGCTTATAAGTTCCTATTTGATCCTTCCGTAAAACTTTGGAAGCTGCTCAGTAGAGCACATGACCTTTTGTTGATATAAGAGAGCAGAGATTTTTTTTTTTCCAAAGAAAATTTAATATCCCAGTATATATTAGTAGATTACACTTGAGTGTCAAGGGGGGTGTGTAAAAAAGGGGGGGATTGGGGCTGCTCCCTTTCTGAGTTTTAGTGGCCACTTTTTGTGCTAGCTGTCTCAAGTCAATTTGGTTACTACCTTTTTTTTCCCTTTGGCTATGATGATAATCAGTGTATTTGTAATTAAGTTGTTCCTATTTAGAGAAATATGTGCAATATCCTTCCATTTGATGGTGTTGCAAGTGAAGCAGGGCTTTGAAAGAATTTTAGTCCTCTTCATGTTCCTATAAGTACACACTGCAATTTTTAAATTTGAGTTCTTATCCCAGCATAAGTTCATTTTTTGAACTATAAATAGATTTTTGTTTGCCATTAAAAAGAATTCAAACTTTGTATTCTGTATGGTGAATTAAAAAAAAAAAAAGCTAAAAAAAGCCAGGATGCATGATACCCAGGCTTTTTTTCATTTTCATGAAAGCTACCTTCTGTATAAACATTTGTTGTATCTGACTATGCAATGCAAGCTAGGTGCTAGACCAGCTGGTTAAAAATATGCTAAGTCAAGCTGTTCATCGCTCAAACGACTGAATTTGATATGAAAAGACGAAAAAAGAAAGGACAAAGATTAAAACATTCTAGAAGTGAAGCAGTGGAAGGGAAAAAGAGTATTCAGAATAAAATAACCCTTGGACATGGCCACATATTCGAGAAGCCAGTATCAGATCAGAGAAAAAAGTAAAATAGCCAACATGCATACTTTAATACAGTCTTTCTCTCATTTCCTCTTTATTTTTAATTAAAAGGTGCATCCTTACTCAATAAGTTCAGTGAATAATTGAGCTTTCTTAACAGTTTATAATTATTTTTTCAAAGTTCTCTACATTAACTCTTTAGTTAGCCTTTATTTACAAATATAGCCTTATTTCCTATGTAGATAGTGAAGTTGTTCACATTGGAACATACTATTGACTAATGTAGCAATTTGTTAATTTAACACAGTAAGTTTTCTAGCATGCACAGAGTAGCACTTAAATGATAATTTTCCTTAATTCTAATTATACTTTTTGAAAAAAAAAGTCTGAATCTGATTTGTAAGCCTGTTAACAGATTGTTCTTATAAAAAGGTAGTTACATATTAACAGGCTTTAGCTTATTTCTCCACATAAGCAAGCTTCCTGCTGTGAACTTTATTTGTATTTTTTCAATTATCTCTTTTTAAACTAAACTTTTCCCTTTCGTATTCTGATGTTCAGATCTCTTAATATTTTCCTCCTGGTGAGAATTAATTTCTTTCTCTCTCTCTCTGTCTTTCTCTCTCTCTCTTTTTTTGTCACCCAGAGGCATGCTTTTCTAACTGGATAATTAAATAAGCAAGTGATAATCAATAGGATTATTAGTATGAATATCATATTTGGAAATATTAGTAGCTAAAATAATTTTGACAAATGTCATACAATGTAAAATTTCTTAATAATTTCCCCTGTGGTTGTAATTGGTAATACATACAAAAAACCTCAGTAAACCATTACTATTTGTTTACACTGAATTTGTACGGTGAGTGTATCTACAGTCACTCACAGAGTATATCATGCAGACACAATATTGAATATTTATTTTTTCAAAAGAGGTTCATATGATGCAATTACACTATTACATAGAATTGTGGTGTTTTTTTTTTTTTTTGCCTTTTCATCTGTTTGTAACTTTCATTGAATACATAGGTTATTTCTACTGTCTGTTAATTTTTATTCTATTTGCTCACCTGCCATAGATGAGTTTTCACTCAAACTTAGGAATCTGAAAAGAAGACTTCTAAATTTCTTTATGAAATAGAACTGGTGTAGAGGACTTAAGTAAGTTGTTTGGGGCTCAGGTATTGTAGAAGTTTTACATGGTCGTTTATTCCTTATTTCATTGGTATTCTCCATCCTCTGTTATTCTTTCCAACCTGTGGACTATTTGAAACTTTAAGAAATATTCAAAACTTAATTGTAAAGATCAAAAATCAGATTTAGATTTCTATACATCTGTATTTTTAGCTGTAGAAATAAACATGGTTAATACTCTCTCACTAACAAACAGTGGTTAAATGGTTAAGAAGTAGTAAGAGTTTCATTGTCTGTTAAAAACTATTCAGGAGGTAGAGGCCATGTAACAGTAGATTCTGAAAAGTAGAAAACTTGAAATATTGCACTTTTATTTTCAATCATCCCTGTCATAATTGATTATGAAAACAAAATTCTCAAGTGGCAGATGAATAGGCAAAGTATGTTCTGAAGAATTATTTGCAAAAAAAAGTCTTTTACACCTTGTTATTTAGAGAAAAATAAATGGCAACATGGTCTAAATGTTAGTAACAGTATCATTGCATGGAATATTTGAATTAAAAATCTCCTAAAGAACTCAATGAGTTTACACATTTAACTGAAAGAAAACAATGAAAAATTGTGACTTAAGGCTTTTCCTTTGAAATGTACCTATTTCTTGACATTTGTAGAATGAAAATATTTAAACTATTTGCCTTAAATTTCAATAATGGTTTGAACTAATGAATGAAAAATAGCCATTTTTGTTAGTGTATCAATAGCATTGTATCTACTTTCCTATTTGATTATAATTTTAGGTTTATGACTGATCTACTTGTTACACTTTCTAATTGCTTCATCTTAGAGACTTAATTAAAAAGCAAGTAAAATGATTACTTGTGAAGACAGTCTGATAATGTCTAAAAGGGAAAAAAGTTGGGATTGAAGGTAGTAAGCTGAAGCAAATTAACCTTATAGTATCTTCTATTTGTTTGCTTCTCTCAAAACGGGTACAGATAATAGGCAACCTATTTTCTAGATATTGAGGAGTAAAACCTTCTCAAATAAAAATTAACTTATATACTTCATACTACCATCATATTTATTTGTGGTCATACCAACTAAAATAATTTTTTCTTATTAGAAAACTTTTAAGTGGTTTTCTGAGGAAAGAAATGCACCCTAGGTTGTATAAAAAACTAATTTGCAAAATTGCACTAAAAACTACTACTGATTGGCTGCAAGGATATCTTTGACATTATTGGTATTTTAATTACCTAAAGTTTGACCATACCAATAAAATATTTATTACCCAGACATTTATGCTGCTTAATTAGAAACATTTTCTTAAACCATTGTGCTCATGAGTGATGAGTAATTCAGCTTTGCAGATGACCTCTAGGTGTGAATCAAAGGAAAGTTATATGTCCAAATTGTCACCTAATGGCAATTGTAAACCTGAGAGTTTGATAATATATTTTGAGGATGTTCTGATATTTGTCTTTGATCATTTTACTACTGCCTTTTAGAGGAAAAAGTGCCTATAACTTATTATAGATTTTAATTACCATCTCAATAATTTGCAAGCTGGGCTAAGACCTTGGCTTGGAATGCAGCTTCTGTGAAGTAGTTCATAAACCACACTTGTGTCACACACACACACTGGAGCACTGTCCTGAGGACTTGGCAGGGAACCTGACTGATTATTAAGAACAATTAAGGGTTAAATGACAGGTTGCATTGTGTGTTGCTCAGTGTTTAGCAGGTTTGATAGAAAAAGAGATGCGTGAATATTATGATTACTTCTTGGTGCATTCTGATGTTTCTTAAGTATGGTAAGCATATGTTGAACTGTTTACCTGTTCTTGAGGAGCTTTTATCTGAAATCTGTATATGCATCAGAGACGAGAGAGTCAGAAAATAAGAACTGTTCTGATTCTTAGGAACATTACTCCTCCATAGAGTTGAAAGCTATTTCATATGGATTTCATTCATAGTGCATTTAGAAAGCAAAATTACATTCATGGGTGAAGTCTGATTTTTATTGTCTGTTCCTTCCACTATCAGTTCTTAAGCCACCTAATGAGTATATTGTATAATGCAGATGTGCATTATGTAGTCTGAATGCCACCCTCTTTATAGATTAGTTAAATAAGTATAACTGATGGGTTTTGTTTTCTTTCATAATTTGTTACCCATTTGTAATTTCAATGAGGTTAACCAATAGCATGGGAAATAAATCAATCTAAGTTTGTCTCTTATACTAAGTCACATACAGTTTCAGTATGCCAGGTCTCTGATTCAGGTGATGGCAGTTAGATAAAAGGATGTTCAGAGATTTCACAAAATCATGAAGTGTCTTCTTCCTGAAGGAAAAAAAAATGTTGAACAAGAAGTGGACTAAAAGCTTGAAAAGTTTTTCCTTCCTTCCTTCATTCTTTCCTACCTTCCTTTTCATCATCATTTCTCTGACATGTAAAATTCAAATACTGGGTAGATGAACATGATCAAGGGGTATTGCTAGAGTAGCAAAAAATATATAAAGACAGATCTTGTGTTGCTCAAGTGAACATCGTGTATTTATTTGGATATACTTTCAGAGGATGCTTCATATACATTCATGTTCATCAGGAACTGATGATGGTTCCAGAGAAGACCTTTTTATCCTTTTGGACTTCTATGTCTTCTTTTGCAGCTTGGATGTTATCATCCCTTTCCTTTGGTGTTAGCTATTCTTCTCTTTACTTACTAGTTGAGAGTTCATACATCTCCTCTGGAGATACTGTGGCGTATGGTTCTGCTTGTCCAATAGGGGGGTGTTACATTTCTCTACATTCAGTATCCTTTTCCCTTGGAGCCTGAGAGTAAAACCTCAGCAGTACTCCCTGCCTTTGCCAGCCTGAGGAGTCAGAGACAAAGTTGTTCCCAGCTCTTGCGCCTTCATTGTAGAGCTGCATTCTGCTCATTGGGCTGCCGAGAAGGACCAGACCGAAACAAGATTTAGAAGAATTCTGGTGAGAACTGTTTATAGGGATATGGTATTTTAAAAGAATGTAGTAAACAAACAGAATTGTGGCATAAACAAAGATAATTAGCATAAACAATGTCGTTTTAGGACAGGTGGTTTAAAAAAACAAACAAAACAAAAAACCCAAATATGAACCCAATTTGAATGCTGCCAGTTTGGAACCACTGAACCTTAATCTGTACTTCATGAGAATTACCCAGGTTTGTTGATAAACTTGTTAACATGCATTTTCTGTTTCTTTTGTATCATTTTCCGGTCATTATGCCCTTTTGTCACCCAGCTTGAAAGTAATTAATCTATTACAAGGTAGTTTAAGGACATTTTGCTCATAAAACATGACAGAAGGAAAATTAAAAACAAAAGCTTGTAGATGTTCATAGACATTTGAAATCAATGTCGAACCTTAAATCAATTCAAACTCAATCTTGGCTCATTGTATTTCAAATCTCTTTCTTTCATCTAACATTTCAGTCACTTGGCTCTTTAGAATTAATACATTTGCTTTTGTCTTGCCTTGAAAATTCAGAGATTTTTTTTTCTTTTTTGCTGGGGCTGAATCATCACTGGTGTTATGTATTTTTAAGTGTTGCTTATTTCTCTTTACTATTTTTCTCTATAACTTAGTGAAGGTGGAGCAGCAGTGTGTAATGTGTCTGGTGATCATGTAATATGAAGATGCTAGTTATTGAGCACCAGTGTCTAAACCTACTGTGCCGGGATGAATTTTTATCTGGAGACTTTTAGGTTTATGACTAAATGACGTTTTTTTTTTTTCTTTCTTTCTTAATTCCTTGCTCTGAAATGTTTTGACTGAAATGAAATGTGGAGTGTGTTGAACAGAAAGCTGTTTATTTTTCTTGCAATAAGGATCAAACTTATTTATTGGAGTTAAAAAGATTTTTTTTTTCTCTTCATTCTCTCCTGGAGAAGGAGGACCAGGAATTCCATGTGGGTATCTCTGGTGTTCTGTGGCCCTTCTCTTTACTGAAATGAAAGCATTTGTGAATGAGTTTTGGTTTCTTGGAGTTATAAAAATGTGTGTAAACTAGTAAACCATGTCTCATTCATGTGCTATGGAGATTTCTCGTACTTTAGGGACAAAAATAATTTGGCTACTAACGAATTAGGGCTACCTGCCAGTGCCAACACATACTGTAGGTAAGAGGAACACTATAAAGAAAAGCTGCTGGCAGCAAATCCGTTGAAACTTTCATATGTAACAGCGTTTCTATTTCTGCTCTTCACATCTTTGAAAGAATGTGTTTTAGAAAAGAAAATGTTAAAAAAACAGAAGATATGATCTTTCTTAAAAAATGGGTATGTGGCTCCCCTCTGATATTTCTCATTGCAGAGATGCAGAGGGTTTCATTATGCTCTGCACACTTGTCTCCCCTGCCTATCCCAGGCATTTTTGTCACATTGAATCCTAAGAATCAAAAGCCTCGAGAATAAATGTGAAATGAAAATGACTGCATAAAGACCCTCGAAAAAGCCCCAAACCGTATAAGAGTTTGCTATTGGCAGTTTAGTAAGATCAGCTGGGACACTGAACAAAAATTTCTTAAAGGTTTTGTCCTGTCATCTAGGGCTTTAGGGATACTATTGAGAAAAGAAAGGAAAGAGTTAACCTGCTTCGCCCGTTAATTTCTTAACCTAGTGGTAAAAGAGAAGACAGATACTCACATCATATTTTCTTGGTACATTTTTAATCAAAATTTATTGCAAAGTGTAGTCAAGGTTTACAATAGTAGTGATTTTGACTTTCCCCCCCTGTATTGGTATTAACTGGGCTTGAGATACCAAAGGGTACGTGGTAGGCTATTTGAGGACTGGTTGTGGAACTTTTATATGTGATCTGTTGACATGTACTTTTAAACAAATTTATATTTATTCAATAGACAGGCATCCTAATAAAGCAGAAAGACACATCGTAAAGGAGAAATGCGCCTTCATGTTTCTTATGAGTGTGAAATGGAAAACTGCAGTTTTATGCTATTAACTTTTCATTCACAGTTAATATAGGTTGCTTGACAAAGTTCTAAAACATTTTTGTTCTAATTGTAGAGTTGAACTATTATTTGTTTGCCTACAATTCTTCCTTTTGGTTATTTACCCTGGGCCAGAGTTTGTTGGGTAACAGTTTACAAAGTCCAAAGACTTTTCTATTTACTCCTGTCCTGATGTCCCTTTCCCCCCCTTTTTTAGTATTTGCTATTGAATTTCATAATATGTTCCCCAAAATGCCAAAAGATATCACATAAAATTAAGGTTAATATTTCCTATCTTTTTTCTTATCTGTAGTGTAAGAGAACTGTATTGAAGTCAGGATAATACATGGTATTGCCTTGCTGTAGTAGAGAAAGGAATGAGCTTGTGGTCAAATTATTCTCTTTCTTATTCATTCACTAATTCAAGTTTGACCATGAATGCATAATAATCCTGTAAGATCCAGATTGTCATCTCCTTCACAGCATCATTAGAATGTGAAGCAAACTTTTATGTAACAGTCTAAATACTAATAATCAGAACACCTAGGAATGGAAAAAACAAAGATAACAATGAATGCTGTCTCTGAGAGTGGAACTTATATTTCCCTGAAGTCCTAAACATAACTAGAATTTAGGAAATAGAGGAAAATATTAGAGCTCTAAGGATTATGGATATAAATCTTGGTAGTGTAATTGTTTCTAAAACACTTATCATTACTGGAAAAATAAAGTGGATCTAACTTGACTGTACAGAGTTTAAGAACACCTAACATTGTAAAAGCATTCTTGAAGAGAAATGAAAACACAGTCAAAAGATCCTGATAGCAATATAAAGAATCAAAGAGAAGGAGCAATATATAGAGAGATTTTTACAAGTAAATTAAAAGGTAATTGGGAGCCACTAACAGTTATATGAAGGGTATATTTGGGGAGATGTAAAAACTGTGCACATATACACTTTTAAAAGTTGGAATTCAGGAGAAACTTTTTTTATTTATAGGCAATTGATCCCTTGAATAAATCCTACCAAATCCTGATGAAGCTGCAGTTTGAGGGAGAGTGACTTGAGAGAATGAAATATTTCATAAAAATATAAACATGGCTCATTTTTATTTTTTTTTTACAACATAAAATCCTATGGCATGTACAACAGAGTCATACTCTGTTGGTATTGTGATGTATATATAATGGAAAATTGTATTGAAAAAGTTGAGTAAATCAAGGTGTGCTTGCATAACAATTGGGGATGTTTGAGATTTCAGTTGAGATAATATTAGAGGCCTAGTGCGGAAAAGTTTTGTTTGTTTGTTCTTTTTGTTGTTGTTGTTGTTTGTTTGTTTGTTTTTGGTAGATTTTGAGTATTTCTCCTAAAGAATAAAATACTCTCCTCTATTTAGTTTAAGGTTTACATTTAGCAATATCTTCACCTTTTTTTTTTTTTTTTTTTGGAAGGGTAACATAGTAGAAAGCATTGTTAACTGGACATGAGATCTCAAATTCTGGTTCTTTACAAACTAAGACCTCATTGAATCTTAAATGTAAAATGAGAAATAGACTGAGATTTCTAAAATCTCTCAAGTATAAAATTTCATCACTTTGAACTACATTTGAAGGGTCCCCAACTCCTAACTCAAGTGGTCAGAATTCTTGCATTTTATGCAGCGATTTGGAGACAGGTTACCCCATATAACCAGGTTTCACAAAATGTAGAATCAATTCAGCTTACCTGTTAATTAGGTATCATTGTGCAAGAACAAAAACTATAATGTAGTTTAGGAGTTTTCAATCTAAGTACTCTGTATAATTTTTATTTAGGATTAAGTGAACAAGTTTGGCTATTAACTATTTAAGGTGTTTCAAAAGATAAGGTTCACAGTGTATGTGTCTGAATCTCTCAGGTGCATCAGATTGCTCATCTTCAACATTACTTATATTGTAAAGATAAATTATATATGGGTGGCTGAACAAGGCACTGTAGGGAGATAGATAAGAAAAAGCATGAGAGTGGCATGTTAGGTCAGAGATTGAAAGTCTATAAGAAATGAAAAAGGAAGAAAGATTGGACAACAGAGCATTAGGAAATCACTGGGCTATGGACAGTTCATATTCTTATAAGAGTTAATAAAAGTGTACTGGAAAGTAGCAAGCTTATCTAAGATTACAAATAAGTAGTACAAAGGTAGATTTTTAAGTGCTTTCCCAAATTAATTAAATAATTAATAGCATTAGCACCAGACTAGCTAACTTGACATGCATTAGTTAACTGGTTGGCAATTTTAAGGAAAAAAAAATGTTAAACCTTTATAAAGCAAAGAAGTGGAACAGCAACCAACAAAAGAATGATTGAAAAAAAAAAACTGTTTTATGTTAGGGGACAGACTTCACATATTGTTAATATCTTATGTTTGGAAGATTGCATGCTTTTTTATGCTTAAACACTATTCAGGGAAAAAAAACTATAGTTATACTATCAGCAACATAATCTTTAATACATACTAAGGACTTTCCGTATATCTTGACTTTAAAAATATATAATCTTTGGGCAAATTAGTTCAGGTTTTAAAAACAGATTAATGTATTTGGGATTACATAGGAATTAGCTATGTTAAAATTCTTTGCTTAATAGTTATATAGAAATTTTATACAGCACTTGCCACTTTTAATTTGAGAATAAAAAAATGGGTGTGTTCTCTTATTCTCCTTGGATAGATATAAAGGTTATAAAAAAGAAAAGAAAAAGAAAAAGAACCTTATTTAACCAGAACTACATTTAGAACTGCATTTAGGACCAAAGAAAAATGTGCAAATATCCTACTGTTAAACCAGAAAGAAAATCTGGAAATCATCCAGTTGGGCAACTTACTGCTAATATATTTTATAGTCTAGCATTTAGTTATATACAAGGTTGGCATATGTTACTGCAGTTTCTAAAACAAGAATTAAAACTTTGTGATGCATAAGTCACTTAAATTCTTTGGGTTTCAGCCATGCATCTATGAAATGGGCTTAAAATAAGTAAAAGGTTGTTTAACCCCTAATGTTAATTAATCCAGTTTAAAATTATGAAAATTTATAAAGTATTTGGTATCTCTGAATGCAAGCCACTGAATCCAGCACTATTTTTAAAAAGTTATTTTTGTTTGATAACATACTAGTCAGATATCTGAAAATTATTTTAGAATAGAAAATAATACCTATAAGAAATTGGTTGAATTATATTTATAATTAATATAACTTTTAAATGCATTTATATTATTGGCTTCAGGTAACGTGTACTTAAACAGCAATAATATAGCTATAGTTTCCTCTGACTGCTGGCCACTAATAATTATACATCCTGAAACCATGTCTTCAGTCATTTCGTATGTGGGAAATATGATACACTAACAGTTGTTTTTATAGATACTACTATATCAGGTATAGTTGCTGATTTGGCATATTCCTGTTCCTTAAGCAGCACAAATTAAATTTCATTTATTTGTGCATAATCATGAGAATGAAACGTTTTAGAAAAGAGATTAGTGAACAACAAAGAACAGTAATTTTCTGTTAATGTAAAGAATTCACACATACACATGTTTTTTAAACTAGTATTTATACAAATAGTTTGAAAATTAGAAATCATTTTATCACTTACACTATTTTCTATGTAAATACAGTACAAAATAGATTTTCATACTAAAAGTAACATAAGAGACTTTGCATTAGCTATATATTCTTTGGACTGTAGGTGATGGTTGGGGGAAATATATAGATTTCTTTTTATGGGGAGCATTATAGCCACCAAGAAAATCACCCAAGAAACAGAACCCTTATTTTTGATATAAAATTGTTTTCCACTGATATAATCTGTTGAAAGCCAGAAGCCATCCAAAGTGCTGATACCAATTTAAGAAGATGATCTTTTGCCTTAATTATACATCTGGGAAATATTAGCTGAACATTTTGTGGAGAACAGTGAATACCTTAGTTGCCAGTTGTCTAAAATGCTGCTAATGATCGACATAGTGCCAGTGTTTTGATGGCTAAAACCTAGGCTGAATATGAATACAAAGAACACAGTTGGAAAAAAAAGCCCACATTTTATACAAAACAGATTTCAACCATCTGCTTGGCACTTAAGTTTGCGACTATAGGCAATATATGAAAGAGACCACTGTCCACGTTATGAATGGTATCACTTTTATTGGTACCTTAGAAAAACCATAGGCTTTTTGAAAGCGTGTATAACCAATGATTTTCTTCAGCTAAATAATGAAAACAAGGACCTCAGCCAAAATTTTGTTCCCTCCATAATCTCTCCTATGTCAGTCTTCTTATCCTAGCAAAATGGGTCTTTCACTAATAAAGCAGATCTCCGTGCTATAACTCAAGATATTCAGAGATATCAGCAACACTAAGCAAGTGGCCCTTAGGATGAGAGCCCAGATGGTGATGAGATAAAATTCTGTTTGCTTTAGGAACAGGGAATAGTCCTGAGTCTGTTCCCCGAATACTATGTTGCATGTCAAATCAGCATGGAGGTTAATGGTCCAGAAGCACTTCTGAATTTAATGTTTTCCCATTTGTTCTGAATTTATAGTATTAAATCAGAGCAGTACTGTTTTATCACAGTAAAGGAAAATCATACTGTAGATAGTAAATTATAGATAGAATCTAATTATGCAACCCGTTTGCTTTACCTAAAGGTGAGGAAGAAATCCCCCAAATGCTTAGTAGAATATCAGCAAATATTGTATAAGAGAAGCTTTTAAATTTATAGGCTAGTGTTTAGAGAGTCATTATAGACTTTTCCTTAGCATGTCATAGACAAATTTTTTTAAAATTTAAGTAATTATTTGACCTATTTTATAGAAATGTATTTTTAAATTTTTTAACTATTAGGAAAATTTCATTATTTGAATGTGCTAGTTTATTGATTTGTTTAGGTTATATAAATTGAAAAAAATCCCAACAAACCAAAAACCTTTTTTATCTTCTTGGCTATTGAAGAAGAAGTAAGTGATTTAGAAAAGTATAAAGAAACGCTCTCCAAGTCCCTCTATGTCTGTCCTTTCCAATATGGGAACTGCCACCCTCTTGTTACTATTGAACACTGAGATGTGGCTAGTCTGAACTGAGATGAGCTGTAGGTATAAAATATACATTGGATTTCATATTCTTGGGTTGAAAAAAATTAAAATATTCTATTTTACTTTTTTACCTTCTTTTAGTAAAAAGCTACTAGAAAATTTAAAATCCATGTGTGGCTCTCATTTGTGGATCACATTATATTTCTGTTGTACAGTACGGCTGTAGACCTTTCTGTGGATGGAGGAGGAAGATGAAAATCTCTATCTGTATCTGGATTCTAGTAGTTCACAGCTCAGTAGGGTAGCAATGAGTCAGAAAGACTTGGGTTTCTATTAACTGTCTTCCTTCTGAGCTTTCTTCTGCAAGAAGTGAAATTTTATCACTTTTTAAAAAGCCCCGATAGTAACACTGACTTGCACTGTCCTATTTGTCGTTTATCCAGCAAATATTGTCGGTTTCTCCAGAATTTCCAGGCAGTTACAATATAAAAGGAAGATGTTCACTAAAGGATTGTATTGATTATTTTAGACTTGATATGTTTGAAAGGAGGAATTATATTTATTTTTTGAATTGCTACCATGACTATCTTTGCTTTCTCCATTGTGGTTTAAAGAAGTTTGTGGCTGGATAGAAATACCTTCAGCTTTTGTACCCCAGCTGATGCTACACACAATTTCTTAAATTGACCCAGAAGCTGTGATCCAAGCTCTTTCTCTATGCATATGGAGATACACTTATAAATATAGATGTAAAGATAGAGCTAACATTCAGCATGTACTTAACTTATTATGTGCCAGACTCTGTTGTAAGTTCCTTTACATGCATTATTTCCCTGTAGCTTCACAACAGTCTTCTCTTTATCCCCATTTCACATCTAAGAAAATGAAACAGAGGGAGTTGTCTAATTTCTCACATGTAATAAGTGAAAGAATGGGAATTGCAAACCCAGACAGTCTACCTCTAAAATCCTCATTCCTTTTATTTTTATTTATTTTTTGTAGTGCTAGGGATACAACCCTGGCTGGGTCTCCTATATGCTGGTCACACACTCTACCACTGGCCTCCAACTCCAACCCCAAAGCCTTTGCTCTCAACTATCACCATATAGTATTGATCTAGATAATAAAGTGCTTCCCTAACTTTATTATTTATTTTAATGGCAGGAATTTCTTTATTCTTTCAACAGATATCTTTGAAATGGCTACTATGCCAGGCATTATTTTAAAGGCTGAATAAATATTTGAAATGCAGACATTATAAATGACATGCAAGATTGTAATATAAATTTCTAATTTCTCTTTTCCGAATCAGTTCGTGTGTGGCACAAGATGATGTGCTCTTTGGTGGATACCCAGATATGTGGGTACTTATGGAAAGGGTTTCTTGGTAACAGCTACCTAGAACTGTTTTTGAGAGATGCTGACTTCAAATGCATATCACTCTTGGAAGCTCCTTGTGGGGGAAGTATAACTATGTAAATTTCTCCTCATCTGTCTCTCAGGTACTTTACAATGAAAGATCTACTGAAATACCTTTACTCCATTTGCTCAGAAGATGATCTGAGTAGTTTTTGCTACCTTAGTAGGGACAAAATCTTTTTATAATATAGTCATTATTAAGTACATTAGTTTTTACATCTTGTATAGTGATATGAATTAGAAAACTTGGTGGCAAATTGGTAAATAATGGTATAATTAGTATGATTTTAATCCTTTGCTGTTATATGCAGCCATGATATATTGATTTTTACCAGGTAGCAGGAGAGATATGGTAATTTTCACTCAGGTACCATAATAATAATGTGATTAGTGGTATAACTACAGGTTCCTGGGAATAAGACAACATTTGAAGATAAATTTGTGACTTTAGGTCACCGAATTTTTCAGTTTTACTATAGAACTATATACATTAGTGTAAACTTGAGGTTATCAGGTTTACATCTTGATTTTTGTGGTTCTCTTGTTTACATCCTGATCTTTGTTTCAAAGGTAGATATGTCTCAGGTTTCTGGTGCTTACTTTGATTTTTTGATACCTTACTAAGGAGAGGCCATCTAACTTTGTATAATAGATGGAGTTTGTATGTAGAATATTTCAAATTCTTTGTGTGCTACTTATCACTTATATGACCTTTGCAGGTTACATAAATTCTCCATGCCTTAATTTCTTTGTGAAGTTGGGATTATAATAATCCCCATTTTAGGTCATTTTAATTGCTAAACAAGAAATCATATATAACTTAGTATGTTCAGAAAATGTACATTATTTTTTTTAATAGCTTTTAAGAGTTTAGAGTTACAAGTATATTCTACGTATGATGGCAGGTAATAATTGGCTGCATATTTATATATAAATATGAAGTACTCAGTACATTTTGCTGAAGCTGTCTATTTGTACAGTACTTATTAGAACTATAACTGCTTCCTTAAAAAGTCTTCAAGATAAAATATTCATGCCATATAACCATTTATTTATATTACATGTAAATTAGGCCTATGTAATATATTATAAACTCTTTATATATACAGATTTTATAAATATATAATGTGTATGCTTATATACAGTGTATGTATTATGTATATCATACAGCTCATATTTGTATAGTATATGTACATATATGTACGTAGTATATGTATACATAAATAATATATTCATGGATCACATACATATTATTTTTATATATATATGACTATATATGAAAAATATATGAAATATAAATGATCTCTATATATCTATCTAGCTATGTATAATATAAAAAGAATTATTCCTAAAGCTAAAACATTGGCTAAGAAGAATTTTGGGTTATAATGCAGTTTATGGTTATTATTTTCTAAGGAAAAGCTCATGATTTTATCAGGAATCACAATTTGGAGAGGGATCTCACATTTGAGAAATAATTTATTTTATGACTCCTTTATTTGTATTTAATAGAAATATTCCAGAAGATTCAGAGGCATTCTTCACATTGCCATTTTTAGTGGAGACCAAATAAGAGAAAGAATACTGAGTGATAACTAACTTAGTAGAAGAAGGCATTTCTATAAGTAGCTAAACTAATGTTTGCCAGGTATGTAGATTTCTTGGTGAAAGGATACAGGCAGAGATCTAAGAAAAGGCTAACAAGTCCCTTAAACTATCTCCTTTAAATAACAGTTGTTGCATCCAGGCTGTTGCTAAGAGATGAGGAACAATCAGTTCTTGACTGAGTTGTATTCTTGCCTAGATTTCAGGGCCCTCCCACCTCTGTCCTTAAATGGACTCCAGATTTAGGAGTGCATAGAGCAACGTCTCTAAAGAGCATCCCAGTGGACCCTAGATTTCTGTGGTACAGTGTAGCAGCAGTTATCTTCACATGAAGCAATGTTAAGACTTTCTACTAGTCACTGTCCCTTCTGATAAGTAAGTGTTGTTTCTGCAGATTTTGAGCAATACTTTGCCATATGGGCCCTCCATGTTGACTTACCTTTACAAGTCATCCAAGATTAACTGAATGAATTAAAATAGCAGATAAGGTAATTGTGTATGCTTCATATGATTTAGTTGAACACCTACATTTAGAGTAATGTACTCACAGAATCATCCCCCCTTGAGTTATTCATTTAAAAATATTTGGTGAACACTGACTATGTGGCTAGTTTGTCAGACAGGACCAATTACATATCAAAACCAATTACAGGAGTGGTGCAGTGGGGGATTAATGTAGGAAAGAATGAGTAAGAAATACATTGTACAATTTATTGCTATGAGAATATCATTTTAAAAATGTTACAGTTTTCCATTTGCAAAGAGTATCTTCTAAACTAATGGTTTTGATTTGGGCATAATTATTTTAGAACTGTTAGTTATGACAGTTAGGCACTTACAGATCATGATGGGAAATCTAATTCATCGGCCCAGAATATTTTTTCTTTCACTTTGCTATAAACAAAAATATCTTGGTCAACTAAAAAAAGTCTCAACATATTCAAACATAGAACTGTTCATTACTTTTCTACCTCCTTTTTTTAAAACTTGAAATACTCCAGAAATACAGAAAAGTTCAAAATGTAGTACAGTGAACATCCCATTTTACTATTAACTTTTGTAACATTTGCTTTCTAGTTTTTTTCTGAGTTATTTCCAAGTTACAGGATAACACCCCTAAGACTTTCTTAGTCCCCTAAGAAACGTAGGACTATCTCCTGTATAACCATCATAACATTGGCACATCCAAGAAAGAGAATATTCATACAATAATAGTGTTTGACATGCCATGCCTATCACATTTTCTAATTGTCCCAGAAATGTCTTTTATATATTGTTTTCTTTTTAAGTCAAGGACTAGATCAAGCTTCAGGTATTGCATTGGTGGTCACATCTGTCTAAGTCTCCATAAATTGACAGTAGTCCCCTGCCAGCTCTGTTCTAACATTGGCATTGATCACTTGTCTCATATTCTGTTTTGCATTTAGGATTTGTGTTATTGTATCCTTATGATTAGATTCAGGTTAGATACAAGACTTTTAAGTACAGGATAATTTCCTTTCTTATATCATGTAAAATTATAATTAGATCTGTCAGAAGTATCCACCACTTTCAGATTTTCATGTACCAGATTCATGGAGTCTCTTTTGGCTTAGATTTTTGAGAGAGCTAATCTGTAATCAGAAAGCTGTCTGAGCTATGATAATTTGTCTTGCACAGAGCTATTTAGTACTAGTTCATAATAATCAAGAAAACAAGGCTCCTCTACTCTAAGAAACCATCACAATTTATCCATAGAGTCTACAGATGCCATAAATAGTGATTTCTAGCAGGTATTAATCTAAAAAATATTGAATACAAAGTCTGTGTAATAGCAGGGCACTGTAAAGTGTATTTTGTTAGAGTTCATGTTTACAACAACTCCAGTGCTCACTTTTCATAAAAAAAAATGCCAGAGATCAACCACATCAGTCAAAACAAATTCACTTGTTTTTCTCTTTCTTCTTTTACCACCCTTACTGAAAATCAGAAATGTTCTTGTTTAAATTTCTGAAATACTTCCTAAATTTTGAAAAAATATTTAGGAGCAAGTACAAGCTATTCTCTCTTTTCTCTCTTCCACTTTAAAGTATAGGTCAGGATCTGGATTAGAGAGGTTTTGTTACCAAGATGTCCAGTTCTCTATTCTGACTACTTTTTTTAACCATGCTTCTCAAATAAAAGAGAGAACTTATTATTTTGAATATCGTATCTCTGTAGAGGTAATACAGCATAGGTTCTGGAGTCAGATGCCTGTTTTAGATCCTGGCTATATATTTCACTAGCTGTGTGATACTGGGCTGCTTTCTTAACCTTTCTGCATTCCATTTTCCTCTTACATAAAATGATTTTATGACTAATCAAGAATTGAATGTATGTAAAGTGCTTAAAATTGGACCCAAGTGTATAGTAAACACTGAATAAATATTAAATATTAGCTGTTATTATTGGTGATGAATTGTCAATATTTGCAGTAACTAATGGGGATTCCTGAATGCCACTTGGAATTCAGAAGAGGTTCCAAAGGCATGGTGAAGTATTTATGTATTCCTTCATAAAATGTTTTTTTTTTTCTGCATGCTCTGTATATACCAGACTGCTAGCTGCTGGAGACTTAAAAGTGAGCAAAACATGAATGGGATTTGTCCTCACCAAGCTTACAGTCTGATAGGGGAGACAGATATTAAATAAGCCATTGCATTGGGCAAATGCTGCAAATAGGAAGTAAGCAGAAAGATACCAATCCTGGTGTCTATGTCAGAGACCTTTTTGAGGAAGGGGTAGAAATTGAAGAGATTGCTTGAAATTTTCAGACATGGGCTGTTCAATGGATCAGAAGCAAATGCTGTAGTGTAAGATGGTCTAATTCAGAGCCTGAATCCACCATACGCAGAATGGGCTCCCTCAAGTACATGGTTTAGGATCTGTGCCTACCTCAGTTTACTCCTTCATGGTATGCTGGCAATAACATCTATTTCAGAGGATGGTTTTGTAGATCAGGAGTTGATCCCTGACAACTCAGAGCTGTTCTTTTGACATTTTAAGTACCCAGTATTGATACTGACTATGTTTTTTAGAGGATTCAGCTTGTATTAAGTCCCAGTAATATCTTAACCACACTGGAGGAACTAAAACTCCTTAATTTATTTCTCACATGTGACTGTGCTAGGATCCTGTGCTGCAGATTTTCTTCAGCTTTCATCTTCCTTCCCTTATAAATGGGAAGCTACAGAGCTTTCTTTTGTAGTTTCACATGAGTGTGATCTTCAAAAATAAGGATATCAAGCTGAGCATATTTATATTTTTCCTTCATGTGTTAATAAAAATGGCATTTTGTGAAAGCAAAAAATAACCTAACCAAATTGCTACATTTGGGTAAATTTTAAACTGTGTTTGAATGAATTAAAAATGAAGCATTTTACCAATGTTCTTGGAAAGTTTATGGAACAAAGTCTGCTTTACCAATGTGAACAACTTATCCATTTTCTCTGCATGTTGCCCTCCTCCCACATGACTTAGTAACGTGGTTACATTTATTGGTTGTTTACTTACTTTTAATGCCCTTCATTCCACTAAGGTTTGTGAGGGGTGAGAAAGGAGCTCCAGAATGCATGGTTTGAATTGAAAAGAATCGTTGTGTGGTCAGAATGAGGATGAGAGGAGAAATTGTAGGGAAGCTTTGCTTTTGAACGGTCTGTTGCTATTGATTATCCCCTTTGATTAAATAGGAATGCTGAAGAATGATTTCATTTGAGTAAACTGTTAAGTCGTTATGATCCTGTTCATTGATGGAGTATAATAAACTTCAATTTTTTTTACTGAAAAATTACTAAATATAACATTTTTGTTGGTTCAATACAAGCTGTCATGTTATGTTAGGACTCAGAAATAGTAGTTCTAAGATTGTTTTCAAACATATTAGATATCCTCAGGTGAAAATATGTATGTTCATAAATACGAAGAATTATTTTGTAAGTATAGTTTCTACTCATCCTGATGTTTGCTCTTTAATTATATTCTCCCATGTGACCTTACTTATCACCATTTGGATTTTGTGGTGGTTTTTTTAGAAAAGTTTTTTTTTTTCCTTTCAGAGTGGGTTTAAATAATTTTGATAGGTAAAATGTTCATTTTCTTTTCTGTGATAGATACTTATTGACAAACATGCAGATAAAGGCCAGCCCCAGGAAGTGTGAACTTTGACTTATGCTTTAAAGATCCCTGAATTAAGTTGGCTCCCTAATATTAGTACAGAATTTTTTATTAATCAAAAAAATAGGCATAGGGGATAAAGGAGACAACATTACCGTTTTCATATGTATCATGTCTAATATGTAACTCTATTGCACAATATCACATGAATTAAAATTTTATAATAGCTTTTTGGTTTTACAAATTTTAATGTTGGAATAATACAATGGGCCACTGTTATTTAAAGAGTTGCTCTATGCAAAATAATTCAAATTTTCTTCCAGTTATTCCACTTTGAATGTCTACATACATTTGAAGTTTATTTTTAATGTTGAATTTTTCTTGTTTCTATTTTGTTTTTTCAAAAGCATATATTAAAATAACCAGAAATGCTCATTTCTTATAATTTATATTCATGATATTTTAATGATGATTTATTTGCTATAACTAAGTAACAGTCAATTGATAATGGATTGACAGTTTAAAGACAGTAGTGGGTAATAGAAATTGAGATATCTAAAAGATTAGTTCATGATTTTTAAACGTCCATATTTTTATTTATTAGGTATTGCTTGCTACTTTGACAGATCCCTGTAAGAGTCATATATGACAACTAACTATCATTATCAGAATTATAATTATAGTTTTTTCTTTTAATTAAAACCCAGGAGGATTAAAATGATAACTATCTTACTCTACTCAAGAGTAATCAATTAATTTACTTATTTCTAAATTACCATTTTTATGAATAATGAAAATTAAGGAAAAGTTTTTTTTATCATTTTATAATAAATATATACATTTCTATGCCTATTTCAGTTTAGAGACAAAAATGCATACAATTACTTCAGATATATAAAAAAAACATATTTAAGACAAAAAAATTAGATAACTTTTTCCCAGTGTCGGTTTGCTAGGCTTTCATAGAGGTCTATTTTAGTTAAAGAGTTATAGAGTTCCATAAAATTCCCACACTAGTGCTGAACTCTTTTAAGATCAAGAAAATCCACAATTCTGTGTCTAAAGGGTCCTCTGCTAATAGATATTCAGTCTCTGAGATCTTGGTTTTCTTGGTTTGTTGGTTTCACGGAAGGTCCTATTATACTGTTCCTGGTCCCTGGCACGTCTTGGACATCTTAGCTGTTCTTGTTTTCTCTGGACTGATCTGCTGCTTACTATCAGGTTTTGTTACTCTGTTTCTACAACCCAGTGTCCATCTTCAATGGACTTTCATTGGGGAACTCCCTGAACTCCCTGGCTCCAACAGACACCTAAGTTGGAGGGTTCTGGAAAATGTAACACCCCTTCCCACACAAATGAATTTCAAATGTGCTTCTTTATGAATTTAGGAGGGATATGTACATTTTGTGAAACACCTGATATCAATACACCAAAGGGTATAAACAGAGTCTAGAGTGACTCGTGACTTTTAAAACATAACTCTGAGCAGACCATCAATGGTTCTTAGAGACAAAGTGAAATCAAACAGAACTTCTGTTCTTCACATTCTATAAAGATAAACTTTAATATCAGAGATTTCTTCCCCCCTTGTAACAAAACATAGAAGTTTTTACTTATCCTTAAATTATGATGGAGAGTGATTTGTGGGTATGCCTGTGAGTTAAACAGGGTAATTAAAGTAAGTATTTGCCATGATCATCTTTTTAGTAAAGTATTTGTAGCCTTATCATATATAAAAATACATGTATATATGTATGCATATAAAATCAGAATCCATCTGGGATCCATGGCACACACCTGTAATCCCAGTGGCTCAGGAATTTAAGGCAGGAGGATTGCAAGTTCAAAGCCAGCCTCAGCAACTTAAATAGATCGTATCTCAAAGTTAAAAAAAAAAATTAAAAAGCATTGGGTATGTGGCTCAGTAGTTAAGCAACTCTGTGTTCAATTCTGGGTTCAAAAGAAAGAAAGAAAGAAAGAAAGAAAACAAACAAACAAAGACAAATCAGAATCCAAAAGGGAGGGGCTGGGATGTAATTCCTGGTAGAGTTCATTTCTAGCATGCAGATGACAATGGTTCTAAGGTTTAATTCCCAGCAGTGGGGACAGAGTACAAAAAGGAGGGAGGAGGGAAGAGAAGGGAAAAGGAGGGGAGACAGAAAAAAGAGGAAGGGAGAGAGAGAGAAAGAATGAGAATATCAATTTGGATACAAATAGAGAAAGTGAAAAAAAATGAGAAGGAGTGGCTTTTGTAAAATACTATGAATTCTTCTCAGACATGATATACTTTGAGTGGAAGAGATAATGCTTCTTTCTCTCCAAAGTGTAAGTTACCACAGAACCAAAAGCCTCCCCCTAAAGGGTTATGCAGTTTATTTGAGTAGTTACTATACTTCTTAGAGGCAGTGAAAAGGGAGTTGGCTAATTTATAAGAATTTTTGACAGAGTTGATACATATAATATAGACTACAATCTTTCTAGAAGTATAGAGCAAGGATCGTTCACTTTAAAAAATAAGGTTCTCAAATTAATTGTTCTATGTTTTTTGTTTGTATTAGCTAGATCCTTTGTTTCTTATTTATGTATTTATTTATTTATACAAAAGATGATAGGTAAGAATTGCAAGGTCCTTTCTACATTCAGCACAGTGTTCTTTATCTGTTAGCTAATGCATCTTGATTTCAAGTCCTCTTGGGAACAGGCTTTTTGGTATTTCCCTCTCTCCTGAAGCTGTTGTACCTTCTCATCCAATTCTTTTGAGATTTGTGCTTCTCAAGGGTTTTTACTACCTTGATTGTTATCACCTCACAAACAGAATGCATCAGCCATTTTACCCATACGTTATTTGACATATGAGTTTAAAAAACATTAATTAACTCTATTATCAAAATGATGCTTTTTTTTGTAGAACAGAAATGTATATTGCCATGCTTTAAGAAAAGATGTAGGGATGCAAAGTATAGGATTTTAAATATCTTTGATATACATAATCTGTATGTTCAGTAGTCTTCACTAGAACATTGATTGAAATTTAACAAACTTATTAATTGGTAAGATGTTATTTCTTTTGAATTTTTATTATTCTTGTGTGGATGACCTTGTGTCTCTCCCTCCAATGCATGTATTCCAAGTTCTATAAGCAAAGAAAAAGAAACTCTGTTTAATGTGGCTTCCCTTAACATAATTGATGAGTGAAGCTTTGTTCTTACTATACACATTCCCACTTTTTGGAAGATGCACCACTAAATACAAAACTGAATTGCTTGTATGAAGAGATTCTATAAATGTGAGGATAAGGCTTGCCTCTACAAATTTAACCAAATTCAATGGAAAATATCACAGGTAATAAATGGGAGTTGATTATTAATTGTAATATAAAGTCATCCTAGGTCATGGAAACGAATGATTTATATAGGAAACTCCAGCATATCATTTTCTTTACAGAGCCTGTCTCCACAGCAGCCAGTGGGGTTGATACTTAGCTGCTGAACAGGATGGCTCTTGGTTATTGACAGACAGTATCCATTCTGATCATTTCCATGTTGTACGCATTTACAAATTATTTGAATTGTCTTTAACTGCACTCCAGGTTGTGAGTATTAAATAAAATAATTCATGTGACATTGTCAGAGTAGTGTATTCAGATATAACATAGATCAATTTGTGTCCCAGATCATCTTAGTAATAGAAAAATTCAGATTAACAATTGAGTTTTACATTCTTTCCCTCCAAAAGTTATTGAATCTTAAGTGGATTTCTTTTGTAAAAATCATTTGTGGTATAGAATATTTATTTTGAAATAATACAACATGGTTATTAACCTCTCAAATAAAATGTAAAAAAATGCTGTAGTATAAACTTTTCTTCCAGAATAACTGCTCTCTATTTCCTTTAGTCTTCATCTTCATATTTAGTGTGACTTGGAATTTTCAAAAGAAAATACTTTCCTTGGCACCTATCAATAAATTAACAGTTATATTCAACACTACATATGAAGTTTTTATTGTTGCATATAAGATTTGTAGTATTATGCAGCACTAAAAAATGACAAAATCATGGAATTTGCAGGGAAATGGATGGCACTAGAGCAGATTATGCTTAGTGAAGCTAGCCAATCCCTAAAAAACAAATACCAAATGTCTTCTTTGATATAATGAGAGCAACTAAGAACAGAGCAGGGAGGAAGAGCAGGAAGAGAAGATTAACATTAAACAGAGACATGAGGTGGGAGGGAAAGGGAGAGAAAAGGGAAATTGCATGGAAATGGAGGGAGACCCTCATTGTTATACAAAATTACATATAAGAGGTTGTGAGGGGAATGGGAAAATAAACAAGGAGAGAAATGAATTACAGTAGATGGGGTAGAGAGGGAAGATGGGAGGGGAAGGGAGGGGGGATAGTAGGGGATAGGAAAGGTAGTATAATACAACAGTCACTAATATGGCATTATGTAAAAATGTGGATGTGTAACTGATGTGATTCTGCAATCTGTATTTGGGGTAAAAATGGGAGTTCATAACCCACTTGAATCTAATGTATGAAATATGATATGTCAAGAGCTTTGTAATGTTTTGAACAACCAATAAAAAAAAATATTTGTAAGCATTGTAGAACAGGATGTCAAGGACCATCTATGAGCCACCATAGCATAAATTGAATATTAGGGAGATGTTAAAAATCACAATGATGAAGTATGTACTCTCCATTAAAATTAATTATTTGGTAAGTTAATTCAAACTTAACACACAATATTGAGGCATTATTTATATTTTTAGGGGTTTGAGAGAAATTCAATTGTCTTCTAACTATAATAGCCAAAGTATTATGTTTATATATGAGGTCATATTTGTGATTGGTGGCTATATTTTGAAAAATATATATATATATATATTGCTATGATAATTAAAAAAACAAGTTCATGATAAAATATTTGTGATAATTTATTGGCATGATACACAGAAAATACATCATGGCTTGGGGTTTTTATTAACTTATGAGAAAAGAATAAAGTTTAAAATTGAAACTGTAGGAATTTAAACATATGAGTTCAGCCATATGTTTTTTTAGGTAGAAAATGTTGACCTTGTTGAAGTATCAATTATTTGATGTTGTGAAGTCAATAACATGTATGTAACCTATTTATTTTCAAATATTCTTCCCTTTATATTCAACATTTTTAAAAATGTTCATTTCTTCTAAGGATTATAACAAATGGTAGAAAGAAAACATTACCTTGATATTTTTGGTGTTTTCACTCACGTTTCACCTTGAGTTGTTAAATTACATAAGGCCTTTTGTAAATGTAACATCAAATATTTTATTATGCTATACCATGTTATGTAATATTTTGATGTTAAACTTTGGCACTAGGACTGTTAAAAACTTTCATGAAGAATTACTACAACAGTAGGTAGGTATAGATTAACAAAGTAGTGACTACATTAAAGCATGTCAAATAAGAATGAAGTGATGATATGATGCTCTTCATCTCCCTTAATAGCTGATGTTAAATTCATATGCAATCTTTAAAACTGTGTAACAATTCTACATTTTAAGATTGCTTTAACAAAATGCAAACATGTTCAATATTGTATCTTAGGACGATTCAGTAAATATTTGTCGAATGTTTTTGCAAAACCACTTTAATCAACTTTTAGGAAAGAAGGATTACCAAAATCTCCTTTCAACATCCTTAAATTGAATGGTTGAAATATTTATGTAAATACCACACGACTACATTATATAATCTATATAATAGCCATAAAATTCCTAAGGAGCCCAAAGATGGGAGAAATAAATCCAAGCTGTGAAGACTGAAAGTAATATAAAGGTGGTAGTTTGGGGCTGAAACCTACAGGTTAAGTAGGGTTTTAGAGCACCTGATAGCATTTGAAAGGATATTCCAGATTAAGCACCAACAGGAGTAATACAGTGTACTCACAGTCAGTATTGATATATAAGAATCCTGTGACTCAACTATGAGGTGTAGGACACCTGGGCTGGGGTCAGACTATGGAGGACCCCACAATCTAGGATTGGCTGTTATTCAATAGGCTTTGGAAAAGAAATTCTCTTTTAGCTTGGGGCAGGGATTACATTGTAAACTTTGTAATTACTTAACTTTTGGTGTGGTGCTACATAATTTCATAACCTTGGATAATTCTAAGTTACTTGCAGCATCCTCAGCTCCAGCTCTAGGCACATTCTTGGAGTTGAAGTGATGTATATTAAATAAAACTTAACCTCACCCTCTGGCATTTATTTTACCTATCTGGTTATTTGTTGGCCAGTTCCTATCTGCACCCTAGTCTGTAGTTACTCTCACTCTATATTTGTTTTTCTTTTTTTAACACTGTGTACTTATTAACTTTTTTATTTATTCCTGATTTAACTTTATTCTTTAAGAAGCCTCCTTAGACTGAGGGACAGACCTGTATTCCCTCTGTGACTTCCATGGGATCTTCTTTCTAGCTCTAAGTAGGGTCTGTGACAGTTTTATCTTCTCACTAGATTGTGATGTCAGTATATTTGTGAGTGCCTTAGTAAAGACTCATTAATCTTTATTTCTCCATGCCAAATACAACATCAAAACAACAGGAATACTTATTGTATTGAGTCGAATTTTCAAACCTAATATAAATTTAATGGCACTTGAACTTACTTTCAACATAAGATGTGACAAATGTTACATATGAATGTTATAGAAGCCATTTATCTCTGGATCTAATTTTCTCTGTAATATTATCATCTCAAGACTGGTTTCAACTTCAACTATGCATGTGAGGAAAAATATAGTAAATCATAGAGAGAAATATTTGTAAGGCACAAGTGACCCATGAACGCAGGCGGATTTCCTGTTCTTCCCTTTGTATTCATACAAATAGTGATATTTTTCTTGACACAAACCCCTGGGTTTATTTTTTGGGCTGTTAATTTTGAATTTAAAGTGGAAAATATAAGCTCTGTGTGTAGGGTAAATTTCAAAACTGGCATTCTTTGGAGAATCTTAGCAAATTTTTTTTTTTTTTGTATTCTGAATGATACATCAAAAATCAATGGTAGCATCCATTAGAACTATTGTTCTTCTTATTATTCTTTCTTTTCCTTTTTAATCAAGACTGGACTGGAAGCTGCATTGGCAACCATTATGTTGGGTGGAATTCAGGAGAAGATATCCAATATTCTAGAAGGAGTGAAAACAAAGATTGCTTTGGTCCTTTTATTTTTTTTTTTTTTAAGGAGGAATACACTAGCTGGTTTATAGTATTATTCCTCTCTGAAAAATGTGAGAACCCAGAGGGAAATTGTCCAGTGTTTCAAGCCCATATTTTAGCCCTGCAGACTACCATCATTTATTCTTTGAAGTAATTGTTATATACTGGAAGTTAGTGATTGCCGTTTTGGATAGAATGAGGGAGTTTTACTTTGGAAAAAATAAATTAGTAATGGAGTGGCGGGGAAGAAAAGACAGAACAGCTTTTCTGTTTTCCGGTTTGGATTCTGCTAGTGGCTTTGCTGCCTTGCCTGCAGTGATGGGTATTGCCAGAACTTAGGGAAAAACAAAGCTAAAATGGCAACATCTCTTAGGAAAATCTGTAAGATTGTGAGAAGGCTGGGTGGTTGTGGGGAGTGTGAGTTGGAGAGCAGATGCCTTTGGTCTGAGTTTCAGTCCTCACAGTCTGTTTGCTTTCTTGCTTTGAAATATTTTTTCTTTCTACCTCCTTGGTTTACAGGGAGCTGGGGAGGCTCATTTTTGTTGTTGTTTTGAAATGTTAGTTTGCCAACAAGTGAAACAGAAAATAACTGCTGTGACAGACATGTCCCCTAAGACCTTTGCTTCTAAGGGAAACACCTCGGCGTCTTGTTTAAAAACAAAGGCCCCAATATTGGAATACCAAATTTTTTTTTCTTTCTTTCTTTTTTTTTTTTGGTCTCTAGTGCAATATGAAAATGTAAAATTGCCTTGTTTGGATTTTTCTTTTTCTTTTTTTTTTTAAAGGTCATATCAACTTGGAGGTCTTAGAGCAATAATTTCTCTGCTGCCCTAATTTGCCTTTTTTTTTTTTTAATTCTTAGGGCAGAAATTGTGCTAGTACTGAACAGCTGCTTTGAATTCTACTTATGAACGGAAATTTGAGGTTTTTAAAATGCTCTTATTTAATCATGATCAGACCTCTTCTGATTGATGCGCTGCTCCTGTTGATTATTTTGTACTTTTTATTAGGCTTCTTTGGCAGCACAGAGCCTATTTTAACTTAGGTTCCCTTTGAAAGAATGTAGGTAGGTGGACTGTGTACCCGTGAATTTCCAACTATATAAATGAAATAACCATTTTAGATATTTGGAGAGTAACTGAACAAGTATTTTATGTATCAGACACTGTGTCAGTCCAAGGTACATAGAGATGAAGAAAACACACATGGCCTCTGACCTCAGGAAGTTGCCAGTCTAAATAATAGCTCTAACTAGTTATCCATTACATAATTTTATATACCCTTTTCAGAGTACTTGTTATTAGCCATATTAGCATTGTTTATAGAACTTTTCTTAATGACTGGGACAGTCATGTTTTGAAACATGCTACTATGAATTTTTGGATTGTATAAGCTTCTTATTTTAAGTCCCTTAAACAATTTATTGTGAAAACTTTGGGAGTAGGTAAGATTTTTCAGATTTTTTAACCCAACATATTTCTTTTCCCCAAACTTAGTTTGGGGCAGGCGTATCTCATAAGAGAAAGTTTTGTGGGTAAACTGTTGTTTTCATTTTGCTCTTCATGAAAAGACTCATGGGAATAATATCAAGAAGTATATATATATATATATATATATATACACACACACACACACACACACACACACACACACACACACACACACACACACTTCTCTCCCCACCTGCCATGATGGGGGTTGAACCCAGGACCTTGCACATGCTAAGCAAGTGCTCTACGCTGAGCTGCATCTCCAGCCCCTGCCAGTAAATATACACTTCTTTTGTAGTTGTTCATCAAAGATGAAAATATATGTATATATATTTTGGAGGACCAAACATGCCATAAATTAGTAGATTTTAGACAAAAGTATGTAATAAATTAAGGCCAATGTTTGGCTATGGGGCTATAGAAGGTATATTACATATATAACAGAGCTTACAGGATTTTCTGAGACAGTTTTAGTGTCAAATGTTAAACTAAGCCATCCAAATTATCCAAAATTCTTACCATTTTGGAGTCTAAGCTATTTTCCAGACTCTCTTACTCATTTATAAGTGGTACAGATATATTTGCTCGAAGATATGCCATTTTTCAGTTAAGTTTGTGTTGGTTTTGTTTCATTCTGGTAAAAGATATATTTAAGGCATAGCATAGACAATCTATAACAGATGCAGGGTAGTGGTTAAGAGCATGTGCTCTTGCCAAAGGCTCAGGATTTTCCTGTTACTGACTGGTTGTGGAAGTTGAGGAAAGTCATTTTACCTCCATCTGAGACATCCTTGCTCACACCATCCCTTGGTTTCCCCAGCCATAGATAGAGGTGGATATAGCACCTGTTTTGCAGGATTGTAAATATTAGGTGGGCAGGTAAGGGATGAGATAGATGAATAAGGAAATATATTTCCCTGGGTGCATTATTTTAGTTGCTATGTTAGCATTAGATACATCTGATCACTACATTCAAGTGAGAGAACTATGTCTAATACAATCACAATACTGAGATATTCTGGGTTAGCCCTCACATCAAATGCTCTATTCTTCATAGGTTAGCTGTGGGTATTTGTTGTTTTTATTTTGATTATTCTATCATGAAAAATCTGGAAATTTCTCATAATAAAACAGATTTTGGGTTTCCCCTCATAATTGGATGATTTGGCCCCCTCAAGTTAGCAATCCCACCTGAAAACTGAGAGCCAGGAGAGAGGCACAGGAGCCACTCTCAGGGGGAGACACTCAGTTTTCTATGTCTACCTGTCACCTACATTCCCACACAGTATAGGCATTTGCAGTCAGCTTTTTTTCTTGTTGATGTTACCTAACCAGTTTCAGTCTCTGGATTTTTATGACATCCTGCCAGGCATTCTGATTTTTTAGCTTAAAATTTTTATGCTATTCACTGTGTAGCATTTTTCTTATATATAAATCCCTGAAATATTCGAAGAGAAATTATTTGAAAGGTATGGTCCAATATAGAAGAACTTTAAATAAACCACACCCTTACATTTAGAAATATAACCATCAATAAAGAATCATATCTATTACCTGAAATGGGTTGTTGGGTAAAAAATTTTAATATCATTTTTTCTGTCAATCTAGGATTTTGATGAATAGTAGCTTCAGCTATTTTAACAAGTAGTTTAAGACTTAGTTCTTTCTTTGTTGAAGAGTACGTGACACTTAGTGGGAGAAAAGAGAGGTTCTAAAATCATGTGCCCTTGTTAACTCCAAATTAGAAATTTCTAGAAATCATATCCTTTAAACTTCTTCAAAGATAAAAATTATAGATAAAATACCCTAAACCATCATTAGAAAATGGAAAAATGGTGTCAAGGAAAATATTTGAATGATATGATCAGTATATATAAACATGCATTAATATACTCAGATATTTGTCTCTATATTGAACATACATGCATGCTAAATCTTGGAGGAATAATAAGAAAGATTCAGCATCTAAAATCTATCACCAGCCTCAGACTATAATGCATATAAACCTAGCACCAATTTTTGTAGCCTTATCTCTAAAGATGAAAGAATGTGTAATGTATAACCTTCATATTATCAGATACCATTTCATGAAGAATTAACCATAATTACATATATATTTAATTGATTTGTTATCATGAAATTTATTTGTGCTATTATAATTTCCATTTTCAAACATTTGGTATTTTTACCATTAAACCAATTAGACACTTAAAATTCTGTTGATCATTGTAATATAACAGATGTATTAGTAAATCATACCCTTTAAAAAAAAGAGTAAAATTTCAGTTACACTAAAAGGAACTATAAAAGTCAACTAGCCCAAACTTCTCTAAGAATATATGAATCCTCTACATAGACTTTCTGATTAATGATATGTCTTCTGTTTGGATACTTAAAGAATTGTGCATCTAATTATCTTCTGAAGCAAGCAAGTTCTCTTGAACTTCTGCTTCTAACTTATTTTCTTCTTTTGCCTTTATTTGTAAATAGTTTGCATATTACCTAGGATAATAATTATCTATTTATATCTAGCCTTCACAAAATAGGGCACCTGGCATATAGTAGACCCTCAATGAATAGTTTATGTTCTGTTCTGAACAAAATAAATCCCAAAATAATTCAGCCATAGCATCATTCCCTTTCAGCATTTTTTTATTCTCTTCAGTGAGCTAGCTGTGTGTGCTGTATATAGCACAAAAGATGCATGTATAAAATTTTAAAGGTTATTCCTTTTTAAGATATTTAAAAATCTCTGATAGTAATTCTATAAGCAGAAGTCATGAAATAAGTTGGTGGAAATGTTTAAGATGTGTATTTTAGTAGTGGCTTCTGGATTGATGCCCATGTTAAAACTGAATTGAGAATTTTAATAATACATTCCTTGATAATAGTCTGTAGGTTCTCAGGAATAAGAAAGGCTACATTGATTATTTATTATAAAATATATCTTACCCACTGTTTGCAATTAAAACAATATTGCTTAACATCAAAGTATTAATTTCCCTTAGATTATAGTTATTTACTCGTTCTTATATTTACCCACATTACCTCCAAAATATGAATGAGGGTTTACATTTCTTGACAGTACATTGACAGCAGTGCTTATTAATTCTGAATAGTTTCTAAATACTCCATGAGCTGAGGAGATATAGTCCATATGGCAAGTAATTGGTGGTGTTTAAACTATCTTGACATCACTCCATTTTGAAGTAGCTATTATTTTCATTGGCTTTTTTTGGTGATAGCCAGCAGAAATCTACCTGGAACTGCACATTATCTATTGATTTTCTTTTGCCAAATGATTGATGGAGCATTCTAGCTCAATTGTTTTCTCTTGGAGTGTTTGTGGTTATATTCCTTTGTTTCAAAAAACATTTTCTTTGAACTATCAAATGTTTTCAGATAGAATAATGTGAGCATTTGGGGAATGGCTCTGGGAAAAATTATTAATGATAATTTATAGGAAAATAGTATAAATCAATTGTTTCCTTGAAACAGAATGACATAGACTGAAAAGGAAATTCTTCCTAGATTAAAAAAAAATTCTTGTATTTTATGATAGCTAGATTTTCCTGGTCAAAAATCAACCTTTTGTTGGGTTTAGCTCCATGGTCCTCAGATGCTTTTCACAATGCCAACCATCAGTCTAAGCCAAACTTAAGAGTACATGATTTTCTTAAAGTGCTAGTGCAGTGAATCCAGCAATACAATGCACCTCTGCTCCACATTTACTTGTCACAATAGGAACCCATTTCTTTGTGTGGAAATCTTAAGTCCTATGCACAGAATGAGGAAACTGTGTAGATGAATAGCAGTTTCTAATGAAACTTTTACAATGACTGAATCTTATAATAGCATGTACTACTCTCCTTTTTCCTGGGGGGTTTCACCTTCTCCTACAGAGTCAGATGGTGGGAATCTATTTCATATAGATTGTTCTGCAATAAACATCATGAAGCAAAAACTATATCCTGTATTCCTAGTAATGGGATGAGGTTTTGGTACTTTGGTAGAAGTATTTCAACTGCTGGCATAGCTCAGGAATGATTTTTTTTAACTTAGTTTGAAACTCATGCTATTTGATGTCCTCAAATGGTGCCGAGCCACATAGTATAACTTTATTTTAAGCAAGATTCAGAAATGTTAGCCTCTACAATGAGTTCTAAGTCATATGTTTTTATTCAAAAATTTAAAAAAAATGTTGGCTGTATAGGAATATTAAAATAACTGGACTCTTTTTAGAAGGTCTACTAATTACAGTTAGGTTGTTTGGTATCTTAACTTTAACTATCATTTATAGCTGAGTAGTTCAAATGAGATTCAATTCAATTCAATTCAATTCCAAATAACAGCAACAATAATAACAGCATTTATAAAGTGTGTATGGTGTTTGGCACAGAGCTATATGCTTTTGAAGTACTAATTTACTTCCCTCAAAACTCATAAATATTGTACTATTTATATTTCTTATAAGGGCAGAGACAGAGAATTTAGGTAACATAGTGGTGATGGAGCCAGGGAGAAGCATAACTAGTGGTAAGCCCAGGTTTGTCTTGTCAAAGAACTTGTTCTTACCCAGTGGCTGTGCTTTGATTAATTGTGCTCTGTTTTCGAGTCAGCATTAGATTGAAAGATGAGTAAGGCTCTCTGTGACTTAAAAGTTTATAATCCAGTAGTACAGTCACCTCGATGTGCATTAAAAAGTGTTTTCTGAATTAAAAGGCTTTTATGTGGTTTTCAGTAATGGGAATGCAGACCCAAAAATGTGAGGTTTTACTTTAGTAGATTATTTGCTATATTACATGTAGTACAAAATTTATGCAGAATTTGAGGGGACAGAAAATAAAGGTGAACAACTAGCACAGATTTTAAAAACAATTCATTTAATTAGTAATGAGAATAGTAATTGACTTCTTGAATATCTGGGTCCCTGGGAATCAGTAAGCTCTTCTTTACTGTTCATATTTACATATTTTAAAGTTATTGTTATTACCGAAATGTCTCTGCCTCTTCCTTCTAATTAATTTCTTTCTTCTTCACTATGATAGAGTTTAAATTATTTTTAAAGAAATAAAAATTGAAATATTTGCTTCTAGATAGACCTCAAGGATATCCTGAGTTCTAAATTGGTTTAAAGTTTCTTTTCCCAGCAAATCAATGTCTATTTAATTAAGGCTATGTTGAATTGCTCTAAATTAATTCAAACTACTATCGTTAAGTAGAAAACATCATGAAATATATCATGGAATATTAATAATTGAGGGTTGTGTTCTACTTTCATAATGTTGGAAATGTATTTGTAAACAAACTGCTATGAAAAACAATTTGTAAGCACCATTGATTTATCCATTCTGTTTCCCCTCTGTAACTTGAAAAACAATTTTTTTTAGACTTGATTATAGCTGGTACTGACAATAGTTGATTTCATAGAGAATGAATTAATCTTGAACTCTGGAGATGGAGGATGCACAGATTAATGGCTAATAATTAGTTTAGAGATAATTGTAGAAATTACAAACTTTATGATTCTTTTAAGTGTCCTCCGATGAGCTAAATGTAAGTTACCTTCTATAATCTTTATTTGTGATACCAAGAATGGCATCACAATTTTGGATCAAACTTCTCCAAAATAAACTATTTAGCAGTAAGATAATCCATATTATGTTTTATAAGCATTTATGTGAAGAAATAAAGAGTAAATGTAAATATTGGCAGTCTACAATTGGGAGCATGTCATGAAGGAACAGGACATCCCATGAATGTATGACCATTAGGAGTGAATTGTAAGTGTATACAATGTTCTCTTTTAGAACAATCATTAAATATTTGTGTATTATAGAGAATCTAATGAAAAAGAAATACAAGGTACATTTACTTGTATAGGTATAACTATAATGTTCAACAAAAGTTTTCATTCAATAAAAGTAATAGAAATGAGAAATATATTTCTAACTCTTTGGGGAAAGATCAGTTATAAGGTATATTTTTAAGTCATTCATTAAATGTTCTTATTTTTATTGTAATTAATAATGGAATTTTTTTCTATATTGTGTGTATTGAAATTTAATTTATATTGACACAGGCAAAGATTAATTATGATAACTAGCATTAAAACAGCTATACTCTAATGTAAGTTATGTGAATGTGGTTTCTCTTTCTCAAAATATATTGTGCTATACTTACCCTCTTGTGATGATGTGAGATGATATAGTGTCTATGTGAAGAAGTGAGGTGAGGGGAATGATGCAGGCATTGTGACAGATTCTTGGGTTACGGCTACTATGTAAAGTTTTATCCTTTCAATAATATTTGTGATAAAATTTTCTTTTATAGTGTTTCAACCTTAATTTAACCTTAAAGTTCTGCTTATTACTAATTTTGTCACTCTTTTTAAAAATATTTCTGTAAAGAATCTTAATCAAAGATGTTGATTATTTTGAAAAACACAAAACAAAACAAATAGTACTCTGAAGCCATACAGTCAAGCTGATAACATAGAGGGCTACTAAATGACTAACTGGCAGGTAGCATATACAGTGTGGATATGCTGGATAAAGAGGTGATTCCTATACAGGCTAGATGGAGAGAATTCATCATGCTGTTCATAATGGCACTCATTTCAAACTTGTGAATTATTTATTTCTGGAATTTTCCATTTAGTATTTACAGACTGTGGTTGACATAGATAACTGAAATCATGGAATGCAAAATAGCAGATAAGGGCAGACTACTGTATTTGGAGCAGATATAGCTCCAGATTCTAGCTCAGCTGCTTTCTAACTATGAGACATTTATCAAACTATGTAACATTTCTGAGTCAGTTTCTATAGGAAAAATAAAAACAACTTAAAAAATATTTTGTAGTTTAAAAAATATTGTTTTATTGAAAAGTAAGTCACAGGCCTTTAAATTTATTCACTTAGTGTACAAGTCAATGGTTTTTAGTATATCCATAATGGTGTAATCATTCCCACACTCTAAATTGAGAATATTTCATCACTCTTAAGACATCTATACCCGTTAGCAGTCATTCCCATTCTACTCCCTCTAGAATGCTCTCTCCTCCTAGATTACCTCCAATTTACTTTTTCTATTTATAAATTTGCCTATTCTGGACATTTTATATAAATGGAATCAAGCAATGTGTGGTCCTTTGTGACTGACTTCTTTCATGTAGCATAATATTTTAGCTTCATTTATGTTGTTGCATGTATCAGTACCTCATTCCTATCTGTTGTCAAATGACATGCCATTGTATGTACATTGGATTCTGTGTTTTGAAGCATCATTTGATAAATATTTAGGTTGTCTCCACTCTGGGATATTATGAATAATGTTGTTCACCTTCATGTCCAAGTTTTGCATGGACATGTGTTTTTATTTCTTGTGAGTATATTTACCTCAGAGGAGAATTCTGCATCAAATGTAACTGTATATTTAACTCTTTAGAAACTGGCAGTTCTTTTCTAAAACATCTATAGTGGTTTACATTCCTAAGAGTAATTTATGATGTTTCTAGTTTTCTCCACATCCTCTCCAACATTTATTATTATCTGTCTTTTTTTACTTTAACCATCCTAATGGATGGGAAGTGAAATCTTATTCAAGCTGTTGGTTTGCATTTCCCTAGTGACTGAGGATGTTGAACATCTTGTAGGTGCTTATTTACTATTTGTAGATCTTCTTTGGAGAAATGTCTGTTCTGATTTTTTACACATTTTTAAACTGAATGACTTGTCCTATTAAATGTGTGTATACACACATACACACACATACACACACACATGTAATGTACAGATACATACATGAATTGTCAAAGTTGTTTATACAATCTGGATACAAGTCCTTTATCTGATATGTAATTTCAAAGTATTTTATCTCATTCTTTAGATAGTATTTTTAAATTTTGATGATAAAATACAACTTATTTTTATTTTTTATTACTTTGCTTGTCACTTGAGCTTTTAGTGTTGAATCTAACAAACCATGGCCTTACATGAAGTCATGAAGTTGCCTTTCTACCTTTCTTTATGAGTTCTTTATAGTTTTAGCTCTTATATTTATGTCTATAGTCCAACAGAGAGTTGTTTTCATAACCAGAAAGAAGGCTAATAATACTAAAAATCTAAACCATCCAGCACAGTAACTGGCACATATCAGTGCACAGTTAGTGGAAGTCACAAGTTTGAACAGAGTCAAGAATCTGTTGCTTTTTTAATGTAAAACATTTTGTTAAAAGTAAGGTATGCTGCAGTAAAACAAGATAGTCTCTGGGAAGTATATTGAAATTAAGGAAATTTTGTTGCTATTTAATAATCATTTAAATAAATATTTTCTTAAGTGGTCACAGAGTAGTTTAATTTATTTTTTTAAATTAATATTTTGAAAGGTTTTGTCAAAGGTGGATAGATTATCCACAAACGTTTCTGGAGAGTTAAGTACTTTAAAGTAAAGGTGAAAAGTTTATGATGGTAAAGAAGTGAGTTCTAACCATTGCTTCAAACTTTTCCAAAGGGTATGTCCATTTTTTCATTCCTCTGTATTCTACTTCTGGTGATTTGAGTGTAGCATTGGCAGCTATCGTTTTTGATACACTTTGTAACCTCAGAACCAAATATGAGAAGGTGATTACTCTATTTGAATTTCTGAAGTGAACTGAAATATGAGTGACTGTACTGTGGCACCCCTAGCAGCCATGGCTTAGGGATGAAGTACTCTGAAAGCATCTATAGCTAATAGTGTACCCTAAGGAAATTGTTTTATGTGACAATATATATTTTGTGTTGAATAGAAAAGTATACAGACTGATGAAGGAATCATGTTTTATCCCATCTAAAAAAGGATAATTCCTTTAGGTCATGGATAGGACAATGTGAAGAAGTCTTGCGCTGCAGCTGCAGCAGTGTCTGGATAAATAGAGGATTTAATAATGTTCAAATATTTGTCCCAACCTCAAAGGACACCCTGAAATAGAACTAACTTTGCAGATGATACAGCTCTCTCCATATAGGTCTGGTGGCTCCTGCCCAGGGATTTCCTTGGGTATTTAATGTGTTTGGCTGACTCTTCAACCAACGCAGTTACGGTAGCAATCTGTGTGGGGATTTGGCCTGAGTCCTGTGTAAATAATGTCAGCATAGTATGTAAGAATGACAAACTTGAAAATAGGAAATGCGTATTGAAATCTCTGGAAAATCTTCCCCATGGTTTGATGTTCTTGGACACATGAGAGTTGGGATTTTGAAAGGATTAATTAGCTCGGTCTAAACTTTCCTTCATATTTCGGAATCATATCTCACAGTTATATCCACATAGCCAACCAACTCCTTGAAATACACGTTCTCCAAGAAATACATTCTTGAAAATGTAAAATACAGGAGGAAAAAAATATTTGGGAATATTTTAAACGATCATTCCCCCGTAAACCTGACAGCAGCAAAAACAAACAACAATAACCCCCCTCTCCCAAAAAAAGAAAAAAGAAAGAAAAAAAGAAAGAAAAAGGAAAAAAAAAAAGAGGGGAGGAGAGGTTGGGGAGGAGCTGGTCCCTTGCTGAACACAAAGGTCTTTCACTTGTGGGGAACTGGAATGGGGGTATTTGGGTAGTGGAAAAAAAATGTTCTAGCATGTGGTAATGAGGTTAAAAAAAAAAAAAGAAAGAAAACAGCAATGGATGATTACTTTTCTCCGTCAAGGCCCCTTTATCCTCATAAGCTCAGACAGTGGTCAGCATGTTAGACACCCCTCCCTGTTTTATCCATCCCTTAACTATGTTCTTTGACAGGACTGGTTTATACAGCTGGGCCTTTGTTCAGCTTTGGGGAAAGCAGTGGAGAACAGCAGAAAAGATGGCAGATAGAGTACCTATAAAATGGTACATGGTAAACACTGCACTTCAGTGTAGGATTCCAGCTTGGTGGCTTTAGTTTTGTTAGATTCTTTAAAAAAAAAAAAAGATTTGTAAAATGAATGCCTTTAAAATATTTTTTTTAAAAATAATTTAAAAATAAATACAGATTTTGGGGTATTATATGTAAATAGATTATGTTGATCATTAAAAATTCTTGACAGCTGTATTTCAACAAACAATAGGAATGAACTCGGTTATATTAACATCTAAAATTATAATTATGTTTAGGTATGTCTAATACAGTGACAATATTTTAGAGAATATGAACATTGTTGGTGCTTAGCCACAGAACTGATTGAAAAGAGAAAGCATTAAGGAAAAGCTATTTATTCAAAAGGTCTATCTATATGACATACTTGTAAAATATAAACAAATGGAAATTTGATAGTGATCTTACCATTAGTTTTATTTTCAAATCTAGTGCAAACCTTGTACTGGGATCTTTTTGTGTATTTACACTTGTCATAGCATTATGTGAATTTGACGATTTTTCTACTCTACAGTATAGGCCATACCCTTGGTATTTTTATTTCAGGGCTAAGAAACTGGTTGCCTCTCAGTTAATACTCAACAGTTCTTACCCATTTTTAGAAAAAGAGCTAGCATTCCTAACATGTCCACTGTGGCAATATGAACCATGCTTTTAAACTTTTTTTCCCCCCTAAAAACAACAGGGAATGTGCTAAAATCAGAAAGATTAATGGGGGAAGAAGATAAACAGTTAAGACATAAAATGAGTTTAGAGGTCAAGCTAGAAAAATAGGAAAGCTTATGGGTTTAATTCATATTCATCCAAGCAAAGGAGCTTTGGCATGAAAGGCACCAATGAAGAGGCTCAGCATTCTTATAACACTAACCATAGCTGCATCCCGCTGTTTTGGAGTTTGGGTTGATAGATGCTCATCATCTTTGGCACTGCACCCTCACTTTTGGATTTTTCATGATTATAATGGCAAATTCTTCATTTTTGCTGGGAAGTTCAGAAAATGTATCTTTGCCCCAAATGCCCGTCTCTCACATCAGAAGTTGTTGTTCTAGGAAAGATTTGTGCCCTGTATATATGTTCTTAGCTGTCTATTTTAAATATAGCATAAATATTTTTTTACTTTGTACATTTTTCAACAGCTGCTATAGAAACAAGCTGCAACCAAGTCTATATGGGGAGAGACAGTTAAGCCACCAAATTGCCCAGAATTTAGTAGTATATGAACTATTCCTTGTCAGGGTTATTTGGATTCCCAGAGGATAGGGGGTCAGAATATTTCTCTTCATTGGACTACTTAGACAGTGAATTCTTGACAAATCTGATGCTGATGTCCAGTATTGCTTTTAGCTGTGAGTCTCCTTTCTCATTTCTGCTAGCAGGGGAAACATTCTCTAGAGGGTTGCTTTAGACGGCTTAACTTGCTTGATTTCACAATGACCTTTGAAAACAAAAGAAATTAAAACTAGACTGGTTACTTAATTATTTTTGTCATCATTGTTAGATCCTAAATAAATTAAACATGCCACAGATTTTATTTCAAGGCATACACCATGCTAAGAATAAGTCACTTTTGATTATGGAACAATTTGCTATTTATTAAGACTTAGCCAGTAATGTGAGAAGGGAGGGAGAAACCAGAACTGGGAATGGGTGCTTTAAGAGGAAGCCCAGATAAGGAGAGAGAGAAGGAGACTCAAAATAAATACTTAAGAATATCATTTTGGGAAATAAAAATTTTATTCCTATTTGCAGTTTTCAGACTGCAGTATTGTAAAGCCCTGAAAAGTTCAAAATGACCAAGTGATTAAAACAAGTAAAGTGATGTATTTACAAATGACACAGTATCATTAAACCTAAAGAGCTATTCTTTCCTACACAAGACTATTATATTTTGCATCTTCATCTCACCCTTACCACTGATGTTCACAAATGAAAATTCATCTTTTTTCATTACAAATATACTGAATATGGTGAAATGTTTTAATAAGTCATTAAACATGCCCATATACACATGCATATGTAAACACTAATACATCCTCAATAGGGTAACATGAAAAAAATGGCATTATTAAGGGATTAGTACTGTTCACTGTGGTTATATATATATGTATGTGTATATATATATATGGTAATAATATATATTTCCTTTGATTTTCCTTTTCATGAGTAACCAATGGGAAGAAGTTTTTCTTTAAAATGTACAAAATTTTCAACCAAAGTTTAAAATTACATAGTAAATGAAAGTTGTTAGCATTTGATTATAATTGTATTGATGTGGTGTGGTCCAGTCCTTAATAGAGAGATTTCATTAAAAAAAGGAAGACTATTAATGCTGTTAGCATGTCCTTAGGTAGTAGTCTTCTTTCTCTGCCTCCTCTTCCTCCTCTTCTTAGCCCTCCCATTCCTTCTTCTCTCCCTCTTTCCCTTTTTCTTCTTTTCTTCTCCTCCCCACCCCCCTGCACACACAAGGCACACACATACCTCTCAAACTTCCCTGACAGATTAATTCAAGGACAGAACAATAGTAACTGAATTAACCCTTTTTTTATATTAGCAATTATTCTGACAGAGAGTAGAAAAAATGGTCCCTGTTGCTGAGATTGTAGTTTTAAAAGATACCTCAGTAGAGATCTTGAGAATAGATAATCATCTCATACAATATTCTTTCAGTGCCTATCCAACTGTATATGACCTGAGATTTATACATGTGGCAACCATATGTTTCAGTAAATCCAAAAGGCTTCTAAATTTTAAGATTTGCTCTATTTCTTTTATCCAGAATGACATGATTACTTGTTTATCAAGGTATTGATGAATTTTCTGAATTTAGGAATTAGAAAATGGTTTGTATATTAAATGTCTTCCTTAGGGGTTTTTGTTTGTTTTGTTTTGGCTACTTTTAAAAATATATATTACTAAAAGACTTATACAGCATGTACTGGAAGAGACTATTTTTACCAATCCCTGGATTCTTCCCTCCAATCCTCTATCTGTCCCAAATGTGGGGTATGTGGCTACTCCGTACTCAGCCCTCAGACACACAAGGAGCCGAGCATCTGGGGAAACTCAGGAGGTGAGCACTTTCACGCTGACTCAGAGACCAGCCGTATGACTCCAGTCTGGCGCTGTCATGCCTGGTTATGGAGAGGCAAGAACAATGCCTCCCTTGAGAAGGAAAAAAAAAAGTCTAGTGCAGTCACAATTTTGATGTAAAATTTAAATCATCTCTCCACATCCTGTGGATTTAGAGCTGTCAGAAAGGCAAAACCATGCTTAAATGGAAAAAGCTTTTTATTCCTTAAAACTTAGACCCTCTAACTAAAAATAACAAGTTCTAGAATCACAGTTCCTAATACTAGATTATTTGAAGTAATTTATAAAATAATTAGAACAAAAGAAATTTGACATTTTAAACCTATAGGTGGCTGGAGTCAAACTTTTTTTTTTCTGCTCGTGATTAATGACAAATATATGACAATATACGAATCAAATAGTTCACAACAAATTCCTGTTGATGGACTTGTGTTGCCTTCTCCCATACTCCTACATTGAGTTATTTTACCTACAACCTTAAAGAATTTTATCTTCAACATTTAAAGGTCATAATCATTTTTATTATTTTTCTTCAAGATTACTTGGTTGATTTTTAGTATATTTGATGATTATAGAGAGTCTTTTAATTAAGTATTTAATAACTCAAATAGTTGCTGCTTTTAAGATAAGGAAATTATAATAATTAGTAATGATTCAAATAAAGGCAAATTTAAGCTCTCTTTAAGGTAGAAAGTGCCAGATTCTTTCTTATAAATCATGAGAAAAGTTTTGACATATTTTTCCCAAACAATCTAGAATTCTGTTGAAACACTTACCAGCTCTTTCTTTTTGAAAGTGAGTTTATATTTAGGATTCATAAAAGTTCCCCTGATTTTCCTTCTGCCTTGTCAGGTCTTTCATAATGAACTCTTAATAACTTTTCTGAGTATTAGAATATTATATAATTATTACAGGAGAAGTTTACTAAATATAATATTTTTTCTACTTTTTATTTATCAAGAATGCTATTGTTTTAGGTACTTAGTAAGTGTGGATTAGATGTGTAACCAATGTGATTCTGCAACTTGTATTTGGGGTAAAAAATGGGAGTTCATAACCCACTTGAATCAAATGTATGGAAGATGATATGTCATGAGCTTTGTAATGTTTTGAACAACCAATAAAAAAAATTAAAAATAAAAAAAAAATTTTAAAAAATAAAACCCATATAATATAATCTAGAGATAGTAACTTTTATTTGCCATATGTACTCCTTTAGATAAATTTTGGCTCCACAGACCAGCTATTATGTTACTATAATAAAGCAATCCTCTTATTTAGAAAAATGTCTGTGGGTCTTTAGCTGGTAAGACATAGTCTAATTTTGGAATAAAATTCTACTGATTTACAATTATTAATAAAACATAGGAAAATACAGAAAATGAAGAATTGAATTTTGAATTGAGAATCATTGTAGAATAGAATTAGGCTACCATAAAGTCTTTTAAATGTTGTCTGCCTTACTTAAAAAATCAAAACAAGAAAAAAGCCAACAGTTAATTTTACTTTTTACTTTAAATACTCAAGGTCTACTGAAGCAACCCATGCCCACCGAGAGGAATTAAATTCTGTTTCTGAGTCTTTCTCTATCTTTAATTTCTGATTTTTTTTCCATTCTACACTGTTTTCTGTGAGTACCTCCTTTTTCTTACCCTCCTGTCTATCTCTGACCTTGGTGGGGTGGAAGAAGCTGTATAGAGCTATTTCATAAGAACAGTGAACAGCAAAGAGAAGATCAGAGAAGTGGTTAAGAAAAAAAAAAGGTAAAAATGGGGCTATTCTGATTACAAAGGAATAATATAATGACATACTTGTTCTCAATGCAGAGAACATCTCAGAAACTATACATGGGATATGGTAAAGATAAGAAATAACCATGGTCAAGATTACATTAAAAAGTTGTTGGTGATTACAACATTTTAATCATCATAGTTTTGAATACAGTTCAAACTTTTGTAATATGTAATAAAGTATTTTATATTCTTATTCAGTTTTAAAATGGAATAAAGATTTAATCTTAAGTAGCTATAGCATTATAAATTAGTTTTTCTATTTTGTTGTATTTTATTTTATGGTAAGTTTTGTGGATCTCTACTCTGGTGAAATGTATAGTAAGGATTACAAGGTTACAAGGAAGTCCAGTATCATTTACTACTCAGTGTTGTCTGTTTTTATATTTCTATGAATTCTGTGCTTCTACTGCCATTTTATGCCAAGACCTGATAAACTTGTTCATGATTCTAAATAACAATATAATGAATTAGGTCTTTGTACCTAGAAGCAAAGGGTAGAAAAGTATAGAGATTGGCATGTTCTATATCAGATACTTACGACAAAGAAAATTTAGAGAAAAGAGTAGAAACATGTAAAAGTTTGAATAATTACATATTCACACAAATAAATTTTCTATTTAAAAGATTTCTGAATATTATATATGACAGACTTGGTTGTCAAATTTACATGGAATGCTATCAGAGTAACGACAAAAATAACTCACAGTGTGGAAATTATGTTCAAACCCTGTAAGAGGGAAAAGGAAAGTCTGAGCCATACAATGTGAATTACAATAATTCAAATTCATAGATAAGAGTAATGGAATAGATATTTTTGTTTAATAAAGTAATATGTTAATTATGTATAATTCTGTTTATATTAGAAGTGTTGGGTTTTTTTCATTCATTTGAATTAAAATATTTTCTTTCAAGCTCAATGCCTGTTTTAATTCCTTATATTAGATAGGTAATATTCTTTTGCAAATAGATTCTTAATACATGGTAAAGTTCAATTCCTGATATAGATTAGCCTTCTCACAACGACCTTAAATTATAAAGGGAACCAGACAAATGTACTTGTCTTGAACAAATCACCTTGCTACTAGAAAAGCTTAAGGAACATACTTCTAGAAAAATGGTATCTCCTTTGATATTGTATTAGTCAGCTTTTTGTCATTGTACAAAATACCTGAGATGATCTATGTATAAGCCCAACAGTTCTCTTTGGCTTACACTTTTGGAGGATCCAGTCCATAATTGGTTGGCCCCATTGGGTTTGGGGTTGTGTCAAGGAAACACCCAACTGTGTATGCATGTGCCAGAGCACAGTTTCTCACCTCACACCCAGGAGGCAAAAAAGAATAGGAAGGAGTGGTGTCCCACTATCCCCTTAGAGAGCATGCTTCCAGGGATGTAAAAACATCCCACTAGGCCCCATGCTTAAAGTATCAGCCACATCCCTGTATGCCTTCTCAGGGACTCTCTACCACAGGGACCTTTGGGGGACATTGAGGATCCAAATTATGGTAGATTTGTAGGAGTCCCAATTTCAGTGCTTCCTTAAGAATATTCATTTTTAAATTATTTTCATTTGGCTTTAAAACATGTTCTGCTTTGCATATGATTTAACTTGAGAGAGTGATCATTAAAACAAATATAATGATAGATGCCTTCCAATAGATGAATGGATAAAGAGATTGTGGTACATATTCACAATGGAATATTACTCAGCATTAAAAGAGAATAAAATTATGGCATTTGCAAGTAAATGGATGGAATTGGAGAATATCATGCTAAGCAAAGTAAGCCAATCCCCAAAAACCAAAGGCTAAATGTTCTCTCTGATAACTGAATGCTGATCTATAATGTAGGGTGTGGGCATGGGAAAAAATGGAGGAACTTTGATGTGGCAGAGAGGAAGGAGAGGTGGGGAGGAGGCGTGGGGGCAGGAAGGATGGTGGAATGAGATGGACATCATTACCTTAGGTACACCTATGACTGTACATATGATTCAATACTACATCGTGTACAACCAGAGAAATGAAAAGTTGTGCTGCAATTGTGTTCAGTGAATAAAAGTGTGTTCTGCTGTCACATATATCTAAGTAAAATAAATAAATTAAATAGTAAAAAAAATTTTAAAAATAATGATTATTTAACTGGTGCTTGTGATTCAAAGACTGCAGTAGTTACCTCCCAAAAAGTTCTGCATTTTCTGATTATCTGCTCCTTCTTTATTAAAATCCCACCATCAACAAAGGCTTCTCTCCAAAACTAAATTTCCTTTATTTCTCCTAAATTGGCCTTGCCTTCTCATTCATATATTTCTCTTATTAGTGCATTCATTCTTTACCCATTAATTTAGTAATTTGTTCTTTGAACTCATCCACTTATTCTTCTCTGGTTGCCCCCTACAAATTTCTAACAGTTACTAATTTCTGATTATTTTTCTTTCTAAAATACTTTCTTTCCTTATGTTGCTATATGATTCACAAACTTTCACTAACTCTCTTTTTCCCTCAGTGTGCATTTCAGCTCTTTGGTGTAATCATTCAAGGTTGACAGATTAGAATCATGGTCCCTAGGCTGGTCACTGTCTTTCTTTATTTTTTTTTTAAAGATAGAGAGAGAATCTTAATATTTTTTTTTTTTTTTTTTTTTTAGTTTTGTGGTCACTGTCTTTCAACTTTGCCTGTTGTGGCTTCTCCTGAAGGCCACTGCTTTAACCGAACCATTTTGCCCACTGCCTGTATTATTCTCTAAATTTATTTGCTAGTATCATTTCCTCTGATTATAAGCCTTTCTCCTTTGTGTCTGTTGAAATTCTGATCCAACTTTCATCACTCCATTGAGTTCTCAGGTTTTCTCTCTGATTAATTTAGCCATCCATTGTCTATTATCCATTACTTGTAGTACTCATAAAAACTCATTGACCTGCCAATATTTTTCTTGATTTATTAATTATGTTGCTATCCACCTGGTAGATGGTGTCTTTCACTAAATGTTTTTCAACTAATGAATTAATGAATTAGATAGATGAATGAAAGAGTGGGTAAATGATTTCTTTAACATCATTAAGGATAAACAAGAAGGGTCATGATATCTAAGTTGCTTGTTTCTTTATAACACAGAAGTGATTTGTTGAGCACAAAATAGAGATCCATTCAACTCATTTTCATTTACTCATAGAAAAAAATAGTTTAAATGCCAACTATGTGTGAGGAATTGTGCTGCCATATAATTAATGGTATCTGATTCAGCAAAGAAGATGAGGTTATTTGGAAAAAGAAATACAAAACAATTTGGAAAAATACTTTATCATATAGTCATCATTATCATTAGTCTTGGTGATAGAGAGTGAAGTGGTCAAAAATAGACTTACTAAAATATTAAGAAATATAAGACCTACTACAAGTCATGAGAATTCAATAAATTAAAAGTGATTTTTTTTGTTTTTCAGGTGTTTGTGTTACAGTTTTAGATACTATTTATAAAAAGAAGAGGAAGAAAAAATTAAAGTTGAGTAAAGTTTGCAGCTATAACGTGGCTTAGTTTTTAAATAAAGGTGACTCATGAAAGCTGATGGAGTAGTTTGGAGGTGAGCACAGGAGCTTCCTCTATAGTAGTAAGAAGGGAAGGAAGACTTTTTAGCAAAACTGGAAGTTTTCTCATTCTATATGTGTATTTTTTTTGCAATTTTTACGATCCATAAATGTGAACATAAATACAAATAATATTAACATTCCAAAAGAATAACCAGTAGAAGGCACTGCTACCCATGACATTCATTTATCCTTGAAGTAGAAGATTAACAGTCAAAGGTTAAAATATTTAAAGAATGAAAACTTGTAAGATGAACTCTAAGGAAAGTAGCTCCTTTCTTGAGTCTTCTATTTTTCATTTGTTCCATATGCAGAGTTCCTTTGACTTTGTCATGCTGTCATTTTCTAGAATAATTACAACAAGGAATATATTTTAGGCAGACAGAGGTTTTTGTTTTGTTTTAGTTTAAAGCAGTAAGTAGGTGATACCTCAGTAATAAGTTTATTAATAATTAACTATGTATAGTTTTTATGTAGTTTTTTTTTCTTTTGGTACCAGGATTGAACCTAGGTGTGCTAACTCATGAGCTACATCCCCAGCCCATTTTTATATTTTATTTAGAGACAAATTGTTGCTGAGTTGCTTAGCACCTCACTAAATTGCCGAGACTGTCTTTGAACTTGAGATCCTCCTGCCTCAGCCCCCCAAGCTGCTGGGATTACAAGTATGTGCCACCATGCCCTGAGTAGTTTAACTCTTATAGTGTTTTCCTTACATATTTTAAACAGAAATGTAAGATTTTTAAAAGTACTTTTTAAAAAAGTTTCCTAATTGCTTCACATTGAAATTGTTAAAATAAGAATATTATAACCACATAGTTGGATTTCATGTTCTCTGTCATTGAGACATATTGTAAGGATACTAGTCCTATGAGATTAGATATTACAGCTGTCCATAGCTAAGGCAAAGTCAAAAGGTTACAGAGAGTAAGGATGGAAGGAGGGCTAGTTTCAAAGGAGTAATCAAGGGAGCCTTTTGATGAAATATATTATTTGAGTAAATATCTAAATGAAGTGACAAAGTGCATTGAGGTAAGAGGATTTCAGACTGAGAAAATACCAACTGTGAAAGAAATGTTTAAACCAATGCTATATTAGTTTCTAATGGGGATCTAACAAATTACCAAATATTTACTGGTTTAAGCATTATAAACATAGTGTTATTTAGTTCTGGATGTCAGAAGTCCTAAGATGAAGATATTGGTAGGACTATGTCCCTTCTAGAGCCTTTTGGGAACAGTCATCATCTTTTCTAGCTAATAGAAGCCATCTACCGTCCTTGGCTCGTAGCCTCATTCTCCATCTTCAAAACTAGTAGCACAGTATCTTCTAGTCTCTCCCTCTGCCTCTGACTTTTCTGTTCTTCATCTTATAAGGATCTTTATAATTACTCTGAACCCAGCAATTGTATTCATAATTCTCTTCCCATTTCAAGATCATTAACTTTGTCATACCTGTAGAATCCTTTTATCCATTTAAGACAACATAATTCCCAGACCTCCTGGATTGGGGTCAGGACATTTTGGGTAGGTGGGCATTATTTCTACTAACACAAATGGTCCACAACATTGATTTCACATTAGCATTGCTGGGGAGCTCTAAATAATTCTGACACTCAGACTGTACTCTAGAACGAATAGCATCAAAATTTCTGGGGCTGGGACCTAGATATCTACATTTTTTTAAACCTCTCTTGATAATTCCACTGTGCAGCCAAGTCAAGAACCACTGGTTTAATTTTATGTTGTAATCTCACACTCTTTCTCTTGCCTCTGTGCATGCAAGGTACAAATGGGGATATCCTCCTTGCAGAGTGACTCTAATGCACATGGAGATGCATCAGACAATAGCAAAAGACCCACAATGATTTTTAATTACTATTACCTATTGACCAGAGTAATATGATGGTACAGAATGCTACAGGGAGAAGTGAAGGAAAAGCAGCTTATTGTACAAACAGCTTGCTGCTTAGCTCTTCCATTCATTTCTCTCAGCCACTCCAGGAGTGTTGCAGACTAGAGATAGGATGTGATTCATGCTTCTCAAACTGCTCCTTTTTCTATGTAAGCTTGACCCCTAAATTTATATTGACTTTCTAAAAGTATCTGTGGATCTTTTCTTTTGTTGTGACTTCCCACATGAAATTTCTCTCCATTTGTCCAAAAATTTCCATTTGCTCTTCTTTTTCCTCCAGATCCAATAGTCAACCATTGTCTGAAATATTTCAGGGTGCTCTGATCTCCTGAAGCTCTTGGGTATTTGGCTAAAATGTCATTTGGCCCTTGTTCTGAACTGTTTTTTTTTTTATTAGTATTTATCCCTTTATTTAAAATCTTGTTAACTAGTACATAAGCTTTTTAAAATGCTTATTGGATAAGTATCTTGAACATAGTAGAGGGTCAGTAAATAGTTATTGGTGATTTGAAAATGTCTCTCTTGCCTTGGCATTAAACATGAATTCTTTCAAGAAGGTTTTTCTGACCACTCATAAAACTGTGTTAAAGACTACTGTTTTAACATCAATTCCACAGAGCAGTGTGACATTAAATCACATTTGTCTGTCTCATGTCAAGTTTTTTGAAGTATTAGTTTTGTTCCTTGGTAAGTCCAGCATTTATCACAGTAATGACAAAAAAAATTCTCTGAATGAATACATCTGAGCATATGCCAGCCTAGATCCTCAAATTATTTCAAGGTTCCCTGATACTGCAAGCTGCATGCACCGAAACCTACATATCCTATAGTAACACTGTATGGTTATCTGTGGCGCCTTCTCCCTGCATTTGAAACTGAGGCTTCCCTTTATCCCAGATGAAGCCCTTTGGTAGATTAACAAACCTTCAAGAGTCAAATATTATTGGTGAGTTGGTTATCAATATTTTTAAAGATACCATAGGTCCCAGTAAACATAAGTACTTGTGGTGTGACCAACACCTTGATACCTCTCTACATCATTGTCAGATGCATACTATTTTCTAACTTAATAGCCTGTTACTGAAATATAACCATGGTTGTTTTTGTTGTAATAACTTAATTTTGTTTAGAAATCTTTACTAACAATATTTTCAAGTTTAACATATTAAGAACATTCTGGAAGTCTTTGGAAATGAAATTGAAACGGACATGAACACTGGGATATTTTTGGAATGCATTTCCTTCTGGCACCATCACTCCTTCATGCTCAGTGTTTTAAACTTTTTGCTCCATAGTATGTTATATACAGAGAATAGTTACCCTGTTGCTTATAAAATTAATTTAGATATTGAGATGGTCATAAGTTTTGAGAAGAGTATCAAATCTTATCAGTTTGTCTTATCTACCTTATGTCTACTTCTGGACTTTCAGTTTTCATAATCATTATAAATAATGATATTAATGAAGTAGAAATCAACAGAAGATTCATAGTTCTAAAAGTCATAGAGTTGTAATAACTTAGGAAAGGCTAGCTGATCTAGCTTTCTGCTTTGATGACCCAGAGATGGACTGTCAATTGCCTAGAGTTTTCAGACACTGGGAGACTACATATGAGGTGGAGGTAGAGAATTTATTAATTCCAGTAAGAATCATAATGCCTACACCAACCACAAATTCTGCTGTTTGTTATAACAAAGACATAATCTCCTTATACTTAAGTACAGGTGAAACCAACAAATAATTAAAAGTCCCTTTATTAATTTACTGTGATAAATCTCTTTACAAAGACCTGAATATTTCAAGTGTGTTTTGTCTATTCATTTTTGTTTAATATGGGAATCAGAAGTTTGCTTGCAAAAGTGACAACCAGAACAGCAGGAGTTAAATTTTTGTAATGTTTAGGGGTTGTTCCTTGTAATAAAATATCAGTTTGATGATAGAAATGAGAGAAATGGCACTGCCAATGAGACTAAAACAATTCTAACTCTTAATTCTAACCCTTTATATTCCTCTCCATTTTTGACAATGTACATGGAATAGATGTCCATACTAGAATCAAAGGTAGAGTAAAATACTGGAAATATGATGACCCAAACTATTTTTCCCTAAGGCAAAACCTACCGTGCGTGGTAGCTGCCAGTATTTCCTCCTCCTTTTCTGATCTTAGCTAATCACCTCTACTGTTAACATTTCTTTTTAATACTTACTAATACATTCGATCAACTTAGAGTTAAGTATTGCTGGCCAAGGAGCATTTCTCTAATAGGAGATTTTGTGATTCACATTAAGTTTACATTTAAGCTCTTGGAAAGAAATTCACTTTCTTTATTTTGGTGTTTTTTTGTGTATAGGTTTTTTGAGAGTATGTGGGTCACCCTGGAGTTTTAAGTTTTGTAAAATAAGAAAGTGCTTTTATTTGAGTATATACTCTTCATTAAGTATCATACCAGTTATTTTCATATGGTACATAGTTCATTTTCAAAAAGATTGAAGAGGTAGATATTATATCTCACCTTGAAAATGAGTAAACTGAGATAGATTAAATCTCACAACTAGTAAATGGCAGAATCAGTGTTTTAACCCATGTTTGTTTGATACTAAAGCCCTTAAGTTTTTCTACTGTCTTATTTCTTAATAGGATATCTTCAGTATTGGAACACATTTTCCTACTGAAACTTCTAACACTCATAGTAGTATTCTCCAACAATGATTAGAAGCCTTTCTTTGGGAAATAACATCTTACATTTAAAATTCTGTGCTGTCTATGAAGGAAGTGGTGTGGCAGTCAGGGAATGCTGCTTTTTGCTCATCCCACTGGTCTGGAATAAGAATGGATGATTCTGTAAACACTCTTTGTTGAGCAAAAAATACAGCATTTTCAAGGTCAGATCAAGTTGTAAATATTGCAAGGGAGTTTTTCTTTTAATCAAATATTTTAACACAATTTCATTTCTATGAAAAATTTTTAATGAAAGGAAAAGGCACTTTCTTTTTAACTAAAAAAAATATTTGCCATGTATTTTTAATGTTTGATGATATTTTGAATCAGCCTCCAATACAAAGAAAATGTTTAAAACTTGCTCAGTTATCTAAGTCTATTTTCATAAAGGCCTTAGCTTATCAAAACAAAACATCCTTCTTTAGATTTTTTGTCTTAAAGAATTCTAAGGGGTAAATAGCTTGGCAAAATCACAACTAAATCATTCATAGAGTTGTGAAAGTAGAATTGAAATCATTTTATAATCTGATCTTTTTATTACCTTGCAACTTTGATATCAGAACTAAATGACAAAATTGGGTGTTTTGGGGAAGTGAGGCAAAGAAAATTTTCAAATGTTTCAAGATTAACCATGATTCTAAAATTTATTCCATTCTTAAGCTTTCAACAAATACCAAACTTTTTGTCAGTTGCTCTGAGGTTTGCTTATAACCAATATTTCTGCCTTTCACAATAATCCTACTTTTAATAAAATGCAAATTTCTTCTAATGACAATCATTTATTTAGTTGGTTTATTTTTGATGAAGGAAATTTTAGTTATTTCCTTCTTTTAAAACTGCCAACAGTATTTGCTATTCATAGATGTTCTGTCTTCAATAAGGTCTATCAAAGTGTAAAACTAGATGGGTATTTTTCTTTCCTTTAAAACGAAATGGTCTTTCATTATGCAGTGTTCTTAGGTGAATTCTCTTGTTTAAGAAGCCAGAATACAAGAGAGTGCTATATTAGTGTATTATTCTCACAACAAACAAGCACTGTTCTGTTGCTACCTGCTTGGCCATTGTTTCTGATTGTGTGTGCTTTGCAGTGGTATTTGGATGGTTTCCTGCTCTCTGCTAGCACAAAAAGGCATTTCTGTTACAATGGCCCCTAACCACACAATGACGGCATTAAGGATTTATGTGGAGGTTTCATTATTTTCTCCTCTTTTGTTCTTTCCAGGATGTCTTCCAAGCGACCAGCCTCTCCGTATGGGGAAGCAGATGGAGAGGTAGCCATGGTGACAAGCAGACAGAAAGTGGAAGAAGAGGAGAGTGACGGGCTCCCAGCCTTTCACCTTCCCTTGCATGTGAGTTTTCCCAACAAGCCTCACTCTGAGGAATTTCAGCCAGTTTCTCTGCTGACGCAAGAGACTTGTGGCCATAGGACTCCCACTTCTCAGCACAATACAATGGTAGGTTTCTCATGGTCTGTTGTGCCTACACTCACTTTGTGACCAGTCTTCTCTAATAGTTTGGCTTCAGTCCTTTGCTTTATAATTATCACCTACTTAATAGCCATGCACAGGATTCACTCCTAACATCATGGAATTCTATGCAGTTAACTGGTTCCAGTAGAAAATGTTATTTCATTTTTTTTTGTTTTGTTTTGTTTTCAAAATTTTGCTTTTGAGACATTTACAGTTTAATTAAAATAAAAACCACACAGATCATAAAAATAATATTAAAGTAACACATTTAAAATTAGCATGAAAGTTAGATGTCAGATTCATTCTGATACAAGTTTTATCTGGATAGAGTTGCAGTGATCATGGCTTGGCCATTTCCACCATGAGAAATCAAGGCTTTTTTTCATTTTTTTTTTTTTTGGCTTTGCCCAGATTTAATTCCAGTATTCCTTATAGAGCCTGGAATTTTGTAGAAGATATATTTCAAAAGGACTACAGTTTTCTAATATGACCACACTAACATTACTTTCTAACTCGACCCCATACATGCCCTTGTTTCCAGAAATCAGCCATTCTCTGTCGTATTCTATTCTAGAACATGTACCTCAGGGTAATTCCTCTGGGCCTTGACGCTATGGTCTGGGTCTCCAGATGATCAGGAAACTGGGGCCTCGTGTGCAAGAAGAAAGAAGGCAGTATAGCATGGTTGGTGCAAGCCTGGACAGCACACACAAACAAACAAGGGTTTTGGATCCTTCTTACCAACTTAAATACAGAAGATCATCACTCTAGCCTGTGAGGTAGCAGGACACTTGGCTGCCAGTAATGCTACCCTCATGTTGTCAACATGGCGCTTGAATGGATGCCACATTTTTGTGACCTTTCCTCTCCTTCATTTTTTCTCCTTCAAGGATGCCAGTGCAGTTAGTTTGAACCTGATTACACCAACAAAGATAGGTTTCATCATACATTTTCATACTTTGAAAGACAGTGCTAATTCTGTTAAATCTTTTTTTTTTCTCCAGGAAATTATTACATATCATAAATGTATTTGTTCCTGTTACAGAGTTACTATATAGAAAATTAAATCAAGAAAAATCAGATGTCTTCTAAGAGCTGTATGATAAACAGGATACTCTGATTTTCACATTAGATTTAAATAATCTCATTCAACATGCTTCATAGTTTAAAATTTCTTTGAGTATTTGATTATGTTCCCAGATCCACTCCCCCATCAAATCAAGAATTGTTCAGCTAACACATATGTAGCACTTACATAAAGGTGATATTTTAAGTACTGCTTAATAATATAATAACTCAGCCATCACAATAATTCCACAAGGTAATTAATTAATCTTATTATAATTAATCTTGTAAGACAAGATTAATAATGAAGAAACAAAGGCATGAAGAGGTTAAATAACTGGCTCCAGATCACAGATAATAAGTGGAAGAACGAGGGTTTACTCAGGCAGTCTGGCTTTGGAGTCCATGATTATAAACCTTATGTACCACTGCTTCTTCACAAGAGCACAGGCATGTTTGAGATTCTCATTATCTATAACTTGGCAAATTAAATCACACTCATCATAATTCTTTGTTCTTCCTATCATTAGAAGTTCATGTGAGCTACGTGCAACAGCGTAACTCTGTATCCTCCTCTCAAAAGGGTGAAACTTAAGGAGAAGTAGGGACAGTGGGTACTACACAGGTCAAAAGGGTCAGGAAGCCAGCCTGTCTCCTTCTGGTATTGTGTCACTTGTCACGCCTTTTCCCTCTTAGCATTTTGACCACCACCTGCTCTCTGGGAATACCCAACTGAGAATGCCTCTGAGATTGGTTTTCCCGTGATAGTACTGTACCTATAATACTGGTTTCAGGGTTGTATATAAATAGTATGGCTAGAATACCAAAAAAAAAAAAAAAAGATAAAAGAGGAGATGATTTTAAGTACACTCACAAATGGATATGGGAAAAGTTCGTTAATTTGCATTATGCAGTGACTTAAGGAGATGTTTGATGTAGGTAGTGTACATAAAACCCTTCAGTTTTTAATGGGAATTTGTGTAGCTAAATAAAAGCTATGCACTGCCCACTTTGTACTTAGTTTTATGTTAGACATTGTAGGAATAGTACTTTCCCTCAATGAAACACAACTCACTCTCCATGTAATGGTGATGTTCTTCATTGGAATCTGTGGATCTCTTGAAAGCAAAGGGAGGACTCTGTGTATGAGCATATTTGAGTCATGTTCTGGCTCCCATCAGTCTTTCAAGTACCTCTGTAACCCAGGAAGATTGGGATCTGCCGTTCTGTGTGTTAGAGCAGGGCACACACATGATTCACTGTTGCTGTAGTGACATCAGCACTTACACTTTCTCTTACTGTATATCTGATTGGCTTCTGAATTTGTTTCTTCTTCAAATGTTTATTGATTTGAGCTGCTTTTCTTCTCTTGAGTAGACAGTTGGAAGCGTCATCTACATGAACTCAAAGTTTCAGCCTTTCTTTCTATTTTTCCAAATTCCTTAAGGAACGACTTGAATTGTTTACCTCACTTTTGAGACTGTATGTCCTTTTGGCCACAGGATTTAGTCCCAAACTCTTTATCTTAGCAACATTCTCTATAAAGCATCAGTCTCTGGCTTTTGTTTTCTAGGTTACCATGTCTTGCTATGGACCCATCATGCTTTGCTTTCCAAGCATGTTCATGATTATAACAGTTGGCCTTTGAATGACAGTTTTATTCTTTCTACCTGGAAAAATCTCTCAAATTTTACCTTTTTAGGGAATCATGTTTCTCCCACAAGAGTGGGTTCAAAAATTGTCACTTCTTTGATGTATTCACTGATTTCCCATGGCAGGAAGGGAACTGGCTATTGCATTATTCTTTTATCCATGACATTTTCTTACATCTTTTCTTGTGGTCTGCATTATAATTTATGCATTCACATGTCTGCCTTTCCATATAATGTATTTATTTTTAGAGGCACAGTGTGTTGATATATATTTATATTTCTGGAATCTAGCATATAATAGATACTCAATTTATGATTATTGACTAAATGGCTGAATTGATATGGATGAATAAATAGTAACTGTGTCTTGGGGAAAGTTGTTAAAGACACTAACTCATGGTGACTATAGTTCTAGAAATTTTAGAACTAAAAGTAGAATTTGCTAATGTAATACATTCAGAAAGCAGAATGTCATGATGTATTCAGCTGTTAAATAGATTAAGATATCTTTTACTCATTTATCAAAATGATTAAATATATTTATAGTATTATTATTCAACATGATCCTTTTTCTTTTTTTCTGGATACTAGGCCATTGTCCTATTTACACAATAGGTTCTTTTATTTCAGTAAGGAAATACATTCTCTATTTTTTTCCTATTCAATATCTTTGAAAACAGAGAATGTTTCATAGTCTTTATATCATAGAGTTCAATTCAAGAAAAAGAGGCATATTTCATTGCCTATTTATGTGTGACATTCATACTCCATTCTTAAATAGAGACAAAAAGATTTTAGAAGGTGTATATTTTGCTTGCCTGAATAGGTTAGAGACAAAGTAAAATCACTGAGTGATTCCTGTGATGCTGGCTTGAGGTTATAGAGAGATGCTTTCAGTATAAAACTTAAATCGGAAAACATTTCCTGAGATAAAATTTCTGTATACTTAATGACTATAGTCATTTAAAAATGTTCCTATCAAGGGTATGCAAGTGTTAAGGTTGAAACTGTGCCAGATAAGGATGTAATTCTGAAATTGTGTTTATTGCCTTAGTATTTTGCAGAAATAAACTCAATGCCTAACTAAGAGCAACTCCCAAACAGCTGTAATTCTTATGAAGACTAAAAGTTCATTCATACTTGGAATGTTTTACTCACTATTCAGAGAGGACTATGAATGAACTGTCTTAGAAGCACATTATATACATACGTTCATCAACTTCCCTCATATTTCTCGTTCATCGGAGATTCAGGCAAAGATTGTTGTAAGTCTATGAAAGAACTGATTCTGTTAGTTCCTTCAATGAAGCTCTCATAATATTGCCAAGCAATTAATAGTAAGATTTGATTCATGTATACTCTTCTAAAAGTTAAAAGCATTTGTGAAAGTCCGATTCTGAAATGAGCAGAAAGCCTTTTTTTATGAGCTTCATTTCTATTGATTAGTTTCTCCTGGTCCCCTTTGTTGTTGGTTTATTTAACATGGATTTGGAGATTGTTGCTTCAAGTTTCAGAGGCGAGAATCACTATGATTTTCTGGCTTATTTTCACTAATAGTTCTGATGCAGATGGATTTATTGGATGATATGAGAAACTGACATCCAGAACATGTCTGCATGTCAGTTAAGGTGAGCATGGATGGGCATTAGAAAAATCTAGAATGACTCTGGAGAGAATTGAGGCCATGGCATCTAAACAAGCCAGGGGCTCTGTGGAAGCCATTGGTGCTAATTTTCTGTCTGGTTATTGCTACTTCTGTTGGTTAGATTGTCATCCCAGTGTCAAATGTAACATCAAATGAAAGTGTTGACCACCTGTGGTTGCTGAATAATAGGTAATCTTAGGTCACTATTTTATTGAAAAAAGAACATAATATTTTCATTATAAATATAATTTGAGTAACTTGCCCTAGAGAGCTAAATTTTATTGTAAAATAAATACTACATGTCTATAGTTTTTAATTTTAAATATTTTTTGCAGTGTTTATGATTTAGTCCATACTAGATAAGTACTATGCATACTAGATAAGAACTGTATCACAGAGCTGCACCAGCCACCTTGTTTTGTTTTTGTTTTTGTTTTTTTGAGACAAAGCCTCCTTGTGCTGCCCAGGCTGATCTCAAATTCTTGGACTCAAAGAATCCTCCGGCTTTAGCCTCCTCAGGGTCTGGGACTACAGGCGTGTGTCATTGTAACAACTGAGTATATTTTAAAAAGTATATTTAAAGATCTATTGGATTTGGGAGTATAATCTTATTAGTATCTTATTTATTGTTCATATTGATGACATTTCCCTGGAATTGTTAAAGACTCTAGGTATGCATTATCTTAGCTTAATAATATGAAGTATATTAAAATTAATGAGCTTAAACTTTGCAAGAATCCTAATTATCCTAAAGCAACATTCAATGAGAGTCAGTTTCTTCCTTAAATCCATCAAAAGAAGAAAAATATTTGTTTTTAAATAAATCTTTTGTAAAGATTAGATGTATAGGTGAAACCCCAAGTATAACAGTACAGTAAAACTCCAGTGAATGAAATCTAGCCTTAAACAATGGAAAACAGCATTCAGTATACATGGCAGAGAAAAGCTTTACTTTCTCAGGTTCATGGAAGCTCCTGGGATTTTTTTGTTTACACCAAGTATTTTTAATTACTATGTTATAACTATCTTGAGATACTCACTATATTATTTTTATTTATAATCTAGAAGTCAGTTGTATGTTTTTGCTGTTTGTTTTGAATAGTGTTTTGTATGAAATATTATCCAGAAAATTCAAGAAGGAAAAGAGAAAAATGCATGACTTACTTAAAAATTACTCACAGAATAGGGCCTTAATTATGGTATGGTAAAGAGTCCTATTTTTATATGGTGCTTTTGATAAGCTTTTTTAGTTTTGGGTTACCTTTGTACATCCAACTTAGCATAAGTTATTGTGATGCTATAATGCATACCATTGTTAAGCCAGTGTTGGTTATTGTGCCAGTTCTAATAATGAGAATTTCATTGTTTAGGGAGAGCCGTCTCCTACACTCTAGACAAAAGTGTAATTACTTTTGAACGATGTGGAATGTGCTCAGCTTAATAGCATGGAGAATAGATTCAGAAAGATTCAGATAAAGTAAGCTTGGAAGCCATATGTGCAGTGTGGCAGTATAAAATTATGATAGCAGGCAGTATAATTCTATGCACACACACCCGATTTCACAGTTTATCTATAAACTGTTGTTTCTGTAAGAGATAGGCTTGCTTATCTGAACAAGGCCAATTCAATTGAAACAAGGTGAAAATGGTGACAAGTTTGTATTTGTTTTTTATGGTAAATTGATGTTTATCATACAATGAAATTACATTGTTACAAACATTATTCTGTACATGTTGTCACAAAATACCACATGAAGCTGTTTATCTAGATATGATCCCAACCTTGTGTTTAAATGTAAGTAGTTCAATCTTTACACTTGCATTGTTTTAGGAAATTACCCCCAGGGCTAGCAGGAACAGGGATCATGTGAAACATAATCTACTGGAGCCCATCATAGACACCGGATAAGTTGCTCACTACACCTTTTTATCCTATTGCCAAACTATTCCATTCCACTCAGTGGCAGGAGGGGGTGTCTAATGTTAAGTCAAGAAAACTTTCATTCATATAATATCCACAGTCATTGAAGTAATACTGCTGAGTGAAAAGTCAGCTGGGCCTAGAGAAATTACCAAGTTCACCATTCTCACAGAAAAAGTGCAAGGTGGAGTTGTGAGATTGTTCAAGATACCTAATAAGGGTTTGCTCTGAGCTTCTCCTCATAGTGCTCTGCAGAGACAGGGGAAGAGGCTAGAACCTCTAATGCTGCAGTAAGGGGGAAGCAAGTTTACTTTAAAAGATTTGGCCTCTTGCGGAATTTTCTGTCTTTCATTTAATAGGGAGTTTTGCGGAAAGATTCAGCTCAGATATGTACAATGAATACTTACCAGCAGAAATAAAGACATTAATAAGAACTAGTCTTTTTCTCTTTTTTTTTGTGTATGGAGATAAGCACCAAATCACCATAATATAACATAATATGTTAGATTCCTGATACAAGAGATTCATAGTTTAAAAATACCAAAATAGATAAATTTGAAATAGTTTCTACAGAATATAATGAGTAGTTTTTTCTATATTTTAAAATGTAGAAAATATATATTCACATATGCATACATACATTGGGTCAATTACCATTAACGTGAGGTCTTTATCGTGAAATTTTGTATTTTTTCTTATTTTCTACAGCAGATATAGCTCAGAAAGAATGACAGAGGAAAAAAAATTTAAAAGTATACTGTAAGACTTTTATATAAAATGTAGAGAGGTTAGTAAAGCATGTGCCTGACATTGATAGGGATAAAAGCAGCTACTGTAGCTTTTGGGGTTTTAAATGTTTCCTTTCTTTATCTGGATGACCACCTTGAATGCAGTGGGAAGAATGATGAAATACTTGGCTGGGATCTGGAAATAGCAAGGACACCAAGAAGCAATGCTGGAAACTTACTTGAATGCTGCTTCTGATTTTGTGGCATGGACAGGTGGTCATCTATATCTCATCTGTTAGTCTCAGACCTGAATTGAAAACAGGGGAGGTGGGGAGGTCCATCTACTATAAAGTTAAAAACAATGCAATGTCTGTTTGTAATCAGACTTTTTTCTGTATCTTTGATGTTTTGTTTTTAGTTCTTCCTCATTTTTTTCTTTGATTCTTTTCTTCTTTCACTGCTCTTCTTCCTTTCTCTTTCAGTTGTCTCTGTAAGAAAACATTCTTAATAGATGTGCTTGTGGATCTCAATAGAGCCATTATCAGAGAGGGAGACTGGGTAGGAGAGTCAGCACCATTGTCCTCTGATAGCTATTTACATATATTGGCCCTGGGGATTTGCCAGACCTTCCTAAAGTCAGCCTAGGCTTCTCTTACTGCATGTGATTAATAAAGATCAATTGGTTTTGTGATCACATTTTCACTGGTTTTTAGAAAACAGGGACAGTGTAGTGAGTTCTTCAAAAAACTATACACTACATTTTTTAATTGAGATTGTAGTACTTTACTTTTCTTTCCTGATCCAGTATTGATAACAAATGGTAATTTTTTTAATCTCTTTAACTTGGCAGAACAAGATTCAAAACCCTCTGTTGGTTACACATTACTTTCAGCAGTTATTCTGATGAACCTAAATATTAGTTTGGGAACTAGTAATTTAGGGGATACTTATGTTCTTTATGTGCCTATTACTATCTTCCATTTAAAGTTATTTGACAGCTTATGTTACTATTTTTAATCAGTTCTCTAACTTGATTAATTGTGCCTTTTGTTTTTCAAATTTCTTTCTTAAAACTTAGATTTTACTTAAAAGATCAGGAAAAATTCTAGGAGTTAGGTAAAATATAAGAAATAGGGAAGGGCATTATTAACATAATAAGAAAGTGATTATGATGTCAGCATCACTGTGTTAGTGACAACTATAATACCAGTATGCATCAGTTATTATATCCCACTATCGAAAGATACTCACATAAGAGAGTCCCATAAAAATCTTACAGGTTGATGCCTGGTTTCTAGGAATTGGAATGAAATCTTTATGGCTTGGAACTCAGTTATCTATGGAACCTCAAAATATTTCAGATAATGCTTATACCATATTTCCTCTTGGTCACATCAGTTAGATACAGTGCCATTGTACTTCAAAAAAGGGAAAAATCATATTTGTAAAGCAGCATCTTTGTGAAGCAGAACCAGTATCATGTCATTTAGATCTTAAGAATGACAGGTCATAACCCATTGTCCTGGGAGGCTGAGATGGGTGGATCATGGGTTCAAAGCCAGTCTCAGCAACAGCATGGTGCTAAGCAACTCAGTGAGACCCTGTCTCTAAATAAAATACAAAATAGGTCTGGGGATGTGTCTCAATGGTCAAGTTCCCCTGAGTTCAATCCCTGGTACCCTAAACAAATAAATAAAATAAAGAAGTATGAACTTTTAGTGTAATTTCTTTTTTCACATATCTGTCAGTTAAATAAAGATATACAGCTTTTGCTTTAAAGTATATCCCAAGACAATTGGAGTTTGAGGCTATCTGTTAAAATAAATCAAGAAACAAAGTTTCTGTAGCATAGAAAACCTAATGGGAAGATTGGGGGGCAGGGGAGTACTCTCCAAAAAATGATTCCTTAAGAAATGATAATGGGAATTCAAAGGCTTAGACTACTATCAGCACCACATTTGATGAATTTAAAAGTATTGTTATTTAAATCCTTTCTCTACAAAGTCTGAGATCATATAGTTTGTCCAGGCATAAAGCAGGCATTTCAACTGAATTTCTGACAGGATTCAATATGCTATCAATTTGGATCACCTTGTGCAATTCTTGCCCCATCCTTTTTTTTTTTTTTTTTTTTTTGCTTTAAAACGTAAATTCTGATTTTTTTTTTCTGTAGTCTCTTAGGGCAAAGGAAAAGCTTTTTAGTATTTGAAATGGGAAATAAAAGTAAGGTTAATTTAAGTTACCCACTGTGGTTGTTCCTTTTTGTCCCCTATCTCCTTTGTGCAAAGGAAACATGCTTTTAAAATTTTTCCCATAGACCATGTCTAGGAAGGATCTCTGAGAGCAGATGAGGTGTGAATATAAGGAGAGCAGCCTTGGCCGGCTCTGTGACACTGACATCACATGATAAAGTACATGAACACAAGTGACTGGATTTTGTGTCTTATTTAGTCAAGGCTGCTTCTGTGGCAGCAGGGCAAACAATGTTATCATTATATGGAGAGGCAGTGTTTACTTTAGTGTCTCTTCTTAGCTCTTAAAAATCCAGCCTGTCTCAAGATAAAATGGTTAATCTTGTTTGTCGATATCCCTAAACTAGAAAATAATATCCTAAGAGTTAATAAGAAATTTAAAGTGGAGGTAATGTATGAAAAAGACAGGTAGATAAATAAACCCAAAGGTACTGTTAAGTAGCTGTGTATTTATAGACAAATATAAAATATGTACCAAGTATGAATTTGAAACCTATTATTAATGAGTAGTAAAAATAAGTTGCAATAATGACAGCATTACACTTAGAGTGTTCTAAGCCTGGCAACCACTTCTGGGCCCCTTTGGACACTCCCATCTGTTTAAACACAGTCCTGGAGGAGGGGAGATTGCTGGTCGCTTACCAGTATCCATCCTCAAGCTTTGTGGCAGTGGCTGGCGTGCTTTCTATCACTGTGGACACAGCGGCCAGAGAACATGCTTCTTGTGAATCTGAGACTGATTTCCCCAGGGTCATCAGTAGAACATAAGAAGCAACCCTGAAAGTCTCTCGTGTGAATATATCTTATACTCTGTCTTCAGTCTGAAAGGTGAAATTCAAATATAGGAGATTTTAAAGAGTCAGTGTTCTTTAAGGTATTTTGTAATTAACAGTAATAGGAGTGTGGATTTTTCAATGTTTTCTGTTTGCTAGCCCTAACCTACACCTATTATCTGAGCCCATCCTATATTAACCCAGTGAGTTCAGCAACTGTGATTATCCAAGTTCACAGTTGGAAAACTGTCTTGGATAAAGTGACTTGCCTGCTAAATAAGTGGTCCATGCCTTAAAAGACCTTAAACACCTAATGCTCATTACCTCTCTACTTCTTTGAACACTAAAATCCTTTTTATTGGAATAAACAATTCTAAGTTTTAAGTCTTTAGAAATACTTTTGGGGCAGGCAGGTAGAAAAAAAAATATTTTTTTTTTCAAAGACAGCATCTTTCTAAGTTGCCCAAGCTGGCTTTGAATTTGTCATCCTTCTGTCTCAGCCTCTCACATCACTTGGAATTACAGGGCATGTGTCACCATACCATACCTGGCACAATAGTCTTTACTTAATTATTCTGTCCAAATTCCAGTGTTTCTCTTTTAGACTGGATTTAATGGGAAATGGGTATAGTATGCAGGAAGTTCTGTATAGGATATTAGGCAATATATGTGATTCCGAAGGATTGTTTGCTAAACCTTTTTGTAACAGTGAATATTAATTTGTAGACAGGCTGTAAGAATGCTGGTATAGTGTGGTGGCTAAGCACATGAAGCCTAGTGACAAAGTTACTGGGTAAATTGAAAGTTTTTGTTTGATATGTGTATGGCATTTAGCACATTATGGGAATTTTCTTGACCTTATTTTTTACCATCTGGGAAATGGGGACAATAGCATCTAAGGGTTCCCATAATGTTCACTAAAGTCAATATACATAAAATGTTCTCGCATCTGGTATATAGGAGGTGCTCAATAAATGCTAGTTATTAAGCAAGTGCTTAAAGAATGTTCAAATTCTGTGATCTAGGAGAAAAATGGTACATGGTTCTCATTCAACTCTCATAAATTTAAGTATTCTACAAGAAACTTTTAAGCTAAAGAAAAACTCTTATGGAATGAGAAATCAAATAGAAATATTAAAACTCTTGTTACTAAGAGGTTTCTTAAATATATTTTAACTATTCAAAAAGGAAGCCATTCTTTCAGAGACATTATCAGTCAAATATTTATGTCATTCACTTATCATAAATATTATTTATCGACAGCAAAATTTTTTAGTTAATAGTGTTAAGACTGTTAAGCAAAAGCATCCACCTTCATCATCATAACCAGAAGAATCTGCCTAAGAAAACTCAAAATAGAATTTTGATACGATTAAGAGATTATAATGCCTTGGTAGAGAGTCTAAGCACTCCCTGAACTTGCCTGGCTTCCAGTCACAATTCCAGTTTATAGGAGGCATGTGATCTAGTCTTAAGTTTTGTGCGCTTCTCTGTGTCTTTGCTTTCTCCTGAGAGAATGGAGATCATAAAAGAACCTCTTTATTTTAAAATGTTAAAATAGAATTCTCATAAATAGCTTTGAACCATGCCTGGCACTTCACAAGAACTTAATAGATGCTATAGTTCTTGAATAGTTCCTGCTTGGTTGACTCATTACTACTGTGGACCAGAACAAAGACTGTGTTTTTAAAGACTGGGGGCTCCCACTATTCCTGTTTTCTTGTAATGACTTGAAGGAACCTTGTTCACGTTTCCCTCTCATTTTGAGTGCTTCACTCATCTTACTGGTAAGTTCCCTCAGTGTCTTCTGATGTAGTTTGCCTTGAACAAAAGATACAAACTCATTTGTAGGAGAAAGTTCTATGGCCCTTTGGGACAACATGTCTGTCTTATTCATGGCTGTTTCTCCAGAGTCTAGCACCGTGACTAACACCCAGCAAATATTTCAAAGTATAGCCATGTACCATGTAATAACATTTCAGTCAATGAGGGGCTGCCTGTATTAAAATTGTCTCTTAAGACTATATAACACAGGCTGTGTGTGGTAGGCTACCCGGGCTAGTTTTGTGTAAGCACACTGCATATATAATGTGTGCTCAGTGATGAAACTCTTCTCAATACCTGTATCAGATTGTATCCCCTTCATTAAGTGGCACATGCCCATAGTTGAATGTAGGAATGTGTAAATATCTTCAGTGTCTGTGCTCACAGAAGACATTCTGAATATACCTTTATCTAAACCTTGAAATAATGATACTTAATTCCTAGGCAGTTGATCTAACTATTGAGTGAAATAATGACCCACCACAGCGCTTGTCCTATAGTGACTGTGTTGTCACTGTGAACTCCTTTCCATTACCCTCAACTCCTCTCAGCTCAGTTGCTCTTCAGATCACCCTGGTAGAAAATCATGTTTATCTGTCTGTAGTTCACCTACCACACTTCTCCACAAAGAGCTTACCAGAAGAAAATAACAATATCAGCAGAGCAACATGCTACCATAGTAGAATTTAATATAATTTTTCTTTTTTCCATAATTTTATTGATACATTACAGTTGCACATAATGTTGAGAATTGTTACATGTTCATACATGCACACAACCTAACAATATAATTTGGCCAGTGTCTTAAGATTACCTAGTTTTCTTGAATGAACCTCCTAATGGCTACGCACTCGTTTTCTTTCAGGGTATGACTGTGGGGCTTGTGTTTATTACTGTAGTTTTATTAACTAGCATATCCTCTCCCTTTTAAATATTTCAATCCACTTCTAAGTTCCTGATATTCATTCAGGAATTTTAGAGGTTCTGTGAGGGGCTCAGCCCTTTGTTTATTAGTATTATGTTTATTGCTGTATAGTCCTTTGATCTCTTTCTAATTTACCCACAAGAACAGCTTGAGATGATGTAAAAAGGATATGATATGAGGAAAAGGCACAATACAAGTGGATTTTTATAATATAACAGCTCGCCTGTCAGAAATCTGACATATTGCATCTAAAACTGACATACCCAACCAAAATATCTATATCTGCAACTGCTAATTCTTGATGATTAAACATATATCCTGCCTTTGCTTTATTGGATGAAACGTTGATGTGTCACTTTCCTAACGTGCTTCATATGATCTTTTTATTTCCTATCATATTAATTCTTCCCTGTGCACTTATATCCTCTTCAGTGATTCTATAATTATTTTTGTTTTACATAGATAGAAACATGTTTTTCCTCCTTTTTTACATATGGTGTTTTTGCTTCATTCAGAGAGAGCTACACAGATGACATTCTTTAAAAATCCAAATTTTATTCAGTTTTACAGTCTTGTGTTTATAACCCTGAATATCTCTAAAATGTCCTTACCTAAAACACTTTATTGTGTTATTACTAGATTTATACCAGTGAAGATACACCAGCTTTCTTAGGGATAATCTTTAAGCAGAACTTACTAAGACAAGCTTTGAGAACTATCATTCCTAAGAAAGTAAATCTCAAATCATGAAACATCAGTTTAATCGCTGCTCTTGACAACTTAACACGACAGATTGAAATATAAAAGCCGATGCAAGTGGGATCAATGGATTATCTAAGTCCCTGAACATCTTCTCTTAAATTGGGGGACTTGACAGAGTGGTTGTGAGAGGAATGTGTGTTGTGTGTCCCTTGTCATGTGCAGAGCATTAACTTTTCAGAGATTAGTGCTGAGTGGATGGGGTCTACCTGGACATGAAGCAAGGGGAAGGGAATTGCAAAGGAATGAAAGAAAAAGAGGGGGCTGGTGGAAGAGAGGGATAGAGAGATTTACATGTGAGAACTCAGGGGGCTTTGTCATGGCAATTGTATAAAGTGATATACAGTGCAAATCGACTTGAGCATGTCCCTGGATAGCAGACGGTTTACAGCCTCCAGGAGCTGAGATTACTGCTTTATCTTGTCATACTAAATTAACATGGCAGCACACTGTTAAACAGTGGTGACCTCTTCATCTGGGGAAATTGCTGCCTAGAAGAGAGATGGTATTTAAAGTCTCAGAGTATCTCTCTCTCTCTCTCTCTCTCTCTCTCTCTCTCTCTCTCTCTCTCTCTCTCTCTCCCACTCCTTATACTCTTAACACATTTGGAAGTTACACTGTAACTATTTTTAAACTATCATAGAATTTTTAAATATTTTAATCTGACAATAGATAGGTTTCAGTTAGCTCAAATAGTTGCTTTGCATACAATAATAAAATTTTATTTATTCAGTGTTCTAACAATAGCATATCATCTTTATCCATTAGAATTAAGAATGCATTTGCTATCATTTCAATACCTTATTGTTATTCTATAAGTAGTTCACTCATTTTTGTAAGAGTTCATGTCTACAGTTTCCGTAAGGTTTAATTGGTGGTGAAGAGGTGGGGGAAGTGAGGCTCAGACATTGGTTCTGTGTCCTGGACAGGTGGAAAGAGCCCAAGAGAAGCAGCAAGGTGATATGCCTTAGATAGAGGTAACCAGGTAATCCCGTCTTTCCAGAATTTGCCAGGTCCTATTTCATTCCTCAGATTCTTTTCTTTATTAGAAGGAGAAAGACAGACAGAAAGAAGGAGATGAGGTCATAGGACTAATTTGTCGCACCCTCTGCCAGTCTTCATCTGATCTTTTCAGGTTTTCTAACAACTAGTATAAGAAGTATGCTAACACTATTTTACTCCTCTCTTAAATGTTGATAAACCAATGACAATCCAAGGGGGTAATTTTCTGAGCTCAGTAAGGGCTAGTGGAATTTGAGTCAAAGCAAGAGGCATGGCTTCAAAATACCATAATATGGGGGTGTTCATCCCCTCATATCCCCGGCTCAAGACTTGGCATCCCCAAAATATAGCCCTGTGACCTGCTCCCTCACTAATCTCTAGAGCAAGTATTTTTTAACCTAGGTATTAAATCACTTTAAGAGCTGTAAGATAAACTTTGTGGAATCTTTGAGATCCCCTGAAACTGTGTGATCTACTATTTCTCTTCACCACTGCCCTCCCTCACAGACTTTTCTAGAAACAGAGTCCACAGCTACATTATAATCTCTCAAAATCTTAAGCAACCAAAATCGATTATTATTTCTTTCAAGCTAAATTCTTACTTAGGGTATCACTGGGGTACATCCTCATAGTGGGTTAGATATGTTCCAAGTGAGATAGTAACTTACAGCCTCTGCTGTGTTCCTGTTTAGGAAGTAGCAGGAAGCGCATTCACCCAGCTGTCTTGGAGACCTCACGGGGCTCCTGTGATGGATTAGTCCTATGTTCCACCTGTTGCTCTTTACCACTTGATACAGTTCCTCTAGCACCCTTTTATGCTTTTTGACCATAGACTCACTATACTTGTAGTGTAAGGATAAGGTTCAGTTCTCCCATATCCTATATTCAGGGATCACACCCTAGGATCACAAAAAAAAAGCTTGTGAGAGAGGTATGTACGGAATGGGGGATATGTATTTTCTATATCTCTTATAGTTGCCTCATCCTGCCCTCTGTTCCTGTCTTCCTTTTCCCCTGATTAGCATATTGTCATAACTGTGCAAAGATAAAAATTGATTCAGGAGGGACCTAATTTTAAGTCCTTCCCAAGGTTCCCAGGTTCCATGCTATTTGACTAATACAGGATTTTTTAGTACCAAGGTAGTGTGCTTATATTCAGTATTTCATAAACGTTGTATGTTTCCAAAGAAAAGATAAAACTGACCAAAATCCCCACCCAGTTTGCTTTGCATGATATATTATTTGGGAGCCAATAATAAATAGTCACTGTTGAGTCTTCCTCCTCCTTCTCCCCCTCCATAATTTCTTCTCCTCGTTTTTTCCCATCAGATTAAATACATCAGCAACTCTTGTAGCTAAAGTAGGTAGTCACTTATTAGCCACTCTCTCCTACATTTATCTTTTTCTAACATAGTGAAATAATTCTTTTAGTTAAGCTCTGGACTCAGCTAAATGGATATGGTATTGTTAGAATCATTAAATTTTTCTCCATTCTTAATTGAAATCTCTATCTATTTTATAAATGTATTTAATGAGCACTACATACACTTACATATTAAGACTTTGAGAGATTTATATTATACAAGTTGAATTTGATATAAGAAGCCATGGAGAACAGGCACAATTTCCTATATTAGGAAACATCAAAAAGTAATAGCAGAAGATCCTGGCAAACTTGATTTTACCTCCTAACTCAGAGCTGTAAGAAGCAGCCTAAATGGCAGGTAGCCACAACCACCTAAAAGATTGGAAAGATGGAGATTTTTATTCTGTGCTGGATGTCTTAAGTAGAACATTTGAATATTGGGTATTCTTTTTGAGGAAATCCTTAATATTCAGGAAACTGATGTGAAATACTATTTCATAAAAATGGAAACCCTAAGAAAAAGAGGGAAGAAATTATACACACACACACACACACACACACACACACACACAGGCACAGGCACCCACACACATGGAGGAAACCTATAAAACAAGCAGTCATTAGATTTCACACTAAACGTAAGAGAATAAACTTCCTTTGCAGCGATTACTATTTACTGGATTTGTTTAAAATCTAGTTTCATATTGCATGAAAGAGACAGACCTAAAACAACATGAAAATGTTAAAAGTAAAGAGAAGGATAAAAATAGAGTAGGTACTCACAGACTGAGAGCTGAGATAGCATTATTGTTATCATACATAGAATGAAATATCTACAATAGAGTCCTTTAATATTGTGATAGAGAGATAAAATACATCAATATTTATACATTAAATAAACTATGGAAAGCAAAAGTATTATTTTATGCTGAAAGAAACCAAATAATACTGAAAGATGTTGAAGTATCCCTTTTCTGTTAGGCAGGTGTGTTAGACCACAAATAAGACATGGGCCTTGAGAGATACAACAAATAAAGTTTACCTTATCTAGATGTGGAGCTCATGAAAATATGTAAAGATGTGCATTACTAAATAATTCCTATATTAAAATAAAGGGAAAAAAACTAATTACAAGCTACCTAAAAAACAACAGCATGAATATTAAATACCAAAATTAGTATGAAGTGATCAAAGTCCTAATATCAGGGAAATCTATAACTTCAAATGCCTTAATTATTTAAAAAAAGAAAAGAGTGTAGGGGCAATTAAAATAACTCAATATAGGCATAGAACTTGAAGTATATAAGAAAATAAATTTAAAAACCTGGGAGGGAATCGGGCAGATTTTCTCCTAGATTAATAAATGTCAAAGCAAACACACATGCAAAATTAGAAATGATGAAGGGTAATATCATTATAGTTATGGAAATATTGTAAATTACATATTATACAGCTCTTAAATACATTCTGTATTTTCAAAATGTATCTTAGAGAACACACATGTCATACCATGTCTAAGACAGAGTTGAAGTCAAGTCAATTCAGAAAGCATTCTTTAAAATATTCTATTTTTTATATTCAGATTCCACAGGGAATAATAAAGATTTTGAGAAGTCACTTCTCTTATTCTGAAAGTGAGACAATTTTATCTTGCATGATGTTTCTCATATTTATTCATAGAACTCTTGCTTAGTATAACCCTTATTAAATAAATCACTAAGGAGTAATATCCCATTGAACACACATTTGTAAACATGGCTGTGTCAAATTACTTCTTAATAAATTTGATAATCTTGTCGAAATATATGATTTTATAGGACTACAAAGACAGTAAGAAACCTAAACAGACTCTACTTGTGAAAGACTTTCTTAGTAAGTCAAAGAATATTCTCCAGAAATGGTAGCTATAATCAGTTCAGTAGTTTTAACAGAGATATTTTCAACTTCTAAGGAACAGAAAATTCCCATGCTGTGTAAAACTTCTTTCCAGAGCAAAAAATAAATTTAAACTTTTCCACACTTAGCATAAATGTAACCTCCTCCCTCTCCAAAAAGCAGAAAGAAAATAAGTCTTATCACACTTTGACTATAGAAGCAAAAATCCTAAATAAAATTAGAGAAAGTTATCCATTTCTTTTACCAGACATTCAACAGACTATGTCAAAAGGAGTTAATATGGGTGTTTGGTGTCTATGGCTGCTTCTGTGCTGAGGTGGTACCCTACAGTAGTTGTAACAGAGGTTCCCAGCCTATAAAACCAAAGGTATTTATTATATGGCTCTTTGTAGAAAAATGTCATCTATCACTGGTCTGTATCCTCACTGGCTCCAGAGGAAATCTCGTGTGAAAATACTCAGGAAGGTATTTGATAAAATTTGGCATCCACTGTTCACATTCTTTGTAAATAGTTTATAAAGTGATGCTAGTACAGTCTTAGGCTGACAGTTGGTTCCACCTTATCCTTAAAATTCCCTAGTTCCCTTTAAAGGCAGGGATAAGTCAGACTTGCTCACTGTCACTACTTTGACATCTTTACAGATGTATTTTCTCATCATTTATAAAACAAATCTGTTTCCTCATGATTCCCCCCATCTAGGTTCAGGTTTACATGTTCTCCCTGGAGAGTGTATATACACACAGCAGATTTGGGTCTCACCTTTTGCCTCCTTGATTTCATCTTGGGCTCTGCACCATCCTGGGGTCATGTTTTCACTTTATCTCCCTTCCTGCAGCTCAAGCTTTTGGTTAAATTCCCTTCCATGTTGCTAGTAGTAATATTTCAAATTTCTCTTCCAAGTAATAGGCCTTCAATTAACTATTTACAAAGACATGGAACCTATTGTGTCTTCACTATTTTTTTTAAATTTCTTTCATTTTAGGGGAATTTTAAAAAGAGAATTATTTAACTGGGCCCCCTCATACAATAACCTGGTTCTGATGGTGTGTGTATGGTGCTTCATTGAACTTGGTGCTCCCCGTCCATAACCAGCAGCAACCACTGGGGACAAAATGTGGCACTCAGATTGATTTCCTCCTTGAATTGCTATTGTGTAAATTTATTGAGCATAAATATATAAACATTAAAATTCAGTTTCTGAGAGAAGATTCACCTAAGACTTTACAGGAGGAAATATTACTTTAAATGTTACTGGAAATTATCTTCATGTTTCTTAGTCTAAGAAAGATTATTCTCATCTTTTCCTATTCTTTGTGATAAGATTTGGCTTTATACATTTTCATATGATTATTTCTGATTCTTTGATTTGTTACACAGGAGAGTATAGTTTTGTGAATTACCATGTTCCCTTTTATTTTAATTCAGAAAATCCACTGAAAAGAGTCCTATAGTTAACCATAATTTTACCAAAAAGCCTATAGCTCAGAAGTAAAGTCCACATGGTAAAAGTCTTCTATATTCAAATTTTAGCATCTTCTTTAATAATTAGTTAAATATAAATAGCATGATGGCCAGTTAACTACATGTGGCCTTTGAACCTTCTTTGTGTATCTCTTACTCAAAATTCATCTACATGTACTTTATATAGCCCTTCCCACTCTGGTAGCAATTCTTTACTAGCAGGTTCCAATATAAGCTTTGTGGCAAAGAAAAGAGAATTACATAATCTAAAGCAGAAATAATAGAAACTTTTGGTTTATGGAAGAATACAGTATGGAAATTAGTATATATGCAAAAAAAAAGTCACAATTGAGGTGTTGGAGATAATGTTTTCCTTGTCTGCAGGCATGCAAACTGGTATCTTATAACAAAGATTCATTAACATGTAAGCAAGTGGTTTATTTTTGGTGTCAGTAATGACAGTATACTTCTGTCTTGGCCCAGGAATCAAATGCTCAGAGATATTGACTTAATGAAGAACTTAAATATCAAACTTGAGTTACAGTGGGGAAAAAAGGGCATTTTAAAAATGTTCCCTTTTCTTTGCTAAGACTGTCTTTTACAAGGAAAGTGAGCTATTAAACTCTGTTCTGTTTTACAGGTTTAGAGAGTTTGGGAGTAAAAGTCATTTTAACTATTTATGCCAATTGGTGAAAGCATTTTATTCCACTAGTCTAACTTTTAGTTAGTCACTGAATATGAAGAAGATCTACCAAGGATGCTTATCGCCCCTTTCATTTCCAGGGTGCCTCTAGCTAACGTGGTGTTAGAGGTTGGTGCCTCCTTTTTAGCCCAGTTCCTTATGCAACCTTCAGAATTCTTGTGAAGACAATCATGTTTCTAACTGTAAAAACTGAGGATTTATGAATAACTGTATGATAGAACTCCCGAGCTCTATAGCAAACCAGTTACCAGGTAATCCATCCAGATAGTAATACGATCACTTAAGTACATACTATATACAGTTCAAGAAAATCATGGGGGGGATTTCTTTATATGTTAATTCCCAATTTCAAAAAATAAATCTATTGCCAATCTATGCCTAGAACAAATATAATTTTTTTAAAATTTGAATGCTTTGTTCCATAAGGCAGACTATATGTTCAGGTCCTTTTATGACAGATGGATGATATAACTTTTAGAAGAAGTTATATGTTGTTATATGTGGGCTTGTACTTTTGAATATTTATGATAATTGCTCATAAAACCATCAGTCAGCAATTTGAAGGTATGGAAGTAGGTAAATGTAACATGTATGGAAGATTCAGTGAGAATATAATTCTATGTTAAATCAAGGTTTGGAAATATTAGACTGCTAAATGCCATAGAATAATCATAAGAAAAGGTAATTGGAGAGTAGACCTGTTGTTCTAGACTGGGCCAACTTATTCGTTAGGCATTGTAGGCACAGTGCCTACCATACCCAGGGGTATTCAGGAATCCATGAAAATGTTTTGATTTTTTGTAAAATCAGAGGAAAAGGGAACATTTAAGTTGAAGATTATGTTTTAATACATAACTAATATATGTTCTCATACTGTCATAAAATGTAATTTAAAATATTCAATTTTATTTATTCATTCTTTCTTTCTTTCATTTTTTATGGAGGAAGACATTTGCAAAGGCAAAAATTCTTAAGTCCTGGAAAATAATGATATGTCCCTGGTAGAAGGGCAAAACACAGAAACAATTTTGAAAAAAAAAAAGTTACAAAGATGCCTTTTATGCACAACTCCTACTACTTCTCTTTTTTCTTTTCCCATGGCCTCTTACTTTTTAATGTTTCATGTTTAATCATTCTGGATCTGAAATTGGTATGCCATTCTTATTTACAAATTATTCATTAGATTGAATCATTATATAATATTAACCAAATGATCTCAATATTAATTCATCTACTGCATAGTCCAAAACAAAGATCAAATTAATTTTCATTTTTAGACCCGTGTTAATTCACTTAGGTATTGCATAAATTGTGGCAGTTGTACATCTAGGTGTAGATTTTTAGCAACTCTACATAATACATTCAAGAAAAATTGAAAATTTTTTAAAAATAGAAACTAAAAGATATTTTGTACTATTTTTCTTTCTATATCCTGTTACTTCTCCTGTATTTGCTAAATAGTTCATTCAGATATAATGAAAAAATCACAACCTGACATCAAAATGAAAACTTGATTATTTGTGGTTCAGATGCTTTTATTTTAATATATGAGCTATACATAGGCACTTAATTTCTGTAAATATTTCTCAGAGGTATTGTTTATTATTTTTTTCAGAAAAGTGTCTTCAATTTTACTTTATTTAAAAGACAGTAGTTCTTTCATCTAATTTTGAATAGTTAAGTATTTCTGTTACATTGAAATAGCTACCAGATTTCCATGGTGGATAAGGGGATTTTTATATGATCCCTGTAATTATAAAGAGATTTCCTTAGTGAGTGAAGTGCCTCATTTATGCACCTCAACTGAAGGAGAAAACCCCTACATCACAGTAAATCTTACATAAGTAGCAATAGTGAAAATATGAAAGATCAATGCATCTAGAAATCATAGCTAAGAAATATGAATACTGCTAAACCACACAAAATGGCACAAATCCAATTTAGAACAAAATTTAGCACCAAGTCCTGTTTTCCTATCTGAACACCTGTTCCACATAGTTAAATGGAAAAAACTAGGTTGAATTATTATTGTGGGATTGTGATGAGAATCTAGGATCTTGTAGTTCAGTAGTGGTTGGACCATGCAAGTAGATCTTTATCAGTTACTTGATACAACCCAACTTGTTTGAAATATTTCATTATTTTTATTTAAAAAATATTGCCCAAATTATATTGTTATATTGTATGCATGTGCAAATATGTATCTATGAATCATACAAGTATGTACAACTATAAAGTACCAATAAAAATATGGAAAAAAAGACATATAGAAGTATGCTTAAATAAATATGCACAAAATTATACATATTTTTAAAAAAATACTTTTTGTTGTTGTTATTGATGGTGGTGATGGGGATTGAAACCAGGGCCTCATGAATATGAGACAAGCACTTTACCAAGCTATAGCTTCAGCCCTTACAATAAATATTTTTTTAACGTAAAAAATATGTTTTTATATATACATATGATCATGCTCCCAGATTATTTGAATTTTCATCAATCCTTACAGTTTTGCATTGTTACCTGATTTCTTATCTGGTAACAGTCTTAGAGCTTTCTTATCAGTCTTAGAGCTTCATTTATTAGGGAAATGTGTCATGTATTTGAAGGGCCTCTAGTTTATAAAACAACAGGCAACAAAAAAAGCTTTTTTTTCCTTTGGTGTATGGAAAGTTTAGAAATTAAGTATATTTTTAAATCTTTGTGTTTTTGCCCACTTCTTCATCTCCAATGTATTTTAATTAATTTCAAGATATCGTCTCAATATCTTATCAATGAGAAATAGTTAAAATTTTACTCATGACAGACTTCTATATACTCTTTTCTTCTTCATTTTACTTAGTTATTTATTTGGTACCAGGGATTTAACCCAGGGGCACTTAATCACTGAGCCACATCTCCAGCCCCTTTGTATTTTATTGATAGACAGGGTCTCACTGAGTTGCTTAGGGCCTCAATAAATTACTGAGGCTGACTTTGAACTTGAAATCCTTCTGTCTCAGCCTCCTGAGCAGCTGGGATTACAGGTGTGCACCACTGCACTCAGCTTCATTTTATTTTTAATAACTTCTCTTCTCCAGTCTTTCTTTCACTGCACATACCTTCTATAGTTACTTCTCTCATTAGCACTCTCCTCTTAATGCTGTTTACACCTGAGCACCAGCATTCTGAGTGCTTGTATAATAGAAAAGATTTTGGCAGAGGAGGACATCATGTTTTACCTAAATCTCAAAGGCCTTCCCCTTCAAAAAATGACAGTGAAGTCATTTCAATTTAATTAACATTTATTGAGTATCTCCTATATAAAATATATATTCAATGGCAACATGAGAAAGGCACATTTTCATCCTCTGGGAATTCATAGCGTGATGTGGAAAGTGGATACACACATAAGCCCCATTTTAACTGGGATAATATTGTCATGAGTGCTAGAGGTTTCAGGGATATGTGATATCTTATGGGAGTTTACAAGTGAAGAATGACATTTTATGACTGAAGGAATAAAGGGAATTGCTGACCTAGGGCTCTAGAGCAGTGTTACTCAAAAGTGTCCCCTATGTTGTTTCAAAGTCTACTATGCAGAGACCACGAGCTGACTGAATGGAGTGCCTCATGGTTGTATTGATTTCCACTCTGTGCTAGCGTCTTATCTCTCCATGGTCTGGTGCTTCAAAGATCATCCATCTAGAGGACAGGACGCAATTCTTGCAATTTTGTAGAAATCACAGGCAGGAGTGGGATCCATTTCAAAATTGGTACATAGGGTGGTTCTTAGAGCCATTTCATGGGTGGGTGAAAATGAGTAAAGGGTTCCCTACAAACCAAGATATTTAAGCAAAGTCTTGAAAAATAGATGGTTTCAAACTGAGGTAGAGAAAAAGGGAAGAAGATGCTCTAAGGAGAAAGAGCTCAACTTGGGAACAGATCCTCTTGAGGAGTTCTGAAAGTCTGTGTCTCATGACCTGCACTAGCTTTGTTTTTCCAGGGAATGTCCAGGTGTAGTTGTGGAACATTGGCTAACATAATCTATTTAATGACAAGTGTTCATTCAAGGAGTCCAGTAAAAAAGAAGTAAGATTTATCAAAATGTAAATCCTCTAGAATCTCAAGAGGATTGCAAGTTTGAGCTCAGCCTGGGCATTTTAAGAAGACCCTGTAAAAAAAATAAAAAATAAATAAATAAGGACTAGAAATATAGCTCAGTAGTCAAGTACCCCTAGGTTAAAAGCTCAATACTATAAGGGGAAAAAAATGTGATCAGAGGATTATGTAAAGCATTTATATTTGTGTTGATCATGCCATGTAAACTTTTAAACCTTCTGCAAAGCAGTTATGTGTCATTCTCATTTTATTCACATGGGTATAGAATGAAGAGAATGGAATAAAGTCACACAACCAGGAGGAATGGGCTTGAGTTGAAAGATCATGTTCTCATGGGAAAAGTTAAAAGTAAATTAAGGACAGATTGGGGGGGGGAGGTTAGGTGGGGAGCTTAAATACTGTCATAAGTTAGAATTTCTGATTTTTAGGACTCATGAAAGGTTTCAGATATACAAATGGAATCATTAAAATACAGTCTCATGAACTAAATTGTAAATTGTCATTTAGTTTAGATTCTAAATATGGATCTTCTGGGAGAAAAACATGAAAACGTTTAATTCGGATTTTTTTCTGTAACCGATCCACTAAAACAACATTGAACCAGAATTCACCTCTTAATTGGATGGGAAGGAAGGGAGATGTGTTCATGTAAGAAAATCCCTCTGTCTGGGGATAGAGCTCAAAGGTAGAGCACTTGCCTCATGTGCAACAGGCCATCAAAGAAAAACAAAATGAAGATTCCTCCAATATTTGGACTTACTTGTGGTTAAGTGAAATATATAAAGATAGTGTCAACTAAATTCTGTGAAAGAGCACCAGATTTTTTTTCCTGTTATGAATCAGAAAAATACTTGTACACCTAACTCAGGGTTTGATTATAGGGATATTGCCACAAGCATAAGAAAGTGGAGAGTAAGAGCAAAGTTGTGAATAGCAGGAGAAATTACAAGAAATAACAAATATGAAAAAGAAATAATTTGTGCTTCCTTCAAAATTTTTGTAATATATTTTCTTTCCAGGCTTAAACTTATTTCCTTTGCCCAGGCCCGTCAGGATGTGGCAAAGTCAGAGAAACAATTAAGCATTTTAGAGAACTCAATAGAAAGAAAAATCTTGACTGTCTTGTCTTCCCTAGAAATCCTGAGAAGGGCCATAGAGTAGACTATGTCACAACAAGCAGAAAAGGCAAAAGAGGAAATCTGACCAAAGAACTAATATTCAAATCCATTGAACTTTACAGAATCATTGGAAGAAAGCAAGAAAAAAAGAAGAGGAGGGAGGAAGGAAATTCAAGTTTATTGTATCATTTCTTCACATTGTCTACATGTCTTTGTTTTTCAGTCGAGGTGAAAACTCCTTGGTTGTATTTAGTTACCTCTATATTTGGATTTATATTATTTATAGTGGAGTCATAATTTTTATGTTAATTGTATTTGTAAGTAGAATTTTTCTTACTGTCTCCTTTGTTATTTATACAAAGCTGGAGCTTAACTTACAGATCTGCTTTTCACAGTAAGGGACATCACTGTCCATTTGGTGGTGGCATAGTGCCTAGGATAAACCTATTCCTTTCCATAGGGACAGATCTAGCCTACTTAATTCCTTTCAGTGGTTGAAGATAGTACAAATTTCTAGTTTATCTTACTATAAATCCAGACTTTTTTTAAAGTGGACTTTTTAAGAATGATGGAGCGATAGAAAGTTTTAGAATGATTAAAGACCAAAGATAAGGCAACTACCTGTTTGTATTTTCATATATCTACCAATTACATATCTATGGAATTTCAAATCTGTCATTAGATCAATAATACTTATTTTGAGATAGGAAAGTTTAGACAGGTTAAGAGACTCACCTGGATTCCAAAGTAGTGATTTCTGTTTTGATCTTGTGTGACTGGGAAAATGTGTCACAATAAGGAGTTAAAAATGAGCCCCACACAGAATCCAGATTAAGAGACAGTATTCTGAGTTTGCATTTATGTATGCCAGGCTTGAGGTACTGAGATACTCAGATGGTAGACAGAAGATTGAAATTATGTGATGGAAATCTCCCTACAGGAGACAGAAATGTGAAAATTACCGGCTTAGACACAAGATTTGAAATTGTGTATTTCAGGAAAGTCCTGTATTCAACAAATATTTATTGAAATTTTAAATGCCCAAGGATGTAAACCCAAAGAGAGTTTCAAAGCTTAGTGTATTCTTGGAAGGGACAAGGAAATGAGGAAATAGGGGCCCATGGTTTTGAGAGCAAGGAGTTAAACTGCCCTTGTATCCATAGGCAGAGTGGAGAATGGGGATAGACAGATTTGCATGTCATTCAAAGATGTTCTCATTTTTTTTTTTTTTTTTGAGAGCCAGGGGGAAGCCACAGAAAAGAACTTCAACAACATGTCAAGATCAATTCCCTCAGACAGAGAGTTTAGAAAGTAAAGGGGTCTGTACAAAAAGTATGAACTAATTATGGCTTAGAATTTGCTTTTGACCATTGAAGGTTAAAACAGGCAATGCCTGAGAGAAAGCTGACCAGTGAGCAGAGGGTGGGCCATCAAAAGCTAGAAAATGGAAACATAGTATTCTTACTTTCACTTATTTAGAAGAGGTCATGAGAAACATTGGGTTTTATTTCTAGATTATTTATTCCTACCAGGACCCAAGATACTTTCCAAAAAGTAAGTCCGTGGTTAACAAATTTTGTGGGATGCTTTATTGGTATGTGTGTTGTTTAGAAGTATGCCTAAACTGCCTAATTTCCATTTGGAAATACAAGTCATGGAAGTTGAGGTATAAAATGTAGTCAACTGGAAATTGTATAGAAAATTAAATATTTTAATAAAATACATTATAAATTCAAACCATGGCATTGAAAATAATGTATTGGGATTGAAGGATGACATATGTGGAGCAATACAGACTTTGCCTAGAAAATTAGATTAAGGTTTGTAAAATTAAAACAATTAGGTATTTCATTCTGATGAGAAGTTATATGGCAGGGTAGTTAAAAGTACATTAGTAGGAATCAGCTAGATGTAGATTCAAATTATTTATCATTTAACTTAAGCCTACTGCTAAACTCAGTTTCAGTATGTGTAAAAGTAGTGCAAACATTTCCTACATCATAGGTCTGTCAGGAGGGATCAGAGAAACTGCTTATTAAAAACCCATATAGTGATTGGCACATCCAGTTTAATAAATGGTACTTTTATTATTTTGCTCAGAAGATATTTTTAGGTTCTGAATAAAATTTAAGATTAATTATGACAGAGAACATTGTAATACAAGTATATTAAAGAGTTAACCTCATCCATATTGAATCAGAGTGGTATATAATATGGCCATAGAAAGAGCAAAAATAGAGATACATACTGAGTCCAGAGAGAAAAAATTCTGTTATTCAAATTGTCAGGGCTTGGATTGACACCCAAGTGAAAGTTTTGAAAACTTCATCATTTAAGTCATTTCCAACTTGGTTCTTCCACACTCAAGAAATCCTGTGGTCAAATTCTTATCCTTTCCACTAGTTGCATGGTTCTTCCATGCACAGACCTGCTATTGACTTCCCAGTTTCCATGCACAAAGCTGCTATTCACTTCCAGGAAAATTAGTGACTCTGTGGAATTGGATAAGAATTTGGCCTACAGTGAGTGATTTGAATGAATGAATTTGGAATTGGCAAGAAAATACAAACATATGCCACATTTACTTGGTATATTCATGCTTCAAGAGAACTCAGGTAGCACGTAAATTCACTGTAAAAAGCCAGGGATTTTCAGCAAGAACGTATCACAAAGTCAGTCTAAATCTTATTCACTTATTTTTGTCATCTCAAAAGACAGGTGGGAATCTCTCTCTCTCTCTCTCTCTCTCTCTCTCTCTCTCTCTCTCTCTCTCTCTCTCTCGTATGTATATAATTTCACACACCTACACATATACACACATACACACAGAGGAATAGGAATGTACATGGCTGAAGAGTCTCTTCTGATAAAGTCCTTTGTGGTACATACTATTTACAGTGCTCTTGGCAGAAGGCAGAATTTACGTTAAGTCACGTTACAGGATAATGTGACTTATGTGGATTTATTACTTTTTTTAGATACTCTATTTTTAAGCCAGTTTTCATTGTCTGGATTGATGCTGAACTATTAGCAAATTACATGGTATTCTTTTCTTTCTGTGGGGAAAATACATGCAAGGTATATGGGGGCCAACTTTTGTGCTAGCATTGAGCTGGAGAGAATCTGAACCTTCTCCATTTCCAGTTGTAGACAAATTTCTTTTCTCAATATTATTGCTCATGCAATTTTCAGTATCATGGATATTGGGCCTTTAAAAAGGAAGAGATGTTACATTTTTGACAGCTTTTCCCTTCCACTGACTGAAACAATAAAAATAAACATGAAGCTGTCGGAATGGCCTCGGCATATAATGTCATTTGCATGTGATTTCCTTTGCTTCTCTAGATAATTGAATTTATTCAGGCAATTTATTTTTTAAATGTGTAGTCTCTGTGAATGGAAACATCTTAACTAAAGACAACCCTTTTATTTCCCCTTAATGAAATATATACATGTATGTGTATACCTCTGTTAGAACCAGGGGAGTAGATGGAAAATAATGGAAAAACCAAAAATGTACTGTATAAAAAAAATTAATTAAAGGAATGAAGTGTGACTCTTGTAACCAAATATTCTGTCTTTGTATTCACCCCCTGTCTATGTTCAAGGTCTCTAGGTGCTCAATAGGAGCTTTTTAATTATTTTTCCCTGTTTGATGTTGCTAAGTATAATGAATAGATAGCAAAGGACTTTTGTAAGAAGCCTGTGTGTGTGAATCATCTCAGAGCTGCTAAGCATAGCGATACCTGGTTGGTTCCCACCCTGAGACTTAGTCTTAATAAATTTCAGGCTTAAAGAAAATGACTATTTAAATTGATCTCCATTAGTCAAACAATGCGGCTTTATAACACAAAATAAATCCTATATTCTCTTTATTCTTTTGGTTTGGGGGAATATAAAGAGTACCTGCCTTCATTCTGGATTGGCATTTTTGTGGGTTATCGAGTACCAAGCCAGAGTCACTCTGAAATAACAGAAATATCTAGGGACATTCAAAAGATAGAAATTAATACAGAATTATACATAGGAACATATCTGTCTAAAATGCAAAAATATTTATTTTCTCTCTGTATACCATAGGATTTAGTATAACTTAAACTCAATTTAATTTTTATATGTACATCCCCACCTAAGCAATATGTCACTGGGGAAAAATACTATTAGATCCAATTTACACCTGTGATTACAACTTGGAGGACTTAGAACAAACGGTTTCTACAAAAACATTTTTTGCTATTGATAAATCACATTTGCTTCCTCTTCATTCTGACATCTATAAGGCAGGACAGGTACAGCACCAGGAACTCAGCATGTGGAGATCCCATTCATTAATTGTAAGTAAGGGAAAAATTGGTTTGGTTTCTTTCCCCCTTATTTTTACATTGCTATCTTTTTGTCTTACTATATAGCCTTACTTCGTGGAATAACTAAAATCTCTTATTCTGACATTTTTGTTCTAGAGTCTTCTCATGTCTTTTTAGGTTTTGCTTCTTCCTTAGGTGCTCATTATTATTTTTCTAAGTGTATTTATACTTATAAAACATCTTTCAAAATCTAATTATTAATAGTGATAAGCTTATAAAAATCTACATGATAAACCAACATTTTATAAGGAGAAGGTATTATCCACTTATAACAGCCATTTTTAGACATGTGAAGAGGACTTGCCCATTTGATCTCCCTGTAGACATGTTCTGAAGGATGATGACTTAAAATGGATTTAATAATTCATTGGAAAGAAATAGTTCTTAAGTTACCATTTTACAACCCTCATTTCTTCACCTGTATCTTCTATTTCCAGACACTTCTACATACAGATTTAAATATCTCAATATAAAGCCATCATTTCAATCTTCTGAATGTAAATATGTGATACTTCGTATTTATAGTACTGGGGTCAGAAATAAGAGCTAATGATCAACTTACAAACTAATTAAATTAAAAAGGATATATTAAAACTTTTTAGATATACTGACTCTATTTTAAAAATCCTCTTTGCTAATTATTATTTTTGGTCAACACCATAATCATTATTTCTACTTCCTAAGCAAGAACCTCATTTATCTTTGACTCCTTTCTCTTTATTTACAACTTATCTAATCCTATCATCTCTTCCTTCCAATTGTCTTTAGGATTTGATCTTTTAGTAATAATTTAAATTGGAAAAAAACCAAAATATCAAAGATCATGTGTATATTCCTCAGACACATAAGAACATTTAAATACAAACAAAAAGATCCCCATTCATACACGGTCATCTAATACATTACAAAGATCATATCTAGAACATCCAGCTATCTAAGGCGTCTATTAGCCTTTCCCCATATGGCATACTAATTCCCATCAATGTGCCTAAAGAAGTAATTGTCCCTGGGTTTTGGATGGGATGAATTAGAAGGGGAAGAGGATGCACTACAGAATGCAAACAAAAATAATTTGCATACGTACAGTTTAGAAAAGTTCATTGATGAGTGTAACCTGTTTCCCCAGTTAATAATCAAAATGACATATAGATTTGATGGTTCTTTTGAACTCTCACTGCTACAATCTAGTGGAATGCTTTGTATAGTCACATACATGCCATGGTAAGAGTTTCCTATTCAGTGGAGATTTTTACTTTCCCCTCTATCCAATTCATCCTACATACAACTGCTGGACTAATCTTTCTAATAAGGTACTTTAATAGAATCAACTCTCTACAGAATCAACAGTTTTCCATTGCCTGCTAGGTCAAATGTAAGCTCTCCTACTTGAAACTCATGACCCTTTGTGAAATGACCTTTGTATTTAGTTAGTTTTTTTTAAATTTATCATTCCCCATTTTGGGGAGCTAAGCCACTTCCTTCCCTATAGTATATGTTTATGTGTGTATATACTCAAATGTTTCCTGGGTGAGCCAGGTGCAGTAGTGCACACCAATAATCCCAGTGATTTGGGTAGGCTGAGGCAAGAGGATCACATGTTTGAAGCCAGCCTAAGAAATTTAGTGAGATCTGCCTCAAAAATTAATTAATTAATTAATCAATTAATAGAAGTAAAGATATAGCTGGTGCTAAAGCACCCCCAGATTCAATCCTTCAGTGCCAAAGCAGAACACTAAAATTTCCTGGGTAATGTCTTTGAGAATGCTTTGTATATTTTCTTCTCTATAATTTCTTCTAGGCATAGAATAAAGACTACTCTGCATAAATATTTAATAATTTTATAATTAAATCAATTTGTGTTTGTTGAACACTGATAAAAAGAACTGGGGTGTGTGGTTCATATTCCAAGATGTCTCCTTTCTTAATGGTATAGAAACAATATAAAATAAGGAATCCTAAAATGTGTGTGCTTAGTCGTATGTAAAGGAGATTTCCATCTTTCTTCGGTTTTCAGTGTTCTCCTATAAATTTTTGCATTTTTTGCTTCTAATTTTCCTCTCTTAAAATTAATACTCATTATAGTTGTTATGATTACTAATTGTTTCATATGTATTTCAATGCCTCTCAGATTTTGAACTCTTTGAGGACAGAATCAGCTTTGCTTTTTTACATCTTGGGCATCTCTTGCAGTACCTGATGTTACTGAGCACAGTAGCATAGCAGAATGATGACCAGCGTGAGTTTTAGTTTAATTCTTCAATTTAACATTTTCTGTGATTACTTTGGGTAAATTACTCTTAGAAACCTTAATTTCCTCACATGTTAAATAGGGATAACAGTCTTCATGGAATTCCTCTGAGAATATAAAAGATAAAGTCCATAAAACATTTAGAATAGTGCCATTAAGAACTGCAGAAGTGGTAGCTATATTTTTACTGATGTTTTAGTGAATTTAAACAGATTTTGTGCATTTGGTCAGGAAAATGTGTAGTTTAATGGTTTTTAAAAATCCTTTGAAACTAAGAGACTAAAATAAAATCTATATATAGAATTTCTCATTAAACTGTTATAGGTCATCTTTACAGAGATGTTTTACATAAAGAACATCTATATCTCTGTGATTGTGTATGCTATGGGATGGATCTCATATGCCTGCTAGGGCTGGTGATGTAGCAAGTTTCAATCCCTAGTACTAGAAAAAAAAAATGAATACCTTATACATCTACTAAAGTGGGCTCAGGAAATTCTGCTTTATAGTCCAATTAAGTCATTTATTTAGTTGGAAATTTTTTTAAATGTGTGGACTACATATTGCTTTATTATTACTTTTAGAGTATGCACTAAAGCTTTGACTTCTGTTTTCTCAAATCACTGCTAATGTCAACTCATGCTAAAAGATCTTTTCAAAGAAAAAGTGCTGCTTTTTCTGTGAACATAGTCGTGTAACTTAAAGCCTCGATTAGTATTGACAAATGCCCTTAGCATTTTTTAAATAGGAAGATGGAGTTACTCTGATGGCATGATAGAGGGGCCAGACGTTCCCCTGAAAGTTAGCCTGATCCATTGAGAAGACATGTTGCCCATAAGGGATTTTATTCACAGCACTGCTGAAACATAGAAGAGAGAAGCTAGACAGAATGGAGAATTAGTGCTTATCTGTCCTTCCTGTTCCCTTTATTGGTGCTTTGTAATTATAGTGTAAAGGAACTCAGGATTAATTTGCTAGAGAATCTAGTACTGCTAATATTCTCATGAAGAAAGAAAAATCTTGATGTGTGTATTGCACAAGAATAAAGAAAAATGGGAAAGAAATTTAGAAATGTCACAATATAAGTAATTAGTGTCATGTATTTATGAAACAATTCATTACTTTTGAGTGTCTTAAAATCTTGCCTTTTAAGTTTTATTTGGTAACAAGATGTAATTGAACAATGCTTTTCTTTGATTATTTCCATGAGTTACTACTTTGTAGAGAACCGGGGAGCTGTGAAATTTGAAAGTTGAGTATAGAACAGAGGTAAAAGCCACTGAACCTGTGTGATACATGGTGAGATGCTTTCTTTCTAAACAAAGTTTATACTTGGTTATCTTTATGGAGGGGGGATAGGAATAGAAAGACAGTAGAATGAATCAGATATAATTTCCTATTTTCATATATAAATAATCCACCAGTGAAACTCCACAGCATGTACAACCATAAGAATGGGATCCTACATAAATTAAGATATTATCCATGTATGTATTCTATGTAAAAATAGACTCTACTGTCATGTATATCTAAAAGGAAAAAATAAATAAACCAATTTTTAAAAGTCACATTAAAAATGTTTTAAATTCCATAAAAATGTTTCCCTTTGATGTAGTTTGATTTTATTTGAAATACTGTGAAACTACTTTTATATGTGTTTTCTTATTTTTAGTAGGAAGAATAGGAAAAGGGTTTGTCTCTTATTGACATTTTTTTCACCTTTCTGACAAAGTGCTTGACTTTTTTAAAAAATTTGCTCTTACATACTATATATTTTGTTTATATTTATAACCTAACATATTGGGTTATTCCTTGGAACACACAAATACTTCTATAGCTCTTGTCAAGTCCCAGTTACCACTTTATGAGTTTTGTAACTTGTAATACATATTTTAATTTATGTAATCCCCTAACTCAGATAATTCATTATATCTTGACCCATAATACTCTAAGAACCTAATGAGGCAGATGCTAGAATTATCACCATTTTGCAGATAAGAATCTAAGGCATAAAAGTATTCAAAAACATTTAATAGCTAGTGAATGGTGGAACCAGGATTTGAAACAGGAATTTGTCTTCAGATTCTCTGTATTTATCATTATGCTGTCTCATAAGTTAGTATTCGGACTCCCCCCTCCCATGCCATATAGGACATCTCTCATGCTAGACAGGTGCTCTACCACTGAGCTATATTTCCAGGTTTTTACTACATCAATGAAAGGAAAAATGGAGTGAATGAAATAATAGCTCCACCTTTAACTGTTTACTTTTTTTCATTTAGCGTTGAATTCCAGAGATCAATTTAATGTGTATATATGTGTGTGCACATGTATACATTCACATGTACAAGCACCTATGAGTTATCTTTTATTATCCCATTGTTGTGGATGAGGAAATGGGACTAGAGAGTTTATATAACTTGCCCAAGATTATATAGTTAATAGATAATAGCACCTGGATTTAAACCCAACAACAGCCCCAAGTCTACCTTGCTTAGCCACCACTTTATTCTGCTTTACTGCTGGCATATTTCACTGAATAGTGTAAAGGGATTAAAATCTATTCTATTTATTATTAAACATAGTCAATTTCCACTTAAAAGCAGTGCTGGCAAAGGGCTTGTTAACTTAACCAAATCTCAACTCTTTGTAAGCAACAATATTATTTGCTATGTATATAGAGAGAATTAAAAAGCCATTTCACATTGGGTGCGGTGACTAACCCCTGTAATCCCCAGCAGCCTGGGAGACTGAGGCAGGAGAATTTCGAGTTCAAACCCAGCCTCAGCAATGGTGAGGTGCTAAGCAACTCAGTGAGACCCTGTGTATATAGCTGGGGGTGTGGCTCAGTGGTAGAGTGCCCCTGAGTTCAATCCCTGGTACAAAAAAAATAAAAAAGAAAGTCATTTCATAACTTCCCTTATACTTAGCAACTAAGGTAACCAGTTTTGGCAAGGATTTCCTATTGAGGAATACTCTTAAGCCTCATTTCTTCCTTTGTACTGAGGAGCGGGGAGGGAGGGAGATGGAGAGGGAGTGAGAATAGTATTTAGTTGGCTAACAAGTGCAGCAGGAATGTTCTGGTGACTTCTCCGAGAAATGATAAGAATTATATATCATCAGTAGCTAGTTATGGAAAGTTTATTGTAAATGATAAGTGTTAAATGGAAATGTTTTGATGTGCAGTCTAATTTTTGTTTAGAAACATCTTATGGTTGACCTTTGAGCCCTCAGGGAAGAGATCATCAAATGTCTTAGAGTGTATTTGTTCCATGTTTAATCATAAGTAAGACAGCGCACAAATCATCGGCAGGAAGATAATGAGGCTGTCACAGCACAAAATGTTCTTTGTTTTTACAGGTTCTATTAGTTAATGTATTAGCAATTCTCTAAATGCCACTTTTGCTTATTAAGTGGTTTTGAGAGCACATGAAAACATACATTTTATTCTTGAATACAGCAATTCTGAGATTCTTACCAAATGTGATTCTGAAGGAGTATTTGGGGAAGAAAAATAGAAAGAAATGAGAGACTTCTGCTCATGTAGCCTGTACATGAAATTGAATATACTTTCGAAACTTTCATGTTTCTAGCATCTCATTGATAATCAGAAAATGTGCCCTTAAATTTGAGTTTCGTTTACTGGATTTAAGTTAGGTGGCAAATATGGTAATAATTTTAAAAACAGAGGAAACATTGTTTTTCCTTCATAGTATAAACCAGATAAAAGTACAATAAATTTAAACCACCTTTTTGCTTTATTTCTAAAACAAATCTATTTCAATCGTGCAATTTTGCCAAAAATTTCAGACTCTCCAATCTATGGATCTATGCAGTAAATAAGAAATCAACAGACACATGACTATTTAAAAAGAAAATCATTTGTCTCCAACATGTCTGGTTTCTTTTACTCTTGCCTTTCCTCCAGCCCCATTAGTTCTCTTCTCTGGAATATATTTTCTTTTTTCTCTCTCCTCATATCCTTTAAGTTCTATCAGTATAATGATATATTTCTCCCCCACTGCAGCTGCTAATCATCTCCCTTTTCACTCTCCCTCTTTCTCTCTCATTAACTCTCGAAGCTTTTTTTATAATAGTGGTTCTCAAACTTTAGTATACATCAGTCTCTCCCAGAAGGCTTGTTAAATCACATATGGTTGGGCTCCACCCTTTTAGTTTCTGATTTAGGAATTCTAGAGGGAGGGCTGACAAAAATGTGTAAAATATTACTGGGTATGCCAATGATATTAGTTCAAGCACTCATGTTTGAAAATCATATTTATACAAATCACCTGTCACTAAGCTAAACTCTCTTAGTTGTCCTTTATTGTTGTTAGAACCATGTGAATTCATCTTGAAAAGAATGCATTTTTAATTTTTATTTTTCTGATCAGTAATTAAATGTAAGCTTAATATAATATTTCATCTCAGTGCTTGGCACAGAAATGCAAACCAACAGACTTTTGCAGAATTTCCATCCTATTGAACAACAATCTTTAAAAGAATCTATATTTTTGGACTTTGAAAAAAATATCAAACACTTCTGTTTATGCTGTCCCAAAATACAGGGAAAATGTATGAAGTGTGAGCAGGAACCTATATTCGAAATATAGTGGAACCATTTTTATAACACAATAATTTTTAGTAAACTTGATGAATCCTGTCACTGTTTATAGAGTATTAGATCTGCCCCAAGAGCAGGTTATGTGTGCATTAAAGAAACCTTGTAAGATAACTTTAGTAGTCTTTAAAATTAGAGCTATGCAGGACATGAAATATAGAGCTCTCAGTAGATCCCAGAGCAAAAATAGATAACACTATCTATTGAAGCATTTTTGAATTCCCACTAATATTATGCATGTTGTGATGTTTGGATATTAAGGATCCAAAGAACTAATTTTCAAAGAATCTCATAATTCTTGAAATGTATACAAGTATTCCTTAAAAACTGTCATTGGGTACTTAAGTCTGTAGCTTGCAAGGAATCTAGAATAGGCCAGTGCTTCCAATCCTGGCATGTGACCATCACACTCTCCTAAGAAATTAAAATATATATATATATATATATATTGTTGGCCTCTTCCCCAGATAAATATATGAACAATTCATCTAAAATCTGAACTATTAGTGAACCTTGTAGTTGTTTAGGCACTAAGGGATTTTGCTATTATAAAAACTCTGCTAAGTTTTAGAGAAGTATTCTTGGTGGATTTTTTCAGTATAGAAGGATTACCAGTTGTGATAAGCTCTCTCTGGGTAGATGAATACAGAAATAGCCCAAACAAAACTGCTTCTGTCATTTTCCTTCTTTTTTTTTCTCTAGAAATACCAGACCTAAGTACACATTAGGCAGCTATTTTTCAGCAAAAAGCTAAGGAAAGACTTTAAATTGAATGGCTTTAAAATCAGCTATAATCACAAGTATAACAACACCCATCAAAGGTCTGTCTGTAAGTGCTAACTTTTGTTTTGTAGGTGTTCAGAACTGACCGTATCTTGTTCCCAGAATACTAAATTTGATCGTGTCAACCAAAGAAAAACTTTTTAGTGTTCTCTATTGAATTTTTTGTCAAGTGTTGGTTTTGTCTCAGTGTATCCTTCTTATATTGACATCCTGTTTTCAGGAAGATTAGTATTTGTAAGAACAACTGAAATATTTATCTCTTTGTAATTGCTTACCTTTGGAGCAGTAATATTTTAAGTTCCTGCTCTATATCCCTTTAGTTAACTTTATCATTGTCAAATGTCAATGGAAGCTATTGTTTGAGGGGTTTGGGGGTGGCAAATAACTGGGTATTTAGAATAATTGTAGATATTGATGAGTTTATAGTACTTTCTGGGCTGATATACATTTAGGTCACAGATTCTTAAGCTGGAATCCATGGTAAACAGCAATTGCTGTATGATGTCATGGTGTAGATTTACAGCTGGAATTCTGAAAATAGAAAAGTAATTAACTCTCTAAAATTCCATGTGACAATATGTGCAATAACATGAGTATATGTTTGTGTGTTCACATGTGCATGTGTATTTAAGAGAATGTTTATAGTATCATTAAGAGATCTCTGATCAAAAAGGAATAAAATGTGGTTTAGATTTCCATGGAGAAATGTTATCAAAAATTATCTTCAGCAAAAAAGTTTAAAAATATTTGAAATAACTACTTATACATATAAAATACTCACATATTCTGCTATTACTATACTAAATTTGGCATCTTCCAATTTGACAGAAGAGATTAAAAGTAGTGAAAATTTGTTTCAAGATAAATATTTGTAATAAGATATGTTTTTATCCATTTTTTATAGAAGTTAAGGAATAACAAACATTGTATCTTTCAGGATACTTTTCAATTGTGTTGCATCTTTTCATGGTGATTTTTTACAAGGATAGCCTGGGGTTAGATGAAGAATATGACCATGCAAAAACTTTGAATTGCAAAGCATTTTCTCTCTATCTGTAGTTCATTTTATGCTATTTATACATAATACCAAAATCAATGAACTTGCATTAATGAGAATCAAATTATGATAGTTCACATCTTCTGTCCTAGCATTTTTCTAAGTTCAAAACTTAATTTTGTTAGAAAGAAGATACCCAGGGCTGGGGCTATAGCACAGTGGTGGAGTGCTTGCCTAGCACATGTGAGATGCTGGGTTTGATCCTCAGCACCACATAAAAATAAAATAAAATAAAGGTATTAATAAAAGTATCTTACTACAACTAAAAAAATATTTAAAAAGAGAGACTCACAGATTTCATACCAATAGTTTATAAAACATAAATTATCTAGTAACATTACTCTGAATAGCCATTTAGAAAAAAATTCTTTGTGTTGGCTTTAAATGTCCAGGTTCATATTTTTGAATGTGATATAAGTGAGTGGATATTTGAATGTACAGAGCTTTAGGAAACTGGAAGACAGTTGGTTTAACTAATTTGAAGGCATTTATGCTATTTGTTTTCTTTAGGCATATTGGAATGGAAAACTCTCATTTTCATACTTCATTATAAGAAGACAGCATATTTGTTCACTTGTAACATTAATAAAATAGAGTTCATAGTTTTTTTTTTTTTTCAGTGCTGGGTATTGAACCCAGGGCCTCTCATATGGTAGCCAAGTGCTTTATGATTCAACTACCTCCCTATCTCTTTTAATATATATTTTTTTAATTTTAGAGGTAGGATTTCACTAAATTGCCTATGCGGGCCTCAAACTTGTGATTCTTCTGCCTCAACATCCAAAGTAGCTGGAATTAGATAGCTGAGCTGCTTCACCTCGTTGGTTTTGTTCGTTTGTTTGGTTTTGGTTTTTAACAAGAGGCACAGTAAGTAGCACTAAGGTTAAGAAGGACTCCAGAGCCCAGTAGATTGGATTTGATTTTCTAGCCTGTGATTTATCATTCATGTGACCTCAGGTATTTTTCAATCTGTGCATTTCAGGTTCTCTAGCTATGAAATGGAAATCATAGTTACACTTGACATGAAATTAATTAAATTTATGTACATAAGGCACTTTGAGCCATGTCTAACACAAAGTATTCAATAAATATTACCTATTATTTTATCACTTTTATTCTGATAGATTATTAAATGTCATTATTTTACTACTCTTTAACACTTCAGTTTATTTCAGTTTATAGGACCAAAAAGTTATATAACTAATCAGAACAAATAAAAAAATTAAAATGAGACCTAAAGGTTTTGCCTGGCAAACAAACAAGACAAGCCAACACAATAATGTGTTTTTTGTGGATAAAAACCACAAAAGGAATGAAATTTCCTTTGAATAATAAAGGAAACATGTATACCTTTATTTCAAATGATGAAGGAAATGTGTATATATCTTTATTCATCTGAATATCCAAATAAAAATTTAAATATTAAAATTGACACAATGTTTTTCTCAAGTTCATAGCAAAATGCTATTTTTGATAGGAATTGAAAAGGTATTTCAATGAGGATAGATGTTTTGGCATTCCCTTTTTTTTTTTCTCTTGGTTACAAAGGTGATAAGATTAAGTAAGCTTGTTGAAGAATAACAAAGGAAGATTACCAACTTCATTCTAAAAGTTTAGAACCTTTTTTATCATTGAACTTTAGAAGGCATACATCACTGTGAGCTCATCTGCAAAACCCTGAAGCTATTACTTAGAATCTATGAGACATGATGAAATGCATACGGCAGGGCTGGGCAACATATCCCTGAGTTAGTTGACTCTGGATTTTACTTGTTGGCAGAGTCCAGAGAAAAATGTAGTCATTACTTCATGTATGGCACAGGCAATCCCAGGGAAGAAACTGAAGATGCTTAGGACTTCTTTGCTTGGAGACTGTGCCAGCACTCCTTATCAAGTTATTCACCATGCAAATGAACAGTGAAGTCCCACACTGAAGCAGCTGTTAACTACAGCAAACTGTTAAAAAGGATCAACAGTGCCAGAGGCTAAAATCTAATCAGACAGGTGAAATAGTGATAAGATAAATATTCCTGCCTGTAATAGCAATGATGTTTAATTAATTTATTTATTGTAATTCTACCAGAGCAACTGAATTTAGAAGTCTTGTGAAATATGTTAAACTCTCTAAAGATATTTTCTTCCAGTTTGAAAGGTGTGGAAAATGAGAGACCTGAAAAATGGGATATTTTATTTGAAAGTATTTTTGTGATATTTTGGTATATTTGACTGCATGCAGATATGAGTGCCATTCCCTCTAGTGATGATATACTATAGAAAGATGCATGCAATTTCCAGTTATGGCAAATGAAGGTTAGCTACCAATTCTTGCTTCTATAGTTTGTCTTCATTTAATGTGAAAATAAAGTACAAATAAAAATGTTCAAAATGAAGGCAGCATTGGAGTATTTCTGCTTTGGTACCCAGAAATAAATGAGAAGAAAAATATTACATGGAAAAATAACATGTAATATACACAAAACTGTGCTGATGTGTTATAGACCATCCATAAAAGCATGCCTATTTACTGAAAGAATTTGTGACTGCTCTTTTCTGGAGAGAAGTGTGTGTGGGGTGTGTGCATGTGCACACATGCACAGGCTTAATGTGTTTGCTCATGTTTATGTGTGGGTTTTAAATACACAATTCTGAAAGTGTATCTTCACCTGCAGAGGATTATAATTATTACATTATGCATATTGTTTTCTAAACCCAAGTACATTAGAAACTAAACTATGTATGTATAGTTCAGTCAAAGTGTAGTACATCAGAAGCATTTTCCTTAATGTTTGTAAGAAATGGAAATCATTTGGGATTTAGAATAACAATTTGGAAGATTGTATAAACACATTTTTTTATTTTGCTTTCTACAGATCATAGCCCCATCCAACAAACTGATGTTTTACCATAGCTATTGTCCTTATATTCGTTCATATCCATTAGTGCACAATCATATTACCATATTGTTTGCATTGACATCTCTATTTTTAATCTACTTTAAAAAAATTGCATGACAGGTTTTTTAGTTAAGTATTTTTAGTGTATTTTTAAGCTAGTCAAAAATATTAGCATTAAAAACATTAACCTTAAAAACATTAGATATCAATCAATGTGATTTGTCACTTTTCTGGAGTCAACAGAACCTATTAATATGACTTAAATAGGTAGAGAAGGAATATGTGAACAGGTGTAATCTGTTATTCTGAATATTAAATATGTTCACACTCAAATATATTTTAATGGAAACTTTTAACACTGTAGATATAAGAAAAAACTTAGGGTGACAATAAAAGTTTTTGGGACTTAGTTTTATTTTTAAGACACTCTGCCTTATAGGAAGTTAAAGGATTGTGAAATTAATGGACTATATTATGAAAACCTTTAAGTAAAAAATTGTTTTTTATCCATTTCAATTTCACTCCTTAAAAGTGCCTGAAAAATCAATTTAGTGTATTAGATACAAAATATTCCCTAAATAGTATACATGTTGCAAAGTTCTGGTAGAATTCATGGGGGGAAATGATGACAACAGAATAATACAAAAATATTATTTAATATTTAGAATTATAGAATAAATTATTTTAATACAAATATACATAAAAATAAAGAAGCAAAAATTGCAGGAAACTATTTTATAGGGCCAAGGAGGCTCAAAATACAAAATAGCAAAGAGTATTTGGAATCAACGTGTGTTTTGGATAACAAATGAGATTAGAAAGACCCTAAGCATAAGCAAAAATGAACTTTCAATATTCTTGTCTGATATCTAAATCACCTGTGTTTTCTTAAAAGCCTGTGAATGTGGTGGAGGACTAGGGGAGGAGCCCATTTTAATTAAGAGTGCTATCAAGAAGAGGCAGCTACTTAAAATGAAAATAATATACATATACTGCTATTTGCTTAAATATAACAATGTCATGAAGAACCTTAATCCGGAGGACCAATACATTTAATGTTCGTGGATAAATCTTAAGACTTTCAAGCAAAAGAAGAAAAATAAGAAAATCTCATCAATATAGGTTTTGTATAAGACTATACTGTCATTTATTTACTTTTAGGCTTTATTATTTCAGTTTAAGGGAGAAAAGCCTTATATTTTGATTTTTCCTAAGAGTTGGTCATTGACTCACTCTAGTGCTGTGAAGTTACCTTACTTTTCTGAAATGTCTTTGTTCTTTTGCTCTTGCAAAAAGTGACATGCCACTTTAATGTGTCAACTCAATGAGCCACATGACCAATTTTAAAAGCATTTACTGAATTTTAAACAAACAACAAAAAAAAATCTTTTTTCTTTTGCTTTGTCTTTCAGGAAGTTGATGGCAATAAAGTTATGTCTTCATTCGCTCCACACAACTCATCTACCTCACCTCAGAAGGCAGAAGAAGGTGGGCGACAGAGTGGCGAATCCTTGTCTAGCGCAGCCCTGGGGACTCCTGAGCGGCGCAAGGGCAGCTTGGCTGACGTTGTTGACACCTTGAAGCAGAGGAAAATGGAGGAGCTCATCAAAAATGAACCAGAAGGTAAAGGCTGGAAAAGGAAATTGAGTCATTTCTGCTGTGTGGTTTCAGTACCTTGATTTTAACTCCTAGGTGTTTTTTTTTTTTTTTCCTTTATGCTCATAAAGTTAAATTGGACAAAACAAACCAAATGCAATGAAGATGAACAGTATTCTTTCTCAGAAACACTTAGATGTACATCTCTTGATTTTTAAAATCATACTTTTATGTTCTGATGTCTTCCTTATTTTCCACACACAAGTGAGTTGTGGTTGAGTGAAACTTAGATTTAAGAATGGAATTTGGCAGCCGAGCCCACAAAAGTCACAGACCTGTCAAATATCTCAGTCTTGTTTGTTTATGTCCAGTAATTTCTTTGCATCAAGGACCATTTTATAATTTAATTACATTTTTAAAACTTAATATATCTTAGGTCTATTTCTTCGATAGTCCAAAATTCATATGGTTAGGCCTACTGTGTATTTAAAAATTAGTGATTCTCTTAAACTCCTAGATGTGCTCCCCATTTTGTTGAACTTCTAGAGTTATTCTTTTAAGATTTCATCTCTGACTCTCTTTAACATTTTTTGACAGCAGCCTGAAAGTGATATGCACAGGGACTTATTTTAACAGTAAGGCAAATACACCAGTACAAGCTCATGCACAATGGATGTGAGCTTTATGTTGCTGATGCTTACAAACACCTACTTACACCTGTGTACGCCCCAACCATTAATACCACACCACAAGCAAGAACATGTCTCCTGTTTCAATCAAACCAACTAGTAATGGCATGCAAAGACATATTATAAACCAAAAATATACTGCATGTACGCTATGTAATACTGAGTTGTTGTACTCATTTCTAGTCTGTTAGACACTGACAAATACTAAATCTCTCTGACACAAAATGTTTGTTAACTAATTTAATTGGGAATTATGTGATAAATATTCCTGGATCCCTATCAGATATAGAGCTGGGCCATGGATTATGTTTTTTATTTATGCAGTTCTCATGATCTTAGAATTGGAAAGAATTCTAGAAATGATTGGGTCACCCAAGAACTTTTGGTATTTTTATATCTTACATCCCTTTCTATTCTCACAGAGATAAAAATGAAGCTTTATGGAGGACCCAGACAACTTTTTAAAAAATATACTGTGTGTGTTTTCCTGATATTAAAAAATATGATCTTATTATACAAATTATTTTAAAAACAAAAAATATTTAATGGAGAAAATAAAATTTACTTAAAATTGCAGATTTTTTTATATGAAACCTGTAATACATTTATTTTTGTATATTCTGTTTATTAACAGGAGGAACTTCCTCCTTTCAAATTATTTTGCATCTTCAGTTGCACTTAACATTTTAGTGTGTTTTCTCTTATCATTAAATGTGATATGAAAAAAAATAGCTGCCAAATATTCAAAGGTATTCACTATTATAATTCATGTATTTTTAAATTAATAGATCTTTATTTTCATAGAGCAGTTTCATATTTACAGAAAAATTAAGCAGATAATAAGAGAATTCCCATGTGTTTCCTCCATATACAATTTCCTCTTATTAATATTTTACATTAGTATAACTACATTTATTGTAATTAATGAACCAATCTTATTAGATTATTATTTACCAAAGTCCATAGTTTATTCAGATTTCCTTTGCTTTCAACAAGGGTGTTTTTTGTTTGTTTGTTTGTTTTTTCTATTTGGGGATCCCATGAAAGTTTAAAAATAAAAACACATTATATTTAGTTGTCATTTCTCCTAGGGTCGTTTTGACTATGACTGTTTGTTAGACTGTTCTTGTTTTCTTTATTTTAAATTATTTTTATGTGGAATTTGGTTTTTAACACATCAAAACAAAAATTATCCATACTAATGGGGTACCCTGAGATGTTTCAATGTATGCATTCATTTTTGTGATCAAATTGAACATACCTGTCTTCTCAAACATTCATGACTTCTTTATGGTAAAAATATAAAGAACTTTTTCTTCTAGCATTTTGAGATGTACAGTAGTTATACTGTTTTTGTTTTTGATGACCTTGAAAGTTTTTAGATTCATGTATATGGCAGGATGTGCATTGATTGGAATTTGTCAGATGTTTTAATCTTAATTAGACTGGGGCTTGCAGTTTGGGGAGCATGACCACTGAGTAAAGTACATTTTTTGTCACATCATATCAATTATATACTTTCTATGCAATTACCCATGTCGATGTTGATCTTAAGGATCTAGCTAAAGTAGTGTTTGTCAGGTTTCTCTGCTTTAAGTTGCTGCCTGCCCTCTTTCCACACCACATTCTTTGAAAGGAGAGAATTCTGCATATCCACAACTAAGGAGGAGGGTGTTATGTGCATTCCCCTTGTTTAGGGTGGTGTATCTACATCATTGCATCAGAATTATTTTTCATTTATTTCTTCTCCCTCATTTAGCCATTTATTTATACTACTGTAGACTCAAGGAAATTTATTTTATACTTTGTATGTCACTTAGACATGACACTAGTATTGTGATTGTGTTTAATTGTTTTAGTTTCTCTCTGCCTTATTTTGTGGTGCTGTAGGCTCATTTTATACCTTTCGCATACTCCTGTTCTACAATCAGATATTTTTCCAAGAAGCCCTGGTTCCTTTTATTGGAGAAAGGATCTGGATTCTAGGTGTGCTCATTGCTTCTGAGATGCTATTTCTATTTTAATGAGCATTTTCATTGCTGTGACTAAACAGATGACCAGAACAACTGTAGTGGAAGAAAAAGTTATTTAAGGGCTCACAGTTCAGAGGTCTCAATCCATAAACAGTGGACTCCACTCCTCAGTGTTCCAGATGAGACAGGAACAACCTGGCAGAAGAATTTAGGAGAGGAAAGCAGCTCACATGGTGGTGATCAGGACGCAGAGACTCCACTCTCCAGATACAAAGTATATACTCCATAGCCGTACCTCCATGAACCACTTTCTCCAGCCACACCCCATCTGCCTCTAGCAACCACTCAGTTAATCCCATGAAGAATTTATTCACTAGTTAGGTTAGGGCTATATAACTCAATCATTTCTCCTCCAGACCTCCTTGCATTGTCTTACATGTGAGCTTTTGGGGGACACCACATCTAAACCATAACAATTTCTTTTAGGGCCTCTCAGCTGGTATAACAAATAAATTTATATGTATATATTAATCTACATACATATCTATAAATATTACTATGTTTAACAATACCTCTCTGGAGCTACACATGAATTCTTACTAGTGTCTCCAATATTAATCCCTGTTTATCCCCTGGGATTATTTTAGCATAATCTCTTCTTGATCTGTACACTCCCATCCATCTGACTCCCACCATCCACTTACTTAATTGTTTAATGACATTATGTACATATAACAATACCAAAATTATTAACTGGTACCATGATAAGAAATATCTTGATCAACTATAGTATAGTTCTTGTATGGAATTCCTCCTTTTTTTCCTCTTAGAGATTCCATTCTTTACTCAAGTTACTTTGTAACTTACTTTCCCTCCACCCCATTCAGTAAGGTCATTTCATACATTTGTAATACAATTAAATTCTTTCTATTTTCTTTCTTGATATTCCTCAAACTTCTAAATGCTTTTTTTAAAATTTGCTTTTATATTAAGGTTCAACCTTTGCATTCTGCATTTCTAAGTGTCTTGATAAATGGATATAATCACTTAGTCCCCATTACACTACCATGGAGACAGTTTTCATCATCCTAAATATCCCCTGTGCTTTACCTGATCATCCCTCCCTCCTTTTCCAGAATACCAGATAAATGGTTATCTTTTTCCTATTCCTACAGTTTCAACTTCACTAGTATATCTTATAATTAGAAGCATACAGCATGTAGCCTTTTCAGACAAGCTCTTTACTTATTAATATATATTACTTCCATGTCTTTTCATGGCTTGATAGCTCATCTCTTTTTATCAGTGAATAATAGTCATTGTGTGAATGTACCACAGTTTGTTTATCCATTTGCATATCAAAGGACATCTTGGTTACTTCCAGTTTTGGCTTATTTGGAATAAAGCTTCTATCAATATTCATGTGCAGATTTTTGTGTGGACATAAGTTTTCAGCTCAATTGAGTAAATACCTGGGAAAATGATTGCTGCAATATATGGCAGCAAAATGTTTGGCTTTTTAATAAACTGCTAAACTGTTTTAAATGTGGCTATATGATTTTACATTCCTGTGATAAATGTAAGTTCCTGTTGCTCCACATCTTCTTCAGCATTTGATATTGTTAGTTTTTTGGATTTTATTAATTCAAATAGGTTTGTAATAGTATCTTATTGTTTTAATTCTCAATTCTGTAATGACAAGCAATGTTCAACATCTTTTCATATGCTTGTTTGATGTATGTGTATTTTCTCTGGTGATGTGTTGGTTTAACTGTTTTGTGCATTTGTTAATCCAGTCACTTTCATAAAATTTAGTTTTAAGACATCTTTATATATTTGGGATATAAGTCATTTATCAGATATATATTCTGAAAATTTTTCTCTCCAAGTCTGTGGCTTGTGATTTCATTCTTTGAATGTTTTCTTTTTTAGAATGAAAGTCTCAGTTTTAATAAAGTCCAATTACTGACTTTTTTGCATAGCTAATATTTTTGATAGATACACACTTATTATCTTAAGCAAAGTCATTTAGATTTTCTCCTATGTTAACATCTAGAGTTTTATAATTTTGCATTTTACAATTTAGGTCTAAGATTATTGTCAATTTTTTTAAGTTATAAATTTTGTGTCTGGATTAATTGTTTGTTTATAGATTTCCATCTGTTTCAGCACCATTTGTTGAAAAAACCTCCCTTTTTCTATTTAATTGCCTTTGTTCCCTTGTCAGGATAGTTGACTATTTATTTCTGCCCCCTATATCTGTTCTCTTGACATTGGTTTGTACTTTGGCCAATACCAGGCTACCTTCATTACTGTAGGTTGATAATAATTCTTGAAGTTGGGTAGTTCAGTCCTCTGACTTTCTTTCTTTCTGACAGTATTGTTTGGATCATCTTGGATCTTTTACCTTTCCTATAAAATTTAGGATCAGTTTGCATATATACACCAAATAACTTGGATTAGACTGAGAATATGTTTTATCTACAGATAACATTGGGAAAAATTAGCATCTTGAAAATACTGAGTCTTCATCTCCATGAATACAAGACGTGTCCCATTTATTAAGATCTTTAATTTCTTTGGAGTGTCAGAGTTGTCTCCATTTGGTTTTAAACTTATTTTGTTATATTTATATCCTGGTATATTTTTTTTGATACAAACCTGCACGTTGATGTAAATAAAAATCAGATCGTGTTTTTAATTTTGAATTTCAATTACTTTGTGCTGGTGTATATGATACAATTGACTTTCATATACAAATTGGTATTCTGTGTTCTTTCAATAATCACTGTTAGCTCTAGAAGTTTTTATCAATTTCCTTGCAATTTTCTGCATAGACTATCATGTTATCTGCAAACAGAAAGTTTGATTTCTTTTTTCTTAAGCTGTGTAGCTTTTATTTCTTCTTCTTGTCTTTGGACAAAGCTAAAACTTCCAGGACCATGTTGACTGAGCATGGTGAGAGGGGACTTCCTTGCCTTATTCTTGATATAAAGGAAAAACATTTGGTTCTAACCATTAACAATGATGTTAGCTCTAAGTTTCTTGCAGAAGATCATTATCTAGTTAAGGAGGTTTCTCCTGTTCCTAGTTTGCTAAGAGGTGTTTTTTCATGAATGTTTTAGAATCATCTTTTGTTTTTTGGTTATGTGTAGATATGATGTGGGATTATTCTCCTTTATACTATTGAGACTATGCCATTTTCAAATGTTGAACCAGTCTCTAAACTTGGAAAAAAATCCCACTGAGTCACAGTTTGTAGTTCATTTTAGTGGTTAAATTTCACATGCTTGTAATTTGTTGAGGATGTTTGCACCTGTGTTCATAACATATATTGATCTATTGTTTTCCTTGTATATAATGTCATTTTCTAATTTTGGCCAGGAAAACAAGTCTGGTTTCATAAAATAAGTTAGGAAGTGCTTTCCTCATATATACATTTTTGATTATTGTTTCAGATGTGTTTAGGATGCAGGGTTAAAGGTTAGTGAGAACCAACTTGTGGTGGTGTAGATTATATTACAAAGGAAATTTGGGGAGTTTATTGTTAGATGATGTTCTCTGTAGAAATTTGATAGATGACCTTGGTATTCCCCCACCTCCCAGCATATTCTGTTGGCTTACAAGTGAATGCATAAACTCTTTATTTGGAAGTATACTATAGGCCTAAATCGAGTAGATATATCTCAACAGGAAAGAGGGCAGGAGACAGTACCCAACCCTGATTTACTTAGGGGGAGACACTAGGAAGTATGGAAAATTAAAACAAAATTAGAGTAACCATTACTCAGTCTAAGGATGGAGCATCTTCAGCAGGAAGGATTGACACAAAGAAACATCGCCATTTAATATGAACGTTAGACTATTGTTTATTTTGTATTTCCCCGATTTGTGTGTTTTTGTGTATTTTCCCCTCTAAAAATATTTTAAAAGCTTGGCTAACCAGTGAACTGTTATTAAATAATATAAAGATATAGCACAAATACAGAAGTAGAATTTTAAAGAGGACAGACATAATTTTAAAAGGCAAGCATCTAAAATCTGAGTTACAGAAAGATAATTTCTGTGTGAATATAGAACCATGAAGATTCACTTATGTTTGCATATTCAAGATTCCTAGACATGTATTTTGAATACATAGAACTGTAAATGAACTTGCTCTTAGTGATAATTTGCCATGGGAAAAATGTTTATTACTGAAACAGTTTAGAAATATGTCAAAGAGTTATAGTTATTTGAGTAGAATGATTATATTAGTCATAAAGAAAAAATTCAGTAAGATAATTACAATATAAGAAGTTTCATAATCCAAAATAATAGAATGTTGAAGAAGTTTTGTTGTTGTTGTTGTTGTTGTTTTAATTGAAGGGAAAAATGCAGAGGGAATTATGTTTCAGGAGTTATGTAAAAATCTCACAACAATTGGAAAAATACATTATCTTTAAAGACTTCATCAATCAAAGAGGAAGATTGGACTTGAGAATTGTCACTAAAACCTCATGTCATCCAAGCAATAGAAGAGAGGCATTCTGTATAGCACACACAAAAAAGGGATCTATATCATCAAAAAGAATAAAACAGGGCTGGGGTTGTGGCTCAGTGTTAGAGCACTCGCTTAGCACTTTCAAGGCCCTGGATTCGATCCTCAGCACCACATAAAAATAAATAAAATAAAGTTATTGTGTCCAACTACAACTAAAAAATAAAAATTAAAATTTAAAAAAATAAAACACTTAGAAGTACATTTAACAAGTGAACTGAAAAGTTTTTACTCTGAAAACTAGCAAACATTGTTACAGCTCTTTGAAGAGAACAGCAATATGGATATGAGGGGAACAGAGGCAGAATGAAGGAAACTAAATGTTAAGCTCACAAATATATGCCACAGACAAATCTTTTCTTCCCTCAAGCAATTTTTTCCATTGTTTTTCAAAGGCCATTAAAATGAACAGCAGGTTGTGATGAAAATTTCATTAAGCCCCAGCTAAATGATTATGAGGGTGCCATATTCTTGCCTTTGCTTCCTCTTGTTGAGGGGAAAGCAGATTTCAGTAGAAAGACCACATTGTTTTCAACTTACCCCTGCCAGTAGCAAACAGCAATTCAGAAGTTAGAAGAGAATAGTGTGTTGCCCAAAAGGAGTCCACTATGAGATGGTTAGAAAGAAAACTCAGATTTGCATATGGGTTAATGAAAAGTCTGTACTGTATTCTAGCTAGCCTATTTTTTCAAGCAATTTATTAAAATATTTTAAGAGTTACATTAGAAGAAAAACATAATAGTATATGTTTGTTGGTGTTTTTTTGCTCTATCATACTTTTTTGCCTCTCATCACCCAAAAAAGTCTGGTGCTAAAGATTCTTATTGTTCAATGTCACCTTAACTGATATGGTGTATCACAGTTCACAGTAAATTTGTGGTTTCAAATATCTGGCCTATATATTTTAGTTCCATTATATTGATAATATCTGGGCTCTATCAGTTAGCATTATTAGACTTCGAAGTTCTAGAGTCACAATGAAGTTTAATATCACAGTATGTTAACACATCATTTCTGTATCAAGACACTATGTGAATATGATTCATTCAGGGGGAAAATATATATATATATAAAAAAATAGAAAATATGATATGTATAACAATATATAAGTTGGTAACACATATTAAGTATATATCATGTGTTAACTATAGTGTTAAGCAATTTATATGAAATATTTAATCTTTATGTATATCTTGATAACAGAGCTGCCATGCATAGCCCGAATTCCTATCTTAGGAAGTACTATTAATGTTACTTAAATATTGTAATTTCTATTATTTCCATTTTCAGATGAGAAACTGATGGTTAAATATGTCACACTGAATTCACTGTCAGTCTAGATAGAGTCTATGACTTAACCACCGTTCACACTGTTTCCTCCAGTTAGGAAACTTTTTTTTTTAGGTATAGATGGAGACAATACATTTATTTTATTTATTTATTTATTTTTTTTTTTATGTGGTGCTGAGGATCGATCCCAGTGCTTCACACATTCGTGGTAAGCACTCTACCCCTGAGCCACAACTCCAGCCTGTCCAGTTAGGAATTTTGTCACACATTTGTTTAATGTTTCCCATGCCTTTGAAATATTGAATACTAAAGTGGTATTTAATAATTTTCTACTAAAGTAAGTTCTTCATTCCTCCACAGTGATCAAATTTCCAGAAAGGTTTTAATAGAAGATCATTTCAGTTTCAACTACTCAAAAAAAATGTCTCAAAGTTATTTCTTAATAAAAACTTGTTGTAAGAAAAAAATGTCTAGGAGCAAAATTATCATTGACTAAGAGAAATTCAGAACTAGAATGAAATATGTACACATTTGAGGCCCCCATTGTCATTTTAGAGAGAGGGAGAACACGGCAGAGATGTGCCTGATGTTACACAGCCTGTTAATATTAAAGTCAGATGGATAGTCTAGCCCACAGCATATGGGTCTGAGTTCTTCTTTGTCCACTCTTGAATTCAGATATTCTTTATTCCTTTTTATCTCTTAAAAACAGTGTTTTCACTTTAAAATTATATCACTATGTCACACTGTGACAGAGCTAGGTTTCCAAAAGTACCCTTGCCCTAAAGTTTCAGGTGTTCTGGATTGGTCTGTAAATACAGGTCTACAGTTAAATTTATGATCCAATCCAAACCTCAGTTTGATGCAACTTTAAACTTTAAAGTTTATGCAACTTTAGGATAATTACAGAAAGGTGAAAATAATTTTTATTTTGATGAGTACCTTAGATATCACTTCAGATAGGATCCCTTTAGATGCAAAGAATGCAACTGAATTCTTATTTTAACATTTATGCATTAGTATTAACTTCAGTTTCTCTTTGGAATGGACATTTCAATCTATTGATACATTTGTTCCTACCTCCTAGAACCAGAGCAAACAAAACTCAGCTTTCCTTTATTTCCGTTCTCTATATACAATTCCGTTTCTCTTGTCTTCCAGCCTAAATTGCTAGACAGAATCATGCAGTATATGGGCTCCGCTCATTGTTTTCAAATCTTCAAGAATTTCCATCATTGTTATCATTACTCTAACATAATACTGATTACGTGGTATGTAATAGTGTGTTTCTCTTCTACCATTAAAATTTTTAAGGGTGAGTTAAGTCCACATAATTGGTATTCAAATTATTTGTTGAAAGAATGCTTAAACTGCCTCAATATTGTCCCATCACTGTCATGGGTAAAGGAGAGAGAGACATAAAAAAAATCTTCCTCTCCTCTCTACTTCATTCAACCCTCCCCCAAACTTTGAAGTTGGTGTTATTTATTATTTAAAGATAAAACAAGGCTTCATAACATCTTCCTATTATTGTATTGAAGAACCTGATTTAGAGCAAAAGTACTGTTCCCCATGCAACTCCGCATTTACAAGAGCATATTTAACCTGACTCCACCCTCTTTTTTCCCTTTAGCCCTATGCCCCACAATTCTACAAGTCCTCATTCTTCTGCTCTCTCATCAATATGCATGCAGTTCCCTCAATGATCTGTATGTTTAAATCTAGTGTGCATTTTCAGATGCTATTCCACTGCCTTAAATGCCATTTCTATCTTATCTACCTAGTGAATTTTTATTAACCTTTTAATACCCAACACTTTTCTCTGAACACCCTTGTCAGACTCTGGCTTGGCTTGCACTGCTAACACTAATTCATCTCTGTAGCTCTTCCCACAAGATGATTACCCCAACTTCCTCTACAGTAGTTTGTGGTCATCTAAATACAATGTTCTTGGAAGAGTCCCTTTGGGTTTTCTGATAATGAGCTTAGTAGGTGTTTGTTTGTCTTCACTTAGGTGACAGTCTACCAACTAACTGACATTCTCTGGACTTTGTCAACACTCCCCTGCAAATACATTAGGTTTCACTTGTCCTTCATCTGATATAGCCTACATATTCTACTCAGACTTTTCTTTTACCCCCTTCTCTAGTTCATTCTGTCTTCTCTGAGTTTCTTTTTCTCATAAACATATTCTGTCTTTATTGAGATCATTTATTTCAGTTCTTTCTGTGACTTAGAGGTTAACGTGTTACCCTGGCACAAAGGTGGATATTTGAAAACCCAGAGTATAACACTAAAATATACATGTGATGTGTTTGTTACACTAATGTAAATTTTTTATTCATATTAATCCTTTAAGTGTCTATTATACATTTCATTTAGGAAATACTTTGACATTCTCTATGGATTACTGGCCACAGATAATAATTATATCTCAGTGCTGTAAGTAAAGTGAGAAGTGAATTTGATTTATTTTTGAATAATCTTTCAGAATCTAGAACTATAACTTGTTCTTTAATGTGTTGCATCATAATGGAGTGCAGTACCCTTTTCTAGGTAAATAGAAAAGGCATGAGAATCATAGTTCATACTTCTCAGGATGGGTTCAGGACTGAGGCAGCCTCCTCCAGGTCACCTTATGTGCCATGGTAGAAGGAGAGCAACTGTCTCCTTTCAACACCTGCCTAGCCTCTTCCAGTGTTCTAAGGACTCTTAATAGGTTCCCTCGAGGATAGTGAAGTTTATGAGCAAGGAGGTAAGCAAACTCAGGATTCCTGAGTGGCTGCAGAGGCTTTTATAAATCATGGCAGTTATTTATGAGATTGAAATTTTGTGTGGTTTTCCTTTTTTTTTTTTTTGAGAGAGAGATAGTACTGAGCTTTTATTTGGCTTTCAAATAAATGAGTTAAGTAGACAGAATTTCCTCTTGGGATTTTAGTTCTGACTCTTTGACTAAGTGATTATGGTTTAACACATCTATATAGTTTAGTTTCTGATCAATTTTGAGGTGATAATTTACATATATTTAGCAATAATTTAAATATACTTTTTTACCTACTTTTCTCTTGAAATTTATAACATTTTGCAGAAATTCAAGTTCTATGTTAAAAAAGATTTTTTTTGCCTAAAATTGCACATCTACCTTAAAATTTACACTTAAAATGTAATATTTACTTACACTATTTGCTATAATAATTGTGTTAATATAATGAATGTTCTTTCCGCATTGGCAATGCTAACTGGGCCACTTTCATCAGAAGGTTGTTGAAGAGAACAAATGAGGTAATGCATATCACAGTACTCTGTCAGTCATAATCAACTTGGAATCTTACCAGTTGTTGTCAGTATCACATCTTGGTTCACTGGGAACCTGGCTACTTTAGGTACACCCAAAGTGTATAGTGCTCTTTTCCCAAGATATTATTATATACTAAAAATTCTGATTCAGAACTATAAAACTTTGAAACTTAGGATATATAGTTAACAACTCAAGAACAATAAAAAGTAACAGCAAATCCAACAGTCAAAAAATCCTGCAGAGGTAGTTGCTTTGATGTTTACTTATATAAGTTACCCCAGATAAATACATGTTTTGACAATTTCCTACCTGAAGAATTACATTTTTAAGGGAATGAAAATTTCTCCAAATTGATGATGAATGAAATCACAAATTGTGATGCACATATAACTAGAAGGGGCTGTTTAACATTAGATTTGTGGATTGGCTACTTTTTCCATGATAAATGTGAATATATGTGAAGACAAATATTATTTGGGCCCAATGCTTCATAAGTTTTTTTAGATTTTCATAGTTTTCTGTTCTGTGATTCATTTGTTCTTACTTTTCTACTTTATTTTGCTTTCTTTTTATGATTTCTTTTGTGTGCACAAGTGTGCACATGTGTGCATGTGTATGGGTGTGTGTCATTCCCTTTCAGATTCTGAATTCCTTGATTTTGTATGGCAACTCTCTCTCCCCCTGTTCTTCCTTCTTAGAGTGTGAAACCCACACCCCCAGGATTGTTTTGCCATGATGCGTGTGTGAGAAACTGCATTCACATATGAAATTCTGTTTCTGCTGAACTTGGCTTTCTTTTTATTTACACAACTGGAACTTTTTTCCCTGAACTTCATAAGATCTTTGCTCACCATTTTATATGACAAGACCCTAAAGGCACAACATATTACCAAAGTCACCCAGTGTTACTTTACATGAAGCAGTTCATTGCTTTTAGTATGGACTTCACAAAAAGAGTTCTCTTCTTGGGAGAACTAATAAAAATAATGGAATGGGCTTGAAAAAGTACATCTGTGACAGACTTCAAGCCTTTACCATAGAGTTATCTATCACCATCAATAGGTGAAGGAAAGGCAGGATTCTCTCTCTCTCTCATACTTTGCGGTACAATACAGATTCTTAGAGGCAAATGCCAAAAATACTTAACTCTAGTTGTACCGCTTGTAGGATTCTATTGGACACATTTTATGTTTATTCCTAAATGTTATGAACCCAAAATAATGTATACATTGTTCATGAAACTGGTCTCTTTTAAAACTTAAAACTATTTATGGATATTACTGCGTCTTTTTGATATTTACATGTCCTAAATGTAATTCACTTGATTGCACTTTCTATGTTACTTGTGCCTCTTTTCAGAAAAATTGATAATGCATTTTAATTTTTATTGCAAATGTATAGCTCCTCCAAACAGATATAAACTCCCCCCCCCATTTAAGATTTACTTTAGGGTTGCTTATGTAGGTTTTATAAGCAGTGTATTTTCATCTGCAGTTTACTACAGCATTATATGTAATTATTCTATAGAAAAGACAGGCCCCTGGTGCATGAGATTTAGCCTTCTGAACATTTCTATTGGTTTTACAAGTGTGATGTTTGAATTTATGTTATAAATCTCAATGTTAGTTCTTATAAGTTGAATGTCTGTTGTTGAGCAGCCCTTTAGAAATTAAATTGGACCATATCACATTAACAGACAAGTTGAAATACGAATTCAGAATTACCCCTAATTTTATCAGGTTTCTAATTACTATTTTTTTAATGGGAAAATTATAGAGATAGGCTTTTGTAAATTCAAAAATCCCAAAGCATTCCATTAATTGAAAGAAGAGGGCACTTTGAAATTCAGTCTTGTTTTAAAATCACATTTGATGAGGTGGGAAAAATCAAAAGTGAGCAGATCAGGGGAAAAGCCTAAAGATACTTTAATTGGCAGAGGTTTGAGTTGCTTTTGTTTAGTTGCTCACTGTCCTTTTGACAAAGTACATGTTGAAGAGGCTTTGTAAGTGCTGTTCCACTGAAGGACAAACAAGGGTACTTTTCAATTGAGCTCTTTTAAGTTTTGTTCCTCACACTCCCGCTGCTGTTGGAGGCTACTCCTGATGTATTGTGGCTGTGTTCATCTGTGCAGTCTGTCACTGGAAAATGTCTCTCTTCTTGTTGAGCAAGCTACAGGCTAACCTCCAGCACCCTTTCAAAGGCATCACTGTATGGAAATCGACACTCAGAAAATGATGATAAAGAAAGGAGTTTATTTTTTCAAAGGTCAGGACAAGAAGACACCCTCAAATGTTGTAGAGCCTATTTCCTCAGGAATAAGGGTTTTAACTTTAGCCGAGTTAGCTGAGTTTGAAGTGTCATTTTTCAACACTAGAGTGAAACTTGTTCACTGTCATCTCCGTTTCAAGTAGTATTCATCATCGCTTATCATTTATTATAGTTTATCCTGATCTTGTTGATTTCATTAAGTGTTAGAGAAAATTAATTTGTATTTCCTTGAAAGACCCTCTGACTGGGATTGTAAAGGCCTGGTGATTGCCCTTGGAAATCTTCACCTAGTGAGTCCCTGAGCTTGAAATCTAGAGTATCTGAATAACAAAACCATTTGGCCAAGACAGTTTCTATTTTTGTTTTAAACTCTAACTTGCACTCTTGCTAATAACATGTAACCACATTATAAGTTTATGTCCTTCATCTTCTGCATTGTTCTGTGAATGACCAAGTTATCATTTTTAGTTAGCTGTTTGCATTTTAACATGAGACAGTAAATATTTGATCCCTAAGTGTTTCATCCCTGCTCATACATGAGTTTGTCTACTGAGGGGACTGTCTGAACCATTCCAAATGTTTTTGTTGTTGTTGTTGTTTTTTTACCCAGATGATTCTAGTATTTTTCTGAACTTTTCATATAAATGGAGCACCTCTTTTCCTTGTGCTTAACCAAATCTGTCAGTTGCAGACTTTCAGTTTCAATGTGTGGATCACCTAAAGGAAAACCCAGTGACCCAGGCTGTACATTCACAAACACGAGGAGAGCATGCCAGCCTGTCTTGTTGCTTATGTGCCACAGCTTTTGGGGATATCATTTATTCAAGAGTGGAGAGCTAGCCACCTGTTTCTGAGGCCTCTTTTCCCTCACATTGAAGGTCCAGGCCCTTGCTGAATTGTAACACTCTAATCTGGGCAACACACATCGAATCTTCCTGAAACTGATTTGTCAGACTAGCTGGAGGATTTTGTGTTTACGCGCCTGTGTGTTTTTCACTCCGTTACCCTTGAGGCACTTGTCACGACCGTGCATATTAAAATTAATCAGACCTCCCAGGCCTGTGTGGCTGTGTGTTTAACATGGAGAAGTGGATATCAAGCATTTGCCCTAATTAAATAGGCCTGCTTGGTTTTGTTCTAGTGGATGCTTGGTCTTTTTTTTTAATAGGAGTTACTTATGGAGAAGGCACGGACAGCACTAGAGTCAGTGGAGAGCTCACTCAGAATTGCCTTTGCCACCTGCTCCCAGAGTTCTGAGACCTTGAGGGCTCCCAGTGTGCCTGTCCAAACCACCCTTATCATTGAGGAGAAATATGGCCCACATCATGGGGGAGCAGTGAGGCTAGGGCAGAACAGAGTGAGCATATGACCTGGACATTTTGGACTGATTAAGACAACCCATCTTACATGTTAAAAAACTTTGGATACCAGATTGTACTCTGTGCTCTTATTTTGGGATGATGAACTTTGGAAGCTTTTGGTGAAATTCTTGTTTGGAATTCAGAATGAGTGCTCTTTCTTTTGTGTCTTGAATTTGAAAGGCAACTTTACTTACCTATCTTTCACTTGTTTCCTGGTCATATACATATAACATAGAAGCCATTTATAATGCAATAGCATGTGAACTAACTCTCTCTCTCTCTCTCTCTCTCTCTCTCTCTCTCTCTCTCTCCACACACACACACACACACACACACACATATATATATATATATATATATATATATATATATATATACTCACTCCTGAATATTTATGGACCTAATCTATTTTCATTTATGTTAGACTTTCTCCATAGCTCTAGAGAAGACTGTCATGGGACATTTGGAAACAAACTTTTATGAAGTGTAAGCTGAAAACACTGAAAATGTCACACACTGATAAAACACAGTAGTTTTCTTCTTTGTTAGTGTCATAAATAAGGTAAACACAACATACTGACTTGAGTTTGTGCATTTTACTCTCAATTACTGTGTATTATGTAGATGTTTCTTTTTGTATTTTAGAAAACAAATTGAAAAATTTGTTCACAATATTTCAATTTCAATTTTACATATATATATATATATATATATATATATATATATATATATGAAATAAACCATGGAACCTACATTAGAAACAATTTGGAAGCTAAAGTAATAATAATAAAAAAAACCCTTTATTAAGCTGTTTGGGGTGACAGTTTACTATATTTCCAGATAAGCACTGAAGGTCATTTGGTCAAAGATAACTCTGGAAGGATTGAGTCCCTAGAATTGGTTGATGCCCTTCCAAATTCAAAGGGTTGGAAAATTCCAAAAGCAAAACAAAACAAAAACCAAGTACTATTTCCCAACTTTTATTCCTTTCTTCCTATTGAATCTAATATGCTACAGGATCCTTTCGTTAGCCTATATCCTCTCTGTTTTGTGGGGGCGTGCAACTCACATGTGGAGAGCTGTATCCGCAGTGCCAAGCAACTGTCTGGTACCTGACAGCATCCTGGAAACCCCCCTTCTGTTCACTTAGGTTGCTGCTGGTTATTTATTAACACAATGCAGACTGTTCAGTGTGGGTGTATATGAAATAGAAAGAAAAATAAAGGCCCTGAACAAGTAAATACATCTTTCATCATTCCTTTTGTTTGGTATGTTTACTGTGTGCTATTCTTGGTCAATAGAAGTTGTTTGACAGTTCTGCAGAGGGTGAGGAACCTTTTTTTTGAACTTTATTCTTCTGTTTTGTCTTTGTAGAAAAAGTTTCTATTTTCCATTTTCTTTTTATTGCAACATCTCTGTGTAAAATATTTTTTGAAGATTGTATTGCTATAAATATAGTAAGTACAGGTGATTATGAAGCATGATAGATGATTTTATCCACATTTTTTGAAATGGAAAGTTAAGAGACCAGAATTCCAATGTAACGTTCATATATGAACTTTTAAATTAGAATTAGAAAATGAGATACTGTACATCAACATTTATACTTCCTTTTAAGAAAAGTACCATTTGTTCTCAGGCCTGTATAAGGTTCACTAAAATATTGAGCCTTGGTTTAATGTGTATTTTAAGTTCTCTTCTCCCCACACAATAAATAATATCAATGTGGTGCTCATTGCATGGTGTAATTACTGAAGAGATCTGTAACTGGGAAAGCACACCATAATTGAGCATGTCTGTTTATTATAGGACAGTGCTGCCGTGCTGGCGTTTAGTGTGTTAATAAATAAGAATTGATTCGCTGCTTCAGATGAATTAGATCTCTGTTGCTTAGACCTTTCTTTTCTGAGAAGTTATGCTTTCATTTGTGGAAATGTGCCTGAAAGGTTTATACACCCCAGTGTGACATCAGTCATGTGGAAGAGTTTCGAGCAGAAAACCATATAAATGCACAAAACCCACCCTCTGCCTTTTGGAGTTTTTCTTTCTCTGCTTTTCTCCAGTTTGTTTGTTTGTTTGTTTATTGTTTCACTGTTTGTTTTCCTGCACCAGTCCTTGACTCAGCATTGTGACACTTTTCATCAATGTCAGGATCTCCTGGCTTAGAGCAGTAGAGCGCATGCATGGGGGTTGTGGTGTTGGGAGCAGTACTGTGTAAGCAGGAGAGGTCAGATCTCAGTGAATGTAGAACCTATCCAAATTTCAGGGAGAAAAAAATGTGCAATATAAAAGTCATAAGCTAAGAAGTGTCTGTGTTGGCTTGCATTTTGCCTCCTCAGTGGTTTAGTTGGGAATCTGGACCATCTCTGTTGTTCTACAATGTGATTGGACAGCCACATCATTACTTTACTTAGTCTTTCTGCCATTTATCTCATAGGAATCATTAGGAATAAAGAAATGTAAGTGACAATAAATTGAAATTGTGTATTTTTTTAGCGCAGCTTTTTCACTCAAACAATTATAAAAAGGGGCTCATAAAGTATTAATTAAATTAAAATGAATAGTAGGTCTTGGAGTCCTTATATATTACTACTGGGATATTTTCCTTTGTTTTTCAAATGTCACATTCAGAGAGTTATACATTACGTGTTTTGAAGTGGCCTAGCTAAATTACAAACCTTCTGAAATATTTTGTTTGTTCTGTAGAATTGTAGTTAGAGAAATGTTAAGTCTATCTCTGTCTCTATTCTTCATGTGTTTTTATATCTGTATTCGTACTCACATACACAGGAAATAATCTTGCTAATTCAGATCTTAAAATTTCCATAAATGAATAACTACACACACACACATACGCATGCAAAGATGCATTTATGTAAAATAAAAACAATGAAGTTACAGTTTGATTTTAGGAATATTTATCTCACTCAATCTCTAATGTGAAATTTTTTGCCAACAATATTCTTGGACAAAATAAAGTACACAGATCGGGATCTCAATACAGAATAGGGACTTCCATTCATGTTCTCTATTTTTTTTCAAGACTTTTTTTTTGTACCAGAGACACATAACCACTGAGTCACATCCCCATCCCTTTTGAGACACTAAATTGCTTAGGGCCTCACTCAGTTGCTGAGGCTGGTCTTGAACTTCAAGACCTGCCTCAGTCTCCTAAATCAACTGGGATTATAGTCGTGCAACGCCATGCCCAGTTTTCATTACCTTTTGTTAACATCCTTTGTACAGTCTTTCAATGCCCAAGATAGAGTCAGTATCTCCTTTCTCTACAAATTTAACCTTTTTGTTGTTGTTGTTTTATTGTTTAGTCACCTGCTCACTCAAACTATTATCAAAGAATATTACCTTTGAACATTTATTTTAGCCCAGCAGAATGCTATTAGGAAAGTTGAACCAAGTTCATGGTAATAATAATAAAGTATACCTAACTTACCCTAAATCTAACTCAGGGAGATAAAATGTACTTAGCTTTGTTAGTTCTTGGTTCATGTGCTGATCCATAATTAAAAAAAATGTATAAATACTTAGCCAAAATTTGTCAAAAGTTTGTGCTGTAATTTTATTTCCACTTTTAACTTGCTTGAATTCCAAAACATATAAGTATATAACACATACAAATAAAACAGCATATAAATACAATTATTCTGACAAGCTCAAATTGGCTGCGAGAAAATGTCCATTTTTAAAACAATCTTGTGCCTAAGGGTCAGCACGAGGGGGGGGGGGGGACACTGGAGTGCTTGAGAGAGAGAGAGAGAGAGAGAAAGAGAAACAATGGAAAGTAGCTTCAGGAATAGGGGAGTAGGGCTATATCATATTTTCCCAAAAGTGGAATGACAGCCTCAGTTGGCATGTGATATAGTTTTTGTGCCATCCTGTATATTTTATTGGGTCTCCCAGAAACCTTTATTAAAGTGGGTGTAGTCAAGCCTGCAGCTGCAGCGAGCTCACTTCCTGTCTAACTCTCCAGCCTCATTTCTCATTTCCTGCCATTCCTTGCATCATTCTTTATGACTTTTGTTCTAACTGTGCCCAGTTGCCTGTTGCTTTTCTCAGCCTCTATATTTTTCTTTGGTGGTGACTGTCTAGCTGCAATGCCTTTACCTTACATTGCTTGTGTCCTTAATAGTTAATTCAGAATTCATCCCCACAAGGAATTTTCTGCTAGCTCCAAATCTCTATCCTTCCTTAAGACATCTTGTCTATGTCTCTCCTCCATTAGATTTTGACCTCCTAGAGTAGTGGTCAGGATATAGATCCTCCTGCCTGCTTTTATATGACCTACAAACTAAGAATAGACTTTACCATTTTTAATTGTTGAGAAAAATCAAAAGAATACTCTATGACACATGAATATTATATGAAGTTCAATTTGTGTCCATGAAGTTGTATTGGAACACAGCCATACTTGTTCATTTGAATATTAATGTAATGTAATGCCACAATGGCAAGGTTAAGTTGGATCAACTTCACAGCCTAAAATCTTTGCTATCTGGCCCTGTGCAGATTACTAGTCCCTGTCCTAAAGAGTGGGAATGGCATTAGAGTTGCCCCATCAACCAGAGTTCCTAGCACAGTGACTCCTAATTGAACAAGTAATTAAATGGTTGAGTAAACTATTTCTGACCTAATCCAAGTCATCCACCCAAGGGCTCCTGGCTCTGGTCCTAGTGGAAGTTTAATAGAGGAAATACTGAATTATGAAGACCTGGGTGGTAGCATTTGCTCTGTCATTATCTGTATGAACTTGAACAAGTACTTCATTTTTAAATAATTGCATTTAATGGGTCTTATAGTTCTTTCCAGACATAAAATTCTAGAGATGTTAGATCAATGTTTTATTTAGTCAATATGCAAAAAAGGGGGAAAGACTTGGAAAGCTCTTTATTAAGAAATATGGACAAAAGAAGAAAGAAATAATGAACTCTTACAGATCCATTGCATACCAGGTGTACTATTGCTTTTGACTGGGTGTTCTGCAATGATCCAAACTCTTTTAAAAAGTATGTTCATTTGGACTATAAATCTCTGTATTAATGTATTAGAATGAAAGACAAGATCTTGTGTTATAAGACCTATATGTTATGTGGTCTATAATTTATCTACATTGTTTTAAGTGGTAATTTTGCCCAATGACAGATATGTTTAGTGTTAGTTTTTGCTAGAATCCTAAATTGTTGTGTATTTATTTCTTTTTTTTTTTGTCATTTTATCCTCTTTCATATGAAGCCCCCCCCCCCACCCTGAGTTATTTCAAGCTCGATGAAGGGCAATGTTGGTAACTAACCAGCATGTCTTATTTTATGAATTAAAAAATAGTCCTTATAACTATAAAGTGATCTTTGATTTTTATAGGGGTGCCTGTTGTAATATTGTGCCCCAATATTTTTATTGAATGAACATATCACTATAAAATTTTTAAGTCTTTTTGGGTGGAAACTCTTGCATTTTAAAACTATGTCTAATCTAGTCCAAAAGGCATTCACATATGTAATGTGTTAGGCTCTTCTTTTAAAATATTCTTACTGCCAAGAGAATATTCCTGAGTATAGATGATTATCACAAAACCCTGTAAAAAAATGAAAGTGTAAAGATTATTTTCAAAATATTTTTTAAAAATGAATAATTACAATTTTCAACCTTTTATTATATAAAGCACTAAAATATAGCATTGAAATGTATATAGCAGTATGTTCTGTAGTGTTTGCTGAAGACCCTAACAGGCTTTGTGAAATGCTCATTTAATAGGAATGTCATCTAAAACAGTCTTCCCAGTTTCCCCAAGTGTAGGACTTCTTAAAGAAGTAGATAAGCAATGGGTAAAATATTTCCAGAAATTTAGAACCTACTAAAGAAAGTGAAAAATGAAATTGTGCACAGCCAGGAAAAACTTCAGAAAACATATTTTCTAGAAGCTGTGCATCAACTTCCAGGAAATAAACCTCAAGAAACAAGTATGTAACTTCATGGTCTCCTCACTCCAGGTATTGAGATCTTACTACTTGTTACACCACTTTTCCACTGCTTTCTAAATAATTGCTTATACAGAAGACCTGGAACCCTTAGTTAGGGCACATCTCATTATGCAAGACAATAAATTTCACATAAGTCCACTACTTCAGGCCATTGTGTGGTCTATCATTGATTCAGATTAGGTACCAGTAAGTTTGTAAAGGGCAAGTCAAACAACCTATACCAGAGATGAGAACATGTTATATGTAAAGCGTTTCTAATACCAGAGAGGAGGTATCCTAGGGGAAATTAATATTATTGTTACTCCCTTTAGTTTTCTCATTCTGTTTTCCACTCAAAAAATATTTTCCAAGAACCAATGATGCTCTTCTAATACCAAAACTCATCTATGAATGAATATTTTTTTTTTACTTTATAAACATAAAAAGTGTTTTAATATTCTTCCACTTACTTGTTTTCCATATGAAAATCCATTATTTGTTAAATGTCAAGATTTACCTTGTGATTTTAAAGAAAAAAATACTGCCTTTATTTTGCTGCATAGATAAATTACAGCCTGATTAAACATCAAAGTATTGATAGTATTACGTGTTAAAAATGCATGATATCATTTCAATAATAATAATTTAGCAAGTATCTCTCAAATTACATTGATCATATGCAAGGAGATTGTTTTATTAATTGCTCAAAATACAGATATCCACTTTTCAGAGCTCAGAAATGATTAACTCCTTTAGGAAGTTGAAGAGGGCTTTTTTTTATGTAGCAAAATGATACCTGGATGAAGAATGATAGCTTAAAAATATGTAGTTTGTATCTAAAACAAATTACATAGCAATTACTTTCTACCTGTGATGGTGATTATAAGAAAAATCATGTTAATCACTTTCACTAACATACTTTTGAAATGCCTTCTTTCTATTTACTTTTTTTCTTTTCCTGAAAACATCTAATGTTCAGAAACATGGTCAGCAGGTCCCATGATGTGTGTGGAGGCAAATGAGCCCATGCGTCTGCACCCTTCCTTTTCCTTGTCGTCTCTGGGTGTCCCTGAGCTCTCCCCAAGCTGAGACAGATGGCTGCTGGTTTAGCTGTGTGCGTGGGAGAGAGGGACTTCCACATGTGATTTTTACCATTTGGTAGTAATTAGTTTGTTGTATAAATTAACATTAACTGAACCATTCTTCAGGCATTGTTTGTAATTATCTTCTTTGAGTCTCTGAGTCGTATAAAGAAATAAAAAGCAGAGAAGAAACTGCTTCTTATTTTATAAAAGTTGAAGAATCTATCATTAGGCAGAATAGAATAACAATTATTGTTATGTGCCCATAGACTGAAAACTTTGAAATAAGCATAAAACTGAAAAGCCAGATTTTTTTTTTCTGGAACCAAATGGTTTTATAAATACAGTTAGCTTTTTTAAAAAATTTGTGATTCATTTGTGTGTGTGTGTGTGTGTGTGTGTGTGTGTGATTGTTAAGACAGAACTGAAACAGAAAAATGAAATTAGCGTTAATTTCTTTTAGTTCCCATAATAACTGCCACTTGAAGGTCATCATTGTCTGATCTTTTTACATTGCATACTTCACTTGGATGCTTTCAGATACAAATGTTTTAGTGTGAATTATAAGAATCCATATTGTTCTAAAATATCGTACATCAGTATTTATCTTTTGAGGCAAAGTTGTCACTAGGTGACAGTTTGATTATTCGTATTTTAAACTCTTAACTGGTATTTAAATCGCTGTTCTTCTTAGTCAACCCAACACCAAATCCAAATACTGGATATCAAGGAAACAAAATAAATATCCTCTTAAAATTCCTTTTTGGTTTGATTTTGGCCTTGCTTAAATTATTGCTGTGTTTGAAATTTTCTTCTTGAATCTTTCTCTAAGGAGATCTAATAACTAATACCATATAACAGATTGTCCTTTAAAGTATAAATGTTTCTTTCTGGGAAAAAAAATTTCCATCTGTGTTTTTTTTCTTTAGAAATTGCTCTAAGAAACTACCATGAAGAAACAAATTCCTACTAGACATTTTGACCCAATGTATTTAAAATGTGTCATGGCACTTTTACTGTCCATACCCAGTCATAACTTTAATGTTGGCAAGAAAATATGACCGTCATTATTCTACCAAGAGTTTCTTTATTGCAGCTTGTTGGGTAATAAAACCTCAGTCACCAGTATTAATATTTGTGTGCACTTGTTAGATGATTAATAAAAATAGAAATACACACCATTAGTTGCTATTTTCTATCACATAGCCTCAGTTATGGATTAGACTTTAGTTTTATACAGTGTAACTACCAGAGGCAAATCATTTGTCCATTTGTTTTTGTATTGTTGCAATTCATTAAATGGAATGCAATGATTTAGTGCATCTCCAAGATTTAAAAATATCCAAATATTATTGCAAATTTCTTGGAAATATAAGAACATTTTGTTCTTGTTTAAAATGACTGTATTCCAAAACATCCTTCTTAGTGAGTGAGGAAAAGTAAGGCACTTTCAAAGCCGGTTTTTGTTTTGAGTTGTTGGAGAAATCTTTCATATATTCATATCATTCTAAAGTTTTCAAAAGAGAGATGTCTTTAATGAGAGTATTTCGGAATGAATTTCTGATGTATTACAAATGTGATTTTTTAAGTCCTTGTAATGAAGAACTTATTCTTATGCAACAGGAAAACTGGAAGTACTATCTGCCTTGGAAGTTGGACTCTCCTTTGAGGGCATCATCCTACTTTTTCCCATAAGTACCCAAATTTCTAAATCATGCTTTTCTTTTAGGTGTACCTCAGTTTTGACCATTTTGAAAGTTTCGGAGTTTCTAGGGCTGGGGATGTGGTTTAAGAGGTAGTGTGCTCGCCTGGCATGCACGGGGTGCTGGGTTCGATCCTCAGCACCACATTAAAAAAAATAAGATAAAATAAAGATGTTGTGTCCACCGAAAACTAAAAAATATTAAAAAAAGAAAAGAAAGTTTCAGAGTTTCTAATATTCAAAATTTTGTGCTTTTTAAAAAAGTTCATGCACATGTATTTTCTCCTAAATGGGAAAAAGGAAAATATTATTGTCTTGTATCTTCATTTTGGTTAAATCCAATGAACATAAAAACTCATATTCTGTGGTTTTCAACATGTAGAACTGGCTGAAAAGGCAGCAGCCTTAAGCCTGAAGATATTTCCTTTTCCTGCTCTACAAGATAGAAATACATTTTCTTTTAAGTGGGGCAAGTACAGAATTGGGTAAAATTTTGAAAGACAAACCTAATGTTACTAAAACATTCATTCTACCTTATTACCTGTGACCAATATGAGTACAATTTTCTGAACATTTTAATGGGATGGTTTTTGATTCATGGATATTATGATTCTTTATATTAGGCCAAAATATTTCTTTGTGTAAGGGAAAATAATGTTTATATTCCTCAGGTCAATTTAGAGTCTAAATTTTGGAAATGAAACAAAATGAACGCTTCTGTTTCCAGAGTGTTTGACTTTGCTTCATTTTTATGCTTGTGTTCATATGAATATATAAAATCAAGGATTGCATGCACCTTCTGAAGAAATCATGATAACCTACCTACCCTCACTTACACAAACCTAGAATATTTTTTTTGTATTGCCAAATTAAAAATAAAAGACATTTCAGGGTTTTTTTGTAGAAATAATTTTCAGATTAGAACAATCAAATATTTGCAAATATCCTACACAGACGTCAACTCTGAATAAATTTTTGGCAACCATTTGAAATGCAAACTCTCCTATGACATGATATATTTTGGAACCAAAGATAAGAAGAGAGAGAGAAAAAAAATCAGTTCTTCTGTGGCTGTGAACCTCAAAGAGAATACATTAATTAACCCAAGAGAATTTCTAGGAAGCTGTAGTGAGAACTGTAGCTTTGAAATCTAGTGATCTTTATCCACTGTTGGGTTTGGGTCAAAGACCTTGGACAGGGAAGGAAAAAGGGAAGGAGGTATATTATAGGAACCAGATGTTAAAAACTGATAAAGGCTGACCAGCCCCCTGCTGCTAAAATCTATCCCCACCTCCATCAGAAAGGTGACATTCTCCTCTGAAGCCCCTCTGTCCTTCTAGGAGAGAGAGACACAATTCTGGCTCTGCATTATTCCTTTGGCCTACCTTGTCGAATGGCCCTAGAAGACTAAACAGGTGTTATCTACTTTTGATTTCAGTGCATTTAAATTAATCCTGTCAGCTCAGCTGTTAAAACAACTGTCATCTCCAGCTGTTAGTAATTTTCGACTGGGCACTTTCACAGGTTGCCAAGATCTGAGCCTGCATTGTGTGTCTCTCTGAATGCACTAGAGTAACAATTTGTGGGTTTTTTAAAGGGGTCTGGTATTGTGATGCTGTGCATATGAAATGATCATAATAATAATAATTTTAAAATACAGTCTGGTGCCATGCTTTGTTATATATAAATAAACTGTGTGCTAAATGCCATTCTGTCTACATTTGGTGGTGTCTTACATAACTTTTTGGTGCTTTTAATCTATTGAATAATAAGTCAACTTAGAAATCATGTGAGAAATTATATGAAAAGAAGTGAGGAGGTGGAAGGTAGTATTGTACCTGCCTCTGATAGTTTCCGTGTTTCTAGAAACAATAGTTACTTCCAGATTTATAACTTTTATCTTACACTGAAGTAGTTTATTAACATTTTGAATAACTCTAATTTCAGACCAGTCATTTGGTTTGAAATAACTTGTTTTTTTTTTTTACTAGATCCCTCCAATTGAAGATTTTAAATCATGAAAGCATTTCTTGTGTAATTTTAATACTTGGGACCTATTTCATAGTCACATTCTCAGCTAATATGTGGAGGAAAGGAAAGGATATTAGAAAATCCAGTCTTTTCTCAACAATTGGAACCTATTAAAAATGTGTAGTAATCTTAGTTCTGTTAAAAAAATAAAAAAGGACAGAGAGAAAAAAGAATTTCATTTGTGAAACCTATAAGCATCTGAAGCCAATGAGTTTTCATCTTCTAACCTTACACATTATAAAAGGGTAAATATAGGGTTTTTTGTTTGTTTTACAAAGTCTAAATTTGGAGATTTGTTTTTGATATTAAAAAGTATGTTTAAAAAGAAAAATAGAAGAGGTGATTTAAGTTGATTTTCAATTTCTATGTTTAAGAATAATTTAATCAGACTCACAATAAAGACAATTTCAATACAGAGTAGTAGTCACAGAATTTCAGGCTAGTATACAGTATTTTAAACATTTAACTTAATACAAGCACTGAATAAATTTGCACAGTAGAACTGTGCTCTGTGTTTCTTAATTTCTAAGGTAATTTTTGTTTTCATATTTTGTTTATAAAAATGGACCTGTTTGGGGAAGCTATTAAATGCACAAGATACACAATAAGATTGTAATGAAAGATACATAATGAAAAGTGTTTCTCTCTAGCTCTTTTTCCTTACCATTGTCTCCCTTCCCACAATAAAACAAGTTCCTCTTCTAGAAGGACTCCTGTAACATATATTCTTCCATATCTCTCAAGATATTGTGTGCATACGAAAACATAATCATGTAGATACATGTGTGTACCTATATTTCTGATATACATCATAAGCATAGGCTCACCTCAAAGTTTGATGTGATTATCTCTGGATTTACATATTAATTTAATAATGCTTTTCCTATAAAAATATGATCATGAAGGATCATATTACAATGTATATGACATGGTTTTATATGTATTAATTTATTATAGTTGAGGATTATAATTTAAGAATATAGGCTCTCAGTCTGTCAATGCTCATCAAAATTAAAATAGTGGAATCCACTGTTAAAAGCTGATGATATCTATAATCTCACACATATAAAGTAGAATATATGAGAACATGTAACGTCACTATTGTAAACAAACTAGAAACACTCTAAATGTAAGGGACTGGTTAAGTGTATTACTCTGTATTCATAGTTGGATTATTATGAAATTGTTAGGTGAGCACTGTTGTAGTTTAGATCGACTTTTCCCAAAGGCCCATGTGGTTAGTCCCTACCTTGGTGCTATGGGGAGGTGGTAGAAAACATTAAGAGGTTGGGCCTAGGTCTCCTTATCATTAGGGGCACATCCTCAAAGGATATCATGGGACCTAGTCCTCCTCTTTTGATTCCCAGCCATGAGGTGAACAGTTTTGCTGGGCCTCAAGCTCCTGTTGCTATCCCTCCCCACACCCAAGTCTAAAAATCAATGAGAATACCTGATCATAGACTGAAACTTCCAAAACTGTGAGCCAAAATAAACCTTTTCTCTTTATAAGTTGATTATCTCAAGTATTTTTTATAGTGAGGGAAATTTAACTAGCACAGATACTCATTCATAGAAATATGGAAAAGTGTCCATTATTTATACTTTAAATATTAAAAGTTTAATAATATTAGAAGATTATCTCATTTTAAAAAGTAAGTGTGTTTGCTTGTTAGCTGGGTACAGTGAGGCACACACCTGTAATCCCAGCAGCTTGGGAAGCAGAGGTAAACTTTGGAGGCCAGCCGAGGGAACTTAGCAAGGCCCTAAACAGCTTAGTAAGATCCTGTCTCAAAATAAAACACTAAAAAAGGGCTGGAGATGTGGATCAGTTATAAAGCACTCCTGGGTTCAGTCCCCACTACTGGAAAAAAAAGTATATGTATATATGCTTCTGTGCAAATTTAAGTATTAGCTATTTATCTAAAAGTAGATATAATAAGATACAAATAAATGCCTTATTTTGGCTATTACTTTGGCTGTATTTAACTAATTACTAAGAGTTTAATCTTAAAATGAACAATCTGTAGTGATGCTAAAAGAATTATTTATGGATTTTACTAATAGTTTTGCAAAATCAATTTATATAGGAAAAGTGTGTCATTAAAATCTAATGGAATATAAAATATGTGAGCATCACTCACTAAGTTAAGAATGATTGTGTGGAAAGGGGGCATTAGAGAGGATCATGAGAAGGGTGTTAAAAAATGGTAAATAGAAAATAAGTTTAACTTTGGTCCTTTTATTTCTGAAGCCATATTTGAATAAATCACCTTCCTTAAATAATTGGTGGGAAAGGCAGCTTGAACATGAACTTGCTTGTTCACACAAATGAGTCCACATCAATGCAAAATCTCAATGCGAAAAAAGGATGCCTTGCTCTAAGATGTGTTCTGCACACATTCTGGTAAAGATGAATGTCTCTAATTACTAAACTACTCTCCCTATTAGTTTCCTAGAATTGCTATAATGATGTGCCTCAAAAAAAGTGAGTAGACTAAAACAATGGAAATTTATTTTTCCCAGTTCTAGAAGGTAGAGGTTTCAAGTCACCAGGAAGTTAGAGCCATGCTCCCTCTGAGAACCTGTGTACCTTCTTCATTGCCACTCCCTCATTTCTGGTGATGTCCTTCAAGCAGTTTCTGCCCATTGTTATGTAATACTCTTTTTTTTGTATCTGGATCTTCACATGACTTTAAGATTCCAGTCATACTAATTTAGAACCCACCCTAACGAATTCATTTCAATTTGATTAAATCTGCAAAGATCTTAAGTCATCCTAAATAAGACTATAGTCACAGTTGGATATGTATTAAGGTTTCCAGATACTTTCTGTGGGGTCACTTTGGGGTCACAATTCTGTTTATTACACTCTTAAAAATATAAATATAAATGGATAGATATGCAAGTTGATTATTTATAGATTGCTATGAAACCATTTAATTACAGAATGAGTTTAAGTTGGTACTACGTAAGATTAAAAGATTAAAAAACAATTTTTGGAGTTGAACTTTGAAGCTTCGATATAGGGCATTATACATAAGTGGACATTTCAGCGGGAAGTCTGAACATCCAAAAGGTAGACTGAAGGCCCTAGGTGGATATTTGTAAGTGGATAAATGATAGGGAATGTTACTAAAAGGTTAGTGAGACTATTACAATGTAAAAACAGACACATTTTTGTTTCTCATAAGTAGAAAATGCTTTTGCATCCCTAAAAGTCATTTTGTTGCCAAAATGCTGATCCTGTTATGGCTGTGAAGAAAATTTTGGTGCCATGTCAGTGGAAAAGTTACATAGAAGGTTTACAGATGTTCCTTTGTTTGTTAGCCCATTGTTACTGGGATTGTGACTGTTTTGCCAACAGTATTATTGTTTAGAAACAAAGTCAAAAATTACTGTGATTGGCTAAATAAAATCCTATCTTCTCTACTGGGCTTTATTACTGTAGAAGAAAAGAGGTGTTTTTTTTTTTTCAAAGGAAAAATAGATAAATTTTACTTTGTAATAGCTCCTTAGTTTTTGGTTTACATTTTAAATGGATTCTTATGCTATAAACCAAAGATCAAAAGAAATGTTTGAGTAGAATTGTACCAAGGCTAACCTCTCTGTATTTACACAGGAGTTAAACATGTCTCCACCACTTGTTAGGAGCAGAGTGTTACAGTCAAAGCTAGTGAACCATTTTCAGGTCAAGACCAGGGAGGAAAGGGCAGTGGTGTACGCTGCTTGAACTCTCCTCTGTCAGGCAGGGTGCCTTCTGCCTGGTGCCTTCACATGGCATTTCTGAAGAGTGATGTTGTGAAATGTTAAGTCTAAGTGTCGAACTCTGAGTTTTCATTGGATTATGGGGAAAAAAAGAGAAAAAAAAAATGGAAGATTTTTCTTATTAGCTTTTTAAGGCTAATGTTGTCAGTCAAGGCAGGAGAGAAGTAGCAATATTTGCCACTTGACATTTGTCATATTCATTTTGTCAGAAGAAAAGTAATTACTCATAAAATTGATCACCTAAATCTTAGAACATTCACAATTTCATAAACTCAAGGATACATTAAAGTAGTATAGCATGTGTACTCTTTCTGTGCCTGCAGGACCCTTGGGAGAAGATGAGCAGACATTTTCCTTATTCCTTCTCTAATCAGGCAAATACCAAAACTTAATGGCACATAGAGTAAAATATTCAAATATTAAATTTGATGGTTATTAAACTGGAAGAAGAATTCAGACTGCTAAAACTTTCACCTAGGTTATAAGTTTGACTGTGCTCTGAATTATGATGTTGGACTATATGAATTTATTTAGATGAGCGTGATCCATGTATGTCAGGTTCCTGTGTTTGGATTCAGTAAAAGGTAATGGTTTTATCTATCTTTTAATGGTAGAAACTAGGAATAATATAACCATAATCAATTTGTACTAATCTTAGAGATGCATTCACACAGAAACACACATACTAATACATGCCACTAAAAAAAGAAAACCTGATGTCTAGATGGACTACATAAATTGCCTACAGTGTTATTAAAAGCAGGGCTTTATCTTAGAGATACTGAGTAAAGCACTAGCTATTTAATCATTATACTATAGCATCTCTCTACACTTAAAATAATGCAATGAGCTAGTTAATATGAATAAATTCTTGAATCATTTAGTCTTGCCAAAGTATCCTCATAGACACCAAAGGAAGGTGCCAATCCTATCACACGGAGAGTTAAATTATTATGATGAAGACTTTTTTCAGGTGTACCAATAGCTATATGCACTGATAAGGTAGGTAAGAAAGAAATCAGGTATCAGAAAATAATTTCCATTAGAAAGGCACAAATATCTTGATCGAGAACAAAGTTGGATTATTTTAAGAAAGACCAAGGAGAGAAGAGTTTAAGAAGGAGATGACACTCCAACTCGTCATTGAAGGTGGCCAGTATTTTAGTAGGCAAATAGGGGGAATGAACACTTCCAGGAACAATGAGGTGGACTTGGGACGACTATTCTAATAATTAAGATCATAAAGGTTAAAATACATCAAGGATCATCAGGGATCATAAGTAATTTAATTTGCTGGGAATAAAGAGAGAACCAATTGAGAAAAGGAAAAAACTTAAGTTTCAAATGTAGGAGGGTCACATGTGAAAAGCCCTGAAAGTCATGCTGAAGAACTGAAACTTTATGGGTTAGGAACTGAAAAGTTATTAATAGTTTTCAGCAAAAGGATGACCTGATCAGAGTGCCTATTCTTCCTGACCACACACACTTGAACTTCATTTGGTTAACAGCAACAACAATAACTAAAAAACTGTTGTGCCTTGCATATGTGGACAGGTATATATAAAATCTGTATTTTTTCCGCTTAAATGGGATTTTTAGTGAGAGGTCCAGTAGATAGTGTGATCAGTTAGCCCCATGTTGATATGATGCAGCTACTCTGAATTTTATGTTACTTCTTTATAAAACTTTCATTTTACTCTAGTCATTGCAATGCTTCTTTCTAACATTAGATTGGGAGTACCCAAACCAGGAGTCATATTTGTTTACTAAATAGCATTACTTTAGAATATAGTAGTTTCCTAATTATTGTTTATTGATGATAAAATATCAGATGCCTATTAAATAATTGTTTTTTAAATTGGTAAAATTCGAACAAACTAAAGCCTGTGACTATTGTCTTCCTCTACCTTCACTTCTGCCTGACAGGACATCCAGCTCTGAGGTTCTGTGAATATATCATGATTGTTCATACTGATGAGATACTGTTCAGGATGTACCATCTTCATGAAAACTCTTAACTCTTCCTTTTCTAGGATAATCATTAGATATCCTTTCACCTCAGCAATACATAACTTCTGAGAAGGATTTTGTTTTCAGGCTGGTTAGAAATGTACCTCTGTGCTCGTTTTTTTGTATTTGCATAAGATTTTCTATACATATATCTCATAGCATTTAATCTATTTCAAGTCTCCTCCACAAGATTATAAATTCCTTGGGGGCAGAACTATATCATTTCATTCTTGTGTTCTTGGACTAATACAGTATTTGTTAGGTAGCATATTACCAATTTTATGAATGAATTATGAATTAGGGAAGAGAGATATTCATTAGAAGGCTATCAGAGTGCTCTGTAATAGAGAAAACCAAGACCTAAACAAGGTTTTTGCTTTACAAATAGGGAAGACAATAAGAATTTCACAAATATTGAAGAAAAACATTAATGGGACCTGGTGACAGATGATATGTGGAGATTAGAGAGAGAAGTTAAATATGCAAATTGATTTGCAGTTTGAAACTGCCATTAAACAATGTTGGAAATGAAAGAGGAGGAGCTGATTTCTTTGAGACAGCTGATGAGTCCTGGACTCAACAATTTGGAGGAACTAATAGACTGTACTGTGATGTTTCAAAAGTAATTAGTAAGAAGTTAAAACCTTTACTAGGTCAGAAAAAGGCAGAAATTGGCAAAACCATTCACATCATAATGGTAATTGATGTGCATGAGTGATAGAGATTGTAATAGGGATGTTAGAGGAGGTAGGGAAGATGGAATCTTGTGGGACAACTTCTAATGGCTCCATTCAGAGGAACAGCAACAGGGAATGAATAAATAGAGATAAAGAGCAATTTCAGGAGAGTTAAAGTTGAGTGTATTGGAAAAACCTAGGAGGAGAGTGGTTGAGGTAGAAGTGGTTAACAGTGTAATATTCCATGGTGTGGTTTAGAAGTAAGTAACTTACCTAATTAGAAGCCAGACTGCAGAGGACAAAGGATGCAGGAAGGAAAGCAATAGGATAATAAATTATGTGAGCAGCCAAGTTCAAATCACTTTGTGGCATTTCTATTTTCATCTAAAATGGCACACAAACCCATGGAAGATGTTTATGTGAATTGTATTGAGATGTGTAATAGAAACAAATACCTTTTTCAAACAATTACAGTTAACCTTTCCCTTCCTGTATATTTGAGAGAATATAAAGGTTAAAGTGGATATTTGGGGAGGATTTTATAATTCCAAATTAAGGATAATCACACAGACAAACCATATTGATTTCCATGAGCCAGCAATGTTCAATAAACATGTTTTATTTGGGGATCTAAACTCAAAAATTAGTATTTGGATAGCTAGTATTTGTCATCTGCATCACACATTGCACATAATGTGTATCCATATATGTAACCCTTCACAAGACTCTTGAGTTTGGTTCTAAGTGTTCAAAAATGTAAGAAGAGCTCTGTTACAAGAGAGCCACTTGGTCAAAACCAGTGACTCTAAAGTGTATTTCATGTCTAATATTTTGAATTGTACACTGTGGTTATAGCAGTTATTTCATAGTAGAGAGCTTTCTTCTTTAGATAATGAGTAGGTAAATATTCTGGAGATCATCCTGTTGTTCTTCTTCCATTGGATTGCCACAATCTAATGATAGTAAATATGGTGAAACATGAAGAAAATATCTGGTTCATTTTCCTTAATTGTAAAATTAATGGGTGCAGGTGCAACTAAAAGTATGACCAACATTTATATCTGAATTTAGCAATTGAGATGAAATTCAGGTAATATTGTAGTTTGATTTCTATTGTATGACTTAACTGAAAATTATGTGTAAATAAATTTTTGTACAATTAATAGTGTCCAAAAGTATGGAGAAATCCTAGATGTAAGAATTCATGCTTTGCAAAAAGGTAAACTTTTGTACGTAAAATATGAAAAATCACATCAAGCTATTTTTTAAAACATCACCAAAAAAAGTTATGTTTCTTTCAAGGAATCTTTTAGGTGACAAATTGGGCTCACTCTTGGTCTGTAGCATGACAGACAAACCAACCTCTGGTAATCCAGGGGTTTACTGTGGTTGAATTCCACCGTTTACTGACATCTTCTAAAAATTTGCTGTTTAAAGAGGTTTAAAAGATTAAAGAGAGGCTTTTAATTGCCACATTATTTTCTTCTCCATATTCTGTTCTTCTCTTCTTTCCCTTTTTCCCTTCTTCTTTCTTCCTATAGACCATTGTTTGAGAGTTATAACAGATCTTGCATCTATCATGGCCAGCAAATTTCTATCCCTAGGATTTTGTTGATGTATACTCCCTAGACTTGGTTCCTAAAAAACTGCCCTGGGAGCCAAGGAACAGATGGATAGCAAGTATTCCTATTTTGTGTGAGCCTTCTCATCTGCTTTTTGTGGAAAATAAGAGAGTTATTATGCAACAACTGTAATGACTTCCTAGAGGAGTAGTTCTCAAAGTGTGGTCTCATGCTTCCATGAGCCACTTGGTCAGAGCCAGGCCCGGTGTGCTTTTCAGAGATCTGCATTTTTTAAAAATCTTTTTAAAAAATTTTTATTTAGTTGTTGATGGACCTTGGTTTTATTCATATGTGGTGCTGAGAATTGAACCCAGTGCCTCACACATGCTAGGCAAGTACTCTACCACTGAGCCACAAACCCAGCCCTCAGAGGTGTGCATTTTAACAGGTTCTCCAGGTAATAATGTAAATGCTTTATTTACATTATCATCCAATTTAATTTTACAATCCTATAAGGAAATATTATCCAAATTTTATAGATAAGAAGCAATCATAAAGGCTATATATGGAACTGTTAAATAAATTTGGAGCGAGTATATTTATTTTATGATAGGTCTTCACCTTCAGGCCCGTCATTGCTTCAAACATAGGTTGCCATGTAAGCAGCTGCAGGGCTCTTTTTCCCCAAATGTGGTGCTTTAGAGGAACATCTAATATGACAGGTGTAAAAGGAAACACTAAATATAAAATTTTCTGCTCTTCATCTGTATTAGTGGATTTGTGGTGTAACTGCTTAACCTCTTGGATGTTTTTGTACTGAGGTTTTGTTTTGCTTCATGAAGAAAACTGTTAGCTAAACCATATATCACTTATGTCCCAATTTGGAAATGCTGCTATCTCCTACTTACCATCAGCTTGCATGTTTTGAGCTCCCTCTCCTCACTGTGTTCATTCCTTTGGTTCATCTGCCTAATGGTGGTTCATGCGTGCGTATATTAGCAAGTATTGGTGGAATTCGTACTGTGTTTGGGTTCTAGGTTGCTCCAGTTTCATAAAAACCACACCGCTGTTTGATATTAGAAGTCATAAAGTATCAAGACACCCTCTATTACTTTTACTGTCATCTCTGATCTCAGTTTTAAGAATATTTTGACTATCTTTCAAATATACTGTTATTTAAGACCATAACTTATTTTAAATTTTACATTTAATTTCAATACCTTTCAAATATTGGCATTAAAATTATATCATTGAAAATTAGTTTGTTATTATGTATTGCATAATGCATTATGTCCAGCTTTTAAGACCCCATAAATACAATAAGTCGTTAAAATCTGTATAGTTTCTAGCAGAAACTAGCATAGTTCTGAAGTATGTCGTCTTTTTAATCTTGTCCCTAAGAACACTATCTGTAATTTTCTGTTGGATAAATTTTGTTCAGCTTAATAATGCCGAAATGGTTTTCTTTATTGTGTACTTTATAAAGGCAAAAAAAAAATATTAGTTGAAGAAAATTGAACTTACCTTCTGGAATAAGCAGTTTAGTAGCTGGTTAATGTCCACACAGGGACACTTCTAGGATAAGGTTCTTGAAGAAATGTTCCCTGTGTAAAAATTTTTACTTCATATTATTTCTTTGGTCGCTTTATCATACTTTTCCCCTAGCTGAGATTGCCTGAGGGTTTCACTGTTTACCCATTTACTAGCCAGTACAGGTGGGGCATGCCTACAGTGTCTTTGTTCTGAAATATATTAAATTGGAAAGAGTTGAATAAACTGTGGAATAGAAAGGACATAGTGTTTATTTTGTAAGGTCATTATCATTTTTAGGTCTCTCATATCTTATTCTTAATTAACAGACATTAGAAGGAAGGTCTGACTTTTAACATTCAGGCAGATTCTATTATATTAAATACTGTTATTACAATATAGCATTTTAGCATTATTACTGCCAAATTGATGAGTAAGAATAAGTTATCCTGCTTGATAACTCTTAATCTTTATTTCAGAAACCCTTATTGCCTGAAAGAAAATAATGTAGAATGGATAATATGACCAAGTCACAACCCTGTTCTGTGTGTTGGGGAAGTGGGTAGTGAGACCTTCAGAAAACTAACGAGATAGGACCTTGCTGTACTTCTTCCTATGGTTGAAGAAGAGAAAAGAATTTCTTTTCCATTTTTCTTTATGCATTACTGGGTATTGAACTCAGAGCCCTGCACATGCTAAGCAAGGTCTCACTGAGATCCATCCCAAGCCCAAAAAGAAGTTTTCTATTGCTAGTATAATGATTACTTTCTTGAGCCAGTTTTTGTTTTATTTTGCCTTTGTAATTTATGCAATTTAAATGTTTCGTTTTAATGCATAGTAATTCTACATATTTACTCACTGCAATGTGACATTTCAGTACATGTATACAATGTGCAGTGATTAGCTCAGGGTAAATGGCATATTTGTTACCTCAGATATTTCTTTTATTTATTTTGGGTAATAAGAACATTCAAAATCTTTGAACTAACTTATTTTTTAAAATATTCAGCACTTGTTACCCATCGTTATCCCACCGTACTATTGTTAGGATTTCAATCCTTGATGTTCCTTAAAAGCACCTGGTAGAGAACACAGGGACGTTCAGAGGAAAATGATTAGATCATGAGAACTGTAATCTATCTCATCAGTGAATTAATCAATTTGATGGATTAATAGTTTGAGTGGACTACAGGGTGGTAACTATAGGTCGGTGCGGCATGACTACAAAAAATAGGTCATTGGGGGTGTGCCCATGGGGATTATATCTTCTCCCAGGCTCCTCACTTTCTCTGCTTCTTGGCTGCCAGGAGCCCAACAGGTTTCCTCTACCATGTCCTCCTTCCATGATGTTCCCTTCACCTCAGGCCCAAAGCAGTGGAGTCAGCCTGTCATTGACTGAACCTCTGAAGCCATGAGCACAAAATAAAATTATCCCCCTCTAAACTGATTTTATCAGACATTTTGGTCACAGTGACAGACAGTTGACTAACCCAATTATAGAACATTAGAAGTTATTCTTCTATCCAACTTCACCCTTGAACCCATTAACCATCCTCCATCCCCAACATCTTTCAGAGACTCTGATAATGACTGTTCTATTTGAAACTTACTTGAGATGAACATTTTGTCTTCCACATATAAATGGGAACATTTAGGATTTCTCTTTCTGTGCCTAACTTAAATTAATGTCCTCCAGTTCCATCCGTATTGCTGTAAATGACAGAATTTTATTCTTTTTGTGGCAGAATAATATTCCATGTGTATGTATGCCATAGTTTCTTTGTCCTTTCATCCATGGATAGACACCTAGGTCAATTTCATATCTCGGCTCCTGTGACTATTGTTGCAATGAAAACACGTACAGACAGCTCTTCAACAGACTGATTTCATTTTATGTATCTAGTACTGGGATTAGTAGATTATATAGTGGTTCCATTCCTAGTTTAATCAGGAGCCTCTTTACTGTTTTCCATAGTAGCTGCACTAATTTACATCACCCTCCATAGTGTGTGAGCTTCCCATTCTCATGCTCATCACCATTTAATTTTTATCCTTTTGATATTAGCCATTCTTACTGGTGTGAGGCTAGAAGTTGTAGCTCAGTGGTAAACAACTTGCCTGATATGTATGTAACCCTGAATTTTATTCCTAGCACTGCAAAAGAAAGCAAGCAAGCATATTAACAAAAATCAACAATAAAAAAGTAGAATCAGCCTAAGTGGGGTGAGATATTTTGTAATTTTGATTTGCATTTTCTTGATGATTAATGATGTTGAACATATTTTCACATACTTGTTGGCCCAGCCTTGATTTTTTAATTAGTAATGTTGAAGTTTCTTCTTTGGCTAAGCAGAACTGGTAGACCTCATTTTATATAATAGGTTTGTTATGAAAACTTACTTGTACATTTGCTTTTTATAGATCAAATTGTTTTCACAAATATTTTTATTATGTTCCTAATAAAGAAATACTAATTAGTCATTTATTTGCTTTAACAATGGATTCTACATTACTTTGTAATTTTGCCCAGTTTACCGGGTAGCGAGAACAACTGGTCAGAGCTTTGAATTGAAACTTAAATGAAAAGTCTACTCTTCTTAATTTTTGGTTCTTTGTCACTTAGGACCACAAAAATGTGATATTGCCTCTACCTACCTACCTACCTACCTATCTATCTACAGTCAGATAGAAATATAGATATAGTTATATATGTATATGTAAATTGTAAGTCTCTATGTGTGTGTGTATATATATATATATTATATATATATATATATAATTGTATATATAATGCATATATACAATTTGTATTCCTTATGTGGGATTAACTAACTATATGATAATGGAGATCCAAAATCCAGGCTAAGTTTCTGCCTCTAAAACTGTTGAAATAGTATGAATTCTTAATTTGTAGCTTTTCAAAATGGTACCTGTGGGAGAGAGGAAGAAAATAATTCTTTATATTTCACAGGCAGCACAAATCTTTAGATCCTTACATATAATTCAGTCCATCAAACATGTGTTCAGTACTTGCTGTAGGCAAGAACCTATTCTAGGTATGGAGCTATAGCAGAGGACAAGCTAGACATCCCTATATTTATGGATCTCTGGTAAAAGATACTAAATTATAATGAATAGGTTAATTTTATAGTTCCCTAGACAATAAGTGATAGGAGAAAAATTCAACAAGAGATGGAGATTGGAAATGGTAGGAATGGATAAATTTATATCTTTCCCAAGACAATATTTGAGCAAAGCCATGATGTTGAACAAGTAAGCTGTGTGGATATTTGGCAGATCATTCCAGATGGAAAATGAAGAGTGCAAAGGACCTGACAGGTTTGAAGGCAAGGAGCCAGTGTGACTGGAATGAAATGAGGTAAGGGGAGGTTAGGAGGAAGGGAATTCAGAAAGAGAAGGAGGCACTGGACTGTAGAGTGTTGACAGCCAGTGCAGGGACTCCTGCTCTTAACTGAAAGAAGTGAGGGCTATTGGATGGCTTCAGAGTAGTGCCATGAAATGCTTGTAGAGACCACCAAAAATATTTCTTGTGCCTTGAGTTTTCTGTAGATTTAGCCCAATGTTTTAGAGGTTTGGGGAGTTACCAAGAACTTTTAATCCAAACTCAAACAGATACACAGAACTTCTATCACTTCTGGAACTCTTTTCCAGCATGATTTACAAACCAAAACTCAAGTGCAGTTTGACTTAGTGGTTTCATCATTACCTTGTGATTGGGAATATGGTCAGCTGACCCACACAGCCTTCTGAAAGGATACACCTGTCTAAATTCTCAACAGTTTATGGCAGATTCCTGAACCATTGCTCAAAAGACACTAAAGAGAAAACTTAGAGGCTTAAGTATCTCTATTAACCTGATTGTGCCAATACGTAGTCTGAAAAAAAATTGATGCTCTCATATTTTTAAGAGTTCATTTAATTAAACGGCTAAAAGAACAGGAGGGTATGAGGAATCTATTCTAGTAAGATTATTTAGACTGAAAAGGCATCTGATGCTAATTAATACCACTTTAAAGCTGATTGTTTTCATGTTTTACCTTTGAGATAATTCGTATTTTGATTTTTAATACTATAAATTAAATTACAAACACTATTTCATTTTTTTAAATAAAAATGCTTCTGTGAAATAGGATATAGCTAAGAGTCAAAGGTTGGATCTACCTTTTCTCTCACATGTTTGTAAATGTGTTTTATCTTCAAATTTTCCAACATGAAAATATTTAAATACATACCACACATATACAATACTATATAAAAATGAATAAGTGGACTAAATCAGAATGGAAATTACTGTATTACTAATATCTTTAGTTAGGTTTCAGTTAGTTCTTTCATGCATTGGAATTGTAAAACCCAATAAATTTTGCAATTAGAAATAGTTGGTCTTCATTTAGGAGACACATTTTTTTAGGAGGTAAACACAATTTGAGAGTTTGATTCAGACTTAATCTCTCCTACCTAGTTCCCAGTAAGGACTACTGGAATATAAAAATTCCAACACTGGTGATATGTTTTTTACCTGCCTGTTCTACGACTTTCCTTGTCATTAAACTCCTTGATATGATTTTAAAGTGTTAGCTATGCAACTTGGCTTGCATATGTGACCTTTGACTGCTGCTATCTTATGAAATTCAGAGAGCTCATTCAGATATACTTTCCTTTCACCCTTTTCCTGAAATTTATCCTCCAGGGATACTTAGAACTCTTTAGAATAATGATACATTTACTTTCTCTGCTTTTCTCTATTGCCCGTTACCATCTTATTGGATTCTGAGGGACTTTGTTCAATGTTGCATTGCAATTCATACCACTAAGAAAGAAGGAATTTCTCTCCCAGGCAAGACTTTAGGCAAAAGAACTTTGAATGAAGTGGCAGTGTATAATTTGACTTGTAAACATCATTGATTCATCTGTAGTTTAAAAGTATTCATCATAACTAAATTGTAGTTAAAAGGATTTGGTAGACAATTGGCTATCGATAGGTAACAGTTAGGGGTTTTCCAGACGCCCTTTTATGTGGCCAAATGGGAGCTACACATCAGATAGTTTCAGACTCTTAAATTACATCCTTTCTTGACCTTGTCATCCAGACTCCAGAGTATTTTTTAGTTTATTAGTTAAGTACTACCCAGTTATTTAAATACTAGAAAGCTCCATTCTTTGAAGATTTTTTTTTCCAGGAAGGGAAAATGGTAATCAATACAAATGTGGCAAATAATTTTATATTTCACACACACGCACATGTGTATGCACACAAACACACGTTTTCCTGAGGGTGGCCTTCTGGAAACTGTAGCTTCATTATGTAGCAGCAACCTTTGGAAATTCACTAACTGATGCACAGCAAAGGCTCTGTTGCCTGGCTCGTCCTAACCACAAAACTCCCATTCAGCAATTTTTATGTTTTCCTGGATTATTTGAACAGTTAATAGGCACACACACATGAGCACCCACTCACATATGTGCTTATCCCACATCACAAAAACCACCCTCCCATTTGGCTCCACCTGATCCTCAATTTAGCCACAAGGCAAGACTGTGTCAATTCTCTTAAAAAGGGATTCAAAGGCAGTCTACAAAGGTAAAATTTGAGAAACATATTTGAGGTGTGGAAAGGGGGAAATTGTGTTTCAAACCACAGTACGTCTTTTCTGTACTCAATAGATTATCTCCAGAGTATCTTTTGACAGAATTCTTCACGACCACTCTGTTCTTTGAAAAATTTTGCACAATTCAGTCCATTAAAGGAAAATTTTTTTAAAAAGGCAGTGGTAAGACACATCTGTTTGAATTTATTTCTTTAATATACATTATTTTGGTGCTGTGTGGAATGATTCGTCCTATTTTCCAGAAAATTCAGAGTACTACTATGTTCTGCAAAAAAGTCAAATACAGTCCTTCAGTTGTCCAAGATGTAACTTGTGACTCATGAACACTCACAGCTACATGTGCCAATGAGACTTCTAACAAAAGACTGTAGGGTGAGATCCTGTACGTTGGCCACTGGATGATGATACTACAGTTTACCCTTACGATCTCCTTCCTGTAGTTTTGTTAGAAGTGTTTCTCTATTATTTCATACATCACTAGATTGCTAGAAACATCTTTCTAATCTAAATCAAGTAATGTACCTTTAAAACTATGTGAGAAGATGATTAGGATTTGTAGAAGAGTCTGAATGTCACTAATTGACTAAGAAGATATTATTTTAATGCCAACATGGACAATCCCGATTTACAATGATTTCACTTACAAGTTTTCAACTTTATGGTGATGTGAAAATGATACACATTCAGTAGAAGCCTTACTTCAAATTTTGAATTTTGTTTTTTCTTGGGCTTTTGATATATGCAGTATGATACTCTTTGGAGATGCTGGATAGTGACAGCAAGCCCAAAGCTCCATGGCAGCCATATGATTATGAAAGTAAACAACCAATATTTTATCGTATACTGTGTTGATAAACTGTGTTGTTCTGTAGGTTAGCTGTATGAAATACATTTTTGACTTAAAGTATTCTCAATTTATGATGGATTTATAGAGACCTGATCCCATCATAAATTGAAGAGCATCTATATTACAAAAAGTGCTATTCTTATCTAGACCTAAGTAAATTAGTTCTTAAGTTAATCAACTTTTTACATATATAAATATATATAGACACACACATATAACCTATATATGAATATTTATGTGTGTGTGTATATATATATAATCCATATATTTATGAAAAAGACTAAATGAAATCATTTATGTATTTTTGTAGAAATAGTTTTGTTAATGCTATGTAACTACATTATTCTGTACTCTTTTCTATCGTTTTTAAATATAGTTATTAGCATGTATTACTTATACACATTGAGGGGATTCAGTGTGACATTTTTGTACATGCATATATTGGGCATTGGTGATATCCACCCTACTTCTCTTACCCTCCCCCTCTCCCTGGTCCCCTAAGAGTCCCTTTCCTACCATAAATATTTTTTAAACATTCTTATTACAAGGAAACAGAATTGTGTTCACTAAGAATTGGGGTTTTGTTGTTGTTGTTGTTGTTGTTGTTACATCTGTTGAATGCCTACTTACAGGAAAGACATGCTCCTATTTGTTGCAGGGAGTGCTAAGCTAATTGAGATTCAACCTTTAAACCTAGGTGGAGAACATGAAGAGTAGCACTAGTGTTTTATGGTAGTTTTCTTATGACATCTCATTTTTCCCAATAGTTAACACCAACTGCGAGACAGTGATATCCTTGTCTGTAACTAAACAGCAGGATGTGAAAAGTGTTCCGACATCAAATGTATGATTGCTCTCACATTTAAAGACCTTGCTCAAGTAAGCTAAAGACTCTATGAAGAATTAGATTTATAAATGATCCTGTATGAACATATACTTAGGGAAAATGTATATAAATACTTACGTTTATATTCACTAAAATAAACCTGTAAGAAAAGCATGCCAATTAAAAGAAAAAGAATAATGCCTTGTCATACACTAAAATATAGAGGGTCACTCCTTTCTAAATACAACTTTTCAAATATTTTTCCCTTGTGGTTTCAAAGAAATGCTTTTTAATTTATTTTGCATTAAATATTTCAATGAAGGATTATACAGAGAGAACATACATCTTTGTAGGTTTACCTATAATAAAACTGATAAGGTATAATCACCCTACCTTGTAAAAGGAAGAGACAGAAAGCAACATTGTCTTTCCTGGGAAAGTTGGGATAAAATGTTGGTACCTAGGTCATAACATGTCAGAAGGATGCCACCAGCAGGGTCTTTCAAATGTCAGGTTTACAAGTACAGGACCCCAAAATCTGAGTGCCCTCTTAAATATTGCCCTCTAGGTGCCTCTCCTGCTTCGCCCCTGTCAGGTCCAGCTGTGAAGACAGAGTCAGGTTTGTGTTGCTTCTGGTCATACCATGTGGCTGTAACATAAGCACATTTAATTTATGTGCTAAGTTCAGAGTCTTATTCTCTATATAGTTTCACCATTAATTTGCTGGATCCTCACCCAACATGCATCAATTGAACAAACTCTGAAACAAGTCAGGAGTCTTTTAGAACTTCCTACCTATCCCCCATTTTTAGATTAGAGACTTAATGACTTTTCTAATCATAGAATGGTTTCAGTATTTATATAGGCATTCTATTGTCTTTTTTAATGCGTTTAAGTAACTTTTAAGTTACTATTTAGGATATGTATCATACTGTAGACCTTCCGTGTAAATAAAGAGATTTTAAAAAAAGATTTATTTCATATATAAGCTACTTTTTGTTAATGTGCTGATTTTAGAATCAGCCCCTGACCCCAAGGACATAGAGGAGAATACAGGGCACAGAGTAGGCATTTAATAAATGCTTGTTGAATAAATGCATTTCACCATAACAACCAATCTTTTCTTAGTGATTTTTTTTAATATTTATTTTTTAGTTGTAGTTGGAACACAGTACTTTTATTTATTTATTTTTATGTGATGCCTTCCACGTGCTAGCCAGTGCTCTACCGCTGATCCATTATCCCAGCCCCCCCAGTCTTTAACTTTAAACCTTGGAGGCTCTCATGATTGCCATATATTTTATCAGGAATTCTTGTAGCGATGAAAAAAGAATACAAATATATATCTACTTATTTTCACATGAGGTGAATTTATAGTTAGAAGATTACTGTAATTTTAGTAGAAGTTCTAAAATCTTTAGTTGAAAGACTTATGTGAGGGAAATTTCAGGGTTTTTTTCCCCCCATATTTGCTTAGTTTGTCTTTAAAACTTTTTATCTTGCTTATCAGATTTGAATTTCAAAAAACCTTAACTAAGGTCTCTTTGGTTTTGTTTGTAACAGCTAGTTGTACCTTAGGACTACTTACTGATAGAGAACAAAATATATTAAGTGTCTTCTGTTGGCTACTGACTTCCTCCTCTTTTTCTATGGCAGAAAAACATTCTGGAAAAATAGAAAGGAAGTGAGAGCAAGACATCTCAACTTAATAGATAGAGATTAACCACAGAGGGTGGATCTGAGCAGCCTGCAGGGCATTTATAGACCATGCAGGTGTCCTCCAGGAATCCCTTGGCAGCCTGTTTAACTGCTCTGCATTGAGATGCTTTGTCCGCCCCCCCCCACACCCCGGCTTCCATACTTCAGATTACTTTTCTTAGGACATGGTCTTAAACTCTCCCTTCTAGCTAATGTTTGAAATTCTCCTGATTTTTCACCACCTTTTCCCCCTGAATTTCTCTAATTAGTTATATGTGAATATCTTTTACTTAATACAAATGACTTTGTATTAAAATTTTTACACCTAACTTCTAAATATTATTTTAAAATGATATTTTAAAATTCAAACTAATAAATCTTATTTTAAAATCTTATCTGATCAGAGACTAAATTTAGAAAAGAGATTATTTTTAAAATGTATTCTTTTTTTTTTTTTTTTGGATGGGGGGTACCTGGGATAGAACTCACTTGACCACCGAGCCATATCCTCATTCTTATTTTGTATTGTATTTAGAAATAGGGTCTCCCTGAGTTGCTTAGTATCTCATTTTTCTTTTTTCTTTTTTATTGTGGATGGACACAACACCTTTTCTTTTCTTTCTTTCTTTTCTTCTACTTCTTCTTCTTCTTTTTTTTTTTTTTTAAATGTGGTGCTGAGGATCAAACCTAGTGTGTCACATGTGCTAGACAAATGCTCTACCACTGAGCTACAACCCCAGCCCTACTGCCTCATTTTTGCTGAGGCTGGCTTTGAACTCATGATCCTCCTGAATCAGCCTCCCAAGCACTGGGATTACAGGCATGTGCCATCACATCGGGCTATTTAACTTTGAATTCTTTACTAATTTTTGTTAAAGCTCCTTTTTAGCAGAAGAGGCATATTTGAAATGAGTAAAACCTTTTTATTTGACAATTTGTCAAATTTGGGGAGCTTCAGAATTTCAGTGAATGTATCCCCCTGCAAAGAGATGCATCAGCTGCCATTCAGCAGTTATTGAGTCTCAGTAACTCACACAAACTCTTACATCATTTAGGCTGACCATATCTGAGAGATTAGTACTGTAACATATAAATGATTTATTATTCCACATTCATTAGTTGGACCTCAAAAGTGTTTTTGATTGTACAGCATGAGTCCTCTGGCCTTGCACACCCATGATAATAGCCGCTTAGTCTTCAGAAGAGTTGCCTCTCAGTAATTAGCAAATTCTGATTACTGGTAGATGGATTGAAAAATATAAGTTTGGATAATTTGATTTATGACTAAATGGCAATCAGAAATACTTAGGAAATAGTCAGAAAACGTGTCTGGATGGCCTAAGAGGAAAGCCTTAGTATTAATCTACATGACAGTGAAATGGGAATTATTGAGGTCACCAGTGGAAAATGTGTAGAGTGTAAAGAGAAAACTGTTGTTCATAGAACTTTACTTTGTGGACCTGTGTGTGTGTGCATGTATTTGTATGAGTGGTATGTGGGAGGGTAGGGCAGGCACTACAAAAAGCACCAGTGAAATGTACTGTAAGAGAAGTATGAGAGCTAAGCATAGTATAATATAAAATTGCTCTTACTTATTGGATATGTTATTCAGTTTTTGATTATATCATATCTTGATGTTTTTATTGGATGTATGATACCCTGTTTTCCTAAAATAATGCCTTAAAATTTTTCCATGTTTAATTCACACTAACATATATTTTGCAAAATCATGACACTTAAAATGTGATTATGATATAGTAAAATTCACATAAACACAGAGAAAATTATTTAAATGAAGAGAAATAATATCTTCTGGTAATTAAGTAGCACATATAAACTGAGAATATTAAAGCAAATATTGTCCTTTTTAACATTGGTTTTTCAGTTTTTTAATTATTATACTGTAACCAAATTGTTAGGTATAGTCTATATGTATTTGATGCTCTTATGTATAGATTGAGGCTTTGCTATTGGCTTGATTTTCAGGTCATTGTCATAGAATAGTTATAGAAAGCATCCTGTGGTAGATGCCATACAGTTCATTCAAAGAATGAACCAGAGGGTTGAGTTTGATAAAGTGAGGTGTTACATTGTACTGAGGCACAGATTCATTGTTCTTCAGAAGTATAGAATGTTCAGTATTTCTCTGTGTATGATTGTTTTCCTTATTTTCCTCCTCACATGGATCGGGTAACATCCAGATCAAGATTTGATTCTGTTAGTTGCACTCAAACAACAATGATAATCATTTTCTATTCTATTAACTTTCTCTGTGATTTTTCTTATAGACCTCGAAATAGAAGTTGACATATTCGTAAATACAATTTTCTTTTCTAGATCTTTTGAAAGTGTATTTACTTGATATATTATGCTCAAAATTTAATGGTAACTTTTGCTGTATTGACACAATAGGCAATTAATCTTTAGAGAGAGTAGGTAATAATTATCTTTGTCCTATTATGAAGATAATCAGTCCTAATATTACAATTTCGTAATTTAAGCTTTCTTAGTTTATAACTCAATTCTTCAAACAAGTTAAGTAAAAAAAACCCAAAAAACAAAATTACAGTGGTCACCCCATCTATTCTAAGACCCACTGTGGATTCCTGAAACTGTTAGTAATGAAACACACACACACACACACACACACACACACACACAGAAAAATAACCTTACACATGTACCTTTGCTTTTTCATGTACATGTATATCTATGATAAAGTTTAAATTATGAATTAGGTACAGTAAAAGATTAACAGAAATTCACCAATAAATTAGTGCTTCAGACAATGTGATCTTTCAAAAGTCAAGACAGATATTAATGTTTTTGGATTGCCTTTGACTATAGGTGGCTGAAATCATGCAAAGTGAAGCTATATGACTACTGGGTGCCTGTGGTATTACCGCAACTGTAAAACTTGTCTGCAGCAGTTTTAATTTAGAAACAGCTAGCAAAATCTATTTTTGAAGTATGCTTGAGAAGTTTGCTTGAATTGACAGACAGTCCTCTCACCCCCTTAGTTAAAGAATAGCAAAAGCTAGAATATTGCTTATGCTCCTGCTTTGAAATCTTTCCCAGTAGTAGTGATATATTTGTAATGCATATATTCATTCACATATCTTGAGCTTCTTATAATCGATAGCCTGTGGCCAAGGAACAGTTTAAATCTGTCTCACATCCATATTTAACCCAAGTCTTTGATCCTGTTCTATGCACATTATGTTTTAGTTTAAGGAATATCATATTCTCCTTTAAGTATAGGTTAAAGGAAAACAGTAAAGCTCATGAGTAATGGTTTACCCTGTCTTTCATATCATATTTGCTAGAAAGATGTTCTCCATTTTGTCACTTAAAAGACTAATTAATGACAATAAGAAAACATACACACACATTCCTTGAATATTGTCAGAAATAAGTATTGTTACTGTTGGAATTAAAATATATTTTAGGTGCACAGCAAGATAGCCTTTATAAATGTTAATGAAATATTTCTTTTTGGTTTCAAAGAATGGATCAGTTATAGGGGCTGTGGTTGTAGCTCAGTGGTAGAGCAGTTGCCTCACATGCATAAATTTTAACACTGGGTTTGATCCTCAGCACTGCATAAAAATAAATAGATAAAATAAAAATATTGTGTCCATCTACAACTAAAAATATATTTTTAAAAAGCAAAGATCAGTTGTAGTAGAAAAATGGGTAATCTCTTATTGCATTGTGATTTATTCATTCATTCATTCAATTCCAACTCCTTCCTTCATCCCTCCTTCTCTCACCTTTTTTTTTTTTTTTTTTTTTTTTTGGCACTGGGGATTTAACCACTGAGTTGCTGATGTTGGCCTCAAACTTGCAATCCTTCTGCTTTGGCCTCCCTAGCTGCTGGGATTACAGGCCATGCTATACGTGTGTACCACTGTGTTTGGCTCTTTTCTATGTACTTTATCCTATATCTCAAAACTAGATATATTGGACAAATTTCTTATATCACTCAAGGAGATTCATGATTTCTGTTTAATTTTTGGAGACATTTTTACTTAACTTTGGCAATTCTGCTATCTGAAAATAAGATTCATTGGCAGATCCTACAGATAGGTTGTAGTTATTCTTTAATTTTTATCTTAATGAGTTTTGTTGGGTACAACATAGAAACACTCCAGTTTATTGGTATTTAAGCTGTATTTTTGTTTAATCTCAGTATTATTCTTCATTTCCAGGCAATGGTGCCTGGCACACTACATATATTCAATATTTATTGAATTATTGATTCATAATATGGAATTATTTATTCAATCACTTGGCAATATATAATGTCTGCTTTTCATATTTTTGTCAAGTTGTACCAAATCTGAAATCTCAGCTGTTCCATTCTTATCCAAAGCTAAATTGCAAACTAGCATATGCATTTGATTACCCCAGGTCTAAGCACACCTAAAGGTTTCTAAATTTTATCCCTGGATGAAACAGAACTTCATCATGCTCCATTCTTAGGCTGTTAGAAATTGCTTTTATTAGATAATGCTTTGGCATTATATCATTAGTGTGCATTGAAGAATTTAAAAAGAAACATTCATAAAAATATGCTATCACAATAATATAGTTCACTAAATCAAATCCAGTGTTTCATTAATGAGGGCCCATGGGAAAATTTCTACTGAAGTTTGCGTGTCATAAAAGCTTTTTACACCTAAGTGACTGGTTTGTTTTTATCTGATAGACATGATACAACTGGAAACTATTTTTCACAGTTCTGGACAGTAGGAGGCTCTCACGTTGGACCTGACCTTGGGTTTAAATGTGCTGCTCTTCATGACTTTGACCTCACAATCCATTTACTTTCAAATTTGTCTTTTTCTATATTTTCTCAGTGATATATTTTTTATTGTTGGCTTTGATGTCTTTCTGTAACTTCAGTCATTTTTTTTCTGTTAATAATGAAGAGACATAATGATGAAGAACTTTTTACAAAACCCTTGCACCCATGTTTTGGCTATTGTTTTATTTTTGTCACATCTACTATAAAATCTATAGAAATTCCAATATTAAGTGAGTATATAAATCCTTCTTATTGTGTTCACATGATAAGAATATTGTCTCTTTTCTATGACTCTGTTGCTACTTTTGCTGCCTCTCAGATCCAAACAAGAGCACTTGCTCATTCTTGAACATGTCTCCCGCTAATGTTGACCTACAGTGGATTTGATCATTGAGCCTTTAACTACAGTGTCGTGAATTTTAACTCTCATTTCCCTTTACAAGTAACATCAATATTGTTTCTACATTTTGTAATACATCCACTATAAGTTGAAGTATCTTTGATTGATTATAAGATAGCAGGCACAGTGGCTCATTTCTCAAAGCATATATCACACAACTGTGTTCTCTTAATAATGATTTTAAATTCTTATGTTAGCAATGGGTGTTCCCTGTAAGGAATGTGATTGTGATTATAATTAAGCTGCTGTAGATAAATTTCAGAAGACTGATTTTATCATATGTACAAACCTTGAATGAAAGCAAATGTATAATTCTCTTTTAACTTGTGATATGGTAAAGAATGTTTTTTAATTGCCTTTCAGTATAATCTAGTACAGAACAGTTGGGTTAGGTTCAGGAGATATTGGTTCTCATCTGTACCTTGCTGACTTAACATAAAATCTCAATAGCTTATAATTCTGCTATTTCAGTTTCCCCTTTCTATCATGTTTAATACTATCCTGAACAATACCTTACAATGACATTTTTTAAGATGAATAAGACTTTAGGATTTCATTGCTCTCTATTCAAACCTATTGATGATAAAATGCTTTGTTTTCTTAAGTATTCAAAAGCATTTTATAAAAACCCCAGTACCTGGTAAAATTACATGACCACTCTTTTGCACCCTTGATATTTTCAAGAAGCTAAATGTACCATAAATTAGAATTTCTGATAAAAAATCATCAAAGCCATTTAGCTCAGTCTCTAAATTGATACATTAAATTTCATGTGCAAATCCAATGAATATTTACTTAATGCCTGCTTTTTGTCAGGTACTATTCTAGCTCTGGAGGATACAAAGGAAACAGGAAAATAAGATACAGTCTTTTCCATTTAGGTGGAAGACCCAAATAGAGTCTATAAGTGATAGCACACATTGATGGATGTTTTGGTGAGGTGCACAGCAGTAACATTAAAAGTGCCCTTTACTATTAGTGACTAGCACATATACTCAGCCTTGGAGGGTCCTTCTCTTATTCTGCCTGTTTCATTCCTTCTCCTAGACCACCTTGGCCTCTTCAAGACCTAAGAATTTAATGTCTGGTACAGCATAGGGTTTCTAAGACCATGCTTTTGTTATTGGGTCCTCAATGTGTTGTTGAATGTGTTCTGATGTTGTTTTTGTTGTTTAAATGTTATCTTCAACATGATCTTGGGTACAGATATCTAAATTGAACTGGGATATCCAAATCTAACTTAGCTTTCTACAGGAGGCTGTCTTATACAAAATGAGTGAACATTAACAAAATCAAAAGACAGGATGAGCCTTTATAGCACCTCCCATGATTAACCTCATCATGCAGTCCTTATCTGTGCAAGCCTGAATTAAGATGTAAATTCTTTCGGATGTCCTGAGCCTGTCATGGAATGCTTTGAGCTTTTAAACACTCCTTTCTCCCCTGGGGCTGAAATTAGTTAAAGAAGCACTTTCATTCTGATTTCATCTTATGCTTAAAATAATTGGCAAATTTGGGTTTATTTTGTACTTAATGAGTTTGAAATGTTTTTTTTTTTTTAATTCAACTCTAAACAATCTCAGAAAGTTGATAATGGAAAAAATTCAGCAAAAAATCCTTTACTATTTTTTAAAATAGCTTTTTGATACTGAAGACAAATTCAGTTATTCAGAATTTCATATTTCCTCCCTATCTGTTCATTCAAATATAATTGCTTATATGAGGCCATTTCCTTGTGTCAATTTATTTTTGTTACTTTTATATATCATAAATGCCTTTTTAAAAATCAATTACTTATACTGAGATAAACCCACAGATAGTTTTCATGAATATTTAATTTCCAAAATTACAATTTGGAAGTATCTAGAAATTATGTGGTTCTAGTACAATCTGTCTCCCTCCCACAACTAGCATGCAAGACCAAAAGAAGTACTCGGATTTTCCTAATTCTATATACCTTTGGAAAATTACAATGCAGAAAATACTCTCCGCTGGCTTATTTTATTCTACCTCACAGCAACTATCTATGTGGGTAATATTAGTGGCTCTCAACTTACAACCAGTGAACACTTCATTTCACTACCAAAATTAAAAAAAACAATCCTAACTAATTCAAAGAAAGGTAAAAATGTGGTTACATAAATTATTTGCATAATTTCAAGTTTACTTTTATAATTTTTGTTCTTAAATCTTCAGTTCCGCTGATCAGATTCAAAATGGTGGAGATAAAAATAATAAAAATTCAGAAAAAGTAAATTTTATTTAGCTTAAAATGTTTTATTTATTATTTTTCATATGATGTTATTGCTGCATACCTATTCTATTGTTAAAGTTTCTTCAGGAAAAGTCATTATATATTGATACAGTAGGAGAATTGGTCTTCTCAAAGAGCCCTATGATTTCTGACTTTCTTCTACTGGACAAGGTATTTATTAAATATTGAACTGAAATGAATTAACATTCAAAAACAAATCTTTTTATATTAATATCATTGTTTTCCCTGAATTTTCTTAAAACTTCTTAGTTACTAATTAATATCTAAGCAATAATTTCATTTTGTTTCTTAAAAAGAAAATATGTATATTTAAAACAGCCTTTTTAATATTTTAAATATATTTATACAATAGTTTGAACTTAATCATCCAAAGTCTGTAAACAAGAGTGTAGAATCCACTTTTTAGTATTTGATAGTAGAGGAATATCTTTCTGTTGTGATTGAAACACTAGCTGGTGTAGAGTAAACCAATGATTTTTAATATCTGTATCTTATTACATTTCATTGTTCATGCAAGAATTCAGTGAGCAATGGAGAAAGAGTAGTCTAATGTTTTTATCTAAAGTAAAAAACACTGAATTAATACCTAGAAAAATAATTTTCTTATTTTAAATTCAAAGAAGCTTAAATACCTTCCTTTTCCCTTTTTAAAAATTCTTTATAGTTCTTTTCTCCTGTTTGTAGTTTTTGCCCAAACAAGAAAATGATATATGAACAAAAAAAAAAGAAGGAAAAAGAAACACCATGAAAAAAATTTATAATTTTTCTATTATTACTTAATTTTTGAGACTTAACTATATTTGGATAGATTTAAGAAAATTAAGAATTCGTATGCTTCCTTTGGACCTAAAAGCATTCTCAATGCATTTCAAGGGGGTGGATTCCAACTATAAAAAATTTCAATGTTTTATGATTTTTTTTTAAATCATAGTGTTCTTTAACATTATTACCTTTGTAAATGATTTATTCATATAAGTATCTAATGAGTGAATTTATAATCAATAAAAAAAATGTTGCTTATGCTTTGTATTTTGTTCATATCTTTCTTTGGAAGGCCTGCTACTAGATAAAAAGTAATGTTTTAGAATAAACATTAAAATTCACTAAATATTGGTAATGATTCAGACTTTTTGTTAAGATGATTTTATTTAATTTTGCAATATCCAACCACTTGTTATTTTTCCCATAAATAAATTAATGTTTGGTTTAAAAACAAATGATACCAATTCAGCGTTTATACTAATCCTACAACAACAAACTGATGGAAATGGAAAAATTAGGTATTTTGGGTAGTGGATTTTGATTTACAACTTCTAAAGATTAATTTTACAAAGTGAAACATGAATTCTGTACCTGTCCAGAAGTCTAAATTCTCAATAAATGTTCTCAGATTTAGAAACAATCACCGCTCATAAAATTTACTTTATTCAACTCTGGTGCTAATGATAAGGGGATGTATATAAAAAACACTTTGAAGTTGTAATCTTTCCCAAAGAAGCTGCTTTTCATTGATTAGTAAATAAAATTTTTCTATTATGCTGTAAAGGAAGCTTTGTAGAGCCTAGAAGAAACCAGTTTTTTTTTTGCATGTCCCCATTTTATTTCATTTTATATATAAATGTAATGTATTAATCAAATAGAGAACCATCCATAGGTCTAGATATAATTTAAGAAATTTTGTCAACAATCCCTCATCTTGCTAAGAAGAGAACTGTTGAGGACTGTTGAGATGCCATGATTTACCCAAACCTACTGAATGATTGAAAGAACAGGCAAGTTAAGAACCAGGTCTTCATGAGTCAAGCGTGTATTATTTCAGTTACTCTTTTGGCATTTTACTGTTACATATTAAATACACTCAATTTGTCAAGTAGTTTTAAAGATTTGTTTGGAAATTAGAGATGTAAATTGTCCAGACATTAAATTCTGATAGTCTTGTTAAGAAAAATACAATGACTGGGTCATAGATGTTGCGTTTTTTTTTTTTTTCTTATAATACTTATCTAGGTCATAAACTCCAAGATGGCAGGCAGAAGTGCCCCCATTTGTTCATTGCTGGATTCCCAGACACTTGTCCAATGTCTGGTACATGGTAAATTCTCTGTACATACTTGCTGAATGTCAAAGAAATGAACTTGAGTGGCCCATGTGAAGCCATGTGAAGTTCTGTGGCAACTGAACATTATCAAAATAATCTGCATTTTATAAAATTTAGGTAAATTTACTGTGAAGTTGAGATAAAAATAAAATGAAAATTTATAAGCACAACTTATACTAAATGATTTTCTCATGGATTAAGGTCTTCCTTTATATATCTGTATTTGTAATGGTGTTATTATTTTCCGTTTACTAGAACAAACAAAAGCAGTTTTCTAGGAAGGAGAGTTGTTTTTAAATTGAATTCCTATTTGGCTAGGTGAAATGCACTTCTATTTCAACTCAATTACTCAGTATTTAGTCAGCTTTGCTGGATATATTACTTTACAGTGATAAACTAAAAGTACTTTTTGATTTTTGCTTAGTTCTCACTGGTCAATAAAGTTTGCATTTCATTATTTTCTCTTTCCCCCATATTAGTAAATCTTCCAAGATTGCACAGTGACCAAAGTTCTATTTTTCTTATCATATTACTACTTGTTGTATCTACCACTTATAAATTAGGCACAACTCCTCAATTTTATATCCATCTGACATTAAAACACATCTATAAGTTGTTTTCTGTGATCCACACATTTTTCTAGGAAATGGAGATAAGAATTATTTAGGATGATAGACAAAGTCCCTGCTCTCATAGAACTTATATTCTATGAATATAGAGAGATAATAAGCAAATGAGAAAGATAGTTTCAGACAGTAGGGTTATGAAGTACATACATTACTAACAGCAACTATTATGGGCTAATTTGAATAGAGTTCTCAGAAAAAAAAAATCTGCCTGTGGAAGTGGCATTGGAGCTGAGAAAGAACGGGGATGATGACAAGAGAACATGAATCAAAAGAAAGGCTCTCAAAGTGCCTTACGGGAGAATATTTATTAAATTGATGATCACAGAATTTATGAGGTTGTAAATCTGATCATACCCTGATTTTACCCACACATAACAAGAGCATATATTTAAAATAAAGAACAATTATTTTAATGTTCAGAATACTGAAACTCCAGATGACAAGGCTTACATTTTCTCTTCTTGTGTTCAAGCTACTCATGTGGAGAGCCAAATAATTACCTTAAAACTGATGGTAAACGTGTAAGCAGAACATAGGAGTTATATAAATTTGATATTTTGGGTTAATACAACCATAATCCTAAGGATGTGTGGACTTGCCATTGTGTTCAGAACCTTAGTCATTTTGGCTAAGTCCACTTTTCTCCCTCTTTCCTTTATTCATCCAATCCCAGCTCCTACCCACTTCCAAATTTTTAGATGCCTAGAACTTTCTCACTGGCTTTTTAGACATTTTAATACCTTCAAATGAGTTGAACTAAATTCTTAAGAACTTGAGGAGCCCTTCTGCTTCTATGTAGTTCTGATTTGAATCCACTCTGCTTTGATCCTGAGATGTACTATCCCCTTGGTAGTCATATTATTTTACTACTAAAACCTCAGCAAGAATATGAAGCCTCCAAATTCTCATACTTCACATGTCTTCCTTGTTGATAAAATGACAAAAGCACATGATAAAGGCTTAGATACAGGAGTGTGAATCTAACCTAGTTTTGTAGAAGTATCATTATTATGTACATATTTTTAGCTCTATATTTTAAATGTGTATCCTAAACATTTCCCTAGGGTTATAAACTGAAGATACACCAGGATGCCTCCTGAGACACCAGTGGAACCTAGAATGAAGTTGCCATTTCACATGTGTTGCATAGAAATTTCTAGTTTGCAAAAAGCCGTGTATAGTCAGTCATACCATCAAATCCTAAGTTTTAAAATTTGATTTCTATTAGTTTCTTTTCACCTTAAGAAGTTGACTATCTTCTGTTAACAATTGTCATAACTCATTATTTCAGTTTAACTTTGTGGATATAAAAGTAGTTCCTGAATTTGGTCTTTAATTTAGCTTCAGATTGGCAAATTCTCCTTGATTCTGTGTTGATTTCAGAATAATGAAAAATTACAGGGAGTGAAAGAATGAGCAAGCGAGAACAGAACATATTCAAAGTGTTGTGTCGTAAACTTTTTTCTTGGCTAATATGTTTTTCTTCATTTTTACTGGTTTACCTGAAATCATTTGCCTTCTTTTACTTTTCACTTTAAAGTAAATTTTGAATTACAGAAGGAAAGTGGATAGTAAAATTAAGCTAATTGGTTTTCTATTTTTTTTTTTTTTTTAGAAAAAGGGACTCAGCTATTCTTAACGGTCATGTCTTGAGTGCTTGCATGCTTTCTTGATTTCTGTGTATTGGTTATGATCATCTGTTAGCAATGTCATACCACAGATTAGGAGGAAGACGGCTTTTAGTGTGGTGGTTAGTTGGCCAGAGCAGAGATGTGAGATTAAATGAAAAAGAAGAGGAAATCGTTCATGGTAACAACAGAGTTTTCAATAAAAGCATGAAAGAAAGGAATTACAAGGAAAGTTGAGTGGCTTATCCTTCAATAGGTATGAATTTTTACCTTGGTATCTTGTCCTCTTTCCAAAAATGGGGACTGTTTTCTCAGTCCTCACAGAACTCGTAACACTCTGGGTTGAGGCTAGGAATTCCAGGGCTAAAATGACTTCCAGAATCAGTAAACATAATGAAAGTGGGTAATAATCCTCTTCAAAAAAAAATGAGCTCTACTATTTTATGAGCAGAAATGATGCAGTTCTTTTTTGGCCCTTCCTTCCAGAAATCTCCTTCACTCTCTGCACAACCTGTAGGAGGTCTGCAGGCCTCATATCCTCATGTCTAGAGTGGAGCCCCTCTCCTTTCTCCCTGCTACTATTTCTGCTTCACACCAGGACACTCTCTCCTGTAATGCTGAACTCTCAGGCTTTAAAATGTCACTCTTACTATCCTAGTCCTCTATCAAGCATTTCCATGGCACCGTGTTATACACTGCACCAAAGGTAAACTCTTTGCCTCTTCTCAAGGCCTTCCAAATGTGATGATCGAATTAATTGCTCAGTATTCATTGAATGTCTAACAGCATAGCCAAGTAAAATTTGCTTTTTTTTTTTTTTTGTATATGTTCCTTCTAGTCCCTGTTTGTATGTTCTTGTTCTTATCTCCTTTGCTGAGTTAAAATAGATTCTGCTTCATTCAAGAGGTTTGGACTAATTTTAGTGCTGATATAGTTCCTTCTTCCTTTTCTATTTTTTTTTAGATCACACTCAGCATCAGTATCACTTGGTTAACACTTATCATATCTTTTTGCTTCATGCATATCAGTTTATACACACACATGGGTGCATATATATGCTATGTTATACGATCCTTGAAAACAGGAACCAATTTCTTAAAACTACAAGATTCATAATATGTTGAGCATATTACCTACTTTTTCACTTACTGGTTTTCTTTTTTCTCTTAAACAATATATAATCTGTAGTCTCTTAATAGGAGAGTTTTCAAAATTAAGAAATACTGACTGCTTTTTCTGTTGATATAAAAGACACTAATAGATTAACTAGCATTTTATGAAATAATACGTATTAGATACTTAGCACTATTTAATACATAAAATAGCTAGTATCCATATTTTTGGGTAGTCCCAATATGACAGCATCAACCTTCTTTTAAAAATATTTCTAGTTATAGATAGACACAATACCTTTATTTTATTGATTTATTTTTATGTGGTGCTGAAGATGGAACCCAGTGCCTCACACATGCTAGGCAAGCACTCTACCACTGAGCTACAACCCCAGACCCATCAATCTTTATTATAAATAAAAATTATTTTTTTTGGTCAAGAGACTACAGACAAATATTGATTTGGGAAAAATTACTTAGAAAATTGTGGTGCCTATCAATGGTGAATATAGTACCTTGTCCTTAAGACTTGAATTCACATAGGTGTGTACACATGCCCTCAGCTATATATACACACATGCACAGTCTTTTTCTAAATGAAACACTAATTGTGCTATCAGGATATTAATCAGTATATGTATATAAATAGATTTGTGTGTGCATATACATCTGTCATATATAAAATTATAGATTCAAGAAACATGTAAAACTTTGGTGGAATTTCCCAAAGCATTATGTTTAAAATCAAAAGAATTTGCCATAAAACTGAAATAACAGATTCTTGTGCAATTAAATTCAGGCCAGTATTTTTACTTGTGATACACTTTGGGTCAGGCCATTAAAAAATGAATTCATCATATGGATTAGAAATAGTTTTAGAAAAGATTATGACTTTGTTATATATGTCCATATTAAAATCACAGGTATCTTCTCAAGCCTTCTAAAGTTTTAATTCAAGCCCATGACTTGAATTAAAAATTGTCTAGGACTGGGGTTGTGGCTCAAGTGGTAGAGTGCTCACCTAGCATGTGTGAGGTACTGGGTTTGATCCTCAGCACCACATAAAAATAAAATAAAGATATTGTATCCACCTAAAACTAAATATATATATATATATATATATATATATATATATATATATATATTTTTTTTTTTTTAAACTGTCCAATTGGGGCTGGGGATGTGGCTCCGTGGTAGAGCGCTTGCCTGGCACTTGTGAGGCACTAGGTTTCATCCTCAGCACCACATAAATGTAAAAATAAATAAAAGTATTGTGTCCACCTACAACTAAAAAATTTATTTAAAAACTGTCAAACTAAACAAGATTAGTCATTTTTAAGTTTATATATTAATGTTTATTAATATTTGTTTGCTACTGGTTCATTTATTTTGTAATTTGAATCTGCTTTTTGGCACATACTACATAGCAATCTCAAAAGTTTGAGAGGGGTCTGAGTTAGTCCATTCAGGGAAAGTAAAGTCTAATGATTTTACTGGATTCATATGACTTTGTAATAATAAGTGTAGCCCTCCTTGTTCTTGAACTTGCTTTTGTGGCTAAAGTGTCTTGGGGGGAAGAAAATTCACCATTTCACGAAATAGCATTTGCTAAGGCTTCTATGGAGGGAGAGTATTGTTAAGTGACTATTTATGAAAATTAGCATTCTGTACTTGGAGGCACAATATTTAAACATTAGACTCCATTATGGAAAAGTTTTATCTTACAAGTGTCTTTTGCTGGGAAGCAGTAAAGCCATTCACATTGGCCATGAACTCAGAATAATTTTTCTACAACAGTTATTTGCCTCAACAGTAAAATAATTTTACGTTGTTTAAATTCATTGAGATTGTAGTCTCCTCCTCTGTTTTGATTTGGTGTACCTTGGTCCCATTTTTCTGACTTTTCCTTTTCTGCCATCACTACTTCAGCCTCAGACACCTGCTTTGGGCACTTCTTGCTTGCAAACAACATTTAGACACACTTGTTTCACAAGCCTCACCATGCTCTTATGGTAAAGACATGGTAGTTTTCTTCTTATTCTCTCTTTCTCCAAAACTATCTGCAGTTTTGGGTAAAAGGGCTCCCAACACAAACTCACTTCACAGGACCATGCCATCTAGTTTGGTTCTCCCAAACCTTCGTGATGTAGGGATGAAAAGAATCCCTTCTCTGCTTATTATAAAAATTTATGGTTAACACAAGACAGGTTAGCAAGAGAAAATATATCACATTTATTTGAACATAGTTTAACATCACACAACAGCCTTCCAATTAAAGATATTAAAGGCCCAGAGTGAGCTACCTATTTTCATGCTTAAGTTCAATGTATTATGGGCAGATGTACAGAAATATAATTAAACAACAAAAAATATGATTGTGCAAGTAATATGCTAAGGGGCTGGGGGAAACCCAGCAAGGCCTATCTGTTTAAATCAGTTTGGGCCTTTCTGCTGTATGACTTCTTTCCAAATATTGGGTAGAGTCCTATCTGGAATTGGGGGTCTTATGAGACCTACAAAGTTGATCAGAGAATTTTCTTATTGCCAATTCTTCACAGAAAGACAGAGGAAAGTTAAAGTAATAATTGTAATTTTTTTTCTCTAATTTTGGGGAAAAGTGGTTTTGGTTTTTATGGTCCACATAGGGGAAGAGGAATTCTACTTTTCAAGGCCTATCTTGGAGAAAATGAGGAACAAAAGGCAAGAGGACAAGAAAAGGTCAAAAATTTTGCTTCTGAACTTGGCTGCTTCTGAGACCCTCCCTCCCTTTGGGTTTCATCGTCTGAGCCCCAGCTCTACTAAAGGAGGGGACTTTACCAATCTGATTATATCAATTCTCTGCTCATTTAACATAGTTCTTTTGTCTCATTTAACCTTGTTTTCTTGTGTGCACCTTCCTGTATTAATATCCAAAACTTTTTTTTAGAAAATATAAAAAACTGGAAGAAAATTTATTCTTTCCTATATATGCATTTAAAATGGGCATGTTAAATATATTCACTATTTAATGAATTTCACTTAAAATAAATATAGTAAGGTCACATATAAACTGAATTCAGAGTATAGTCAATGGGAAAGGCAGAATTGTGCTTGGAAATACCTCAGGAACTTGTCACGGGGAGACCAGAGTGCCACAATCATTTGGTCAGTCCATCAAAGCACTGTAACATGCTGCCGATTCTTTGGTTGAGCCTTAAATGAAGTTGTTGGCTTATGTTTCATTCTGTTAAAAACCAAATGCCTTAAACATGAAACCTACTGTTGGTATGGAAAGATGCTTAAACAGTGAGAGGCTTACAGGAACTGGGACCAGCTGAGAGAATAGCAGTCACAAATCTGGTGTCATGTGTCACCTCACTCAGACCAAGCTTATTGAGAGCACTGACAGCAGAATTCTCTACTTTACTTAACTTGCTAGTTTTTAACTTTTTAAAATTTATTTTTCAAAGTTGAATTTCAATGAGTAAAATGTTTATATAATGTGAATAACTCTCCAGTAAAGGAATCTTTTTGCTTAATGTACCCCCAAAAAATGCACATGCAAATATAAGTTTAATGTAAGTGTAGTTAGAAGTTATGTATGGTTTTGTGTATCTGTGTTTACAGAAATTTGACGCAGAGGCTGATATTGTGGTCATTGATTGTGGCTCCCTGATATAATCAGTGTATTCAGAAAGAGACTGAATTCATTCAAAATTAGAAAAAAATGAGTCCAGAATTATTTAAGAGGATAAAGAAATTATATAGCTATTAGTTTCTAATAACTTCAAAAGTTCTGATTACTTTCTCTCTTAGTAAATTTAATTATATATAACAAGAATAGCCCCACCTATATTCACAGCATAACTCCTTCAATGTATAGTATACATGGACTATAATTGAGAAACTTATATAAACATTTATCATATTATACTCTAATTATGGGAAATTCAATGAATGTTCTGTCTACTTATAAAAAATTTTCTACCCATTCCAAATAATGCATAACCTTGGAATGCCTTAAAGTAAAGAAGAGCTCTAAGAATTTGGTAGAATGTTCATATATTAATGCAGTCAACGAATATCTGTTGTGTCTGATATATTCCAGGGTCAGTTTTATGGATGGAAGTACACAGTAAAAAATGTGAATTAGTTGCCGTTTCTTCTAAAGTTAATATTCTAATGAAAAGGAAGAGAAAATAAATAAATAAATAAATAAACAAATAAATAAATAAATAAATAAATAAATAAATATGATGATTTCTATCAGTGAATAATCATGTAAAAAGTAAAGGAAACTGGATAGAAATTGAATAGAAATTAGGGGAGGGCTGTTTTGCCTCAGATGGTGTGTCAAAGAGGCTTTTCTTGGTTAAACAGGTTAAGAAGTAATACCACAAGTCTTGAGGTTTTTAGAGAAAATTGCCCCAAACATAGACAGGAAGGGGAAGCACAGAGAAGTAATGGCGAATCTGGCAAAGTGGTAGAATAGAAAAATGGGCACAGTGGCTGTTGTATGATGGAGGAATCATATAAGGTGACCCTGGAGAAGAAATGGAGGCCAAGGCTTGCAGAATGATGTAGGCCTTGGTGAGAGTTTTGGATTTCATTCTAAGCCCGCATCGTTAGGGTGGCTGGAGAACTGAGACCATCACTGACAGCTTAGAATGGTACTGCATTATATGCACTTAATTCTTCTTGATATCTTACCCATACTTATTGTTAATGGGCTTGGTCACTTGGTACAGTTACTGGTTAGGAGAGAAGTCTATGAAATACAGCAGACAAGAGTTTAAATCCTGGCTTATTTCCTCACTAGGAAATGATTTAATGATTTAATCTTTCTAAGCCTCAGTTTCCTTTCTAAAAAATATGGTAATAATAGTACCTGCCTCATAAGTTTGGTTTTGAATTTTGAATGAGATAATTATATGAATGAGAGCATTATGCATAATCTGATGAATAGTAAATATTAATAAATATTAATGATTGAAATATCCTATTCAAAATAGGAGAAAGGGAACAATTCCAATATAGCTCCAAAATGTGCAGTATCCATGCTATTTAGAGCATTCGTTTAATTGACTTGGGTTACAGTTGTCTCTTTGGTCTTTTAATTTCCATAATTTGTTGAGCTACATGGGTTTGTAATGCTTAGTATGGATGCAGAATCAGTTATAGGGCAAATTCTCTCTTACATACACAAAAGGATATATATACTTGAATTTTGCATATTTTAAAAGAGCATAAGTGAGGAAATCTATACTGTAAAGTTGTGGATTCAGATTAAAGATGTTATCACAGGAAAATCTCTTTTTACTCATTAAATATGTATTCATGCAAACTTTATGGTAGACTTTCTTTACATTTCTCCAGTTAGCCAGAATAATATTGCAGAAGCTTTTTTTTTTTTTTTTTTTGCAGAGAAAATGACCCAAAGAACAAGACTCTGTGAAATAGAGGACTTTTCAATGCAGAATTTCTCTCTTGGTTAGGGTGATAGAATGTGAAGAACTTCTCATTTGCCTTTACTTCCTGTCTCTGCTATGCTGATGCTGTTAGGATATAATCATAATCAGAGTCAAACCTTAAAAATTTACCATGACTTTTAATTGAACCAATTATTTACATTATATCTATCTATGTATATATATATATATATATATATACCTATGTATACATACTTAAAATAACTTTCAAAAATTTAGAACAAAATAACGGACCAAATGAGAGTATTTTGAAGTTATAATGGTGGGGTAAAGCAAGAAAAAAAATACAAATATTATTCCAAAACATGATTAAAACACTAGATAAATATTCTGGATAATTTCATTTTATTATTCTAGCAAAAATATGTAAAAATATTTTCATTTTTTACTACCCCCCCCTTATTGCCCATTTCCCTGCCATTGTCCAGTTGTAGGACCTAGATACAAATTGTTTGGTTTAGAAAACATTTTAAACCCACATATAATTCTTCAAATCACTGGTTCTAGTGACTTGAGTCACAGAGTTGCTCTGCTTACAATTAGAGCCACAGGAAGAGGTAGCATGGAGGTGCTGATGCAGTGTGGAAGATGGTCAGAGCCACTGTTCTCTAGGAAGCACTCACTATGTCAGACACATTTTATTCTTTGGTTGTTCCTGTCTGCCTTTCTCTTTCTTTTTTTTTCTCCTTATTTTTGTAAGGCAACCATACTTCATAATCTTTCTTTTTTAAATGAGCAAATGGAGATCCTCGTTGAATACCTTACCTTAGTTCCTTTGTTAATAAAGAACAGCACCAAGATTCAAGTGGTTCTGACAAACTCTGACATCTTTCTCCCTCTGGACTATGCTACCTCTGATAAAGTCATGAACCTGATTCAGTCAGCCACCTGCAAATGTCAGCCTTATTGCAGTCTATTAGCATTTTGATGCTTCACATTGCATGTTAGGTTTAACATTGGTTTTTATGATTGACATCTATCTATCTCTAAAACCTCTCAGTGTATGCAAACTCATATTTCCTTCTTTTTAAATATCAGCAACAATTTCTAATAGTAAACGTCCTAGTACCAATGAGAGGGATATACATAGTCTTTTTATTTACAACTTATCTTTACTTTAGAACAGACTTCATTTTGCTCTTCATACCACCTTTTGATTTGGTAATCAAATTATGCCTAGTGACAGATGAAGGTCAAGAAATTAGAAGTGCTTATTTTTTTAGGTCTAACATAATGTTTTAGTCAGCTTTTTCTCTGCTGTGACTAAAAGATCTGACCAGAGCTATTGTAAAGGACAAAAAGCTTATTTAGGGGCTCATGGTTTCAGAAGTCTCAATCCATAGTACAGACTCCATTCCTCAGGGCTCAAGATGAGACCACAGATCATGGAGGAAGAGTATGACAGAGGGAAGCAGCTCACATAATGATCAGGGGACAGAGAAAGAGATCTCCACTTGCCAGATACAAATGTATACCCCAAAGCCATGCCCCAATGTCCCACCTCCTCCAGCCTCACCCAACCTAACTTCAGTTCCCATTCAGTTAATCCCATCAGGTGAGTGATTCACTGATTGGGTTAAAGTTCTCATGACCCAATCACTTCTTCTGTAAACCTTCTTGCATTGTCTGTCATATGAGATTTGGGGGATACCTTACATCCAAACCATAACACATAACAAAACTAGGCTTCAAACTTCTAGCTAGAATTCATGATGACATAAAGGAAGACCATGGTAGAATTCAGAATTTTAGGTATTTATATCAAACGTATGAGCTGCACAGAAAATATTAGACCCATTTATTAGAATAGTGTACTGCTACTTTGGCATTGTAAATAGTATGCTCAATAAATAAAAGCCTAAATTATTAGTAGTAATTCCATGCACACATGTAAAATTTTTGCTGATATTGATTTTCTTGAAAAAGCAGGCATTTACTATTATTTCTACCACTATCTGAGCTTCTTGAGATTTGACTATTTAGCCATAAAGTACTTTCTTTAAAAGAATTATTAATGCATGCCAATTGTTCATATTAATAGGGTTTAATGTGATTTTTCCATATATACATATATCATAAATGGATCAAATGTAGCCTCTCTTTTTCCAACCCTACTCCTGCCCACCCTTCCCAATCTCTCATAGTTGCTATACTACTTTCTAACTGACATATTTTAGTTTTGACATATACTTGTTTTTTTTTTTTTCTTTCTGTGTGTGGCTTATTTCACTTTACATAATGTCCTCCGGGTCCTTCCACATATGCATGTAATCTTTTCTTTAACCATTAATCTACTGATGGACAGATAGGTTGTCCAATATCTTCACTATTGTGAATAATGTTGCAAAGATTATGGGAGTGCAGATGTCTTTATGAGATGGTAAATTCATTTCCTTTGGGTATGTAAAAGGGATTGCTGGGTCATGTGATAGTTAAATTTTTAATTTCTTCAGTAACCTCCATATTATTTTCTCTAATGGCTGCACCAGTCTGTATTTCCAGCAACAATGTACAAGGGATCTTTTCTCCACACCCTTTACAACACTTTTTCTCTCTAGAAAGAATGGCTAGGTATCTCATAGTGGTTTTATTTTGTATTTCCATGGTGATAAGTTATATTGAGCACTTTTTGGTGTACTTGCTGGTCATTTTTATCTCATCTTTGGAAACATGTTGAATTAAGTTCTTTGCCCATTTCTTAATATGTTTATATATGTTTTCTTGCTATTGAGTTGGATGAGTTCGTTATAAATCTTGGAAGTTCTTTTTAAATCTTATCTGATATATGGCTTGCAAATATGTTTCCCATTCTGCAGGTTTCCAGTTCATTTTTTCAACTGCTTCCTTTCCTTTTTTATTTTGTTTTTGTTTTTGTTTTTTTCAGTTGTAGATGGACACAATACCTTTATTTACTTATTTATTTTTGTGGTGCTAAGGATTGAACCCAGTGCCTCACATGTGCTAAGCGAGCACTCCACCACTGAACTATAACCACAGCCTCCCAAAGTGCTTCTCCTTTTCAAAAAATAGATTTAAATTTATTTTTAGTTGTATACGGACAAATAATTTTATTTATTTATTTATTTTTATGTTCTGGTGAGGACCAAACCCGGTGCCTCACATACAGCTCTCTACCACGGAGCCCCTGCAACTGCTTCCCTTTCTATGCAAAAAAAAAAAAAAAAAAAAAACTTCATTTTGACATAGTTCCATTTATTTATTGTTCTTTTGTAGTCTGAGATTTCAATGTGATATCTAAAATATATACATATTGTAAAGTACAGTGGCAAGGAACTTTTGCTGTTTTCTTTGAATAGTTTTCTGGTTTTAGGTCTTTTATTCATTTTGAGTTGATATTTGTGTTTCAGAGAAGAGTTTAATGTTATTCTTTTGCTCATGGCAATACAGTTTCTGCAGCATGATTATTGAGGATAATGTTGCATATTTTCCATGCAGTATTGCATTGATTGTCAAATACTAGTTTGGATTTATTTTGAGTTTTTTATTTAGTTATATTAGTCTATGAATCTATTTTTATTTCAATACCATATCATTTTGGTTACTGCAGTTTTGTAATATAACCTTAAACTGGGAAGTATGATGCCTCCAACTTTTTTTTTTTTTCAGGATTGCTTTGGCCATTTGGGTTTTTTTGCGGGAGGGGAGGGGTATGATTTTTTGGTGTGTGGGTGTGGTTCCATCAAATTTTTTAAAGTTTTTTTTTTTTAGTATTTCTATAAAGACTATCAGGAGGGTTTGATAGAGATTGTTATGAATCTCTATATTACCTTAGGTGATGTGAACATTTTAACAATATTATTGTTTCCCATTCATGAGCATGAAATAGTGTCCTCTTGAATTTCTTTCATCAACATCTTCCATTTTTTAGTGTCCAGGTCAGAAATCTCTAATATTGATTGTTAAGATAAATATCCCTGGTGGAGAAGATAAAATTATGTGTAAAACATATGTTAACACCAGGCATGGAATGAAAACGAAGAGCCAAAGATCAAGATATCAAAAACTGCCAACTCCTTCACAGCTACTTGATATTTCTACCATTTCCCTTCCTTTGTTTATTGAGTTGGAAGGTACTCCTTCAAGAACTTCAGTTTTGTGGATATTTAGGAAAAGTACTTGAAATTCCATTTCTATTTCTTTTTTTTTTCCATCCTATCTACTTTGTATAAAAGTAGGCATGCAAATATCCTGGGAGAAATTGTAGGTCCTCTTGAGCTTTGAAAGAGAGATTCATTTTGGCAGACAGAAAGGCACAGGTTTGGATGGATTTATACCAGCTCCTCAAATTTGGGTGCTACTATGAACTGCCAAGCTTCAGAATTTTCACATTTTTTTTTTTATATATACCAAGGTGGGTTTAAACAGCCTATTAGTATAAGGAGTCTTTTGGAAAACAGTTGACATTTGGCTACTGTTCTTTCATGTGCTGTTTTGTAGTCTTGACAGAAACTTGGTTTAACTTGCAGAAAGAAAGTCAAAGACAGAGAAAGGTATGTATATGAAATGCCCTGGGGAAAAGCAGTGCCCCTGTAAGGCAACGTTTAGGCATTGAGTGTGACACTGTATTAACCTTTCTAATGGATGTATGTAATAAAGTGACATGTAAATGGAGCACAAGGGGAGATATGACACTTTATCTGGAAAAGGATGAAACAGTTGGTTGAATACTGGGCTATTATAGCAGTTTGCAAACCTTGGATAAACTCAGTCAGCGGTTGTATAATTGGTTATTCAATCCCGACCCTTGTTCACAGCTCAAAGCCAGGAACACTGAGACCTGTTGCCAATTTGAGTGAATATAGTGACTGTACTCGGCCGGGGCCTAACATTGGAGCCAGGCCTTTTCCTGTGGGCTGGTTTCCACCATGTCTGGGACTGGCTCGGTGACAGTGGGCCTTTTGTTGTGAAAGGCTGGCTGGTACTCCCCTCCTTTGCAAAATGTGTAACAGCTACACAAATATAAGAAAATAGGAAAAGGGACTTACTGTAGCCTTTCTCTTAGTAAGTTAATGTGGACTTATTAGTTTTCCTTTCTAACCGCCCTCCCTTTTGGAGGGGAAAGTCTGAGTTAAGTAAACTTAAAGAATGATATAAAAGCTGCTTCTAGATAAGAATTGAACCTTGGTATTCCCTGATTAGAATATGATACGTTTGGAGAAATTTATAGTAATTTGATTCACAAAAATGGATTTCCAAGTGAGGTAGTTTTACTTTTTTCTTTTTCTCCTGTGAAAGTTCATGTACTGAGAAGACTGTTTTTACAGAATATCTTCATGAAGACTGAAAGTCATAGCATGTTTATAAACCTGTTATGTATTTAACTTTATGAAACAAAAGCACCCCACCTTCTCTGCCTAAACACCTTGGATAGAGGCCAACAGACTAACCACTTACTGTTTCTAGTCTAGTAAAATTGGAGAAATAAATCAGTGAAGATTTTGATTTGAATTTGTGGGATAAAAAAAAAAATGCCCAGTTCCCTTACAGTGCCCAATTCATAAAGGAATCTTGAACAAGCTTGTAGTATTTGCCAGGTAGGTGCTGCTTACTGATAGGATGACAGTTCCCAGCTGCAGTCAATTATGCTTCCATTATTTCTGTTGTTTAAACATGCCTAAGAATACCGGTTCAGAGAATTTCACAAAATGTCTAAGTTTCAAAACAAAGTAAAGAGCATGTTAATAACGAAAAAAAGATGCATTCTGAAATGAGAATTATTTCTGAGGTTTTTAATAATCTCTTTGCCACCCCCATCTCCTCCCTGATTCTACCTTACACACCCAGCATTTATAAAGTCTCTCACACACAGCACATAGTGTTTGATTTAATGCAAGGGTTGCAATTCAATCACAGGCTGCTGAGGTCATATAATATAAGTGGCTACAGTACTTTTTGGCACACTTATAGCCTTGATAATTCAGGGGTTTATTTTTGTTAATTGAGTCGTCTCCTGCTGCGGTGGCGGGGGGAGCTACTATGTCAGTAAAAATAATTTGGGGGCTGGAAGGTGGTGGTCTGTGGGGAGAGGAGGAGACTTTCTGCAGTGGGCAAGGAAAAGGCAAGAGGTATTTCTGAAATCATGAGAGCACAAAGGAAGAAGCAGCAAATTGATTTTGAATAGAAAATTAATCATTGAAAAAAGACTGGCTATTGTGTGGCAAACATAAAAATAGAGGGAGCATTTAACTTGAAATATATGAGAAAAAGTACTATAGGAACTCCAACAGAGGCCTTTAATGGAAAATACACCCAGCCATCTCATTACAAGTACATCCCTGGGAGCCAAGTGTTATGAGCATTAGTAAGAAGGTGGTATTATAAAAAATTGATTATAATCAAGCTTAATGTATTTAGGCTTAATAAATGTATTATATGGCAGTGGTGAGTACCATGGCATCACAGAGACCTCTTAGCTGTGGCTTGTTCATCAGGATTGTATGTCGTCATGTTGATCTTCAGAGGCCTTTTCTTCCTGGTGGGAAAATAGGAATTTATATCTGCAAGGAGAAGATCACAGAGTTGTCCAGCGGCCCCTATTAACCCCAGAAAATACAATACAGCAGATACCTTATCATCTTAATCTCCCAAATATTTTTTCTGGTTTATTTTATAATGCAATATTGTATATAACAAACAGATGTCTCCCCTAGGTCACTGTTTGTAATTTAGTAAATTGTAGGTGTCCAACTGGAGAGCCTTGAGCTGCTGGTGAAAGAATGAACGCTTGAGATGCCTCATTAATTTAATGTAGGTAAGAGGCTGGTGGGCTTAAAGGATTTGGTAGTAGCCCCATAGAGAACTACCTAAATGTAATTCACATAGTGTGGAATAAACTTTTTTCCCTTCTCATTTTTTCCCCTCCATGCTGTGAAATCTCACTGATCATTATTTTGTAGGCACTATTTGTGTCACAACACAACAGAAAGGCTGAAATATGTATGAAAATAAGAGTTTCAATTAAACTCCAATCAAATCTTTTTTTTTTTTAAGGTGCTGGTTTTTAGTTTTTATACAGCTTTGTTTGGCATGGAACTCTTCACATTTTCGGAATTTGGCTTTGCTGCTTTATAATTTCAGCAAGTGCTGCGCTATAAGCCGAATGATTTGCTGAGAGAAAAAAAGAGAAATAAATAACTCAAGGTTTACATCTAGAATTATGGGATGAAATAATAAATTGATACCTACTGTAAAATGGGAAAACCTGCTAGATTATGTATGTATTTAATGTAATTTATACATCTTGAAAACACTCTTGTGAAGAATTTAATCCTGTCATTATATAAAGTAATTTCTCTTTTGTTCTTTGGTAGCTACCATGGAACAATGATGTTTTTCTTTCTCTCTTTAGAAATGGAATACTTCCTTTCTTTAATTCTAATCTCATAAGTGATATATTTTAAGTAGATACCACATTTTTCAGTGTCAACTCCTATCAGGTAAAAAGATTAATTTTGATGATTGCAAATGTATTGCAATGACTTGCAATTTTTAGTTTACCAAATCTTTTGCATTAAATTATTTATCTGGTCAGCTTGGGGATTTGTCTTAGTGGTAGAGCATTTGCCTGAAATGTGTGAGGTTCTGGGCTCAATCCCCAGCATCAAAGAAACAAAATAAAATAAAAATTAAGCTTTGTGCAATTTAGTTTATGAGCAGCTACTACACTTGGAATTATTTATTTGGGATGTTTGTAATTAACTGAAGAAATCAGGTCCTATTATTGGAATACTTTGTAAGAATGATTCAAAATATAGTTCCGTAATTTATATTAATTATTAGCCATGTTTTATGTGACTCTTCCTCCTAGCATTACAAGAATCATTCCAATTTAGTTAAGGACACTAAAGTCATTTTGAAACCTTCATATTCATTCTGGTGTTCAGTTGGGGTAGGAGATCTAATGTCCTGTAACAGAGACCCTGCGGGAGAAAACACTTTGACTCTGTGAGAACTGTGATAGCAGGTTCATAAGGGTTTTCATAGCCCTCAGAGAAAACCCCCAGAGGTGTAAACACCTTTGAGTTTCTAACATGTGCAACGCAGACTTTCGGGGCTTTAAAATAGACCATTCTCAAGTTTGTAAAAGCTTGCTCTCTGACCCCCAGGTCAGAGAATTGGGTGGTCTTCATTTTTACTGGATGCTACCCATCCTTTTGAAATGAAATACTGATCTATACCTTAATTTTTAAACTGCTGATAATTCACTATATTTTACCAAAATCCCTATATTGTTTTAAATGGGCTTTATTTTAATTTATTTTTTGTCTTTTAAGCAATTTTGTTCTTTTAAAGCAGAGACTCGTTAGGAAAGCAAAGAATATTAGTCAGAGTGTGCAGAGCAACTTTTGAGTCCTTCCCACAACTACCTGCTTTTTTTTCCCTTAGATATCTTTCATGTGAGGAGTTGAGATCAAATTATATGGCTCATATAAATATTATATGTCAGTTATACTGAATTTGTGTTAATGTCAAAGAGATCTAGGCCACATCTACAGATCAGCATCTGTATCACTTTATTACATGCATGAGCATCAAGTTGTTCAAGGCTTACTCCTGGAAAGCAGAAACAGGAGCAAGAAGGAACATTCAGCAGTTCCCTTTCTCTTCCCTACACCTTCCTCCCCACTATGCGATTATTCTCAAACACTATGTGCCAGGGTTTCCTCTCATTAGATCTGAGACATGAGTCTATGGAGGTTACCAACCAATTTTTTTTAACAGTATATGAAGAATAAGCAGTAAAAATGTTGCTAACTATACAAATCCCCGTTAACTCTGTTCAAGGTAAAGACTGAGTATTTTATTTTCTACTATAACATACTTTCCAGTATAAATAATTTGTGGTCCTGCCATGCCCTTAAAGGCTTTACACAGAGAATTCTCCAAATGAGAAGTCCTTTATCTCATCCATTCTTCTCTGATTCACCAGATTGCTTGTAACATTGTTCTACCATTCTCCTTCGGACTTGCCCCCAGTTCAGTTCTCATCTCAGAGATGACTCCCTTGTCAGTTGGTAGACACCTCAGGAATTCCTCTGTTCTCTTTGTCATTTACATAGGCACATAGATACCTCTTACATGTGTTGCCCAACACCATAGTAAAAAAGAATACATGTGTTTGTAATCCGTAAGCACATGATTCATGAGCCTTTATTTCAAAATCTTAAACAAAATTTTGATTACTATATACCAGTAAATCAGCATCTTCATTTTTTCTATGTAATAGCATTTATATATATATATAGTATTTATATATATATATGTATATATGTGTATACATATATATAGCATTTATATATATAAAATTCCATATTATTTTATGGAACTGCTACCCTAGCATTTTTGGGAAAAAAAAAATCTATCCACACATTCATTTACTATCCTTTCCTATATTAATTCAAGCAAGTCATTATCTCTAATTTTGATTCAATAAATGAGAGATGAAGACAGCAACTCAGTGACACTGTGACTATTTGAGTTGAAGGTTTTAGAGTCTGGACACAATCTAGACTCTTCCCACAAGATGGTTGGTCTCTTGAGGAGTAAAGGCTCTCGGTCTCAGTGCCTATCCCAGCATTACAGAAGATGGTTAGGTCAATGAATGAATAAATGGACAGGGTACGATACTTTCTGATTTTATGTGGGTATGCACATGTGCCTATTGTATGTGAATTGTGCAAAATAAAGAAAATGGCAGTATCCATATGTGGCATATATTGCATCTATTTTTAGAGTACTCTGATAGCTTTCATAGTGCATTATGCCATTAAAGAAAATATATTAGTTTTATACAATCATTCTATTGTACAAAATTATATAAATGGATCAATAAATTTTACATGTCTAATTTTACATTGGCTACCTATATAGTTAAAATGCAAAAACTTTGGTGACACACAAAGGTTAAAAAAAACCTCATTTGATTTTTACTATTTTCCATATTTTGATCTTTTTAAGTTTTGGGGGTCTTTCTCTTTATATTCTTTATCTTTTTCCTTCTTAAATGAAAATACTCTTTAAAGAAACCCTTACAGGTTAGGTTTTTGTTAATCTGTGGTTCTGTACTCTTGGAAGACATAGCATAGCTAACTACAGGTTACATTGTGATTAGATTATGTCTAAGCTTGTGAATTTGAAATGCCATTTTAGAAATAAAACTATTGTATTTTCTCATCTAAAATTACTCTACAAATGACACAATCCAAAATTCATGAAAAGGTTATGAGAGACCAAATATAACAAGTTGTTAAGGCAGATGGACTACTTTGGTTGAGAAGGCTATGTGCAAATTTTGATATATGATTTCAAGCAAATCAGAGAATATTTTTCTTGGATTTTAAATCCGATTGTATTATTAGAACATAAAAAAATATAATTTGAATTACAACTAGCTTTTCAGCTCAAGCGTTCTATTACCTGCATATCACGAACTCTGATTTATCATATGAATCATGTCAGTTTTTATTGTTCCTATCTTTTCAGGCATCTGGCAGGCTGAGATTGCGATTTGTGTTCACATATGTTGTGATAGAGAAGATTCAGGATGTGTAGTGGTTTAGCATCAGGCTGTATGCGCTTTAATTCTCACTTCCAGTGGTAAAACATTCTGTCATATTTTTAAAGTATTGGACTTCTTATTCTAATGTATGTTAAGTGCTTTTCTATTTCTATGCTTTTTGTATCTCCTTTCTCTTTTCTAACCATCCAATTTTACAATTTTGAACGAACAAAAAATTCTACGAGTATCTTTAATTTTCATTTTTAGCATCTTCTAGATATGAATTTAAGTGATTATGTGTGTGTACTCTTTGTGGTAGGGTAGTTGTATCATTTATAACACAAAAACATTTCCATTAATTCTCTTTTTAGATATGTCAGTAGGGATGTGTATTATTTAGAACTATGTGTTGTCATCTTTTGATTTACAAATTGGCTACTAGGGATGCATTATCAACAACTTTCCTCCAAATTTTCTTTCTTTCAAGTTGCTTTTGCTTTTCTTTCCTATCCCTCTTTCCTTAGTAACCCTCTTGCTTCCTCCTCCTCTCCACTCTCACTCTTTCATTGTAACATGGCTAGAACTTGATTCACATCTCTCCACCCACACATTGCTGACATCATAAATTATTTGGATCCAAATGGACAATATTCATTAGCTGAGCACTTTACTGAAAGAGCCTTGCACAAGAGTGCTGCACTCTCCCATTTTTATTAAAAGTTAAAATGCTTTAGCTGTCAGGGGGGTTGGGGTGAGTTCTCCATGAGAGAGCACATGGCTACACTGCTAATAAATAAAAATAATAACTATTACTATTGGTTCAGTGGCCCTGGGAAGAGAGCACTACAAAGCTATTTGTTGTTCCCTTTCACTTGTCAAATGCACTGGCTTTTTAAAAGCTTTAGGTGTCATTGAAGACCTAATAGAATATTTGGAAAGTTAGAAAGACAACTTACTAAAAAAAAAAAAAAGCACAGATTAGTTTTATGTTTGTTTTTGTGTGTGTTTGTATGTGTGCACCCATGAGTACACACTGTTCTGGGATATCCCATGCAGTAACCCACAAGAGGATACCTTCCCTGTAGGTCATATTACAGCATCCCTTCATTTGTCACATCAGGAAGAAAATGAATAGCAGGTAATTATCGTAAAAAAATGGATACAGGTGGAGCTATTCCCTATCAAAGAAACTTTCGATTTCTGGGTAGTTTTAAGGACAGGTGAAGTAAAACACATCTAGATATATTTTATTTGATTATTTTAAATAGCTCTCTGGAATTGTTGTGTACTAAGTAGGAGTTGTAATGTTAATTAACATTTTTAGATGTTTTGTATCCAGCATTGTTTTAAGTGCCTGCCATAAATAAATTCTCACAGCAAGCATGAAATAAAGGCAGTTAAGATTCTTTTTTCTGGGGAGTAAATTGAACTATAGAGTTTAAATTACTTGTCAAAGATCACAAAACTACTAAGTGATAGAGTCAGGTTTTCTGACATTAAATTGTTTTTTTGTATTTATTAGTAAAACATGAAGGAGATTTTGTATGTGAGGACTCACTCAGTGCAATTATTTGTTGAAATGGTATCTTCAAATGACTGGTGATACTTTTGCTGGGATCTAATATTTGAAACATAAACAAAACAATGAGCATTAGTCTAGACAAGAAATACAGTTACTTTCTGAGTGATGAAGTAGGTGAAATGGTCATTTCTTCTATCAGTCACAAATTAAGTCTATCTTTTCATGGAGATTTTTGAGTAGAAAATATAGAGCTCTCTTGTCAGGTGCAACCCCAGGTTATTGGTCGGTAGCCCTTATGCCATAGTGATGATGATATATTTAATCATGTGATAAAAAAAATAGTCTTCTAAAATGTGGTACAATTTGGGGGGATGACAGAACAGGTGTGTTCCTTGTATGAGCTGGTATTATAAGAAAGCTTAAGTAATGACCAATGAATTTGGTATTGCATATCCCCCAAACTGATTGCACATTAAAATTTTTATAACTTGAGTCAATCAAAGAATTTTTTTCCCCTGTTACAAGCTTTTATTAACTTTCAAGTGGAAACAAACAAGTATTTTGGCAACACTAAAAACTAAAGTATTTCCAGAGCTTAGTTCTCTTCAGGATAATTACATATAAAAGTAAGGCTTATTGAAATCTTAATGCTTCGGAATTTCAGATGTGTTTCTGTTGTGTGGTGTGGTGTTTGTAATTTTTAAACATTTCCTGGAAGAATTTGACATTTCCAGTGGCAGACTAGCTACAGTGGTTGGTAAAGGAGACTCTTGTAGGGCCTTCTGGTCTACAGTGCATAAGTAACTTTCCAGAAATCTGAGTCTGTTACTTATGCGCATTGTTTAATATTTGCCCCCAAACATTGTGTTGATGTTATTGTCAACATGAATTGAACATTTACTGATATGTGATTTCCTGTTTACCCCAATTTTCCTCTCAAAAATAATCTTATGATCCTGAATTGAATAATTAAAGAATAATACATTGAATTGTAAATAGCTTTTTGAAGAAAACCATTTGGCTAAATAAACTAGCTTGCGTTTATTCTTCACTTTCATAGTATGATCAGATGAAAGCTTTCAGGAGTGGAAGACAGAGTTATCAGTTCCTAATTCCAGCAGAGATTATTGAGTTAATAGTACCTAATTATAACAGAATCACCTATCATATAATTACCAACTAAAACTAGAAGAGGTGAATAAAATGGAGCTATATTTTCATTTTTCAGAGAGTTTGGTTCTTTATTAAAGAAATTTGTGGTTGTCTGTGGGCTCAGCTCAGTGGTAGTGTGTGTACTTAACATGTACATGGCCCTGGGTTTAATTCCCAGCATTGAAAAAAAAAAAAGAAAGAAAAATTAAAAAAAAACATTGTGGTACTAGATTGTGATACATTGAAGAGAACGCTCACTGAATAGGGAATTATGCTTCAAGTCCTGCCTTTATCTTTAAATAGACTTGTGATTTTGAGCAAGTTATTTAAACTTTCTAATTTATCATTTTCCAGTCTGTAAAATGAAGAGTTTGGTCTAGACCAGCTATTGGGCAAAATAGTCATTTCCAATGCTAATTGCCTTGGTAAAATATTTAAAGAATACTGTATAATCCATAACTCACTTAAAGATTGGCAATCTGTTAGCACCTAAAAAGATCTAATTCTTGTAGAAAAGAAATTCAAATTTGTTTAGTGTAAATTAGATTTACATGGCAATGGAATGTTTATTTTGTTTTAGTTTTAGTTTTACATAGCCAAACCATTTATGTTCTATTTATGTCAATAAATGTTTTAGTAAATTAATTTTATGATTTCACTTATCTAAATGATATCTAAAGATCTTCATAGTTCTAAAATTTTGATTCTATTGCATGAATAATTTACATAAGCTTTTACTTCTTGACTTCAAAAAAGGTATTGGATATTTAGCTATATTATTGTTCCTTCCAAATGACAACTCCCATTCCTAAATGCGCACACTATCGCGTGTCTAGAATAACACAGTTTAGTTTAAGCTACAAAATTAAAGCATAAACAGTGATACATTTGGTACGAACTAACTCCTGGCACTTTTTTGAAAAGTCAAATATCCTACATACATATTTTTTGCTTGTTCGATTTTTCAATGAGCTCTGCCACAGCAGCTCAAGGGAGATTAGGGGGGAAAAAAAACCCTACATAAACACAAAGCAAAAACCTGAGCTTGTGTGTAAAGCTACTGCACTGGAGCGAATGTGGTTTAATTCTTGGCACTGGCAGCTTGTTGGAGAATTACAATATGTTGGCATGAGTCTCTAGGTCTCATTGTTCCAGATGAGGGAGTCAGTCTTAAGAGTGTTTGGCACTGAAGGGAAAACAGAGTGAGAGTTATAGGGAATGAACAGGCCCTAAAGAGGCAGGATGCTGTTGTAACAATGGCTGGCACGGTTGGGGGGCCAGTTCACTGGTGGGGATTGCCATAGGCATTGATGTGGAGAAGCATATGTGAGCAAAAGAATCAAGAGCAAGAAAGGAAAAGCAAGCAAATATATCAAAAGGGTCCTGGTGGCAGAAACAAAGTAATCTGATTCGACTCATCTTAATATTAATATGTTGGCTGATGAAGGATACCATTCATTTATCTTCAATTTAGACTATTTAAAAAAAAAAACATTTATTTTTTCCTTTTAAGTATACACATTTAAGTTTTCCCTAAGACATCTTTGAATTAACAGGACCTGGTTGTGTATTCCATCTGTTCTACTTTCCAACTAGATGATGTGGAGCAGAGCACATTTCCCAGGCTTAGTTTCCTCATCGACAAAATGGATATAACTAGACATGCTACTGACAAGGGTATTGTACTGGGCAGCACTCTGCAAACTGAACCCCATGCAAAAAGGCAGTGATAATTGACTCTTACACTTATTTTAATATAGGGAGCCCTTGCTCCTATTTTGGAGATAATCATAAAACTCCAATGTTTGGAATAATGAACTCTCAAGAGAAAGGAATCTCAGGAAAATTTTTAAAAGTTTAAAAACACTACGCATTTTATTTGATATAAAAATAAAAGATCCATGGGGCTGGGGCTGTAGCTCAGTGGTAGTGCACTTGCCTCACATGTGTGGGGCACTGGGTTCAAACCTCAGCCACATAAAAATAAATTAATGTTGTGTCCACCTACAAGTAAAAAAAAAAAAAAAAAAGAAGAAAAAAAAAGATCCAGAGTTTGAACACTTACAAACACCTGTACTTGAGACTTATCAAATTCATAGTATAAAACACAATATCTCTTTTTTAAAATCTCATTTTAGAAAATTAAATATTAATTAATAGATGACTGTTATCTCTTTTTACTCCATATATAATGAAGCAGCACTAGCACTTTACAAAATTGTGATAAATTTCACTTTATTTGATTCACACATTAACAAACAGGTGTATTGTAAATATTGGGATTTTGCCATTTGGTCTTTTACATTTCCAATTGTGAATTTTCTATGAGATATTTACTGTTTTTTTTTTTTTTCAGAAGTTCGGCCATTGCTACATAGCCATTCATTGTGCTCATTATTGTGAGATAATTTCTTAGCATTTCTTTGGGAACCACCAATGGAAAAAAATTGACACTGTAGCCTTGATAGGACACTGGATGTGGATTCACTGAAGCTCTTTATTTTACAGAAATACAGACAGAAAGATAAAGTCATGTGCATAAGATCTCCCCACCCCCTAGGGCTAATTCCTCAGCTGGCCAGTGTCAAAGTCTTGGGGAGAGCCCAAGTTGTCTGACATGGAGGCCATATTCCTTCCACTATATAAAGAAAACTGCTATTTCATTGTATATATCTGTTATATGGTCATAGGTTTTCATTAAGTTGTCGAGAATTCTAAAGTGCAAAGTCCTATAGTTGAACTATATTCTGAGTATAATGAAAGTGTGAAAATCCTTGCCTTAAACCATAGTTGTCATACTGTGTTTACTTCATTCACTCAGTAGAGTTAATAACAATAGTTTTTGCTACTATTCATATATATATATTATTTTAATATATGAAATGAGGGAATGTGCATATGCAAAGATTTAGTGGTCCAGTCAGCTGAATTTAGCCTCTATATTGGGCAAGTCATGATATCTCCCTAAACTCTTGGTTTAAGAGATGAAACAGAAGCATCAATATTTAATGCAGAGGATTATTGTGAGAAGTTTGAGATACCCTGTGTGAAGGATCTGGTGCACTGCTTAGCACTTAGTCTTAGTTTCATTATCATTTCGTTGTGGATTTGAGATAGGAATTTGTAGGCTAGAATACTTAGTTCAGGACCTTAAATCTTCCCATACATTTTGTGAAAACTCAGACCAATCATTTTTTTCTGTGGGTATCCTTTTTTTAACCTGTATAAAAGATATGACGACACACTCGTAAGTCTTCAGTTGGTTGCTGTGATTAAATGAGAGAAAGACAGGTCAAAACATCTAGCATAGTTCCTGGCAGACAAGCTGTTCAATAACTGTATTTGAACCTGAATTTAATCCAAATTGCAAGTATTAGTGTCTTTATTCACCCACAGACAAGAAAACCCTGAGTCAGATATGTTTCTCATTTTATATTTTACAAATAACTTGGTCCTAAAGAAGTTATTCATTTTTCTGTACTGTGTACTAAAAGTCAGGTACTTGAAAAAAGTGGCTCTGTACAGGAACCTCATATCTTTATGCTCGTTAATAAAGAGGCCAGGAATGTTCTGTAGGTCTCAGAAATCTAGCTGCTGTTTCTTTAACTCTGCAACTTAGACAGAAGACTTCTGTTTCTTTATGAGCACACTACAGTGAATATTTTGTCTAGCTGCAGGGGAAAAGCTTTGTCATGGACTTTACAGACAATAGCCTTAAAAGTAAAATGGTCTGCTTTTGGTGCAGGGAGGTTCAGGGGCCTATTGTTAGTGCACAATGGATTTCTATTGCTGCATTCCTGCTTTGCAAAGGTTTGTTAGCTTTTAATGACTGACAGTACTCAATTGCAAATACCATATTGGCTGTGCCCTGTTTATATGCTACTCAAGAATTTTTGTAGAGTGCTGGAAAAAAGAAACAGTGGTGTTTGTTTGACCTGCTCTGATAAGGTTTAAGAAATGATTTTGCTCACAAAGTATATACTGGGAATGTAGAAAGGTTGAAAATCCTTGCAGAAGTATTTCCAAGTTACTTCTAAAGCTTCGGTGAACAGAAATATTGATTACAGTACAACGATATTTACTTTGTTACTCAGAATTACCATTATTATTTTTGAGGCAATATGATATACAAGTAGGGATATTTCAAGAAAACGTAAAAGTAAATTCCTTAGGATCTTTTTGTTTTTACCTTAAATGTGAAAAATGGAAATTTTTGTTACAAAGGGCAAAAAATACTTTTCTACATTCCATAGGTGAAGCTGCACATAGTATTGGTGGTATATGTGTATATATTTGCACCACATGTAAGAAATATGTAAAACAGTAATCAGAGCTTTTCGTCATTTCAATTTCCACCAATTATGAAATCTGGGGAAGAAGTATTCCATATTCTTTGCTCTGTGCAAACTCCACTTAGGCTTGTGATTCTTGTAGCTGGTGGTTGCAAGATGGGACCCTGAACAAAATAGTGGCACCAGCCAAAGATGATGATGAAGATTCCTTACAATGCCTTTTACTATGGGGAGAATTAATCAGTTTCTAATAATCTTATGGTCTCTAGGACAGAAGGTCCCTTTGATAAGTTAACATGTACTCCCTTTATGTTCCTCCTAGGGGGTAAACAAATGCCTGAGCAAACACAAATACACATAAACACCAATGTGGAGAATGGCAGTGCATGTCTTAGATCTAGATAATAAGTGTGGGTATTGTTATTTAGATGGAGCATACTAGGACACTTATCTTTTAGTACACTCCATTTTCTAACTGAAAGCAGTGCTAATAGTGGGATTGAAAGCCATTGTAATTGTGTACCCATCTAAATGCTGACAAGAATATACAATTACATTGTTTGGAACTGAGTTTAATATTTGGGAGTTTTATCAGCATTTATATTTACTTATACATTAAAATCCAACACAAAAGGGAGAGGTCAAAAACCATGTGATATATAGAAACAAATACCAGACTGAAGCTTAACCTTGCTTTCTGAAACGTGTGTCCTGTCCCAATACAGGGCATTTTAAAAGAGTGTGATACAAATCTGAAATACAAAAATAATAGGTTTCCATTATAGGCATTGCTCACTTCTCTAAATTTTGCACTCTTTTTTAAAAAAGCTTCTTTTATATCAACTTTTTTTTTTTAAATGTTCGTGGCACTGGCAAATCTTACCACAGTGTGCTTCCACCACGCGATGTTAAACACATATTATAAAGTGGATGTAATTGTAAACACACAGAGGGATATAATTACATGTAGCAGATTTAAGAGCTAATTCTTTGCCTTTTTTTTTATTCTGCATTTTATCAACATAATTATTTTTTGACTGCAGACTAACACCCTGAAATTGACAAGCATCCATTATAGCAAGAATTTGTTCACCAAATTGAAAAACAATGAACTGCAGGTTTATATGTACCCATTGTCATCAAGAATTAGTATGGCTTTGTTCCGCAAGAGGAAAAAGCTAATGATTTTGAAACAGCAGGTGACAAAACACATCCCTTTTCTTCCTCCCCTGTTATCAGTTTGTTGATGAAGTCATTATGAACTGGGGCCAGGATAGGGATGGCCTTATTTTTAGCAGATAGCTATTTAACTGAGCCCCATTGTAAAGACAGTTATGTTGATTTGCTTACATTTTTTTTTCTTTATTTAGAAACCCCCAGTATTGAAAAGCTACTCTCAAAGGACTGGAAAGACAAGCTTCTTGCAATGGGATCAGGGAACTTTGGCGAAATAAAAGGTAATATGTGTATAATTGTTTTGACCCAAACTGTACAGAAATGAAGCTGATATTAAGGAATATTAATAGTGATAAAGTACATCTTCCTCCACCCCCTTCTTTGCCATACATTTTCTGTGTTAGATCTTTCTAGCTTGAAGGGGAATGTTATCAGTGTTCTTATTTTTCTTTGTTAGTGCCTTTAGTGGTAGGTTGTTTTTAATAGAATAACCCCATTATATATTTAACATGCTTAAGTTCTCCTTATTTTTTTTAAACTTAAGTGATTTGCTTCATAAGCTGGACTATACACCTACAGCAAGGTTAAAGGATATATCTTATAGCATGATTTTATACACTCTATATTTTGAAAGTATGCATGCACATGTTTTGCATTTGAAACCAGAAATGATGAATGGAATGGGGATGGCATAATACAAAGTTGTTTTGCAGTATAAGGCCAATATTTTTGCTTTTGTTTTATTTGAAACAGCAATTATACACAAGGTAGAAAGATTCTTTATGGACTATGGAAGATACCAAATATCCATATTTTAATAAATTTCCACTAACACCAAGAGGAGAAGATTTAATTTCTTTACATAGAAATAGAAGGAAATGATCCTTTCAATGAATTTCAAAGCATATTTTCTCACAACCTGATAGACAAGCTATAGTTTCATGCTCATTGCCAACAGGACACTTAACCAAATCTAATTTCTAAAGTAGGATTAATTTTGAGAAAATCAAGATAGTTGATCATCTCTCTCTATATATATATTTAGTACTGGGGATTGAACTCAGGGGCACTTGAACACTGAACAACATCCCCAGCCCTATTTTGTATTTTATTTAGAGACAGAGTGTCACTGAGTTGCTTAACGCCTCACCATTGCTGAAGCTGGCTTTGAATTTGTGATCCATCTCAGCCTCCCAAATTGCTGGGATTACAGCTGTGCACCACTGCGCCTGGATAATCATCAATATTAATATATTTAGTTACATATTGTTGTGTATATTTTGGTAGATGTTGAATATATACTTAGAAATTCACAAGATTTATGTTAACATGCATGAAAAAATATGTGTGTAAATGACATTTTTTGAGAAGGATATCTCATGCCTTCTCAAGACATTGGCCTACAAGATGTTCATATCTGGATACTTGGAAACTTTCAGAAAATATTTGACTGAATTTCTCATTTGTTCCTGTTAATCATTTGGAATCACGTATATTCAGTCAATGATTAATTGTGACCGGATGGGGACAGAATGAGTGACAGTCACCTAGTTCAACTAAGCAAAATCTATCCTGTAATAACATTTAAATGAATAATAAAAATAATGATTGATGTGTCTGAAAGAGCTTGCAGACAAAGTTGAAGGAGAACCGAGAAGTATGATTTTGAAAGGCAGCAGGTCCTTTATCTTATTTTGATGGATTTTAACCCATTTGCACGTGAGGCATAGGATGTATTCTCCCAGGTTCTTTATTCTCCACTGACCTAGGTAATAACTGAGCGGAGAGCAGAGAGGGCCGCCTGTCCCAAGCCTTGTGATCTCATTCCATTGGAGGACAAACATTTTTTTCCCTCCCTCGTTTTCCTTTACAAGTCAGACTTAAAAGCCTCAACAGCAGTGATGATAAGCTTAGAGGAAAGAGGCTCAGCTGTCCTTTTAGGCTTGCCTGGGGGGTTAGTTTAGGAAGCTACAGTACAATCACAAAAGAAGTTTCTGTCTTTAATTTTGAGTTTTTTAAGCTTCACATTCAGAGCACAAGTTTGGTTATTGTCCTCTGTCTGGTTTGTTCAAAAAGCTGTTTTCAGATGCATTTTAAAAGCAACTGTAGGTCTTTCTTCTGTTGGGGGCATGGTTATTAGGTGCTCAGCTCAGGTTTGGCAGTAAACTGGGAAAAAAAGCACCGGGTTACTTTTCCTGCTGACTGCCCGTGACAGTTGCAATTACTATCCATTGTTCATAGGTGGCTAGAAAGTGGAGAGGATACAATAGTAGGTTGCCCTCTGGGGGTAAATGAATTTGACTAAAGGTTCTTGGGGGGTCAGGCGAGAAGATTATGCAGTGCCCAGGAATGTAGTTTTCTTGCCACCTCTGAAGAAGTTAGACAAGAACAATGGCTTAGTTGTTTTGGCAGCTATTTTTGGTGAGGCAAATAAAGGCATAAGTCTTACATACTCCGATTTTGTTTAGGAGGAGGAAGGATAAGTATGTGCTGCTTTTCTCAAATATGCAAACATGAATTTATCAAATTATTAGATGATTTATTAATGAAAATTTAAAGTAATGTATTCACATAGAATCTTTGCATTTGTTAGGATGTTTGCAGCCTTTGCAGAATTTCCTGGGTCTTGTGCACTAAAAACTTGGCTCCTCCACTTACACTGATCATTTTTCATTTAATTTTAATTAGTTCTCAGAAATATGTGAGTGTAAGAGAGAGCAAGTGAGTAAACCAGAAAGCCTGTGCCCTTTTTTGAATATTGAAGACTGTAGTCAAAGAGAACCAAGCTGGATTCTTAGGGGCTGCTTTTGTAAGTTGCATTTGGATAATTACTTTCATAAGAATCACAGCTTGGAAAAGTTTAGAACTGTATTTCTCACTAGTAGTGTTCAAAAGTAAAAAAAAAAATAATAATAAACATTGTAAAATAGGAGGAATAAATAGCATTTGAGTTGGATGTTTCAGCTATCAAAAAATAGCTGTCATACCCATTTAAAGTCAGTCTCATTTTCAAGAAACAATGAGGGTTAATAAAGGTCACTAAATTTTAAGATCACAAAATTATTTTTTTTTCACATTAGATAATTTTGCCTTTGAACTGATGCCATTTTATGCTCTGGTACGTTGGAAATGTGCAGTTAGGTTTTAAAGTTACATTAGAAAAAATCCTCTAACGAACACACAAAAAGGACAGGAGGTCCAGTTTTGCAGAACAAAACAGTTTGACAAAACAGCTCTGCCAACAGTGAGCAGTCAATATATGCTATAAACTGATTAGCTGCCTGAAGGAATTATTTGTTTTTTCTTTTCTAATCAGCTATGTTGTATAACTGGCTGGTTTACAGAGTCTTTCTCCCTTATCTGTAGCAGAAGGACTGAGTAATGGTCCTCTGGGGAAGGTACAGAAATTCCTTTTATCGTCTCATAGTTATTGAGAAGGGGGAAAATAGTGATTGCACTCCAGTTGGCAACCAGTGCTGCCACACACTGTTTCAGCTAGCATGAAATTCCATTACACTGAAGGTCACCGCATTGGCACTTCACCTGAGGACAGTGTCTGGGGATCCATGGCACTTAGACTAATCTAAAAAGATCATTTGTTTTTCAAAAAAAGCAATTGCAAATTTTGTATTTTGCTGACTTAATATTTATTTGTAGAATTATAACACAAGTATCTGTATGCAGACTTCTGTTTCTCTCCTCATAAAGTAAAGTAGGGCCTTGTTTGGAGGATCTCTGACCAGTTCATGCAGAAAGGGCTACATCCCATTCTTACCTGCCTCCTTTGGAGAATTTTTTAGAGGCTGGCTTGTTTCCCCTTAGTATCCCTGGCACACCCTTCTGATCCTGGTCACACTGCATTAATTTAGGCTCACAAAGTGTTATGTCTAATGTTAAGGAAAATGCCAGCTGTATTTGAGATAATAAAATAAAATTGGCTCTTTTTGAAAGCTATAATTTTGTTCTTTCTGGAAGATGGGACATTAAGGCAAATACCAAACAGCTCTAGAACTACCAATGATGGATCAAGGAAATAATCCATTCAGCAGTGCTACAGCCTTTAGAGTTCATGAATTGAAGACATGTGCTTCAATATGTAAAGAGAATAAGCTCTCAGATGACATGTATAATTTTGAGATAAAAGAGAGATATAGATCCCCTGTTTGCCTTGAAAGAGGAAATTCTGTCTAAACAACATTAAATGATTTGAAATTAAGCAGGCTTTTACTAGGAATCAGATCCCAGGTTAAAAAAAAAAAAAATCTAGTAAGGGATCATTAGAGTTTTGTAGAGTTGAAACTTGGAAAGTAAAATTTCAGCATTTTGATATGTATGGATTTTTATCATCTTCAAAGTTGTTTTAAACTCATTCTTTAGAAATCCAATAACTATATAAGAATCACAAGGATTGCTAAGAGTACCTTATGACTGTTATATTTGCACAATAACCTAAAACATGTGCATCTGCAGAGTTTTACAAAGGGGTTAGAAATGTTGATGATTTTCTGAGAGTACTGTTGAATCTGGAATTTATTCAATATAAGAGTCAACCATAAGGAAGGTACATAACATGTAGTCATTTACTTCTAAATAAAGTAAATGTTTATGTTTTTAATCCACTAAGCCAGTTTTATAGCTCCTCTGTAGTTGCTTATGAGTAATGTTTTCACTTTTTGTAAAAACTTCATAAGAACTAAAGAAAGACTGCTGGCACACGAAATATAAGTTTTTAAAATAAGTTTGGCAATGTCTATAAAAGCCAAAAGTGACTACATTCTCTATAAACCAGTGATTTGTTCTGTCTCTGGATGCCATCACCTTCACACCAGTGCATAAACACAGCTACTGATGGGAAGAGAGGACTGGCCCCTGGATCTCAATTGATCTGTATGTCTGGTCCACCAAAGAGGACATTTCACAAACTTTGTAAAATGCATGTTTTAAACATGATTTGAAATTCTCAACTCATATTTAATCTTGGTTTTATATATAAAAAAGTCTCTTATTTTTTCCCTCATTTAAAAATGCATTAATTCACTTAAAGAATATTCATTAGTTTGATAGGTACAAGATTCTTTAAATAATTATAGAAAACATTATTTATGTTGCTGTAGATATGGATTCCAAATCTTGTTGAAACAAGATCCAGATGATTGGATAATGCAATTAACCTAAAGCCTTTTTCTGTTTTATACTAACATTTATTTGAGAAGCATACGGAGCCAAAAGAATTTCTCATCCTGAGACCCTGATTTTTCTAAGTACTTGTGGAATTCAGTTTACTTCTTTTGATTTGTTTCCTCACCTGATCACTTAAGAAAAGTTGCAATTTATTGCTTATCACTTCATAAACATCTTCCTATAGGCATTTTGTAAACATCTACCTTACAAAATTCTTGTGATTGTCATTCTGATTTTAGATATGAAAAAGTTGGACTCAGATGATCAAAACCACACACTTTAGTTGTAGCAGAGGGGCTGCCCAGTTTTTTACATGGAGTGTGGCAATCAGTCTCCAACAGAATTGGACAGAGAACTCTATAATCCTTTAAAACTTGAAAACCCTGTTAGACTTACTGAATCTGAATGGAGTGCCCCTCGAATTTGCACCCAGAATATTTGTGCTCAGATCTCTCCTCACACATAGTATTTTGTATCATTAGTCTATTTACATAATGACCTTTCCCATGTAGACCACCTAATTTACTATTAGCCCAAAGTTTGGGCTAATATTTGAGAATAAATGACAAATGAAAAATTCCTTGTTTTGAGATGATAGTTATTGACTACATTCCAAAGACAACAAAATGTGATATTTTTCAAAAGTATTTTTTATATATTTTAAGTGTAATAAGTTAATGGAATATTCTTGAAAAGATATTTAAAATTTCAATTTATATTAATAGGTAAAAATTTTTAACAGTATAAAATATTTGATAGAATCCTGTTTCTAAAAAAGCTAACATGAATGACCTTTGATTTCATTATGTTTTTTTTTTTTTTTTTAGAGGGGAGGAGGGTACTAGGAATCGAACTCAGGGGCACTCAACCACTGAACCACATCCTCAGCCCTATTTTGTATTTTTTTTAGAGACAGGATCTCACTGAATTGTTTTATTATTTATTAGTGCCTTGTCATTGTTGAGGCTGGCTTTGAACTCACAGTCCTCCTGCCTCAGCCTCCCAAGCCACTGAGATTACAGGTTTGCACCACTATGCCCTGCTCACTATGGATTTTTAATACATTAAAAATGCATCTTGTTCCAAGGTCCCAGAAACAAAACATTCAGCCTGAGACAACAGGGTAAAGACCATAGTTACTTGTCAGGTGCTCTACTTCACTCGAATGGCAGTCACTCTTAAAATCAAAAGCTTTCTAAGGTAGATAGACTTCAATACAAACCAATATCCCCCACCCTTTAGGATGTTGAAGCAAAGACCATAACAATATTTTTAAATTATAAATATTTTAAAAAGGTCTGAGCTTTGAAAAGTTCAAAATTTTACATAAATATAAAAAATAATAAGTAGGTCCTGGCAAGTTACTTTGTTGAAAAAAAAAGTTAAAGTATTAGCAGAGGATATCATTTAATTATTGTCAGGCATATAATATTCCTTATTTAATTTTAATTGATTCTAGTTTCTGAGGGATTTCTATATTACAATGAAGAATGTGGCTAAATTTTATCAGAATTTGATAAAATTATTTCTTAATGAAGAGGACTTATTTCTACATGATTACAAGTTAGATGACAGATACTCCTTTAAAAAATTGGAATAATGTGATTTCCATTCATTCCTTTTGTTGAAGAGTCTGCCTTTTCTCTCTTGATGAATGAATATCACTGAAAGGAGTTTTAGTTGTAGATGTTGAGTGATTTAAGTAAGTCTTTATTCATTATGTTCTCATTTTCTTAAATTTATGTGGTTCTGCCTTGCTATGAGCTCTCTCTGGAGATATCATGTTACCAGAAAGATCCCTGCCCTCCTAGAGTTTATAGTCAATAGTAGCTCTTTCATCATGCATGAATTTCTAACAAATTCATATTTTAAGTGATACATAAAAAATGTTGTACATACTTGAGGGTACTACACCATACAGAATTTTTTTCCTAGTTTTTTCTTTCTTTTTTTTTTTTTTTTTTTTTTGGTATCAGGGATGAAGCCAGAGGTACTTAACCACTGAGCCACATTCCCAGCCCTCTTATTTTTTATTTTGAAGCATGGTCTCACTAAGTTACGGGGCTGACTTTGAACTTGTGATCCTCCTGCTTCCCCCGTCCCCCACCCAAGCTTCTGGGATTACAGGCATGCAACAATGCACCCAGCTCCACATAGAATTTTTAAAGGAAACACGGTGAATTATTTTTAGATGCTTCAAGTAGAAAACCAGTTGAAAGCAAAATTTCCATAAAAAAATTAAACCAAGGAAATGTCCTATCTAAATTGTAACACTAATAGACTAAGAAACACCAACAATAACATTCTTAAAAAATCTGGCAAAGACTATTGCTTTGAAACTATTAAATTTTTGTTAATTTTTTAAAGGAAGAAAATAATCTGCAACTTATTACTAGCCCTAAAATTCTAGGGCATTTTTCATTCTTGAATGAGTTTATTTTTATCTCTTCTTGATTTGAACAATACTCACAATTTTTTTTAATTTAATGATTTAGTTTCATTTTACATTTATATATAAATATAAATTTCATTTGAGTTAAATACAACAATATTCAGGAACTGTCATGTATTTTTAAATTATTTTGTTGTATTTAAGATCATTCCTAACTTAAGGATAAGTTAAAGTTTATCCTGCTAAAGTTTATCCTTATAAATAGAATTATGCAGTCAGTATTTATGTAGTCAGTATTAGTTAATCAAGGATTTTTATTTAGTCTTAAGTTTTTTTTTTATTCATTCAAGAAACAGTCATCAGTTATCCATGATGTGCTGGGCATTATTCCTTAGATGCTGATGATACACATAGCCTTACACAAGGCTAATTAACATCCTGTTATCTTAGAGCTTATACTCTATAAGGAGATAACAGTCAAAAAATGTATCAACCTGAGTGTGGTGGTGCATGCCTAAAATGCCATCGACTGGGAGACTGAAGTGGGATGATCACAAGTTCCAGGCCAGCCTGGGCAACATAGTGAGACCCTTTCTCAAAAACATAAATAATTACAAAAGAAAGGCTGGGATATAGCTCAGTAGTAGAGCCCTTGCCTAGAATGTGTCAGAGCCTGGATTCAATCACCAGTAAGAAAAGGAGGGAGGGGGAAAACTGGTATGAACAGTAGAGAAGTGGGGAGAGGTGATAGACAGTAAGGCATGATGGCTTTTATATTGTCAGTGTTCAGGGAAGGTCTCCCGAGGAGCTGGTCTTTAAATTACTATTCTAGATGGATCTTGAATGTATTTGTGTATTTATCTCACTTCTATTTAAATTAAACTCATGAGGGCAAGCCTTCTTTTTAGCCTTGCACTTGTAGTACCCCCACCCCCTTAGATTAGTGTGAGGCACATGAGAGCAGTACTGTGTGCATGCTGAGAGTTAGAAAAAGCCTGTCACTGAAGTGTATCCTGTACTGCATAGCAATGTTTTGGTCAACTATGCTCTGCGCATGCTATGGTGGTCCTATATGACTAGACCACCTAGTGACACTGTAGCCATCTTAGTCTGTGTAAATACAATCTGATGTTGCTACAGAAACAGAAGTACCTAAGGGCATGTTTCTCAGAACATATTCTTATTTTTAAGCACTAAATAACTGTAGTTCTTAACTGAGTATGACTTTCCTCCACCACATGAATTTGTCCATGCCTGGGGATACTTGTGGGCAATGTAACTCAGGGGAGGGATCCTACCTGAATCTAGTGAGTGGAGGACAGATATACTACAAAAGTCTGTTCCCCAAAGAAGTAATTGCCTGGTGCAAAATATCAACAGTGCTGAAGTTGAGCAGCCCTAATCTAGGGGAAGAGTTTTCTGGGGGAGGGAAATAGTGGACATGCTAAGGCACGATGTTGGGAGCGATTTTACATTTTGGTATAGAGGAACTCAAAGAAGTGTTCTGGCAAAAAAGATAATGGGAGAAGTTGATGACAAAGGCCACCTCATTCAAGTCTTTGTAGGAAAAGGAGCTTGGATTTTATTCCATGTGCAGTATAAAGGTGTGTGTGTGTGTGTGTGAGTGTGTGTGTGTGTGTGTGTGTGTGTGTTTACAGGACTGTGACATGATTTGATTCACATTCTAAGCAGATCACTCTGAATATTCTCTTGGAGAATAGGTTTTAGTACGGAAGAAGTGGAAACTGGTAGAATACTTAGAAGACCAAAGCAGTAAGCAAGGCCAGAGATAAGGGTAGACTGAAATAAGATGTGGCAGGGTAAATGAAAATACATGGGCTGATTTGTACTAGGCTCTAGGGTTCACAGGCTTCCAATTAATTACATGGGGGAGATGAGGCAGGCAAAACCATGAAGGGGAACACCTTGATTCTGGCTATGCAATACATAGATGAGGATCTCTGTCAGTGAGTTAGGTGATAAAAGTTGATTCTCTTCTTTCGTGGTCTCTATCCCATTATATTAAGGAACCTTCTCTGCTTCTGTGGACTCTACAAAACAATGAATTATTGACATGCCTTACTCATTAGGCATGAAGAAGAAATGAAGCATTCTTTTTTCTTTCCAATACATATTCATTCTAATGGAATTGAAGGAATACTAGCATAGATTCAAATACACGAGAACACAAATATCTAAAACAAAAATAGCTATCAGTGAAACACACATAATGAACTCACACTGTAGCTGAGTCAGATGGGGTTAGCCAAACCTATATGATTGTCTGCATACCAGAACTGGCTAAGTCAGAAGGAACTCGTTCATACAAACACTGTTCATACAAACATGGTCATGGATCCACTGTGTAACACACTTCTACAAAATAGGAATTTAGGTGAATAAACATTAACTTATATTTTTTGTTTTTGAAGCCTACAGGATTTTCTCTGGATCTAGTTAATTTTCTTTTTGGTTTTTAAAAAACCTTGAATGTTTTGTCACTAAGATAGTTTCTTCATTTTTCTCAGGCTTTTCATTGAGCCCTCTCTATGCACTTGTAGATTGTTATGAAGAACATGACAATTTAAAAATAAGCCAACAGGTTAATTCCTTCACCTTAGTTTGGTATTTTTTTTTTAATGGAGATTTCTTTTGTAAAAGCTTCAGTTCCTTGATTCAGCTTCCTTAAGCCAAAATGAGAATCCCTATGTAGTTCACATAAGATAAAACATCTCCCCTTTCACCTTAGCTATATGGCATGCCTAAACATGAGAGCGGTGGAAAGGGAAGGGTCTTTTTCCTTTATGTAATTCATTAAACAGTGTTAGATGATTTGTTTTGTTGGACATACACTATTTGCCTTTACCTGTAGCAAGTAATGAGGATATAAAAGTCAATAATTTACAATTGATGCTTTCATAGCTCTCTCTCCTCACATTGAGAGAAAAGAAAGTAAAAATGAGATAATACCATGCAATGATTAAGTACTATAATAAAGATACATACTATGTGGATTTCCAAAGGAGGGAGTGGAGCAGCTGTTATCAGTAGAAATCAGGAAAAAAAAAAACCATGAAAAGCAGGATACATGACTTGGAATTTGAATAATAAATATTTAGGGAGGAATGCCTGTGCAAGGCGCTTCTTTCTAAAAAGTGGCATTTATAGGGGCTTCCTATATGTTGTGTGTGGGGGGGTAATGTGAAATTTTAGTCTGTCTAGAAATGGGGTTACACAAGGGAAGTAGGAAGGTTGAGTGATGTTTTGAAGTACTTTACTCATTCTCAAGAATAAGTTTCATTTTATTCTGTAGCCAGTGATAGACAAGAACAAGTTTTTATAAACAGGGAAGAAATATAACTAGATTGCTTTTCTCAGCAGATAATTTTCATACCATTTTCAAGGATATGCTTACCAAGGGTTTTTGATGGCAGGAAGTATGATTAAAAGTTTATTATAATAATTTCAGAAAAAAAGAATGGCTGTGGAGATGGGTAAAAGAAGCTAGAACAAGAATTTCCCAAATACTGTATAGCAATATTTATCATTATGTCAAAGAAATTTTTATGCTTTGAATTATGAGCCTTCCCCTTCCCCTAAATTCATATGCTCAAGCAATAATATCTAGAACCTTAGAATGGGAATATATTTGGAGAAAGATCTTAATAGCCTTGGTTCAATTATAATGATGTCACTATTGAGGACCCTAATCCAAGATGACAGCACCTCTTTAACAGAGGAATAAATTTGGACATGGATGTATATAGAGAGTCTTGATGTAAAGACATGGAAAAGATAGCCCTTTACAAGCTAGAGAGAAAAGCCTAGAATACATTGTTTCCTCATGGTACTCAGGAGCAGCGGTCCCTGGCGACAACCTTTTCTTGGACTTGGTAGCCTCCAGACTATGGACAATAAATTTCTATTATTTAACCCACCCAGTCTTTGTATCCTTCTTATAGGAGCCTTGACAAGCTATTATTTGAATATTCTGGTGTATGCTTAAATCTGTACTAACAAGAATAGGATACACAAGAAAAAAATAATAGTGGTTACTTTTGAAGGGACAGTTATTTGGAGGAGATTTTTTTATGATACAACTTTATAATTATTGATTATTATTGATTATTGATTATTCATAAAATTAAAGGAAAATACACTGAGGGAAAATTAATGTGAAATTTATTGGTATTATGGACATGTATTTGTAGTTGAGAAGAGAAGTGAGGGTGATATTAACAACATTTGCTGAGAATGTTGAATGGATAACAGTACTTTAAAATTAAAGGATAATGGTGAGTTCTACTTTAATACATATTAAATGATGAGTCTGAGATACACACTCAGAGATAATTTATTCTGTAAAAAGAAAATGGTTACTACAGGTGGGAAACAAAATAAGGTTCGGCATATACCTGATAATTTCTTTGACACTAATACATTTTTAAGACTCAAAGTAGTTTAAAAGTACAGAGTATGCTTTTTTAGAATTGTTGCAATACACAGTTTAGGAGTTGAAGTATTTTAGTTAGTTCAAGGCCAGAAAAAGTCATGTGAGGAGGCTCCAAGATACAGCTAGGTCTTGGAGATATAAGTCAATGGTAGAGCCGTTACCTCACATTCACAAGGCCTTGGGTATCATCTCCAGCAATGGGGAAACATGAGGTAGAGTGGTAGAATAATTGTTCAATAAGATTGAATTAAATATGGGCAATTTGTTTTAAATTTAAAATAAAATTTGTCTACATAGCTAAATGAAGACAGCAGAATTTTGTCAATCTTCCATATGCTGAATGCCAAAGTGATATTTGTTAATACTTACCACCACATAAATATTTTTTTATATTTTGGGGTTAAGTGGAATTATGCATTGTTGAGCTTCTAAGTTATATTGCTACATGTTTCAATGACCTATATTTTTTAAATATAAGTAATTATGGTAATAATATTCATTGTAGAAAAATTATAAATATAAAAATAAGAAGAAAATAATTAAGATGACTTATAATCCCAGCACCTAGAAATAGTCACTATTAATATGTAGGTAAATTTATTTTTAGTTTTTTCCCCCCTTTTACATAGATGGATGCATGCATTCAGATATCCTTACAAAATGTTTTGTTTCTATCTAACTTTTTCACCTAGATTTATATTGTGAATAAGATCCCATGTCGTTAAAAACAGTTCTCAAATAACTTCCATGGCTGCAGAATATATGCACCCCATGATTATTTGTTTATTCCCATTTTGACATTTAGATTGTTTTTAGTATTTCATTTAAAACACTTATTAATATTTCTCTACATTTCTTATACTTTTTTTGGACTTCATTTCTAAAGATATCTAGAAGGTGGAATTATCCTTTCAAGTTTATGATCATTCCCAGATGTGATGTATGTCACTCTTCCTTGAAACATGACAGTACCTCACTTTTCTCTTAACAATGTAGGAAGATGGTAATCTGTTATCATATCAATATTTTCATTAAGGAAATCTTCCCTGGATATATTGAGATTATTTAATATCAGTATGCAATATTTATGTAGCTGTTATCTTAAACGTTCTTCTTTTCTGGAGGGTTCCAAAAAACTGAGGTATGATAAATTATTAGCAACATTTTTTTTTGGTCACATGTCCTAAATAAGGCTAGATATGGATAATAAAAAATTGAATACAAAAATAATGGTTCTTGCTTTATTTTCACACAGACATTCTTTCAGGATATTCATTCATTAGAAGTATATTAATGGCATTTTTTAGAAACTTTATTTCCATCTCAGTTGGGCACATGATATTTATAAGCCACTAACTATAGCTACTACTTCCCCCCAAAGCACATGATTTTTCATCCTAAATTGGTGAAGTGAAATGCAGTTGGGTAGGGAGTGGTGACTGATTTGTAAGAGATCCTTCCATATAATTACATGCAGAGGTGGCAAATGCATGGTGCTTACTGCCTTAGGTTTGAAGTGAATATTGTAATTAAAACTGTGTTCCCTTCTAGTGCAAGTATTTTACCTTAGGGGTCTTCTCTATCTTGTGAGTTTTAAAAGAACAATTAAAAGTGGTGTTTTTTTTTTTTTTTCCTGTTTCGGGGAATAGCGTGCATTTCCAGTGTAACAAAGAAGTAATTTAACTGACTGGCATGTTTTTAATATCTTGAACATACCATTTCTTTCAAGTGATTTCCATGTCTTTTCCAAATCTTAGATCCATGTCTAATCTTAGGTAACCATAATGTGATGTGAATTTGCCTCCCACATTTCACTGTTCAAGATAGCCACAAACTTGAATATTTGCTCTGTTGAGTGGATTCTATTCTCGAAGATAGTCTCTGAGGGTATATGGTAAAACTGTCTAAAACTTGATTGGACAAATAGATATTTCCTCCCTGGAGATGGCAGCCAGGGTCTATCACACACTTAACCATGTGCCCCTGTAGTACTGGGCAGCACCTCAACACCCCCAAATTTTCTGCTCTTTTCGTGAAGGATTTCTTAGTTCTGAATCTTCAGGATTCTTCTGTAAAGGAAAGGAGAATCCTATCACCGATAATAATGCTTTGATCTCTTAAAAATTAAGCCATTAATTTTTCATGTCTTTCTATTGCCTCTTTGAGTAATCGAAACACTAGGGTCAAAAACTGCTTTAGACATCTTTTATTCCCTACAGAACAGCATAGAACACTAAAAGTAGTAGATGCTCAGCCAAAAAAATTTTAATTTATTTGTAGAGTAAAAACAAAAAAGCAATAGATTATTGTGGTCAAGATTTTAAAATGTTTGTTCATTCTAATGTTAAGTAAAGGGGAAATAGCCATCACGTTTAATGACTAAGGGAAAATCTAAAAAAAAAAAGGTAAGCATATGTTTTCATATAGATGAGGATCCAATCTTATACTTCAATTAGTTCCTTATACGACCGTCATTGTCATTGAAAGATCACTCTTCTCATTACTCTTGTGTGTTTTGTTACCATGTTATTTTCAGGGACTCCAGAAAGCCTAGCTGAGAAAGAGAGGCAGCTCATGGGTATGATCAATCAGCTGACAAGTCTGCGAGAGCAGCTGTTGGCTGCCCACGATGAGCAGAAGAAACTGGCTGCATCTCAAATTGAGAAACAGCGCCAGCAAATGGAGCTGGCTAAGCAGCAACAAGAGCAGGTGAGTAAGATCCAAAGGTACTGTTGGGTTCCTTAGACATTGTTTTGCTTGATTTTTGTCAATCACTATTTGAGGCATACAAAGGTGAATAAGAGCCCTTTCGTCCAGCCCCATCTAGGTAAATAAAAAGGCAAAACAAACACACACACACACACACACACACACACACACAGATTTTAAGAAGCTTATTAACTACGTTGGTAGAAACAGAAGCACAGGTTGAGTAACTATAATCAGAAATCTTAAAATCTGAAATTTTCTAAAATTCAAAACTTTTCAGTGCTGACATGATGCCATATGTGGAAAATTCCACATGATTCCAGGTTGCAGTCAAAACACAGCCATATTTCACATATTGTATAAAATTACCTTTGGACTAGGTATTTAAGATGTGTAAGAAACACAAATGAATTTCATGTTTTGACTTGGGTCTCCAACCCAAGACTTTGCATTATGTATATGTGACTATTCCAAACCCCCCCCCAACCATTGGAAATCTAAAACACTTCTGGTTTTAAGCATTTAGGGTAAAGGATACCCTACTTATAAACAAGATAAATGCTGATGGGTCATGACATAAGTACCAAAAACCATGAAGAGTCAAGGAAATTTTTCCAGACGGAAACATTTTGAAAAACATTTATTAGAAAGATGACTTTCTAAATATGCTCTGAGTAATAGGTAGGATTCAATAAAGTGAAGTGAATTACAATTAGGGGACAGAATTTTCAGTGATGAAGCTATTCTAGTAGTTCAAATAATAATGTATGCGAATCTAAACTAAGAAGGTAATTAACAGAGACAGAGGAGACAGGAATGAACAAGTAGGAGAGTTATGGTCAGTAGAATTTTTTGAGTGGGCAAAAGGGAGAGGAAGAGTGATGAGCCTGACTAGAAGGAGAGTGAGAATGTGAATACCACCAATATGGAAGGTCAGGTAGAGGGCAGATATAGACGTGAAAATGGTTTATTATGCTGAACTAAAGCCTATATCAGGTTGTGCAGTTAGAGATATGTGAAAGGCAGCTAGAAAATTCAATCAGTAGCATAGAAGAAAAGGGCTGAACTAAGTTTCTTAGATTATCTACCTGGAGACTGTAGTTTACACTACTGTAGTACATAAGATCCATTCACTTATTCAACAAGTAGTAATTCAGTGCTTCTTATATGCTGAGCACTGGGCTGATCGCTCAGGTTGTATCTCAGTTAGCCACAGAGACAATGCTCCTGAAACCTAGTGGAAAGACAGTTAACAAAGGGACAGATAAATAAAACAGTATTAGACAAGGAAAAGTAACTCAGAGATGTATAAGAAGAGTAATGTGATAAATATTGGTTGATGTGACAAGGCAGCATTTCTTAGATTGGGTGGTGGGGTATGTCTTTCTGGAGCTGTGGGAATTGAGTCAGATGTCAACAATCTAGAGGCAGCCATGTTGGTACCTGGGGCCAGAGAGTCTCATGCAGAGGAGTCACAGGTTAATAGGCCCTGAAATACAGTCTTGATATCATGAGAAATAGGAACTCAGGGTATGTCCTCCTGGGAAGCACTGGCATGTAGCTATCAGATAGGAAAGTGAACACACCCGAAAGCAGTCACATACAGGAGGAGGGCTATGAGTGCAGTGTGGTGAACCAGGAGAACCAAAGAAAACAGAGATTTTTAAGGTGTAATAGGCTACAAAAAAAATTATCATTCTAAGATTGATCAGAAGCTACTAGCTTTACCATTTAGATTCTCATCATTTGCCTTTAAGAATGCAGTTTCTATAGTGTTTCAGCAGAAATCAGACAGTAAAATTTGACAAATATGTAGCAAGAATTAAAAGAGAAAGCAACATAGAGGGTGTCATAGGGTCAGTTTACATGCAAGGATGGTGCCACTTTTCCACGGCTATAGCCCTTTGTTCTATGTCCTGGGCACAGTTCACTCAATGTCCCAAGTGGAGAACAGCCACTATTTAATCAAGGGTATTTGTATGTTTACACATCTTTGCAAACTCTTCAAAACAACTTCCAAAGAGTAAACTAGCAGAGTTGAAAGAGGTAAAGAAATACTCAGATTACTTCTTTTGAATAGTTTGAAGACACTACCCTCCCCTGTTGTTTTTTTTTTTTCATTTTCCTCTTCTTGATGGTTCATTTCTGCTAAAGAGATGATATTTTTTATTTTGAATGAAATGTCTCATCATTTTTTTTAAAAGATTTGTTGGCAAGTTACTAAATATGGCCCATATTCTTCTTGCTTAGCTCTGCAATAAACGAGTTCAAAATGCTTGCCTGTCACCCTATAGAAAACAACATATTTCCTATCCTTAGCTTTTAATGTCTTCACTCACCTGAATTCTGGAGAATCCTAGGAGCCTCTGAAAACTGTAGTTTCAGATTTTTATTTTTATTTTTTTGTAGAGAATACCTACTTACTTTGGGGGTTTCCAGGGAACACCTTTCTGAAAAGTTGAAGCATTCACAAATAGAGAGGAAGTCTTTTTATTTCACACTCTGACCCATCCATGAACATCACATGGGGATTCTAGAATGTTCTACTTTCTGAAGAGCTCTGACCATTTTCCTTGGAACTTTAGAAACCTGAAGCCCCTTCCAGAATTTCTTTCCAGTGTTGGAGAGATGCGTGGCAATGCTGCCTCTACTGCCTGAGAGGTCGTCCCTCAGGAGAGCTACAGGTCCAGTTTCTCGGACCCATTGTGCTCTCCCAGTCTCCTTTACTGTACAGAGCTGGCTAGTACCGTCACCATTCTGCAGTTTCAGACCTTGTCAGGAAGGACATTAATACTTTGAAGATCCAGGTCAGGCTTGCCTTTCTCGAAAATTTCCCTCCCAGGATTCCCTATTCAGGGCAGGATGTCTCAGGTCTCTGTACCTTACACAGATAAATGGGCCCACTCCGCCATCAACCTTCCCATCAGATTCTGAGCTCCCGTCTGCGTTCCTCTATTCCATGAATATCTATTAAACACAAGTTTAGTGCTAGGTTCTGTTCTAATTACTGGAAATACTGAAGGGAGTAAAGCAGACCAAAATCCCTCACATATTGAACTCTTAGTTCAGACAGCCAAACAATAAATAAATCACTAAATTATAGTATGTATGACTATGTAATAGGGTGAAAAATAAAGTAGGTAATTGGGATGAGAGCATCAGGTACAGAGATAGGCTCTCTTAAAGTACCGAGGGAAGAGCTCATCGACCAGGTATCATTTGAGCAGTCTAATAGGAAGAAAGGGAGTGAGCCACATGACCATTGAGCCAGTGTGTTCCAGATTAAAGAGGAAAGGCAAGTGCAATGACCCAGGGGTTGGCAACAGCATCCTTGATGTATTCAAGAGACAGGAGAGAAGTATGGTGAGGAAGTGACAGGGAGAAAAGGAGATGAAATCAGAGAAGTAGCAGAAATCATATGGGTTTGCTGGCATTAGAGAGTATCCAGCTTGTGCTCTCAGCGAGCACAAAGGTTTTGAAAGAGGAAAAACACAACACAACTTATATCATAAGAAGATCTCTCTGGGTGCTGATTTGTAATCTACTGTAGGGACTGATGACAAAACGACAAAGAACAAATAGATGTCAAGCAATCCAGGAAGAGGGCTCAGTGGCTCAGTACAGGAGGATCATGAAGGTGTGACTTGGTTCATTAGGTGTTCTCACCACATTGTTAAAAGGATTTGAATATCAATTCAAGTGCTTATATGTGGAAGAGAAGAACTAGACTGAAGGAAATGAGTGACATTTATTTTTTATCATTTTCTACATATCTTCAGAAAAAAACCAGAAGTGGTCTTTTTTTACCATATTCCAATGATAAAATGAAAATAATAAAAAATCATAATTTTACCAAAGTCCACAAAGGAAATCAAAGTCATAATATAGCCATGCAGAACCATTCCCATCACATGAGTTTTTTTTTTCTTTTACTCACAGTGATGTATCAATGTTTTCCTGAATTTTAATTTTCCACCACAGAGTTTCACAGATTTTTTTTTTGTAATAAACATGATAAATCATGGTGCTGAGAATCACTTATTTTTGGTGAAAATGAGATCTGGAGCTCATTTATAAAAGAGTGGTAGGTTTCATGAGGCCAGAAGTTGCATTCTCATGAGATGGCTTTCTACTCCATATCATGTAATAAATTATTTAAAATTTTCTCCTCACCTATTAGTTCTTGTGTTCTCATTAAATATTCATTCAGTATCCCTTTTATACCAGGCTCTGTGCAAATAGCAAGCAAATTGTGCGTACTCCTTAACCTCACTGAATGTATGGAGTTCTTCCCAGGAGACAGAAAGTATGAATTTGGAGTCATAGGATGGGGCACTGTATTAAGTAAGTGCAGAGGTTGTTAAAACTGTGGGTAACAGGGGAGCACTCTTGCTCTTCCATGGAATAGGAAACACTTAAAATGACCACACCACAGGGGACGGAATCTTGACTTTAGTTTTGGATCTGTTGACCATAAAGTACCTTGAGTATGTCTCTGGGTAGATAGGTCTAATGCTTAAAACAAAGGGTAGACAAGAGAAACACTTGGCATCAAATCACTTGGCATCTATATGAAAGTACACACAGAGGGTAAAGAACAGTGTCTACAATTGAGCCTTAGAGGATCACAGCATCCCTCTGCTAGGCGGAGAGGTAGCAAAAATACAAGAAAAGTGTTATGACATAAAAAACATAGAAGAGAGTTCAAGATCGATAAAAGGTGTTTGAGGGTCAGATTCTGATGAAACATTTAAAAATGATAATTAAAACACATTTCAGAATTTAATAGAGGTGATTGATGACCTCATTTTGGTAGAGAAATATGGGTACAGATATCCCTAGAATAGGATGTTCTGGAGAGGTGGCCTTTAGACATTTGTGGAAAGTCAAAATGAGAACAGTGTTTATCACAAAACAACAAAAAAGTTATCAAAAACATCACTGTATCTAGTCTCTTTATAATGTATGTTTCTCTGAACCCCTTGGTCACAACAACCCCATTTATGCAATACTCTTTCTTTTGTAGAAAAGGGCTGAAAGGTCAGAACAGTGTCTTCTTAATATATCATCAGGAAGAGAGACTTTGAATCCCTACTGCTTCTTACTGGGATAGATCACTGTTGAAATATCTTGGGTTTCATTTATTTTAGGCCAAAAGAAGCATATCTGGTTCTGGAGACTAAATGCTTATTTGATCCTACTTAAGGATGATTTGACCATAATTTCGGGGCAGGACACATCTGTCTTCAGCATCTTGACCAGTGTCAAAATAAAACTCTGAGAAACAAAACATAGGTAATCCCCTCCTCCCAATCACTTCAGTGTATTTTTAAATTTTTCATGTGCTATTTCTCCACAGATTGCAAGACAACAGCAGCAACTCCTGCAGCAACAACACAAAATCAATTTGCTTCAGCAACAGATCCAGGTCAGAAATCAGAATTTCAATACACTTTCAATTAAAAAAACCAACATATTTTTGTTTCTTATGTGACCTAACTCGAATGACTTCCAATCTAAAATTTACTTTCAGCCTAATTCATGACATGTTGCCTCATGTGCCATACACATCTTGTAAATGATGACTGTCCCAGGCCCTAGTGTATCAGGGAGCTTCTGTCTGAGCAGTCTGCCAGTGATTTTCATCTTATCCTGAGAACAAATTATTGGGGAGAAATATTTCATTTCCTCCAAGCTTTATTTTATTTTGTCTCTCTTTAAAGTTATGTTTTTTGGTTCTTCTATGCTTTAGTACTTAAAATGTAAGTATTCTTAATGGGGTAGGTGCAGGTAACTGAAGCAGAAAGGTGCCAAAGGTTATCAGAGAAAGAGTGCCAGAGAGCTTTTTTACTGAATGTTTGTTCAAGAGCTATGTGTCATCATCAGAGTGGAACACAGGGAAGGTGATGATTTGGTCTTCATGTCAGCCCTTACCCATGGTATTGCCTGGGGAAACCAAGTCTGAAGACTCTATGGTCCTCTATGTTTTTCGTGTATGGTGTATGGAAGTGCACAGTGATTAGGCACATCAATAAAGAAGGAAGGAAGCAACTCTATTAGTAATGAAAGGAAAAATAAGTTGCCAGGTATGTCCTGCTTTCACTCTTTGTTGCTAGCATGAACTTTGACAGAATTTGTTTCCCTTTTTGAAAATTACTTACTTCAAAGAGATTTGATGAATATTAAGTCACATCACAGATAAAGAGACTTGTCATAGTGCCACAGCACATAGTGAGTACTCAGCACCTACTTGCCGTGACTGTCAAGGTCTCATAATTCATGGAACTATGACTCCAACCTTATGTCACATCCTGTATCTTGAAGCAACTGTAGTTGAAATGTTCCCCATTTGTGTAGAAATTCATCATTCTTTTGAAATTATTCCCTGAGAATATAGCATTTTTTTACCTGTAAATATCATAGAAGACAGAAGCAGACATTTCAAAATTATTTTATTCATGTATTAGCCATGTTTTTAAGTTTTTGGCAACAAAACCTCTCCCTAACTTATCTAACTGGGTCAGGTGCATGCAATTTCTTTACCCTCAGCTACATAGACAAATCAATGTTTGTTTTTCCTTGTTACCTGGAATTTTAATGAGCCAATGAAACTTCAGTGGGACAGTGGAACATGGGTAAGATGTTCCAGCCAGGGGTCTTTGTATTCCATAATTGTTATTATAAGCAACACATTTCTGACATGCTTTTATCTATTCATGTCTGGAGCACAGTTATTGAACTCTGTGGTTTAAAACTGTTCTTTGGTCTTCCTATTGTTCAAAGCACACTGACTATGCCTATTTGTTTTGGCTGATGGCACCAAGTTATCTGCATTTAAAATGTTTTAAATTTTAGACAAAGGGGAATGAAGGGAAGGGAGGAAAGATAGGAATAGGAAAGATAGTAGAATGAGTCAGAAATAACCCTCCTATGTTCATATATTAATATACCACCAGTGAAACTCCACATTCACATACAAAACAAGAATTGAGCCTAATTAGAATAAGTTATATTCCATGTACGCATAATATGCTGAAATATACTCTACTGCCATGTGTATTTAAAAAGAATAAATTATAAAAAAGATATTAAAATTATGGCATGCTTTAATTACAAATAAGATATAATTTCATGTTCAGCAATATGGCAAGTCACCTAGTTTGACTGCAATTTGAAAAAGTTACTAATATTTTTAAAATTTTGTCATTTCTGTGAGACTAAGTCTTTTAAACACAAGTGCAAAAATACATCTAAACTTATAAGTAGTTCAAGACTCAAGAAATGTTGTGTTTTGACCATTTACATTAGTCAACATTTAAAGTGCTTTTTGGAGAAATGATCCACAATTATGACCACTACTTTCATAGTGTAGATTTTAAATCTGTTATAGTGTCAGAATGTTGAAGTGGATAGTCTTCTTGCTCCAGAACAATAAGCAGTTTTGAAGTGAAAATACCTTAACATTTTCTGTACTAGAAATGATGTGATGACAGAAAATATATTCCAGAGAGTTAAAGCCAAGTTCAATGACTTGCCTAAGATCACATATCTAATTACTAGTAGGCAGGATCGTTACAAAATTTTCTGTTTATACAAATTTTACCAGGTATAAAAATTTTAAAAGCTTAGAATTTCTATTTGGCCAAAATGTTAAGCTGCTGACCTCCACCAATTGACAGAGTGAAAAATAAAATTCCTAAAGGAAATAACATGACATTGAGAGTAATTTGGGGGGAAAATTTAAGAGATATTGAGGTATCACTGGGTACAGTGGAAAAAAAATGCCTATAATTCCAATTACTTAGGAGGCTGATAGGGCCAGAGGATGGAAAGAGGCCAGCCTCGGCAACTTAGGGACACCCTGTTTCAATCTTTAAATTAAATAAAAATAAAAAAAACTGGAGGTGTAACTCAGAGGTAAAGTACACCTAGGTTCAATTCCCCCTACTGCAGAAAAGAAAAAAGAAAAAGAGAGATGGATCTTGAGGTATCATATATGTGTATATATATCCTCTTTCTAAGGATAGCACAGATAAGTGAAACCAGCAGAGTCAAAATCAAAGTTGTTATTGTTTAAAAAATGGTATAAGAAATAGGGAATATTTCAGGCAATCAATAGTAAATTCTGAGCTAGACTGCCAATCTGAAAGGAATTAATTTTCACAGCTTCTAGTGTATTCATCAACTAAAAGCATAGTTCTAAAATATATTTTGTAAATTGTTAATTTTGGGGAAGCCTTAGGAACACTTCACAGTTATAAAAATCACAGTCCATTTGAATTATTTAGTTTGCTAACAGGTTGTTGCAACAATGATGGGAAGAACGGATGTCCCAGCATATACAGAAACAGAAAACTGAAACTAGAACAGTCATTCTCTCTCCATGTAAATCCTTACACATAGCTCTTTAGAACGTTTTCTCTTTTCACCTTTTCTCCCTCTTCCTCCTTTTCCTTGGTAGCCTAAGACAAGGAGGAAAAGGGTAAATGTAGAGTTCACTACTTTTGATGAATCACACTTGAAACAAATATTGTTGTAAGATTCTTGAGGAAAAAATGGATATGCAATCAAGTGCTCAGTAAGATTTGCTAGAGACTAAATTTTATTTGATATTTGAAAATAATTATAAATACTTATCTGGTATTTTGAACTACTTCTTTTTTTTTTCTTTGTAAAGCCTGTTACCTTGTAGAAATAAGCATACCAACTTACATTATTCATCTTGATCACATTTTCTTCACTGTTTTAAACAATTATTCTTGTTCTAGACCTTAGAAAACAATGAATTCCAGTTTCCTCATTGATGAAACAGAAAACTAGAGTGTTTTATGGTCTTTAATTTAACTGGCTCTGATTTTTTTTTCAATTATAAATTCAAAGACATTAACTGTGTCCAGTTATTAATAAAGGTGATCTGCTAAATGGTTTAGATTGATTTCTTAAAGGAACAGGCCAATTTCACTTGATAGACATGTTAAATAATGTTGGAAAGATTATATTCCCATAACATTTCCTTCATTCCTTTCATGAGATCTGTAAAAGAGAGGTTGTTTTAGATATCTTTATTCTATGAAAAATATGTCATATGCAAATTTTTTCATATTTGTCTCTATAATATTAATATAGTCTAATACACTAGTTTATTTAAAAATTTTCTTAGCCTATTACTTCTATCTTCCCATCCCTTGATGAAAAGAGTGATGGTAAATTTTATTCTATAGTTATATATTTAAAGAAAAAATATTATAAGAATCTGACATAAGCCAGTTTTATTTAATTGCTTAAGATCAGTTGTTTATGAACTGTGATTATTTTCTTAAAAAACAACTTCAGCTTTAAAATTGCATAATTACAATTGGGCTGAAAATTAAATCTCTAGTTCCTCCTTTTAAAACATTGTAGGGTTACTATCTTCTGCCAGGTTTGTTTATTAGGATTAAAAGAAGAATTAAAGTTTTCTGTTTTTTTTGCAATGTCACAAATAAGTTTACTCTACAAATAAAATCATGTTTAATTTTAGAAGCATAATCTGTTATCCTTAAACACCATGTCCATTTCTATGACTTTTAGAACACCAAGCAGTTTCAGTCTTTTTTTTGTACTACTCAGCAATATCTCCAATATTTTTATTTATTAACCTTCTAAGAACAGTTTTGTCTTGCCTTTGCTATATCTAGCTAACTTTTAATGCACATTAATAAATGAGATAAAATTTGTAAATATATCAGAATAATGTCTCTTCCAGTTTGTTTTGCTTTGTTTTTGTTATTTGACAGAAATCTTTTCTTTTTTATTTCTTTGTATGTGGAGTAGTCTAAAGCACCTATCTTTTCGTAATTTTGTTTCTTCATTCCCTTTTTACATTGGCTCAAACTGTTTTCTAAGATTGATACTTAGATGGTGTATGTTTCAAATAATGAACCAAGCAAACATAATGGCTCATCTTGACCTGATTCTGTGTCACAAAAACCTTTTATAAAGTAAGTAAATGAGTGACCTCTACTCAGCTTCCATTACAAGGATAAATTGAGTGTTCTTGGAGTCCTAATTTCCTTTGATTATTGAAGCTTCTGATGAGACGGAGTTTCTATAGCTCCAACCTGAGTGTAAGAACCATATCCTAGCTATAAGTTTCTTAGCCTTTTTCAATAGCACTTAATAGAATTTTAGGTTATTGTCCTCAGCTAGTAGGGTTAATCCAACAATATGTCCTCCTGAGAAATCCACTTAAGATATTTTAAAGGACAACTTAAAGATATTGTTTTTCTTTTTAACTGCACATTTATCACAATTCCCATACTGAGAGGCCAGGGTTTGAAACTTCATGAGAGATTTCCAAAAATTTATTGTGTTTCTCCTCTGACAAACGTTTCTAACTATTGTTCATTATGTTCTCATGGAGCAAAAGAATTGGTATTAATAACCCCTTTATTGTTCCTGGTTCACCAGGTAAGCCTGAGCAGGATTAGTCAGAGCTGGGTCACTGATTCCATCTGGAGTAAGTGTAGGACAAGTGTTTCCGTTTGCTCTCTTATGTCTTTAGTTGGGCAGTGTGCATTCCATAGTATGTTATAGGAAAGAACTTCTTTCTTTAGGTGTGATAGTGTTATATGTAACTTAATGAAATACAATTTCAGTTGCATTAGTTTTGTTTTGTTTTTTAAAAGACTGAGAGCGATGTCCTGGAATTAAATATACCCAATTCCAGGCTTTGTATCTTTATACCTTATCTGCTGTGTGATTTGGGAAAAATTGCTTCCTTGCTCTGAGTTCCATTATTATCATTCTTAAAATGAGAATATAATATCTGAAACATGTATGGTTACTCTAGACTAAGTGGGATCATGCCTGATACGTAGTAAGCCCATGATGCTGAAATTTTTGGCCTAAGTCAGAAAAGAATTTCTAGGAAAACACACACACATATAAAATCTACTTGATGGTAGTCACTGAAATATCTTTAGTGTTTCAAATTCCTATGACTTTATAAAGAGGGTTTTTTAAAAAAAAAAAAACACTTTATTTAGACATATCTCTCATTTTTACATTTGTAAACTAAAAGGCCAGAAGATTTTCCCAGTGTCACATGACCTGTTACTTGTGGAACAGTGGCTGGATTCCAAGTGTCCTGAGGTTTGGCCCAGTTCAATTTTATTTCACCAGTTTTCTACCATTGAAAGCTTAATGGCCCAAAGTTTTAAAATGAGTTTTCTTTCCCTGGGAACTTATTCCTACAACATAAAAATACAACATGACTTATATACAATTGAATGATTAAGTTGCAGTCATGGGCTCAACCAATTTGTGATAAAGGTTTCATTTTATTGGAGCCAGAGTTCTCTGAGCTCATTAGAGTTTTAGTAATTCTTGATAAATTATTATGCAGAAAGAAATCCATTGAAATATTGTATTGAAAACATAATAACGTTAAAGGTGAAATAACAGTACCTGACTGACCCGCTGATTTATGATTTCTTTCTCTGAGTGTGGTAAGTTGGAAGCATTTTACCCCCCCTCAACAAGACCCCACAAACACACATGAGCACAAAGAGACTACAATGTAACCTTGTCTCTTTGGGAGACTGGAAATGCCAAGAATAAATACCATGCAATTAAGGTTAGGTTTTAGCCTGAGAAGGAAATGCATTAACTCCTTGAGCTCTGGCTCATGTTTTGTTGTGGGAAGTGTAAAATATACCAGAACTGGACAACATATAATTTCTTGGCATTCAGAGAGATGATTAGAAGAGGAAATGTGGAGATAGAAAGAGCTTTGAGGACAACTTTTCCTTTTTTCTTATATGTTCTGGAATTGCAACTTCCACTTGAGAAAACTAGTGGCCTTTCTTGGAGGAGCAGTAAGAATAGATAAATGACTGCAGGTCTGTCCTTTTATTCAGAAAGGACACTCTGAACTCCTAAAGTTTTTATTCTTTATTAACAGGCCTCCTGGTGATTACCTGTAATTGATTCCCAGTCATTCGTATTATTTCTCTGTCCAGGCAAACCTGACTCTATATACAGAGGTGTACAGATAGATCAATGTGCATCTATAGTTTAGGTTTTACTGATATTAACATATGCTACATGAGTTCAGGAAAGTAATGGGAATGAACCTCCTGAGCCCATTCCTCTACACTATATCCAATTCTTATACTCCCGAGTCACTTTAAAATTATTAAGTTTCATTTTTAATTGTTCTTCTAGTATTTAGTTCTATATACTAAAAAATAAAATTATAGTAATACTTCTGACTTATCAACTTTAAATATTAGTAATCTAGAATATAAAGATAAGTCAGTGATAGCAACTCTGATATCCTCTTAAATTCTCTTGCCTATTTCTCATGAAATAATTGTATATAATTAAGTTATTCTAGCATAAACTTTTAAACTTTAGTTTACTTATACTTCTTGTTCAATCAAGTATAGTGTCTCTTGATATTTGTCTTATCAGATGAGCATTCTATTTCAGCTGCACATTTCTGAGTTGGACATGGTGGTGAATGCCTGTAAGTCCAGTAATACAGGAAACTGAGGCAGGAGGACCACAAGTTCAAGGCCAGCCTCAGGAACTTAGATAGGCACTGTATCAAAAAAAAAAAAAAACAACTGTTTTAAAGGTCTTGGGAATGCAGCTCAGTGGTAGAGGACCCCCAGGTTCAAACCCTAGTATCACTAAACAGATAAACAAATAAATAATATGAGTAAGATAAAATAAAATAAAAATCGCTCATTTTTCTTCTGTATGTTTACTCTGAATATACATATGTTTATTTTACTTGTTTGTTAACTCTGAAAGTTGAATACCAGTACTTTACATTTGAATATAAACAGTTTTTGTTTGTTTTCTGGATACTTTAATAGTGTACTCCATGTTTCTTTCTATGCACTTTTGGGATTTTGTAGGGTTTTCAATTGCTTTTTCTTTAATCTTTATTATTTTTCTCCATCATGATGTTGATCTTATTATCTCCCCAAATTTCTCCAGATTTTAAGAATAGATTACTTCTCTAGAATGCCCTTTGGCCTCTGGTTTTCTGATGAATTTATCAAACAATAATAGTTAATATCTATATAGAATTATATATAGAATTATATATAGAATTATATAGTTTTGATTTTTAAACATTTGAACACCATTACTGAGACCTTATTAAAATAACAACAGCTGATGTTGCTCTTAAGTTAATGACTGTGTTGAAGAGATGCTGAGATCAGTGTTTGAAAGTTGTAGTCCTGCTTTTACAATTCATCCTGAATTGGACTCCTCATGAAAAACACTTAAAAATTTGATTTCAAGAAGGGCAGCTCTTTCTCCCCACCCCCTTCTTCTTCATATTAATGCAAAACCTCAGACTTCCTTGTTGCTTTTTTGTTGTTGTTGTTATACCACTCCTATGCCATTTTCTAGGTTTCTTCTTTGTTCATTCTTTTCAGTATCATTTCTGAAGTGAATCCTGGGTTCATTTAATATATTCAGATAATTGTCTAGTCTTTAGTTATTGCCATGCTCTAGGGAAGAGAAGTCTGAATGTGAACTGAAATCATAGAGCCAAAGAACCAGTGGACTATTGCATGGGGGGAATGTTTTGCCCAAATTGGCCATGAGTCTGAAACAGTTTTCTTTTTCTCAATTTTTAAGTTTTTTCACAGTTTTAAGATTTTATTCCAGAATCTCTGAGACTGGCCAGAAAGCAGGCTGATGGCAGTTTTATCATGACTTTCCAACCTGTTCCCAAACAAAATTACCTGTGGACAAAGTTGAACACTGTTTTTCACTGAGGCTCTGTAGCTCATGACCTATCAGGTAACAAACTCTAGGGTCCTAGTACTTAGATAAGACTCTGGGAAAATACTTATCAAATTCTAGGAAACAATGCAAAACAAAGCAAGTCAACAACAACAGAAATATTTGGAGAATTTGGACCAGAAGTCACTGTTGGCCTAAAGTGAACCACTGTTTATATCACCTTAATTCACTTGTTGGGGTAATAAAACAAATATGATAGAGGGGAGTACTCACAAAATCTTTATAAACAATTTCTATCTCCTATATTTAAAGAGAATTAAAATTTAGGTATAAAATTAAATGCCCATGAAATTGATATAATGTTAATATAAAATGTTCTGTGGAGAGCACAGTTGCACCACACATTTCAAGCATCCCTAACACATGGAAATTTTGCTGCTGTTAGCTAGAGAGTCTTAACTTCACTTTTGAGCTTCTCCTGGTAAATTTAAACACAGCTCTAAATAAAATGACAATAAGAAACTAATTTACTTTTTGCTTGCATGTATGTGTGTATATGAACATGGTTATTATTTTGTTCTATTTTTATTCCAACAAGAAGGGCAAACAGGTGAATAAAACGGGAAACAAAGAATAAGGATACCATATGACAATAGAATTATCTGTAGTTTTCATTTAAAGGAGAAGCAAAAGGAAATGCTGAGATAGCTTCTGCAGTGAACTCACAGAAACATTTGAGAAAGTAATCCCTCTTACTTTCTTGGGGCTCTATTCATTTGGCCACCTCATCCCCCATACACACACACACACACACACACACACACACTCACACACACACACACTCATACACACACACACACACACACACACACAATTTGCTTTCTTTTTAACTTCCTATTCCCCATTCTCTTGTTTTGTATGTTCTCCTGTTCCTATCCATAAAAGGCTACATTGCTTCATCATCTGACATCTTTATTGATGTTACTTACTTCCTACACAGTCACATTTGTGAATTGCTTTGCATGCCATTCTGAAGGTAACACATCAACACTGGTCTCTGGACCTTAGACCTGTCTCCTGAACTTCTGAGTAAAATATCCAAGTGCCTACCAATTCTATTTAAATTGATACCTAATAGGCATCTCAAATTTACATTTCCAAAATATATCCTTTAATTAAACTCCTCAAACTCATTCTTTCTTAATTTGCTTATCTTTGAATATTGTACCACTTGCCATGTGCCATGACCCATAACTTAGGGCCATCCTTGAATCCTTTTAGTTTGTCATACCTCACAAATAATCCATCATCATTGGTTTTATCTTCAAAATCTGTTGGCCAAGTTCTCCCACTGACAGTCTAGCCAAAGTCACCATCATTTCTCACTTAGACTACTGCAGTAAGTTCTTAGCCATCTGTCACCTGCCTCTTCCTTTGACCTTCTGAGAAGATGTTTCACATAGCTCCTAGAGTGCTCTTTTAAATCTGATGGTTCTGTAAACAAGCTCAAAATAATTTTCTTTGAAAATAAATTCACAATCTTTTTCCCAGCTTATCAGGCTTCATTTGATTGGGCCACTTCCATCTCTCCAGCAATCCTTCATTCCCTCCACCCTACATACCTGTCCTCGGTGTCCTGGAGCATGCTAAGGATATTCTAGTATCAGGGCATTTGCATTTATTATTCTCAAGGTCCAGAATGCTCTTTTATTGATTCATTCTATAACTCAGAGCCTCACTTCATTCAGGTCTCTTCAAATGTCATTCTTTCAGGGAGGTTACCTCTGAAAACCTAATCCAAAATAGTACTTGCCATCTTCTCAATCAATTAACCCAGTCTGCCTTTCATCTTCCCTACCAAGTAAACAAGTATATTTATTTGCTTTCCATTTTACCCTGATCACCACTACAAAACACCCTAGCCATCCATCAGTAATTTCTGAGGAGTCAAAGATTTCATCAGTCATGGTCAATGCTGTAGCCAAGTACCCATAATAGGTACCGGCATCTAAAAACTGAAAACATTATTATTGAATGAAGTAAGACACCATTACTGAATATGTAGTAGGCAATATAATAAGGAAGATGGTAATTTTACATTTCTCAAGAGATTGAAATAATAGAGATGTATGATAGACATCAAAAAGTAGATAACTGACTCATTGTAGTACTGCATGTTATTTATAACCCTATCAACCTGTTGAAGGTATGTAAATCTCCTAGCTTAAAGATGAGTAGTTCCAGTAGTGATTTTCCCTTTTTTCTATCTATAAACTTTCAAATTAGTAATCTTACATAACATTTCCGGGCCATGAATTTTTTTAATTATATAATTTATACCACCTTTGAATTGTCATTCTATCCCAATAACTTTTTGGCTTGACATACATATCACAGCATCATTTTGTGATCATTTTGTGCTGTAGTTATGATGAAGACTAGTTCATTGCTTATGAAGAACTTGGCTATTTTCAGTCATCCCCATGAACATGAGAATGGGCAGGTTATGACATTATTTTATTGTCAGTAGAACCAAAGAGTGAATGTGTGTGTGTGTGTGTTTTCTGTTTCCTTGCAAGTATAGTAATGAGCAATTTAATTCAGATAATCTCTAGAAAATAAGACTAATTATTCTTATCAAACTGAGTTAAACCTAACAAATTGGCCAATACACCAGGATTTTTTTTTAAAGTAATTTCACTTTGCTTTCTACAGTAAACAAGATGAGAAATGTTCTTTTATAGATGGAGAAAAAAAATATTTATAAATAAGGAAATGATGTGTTCCACGTAAGTAAATATTGCATATAACTAAATCTTCATGAATGAGTGCTGTGTGTATAAAAGATAAGTATCTTTTTAAAAAGAGATTACTTTTTGGTTGATACACTTGTTTTTCTCCAGTGCTGGGACTAACTCTGGGCCTTGTGCTTACTGTATGAGTGCTCCACTACTAGGCCACATCCCCAGTCCTTGGTTGATGTGCTTGTTATACCTAAATAGGAAATTGAAAGAGGTAAACTACATTCATAATATACCTATATGAATAATCAAAAAGATAAACTAGTGAGAGAGTTTTTGATATGATACACATATGATAAATCACAGATTTATATTAATTGATATATGTGTATATATATATATATATATGTGTGTGTGTGTGTGTGTGTGTGTGTGTGTATTTTAGTCATGTGCACTCCCACACAGACTCTGATCTCTGTCTTTTTTTCATTAATTTACCTTTCCTTTGTCTTCCCTGTTTATTGCCAAAATTATATATTTTTAAGAATTTTCTTCTATAACCACCATTTATTTCTGACTACATTTTGTATTACCTTTCAACTTCTGTATTCCTTTTCCTGACTTTGCCCATGCCTACATTCTTACCTGGTACTGGGCCATCTGACATAGCTTCTAGTTATTTCCTTCACCCTTATAATTTTAATTTCTCCCTACTATAGTTCTTTTCTCTGACCAGCTTTTTTTTTTTTCTCCTCTCTTCTCATTATTCAATTGCAATTTTAGGTTTCCACTGAACCAAAAGTTGATCACACATAAAGAGAGTGAGTCTAAAAGATTGAATTTTAATTTTAAAAGTAAGTTATTTGATTTTATATGTAGTGATTCAGGAGTAAAAGAGGGAGCATGAAAAGGAAAGCATAAACAGGCTCCCCCAGAGGTGTCCCAGAGTGTTTCTATAATATACTATTGCAGTCTTTTCAAGATAGAGAGTGTGTTGTCATGAGCATGTATGTCATGCGGCCAGAAAAAGAGGAGGGATGAGGCTGCCGTAAGGTAAATCAAGAGATAACAATAAAATTTTTCTGTTGCCTGGTGGAGGTGTTTAGGATGTGTTTTCTTTATATCTTCATCCGCCCCTAATTGAGGATGCTTTAAAATTGAATGACTAGCAGTCAAAACGTGTTTGCTTCAAGCTGAGAAGAAAAATGCTGGTGTCTCCGCTTCCAAACTGATTGCGCTTTGTACACAACTGACAGCTACAGTCACTTTGAGTGACTGATAAGTGGGAAGCTTTGCCACTTATCAAGGAATGCGGGCTGAAAAGAAAAGGCTGGAGCGGCTTAGATGCTTTGGCATGTTCAAAATAACATCTTACATCAGTCAGACTCAGAAGCACTAAAAGACGTTTTAAAACGAAGTAATGTATGTAAAAATGTGGTATATGGATATGTGTATATGAAGAGAGGCAAAAATTATCCCACAAGCAAGTAGCTGGAAGGGGTGAAGGGAAACACATTGTCTTAAGGTCACAATTTGTGAAATGAATCAGTGGTTAAAACATTTACACACATTTGTGGGTAAATTTCCTCATAGTTTGAAGCATCCAAATTTTAAAACACATTTTCATAGATTTCCAACATTATTTATGTGAGCAGCTAACTTTGATCAAATGGTTACCTTGAGCACCTGAAAAAGAAAAGTGTCATCTACTTATATAGATAATAATTTTCACCCTTATGAAAATCTTAACTCTCATTCTTCCTCTTCCCTTCTTGTGTAAATATTTAATATTTAAAGTGTACATTTAGAATATTCTGCCATATCTAACTGAAACAGAATGGTTATATAACCATTATGGTATGCTTTTTCTTTTAACTTTAAACATAATTTTGAGATTATTCAAAAGAAAGATATAGCTTTACTCCAAGTTCCACAAATAGGAAATGCCTTTTTTTTTTTTTTTTTTTTGTATTCAGCAATTAGGCTTATGTGTACAGTACATATATATACTCTTCTAAATTTTCTAGGACACTTACATTTCAGGTATCTGCCTATGTACCCCTTGAGTTATTCTTCCTTTATATTCTAGGATTCCTAATAAAAAATGGAGGTAATCTCCCCCAATTATTTTAACCTGTTTATGGATATCATGATGTCCATTTGAATAATTTACTTCAATTTGATAATTCATAAATGCACGTTTCTGCCATACCTAGCATCTTGATTTTAGAAGTGGAACTATGGTCACAATAAAAAATACCCATGGTGAATTCTTCAAGCTTTTGACTTGAGCCTGTCTGGCAGGCTAAGCTTAATGTGTAGACTCTTCATTATTCAGTGAGCAGCCAACTGCATGTTTGAAGGATATAATTCTAGAACAAGACAATCATCTCACTTTTCTGAAATATAGGATGGAAGACTACTAATGTTTATATTCTTGTAAAAAAAAAACAAAAACAAAACTTTGGGGTATGCTTGAAAATAAGCCTTACACTGGCAGAAGAATGAGTTAGGGCAGTGTGTAGCTCAGACCAGTGTGAACTGCTACAAGTCCTCAGTGAGGAAGCAGCTTGGTACTCAGTTGACCATCTCTTCCCTGTAAGACATTCTTGATGAAGGAGGCAGTTTGTTCAGAGGTTTACATTGCAGGATAAGCTTCTGGCCTCATCAAAGACCAACATGTTGAGTAGTACTGAGTTAGAAAAATTAACATAGAAAAACAAATTTTAGATATAACCTAGTCCAGCTTTTTCTTCTTTTGTAGATTAAGAAGATACTGGTCCAGAAATGATAAGGAGCATGCCCAAGTCCCATAATAAATTCAGTAGACTGTGTTCTTCTGGATCTTACCTTAGTCCTGCTTAGTCATATCAAATAAATTAAGGACATAGGTACGCATGGAACACAATGTGCAGCAGAGTCCATTAAATTGATTATACTTTATCTGTAATTTGAAACAAACATTATAGAAATTGGAAAAGTTTTTCAATGTTTGCATAAAAGAGGTAAATGACATTTAGAGAATAATTAGGACATCTTAAATACAAATTTGTCAAAATTACCAGCAGTTCATTGTGGAAAGCAAACATACAAGACTTTCTAAGCATATTTTATTGATTACAAGTAGTTCCTGCATTTCTTTTTAAAATGATCATTTTTACGGTGAACCTAGTATCTCTATTCGATCTTTGGAATCAAATGTTTAACACTGTGTCATTAGAATTCATAAACCAACCAAATAAAGAAAAAAAATGGTGCCCTATGGAAATAATGTCTGATGTGTTTCTCCAAGAAATACATTATTTTGATAAATAGTAGTTAAGGCTCTTTCAAAGGAAAACTCAAATTTTTTAAAGGGCCTCTTTGATTTCCTGGCATGTTTTAAAAACCTAAATGAAAAAAATATTATTTTGGCTAAGGAAAATGTTTTCCCATTATGCAAGTGATTTTATTTTTGCTTCCACTGTAAAATGATGCCCATTTTCCAGCCTTCCCATTTAGGGTATTTGATCCACCTCTATTCCATCATTTATTGAAAGCTTGATCTTTCAGTTTCCTATCATTTTAGAACATCCTTTCTGTTTTGTTTTATAACAGGTGCCTCATTCATGTAAGAGAACAGGAAAATAAGACCTTTCTCTAAATCTCCATCCCTTGAGACATTGAATGAAGTCTCTTTTGTGATTAAAGGAGGGTACTGCTCTAAATGCATTGCAAGTACAATCTAGAAATGTACAAATGCTTCCATCAACACATCATTACTTTAACCCGTCTTCTTTTTAACCTGTCTTCTACTACCTTGTATTCTTTTTTGCGGTCTTTTGCTCTGTCTCTTATCCAGTTGCTCTCTCTCCAATTATTCCTGTATTTGTGACATGAAGTCATTCCTGGATAACAGATAATCTCAGTAAGAATTTAGGCAAAAGAACATAATACAGAAATAACTGTATATCACATGTTATTTTTATGAATAGCTGCTTTCACACACACACACACACACACACATTAGTACCCTGATAGCATGAAAATGCTAATAATCCTTATAATCATGGGAGAGTTTAGATACCTTGTGAATCTCACTACCCACAACACTATCACTAATATATTTTAGTTCTGTTTCTTTTACATGCTACTATAAGACACAATGTTATATAGGTAACCAAATCCCACTTTGAATAAGCAATTAGGTGCTAATTCATCTGATAAAATTGTGTTCATCTATGTCATAATGTCTCAGATGTCCAATGATTTTCTTCTTGAATACAGTCATAATCATGAAAATGACAGAAGAAGGGCAGATAGCAGGAAAACAGTAAATATCGAAGTCAATTATTGGGCATTCTCCAGTTGTTTTTATAACATCAAATCATAATATTTATGCACCTGTCTGAAGTTCTAAAATAATCCACACTATTATTTTGTTCACTTTGAGACTATTAATGGCTTCTGATGCTAAAATATGCAATTATTACTATTGTTCTTTCACTACCTTATTGAATTCTCAGAATTTCATGTTTTATCTAAAATGGGAGAGCTGTATCTCTCTGCTAAGGTACATTTTAGCACCATATTCATAGCAAGATGGAATTCATGTTCTCCTTTAGCCCATCTCTTTCATTTAGCTTAACTAGCAGCTATTTTTTTTCATTCTTTCTTTTCCTTTTCTCTCCCTCTCTCCTTTTAAAAATCATTTTGAGACTTGATCACAGGAAATAGAAAATAACTATGAAAAAGCAAATTAAAGGGCTGGGGTTGTGGCTCAGGGGTAGAGTGCTCACCTAGCATGTGTGAGGTCTTAGGTTTCATCCTCAGCACCACATTAAAATAAATAAATAAAATAAAGATATTGTGTCTAACTACAACTAAAAAATAAGTATTTTTTTAAAAAAAAAAACAAATTAAACTCTTCCAATTTTTTCTATAAGTTCTTTGATACAGACCAATAAACAATGAAATGCTACCTGAAAAATGAAGACAGAGACTTAGAAAAATCATAATTACCTGAGTTTTTACAGTAAAAGTGAGGGATTGAAAATGGTTTCTGAAAACATACTTTGCAACCATCCTAGTTCAATTTAGATTAACCTGCTGTGATCAAATTCTGCCAAGTCCCTGCAATTATGGACCTTAAGATGCTGAATCTATTTGGCCAATCTCTTTTTCTAGATGGAAAGATTAGGAGAGGAAGTTTGGCCCTTGTCTTGAAGGGTTTTACATTCTCAGAATGAAACTGAAATGCATGCAGGCAGAAATAATTCTTGAACTTTTAAATTTATTTTTACCAAGAATATTTTAGAAAGCTTGAGCAGTGTATATCCCAGAACATATAACACTGTCTCATGTTTTGACTTCCTGTAAATAGTGTATTCTCATACCATTGAGAAGTGGTAATCAAAGTTTGAGGTTATTTCATTTTGAAATCTCTACTGCATACACACATATTTATGACTTGATTCTTTTTCTTGATTCCTTTGCTGAAAGATTTTAAAAATTCAGTTCCTTGAACTTGGAGTATGTTTTTAAATTTAAATATTTTAAGAGGCTAATAACCACTTTGAGAAATTTTAATCTTTTTCCTAAACAACAACCATCCATGCTAGAAAGCAAACATTTATAATTTACCCACTAAAATCATAAAGGAAAAAAACCTTGTCAAGATGGACATTCACCCTAGTGACACTGACTGTTCAGATAACTGGCACATATTTACATGTGCACTCTTTACAGTACAACTTTAACCTAAAGAAGAAGCTGAAAATGACCCCAGTATGTTCTGCACTTGTTTCATTATGACTTGTCCCTATTCCCCACCTTGACCACTGTTAAGTTTTATTCCTTTCTGGCTGTGTTAAGCTCTACTAAATATCAGTGGGATGTCTGCCCACATCATCTGTTATAATGATCTTCTCCTCCTCACCAGGACTCATTCATTGAAGCGCTCCTTTTACAATCTCACGTACCCACCTGCTTGCATAGGAAATATGATTCTTCCCTCATGCGATCGCAGTCTTGTCTTAATAAACATGAGGGTGAGAAATGCTCCAGGCCTCTTTTCTGTTCACTCCTTAATAGCTTGCTAAAACTGAGAGAAAAGTAATTAAGGAAGAGCACAAATGTTTGTCATTGGTGGATAAAAGCGAATAATAGTAATAGAGTTAAGGACTGACTAAAAATATGAAATATTAACTATGTTTTCTAAAAATTTTAATGAATAACGTTGTAATTCATCACAGCATATTTAACTAATGCCACTGTAGTATTTTTTGGCTTTATGCAAAGTAGAAAGAACCCAAAATTACTATCAAGTCTTTTGTTCAATCACCACGAAGATATTCTTGTCACCTTTGAAACAATGCTTACACACAACTCAGATTGTTAGAATCCTGTGGGAAATAGTCAGTAATATAATTTCATTGATTATAAGAGGAAACTGAGGCAGTAATGATAGTTACTTGAAATCTTGGAAAGCCAAACTGAATAAGGGTTGAGAAGCAAGAGCAAAATCACAACAGCAAGTCCACTGGATTTAGAAGAGATCAGGGTAGAAATGCAATGGTGTTTCTCTGACTGTGGATGGTGATCTGAGCTTAGGGGTGCCTCCTGAGGGAAGCACAAGAACAGACATATGTTGTTGTTCATCTGTTTTTCTTTCTATATTTCATCTCTTTACTCTGAATGTGAAATTTGAGTAATCAACATCAGAGAAAGTTTTATGTTTGTTTTTTGGTGGTTGTTTTTTTTTTCTCTGAATGCAAAGCAGAGTAGGGGATGATAGATGAAGAATTAATAATCTATTTCACATTTGACATAATTAGCTTTAATTTGTAGCATACATGCTACAGGGATGTTTAAGGGAATCTGCTTGATCACAACTCATATCACAATCTTATGCCTCACGCCACATTTCATTATCATACATATGGAAGAGTGAAGGCATATATGAGAATAGGTGAGCAAACATTGTTTCTCAAAACTTAACTATCCCAAGGTTCTCTTTTTCCCCCTTTAAGAATAATACTGAATGTCTTTTCAGTATCTTTGTTGATTTAAATCTCTGAATTAACTTTAACCTTAGTCAAATTGAATTTGGTATTACATTTTTACATTAAAGAAGCTGTAATAATCTGAATTACATGATTTACCAAAATTTAATTTTATTTTCATCACATTTTCTGTGTGTTCCATAATTTAAGTTTCCTCTTTAACATTTGATTTAAACTGTGAAGAATCATAAAGACAGTATTAAAAATTATCCCCATTAAGAGTTTAAATCAGTATTTGATTATGGAAATTTTATCTGGAAACCAAGAAATATTTAAACTCAGCCCAAATTTCAGAAGATATATTATGAAACATAATCATGTTTGGATAATAGTGAAATTAACATTCTTGAATTGTTAAGTCAATTGTTCACTATTCTTGGAGGCTATGTATTTCTTTGGAGAAATGACTTCTCCCTCATTTAGACATCATTTATTGGACTCTGCTAAGTTGCCTCATGCTTTACCACTGATATTTCTGTATAGAATTCGTCCTTTGGAAGCAGCATATGGGAGCAGTTGATTGCTTCACGACAACTGGCATATTGCTTCCAGCTGTGTCCAATAACCTGGCATAGCTGTGTTTAGTGGATAACCAGTAATGTCGTATTGGTCATAAAAGTTGTTAAGGTACTTAGGGTAGTAATGGGCTCTCTGCAGAGTAGAAATAAGTATATAATTTCTATCTGACCTTTTAAATGTTACTGATCTATCATACAAGATAAGATTAAAGTTGTTGCAAGTTGTAACCAATTTATTTCACTTTAAACATTAAATTTCTATATATTTTTTTAGAGATTACTATGTCCTATGTCACTAATCAATTGCTATTAATTGAAGACACTCATCCTTAGTTATAAATTATGAGAAAAGTAAATCTATCAAGGTCATAGTTGGATGAATTTTTGTTTTTTTAAAAAAAACAGGAAACCCCATACTTTGCAAGGAGATAATTAGCAGTCATAACAATTCCATGAAATTTTACTATATTAATTTTTGGCACAATATTAATATAGATTTCTTTCCTCTGGTGCACCTAATTTATATGCATAGGTATTTGATCAAACATTATAAATAAAAAATGACACTGTTTAAAGTTCAAGTGGCACAAACTTGAATTGTTTTTTTTTTCTTTTGAAAAATATTTATTTTCCAATATAGAAAATTTCTTAACTAATTTTTTCTACATTAAATTTACATATATATTAATATATCAAATTTGTATTATAGATATTTATGTATATATGATAAATATTAAATCATGTTCATTCAAAGTAAGGCATACTTAAATTGAAAATGGAATGCAAATTTAGACATACTACCAAAGATCACTCTAAATATTTCTAACTTCAGTAGTAAAAATCAGCCTATTACCATTGACAGTTATTTATATAAAATATTTAGAAGACAAATTAGGGAATTATCTAGAAGATGAATTCATATTGTATATTTATATTATGGAATACTGTGTAAATATCAAAGAGAATAAAATAAAATGAATGAACTAGCAGAACATGCCCAATAACCAGTAATGTTATATTAAATGTGCATTCATTCCAAATAATTTTAATACATTTTCCTGCACATACACATATACACAAACTGGAGAACATATCTGTCCCTAACAGAGCTATTAATAGAATATGAAGCATAAAGGATAACTGAATAATGCCACAGCATTGATGATTGAGAGAATTCTAACAGAACCAATATTTTGGAAATCTACTAAGTCAGAATTGATGATGTGGTCTCTAAATCTATCTTTTAGTTCTCAGTGTATTGGAGTAGTAAAATTTTCTTTCACTGATTTTAGAACTGGTATTGTGTAAGGGCCGTAGGCCTGCTAATACAAACCACCCCAATCTTGGTGGTTTACAAAAATGAACATTTTATTCTGTCCATTTCAGAGGTCAGAGTCTGAAACCAAGGTGGTGTGATAGTGGATTCCTTCTGGAAGCTCTGAGAAAGAATTAGTACCTGTCTCTCCCCTAGCTTCTGATGGCAGCCTTGCAATCATTAAGATTCTTGGCTCAGAGATGCATCACTTCTGTCTTCATGGTGTTTTCCTCCCTGTGTCGCATGTCTCAAATATCCTTTTCTGTTCACTTACAAGGACATCACTCTTGGGATTTAGCTCTCTTAATCTATCCACTCATATCTACGAAGACCTCATTTCCAACTAAGGTTATATTCACTAAGGGATAAAATTTGGATATCATTTTGGAGGACAAAAATTCAACCTACAACAGCTATTTTAACATTTTTACTGCAGTTATTTTGACTACTGGGTATCTTGTTTCCTTGAGGAAATACTGATACTACAAAGAATGATTAAAGAGAAGAATGAATACTTCACTCCCAAGAGTGTTATCAGTATACAACTCTGCTTTACCTTCTTATATATATTCACATTTTAACTTGTAATCAGACTTCATTGTTGTTCTGTGTAGCTGTGATGTGTAAAGAGAGAATATCCTTACTGAGTGATATAGTCTGCGTAGGACTCTGAATTTAGCTTCAGAGAACTTCTTTAAATCTTGGTTGATCACTTAGCAGTTGCGATAAACTTAAGATTTTATCCAATCTTTCTAAGTTCTAATCTATTAGTAAATTCTAGGTAACAATACTAGCAGGTAAAAAGTCCGTAATAATGGTTCCTGTAGTCATTTATTTTCTCCAGGTGGATCTGGAGCTTAGATTGTCTTTATATTACAATTAGTTAAAGTCTCTTACAGCTTTGTTGCTGAGTATGTCGGTCATATGTACCTAATCCATGGTTGTTTAGCTGGTGAAATCTGTACAAACTGCCTTCATCATTACAAAATTTAAAAATACCGACTTTACATATTTTCATATTCTCTTCACCTGACAGTGAACTACTGACCATCTGGATAGAAAATCATGATCACTTTGGGGTTTTGCCAATATATCTGATGAATACAGTCACAATTTTAAGGATGCAATCTTGATTTGATCAAGTTTTTACTGAGTAACAGTGGTGGCTGGTGTACTGGCATTGTTCTGACCTGGTTACCACTTAGGTATGATATGAGACGTGCAGTCAAAATAACTGACATGTCAGGCAGATAGAACAAAGTTTAAGTGGCTGTTCACTAGTCACTATCAGCATGACCTGAACTTCACTCACTCTTCATTTTGAAAATAGAGATAATATGTCTTTGTTTCAGTTTCTTGAGACCATTAGAAATAAATAAAAGCATCAAGGCAGTTCCTAGCTAACAGAACATGCTTGATAAAATGTAGTGCAAGAGAAAATATTCAGAACACCTAAAATGATGGTGATGATGATGATGATAATCCAAAAAAAGAATTTATAATGAAATGATTTGTTCTATTTCATTTTGAGGTAAGAGCCAGGATTTGTTATATTGTGTCAGGATAATTACTTTATCAACACAATGCTTTAAAACTTAACAGTTTTATTTTCCAATTGCAATTACTTCAGGTTCCTTCCCTTAACATTTCTCTGTTTAGTTTTGTTTACATATAACAAATATTCCATCTTATGCTTTATAAGCTCTATCAAGCTCATCAGCACATCTTTCCACAAGATGCATTCAAATATAAAAAGTATATCAGAAGATACAGAAATATGGTAATAATCTCAAATTTTATTAATAAAATAATAGACATTTTGCCTCAAATATCAACAATAGATATATATCAGTATTATTGATTTTGGGTGTATGTGTGTGTATATATATATATATAAATAGAGAGAGAGAGAGATTCAAATGCATAATTATTTTCTTTGCATCTAGACTCACACAGTTCTTTACCTATATTTTACATTTTTGACAAAATCATAGAGAAACAAAACATACGTTATGTTTAATAAATATTAATTGACAGTCATAAATCTGAGAATTAAGAATGAAGACTATTCAACTCCACTGGGTAATGCGGATTCTCTTCTTCTTATCATTTATCTTTGCAAGATAATAAGGCTTCACCTAGTAGCAGATCTTTCTTAAAGTGACACATGATGACATGTCACATTGTTGAAGGAAACATGCAAAAAACAAAAGATAGAATAGAAATATTCTCTCTTTGAAGATTAAGTAATTCTTGCTTTTATTAAGAGAAGAGAACATTTATAATTAAAGGAAATTAGAACTGTAGACTTTCATTTCTAATTTCAAGATAACCCCTGAACTGCTGGATCTGTAGTGAAGATGATGTTTTTAATTTCATATGATACACTGAAAGTACATCAGGCAAAATTGCATACCATATAAAAAAAATCTGTCCATTTAATCCAATACTGAACTTTCTCTTTTATACCATGAGTAAGTTTGTTTGAATGTGCATGTGTGTAACTTATTATTCCATAATACAGCCAAATGTTTTTTTGAATGAGTGACTTTATTCATTAGATAATAACTCTTCTTACCTGTTACAACAGGTAAATACTGAAACATTCCATTTCTTCTCAGCTTCAGCTGTTGAAATATTGGAGTCGGCAGAAGTTTCATTTAAAATTCATTGCTACTAATAACAGTACACTTAATATCATACTGTAGTAAAATTTCCAAATCTTGTTCAATTTTCCATATCAATTTTCCATTCAAAATATTCATGCATAGCTACAGTGATCCTAGTGTGACTTCATATTTCCCATCTGGATTTAGTTATTTTCTTTATCTAGGTCACACCAATGTGCACAGAAACACAGACACATCATACTACCATAGCCTCTGTAAACAAAAAGAGAAATGTTATTACATTAGGAATTCTGTTTAAACTGGTGGCAGAAGAATTAATGTCTTCATTCTCTAATTCCTGTGTGTATTTATTCCTACTGAAAAAAGACTCTGTTAGGATTTTGGGTTTTCTCAGGGCACTTAGTACATACGAATTGTGGGGATACTACTATTTAAGTATATTTTTCATTTCCTTTTTTGTAACATCCTGAGGATCTGAGTACAATAAAGGACATTTAGGAGGCTTCTTAAAGGAGTGTCCAAACCCATTTTTTTTTGTATCCCTGAAGTCATATTCTGTGACAAATTATTCTAAACATAGTAAGGAAATGACTATTTCCGTCAACACACAGTCCTGTAGCAACGTGAATGATCTCTGATAGTGCTCACACATAGTCCTGTAGCAACGTGAATGATCTCTGATAGTGGTACATGTTTAAATGGGATGTGAAATATAGTCCGTCAGACATATCATGCATGGACTAATATTTGGTCAGTGAAATATCAGCTAAGGGTCCTTTAAAGAAATTCTTATCTTGTGAATTTGTGTTTTACAAATGACTAACTATATTATCACCAGTCTCCACTAACTGGATACCTTCCACCTCACATCCATTTCTATGTAACATTGTGTGTGTGTTGATTTTGCCTTTGTGTGATACTCCTTATGTGTTTTTCTTTCTACTTCCCTCCCACATTCAAGTTCTCATTGCCCCCCCCGCCCCCCCTTCCACATTGGCTGCCTAATGTTCCCTCTGATCCTCTCCCATTAGCTCCTCTCTCTCTACTCAGCTTTGTGCACTGTCATCAGATCAGTCTCCTTAAGGAAAGCTCTCCTACTGTATATCCATGACTCCAACATCTTCATCAGTTTCTACCTGAAAATCAAATGCTTTGTTATTAGCCTGTCCTGGAAGACCCTCTACATTATTTCATTTTGTGAACTTGGTGATCCAGCCCATCTTAACTGTTCTTCTATTCTCAGACTTTTTGTATTTTATAGCCTGGATCATTTACTCATGTGGAGTCCTTATCCTGGAACAGTATTTACAAATACTCTACATGTCAAATACAGTCACTTTCACACTAAGGCCAAATTAGCATGTCCATCTTACCCATAGTTCCCAAATTTTCCTGGAGTTAAAAATTACTTCTGATCTCTTATAGCATTTGCCATTTTAGACTACTTATATTGCACTACTGTGATCTACCTTGCGTTACACTTATTTAAACATTTTTAAAAATTTTCCTCTCACTAAGAAGAAAATCTATGTAGTATTTATTTTTGTGTTTTCACAGCATGTGTATTTGAATCTCTTGTAAAACCATATGAATTTCTTAGTAAAGGCATCTATTGAAAATAACTAGAGGTCCTCACCTTCCTCATCTATAAAAGGCTAATATTGACAACAAAACTTTGCTATCTGAAGATAAATGTTATTTTAATCGAATCAGGAATTTTTGCCATTGGCAACAATTTAGATTAGGTTTTGAAATTTTATGCAAGTGCAAATTAATTTTAGTCAATTCCTTAAGAATTATGAAAGTGGTATCTATTGAGAAACATGTGTATCATATAAAGCTAAATAAACAAACAAATAATAATAAAAAAACCCCACAATGGTCCCTGAAAAGAAAATGTAGTTTTAAATGAATGGATGAATATTTCATTATTTTAATTATGAGTTTGAAAAAGAAGTTGAAAGCTAAAATTTAGGCTAAGGAAGTGAAATAATGAGATTATGAGATTAAATGATTAATTATGGATATAAAAATGATTTGCACATAATCTTGCTCTCTGTATATTCTACCCTAATCTCTACTACAGAAGGCCCTGTCTCAGAATGCAAGATTTCATGGGACTGTGTCCTTCATGGAACCAAGTTAAAGCTGTACACATTTAGTCAGACTCACACTCCTGACCATACCAAATTCACTCAGGGTGGCCAAGTCTAAGGTCTTAACAGACAAAAGTTTACATAGTTTGCTTTGACTTAGAGGCAGCCTTACTAGTCTAGTCTTATGCTAGGCCTCTCTTGATATCCAGTACCCACTGAAAACTGGATGACCTAAAGCACAAGCCTAGAAGCAAAATAAATCTTTGACTGAGCTACAGGTACCAAAACAACAAATAGACTTTTACATTAGGACACAGGAGAAGCGCATATGAGGAGCTAAGGTCACACTTTCAACAGAAGATTACTTAAATCTGGCCTTGTAACCCTACATGAGATAGTTATTTATTACTTTATGTCATAACTGCACAAATAACAAATCTTGTTTATATTACTGGCCACTTGGGCATCATAGAGAATTTTTAAAGCCATTTGGCTGAATTAAAATGTCTCAAAATGTATGCATTTTAAGCACAGATATATAGTCTGAAGTGTGATTTGTAACCAGATTATTTGTGGATTGCATAGATGTAAAGTTCTAGGTATATCCTCTAACACATTTTGCAATAGTTGCAAATATGTTTATGATAACACTGGATCATGAATGAAAATAAAGCATCCACAGAAACGTCAGTAGTTTATACTGACATGAAGATGCTAATGGAATACTTTCTTTAATATGAAGATTCTCAGTTGTTAATATGTTAAGGTTTTAAAATAGAACTTTTCAGCAAGTAAGCTAGTTTAAAATCTATTTTTGAAACTCCTTTTACATTGACTTTGTGTTTTAAATGTTTAACCCTACTTTTCTTTAGTACTGAAGATATTCAGAATAATTCATCATCTTAGTTGAATTTTCTTTACCTTGCCAGAGATACCATAAAGCCCTCTATGTTTTGTTCCTATGTAGTTCAAGACTTTCCTATTTTTAATTACTGCTAAGAGTTTTGTTGTAAACTTCACGAGGCCATACATTTTACATGCTTTCATTTAGGTTATCCATGCTACCCACTCCTGTAGGCATTTTTCTGAATAACAAGATGGAATTTATCCAGGAATTGATTAAATATCTTATTTGTGGGATTTATGTATATTCTAATAACCCTTGGTCATTAGTTTCAATAGGGTTTATAAGTATTGAACACAGCATTTCATACCAAGACCAGTAATTGGGGAGGATCATCAGACAACCATAATTTGTACTCCTTATTATATACATTTATGGCTGACTCATATAGTCTTCCCCCCTCTTTGCTTTTTTGTTTATTATATTCCAAATTGTTTTTAAACGGTTACACAAGGGATTATGTCCCTTGGGAATGGTCCATTACATTTTGAATATCAGTGCCATTCCAAGTTATTTCAACCATGGCATTAATCTCACTTAAAGCAATAAAAAGCAAATAGTGGTAAGAGGCAAGATGCATAAAGCATTACTTTAAACAGTTAAAAAGAGAAAGATGTTAAATGTTCCCTCTCTAGGAGCTCCTGCAGCTTTTGATACATTTGTGTGCAACTGAGCAAGAGAAAAGTAGCAGTGGGATTATTAGTGGAGAGAGAAGCTTACAAGGAACATGAAAAGGGGACCGCTTTGCTTTCCGGCTCCTTTCTTCCAGCATGCAGTTAAAAAGAGAATCATTTAAACGAGCTCCTGTAGAACTCCCTTTTATTGGCTTCTTTTCTTACGTAAAGTTACCAACAGGTTCATTCATAAGGTGATCTTGAAGGTTGTTTCACTGTCACTGAGCCACAGTTAAGGTGGTTTGTAAAGGGTACCACCCAAGTATAAAGATGCCTGGTAGGAAAATAAGGCCTTTATACAAAAAGAGCAGCAACCCATCAGATCTTTTCTTTTCAAAACAGGCAGGTTCCCCCCTCAGAAAGATTAATTACAGTCAGGTTGAGAAGATAGCCTTGCTGTGTGTGTGTGTGTGTGTGTGTGTGTGTGTGTGTGTGTGTGTGTTTCCCCCTCGACATTAGAAAGATAAAGGGTGTGATTAGTGTGCACAAAGCCTGTGATCAAACCAGCTCAGAGGTTTGTGACAGGAGGTTCAAACACTTTATGGATCACTGGTGCTGACAGGTAGATCACACAGGCCTTAAACAGATGTTTAGTGAGAAGATGAATGTGTGAGATCTCAAACACGCAGCGCTCTTTGACTTGCCCACTTCGTCTGTGAAGCATTAAACGTCGCTAAAGAAGCCTACTCCTCTAAAAAGGGTGAAAAAGTTACTAACAAGCCTCCATTAAATCTCAACCTTTCTTTTATTATCAAGATTTAATACAGCTGAGATTTGAAAGTTTATCAAACTTTCTGTAGGAGCTGATGACTATGACCACACTTTATTCTCTTGCATGAAATGCTTATTGATTAGCTTATGAGATTTCTGACTCATGAGCTGTATTTGAAAAGTTCAGTTGGAACATGTAGAAATTCAAGGTAAATTAAATTTAGCCAAAACCAGAAATACTCAAACATAATGTATCTTCTATATTTGTAATGTAAAAAGTTAAGATCATACTGGATGAAATAATTTATAGTCACAAAGCTCTACCAATAATACATATTTAGCTAAACTTCACAGTGAATTAACATACCACTAATGATTCTTTATAAGTATATATAATGAGTAAATGTTATAAATATCTTATATTTCCTTATTCGGCAAGAAGTGGGATGTATAAATTATGTATATGTGGGCACGTATGTGTGGATATGTGTGTATGTGCATGCATATGCTCCAGATCTACATAGATGAGTCAACAATTGTTTTATTTATTCATTTGTATCACAGAGAAATGTGGACCTAAGATTTCTGTCAGTTTGATTAATATGTCTTGGTGGTGGTAACATCTTTGCTGGGTGCCATTGTAAATGATCTTCAACTTATCATTGATTGTATCGTGTAAACTGGTAGAAAGGAGTATTCTTTCTTTCTCTCTTTCTTTTTTTTCTGGTAGAAAGGAATATTCAAGAGGGCTTGGTTCTTTCAGTGCTAATTTAAGGTCATGACTCTATGAAAATGTCCTTGTAAATTCTTGGGGAAAAATGTAGACATAATTGAAAAAGCAAGGGAAAATTGATTTTTGCATTGTTGTACTTTCTAATGGCTATTTTTCAACTCTTTCAATTCAGGTTAAATAAAATATGACTATCAGTCTTGTCACCACCCATAGCAAGGTGAATATTAATTGTGTGCAGAGATAAACATAAAATATTGCATATGAATTTACTTTTAAAGAATAAAATCTCTACATAGATGCAAAAAACTCTACAAAAGAAGGAAGAGGTATCAGAGGAAATGGAAAATGTGATTAGGAAGTAAAAGGGGAAGGTATATAATAATTAAGAACAGTGCTGGCTGCTGCTATTTAGGTATTATCTAAGACTGTCTTTTAGAATTCACATTTTATTTATTTTTCCCCTTTGAGCCCTAGCTACTTTTACTTGTATTACCGAAATCATTGGAAATACAAAAGTGTCTTGAACATTAAACCAATAATTACTGAAAATAGCATGTGCAAGCTACTATTAACATTCACAGATAATAGGAGTTGAATAAGATGTGGTCCTTGTTCCTAAGGAGTTTAGGTTTAGGGGCAAAATAGTTGATACTATTGGAAGCTTAATTTGTTTTGATTTATTTTTCAAACTATAACATGGCCTGTGTGTGTGTGTGTGTGTGTGTGTGTGTGTGTGTGTGTGTATGTGTGTGTGTGTGTTTCCCATGAGTAATGAAGGGGAAACTAATGTTATATACATCAAAAATTTCATACGAAGCATTAATCTGCTCTATTCCTAATTTAGTCAGTCCAAATATATCCTGAATTTCAGTCACCTTGAAGGATCTATTCCATTGCAGTTGACTTCTCAGTATCTGGGATGTCAGACAGGAAACTATTTTACCTCATCTCATTCTCTGTCCTTCAGGTTTTTTTCCCCCCTACTCAATGATTTTTTTTTCCTTAAAAAAAAAGAAAGAAAGAAATATAAAAGCTGTTTGTAAGCAACTTTCACAATTATTTCTTACCCAGAGTGTGGGACTGCCTGTTTGAATGTTTCCAAGAAAGTATTGTTCTTATGTGACAACAGGTCAGAAAGACTCTGCATTAATTACACTAACATATGGTTATTAACAGATTCTAGCTCAGGGAGCAATACTTTACAATGTTATCTTCCACATAGTCAGATGTTAGCCATATTGTCAGTGCTGGCAGCTATTGTTTCACTCATTTACTTCACAGAGCTAATTACTCCCTAATAATAACTTTACCTTGGAGTTTTTCACTTGCTTGTGCCAGCAAACCTGTTCACACTACATATGCTAATTATTGGCACTTATTCATTATGTTAAGATAGCTTTAAGTTCAAGCTGTGCAGCCTGGCTTTCGGTATGGAGCCAGCTGGCTGCAAAGTTCCACCTTTTTTTACTAAAGTCATTAAAAGTTTTAATATGGGCCCATCTTGTTCTCTTTACAAGATCAGTCTTTCAGGAATTCAAATGAATGTGCAGTTACTCATGGACAATTGCAAATTATAATAAGAAGGTCTTTGGTTTCTGTGAGAAATTCTGAAAGCTAACACTCACTGTGGTCTTTCCCTGTTAGATTAAAAAAGATGAGTGAATTCTGTTACATTTAAGCTATCTGATTATTTTATCAGTTTGATAAGTCCATGTGCACAGACATACATGTGCATGTTTGGGGATGCCCATGTACATGCATGTACATACATACCCTCTTTTGTTCATTTATTTCCCTTAAATAAGTTTTGTTTGCTAGTGGTGTTTAATTTGTGCATGTTGAAATGAAACAGAATAGGAATGTTACCGTTTGTGTGTATCCTTTCTGTAAACCTTCTCTCAGTGTTTTTTTTTTTTTTCCTTTTCTTATCATTTCTCATCTCAAAAGATTTAGGATTAATGCCAGGGCCGAAGACTGCTTGAACTGTATTCAGGATTCCCATTGATATCAGCAGGAGTTAATATTTAAGTGTTGTTTTCAGTCGAAGTAAAATATGGTTTCTCTAGTTTTAATGAACAAATAGCTTCATTTGGTTCACATCCAAATATAATTAGTAACTACTACCACTCAATTAAATATCCAACTTCGATGAGTATGGATCAGAATAGATTTGACCTTTTTTAGTTGATAAATTTGGGGGAAATCTTTTGAGACCTACAGATGACTATGTCCTCAGGCATGAACTCTGTCAAAAAATTTTCCTTTTTATCTTAAAAAGATAACTTTTAAGAGATTCAACCTTCTAATCTTCAACTTGATACAATTGGTTCTTTATTTATTGTTGTTTAATATTATAATATAGGCCCTAAACTCAGGAATCCTGAAATAGGTGGGTGATTCAACCTTAGGCAAAAGCAAGATGGTCAACTTATGCTTTTAGTGGTATTTTCCATGAGGTAAATAAATCTTCATTATCTTTTTCCCTATCACCTGTGTTTTGCTGTATCAGTAATTTGCTACTAGACTACACTCAGGTTATGTTCATTTTAGCCAATAGAATCCAAATATCCAGTTTTCTGATATTTGTAAGGATTGATGTAATTTAGTGTGTTTTGGGACATGGAAATGAATACTTGTCAACACAGAAGGAGAACAGAAATGGAAGAGAATGTGAAAATCTTCTGGTTTCTTGCTACCAGGAGCTCCCTAGGAGTGGTGGTAATGGTTGGAGGGAGCTGGAACAGATTATGAGAAGTACATGTAAATACAAATCAATCCTTTCCAGAGCACCTAAAAATGTTTTTATCTGAATATAACTTTTGTTAGAGATCATTTTATATTTTAACTGATTACAGCATGGTTGGCTGATGAGAACTAAGTAGCCAAGGTTGAGGGTATTAATAGTGAACTATTAATTCTAAATATTGATCAAGGTTGGGAAATAAAAATTGTGTGAGAATTTAACGATGTTTTATAGAGATTAACCATTCATATGTTCATTTACTTTTTTAGCATATGAGTTGTCCATTGCTGTATATATAACGAAGAGAGAAAAAATTTTAGAGAGAGGGATAAACAATGTTGATTTTAAATACAAATAAAAAAATTTAGCTGCAACTTAAATGAAAGCTGCTTTTAATTAAAAAAAAAAAAAAGAAAAAATGTTTTCAAGAACCTGCAAAATTCCAAAATTCCAATTTATATTCTTCCAACTTCTGTTAATAAAGGCTTTTTGTGTGTGTGATTTTTGCTTATACCAGGTCTGTTTGAGATAAGAAAACATGTGATTACTGTGCCACATGGATTGACACATGCTGAGCATTACCACAGTTTCTTTTCAGAATAGCTGGAAAGTTACATCAAAACAAAATAAAATTATAATTGCAGTGATTGAGAACTGTAACTGAGAAGTCTAAATAGGCCACCTCAAATTCCTTGATATAATTTGATAATCTATTTATTCAGAATGAAATTTTCAGATAAAATAAGTAACAACAGTTTGATGGTAATAGTAAATTTCAATTTTTGAACTTATAAATTCTCCATAAAAAGTTTTATGAGACTGGAATACATACATGTTTCTATCTGAGGTTTTTGAAACCTTTATTAGCCATCAACATAAGAAAAACATTTAATGATACATAAGTAGCCTCAGTTGGCTAAGGAAGAACTCATTGGGCCAATTCTCTATTTTCTAGGCACTCAAATTTCATATTTTTTTATTTGGCTGGAATAATTTCTCTAGCATTGATTCTTTTCTATGTGCTTATAGAAACTATTGTTTTCTATTTCATAAAAGGAAAAGTTTTGATTATTCTCACCATCTTTTTCATATTTTAACATTTAAACCACCAATGAGAAAGGCTTTTTTGGAGTTCTTTTTTTTTGACCAGGAGAGTATGCTCACTTTTTTGTTCCTCACCAATCCAGAAATAAAAAATAAGAAAGGAAAGTCCAGAATATGGACTACTGCACTATAAACCAACACAAAAGCTAGGCTTACTCTTTGATCAAATTCCAACACCAACACTGGCATCAGAGTGGATCCCCTCAGAGAGAAGAGAGAACATGCCCATCTTACCCTCCAGTGTTATTGAGAGTCCGAGGGAAGTTTCCAGGAAGTACCACCCATGTTGACCTCTAAACTTTTGACTGACAGCAAACAGGACATCAGACTTGCAAGTCCCCACTGCCATGACAACTCTATATCATTTTGGTCCATGCTGACTTGTTATGATTAGAACTTGTTCTTAGAGATTTCATGGTTAGTAGGAATAATATTTATCTCCATGAGTTTGGGGATTTGGTCTATGCAAGGATCACAGAGTCTCCTGAACCCCCATTTCCCCAGAGTATCTTGTGTTATTGTTAGCACTTTGGACCTGGATTTCTCATGCAGATAACAAGTAGTTTGCTGAGGACTGTAACATATCCTGTGGATTTAAGCCAGGCAGGGCTGCAGGTAAATTGCTTTTTAAAAGTGAAAGCATGTGAGCCTGGTGTGGTGGCACATGCTATAACCCAGATGCTCAGGAGGTTGAGGCAGGAGAACAGCGAGTTCAAAGCCAGCAAAATCAGGACACTAAGCAACTCAGTGAGACCCTTTCTCTATATAAAATACAAAATAGTGTTGGGGATGTGGCTAAGTAGTCAAGTGCCCCTGAGTTCAATCCCCGGTACTCATCCCAAAAAGTGAAAGCATGTAGGATTCAGCATAGTAGACCCATTTTATAGAATTATTCCCATCACTCACTATCAACATCACTTGTGAAAAATTCTGAGGGATCTAGTGAGAGTAGCAGGAACACAAGATACAAAGTCAACATACAAAGTAAAATTTCTTTATATTAGAAAAAATCAAGAACTGAAATGTTTAAAAAGCATTTAAAACAATAAAAATATGAAATGCTGAGGGAATAAAAGATCTGTAAGACCGCTATGATTAAAATGACAGGTCTCTTACAGAGAGAATTCAAAGAAGACTTAAAGAAATGGGGAGATATTACCTTGCATTAACTTTTGGTCACTATGACAAATACCTGAGATAAAACAAATGTTAGAGGAGGAAATTTTTATTTTGGCTCATGGTGTCAGAGGTTTCAGTTCATGAACTCTAGGCCATGTTGCTTTTGGCTATTATGGTAAGAATTCTGGCAGAGGTGCCTGCTCACTTCATGGCATCCAGAAAGCAAAGAGAAATGAAGGGCCCAGGGCCCCAGTGTCTCCGTCAAGGGTATGCCCTGAGTGAACCAATTTCCTCCAACTAGGCCCAACCTCTCAAAGATTTCACCACCTCCCCAAAAGCGCCACAGGCTGGCAATCAAGCCTTCAACCCATGAATCTTTGAAGGACATTTTAGATTCAAAGCATTCAAATCTATACTCATGGATTGCAAAACATGATGACTTTATTGTTATGTTCCATATTATCATTAGGTTTCATATCATCTGAATGAAAGTCTTAGCATAGTTTTCGCAGAAATTAACAAACCCATTCTAAAATTCTCATAAAATTCTCATAGTAATTCAAAGCATTTTTTTAAAGATGAACAATTTAGAAGGTCATTCTGATTTTAACTTATTTTTCAAGCTGTTCTAGTCAATACAATGTGGGTTTGGCATAATGCAGATATAAAGATCTATGGGACAGAACAGAGGGTCCAGAAATACACATCCACAAATCTTCATTCAATTGACTTTTTATATAGATGCCCAGGCAATTCAATGAGAAAAGATAATCATTTCATCAAATGGTGTGGAGACAATTGGATATACATATACACAAAAATGAATATCATGCCATACACAAAAATTAACTCAAAGTGGATCTATAGACATAAATATGAGATAAAACCATCAACCATCTACAGAATAGTAAAATTATTTTATGACCTTGGGTTAATTCAAGATTATTAAGCAGCACCTTCCAAAACATGAAAAACTTGTAATAAATTTGGCTGCACTAATGTTAAAATTGATTTTTGACACTATAAATAAAATGAAAAAGCAAGCCACAGACTAACAGAAATTATTTGTATAACATGTACCTGAAAAAAGACTGTAGTCATGAATATACCAAGATTTTCTTAGACTCAACAATAAAAGAGAAATAACTCAATAAACACAATCAAACAAATTAAGCAGACTTTTAACCAAAAAGATATAAGGATGACAAACAAATAATGAAATATATATGTGCCATTAATCATTGAAGATGTACAAATAAAAACTGTGATCAGGCACCAGAACATACACAAGAATGGCTAAAATTAAAATGACTAACCATGCCACAAATAGACTGTGAAGCAACCAAAATTCTCAGACTATTGCAAGTGAGAATACAAAACGGCACATTGACTTCAGAAAATATTTTGGCACATTTTTGAAAAGTTTCACATACACTTATCAAGACCACTCTTGGTTCTTTTTCCCAAGAGAAATGAACTAATATGTCCACAGGAAAAACAAAGAACAACAACACAAAAAAGTATGCACAAGGGCTGGGATTTGTGGCTCAGTGGTAGAGTGCTTGCCTAGTATGTGTGTGACACTGGATTCGAGTCTCAGCACCACATAGAAACAAATAAAAATAAAGGTCCATTGGCAACTAAACAACAACAAAATTTTTAAAGTATGCATGAGTATTCATAGCAGTTTAATACTCCCAAACTTGAAAATGCACAAATATCCATCAAGTGTGTGAATGGTCAGATAAATTAAGAGATATACACATTCAGGACAAATGAAAACAACCACCAAAAAACAAAGACAAGAACAATCAAACAACGTTAAAAAGGAACAAACTACTGACACAAAGCATGGCTGTATCTGCAATGCATTATAAAAATTGTAATAAACCAGAGACAAAAGAATACATACTATGGTATTCAGTTTATATTTGTGAAATACAAAACTGCAGTGATTAAAGCTTATTAGTTGTTGTGGATAGGTAGAAGGAATTGATTTCACAGGGAGCATAGAATGCTTCTGATGAAACTGTTTTATGTTGCAATTGCTTTGCTGTTGAAATGATCATATACATCTGTCTAAATTCGATAAAACTTTCACATAAATATTGAAAATTTTATTGTATACAGATTCCATCTCGATAAATCTGACCAAATTTTTAAAATAAATAGATTAAGCCCCTGGTTAAAGATAGAATTCATTAACTGGATGAGAAATCTGAAGAAATTAGCTTATTGGCAGGGAAACACAGATAAGCCATATGAAAATGAGAATAAAAGAAGGCAAATTGAGAAGTTCTAACATACATCTAAGCAGAGCTTCAGAATGCTAGAATAGAGACAGTGGACTAGAGTTAATATTGAAATAAAAAAAAAAATATTGAAAGAGACAACAGTTGAGAATGTTCCAGAACTGATGAAAGACTTAAGTCAAAATACACAAAGTACAATATATTCGCTCCATATTAATAAAAAGAAATCCACTCTACACAATGTTCAAAAAAATAGAATACCAAGAAAAGATCTTAAAAGCAATGAAGAAAAATGCAATTCATTTATACAATCTGACAAGTGGACTGAAACAGACATCTCGAACAGAACCATCAAAGCAGATACATCTAAAATAACATGGTAAGAAAAGGCAATGGTTAGCCTACAATTGACTATTAGAGAAGTTCCTTCAAAAATAAGAGTAAAGTCAATGCATTTTTGTTGATGCCAAAATAAGTTTACTGTCAATGTAATTAGTTTTTTTGCCATCTCTACTAAATGATCTAAAAGTGCACTTGAGAGGAAACACAGTGAGTATAGAGATGTAAGGATAAATGGAAAGCAAAGGAATTAAACATTTGGATAAACCTGAGTTTTTATTAAACCAATAATTATATATAATTACAGTTGAAGAAGAGGTGAACTGATACACTGGAAAGTAAAAATAAATAAGTCAGGAGGCAATGATTAGAACTAAAATATACTTTTATTCTTTCATTTGTGGGGTAATAGTAAATATTATCTGTAGATATTTAAAGCTATGTTCATGCTTTGCATGTTCAAAACTTCAAGGGTATCTACAAAAGAAAACAAAACTGCTAAACTGACTGCATGAGAAAATCGAACCAAACAGTAACATCCCCCAAATTATACTAATAATAGTACATAAAGAACATGAAAAAACATTCTTAAAAACTGAAAAAATTGCTGGGTGTGGTGGCACACACCTATAATCCCAATGGCTCAGGAGGCTGTGGCAGGAGGATCTCAAAGCCAGCCTCAGCAAAAACAGGGTACTAAACAACTCAGTGAGCCTGTCTCTAAATAAAATACAAAATAGGATGTTTCAGTGGTCGAGTGCCCCTGAGTTTAATCCCTGGTACTCCCCAACAACAACAACAAAAAAAACCTGGCAAAATTGAAAACAAAGTTGGTATTAATCATTTCAAAATATATACATCAAGTAAATATATACATCAAGTAGTTTCTTGAAACAATTTACCAAGTTTTATTAAAAATATAATTACCTCTTTACTATTACTGAGAGAACCATAAAATGCAAGGAAGCAAGATGGAATAGAGAATCTGAAGTTGAAGAGTGATTTTAAAAAATGTAATATAAAATACCAATCTAGAGAGGTGAGGAGCTCCATCAATATCTGAAAAAATAAACTTTAATCCAAAAAGCATTAGTAGGAATAAAAAGAGCCCCATGTAATGATAAATGTTTTAATTTACCTAGTAGATATTTAAACTTGAGTGTGTAATACAATATGTTCGAATTTTCCAAGGCAAAACTGACACAACTGTAGGTAGAAAAAAATTATAGATGACATCATTGTAGATGACTTTACCATATCTCTCTCCATTACTTGAAGGTCAATTAGGGTATGACATTATTAAAGACAGAATATTTAATACAATAATAAAAAGCTTGATCTAATAGAATTTTTAAAAACCCTGCACCCAATATTTAGAGGAAAAATAGTCTCAGAAACACATATCTGTATCTATATCTGTATTTATATATCTGTATTTTTATATCTGTATCTATATCTGTGTCTATATCTTTATTTTTAAAAAATTAATTGTAAACTAGGTCATAAAATGTGTCTTATCAATTATTGTAGAGTAGGTATCAGACAGCTTATGGATAGTAATATAATTTACTCTGCAGTCATCCAAAATACAAATAGAATTCCAAATATTTGAGAGTGTCAATAATCATTTAAAGAATTAGATGGCAAATAAAGAATTTTAGGTAAAGGGAAATTTATGATAAGAAAATAGAACTTATTGGCAGTAACTCTTGTGTGTAAACTTTTGCATTTAGTTGAAATGTAGTGCCTTCTGTTTGATATCAGGTTCTTACATCAGTAAAGAATGGAAATTAATCAGTTACTTCCCTGCTTCAGAAGCTAGAGAATTAATAATTGACAAAAAAATTGAAACATTGGCTGTGATTTATTATAAATTTGGGTACACATAGTTACAACCATAGTAATATGCACTTATACATTTTGCTTTTTGACCCATTCTTTATATGTTTTGTTTCTTTGTAACTATACACCTTGCAACGCCCATTAATATATTCAAGTGTTTATGCTTACAAAAAATATTATATTGGGTAAAGTACTCTATGTCATGATCTGTCTTGTTTTTGTTTCTCAAATAAACCTTATTTTAAAATGTAAATGAGCATCTCTTAAAGAATCATTATATATATATATATATATATATATATATATATATATATATATATATATAAATCAGAACTATATTTTCAGTTTTCACGGTTTTAGACTTCAAAGACTATGATGTCCCAAAATTTTAGGATTATGGTTATTTGGCATTGTGTATTTCCTATTATGTCCCAACCCCATATTTTATGTACAGCTGGTAGCAGAGTAGAAACTTCTGTGAATAGTGGAAGAAAGAGATGAGAACAGTAGGAAAAATGAGTGGGGATTTATTCAATATATATTTATCAATTTGATAATTGGTTAACCCTTGCCTCTGTGATTTCAGTGTCTAACAATAGTTGTCATATGAGATTCAATAAGATAAATCATTGAATGTACAGTTTAGTGAATGAATGCATATATTTTCATATATGTTAGATGGAAAATTGAAGGGACAGAATTTGACTATCACTTAAATCCAATTCTGTCATATATATCTTGGCCAAAAATGTTATATTCTGCAGTATGATCTTGTAACCCAATCTTTTAGTGGTACTGCAACATGATTAATGACATAATGTGATTATGCTTCTTTCCCCAAGCTGGGAAGAGACAGGGGCATGAATTAGGAACTCAGCAGCCAGGGAAGTCTTCCTGGAGGAAGTAACCCCTGAGCTGAACGTTAGGTAATGCGCAGGAGTTAGGGACACGAGTCAGCTGATGAAGGAACCCCATTTGAGACATGAGGACATGAGTTAGAAGAGTTAGAAGCAGATTCCATGTGGAAAATGTCTCATTCTATCCATTTGAAGGACCTTGTGAAATGAACAATATGGACAAGAAATTGGATGTATCTGTCTGAATCAAAAGCATTTCCTCCAGTAGCCATTTTCTTTATGGGAACTAACATTGTGCCATAGGTGGACATCTTTTTTAATTGAACCCACCTCTGAGTTTGGGCATTATTTATCCTAGAAAGGTGTGTCTCCAAGATGTACTTCCAAATCCTCTATTCCTCATTCTCATCTTTCATGTTTCTTTCTTTTCTATGACAACTACTACTACTACTACGTCTCTTTCCTCTTCCCTTTCTTCCTTTCCTCCTCTTCCTCAGAATTGACCTAATCAGTGACTCTTCTTGGCATTTGCCTTTGTCCTTTTCCACACTTTTCTCCTCTTACGATAACTAAAGTGGTATACAAGGAGAGCTATGAGATGGGACCGGTATTCTTGGGAGATGGGATAGAGCCTCATGTCTGAATGAAATGATGGAGTGTGCACTAATTTAAAAAAATTTTTGACAATAAAAGTGTCAAAACAGATGATAAGAAGTGGACAGAAATACAGAGATTGAATCAGAATTCAAAATGTCTTAGATAAACTGAAGAAGTTCATCAATAACATTGAAAATAGTAAGGCAGTACATACTTGAATGTACGAACAAGGACAGCAGAAGCATCTCTAAGCCTCAGAAAATAACAAGCTCAGAAGCAGACAACCATCAGGTGTGCCAGGTTCTTAAAGCTTGATTGAAAGCCTGTTCAAAAAAAAAAAAACATAATTAGGAACGTATAACTTGGACATCTAAAACTAATTCCTCTGGATCAATTTACTGTTGTACTTTTAAGAAAATGCAGTAGCTATACTGATCGGGGAGGAGAAAACAATGCATACACCAGGAATGATTGAAGAAAGTAGCTCTATGTGGCAAAAATATACATATATTGACTTAGCAGTAGCCATCAAATATAAAATGTTTCTGAAAAATATACTTATGGAATACTTGAATAAGTGGGGAATATTGTATAGAATTTCCTTTTTTTCTTTTTTTCTTTCTTTCTTTCTTTTTTTGTTTGTTTTATAAGAGTATGCTCTCATCAGTTTAAGTCATTCACTCGGCGAATGTTTGTGGAACATCTACTTTTTCTGGTATTACTTGAAATGGAAAGGGTAAAATTGTAAGCCAGAGAGAAACAATCACTAAACTCATAAATCTTATAGTCCAATGCTTATGCAGGATAAAAGTCAGCAATCCTAATCTGAAAGTTCAAAATCCAGAATGCTTCAATATACAAAACTTTTTGAGCCCAGATGTGAAGTCACAAGTGGGAAATTCCATATCATGAAACTTTGTTTCATGCATAAAATTATTTAAAATATTATATGAAATTACTTCAGGCTATCTGTGCATGTTGTGTATTTGGGCTTGGGCCCTATCCCCAAAAGATCTCATTATGTATATGCAAATAACCCAAGATCTGAAAAAAATTCAAAATCCCAAACTTTCTGATACCAAGCATTCCATTATGAGGAATATTCAGCTTGTATTCACTTTATTGTGGGTTTGAGATATATTTTTCTAGATGGTAATAGGATCATTCTCACACAGATGGCAAAAGTGAGACACAACTAATGGTAATAAATGGGCAGTATTTGGCAAAGGATCTCTGATAACACGCTAAACGACTAGAAAATAAATAAAGAACAGAGAGAGAGAGAGAATGTGAGGTCTGAAGATTACTAATTATACTGGTTAGACCATTCATATAACTTTATAGCCACTCTCATTCTGTAATTTAAAATTTATCGTCTTTACTATTATATAGTCATGAATCTGGAAATTATTTTACACAGGAAGAATAAGTTATTACATTGTTCCTGAAATTGCTGAAGTAAAATGTATGACTTACAGTGTTTCCAGTAGTGAGAGTGTATCAAAACCATTTGATTAACTGGAGATATTACTTTCTGATTATTTAATGACACAGTGTAGTTGGAAACTTGTCATTAATTTTGTCATGTGTCTAAAAAATACTATTCTAAGTGCAGCTCAGTATTAGAGGTGACTAAATATCACATTATAATTGAGATGAGAACTATATTACTGCATTGTTGAATTGGTGGTGTCAGTCCCTACTACTTCACAGCCCCCAAAGGACCATATAAAAGGCATTTGCAAGCAAGATGTAAGTACAGCATCAACATAATTATAGCCAAATAGATCTACAGAAAGAGTTTGTGCATGAGACCCAAAGGTCCAGCTGTTCTTAAGAGATTATCAGGATTTAATAGAAAGCACAGATGGAACCAATACTATCGTCTGGAGTATTCTAGGGCAGAGGCTAATATGTGAAAGGTGATCAGTGGCAGTCTGATTGAAACACAAAACTTTTTTGTTAAAATGAAAATGAAAAAAAAAAAAAAAGAACTGACACTACCCAGTAACAATGATTCAGAGAAAATAGTCCCCAGTGCTTCATAGTAGCTTTTGTAGAGATGGTCATATGTGGGGTGCAGCTGTAAGTGGTTCTTTTTGAATTATTAGAAACTGAGCCCACAATTCTGCATTTAGGCAGTTTTACTGGATATGGACCATTGCAATCATATAAAGCTCTCTATTGTGTGACTTCTAATTTAGAGTGTTACCATAAGCCCAGCCATAGGACTCAGGGCTTCTGTGAATTAGTGACTCATGTTGAAAAACAGACTCTGAGTATGCAGGCCCTAACATTATTTATTATTATCTAAGGGTTTGGATAAATTTAAAATTCTATGAATTACTTGCTTATTGAAAGTTTAGTTGATTTTCTTAAGTCATTGAAATTGTTGTTTTCTTTTAGAATCTGTCTAAAAAAACAGTGATTTTTTAAAAGTATGCTGTCATTTCGGATCTAAGCCAAGTGTAATACTATGTATATAATTCGTATTAATATAATACTGTACACTGATACATACACACACATACACATAAACCTTCAAAATGTTGCTGGATGTCAGCATACAAGTCAGAGATTCAGTAATTTTGATCTTACTTTGCCTTAGGTCGATAAAAATTTTCCTTGTAAATGCCAGTTTTCCTCCTTAATGACCACACAAGTAGGCCCAGGCATTCTTGTGAGGTTAAGTGATATTACTGTGACTAGCACGTAGCAGTTCCACAGTAGATATGAAAATATTTAAATGTCACAATGCTGTCTCATTGACTCTCGGTACAAAAGATAAAAAAATCTCTTTGTACATACCCAGTAACAAGCAATAAAGTAAATGTTAATATCAAAGGTGTTTATAGTGGTTCATGGGTTACATGACACTAATGTCATACCAGAAGCCCCTTTGTTTATAGAGGCTGCCTGTCAGCAGAAACCATTTTTTAATTGTCCTTGGAGTTTGTTCTAATGGAAAAAGTACCTGGACACAGTGTTATGTTTTATTCAGCATAATTGTTTCCCCCCATTGTCAATACAAAAGAAATCTATTTTTCACGTGTTTTCTATTTGATGTCAATAAAAAATAACTTTTGAGATGCAGAACATAATCTTGATAACCACAGAAGAGGAGTACTCCCTTTTCTGCTTCTGCCCTGCTCAAAGAAACAACTAACCAGGTAATTATGACAATGTTATAGGATAAAGAAAATATATGTCATATGCTTCTCTTGAAAGAGAATTTGTATTTCTGTGAAAGCAATTGATATTTGAACCATTTCCTAGTTTTCTTTTGAATAATTAAAATCCGTTTGAGAGCCCAGTATTTGTGAAGTTTGAATGGCATTAGCGAGTCGCCAATTGGCATTGCTTGGTAGTTCTACTATTTGTTTCAGTTTTGAGTTGGGGAATATTTTTGTATTCTGGGAGAATCTGTTCTAAAATATGTCATCCATTTCACATTTTCCCTTCTTACTCTCATATTTTTATGCAATACAAAAATAAATAAATAAAACACGTACTGGGGCTACAGGATGGTCATAATAATGGAAAATTGGCTTTCAGCCAAATTCACCAGGAAGTGGCAAGGATATAGCCAATTTTTTTCATTCTGAATTTAATATCTGGCTCGTTTTTTTAGCATAAATTTTGCACTGAGTTATTTTCATTCAAAAAAAAACCCTGATACTATTTTGGCAATCTCTTTTTATAGAGTATACTCTGTTCTACAAATGTTCATTCTCTAATTATAGCTCATTTATATACCTGGATTGAAGAATTAGAAATTATATCAGGGCCTTATGCTATATGGTGAATGAATTTCATGCTTAAAAGGAAGATAATTCTGTGACTATTGTGTGTGAGATTGTTGTGCTTGATTTTTATTTAGAAGATATTCGATACTCAAAAGTTGGGATAGGTCTGTGTATGTTAGTGTAATTTATAGTCTGTATGACGCCATAATAACTGAACACGTGATTGTATTAAACAGTACTTTCTGTTACATCAACTAGATCATGAAATTTTGTTATTGAATAATGTGTTAGATAGCTTTGCATAGCTGTGACCAAAATACCTGACAAGAATAACTTAAAGGAGGAAAAGTTTGTCTTGGCTCATGGTTTCAGAGATTTGGTCCATGGTCAGCAGAGACCATTGTTCTGGGTCACGGGTGAGGCAGGATATCATGGTGAAAGGGCATGGCAGAGGAACACTGACAACCCCCTGGTGGCCTGAAAGCAGAGAGAGAGAAGATGGGACCACAGAGAATAGGAACTCTTCCAGGACACTCTCCCAGTGACACACCTCCTCCATCCACACCCCACCTGGTCAGTCCCTTCAAGGTAGGATGGACTGATTAGGTCATAGCTCTCATGATGTCATCATTTCACCTCTGAATATTCCTGAATTAATACAGGAGCTTTGGAGAGATACCTCACATCCAAACACAATAAATAATAATAATAGGCTCAGTGGCAAAACAATAGTTTCAGATTTGTTGATAGGATCTCACGGGGTTCATGGAGTTTTCCAAAGAATTACCCGGGTTGGAATCATGGTCCTAAGAGAGAGGGCCTGCTCTGGATGAGGTAACCTCAGATCCCAGTCCAAGTTTTTATAATTAGTACTCTTTTACATTAGGTTTTATTTGAAAAAAAAAAAGAGTTTTGGTTGAAAAAAAAATATTACAAATTGCAGGCTGACATCCTTCAGGAGAATATGATCTAAGTGTAAGGAATCCCTTGTCATTTATTTCCCTACATTATACTTATTTGCTCATTCAAATATATATACAGGCACAATTAAGATTTTGACATGCTGAAATCCTCAGGTCCTTTTCTGTCCTTACTTCTTGACTAAAGGATTACCTTTATGTTTAGGCACTTTTGTGGTTTTCAGGTTCTTTTTACATGGAAAACCCACTTTTGTTTACCATAAGTTAAGATTTCTCTAACTATGAATTTTAGTTTCTCTAATCATGATTTTTCTTATATACTCTTAAAAATAAAATATGGGAGCATAAAAAGAGGAAATAGAAAAGAAGAAAACAAAAAAAGAGTATTATACAAATCAATGGAAGAGAAAAGGAAGCCTCTTTCTTTTAGGGTTGCTTGTTTTAATCCTCCTGGTGGACTTCTTTTACCATTCCTGGTTTCTCAGGAGCTTTAAGACTTCAGAAGTAAGTTCTAGCCTAAAAGTAGTCTGTGGTTAGGAGAAACAGTCAGAAAAAGAATGGGTTAAATATACATATATGTTTATACCAGCATATTAGCTATTTGAATCTATAAATCTGAATATTTTTTATAGTTTTATGCTCAGCTTCATACTTTCCTGTTCTGATAAATTAAAATTGACACTATACTAAATAAAAATGCAAAAGAACTTTAATAACCATGAGTATGTTCATTGCCTTCATTTATGTCTTCCAAATTAAAAATATGTGATTCACCCAATTGTACTGTTAGAGGTCCTGTGTTTAAGTGTTAGGTAGATATCTACGGTACTGCAGCCTTTGCCATCACTTTCAGTGTACTATAGGATACCTGTAAACAGAAGGTTTTGAACATTCTTTTCTGGTTTTTGTTTTATTGTTTGCTTTATTGTTTGCTTTTTGGTACTGGGTATTGAACCCGGGGGTGCTTTACCACTGAGTCACATCACCTCTTCTTCAGTTGGTTTTGTTTTGTTTTTATTTTTATTTTTTCTGTTTTTTTCTTTTTCCTTTTGAGACAGGGTCTCTCTAAGTTGCTGAAGCTGGACTCAAACTTGTGACCATCCTTTTTTAGCCTTCTGAGTTGCTGTGATTACAGATGGGCACCACTGGGCTGGGCTGAATTTATATTTTTGAATTTGTGGTTCTTCTTATTAGTTATCATTACATTAAATATTTTTAAAGCACATTTATTGATAGACCTACATTTCTAGACACTAAAAATCTCATCTTAATTTTTAAAATATGCAAATTATAATTAAAAGACTTTCCTTAAGGGAAGACCTGCAGTTCATCATTTTCATTAGGACAGATAAAAAACATCCTGAAGAGATGAAGTGAGCGGAGCAATACCAGCAAGTTCCAGCAGAGCTAGTAGCTTCTTTTATGTAGGACAATGGGTCTTGTGAATATTCCTCTTTCTCTCCAGGCAGCTAGCTAGTCTGGTTAACCGAAATTGTTGAGTAATTGTTCTGTGGTTGAGAACAAAATGCTGAATTAAACTGTTCCCAGCACAATAATTGTGTGATTATAGCATTTATGTTGCTGGCCAAAGGAACAGTCATTAGGTTTGGAAGACTTACCAAAACCACAAGTACAAAAAAAATGCAAATCACATGTAAATTGCTGTTTAATACCTATAGTGGCTTAGAAATGGAACTGAGTAGAGCACATTTCTAGTTAAAAGAGATGAACCTGGAAATTTTGCTCATACATTTAGAATCATCTAAAATTAGGAAGCTGCTGAAATGCCTTTTCTTTATGTCTTCTTTCTATAATAGTGATGTTCTCAGTAGTGTATTTATTTCTCTCAACATCTTTTCCCCTTCCATCCATCTGCAGACCAATCTTCCTGAACCTCTTTGTTAATGTCAATAGTTTTACCTCTATATGCTACTCTGAAAAGTCCCCATGCTACTCAAAATTATGTGGTGAAAAAAACTTATCAACCAATGGGGTGGTTGGTCTAGGGTAAAGAAAGATTTAATAAGAAAACTGTCAGCAAATGCATAGAAAATGTCAAGTAAAAACCAGTTGCTAATAAAATTGAAATACTATTATTTCCTTGGATTTTGAATTATTGTGCTTTCTAGTGCTGATGAATGCACATACTGAGGTATTGAGTTTTTTCACCTGTTACAGCATGCTTCCAATGAACCATTTTCAGACTAAAGTCTCCCTCTGATGAGGGTCAGGTTTCGCTAACTATATGTGTGGTGCTGAGAACCACACGTGACCTTTACAGGCAGTGACTGTGTATGCAATATTCATCATGCTTTAAGCTAATAGATGAGAAACAGTAGTTTGGAAAGACGAATGATCCTATAAAAATGAGTGATGCACATTTTTTTCCAGATCAGTTAAGAATATGATTACAGCCTTTATTCGAAAGTGTGAGTGGAAGGTTTTTCAAGTTTCCTTTTTGGGGATTCTGATAAGTTTCATCTCATTTAAAAAAATATGCAATGAAGTATACTAAAGAATAATTGTACTGACAATGAGAATAGTCAAGCACAGGCAGAATAACTGAAAACCTAAAAAATCTTAAATATGCATCTTCCTTTTCTATAGTTAGGAATATGTTAAACATGGGAATTTTTCACAACCTTAGAGCTTAATTTTCTTAGTTATATGTCACATTGGTAAATTTTACTTTAGTCATTAAAAATTTCATATAAAACATGGTTTTAATGTATATCACACTATTTAGTTTATATGGTTTTTGCTTTTTTATTCATATTTGGAATCATTTGATAAGTGCCTCGCACTCAAGAAATCAGATAATAATTGAGATTAAGTGAAAATTTTAAAGATTTCAGTTTTATTGAAATCTATATTCAGCTAGCTAAATTGGCTTTTAAAAAAATTTTTACTATTTAGTTATACTTTAATTTTATTCACTGTTAATAACTTACCAATCTTATTTCTGAGCATTTTTGCAAAATTTACTGAACATTTTCATGCATACATGTGTATGTTTCAAACATGTACAATGATTTGAAGTCTTCTTTCAGTGAAAAAATTATTTTGAACAATGAGCTTAAAAGATGTGTTCAGAGCTTTGGGGCTTTGTGTATGATTTTGATTTAAAAAAATAAAAACATAGTGCCTTTAAATTTATTCTTGATTATTTTCCTCAGTAGTTCAAACTGTACAGGTTTTGAATTGCTAACCACCACATAATATTAAATAACCTCTAATTCCTGCCAACCACCCACACATTAATTAGAACAAACAGAGATTTTAATGATCCCACTTGTCAATGGCAAAGCACATAGAAAAAATAAGGATCACATTTCAGTAATAAAATTGCATTTTAAATGGAAATTTAGACTTGATTCCCAGGTAAATGTTTCATCTCCTTCTAAAATGTACCTCATAGGCCTAATGTTAAAGACAAAACCGTTCATTCAAAAAGTGAACTTGTTATTTTTTGGAGTTCATTTAAAAAAAAAAAAACTAACACATTCACCTCTATCTAGAAACCAAATGTTTCATATCATATTTGTGAATAATACTAAGTCTCTGATGTCTGTTCATTCTTGCTTTGTAGCTTAGTGGGTAGATAATTTTTATAAGTGTTCTGTTTATCTTGAAAAGTGATTGTATTATGTAATTAGTTGGTACAGAATAATATATATATCCCTTAGAGTAAGCTTGCTAATTGTGTGTGCAAATTGCCTAAATCTAGTTTTTTTTCTTTTTAATCCACTTTAGCTATCAGTAATCATAGAAGTTGAACTAAAATATCTCACAGTAGTAGGGGCTTGCTAATTTTTCCTTGTAATTCCCTCAATTTTTGCTTCATAAATTGTGAGGTTATTTCATTAGATGTGTATTGTCCCCTCTAATTGAAACTTAGTGTTATTGCTGAAAGCTCTATATCCACAGTTATTGCATTTGTATTAAAGTCTATTCTCTCTGACAGTAATATAGGTTTCATAGGCTCTTTTTGTTTACCATTCTCTTTTTAATATTTGCCTGATATCTCTTTTCTTATCCTTTCAACTGTCTTTGTTATTATGATTTAATTGTTTACCTTGTAAACAAAATATAGATGGATTTTTAAAATATTTCAATCTCTGCTCTCTGTTTTTCAATTTATAAGCTTAGTCCACTTATATTTATTGTAACTAAACTTGCATCAATTATTTTATTTGTGCTATCTATTTGTATATCTTCTATGCATCTTTTTCTTTTAAATTTATTATGTATTAATTTTAGTTAGTATTACTCATAGTTATAATTCATCTTGATATGTAAGATTATTATAGATATTAAGATTATTATTATTAAGATTATTATAGATTATTTATAGATATTATATCCTTTATTAGAAAAATGGGAAGTATAGGGATTAAAGGCCTTCTTTGGGTAGGCTGCCTGGATATGAGTTTTAGTTCTTTTACTTGCTATGTCTCTCCACTATAGGCATGCCTTAATTTAATTATCTGTAAAATGGACATAGTGAAAGTATCTATTTTGCAGGATTTTTTTGAATTTCAATGAGTATAAACAGAATTGTGCAAAAGTCCACAAGAAAATGCAATATCAGGGAAATTAAATAGATATTAATATAAACACTATAAATACTTTTGGTAAAAAGCAAGTGGATGGAAAAAAATTGTATAGTCAATCTGTGTAGTCTTTTATTTCAGTAAAGCACCTACATAAAATTAGAATTGTCAAAATGTTGACGACTTAAATGAAAATTATTTCTAATCAAAAAAGCAGTGTACAGTTTTAGCAAAGTGCCCATGGTATTGCAAAATTCATCTAATTAAATATTGTCATTATGTGTAGGCAAGTTGCTGTGCTTTGTGCTAATAAGTATCAAGTAAATTTGGTGAAGTAAAATTAGCCATACTTTGCTTAAATTGTGGCCAGTAATGCAAAACTTATTATCGAATATACTTGTGATGTATATTGTACATTTCTCCTTGACTAGAAGATTCTAAACTTTTGATTACATAAACGACACTGTGTTCAATGGGTTGTCCAATTACAAAAATATTTCACATTTTAAGCTCAAGAAACATCTACCATGGCCTTTCTGGTAATTTCACACATTTTATTTTCAGTGACAAATGTTCTAGTGAATGGCTTACTGCTAGAGTGTCCTTAGCTGTAGTACAGTTGGACAAGCATCTGAATGTTATGTTCCATCAGAAATTGTGAGTCACGGCATGCATTGTTACTCAAAGGACATGATTTCTAACATGGTAAAGAATGGAGCTAGATATTAACTTTACCCAAATATGGCTGGATTTAGGGACAAACAACCTAATATGGTTGTTTGAAATACTACATTTGTTTTTGCTAGCAGGAATAATGCATTATGTTCTTCCTATCACTAATATGACATATTTGTATCACTCACTTGGTTTACTCTTTGCATGCTACAAACCAACAAACACCAAAACTTAAGCTATTCACACCAACCTAGCAAGTGAAAAAAAAAATTGAATTAACACTGGGAAATATTGAATAAAAGAAATTTAAGATTATAGTCTTGTTAATTTTCTGCAACCAAACAATACACAGAGTTTAAGGAGTAGCTATATACTTAAATTTTTAATCAAAATGTATAGTTTTATTTTTTGTGTTTTTATATTTGTGGAAGAAGAGCATATACAAGCTTATATCTGTAAATAAAACTCTCTTTCTTTCATTTCTATACCTTCAATATATGTTGCTTTATTGTTGGTAACTGAGGTAATGCAAAGTTAGTGTACTTAATGGCACATAATGCCTTTCATTGGAACTTATTTTTTAATTCCTTTTTGCATTTATTCCTTTTGAATAACAGAATTTGCATTCTTATCAACAGTGATATGTACTGAGTTTTAATGTTATTTCCTTAGGGGTACCTCAGGGTTCTTATCTCTATCCATCAAATGAAATGTACAAAATCTAACTCCTGGTATCATCATCTCTCAAACTAGAATCTAAGGAAAATAATAAACTGGGTGTGAGGTGGGATTGGATGGCTTCAGTTATTTACTGTATGCCGCAGTCCGGCTGCAGCAAAATAACCAGGGGGGGTGGTGAGGAGCAACTTGTGTACATTGATACAGCAGGAGTGGGAGCCGTTTATTGTAGGACAACAGAGGTATTTATACATTCCACACAGCTTATCTTAATTAACATAAACTACATACAGCAGTCAACCAATAAGAAATCTCCACACTTAATGGCTAGCTGGAGTAACTTCACAAACCACTCCCTCTGGCAAAATGCCAGGCGCCATCCTGACTTGTTTACAGACTCTAACTAATCTGTAGTTTAGGGAATTACTTTGATGAAAAATTATGAATCTTGAATGAAAATTAAATAAAGCTTATATTAGTCAGCTTTTCATCACTGTGACCAAAATACCTGACAAGAATATTTTAGAGAAGGAAATGTTTATTTTTTGGCTCATATTTTCAGAGACTCAGTCCATGGTTGGTACTTCTCCATTGCTCTGCACCTGAGATGAGGCAGAACACCATGGTGGAAGGGTACAGTGGAGGGAAGCTGCTCAGCTCCTAGTAGCCAGAAAGCAGAGGTAGAGAGAGAAAGAGGAAAGAACCAGAGATTGAATTATAATCCCTAAGGGCACAGCCCCAGTGACCTACTTCCTTCAACTATGCCCCACCTGCCTTTAGGTACCACCCAGTTTTCCATTTAAATTATTAGTTCATGAAATTAATTAATCCATTGATAAATTTATAGCTCCTTTAATCTAACCAGTCCATCCCTGATTATTCCTGCATTACCACATGAATTTTGGAGGGAACACCTCACATCTAAACCATAACATAACCCAAGATCCATTGTATTAAAAAATAATAAACTAGTTACTATTATAAGAAACTAAGTAGACTTTTCTAATAGTGAATATATTCTTACATCATCTCAATTGAAAAATAGTAGACATTTACTAGGCATAAGGCATTAAGCTGGGAATTGTGGAAGACAGTAGGAGTTAGGTATGCCTCTGCCTGTTAGGCAGTTTAGCCATGGAAACAGACACAAATAATCTCAAACAAATAGGATAGTTGTATGGCCTATAGAGAGGAGAAGGAAACATGGGTGAAAACAGTAAGTACTTTTGTCCCTTAGGTTTTTTAGCATGTTCTCTTCTCTTGGTGTGGAATTACTTTTCCCTAGAAAACTGAAAGGTTGATTCTCTTCCCTCCTGAATGTCTTCATACATCACTGTGTCATGGACTCATTGATTCCACACTTAAACTTTCGGTGCCCATCCAGCATTCCCTTTCCTCTGTTCCTGATTTATTTTTTCCATAGCACTGCCTGTATAATTCATCATATTATCCTTAGAAACTGTAATCATGCTTGGCACAAATTGGGCATTCAGTGAATTAATGAATAAATACATTTTGCTTGGGAAGTTTGTATAGTCTTCTTAAAGGCAGTGGTTCCTAAGGTGGGTTTTGAGGAAAAATTACTCTTGAGTCTAAATTAGGTGAAGTATTTTGGGGGGAGTCATGGATTTAAAAAAATGTTTATTTATTTATTTATTGCTGCCTCTATTTAAACCATATAAAATGGTGTAATGATAGAAGCATTCACGCTCATGGTGAAATTTTTACTATGGTCAAGCAAATCAACTCACCTCACATTGTGTATTTTTTTTGTCTGTCGCGAAAAAATAAAAAAATAAAAAACTAATGTCTCAGCAAATATCTAGTATACAATAAAATGTTATTAACTGTAGTCCTCCTGATGTCCTTTAGATCTCCAGACTTACTCATTTTACATCATTGCCACTTTGTGCTTTTTGGTCTGCATTTCCCCCATGCCAAGCACCCACCCCTGTCCATAGTAACCACTGTTTCATTCTGTTTCTATAGAGCCTACTTTTGTTCAATTCTTTGAGTGACATCATGCGATATTTTTCTTTCTGTGTCTAATTTACTTCATTGAGTATAGTGTCGTCCACTTCCATTCTTGTGGCTGAGAATGGCCAGGTCTCTTTATCACTTTAAGTCTGAATAATATTCCATTCTATATGCCACCCTTTCTTTATCCATTCATTCATCTATGGAAGGATACATAGGTTGGTCCCGTACTTTGGCTACCATGATTAATGCTGCAGTGACCATGGGTGGGATTGAAGGGATTTCTACAAGATACTGATTTCATTTCCTTTGAACTTTTGCCCCAAAGAGGAATGGCTAAGTCATATAATAGTTTTATCTTTAAAATTTTAGGAATGTCCCTATTGTTTTTATCGTGACTGTACTAATTTACATTCCTATCAGCAGCATAAAAGGGTTCTTCTTTTTCCATGTCCTTGCCAACATCTCTTATCTCCTATCTTTTTTATAATAGCCATCCTAACAGGTATAAAGTGGTATTTAATTGTAGTTTTGATTTGTATTTCCCAGAAGAGGAATGATGTTGAGTACCTTTTCATATACCTCCTCACCATTTTTGTGTTCTTTGAGAAAATGTTTATTCAAGATTTATGCACATTATTTAAAAATTGAGTGTGTTTTCTCTTTTTTATTGAGTTATATGAGTTTCTTATATATTTTGGACATTAATCCCTGTCCATTTCCCTGTCCATAGGCTGTTTTTCATCTGGTTCATCGATTTGTTTGCTAGGTGAAGCCTTCTTAATTTGACACAAAACAACTTATAATTTTCACGTTAGTTGACTGAACTTTATGTATGATATTTAACCATTGCCAAAGCCAATGTTAAGGAAATTTCCCCTTGTTCTTATGGAGTTTCATGGTTTCAGTTCTTACATTCAGATATTTAATCTAATTTGACTTGACTTTTTTGATATACTGTAACACAAAAGTCCAAGTTTAGTCTTTTGCATGTGTATATCCATTCTCCTCCACACCACTTACTGGCCAGACTGTTCCTTTCCCCATTAGGCATTCTTGGTGTACCCAATGAAAATTAGTTGACATATATGTTTGAGTTTATTAATGGGCATTCAGTTGAAACTTTCCACTATTCAGTGTAGTTTCCAATTGGAGTACAAATAAAATAATAAAAGGTTTCTTAGTTGGAAATAATCTTAAATTTATGGAAAAAGAGTAAATCAAGATAGGTAGGAAATAGAAATATTAAACGATTTCATAGTCCATTGTTCATTAGATGAAATAAATACTTGTGGTATAGAGACTACCAGTAAGAGAGAAACAATGAAGGTCACAATAATTAGGAATTGTTTCAAGAAATTTTGAAGTAGACGTTAATAATACATGCTTTTATGGAAATTAGTCATTGGAGTGAAAAATTTATTTTATTTTCGATTTTTCTTCAGTCAAGTATTATAGAAGTTTTTCCTATTATTCTATCAAACAGCACAGGATGGCAATTTCTGTTTAAATATCCTTCCACAGTAGGGGCTGGGGTTTTGGCTCAGCAGTGGAGCACTTGCCTGGCACATGTGAAACACTGGATTCAATCCTAAACACCACATAAAAATAAATTAAGGTTATTGTATCCACCTACTACAAAAAAAAATTAAAAAAATCCTACCACTGTATTCTCAGTACTATAATGTTCTGTTTTATCTCTATTTTAAAATCTATTTTCATATCACTTAAGAAATTCATATACATATAAAAATCCAAAAATATTTTGTGTAGAAAACATAAAGCAAAATAAAATGTAATATAAAGCTAAAAATTAAAATCAAAATGCTGCCCTTTGTATAAAATATAGAATTTTTATCTTTTGAATATTATCTCAATGTGATTTTTTAACTGAGAAATATATGGTAATGTATTTTATCACAATATTTTTGTACTCATTGCAAATTGGCATTTTTATTTTAGAAAATTACTGTTTTGTTTCTTAAGTTTTAGGAAGAAGCAAAGAATTTATGGTTAACTCAGTGATCAAGTTTTAAGTCCTCAAAATCAGTTATTTTCCAGTTAGTTGTCCATATTAACAAAATTGAAAATAGCAACACCTGAACAATTAATCTTCAAGAGGCTGGATAAAATATAAATGGAATTAACATTTGCAAATGCTTTATAAAAGTACAAAACATATCCTAATATAAGACAAGATCAGAGCACACTCAGTCCTATATTAGGTAGTAGTGAAGGTATATTTTTGTAAGGTTTTTTTGTCGTGATTATTTTTTAATTAAAATAGAATTCGCATACAATAAAATTCACTCTTTTAAAGTGTACAATTTAGGTATTTTCATTATATTCACAAAGTTTTGTAACAATCATAATTAATTCCACCATATTTTCATCACTCCAAAAGAAATCCTTATTTCACCTCTTGTCCCAATTGATAATTTTTAGATGTAATTTTTGAAAGAGCTGTGTGGAATTGAAGTTAATATTGCATAAAATTACTAATAACTTTATATTTTAAGCCACTGAGAAAACATTAGAGATCAGAAATCAATAATAGTGAATCTTATTATATTTTCTAATCATGGAATCCTGAGAAATATAAATGGAAAACTATATTATATTTTATGCTGGCCATTATATTTTGTTTTCTCTTTATTTTCTTGACAATTGACATATTAACCCATGATATAAAATAAGATTGCATTTGTATTTTTAAAGCCTGATTTTTTTTCATGTGAACAGACACACACACACACACACACACACACATATGCACACTCATTTGGACTATGCACACTCATTTGGACTATGCTATTTTGTTCAAGAAGCTTGATGAATAATACAAATGATCACATACATTTCATAAAACAAATAAAGTTCATTAAATTTTGGATTCTATCAAGCAACAGCTGTGTAAAATGTTGTTTTAAGAAATTGCAATGATATTAGGATGATAACTGAAATCTAAGTAATGCATCCTTGGAGACATTTTAATTGTTACCTTTCAGAAATCCTTTATTCAGTTTAAAACTTTCTGTGGCAAATGAAATACCTGTGTTTCTCCCCTTTTCCTTCACAATTGATTTCTGAACTTACACCACCTTTGGTTTTAGTTGCCACCATTAATTTTCTGTGCTAATAAACAGGGATTTTTCCTAAATTCATCAAATAATCTTTGCTTAAGCGTCTATTATATTCATAATGAATGTCATTATTTTGGTTAAAATTTGACATGAATTTAATGCATCTCAAAGTGGTGCTTTATAAGAATGCAGTACTTCAGTTTTGAAAATAAAGTCAACTATTAGAGAAGAAGAATATTTAAGTCAAACCTGCATAGCATCAAGAGTGAAATATCATTGCCTTAAAGTGACAGAGGGCTTAATTCTAAACATTTGAAAGTGGTTGTATCCTAGTAACAATGCCAACAATAACCACATCATGCAAAAGTAAAAATGCAGTAGTGAAATGAGCCATTGAAAGGAAGAGTCAGTGACCATATAATATTTCAGTTTCCATTATATCTAGTAGCAATCTGGTTAAAAAGAAATGACAGTTGCCCTGAAGGAAATAAAGTGGAGGTATTATTGTAGTAGTAGTTTGGAAAGAAAATTGCACTGTGTCTTGACTGGATTATTTCTCTATCCTTGCAAACTATCTTCACCTCTCTGTGGTGCTGCGTCTTGCCTTTATACAAATTGAGTTTGTATCATCTAAACTCATAGGGCCCAGGGGCCCTTTGGTGACAGGGAGGAGGAGAAAAAGGGGAATTAGAAAAAGAAAATGTGACAGGCAGTTTTGAAAAGAAAAGCAATTTTCCTTGTGGGTCTGTTCCTAAATAGGAGTTCTTCAATGCAATATTTTGCTTCTCCAGAGCAGTCACTCAGAATCAAGTGCATGCTTGTGCTGTGTGTGGGGCTTGGCACTGACAGGTTTTATTTAGGAGGGGTGGGAGTACAGGGGGATCGGATGTGAGGAAGTTAGTATTTTGGCTATATCAGCCCTGGAGGCAGAGTTAGCACTTGCAGTGGGACAAAAGTATTTGTAGTCATCAGATAACTTTGCAGTCAGCTTCAATAGCATCACTCTTTTTTTTTTTTTTTACTATCTTTTTTTTTTTTTCATTTTGGCAGCCAAGCTCTTAGTAGAACCATCTGTCTTTCTATTAGTATTTTTGAGGCCTGTTTTGAAGCCACTTTGCTTGGCAAAGTCACTTTCATCCTTGGAAACGATTTTTTAAAAAAGTTCTGTGGCTTTTTGCCGAAGAAGAGTACTATGTAAAAAATCCACATGGCTGTTCATTTTTGTTCTCAAAGAATATGGCTACTTTGTCTTTGTCTGGAATCAAATGAAATTAGAGGTGATACAATTGCAATGTGACTGCTGGGATGTGAGAGGCAGGGATTGCAATTTTAGTAATGTTTCTTATGTTCCCCTACCCCTCAAGGAGATTTTCTTTAGTCTTCCTAGTAGATTAATTGGAAGATAAATTTACTGCTTTATTTTTAATTTTTTTTCTAAAGACCATTGCGTTGAGTAAGATAAACTGACAAATCAACTTTCTGTTATATGAAATGAAGAGTCACAGACTATTAGTGGTCATTGAAGATCCCAGGCCTCTTCTTGCTAATGGTGGAAAGTTAGTGTTGTCATCCTGGTTACTCCAGTTTGGGTAATTATATGCTGCCTACCTAAACCCCTCTTGTAATCTCATTTGGATGTTATATTCTTCATTTTCTCAGAAATGGCTGTGCAGAATTGCTGTGTGCTTCTAAACAGCTGCTATGCTCCCCACTGAAGGTGACTGAATTTCAGCTGTAGGTGAACTGATCCCTACGGGTGACGTGTGCTTGAACACTATAGCACTCATTGGACTGACTCTTGAGGAACGTTTGAAAAGTTTCAGATATTACAGCTTATTTGTAATTGTGCTGACTTCAACCATACAGCTTCTTTTCGTTTTAACTTTTGTGTGCATAGTTTAAACAAATCATCTCCTATCAAAACTTTGTGCCACTGGAGTGCGCTCACAAGCCCACCGGCACAAGACCTGCTCCCGGAGACCAAGGAGTTCCTCCAGCCCTTTGATTCCTGTATTTGGAGAATTCTGATGCCTCCCAGGCCTCTCTTCCTGTTCTCATGCCCAGAGCCCATTGTTGGTCAAAAGGGGTTTCAATGTCTTTTATAACCCATCCTTGCTGAATGTCTTCTCTGCAATTGTGTTCCTCTTCTCTAACTGGAATTTACCTTTTCTGTTCCTCAACTAGAATGACTTTGGCACTTTCTAAGGAAACTCACAGAAACAGGAAGTCTGACAGCATTATAATTCACGTAGCCTCATCTAAGTCCTTAGCATTTTCTATCCCTCTTTTTAGTTGTCTATCATTAACTTTCTCTTTCATTCCTTACAACAGCCACCTTAAAATTTCTTACCTTTGCCCAGTACCCTTCATCAGTCCCAACCCCTCATTTCCAGGATATGACCTTGCCTTCCTCCCTGGGGATATGTCTTCTATCAAGTCTGGTTTCCCTTACCTTTCAATTTCCCTACCTATAAAAGGTGTGTGCCTCTGCTTCATGATTCCAGAGAGGAAGGATGTGGGCTCCTGTTCAAACTAAGCCCTCCCTCTCTCTCTTGCCTTCTAGCTTTCTGGGAAATTTGACACACCAGTTAGCTCACTGCTTTCCTGTACTTACAGCTCTCGATGTCTTAGCCAAAGATGATAGTGCTCAAAACGCAGTTCTCTTCAGAAAGCCTTTCCTTCACCAACTCCCCCTCAGTTGTTCCCATCAAAGTTCTCACTGCACCTCTCATCCACGACTTCCTAGGAGGAGTTTACATTTGTCATCTCCTTTTCCTGCCAGTCATTCAGTCCTCAACTTTTTTTGCAATCTGGTTTCTAACCTCTTTTCTAATGGACTGATGTCATGGTTTCTAGTAATCAATCCCTAGAGACACTGTTTTGATGGCTAAAAATACTCTTTCTGCTACATGTGTGATTGTGAAATTCCCTTGTTTGTTTTAGGCCTCTGTTCTTAGGATTTTTTTTTTGGGGGGGGGGCGGTCCCAGGGATTGAACTCAAGGGCACTCAACCACTGAGCCACATCCCCAGCCCTATTTTGTATTTTATTTAGAGACAGGGTCTCACTGAGTTGGTTAGCACCTTGCTGTTGCTGAGGCTGGCTTTGAACTTGTGATCTCCTGCCTCAGCCTCCCAGGCTGCTGGGATTACAGACATGTAATCCCGGCCAGGATTTTCTTTATCCTAGTTCTATTCTGTCCTTTCTGTTCAAACTCATTTTAAGCTTTTCTCTCTATACCTCAGACCCTCTCTAGATTATCTAGTTCATTCTAATCAACTAATGACTTCCAGAACCAGAGCCTCTAAGGATCTTTTCCCTTAGCTTCAGACAGGAATGCACCACAGCTAGAAAGAAATCTTCAAAGGAAACTCATTCAGGCACTTAAAACTCATCACTGTCCATAACTATTGTCATCTTTGCATGAAAACTAACTCTCCACCTGTGTTTTTTTTTTAAGTTGTTTGATACCACCATAAATAGAATAACATAAAATCAATGTTACCTTTGATTCTGTCATTCTCGTCACCTCTGAGTCTTGCTATTATTTTTAACCTAAATATTTCTCGGATTTTTCACCTCATCTGTAACTACAAAAGATCAAGCCTTCTTCCTTCCTCTTGCATGAGCCTCTTACCTGGCCTCTATGCTGGGCCTCTGGGCTCTCTTCTCCATATATGCACCAGAGTATTCTGTCCACCCTGCCTAATCTCTTGTAATGTCCCAGAACCTAGGCGGAAATGTTAAGTTTCTTATCCTGATAGGAAGACTGGTTTAGGCAGACTTCTCACTACTGGTTCCCTCCACCATCTTTGCTCTTCCAGAATGCTCTGAGTATCTCCCTCACATGGTGATTTTTTTTGCCCCCATTTCTTTGTTCATGTTTCCCCCTGTGCTTAGAGTTCTTTCTACACATGCCATCCCTTTGCTTAGCTCAGGTGTATTTATCTCTTCAGTCACTCTACTTGCTTTTCCTACCTCCATTGGAACCTAGTTGACATCCCCTGATTGTGTTAGAAATCTTCCTCCTGTGCTGCCCCCTAACCTATGCAGGTCTCTATTGTTGAATTTATGGTGGTTTGCTATAATGATCTGTCATTTTACCCTACCAGGCTTGAAGGACCTAGGGAGCATCAGGTGTATGAATACATCTTTTAACATCTAGATACCCAAAATTGCATATACTCTGACTAGTGAATGTTGTTTGAAGAAAATGAACTGAAAAATAGACTCATGTAACTAGAGGCCAGATTAATAATTTTAAACATCTACTTAATTTTAGGAAGCAACCACATGGTTTTATAATGCAATAGTTATATTAAACATGAAATATTTAACTTAGAAAATTGAAAGGTATCTACTTTTTCTTTGCAAGTGTGATATGATTAATTTGTGTTAAATTCATAAAGTCTTAAAGGGCAAGACTATATGTAGTATCAGGTGCTACAGGTATAAAAGTGTTAAAACATAATATTTTATTTGAAGTTTAAAAATACAGGAAATAGCTTTATAAATTTATTATGATTTATTCTAATTTGTAAATAACATGCCCTCTGTAAAAAAAAAGACTCAGATTTTGTGACAAAAGTATTTTTTTGAAACTTAATTAAAAATGTCACACATTTTTAACCTTAATTAGGAGTTTAAAAGGAATTTTGTACAGTAAGTGAAAGAAGGAAATGAATTTAGTAGTGATTAGGATCTAGTAATGCTCAAAAGTAGCAAATATATAGAATGAATTACTAACCCTGTTGTCAATTAGTTTTAAAATTTGTCCAGAAACATTTTATCATTTTGATCTAATGTATCCCTTTTTTTCCGGACGGTAGCTAAATTTTAGCACCAATGAGCTAAATATCAATTAAGATAAAGAAATATTAGTTGTTGTCATTATTTCTGTTAGTTATGGTTATAATGTTGCCATGAACACTGAATAAATGAATACTGAACACCTTCTCCTACTAGAGACTTACAGGTTTCTATGAGCCTCTGTCCATCCATCCATGTTTCATGTATGTTACTGTTTCAAGTCAGCTCATTTAATATTTATTACCAATTCTTTAACACTGAATTCACACCTAACCTTACTATAACTCATGTCTGGATGAAGCTTACCTAACATGCCCACAGTTCACATTGCACTTCGGAACACTAGACTGCATGTTAGCACAGGTTTACCAGCATTTCAAAAAGTGGGGTTATCAATACAGTTTTTCACTGCTCTTCACAGGCCTGTGAGTGACCATGAAAGCACCATTAGTATTGTTTTTGGAGTACAAGTAAATCTTATCAAATAGGCAAATTTGCAAATGCAAAATCTGCAAATAATGAGGACTTTATTTTGAAATGTATGTTTTTAATTGCAAATGTGGATTAACCACATATATGGATTATATTTAATTTACTGTTTACTTTGTTCAGACTATTAATAGACAATACACTAGAATCCATCTTAAAATAGTCTAAACAAAAGCTATTGTTAGGACTGTGGAATTAGTGTAATTTTTCATTTTAGTTCCTTTTCCCCCTTTTAGTGCACATTTATTTTTTCTCCCCTGCTCATCCCTTACATTTTCTACTGTGCAGGGGAAAGTGCTTGAGTACAAATTAGGAAATGTAGTTCCAATGTTAACCTTGCTTTACCTAAATGTAGGATCATGAACAATTAATTTGACCAAGTTGGGTTTTATTTCATTATCAGCACAAAGACAAAGTTGCTTCAGATAAGCTCTAGAGTCTTTCTCTGCTTTAAACTATGTTACCCTCTACAAGTCATCTTGAAAAATTTAGATGTTAAAACAGATTGTATTATTAAAACAAAATGCACCCTGTAATTTAATTTATAACAAATAAGAGCTTAATACAGGTTTAATAAAAGCTCCCAAATTTATTGCAGCTTATTCATTAATATACTAAAATTTTTATCTGAAAATTTTAAATTATGAAGTTATAAATATATAAAGTCATACATGAACTAACTGGACAAAACTGTCATTCACAAGTATGCCTATATACAAATAACCAGTTAAACAATAAAATTAAGAAAAATTTCCTATGCAATGCTAATAAAATGCTTTTTATAAGACAAAGAACCTTAGAAATAAAATTACCAAGAAACTTCTTAGTTAATATAAAATAAATGGAGACTAGAATAAATTGAAACACATAACCTTCTTGGTCATCCAAACATTCAATTAATAAATTTCCTTTTTTACCTAATATTCTAAAATTAATTGAAAAAATTGAGGCAATATTTTGGAAAAAGTAGTAATGATATAATACTATCCTTATGCATTATTAAAATACAGTGCAAAGCTATGGTAATTAAAACAGCATGGTACTAGAACATGATACGCAGGAATAATCTGTCCATTAAAATTATATAATAAAGTTCTAATATTTCTGGGTTGCTTTTATATTTGTTCATGCATACATCATTCAAAAGTCATAGGCATATCATGATATTTAAGACCACTTAGACATAATTGAAGGGTAGGATCACAACTTTATCTGCTATACTTCTCTGGTGAATATATATTCCTTTCTGGTCATTAGATAACTTAAATTTTCTAGGGCCTTTTGTGGACATTTGAAGTTGGTGCCTGAAGATCTAACTAGGATGATGAAACTGTTTTATCCATTCAGCTTCTTTATTTGTAGTTTGTTGCTACATGTCATAGCTATAACTGCTAAGCTCTAAAAATATATTAAGAAACAAGTTATAGCTTTTTTTCCTAAATGTACTTAAAGGTCACAGAAGAGACTCAATGCTGTATAAATATTATTCAACACAACATGTACTATATTCATTTTATTATATTATTCAACACAACAAGTATTATATTCATTTTATTAAATTAAAAGTAAGAACAGCTCTTTCTGCCTGCAAGTTGAAACTTTGGAAGTGCTTTACATTGTGAGCCTCAAAAGTCTTTGAAGAATGAGCACATTCTTTTTCCAGGAACAAAAGGGAATGAGGAATTACTTAAAATCAGAAAAAAAAAAAAAGTACCATTGAATGCACTCAGGCATGGAAGAAGGTAGATAATGCAAGGGACTTTTAATGACCCACTGGGGCAAAGGTGCAGGATATGTGAAGGGGGCAGAAGAAATCTCTGGAAAAATGGACTGTGGAGAAATTGTGAGGAATCTTGAATACCATGCTGAGGATTTTGTTCATTTTTTCCCCAGATGAAAGAAAACCATCAAAAGATTTTAAAACAAGAAGGGAATATAAAATATAGATTCCAGACTCATATAGAAGAAATTTATGAGGAATGAAACTTTTAATATCTGTTACTATTCTTATGGGTATCAGAATCAGGCAGAGTCTCCCTTTCCACTATTATATAGCTAGAGGTGCTTTGTAAAGGACAAAACAATTTCTTGACAGTGACCAAAAACATTCTTTAAAACAGTGCTTCTCAGCCCTGGATGCCCACTGGAATCATCAGACTTAAAACAGGCCAATGCTGGATCTTAACCTTGATGATTCGGATTTATTAGGTTTGGGAAGGATTCTGAGCATTGGGATTTCTCAAAGCTTGCTATACATTTTCCAGTTTAAGAACTGGTATGCTAAACGATGAATCTATTGTTCCTGCAATTCTGAACATAGTTTACCTTAAATTTCAACATAACCTGAAATATGCATGCCTCTCTCTACCCTTGTAAATATTTTGTTTGAGGTTCCCTTTCCTTTTTTTCTCCAAAAGGCTCTAATAAAGTTTATGATATATATTGTAACCAATGAGGAGACAAGCTATATAAGCTATACAACTTAAGAGTTGTATGAAATATGAAGAAGATGTAGTCCCTGGCCATTGCCCTGAACCAGTGTGGCCGGCTTGTTGTTTGTTCTTTTGCTATGTGTTTCTGCCTGCATCCTCTGCTCAGGCTGAACGAACCCCAGTGCCCTTTCACCCTGTGATATCTGTCTCTTGCTTTAGGCTGCTCATTCCTCCTGCTTGCTCAACATACATTCTCTAATCTTGGAGTCCCTCCTCAGTTGGTTTCTCCATAAGCTTTTGCCTTCTTCCCTGATATCCTAAAACGATGGTTGTAGTGGTACAAACTTCATCTCCAACCATAAAACACCATCTTTTTGTTTCCCTAGTTGTTGTCATCTCCATTAGAGTTTCATCGCCTGCGTCATTTCCTTTGTAGTGGCAGAGAGAGGTGGAAAACCCTTTCTCAAAAGGATGATTAACAAATTTGGAGTCTCCCATTCTTTTTTTTTTTTCTTAAGAGAGAGTGAGAGTGTTGGTATGTGGTGCTGAGGATCGAACCCGGGTCGCACACATGCCAGGCGAGCGCGCTACCGCTTGAACCACATCCCCAGCCCAAGTCTCCCATCCTTACAGTCTCTCTTTCTTTCCCCCCCTTTCCCTTCCTCTTTCACCACCCGCTCCACGGCCCTCCCCCACTCCACACATTCACCAACCTAAGTCTCGAAAATAGCTGTTTGACTGTGAAAGATGAAATGAAGGAGAAACTGGAGGTGGACTTATAAAGTGGGAAATGAGAACTAGAAGATTCATAAAAAAGCTAGGAACGTGTAATGCCAATGAGAAACAGGTCTGAGAGGCGTTGTTAGGATTACTCTCTGAATCAAATGTAGTTATTTTTGTGTGTTTTACTTTTTTTTTTTTAAACCAATATCCCCTACTAAAATTAAAGCTTCATGGACCTGTATATTGTTTGTCTTATTCACTATCATGTCCCTGATGCCTAGCTCATTTTCTTACACATAGAAAAGGTACTTATTACATATTTTCCAAATAACTTCCAATGTGTGGAAGAATTAGTAAAGGGGAATGAAGTGTCAGATATGTGATTTTAATATGATCCTGAATTCTCATTCACATACCCAATGACAAACACTTGCCAATAATCATGTTCACCAGGGAGATCTTACTTGAATATTTATTTGAAAAGAATAATTCTCGGTATTCCAGTTAATGACAATTACCCCATTAGTCAATACTGGGACATAGCTGCAGAAATTACTGCATTGCTTTATGTTTCTAAAATTCTTATTCAGTTCAAAGAAGTCAGTAATTCCATTGTGCTGGGTTATTTATTAACTGATATGAACTGAACCCTCTACTCTGAGAGGGACTCCAGCAAATTAGAGCACATTACAAAGATGGCAGAATTCATGTGGTTCAAGGAGAGGTTCAGTTGTTTCAAAAAGTCAAAAGTATAATACAGAGGGTCTGTGGCAGGATTCCAGGGACTGGATGTAGACCTGGTTTTGACTAACTCTGTGGCCATGGGGAAGTCAATTTTCTTAGGCACCAGTTGTCTCCTCTGAAAGAAAGGAGAACATTTTAGTTGTTCTCTGAATTTTTTTCCAGGTCTATTATTCACAAATTGTAAACTTTCAATATTATGTGACTCTTAAGAATTGATTATTTTAATTCTGTTTTGTTTGGTTGTGAAATAAGGAGGGTGGGAAGTATGGAGCACCAAAACTTCTACTCTTTGATTCGCTCTATCACGTTCAGCAGGTTCAAGGTCAGCTGCCGCCATTAATGATCCCCGTATTCCCTCCTGATCAACGGACACTGGCTGCAGCTGCCCAACAAGGATTCCTCCTCCCTCCAGGCTTCAGCTATAAGGCTGGATGTAGTAAGTACCATTGATTTTTAATTTGGGAATGGGTACAGGGCATGTCTTTGACTTGGGCAATTTAATATTACTGTTACACTAAGAAATGAGATCTCCTATATAGTTTTTTTTATTTTGAAGAGGAAACACATAGACAGTGTGGAAAAGAATTGTATTGGTATTTATGAGAACTTAGATTATTTTTTGCTTCTGAAGCCAATACTAGTACTTTATAATTCAGCTTCATATGTTCTATTTCCAGTATAATCTTAAAATATGGATGTAATTTGGAGGTTTCTCTTATTTTTTTTTCATAAATTCAACGAGAATATGCTTTTCAATAGTTGTGTATTGCCCAGTAAGCTAAATCCAAATTGTTAATGTAAGTTACTTGGCCGGGCATCATGTGTCTCCCCTGTATATTTATATTCAAATTTCTCACTAGTCTTCTTTCAGTTCTTAGAACAAACCATATTCTTTCTGGACATACATCAAGAGTGTTTACACTCTGTGGTGTCCTGAACCTCTTGCATATCAGATTGAGAAGTGTTTGCCTGATGTCGGCTAGGTCTCTTTCCCATGATTCCTTTGGATCCTTGTATGTTTCTTCTTTCATTTTAATTGTAAGGTTTGCAAGGGTACTTGTTTGTTCTGTTTTATTCATTGCTGTATTTCAACTTAGAGTGTAATAGTCAACTATTTTTAAAATGTGTTAGTCAGGTTTTTTTACACAGTGACCAAAATACCTGACAAGAATAACTTAAAGGAGGGACAGTTTATTTTGGGCTCCTGGTTTCGGAGGTTCAGTCTACAGTGGGCCAACTCTATTGTACTGGGCCTGAGTGAGGCTCAACATCGTGGCACAAGGGCATAGTGGAGGAAAGCTGCTCAACTCATAGCAGCCAGGAAGCAGAGAGAGAGAAAGAGAGAAGGGAAACAGGGATAAAATGTAATTCCCAAGTGCATGCTCCCCTAGTAACCTAATTTTCTAGCTGTAGCCATACCTACCTGCCTTCAGGTAACACCCAGCAGTACATTCAAATTATTAACCCATCAAATAGATTAATCCACTGAAGAGTTTACAATTTTCATAATCTAATCATGTCACCTCTGAACATTCCTACATTGCATACCATGTTTCCAACATAGGAGCTTTTGGGGGGGACACTTCATATTCAAACCATATCAGAGTGAATGAACACTTATTACAAGCAAGACAGAGAACATTTATGCACTAAGAAGTTTCACCAAGGTAACTGTATTACTTGCTAACTTTAGATGTATATAATTTATATGCCTTTTCCTCTTTTTTTAACCCAAATCTATATTGTGCTTTGCTAGTTTGTAAACAAACTAAGACTTCATCTTTAAAATTATAACTAGCCAAATACAACCTGTATTCTATTAGATAAAAATTGTAACTCATATTCCAAAGAGACTAGACTTCTAAAATAAATATTTTCTAAAACATCATCATTACTATGACCAGAACAAATATAGAAAAAGCAAGTTTACTGAAGTATTTTCATTGATAAGTGTAGAACACCATTGAAAAATATCAGTGAAATATTAGCAATTTAGAAATTTATGTAGAATATTATTTTTAAATGCTATTTGAACCTAGCTCATATATATGTTACTAAACTTTCCCATTCATTTCTTGCAATGAAACTCTGCCTAGCATTACTAAAAATCAATTCTAAGTTTCATACTGGGTGATGTTTGAATTTTTACACCTTGGATATTAATAGTTATTCCCAGTCTTTAAACTGTTCTCTATATCATATTGGAGAAACAGGATGTGACTTTTAAACCATACAGTCATTTAGTATGAATAGATTGCAACTCTGGGGTTAAAATAAAAATGATTGGAACTTAAGACTTATAAAAATATGTACTTGTATTGTTTTTGGTCTTTTAAAACTGTGTTTCATTCTGGACCCTTAATTTGTTTATTTAATGTTAATTCCCACTGTTCTAACTTTGTTAATCATCAGTTCATCCATAAACACCAAAATATTTAAACAGTTAAAGAAACATTTATTCTATATACTTTAAATTTAAATTCTACAAATGGAACTTTAAAATCTAGTGTTACACTGAATTCTGAGTTTTTAATCATAAAAGATTTTTTTTTAATTTTGTTTCCATTTTCCTAAGGGATTACTTTTCACGTTAAACACGTTGCCAATGTGTTTTTGGTAACCTTGGTTACTAAAATGAACAACAACTAAAAAAACATTTTTAAAAATCTTGAGTTGCCTCAGACTGCACCTGCAATATATACATATAGACTAGTTCTCTTTTTTAAAAAAAATACTTTTAAATAATTGCAGAAACAAGTTCCATTAGCAAATATTGTGCTGAAGAGAATAACACATTGAGTATGAACAATAGCATAACTGTAGGCCAGGAAAAGGTCAAGAACAGCAGTCCCTCACTCCCATTTGACAGAGCAGGAGTGCTGAATTTGTTCAGTATTAATGAAATGTGGCTTTGAGAAAAGTTTATTCTTTTAAAAACTTAGTATATTAACCATTTGATAGTCATATCTTCAGTGTCTAAAAAATTATAAATGTTATCACTTCTTCTATAATCTTGGTAATAAAAGAGAAAAAGTTTTTTTTACCACCACTGGCAAGCTTGAAACTGGCATCATGCCAAACTCTGGAATTAAACAGAAACCAGAAGCAAAAGAAAGTGCCACCCTTATTGATCCTGTGACACTTTGAGGCAGTTTAAATGAGGAGCTGGTTAGAAGAGGTAAATAGACCACTCTCTTCCCTCTAATCCCAGTACAGGAAGGGATGAGAGGGAGGGCAGTAAATCTTGACATGTCCTTTCTTCAGTGGGACTTCCTATTTCATTCCCGCAATAATTGTCAGCCTGATTTCTCTGGATGCTAGTTGTTTTAATTGAGTGATGTTATATAGTTCTCAATGACAAAGACTGAACAACCCTACTTGCTGTTAGTGTCAAGTAACGAAAACTCAGAGGTCTTATTTATCAGTCCATTCATAGAACATATTGATGATTGATTTTCTTATTTGGAGTATATGTTCCGATAAAAATACATAAAGTAAATAAAAATCTCTGGAATTAAATATGTTACTTTCTGCATTCCAGCAAATAAGAAATAAACTAAAAGCACAGGTTGAGGAACCTAATCAATGTAGATTGAGTCAACATATTATACTTTCAGAAAAAGAAACTTTTAGTTGGATTTAGAGAGATGATTCCCTTAAGAAAAATAATGGTAGAAAACATGATGCGGAATAGAGGTGCACAAAATATAGTTGTTGGGTCTCTTTTAATTTCTAGAAGGGACATCTGTAAGCAATATTAGAATAAATTAATGGTAACACACCCAGAGACTTCAGAGCAAACTGACTAGATACTAGAAAAGAAGCTTTAAAGAATGTTAGAATCCACTCTTGTCTGTGAATATTCATAAATATTGAGATAGTAAAGTCAGAACCTCAGATTCTGTTTGGACATTTGGAATTAGTTAAATCAAACACAAAAATATACATTATGGATGTATATACTATTACTGCTTATGCTACTTATTTCTTAAAATCTAAAACTACTTGCAAACTTTTGAGGAAGTGAAAATAATGGTATATTAATAAATTATTTCCCTCCTGTCTGTTTCTCTCACGTGGGTGTTCACACACATGCACAAACATGTAGAGACCTTGAAAATAATTATGTAAAATCACTGGTTTGATCATTTCACTCCATTCAGGGACTAATATATTCAAGGAAACATTTGGCCAAATAATCTGTATTTTTAACTTGTCAATTATATTTTTGATTAAACCCAGTCATATAGGTTACTCTATGGAAACACATATTTCCATAAAAAATTTAAAATTCTAATTCTAAATATTCTTTGTTGGTGTTCATTTTTATCAGAAAACAATCATGACAGCCTTTTAAATGAATTTTTAAAAACTAAGTAAGTCTTCAATTCTTATTTATAAAATAACTGGGTGCACAAAACAAAGTGGTCCAAGTACACTTTGCATGGTTGAAACATCCAAGAACATATTAATTTGCTGCTTCTGGAAAGTCTAAGTGGAATCCAGTTAGCCAGACATCTACGTGCCCACTGTGGAGCTTGTATAGGCACATATTTTTGAAATAAAAGTTAAGTGCCTTTGACACCTGAAAAACAATTTTTATGTTGTAGGGAAGATACCACTGTGATGTTTGCTCAACTTGGGAAAAAAATTCTATTTTAAAGTGAGGGACCTAACTTTGAATGTGCATGTTGGTGTTTTCTCAACATTTTAGATTTGAGAGGGACTTCTAAGATAAGATGGTTGAAGGGCATCAGTTTGGTCCATACCATTTTCTCTGACTCCCACTTTGGTTCTCTTTCCCCAACACATAGCCTCTTCACATATTGATGCCCTGAGCCCTCTGCCCCTCCCTGTTCTTCCTGTATGGGTGTAAAATTTCCAGCCATATAATTGTTATAGTTAGGTGCTTTAGAAATTTTGACAAGGAAACATTTTATGTAGAAATAAAAAAAAACTTCAAGAAAGTAAAAACGCAATAAAATATCCCATTTTCTACATAAACTATATGTAGCTGTGTGAATACATCACACAGCTATAGTTATAGAATCTCTCCCATTAGGATAGGAACATGTCTAGTGCTATGGTTCACAGATTGTGTACCAGGGTTCCCAGGGTACTGGAACTAATTCATGGACACACATGGAATATTTTAAAATTTCAAAGAAAATACAGAGGCATCTCTCTGACGGTATGTAAACTATCATATTTAAGTTGTTTGAACTTTACTACTTAATAACAATGAGTGGTTGGATATTTCTTTTATCCCAAGGGTCCTATAAAAAATTATTGGGCCACCAGTGCTGTTCCAAGAATGTTTGGGAACTTTCAGATTAGTCAAGCATATATTTGTTTTAAATATTATGGTGACCTTTTCTTTAACCTGGAAATTATTATTATTGAACTATCATATTGCCAACCACAGAATCTATTCTGCAAATTTCTTTTGCACATACAGGACTATGGACACTATTATAAAGACAGTTGATTCATTTATCCATACCAATTAGTTCCTCTATCTGTATAATTTCAAGCATTCAATTTTGTTGTTTGTTTGAAGTAATTAATCTTCCTCTGAAAGCTGAGAGGTGCTTCAAATGAGTGGACATGACTTGGAATCAGGTTTTGTCTCATTCTGCTACTTGTCTTTATGCAAGTTATTAAGATGCAGAGGATTTAAAGAAAACTTCTTTTCCTCAATTTTTAGCAATTAAGTGAGACTATATATGAAACAGTCCCTAGCACTGTATTGTCTCATTCAGTTATTTGTAACTGATAAATTCCAAGATAATATAATGCCAGAAAACCAGATCTTGCTTCAAAAAAGAAAAAAAAAAAGAATATAAAACCACACCCAGCATTTAATTTAATTGCATTCCATAATTTATCTAAGATCAGACTCACTCTGCCACACCTAAATGAACTTCCTTTGACTGAGGAAAATAATAACCATTTACAGCAGAAGTGAACAATGTTAATGGAAATGTGTGTGTGTGATTTCATACAAGCTTAACTTAGCTATTTCATTTGAATCACCAAGTTTGAAACTCTTTCCATTGTCATTTTCCATTTGTCTATTTACCAGAGCTCATGTTAGAAAGATCATATGATTTTTTAGAAAATGATTTAGTCAGTTTTGGCTGTATGAAATTAGAAATATATACTCATTCTGCATTTTAACACACTGATTAATTTTTCAGAAATGTGCTAAATAAAATAGTCATATACAGTTACTGATTGCAATATTTAATTGCCTTATGAGATTAGCTTAAATAAATAGAAGTCGATGAGCCAAGCTTTAATAAACTTAAAATATGCTGTATTTACTCTTCATCAGTTTTCTGAACAGTGTTTCCGCTTTCAATAAAAAAGTAAACTCTCAGTTAATTAGTTCCTCATACACCACAATAAAATTAATGTTTAGGAGTTAAATACCATAAACTTCCTCAGGCGTATTTGCTGATGTGTTCCTGTTTTGAGTTAATGTCACATGTTTCATTGTTTAATGGGGGTATCATGTGGGTTCCATTATATCTCTCTGCTGCAGCAGGTCCATGTGTCGGATTTTAGGAGGCTGCATGCTCATTTTTGCTTGAACTGAGTCATTGGTTTCAGCTGACATAGAGGTCATTGACAATCAGTGCTCGAACAATCACCAAATTACAAACTAAAAACCATTGACAAGGGTACACTTTTATCAAACTGAAAAATGGGAAACATGTTGTCAAGATTACATGCTGCAAGTCTCTTATACCTAAGCAGAAGGAAGAGGATCAGCCATATCTTCAGATTTCTATATTGAGCATGTTGGAATTATTGTGACCAAACCTTCTTCCTCCTTTCTCTCTCCTGCCCAAATCTTACAAACCAATGACTTTGGAAAAACTTGACTTAGTGTCAGGATTTTTAAGTGTTTATTCTTGCAAAGAGTTGGTTTGGTTCCTGAACAGATAATCATTTCAATTCCTATTTGAAGGGAGTATCTCAAAAATATGCAATGATTGAAAAATAAAGATAACAAGATAACATAATCCTTTCTTTCATATATTCTTCAGATTTTATTAGACCATAGCTATATCCAATACTTTAATTCATCCTGTGTGCTTTATACCATAAGAACATAATTCATTTCAAAACTAAAGCCCATTCAGCTCAGTGGTGTGGTTCTCTTCCTTGCCAATGGAGATGTCAAAGAGGAAGAGTAGCTAATGGCATTGTGTGATCAGCCAAGAGGCCTCAAAGTATGGTGTAACCATATGAATTTGCCAGTCAAGATTAACCCTTACATTTCTAGGTTCATGTTCTTGTTGCTAAAGCAAGAATAGAATCTCATCACAGGAGTAGACACACATAACTAAGCTCATTGAACTAAGTATAATCCTAGAAGAGCAATATATTGTTTTATTTGAATAAATATAATTGCTAATGATACTGGACAATGAAATTCTCTGGTAAGCATGGTCTGTCACTTCAGATAGCCCCAATAGAAAGGAAATGCTTTGTCATAAGATGGATTGGAAAGTACAGAAGCAGAAATATATTTAATAAAACAACCTGAGATACCATTTTGCTTTAAACTCTTCAATAGATTTCTACTTTTCATGAGAACTGAAAAAAAATCTTGCTCTTGGAATATCATGTGGAATAGGATAATGCATTAATTTGGATACAGATTTAGCTGCTGTAAAAGGTCAAGATAATACTAGCTTAAACATGTTAAATATGTTTTTCACTCACATAATAGTCTAGTCTTTGCTCCTGTGTTGTTTCCGTAATGTCAGGTCCTGGGCTCATTCTTTTTTTTTTTTTTTTTTTTTTTTTTACACTGCCTTCCATGAATTGTGGCTGACATCTCATGGTCTTGACAGCTTACCCAGCTATTCCCATTCCAGCCATTGGAAAGGGAAAAGACAGTGGGGAGAGTGCAGCAACCTTTTCAGCACTACAATTTCCAATAGTTTGTTGTGGTTGTATTTTCAAAGAATGTATTTTTAAAAAAATTTAGATATGTATAGTCAGCTCATAATACCCTTCACATTTTCTTCTAATACATTATAGGTAAAAATTGCTGATTGCACAGGCCTCAAACCATGTAGAAGTTCAGAAAAGAAAAATTAAGTTACCTGCCTGCTTGCATTCAGACACTCCTGTAATCCCTCTTTCCATGGCTAATTACCCATTAACAATTTGGCTCCTATTTTCCAAATATATACAAAATATTTATCTATTATCTATCTAGATATTTAGCTATGCATCCATTATATAAATATTAAATATCTGTTACATATCTAGATACAGGTATGTAACATATGGGATAAAATATGTCTGTAATTTATTTGCATTTTCTACTGACTCACCCTTAAGTTTGCCTACATTTACAGTTTCAAACTATGCTACAATGTATGTTCATATTTGTACCAAATGAATTATGTGTGTGACCATTCATGTGATTCATTCACGGTATATAATATCCTACTTCAGTTTATTGGTTCATTTTTTAAACATTTTTATCTGAAAGATTACTTCTTAGGTGTAATGTGCTCTAACCTGGTTAGTTGAGGATATAAAACTTTCAAAATTGACTGGTTCACAGTTTAGCTATGAATAAGCATCAATTGACTTATAATGAGAAACTATTAATTGTCGGACTTTAATATAAATCTGTCAGATAAAATAAAAATTAAACAAGGTCAGAAGAACTTGGTAGTCACAGTCCCTTTTTATATTATTCTGTGTCCTCAGGCAAGTAGTTTTCCTTTCTATGTCCTATGTCTCAGCTTTTCAGCTCCCAGGTAGCCACAGTGTTGTCTGACCTCCCCACTTTATGAGGATATTGTGAAATTTAAATGGGATAGATGCAGGCATTTTTTGAAAAAACTAAAACTATTATGTAAGTGTCACACATAAACATTATTTATTAAATGTGTAATCGCATTTTGAAAATGTAGAATGTGTCACAATACAGGATTGTATACATTTATTTATGCTAGGTCACTAAATTATGACCATTCCAGACCTTTGCATTATTTATTTCCATGGAAATGAGGAATTCCATAACATTTCTTAATTTCCGGAAGTCTAAAATTTACCATTCTAGTAGAAAACCTCTGGGCCAGGAGTTATCACAGATGTATGTCCCACAGACTTACTATTGGTGTGATTCAGGAAGCTCCCTGTTTTCACCTGCAGACCACAGACTCTGGACACATTGCAGGAGGCAGGATGTCTGTCAGAAGTCCTGGTAAAAAAAGTAGAATGGCTGAAAGATTGTCAAGAAATTAAATACTTGCTAACCCTTAATGTTAAAAGTCAGAAATGAAAGAGAAAAATATTCAGTTTGGTCTTCAGTGGCTTGTCAGGATGCCCTTCTACCAAATTCCTACTTTCAAACACTTTACTCATTTTGGGTGCATATTCTCTATGCCATCCATTTCCTCATAAGACACAGGTAAAATTTAGCCATTCTATTATAACTCAGACCTGGATGGAGAAGCAGTGCTTAATTAATGATTCTCTTTGAGCAGCTTAAAATGAGTTATTTTGCAATAGTTTAAATGATGTCCTAATAGAAATGCTAGAACACAGAAAAGGAAAGGGACTTCTTTGATTCATTGTCACCTTTTCAGGGATACTCAGATTTTTTAGATAATTAATCCAGGAATTTTCATTGGTATTAGAATGCTCCAATTTATAGGCAAAGAGATTAAAAAAAAAGCTGTATCTTTTATATTTTGAGATATCTTCCCATTCTGAGAGGTGTTTCTTAAAGCATTCATAAATTAATCTCTTTCTAAGCTGGCCATCTTGGTAACTACTATATTAAATAGGATAAAGTTTTCATTTTCTATGCTACATTAAATAGTCATAAAAATATATTTTATTTAAAAAATCTCTTATTGAAAAAATGTTATCCTGTGACAAAGCAATTAAGAACTAACAATTACCTCAGAATGTCTTCTGTCAAAAAAAACTTATAGTCAAATAAGGGCCAATTTATTAATTTTACTTTCTCAAATAAAATTTATATGAAATATTTATATTCATTACTTACTATTCCATCAGAGTTGATACAAAACATTAGTGTTTCTCATAAAAAGTTTTAAATGTTGAAGTCATATTATGCTATTCTAGCACATACAAGAAGGCCTACAGATTTTCTGCATTAAAAAAAAAAAAACCTTGAACTCCACTTGTATAAGCCATGTCCATTGTTCTGAGTTCCACAAGAAGGTTTAGGAGAATTGCTATAAAACTAACTACTTAACAATAAGGAACAACTTATAGCTGTACTTATTGCTATAAGGAGGCAAATTTCAACCTGCTTGAATTTCAGAAAGTTTAAAAATGATACAACATAATCATAATGTTGAATGATATTTTATCATTTCTTCATATGAAATGTGTTTTCTATTAAAATGCCTGAATGGCTTCATAGTAATGGATGCTTGTTGGTGAAAAGATCTGGAAATATGCATACCATTTAATATCTGATTAGAATATACATAAAATCCAAATTTACAAACGAAACTAATTATGGAATACAAAAATATTGCTGTATGAAAATATGTCACAGGAAATTCATTTATTCTTATTACCTTCTCTGGGTCCAGTTTCCTCAAACTCCAAACTCTAGTTTTCTGTGTCCACCTGCATTTTCTGTCCTTTGTCGGATCACTTGTAGCTAAATGCTGTATTTGTTTGAATTAAACTCTGCATAAAAAATTAATTCATTACTTAATTCTGTAATTATTTCCTTATAATCTTTCTTCTACTTAAACTCTTTGATTTTTTGAACACTGTCTCCAGTCGTAGATATCTGTTAATTTCTTAATTAAATTAATTCTTCCTTGACTTATTCAGTCAATAAACATCTTAACAGTCTTCAATAAGTTGGGCATTATGCTAGGAACTAGAGAATCAAAGGTGAGTAATACCTAACCCTGATTTTAGGAAGTTGGGGAAAATGAGATTGCTATGGTCTGAAGGTTTATGTCCTTTACAAATTAATGTTAACGTTCTCACCCTAAAAGTCATGGTATTAAAAATTGGGGACTTTGGGGGTAGCAGTTAGTTCATTGTGGTGGAGCCCTTACAGAAGAGGCTTACAAGATCTGTCTTACCCTTTTCATCATGAGAGGATGCAGCATCTTTGAATCAAGAAAAAGGACCTCATCAGATGCAAAATCGGTCAGGGCCTCTGATTTTAGAGTTCACAGCCTCTAGAACTATGAGAAAAAAATGATGTTTATAAGGTACCCATTTTATGATATTTTCTTATAGAAACCCCAATGGAATAAGACAAGTTAATAAACAATTTACTGTGATGGAGATACAAATAGCATTTTCAGAGAAATCTTTAGAAAGAGAATTCACTTGAATCTAAGAGTGGTGGAAGCATCAGGTGAAGGTTCTTTGTGTGGGGCCTCCTAACTCAAATCCTCATAGGTAAAGGTGGCTGAGCAGTTGGAGAAGTGCTTGGGGTGGAGGGATACCTAAAGAAAAGAACACTCCAGGCAGAAAGAAGCAGGGGAAAAACCAGCCTGGAAAAATCCCAGAAAGCAAGAGACAGAATAAGATGTGCACGAACCTACAAATAGCTTGGTGTTAAGAGTAAACCAAAAGCCAAGAAGTGATGAGTGAGTCATTTGAGGACATGAGACAGATTTAAGAAAGTATTTTATAGACTTTATATACTGGGAGAACTGAAACCACTCAAGAGCTAAAACCCAGTATCGAGATCATACACACTTGGATTCATCCATCCCTCCATCTGTCTGTCTGTCCATCCATCTCTGCATAACAAGGCATTTTTGTTGTTGGTCACTGTTGTATTTTCAGCCCCTATCACATAGTGTATAATCAATAAATATTTATTGTATTTTAAATACAACAAGTGAACATATATTGAGTGCCTCTAATGAGTACCGCTGGAAACTCAATAAAGAATGAATTTTCTCAGCAAAGGACTAGAGCTTGAGAGATAGTTTGGGAGGTTTTTTTAGCAGAAAGGTAAGAGGAAGGTAAGAGGAAAATATCTTAGTGACTGATTGGCAGTGGAGGATGAAAGAGATGGAGAAGTCAAGATACTTTTATATTTGTAACACAGGTGACTGGTTGCCACCAAATGAGATAAAAATATCAGGAGTACAAGCTTTTGGGAAAATGAGGATAATATAAATGGTACACATGTGAAATCTGAGTTTCCAAAGAATTAACTAGGGAGGATTGTTCAAAAAACATAGAAGTGATCTATGCTGGAGTCACTGGTTTGAAATATATTCCTTTGTAGAAAATTGGTGATTTGTGAGATAGAATAAAATCATTCAGATAAAATAAATAGAGTGAGAAAAGCCAAGTGCCAAGGATTAGGTCCCAAGGAATACGAGTATTTTAAGGGATGCATAAAGGAAGATAGAACACTCTACTGCAGAAATAATAGTCATCATGAACAAGGTGTGGAGAGAACCAGGACAGAATGTTTTAATAAAAATCAAGAGAGTATGAATGCTGTTGGAGGAGGGAATAATTAATAAAATCAACTGTTTCAGAACGATTTTCATAAAATTTGTCAACTCAGAGGTCATTAGTAAATTTATAAAGTACTTCCAAAAAAGTATAAATTGATAATCAAAGCATAAGAGTTCAAAATCATCATTGAAGACTGGTTTCTAACAATTTAAATTTAACAATTTAAGTCAAGATGGTTGATGGTGATTTGAGAGGGTATTTTATTATCTAGATAGTTTATTTGTTTTAGGATAGATAGTAATTGTGCATGCATTTAAGGACGTGATTATATGCAAATTTCTTACCTCAGCATATTTGAGGTCCTCAATAGACTTTCATCACCTGTCTACATATTTCTTGTTACAATAGGTTCAGCAGCAGGTTCATGGAAACATCCTGCTCACTCAATTTGCTGGTTATGGAGTACTTCTGACTTTTAGGCTTATTCGTTAATTCTTTCAACAAATCTTGTTGAGCATCTACTTTGTTCCAATCCTTACAGCTCTTAGTCTTTTCTTGATTTTTCTAGTTCTTGGGTTTTTTATTATTATTATTATTTATTAAGGCCTAACTCAAGCCCAGCCCCTCTTCAAATTCTTTCCCCAGAGATCCCAACTTGTATAAATTCCGCCTCTTTCTGATGACTTGCCATATGTATTTATCTGTTTTCTGTTGCTAATAACAAACAATGTGACAGGGCAAGTGATAAAAAAGAGGTTTATATGCAAGTATATATATGTATGTGTGTGTGTGTGTATATATATATATATATATATATATATATATATATATATACACAATATTTTACCAGACTTCTAAAAGTCAACAATAATAAACTGCCCTTATTGCAAATGACTAGAAAAGTCATTTTTTAATTACTCAAAAATAATGTTGGAACAATTGAATAACTGAGGAATAATGATATCTGTTTCCTAACTGATGTACCAAATAAAATATAAGGCCAAACTGTATTTTTTCTCATATTTTTCCTATATCTCTTTTCTCCCATCGAACTGATTATCAAGCTGTCTCCCAAAACTGTTCTTATCTCTTCATCCATCATGGTTAGTTCAGGCCATTGTCATTGCCCACTTGATTCACTGCAATCTTTTAAAATATGTCTCTTTGTCCCCAGTCTCTACCTCTTTCAGTCTATCTATTTGTTGCCCCAGAATAAATCTGTTAAAACTCAGTTTGTGCTATGTCACCTACCTGCTTAACATCTTTCTGTGACTCAACGTTGTCTTCAAAATAAACACAAGGCTCTGTAAGATACGCATCCTACCTGCTCTTCCCTGCATAGCTTACTGCTGCCTTTCTGCATCAGATCCAGGAAGTGCTGTAAGTACCCCTGCATGTGGAGCACCAATACAGGGTAATGGTTATTGTTAGCACTGCTTTTTGAATGGCAGGAGATGTCTCCCCAACAGAAGGCACCCACCAATTTCCCCTTCAGCCCAGGAGATGAAAGAATGCATTTTCCTTCTAATGTTCCATTCACTGTGGCCTTATTATCTTCATTTTGCCTTACACTCCTAAAGATCCCTTCACTTGGATATTAGAGTGGTCAGAGCATGGTGTTTTAAGTACCCATCTGTGAAAATAATTAATAAGCTTCCACTACAGGATGGAACAAAAGAATTTGGTAGTGAACGTGGCCACCTCTTAGAGGCACTTTAATAAATAATTTATCTGGTCTCTTTCCAGGTTAAGTTCTTTCCTTGAGGTTTTCAGAATACTTTCTATACTATTCTACTTTGCTCAGAGTATCATTGACTTGGTTTATAATTATCTCCATCATTTGATTAGGAACTCCATTAGGACAGGGATTGGGTTAAGAGTGTGTGTGTGTGTGTGTGTGTGTGTGTGTGTGTGTAGGTTTTGATTTTTATATTTCCCAGAAACTAGAGAAAACAGTCTTGTGTTTGTCAAGGAGGTAAACCAGAAGCACAACAAGTCTCTTTATTTCAGCAAAGAATGTTATAAAACCTTTCAGGATCTTTGTATTAGTTCAGTGGATGAAGGGGTATGTATCCTTAACCCTGAGTAAGGTCACACCTGCTTTTCACAATCTTCCTCAGCTTAAATAACCCTGTTGGAGAATTGTTTTTCTTCCCTTCCTTACATAGCATAGAAATGAAATCTTCATCATGTGACCAGAGATTATCAGTACCTATATATGCATTACTGTGGTACTGATGCAATTAACATGCTTTCTGAACAGTTAATACCAACTACATCAATTGTATCTGAAGATACTGTAAGCTGAGTTGTATTCTGAAAACAATTGACATGCCGTGGCATATGTTTTTAACTTTTTGAAAAATTTTGTTTTGAACTAGAATTTTTCCATGCTTGGCCTTGAAATAAGAAGCAATTTAATTTGGAAAGGCTTAGGGAAAAACTGTTCAAATGGTTAAAACCTAGGAAAGAGTAAGAGAAATTAAATAGTTGAAAGTCAATTTGAATAATTTACACAGGATTGAACTTTAAAAGTCAGAATTTTCCATTATCAGATTTTTACTAAGTAAGCACCTCATGAAGTATTTACCAAATAAACCTGTTGTAATATTTTCTTAGAACAGTTAATTGAGGGATGACTCAAATAAATGAAAGTATTTGTTTCAATATTTTTTTTCACCAGCAACTTCTGAATTTCTCCTTTTCCATTAAGAACCATCTCTGGACTTCTTTTTGAAGTCTTGTAGATTTTTATGTCGATTTTAGAAATGAGACACTCATGAAATATATTTTGAATTTCCATAATTCAGAGTTAAATTGCTATCTTAGAAAAATTCTCAGTTATTTTATTTGTATTTACTTCATACCTTGTAGCAAATTTCAACCACACTAGTTCTGAATATTCTAGGCCTGCATAATTAGTAATGAGATAGACATGCTTTAAGTTATGTATATTTGTATATTGGATGGAGATGATAGCAATAATGTGGTTCCTTAGACACAAACCTTTTAGAATTTGTTGACATCATGTTTATGATTATATATATTCATATTTTGGAAACTATATGACTAAAGATAAAAAATAATTGTAGTTGTCTATCTAATTTTTGCTGCCTGACTTTTGTTGTCTTCAATTCACTTACACACCAAATACATTTGTATTTAGCTGTATTATGTTGAACATTTAGGACTTCAGCATATCATTTGGGGGAGGATAAAGTTCAACCCATAACACACATATAAAATTATTTACCTTGTATATACATTCACACATGTATAATATGGCATGAGTATGACATAATATTCAGACACATATGTAAATGAAAAGAAACTATAACTGTAGATTTTATGAATATGCATTCATAAATTTAGGAATTTAAAAAGATAAGATTCTAAAACATGCATTATAAAAACATTAGAGAATAGTCTAAATTTTAACCAATAATGTATTAATACACATATGATTTATTAATAATAATTAGATACTAGTAAGGTCAGAGTGCCACAAACACCTTGTGTTTACTGTCAATCTAAATTTAGGATGAAGTCTGTGTCCCTGGGATAGACATCTAGGTCATCTTTAAGACCTCCTATTGCTTAACTTCTTTATAATGTTTGTTAAAACTTCACTTCTTGTCTATTGCCTTTCCATATCCAAATTTCATTGAAACTTCAGAATGAAGTTTCCAACTACCTGCCATGGATCTCTCTCCCCTCTGCTCTTTATACCATCATCTGTCACTTAAACTGTTTTTTTCTCTGTTCCTTCAGCACATCATACTAATGCTTGCATGCATTTTGTACCACCTGAAACCTCTCTCCTCCCCTATACCTGCAAAGCTTCAAGGCCAGGCCCACTTATATTTTGCCTTTAACTATTCTCTGAAGACGAAATCCTAGAAATGGTTCTTCCTTAACTCCTCTGGCACTCACGAAGGTCAGTTAGATTTGAATAAGCACTTACTTAGAAAACATAGACATGCAGTGGATTAAGACCAAGATTTGTTTTATTGTTTTGTCTCTCATAACACCCAGCAGTGTTCTCACATGGTAAATGTTATAAGTGCTTATTAATTGATTACAACAGGGAAAGAGAATTATATAAAATGAATTATCACTGGTGAAGAGTACCACAGCCTCTACACTATTGCTTTAATTTTAAGATCATGTTCATTAATTGAGGAATACCAATGAATTACATCATTCCAAGCAATTCAAATGTAAATTCTAATAATCATACTGTAATATTTTCTATTTTAGTTAGTTTTTATAAATATAAATTCAGCTTTTAAATATTTAAACTTTCTTTAAAAATATTAATTTTGTAGATTAAGTACTTAAAGACACCAGTCATGGTAAGCTAAGCCCTATCGTGTAATATCAATTGTCCTCTATTCTGTATCATAAGTTTTACTCTTTCTCGTTGGCATTTAATCCTGTGATCATTTTTCCTCAATATGCCTTTTTTTTAATAAAGTTTTCTTGATCACCCATCTTCTATTAGCTACTGCTTTGGAGTTGTCTGTTCCAGCAGTTCTCAATGATAACAAACATGCAGATCACCTGAGAATCTCCTTAACCCATAAACTCAGATTAAGGAGTCATATTCTTGATTTACAAATTATTCCACAGCTTAGTGGCACAAAACGACGTTCATCTGGACACAGCCACGCTGGGTGCCTTTGATGTAGGATCTTCACCGTGATCTGTAGTCAAGGTGTTTCCACTGTAGTCATCTCCAAGCTTGCCTTGGGGAGGATCCACTTCCAAGCTCCCGACCCTGGCTGTTGGCAGGCCTCATGTCTTGTGAGGTATTGGTGAAAGACATCCATTTTCTGCTGTGTGGACCTCTCAGGAGGGTAACTCACAGCTTAGCAGTTTGCTCAGGTCGGGGAGGGAGTAGTGGACAATCCAGAGCCAGTCTTTTTATAATCTAATCTAAAGGGTAAAACATCTCATCAAATTTACCAAACTGTGTTAGGAGGCCATTACTAAATCCAGTTCACACTCAAAAGGAGAGGTCACATGGGACATAAATAAGAGGAATTGGGAGTCATTGTGTTGCTATTAAAAGTTGCCTGCCTCAGTGAATTTAGGATAGACCTTGAGATACTACGTGTCTAAGAAATTCCTGGGTGATGCTCGTGCTACTGATCAAGAATCTCACTGAAGATCAAGAGTCTTCACTTCTTGCCTTCAGTTCCTTTCCTTTTATCATCCTCTATGATTACACTCACTCCACTAGGCTTTCTCATTCTCCTCTTCCCTAGAACTGCCTTTGTGGAAGTCACCAGTGACCTCCACATTACCAAATTCACCATTTTAAAAGACTGATAGTTCATTGGAGAATATCATGCTAAGTGAAATAAGTCAATTCCAAAGAACCAAAGGCCAAATGTTTTCTCTGATATATGGTTGCTAATTCACAATGGGATAGGGGGGGCGGAATAGAGGTATTTTTGATTATACAAAGGGGAGTGAAGGGAGGGGAGGGTATGGAGGTAGGAATGATAGAATAAATCAGATATTATTACCCTATGTGCATATACAATTATGTAACCTGTGTAACTCTATATCATGTACAACCAGATGAATGAGAAGTTATACTCCATATGTATGATGTGTGAAAATACATTCTACTAGTAGTCATATATAACTAATTAGAACAATTAAAAGAAAAGTAAGTTGTGAAGGGTCTGAAGCCACCTTAGACATAATTCATGTCTCCACCCTCCAAGGTACTATGAATTCTCACATTTAAACAGCAGATTTAATAGAACAACATTAGCACAGAGATAGGAAAAAAACATAGATTCAAAACTTGAGTTACTTCAAGCTGGTCTTTCTACGTGACCTCAAAGTTTTCATTTGTATTTAAAATTTAAAAAGGTATGAGTACAAACTGCAAAGTGCATGCAAATTTTAAGTTACATATGAAATATTTTAAGAAATGGTAACACTATCTTTAAAATTGAGACGTGTGCCTTTAAAATTGTTATTACTAAGTTGGAACATATTCTTTTTAATTTAAAACTGAAGAGTGAATAGAGAAAATTAAATATTATGGAAAATGTAAAAAAAAAAAGTGATAGTTCATTATATGTGAACCTTTCTTTACTTGGCTTCTGGAATACCAGATTTACATTTCTTCTCAGTCTATTTTGCTACTTACCTCTCTGTAATGTAAGTCCACAATGAAATCCTTGAACCTCTTTTTACTATCTACAGTTAACTCCTAAGTAGCATCCTTCATGTTTTTAAGCTTTAAATGTCAGATATATGCTAACCACTCTCAAATTTATTTCTCTATTTGAACTTCCCTAAAATCCTAACATGTATCGAATGTCTAATGAATGCCTCACTTTGGACATCGACAATAATTTCAAGCTTAAAATGTACAAAACAGATGTCTTTGCTCCTTCCCCTGTGACTCCCCCCACCACCTAAGTCCATCCTGGTCATGTTGCTTCTAGTCCGTGTTTACAAACCCAACATACAGCAACACTCTTCAATCAGTTGTTCAAGTGAAAACCCTGGAAGTCATCCTTGGGTCCTCTCTTACTCTCCTATGCACACAGTCGTAAGTTTCATCAGTCTTACCCCTTAAGTGCCTCTTCAATCTCCCCGTCACTCTCCTTTCCAATGTCACCACTGGAGTTTAGTTCATTGCTACCTATTATACAGATTTCTGCATCTGTTAGCAGTTTTCAATCTCCAACCCAAGTGATCTTGGTATTTTTTTGGTTTCTTTAATCCTATAGCCTAAAACTTTCGCCCCTTTGGTTATTCCTTCCTAACCTGCTCTCTGTACTTAAGCAAAGTAGGAACTGGGCTATGATTTAAGCTTTTGTCTGACTCCAACTCTTCTTGAAAATTGTATCTCTTCTAGAACCTTCTTCGTTCCCTTCTTTGCTTATCTTTGCCTGTCTGCCTTCTTTGCCTTAGATAAAATTTCGGCTTAAACATGACTTATTCCTAAAGTATCATCGGCCTCTTAGGACAGGTTTGAGGCACCCACAATAGAGTCCATTACATTGTATACTTACCTATCTAAATGTCATTTCATTTTATACTAATAATTTAGTATCTTCTTCCCCATTTACTGTAAGCTCTGGGAAGGCCTGATCAACAGAGACAGATCCAAGTATTTTGAAACCTGAAACATAATTTGAGGGGCGCAATTTCAAATAAAAATACAACACACCCATATTCGTTTATAATAAGGAATCACAACAAAGTATGAAATTAAGAAAAGTGAAAAATATGAAATTATATGACCTTATGAACACACTGCTAGGGGTCATTTCCAGGAGTCTACAGTGTAAGCTTCTTTAAATTCTCAGTAGATCTATATCATCATCTTAGTCTTTTTCAAAGCTTTATTTCTAGTGGCAAGAACAGTGCTTAACACACAGAAGGTATTCAATAAATATTTGTAATTAATCTCTTAACTGAATTATCTTGTATTTTCATGTATGCAGTTTCAATATGTTCTTTTGAAGATTTAGATTTATAAAACATATTTTATATCATAAATTTTTCTTACAGTTATAATTTTCAATTATTTTCTATGATCATATTTCCAAATTCTAATTATACAATATTATTAGTTATATCACTGGACTTTATTTATGTAGAAATCCTGTTGTACCTCTACAAAGTAAAACAAAAAGTTGTAATTTGCATCAAAATATGCAGAATAATTTTCTATATGTGTGTCTATAGTTTTATAGACCATATAATAAAACCTTAAAATTAAATTTGAATGACTGTGATTTTTTTAGATAAAATCCTTTGAGAGGAAGTCATCTATTTTCTGTTATCATTATAATAGACTTTGATAAACATTTATCTCCAAAATAACAAAGATGTCAATATTTTATGAAACCTACAAAACATAAAATGTTTTTTTTTTTTTCATATAAATTCGTCCACAAAATAGAGGTTATTGGGGTTGGGGTTGTAGCTCAGTGGTAGAGTGCTTGCTTAGCACATGTGAAGCAGTGGGTTCAGTCTTCAGCACCATGTAAAAATAAATAAAATAAAGGTATTGTGTCTATCTACAACTAAAAATGCATATTAAAAAAAAATAGAGGTTACTTGAGTCCAGGCAATAGCATATCATTCAGAAGATAAGCCACTTGGCTTCAATCTTTGATGTTCAATTTGTTAAAATAAAGTAAGTTTAGTTAAGTTCCTTCTATAATAATACTGTAAATTTGCCAAGGATTTGCTATGCTCATATCAAGATTGTCAGGTGTGTGTTCATCTATGTGTGTGTGTGTGTGTGTGTGAGTGTGTGTTATAAAGTACAGCCCTCTGATCAATGCGCACTCCCCCCCCCATTTTCCTAAATACATCATGAAAAAAGGATGAGGTTTCCGCCTTAATTGCTTGTGCCTTTTATTCACATTCCTCTCTCAGCCAGAATTGTGAAAAGAGTGTTAGTAAAAGGCTGCACAATAGAGCTTTTCATTAGGCCTCAGCAAGGCACACAAAAGAAGGCTTTTGGAAAGAGTGAATGCATGAGTTTAATTTGCAGGTGGAGAGTAGATAAAAGGTGCTGACGCCTCTATTATTCTCTTACTTAGGTGACCCTTACCCTGTTCAGCTGATCCCAACTACCATGGCAGCTGCTGCCGCAGCAACACCAGGCTTAGGCCCACTCCAACTGCAGGTAAGTCAGGAAACAATGAGGAGGAGACAAAGGTTAAGTCAATATGGAAAACAGCTATTATCGTGTTAAAACAAAATACAACTGACTAGTGATATTTGTGTCACACATTTTTGTTTTTAAATTTATTTATGCTGATCCTCAACCAAACATTGAGGTGCTGATTCTTTTCATTTTTCAACCTGGTTCTATACAAAAGATAGTGTATTCTAATTTTTTACTCCCTGGTACAATTTAAGAAAGTGAGCTGTAGTTTTGCTTTGATTACTATGTGCTGTAATTTTGTCACAAAATGGCCCCCATCATGATAAAAAGAGAAAGAAACCCTGTAAAAGATATTTGATTTTTTAACACACTTATAGACCGAGGCAACTTAACAAAAAAATTTTCTGTAAAATTATTGAAGAAATTATTATAAAAAACACTCTGTAGATCTCTTTGTTCTCCTGTCCATGTCAGCTCAGTTGAGCCAAGGGGGAAAAGCAGGAGCCTAAATGAGTATTACGTTTTATCCCAGACTTCCCAAGGAACACCTATTTGCTGTGCAGAATAGATATTCCCATCCACCCAACAATATCAGCAATAACTTTACCAGGTATCCAAAGATTTCAAAAATTATGACTTTGAGGTTGTAAAGAGGATTAGTAAAGTTACAGTAAAGGTTGCTTTCATCATCTAAATCTTTGAATCAGCACCACACAAAATATTCCATAGTTTCTATTGTTGTGGACTTTATACTTATGCAATTAATGAGAATAGAAGATAATCTAATAATAGGGTTATCTCCTCTTGAGAAAGGTTTATACATTTCTCAGGCTGAAAGACTCAGTATGCCTGCAAAGCCAGATATTAAACAGTTGCACTTAACAAAATTAAATTGTATTCATGAAAATGCATTGTCATGATAGATGATCTTCATCTATAAAGAAAATATAGTTTTATATTGTAGCATTAAGAGGCAGATACATCTGGTCTGCACATGGATTTGTCAGAAGACCCGTGGGTTTCTGAAAGACCCGTTGAGCTTCACAGGAGGGACCACCGGTGTGAAGGCAGAAGCATACTGTGTTCTACAGAGCTTAATAACATCCATTTCTATTCCACCTTTTTTTTATGAAAAACTACACTCTGAGTGTCTGATTCTTTGAGCTGGAAATACCTTGGGAAGTGTTGGAGCCATGGGGACAATAAAAGTAACATAACATTTGTTATCCTTTGAAATGGCATCTGGGAATAACTATAATACGAAAAAGTGATTGTAACTGGTAAAACTAAAAATTTAGAGTAATGAAACTAAAGGAAGGCTGAAGAATGTCCAGCAACAGATTTGAACATGGGAATAGGAGTTCTAGAGATTTAGGATTCCAGCTTTCAGAGCAAGTGAGGCATTATCATTTCCTTTCACCATGAGATCAGCGTTGAGAGGAAGAGTTGGAGGGATCCCTTGTGTTTCATTGTAGGACTCTAGTAGAGAGTAGCCTTGTCAAATGGCAATCTAAACTTCTTTCCTACAGATATAGCATTAGAATATTTTATTTCCCTCCTTATAGTATGTTTTGAAGCATTCATAAGATTTTAAAAATATCAAAAAATGATTTCCTGTTCTTGCTTTACTTTGATATTTAAAAAATTTGATCTGTAAATCCAAGCAGGGTTTGAATCAGCACCACACAAAAATATTCCATATTTCTCACTATTGTGGACCTTGTACTTACACAGTTGTTTGTTTTTTGCTTTGAGATTGGGTTTTGCTGAGTTCCCAAACTGGCCTCACATTTACAATCCTCCTACTTCAACCTTCTGGGAACTGAGATTACAGGCACAAATTGTTGTACGTGGCTTTTACTTTGCTTTTTACACAACTGGTTTTGTACCCATTAAAACCGATAAGTTTTAGTTATGGCTTCAGATAATCAACACTAATACAACAAGAAAATCAATGATCTAAAACTCTTTCACAGAAAGCCATTAACTATCATTAAAACATATTCACAAAGGTGTGTGCGTGTGCGCATGTGCATACACACACACACAAAACCATACACATACGTGTGCCTTTATTCAATGATAAAATGATTGATATTCATACACAAACACATTGATCTCATACGCAAACACATCACAGAAGCAGTCATGGCAGAGACTCTGGCTCTTTGGAGGGTGCTCTCACCTTTACCAGGCTGTCTGTACCAACTCACTTTGTTAGTCATGTGTAATACTGTATTCACAGACCCCTGCACTTGACTTCAGCATTCTTAGAGCCACAAAGGATACCTGTTACAAACCTACCCACATGGGCCAGAGAAAAGCTAACTATACTTCCTAATCAGAAAGTTTTATCTTAACCTTTCCACAAAATCCACCACCAGTCTTATAAACCTATTTTTGAGAAGTTTCGTCTCAGTGGAGTAAACATTATGAACCATGTTTAATTTTCTCCAGACTCTACTTTTAATTATATTCTGTTAAATCTCCACTGTTCATCTCTTACATTGAACAGATTACAGAGCTTCCTGGTTCCTTTCAATTTTTAAGATTCAGTTCTCTGGCCAGGCACAATGGCACATGACTATAATCCAAGCTACTGGGGAGGCTGAGGCAGGAGGATTGCAAATTCAAAGCCAGACTCAGCAACATAGCGAGGCCCTAAGCAGCTTAGCAAGATCCTGTCTAAAAATGGGGATGTAGCTCGGTAGTTAAGTCCCCTGGCTTTGATTTCTGGTACTTAAAAAAAAAAAAAAAAGAAAGAAAAGAAAAAAAGAAAGAAAGAAAAAAGGACATTCTGTTTTGCTCATAACTTTAATCTCTACCTGATTCACATCTCACTGCTTCCCCTTTTCTCATTAATCACGAATCCCAACTCTTGAGACCAGAAGTGAGAAAGAAAGTAGATAACTTCTTTACCTTCCTCAATTCCAACCTAGCACCTGTGGAAATGCAGATTGACAAAAGTGTCTCTGCCACTTAGACACCTTGGAGATGATGATGGTGATACTGATACATGCTTTCTTTGGATACTGTTCAGCTTTTCCTGGTTTCTGTCCAACCCTCTTTTAATTTGGGATATCACCACTGTGGACCAGAAGCTGCTTTGGTAGTAAGACGCCTTCCTCTTTCTTCAATCTCAGTGCACCTTCCTGGAGCACACTGCAGTCCTCATCTGTGTCTTCTAGGACCACCCCAGGTGCACAAAGTCTTGGTCCCAGTTTCCAGAAAATATCCCATCCTTCTCCTCAAACCCACCCCCAGCTCTAGAAAACTGCAGAAGAATAAACAGGAATAGCTGTGTCTTTAGTTGCACACCCCTAAGCCATCACATGCCAAGTTTTCTGAAGAACTCTCACCATTGTCCAAGTAGGTAAGGTTTTAGGTTTTTAACACAATAGAACTGAGTCTGTAGCAGCTCAGTTCACAATAGCAAAACTATGGAAGCAATCCAGATGTCCTTCAACAGATGTGTGGATAAAGAAACTGTGGTATATATACACAATGGAATATTACTCAGCATTAAAAGAGAATAAAATTATGGCATTTGCAGATAAATGGATAGAGTTGGAGAATATCATGCTAAGCTAAGTAAGCCAATCCCCTCAAACCAAATGTTGAATGTTCTCTCTGATAAGTGGATGCTGATCCATAATGGGGGTGGGGGCCGTGGGAAAAATGGAGGAAATTTGACTAGGCAAAGGGGAGGGAAGGGAAGGGGTATAGTAGAATGAGAAGGACATTATTACCCTAGGTACATGTATGACTGCTACATCATGTATAAACATAGAAATGTAAAGTTGTGTTGCAATTATTTGTGTACAATGTATCAAAGTGCATTCGGCCATCATATATACCTAATTAAAATACATTAATTAATTTTAAAAAGAGATCCAAGCACTCAATAAAACTGTAGACCTAGTGCTCTTTCTTTTCACTTCCCTCACCAGATATCACCTCATATGTATTGTGGGATAGAAAAGGTAGAGTGGGGAGACTGAGAAACAGATAAAGGACATCATAGTGTTGATTGAATGAGGGCTGGATCACCCAGGTAATGAGGGGAGATGGTGGTATGGATGCTGTCTGCTACGAAAGGCTGGTATCTTTTTTTTTTTTGGAACTATTAGGCAGTTTTTTGTTGTGGCTTATTTACTTACTTATTTTGTTTTCTGTTTTAGCTTTATGTGTTCTTATTTATCTTAAATAGTGAGTGGTAAGCTCATAGGAGCACTTCCTAAGGAGTCAGCAGTGGGAAGGAAGAGTTGGGGTAACAGCACGAGGACCAGTTGGGGGAAGAACTGAAATAGCCTTGGCAAAGAAAAAGTGATTCTCTGAATGAATCTTCATTCCATGGTAGTGGGAATAGTGTAGTAGGAGGTGAAATATGTATTTTAAACAAAAAGTATGATGATGTTTCATTCTCTTTGGGCCCAAACATAATGACTGACCTTACATAAGTGCCTTCACAACTAAAGTCACTAGTTACTTGTAGCCAGGTTTTATGGACTACTTTATTATGCTAGGCTCCTTGGTTAAGTTTTACATGGATTATCTTATTTAATTATTACTACAATACCTACATACCAATATGCCCTTTTGACAAAAAGGGAAGCTGGGCCACAATCTAAACTCCATGGTTCTTAAACAGTTACATTCCTTCTCCAAGTACAGGGGTTTTTATCTTCAATATTGGAGACATTGCCCCTCTTTAGACATTTAATAACTCAGTAACTGGCTAATCAAATTATAACAATAATGCTGATTAATTGGCACTAATACAAATACTTTATGTACTTTGCAGTACTAAAAGGAGCAGCAGGAATTATGATGACAGCTGTCTACTTCAGACTCTGAATTTTCCATTTCATGCCTCTTTACACAGATATATGTTAATTCAAACTACTTTTTTTTTAATAACACCGAGAGCTAATAAAGGGCATTTTAAATGTGTTCCTACTCATGGTTGACTTTGTTTACCTACCATTTGTGTTTTCTTTTGAAATAGCCTTTTGCATATAATTCTTCACACTTGGATAATATTATGATAAGTAAGATTCAAACCTTTACTAAAGAAAGAATAGAGACAAGTACAATTATTTTAAAAGACAAGCAAAATGACATGCTTTAAATAATACCACTGTTTATTACTTAACTATTCTTTTATTTTCCTGGAGATACTTACCACATCATAAAAAGTACTTCCTATAAAAAATTCACCTCACCATGTGCTTTTTGAAACAGTGAAAATGTTTAAATATTGTCATATTTTTTATTTTTAATTTTTTTTATTTGTCAATGGGCCTTTATTTTTATTTATTTATATGTGGTGCTGAGACTTGAACTCAGTGCCTCACGTGGTAGGCAAGCACTCTACCACTGAGCCACAACCCAGCCCCTATATTTTATTTTTAATAGAGAAAATTTAACTTAATCTAGAATATGTATGTAATAATGTAAATTAAGATGTGTGGTATCTTATTTATTTTTTTTATGACAAATCTGACCTTATTTAATGCCTTTAAGGCCTTCCTGCACTTTTAACCCACATAGCCAAGTGCTTATTGGCTATCAAGAGGAAATTCATAGATGATTAGAAAGACTATAAATACCATATAAAGCGGATCTCAGCACTTATTGTCCTCCCTGTGTCCACGTCTGCTTGTTCTCTGGTCTTAGGCTTCATTCCATCTATCCATCAACTCAGAAACAGGAGCACTATCCTTCTCTTCTTCCCTCTTCCAATTATATTTGTTAATTCACTGCCTCTTTGTACATCCACTAAATACATCAGGAATCCAACCTCTTCTTTCTATCATAACCATCACTGTTCTAGGTCAGGATTCCCTTACTACTTTTCCAAATCACCACACAAGCCTCTGCACTGATCTTTCTGTCTTGATCTTGCCCATTCAGTACATTCTATACTGCATGTTAGTCAGAATGATGTCTCTGATTTAAAAAAAAAAAAATCAGTCATATATTCTTACTGTTTAAAGACCTTAAATGCCTCTCTCTTGTTTTCACGTTCTGTCTCCACCCTTGGATCTTTATAAGTGGTGTTTCCTCTTCCTCAACATGGTTACTCATCATCTTTAACCACCTCCTACTTATCTCTAAGTTTTCATGTAAAAATATTGCTTTTGGGAGGGGAATCCTGCGATGATACCATGTCTAGATTAACATAGATTCTATGTGTCTCAAGAGAACACTGTATTTTCCCTTTTTATAGCATTTATACAAAATGCTTTAAATCCTACTTTCTTGCTTCTACCAGATAGCAAAACCCATGAAGTCAGTGGCTCACTATTGTTTGCACTTACCCAAGAGTTTGAAATATTTTATGGGCTCAATAAATAAATGTTAATTAAAGGATGAAGAATTAATTTTAGCATTACACTTACAAGAAATTATCTATTTTTCACAAATGGCTCTCCTGCTGTATAATGATGAAATTAAGCTCTATATTAACAATTAGTTTCCTATACAAATTAATCCCCATCCTTTTAAAATAGACAATAGCAGAAATGCAAAAATCAAAGGCATCCTTGGCTCATATAAGAACAAAAAATAATGTTTGAATTCACTTCCAAAAATGGTGTTGAAACTTTATAAGAAATTATTCTTATTTAATTAAATAAAATGAAACATATGAAAGCACTTTATGTGCCTAGCATATTTGGTACTGTGGTATTTACCAAATGTAGATTTTTATGACCATTTTTCTTTGCTGTCTTACTCAGTCTGTTCCAGCTAGACTGGTCTACTTTCTGTCCCCTGACTTGGCAAAGCATGCTCTTACCTGAGAGTTTTATACTGTCTCTTCTACTGAAAACTCTTCCCTCTGCCTGGAAGCTTTACGCTATCATGTCATTCACATATTTGCTCTGATACCATCTTCCTGATGCCTACCTAACCAACATATTTAAGTCATAAAATAACCTTCCAGGAAATACCACACTTCCCTGTTCTGCCTTTTGTCTATATCACTAATCACCTTCACCCTTCACTATATAACCTACTCATTATGTTTCTTGTGTATTGTCCATCTGATGCAGACATACCACCCCAGCAGGACAGGATTGTCATTTTTGTTGTTGTTTAATAACATATCTCAAGTATCCAGAAGGATGCCTAGCACGGAGCAGATACTCAGTACTTATTTATAAAATGAAACTGTCATGTCAGCATTATTAGGTCATGGTAATTTTTAATAAAACAGTATGTGGTTAATTTCTGGAGCAAAGTAAAAGGAAACTTTGTTTTCTTAGGCCCTATTGGAAGATTCTTATGGTATGAGAAATCCTCAGCTCTGTCTTTCTAGCCCCATCTTCTCTTTACCTTATGATAGTTATAGACTATTGGAGAGAGAGAGAGAGAGAGAGAGAGAGAGAGAGAGAGAGAGAGAGAGAAAATTATTTTCACTTATTACTATTATCTAATTCTTTTGAAGTCAATTTACAAGTAAAAGACCAAACCTTGCAATATCTAGTTATTCCTGTTATATGTTAGCATATCAGTACAACTCATCTAGTTATTTCCAGGCAATACTGAAGTAAATTGATTTCACATAATTAGAGGATATAGTTATCAAAAGGGTAACTAGCAATTAATAATCTCTGATACTGAGTTTATCTTTTACTCTTTCTTCCCTTTCCTTTTCTTAAACTCTCTTCCTTTTCCTCTATTTTTTTTCTTCCAAGAGCAAATGATGATTTTGATATTTGTTTCATGATATTGGTTTTTTCCTTTTTAAAGAAGGGGGATTTATTTATATAAAAAAACTAATCTAGCTTAATTTCCATATTGGAAATGAGTATAGCTATTTATACAAAATAAAGTTAAACCTTGGATATTTGGACATTTGTGACTAGATGAAATCAGCTAAGTGAATTGTCTGTTTCTAATTAATAAAATTAAATGATGGCAACAGTCATCCATCTAACATTTATTTTTCATATTCATTTTTGTTAATTTGCATTTTACTTAATGAACATCATGAATCTTTTAATAGTAATAGTTGTACTGTAGTATCCTATTTCTATTTTTTTCACTAGGCTTCTAAGATTTGAAATTAGAAGAAAATATTTATCCACTTACTTCTCACTTTATAAATACTGTATTTGTCTTGGCCAAAAGATGGTTGCCACCTGTTCTACCTATAGGAAGCCAAAAATGTCGAGTCCAACCAATGATTAATAATGATAAGCAGAAGGAAAAAAAGATTGAAATTCTTCTTGGACAGTCATATTTTACTCAAAATAAGCAAGTAGCATTCAAATCATGCATTTTTATTGAATTAATTAAACTTTAAAAATAATTTTAGTAGAATACTTTTAAGAAATTCATAATATTTTTGGAATAAAGGCATAAAATTCCAAGTTGTCAAAAATGAAATTGCATGTGCTGTAGCAACTGGTAACATCAGTAACATGCATTCTCTGGGGTAGAGAGAGTGGTCAATGATGTGTAATCATGTTAAGAGAAGGAATCATATAAGACATCAGCTGAAATCAATTTTCATAGCCATCAAAGCTATGTTCAAGTTATGGTGGAAATGGGGTAAGATTCTGTCTTACATAGTAACATCAGGGTAGATACGAATAAAAACTGAAGTTCTTTTTTTTTTTTTTTTTTTTAACAAACTCCTGCCAGTCTCTGAAGAAGGTCCATATGACCTGCTTCAAATTTTCCAGCACTTTGAGTGACCGAGCATGGCTTTAAGTGTTTGACCAAGACAAACCTCCAGAAATTCAACAGGAAGAATAACCATATGGAACGATCTAGATGCTATGTACATGCTATCATGATCTTGATAGATCATATTATTGAAAGAATTGCAAGGATGAGTACTTTTAAATATTCTTCTTTAACCACCAAATACCATGCTACTCCGCTTAAGTTTTAGATCCCAGTCATTTCCATACACGGTAAAAAATGATCAACTGTTTCTCATTTCAGTTGCAACCCTGCTGGGCTATTTGCTGTTGGACTTCTGTCTGCATGAGTGAATTTTCTTGCAGGTTAAAAGACCGAATTCCCTCTTTTCCTCTCCCTTCGACCCTGAGCCTGCAGGGCAGACAGACAGAAGCACACATATGATTAATACAGCACAGCTGCAAGAGTGAGTCATTTGCATATGTATTAATAGAGACAAAAAAACCCAACAACAATTAAATTATATACAGAGACATTCTGCATACTAAAGAACATATGCAAATAGGCCTGAAAAAGTGCAGCCAACATTTTCTCTGACTTTTCCAAGCCCATATGGGCTAGAGTCAGAGCCCAGCAGTTTTCCAGAATCCCCTTTAAGGAAGAACCTGTTAGGAGCTGCTTCCATAGTTATTACCACCCCTAGGGTTCCCAGGAGGTGTTTGACATTTGGACAATGGAGATAATACAACCAGTGTCTTTTTTATGCTATTTCTTTACTTTCTTGCTTTCAGTAGTTTCCTGGTTTCATATTACATATGAATAAATATATCAAGGCATATGCTTTTCCAGTGCCCATTTTCACTCTAATGACTAATCAAACACATAGTAAACTTCAAAATTATATTCAAAGTTTTAGCATTGCCTACACTAAAATAATATGACTATTAGTGCCAGGTTTTCTGGTCACAATTTGATGCCTGTTTTCTTGATGGCATCCTGTGTTCTCATAATGAAAACATGTTTAGGTGACTCTGAAATGTTTCTGGGCTAATTAATGTACTTAAAAGGATTGCTAGGCTCAAGGCCAACAATAGACATAATTCTAGGAATAATATCAATTTATCATAATTGTAAAAATAAACAGTTTTTATTTCATCAAGAAAAACAGAACTATTCAAGTTTCTAGTTTTGACTATGTATAAGAAGAGAGAACTAATATTCTTCTAGTTCATAGATTATATATATCTTAGAAATTTGCTCTTCAACCCAATTGTTTGTTTAGTTCATGTTACTGGTAAGATTTAGTTAAGAAATGTTTTATGGAGATAAATTCCACATTGGGAGTGAAATTTTACAAAAGTAAAATTTTGGGGACTAGTAACCCAAATGAGAACAGATGTCCTTTAAGAAGAATAAATGCAGTTTTGTTATTGTTGGTACCACAAAAACTGTTGAAGATGACCTATGAATATTATCCCTTATGGGTATGGTTCAAAGCACTCGAATGGAGCATGCAAATTGCATTATATACAACTTCTTCTTAGTTATGCACAAAAAATTCATCTCTTATAAGAGAATTAGAAGGAAAATAACATACAGACTAAAGCAAATTTTTATTATGTTAAGGTGCTATCTTTAGATTAATATGTTAAGAGGCACTATTCTATAGAGAGAGGCAATATAACATTGGTGGCTATCCATGTACAACCTGCAGTCATCCATGCCTTAAACCATGGTGCTGCTGCCTACTAGCTTTGTGACTTGGGCAATTTTCTTACCTCTCCATGTCTCAATTTTCTTGTCTATAAAATGTGGATATAAATGATATTGTTTGGTGGAGATTAAATGAGATGATATATACGAAGTGCTGAGAACAATAGAAGTATCAGTTGTCATTTATCAAATACTATGAGGTGGGCAAGAATCATTGCATCATACTATTGGCTGATTTAATGGGTCTTATTAGCTCATATTAATATTATTTTTCTATTGTTTAAAGAAACCTTGAGGACTGGGGATTTAGCTCAGTGGTATCGAACTTGCCTAGCATTACAAGGCCAAGATTTTGATCCCCTAAATCACAAAAAAAAAAAAAAGAAGAAGAAAGAAGAAAAATCCTTGAAAATTTGGGCATTTGAACATGGCAGATTTTTGTTATATGCATTTACTTTGCAGTTTAGCATCTAAACTAAGTTAATAAAATTGAGGCAAAATATTTATATATGAGGAAATTATTTGATTCCATTGTGTGGTTTAATATAAGTCCATCATAAGGATCTATGGGAGGCAACCTGTTTATTTATCAAAAGGCAATCTGGTTGGTTACTTGGAATTTAGTTTTCCATGTTTTGCTATTGCTTACTGTTTGTTTCCATAGTCATATCCATAAAATGATAGTAATGCTTCATGTCAAATCCTGTTTCCATAAATATAATGCAAATTAATTCTTCTATGTACTAACTTTAAACATTATAACTATATACCATATAAAGTCCAAAATAATTTTTACATGGGCACTTTTACTGTAATATGCAATTTAATATAAATAACAAAAATGTTTTCTGCTATTATCATTTGAAAATACTCTTTTTCTAGATATATTAACAGACTCATACACTCTGACATGTCTCTTCTTTCCCTTTATTATTTACAACAAAATGATTTTTTAAACTGAGAAAACTTATAAACTTTTCATTGTATCCAATATTTATTTTGAGGAAAGAGTTTCACTTCAAACCTTAATGTGAAAGGGAGTTATCTTTATAGACCCATAGTATCCTGGAAATTTTATTTATTCAGCAGATATTTTCTTTGTCATCTATTGGGCTAAACATCATAAGGAATGTGAAGATAATTCAGCCAAGGATCCCTTGGTGTATCACAGAGGAGCTTGGAATTTAAGAAAACAGGTAAAGCATAAGAGTAGACTAGAGTTTGGAGAAACCCATAACAACCTACCATCCTAACATGGGTATTTGAAATGGAAAAGACACCAGAGATAATTGAAAACAGTGGTTTCGAACTGTTCACTGGAAGCTGGGAGTCTTCATCTCCAAATAGTAACATCCATGTCTGTAGTTTTATGTATCAAGTTCTATAGGTTAAGATTGTTCCAATTAGAGATTTGGTTGCTTAAAACCCTTAGCCATTCTTCTATCCCAATCCCTTAATTTTATAGATGAGGTAATTTAATTTAGACTCCTAAGTAGTGACCTGGCTAAAACAGATATTAACAAATGTGTGCCTAAAAGCCTAACAACTAAAAGTTAAATCTAGCTTCTTCCCATTTGGCCATGATATCCTTAAAAATAAATGCATACATTTGTATATATTATGTTTAAGTTGTTTTGGATAATGGAGGGAGAGAAAAATTGCCAATTTTACTCTCAGACCATTAAATTAAGGAAGGATGAATAAAACAATGGTTAGGATTTGCATATTGGTAACAATGGCAACCTTCTGAATTGCTTTCATTTTGCTGAGTTCAGTGATTGTGCTCTGTGAATTAATTCTTTTGTGGAAAGCTATTGAAAGATCAAGGAATTTAAAAAACAAAACAACAGAGAAGCATGCTGTTTCATATCTATTTGTACATAGAAGGTTCAAAGTGAGATTGTTTACATCACAAATCTCGTTCATATTTTATTTTCTTCTCAGAAGAAAGATAGTATTCAAAGATGATTATATAATCGTGCAGATACTATTTTGTAGTCATGAATGAACTGTTCTGACAGAAGAATCAAGGAGAAAAGCCACATTACAATTTTGGGCTGACTTTGGTTGGCAAGTATCTTCACAAGACTTGAAAATAGAGCCCTATTAGATTCCTCCAGAAAAATGCTTAAGCCCAGCACATTTCAACTTTTCTGTTTCCTGTGGAAGTCTCTCAGTATTGTCCTGCCAAACCAAGGGCATGAAAAGAAGGGGGGCTTCGTGAATGAATGCCAGTTATTCTGTCTTTCTTAACCTTGACCTTTCCCTTAATGCCATACTCCTTATCCAACTGCTCCTTGGATGAAGAAAGTAGGCAGGAAGTGATGGAGGAGGGATTCAAAATAAACTCCTAGAGGATTTATTAAAATGAGCATTGGGCCAGCTAATTAATGCCTCTGACATGAAAATTGTAACAATATTCTCTTCTGCTTTCCCCATCATCTGAACTCATTCAACATATAATAAAGAATAATAGTGATAGTGATACAATTACTTCCTTTTCGGAATGAGGCAGAATTACAGAAAACATTGTACCCCCAATTACTAGTCTTGCTTTATGATAACAGAGATGTTTACATCTGAAATTTGGCTATACGGGTTGGGTTCAGTATCCTTTATCTGAATAGCATGAGACCAGAAGAGAAGAGTTTCAGATTTTAGATTTGTTTGCGCTTTAAAATATTTGCATATATATAGTGAGGTATCTTGTAGATGAAACCTAAGTCCAAACACAAAATTGATTTATGTTGCATAGATAGCTTATACCATAGCCAGTAAGTAACTTAATATGGTATTGTTAATAATCTTCTGCATGAAACAAAGGTTTCATGTGTGGAATTTTCCACTCTTGATAGCATGTCAGTGCTCAGAAGGTTTCAGATTTGGGAATATTTCAAATTTCAGATTTTCAAGTTAGGAACCCTTGACCTGTTTCCACTGTGTAACTAACTCCTGCTACTGTAAATATTGTGCTACAAGTATTTTTCAGATAACTTGTTTTCCACAGTGTTTAGTTCTTGGTTTTAAAAGAATTTTCAATTATTACAAATAGCATAGCTAAAACATTTGGTTAACATCTAAAAGGTAAGCAAAGAAATATGACCAAACAATTAAATCATTTTTAATCTCATCTTGATTTGATTCATCCCTCCTCTGGTTTCTTCCAGAGCAATTTTAAGTTCTAATGTTTTAGCATCACTGTAGACTCAAGGTAGCAGTAAATATGGTGTCAAAATATGAAATATCTAGTTTTCATAGATTCAATATTTTCATTGTAACCAATCAGTAATATACAGATATATTGGGATAGGAACTCATTGGATAGCCAACAGGTCTTAAACCCTTTTTTCCCCTTTAAAATATGTTTGGCCAAATTAAAAATTTACAAATGTTAAAATAAAACTGACAGGTAATAATATTTAAATGGTTTGTATAGTGTAATGAGTTACAAGCCCTAGAGTAAGACAAACATTTGTGCATGTATTTGGTCAATCTATTGATTACCTCTTAGTTTCCTCACCTATAAAATGGGATAATCATATTTCTACTTGATAAAGGTGTCCTAGAGATTAAATGAATGGTGCATACAAAGTATTCAACATAGCATAAACATTCAGCCATCATTAGCTGTTAATATTCTTATCATTATCTACCAGATTCAAGAGTTTTAAGCTGTCAGAAATGAACCTAACACATTCTTCCAAAATAGCAACTATTTTTCTTATATTGCAATAGAGAGCTTACATTATATTTTACAAAGGTTTATGGCAAATAGAGAAATCTATCCTAATTCAAGTTTGTGTTGAATGTCTTTTTTGGAAACCAAGAATCTTCATTTTAATGCAAGCAAAAATCCTTTTTGTCTTCATATCAGATTACAAAAAATTGTTTCAATTATTCCCAAAAGTCAAAATAACTTATTTTCCCATTTCTTTCTTCCATAAAAATTATTAGAGCTTTGCTTTTGTGACATTGACCAGTGTTTATGAAAGGGACACATTTTCCTGTTTGGAGGGATGGTCCTTATGTTATCAGAAAGTTGTAGTGTTTTGGTATAATGAAGAACGTTTTGCAGCAACAATAGATAGTTTGGGCATTATAAAGGCAGCCAAGGTAGTTTCCTAACTGTGATGATCTTTTCTAATCTAATGTGGTGCTTAGCAAATACAGCAGTGAATTAAGGGCTCTAATCTCAACCTATAAATGTGGTCTCAGGTCCTCTTAAGTCCTTTAGCTTGCTTAAGGTACAAGTTTTCTTTTTTAAAAAAATGCATGTACGTATAGCTGTCCTACCCGTATCTCATAGAAGAATGGATAATATGTGGTAAAAGAAACATTAATGAAAGTAGTCAGAGTCAAAAATCCTCAGAAGGAGACTTTACACCTTACAAGTAGACTTTTCTGATTCATGGGTATATTTTTTCATGAGTTTCCAAGGAAAGCATGGGAGAAGGGTAATGAGGCAGTTATTGATAAAGGGCATGGAAAAGAAATGCTTTGGAACCTTGAAAATATTCAAGCTAGCTCTGGAGATCCAATTGGACTGGAAAGTTCCATATCTATGGAATTGGCTTTATTAGTAGAACGAAGGTGAGCAGGTCAGACTAGTGCTAGATTACCCCAGAGATAACTCAAGAACACTAAAAACATTCTTGCACACATAATAAAGGCCATCTAGAAACAGATAAGAAACAATTCCACATAAAATGAGTTTACAGTGGTAAGCAGAGTGCTATTTTATTTTGAATAATACAGCCAACAGAATAGGTACTATATGATTTTGGGTCCTAGGGCTGCTAACAAATTTAAAATAGGAACTTAACACCTAAAAATCTACCTATGTGATTGTTTTATTGAATATCTGTTTCCCTTTCTTTTAATGTCTTTGTCTTCTTTTTTTCCTCGTTCTTCATTTGATTTTCTTCTCTTTTCAACTAGCTATCTCTCTTAATATCTGTCTCTTTTTTCTCAACACTTTTTTCTATTGTTTCTTCGATTCTCATTCATCCAGTTCTGAGTCAGTAGCTACTTTTTAATTTTCCCACAGTTAGGAATAAATGGAGGAACCCTCATCTTTAGAAATATTTGCATGTTGGCTGATCAGTTCTGATAATGACACAGATATGAGCATGAGTCACACATTGGAATTGGTAATCCTGAATAGCAAAGATGAAGAATCTCAGCGAAAAAGATATCTGGGACTATTTTTTTGTTTGGACTAAATAAAATTGGTAGCATCCTAGATCTTAGAAGGTACTAGCCTAAATTATTTTTTTAAATCTAAATTCATCTCTTTCTATTAATAAAGCCAAATACTCAGGCTTCTAATTAGACTACAACACGAACAACAGCCCTAGTCTCACCCACACTCTCATTAGAATTGGATGTTTCAAACTATGCTTCAGAGATTGGAAAGTGCAAGTTCTCTTAGCAAGGAAAAACACAGAGGTGGAAGCACAGCTCATTATTTTTATACTCAGAAAGTACTGCACAATTGGTTTCTTAGCATCGGCTGAAATGGAAAGAATTGCTTTTCACCTTGTTTATTTAATAGTCCACTATCAGTACTTTATACTCCCATTATCTCAAATGGTGGGTGGAGACCCCTTGCTACCTGCTCTCTTGCACACTCAAACCATTTGTTATTAATTCTTTACACCCATATGGACATATTAGAGATATATATACAGAGATAAGTATAAATTGTGTGGTGTCATGGAAAAATTTTATTATCTATGATATTAGCAAATTTTCTCTTTTTCAAATTATTTGTTGGCAAGAAAGGCTAATATATTTAAGAATTAAAAGTCAAAGTTGATGAGTAATATTTTCCTTTGTAGCTTTTATTTTTTAATTTCTAAAGTTTGTATGCTTTTAAGCTGACTGTATTTTGAATGTGGAATTCTATGAATTTTAACCACCTCCACAATCAGGATAGAAGAAAGTTCTATCAACCGCCACTCCCAAATTCTCTTGGCCTCTTTGACCACTTCAGAAAGGAATTCTAACATCTCCTGCCCAGAAAGTCCAAGCCTAGCTGACAGCATAGCTGAAATTAAAAAGGGTAAGGAGGAGGTATCTTGTGTTTCAGCATGTATTCTTTCAATCTCTCCATTCTAATCTGGCTTTCTGCTCCGTCTAGTGTTCCCAAATCTAGCACTTCTTTGCTCATCCTCTGGAGAGTGAACATTTGGTTTTCTCTTTATATTGTTTTCACATCTCATTTTGCCAGAGTAAAGACTGAAGTATCTAATTTCTAGTTTTATTTTTACATTTTTTTATTGTGATGTAAAACTGTACCAACTTTTATACATCTTCCATAGGTTGTGTTCTCATCTAGTAACATAAAGTTTGTCATCTTAACCTTTGTTTTTGTGTGTGTGTGTGTGTGTGTGTGTATATGTGTGTGGTATAGAGGATTGAACCCAGAAACACTTTACCACTGAGCTACATCCTTTGTCTCTCACTCTGCCACCACCACATCCACCTTTAATTTTCTTTTTCTTTGGGTTTTTTTTTTTTTTTTGAGACAGGATATTACGCAGTTCCCCTCAGTCAGCCTTGAACTTGGAATCATATTCCTTAACCTCCCAAATAGCTGGGATTACAGGCATGTGCCACTGTTCCTGACTTGAAAACATTTTAAAGTATGTCGTTCAGTGACAATAAGTTCATTTCCATTGTTGGGCAGTCATCGCCACTACCCCTTTCCAGAAATTTTCCCATTATAAAACCGAAACAACTTGCCCACTGAACATTAACTCCTCATTCTCCCTTCCGCTGGCTCCTGGTGACCATCATTCTACTTTTAGTCTCTATGAATTTAACTATTCTAGATACTTATATAGGTGGATTAGGTGGAACCATACAATATTTAGCCTTTCATTTCTGCCTTATCCATCTAGTCTAAAATATTCAACATCTGTGTCGCAGGTGTCATAATTTCCTTCTTTATAAAGGCTAAATAGTATTCCATTGAATGTATACATCACAGTTTATTTATCCATTCGTTTATTGATGGATATTGAGTTATTTCTACCTTTTGGCTACTGTGACTGTTTCTTCTAGGTATAAGAGTGTACAAATATCTCTTTCAAATATTACTTTTAGTTCTTTTAGGCATATACTCAGAAGTAGAATTGTTAGAACATATGGCAATTCTATGAGTGTTTTTTCTTCTTTTTGTCTATTGCTTTTCATTTGTATTTGGTTTTATTATGTTTCGATAGTTGTTAACCTCGGGTGTGAAAGAGCATCCCCTCGTGGTTTGTATTTTCCTAATTATTTGTAATGTTGAGCATCTTTTCACGTGCTTATTGTTCATTCATACATCTTCTGGGGTTTGCTGGTAGTAATGAGAAAGGCCACAAAGTTAGACTTTTAATACGCACAGGTTAGATGTAACTCAAAGCTGCATATGTGTGCAAGCACGCACAAAAGCATATGCATTCACTCACTTTCATTGAGTCAACAATAAATATTTCTTTAGAGCTACTGAGCTAGTGCCTGTGAAGTTTATTCTAAAAAATATTTTAGACTATAAAAGAGTATATCTAACACATGTTACTGTGTTAAGAGTTAACATAAATATAAGATTCATTCTAATAGAATGTCACGAAATTTCTGGAAACTTTTTAATTTTCTTAGTTTAAAGCAGAACTTTAATATTTCTCATAAATGTATAAATAGATGAATAAGCTTTGATTCTAGTTATAATTCAAGGCATTTGACTTTTAGTAACCACTAGTTCTGTGACTTGGGGAAGGTTATTTTTTAACTTTGCTGATCTACATTTTTATGACCTAAAAATGGGAATGTTAATATTACCTGACAGAACAGTTATACAGGTTAAAAAATATACAAAACACTCTTAACACAGTCACATATCAACATGAAATTAAGATTTGCTAGTAAAATGTTAATAGTTACAATCTAATATACTTAAGTATTACAACAACACTTTAATGTTTGAGTTTGTCTTTCTATCTCTACTGTTCATGTGTTAGGCATATTCTTTTATATTTAAAATATTTTTTAGAACAAACTTCACAGGCACTAGCTTCAGTAGCTTTAAAGAAATATTTATTGTTGACTCAATGAAAGTGAGTGAATGTATATGCTTTTGTGCGTACTTGCACACATATGCAGCTTTGAGTTACATTTGACCTGTGTGTGTTAAAAGTTTAACTCTGTGGCCTTTCTCATTATTTCCAGACAACCCCAAATATACAATACCTCAAATTGTATTGAATTGATGAAGAATGGTTAAGCCTGTGGCAAAATATTGAGTTAAAGAAAAGAGCGAAAGTTAGGTTTTTGTCTTTTCTTAGCTAACTAGATAATAAACTATGGATGATTTTATCTGAATTTTGCTTCTGATTTTTTTTCCTGATTTATTCTTTTTAAATTTTTTATTGGTTCTTTTCAGTTATCCATGATGGTAGAGTCCATTTTAACATATTTTAAAAAGCATGGAATATATCTTTTTCTAATTCAGTTCTAAATATTCTGACTTATTCAGTGACATTAGCAGTACCATATTTATTATTCTGTCAATTAAATAATGGTAATAATATTTACTAATTAAATTAGTAAATATTATTTACTAATAATATGACATATGACATGGTATTTTAGAGAGAATTTGGTGAACCTTTCATTAAAGTTTGTAGAAGTAATATTAGAAAAGTACTGGATCAATGAAAGTTGATACATTGATAATAAAATGGATAAATTTTTCCAAGTATATGAAAGAAAATGCTAATGGAAAAAAATTGTGTTCCCTCCACTAATACATTTTCACTTTAAATCAGATTGACTATATCTTCTATTTTTTATCACTTCTTTTTATTTTCAAACTGGCTGAGATTTGAGCTAGTGTTCACATCCTGATTTCAACTAAACATCCCAGTGTGGGATCAGAAGGGGTATAAGAGATGATCCAAATAAAAAAGAGAAATGTTAGATTTTTTAAAAAAAGCTAATTTGTCACTTCACTCATTGAGTATGAACTGAATAGACTTCTAACCCTTAAAATACTTTTTTTTCCTATTTTTATTGCCTGGAATCTTAAGAGCTTTATCATTTGCAGTCATAAAATGAAAATATACACCAAACCCTCAAAGGGCAAGTATGAAATTAAATTATATTTGGGCAGCTGTAACCTTTTAAAACGATCAGATTCCAGTTAATGTATTTCTTCCTGTTCCAAGTGCTGCCATGGTGTTTGATGGTGGGAAGCAGTCCAAAGGGCATTGGGAGATAATAAATTCACTGTAAATTTCACCCCAAGGCATGTCTCGATACACCAAGGCCTCCATTTAGCAAGGCTGACCTAAAACTCTTGTCACATCCAAAGGTCATTTAGGTTGGGGTTGGTGTGTCCCATCTATCTTCCCTTGATGCAAAGAGTGACAGTTGAAGCAGGATTGAGCTCATAAACAGTCATCTGAATATGAAAAAGAAGCTATCTTTGGAGTAGGAGGGGAAGTGAAGCCAGCTACTCTTGACAGTGGGGCTAGTAAAGGCTGTGCTATTTGCAAAGTCAATGAAGGGTCGACTTGATCTTACAGCTTCTGCTTCAGCACAACCTTAAGTTGAAAGGAATATGCTGGGTTTGGCTGGTTTAGAATCAGGTACTCTTGCCTCTGGATTTAATTATATTTGTATTTAAAGTTTAAGGTAAAAGTTTAGTATTTTTTAAAGAATATAATAATTTTAACCACTTTTTACATTAAAATAAGAATACTTCCTCTGTACACCTGCTCTTAAGTTAATGTACCAACACATGGGGAAAAAATAGGAAGAAAGTTATTTTAGAGAAATAATGCTTAATGTGGTTCTGGAAAAACACATTTTTTCTAATGCCCACTTAACCATGTACTTTTTTTATTGTGGTAAAATATGCACATTTTCACAACATTGCATGTCTGTTTACACTCTATATTTCTAGAATATTTTTATCATCTCAGACTGAAACTCTATAATAATTATTTCCCATTTCCTATTCCATCTTCTCCCTAACTCCTTAGTAACCTTTCTTTTTTTGTAACGTGTCTGTAAATTTGCCAATTCTGAGTACCTCATGATATAAATGAAATCATAGGATATTTGTCCTTTTGTGTCCTTCTTATGTCATTTAGCATAAGATTCTCAAGTTTCTTGCAGGATGTAGTGTATATTTCTTAACTATGCACTCTTGAGAATGACTCCAATTCTTTCAAAAGCAGCATTTATTTACAAATGCTGAGATTCATGAATATGAAAATTCCCAATCATTATAATCATAAGTAAGATATATTATCAGATAAGAAATATTTGGCAATACTGGATAGAAGTAAGGAAAGATCAAGCAAAGTCTTGCAAGTCTTCCTGGAGAGAAAAAAAAATAAGATATTTTCAGGAAGGTATCACTTATATGTTACAAATGCCCAGGAGTTGGAACATAGTAGGAACTCAATAAATAAATGTTTTTGAATGACTGAATTAATTTAAGGCAGGAGAGCATAAGTTAAAATAGTTGTTTAATTCCCTGGAGTACTTTGATGGTATGCAAAAAACATGTCCTGTGCAATTGAAGGGAGCCTGCTGTGGTCAGAGAAGCTAATGAGAAAAGAAATGCACCTAAATTCAGGGGGTTGTTGGAGGGTGTTTTGCTTGTTTTAATTCATGTAAGAGTTATGTGTGTTTTGGGTAGTGTAAATGGCTCATTTTTCTATACTTATTATTTTTCAGATGTTCTAGAAAAATCAAGGTTGATGAATTAAAGCAATGAATAGAGTTTTATGGCTAAATTCTTAGTATAAATTATACAGGAAAAAGCAAATAGTTAAATAAGGATGAGACTCAGAATGTTGAAAATTATGTATCCAGATTTATTGTATAATTGATTTTGAAGCAATTTTAAGTCATATAAAAATGTGATTAGGTAAATGTTATTCCATTTAAAAGTGGGTTGGAGGTGAACCAAACCCTCCCAGTCAATTCTCCCTATTCCGTCTAGACTAATCGCAGAACTGTAGGCCTAATTAAGTCATCCCTCTTCTTATGCTGCTGTAGCTTCCCATCTGCCTTTCCAGACATCTCTCCCAGCAATTCGAGCCTTGCTGGCTCCTTTCCAACACCATGGACTTGTCATGCTCTCTCCCACCACAAGGGTGTTCTGCCAGTGCCTTTCTCCCTCAGGTGTTAGGTCAGCTCATCTGCCACTTCCCAGGATTAATAGTTCCAGAGATGTCTTTCCTGATCTGCTGGCCCTTAGCATCTCTTTGGTGTGCTCTCCTAAAACCTTGGACTCCTGTTATGTGGTAATTTATCACATTTGCAATTTTATATTTCATCATTTCTTTTCATAATATCATGGAGCTAAAGACCTAGAATAAGACTAGTGTCTCTAAATTGTTTTAAGTAAATGCAAGCATGAATGATAAAAGCCAATAATAACTATAGTAGCTTTCTTCATATTTCATTACATGGTCCCCTAAAATCCTTGAAATGTTAAAACTGGTAAATTAAAAAGAAAACCAAATGGAAACATTTTTTTACTGGCAATGACCAAATGAGATATGCTGGGAATAATGTTCTCTTAGATACTTGTTCTTTCCTTTCCTACTTCCCAGTACTATAGTTTTTATCAGTCGACCCCATCTTCTGTCACATGTTGTGTCTGAGTAACCCTCCCCATGTTAACTGAGCTCTTTGTCTCAAAGTACATAAACTCTGGTACTACATTAAAATGTCCAGGAAAGGACTTCATGTGGTAGAATGGTTAAAAGTCATAAGCTCTGTAAAAAATAAAAAGGTCTTGGATTCCAACTTTAGCTTTGTCTCTTACCTAGGTGAATTTGGACAATAGTCTTTTTTTTTTTTTTCCTTTGGGACTCAGTGTCCTCCTCCATGAAATAAAAACAACACCCATTTCCTAAAGTTGTTGAGAAGGTTCCCAAAGTAACACATAAGTGTGGCACACTGTGTTCTGTAAACTTTAGCTATTGTGATTATCATCACTGCTGTCCATCATTCCACATCCAGATTTTAGACTTATTTAACTTAAATTTTATATTTAAAAATCCAACAATAATATTAATATGCAATTTCTTTATCTTCAAGGTTTGGGAGAAGAGAGGGAAAAGTAAGAAGGAATCCAGAGTAGAAAATTCTTTTTTTTTTTTTAAATTTTAACCATTCATGTTTTCTATTTGTACTAGCAGTGAAACAAACTAGCAATCAAAAACAAGTCTTGAGCAGATATGTGCCTTTTTCATGGAGGATAGACTTCTACCAGTGATTCAAGAAGTCTTCCAACTTTGAAGCCTTTCACCCTTGGTCTTGGAAACTGTCAATATTGAGTCAAAGGGAAATCTCTTTTTCCGTTGGCCTGCAGGTAGGGGAATTCCATCTCTATCCCACTGCAGCAAAGGGAGATGAATTCATCACCAAGAACTGAAATTTGAAAATAATTTCCCCATAGGAACATTGCTACCCATATGAAAAGTTTACTTGACATGCAAAAGAAAGGAAAATTTCAGTTATTCAGATTTCTGATACTACTAGTTGATTAACCTTTGACAAGTTATTCAACCACTCTGAGCTCTCATCTTCCCCATGGAACATACAGAATTACTATGGCAGTTCCTGAGATAGCATGCAAAACTTCTAGTGGAGAGATTGGCATATCGTAGTCACACCAAAGTCATAGTTCTTATACTTTTCTCACCCCGGATGTGCCAAGTATTTTCAAGCAACGAACAAATATGCCTTCTGGAAGTGAGTATGTTTTTATAACATACTAGATAATATACAGTCTGATTTAGTATGAACTGACACTCAAGTTCTCTTCATAGTAAATTAGAATGATATTTTTAAATGATTTGATTACTATCATCCCCCTGCACTATCTATTGGGATAAAATAAACAATGCTTTCATACTTATGAACCTAGTCAAAGAGGAGCATTTACTTTGAATATCTTTCTGCTAAATCCCTGTATTAAATAATGAATATTTGTGACAATAGATTTTTGTTTCCTCCTGGTGAACAAGCAATTGTCTTCTTTTTGTGATTTTGAAAGGAAATTCAGCAGTATTTTCCACCCTAAATTAAACTAATTAAAGATATAAGTATAGTCACTGATATATAAAGAGATTTGAAGAACCTTTCAGACAGTATCCTCCTTACCTTGCCAAATGGAGATGTGTTTACTGGTTGGTGACCTCGGGAATAGTTGCAGAGCGCTCATCCTCCCTCGGTAATGAACAGCAAGTCTGGAGCGGCATAAAAAGGGTCAATCGAATAGGTCATACATCATATGGAGAGGCAGATGTTGGAACATATTGTAATGGATTACTGTGCAGTACATGAAGATGGCTTGTGGAGTGGAAAAACCGGGAGGGAGGGAGGGAAAGACAGATAAACTATCAGTTGGTGTTTTCTTGCGTGACTCTCACAAAATATATCTGGTTCTTTAAGGAACTGCTTCGATTATAAAAGTCAAAATGTGTTTTCCTAGCTGTTCAAGATTTATTAGCATAGAATGAAATGAAGAAAAGCCTCTAGAAAGCCAGTTCATTTGAAGTGCCTCCTTATAGGCTTCAGTATCTGCAGTGTGACAGAAACAGCGTGACAGTGTCTTACCTGTGAAAAAAGGTCTTAAGATCTAAGTAAGTTCAAATGTGTCTTTAATTTTTAGCAGGATGCCATCCTCACACCCTCACAGCACTCCACCCCTATTGATAGCTCTGTATTCCATCCAAGTATCACACCTAGGAAATGGAATATGGAAAAGACTAGTGAAGATGGTCTACGTATTATTAAAACTTAGTGATAATAGTTTTGTACCTTAATAATATTACAACTTCCATGCATGGATTCAGTGTGGCTTTTTAATAGTAAAACTTTACCATGGGCAGACAGGATAATTTACTTTTGTCTCCCAGCTTTCCTTGGATGTACCTGCCAGGGGGAATACTTTTAAGAAGAACTAGGTTAAAATAATAGTAGTTTCTACTGTGGAGCCCCTACCAGCAAGCCCATTACTGCCTCAGACATGTTGCTCAAGTGGCTCCCCTGTTTCTGCTGAAGGAAGCACATTTCTGAAGTTGGTAACACTGCCTTTCCCCTTGTGGCTTGTCCTCATGCCATCTTGAACTCTCCCCTGATGACACTATTGACTGCTTATCTTCAGGGGGCTTTGTCCACTCACATCACTTCCTTACACCATCTGATGCTGAAACGCTTATATTCCAACTGCACTGATTTTTTAAAATTTTGCTTCCTCAATGTAATGACCATTAGCTCTCCTTAATATGGACAAATTTCTTGGAATAAGTCTGAGTTCCCTTGCTGTTTCAGTTTAATACATTTTTTCTCCAGTTTGTTTAGGATTGATATCCATATACAAAAATCCTGGATCTCTCACATGTGTACTCACAGCTCCTTCTCCCAGTGACTCGAGTCCCTAATATATTCCAATTGTCACTCTCTTCAGGATGAATTCTTACCCCATGAGACTAAATGAAAACCCTTCCCACCTTCCCCCAATCTCTTTTCCCTAAGCGTGTGTGAGAGCTGGTGAAGTAGCAGCAGAAGTGATTCACTTCTCCAGTCCCCATTTATTTCCATGGCTTAAGGACCTAGAAGATTTGGAGAGAGCTTTCCTGTCTCCTCCCTAACCTTGTCACTTTCGCCCTCCCATAGGCTTGACTAAGAGTATCTATCCTAAAAGTTGACTGTCAGCCTGAACGTTACAGTCTTCAAGATTTCCAGGAGTAATCTTAGTGGCTAATGATAGGCATCAACTTTCAGAGGCCTATCTCCATGGGCACTCATTCTTTGATGGGTGCAAGAGCATTCTACTCTTTGCAGCTCACTTCACTTTTCTCTTCCCCATTAGGATATTGAAAATTAAAAGTTAAAAATTAGTTATTATATGAGCATTTAAAATGATTCAAGAGGAAACTATTTGTATTACTCTTATCCTATTTTATTATTATTATGAATCTTTTGAGAATAGCTATACCCTGCTATTAAACTGAACCCTTATGCACAGCCTCCCTGAAAGTCTGAATTAAATTCAGATACATAAAAATTAGTTTAATTTAATGCAGCCCAATTTGTACAAAAACAAAAAAGAAAAAAAGAACAAAAGATCTGGATATAGTTTACCAAAGACATAGGAATGCCTAATAAGCACATGAAATGATACTAAGTGTCATCACAGAAATGCAATTTGAAGCTAGAGTAAGACACCATTTCATACCTACTAGAATAGTTATAATTAAAAAGACAGTACCTTGTGTTGATGAGAAGGTAGAGTAATTGGAACCCTCATACCTTGCAATGGAATGTAAAATAGCTTGGCCAATTTGGAAAGTTTGGCAATTTCTTTAGAAAGCAAACATGAACTTACTTATGACTCATATGTATATATGAGTAAGCAGATCCAATATTAGTAATTGTATAGCCAAGAGAAACAAAATCACAGAAAGGCTTGCACCGGAATGTTTATAGCAGGATTATTCATGACAGTCAAAATTAGGAATAACCCAAGTGTCCATCAGTTGCAAGCAGGTAATAAGTGTGATAATATTCTTGCAAAGGAATATAGTATTTAGCAATATAGTGGAATGGACTACTGCTAATAAAAGTAATAACACATCAAAAATGTACTAAGTGAAAGAAGTCAGGCTGTCTTTAGTTTCTTCTAGCTTTGCCCCAATAGTGCTATTATTTTAAAAATAATAATAGATGACAGCACACACATTGCAAAGTAGATTGACCTCACAGATGGCCTGAAAGTAGTAGAAGGGACCTATACTTAGATTTTAAAATGGGAAAAGAGGGTCTCTTAAGAAAAGTTCTTCTATTATGTACAGAAAAAAATGTTAAATGCTTATGGGGATTTTTATTTTTGGTTTATTTAAAGAATAACTCAGATGTTCCATCCTGTTGGAATATTCCTCCATTATAGCGTCATTCTGCACTTAATTGAGGCCTCAAAGGTAGTAAGGCAGCTGCCATGTTGCCCCCATCTCAGAAGTTCCTTGCAAGTCAGTCAGTCATGAAGAACTGAGCCCATCCTGGGCAGAAGCTACTGGGAGTGGGAAGAAAAGCAACACAGATATAGCCCCAAATTTGTTCTTCCTGTGCCACCATATTTTAACAGGAAGCTGCAAGGAAACAAAGAATTTTGAATTTAAACACATCCCTCCAGATCATTGTGTGTGTGTATGTGTGTGTATATGTGTGTGTATGTATGTAAAATAAGCCCTACCCCCAATCCCTGGAAACTTCCAATCTACCTTCTATCTATTAATTTGACTATTCTAGGTACTTTACATGAGTAGAATCATACAACAGTTGTCACTTTGCCACTGCTTGTTTGACATGGCTTATTATCTTTAAGATTCAGCCATGTCATGGCATGTGTTGGAATTTCCTTCTTTACTAAGGATGAATAACATTCCACTCTATATATGTACCACATTTTGTTTATCTATTCATCTGTCAAGGTATGCTGGGGTTGTTTCTGCATTTAGGCTATTGGTACTAATGCTACCAGGAACATGGTTGTACCTATATCTTTTTGAGATCCTGCTTTTGATCCTTTTTGGTATATAACCAGAGTGGAATTGCTGGGTCGTATACAAATTCTATTTAATTTTCCAAGGAACCGTCTTACTATTTTCCACAGCGGAAGCAGCATGTTACATTCCTATCAACAACACATGGAGTTCCAGTTTCATACATCCTTGCCAACATTTGCAATTTTCTGTTTTTTAATAGTAGCCATCCTAATGGTTATGATGTGGTTTCTCATGTGCTTTTTAACTTGCATCCACGTCATTTTGATGGTATATTTGTCAAGACAGGAGAGTAGAATATCTTCTATTACCCTATTCATTAGCTTGATACATAAATTGTAAAATTTTATATATTTGGCACATGATATTCTATTTGCCCTTTTGCCCTGATATTCAGGAAATTTAAGGCAGATGCTGTTTTAAGGCAACACACTTGAAGAACATAGAAAGGAAATGCTGACGGTGTCAGGGAAAGTCCATATTTAAACTATAGTTGCTCTGATAATTTTCTACAAAGAAACATTATGAAAAATAATGTGCAAAGCAAATTTATTCACATTGAAACATGCTGATATGTTTTGAAAGATTTTCTCCAGTACATTAGTTTCTCTTTAAACTCCACATTTAAGTTACATTAAGAAGCTGAAATTAAGCTATAAAGATAACACTTATGGAGCCTTGAAATTGCCTTCTGAATTTTTTTCCTCACAAAGGCTATTTCCTGTTCTTTCCCTTAAAAGGGGGAAAAGAAAGAAAGAAAAATAAGTAGTTTTCCAACATATCACGTTTAACATATATCTTTTCAGGTTTTGTTTAAACTTTAAAAGCACATATTTTACTATTTTAAAAATAATAATAGATGAAAGCACACACATTTTTAAAATATGCATTCCAAATACTTAACATGTTGACTATATATTAACTTTTACTGTCGAATTTCAGTCCCTGGGCTGACAAAACTAAGTATGAAAGTCAGATCTTTCATATTTGTATATTTGAACTACAAAATGCTATTAATCAGGAAAATTTTAACTCTGTACAGTTCTTTTTTGAGAATTTAAGTCTACATGTTTGCTTATGTGAAAGTCTGGAAGTAATTGTTTTTGAGGCAGGAATTCCTTGATTACTAAGGATGACAAAGAGCTACAACTTTATTCTTATGCCTACTTAAATTCTTGGGGAGAATTAAAATAACCTCATTGCCCTCATTTAAATAAATATAAGGTTTATAAAATGATTTTATATTCGGTTATGGCATACCTCTTGTTTTGTTTTATGTATTGGTGCTTGATGAAAGATTTCATTTGGAGAACAAGGTTCTGATCATAAAATAAACGATTCATTCATCATAAAAAAATATTAAGTGGTTATATGGTCTTGCACTCTCCATTCTGATAATGACAATGTGAAAATTCACAAATCATCTACAGTATGTTTTATCATATACTATTTGAAAAAAATGAGTTTTTCAGTTATAATCGTGATGTTCTTTTTTCCCCCGTCTCTCTTCAAATGTTTTTTGTACCCAAGTTCCTAGTAATGTGTTGAACTTGTTGACTTGAGGAGGAGAAATGTAGAGAGGAAAAAAAGGTAGAAAAAAGGTAGGGAGAGTATGATGGCATAACTTAGTGTCTTCACAATAGGGAAGGTTTGTCTTCACCTCCTAATCTAAACCTGAAGTAGGGAAAGACAGTTGGATCAAACCAAACCTTGTTACATACTATTGGTTACCATAAATGACTGAATATAGGGTCATCTCTATCTCCTGTACCTTTTATGCAGACTTCCCATGTACACAAAAGGAAGGCCTGATAATTTATCATAATTAAAATTAAAAAATTAAAACTCCAGCTATCCCAGTACTAGGTATATATTCAAAAGAAATGAAATCAACATGATGAAAGGATATATGCACTTTCAAAGTTACTGCAGTGTCCATAACCAAGATATGGAACCAGACAAATTCTTCATCACTAGTTGAGTGGGTAAAAAAAAAATGAGGTATGTGTATATAATGGAATACTATTCAGCCTTTAAAAAAAAAAAAAGGAGATCCTGTCATTTATGACAACATGGATAGAGCCAGAGGACATCATAAGCCAGGCACTAAAGGACACATGAGATCACTTTTATATGGGAATCTGAAAAAGTTTAATTCACAGAAATAGAAAATAGAATGATAACTACCAGGATCTGGTGGGTGGGAAGAGTTGGAGATGTGTTGATTAATGAATAAAAATATAAATAGAAAATTAAGCTTTGCACTAAGAGAACCTGTTCTTTTTTCTCAAAGAACAACTACTACCTACTAACAACCATAGTTCTTACTATATGCTTTTTACTCTCTAAGTAATAAATATTTTATATTCAACAACTAAATAATGTATATTCCCTTCTTAGGAAGAAGGCATTTTTCATTTTTTTCCAAAATATTTAAGAATATCTATATGCTTATACTCTTGGTTTCATTATCTTTTGAAAAGTAATGAACTTTAAAAACTAATCTCCACCCATTTCTTTCCATCCATATTTCCAAAGTGATTTATTTAGATATTGTTATGACTATGAGGAGTATATTAGAATATCTTGTGTTCTTATCCTCAGATTTATTTATTAAGTCATGTTTATTTGCCCTCTTAAGTAAACAAAATGAATGAATCAAAGTGAATGTTATCACCACAGAGTCTTTCTTTCTAATTCCCAAGAAGTAGAAGTGCATCAAATTCCTTCCAGAATTTTAGTTTCATGCATAACCATTATCATTATCTGAATTAACTACTTGTGCACAAGAGATCTGTATTTGTTAATAATAAATGCTATTATTTTACACAGTCCATTTTTGCCTTTATTCAATTCTACTTGTCCTTGTATTTACTATTTTCTGAAAAAGCATTGAAGGATAGGGATGTAATCCCTGCCTTCAAGGAGTTTACTAGTCAGTTAATGGTTTGGGGCAACAAATCATGATAGATATTTTTGTCAGTACTTAATGTTTTGAATCCAAATACTCCAGATGGCAGTTAGACACTAGGCTAGTAGCCAATGGCAGAAGCTGTGTTTCTAGCAATTTGGGGAAAATACGCTATTAGGAAGAAGTGGCAGAAATTTACTATCTGTATGAATTAAGGCAGTCACTCAGCTTAGAAATTGAATGGGCTGTTTCATGAAGTTTCTTCACTCTGAGCACTGAAAAGGTCTTGCTTAGCATGTGCAAGTAAAGCAAGCATTTTCACAAGAAGTTTCTATCTAACTACTGTATATAACTGTGGCATAAAAGCCATGTTGTCCAAAAAACAATTGTATTTTTTTTTTTCAAAATAGCAACATTTAGTCATTATATTTTCAAATATCTGTTATTTATCTTCCCATTAGACATTTTTGGGTCCAATATTGGACCATAACAGCTCATCAGAAAGAATGCCTATAAATGAAATGCCCAATAGTGCTTGGTGCACATGATAGTGAATTATAAAAAAAAATAATCATTAGGCTTGGCTCTGATAGACACAATTTAAGCTAATGTTGTTGTAAGTAGAGAACATCATATTATTCAAACTTGAAAAAGCATTTGGGGCTGGGGACATATTTCAGTTTCTAATATGCATCAAACCTTGGGTTGAATTTCCCAGTGCTAAATTTCTTCCTTAAAAAATAAAAAAAAAAGAAGAAGAAAAGAAAAGTTCAATAAATTTAATGAGCTATACTTTAGGGGAAGTACATGACTGACTGGCTCCAGCACTTTTACTACCACAATGCAGGATTATGGGGAAACTTCTCTGCATAAATCAGTCCCTCCTTTTCTGAAAAGAAATAGTTATGTGTTTTGATTATCTTACAAAGAATATATGATAGACAATTACTCACATATGTACAAAATGAAGGTATTTTATATATTAAATTATTCATCTCATTCCAGTGTTTCTTGTTTCTTTCCCCTGTTATTTGGAGATATTTATGTGTCTGCTGTACTATGACTTAATTTTTTTTTCTAATCTTCTTTTTCATAATAGTTAGGTTAACTAAGTTCTTATGATCAATATTATCACTTCTAAATTTTTAAAACCTCATAGCTGATATCCCTGCCTAATTAAACACATCATGTATGTGTTACTCCCATCCTGTGGCTTTCTCTTACCTCTATTTTTAATTTAAACCCTGCCCTGCATTTCAAGGGCTTCCATGGATGAACTTCCTTAGCCTGCAGACACAGTGCTGTTTTGCATTCCAGAATGTGCATTCAAATGCATTCCCTTTCTTTCCTACCACTCACTGTTCCACACCATCCTCTATAATACCTTGTTAACAATTATGTTGTTCAGCATCTTTCTTTAAATTGTATACATTTATTTTTTAGAACACAAATCTGGTTAACATCTTTCTTTTGACTATCGCTGATGAAACCCAAAGATTAAATATAAGGTTAATTAATTAAATTAATTTTTTTAACCCAACACAGACAATTTGGGATACACTAAAGTTAGAAGGCTGAGCTGAACTTTGTGTTTAAACAGACTAAGAGTCTTTTATCCTTACAGGATACCTTGACTCTTACCCTGAAACTAATGTTAGAATTTTTTTGTGATCTCTAAAATACTCCAACCCTGGTAAGAATTAAATTTTGGGTTTTTATATTACTTAACATATCATATTCTTATTCCCTCTCTTTATCATCTTCCCCACAACTCCTTCAGACAATGATTTTTTTTTTTTTTAAAAAAAGGAAACAATCACACAGGATTAGGTGGAATCTGTTTGTTGATTATCATTTCATGTCTCCCTGGTGCTCAGTGTTCATAAGCATGTTTTATGTCTGTGAACCTATAAGCAGCTCTCATTTTTATCTTAGATAGTACCACAACCTACATCTTTGTCTTTTCAGTATTTTTGCTCCCTCAGGGACCATTGTTTCTTCTTATAATAGAACAGTTAAAAAGACAGAGCTCTGCAAGACAGATCTGAATTCTCATCCAGCTGTAAACCACACAATCTTTGTGTCCATTTCACTTCAAAAAGCATTTTTTAGGACAACCAAACTCAGATTAAACCTGATGGTTTTTATTAAAGGATAAAAATAATTCATTTATTTGATTAAGAGAATAAAGTAGATTTTTTAATTCAAACATGCGCCATCTTCAACCTTTAAGTTCAATAAAATGTTTGAGAGTATTTATACCCTTTTTAAAATATTTTTTGAAGTTGTAAATCTGACTATAGTGATTTATACTTAATTATTTAATATGGGTAATTAATCAAGTTGTTTAATTATCTAAATAACAGAATAATTTTCAATATTATGAAGTAATTCTTTAAGAAACAAAATTAAAATTTGAATAGCTGTATTGTTCACATTATTCATTTTACCTACAGATATTTAAGACATGTCAGATTTCCTATTCTGAAACAATCTCAGTTTTGTTGTGCCTAGGCAGAAATAGGTATTGTTTCCTGTAGTAATAATACCCAGTGGATTTATATTTTTAAAGACAAGAGCACAATATACAATAAAATATGAAATTTACATAGCATAATATTGTTATTTAGCTCATCTGTTAATATACATATATTTTTAATATTACGTATCAGCTGGGCATATTTTAAATTTGAATTTAATATTCTAAATGATTTTATAAGTGGTTCAGAATGATGACAGAAAAAACTGCTTTTCTAAGTACAAAATGGATACATTTTTTAACACAAGTGTGGAAAATGCTTCAATTCTGATCGTTGTTTTTTAAATAGTAAACTCTCATCATATTTAAAGTGAATGATCCTTTTACTCTTTATATAAGTGAAGATTTAACAATTTAATTTTATCCTTTCTTCTGATAAAAATATAAATAATATAGTTTTTCTAACACAAGATAACTTTATAGGGACAATCATTGTTGATAATCTAAATATATTCACTAAAGTTGTTCATTCTTTCTCTGGAATTTGTATCTTTCATCGCTTTGCATTAAAAAAGGTATTATTTTATTAATGATTTTAATTTTCTATTTTCATCTATATCATAGTATCTGGAAACAGCAATGTGTGTTTTCATGAAAATATGTACTGTTTTCAGTTTTCCTTTGTAGAGAGACCCCATTTATCAGGACCTATGGCCTATCTTGAACAAGTTTATCCTTTGAAATTTCTCTTTCAGGAAAAAAAATATCAAGATAATCCAGAGAACCATTCCACAGGACTTTTGCTTGAGAGCTTTTTACTTTAGCATCAATCACTTCATAACAGAAATGCTACCTTGCATAGTAAAAGCTATTTACTCTCAAGACAAATGGAAAATAGGATATGTATATACACAAATATAAAGTTTCATTATTGCTTTCTCCTCCAGATTGTTAAAATGTTTATGAAGTGTTGAATGAAGATGAAAAGAGTATTAATCTTAACATCTAATATTATTATTTCAATGTAAAACAACTTCCTTTGTTTTAGGTTACTTTACCATATGGTTGTTATTATAAAATAAAAATTTTCTTTCTAATTTATTAATGACTTGTTAAAGAATGTTTTCTATGTTACTTAATAAAAATTATTAAGTGATAGCTTAGTGGGAGAGTGTATGTTTTAGGCAATCTTCTGTAAAACCCTAATCCTCAAGATAATTTTGAGAGTTGTCTGTGTTTATATTGTGAAGTAAAGTGAACTTCTGGCAAGAATCCAGTTAATTTTTATCAATGTAGGTAGACTGACCAGATAACGTTCTTCAAATACTCTCCTCTGATTCCCACTGAATGCCTATTTTGTATTCCTATGCAACTCATGCTCAGAAAAATTGTTATAGGTACCCATTTCAACAAGTCAAAGAAAGAGATACATAGGGATTGAACCAACATGGATAGTAAGAAAACTATGTGTACATGAAGCTGCATTCTTTTGTAATATACTGCGTGAATTTAAAGGACCGAAGTAGCTCTTGACCGAATAATGTGATATACTTGCCTCCTATAGACATTGGAAAAGAGTTAATATAGATTTGCTCTGAGGCCCTGAACATACTGACAGAGATTCCATCTATGTGGTATCTGTCATTCCTCCCCTAAGATGTTAGTCATTAAGTTGAGATGATAGCTACTTTCCTTAAGTATTTCAGGATCTAAACAAGAATACCTAGAGAAAAAATAACACATCTGAGTATGAGTAATTTCTGAAAGGTGCATTATTTATTATTGATTAGTCTTTTTCTCTCTCTTCTACTTCTGTAGCAGTTATATGCTGCCCAGCTAGCTGCAATGCAGGTGTCTCCAGGAGGAAAGCTCCCAGGCATACCCCAAGGCAACCTTGGTGCTGCTGTATCTCCTACCAGCATCCATACAGACAAGAGCACAAACAGCCCGCCACCCAAAAGCAAGGTACCTTTTTGAAGCTTCCTATGTTGCCACTTAAAGAGTTTTGCTTTTCATTCAGTGGTATTTGCTGAAGATCTATTATCTATTATATGACAGCAAACTGTGTACATGGAGGTAAGAGTCTAACAGGAGTAATAAGTATACATGCAAATTTACATAAACGCACTGAGTAATTCATTTGTTCAACTAATCAGCAAACACATGCAGACAAGTATAATAAAAATGTGATAAATAAATTATACAATAATTTATCAGATAAGTATTCTATGCTCAAGGGACTTACAGTCTTATAAAGTAGATACATATAAAAATAGCCAACTAGCTGTATTCAATGATGAGAAATAATACATTTTATAAAGACATAGACAGATAAGGCACATTGAAAGTTATTAGGAAGAAGAGATTAACTTCACTGAGAAGTGAAGTGTTTGCCAGAGAAAGAGGAACTGAAATAGATCTTAAAGTATGAGTAGGATTAGGACATATGGAGTGTTTTTTTAAAAATATCAATAACTGTTATAATGTGGTATGGTATAGATGTAATTTTAGATATGTCACCCATCCACTGAGATTATCATGTAAAGAAGCAAAGATAATAATAGTATTAGAAGTAAGACTATTTAGAAGCAGTTTTGGTTTTGCAGTTAAGAAGCATGTGGAACACATGGAAGGAGACTGGGAAAGTTCATGTAGTGTATGTTTCAGCTTAAACAGAGAAAGAAGCAGAAAAAATTGATTCAAAATGCTTTTTATTTTAAACCTTACATATATGATATTGTATGAATAAATTAAGCTTTCTGTGAACAATATAAGAGTGACAGTTAAATAGTATTCCATGAAACTACTCAGGAAAAATAACTGCAAATTTTTGACCATGTTAGAAAATAGGAAATGAAACACTAACAACAGTTAATTTACCCCAAAATTAAATTTTCTGAACAATGTAGAAAATTGCTTCTGATCTCCTTTCCATGGATGGAAATGATGAAATACATCAAGAGTAACAGGGTAAGAGTAGTTACAACAGTGGAAGGGAACACAGAGGAGAGGAGTAGAAAATATCAAAAGAGAAATATATAACAGCTTATTTTTAAAAAATTCTTTCTCCAAAAACTTGGCAACTCCTCTAGGATGTATTTCCCAGTTACATACTATTCCAGAGGGAATTGGGAATGAAAAAGGGATCGATGGACTGGGAAAGGTCACTCCAGCATCTACCTTCCCATAAATTCCAAGTCCTTTTCTATATAATTAAGAGAAAATCACATTAAGAGTGTAACTTAACCTGGATAGAGACCTTAGCCCATGATTCCCAGTAATATGTGTAAATACATAGCAAAAAATATTGTACACCCTGCAGTGACATTAGGGAATACACATAAGCCACGTTTAAGGTCTGTTTCGGCTGTTTAATGGACCTTGCATGTTCTGTGCTTAATGCGTGTCTAAGGTCTGGTCTGCTTTTCTTTATAATCACAGCAGCATGTAAATTTTTAAAACTCAGTAATAATTATTTATTGAACAAAATTTAATTTTAAAGCAGAGATATTTTGGTGTCTCCATGGACCAGCAGTTTTAATGTATTCCATGTATAGGCTAACTTTGAGTAAATTAAATAGCTGTTACACCATAGTCCTTGTCATATGCAGATAGCTCTGTGAACTATTGTGTTCTGTTTTTATTCCCTTAATTTACTTGTGTGATTTCACATCATGTTTCACTATTATGCATTGTATGAGGATGCTTCATTTTAGGATTTTAGGATCCATAGTTCAATTTTAAATAGCTGATGGGTTAAACGTTTTGTCCTTAATATCTACTCACTAAATCACTTTTACAAATAATCACAAAGCTTTTGATGCCAGTCTCATCTGTTTATGCTTTTATTCATTTATCTATTCATTCATTCATTCATTCAACCAGCCATGCAAATGCTTATTGAGCAATTTCTACAATGATACTTTTGTAGGTAATCCTGGCAAGTACAAAAGTGATCTGAGTTTTGCTTTGCCACTATTAGGAGTCTTCTTTATGAATTATATGGTTCTATATGCTCACAGAGCACTATAAACTCTGTGTAAAGGAGGCCAATTATTTTAGTAATGTTAAAATTCTGCCACATCTTATGATGTTATATACCTCTATTTATTTAATATTAGTAAAAACTAGTTAATAAAGTTCATTTAATATTAGTGAAAGAGTAGATTATATTTCTATTGTTATATATAATTTAAAATATATTTTGTCTTTTATCTTTGAAGTTCAGTTATTTTTTGAAATTAGCCTTCATGAGTTTTCTGTCATATAAAATTTAAGAAAAAAAACAGGTATTTTATTTCCTTCCATCTGCAATTGTAAAATACGTAAAGTTTAACAAAGTCTCTCTTTTTAAATGACAGTGACAATATAATAAAAATATGTCCTCCCCTTGCTCATTGTTCCTCCACCATAGTCTACAACCAATTTTATTGTCAGAAAAGATTTCATTATGTGCTTATGTTAGTTTAACTCTGCAGTAAAATGTAGTGAATTAAAAAATAGCCACAGAAACAAGTATCATGGTCACTTTAATGAAGAACATAGCAAAACAAAACAAAACAAAAATACAACTAGCAGTAAATAAATAACACCCATTACAATATAGGAATTTACTTTCTTGGTGCATAGAATTGACATTTACACATAGCATAGTAAACATTTTGACTTCACAGAGCTATTTCATTCATGTGTAATAGCTATCATTTATTATCATATTTATGTTTATAAACAATCAATTTTTAGTGGCTCAGGGTATTTGCTGTGTGTTTTATTGGCAAATTTCATGTTTATCTTACTATAAAATAGAATTATTTTATTTAAGGACTTTGTGTTTTCTATATACCTACCTGGCATAAACCAAATTGATGGTTTAGAATAAAAGATTTGCTGTTTAAGGCAATGGAATCATAAGTCGTAGCCAGGCAATGATGTAAGGATAATGATCTTATTGACGGCTGTCAAAATTCATACTGTGTTCTGAGTTTTACTGGCTGCCCATCTTCCTGGGTGTGCCTTTGCCTTTGAGTCACAACTCCAGAGAAGGACACAAACAAAACTTATTTGCAATTTGCAAAAAATGGAAGGGGGGAATCAAAAGGAGGGGGCTCCAAAAGACTGTAAAATTGTACAGCATGAGTCCTCTGATGCATGCTGTTTTCAATCTGCTGTGTGCCAGTTGGAGGCTCAGGGAGTGTGTGCGCGCGAGAGAAAGGATAATGCTGAGAAATGATAGAGTGGCTGTGACCTCCAAGCTCAGCCTGGAAATCCAAGACATTGATTTCACTTAGCATTCCTGCTGAGAAATCTGGCGGAGTTCAGTTGTAATAAAAGAACAAGATTCTGTTCTAATGGTAATGGCGTATGACAGACATATCACTTTGTCTGTCCTCAGCACCAGAGAGTGCAGAATTGGAGAAAGGTCACCTGACCTGCCTGTGGTGTTGTACAAGTGCTGTACTGAGCTTTGAACTGCCGACTAGGAACATAATTATTTATAATATTAAATGGTAAAGAAACCTTTAAGAGGACTCACAGTGAACTTCTAAATACTACACACAGGAATTGTATTCTGTAAGTGTGGAAAACAGGAAAAGAAATCTGGTCTATTCAAAAATTTGCATTTGAGAACAGGGCAGCCTTGCTTACTGACTTATATGTCCTTAAACTTACTGTCTGTGAACTATTTGCATTAATGCCTGATATATTATCATTGGTTAATTTCTTAATGCCTTGATTTCATTAGCCATGTGCCACATGTACATTTTTATCATCTAATTTGCTTTGATAGTATGATAGAGAATTAAGACCATCAGCATGTTTTTAAAATTTCTCAGCAGTTATAATTTTTCTAAATACATGGACACTTGTCTTCTTATCAGTCATTTAAATGTTCTCCTCTGGATCCCACTCCACAATTACATTTTTTTATTGAACAACTAAAGTAAATATATTTAGCTGTTGATGGAGATTCTCCTAGCTTGTGTGTCTTCACAGCCAAGTTGATGGCTAAGTATTGGTAAATAATAGTGAATGAAAGTATAACATCATGAACTTTTGTGCACAAGAAATGCTATGTAGAAAAGTTTACAAACAATCCTGCCCTGAAAATAAGGAAAATTAATTTAATGTATAATTGAGTAATATTTGGAGCTTGAATCCCATATATAATAATGTTGTTTTGAGTTGCTCAAATGCCCTAACAAGCATTTAAATTTGTTGTCAGTTTAAATTCTGGATGGACCAATATATTTTTGTATATAGCAACTGTCATATTTGTACCACATATTGTCTATTTAAAGATATTTTGCAAATTTTTTGCCATGTTGTAAGATCCTAGAAAGCCTTTGATTTGTGATAGTAAGTGATCTTTTCATACATTTGTTTTCTAATAAATTATTCTAAAAAAATAGAGCCAATATCATGTTTAAAGTAAATCAGAAGAAATGTATGCTATTTCATACAAGACTCCCATAATTGTTAGTTTTGAATAGCTTTATAATTTTTATGTTATCAAATCTTCCTATGTCCATAGCTGTGCTAAACATCTGAACTTCAATTTTTAAGTGATTTACTATTGTAAGAGTATAACCACCCCTTGGGAAAATTTGAAGGGCAACTTGTAAATCTACTGAATACCTCTTGGTATTCGATGGAAACCTATATATTGCCTGCAGCAACCAAGAACAGCTAGTGCGAAAAGCTGATGACTTGAGAGAATTCCTGGGTGCTTTTCTTTTAACCTTGCTGTGACCCTAGTCATACCCCTAGTCACAGTTGTGTCTCTATCAATGGCACGAACACACAGATTGTCCAAATCAATTTTTTTGTTCTTTTCAAATACTTCTGGCAGTGATGTTCCCATTTGCTCAGCAGTAGCACCTGGGAGTTATGACAAGGAAAAGAAATGTTTCTCTGACAAGCCAGAAATGGCCCCAACCAGCTGACCAGACACAATCAGATTGTTTCTGCTGCAATATCCTTATAAATATTGCCTCAGATTCAAGAGGAAGAGCTGGAACTTTTTGTTATCTGATCCACTTTCACAGGCACAGTAATGAAGATCTTTTCCGACTTGGTGGCCAGTGTTTGTCTTAGTAATATCAGTTGTGCCAATGACTCCTATCAGGCACCTATTTTATGCTGTAATGGACCAATCAGATAGTTTCATGCTATCATGATATGGATATCAAACATATCCATATACTCTGATCTTCAGGGTAGATTTCTGTAGTTTAATACTGTGAGTTACAAACTGGTATACATACAAGATTATTTAATGATATGCTGGGAGTGTGGGAAATCAGAGGATAATCAAAATTCAAATCTGTTCTAACAGATTTGGGAAATGAAGACATTTTTAGTAACTTGAGACAATGTTTTATAATGCCAAGTGAGACGAAAGGCAAAATACAAAAGCGCTTATACGATATAACAACAACCAATTCTACCACCACCAACGCAAAGTATAAAGGCAAATTATATTTAGTATTATAACAAAAGCACTCTTTAAAGACAAGAAAGACATCAAGGAAATTTCCTAAGTTTGAAAAGGACTAGCAAGTGCTAAGGGCACCACAGGAATATTTCCATGGTGAAAAGTTCAAAATGCAATGCTCAATATAACTTTAACCTCATTTTATATTTTTCATATTTCATCTGCCCATAAAAAATGTTGAGTAGTAGTAGTTTCTAGAAGTATTATTTCCAATGTGTAAAAGTCCTGAGACTACCACTGTTTGACTTATTCTTAGAGTTTTTCAGGTCAAAATCTCAAATAATCATTACTCATTGTGCAGGCTAGGATTGGTCTCTGAACACAGTGCCCCAAAGTAATCCTTAGTGCTGAAATAGTATATTAACAAAAGAGTAGCTATCATTAACCTCTGTATGTCAGTATCAAATAAAATCACTGATCCATTCTAAAACTGTTGGGCCTGATTATTTTTGCAGATCCCATTTCTCCTACAACTTCAGAACAGAATGAGATTAGCTTCAGCAGATTATGGCTGCATTGGAATTGGCCATTTCCTCTTCTTATGTTTTAAACACTGTCTGGCAAATCAATTAAATGCTAGAATGTCCCTATTACTTTGCTGTGCATAGCTGCTTTGTGCTTTATTGAATAGCTGTTGAACATCCCTTTCTCTGTATATCCATATCTGTGAAATAACTACTTTGTGAGCTTTGAAATGTGCTATGGATGTGCCATACTTAAGAGGTACATTCATTTGAGAAGAAAACACCCCATGGAGTTAAAACTGTAAATATGGCCATTATCAGCATCATCATCACTTCCTGGGTGGGACATATTTACAGTGGATGTAACATAGTTGCCCTCTCATTTTAAATAAAATAGTTTTCTTTTTGTAGTCCCATGTTTCTAAAGTGAAATATATTAATGAAGCGTTATCAACAGAACCCCCATGATGAGATTCCCCCTTCCCTTTTCATCTATATGCAGCTGATGGCAATCTCAGACAGGAAGGTACTTAACACAGGCTTTTCTGAGATCAGTGTTATCATATGTCCGAAAGGTCATTTGCCAATATGTTCTTATGATGTGGAAGAGGGTTGTTGGTCTCATTTGTATCATAAAAAAATGATAAAACAAAGAAACAGAATCATATAATCCAAGCACTAAATGAAAAGGCAAAATATACAGAGGGATTCAGGTAATGTCCTCTGAATCCCACTGGCCTAGTTTCTGGTATACTGATTTTATTTTGACAGGAAGCTGTCTCAAACACAGCATGATGAGCCATGTTAAAGCTTTTTAATAAACTGTGGGGAAAGAAGGGGATGTTGAACATATGCCTGCATAGGAAGACCCACAGAATCATATTTTGTAAGTGAAAGTTGCCCTTTAAAAATAGAGTTAACCCCAAGGAGATCCCCTGTCTAAAAAGCTGTATGTTTAAAACATTTTAATCTAAAATCCAGGCAGTCAAAACTCAAATCATTTAGGGAAGTAAGAAACAGAACCGTATAAAAGGATGCCACAGATAGGAGTGTGTCCTATAATCTCAGTGAACTGGACAGCGAAAAATGCTGAGTCATGAACATATCAGAGACAGAGAACACAGGAAGTGCACTCACCTATGGTTAGCTAGTTTTGGGGGAATTACAATTTCCGCTTCCTAAATCATACTTCAAAAGAGTTGAAATCCTCCACTCTTTATCCTAAATTGTTGACCAATTATTTGAGCTGTTGCTAACTGACCCTTTTCATCATCTTAGGCCTCACCAATTCAATGGAGAGTCAACATGAGACAAAGAGGACAGCTCAAAACTCAGAGTTGATTTTCCTTGTCAATGAAATATATGTTGCTTACAGTAAATTAAAAAAAAAATTAGGTGGGCTTTTTCACAGAGCTACTCTAACGTGTAAATTTCCTTTAAAATTGTTTCGTGTGATGGGAAAGAATGTATATGTATGCTTGCTTGTTAGATTTTCTTTGAAATTTCCTCTAGAGAGAAGAAAGATCTGTATTAATGTTTTTAAATGTTACCAAACAGAGCAGAAAGAAATCAATACAGAAATTCAACAGAGGTAGATGTGAGAGTTAAAAAACAGATATCAATTTAAACAAGACAGGTCCAAACTCAGTCTTCAAAAGTTTATGATTATTTAAAAATGTGTAAGATATTTTATTTATAGAATCATGGAAGATTAAATCAGAAGAAAGCCCAGAAGTGATTCAGTACAACGAACATTAACTCAGTCACAGGTGACTTTGCCTCTGCCTAGATTCCTACAATGACAGGGATCCCACCACTTTCTGAGAGGGCATTATTTTATTCAGAATAACAATGTCACAATGTTTTTATTTAAGTAAAGCTGTAACCAACTTTCCAGAATTTTATCTTGTTCCATTGAACAAGAATTAACAATTCTATTTGTTAGTTCTTGTTTAGTTCCCAGTGACAGAAGACTTACCCCAAACTGGGTTAAGCAAAAAGAAAGTGTATTTACTTATATTAAGATGAAAAAAAAAAATGTTTCAGATAAAATCACATGGAGTTGGTGTGTAATTATTACCTCTGTTCCTTACTCTGTTCTTCTCAAAGGACTGCCTCTCTTCAGTGTTCTGTAGCACCCTGTGCTTACACCTGCCATTCATTGATTCAACATGGATTAATTTATGCCCACCATGTACCAAGTTTAGCTAAAGGCAGTAGAACTACTGCTGTGAACAAAGTTGTTCAGTCTCTTAAGACTTTTCAGTTTAATGGGAAGAGACAAACTCTAAGCAATTAAACAAATCAATAGCTTTATATTTGGTAAGTGAAAAAAAATAAAACTTGGTAAAAGGTACAGAGTGCCAAGGACAAAGTACTAGGCCTTCTTGAGAAATAGTATTCAGGGAAGCCCTTTCTCTGGTTCAGTCCAGAAAAGGAAGACCTGCAGAGGTCTAAGAAAAGAATGTTCCCAAACTGGTGGATCAGCAACTGCAAAGTCCCTGATCTGGGAATGAGGCTTTGAATTCAAAGTTCAGAGGAAAAGCTAGATAACTGAAATGTAGTGGACATGAGGGGGAGGGAGTGTGATAAGGAATGAGGTTAGGAAATGAGAAGGACCAAATTGTACAAGATTTTCTCATGTAAAGGATTTGTTTAGAATACAATTCTTCCTTTGGAACATTCTGGAATATGTGCCCTAATGACATCCTTGAAGTTGCTGTTGGACAGAGAAGGCTGTCTAATTTGAAAATACCTATTAATTGACCACATCAGTGTTAGAGTCCTAGGACCTGAAGGTGGAAGTGGACAGCATAGAGTGATCATACAGCATAGAGTACTTAATGAGGGATATGATAGGGTACACAGACTGAAAGAGACAGTCACACACAGCTTAAGAAGGGCAGCAAGTAAAGACCATCAGGATGGATTTATCCTGGCATATTACCTGGCTGTTTTTATTTTTCAGATCCCCCTACTTATCAAGGATTTTTTTATTAATAATTTTTTTTAAGTACAATTGGTAGTACTTGTAACCATCCATATGAAACAAATTGTAAGGCCTGTTTCTTGGAGTTATTTTTCAGCATTAGTGACCCATGAGTATTGATGTTAAAACGTTCACCTTAAAAATTATAGTTGTTATATTCTAGTGCTTATTAAGAATTTGGGGACTCCTTTATTCCTTAATGTGTTTTGAGCAGGCTAACAAGCTGTACCAAAACAAACAAAACAAACAAGCAAACAAATAACCCTATGTTCTGATTAACTTGCTCTTTGATTTTGATACCTTTTAAATTTTCAATTTTTACACATAACTTATAATAACCCAGTATGCTTTCAAAAGATCTTCCAATTTCAACAGACTTCCAGCTACCTTTAAAAACAAATATCACTGGAAAATGCACTCCAATCTTAAAATAACTGAAGCAGGGTAGTTTTTCAATTATGAATAGCATTGTTTTTGTCCCTGGGATATTTTTGCAAACTCTCCTGAGTTGGATATTTACAGGGAACAGTTTTATTTCATTATCTTCTTCTGCCCATCTTTTTCTGTTTCTTCTATCATTCCTCCTTTTCCCTCTCCCTTCCTTCCTTCTTTCTTCTTTCCAGTTATAAGCTTTTTAAAAGTCACAACTCCTTTTATATAAGCATTCAATGTCACTCATTTAAACACAAGTACATACACACAAAAAAACTTCTGTAATGTTTCTGTAAAATATCAATAGATAAAAGAGATTATTTTCTTGTTTAATCTTTTTTCATTATATGACTTATTTAAGCATATACTTTCACGATGCACTTAATATTCAATTTATATTACTGATATTGATTTATACACAAAGATCTCTGAATATGCCTATTGTATTATTTTCCATAAAGTGAGACTATTTTTTTAGCTATACCTTTTTCACATTTACTGATGCACATAGCAATGTGGACATGACATTGCCGGCACAAAGTTCATTTAAGGAACCATAAAAACTATTTTAATACAGAGACTGTCCAAAAAGTTCTAAGATAATGAAGTTCTCCATTATCAATAATATAGTTTCCAATTATGCTAATAATCAACTGAAGAACACAGACATTCTTAATTATGATTTTTAAAACAAAGACCAGAAATTGTATGACTTGATTAGTATTAAATGTGTGTGAGGGGGAAATGTCTTCAGCAGACACTCAGTTAATGTTGCAATTTGCATGGACTGTGAATTTAGGGTCTGCTTAATATGATCAGAGGAATTTGCAAGCACATATCCTTTATCTCATATATCATATGATTTGAGAATATAGAAACACGATACATTTACAATATAGAATGAGTCCTTTATTTTTTGGAAATAGGGAATAATATTAAAACCTTTCTTTTAAATTTAGAATACTTTTAAAATTTTCTATATTAAAATAAGAATGTTGCTCATTAAGGAATACGTCTAAATAAAATATCAAAAGGAAGGTAGAAATTTCCCCAAACCTGAATCGTGTACCTAAGGTTGCCATGGGAACAATGTGCCCCTTTCCCAGTCCTGAACCTTCTTATAGATAATATAATTGGATGCTTCTTAGGATTGCATGCTCCCCCCTTGCGAGTTGTAGGAGTTAAAATTGTATTATTGCACAGCTTTTGGCAGTTGTTACTTCTAACAACAGACCAGCTCATTCATTGGGTGACTCTTTGAGAACCCAAGTTTAAGAAATACTGTTTATTATTTTGATTTTGCAAAGAACTAAAGGTGACGTCTCTAAAGGAAATAAAGACCAAAATTTTATTTTCAGGTTTCATATTGCCAAATTAATATGTAGGAAAATATGTATACTCAAAAACATTGAAAAACTTATTTCTCCCCCAATTATTTGTGAATACCAGAAAAGACTAATTATGTTATATATGTTTTTTTTTTCCAAAACCACAAATTGTGTGTTATTAAAGCTCTGTTGCAGTGTTTTGCAAAACCATTACCAGCATTGGGTCTGTAGGAGACTTTCTTTTAAACTGGACCTTTCAAGAGCCAAGGAATCTTGTTTCTTCTAGTTTATTATATAATTTGAGCTGTTATGTTTGTTGTGCAATTTTGATGACTTTTGGCAGTGTAGATATTTCATAAATGGGAGAAAAAGAAATTGAGACCAAAAATAGAAAGGATGAAATGCTGAAAAAATTCTTGTCTTGTGGTATTTCCAGTAGCACTTAAAATAACATCAGAAAAAATACTGTTGTGAAGTATGTTTAAAAAAGCATTATGACAGCAACAGGAATGTCCTTAAATAGGTACAGATTTGTGTTCTATACTTCTCTATGCAATTCTTTTGAGGATCAAAGTTACATTTTAAGTCAGTGGGAGCTCAATATTCAGGCCAACCCTACATGAGTATAGGGCAAGACAAGAATTTTGGGTCAAATGATGGAATTTTTAGTGCCAATTTTCATGCAAATAGTGCTGTCATTTATCTAAAATATAATGATGGTTCTGATCCAATTTTAAGAAAAGGTCTGGGTAATTTTGGTTTGGTTTGGTTTTTCTTGTCTTTTTGCATTAGCATTCATGGAGTTACACTGAGCTAGAATTCTGACCTATTACATCTGGAATTATAGTTGTGGACTTGGAAAAAATAAGCAAAGGACAGATCAGTTCTGTAAGATGGATCATATTTAAAAAATTCCTTTGTCAAATGAATTTTAAGTAGCTGACCCTTAATATGCTTTCAATAAATTGTGTATGAGATTAAATATCTGTGTCATAACAACTCAATAATATGAAGTGAACCCTTAGTTAACACTACTTTTGATTTAGTTTTTATCATATACGTGTTTGCAAAATTACATGTATTAATAGAAGATGACTTAAGATAATATGTCTATATAGGAATTTTATTTTAAAAAAATCAGTAACATATTTTTCATCTATTGTAAAATAAACTTTTGGGATATTTGTGTAGCCATATTTCTTTCTAGAATTTTGGGCATGTAAAATGAAGCATTTTGAATTTAATTAGACAAAATGAAATATTAAAGCATGTTTTTAAAATATCTTTTCAAAATGTTCTTAAGACCATTTAAGGTATAAGACCCTCTTAAAACACACAGTTAATAATATATAACTTGTTCTGAATGAGATATCTTCTGCTTAAAAAAATGATATGTTTCTTCACTGATTTATATAATTTTTAAAAAGTCATGTAAGGAACCTCATCCATGGATGAAGTTTCTAGAGACACAGAAGATGTCAAAACATTTATTAAAATTTTTTTAGTAAACCTTTTTAAGCATCTGTGAATATGTGCTGGGCACTATGGTGAAATAAAAAAAGGGTTATAACACTGTACAACGCAAGGGGGGAGGCAGATAACACACAAAATGCTGGGGGCAAAGTGCCACTCAATAATAATATGGAAAAAAGCCAGTTATTACCTACCCTGAGAAGAAATAGGAAGATAGGAGGATAAAGACATGGCTTTCCAAAGACATGAGATTTTGAATACTCTTGAAGGACAGCCTGGGATGAGTCACAAAGGTATAAAGGATTGGGGTACATGGATTTCGACTTAATTTTGAAGAAAGAAGTATGGCAGAATGTGACGCATTTCTAGAACTTTGTGAGTGAACTCAAGTGGAATGAAAATGCAAAGATGAAATGTCTTAAAGTTGGGGTCTAATTTCTTACCATGACCTTCTGTGATCTAGTTCCACCTATCTCACTAACCTAGTTTTATACTTCTGCCTTTCTCCCATGTCCCAGAAATTTATTTTCCAAATAGATCACTTCTTTTTGCTCCTGTTAGTGCCACTCTACTTCTCTAGAGTGCTGTTGCCCTCTTAATTCCATTCCCCTCCTTGTCTGGCACGTGCTGAATATTATCTCTCTCAACAATCACGTCTATAAAGAACTGGTTGTTCCATGACATGTGACCCCACTGCACAAGCACATGCTCTAAAAGCACATGAGTAAATACCTTATAACGCTTTGGTTCACTTGTCTTCCTTTTAGTGATTGGATATCCCTTGAGGGCAGGGAAGGATCATATCTTATTCATCCTGGGCACCAGGCACAGTACTTGGCCTGTAATCATTGCTGTGTTTCTTTTAGAAAAATGAGCAATCAAAGGTCAGTGGCTCACATCATTGGAGGATAATCTCTATTCAGCATGAGCAAAATATGCTTATACCTAGGATAAGTTGTACTATGTAGAGAGGCCTTTATCCATCAAAAGATTATAGAACCTAAAAATTGTTTACCCTGTTAGGGTTTGTCAGATACAATGTATTTAGGAAATATTCTGATCGTTGGGGAAATATTATTTGTAGTGAAGCAAGCATTACTTACCAGACTTTATTGATCTGAATGAAGTACTCACTGTTTGACTCTCTGATTGTGAATTGGCTTTTTCAGGTATCTTGAAATTAGGAAAAGTATGCCTTAAAATACTCAGCAACAGTTTTAATTAATTAATTGGCATTTTATCTTATACATTAGCCTTATGAGTTTGTTTACTGTGAATCCATATTTGAGTAACTGGCTTCTCTTACATTTGCTACAGAATTAAGTGAATGTTGAAATGAAAGACAAAGGCTTATACCAGTATTTTCTAATTTTGTTATTGTTTAATTGATAGTCCAAATAAACTTTTAGAAAAGAGAATTTTGGGTTTCCCCTCCCTTTGATAATCTTTGTAAGATTGCCCTTCTCTGCTTCTCTTTTATGCCAAACATTCTAGCCCAAAATTGGTAGAGAGATACCTCCTCCATATACAGACTTATTTGTTTATATTATATATGTGCATAATATATATATATATATATATATATTCCATCCAAAGCTAGAAAAGTCAAAATTACAGATTCATTCTATTTTTCCAAAACAGCATTCAAGATAAGATAAAAATCTAAAGCAAATACACTCATTTTTTTCCTTAGTTCATTCTAAATAGTGTGATCAAAACTCTTCTGTTTCAATGTCATTGTGGTTGTTTTATTAAAATCTTTTATACTACCCAAACTGTGAATTATAATTATTCTGGTAATGTTATGGGCTGGGAAAAATTAAACATGAGGCATTACAGCTGAGTTTCACTACACATTAATTATTTTAATTGACTATTTCTTAAATGAATATCTGATAAATCAATCTTACAATTCCTCATGCTTCATGACATGCTTAACTCAATACAGACACTTAGGAATCATTATGCTGTGAGAGCTTTAATACAAATTCAAGATCATTATAATTAAAATCAAACTCTTACCTGATCCTCAGTTTTAAGCCTTTTCATTTTTATTTGAATTTTCTTTGGCCTGTATCTTGGATTTAATATCATAACATTGATAGGCAGAAGAAATAATCTGCTAAACATCCTCAATATATTGAGAAAAAAACTATTTTGTCTCCAGGATATGGCTTTAATTGACATTCTGTATAAATAGTGATCACCTCTTAGAATTCTTTAAAGACATCCTTCCCTCCTGGTCACTGCCATGAAGACAAAGAATGCCTTAATGACTCTGTTGAGGTTATCATTAAATAAAGGAGATTTTCAGGCTTCAGCTATAAATCACCATGAAATGGCCCGTGGGTTACCTTTGACATACTCATTTGAAGTAAACTGGGATGGATTCATAACCTTTGGTCAAGCCAGTAGGTGGGCTAAAGGTCTCCTCCATCCTGTCCTTCATTTCTTATAGGATTGGTTCCTCTCTAAATGCCTAGAAAGGATTTAGTTGTATGTAAATTGTCATGTGTTTTACATTGAAATGAAACAGGTCCATTGAAATAATAGTGTTAAGGATATTTATGGTGATTACTTGAATTTCAAGGAAATATTTATTTTTTATACAAACCTTAGTTATATGAATACATTTGGAATTTAATTAAAACTACTTTGTAAAATATTTCATAATCTGTTATCATAAAATGTTACCATGATCCAGACCAGTATTAACCAAATTGAATGTGTGGTCCCTATCATATAGGGTATAAAAATTCTTTAGCATTATGAATAAATTACATGATTTCGGTTGTTATTCTGATTTTTGAAGAACTTACAGCCTAAAAATCCTATTCTCCTTTTGGCAACTTGGCTTACTAAAGATATGACTATTGACAAATCTTTAAATGTCTCTAACCTTAGTTTCTTTATCTGGGAAATGGAGTGATTATAGCACATACTCTTGCTATGAGAGTAAGATAAGACCTAATATGCAAAGGTGTTTTGTAACTTGTAGATTAAGTTTTAAATGTTAGGGAATAAAGTAAAAAGTATTAGGAAATCGCTGCAAGTGAACAGCTATATAACTAAACAATATTAAAAAATTTATAGCTGTTTCTAGAACTCATTAAACATAGTTATGTTTTTATAATATTTGTTACTCCCACAAATATTCATGTAACAAACTGCATTGGGTTATACACATTTATTTCTTCTTTGGAAACCAACTCTCCTCATGACAAAATTGTATTACAAAATTTTTTGTAATTTGGAAAAGGCAAAAGTTTGTTGGTAAAAATAGCATAATTCCTGCATTCAATGAGACATACCATGATTTTATATTTTATTTGCTTTCTAATAGGTTAATAAGACGACAAGGGAAAAATCAATCATAATTGGAAAATAATTGCTTTTGATTAATATGTTTGGGAATGGAAATTAATATATTTTTTTGAATCCAGGGCATTGGGCTTGCAAGACAAGCACTCTACCAACTGAGCTATACCCCCCTGGAAATTAATCTTTTAAGTTATTTTTTTTTTTTGGTATTGGGGATTGTATTTAGGGCCTCACACATATTAAATACATGTTTTATTAGTGATCTGCATTTCTAGTCCCTTTTGAATAAAAATAATTTCTAAAAAAACCATCTAATTGTAAATCCCAAAGAGCAATTTTTTAAAATTTATTTATTTGTTCTAGCTTGTTATACATGACAGCAGAGTCACACATTTGTGTCTTTATACATGTACCTAGAGTAATGATGTCCACCTCATTCCACCATTTTTTCTACCTCCATCCCTCCTCCCTTCCCTTCCTTCCCCTTTCCCCTATCTAAAGTTCCTCCATTCCTCCCATACTCCCCTCAACCCCCATTATAGATGAACATCTACTTATCAGAGAAAACATTCAGCCCTTTGGTTTTTGGGGATTAACTTACTTTACTTAGCATGATATTTTCCAACTCCATCCATTTACCTGTAAATGCCATGATTTTATTCTCTTTTAATGCTGAGTAATATTCCATTGTATATATACCAACTGAAAGGCATCGAGGTTGGTTTCACAATGTACCTATTGTAAATTGTGCTATAAACACTGATGTGGCTGCATCACTGTAGTATGCTGTTTTTAAGTCCCCAAAGAGCAAATGTTGTAGCACTCAATGTTCCAACAACTCATGCCTTACTATATAATTATATTTTCAGAGTCTTCCAAAAGAGTGGGCTAAGGAGCCACAGAATAAGGAAATTATATTTTTATCAAACATTCTAAAATCCAAAATCCAAATCCAGGTCATGGACTAGTAAATCAAGCACAGTAGTGATGAAGAATTCATTCTAAATAACTCAAAAATAATGAAAGACAAAAAGTTTTGTTTTCAAAAGCACTTCTTTCAAAAAATTCTTTTAGATTACTTACAGTGTTTCTTTATTGAAATTTCATAGCAATTTATATTGCCTTAAAATGTCCTGTCATTTATCATGTTTATATTGCTTCACCTGCTGGAATATACATTTCATCTCTCCTGCAATCTATGATTCCACTGAGAGTAATGCTAAAAGATGCTCATGTAACATTAAAGAATTAATTTACCACACAAAAAAAGTTTTTCCAGGGCAGATGGTACAACCCTTCCAATTCTGTGTTTGGAAAGAAGAGTCATTAATACAGCTTTTAAACTGAAGAATGACAAATAAGTGTGTGTTAAATCAGGGGACGTAGGAGAAGGGAGTTTCGCATTTATTTGTACTTTTTTTTGGACTTTTTTCCTTAATTGTTCACTGAGTGACTCTTTTTCTCTTTCTGCAATAACTGGGGTGAAAGGGGTTTGCATGTATGACCTAGCAAAGTTTCTAGTTAAATTAATAGAAAGCCTGTCAGTAAGGAGCTGCTGACAATGGTTTCTTTGGGTGACATCTCTGACTAGAAAACAATGAGTTCCAGAGACGTCGAACCTTCAGCTCTAAAGGGAAAGCAAGGAGAAAAGGGAGCAAGGTTTGAAGACTGGGAAGAACTATGAAATTTAAGCAGTGAAAGAATTCATTTGAAGAAACTGAAATGTTACAGGGGTACATTTTATTAGTGCGTATACTCCTATTCCATTATTCACAAATCAAAATGGCATTTGCTTAGTATGCATTACATGCATTAAGTATAGATATAAACAATTCTTAAACATTTTAATGAAAAAAAATAGAAAAACTTAGACTTTATAGGAATTGATTCATTAACCTCAATTATTTATCTAATTAATGTTTAGTAGTAAATATTTGGTTATTTTTTAAATTCAAGGCATATGTGAAAGATAAGTTAATATGCTGACACATACCCTCAAGAAAGTTGTACCATAAAGGGTAAGAGTCCTCAGATCATTAATGAAGATTCCTTTAAACAAATAGTTTTCTTAAACTATTCAAAATCTAATAATTTTGTTATCGACAATTGCAGAATACAACTTTTATGGAAACAACAAACAAAAGAAAAGGGATACAGAGATATGATTGTTACAGTCAATAGCAAAGAGTGCTACCTTAGACTTCCCTAACTTCTTGCTTTGTGTCTCATTCACCTTCAGATCTTTTATGCACACCTACATGTCCATCCTTCTCTAAGGGTCTATCCTTAGACAACTTGGCACTCATTCATGTCTCCCAAATATATACCAAAACATTAATGGCTATCATTAACTGTCAGAGATCTAGAAAAATGTAAGCCCTAAGAGAACCATAAATATTTTTTAAAGAGGAGTATTTGAGCCCTCTGAGACTCTCTCAAACATTTAATTGTATTTTGTTTCATGATCATGAATGTTCCATTAACATTTCCATTGGTATTTTTTTCCTCACTGATAGGCTATGCAGAATTTCATGTGGTATTTTTACCATTTTTTTCAGTTCTAGATGGACACAATATCTTTATTTGTTTGTTTGTTTGTTTGTTTATTGTGTAGTGCTGAGGATCGAACCCAGTGCCTCAGGCATGTTAGGTAAGCGCTCTGGCCACTGAGCCACAACCTTAGCCCACATCTTTTTTGATATAAATCCAGCATGCCATTAATTTGTTTTGATGATGTTTGCATTGTTCTTCTGTCTCCCTGATGTTAACTCCTTTGTAGTTTCAGTAGAGATGCTGGTGCACTCATTTCATACATTCAGGTACAGGTACCATCCCCAACACAGAGATGGCAGTAGAGTTTGCTCAGTGTAGCTTTTCTTTCTTAAGGGTTTACTTTGCAAAGCTGTATTGCTCTATGATCTCCTTTTGTTTGTGTGAATCCATTCCATCATTGATAATTTTCTAGTCCTGTCTCCTTTTTTTGCACATATTTTCAAAAGTAACTAGCAGTAAAGCAATAGTGACAAATTATTTGTAATTATAAGTTTGAGGACTGATTGGGTGGTCTGAATAAAATCACATTACATTTTCTTATGCATAGAGTGACCAAATCTAACTTCTTTAAAGTGTTCTTTAAAAGCTTTTGGAGATTTATATCTAGAGGTTATGAGAAGAATTAGTGTGGTAAGAACATCAGTTCTTACTGCTCTAGGCTTCTTGGTTGAAGAACTGTTAATCATTTAAAAAGTTAATAGTAAACATCCAGATGTAACGTATACCATTAGGACAAAACTACCATCATTATCAGATTTTAAAGTTCTCTCAGGACCAGAGAATGAAGTAGAGTCTGAAACACCAGACTTTTTTTACTGGCTCATGTCATAACTGTTCTCATTCAGTCTTATTTTTGACTCATATTCCTCTCATTCTGCATCTTTTCAAAGATAGAAAAATTTACTCTGCAGAATTTCTGAGTGGCTTTTCATCTGATACTGTGGCTAAAGAACTACTCATATGACATCCTTCTAAGTAAATATATGAAAACTATTTATGTAGTATATTTTTGGAACATTTTAGAAATAAAGAGTATGGATTAGACAGAGAATAATCTAAAATTAAAGTCTAAAAGCTAAATTGGAAATGTTAAAAGGAAGGGAGGAAAACATTCAAAGAGAAGGAAGGAAAATGTAAAATGGAATGCACCTGGCTCTACAGAGGATTATAAATAAAACTGAGGGGTTATAACAGATCACACTGCTTGAGCATGCTCACAGCCAGGCAGCTGGCTTTCCCCAGAACTTTAGTTTTCAAGGAGGGGTGATTTGTCCCCCAGGAAACATAGGCAATGTCTTGCTGTAATGACTTGGGTAAGAGTGCTACAAGTGTATAATTCTTGGGGGTAGAGTCCAGGGTAGCTGATAAGCATTTTGAAGTAGAGGAAAGCAACTCAAAATAAAGAATTATTCGGCCTATATAGTATTGAGGTTGATCAAGTGTTTCATCAAACAGGAAGGTAGACATCTTTTATGACCTAACTTCAGAAGTCAAACTCTGCCATTTCTGCAATATACTGTTGGTTGTATAGATCAAATCTATTCATTGTGGGAGAGTTTGACACAGGGGCTTAAAATACCACAAGGCAAGAACTATGGGGGCTAACTTGAGTGGGTATCACAGAAGGACTCTGTGGGAAGATGGCATTAATTTGGATGAAAGTATTTTACAGCCTTGTTTTTTTTTTAAATTAAAAAATGAATGTGAAATATGGTACTCTAGAGCCACATTTTTATTCTTTCCTCTGTTGGGATGGATATATATGTATGTATATGTGTGTGTAGACTATATATTCTATATTATACATAATATATATTGTATAAGTTTATTTAACATATATTCTATATATGTATGTGTATGTGTAATTTATACTATTGAGACATTAAATTAACAAAATCAGAAAATAAGGAAAATATTAACAGTAACAGAGAGGAACAGAGGGTATTTTAAACAGCAAAATAAATGATGGATACTATTTGAATACCTTCAAATTAATTATGTGCCAATGATTCAAATATAAAAGAAATGTGTAATTAGCAGATTGAAGCTAATGTCCCACAATCAACACTACTAACAAGTATACATAAAGCAAAAGTAAAATGACAAAATAAGGAAGCCCAATGAGAAACTGGAACAATAGTAGCCTCAGCTAACTAACTTAAGGCTTGCATTTAAATGAAGATCAGTTCTAATGGTAGCATCACAGCAAAAACATACCTGTCAAAGAATTACTGGAGCTCTTTGCACCTGGATAAAAAGGCATTTAGCAATTTATAAATCTGAAAGTAAGCATCTGATCATGAAGAAGGTGTTAAGCCTATGTGATGGACGTGATTTTTAGGAACCTACTTATCAAGTGTGGAGTTGGATCAGACACAAATTAGTAGGATTTCTAATTTGTCAGGAACTACAGAAATGATTTTAAGATTGTTAAAATAACATAATATAAGATTATATAATAATACAAGCTTTCTTTATATTACTCTGATATATTCTCACAGATACATGCAAACCATTTCTCTTCCATCTCCCTCATGAAGGAAAGGGGAGCAGATCCATTCCAATCTTTTTGCAGGTCCTCATGCTATTTCTGTTTTGTGTCATCTCTTCTAATAACACCTCTACTGAACTATAGAAGAGCAATGACTTGTTAGGTTGGGAGGGGTGCAAGGGGCTCCCACAATGAACAATCTTGGTAGAACAAAGGGTGAATGTGAGCACAGGTAGGGAAGAGAGTTGCAGCAGCAGCGCACATTACACAATTCAGGCTGTCATGTAACTTCCCTACTTAATATAATAAGATTATTTCATCAGAGAGGATAATAGCCGCAGCATGATTAATTGTGCAACATGTTTCATGAATGTCTTTGCTCTTCTCCATATGTTATGATTGCTACTTACTTCACATGAGTATTTATGATAAATATGGGAAAAATTGTAGTTTTCAAACCATGAGATGTTCCTGAAATGTGTGTGTGTGTGTGTGTGTATGTGTGTTTGTGTGTGTGTGTGTTCTAATCATTGTATGGCTGTTAACAAACTGTAGTATTTTTATAAATGGAACAATATGTTGAATGCATAGACATTCTTTGAGGAGGAGTTCAGCTTAGGAACTGTATCAGGAAGACCTGTATACTTAGGGTTGAATAAAAGGTAAATGCACATCTTTGCTTCTTTATGACTCACCACATAAAGCCAGTGCCTCAAAGTCACATGTCTAGTCAGTTGATTTGCATTTTCTAGCATCTAGCATATAATAGCCATTAATAAATAGTTGAAATACCATTCAGTAAATAATGAATGAATAGATGGATAGTTGATTAAGTAAGTTTATATATTCTTGCCTGTTGCCATTGGAGAGATGTAAATTTAACTGCCAAGTAAATGTTTGATTTTCAATAATTAATATAGGTAAATATTGAATGAAGTAAACTTTTGAGATAACTGATAAGGCACAAACCAAACCAGCAGCTGGATGATAAAGAATAAAGATATAAATAAAGTTCTAATTTTTATTCCTAAGGGTAAAATTATTTCCACATCACATTTGCACACTGTGGTCCCACAATCCAGGTGTAGGTGTATTTCTGTGTTCTAAAGAACAAGGATGAAAATAATAAGAAATTAGTAAGTGCCTCTAAGGTACTGGTATCCCTATTTTCTATTTGTCTGATAAAACTCCCTAACAAAAAAATGAAAGACTAACTAGTACAGAGAGAGAAAAAATAGCCCTCCAGGATTCTGAAGAATGCTTTTTCTTTAATGAATTATGTTTGATTTTTCTAAGCCATTGAGTAAGATAAAATTTTGATATAGACAATTATGTTAATATAACTTGTTTTTTCTAAAATAACTTATTATTTGAAAGTCATCTAAATAAAATCTATTTTACTTTTATATAGTTCTTTTACAGTGTTTATGTAGAATAATCTATGAGTCCATGATGACAATTAGAATTTCTTCAGTACATCGAAGGCTACATATTTGTGTCACACTCTTTTTTTTATGTGTTTGATTTAGTCTTCTGTGTAGGAGATTGTCATTGGCTGGGATACAAATTAATTAGAGCCTCCACAATATTTCTTCTACTGTGGCCACAAGCTCCTGTTGAGTGAAATGTCACATTCAGACAAGTCATGTAGCTATGAGAAAATGGAACAGGCATTGACTCTCTGTTTATGTGGTTTTCACTTGCTCTACATTTCATTGAAGACAATTAAGATTAGCCAGTAGTTTATTAGAAGAAATAATATTTGAAAATAGGCTTCTAAAATTTGTATTTTGTAGTAATACCAAAGGAAATATTTTATGCTGTATAGTATAGATAATAAAGAAACACAAAAAGTCACCAAAAGTTGGTCAACAGTTTGTGCCTTAACTATTAAGCTAAGGTGTAAGATGGCAAACGTGTATTAGTTCATTTTATCCCATGTGTATCAGCCTTGATGTGGTTTGTTATCTGATAGAAGTATATGGTTAGGTCTGGAATTTCAGAAATTATATTCCAGCAGTGTATTTTTAGATTTAGGATTCAATTTATCATATGGAATTAAGAGAATATTTGTTTAGTCCAAAAACCTGGATTTCACTATGACTTTCTGAACTTTTCATTTCCTCCATGAGCTTATTAATTAATTCACAGTATTAAAGATTAAATAAATGATTTAGAATATTTATAACAAAATCTGTAAATATAAATAATAGCCTTCTGGTTAAGACAAATATAAAGTATTTAAACTTAAACATGTAAGCTAAAGTAAACATGTTTTACTTTACACACAAATTTCACACACTATTTGAAGTTATTCAACACATGTTTATAATAATATAAACATAACTTTATGTATAAATGAAATATGCTCTCTTCAAAAGTTTCACTTGGCAACTCCATTTAATAATTGGTGAATGATTAAAAGGAAATTGCTTTCTTCAGTGCCTGATGATATACCAGTTAGAAATGCTCTTTTCCAATGGTTCCCTGACCTTAAAAATTACTAATATTCTTCCTTATGTAATTATTTACTTTTATTTTTAAATCTGTGTTTTATTTGTAGGAGTAGGGGTTAATCATGCTAAGCTTTCCAATTCCTCCTAGGTAAAGCATTGGAAGTGAAAGAATAAAGTAGAAAAATATGTATCTCCAGTATTCATTGCTCATATTCATAACTATGAAAGTGCATGCCATAAATAAATAGTCTATGTCCATTTTATAGTTAAGGTTTTTAAATTTTCATCTGGTCAAGTGAAAAATAACTAATAGAAAGTAGAAAACTACTATTTTTTTTATTTTTCATGAATAACAGGCATTTGGGTATAGTATCTCTGCAGTAAAGTAAATTATTGAAAACTCAAATTGTGAAATAATATCATATGAGTCCAAATTGTTTATACAGTTACCAGTAGAAGGATCAAGCATATGAATTCTTATTAAAATATACCATTATCCCTGTCACACAATGGGAAAGAATAAAAGGGCAATTTTGAATGACATTTATATCAACTTTGGAACTGTCAACCTCTATTATGTCCTTGGGGCCCTGCACTTTTTGGCTTTCAGACATCTGTGCTGCCTTGAGTGAAGAATATTAAGCATTCCTGTGGGTCTCTTGCTTTAATAAATGCTTTGAATACTCATCTTTCAGCATGCACATACAATAGTTCTTAGTGCTTAAAGCTAAGACATGTGGCATTTCACCCCTCAGCCTCCACGTCTCCATCATCTTCATCAACATCATCACCCCCCTGTGTACACACTCACACTCTATTTCCCCTCTACTCACAAATCTCCCCAGTTCCAACACTGAGAATACATTCTTTCCTCTCTTATTTTACTGCAATAGTCAAGTGAAGGAGCTCCCTTTAATTTCTTGAAGCATTCCTCAAAACTTTTCCAGAAGTTGTTAGTCCTGTCAAAAAGATGTTGTAGGGCTGTCCCAGTAGCCCCTAGTTCACACAGAGAGTAGCAAACAGGTATAATTGGTGGTAGGGGAAAGTGCCTGGAATATTTCCAGTTGCATACTAATTAGGCAATAAAGTCCCTATGAGACAGTCAGGATGTTTAAAAACTTAATTCAGGGAAAAGATCTGGATTCTAATTCTGATTGATCCACAGAATCTCAGTAGCATTTGGTTTATTATGCATATCAATGTCTCTAGGTTTTATTGTTAGCATAGATGTCCCAATCAATTTTAAAGATTGAGGTACTATTATATATTTTAAGTGTAATTTTTCTTATATTCAGGATGGTTTTGAAAGGGTTTTGAAGCCTAATAAAACTTTTTCATCTCCCTACATAAGCCAGTGGCTCTCACATGTTATTGTGCTTCAGAAGTACCTGGAAATGCTAATGAAAGCACAGGTTATTGGGACCCACCCCTTATTTTACTTCTCACCAAGATCCTTCAAATCAATATAATTTGGTATAATGATCAGTAATTCTTTTTGTATTTCACATGATAGTAGATTGCCAATATGAATTATCTCATGAATTTTCAAATAACTATTCTTTTCTCTTAAATAAACAAACAAACAAAATGAACCAAAAAAAAGGAGTTTCAAGTGCAGTTTTTCCTAGTCTGTTTATGAATTTCCTAAGGGTACCTAAATATAGAATTAAAGAAAAAAGCCCAATAATAAACTTCTTAAATATGTAAACTTGAAATGGATGTCATTTTATACCACAGACTTGTTTTGTTTTGTTTTTTGATACTAAATTGAACCCAGGGAAGCTTTACCACTGAACTATGTACTCAGACCTTGTATTTATTTATTTTCTTTTGATACAGGGTCTTGCTAATTAGCTGAAGGTCTCATTAATATACTGAGGCTAGACTTGAAGTTGTGATTCTCCAGCCTCAGCCTCCTATATAACTGGGATTATAAGCATGTGCCACCATATCTAGCTCCGTTTTACCATTTTTTGTAAAATAATTTATTGCAATTTTTTGGTAAATATATACATAAGATTTCTGTATATGTTAATGAAAAATGTCTCCATGTCACCTGATTACCCATTTGATTAAAAATTATGCTACTTTCAAAAATTTATCCTGGTAAATACTTTTATGTTCTTAACTCAAGAAATAGTAGCTAAGAGGGAACTAAATTTCTATCCTACCGTAATATCAATGTAAACTTGGATGTAATGTAAACAATCATATACAAGTAAGTGGCACATTATTCCTATTTTACAACACAGAAAAGGAAGGACTAAATTAACTTTCTATAATGATAGGAAAGTGATATGATGCTAATATTATCTGATCCTCATATGTTGCAATAGAAATTTTGGTGATATTGTATTCATAAATTTCACACATGAAATTACATAAGGGCTAAATAGAAAGGCATTAAATAGAGTTTTAACTATTCAGGCATAGAAAAATTGGAAATCACCAACCATGCTGAACAGATCATATTATTCTTCATGCCACGTGTAGCATGCTCTAAGGCATCAAGAAAACAAATCTGGGTTTCAAAAAAATGCTGTATGTTACATGTTTACAACAGTGTCACATGTAAATAAGTAGTATACATTTGGATAATGTTTATTATGTTATTTTCCTTTTTAAATAAAATCCAGAAGTGTTTCTGAGAAACATAGGGGAAGTGACTATTTTCTAAGAAAGGTAGAAAATTTTCTTCTATTTTGTATTTAATTTGGAGAGCAGTTCTAATGAGAGTTGCACAATCACTTAAGTCATCCATCCATCACAGATGTTCCAGGTACTCTGCCCAAGCACCAGGATAGAAAGATGCTTGAGATTCAAACCCTGTTATTTGGAGGTTTTATAAAACAGAACCAAAAAGATCACCCACCTACATCAGAATTTTTATAAGAACTGTAATGTCTCTCAATAAATGTGAATAGTATAAAGAATAACTTTTTAAGAATATTTCTTACAGGTTACATCAATTATGTGCCTTCAGTGCATAGTCGAGGTCATGTGTCCTTTCTCTTATACAACAGGGGTTTTGTAATATGTAGTTGAAAGTGACATTGTGTTGACAGCTAACCAAACACTTTAATGTTCAGCTTGAATGTTAAGATCACTGATTGGTAGAGTAATTTGATGGGAAATGACAGGCTGTATACCTGTGTTTTTCTAGACATTTTTGATCAGCCTTTCCTTACCACAGCTCATGTTCTAATGATCATTGCAGGATGAAGTGGCACAGCCACTGAACCTATCAGCCAAACCCAAGACCTCTGATGGCAAATCACCCACATCACCCACCTCTCCCCATATGCCAGCTCTGAGAATAAACAGTGGGGCAGGCCCCCTCAAAGCCTCTGTCCCAGCAGCATTAGCTAGTCCTTCAGCCAGAGTTAGCACAATAGGTAAGTTCTGTTTCTTTTGTTCTTGCTGATTTTCTGTTTGTACCAATTGATTGAAATCATCTTTAATGGCATATCACTCATACTCTGTGCATGGCTTGAGCTCAGTAGGAGACTTTCATTTTAAAGGATTACACAGGTCTGCTTTAAACACACAAAGTGTAATTTCTAACTGAAGTCCAAGTTATAATGTCCCCTTGCAATCAAATTGTACTGGTTATATTTATGTGTGTAACTTATGTCTACAAGTTTATTAAAAAGAGACCTAAATGACTAATCAGAGTAAGCAGTGGTTCCAGTATTTTGTTGTTAGGTGACTTGCTTTTTCTTTCACTGAAATTTATTTTCATTTTTTTGTACTATATAGAAAGTATATATAATGATGAAATACATTCTACCTGAATCAGCAATCAACCACTAGGATGTGAAGTTAATTCTATTCCATTCTGTTTAAAAATTCTGCTTAAACACACCAAACTATTATTAAAAGTGATGCCTTCACTTCTCTATAAGTGTAATTTTAGTAGAGTAAATAAACATTAAGGAATGCTTCTTTAAGCTGACTAAAAATACAAAGATCTTTATTTTGGCATTATAAATTAGAATGTAAATACTCAGTCCGGCACAAATTTGTTGATATGTTTAGTGCTTTGTTTCATTATGAGGAGCCTAGCATAGACTAGCCCTCAAGTAGCCAGCCTTATGGTTTAGGTGGGGAGGAGTCGTCTCTCCTATAGTACAAGTCAGGTATAGTATGTGCTACTCTAGAGCGGCAATCCTGTGATTAGAGGAGACTGTTGGTTCTCATTGAGAAGTATCAAAAAAAGACCAAATTGAAGCTATCATAATTAAATCTGACCTTTGAGGAGGAGCTATATTCCTAAGCTTTCTGGGTGCTAAGAAAAGAATACAGCATACTTCTGAGAAATGCACCAATTTGATGATAGAATGAGTAAGTGGTAGAAAATGATGAAGTTGAAAACTGAAAGGCTCAGATTAATACTTGGCTAAGATATGTTGACTTTTTCTACAGGAAGTGATGTGATCAGAACTTTAGGAAAAGTACTGTCAACAGAAAGATACTGAAATCAAAGAAACCATTGTTTTAGTGTAAGATGAGAGTAGGCTACCTGAGAGAGAAATAGACAATGATAAAGCAAAGGAGAAAACAGACTGAAGAGATGGTAGTGACATAAAATATTAACCATCAAATATATCTGAAGAGGTTCCAGTTGGAGACAGAGGATTCAAGGATTTTGATTTCATGTAATAATAAGTGTTGTTGCCTCCATTAACTCTGAAAGAGAAGACCAAAATGGGATAAAATTTGGGGGTAAGAGATATAATAATTTAATATATGTGGAATTTGAATCAAAGGACCATGTAAGTATTGATGTTCAGGAGGTAACTGTGAATATAAAACTAACATGTCAATAGGGTGCTAATATTTTATATATGGAAATCATTCCTTGAAGCCAGGAGACAAAATAAGTTCACCGGAAAACAGTATGTCTGGTAAGAGAGAAGCCGATGGAGAATCATTGGTGCTACCTACTGTATTAGTTATGTATTGCTGCATTAAAAAACCTAAAACAAAGCCTTAAAACAAACATGATTTACAATCTCACAGTTTCTAAGAGTCAGTTAATTCAAGCTTAGACTGTGTCAAATAATTACAGTCAGGATGTTGTCCAGAGCTGTAGTCATCCTTGGACTTTACTGGCGATGGATATCCTTGTTCAAGATGCCTCATTTTCGTGGCTGTTGTCTGGAGAACAGAGTTCTTTGCCATATAAATCTATAGCTAGAGCTGCTCATAGCATGATGGGTGATCTTCTCAAGTGAATGATCCAAGAAAGAACACGCAAAGAGAAAATTGCAGTACCTTTTATGACCTGATCTCCAAAGTTGCACACAGTAAGTTTTCTTGATTCTTCTCATTATAAGAGAATTACTAAGTTCAGCCCAACTTAAGGAAAAGGAAATTAGGCTCCTACTTTTGAAGGAAACAGTATCATATTTTTAAACCACCACATTTTTTAGATGGAAAACTAATGAGTGTCTTAGAATATGAATGAAGATAGAGCAACGTTATGCTGGCCTAGGAAAATGAAAAGTTTCAACAAAATTGGGTTATTTCATGGTGTGGCACATTTTGTAGGGACGGTAAAGATCATGAAGAAGAAAAGCCTTAGGATTTTTCTGGAGTTCACAGATTGGTAGGCTCTGACAAGGAAATTTTACTTGTGTGGTCTGAACAAACTTCTAATTGTGTAGCTTTGAAGAATATGAGAAAGTGCAGTTGACAGTACATACTAAGGCTGAGCAGAAAAAGATTTTAGAATAGGAATAAGTTCCTTTCTAAGGAGAAAGAAGAAGAATCAGGAGAGATAGATAATTATGAAAGAATGCAAGAGTGAACATATCACAAGGAGATAATGAAAAATTAGCCTTGGAAAGAAGAGCTATATTTCTTTCTTTCTTTCTTTCTTTCTTTCTTTTTTTTTTTTTTTTTTTGGTCTGGAAGTAAAAGAAATGAATAGAAAAATGGTCAAGGTTCAGAGAAATTGTTAGCTAGATAGAGAAAAGACTGCAGAATATATTGCAAATGTTTTAATCCCCACAAACTACAATTCAAGATTATTTGTTTAGAGGAATTTTGTTGGATACATTAGAGCAGCAATGAGAAGAGAAGCAGTGAAAACTGAGTTTTTGAGAAGTTTGAAAGCAGTTTGGAAGGCACACATGCATTTTCACCTTTATGGTCTAACTCTTAGTTGCTCTTCTCAGCATCCTTTAGCTGTTGGTAGAAAGATCAGATTTGCTTTTATGTTCTGAGTATATAAAAGAAAAAATATTTTACTTGGCGAGAATGATTCACTTGCATAATATACATGAAGGCTCATAAATATCGCAGTGTTGATATATGAGCTATTTTTGTAATGTTACTAGAACTCAAATATTTAACTAATAGAATAACTAATGTATATGCATTTTTATCGTATGTGGATTTTTTACTTCAGCATTCTCAAGGATTAAGTATGACAAAGTATTTTATGAAGGCAGAAATGTATCTAATGACATTTATCATATGACTTTCTCCACTTCTAAAACATCTCTTATTTTCTTCTTGAAAAGCCCCTTCATCACACACACATCCCTCAAATTTTCCAAGGGTTTGAGGCTACTACAATTTACTTTCTCTTTTCAACAAATGCAGATGTTGAAAGCTGAAACCATAATGAGTAATAATGTAGTTGGATAAAAGCTGTGAGGATTAATGGTGTTGTAAAGGTCACTTCTGAAAGAAGAATTAATGTGTTATGCCATTAATAAACCATGGAAAGCTGTGGACCAAAGATAACTTAAGTTATCATTAATGACATGGGGCTCTTTGCTATATATCTATTAGCTACAAATATAGAAAGTGACTTTTTGAGGTTGGTGACCAGTATTACAGTGCATTCTATAAGAATGCTTTCGATTGGTAGGCAAATGATAGGCAGCTCCAAAGAAAGGGGATCCTTAAAAGGCATGAACAGTTTATAAGAACGATGGATAATTTTAGAATCTTTTGACCAGATGTTTGCATTCCCTCATAAGTCCTTTCCACCTATGCCATTTATATGTATAACACTTTTAATTTTTTTAAAAGTTTTTTTCCTCTATTTTCTTAACTACAGCTATTCTAATATTATGGACCCTTAATTAAATAGAGAACATATCCATATCATCTGGTCAAAGTTATCATTCTACAGATAAGGAACAGAGAACTAAAGAGGCTAAGTGCCTAATCAATCAATCATTCAGAGTGATTTCCTTTCAAAACGTAGATTGTCTTAGGATTCTGTTTATTATCCATTTTACTGTTGTTTTGTTTTGGAACCGGAGATTGAACTCAGGGCCTCACACATGCCAGTCATGTGCTGTACCACGAGCTCCACCCAACCCCCTTTGTTTTACTTTTAAGGCTGCAAATAACAACCTAGTGACTGGTCTACATATGCTGCTGTTGCAGGCTGGGGGCTTATGAGTAGCCAGTCCCTTGTTGGTATTCTTTCTTTCCAGTTGTTGCTGATTAGTGGCATCACTGCATTAGATGCTCTTCTTACTCAGAATTAAATGCTTTCTCTGTGTCATACATTTTGCAAACTCTGAAGGGCAAGCAGGTAAAATCCCTGTACTGAGGCTTTAGGTGCCTGCAGTCTGTGTCCCAGGAGACCTTGTAACATATTGGAATGTATTACCCTCACCCTTCATTCCTTAGAGACACAAGAAAAGTAAAACTTCACTTGAGCTAATACAATACATACATATTGACCACGTAAAACAAAAGGAAATATGTTCAATTTCATTAGCTGAGCATGTTATTCCTACATTTTCCGAATTTTAAAGGTGATGACATAAAGAAGAATATTACCTTGAAATTCTATTAGTTTACATTTTAATAAGAAAAACTTACATGAGTATTTTAATGAGAAAATCTTATATCAGGATAGGTGACTGTGATTCATAAAAACTATTGGATTATCATGACATTAGGAGTATCATTCAACTGCATCTGGCAATTACATTTGCATAACACTTTGTGGTTTACAAATTGCTTTAATATTGATTATCTCATTCTGGTGAGTTTTCACAGACTAAGAAGTGGTTACATATAAGGAAACCATAAATTTGATGATAATTGACAAAGAAAGAAAGAAAGAATGAAAGAGAAAGAAAGTTATCATTGAAAATCACTTGATGCACATTCTGCTCTTACATTTACTTTAAAAAAGTTTAATGTAAAATAAATATGCAGTAAATAAGAACTGGTATTGCCTTGATGTCATCAGTTAAACCAATAAGCTTTAATAATCCATGCTATATGGCACAGTTTTTCACTGATAAGAAGACAGAATAACCAATGAAGGGGAATTGTAATGACAGATACTTTCAACTTAGAAATATGTACTTATTCCTTCAAAAGACTCTGTTATGTAGCAAAGGAATAAAAGATTGAAAAAGTTCCCTAAGTAATTCATAGACTGATGTGACAATCTTAGAAAAATGGAAGACACTGTGACAAAAAGTATTGACGAGGTTTCAAAAAGAGCAGATAAATGGGCCGTACCAAACTTGCCAAGGAGCATGTGGCAGGTATGTCCAAAAAGTCCACTGGGAAGTGGTAACATTACAATGAATTAATAAACACATGAGAAAGAGGGAGAAATTTAACAAAAGAGGAGCTTTGGGTGATAGGAAGAGGAAGGTCTGGGTTTGGAACAAGGAATATTTCCTGGGTGGCAATAACACTGGACTCATGGAGACTGTCAGGAGGGAAGGATAAGCAGTGTAGACAGCATCAAGAGACGTGCAGACCTCTATGCTCGAGTGTTTAAAGCTAGTCCAGAATGATGTTTTGGGGGAACATTAAAGTGTTTCAAAAGTTCCAAGGAATTAGGGAACACCTACATACCATTGTCTTGTCATGAACATTCATAATACATATTGTCATAGTAAAGATTTTGAAAATTTATGAAATTTTCAATTATGCAATTTAAAATTTTTGAAAATTTATCCAGTTAATTTGATATTTCCTACACTTATTTAAATATGGAATTCTTTTTTATAGACCATGATAGATCATCATTTTATGAAGTGCTACTTTTAAACAATAGGGTACTGAGAGAGATGGGTTTTTAAGCGAAGATTTTGACATCCAAATTTTCATTTTTGTAATATTTTATGTAGAAGCAGAGTAGGATATGAATTCAAAGAAAGTGAGTGTAAAGAGGGAAACCAAGTAGAGGATGAATGCATTAGCCAAAGTGAGAAATAAAGAGGCTTTAAGGAAAGCAGGGACCATGGGAGTGAAGGATAAAGTTGAAAGCTAGAAAGGTGGTATAAGTGTGAGAACTTGCTTGCCTTTTGTCTGGATAAGGTAAAGAAGACATATTAGATGTCTCACAAGTGGCTGGATGGAAAAGTGGAAAGGGCTATAAAATATAGAAGGAGCAGAATGAAGGCAGTAGGAAGATGGTGAATGCAACACTACAAATGCCGCATTTCAGTTGCTCCTGGGACATCCAACTAGAGAAGTTAGTAGACAGATAATTGTACCTGGAAACCAGGGCTTGAGGAAGTCCATACTTAATTTACAGTATTTTCAATCACCCAATAATTTTTAGGAACATGTTTAAGACTGAGGGTGCCATGTTGACTTTCTAGGACTGTCACAACAAATGACTATAAACTAGGTAGCTTATAAGAGAAATTCACTGCCTTGGTATTCTGGAGACTAGAAATCTGAAGTCAAGGTGTCAGCACAGTTAGTTTCTTCTGGAGGCTCTCAAGAAGAACCTCTTTCATGCCTTTCACCTGGTTCTTGGTGGCTGCTGGCAGTTCATGGCATTCTCTGGCTTTTAGATGCATAACTCCAGTACTTGCTTCCATATTGACATATTCCCCTGTCTCTCTGTGTCAAATCTTAGTCTACTTTTCTTCAAAGAATAACATTCATTGGCTTTAGGACTTTTACCCTAATCTCAGGGGGAGATCACCTCAAGATCCTTAACTGACTTGAATCTTCAATGACCCAATTTCCAAAAATGAGTGTTTTCCAAGTTACGGGGGACCAAAGCTTTAGATATATCTTTCTGGTGAACACAATTCAAGACATTTATAGAATATTCTGTTTCTTTTCTTTCCCCCTGGTCTAGCATTCATTATTAATTCTTTCCCTTTAGAATTTTTTTTTTACCGTTCATTTTATTTATTTATTTATTTATTTATTTATTTCTTACATAAATGACAACAATGGAATGCATTACATTTATAATTATCCATTCACCACACAATTTTTCGTAACTCTGTATATAAAGTATGTTCACTCCAAATTATGCCATTATACATGAACTCTCTTTTTTTTGCATTACAATTCTTAATACACCTTTATACCACAATTTATCATAGCTCTGTTTGTATATAAGGTATGTTGACACCAAATTCACATCTTTATATATTTTGTATAATGATGAGGATCTCCTTCCACCATCCATGCTATTCCCCTTCCCCCTCCCTTTCTCTCCCACACCTCTTCCCTATCTAGAGGTAATCTTCCTCCCATGCTCTCCCTCCCTACCCCACTTTTTTTCTTCTCTAAAATTTGTCTGTCCTTTCTTTTTTGCCCCTGATAATATACAAGCGGTCTTAAAGAGCACAAAAAAAAGAAAAACGTGAACATTTTTGAATGATTAAAAAGAAACACCAAGGGATAAAACATCAATTGTGGTAAATTTTAAAAAGTTATAGAATCTCACAAGTTTCTTACATTAATTACCCCTAGCCAGCATTTTCCAAATCTTATTTAAAATATTAATTAGAAGTCACATTGACCCTTGCCTTATCATTTCCTTTCTGCTGTGGAGACTCACCAAACCTTTCTTTCACTCGTAGTAGCTTCCTTTCTGATCCTGCCTCTAGGTGCAATCGCTACCTAAATTTATAATGAAGGCAGAATAAAATGTATCAAATGACCATTTTGGATCTCTTTGAACTCTGATGGACTTGACTTCCATTTCATTGAACCTCTATACCTACCAAGAAATAACATACCATTACAGATTTTGTTGTAATGTTCAAAGACATGTAATAAAAGTACTGTGAGAAAGCATATAGGAAAAATGAAAGAGAAATGAAAGGACCTAACAGTATGATACCAACTCAGATACCAACTCAGTTATCCTCCCTCATGTATTACTTCATTTCATTCTTCTATTAACTTTATGTTCATTTTACAGTTGAGGGAAATGGAAATTAAGTGTTATAATTTGTCAAATATCACACTTTCCAAAAAGTGGAAATCCAGATCCATCTGAATCCAGTTCCCAAATCTACATATTTCAATAGGCCACTTTGTTAAAAAAAAAAAGTGATGGTTAATGACTAACTTTCATGGCCCATTTATTACATTAAGAAGATATATTAACTCAGTTAATTTTGACAGCATTTGTCTTATCTATTGAGTATTATCCCCATGTAATCAGTGAGACAACTGAGACAATAATTTGTGCAGGTTATATTAGTAAGTAGTAAAACTAGGATTTTAATTCAGGCTTTCCCAACTTTAAAACATATACTTTGATGATTAAAAACTTGGACCAAAATTTGACAAGCAGGAGAAGAAAGGATCCCAGGCAAGACTATGAAGATGAAGGAAGCAGGAAGGAAAGGGAACAGAGGTATGATGAGAAACAAGAAAAGGAGTTCCTATAATGGCGGGATGGCCAATGCTGTCAGTCTGCAAGGAGTGGAAAGTGCCCTTGGATTTGGCAATGGAAAGACCTCAGGAATCAGGAATGTGAATGTAGTGGGAACTGCAGAGTAAAGAAAGAATGAGAGAGTATAAGATAAACAATCTTTGAGAAGCTTGATCTAGAATGCAAATAGAAACATAGTTGGAAAGAGAGGGCAAAACAAACTTATAGGAATTTTGTTTTAGAAGAGAGAAACTTCAGTATTTACAAGTTGAGGAGGTAGCAATAGTAGAGGAGATCAGATGTATGATATAATGAGAAACAGAACTATCAATGAAGAGAAATAGAAACCTAGAAAATTACTCAGAGGATTTTCCTTCACTGAAAGTAAAGACACCATTTTCATTGAAACAGGAGGGGGAAAGGGAGCATATACAGGGATTTGAAGCCAGCAAATGGTAGGAGTTGGGTGTGGACAGGAAGGTAAGTGTTTTGGCTTACTGGGCTTTCCAGAATCTGAAACAAAGTCATTTGTTGAAAAGAGGTAGTCAGCAGGAGTGGGCATTTGGTGACTTTGATGAAAATAAAATATAAAGAACCATCAGGTGAACCTAGATTGCACCTTTTTTAGTATATCAATGACCTTATGACTCAAGATAGGAAAATTTCTCATTTAATATTGTAATTAAAACTCAAGAGCAATGTTTATTTTAAAGTAACCACCATTTACACCTCAAAATGGAAATAGCCTATGAAGAACATAGGTTTGTCTCCGTTATCCACCTTTGGATAATTTACATTCCTCTTGTCTCTATCTTAACCATTTTCCTACACAGTGTTATCTTGGCAGTCCCTAAAAAGCATAAAGAATTCATGATCTTATTCAACACCATGTGCCAAACCATCTCAAATATATTTGTGTTCTGAAGAAACTAAATAGATTACATGGAAACTAAATAGACTTCAGAAATGAACTATCTCAGGTTGAACATAAACAGGGGCTAGAGGACAGAGAAATCAGGCTGATCCTTGTAAGATCTTACTAAATGAATGTACCCAGGCCAACACTGTCGTTTAAGAGTTGTACTTCTTTCCAGAGTAATAAAAGAACAGAACAAGCAAGGTCAGGAATAATAGGTGAAGGAGACTGTTCAGGAGAACTACATCAGGGGATGATATAAAGTTAAACACAATCATCCTTTAGAGTAATGTTAACTCTGAAGATCAGTCCTAGGTCTAAATAGTTGTTTTCAAATCATATTGTATTTTTAAGGAGCAAAGGTATTTTGTTCTTTGAATAAATTCCAATTACTAGCTTTGTAAAGCAAAATATATAATAGTTCTCAAGATTTCTGTTCCACCACCCACCGTGGAACTTATCTTTTGATGTCAAGAATACTAAGAAGACCAGGTGTAGTCTGTGTGGTAGGGGGAAAGGCATGGATCATTTAGAAACCCTCTACATTGAAGCACTGCACTAATCTTGACATCAGTTTCTTCAATAGAAATGTTTAAGCAGCAAGAAAATATTTTATATTTTTTTGGCAATCAACAGATCAGATAGAAGAGTCTAGCAATACAAGGAGCATGTGTAATCTGACATGATTAGACAAGGCTCTTTAGTACCAGAACATTCATAATTGAGACAAAGAAAGAGTATTAATAACACTTTCCTAACACGGCAGTTAGCCATTTTATATTTCCTTTCTTTAATCTTAGTGTTTTTCAACAAATCATGGGATTTAATAGCGTGTTTTGGCAGATTAGAGGATTTATGGCCCAGATGTTTTTTGTTCTAAAAATGGATTAGGGTGTAAAGTTTGCTGGAATCCATGGAACATGTTGAGGCAAGCCGGTCATTTTATGTGTGATTAGTGCCTGCCTTCTGTCTCACAGTCCCTCCATCTGTCACAATTCACCAATGGATCTGGTTAGATTTAGCCTCATGTCACAAACAAGTCCCTTTTCTGGGCAATTTCATATTACAGATTTCATTTTATGCCATTTTATGCCCCAGTTAAAAGATAGGGAGAAAGATGAGGTATTAGCTTTACTCTAAATATTTGCAAAAGCCATTGTTTTCCACTAGGATTCTACTCTAAGATCATACAGCACCTCATACTAATGTGCAGCAAATAAATAGATGACCAGTGTTAAAATTAAAGTTAAATTTTAATTAGTTTAGCACCTTGTCCCTATTATTCTTTACAAGAAATATTTGGTATTGTTTTTCACTGACTGGCTTGTGGAGCTGCAGACATTTAACCATCTTATTTAGAGAGTGAATTGTGACTACAGTTAACAATAGCCACAATTTCTGATCAATTACAGGTGCTTAGTTACATTCTGTGCTTGAAATTTAGCTTCTTAACTATTGCAAGTTTGCATCCATAGCAAACCACTGCCACCTGTAGTTTATTTCACCATAAATAGACTTAGGGGGGAAATGTTCTTCTGTTAATAATGATTTATTCCCTCTATATATGACAAACCTAATAGAGCTATACAAAAACTCTAAAATGACCTTTTTAATACTAAGAGAGGCTCAATAATCATAGTGGTAATTATCAATAACTATATCCTGTGGTAACATTCAAATATTCCTTGCATGAAAAAAAATCATACATAGGTTCTATTTTTGATTCCACCAAATGCTCAGATAATTACTAAAATTTGCTTAAGAGTACATTTTACACTTCTTTCTAAATATTTGGAAATGACCATATGTATATAAACATGTATTGATTACAGATGTTTGGCAACATGTATGATTATGTGAATCAGTCATCTATTATTCATTCATTTGCTTTAGATAAATTCAACAAAGAAATTATTATATGTCAAATATTAACCATTACTCCAAACAGAAGAGATTTCTGTGGGTTAAATTAAGGTTAGCTTACCCATGCATTTGCACATTTGATCTGTCTCCTTTCCAGGTTATTTAAATGACCATGATGCTGTCACCAAGGCCATCCAAGAAGCACGGCAGATGAAGGAGCAACTTCGGCGGGAACAACAGGTGCTTGATGGGAAGGTGGCTGTTGTGAATAGTCTAGGTCTCAATAACTGCCGGACAGAAAAGGTCAGTTCACGAAATAGCTTACTTTCCAGGAATACTTCATTAAAGTGCCTGGATGTTTTTCTTTTCTATTGTTTCTTTTTTGCTTTTCTTTAATCTACCATCCTCAGCATGATGGTTCTCCCGCCTGTTTTCTCTCCATCAATGCACAAGTCCCCAGGCCCATCTTAATCTAAACCATCTGGAAATGGGAAGAGTTATAATTCTCTTTATCCATCTCCAAACTTTATTGACAATTGATATCCACTTTTATACCGCCAGTTTGTATTAAAATTAAGTGGCATTTGAAATATCTGAGCCTGAGTGAAAGTTTTGCTTTACAGAGATGCTTAACTTGTATTTGAGGATGAGCTGGATTTGAAAATGCTGAATCTTCTTTAATCAGCATAAGCTTGGATGATACCCGTGCTCATATTCTAAGTATGTAGATCCTGAGCTTGTCATAATGTTTCCAGTGCAAAGCACTGTCAAGGGTTGGGCAACTGCACAACTGGAACATTTGTATCATGAAACAAAATGTGCTTTAAAAATTTTTGACATTATTTGTTACACTTCAAGTTAGTGAAACTTCTGAATTTGTCTGAGCTGTGATGATTTTAACCTGTTTTGTTTAAGCATACATTGTATTTTTTTTTTCTTGTAGTTGGATACAATATCTTTATTTTATTTATTTATTTTTATGTGGCGCTGAGAATCTTGCACGTGCTAGGCGAGTGGTCTACCCCTGAGCCACAAACCCCAGCCCCATAAATTGTATTTTACACAGAAAGAAATGTAGGCAATTATAGAAGAATTAGAATGGGGTACCTCTTTGGTAATATTTGATGTTTTGAATGGAGATCTTAAAATGTTACTGAATCCCCTGTAGTAGATAAGGGGGAAAATGATCGGCTACTTAGCAATAACTTGGAAGTTCATCATCATGGGAAGTGTATGAGCCAAACAACATTGTTCAGAATGAGTAGATTGCTAATTTGGATAGGTAGCTGGTTTCCCAGCTTTTATATGGAAGTAAATGCACTATCGGTAGGCAGCGAGCAATCTGCATAGTGCAGGTGACATGGAGGGTCACAGCTCCTTTTTTCTTGAGTTCTTACATGGGTAAAATTCAGGATAGGAATACGATTTCAATTCTGCTCTGTTTCCAGAGGGGAGAGCAAAGCATGGGTCAGGAGACATCCCTTTCAGCCTTATAAGAAGTGTGACATCGGTGCAGTGAGGAGGACCCAAAATTTTTCTAGCTAAGCACCAGAAGAGAAAGGGAAAAGCAAAGTGACAGCTCTAAGAAGGAATGATAGCAAGCATAAAGGAATTTATATTCAAATATTTAAACATTCTTGAAAGGATGCTTGAACAGAAATTCCTTTTCTGTGCTCCCCATGTAGAAATGAGTTTAACACTCAGCCAGATGCTAATGCAAAGTGACTCAAGCTATTCCTCGCAAGCATAGCTAAATTGCCGTTATTTGTTAAGCGCATTGAATTCAGCTGTGGATACAGCAGTTGGTTGCATTCAGCAAGCATCTGTACCCTTTTTTTTTTTTTAATCCTCCAAAGCAGAGACAACTCTACCTATCTCCCCCCTCTCCTCCCCTGTGCTGGCTGGGAATTGTCAAGTGACAACCGACCAAATCCTTTTGGACAGGAAGCCTTCATCCTGAGTTCTATATACTTGCAAAACAGGCCTTGTGGTTGGATCAGGGAGCCCATTAAAAGCACTTTGATGGTATGGAAATTCATCTTCATGAAGCTCCTAGGCCCCTAAGCAGCATGCTGTTTAGCTGTGGTTACAGATCAGTCATTCACATCGGAGGGCAATAATTGTGCTGACGGCTTGTAAGGCAATGGAAGTACATAAAATAATCCTGGGCCCTCCACCATGGCACTGTGAGTTAATCTTCTCTAATACAGATCAGCTGTTGTTCTAACGCATGACTTTATGCTGGCTCCAGTGACTCTGTGCGGCCTTTTGATTAAGTAACAGGAGTGGAACCATCTGCATTTACTTTATTCCATACTTGGCCATTGTAAGGGGACCTTTTTCCACTTCTTGTCCACCTCCACAAACATACTTTATTTTATTTCCTTGATTAGCACCTCTAATTTGGGTTGCAAGAGTGAGAGTTGCCTTTGTTGAAAGCTACAGCTTCAATATTCCTTTCTCTTTTTGTGGAGTTAAAACTACTTCAACAAACAAATCTATTTTGAAGTCATACCTGCCAATACCTATTGGCCAATTAAGATGTCTGTATTCTTGAGAAGATTGTATTCCTAAGTCTCTTTAGCACGTACTTTACATGTAGTTGAATTAAATCCCAAACTCATGTTTTTATTGGTTTTTAAGAGAAAAACTAAAATTTTGCAAATGAAGCAGTTCAACTATTGTAATAGTCTGACAGACCCTCATATAAGTACAACTTCTCCACCGAAAGAGCTGAATTAGCTCAATCCCTCCTGTGACTCTAGCATCTGAGAATGAATTAAGATCATAGCTACTCTTTGAAGCAGGTCTTACCATGGTTTGTGGTTCCTCCTTCCTGTTCAACTAGGTATGTCTGTGCAACCCTGGAGGTGTAGTTTTTGAACCAGAAAATATGGTCTCCATTTTTATACAGCTTACAGTTTAAATCAAATTATTATTTTGACTGTTTTACATGTTTATGTGAGTGAGCCTGTCAGGACTGAATAAAGAGCACTCGTTTCTTAGCATAATCAGTTATATATGTGTGATGACAAAAGTGATACATATTCTCCCACAGAAAGAAACATTGCTATGCATATTGTGCTGTTATTCTCCTAATACCTACCTTCTTTTAGATTTTTATAATCATTCAGCTTTATCCAGACCCAGTGCAAATGCAGTAATTGGTTTGAAATTTTGCTTCATAGTTCTTGAGGAAAGACAAACAGAATATATGATAAATTATTTTAATATTTTGTACTATTATGTTCTCATATCATTTGAATCCCCCCAAAAAGGATATTGATATTTTTCTATCTAAAATAATACTCATAACTTTCTAAACCTGTAAAGTATGTGAAAGATAAAGAGTGAGGGAGACAAAGTAGAAAGAAAGAGGAGCTAGATAAAGGAAAAAAGGAGAGAAAAGAAGTCCATCCTGGTACTTTAGATTAGTCTAAAACATGCACAATAGCATGACCTGAGATCCAGATAATTAAAATCCTATAGTGGAAATCTGTTTTCCGGGGTGCACAAACCTTGTACACATTAATTCTTCCTCACATCTCAAAAAGCCAGCATGGTTGTCCCAACTCAAAGGTCTTAATTCTGAAAAGCTGTAATTGGACAGTGAAAACAATTAGAGGTGTGAAGATAGGGACAAATGTTTTTCCAGTGATATGAACCAAAACATCATGAAAGTCATTTTTACTGAAACACATTTTAATTGAAGACTTCTAAAAGATTTTTCACTTCTTTACTTTTCTTGGAAGTGTTTCAACAAACCCAAGAACTGTGTGTGTCAGGTTTCTTGGAAACTCTGGGACATAGTGTTATTTATAATTGTCATTGCTGGTTAATTATAGACTGATTGTGTATTCAAATAATGTTATCTTTCATCACAGCTCGGTTACAGATAACACTGTAACACTAATCCCAGTGTTGTGGATGAAAAAGTAAGTTTCTCAGGTAGGAAGGAATAAAAGAAGACTCTCACATATTTGTTTTGTTAAAAAATACTCACTTTACTTCATTAACACACAAACGACATAATTTTGACTGTAGGGCCAACTGTGTAGCAGGTTCCAGACCTTGTGTTTGAAGGGATCTATACCTAATAGACAATCATCTAACCTCAGTTTTGGTGCTCTGAACCTACCAGGCAGTGTTAGTTAAAGCAATGAGGACCCAGCATATGCAACTGAAATGTGGAATAGACCAGAAGTTTCCCAGCTGATTTCCCTCATTGCAAGTGTAGCCTTATGGAAAGACTGTGCCTTTGCAGCCCTATCTGTTAGAAATATCTCTTTTAGATTGCATCAGGCAGTCTAAATACGATAGCTTAAATAGTGCTTAATTGTTATCACATAACAAAGTTCAGGAGTTGGAGGTTGGTGGCCTTAGTCCATCCAACTCAATAATATCAGGGTTGAAATCTCTGTGACTTTATTGGTTTTTCTGAGTCACAAAATTGTTGCTGACCATACAGCTATCTCACCCACCTGAGGGCAGGCTGACTTGGAATAAAGGAGTTTTCTCTTTGCTAAATTCAGCCTTGATTCACATGGGAATGTTTTATTACCTCTAGATTACAGGTTTCCACCAACATCTCATTGGCTAGAACTGAATATGTGCACATTTTTTAAGGAAATTCCTGTCCAAAAAGAGAAAAAAAAAAAGACCTAAATTGATGGCAGATTATTTTATGTAAATGAATTAAATAAATTATCTTCCCTGAGGTCAAGGGAATATCTTGAGATAAAAGGTAGGGAAGAAGGACCAGAATGACATTTGGATAGGAAAAGACAATAGACACAACTGCATTATAAAAATGATATCAAATCTCAGCCTTCAAGAAACTGGGTTATTTTGTTTGTTTTCTAATCACTGCTGTCTAGCTACCTTTTGCTCTTCCACCTTTATGTGTCCAGAGCATTATACCATGTGGCAGTTCACAAAGAATTAAATGACTTACAAGCATATGCATAGGAAAACATTGCTTGATGACATTTTAAATATACGAATGTGTGTTCACACACATGCTCTATACATGTTAAGATGGCTTGCTTTCTTATTTTAAACAGATGTCACTCACACAAATAAGCATGCAAATGTATGCATATATTTCATAAGGTAGAAAATTTATTCACCAAACATTAATTGCCTACAGTGTACCTGGAATATAAGCAAGCACACATGTTATGAATTCATCTAAAATTGAAAATAATTGCTAGGAGAATGTCTTTCTTTTCAGGTTTAAGGAAAATTCTTTGTAAATTTCTATAGGATAAAGTGCAAATTTGGTGAAAAACATGTATATTTTAAATAATAATTTACTCAGTAGTGATAGCAGTTTCTCGTTTGGGCTACTTGTCAGTCATATTCACAAGAAATCCTTTCACAGATTATTTAGGCTGATTCATAAACAAAGGTAAATTTTATGACTGTGGTGCTTGGAATCTCTTCTGTTACAACCTCTCTTTTCAGCCATTGTCAGCCCTTTTCTTTCCCTTTAACAGAGTGCCAAACATGAAATGACAGTGACCAATGTTGACTTAATGTGGATGTTTAATAATGAAAAAAAGTGTGTCGTTCCCAGCATTAGTTACAAATGGCAGTAAGTGTATCGGATGGCAGCCCTGTAATAATTTTACATCCATCATTCTTTCTGGATGCTTCACTGGCCATCTGATGGATGGGGCCAGTGGTGTTAACTCTTCGGAAACTGACACAGTGCATCTAGTTCAGCGTTATCTAACACATGCTCCTTCCCTTAGATAAGAAGGCCTGCGAGGAACTGAGAATTATAAGCTTTGCTTTGAAAAAGTGAGTATGAAGGAACTCATGCCTCTCCATTCAGTGGAGAAGGCTTCAATTAATGATTTCTAGATGGCTTTTGTAAACATCACCTCTGGTTAAAATGAATCAAATAAGTCATATTTGAATTCCGTATTTCAGTGATCAGAAGAGCCTCACAAAGGAGGCAGGCATGGTAGGGAAATACTTTTGGAAGCGATAAATAAGATAGATCATTGCAACCCTGTGGAAAAGCAGGAGATATTATAGGGCATGTGTGTCTTTTAAAAAGTTCCCAATCTTTTAAATCCTCTGGCTAGGATTTGCCTAGGAACAAATTAGAATATTTCAATTTTAATTGAAAAATTTATTTGTATAAAAGTGAGTATATATTCTTAATATCTATATTTGCATGTAATTCTTTATTTGGTGACTTTAAAGATACACAGAATCTTAAGTTGAATATTTGTCTTTTTATTATTAGAATCTCTCTATCCTAAAAATGTATAAAATGGGACTGCTTTCTAGCAACCAATTATTAGAAAATCTAGACCAGCTCTTTATATGCAAGTTGGCATTTGATCCTTTGGTTTTCTTTCCTTTTGTTTTTCATTCATGAAACCTTCTTAATTCTGAGTATCTTAGCTAGGGAACACTTCTTATGGGATGGAGGGGAAGAGGAAACCCCTTGGTGAATATTATCAGCACAGAGCAGCCAGTTTTCAAAAACCATGACAAAAAGGCAAATAGGTATTATGTCATCACCCATCCATCACTCTATATGTCAGTCTTTCAATAATTCCAATCGACATTCTCGACAGGCTGGTGCAAGTTAAAGGGGCTGTTTGTTTCTCGAAATTGAGCATAGTCCGTCTATAGCCTTTTGTTCCAGACTGTTTTCTTCTATGTCTTTTCATTTCTTTCTTTTTCTTTCTTTCCTTTTTGGGGGTATTTAATTGAAATACATGCCGAGTTTGCAGACTGCAAAGATCAGAGCTGTTTTCGTCCAGCAGTGGTAACTATGCATTAAACATTTTGATTTGTTTGAGCTTGAAGTTTAGTCCTTTTTTGCCATTTGCTTCATGGAGTTTGTGTATATTTACAGCCTCTGCATTTAATGGCCACATGCCTTATTTTCACAGATGGCCAGTGGAAGACTTTTTCTTTCTCTTAGTATAGCCCGCTTTCAGTTTTGCTACATTTGTCACAGTGCCACTACTTGCAGCTAGCAAGTGCCCACGCTTGGTGGGGAGCAATTATGGTGTGAGTTTTTAAGGAGCTTTTTAAAGGTTTTTTTTTTTTCAGTAAACTTTTTATGGTTTAATTTTCAAGCCTAGAAAAGCTGTGCATGTTTTCAAACAGAGAGTCTTGTGTTCTTTACATCATTCTGGTAGAGGGGTTAGTGCAGGATGGTCCAATAAAATGAGACTCATAGGGCATGCCAAAGTGGGCTTCCAGAGACACCCACAGGCCTCTCTGATGAGTGAAAGTGTCTCTTCATCTAAGGATATGGGTATCTCCTAACAATAGTGTTTCCTTAAAGAAAGGAAAACACTAAGTAAAGCATAGTCTAGCTATTTTAGAAGTATATTTCCACAGTGCATAGGTAAAAGACTAAAAGAATATTCAATAAAATGTGAACAATAGTTATGTCAAGGTTATGGGGCTGTACATTGACATCTCTGTTGCCACATTTCTAGATTTTCTGAAGTTTCTGTAAGACTCATTTTTGTTATTGGACCAGAAGAATTATTTTTATGAATGTAGCCTATCAGAATTTGTTTTCCTTCCTCTTTCCATTGATCCATTTCTATTCCTCAAGATCAAATTGCTTCTTTACAAAAATTGCATAGTAAGACTCTGCTCTGACATAGAATTGTTCTCAATTATCCCTTTATATTTGGTAGATGTATCATATCCTCTAGTATCATGTTTTTCCAAGCTATTTACAATATGAACTAAAAGTCACATTTAAATATTTAAATATTCTAAATTTAGCATTTATTTCAAAGGAATAATTACCAAATTATTACTAGCAATAATAATTTCTAATAATATTTAACCATTCCCAGCACTCCTTTCTCCTCTTTTATAATTGAGAAAGACATTTTTTATGCCTATGAGTCATAGCAGCAATAAAGACTATTAATATTTATTTTGTAATTTAAGATTTGTTGGGCTTTTACATCATATTTCAATTTCCTAATGTAAGTATCAGAGTATAGTCTTTGTGTTACTTTTTTCTTAGAAAAAAAATCCTGAAATTTGACATTAGAGGAATTCAAATGGTAGATCAGATTTTTTATCTAGGTCCTCTGGCTCCAAGTCCAGACTGTTTTCTAAAGGATCATGGAGGAGAACATGAAGAAAGTAACCCAGTGCCTATTTGATGAGCTTGTGACCAGAGTTAGGCATGTGTATTCTTTAGCACATTTCTGAGACTATCACAAAAGTTTCATTTAAGCCATCAACCTCTCCAAAATTTGTATATTTTTTCCCTAATTTTTTCCTAGTTTGACTCCCTCACCCTTCAATAAGGAATGAACAGGGAAAGCATAGAGAAATATACCCAATCTTCTTTCCTCCGCTTCTCCTAGCAGTTCTGATAAAACATGGAATGGTGTTTTAGTTGTTCATTAAAATGAGATTTTAAATATCTATTCTGGTCTATCTTTTTTCTCTCTCTTCACCTAAAACTACCAGGGATAATTGAAAAGTGAACCATAACCCTGTTGTGCCTGTTTCTATTTGTCAGACCTAGCAGCTCTGAACCAAGTCATGACTCTTTAAAATAGTCCCGTTCGATTTATTTAAATGAAGTAAGTACTGGCTACCAAGGCTACATTTGTAAGAATGCTGACAATTTTATAGCTTTTATTCCCTGCAAAGGAAAAATTAAAGAGAAAAATCCTATATATTTCTGAGGCTCAGTAACCACATTACCCATTGTTTATGGAACAATTATCAGGCAACATTCTGGTTTTCTGTTTACATTTATGCAGTCCCCCCACCTATTGGACATCCTGTGTCCGTTAGGAATTCTATTACTTTTCTTCGTTGGCCTCCTATTTTTCTCACATTAATTCTTCCGATTTGACTCAGTGTACAAAGTATGTGTGTCTACCCTAGTGAGAAAGAACAGCAAAGGTTTTTGTAGGCGTTGGTTGAATCCTGACCACATATACAAACACTCGAAATCCCAAGTCTTCATTTTCTTTGCTCTGCCTGCCCTCCCCACATGTACACACCATAAGCACTGCAATGACAAATAAGCAAGAGGGCCCGCCCTGTGTTTTGCCATGACACTATTCATGTGTGCCTGCTTTGTGAGTTATTTGTTTCCACACATTCCTTTTGGTGGCTTTTCTGAACACTCCACACCCAGGCCATAATGACTTCTTCCTCTGCATGCCAGTGGTTCCTTTTTCAAGGACTAAATTAGTCTTGTTGAATTTGGACATAACTGTGCCTTTTACAAAGTACCTGAATCTGTAAGTCTAATTGTTTGGGGACAGTCTCCTCCCAAAATATATCTGAATAACCATCATTTGTTTTGTTTTTCATAATTTGAAATATCTTCTTTGAATTTAAGAAAATGATTATGAAACTCAACTATCAATGAAGTGGCTTGAAGTATTGAAGCTTATTAATTAACAACTTTTGAGGGAATTGTCATTTATAGAGAAAATATGCAGTTTTATACATTTGTCCCAAATATTTCAAGTCTGTTGTATGGAGTTCAGTCAAATAGGACATACAAAAATCATGGAATTGTAGGTTTGAAAGAAAATTAAAAGGGCCTTCCATCTGACCTGTCATCTGATGTTGAATTGCCTCTTCAGTATGTCTGATATGCCAGGCAGGTAGTCATAGGGCCAATACTTGAAAACCTCCAGGGAGATGAAATTTCTTACTTCCTGAGGCAGCGTATTCAGTGGATAGACAGCTCTGTGGGATTACATTTCCTTTGGTGATTCATTATCTTTTTTTTTTTTTTTAGTTGTAGATGGACACAATATCTTTATTTATTTATTTTTATGTGCTTCTGAGGATCGATCCCAGTACCTCACATGTTGGAGGCAAGTGCTCTACCACTGAGCCACAAACCCAGCCCCTGACTCATTATCTCCTACCTGATAATTCATAACCTTTGAATTACATATGGTCAAATTCTGTTTTTATTTCACAAATAACAGGTCTTAGTTCTTCTTAAACTCAGAGGTTCTTAAGACATTTAAGACAGCTATTGTTGATCTTCTCTTCCCATTCTAAAACACTTTTTCAGGGTCCTTTATAATTTTCCCATCATGACAACAAGGATATTGATAGAATAATCCAAATGTGAGTCAAGTCCAAACAATTTTTGTCATTTAGCTTGGTTGCTCAATGGTCTGCGTTCCATTTCCTACAGAAAAAAAAAAAGAAAAGAAGAAGACAAGGACATTGTAATATTTTCCTGAGCGGATCCATTCTAGCTTCTTGTTATCACATTCTCTATCAAAGTGCTTCAAGAAATCTTTGTAGCAGTTATTTCTGTCTTTTCTGGAATATATGTTAAATGCTCATGTCATTGTTGCTTAAATTTCTCTCTTCATGAAAAGTGAAATTAGTTATTTGGCATCAACTTTTGAATGATTCTTCCCCTTTATAATCAACTCCTCAAAAATGATAAATAAGAAAAGAAAGAAAATCAATCAACAAATAAAATATCATAGTTTGCCTAGGTGTGAATTTTCTATATTACTGAGGAGCAAGGAAGGAATTTGTCCATGGAACAGATGGGGAAAGTAATAGAAATGTATAGGGGAAAGGTGGCAAGGTATATTAGTGAAGAAAAAATGCAAATGCTGAATGTATCAAGAGAAGGATAATTCGTAATTTTATCATTCATCAGTGAATCTACTTTTCCCATTTGGATATACTCAATTTGCTGTTAAAAGTTTTACATTTTCAAGAAAAATGACTAATAGGATTCATAAATTTTATCCACAGGTTATATTACTTCTTACAAAATTATTTATTTATACTAAGACTGTTGAATTTGTTAAAACTGTGTTTCTGTCTAAACTATCCCGTATATCTTCAACTTCATACTACTTCCTAAGAAAACATGATCTGTCCATATATTTCACTTTGATCAGATTGCTGGTGAAACTATGCTCCTAAGAAGTTTTGCTATAGTAAACTATACTTCAAGAAACTTCTCATGAAGCTGGCTGCTAAATTTCATAAAAGAAAATTAGATTGTAGGACAAAATTATGGGTTTAATTCAGGAGGGGAATCTCTGGATTTATAAGGAAAAACAACATCAGAATTTTATAGGGCTAATTTTGTGGATAACTGGAGAGAAGACATGAATGGACCTTTTAAACCCCTTAGTTCAGAGATCCCTGTGATCATCTGATAAAGAAAGTGATTGGAAAAATAGTCCTCAAGGATACCAGATTCCAGAGTTTCTATGGATTTTCTAGTGGATAAATTCATATTTAACCAGGGTAAAATTAGCAAGATTTCCTTAACTTGCATTTTTATTGAAGTTGAAGGAAAGAGTTTCTTTCTTTGTGGGTGAATGTTTGTGTGTATATATTTATATATAATTTATACGTAAATTAAAGAAAACCTTTTCTCTCACTTGTGCTATAAGATTATGTGGGTGGATTGTTACTTTCGGAAAAATAGAGATATCAGTAAGCAAGAATGAATTTGGGAGGTTGAGGGGTGGTCATATACCTTGTTTCTTTAGGTTTAACTCGGGTGATGAATAAAATCTCCAGCTGATTAATCGTTCTGACATTGTAAATAATCTCTCATCCTCTTTGGTGGCCTGTGAGGTTCACATATTTGGAGGGTAAATTCCTTTTTTGTTTCTTTCTTCTTCCCTGTGTCATTAGTATAGTAAGAGACCATAAAAAAGTGCAGCCAGAAGGGGTTTAACTGTTACTGAGTCAACATTTGACAGTCACACTCTCTTCTGTCATTTCATGCATGTGCTTTTTATGAGTTTTATAGCTTTGAGAGCTTTATTTCAGGGGTGTCCATTATGATAGCTGATCCACAGCCCATCTCTCTGTGTGTGTATGTGTGCCTGGTGGAGAGCAAATCTCATCACTTTTACGAATCCCAATTTCGGGGAGTTATAGAACAACCACCTACACATGCGTGTTTAATTTAGGATTAGGTAACTGAGGAGATATCTACCTCCTCTCAGGTACAGTTTGTGCTTTCCTTTATTTTGACTCTTCTGTGAAATATGCACTTAGGCTGTCTATTTGAGCCTTTACAAACAGTTAATTTTTAGGTTTGGGGGTTTTGTGGGGTGTTTTGTTTTGGGTATATATTGAAGTAATAGAATAGGAAATATGTTCATTTTACACATATGTATGAGATTTATATTATGGAACTGGAACTCATCATGCTTGAGTATAAACAGAAAAAAATATATAAATAAAATGATCAAATATATTTTAGTAGATGATAGACAAGAGGGAAAAACACTCAGCAATTTTGAAAGTTGCTACAAAATTTATTGTTTGTAATTCATATTTCTCTCTTATCCTAGCCATAGATTATACAGAATCATTACCATAATAGAGAACTCAATATTTGAATTGAACTATTCCTCTAATCCCTCTATGTTAGGAATGATATTTGTCTTTTAAATTTCCCCATTGAATTATTTTTTTCTAATATTAAAACCATACCTATCTTAAATGTTTGCAAACTCATAAGAATATATCACATATTTAAACCCCATTTTACATAATAGGATTCTGGGTCTCAGGGAGGTTAATTGATTTGTCTAAATTGATATGGCTAATACATATGACATAGTTTGGTTAATATTTTTTAACCACAAACATGTCCTTTCTCTATTAATCCTTGTAGCTTTTTGCCATTCAAAATAGTTGTGGCTTAGAAGGTATGACTCTATACTAACCACTTCTATACATGACCACAATCAACCAATTGTGCACGTCTTTAGATATCTCTTGTCTCTCCTTGTCTCTCCTTGTTGATTCCCACCCTAGTCTTGTACTACATGCAAACAATATACATGCTATTTTCCATTATGCAAGTGACTTGATAAGCCAAAGTCCAGTTGCTATATTCCCCAAGAGAACATTAATAATAACTCTTTGGGTACTGAGGGTCAGAATTACTCATTTGAGCCCAAGAAATTATATAACCCGCAACTATCTTTTCTTCTATAGATGAGACACAAATTCATTGGATTTTTTTTTAAAGAGAGAGTGAGAGATAGAGTGAGAAAGAGAATTTTTAATATTTATTTTTTAGTTTTTGGTGGACACAACATCTTTGTTTGTATGTGGTGGTGAGGATTGAACCCGGGCATCACACATGCCAGGTGAGCGCGCTACCACTTGAGCCATATCCCCAGCCCTTCATTGGATTTTTGTTGAAGTCAACGTAGGGCCAGAAGATTTTTCAAGTACTAATGAGCTTAACCTCCTTGATCTTAGCAAACCTGCAGAGTTGTATAAGATTAGATACTCTAGATAGGACTCATGTTTCCAAAGTAAATCTGTTTGATAACCAACTACCAGTTTTCATTTAAGAAAGAAAGCCACTGGATCTTTTTATTTGGCCTTTATTTATAAATCCCAAATACTCTAATTTTAACGATTTCATAGTAATTAATCTCTTTGTGCCCTCTATTCTAAGATTACTCAGAGAAGTTCCAAATTTTGGCAAGAATTCCTTTTTTTAAAAGTGAGAAAGAAGAGAGAGAGAGAGAGAGAGAGAGAGAGAGAGAGAGAGAGAGAGAGAGAGAATTTTTTAAATATTTATTTTTTAGTTTTCGGTGGAACAACATCTTTATTTTATTTTATGTGGTGCTGAGGATCGAACCCAGCGCCCTTCGCATGCCAGGCGAGTGTGTTACTGCTTGAGCCACATCCCCAGCCCAAGAATTCCTTTTAATGTGTTTACTTCTCTTTAATTTTTGCTTTCTTTCTAATACAGAGAAGGTAGGGAAGAGAAGGCTAACAAATTTGTCCATGTTGGATCATCATTTTAATAGTACTAAGAGTGCAGAAAGTGTGTTAAGTTGGGTTGTGTTTTAGATCATTGACCTTAAAAATGGAGGCATGTGGCACAAATTTTTTTTTTGTACAAATTATTGACGAATGTGATTTTTATAAGAGCTAGTGGAACCAAGATTATAAAGCTGGCAAAGATTGTTACCTATCCTATCAGTATTTCTGTTTCTCCCATGGTCATGCTCACTTTCTTTGGCCCATTTTCAACATTTTCCCACCTATTCTCTTCCACCTACCATCTACTACCTTTCAACTGCCTCTATTTAGGAGGGATTTTATTATAGGATATTTGAGAATCAAAGTATTTTCATATCAAGTGGTATTAGATATGTGGAAAGAGGCTTTTGCATAAGGAACTATATAGGGCAAAGAACAGAATCATGAATGGCAGAGTTTTAGAGACGACAGTACATAGATAGATACTTTGGGGGAGGGAATTACTGAGGATGGGGAACTAAAATGAATGGGTGGGAGGAATAGTTCAAGTATATTAGTATTTGAGTTTCATAACATGTGATTGTTTCTTTCTAACACTCTTGAATAGCTTGAATTTAACTGTTGAGAACTATGCTTAAATCCAACCCATTCTTTTGGTGACTCAATATGCTATCCAGGCTTTGAGCTACATGTAAATTCATATCTACCTCTTACATAAGAATTGTATGATAAACCTTCTAGGATCACTTTTCATATGGAATTATATGGACATTATTTTCCTCTTGGGTGATTTTTATCTCCTCTTCCTTGCATCAGTTTCTTTATGTCTTTTGAGTTTATTGTCCACCAGTTTTTCTAAAATGTAGCAATGGCACCATTTATATTTATATGCTGTTGTGATGTGTTTTGTTTAAAGGCACATCACATATTCTCCATTTTCTACAATTACCTCTCCTTTTTCCCCATTCACATGCCTGAGAATCGTTATACAAAGGGTCGTACAAAAGCACAGTTTACCATGTTAATTTCCACTGTCTCCCACTGACATTGCCTTGAGAAGTACTGTAAGCTCCACTTTGGGGCAGCTAATTGAATCATTTTATTATGCTATGTGCTTTAGAGGTAGGTAGTTAGAGGTTACTTATTATAAAAACTGATTGCAACTTCCCCGCTCATCATTTGTTAATTTAGCCTCTTGGTAAAATGGCACAAAATCCATAGAGCTCTGAACTCAAAACCTTAGAAGACACTTAACATTTTATTCCTTTTCTATGCCTATTGCCTTTATTTTGCTATTTCTTCTTGAAATTTTTTTCTTCAGAATGAAGTATTCTCTAGAAAATATGTAGTATTATTTCCCTATACACTGTTAAATCAAAACTTGAGAGGTGATCCATGCCCGGCACATTCCCCAAAGAAAGTACAGTACAGTCTTCATTGACCCAGGGAATGTCAGATCATGTTGATGGAATGTGGGTTTTTTTTTTTAATGTAACTGTCTTTTATTTTAACAGCTACATTTACTAGAAAGAGTCTGTTAAGCTAGTGTCCTTGGAGCTCTTGAGCTCAGGTGAATAAAGAGCAGACTCTCTCAGCAAAAGGTATCCAGAAGATATTAAACTGCTAAAAATGCCAACCCAAAACAAATTGAGCCAGATTCTTCATTTTAAATGTCTAACTAATTTCTACATTAATACCACATAATTCTATAGAAATAAAGTTAGCATAAACTATTTTTGTTTCCCTGCTGCATTGTATACTGATTGACAATTAAAAATATTTTTCTATTAAACTATGTACAGACTTTGATGAATAGAGTATAGAAGTTTCAAGGCCAGTGACTTTAGAGAAATTTTTATCTAGTTGGTACAATTATAGAATTGTCACAGATTTTACAGAGATAAAGAATGTATTATATTAAGGATGTCAATGTCCTATTAGTTCTTGGTGAGAACATGAGTTAGGCTCTTTACCTATAATACAATTATCTCAAATACTTGATTATTTTCTTTGAATACATTATTGCATCAATAGCTATTCTGCAGTGTATGCAGTTCACTAGTACAATTCATGTCCATGTTCCTCAGAAAATGTGATGAAGAGTGTTATAAAGAAATTTGAGCAAATGTTATGAGATCCAAATAGATGCTTTTCTTAAAACTATTTTGGAACCACATCATCCTGAGAGTAATGCTGGAAAGTTCAAGAAAAAGCATCAACCTTTCATTGTATGCTTTTTCAGTTCTTAAAGTCACCCAATCTCTCAATTTGGAAGCAATTTAATATCTTATGTGGCTTAGATTAAGCACTATATTTTCCTTGAACAGAATTTAGTTTGTAATGCCTTGTTCTCCATGAATGCAAATCATACACTGCATGCTTTTAAATGACTTGATGTCTTTGCAGATCTAATTTTGGTATATTTGTATCTCAAATAATTCGCCAACTCAATATTTTGGCTTAGCAATCCAAATCAAATTGTGGTCCAAGTAGCAGGCACTCACATTGGATGTACAGAGACTTGACAAGCAATTAGCAATGAATATTTAAATGTCTTCATTACCCTTGCATGAGAAATGCAGATGGCATTTAGGGAGATGGCAACCAGAGGGCACTACTGTGAATTATGTTTCTACATTTGGTCACCTGACTATTGGAAGACTTTCTCTGGGCCCCATGCCACTCCTGTACTTCTACTGTCTGGCTAAAAATAAAACAGGCATTGGAAATGTAGAACAGGTTGCTTCTGTGAAATTTCTATGCACATTTTGTGATTTGGGAAGGTTGTCTCCAAGAATCCCAGCATATCTCATTTAGGCATACCAAACCCAAAAGCCAAGACTTCATAGGGTTTATAAGAATCATGGTTCCTTCAAAAATCCTGCTATTCATTTTCTTTAATCACCACAGTATAATGTACTGAACATTCACAGGTGAATAAGCCAAAATCCCATCCCTTCCAGAAGCTATTGTATGATATGTGGTCCAGGAGGGAAAAAAGCCTTCAAATAATTATTATTCCCAAACTGACCTCCCATTTTCAATCTCTTTTTAAAGGAAAAAACAACACTGGAAAGTCTGACTCAGCAACTGGCAGTTAAACAGAATGAAGAAGGAAAATTTAGCCATGCAATGATGGATTTCAATATGAGTGGAGATTCTGATGGTTTGTGAAAATCATTCGTATCTATTTCAATAATGTACAGGAGTATTTAGTGTCAATTAAAACTGCTAAAAAATAGACAAGGCAGTCATTTCATAACTGATACAATAGATGCTTCACATGTACCAAGCAATTCCTGGGTACCAAGCAGTCCACGGAGTGCTTTGCATAGATCATCTTGGTTAAGGCCTACCACAACCTAAAAGTACTTTTACAGATAAAGAGATCAACCCTTAGAGTTCAGAATCATTCTTTTTCCAAGGACGCAGGGCTCTAAATGTCAGAAGTAGGATGTAGATTCAAGATGGCATGATTCTAAAGCAAACACCCTTAATCACTATTACCCTGTCTCTCATATCCTTACTTCTTTTGCCCCAAGCAAACTTTTTGGAAATTTGTATCTGTGACCTCATTTTTCAGTTTCCATTTGTCAAACTGTAACATGAGTACTTGGTTCAGAGGACATTTTTCAGGCTAGTCCTTTGCATTTTGAAATCCTGCCCACTGATTCTCTCTACCACAGTCAAAAGGCCTGTCTACTCAGTCACACAACTTCATGCTTCCCTTCTATACCTCAGGTTTGTGTCATCTCTGAACATTCCAAACACCCATAGTGACAACTAATAAATTGCACAGCAAAGAAGGAAAAAGAAGGCAGTGCTGTTCCCCTTATACAGTTCCCTGTCTGGTGATCTGTCTCTAGTATTAGGTGGCATACCTGTATTTTGGTGGCACAGCCCTCTATTTTGCTGCCATTGAAGAGGAAGTTCCCTGCAGGTAGCAAAGATCTGCATCAGGGCAAGCCAGTCACTGCACACAGTAGAAGAGAGAGGGTCCCAAAGACTCCCAACGACATAGCTGTCTCTCTGTGCTTGGGCTAATTCTACCTGATTGTGAAGGTGTGCACCATCTCAGGACTAGCCAAACTTCTCTAATATATCCAAACAATTTCCTTCTGTTTTCTACTTCACCAGGCTTGGATAAACCTGGCTTGAGTAAATATAAAGAGCTTGTTTCAATTTGTTGAAGTCACATACTGTTCCTTTTATTGCTTATGTTGCTGTAAGGTGTAGGAACAAGAAAAGGCAGATGTGCAAATGATCATTCGCTAGTTACAAACCCATTTTAGAAAGATGTTGCCATATATTAGCACTCATTTTTGTCAATAAAAAGACAATTGCTGGTAATAACACATTTCATAAATTTTAAGTTGCATTAGCATGGTAAAATATACCCATTGCAACCAGCATTAAAACATCAAAGTTTTTGTTGCTGTTATTTGTTGCTGTGCTTGTATGAAGAATATTTTCCAGACCAAAGAGCATGTTATAAATGAGAAATAATGAGAAATTCTACCAATGGATATGCATATTGCTTTTTTTTGATGTTCTTTAAGTCTTCAAGTCTAGGTGATTTGGGTTTGTTTCCTATTCAAATTAAGAAAAGAAAGAAGAATATGAAAGAAGGAAATAACAGCGATGCTTCTTTTCATTAAAAATACAAGTTTCTGGAAATCCACAGAGTATTTTAAGTTTTGCTCCCTCTTTGTAATGATAACCAGTGGAAATCCAGTGTCAGAATTCTTCATTCTTTCTGGTTCTCCTTATTTTCATTGCTTGAACTCAAGTACCTTGGAAGCTGTTTACTCTGCAGAAACTATTCTAAGATGTCCCAGAAGGCAAGAGGAGTAGACGCAGCTTCCAAGGGTTTCAGTGTGACTTGTGGGATGTGCTTTATCATCAGTGAATCTTACTAATTGAAATGTAACTGCCAGTGAGTCTCTCTGGATAACTTCAGATGTTAGGGGGAATATTCCAAAGAAAAAAATTATATATACATATATATGTATATTTGTATATATAATATTCTATAGATACTATTTGTATCTAAAGGATATAACTATAGACTTCTTAAGACACCATAGTAATACAATTATTAATTTGTTCTTTCTACTACAATTTTCAAAAATCTTTTGGGGGGACAGACTATCACTGCTGTATCAACATGCTTCATGCATATATTAGCACATAATTTTAAAGAAAAGCCAAGCACACTAAAAGGCAATATCTATATTGTATTGATACCTTGAAATTCTCTCTAGCTTGTATGTTTTTGTTTATGTAACCTCAGAGAGAAGAAAGAATACGAGTACTGTAGTTCTAACAGTCTTTAGCAAAAACGTATTCTCAACTTTAATAATCCATCGTGCCACATGGATTAGTATTTCACAGTTTTGTCAGCTTCTTTACGTTTTTAATATTTCTGCAGTACTGTCGTGCCTATTGATCTAAGTATTTTCTCTTTATATTGCATCACAAATCATATATTACAGCTTCTTTTGTGAGTTTTTGAAAGTAAATGGTGAATGTCTATAGTTCATTGAGAGAAAGGGAAAACATATTAGAAATAGACTAAAATTACAAATACAACATTTTCTACCACAAGGCTTATCATAAAAACTTCATAAACAAGCATCTGTCTTAAGAACTGGAAGTACCATTATCAGGAGTACTTTTTGTTTTCAGATATTTTAATAGACTAAAAAACAGTAATGCAAGAAAGAGAGTTGCCAAGAGTTTTAACACTGACGTGACGTGATGTTCCCTGTTTTTTAGGAAGTGCTGGAGTTTCAGAGTCAAGAATTTATAGGGAATCCAGGGGGCGTGGTAGCAATGAACCCCACATAAAGCGTCCAATGAATGCCTTCATGGTATGGGCTAAAGATGAGCGGAGGAAAATTCTTCAAGCCTTTCCTGACATGCACAACTCCAACATCAGCAAGATACTGGGTAAGAAGAGCATTCAAAATTAAGCAATGACTGAAATAAACATGATTTTTGTTCTCTTTTCTGCAGTTGTAGAAAGATACTGGATTTGGAAAACAGACAGCTTATGCCATTTCCTTATCCAAAATATAAGCCTCATCATTGAGGCTTCTGATGATTATGAGACATTCTATGTTCATCAAGAAATGTAGCCAGTTTCTATGTGTCTCCATACTAATTATTATAATATTTCTTCTTCTTTAAAAATGCAGAAATATGGGACTGGGGCCGGGGCTCAGTGGTAACACATTTACTTACCATGTGTGAAGAACTGGGTTTGATTCTCAGCACTGCATATGAATAAATGAAATAAAGGTCTATCAACAACTAAAAAATATTTTTTTAAAATGCAGAAATATTTAGTTATGACTCAGGAAAAAAAGTTTCTCTCACATGAGCTACTAGATATTGGTACTGAAAATTTTTATTCTTTTCCTTTGTGAATGATAGACGGATTGGTAAGCTTTCCTTCCTCTCTCCTCATCCTTTGTAACATAGTGTTAAAGATTTTTGACATTCCATTTAGAGTTCATCATGTTGGAGGATGCTGCTTGTTCTATAGCTGAATATCAGTTTAGATACTCAGAACATAAAAATATCTAAATATTGTGCCTTCTTTAATTTATACCTTCAGTAACATTAGGGACTAGGTATTTTTGGTAATACTTAGTAACTTTAAATAATTTTCCATATTATTAGAGAGATTTTTCTTCCACTGAAGATTTCAGCTTAACAGAAAGCAAAGCACATATTTTCCCTACAAGCGTACACTGAAGCACGCAGAGAAAATAAGTGGTGAGAAAGGATAAAGATTATAAAGAGACCTACTGTAGACCAATCTGAGTCCCATAAACAAAAGGATGATTCCATTTCCTTTTTCATCTTTCTGGATGTCCTTATTACTGCCATCTTTGTCACCAGTTTCATCTTCAAGTGGCCCAATGACCAGCGGACACTGTATTAGACACTGAGGCAATTTTAATTTTTTTTAATTCTCTGAATTCTAAGAGTTAAAAAATAAAAACATAAGAGGACGACCTAATCTATCAGCCAATTTTCACTTCAGAATTAAGTAACAAAATATTAAAGCTTTTTTAAAACTCATAGCACACTTGGAATTACATGTAGTTTAAGAAGATGGCATCTGTTCTTCTTCTCATTCAGGAAATGATAATCTCCAAGTAGTTACCACACATTCCTGTGTTTTTATGATCTCATATTCTCAACAAGGAAACAGGTTACCCAGTCTGTGATGTACAATGTGATAAAAACAAACAAAGCCATTAGCCAGTTAAACTGTTATGCCTCAGTATTTTCATCTGAAATGAGGTTGCCATCCGTAGATAAATATTACCTCAAAAGATATGAGCACGTGAAACTTTAGATATACAGAGAACATATGAAAGCTTTTTAATATATACACCTACACGACATCAAAAAGTGAATGGATCAAAAGGAAATGCATTTATTTTACATCTCTACCAATTTCTGATCTATTCTTCCTTTTTATGACTCTATTTTATCTTCCTTATAAGTTTCCCATCATTAAAAAAAAAAAAACAATGTACCTATTTCATTTGGATGAACTTTGGAAAGGAATAAAATAATTTGTATAACTGTATTCATGTTTTATCACTTACTCCCAAATTAGAAATCCAAAAATGTCAAAATAAAAACAAAAGCTAAATCCTGATTGCCTACACTGCCTTTGAATCACTCAATTGGTGTGTCTTCATAATAAAAAAATAATAATCACTGATTAAAATTTTATCTAAGTAGAAGAGAAATATAAGTTTTGATGATATAAAATGAGACTTGAGAAATGTAGCAAAAGTCTATGGAAAAAAGGTAACTGGCTAAGAGAATATCTTTCTGATTTATTAAAGAGAGTATTAGAATGACTATGCGATTATATCATCACAGCCTACATAGGAGTGCTGTCTAGTCTTTCTCATAAAATTGTACTAATTAAAGATGTAACATTTATATTTGGTCAAAATTAAACACTGAATTGTTTTCGACCTTAATATTTAGCCATAGCTTTAAATAAATAAGTGATCTTCAAATATCCTCAAGATCATTCTAATGGCTTATTTCATATAAAAATACAAAGAAAGCTTGATGTTTTCCTCTTTGCTGATTGTTTTGGATAACAGCCTTCGACAGCATGCTGCTAATTCATTCTGCTTAAAACAGGCGCTTGAGCTGGGTTGACATTTTACGTAGTCTCTGGGGATCCTAGTTGACATTTTAAAGGGCTTCTAAGCATTTTATAATACCCTAAAATCTGGTTTTAATAAGCCATTCTGCTGAAATTGTTAACATAAGGAATCACCTTTTACTGTTTGGCGCTGGATCAGGGAATGGGGGACATCTTTTTCTGATTAGATATACAGTAGTTGGAGTAAAATGTGCAAATTCATTACATACCCCATGGAGATGACAATGTTACTCAGCTCAAACTCTCCACTTTCAGTGTATTGCCAGATTTAGAATGGAAACAAACAATTTTAAGACCTTTTTCCCCCTTATTTTAAGCATCAAGTATTTTTTAATAGATATCTTCTCTTTTGTCATCAGAAGGAATACTTAATTGCATGTCTCTGTTTTTCATTACAAAAGTCCAACCTTCTGAAAATAGCAGAGAACTTACTCCTTGTACATGGGTCCAGGGCAATCAACCAGCCACACCCAAATCAAGTAGCTATTTCCATCTAATTCGGAACTATCTAATTTTTTTTCTCACCATTCTTATCTAGTGTGTTTCCGGGGCTGACACCGCCACTGTAGTCAGTAACTGTTGTAGCTGCAGAGCCATTGAAACTAAAACCGAACTTGTCAATTGGTTATGCAAAATCAATGTAATTATTGAAAAATGAAACTGGATTTGCCACAAAACCAAAGAATTATTCTGCATGGTCTTAGATTCTAAGTAGTCATTTTGTTCCATCTAAGGTTTAGACAATCTTAATTCTTAATTTAAAAAATGAGTAATTATTATGTGGCCATATTTTAAAATACAGTTTAGGAGTCAGTGACACTCCCAGAGAAACTGTATGATCAAGAGTTAAAAATATTTGTAATCCAGTTCATGCCAGGTTTGAAGTCAATTGATTTGAGAATTTACCTATCTTTTATGATGATATTTCTTCTACTTAAGTCCTTTTTCCTGTGCATTTTGTCAGACTAGCTTTGGTTCCTCTAATCTCCCACTAAAAGACCTTGATCATTGTATTCTTCCTCCCTAAGATGCTCTTCTCTTTCTGATGCTTGGAGAAGCCTTCCTGCCCTACAGAAAACTGAGCTTACCTCCTTATCGCGGGATCTATTAACTTCCTGTATTTTTCCAATTGTAATTAAAATAAAATTTGTAATAAAGTGTTTAACATATTTTTCCCCACTGAAGATGAGCTACAAGAAGACAGGAACTATAATAGTTCTCTTGTTTACTACACTATGTATTCTGTAATTAATGTAGCATTATGCACGTGTAGGAAACAAAGCAGCATTATACACATAGTAGGTAGTACAAAAACTGTTTTAGCATCCAGAGGCAGATTACTTCAAGGTATAAACATTTCTGTTCTTTAGACTCTTTGACAATTCCCTTTCTAATTGAGAATGTTGATTTCTTTGTTCAATTTTGGGATAAAGATAGTAGATTTTATATTAACTCAGCCATACTTTATATGGTTTTTTAATGTATTCCTATTTGCCAATATGCTATTTCTGGTAAGCTCATTTTTTCACTACTTACTCTGAAATTCAAAAAGCTGGTATACATACTGGCAAGAAACTAAATGAAAAAAATTGATATAATCCAATAGTATCATAACCATATCTGTGTTTTTATATCCCACAAGAACACATAATATTATGCAAGTACTTCTAGATGATAATGTTGGACAAATAAGTTTGAGATTAAATCTCCAATGATATGGCCTCACCAATTGAGTTAATATTAAACAATACTATTTAAACAGAAATTTGAGAAAGGAACAGGAAAAGAAATTCTATTATTTAAGCTATAACCTAAGTTTCTGTTATAAATCCAATAAAATCATATTAGTTGTCTAGATTAAAAAAATCTGTTTATAAATCTTTGTAACACCTATGATCAAATACAACTTATGTAACATATGTTCCAACAGGAAACAATTCTAAACAAAGAGATAATTCCCCTTTCATTGCATTCTTCAATGAACATAATAGTTCATCTTGAAGAATTTTCTGCATTTGTAGGAAAGAACTTTCAACAGTGAAATATTTGTATTTGAAATGTGGAATTATGATTGAGAAGTTAACCAATCCTGAAACTTCTAAGATCTTGCTTAGATGATTTTGGAAGGCAGGTAAATGTTAACCAGTACATGTTCGATAAGCATATTAGTCCCTTTTTCATTACTAAAAGGAAATACTTGAGGATGGGTGACTCTGTAAAGAGAAGAGACTTATTTTAGCTCGTGATTGTGATCTAAGGTCGAGAGACTACATAAGGTGATGGCTTCTTGCTGGCAGAGTCTTGAGGTAGCAGAGGGTATCACAGGGCAAGAGATAAGCATCTCTACTGTGTTTTTCTTCTCTGATCTCTCTCTCTCTCTCTCTTTTCTTATAAACCTACTCTAGTGTTCAATAATAGGGTTCTCATCCCAATGATTTTGCCTAATCATAATCACTCACCAAAGGCTACACCTCTAAATGGTGGAATTAGGTTTCCATCCTTTTAATATCTTACAGTAAGGACTTAAACTCCAACATGAGTTTTTGGGGGGACAACCACATTAAAACACTGCTATAGGAAACCCGTAGGTCCAGTTTTTTGGTCTTTGTTTCTTTGGATAAAGTTGAGCTGGCTATTTTTAGATAAATACATTTCATCTGCAATAAAAGTAAGTCTGTCTTTTAAAAATGAACACTATTACTACTACTCCTATTGCTACTATACATAGCTATACTGACAGAATCAAAGCTTTCAAGCACATCTAACATGAGAATTAGCATAAACTATTTTTAGTTAAGCTTCAAATTTGTTTTTCTCAATCCTAGTTGGATCCACACCAAAATTAATAGTGAAAAGAAGGGAAAAACAATATGGGTTATCATTATTAATTCATACTGTTTCATGGAAAGTGACATCTTTATATCTTTCTGAAAGTGGGTTCTGAAGATAAAATTCTTACATAATTACCATTGGATTTCTGATCACTGCTAGATCATATAGAGTGGGTGGCTATTTATATGTAAAAGTCTACATTGTAGCATATTTTAAATTCTATTAAACCTGAGTTTGAGTCAAAGATCTGAGATTTAACAGTAGTGTGCTCTTTACACAGCTACTCAAGTTCATCTATTTGAACTTTTTATTGCTATTTGAAGCCTATTTCTTTTTCTGTTTTAACCTCAGTTTTCTCATCTATGAAAGTAGCTATAAATGCCATCTATTTGATTGTGAGGAAAGGTAGAAATGGGACAACATGTGAAAAGTTCTTAGTACAGCATCTAACATATAGTAGTTACCCAGTCCATGGTCGTTAATAACATGCATTTTAATTAAATGAATTTTACTATAATCCTCCCTATAGTCACACTTAAACATTTTGAAGAAAATGAGAATATGTGATACTGGGACACTTGTAGTAAATAATGTGCCCCCACAAAAAAATTAACACCGACTAGATAGTCTCAGATTCAGAATATGTGCTGAATTATTGTCTCACTTTTCAGCTGAATTACATCATGGCCTAATGCATAAATGAAAGGCATATTCATGAAATTATTGATGGGCTTTTAAACACATAATATACAAGTTTGGTTAAACTGTTCATTCAAGTCAGAAAAATAATATATTGCCCAGAATTCATATCTCTGGGTATAGTTTCTTTGGGTAGAGTGCCACCAACACCTCTGTTCTTATGAGATCTCGCCTTTTGAATCAAAGCTCACTAATCAAAAACATGTTTATGTATTTCTGGGCCTGGGCCAACATTTTTTAGATTTTCTTGTTCTCAGTTATATCTCTTTTTTTGGATGCTTAGAAGCTGTGCAAATTGGAATCCTAACCTTCCTTTGTTCACAGGATCTCGCTGGAAAGCTATGACAAACCTAGAGAAACAGCCATATTATGAGGAGCAAGCCCGTCTCAGCAAGCAGCACCTGGAGAAGTACCCTGACTACAAGTACAAGCCCAGGCCAAAGCGCACCTGCCTTGTGGATGGCAAAAAGCTGCGCATTGGAGAATACAAGGCGATCATGAGGAACCGGCGACAGGAAATGCGGCAATACTTCAATGTTGGGTATGGAACTTGCAGCTGTTTATCTTATGGGTAGAACTTCCTTTCTCACTCAATGGGATAATGCAACATTTATTTAGTTGCAAAGGGGCATTTTGTAAAAGAACCTGAACTTAGTGTATTTTGAGTGACTAAGCTGTCACCCTCGTGGACCTAAGAAATATATCCACAGGTATCCATTACAAGCACCTAGTTCCTGCAGTCACTTTGTCAATAACTCATTTGCAAATACAATGTCTTAAGAGTAAATACTTTCAAAGTGTGCTATTAAAACTTGAAAGTATTATCTGGCATGGTGCACACGCCTGTAATCCCAGAAGCTAGAGAGGCTGAGGGAGAAGGATCAGTAGTTCAAAATCAGCCACGGCAATTTAGTAAGGCCCTCAGCAACTCAGTGAGACCCTGTCTCTAAATAAAATACAAAAAGGAGTGGGGATGTTACTCAGTGGTCAAGCGCCTCTGGGTTCAATCTTCAATACTAAAATAAACCCTAACTTGAAAGTATTACTGTTTTTCTTCCTTGGCGGTTTTTGACACTCAAGATCTCACTATGATAAATTATCATACAGCTCACAACTTATTTGAGAGAACACAGCATAAAAGTGATTTGAACAGAGAGAAACACTTGTTTCTGAATACTGAGGAATTGCTGAGCTATCAGTGCACATGTGTGGTCTCTGTGGATTACACAGAGTAGGGATTATATTTAGGACTCATCAAGGCTGTGAATGGGAAAGTTCCATTCTGAATTAGAAATGCAGCTCTCAGGATGTTTTCCTCCACTTTCTGTGGCAAGGCTGTTGACAGTGTTGTCACATGCTGTCTGCAACTGCATTGCTTCTGCCGAATTATCTCAAAGTACATAGACATAAAGTTGCTCATGTTTGAAACAGATCCTGAGAATTTAGAATAACAAATACCGTTCTGCATATGGCCAGAGGATATCTTTGAAAATAACTTCTCAAATCTGCCCTGTACCCTCCATTTCCTTGAAAGAGTCTGTATGCTCTGTCCAAGGGTCTGTGGTTTCTATCCAAGTACATGACTCTCAACAAAGCTGAATACAAAGTCCAACACTTCTTGAACATCAATCCATTAATCCCTTCCAGCTAGGACCAGTTATACAATCTGAAGAGTCAATTACAAAAATGAGAGGACAGGGTCCCTTGTTTAAAAGTTATTAAGAATTTCAAGATTGTCAACAGCAGGATTTTAACCAAGTATAGGACTGTAATGCAGTTGCACAAGCTGTGTGACCATGAAGCTGGGCCTGCCTCCTACCCCATGGGGAGAAGGGAACAATGCAATATTATCAGTTCTGGTACATTCTGGGCATTTTGAGAGCTCTAATACTGTAGGAGTTTTCCATTAAAATTAAATTATCTTTAGGCTTAATTATAATAAAAATTATGTCTGCATGTTATAGTAATGGATAAGTGAGCTTGGAGTTGAGAACATGAGTTTTTCTATTTAATCTTGGTATGTTTCAATCTTTTCCCCCTCAAAATAGACTAGTAACACAATGACTACTCTGAAAATCCAGTGAGCATTTCATGTAAATGCCTTGTAATCCATGAAGGGCTATCCAGAAATAAGATAGTCAACTCTAAGTAGAATATTAATTTTTAAAATGTTAGGCAATCGAGTGCTTAGAGTTGGACACTATTGAGCAAATCAGCTATGGGGTAAGACTGGCCTCTAACTCATGCACTCACTCATGATCTCTTTTTGGGAATTCCTGTGACAGGCAACAAGCACAGATCCCCATCGCCACCGCAGGTGTTGTGTACCCTGGAGCCATCGCCATGGCTGGGATGCCCTCCCCTCACCTGCCCTCGGAGCACTCGAGTGTGTCCAGCAGCCCAGAGCCTGGGATGCCTGTTATCCAGAGCACTTACGGTGTGAAAGGAGAGGAGCCACATATCAAAGAAGAGATACAGGCTGAGGACATCAATGGAGAAATTTATGATGAGTACGATGAGGATGAGGATGATCCCGATGTAGATTATGGGAGTGACAGTGAAAACCATATTGCAGGACAAGCCAACTGATAAGGGTCAAAAGATGGTTGTGACCTTAGGACTTAAAGAAGCCCTAGCTGGTTCATCCTTACCAGTGGCCAAGCACATTAACTTTCTCAT